>NC_134267.1:42999540-48137040 GCF_031893055.1 Leptodactylus fuscus
TCCACTCCACCATGAATTGGTCCAAACTGGGGTTTTTAGAGGCTCCCTCCACCATGAATTGGTCCAAACTGGGTTTTTTAGAGGCTCCCTCCACCATGAATTTGCCCCAAACTTGGCTGTTTAGAGCGATCCCTCCACCATGAATTGGTCCCAAAATGGGGTTTTAGAGGCTCCCTCCACCATGAATTTGCCCAAACTGGGCTGGTTAGAGGTTCCTCCCACATGAATTGGTCCAAACTGGGCTGGTTAGAGGCTCCCTCCACCAAGAATTGGTCCAAATTGGGGTTTTTAGAGGCTCCCTCCACCATGAATTGGTCCCAAACTGGGCTGTTTAGAGGCTCACCTCCACCATGAATTGGTCCAAACTGGGGTTTTTAGAGGCTCCCTCCACCATGAATTGGTCCAAACTGGGTGGTTAGAGGCTCCCTCCACCATGAATTGGTCCAAACTGGGCTTTTTAGAGGCTCCCTCCACCATGAATTGGTCCAAACTTGGGGTTTTTAGAGGCTCCCTCCACCATGAATTTGCCCAACTGGGCTGTTTAGAGGCTCCCTCCACCATGAATTGGTCCAAATCTGGGGTTTTTAGAGGCTCCCTCCACCATGAATTGGTCCAAACTGGGCTGGTTAGAGGCTCCCCTCCACCATGAATTGGTCCAAACTGGGGTTTTAGAGGCTCCCTCCACCATGAATTGGTCCAAACTGGGGTTTTTAGAGGCTCCCTCCACCATGAATTGGTCCAAACTGGGCTGGTTAGAGGCTCCCTCCACCATGAATTGGTCCAAACTGGGTTTGTTAGATGCTCCCTCCACCATGAATTGGTCCAAACTGGGGTTTTTAGAGGCTCCCTCCACCATGAATTGGTCCAAACTGGGGTTTTTAGAGGCTCCCTCCACCATGAATTGGTCCAAACTGGGGTTTTTAGAGGCTCCCTCCACCATGAATTTGCCCAAACTGGGCTGTTTAGAGGCTCCCTCCACCATGAATTGGTCCAAACTGGGTTTTTTAGAGGCTCCCTCCACCATGAATTGGTCCAAACTGGGGTTTTTAGAGGCTCCCTCCACCATGAATTGGTCCAAACTGGGCTGGTTAGAGGCTCCCTCCACCATGAATTGGTCCAAACTGGGTTTTTTAGAGGCTCCCTCCACCATGAATTGGTCCAAACTGGGGTTTTTAGAGGCTCCCTCCACCATGAATTGGTCCAAACTGGGTTATTAGAGGCTCCCTCCACCATGAATTGGTCCAAACTGGGGTTTTTAGAGGCTCCCTCCACCATGAATTGGTCCAAACTGGGGTTTTTAGAGGCTCCCTCCACCATGAATTGGTCCAAACTGGCTGGTTAGAGGCTCCCTCCACCATGAATTGGTCCAAACTGGGTTTTTTAGAGGCTCCCTCCACCATGAATTGGTCCAAACTGGGGTTTTTAGAGGCTCCCTCCACCATGAATTGGTCCAAACTGGGGTTTTTAGAGGCTCCCTCCACCATGAATTGGTCCAAACTGGGGTTTTTAGAGGCTCCCTCCACCATGAATTGGTCCAAACTGGGCTGTTTAGAGGCTCCCTCCACCATGAATTGGTCCAAACTGGGTTTTTTAGAGGCTCCCTCCACCATGAATTGGTCCAAACTGGGGTTTTTAGAGGCTCCCTCCACCATGAATTGGTCCAAACTGGGCTGGTTAGAGGCTCCCTCCACCATGAATTGGTCCAAACTGGGTTTTTTAGAGGCTCCCTCCACCATGAATTGGTCCAAACTGGGGTTTTTAGAGGCTCCCTCCACCATGAATTGGTCCAAACTGGGGTTTTTAGAGGCTCCCTCCACCATGAATTGGTCCAAACTGGGGTTTTTAGAGGCTCCCTCCACCATGAATTTGCCAAACTGGGCTGTTTAGAGGCTCCCTCCACCATGAATTGGTCCAAACTGGGTTTTTTAGAGGCTCCCTCCACCATGAATTGGTCCAAACTGGGGTTTTTAGAGGCTCCCTCCACCATGAATTTGCCCAAACTGGGCTGTTTAGAGGCTCCCTCCACCATGAATTGGTCCAAATTGGGGTTTTTAGAGGCTCCCTCCACCATGAATTTGCCAAACTGGGCTGGTAAGAGGTCTCCCTCCACCATGAATTGGTCCAAACTGGGCTGGTTAGAGGCTCCCTCCACCATGAATTGGTCCAAACTTGGGGTTTTTAGAGGCTCCCTCCACCATGAATTGGTCCAAACTGGGCTGTTTAGAGGCTCCCTCCACCATGAATTGGTCCAAACTGGGGTTTTTAGAGGCTCCCTCCACCATGAATTGGTCCAAACTGGGCTGGTTAGAGGCTCCCTCCACCATGAATTGGTCCAAACTGGGTTTTTTAGAGGCTCCCTCCACCATGAATTGGTCCAAACTGGGGTTTTTAGAGGCTCCCTCCACCATGAATTTGCCCAAACTGGGCTGTTTAGAGGCTCCCTCCACCATGAATTGGTCCAAATTGGGGTTTTTAGAGGCTCCCTCCACCATGAATTGGTCCAAACTGGGCTGGTTAGAGGCTCCCTCCACCATGAATTGGTCCAAATTGGGGTTTTTAGAGGCTCCCTCCACCATGAATTGGTCCAAACTGGGGTTTTTAGAGGCTCCCTCCACCATGAATTGGTCCAAACTGGGCTGGTTAGAGGCTCCCTCCACCATGAATTGGTCCAAACTGGGTTTTTAGAGGCTCCCTCCACCATGAATTGGTCCAAACTGGGGTTTTTAGAGGCTCCCTCCACCATGAATTGGTCCAAACTGGGGTTTTTAGAGGCTCCCTCCACCATGAATTGGTCCAAACTGGGCTGGTTAGAGGCTCCCTCCACCATGAATTGGTCCAAATTGGGGTTTTTAGAGGCTCCCTCCACCATGAATTGGTCCAAACTGGGGTTTTTAGAGGCTCCCTCCACCATGAATTGGTCCAAACTGGGCTGGTTAGAGGCTCCCTCCACCATGAATTGGTCCAAACTGGGTTTTTAGAGGCTCCCTCCACCATGAATTGGTCCAAACTGGGGTTTTTAGAGGCTCCCTCCACCATGAATTGGTCCAAACTGGGGTTTTTAGAGGCTCCCTCCACCATGAATTGGTCCAAACTGGGTTTTTAGAGGCTCCCTCCACCATGAATTTGCCCAAACTTGGCTGTTTAGAGGCTCCCTCCACCATGAATTGGTCCAAATTGGGGTTTTTAGAGGCTCCCTCCACCATGAATTTGCCCAAACTGGGCTGGTTAGAGGTTCCCTCCACCATGAATTGGTCCAAACTGGGCTGGTTAGAGGCTCCCTCCACCATGAATTGGTCCAAATTGGGGTTTTTAGAGGCTCCCTCCACCATGAATTGGTCCAAACTGGGCTGTTTAGAGGCTCCCTCCACCATGAATTGGTCCAAACTGGGGTTTTTAGAGGCTCCCTCCACCATGAATTGGTCCAAACTGGGCTGGTTAGAGGCTCCCTCCACCATGAATTGGTCCAAACTGGGTTTTTTAGAGGCTCCCTCCACCATGAATTGGTCCAAACTGGGGTTTTTAGAGGCTCCCTCCACCATGAATTTGCCCAAACCTGGGCTGTTTAGAGGCTCCCTCCACCATGAATTGGTCCAAATTGGGGTTTTTAGAGGCTCCCTCCACCATGAATTGGTCCAAACTGGCTGGTTAGAGGCTCCCTCCACCATGAATTGGTCCAAATTGGGGTTTTTAGAGGCTCCCTCCACCATGAATTGGTCCAAACTGGGGTTTTTAGAGGCTCCCTCCACCATGAATTGGTCCAAACTGGGCTGGTTAGAGGCTCCCTCCACCATGAATTGGTCCAAACTGGGTTTTTTAGAGGCTCCCTCCACCATGAATTGGTCCAAACTGGGGTTTTTAGAGGCTCCCTCCACCATGAATTGGTCCAAACTGGGGTTTTTAGAGGCTCCCTCCACCATGAATTGGTCCAAACTGGGGTTTTTAGAGGCTCCCTCCACCATGAATTTGCCCAAACTGGGCTGTTTAGAGGCTCCCTCCACCATGAATTGGTCCAAACTGAGTTTTTTAGAGGCTCCCTCCACCATGAATTGGTCCAAACTGGGGTTTTTAGAGGCTCCCTCCACCATGAATTGGTCCAAACTGGGTTTTTAGAGGCTCCCTCCACCATGAATTGGTCCAAACTGGGGTTTTTAGAGGCTCCCTCCACCATGAATTGGTCCAAACTGGGGTTTTTAGAGGCTCCCTCCACCATGAATTGGTCCAAATTGGGGTTTTTAGAGGCTCCCTCCACCATGAATTGGTCCAAACTGGGGTTTTTAGAGGCTCCCTCCACCATGAATTGGTCCAAACTGGGCTGGTTAGAGGCTCCCTCCACCATGAATTGGTCCAAACTGGGTTTTTAGAGGCTCCCTCCACCATGAATTGGTCCAAACTGGGGTTTTTAGAGGCTCCCTCCACCATGAATTGGTCCAAACTGGGGTTTTTAGAGGCTCCCTCCACCATGAATTGGTCCAAACTGGGGTTTTTAGAGGCTCCCTCCACCATGAATTTGCCCAAACTGGGCTGTTTAGAGTCTCCCTCCACCATGAATTGGTCCAAACTGGGTTTTTTAGAGGCTCCCTCCACCATGAATTGGTCCAAACTGGGGTTTTTAGAGGCTCCCTCCACCATGAATTGGTCCAAACTGGGCTGGTTAGAGGCTCCCTCCACCATGAATTGGTCCAAACTGGGTTTTTTAGAGGCTCCCTCCACCATGAATTGGTCCAAACTGGGGTTTTTAGAGGCTCCCTCCACCATGAATTGGTCCAAACTGGGGTTTTTAGAGGCTCCCTCCACCATGAATTGGTCCAAACTGGGGTTTTTAGAGGCTCCCTCCACCATGAATTTGCCCAAACTGGGCTGTTTAGAGGCTCCCTCCACCATGAATTGGTCCAAACTGGGTTTTTTAGAGGCTCCCTCCACCATGAATTGGTCCAAACTGGGGTTTTTAGAGGCTCCCTCCACCATGAATTTGCCCAAACTGGGCTGTTTAGAGGCTCCCTCCACCATGAATTGGTCCAAATTGGGGTTTTTTAGAGGCTCCCTCCAAAATGAATTTGCCTAAACTGGGCTGGTTAGAGGTTCCCTCCACCATGAATTGGTCCAAACTGGGCTGGTTAGAGGCTCCCTCCACCATGAATTGGTCCAAATTGGGGTTTTTAGAGGCTCCCTCCACCATGAATTGGTCCAAACTGGGCTGTTTAGAGGCTCCCTCCACCATGAATTGGTCCAAACTGGGGTTTTTAGAGGCTCCCTCCACCATGAATTGGTCCAAACTGGGCTGGTTAGAGGCTCCCTCCACCATGAATTGGTCCAAACTGGGTTTTTTAGCGGCTCCCTCCACCATGAATTGGTCCAAACTGGGGTTTTTAGAGGCTCCCTCCACCATGAATTTGCCCAAACTGGGCTGTTTAGAGGCTCCCTCCACCATGAATTGGTCCAAATTGGGGGTTTTTAGAGGCTCCCTCCACCATGAATTGGTCCAAACTGGGCTGGTTAGAGGCTCCCTCCACCATGAATTGGTCCAAATTGGGGTTTTTAGAGGCTCCCTCCACCATGAATTGGTCCAAACTGGGGTTTTTAGAGGCTCCCTCCACCATGAATTGGTCCAAACTGGGCTGGTTAGAGGCTCCCTCCACCATGAATTGGTCCAAACTGGGTTTTTTAGAGGCTCCCTCCACCATGAATTGGTACAAACTGGGGTTTTTAGAGGCTCCCTCCACCATGAATTGGTCCAAACTGGGGTTTTTAGAGGCTCCCTCCACCATGAATTGGTCCAAACTGGGGTTTTTAGAGGCTCCCTCCACCATGAATTTGCCCAAACTGGGCTGTTTAGAGGCTCCCTCCACCATGAATTGGTCCAAACTGGGTTTTTTAGAGGCTCCCTCCACCATGAATTGGTCCAAACTGGGGTTTTTAGAGGCTCCCTCCACCATGAATTGGTCCAAACTGGGCTGGTTAGAGGCTCCCTCCACCATGAATTGGTCCAAACTGGGTTTTTTAGAGGCTCCCTCCACCATGAATTGGTCCAAACTGGGGTTTTTAGAGGCTCCCTCCACCATGAATTGGTCCAAACTGGGGTTTTTAGAGGCTCCCTCCACCATGAATTGGTCCAAACTGGGGTTTTTAGAGGCTCCCTCCACCATGAATTTGCCCAAACTGGGCTGTTTAGAGGCTCCCTCCACCATGAATTGGTCCAAACTGGGTTTTTTAGAGGCTCCCTCCACCATGAATTGGTCCAAACTGGGGTTTTTAGAGGCTCCCTCCACCATGAATTGGTCCAAACTGGGGTTTTTAGAGGCTCCCTCCACCATGAATTTGCCCAAACTGGGCTGTTTAGAGGCTCCCTCCACCATGAATTGGTCCAAATTGGGGTTTTTAGAGGCTCCCTCCACCATGAATTGGTCCAAACTGGGGTTTTTAGTGGCTCCCTCCACCATGAATTTGCCCAAACTGGGCTGTTTAGAGGCTCCCTCCAGCATGAATTGGTCCAAACTGGGGTTTTTAGAGGCTCCCTCCACCATGAATTGGTCCAAACTGGGGTTTTTAGAGGCTCCCTCCACCATGAATTGGTCCAAACTGGGGTTTTTAGAGGCTCCCTCCACCATGAATTGGTCCAAACGGGGGTTTTTAGAGGCTCCCTCCACCATGAATTTGCCCAAACTGGGCTGGTTAGAGGCTCCCGCCACCATGAATTTGCCCAAACTGGGCTGTTTAGAGGCTCCCTCCACCATGAATTGGTCCAAACTGGGCTGTTTAGAGGCTCCCTCCACCATGAATGGGTCCAAACTGGGTTTTTTAGAGGCTCCCTCCACCATGAATTGGTCCAAACTGGGGTTTTTAGAGGCTCCCTCCACCATGAATTGGTCCAAACTGGGGTTTTTAGAGGCTCCCTCCACCATGAATTTGCCCAAACTGGGCTGTTTAGAGGCTCCCTCCACCATGAATTGGTCCAAACTGGGTTTTTTAGAGGCTCCCTCCACCATGAATTGGTCCAAACTGGGGTTTTTAGAGGCTCCCTCCACCATGAATTTGCCCAAACTGGGCTGTTTAGAGGCTCCCTCCACCATGAATTGGTCCAAATTGGGGTTTTTAGAGGCTCCCTCCACCATGAATTTGCCTAAACTGGGCTGGTTAGAGGTTCCCTCCACCATGAATTGGTCCAAACTGGGCTGGTTAGAGGCTCCCTCCACCATGAATTGGTCCAAATTGGGGTTTTTAGAGGCTCCCTCCACCATGAATTGGTCCAAACTGGGCTGTTTAGAGGCTCCCTCCACCATGAATTGGTCCAAACTGGGGTTTTTAGAGGCTCCCTCCACCATGAATTGGTCCAAACTGGGCTGGTTAGAGGCTCCCTCCACCATGAATTGGTCCAAACTGGGTTTTTTAGCGGCTCCCTCCACCATGAATTGGTCGAAACTGGGGTTTTTAGAGGCTCCCTCCACCATGAATTTGCCCAAACTGGGCTGTTTAGAGGCTCCCTCCACCATGAATTGGTCCAAATTGGGGTTTTTAGAGGCTCCCTCCACCATGAATTGGTCCAAACTGGGCTGGTTAGAGGCTCCCTCCACCATGAATTGGTCCAAATTCGGGTTTTTAGAGGCTCCCTCCACCATGAATTGGTCCAAACTGGGGTTTTTAGAGGCTCCCTCCACCATGAATTGGTCCAAACTGGGCTGGTTAGAGGCTCCCTCCACCATGAATTGGTCCAAACTGGGTTTTTTAGAGGCTCCCTCCACCATGAATTGGTCCAAACTGGGGTTTTTAGAGGCTCCCTCCACCATGAATTGGTCCAAACTGGGGTTTTTAGAGGCTCCCTCCACCATGAATTGGTCCAAACTGGGGTTTTTAGAGGCTCCCTCCACCATGAATTTGCCCAAACTGGGCTGTTTAGAGGCTCCCTCCACCATGAATTGGTCCAAACTGGGTTTTTTAGAGGCTCCCTCCACCATGAATTGGTCCAAACTGGGGTTTTTAGAGGCTCCCTCCACCATGAATTGGTCCAAACTGGGCTGGTTAGAGGCTCCCTCCACCATGAATTGGTCCAAACTGGGTTTTTTAGAGGCTCCCTCCACCATGAATTGGTCCAAACTGGGGTTTTTAGAGGCTCCCTCCACCATGAATTGGTCCAAACTGGGGTTTTTAGAGGCTCCCTCCACCATGAATTGGTCCAAACTGGGGTTTTTAGAGGCTCCCTCCACCATGAATTTGCCCAAACTGGGCTGTTTAGAGGCTCCCTCCACCATGAATTGGTCCAAACTGGGTTTTTTAGAGGCTCCCTCCACCATGAATTGGTCCAAACTGGGGTTTTTAGAGGCTCCCTCCACCATGAATTGGTCCAAACTGGGGTTTTTAGAGGCTCCCTCCACCATGAATTTGCCCAAACTGGGCTGTTTAGAGGCTCCCTCCACCATGAATTGGTCCAAATTGGGGTTTTTAGAGGCTCCCTCCACCATGAATTGGTCCAAACTGGGGTTTTTAGTGGCTCCCTCCACCATGAATTTGCCCAAACTGGGCTGTTTAGAGGCTCCCTCCAGCATGAATTGGTCCAAACTGGGGTTTTTAGAGGCTCCCTCCACCATGAATTGGTCCAAACTGGGGTTTTTAGAGGCTCCCTCCACCATGAATTGGTCCAAACTGGGGTTTTTAGAGGCTCCCTCCACCATGAATTGGTCCAAACGGGGGTTTTTAGAGGCTCCCTCCACCATGAATTTGCCCAAACTGGGCTGGTTAGAGGCTCCCGCCACCATGAATTTGCCCAAACTGGGCTGTTTAGAGGCTCCCTCCACCATGAATTGGTCCAAACTGGGCTGTTTAGAGGCTCCCTCCACCATGAATGGGTCCAAACTGGGTTTTTTAGAGGCTCCCTCCACCATGAATTGGTCCAAACTGGGGTTTTTAGAGGCTCCCTCCACCATGAATTGGTCCAAACTGGGGTTTTTAGAGGCTCCCTCCACCATGAATTTGCCCAAACTCTGCTGGTTAGAGGCTCAATCCACCCTGATTTTCAAAACAAATGTTGGTGCCAACCTCAACTTACTACAAGGGCCAAATTCACTGCTGGTGACAAGCTCTCCTCACTGCAAGTGCCAAATACACATGTTTCAAGGTGTTTTCCTACTGTCAGAGAGGTGGTATTGAGTGTGTAAAGTGTGTAGTTGTTAGGTTGTGATGTTGGGGTAATAGAGGGTCTTTGGTGTGTTAGATGCCCCCAGACATGCTTCCCCTGCTGTCCCAGTGTCATTCCAGAGGTGTTGGCATCATTTCCTGTGGTGTCATAGTGGACTTGGTGACCCTCCAGACACGGATTTGGGTTTCCCCCTTAACGAGTATATGTTCCCCATAGACTATAATGGGGTTCGAAACCCGTTCGAACACACGAACAGTGAGCGGCTGTTCGATTCGAATTTCGAACCTCGAACATTTTAGTGTTCGCTCATCTCTAACGCCTATAGGTGTCCACATCATTTAAGATGGTATATGCAGCTTTTTCGTAGTCCTGGGCATCCATGACCACGATCATTCCTCCTTTGTCTGCTGCTCTAATAGTAAATTTTTTATTTCTTTGTAGTTTAGAAAGACTATGTCTCTCCCGTTTGGAAAGATTATCTGAAACAGGAAATATGGGAGATTCTATGTGTAATTTGGTAAGTTCCTTCTCAACCACCGATTGAAACTGGTCCAATACAATAGTTCTTGAATT
Source organism: Leptodactylus fuscus (assembly GCF_031893055.1). Classification (NCBI taxonomy): domain Eukaryota; kingdom Metazoa; phylum Chordata; class Amphibia; order Anura; family Leptodactylidae; genus Leptodactylus; species Leptodactylus fuscus. The sequence continues at coordinate 43,009,241 of NC_134267.1, forward strand.
CATTGGATAATATGAAGGATTCTTAGTATGTATCATTATGTCAATCTTAAGTGGTGTGTTTTTGTCAGATAAATCCACCATTTGTCTAAATTGGAGGTTATCTGTTTCCGGCTGCCAATTCCTTTTTCCGATTTTTTTTCACTGCCTACGTTGTCGTAGTTCCTGTCCCACCTCCCCTGTGCTGTTATTGGTGCATAAAAACACGACAGGGAAGGTGGGAGGGGAATCGAATTTTTAGTGAGTTTGCCACCTGGTGTTCGATTGGAATCGAACACCTTGAATGGCCTGATATTCGATCGAATATCAATTCGATCGAACGCCGTTCGCTCATCTCTAGTGACCTCCAATTTATACGAATAGTGGATTTAATATCCGGTTCATATGAGACTGTGAACTATGTGACTGTGAGACAGGGATAGATGTACTGGCAGGGTTAGCTAAGGATTACCTTTATTTAGGTGGGAATGTCACTCACCCAGCTCTTTGGGGCTCTATCTGGTCGGGATCCCTGTCAGCTTGTGATATGCGTGAGCTGACTTTTTCCCATAGGAATGCATTGACCAGCGTTGATTGGCCGAATGCCATACAGAGTACAGCATTCAGCCAATCAACGCTGGTTCTGCCAGAGGCTCGTCTGTGAGGAGGCGGAGACTAAGATCGGACCAGAATGGAGACTGCCAAATGCTGTACTCTGTATGGCATTCTGCCAATCAACACTGGTCAATGCATTCCTATGCCGATATGTAGCAGTGCTGGCCATGCGCTCAGCTTGGCTACACCGAAGATGTGAACCCTGCTGCATACTCAGCTCTGCTGCATCAGAGATGTAGCAGAGCTGAGTATGCGCTGAAGCCTGCTGGTCACTCAGCTCTGCTGCATCAGAGACAGGGGCATGTAATAAAGGTGATACCTGTCTCTTGGTGGTGGACAAGGAAACTGTGGGAGCTGATTGTGCTTGTCGGCAGATCATTGTATAACAATAATGAGTGTCTGTAGGCAAAATTGAAATATGGTGGATGCTACTTGAAAAGTTGTGGCTATATTTCAGCAACTGGAGTTGGAAATTTGGTCAGGATTGATGGTGTCCTCATGTTGATAAATTCAGGCAGACACTTTGCATCTTGTTAATTGCCTAAAACAAATGATGAACACTTCTATTTTTGAAAGTATTCTTACATTGCAGGTTTTTTCCCAGACTTGCCTAAAACTTTTGCACATGACCCATAACAATTGTACTTGTATCACCTATTGTAACATCTCTGCCTGTTCGGGTCACTGCACCACCCTCTGCTCGCATGCTGTGGCGCAGGAGGCGTTTGCAGTTTGAGAATCTGCTTAAAGTTTTTAGTTGCACTGTGTGAACACGGCTCTAGTCCTTAACTGGATTTGCACCAGTCTTCTGCCAAGGTTGCCTCTGTCCATTAAGTGGTTAATCTTGCCTTGCCCTGTGATTGACAGCTGCCTTTCTGTGAACTCCATGGGCGGGTTCTTCCTCCCTATTTAGCCTGGGTTCCCATTCACACCAGTGCTTGTTATTGCCATGCGCATACCTGCTCTTACTGTCCCTGTTTGCTTATACTATTATACCTGACCTTTGGCTTTTCTCATTGACTATTCTCTTGACTCCGATTTGGCACTGCATCACTCTCCTGTTACCGAACCCTGGCTAGCTGACCTCCCTTTGTTGTTGTTCGTCTTGTCTGCGTTTTGTGTTTCACATATTCAGGGAGGGATTGTCCTCGTGGTTGTCACCTATTACCTAGGATAGGGCCTGGCAATAGAAAGGGAAAGCGGGGGGCTTCAGCTTAGGGCTCACTGTCTCTTGTGCCCCTCCCAGGGTTTAACAGTTCTGGGAATTGCTGTCTTAGCAATTCCCTTACATAATAACAAGCCCAAAAACCTACATCCATTGCTTCCCTACAGACAGCATGGATCCTATTCAGTGCTTTGCAGCCAAGTTGGAAGGTTTGACCGGCCTGGTAGCTGAGCTAGCTAAACAGGTTCAGACCCTAACTGAGGCTGCTGCATCATCCCCAGCTGTTTTGGCACCTTACAAGGTCAAGATGTTACTCCCGGATCGTTTCTCAGGGGACCGTGAAAAATTTGAGACGTTCAGGGAGTCTTGTCGCTTGTATTTTCGGATTAATCCACATGTGACTCAGGCCCAAATGGTGGGAGTGGTTATATCTCTGCTACAGGGGGATCCACAAGCTTGGGCCCTTAAACTCCCTCCTGATGCTGATGAGTGGTCTGATGTGGAAAAAATTTTTAAGTCTCTGGGCTCTATCTATGCTGAGCCAGACCACATTGCGCTTGCGGAATCTCAACTCCTCACCATGCGCCAGGGAAAACGCTCTGCAGAGGAGTATTGCGCAGAGTTCCGTAAGTACAGTATAACTGCAGGTTGGTGTGAGTCAGCTCTAAAGGCTCACTTTAAAAAAGGTTTGTGTGACCGTGTTAAGGAGCTCTGGGTTGGTCACCCAGATCCCCCGACGCTTGAGAAAGCCATGACTTTGGCGGTCCGTATTGACCGCAAGATCCGAGAAAATTTAAAAGAGAGAGTAGGGTCTGTTGCCTCCAAGTTTTCTGTCTCTTCCTCTCTCTCCTCTGAAAAACCTACCTTTCCTCCCATCACTTCTGGTGAGGAACCCATGCAACTGGGAGCTATGGACGCCAAGACACGACAAGAGCATCGTCTCAGGAATAACCTGTGCCTGTACTGTGGTTCCTCTGGTCATGTCATCCGAGACTGCCCTATCAGACCATTGTCACCTGCGAAAAAACTTCAGTGCCTGAGTGGTAATCAGAAGAACCACTCAGGCAACCAGGTATTTGGTGGGAATAACAATAAGATGTTGTTATCTGTGTCTTTGTCCTCTGGGGACAGATCTGTTTCTGGCAAGGCCCTAGTTGACTCTGGGTCTGCAGCAAATTTTGTTAAATATTCAGTTGTTGAATCTTTGGGCATTGAGCTTTTGCCACTGGACTCGCCTATGTCTGTTACTGGAGTGGATTCTACTCCACTGGCCAGGGGTAAAGTCAGTTTTAAAACCCCCTTGATCTCTTTGCAAGTGGGTTCTACACATTCAGAGGTCATAAGCCTTTTTGTTATGGAGAATCTCTGCTGATGTTATTTTGGGGTTCCCCTGGCTGAAGCTCCATAACCCTATTTTGGATTGGGGTAAAAAGGAGTTGGTAAAGTGGGGAGATCAGTGCTCAACCCACTCTATTGCTTTACATTCTGTAGATTGTGTCAGTGAGGAGAAGGTCTCAGCTACTAAAAGTTGGGAGCGCCCCTCCGGTATTAAAACCTGGTGGTATCAGAAATGCCGGATGAATAAAAAATGTTTGCCTGGTTCTCAAGCGTCTGTGGTTCAAGCAGAACCACAATACAAGGCAGGGAAAACTCAGAATCCCTCTAGAACTGGTTTGTCTGGTGAGGGTCCGGTGGCCCCTCATAAAAGGGGGGGTACTGTAACATCTCTGCCTGTTCGGGTCACTGCACCACCCTCTGCTCGCATGCTGCGGCGCAGGAGGCATTTGCAGTTTGAGAATCTGCTTAAAGTTTTTAGTTGCACTGTGTGAACACGGCTCTAGTCCTTAATTGGATTTGCACCACACCCGTCTTCTGCCAAGGTTGCCTCTGTCCATTAAGTGGTTAATCTTGCCTTGCCCTGTGATTGACAGCTGCCTTTCTGTGAACTCCATGGGCGGGTTCTTCCTCCCTATTTAGCCTTGGTTCCCATTCACACCAGTGCTTGTTATTGTCGTGCGCATACCTGCTCTTACTGTCCCTGTTTGCTTATACTATTATACCTGACCTTTGGCTTTTCTCATTGACTATTCTCTTGACTCCGATTTGGCACTGCATCACTTTCCTGTTACCGAACCCTGGCTAGCTGACCTCCCTTTGTTGTTGTTCGTCTTGTCTGCGTTTTGTGTTTCACATATTCAGGGAGGGATTGTCCTCGTGGTTGTCGCCTATTACCTAGGATAGGGCCTGGCAATAGGAAGGGAAAGCGGGGGGCTTCAGCTTAGGGCTCACTGTCTCTTGTGCCCCTCCCAGGTTTTAACAGTTCTGGGAATTGCTGTCTTAGCAATTCCCTTACACCTATCTTGCGTATAGGTGACAAATATTGTTTTGGGGTCAGCCCTAAAGTATCTGCTGAAGATAACGTAATGCATTCAGAAGTCTCTCATAGATGGTAAGAATTTGCAGACAGAATTGTACTTGTTTTTATAGGGGTTTTCTGGGCAAACAAAGGTATTTTTGTGCTATCAGTGGGTAAATAATTGCACCAAAATATCTTTAGCAGTATTTTGAGTGATTTCTGGGTTTCTCTGGGAGCTCCTGGTATCCTCTGCATTTGTCTACATTGGTACACTCCATCCCATCCCATCATACTTACCTGTCTTCTGTGTCCTGAAGATCAGATTCTTCTGTCCCACTGGCTCCTTCTGTAGACTTCTTGCACAGCTGTAATAGTTGCTGTTCACTTCTGCTGGTGATTGTGCAATAGAGCTAGACTCATTGGCTGTACTGAGCAGGCGCCAGCAGAAACAAAGGAATTGTCAGAAGACTGAAGACAGCTAAGTATGATGGAATTGGTGGTGGGAAATATTGGTGATTCAAAAAGAGAACCAAATTAATTGATGACAAATGAACGTGCCCAAAATTAATACAAAAAAGAAAGAAAAAAGATAGGTGAGTATCTATCAAGGGACGCTTAAAAATAAATCTTTATTGGATAATTAAAGATAAAATCATATAAACACCAAAACACAGACTATGATAGTCTAAACAATCGCTAGAGATAGTAAACCACTCATCACTAGCAAAAAGTCTAAGGATGGAGGGTCCTTATTATGTTACAATTCCCTCACTATCACTTAGATAGTAATTGGCCAGATCCAAAAATAAAGGATACCTATCAGAAGCATATGATACAGGGATAGAATGCCAAGAATAAAATTATGGCTAATAGTTCCCTAGCAAATATATTGCCACTGATCTCCCCTATATCATTATGGTCTGAATCTACCTTAAGACCAATCAACAAATACTGGCCAGTTATATAAACACAGAATCTTTGCCTATAGTCAACAAAGTTGTATATTCATTGCCTGTCAACAAAGTTGTTTAATATATTTTTTGCTATTTTTAGCTATTTTTTGCCTGACGCGTTTCAATGTTCCGGTCTCTATAGCTATGACCGAACATATCTTCAGAGGCATAGACTGTCAAAAACGGCAAAGGTGTCTGACCTAGTCTTAGATATTGTTTCAAACTAGTGCTGCACACCCTCCCGCTCCCCCCGCGGCACTGATGTATGGCCGTACGGGGCGGCAAGAGGTCCGGCTTTTTAAACCACTCTATCCGCCCATTCCAGTTATCGTGTGACGAATCGCTACGAGCACTTCACAGCTGATCACTAATGATCATCACAATCTAGCGGACAGTGTGTATCCAGCGCACATGGCCCCGCATATCCAATCACAAACAGAGAAGCCCGGAGCCTCCGTAGCGCCCCGCCCTCCAACAACAATGATGTAAATGCGGCATAGCCCACGCTGGCAGCCTATCAGAATGCGTGGGCTTGTGAAAGACGACCAACCACAGCCCACGCATCTTTTTAGAAACAAGGATGAAAACAGACATCCATCAGGTAAGTAAGAATGCCGCTACAGGCACAAAATAGACTCAATAAGTAAGGCACCATGGTTTAACAGACTAAATAAGGAGACATAGCTAGGAGAGATAATCGACAGAAAAAGACCCCACACAGAACGACAGAACTAAAATACCTGCATCACTAATATATAGATAAACCCAATTATGGTGTATAGGGAAAAAGAATAACAACACCTCCTACACCACACAGGGATAGCCAAAAGGACAATGTATCCAACATAGTGCCTCAAATAAAACAAGCATAGGAGATCCCCTCATTTAAACCCCAAGGTTTTACGGTTTTTAACATAAATGTCCATCTCGCCTCACGTTGGAGTAGCTTTTGATCAAAGTCGCCACCTCTTGGGGACGGATAGACCAATTCCACTCCCTGAAATCTCAAGAGGGAAGTATCCCCACCATGTTTCTCACAGAAGTGCCTCGCTATGGGAGTATCTTCCTGTCTCCCTATATCATTTATATGATCCCTCATCCTCCTGCGGAATTCGCGGATAGTCTTACCCACGTATTGAATCCCGCAGGAGGAACAGGTAGCCAGGTAGATAACACCCTGTGTCTTGCAGTTAATAAAGTTGTTATTTTTGTATACCATATTGGTGGTGTTACTCATAAATGATTTTCCACACTGCACAAAATTGCATGCCTTACAAGAGCCACATGCATATGTCCCCACTAGTGATTTTGCATGTCTACCCAGCCAGTTCTCTGTACATTCTGGTGTTAAGTGACTCTTCACTAATTTATCACGCAGGTTTTGTCCCCTGCGATATGTGACTAACGGATGTTCATTAATCAGAGGACCAATATCTGGATCCATTTTAAGAATGTCCCAGTTGTTTTTAAGGATCTGAACCACTTCTCTATTGGCAGAATCAAAAGTAGCTATGATTCTCATTTCATTAGAATCTTTCTTTACCCTTGATTGTAACAGGGATTCGCGATCCCTTGTCAAGGCATTCTGATGTGCCCTCCTTAGAATCCCGTCCGGGTACCCCCGACGTTGAAACCTTCTTCTTAAATCACCTGCCGCTGTTTCATAATCACTCAAATTTGTGCAATTCCTGCGAAGTCGCAAGAATTGCCCTTTCGGTATACCACGGCGTAAGGGAAATGGATGCCAACTTGACCAACTAAGCAAGCAGTTCGTAGCAGTGCTTTTTCTAAATATAGTAGTACTAAGTTTGCCTGATGGTAATTTATAAATATTAAGGTCCAAGAATGTAATAGAAGAATCCGCGATCTCTGAAGTGAAGAACAGCCCCATCTGATTAATATTGAGGGCCTCAACAAACTCCTCCAAACTCCTGTTCTTCACTTCAGAGATCGCGGATTCTTCTATTACATTCTTGGACCTTAATATTTATAAATTACCATCAGGCAAACTTAGTACTACTATATTTAGAAAAAGCACTGCTACGAACTGCTTGCTTAGTTGGTCAAGTTGGCATCCATTTCCCTTACGCCGTGGTATACCGAAAGGGCAATTCTTGCGACTTCGCAGGAATTGCACAAATTTGAGTGATTATGAAACAGCGGCAGGTGATTTAAGAAGAAGGTTTCAACGTCGGGGGTACCCGGACGGGATTCTAAGGAGGGCACATCAGAATGCCTTGACAAGGGATCGCGAATCCCTGTTACAATCAAGGGTAAAGAAAGATTCTAATGAAATGAGAATCATAGCTACTTTTGATTCTGCCAATAGAGAAGTGGTTCAGATCCTTAAAAACAACTGGGACATTCTTAAAATGGATCCAGATATTGGTCCTCTGATTAATGAACATCCGTTAGTCACATATCGCAGGGGACAAAACCTGCGTGATAAATTAGTGAAGAGTCACTTAACACCAGAATGTACAGAGAACTGGCTGGGTAGACATGCAAAATCACTAGTGGGGACATATGCATGTGGCTCTTGTAAGGCATGCAATTTTGTGCAGTGTGGAAAATCATTTATGAGTAACACCACCAATATGGTATACAAAAATAACAACTTTATTAACTGCAAGACACAGGGTGTTATCTACCTGGCTACCTGTTCCTCCTGCGGGATTCAATACGTGGGTAAGACTATCCGCGAATTCCGCAGGAGGATGAGGGATCATATAAATGATATAGGGAGACAGGAAGATACTCCCATAGCGAGGCACTTCTGTGAGAAACATGGTGGGGATACTTCCCTCTTGAGATTTCAGGGAGTGGAATTGGTCTATCCGTCCCCAAGAGGTGGCGACTTTGATCAAAAGCTACTCCAACGTGAGGCGAGATGGACATTTATGTTAAAAACCGTAAAACCTTGGGGTTTAAATGAGGGGATCTCCTATGCTTGTTTTATTTGAGGCACTATGTTGGATACATTGTCCTTTTGGCTATCCCTGTGTGGTGTAGGAGGTGTTGTTATTCTTTTTCCCTATACACCATAATTGGGTTTATCTATATATTAGTGATGCAGGTATTTTAGTTCTGTCGTTCTGTGTGGGGTCTTTTTCTGTCGATTATCTCTCCTAGCTATGTCTCCTTATTTAGTCTGTTAAACCATGGTGCCTTACTTATTGAGTCTATTTTGTGCCTGTAGCGGCATTCTTACTTACCTGATGGATGTCTGTTTTCATCCTTGTTTCTAAAAAGATGCGTGGGCTGTGGTTGGTCGTCTTTCACAAGCCCACGCATTCTGATAGGCTGCCAGCGTGGGCTATGCCGCATTTACATCATTGTTGTTGGAGGGCGGGGCGCTACGGAGGCTCCGGGCTTCTCTGTTTGTGATTGGATATGCGGGGCCATGTGCGCTGGATACACACTGTCCGCTAGATTGTGATGATCATTAGTGATCAGCTGTGAAGTGCTCGTAGCGATTCGTCACACGATAACTGGAATGGGCGGATAGAGTGGTTTAAAAAGCCGGACCTCTTGCCGCCCCGTACGGCCATACATCAGTGCCGCGGGGGGAGCGGGAGGGTGTGCAGCACTAGTTTGAAACAATATCTAAGACTAGGTCAGACACCTTTGCCGTTTTTGACAGTCTATGCCTCTGAAGATATGTTCGGTCATAGCTATAGAGACCGGAACATTGAAACGCGTCAGGCAAAAAATAGCTAAAAATAGCAAAAAATATATTAAACAACTTTGTTGACAGGCAATGAATATACAACTTTGTTGACTATAGGCAAAGATTCTGTGTTTATATAACTGGCCAGTATTTGTTGATTGGTCTTAAGGTAGATTCAGACCATAATGATATAGGGGAGATCAGTGGCAATATATTTGCTAGGGAACTATTAGCCATAATTTTATTCTTGGCATTCTATCCCTGTATCATATGCTTCTGATAGGTATCCTTTATTTTTGGATCTGGCCAATTACTATCTAAGTGATAGTGAGGGAATTGTAACATAATAAGGACCCTCCATCCTTAGACTTTTTGCTAGTGATGAGTGGTTTACTATCTCTAGCGATTGTTTAGACTATCATAGTCTGTGTTTTGGTGTTTATATGATTTTATCTTTAATTATCCAATAAAGATTTATTTTTAAGCGTCCCTTGATAGATACTCACCTATCTTTTTTCTTTCTTTTTTGAAATATTGGTGATGCTCCATTTCTGGAAATGGAACGTCACCGGATTATAGGACAGTGTGCCTGAGGTAGTCACATGACCACCCCAGGAATATGGGGAATATATAGTTTAGTGTTTAATTTTTGCTTTATCCCAGACAATCCCTTTAAGCCCCCTTCAAACATAAAGCTCCATGGAATTGATGATGCTTTAAAGTAAGTACCATTACTATTACTAATAATAATGTATTAAGACGGGCAACCAAAATGATTAGGGGAATGGGTGGACTGGAGTACAACGATAGATTAAAAAATTTGGGGTTATTCAGCTTAGAGAAAAGACATCTACAGGGAGATCTAATAACAATGTACAAATACATGAAGGGACAATACAAAGAACTTTCTAAGGATATTTTTACTCCTAGGCCAGTGACAGTGACAAGAGGACATCCCCTACGTCTGGAGGAGAGAAGGTTTCACCAGAAACATAGAAGGGGATTCTTCACAGTAAGAACAGCGAGGCTCTGGAACTCTCTGCCCCAGGAAGTGGTGATGGCGGATTCATTAAACAAGTTGAAAGTAGGCCTGGATGCCTTTCTTGAAGAGAAAAGTATAACAGGTTATGGACTCTAGATTTTAAGGACACGTTGATCCAGGGTTTTTATACTGACTGCCAGATTTGGAGTTGGGAAGGAATTTTTTCCCCTGAAATGCGGCAATTGGCATGAGCCTCATGGGGTTTTTTGCCTTTCCCTGGAACAACACTGTAGGGATTGTAGGGTTATAGGTTGGACTTGATGGACTAATGTCTTTATCTAACCTCATCTACTATGTAATTATGTAACTATGTATTAATTATATAGGTGCCCTGCATATATTAAGCTGGTAGTTTAATGTTTTGGCTGACTGCTGTATGGGTATGTATTTGTTTCTACCACAGTTTTATTTTGGTTTGTGTTCAGATGTGACATATTAGGAACATGCTGTACATTTTATATAGTTGTTAACAGCAAAGCATTGCAACATGATTATCAGCATGGAAAAATAAAAATGTTTCCAGGCTGAGCATGCTGAGATGACCTTCTCCAGGATGAATGCTTAAAAACTTTTTCATTATAAAGAAAATATTGTCTATAAGTCCAGCATACTTCTCTGCGGGAAATGTGCGCTGGAATTCATGGAATGTTAACAACTGCTGTATGAATGCACCACTGAAACAGTAACTGTGGGGGATCGAAAAGGTGAGCTTGCAGATGTTAGCAATTTGTATAGGCTTATAAAGAAATCTGTTTCCTATATGTAATGCTGCTGTGTTGCTTGCTTTTGACATTCTTGAATTGGTTGATCCGAATAACAAAATTCACGCAGCACACAGTTCTATTAGAGATGGGAGTAAAGATTTTCCTGTTGGTAGTTGTACTGCATAAAATAAATGTTTTGATACCTGTCTAGATATCTGTGGAACAACAGGAAGTCTTACTGGGGCCAAACAAGATTTAGAAAAATTCAAATAATACAAAATAAGAACAAAAAATAAATTCCATACATTTTTACCATTGCTACAGAGCTATTGAAATCAAATCCAAATGTAAAGCCAAAAAAAGGATATTTACTTCAATAGAAACTTCTAACAATATGATATTTTATTGAATAGAAAATCTTAACTTAGAGTTTGGCTAAGCTGTGATTGACATACAATAAGGCACAAATATATATATATATATATATATATATATATATATATATATATATATATATATATATATATATACACACAGATATACAACACCAGTTACTCCTGAGTAATATTGCAAATTAGGGTGTGTAAAAATTCCTCCAGAATGCCATGCAAAACTGATAATGGACAGCGGTGGGGGACAATGGAGAGCAAAGGACAGGTGATTTTTTAAATTTTTTAAATTTTTTTTTACCTTCCCTATTTTCTTCTTGCTGTAATTGCTGAAAACTGTAATTCTTGGACACCCTTTTTGAGCCAGTGTGATGTCACGATACTATGTATACAGTAAGGAAGCTGGCTCGGTAGAAGCAGTGGTGTGTACCCAAACAGTCAAGACAGGGACACAAACTATGCAGCAAACTGGTTTATTTAGAAAAAACAGGAAAATAAATAAACCTTCACTTCAGGCACAAAATAAACAAAACAAATTATATATATATATATAACAAAATAAAGCCTTAACTTGAGGTAAAAACAAAATAAAAACCTGCTCATCTGAGCCACTAGTTAAACAGAACGGATAACCCAACTATACGTGTGGCTTACCACCAGCCACATGAAAAACACAAGAACAAACTGGTTTCACCGGACTCAGGGTTACAGGACAGACCCAGGTATCTCCTCACTTCCTGGATCTGCCATGAAGTGAAGGCTCTGAAACATTTTATGGGCCAGTAACGAGCCTCAGGACCTACACTTGTGCTGAAACCTATTCCAGACCCACACTGGACCATACATAAGTCAGGAATCTAGAGCTGATATAGCAGGACTCCAGCACTCTGCCTGTCACCTTCACACAATACCCATATTAATACGTTTTAAAGGCACAGTACCTGCAAGCACACATATCTTAACAACACAGTGTCCTAACATGAATGTTACATTCAATGGTGCAGAGTATTGAGGTGTCACTTGAAGTGTACTATTGCATAAGCGGTGCTGTTCAATGCTTTGCCAATTTATGCAAAAGATCCCCCTTACTAGTGCATAAAAATGAAATGCAGTCATGCAATCTTCACTGGCAAACATTGATAACGTTCACAATATTAGTAAAGATCTCAGTTCTACTGCTACTGTTCTACTATTATATTACTGAAAGAGAGGCCATATTTACCTAAGGTTAGGTGAAGCAATACTTCACTGCAGGATGCAGACAAGCCTAAGTTATGTATAACAGAGGCTGCACAGATATTAACTATTGATAAAGCATCTAAACTACTGATAAGCATCCTCACACCTACAATACATAGACGGTTGGAAGCCTTGTATTCTCGATACAACTTACATAAGGTACCAGCTATGTGAGATGCATAAAATCGGCTTTCAGCCTATAAGTGATGCCCATACATTTAGATCTGGTGGGATATTCAGAATCTATTCACATAGACCCCACTGTGTATAGTACACCGTACTGATCTACTACTATTTGCCACAAGGCAGTTTGCAGGATGAATCTAGCATTGTCTTATGCCCAGAGAATGCTACTCTCCGAAATGCATAAACTTTAGAAGGGATAATGGTTAGAGATGAGCGAACAGTGTTCTATCGAACTCATGTTCGATCGGATATTAGGCTGTTCGGCATGTTCGAATCGAATCGAACACCGCGTGGTAAAGTGCGCCATTACTCGATTCCCCTCCCACCTTCCCTGGCGCCTTTTTTGCTCCAATAACAGCACAGGGTAGGTGGGACAGGAACTACGACACCGGTGACGTTGAAAAAAGTAGGCAAAACCCATTGGCTGCCGAAAACATGTGACCTCTAATTTAAAAGAACAGCGACGCCCAGCTTCGCGTCATTCTGAGCTTGCAATTCACCGGGGACGGAGGTTTCCGTCCAGCTAGCTAGGGCTTAGATTCTGGGTAGGCAGGGACAGGCTAGGATAGGAAGGAGAAGACAACCAACAGCTCTTATAAGAGCTAAATTCCAGGGAGAAGCTTGTCAGTGTAACGTGGCACTGACGGGCTCAATCGCCGCAACCCAGCTTTCCCAGGATCCTGAATGGAATACACTGTCAGTGTATTCCCGTATACCCGATATATACCCCGATACCCGTTCCAACGGTGTGCCCCCCCACCTTCACCCCAGAAATACCCTGCAAGTCCCCTAGCAATAGAATTGGGGCTATATACACCCACTATTTTTGCTACTGGTATACAGTGCCATTGTCTCACTGGGAATTCAAAGAATATATTGGGGTTATGTGCACCCACAATTTTTACTACTGGTATACAGTGCCATTGTCTGACTGGGAATTCAAAGAATATATGGGGGTTACGTGCACCCACAATTTTTGCTACTGCTATACAGTGCCATTGTCTCACTGGGAATTCAAAGAATATATTGGGGTTATGTGCACCCACAATTTTTACTACTGGTATATAGTGCCATTGTCTGACTGGGAATTCAAAGAATATATGGGGGTTACGTGCACCCACAATTTTTGCTACTGCTATACAGTGCCATTGTCTCACTGGGAATTCAAAGAATATATTGGGGTTATGTGCACCCACAATTTTTACTACTGGTATATAGTGCCATTGTCTGACTGGGAATTCAAAGAATATATGGGGGTTACGTGCACCCACAATTTTTGCTACTGCTATACAGTGCCATTGTCTCACTGGGAATTCAAAGAATATATTGGGGTTATGTGCACCCACAATTTTTACTACTGGTATATAGTGCCATTGTCTGACTGGGAATTCAAAGAATATATGGGGGTTACGTGCACCCACAATTTTTGCTACTGCTATACAGTGCCATTGTCTCACTGGGAATTCAAAGAATATATTGGGGTTATGTGCACCCACAATTTTTACTACTGGTATATAGTGCCATTGTCTGACTGGGAATTCAAAGAATATATGGGGGTTACGTGCACCCACAATTTTTGCTACTGCTATACAGTGCCATTGTCTCACTGGGAATTCAAAGAATATATTGGGGTTATGTGCACTCACAATTTTTACTACTGGTATATAGTGCCATTGTCTGACTGGGAATTCAAAGAATATATGGGGGTTACGTGCACCCACAATTTTTGCTACTGCTATACAGTGCCATTGTCTCACTGGGAATTCAAAGAATATATTGGGGTTATGTGCACCCACAATTTTTACTACTGGTATACAGTGCCATTGTCTGACTGGGAATTCAAAGAATATATGGGGGTCACGTGCACCCACAATTTTTGCTACTGGTATATAGTGCCATTGTCTGACTGGGAATTCAAAGAATATATGGGGGTTACGTGCACCCACAATTTTTGCTACTGGTAGATAGTGCCATTGTCTCACTGGGAATTCCACAAATAATTTGGGGATTCATTCACCCTACATCTCAGGCTCTTGCCATATTCACCCAGGTTGTCAGTGCTGCACCAGCTCGTTCCCAGACAGCTCGGCCCGAAAAACACGTTACCTATATAGAGAATTTGGACAATGAAGACAACATGTTCTAAATCTAATGTCTGCACCTTCTCCAGAATTAAAATAAAGGCAGCGTTTAACTTTCAAATAGCACTGCACAAAGGAAGAGCTTATCAGCTTGTCTCATTACATGCTACTGAAAAGTGTCATTTGTGTATCTTAATGTAAATATAGTTGTATAAGCTTTTTGGGTTTTAGGCATTGCCAAGTTATTTATTACCACCCGCTCCCTTATAATGATGATGACGCCAAAGTCACTGTGGGTGTTCAGAGCTCACAGCTTTGGTTGACATTTGTCTTGCTCTCTGTCGGTACCAGCTGTCTTTTTGGATACCGTAAAGTTATGTTGACTTTATTAACAGCTATAGAAGCTTTAGCCAGGTTGTGACGGTGTGTAACCCTAACAACACTAAGTGGGATACACATTAATAGTCAGTCTATGTACGCTAAACGTATCACTGAAGTAATTTTTTTTCCCTCTCCCCTAATATAAGAAAGGAACAGACATTAGACCTAGACCGGGGTTCGAGGCTTGTAAAAATCCAGTATTATTTGTTCTTCATGATGTGAAATATGTGTTGAAAAGCAACCCAAGATGAAGTCAGCCATGTGTGCCAGTGTGTTACTTGGCATGCCTTTGCTGGCCCCAACTGTAAGGGTCACTCTCCATTTCCTCCATTTTCCACTCCCCTTCACACCATTTGTGGTGAAGCAATGGGATGCACTGAAGTGCACCCTCTAGCCTCGTGTGGGATAGGGACATCAGATGCCACTCCAACCCCCTCGTCTTCCTCCGCCAGCCAACGGTGCGAAGATGAGAGGAGTGTGCTCTGAATGTTTTCTGCCTAGCAGAGGCTAGTTCTCACTTACGAAAATGGCCCCACTTTGACCTGTATATCAGGCACAATGGTGTAGGTTTCAAAGAAACATGGCACCAACAAGTTGGAAAACGTGGGCCATGCGTGGACCGTGTTTGAGTCTGGCAAGTTCCAGATCTGCTACCAGGTTCCAGCCATTATCACAGGCGCAAAAATGCCAGGCCCCAGGTGTAGCAGGGAAAAAAAAATGCCATCTCAGCCAGGATGGCATCCCTGACCTCGGAGGTACTGTGCTGTCTGTCCCCCAAGCTGATGAGCTTCAGCACCGCCTGCTGACGTCTCCCCACGCCAGTGTTTTAGCGTTTGCCGCTAGTAGCTGTGGTGGAGGTTGCAGCGTCGTAGGGTTTCAGTCTACTCCTGCCATGGCCTGGGAGAGGAGATAGGCCACCCCAGTTTGCACCCGGGGAACAGACTCCACCACATTCACCCTGCCTGTCATTAAAGATAAGCACTGCAGCATCCCTGACCACAGGCGCTTGTCCATGTGTCGGTGGTCAAGTGGACCTTGCAGCAAAGCGCAGAGCTCTGGGCCCGACTGATGTTATGGGACACATGCAGGCGCAAGGCAGGGACAGCACACCAAGAGAAGTAGTAACGGCTAGGCCCAGCATAGGGAGGTGCCCCAGCTGCCATCTGCTGACGGAAGGCCTGGGTCTCCAGAAGCATAAACAAACACCAACATCTCCAGGGCCAGCAGTTTATCGATGAGGCTGTTAAAGGCTTGGGCATGGGGGTGGGTTGTGTTGTACTTCTGCCTGCAATGAAAAGCTTGGGAAATGTGGAGTGGCTGGGAAGAGGCGCATGATGGTGCAGGCCAAAAGGGCGCATGAGGGTGAACTCCCCAATGTGTCAGAGATAGGTGTGTAGGTGTCCTTGCATCATATACTTGCACCATATTTGGCTTTGGAAGTTAATTTTGTGCCAAAAAGTGGTTAAGACAGCGATCCCTCAGCTACTCCCGTTACACTGTCTATTGAAGTTACCATCTGTGGAAGTGGACCACCATTTCTAAGATCCCAAAGGAAGCAGGCAAGAGATGTGCAGTTCAGAAAAAAAGATGAGAAAATAAGTGTAGGCTGTAGAGCACAGAGGGATCGGAGAGGACAGAGCTGGTGTCGGCCAGGTATTCCCACAACATGCGCCTATACTTGTCCCTCCTGGTGACACTAGGCCCCTGAGTGGCAGTAATTTGTCCAGGGGGGCCATTAACGTGTTCCAGACCTAGGAATAAGTCTTCCAACAGGGTAGAGTTTTGCATGCCTTTGCTTCTACCCACTGTTTTTGCTGCTTAGCTTCCCTCCACATCTACACTGCTTTCACCCCTAAACATCACCCCAGTTTAAGCCTTTGTTTCTACCCTGTTTTTTTTTGTTGAATTAGCTTCCCTCCACATCTACACTGCTTTAGCCCCTAAACATCACCCCAGTTTATGCCTTTGCTTCTACCCTTTTTTTTTTGTTGAATTAGCTTCCCTCCACATCTACACTGCTTTAGCCCCTAAACATCACCCCAGTTTATGCCTTTGCTTCTACCCAGGTTTTTTGTTGATTTAGCTTCCCTCTACATCTACACTGCTTTAGCCCCTAGACATCACCCCTGTCCATGTGGGGTCGGTGGCCTCGTCATCCACCAACTCCTCTTCCAATTGCGCACTGCCCCCTTACTGCAAACCGCACATGACCACAGCTTGCCTTGATGGCAACTGTGTCTCATGATCCCCACTTAGGTCCAGACAAGTCGGTGGCGGGTCCAAAACCCCAAAATTGGAAGGAAATGGCAGATGCTGCAGTATTTCTAACACCTGTTCCTGGTGCTCGGGCCTGGTCTGTGTTGTACCCTGCACCCTGCTTAACGCAGCTGCCATATCCGAAGTTGTGCTGAGCGCATGCTAATGTTTCGTGTCCAGTGCAATGGATGGGATGGGATTTCACATAAGTCTGCCACCCATGGCCACTCATGGTTGAGCAACTGAGGGAGTTGACTTTGACGAACCCGAGGGTTTTGGAGTTGGAACTACATCAAAGGTCTGTGCTGCTCACACACTCTGCTCAACACATGATATGTTTAGTGCCAGCAGTGTGGAGACGTCGCACAACAGCCGTTGTTCCAGCAGGTACAGGCGTTGTAGGAGTGCATAGAGGCTAGCAGCGGCAACTATAGACTTTAAAAACTATCCGCACAAGCGCCACACTTTCACCAGTAGCTCAGGAACATTGGGGTACCTTTTTCAAAAGATTAGCAGCAATGAGTTAAAAACGTGGCCCAGGCATGGAATATGTTGCAGGCTGCCAAGCTACAGAGCCAATCCCAGGTTACGGCCATTATCACACATGACAACATGCCTGGGCCCAGGTGCAGTGGCAAAAACCACATTGCCGTCTCATCGAGGATGGCATGACTCACTTTGTAGGCAGTGTGCTGTCTGGCCCCCAAGCTGATGAGCTTCAGCACGGCCCGCTGACGTCTCCCCACACCAGTGTTGCAGCGTTTCCAGCTCGTAGCTGGGGTCAATTTAACAGCGGAGGAGGGTGGTGTTTCAGCCCTCCTCCCAGGAATGTTGTGTGGGGAGACAAGTCAGGCCACCACATTTTGCGACCCGGTCCACGCCTCAACTACATTCAACCACTGTGCCCAAATTGAAAGGTAGCGTCCCTGTCCGCATGCACTTGTCCATTCGTAACTGGTCACATGGAACTTTAGGGCTAAGCGCTGAATTTAGGGACCGCCTCATGTTTGGGGGAAAGTGCTGGTGTGGACGGCACAGTGCGGTGGCGCAGTAGACACTCTGCCCAAAAAGGGCAGAGTGTCCCCCAGCCGGGATTCCAACATCTCCTGGGCCAGATTTCTTGAGATGAGGCCGTTGAAGCCTTGGGCATGTGGGTGGGTTGCGCTGTACTTTAGCATGAAATGAAAGGCTTGGGAGATGGGGAGTTGCTGGGAAGAGGCGCATGATGGCGCGGGCAAAAGGAGAAATGGCAGGAAAAGGTGAGGATAAGGGTAAACTCCCCAAAGTGTCAGAGGCAGATGTGGAGGTGTCCTGGCTGCTGGTCTGGACTGCAGCGCCAGCCCTGTCAACAGTGGGAGAGGCAGTGGCCGCCAGGCCAAACGACGATTATCCTGCGCTTGCTCTCACCCACTGAGCCCAGGGCTTGCCTTCCAAATGATGGCACCCGCAAGAGGTGGTGAGATTCCTCTCCGCAGATCTCCAAACCATCTTGGACTTGCAAATTGCACTAAATTTGTCATGTAACTGACATGTATATGATGAGTCTATCCATTGTCTGTTCATTTTGGTGAAAGTCAGCCTGTCAGCTGACAGATAGCTGTGCTTGTCAGTGATGATGCCACCGGCTGCTTGTACCCCCAGTTTTTGCTGCTTAGCTTGCCTCCACATCCACACTGCTTTTGCCCCTACACATCACCCCTATCCATGCCTGTGCCTCTAGCCATAAGTCTTCCACCCATGGAAACTCATGGTGCAGAAAGTGAGGGAGCTGACTCTGAGGAACCCTTGGGTTTTGTAGCTGGTACTCCATCAAAGGTCTCTGCTGATCACACACCCTGCTGAACATACGGTATCTAGGGTTAGAGCGTGTGGTGACCTCGCACAACAGTAGGTGCTTCAGGCAGATGTAGGCCTTGCTGGAGTGCTAGCTCAAGGTACTGTAGACTTGGGAAAGTGGGTGTCCAAGTGCCGCACTTTCACCCTTAGCTCAGCTAATTTGGGGTATGTTTTTAAAAATCATTGCACCACTACATTGAACACGTGGGCCAGGCATGGAACGTGTTGGAGGCTGGCAAGCTCCAGAGCCCTCCAACAAGACAAAAAAGCCTGGCCCCAGGGGCAGCGGGGATAAACAAATTGCCATCTCATCCAGGATGGCATCCCTGACCTCAGAGGCAGTGTGCTGTCCGTCTCCCAAGCTGATGAGTTTCAGCCCAGCCTGCTGACGTCTCCCCACACCAGTGTTGCAGCGTTTTCAGCTCGTAGCTGGGGTCAATCTAACAGCGGAGGAGGAGGAGGGTGGTGTTTCAGCCCTCCTCCCAGGAATGTTTTGTGGGGAGACAAGTCAGGAAAATTCTTGAAACGGGAGAGTTTTGCATCTTTGCCCTTGCTGCCTATGGACATCCCTTTGCCTCTAGCCACCATTTTCCCTGCTTTGCTTGCCTCCACATCCACACTGCTTTTTCCCCTAGACATCACCCCAGTCCATGCCTTAGCTTGTACCCCCAGTTTTTCCTGCTTAGCTTGCCTCCACATCCACACTGCTTTTGCCCCTAGACATCACCCCAGTCCATGCCTTAGCTTGTACCCCCAGTTTTTCCTGCTTAGCTTGCCTCCACATCCACACTGCTTTTGCCCCTAGACATCACCCCAGTCCATGCCTTAGCTTGTATCCCCAGTTTTTCCTGCTTAGCTTGCCTCCACATCCACACTGCTTTTGCCCCTAGACATCACCCCAGTCCATGCCTTAGCTTGTACCCCCAGTTTTTCCTGCTTAGCTTGCCTCCACATCCACACTGCTTTTGCCCCTAGACATCACCCCAGTCCATGCCTTAGCTTGTACCCCCAGTTTTTCCTGCTTAGCTTGCCTCCACATCCACACTGCTTTTGCCCCTAGACATCACCCCAGTCCATGCCTTAGCTTGTACCCCCAGTTTTTTCTGCTTAGCTTGCCTCCACATTCACACTGCTTTTGCCCCTAGACATCATCCCTATCCATGCCTCTGCCCCTAGCCATAACTCTGCCACCCCTGGAAACTCATGGTGCAGAAACTTTGGGAGCTGACTTTGAGGAACCCTTGGGTTTTGTAGATGGAACTCCATCAAAGGTCTGTGCAGCTCACACACCCTGCTCAAGATATGGTATTGTAGGGTTTCAGCGTGTGTGAATGACGGACAACAGCCTGTGTTTGGACAGATGTAGGCCTTGCTAGAGTGTTTTTAGGCTAGCAGCGACTCCTGTGCACTTGCAAAAGTGGGCGCACAAGCGCCACATTTTCAACAGTAGCTTCGGTACATTTGGGTATGTTTTTAAATATAACTTTGCACCACTAGGTTAGACGTGGGCCAAACATGGAACGTGTTGGAGGCTGGCAAGCTCCAGAGCCGCTACCAGGTTCCAGCCATTATCACAGGCGTAAAAATGCCAGGCCCCAGGTGTAGCAGGGAAAAAAAAATGCCATCTCAGCCAGGATGGCATCCCTGACCTCGGAGGCACTGTGCTGTCTGTCCCCCAAGCTGATGAGCTTCAGCACCGCCTGCTGACGTCTCCCCACACCAGTGTTTTAGCGTTTGCCGCTAGTAGCTGTGGTGGAGGTTGCAGCGTCGTAGGGTTTCAGTCTACTCCTGCCATGAATTTTGGCCTGGGAGAGGAGATAGGCCACCCCAGTTTGCACCCGGGGAACAGACTCCACCACATTCACCCTGCCTGTCATTAAAGATAAGCACTGCAGCATCCCTGACCACAGGCGCTTGTCCAAGTGTCGGTGGTCAAGTGGACCTTGCAGCAAAGCGCGGAACTAAGGGCCCACCTGATGTTGAGTGACACGTGCTGGTGCAAGGCGGGGACGCCACACCGGGAGAAGTTGAGACGGCTAGGGACGGCATAGTGAGGTGCCACAGTTGCCATCAGGTCCGGGAAGGCGGGAGTTTCAACAAGCCGGAACGCCAACCTCTCCTGGGCCAGCAGTTTAGCGATGTTGGCGTTCTAGGCTTGCGTGGGTGGGTGGTTAGCGGTGTATTTCTGCCGGCGCTCCAATGTCTGAGAGGTGGTGGGTTGTTGTAAAGAAGCGCCTGATGGTGCCTTTGATGGTGCAGGAGAAGGAGATAAGACAGAAACAGGGGAGGATGAGGGAGAAGTCAACAAAGTGGCGGAGGCAGATGAAGTGATGTCCTGGCTCGTCCTCTGGAGTGCATCGCCAGCACTGTGAGCAGAGGCAGTGGCATGAACGGCGGGCGACGTTTGTCCTGCCGTTGCTGCCTGCCACTGATTCCATTGCTTGGATTCCAAATGACGGTGCATTGAAGTGGTGGACAGGTTGCTCTTCTCAGGGCCCCTACTCGATTTCGAGAGGCAAATTGTGTAGACGACACTATATCTGTCCTCGGCGCATTCCTTGAAAAAACTCTACACCTTCAAGAAACGTGCCCTCGATGGGGGAGTTTCTCTGGGCTGGGTACAAAAGGGAACATCTTCGGACATTCCGGGTCTGGCCTGGCTTCGGCAAAGCAGCTGACCTCTGCCTCTGGACATGTCTCTGCCTCTAGCTACCCTTTTTGGTGCTGCACCTGCCTCAACATCCACACTACTTTCCCAGCTTGACATCCGCCTTGTCCAGGTGGGGTCGGTGTCCTCGTCGTCCACCACCTCCTCTTCCAACTCCTGTCTCGCCTCCTCCTCCTGCACAATGCGCATGTCAACTGGCTGCCCTGACAGCAACTGCGTCTCATCGTCGTCGATGAGGGTGGGTTGCTGATCATCCGCCACCAAATCGACCGGAGATGGAATGGAGGAGACTCTAGTGTTTGAGCATCTGGACACAGATACTCGTCTGTTAGGTCCGTGGAATCGCGAAATGGAGGGGCAGGTTGCGGTACAGTCAAAGGAAGGGAGAACAGCTCTGGGGAGCAGGGACAGTTGGGGTGATTGTTCTGGGAAGATTGGGAATTTTGGGTGGAAGGAGGACAAGACTGTTGGGTAAGAGGAGGTAGAGGCTGCCTGGCTGGTGGACAATGTGCTTTAAGCGTTATCCGACAGCCATTGCAAGACCTGTTCCTGGTTCTCGGGCCTACTAATCTTTGTACCATTCAGCCTAGTTAATGTGGAACTTTTGTGCAAAGCGCAGAACTTAGGGCCCGCCTGATGTTAAGGGACACACGCTGGTACAAGGCTCAACTCACCCTAAGTGCCAAAAACACTGCTGGTGCAAGGCTCTACTCATGCCAAGGGCCTCAATCTCTGCTGGTAGCTCAGCTTAAGGTCCTGTAACTTTGTTTGGAAGGGCTCATATTAAGGGCTAGAAAAGTGAATTTTGGAAGGTCTTACCACATCACACACACACACACACACTCAAAATGACAGTTAAGGGTGAGGGCTTTTGGAATTCCCATTGCCTATTCCATTTGTGGTTGTCATGGGGAACGTGATTTAAAGGGGTGGTTGTTACTGTTTGTTGAGCTTAAATTGGGGTTTGTGTCCATCCATTTGGGGAGTAAAGAAGGTTTCCAGGTATTTTCCCACTTTGATAGAGGTTTTTTTGAATGTGTAAAGTGTGTAGTTGTTAGGCTGTGATGTTGGGGTAATAGAGGGTCTTTGGTGTGTTAGATGCCCCCAGACATGCTTCCCCTGCTGTCCCAGTGTCATTCCAGAGGTGTTGGCATAATTTCCTGGGGTGTCATAGTGGACTTGGTGACCCTCCAGACACGGATTTGGGTTTCCCCCTTAACGAGTATCTGTTCCCCATAGACTATAATGGGGTTCGAAACCCGTTCGAACACACGAACATTGAGCGGCTGTTCGAATTGAATTTCGAACCTCGAACATTTTAGTGTTCGCTCATCTCTAATAATGGTATGTGGGTTTTTTTCAGGATTTGCTCTAAACTCCATATTTCCAGTGATAAGTAATATTAATGTTGCAGCATGCAAATAGGGATGGGTAAACCCCGAAGAAAAGCTTTGTTTCTAGTTTCAGCAATGCAGTCCAAAAGTTCATTTGGGTCTCAACCTGTTCATCACAAAATGGAGGCTCTACTATTGTACTCTGAGGTCTCTTCAAGGGCGTGCAAATGTCATGACACTTTAAAATAAGTGCCATGATATGATGCGCTCCATCTATCGGTTAAGGTCCAATCATAGACCATAGAGGTCTCCTGGGCTATGTGACGTCACCCAATATGACAAAAGAGGACACCAAAGATGTATCGGACGCTGTGAGAGTGCTCAAAAAAGGTGAGGAAAGGGGATCATAACTGTTTGTTATGTTTCTACAACTCCCCTGGGCCTCCACTTACTATGCTCTGGGGTCTGAAGAGAGGGAGATAAATCCCCAATCTTTTGTCAAGCCTGAAACTTGGAAAAAATGTGGGTAAAATCTGACCCGGCAATTTTGTAAAGGTCCTAATCTCTTTCAGAATGATTGTGCCCCTGTGTACAAAGCAAGGTCCACAAAGACATAATGTGATAAGTTTGGTGTGGAGAAACGCGAGGGGATGAACAAATTCCTAACCTTGAAACATCTTCAGGATTATCTGAAATGCCAACTATAGTCCATTCTTTCTCACCTAAAATCAGCGTCTGGATTCCCAATCTTATATAGGTGTGGTTGCCATTAGAGATGAGCGAACAGTAAAATGTTCGAGGTTCGATATTCGTTCGAGTAGCCCCTCAATATTCGACTACTCGAATCGAATATCGAACCCTATTATAGTCTATGGGGGGAAAATGCTCGTTTCAGGGGTAGGCAACATTCAATCAAATTATACTTACCAAGTCCACGAGTGAGGGTCGGGCTGGATCCTCTGAGGAGTCTTCTCCTTGCAGCGTCCCCGTGGCATCTTTCGGCTCTGAATTCACTCTGCCCAGGCCCGATGCCTGGCAGAGTGAATTCAGAGCCGGAAGACACCGCGGGGAAGCTGCATGGAGAAGACTTCTAAAGGTAGGAGAAGAACCAGCATTGATTGGCTGACTGTATAGCATTCGGCCAATCAATGCTGGTTCTGCATCAAACTTTTACATTCGAATAGCGAGTGGTACTCGATCGAGTACGAGTATTTCAAATACCGTAGTATTCGATCGAATACCTACTCGATCGAGTACTACTCGCTCATCTCTAGTTGCCATGCCTTTGGCCATATAGTGCTCGCTGCTTGTACATGCATTTCCATCCTTGCGGAAAAAACATATATTAGGCTTTGAAAATTAATGTATAGTATTGTACTGCATCATAGGCTATTCAACTTCCACTTAAATGTCTAAAATACAGTGCTATGTGAATGTTTTATATGTTTTAAATACCTAACATTACAATATAACTAGAAGATTGCCGTTGCTACTAAAACGGAAGGTATTTTGTATGCAAAATTTGTTCCCCACTATCGCATGTTTCAAATGCGTGTGTATTCAGCAGGAAGCCAAAGCGGAATACTAAATATGTTCAGCAAGAGTAAAGGGGTGAAAATTCAGATCCTTTTTAAATATTAACAGGGACAGTAATATGTTGCAGTAGATTACAATATCTATATTTTAATTATTAAAAGGGACTTAGCACACAATCTTGGCTGTTTCATATACATCTCAGAAAGGTTGAATCCTATTAACTGCAGCCGGGAAACTTGGAAAGAGAGTTAGACATGAAATGAAGAAGAGCCACTTTCAAGTACCTTTCTTGTATTTGGAAAAAAACAAATTATCGCTTGGTTGGTCATTTATGAAAGATGGCATTTGCTTTTCTATAATACTATAGCAGATCTTGCAAAACTACACGGGAAACATAAAAATGCAAATTACTGCAGCTAATTGGCTGTGTCTTCAGAGAGCTCATGAATTATTAATTTATAGCATAGTGTAAATCTATCCCCTTAACATCATACCGAAAAACAAAATATCATTCCATGTGGTTTTTTTTTTTTTTTAATTCTTTATTTGGTCAATTTTTAAATTTTTACATTTTACATGCCAAAGATGATAACAATAATAATAAAGGTAACTAAATAAGCGTAGAGTTAGCAGTTAACAACAAAAGAACAGTACACAGCCTTCATAAACCATAGACAATATACAATATAGAGCTCAATAAAGCATATATATAGTATATGAACCACTACCTGCAGGAAGTTAAATCAAAGGGACATCCAAATGTCTATGCAGGATTCATGGTTTAGATATTGAATAATAGATAACTCCAAATAACACTCAATCAATATAAAAGGCGACAAACTAAAAGTAAATACTAAGCAAGGATCCCCGGGAGATGTAAAAAATCTAGAAAGGTATAAACTAGAGTAAAGCAGACAATAAAATAAAATAAAAATAAGATAGAATCAAATAAAATAAGATAGAGGATAAAGGGTAAAGGGTAAAGGGTAAGAAGGAGGGGGGGGATTGGGGGGGGAAGGGAGGATCATAAAAAGAAAAAAGGAAAAAGAGGATAATCCAGAATTGATATCAACCATATAGGATTAATTGGCGCAGGTATTCTGGGCCATTAACAAATGAGGCCCATGGCTGCCAAATCTTGAGAAACTTAGCGTGAGATCTGGTAGTCCAACTCATGATTTCTTCAAATCTATAGATTTGGAAGGATTTTTCAAGCCAGTGCCTAATTGGTGGTATGTCTTGTTGCAACCAATATAGGGGTATCAAAGATTTTGCAGCTTCCAATAAAATCATAACTAGGTCTTGCGAGGGGAAATTTATCTGGTCAGGTGGTAAGGATAAAAGGACCAATTCTGGTGTTAAGCGAGGACACGAACCTACTATACGTTTGATATGTTTCTCAATCTGCAACCAATATGCATTAATCTTCTCACACGACCACCAGATATGAAGGTGCGTACCTGGTGAGGTACCACACCGCCAACACAAATCATCATCCGACAGTTTCTGTCTATGCAGCCATACTGGAGACCTATGCCATCTTGATATTATCTTAAAATGAGTTTCTTGTAGTCGCACACATGGCAGTGGGCCTAATGAGTTGGAGAGTATAAGCTTGGTGTCAGCTTCATCAAAAGTCCGATCTAATTCGTCTTCCCAAGCAACCAGATACTTAGGTTTCTCAAACGTTGGAGAATGTGTCAGGAATTTCCTACACTGTGATATTGATAAGTACGTCGAGTCTTTCTGAGTTAAAGCAGATTCGAAGGGAGTCAATTTCCTACAAGGTTCGAAGCTAGACAACAATTTTAGTAAGGAAGATCTAATTTGAGCGTGGTGTAAGAAATTGAGAGGGGTATCAGGAAGCAAGAGTTGCAATGCTGAGATTGCCAGGGGTTTACCTTCATTATACATATCTGCAACAACGAAATCTGCTAACTTGCTCCAAATGCCAAGCTCCCTACCCTCAAAGTGTGGTAGTAGTTGCGGAATGAGACATGCCGGCATAACCGGCGAGACCATTGGGGACAACATATCATGAGCTCCCCTCCAAGTCAAGAGAATCCCAGAAAGCAATGGGTCTCGCGACATTGGGTGTGAGATAGCAGATCTCGGAAGCCAGAGAAGCTGATCTAAGTCTGGGCCAAAATGTAAGGACATTAGCATAGGTAGCATTTGAGTCTTTTTAGATGATATGTAACTACACCATCGAGACAACTGGACAGCATTATAATATGATTCAACATCAGGGAGGCCCAAACCACCCTCCGACCTTCTTTTAGCTAAAGTGTGGTAAGCTATCCTAGGGCGCTTACCTTTCCACAAAAAGGATGAAAAAGTACGTCTAACATTAGTAAAGAAGGAAGAGGGCAGCGCAATTGGCAACATCTGGAATAAATATGTTATTTTTGGCAGAATATATGTTTGTAGCAAATTTTTCCTGCCTAGCCAGGAAAGGTACGGCAAATCATATTTGAATAACAGTTGTTTGACAGAGTGTAGCAGAGGTTCGTAATTCAAGTCATATATCCTATCTAAATTAGACGGGAGTTGTATCCCAAGGTATTTCAGAGAAGTATCTTTCCAAGAGAATGGGAGGGACCTTTGCAGGCATTGTTGGAGATCCATTGGAACTGAAACATTCAAAATTTCTGATTTGCCTGCATTAATTTTGTAATTTGAAATTATACTAAATTCGGCTATCAGATCCATTAATGATGGTAGTCCTTTTTCTGGGTTCGTAAGTAAGAACAGAACATCGTCTGCAAACGCTACTGAATTTAGAACAGACGAATTAATTGGGAAACCATTTATGCCAGGGTGTTGTCTCACTTTCTGTAATAATGTCTCCAACACCAAGACAAAAAGGGTGGGAGATAGTGGGCAGCCCTGCCTCGTACCATTGGAAATTTTAAAATAATCGGAAAGTACTCCATTAATTTTAAGTCTAGCCGTTGGATAGGAATAAAGCGTCAGAATAGCTTTTATGAAATTTAGTGGGACACCAAATGCAGACAATGCAGCAGCCATAAAACCCCAATCTACCCTGTCGAATGCTTTTTCAGCATCTATCCCCAGGAATAACAGGGGGATCGAATCTCTCCTAGCCACAGAGATCGTGTGCAAGAGTTTTATAGTATTTTCCTTTCCCTCTCTCCCCCTCACAAAACCCACCTGCTCCTCGTGAAGGAGAGAGGGGAGCAAGGGACTCAGTCGTCTGGCCAAGATCTTGGCCCAGATCTTCAAATCTGTGTTTAACAGTGAAATCGGCCTATAGCTGCTGCATGCTTTTGGATCTTTATTCTCTTTGTATATGAGCGTAATGTGCGCTTCCTGTGTTTGGGAGTGCATGGGCTGACCCTGCAACAGAGAATTGCAAAATCTAGTCAGAAATGGGAGTAAGATAGATTCAAAAGAGAGGTAATATAAAAGTGGCAACCCATCAGGTCCAGGACTTTTGTTTTTGGCGAAGCTCTTTAGTACCAAGGATACTTCCTCAGAAGTAATCGGAGCAAGAAATGATTTTTGCTGGTGGTCAGAAATTTTAGGGAGTTGGAGGGAAGATAGGAATTCAGAAGTAAGCTGATGTTTGTGTTGAACTTCTAAGGGAGTAGCAGATGCGGACAAATTATATAAATCCTCATAAAACTTATGGAAGGTTTTGGCAATCTGGATAGTATCCGAAGAAATAGATCCGTCTTGAGTGGTTATAGAGGAGATGTGTGAGGACGATCTCTCCTTCTTTAACATTGCCGTCATTAGTTTGCTACCTTTATTGCCATGGGCATATAATTTAGTCTTCGAATAAAGGAGGCTTTTAGCAGCAGAAAAATTCAAAAGTGATTTGAGTTTCTCTCTCAATGTGGTAAGTTTAAGAAGATCAGTTCTGAGTCGGTGTAGCTTATGGACACGCTCAAGAGCTGATATCTGAGCCAAAAGAGAGTCAACATCTTTTTGGCGCGACTTCTTAAGGGCTGAGGCTTTAGAGATAAATAAACCTCTTATAAAAGGTTTATGTGCTTCCCACAGAGTAGAAGTAGAAACATCTTCAGTGTCATTAATAAGAAAAAAGGAGGAAAGTTGCTCCGCAAAAAACTCCTTAGTAGCAGAATCGTCTAATATGGACTCATTGAGTCTCCAAGACCACTGGGGCCTAACCATACGTGTCAATGCAAATGTTGTGGTAACCGGTGCGTGATCAGAAATATCCACATTGCCAATAACCGAACCAAGCATATGCGGAAGAAGGGTCTTAGATGCCATAAGGTAGTCTAGCCTCTGATAAGTATCGTGGGGAACAGCATAAAAGGTATAGTCTTTGAAGGCGGGATGCGCAGTCCTCCACGTATCAACTAAATGGACCGATTCCAGTTCAGACAACATTTTCCTCAATCCTTTTTGCGCTATAGCAGATTTACCAGTGGAAGCATCCAACAGTGGGTTCAAAGTAGCGTTAAAGTCCCCTCCCAAAATAATTTCTCCCTCAGCAAATAAGGATAAAGTATTTAGGGTGGTGGTCAGCCAACCGACCTGGTATTGGTTAGGGGAGTATATTGAAGCCAACGTAATTGGTTTGGAAGCTAAAAAGCCTTTGATAAAAACATACCTCCCTTCATCATCATGAAGTTGCTGTTTTACCACCAATGGCACATTTTTCTTAACTGCAATGGCTACACCTTTTGAGGAAGATTTAGGGTGGCAAGAATAGAACCATTGAGTATATCCTCCCTTAGGAAAGGAAGGAATCCTAGACGCCTTATAGTGCGTCTCTTGAAGCAACAAAACATCCGCTTTAAGTTTCTTAGCTAAAGCTAAAACACTATGACGTTTATTAGGAGAATTCAATCCCTTAACATTGAAGGTAGTCACTTTAAGGGTAGCTGCAGAAGCCCGAACATCACATTCGGAGAGTCCGAGAGTGTGGGACATGACTAAGAGGATTTATAGAGCACTCACACTATAATGGGATAGATGCAAGAAGTTACCAACAATCCTACACTGAATATCAACAGAAGAATACCAAGGACAAAAACAAAAACAAAAACATACATATAAGAGAAAAAAGGGGGGGGGATGGGGGGGGGAAGGGGAGGGGAATGAAGCGAGACAGGAATGCAAGAATCTGGGAAAGAGATAAAGAATAATTAGATACGAAAGTCCAAGGGACCTTATAGCTTAGTTTAGTACTGGTTTTTAGCTGTGTTACAGTATCGTCTGCTGTCGCAGACTTAGAAACTGTCTAATACCACAGGACAACTGGTGAAAACAGTTGTAAATCACGGGGGAGGATTAATTCGACTGATCGGACACAGGCTTGGGAAAGCCGTCTACAGAAAGATTCTAAGAATTGACACCATGAATTATGAATACAAAAAGGGATGGGGTGGGGAGAAGAGATGTGGAGAGGGTACCCGGAGAAAAGCCTCATATTATCTTCATATAAAGCTGATAGAGCGTATATAAACTCTAAGAGTTAGGGATACCTCGTAACCTAAGCAGAAAATTAGACATAAATATCAATAAAATCAAACGTAGCAAAGCCGATAGGCAATAAAGAGAAATCTGAAAAGTACATGTCAGCTTAGCATCACTATAGAAAGCATGGCGGTAGGAGACAAGGATAGTAGAAACAAATGCTCCGCGTCTAGCAATCTGACGGTGAAAGCCGAGGGTTCATGGCAGAGTAATGTAAAATAACAGTATCTTCACTGAGAAGAGCAAAAATCAGGAATACAACATCCAAAAGTGAAAATATTCGTCAAAAGTAGCAAATCTATCACTCTAGATCTTCTGTTTAAGCATCGCCTTCTTCGCTCTCGGAGAGCGACATCTGGTAAAATCAGTGAGAGATGGTACAACAGGTAAGTCCGGTAACATCGCAGTGGATTCGGAGGGCATCCAAGATGGGATATCCAGGGGTTCCATGGCCAAGGCTGACCACATAAAAGCCAAATCTTTAGGTGTATGTATTGTAACTCTTTTTCCAGCCACATTCGCTGCCAAACCAAATGGGTAGAGCCAGGCATATTGTATCCGGCGGGATCTTAATTCCTCAAGCAGGGGGCGTAGCAACCGCCTCTTGGCAAGGATCGACGGAGCTATGTCCTGATATATGAATATTTCCGCCTCACCAACTGTAATATGCGTGCGAGATCTGGCTGCTGCCAGTATCGCTGATGTATCCAAAAAAGATAGCAGACCACATATAATGTCCCTTGGTGGGTCACTTGGCCTCGGTTTCGGTCTTAGGGCTCTATGAATTCTTTCCACCACCACAAGTTTAGCTCTATCTTCCCCCAGCAGCTCTCCAAAAAGATCGGCAGCCATTTTAGGAAGATCATCTGGTAATACAGTTTCAGGCAGTCCTTTAATCCGTATATTACGGCGCCTGCTCCTATTCTCTTGGTCCTCAATTAATGTGAGAGACCTATCTATTAGCTCTCTGTGCTGTGAGAGATGTTCAGTGGCTGATTCAGTAAAATTCTGTACTGCTGAGTGTCCTTCCTCTAGTGACTGTACCTTGCCCCCCATAGCCTTAAGTTCAGTTTCAATGTCTGACAGTTTAGAAAAAATAGGGCTCAATGCTTTAGATAAGGCTTTTTGCAGATAAGCCCGAGTGATTTGAGTGAGACTTTTATCAGGCTTATCCCCCTCCGCCACACTATCTACCTCAGAGTCTTCCTCCATCTCTGTTTCGCGCCGTTCTTCCGGCGCCATCTTGAGGGCCCGATACGGGGATAGAGACGGCTTCTTCTTCAGAAAACGCTGCATGTCTCCCTGGACAGCGGTGTTTCGCGGGGTACCCGGTAAGTCCACGGACCTCTCCCTGTTCGGTTTCACCATGCTGAGTAGCTATAGCAGGCTAAAGACAGCTTCTCCCAGCCTAATATGACGGAGCACTAGCAACTAGCGTCCATCCATGCACGCGGTCAGGCTCCGCCCCTCATTCCATGTGTTTTAACCATTTGTGCCATCAATGTCATTGAATTTATTTACAGAATAAATATATTGTTCCTATCTATCAAGTCCGACTTCTTCCCTAAACTTTTATGTTTCCTTCACCCATGCTAAATAAGACGGATGAAATGTTCAATTATTAGCTAACTATAGTACAGAAATTGATGATGACGTGTTATTATGCATCACTATTAGTTATCAGCAGATTATAGACAGTAATCATTGTAATATACAATTAGAGAATGACAGTAAAAGAATTGGTGAATTATGTCAGATCTATTAAAGGAAGATAGACACTCCTTGACACTGCAGACCATGTAAATCCATTAAGGAATTAAATGGGGAATTGGAACTGTTAGAAATGACAAGTTAATTATATACATTATATCTTCAATGTCTGATTGGTGGAAAACTAAACCACTCAGACTTATTTGATCTTTAAAGGCTTGTGCCAAGGTTATTACTTGCCACCTATTCATTGAATAGGTAATACATGTTTGAACAATGAGGGTCCAAACACCGGGACCACCATCAATCATCAGAACAAAGCTCTCTTGTATGTATGGCCTTCTGAATGGAGCTGTGGTCACACAAATGCCCTGTTGATGTATTTAATATCTCTAAGGAACTGCTGAGAAGAAGTACAGTATTTGGCTTCAACAATTCACACACAGTCCAACTGAGTGTCAGCCTGTGCTAGTGCAGGGTACAAGGGACCCCCATTTCTTAGTAGGGGTCCCAGTGTTCAGACACCTCTGGACACCACCCATAACATGACCTCTCCTGTGAATATGAAAGGGTATGTGCCTTTTAAGGGTATTCCTTTAAGGCAACTAGCACTTGTAGCTGTTCTGTAGGCACTGTGTCTAGCATCTTTATGGGACAACTCTTTCTTTTCGTAATCTTGTGCCACTTTTCCTCCCCCCCCCCCTTCTTTCTGTGCCTTTTATTTCCTTTCTCCGTCCCTTTCTTTCCCTATTCCTAGTTAGAGATAAGCAATCTTTTCAAAATGTATTTGTTTCAGATTTGCGCAATTTTTCTTCTTTCTGCTTCTCACTTTCACATGGTGGTGGCATTCATGTTAACTGATTTATACAAAACAGATCACAAAAGTTTGGTTGAATCCAAAATGTAAAAAAAAAAAAAATGTTTTAAAAAATTGTGTTGAATCAGTTTTCTGCAATTGAGTCACCCATCTCTTTTTCTACCTCCTGACTGACCCAATTGTCTTACTGTTTACCTCTGTTGTTCTCATTCCTTCCTATTTCTGTATTTTCCTTCTTCTTTCTAACACAAGCTGTGTTGATACTTCTTGAGATCCGACAGTGCATTGGCTGTATTCTGACTCTACCTCCTCTCATGGTAGCCCAGCGTTAAAGACACCAGCAGTAAAAAAGAGAAAGTTGTTTTGTGGAGAGGGGGGAATGTTCTAAAATGAACATTGCAGCATGACTTTTCCATCATTCCAGAAGACTTACAGAACAATGTACTTTGGACATCCAAGATTCCAGTGGAGAAGATTGGACATAATGCACAGACCCATGCTTGGTGAAACCCAAACACACCATATCAATAAAAATAGTCAACATCGAGCAATTTAAACTTGACCAAAATTGAGTCATGCAACAGAACCATGACCCTTGACCCAAAGCACTCCAACAGATCTCAACCCATTGTTAAGAAAGCTGTGCATAAATTAATGCCCCCAAACTTCAATGAACTGAAGCGACATTGTAAAGAAGAGTGGGCCTAATCTCCTCCAAAAGTCCTACAGGAAACTATTACTACAATTATCACTGCTACAAGCTATTGATCTATAATATGTACTTAGTGTTTCACGCATGAATTTTGGCTTAATTTGTGTTGAATAAATGATAAGACAGTGGGATTTGTTGTGTGTTGTTCATCTGAAGTTGTATTTACCTATTTTAGACCTTCTAATAACGAGATTTTTTTGTTCTATTGCAAAACCATAAGAATCAAAGAGGGTGTACTTTCTTTTTCTCATGACTGTATGTTTTCCGTTGCAAGGGTGTTTATAGTTATTTGCATCATATTCTGTAGATATGGCATAAATGTGTTGGATGGTTATACCTCTCTAAATAGATAAAAATGAGTGTCATTTAATGATTACATTACACAGACTGGAAGTACTTAGCTCCAGGAGCAGAGGGGGCAGTGACATCAGATCCCAGGAGCCTTAGGGGGTCCATAAGTACTGGCATCAGTTTTAACATTGCAACTTCCATCTGGCCCATGAACCAAGGAGCCCCACAGAGTACCCTAACCACATTAAGGATGGTTAAACTCCTTAGCACCCATAACCATCACTATCAAGAATTCGTTCTAGAGATGAGGTAGGGGGCCCCTGACAAAAGATTGCATTGGGGCCCACAAGACTTTTGTTAGCTCCCTCCAGTAGAAAGTAATGCAGGTGGCAGCCATAGACATATAGCAACAACAATAGGATATTTCACAAATATAACATGAGACACAAAGCCTGAGCAGATTTTGTTCAAATGTCTGGAAATAATTTTTAATGTTAAAATTTGCTCTATTAATAAGTTGACCGTTGTCAGATGTGAAATAGCAATTTTCAGACCTACAAAGTCAAGATTAATCACGTACTGAGACACAATACACATGTTTTTGCATCATTATCTCACCTTCTGTGATAGCTTTTCACTTATTTCTTTTGTTTTCTTGACACCAGCAATTGAGTATCTGCTTCATTAGCCATTTTTTGCTAGTACAGGCTACTGTTAAGTGCAGTGTCCATGTACAGTAATTAAATGAGGTTTGCGAGAAAACATGATGAAATGCTCCTGCTATGATGACAAGTGGAACATTTCGAGAAGTGCCCGTCAAAGTTATGGTGAATGCCGAGATCCTAATGTACTTTACTACCCTAAAAAGTTAAAAATGATCAGTATAAATTGCAAATAAAAAGCCAGCAGTGATTTGAGCACAGCTTGTGCTAAACATTTAGTTGTCAGTTAAATCCAAAAAGTAAAGATTTTCAATCTTATCATTTCAAGTGTTTGGAAGGATCAAAAGAACAGACCGGGCAGGAAACTACTAAAAGGTAAGTTTATTTCTGCAGCTATTTTTATTGTTCCAATGCATGTTTCATACAAAATGAATAAACAGCCTTGATAAATAAAATATAACAATTTACAGCTATCATGCACATTTTTGTGTCTCCTTGTTTGCAGACAACAGGCTAACCTGGTTAGTCAGATCGTACAGCGGATGATCAAGTGTTTTTCCATCTCTCTGGTACAATCTACTTTACAGTACAGCATGAAAGGAAGTAGGTACAAGGTCTGACTACTGCACATGCATGGATGTAGTAGTCAGTCTATCATCGCAAGATGTCTTCACATTGAGTGGGGGGTCTAGTCTCTTTACACAGTGAATACCTCTGCAAACTGCTAACTCTTTTCAGAGGTCTAAGCATTCTGTAAATTCTGAATCTTACAATGTAATAGGTCCTCTATGTACTTATATGTACTTCTGGCTTCTTATGTGATTATAGATGGTATATCATTCAGACAGCAATCAGCTTGAACTGGAAACTGTTGTGTTTGTCAGCCACAAAACATTATTTTGCTCTGGAGTCTCCTTAGTTCCCGAAGTATAATAAGTGGAGGCTCAGGGGAGGTGAGTAAAAATAACAAACGGATAAACTCATCTTGCCTCTGCAAGTACTCCCCTCCCCTGCAAGTACTCCCCTCCCAGTACCCGCCCACACTCTCCTAACCTGGGAGGCAGGGGGCAGCGAGGCGAAGAAGACTGCAGCGTGGAGCGGCAGCGAGACGAAGAACACCAGAGCAGCGGAGCAGCCATCTCTGGAGGTAAGTGGACACCAGGGGGGACTAGGTAGCCAGAGGATTAAAAAAAAAATACTCTGGCTACTTAGTGATTCACTACACAGCGTGGATTCTAACAATTAAAGCGTTCAATTGTTAGATTCCATGCTGTATAGTGAATAGGATTGCTTTTAAAATCCGATCTCCGATTAATAAAAAAATCCAATTGAGTTGCATTGGGATCGGAATTGGGATCGAGATTGGGTTCGAATGAAAAATGATCGGAAATCGGATTTTAAAATCAATCCCAAAAAGTCAGGATCGGCTCAACCCTACTTGTGATCCTACAGTTTATAATCTGAAAAATTCTCTCCTCAAATGATTTACATAAACGATTGCTGAAAGAGTCTGTGTAAGAACACTGTTATGCAGTAGTATTTGTGCTGTGAATGAAATATAAATACAGTTATATAGAGTTTAATGTAGCAGATTAAAAAGGGTGGGTCAAGTTATGGTGTTATCCACTATGGATAGGATAGCTTCATGATTGGCATGTGTTCAACCACTGGGGCAATCACTGGGATCCCCACTGATCCCAAGAATGGGGCTCTGGTTCTGCCTGATGGAGCTGTAAGATGGACTCTATGGGAATGACTGAGCTCTGTACTTGGCTATCTTTGGCTCCCCTACAAAAAATGAGTTGAGCAACATTATACATAGAAATCATGGGGCCCCATAGCAAAAGTCGGAATTGAGACACCATTAAAAAAAAAAAAAAAAAAAAAAAAACAGGGCAAAGAAAGGATGTGGTTTTAAGAATTAATAAATTTTTTAAATTTTTTCTTCATAACTTTATGTGAATGTATTTAAAGAGAGAAAAAGAAAAATGCTTAACACTTCCAACAATGACACATTTACCTCTGCCTATAGAGTCCACAAGTCTAGCTGACAGGCAGAATATTGTAATTCTTTCAGCTACATTTTACTCCTGTTTTATTTAACTATATACTGACTTACTGCTACATTTTTAGTTAAAGGGTTAATGATCTCCTGATGCGGTAGGGGTACCAGACATGCAAACCTGCGGGGCTCCATAGCAACTTCCTACCATTTCTCCTTGGTTTATCATTGAACAGCAATGCACATGCTCAGCCTGCTGCTTCATCAAGATGGGTGAACTGGAACCCATCACTAAGGGATAACTTCACAACTAGGACAACTCCTTTAAAAAAAATATAAACCTTTAGGTGAGCCTAAACATTGTCTAAATGAAAGTCAGGAGTCAGGTAGTTGCCTTTTTACTTACTGGTGTCTCAACTGTCGGTGGTCTCATTACTGCCCAGGTAGTCACTAATGAGATATATTAATTGGTGTTTTGTTTATTTATAAGCTATAGCCACCTTCAAAACATGGTGTGGCAGCAGCCAGGGCTAGGCATCAGTAAAGGGAGTCAGAGTGAAGGGTCAGAGTCAGGCATCAGATTTAGAAACTTGGCTAAAATGTACACTAATGTTATATCTGAGTTTCACATCTTTGGATATACCTGCTCTATTTTTAGTTGCAGGTTAGGCAACATATGAGAAAGAAATATAATTTTGAAATGGAGGAGGGAGCAGCTAAATGTAGGTTCAACTTCCAAATATGTTTAAAGTGCATTACCATATAGAGCTAATGGCATAGTCACATGTAAAACACCAATTTTAGTGATCGTACCAGTCATATGATTATGGTGGCTCATTGTACACCTACATTCAGATATTACCCAACTACAACTTCCTAAATGCCCACTTGCCTTAGATGAGGGTGCCAGTGGTGAAATAATGATACAACAGTATGAGCAGCACTGACCTCAGCAGTGTAGAGCACAAGGACACTAAAATCCAGGGATTTCATCAAAGTTCTTGCCTTTGGCTTAGAATGCTTAGTCCTTTGAAAAGAGTAAGCAGTTTGCAGAAGTACTATGAAGAAAAATCAACCCACTCCCCTCTACTTTCACTGTATAGAGACTAGACCCCACTCAATGTGAATACATCTTGCTGTTTATTGGTATCTATGGACGGATCTTGCCTAGCAATAGGGAGTGAACTGCAAATAAATTAGAAGGGATACACCTAGTGGTAGGAACGTCAAGGTTTTTCAAACATAAAGCAGCTACACTTTTTAAATAAAATGTGTTATATTTTGATCAGGATATATACCTTTAATTATGGCTGAAGAGGGAATTCTGCTTTATCAGCTTCCCCTTATTTAATCTTACCGTTAGCATCCTCTGCTTCTTAACTACCAGTGGGAGTTATCTCACCTAGTTGACATAATTTTTATTTTTGCTAGAATTAAGTATTGAGCTTGCGTCTTTCCTTGCATATGTCCTGTATTTCCTCTGTAGAAAACTGTATATTCTGTTCATGCACCATGGAAAAAGCACAGGAGTTATAGCTCTGATCATTTCGCCATAATATATGACTTCCCAAAAGTGGCTACAGATTGTGGAAAAGTATTTCTAGCTGAAAACAAGGTAGATACATAAATCATCAGGTACAGAGCTAAAAGTGCATTTCAGTAATTCAAGGCTGTTTACCACCCCATAAATGTTGTGCATTTGGGATTTCTGGGTGCATATGATAACAGAGATAATTGTTAATAATGTTTATAGAACGTGTACTGAATCGGCAAATACTCAGAATGGACAGAAAATCTGTTATGTAGCAGAAAACGTTTTATGTAGGCACGATCCTTCCACATAATTCCTCCATTTATTGAATTTGTTGTTTTTTATCAACTTTTTTTGTCTAAAAGCTTTTGTCTAATAACATTTTCTTGTTAAAGATGTCAGAGTGAGAAACCGGCAGAGGGCAAGTCATGCTTTGTTATGATAGAAATTCTATCAGTTTTTTAAGTTTGTATACGTGACATTTGGATTATCTTCTCAAGGTCAAAACATTGGTAAAACTGATTCACAAAATATGTTTTAAGAATATAGAAATAGAAAAAAAAAAGGCTTGGTTATAGAAATGTTTTGCAGCCATACAAAATTTGATACAAATAAAACTACTCTATATTAGACAAAGAATAAAAGCTTTTTACAGTCTTATCTAAACTGCAGAATATTCTTTAGCAGAGTGCTATGGGATTGCCATTGAGAAGCCTGGAGGTCTAAGAATGGCTTCTAAGACACCATGTATGTAAATATTCCTTATAATCACCTGAGGAATATGATAGAGCCCTTGGGAAAAACGCACATCATAACCTACAAAGGCAGATAGAAATGGCACAGAAAAAAATATAATTTTATTAATCAAACAAAAAATAATTCTTATATAACATACAATACAGCATCGGCGAGATGGGTAAGATAGAAAAAATTCCCAACACAATATCATCAACTAGGTATAGCTGTATGCGAAGAATTTATTGATTTCTTTACAGGGTTGGGGGGATATGGTCACTCCATAGGGAGAGACCACCATTTAGGTGTGTGGAGTCTTATTAAGCCATGAGCACTCCACTGTGCAAAGGAACATGGGAAGAATATGCAAATCTGTCTTCCATGATGTAATTAGGAAGTCAGGTGCCTCAGTGTTGCAAATCAATAGAGGGCACTCACTGGAATGTGCAAGCCTGTCTTCCCTGATGTAGTTAGGAAGACAGAATCTCAGTGAAATAACCCAATAAAGGTTGCTCCCTTTAACATCATCATGCATCCAAGAGGCCTTTGTTTTGCAATGATGCTGGGATTATTACCTTACCCTGTCTAAGCCTCTCACCTCTACCAGGTTAGTCTTCTCTACATCGAGCTGACGAGATGCAATAACATCGAAACGACCGTCCTCGGTTGAGAGACTATACCTGGTAATAATCCCAGCATCATTGCAAAACAAAGGCCTCTTGGAAGGTCGAGCATGATGTTAAAGGCAGCAGCCTTTATTGGGCTATTTTCACTGAGATTCTGTCTTCCTAATTACATCAGGGAAGACAGGCTTGCACATTCCAGTGAGCGCCCTCTATTGGTTTGCAACACTGAGGCACCTGACTTCCTAATTAAATCCTGGAAGTCAGATTTGCATATTCTTCCCATAGTCCCTTGCAAAGTGGAGTGCTAAAGGCTTAATAAGTCTCCACGCACCTATATGGTGGTCTCTCCCCAAGGAGTGACGATACCCCCCTTACCCTAGGTATAGCTGGAATAAGTAGCAACTGCCCCTTCAAATATTAAGACTAAATGGCAGAAATTTCACAGACGCAGAGTGACGTAAGGACACGGAATTATTTTCAGTGATATTTTCTGTTAATTTTGTATTTCTTAATAAATAAACATAAAATAGCAACCAGAAAGAGGCAAGTAATTATAGTTGTGGTGGTAGCAGGACACCCAGTATGAGTATGGTATGAAGGGTCCAAAATATGATTGCATGAAACAAGGTAATTATTACTGGTAAATGTCTGCAAAAGGGAAATCAACTTAAACATTGCAGAAAGCTATATATACATAGTCCATATATGCACGGCACAGCAGTACAGTTCTCTTTAGGTCACAGCGGGCACTGATTTCACTTCTCAATGGCTACAGCACTCCCTCATGTGACCCTTCAGCACTAGGCTTGGAGCCATTTACCTCAATGTTCTCTCTTACTGGTGACAGGTTTGGAATTGAAATTCTAGTTTCTCTTGCTCACTCTGGTCGCTTACCGGTCACTTTGTTTAAAATTTGGCCTCACTACCACTTTCTACCTCTCTGCAAATCCCACTACAACTTGGGTCTACATTTGGTTCCTCTGGCCACAAGCTTTCTATCTAGTCTCTGGTTTCACTCTGGCCCCTATTGCTGGACTCACAGGGCCCTGGTCTCATAAAGGCCTAGTCTCCGTAGGCCTCATCTCAGACTTAGACCTAGTCATTTGCATCTAACCCACCAGGAGTGTGGTCTTTAATACCTAGACTAAGGCCTTCTTACTTTCTGAAACCATCAGAAGAAAAAGTTGGATTTACAGCATTTTTGACGCCCACTATGTCCAACAAAGATTTAAACCCAGCCTGAGTCTCACATGTTGCTGGTTGGATTGTTTGTATGAACAGCCACCCATTATAACCATATGCTCTTGACCAGCCACTCCTCTATCTCTGACATAGTGGGATTTTGAAGCTGTTGTCTGCTGAAACTGCTTTTATACATATATGGCATGATCAACTCTGCCGTAAGGGCTTCCTCTTAAAGACATCTGCACCCCTGTGATTGTGATTGCAGGGTACTGCTGCCATTACATGGCAGCTTGGGGCCTAGAGAAGGCCCTCAGGGCTACCTGCAGGGACGTAATGATTAAAGTAGTAGGTGGTGAGATCATGACCGGCACCAGGGATGAAGGGATGACTGAAATCAGCAGTATGGGTGATGAAGCAAATAGCAGAGGGTTGTCAGAAAAATATCCATTCAAGTTTGTGCTGCGCAGTGCAAATCGGAGTTCTGATCCACTCTGAACCCAGGACGAGGCAAGAGAAAGAAAATCGGTGTGGATTATTTCATCCTTCAGTTCTCTCAGCCATGTTCCTATTGTTGTTTTCCTTTCATTCAGGGAACGCCATTCAGGGAAAATGCGACTTGCTCTTTTCTGCTTGAAGCTGCAGTCATTCCTGTCTTATCACATGTCTTATTATGTTGTTGCACTACAAGTCCTTACAAGTTACCCCTCGTTCACATCTGCGTTCAGCATTCTGTTCGGAATATATAGGAAGATCTTATTCTTCTACCTGCTATTTAGAGGTGAGCGAACACCGTTCGATTGAATACATATTCAATCGAATATCAGGCCGTTGGCGGTGTTCGATTCCAATCGAACACTACGAGGCAAACACAGTAAAAATTTGTATTCCCTCCCACCTTCCCTGGCACGTTTTTTGCACCAATAACTGTGCAGGGGAGGTGGAACAGGAACTACGACAACGGAGGCAGTTAAAAAAATTTAATAAACCCATTGGCTGCCGAAATCAGGTGACCTCCAATTTAGACGAATGGTGGATTTAACATTCGATTAATTTGGGACTGTGAACTATGTGACTGTGAGACAGGGACAGACCTACAGGCAGGGTTAGCTAGGGATAACCTTTATTTAGGGGGGAATGTCACTCACCCAGCTCTTTGGGGCTCTATCTGTATTTTAATTCAGTTTTTATTGAGTTTTGAACAAGTTTAAAGAACAAATAACATGGAAAATGTAGGCATAAGAACAAACAGAAATACAAAGTATAAGGCGAATACGTGTGCAAAGTAAGAATCAGACAACATAACAAGTCTAAAGGACAGTACTTAATGACATCAGAAGTCTTGAGGATTCATTCAGTAAGTAGCATTACACACAGTACAAATAAGCTTCGCGTAATAAGTCACAATAAATTGTATATAGAGACCTTAGCAGGTCCTACAATCATTAGTCCATTACTTCATGCAGATATAGGCAAAAATTTGGTCTTGTATCCAATATCAGATAAGAGAGACATAAAGGAGAGAAAGGGGGGAGAGATCGAAGTGGGGGGTATGAGGGGAGAAGATTAGACAGGTAAATAAG
This sequence comes from Leptodactylus fuscus, assembly GCF_031893055.1. Taxonomy (NCBI): domain Eukaryota; kingdom Metazoa; phylum Chordata; class Amphibia; order Anura; family Leptodactylidae; genus Leptodactylus; species Leptodactylus fuscus. The sequence continues at coordinate 43,050,954 of NC_134267.1, forward strand.
AATAAGGGATTATCATAAACAAATGAGAAGCACAAAAGTATTTGTACATATCTTTGGTAAGGAGTGAAGGTATATGAGATTTTAGCAACATGTAAACCTCGATTTCAGCCAAGGGTTCCATATCTGGGTAAACTTATGGTGGTTTCTATTTTTCCAACTGATAAGTTCTTCAAAGTGGACTATTTGGTTCACTTTGCCCGTCCACTGGGAGATAGAAGGAGGAGATTCATTCAACCACAGTTGGGGTAAGATAGAGTTTGCCGCTACAAGTAAATGGCGGAGTAAACAGTCCAGGTTGGCACCATAACTGCAGGGGGGTAAAGCTAATAAAACCTGTTCAGGCGTCAGAGTCAATGATGGAGAGATGATTTTTCACAAGCAGGATTGGATATCAGACCAGAAGCTTAATATTTTGGGGCAAGTCCACCATATATGCAACAACGATCCAGTGTGCAATTTACATCTCCAACATTTATCATCCACAGTCAGTTTCATCTGGGTAAGTTTTTCAGGGGTACGATACCATCTTATTAAAACCTTATAATGCGATTTCTGAAGACGAATGCATCTGGAACGTCTTTGGGGCTCTATCTGGTCAGGATCCCTGCCAGCTTGCAATATGCGCGAGCTGAATTTTTCCCATAGGAATGCATTGACCAGCATTGATTGGTCAGAGTACAGCATTCGGCCAATTAACGCTGGTACTGCTGGAGGAGGCGGAGTCTAAGATCCGTCCACAGCAGTTTCCATTGTGGTCCGATCTCAGATGTAGCAGTGCTGACAAAGTACTGTACATTGGAGATGAAGCAGAGCTGGGCATGCACTCTGCTTGTCTGCATCTGCCATCTCTGCTGCATCGGGCCGTGCACTCAGCTCAACTACTCCAGAGTAGTTGAGCTGAGTGTGCAGTATCGTCTGCAAAGTGTAGTTGAGCTGAGTGTTCAGTATCGGACAGTGTGCAGTGTGCAAAAATCAGGATACAGAGATCATATGGAATAGAAAGTTTTGCACCTGTTCTTTGTTTTCAATCCACTCATGGTTTGGGTTCACAATCACTGATGAAAATCACAGACCACACACTGATCATGTGAAAGCAACCATAGCCATTCCATTTCACTCTCAGGATAATGCCCCACAGGACGCCCCGCAGCTAAAAAGCGCTGGGGGAAAAACTGTGGCGGCAATGCATCACGGTTCTTCCCGATGCACTTTAAACAGAAAGTTTGCAGAGTTTTCCTCCACTGACCTTCTGTCACAATTATACCTACCGGGAAACCGCCGGCGTTTCAGTAGGTATTATTGACATGCTGCAATTTCCAAAACCGCTCTGATTTTGGAAATCGCGGTTTGCAGCACGGCGGTTTTTACCATACAATGGGCATGGGATTCACTAGAATCCCATCCACTTTGCCTATACTGTAAAATGCGGCAATTTTTTCCCCGTGACGCTTCTGCCACGGGCAAATCATAGTGTTTCTGTCCTATGAGGCCTCGGCCTGACTTGGAAGATACAAGTGACCAGCCGCAAGTTTAATAAAATCTTCATAAAGTTATGTTACTAGAAAGAAAGTTTTGGATAAAATTTCTTAGAAGTTGAATGTTTCTTTATTGTGGAAACCATGTGTCATGGTTTTATCATCAAGTATTTATTTTCGCTGAATACAGATAGTAATTAGTTTCTTTTATGCGATATTAATCTCATGTCGTTTGTAGTGTAATAGTTTAATTTCATATCGCCATTATAGCGCTCTTCAAAAAAGTGAAGTGAAGGGTTGATTGTAACATAATAGACAAAGTGTTGGAGTGTTGCCACTGGAAATTTAGAAATTAGGAAATGATTTGGTGGGATCATCAACAGCAGACCTAGGTAGGAGCTGGCACAGATTCATTTTAGAATACAATTCCAGGGGGCATTGAAATCCTTTGATTAAGACATCAAGTGTTAGGTCTACTGCTGCGAAACAAACCCGATTGTCAACAACTGAGAGTCTACATAGAAAAGCTAAAATAATGTAGAAGGCTAAGGAAATCTTTGGAGAGCGTGTGTTGAGGCAAAACAATCCATATACATTCCCTTGGGGTCCTCTTCATATTTCATCTGTTGAAGGATTACTATGTGGCATTAAAAGATTATCTAATTCGAATAGCGCTCGCTGATAAACAAGCTTGATATGAAAACAATGTAACTCATTTAAGCATGCTTTAGGGTATACTCCATGAAGTGCTTCGAAACTTTGGCCTTACATTATTTATATTCCGGTTGCCTGTCTTGACATTAATACTGTTAATATGTTTGTGGGAATGAGGTGATCATTAATATCACATTTATACTAATAATCATGTTTACATTATATGTTAATTACCTGTTAATTAGCAGAAACTATTCAACCTTTTCTGACTTTAGGTTAACAGTAGACATTGTGAAAATTCTCTTCTCTTTACAGAATGTGAAATAAAAGTACTAATATAGACCCAACAATACTGGATTTCAACGTATCTGAGGGTTTATAGCCATGGTAGGCAATGAGTTAAAGAATTTGCATTTACACTACTCAAAAAGGAACACTCAAATAACATATCCTAGATCTGAATGAATGAATGAATGAATGAATGAATGAAATATTCTCATTGAATACTTTGTTCTGAACAAAGTTGAATGTGATGACAACAAAATCACACAAAAATCATCAATGGAAATCAAATTTATTAACCAATGGAGGCCTGGATTTGGAGTCCCCCCAAAATTAAATTAGACAAACACACTACAGGCTGATCCAACTGATGTAATGTCCGTAAAACATGTCAAAATGAGGCTCAGTAGTGTGTGGCCTCCACGTGCCTGTTTGACCTCCCTACAACAGCTGGGCATGCTCCTGATGAGGTTGCGGATGTCTCCTGAGGGATCTCCTCCCAGACCTCCTCCCAGAATATTTCATTTATTCAGATCTAGGATGTGTTATTTGAGTGTTCCCTTTATTTTTTTGAGCAGTGTAGCTTCTTCAGGCTAAGGCCCCACATAGCGAGCCACAGTCAAAAATTGGGAAAGACCACGGTGGAAATTCATGACATTATTTTCTGTATCGCTTTTCGCAAAAAGTCTGCAGAGTTTTCATCTGCAAACTTACTGTTCCTATTATACATATATGGAAAACGCCAACATTTCCATAACACAACGTTTTTTGAAATCGCAGTTAGAGATGAGCAAACAGTGAAATATTCAATATTCGATATTCATTTAGAATAGGTCCTCAATATTCCACTATTCGAACGAATATCGAACCCCATTACAGTTTATGGGGAAAAATGCTTCGTTTCAGGGGAAGCCACACTTCGACTCAGGAGAGTCACCAAGTCCACTATGACTCCCCAGGAAATGATGCCAACACCCTGGTATGCAACTGGGACAGCAGGGTAAGCATGCCTGGGGGCATCTAACATGCCCAAGTACCTGTATTACGCCACTATCTTGTCGGGATCCCTGTCCACTTACGATATGCTGGAGCTGACTTTTTCCCATAGGAATGCATTAACCAGTGTTGATTGGCCGAATGCCATACAGAGTACAGCATTCGGCCAATCAACGCTGGTTCTGCCGGAGGAGGCGGAGTCTAAGATCGGTCCACATCAGTCTCCATTCTGGTCCGATCTCAGATGTAGCAGTGTTGAGCGTTTAGCTCTGCTACACCAGAGATGTAGCAGAGCTGGCCATGCGCTGAGCTCTGCTACACCAGAGATGTAGCAGAGCTGGCCATGCGCTGAGCTCTGCTACATCCAGAGATGTAGCAGAGCTGAGTGTGCGCTGAGCTCTGCTACACCAGAGATGTAGCAGAGCTGAGTGCCGGAGGAGGCGAAGTCTAAGATTCGGTCCACCGACCGATCTCAGATGTAGCAGTGTTGAGCGCACAGCTCTGCTACACCCGAGATGTAAAAGCTGCTTTTTTTTGTTGTTGTAGATTTTGCTGCTGTTTATTGAGCTAAAGCTAGGAAAACTCTGCAAACTTTCTGTTGAAAGCTCTGCAGAAAGAACCGCAGTGCGTTCATGCATGTTGTGGCAAAAAAAATGCTGCATTTTACAGTACTTGCAAAGTAGATGGAGTTCTGGCTAATCCCATCCACACATTGCAAATAAAAAAATCTGTGGAAATACTGGTGTTATCCATACTAGTATAATAGGGGAAGAATGTTCGCAGAGGAAAACTCTGCTGACTTTCTGTGAAAAACACTGCAGAAAAAAAATCTGATACATTTCTGCTGCATTTTTCCGCAGCATTTTTTGGCTGCGGCTCGCTACATGGGGCCTTAGACTTAAGACTAAGGCTCCATACTGCTGAAACACAGCATTTCTGGAATTTTCAAGAATGCAGCATGATAATTTTAGCTGCGGATTTGTTAGTGTTTTCCATATACACTATATTTAGTAGGTAAAGAAAACATGCAGGGAAATTGTAGCAAGAAAAATACATCATGTTTTGACTACAATTTAACCATAGCATTTTTATAACTGCATTTCACTAGTTAAGGTCATAGCCAAAGAAAGTATAATAGGATGTAATAGTTTCACATGGTCTATAACTAGATTGATATTTCTAGACTTTTATCTTTATATTCATACATTTTACATTATCACTCAATTATATTGAAAAGATGAGCAGTTAACATACTGTCACAACTAATGTGTCTAAAGAATGAGATTTTTTCCATTGGTAATATTTCTTTAGATTCACTGTATCATATTTATGGAGACAGGTTGGCAGTAATACCTATAATACTATTCCGGCACATTTATAAGTAGTTAATGTTTGTCAGTGCCAAAGAAAATACATACAGACAAGGACTATATGTTCATATACTGTTCGATCGAGTAGGTATTCGATCGAATATCAGGCTATTCGAGATATTCGATTCCAATCGAATACCACGTGGTAAACACAGTGAAAATTCGAATCCCCTCCCACCAATGTGGTTTGCGCCGCTGCACCTGGGCCCAGGCATGGTCGTGTCTGATAAAGGCGGGAACCTGGTAGCGGCTCTGGAGCTTGCCAGCCTCCAACACGTTCCATGCCTGGCCCACGTCTTCAACTTAGTGGTGCAAAGGTTTTTAAAAACGTACCCCAACATTCATGAGCTACTGGTGAAAGTGTGGCGCTTGTGTGCCCACTTTCGTAAGTCAATATTAGCCGCTGCTAGCCTCCGAACCCTCCAGCAACACCTACATCTGCCTGAACACCGGCTGTTGTGTAACGTCCCCACACGCTGGAACTAGACGTACCACATGTTGAGCAGGGTGTGTGAGCAACAAAAACCCTTGATGGAGTACCATCTCCAAAACCCAAGGATTCCTCAAAGTCAACTCCTGCAGTTTCTGCACCATGAGTGGGCATGGATGGCAGACTTATGCAAGATACTATGTATCTTTGAGGAGTCCACCAAGAGGGTCAGCTGTGACAATGCACTAGTGAGTGTAACCATCCCACTCCTGTGTGTGATGTGAGAATTCCTCATCGCCATCAGGGATAATGCATTGCACGCTGAGGAGTCGGGGATAGGAGCAGACCCTTCCCAGCAGGATAGTCAGTGCACACTCCTGTCAGCTTCTCAGCCTGTAATGACGGAGGAAGAGGAGGATAAAGTGGCAGATGAGATCATTGTCACACACGAGGCTAGCGGGGAAGTTTAGTGCATCCCATTGCTTCAGCACGGATGGGGCGAAGGGGAGGAGGAAGAGGGGGAAATGGAGAGTGACCCTTCCATTGGTGGCAGCGAAGTCATGCCAACTAACACTCTGGCACACATGGCTGACTTCATGTTGTGTTGCTTTTCCAGTGACAAATGCATTGTCAAAATCCTGTAGAGCAACCAATACTGGATTTTTGCAATCCTCGGCCCCCCGGTATAAAAATAATATATCGTCTTTCATTCCGGTAGAGGGGAGGGCCAATCGAATTCATGATTGCCACAAGCAACTTGTGCAAAATATGATGGAAATGTTTCCATCAACTCTCGTTGGCGGCAGAGAGGACAGTTCCTCCAAGAGGCTAACAACTGCCATCCAGTCCACACCCAGCAGGGGCACACTCTCCAAGGTCTGGGACACCTTAATGGCACCCCCTCACCAAACTACCACCACTGAAGTGGTCACCAGGAGGGAGAAGTATGTTGTGTGAATACCTGGCCGACCACAGCCCTGTCCTCTCCGATCCCTCTACACTTATTGGGTGTCAAAGTTGGACTTGTGGAACTTGCATTTTACGCCTTGGAGGTGCTGTCCTGCCTTGCCACAAGCGTTCTATCGGAAAGAGTCTTCAGTGCAGCCGGTGGCATCATCACCGATAAGCGCAGCCGTCTGTGAGCTGACACTGCTGACCGGCTGACGCTGATCAAAATGAACTGCCACTGGATTGACCCATCATTTGCATGTCCACCAGTGTCAAACACCCCAACATGAAGTTGCATTTTTGTGCTCCAGCTCTTCAGTTCCTTCTTCTCCTCCTCCTCTTCCTCCTCCACCATCACAGTTGAAAAACAAAATTTATAATCTCCCCATTAAGGCTCACCTCAAGGGCCTAATATTATGCTCCAACAAGGCTCTATTAATCCATAGAGCATAATATCAGGCTCCTACAAGTCTCAATTCATACCAAGAGCATAATATTAGGCTCCTAAAAGGCTCAATTCATCCCATAGAAGCATAATATTATGCCCCTACAATCCTCAATTTATCCCAAGAGCCAAAAACTAAAACTCTGCTGTTTAAAGGCTCAATTCACCCAAAGGGCCAAAAGCACTGCTGTTAAAAGGCACAACTCACCCAAAAGGCCTAACACTCCGCTGGTGCAAGGCTTAACTAACTTAAAGGGACTAAAACTATGCTGGTAAAAGGCTCAAGTCACCTCAAGGGCCTAAATCTCTGCTGGTAGCTCAGCTGAAGGGCCTCTAACTTAATTTGGAAGGGCTCACATGAAGGGCCAGAAAAATAATTTTTGGAGGTCTCACCACATCACACACACACGCACACGCACACGCACACGCACACGCACACGCACACACACACACAATGACAAAGGGTGGGGGCTGTTGGATTTCCCATTGCCTTTGCCATCAGTGGTTGTCATGGGCAATATGATTTAAAGGGGTGCATGCTAATGTTTCTTTATCTTTAAATTTGTGTTTCTGTCCATACTAATGTGGAGGAAAGAAGGCTTCCAAGTATTTTTCCACTTTCCATATTGAGTTTGGAGTGTCTAGTTGATAAGCTGTGATAGTGGGGTAATCCTGGGACTTGGGCGTGTTAGATGCCCCCAGACATGCTTCCCCTGTTCTCCCAGTTGCATTCCAGAGGTGTTGGCATCATATCCTGGGGTGTCATTGTGGACTTGGTGACTCTCCTTTTAGTCGAATAGTGGTTTCCCCTAAAACGAGCATTTTTTCCCCGTAGACTATAATGGGATTCCATATTCGGTCGAATAGTCGAATATTGAGGGGCTACTTGAAACGAATATCGAATATCGAATATTTCACTACTCGCTCATCTCTATTCATAACCCACTGTCTTCATATTTAAATGTTCTTACTGTAGGTTTGTGCCTTAAGTCATATCTAATTCTGATCATAAGATATACAGTATATTCACATATTAAACTACTAAACATATGTAATATACAAACGTGAACATTGATGGGAATGTGTAGTACAGATTTATTAATGCTACATACCAGTTATGATGTTGAATCGAAGAGAGTGAAAACTGCATTGTTCCATTGGCTGCTGTATTACAGAAGTGTTCTCCTAGAAGCGTCCCAGGGGATGCCAAAGTATCATATATAAAGTGCACCTCATAGAGTGCTTGATGCACTGACAAGAGCAGCAGGATGGAGCAGCACCTTTAAGCAGTGAGTGACTTCTGGGGTTGTCAAGACCCTCTCTGACCTAGGTGTCCCTGTTAACCTGCAAGGTTTGCAAAATGCTTCCTGAAGAGAAGTATGGCCTAAGAAATATTGTGTGTGACCAGATGCGGTGAGTGTGCGGTCCGCCATGTTTCTTCCATCTTCTGTGAACACAAGTTGTTGTCGATGTATGCCAGAGACTGCAATCATACTGTTTTGTGCCTGCTGAATATTGTAACTACTAAACCCAGGGGTGAAACTTCCCCTTTCGCCGCCCGAGCTAACTGCAGAAAGCCCCCCCGCTGGGAGGAGGGGGCGGATCGGGGGCGTGGCCAGTGGATCGGGCGTGGTCGAGTGAAGGGGTGGGGCTTAGCCCCGTTCGCCGGCAGAGAGTAGGCCCGGAGACTGCCTGCTCTCTGCCTTAGCGTGAGGGGAGGCTGCTGGGGCAGCGCTGCTCCAGTGGCCTCCCCAAACCACCGCTCCGTGCTAAGCCAGTCCAGGACAGCTTGTCCTGGACTGGCTTAGGTTAGCAAAAATGCCGCCCTCCTTGAGGCCCTGGCATAGTGCCGCCTGAAGTGCTCGCTTCAGGTTGCCTCATGGGAGGTGCGGCACTGACTAAACCGCCTTCCCTCTAAAAACTGTAACAAGTGTGCCATCCTGAGAAATTAAGTGAAGGAACCAAAGAGAAATCTAATTTGAGACAATATTTAGCCACACCGGCCATCATTTGACTTCATACAGCATCCCTTGTTCTAGGTAAACATGCATACAGTTTTTGAAGTGTTCGATAGTGAGGGAGGTTGTTCCAAAGAGTAGAGAGCTGAGTCTAAGGCTACATTCACATTAACTTAGTAAAAAATAACTTTCAAAGAGACATAACAATCAATTTTTTTTTAAGGCCTTTTGGCATCTGTCTTGAACCCGATCTCCCAGATCCCTCTTAGACTTCAATCCAATGAGAGTTCTGTAATAACAGATAAAGTTGTTGTCGATGTATGCCAGAGACTGCAATCATACTGTTTTGTGCCTGCTGAATATTGTAACTACTAAACCCAGGGGTGAAACTTCCCCTTTCGCCGCCCGAGCTAACTGCAGAAAGCCCCCCCCCCCGCTGGGAGGAGGGGGCGGATCGGGGGCGTGGCCAGTGGATCGGGGCGTGGTCGAGTGAAGGGGTGGGGCTTAGCCCCGTTCGCCGGCAGAGAGTAGGCCCGGAGACTGCCTGCTCTCTGCCTTAGCGTGAGGGGAGGCTGCTGGGGCAGCGCTGCTCCAGTGGCCTCCCCAAACCACCGCTCCATCCTAAGCCAGTCCAGGACAGCTTGTCCTGGACTGGCTTAGGTTAGCAAAAATGCCGCCCTCCCTGAGGCCCTGGCATAGTGCCGCCTGAAGTGCTCGCTTCAGGTTGCCTCATGGGAGGTGCGGCACTGACTAAACCGCCTTCCCTCTAAAAACTGTAACAAGTGTGCCATCCTGAGAACTTCACCTTCAAAAAACAGATTCTGGCACATGTCCCAACCAATTAAATAACATATGGCTTCTATGAGCAGACTCCTGAGTACCCGCAGGAATAAAGGATGCCGAACCAAGAGGCATCTCCAAAGTAGTCCACAAGAGAGAATAACAGAGGTGGCACTCTCCCAATCCCTCCACTGAACTTTATGCAGTGGTACAGGTATATACAGAGCACTGGGCACAATCAGTAACAGGCTACTTTGCACAATACATGCTTCAGCTGGCTGATAATATAATGACGTCAACGTGCAGCAATTAAATGCCTCCTCCCAAGTGTCATTTTCCTAAGTGTCATGTATGTTCTGTAAAGTATACATACAATAATAGAGATAGGCAAACCAGATTAGATTAATTTCAATTAAAATTTGTGAAATTGGCCATCCAGTTAGTTTAGGCAGAAATGTATGTATAAGAACTGGAAGTGCTCTCATTCTACTCTAGGGTCCTTAAGACTACAGAGTATAGTATGGGGAGGCCCAGCGGAGGTCTGGAAGCATAAACAGTTATACCAACCTTGTCTCATGTATTCTCAGGATACTTGCTGCATCCAACAACATCTGGTGGTCCCCCGGCATCTTCTTGCACCCTCTTTCACCTCTGGTTAATGTCACGTGACGTGGTTTTGAATAAGCGTTTTGACGTCAATTCTCTCAGTGAAACCACTGAGGTCCAATTATAGAACCTCAGTGGTGACCCCAAGGCCTTCACTTGTTAAACTCTGACATACCACAAAAGTTTTGGGTTAAGGTCAAGCTCAAAACTGTTGTAAAATTTGGGTCAACTTGAGTTAAATTCTTACTGGTTTGCTAATCTCTAGTTCCTAATGGTTTGTCCTATATAAATCCTATTATATTCAAGTTTTGCTATATGTATTATTCTACCCAGTTAATAAACTGATTCACTACTTATTATGTACTTCCTATTATCAAATCCATAACCTCCAATATATAGTTTCCAATAGGTATCTGAGCCTGTGAACTACATCCACCAGTTTTGCGCCTTTAAGAGACTGTATCCACCAAATCTTGCAACCATTTGTGACTAGAGATGAGCGAACAGTGTTCTATCGAACACATGTTCGATCGGATATCAGGGTGTTCGCCATGTTCGAATCGAATCGAACACCACGTGGTAAAGTGCGCCAAAATTCGATTCCCCTCCCACCTTCCCTGGCGCCTTTTTTGCACCAATAACAGCGCAGGGGAGGTGGGACAGGAACTACGACACTGGGGGCATTGAAAAAAATTGGAAAAAGTCATTGGCTGCCGAAATCAGGTGACCTCCATTTTAGACGAATAGTGGATTTCAAATCCGGGTCATATGAGAATGTGAACTTTGTGACTATGAGACAGGGATAGCTGTACAGGCAGGGATAGCTAGGGATAACCTTTATTTAGGGGGGAATGTTATTAAAAATAACTTTTTGGGGCTCTATCGGGTGTGTAATTGTGATTTTTGTGAGATAAACTTTTTCCCATAGGGATGCATTGGCCAGCGCTGATTGGCCGAATTCCGTACTCTGGCCAATCAGTGCTGGCCAATGCATTCTATTAGCTTGATGAAGCAGAGTGTGCACAAGGGTTCAAGCGCACCCTCGGCTCTGATGTAGCAGAGCCGAGGCTGCACAAGGGTTCAAGCGCACCCTCGGCTCTGATGTAGGAGAGCCGAGGGTGCACTTGAACCCTTGTGCACCCTCAGCTCTGCTACATCAGAGCCGAGGGTGCGCTTGAACCCTTGTGCACACTCTGCTTCATCAAGCTAATAGAATGCATTGGCCAGCGCTGATTGGCCAATGTATTCTATTAGCCTGATGAAGTAGAGCTGAATGTGTGTGCTAAGCACACACATTCAGCTCTACTTCATCGGGCTAATAGAATGCATTGGCCAGCGCTGATTGGCCAGAGTACGGAACTCGACCAATCAGCGCTGGCTCTGCTGGAGGAGGCGGAGTCTAAGATCGCTCCACACCAGTCTCCATTCAGGTCCGACCTTAGACTCCGCCTCCTCCGGCAGAGCCAGCGCTGATTGGCCGAAGGCTGGCCAATGCATTCCTATGCGAATGCAGAGACTTAGCAGTGCTGAGTCAGTTTTGCTCAACTACACATCTGATGCACACTCGGCACTGCTACATCAGATGTAGCAATCTGATGTAGCAGAGCCGAGGGTGCACTAGAACCCCTGTGCAAACTCAGTTCACGCTAATAGAATGCATTGGCCAGCGCTGATTGGCCAATGCATTCTATTAGCCCGATGAAGTAGAGCTGAATGTGTGTGCTAAGCACACACATTCAGCACTGCTTCATCAAGCCAATACAATGCATTAGCCAGTGCTGATTGGCCAGAGTACGGAATTCGGCCAATCAGCGCTGGCTCTGCTGGAGGAGGCGGAGTCTAAGGTCGCTCCACACCAGTCTCCATTCAGGTCCGACCTTAGACTCCGCCTCCTCCGGCAGAGCCAGCGCTGATTGGCCGAAGGCTGGCCAATGCATTCCTATGCGAATGCATACTTAGCAGTGCTGAGTCAGTTTTGCTCAACTACACATCTGATGCACACTCGGCACTGCTACATCAGATGTAGCAATCTGATGTAGCAGAGCCGAGGGTGCACTAGAACCCCTGTGCAAACTCAGTTCACGCTAATAGAATGCATTGGCCAGCGCTGATTGGCCAATGCATTCTATTAGCCCGATGAAGTAGAGCTGAATGTGTGTGCTAAGCACACACATTCAGCACTGCTTCATCAAGCCAATACAATGCATTAGCCAGTGCTGATTGGCCAGAGTACGGAATTCGGCCAATCAGCGCTGGCTCTGCTGGAGGAGGCGGAGTCTAAGGTCGGACCTGAATGGAGACTGGTGTGGAGCGATCTTAGACTCCGCCTCCTCCAGCAGAGCCAGCGCTGATTGGTCGAGTTCCGTACTCTGGCCAATCAGCGCTGGCCAATGCATTCTATTAGCCCGATGAAGTAGAGCTGAATGTGTGTGCTTAGCACACACATTCAGCTCTACTTCATCAGGCTAATAGAATACATTGGCCAATCAGCGCTGGCCAATGCATTCTATTAGCTTGATGAAGCAGAGTGTGCACAAGGGTTCAAGCGCACCCTCGGCTCTGATGTAGCAGAGCTGAGGGTGCACAAGGGTTCAAGTGCACCCTCGGCTCTCCTACATCAGAGCCGAGGGTGCGCTTGAACCCTTGTGCACACTCTGCTTCATCAAGCTAATAGAATGCATTGGCCAGCACTGATTGGCCAGAGTACGGAATTCGGCCAATCAGCGCTGGCCAATGCATTCTATTAGCCCGATGAAGTAGAGCTGAATGTGTGTGCTAAGCACACACATTCAGCACTGCTTCATCACGCCAATACAATGCATTAGCCAGTGCTGATTGGCCAGAGTACGGAATTCGGCCAATCAGCGCTGGCTCTGCTGGAGGAGGCGGAGTCTAAGGTCGCTCCACACCAGTCTCCATTCAGGTCCGACCTTAGACTCCGCCTCCTCCAGCAGAGCCAGCGCTGATTGGTCGAGTTCCGTACTCTGGCCAATCAGCGCTGGCCAATGCATTCTATTAGCCCGATGAAGTAGAGCTGAATGTGTGTGCTTAGCACACACATTCAGCTCTACTTCATCGGGCTAATAGAATGCATTGGCCAGCGCTGATTGGCCGAATTCCGTACTCTGGCCAATCAGCACTGGCTAATGCATTGTATTGGCTTGATGAAGCAGTGCTGAATGTGTGTGCTTAGCACACACATTCAGCTCTACTTCATCGGGCTAATAGAATGCATTGGCCAATCAGCGCTGGCCAATGCATTCTATTAGCGTGAACTGAGTTTGCACAGGGGTTCTAGTGCACCCTCGGCTCTGCTACATCAGATTGCTACATCTGATGTAGCAGTGCCGAGTGTGCATCAGATGTGTAGTTGAGCAAAACTGACTCAGCACTGCTAAGTCTGCATTCGCATAGGAATGCATTGGCCAGCCTTCGGCCAATCAGCGCTGGCTCTGCCGGAGGAGGCGGAGTCTAAGGTCGGACCTGAATGGAGACTGGTGTGGAGCGACCTTAGACTCCGCCTCCTCCAGCAGAGCCAGCGCTGATTGGCCGAATTCCGTACTCTGGCCAATCAGCACTGGCTAATGCATTGTATTGGCTTGATGAAGCAGTGCTGAATGTGTGTGCTTAGCACACACATTCAGCTCTACTTCATCGGGCTAATAGAATGCATTGGCCAGCGCTGATTGGCCGAATTCCGTACTCTGGCCAATCAGCACTGGCTAATGCATTGTATTGGCTTGATGAAGCAGTGCTGAATGTGTGTGCTTAGCACACACATTCAGCTCTACTTCATCGGGCTAATAGAATGCATTGGCCAATCAGCGCTGGCCAATGCATTCTATTAGCGTGAACTGAGTTTGCACAGGGGTTCTAGTGCACCCTCGGCTCTGCTACATCAGATTGCTACATCTGATGTAGCAGTGCCGAGTGTGCATCAGATGTGTAGTTGAGCAAAACTGACTCAGCACTGCTAAGTCTGCATTCGCATAGGAATGCATTGGCCAGCCTTCGGCCAATCAGCGCTGGCTCTGCCGGAGGAGGCGGAGTCTAAGGTCGGACCTGAATGGAGACTGGTGTGGAGCGACCTTAGACTCCGCCTCCTCCAGCAGAGCCAGCGCTGATTGGCCGAATTCCGTACTCTGGCCAATCAGCACTGGCTAATGCATTGTATTGGCTTGATGAAGCAGTGCTGAATGTGTGTGCTTAGCACACACATTCAGCTCTACTTCATCGGGCTAATAGAATGCATTGGCCAGCGCTGATTGGCCGAATTCCGTACTCTGGCCAATCAGCACTGGCTAATGCATTGTATTGGCTTGATGAAGCAGTGCTGAATGTGTGTGCTTAGCACACACATTCAGCTCTACTTCATCGGGCTAATAGAATGCATTGGCCAATCAGCGCTGGCCAATGCATTCTATTAGCGTGAACTGAGTTTGCACAGGGGTTCTAGTGCACCCTCGGCTCTGCTACATCAGATTGCTACATCTGATGTAGCAGTGCCGAGTGTGCATCAGATGTGTAGTTGAGCAAAACTGACTCAGCACTGCTAAGTCTGCATTCGCATAGGAATGCATTGGCCAGCCTTCGGCCAATCAGCGCTGGCTCTGCCGGAGGAGGCGGAGTCTAAGGTCGGACCTGAATGGAGACTGGTGTGGAGCTATCTTAGACTCCGCCTCCTCCAGCAGAGCCAGCGCTGATTGGTCGAGTTCCGTACTCTGGCCAATCAGCACTGGCCAATGCATTTCTATGGGGAAAAGTTAGCTTGCGAAAATCGCAAACTGACAGGGATTTCCATGAAATAAAGTGACTTTTATGCCCCCAGACATGCTTCCCCTGCTGTCCCAGTGTCATTCCAGGGTGTTGGTATCATTTCCTGGGGTGTCATAGTGGACTTGGTGACCCTCCAGACACGAATTTGGGTTTCCCCCTTAACGAGTTTATGTTCCCCATAGACTATAATGGGGTTCGAAACCCATTCGAACACTCGAACAGTGAGCGGCTGTTCGAATCGAATTTCGAACCTCGAACATTTTAGTGTTCGCTCATCTCTATTTGTGACCACAACATCAAGACAAGTGTCTTGTATTGTAACCATTAAGCCTTGCACTGGGGTAATACTTTAACTACTACTTACATTTCTACCTCATCACTTTGCCATTCTTGCAGGGGGTCACTTGTTGGAGACATGGACCACCCACAGAACTGATCTGCTTAGAAGCAGCTTCTAATATATTTACATAGATTTCTACTAAAATATTTGTTGGTATTGAAATTTTAAAGGTACTCTGCAGATAAAGGATTTGATTTTGTTTAGGTGAACGTATATGAAGAGATTCATCATATGCACTATTAAAGTTGTGATGGCCAATTCTGCTTGAATTGTGTTCTTGTAAGTGGTATTGACATCACCTATTCATCAAGTAGGCAAGAAGTCTAGTCCATTAAAAAAATATTGATCAGGATATTTGACCCTGTCCACTGATGGATGACAGTGTGCTGGACAAAAACAATGAAAAGAAAAAAAATATATATGTGTAAGTATGGAAAAAAAAAGTCTGAATGCTTTAAAAAAAAAAAAAAAAAAAAAGAAGTGTTAGTTTAATTTTGTCAAGCAACAAAATTAAGTGAAGGAACCAAAGAGAAATCTAATTTGAGACAATATTTAGCCACACCGGCCACCATTTGACTTCATACAGCATCCCTTGTTCTAGGTAAACATGCATACAGTTTTTGAAGTCTTCGATAGTGAGGGAGGTTGTTCCAAAGAGTAGAGAGCTGAGTCTAAGGCTACATTCACATTAACTTAGTAAAAAATAACTTTCAAAGAGACATAACAATCAATTTTTTTTTAAGGCCTTTTGGCATCTGTCTTGAACCCGATCTCCCAGATCCCTCTTAGACTTCAATCCAATGAGAGTTCTGTAATAACAGATAAAGAAAGGATATGAATGGACATATTGAAATCAAGGTGTTCTTTAAAAGGCTTATGTGAATACAGCTATAGATACAGAATTTCTGTAATTTAAAGGGGATTTCTAGGCTAAAATATTGATAACCTATACCAAATGTAGTTCACGAATATCAGATTAGTGGGGTCTGACCCTGACACCCCACAGATCAGCTATTCTCAGCAGCTGATACACAGAGAATGGAGCAGGTAGCAGACAGCCCTCTTATTTGTGCAGTGACGGAACTAAGTGACTGCATCTTAGCTCTCACTGAAATGAATGGGAGCAGATCTGTAGTACTTGATGTAGCCACGAGACAAAGAACAGAGCTGTCTGCTTCCTGCTCCATTTTCTTTGTATCAGCTGCTGAGAACAACTGCTCAGGTGTTGGGTGTAGGACCCATCTTGTCTTGATGACTTAACCTTAGTCATCAATATCTTTTTGTTTTTCTACATTTAACCTTTCTACAAAGATTTGAATTTCCCTGAATGAACCCCAAGTTCAAGTCAAACAACAACCACTTTCAAGTCAATGACATTTCTAAAGTCTATCAAACGGGAGAGGGGAATTCTCCATCTAAATGTAAAATTAATGAATGTAGATCGTCAAAGCTGGAAATAAAGATATCTGGAGGATTTATTCTGCAGATATTTGCAACTGGTGGTGAACTAAAGCTGAATGCATGAACAGGTGAATTGAAAGGTGAGACCTGTTTTTCTTGTTGTTACTATACAATATTTGTTTTCAAGTTGTGTTAATTTTTTTTGAGAAGATGGATTACCCTTTATACTTTCTGTTTCATACCTAGGCACACAAAGGTTTTTTTTTTCAGTTTGATTCCATGTGAATCCAACAGAACAAAGTTGTTTCATGCTTCATTGGTTACCATTTGTTTTGATATATTACTTCTATGGAAAAGTAACCCTGTATAAGTCTCCTGTACACAACTCTACCATGAGACTTAAGATACAACATTACAAAAATATGGTTTGCTCTCCTTTCATTAGGTTGCTTCTCTCCTTATTCTTATCACTCATACTGTTATCTATAACAGTATCTGTCTTTGGCCTCACCTACAGAAGCAGCAGCATAACTAAGGTCTTATGGGCCCCAAGCAACAGCAGAGAAGACACAGTTACAATAAATTGCATCCTAATCTGAGCCTTCTGTATCAAGGAAAAGCCCCATATAGGTAATCTCCTGTCAATTACTAAGCTCCGCCAATTCCCAAAGGTAAGTGTAGTGTGGGACCTCTCTCCCCAGTCCTATAGCAGAGGCAGCTGCTAGGGTCTAATATCTCCTCACCCCAGCAGACACTATAATGTAGCCCTCTTGTTTTGTGCTATTATAGGACAGGAAACACCTCACTCTCTCAGTACACTCTGTGGGGCATCGGTAATTAGCCTCCACAAAAGCCTATTCAGCACACCCTACCAAGCTGTTCAACGCTACCTGATGTGTTTCAGTGTCCCCTGGCCCATGGGACACATCATTAGAGGTATGAGGCTGCACTGCTGTGAGGACGACGAGGCAAGTTCAAGAGTAGATAGATACTACTGTACATTGACTTGTCTATCTACTAGACAAGTCAATGTACAGTAATATCTATCTACTCGTGAACTTCGCTCAACTTACCTGCTCAGAAGTGCTGTGGCTGCCCTCTTCTCGTCCGGTCCTCTCTCCTTCATGTGGCTTCAGAGCGCCCTGCACCCCGCCCCCCGCCTCCGCCTCCCTAGACTAGTATGATAGAGAAGGCAGGGATTAGGAGAGTGTGGGCGGGTAGTGATGCACTCACGTCTCTCCGCCCATACTCTCCAGCCGCACCCAGCCCCGCCTACTCCCTGCATCTCTACAATACTAGTCTAGGGAGGCGGGGGGGGGGGGCAGGGCGCTCTAAAGACATGAAGGACAGAGGACTGGACGAAGAAGAACTGGGAGCTGCAGGTAAGCGAACACGGGGCGGGGGTGTTAATCACTACACAGCGTGGGGTACAAAAATGTAATCAAATTTTTGATTACATGCTGTGTAGTGAATAGGATAGTTTTTTAAATCCGATCTCCGATTATTTAAAAAATCCCATTGACTTGCATTGGGATCGGAATTGGGATTGGGATCGGGTTCGAATGGAAAATGATCGGAAATCGGATTTTAAAAACGATCCTGAAATTTCAAGATCGGCTCAACCCTAGTGACGAGATATTAGACCCTAGCAGCTGCCTCTGCTATAGGACTGGGGAGAGAGGTCCCACAATACTTACCATTGGGAATTGGCTGAGCTTAGTAATTGACAGGAGCTTACCTATATTGGGCTTTTCCTTGATACAGAAGGCTCAGATTAGGATAGAATCTTCTCTTGAAAGAAATGGCAGTGTCAAAATTGCTCTCTTATTCGTCATGTATAGGCATAATGTTAGGAATAGAGATGAGCGAGTAGTGAAATATTCGAGATTCAATATTCGTTTCGAGTAGAGACTCAATATTAGACTACTTGATCGAATATCGAATCCCATTATAGTCTATGGGAAAAAATGCTCGTTTCAGGGGAAACCACTATTCAACTAATGGAGAGTCACCAAGTCCATGAGTAGCAGGAAGACCGTGTTTAGGAGGAGCGAAGTGCAGTTGAGGAGTGTCAAGGAGGAGCGCTGTGCAGTTAAAGCCCACATACCCCATAGACTATAACAGGGTCCATGTGCTTGCTTCACACTGCCCACACAAATGATTTGTGCAGGCAGTGCGTGGCAAGCACACGGACCCCATTATAGTTTATGGGGTCCGTGCACTTTAACTGCACAGCGCTTGCAGTTGCGCTGATATTCCATTTGGGGGTCCTCCTGCGGACTCCTTCCGGACGGGAGGCAAGCACTAATGTGAACGGGCCCTAAAAGCAAAGTGGAAGGAGTAGGACATGGCGCGGGAAGAATGATAGACCCGCAGGATAGTATTGCAGCATCCCTCCTGCAGAACCAGTTTTGATTGGCTGAATCCTATACAGTGTATAGCATTCAGCCAATCAACGCTGGTTCTGCAGGAGGCTCATCTTTGACGAGGCGGAGTCTAAGATCGGACCACAATGTAGACTGCATATTTAACATTAGAGCAGTCCACATTGTGGTCTGATCTTAGACTCCGCCTCGTCAAAGACGAGCCTCCTGCAGAACCAGTGGTGATTGGCTGAATGCTATACACTGTATAGGATTCAGCGAATCAACACTGGTTCTGCAGGAGGGATGCTGCAATACTATCCTGCGGGTCTATCATTCTCCCCACACCATGTCCTACTCCTTCCACTTTGCTTTCGGCCAATCAACGCTGGAAACACAGCAGGCCGGCAGCCTCCGTGCAGCACTGCGAAGGCTCTGGCCCGGAGTCTAAAACATAAATGCAGAATGAAGTATATTTCTTTAATAAGTTTACAAAGAAACCTGTGAATGTCGATAAGTGCTGTTTCCATCCATTATAGTAGTTTCCATCTTCTTTATGACACTGCCAGATTTTTTATTTTGGTGTTCTATTGAGACCATTAGGAGATTGAACGCTGCCATGTATCTTGTGAGTGAATAAATATATACCCGATGTTGGTGCAGTCGCAATTTTTTTCTAAGTTATATTTCTTTAATAAGATATAGTACAAAGTTTCATATATTCACCTGTACAATCCATTTCTGAAAAGTTTTTATAATTGGCGCTTGCATACAAACTGGACTGACAGCTATTGTGTTTCTACTAAATCCATCAAAAACCTGCATTCAAGTGTTCATGTTTATTTTAATAACTGCCCTTATGGTGTATTTGCCTTGTAACGCAGCATTATGAATATTAAAATAACGTATTGCAGATTTTGTGGGACAGTTCCAACATATACAGATCCCACCTATATTTCCAGGATGCTTCTGTTTTTTCATCTTTTTTTGTATGATCTCTTGAATATTGCTATTATTAGTACACTTATTTTAAGTTGATGTTCTAAACAAATCACAAAACAGAATTTCTGAATTATTTGATAGTCTATGTTTTTCAAGTGCATTTTCCTGCTGTCTCCAAGGAGATTTAAATCTTTGAAATAAAAACTTTCATGAAAGCCGTATAAGTGAAGCAAATGAAACATTCCATTTTGGATGAAAATATAAAAAAAAGTTTATCCCTGACTTTCTAGCTTCATTAAACATATTCAGTAGTTCAGACCCCAAGGCTCAAAAATATGTCATTTTCTCATATGTCAATAAAATACACCAGCGTTTCTAGGCTTCAGGCATTAACTCATATGGCTGTTAGTACTCTGAATTCCAAATGTAATAAAAAGTATATCTATACTGCAGAAAATGATATATTCTTGCAATTATGACGTTTAATGTGCTATGATTGTTTTGGATTGGAAAGCCTGCATAGTGTAAGCTTACGTTGTTTTTCTTTCTCTGTTATGGATTCACATAGTTAATCTTTACATTAGACGTTTTTACATTTGAATCAGTGAAACATCTCATAATAAAAATGTTACTATAGTTAAAGAGTATTCTTAATTAAAAAATATTCAGTTCATTTAATACATCTCTTGAGCTACAAGATGCGAAGTTAAGCAAGGAAAAATTATTTTCAGAATCCTTCATGCATACATTTTTTTCTATGCCTTAAAAACACTTTTATGGTTGCATTTTTTTTTTTTGCATTTTGTTTATTCACTTTTGCAAGCATTTTTGAAATTCTTCAGTACAGTATAATTAACCCTATGCAGAAAATGTATAGAAAAATTGCATGTGTAGTGTTTTTGTTATGCTCCTGATCCCAAAAATGCTACAAAATGCCAGATTAATCTTAATTAAGATTGAAACTAAATCTATCTAAGACTAAACTACTATTGTTTCCACCATCTAATAGATCTGTCCCTGATATATCCATTGCACTCTCAGGCCTTACTATAACTCCTAGGCAGCAGGCCTGCTGCCTCAGGGTCATGTTTGACGCAGACCTTTCCTTCGCCCCTTATATTGGATCACTTGCACTCTCAAGTCACCTCCACCTCAAAAACATCTCCAGAATACGCCCTTTCCTTACCAGAGATACACTAAAGACACTTATTGTCTCTCCGATTCATTCTCACCTTGACTACTGTAACTCCTTACTAATCGGTCTTCCCCTCACTAAACTCTCCCCTCTACAAGCCGCACAGTGAACGCTGTTAAAATGAATCCTGTAAGAAAATCGCACAAATGCACTTTTTCTTCAAATCCACCCCATTCTGAATTTTTTTTCCAGCTTCCCAGTACATTTTACAGAATAATTAATGGTAGCATCATGAAGAAAAAATTGTCCGGCACACATTAAGACCTCATATAGCCCTGAGAGCAGAAAAATACAAAAGTTATGGGGTTTGGAAGGGGAAGGTGGGGAGTCAAAAACGAAAAATGAAAGGGGAAGGGGTCCGTTTCTTGTTGTGTTCACGTAGCCTTTATTGTGTTTCTTTTGGTAGTTTTCCTGTGAGTGTACTATAGCTTGTGTTTGGATTCATCTTGTTTGATTCCACCCGGGGCTGCATTTGCTGGCTTGCAGTTTTGCCGCTACTTGACTATATCCAGCCCTTCCTAATTATGTGATGATGGCTCCAATCTAATCCTTCTCACTCAGTTATCTAAAATGTAGAAATGAAAATGTTGTCCATGGCAACCAGGTTGGTGCAGTTTAAGAGAGATTTGAAGTATCGTGATTTTCTATAATAATGACCCCAGGTCAACAAAACATTGAAAGAAACCTCTGATTCCCAAACCATTTACACCCGGCACATTTGAGCTTACCTTTAATTAACTGTCAAATTTTGATTTTCACATCAAACTAGGACGCTGAATATTGTGTATATGAAAGAGAACGGAATATTAGAAGAACCAGAGATTTTGTCTTAACGTACAGAAGTGAAATAAAGAAAAACGGAAAAAAAGACAAATGATGATGAGATAAAATAGTATAATGTTAATATTTCAAACGCAGACATATAAACTGACGTATAGAATGCATTTTTAATCTGTACTGTATGTTACTTATTCATACATCTAACGCTCAGGGAAAATAACCTTTCAGTTGCTAAATAATATATTTATGATTTTTGTTCTGATTTTTAAAATGTAACTTTTTAGATTTTGGATTTAGATAATTTCCTATTTGTTGGATTTTTGCATACAGCTGTACAGAGCAAAGTACATTCAAGGTCATATATCAATAGTGACTTTTAGATGACATTTCTCTGTTAATACTGAGGCCAGTATTCTTAGGATCTGCTTATATCACCTTTGGGACATATAGATCAAAAAAAATTTTTCTTTTTATTCCTAAAAATTTAATTGAATGCCTCTGCCTTTGACTGTCATAAAAATGTACACCTTAACCCATTAACTGCCAATTTTTTTTTTTAATAATATGGAAACTGCACCGTGAAAATGACCTCGTGTGCTCAGTGATCAGTCTAGGTTTCCTATCACGGGCGACAATGACAGATGGCATTCGTAGGCATGTTAAAGTCCCCGATCCACAATTGGGGATCATGGCAGTTAATGGGTTACGCTGGGAACACACTAGCGCCTGGACTCCGTTTTCAGGTTTCCGTCCTCTGCAAGCAGAAGACGGAAACCTGTCAGATCGGGTCCGGCCGTGAGCGCCGGTGAGCGTTTTATGCTCTCCACCACAAAACCGTTTTTTAAAAACCGGACACAGAGTACTGCATGTCCGACTCTGTGTCCGGTTTTAAAAAAACAGTTTCACGGCGGAGAGCATAAAACGCTCACCGGCACTCACGGCCGGACAGCTTTCAAACCCATTCATTTGAGTCCTACAGCTTTCCATTTCCTTTTCTGTTTTGTGCAGGAAACAGAAACCTGTATGAATATAGACTGGGCGCAGATGTGAATGAGCCCTTAAAGGTACACCTTGCCTAGTGTAGAAAAATTGCATTAATAGAGAACATCCTATTGAGTTAATTCTAAGTTAATTCTCCCATTTAGGATCATAACCTCTTGGAGAATTTTACTCTAGCTTCACATAATCGATTTTCACTCATGAAACTCGGTGCGTGTGTGCTATAGTTACCAGACTGAACATCATCGAGGAGGGGGATTCCTAGCCTTATAATTATCTATGATGCTAGGAGTCCCTTTCTCCAAATAACATAATATCCTATAATCACTACAAGACAGTATACCCCTGGGAGGCAGGGACTCCTAGCAGCATAGATAACTAGAATGTTAGGAGTCCCCCTCCTAGCATGATGTTCAGGTTGGTAAATCAAGCATACATACAGACCAAGTTTCAAACCTGGTTATGTGAATGCGACGTTACAAAGAATATTTCTTGTTGCAGAGGACCTTTCCTAGCTTGCATTACACAGACAACTCATAGATTTGAATAGGCATTGTGGAATGCTTAATTTTCCCTATGGCAACAATGCAGGGAAACAAAAGACTTACCGTTGCTGCCCTATTTCCCCCAAAATTACAGGCAGTCGCTGGTCTCAGTAGTTAAAAACTTTATGATCAGATTATTGTTAAGTGACCTTTCTAACAAGTAGGGTTTGTCTAAGTCTAACAACCCCTTTAATACAAAATGTACATTATTGTTCCATATTGAATAGCACTGGAGATAAGGGGAACTGTGCAGGGTTTGACCTGAACATTCCAAAATTGTTCAGTTTTTAACTAAACCAAGCAAATTGCTAATTGGTCTTGGACATACTAAAATGGCCACCACCACATGTATTGCACAGCAAAGACACAGAAGTCTTGTAAGTCACTGTGATGTTCTAGCAAAATCTGATAATTTCCTTTTCATGTACGATATATTGTTAGGAAGCAACATTTATAATTTTAAATCAGATTTTTAGTTTTGTGCTAGTAAAGTATTATATTTTATATACATATTTTACTGAGTGTCTCTATTCTAAATATGTATACAGATTATGGTTTCTTAGCTCCTGACCTCAGCTAACAGGCTTTCAGCCAGTAGTCAGTGGTAGGTGGAGACCTGCCAGTGCTAATGTTATATACTGTATATAAGGCATATAACTATGAACACAAGGCATTGCAGTGATGGTGGATGTAGTGATGGATCTCTGATTCATCTCACTGCATGATAAAGAGAATTTGTTGGTAGTCTTCAGACTTCATAATGCCATGCACACGGTCAAGCAGTCCAGTGCCAGAGGCAGCAAAGCAACCCCAAAACATCAGGGAACCTCCGCCATGTTTGACTGTAGGGACCGTGTTCTTTTCTTTGAAGGCCTCTTTTTTTTTTCCTGTAAACTCTATGTTGATGCCTTTTCCCAAAAAGCTCTACTTTTGTCTCATCTGACCAGAGAACATTTCTCAGGTAAGTTTTGGCAAACTCCAGCCTGGCTTTTTTATGTCTCTGGGTAAGAAGTGGGGTCTTCCTGGGTCTCCTACCATACAGTCCCTTCTCATTCAGACGCTGACGGATAGTACGGGGTGACACTGTTGTACCTTCGGACTGCAGGGCAGCTTGAGCTTGTTTGGATGTTAGTCGAGGTTCTTTATCCACCATCCGCACAATCTTGCGTTGAAATCTCTTGTCAATTTTTCTTTTCCGTCCACATCTATGGAGGTTAGCCACAGTGCCATGGGCTTTAAACTTCTTGATGACACTGTGCATGGTATACACAGGAACATTCAGGTCTTTGGAGATGGACTTGTAGCCTTGAGATTGCTCATGCTTCCTCACAATTTTGCTTCTCAAGTCTTCAGACAGTTCTTTGGTCTTCTTTCTTTTCTCCATGCTCAATGTGGTACACACAAGGACACAGGACAGAGGTTGAGTCAACTTTAATCCAGTTCAACTGACTGCAAGTGTGATTTAGTTATTGCCACCACCTGTTAGGTGCCTCAGGTAAGTAGCAGGTGCTGTTAATTACACAAATTAGAGAAGCGTCATATGATTTTTCAAACAGTGCCAATACTTTTGTCCACCCCCTTTTTTATGTTTGCTGTGGAATTATATCCAATTTGGCTTTTTAACAATTCTTTTTGTGGTTTTCCATTGAAGACAAATTAAATGAAAATAATAATACCAAAGAATTTGTGATTGCAATCATTTTCTGGAAGAAAATGAGTATTATCTGACAGAATTGCAGGGGTGCCAATACTTTTGGCCAACACTGTAATAATGATTTGCCCCTCCCCCATATCTATTTCTATATTGAGCCCTATGAGAGAATCAACATGAGTCTCATAGGAATAAAAAGAAAAAATGATTGCAATAGCTGAGAATTGTAAGGGAAAGTATTATTCTATTGGCTCAAGATCCCAGAATATAATAACAGCACCTCTAGTTAGTGCTGATCAATTTCAGTCCAAAACTATTGATGAAACTTTTGATGAAACAAATCACCTGAGGTTCACCTACTACAGAGGTGTAACTACCTGGGGGGTTAGAGAAAGGGAGGGCAGAGAGGACAGCTGCCCCGGGTCCACTGATTCTGTGGTGTCCACCCTGATGCCTCCATTAATCCTTTACTTTTAACTAGATCAGTGTCTGCAGACACTGATCTAATTAAAACCCGTCCTGCAAATTGACAGGCTTGTAAACTGCAAGACACTTTAGGCTTGCGGTCTACAAGACACTGCGAGTGTCTGATCTCAGTATAGGCCAGCACCGTGATGATGTCAGCATCGCACCCTCTGGCGTCAAGACGTTGACGTCCTATGTGGACCCTGCGCATAGAGCGTGGATCAAGAAGAGAAGACAGCGGAGGTTCCGTTCATCAGGATCCAAGTAGGTGAGTGTAACATTTTTTATTTTTTTTAGTGCAGTTGTGTTTTTTTTTTTAATAGTATAAGAGGATGGTTAGGAGAGGGACTTGCAAGGGAGGATTCATTATATAAGGGCTTTTAGGGGCATCATGAATATAAGGGGAAGGTTATTTATATAAGGGGTCATTAAAGATGCAGTATTTATATCAGGGGGAAACAGGGGCATTCATTTAGTTAAAGTGGCACTTGGGCTTTAAAGTGGCACTTGGGCAAAAGACCCCTCATAGTGGGCTGCAAAAAAAAAAGTGTTTCAGGGAAAACAGTGGCGGTAACAAATCACGCTTTTTCCTGCAGCGCTTTTCACAGGAGGTCTGCAGAGGAAACCTTACTGTTCCCATAATACTGCCAGCATTTCTTTTTTTTTTTTTTTTCAATGTAGATTGTGAGCTCCACATAGAGCTCACAATGTACATTTTTCCCTATCAGTATGTCTTTTTTGGAATATGGGATGGAAATCCATGCAAACATGGGGAGAACATACAAACTCCTTGCAGATGGTTTTCTGCCCTTGGTAGGATTTGAACACCAGGACTCCAGCGCTGCAAGGCTGCAGTGCTAACCACTGAGCCACCGTGTGGCCCCAGTATACTGCCAGCATTTCTGTAGGTATAAGTGACATGCTAAGATTTCCAAATCCACAACAATTTTTGAAATCTCAGTATGTCCACTGTGTGTATTTTTCCGCAATGTGGGGATGGGTTTCCCTAGAATCCTTTGCAGGAACTGTAAGATGCTGTGTTTTTTCTGCAGTGTTTACAGTGTGGTCACACCACTGCACCTCCACCAGATGCAGGCTGGCCTTAAAGGGATTCTACCACTAAAACACTTTTTTTTCTAGTTACCACGTCGGAATAGCCTTTAAAAAGGCTATTCGTCTCTTACCTGTAGAAGTGCTCTCCGCCGGGCCGTTCGTTCAAAATACCGGTTTGTACCGGTATGCTAATGAGTTCTCTCGCAGTGATGGGGGCGGTCCCATCGCAGGAGCAGCGATGGGGGCGTCCCCATTGCAGCTTGAAAACTCACCGCAGCGCGGCCTCTCCGGTCTTCGGTGTCCTCCCCTTGCCTCTTCAGCGTCTGTCGGACGCCTGCGCAGTATGCTCTCTGTTCGGCGAAGATTGCCGAACATACTGCGCATGCGCAAAAGTTCGGTGCCCGCACTATGGCTGGGATCGCAATTTCGCGCATGCGCAGTACGTTCGGCAATCTTCGTCAAACAGAGCGTACTGCGCAGGCGTCCGACAGTACGCTGAAGAAGCAAAGGGAGGACACCGAAGACCAGAGAGGCGGCGCTGCGGTCAGTTTTCGAGCTGCAATGGGGACGCCCCCATCGCTGCTCCTGCGATGGGGACGCCCCCATCGCTGCGAGAGAACTCATTAGCATACCGGTACAAACCGGTATTTTGAACGAACGGCGCGGCGGAGAGCACTTCCACAGGTAAGAGACGAATAGCCTTTTTAAAGGCTATTCCGACGTGGTAACTAGAAAAAAAAGTGTTTTAGTGGTAGAATCCCTTTAAGGCATTTTCCAGCTCATTTTTATTGATGATCTATCTTCAGAATAGTTCATCAATAAGAGATAAGTGACCTCCCCTCTCCCTGCTGATCAACTGTATGAAGGGGCTATGGTGCCTGTTTATAGTTACCACGTGATGTAATTCCAGCCTTATCACATAGACATGTATAGAACCAGGGTATAGTTACATTACATGGCAGCTATGAGATGTATGATACTATATAAACAGAGAGACAGTCACAGCGCTTATACAGGTACCACAGTTCATTCAAACAGCTAATCCTGAGGGTCCCGGATATTGAAACCCCACTAATTTTTTTTTTTACCTTTTAATTAGGAATCGCCTGGGACAATATTAATAAGGGACACTATTTAAAGGGGGTGCACAGAGAAGTTATTCATTTAAAGATGCACTTGGGGGGATAATTCATTATGGGGGAGTTATAGTTTATATTTTATAATTGGGGGTAGCATTAGAATGCGTGTGTGAAGTTGAGGACATTGTGGGTCCGGTGCCTGGAAAAGTGAGGAGCCAATGTGTCTGTGCTGCAAACTTTAGATAGATTGAAAGAAGTTACCATGGCGGTCCAGCCGGAAGAGAAATGGAATGGAAATGTGAACGATTAGTCAGAGACGTCATTCGTAAGTCACAAAATTTTACTGCACTGTATTTACCTAATTCGTGAGCAGACCCTGTTTAGAGCCGATATATACCACTATACGGTCACTGTAAGTTGGGGGCCCTCTTGGATATGTTCGCCTCCCTGTGCTTAACCCCCTAGCTATGCCTCTGCCTATCTATAATCAATTGTGCACAAACAAACATACAAAGCTTTTAGAATAACTTATATCAGGTCTTATTCTGTTATACAAAATCTTACACACAGCCACCTAGCTAAATATATTGTATTTAACCATGAATTTATGGAACATCTACTGTATAACAATGAATATATTTTAATAATTTACAATCTAGCAATTGTGTTTTTTATGTGATAAAATATAAATGGTTACATTACTAAAATAACAAAGGAAATGGGACTTTTTATCTGCTAACATACACTGTATTTGAAAACCCATTAGAATATGAGAAGTACAATTTTTTTTCTATTATATTTCATTCACAGCATAAAAACTACAGAAGGGCTCACTAATATTTCAATAGAGTTGTAAGAACAATATTCTACAAAAGAAATAGAAGGCTCTTATAGGGAACCTGTCACATAGAAAATGCGTTCCAGTCTGCAGGCAGTATGTTACAGAGCAGAAGGAGCTAAGCAGATTGATGCATAAGTTTGTAGGAAAAGATTCAGTATAATTTGTCATTTATTCATTGAAATCTCTGTCCTTTCAATGTAGAGACTTCAAGGGGGCGTCTTTATCCGTGATTGACAGTTATCTCTGTATATGTGAGGGAGGCTGTGTAATAAATTTAGTAGCTATTAGAGATGAGCGAGTAGTATTCGATCGAGTAGGTATTTGATCGAATACTACGGTATTCAAAATACTCGTACTCGATCGAGTACCACTCGCTATTCAAATGGAAAAGTTCGACGCAGAACCAGCATTGATTGGCCAAATGCTATACAGTCGGACAATCAACACTGGTTCTTCTCCTACCTTTAGAAGTCTTCTCCGTGCAGCGTCCCCGCAGCATCTTCCGGCTCTGAATTCACTCTGCCAGGCATCGGGCCTGGGCAGAGCCGACTGCGCATGCCCACTTATAGTGCGGACATGCACAGTCTGCTCTGCCCAGGCCCGATGCCTGGCAGAGTGAATTCAGAGCTGGAGGAGAAGACTTCTCGGAGGATCCAGCCCGACCCTCACTCGTGGACTTGGTAAGTATAATTTGATCGAACGTTGTCTACCCCTGAAACAAGCATTCCCCCCCCCCCCATAGACTATAATAGGGTTCGGTATTCGATTCAAGTAGTCGAATATTGAGGGGCTACTCGAAACGAATATCGAATCTCGAACATTTTACTGTTCGCTCGTCTCTATCAGTGCTCTATTGAGATGCATCTTCTCCTAGCAATATAAAGACTTTCACATGTATGATAGTAACAGAACTGCTAACAAAACCCATTCAATAAAAAATGTTCTTGGATTATTTCTGTTCATAAAGCAGTAAACAAAATTACATAAAGGATAGCCGTGTAAACTAATAATGCTAGAACGGTGTTAGATAACAGAACTCATATTCCTATTTTTAACAATAGTGTTGCCTTGAAGCATTGAACTAGTTTATACTGTAGTTTTATTTAACATATAACATAACGCAATTTCTATTATCAATAGGTGTATTGGGTAAAATGTGAAGTTTTATCCTTTCATATTCTATATGCAAATAACCTATTGGTAGTCACAAAGCATTCTATGAGTTTGCAACAACTCTGATATCTTCTGCGCACTGCGCATGCCTGGATTTTAACAAAGCCGTTTAAGAAGATTTATCCAAGGATTGCTTCAAATCATGCTACGGAGCATAGCACTATGACTATTCATCCAAGCTTCTCACTGGCATACAGCACAGGCAGGATTGATATGAAATGTCTTCTTTTTTCAAAAAAAATTTTTCTTGTGTGTCTTATAGTAAGGTGCATCTTTTTGTCCAGAAAATATTGTAAATGCTGGATATGTTCAGCTACTGTTCAGCTCAGACCTTTACTTCATTGTGGAACACAGTTAACGGACCTTTACTAAAAGTAGTCGCGTACCTCTGCTGTATCAGATAGTGTATTCATGAGGCTAAAATAAAAGAACATTCTGTTCTCCTCTCTGAAAAATGTGAAGAGAGAAGTGCAGGAAGCAGCGCTTTTCTCTCCTCATTTTTCGCCCTTTTCAGGTGGAAACTGATCGGAAACCACACTAACCACATTATAGTCCGTAGGGTCTGCGGGTTTCAATGGGTAACCACTTTTTTAAGTGGATTAGATTTCCGTTCGGAAACCCAAACACAAATGTGAACCTAACCTTAGCTTACACATGTCCCATTTTCTAGCTGGTGGGAAAATTGGCTGAAAATGAAATGATATGTTACAGAAGAAATACCATTACAAAATATAACCTTTAATTATAATGTTCCTTGTGAACAATACCAAATTCTCCAAAGAGAATCTTAATCACTGCAATCAAAATCAACACTACGAGCGGATCATTAAAATTGTTGGACAGTATGGTACCAAATACTGTCTGCACAGTTCTCCAGGGTTCTGAGATGTACACCAAACATATTCCACTGTACATTAGATTAGGACATCCCAACTTGTGTCCCCCCACTCAAAGTTTAACAACTTATAAAGAAAGCATAAAAAATAAATATATAAATGAATAAATCTAAAACCCCCTCTCATTTAAAACATAGATATAAAAAAATTAAGTAAACAAACATATTACCGTATATACTCGAGTATAAGCCGAATTTTATAAGCCCCCCTTGGCTTATACTCGAGTCAGCAAGACTAGCCGCAATATCAATGTATAGAATCTCCCATAAAATAGTGGGAACAAAAAAGAAGCTTTAAAAAAAAATTAAAAAATAGAAGTTGTAAATCACTCCTTTCCTTAGAATACATGCAAAAGTGGAAAATGACTGTGAAACACATACACATTAGGTATTCCTGTGTCTGAAAGTGCCCGGTCTACTGAATATAGGGTATCTGCAGTGCTCCTGTTCCATCGTAATGGGGTTACTAGGAGCACTGCAGATACCTTATATTCAGCCAGGCTGAATTCCAAGTGGGGGAAAAAACCCAGCCCTCAAGCTCAGGGAAGGGACAGACAGACAACCAAAACACCCGCTCCCCTTTCCCAGCACCCAGCAACTACTGCACCCAAAAACTCCGACCATTTTAATTTTTGAAATTTTCCAGTAGCTGCTGCATTCCCCCCCCCCCCAGGCTTATACTCGAGTCAATAATTTTCCCAGTTTTTTGTGGTAAAATTAGAGGCCTTGGCTTATATTCGTTCCGGCCTATACTCGAGTATATACGGTAGTTATCCCCATGTGTGCGTACGCCTGCACTATCAAAAATAGCATTATTTATTCCATACAGTGAATGCTGTTAATGTGCCAATATATGTATTTTGATTACCTTACCTCCCCCAAAAAATAGCAATAAAAAGTGATCATACAGTCATACATACCAAAAATTGGTGACAATAATAAAAAAAAAAACTATCACATGTCCTTCAAATGAAGAGCCCTGACATAGCTCTGTCAATAAAACAGTAATAAAAATTCTGGGCGTCAGAATATGGTGGTCAGAAGTGTTCATTTTTGAAAAATGACATTTTATTTAGTAAAAGAAGTAAGACGTAATGAAAAATGTTTACTATGTAAAACATAATAAAACCAAAATAAATATGGTATCGCTGTAATCCTAATGACCTGCTGGACAAAGTTGACATGTCATTTTTTGAATGGATTAATAAACACCTCAAAAATTAGTGGTAGAATTAGGAGTCTTTTCACACAGACCCCCCAAAATGGTAATAAAAGTAAAATTGTTGCAAATAAAAGTGAGACTAGTCATGCAAAGAATAAGCCCTCACATAGAAAAATAAATAAAAACTATGAATTTTGGTAAGCGGAGAAGGAAAACATGAAAAAGTCGATGAACATTAACGTCTAAATCTTCCTCAAAGGGTTAAAAAATTACATTACAAAGTTTACCATCACCTGCACTATTGATTTAGTGAGCCTATAAGCACAGCAGTAAATCACAGTCATCACCGAAAATTGTAGATGTGATTCTACAGTTTCCAAATATGCCTCTGTTATTCAGCTTTGGAACTCGATTTCCATGCAAATTGATGTTTTATTGATATGCAAATGAGAGGAAATTGCGTTGGGGGGTTATCATCGTTTGTCTGGGCTTTAGTCTGTAAATTCCTGGGCGAGTCTAAATACCTTTCCTGTTGACAGACTATGAAAATGACAAATAATCTATTAAGAGAAATGCTTTGAACCAAGGTGATATAATGCTGCCAGTGTGAGTACGATCTAAGGCCATATAAGGATGAAACAACAATTTATATAGAGGAAATAATGTTTGCTCCTTTACATTCTCTAAAATTTGGATGCTTTTGTATTTTTCCTCCTTTATGCTACAGTGCAGGAAACAGATCGTTCGGCAGAAGTTAAGCTTATTGTACTGGCACATGACTCACATACTTTTATGTATTATGTACTTTTAATAAGTGTCCCTTTTTTATAGGGTAATTATAACGTATCCCTGGAAGTGAATCCAACACCTCATAAGAACTAATGGTTTTTTACCATGTACAGTATCAATTAGCTTTACTCTTTCAATTCTTTCCAAACAAAAAAAGGTATTTCAAAGAATTTTGCCACTAAGAAAAATCCTTTGAGCTCTCACATAGATGAAGACCCGTCTTCTGTATTACTGGTCTTTGTTCTACTGGCTTCTCTTTAAAAGAATACTCTAGATATTCCCTCTCATAGTATTAACACTCTCATACATACTGCCATAATAAAATATACAAGTATAATCTCAAGATGAGAGTAGACAAACATCTCTTTCATAAACCACCATGATGAATGTACATTACGAGTCTCGTAGTTCTTACACATTTTGTAATTGGGTTCTTGCTTTTTATACTAAGTGTAGTGGATCTTTGTTTTTATTTTTTTGCAGTTTTATCCTTGACTTCAAAGCCTATCTGTTTGTTTTTTTTTAATCTCTGTCTATGGAAAGGTAGGAGAAGATAGGAAAAAATAAGTAATGTGTGATGAAAGGAGCCTTTACCACCCAGGTGTAGATTTGCAAATTGGTTGAATTTGTCAGTATGTATTAGGCTGTATTGAAATACACTTTCTGATTTCTGATGCTTATTGGGTAGAATGGGGGGGGGGGGACTTATTGGAAAAGGAGTTTGGTTTTGCAGAAATAGACATAGTTTAATATGCCACATAATGCTCCAACATTGTGCCAAAATGAGACAGCCTAAATATATGCTTTTTATGAAACTGGATTATACATGTTGATAAATTTGGTGCAGTTTAGACTGGTATAGACTTCATATTAAGCCAAAAATGAACCCTTTAGTGACCTAACTTTAGTAGAAAAATGTGTGGGGTCTGTTCAAAGGCATATATAGCCTTTCCTTCACTTGGAACAAAGATTCAAATTGGCATGGGGATGGGGAAACAAATTGTATATATATGCAAAATTAGCTGTGGTGCATTTTTTGATTTCCAAATTGATGCCAATGATGGGTTGGTACCTGACACTTTTCAGTCTTTTCTGAATCCTAGTTACATGCCCTGGCCGTTCCCCTCACTATATCCTTGAGTCTGTCTGTTTGGGTAAGACCCTAAATCATTTTGTCATGAATCAAATTCAGTCCGTAAGCTCGGGTGGCAGGGGTTCCTTTAATGATTTTCAGGTAGCCTTTAATCATTCATCAGAGGCTATGGGTGTGTGACGTCACTGATGACTTAGTTATGAGTAACAGCCATTAAAAAAGGCAACATGCACAGAAAGCATGTTGGCTTGGTTCACATCTGTGTTCGGTATTCCATTTGGGGAGTTCACTTGGGGGCCCCCCCGAACAAAATACTGAATGCTTTGACAAGCTTTGAGCAATGAAAGCACACAGACTATAGACTATTATGGGGCCCGTGTGTTTTCTGGGTGGTGTCCGCGCGAGTCAGGCGGAGAGGAAAGTAGTTCAAGTACTTTTCTCTCCACATGTTCCGTGCGGACACCTCAAGGCAAACACATACACCCCATTATAGTTTATGGGGTCCTTGTGCTTTCATAAGCTCACCGCTTGTCAATGCATTTGGCATTCCATTCGGGCGTGTCCCCAAGTGGACTCCCCAAATGGAATACCGAACACAGATGTGAACCAGGCCTTAGACAGTGAGAAACAGTAAAAATAAACACACAGAGAATAGTGTGATTATTACTGTGCTTCAATGAGAAGAGATAAATTGGATTTATTTAGAATTTACAAATCATAAATTAATAAATAGAGATAGGTTATAGGAAAAGAGAGATTGATTGAGAGAAATAGGTTTTAGGGAGAAATAGATTGGTAGAGAGAGATAGGGCCCAGGACCTTATAGTGCGGGCATGCGCAGTCGGCTCTGCCCGGGCCCGATGCCTGGCAGAATGAATTCAGAGCCAGAAGATGCCGCGGGGACGCTGCACGGAGAAGACTTCTCGGAGGATCCAGCCCGAACCTCACTCGTGGACTTGGTAAGTATAATTTGATCGAACGTTGCCTACCCCTGAAATGAGCATTTTCCCGCCATAGACTATAATAGGGTTCGATATTCGATTCGAAAAGTCGAATATTGAGGGGCTACTCGAAACGAATATTGAACCTCGAACATTTTACTGTTCACTCATCTCTATTTCTGACACTTTCGTTGCTTATTCATCAAGTAGGCTGGGATTTTCAGAAAAGGGTTGCGATTTACCCAGAAAGGAAGAAAGGATAATGATGCATCTTACATTAAGTCCTGGGCCCCACATTGCAAAAACACTCTATTTTGCCCTTTGTGGAAACGCTACTTGAAAAACGGTACATTTTAAATGAACTTAAAAGTGGATGGGATTTTCCACATATTTCAGTAAAAAAAATCTGCAGTGGAAATGCTGCGATTTCAAAAACATGATGTGTTTCTACCGTGCTCTTGTTTCAGTGTTTTTTGGCTCAATACGTGGGGCCTTAGCCTTAGACAGTTTTAGTAAATCTGCCTTTAGCATGGACATCATTAGCACCATTGCTTGCCGCATGGACACTTGCCTCTGTTTACTGCCATTTTATCTTGCACTGGCGTTTTGTCATAACATTGAAGCTACCGTGCTCTCTATCACATCCTTGGGTGCATGGAGATTGTTCCCAAGCACATACTAGACTTGCAGATGTCCACAGTATTTTTTTTCTAACGTCTTAACTGATTTCTTTTGATTTTCTCATGATGTCAAGTAAAGAGACAAGTCATCCTTAACACTAGGTCTTAAAATACTACAGGTACAGCTCCCAAAAACTTAAATGATGTCAAATAGCCTTTAAGAAGCTTCTAAAGCCGTGACTTAACTTCCTGGTATTATTCAAGCTATTTAAAGACACAGTTAACTTAGTGTTCGTAAACTTCCTGGCAAAACATAGTGGAATCCACTAAGTGGTACAGCAGCAACTGCACCTCTAGCAGCTTGGCCAAGGGCAAGTTAAGTTGTATAACCGACACATGACATATTGTTGCCTTCTGTCTGCACATTCCCTAAGAGATGACTGATATTGGCAAGGAAGAGAAGGGGAAACAGTTGGTGATGATGATTTTACTCATGTACCAAGTGTAGATGTGGCCTGTCTACAAAGAAGATCATGGGGAGGTGGAGAAGAACACTCTTGCTCACTTCCCTTGTCAAAGCCACTGCCAAATCCATTTTTCCAAATAAGAGAGTGATGCCTTTTCCTGTGAGTATGTCGAGAGGTCATTCCTACATTTTTTCACGCATGTCCACGGCCAATTTTCTGCTTGCAGATTTTGCAAATTGCCATGCATGTATGGTTTAGCAATGTACAAAGAAATTTCCACATGGGAGATGAGCACATGTATATTGGGTGAACAATAAGAAAAAAAGTCTATGTATAAAATGGAATTACTTTTCTATTCAGATTTGTGCAGGTGGAATCAGTGCTTTGAGGTTAGAACAGCAGTATATATTTAATGAAAAAAATGTAAACTCTTTCCCAAAAAAGCTTCTTAAAATATTTTTCGCTGACAGAATTGTCTTGTCAGTAGAAGGTAATATTAAAACTAAAGAAGTGTGTATTGATGAAACTGCTCTTTTGCACAATAGACAGATATAACTAGAGTATTGGCAATGAAACAGTAGCACAGATTCCGCTTAACTCCTACGATCCTATTTTATTGATTCCTATCACTAATCTGCCTGCCTGTAGAATTCCTTGATTCTCTGACTCCTTTCCTAAAGTTCTCCTAGTCCTCTATTCCTTGAATTCCTTTTGATTTTTCAAAACTGTGCTTTTTTGTTGTAGCAGCAGACATTTTTTTAGTCTGAAATGAATCACCATATTGTTCATATCATTAAGAACCAAACGATTTGGAATATTCAGTAACAACCTGGCTTGTTGCTTGGACTTAATTGACATAAAATTTTTACACCGAACATACACAACTGTTAACGTACCTACTCTTCAAGCATATCAAAAGCAATGTTGATAAACTGACAGCATAATATAGGCAACATTTAATTATGCACTACTTATCTAGCTGGGGCTGCATCTGACAGGATATATGTACACCATTTAGGCATACCGTTCCTGTCAGATAAGGCAATTCAATGTTAAAGCTACTTTACATTCATAAGAAGCAGGTTCCAGAGCATAAATCACAGGAAGCAGTGATTACTAATATCCGAGAATGCAAATTACAAACTCATTTTGTAGAAAACAATGAAGAAGGCTTATCAAGGCTCGTGTTTATGTTACTCACACCAAGCAGACGTATCTGATTATATTTGCACGTGGTAAACAACTTAGAAAAAAATAGAATATGGCACTGCAACCATGGAACAAAATGTAATTATATTATCAACATACAGAAGGAACTAAATAAAGTATGTTCAAAATTATGTAAGTTTACATTTTTATGAGAATTCCTCCACAAGCTGATAACTCGAAGTTTCAAGGCCATTTTTGCATGCTATTTCACAAAGTTACAGCAGTTGCTTTTTTTTTTAATTTTGATTGTAAGCCCCATATAGGGCTCACAATGTACATTTTCCCCCCTATTAATATGGCTTTCAAGTATGGGAGGAAAACCATGCAAACACAGGGAGAATATACAAACTCCTAGCAGGATACAAACCTAGGCCTCCAGCGCTACAAGGTTGCAGTGCTAACCACTGAGCCACCATGTTGTCCTTTGCGCTTGGTTTTCTACTGACTGTCTTGCTAAAATCTTTGCTGCTAAGGAAATGGTATTTTTCATTTCAGATATGAGGAAGGTGGGTTGGTATTCAGTATTTCAATATCTACTATTTACTCACCATGAATACTTAGACATACTATGGAACTGGGTGCTACTATTGTTTATATGATTTCCACCACCAGTTTTTCTGAATCTACCTACCGTATATACTCGAGTATAAGCCAAATTTTTCAGCCCAGTTTTTGTGCTGAAAAAGCCCCCCTCGGCTTATACTCGAGTCAGCAAAAAAAAAATTTTTTTTTTTTTTTTAGGAGGGAGCGGTCTATGACCAGCCACAATATTAATGTATAGAATCTCCCATAAAATGGTGCAAAAAAAAAAAAAGATTTAAAAAAAAAATAAAAGTTCTAAATCCCTCCTTTCCCTAGAATACATGCAAAAGTAGAAAATTACTGTGAAACACATACACATTAGGTATTCCTGTGTCTGAAAGTGCCCGGTCTACTGAATATAGGGGATCTGCAGTGCTCATGTTCCGTCAGGGAGGGGTTAATAGGAGCACTGCAGATAACTGCAGATACCCTATAGTCAGCCAGACTGAATTCCAAGTGGGGGAAGAAAAAACAGTCCTCAAGCTCAGGGAAGGGGCAGACAGACAACCAAAACTCTCCCTCCCCTTCCCCAGCACCCAGCATCTACTGCATTCAAAAACTCCGACCATTTTAATTTTTTAAATTTTCCAGTAGCTGCTGCATTTCCCCCCTCGGCTTATACTCCAGTCAATAAGTTTTCCCAGTTTTTTGTGGTAAAATTAGGGGCCTCGGCTTATATTCGGGTCGGCTTATACTCGAGTATATACAATATATAGGATCTTGATATCTACAGCATAAGTCCTAAGTTTACATATTCCTTAACCATATTTATTGAAACTCAGTCTTGCACAATTCCTGAAATTTCATCCCCATCCACATTCCCTCTATTAGGTCAGCTAGGATAGCTACAATATTTGGAGAATGTGAACTGTCAAAATATTACCTAAAAATGACAATTTATTTCAGCTTTTATAATTTCTGTATCTGTTTAAATAGCTTGGAAAATTCCATGAAATTATGTCATGACTTTAGAGGCTTCTGAAAGGCTAGTTGACATCATTTGAGTTTTTTGAGCTGTACCTGTATTCGGCAATCAAAACATGTCGGAATCCAGGAAATCAAGAAGGATCCAGGAAAATATCTTTAGTATAAAACTTAACTTTTATTCATCCATGAAACAGGAATGGTCATATCACAGCATAAATTAAGTTAGTTCAGGTGTTAGCTGAAAAAAAAAAAAATCTTTTTGTGTTTTGCCTCTGACAAAAATGTTAAAGGAAAGCGGAGGCAATGCGGTGGCTCAGTGGTTAGCACTGCAGCCTTGCAGAGCTGAAGTCCTGGGTTCAAATCCTACCAGGAACATCTGCATGGAGTTTGTATGTTCTCCCTGTGTTTGTGCGGGATTCCTCCCATACTACAAAGACATACTGATAGGAAAAAATGTATGTTGTGATCCCTATATGGGGCTCACAATCTACATAAAAAAAAACTTAATTAAAAATGATCAAAGCAAAAAATTAATTTTTAAATAGTTCAGGTGTTATCTGCCACGTTTTGGAGCACTAAATTCCAAAACGTGTCAGATAACACCTGAACTATTTAAAAAAAAAAATTTCTAGAGTCACCATATCCTGATAAACATAACTTTTTATATTTTTGTGTACGAGGATGCATAGGGCATCCCTTTTTTGCGGGGCTAGATATACTTTTTAGATATACCATTTAATGGAACATCTATTGCTTGGATCACTTTTTATAAAAAAATGTTCTCAGAGGCAAAACAGCAAAAGGATAACAGTTTTCACCTTTAATTTTCTTTCCCCACTACGTCATATGGGAAAAATATTTTTATAAGTTTGTAGACCGGGCATTTTTAGACACATAGACACAGGTATTTCTAATGTGTATGTGTTTCACAGTCATTTTTTACTTTTATGTGTATTCTAGGGAAAACGGGGTGATCAAAATTTTTAATTCTTTTAAAAATATTTTTTACTTTTTTTTTCTTTTATATCGTGTATGTATTAGAATATCAGGGGGTCTGATCACTAATGCAATGCATTGCAATGGATTTCTGGCCCCATATTTCATTCCACACACCAAAGATCCTCCCCACAATGGTGGCGCTATTAGAAAAGGGGCTTTGCTGTATAATACATTTAAGACCAGGTGGCTATGGTGACCGCTCAGCTCCTGAGTGGCCTCCATATTTAAACACCAGAAATATGTTGTAATAGTATGGCAAATGTCAGGAAGGGGTTAAAGGGGATATCCAACTTACAAAAATTAACTGCAAATACATCCACAGCAGTGTTAAATACTCACTGTTCACTTGTGTACCCTTTGATTGTCTTTATTTTACTTGCTGTATCACTGTTATTTACATACAGTAAATCTGTGTAAAAACTAAATTTTCCATGATTCATTTTCCTGCTCTCACTGTCGATGTACCCTTCCCTTCTCTATGCTCCCCTGGAGAAATTGCAGGACACATGCATTGCCTGTATCCCTCACCCCTCTCTGTTGTCTGCGTTGTGCCAGATTTCTTCTTCAGCCCAGCAGTATCACATATCTCATCACATAATAAATCACTCCCACATTCAAGGTCAGTGTGATTGGCATTAAGCAGCAAAGAGGTCAAGCACTGCTGTGAAGTTTTGTTTGCTAGCTGAATTGCTAACAGGGAGGGGTTATGAGGGGTCATTATTACATGATGGTGTACATGGACAAACCTCGTGAGATTAGTTTAGTGAATATTTCCAAGGTTCGCCAACCAGTTTTGTTTCATTCTGACCTTGTTGTTCCATACTGAAAATGCTTCTATTATACTCCAGCGTATGTTCAGACTCTATAGTATAATAAACAGGCGCCAGGCCCAGGGGATGTACAATACAATAATTGACACTGATATTTATCTTCACTCAACTTTCCTGGGCTCCACTGTGGTCCGCTTTGGGCCTCTTCCAGTATCCTGGGTGAAGTCACTGACTTCATGAACCACTGAGGCTTGTGATTGGGCCTTAGTGGTCAGGTGAAGTGCAAGGACTCAATGACATTTTGACCATCCCAGAGCCTCTGCTTATTATACTTCAGGGTCTGAAAAGAACCTAAAGTATAAAAGGTATTTATCGATGGCCAAAAATCTCGGGTTCAGGCAAACCTGAAAATTTTGGTAAATTTACAACCTTGTTCATTCTTAGCCAACAGGTACTTATAGGTATATATATATGAGTAGATTAGTCGGCGTGCATGAACAGCATTCCTTTCACTTCTATGAGACTGATAGAGATAGCAGAGTACAGAACATTTTGAATAAGGACAAGTAATAATCTCATGCACCATTCTATTACCACAAGAGACTCAGGGACCCCTATTCTCGTGATCAGTGGTTGTTTCAGTGATCAGACCCTCAGCATCGTTACCTTTATCACCTACACTGTGGAAATAGCCTGCATCATTGTATCTTCACTGGTTATGGATATTCCCAGTTTACAAGGTTAGAACATTTCAATTATTTGGATTTCTGCCTTATATCTACTCTAGGATCCAAATGAGCATTTACATTACAGACTAATATATGTTTTAAAGGGGCTCTATCACTGGATTTTAGCTATTTTAGATAAACATATGTCTGAATAGCCTTTAAAAAGGCTATTCAAGTCCTGCTAATCGTTTGTTAAAAGACCCCCCCATTTTAATGAATTACCTTTTATGTAATGGTAATGGTATATGTAAATGGTCCCTTCTGTGCACCGTGGGCATTCCCGTGCACCCCTCTGTTCACGCCCTCCTCTGTGGTTCTTCTATGTAAGTCCCTCCTCCTGCTTTCTATTCACTGCCTCACAACTGTCTCTTCCCTGCTTCTGGAAAAGGACTTTTGATGATGTCACTACTGCTCTGTGATTGGCTTGTCCCTGTGATGACGTCACTAGAAGGTGCTTTGTCTTCTAAGTAGTGATCTATGCAGAACAGTCCATGTGTCTATCATATCATAGATCTACTGTGCACATGGAGATCTATGATAGACACAAGAAACTGCAGCCCCTGACCTGCATAGATCACTACTTAGAAGATGACGAAGGACCTTGTAGTGACATCAACACAGGTCCTGTGCCACTAGCAGGGAAGAGACAGTTGGAAGCTGTGAATCAAAAGTAGGAGGAGGGACTTACATAGAACAACCAAGAGAGGAGGGTGTGAACAGAGTATGACGTGAGGGGTGCACGGGAACTCCCACAGTGTACAGAAGGGCTCATTTATATATATGTTTAAAAGGTAATTAATTAATTGAAGGGGGGTCTTTTAACAAATGATTAGCAAGACTTAAATAGCCTTTTTAAAGGCTATTCAGGTATATGTTTATCTAAAATAGTGAAAATCCAGTGATAGAGCCCCTTTAAGAATTACTAAGTGTTGTACTTAACTTAAGCTTTTTAGCAGCCACAACAAATCTTAAATTAAAATGGCACATAACTGTATTTTGTTATAGTATACTGGTAAGTAAAAGCTACATTCTTGCAAATGAAGACAAATAATTTTATTACTCTTAGTAAGCTCAACAAGAATAATACAAAATTGATTTAAATGGCTCAATAATGTCTCTTTAGAGCCAGATAGCCCAAAAGAGAAATGCGCAGACAAGATAATGAAATAATTAAAATGTAAACATACTGAACATTTAATGAGTTTACGGAAACCCAGAAGAGAACTATGTGAAGCCGATATTGGGAAGAAAAAATATTATGTCAACATTACATACTGTATGCTTAATTTATGGCAGAAATGCAAAAATTATGGATTGTGAAAATCAAGCTCTACAAATATAAAATTGTAAAAATTCTGCAAATATTGTATGATACAGTATTACATTGTATCTAGCTTGGAATGTCTATAAAGCGGCAAGGGTAATTGAAGTACTCTGAGGCAAAGAATGGGTTGAGTTTGATATTGTAGCGATGTTACAGTTTACTGAATCTTAGTTGCAAACAGCCTAATCAGACTTTGAAGTGGGAACATTCATGTTATGTCTTTCATGGAGGATTCACATGACAAGAAACCTCCACCCATGAGGCAAGAAATAGCTATGGAAGGTAGAATTGTCAATTATGATATAATTGTCAACTCTAAAAATACTAGTGATATATAAAAAGTCAAGCAAGAAATATTTTAAGGGAAGTCTGTCATCAAATGAATCACATTTTTTTTTCTCTAGAGAATCCCATCCCCTCTATGCAGTAAAAAATGTGCTGCAGATGTACAGCGATTTCCAAGACTGTTGCGATTTTGGAAATCGCAGTATGTCATTTATACCTTTGGAAATGTCAGTGGTTTCCCTATAGCTATAATTGAAGCAGAAAGACTGCAGAGGTAACCTGTCCAAAGCATGCATTGCTGCTACGTTTTTTTCCCACAGCACTTTCTTGCATAAAGGTCAGTGCACAGAGTTTTTTGGCGCTGATTTTGATACTGAATCTGTCTCAAAATCAGCCTCCAAAAAAAAGCCTCTTTTGGGAGGCTTTTTTTTGGAGGCTGATTTTGAGGTGGATTCAGCATCAAAATCAGCACCAAAAAACTATGTGTGCACTGACACTAAGGCTGAGGCCCCACGTTGCGGTGAAGCAGCTTTGTTTGTTCCAATTTTTTGAGCTAAAGCCAGGAGTGGATTGAGCAGAAGGTAGAAGTGCAAGAACTTCTTATATATTTCCTATTCCTTTTGTATCCATTCTTGGCTTTGGCTCAAAATACAGTAACAAAAACTGCAACAAAAAAGCTGCGTTTCCACAATGTGGGGCCTGAGCCTTAGGCTGGGTTCACACTGAGTTTTTTGGTGAGGCTTTTGGAGAGGGCAAAATCTGCTTCAGGAATTAGCAAATGGTTTTTTTGAAGCAGTTTGAGGCATTTTTAGTTTTTGGTTCTTTTTCCTCCAGCACAGTGTATGGACCTTGAAAAAACCGCTAGCGTTTTTTTGCATTGATTTCCATTGGGTTTTTTTTTAAGGCACAATCCGCCTGAAGAAAGGTCATGTCGCTTCTTTTTTTCCGCTAGTGGAAAAAAAATGCTAGCGGATTACATAGGACTTTATTGTAAGGTGGATTCTGATGCGGATTAAGACTCAAAATACTCTGTGCGAACTTACTCTTAAAGGCATTTTCAGTGTCTTTAATGTAATTTTTTTTTTTTTGTAAATGTTCATTGAGAGCCCCATATAGGGCTCCCCCCCCCCATCAGTATGTATTTGTAGTATGGGAGGAAATCCATACATACACAGGAAGAACATACAAACTCCTTGCAGATGTTGTTCCTGGCAGGATTTGAACCTAGGACTCTAGTGCTGCAAGGCTGTAGTGCTAACCACTGAGCTACCATGTTGCACCATCTTTAAGTTTAGCTGCTGGATTGGCTCATTCATCGCGCACCAATGATTTCTAGAACAAAGACTGTTAAATTACTATATATTTTTTAGTCTGCAGAAAAATTATATTTACACAATATAAACAGTACTGCACAAAGGTTTTGGGGAGGTGTGGAATAAATCCCACAAAGTAGTAATGTTTTCAAAAATAGAAGCGTCAATAGTTTATTTTTGGTAAAAGGAAAATGTTTGTTTTGGTACCGTGTTAGCCAGTGGTTATAAAATATAACCCCCCTCTCCTGGCTGTCTGTAGCACAGGAGAGGGGGGTCTGAAAATATGGATCAAATGTAGCACAGGAGAGGGGGGTCTGAAAATATGAATCAAACCCTGCAGATAGAGATGAACACCTTGGGTGCCTCAAAAACACATTCTTGAGGCAGGGTTACCATCCAAAATCAGTTGATAACCAAAT
Source organism: Leptodactylus fuscus (assembly GCF_031893055.1). Lineage (NCBI taxonomy): Eukaryota > Metazoa > Chordata > Amphibia > Anura > Leptodactylidae > Leptodactylus > Leptodactylus fuscus. Next base: position 43,095,024 of record NC_134267.1, read on the forward strand.
CACCAGGGCCACCAGAATACCAAGATCGGAGTTATTAAAATACAATACCAAAAGAAAACAATCGGGTGCCCCTGGTCGTCACATATAACCCCCACCTGGAGACGCTGAGAGGAATCACACGCAAATTACATCCACTACTGCAAAAAGACAGCCGTCTCAAATCTATATTTTCAGACCCCCCTCTCCTGTGCTACAGACAGCCACCAAACCTCAGGAATATGATTATTAGCAGCTCACTGTCACCTCCAACTAACAAAGGAACATTTCCATGTGGACAGAAAAGGTGCAAAACCTGCCCCCACATACTGACCACCGACAGGATAGAGATACCAAACTCTAACAGGGAATATAAGATCCCAGGTGTGTTCACCTGTAACACACCTAATGTAGTGTATTTGATCATTTGCACCAAATGTTCCACTGAAAATCTGTATGTTGGAGAGACCGGACAGAAACTCAGAATGAGAATTAATTCACATCGCCATACAATCAAACAACAGAGAACTGATCTTCCCGTGCCAAATCATTTTTGCCAGGAAGATCATAACATCTTCAATGACATGAAAATCTTGATCTTAAAAGGGAACTTTAAATCAAGGAAACAGCGACTGATTTATGAGTACAAGGCCATGACCCTATTCCAGACGTTGGACAATGGAATGAACATCTCCCGTGGGTTTATGTCTTTTTATACAAATCATTAAGACAGAAATTAAGATAAGAACCTGGGATCTGGCAATTGATTGTTTGTTTTTATAAGTATATAGTAATAAGCCTCTTCCCCCCTCCCTCCTGTAATCCTACCCCTGTGTCCAGTTATAAATATGCAGCCTCTAGAAAGTGTTTTTAGTTATATCTGAAGAAGAAGCTCAGAGGAAGCTTCGAAACGTCATATTCTGTCATCATTATGAGTTAGCCATTAAAAAAGGTATCACCTACTGAAGACTTGCAAAGTTTTTATAGTTTATTTTTGGCAGTTAAAATTAAGTAAAGGAACAAAAGAGAATTCCAAACTAAATCAATATTTAGTGTGACCAGTCACCTTTACCTTCAAGACAGCATCAATTCTTCAAGGTACACTTGCATTAAGTTTTTGAAAGAACTCAGCTGGGAAGTTATTCATCCAGATATCCAGACAGAACTAAGCACTAGAGATGAGCGAACAGTAAAATGTTCGAGGTTCGATATTCGTTTCGAGTAGCCCCGCAATATTCGACTACTCGTATCGAATATCGAATCCTATTATACTCTATGGGGGAAAATGCTCGTTTCAGGGGTAGGCAACATTAGATCAAATAGAACTTACCAAGTCCACAAGTGAGGGTCGGGCTGGATTCTCTGAGAAGTTTTCTCCGTGCAGCGTCCCCGCGGGGTCTTCCGGCTCTGAATTCACTCTGCCAGGCACCGGGCCTGGGCAGAGCCGACTGCGCATGTCCACACTACAAGAAAATGGCCACTTACAGTCAAAGACTGATTTAGATTTCTGATTCAGTTACTATTTTATTAATTGGCTATAATAATCTACAAGCAATTGTAATTTTTAACATTCTTACTTTGTAGCATTTTTTCCACACCTGCCAATAACTTTAGCATAGTACTTCATAGTGTTTCAAAAGCTGACCAAATTTTTTTTGGTATTTTTGGTGTTTTTTATACAGAGATCATGTATATTTTTGCTGTAGATGTATGTATGTATCATATTCTTTGCATAAATGTTGCAAAAGTACCTCCATAACAGATTCTCTTTAGGGTTTCACTGGCTATTCATACATTGTATGCTATATTATTCAACACTATCTTTAAGATGTGAAAATATTGAGCAATTGTACCGTAATTGTGACAATTATTGTATGCAACTAAACAGTGTTCAATTTTTATGAGAAAAAGAAAAACAAGTAGAAATAAAGACATCTGTGTAATTGATATGTGTTCTAATTAGTAGGTGGTAGGGTTTCCAAATAACCTTCACCTCTTTTCTTCTACAAAAGGCACCAACAAACACTTCAAATAAATAAGCTGTAATTTTCTGCAATTACTATAAGTAGTACACCTGGCATTATCAGGAGCTTCTTGATGAAAAATCACATATTTTACAAGGCTTCAAAAGTAGTTATTTGTATAGGATGTTGTATAAATTTCTTTTGTATAATTTTTAGAGATGAGCGAGTAGTATTCGATCGAGTAGGTATTCAAAATACTCGTACTTGATTGAATACTACTAGCTATTCGCAGTAAATATTCGATTCAGAATCAGCGTTGATTGGCCGAATGCTATACAGTATATAGCATTCAACCAATCAACGCTGGTTCTGCAGAAGGCTCATCTTTGACAGTCAAAACTTCAGCATCAATGACATCCCTGCAGAAATCCCAGGGCCACAATGAAGACTGCATATTTAACATTAGAGCAGTCTACATTGTGGTCAGATCTTAGACTTACACCACCAAGTACCCCTGCCTGATGTCTACAGGCGAGCTGACTACCTGCTTCAGGTAAGTTCTCTGCTTCATTTACAATGGCTGGCTGCTATCATGTAGGAGATAAGCGGCTGTGCGGGCACCACTGGTGTGCAAGGCTCTACACATGTTGGAATTAACCCTTCTGTGGCCCTGGAATTTCTGCAGGGATGTCATTGATGCTGAAGTTTTGACTGTCAAAGACGAGCCTCCTGCAGAACCAGTGTTGATTGGCTGAATGCTGTACACTGTATAGCATTCGGCCAATCAACGCTACATTTTTGTCCGATCTTAGATCAGCGCTGGTTCTGCAGGAGGCTTGTCTTTGACAAGGCGGAGTCTAAGATCGGACCTCAATGTAGACTGCTCTAATGTTAAATATGCAGTCTACATTGTGGTCCAATCAGATTCTGCCTCATCAAAGACGAGCTTCCTGCAGAACCAGTACTGCACTCCTGCCCAAGTACCACACTCTCCTTCACTCCTCCTCAACACTCTCCTCCTGCTACTCATAGACTTGGTGAGTCCCATTTATCAGATTGTGGTTTCCCCTGAAACGAGCATTTGATTCCCATAGACTATAATAGGATTCGATATTCGATGGAGTAGTCGAATATTGAGGACTACTCGAATCGAATATTCGAATCTTGAGTATTTAACTACTTGCTCATCTCTAATAATTTTCACTTTATTTCAGTGGAGGGTTAGAGAGCCACAGATATGGGGGTCAACATTTTGCATGTCACAGTCCCCGAGAAGTTGCTTCCTTAAGTAGGTTAATAGAAGAGATGGGCAGGATCTTCTACTTCTCCCGGTCTTCCGGTGTTTCCAGACGGAACCACTGCCACTCCCACCTGGCTCATCTTGCAATGCGGATACAGGTGTTGTGACCGTATCACAACCCCTTCAGGTGAGAGGCTATATTGGTCGTCTTTTTCCTATAATATAAGGCTTAATTTCCTTCTATAAGTGATACTGCACTTAGAGCGCTCGGTGTCTTTGTTTTTATTTTTTGCATTTAAGTAGGTTAATAGGTCAATAATGAAAATGTGTCAGAGCAAGAGAGTCCAAATATGTAGACCTGGAACTGAGGATAGCTTGCTGTCTCAAAAACCCACCAGAGTCAAAATAAGGTGATAACTAGGGATAGACAAACCTCTCAAGTCTCATTTAATTTTGGGTTCGGGTGGTTTGTATCCAAGATTTGTTCTCTGGTTGAACAAATTTAGTATAAAACACATTAAATTGGCTTAAAATATAGTGTATGACACTGTCAGGGCTCCAAGGAACCTATTTATCCAAGTTCTAGTTCTCTGAGGCAATCACATCCAAACTTATGCCATAATGAAAGTGACATGTATGTCTATGGAAAAGTGGAAGGTAAGCAGTGAATACAAACTCCTAATTTAACTATACATTCCACTGTCATTCACATTTAATATTTAAAACCCTCCAAAAGCTTCCTTTTTAAGGAAGAAAATGTGCTTTCCCATGATTTTTTAGACACTGTAAGCCGATGGCAGGTCAGGTAATGGAGGGGGTGTACATCTCACCCAGACTACTAAGGTGGGTAAGATGAGAACTCCAGAAAGAACGTTTCTCAGCAGGTAACTATTGTCTGCTGAAGGTTATTTCAGAGTTCTGGTTACTGGGCTGGATTTTTAGGAATGACAGGAAGGTTGGTAGTGGGACCTGTCATTCCACCCCCTCCAGTCCACACTTTGGAGATGTTCCGGCAGTGACACAGCAGAAAGTCTGCTCATCAAGGAGGCTTAAGAAGTCAGCTCTTACAGCAGACTGGGGCAGAGCTTGGCTGGAGAGCTGACAGAGAGGTCATATTTTTGGAGCTGTGTCCTGAGTGATTCAACTGGCTTTTGATTTCTGTTATCCTAGGTGAGGTAACATATTCTTATGTTTAGTTAGAGCCTAGCCGGGCAGGGATTTATTTTTGTATTGTTTCCTTTGTTGCTGCACTACCTTTTGTGAGTGAAAATAAAACTCTACTTTTGTTTTGGACTAAACAAACTGGACTTGTGTGTCTATGCCACTCCACCTAGCAACCCCAGACCCTGACAACACATATGATGGTTATATTGCAAAAAGCAGTGGATATTTGGGAAACGGATTTGCGATTGTTTGTCTATTTGAAAATTTCTGAAGAAGTGACTTTCCAAACCAAAAAGCCATCAGAAATGATCCCTCATGGGTGTAGATATGAAATCAAAATGGCTTGGCACAGGTTTTTTTTTTTTTTTTTTTTTTTTTTTTTGATGTGGAGACCTTTTTCAATCTAACTTTTTTTTTTTTTTTTTTAAAGCCAAGACTGTGGCAGCAATGGCACCATATGATGTCACCAGGTCACAGGACATGACTGAATGAGCAATGGAAGATGTTTTAACCTGAGTGGCAGTACAGCATGGAATAGTGTGATGGACCAGGTGGCAGGACTTGCAGGACTTGTCTGGCTGAGTGGTGGTAGATATGGCAACATCAGTGGCAGTACATTATGGAACAAATCGGTGGACTGGGCTGCAAGAGATGGCAATTCTCGGGAAGTTCTACAATCTTGCAGCTATTAGCAGTGCTACCAAAACCAGAAGCAGTGTAGCTGTTGCAACCCACATTCTTATTTTTAGTATTTGAGTATTTCCTCCTCCCCTTCCTTTTGCCTCCTTGCTCTGTTTTTTTTATCAGTCATTTTACTGCACCCTGCTTAATTTTAATAGTGATTGGCAACAACTGTGACAATGTCTTTTTTTTTTTTTTTGCTGTTACAATGTTGGCAGTTTGTATGTATGTAAAAAACCTTGAACAAATGAAGATTATTCAGATTAGCATGGTGTCTCACTGTTTAACGGGTGAGCACAAAAAAAACCTTTAAAGCTAAGGCCCCATGTTACTGGCTGCAGCAAACAAGCTCTGATTGAAAAACTGCTATTTTTTTTGGAAATTACAGCCTGTTTACAGCACATATTTTCTGCAAGGTGCTGGTGGGATTCACTAAAAACTGATTTTTAGCCATTGGGAGAAATCAAAATGAATGAAAGCAAAGAGAGATCTTGAAAACCTTGGAGAACTGATACAGAAAGTATATTGGAAATCGGCCAAACTTTTTATTATAAAAACAATAAGATTTGTCTCTCAATATTGGTCTGAAAGCGGCCAACCCCTTTTTGTCTGTATTGCTGCAAAAGTCTGGCTCACAGCATAGATATTCTTCCTCACTACCATCTATGATTTCTATCACTATCTGCCTGTAATTGATCTGACTAAACTGAGTTACAATTCTCCTATTCCTTTGATTCTTGAGCTCTATTGCAAGTTTTGCTGCTGTCAGTAATTGTTTTGAATCAAGCAGTGATTAATAACACATACATTACAGAGTTTAACCATCATTGTGATCTTGCCCAAAGCATCGTATACACTGTATGTGACATCAGCACTGTAAGGTATCCACCTACCACTGACCATTGGCTGAGAGGCTATAAGGTGATGCCAGACATGTGTTTCTTCACTATTGTCACTGCACAATGCATGCCACAGTGATCCAACCACTGGTATCCCGACCATTCCTGAGAAAGGGGTGCTGTACTGTCCATGCGAATAGCATGTCTCCTTACTAGAGATGAGCGAGTAGTACTCGATCGAGTAGGTATTCGATCGAATACTACGGTATTCGAAATACTTGTACTCGATTGAGTACCACTCGCTATTGGAATGGAAAAGTTCAATGCAGAACCAGCATTGATTGGCCGAATGCTATACAGTCGGCCAATCAACGCTGGTTCTTCTCCTACCTTTAGAAGTCTTCTCCGTGCAGCTTCCCCGTGGCGTCTTCCGGCTCTTCATTCACTCTGCCAGGCATCGGGCCTGGGCAGAGCCGACTGCGCATGTCCGCTTGTAGTGCCCGATGCCTGGCAGAGTGAATGAAGAGCTGGAAGATGCCGCGGGACGCTGCAAGGACAAGACTGCTCAGAGGATCCAGCCCGACCCTCACTTGTGGACTTGGTAAGTATAATTTGATCGAACGTTGCCTACCCCTGAAACGAGCATTTTCTCCCCATAGACTATAATAGGGTTCGATATTCGATTCGAATAGTCGAATATTTAGGGGTTACTCGAAACGAATATCGAACCTCGAACATTTTACTGTTCGCTCATCTCTACTCCTTACTAGAGATGAGCGAGTACTGTTCGGATCAGCCAATCTGAACAGCACGCTCGCATAGAAATGAATGGACGTAGCCGGCATGCGGGGGGTTAAGCGGCCGGCCGCCGTCAAAGCGGAAGTACTAGGTGCATCCATTCATTTCTATGGAGCATGCTGTTTGGATCGGCTGATCCGAACAGTACTCGCTTATCTCTACTCCTTACCATTATGCTGAAAGTGTGTTTAACTCCTACTAAACGGTAAATGCAATATTTTATATTTCATAGATTTTGGTTCCATTCCACATGACACAATGGAGTAAATACAAATTAAAGATGTCTTTCAAAGGTTTTTTTATTAACAGAAAATACATTCAGAGGCTTGTGTCAGTCTAAAGAAAATGATTGAAAGTGTAAATATCTGTTTATGTGACTTCACATCTTCTTGAAAGTATGCAGCACCTCATATCTCTAAGATATCCTAAAATTGTTGCTGTTTGTGAAATAACCTAGGATTGTACTGTTATGTGACAGAAAATAAATTTTCCTAGCACATTCTTATTGTGCAGTGAATATTTCATGTCAAATAATGACTGTTTCCTTTCATTACATCTTACTATGGAAAATGTAAACTCTAGCGGTAAAAAGAAAATTGTACTTTTTTGAGTAAAGAAATATGCACACCATCTCTCTCTTATGTTTCTTTACTTACACGCAACTTACTTGCAATGACATATAACATGCCTTATCTTGGAGGACATGAAATGTATTTTTTAATGTCTCCATTCCATTTTTAATGTCTCCATTTTACTGTACATGTAGTCCCTAAACACCCTTTACCGAACTTTAAAAACAAATATATATATATATACACTCACCGGCCACTTTATTAGGTACACCATGCTAGTAACGGGTTGGACCCTCTTTTGCCTTCAGAACTGCCTCAATTCTTCGTGGCATAGATTCAACAAGGTGCTGGAAGCATTCCTCAGAGATTTTGGTCCATATTGACATGATGGCATCACACAGTTGCCGCAGATTTGTCGGCTGCACATCCATGATGCGAATCTCCCGTTCCACCACATCCCAAAGATGCTCTATTGGATTGAGATCTGGTGACTGTGGAGGCCATTGGAGTACAGTGAACTCATTGTCATGTTCAAGAAACCAGTCTGAGATGATTCCAGCTTTATGACATGGCGCATTATCCTGCTGAAAGTATCCATCAGATGTTGGGTACATTGTGGTCATAAAGGGATGGACATGGTCAGCAACAATACTCAGGCAGGCTTTGGCGTTGCAACGATGCTCAATTGGTACCAAGGGGCCCAAAGAGTGCCAAGAAAATATTCCCCACACCATGACACCACCACCACCAGCCTGAACCGTTGATACAAGGCAGGATGGATCCATGCTTTCATGTTGTTGACGCCAAATTCTGACCCTACCATCCGAATGTCGCAGCAGAAATCGAGACTCATCAGACCAGGCAACGTTTTTCCACAGAACTGCCCACAGAACTGCCGCTCACTGGATGTTTTTTCTTTTTCGGACCATTCTCTGTAAACCCTAGAGATGGTTGTGCGTGAAAATCCCAGTAGATCAGCAGTTTCTGAAATACTCAGACCAGCCCTTCTGGCACCAACAACCATGCCACGTTCAAAGGCACTCAAATCACCTTTCTTCCCCATACTGATGCTCGGTTTGAACTGCAGGAGATTGTCTTGACCATGTCTACATTCCTAAATGCACTGAGTTGCCGCCATGTGATTGGCTGATTAGAAATTAAGTGTTAACGAGCAGTTGGACAGGTGTACCTAATAAAGTGGCCGGTGAGTGTATATATACATATATTTTATTATCCGTATCTGTGGTTACCTGTCTGTGCAAATATTTTTTTTTCTAAATTTATATACATAATGCCTTTACCACCTATATCAGTATGAACCACTAAGGTTGTTCTCAGTACTATGCTCTTTCCGGGTTATAATTCTGAACAAGTAAATAATGACATAACAAGGTTTCTTTAAATAGGATCTTACACCTCCTGGGGCACATGTGGTTTTATACACCACTAATAATCGGCTTTCGCATTCTGTGCCCCCAGTGAAGAGCTATCGGTGCCAGTACCGAAGCTCTTCACCATCAGAAGGGCGTTTCTGACAATCAGTCAGGAATGGCCTTCCTCACAGCAGCGTCTATAGCGCTGCTGCTCGTCCATAAATGAGTACTGGGGGGGCGTTCCTGACCGCTCAGCGTCATGGCTGGGCAGTATGCCCCTTCTCACAGTAAAGCGCTATAGACGCTGCTTTGAGGAAGGGCGTTCCTGACTGACTGTCAGAAACGCCCTTCTGACGGTGAAGAGCTACAGTACTGGCACCGATAGCACTTCACTGGGGGCACAGAATGTGAAAGCCGATTATTAGTGGTGTGTAAAACCGCAAATGCCCCAGGTGGTGAAAGGTCCTCTTTAACCACTTCAGTACCGAGCCAATTTGTGGTCCAGGACCAGACACATTTTAGGTTTATTATGTATGTGCGGTTTTGAGGTCTGTAAAATTTTTCTCGTATGTCTTAGTCAACTAATTTTTGCGTCTTTTTTTCGGGGACACATAGGGCTTTATTTTTATGTTATTTTTATTTTCAAATGTGTTTTAATTTTTTTTTATATCCAGGAAAATATAAACAAAATAGGAGGGAAATTGTGTCTGATTTTCAATTTATAATTTTTTTTTTTATTCAATAACACAAAGTGTCACTGAAAAACTTTATAATATAGTTTTTCCTCTCCGTTACGGTAATTTTTATTTTGTATGGTGTTGTCGGGGGTGGGGCTATAACCTTTAATAACGGCGTTTTATTAGCGTATTATTTATTTATTTTTTATTATTATTTCATTTACATTTTTTTAAACTTTTTTTATTATATTTTTATTTTATATTTTTTCCAGATTGTGTCCCCATAAGGTGATAAGAGACCTTTGGGGACATCTGATCACTTTTTTTTTTGTACTTGAGGCTGATTTCTCCTATAACTGGGGTTGCTACATTTAACCTCAGTTACAGGAGAAATACAGCAGCTGATTTATGGCAGCATCCATAGCTGTGTATACAGCGCTCATTGAGCGCTGTATACACAGCGATCGAGATAGCAGAGGAGGTAATAAATCTTCCCTGCTATCTCTCTGGGAGCTCTGGCTGAAGTTACAGCCGGCTCCTAGTGAAAACAGCTACACGATCTCTGTGCAGCTGCTGTGTTCTGACTGGACGTACAGGTACGTCCTGTCAGAACTAGGCAACCACTTCCCGGACGTATATAGTCTATGGGCGGTCCGGAAGTGGTTAAAGAAACCTTGTTATGTCATTGTTTACTTTCTAGCTCTTCACCCCCTGGTGAACATGAACAAGAAAGCTGAAGTGTCATTGTAAAACAAGTACATGTTGTGAATAATCACAAAGGACATGGGGGGACAACATAAAACGAGGAAGAGAGGGGTGGATAGGCATTTGAGACACGCAGTACACAATAAGTATCCCAATGCGACCAGATACCCTATAAGGTTTCTACTGTGTTGTTAAGGGTGGCAAGCAAAAAATTCTAGGCTGTAGACATCCTTCATTCGAGCCACGAGGGTTGTACCTGTAGGTGGGAACACATACTTCCGTGAAGGGCGATGAGGGTTTTAGTGGCAGTGCATCGCTACAAAAACAGCTTGAACTTTTTTTGCCCAGGTGTCTAAAGGGTAAATTAAGCAAATAGTTAAGGGGCTCAAATGGGACACTTTCAATGAAAAGGGCATTAGTAAGGGTTTTGATTTCCATCCAGAAAGGGCAAATTAAAACCCATTCCCCACAAAAAATGTGAAAAGGGCATAAATGGTACAAGTCCCAGGAACCAAGCCACTGTCTCCTCTTACCATGTATTCCTAAAATGGGCAGCTTACAAAGTTTGGAAATTGCAAAAAAAAGATCTCTTTATTGCACCAAACGCCATACCATGGAATGAAGAGGAGAACTTTGGACATGGAATGAAGAGTTTCCAGACTTCATGTGCTACTTATTTGTAAATAGATAGATAGATGTCTATATATTGACACATCGTTTGACCCCAGCAAAGGCAATTTTGTGAAGAATCTCACTATATATATATATATATATATATATATATATATATATATATATAGGTTTACCTAAAAGTCAAGTTGAGGGAAGTACCGAGGAAGGTTCAGCAGCAGCGAGTGTGGAGGACAGACGACAGACTACTGTGGCTTGAGAGTGCAAAGGTCACCACAGCATAGAGGAAGCTATGATTCACAGGCGGTCTTGGATGGTTGGCTGCTGTAACTCTGTTGCTTTAAGACATCACATAATGCTGCAGTAGTTCGGGAAATGGACAAATGACTGATATGTTGTAGTCTGTCCAGCACACCTACATATCATTTATTTGTAAATGTGCCGGGCTTCATCTAACACTTTAAGAGATACCAAGATTGGACAAGAGTCCCATTCTTTTCAAGGTTCTTTGTGCCCAGAGCAGATGCCCTGTTTTAATCCTCTAGTTCCACCCCTGCCCTCATATAATGCAGCATGAACCTGGTGACAAATTCTCTACATACATCTTCCAATATTAATCATCAGATTATAGCCTCTACATGTAAATTGTATTTCTGAAGACGTTCTTGCAGTTCCCAGGGAATGACCGCTTGCATGAATTCATCAGGAGGACGTCTACACCTACTTTTTTCTACACTACTTTCATAATTAATTATCAAAGTCTGATGTGAAAATTTCATTTATCCTCTTTATTTTAACTGATTAAATTGGTCCCGGTCAGAGCAGACAATTCTGAAGACGCGTCATCATTATGATTACAAGTATGGCAAATTGAAATTTTATTACAGCCAAAGATTCGCGCTGTTGAATGGCAAACTGTGCTCAAGGACATACCACAGACACACTGACAAGAGAAAAGTTAATGTTGGCATTCTAATAATGTTTACTATGCTATAACCATATTGCACTGCTTTTGGCAGAATGAAGAATCAAATATGATCTGCCAGATGACCATAGGTTTGTCAATAACATCTCATCTGAAGGTTGTTCAGAAAAAGAATTATAAAACTAGAATCAGCATGCTTTTGGGGACTCAGCTGCAGCCGAGTCTGTTGGATATGGTTGCCATGTAGATCAACTTATAAAGCAAAATAACATACTTCACTGTCAAATACAAAGAAATGGTTGCATGTAATATACTGTATACTAGCATTATTAGCGAATAAGCAGGACAATATGTTGTCTATACCATCAAGACACGTATACTAGGGTTACTTCTTTTATTACTTAAATTCTCTGAATGAGGACTCACTAACAAAAGCTGCAAGTCTGGAAATGTTATGCTTTATTTTTTATTATTCTGGGGAGAAGCTATTTGTAGGCATACGAGAGGGTATAATTGAAAGATGCGCAAGCAAACGGCGGCATGTAACATTTGTGATGTTACAATTTAAAAAATCCTTACTATGGAAATGTATCTCCAGAAAATGACATATTGTTTAAATCCCATTTTTATGTTAAACATATTTTTCAAGAATTTTTGTTAATGTAATTTTCAATGTTCCTTTTTATTCCATTTGTATAAAAAAATCCTAAAAGTTTTTGAAATTCCAATTCTTGCACAGTGGCGTAAGTAACACCTCAGGAGCTGTAATGGATGCCATAGGGCCCAGAACCTTGATGTTTTCTTGTTTTAATGTAGTAACTAGAGATGAGCAAACAGCGTTCGATCGAGTACATGTTCGATCAGATATCAGGCTGTTCGAGATGTTCGATTCGAATCGAACACAAGGTGGCAATCTCACTAAAAATTTGATTCTCCTCCCACCTCACCTGGTGCTTTTTTTGCACCAATAACTGTGCAGGGGAGGTGGGACAGGAACTACGAAAGCGGAAGCATTGAAAAAAAATCTGAAAAAGTAATTGGCTGGTTAATTCAGGTGACCTCCAATTTATGCGAATAGTGGATTTAATATCTGGTTCATATGAGACTGTGAACTATGTGATTGTGAGACAGGGACAGATGTACAGGCAGGGATAGCTAGGAACTGATGAGTAGAAAGAAAGTGCGGATGCACAGCCCGGCTTCTTAAAAAATAACTTTTAATCCATATTTAGTTAAAAATGAACAGTGTACAAAAGTCGGAAAAACGTAGTGCGAACAGAAGATAAAACAACCGCAGACGCGTTTCGGGTTTAATATACCCTTAGTCTTAGCATCTCTAATGGAAAGATGTTCTAGGAACTACCTTTATTTAGGTGGGATTATTACTCAAACAGCTCTTTGGGGCTCTATCTGGTCAGGGTCCCTGTCAGCTTGCGATATGCGCGAGCTGACTTTTTCCCATAGGAATGCATTGGCCAGCATTGATTGGCCGAATACCATACAGAGTACATCATTCGGCCAATCAACGCTGGTTCTGCCGGAGGCTCATCTGTGAGGAGGCGGAGTCTAAGAGCGGACCAAAATGGAGACTGCTGTGGACCGATCTTAGACTCTGCCTCCTCTGGCAGAACCAGCGTTGATTGGCCGAATGCTGTACTCTGTATGGCATTCGGCCAATCAACGCTGGTTAATGCATTCCTAATCCGAGATGTAGCAGTGCTGGCCATGCACTCAGCTCAGTTACTCCAGAGATACAGCCAAGCTGAGTGCACGGCCAGCACTGCTACACCTGATAACTGCTGCTACACCGGAGAACTGCTGAACCCTGCTTCACACTCAGCTCTGCTGCATCAGAGATGCGCTGAACCCTGCTGCTCACTCAGCACTGCTGCATCAGAGATTTAGCAGAGCTGAGTGTGAGCTGAACCCTGCTAAAGACCGCAACACGGACACGCTGCGATTTCCAAAACTGGAAATTGTATCTATGGAAACACCGGCGGCTTTTCCGTGCAGATAACCGTAACAGAAAGTTTGCAGAGGAAAACTTTCTGTTCAAATGTCCTCTGTTTCCGTAGGTATAATTGACATGTATGTCTGCTGTGGGTATTTTTCTGCAGTGTGTAGATGGGATTTACTAGTCACCACTTTGCAGGGACTGTAAAATGCTGCAGTGTTTCTGCTGTGGCCAAACCGCAGTATTTATGCCACATGGGGCCCTGGCATAAAGGTAAATAAGCAAAATAACAGAAAATAGCCCCATGTGAACTCATATTTAATGAGGTTTTGTGATCAAGTATAATGTCCATGTACTCATGCGCTGCTTTATCCAACAACTCTGTGAATTAGCCTTTATACAGTATTTTCTTTCATCGCCGTAACTAGTCATCAAAAATTATTGTTGGCAGACATTCCATAGAAAGAAGCCAGGCTAACATAAATGTACACATATTGGTAAATGTTTCTTCTGAGTGAGAATTTGTTACAAAGTAATAGAATAATACTATAGTAAATGAAGATATAAACAAATACTAAAGTAATAAACCGCAAAAAATAACTTAAATTTTTGTACCACGTTTTTATCTTTATAATTTGATCTAAATGGTTGTGCATTAAATTTAGATATTTTACAATGACTTTGGCGATTGTACTTTCTGGTTTCAGACCATTTCTTTAAGTGACGGAGAACGATATTGCTACTCTTGTGATGTTAAGTAATTTTTGGCAGGCGACATTAATCCCACTTCCTAACAGCGTTTAACATTTTAAGTACAAGGACCACACCCCAGGAAATAGTTTAGCTAAGAAATCTAAATCAAATTTCAATGGGACTTTGAAAAGGCTTAGAGAAAATATTTAACATATGTTACAAAAAGTATATCATATGTTATGTGATTTGGAAATACTCTAAATCTAATGGTAATAAATGCAATTTCACAATCATTATTTTGAGATTGGCCTGCATAACACAATTGCATCACCACCCTTAAGAACACATTACATTTATTTTAAGCCCTCAATATTTACTACAAATTATTTCCCATTCTGTCATATTTGTGACTACAATATGCTGGAAGGAAGGCAAAACCTCCCCGAAACCCTTGCATTTAAAAATCATAACTAGAGATGAGCGAACAGTGAAATATTCAATATTCGTTTCGAATTGCCGCTCAATATTCGACTACTCGAACGAATTCGACACCCAATACGTGTAGGGCGCAGAGGGATCGGAGAGGACAGGGCTGTGGTCGGACAGGTATTCCCGCAACATGCGCCTATTCTTTTCCCACTTGGGGACACTAGACCCCTCAGTAGACCCCTCAGTGGCGGGAGATTGGCGAGGAGGTGCTATTAATGTGTCCCAGAGCTTAGACAGTGTACCCCTTGTGGGTGTGGACCAGACGACACTTGTTCGCCTCATGGAGTAACTGTCCTTTCTGCCACCAATGACACTTGATGGAAACATCTCCATCATGTTCTGCACCAATTTCTTGTGGCAGTCATTAATGTGATTGGCCCTCCCCTCTACCGGAATAAAAGACGAGATGTTATTTTTATACTGGGGGTCAAGGATTGCAAATATCCAGTATTGGTTGCTCTCCATTATTTTGACTACGCGCTTGTCACTTGAAAAGCACACCAACATGAAGTCAGCGATGTGTGGCAGAGTGTTACTTGGCATGACTTCACTGCCCCCACTGGAAAGGTCACTCTCCATTTCCTCCTCTTCCTCCTCCTCCTCCCCAGAAAGCTGCGTTTCTGCAATATGGGGCCTTATCCTATTCACATCCACACCCAGCATATGGTTATTGGTGCTTCCCACTATATCTCCACCTCCACAACTTCAGGGAACGTGTGTCCAGGAAACAAATAGCAATCAAAATCAAATCCATTAACCTGAATATGGATGTCTGATCAAGCACCCAGATGAACACCAGGACACTGTGGGTACAGACGCCAATGAACAAACCTCCAGTGCTTGTCAACAAGATGTCTTCCACTTTATTGGTGCAGTTAAAACACAATATAACATAACATTGAGGTTGGCTGCTATGTTTTTACTGCATTAAACCCTGCCAGGTTGGTGGTGATTCAGTACATTAGTGGATTCCACTGCTTTTCGACAATTGATAGCATGCATGGATTGTATTTGATGGAGGATACCTTGCCTTCTTTATTTCTCAAGAAAAGCTGTTCCTGCTTTATATCGCCAAGTGTTGAAGAATGTGGCCATCATCGACCCATGGAACAGCAATTATGGGTAGTAACTATACATGGCTATCAAGGACGACTGGATCAATATTTTGAGTGGCAGTGGCAACTCTATAGGTGCTAGTACCACTCAGTTTATGCAGGTCCAGTTCCAACACCAGGCCAGATCCATCCACCTCCTCCAGTTTCTCCTAGACTAGAACACTACTCCAACTTTGCCAGACAACACGTTTGTTCCCCTCCACCAACTTCACCAGAGCAAGCCATTGGTTCCCCTTCCCCTCCTTCATTGCTTGAGTGTAAAATGAAGCGCTGCCATGCAGTTTACATTTATATATAAAAAAAAAACTTGATAGTCTTCAGTAGTTGATACCTTTTTAATGGCTAACTAATAATGATAACAGATTACAACATTTCAGAACTCTTGGCTCCTTTCTCAAGTAAATTTAAAAACATTTCTGAAGGATGCATATTTATGTACAAAAGGACACATAGGGATAGAATTCTAGGAGGAAGGGGGGATAGAGGGTTATTAGTTATTGGTAGAAACAATGTAAACAATTCCAGGTTTTTATCAGTTCTCA
The DNA here is from genome assembly GCF_031893055.1 of Leptodactylus fuscus. Taxonomy (NCBI): domain Eukaryota; kingdom Metazoa; phylum Chordata; class Amphibia; order Anura; family Leptodactylidae; genus Leptodactylus; species Leptodactylus fuscus. The sequence continues at coordinate 43,111,361 of NC_134267.1, forward strand.
GGTCAGTGATTTCTGTAAGATGCCATAAACCCATGTGACAGATTTAACCCCTTTTCCAGTGTTTGAAGCAGTATAGGCAACTTATGCAACTCAGTACAAGTGCTTGTATATTCCAGCAGATCACTTTAACTACATTGAACTTTGGGCCAATAAATTAGAGCAATGGAAAGATGTGACCCAGTTTGTCATGGGTTTTATCTTGGCCAGTCTCAAGCATAGTAGCGGAGAGGGTGTTCTGTGTTGCCACTAGCATTGTAACTCCTAGGCAGGCCAAACTGGCCAACACAAGTATTGAAAAAACTACTTTTGTCAAAATGAATCAGGCATGTATCCAAGAGAATTTCTCAAACTTCCAGATAATGCCAGTGAATAGAACGGCCAAACTGCCACACCATCTGTGTATCATGTTCCATTTACTGTATTGCTGATGCTGACCACTACCCGTAAACAGCCAGACATCATCTAACTGCGGCATACTCCATCATGATCTTTTCCATATTGCACTGCTGCCATCCATGAAGCTACATTTACCCCTAGTGCCAACATGAGGTAGTTTTTGTATAAAACTATTGCTTTTTCCAATATAACCACCATATATGTATTAAAAAATAGTGGCAGTATATTGTTTCCACTACCTACCATCCATTTACCCATAGACATATATGTTCTTTTTACTTTAACATAACTTTGTGTTTGCTTTAGAGAATTAGAAATTGATTAGATAGAGTCTTGGGAGGCTCAACAAAGTTTTTCATCCCAAAATTAATCTTTGGACAGAAGCAAGGGGTCTTAGTGGGAGAAAGCTTGCAGGTTTCACTTCACTAAATCTGTATTAGGTAAGGCCAGAGGAATGGCTTAACACAGAGCATGTCAAATTGTGACATTATAGATCATTACACTGCGCAGTTATATTAGTACTCAAAGGATCTCAAGTTCAAGTCCCCTAAAGGGCCCTAAAAAAGTATTGTTAGAAACTTTTATAAAGAAGAACACTGGTTAAATTATAATAACATATTAATCTGCATCCCAAAATATGTTGTAAGTAATAAAACGATAAATTATAAGAACATAACACACATAATGGGACATATTGAGGCCCACATTTTCTACAAGGCATCTTCTTGGAATGTGCTCTCACCTTGTGCATCACATTGTGCAAATGTGGATGGTGATAGGTGGAGATTGGGGAGAGGCAAGGTGATCAAGAAATATAAAACAACTAACACCAGCAGGGTTGAGCCAATCTTGAAATTTCAGGATCGTTTTTAAAATTCGATTTCTGATCATTTTCCATCTGAACCCGATCCCGATCCCAATTCCGATCCTAATGCAAGTCAATGGGATTTTTTAATGATTGAACATCAGATTTTAAAAACGATACTGTTCACTAGACAGCGTGGAGTCCAAAAATTGAAGACTTCTAGTGATTAAAAAATTTGTCAGCTACTTAGTCCCCCCACTTACCTGCACAGAACCGCTGCCGTCTTCCCTCCTGGTGTGTACGCCACTCCCCAGAGCTCCGGGCGCCCCTGCCTCCCTAGGTTAGTGTTACTAATGCTGGAGGAAGGCGGGGCTTTTTGTGGCTTAGGAGAGTGTGGGCGGGTAGAAGACGGGGAGACGTGAGTGCATCACTCACGTCTTTCCTCCCTGTACCCGCCCACACTCTACTAAGCCACACCTACTCCCAGCATCAGTAACACTAGCCTAGGAAGGCGGGGCATGCACGGTGCTTTGCTGGTGTGTGAAAGAGAGTAGAGAACAGAGAATAACGGCCTGGAGCTCTGTGGAGTGGCAGCGGCTCTGTGCAGGTAAGTGGGTTGAGCGATCGGGATTGGAATTCCCATCGTATCTTTTTAGGCGGGATTGGAATATGATCGCAATTGTGAATTATTATTTTTTTAATGTAGATTGTGAGCCCCACATAGAGCTCACAATGTACATTTTTCCCTATCAGTATGTCTTTTGGAATATGGGATGGAACTCCATGCAAACACGGGGAAAAGATACAAACTCCTTGCAGATGGTTTCTTGCCCTCGGCGGGATTTGAACACCAGGACTCCAGCACTGCAAGGCTGCAATGCTAACCACTGAGCCACCGTGTGGCCCCCTGCAGTTGTGAAATTTACTTGATCGCTGATCAGGATCTGACCTTTTCCAATTTCGATTGCTCAACCCCAAACACCAACTTTCTGGTGTGAGTTACAATCGAAATTTACACCAGTTCCTGTCTTGCATAGATTTCCTCTCTGGCACAGGGATGGCAAACACATTATTGAAGAGGCTGCAGACATTTCATAAATCTCTCAGTGCATGCGCACTTTATTAAGATTGGTCTACAATACACCAGTTTTAATAATTTGTCCCATTTAGTATTGCTTTAAATCTTTTCTCAAAATATCTTGTGGCATAAGTCGTTGTCTTGATTGGTTGTCAGTGTATACGACCACGAATGCAGAACCTTTCTAAGGCCGGGTTCACACGGAGTTACGTGCCGCGAGATTTGGCACGTAGACGCCGCGTGACCCTTTGCGTGCCGTACACGCTCCCATTCATTTCAATGGGAGCGGGGAGCGTATGCGCCGCGCTAGTTTGCGGCCGTGAATAAATGCACGGCCGCAAACTAGTGCTGCGCATACGCTCCCCGCTCCCATTGAAATGAATGGGAGCGTGTACGGCACGCAAAGGGTCACGCGGCGTCTACGTGCCAAATCTCGCGGCACGTAACTCCGTGTGAACCCGGCCTAAGGCCTGGTTCAAATCTGCATTTGGGCCATTCCATTCCCCTCTCTGCAAGCAGCACTTTTCAGTCCGCATTTTTTGTGCAGAAACCAAATGGAAACCACATAGATCCCACTATAGTCTATGGGGTCACTGGAGCAGCGCTGCTCCAGCAGCCTCCCCTCACGCTCAGGCAGAGAGCAGGTCCTCTCCGTGCCTGCTCTCTGCCTGCGAACGGCGCTAATCCCCGCCCCTTCACATAACCACGCCCCCTCACTCCGCCACGCCCCCTCTGCTCTGCCCCCTCCTCCCGGGGGGGGGGCGGCTTTCTGTAGTTCACCTCAGGCGGCGAAAGGGGTAAGTTCACCCCTGATGGGGTCCATCCGGTTTCCTAAGGTAACTGCTTTTTTATACAGATTAGGTTTCCGTTCAGGGGGTTCCCAAGATCTCCAAACAGAAACCCATGTGAACATGTTAACCAGGCCTTAGGTCAGAAAATCAGCCATGATTTTCTTATTGTGGCCGGAATATCTTCTGATTCAGGTAGTGTCCCTGCCTGATAACCCAGCTACAATAAGAAAATCATGGCTTCTGACAATTCCCAGACCATAAAAAGTTCCTGGCAAGTCCCAGATCGTAGAATATTTCTCCAATGGTTGTATCCATTGACAACAGATCAAGACAATAGATTGTCACCACTAAAATAGTTAGAGAAAATCTTTAAAACTCTGCAGAATTTCTAACTACTTATATTTGCAATAAATGTTTAACTTTTAATTATCTACAAATATAGATATGATTATGTTCATGGGAATAGCCCTTTAAGGTCTAAAGCATGTCACTAAGGGGTTAAACGTTATCATTACTAACAGATCTGCTATGTCCTTTGTAGACTCTCTTTGCTCTATAGTGTTTGCTCTAATAGATGAGGGACTTAACTATAAGACCTTGCCACTCCTTTATTAACTTCACATTTTCTACTAAGGTATTTGAAACTAGGTTTTCCAATTCATACCTCCTCCTTAAATATAATAATTTGATGAATACTGTACAATACCCAATTGCTGCTTCTATCATAGCAATAAAGATGTGAAATCATCTCAAGCTGTGTCAGTTATAGTATTTAACATAAATGTGATGAAAAGCTATACAGTAGGTACTTTGATTTGGTTACACAAGTAAAGCCTAATCTTCAGTCTTCTTTGATTTCTACAATATAACACTTGTCTATGTTACCATTACACCCTATGAATGGCCATTCCAGCACATTAGCTTTTAACACCAACCTTTATGTGTGTAATGAATCTTTCTAATATGGCTTCTTTTCATACAATTTGCAGTCAAGTTTGGCCAAGTATATTACACTTTGTGGGATTTGTCTTCATTAGAGATGAGCGAACACTAAAATGTTCGAGGTTCGAAATTCGATTCGAACAGCCGCTCACTGTTCGAGTGTTCGAATGGGTTTCGAACCCCATTATAGTCTATGGGGAACATAAACTCGTTAAGGGGGAAACCCAAATTCGTGTCTGGAGGGTCACCAAGTCCACTATGACACCCCAGGAAATGATACCAACACCCTGGAATGACACTGGGACAGCAGGGGAAGCATGTCTGGGGGCATAAAAGTCACTTTATTTCATGGAAATCCCTGTCAGTTTGCGATTTTCGCAAGCTAACTTTTCCCCATAGAAATGCATTGGCCAGTGCTGATTGGCCAGAGTACGGAACTCGACCAATCAGCGCTGGCTCTGCTGGAGGAGGCGGAGTCTAAGATAGCTCCACACCAGTCTCCATTCAGGTCCGACCTTAGACTCCGCCTCCTCCGGCAGAGCCAGCGCTGATTGGCCGAAGGCTGGCCAATGCATTCCTATGCGAATGCAGACTTAGCAGTGCTGAGTCAGTTTTGCTCAACTACACATCTGATGCACACTCGGCACTGCTACATCAGATGTAGCAATCTGATGTAGCAGAGCCGAGGGTGCACTAGAACCCCTGTGCAAACTCAGTTCACGCTAATAGAATGCATTGGCCAGCGCTGATTGGCCAATGCATTCTATTAGCCCGATGAAGTAGAGCTGAATGTGTGTGCTAAGCACACACATTCAGCACTGCTTCATCAAGCCAATACAATGCATTAGCCAGTGCTGATTGGCCAGAGTACGGAATTCGGCCAATCAGCGCTGGCCAATGCATTCTATTAGCCCGATGAAGTAGAGCTGAATGTGTGTGCTAAGCACACACATTCAGCACTGCTTCATCAAGCCAATACAATGCATTAGCCAGTGCTGATTGGCCAGAGTACGGAATTCGGCCAATCAGCGCTGGCTCTGCTGGAGGAGGCGGAGTCTAAGATCGCTCCACACCAGTCTCCATTCAGGTCCGACCTTAGACTCCGCCTCCTCCGGCAGAGCCAGCGCTGATTGGCCGAAGGCTGGCCAATGCATTCCTATGCGAATGCAGACTTAGCAGTGCTGAGTCAGTTTTGCTCAACTACACATCTGATGCACACTCGGCACTGCTACATCAGATGTAGCAATCTGATGTAGCAGAGCCGAGGGTGCACTAGAACCCCTGTGCAAACTCAGTTCACGCTAATAGAATGCATTGGCCAGCGCTGATTGGCCAATGCATTCTATTAGCCCGATGAAGTAGAGCTGAATGTGTGTGCTAAGCACACACATTCAGCACTGCTTCATCAAGCCAATACAATGCATTAGCCAGTGCTGATTGGCCAGAGTACGGAATTCGGCCAATCAGCGCTGGCCAATGCATTCTATTAGCCCGATGAAGTAGAGCTGAATGTGTGTGCTAAGCACACACATTCAGCACTGCTTCATCAAGCCAATACAATGCATTAGCCAGTGCTGATTGGCCAGAGTACGGAATTCGGCCAATCAGCGCTGGCTCTGCTGGAGGAGGCGGAGTCTAAGGTCGGACCTGAATGGAGACTGGTGTGGAGCGATCTTAGACTCCGCCTCCTCCAGCAGAGCCAGCGCTGATTGGCCGAATTCCGTACTCTGGCCAATCAGCACTGGCTAATGCATTGTATTGGCGTGATGAAGCAGTGCTGAATGTGTGTGCTTAGCACACACATTCAGCTCTACTTCATCGGGCTAATAGAATGCATTGGCCAGCGCTGATTGGCCGAATTCCGTACTCTGGCCAATCAGTGCTGGCCAATGCATTCTATTAGCTTGATGAAGCAGAGTGTGCACAAGGGTTCAAGCGCACCCTCGGCTCTGATGTAGCAGAGCCGAGGCTGCACAAGGGTTCAAGCGCACCCTCGGCTCTGATGTAGGAGAGCCGAGGGTGCACTTGAACCCTTGTGCAGCCTCGGCTCTGCTACATCAGAGCCGAGGGTGCGCTTGAACCCTTGTGCACACTCTGCTTCATCAAGCTAATAGAATGCATTGGCCAGCGCTGATTGGCCAATGTATTCTATTAGCCTGATGAAGTAGAGCTGAATGTGTGTGCTAAGCACACACATTCAGCTCTACTTCATCGGGCTAATAGAATGCATTGGCCAGCGCTGATTGGCCAGAGTACGGAACTCGACCAATCAGCGCTGGCTCTGCTGGAGGAGGCGGAGTCTAAGATCGCTCCACACCAGTCTCCATTCAGGTCCGACCTTAGACTCCGCCTCCTCCAGCAGAGCCAGCGCTGATTGGCCGAATTCCGTACTCTGGCCAATCAGCACTGGCTAATGCATTGTATTGGCGTGATGAAGCAGTGCTGAATGTGTGTGCTTAGCACACACATTCAGCTCTACTTCATCGGGCTAATAGAATGCATTGGCCAATCAGCGCTGGCCAATGCATTCTATTAGCGTGAACTGAGTTTGCACAGGGGTTCTAGTGCACCCTCGGCTCTGCTACATCAGATTGCTACATCTGATGTAGCAGTGCCGAGTGTGCATCAGATGTGTAGTTGAGCAAAACTGACTCAGCACTGCTAAGTCTCTGCATTCGCATAGGAATGCATTGGCCAGCCTTCGGCCAATCAGCGCTGGCTCTGCCGGAGGAGGCGGAGTCTAAGGTCGGACCTGAATGGAGACTGGTGTGGAGCGATCTTAGACTCCGCCTCCTCCAGCAGAGCCAGCGCTGATTGGTCGAGTTCCGTACTCTGGCCAATCAGCGCTGGCCAATGCATTCTATTAGCCCGATGAAGTAGAGCTGAATGTGTGTGCTTAGCACACACATTCAGCTCTACTTCATCAGGCTAATAGAATACATTGGCCAATCAGCGCTGGCCAATGCATTCTATTAGCTTGATGAAGCAGAGTGTGCACAAGGGTTCAAGCGCACCCTCGGCTCTGATGTAGCAGAGCTGAGGGTGCACAAGGGTTCAAGTGCACCCTCGGCTCTCCTACATCAGAGCCGAGGGTGCGCTTGAACCCTTGTGCAGCCTCGGCTCTCCTACATCAGAGCCGAGGGTGCGCTTGAACCCTTGTGCACACTCTGCTTCATCAAGCTAATAGAATGCATTGGCCAGCACTGATTGGCCAGAGTACGGAATTCGGCCAATCAACGCTGGCCAATGCATCCCTATGGGAAAAAGTTTATCTCACAAAAATCACAATTACACACCCGATAGAGCCCCAAAAAGTTATTTTTAATAACATTCCCCCCTAAATAAAGGTTATCCCTAGCTATCCCTGCCTGTACAGCTATCCCTGTCTCATAGTCACAAAGTTCACATTCTCATATGACCCGGATTTGAAATCCACTATTCGTCTAAAATGGAGGTCACCTGATTTCGGCAGCCAATGACTTTTTCCAATTTTTTTCAATGCCCCCAGTGTCGTAGTTCCTGTCCCACCTCCCCTGCGCTGTTATTGGTGCAAAAAAGGCGCCAGGGAAGGTGGGAGGGGAATCGAATTTTGGCGCACTTTACCACGTGGTGTTCGATTCGATTCGAACATGGCGAACACCCTGATATCCGATCGAACATGTGTTCGATAGAACACTGTTCGCTCATCTCTAGTCTTCATAACAAAACTTAACCAACCAAGCTGTCGCTTCTTAAATATCTTGAATTAATGTTACATTAATGCATTAGAAACATTGTAAAATGAAGTTTTAATGTAAGGACTGATAACAGCTATTTAGTAGAATAAATTATAACTTTTGATACAGATTTTCCAAATGTCAACAGTGCTTTTAAAATGATAATTTGTTTTATAAAATATATTGAATGTTCAGAAATCAGGTGCAAAAATACACAGAAAATGTAGCATGCTTAACTTCCTATGTCTTGTAAAAATTCTAGCAAGAAATGCAAACTGGCTATAGTGTTTGTAACTGCTTCTTATATGTGCATTTTATTTCACTATTACGCTAGGTTCACACTAGCGTCGGCTTTCTGTTCTTTGGGTCTGTTGAGGACCCAAAAAATGTAAAAATAAATCCACCTAAAAAGCAGTTACACACAGAAACCCACAGATCCCATAGACTATAACTTCGTTATCCCAGAATAGGGCCATCCTTGAGTTGTATACTGAAAGAGCTCTGAAGACACATAATCCAGACAAGCTGTCTCCAAGGCCATCTTCAAAGGAGATGTCCAGTTACTCTGGTAAATTCCTTGGGTGTGCCAGATGGCCCTGAACCATCAAAGTCCAAACTTGTTAGTATAGAGAGCAGTCCAAGCACTGAACTCGTTACCCAAAGGGGATGAGGGTGTCATCCTTGGTGTCTACATAATGGGGATCTCACTACGAACCCCATCATATCACCGACCTGATCCTATGATCCCCTGGCAAGGAATTAAAACTGTTATTAGTTATTTGGTTTCAAGGATGGAGGGTTGGACTCCACCCCCCCATGACATCATTCTTGGAGGAGATTGGGGAGATATATATTGTTTACCCCTGAGGAGACAAGGGGAAGTCATAGGACCTCTTACTGACTAAGCATGTGCCCTGAAGTCTAGGAGACTAGCTTCAGAGATTCATTTGGTATTGTTTCCTTTTCTACACTTTATACCCATTTATTTTTATGTATTGTATTGTAATTTTTCTATACCTGCTCAACCACATATATTTCTGTATATGTTAAGTGGCTAGTACTGACCCATTCAGGGTTAATAAATATATAAAATTTAAAAAGCTCATTTCATATTATCCTATAAGACCAGAACACACCTGCGGGACGTGAATGAAAAGTAAGAAAGAAGGGTGATCGCCAGGTGTGCCAAGCGGCTTGGTGACAGGGTGACTTCTTTAAAGAGACCCTGTCACTATGACAAACTTATTTAAGGGCATCAGTAACATACTGAAGAAGCATTACACACTAATAATAGCTAGCAGTGATAAAGAAGGTAGAAAACTATTAACAGAGCTAGTTAAAAGCCACATGCTATTAGGAAATAAAGCAAGGTACTGTTCCATTTGAACAGGATTCTATTCTAACAAGTGGTATCTAGAAATATTGAAATGGCAAAATTAATAGTCATTGCATCTAGAAGAAAAAAGATCTAGGGGAAAAAATGGAAGACAGTGTTTCTTGCCTAATACTGCCAAATGTAGGAGGTGCAGATGGATCAAAAATAACACACCTATCAACATTGCAGTGGTTGAGGTGCAACCCCTGTAAGTGCTAGGGCCTCATCTTGATCTGGTGGACTTTAGCTGAATCTGAAGACTGGAATTGTCACCAAAACAGAGGAGTGCACTGCAAAAGATGCACTACAACAAAAACCAAACACCAAATCCACACACTACTCACAGGAGCTTAGATCTAAGAATGGACATCTAATCATGGGTGAGCAACTAAAGAGGGCAACGAGAAACCAAATCATGAGAATAAGTTGAGTCCGGAGAACAAGCCAAGTCAAATCCAATCAGGAACGCCTCAACAAAATTGCTAGACAGAGAGGAATCCAAGAAGGCAGACAGATGTCAGTATAGATGTAGAAGAAGCAAGGTTAGGAGTCAAGCTGGAGTAGCAAACTAATAGTTGGCACATGAGTCAGGAGGGCATGGCCTTATATAGATTTCCTCGGCTGCTAAATGGACCAAGCCAGGAAGCCTCTGGAACTGCAAAAGCTTCCCAGGTTGCCCTGGTAATGTTTAAGGTGCAGAAGATGGATAGAGAATCCTGACATTCTCCTCTTGGCATGTTTCTTGTGTCGTACGCCTAATCCTCAGGACCTAGAAACAAGGCATAATATAGTATATTAGTTTTACTTGAAATATTCATTTATCTTTTATTACAGCTTTTAAAAATAGTACAGTCAAGAATGTAGACCTTGGACTAGAGAAGGTTGTCCACCCCCCACTCTGGTGTCATTGGCTTTCACTGTCTATGGGTGTTATTTGAACCTTAAACCTATTTTCAATAGTGCGGGCTATATGTATTTTATTTTCATATATTACAGCAATATAAATAATATAAATTTGTCCTGTTAAGAGTAGCATTTAAACAAATGTAAAATAAACACTAAGGAAATTCAGGAATAGTGCGCAGGCCATCATTTTCCCACTTACCATCTGTTTCGAGCCTTTGGTCGTAACTTATGAATCCACAATGCCTGGTTTTGTGAAAATGCTTTGCAATATTGTTGAGTGACTTGTATAATTCGTAGACTGTGAAACGATAATAGTTCATTCTGTTTTACAAAGAAAAGACGAAAATTGTTTCATTGTTTTGATTATTTGGCTGAGTTTGAACAATAATGACATGGAAATTCTATAAAATAGATATGTTAAGTTTGCAATAAAAACTGACACAACTTTCAATTGATGCTAAATTATGGTTAATCTTTTGCTAAAATCACAAAACACGGAGTATCATTGCAAAAGGCAGAAAATCACTTTATCTTGTTGGCTTTTACAGTTTCTTGTACTCCAGGCATGTAATTTAGAGACAGTTCATTCTCTTCCTGACCTAGATTTCACTTCAAGATTAGTTTAAATGCGAGCGTGATTAACCAGACCTTAATAACATTAAAGCTCTAGGAGGCAGGTCTTACCCTCCTTTATGAAGCATCACTCTTTACAATGTTCAGGTCTGCTAATTTAATCTCTGTGTGATTAAGAAAGTGCATAAACTGTATTAATAATTACTTCATCAACTGGAATTAGTTCCATTAACTGACTTTCTTAAAGGTTTTTCGCAAAAGTTGCTATAAAACGTGAAGTCTGCTTGTAATTCGAGCATGGAATATGGAGAGGAACGATGGTCCATTTTTTGTGTATACGTGTTACTGTATCTGTTGTGTTGCGGTAGAAATAAGAGATGAAAGAATTATGGGAAAACCTTAAAATTCAGCGCACTTTTGCAGGGGCTTCTTAGTCACTGTTAAACCCCTATAACTCTTAAAGAGGACTTTTCATGTCCTCAGGCACATGTGGTTTTATATACCACTAGAAAGCCGATAGTGCGTTGAATTCAACGCACTGTCGACTTTCCCGTTATGTGCCTCGGAGTAAGAGATATCGGTGCCATTATCAATATTTCTTCACTGTCAGAAGGGCATTCCTGACAGTCTAGCTGGGCTTTGATGAACACTCTCCTTGACAGTACTGTCCATAGCTCAATGCTGTCAAAGGGAGCGTTCCTTACCACCCAGCCATGATGCTAAGCTGTGAGACACGCCTTCCCCCTTCCTGACAGTACTAGTCCATAGACTAGTACTGGGGAGTGCACTGTTGGCTCTTTAGCAGTATATGTGCCCGAGGACATGAAAGGTCCTCTTTAAGGCAATAGAGGTCTATGGGGGCAATCTTCCTGCACCTAACCTATTCTACACTGTGTTCTAGATTAATGTGTAATTTATCATTTTCTCTGATTTTCCTAAATGGTCGATGCAAATGACAATCAATATAATGGTCAAACCTTCAACCATTAGAGTATAAACCAAATTTTATTGGACAAGCCTCCCAATGATAATATATTTCACAAAAATCACAAATTAAAAAAATCTAAATCCACTGTTCCAAATTATTATGCACAACAGAGTTTCTAAACATTTTATAGGTTGTAAAGAAATGAAAATGGTCAATTCTTTAATTTGAAGCCTTGAGAGGTCACAATTACTGAAATCCAAAGCTATTTCAATCAAAAACATCATAACTGGCCAAGTAACATGTTATTATAGGATTGCTTCTTTGATATCACCTTCACAATAGAGATGAGCAAACAGCGTTCGATCGGATATCAGGCTTGAGGTTTGAGATGTTCGATTCCAGTTGAAAACAAGGTGGCAAACTCACTAAAAATTCGATTCCCCTCCCATCTTCCCTGGCACTTTTTTTGCCTGGGGGGGTGGGACAGGAACTACGACAACAGGGGGCATCGAAAAATTGGAAAAATTAATTGGCTGCCGAAAACATGTGACCTCCAATTTATACGAATAGTGGATTTAATATCCGGGTCATATGAGACTGTGAATAGAGATGAGCGAACAGTGTTCTATCGAACTCATGTTCGATCGGATATTAGGCTGTTCGGCATGTTCGAATCGAATCGAACACCGCGTGGTAAAGTGCGCCATTACTCGATTCCCCTCCCACCTTCCCTGGCGCCTTTTTTGCTCCAATAACAGCGCAGGGTAGGTGGGACAGGAACTACGACACCGGTGACGTTGAGAAAAGTAGGCAAAACCCATTGGCTGCCGAAAACATGTGACCTCTAATTTAAAAGAACAGCGCCGCCCAGGTTCGCGTCATTCTGAGCTTGCAATTCACCGAGGACGGAGGTTTCCGTCCAGCTAGCTAGGGCTTAGATTCTGGGTAGGCAGGGACAGGCTAGGATAGGAAGGAGAAGACAACCACAACAGCTCTTGTAAGAGCTAAATTCCAGGGAGAAGCTTGTCAGTGTAACGTGGCACTGACGGGCTCAATCGCCGCAACCCAGCTTTCCCAGGATCCTGAATGGAATACACTGTCAGTGTATTCCCGTATACCCGATATATACCCCCGATACCCGTTCCAACAGTGTGCCCCCCCACCTTCACCCCAGAAATACCCTGCAAGTCCCCTAGCAATAGAATTGGGGCTATATACACCCACAATTTTTACTACTGGTATACAGTGCCATTGTCTGACTGGGAATTCAAAGAATATATTGGGGTTACGTGCACCCACAATTTTTACTACTGGTATACAGTGCCATTGTCTGACTGGGAATTCAAAGAATATATTGGGAATACAAATACCCTCATTTCTTGCTACTGCCATATAGTGCCAGTTTCTGACTGGTAATTCAAAGAATATATTGGGGTTACGTGCACCCACAATTTTTACTACTGGTATACAGTGCCATTGTCTGACTGGGAATTCAAAGAATATATTGGGGTTATAAATACCCTCATTTCTTGCTACTGCCATATAGTGCCAGTTTCTGACTGGTAATTCAAAGAATATATTGGGGTTACGTGCACCCACAATTTTTACTACTGGTATACAGTGCCATTGTCTGACTGGGAATTCAAAGAATATATTGGGGTTATAAATACCCTCATTTCTTGCTACTGCCATATAGTGCCAGTTTCTGACTGGGAATTCAAAGAATATATTGGGGTTACGTGCACCCACAATTTTTACTACTGGTATACAGTGCCATTGTCTGACTGGGAATTCAAAGAATATATTGGGGTTATAAATACCCTCATTTCTTGCTACTGGTATATAGTGCCATTGTCTGACTGGGAATTCAAAGAATATATTGGGGTTACGTGCACCCACAATTTTTACTACTGGTATACAGTGCCATTGTCTGACTGGGAATTCAAAGAATATATTGGGGTTACGTGCACCCACAATTTTTACTACTGGTATACAGTGCCAGTTTCTGACTGGGAATTCAAAGAATATATTGGGGTTACAAATACCCTCATTTCTTGCTACTGCCATATAGTGCCAGTTTCTGACTGGTAATTCAAAGAATATATTGGGGTTACGTGCACCCACAATTTTTACTACTGGAATACAGTGCCATTGTCTGACTGGGAATTCAAAGAATATATTGGGGTTACAAATACCCTCATTTCTTGCTACTGCCATATAGTGCCAGTTTCTGACTGGTAATTCAAAGAATATATTGGGGTTATAAATACCCTCATTTCTTGCTACTGGTATATAGTGCCATTGTCTGACTGGGAATTCAAAGAATATATTGGGGTTACGTGCACCCACAATTTTTACTACTGGTATACAGTGCCAGTTTCTGACTGGGAATTCAAAGAATATATTGGGGTTACAAATACCCTCATTTCTTGCTACTGCCATATAGTGCCAGTTTCTGACTGGGAATTCAAAGAATATATTGGGGTTATAAATACCCTCATTTCTTGCTACTGCCATATAGTGCCAGTTTCTGACTGGGAATTCAAAGAATATATTGGGGTTACAAATACCCTCATTTCTTGCTACTGCCATATAGTGCCAGTTTCTGACTGGTAATTCAAAGAATATATTGGGGTTATAAATACCCTCATTTCTTGCTACTGGTATATAGTGCCATTGTCTGACTGGGAATTCAAAGAATATATTGGGGTTACGTGCACCCACAATTTTTACTACTGGTATACAGTGCCAGTTTCTGACTGGGAATTCAAAGAATATATTGGGGTTACAAATACCCTCATTTCTTGCTACTGCCATATAGTGCCAGTTTCTGACTGGTAATTCAAAGAATATATTGGGGTTACGTGCACCCACAATTTTTACTACTGGTATACAGTGCCATTGTCTGACTGGGAATTCAAAGAATATATTGGGGTTATAAATACCCTCATTTCTTGCTACTGCCATATAGTGCCAGTTTCTGACTGGGAATTCAAAGAATATATTGGGGTTATAAATACCCTCATTTCTTGCTACTGGTATATAGTGCCATTGTCTGACTGGGAATTCAAAGAATATATTGGGGTTACGTGCACCCACAATTTTTACTACTGGTATACAGTGCCAGTTTCTGACTGGGAATTCAAAGAATATATTGGGGTTACAAATACCCTCATTTCTTGCTACTGCCATATAGTGCCAGTTTCTGACTGGTAATTCAAAGAATATATTGGGGTTACGTGCACCCACAATTTTTACTACTGGTATACAGTGCCATTGTCTGACTGGGAATTCAAAGAATATATTGGGGTTATAAATACCCTCATTTCTTGCTACTGCCATATAGTGCCAGTTTCTGACTGGTAATTCAAAGAATATATTGGGGTTATAAATACCCTCATTTCTTGCTACTGGTATATAGTGCCATTGTCTGACTGGGAATTCAAAGAATATATTGGGGTTACATGCACCCACAATTTTTGCTACTGGTATATAGTGCCAATTTCTAACTGGGAATTCAAAATGCGCAAGGCTCCCGGAAAGGGACGTGGACGAGGCCGTGGGCGAGGTCGGGGGAATGGTTCTGGGGAGCAAGGTAGCAGTGAAGCCACAGGGCGTCCCGTGCCTACTCCTGTGGGGCAGCAAGCATTGCGTCACTCCACAGTGCCAGGGTTGCTTGCCACATTAACTAAACTGCAGGGTACAAACCTTAGTAGGCCCGAGAACCAGGAACAGGTCTTGCAATGGCTGTCAGAGAACGCTTACAGCACATTGTCCAGCAGCCAGTCAGACTCTGCCTCCTCTCCTCCTATTACCCAACAGTCTTGTCCTCCTTCCTCCCAAAATTCCCAAGCTTCACAGAACAATAACCCCAACTGTCCCTGCTCCCCAGAGCTGTTCTCCGCTCCTTTCATTGTCCCTCAACCTGCCTCTCCACGTCACGATTCCACGAACCTAACAGAGGAGCATCTGTGTCCAGATGCTCAAACACTAGAGTCTCCTCCATCTCCGTTCGATTTGGTGGTGGATGACCAGCAATCCACCCTCATCGACGATGATGTGACGCAGTTGCCGTCAGGGCATCCAGTTGACCGGCGCATTGTGCGGGAGGAGGAGATGAGACAGGAGTTGGAAGAGGAAGTGGTGGATGATGAGGACACTGACCCGACCTGGACAGGGGGGATGTCAAGCGGGGAAAGTAGTGTGGATGTTGAGGCAAGTGCAGCACCAAAAAGGGTAGCTAGAGGCAGAGGCAGAGGTCAGCAGCTTAGGCGAAGCCAGGCCACACCCGGAATCTCCCAAGATGTTCCAGTTCGTACCCAGCCCCGAAAAACTCCCACTTCGAGGGCACGTTTCTCGAAGGTGTGGAGTTTTTTCAAGGAATGCGCCGAGGACAGATATAGTGTTGTCTGCACAATTTGCCTCTCGAAATTGATTAGGGGCTCTGAGAAGAGCAACCTGTCCACCACTTCAATGCGCCGTCATTTGGAATCCAAGCACTGGAATCAGTGGCAGGCAGCAACGGCAGGACAAAGGCCGCCTGCCGTTCACGCCACTGCCACTGCCTCTGCCACTGCCTCTGCCTCTGCCACTGCCACTGCTGACTGTGCTGGCGATGCACTCCAGAGGACGAGCCAGGACACCACTTCATCTGCCTCCGCCACTTTGTTGACTTCTCCCTCATCCTCCCCTGTTCCTGTCTTATCTCCTTCTCCTGCACCATCAAAGGCACCATCAGGCGCTTCTTTACAACAACCCACCATCTCTCAGACATTGGAGCGGCGGCAGAAATACACTGCTAACCACCCACACGCGCAAGCCTTGAACGCCAACATCGCTAAACTGCTGGCCCAGGAGATGTTGGCGTTCCGGCTTGTTGAAACTCCCGCCTTCCTGGACCTGATGGCAACTGCGGCACCTCGCTATGCCGTCCCTAGCCGTCACTACTTCTCCCGGTGTGCCGTCCCCGCCTTGCACCAGCACGTGTCACTCAACATCAGGCGGGCCCTTAGTTCCGCGCTTTGCACAAAGGTCCACTTGACCACCGACGCGTGGACAAGTGCATGCGGACAGGGACGCTACATTTCACTGACGGCACACTGGGTGAATGTAGTTGAGGCTGGGACTGCTTCCCAAACTGGCCCGGTGTACCTCGTCTCCCCGCCTAACATTCCTGGCAGGGACACGAGAAGAACACCCCCCTCCTCCTCCTCCTCTACCGCCTCCTCCTCCGCCACCGCCTCCTCCTCCGCTGTTAGATTGACCCCAGCTACGAGTTGGAAACGTTGCAGCACTGGCGTTGGTAGACGTCAGCAGGCTGTGCTGAAGCTGATCAGCTTGGGGGACAGACAGCACACTGCCTCCGAGGTGAGGGATGCCCTGCTCGATGAGACGGCAATATGGTTTGAGCCGCTGCACCTGGGCCCAGGCATGGTCGTTTGTGATAACGGCCGGAACCTGGTAGCAGCTCTGGAGCTTGCCGGACTCCAACATGTTCCATGCCTGGCCCACGTCTTCAACCTAGTGGTGCAACGTTTCCTAAAGAGCTACCCCAATGTTCCAGAGCTACTGGTGAAAGTGCGGCGCATGTGCGCCCACTTTCGCAAGTCGACAGTAGCCGCTGCTAGCTTAAAATCTCTCCAGCAACGCCTGCATGTGCCACAACACTGGCTTTTGTGCGACGTCCCCACACGCTGGAACTCAACGTTTCAGATGTTGAATAGAGTGGTTGAGCAGCAGAGACCTTTGATGGAATACCAGCTACAAAACCCTAGGGTGCCACTAAGTCAGCTGCCTCAGT
The DNA here is from genome assembly GCF_031893055.1 of Leptodactylus fuscus. Lineage (NCBI taxonomy): Eukaryota > Metazoa > Chordata > Amphibia > Anura > Leptodactylidae > Leptodactylus > Leptodactylus fuscus. Next base: position 43,128,671 of record NC_134267.1, read on the forward strand.
TTCACATCCATGAGTGGCCATGGATGAGAGACCTTTGTGACATCCTACGGGTCTTTGAGGAGTCCACAAGGAGGGTGAGCTCTGAGGATGCGATGGTGAGCCTTACAATCCCGCTCTTGTGTGTTCTGAGAGAATCCCTGATTGACATCAGGGATAACTCAGATCACACAGAGGAGTTAGGGATAGCATCCGATCCGTCACAGCTGGAGAGTAGGTCCACACATCTGTCCGCTTCACTGCGTTTAATGGAGGAGGAGGAGGAGGAGGAGGAGGAGGAAGAAGAGTTGTCCGATGATGTGATGGTGATACAGGAGGCTTCCGGGCAACTTCGAATCGTCCCATTGTTGCAGCGCGGATGGGTAGACATGGAGGATGAGGAGGAAATGGAGATTGAACTTTCCGGTGGGGCCAGAGGAGTCATGCCAACTAACACTGTGGCAGACATGGCTGAGTTCATGTTGGGGTGCTTTACAACCGACAAGCGTATTGTCAAAATCATGGAGGACAACCAGTACTGGATCTTTGCTATCCTTGACCCCCGGTATAAAAACAACATCTCGTCTTTTATTCCGGTAGAGGGGAGGGCCAATCGCATCAATGCTTGCCACAGGCAATTGGTGCAGAATATGATGGAGATGTTTCCAGCATGTGACGTTGGCGGCAGGGAGGACAGTTCCTCCAGTAGGCGACCAAGTTCTCACCGGTCCACACAAACGAGGGGCACACTGTCTAAGGTCTGGGACACCTTGATGGCACCCCCTCGCCAAAGTGCCGCCACAGAGGGTCCTAGTGTCACCAGGCGTGAGAAGTATAGGCGCATGTTGCGGGAATACCTTTCCGACCACAGCCCTGTCCTCTCCGACCCCTCTGCGCCCTACACGTATTGGGTGTCGAAGTTGGACCTGTGGCTTGAACTTGCCCTATATGCCTTGGAGGTGCTGTCCTGTCCTGCCGCCAGCGTCCTATCTGAGAGGGTGTTCAGTGCAGCCGGTGGCATCATCACTGACAAGCGCACCCGTCTGTCAGCTGAGATTGCCGACCGGCTCACTTTGATAAAAATGAACCACCACTGGATAGAGCCTTCATTTTTGTGCCCACCTGTGTAAAGCACCCCAACATGAAACTCCATGTCTGTACTCAACCTCTCCAATTCCTCCGCATCCTCATACTCATCCACCATAAGCGTTGCACAATTCTGCTAATACTAGCAGAGGCAAACAGAGAGCGGTACATTGAAGAATGGAGAAACGAAATAAATAACTCCAAGAAACTCACCGTGTACCAATCCCTACAAAGGGACTACACCATGGCCACCTACCTGGAGAGAATACGCCATCCCAAGCACAGACAGACCCTGAGCCGATACAGACTGAGCGCCCACAACCTAGAGATAGAGACGGGGCGATACAGACAGACGTACAAGCCACGGGAGAAGAGACTGTGCCAGCACTGTGACCAGGGGGCCCTAGAAGACGAGACCCACTCCCTGCTACACTGCACCAAATACTCAGCTATGAGGGCCGTCTACTACCAAAGACTCTCTGCCCACATCCCAGACTTCATATCTGCAGACGAGAAGAGGAAACTCTACATACTACTGGGAGAAGAAGAGGCCACTGTGGAGATCGCTGCCCAATACGTGTCCAGCTGTCACCAAACAAGAGGAAGATGAGACTCCATGGACTGTTATATTTATCCCAAAATGGGCTGGTTAGAGGCTCCCTCCACCATGAATTTGCCCAAACTGGGCTGGTTAGAGGCTCCCTCCACCATGAATTGGTCCAAACTGGGCTGGTTAGAGGCTCCCTCCACCATGAATTGGTCCAAACTGGGCTGGTTAGAGGCTCCCTCCACCATGAATTGGTCCAAACTGGGCTGTTTAGAGGCTCCCTCCACCATGAATTGGTCCAAACTGGGGTTTTTAGAGGCTCCCTCCACCATGAATTGGTCCAAACTTGGCTGGTTAGAGGCTCCCTCCACCATGAATTGGTCCAAACTGGGTTTTTTAGAGGCTCCCTCCACCATGAATTGGTCCAAACTGGGGTTTTTAGAGGCTCCCTCCACCATGAATTTGCCAAAACTGGGCTGTTTAGAGGCTCCCTCCACCATGAATTGGTCCAAATTGGGGTTTTTAGAGGCTCCCTCCACCATGAATTTGCCCAAACTGGGCTGGTTAGAGGCTCCCTCCACCATGAATTGGTCCAAACTGGGCTGGTTAGAGGCTCCCTCCACCATGAATTGGTCCAAATTGGCGTTTTTAGAGGCTCCCTCCATCATGAATTGGTCCAAACTGGGCTGTTTAGAGGCTCCCTCCACCACGAATTGGTCCAAACTGGGGTTTTTAGAGGCTCCCTCCACCATGAATTGGTCCAAACTGGGCTGGTTAGAGGCTCCCTCCACCATGAATTGGTCCAAACTGGGTTTTTTAGAGGCTCCCTCCACCATGAATTGGTCCAAACTGGGTTTTTTAGAGGCTCCCTCCACCATGAATTGGTCCAAACTGGGGTTTTTAGAGGCTCCCTCCACCATGAATTGGTCCAAACTGGGGTTTTTAGAGGCTCCCTCCACCATGAATTGGTCCAAACTGGGGTTTTTAGAGGCTCCCTCCACCATGAATTGGTCCAAACTGGGGTTTTTAGAGGCTCCCTCCACCATGAATTGGTCCAAACTGGGCTGGTTAGAGGCTCCCTCCACCATGAATTGGTCCAAATTGGGGTTTTTAGAGGCTCCCTCCATCATGAATTGGTCCAAACTGGGCTGTTTAGAGGCTCCCTCCACCATGAATTGGTCCAAACTGGGGTTTTTAGAGGCTCCCTCCACCATGAATTGGTCCAAACTGGGCTGGTTAGAGGCTCCCTCCACCATGAATTGGTCCAAACTGGGTTTTTTAGAGGCTCCCTCCACCATGAATTGGTCCAAACTGGGGTTTTTAGAGGCTCCCTCCACCATGAATTGGTCCAAACTGGGGTTTTTAGAGGCTCCCTCCACCATGAATTGATCCAAACTGGGGTTTTTAGAGGCTCCCTCCACCATGAATTGGTCCAAACTGGGCTGGTTAGAGGCTCCCTCCACCATGAATTTGCCCAAACTGGGCTGTTTAGAGGCTCCCTCCACCATGAATTGGTCCAAACGGGGGTTTTTAGAGGCTCCCTCCACCATGAATTTGCCCAAACTGGGCTGGTTAGAGGCTCCCTCCACCATGAATTTGCCCAAACTGGGCTGTTTAGAGGCTCCCTCCACCATGAATTGGTCCAAACTGGGCTGTTTAGAGGCTCCCTCCACCATGAATTGGTCCAAACTGGGTTTTTTAGAGGCTCCCTCCACCATGAATTGGTCCAAACTGGGGTTTTTAGAGGCTCCCTCCACCATGAATTGATCCAAACTGGGGTTTTTAGAGGCTCCCTCCACCATGAATTGGTCCAAACTGGGCTGGTTAGAGGCTCCCTCCACCATGAATTTGCCCAAACTGGGCTGTTTAGAGGCTCCCTCCACCATGAATTGGTCCAAACTGGGCTGGTTAGAGGCTCCCTCCACCATGAATTGGTCCAAACTGGGGTTTTTAGAGGCTCCCTCCACCATGAATTGGTCCAAACTGGGGTTTTTAGAGGCTCCCTCCACCATGAATTGGTCCAAACTGGGGTTTTTAGAGGCTCCCTCCACCATGAATTGGTCCAAACTGGGGTTTTTAGAGGCTCCCTCCACCATGAATTGGTCCAAACTGGGGTTTTTAGAGGCTCCCTCCACCATGAATTTGCCCAAACTCTGTTGGTTAGAGGCTCAATCCACCCTGATTTTCAAAACAAATGTTGGTGCCAACCTCAACTTACTACAAGGGCCAAATTCACTGCTGGTGACAAGCTCTCCTCACTGCAAGTGCCAAATACACATGTTTCAAGGTGTTTTCCTACTGTCAGAGAGGTGGTATTGAGTGTGTAAAGTGTGTAGTTGTTAGGCTGTGATGTTGGGGTAATAGAGGGTCTTTGGTGTGTTAGATGCCCCCAGACATGCTTCCCCTGCTGTCCCAGTGTCATTCCAGAGGTGTTGGCATCATTTCCTGGGGTGTCATAGTGGACTTGGTGACCCTCCAGACACGGATTTGGGTTTCCCCCTTAACGAGTATCTGTTCCCCATAGACTATAATGGGGTTCGAAACCCGTTCGAACACACGAACAGTGAGCGGCTGTTCGATTCGAATTTCGAACCTCGAACATTTTAGTGTTCGCTCATCTCTAACTGTGAACTATGTGACTGTGAGACAGGGATGGATGTACAGGCAGGGTTAGATAGGGATTACCTTTATTTAGGTGGGAATGTCACTCACCCAGCTCTTTTCCAATAAGAATGTATTGACCAGCGTTGATTGGCCAAATGCCATACAGAGTACAACATTCGGCCAATCAACACTGGTTCTGCCAGAGGCTCGTCTGTGAGGAGGCGGAGTCTAAGATCAGACCAGAATGGAGACTGGTGTGGACCGATCTTAGACTCCGCCTCCTCCAGCAGAACCAGAAAACTGCCAACTCTCCCGACTAGCAAGGTCGAGCCTGCTGCAGAACCAGTGTTGATTTGCCGAATGCTATACAGTGTATAGCATTCGGCCAATTAATGCTGGTTCTGCAGGACGAGTAAGGTAAGTTCACATTAGCGCTTGCCTCTCATCTGGAAGGAGTCCACAGGAGGACCCCCGAACAGAATATCAGCACAACTGCAAGCGCTGTGCAGTTAAAGTGCACAAACCCCATAGACTATAATGGGGTCCGTGTGCTTGCCGCGCACTGCCCACACAAATCATTAGTTCGGGCAGTGCGCTGCAAGCAAACGGACCCGTTATAGTCTATGGGTCCGTGCGCTTTAACTGCACAGCGCTCCTCCTAAACACTCTACTCCTGCTACTTGTGGACTTGGTGACTCTCCTTTAGTCGAATAGTGGTTTCCCCTGAAACGAGCATTTTTTTCCCATAGACTATAATGGGATTCGATATTCGATTGAGTAGTCAAATATTGAGGCTCTACTCGAAATGAATATCGAATCTCAAAAGTTTCACTACTCACTCATCTCTAGTCTTCATGAATGTCTGGTCACACTGCAACCATTTCTACATGTGAATACTGTTTAGGAGTGGCCGAACAGTACGTTTATGCACAACTGCATGACTCTGGAGTTTTCTACATCTTGAGGTTCAGCAGAGGCAACAACAACTTCAAATATCTGCTTACTGCTTTGTAATGATATATTAGTAGCTGCTCCCTTAATCTGATGAATTTATCTGGCAGAAACCCTCATTATGCCTTTATTTACATGAGCCCATCTGTGCTCTGAATCAGCCATATACATCTTCACAGTTTCATAATCACACTTATGTTTTCGTGAAATATCTGTTTTACATCCTTGTCCAAGGTATTGCACCATTTGATGCTTTTCGGCAGCAGAGACATCCTCTTTTTTCCCCTATATTGCTTGAAACCTGTGTCATACTTAATAATGTGGAACATCCTTCTTAAGTAGGTTTACTTTAATTTGGCTCACCTGGCAAGCTAACAGGTGTTTGAGATTGTGATCCAAAAAGCCCTGAAACACAAAACCATGCCTGAGTTTAATTGAAAAACAAGAAATTAAATCTTTAGGACATGCAAATCTGATTTACATAATAATTTGTAACACGGCGTATATACTGCTAAATGATGACAGAACTTAGTTCATACCATTTACTTGTAGGACAAAATGAACTGAATTATGGCTTGACATATATAGAGACTTCACTGTGCACCGTATATGGGCTTCTCCATAATAAAGAGAAAATGAGGGTGGGGGGTAACTTCAAAAATATAAACCTTGGGTATTATAAAACATGGAAACTTCTCGTGTCACGTGGAAGATGAGAGTCTATTCAGTCCTATCTGAATTATTATATCTACATTATTTTCAGATATATCACTGGTTGATAGTCTTTTTCAAATCCCATTTCTTTTTTTCAAATATCTTAAAAAATATTCCATCTAATAGATGTCTATTATATAATCTTTACCTGTTAAATCTGTACATCTGCACAAAGTCGGCCATCAGCAGCCACCTTTACAAATTTCCATAGAAATCGCTTATTCAGCTCAATGAACAGATATTCTATTTGTTCTGAGAATAAAAGGATCAGATGGTTTCAAACTCAACTTGTCCCTATTCACATTAGATTGGCAAGGTCCATTGACAGCTATCTAATGTGTATGGCCGGTAAAGGACCACTTAACATAATACAAAAAAACTAAATAATTTGTTCTATAGAAGATGGAACATAAAACATCATATAAAATAGTAAAAAAAATACTATTTACAATTCCTATAAGATTTATCCACATATGTTACTAGGATACTAGAAAATGGTAATGAATAACCAATCTTATACTCATTTTATATGTCAACTTGAAAGGGCACATCATATGCACAACACCGGCTATGCACAGATTAGTTATCATCTCTTCAAGTGATCTCTGTAAGACCCGCAGTAAATCAATGCTAAATGCAAACCCCTATCAGTCCAGTCAAAACCGTAAGTACACTGGTCCATCCATGTGGAAGGAGACTAAGCAATGATATTTAGCAAAAAGCTATTTTATATCTGCTGTACCATGAATGGTTGTAAAGGTGAGGCTGAATTCCCTCTCTAGATATAAAGCAACTGACCCTTTTAATACCATAGTCAAATCACATTACTTCCATACAGACTGATATCTGAGAGCTAAAAATCTTCAAGTCTCTTGCGATTGTTCTTTTTTTAAAACTTTTTTATTTCAATATAGCAAAGGCCCCTCGTAGTGAAACCCAGCTAAATAACTCTGTAGAGAATAAAATACAATAGGAAAAAATGACATTTTTTTCTGCAGTGTTCTTCATTGAGATTCTGCTGCCATTTTCTCTGCGTTATTTTCCTCCTTTATCAAATATAGGGGATTTCACAACTAAAAGTAACATGCTGCATTTTTTTCCCCTCCATTTACCCCTTCCATCATAATAGTATAGTGGGTGTGGGGAATTTATCTGGCGGAGACCTGCAATTATTGCCTGCACTGTTTGGAGGCATTAAAGGGATTCTACCATTAAGCTACCTTTTTTTCTAATGAACACGTCGGAATAGCCTTAAGAAAGGCTATTCGTCTCCTACCTTTAGACGTGGTCTCCACCGCGCCGTTCCGTAGAAATACCGGTTTTAACCAGTATGCAAATGAGCTCTCCGCAGCAATGAGGGCGGGCCCCAGCGCTGAAACACCGATGAGCGCATCCTCATTGCTGCCCAGAGCTCTTTCCTGCGCTGCCTCCTTCTTCTGCAGCAACTCCGCCTCTTCTGGCTTCTCTTGCTCTTGTAGTTATATACAGGAGCATGGCCGGTAGCCATTTTGGGGTAGCCGCTCTTGCAGTCCAATACAGGAGCTGGCCGGCGGCCATTTTGGGGTGGCCTCTCTATGCTCCTGTATAGAACTACAAGAGCAAGAGAAGCCAGAAGAGACGGAGTTGCTGCAGAAGAAGGAGGCGGCGCAGGAAAGAGCTCTCAGGCAGCAATGGGGATGCGCTCATCGGTCTTTCAGCGCTGGGGCCCACCCTCATTGCTGCAGAGAGCTCATTTGCATTCCGGTTAAAACCGGTATTTCTATGGAACGGCGCGGTGGAGACCACGTCTAAAGGTAGGAGACGAATAGGCTTTCTTAAGGCTATTCCGACGTGGTAATTAGAATAAAAAGTAGTTTAATGGTAGAATCCCTTTAAGCCCTTTGGTCAAAGCTTATGCCATTCCGGCATGAGATTCGGGGCTAGCAATCTGTTGCTAGGACAGCCAGGTTCTTATTAGGGCATGTTCACACTGAGGTTTTTGGAGGAGATGTTGACGTGGAATCTGCCTCAAAATCCGGCTCCAAAAACGGCTCCCATTAACTTCAATCGAAGCTGCTCGCTTTTTTTCCCGCTAGCTAGTAGCGGAAAAAAGAAGCGAGCTGTCCTATCTTGCCGCAGATTCCGCTGCTGACTCAGCCACGGCGTGAGGCTCCCTCCCAATTAGGCCCATTCTTCAGGCCTAATCCGGAGCGGAACGCCACGACTGGATCCCGTCGCGGCTAGCCGTACGGAAGTGTTCACGCGTGGAATGCAAATTCCGCCATGTGAACATAATTTTAATCTCTCCCAGGCTTCTCCGCCATTTATTTGTATTACAAACTGCTTTATTCAGTACCTAAGCAGTAGTATTACATTTACATTATCAGTCTCAATGAATCCACAATACTTTACAAGGCTCCCTTGAATAAAGGGATGACCCACATGAAAAGAAAAATGTAAAATTTGTTTGAAATAAATCAATAGTATTGAATAGAACCACATAAAGGCTACACATGCCTAACAACACAAAGACTATGGTTGTTCCCCTTGAAACTAATTTTTTTTATTGAACTCATTTTCCATAAAAATAAAATTTAAAAAATGCATTTTAATAAAGTAGATATTATCGATGTAGGGAAGAAAGACAATGTATTGCACAATATATAGGACATGATGGAATAAATACGAGATCTGACATTAAACAATGAAATCAGGCAAACTTACCATAGGCACATTAATTTATATCCACTATAACGGGTACATACAGTAGTTATTTATTTACCATGAGCCATATTTCTGTCTGGTAACTAAAATGAAATTATGATTGGGAAAAGATAAACCTTTTAATGGCCAATGGAGAAGAGGATGAAGATGATAGTAACCTCTCATCAGGACTGTTACGTAAAACGGGAATAGAGATACTAGATGGTTTTGAACGTTTGCTATTTAAGGGAGCATTCACACGGAGTAACGCGGCACTGATTCTGGCACGATAACTCGCTTAAGAATCAGTGCTGCAAAACAGAATCCCATTGAGTTCAATGGGTTCCGTTTAATGCGCGTAACACATTGAAATCAATTGGTAAAAATCCTCCTATTGATTTCAATCTGTTACGCATGTTAAACGGAGCCCAATGAAGTCATTAGGATTCTGTTTTGCAGCGCTGATTCTTACGAGAGTTATTGTGCCAGAAATCAGCACCGCATTACTCCGTGTGACTGCCCCCTAACATTATCTTTTTAGTTAGACATTGAAAAGAATCAACAATTGTGGACTTTCAGCTAATACAATACAAAAATACCATCCAGTGGGGTAGATTTATGCAACAGTGGGCAACAAAGAAACTTTCGATTAAATTGTTCCATAAATGTCGCGCTTTGTTTCCCTTATGTGATGATGCATTGTGCCTCCTCATAAAACATATTTCCAGTTCTGTTGTGCTTGGAAAATTTTTTGGATAATCTAATACCATCTATAAAGAATCTTACAGGAGTTCTCCACGTGATTGATGATTCTGGAAGTTTGGAATTGATTTGTTTTCCATTCATATTCAGAAACAGAAAATGAATCTTTCTCCAGCGGTTTCTATACTTGTTTTTAATAAGTAATTTCCAAAAACTGAAAAAAGCTAAGGGTAGAAAAAAGGAAATACGTATTCTAATGTTCTAGAAGTGGTTCAGAGACAAGAATTCACATGTACTGTACATAGATAATTTTCAATATAGTGTTATTTAATAAAAAAAAAATTGCTAAAGTTTCCAAGCTAAATGATGAGTCTTGATCAGGGGCGTAACTATCAGGGTAGCTGCGGTAGTGGCTGCCACAGAGCTCGGGACATTAGAGGGCCGAGTGACAGCCGCTACCGATGCATTGTTGTTTTTTGTTTTTTTCTTAAATAGGCCCTTACCGACTGGAGTTACAGGAGTAACGGGCCATATTTACTTACCTCTCCTGGCTACAGGAAGGCTTCAAGGCCCTGCATGACGTTTTGTGGCTAGGATCTGCGTCCTTATGCGTCGTGACCCAGGCCCAGGTCAAGTGACGTCCTGTACATCATTGAAGATGGCCGACATCAGCTGGGACTGCATCGGAGCCAGGGATAGGTAAGTAACAGTGTTTTTTTATGTTTGTACCCTCCCCTGGGTCTTCAATTATTATACTTGGGGGTTTGAAGAGACCCCCCAGTATAATAATTGTTCATGGTTGTCCACAATGGGGCATAATGCCATGTGCAGGGGCCACTATGGGGCATAGTGAAAGGCCTACTGTGTGCAGGGGCCACTATGGGGCATAATACTGTGTGCAAGGGCCACTAGTGGATATAATAGTGCATGCAGGAATGGGGGGGTTGGTTGGTTTGGCATCAGTCGGGGGGGGGGGGAGAGGGCCATGTCAAATGTTTGCCACAGAGCCCCACCATTCCTAGTTACTCCACTGGTCTGGATACTCCACTTGAAACAGATATACACTACAGGAATGTTGTATGACTGAGTGAGCAGAATACCAGAAGTAATTCTACAGTACACTCAATTTTTTACACAAAACTACATACCGTATTTTTCGGACTATAAGACGCACTTTTTTTCCTCCCAATATGGGAGGAAAATGTGTGTGCGTCTTATAGTCCGAATGCAGCGTGCAGCGTCTGTGTCCTGTCTGTGAGGAGCAGCACGGAGAGCAGCACGGTGCCTGCCTGCTCTGCCCCTCCTTCCCTGTCTGTGTCGCGTGTTTGCAGGAGCGAGATATGAGAGGCAGGGAAGTAAGGGCGGGCCAGACAGGTGAAGGAAGCGTGGTTTCAAGCTTGCCGAGAAAACCACGCCTCCTTCTCCTGTCTGGCCCGTCCCTCCTTCACTGCCTCTCAGATCTGGCTCCTGCAATGATGCCACACAGACAGGGAAGGAGGGGCGGGCCAAACGGGAGGAGGAGGCGTGGTTTTCTCGGCAAGCTTGAAACCACGCTTCCTTCACCCGTCTGGCCCGCCCCTACTTCCCTGCCTGTGTGGCTTCATTGCAGGAGTAAGATCTGAGAGGCAGTGAAGGAGGGACGAGCCAGATGGGTGAAAGAGGCGTGTTTTCAAGTTTGCTTAGAAAACCACACCTCCTTCACCCGTCTGGCCCGCCCCTTTTTCTCTTCTTGCATAGCTTCACTGCAGGGTGTCTCTTTCTATCCATGGATGAGATTAGATAGACAGACAGACAGACAGACAGACAGACAGATAGACAGATTAGATAGATATGTTCAAATCACCCCCATATCCCTAGAATACATATAAAACAAAAACATTACTGTGAAACACATACATTTGGTATCCCTGTGTCCGAAAGCCCCCGGTTCTATTTACATTGGTGAAATATTATATTATTAGGTTATTAAATATTTCACCAATTTTTTTTCCTTAAAATTTTTTTTTCCCTATTTTCCTCCTCTAAAACCTTAGTGCGTCTTATGGTCCGGTGCGTCTTATAGTCCGAAAAATACGGTAATGTATATATAAGTATTAAAAGGAAACTAAAAATGTGTCAGTTCTCGCTGCATTAATCATAATATGCCACTGATATCCGTAGAGTGGTTCATAGCCAAAATCTTCTTTGGCTATGTTCCTTACAGACAAAGCAGAAAAAAACATTGGCTTCTATGTATAATTCTGAACGAAGAAATAATTCAAATTTTTATACAAATATCTGAAATGTTAATAAGGGAACAATAGAGAAAGCACAAAAATTAATTCCTTGCAGTCCCTCCCTTAAAATGGATCTTCAATGACATTTGTCCAAAAACTACTTTTTGCACAGCTGAATAGAGCCTTTCATTACATTTACAACAATACCTATATTATGTAGATCGCTATTTACTACCATATGATACAACACAATGTATGAGCACTATGTGTAAAATCTCCTTCTGCTTCATAAAAAAGGAGACATAGACTAAGGGAAATGAAATCAGACCTTGGCCCTTGCTGCTGAGTTGTCATATCATACACCACAGCTCATCCAATCAGGGCGCAGGTCCATGGGTCTCCCCAGCATACATTGTGTGCAAAGCAAGAGTATTTAATAACCTAACCTGAGCTTTTCACAACACTAGTACTTTTCATATTCAGCTTTTAGATGTTGTTTTTATCTAGAAATAGGCCTTTGCTGCTCATAGTGTGCTGAAATTCTTTCAACTCAACCTTATTTACATGTCATTCCCCCTTTTTATATACCAAACCCCCCATTTACAGTTAAAAAAATCCAGATAAAATAGTGCAGCTTGCTGCACTATTTTGTCAAGTAAAATGCCAAATTCCCTATGCTGCACCCCTCAATGTTTTATACAGGACTGCTTCACAACGTTTAAAGAGGGCCCTTTATGTCCTCGGGCACATGCGGTTTTATATACTGCCAGAAAGCTGCAAAGTGCAGTTACCTATACCTCTTCACTGTCAAAAGGGCGTTCCTGACAGTCTAGCTGGGCTGTGAGGAACGCCCCTCCTAACAGTACTGTCCATAGCTCTGTACTGTCAGGGGGCATTCCTTACTGCCCAGCCATGACACTGAGCGGTGAAAAATGCTCCCCCCTTCCTGACAGTACTTGTCCATAGACTAGTACTGGGGAGGCATTCCTCACCGTTCAGTGAGGAATACCTCTTCTGACAGTACAGAGGTATGGACAGTACTGTTAGGAGGGGCGTTCCTCACAGCCCAGCTAGACTGTCAGGAACATCCTTCTGACAGTGAAGAGGTATCGATAAATGCACCAATATCTCTTGCCTGGGAAATGGGAAAGTGGTATATAAAACTGTATTTGCCCGAGGACATGAAAGATCCTCTTTAATACTCTCATATTGCTCTCCCACAGTATAATGCCCATTTGTAACCCCACAAAGTATAATGTCTCAGTGACTCAGTGTGGACAGAAAAGAGTATAGTATCACGTTGTGTCCCATACGCAACATAATGTTCCTTTAGTGCCTGCACACAGTATTATGACTTATTGTATTCCCCACACAGTATAATACCCCCTACAAGCACACACAGAAGTCATTTATATGTTTTATGTTTATTACATCTTTATTGTTTTTGTCAGATTGTTGCTCCTTTTTAGTGGAAGAGACATTATAAATAATGAGACTGAGAGTTGCTTTGTCCTGTAGACCTGATGACCCCATGCTTGTGTTGATCACACAGGTTATTAGTTCTTCTACAGAACAGAGTAGCTCTTGGTCTCATTATTTATAACACTTTCAATGCCAGGGAGCAGCAATTCAGAGAGTTAGGGCTAGTTCACACGTGGGCAAAGGGGCGAATTTTGACAGCGGATTTCGCTTAAAAATCCGCCCCTCTACAATGGTAGTCTATGTAGACCACCGGGCTTTTTTTTTTCCGCTAACGGCGGGCTGCCGCTAGCAGAGAAAAGAAACGACCTGCCCTATCTTCAGGCGGAAGCCGCGCGGGCTCAGCTGCGCAGCTTCCGCCCCCGGCAGCTCCCTCCTATGTCGGCTCATTCATTTGAGTCGACAGCGGAGGGGAAAGCCGCGACCGCGATGGTCGCGGCAGGCAGGTTTTGACAAGAGAGAGACGCGGCTCGCCGCGTCTCTCTCGGTGTCAAAACCCGCACGGGCAGTTTACGTGTGAACTGACCCTTAGGGCTAGTTCACACATGGGCAAAGGGGAGGTTTTTGACAGCGCATTTCGCTTCAAAATCAGCCCCTTTACAATGGAGCCCTATGTGAACAGCTAGCTTTTTTTTTCTGCTAGCTTTTTTTTTCTGCTAGTTATTTTTCAGCTAGCAGAAAAAAGAAGCGACATGACCTTTCTTCAGGCATTTTCCGCCTGAAGAAAGCAATAGAAGTGAATAGGAGACAAAAAACCGTGCGGAAAAAAAATGCTAGCGGTTTTTTCAGGCCATTCACTTTGGGTCAGTTCACACGTGAACTGCCCGCGCGGGTTTTGACACCGAGAGAGATGCGGTGAGCCGCGTCTCTCTCTTGTCAAAACCCGCCTGCCGCGACCATCGCGGTCGCGGCTTTCCCCTCCACTGTCGGCTCAAATGAATGAGCCGACATAGGAGGGAGCTGCCGGGGGCGGAAGCCGCGTGGCTGCGCCTGCGCGGCTTCCGCCTGAAGAAAGGTCATGTCCTTTCTTTTCTCCGCTAGCGGCAGCCCGCCGCTAGTGGAAAAAAAAAGCCCGGTGGTCTACATAGACCACCATTGTAAAGGGGCGGATTTTGAAGCGAAATCCGCTGTCAAAATCCGCCCCTTTGCCTACATGTGAACTAGCCCTTTATGGGAGGGGAAAACAGCCTGGCTTTTTTTTAGAAGCGGTTTTTACAAAAAAAAAAAAAGCTCCAAAAAAAGCTTGGCAAGGACAAAAAAAGCTTCCTAATTAGGAAACGTTTTTTTTCAGGACCAAAATAAGCCAGGAGGTTTTTACGTGTGAACTAGCATGCCTTTGAGCTCAAGGGAGGTACTGGCTACACAGAATATTTGAGAGATGGGAGTCTCAGAGATGCTCCCACTTTTTGGGATCCTCCCAGACATTCCAGGACGGTTGACGAGTATGCAGTACCTTCACCCTAACACATTTCACAACCCCAACCGTTGCACTTTTCATATCACCAACCATACCACATTTCATAACGACAACCCTAGCATATTTCATAACCCAAACTGAGTGCTAAGGTTGGGTTTAAGAAATATGCTAGGGTTATGAACATATGTGCTATGTTAAGGTTATAAATGCGTATCAGGCTTAAGGTTATGAAATGTATGTTTAGGTAAGGATTAAAAAATGTTCACTAGGGTTATCAAATATATAATAAATTCTCCATAATCCTAATCCAAGCACATATTTGATAACCCAAGTGCATAGTTTATAACCCTAACCCTAGCACATATGTCCACAACCCTAACCATCATACACAATTCATAACTCTAACTCTGTACTAGGGCAAGGATTATGAAATATGTGTTCAGTTTAAGGTTATAGATATGCAAGTCAATGAGTGAACCTAGTTCTAGTGAATCTGAAACTTTTGGGATCTACATTACACAAACCCCATATACAGGAGGTGTGATCGATGTTGGAACTGACATTTTGCTTTCCATAAGCTGTTGTCTTGGCAATTCAAATGAATAGAGCGTCCCTTCAGGTCCATTGGTGTCTGTCATTAGTCAGATGCATCTTTCAGGTCAGTCCCTTCTTCTGTTCCAATGACAGAACAGAAAAACAGAGCCCAGCCTTACTATATAACTATAGAATGAATACTGGAACACTTTACTCATACTATCCTGTATACATGATCCCCTTACCTGTAACATTGAAATGCACCAATAACATCCATAACACTCTAAATTAAAGTTTAGTGCACCCAAAGCTGTGCCATAGCACAGTCTCCAAGATTTTCATACTTACCTTTTAAATACATCTACTTATGCACTAGGTAAGAGTTGTTGGAACATGTTGAAGGACCCTGCAAGAAATTGCTACACTAAGTGATATTCAGGACAGCGCCAACATTTCTGGAAAACCCTGGAGGTCTGCTACCATTCCTGTCAATGAACAATCTAAGCAAGTGTTCCAGGTGTCCTGAAAATAAAAATAAATTGTGGAGAAGGTAGCTCGGTAGAAGCAGTGGTGTGGACCCAACCAGTCAGAGACAGGGACACAAATCTTGTAGCAAAGCGGTTTATTTAAGAAAAACAGCAAAATAAATAAACCTTTACGTCAGGCACAAAAATGAGCAAAACAATATCCAGCCTTAACTTCAGGCAAAATAATGTCAAACAAAATCCTGCTTGTCTGAGCACTAACTAAACAGAAAATACTAACTGTACGTGTGGCTTACTCTCAGCCACACGAATCAACCAAAAAAAACCCCACTGTACCGTATCACAAGGTTCCCAGTGCCAGGACAGACCCAGCCACCTCCTTTCCTCCGAGGATCTGCCCTGAAGTGCAGGCTCTGCAGCCTTTTATGACCCAGTAATAAGCCTCAAGACCCACACCTGGGGCTGAAACCTATTCCAGACTTTCCCTGGACCACACATATGTCAGGAATCTAGGGGAGATATACCATGACTACAACACTCTTCCTGTCACCTTCTCACAATATATAAATATGTTACGTTAGACAATACCCTGCTTTGACCTATTTGCCTTTTTTTCTGCTCTTCCACCAAGAGAAAATATATTAAATATAATATAAACAAATTTCTTTTCTTGTAGACATCCAATAAATTATTAAGGAATGATGTGCTTCACCAAATCATTCTTCTTCTATAATCTTATCAGCACTTCCAAGGCTTATGCTGACATAGTTCTAGGACATCTTTAATTAGAATATAATCAATCAATTAAGACTTAGTGAAAATGCAGAAAATTCTTTCAATTATTCATGTTAATCTAGATATCAGCCTGTAAAAAAATCTGTAGGAACATGATTAAAATTAGGCAATTTACATTAATAATTTGCTTCCATGACTGTCATTTATTTATTGTTATGATATAAATGAAACATATTTAAGGTCAAGTTCAAATAATGTTGAATTAATATTTCATTGTTCCTGTTGAGTTGGGTCTTTTATGCATCAGATTCAGCATAAAAGACGTTCCACGTTGCAATAGTGTTTTTGTGTCCAAGAAACTGTTGACAATTTGTCCTAATTAAAATTCCATGCAGGGATTTCTTACTTAGGCTACATGCAAACAAAACGGCCATGAAAAACAGATGAAGTATCTGTTTTTTCATGATATTTTGCATCCTTGGGGCAGCCATTTTTAGGGATCCCTCATGGACTTAATTCTATTGATGGATACATAAAAATGGACAAAAATAGGACATGTGAATTACCCTACTGAAATCGATATGTTCTAAAAATGTTTTACAAAAATGGCCAGGTGACCTTAGGTTACATACGCAAAACAGGAGGCTTTTAACATCGGTTTTGTATAAATCTGTTTTTAACTGTCAATTAAAAAAAAGGTTAAACTTCATTATGTTTTTTTTAATTTCCAACTCACAACGTCCAATTTTAACGTCAGTGAAAATTATACTTTATGTTACGTCCTCACCCGTTCAAACTCCTGCGCCAACCTCTGGCCTCGTTATACGGCGCAGGAAGCATGTCCGCTCATGATAACCTGCTCCCGGACTTCTGTCATCTCTATTGGTACTGTTAGGGTTAACGTTTTGTGCTTGGGATTGACAGTTTATCTGCCAATCAAGCCTGGAACGGGTTCTGGACTACTTTAAACTGGCCATTAGCTCACACATGGTTGCTACTGTGTCTCTGACCTTGATAAGTGTTTCCCTTGCTCTACTATCGTTTTTACAGACCTCTGCTTTTTGGCTTTTTGACTACTACTTTTGGATTACAATTTGGTACTGTTTTATCTCTTTGGTGTTGTATTGTCTTGTCCTGTTCTGTGTATCACTTATCTAGAGTAGGGTTTGTCATATAGTTTCCCTGTCATTAGGACAGTTGTAGCAAATCGGTAGAGACACAGGGTGGGCCTAGATTTAGGGCTCACTATCTCTGTCTTCCCTTTCCCTAGCAGCTGTTATTGGGAATTACCTTTGGTCAATTCTAATATAAACAATGTGGAACATTTCTGGTTTTTTTGCCGATTTTTGGTTCTGGCAATCCAGGAATGATGTCAGATGCCCCCCACATGTAGCCAATCACTAACCTCAATGCACTGTACAGTAGTCAGATATGTCATTAATGCAGAGGGATGACAAACCTGACCATTATATGGATCACTGAGATCAATGATTGGCTGCAACAGCCACTTGGTAGGCAATTGACTTAATCCCTAGAGTGCCAGAACCATTGTGGCAAATAGATAAGAACACAGGGTGGGCCTAGGTTTAGGAATCACTATCCCTGTTTTCCCTTTCCCCAGCAACTGATATTGGAAATTACCTTCTTTCCCCAGCAACTGATATTGGAAATTACCTTTGATAATTCTAACACTTTAGTCAAAAAGCAAACATTAAAAACTGACCCATAGACTGGCATTAGGTCTGGTAGGCCAGAAGCATGGACAAAAATAGAAAATGACAGTTATTTATTGTAAGTTAAAAAAAAAGCATGTGTGTATGTACTCATTGACTCCCACTGTTCTAAAAATGGGTGTGTAACAAACATTTAAATATATATATATATATATATATATATATATATATATATATATACAAATAAGTGCAATGACTATATTTGCACCTCCATCCTTATTAGCAGAATTTTTTTATTGTCTGAATTTCTTATTATAACAGAAGCCTGTCAAATGATAATCTTTGTTTGACCTATCAGATATGATCTGACTAAGCGAATAAACCTCCTTCCCCAGCAGTTTTTTTTTTTTAGCACAATGTAATTTACATGACTATAGAGAAAACTAAGAAAAGCAGAGAGGTTTTCAGCAATTTTTGCAATTAACCATAATAGAAGAGTGATTAGTGATGTTATCTGAATAATCAATACACCATACATTTCTGAATACGTGCATTGTGTATTGGAATACATGAACAACAATGCTTGTCAATTTTTTTAATTAGAGTTTCCAAATGGAAGAAGCATTGTAGTAATGGCACTTCATTATTAAACGCCTATCAGTGGGGATCAGTTGTTTACAGCTACACTTCTGTGATAAGCCGCTGCTCACAACAGTCTTTAGCAAAGCTCGTTCTTTACCTAACTAAATCCTGTTTTATTCCACTATATTGTAACATGACTAGGTTATAACCCAGTAAAGCATAAAGTACATCAGAACCTGAAATATAAAAATGAATGATAAAAGTAAAGAAATATAATTGTACTCACTATTTGTTAGTAGGCGGCATTGTCCGCATGGTCTCTATAGACGTCTTGTAGAAAGCTTCTCATTCACAATTTTATTTTGGTGTGTTTTTTTCTTTTTCTAGCTAAAAGCACAACAAAAAGGTCTCTATTGCTTAACGTGTTTTGGAGTATTTTCTAACTTTGACTTTTTTGTATGCACACGGTTTCAGACTTCTTTTTCTCTTTTTTTCCTATAGTAAAGCACCTGTAAAGAAAGCCAGACCCAGAGCATGCTAGATAATGAAAAATCACAAAAGAAAAAAAAACAACTAAAACAGCAAAAAATGTTTAAAAAATGCATATAAGACTATTAATAAACGTGCAACAGACATAAATGCTTACTCATCCGTATCATGTAATATCCAGTTCTTAAGACTAAGGGTCGGATCACATCTGCGTATGTATTCCGTCTGGTTAAAGTCCGCATGGGGACCCCCCGAAAGGAATACAAATGCAATTGCAAGTGCTGTGCAGTAAAAGCCCACGGACCCCATAGACTATAATGGGGTCTGTGTGCTTGCTGCATGAATCATTCATGTGGGCAGTGCACGTCAAGCACACGGACCCCATTATAGTCTATGGGGTGCGTGTGCTTTAACTGCATGGCGCTTGCAGTTGCATTGGTATTCCTCATGCGGATTCCCCCGGACGGAATCCAAACACTAATGCGAAGCAGGGGTAATAAGTCTTTAGAAATGAAAGTTAATAGTCTAGTTTCTCTGACTTGCCTATGAAGGTGTTTGATTTTATTATCCTAATTTGGTGACATGTGTAGTTCTGATTTCATACTGTCTTTAGCTTGCACATCCATTTAAGGTGGGGGTTGAGGATGCCCTTATTCACTTGGTGCACACAATGTACTTGCACTTGGATGGTAGCAGTCCAGTTGATAGTATTACTTTTTGACTTCACAATAGTACTGCATTTAATAATATACCACCCAGCTTGTTGGCGCATAAATTGTTGTGTGAGTCAGTTGTGGGATCTTTGGTGTACTGGGTAACTAAACACTTGTATGTATATTCAGCGGATTGTTTGCTTGGGCACAGGATTTTCTGATCATTTGATTTGTTGACTTGGTGTTCCATTGGGAATGGTATTGGCAATATTCCTGTTCGCTGTGTATACAACTGATTTTCAGAATGACTGCGTACTTCTTGATCATGCCTATTTGGAATACAGAGAAGTGGCAAAATAAAAAAGTCATTGTGGCACGGTGATAATTGTTTAATAATTAGTAAGACAAAGAAGGATGGTGTTCTTGAGAGGCTTAGGATAGATGTTGCATTTGACATTTGTAGTAAGAAGGTGCTGTTTTTCATGAACCTTGGATGATTGGGGCTTTGTTCTTCGCATTTGTTTTTTTTGGGGGGGGGATAGCAATGCAAGGTGGATGGATGCGAAAAAATGGATAAACTGATATGGAAGGTATTCTGGTTTGATGGCTGGAAGATTATACAGGAGCAAAGGTTATTAAGCAATTTTGCAGTTATAGTGAATAACGTTCTACCTCTTCTATACCATGTGGTGTCTAAGCAGCTTACTACATTTATTAGGCAGTTTCTTCGATTGCAGTCTTGTAGGGTGCATTATAACAGGTTATTATCTATTGATGTAACTATGTTATTGTATCTTTTGTTAGTGTATTATATTTATGTAGCAATTGTAACCGTAAATTTCCATGTTGGAATCAATGAAGTTTTCTATTCTATACTATTCTATATTATGAGACAAAATAGGACTAGGGATGGACATATATTTGTCCTTGATACAGTCTATTGTGTGGCAACATGTTCTGAAATTGTTTGTTTACATGATTGTCATTTCAGAGATCTCCTTTAGGCCCTCATTGACATTGACAATCTCTGCATATCAGCATGGAAAACGCAAGGTATAGCTGAAGCATTCTTATAAGTACGGTTTTGAAGATATGTACAGAAGAGTGATCAGGGTGAACACTACATTTCTCCAAAAGAACTCTCATATGCGTACTAGGCTCCACGAAGTATATATATTTTTGCCCCACTGTATATATATATATATATATATATATATATATATACAGTGGGGCAAAAAAGTATTTAGTCAGTCACCAATAGTGCAAGTTCCACCACTTAAAAAGATGAGAGGCGTCTGTAATTTACATCATAGGTAGACCTCAACTATGAGAGACAAAATGAGAAAACAAATCCAGAAAATCACATCGTCTGATTTTGTAAGAATTTATTTGCAAATTATGGTGGAAAATAAGTATTTGGTCAGTAACAAAATTTCATCTCAATACTTTGTTATATATCCTTTGTTGGCAATGACAGAGGTCAAACGTTTTCTGTAAGTCTTCACAAGGTTGGCACACACTGTTGTTGGTATGTTGGCCCATTCCTCCATGCAGATCTCCTCTACAGCAGTGATGTTTTGGGGCTGCCGCTTGGCAACACGGACTTTCAACTCCCTCCAAACGTTTTCTATAGGGTTGAGATCTAGAGACTGGCTAGGCCACTCCAGGACCTTGAAATGCTTCTTACAAAGCCACTCCTTCATTGCCCTGGCGGTGTGCTTTGGATCATTGTCATGTTGAAAGACCCAGCCACGTTTCATCTTCAATGCCCTTGCTGATGGAAGGAAGTTTGCACTCAAAATCTCACGATACATGACCCCATTCATTCTTTCATGTACCCGGATCAGTCGTCCTGGCCCCTTTGCAGAGAAACAGCCCCAAAGCATGATGTTTCCACCCCCATGCCTTACAGTAGGTATGGTGTTTGATGGATGCAACTCAGTATTCTTTTTCCTCCAAACACAAAAAGTTGTGTTTCTACCAAACAGTTCCAGTTTGGTTTCATCAGACCATAGGACATTCTCCCAATACTCTTCTGCATCATCCAAATGCTCTCTAGCAAACTTCAGACGGGCCCGGACATGTACTGGCTTAAGCAGTGGGACACGTCTGGCACTGCAGGATCTGAGTCCCTGGTGGCGTAGTGTGTAAATGATGGTAGGCTTTGTTACATTGGTCCCAGCTCTCTGCAGTTCATTCACTAGGTCCCCCCACGTGGTTCTGGGATTTTTGCTCACCGTTCTTGTGATCATTTTGACCCCACGGGGTGAGATTTTGCGTGGAGCCCCAGATCGAGGGAGATTATCAGTGGTCTTGTATGTCTTCCATTTTCTAATTATTGCTCCCACAGTTGATTTCTTCAATCCAAGCTGGTTGCCTATTGCAGATTCAGTCTTCCCAGCCTGGTGCAGGGCTACAATTTTGTTTCTGGTGTCCTTTGACAGCTCTTTGGTCTTCACCATAGTGGAGTTTGGAGTCTGACTGTTTGAGGGTGTGCACAGGTGTCTTTTTATACTGATAACAAGTTTAAACAGGTGCCATTACTACAGGTAATGAGTGGAGGAAAGAGGAGACTCTTAAAGAAGAAGTTACAGGTCTGTGAGAGCCAGAAATCTTGATTGTTTGTAGGTGACCAAATACTTATTTTCCAACATAATTTGCAAATAAATTCTTACAAAATCAGACAATGTGATTTTCTGAATTTGTTTTCTCATTTTGTCTCTCATAGTTGAGGTCTACCTATGATGTAAATTACAGACGCCTCACATCTTTTTAAGTGGTGGAACTTGCACTATTGGTGACTGACTAAATACTTTTTTGCCCCACTGTATATATATATATATATATATATATATATATATATATATATATATGTCACTGCACAGTTCTATTTTATCCAGGTCCTTAGAAGGGCAAAATGAAAGTCTCCTGGAGAGTACCCCAAGTTCTGCTTTGGTTGGGTTCATAAGCAGAGAGATTGATAACACAGTTCAGTGTTTCCAAATCTGCGTGTGGGTGGTGGTCCAGATTATTAGGTATAGGTTTTGCTTTGTGTGTATTCTTATAGACTCCTGCAGCAAGTCTCAGTCTGTGGAGTTTCTTTTCTTTATTGTGAATTAGAGATATCCGCAGCTTCTCGTAGTAATGTAGCAATGTTATCCTGGAATTTTCTTCGATATTGTTCCATTCTGTTTCAAACTCCATTTGGACTTTGCTCTTGATGCTGTAGAAGAGATGTATAAGGTGGTTCCTCAGTCTCTCTGAAGTTCTGTAACACAAGTTTTGTGCATAGTGAGTATTGTAGGTATATGAGATTGGATTTCTGGCTCACAAATCAGTAAGAAAAGCTCCAACTCTCAGAATGACATAAGTTACTAACCAGCAGAAAAAAGTTGTCAGATCACAAAAATTAGTAATTCAATGATGGAATTTCCCACACAAAAACTGCACATATTCGCTATAGCAAAATAAAAAATTAGGACTTTCCACACATAGATTTGTACCGCTCTCAAAGAGTTTCATAGGAGATGTATGGATTGATATGCAGAGAGCTCTCTCTGGTGGAAGATGCGGGTAAGCAAAATACTTTTTTTTGCCCTTGATGAAATTGTGAAGACAACATGCATACTATGCAGGGGATTTGTTATCAGATGTACTGTACTTGTCTCTGCACCATATTTCTAAGGAAGGGTTCACATGTTATGACCCGGTCTCAGCAGTCTCGGCCTGTTAGGTTCAGGCGCAGAGTGTCCGGACGACATTCAGTGCGTGAACCACCTGATGCATGGCAGGGGAATGTTCACACCAGACATGCAGTTTCTGCTCTGGCACTCGGGCGTGGATCACGTGGTGAGTGGCCTGATGGATCAGTGCCTGGTGTGTCTTGGCCTCTGAAGGGGTTAAGTTCTCTGCAGTGCTGAATACTTTACAGACCATGGGCGAGGCCTTCTCCTTACTATATAAGGTTGTTGCACATGCTATCTGATGCCGGTCTTAAACGTCTGTTCCTGTTCTCAGTGAATGTCTGTTGTCTGAAGTTGCTACCATCTGCATCCTGGCCCATCCAGTTTCTTGCTCCTGTTCACACAGGACTGTTCGCTAAGTATTGAGCTTGTATCCAGACATAGTGTTCCGGGCGCAGCGAGCCCTAGGTATTTTTCTGTTTGGAAGTTTGGAATTTTGGTAGGGGTTTTTTGTGTGTGATCCTAAGTTCTGTTTTTTCCTATCCCTTGCTCAGTTCAGTTACTCTGTGTTTCACGTTTATTTTCTCCCTATGCTTTTGTGTTCTCATGTTCACCGTTAGTCCGCGTCTGGACATCCGTGGGGGGCTTGTTCTGTATCTGCCTCTCTTTCGTAAACGTGAAGCTAGACAGGGGCTCTATTTCCCTTTGCAGGTTAGCTACTTCTCCGGCTGTGCTCGTGCCCCTTCAGGCAAGTTAGTCGGGCCCACGGCTACTTCTAGTTGTGCGAGGCAGGGTGTAGGAGGATCCACACTAGAAGTCCAAACTGCTCGTACTTATTATTGTTGGTTTTTATATATATGTTTTTCCTGTACCGTACTGAGAAGTTATCAGTCCGGGGCCAGTCCGTGGTCAGGGATCCCCAAACCATAACAGTAAGACCGGCCAAAAAGAAAAAACTAGCTGACCTTTTTTATTGGAATTTTTTTTGTGGGATCCTTCAATAGTTTTTTTTGTCATGGAGCAAGCTATTGGTGCTTTGATTGAGCAGGTGAAAAAACTGACTCTCTCAAATCAGGAGTTAGGTCAGCGCATACAAGCTCTTGAGACTGCAGGGCTGCCACAAGATGTGGAGCCTAAAATTAAGTTACCCGACTGTTTTTCAGGAGACTATACTCAGTTTGACAATTTTAAAAATAGCTGTCGGAATTATTTCTCAGTTAAAACTCATTCTGCTGGAACACCTCAGCAACAGGTTCAGGTCATCATCTCCCTACTGCGAGGTGATGCCCAGCAATGGGCGTATTCTTTGCTTCCTAAAGACCTAGCTTTGCTAAATCCTGATTCATTTTTTGAGAGCCTTGGGTTGATTTATTCTGAACCTGATGCTGAATGTGTTGCTGAACATGCTCTCATTAATTTGCAGCAGGGTTCTGATAAGGCAGAAGTGAATTGTCAGAAATTTAGGAAATGGGCTGTACAGACTACGTGGAATGACTCCTCGCTGGCAGCCATCTTCCGCAAGGGTTTATCTGACTCGGTAAAGGACGTAATGTTGGGGTTCCCAAAACCTAAATCGCTTAATGAATCTATGTCTTTAGCCATACAGGTACACCGACGACTACGCCAAAGGAAACACAATTTGCCGCTCCCTTCCGTAAATAATGAGTTTTCTGAGCCAATGCAAATTGATCATTTCAAAACTCCTGAACAGCAGAGGGATTATCGGCGCAAAAATAAAAGGTGCTTTTACTGTAGAGATCCAGGTCATGTAATCTCGCAATGTTTGAAGCGCCCTCCAGTGAAGTCCAACCCAGAGGTTTGTCTTGGACCAGGTTTTCGCTTTTCCTTGTCTGTGACATTTCCTGATTGTAGTTTGTCCTCCTCATGTACTGCTAAGGCCTTTGTTGATTCCGGGGCGATGGTTAATGTTATGAATTATGATTTTGCACGCCAGTGTCATTTTTCTCTTGCTCCAGTAACTAAGAAGATCAATCTTCAGGCTATTGATTCTTCTTCTATTGCAGAATCCAAGCCCCAGTTTCTAGTCAAATTGAGAATGGTGACTGAAGGGGAACATGAGGAGCTTTGTATTTTCTTGGTTTTACAGGGTCTCCAAAGTGAAGTTATTTTGGGGTACCCGTGGCTGAAAGCCCACAACCGAGTAATTGACTGGCAATCCCAGAAATTAACCAGTTGGAGGTGTAAATGTAGGGATTCAACTATTGCTCTGTCTTCGGTACTGACTGAAGATGATCAAGTTCCGGAATACTTGTCTGATGTTTCTTCTGTTTTCTCCAAATCCCAATCTGAAAAATTACCTCCTCATAGGGAGTACAACTGCGCCATTAATAACAAGGCTTGGTTGAAGAAGTTTCTTCCACCTCTGATTCCTTCTGTCTCTCCGTCCGAGCCAGTTCTGGTGGATGGTAATCTGGAAAATGAAGTGGAGAATATCCTGGACTCTAGATGGCATAGACGCAGGTTACAATTTCTGGTTAAATGGAAAGGCTATGGACCAGAAGATAATTCTTGGATTTCGGCGTCTGAAGTGCATGCGGCTAGACTGGTGCAGGAATTTTTCCGGAGATTTCCAGAGAAACCAGATGCGGCCTTTGAGGGTTCGGTGACCCCTCATCAAGGGAGGGGTCATGTTATGACCCGGTCTCAGCAGTCTCGGCCTGTTAGGTTCAGGCGCAGAGTGTCCGGATGACATTCAGTGCGTGAACCACCTGATGCACGGCAGGGGAATGTTCACACCAGACATGCAGTTTCTGCTCTGGCACTCGGGCGTGGATCACGTGGTGAGTGGCCTGATGGATCAGTGCCTGGTGTGTCTTGGCCTCTGAAGGGGTTAAGTTCTCTGCAGTGCTGAATACTTTACAGACCATGGGGCGAGGCCTTCTCCTTACTATATAAGGTTGT
Organism: Leptodactylus fuscus; assembly: GCF_031893055.1. NCBI lineage: Eukaryota > Metazoa > Chordata > Amphibia > Anura > Leptodactylidae > Leptodactylus > Leptodactylus fuscus. The sequence goes on from NC_134267.1 coordinate 43,154,801, forward strand.
TGCACATGCTATCTGATGCCGGTCTTAAACGTCTGTTCCTGTTCTCAGTGAATGTCTGTTGTCTGAAGTTGCTACCATCTGCATCCTGGCCCATCCAGTTTCTTGCTCCTGTTCACACAGGACTGTTCGCTAAGTATTGAGCTTGTATCCAGACATAGTGTTCCGGGCGCAGCGAGCCCTAGGTATTTTTCTGTTTGGAAGTTTGGAATTTTGGTAGGGGTTTTTTGTGTGTGATCCTAAGTTCTGTTTTTTCCTATCCCTTGCTCAGTTCAGTTACTCTGTGTTTCACGTTTATTTTCTCCCTATGCTTTTGTGTTCTCATGTTCACCGTTAGTCCGCGTCTGGACATCCGTGGGGGGCTTGTTCTGTATCTGCATCTCTTTCGTAAACGTGAAGCTAGACAGGGGCTCTATTTCCCTTTGTAGGTTAGCTACTTCTCCGCCTGTGCTCGTGCCCCTTCAGGCAAGTTAGTCGGGCCCACGGCTACTTCTAGTTGTGCGAGGCAGGGTGTAGGAGGATCCACACTAGAAGTCCAAACTGCTCGTACTTATTATTGTTGGTTTTTATATATATGTTTTTCCTGTACCGTACTGAGAAGTTATCAGTCCGGGGCCAGTCCGTGGTCAGGGATCCCCAAACCATAACATCACACTACCGTTGGTCTCCGCTCAGAAGGTATTCGTTTAAAAAAAAAAAAAAATGGACACCTATCATAACAGCACAAACGGACATCAGTTACTGTCCATTATATGTCCCTTGCCCATAGACCTCAATGTTAAAAAAAAACACAAAAAAAACCGGACACTCACTGTCCATTTTTTCAAACGGACAGAAAAATTCTGCATGTAAGATTTTTTTGTCCGCTTGAAAAAAACTGATATGGTTGTAAATGGACACAAGATAAAATCTTATTGAAATGAATGGAAATTGCAAACAAACCAGCTAGTGTTCACTGCTAAAATCTTGTACGGACAATAGCCATGGACACTGTTGAGCGGACACCAACAGTAGCGTGAACACTTCCTAAGTGCATAAAGCCTAGAGTAAACAAGGAACAATTTTAATTGGGTACTAATAGGCGAATCAACAAAGGTATTGGCCATGTGATCATAATAAGTGTCTAAGTTACAGTATTTAGTCTCTACTGTATTTATTTTCATATATTTTATTAATGCATGTTCATAAGATATCTGTGGAGTCCAACAAGCTTCTGCAGTGGACTATATTATATTATTATATATCATATATATGCCTCCCATGATGACTGTGCACACAGAGATAGCTGTCAATCACTGATAGGACCACCCTGTGACTTCGTAGCATAGAAAGAGCTATGGATAAACTTAGATTACGTTTCAATCCATTGCTGTTATCCATAATAGGCTGAAGACTGTAATACTAATGTAATGGGGAGTGCAGGTGGAGCGCATTATATAGGAATCCATCTATATTCAATGCAATGTAAAACAAACAAGACAGAAACTTTCTTCCGTCTCGTTCATTTACTCTTCAAATGACAGATAAAGTCCCGCAGGCACAATTGTATCTTCTGTTTGAAAAGTAACAAACAAGAAGAAATCCTCTGTCTTGTTTTTCACATTACAGTGAATGACATTATATTAGTTTTACATTACATTGATCTGATTCTATTATGGATCGCAGCATTGGTATAAAAGTAACCAGGTGTGAACTTGGCCTTATACATCTGCTCATTTCATCTTGCTGTATAACATGGTACCTGCAAACCAAACATATTATTTGTTACAAGTTTCCTTTAAAACTTAAATGGCGTTTGGATGGCTTTTGCATATATAAGCACTAGAGATGAGCGAACACTAAAATGTTTGAGGTTCGAAATCCTGTTCGACTGTTCGGATGGGTTTCGAACCCCATTATAGTCTATGGGGGGAAATGCTAGTTTCAGGGGTACGCAACATCCGATCAAATTCTACTTACCAAGTCCATGAGTGAGGGTCGGACTGGATTCTTTTCCCTGCGCAGCGTCCCCGCGTCATCTTGCGGCCTTGAATTCACTCTGCTAGGCATCGGGCCTAGGCAGAGCCGACTGCGCATGCGCGGGCATGCGCAGTCGGCTCTGCCCAGGCCCGATGCCTAAGCAGAGTGAATTCAGAGCCGGAAGAGGACACGGGAACGCTGCGCAGGGAGAAGACTTCTAAAGGTAAGAGAAGAACCAGCATTGATTGGCAATGTATAGCATTCTGCCAATCAACGCTGGTTCTGCATCGAATCCTAACTTTGAACAGCTAGTAGTGTTCGATCAAGTACGAGAATTTCGAATACCATAGTATTCGATCGAATACCTAGTCGATCGAATACTACTCGCTCATCTTTAATAAGCACCTATCCTCTAACCAGTCAGTAGAACTCCAAGCAATTAATAAAGCAGAGGATTCCTTGCGTTTTCCATGTGAATGAAGCAATGCTCACCCACTGCTCCATTCACTTCTATAGAACTGATGGAGATAGAAAATCCATCATTTACACCACCATACACATAGCGCATTTAGGGGAATCCTTCAAGCCCCCATTGATGAGACCCGGGGCTTGGACCCTCAGCCTATTTGTGGATAAGGGATAAACGTCATTAATGGAGGAAAAAAAACCTTAAAGCTAAGGCCCCACATAGAAATCCACGGCAAAAAGGCACTTTGGGAAGAACCACAGTGGCAACGTATCCTTCAGGTTTTTCCTGCAGCTCTTTTCACAGAAAGTCTGCAGAAGTTTCCGTTGCTTCCATTATACATATAGGGAAACCACCAGTGTTTCCATAGGTAATAACTGATCTGCAGCAATTTACAAAAATGCAACGGTTTGGAAATCGAAGCATGCACTTTTTTGCAATGTGTGGATGAGATTCGCTAGAATTTCATCCACCTTGCAATGACTGCAAAATGATGTGTTTTTTTCTATGCCATTTCCACTGTGGCCACACCATGGTGTTTTTGCCACGTGGGGCCCTGGCTTAATGGTGGACTTTCATTGTAATTAATTAAACTACTATTTCATTATTCATATTTTTGTATTTTTCAATATTTCATTTTTAAAGTCCTTGCTGATGTTTGTGGATCATTCCACCTTAAGTACATTGTCACATATTCTTTGTGATACAGAAGTGACTTACCATGATATACGCCATCTGTCTACTAATACACAGTCTGTGTCAAAATCATTTAAGCTCTTAGTTTTTTAATCCCTTAAGTGTTTAATCTAATAAAAGCATTCTTCCCAAACTGGAATTTGATTGTACCACCTTGTTTATGGCAACCATGTTGTCTATCAAGTTTCCCTGTCACCAGATCCATTTTGCACAGTGCGATATATTCTAAAGAGGAAGAAAGATACCATGGCGAACATTCCATTACTTGCTGCCTAAGCCAGATAACAATGACAACAATGCAACTCTGTTCTCTCTGGGACACTAGCCAGGTCCCATAAAATACAATAGACCTCTTTCTTTTATCACAGTATAAACAATCAAACGGAAATGTCACTTAAATGTATGTGGGGCCTTTATTAGGGAAACCGTAAAACTGGTTAACAAGGTTACATCTGGATGGTAGCATGGGGAAATATTAATAATGTCTGTGGTAATGGACGCGCAAGAATTCATAATGTAGGAATGGATTGAGATTTCTAAACCTATGAAATTAAAATATAAGAAAATATAGACCCATTTGTGTCTTCTAACGGGGAATGATCAATATTGAAGTAACTATATGTTGTCCTGTTACATGGCATTGTGACATATCTGCATCCTGCTGGAAACTGGTTTTATAACCTTTACTTGTATCAGTGTTTTTGTTTAATGTGATATAAAGGAAATTTAATACCATTTTTGTGATTTATTTGGTACTAGCTGTACCCACAACTTCGTCCGCGAACCCCCTATCCTTGCACAAACCATGTGCAGCGTGGCCCGTTGGCCCTCACACCCCTTTTCTTGTGGCCGGCGTGGGTCCCTCCCACTACCTCATGTCGCGGGACCCCACAGCCCTGCTTTTGAGGGTCGCATTGGTGATTTGGGGTGAGTGAGACACTTTCAAAGTAGCGTATGTATCTTTCCTGGCCAATATGTAGGTGTGTGTGAAATTTCAAAGCAAGCCATTCAGGTGTGATTGAGGAACAAACATCCAAACACACAAACCCACAAACATCCAAACACACAAACTTTTATAGGATATTATTTTAGAGACTCAGGACTTAAATAGTGGTAGGGAAACATGATCTAAAATTATAGATTTAACCAGCACTTTGCACTACACATACCCAGGAAATGAGCTATTGGTCATATTGTAGTCTAAGGGTCCACGTAGTGGTCTGCAGCAAAAAAACATTGCCGGAAAAAAGTGACGGCAAGACTGCTTTTCACAGAAAGTCTGCAGAGGTCCTCTGCGGACTTTCTGCTTCCAATATACCTACAGGGAAAACACCAATGTTCCCATAGCTATAATTGACATGTTGCAATTTCCAAACCGCAGTGTGTCTACTACGCAAATTTTTCTGTGTGTGGATGAGATTCTCTAGAATCCCATCCACAGTGCAGTGACCGTAAAACTGTGGGTTTTACTGTGACAATTCCACCATGGTGAAACCACGGCTTTTACGCTACATGTGGTCCTGGCCTTTAGGCCATAAAGTAATGGACACAATGGTCTGGAATAGACTTTATTAACTTTTATGGGAGAGTTTTCTTCACATGGTCTATGACCTGTGCAGAGTCATTGGGGCATGTGTATTAAGCTACTTGCATTTTTTGTGTAACTTATATAATTTTCTGCCCTACACTTAATTTAAGAAGCATTTGCACCTTTTTTCCAGGTGTTAAGCTGCCATTTGCTTTGTGGCAAGAAAAGGATTCATGACCTTAACGGAGATCCTTTTCAAGCTGTATTTATGACTTGCACGTTTTAAAAAGTGCCAAAAAAAAGGGCGCTCCAGTCCATGGGCAACGTAAAGGTGGGTTCTGTTTCATATCTACATATATGTGACAGCTGTCATTATTATTGCGGCTGCTGCACAGGAAGTCTCAGATCATAACTAAATTTAGTGGTCAAAGCAAGGACTGCAGGATTTTTAGGAATGTTTTAAAATGTAGATAACAACATGGAAAATCTTTAACCATTGCAATAAATTATTCAAATATATGTTTAAGATAAAACATGTTTAAAGATGATCTTTCATGTCCTGGAGCACATGCGGTATTATATACCACTAGAAAGCCCGAATTCAGTGCATTGTCTGCTTTCCCGCTATATGCCCCGGGGGAAGAGATACCGGAGCCATTACCGATAGCTCTTCACTGTCAGAAGGGTATTACTGACAGTCTAGCTGGGAACACTCCTCCTGACAGTACTATGTATAGCACTATACTGTTAGGAGGCATTCTTTACCACCCGGCCATGATGCCGAATGATGAGGAACACCCCCTCCAGTACTAGTCCATGGGCGAGTACTGTCAGGAGGAGGGGAGGCATTCCTCACTGCTCAGTGTCATGGCTGGGTGGTAAGGAACCCACCCTCACAGTATAGCGCTACACACAGTACTGTCAGGAGGGGTGTTCCCAGCTAGTCAGGAGTGCTCCAACAGTGTAGAGCTATCGGTAATGGCACCAATGGCTCTTCTCCTGGGGCACATAACGGGAAAGCCAACAGTGCGCTGAATTCAGCATACTGTTGGCTTACTAGTGGTATATAATACCGCATGTGCCTGAGGACATGAAAGTTCCTCTTTAAAAAAGCATGTCATTTTCTGTAGACACATTCCCTTTAAAGAACTTCCATGTCGATGTAAAAGCACAAGGGCACCTACAATATTGAACATTTCCTGTACTGTCTGATGCATGGGAAATGCCTGGTTGGTTGTGGTTTCCTTTAGCAAAATCGGACAACGCTTTCTAGGCGATTGTATGCCTCACTTGTCGCTAACCTATATCTAGTATCAAGTCCCTCCTTTTTTTCAGACTGATTCGAGCCTTTTATGTATATTGGTATCTTTCAATTAGCTTATCTCCCTTTTAGGGATTGTGTCATTGTGACCATCTTTCCTTCTCACCACCGGTTAACTTCTTTTCAGTACTAAGAATACCTAGATTACTTTTTGCCGACTTGTTAGACTTGCAAAGTTGAAAATGTATTCTAAGATTGTGTGTCAAAATAACCTTTTTGTGCAAATACAGTGGTTTTCTAAAGATACTAAATGAGTCCAAAATCTGGCAGGAGATGATATCCTCCCAGTCTTAGAAACAAATCCAGAACATTCTGAATAAAACTTTCAAAGATGATTTTCATTCCCACTGAAGGGTTGAATCTCATTTATTTTTGTAGCGCATGTAATTTTAGCAAATAAATATACTGATGTAGAAAGTAAAAGAAATCTGTATTTTCTAACCAATACGTTCGGCTGTAATTTCATTGCCATATAGCTGTAGAGAAAAAAGAAGAGCAAATAATGTTTTCCAAATAAAAAGTCAAAAACAACAAAAATATCTACATATGAACATAGAACGTATTCGCATTTGCAACCGTTTCCCAGATTGATCAATGTTGTAAAACAATTCAGCAATAGAATATGGCTCATAATAAACAATTAACAGGTTTTTTTTGGTTTCATCTATAATGCATTAACTTCCAGTTTTCCGAGACATGAAGGTGTTAAAAATGAATGAAAATCAGATGTTGAATTTAATATTGTAGTCTGCTCAGAATGTGGATTAAAAAATAATATTGCAAGTGTTGCTATAGCAACAGTGTTTTGTTCGCACCAGTAGGCCATTGTCTGCAAGGTAATAGCTGCTCACTAACATCACCTAATCAATCAACATGCTGGGAACTTAGAATATCGGAAATATTACCATTACATGTAATATCACTCTTGAAACAAGAAACGTACAGACCTTCAGAAGAAGCTTTTCACCCTACTAGTACATTGTAAGCGGAGATAATGTTGTGTATTCTCTCTTACTTTAGGGGGAGTTCACACGATGTAACGTACCGCGTGATGTGGCACGTATATGGCGTGTGAGACTTTGTGTGCCGTTAACGCTCCCATTCATTTCAATGGGAGGTAGGATCGTATACGCTGCGTTATTTTGCGGCCGTGATTATGCGGCCGCAAAATCACGGCCGCAAAATAACGCCGCATATACTCAGTGTGAATGGACCCTACTGAAAATAAATTTAAGGGGTTTCCGGAATCTTAAGGGTCCATTCACACTGAGTTTTTTGGTGCTGATTTTGACGCTGAATCCGCATCAGAATCCACATGGAAAAAAACCATTGACTTCATATGGATGACCTATCAATATTACATGTGTTAGCATGCAAACTTTTAAGTTGAAGTCCCACATTGGAAAAACGCATGTTTTTGCCACATAGCAAATTCTGGATAATCCCATCCACACCTGAGAACAATAGCGGATATGCTGCGATTAAAAAAAAAGTGATTTATTTGTAATTCGCACCATGTTGGTTATAATTAGAGATGAGCGAGTAGTACTCGATCGTGTAGGTATTCGATCGAATACTACGGTATTCAAAATACTCGTACTTGATCGAGTACCACTCGCTATTGGAATGGAAAAGTTCGATGCAGAACCAGCATTGGTTGGCCGAATGCTATACAGTCGGCCAATCAACGCTGGTTTATCTCCTACCTTTAGAAGTCTTCTCCGTGCAGCGTCCCCGCGGCGTCTTCCGGCTCTGAATTCACTCTGCCCATATTGCTCTGCTTGTAGTGTGGGCATGCCTGGCAGAGTGAATTCAGAGCCAAAAGACGCCGCGGGGACGCTGCACGGAGAAGACTGCACGGAGGACCCAGCCCGACCCTCACTCGTGGACTTGGTAAGTGTAATTTGATCGAACGTTGCCTACCCCTGAAACGAGCATTTTCCCCCCATAGACTATAAAAGGGTTCGATATTCGATTCGAGTAGTCGAATATTGAGGGGCTACTCGAAACGAATATCGAACCTCGAACATTTTACTGTTCGCTCATCTCTAGTTATAACTACATTTAGCCACAATCCCATTCACTTTGCAGGTACTGTAAAACGCAACGTTTTTTACAGCAACATTTCCGTTGTGGCCTAAATGCTGCATTTTAACAACTTGGGGCCCCAGACTTAGAAAGGAATTTTCCCCTAGATACAATAAAGGATAAAAAGAAAGAAGAAAATCTCTATGATATCGCATACAATTTTCTTTCCCTTGTTTTTTTAATTAATTCAGGTTGAATCAATTTGAAATTCAGGAATTTGGAGCTGATTTTGAGATAGAATTCCTCAATGGGAAGATGATTAAAGTTCCACCAGTAATCTGTCTCCCGTTCTTTTCAATTTGAGGCTTAGGCAAATTTTGCTCATTATTCTTGCAGATTCTGCCTGAAACTCCCTTTTAAATGAATGGTTGGTAGATGGAGCATTTTTTGAAGCAGATTTTCCAAGGACACATAAATGCATAAAGGCTGTAGTATGGCCTCGGTGGAAATGCTGTGTTTTATAGTCACAGCAAAGTGGATGGGATTGTAACAAATCCCATCCACATTTTGCATAAAAATATGCATAGCGGACACACTGCGATTTGCAAAAAATGTTACGGTTTCGAAAATTGCAGCATGTTAATGTTAACCTACGCAAACGCCGACGCTTTCCCTATAGGTATAATGGAAGCAGAGAGTCCACAGAGGAAACCTCTGTAGACTTTCTTTGAATAGCACTGTGGGAAAAATTGTGATGCGTTGCCGCCACATTTGTTTGCTATGGGGCATTACATGGGTCCCCACATGGCATAAACACAGTGGAAAAAAACGCAGCTTTTTATAGCTTTATATTGGCTCTCATCAGTCGTTTTTCTTTTCTGAAAACTAATAACCTCTTCCTAGTAAAACATTATCTAATATCATGTTTATTAAGGGATTTGCCATATCTATAAAGTTACCACTTTTTAAACATTCTGAAAACAAGGCATGCTGAGAAGTGTTTCTGTAAATCTCTGGAAATACTGTATTTGTCTAACAGTGGAGAAATCATAATAGCAATGCTTAAGCATGAAAGTCAATACATATTATTCAGATTATTTTTAGAGATGAGCGAACACTAAAATGTTCGAGGTTCGAAATTCGATTCGAACAGCCGCTCACTGTTCGAGTGTTCGAATGGGTTTCGAACCCCATTATAGTCTATGGGGAACATAAACTCGTTAAGGGGGAAACCCAAATTCGTGTCTGGAGGGTCACCAAGTCCACTATGACACCCCAGGAAATGATACCAACACCCTGGAATGACACTGGGACAGCAGGGGAAGCATGTCTGGGGGCATAAAAGTCACTTTATTTCATGGAAATCCCTGTCAGTTTGCGATTTTCGCAAGCTAACTTTTCCCCATAGAAATGCATTGGCCAGTGCTGATTGGCCAGAGTACGGAACTCGACCAATCAGCGCTGGCTCTGCTGGAGGAGGCGGAGTCTAAGATAGCTCCACACCAGTCTCCATTCAGGTCCGACCTTAGACTCCGCCTCCTCCGGCAGAGCCAGCGCTGATTGGCCGAAGGCTGGCCAATGCATTCCTATGCGAATGCAGACTTAGCAGTGCTGAGTCAGTTTTGCTCAACTACACATCTGATGCACACTCGGCACTGCTACATCAGATGTAGCAATCTGATGTAGCAGAGCCGAGGGTGCACTAGAACCCCTGTGCAAACTCAGTTCACGCTAATAGAATGCATTGGCCAGCGCTGATTGGCCAATGCATTCTATTAGCCCGATGAAGTAGAGCTGAATGTGTGTGCTAAGCACACACATTCAGCACTGCTTCATCAAGCCAATACAATGCATTAGCCAGTGCTGATTGGCCAGAGTACGGAATTCGGCCAATCAGCGCTGGCCAATGCATTCTATTAGCCCGATGAAGTAGAGCTGAATGTGTGTGCTAAGCACACACATTCAGCACTGCTTCATCAAGCCAATACAATGCATTAGCCAGTGCTGATTGGCCAGAGTACGGAATTCGGCCAATCAGCGCTGGCCAATGCATTCTATTAGCCCGATGAAGTAGAGCTGAATGTGTGTGCTAAGCACACACATTCAGCACTGCTTCATCAAGCCAATACAATGCATTAGCCAGTGCTGATTGGCCAGAGTACGGAATTCGGCCAATCAGCGCTGGCTCTGCTGGAGGAGGCGGAGTCTAAGGTCGCTCCACACCAGTCTCCATTCAGGTCCGACCTTAGACTCCGCCTCCTCCGGCAGAGCCAGCGCTGATTGGCCGAAGGCTGGCCAATGCATTCCTATGCGAATGCAGACTTAGCAGTGCTGAGTCAGTTTTGCTCAACTACACATCTGATGCACACTCGGCACTGCTACATCAGATGTAGCAATCTGATGTAGCAGAGCCGAGGGTGCACTAGAACCCCTGTGCAAACTCAGTTCACGCTAATAGAATGCATTGGCCAGCGCTGATTGGCCAATGCATTCTATTAGCCCGATGAAGTAGAGCTGAATGTGTGTGCTAAGCACACACATTCAGCACTGCTTCATCAAGCCAATACAATGCATTAGCCAGTGCTGATTGGCCAGAGTACGGAATTCGGCCAATCAGCGCTGGCCAATGCATTCTATTAGCCCGATGAAGTAGAGCTGAATGTGTGTGCTAAGCACACACATTCAGCACTGCTTCATCAAGCCAATACAATGCATTAGCCAGTGCTGATTGGCCAGAGTACGGAATTCGGCCAATCAGCGCTGGCTCTGCTGGAGGAGGCGGAGTCTAAGGTCGCTCCACACCAGTCTCCATTCAGGTCCGACCTTAGACTCCGCCTCCTCCGGCAGAGCCAGCGCTGATTGGCCGAAGGCTGGCCAATGCATTCCTATGCGAATGCAGACTTAGCAGTGCTGAGTCAGTTTTGCTCAACTACACATCTGATGCACACTCGGCACTGCTACATCAGATGTAGCAATCTGATGTAGCAGAGCCGAGGGTGCACTAGAACCCCTGTGCAAACTCAGTTCACGCTAATAGAATGCATTGGCCAGCGCTGATTGGCCAATGCATTCTATTAGCCCGATGAAGTAGAGCTGAATGTGTGTGCTAAGCACACACATTCAGCACTGCTTCATCAAGCCAATACAATGCATTAGCCAGTGCTGATTGGCCAGAGTACGGAATTCGGCCAATCAGCGCTGGCCAATGCATTCTATTAGCCCGATGAAGTAGAGCTGAATGTGTGTGCTAAGCACACACATTCAGCTCTACTTCATCGGGCTAATAGAATGCATTGGCCAGCGCTGATTGGCCAGAGTACGGAACTCGACCAATCAGCGCTGGCTCTGCTGGAGGAGGCGGAGTCTAAGGTCGGACCTGAATGGAGACTGGTGTGGAGCGATCTTAGACTCCGCCTCCTCCAGCAGAGCCAGCGCTGATTGGCCGAATTCCGTACTCTGGCCAATCAGCACTGGCTAATGCATTGTATTGGCGTGATGAAGCAGTGCTGAATGTGTGTGCTTAGCACACACATTCAGCTCTACTTCATCGGGCTAATAGAATGCATTGGCCAGCGCTGATTGGCCGAATTCCGTACTCTGGCCAATCAGTGCTGGCCAATGCATTCTATTAGCTTGATGAAGCAGAGTGTGCACAAGGGTTCAAGCGCACCCTCGGCTCTGATGTAGGAGAGCCGAGGGTGCACTTGAACCCTTGTGCACCCTCAGCTCTGCTACATCAGAGCCGAGGGTGCGCTTGAACCCTTGTGCACACTCTGCTTCATCAAGCTAATAGAATGCATTGGCCAGCGCTGATTGGCCAATGTATTCTATTAGCCTGATGAAGTAGAGCTGAATGTGTGTGCTAAGCACACACATTCAGCTCTACTTCATCGGGCTAATAGAATGCATTGGCCAGCGCTGATTGGCCAGAGTACGGAACTCGACCAATCAGCGCTGGCTCTGCTGGAGGAGGCGGAGTCTAAGATCGCTCCACACCAGTCTCCATTCAGGTCCGACCTTAGACTCCGCCTCCTCCAGCAGAGCCAGCGCTGATTGGCCGAATTCCGTACTCTGGCCAATCAGCACTGGCTAATGCATTGTATTGGCTTGATGAAGCAGTGCTGAATGTGTGTGCTTAGCACACACATTCAGCTCTACTTCATCGGGCTAATAGAATGCATTGGCCAATCAGCGCTGGCCAATGCATTCTATTAGCGTGAACTGAGTTTGCACAGGGGTTCTAGTGCACCCTCGGCTCTGCTACATCAGATTGCTACATCTGATGTAGCAGTGCCGAGTGTGCATCAGATGTGTAGTTGAGCAAAACTGACTCAGCACTGCTAAGTATGCATTCGCATAGGAATGCATTGGCCAGCCTTCGGCCAATCAGCGCTGGCTCTGCCGGAGGAGGCGGAGTCTAAGGTCGGACCTGAATGGAGACTGGTGTGGAGCGACCTTAGACTCCGCCTCCTCCAGCAGAGCCAGCGCTGATTGGCCGAATTCCGTACTCTGGCCAATCAGCACTGGCTAATGCATTGTATTGGCTTGATGAAGCAGTGCTGAATGTGTGTGCTTAGCACACACATTCAGCTCTACTTCATCGGGCTAATAGAATGCATTGGCCAATCAGCGCTGGCCAATGCATTCTATTAGCGTGAACTGAGTTTGCACAGGGGTTCTAGTGCACCCTCGGCTCTGCTACATCAGATTGCTACATCTGATGTAGCAGTGCCGAGTGTGCATCAGATGTGTAGTTGAGCAAAACTGACTCAGCACTGCTAAGTCTCTGCATTCGCATAGGAATGCATTGGCCAGCCTTCGGCCAATCAGCGCTGGCTCTGCCGGAGGAGGCGGAGTCTAAGGTCGGACCTGAATGGAGACTGGTGTGGAGCGATCTTAGACTCCGCCTCCTCCAGCAGAGCCAGCGCTGATTGGTCGAGTTCCGTACTCTGGCCAATCAGCGCTGGCCAATGCATTCTATTAGCCCGATGAAGTAGAGCTGAATGTGTGTGCTTAGCACACACATTCAGCTCTACTTCATCAGGCTAATAGAATACATTGGCCAATCAGCGCTGGCCAATGCATTCTATTAGCTTGATGAAGCAGAGTGTGCACAAGGGTTCAAGCGCACCCTCGGCTCTGATGTAGCAGAGCTGAGGGTGCACAAGGGTTCAAGTGCACCCTCGGCTCTCCTACATCAGAGCCGAGGGTGCGCTTGAACCCTTGTGCAGCCTCGGCTCTGCTACATCAGAGCCGAGGGTGCGCTTGAACCCTTGTGCACACTCTGCTTCATCAAGCTAATAGAATGCATTGGCCAGCACTGATTGGCCAGAGTACGGAATTCGGCCAATCAGCGCTGGCCAATGCATCCCTATGGGAAAAAGTTTATCTCACAAAAATCACAATTACACACCCGATAGAGCCCCAAAAAGTTATTTTTAATAACATTCCCCCCTAAATAAAGGTTATCCCTAGCTATCCCTGCCTGTACAGCTATCCCTGTCTCATAGTCACAAAGTTCACATTCTCATATGACCCGGATTTGAAATCCACTATTCGTCTAAAATGGAGGTCACCTGATTTCGGCAGCCAATGACTTTTTCCAATTTTTTTCAATGCCCCCAGTGTCGTAGTTCCTGTCCCACCTCCCCTGCGCTGTTATTGGTGCAAAAAAGGCGCCAGGGAAGGTGGGAGGGGAATCGAATTTTGGCGCACTTTACCACGTGGTGTTCGATTCGATTCGAACATGGCGAACACCCTGATATCCGATCGAACATGTGTTCGATAGAACACTGTTCGCTCATCTCTAATTATTTTGTTATACAGCTGTTACAAAAAAACAATATACAAAATCCAATATGGTATTGCATATTGTAGTTATCTAGGGGTCTTAAAACATGAAGTGAACACATTGCCATCTTCAACAAGGCAAACTGATGCTGGTATTATTTTTGTTTGCAAATTGAGTTAAACTAAAAGTATTGCTGTGATAAAATCCTATGAGTCTATGATCATAAGCTCTCAGGAATCAGTGGCGTAACTAAAATTTTACAAGGGCCCCCGCCCTACAGAGTACTCTTGATAGCAGTAATCATGGGTGCTACAGCGGTATCTCAGATACATGAAAGGGATACAATTATAGTACTCATAACTACAGTTATCAAGAATATGGTGAATGAGCAGCGCCCAGCATGGAAGCTGTAATGGGAACTGCATATTTTAGTAAACATATGAGGGTAGTCTGAAAAATTTCTGACCTACACATATAGATGGCAACACTCGTCAACCAAACTTGGGGAATGTATTTGTGCATGTTTTGGAATGTACTCACAAAAATTTCAGCCATTTTGCACTGGTGGTTTTTCTTTGACAGTCGTTGTAGTGGGTCGATGCAAGTGATTTTGTGACAATGGATAAAATTGAATATCGAGCTGTTATTAGTAGAGATGAGCGAGTAGTATTCGATCGAATACTATGGTATTCAAAAATTATTTATTTATTGTAGATTGTGAGCCCCACATAGGGCTCACAATGTACATTTTTTTCCCGTATCAGTATGTCTTTTTGGAATATGGGATGGAAATCCATGCAAACACAGGAAAAACAAACAAACTCCTTGCAGATGGGTCTTTGCCCATGGCACGATTTGAACACCAGGACCCAGCGCTACAAGGCTGCAGTGCTAACCACTGAGCCACCGTGGGGCCCCTGGGTATTAGAAATATTTGCACTCGATTGAATACTACTAGCTATTCGCAGTAAATATTCAATTCAGATCCAGCATTGATTGGCCGAATGCTATAAAGTGTACCTCCTGGTTCTTCTCTGCGCAGCGTCCCCGGCTCTGAATTCACTCTGCCAGGCATCGGGCCTGGGAAGAGCCGACTGCGCATGCCCGCACTACAAGAAAATGGCCGCTTTGACTGTAAGCGGCCATTTTCTTGTAGTGCAGACATGCGCAGTCGGCTCTGCCCAGGCCCGATGCCTGGCAGAGTGAATTCAGAGCCGGAAGACGCCGCGGGGATGCTGCACAGAGAAGACTTCTCGGAGAATCCAGCCCGACTCTCACTCGTGGACTTGGTAAGTTCTATTTGATCGAATGTTGCCTACCCCTGAAATGAGCATTTTCCCCCATAGACTATAATAGGATTCGATATTCGATTCGAGTAGTCGAATATTGAGGGGCTACTCGAAACGAATATCGAACATTTTACTGTTCGCTCATCTCTAATTGTGATTAATTGCTGTGGGCAAAAGAACATTTTTTAAATCATTTTTGTAAACCTTTCCCATTATTTTTTTTTTTCTTTTCCGTTTTATTAATGTTTTAGGAGAACTTCATAAAGAAACCCTGCAATCCTATAATTAATTTTTGGGTTTCACATTAATGATCTATCCTTTTATGATCAGTGAGTGATTTCAATTACAGAAATAACAAATATTTATGTTTTATTACTCTAACGAATTAAAATTCCTTAAGGTTGAGTTGCTGAGATTTCACTGATCATTAAAATAAAGAGGCAGAAGCCCTCAGTTATACTGCGCTCCCTTGGTTCTAATTGATTCTGTAGGTATTTTCTTTGGGATTGGGAGCAGTGGGGTAGTGACTCACAGAAAGATTACAAATTTGTACACAACTCACTCAGCTCAATGAGGAGACCTGAGCAGTGCTGATAAGAACCAAAAAGAATGGTGCACAGCGGAGTACCTCTGCCACTTCAGTTCTGAAATATCTGTTGGTCACTATTAATAAACATTCAGAAATTAAATAGGAAAGACATTTTGACCCAACCGGGTAAAAAATTGTATTCAATTTACTTTAAATGCAACACTTCAACTTTTTTTTTTAGCTACTCTAGTAGAGTAATCACTAAAGAAGATTTAAAGGGGCTCTTTCACTAGGAAAAGTCATTTTTAACTAATCACACCTTTGCATAGCCTTTAGAAAGTCTATTTCACACCTACCTTTTGTATGTAGATTGCCTCAGTGGTTTCTGAATAAGTCCGTTTATATTCATATGCTAATTAGACTAGTGCATGATAGATGGTGCACACCTCTCTCTGCTGTTTTCTATGGGAGACGGCTCCTGCTGCTGCTGATGATGACTCGCTTCCTGTTTGCTTCACACACATAGAAGATAATGGGAGAGAGGAGGCTGCTGGGAACTTCCTGTACTGGCTGGAGGCTCATTAACGTATGAATAAAAACGGACTTATTCAGACACCACTGAGGCAATCTACAGACTAAAGGTAGGTGTGGAATAGACTTTCTAAAGCCTATGCAAGCATGTGATTAGATATAAATGACTTTTCCCAGTGATAGAGCCCCTTTAAGGTACTACACTGTCTACCAATAAGTATCTGGACACCTGTGGTAGAATAGAAAACAACATTTATTGCTATACAATAGTTGGTAGACCCCAGCAGACACTTCCTTACAGATGGTATTGATGGACACAATACTCCCGAATGCCTGATGACACTCCTGGTGTATGTAAGCCATCGGTTGGGTGCGGTGTCTCTGGCCAGCACTCGTCAGTCTCTATCTCCCAGTTTCAGGGGTCTGCTGACTCTGGGCACATTCCGACAACCACTGTTCACCTTCCACTTTGTAATCACATAGGCCACTGTTGATTTTGGGTAATTCAGTTCGCTTGCTATGTCCCTTAATGATTGACCATTTCTGTGGTACCCCACAAATACCCCTTTCTCGAAATAGGACAACTCTGCACTTCGTGGCATCTTATATGCGACTAATGTCAATGCGCTATTGCCAATGCTGTTTCCTATTTAATGGTGGAAGGCATGATGTACATGACAACCGCAGATATCTTCATTTGCATGGGTGTCCAAATACTTATTGGTGGACAGTATATTGCTGATGCCGTCTCCCATGTCTAGCACCTGTAACCATGTTTAGTACATATGTCTATTTTCTGTTCCTGCAAGTCAGTGCAGAACTAATACTAAAATGCACCTTCCAGGACCTGAGACTGTTAACACAGATGCACTGCTGATGGCTGCTGATAACACTGGGTAAGGGAAGATAATGGGTGACATGACTGTGAGAGAGGGGAGAACTTTAGGCAGAATATGAGAGAAGGAGGCTATAGCAAATGCAGAGAAGTAGCGGGGAGACATTTCCATAGAAGAGACGAGCAAAGGAACAGGGGTGGAACTTTGATGAATCTCCAGGTGGAGATCAGGTGGAATATCTGTAAGAGAGATCTCCCTCTTGCACAGCAACCCATGCAAGAAAAGAGAAGTCACATTGTGATCATGTGATTTATTGAATAAGGTGATAGCAGACACTATTACAAAACATATACCACTGATGGTGTTATCTTTCACACGGTAAAAAAAAAGTAAATAAAACCCCAAAACACTAGAATGTCCTTTTAATCTTTACTTTCAACATAACTAATGCTTATTGCTAAAAAATCATTGCTTAGTAGATTATGACAAATAAGTTATTCATTGTGTTAGAATACAAATGAATTTACTTTAATGTGAATAAAAATGTCTTAATATAAATAAAATCAGCTCATGATCAGCCCCATTCTTGATGCACTTGATTTTTTCACTGTGTGAACAAAAAGTATTGACCTTTCAATTTATGTTGCTTATCTTTTAAAATAGAGATAGGAATGTATTGTGGTATTTTTCCCATGCATTGATTTTAGCTTTATTTCTTTAATAAGGGACTACAAACAGACGAAAGCGCAATATGTTGTTTTTCATAATAAAAATAAAAGACCAAACAAAATGAAACTCCTATATCTGTAGTAGCTTTATTTCAGTCTTTTGGACATTGGTTCTATCCACATTTGCAGTCTTACATAGCTGAATGGAATTCATGCTGTTGAATTTAGCTTTGTTTGTGTTCACAATGGAGAAAAGTAAAATAGAACTACATGTGAAATATGTATCGTTCGGTCAAGCATCTGCTTTTTCTTCATTTTGGTCAATAAATTTGTTATTTTTAAACTCAGGAACATCGATCGAAAGACCCGGGAACATGAAAATGTTGAAGTATCCCTTGAATTTCATTCTTGAATTAAAATTTAAACAATCATTATGTAGCAATGCTTACCGAGAGGTGAATAGACAGCTGGCTCTGATGGTAACCAGAAAGGTAGTCAAGCGTTTTTCTGTGTGGTTTTGAAAGGGGAAAAAAATAAGAAGGAAAGGAAGAAAGAAAGGAAGAAAAGAAAGTGTGCGTCCCCAGATAAATAAACTAAATGTAAAGTTACAGTATCAAAAAGCAATTCACTGTAAAACACTGTGTGAATTGTATTTTAAGGTATTCTATCAAAACTCATTTTTAATTAATCATATATTTGCATAGCCTTTAGAAAGACTATTCCATCTTATTGTTATTTTAAGCAAATACCTGGTTGCCTGACTGGTTCTTCTGATTACCACTCAGGCACTGAAGTTTTTTTTGCTGGTGACAAGGGTCTGATCGAGCAGTCTCGGATGACATGACCAGAGGAACCACAGTACAGGTACAGATTATTCCTGAGACGATGCGCTCGTCGTGTCTTGGCGTCCACGGCTCCCAGTTGCATGGTTCCTCTCCAGAAGTGATGGGAAGAAAGGAAAGTTTTTCAGGAGAGAGAGAGAGAGGAAGAGACAGAAAACTTGGAGGAAACAGGCCCTACTCTCTCTTTCAAATTTTCCCAGATCTTACGGTCAATACAGACCGCCAAAGTCATGGCCTTCTCAAGAGTAGGGGGATCTGGGTGACTAAGCCAGAGCTCCTTAACCCGATCACACAAACCTTGTTTAAAGTGAGCCTTTAGAGCTGATTCACACCAACCTGCCATTACACTGCACTTACGGAACTTTGCGCAATACTCCTCTGCAGAGCATTTTCCCTGCCTCATGGTGAGGAGTTGCGATTCCACAAGCGCAATGTGGTCTGGCTCAGCATAAATTAAGCCCAGAGACTGAAATTTTTTTTCCAGATTAGACCAGTCCTCAGCCTCAGGAGGAAGTTTAGGGCCCAAGCTTGTGGATCCCCCTGTAGCAGAGATACAACCACTCCCACCATTTGGACCTGAGTTATATGTGGATTAATGCGAAAATACAAGCTACAAGACTCCCGGAAAGTCTCAAATTTTTCATGGTCCCCTGAGAACTGATCCGGGAGTAACATCTTGACCTTATAAGGTGAAAAAACAGCTGGGGATGATGCAGCAGCCTCAGAAAGGATCTGAACCTCTTTCTCTAGCTCAGCTACCAGGTCTGTCAATCCCTCCAACTTGGCTGCCAGGCCCTGAATAGGATCCATGCTTATCTGGAGGAAAGCAATGGAAGTAGGTTTTTGGGCCTGTTATTTTGTTAGGGAATTGCTAGATGACAATTCCCCAGTAGCTGCTGGAGAACCCTGGAGAAAGGGGCACAAGAGACGGTGAGCCCTAAGCTGAAGCCCCCACAGTTGGCACTTTCGGTTGAAGATGCGGAGAAGAGGCGGTCGCAAGAAGAAGATGGAGCGCATCGCTGGAGAGTCTGTAGGCAGCACAGGGGACACCCCAGTGCTGTTTGAGTTCAGGGGGACCGCTTCCAGTGCTGCCTGGAGACACATTTGCATACGGTGAAAACTCTGAATATCACCGGAATGGCGGGGCGTTGATGACCTCTATAGGTAGGGGAAGAATAGCCTTTCTTAAGGCTATTCCGATGTGGTAGGCCTGAAAAAAAGATTCTAATGATAGAATCCCTTTAAGGAAAGCTGTAGTCCCAATATGCGAACAAAGTATTAGAAATTCAGGTTTCATGCACATGGGTATAACAGGCCCCCATAAAGGTGCATATGTCTACTACTATAACCTTTGTATGCCTTCAATTTCATATATAAGCTTTTTTCTGTCAAATTCCATACAGCCATAAAGGTAAGATTTGTAGCGTGCAATAATCAGTGTTGTAATAGTCAATGTGACGGAATAATCAAAGTCATCTGTTATCAAAAATAACACCAATACTTTTGCCTAAATGTTTCATGTCAGTTTATTAAAATGTCAGTCTTATCTGTCAAAGGCAATCTAGTCCAATTTTGTTCGTGTTTTCGCAAAGTACATGTCATCATTTCCTTAATAGGATGATTCATCCATGTGACTGATACCTGTTAATTCACCTTACATAAATGAAATATGGTTCCATTTACTGCATCTATTTTCTACCTAAACCTTACAAAGCATGATGCAAACATTAAAGCTGCTTTGTGAAAATTGACGTTTGCAATAACAACAGCTCGTGACTCATAAGCGCCGCGGTGTCCCAGATACATTTATAACATTGACAGAATATTGGTCCTTAATAGATTACATCCTGGCTCTTGCATTAAAAATCATAACATGGGCTGATGTCTGGAGCTAAAAAGTTAAAATGTAATTTAATTAAATTAAACACATCTATATTAAATCGCCTCTGAGGCACATGTCTGAAACCAACGCTACCACAACACATCATTTACGGTAATTTTATGGAAATAATAGCGAATGTGAGGACCAATGTGATATTCTTTCTGTTCAGACTGTGCATTATTTGAAAGCATTAATTTGCAATGACGGCAAAAAGATTGAGATAACAAAGCAGAATACTGATGTCATATCAAGAGATGAAAAATATACAGTAATTGACTAAAACTTAGAACACCATTTCTTCAAGACCCTCTCCCACCACACTGCGCTTGCGCGGTTTAGATTGCTATCTCAATGATCTATCAATAATACAGAACTTTTGTCCCTATCTCAGTTTCAGCCTTTTCACCCTGCCTCCTGCTCTGATAGGTTAATCCTTATCATGTATTACAAGCTGGAAGCAAGGGGGGCATTGTGAAGTAGTATCTTATAAAAAATACACTGGAGATTTTGCACACAGCATTCACAGACAGCATAGATAGCAGCAGTCAGAGGAATTTTATACCTATGTAGCTGATTATTGTAGAAAAAGGAGGGGAAGACTTTGAGAGCTGCCTTAAGAAATTTGATAAGGTTATCCTCTATGTCACAAGAAGCTCTATACACAGGAGAGACTGACATCCTGTCTACTACGTAAAGCAGGCGGGCAGTGATCAAGGGCATTAGCGCCAGGGTTCGGAAGAATAACACAGCAGAGACCTGTTGGCTATGGAGGCTACTTAGCTCCTGGTGGCCACCATATTTAAATACCAATGACATTTTACAGTACCATTATTTTGGCCTTTCAGAACTGTGTAGTTATGTCCAGGATTTAATTTTGTTGCAGGACAAGTTGTAATTGTTATTGGCATCATTTTGGGTATATGTACAACTTTAAAAAAAGTTAAAGAGGGCCTTTCATGTCCTCGGGCACATGTGGTTTAATATACCGCTACAAAGCCGAAAGTCGGTTTTCCCATTATGTGCCCCGGGGGAAGAGATATCGGTGCAGTTACTGATAGCTCTTCACTGTCAGAAGGGCATTCCTGACAGTCTAGCTGGATATATCCCCCTCCCCCGCCCAACAATACTGTTAGCCTCATACTGTCGGAGTGGGCGTTCCTTACCACCCAGCTATGAGTGATGAGGAACGCCCCCCCTCCTGACAGTATTCGTCCACACACTAGTACTGGGGGAGGGAGCATTACTCACCACTCAGCGTCAAGGCTGGGTGGTAAGGAATGCCCCCTCTGACAGTACAGAGTTGCGGACAGACTGTCAGGAGTGGTGTTCCCAGGGCTGAACCTCTAATGAGGCAAGGTGAGGCGGCCACCTCAGGTGGCACTTTAGGAGGGGGCAGCACCTTGGAAATTTGACTTATTTTTTTTTACTTTTTTTTTCTAAACTAGCGCAGGACAGGGCCGCTCTGAAAACAAACCAAGCAGCCTTATCCTGAGCTGGTTTAGTTCTCTGCATCTCAGCACAGGAGGCATCATCACACTTCCTGTGCTGAGACAGACATCTTATTGCCAGGTGAAAAGAGGAAGTGGCTGCAGCAGGGGCAGCAGCTGAAAAGTATTAACGTAACATCCTTTTTTATTATTAATAGGCCACTACCTGTTGAAGTATCTTTTCAGACCCCAAAGTATAATAATCAGAGCAACAGGGGAAGACAGGGAATATAATAAACAGTGTTACTCACCTCGTCTGGATCCAGTTTTAGTCTTAGCAGGCTTCGGGCCTGTATGGTAATGTCTCAGATGTCAAGTGGTCTGGGATATTACCATACAGGCCCGAAGCCTGTACTAGCAGTAACAGCCTGTTACTACTAGCACAGTAATCTACTACTAGTAATCTCCCAGACCATGTGACATCTGGGACATTACCATACAGGCCTGAAGCTTGCTAGGAGTAACATTGGATCCTGAAGATGCCAGTAAAACTGTTTATTATGTTCCCACACCTCCCCTGGGTCTCTGATTATTATACTCTGGGTTTTTTTAAATAATAGTTCATGGGTGGGCCACTATGGGGCATAATAGTTGGGAGGGCAACTGTGGGGCATAACAGAGGTTGCAAAGTCCACTGTGGCCCCTGAAACCTCTGATATGCCCCACAGAGGCCACCTGCAACCTCTATTATGCCCTACAGTCTATTGTTCCATTGTGTGGCATAATATAGGCTGCAGAGGCCGCTGTGGGGCATAATAGAGGTTAGAGAGGCCGCTTTGGGAAATAACATATATATATATATATATATATATATATATATATATATTCACAACTGGAAGAAGTGGTCATGGCGGTCCAAAGGGAAGAGATGGTACATGTGGGAAGACGTGTCTTGTAAGTAACAAAACATTACTGCACTGTATTCACTGTAATGGTACCACTAGCACACCCCTCTCTGCTGCCTGAGGCGGACAATCGAAAGACGAATCCCCCCCCCCAAAGGCATCTTTTGATCCTCAGGCAGCAGAGAGACTAAGCTCAACACTGGGCATTCCCAGCTAGACTGTCAGGAATGCCCTTCTGACAGTGAAGAGCTATTGATAATTGTAACAATATCTCTCCCCTCGGGATACATGAATTCAGCGCACTTTCGGCTTTCTAGAGGTATATAAAATCGCATGTGCATGATCATGTGCATGGCATGAAAGGTCCTCTTTAAATTTAATTAATTTTCAGGGAGGGATTTGGAGCAAGTAATCTCCTTTGAACTTTTTGTGGCTTATTTTTATGTTGATTATTGGCTTTTTTTGTAAATCAAATTTTATTAACATTCTTCAAATTTTTTACAACAAACATAAGATCTGTAGTGAGTAGCAATTAACAGAGTAAGACAATCAGACATATTCAAAACTGTGTAAGGTAATAGCAAACACTGATCTCCAACTATCCTGTGGAGGGACGATGCAGTGGGGGAGGGGAGGGAGAGAAGTGAGAGGAAGACATGAGGGAGAGAGAAGAGAAGTAAGGTAAGGTGAATGTGATAGGGAGATAAGATATTAGTGGTCTGTGGGGTTATCTCAGCGAGGCTAGTGATCTAGGAGGTCAAATAAGAACATCAGAGCGTAAGGAAGACAGGTCACATTGATTTTTAGGGTTAATCAGTCCATCAGAAGTCCAGAGTTCCTGAATGCGAGCCAGGGTGACCAGAGATTGAGGTACCGGTCATGGGAAAAATGGGACCAACTCAAATCTTGCCAGCTGGTCTACTTTGGTCATCCATTCTGTAAATTGATTCTTGACTTTTGTTGTAAAGGTGACTGTATTGTCAATATCCAATATGAAAAAAAGCATGTATTATGGAAAAACACGCCATTCACATTCCTCTTCCTCTGCAAAAAAAAAAAAAAGTTAAATTAGTTAATAATTCTCATTGGATCGGAGGTTTATCTTATCCTGGCCATTACGGTAATAATCTATCGCCAGACTAGCATACTACTTATCACACAAGTGCAGATCAAAGCATTAAAGGCATTTTATTACCATATGTTGTTTTATATCAGGATGAGCAGTGAGCATAGGAGAAAAAATACAATTGCAATGCTTATATCATACCATGGACATTATCCCTAATTTATAATGCATTTTATCCTTACGTTTTTTCCCATTAGAGCTGATGAAGCGGAATACTTTACTACAAAAATGAACTTTATATATTTGATCTGAATGCACATAATAGCTCGCAGTACAATATGCTTAAAGCTGCAAAGCATCCCATAAAGTTTAAACAAGACCCCAGTGGCAAGATCAATGCGATACCTTATGACATATCATAAACTGGAACAGAAGCTTAACAAAAGAATTTAATTGCATTTTGATCCGTATTTTTGAGATCTGCCATCCTGTAATTATAGCGGCATTGTATGGAGATAACAGATAGCTGAATTTGAATGTAAGAGAGATAAGAGGCTGAACTGCATAAATATCTCAGGGCTAAGATTTCAGATATTGTGTGTCTCATTGCTTTGAATAAGAGTTTATTTATAACTCCATTGGGTGTATTCATTTTGAACAGCTTTATCCATAGAGTACCTGAAAAATATGAAAATTGAACTGTTAGGAAAGTTCTGAAGCTTTTCCTCTATGACAGAGAATAGCTCTCAAACCATAAAGACACTTTCCTTGGTCTCACAGGTAACAAAGGAAATGACTCTTGAAGAGGATATTGATACATCATTTAAAGATAACTTTTCTGCACTATTTCATTAAACTGAAGTTCTATGCCTGTGCAGAAATATTCCGCTTGTTCCGCTAACTTGACTGCATCAAACCTTCTGCAAAGTAAACCTAGAAATTAATTTCAGAAAGTAAAGAGCAGATGCAGAACATTTTAGCAAAGGAGATTACACAGTGTCCTCTGAAACTCACATTTATGGCTCATGCACATGGTCGTATTAAGGCGGGTTCACACATGCGCCCGGTCTCCGCCTTAGCCAATCCGGTAGGTTTCCGTCTTCTGCCCCGAGAAACTAGACAGGGAATGGAAACCCGGCAGTCAGTTTGCAAAGTGACTGCCCGTGTACATCTTCTGCTTCTCCTCGGGAAACCATTTTTTTTTCTTAAATGGACACAAAGTCCTGCATGTCCGACTTTGTGTCCGGCTTAAAAAAACGGTTTCGTCGCGGAGAGGAAGAAGACGCACACGAGCGGTCACTTTGCAAACTCATTCAAGTGAATGGGTTTGAAAACTGACCGCCGAGTTTCCGTCTCCTGTCCGTCTTCGGGGCAGAAGACGGAAACTGGCCGGATTGGCTAAAACGGAAGCCAGGCACAGGTGTGAACCCGCCCTTACCTGAACTGTAGGGAGCCAAAATATGGCATTTTAGACATCTATGAGGCCATGTGGTACCTCTGTCTTCAAATTCAAAATGCAGATAATGAAAACTAAGAGGTCTTCAAATCGCAGCAGTATGAAGACTCAACACAAGAGAGCAAGAGGCTATTGTGTTTGTGTGTGCCTGTATAATACAGTATATGCAAAGAAGAAAAATTTGTCTCAGCCCATATTACAAAATGATAAATGTCTCTTACTGTTTATGCAGGAGTAATAGGTGCTTGTAGTCATCCGGATGCCCGGGACGTCATGTCCGGCACAGACACAATAGAAGCAGCAAATTGAAGCAGTCTCAGCACGCCGGATGATTCGTTTTTTAAAAAAAATTCCAAAATTTTATTGTGGATACATGCTCCAAGTTAAAAATATATGTATATCATTCTTGCAACCAAAAGCAACAGGTGGATTCGTCCTTGTGCAGACGGGATAAAGGGACAAATAAGCCTACGCGTTTCTGAGATATAACCCCTTAATCATAGCTTGGTCTGCAAGTATGTGCTTGTCGTATATATATGTAGTAAAAGGTAAAGTTAAAAACACCTGTTGCATAATCTTGTCTTGATTTAAACTTCCGTCCAAGTGCAGACGGGAGGGGTCTTGTTTTTAACTTTACCTTTTAGTATATACAGTATATACGATATGCCGTTTCTTTTGTGCTATATAGACACAGTACCATTTGTCTTGTATATGTAAATACTGCATTGCACCACTTCTCTTGTCCTTTAAATATAGACAGTGTCATTTCTCTTGACCTGTAAATTTTATGTAATCTCAGTACCTGCTTATTCTGTTTAGTAGTGGCCAAAAGTATTGAAACTAACAAATTTTGTTTTTGGTGATTCAGTGCAGTGGTGGAACTAGCGCTATAGCAGCTACAGCGACTGCTTCAGGCCTGTGACTTTAGGGGGCTGGTCTGCTTTTATTTTAGTAGAGTGTTACCGTGGCAGGTAATCGCCGCTATTTACTTAACTATCCCCTATCCTAAAAAGAGTACATCCAGCAATATGAAAACTCAAAAATAATACATTTATTTTTGAGTTTTCATATTGCTGGATACACTTTTTTAGATTTATTCATGCATTGCCTTGATTGAGAGGTGTTTTCACTTTGCATCTCAAGACTCTCCTCTGATCCTTTTATACACATATTTTTTGGATTATTATTAGGCTGTGAAGTTCTTTTGTTTTTTTCTAATCCCCCTATCCTACCCACAGCTGCCTCTGCTTTCTCTTCACTCTTCAAGTAGTCCGGTGCATCTCGCATCACGTCACTGACGCTGAATAGTGTCAGGATATCACTGGTGTTATTTAGCATGGTGCGTATGACCTTACGGTTGAAGCGAGAAGCAGAAGAGGCTGTGAGCAGGATCAGGGATCAATAAGCAGGGCGAACCTTGCAAGATTCATCTCACAAAGTTTACCTGATGGCTTTGTTCAGACTGATCAGGTCCAAAATGTAACTGCTAATATTACACTCTGGGATCTGAAGAGACCCCAGAGAATAAAAAGCGCAGGCCCAGGTGAGATGGTAAAATATAACTGAGAATAAAGCCTCCTGAATGATGTCAAAGACCACTGAGGCCTGTGATTGGGTCTCAAAGGTCACATGGTTGTGATGACAGATAATGACACCCAGTGGCGTAACTAGGAATGGCGGGGCCCCGTGGCAAACTTTTGACATAGCCCCTCCCTGACAGATGTCGAAGACACCAACCCCCCTCCACATTCCTGCGAGCACTATTATGCCCCATAGTGGCCCCTGCACACAGTATTATATCCCCTAGTGTCCCCTGCACACAGTATTATGCCCCATAGTGGCCCTGCACACAGTATTATGCCCCATAGTGGCCCCTGGACACAGTATTATATCCCCTAGTGTCTCGTGCACACAGTATTATGTCCCATTGTGGACATCCGTGAACAATTATCATACTCTGGAGTCTTTTCAGACCACAGAGTATCATAATCGGAGACCCTAGGGGAGATACAAACATAGAAATCGCTGTTACTTACCTATCCCTGGCTCCGCAACACTCCCCGCTGATGGCGGCCATCTTCAATGACGTCATGTGACCCGGGGGCCTGTGTCATGACACACAAGGATGCAAGCCCCAGTCATGTGATGTCAGGGACTTCACTGAAGTAGGCCTGAAGCCTTCTGGAGCCAGGAGAGGTAAGTAACACTGTTTTTTTATGTTCCCTTATCTCTCTGTGGCCTCCGATCATTATACTCGGGGGTCTAAAAAGACCCCCAAGTATAATACTAGATCTTGTGGGGCCTGTGGCGTCACTTACCGATCCCGGGGCCTGCCAGGATCGGTAAGTAAATAGAGCCTGTTACCGGCTGACTAAAAAAAAACCCAGTAGCGGCTGTTGCCGGGCCCCTAATGTCCCAGGCCCTGTGCAGCTGCTACCTCTGCTACTCCGATAGTTACACCCCTGAAGACACCCATGTGACCTATGACACCCATGACACCCTATTTAGAGGCATCATACAGGAGGTCTCAAGATCTGCATCTCAAAATTTTTGACCACAAGTTTACTGATGTAAATGGATGGCATATATCAAATCTCACTGATAGAACTACTGATAAGTAGTGAATTATGGTGTATATATGCAATATGCGTATATAGTAGCTGTATATTATTTTATATACTGGACACTGTATGTACTGTAAGTATTAACTTGTTCCTGACCATCCCTATGACTGTTAGTGATTTCTTACTCCTACTGTTTTTTATTTTATAATTTTTATAAAATTTTAAACTGCAATACATAGAAAATGAATAAAATGCACACACTAGATGAATAATAAATAAACCTAAGTTTAATTAAGGACGATTCTGTATTTTACCTTATTCCCAAAACCTCCCAATCATTGTGCTTATATGAATTTACCACGGCTTAGGTACTATAAAAAGACGGGAATGAAAATTGTGAGAAAAAGAAATATATCATGAGGTATGGGAAATTAACCCCCGTCTAAGGCATCATTTATTCTCACTTTTTCACATATCTAACAAAAGTTCATTCATAATGCTCTCCAAATTTTAAATAATGAAGGGTCAAGTGCATTTTACAACATACAGAAGTTCTGGAAGAATCAACAACTTAACTAAATATATTTTTACCATACACAAAAAATTCATCCTAAACCAGGACCTATAGCTGCAGCATATAAGGTATAAGATTATTATTACAAAATCCCCTGGGTCCCTTACATCATGGATCCCCAAATATTTAATGTGTGGACTAATTGGGATCAGAGCATCAGAGTTTGCCCCTAGTACACTGTCTGCCAATAAGTATTTGGACACCCATGCAAATGACGATATCTGCGGTCGTGATGTACGTCACCCCTTCCGCTGTTAAATAGGAAACAGCATTGACATAAGTGCATTGGCATTAGTCACATGCAAGATGCCACGAAGTACAGAGTTGTCCGATTTCAAGAAAAGGGTAATTGTGGGGTACCACAGAAATGGTCGATCCTTAAGGGACATAGCAAGCAAACTGAATTACCCAAAATCGACAGTGGTCTATGTGATTGTCGGAATGTGCCCTGAGTCTGCAGACCCCCGAAACTGTGAGATAGAGGCTGACAAGTGCTAGCCAGAGAAACTGCACCCAACTGATGGCTTCTGAAAAAACTTTTCAGAAAACTTGGAGGTCGTCTTATACGCCGGGTATACGGTGGGGCAAGGGGTAGAGGAGCACGATTGCAACCTTCCTGCCACCGCGTGCTTCTTGCAGTGGCAGGAGTGGAGCGATGCTGCGACCCGGCCCTCCACTACATCCTCCGGGAATGTAACAGTATAGCCAACCACTTTGTTGCGGAGCGGTCACCATACCAACCGGCTCTCCGCTACACACGGAGGCCCGATGCTAATGGCTGCAATCTCCCATAGACGGCAATACACTTGGATTGCCGTCTATGGGTACTTGCAATCAAATGATTGCAGGTTCCCACCAACTATAAAAACATTCCCCCGGGGGTTGATACATATACATATTAGTTACCATAGAAGTATATATTAATTAAAAATATCTCGCTCCCGAATACAGTATGTACATTGCAACTTTACCATATACCAGCTGAAATAAAAAAAAACTTTCTCTCAAAATAACAACAAATTGTCTGTATTACTACATACACAATCTAAAATATCACATTTGCTATCCCAGCCAGATTTTTAAAGTACTCTCACAGTTTCACACATCTGTATCCGCACAATCGTCAAATCACCGCAGATGAAGTCGCGGGTAAAAGCTAGTGTGGATAGATAGATAGATAGATAGATAGATAGATAGATAGATAGATAGATAGATAGATAGATAGATAGATAGATAGATTGTAAATATACTAGCTGCTGTGGCCAAATTATCCAACAAGAGGTTTATGTGTCATCTTTTGGAGTAATTGGGAGGTCACACAGTGAGGTTAATTGGTAAAGCGGAAAAGTGGTCTTGCGTGGTATTGGGGTTCTTGTAGTTGAGCGGTTGGGTACCACACTCTACAATTATAATATAATAAAATTAATGCCATATTGTTAAAAAAAAAACATGTTTTGCAAAGATCTAGCAGTTATCACACCTTACATCATTTGCTCATTGTGTTTCTTACACCTTAATAGCACAACATCTGTCACCAAGTAACTAATGACTTCCTATAAGTATCAAATATTCAGCTATTTACACTTTTTGAATTGAATTCTCTGCTTATATCTCAAGGATATTTACATGCACGAAAGAATACCGAATGGTCAATATTCATGAAAACTGAGTCAGCTCGTATAACATTTTATCCATACAAATAGGAGATGTTACAGCCAAAAATTCAACTAGGGTAGGCATGAATGAGTTTCACAATAGGATTGTCACTGATAATTCGAAAAATATCAAGTCCTTTAAAACTTCACAGTAAATATCAAAGTAAAACCAAAATCTTTGCAGGAGGCTAAAATGTTCTATCATGTCTGTTTGTATTGTCTTATTTGGTCTCATGTTCAGGGATAGAACAGATTTTATGAAATAAAGGTTCCAACTAGAGATGAGCTAACACTGTTCGGATCAGCCAATCCGAACAGCACGCTCCCATAAAAATGAATGGAAGCACCTGGTACTTCCGCTTTGACGGCGGCTGGCCGCTTAACCCCCCGCATGCCGGCTATGTCCATTCATTTCTATGCGAGCGTGCTGTTCGGATCGGCCAATCCGAACAGTACTCGCTCATCTCTAGTTCCAACTAAATGATATCAAGCCCTGAATGGTTTTGAATCTTGTAGAATTTCTCTTTACATAAAATATTATATTTTGTTGTGCGAAACGCAGTTAAAAACGCTCCAGAAAAAAATGGAGTGGAAACGCATTACGTTTTTTTCCCCAACTGTTTTCAGTTTTAGCTGAGTTTGTTTCAGTCTATTTCCTTCCCTTATTAAACCGATAGGGAAAACCGTAGCATTTCTGCAGGTATAATTGACATGCTGCGATTTTCAAAAATGTGGATGTTTTTGAAATTGTAGCTTTTCCGTTGCAGATTATATTCTGCAATGCATGGATGGGATTAGCCAGACTCTCATTCACTTTGCAGGTACTGTAAAATGCGTGTTTGCTGCGGTGTTTCCACATTGGCAAAAGTGCTGCATTTTTCGCAAATTGGGACTTCAACAGCTGAACCAGCATGCACCTGAACCATAACTTTTGGTCTAATTCTGATTCTTCCTTAATAATTGTGCTGGCTATGTAAAGAAATAAAGCAGGAAAATAACAGATTTTACTGAACATAGCAAAATTATTATTATTATTATTATTATTATTATTATTATGCCTCACAGATTTGAGCCAACAGTCACATACAGTAGTCTTAAATATTGCTATAGAACTTAACTTAATGGTGGGTGCTGTTTCCGTTCACAAATGCACATGCCGCTTAGTGATTTATCAAAGAAGTGCAGAAAATAATTCTGATCTGAAAAATAAGGTGTTTTTAAGTTGCTTTTTGTTAAATTGAAAGTCAGCTAAGTCCTGCAAGCAGCACTTTTCTCTCCGCATGTTTCGTGTGGAAACCGAACGGAAACCACATGGACCCCATTATAGTCTATGGGGTCTGCGGGTTTTCTCAGGTAACTGCTTTTTTATGCATATAAGCCCCAAACGGTCTCCTGAACAGAAACCTGAACACAGATGTGAACCGGGCCTTATCAGTGGTTTCTCTAATACATGGCTCTTCCATATGGGGAATCGCATAGTACCCTGTTTACAGTTTTTCCTTAGTAGAGCAGCTACAGAGACTTTACATCTGCAGACTCATTGACTAACTAAATTTTGCCAGTGTTTGGTGGGAAAGCAGCAGAATAACTAATGATGTCCAGGTTCCGTTTGAGATATGCAATTCATTATCACCAGTAGTCTAGGTCTGTAGATATTCACTCCAGAGCTTCACCACACTTTACAATATTTTATCAGCATGGCCTTCTTTTCTGTCTCAGAGATTGTATGAAGAAATGCTAATCTCCTTTTACAATAAAAAAATCACATGAGTCATATGGTCGTAATTCTATGTGTATTGGATATATGCACAGGTCTTGTGTGTTTAGACATGATCCATCCTTAATTTAGCCCCAACTTGGTACAATATTCTAATTTCTCATGAAACCAATTGAATACAATATTGTGCTGCAGTTCACAACACATCCACTGGGTGGCCATAGACAGACACATATAGGATAGATAAAATATCACTTTGTCATAGCATCTGATTCTGTGCTATCACCCTTGTGATGACACACATACCTGCGCATGTCTAGCCAAGAGGAAATAAGAGGAAGGAAACATCGGTATGGGAATTTAAGGAAAGGGCATCAGTTTTGTCTATTTACCTGCACAGACTGTACGAACAGAGATATGTTAAAATAAAGTGGATTATTCTAATGTAATATCTGAGAAATAATCTGAAGTAGATGGATTATAAGCAAAGAAAAATAGGATATCCAGAGATATTGAGCTTGGAAGTTTTAATTAGTTTACATTCTTCTAAAATACTTGTGGCTTTGAAAGGCTCAGCCATAGAAAGTGAGCGAGTAAATAAGTATTTGGATCAGAACTTGGCTACGATTCGATAATGATGTTTATCACTTAGAGCTCACACCAAGAATTTCAATTTAATTTCCTACTTTTCTGAAAAGACTTGAGGTTTGGAAAGCTTAGTGAGGAAGATTAAGGACTGGAAGTTGGTAAAAGAAGATTTGATTCCGGATATTAATCTCATAATAATATACAATTTTCTAATTATATAATAACGATTCTTACAGAAAATTTGGAAGCTGGCAATGGCTTTGTATTCTAAATGCTCTCTACCCGAGCACAAGCATATTTGTTCATATTTTGCTCTGCTAATCCGTACATTTTTCATTAAGAAATCACAAACACGTAAATACTATTCACCACAGTCAGCGAAAAATAATTAGCACAAATCTGTTGTTTAGAAGAATAGAGGAAATATTTTGTTCGAGCTGGATTTAGCCCAAGTCTGCAAAGGAAATTTTGACATAAGGCTTCAATTATTGAAATAATGATTGTTGTAATGAAATAAAAACAAATCACCAGTAAATATTCGTCCTTCCATTGTTACTGATATGTTGACATTTAAGAGTAATAACCAATAGAGATGAGCGAACAGTAAAATGTTCGAGGTTCGATATTCGTTTCGAGTAGCCCCTCAATATTCGACTACTTGAATCGAATATTGAAACCTATTATAGTCTATGGGGGGAAAATGCTCGTTTCAGGGGTAGGCAACGTCGATCAAATTATACTTACCAAGTCCACGAGTGAGGGTCGGGCTGGATCCTCCGTGCAGTCTTCTCCGTGCAGCGTTCCTGCGGCGTCTTCCGGCTCTTCATTCACTCTGCCAGGCATCGGGCCTGGGCAGAGCCGACTGCACATGTCCACACTACAAGCGTTCATGCGCAGTCGGCTCTGCCCAGGCCCGATGCCTGGCAGAGTGAATGAAGAGCCGGAAGACACCGCGGGGAAGCTGCACGGAGAAGACTTCTAAAGGTAGGAGAAGAACCAGCGTTGATTGGCCGACTGTATAGCATTCGGCCAATCAATGCCGATTCTGCATCGAACTTTTACATTCGAATAGCGAGTGGTACTCAATCGAGTACGAGTATTTCGAATACTGTAGTATTCGATCGAATACCTACTCGATCGAGTACTACTAGCTCATCTCTAATAACCAACATGTCTTCCATTTTCTCCAGAATAGGATATTTCTCTTTTCCCTTAATGAGTTGTCTAGGCAAAAATGGACAACCCTTCCGGAGGTCTGCTAAAGCTGCTGATTGGCCTCAATGGTTACCTGACTGCTAAAGCCAATCAGCGGCTTCAGCAGAACTTCGGAAGAGACCTGGGAGAGTCCGCCAGAGCAGAATAACTGGAACACGCCAGGAGGACACCAGAGCATCGGGGACAGATAAGTATGATATTTAAAAAAAAAAATTCAT
The DNA here is from genome assembly GCF_031893055.1 of Leptodactylus fuscus. Lineage (NCBI taxonomy): Eukaryota > Metazoa > Chordata > Amphibia > Anura > Leptodactylidae > Leptodactylus > Leptodactylus fuscus. Next base: position 43,188,549 of record NC_134267.1, read on the forward strand.
TTAAAAGTTAAAATTGTTGCCCATTTTTGCCTGGACAATCCCTTTAAGTCATTTGTATTCCCATATCATTGTATAACTAGGATTTTTGACTCCAGGAGAACTGGGTAACAATCTTTGTTGAAGCAGAAATGGTGGCCATGCTATTTATCAAAAAAAAAAAAAAAAAGGCTTGACAGGAGGCAAACTAAGGCTAGGTTCACATTTGAGTTCAATCAGGGATTCCATTCCCCATTCCACTTTCTTAAGATCAGGCTTAAAGAGGACCTTTCACCATATCCGGGCACAGGCAGTGTTATATACTGCCAGAAAGCTGACAGTATATTATCTCCTGATAATACTCGTCTATGGACGAGTTGTGTGAGCAGAGGGAGGGGGCGTTCCTCCCCGCTCCACAGTACAGCGCGATTGGCGCCGCGAGGCAGAAGGACGTCTCTGGCTAATGGTCAGAAACGCCCTTTCTGACCATAGAAGAGCTACGGTACTGGGCCGTAAGCTCTTCACACCGGGCACAGATCGGGAAAGCCGACAGTGCGCTGAATTCAGTGCACTGTCAGCTTTCTGGCAGTATATAGAACTGCCTGTGCCCGGATATGGTGAAAGGTCCTCTTTAAGATCATTTCCCCAAACAGTAGGGTTTGGGGAAATTTGGTGCATAATTTCATAATTTCTTCACATGCTGAATAAGAGAAGAAAGAAGACACCGAGCGCACTAAGTGTAGTACTATACCGTACTAGAGTGAATCAATGATATTAGACGTATGAAAAAAAACCCAAAAAAAACAGATGGCCTGTGAATGGATCACAACATCCTGGATTGCATGTAGATATTACATTGTCCTGGTGAGAGTGGCAGCGGTTCAATCTGGATTGAAAACCGGGAAATACAATGGATGTGCATATGACCCGACGTGATCTGTCACTTTGCACTTGATAAAGGGGTTGACTACAGCCCGAAATGTGTTGTCCCATACTGTTTATTATTAGAGATCAGCGAGTAGTATTCGATCGAGTAGGTATTCGATCGACTACTATGGTATTCGAAATACTCATACTCGATCGAGTACCACTCGCTATTCGAATGGAAAAATTCGTGACACCTGCCCGCGCTACAAGAAAATGCCTGCTTTGACTGTAAGCGGCCATTTTCTTGTAGTGCGGGCATGCGCAGTCTGCTCTGCCCAGGCCCGATGCCTGGCAGAGTGAATTCAGAGCCGGAAGATGCCGCGGGGACGCTGCACGGAGAAGACTTCTCGGAGAATTCAGCCCGACCCTCACTCATTGACTTGGTAAGTTCAATTTGATCAAACGAGCATTTTTCCCCCATAGAGTATAATAGGATTCGATATTTGATTCGAGTAGTCGAATATTGAGGGGCTACTCGAAACGAATATCGAGTATTTAACTACTCGCTCATCTCTATTTATTATCTACCTCAATAAAAAGTTCTTCAACCAAATCCCTTGGCCTGTGTTCCACCTATACAACCAGAGAGCACGGATCATCTGCTACAGTCCTCTGGTCCTTGCTGCTGTCCACATGCTGAATAAGGGATACATGATAGCAGCTATTCTCTAAGTAATACACTAGGGAAAACAGAGAATTGCAAATGAAATCATAAGAGGAGAAACTGCTAAAAATGCAGAACACAAATACTATAATGGGCAGAAATGATATATTTATGTACACACATACAGTATGCATTGGAAACTTATCCGGAAAGGTTATCAGGAAGGATAGGTAGGTACGTTTAAAAAAATTAAAAAACAAAAAAACATAAAACTGCCTAACTTTACAAAATAACATTTAAGAAACGGTAATATACTCTCAGGAGGATGCTTCTTCTTTTTGAAAATAACATTATGTTCCTTGTTTAATGTTGCAGAGACGCATGATAGGTAGATGGCCCTAAACGAATAAATGTCATCACTGGGCAAATGGAAAATGGAAATGCCAACTTGCTTGACTATTATCACTTAATACGTACACAGGAGAGGACATTGAGTGCCTTGCCTACCACTTCAATTTCTCTCACAGTCAGATACTATGTCTGGAACACAAATATCTTATTCTAAAGCATTAGTGGAATGTTGTCAAAGTATTTTATGTAAGTAATGAAAGACTTATGCAACATTGGGAAATTATATGTATTTTACACATATGGAACCAACAGCAAATAAAGGGAAAACGTACAATTTGTTATATAATAGTAAATCAATAAAAATAAAATATTCAGTTGTGTCTGGTTAACATGTGGGGTAAAATTTGTCACATTAGGTAGTTAGTGAAACATTTCGCTGTGTTCCACATTATTATGCAAATCAGATATAAGTGCCATAAGATTTAATTTTTGTTTTTCAATTAAACCCATGGATAGTATAGTATCTCAGGGTTCTTTGGATTATTGAAATCAGCCCCAAACACCTGTAATAATTAGTTTGTTAGTTGAGCGCAATTATAGAAAACCTAGTTTAGGCTAAGGCCCCACATTGCGGAAACACAGCTTTATTTGTTGCATCTTTTGCTGCGGTTTTTTGAGCCAAAGCCAGGAGTGGACGGAGCAGAATGGAGAAGTATGAGAGTTTCCTATATATTTCCCATTCCTTTTGTATCCATACTTGGCTTTGTCTCAAAAAAATGCAACAAAATCTTCAACAAAAAAAGCTGCGTTTCCGCAACGTGGGTCCTTAGCCTTAATGTAAAGCCCCACATTGCGAAAACGCAGCTTTTTTGTTGCAGTTTTTTTTTTTTTTTTTTGGGGGGGGGGGTTGAGCCAAAGCTAAAAGTGGATTGAGCAGAAGGAAGAAGTATAAAAACTTCTTATATATTTCCCTTTCCATTTGTAGACATTCTTGGCTTTGGCTCAAAAAAACGCAGCAAAATCTGCAAGAAAAAAGGCTGTGTTTCCACAACGTGGGGTCTCAGCCTTCGGTTAAGGTTTCATGTATTGAAAAGCAACTGTGGAAAAAAAAACTGTGTAATTGCGTATGACTTGCTGTGATTGGGGTTGAGCCAATCTTGACTTTTCAGGATCGATTTTAAAATCCGATTTCCGATCATTTTTCATTCGAACCCGATCTCGATCCCAAGTTCGATTCCAATGCAATTCAATGGGATTTTTTTATTAATCGGAGATCGGATTTTAAAAGCAATCCTATTCACTATACAGCATGGAATCTAACAATTGAACGCTTTAATTGTTAGAATCCAATCTGTGTAGTGAATCACTAAGTAGCCAGAGGATTTTTTTTTAATCCTCTGGCTACATAGTCCCCCCTGGTGTCCACTTACCTGCAGAAATGGCTGCTCCGGTGCCCGGTGTTCTTCTTCACCTCGCTGCCGCTCCACGCTGCTCTTCTCGTCTCGCTGCCCCCTGCCTCCCAGGTTAGGAGAGTGTGGGCGGGTTAGGAGAATATGGGCGGGTACTGGGAGGGGAGACGTGACGTCTCCCCGCCCTGTACCTGCCCACACTCTCCTAAGCCACAAGCCCCGCCTTCCTAGCTCTTTAAACACTAACCTGGGAGGCGGCGGCAGCAAGGTGAGAAGAGCAGCGTGGAGCGGCAGGGAGGCAAAGAAGAACACCAGGAACTGCAGACCAACCATCTCTGTAGATAAGTAGCTACTAGAGATGTTAGTTTAGTCTCCCATTAGAATGAATGGAGGCAGCCGGCGCGCAGGGGTTAACGCTGTGTGCCGGCTGCTTCCATTCATTCCTATGGAACCGCAGCGGAGCGTATACTCAGTGTGAAGGCTAAGCAAAGCATTGTGGGAAATAGTACCGATCTCGATCCCATCTAAAAAGATCGTGTTCAGAATTCCGATCACGATTGTGAAATTTTCTCAATCGCCAATTGGAATCCGATCTTTTCTGAACACGATGGCTCGACCATAGCTGTGATTCTCGCAGCATGTGGCTTTAGCCTAAGAAGGAAGTTTCACATTCTTAAGCAGGCCAAAGGTTTCAAGCAACATGAGAATGAAAAAAGATGTTTATGCTGCCGAAAAGAATCAAATAGTGCAATGCCATGGACAGCGTATGCAAACATAAAATATTTAACAAAAACTTAAGCATGGTCAATGTACATAGAACAGATTTGTGACTGATTCAGAGTGCAACCCTAGATGGTCCAGCTGGATAGAGTTGGTTGATGGATTGCCACCATGTCTGAACAAGGCTGCGATGTCAGCAACGAGGTGGCAGAGTCATGCTTTGGGCTGGAATCATGGAGAGATCCGGTAGGTATCTTTAGGCTCACTTTCTGACAATAAGAAGAACTGTGCATTCTGCATCAAAATCATCTTTCTGCATGACAACGTACCATCTCATGCAGCAAACTAAACCTCCAAGTCATTGGCTGCTATGGGCATAAAAGGAGAGATACTCATGGCGTGGCCACCATCCTCCCCTTGACCTCAACTCTATTGAGAACCTTTGGAGTATCCTCAAGTAAAAGATCTAAGAGGGATCACATCAAAACAGCAGCTCTGGGAGGCTATTCTGAAATCCTGCACATAAATTAAAGCAGAAACAATCCAAAAACTGAAATGTTCAATGGCTGCAAGAATTGTGAAGGTGATCTCAAAGAAGGGGTCCTATGTTAACATGTAACTTGCGTAACATTTAACATGTTAAAATGTTTTGGATTGAAATAACTTTTGATTTCAGAAAATGTGACCTCTTAATGCTGCAAATTCATCAAATGACTATTTTCAGTTCTTTACTAGAGATGAGCGAACAGTGTTCTATCGAACACGTTTGATCGGATATCAGGCTGTTCGATGTGTTCGATTCGAATCGAACATCACGTGGCAAACTCCAAAAAAATTTGATTCCCCTCCCACCTTCCCTGGCGCTTTTTTTGCACCAATAACAGCGCAGGGGAGGTGGGACAGAAACTACGACACCGGAGGCATCGAAAAAAATCGGAAAAAGTCATTGGCTGCCGAAATCAGGTGACCTCCATTTTAGACGAATAGTGAATTTCAAATCCGGGTCATATGAGAATGTGAACTTTGTGACTAAGAGACAAGGATAGCTGTACAGGCAGGGATAGCTAGGGATAACCTTTATTTAGGTAGGAATGTTATTAACAATAACTTTTTGGGGCTCTATCGGGTGTGTAATTGTGATTTTTGTGACATAAACTTTTCCCCATAGGAATGCATTAGCCAGCACTGATTGGCCAGAGTACGGAATTCGACCAATCAGCGCTGGCTCTGCTGGAGGAGGCGGAGTGTAAGATCGCTCCACACCAGTCTCCATTCAGGTCTGACCTTAGACTCCGCCTCCTCCGGCAGAGCCAGCGCTGATTGGCCGAAGGCTGGCCAATGCATTCCTATGGGAATGCAGAGACTTAGCAGTGCTGAGCCAGTTCTGCTCAACTATACCGTGTGCCGGTCAGCCCATCTGATATAGCAGAGCCGAGGGTGCACTAGAACCCCTGTGCAAACTCAGCTCACGCTAATAGAATGCATTGGCCAGCGCTGATTGGCCAATGCATTCTATTAGCCCGATGAAGTAGAGCTGAATGTGTGTGCTAAGCACACACATTCAGCTCTACTTCATCGGGCTAATAGAATGCATTGGCCCGCGCTGATTGGCCAGAGTACGGAATTCGACCAATCAGCGCTGGCTCTGCTGGAGGAGGCGGAGTGTAAGATCGCTCCACACCAGTCTCCATTCAGGTCCAACCTTAGACTCCGCCTCCTCCGGCAGAGCCAGCGCTGATTGGCCGAAGGCTGGCCAATGCATTCCTATGGGAATGCAGAGACTTAGCAGTGCTGAGCCAGTTCTGCTCAACTACACCATGTGCCGGTCAGCCCATCTGATGTAGCAGAGCCGAGTGTGCATAAGGGTTCTAGTGCACCCTCGGCTCTGCTACATCTGATGTAGCAGAGCCGAGTGTGCACACTCGGCTCTGCTATATCAGATGGGCTTACCGGCACACGGTGTAGTTGAGCAGAACTGGCTCAGCACTGCTAAGTCTCTGCATTCCCATAGGAATGCATTGGCCAGCCTTCGGCCAATTAGCGCTGGCTCTGCCGGAGGAGGCGGAGTCTAAGGTCGGACCTGAATGGAGACTGGTGTGGAGCGATCATAGACTCCGCCTCCTCCAGCAGAGCCAGCGCTGATTGGTCGAATTCCGTACTCTGGCCAATCAGCACTTGCCAATGCATTCTATTAGCCCGATGAAGTAGAGCTGAATGTGTGTGCTTAGCACACACATTCAGCTCTACTTCATCGGGCTATTAGAATGCATTGGCCAATCAGCACTGGCCAATGCATTCTATTAGCGTGAGCTGAGTTTGCACAGGGGTTCTAGTGCACCCTCGGCTCTGCTACATCTGATGTAGCAGAGCCGAGTGTGCACACTCGGCTCTGCTATATCAGATGGGCTGACCGGCACACGGTGTAGTTGAGCAGAACTGGCTCAGCACTGCTAAGTCTCTGCATTCCCATAGGAATGCATTGGCCAGCCTTCGGCCAATCAGCGCTGGCTCTGCCGGAGGAGGCGGAGTCTAAGGTCGGACCTGAATGGAGACTGGTGTGCAGCGATCTTAGACTCCGCCTCCTCCAGCAGAGCCAGCGCTGATTGGTCGAATTCCGTACTCTGGCCAATCAGCGCTGTCCAATGCATTCCTATGGGGAAAAGTTAGCTTGCGAAAATCGCAAGCTCACAGGGATTTCCATGAAATAAAGTGACTTTTATGCCCCCAGACATACTTCCCCTGCTGTCCCAGTGTCATTCCAGGGTGTTGGTATCATTTCCTGTCATAGTGGACTTGGTGACCCTCCAGACACGGAGTTGGGTTTCCCCCTTAACAAGTATATGTTCCCCATAGACTATAATGGGGTTCGAAACCCGTTCGAACACTCGAACAGTGAGCGGCTGTTCGAATCGAATTTCGAACCTCGAACATTTTAGTGTTCGCTCATCTCTATTCTTTACAACATAGAAAATGTTTAGAAACTGAAGGTCTCTAAACATATGCTTGTTTAGAGGTTTGTCCAATAAAATTTGACTGTCTTTTCATCAACCATTCAGAATATTCAGAAAAATCTAATTTGCATAACAATTTACAACACAGTGTATATTAACAGGGTTGTATTCTTTCCTTTTAGTATTGAAATGATAAGACTATGGCTTAGTTATATAGTAATTCAATCTGACTGAATTAATATTATTTTATTAACGGGTCTATTCTGCTAGGGACACTTATTCCTTATCCACAGAAAAGGGGGAAGAGTCTGATCCCTAGCGTCCTGATCACTTGGTCCCCCAGTAATCAATGGGATGGAGGACTGAAAGTCCTCTAAAGGCCTCCATGTGAATGGAGCACCAGTGCACCTGTGTGATCGGTGCTTCATTCAATCCTATAGGGCTACAAACGCATTATAGTCCCGGCAGCCCCATAGAAGTGAATGGAGCACCGATCATGCAAGGGCACCCATGCTCCATTCACGAGGAGGTCTTAGCGGGCTTTCGGTTCGCCATACCCCAATCACTGGGGTACGTAGTGATCAGGCCCCCAGCAATTGAACACTTATCCCCTAAAATGTGGATAGGTGTTAAATGTCCATAATTTGTTCACATCAGATTTGTAATGTACATATAGTATGTGAGTCATGAAAGGGTTTAACAAGCATGCCAAACATATCCATAGGGTTATATTATACTTATACACTAAGCATAGTTCTTATATGTGATGTGAGTAGAACCTTACACAGTACTTTATGCTACATTAACACTTGTAGTCTGGGCCACATCCGATGGAGTCCTGAAGACAAAGCATTTTGTTCTCACTAAGGTTTTTTTAATGGCAAGATTGAACGTAATGCTGCTTAAATACAGTCCTATGAAAAAGTTTGGGCACCCCTATTAATCTTAATCATTTTTAGTTCTAAATATTTTGGTATTTGCAACAGCCATTTCAGTTTGATATATCTAATAACTGATGGACACAGTAATATTTCAGGATTGAAATGAGGTTTATTGTACTAACAGAAAATGTGCAATATGCATTAAACCAAAATTTGACCGGTGCAAAAGTATGAGCACCTCAACAGAAAAGTGACATTAATATTTAGTAGATCCTCCTTTTGCAAAGATAACAGCCTCTAGTCGCTTCCTGTAGCTTTTAATCAGTTCCTGATCCTGGATAAAGGTATTTTGGACAAACAATTCAAGTTCAGTTAAGTTAGATGGTCGCCGAGCATGGTCAGCCCGCTTCAAATCATCCCACAGATGTTCAATGATATTCAGGTCTGGGGACTGGGATGGCCATTCCAGAACATTGTAATTGTTCCTCTGCATGAATGCCTGAGGATTTGGAGCGGTGTTTTGGATCATTGTCTTGCTGAAATATCCATCCCCGGCGTAACTTCAACTTCGTCACTGATTCTTGAACATTATTCTCAAGAATCTGCTGATACTGAGTGGAATCCATGCGACCCTCAACTTTAACAAGATTCCCGATGCCGGCATTGGCCACACAGCCCCAAAGCATGATGGAACCTCCACCAAATTTTACAGTGGGTAGCATGTGTTTTTCTTGGAATGCTGTTTCTTTTTGGACGCCATGCATAACGCCTTTTTTTATAACCAAACAACTCAATTTTTGTTTCCAAAATGAAGCTGCCTTGTCCAAATGTGCTTTTTCATACCTCAGGCAACTCTATTTGTGGCGTACGTGCAGAAACGGCTTCTTTCTCATCACTCTCCCATACAGCTTCTATTTGTGCAAAGTGCGCTGTATAGTTGACCGATGCACAGTGACACCATCTGCAGCAAGATGATGCTGCAGCTCTTTGGAGGTGGTCTGTGGATTGTCCTTGACTGTTCTCACCATTCTTCTTCTCTGCCTTTCTGATATTTTTCTTGGCCTGCCACTTCTGGGCTTAACAAGAACTGTCCCTGTGGTCTTCCATTTCCTTACTATGTTCCTCACAGTGGAAACTGACAGGTTAAATCTCTGAGACAACTTTTTGTATGCTTCCCCTGAACAACTATGTTGAACAATCTTTGTTTTCAGATCATTTGAGAGTTGTTTTGAGTAGCCCATGATGCCACTCTTCAGAGGAGATTCAAATAGGAGAACAACTTGCAATTGGCCACCTTAAATACCTTTTCTTATGATTGGATACATCTGGTTATGAAGGTCAAAGCTCACTGAGGTTACAAAACCAATTTTGTGCTTCAGTAAGTCAGTAAAAAGTAGTTAGGGGAATTCAAATCAATAAAATGATAAGGGTGCCCATACTTTTGCACCGGTCAAATTTTGGTTTAATGCATATTGCACATTTTCTGTTAGTACAATAAACCTCATTTCAATCCTGAAATATTACTGTGTCCATCAGTTATTAGATATATCAAACTGAAATGGCTGTTGCAAACACCAAAATATTTAGAACAAAAAATGATTAAGATTAATAGGGGTGCCCAAACTTTTTCATAGGACTGTATTTCCCCAAAAAATAATGCAAGGTAGGAATAAGTCTGCCTTTATTGCAATTTTCTGCAAAGGGGCTGAGAATAACAATGGAATTGTCATGTGTACGTATGCAAGTAATAACATTCAGCTGGGACCATATGGGAAGAATCGGAGATATTCTACAGTATGTTCCTCTGTAATCCTCCACTATGCACTATGCTGATTCTGTAGATTGCTATACTGCTGCTTCTGTCCCGGGTGCAATGCCTTATTGTACATGTCCATGACCATTTTATTTTGACATAAAAACAAACTGTTTTGCATCTGTGAAAAACTTGTTTTCATGACTGTGAAAAATACCCAAGTCTAAACATTTATTAAAACATTACATCATTGAAAAATGTAAAAATCAGACAGCATGGTGCCTCAATGGTTAGCACTGCAGCGCTGTAGTCCTGGGTTCAAATCCTATCAAGGACAACATCTGCAAGGAGTCTGTATGTTCTCCCTATGTTTGCGTGGATTTCCTCCCACACTCCAAAGACATACTTATGGGGGGAAGAAAAAAAAATGGACAAATCATGGATACCATCGAGAGATGTAAGATGAACAGGACAGGAAAAGTGCTGATATCTGTATTTTTCCAATAAGCAAAGAAATGAAAGTGCACTAAAGTCAAGACTAGGAGCTTTCAGAAGCTTTTGGGCTGTCACAGTAACTGATAGCTGCAGAACCACAACTTAAAGACCTGGCAGAAGTACACAATACAAATACAATAAGTACACAATACAAACACAATTAGTACACAATACAAATACAATAAGTACACAATACAAATACAATAAGTATTTGGACACCTGTGGTAGAATAGAAAAACAACATTTATTCATATCCAATAGTTGGTAGAACCCAGCAGATGCTTCCTTACGGATGGTATTGATGGACACAATACTCCCGGATGCCTGGTGAAGCTCCTGGTGTATGTGAGCCATCGGTTGGGTGCGGTTTCTCTGGCCAGCACTCGTCGGTCTCTATCTCCCAGTTTCAGGGGTCTGCTGACTCGGGGCACATTCCAACAATCACTGTTCGCCTTCCACTTCATAATCACGTAGGCCACTATCGATTTTGGGTAATTCAGTTCGCTTGTTATGTCCCTTAAGGATCGACCATTTCTGTTGTACCCCACAATTACCCTTTTCTCGAAATCGGACAACTCTGCACTTCGTTTCATCTTGCATGTGACTAATGCCAATGCTGTTTCCTATTTAACGGTGGAAGGCGTGACGTACATCACAACCGCAGATATCCTCATTTGCATGGGAGTCCACATACTTTTTGGTAGACAGTGTATAACTTTTCCCTATCATCCAAAATTTATTCAACACAAAATTTGTAGCAGTTCCCCAACCTACCATGTTCCATTTCAGATACTGTTTTTTTTTTTTCATTTCATGTTGCAAAAGTGTCCCTTGTGCTATGTAACACACTAGTACTTGGGTACATCTGCTATCTTTGTAGCATTGTCCATAGCTACGTTCCTGAGGCCTCATTGAAACTTTTTCTTAACACATCCCACAAATAATATAGAAAATCTTACTTTAGTGTCATCATTCTGACAACTTGGTCTACCACTAACTCTACAGTCGAAATGAGACATTGAATTCCGCCTGTCTATAATGTACATAACTAGATTTTTAACTTAAAGAACTGTATTAATACAAGCAAGCACTTCACCTTTCTGTGACTGAAGTATTAACAATTACATCGTAAATTCTTTATAGGAGCAATTTATTGTGCCTATATTTGGCTTCTAAAAGCATTTTTAAAATGTCTAGTCGGTACAAGATCTGATGTGAGACTGAATGGCTGTCTGAATGAAGCATCCTTGATTTTATGATCAGTTGTCTCTCTATAAATTTGAAAATGGATCCAATAAAATTTGCAACTCACTCTCATTGCTGAGTCCTAAGTGAAAAAGTCATAAAAAGGCTTTATTCATCATTGGTTCACCATTTCAAAGTGCATTTTCCGGCTGTGTTTTATTCTTCGTTTTGAAAGCCAACATTGTATATGTGTTAAATGCATAAATCATGTCGGTCTCGTAGATTTTTACAAAATCAGATTTCATTGTCAAAGGAAACAAGACGTTCAAGGTCACGGTGAAATTTGTTCTTCTTAACTCCTTAGGCCAATCCTTAAAGACGTCCAAATGATGTAAATGTGCCATGTTGTAAACACCTCGTTAAAAAGTATTATGACAGGAGGCAAACATAATCTTAATCTGATCATCTGGTTCTTGAATCCGATCAGCATCTGCTTCAAAAAACCAAGGGCGATAATGTGTAAGGAACAATGCCAATAGATCAAGAAAATGTTTGTGCATTTTGCAATCAAACTGGTGTGCACGCAAGCATAAGTTGTAATGATGCACATCCTCCTGAAATAATCATGTCATTTCTTATTTTCATTGGGTCATTGCTTTGAAAATGATCTGAAGTAACAGCATGCAAAGCAAATTCCAGGTAAAATGTGATAGAGTGTGACTGGCAGCGCTGCTGATTGGAGCAGCAAAGCATGACACCATTTGCAATAGACATTAAAGACTTCTATGAAGGTTCTGGAAGCAAAACACGGTTATAAAAGTGTTTTCTGTTCAGTTAAATTATTATAGGCCTAGTACATAAATGGTAATTTACTTCAGGCACATTTGGCAGAAGACGTAGCTATTTTGTGTCTCTATAGTCAATATCAGTGCTTTATCAGTACCTGGTTATGGTGAAGGTTTCTTGAAGGGTTTTTTTAAAATCTTTTTAATAATACAGTATTATCCAGTGTGGTCAGGAAAGTAAAAAGTGGCTTTGACTAAAAGCAGAGGCCTGTTTTTCAAAAATGTAATAAAGGGACTCTATCATTAGAATCCCTTTTTTTAAAACTAAGTACACGTTGGAATAGCCTTAAGAAAGTCTATTCTTCTTTTCTGTTTATTATTCTGATCTGCGCCACCGTTCTTCAGAAATATCTTCTTTATTCCTTGTGTAAATGAGTTTTCAAACAGCCCAGGGGCTGTCCTTTGTGCTGTCTGGAAACTCTCCATCTTCCTCTCCGCCTCTTCTGCCACTTCAGCATCACATCTTCATCCAAAAGTGCTGACAGCGCACGTCCGTCGGCCATTTTCCTGAGGCCTCTCCCGTTCGGCCACAGGAAAATGGTCAACGGACATGTGCAGTTGGCACTTTTGGATGACGATGTAACGGTGACGCGGAAGAAAAGGTGGAGAAGAAGATGGAGACGTCACTGGAGAGTTTTCAGACAGCACAGGGGATGGCCCCTGGACTGTTTGAAAACTCATTTACATAAGGAAGAAAGAAGATATGTCTCAACAAACATACTATCTTCTTTGTCCAATACTTCCAGTTCCCACTCATAGACTTACTATATGTCCCCCTTTTCATACTGCCCTACCTATTTTTCTTTGGTTAGCTTTATAAAAGACAAGGCCTAAAAACATAAATATATGAATAGGATTTCTGAATGTAACATAAAACAGGACACTGGATGTGAAATAAAGGTCAAATGTTTTAAATTAGTTTCTTCTTTTACAGATTGCGGGTGGCTGAAAATACCTTCTCATCCCTGTACTTTGAATTCCTTTTGGGAATATCCACTATTGCAGGGTTTATCTAGTTGATATATCAACTCATATGGACTCACAGGTATAACTGGTGTAAAAGGCTGTATTGCAAACGGAGCAGCGCAGCACCCTTCATGTAAACAATACTAGGACAGTAACCTAAATCAGCGATGGTTTTAATCACGATGTATGTTTTTTCTGAACTTTTTTTCCTTTTGTATTGTACACTTGGTTTATAATACGGCTAATTAAAAGTAAAATTTTAAGAAACCTGCGGAGCAGTGCGGACAAACACCTTTTTTTGAAATCCCATGGAACATTTTAAAGTCAACAAGCTTCCCAGGTTAACACCTACAGTTTCCCTATATGTATAATGGAAGCAGAAAGTTTGCAGAGGAAATGTCTGTGGACTTCCTGTGAAAAGTGCTGCAGGAAAAAAAGCAGCGGCAAAGCACGGTTTTGATGCAGCCCATTACGTGGGTCCTAAGCTTAAAGCCAGCCCTTCTGACAGTGCAGGGATATTGGTACCAAAAATAATGACACTGATATCTCCGCAACTGGGAAAGATTCCGGCAAAACCATGTACTGAATTCAGAGTACAGTCAGCTTTTCAGTACTGTGTAAAATGGCCATTGTTAGAGGATATGAAAAGATCCTCTTTAAGACTGGTGTACAAAACACCAGTCTTAATAAATCTGCCCTGCTGAGTTAAAATGAAATACAAAAAAACAAAATCAGGATTGTTCTACACTGTCTACCAATAAGTATGTGGACACCCATGTAAATGAAGATATCTGTGGTCTCGATGTACGTCACACCTTCCGCCGTTAAATAGGAAACAGCATTGGCATTAGTCACATACAAGATGCCACGAAGTGCAGAGTTGTCTGATTTCAAGAAAGGGGTAATTGTGGGGTACCACAGAAATGGTCGATCCTTAAGGGACATAGAAAGCAAACTGAATTACCCAAAATTGACAGTGCCCTCTATAGTTATGGTGATTGTCGGAATGTGCCCCGAGTCGGCAGACTCCCAAAACTGGGAGATAGAGACCGAAGAGTGTTGGCCAGAGAAACTGCACCCAACCAATGGCTCACATACACCAGGAGTGTCACCAGGCATCCAGGAGTATTGTGTCCATCAATACCATCCGTAAGGAAGCATCTGCTGGGGTCTACCAACTATTGGATAGGAATAAATGTTGTTTTTCTATTCTACCACAGGGGGCCAAATACTTATTGGTAGATAGTGTATTGGTTTTTTTCTAATGTGAATACTATTTACTGATATCTTTGATGTATTTTATTTACTTTTTCTTATACTTGTCAGTGCTGAATAAAATGTATCTTGCAGGAAGGTTCTTTGAGCTAGCTTAGGTGTTAAATAAGATTTTACAAAGTATCATATGATGTCAACCATGCTTAAATAAAATACCTACCCATGTAACTGGAGTTTAACCTTCTCTCAAAGCTACAAATGTACCAGAAAAAAATATTGTATGGAGCACAGAACAGAAAGTATTCTTTTTTAAACTGGGATGCCAAAACCAATAGAAAATACAATAATTACGATTTAATTATCTAAGGTACTATTAGTATGCAACGGAGCTGAGCATGTCCTGTTGAATTACTTATTGTAACATCAATATGTGCTATTTGGGATATTACAGGTAAACCTATTCCATCATCACAGTGTAAGAACAAATCAACCCAAGAGAATGAAATGACAAATTAAACCCTGCTGCATCTGTAGTCAAATAATATTATAAATCTTCTACATTACCCTATACAATAAAAAAAATGAAATAAAAATTAGAAAATTAGATCATTAGAGAGTCGTGAAAGATAAAATAGACTTAAGATGACTTGCTTAACTGATTTATATTTGCACAGCTGCCTAGAGCATATGTATCTTTGCATAATTGCCTCTATCCAAGCTATAAAACAGGCAATGTCTGCCCTTTTGTAAATGATCTTCAGAGGCTTTAGAACTTTATTAAATTGAATAATAGTCATTGTTGATTTTAATCAATGTGATGATTACTAATGACAGCAATGCTTCCCTATATTGGGAACACGTGAGCATTTTTAGCTGTTCTGTCAATCATATTTCAACTTCCTTGCAAGTATGCTAGCAAGATGTCACATTCTACATTGCAAATACAATTATCTGCAGTTATATCTTGCATACATGTTTCAGGCAACATGCAAACTACAGCACATAAATAACCATTACAGTCCTGGAAGCCCCATAGAGGTGAATGGAGCAGCACACTGATCATCCATTCACAAGGAGGACTTAGTGGGCCCTAGCAATTGGGTCTCCAGTGATCAGACGCTTATTTCTTGTGGATAGGGAATGTGTCCATAGTGGGACAACCCCATTACCTCTTTGAGGACCTACAGTACTGTGGAAAAAATAGAATTGTTAATAGTTTATTTTTTCAATTAATAAAAGCAATGAATAAAAGAGAAATCTAAATCAAATCAATATTTGGTTTGATCACCAAAACTGTACTAATTCTTCTAGGTACACTTTCACACTGTTCTTGTAGAAACCTGTCATGGAGGTTGTTCCAAACATCATGGAGAACTAGTCTCATATCTTTTATGGGGATAAGCTCAAATCCTTCTGTCTCTTCATGTAATTCCAGACAGACTTAATTATGTTAAGAACATGGTAACCATATCATCACATCCAGGACTCCTTCTTTGAGGGTATTTTCTCCACACCTAGCTAAAACTTTTCTACTGTACTGAACAGTAAATTAGCAAACTACCCCATTTCTCCGAAAATAAGCCCTACCCTGAAAATAAGCACTAGCTTGATTTTGCAGGGTAGGCTTGAAATATAAGCCCTACTCCAAAAATAAGCCCTAGTTACAGTCAGTGCCTCGTGGGCTAAGTTATGTCATGTGATGTCAGAATAGGCATACCAAAGCTCCCAACCATCATAGACAAGTGCCCTGTTCCTTATCCTGGAAGGGCAAAATCAGCTCACCTGCTCCCAAGTCCCGCCTCCTGAGTCCGCTTCATGGATCCGCCTGCCAAGTGCCGCCTCCTAGATCTCGCTACCCAGCTACTACTATGTTCTGGGCTTGGCTACCTTCGTGACCAGACATCACTCTACTACAGCACCCCCCCCCCCTTTAACATAAAATTATAAACTTATTGATTGTCTAAGATGACATCATCATCATCTAGTATCCACCCTCCCTAGGTCCTACCATTACTTCTAAACTCTCCCTAGACAGATTTTCATGATTTGACACATCTCTGTAAAGGGAAGCAGTTGGAAGAACAATTTGGAATTACAGATGTAGTCAAGTTTAACATGACTCTTAAGATAAGATAATATAAGATAAGATAATCTTTTAATAGTCCCACTATGGGGAAATACAGTATGTTACAGCAGCATATATAATACAGTAATATATTACAAGAAAGAACAGATATAAGCTCAAAGCAGATAGAAAAAGATACTAGGAGTCATTGCAACTAGAGGTTTAATAAATAGTCATTTGACTTTTTCATTGGTTTTCTATGGCTTTTGAGATATTATGATGCAGCAAGTTATCAGATTTAAGTTAAAGAAGGCTTCATTGGTTAGTATCAGAAAGCATAGATCTCCACCCCATATAAAAATATGGAGTAATTAACTAACCAAGAACTTTGGACCTTAAATTCTTAAGGATGCTTATAGTCAGAACAGCAGATATACTATAAGACCCTACCCTATGTTCTACTAAACATAGGGCCAGTTTCTTTCTTAATATGAGCATATGCCTATTGCTTAACAACTGATAAATAAAATGTTGAATACAACAAAGTAAGCATGGCATGGAAAGACAATGATATGCTAAGATCAGTTTGCAGCTTACCCTAGAGAAAGTTTGTTTAACAAAATGAATACTAAAATAACTTCCTCTGATAAACTTTACTTTGATGCAGTAATTGGAACAGCAAACACAATTAAGTTGCATCAGTTGGGAATCAAGAACAAGTGAGCCAAGATCTTTATTAGCTTTCTCTTACATCTTTCATATGGCCACAAGGCTTTCGAAATTTTGAGTCTTACAAGGGCCACACTGGGACCATTACCTAAATTGAAAAATCCATACGACCAAGCACTATTAGGCCTTTTGTGTTTCTTAGAATTTACTGGAATCCACAAACCATAAAGAAATCTTGGGTTTCCTTGGGTCAAGATAATGTAAAAGATGCGTTCAGTGAAATGAAATTTCTTTTTAAATGACATTGTAACATTGTCAATGGGTTTGAGAAATTAGATCACCAAGTAAAACACACGTAAAACATATACATTAATATATAATATAAAAATTTATTTCACTAATTGCAAAAAAGTCATATTAGTGATAATTTACTATGATCTTACAATATAGTAAGAATTTTCTTAGTATGATATCCTTAAAACTACGAAGTCTAGCATAATATGTTAATTTATATTTATTTTATGCTGATTCTCTGTTAATTTATTGTGATATTTTATGTTTAGAGAGAAAGCATGTAATAAAAATATTAATGTTTTTAATTTTTACATATTTATATTTTTATTATATATATATATATATATATATATATATATATATATATATATATATATTATAGGTCCAACAAGTGCTAAGCATCTCTGGGAACTCCTTTAAGACTGTTGGAAGACCATTTCAGGTGACTACCTCTTGAAGCTCATCAAGAGAATGCCAAGAGTGTGCAAAACAGGTATCAAAGCAAAAGGTGACTACTTTGAAGAATGTAGAATATAAGAAATACTTTCAGTTGCTTCACACTTTTTTGTTAAGTATATCATTCCACGTGTGTTAATTCATAGTTTTGATACCTTCAGTGTGAATCTACAATTTTCATACCAGCAGCAAGGAAATGATACCAGACACACAATGTTGGTGCTAGCTGCTCTCTTAGCTGAGTAGGAAGTGCACTAATGCACTTTATTAAGGTAGCATCAGTCTATATAGCAGCAGGGAAAGGAAGACAGATAACAACAACATACTCTTTGTATTCATTCGAGATTGGTGTAGTACATCTCAATCACACAAAGAGAGGAAGTTTAACCACTTCCGGACCGCCCATAGACTTTATACATCTGGGAAGTGGTTGCCTAGTTCTGACAGGACGTACCGGTACATGCAGTCAGAACACAGTAGCTGCACAGAGATCGTGCAGCTACTGAAGCTTAGAGCCAGCTGTAACTTCAGCAGGAGCTCCCAGAGAGAAGGCAGGGAAGGTTTATTTCCTTCCCTGCCATCTCGATCACTGTGTATACAGCGTTCAATGAGCGCTGTATACACGGCTATGGGCGCCGCCATGATGCGGCCGCCCTCTGACCCTGCGGTCACGTGATCCGCCGGGAGCAGCGTCTTGCAAGAGCTGCTGGGTTCTACAGGACCCAGATCAGCTCTGTATACTATGTATACAGTGTGCAGGAGGCTGTATTCCTCCTGCAACTGAGGCTAAATGTACCAGCCTGAGTTGCAGGGGAAATCAGCCTCTGTAACAAAAAAAAAGTGATCAGATTTCCCTAAAGGTCTCTTATGACCTTATGGGGACACAATCTGAAAAAAAATAAATAAAAAAAATAAAAAAGTTTTAAAAAAAATGTAAATAAAATAATAATAAAAAATAATAATATACTAATAAAATGCCGTTATTAAAGGTTATAGCCCCACCCCCGACGACATCATACAAAATAAAAATTACCGTAACGGAGAGGAAAAACTATTTTATAAAGTTTTTCAGTGATACTATGTTATTAAATAAAAAAAATAATAATAATAAATTGAAAACCAGACACAATTCCCCTCCTATTATGTTTCTATTTTCCCGGATATAAAAAAAATTAAAACACTTTCGAAAATAAAAACAACATCAAAATAAAGCTCTATGTATCCCCGAAAAAAGATGCAAAAATTAGTTGACTGAGACATACAGGAAAAATGTTACAACCCTCAAAACCACACATACAAAAAAAAAAAAAAAAATGTGTCTGGTCCTGGACCACAAATTGGCCCGGTACTGAAGTGGTTAAGCAGTTCCATATATAACCAACTATGCCCGGTCTTGTGTTGTGACTCTAGGGAACTGTCTTCTGGCAGTACCAAGCACATAACTTCTTGCACCCATCCTCGATAAAGGCGCCATCTTGTCCCATAACATTATACTTTGCTTTCAAACATAAGCAACTATATCTAGCATTCAGCTTTTAAGGATAACAATGTTTTTTTATATATTACATCCTTCGCATAGTAATATTCTGTAGTAGACTGTAATATAATTAATAGGTGTACCATATTTGTGCATTAGTTAGTTTTTGTAAGGATGTTCACTGTAAGACACACTTTAAAGAGTTCTGGGCTGCTCTAACCCTTATCCTTTTCCTCTAGACATTTACAAAACCTAAACTAATGTGTAATTTGAATATAAGAATGATAACCTTTCTCTAAAAACCATACAATAAATAGAAAACAAATGTTTTTGTGTAGAGCATTGCTGAATATTAAAAGAGTCTTTAAGCATGACCTTCTCCCCTACAATTTCAGCTTAGAGACGAAGGAAACAAACAAAGCAAAGGGCAATGCAAATGTTTCACAATTTAAATGAATGCAGTTGAATAATAGTCGTAATAGCAGCATGTCTAAAATGTAATAAAATAACACTTAAAACATAATGAATGAAAATTCCAAAGACAAATCTCAGATGACAGTTCCGGCATAAGACGATGATTATCTAAATGCCCAGATATTATGCTTGCCAATGTGTAATCTACAATCCATAGAAATCATTTCCATACAAACAATACATTTGCATAGCTATGGAAATTAAAAATGAATCTTTATTTTAATATTCTTAATTTTAAGAATATAAATATAATTGATTTTTAGAAGTATCAGTATCTGAATTTCCTTTAATATTTTGTGGTATTCAAACATTTCTGTTTAATGAATTTTAGCATATATATGGGTTGTAATTTTAATAATGTTTATCTACCATAGAGACAGGTTATTTGACAGTTATGGGGCTCTTGTGATGATTGGGATTAAAAAGCTTTGCCTCAACCAGTCATTGATTTTGCTTGCAGTTACCAATGAGTTTAAAGGGGTTGTCCAGGATAAACTGATAATTAAACTAAACTCCCTCTCCCCACTTAACTTCTAATTTACGTCAATTTAAAAAAATCTATAATTACCCATATCCTTGGAGCGGTCATGTGACACTTTCTGATAATCCGGTGACGTTCTGTTTCACCACTTCTAAAACAGAATGTTACCATTACTGTTCCCCCTCCCTTATTCCTATCAATACTCACCAAGCCTTCCTGTGTCCGGGCATGGCTCCTCCCTGTCTTCCTGTCTTCTAGCAGTGGGTGGGATAGGTTAGCTAGAGATATGGGGGGGGGAGATGGGGAGGAGCTAGTAATGGGCAGGATCAATAGGCTTAGTGAGATAGTGAGGGTGAGAGGGGCTAGTAATAGGCGGGATCGCTAGTCAAAGAGAGTGGGAGGGTCTAGGCTTAGTGAGACAGGCAGGGTAGAAAGGGCTAGGCTTAGTGAGGGTTTTGTAATGAAGTCAGAGAGGAGGAGGGGGGGCTGAGTGAAAGGGAGTTAGTGCAGAAGCTACAGAGGAAGCTAACACCATGTAAACAAACATAGAGGATGCAGCAGCAACCAGAGATACTCAGAAATCACTCCAAACACTGCTAAAGGTATATGGGTAGATGTATTAACCCATCACTAGCACTAAAAGACTAAGGTGTACATTTCCTTAAAATTAATATTGTGGTATCATAGCAGAACTCAACAGGCTGTGGTGTCCACATATTGTTAGAATCTGTGTCAGAATCTGTGTGTTAGAACCTGTGTTGATCATCATGTGAAGATACTGTTCCAAGGATCTCCACTAGTGGCCGCTGTTCTCAAGTGTAATTTTTACTCCCACCACTGGAGGCTGCTGTTCCCTAGCTCTTGCCCACAATTAAGATGGGGAGTATTGTTTCATGACTGTGGCCATCTTGTTTCCTGTTTGCGGGCATCTTGTTTCCTGTTTAGGCCTACAGTATATTAACCCAGGGCACATTATGACCAATGCTTAAGTATTTTGTTTGTTCTCAGTCCTCTAGCTATGAGTTATTCTTGCTCAGTTTACCTTGGCTTCATCTGTTTACCCGCTCAGTGTACTGTCTCCTGGCTTCATCCGACTACCCGCTCTGTGTACCAACTCCTGGCTTCATCCGACTACCCGCTCTGTGTACCGACTCCTGGCTTCATCCGACTACCCTCTCTGTGTACCAACTCCTGGCTTCATCCGACTACCCTCTCTGTGTACCAACTCCTGGCTTCATCCGACTACCTACTCTGTGTACCGATCCCTGGCTATCCATCGACCAAGTCTCCTACTCTGCGGCATCTGCCGTCCTTCCCGGCTATCGGATTCCAGCTGTATCACCAGTATCGTAACACATATAGACATATATAGCATAAACAGCTCCCTAAGCAGATATGTAAATCAGGATTTTTTTTCAAAAATTAATGTCTTGTGTAGGGTTGAGAAAATTTCACGATCGCCATCGGAATTCCGAACACGATCTTTTTATGTGGGATCGAGATAAGTGATTTTTCCCACAATGCTTTGCTTAGCCTTTACACTGAGTATACGCTGTATATTCAGTGTGAAGGCTCCGCTGCAGTTCCATAGGAATGAATGGAAGCAGCCGACACACAGCCTTAACCCCCTGCGCGCCGGCTGCCTCCATTCATTCGAATAGAAGGCTAAACTAAATCTCTAGCAGCTACTTACCTCTAGAGATGGCTGCTCCGGTGCCCTCCTTCTTCTTGCCTCGCTGCCCCGCCTCCCAGGTTAGTGTTTAAAGCGCTAGGTAGGCGGGGCTGGTGGCTTAGAGTGTGGGCGGGTACCGGGCAGGGAGACGTGACGTCTCCCCTCCTAGTACCTGCCCACACTCTCCTAACCCGCCCACACTCTCCTAACCTGGCAGGGAGGGGGCAGTGAAGGAAGAAAAGCAGTGTGGAGCAGCAGCGAGGCGAAGAATGAAGGCACGGGGCACAGGACCAGCCATCTCTGGAGGTAAGTGGACACCAGGGGGTAGGATTGCTTTTAAAATCCGATTTCCGATTAATAAAAAAATCCCATTGACTTGCATTGGGATCGGAATTGGGATCGAGATCGGGTTCGAATGAAAAATGATCGGAAATCGGAATTTAAAATTGATCCTGAAAAGTCAAGATCGGCTCAACCCTAGTCTTGTGCCATTCATGTCAGGATATGCCAAGCCCGGTGAAGAGATTAGGCAACATCTGTAGGTATATAAATCCATATGCAGTTAGCTCCCTTTATCGGTGGCTGCATGAATCATATCAGTCAGAATCATATCATGTAACTCTAGCACTGTTTGAACGGAAGCAATGTCTCTAAAAAATGATACCTGACACCTATGAAAAAATAAAATTGAGGATGTATTTTTTTTTTCAACTAGCCTCTTAATTCATACTTGTATTTCAGTTTTCAGTATACCAACTTGTTTTTTCTAAATTGGAAACCCTCTTTAATAAATAGGATAAAATATTTTAATCAATTTGGGGAAACCAAAAACCATTGCGGATTCAGAATCATTGTACCACAACAAAATCCTTCCAGCATGGCTAAGTCCGATTCATTGTCTGGCACATGTCCATGGTGTCATTTTTTTTTTTTAGAACATCATGCCATCAATGTCGATGGCTCAGAATGAACAGCTTGTATACATTCTCATTTAGAAGTGAATACTTGAGGACAGGATTAGGCTACTCATAATTTCTGCAGGAACCATGCCAGAGAAAGTAGAGAAGAAAATACCTTCATGCTTTACTGTATTAATATTCATACTTTACCATAGTAACTCTAGCATATAGTATATTGCTGAACACTTGATTTACCACAATTAATATCATTATTTCCTTTTAACCCTTATGTGACGCAGATATTGTCATTTTTGTGGTTTCGTTTTTTACTCCTCACCATCCAAAAGTCATAATTTTAAAATTTTTCCATTTGTGTAGTCATATCAGGGCTTGATTTTTGCGGGACAAGTAGGGTGATCGTGTTCAGAAAATATCGGATTCCGATCGGTGATCGAGAAAATTTCACGATCGCGATCGGAATTCCGAACACAATCTTTTTAGGTGGGATCGAGATCGGTGATTATTTCCCACAATGCTTTTCTACTGGCCAAGCATTGTAGGAAAAGCAATGTTAGCCTTCACACTGAGTATATGCTCCGCTCCTTCTGAACGTAATCTCGTTCAGAATGAGCGGCGTTAAAACAGATCCCATTGATTTCTATAGGTTTTGGTATACGCGCGCTCCCCATTGAAATCAAAGGGAGGCTTTGTAACCTATTGCTTTCCATGTGATACGCGTGTATCACATGGAAAGCAATAGATTAAAAACGTCACGTTATTATTTAATAAATTTACAAAAATTCTACATTTTGAAGAAAAAAAAATCTTTGAATCAGTCAGTATTCTGACACTTGTAACTTTAAAAAAAAAAAAAAAAATTATATGGAGCTGTCTTTTTGTGGGAGAATATGTATTTTTATATTGATACCATGTTGGAGAATGTATGCTGTTTTGATCATTTTTTTAGGGAGGCAATTTTTGGCAATTTTACATGCCCCTTGCCCTTTTTTACTGTGCACTGGTTAACGGAAATCTGTTAGCAGTAAACAGGTATCAAACTAATGGCAATACTTTGTAGGGTGGCTTCTACACTTTCCAAAGATGCCTTTCTTATTCTACGTTGCATTCCCATGTTCATGAAAATCAGTGTTTTATTTTTATACAAGTTAGCTGAAAAGGGCTTTGCATTCCACTAAAAATAACTGACCCCAATTGCAGAATAAAGTGTAACAAAGTGGAATATATCACTCAAGTAAAAGGGGGGAGAAATGAGCAGTTAGGAACTATTATGTAGAGCAGAGAGTGAATCCCCAGCAGGAGAAGAAACACCCCTAAAGCCCTTTTTGCTTAAGAATAAAATTTGGATTTCCATGAAAATTAAGCAGCAATTCAGAATGAGCAAGGCACCTTTGGAAAGTATAAAAACAGCCCTACAAAATACTATAATTAGTCTGATTCCAATTTTCCTGCTTACAGGTTCCTTTAATTGTAATAGTGATTGGCACCCACCTTTTTTTGTTTGTTTTACAAACAACTATTTAAAAAAAATTGCAAAGCAGCAAAAACACTAAAATGCTCTGTTAGACTAGAACTGTGTCAGAGAGTTTTAAATAACAGATTTTTTTTTATATCAGCCCTGGCTACAAGACTGTATATAAGCAACAAAAAACACCTTAAGACTAAAGCCCCATGTAGTGGGCCACAGCAAAAAAAAAAAAAAAGCACTGTGGGAAAAACCATGGAAGCAATGCATTGTGCATTTTCCCACACTGCTTTCACGGAAAGTTCATAAAGATTTCCTCTGCAGGCTTTCTGCTTCAATTATACAAATAAGAAAACCTTCAATGTTTCCATAAGTATAAATGACATGCTGTGATTTAAAAAACCGCAACAGTTTCGTAAATTGGATTGTGTCTTCTGCACACATTTTCCTGCAATGCAAAGCCCACCACGCAGAGACCAGGCCTAACAAACAATATTTTCAGATTAGCACACTACATCACACTGTGTATAGGGTGAGCAAAGCACAAGAAAACCTCTTAACTAATAGAGTTTTTTCTTTTTTATATTAGCGCAGCCTGCAAGTTTGTATATTAGGTAAATGAAAAGAAAAAAAAGCAGAAATAACCAAGATTTTTTACACATTAGCTCAGCTGAAATGAGAATTTTGCTGTTAGAACAGATGTTTCTATGTATTTTCACTAACACGACTGACTGTCAGTAAAAGCTATGTTTAAACACTCTATATACAGATGAAACTGCTCTACTGACCAACAGACATAGAGAAAATGTGTTTATTGCCAGTGATAGAATTAACCGTACTTTGTCTGTTTGTATTAATGAAGGGTCCTGTGCTGTGTGACTCACGACTGTTCTCTCTCACTCCTATGCAGGATTTCTATCGCTAATCTGCCTGTAATTGAATAAATCTGAATAAACTGTCCTATTTCTATGATTCTCTAGATCTATTGCTTTCAATGTATAATCATTTCAGAACTAAGTGCTCTGCATCACTAAGTGAGATGAATCACAGATCCATCTGTACATCCACCATCACTGCAATAACTTATGATTATACTTAGAGCACCTTATACAGTGAATCTGAGATCAGAACTGTAAAGCGTGCTCACCTACCACTATTTTAGTTCATCCTAGATGAATCAGTATTTTCAGGGTCCCAAGAAAATGGGGTAACATATCAGGCAGTATTGCTGCTGAAGCAAAATCTACTTATATATAAACCTCTTTCTAAGTTATGACACACATAGCTAGTTTTGCTAGTTTTCTAGAATCTGAGAAAAATGGATGAGTTGCACAAAGTAGACATATTCCTCCTCTCTTCCTGGTATCATTCATGCTCTGGAGCAACTTTGTCTCCATTACAGTGAATAGGACTCTATTACATCACTAGACTGAATGGAGGCTAAGCCCTACCCCGCACTTGATAAGTCCCACCCACTCCCAGTCATTCTGGTTTTTGGTTGGTAATGGCACTGTACACAGGCAGGAAGTCTTCCCAATCTATGTCTGCAAGATTTCTGGTAAACTGCTGTTCAGTTTACCAGCTACTCCTGCAGACATAGCTAGAGATGAACTGTATTATGCAGCTTCTTGTTCTTGTCTTTGATCTTTAAGGGGTTAATAATAATATATCAACTAAATATAAATAATGGCTTCATTAGAGTTTTAAAAATTGTTTTCATTTAAAATACAGCTTAGCTGTATATACGCATAAAAACCTCATATACTTACATCTAATGTACAAACTCTCCCTATAGCAGATGGTGTTTTGATTGTATAAAGCTTAGTTGTGCTTTTACCATCTGACAACTCAGATATATTGAGACAGGCGAACTTCAATAATGTAGATCAATGTGTTCGAACACAAGTTCCAGGGTCTATATACTGTAGTAACTGTGAGACACCAATGGCATCCTGATACCCAGCAAGTTACTTTTTCACGAGATTCGGCATGGGACTATTTTTGATACATGGCAGATTCTATTGTGTACCAATTGATGGAATTTAAAAAGAGATACAATTTCCTGCTATCCCTTTTAAGCTGGAAAACTGTACATTATTGCCTTTGATTTCTTTTATTTCTGATTGAATTTAAAACTTGTTTGCAAAAGGTCATAAAAGGATAGAAATGTCAATCGTCCTGGTACAACCAGCTTCTCTTAACTTATCCCTGTGAAAACAAAGCATGAACAAAAAGAAAAGAGTCTAAGCATAACACTCATGTGGTCTTATGTCTTCACTTCAGACGAATACTTTTGATATGCTTTGATGTGTGTGTCACTGGTAACAATATATTTCTCTTGCATTATTAATTCCCAGTTTCAGATTAATTGGGCTTCAGTAAATCATTCACTTGAGTAGCCTATAAGAACAATGCAGTATATGACATTCTGATTAAACATGTTTTATTCAGGATGACATTGTAATTAAACGCACGGTAATTGAGAATAGAATTTCAATGAATATCTAACTATGTCTTATTATAAGTGATGTGAGTGAAAGCTTCCTATTTCAATTTTATTCAGATCTGGAGCAGTGTAACAACTTAAATATCTTCATCCACTTTTATATTCAGGAATTAACACTTCTCTCTCTATTTATCTCATCACGCACACACATAGATATTCACAGCACTATAAATACACACACACACACACACACACACACACACTAATATATATTGTCAGGGTCTGGGGTTGCTAGGTGGGGTGGCATAGACACAAAAGTCCAGTTTCTTAGTCCAACACAAAGGTAGAGTTTATTTTCACTCAAAAAGGTAGTGCAGCAACAAAAGGAAACAAATAAATACCTGCCTGGCTAGGCTCTAACTAAACATAGAATAGGTTACCTCACCTAGAATAACAGAAATCAAAAGCCAGTAGAATCATTCAGGACACAGCTCCAAAAATATGACCTCTCTGTTGGCTCTCCAGCCAAGCTCTGCCCACAGTCTGCTGCTGGAGCTGACTTCTTAAGCCTCCCTTGATGAGCAGACTCTCTGCAGCTGAGTCGCTTCTGAAACATCCCCAAAGTGTGGACTGGAGGGGGGGTGGGGGGGGTGGAATGACAGGTCCCACTACCAACCTACCTGCCATTCATAAAAATGCAGCCCAGTATCCGAAACTCTGAAATAACCCTCAGCAGACAATAGTTTTCTGAGAAATGTTCTTTCTGGGGTCTGACCAAAATACGGGTAGCCGTGACTGAAAGCCGGTGCACTGCATCGACATCCAGCCGCGCCCTCCGCTCCGGATTAGGCCCAATGAATGGGCCTAGTCTGGAGGAGGGTGTGTCTTCAGGCCGAATCGCGAGGTGAATCGGCCTGTAGAATTAGCATCTCACTTCTTTATTCTGGGAGGCAGAAAAAAACGGCTCCCGGAAAAAAAGACCTGAGCCGTCTTTTTGGTCAGGATTTTGAGGCGGATACGGCCTCAAAACCCTGACTAAAAATCTCTTTGTGAGCTTACCCTAAGACTAAAGACCCCCATTGCTTTTTGTAGCTTTTTTTTTAGACAAAGCCAGGAGCGGATCGAGCAGAAAGGAGAAGTATAAGGGTGCGTTTTTGCTTGTGTAAACACTCCGTTAAAAACCCCTATGTGCTCATAGTAAAAAAACGCCGCGTGAATGCAACGTTAACGCAACCCTCGGAGTTCTATGCCTGTAAAAATAAGCTCAAATTGAGCCCGGCGTTACTCCGTGTGAAGGCAGCCTAACAGTTTTCTATATATTTCACAATTCTTTAGTAGCCATTCTTGGCTTTGGCTCAAAAAACTGCAACAAAACCTGCAACAAAAAAAACCTGCATTTCTGCCATGGGGTGCCTCAGCCTAAGAAAAATCTCATTGTAAAATGATGGACTTGAAATTGTTTCGAATGACCTTATAAGGGTATGTTCATACGTCAAAATTTGCATTTCGCGTGTGAACATTATGCGCGGCCTTCCGCTCTGGATTAGGCCCAAATGAATGGGCTTAATCAGAAGGGAGCCTCGTGCTGTGAACACCATGCCTGATTCAGCCACGAAATCTGCGGCAAGACGGATCATCTCGCTTCTTTTTTCCGCTACTAGTGGCTCCCTTTGAAGTCAATGGGAGCTGGTTTTGGCAGCGGATTTTGAAGCGGATTCCACGTCAAAATCTGCTGCCAAAAAACTGTGTGAACTGACTTTAACCCTTACTAGAATGATGGGCAGCAACTATTAGATAGTTGCTGATATCTATCCCCCTTATATTAATACATGCCTGAAGGATCAAGAACAGCAAATAGAGATAGAGATGTTCACACTCGCACATACTCAATTAGTCAAAGGCATTTCAATAGCAGCACTTGGCTATAAGGCTATTCACACATTGCTTCTGCATTTTCATATAGTCTTTTCTATATATATAATGTCACAGTGTAATTTGTTGCATTCACCTTGTATTTACCATTATACACTGTATAGAGTTACCCAAAAAACAAGAATAAAACAAAAGGGGAAGGTTTATTACAACCCTAATTCCAAACAAAGTTGTGGCACTGCGTAAAATGTAGAGAAAAATGTACATTTGGAGATCTCATATAACTAGATTTTATTCAGAATAGAACATAAAATGCATATCAGAAGTTGAAAGTTAGACATTTTTCCATTTCATTTGAAAAAAAGTGACTCATATAGAGATTGCTGTCAGAAACAATCTCAAAAATAGTTAGGACAGAGTTAACAAAAGACTGAAAAGTAAGTGGTTCTAATGAAAAACAGCTGGATGGTCAATTTTCAACTAAATTACATGAATGTATATAAAAAGAACATGTTAGAGAGACAAAGTCTCCGAGAAGCTGATTGAAGGAGCGGAGCACCGTGGCCTCGCACACAGACGGAGCCGGCCATGTCAGTGACAAAGTCTGATTGCTGAGAGCTGCCTGAGTTTGTAAGTATATTGAACAAGTACTTACAGATTCCTTAGCGTTTTAGTTTATCCTTCATCTTATTTATCATTTGGCTTCATGGCAAAATCTTTAAAAAACCTTCATGACAAAGCTAAAGGACAAAGCACGGACTGAAAAATCCCAAGGACAGGGAGGGACCATGGTCAATGTTCCACATACAGTATCCTATTAATATTATAAATGTGAAAGTTTGTGAGTTTGTGGGTTTGTGGGTTTGTGTGTTTGGATGTTTGCATGTTGGGATGTTTGTTCCTCAATCACGGAAAAACCGCTCCACCGATTTGGCTGAAATTTTCCACAAACATAGTTAATACACCCGATTAAACAATAGGCTACTTTTTGTCACAATAGCGCACATACGTTTTTCCCAGGACCCCCACAAAACCCAAACTCACACCACTATCTCTGCAATCTCACACACTTTGGACCCCGATTTGGCTGAAATTTTCCACAAACATAGTCCCTACACTCGATTGCGCAATAGGCTACTTTTCGTCACAATAGCTCACATACGTTTTTCCCAGGACCCTTTGGATGTTCGGATGTTTGGCGGTCAATCACGCAAAAACCGCTCCACCGATTTGGCTAAAATTTTCCACAAACATAGTCCCTACACTCGATTGCGCAATAGGCTACTTTTCGTCACAATAGCGCACATATGTTTTTCCCAGGGCCCTTTGGATGTTCGGATGTTTGGCGGTCAATCACGCAAAAACCGCTCCACCGATTTGGCTGAAATTTTCCACAAACATAGTCCCTACACTCGATTAAACAATAGGCTACTTTTCGTCACAATAGCGCACATACGTTTTTGCCAGGACCCCCACAAAACCCAAACTCACACCACCATCTCTGCAATCTCACACACTTTGGACCATAGCAAGCCACAAAATTCATATTGCCCTCTGCATCCTCGCCCCTAACCCCACACAATCACATATACATATACTTTACCACTTTGCCCCTCACCTTAACAATTCTCTAGGAGGCTCTCTTTAACGCTCCGGAGCAGCCATGTTTGCCCCCACCACTCTGACAATCCGCGACACCGCCCACCCATGTCAATACCCCTAGGTGGTCTAATAAATGCAAAAAAAAAAAGTTTAAAAAAAGTAAAAAAAACCATGTTCTTATTTTCATTTAGTTTATACACTTGAAAAAGGGCGATAAGCCCGAAACGCATTGTGTTTACATTCCCAAAATAAAGTGAAATTTTAAAAGACGATGGATTGAGCGCAGTGATCCTCTATTTGTCCGGTCCATTATCGCCATTAGAATGAATGGAGGCAGCCGGCACGCAGGGGGTTAAGGCTGTGTGCCGGCTGCTTCCATTCATTCCTTTGGAACCTTAGCAGAGCCTTCACACTGAGTATACACTATATACTCAGTGTGAAGGCATTGTGGGAAATACTACCAATCTCAATCCCACTTAAAAAGATCGTGTTCGGAATTCCGATCGCGATCGTGAAATTTTCTCGATCGCCGATCGGAGTCCGATTTTTTCCGAACACGATCGCTCAACCCTAGTTTTTACTTAATTATGAGGAGGAGTGCGCCAACTTTCATAAATCTCCACCGTCTTCAACAGAGATTTTAAGCTCTGGATCAGATCACTATAAAATATAGTGCTAAAAAACAGTAGAATGTTCCTTCTAACTATATTTCGGCACCAATGACTCTGATTTCTGTATTACCTTCTGTACCTCCCAAATTCTGGTGTATTAAGAAAATGGATAACATCACCAACCCTTAGTAGCCCTTACCAAACCCTCAATAAGATTCTGTTCATAGTTTAACATCAGGATTTTCTGCCCTTTATAAAACAGAAGCAGACAGAAATCTGACATATCAATAATTAGTCAATAGATAATTTCAGAGCCTTGATATCTATCATAAATCCTTATTAGGCTATATACTAATGCATATACATAACCAATAGTAAATCAGTAGTATTAAATCTGTATTACAAGGCTAAAAAAATAGGTGCAAATTCAATACCAGAAGTAAAAAAAAAAAAAGATATGTTCAAGCAATCAAATGAATAATTCAGTTCTTGTCCAATTTTACTGGATATTGTTTGAAAGTTCAAATTTACACAAGATTTTTTTTTCTTTGCTTTAACTTTAATACTATATTACTTCAAGTCACCGATATCTCTTCAAGACTTTTTGGACAACATCTTTAAATGCAAAGAAATAAGGCAATAACTGGTTTTGTGGTGGACTGAAATGCTTCTTGGATATAATGGAGTCATCATAATCTACACACATTCCTCTTGCAGATGCCATAATGTTTAATGATCCATATCATGTAATTGCGTCCAGGTGCTTGCTTAGTATTTTGCATAATCTTTTGCAGTATTATAAAGCCTGTCTTTTAAGTTTTGATTTATATAATTGAAGAACTGTAATGCTTTGTGATAGCAACTTGTATTTCAGAATATTATTAAGGGTAGTGAATAGAGAGAATCAACCTTGCTATGTCACTCTTCTTTCTGTTCATTTTAGATTTGACTTGACACCTATTAGAGAAGAATAAAGTTGAAATCTTCGTTTCAGATCATATGATCAGGTTGGTTACATTGTAGCTTTAGAGACTTGGAACATTGTACATTGTAGCTCTGGAACTTCCCAATCCCATAACAACTGAGTATCTAATGGTCATAGGATAAAATACAACTGTACAGATAAGAGAATTACAGTGATAATCTTTGATTGCAGAGAAGGAAGATATACAGAATTTACATTTAAGCGGCTATTTAATACAAGGGCATACCTAATGCCCAAAGGCCATGATCACAGCACGTTATGCACTTGCAATAAGATAAGATAAGATAATCCTTTAATAGTCCCACATTGGGAAAATTTCAGCATGTTACAGCAGCATAGTAATACAGGTACAGGATAATACACAGTAATATAATACAGACGTAGGCACGCATATGCTGAGAAGAGAAGAAATACTAGGAGTCCATAGCAGCTAAGGAAAAACGGAAGAGAAAGAGGAAGACCTCATGGTCATCGTCATAATCATTAGTTCTCTGTGCGGAGTGATCTTCGCTTGGTCTGATGTAGATTATACAGCCTGGTCGCGGTTGGAAGGAAGGACCTGCGATAGCGCTCCTTTTCACACTTGGGGTGATGTGTTCTAACACAGAAATAGATGCCTTTAAAAAGAATAAATACTGTCACTATATTGTAATAATAATAATAATGTCACTATGTAATCATAGATAGCCTTGTCATAATGTACAACTAGTGTCACCATAGTGTGCACATAAATAATGCTGCTGTTAGGAGTAAAGCTAGAACCTCAGTGATTGTTGCTGTGATTGTTCCCCTTTATGGCTTGACCACCTGTTTGTTTCCCGGGTCTTTCAGAGGTCACTTCTGTTTGAACCTGGTTGTTGGATATTTAGTTTTTGCCCTGTTAGTTTGACTTTTGTCTCGGCACCTTGCTCTTGTGTTTCTGACCCCTGGCTTTGCAATTTGACCTCGCTTCTGTCTACTGATTTGGCTTCCATGTACCTGTTTAGTCTTGAGCATTGTTTTGCTCCTGGACCTGCTTCTGCCTCACGTTCTGTACCTCGCTGCCATCTTACTGCTGACCGGATAGACGACTACTACACTGCTACTCCCGTTTGTACTTCTCCGCCATTACTGCTGCCGAATGGATAGACAACCATACTATTACTGCTCTTACGCTTGCTCTGCTGAAACGGAACTCACCTTATCCTTGCCTGCTATGAAATTTCTGGACATGTGAATGGAGGTACCCTCCGATTCTCTGCCACAGTGAGTAGTCTGACATTCTGGGTCTACTATTTGTGGTGCACCAACTTACGGTACACTGCTCAGTTGTTGCTAACGATGGCTCAAGGAACCTGCAATTTCCATCTCCACCACTAGGATCTCTGGTGAAGACATCCAGAGGCAGGTTTTGTCTCAACTCAGGTGTGCAGTATCTCTGGTAGCAGCTTTTGCCATAGTAGTAGGTAGTCCTGGCTTTGTGACTTCTTCCTGTAAGCTGAGTGTAAACTGCATTTGATCATAACAGCTGCAATACACAGCAAGAGCACCTTGGTGAGAAATACAAATAAAATAAACCCTTTTATATGACCATTATATCCAACAGAGTACCCATTATATACAGTGCCAGATGAGTGTCCTGCACAAACAGTAGTGACTGCATGTAGTTTCCTGGTAAAAGAGACTAATGATGCCTGGGCTGTGAGGAACGCCCCCTCTGACACTACAGGACTATGGACAGTACTGTCAGAAGGGGAGATCTTCACAGCCCAACTAGACTGTCAGAAACGCCCTTCTGACAGTGAAGATGTATCAGTAATGGCACCAATAACTTTTGCCCTGGGGCACATAACGGCAAAGCCGACAGTGTGCTGCATTCAGCACACTGTCGCCTTTCTAGCAGTGTATGAAACCATATGTGCCTGAGGACATGAAAGGTCCTCTTTAACACCATACAGTACTATTTTTCCACATTATGTGGCTCTATTATACTCTGCTATACAATATGTCATTTTATATTCCCAAAAAATGATACTAATAGAATTGCAAGAATTTCACTGCTTAACACTAATATGTTTTTATTGCAATACATTACTGTATTTAGCTATATGCACTATTATTTTTACAATATATGGTACTTCCAAATGTCAACTTATTAGCACTTTATAATGTTTCAGTTGCAGAACTAGTTGCAACATTAACACTTTGCATAATGTTCTGTTATGCATGGGACTGTTTTATTGACATTGGTGGGTATTAGGTCAACCACTGGGGCAAACTATAAGCTAAATGAAGCATATCCCTTTCTGTTCCATTGGCTTATCAAGGCCTAATATTTATGGGTCGTTAAACCATTAGTTAGGTCTAGTTATTTAGTATTCACATAACAAAAAAACATAAAAAAAAATCTAAAATAAATCTAAACATTTCAATGGAAAATGCCGATAGTCATCTAAAACCAGAGGGCACAAGCAATTGCACTGTGATTTGATGATAAATTCTCCAGCCTAGAATGCCTGCTTTTTGTCTGTCACGGCATTGCGATCCTCCGAGATTATTTTGGGCATATAGTGTTAATCCGTAAAATACATTTCAGCAAAAGTAATTAACTGAGTTGGTGAATTGTTATTTCTGTCGAAAATGATAGTCATAATTATAATGCTTTTCATATTCGCTGCTGGAAGTCGCGCTGCTACTTCCATCTCTTGAATCTTAATCTCGCTCTCTGGAAATTGTTTCTACCCCTTTTTAAAATAATAGTATTAGCAGGAATTTTACAATGTTACAAACATTTTGTAGCTAAAATCTTTTCTCATTCCTTACACTTTTTTTTATAAAAATTACATTAAAATCTCAATCTAACTGAACAGATCTACAAATGTTAGCGGTAACCTGGATTTAATAGTCCATTTTGGCTTGAAAGCGCTTTATGATTATACTTCAGAAGTAGTCATTTAGCACAGCTTTCATTCAACCTGCAGAAATTCACTTTAACATTTAGTGCTGTAGTTCAAGATTATCAGGTTTATCAGCTGTGCACAGCTCCCTATTACCAAATGGATTCAGTAGCTAAAAGTGCACTGTATCTTTCCTATTAGCAGATATACAGACTATGGATTATTACGTTCACGTACAAAGCTCATTCATTATTGATGGACTGGTAATGGGTCAATAGCACATACGCAGGAGAGGTTTACTTATGCGTTAGAGTACGTCTTTGTACATATATAGCCAAATGAGAAACTTTAAACTTATTACATAAAATTAGTTTCTGCCATATGAATTATTTTGTGATTATTATTGTTTATTTTTTTTAAAGTTATTGGAACAGATTAAAGGTAGAGATGAGCGAGTAGTATTCGATCTAGTAGGTATTCGATCGAATACTACGGTATTTGAAATACTCGTACTCGATTGAGTACCACTCGCTGTTCGAATGTAAAAGTTCGATGCAGAACCAGCATTGATTGGCCAAATGCTATACAGTCGGCCAATCAACGCTGGTTCTACTCCTACCATTAGAAGTCTTCTCCGTACAGCTTCCCCGCGGCGTCTTCCGGCTCTGAATTCACTCTGCCAGGCATCGGTGCTTGCAGTGCGGGCATGCACAGTCGGCTCTGCCCAGGCCCGATGCCTGGCAGAGTGAATGAAGAGCCGGAAGACGCCGCGGGGACGCTGCAAAGAGAACACTGCACGGAGGATCCAGCCCGACCCTCACTCGTGGACTTGGTAAGTATAATTTGATCGAATGTTGCCTACCCCTGAAACGAGCATTTTCCCCCATAGACTATAATAGGGTTCGATATTCGATTTGAGTAGTCGAATATTGAGGGACTACTCGAAACGAATATCGAACCTCGAACATTTTACTGTTCGCTCATCTCTAATTAAAGGCATTGTCTTATCAGAGACAACCCTGAGTGGATAGGAATAGAATATCTAAATCTGAAAGGGACACGTGGATGTCATTAAATGAATAGGAGCCACGGAAAGCACAGCCACAAAATAAGACAGGAATAGAACCTTTCCTATAGGATGCGATCCAGAATGTTGGCCCACACATGGGACTGTTAAAATCACAGTCATGTGTACGGGCACGTAGAAAAGAATGGATCAGTGTGCTCTCCGTGAAATACACAGATAGCACATTGATCCACAGCACGTGATCTACAACCGGCCTTAGGGGGCGTTATCACTATCTGTTCTGATAGTGTCCATTAAAAGATAAAAAACGAATGCCATTTAAACGGATCAGATTGGATCTGTTTTTTGCTTTTTTTGTTTCTGCTTTCTGAGTGTGCACAAAAAAAAAAAAAAGCATAGTGATAACAGATGGTAAAAGGGTATTCTCCACACGGCTAGCTGCGACGGGATACCAATGCAGTGCACAGGCATCCTGTCGTGGCATCTCGTTCCAGATTAGGCCTGAATCAAGAGTGAGTCTCGCGTTGCAGACGTCGCGGCTGATTCAGCTGTGGAATCTGCGGGAAGATAGGGCATGTCACTTCTTTTTCCCGCTAGCTGAAAAAAATTGCTAGTGGGGAGAAAAAAAGTGAGTGGTTTGCATTGAAGTGAATGAGAGCCTATTTTACAGGCAGATTTTGAGGTGGATTCTGCATCAAAATCCGCCTGCATAAAACTGTATGAACATTCTCTGACAGATTCCCATCCATCAGCCACAGACATTGATGTTAAAAGATAACAGACGTTAGAATGGAGACAAAATCCTGCAACCCGCATTATTATGTCTGTGAAAAAAATGGGCATGTCATGGATTTGGTATAAACAGACATTAACAGACAACAGATACATTTCCTTTGAAATCAATGGGATTTTTAACTGTTAGTGTCTCTTGGTAACATTTTATAACAGATGGTAGCAATGGACGCTACTAACAGTAGTGTGAATAACCCTTTAGGCTTGGACTACATGGCTACAACACTAGACAAAGATTGTTGGATAGTGCTGAGTGCATAATGAAATTGAATGAAGTTGTGTTGTATCAAGTTTACAAGTTCCTGTGGCCTTTGTTAACCCATCTATGCATTTTTTGGCGTGCATGGGTGATAATGTGGAGTGCAAACAATGCAACACATCCCCGGCTCTGTGCCTCAGTTACCGCTTTCCACCCAACATATGCATTGTAACTCACTCTGGCGTGAATTATACAGTAATTCTACGCCATTCCTGACTGACACAGGCTTCCATTTCGGTGCACAGCATATGTTTGTTTGATAAAAAGAGCTGAGAACTCCTGCATAATTCAGGTACAAATTGTGCCAACTGGGTCCTGCATTAAGTTGGATCTAGTTTTAATATCTCAACCCCACTAATCACAAATATTGTCATTTGTCAACTGCAACTTGGGAATCACAATTTAACTGCATAAATGCATGCATGGCATCCTGACTTCTTTGGACTTGTGACGTGTATCGTGCCCAAATTTGCAGTGTAGTCTTAAGTTTTAGCTTCTGCAGCAGGTAAGTGTTTTACTGTATGGCACTGCATTCACTGGCAGATCATGTAGCATACTGACACTTCAAATCCACCAGAATAGCAGCTGCTCCTACATGCAGTTCTTCATTCTTCATTCTGTCTTATAGCAGGTGGTCTTATGCAGGGGACCCCATCTTATTAGTCTGTGATCCTTAACACATCACAATGACAGGGTTTGTCTTTAACTTCTAACTTCAGGGATAGGAACAGACCTGAAAAGCTGATTAGAAGGGCCAGTTCTGTCTTGGGGAGCCCCCTGGACCCAATACAGTTGGTGGGTGACAGAAGGACACTGTCCGTGGTGAGTTCCATGCTGGAGAACAACTCACATCCCATGTGTGAGACCGTGAAAGCACTGGGCAGTACTGTCAGTGACCAACTGCTACACCCCAAGTGTGAGAAACCTTCCCGCTATGGATAGGCTGTACAACCAACACCGGGCTAAACGTAGATCACTCCATACAGAGAACTGAAATATCCTTACGTTGTGATATCCCTCTAACTATTTACCTCTGCCTTTATCTTTTATCTATACCTACTGTCACTGTAATGCCTCTACCGTGGAGCTTTTTGTTCTCGTAATTTCTCCATGGTGGGACTATTAAAGGATTATCTTATCTATCTTCTATTATAATTACTAGAGATGAGTGAACAGTAAAATGTTCTAGGTTCGATATTCGTTTCGAGTAGCCTCTCAATATTCGACTACTCGAATTGAATATCGAACCCTATTATCGTCTATGGGGGGGAAAATGCTCGTTTCAGGGGTAAGCAACATTCGATCAAATTATACTTACCAAGTCCACGAGTGAGGGTCGGGCTGGATCCTCCGAGCAGTCTTCTCCTTTCAGCATCCTCGCGGCGTCTTCAAGCTCTGAATTCACTCTGCCAGGCATCAGGCCTGGGCAGATCCGACTGTGCATGCTCGCACTACAAGCGAACATGCGCAGTCGGCTCTGCCCAGGCCCGATGCCTGGCAGAGTGAATTCAGAGCCGGAAGACGCCGCGGGGAAGCTGCACGGAGAAGACTTCTAAAGGTAGGAGAAGAACCAGCGTTCATTGGCCAACTGTATAGCATTTGGCCAATCAATGCTGGTTCTGCATCAAACTTTTAAATTCGAACAGCGAGTGGTACTCGATCGAGTACGAGTATTTCAAATACCGTAGTACTCGATCGAGTACTACTCGCTCATCTCTAATAATTACTCTTTATGAGAACTATTTGGCTTATGCTTTACCAGCGATTAGAGATGAGCGAACACTGTTCGGATCAGCCGATCCGAACAGCACGCTCCCATAGAAATGAATGGAAGCACCTGGCACGCAGACTTTGCCAGTGGCCGGCCGCTTAACCCCCCGTGTGCCGGCCACTTCCATGCATTTCTATGGGAGCGTGCTGTTCGGATCGGCTGTTCTGAACAGTGTTCACTCATCTCTACCAGTGATGTTTTCTGTCAGTTTTAGGCTGGGGCCCCTTATGACATAAACGCCATCCTCACACCACAGTAAAATATGCCGTTGTGGTTTTGAAAACTGCAGCATGTCAATTATAGCTACAGAAATGCCGGCGGTTTCCTTATAGATATAATTGAAGCAGAAAGTCCATAGAGGAAACCTCTGCAAACTTTCTGTGAGAAGCTGCAATGCGTTGCCACTTTTTTCCTGTGGGACGCCACGTGGGGCTTTCACCTTCTATAGAATTTGAAACCTTTCTGATTTTTTTAAAAAAAATATATTCTCATACTTTGTTTTGAGATTTCTTCCTGTAGCTTCTTCAACAATAGAAGTGAGATTCATAAACTTTTCCATGGCCATGCAAAAAAAATCTCATTTATTTGGCACTCCAGCCCCTTCCTAGAGTTTTATTGTACTGTATAGACATAGGTAAATATATATTGTGTAAACATATGTTTTTGTTGCTTTACCGTTTCCCACATGTCTGCTGATATTTCTATTATTTGAGCACTATACTTTATCATAAATGTTCAAGCAATTTAGAGAAAGATACTCCTGAGATATCTTCATGTTCCCGGCTGCTGTGAAACCCGCTGCCTCTACTCAATGTATTCAAAGACTATTCGACTTCCAGGTTTCTTTCTGCATTCAATATTTCACTCCTGAACAATCTCTCAACAGTGTTAACAACATTTATTACCTCTGAAGATTGCCGTCAAAAAAGAATTATGCCGACAATGTAAAGTAAGCCCTTAATTATTGAGCGGCTCATGCTGGGATATTGGTCTTAAAGTTTTGTGCATATATGGCATTAAAAACAATGTAATATAGTGTTCATTTTTGCAAGGCAAATGGCTGCGCTCAGCCAGGTTAGAAACCGCTTTCCCAGACATTAGACTGAATTCAACTATTAATAATAGCATTTGTTTAGCTTGAATATAGTTGAAATATCTGTAAAAATGGCACACAAACAAAAATGTTAATGTGATTACAGACTGGGGAAAACAGGCTGAATAAAATAATGAAACGCGTTTCATAGTGATATAAAATATAGTGGACATGAAGGTTGTTATAGCCATTAATGAAGCAGCCACGTATGGGATAAAAATGAAGGATGCAGCAACAAATAAAGCTAATTTGAATAAAAATGTATTTATTAATTTTATTGTGCCATTAAACATACACACAAAGCTCAGCAAAAGGGAAAAGACATTAGAAGTAATATTGTTATGGTTTCTTTAGGATGGAATACATTGTAATAGACAAAACGATTTGTCTTTCATTGAGGTATTCGGGTATTATGGGGAATACAGAGCCGTGGCTAGACATTCCTTCATGTGGGGTAAAGGCTCAGATCACTTACCTTTCTCTGTGTCTAAGTACATAGAAGTAGCTTGTTGTCCAATTCCCCCTCCCTGGGTCTTATATTATTATTATTATTATTATTATTATTATTATTATTATTTTATTTTATTTTTTTACAATAAAAGGGATAGGGCTTACTTTCAGGGTAGGTCTTATTTTTAAGGCACTGGAGCAAATCAGAATCTTTTCTGATTCGCTCCAGATGAATCTTGTCTGTGTCAAATCCGCCTAAAGAATGAGCATGTCCCTTCTTTTTTCCAGGAGCTGGAACAAACAAAGTTGAGTCAACTTTAATCCATTTCAACTGGCTGCAAGTATGATTTAGTTATTGCCACCACCTGTTAGGTGTTTCAGGTAAGTAACAGGTGCTGTTAATTACACAAATTAGAGAAGCATCACATGATTTTTCAAACAGTGCCAATACTTTTGTCCACCCCCTTTTTTATGTTTGGTGTGGAATTATATCCAATTTGGCTTTTTGACAATTCTTTTTATGGTTTTCTATTGAAGACAAATTAAATGAAGATAATAATACCAAAGAATTTGTGCTTGCAATCATTTTCTGGAATAAAATGAGTATTATCTGACAGAATTGCAGGGGTGCCAATACTTTAGGCCAACCCTGTATGCTGTGCTGTATCGTCTTAATATAAGAGCTACAAATGAATTTATGTTACAGGGTTGATATTTAGCACAAATCATAAAACTGTACACAAAAACATCATATAAGTAATGTGTGTACTAGTTTTTCATGAAGTAATAAAGTAATACTCATAAAAAGAGACCAAATAAGTTATGAGAAGAAATACAAGCTAAAAGAAACAGATGGTCTGTAACATGAATTACTGCCTTTAATAATCATTTCCGAATTTTCCCCGCTCCCTGTTTACATTGATGATAACTGAAAGGTTTACATAAGGCACCTTCTGCTTAGCAAATATGAGTTATATTTTTTGTTGCTATATTTTACTGCACAGCAAAATTAATCTCAACTTGAATCATTGCATTCCAGCACAGATTTCAGCATTTCAATGTTCCGTGCTTTGTAATTGTGATGCTGAGCTTAAACTCAGAGTGTTTGGACTGGATATCATTACAAAAGGCATCTTGCTTCTGCATCTTTGAACTTGAAACTTTTATGGCTTCTGACAAAAATGTTTTACTACATTTTATGTTTTTTTCCTTCAAAATTTACTGTGTGTTTCAACATTTTGACTTGAAGCAAAGATGTATCAATTTTATTCAACAGCACATTCTACTTTCTTGATATCTCTATGCCAGTAAAATAGATTGCATAGCATGGGCTCATTTTCTCTTGTGGTATCCATTTGGAGTATTTACTTTGCATATATCTACAATATTTTTTTTTAAAGAAAAATAAAAAAATATTTTCCTTCCTCATTTTGAGGTCTTCTGGTATCATCTGTGGGGAAGTTAGCTCAGTAGAAGAAGTGGTGTGAACTCGAATAGTCAAGACAGGGACACAAAATGTGCAGCAAACTGGTTTATTTAGAAAAAAAACAGGAAAATAGATAATCCTTGACTTCAGGCACAAAATAAGCAAAACAAAATACAGTCTTAACTTCAGGCTAATACAAAACTAAAAAAAACCTGCTCGTCTGAGCAACTAACTAAACAAAACTGATAACCTAACTATACATGTGGCTTACTTCCAGCCACACAAACAAAACAAGTGCAATATTGTCTCACTGGACTCAGGGTTACAGGACAGAACAATACACCTCCTTTCACCCCATTGGACTGCACTGGAATGCAAGAGCTGCAGCCTTTTTCTGGCCTAGTAATGAGCCAAGGATCTACACCTAGGCTGAGGCCTACTCCAGACCTGCCCTGGACCACACATATGTCAGAAACCTGGGGCTGATATATCTGGACTCCAGCACTATGCCTGTCACCTTCTCACATATCAAATAAATGTTATTCTCTGATTTATAAAAATGTAGACAATTTCGGTGCATACGTAGCATGGAGAATTTTCTCGTGAAATTGAAACAAGACGAAAGAGCCTACCAACAGACGCGGCTCCTGGGAACTACTTTTACTACTCTGTGAAGTTCCAAGCTGCCTTATCCTCAGTGTCTTCTTGATCTTTATTGTCCCTCTTTCTTCTGTCAATTTATTTCTTATTTACATGATGTATTTGCCTTTGTTTTTGCTTTTGATTTTAGGATTTCACTCTGCTGCGACAGAGATATTGTTACCTTCAAGTCCGCATGACTCCCCCTGTTGCCCACTTGTTCCTGGTGCTCGCCAACCCTCCCCTCCACTCTCCTGTCCTTAGGTACCACCTATGAAGATACCTTGTTTGATCTGTGTTCTGTTCCTAAACAAAACCTTAATAAAACTCTTAAAGTAAAAAAAAAAATGTATGCAGTTTCTAATATACTTTCCATATCCATTAGCTGTCATTTAATAACAACTTTCATGGTATACTTCCAGCCAATAAAAATGTGTCCTGTGATAGACATACAAATGAATAGGCGTATCAGAACAATGTCTTGTACCAAGCTGTGCATTTGTGTGTCCATCAAAAACTTTCATCCACTGAAAACAATGAAAAATAAAAAGTCCAATTGAATAATTGCAGGCTTAAAACTTAGAAATGAATACAGAAAGTGTATTAGAAATTGTATAAGTCTGGCACTATTTTCCCCTATAAATATACTGAAATGAATTGTTTGCAAAAA
The DNA here is from genome assembly GCF_031893055.1 of Leptodactylus fuscus. Taxonomy (NCBI): domain Eukaryota; kingdom Metazoa; phylum Chordata; class Amphibia; order Anura; family Leptodactylidae; genus Leptodactylus; species Leptodactylus fuscus. The sequence goes on from NC_134267.1 coordinate 43,231,316, forward strand.
AAAAATTCTAAAATAAAACAAACCTAATTTTATAAGTACACATGGGTAAAAAATGATTACTATGAATATTAAAGGGGCTCTATCATTAGGAAAAGTCATTTTTAACTAATCACACCCTTGCATAGCCTTTGGAAAGTCTATTCCACACCTACCTTTAGTATGTAGATTGCCTCAGTGGTTTCTGAATAAGTCAGTTTTTATTCATATGCTAATTAGACTGGTGCACCATACATCGTGCACTCCTCTCCTGTTGTTTCCTATCTGAGGCTGCTGCTGCTGCTGATGACTTAGCTTCCTGTTTGCCTTATACACATAGGAGATAATAGCAGAGACGAGTGCTGCTGGGAACTTCCTGTGCTGGATGGAGGCTCATTAGCATATGAATAAAAACTTATTCAGACTTATTCAGAAACCGCTAAGGCAATCTACATACTACAGGTGGGTGTGAAATAGACTTTCTAAAGGCTATGCAAGGATGTGATTAGTTAAAAATGACTTTTCCCAGTGATAGAGCCCCTTTAAGTTTTAAACAAATATAAAAGTCCTCCGTCCCCTGCCCCATTTATTTCCCTACCCATTGTATGGAGCAGTACTTTTCAAAATGTGAATTAATCCTTACTATTGAAATACCCATCGATTCTGTCAAAAAACTATCTTCAAAAAGACTCATTCCACAGATAAAGCAGTTTTGACAAAAATTAAGACACAGAGAGAGGATTTTTAGGGAGGATTATTTAGAGTGCATTCACACGGAGGAAAATGGTGAGGAATTTGGTTTGGAATTTTACACGTGGAAAAAAAAAACAAAACTCCCATTAATTTCAGTGGGTTCTGCTAGCATTTTTTTCTACTAGTGGAATTTTCCGCTAGTAGAAAATTCCACTAGTGGAAAAAAAAGCTAGCAGAACCTATTGAAATCAATGAAGTAAAAAGGACCAGCAAACCAGATTCAGTGGTAAATCTGGCATTAAGGAACTGCGCTCTTCTTAATAATTGGAAAACACGGTTTTATTGGCATCAAACTATGCCCTTCTTCAGGTGCAATACTTTCTTTACCGCATCTATCTTCTCAGCGGTAAAGAAACTATTGCACCTGAAGAAGGGCATAGTCTGACGCCCGAAACGCGTTATGTGAGTTTGATGCCAATAAAACCATGTTTTCCAATTATTAAGAAGAGTGCAGTTCCTTAATGCCAGATTCACCACTGAATCTGGTTTGCTGGTCCTTTTTACTTCATACTTATACGCCTGTGAGGTGTTAGGAACATTGCTGCCCTAGTCAAAGAGAAGCCCTCCGGTTATCTTATATTGCAATTACAGAGTTGTGACTTGGGTTAACAACCCCTCAAGATGAGCGTCATTCCTCTGTCAAAAATTCTAATTATTTTTTTTTAACCCCTTAACGACCGGCCCATAGTAAAATTACGTCGGCACTGACAGGTCCTTCCTGACTGCCCTATAGTAAAATTACGTTGGGCAGTCAGGGAAGGATTCCCTGTCAGTGCCGATGTAATTGGAGCAGATCTTAGCTGTATCTGACAGCTAAGACCCTGCTCCATTACCCCCCATCGGAGGGGGCTCCGATCGAGGGGTTTTAACCCCTTCAGTTCCGTGATCAAACATGATTACGGAACTGAAGCGGTTCCGTGACGGTGCCGGCCGAATCGGCACCCCCCGCGGCGAGATCGAGGGGTGCCGATGTCTCTAACATGGAGCCTGGGGTCTGGCCAGTGACCCCAAGCTCCAAAAGACCCCCAATACCTGGTTGATCCTGCCGCTTTAAGAGGAAGTCAGACGCAGGCAGCCCCTGCGTCTGACTTCCTCCAGACGCTGCAAGACACTGACAGCTGTGTCCTGCAGCGTCTGATAGAGAATTAGTGATGCTTTTATCAAAGCATCACTAATCCAAGTGTCCTAAAGTAAAAAGTGTAAAAGTAAAAAATAAAAAGTGAAAAATGAATAAATAAAGTGTCTAATAAAAATGAATAAACTTATAAAGCCCCAAAATTTCCTTTTTTCTATAAAAAACGAATTATATTAAAAAAAACCTAAAACTTAATAAAAACAATACATATTTGGTATCGTCGCGTCCGTAACAATCTGAACAATAAAACTCCAACAATATTTAATGTATACGGTGAACGTCGAAAAAAAAACCCGGAAAAAACCCGCCGGAAGTAGTGATTTTTTGCCATCTCACCTTACAAAATATGCTATAAAAAGTGATCAAAAAGTCATATACACCCCACAACAGTACCGATAAAAAGCGCACATTGTCCCGCAAAAAATAAGCCCTCAACCAACACTGTCAACCGAAAAATAAAAATGTTACGCTTCTCAGAAGATGGCGATGCAAAAAACATTGATTTATGTCCCTAAATGTGTTTTTATTCTACAGAATTAGTATCGCATAAAAAAATACTATAAATGAGGTATCGCCGTAACCGTACCGACCCGCAGAATAAAGGGAACATGTTACTTATATTGTACGCTGCATGGCGAAAAATTTAAAAGGTAGAATGCAATGCCAGGATTGATTTTTCTTTAAAAAATCCTGCAAAAAAGGGTTAATAAAATGTATTCAATAAGTTGTAGGCACCCAAAAATGGTGTCATTACAAAATGCATCACATCCCGCAAACAACAAGCCCTTATATGGCCACGTCACCAGAAAAATAAAGAAAATATAGCATCTAGTAATGTGAAGACAAACAACCCCAAAATCGCCAAATCATTAGAATACAACTGGCTGCGTCAGGTAGGGAATATATAAGCTGTGCAAGCGGATATCAGGGGACACCCCAGATTTACAGCTTACGAGGGAAAAGACACCGGAAGTGACCCCCTAAGTGACCCCAGAGTGACTCCCCCAATCATGGGACATAGTAGGGAATTTGGTGTTTGCAATGTCCTCCACACCGCTTATATATTCCCTCTTCGCCATCCCCTCTGCAATCACGTCCGGGGTACTAATACTCACTACACCCCCTGATATATTCTTTCAGGGGTGCAGTTTTCAAAATGGGGTGACTCCTTTGGGGAATCCAGTTTTCTGGTACGTTATAGGCTCTACAAACATGACATGGCGTCCGGATACCAAACATCTGAATCTGTACTCTAAAAGTCGCATAGCGCTCCTTCCCTTCTGCGCCCTGCTGTGCGCCCAAACTGCAGTTTATGCCACATGTATGACACATGTATGACACTGGTGTACCCAGGATAACGGACGTAATGTCATATGTGGGTATAAACTGATATTAGGGCACAGCCGGACACAGAAGGGAAAAGAAGGGTTATTGGGTTTTTGGAGCACAGACGGTTTGGTTTTTGGATGCCATGACACTTTTGCAGAGCTGAAGCGCCAGTAAAGTGGAATCCCCTGATATGTGACTTTATTTTGGAAACTACACCCCTGAAGGATTTATCCAGGGGTACAGAGAGCATTTTTAACCCCCAAATGTTGCTATAACATATTATCCATAAATGAATACAAAGCTGATTGTGAGAAGTGAAAATGCCAATTTTTCCAAGAATCGGTCATTTCAGTGCGTAATATGTTGTGTCCGACTCGTATCAGAGATGAACGCTCTGAAAGCTGTTATGCCCGGGATACCCACTTAACAGTTTTTGGAGTGTGTATCTCTGCTGACATAAGTTGGGCACAACATATCAGATACTGAAATGGCGAATCTCCGGAAAACTTCATTTTTAACTTCTCATTATCAGCCGCAATTTCATTTCTGGAAACCAAATAAATGCAACCCTCAAGGGTTAAAATGCTCGCTACACCGCTTGATAAATGCCATCAGTGGGGTAGTGTCCAAAATGGGGTGAGATGTCTGCAGATTCAACTTCAGGGGCTTTGCAAAAGTGGCATGGTGTCCTAAAACCAAACTGTGCTCCAAAAACCAATATAGCGCTCCTTTCCTTCTGTGCCCGGCTGTGCCCAAACAGCCTTTCTACCTACATATGGCATTAAGTCCGTTATCCGGGGTACACCAGTGTCATACATGTGGGCATACACTGCCATTTGGGTACACAGCAGGGCGCAGATGTGAAGGAGCGCTATGTGCTTTTGGAGTGCAGATTTAGATTGTTGGTTTTTGGACACCATGTCATATTTGCCGAGACCCTAAAATTTCCCCTACAAAATGGGGTCACTTCTTGGCGAATTCCAGTTTACTGGCACCTTCAGGGCTCTGCAAAAGCAACATGGCGCCCCGAAAGTCCCTCTAACACTGTACCCCAATAGCTAAAAAGCGCACTGCTCCTTCTCTTCTGAGCCCTGCTGTGTGCCCAAGCGGCAGTTTACACCCACATATATAATATTTTGACCCTCGGGATGGCCCCTTAATAGTTTTAGGAGTGCAGGTCTCTGACAACACAAAGTGGGTGCAACGTATTGGGCACCGAAATGGCATATTTCTTTAAAAATTTCAATTTTCATTTTGTACATTAATTTTTGGGAAGCATTTTTAGGCTCAAAATGATAATACCCCTTGATACATTCCTTGATGGGTGTAGTTTTTAAAATGGAGTCACATTTGAGGGGTTTCCATTGTATTGGTACTTTAGGGGTTCAGCAAATGCGACATGGCACCTGAAAACTATTCCAGCAACATCTGCCCTCCAAAATCCAAATAGCGCTCCTTCCATTCTGAGCCCCAGCATGTACCCATACAGCAGATTATGGCCACATATGGGGTATTGCCGTGTTCAGGAGAAATTGTGTAACAAACTGTGGGGGGCTTTCTCTCCTTTAACCCCTTGTGAAAATGAAAACTTTGGGGATAAAGGGACATTTTACTAATTTTTAACCTACACATCCCTAAGTTAGTAAAATCTGTGAAACGGCTATAGGGTCAAAATGTTCACTATACCCCTCAATGAATACCTTAAGGGGTCTAGTTTATAAAATGGGGTCATTTATGGGGGGTTTCAAGTGTTTTGGTATCTCAAATCTTGTTTGAATGTGCAATGGGCCTGAAATATCTGCAAGCAAAATTTGTGTCTTGAAATCCAGTTGGTGATCCCTTCTTTTTGGGCCCTACCGTGCGTCCGTACATAGAATTAAGGCCACAAAGTGTACATTTTTGAACACGGGAGAAGTGGGGTGATATATTTTGGGGTGTGTTTCTTCTTTTTGATGTGTTGTGTGCAAATAAACTGGCTTTAATATGACACATATTTGAAGAAAATGAAAATGAAATTTTTTTCATCATTTGTAATAATTCTTGCAAAACAATATTTGTTTGATCAAAATGCTCACTATACCCCTCAAAGAATACCTGAAGGGGTCTAGTTTTCCAAATTGGGTCATTTAATGGGAGTTTCTGTCATTATGCCACCTATTCCTGTCTGCAAACATAGCTTGGTACAGGAAAAAATCACACACTCAAAATTTCCAAAATTTGCTTATAAACTTGATAAACTTGTAAATTGTCTAAGTTACTCAAATATGCTAAAATTATCTCAAATATGCTTGAAACACAAAAGGAACATTTGGAAATATATAACTACTAACTTTTTTGCCCTGTATTATTGTGTATATGTGAGATATCGCAGCTAAAAATGGAAAACATTGAAAAATTTTCAAAATTTTCAGCATTTGCGAGTTTTTTAATAAATTTACACAAGTTATATCAGTCTAATTTTACCTTCTCAGTAAAGTACAACATGTCACGAAAAAACAATATCAGAATCGCTTGGATGCAATATACTGTTACAGAATTATTCATTGATAAAGTCACACAGGGCAAATTTCAAAAATTTGGCTTGGTCATTAAGGTCCAAAACAGGCTGGTCACTAAGGGGTTAAATACTACACTACGGCTTGCTCGGTGTCAACTATTGCCTTTTGTTTTGCCATTGAAATCAATGGGAGGCTTTTTTTTTTCCATGTGGAAAATTCCACACTAAATTCCTCACCATTTTCCTCTATGTGAATGGACCCTAAGACCTCCTCAAAAATCAGGCACATATACTGCATATACTAAAAATTACGCAAGTAAGTTGATAGATTTCAGACATTATTCATGGCATGAATCATGATAAATCTGTTGGGGAGATAGCCCACTCGTGCCCTTTAAGGAAAATAGCAAGCGAGGTATAACTGCACATCTTTTTTTTTTTCTGAAGTGTTGTTTAAGGCTGAGGCCCCACACTGCGGAAGTACAGCCTTTTTTTGTTGCAGATTTTGTTGCGGTTTTTTGAGTCAAAGCCAGAAGTGGATTGAGCCAAAGGTAGAAGTATAAGAGCTTCCTATATACTGTATTTCCCATTCCTTTTGTAGCCATTCTTGGCTTTGGCTTAAAAAAGCTCAGCAAAAGCTGGTTTACAACATAAGTTACTAATTTTATTTTTAGTTCAGTGTTAGATTGTATTCGGGAGACAATTGAAAGATACTGTAAATTGAGCCATATTTTTAAGAATGGAATTGACAATCACTGAGGGTGAAGACCTAATTTGTTGTAACTGTTGAGGCTGCAGATGACAGCTGCATTTTGACTCCGCATAGATCCATAATAGGGCTGCATCTAGGTGCTTCTGTTAAACCTTTAACTGCCTCCAGAGACATACAGAGTTATATTATGTTATAAAAATCAAATTGGAAAAAAATTATAGCATCCACCTCTTGATACCAATTGTACAGAGGTATTCTTCCCAATGGGTTTACTTCTACGCGATGATATCTCTGTACATGTGGTCCCTGATGGGACTGTATGGCAGCATGCAGAGAATGTGTGACTCGGTAAGCAGTGGCTGTATGATCTCTGTGCACTGGGCTCCGCTGTGTGCATGAGATCTTGCCTTCAAGTAGTTTGTAACCTAAATATGAATTGAAAGACAAGCAAGGTCTCATTATAACATCAGGTATGCTGATTATATCCTCTAGTACTTAGCTGATTCTTCTTTCTATTAATATCCAACATAGCAGAATTTATTCAATGCTATTCAAGGTTCAGAATCATTTAAAAAAAAAAATCTGATATATTACAAATTGACATTTTTGTATGGCAAAATGGCAATATAACATTCAATTTAAATTAAAGGAGTTTTACAGGCCATTGTTTTTATTTCCTTGAATATACTTTGACACAGTATCATTCTTAAGGGCAAGTTCACACGGGGTTTTTTGATTCAAAACCTGAGGCGGAAGCTGCCTCAGGTTCCTGACCGGGTAGCTGCAACTGGATGCCGATGCAGTGCACCAGCATCCAGTCGCCTACTCCACTCCAGATTAGATCAAATGAATGGGCCTAGTCGGGAGGGAGTGTCTTCAGGCGGATGTCGCGAGGCGAATCTGCCTGATAAAATGAGCATGTCGCTTGTTTTTTCTGGGAGCCAGAACAAACGGCTCCCGGAAAAAAAAACTGAATGGCTCCCATTGATTTAAATGGGAGCCGTCTTTTTGGTCAGGATTTTGAGGCAGATACAGAATATGCCATGTGAACTTATCCTGAGGTCCCTAACCAGTCCTTTGACCATGTCAGCATTGTTCCTCAAAAATCAATTGAACGGGTCAAGCCAAGATTTTTTTTTTCTGTAGACTAAGGCCCACTTAGTGAAAGGTAACTAAAAACTGGTGCAGAAAAAAACACAGCCAATTTTTCTTCCCTTAAGTCTATAAGGAAAAGACTTGCATTTCCGCAGCTAAAATTGACATGATGTGGTTTTCAAAAACACATTTTTGAAGCGCAGATTTTCCACCGCTTTTTTTTTCCTGCAATGTATTGATGGGATTAGCCAGAATCTCATTTACTATGTTGGTACTGTAAAACACAGTTAGCCTTGTTGTTCTTTACATGCCTACATCTCCTCCACATGCCCAAGCCCTTCTCTGTCAGACCTTCCATAAAGTGGCACCACCATGCTAGTTTCTTCAGGGATTGCCACAACTAATCCCAGGACATTGGTCTGGAGTGTTTATTTACTTGTTGTGCAGATGTCGCTCAGTGGGTGAAGTTGGCCATTTTCCTGTGGCCGAACATTAGAGAAGAAGCGGAGGCGGAGATCAAGAAGAAGGCAGCGCTGGAGAGTTTTCTCGCAGTACAGGGAACACTCCACTCCGAGTGTTGCGAGAAGACTCATTGCCATAATGAAGAAACTAGGATATCTACCGAACGGTGGCGCAGAAGACTTCTGAAGGTATGGGAAGAATAGCCATTCTTAAATGGGTTTAGTTAAAAATGGAATTCTAATGATAGAATCCCTTCAAAAACCTATTCAAATGAAGGGGTTTTAAAACTGATCCCCGTGAAGCCATTGCCTATCCAGTTTCCCCGGGAAAAAGAATGAAGACCTGACGGCGGACACGGGCACAAGTGTAAATGCCCCTTTATGATGTTGCTTCCAGAAAATCTGTACTAAAATCTGAAGTTTAATTTGTGTTTTATCGAGATTTTGTTACAGATTTATAATCGCCTGACAATTCCAGTGGTCACTTTACTAAATTGTGAGGTTTTGCTTACCTGACTGCAGTGGTGACTTCATATTGATCACATTATATCAATGTCATGTTCACAGCTTCTGACTACCGCTAACTCTCCCACAGAAACACACTATCAAGCTCGACAAAGCCCATCCAGTGGAACGGTAGTGGCAGCGCTGGAACGGGCAGCTCAGTAATACTCCATTTATTTCAATACTTTATAACCTCTTTAGACTAAGGCCCATGTAGTGAAATGCAGCAAAAAAACATGCAGAAAAAAATGCATTGAAACTCATCTCATTTTTATCCTGCAGGAAATTTCATTGACTCTGTGCCCCAATTGCTTTGCAAAATATATCATAGGTAGAAGAAATCTGGAGCCTACTGCAGTCGTAAATGTGGTTTTAAAAAAACCTTTTCTTGTATTTCACATTATAATACTTTATTTCACAGCTAAAATATGTGACCTGGGAACCAAGCCTTATGTGTTGTGTAACCTAATATCTAAAGTGCCGCTTGAAATAAATACAAAAAAACTGCATAATGCAAAATCTAAATAATAAATAAAAGGTAAAAATGATTAAATATGAAAAAGAAAAAGCAATTTCTGTTTAAGTGGGGCTGTCCTTCAGTGGAAATTACAGAGCGCTGTACCAGATGAAATCTTGGCTAGCATAGTAAGCAATCTTGTCTCATTTCATGGGTACTAGTGTGAAGATGAATTTTTTAATAACTTTACTGGTTGTAGGGGAAAGCTATACTTGTACTGTAAGTCTGCATATTCTGCAGTGCTTTTTAAATAGGTCAGGTTTCTGAGATAATGGTAAAGATTATAAGTGCACAGTCTGAAAATTATATGTGAAACCTGACTACAACTGTCATGTAATCCCCAAAGGAGTTTGTTAAAAAATGCCACTTTGAGAAAAAAAAATCCAATTTCACTGTATATGTTATGAATTGACTCGATGAATCTTTTTCTAAATGCTTAAATTGCAAAACTGATTTTTCTACACTAAAACGCAATATAGATATTTAAAGCCACAGTTACTGTTTTTGTGGCTATTTCACATTTTGTATCATTTGAAGTTTTTTTTTAATGTTATTAAGACTGAGGCCAAACATTGCAGAAACACAGATTCTCCTATTAAATTCTCCTATTCCTAACTATTGCTTGCAGAACAAGCTTTTCAGAACTGTATGATGAATATCAATAACAGACCCTGCCCTATCTCCACCATTACTGTAATGTCTTGTGCTCAAGCTCACAACACCTTAAAGTGTATATTAACTGAGAGGCTATCAGTTGATGTCAAGTGGGGCTAAAATGGCACTCTCAGACACAAGTCTTTTGTATTTCCTGCTCAAAACATGTAGCATTGGTAATTTTTGTTTGAGATGAATTGCAATGTGTTCAGTTTTTGTTGAAAACAAAACGATTTGAAATATTCGTGTCAGACTCCGTGATGAATTGGTTCACCCATCTCTGCTCCTAAGCCACTACTGCCAAAACTCAGCCAGACGTGTCCTGTGGCCTGTTCATCATATTATGCCCTGCCAAACTGCCACAGCTACTGCAACTTCCACCATTCAGCTAGACATGTCCTGCGGCCTGGTCCGTCATATTATACCCTGCTCACAGCTACCACCAACACTTAGCCAGACATGTCCAATGGACCCATCCATCATATTATGCCATGCAACACTGCCACAAATGTTGCCACAGCTACTAACACTGTTGCCACTAAGCCAGACATGTTCTGCGGCTCGGTCCATCATATCTAGAGATGAGCGAACACTGTTCGGATCAGCCGATCCGAACAGCACGCACCCATAAAAATGAATGGAAGCACCTGTGACGCTGACTTTGCCAGCGGCCGGCCGGCATCACAGGTGCTTCCATTCATTTCTATGGGTGCGTGCTGTTCGGATTGGCTGATCCGAACAGTGCTCGCTCATCTCTAATCATATAATTTCATGCTGCACTGTATCTCATGTTGCCGCTGCAACCTTTTATATCACATTCCACTAGGCCACAGTGTTGCCATCAAAAAACTAAAACCATTTTAACTGTTACATGACACGGACATTGTTAATTTTTGTGTCTTCGTTTTTTATTCCCTGCATTCCAAAAGTGTTAACTGTAAAAAAAAGAAAAACAGGGCGCCGAGCCGACCCTAGTGCAGTAATTTCAATAAATGAAATGGAAATATAAGATGAAAACAGGATGGCCTCTCACCTTGGCAGGTTGTGTGAAACACAACAACCTATAGGCACAATCAAATGGAACATTCAGGAGGGCAGCAGCTGAAAAGGCCATCAGGAAGACGTGAGGAATTCAGCAAATTAGGACCAGACTCTCCAAAGAGAAGTACAGAGGCAGCGCTCACCCAAAAAGACTTTATTTGGTAACAGCACAACGCGTTTCGAGCCAATCTTGCTCTTTCTCAAGTGCATATAGATAACCTTAAAATTACACAAATACAACAATAAGTAGAATAAAATATAGACAAAAGGATAAATATTACACTAAAATGTCAGATGGTTGAACCCATATGTACGTAAAATATTTTCAATACCAAACATTGAAGCTTATAGAAACCAATGACTCATACACAGATGAGTCACAGACAGATCACACATAATCATGTACACATATATATATACATATATAAACATATATACACACATGCCCATCAACAACAAGTTTTTGAATTGACTAGCCACTGTGTAACCTGTCTGGCATGAAAATGAGTATATAGATGGGCATGTGTGTATATATGTTTATATATGTATATATATATGTGTACATGATTATATGTGATCTGTCTGTGACTCATCTGTGTATGAGTCATTGGTTTCTATAAGCTTCAATGTTTGGTATTGAAAATATTTTACGTACATATGGGTTCAACCATCTGACATTTTAGTGTAATATTTATCCTTTTGTCTATATTTTATTCTACTTATTGTTGTATTTGTGTAATTTTAAGGTTATCTATATGCACTTGAGAAAGAGCAAGATTGGCTCGAAACGCGTTGTGCTGTTACCAAATAAAGTCTTTTTGGGTGAGCGCTGCCTCTGTACTTCTCTTTGGAGAGTCTGGTCCTAATTTGCCAAAAGTGTTAACTGTGTCATGTTTCCATTAACGTAGTCATATGAAGTCTCGATTTTTGCATGACAAGTTGTACTTCAAAATGGTACCATTTATTGTTCTGTACAATGTTTTGGGAAGCAGATAAAAAATTCTAAATGAGGTGGAATTGAGAAAAAAAACATAGTGCCTCCATTTTCTTATGGGTTTGTTTTTTTTATGGATTCCACTCTGTGGTAAAAATGCTATGTTAGCTTTATTCTCTGGGTCGGTACAATCACAGTTACCAAATTTCTATAGTTTTGATCATGTTTCAATAGCGTTACAAAAATTTAAAATTTTGAATAAAGTCACAGGGCATGGCAAACAAGAGCTGCAACAGAGTGCTCCAAAAATGTGAAAAGATTTAGCCACTTTTGGCCAATCAATGCTGGTCCTCCCGGAGGTTCTTCTGTGAGGAGGTGGAGTCTAAAATCGGACTACAATGGAGACTGCTGTGGTCCGATCTTAGACTGTGCCTCCTCACAGACGAGCGTCTGGCAGAACCAGTGTTCATTTGCCAATCAACGCCGGTCAATTCATTCCTATGAGAAAAAGTAAGCTCTCCAGCTGCCAGCTCTCCTGACTAGCAAGGATGAGCCTGCTGTAGAACCAGCATTGATTTGCCGAATGCTATACAGTGTATAGCATTCGGCCAATCAATGCTGGCTCTGAATCGAATATTTACTGCGAATAGCTAGTAGTATTTGATCGAGTATGAATATTTTGAATACCGTAGTATTCGATCGAATACCTACTCAATCGAATGCTACTCGCTCATCTCTACCAGTAATGACTACACCTCACTTGCCTGATGGTGTTGATACAGTAAATAGAAAACACAGGCACCTGAGAGAGTCACATGACACATAGGACTCTGCTGAAAAATGTTTGGAAAGTTATCCATTTTTTTTTTAAAAAAAACATGCCTTTCCTTGTCCCCATAGTTACATAGAAGAAGGTAAACCCCATGAGGTTGATGCCAATTACCCATTGTCAGGGATAAAAAAAAAATCCCAACTCCCATGAGTATAAAGCCCTAAGTTAGCTTGTATTTTCAAAAAATCTAAAGCCTAAAACCATAAAAATGTTCTGTTCAAGAAAGACACTCGGGCACCTTTAGCACAATGAATTCACATCTTGTGGCAGTGAGTTCCATAGTGTTGATGCTTTTTGCCCATCCCGATTTTTGAAAATTAATAAAAAGATCACAAAAATATTATATAAAGTACAAAGTCATTTATACATATCCCTTGAAAAAGTGTAAATTTGACTGTATAAAATAAGGCATCATAAAACCATGTCAATAAAAATAAATAAAATAAAACTATGTATAAATAAAAAGTATCATTAATTCAATTATTTATTAAAGGATAATATAATGGATACATTTTTCAAGGACAAGGGGAAGAACAAATAAGAGTTTGATCCAACATAGTAATTGCTCATTGATTTGCTCTTTGAAAACAATGAAGACAAAGTTATATCTTTTCTGATTTCTCAGATTTCTGAATTTTAATCTCGCTTTTAAAGACAGGATTATTTATTATTTTAGGTGCCAGAAAAGCTTTTTTGCACCACTGCCAGTAGAAATATGAGAAAAATAAAAGTGTCAGAATCAATATGATAAATACTTGAAAGAACCTTTGTCAAACATAAGACCATGGCGTCAAAATCAATTTATACAGTAGGAGAAAGTCATCTGTAAATTCTGTTCAGCTGAGTATGCATCTTCGTATTCCTCTAATAGCACAGTTAAAATGGGATGGAAAGGCGAAGTAGAAATAATCATAAACGCGGGCGTAATATTCAAGACTTGAGTCAAAGATGCATCACTATATCACACCAGATAGGATCTGTCCTACATGCCCATGACTCGGAAGCTAATCCGGAGATCATGGGAGTGCTTGACATCTTTTATTTAAATTATATAATTCTTACAACTGTATAGCATAGAAATATGACTCATTTCAGACATTGCAAAGAGTTGCTAATTTCAGTAAAAAGTGGAAGTTTCTGAGCCGCCGAAAGGCAGGCACTCACATATGCTAAAGTATGTCTTCCGTGACAGATTTCCCTTTTGTACTACAATTGTAATGGAAATTTTTTATACTTGGCATAATTCACATGCTGTAAGAATAAGAATGTTCTATTTTATCCATATTAAAGGGATATTCCAGATTGCACAATCCCTATTTAAGGCTAAGGCCCCATGCACATCCCACAGAACGCATTGTGGTACTTCCACATTGTGGTTTCTTTAAACAGAAAGTTCGTAGAGTTTTCCTCCGCAGACTTCCTGTTAAAACTATACCTATGGGGAAATCGCCAGCGTTTCCGTAGGTATAATTGGCATGCTGCGATTTCCAAAACAGCACCGGCTCTGGAAATCGCGGTATGTCTGCATGGTGGTTTTTACCATAAAGTGGGCATGGGATTCACTAGAATCCCATCCACTTTGCCTGTACTGTAAAACACTACGATTTTTCCCACGGTGTTTGTGCCGCGGGCATATCGTGGTGTTTCACCTGTTCAATTATATTTGATCTCAGAGTCTACTAAATATATTCAGCGTCAGTATCTCCTGACATGCCGACATATGTTGTTTAGGGAGTGAGGGTTCTAGTGTTTAGGGACTAAGTGTTACCTTAGGGTCCCTTGGTTAGCCCACTTCCATCAGTTCCAAAACGGTGTGCATATTATACTATAGTCAGGGGCGAGCCTGGTCCTTCCGCCGCCCGAGGCTAACTACAGAAAGCCGCCCCCCCCCCCGCCAGAGGAGGGGGCGGAGCGGGGGCGTGCCCGGGCGGGTCGGGGGTGTGGCCGAGTGAAGGGGCGGTGCTTAGCGCCGTTCGCCGGCAGAGAGTAGGCCCCGAGACTGCCTGCTCTCTGCCTGAGCGTGCGGGGAGGCTGCTGGAGCAGCGCTGCTCCAGTGGCCTCCCCAAACCACCGCTCGGTGATAAGCCAGTCCAGGACAGCTTGTCCTGGACTGGCTTAGGGAAGCAAAAATGCCGCCCTCCCTGAGGCCCTGGCATAGTGCCGCCTGAAGCGCTCGCTTCAGGTCGCCTCATGGGAGGTGCGGCACTGACTATAGTGCACATTAGTTTGTATCTGGCTATTTCACCGTCCGGTGAGCCTACCCACAATATTGTTTTTACCTTTTAGTTTTAATTGTGAATTAATAAAGGTGAAGTTTTATATGTTATATATTTATACCTATTCATGGGATTTGTGGTCCCTTCAGTGATATTTTATTTGGATAGGACCTTACATCGCTTTTTCAGTGATTGAATGTATAAAATACTCTGCACTTTTTCTTTAGTTTCTCTATGAACTAATTTCCACTTTTTCACAATGATTATACTTCTAGTATAGTAAATGCTTTTGCTATTTTAGACTTTTGGCAAGTGCAGTATTGATGAAATATAATGTTGTAGCGTCTTGCTGTTATAAAATATGTCTGGATAGTAATTATTCCCCTGGGACTCGTGCCATGATTCAGATGAACAAAATTCTATTCCACAAGCTGATGGAAGATAATAGCTATAAAGACAGAAATGCATTCTTTGCCCCACTTCTAAACTTCTAAAAAGATAAAAAAGAAAAAACACATTTACTTATTTTAATATTGGATTTATGTTTTTTTTAAATTTTATATAGGCAAGATTTTAAATATATATATATTGATAAAATGGCACAAAACTGTCCAGAATTTCCACTCCTATATATTAATCACAGCATTTAATCCAGAATCTCCAGAAAGCAAATGATAGATTTCAGGTTTTCAGTATAAGAAAGCTGGAAAGTGTGATATTAGTAACAGGAATTAAGGTACAATTTCATTTGAATGGACTCAATTTTAAAGAAAAAAAAACTATTATATTTTATTAGAGAAGTAAAATGAATGCTTCTATCATGATAGCTCCAGAACTTCATTTCATTGATTGCTAGTTTAATCATATTTAATAACAAATAGTATTTGTATTTATAGCATAGCTCAGGGAGTGGGTTTATAGACTGTATTTTTAATATGGAACTCATCTGCAGTCTTTAGGGTCCACTAGTACATGATAACTAGATCTCTGTCTGCGCTTAGCTTATTGCGCCTTTAATAGAGATGAGCGAGTAGTACTCGATCGCGTAGGTATTCGAAATACTCATACTCGATCGAGTACCACTCGCTATTCGAATGGAAAAGTTCGATGCAGAACCAGCATTGATTGGCCGAATGCTATACAGTCGGCCAAGCAACGCTGGTTCTTCTCCTACCTTTAGAAGTCTTCTCCGTGCAGCTTCCCCGCGGCATCTTCTGGCTCTGAATTCACTCTGCCAGGCATTGGGCCTAGGCAGAGCCGACTGCGCATGCCCGTGCTACAAGAAAATGGCTGCTTTGACCGTAAGCGGCCATTTTCTTGTAGTGCGGGCATGCGCAGTCAGCTCTGCCCAGGCCCGATGACTGGCAGAGTGAATTCAGAGCCGGAAGATGCCGCGGGGACGCTGCACGGAGAAGACTTCTCGGAGGATCCAGCCCAACCCTCACTCGTGGACTTGGTAAGTATAATTTGATCAAATGTTGCCTACTAGAGATGAGCGAACACTAAAATGTTCGAGGTTCGAAATTCGATTCGAACAGCCGCTCAATGTTCGTGTGTTCGAACGGGTTTCGAACCCCATTATAGTCTATGGGGAACAGATACTCGTTAAGGGGGAAACCCAAATCCGTGTCTGGAGGGTCACCAAGTCCACTAAGACAACCCAGGAAATGATGCCAACACCTCTGGAATGACACTGGGACAGCAGGGGAAGCATGTCTGGGGGCATCTAACACACCAAAGACCCTCTATTACCCCAACATCACAGCCTAACAACTACACACTTTACACACTCAATACCACCTCTCTGACAGTAGGAAAACACCTTGAAACATGTGTATTTGGCACTTGGAGTGAGGAGAGCTTGTCACCAGCAGTGAATTTGGCCCTTGTAGTAAGTTGAGGTTGGCACCAACATTTGTTTTGAAAATCAGGGTGGATTGAGCCTCTAACCAGCAGAGTTTGGGCAAATTCATGGTGGAGGGAGCCTCTAAAAACCCCAGTTTGGACCAATTCATGGTGGAGGGAGCCTCTAAAAACCCCAGTTTGGACCAATTCATTGTGGAGGGAGCCTCTAAACAGCCCAGTTTGGGCAAATTCATGGTGGAGGGAGCCTCTAAAAACCCCAGTTTGGACCAATTCATGGTGGAGGGAGCCTCTAAACAGCCCAGTTTGGGCAAATTCATGGTGGAGGGAGCCTCTAACCAGCCCAGTTTGGACCAATTCATGGTGGAGGGAGCCTCTAAAAACCCCAGTTTGGACCAATTCATGGTGGAGGGAGCCTCTAAACAGCCCAGTTTGGGCAAATTCATGGTGGAGGGAGCCTCTAAAAACCCCCAGTTTGGACCAATTCATGGTGGAGGGAGCCTCTAAAAACCCCAGTTTGGACCAATTCATGGTGGAGGGAGCCTCTAAACAGCTCAGTTTGGGCAAATTCATGGTGGAGGGAGCCTCTAAAAACCCCAGTTTGGACCAATTCATGGTGGAGGGAGCCTCTAAAAACCCCAGTTTGGACCAATTCATGGTGGAGGGAGCCTCTAAAAACCCCAGTTTGGACCAATTCATGGTGGAGGGAGCCTCTAAACAGCCCAGTTTGGGCAAATTCATGGTGGAGGGAGCCTCTAAAAACCCCCAGTTTGGACCAATTCATGGTGGAGGGAGCCTCTAAAAACCCCAGTTTGGACCAATTCATGGTGGAGGGAGCCTCTAAACAGCCCAGTTTGGGCAAATTCATGGTGGAGGGAGCCTCTAAACAGCCCAGTTTGGGCAAATTCATGGTGGAGGGAGCCTCTAAAAACCCCAGTTTGGACCAATTCATGGTGGAGGGAGCCTCTAAAAACCCCAGTTTGGACCAATTCATGATGGAGGGAGCCTCTAAACAGCCCAGTTTGGGCAAATTCATGGTGGAGGGAGCCTCTAAACAGCCCAGTTTGGACCAATTCATGGTGGAGGGAGCCTCTAAAAACCCCAGTTTGGACCAATTCATGGTGGAGGGAGCCTCTAAACAGCCCAGTTTGGACCAATTCATGGTGGAGGGAGCCTCTAAAACCCCAGTTTGGACCAATTCATGGTGGAGGGAGCCTCTAAAAACCCCAGTTTGGACCAATTCATGGTGGAGGGAGCCTCTAAAAACCCCAGTTTGGACCAATTCATGGTGGAGGGAGCCTCTAAAAACCCCAGTTTGGACCAATTCATGGTGGAGGGAGCCTCTAAAAACCCCAGTTTGGACCAATTCATGGTGGAGGGAGCCTCTAAACAGCCCAGTTTGGACCAATTCATGGTGGAGGGAGCCTCTAAAAACCCCAGTTTGGACCAATTCATGGTGGAGGGAGCCTCTAAACAGCCCAGTTTGGACCAATTCATGGTGGAGGGAGCCTCTAAAAACCCCAGTTTGGACCAATTCATGGTGGAGGGAGCCTCTAAACAGCCCAGTTTGGACCAATTCATGGTGGAGGGAGCCTCTAAAAACCCCAGTTTGGACCAATTCATGATGGAGGGAGCCTCTAAACAGCCCAGTTTGGACCAATTCATGGTGGAGAGAGCCTCTAAAAACCCCAGTTTGGACCAATTCATGGTGGAGGGAGCCTCTAAACAGGCCAGTTTGGGCAAATTCATGGTGGAGGGAGCCTCTAAAAACCCCAGTTTGGACCAATTCATGGTGGAGGGAGCCTCTAAACAGCCCAGTTTGGACCAATTCATGGTGGAGGGAGCCTCTAAAAACCCCAGTTTGGACCAATTCATGGTGGAGGGAGCCTCTAAAAACCCCAGTTTGGACCAATTCATGATGGAGGGAGCCTCTAAAAACCCCAGTTTGGACCAATTCATGGTGGAGAGAGCCTCTAAAAACCCCAGTTTGGACCAATTCATGGTGGAGGGAGCCTCTAAACAGCCCAGTTTGGACCAATTCATGGTGGAGGGAGCCTCTAAAAACCCCAGTTTGGACCAATTCATGGTGGAGGGAGCCGCTAAACAGCCCAGTTTGGACCAATTCATGGTGGAGGGAGCCTCTAACCAGCAGAGTTGGTGGAAATCAGGGTGGAGGGAGCCTCTAACCAGCAGAGTTGTGGGAAAGCAGGGTGGAGGGAGCCTCTAACCAGCAGAGTTGGGGGAAATCAGGGTGGAGGGAGCCTAGTATTAGCAGAATTGTGCAACGCTTATGGTGGATGAGTATGAGGATGCGGAGGAATTGGAGAGGTTGAGTACAGACATGGAGTTTCATGTTGGGGTGCTTTACACAGGTGGGCCCAAAAATGAAGGCTCTATCCAGTGGTGGTTCATTTTTATCAAAGTGAGCCGGTCGGCACTCTCAGCTGACAGACGGGTGCGCTTGTCAGTGATGATGCCACCGGCTGCACTGAACACCCTCTCAGATAGGACGCTGGCGGCAGGACAGGACAGCACCTCCAAGGCATATAGGGCAAGTTCAAGCCACAGGTCCAACTTCGACACCCAATACGTGTAGGGCGCAGAGGGGTCGGAGAGGACAGGGCTGTGGTCGGAAAGGTATTCCCGCAACATGCGCCTATACTTCTCACGCCTGGTGACACTAGGACCCTCCGTGGCGGCACTTTGGCGAGGGGGTGCCATCAAGGTGTCCCAGACCTTAGACAGTGTGCCCCTCGTTTGTGTGGACCGGTGAGAACTTGGTTGCCTACTGGAGGAACTGCCCTCCCTGCCGCCAACGTCACATGCTGGAAACATCTCCATCATATTCTGCACCAATTGCCTGTGGCAAGCATTGATGCGATTGGCCCTCCCCTCTACCGGAATAAAAGACGAGATGTTGTTTTTATACCGGGGGTCAAGGATAGCAAAGATCCAGTACTGGTTGTCCTCCATGATTTTGACAATACGCTTGTCGGTTGTAAAGCACCCCAATATGAACTCAGCCATGTCTGCCACAGTGTTAGTTGGCATGACTCCTCTGGCCCCACCGGAAAGTTCAATCTCCATTTCCTCCTCATCCTCCATGTCTACCCATCCGCGCTGCAACAATGGGACAATTCGAAGTTGCCCGGAAGCCTCCTGTATCACCATCACATCATCGGACAACTCTTCTTCCTCCTCCTCCTCCTCCTCCTCCTCCATTAAACGCGATGAAGCGGACAGATGTGTGGACCTACTCTCCAGCTGTGACGGATCGGATGCTATCCCTGACTCCTCTGTGTGATCTGAGTTATCCCTGATGTCAATCAGGGATTCTCTCAGAACACACAAGAGCGGGATTGTAAGGCTCACCATCGCATCCTCAGAGCTCACCCTCCTTGTGGACTCCTCAAACACCCGTAGGATGTCACAAAGGTCTCTCATCCATGGCCACTCATGGATGAGAAACTGAGGCAGCTGACTTTGTGGCACCCTAGGGTTTTGTAGCTGGTATTCCATCAAAGGTCTCTGCTGCTCAACCACTCTATTCAACATCTGAAACGTTGAGTTCCAGCGTGTGGGGACGTCGCACAAAAGCCGGTGTTGTGGCACATGCAGGCGTTGCTGGAGAGATTTTAAGCTAGCAGCGGCTACTGTCGACTTGCGAAAGTGGGCGCACATGCGCCGCACTTTCACCAGTAGCTCTGGAACATTGGGGTAGCTCTTTAGGAAACGTTGCACCACTAGGTTGAAGACGTGGGCCAGGCATGGAACATGTTGGAGTCCGGCAAGCTCCAGAGCTGCTACCAGGTTCCGGCCGTTATCACAAACGACCATGCCTGGACCCAGGTGCAGCGGCTCAAACCATATTGCCGTCTCATCGAGGAGGGCATCCCTCACCTCGGAGGCAGTGTGCTGTCTGTCCCCCAAGCTGATCAGCTTCAGCACAGCCTGCTGACGTCTACCAACGCCAGTGCTGCAACGTTTCCAACTCGTAGCTGGGGTCAATCTAACAGCGGAGGAGGAGGCGGTGGCGGAGGAGGAGGCGGTGGCGGAGGAGGAGGCGGTAGAGGAGGAGGAGGAGGGGGGTGTTCTTCTCGTGTCCCTGCCAGGAATGTTAGGCGGGGAGACGAGGTACACCGGGCCAGTTTGGGAAGCAGTCCCAGCCTCAACTACATTCACCCAGTGTGCCGTCAGTGAAATGTAGCGTCCCTGTCCGCATGCACTTGTCCACGCGTCGGTGGTCAAGTGGACCTTTGTGCAAAGCGCGGAACTAAGGGCCCGCCTGATGTTGAGTGACACGTGCTGGTGCAAGGCGGGGACGGCACACCGGGAGAAGTAGTGACGGCTAGGGACGGCATAGCGAGGTGCCGCAGTTGCCATCAGGTCCAGGAAGGCGGGAGTTTCAACAAGCCGGAACGCCAACATCTCCTGGGCCAGCAGTTTAGCGATGTTGGCGTTCAAGGCTTGCGCGTGTGGGTGGTTAGCAGTGTATTTCTGCCGCCGCTCCAATGTCTGAGAGATGGTGGGTTGTTGTAAAGAAGCGCCTGATGGTGCCTTTGATGGTGCAGGAGAAGGAGATAAGACAGGAACAGGGGAGGATGAGGGAGAAGTCAACAAAGTGGCGGAGGCAGATGAAGTGGTGTCCTGGCTCGTCCTCTGGAGTGCATCGCCAGCACAGTCAGCAGTGGCAGAGGCAGTGGCAGAGGCAGTGGCAGTGGCGTGAACGGCAGGCGGCCTTTGTCCTGCCGTTGCTGCCTGCCACTGATTCCAGTGCTTGGATTCCAAATGACGGCGCATTGAAGTGGTGGACAGGTTGCTCTTCTCAGAGCCCCTAATCAATTTCGAGAGGCAAATTGTGCAGACAACACTATATCTGTCCTCGGCGCATTCCTTGAAAAAACTCCACACCTTCGAGAAACGTGCCCTCGAGGTGGGAGTTTTTCGGGGCTGGGTACGAACTGGAACATCTTGGGAGATTCCGGGTGTGGCCTGGCTTCGCCTAAGCTGCTGACCTCTGCCTCTGCCTCTAGCTACCCTTTTTGGTGCTGCACTTGCCTCAACATCCACACTACTTTCCCCGCTTGACATCCCCCCTGTCCAGGTCGGGTCAGTGTCCTCATCATCCACCACTTCCTCTTCCAACTCCTGTCTCATCTCCTCCTCCCGCACAATGCGCCGGTCAACTGGATGCCCTGACGGCAACTGCGTCACATCATCGTCGATGAGGGTGGGTTGCTGGTCATCCACCACCAAATCGAACGGAGATGGAGGAGACTCTAGTGTTTGAGCATCTGGACACAGATGCTCCTCTGTTAGGTTCGTGGAATCGTGACGTGGAGAGGCAGGTTGAGGGACAATGAAAGGAGCGGAGAACAGCTCTGGGGAGCAGGGACAGTTGGGGTTATTGTTCTGTGAAGCTTGGGAATTTTGGGAGGAAGGCGGACAAGACTGTTGGGTAATAGGAGGAGAGGAGGCAGAGTCTGACTGGCTGCTGGACAATGTGCTGTAAGCGTTCTCTGACAGCCATTGCAAGACCTGTTCCTGGTTCTCGGGCCTACTAAGGTTTGTACCCTGCAGTTTAGTTAATGTGGCAAGCAACCCTGGCACTGTGGAGTGGCGCAATGCTTGCTGCCCCACAGGAGTAGGCACGGGACGCCCTGTGGCTTCACTGCTACCTTGCTCCCCAGAACCATTCCCCCCGACCTCGCCCACGGCCTCGTCCACGTCCCTTTCCGGGAGCCTTGCGCATTTTGAATTCCCAGTTAGAAATTGGCACTATATACCAGTAGCAAAAATTGTGGGTGCACGTAACCCCAATATATTCTTTGAATTCCCAGTCAGACAATGGCACTATATACCAGTAGTAAAAATTGTGGGTGCACGTAACCCCAATATATTCTTTGAATTACCAGTCAGAAACTGGCACTATATGGCAGTAGCAAGAAATGAGGGTATTTGTAACCCCAATATATTCTTTGAATTCCCAGTCAGACAATGGCACTGTATACCAGTAGTAAAAATTGTGGGTGCACGTAACCCCAATATATTCTTTGAATTACCAGTCAGAAACTGGCACTATATGGCAGTAGCAAGAAATGAGGGTATTTGTAACCCCAATATATTCTTTGAATTCCCAGTCAGAAACTGGCACTGTATACCAGTAGTAAAAATTGTGGGTGCACGTAACCCCAATATATTCTTTGAATTACCAGTCAGAAACTGGCACTATATGGCAGTAGCAAGAAATGAGGGTATTTGTAACCCCAATATATTCTTTGAATTCCCAGTCAGAAACTGGCACTGTATACCAGTAGTAAAAATTGTGGGTGCACGTAACCCCAATATATTCTTTGAATTCCCAGTCAGACAATGGCACTATATACCAGTAGCAAGAAATGAGGGTATTTATAACCCCAATATATTCTTTGAATTCCCAGTCAGACAATGGCACTGTATACCAGTAGTAAAAATTGTGGGTGCACGTAACCCCAATATATTCTTTGAATTCCCAGTCAGACAATGGCACTGTATACCAGTAGTAAAAATTGTGGGTGCACGTAACCACAATATATTCTTTGAATTCCCAGTCAGACAATGGCACTATATACCAGTAGCAAAAATTGTGGGTGTATATAGCCCCAATTCTATTGCTAGGGGACTTGCAGGGTATTTCTGAGGTGAAGGTGGGGGGGCACACCGTTGGAACGGTGATTTGGGGTGTATATATGGGGTATACGGGAATACACTGTCAGTGTGTTCCATTCAGGATCCTGGGAAAGCTGGGTTGCGGCGATTGAGCCCGTCAGTGCCACGTTACACTGACAAGCTTCTCCCTGGAATTGAAGTTATATGTAAGCCCAATATATTCTTTGAATTCCCAGTGAGACAATGGCACTATATGGCAGTAGCAAAAATAGTGGGTGTATATAGCCCCAATTCTATTGCTAGGGGACTTGCATGGTATTTCTGAGGTGAAGGTGGGGGGGCACACCGTTGGAACGGGTATCGGGGGTATATATCGGGTATACGGGAATACACTGACAGTGTATTCCATTCAGGATCCTGGGAAAGCTGGGTTGCGGCGATTGAGCCCGTCAGTGCCACGTTACACTGACAAGCTTCTCCCTGGAATTTAGCTCTTACAAGAGCTGTTGGTTGTCTTCTCCTTCCTATCCTAGCCTGTCCCTGCCTACCCAGAATCTAAGCCCTAGCTAGCTGGACGGAAACCTCCGTCCTCGGTGAATTGCAAGCTCAGAATGACGCGAAGCTGGGCGGCGCTGTTCTTTTAAATTAGAGGTCACATGTTTTCGGCAGCCAATGGGTTTTGCCTACTTTTCTCAACGTCACCGGTGTCGTAGTTCCTGTCCCACCTACCCTGCGCTGTTATTGGAGCAAAAAAGGCGCCAGGGAAGGTGGGAGGGGAATCGAGTAATGGCGCACTTTACCACGCGGTGTTCGATTCGATTCGAACATGCCGAACAGCCTAATATCCGATCGAACATGAGTTCGATAGAACACTGTTCGCTCATCTCTATTGCCTACCCCTGAAATGGGCATTTTCCCCCCATAAACTATAATAGGATTCGATATTCGATTTGAGTAGTCGAATATTGAGCAGCTACTCGAAACAAATATCGAATATTGAACATTTTACTGTTCGCTCATCTTTATTCTTTAATTTAAATATATATATATATAATCTTTACTGAAATACAGTGTCTTGTGAAAGTATTCGGCCTCTTGAACTTTTCAACCTTTTGCCACATTTCAGGTTTCAAACATAAAGATATCAAATTTAAATTTTTTGGGGGGAAGAATCAACAACAAGTGGGACACAATTGTGAAGTGGAATGAAATTTATTGGACATTTTAAACTTTTTTAACAAATAAAAAACTGAAAAGTGAGGCATGCAAAATTATTCGGCCCCCTTGCGTTAACACTTTGCAGCGCCACCTTTTGCTGCAATTACAGCTGCAAGTCGCTTGAGGTATGTCTCTATCAGTTTTGCACATCGAGAGACTGAAATTCTTGCCAATTCTTGTGAACAGAAGTTTTCAGCTCTTTCCACAGATTCTCGATTGGATTCAGGACTGGACTTTGAATTGGCCATTCTAACACCTGGATATGTTTATTTGTGAACCATTCCATTGTAGATTTAGCTTTATGGATCATTGTCTTGTTGGAAGATAAATCAGCGTCCCAGTCTCAGGTCTTTTACAGACTCCAACAGATTTTCTTTCAGAATGGTCCTGTATTTGGTTCCATCCATCTTCCCATCAATTTTAAAGGGATTCTACCACTAAAACAAAATTTTTTCTATTTACCACGTCGGAATAGCCTTAAGAAAGGCTATTCGGCTCCTACCTTGCTCAGTCGCCTCCGTCCCGCCGTTCTGTAGAAATACTGTTTTTTACTGGTATGCAAATGAGTTCTCTCGCAGCAATGGGGGCGGACCCCAGCACTCAAACGACAATGGGGGTGTCCCCACTGCTGCCAGAGAACTCTCTCCAGTGACACCTCCATCTTCAGCTGCATCCTCCCCTTCTCTCGACGTCTTCCATCTGGGTAAACTCCTACGCCTGCGCAGTCAGCTCTACTTGTGTCTCACTGGCAGAGCTCTGTAAAAAAGCTGTAAAGCTGTAGAGATCTCTAATATGGAGCTGTATGGCTGTCATGTACTTAAGCCACTAGTCACTTACAAGACTTTGAAAAGAGCAGCAGTCAGATGTATAACTTGAAATTTATGGGCCCCATTGTAATATACTGAGACACGTGACCCCTGTTCTCATGATCTGGGAAAACCTCTCTAAGAAACTTCTGAAATAATTGTAATAAGAATCACAGCATAACTTTTCTTTTTTATTTTGCTCCTGAAAAATGAAATTGGTTTCTATTGGCAACTAAGACAATTTTGCTTTTAGACAATTTAATAAATCTGGCTCAATGAGTTATGAAAACTGTCTTAAGGAACATTTGCGCGGTGCAGAAATAGAAGAGGAATTTGAAGCAAGGAGAATGAAACTTTTACACAGCATAACGTAAATGATCAATGAAGCTAATTTGCTGTGCTAATAATTCACAACGTGCACAAATACGGAATAAAGGATCAAGGAACTTTTCAAAATTAGATTCATTTCAGATTTGCCAGTCTGTCCCTCGGTTTGCTTCGGGTTTGAGCTGGTTCTTTGTAGACCAAAGGTGCAGATTGCTTTAAAAGGTCATGCATGACACTGTAGGTTACATACACAATGGTGAAAAAGAATGACATAAAAATGGATGAAACGGTTAGATTTTCGATCACTTTTTTTTCAATAGTTTTTTTCTCTGTGTAAGCTTTTAACGTCCATTTTGAATAAAAGTGGTTGAATTTTATGGGCCATTTGTTTTAACCCAACTCACTCATCCATCAGTCAACCCTCAATAAAACAGTCATCAAAACTGATCTTATAGACTTTGTTAGAAGGTCACAGGCAGGGTGGTGGAATCTCGCTATATCTCTCCCAGGTTTTTAACTTATGTATGGTCCAGTGCAGGTCTTGAGTAGGCCGCAGGTCCAGCTGTGAGTCCTTTTCTCATTACTGGGCCAAAAAATGCTGCAGCTCTTGCATTCCAATGCAGTTCCAGGGAGTGAACGGAGGTGTGTGGGTCTGTCCTGTAATCCTGAGTCCGGTGAGACAAAGTTGTGCTTATTTTGTTTATGTGGCCGGTAGTAAACCACACGTATAGTTAGGCTAACATTACTATTTAGCTAGTGGCTCAGACGAGCAGGATTTTATTTTGTTTTTGCCTGAAGTTAAGTCTGTATTTTGTCTTGCTTATTTTCTGCCTGAAGTCAAGGTTTATTTATTTTCCTGGTTTTTTTTTCCGAAATAAACCAGTTTGCTGCATATTTTGTGTCCCTGTCTTGACTGTTTATGTCCACACCACTGATTCTACCAAGCTAACTTCCCCACAACCTGTATTGAGTTCATCAGGCAAAGAAAAGGGCACAAATAAGACATGTCATATTTTTAAAACTGACGTTATTCACTGTCAGTTTAAAAACTGACATGTTTATTAGAGATGAGTGAGTAGTACTCGATCGAGTAGGTATTCGATCGAATACTACGGTATTCAAAATACTCGTACTCGATCGAGTACCACTCGCTGTTCGAATGTAAAAGTTCGATGCAGAACCAGCATTGATTGGCCGAATGCTATACAGTCAGCCAATCAACGCTGTTCTTCTCCTACCTTTAGAAGTCTTCTCCGTGCAGCTTCCCCGCGGCATCTTCCGGCTCTGAATTCACTCTGCCAGGCATTGGGCCTGGGCAGAGCCGACTGCGCATGTCCACTTGTAGTGCGGGCATGTGCAGTTGGCTCTGCCCATGCCCGATGCCTGGCAGAGTGAATGAAAAGCCGGAAGATGCCGCGGGGATGCTGCAAGGAGAAGACTGCTCAGAGGATCCAGACCGACCCTCCCTCGTGGTCTTGGTACGTATAATTTGATCGAACGTTGCCTACCCCTGAAACGAGCATTTTCCCCCATAGAGTATAATAGGGTTCGATATTCAATTTGAGTAGTCGAATATTGAGGGGCTACTCGAAACAAATATCGAACCTCCAACATTTTACTGTTCGCTCATCTCTAATGTTTATGTATCCACTGACTTCCTTTGTTTTAAAAATGGACATGTGGGTCTTAGTCCATCAAACCCCTTTCTAGCTCATTAACTCAAAACATCCTTAGTATTAAGGCTGGGCGAACCACAGAAGATTTGTTTCATCCTCTGTTTGGACAAAGTGAACCCCCGCATTAGTACAAACTTGCCTGGATAAAACCAGATGGGAAATTATTGTCTAGCAACCAGTTGCTTGTACCATTGACCTTCCTGAAAACAGGAATTGAAGTGCAGAGAGCTAAATAGATTTATACACTGAATGCACTATAACCTATGGGGTTAAATATAGATTTTAAAGTACAGGCTCCTATGTAGAAGTTACTGAGATTGGGCAGCGCATCCAATAACATAAGTAAATACAGTTGAAGATTCTTTTTCAATGAATATTTATATTAGATTTTAATGGTGTGTTTTTCTTTCTTTTTCAGATTTTCAGTTTTGATTTTGAAGCTATCAGCATTCTATATTCACGTTGATACTAAAAAGAGTTCTTTATGATTTATAATACTAGTTTTATTGTGATACCTCTTTGTCCATTTCTCATTATTTTGAAATCATGATTAGATTATTTTGAAAGTTCTCACTTTGTACTCATGAACATGTTATGATTTTAGTGTCTTAAAATATTATTTTTGTGGACAATGATTTCAGCATTTTTTAAGTGTGTTAATTAGAGATGAGCGAACACTAAAATGTTCGAGGTTCGAAATTCGATTCGAACAGCCGCTCACTGTTCGAGTGTTCGAATGGGTTTCGAACCCCATTATAGTCTATGGGGAACATAAACTCGTTAAGGGGGAAACCCAAATTCGTGTCTGGAGGGTCACCAAGTCCACTATGACACCCCAGGAAATGATACCAACACCCTGGAATGACACTGGGACAGCAGGGGAAGCATGTCTGGGGGCATAAAAGTCACTTTATTTCATGGAAATCCCTGTCAGTTTGCGATTTTCGCAAGCTAACTTTTCCCCATAGAAATGCATTGGCCAGTGCTGATTGGCCAGAGTACGGAACTCGACCAATCAGCGCTGGCTCTGCTGGAGGAGGCGGAGTCTAAGATAGCTCCACACCAGTCTCCATTCAGGTCCGACCTTAGACTCCGCCTCCTCCGGCAGAGCCAGCGCTGATTGGCCGAAGGCTGGCCAATGCATTCCTATGCGAATGCAGACTTAGCAGTGCTGAGTCAGTTTTGCTCAACTACACATCTGATGCACACTCGGCACTGCTACATCAGATGTAGCAATCTGATGTAGCAGAGCCGAGGGTGCACTAGAACCCCTGTGCAAACTCAGTTCACGCTAATAGAATGCATTGGCCAGCGCTGATTGGCCAATGCATTCTATTAGCCCGATGAAGTAGAGCTGAATGTGTGTGCTAAGCACACACATTCAGCACTGCTTCATCAAGCCAATACAATGCATTAGCCAGTGCTGATTGGCCAGAGTACGGAATTCGGCCAATCAGCGCTGGCTCTGCTGGAGGAGGCGGAGTCTAAGATCGCTCCACACCAGTCTCCATTCAGGTCCGACCTTAGACTCCGCCTCCTCCGGCAGAGCCAGCGCTGATTGGCCGAAGGCTGGCCAATGCATTCCTATGCGAATGCAGACTTAGCAGTGCTGAGTCAGTTTTGCTCAACTACACATCTGATGCACACTCGGCACTGCTACATCAGATGTAGCAATCTGATGTAGCAGAGCCGAGGGTGCACTAGAACCCCTGTGCAAACTCAGTTCACACTAATAGAATGCATTGGCCAGCGCTGATTGGCCAATGCATTCTATTAGCCCGATGAAGTAGAGCTGAATGTGTGTGCTAAGCACACACATTCAGCACTGCTTCATCAAGCCAATACAATGCATTAGCCAGTGCTGATTGGCCAGAGTACGGAATTCGGCCAATCAGCGCTGGCTCTGCTGGAGGAGGCGGAGTCTAAGGTCGGACCTGAATGGAGACTGGTGTGGAGCGATCTTAGACTCCGCCTCCTCCAGCAGAGCCAGCGCTGATTGGCCGAATTCCGTACTCTGGCCAATCAGCACTGGCTAATGCATTGTATTGGCGTGATGAAGCAGTGCTGAATGTGTGTGCTTAGCACACACATTCAGCTCTACTTCATCGGGCTAATAGAATGCATTGGCCAGCGCTGATTGGCCGAATTCCGTACTCTGGCCAATCAGTGCTGGCCAATGCATTCTATTAGCTTGATGAAGCAGAGTGTGCACAAGGGTTCAAGCGCACCCTCGGCTCTGATGTAGGAGAGCCGAGGGTGCACTTGAACCCTTGTGCAGCCTCGGCTCTGCTACATCAGAGCCGAGGGTGCGCTTGAACCCTTGTGCACACTCTGCTTCATCAAGCTAATAGAATGCATTGGCCAGCGCTGATTGGCCAATGTATTCTATTAGCCTGATGAAGTAGAGCTGAATGTGTGTGCTAAGCACACACATTCAGCTCTACTTCATCGGGCTAATAGAATGCATTGGCCAGCGCTGATTGGCCAGAGTACGGAACTCGACCAATCAGCGCTGGCTCTGCTGGAGGAGGCGGAGTCTAAGATCGCTCCACACCAGTCTCCATTCAGGTCCGACCTTAGACTCCGCCTCCTCCAGCAGAGCCAGCGCTGATTGGCCGAATTCCGTACTCTGGCCAATCAGCACTGGCTAATGCATTGTATTGGCTTGATGAAGCAGTGCTGAATGTGTGTGCTTAGCACACACATTCAGCTCTACTTCATCGGGCTAATAGAATGCATTGGCCAATCAGCGCTGGCCAATGCATTCTATTAGCGTGAACTGAGTTTGCACAGGGGTTCTAGTGCACCCTCGGCTCTGCTACATCAGATTGCTACATCTGATGTAGCAGTGCCGAGTGTGCATCAGATGTGTAGTTGAGCAAAACTGACTCAGCACTGCTAAGTCTCTGCATTCGCATAGGAATGCATTGGCCAGCCTTCGGCCAATCAGCGCTGGCTCTGCCGGAGGAGGCGGAGTCTAAGGTCGGACCTGAATGGAGACTGGTGTGGAGCGATCTTAGACTCCGCCTCCTCCAGCAGAGCCAGCGCTGATTGGTCGAGTTCCGTACTCTGGCCAATCAGCGCTGGCCAATGCATTCTATTAGCCCGATGAAGTAGAGCTGAATGTGTGTGCTTAGCACACACATTCAGCTCTACTTCATCAGGCTAATAGAATACATTGGCCAATCAGCGCTGGCCAATGCATTCTATTAGCTTGATGAAGCAGAGTGTGCACAAGGGTTCAAGCGCACCCTCGGCTCTGATGTAGCAGAGCTGAGGGTGCACAAGGGTTCAAGTGCACCCTCGGCTCTCCTACATCAGAGCCGAGGGTGCGCTTGAACCCTTGTGCAGCCTCGGCTCTGCTACATCAGAGCCGAGGGTGCGCTTGAACCCTTGTGCACACTCTGCTTCATCAAGCTAATAGAATGCATTGGCCAGCGCTGATTGGCCAGAGTACGGAATTCGGCCAATCAGCGCTGGCCAATGCATCCCTATGGGAAAAAGTTTATCTCACAAAAATCACAATTACACACCCGATAGAGCCCCAAAAAGTTATTTTTAATAACATTCCCCCCTAAATAAAGGTTATCCCTAGCTATCCCTGCCTGTACAGCTATCCCTGTCTCATAGTCACAAAGTTCACATTCTCATATGACCCGGATTTGAAATCCACTATTCGTCTAAAATGGAGGTCACCTGATTTCGGCAGCCAATGACTTTTTCCAATTTTTTTCAATGCCCCCAGTGTCGTAGTTCCTGTCCCACCTCCCCTGCGCTGTTATTGGTGCAAAAAAGGCGCCAGGGAAGGTGGGAGGGGAATCGAATTTTGGCGCACTTTACCACGTGGTGTTCGATTCGATTCGAACATGGCGAACACCCTGATATCCGATCGAACATGTGTTCGATAGAACACTGTTCGCTCATCTCTAGTGTTAATGTTAATTACATGGGCTTGTTTTGTCCCGGATGGGATGACATTTCCTATAGTGTTCCCAAAGCAGGGGTTTCTGGGGGTTGCTGATGAAATCCAAACTTCCCCCTGTTTACGACAATGCCCTATGTGATATTCTATTAAAACATGTCCAATTTTTGGGAGTGTCAGTTTTTACATATACCTCTGTACTGTAACATATATATGGTCGATATGACCTTTAGACCTTTAGAATTGAGTATATTACAAGTCTTTTAAGTTTATATATGCTTATTTGCAAGTAGTAATGAGGGAGTGTGACATTTAAGTATTCACATCAATATATTATTTGTATTGATGATATACAAGATAATATTCATACTATTTATTAGAATGTTATGAGAACTGGGATTGGCTAATTTTTTATACACTGTAATTGGTGGAAATTTACTTACATAGTGACATGGTGAATGTGGTCATTTGCACTTGAAAAGACCCATGTGAGGTTAGATATGTACAGTCCTATGAAAAAGTTTGGGCACCCCTATTAATCTTAATCATTTTTAGTTCTAAATATTTTGGTGTTTGCAACAGCCATTTCAGTTTGATATATCTAATAACTGATGGACACAGTAATATTTCAGGATTGAAATGAGGTTTATTGTACTAACAGAAAATGCGCAATATGCATTAAACCAAAATGTGACCGGTGCAAAAATATGGGCACCTCAACAGAAAAGTGACATTAATATTTAGTACATCCTCCTTTTGCAAAGATAACAGCCTCTAGTTGCTTCCTGTAGCTTTTAACCGGTTAAGGACCGGGCCCAAAAGTATGTTAAAGACCAGGCCTTTTTTTTCAAAACTGACATGTGTCACTTTAAATGGCAATAACTTTGAGACGCTTTAACATAGACAAGTGATTCTGAGATTGTTTTTTCGTAACACCTTGTACTTCATGTCAGTAGTAAATTTTGGTCGGTATGTTATGTCTTTGATTATTAAAAAATATGAAATTTGGCGAAAATTTGGAAAAAAATGCAGTTTTCAAACTTTGAAATTGCATGTCTTTCAAATAGAAAGTCATACCACCCAAATTTTTTCATAAATATAATTAACCATGTCTTTCATTTATGTAGCAATCAAATTTTAATCACTCTTTAATTTTTTTCAGATATTATAAGGCTTACAAATCAAGCAGTAATTTTCAAAATTTTCAAGAATATTTCCAAAACACATTTTTCAAGGGACCAGTTCAGTTCAGAAGGGAAATTGAAAGGCCTCTGTAATAAAAACCCCCATAAGTCACCCCATTCTAAAAACTGCACTCCTGAAAGAATCCAAAACAGCAGGTAGAAAGTTTTTTAACCCTTTCAGCATTTCACAGCAATTAAAACAAAATGGAGGTCAAATTTACATTTTTCAATTCCTATCACTAATATATTCATTTAGCCCTAGAATTTACACATTTACTAAGAGTTAAAAGAGGAAATGCACCCCACATTTTGTTGCACAATTTCTTCCGAACACGACAATACCCCATAAGTGCTGTTACCCTAATGTACGGGCACACAATCGCTCTCAGAACGGTTGGAGCGCTAATTGGATTTTGTAGGCCAGATTTTGATAAAATAGTTTGCAGGCACCATGTCCCATTTGCAGAGCTCCCAAGGTGCCAAAATAGTGGAAACCCCCCAAATGTGACCCCATTTTGGAAACTAGACCCCTCAAGGAATTTATCAAGGGGTATAGTGAGCCCTTTGACCCTACAGGTGTCTCACAGATTTTTTTACCATTTAGACGTGAAAATGAAAAATTACTTTTTTCATAATAAAATGTTACTGTAGCCCCAAATTTTTCATCTTTACAAGGGGTTAAAGGAGAAAATGCACCCCATATTTTGTTGCACAATTTCTCCCGAACACAACAATACCCCATATGTGCTGGTACCCTAATGTACGGGCACACGGTCGCTCTCAGAGCGGATGGAGCGCTAATTGGATTTTGTAGGCCAGATTTTGCTAGAATACTTTTCAGGCACCATGTCCCATTTGCAGAGCTCCCAAGGTGCCAAAATAGTGGAAACCCCCCAAATGTGACCCCATTTTGGAAACTAGACCCCTCAAGGAATTTATCAAGGGGTATAGTGAGCCCTTTGACCCTACAGGTGTCTCACAGATTTTTTTACCATTTAGACGTGAAAATGAAAAATTACTTTTTTCGTAATAAAATGTTACTGTAGCCCCAAATTTTTCATCTTTACAAGGGGTTAAAGGAGAAAATGCACCCCATATTTTGTTGCACAATTTCTCCCGAACACAACAATACCCCATATGTGCTGGTACCCTAATGTACGGGCACACGGTCGCTCTCAGAACGGATGGAGCGCTAATTGGATTTTGTAGGCCAGATTTTGATAAAATAGTTTGCAGGCACCATGTCCCATTTGCAGAGCTCCCAAGGTGCCAAAATAGTGGAAACCCCCCAAATGTGACCCCATTTTGGAAACTAGACCCCTCAAGGAATTTATCAAGGGGTATAGTGAGCTCTTTGACCCTACAGGTGTCTCACAGATTTTTTTACCATTTAGACGTGAAAATGAAAAATTACTTTTTTCATAATAAAATGTTACTGTAGCCCCAAATTTTTCATCTTTACAAGGGGTTAAAGGAGAAACTACACCCCATATTTTGTTACACAATTTCTTCCGAACACGACAATACCACATATGTGCTGGTACCCTAATGTACGGGCACACGGTCGCTC
This sequence comes from Leptodactylus fuscus, assembly GCF_031893055.1. NCBI lineage: Eukaryota > Metazoa > Chordata > Amphibia > Anura > Leptodactylidae > Leptodactylus > Leptodactylus fuscus. Next base: position 43,265,186 of record NC_134267.1, read on the forward strand.
TCAGAACAGATGGAGCGCTAATTGGATTTTGTAGGCCAGATTTTGCTAGAATACTTTTCAGGCACCATGTCCCATTTGCAGAGCTCCCAAGGTGCCAAAACAGTGGAAACCCCCAAAATATGACCCCATTTTGGAAACTAGACCCTTCAAGGAATTTATCAAGGGGTATAGTGAGCACTTTGACCCTACAGGAGTTTCACAGAATTGGCCCAGCAAATTGGAAAATGACATTTTTTGCTATAAAATGTTGCTTTAACCCAAAATTTTGCATTTCCACAAGGGGTTAAAGGAGAAAATGCACCCCACAATTTGTTACGCATTTTCCCCCAACTACAGAAATGCCCCATATGTGGCTGTAAAGTGATGTATGGGCACGCTGTGAGGTCCAGAATGTAAAGATCGCTATTGGGATTTTGGAGGGCAAATTTAGCTGGAATATCTTTCAGGCACCATGTTGCATTTGGAGAGCCCCTGAAGTGCCAGAACAGTAGAAACACCCCAAAAATGACCCCATTTTGGAAACTAGACTCCTCAAGGAATTTATCAAGGGGTATAGTGAGCACTTTGACCCTACAGGAGTTTCACAGAATTGGCCCAGCAAATTGGAAAATGACATTTTTTGCTATAAAATGTTGCTTTAACCCAAAATTTTGCATTTCCACAAGGGGTTAAAGGTGAAATTGCACCCACATTTTGTTACACAATTTCTCCCGAACGTGACAATACCCCATATGTGCTGGTAATCTAATGTACGAATGGATGGAGCGCTAATTGGATTTTGTAGGCCAGATTTTGCTAGAATAGTTTGCAGGCATCATGTCCCTTTTGCAGAGCCCCCAAAGTGCCAAAACAGTGGAAACCCCCAAAATATCACCCCATTTTGGAAACTAGACCCTTCAAGGAATTTATCAAGGGGTATATTGAGCACTTTGACCCTACAGTTGTTTCACAGAATTGGCCCAGCAAATGGGAAAATGACATTTTTTGCTATAAAATGTTGCTTTACCCCAAATTTTGCATTTCCACAAGGGGTTAAAGGAGAAATTGCACCCCACATTTTGTTACCCAATTTCTCCCGAACGTGACAATACCCCATATGTGCTGGTACCCGAATGTACGGGCACACGGTCGCTCTCAGAACGGATGGAGCGCTAATTGGATTTTGTAGGCCAGATTTTGCTAGAATAGTTTGCAGGCATTCAATAAGTGCTTTAGCATCTTCTTAGAGTATCCAGATTTTTTGTGAAATGTTGAAAAAGATGCAAAAAAATGTAATTAGTATTTTTGTTCCCCAATGTATTCATCTAGGGGTATAATTTAGGGAATTTAGAGTTTATAACAATAGGAATTTGCAGGTTTATGCAAAAGATGGGGCTTGGTGGCAATCACAAAATTAGAAGTGGAATTTTCTGGGGAAGAGATCTAATAATGAAGAACAGTGTGGTATCTCTCAAAGCAAGGGACAATACACAGGCCTGGTTTTGAGGGGCATGAGGGACAATGGTAACGGGTATCTCTGCGTCGCCCATTTTTGGTGCAGACACGGCATTTTTTTTGCGCGTTAGCTCGTGTTGTTGTGGAGGGAAGTAGACTAATAAAATGCCTTTCAGTGAGTCGTTTGACATCTTCAGACTGGGGGGTCTCTATGGGGTCCTGAGGGTCAAAAAGGAGGTTGTGAATTATTTTTTCCTGGAAATCCAGATATTTGTCGGTGCCTCCCTTCTTTTTATAAAGTAAAAAGGCATTTTGGATTCCAATTTGAAAGAGGTAAATGGCCACTTTTTTATACCAGGTTTTGGTTTTTCTTTTTACTAAATAGGGCTGTAAGATTTGATCACTTAAATCCACCCCCCCCATGTGTTTGTTATACTCGGACACACTTATTGGCTTATGCTTGTCTGCTGTTGCCCCTCTTTCCCTCACTGCCACTGTTCCTGTGGGGTGTATTGTGCTCAACAAATAGACATCTCTCCGATCTCTGTATTTCACCGCCAACAGCTCCTCACAAGAATAAGAACAGGACTCCCCCTTTTGTATGCCCTTCCCCACTAGCTGCTGCGGAAAACCAATTCGGTTTTTGCGCATGGTTCCACATGCTCCTGTGCTTGCACAATGCAAGTGTCTAAATAGGGCCACACCTGAATAGAAGTTGTCACAATACAAGTGGTACCCTTTGTGTAGCAGGGGCTGCATTATCTCCACCACTATTTTACTACTGATGGGAAAATTTGGGGGGCATCCTGGGGAATTAATTTTTTTATCTCGTCCCTCATATATTCTGAAGGCGGCGGTGTAGCCAGAACTGCTTTCGCAAAGCTTATATAGCTTTATGCCATATCTTGCCCGTTTGGAAGGGAGATATTGGCGAAAGCTCAGTCTACCGTGAAAACTAAGGAGGGATTCGTCCACACTGACGTTTTGCTCTGGGGTGTAATGTTGTAAAAAGGAGTGGTTCAAATAATTTATGAGGGGTCTCAGTTTGAATAACCGATCACGGTTTGGATCATCACTTGGGGGGGCCTGTGAATTATCACTGAAGTGAAGGAACCTCATTATTCGCTCATAGCGAAGCCTGGACATGACTGCCGAATATATTGGGGTTGACTGTGCGGGACTTTTTGACCAATATGATCTGATTGAGGGCTTTTTTACAATACCCATATTTAGGGTGAGGCCCCAAAATTTTTTCATTTCCACCAGATCTGTGGGTGTCCAATCTTTGGCATGGGCAGAGGAAGGTTTTTGGGTTATGTACTGGGTGGCATATAAATTCGTTTGAAGGACAATTTCATTGAGGAGGTCGTCGCTTATGAATAAACTAAAATAATTCATGTGGGTAAATTGGGAATCATCCACTGTTATGCCAGGAGATGCAGTAAATGGGTGGACTCTAGGGGCAAAAGATGGAGCAGGTGCCCACTGGAGGGAACGCACATCAATTAGTGGGAAAGTGTCACTGTCTGCTGCCGCACTGCTAGTTCCGGCACCTTCACCATCTGAAGAGTCAATGTCATCAGGGAGAACGTCCCCTGAAGACAAATCTGAAATGACACTTGTATTGTCATTTTCATTGTCTGCAAATGTTTCAGTGTCAGACGCATCTGATGCATCTGACCAAAGAATGGCGTATGCCTCCTCACTAGTATAAAACCTCCTCGCCATAATGTCACTGATTGCGAGCCCTCTTTGGTAGAGTGGCTGTAAAGCGCCGCAGAATATGTTAGCGCTATACAAGTCACAGATATATATATATATATATATATATATATATATACCTATATGGTGGGTATATATATATATATATATATATATATATATATATATATGTATATATATATCTAAAATTTATACGGTAGATATATATATAGTGCTAGAGAGCTGATTATTGTGAGCCCTCTTTGGTAGAGTGGCTGTAAAGCGCCGCAGAATATGTTAGCGCTATACAAGTCACAGATATATATATATATACCTATATGGCGGGTATATATATATGTATATATATATCTAAAATTTATACGGTAGATATATATATAGTGCTAGAGAGCTGATTATTGTGAGCCCTCTTTGGTAGAGTGGCTGTAAAGCGCCGCAGAATATGTTAGCGCTATACAAGTCACAGATATATATATATACCTATATGGCGGGTATATATATATATGTATATATATATCTAAAATTTATACGGTAGATATATATATAGTGCTAGAGAGCTGATTATTGTGAGCCCTCTTTGGTAGAGTGGCTGTAAAGCGCCGCAGAATATGTTAGCGCTATACAAGTCACAGATATATATATATACCTATATGGCGGGTATATATATATATGTATATATATATATATCTAAAATTTATACGGTAGATATATATATATATGGTGCTAGAGAGCAATTTATTGTGAGCCCTATAGGGTACGGTGACTGACACTTTCTGTAAAGCGCCACAGAATATGTTAGCGCTATACAAGTGACAGAAATATATATATATACCTATATGGTGGGTATATATATATATATCTCCCTATCTAGCTCTGATATACACAGATATATATATATATATTTATTTTTATATATATATATATATATGATCTATATATAGATTTGGGGATAGGGGATTAGGAATTAGGGGATCGATGGGTTTGGGGGCAGGATCGGGCAGTGGAAACTGTGTATATGGGTGTTTTTTAGCAAGCAATGTCCCAAGTCTCTCTCCTTCTTCTCTTCTCCTCACAAAGTAACAATGTGTAAGGAGAAGAGGAGAGGGAGGAGACTTGAGACGCTGCCTGTACTGTAAATAAAAGAGATCGCTGTGACTTGCTGTCACAGCGATCACATGACCGGGGACCAATCAGATCGGTCCCCGGCATCTTCACCAAGTCCCGGGCTAGAGGTAGGGGCGGGACTGTTACCAGGGGGGGGCGCGATCTGCTCCGAAATGGCACCTAAAGACCGGACGTATTTCGACAATAGTCCGGTCTTTAGGTACCAGCACATGAGGCCGTAAATTTACGTACGGCGGTCCTCATGTGGTTAATCAGTTCCTGGATCCTGGATGAAGGTATTTTGGACCATTTCTTTCTACAAAACAATTCAAGTTCAGTTAAGTTAGATGGTCACCGAACATGGACAGCCCGCTCTCAAATGATCTGAAAACAAAGATTGTTCAACATAGTTGTTCAGGGGAAGGATACAAAACGTTGTCTCAGAGATTTAACCTGTCAGTTTCCACTGTGAGGAACATAGTAAGGAAATGGAAGACCACAGGGACAGTTCTTGTTAAGCCCAGAAGTGGCAGACCAAGAAAAATATCAGAAAGGCAGAGAAGAAGAATGGTGAGAACAGTCAAGGACAATCCACAGACCACCTCCAAAGAGCTGCAGCATCATCTTGCTGCAGATGGTGTCACTGTGCATCAGTCAGCAATACAGCACACTTTGCACAAATAGAAGCTGTATGGGAGAGTGATGAGAAAGAAGCCGTTTCTGCACGTACGCCACAAATAGAGTTGCCTGAGGTATGCAAAAGCACATTTGGAGAAGCCAACTTCATTTTGGAAACAAAGATTGAGTTGTTTGGTTATAAAAAAAAGGCGTTATGCATGGCGTCCAAAAAGAAACAGCATTCCAAGAAAAACACTTGCTACCCACTGTAAAATTTGGTGGAGGTTCCATCATGCTTTGGGGCTGTGTGGCCAATGCCGGCACCGGGAATCTTGTTAAAGTTGAGGGTCGCATGGATTCCACTCAGTATCAGCAGATTCTTGAGAATAATGTTCAAGAATCAGTGACGAAGATGAAGTTACATCGGGGATGGATATTTCAGCAAGACAATGATCCAAAACACTGCTCCAAATCAACTCAGGCATTCATGCAGAGGAACAATTACAATGATCTGGAATGGCCATCCCAGTCTCCAGACCTGAATATCATTGAACATCTGTGGGATGATTTGAAGTGGACTGTCCATGCTCGGCAACCATCAAACTTAACTGAACTTGAATTGTTTGTCCAAAATACCTTTATCCAGGATCCAGGAACTGATTAAAAACTACAGGAAGCGACTAGAGGCTGTTATCTTTGCAAAAGGAGGATCTACTAAATATTAATGTCACTTTTCTGTTGAGGTGCCCATACTTTTGCACCGGTCAAATTTTGGTTTAATGCATATTGCACATTTTCTGTTAGTACAATAAACCTCATTTCAATCCTGAAATATTACTGTGTCCATCAGTTATTAGATATATCAAACTGAAATGGCTGTTGCAAATACCAAAATATTTAGAACTAAAAATGATTAAGATTAATAGGGGTGCCCAAACTTTTTCATAGGACTGTAGTTTTTGCTACTTCCATTAAAAAATGTACTATCTTTTTTGCAAGTGCTGGCGGAATGGATTTATTTTGTGTTTCTGCTGCTCTAGATTTGGAGATGGGGCACTGCTGAGCATCTTGTTGGAACATGAACATAAAACATTATCATCATTATTATATGAATTTATCATGCTGCTACACTTGATATATATATATATATATATATATATATATATATATATATATATATATATGTATTCTTTTATATACCTATATAGTATTAAATCCAAGATCACATTATAAAGAAAGGACCAGAGTCAAAAGCATAAGAAATGCAGCTCTAGAACCAAACTCAGTACGGAATTACAGCACAAGAACAAAGTTCAGTGTAATGATAGCAGCCCTTGATTACCATCATACTACTACTCCCAGCATGCATCATTCCATGGTTATCATGGTTTCTCAACATACAGCCCATTCTTTTCCATGTGCTAACCTCCTGCTGCTGCTGAACCTATGCCCTCTCTCTCAGCATTTGAAACAGCATTTACTAAATGTGTGAGTTTAACATGCGCATCTGTGAACCTCCAGCCAATCCCAGCATGCTCTGGTCTATTTATACGTGCTTAGTTCTTTGCATGGTGCCTGAGCAGCATAGTTTCTTAGTCAGCCAGTTCCTGCAAGCAATACAGTAGAAACACATTTGTGTTTCTACCAGGTCCTCCCTTTTGTGAACATAGACTGATTTTCGACTCTGATTCTGATATTATTCTTGATGCTCTGTGTATAACCTTTTGGTTTTCCATGACTTTGTATCTTTGCTGCCTGCCTGTGACCTTTTTACTGGACTTGACCACTCTCTTTCTTGGCCATCAGATACTTCACACCAGCATCTCTATGGCCTTTGGGGCTACACTAAGACTAATATTGACACTGGATTACAAACAAATTGCTCTATTGCAAAAACAAAGACTTAGCAAAATTAGATTATTGGCAAATAAAGGGTGACCTGTCCATTATGTGTGATACCCTGTGCAAACTGCAGTTACAGGTTCTCATAGCAGAGTGCAGCAATTCTCCCACCCTCCATTTCTATGATTTCTCTGCCTAAAACTAGAACTATAACTAAACTTTCTTCCACTTGTTCTCCTCCTATGTTGTTTTTTTTATCAATCATTTTTTATTGGGATTGTAAATGCACATGAAAAAAACAAAACAGTATATATGCAACCTAAACATAACAATAGCAGTGACGATGCATATAGTCCAAAGAAATAATAACTCAGGATATGTTGCTTATATAAACATATGTAACAAAATCTATACTTAAATACATCAATATGGCTAGTTGAAAGTACAAAGACATGGATAAATGAAAATCTGCAACTATAAGGTAAACCTAATAACAAGCAAAGTTTCCCAAATTAGGCACTACCCAGGGTAATCCAATCAGTTCTGCAAAAGGTGTGGTATGTAGGACTTTCTAGTTACATAGATACATAGTAGATGAGGTTTGATGAAGACATCAATCCATCAAGTCCAACTTATAACCTTACAATCCCCTACAGTGTTGATCCAGGGGAAGGCAAAAACCCCCATGAGGCTCATGCCAATTACCCCATTTCAGGGGAAAAAATTATTTCCCGACTCCAATCTGGCAGTCAGTATAAATCCCTGTATCAACATGTCCTTAAAATCTAGAATCCATAACCCATAATATTATTTTCTTCAAGAAAGGCATCCAGGCCCTCTTTGAACTTGTTTAATGAATAGTGTAGAACATATAGCATATAACATATAATTAGTAGAGATGAGCGAACAGTGTTCTATCGAACACATGTTCGATCGGATATCAGGCTGTTCGAGATGTTCGATTCCATACGGACACCACGTGGCAAACTCCAAAAAAATTTGATTCCCCTCCCACCTTCCCTGGCGCTTTTTTTGCACCAATAACAGTGCAGGGGAGGTGGGACAGGAACTACGACAACGGGGGCATTGAAAAAAATCGGAAAAAGTCATTGGCTGCCGAAATCAGGTGACCCCCATTTTAGACGAATAGTGGATTTCAAATCCGGGTCATAGGAGACTGTGAACTTTGTGACTATGAGACAGGGATAGATGTACAGGCAGGGATAGCTAGGGATAACCTTTATTTATGTGGGAATGTTATTAAAAATAACTTTTTGGGGCTCTATCGGGTGTGTAATTGTGTTTTTTATGAGATAAACTTTTTTCCCATAGGAATGCATTGAGCAGCGTTGATTGGCCGAATGAGATACAGAAGACGTGCAGAGACTCAGCAGTGTTGAGCCAGTTCTGCTCAACTACACCGTGTGCCGGTCGGCTCTGCTGTGCGCGCTCGGCACACACTCAGCTCTGCATCACCGCTGGCATTGGCCAGCGTTGATTGACCAGTATACAGAATCAGTATACAGAATCAGCAGAGCTGAGTGTGTGCCGAGCTCGCACAGCAGAGTCGACCGACACACGGTGTAGTTGAGCAGAACTGGCTCAACACTGCTGAGTCTCTGCACAGCAGAGGTGAGTGTGTGCACTCGCTCAGCACGGCTGCATCACCGCATACCCATAGGAATACATTGGCCAGCGTGGATTGGAAAGTCTCCAGCCAATCAGCGCTGACTCTGAAGGAGGAGGCGGAGTCTAAGGTCGGACCTGAATAGAGACTGGTGTGGAGCGATCTTAGACTCCGCCTCCTCCGGCAGAGCCAGCGCTGATTGGCCGAATTCTGAAGACTGGCCAATCAACGCTGGCCAATGCATTCCTATGGGAAAAAGTTAGCTTGCGTAAATCGCAAGCTGACAGGGATTTCCATGTAATAAAGTGACTTATATGCCCCCAGACATGCTTCCCCTGCTGTCCCAGTGTCATTCCAGGGTGTTGGCATCATTTCCTGGGGTGTCATAGTGGACTTGGTGACCCTCCTGAGACGGATTTGGGTTTCCCCCTTAACGAGTATATGTTCCCCATAGACTATAATGGTGTTCGAAACCCATTTGAACAGTCGAACAGTGAGCGGCTGTTCGAATCGGATTTCGAACTTCGAACATTTGGGTGTTCGCTCATCTCTAATAATTAGAATTCTCTAATAAGCAACAAGTTTGAGATAGATACAGGCAACAGAGTGTTTGTTTCTGCTTCATTTTTCTTTTATCTCTGCAGTGGTTTCTAGCTGCATTTTGCAATGTGTGACCTTAGCCCAAAAGTGTTAATGGCATATAAAATTATTATTTTAAGAATTTTTTAGTTAATTTTTGTCCTTTACTCTTTTACTATATTTACTTATTTTCCGGATTTGTATCGCGTGCCCCCTTTAAATTTAGTGTTTAGAACTATTATTGTAATTGAAAATATCACATTGAGTCATCTGGCAGGGTGTGACATAAATGAAAAATGTTTCACACTTGGCATCGTTTGAAGTTTGAAATCTTTTGACTTGTGTGAAAAGGAATATTTTTACAATATATTCAAGTGAGAAAATGACAGCTGTACAGTAAATGGCGTTTTTCATTTGGACAAATTACAAATTTTCAATCCTCTTTTTTTCCCCTCTATGGCATACGTACAAAAAGTATAAAGAAAGTATTCTGAAAAAAAAGGTAAATTACAAAAAAATGTAATATTTACTACATATTCTTATAGAGTAGCTAGGCAACAGAATTACAGGTTTTGAATGGATTTTAAATTCAATAACAACTGGACAGATCAATGTAACAGTTTTCAAAGGACTTTTCCGTACTAAACATATTGATGACCTCTCTTAAGGATAGGTTATCCATAACTTTGGGCCGGAAAAACCCTTTATGTTGAATCTGATAACTTGATGCACAAATAAAGTCATAAAAGAGCCAATAAAAAGATAAAAGTCAAGGTTAAATCCAACTGTTACATTTACTACTTGATTCATATTGACTATTATTTCATTTATGTTACTGTTAGAGCCTGGAGACAGCCAGATGAACGTTGAAGGGGGGAATGGGGACAAAGAGGATAGCTCAAACCCAGGAACGTCGAATGGGCTACAGTGTTGGATGACTGCAAAATGCTGAGGGCCACACCATCCATGAGGTGAAGTGAGCCTCTGGCCCCATGTAGCACTAGGAATGAAGGCCAGGGGTTTATTTTGCTGTAGTGGTCTTCTCTTCAACCCTGCACACATCAATGTTTTGGCAGCAGCCATTTTCCTTTTCACAGTAAGGCCCTACATATCACATGACAAAAAGGTCCTACAGTGCAAGGAGAAATAAGATTCTGCTAAAATATTTGTATGTGTTTTGTGACTATGAGTGTATATATACTGTATATATATATATATATATATATATATATATATATATACAGTCCAGACCAAAAGTTTGGACACACCTTCTCATTCAAAGAGTTTTCTGTATTTTCATGCCTATGAGAATTGTAGATTCACACTGAAGGCATCAAAACTATGAATTAACACATGTGGAATTATAGACTTAACAAAAAAGTGTGAAACAACTGAAAGTATGTCTTATATTCTCGGCTCTTCAAAGTGGCCACCTTTTGCTTTGATTCCTGCTTTGCACACTCTTGGCATTCTCTTGATGAGCTTCAAGAGGTAGCCACCGGAAATGGTTTTCACTTCACAGGTGTACCCTGACAGGTTTTATAAGTGGTCTTGCCTTACAAAATGGGATTGGGACCATCAGTTGTGTTGTGCAGAAGTCAGGTGGATACACAGCTGATAGTCCTACTGAATAGACTGTTAGAATTTGTATTATGGCAAGAAAAAAGCAGCTAAGTAAAGAAAAACAAGTGGCCATCATTTCTTTAAGAAATGAAGCTTAGTCAGTCTGAAAAATGTGGAAAACTTTGAAAGTGTCCCCAAGTGCAGTTGCAAAAACCATCAAGTGCTACAAAGAAACTGGCTCACATGAGGACCGCCGCAGGAAAGGAAGACCAAGAGCCACCTCTGCTGCAGAGGATAAGTTCATCCGAGTCACCAGCCTCAGAAATCTCAGGTTAACAGCAGTTCAGATTAGAGACCATGTCAATGCCACACAGAGTTCTAGCAGCAGACACATCTCTACTAGAGATGAGCAAACAGTGTTCTATCGAACACATGTTCGATCGGATATCAGGCTGTTCGAGATGTTTGATTCCATACGGACACCATGTGGCAAACTCCAAAAAAATTTGATTCCCCTCCCACCTTCCCTGGCGCTTTTTTTGCACCAATAACAGTGCAGGGAAGGTGGGACAGGAACTACGACAACGGGGGCATTGAAAAAAATCGGAAAAAGTCATTGGCTGCCAAAATCAGATGACCCCCATTTTAGTGGATTTCAAATCCGGGTCATAGGAGACTGTGAACTTTGTGACTATGAGACAGGGATAGCTGTACAGGCAGGGATAGCTAGGGATAACCTTTATTTATGTGGGGATGTTATTAAAAATAACTTTTTGGGGCTCTATGGGGTGTGTAATTGTGTTTTTTGTGAGATAAACTTTTTTCCCATAGGAATGCATTGAGCAGCGTTGATTGGCCGAATGAGATACAGAAGACGTCATTGGGCCAATCAGCGCTGGCTCTGCCGGAGGAGGCGGAGTCTAAGATCGCTACACACCAGTTTCCATTCAGGTCCGACCTTAGACTCTGCCTCCTCCAGCAGAACAGGAGGTGTAGCGAGCTCAACACACAGATTCAGCTCTGCTTCATCATGCTAATAGAATGCAGTCTATTGGCATGATGAAGCAGAGCTGAATGTGTGTGCTGTGCTTAACTACGCCAGTGGCGTAGCGAGCTCACCACCTCCGGTGTAGTTTAGAGTTCATTGCATTGCCAAGTCTGCTGAGTCTCTGCACAGCAGAGATGAGTGTGTGCTGAGCTCAGCTCTGCTGCATCACCTCATACCCATAGGAATGCATTGGCCAGCGTTGACTGGCCAGTCTCCAGCCTTTGGCCAATCAGCGCTGGCTTTGCCGGAGGAGGCGGAGTCTAAGGTCGGACCTGAATGGAGACTGGTGTGGAGCGATCTTAGACTCCGCTTCCTCCGGCAGAGCCAGCGCTAATTGGCCAAATTCTGGAGACTGGCCAATCAACGCTGGCCAATGCTTTCCTATGGGAAAAAATTAGCTTGCGAAAATCACAAGCTGACAGGGATTTCCATGTAATAAAGTGACTTATATGCCCCCAGAAATGCTTCCCCTGCTGTCCCAGTGTCATTCCAGGGTGTTGGTATCATTTCCTGGAGTGTCATAGTGGACTTGGTGACCCTCCTGAGATGGATCTGGGTTTCCCCCTTAATGAGTATATGTTCCCCATAGACTATAATGGGGTTCGAAACCCGTTCGAACAGTCGAACAGTGAGCGGCTGTTCGAATCGGATTTCGAACTTCGAACATTTGGGTGTTCGCTCAACTATAATCTCTACAACAACTGTTAAGAGGAGACTTTGTGCAGCAGCAGGCCTTCATGGTAAAATAGCTTCTAGAAAACCACTGCTAAGGACAGGCAACAAGCAGAAGAGACTTTTTTGGGCTAAAGAACACAAGGAATGGACATTAGACCAGTGGAAATCTGTTCTGAGTCCAAATTTTAGATCTTTGGTTCCAACCTCCGTGTCTTTGTGCAATGCAGAAGGGGAACGGATAGACTCTACATGCCTGGTTCCCACCGTGAAGCATGGAGGAGGAGGTGTGATTGTGTAGGGGGGCTTTGCTGGTGACACTGTTGGGGATTTATTCAAAATTGAAGGCATACTGAACCATCATGGCTACCACAGCATCTTGCAGCGACATGCTATTCTATCCAGTTTGTGTCTAGTTGGACCATCATTTATTTTTCAACAGGACAATGACCCCAAACACACCTCCAAGCTGTGTAAGGGCTATTTGACCAAGAAGGAGAGTGATGGGATGCACAGGCAGAGGGTAAAATGGTGGATAGCCGGTATCTGCCATTTGGAATGCTGCTCTCAGTGAGATAAAGGTCCACTCCAGTCCAGGTAATGCTAGCACAGGTGAATGCAACCTTTAAAGGGGAATGCGGTGGAACATAACTAATCTGCCTTGTCAGGGTCCATTCTCACGGAGGAAAATGGCGCTGATTTTTCAGCGCTGAAAAAACTTTTTTTTCACTAGTGGAAAATTCTGCTAGTGGAAAAAAAAAAGCTAGCAGAACCCATTGTAATAATTGCACCAAATTCAGCGCCATTTTCCTCCCTGTGAATGGACCCTCATACAGAACCTGCTCAGCTACTATACAAACTGCATTGTATGGAGGACTGACTCAAACCCATTCAGCTGCACGGGTGAGGAACTCTTGTTAACAGTTTTGGTGTCCTGACATTAAGGACAGTTTATGTTACCTGTTTTGGTCGTTTTGTTGAAGTAAGCTGTTTTGAAATGGACTGAACTGTTGCCAATAAAACTGCAAGTGTGAACTGGTACCTATGCCTCCATGTGCCTGACTTATGTGGTAACTACCCCATTCTGAAGGTCTTGTGTTTATAATATATACCAAGTGTCTGTTAAGCTCTCATTTCTTGGTCAATATGGTTGGCACAGCAGAAGTTTCCAATAAATTCTCATTGCAACACAATTGATTTACTTCAAAACTGGCTACAACCAGCTTTAAAAACCAATCCTCAGCCACCCGTCTACTAACTAGACATCCAATGTTCCTCCTTATGAGACCCTGGGCCTACTACCCAGTATCTCCACAAACACATTGGTTAAGACATACAGTACATAAAGACTAATTTTGAAACAGTCTTGTTTACTGATGAGTGCCGGACAACCATAGATGTTCCAGATTGATGGAGCTGTGGATGGTTAATGGATGGCCACCATGTCCCAACAAGGCTGAAACGTCAACAAAGAAGTGGCAGAGTCATGGTAGGCCCTTTTAGGGTCCCTGAAGGTGTGAAAATGTCCTCTGCAAAGTATGTAGAGTTTCTGACTGACCACTTTCTTACCTGGTACAAAAAAAAGAACCCTGAGTCAGAATTGCACAAGGGTAATTCCCAATAATAACTGCTAGGGAAAGGGCAGACTGAGATAGTGAACCCTAAACCTAGGCCCACCTCATGTCCCTACCTATTTGTCACAACTGTCCTTATGACAGTGACAACTGGATGATAAACCCTACTCTAGATAAGTGATACACAGAACAGGACAAAATAACACAACACAAAAGGGGAGTCAGCAAGCCAAGGGTCAAACCAGAGAGACAAAACAGTACCACATCACAATCCAAAGAGTAGTGAAAAAGCCAAAAATCAGAGGTCAGTAAATACAATAAAAAAGCAAGGAAAAACACTTAGCAAGGTCAGAGACATAATAGCCAGCAACCATGTGTGGACTGATGTATAACGATGTCCAGAACCCATCCTAGGCTTGATTGGCAGATAAACTGTCAAGCACATAAAAGTTAACCCTAACAGTGCCAACACAGAACAACAAGAGACCGGGAGAAGGTAATCATGAGTGGACATGACTCCTACACTATACAATGCAGCCAGAGGATGGTGCGGGAGTTCAAACGGGTGAGGGTTTAACACTATGCCTTCCATAGCAAAATCATCTTCATGTATGACAATGCACGATCTCATGCAGCAAAGAATACCTTTGAGTCATTGGCAGTTACAGGCATAAAAGTAGAGATACCCATGGTGTGACCACCATCCTCTCCTGACCTCAACTGTATCGAAAACCTTTGGAGTATCCTCAAGCAAAAGATCTATGAGGGTGGGAGGCAGTTCACATTAAAACAGCAACTCTGTAAGACTATTTTGACATCCTGCAAAGAAATTCAAGCAGAAACTCACAAGTTCAATGGATGCAGGAATTGTGAAGGTAATATCAAGGAAGTGGTCCAATGTTAACATGTAACTTGGCCTGTCAAGATGTTTTTGATTGAAATAGCTTTTGATTTCAACAGATTCACATTTTCAGTTCTTTACAAGCTATAAAATGTTTAGAAACTCTGTTGTGCATAATAATTTGGAATGGTGGATTTAGATTTTTTAATTTGTGGCATATTTTTTTTTATCATTAAGAGGTTTGTCTAATAAAATTTGACTTATACTGTAACAGTTGAACTTTATACCGACTGTCATTTGCATCAACTTTTTATGAAAATCTGATATTATTTGTATAATAATTTGGAATCTGGTGTATGATACTTGTAGTCCAGACTTCTACACCAGATTCATTCCAGGAAATTTGGTAAATATATCATCTGTATTTTAAGGGCTGCATTTGCCTGTGTGCAGTAGATATGAGAGCCCATAACATAAAAGATTGTCAGCAGAACAAGACCACATAGTCCATTTAGTCCGCCCTTACATTATCGCCATTTTACCTTAGGATAGATACAGTATATGTTTATCCCAGGCATACTGAAATTCACTTACTGTAGATTTCCCAAACACATCTGATGGAAGTTCGTTTAGAGCCTCAACTACTCTTTCCACAAAATAATAGATCATAACTTTGTTTCTGATTTTCCCCATGTGCCGGCCTGGCTGTATACAAGAGTGTCATTGTATGCAGGTATCACCATTAGGGTTGAGCCGATCTTGAGATTTCAGGATCGCTTTTAAAATCTGATTTCCGATTATTTTCCATCCAAACCTGATCCCAATTCTAATCCTAATGCAAGTCAATGGGATTTTTTAATGATCGAAAATCAGATTTTAAAAACAATCCTATTCACTACACAGCGTGGAGTCCAAAAATTGGAGGCTTCAATTTTTGGACTCCACGATGTGTAGTGATTAAAAAAATCCGCTGGCTACTTAGTCCCTCCTGCTGTCCGGTTACCTGCACAGAACCACTGCCGCCTCCCCTCCCGGTGTGTATGCTGCTCCCCGGAGCTCCGGCCTGTTGTTCTCTGTCCGTTTCTCTCCTCTCTCATTCAGATGCTGGCAGAGCGCCTCCCTAGTGAATCACTTACATCTCCCTGCCCTGTACCCGCCCACACTCTCCTAAGCCACAATAAGGCCCGCCTACTCCCAGTATCAGTAACATGGCGTGTGAATGAGAGAGGAAAGGACAGAGAACAACGGCCTGGAACACCAGGGAGCGGCAGCGGTTCTGTGCAGGTAAGTTACAGTTAAGTAGTTGCAGATAAGGGTTGAGCAATCGGGATCGGATTTCCGTTCCCGATCTTTTTTAGGCGGGATCGGAACCCAATCATGATCGTGAAATTTATTCGATTGCCCATTGGGATGAGATTTTTTCCGATCCCGGTCTCTCAACCATAATCACCATGCCAACTAACATCAAATGTAATTTCCTGACCCTGCATCATTGCATTTCGATACCCATGTGGGTATTACTTGCATTGAAGGTGTCCAACATGGCTGAAACATAACAATTTGTCAGGAATCCAGAGGAGTGTCATGATGATGTTACCCATACTAGAACTGGTTTTCAATGTCATATTATCTACCGAGGGAGCTGCCAAACAGAGAAACAAGATAAGTATGCCCACAAGTGTCTGCAGGGTACACAGGTTGTCAAGGAGGTGTCAACTGTAATTTTATGATTTCTCTATAGGCTATGGTGGCATGATGAGCAGACCATTTGGCTGAACTACTTTTGTGATAATACCTAGTTAGACTGAGCTAGGATTTTGATATACATTAGTCTATACTGTTATAGTTGAGCCCTATGATATACCAGCACTGAGGTCACAACCTGTTATTAGAGTCTGTAACTTTCATTCATTTTAGGAATCAAAACATGGCTGCAATAACTGATGTAGGCGGAGTTCCTTCTGTCATGTGTTTTTTTTTTTGTTTTTTTTTTTACATAGGAGTCACCACACATGGAGGGGGAATTAGTGTGGATCAGTCATTCCATCGCAGTTTATCCATTGCTCTCATCCTATGATGGATGAGAGCAACGGACTGTATTCATGAAAATGTGAACATAGCCTAATATTGGCATGTGCTGCTTGGCCATTAATTCATACTGTATGTCTATATTATCTAGAATATTTCCCCTGAGGTTAAAGCCCTACATTGTAGGAACGCAGTGTTTCTTGTTGCTGAGGAAACACAGCAGAAATTGAAAAAGATTTTTTTTATTCTTGTTCACACATTGCGGGAGATAAAGGGCTTTACAAGAACTGCATTTTCAACAACACAGCATATTCATCTTAGCTTCAGAACTACAATCATTTTCCCTAAATATTTAATAGGGGAAGAAACAAAAATCCTATCCTCTTAGAAAGTTGTTACATGTGGACATGCTGTACATTTCTCTCTGCACATTTTAAGTGGAAAGTGGGGAAGAGTCTCGTACGGAGACTTGATCCCTAGTGTGAACATAGCGTAAGGCCTGGTTCACATCTGTGTTGGTAATCCGTGAATGGGGTCCATATGCTTTCCACACAGTCTCCGCACAAGTCATGGGGACAGGAAAGTAGATCGTGAATTACTTTTCTGTCTGCATGTTCCGGACAGACGCCTTTAACTAACCACCTGAGAAAGGTAACCAGGGCCGTCATAGGCAAAGGAAGGAAGCTCTCTTTTGGAAGAACATTACTTGCACAGCAGAAGCTTTTCTTTGAGGATCCCATGTCAGGCAGTGAAATCGGCCATTGGTATTTATTGTACATTATGATGTACTTTGTGTACCAAAATAATCTCATTTTGACCATTACAATCCAGTCATGTAAGGATGACTCTAGAGAAAAGAGTGATCAACATATTTATACAGAATAGATGAGTTTGCCATTGCAATACAACTTTGTCATTTATTTCAACTCATTGCGATGCTGTTTTGTATGGTTGCAAATAGCTGAGTTATCAAACTGTACTGGAGAACAGTCATTGGTAAAAACAGCATTGATACATATATCATTGCTTATCACGACAACTATTCCCACATTATAACAAATGGCTTTAAGGTTTCCGTTGTTGACTGTTTTTATGCAGCATCCAGGAAAAGACTAAATAGCTGATGCTAAACAGGGGAGGACACTACAAACAGAGACCCCTGGTTAGTTTATCAGGGTCCCATGAAATTTAGAATATATGTATATTATCTCCCATGATATGCAAGGTTTTATTAATAATTCTGGTGTCTATTACACTCGCAAGAGGATTGTTTAGGACCAGACCAGTGGCGTAACTAGGAATGGCGGGGCCCTATGGTGAACTTTTGACATGGGCTCCCCCCCTTCCTCCCGCACCCATTGAAGTCAATGGGACACGTTTTTTTCTGCGCTAAAATTCGGCGTCATAAACAGCACCATTTTGCTCCATGCGAATGGATCCTTACACATTCAGATATGTATTCATAAACTTACATTAAACTAAAGCCATATGCAGCATGTTGCTGCCAAAAAATACTGCAGAAAAGACCGCAGCAGAAACACATTTCACAGAAAGTCTGCAGAGTTTCTCTCTACAGACTTTCTGCCTCAGTTATACGTATACGGAAAACACAAGTGTTTTTGAAATCACAGAATTTCTGCTGCAGGTGGTGCTATGCGCTGGACGGGAAGCCTGCGGGACCCAATCCTAACACAGGGTTAGCTAGGGATAACCTTTATTTAGGGGGGAATGTCACTCACCTAGTTCTTTGGGGCTCTATCTTGTCGGGATCCCTGTCAGCTTGCGATATGCACGAGCTGACTTTTTCCCATAGGAATGCATTGGCCAGCGTTGATTGGCCGAATGCCCGTACACTGGCCAATCAACGCTGGTCAATGCATTTCTATAGTGAGATATAGCAGAGACCATGCGGTTAGCCCGGCTACTCCAGACACCGGAGATGAAAGAGCTCTGCACTACACCCAAACATCCCTCCAGCTACTCCTCCTGTACTAACACGACTAGCTCAGCTTGGCTATTCCTTAGTACTACTAACCTGCTCAGCTCGGCTATTCCTTAGTGAACGCTGGTTCTGCCTGAGGAGGCGGAGTCTAAAATCGGACCAGAATGGAAACTGCTGTGGACCGATTTTAGACTCCGCCTCCTCAGGCAGAACCAGCGTTGATTGGCCGAATCCCGTAGACTGGCCAATCAACGCTGGTCAATGCATTCCTATGCGAAAAAGTCAGCTCTGGCATATCACAAGCTGATAGGGGATCCCGACATAATAAAGGTACTTGATGCCCCCAGGCATGCTTCCCCTTCTGTCCCAGTTGCTTTCCAGGGTGTTGGCATCATTTCCTGGGGTGCCTTAGTGGACTTGGTGACCCTCCTGAGTTGAATGGTAGGATCCCCTGTAGCAAAGCATTTTCTCCTATAGACTATAAGGGGTTCGATAGTCAATCGAATAGTCGAATATTGAGCGGCTATTCAAAACGAATATCGAATATCGAACATTTTACTGTTTGCTTATCTCTAAACTTGACCTATGTTAACATCTGACTGCTGAAATATCTGTCATGTGAATAACCCCCATTAAGGGACAGTGAAACTAATGCATCCATGAGATGGCGGTTATAAAATCACCTGTCACATGGGCAATTTTCACAGTTGTGTGAATACAGAGTTAGGCTAAGGCCCCACAGGAAAAACTGTGGCGGGAATGCATTACGGTTCTTCCTGCAGCACTTTGAATAGAAAGTTCACTGAGTTTTCCTCCGGACTTTCTGTTACCATTATATCTATGGGAAGGCATTTCCGTAGATATAATTGACATGCTGTGATTTCCAAAACCCGCACCAGTTTTGGAAATCACAGCGTGTCCTCGCTGTAGTTTGAAATGCAAAGTGAGCATGGGATTCGCATGAGTTGCGGCGTTTCCAACCCATGGGGCCCTGGCCTTAGTTTATTATAGTAAGACTATGTAACTAGACTTGCCCTAAATATGCCATTTATCTTGGCATTTATTAACTAGATTTCTTTTTCTAGTTATCATGTATTTGTATGTATAAGCTGTATTATCTCAGTCATATTTGGTTCTATTGAAGTTGGATTAAAATTTTAAACATTAGCAAATATATAATATAATTTATAATTTCTTATTTTCCTACTTGATGATATTATCCTTGTTTGTGTTTCTTTTGTTTGTCTTCTAGAAGTCTTGGACTGACTTTTGGACTCTGTGAATGAGTAATGTAAAGTAATGACCCATGTACACATGTGCAAGTTTATGGAATTTTATTCCTACACAACTTCAATGTTGCCTTCAAAGGTACAGTACTCAGCACATATGAGTACAAATCCTTTGACAAATAAGCTTTTAATCAATATTCAATATTTCTCGGAACACATGAACAATTTACACAATGACTGAGTTTCATAGAACATATTTTAACCCATAACATGAAAGTAAGGTTAATAATATAACTTAGATTACAATGGCTGGAGTTTTGCTCAAATTAGTTCATGTAAAAATGAAGACATCACACATAAAAAAAACTACTTCATCTAGTATTATGTATGGTCTTCATGATGTTTAATGACGGCAAGTCTTCTAGACATGGAATAAAAAAGTATCTAACAAATACATCTATTATTTTCCATTTGTCAAGAACAAGGCTGAATGCTGGTTGGAGAATAATGTTCATCTTGTCTTTTCAGAAGTTCCCATTGATGTTCAATTGGGTTTAGATCAGGAAACATACTTGACCATTGAATGACTTTCACCTTGTATTGCTTCAGAATTTAAACAGTGGCTGTAACATCTTTGCCCGTCCGGGCTTTGGAGTCCTCATCCGGCCGCATTCTGCGGTGCAGGAGATGTGTTCGGTTGTGATTTATTCCTTTGGGTTCTTCTTGCACTGTCTGAACACTGCCCTATTCTTTCACCTTGGTAATTGATTTTTCCACAACACCCATCTCCTCCACCTTCAGTTTTCTCTGCTCCTCTAATGGTTAATCTGGCCTTGCCCTGTGATTTTCAGCATGCCTTCCTGTCTACTCCATGGGCGGGTTCTTCCTTCCTATTTAGTCTTGGCTATCATTCCCACCAGTGCTTGCTATTGCCTTGTGCGTACTTGCTCCTTGCTGTCACTATTTTTGCTTGCATTCTAATCCTTGACCTTTGGCTTTCCCTACTGACTAGTCTTTGGACTCCGATTTGGCACTGCATCGCTCGACTGTTACTGACCCTTGGCTAGCTGACCTCGCTTTGTTGTTGCCATTTTGTCTGCGTTTTGTGTCTCACATATACAGGAAGGGACCGTCTTCGTGGTTGCCGCCTATTACATAGGATAGGCAATAGGAAGGGTCAGTTGGGGGTTGCAGCTTAGGGCTCACTGTCTCTTGTGTCCCGTCCCAGGGTTCAACAGCTACTGGGGAATTGCTGTCCTAGCAATTCCCTAACAGTGGCCTTAGATTTGTATTTCAGTTCATTGTCATGTTGGGAAGGTGCAGAGTCAGAGGGTAATGATAACATGTTCTCTTTCAGCATTTAGGGCAGACATTAGCATCTGGCTTACCCAGATAAGTGCTGGGGTAAGTGCTTTTTTTTTTTTTAAATAGATCGTGACCTGCTGGAATATCTCCAGCAGGTAATGGGCCCTATTTACTTACTGATCCCTGCACCTGGCCTTGTACAACTTTGCTTCCACCTCAGCCCTCCAGGGGGCCCTGGCCTTCCCATATCATTATACTCTGGGATCTAAAAAGACCCCGGATTATAATAATAGTTATTGGGTGGTGAACACTGTAGGGATCACTATGGGACATAATATTATTCTCACTTTGTGACATTATACTGTGTGGAGAGGTCACTATGGGATATTATACTGTGTGGAGGAGCCACTATGTGACATTATACTGTGTGGAGGGGTCACTATGAGACATTATACTGAGTGGAGGGGCCACTATGGGATATTATACTGTGTGGAGGGGCCACTATGGAATATAACACTGTGTGGAGGGGCCTCTATGGGACATTATACTGAGTGAAAGTGCTGCTATGGGACATTATACATGATTCCGTCGCCCAAGGGCCCACACACACCTGGAGCTGACCCTGGAGCAGTACATCTGTGATATTATGGCATCCATAATACCATTAATGAAATGTAGCTCCCCAACACCAGCAGCGCTCATGCAGCCTCACACAAGGACACAGCCACCACCATGAAGGCTCCATAAATTTCTTTTTACTCCTCACATTTGTAACACCATAACCTTTTGAAGCTAACAGTACCAAAACATTTCTTTTAGTCTCATCAGTCCAGATTAGGGAGTCACAGTAATCTTCATCTTTGTCAGCATGGGTCTTGGAAAATTGGATAAAAACTTGGATAAAGACTCAAATTTCCCATGAAACCAATACAATACAAACATGTGGAATGCTATCAACACACTTGAAAAGCTGTGAATCACAAAACAAACACATAGACACAGGATACTACTTTGTGATACAATATCATAAAGCAATATTATCTTGAAAATCTTGTGACATATCTGAAGATGGTAAACCAAGAGAAAAGGTAATGAAAGTCACAACTGTATGTGCCATCAATGCAACTGCCCCTTTCCCCATCGGGAGAGATCCTAGTCCTCATTGATGGGACAGGTTTTGACAGCTATGTAATAAGGCTGGAGTGGAAAAGAAAGTGTTTCCCTAAGGGTTGGTTCACACTAGCGCTTGTATTCCATCCGCAAGGACTCTGCATGGAAACCCCCCCCGGACGGAATGCAATCGCAATTGCAAGTGATGTGCTTGCAAAGCACATGGAGCCCATAGACTATAATGGGCTCCGTGTGCTTGCCGCGCACTGCCCACACAAATGAATTGTGCGGGCAGTGCGCGGCAGGCACACGGAGCCCATTATAGCATTAGCATTGGTATTCCGTTCGGGGGGTCTCCATGCGGACGGAATACAAGCACTAGTGTGAACCAACCCTTATGTGAGATTTCTTTAAATAACCTATGTGATTGTCAAATATAATATCAATTAAATTTTGTTGGATAAAAAAATTAACTCTATAACTAAATTAAATAGAAAATAAATGTATTCCATATTGGATAAGATAATATTAAGGCAATACACATCTGCAATACTGTACAGCACCACATTTGAATAGACTGTGTTAAAAAGTAATGATCATGTTTTATGAAGAACTGACCCTTTCACATAGACTATTATTCCTCATTATTTTATTCAAAGAACTAGATGGAATTATAGCTAAAAAAGTTCATTCTTTAGAGACAGACTTCTATTCTTACATTTGTACTTGTACTGTACAAAATTTCACTTATATAAAGGTAGCAGACAACATTCAGTAAAAGACTATATTATTTTTTTACTGTGAATTCATTCTCTGGTTAAAGTTTAAGTCTAGCACGTAAGTGCCTTGACTTCATTATATTTCTTTTCATTACAATTCATCAAACTTCTTTAAAGGGGTTTAAGAATTAAAGATCATTTGCCAAAATGGAAATAACTGGTCATAAGTCCCTAGAACCAGGGTATGACTTACAGAAAGAGCCCAGCAGTGTTGCTGTATGCGGTTTCCATAATTTACAAACAAATAGTCTTTTACTTTTTCATGTATCCCCCTTTTTACTATTTCAAGCCTGATGAAGAGTCTTTCCAGAAATGTTACTGTATTACTGTAATATAAAAAGTAGAGATGAGCGAATTTTTAAAAAATTTGATTCGGCCAGTTCGCCACATTTTCCTAAACGATTTGTTTTGATCCAAAATAATTTGCGGCGAATCATGTTAAAACACAGCTATATCCTGGCTAGAGAGAGCCAATATAGTGGTGTAGAATACTAATAAACACCAAGAAAAGGCTTTACAGCATATAACTGCACCGCACAAGGACTAATACAACTCCAATAATTTGAATTGCACAGGTATGATTGCAAACCTGCAATGAGCAGCAGTATAACGGCAGTTAGTGCAGCAAGGTGTAGTAGGATTGTTCCTATTATCCAGGCTGCAAACACCACAAATGAACCCTGTTCTGCTTCAATACTTTGTATAGATTCTGCCCTGTCCTTTCCATACACTCCTAATGCTCTTTCCCTGAACTTCGATTGAGCAACTCCTCCTATGGTATAGCACCTAGGGGCAACTACAGTTCTGCCTTTACACAATCAACACATTTCATCGTTTATCAATGGCAATTACGATACATCATCACATTGGTCAGAAAAAAATACACAAAACATCATGGCATGTGCAGTAGCTGTAATTTACTGTGGAGGAAGGGGGATCAGATCTTGAGCCTATGTCATCTGTCACCATGTGTTTAAAGCTCGTGGTGCTTACTACACCCACTGCTGTATATTTACTAGAGATGAGCGAGTAGGTATTCGATCGAGTACTACGGTATTCAAAATACTCGTACTCATCAAGTACCACTCGCTATTCGAATGTAAAAGTTCGATGCAGAACCAGCATTGATTGGCCGAATGCTTTACAGTCGGCCAATCAACGCTGGTTCTTCCCCTACCTTTAGAAGTCTTCTCCGTGCAGCTTCCCCGCGGCGTCTTCCGGCTATGAATTCACTCTGCCAGGCATCGGGCCTGGGTAGAGCCGACTGCGTATCTCCGCTTGTAGTGCGGGCATGTGCAGTCGGCTCTGCCCAGGCCCGATGCCTGGCAGAGTGAATTCAGAGCCGGAAGACGCCGCGGGGACGCTGCAAGGAGAAGACTTCTCCAAGGATCCAGCCCAACCCTCACTCGTGGACATGGTAAGTGTAATTTGATCAAACGTTGCCTACCCCTGAAACGAGCATTTTCCCCCTATAGACTATAATAGGGTTCAATATTCAATTTGAGTAGTCGAATATTGAGGGGCTACTCGAAATGAATATCGAACCTCGAACATTTTACTGTTCGCTCATCTCTAATATTTACCTTAATTGTTGTCATGGGGTTTAGAAACAATCCCTACAATCAAAAAAACTCTATTATTATAAATAAAGAATGTTATTAAATAGCAGTAAGCAGATTTACAACTTGTTATTCTCTTTTTGGCAAAATAAGGCAGGGCTCACACTACCGTTGGTGTCCGTTCAGAAGGTGTCCTTAAAAAAAAAAAAAAAAAAGGACACTTATCATAATGGACATAAATGGACAGTAATTGATGGCTATCAGTTACTCTCCGTTATATGCCCATTGCCCATAGACCTCAATGTTAAGAAAAATGGACACTTACTGTCCGTTCTTTAAAATGGACAGAAAAGTCCGGCATGTAGGATTTTTTTGTTCGCTTGAAAAAACGGACATGGTTGTAAACGGACACAAACAGACACAAGATAAAATCCCATTGAAATTAATGCAAATTGCAAACGGACCAGCTAGTCTCCGTTGCTAAAATCTTATACGGACAATAGCCATGGACACTTCAATTTTAGTACATCATCGTGAGACCCTGGTAGTGAATCATGTGTGGGCTTGCCACTCTGGAGATCCATTCTCGATAAAGTTTCAAGGGATAGAAAAAGTCCCCAAGTCTATCAGGCGGGGAGACTGGAATGGCTTGATTTTGAGAAAGGAGGTACAGTGGATATTTCGGTTTAGATCCATCAAACCGACGGGTTTCAATGACTCGGTGTCTTTCTTGCCTTTCCTTTAAATGTAAGTCATTCCAAGTGACACCAAAAGGAAAATCGGAACGAGCATATTGATACATCCATGGGCGAGCATTACAGTCAAAGCGGCCATTTTCTTGTAGCGTGGGCATGCGCAGTCGGCTCTGCCCAGGCCCGATGCCTAGCAGAGTGAATTCAGAGCTGGAAGACGCCGCGGGGATGCTGTGCGGAGAAGACTTCTAAAGGTAGGAGAAGAACCAGCGTTGATTGGCCGACTATAGCATTCGGCCAATCAATGCTGGTTCTGCATCAAATTTTTCCATTCGAATAGCGAGTAGTATTCGATCGAGTACGAGTATTTCAAATACCATAGTATTCGATCGAATACCTACCCGATCGAATACTACTCGCTCATCTCTAGTATCTATACATCTGCCATTTCATGTTCAAATAATCCAATGGATCCTAACCTGAAAGATGTTTTCTAGAATTAAGGAGGTGTGTACAGTATATAAAGAGGCTGCATGTCAGGATGAAACTTGTGTAGGAGCCGAGCATCTGGTGTTAGATTTCTCTATAGCACCTCCACAGGTGACATAAAGTACTGCTTACTTTTCAATGAAATAATTGGATAGTTCATGTAACGATCAGGTCCTCCACAGCAAATAATGATAAATAAATATTTGTACAATGTAATAGAGATATAATATATGTAAATTAAATGTGTACAAATGAAAAAAAAAAAAGACATAATTACATCAAGTTCAACCAAGAGATGTGAAAATGACATGGCTGAAGTGAGAGAGGAGAAAAACAAGAATTGTATGCAGTTATGAGCATCAATTTTATTTTTCTGTGAGACAACATCTAAGCCGCTTTTGAAGCTGTTGTTACTGGTACCAGCTCCTGGGGTAGGCTTTCCCAATACCTTGTCTCCTCTAGAGTTTGACCCTTTTTTTTTTTCTTCAGGAGTCTTTTGAAGAGATTTTATATGAAACATCTTTATATATTTTGCCTCTGCCATTTATCCATTTATTCATGTCTCCATTTACACAAATCCATTTATTTTCCTCATACAGAGGTCCTTATCAGTGTTATGGCTTTCCTTAGTACCTTTTCCAAATGCCGTAGGAAAAATCGTGGTGTTTTACAGTACTTGCAAAGTGGATGGGATTTATGCAAATCCCATGCCCACTTTGCGGAAAAAAATCGCAGCCCGGATACGATTTTGAAAATTGCAGTATGTCAATTATATCTACGGAAATGCCGTCGGCTTTCCCATAGATATAATTTAAACAGAAAGTCCGTGGAGGAAAACTCTGTGAACTTTCCATTCAAAGCACTGCAGGATGCATTCCCGATGCGGTTGTTCCTGCAGTGCTTTAGTGCGGCGTTTCTGGCCCGTGGGGCCTTAGGTTAAGGATGTTGCAGAATTGCTGCATTTTTTTTTAGCCAAAGTCAGGAGTGGCTACAAGTGAAATGGAAAACATAATGTAGCTCTTACACGATTCTTTTCTGTCAATTCCACTCCTGACTTTGGCTCAAAAAAATCACAGCAAAATCTGCAATGCTCCGATTCCACAATATAGGACCACAGTATTATACCCCCTATTGGCCCCTGCACACAGTATTATGTCCCTAGTGGCCCCTGCACACAGAATTATGTCCCTTAGCGGCCCCTGCACATAGTATTATGTCCCTTAGTGGCCCCTGCACACAGTATTATGTTCCTTAGTGGCCCCTGAACACAGTATTATGTCCCTTACTGGCCCCTGCGCACACTATTATGTCCCCATACTGGCCCCTGAACACAGTTTTAAGCTCCATTGTGGACACCCACAAACAATTATTATACTTTGGGGTTTTTTCAGACCCCAGAGTATAATAATCGGAGATCCAGGGGGAATAAAAACATTAACAGACACACAGTTATTTACCTGTCCCCTGTCTCCGGTGCAGTCCTCCGCTGTTTGTCCTTCTTCAATGACGTCAGACGTCACATGACCTGGGACACAGGCCAGGGTTCATGTGATGTCAGAGACGTCAGACAACTAGGCCTGAAGCCTTCCTGGATCGTGGAGAGGTAAGTAACAGTGTTTTTTATGTTTCTTACCTCTCTCCGGCCTCCGGCCCAGTCAGAATCGGTAAGTAAATCGATCCCGTTACCGGCTGGAGTAACTCCTATTAAGAAAAAAGAAAAAAACACAGCGGTAGCGGCTGTCGTTGGGCCCCCTAATGTTCACGGCTACCACGATAGTTACGCCCTGACCCAGATCCTTCTCTACCTGTGAAACCTATCCTCAGAACAAGTCATATGCAGTTTATTACTGCCCAGATACAAAACTTTACAGTTATCAATAATGTACCTTATTTGCCCAAACACTGTCAGCTTGTAAGCTTTTCACATCTACCATAGACTATTCTGTACAACATGGCTTTGAGTCGACTACAAAAGTAGAAATAGAGCTATAAATCCCATCTTCTATATTATTAATAAATAGATTACATAACAAGGATCCAAACACAGAAACTGGGGCCCACTGTGACGGGCAATGACTGACCACAACTCCCTGGATACGATCATTTAAGCTAGGGAACAATGCTGTAGAAATACATCCTTTTTGTTGCTGCAGAAACAGCAGAAAAGAAAAAGCTACCAGCGAAGTGAATGAGAATTTGTTTAATTTCAACTACACATTGAAAAGACGTGTTTTAAAAAAATGTGTGAATTTTTGAGAATGCAGCATGTTAATCTTAGTTACGGTATCGTTACATAGCGTTTCCCCCTATATATTTAATAAGGGAATAAAAAACGCAGATAAACTCAATTGAAAATGCTGTAGAACAAAAGCAATGTGTTTTCACTTAAGCCAGTAGCACACAACCATGCACTAACTGGAGGCCGTGAATAAACGGTACAGGCGGTGCGCAGGCGACACACGAACTTCACTCATATGCTGCCCATGCACCAGCTTTGCTTCTGTGGCCCCTTTCATTCAATGAATAGGAGCCACAGAAGCAGGGCCAAAAAATCAGACAGGAATAGGACCTGTTTCATATTTTGCGGCCTGGACTGTCAGCCCACACATGGGATCATGTAATTCATGGTCATGTGTACGGGCGCATAAAAATGAATAAGTCAGTGTGCTATCTGGGAAAAACCTGGATAGCACACTGGCCATTCATGTGGTCATCTGCAAGGTGGCTTAGGCTGAGGCCCTTATAGGTATAGTTAACCCCTTCCCGCCGATGGCATTTTTTGATTTTCGTTTTTCGTTTTTGACTCCCCTCGTTCTAAACCCCATAACTTTTTTATTTCTCTGCTCCCAGAGCCATAGGAGGTCTTAATTTTTGCGGGACAAATTTTTCTTCATGATGCCACCATTAATTATTCTATATAATGTACTGGGAAGCAGGAAAAAAATTCTGAATGGGGTGGATTTGAAGAAAAAACGCATTTCTGCGACTTTCTTACGGGCTTTGGTTTTACGTCGTTCACTGTGCAGCCAAAATGACATGTCCCCTGTATTCTGTGTTTCGGTACGGTTCCAGGGATACCAAATTTATATGGTTTTATATACATTTTGACCCCTTAAAAAAAATCCAAAACTGTGTTAAAAATTTTTTTTTCTAAAAGTCGCCATATTCCGACGGCCGTAACTTTTTTATACGTAAGTGTACGAGGATGCATAGGTCGTCTTTTTTTGCGGGGCCGGGTGTACTTTTTAGTTCTACCATTTTCGGGAAATGTTATTGCTTTGATCACTTTTTATTCAAATTTTTATCAGAATCAAAACAGTGAAAAAACGGCGGTTTGGCACTTTTGACTATTTTTCCCGCTACGGCATTTACCAAAAAGGAAAAATATTTTTATAGATTTGTAGAGCTGGCGATTTCGGACACGGGGATACCTAACATGTATATGTGTCACAGTTTTTAACTACTTTTATATGTGTTCTAGGGAAAGGGGGGTGATTTGAACTTTTAATACTTTTTATATTTTTTTATATATTTTTTTTACTTTTTTTAAAAATTTTTTTTGCATTTATTAGACCCCCTAGGGGTGTTGAACCCCAGGGGGTCTGATCACTAATGCAATGCATTACAATGCTAATGCATTGCAATGCATTGCAAAAAATCATCCTCTCTTTTGCAGGCTGCATAGACCAGCCTGCAAAAGAGAGAATTTGCAGACAAGCCTGGGAGCCTTGTACAGGCTCCCGCCTGTCATGGCAACATGACGTCGGCCCTGGAGCATGCTCCAGGAGCCGGCGACTTCGGGCAAAAAGGCGGGAAAATAGCGCCAGGAAAATAGCGCCTCCGGTGCCGCGGTCAAAGGGGTCAAAGGGGTTAATGCCCCCGATCGGTCCGGGGACCGATCGGAGGCATTAGAGCCGGTTGTCTACTGCTTAAAGCCCAACATGGGTCGTACTATTACGGCGCATGTCGGGAAGGGGTTAAAGCATAAAGGCCTCATAGGAAAACTCTGCTGGCTTTCTGTGAGAAGCGCTATGGGAAAAACTGCAATGTATTTCCTGCAATGTGTAGATGGAATTAGCCAGAATCCCATCCATTTTGCAAGTAATTTAAAATTCAGCATTTTCGCAACGTGGTGAGACCAATAATAAAATATTCTTTTTGCGGATCAGCTTTCTAAGACCCATTCTTTCTATTTTTTCTGTGAACAGAATTGTGCTTTTTTTTTGCAGGAAGACCTGATGTTTTTATTAATGTCATTTTGAGGAACATAACTTTTTTTTTTAATCAATTTTTAATGTTTATTCTGTGAACGATCAAAAATGGTGATTCTGGCATTTTCTGTTTGATTTTTTTTTATGCTCTACTTTGCATAGGGAATATAACTTTTACTTACATTGCTCATAAATCTTATTTTAGTATAGTAACAAATGGGCTGTTCAGTTGCTCAGTGGATCATAACTGACTACGATGCAATGGGTTCTATGCATATTGCCAAGTTCAAGTCTGGGAAATAGAGCCCACACAGGGACTGTGTTTTCACACATGGCCTCTGTGCATGGCCACTTACCCCTCGTTCACATCTGCATTTGGTAATCCGTTTGGGGAGTGCGCATGGCAAGTGGTGTGCAGTGAAAGCACACAGACCCCATAGACTATAATGGGGTCCGTGTGCTCTCTGTGCAGTGTCCGCATGGAACATGTGGACAGAAAAGTACTTTGTGATCTACTTTCATGTCCACATGATTAGTGCAGGCAGCAAGCGGAGAGCACATGGACCTCAGTATGGTCTATGGGGTCTGTGTGTTCTCACTGCACACTATTTGCCAATATGTTTGCTATTCTGTTCGGGGGGGTCCCCATTCAGACATATTACCAAACGCAGATGTGAACGAGGGGTAAGTCAGAAGTCACTTAGGTCCGATTCACATCAGCCTTTGGGGAATCCAATCCTTGTAGCACGGACGCTCAGTTCACATCAGCGTTCTAGTTTCCGTTCGGGGAATCCACTTGGGGATCCTTCGAATGGAAACCTATACAAATTAAAAAGCGGTTACCTGGGAAATCTGTGGACCCCATAGACATGCAGAGAGAAAAGTCCTTCAAGCAGCACTTTTCTCTCCACATGTTTCGTGTGGAAACCACATGGACCTCATTACAGATTATGGGGTCCGTGGGTTTCTTAGGTAACCGCTTTTAATTTGTATAGGTTTCCATTCGGAGGATCCCCAAGTGGATTCCCTGAACGGAAACTAGAACGCTGATGTGAACTGAGCCTCAGGGCTACAAGCCCGGCAGTGAACAAGCTTTGTGAGTCCCTGGTGTCTAATTAAATCACCTGCACACACTAAGCCCTGCCCATAACTAGGTGCAAAAGGAAAAAAAAAGAGTTCTATATTGTGTCAGAAGGTAAAACCACAGAAAAGCATCTGCAATATTCTATATTCTGCTACTCTGTCACACACTCACACTCAATACCACAAATTCTGCTTTTTGAACGCTTCTTATTCACAAGCATCTAAGTGCAGCCAGTATACCGTGTGATAAAAGCTCTTTCACTCTTTGACCTCCTGTAAAAGAGGACTCAGCTCCGGAGGAGGAAGTGACTATTTCCTTGTTATTCACTCCCATATATTGTCACCGCAAGTAATGCAGCAACTCAAGACTGTAACATAAGATTCTAATTATACAAAGGTAGAATGTGCGAGAGTAGATTTTATTCCTAAGGATAATGGTCTTACATTTATAGCTTTTCATGTTTTGCTCACTTCTTCATTCACTCTGCACGCTGCTTATTTTCATTCTTAGTCTTAGTATTCCTTGATATTTAGAAGCTCTTGAGCAACAGACAATGTGTCACAGCTTACGATCAATAATCACAGTGGAGCCTGTGCTTTTTCTCTTTATGACGGGAATATTCATGCAAACACCGGCCTATCAACAGCTGATACTAAATAAGGTAAGATAAAGCATTGCTTATGCTGCACATAGAAATCTGGACATGTATGACTATTAATATTCTTCTAGATTGTATATGTTTTTGTTATTTTTTAATTTTTTAATTGCTGCATTTTAAAAATTAATGTCTTTCATAGTTGAGTTTAGTCTTCATGCGCACACAACCCTGAATGGAGTTAAGGTATTGCAATGGGGTTGTTCATATTCTTATATTTAATTTTTATTTTATTAAGCGCTGTGGAATATGTTGGCGCAATATAAATTTAATAATAATAATTATTATTTATTATATTAATAACATTGATATAGCACCAGCATACGGTATTCTATAAGTGAACAAGTGGAAAGGTACCGGTAATAGATATTCAAAGCAAACATCGAGACAACATATTGCCTTTTAGTTACAAATTCGCCCTTTATGTTGTAAATAATAAAATACTACATTTTGTCATTATGACGCCAACATATTTCGCAGCAGTTTACAAATCATGTGCAGACAAAATGACACGTTGCAGTGCAATAAATCAGTTCACACAATAGAAGTAACCCCTTGTTCACATCTGCATTTGGTAATCCATTCGGGGATTGTGCATGGGGACGCCCCCAAACGGGCTACCAAACGCATTGGCAAGTGGTGTGCAGTGAAAGCACTCGGACCCCATAGACTATAATGGGGTTTGTGTGGTGCCCATATGAATCATGCAGACATGAAAGTACATCACAAAGTGCTTTTCTGTCCACATGTTCTGTGTGGAGAGCACACGAACCCCATTATAGTCTATGGGGTCTGTGTGCTTTCAATGTACACCGCTTGCCAATGCGTTTGGTAGTCCGTTTGGGGGCGTCCCCATGCGCACTTCCCGAACGGATTACCAAATGCAGATGTGAACGAGGGGTGAGGGCCCTGAATGCAAGAGCTTGCAATTTATTTTAGATTTTTATTTTTTATGTTGCATTTTACATTATCTGCAAGGTGGATGAGATTCGGGTTAATCCCATCCACACATGGCAGAAAAAAATCCATAGCGGAAGCAATGTAATTTAAAAAATGTGAGTCTTTTTGCATATTGCAGCATGTCAGTTATAACTACAAATATACTGGTATTTTCCGTATAGGTATAATTAGGCCCCCTTCACACGGAGTATACGCTGGCGTGTAAACGTTCTGAATCAGCGGCATTTAAAACAGATCCCATTGCTTTCTATGGGAGCCGGCATACGTGCACTCCCCATAGAAATGAATGGGCTGCTTTTGGAAATTGGGCTAATTGTCTGATATTAGAACAGTCTATTTAGCATATATCTTCATTTTACCTTGCTGTTAATTGTCCGGTGTTGCCCAGGAGAGTCTTTCAGGTCACTGAATACCATTGGTGTGGCATTAGGCGTATAATACATTGAAAGCAATAGGGAAAAAAGCCTCCCATTGATTTTAATGGGGAGCGCACGTATGCTGGAGCCCATTCAAGTCAATGGGAGCTGCTTTTTACGCACTCATTCTGAACGTGTTTTTACTATCAGAATGAGCGCAGCGTAATTCCGTGTGAAGGCTCCCTTAATATGGTTTCTGTAGGATTTGAGAAACCTGTTCTAGCCCCACGGGGGCTGCCCCATACACTATTGTTGACAAGAAAATACTAGATAGTACTGTGTAAATCCCATGAGATGTTGTCTCCTGCCTACAGTAAGGTATAAGGATGCTCTTCATGGTCAGATCTATATGTTGTGCTTCTCTTTTTTTGGGGAAATCACTATGTTTCATTGGCTGCTGTATAGGCATTTGACTTTTTAGGCACTATGTTCATCCAAAAAGATACTTGCCCCATGTATCTTACAGTGACCTACGTTAAGGTGTACCGAACCTTGTTCCCTACACTACACATATGTGTGTCACTGGCAATGATGTGTGTGTTATCATTCTATCTCTCATTTTTTGACAGGTTTAGGGATTTTTTTTTATTATTTTTTTTTTCAGTCAATGCTTGTAAACAAAGTTAGTCCTGAATGGACCTACATATTTATTTTTCATCTTTCAATGAATATTATTTTTAAAGAGATCACAGTCATAGAGCATAGTGAACCTTGTATGCACAGAGCCTGTATGGCCGGTAGTGTAACTAAAGTTTTGTGAGCCCAAGTGCAAACTTTGCCCCCTCCCTACAGCGGTATCTCAGATATTTAAAAGGGAAACAACTATGATACCCACAACTACGGTGAGTGAGCAGTGCAGCACCTGGGATGTAAACAATACTGAGAGCTTCGTGCTCTGCGAAACAGCTGATCTGTAGAAACCCTAACAGTCCGAGATCAGTGGGGCTCCAAGGTCTGAAATCCCTGCTGATTACATCACACAGTATTGGTTTTATAAGGCCTGTGCAATGCAATTACAGCCTGTAACAACATTGCATGGTTTCTATAGAACAGATACTGTGCAATGTAAATAGCAAAGGGACCCCACACAGTATAATATGGTCCTTAGATTTGCCCCACAGTATAAAATTCTCACCAGAGGCCCTCCGACAGTATAATATCCCACCTAGAGGCCCTCTGACAGTATAATATGGCTCCCAGAGGCCCTCTCACAGTATAATATGCTCCCCTTAGTAGCCTCATACAGTTTAAAATGTCCCCAAGAGCCATCTTTTTTGCAGTATAATATGTTCTGAAAGCCTCAAGCTGCTCAGGTAAAGCCCACAATATTTTTTTTTAATGATTATTTGTGAGGTTTGGCCCTCCAGTTCATTTCGGTGCTAATATTATACACTGAGATCTTCTCAGACCCTAGAGTATAATAAGTGGAGGTCCAGGGAAGGTGAATAAAAATCACAGATGCTTATACTCGCCTCTCCTGGACATCTTCACTCCGTCCGACTCTCTTCAGCATCCTCTTCATTTCACACAATGGGACTGAGGGCCCTGCTCTCAAGAGCTTACAATCTATGAGGTAGAGGGCGTGACACAAAAGGTAGCAGGGGCGATATTGCTTATACAGAGGTCAGATAATGTTGTAATAGAGGTGACTGTCATTACACAAACATAAAGCTGTAGGAGCCATCACCAGTCGTGTCCTTTAACATGTGGATGGAGCTTGGACATATATAGTTAGCCTGAAATGGCATCATATCATGTGGGAGCTGGGACGGAGGAGGGTTAAATTTTGGGGATTCTAATTATAGTATGGAAGGGTTTACATTAGAAATTATGATAGGCCTGTCTGAAAAGATGTGTCTTTAGTTTGCGTTTGAAACTGTAGAAATTGGGAGTTAATCTGGTTTTCCGGGGTAGAGCATTCCAGAGAAGTGGTGCAACTCGGGAGAAGTCTTGTATATGAGTGTGGGAGGTTCTGATAAAAGAGGATGTAAGTTTTAGTATGGCAGATCTTTGTAAGTGTTAAAATGTCACACAATAAAAGTTATCTTGTAAAATAAAACTCCCACAAAGTATCCATGTTAAAGGGGCTCTATCATTGGAAAAAGTCATTTTTACCTAATCACATACTTGCATATCCTTTAACAACATTGCATGGTTGCTATAGAACAGATACTGTGCAATGTAAATAGCAAATGGACCCCACATAGTATAATATGGTCCCTAGATTTGCCCCACAGTATAAAATTCTCACCAGAGGCCCTCTGACAGTATAATATGCCACCCAGAGGCCCTCTCACAGTATAATATGCTCCCCTTAGTAGCCTCATACAGTTTAAAATGTTCCCAAGAGCCATCTCTTTTTCAGTATAATATGTTCTGAAAGCCTCAAGCTGCTCAGGTAAAGCCCACAATTTTTTTTAATGATTATTTGTGAGGTTTGGCCCTCTGGTTCGTTTTGGGGCTAGTATTATACACTGAGATCTTCTCAGACCCTAGAGTATAATAAGTGGAGGTCTAGGGAAGGTGGATAACAATCACAGATGCTTATACTCGCCTTTCCTGGACATCTTCGCTCTGTCCGGCTCTCTTCAGCATCCTCTTTTGCCTTCTCTGGCCTACGACTAACATCACGTGCCCCAGGGGGTCACCCCTGAGGCCAATCACGTGGGTTGTGCTGGTGTAATGACTTCTTTACACCCCATGTTAGAGCTGTGGCCTAATCACAGGCCTCACAGTGACCCCCGGCGCACTTGATATCAGTTGTAGGCTGGACAAACCCTGAAGAGGATGCTGGGGGACTATCAGAAGTCCAGTAGAAGTGAGTTTTGGAGGCTTCTAATGCTAATGGGCCAAGTGTCTTGTATATACATCACATAACACTTCTCCTGCTAGTTGTGGGCCCTCTGCCCCTCCAGTCATACTCCATGCGACCACGATTGTTATGCCAATGTGTACAGCAGTATATACAAAGGCCCAATTTTACTTAAGCTCTTGCATCTAGAAAGTGGCTAAAAATGTGCATCAGCTTTGGCACCATATGTGCATCTCAGCTCCTGTGCTTCATTTGCCACATTTTTAGTGAATGGGCAAAGTAGCGTGGTAATCTAGGTCTCTTCTGCTGGATTTATCAAAACTCATGCCAGAAAAATGTTGTGCTATACCACAAATTTTAATTTGTACCTAACTGGTGTAGGGACAGGGATATCCCCCCCCCCCCCAATACCGTTGGATCTTTTGACCATCAGCAGCTGCCTTAACATTGCCAGTGGGGATGACAAATTTCCAATACGACTCAACCAACCTGGTGTCCCTCCAATAAGGTGGGAATCACTAAATAAAGCACTGCGCTAGTTCCAACTTAAATTGTTTTGTTTTTGTTGTTTAGGCTCCCTCTATTTTATTTGCCATGTATCACTTGGGAAAAGGGTGTTGTTACCCTGGAATGCTATTGTAAGTGTCTTGTCGTGGTGTGTCTTCGATAAAGGTTTTTTACTTTTCTTTAAGTCGGAACTAGCGCAGTGCTTTATTTGGTGATTCTCACCTTATTGGAGGGATGCCAGGTTGGTCGAGTTGCATTGGACATCTTGCACCGGTCAATGAATTAAAGCCAGTCTTAATAAATTACCGCCACAGTATGTATCTGTATAGCCTCTAGATTCAGCCCCCAAATAAACAGCATATTCTTCCCAAATTCTGCCTCTGATTTTTTTTTTTTTTTTTAAATGAGAGGCAGAGTTGCAGTAGGACACTCAATCAAAGAATCATGTTCGATCTTGCCACGGATGTCACAGCTGTTTCTGCTGCGGTGCCCATGGCTCAAGACTCATCAGTGATTAGGCCCATTCGTCTGGGCCTAAAGAGTATCATAATGCTGATGCCTCGTATAAGAATTTCCTAGTGAGAAGCCAGTCGCTGGAAAATGAAGAGAATTTCTCTAACTTTTCCACCCTGTGAATGGCTCCTTCTCTGGTGGGTCTTTTTTCCTGGAAGCAAAGATACTTTAGATCTTTGGATATATAGAATTCAATGGGAGTACTCCTCCGTAATTGGAGGTACGGTAAAGTAAAGTGAGGGCCTATGCATTTGTATTGACACCTTATTATCACTTGTATGGAGTCTTAATGCACGAACGTGGAAATAGTAACTTGGTAATATGTTATGAGTAGACAAAACATGGAATTTATACTGTTGCTTTAAAGGGGTTATCCAGCATTCAAAATATAGTTGGCATATCCTTGGCTGGTATACCCGAATTTGCATAAAAGCACCTATATATTTGAAATGGCTGAATAGATTTGGATAAAGAATACACCAAAATGCTCAAGATGAGATTGTCTGTTGGTTGATATAATAATAATAATAATAATAATAATAATACATTTTATTTATATAGCGCCATCATATTACGCAGCACTGTACAATTTGTAGGGTTCAAATACAGACAGAAAGATACATTACAAAGAAGTCATTTCACACAATGGGACTGAGGGCCCTGCTCGCAAGAGCTTACAATCTATGAGATGGAGGGGGTGACACAAGAGGTAGCAGGGTTGGCATTGCTTATACAGTGGTCAGACACTTTTGTAATAGAGGTGACTGTCATTACACAAACATAAAGGGCGTGACACAAAAGGTAGCATGGGCGATATTGCTTATACAGAGGTCAGATAATGTTGTAATAGAGGTGACTGTCATTACACAAACATAAAGCTTTATGAGCCGTCACTAGTCGTGTCCTTTAACATGTGGATGGAGCTTGGACATATAAAGTTATCCTGAGATGACATCATATCATATGGGGTAATGTGGGAGCGGGGACAGTGGAAGGTTAAATTTTGGGGATTCTAATTATAGTATGGAAGGGTTTACATTAGAAATTGTGATAGTCCTGTCTGAAAAGATGTGTCTTTAGTTTGTGTTTGAAAATGTAGAAATTGGGAGTCCGGGGTAGAGCATTCCAGAGAAGTGGTGCAACTCGGGAGAAGTCTTGTATACGAGCGTGGGAGGTTCTGATAATAGAGGATGTAAGTTTTAGTATGGCAGATTTTTGTAAGTGTTAAAATGTCAGGTTAAAGGGGCTCTATCATTGGAAAAAGTCATTTTTACCTAGTCACATCCTTGCATAGCCTTTAGAAAGACTCTTTCACACCTACCTTTTGTATGTAAATTGCCTCAGTAGATTTTGAATAAGTCTGATTTTATCCATATGCTAATTAGCTTCTCCGTGCACCCCGGAAGTCTCTTTGTGCACTGTCTCCTGTATATACAGCACAGGCTGCTGCTGACTACTCCTCCCTGCTCTCACACATAGCACACAGCATAGAGAGAGGAGAGCTGTCTGACAACTTCCTGTGCAACAAGAACCTAATTAGCATATGAATAAAAACAGACTTATTCAAAAACACTACTGAGGCAATTTACATACAAAAGGTAAGTGTGTAAAAGAGAGTGGAGGTTGCAGCAGAAGAGCCAGGTACATAGAATCACACAAATCAACAATGCACATGCAATGTGTGTCTCATGAATATAGTCTGCACCTGCAATCCAATAGATGGTATCTTTAAGGGAGCCTTCACATGGAGTTACGCTGCGCTCATTCTGATTGTAAAAACACGTTCAGAATGAGCGTGTAAAAAGCAGCTCCCACTGACTTGAATGGGAGCCGGCATACGTGCGCTCCCCATTGAAATCAATGGGAGGCTTTTTTCCCTATTGCTTTCAATATATTATGCGCATTTCAATGAGAGTGCACGTATGCCGGCTACCATTCAAGTCAGTGGGAGCTGCTTTTTACACGCTCATTCTGAACGTGTTTTTACAATCAGAATGAGCGCAGCGTAACTCCATGTGAAGGCTCCCTAAGAATGGAATAACTCCTTTTAATTATAACACAATCAAGAGCAAATATAAAATGTATGTCAGAGTCTAAGGAGCACTCCTAAATGTTAGACTCATTATAGGATTGAACAGGAGAGGCATGGAAAACCACAGAGAAATAAAAAAATTATGATGTGCATGATGTAGGCTTGCAACTGTTTACACACAACATAGCTGTGCCAGTAATTTACACAACACATGCAGCAAACTTTGCTCATACTTAACGGGTTGTCTCAAAACAAAAATGTTGGTATTTTAGCAGGATATACCATAAACGTCTTATAAGTAAGGTTCAAACCTCTAAGACCTGATTTATTTCCAGAATGGGGTCCCTAAAACCCCTGTTTTGATTGGAGCTATGATTGGAGTGAGTGGGAAGGTGGCCACAAATGCAGGGCTCTCTCTATTTTCTTCTAGAAAAGTTCTAAGATGAGTGCACTTGCTCAACTGTTCTAAGCTGCTAGCATCAGCTGGAGATATCTGCAGGACCCAGAAGTAGGATTCTCATCTAGGAAACATTTATTGCTTATGCTAGGTTCACACTAACGTTCGCCTTTCTCCATCTCAGATTCCACTTAAATCGGTGGAGAGAAAAGTCTTGCAAGGAGGACTTTTCTCTCTGCCACTTTTATTCCATGATAGTCTGTGGGGTCTGCAGGTATCTGCATGTAACTGCTTTTTAAGTGGCTAGGGTTTCCGTCTTTTAGGTTCCCATGCAAACCCAAAGGATGGAACCCAGAATGCTAGTGTGAAAGTAGCGTTATCTTGTCAATATCCTATAAAAGCCGTTTTTGTGATAAAACACCTCTAAATCAAAGGGGTATTCCCACATCGCATACTCACCAGTCTTCACTGCTGTAAAATCTTCTTTCTTCCTGGTTTCTTGCATCATTTGGTGGGCAGGGTTTCACATGCAACTTGCAGGGGTGAACCTACCCCTTTCGCCGCCTGAGGAGAACTACAGAAAGCCGCCCCCGGGAGAAGGGGGCGGATCGAAGGGGCGTAGCCGAGCGAAGGGGGCGTGATGAAGCGAAGGGGGCAGGGCTTAGCGCCGTTCGCAGGCAGAGATCAGGCACGGAGAGGACCTGCTCTCTGCCTGAGCGTGAGGGGAGGCTGCTGGAGCAGCGCTGCTCCAGTGGCCTCCCCAAACCACCACTCGGTGCTAAGCCAGTCCAGGACAGCTTGTCCTGACTGGCTTAGGTAATCAAAAATGCCGCCCTCCCTGGGGTCCTGACATAGCGCCGCCTGAAGCGCTCGCTTCAGGTCGCCTCATGGGAGGTGCGGCGCTGGCAACCTGCCATTTAACCCCGCCCCCAAATTAGCATGTAGCTCCGCCCTCCACATAGTGTGATCCTATGGGGCGGCTGAAGGGCCTGTGATGTCATCAAAGGTCCTCAAACAACACTATATGTGCAATATTGGACTATGAAGTACAGGCAGGAGCAACTCCATTCTGTGTTACATACAGAGACTGCCTGTCTCTGCCATAATGAACACAATTGAATTAGCTAGCCTGATAACTGGGAGAACAGAAGAAATGAAAGCAGCTCCTCTCCTCTATCTGAGTGTAGGACCTAGGTCACGTGGTGTAGACACAGGAATAGCTAGATACACAGGCTCGCTCCCTGCACTTAGCCCCTCCTCCCTCCCCCCTGAGAGCAGGCAGATACTTCACTTGACTTTTGAGCAGATAAGTCAAGGGATGTGTCAACAATGAATTGAATAAAGTAATATAGTGGACAAACAAAGCAGTTTTGCTGAAGCAGTGTATTTAGGAAAAGTCTTACATCCAAATTAACAAGCAGTTTAGATAGGATTCTTGTGACGGGACAACCCCTTTAAATTTTACTTGTTATTCAGTATACAGTCTTTAAGAGGTAACATTTACCAACTTGTAAAATTGTACATCTACTATATTATATATTACTTTGTTCTCCTGTTGTCAGTTTTTGATTTTCGCTTATACTTCCCTATTTGAGACTTGTATAGGGTAGATGTTGGTCATGGGTTATGTTTTTTTTATTACAATTTAAGATTTTTAAGCCAGGACTCTTAGAGAAAGCCTCCCCTCATCCCCAAAGTTACTGTATACAAACTTATGCAAGTAAAGTTTTCAAATGGTCAATCATTGTTTTGGGGAAGTGGAATTAACAGACTTTATTTGAGTCATGGCAGCAGTTAAACAACTAGAGATTCCTAGGTGATTGACCTGACTTCCATCTCTTCAAAGGTTGAAAACCATGACCAATTGAATT
Organism: Leptodactylus fuscus; assembly: GCF_031893055.1. Lineage (NCBI taxonomy): Eukaryota > Metazoa > Chordata > Amphibia > Anura > Leptodactylidae > Leptodactylus > Leptodactylus fuscus. Next base: position 43,306,398 of record NC_134267.1, read on the forward strand.
GTGTGGATGGGATTTATTTAGCGGGTTAGCCATCATCTATTTTGCAGCAACTAATACACTGCGGGTATCTAATGCCTGTCCCCTGCCGAATTATGCATTGATGTAAACTGTTGTTTAACTTCTTCCAGGACTCAGAGAAATTTTACTTTCCCCCGTCGATATCAATATTTTTCTTCCTATCAGCTAGGGATACACTGAAGACCTGACAAGTCATATCAACTATATGCGGTGTACAGTAGATGGTTTCCAGGCAGCATGGAAATGCGTCTAACACTGCAGAGAATATAAATAAGCAAAAAATTGAAAATCGACTTTACCATTAATCTGATGTATTGGGCCGTGCATTCTATTCCGATGCAATTTGCATAGAGGCAAAAAGCAGGACGTTTGATACTTATTAGTTTAATATTGGTTGGGCGAGTTAATGGAGTGTTGGTTAATGTTAGTCAATGAAGCCTAAAAAAATCCTTAAACTTTAATTTACAGGCTACATTGGCTTCTATGGACCTTATTTAGTTTGCCACCTGAGGTCTTGACTCTCTTATTGAGTTTAACTTTTCAGTCTACTTTTCTATATATTCTCGTCATTGCTCATATGCCTTTCTTTGTGTTCATGAACCTTAGTGTCCCAGTAAAAGCAGCAAATCCAGTGTGAACCGAAAGAACTTCCAGCCCAAGTTTACATATGAGTTGTCATATTGCACAACTGCTCACTATTGCCTCAACAACAAGCATCACAGAGGTGAAAAACAATCAGCATTACCATGGAAGAAACCTATAAATTCTATTTGGTTGTTTAGAAATGGATGCTGTAAAAGCAAACCACAATTTGCTGAAATTTATGAGTGGCTGCATTGAATCTCAAAGCTCTAATTCCATATAATAGGTGTAAGTCCAAAGGAGGTGTACAAAGGAAAAAAACACTCACCTTCTCTAACCTCTTTCGGGCCTCCTCGTGGCATCCAGCAATCTGGGTCTTCCTACTTTGGGTACGTGATATTACTGAAGAGCACCAGAGCAGGCGTCTGAGATGTCATGCACCCGGGGTCACCGATGTACACAAAAGTTTGCCAGAGCACCTGGGGGAGGAATACACAGATTGCCAAATGCTGCGAGGAGGCCTGAAAGAGGTGAGGGAAGGTGAGGATAACTGTTTTTTACTCCTTCAATGGGCCTCCACTTACCTCCCTGGGCACCTGGACAGCAGGACAGCAAATGTAGGACTATCTTGATGTCCAAAGGGGGCCCATGCTACCATAGGTCACGGTGCAAGTGCACCATTGGCTATATGGGTGAAGCGGCGCTGGGCCAAAGCCTAACGCAAGAGCAGGTAACAAGCTCATACTGAAAAAAAAAAAAGTGAGACAATTAATATTTGCATTTAACTTTAGGGGACATTCACATGGAGAAAACGTGGGCTGATTATGGCAAAATACACGTATAAAAAATACACGTGTAAAAATCAGACTCCCATTGACTTCAATGCCATTTTTTACACGTGTAAAAAACGTGCCAAAAACGCGCCGGATAATGCGTGGGGTTTTTTTGGCGCATTTTTACACGTGTATTTTTTACACGTGAATTTTACCATAATCAGCTCGCGTTTACTCCGTGTGAACGGCCCCTTATAGTTGGCCCCGAAAATGAATTAAGCACCCCATTCCACCCTGGTTAAATGGTCACTAATAGTACCGTTTAAGTGAGTAGTTTTCGAGTTTTCTCCAATGTCCACCATTATGTGGGACAATGACACATATGTGGGACACACATGCAGCATTTATTCCAGAACACTGTAAAAACACAGCATTGTAGAATAAGGCCCCTTCAAAGCACCAGTAAAAAAAAAAAGTATATTGATAATAATTAACCCCTTCCTGACATCTGTCGTAATAGTACGGCGGATGTCGGGTATTTAAGTATGTTAGTCATACAGGAACTGAGTGGTCACCATAGCCATGAGGTTTTTGCTGTATAATGGTATGTTCACACAGGAGAATTTGCATTCCGTGTGTGAACACTTTCACGTGGCTAGCCGTGACAGGATGCCGATGCAGTGCCCCAACCGCTGTATTGTTTTTTGCAGTTTAATGTCCCCCTCCAGCTATCCCTATGGTTTAATCACTGCTTCTAGTTGCCCCTTGTTTAATGTCCCACTTCATCTGCCATTTATTTATTGCCCCGTCCAACTACCCCCATTTCTAATGTCCCCCTCCAGCTGCTCCAGTTTCATGTTTAAACTGGGGCACCAGGAAAGGAACTTAATACTGTGGGGCAGTTGGAGGGGAACATTATAATGTGGGGGCATATAATGTACAGGTGACTGTAGGAGGATTATACTGTGTCGGGGGACATGAAAAATGAATGAGAATGGGCGGAGTCAACAAAAGTGGGCAGAGCTAAATTTGCTGCGGTGCTCATTTTGTCCCTCTTTCTGCTGTTCAAAAGTTGGGAGGTATGCTAATAGTAGATAGCTTAAATAGTATAGAGGCCTATTCAGAACAGTCTACGTGCAGTACTCTGTTAGTAAATAGCTTAAATACACCTAATATGGTAAAAGCACCATGTCCAAATAGGTATTTAAACCAGGGCTGCACATTATCCTGGGTCTAAAAAAGAACTAATAGTCCCAGAAAGGCTTTCTATATCAATGCAAATGCATAAGCTGTAATAATACAAAATATATTGAAAAAGCCTTCATATGACCAGATATATTAGCGTATTGCTATGCATACCCAGACATCAATACCTAAACATAGTATAAGAACAAAATGTAACATTTTCATATTGTTTTACAGCCCAAAGCATAAGTGCCTTATGGTACAAGTATATAAAACCAGCAAACTTAGCTCACCGTTTCGACCTCCACTCTGAGCCCCAATGTACATTTTGCACCCCTGCTTCGTCAATTTTGCAGGGTTCACTGCACGTCGGTCACGAATGGGTTAGTATGACAGGTCTTTGTAAGTGTTAAAATGTCACGCAATAAAAGTTATCTTGTAAAATAAACCTGAAATTCAAGTCTACAAATGTCAGCTGAGCTAATGATCACAGTAACTGGATCTGCTGCAAATTCTAAATGCCTGTAATTTAAAAAGAGCTTTGGAGCCGTCTTATTGTACAAGGTACAGTGTTACAAAGTAATGCAACTCAATATCTCCATCAATATTAAGTCAGGATAAAAAATTGCTTAATGCTGTTGAAGGAACCAACCTTTATGCAAGGAAAACAGCATGAAATTATTTCCCCTTGTCAAAATCAATAGACTGAGTGCTGCAGCTATTAAGACAGTATCCATAACTGCTACAGATCGAAATACAAGTCATTATCAACTAATCATGCATAAAGTGGAACGGGCTTGTGTACAAAAGGTGCTGGATTTTATCCGAAATGAGGTCCCTCTATTGGCTGTATACACAGGCTGTATACCCTAGGCAATAAGACTGGTCCTGTCCTTATGTCCTTGTGCCATACCTCCATTATGAGACTATTTCAGCATCAATTTGGAATATACAATTCTGTAATACTAGCGTTATAAAAATGCTGCTATCTTATTACATAAAACAATGGCGTCCTGATGCTTTAATGCAAGTGTAATGGCATTGGTGATCCCCATGTGACTGCTGAAGTCCAATCACAGGCCTCATTCCCCCCCCCCCACCACCACCACCGAAGGGAACCTAAGGGGGTACCAGATGCTCAGGAGAGGTGAGGGGAAACTGTATATAACTGTTTATTATGCATCTGAACTTCTGAAAAGACCCCAGAGTATCCAGAGTATGATAGTGGTTTGTGGGTGAAACACCCCCAAAATTTCAGGTTTGGATCAAGCCTAGAACGTTTGGAAAATTTGGGCCAAGTCCTGCTTGATCCAAACCAGTTTGCTCAACTCTATTGAAGGATGTTATTATATTATCCCATATGCAACTTTTCAGACCATACTGTAGATACTGAATCATGTGCATATGGTCTAAAATGTCACACATAGGCTAATAAATCCACATTTTTTTTCTAGAACTTGACGTGCTGTCATCTTATAGATCAATGTGATACATTTCTCAGGATTTAAAGTCAAGGCAGTAATAATAAAAGTGGTCTAAGGCTCAGCTGGAAGGATTGGACAATAGAAGGTCTTACGAGTTTTGCCTCAGTTGTACTAACTTGAATGAAAATAGAGAAAAACCATTTTAGCATTTTTACTAAAACTGTCCAATACTTGGTCTAAACTTTCACATCCAAATCTTGACAGTGTTATATCATAGGCCACATTGCGGTCACGACAGACTACACTCTTATTTGCTAAACAGCACCACCTGTTGGACAATGCAAAGAGTGTGTAAAACGCTTAATAAATGTGGTGAAGGGCATGGGGAGCAATAACTGGCTGGCAGCGCTCATACTGTATGTTCAAGCTAAACGTCCACATACCCAAAAACAATCATGAAAAAGTATGAGGAAAAAAGAGGAGCATATAAAGGCCACAACAATAATGACACCACAATATAACAAGATATATACATCTTTATAGAAATCACACATGGACCGCATGTTAAAAAGGACCGTGTGCTATATGTCCTTAAGAAGTTACCACAATAAGTATAATTCTCCCCATCCCATACAGAATATATCCCACTTATATACTGTGGAGAATTCTTGTAGTAGACTTCATGCATAGTCCCCACAATGTCCATAACACACTATACTTCACAGAACGGTGCAGTAGAAATAGACGTTGCAATGTTTCCATCCCTTTGTTATGTGCTTAATCCCTACAGCACAGTATTTTACCAAAAAGCAGGGACTCCTAGCATTAAGGTTGAGTGCACATGAGGTTTTTTGGTCCAGAAACTGAGACGGAGGCCGCCTCTGTATCCGGACCAAAAACCGGGTAGCTGCGACTTGATGCTGATGCACTGCACCGGCATCCAGTCGCGCACTCTACTCCGGATTAGGCCGATGAATGGGCCTAGTCCGAAGGAGGGAGTATTGTCAGGCCAAATCGCGAGGTGAATCAGCCTGAAGAATGAGCATGTCCATTCTTTTTTCCAGAACAATCGGCTCCCGGAAAAAAGATCTGACTGTCTCCTATTGATTTCAATGGGAGCCGTCTTTTTGGTCAGGATTTTGAGGCGAATACAACCTCAAAATCTTGACCAAAAAACCCTGTGTGCACTCAGCCTAAGAATCTGTGTCCCAGCATCGTGTTCAAGCCAGTACATGTTATTCACAGATGGGACCAAGTTTCATAGATGAAACTCAATTAAGTGAATGTAGGACTAAAGTGCCTTTAGTTTATTTGCTTAGGACATGACAGTCATTCTGCCGTTATGCTTAGTCACTGGTTCTGATGCTTGTACTCACTTTTAATGGAATCATAAACGGGAAAGCTTTAAACCATGCCATAAAAAGCTGTTTTTTATTCTTTGATGTCATAGGACTCCATCCTGTAGAGCAGGGGCCAGCAACCTGCAGCACTCCAGCTGCTGTGAAACTACAACTCCCAACATGCTCCATTCACTTCTATGGGAGTTCCAGGAACAGCAGAGCAAGTGTGCATGCTGGTAGTTGTAGTTTTACAACAACTGGAGTGCCGATGGTTGCCTACTAGAGATGAGCGAACAGTAAAATGTTCGAGGTTCGATATTCGTTTTGAGTAGCCCCTCAATATTCGACTACTCGAATCGAATATCGAACCCTATTATAGTCTATGGGGGGAAAATGCTCATTTCAGGGGTAGGCAACGTTCGATCAAATTACACTTACCAAGTCCACGAGTGAGGGTCAGGCTGGATCCTCCGAGAAGTCTTCTCCTTGCAGCATCCCCGCGGCGTCTTCCGGCTCGTCATTCACTCTGCCAGGCATCGGGCCTGGGCAGAGCCGACTGCGCATGCCCGCACTACAAGCGGACATGCGCAGTCGGCTCTGCCTAGGCCCGATGCCTGGCAGAGTGAATGAAGAGCCGGAAGACGCCGCTGGGAAGCTGAACGGAGAAGACTTCTAAAGGTAGGAGAAGAACCAGCGTTGATTGGCCGACTGTATAGCATTCGGCCAATCAATGCTGGTTCTGCATCAAACTTTTACATTCGATCGAACACCTACTCGATCGAGTACTACTCGCTCATCTCTATTGCCTACCCCTGCTCTTAAAGCTAACAAACTTTTTTTTTTAGTTTGCTAGTTTGCCTATTAAAGAGGACCTTTCACCTCCTCGGGCACATGCGGTGTAATACACCTCTAGAAAGCCAGCAGTGTGCTGAATTGAGCGGCTTTCACATTCTGTGCCCCCTGTGAATATCTATCTCTTCACCGGGGGCACAGAATGGGAAAGCCGATAGTGATAGTTGTTATTCTATATACTTTTTATCAAATATGATGAGCCTGAATTTTTTTTTTTCTTTTCTTCTTAGTTGCTATGACTCCTAGTATCTTTTCTATCTGCTATGAGCTTGTATGTGTTCTTTTTTATAATGTATTATTGTATTATTCATGCACACACTGAATTTCCCCATGGTGGGACTATTAAAGGAACACTGTCTAAAACTTGTACTAGAGACATCACAGAGCAATACTAGATTTCAGCTGCTACATATATCAGTTTTTGGTGTAATAACTTTTTTTTTTATCTGTAGAGTTTATTGAAAACTTTACAAAAGGGTAAATAAATAGCATAATGCAAAAGCATGGTAAACTAAGAAAAGAAGTACTCATATCCAACATGGGCTTAAAAATAGCCAACACCATCAAGGGTTAGCCTGTAAAGAAACCTACTAATACAGGCATAGCAAGTCCAAAACATTGTAAAGGTGGCATGGGGGGGGGGGTCGGGGGGCAGGACAAAGGGAAGAAAAATAAGGGGGAAGGAGGGTATCAAATCCCTTGCGTTATATAGTAAGTATCCCAGTGAGGCCATGCAGCCTGAAACACCTCACCAGTGTTGTTGAGGGTGGTAGTCAGAAACTCAAGGCTTTGGACGTCCTTTTGGTGTAATCTTAAATGTCTCAGACCATGAATAACTGTAACATTTTGATGCAGATGTCAGATCATAACATGCCCATTGTCTTTTTAGGGCTATAAGTACGGCCTTCTTGGCTCTTTTAGGAACTTCTGTACAAGCTATAGAGACCTGCGCATGTGTGGCCATCTTCCCTTTAACTGAGGCTGTATATCCTGTAGACATAGTCATACATGCTCTGGTAGAAATACTCCTTTATTGAATTTCTAAGCTCAATAACAATCAGTGTTGACTTGCAACAATATATAGTCTGTATAATGGCAATAGTCACGTGTATAGACACATTTCAGTCAATATTCAAGGTCAATTAGAGAAAAGTAATTTCAGTTACTTCACAAGTTATGTAGATTAATGCAATACGATACTTAAAAATGAGTTATGGGGAGGCATGACTAAGCTGCCAAGCAAGTAGTTGTGTTCTGTTAGAATTGTACTACTGAGATTTGGACAGGCAAAGAAGCTTGTGACTCAGAGGATGAATCCCTTTATAATAATTTCTCAGTAAGGAGCTTCGTCCTTACAGTGACAAGTCGGGACACCTTAGACTGAGTTATTCATTTGCTTTTAGAATTCAGTTCAACTCCGTGACAAGTGTTTTTGAATGAGAAGGGGAAAAAAAAAAAAAAAAAACATGAAGTTTACAGATGAACAAAAAGGTAAAAACTTAGCATAAATGAAAAGTCAGATCCTCAACAATCAATTTTGATCAACAATAATAACAATATATTAACATGTATTTTCTAAAATATAAAATAGTAATAATCATACAGTTTATAGATAAAAGGTTATGTCTAAAATACATTAGGACAAACAAAAACTAGAAAATGTAACAAGACGGTGGTTTCAAAGCAACTTGTTGCAGATATTTTAGTTCAGCAACATGAACAAATACACAGTCGTGAACAGAGAGACAAATTGCATCGGCAAAACTTCCTACAATGCCATTTATCATTGCACTCAACAATATGTCACTTTGTATGATTCATACTTTTCCAATTAATATCCACTTTTTTCTTCTGCTCAAACCTGCACAATAAATTTCGACATGCTAAGCCTCCACTAAGTGAGAGAAGTCCGATACAATGAAAGCTCTGGCAACGATTCGTCTGAACGTTTTCGTAGGAAAATGAGTTTTGCAGCCCAATTTACTCATGAACAGAACAATACACTTTATCAAAGCAGAGGTTACAGGGACAGGCACAGTCATGGTTCAGATGAGGGTTTTATCTGATTCCATACTACTTATCAGGATCTTTGCAATCTGTGATAAAAGTGGTTGTAACATAGATGGAGTCGTGGGCTTGGAGCTCTGAGACTTCAATGTCAAATCTGTAGCAGGGCTCACACCTACAGTACACTGCATTCCATGTACCATAGATCCCAACTGTCCCAGATCTGGCAGGACAGTACCAATTTTACACTGCTGTCCTGCCGTCCCAGATGGCTTACAGCTTTTCCCGCTATGCCCCTTAAATGTTATCCTCATTAACAAACTTTGCCTGATTGCCACTGCTAAATACTGTACTCCTGTAAGAACCTTCTGATGTCAGACTGTCACATGGTATTCTCTAGTCATGTGACTGGGTAGTCGTGTCTGTGCTTGTAAGAAGATCCTTCCACATGAAAAAAAAAGTTGTATCCCGTGCAGTGGAGGAAGATGGAGAGATGTGGGGGGTGAGATGTGGAGGGGGGAAGGTGGGGTTCAGGATGTACTTTGGGATGGAAGAGATGTGGTGTGTAGGGTGAACTATGGGGGGGGAGAGATGCAGGGTGTACTGTGTCGGGGGGAGAGAAATGGGGTAAACGGTGTACTGTGTGTGGGGGGGAGATGTGGAGTGCAGGATGTACTGTGTGGGCGGAGGAGATGTGGGATGCAGGGTCTAAAGAGAAATGGATGGGAATGGGTGGAGTAAATTTAGAGGTGGGTGGAGCTAAACCTGTTGTGGCGCACAAAGCATGCCCACATTTTGTGTCTCTTTCTGTCCTTTAAAAGTTTGGAGGTATGCATGTACCACTTACAATATTGATATTATTTAAATGGCAGAAGGGCTTTACAACAGATTCACACTAGCGTTCATCTTGGTTACCGGAAGAACGGAAACCTAATCCACATAAAAAGTAGTTACCCGCTTTAATGAGATCTGCTGGGTTTCCACCCAAAAAATAAATTTGGAGAGAAAAGTCCTGCTTGCAAGACTCTTCTCCATGCATTTTTCAAGCAGATTTTGGGAAAGAAACCCCGAACATGAAGCAGACGCAGGTGTGAACCTAGCCATAGAATCCCATCAAACCCCAGGACTCAATTGTGACTGCTACCTCTGAACACAAAATAACTGGAAGCATGTTTATTAACGTAGGAAATAGAAGCATTAAAAATTGAACAGCTGTATGAAAAAAGGAGAAACTCCATTTTATGTAGATTCAATATGCATCAATATCAGCAAGCTCCTTTTGGGTCTACAGATGGGGGTACAGAAGCTGAGCTGCTGAGGGAAAGGCTCCTGGCCATAACTGATAAGAGAAAACTACAAGAAGAAATTGCTCAAAGACGCCTTGAAATTGAGGAAGGGAAATTAAAACTCCATCACTTACAGAAAAAAGCCTTGCAAGAAAAATGGTTGTTAAATGGACTCAATTTCATGACCCCTGTGGAACAGGAGCAGATGATAAAACAAAACCAAGAAAACCAACGACAGATCAAACATCTGGAACAGAACATTAAAAGGCTTGAACAAGAAATTGAGGATCTGGAGAAGCAGGAAACACAGCTGATGGCTAAAGAAGTGCGGGACCTACAGATGCTGAAGTCCATGGAACAAACAACAGAAGATATAATAAAGGCAGTGAAAGCTGAAGTACCAGAAGAACCAGTAAAGGATATTTATGCCGGTATCCCAGACTTACCACTGTCCTAGAAGCCTTCATTCATCAGAGGAATGGAGAGTGCACAAACTGAGGATGGGGAGGAGGCACGGAAAGCATTATTTGCCATGGAAATCAAAGTTGAAAAAAAGATTTGAAGACTGGTGATAACACAGTAATCTCCTCAATCCTGGTGCCGTCATCTGAAATAAAAGATACAGGATGGCAGAAAGTCTGTATATGCAGAAAGTTCTGAAGGAAAGATGGTAAATAATGGACTAGACAGTCTTGCCCCTGTAGAAGTGGAGGATCTTCTGAGGAAAGCTACAGAGCGGAGTACACAATCTTCTACGGAGTATCATGAACTAGTATTCTCAAATCCCTTTCACAGTTCTTCCACCCAAAAAGGCCAAGTCTCCTCCAGGTTAAATAGCCATAGCTCAACAGTTGTCACCGAACATCAAACTGGTCATAGTTTTAGTGTTACAGAAGAAATGCCCATATCTAAATCATATGATTCCAAAGATCTAAGATCTTCTGAGCCAAGAGTCATCATGCAGAATGGACAAGTAACTAACGTGGAGTTCCAGATTAAGGGGGTTCATCATGAAGCAACGTTTAGGAACTCGGGAGATGACATTGTGGCATTTCCATCTACTGACCTGGAAGAGGACATGCACTACAACATTGTCCTTGCTACACCTTGTTATGTAGATGACAATGAGCCAGTTACTCTGATTTTCATGGGGAATAAGCATGCTGATGAAAATGATACCAAGCCACTAACCAATTATGAAGGGGTCATCCAAGCAGAACTGGTTGTTATTGATGAAGATGGGGGTTCAGAGTCATACAAAGTGTAAATTTTATGTACAGCTCATGCATATTCAAGTTCAAAGAGGGCCTGGATGCCTTACTCGATAAGAACAATGTTATGGGTTATGGATTCTAGATTATAAGGACACATTGATCCAGGGTTTTTATACTGACTGTCAGATTGGAGTCAGGAAGAATTTTTTATCGCCTGAAATAGGGCAATTGGCATGAACCTCATGGGTTTTTTTTTTGTTTTTTTTTCCTTCCTCTGGATCAACACTGTAGGTGATTGTAGGGTTATAGGTTGGACTTGACGGACTGTTGTCTTCATCCAACTTCATCTACTATGTAACTATATTGTTATACAATTGATGCATGTGGCACATATCCAAAATGGGGTCCCCACAGAATCTTGTGGGTCTATAAAGCACCTCAAACTTTATATGGAGGTACAGATCCTATTAATATTATAAAGGTGAATGTTTGTGAGTTTTTTTTTTTGTTTGTTTTTTTTAATGTAGATTGTGAGCCCCACATAGAGCTCACAATGTACATTTTTCCCTATCAGTATGTCTTTTTTGGAATATGGGATGGAAATCCATGCAAACACGGGGAGGACATATAAACTCCTTGCAGATGGTTTTATGCTCTTGGCGGGATTTGAACACCAGGACTCCAGCGCTGCAAGGCTGCAGTGCTAACCACTGAGCCACCGTGTGGCCCCTTGTGTGTTTGGATGTTCGGATGTTTGTTCCTCAATCACAGCCAAACGGCTGAACGGATTTTGGTGAAATTTCACACACACCTACATATTTCCCAGGAAGGTGCAATAGGCTACTTTAAATGTGGGTCACTCACCCCAAGTCGCCACCGTAACCCTCCAAAGACCCCTCCGGGCTTGGCTATAGAAGCTGGCATTCTTCCAGCGCTGGTCTGTCCACGCGCCTCCTATTGGTGCATGGTAGGCTGTGGGCGGGTTATAGAGCCAGAGCTGTGGCACAATAGGTTGGGGGCTGAATGTGGGTGTGCCGATTCAGCAGGCACACACTGAACAACATGGCGGCCGCCCACAGGGTCCGCAGCTATACCAGGCTGCCTACACACATCGCGGAGGCTGAGGAGGAGGCTGCTGCACCCCACTCAACACATACAGGTCAGTGCAGCGGGGGGAAGGGGTGTCCCGGGAGGGGGTGTCCCCCGGTCGTCGGTCTCCCCAGCTTCAGTTCCCCCCCTACATCGGCTCCCTGTGTAGTACGACTCACCTTTGTCTTTGTCCTCCACTGCTGTGTGTGCTAGCTGAGTGCACACAGGTCTCGGCCTGCTGCTGCCTGTGTCCTATATGAAGCACAGCGAGCTCCGGCGTCAGGTTGCTATGACGCCGGGCCAGCTCTGCTACATATACGCCACAGGCAGCAGCACGAGAAGTGTGTGCACTCAGCCAGCACAGACAGCAGCGGAGGACAAAGACAAGGTGAGTCGTACTACACAGGGGGCCGATGTAGGGGGGGGGACATGAGACTGGGGGGCAGAGATGGGGTGGGAAGAAACTGGGGGCAGAGATGGGGGTGAAAGGAACTGGGGGCAGATGAAGTGAACTGGGGCAGAGAAGGGGAGACATGAAGCTTGGGGCAGAGATGGAGGGAGAAGAAACTGAGAGCAGAGATGGGGGACAAGAAACTGGGGGCAGAGATGGGGGGACAAGATAATGGGGGCAGAGATGGGGGGGACATGAGACTGGGGGCAGAGATGGGGGGGAGAAACTGGGGGCTGGAGAGGGGGGACATGAGACTGGGGGGGGGAAACTGGGGGCAGAGAAGGGGGGACATGAAGATGGGGGAGAATAAACTGGGAGCAGAGATGGAGGGGACATGAAGCTGGAGGCACAGATGAGGTTGGGGACAAGATACTGGGGGCACAGATAGGGGGACAAGAAATATAAGCGGTTCGGCGCCACCGCCAAACCGCAGATGAAGTCGCAGGTAACTGCTAGTATATCATATAAGAAGACACAGATAGAAGAAGAAAATCATGATATGCTCATGCTTATAGCAATATTGCTTTTAACAAAGCCAGTGCTCCCAGAGAAAATACAAAAGCACCATATGACAGCGCACAGAGTACCTGAGCTTCCATAATACCAACCTGTAGGGATTCTATTGTCAGAACTTTCTTGTAAATATAACAGGGAACTGAAATAATTGGTTCCCTGTACATCTGAATATCCTTGTTTATACGCATTATGTAAACTGTTTTGTGGAATTATGTAGTTGATGATTTTGATTTCTATAGGGAAGTTGGGGAAATAAGGAACATGCCTTTATTTGTGTGCAATCTTACCGCCGAGAAAAAGACAATGTACAAATAAACTCCCCATAATTCAGTATTTTGTAAAAGCAGATGTATTGTCAAAATGCTACTCAGCACTAGAGATGAGCGAGTAGTATTCGATCGAGTAGGTATTCGATCAAATACTACGGTATTCTAAATACTCGTACTCAGTTGAATACCACCTGGTAAACGCAGTAAATATTCAATTCCCCTCCCACCTTTCCTGGTGCTTTTTTTTTTTTTTTTTTTTTTTTTTTTTTTTTTTACACCAATAACTATGCAGGGGAGGTGGCACAGGAACTAAGACAATGTAGGCTTTGGAAAAAACAAAACAAAACATATACAGTCATTGGCTGGCTAAATCAGTAGCAGCAGCAGTAATAATAATAATGCTGGGACTTGGGCATGTTAGATGCACCCAGGCATGCTTCCCCTGCCATCCCAGTTGCATTACAGAGGTGTTGTCATCATTTCCTGAGGTGTCATTGTGGACTTGGTGACTCCAATTGGTCGAATTTTGGTTTCCCTGAAACGAACATGTTTTTCCCATAGACTATAATGGGATTAGATATTCGAATGAATAGTCGAATATTGAGGTCTACTCGAATCGAATCTTGAATTTTCGAATATTTCGCTACTCGCTCATCTCTACTCAGCACCTTATACACATGGGCACCCTTATGGGATTTTTATTTCAAGTATAATTTTTATAAACACTAGCTGGTACCCGCGACTTCATCTGCGGTGATTGTAGAAGTGGGTATATACAGGCGTGGGTAAGGTTTTCGTAGTGTGTATAAGGTATGAGATATGAAATGTAACTTTGTATCTTGTTTTTGCTGTAATTCAGAGAATACGTGAGACTTTTGTGTTGAAGTTAATTTGTATTTGAGTTGCTATATGGTGTTGTGAGAAACTTTACATAGTGACTTTGGGACAGAAGTATTTGAAGTTAACCCTTTCCCGCCGATGGCATTTTTTGATTTTCGTTTTTGACTCCCCTCCTTCTAAACCCCATAACTTTTTTATTTCTCCGCTCCCAGAGCCATATGAGTTCTTAATTTTTTCCTGGGACAAATTTTTCTTCATGATGCCACCATTAATTATTCTATATAATGTACTGGGAAGCAGGGAAAAAAATCAGAATGGGGTGGATTTGAAGAAAAAATGCATTTCTGCGAATTTCTTAAGGGCTTTGGTTTTACGGCGTTCACTGTGCAACCAAAATGACATGTCCCCTGTATTCTGTGTTTCGTTACGATTCCGGGGATACCAAATGTATATGGTTTTATTTACATTTTGACCCCTTAAAAAAACCAAAACTGTGTTAAATTATTTTTTGAAAAGTCGCCATATTCCGACAGCCGTAACTTTTTTATACGTGCGTGTACGGGGATGTATAGGGCGTCTTTTTTTGCGGGACCGGGTGTACTTTGTAGTTCTACCATTTTCGGGAACTGTTATTGCTTTGATCACTTTTTATTCAAATTTTTATCAGAATCAAAACAGTGAAAAAAATGGCGGTTTGGCACTTTTGACCATTTTTCCCGCTACAGCGTTTACCGAACAGGAAAAATATTTGTATAGCTTTGTAAAGTGGGCGATTTCAGATGTGGGGATACCTAACATGTATGTGTTTCACAGTTTTTAACTACTTTTATATGTGTTCTAGGGAAAGGGGTGATTTGAATTTTTAATCCATTTTATTTTTTTTTATTTTTTTTTTTACCTTTTTTAAACTTTTTTTTGCATTTATTAGACCGCCTAGGGGTATTGACATGGGTGGGCGGTGTCGCGGATTGTCAGAGCAGTGGGGGTCGGCAAACATGGCTGCTCCGGAGCGTTAAAGAGCCTCCTGGAGTATCGTTAAGGTGAGGGGCAGAGTGGTAAAGTATATGTATATGTGATTGTGTGGGGTTAGGGGCGAGGCTGTAGAGGGCAATATGAATTTTGTGGCTTGCTATGGTCCAAAGTGTGTGAGATTGCAGAGATGGTGGTGTGAGTTTGGGTTTTGTGGGGGTCCTGGCACAAACATATGTGCGCTATTGTGACGTAAAGTAGCCTATTGTTTAATCGGGTGTATTAACTATGTTTGTGGAAAATTTCAGCCAAATCGGTGGAGCGGTTTTTCCATGATTGAGGAACAAACATCCGAACATCCAAACATCCAAACACACAAACCCACAAACTCACAAACTTTCACTTTTATAATATTAATAGGATTTATATTGGTTACTAAAAGTTTCTTTTTACTTGTATATTTATCAAGACATTTGGAGAATAGCTTGAATATATATACATTTTTGCGTTGCCTCTTTTGTCCGCCATATGGTGCATTATATTTGGCCAGATTTCATGCCCTTAATACATGTAGACAAGCCAATCGCTTGATGTGCTTACTGGTAAAGTTTCACATGCCTGACATCAGAAGGACAAGATCCCCTGAGGGTGTGCACAACGCTTTTGGTTAAGCAGCTCATTGATTGGAGAGTGTCACATATATGCATTGTGCTCTGGTTGAATCTCCTCCCGCGCTAGGAGATGTAAGGGGTCTAGCTTCCGTAGTCCAAAGTAACATGTTTCGCTGATAGCCATGTGGCCACTTGCCAGACTGGCATGGCATTCACACGAGTAATTGATGTATATTGAACTCTGAGAATAAATGTTGAAATTTAGAAACGCGTGGGGTCTAAATGTGATACAACTCTGGGTGTGTGTGCACACTGTGAGGGATAGGGGGATAGTTCTTAGCCAGTAGAGGGTCTCTCAGTAGCTGAGCTCATAGATTGGTGTCCTCCTTTCACCCCCAAATATAGTTTTTAGCTGTGTCACCCGGCATGACAATACATATTCAGGGTGACCAATGTTTTGTCTTTAGGACAGAATGGTAAGGTTATGTACAACGATTTATATAATCACATACATTATTCTGTTTTTATTGCAATAATAGTTATATTTTTGGCTTCTATTTTTAGTTATTTCAGTAACCATGCTACGATAACAAAGGTAGCAGCAGTCAGGATTCACACATATTACTGGAAGGGATATATCCACATGAGAAAAGACCGAAACTGGATTCTGAAAATGAATTCTTTTATTTTGGTATATAAAGTAAATAGTATAAAAAAGACCAAAAACGATTTTACAATTCACATCTATGAGTAAGTGTGAGGAGTTTGAAAGGCGTCTCTGAAAAACACAGCAAAAATATATAAACTTAAAGAGTTTATGATGCGAACATAAAAATAACATCATAAATGCATAAACGCAATCACAAACCTCAAGGTAATATTGGTCTTCACATAACTTGAGGTATAAATGTCTTCATAAGAATATTGTACTTTCAAAGCCACAATTCTTCCCTGTAATTGTAAAGTAGGTCTTTTCATAGTCCATTGTCTTGTTCAGAAGGTAAATCCAATCCTTAGTCTCTAGAGGGGACAAAACCAACCATTTATATACAATAAACAGCTTAGTCATATTTGTAATATTAGAATCATAGAGCTGTAGAACTCTC
This sequence comes from Leptodactylus fuscus, assembly GCF_031893055.1. Classification (NCBI taxonomy): domain Eukaryota; kingdom Metazoa; phylum Chordata; class Amphibia; order Anura; family Leptodactylidae; genus Leptodactylus; species Leptodactylus fuscus. The sequence continues at coordinate 43,322,930 of NC_134267.1, forward strand.
TATCCCATAAGATACAGAAAACTGGATCAGAAAGAATATCCTGTAACATTATAGAACCAGTGAAGCCAATCATCTCAGACCAGTATCTGTGTAATTGTGGCCATCAATAAATAAGATGAATACAATTTTTACCTGTTAACTGTGCAATATAGATATTACTATTATATTGCTTTCCAGACAACTGGTCTACACCATTTCTACACTTTTCCTGTGATGGTTGGGGGGGGGGGGGTTGGTTAGCTCCGTAGAAGCAGTGGTGCGGACACAAAACATGTAGCAAACTGGTTTATTTAGAAAAAAAAAAACAGGAAAAATAAATAAACCTTGACTTCAGGCATAAAATGAGTGAAATAAAATAGTCTTAATTTCAGACAAAAATAAAACTAAATCCTGCTCGTCTGAGCGACAAACTAAACAGAAATGATAACCTAACTATACATGTGGCTTACTATCAGCCACATGAACAAAACAAGTGCAATATTGTCTCACCGGACTCGGGGTTACAGGACTGACCCAGATGCCTCCTCTCCTTGGATATGCATTGGAATTCAGAATCTGCAGGCTTAGCTCACACCTGGAGCTAAGGAGTACTCAAGACCCGCACTTGACCAGGCATAAGTTAAAAACCTGGGGGTGATATAGTGTGATTCCAGCACTCTGCCTGTCACAGTCTCACATGGTATAGAGAGATTGGATTTGCTAAAGTAGCTCAATAATTCATATATATTTGAAATTAGTCCCTTTCAACTCCCGAGTGTATTTAGTTAGCTAATTTTAAAAACCTCTTGACTTTTGGTTAGAGGTGTCTTGCATAGGGATGCAGGTCACTTCACTTGTATTTTGTACTCAAGTAGGGATCCACCCCATATGAACAATGTTGAAAGAACTTTAGACTCCAGAGATTCAAAATACAATTATATTTAGTTTTATTGTGGTGTACAATCCAAATACAGCAACATATTAGTTGACTGTTCGCAACCTTTGTCAGAATAACACAGTGGTAATAATCAGTGTGCCATGTAGATAACATAAAACGGGAAACATCAAAAATTCATAGTAACACGTACAAGCGAAATATGTAGTATTAGACAGTTGAAGGGAAAGTTGAATGGGCCTGCAAGGCAACTGATAATGGTGGTGGTTTTCCCTTGGGCACTTCCAGTTGTAGAGGGGTCCTTTCTTCCCCTGAGCCGTGTAATGGTGTTCGGAAGCACACTGATGGTAAGCACAGGAATGACTCAGGAGGCAGTTGTGCAGTTGAAACAAGATAAACTTTACTGTAGTTACTAGTAACACATACCTTTGCTATCTAAGGGCTTTAACTGAGTTACTGGGTGATTGGATAGTTTCTTTAAATCAAGGGCTGTAGTGTACATGCAGCAAGTCTAGATCTCTTGGCTTTTAGCCCACCCTGAACTAAGGGGCACTGGAGACTTGGTCCCTACCCGCTTAACCAATGGTCAGTGATTGGCCAAGAGATTTATCAAGTCTTCTAAATTAGAGTAAACTTCTAGACTACTAAGATGCTCGTCCATGCCCTCATAATCTCCTGCTTACACTACTGCAACACCCTTCTCCATGGACTGCTCCTTTAATTTACCTCACCCCCCAATCTTCATCGGCTGCTCCCTTCTGCCTGTCCCTCCACCGGCTACCCATAGCCCAACGAGTTCAAGCTACTAACGTTAACATACAAAGCGATCCACAACCCGTCCCCTCCATATATCTCCGAACTAATCTCCCGCTACCGGCCTACACGTAACCTCAGATCCTCTAATGACCTCCTACTCTGCTCTGCTCTCATCTGCTCCTCACACAACAGTCTCCAAGATTTCTCCCGTACATCCCCCATACTCTGGAACTCCTTACTAAGACACATAAGTCTGACCCCCACGATCACAGGCTTCAAGAAGGCCCTGAAGACTCACCTATTCAGGAAGGCCTACAACCTCCAATAACTGTTACGGTTCCGTGTATTAATTAAAAAATAATATTTTTAAACAACAGAACCTCTAGTCTGCAAGGCACTGCAGCGAGGTCCAATGGCCCAATGATGGGCGGCTGAGTGTCTGAATAGTGCCCTACCAGTTAACTCCACTGGCAGACACACGACGCAGTACTAAATGTGTACAGGCTGCAGGAAAGCCCTGCCAGTTAGCTTCACTGGACAGGTGCTCAGTGCAGCTGAAACAGCAAACAAGGCTGCCAAGGGTTAACTCACCCCAGGTCAGCAACTAAACATTCTCCTACAAACAGCCAGGAGAGTGAAGGAAGTTTAGACAGTAAAGGCTAACTGAGAGCCCAAGCCTGCTGCAACTCTATGGGCTGGAACAGAGTCTACTGCTCCTAACCCAGGTATAGAGCTGTCAGTTCAGGGCTTACAGGGTACTAACTACAGGCCTAGTCTGAACACCTGCCTGGAAACTGGAGCCTTTCCCTGAACTACTGTCATGCACAACCTTCAGTCATTTGATTCAAAGTGTGAGCACCGGGCGGGCGTCAGCTCACACTTTTTAAAGGGGAGTCTCCGCCCAACAGGGCAGTGGCTATGACCTCACTGCTCATGCCCAGTAGGCAAGAAGTGGCACTTAGCCTGTGAGCGACTCCAATAGGCCTGAGCATGCTCAGTGGGCCGAAATCTGGACTTACACTCCAGACACCTCACTACATGAGGCCGAGGGCGAGGGTTAGATTGACCCGCAGGTGGCGCTGCGCGCTGAGAGTGGACCCTGCGGGACCCAATCCTAACAATAACACTATCACCGCACTGCCATTTGAACAGTCTCCCCCATCTCCTTCTGTCTTTACCCCCTTCCCTCATAGATTGTAAGCCCTCGCGGGCAGGGCCCTCTACCCCATTGTGCTAGTCGGTCATTGTTAGTGTTATGTCTACCTGTATATTTTGTGTATTGTATGTAAACCCTCAAATGTAAAGCACCATGGAGTTAATGGTGCTATGTAAATAAACTATAATAATAATAATAATAATAATAATAATAGAGGGGGTAGCCAGAACACAGTGGAAAGGTCCTATAAGGCAACATAAAACATATGGGAAGCTGCAATACAATATACAATACAGAAACACATGAGAAAACACATAAAAATATAAGAATATACACAAACTATATACATAATGGCACAAACATAGCAAAATTAAAACTATTTAAGCAGTAACCACTGTGATGCGTCAAATGTCACACATACTGTACATCTAAACCATTTGAAGGAACATCTGTAAGGACACTAAATCCTAAAGGTTCTTTTGTATAGACGAGTGTTTCCTAGTAGAGATGGACAAACATCCCAAGCATCGATTCACTTCAGGTTTGGGTTGCTGAGATTCATGATTTGTTTCGGATTGGGCCTCCTCATGGTGATGTCATGTGACTGGCCTTTAGTGGTCTCATGGGCACGCCAAGCGACGGACAACATAAGGAGGCCCAAAAGAGGTGAGGCAAGGCAAGTATAATTTATTTTTTTTAATTTTCTTTCACCTCCCCTGACCTTTTACCTATTATACACAGCAAAAAGGCATATATAGAATGGCACTGCTATATCCCAAGCCCAGTAACCATCAGCACTGGAGTGTCTCACTCTCCATATCCTGGGGTGCACAGTTTCTCAGCAGAAAGACATCCACAATGTAAATAGAAGTAGAAAAATAATGGGGCATTCTCCCAATATCATAAAATATCCAACTTTACTCTTTGTCCGTTAAAAACAATACAGCAGTGTGGCCCATTACACACATTCCTATGCCGGGGAGGTATTTGATGAATACTACTCGCTCAACACTAATCCCAATTATTTGGTTTAAGGACGCTTGATTTTCAAAATGTGCAAAAATATGACCTTGGTCAAATATTGAATATACGTCCTCCTTATAGCAATTGTGAGATCTCAAATGTTCCGTCATGTGTCTGGGGTAGCAGTCTATGAGGACACCTCATTCACCATTTCTTTATACACTGTGAGGTCTGTAGATTCATTATACCTTATAGACCAGCTCACATTTACCAATTTATACTCCTTTCCTTGAAAAGTTGATATATATGGGTTATTTATACATGTAATAGGCAGATAATTAGCATAACGCTTAAGAGAAAATGAGTTATAAAAATGTAATTTTAAAAGACCAATATATATTTAATTTAAACTAAATCTTTCCATTTCCCTTTGGCATTAACATATTTATTACATGTCTGGGGTGACAGCATTTCATGATAAATGGCTATTTAATATTGCATTTTAGAACAAATTCTACTTTTTCCAGAAAATGAAAATAAAAACCTTTAGAAATCCAGTTCCTAATGACAAAACGACAATCCTTATGTTAATGGCATCATGTGCTTTTGTTACTTTGTCAGCTTCTTTTATAATAACTTTGATGGTGTGATTTATTTCCTCTTTCAGTAAATCATGGCAGGCTTTCTGCAGGAGAATGGGGATTTTAGTCGGTTCACATGTGCAAACTGAAAATTGTGACATTGAGTTCACCATTGCTTAATCATGAAAAAAAAATTAACTCAATAAACTTTAAAGGGAAATCGTCGCGGGGATTTATAATTCTGTCGTATTATATTTCTTCTTTATCACTTCTGAAATATATTACTGATAAAGAAATCTGATCTTAGAAATATTGAAATGAGTTCTTTGTTTACTGTGATTCCATTTGACACTTCAAAATTAGCATTTTAAAATTTCGTTAGCATGCTTTAACCCTTTATGAACTATGTCAATAGGGAAACCTCTTTTTCTTTTTGCCTTCTCATATTTTTTATTTCTAAAGTTAAATTGATGCTTTAGACCATATTTGTTGCATGCTTACATACGCGCAGGTGTATAATGTTTAATTTATCGAAGGTTGGCATGTACAAAATTCCTCAATTCTGCCAAGAATTTATTTGCTACTTAGAAAGGATCTGTCACCAAGTCTAAATAGTCCAATGCCCTATAATGTCTAAATTATATGGTTTTTAAAATCACTCCATTTAAAACACAACTCCTCCTGCAAAGACCAAGTCCTTATAAAGCATTGTGAAATGATTATTAAATTTTAAAATATATATATTGTCAGGGTCTGGGGTTGCTAAGTGGGGTGGCGTAGACACAAAAGTCCAAACAAAAGTACAGCAACAAAAGGAAACAATACAAAAATAAATACCTGCCCGGCTATGCTCTAACTGAACATAGAATAGGTTACCTGACCTATAATAGCAGAAATCAAAAGCCAGTTGAATCATTCAGGACACAGCTCCAAAAATATGACCTCTCTCTTTTACTCTCCAGCCAAGCTCTACCAAAGACTGCTGCTGGTGCTGACGTCTTAAGCCTCCTTCATGGGGAGACTCTCTGCAGCTGAGTCACTGCCTGAACATCCTCAAAGTGTGGACTGGAGGGGGGTGGAATGACAGGTCCCACTACCAACCTACCTGCCATTCCTAAAAATCCAGCCCAGTAACTGGAACTCTGAAATAACCCTCAGCAGACAATAGTTATCTTCTGAGGAATGTTCCTTCTGGAGTTTTCTCATCTCACCCACCTTAGTAGTCTTGGTGAGATGTACACCCGCTCCATTACCTGACCAGCCACCCGCAACATGGGGCATCATCCAAAAAAGGTTGATATTTTTGAGGTGTCTTGATGGATTTAGACACACTAAATACCAAACTACTCAGGGTAACTTGTTCTCCTTACATTTCAAGCCTATGCATTTTTTTTTATTTAGACATGGCTGTATAAGTACTTATCTTTTTTAGGATAAATTGTGTTTTTCAATGGCACCATTGAGTTCACATGCTTAATGAGGAAAACCAGCAATCTGTCATTGATTTAGCATTTTATAGCTTATACTACTTGCCACAAACAAAATTTCATTTGCCTCCATAAGTAGAGAGTAAAGCTCTATGATCTGTTATGTAATCACTGGGACCAGTACAGACAATAGCACTGAAGTTACCTTTTTCCCCATAACTATTGCTTTTATTAATTTTCTATCCATCATCACAATTGTGATAATGTGCCATGGCACACCTAGTCATCCACTATACTGTATTAGTAAACTCCATAACTCAATTTACTGATATTTTGTTACAGAGATATTTAGTCTATTTAATTTGGGTGATTTTGGGAAGATATTTGCATGCTAACATAGTCGTACATTTATGCAAATTAGCTTATTAAAATTGGGCTGAGAGCAAGTCTGCATAACTCTTGCATTCTGCGTTCTAGAAGATAATTTTTAACATTGCCAACACTGCCGGTGGCCTTGTTAATACAAATAAATGACATTTCTGATCTTGGTTGACAGTAGAGAGATAGTGAAAGGTCCTTTTTACCATCTCCACCAACTCCAACTGTTAGAATCTTTCAGTATATGCTGCGTCCCTGATTCTGGCACAGTTGGATTTTTTTTTTTCTAACCCTCACTCACCTATTATCTTAATTAGGATATGTAATGTTAGGTGGGCAATCCTACACTGGGGTAGACAGATTGGCAGTACCATATTGGGTGCCAAAAATAAGTGTAGTAATTACTAGTGGGCTAGAGCGAAATTCCAATTGTGCCATAATCAGTGGAGTGGAAGCTGTTGAAAGATGCAAAGAGTTGGAATTGGAAGCTCAGCTCATATACTTCCTCCCAAACATATCTCCATACTTTTTAGGGAGCATATCTCCATACAGTAGCTATATGACCTTATGTTGCACTTCATCCACTAAATTTGGCACTTTGTACAGTGTGTGAGAAGGTGACAGGCAGAGTGCTGGAGTCCAGATATATCAGCACCAGGTATCTGATATATGTGTAGTCCAGGGCAGATCTTGAGTAGGCCTCTGCCCAGGTGTAGATCCTGGCTCACTACTGGCTAGAAAAAGGCTGCAGATCCTGCAATCCAGTGCGGATCTATGGAGTGAAAAGAGGTGTATGGTTCTGTACTGTAACCCTGAGTCCGGTGAGACAATATTGCGCTTGTTTTGTTTGTGTGGCTGGAAGTAGGCCAAATGTATAGTTAGATTATCAGTTCTGTTTAGTTAGTTGCTCAGACGAGCAGGTTTTCATTTTTTATTTATTTTTTGCTTGAAGTGAAGGGTGCATTTTGTTTTGCTCATTTTATGCCTGAAGTCAAGGTTTATTTATTTCCTGTTTTTGACTATTTGGGTCCTCACCACTGCTTCTACTGAACTACATTCTCCACAACCCCTTTTAAAACCCTATTTATAGGAAACATTTATAAAGTGTTCATTTACAAGTCACGTGGATTTTTCTGCACAACGCTTATTATTGTTAATAATTTTGGTGTTTGGAAGTCATTGTAACATATTTGCCTATGAGTATGAAGCGCCTTGATATGTAAAGACTTTTGCTCCGATTATTTTTTTTATTTTTTTTTTTTTTAACCTCACTCAATCTTGTCTAAATTTCCCTTTGTGATTTAAATGCAAAGTGACACAAAATGATTTAATTGAAATGTACATCAGAAACCGTAACAAATTACTTTTATGTTACTTTAGTGTTAACAATCAATCAAAGCTTCAAGACCAACACACTCCAGGCCAAGGATTCAATAAAGTGAAACAACTCTATAACTCTTTGGTAAATTCAATTGATCAAGATGATTTATCACTGGATCTACTAAATGAAATACTAACACTAGTCCATTACTAAACCTTCTTGATATTCTTTGCAGTTTTGTCTGTAGATTAAACTAGACCCATATAGATTATGCAGCATGTCCAGATTTTATCTTTCCTTAATAATAATATCAAGCTTTATTTTCTATAAGATTGCAATAAAAAAGACTTGGTGGAAAATGATTATTCCAAATGTATCAACATTTTACTCCATGTTTTTCCTTACTTAGAACCTATACCGTTTTAGAACAATGGAATGGGCCAACACTATTTATAGGCAGGGCAAAAGAGGCAGTTGCTCCAGGCTCTCTATTTCCAATTCATCCTAGCTGTTCTCTGATACTGTCAGGTTAAGTTTACCATATAAACACAGAAGATTAAGCTCATATCACCTCCAGGTTCTCAGCCCAGAACAATAGCAATAGCCGAAAAGCTGATCAGCAATTATGGTTACTTTAATTTTTGCTGTTTGGTTAAAATCAGCACTATTACCCCAAGTACACTAAATGTTATATCAGAAGCAGCACTTTCTTGTTTACACGGGTAAATGTGCTGTAGATAAGATTATTTTTTGATGTACATAAAAGATACAGTCAGTTGACAAATGAGCATTTACTGGTTTGTTGACTAGTTTGTGAACTGTTTGCATGGGGAAATGATCAGAAACAAACGTTTCTGCAAACATTTGCTGAGAAAAGGAACTAAGCCAGCACCTAGTCAATGCAGGTACATAGATAAAGCAGGTATTTATTTTTCATATCCTTAAGGCCCCAAGTAGTGATCTGTGGAAAAGATCACTGTGTAAACACATTGCACTTTTCACAGAAAGTTCACAGTTTTCCCCTGTGGACTTTCTGTCCCTATTATACCTTGTGAGAAGGTGATAGCTTGAGTGCTGGAGTCCAGATATATCAACGCCAGGTTTCTGATGTATGTGTGGTCCAGGGCAGAAACGAGCCTGCTGCAGAACCAGTGTTAATTTGCTGCAGGCTCGTCTTTGCTAGTCAAGAGAGCTGGCAGCATGTGGTTTCGAGGGAACTTACTTTTTCTCATAGGAATGCATTGACCAGCATTGATTGGCCAGTGTACAGCATTCAGCCAATCAACGCTGGTTCTGCCCGAGGCTCATCTGTGAGGAGGCGGAGTCTAAGATTGGACCACAATGGAGACTGCCATCTCTCCTGATTAGAAAGGACGAGCCTGCAGCAAATCAACGCTGGTTCTGCAGCAGGCTCGTCCTTGCTAGTCAGGAGAGCTGACAGCTTGCTGTTATGAGGGAGCTGACTTTTTCTTCAGCGCAGCTGCAAGCGGTGTGCAGTTAAAGCGCACAGACCCCATAGACTATAATGGGGTCCGTGTGCTTTAACTGCACAGCACTCCTCCTAAACACTCTCCTCCTGCTATTCGTGGACTTGGTGACTCTCCTTTAGTCGAATAGTGGTTTCCCCTGAAATGAGCATTTTTTCCTATAGACTATAAAGGGATTCGATATTAAATTGACTAGTCGAATATTGAGGCTCTACTGGAAACGAATATTGAATCTCAAATATTTCACTGTTTGCTCATCTCAAGCTATCAGTTTTGTTTAGTTAGTTGCTCAGACAAGCAGGATCTTATTTTGTTTTTGCCTGAAGTTAAGGCTGTATTTTGTTTTGCTCATTCTGTGCCTGAAGTCAAGGTTTGTTTATTTTCCGTTTTTTTTTTTCTAAATAAACCAGTTTGCTGTATATTTTGTGTCCCTGTCTTGACTGTTTGGGTCCGCACCACTGCTTCTACCAAGCTAACTTCCCCACAAGCTATAGAGAAACCGCCAGCATTTCTGTCGGTATAATTGACATGCTGCAATTTGTATCTGAAGTGTATGTATTCAAGGGAAAGTGGATATTGTATTTATTTTATAAAATAAGTTAAAAATACAGAAGCAGTGTGAAAAATGACATATATCCTTATGGCTTCCATAGGAATTAAGATCATAAGTAGCAGCCAGGTGCTGTTGTGACCCTTTCTGTAAAAGCAGGGGTTTTGATAGTTTGCTGGTCTGGAGATTTTAGGCATTTGTTAACATAATACCAAGGAGAAAAGGGTTTAAGGCGATTTCCAAAGAATCTGAAGTACATCATTCTACAGTGGGAAAGATTATTCACAATTGGGAAGCATTTAAGATAGTTGAAAATTTTCCCAGCAAATTCAACCCTAGATCAAACAATGCAATGCAATGATCAGACAAAAAAACGGCATCAAAACACTACAGGCCTTAGTTTGCTAATTGTTCAAGTTCATATAATTAGAAAAAACACTGAACAAGTATAGATTGTTTGGAAGGAGAGACCTAGGAGAAAACAACTTTATTTTTTTTCTCAAAAGAAAATGGTATCATGACTGTTTGCAAAGTTACATCTGAACAAAGCAAAGGACATTGCTGAATCTGGAACAAATGTAATTATTTTTCTCACTTTTATAACATTAACTTATTCCGTAGTAAGAGTTTTTGCAATAAAAAGGAAAGTTGATGATATGGAAAAGACTGTGTAAAATACTGTATATAAATTGGAGATCTTTAACTTTCCTTAGGGCTATATATAGCTATGCAATTAATAATTTTCTGCAAAATGAAAAGAAATTAAATATTGAAACAAAGCCCTATCTATCTGTATGCATTAATGCAATAATAGAGAATTAACATATACAATGTGTAAATTAGATCAATCACAAAGTCTTCATATAATAAAAATGGGAATTTTATGTTGTGTTCCATGATATTAAGCAGAAGACTTACAGGGGTTGTCTAGCGATATAAAAAGTATATGCAACTATAATTTAATCAAACTTACTAATTATGAAACCTGCACCATTGTCATATACTTAGTGTTAGCCTATGAGTCCAAGATGCTGACACAGCAGAATACTTCATTCCCCTATCTGTCTCAGTAACATTGTGAAAGAGGGCAGACTGTCTAGCTAAGGGCTCGTTCACATCTGTGCCCGGTCTCCGTTCATACAGGTTTTCATTTCCTGCACAAAACTGAGCAGGAGACGGAAAGCTCAGAACCAGTGGCGTAACTACCACCATCGCAGCGGTAGCAGCTGCCACAGGGCCCGGGACATTAGGGGCCCGGTGACAGCTGCTACTGCTGCTATCATTATGCTCGGAGGTCTTTTCGGACCCCCGAGTATAATGATCGGGGCCCCCTGTTGGTAGAATACTTTCCACCAACAGGGGGCCCCGAAGCTGCAGCAACGGCTGAGACACAGGAGCTGCAGGTCTGGCTCCTGTCAGCGCTTCAGGACGCTCCCCCTCTCTCCCCCCTCCCTTTCTCTGCTGTCCTCTGCCCACCAATGAGAGGAGGAGGCGGGGCTTATCCCTGCCGTCCTGCACAGAAGAGAAGAGGAAGAAGCTGCTCCAGGAAAATGAAACTGAAGCTACACAGGTACGTACTGGGGTTACTATACTTATTACTATCAGGCATTTGGGGGGATTACTTGTGTTTTAGTAACTCCATGTGCCTCATAGTAATAGCAGTTAACCCCATCATCTCCCTCACATTAACCCCTGTTTGCCTCACCATAAGAGTTACTGATATGTGAGACATTTGGGGGTAATAGTAATGAAGATACTTTATTATTACCTCCATGTCTCTCACATATCAGTAACTCTTGTGTGAGGTACACAAGGCTTAATGTGAGGGACATGATAGGGTTAACTGCTATTAATATGAGGCACATGGAGTTACTAAATTGTAATGCACAGGACCAGATTTTTTTTTATCCACAATTTGTCCTGGTTTAGCGGTCAGCGGTGACAGTATTTAGTCCTGTAGGGGCCACTAAGGGACATAATACTGTGTGCAGGGGCCACTATTGGGTATAATACTGTGTGCAGGGGCCACTATTGGGTATAATACTGTGTGCAGGGGCCACTATTGGGTATAATACTGTGTGCAGGGGCCACTATTGGGTATAATACTGTGTGCAGGGGCCACTATGGGACATAATAGAGCGCGCAGGAATGCGTAGGAGGGACTCGGTCGAGATCTTCGGTGTCGGGGGGGCCCCATGTCAAAAGTTCGCCACGGGGCCCCGCCATTCCTAGTTACGCCACTGCTCAGAACGGACTCCGGGTGCTAGTGTGAACCTAGCGTAAGTATATAGCTCCATAGGATACTGGATATCTTGCAGATTAATGGGGGTCTTAGCAACTATCGTCCCCCCTTTTGAACGGAGTAGTGATCGGGCAGCACACACTCCACTCCATTTATTGTAATGGGAGTGCCAGAGATAGCAAGTGCTATAATTTGGATATCTCTGACACCCCCATCGAAATGAACAGAGCAAGGCTTGCACTGTACGACCTCATTCAGAACTGAGGATGAAAAGTCCCCCATTCTCCTGATTGGTGGGGGCCTGAGCCTTTGGACCGCTACTGATCTGGAAGTTATCCCCTATTATATGGGTAGGGGATAACTTGCTTTCATGGGAAATCACCTTTAAGCTGAAGGAATTGGAACGTTTTCTGATTTCTGCAGCTAGTAGGACGTCCTGACTGCGCAATACAATAATGGAACTGGAAGCAATGTAGCTCTTACAGTTCTGTGCCATACAATAGTGGTACTGATTGTTGAATAATACTTCTATTGAAGTCAATGGGGCTGGTTTTTTGAGGTGGATTCCGCCTCAAAATCCGCTCCAAAAACCTCTGTTTGCGCATACCCTACTCTTGGTGCTATCAGTATGCTGTTGCAAGTTTTTATGTTCTCATTTGTATTGCAGTCACATCAATATGTGCTTGCATTTCTTGTTCACATTTTTTGGCAGTGATGGCCAATTTTTGCATGTTTGTTACACAGGGTTTCTTTTGTCATCCAAAACCAGGAGTATACGCTGATCTACATAGGAAACTTAGATGCAAAATGGAAAATCAAAATTATTTGTCACATTTCTTTATCTTTCCAGTAATAAAGAAATAAAAATAATGAATTGGTTGCACCTGTAGACATAGAAGTAAACCTAAGCAAACCCTGAAAATGCCTCTTAAAACGAAAAAGGTATTAGGAGGTCTGGTAATGGTGACAAGCAGGGGATAAAAAAGTAAAGCGAATCATAAGAATGGCTTTTATAGAGGTTGGAAGCGCTAACTCATAAGAATAGCATTTTGGCTTTACAGAGTTACTGTACATCAGGAAAAGCTAACTGAATTTGACAGTTTGGCCAGCTTAAACCCTATGTATTTAGGGAATTTGATAAGCTATCAGTTTTGCTTAAGGATTTATTTTATCAGCATGATTTTTTTTTCCCTTTTTGAAAATACTACACAGTCCAGGGTTTTCTTTCACATTAAACATTTTGTATTTTAAAGTTATTTATCTTATACACAAATGGTAACAGGCAAGTAAATAAAGAAAATTAAAATTATAGAGGATTTGCAAATGTTAAGGTGGATATCCAAGAGAGTCCAGAGCAGCAGAACTGTGTAAAAAACCATTAAGGACAATGCATGCAAAATTCAAAAGGATCTGTCATAAGACATATGCAGCTGACTTACAACAGCCCCAGGTTTCTGACACATGTGTGGTCCAGGGTGGATCTGGAGTAGATCTCAGCCCAGGTGTAGATCCTTGGCTCATTACAATTCCACAGAGTGAAAGGAAGTGTGTGGTTCTGTCCTGTAACCCTGAGTCCAGTAACCCTGAGACAATATTGCGCTTGTTTTGTTCGAAGTGACGGGAAGTAAGCAAAATGTATAGTTAGGTTATCAATTCTCTTTAGTTCGTTGCTCAGACGAGCAGGTTTTTTTTTTTTTTTTTTCTGCCTGAAGTTAAGGCTGTATTTTGCTTTTCTCATTTTGTGCCTCAGGTCAAGGTTTATTTAATTCCAGTTTTTTTTTTTTTTTTTTCAAAATAAACCAGTTTATTGCACATTTTGTGTCCCTGTCCTGACTGTTTGGGTCCACACCACTGCTTCTACCGAGCTAACTTATGCGATAGATAGATAGATAGATAGATAGATAGATAGATGTGAGTGTGAAAAAAATTAAATTCTGGCAGCATTTGAATAAAAGTTTACATTTTCTTTTTATTAGTAGTGTCAAAAAACTACATATCGACCCATCAATTTTTTTTTTTGCCTCCATGAAACAGAAAAAAATATTCAAGAAATTGCACCCCGAAGGAATACCAATCAAAACTGCACCTTGTCCTGTGAAAAAAATATGCCCTCACATAGCTTGATCAACTGAGAAATTAAAACATTATTGCTCTCAGAAATTGTTGATGCAAAAACACATAATTCTTAGTCTCTTTATTATGCAAAAGTATCCAAATGTAAGACTCCTTTATAAATTGTGTAATGCTGTAATCGTAATGACTAGAGATGAGCGAACAGTGTTCTATCGAACACATGTTCGATCGGATATCAGGGTGTTCGCCATGTTCGAATCGAATCGAACACCACGTGGTAAAGTGCGCCAAAATTCGATTCCCCTCCCACCTTCCCTGGCGCCTTTTTTGCACCAATAACAGCGCAGGGGAGGTGGGACAGGAACTACGACACTGGGGGCATTGAAAAAAATTGGAAAAAGTCATTGGCTGCCGAAATCAGGTGACCTCCATTTTAGACGAATAGTGGATTTCAAATCCGGGTCATATGAGAATGTGAACTTTGTGACTATGAGACAGGGATAGCTGTACAGGCAGGGATAGCTAGGGATAACCTTTATTTAGGGGGGAATGTTATTAAAAATAACTTTTTGGGGCTCTATCGGGTGTGTAATTGTGATTTTTGTGAGATAAACTTTTTCCCATAGGGATGCATTGGCCAGCGCTGATTGGCCGAATTCCGTACTCTGGCCAATCAGTGCTGGCCAATGCATTCTATTAGCTTGATGAAGCAGAGTGTGCACAAGGGTTCAAGCGCACCCTCGGCTCTGATGTAGCAGAGCCGAGGCTGCACAAGGGTTCAAGCGCACCCTCGGCTCTGATGTAGGAGAGCCGAGGGTGCACTTGAACCCTTGTGCACCCTCAGCTCTGCTACATCAGAGCCGAGGGTGCGCTTGAACCCTTGTGCACACTCTGCTTCATCAAGCTAATAGAATGCATTGGCCAGCGCTGATTGGCCAATGTATTCTATTAGCCTGATGAAGTAGAGCTGAATGTGTGTGCTAAGCACACACATTCAGCTCTACTTCATCGGGCTAATAGAATGCATTGGCCAGCGCTGATTGGCCAGAGTACGGAACTCGACCAATCAGCGCTGGCTCTGCTGGAGGAGGCGGAGTCTAAGATCGCTCCACACCAGTCTCCATTCAGGTCCGACCTTAGACTCCGCCTCCTCCGGCAGAGCCAGCGCTGATTGGCCGAAGGCTGGCCAATGCATTCCTATGCGAATGCAGAGACTTAGCAGTGCTGAGTCAGTTTTGCTCAACTACACATCTGATGCACACTCGGCACTGCTACATCAGATGTAGCAATCTGATGTAGCAGAGCCGAGGGTGCACTAGAACCCCTGTGCAAACTCAGTTCACGCTAATAGAATGCATTGGCCAGCGCTGATTGGCCAATGCATTCTATTAGCCCGATGAAGTAGAGCTGAATGTGTGTGCTAAGCACACACATTCAGCACTGCTTCATCACGCCAATACAATGCATTAGCCAGTGCTGATTGGCCAGAGTACGGAATTCGGCCAATCAGCGCTGGCTCTGCTGGAGGAGGCGGAGTCTAAGGTCGGACCTGAATGGAGACTGGTGTGGAGCGATCTTAGACTCCGCCTCCTCCAGCAGAGCCAGCGCTGATTGGTCGAGTTCCGTACTCTGGCCAATCAGCGCTGGCCAATGCATTCTATTAGCCCGATGAAGTAGAGCTGAATGTGTGTGCTTAGCACACACATTCAGCTCTACTTCATCAGGCTAATAGAATACATTGGCCAATCAGCGCTGGCCAATGCATTCTATTAGCTTGATGAAGCAGAGTGTGCACAAGGGTTCAAGCGCACCCTCGGCTCTGATGTAGCAGAGCCGAGGCTGCACAAGGGTTCAAGTGCACCCTCGGCTCTCCTACATCAGAGCCGAGGGTGCGCTTGAACCCTTGTGCAGCCTCGGCTCTGCTACATCAGAGCCGAGGGTGCGCTTGAACCCTTGTGCACACTCTGCTTCATCAAGCTAATAGAATGCATTGGCCAGCACTGATTGGCCAGAGTACGGAATTCGGCCAATCAGCGCTGGCCAATGCATTCTATTAGCCCGATGAAGTAGAGCTGAATGTGTGTGCTAAGCACACACATTCAGCACTGCTTCATCACGCCAATACAATGCATTAGCCAGTGCTGATTGGCCAGAGTACGGAATTCGGCCAATCAGCGCTGGCTCTGCTGGAGGAGGCGGAGTCTAAGATCGCTCCACACCAGTCTCCATTCAGGTCCGACCTTAGACTCCGCCTCCTCCAGCAGAGCCAGCGCTGATTGGCCGAATTCCGTACTCTGGCCAATCAGCACTGGCTAATGCATTGTATTGGCTTGATGAAGCAGTGCTGAATGTGTGTGCTTAGCACACACATTCAGCTCTACTTCATCGGGCTAATAGAATGCATTGGCCAATCAGCGCTGGCCAATGCATTCTATTAGCGTGAACTGAGTTTGCACAGGGGTTCTAGTGCACCCTCGGCTCTGCTACATCAGATTGCTACATCTGATGTAGCAGTGCCGAGTGTGCATCAGATGTGTAGTTGAGCAAAACTGACTCAGCACTGCTAAGTCTGCATTCGCATAGGAATGCATTGGCCAGCCTTCGGCCAATCAGCGCTGGCTCTGCCGGAGGAGGCGGAGTCTAAGGTCGGACCTGAATGGAGACTGGTGTGGAGCGATCTTAGACTCCGCCTCCTCCAGCAGAGCCAGCGCTGATTGGCCGAATTCCGTACTCTGGCCAATCAGCACTGGCTAATGCATTGTATTGGCTTGATGAAGCAGTGCTGAATGTGTGTGCTTAGCACACACATTCAGCTCTACTTCATCGGGCTAATAGAATGCATTGGCCAGCGCTGATTGGCCGAATTCCGTACTCTGGCCAATCAGCACTGGCTAATGCATTGTATTGGCTTGATGAAGCAGTGCTGAATGTGTGTGCTTAGCACACACATTCAGCTCTACTTCATCGGGCTAATAGAATGCATTGGCCAATCAGCGCTGGCCAATGCATTCTATTAGCGTGAACTGAGTTTGCACAGGGGTTCTAGTGCACCCTCGGCTCTGCTACATCAGATTGCTACATCTGATGTAGCAGTGCCGAGTGTGCATCAGATGTGTAGTTGAGCAAAACTGACTCAGCACTGCTAAGTCTGCATTCGCATAGGAATGCATTGGCCAGCCTTCGGCCAATCAGCGCTGGCTCTGCCGGAGGAGGCGGAGTCTAAGGTCGGACCTGAATGGAGACTGGTGTGGAGCGATCTTAGACTCCGCCTCCTCCAGCAGAGCCAGCGCTGATTGGCCGAATTCCGTACTCTGGCCAATCAGCACTGGCTAATGCATTGTATTGGCTTGATGAAGCAGTGCTGAATGTGTGTGCTTAGCACACACATTCAGCTCTACTTCATCGGGCTAATAGAATGCATTGGCCAGCGCTGATTGGCCGAATTCCGTACTCTGGCCAATCAGCACTGGCTAATGCATTGTATTGGCTTGATGAAGCAGTGCTGAATGTGTGTGCTTAGCACACACATTCAGCTCTACTTCATCGGGCTAATAGAATGCATTGGCCAATCAGCGCTGGCCAATGCATTCTATTAGCGTGAACTGAGTTTGCACAGGGGTTCTAGTGCACCCTCGGCTCTGCTACATCAGATTGCTACATCTGATGTAGCAGTGCCGAGTGTGCATCAGATGTGTAGTTGAGCAAAACTGACTCAGCACTGCTAAGTCTGCATTCGCATAGGAATGCATTGGCCAGCCTTCGGCCAATCAGCGCTGGCTCTGCCGGAGGAGGCGGAGTCTAAGGTCGGACCTGAATGGAGACTGGTGTGGAGCGATCTTAGACTCCGCCTCCTCCAGCAGAGCCAGCGCTGATTGGCCGAATTCCGTACTCTGGCCAATCAGCACTGGCTAATGCATTGTATTGGCTTGATGAAGCAGTGCTGAATGTGTGTGCTTAGCACACACATTCAGCTCTACTTCATCGGGCTAATAGAATGCATTGGCCAGCGCTGATTGGCCGAATTCCGTACTCTGGCCAATCAGCACTGGCCAATGCATTTCTATGGGGAAAAGTTAGCTTGCGAAAATCGCAAACTGACAGGGATTTCCATGAAATAAAGTGACTTTTATGCCCCCAGACATGCTTCCCCTGCTGTCCCAGTGTCATTCCAGGGTGTTGGTATCATTTCCTGGGGTGTCATAGTGGACTTGGTGACCCTCCAGACACGAATTTGGGTTTCCCCCTTAACGAGTTTATGTTCCCCATAGACTATAATGGGGTTCGAAACCCATTCGAACACTCGAACAGTGAGCGGCTGTTCGAATCGAATTTCGAACCTCGAACATTTTAGTGTTCGCTCATCTCTAGTAATGACCCACCAAATGATGTTAAAATCCTGGGGGGGAAAAGGCAGCAACTTGAAGGTCAAAATAGGTTTTATTTATTAAGGGTTATAGAGTTGTGTGCACAGAACTTTGTATATTAGTGCAAGGAGTCCTTTATGGTTCTGCATCTATAAACCTGGAGACACCCATTGCCCATATGGTATCTTTTCCATCCTATAAGTAATGCTATGTATTTTGAAAGAGAATGAAGAGAATGCCACATTTTTCATAATCATACTTTGTTAGTGGTTTGTTAACACTCAGACATTATTTTTTCTTTGACTGTCCTATTTGTTATTAAATAATATAGAGAAATAGATATCAAAGAGATCTCATTGACTTTAATGGAAGTCCGTAATGGAGAAAACTGATGATATAATTTGTGATGAATAGGAAAATGCTGCATCCTAGTGAATGCCACTTTATAGGGTCATTTATAGATGCAACAAATAACCATAGCTTTCCATAGCGGTCCATTCACATGGAGTAAACGCAAAAAATGTAATTTGGCAAAACACATGTGTAAAAATAAGACTCCCAATTACTTCAATGACATTGTTTTACACGTGTAAAAAACACATCAAAAACAAGTCAAAATACCCATGTAAAATGTAATTGAAGTCAATGGGAGTCTTATTTTTACATGTGTATTCTTTACACGTGTATTTTGCCAAAATGAACGCGTGTTTACTCTGTGTGAATGGATCCAAAAACCCAAAAAACACAGTAATGGAATTAAATCAACTTTGTTGTTGGAGTTCAGTGATGTTTTTCTGGTCCAAATTTTATATGTGGCAGTCAATTGCACAATGTAAAATTCTGTATTAGATGACAACTATCACGTACATTTTTCTAATATGGGTAAACCCACAGAATTTTTAAATAGGATAACAGTAGAATATTTGCAATGGCACTTGCTTTCAGCTCCTAGGAAAGTGGTGACTCTAATGACTGATATAACAAAAATACACATGACAGTTTTTAATAAATTTTAACAAATAGTCTGAAGGCACCAACGTTTTATTGTGTTAAATTTTCAACACCTACAAGAAAAATGACAAAACTGTCTGGTACTCTCTCTTTTTCTGATGCAGTGAATATAATACTATTACTTAATTTTATATATATATATATATATAATATATTTTCCATTAGTTTTCAAAAGAGCCTAAAAGACAATGTCTAACAGAAAAGTGGCATGATTTCCAACTTTGTAATGTTTTGTAAAATAAAAATAAAATGTATTATACTTGCCACTTACTATATACCTATGGCTACATACACATATCATCAACAAATTACCAGAACTACAAAGACGTCAAATTTCCATTACCCAGGTGACGGTAAACTTTTGAGTTCCGAGTCAACATATTAAGGTGCATGTGCTTGTTTGTGGGGTAATGAGGAGCGAGTCTATCTGCAACTGCTCATTTCCTTTAACCTCTTAAAGGGTTTCCCATATCCCTCTCTCAGGAGAGAAAAAAATACAAAAAACTTGCATGTTCCCAGGATGGACATTGGGCTCCCAATGGTCTCCATTATTGCTATCTACATACAGAGATAACATGCCATGAATAACCATTGTCAGCAAAATACATTAGCTTACCTTAGACTGTGACTTAAAAGCAGGAAATAACCGCTCTGAGAGCAAGTGTAATCCTGAGAACTCGGCCCCCTTCCCCTCCAAAGAGCAGTGACACACCAGCTGGGACCCACGACTAGCTGAGTCAGAAAATGTTTTGACCCCACACCTTAACCCCTCAGATGTTGTGGTCAAGGCCTCTGAATGGTTCGAGGGCATTGTGGTGAGATTGCAGAGCCTGATGGGTTGCTATGGCAGCCAGGGGGTCTCTTCTTATTACTTATAAGGGGAGACTATGTACAATGTACTGCTATACAGAAGTTTTGCAGTACATTGTATAGGAGATT
The DNA here is from genome assembly GCF_031893055.1 of Leptodactylus fuscus. NCBI lineage: Eukaryota > Metazoa > Chordata > Amphibia > Anura > Leptodactylidae > Leptodactylus > Leptodactylus fuscus. Next base: position 43,343,052 of record NC_134267.1, read on the forward strand.
AATCAATCCCAAGTTCAAGTTACCTTTTTTGACTATAATAACAAATAAAAAATAAAGTCAAACTTTAAAAAATAAAATAATTTAAAAAATAATTTCCAATTTCATAAATAATGTGCAAAAAAAAACCAAACAAACATTAATAGCTATAAATCTGCACTATCCAAAAATGTTATTTATCGCTTAGGTGAAATCCATGGATGAACAATTTGTAGAGTAATTAGGTAGTTTTGAGAAAATTTTACAAAATTCCCGTTTGTTCAGAAATTCTCCCATATTCTGAAAAGATGAATCTGTAAAATAGTTTTCAGATTATACCAGATTAAATCTGAGCACATAGGTGATTAAATAATGTTGTATATTTGTGATTGTAATATAGTTTACACATTACAGTATTTGTGAATTGATTTATTATTTTAGTGTAGAACCCAATTAGAAACCTGTTACTCCAATGGATATTATTAGAAGAAACAATCACCAGTGATGATTAGTAAACTACTGAAGTGAAAAGTTTATATTGTCACCGAATAATATTTTAACATTAAAAATGGCAGCAAATGGAAATGTCTAAATAAGAACATTATAATTATAAAAATTGGAATAATTATGAATAGAACTAGGACTAAAGTATACTCCTAATCATAACTGCACAGTCTGCAATGCTTTTATATACAGTAAACAGGATATATATATATATATATATATATATATATATATATATATATATATATATATATATATATTATATACATATACACACACACACACTGATCTTTTGGCATACATGGGAATAATTGAATCCTATGGATACTTTTGATATGGAGCATACAATACAATGTATGGAATAAACAAAGTATAAGCATAGCCTTACCCAAACTTAAAAAAAATAAAACTCCTGTAAGTCTACTGTATATTAACATGTTTAGAAATAGATATGTCTCCCCCTTATTTTTCCCCCTGGCTGGACATATATAAATATGCGTGTTGCAAGATAGCCATCTTTTCCAAACAAAACTATTATGTGATATTATATCACAAAGTGATGTCTGTCTCGCTACCGTTTGTTTCTGTGAATCTGAGCTTTATCAAGGTTTTGTTGTGATATTGCATTGAATTTGTTTGAGAAATTGTAATCCTAAACAAAATTTGAGCTATGCTACAATGATTTTCTGAGATTAAATATTGATGACCCTTCCCTTAAGACCTATCAATATGTTATCGGCTGGGGTATGGAATGTACGATCCCCACAGCTAATTGAGGAGACCATAGCATTTAACATTTACTGAATACCAAACTCTGTGCCAGACATGGCAAAGAGTCTGTGCTTGACTTTGCAGCTCAACCCCATTTATTTGGGACTGAGCTGCTGTACCAAATGACTGATGAATGTGATGTCCTCATCACAGAAAATAAGCTGTAGCACTTCTTATCACTGCAGATCTGTGGGAGTACTGGGTATCAAACCCCCACCAATCAGATACTGAAGCATAGGTCATCAATATGTAATCACTGATTTATGGGTGGACCTGGTTCCAAACTTCTAATTTGCATTTATCTTCTTGAGGCTTTTTAGGCTTGGAGCACTATCATATTTCAAAGCCCTTTGGATCCATAAAAGAGTATTTTGTTAGCAATACTCTGGATAGGGGATTACTACTAGATCACTGTGGGTCTCATGGGATACCAACCAATCGTAAAAATTGGGGTCTGAACCCCTCTTTTAAGTTTAAGCGGGGGTTGAGCTTGCACATTACCACTCCATTCATTATGTGACTGACAATACAAAAAGCTAAACACTGTGCTCAGCAATCTAATGCACTTGCTTGACTATCAGTCCCTTAAAATTTTGGCTCAGAGAAAATATATTGAGAAGGTATGGTGGACTCATGCTGCACTGTATTCATGGTCCAGTGCTGTCCCACCTTCTGTCTCCTTGACTCTGGCTGTTTACCAAAGATTGATAGCTACTGACTAGAGATGAGCGAACAGTAAAATGTTCGAGGTTCGATATTCATTTCGAGTAGCCCCTAATATTCGACTACTCAAATCGAATATTGAACCCTATTATAGTCTATGGGGGGGGGGGAAATGCTCGTTTCAGGGGTAGGCAACATTCGATCAAATTATACTTACCAAGTCCACGAGTGAGGGTTGGGCTGGATCCTCCGTGCAGTCTTCTCCTTTCAGCGTCCCCACGGCATCTTCCGGCTCTGAATTCACTCTGCCAGGCATCGGCCCTACAAGCGGACATGTGCAGTCGGCTCTGCCCAGGCCCGATGCCTGGCAGAGTGAATTCAGAGCCGGAAGACGCCGTGGGAAAGCTGCACGGAGAAGACTTCTAAAGGTAGGAGAAGAACCAGCGTTGATTGGCCGACTGTATAGCATTCAGCCAATCAATGCTGGTTCTGCATCAAACTTTTACATTCAAATAGCAAGTGGTACTCGATCGAGTACGAGTATTTTGAATACTGTAGTATTCGACCGAATACCTACTCGATCGAGTACTACTCGCTCATCTCTACTACTCGCTCATCTCTACTACTGAGCTATACCATTATATTACGAGCTCTGATCTGCAGTGCAATGGATCGTATGCCAATATTAACTTATGTAATGTACTGTCCTTGTTAATTTCTTAACATTTGCTTATATACATAGTAATATAACTATGTAAGTTTCTTAGGTGTCCACATTATGAATAGATAAATATCACCATGATATTCTCACTTTGCTTTATATTCATTTTTTTAGGTTTGCCAGGAATCTTACAATGACTCTCTATGTAGAAATATCCAGGAACATAAAGAAGAATTCAAAGATGTTCAAAGCAAAGGATCCTACATAATGTTAATCCACATTGCCATTTTGAGTTTGTTGTCAATTTTACCAGCTCTCATTCTTGGCGCATGGTCAGATATGGGTAGTCGTAGGGTAGGAATGATACTACCTTGTGTCTTCTCAGTTGCCAGTGGTGGACTCTACATTGCCATATACTGCATTAAAAGCATGAATGTATACTGGGTGTTTGCTGCTGCTGCACTGGTTGGAATTTCAGGTGGCCACGTGTCCATGTTTTTAAGTGTATTCAGCTACTTAGCTGACATAACCGAAAGTTTGAACCGCACTTTTCGAATGGGCATTGCAGAATCCATGATATTTCTTGGCGGAACATTTGGCTTTTTACTTGGAGGAACTCTACTAGAACATAGTACATTTACTGTCTTATTTGGGGTCTACTGCGGCTGCAATTTACTTGGAGCTTTGTATGTGTTGATTTGGCTGCAAGAATCGAAACCTTTAGATAGATTTAGCAGACTTCATGATGAATACCATGGTGGAGATGAAAGTGAAGCAAGAAACACACCAGCAACTAAATCAGTCGTAACCTACATTAAGGAGACTTTCAATACCATAGTCAAAAAGCGTGAAGGTCAAAATCGACTAAAAATACATTTGATTCTACTGTGTGTTTTCCTGATCAATCTCTGCAATGTTGGTAAGTTACTATGGCTTATATACAGTACTAAATACAAACTATAGTATGATGTGGGCTTAGAGCATATAGTATATGATATATCTCTAATTTATAAAATTCACAAGGATAAGCATCTCTATATTACAAACAGATTTCAGTTTGTTGCTTGCTCATTTTTAAAGACACGCCAAGTGTAAAGTCTTATCACAAGTGATAAAATACTGTATAACTGTAAGCTACATTTCATATTTATGTAAATTTTTTGATCAATTGCAAGCTATACAAGGTGGGCTTCATACTGTACTTTTGGATCAAACTATAATACGTACGTAATAATTCTTTATAGGGATGTTACATTAGCTTTACATTGAAAATTCCCTTGAGGAAAGATACCAGTGAAGATCCCTTGCACTTTATTTTAGCTCGGTCCATTACAAAGGCTAGCTTGATATTGTGACAGTACTAGAGTTGGACAAACGTCTGAAGATTTATTTTGGGTTTAGACAGTTCGACTCAATGATTAGTTTTGGGGAAACTAATTCAGATAGGGTTAAAGTGGAATTTTTTTACTCTGTGGTCTGAATAGTAATAGGTGGAGGTCTAGGGGAGGTGTAAAAAAATAGAACAGTTAGGCCAGGGCCATAAGGTGACTCCTATTGCACTACCCAAGATCAGTGTTGCCCTGTGACTCCTAAACTCATTTTAGAGAATGGAATCACACTGCGATCTTGTGGGTGCTGTGACTGCAACTTCTAGTTGCAAAAAAGTAAAACATCACTTGACTTTTTGCAACAGTCGGAGTTGCAATGTATTTGCTATTATGAGTGAAGGAGTCACTGAATAACACAGCGATCTTTGGCTGTGCGATAGGTGATGTGGCTAAAGATGTCTTGCAGTTCTAGCATTATACTCTTTCCTTCACCACTTCTGAGCCCTTTGAGGCATCTCGCAATATCTCCGGATCCTGTTCTGGCCTCTTCCAGCATCCAAGGTGACTTCATGTGTCTGGAAATGAAGACCAGTGGATGAGAAGGATACCGCGCAACTCCCGGAATGTTGAATTTACATGCGCTTTATTGTGGTTTCTTATACACGATGCTAAAGGATAGCGTTTCGGGGAGTACTCCTTTTTCAAGTGTACAACCAATATACACGTATCCTATTAATACATAAACCATAAAACTAATATAAGAATCATCCTAAAAAACAATCATAAAATGATACAAACACAATAGCATATTTTCATTAACACCATTTAAAAAGAATATTTAAAAATGTTGGCAAACGATTACAACTTTAGAACAAGAAAATAAAATTTGTATAGTCACACCAAGAACTGTGCATAATGTCACCAGAGCACTATGTTGTGTTTTTTTTTTTTTAAATTGCAGAATATATATATATATATATATATATATATATATATATATATATATATATATTCTACAATTTAAAAAAAAACAACATAGTTCTCTGGTGACATTATGCACAGTGAATGGTGTTAATGAGAATATGCGATTATGTTTGTATCATTTTATGATTGTTTTTTTAGGATGATTCTTATATTAGTTTTGTTTTGTGGTTTATGTATTAATAGGATACGTGTATATTGGTTGTACAATTGAAAAAGGGGTACTCCCCGAAATGCTGTCCTTTACCGTCGTGTATAAGAAACCTCAATAAAGTGCATGTAAATTCAACGTTCTGGGAGTAGTGCAGTATCCTTCTCATCCACTGGTCTTCATTTCCTGTTTGCTTCTCCCCGAGGGGGTGTTGGATGGTTCTACTGCTGCTGTAATCTCCAGTGTTACAAGTCTTCAGGCTGCCAACCACTTTTTGCCACCATAGAAAGCGGCAGTACAAATATGCTCGGTACTTTGGAATTTTTTGTTTGTGTGTCTGGGGTCACTCCTGGGGCATATTGAAGTCATGATGTTGGGGCGCATGATTTCATGCAGGAGGTTGAAGGAAGCCCGAGGAGGATCCAGAGTGAGCACCAGATGCCATAAGGAGGCTCAGAGTGGGTAAAGGAAGGGGAGTATAACTTTTTTTTAACTTCTCCTGGACCGTCACCTTTTTAAAATCTGGGATATCAGACCTAATCAGGAGCGGGATGCCAATCCAGCCGCATGAAAAAGTCACATGGCGGAAAAGGTTTCCGCCGTGTGAACTAACCCTTACTGGTTCCAATACTTTGCAAAATTACAATAAATTCTTGTTCCTCTCGCATCATTTCAATGACTAGAACTCGTTCTATGATTTGTACTGATGATGATTGTTCCACCTAAAATTCTATTTGTGTACTTTTGAATAGTTTCATACACTGTTTTGCATACATTAGTCATAGCACAAATTATGCAAATTGTTTAATGTAATTAAACTTTGGGTGTTTTTTGTTTTCTATGTGACTGCACAAAAGACTTTTAGAGCCGGTCTCAGATGTCATTGTGTTTAGAGCAAACCTTTCCATAATGGCAAAGTGCTGAACCGCAGCAAAATTGATTTCAAGTCTGTCTCATTACATGAAATGGATGCTTGAATATTTCTTCATTCTTCGGACTAACAAGTTACTTTTTTCTGAAAAAGCCAAGTTTCATTAGTAGCGATACAGTTAAATTATCCATGCAATTATTTTCAATTGGCTAGTCTTCTGAATGAATGTTTTATTTCAGGAAAATAAAAGGATCAAGTAAAAAGAGCAGTTAAAATCGTCGCAGCCTTCGGAGGAAGGGAAATAATGGCTTTATTGTTCTTTTATAACAAATGTTGGTTAATTTTGTTAGTCCTACTTCACTAAACACTCTAATTGTATCTAAAAGTTTCTTTTTTTTTTTTGCAAATTCTTGAATTTTTATATATTAACATGTTACGTTTTCTTTGACTTTTTTCAATCTATTGCCAGGAACTTGACAATCTTTCTCGATACTTTAAACAGGGTTTTCAGAATATACCTCGATGATCCTATCCTAACGCCAAAAGCATGAGCAGCAAATTATCCAGTGTCCAACTGGTTGTACAAGGAAATTTAGAGGCCAATTGGTTTTTAATTTTTCAAATATTGGTTGGGACTTTCATTTTCTCTGGTGTATTATATGAAAATCGGGACATATCCATAATAAGGTCTGTTAGGTTGAAAAGGGAAGCCACCCTCATCTGGCTGCTACTGGGGCTGTTAGTGTAGTTACTTTTCATGCCCCAACCATCCTAAATACAGGAAAGCTAGTTCCTGCTGGTCTAGTGCTTACAAAGTTTGGCCAATGAGCCAACAACTCCTGCAGGTCTCTTTTGACACCACTACTTTGCTGAGGTAGTTGTAACCAGGCTGAGACTGGCCCACTGAGGTACCAATAAATACCCTGTTGGAACCCCACTGATTGCTTAATAGACAGTGAATATCCGATAATTGCCCCTTTTAACTTGCCTATCCCTGCTCCTCCTTGCAGCCTTCTCTTCCTCCTTCAGCCTCCAGGGGGTCCTCGTGCACTGTACATTACGTGATTGCAAGCTGATGTGTAGTACACAGGGCCCACTGAAGTCTGAAGAGGAAAGAAGAGGCTGCAAGCAGGAGTGGGGATAGGTAAGTGATGCAGGTAGTTCTGACATTATAGATGTTATAAATACAACTGGATTGCAGAACTGGGGAGAAGTAGTGCCTCTACTTGGGTCTGCCACTGCTAGAGCAGGAAGCCACAAGTTAAATGGTAACAATTCTCAGAGCAACACTGCTCGAGTATCATGCAGAGTGTAGAGGTGGGTTTAGGTAGTATAGTGGTGCATATGCTATGGCGGGTGAGCCGCATGACTCCCAACTTATTACCTGTAGCTGTGCTCTATTGGTACATCTGATTTGCAGAGGACCTACCTGTGGGTGGTGGGACCCTAGAAACATATTATCTAGTGGACCCTACACCTCCCAGTTCAACACTGGTTGTTAATGTTAGATTCAGTTTGGACACAGCAGGAATTAATGACAGTTGCTCAAATACAGCACAAGTAACAGCAGTTTCTCAAAGCTTAGCAACAAATAGCATAGAGTAGTGGTCACACAGAAGCCGTCTCCCTGTTCATGATGAATACATTGCGTGACTCATTCTCAATGCTAGTATTGCTCTGAAACTAATAAACTATAAGTTTCTGAAATGATACACTTTAGAATTAAATAACTGACACAATGTTGAGATCAGCCAATCATTTTTCAGAGAAGGCAGCATAAACATGGTAACACATACCCTTTAAAGGGATTCTATCATTAAAGCTCATTTTTTTGTCACTAACACGTAGGAATAGCCTTAAGAAAGGCTATTCTTCTCCTACCTTTAGATGTCTTCTCTGCGCCACTGTTCTGTAGAAATTCCGGTTTTTGCTGGTATGCAAATGAGTTTTCTCACAGCACTGGGGGTGGGCCCCAGCGCTCAAACAGCACTGGGGGCATCCCCAATGCTGCGAGAGAACTCTCCAGCACTGCTTCCATCTTCAAGAACGGGCTCTCTTCGCGTCTTCTTCCGGCGGTGGCTTCAAACTTCTAGGGCAAAGCCGATTGCACATGCCTGCTGGCCACAAGAAAATGGCCGCTTACACAGTATTGTATGTGGCCATTTTCTTGTGGCCGGCGGGCATACACAGTCTTATAGCAAGAAAGGATCAAAATAACAAGTCACCATTTTCTTGCCATTTCTCCCCCTCCCCCCCACAAAAAAAAAGGAATAAAAAAATGATAAAAATGTCAAACAATACCCTTAATGGTATTACAACAAAACCTAATAAATAGAGATGAGTGAGTAGTATTCGATCGAATTAAAGATCGAATTAAAGTAAACCTCGCTCCCATAAGAATGCGTGTAGGCGGCCGAACACCAAGGGGTTAAGCGCATTGAATATTCACTGCATTTAACCCCTTGGTGTCCGGCCGCTTACATGCATTCCTATGGGAGCAAGGTATTTGATCGAATACTAATCACTCATCTCTACTAATAAATAAATATAGGGCTCACAATGCACATTTTTTTCCCTATCAGTATGTCTTTACAGCATGGGGGCAGGAAATCCATGTAAACATGGGGAGAACATACAAACTCCTTGCAGATGTTGTCCTTGGCAGGATTCAAACCCAGGACTCCAGCGCTGCAAGGCTGCAGTGCTAACCACTGAGCTACGATGTTGCTCCTGGAAATGGTTTATATCAGATGTCAGCAATGTCCCCTCAAATTGGAAGAGGGGGAACATTTAAAAAGACCTGATACAGGGGCAGTACATAGTCATTGCAGATGTTGTCCATCATATCCTAATTCCCCACTGATAAAGGGATGTAATATTCACCATACTAACTAAACCAGTATGTAAACGCCTATAATGCTTGTACATGACTACCTGTATTTGTCTATAGGGTGAGAAGTAAAATGAGAAATTGTCCGTCACAAGTAACATTGTATATATAAAAGAAAGTTATTAAACCGAAACATTTCCGTATCAATACGAAGTTATAGGGCACTTGTGTTACAGGTTTCTTCATCCATGATAAAGTTAGTAGTTGAGAACTTGCTCTTTCGTATTCATCTGAATGGTTGAGCGAATTGACTTATATTTTCATAAATACTTAATGCTCACAGGCAACACTATGCTGGCTCGTGAATCAATAATCTAAATAAATTGTTTCTTTCTTTACCAAAGAGTAAGTCCTGTAGAAGGCTACTAAAAATAATGAGCTGTGGAAACGGCTTCCAACAATACCTTGCCCTGAAGGAATAAGGAGATTTGGATTAATCAATTATCATCTCTTGAATGCATTCAGCAAAAAAATGTTGAAAATAGTCAATCTACTCTTCTATTTTTTTTTATATATATATTTTTCTTATAGCAGAGAAATATTTAAAATGCTATTGCGGTCTAAAGTCTGAGAAAATGCAAATAAAAATTTAACCTTTCTCTATCAACACTTAGTGTAGAAGTAAATTTTATCTAAAAAGGGATTAATACATTTGAAAGTGTATAAAAGACAGACTTAAATGTATCTGTTAAAACGTGTATTGCAAGATGGGATTATACCTGTAATTTCTGGAAAGTAATAAAGACAAAAATATTTAACAAAATTCTACAACTTCTGGTGCCAGAATTCTATATTTAATCATATATATATATATATATATATATATATATATATATATATATATATATATATATAATGTGCACACATACATAATATATTCATCTATATTTGCCCCCTCCTCCAGCGTTTATAGGTCTAGCATGTCTGTCCTGAGATATTATATGGTTATCGATTTTCTATGCCCCCCGCTAAGCTGAAATTGCAACAATTTGTGACTTTTTTTTTCTCCTCTGATCTTTGCTATTCACTTCATGATACAGAACTTTAAACATGGCATTATATTAGCAAATTGAACTAGTACCATATTGGTCTGCCAGGAAGAGAAATGTAATTGCTTTTCCTCTATATTTTTGGAAAAGAGGAAGATATTATAGGGTTAGTGTTATGGAATCTAAATTGTCATTTTCTTAATTTTAATTGTTTGAAAATAATAATAATAATAATACATTTTATTTTTATTGCGCCAACATATTCCGCAGCACTGTACAATTTATAGGGTTCAGATACAGACATACATAACAAAGAACGTCATTTCACACAATGGGACTGAGGGCCCTGCTCAAAAGAGCTTACAATCTATGAGGTAGAGGGGGTGACACAAGAGGTAGCAGGGGTGGCATTGCTTATACAGTGTTCAGACAATTTTGTGCATTAGGAATTGTGATAGGCTTGTCTGAAAAGATGCGTCTTTAGTTTGCATTTGAAACTGTAGAAGTTGGGAGTTAATCTTATTGTCCGGGGTAGAGCATTCCAGAGAAGTGGTGCAGCTCAGGAGAAGTCTTGTATACGAGCGTGGGAGGTTCTGATAATAGAGGATGTAAGTGTTAGGTCATTGAGTGAGCGGAGAACACGGGTTGGGCGGTAGACAGAGATGAGGGAAGAAATGTAGGGAGGTGCGGCATTATGGAGAGCCTTGTAGATGAGAGTAATAACTTTATATTTTATTCTATAATGAATAGGCAGCCAATGTAGTGACTGGCACAGACCAGAGGCATCGCTGTAGCGTCTAGCCTGATAGATGAGCCTGGCCGCTGCATTCAGAATAGATTGTAGAGGGGAGAGTTTAGTGAGGGGAAGACCGATTAGTAAGGAGTTACAGTAGTCAAGGCGAGAATGAATCAGAGAGACAATAAGTGTCTTTAGTGTATCTCTGGTAAGGAAAGGGCGTATTCTGGAGATGTTTTTGAGGTGGAGGTGACATGAACGTGCGAGTGATTCAATATGAGGGGTGAAGGAAAGGTCTGCGTCAAATATGACCCCGAGGCAGCGGGCATGCTGCCTAGGAGTTATAGTAAGGCCTGAGACTGCAATGGATATATCAGGGACAGATCTATTATGATGGTGGAAACAGTAGTAGTTCAGTCTTAGAGAGATTTAGTTTCAGATAGAGCGAGGACATGATATTAGAGACAGCAGAGAGACAGTCACTGGTGTTCTGTATGAGTGCAGGGGTGATGTCAAGGGAAGATGTGTATAATTGGGTGTCATCAGCATAAAGATGGTACCTGAAGCCAAATCTGGCGATGGTTTGTCCAATGGGGGCTGTGTAGAGAGAAAAGAGCAGGGGCCGAAGGACCGAGCCCGGAGGAACCCAAACAGGAAGGGAAAGAGGGGAGGAAACAGAGCCCGCGAATGATACACTGAAAGTGCGGTCTGAGAGATAAGAGGAGAACCAGGAGAGCGCAGTGTCATTGAGGCCGACTGAGCAGAGCATAGTGAGGAGAAGTTGATGGTCAACAGTGTCAAAAGCTGCAGAGAGGTCCGGAAGAATAAGAAGAGAGAAGTCACCATTGGATTTAGCCTTTAGTAGATCATTAGAGACTTTTGTGAGAGCTGTTTCAGTAGAGTGCAGAGTGCGGAAACCAGATTGTAAGGGGTCAAGCAGAGAGTTAGCAGAGAGATAACGGATTAACCGAGAATAAACCAGGCGTTACAAGAGTTTAGAGATGAAGGGGAGGTTAGAGACGGGTCGATAGTTAGCAGCACAGGATCGGTCCAGGGAGGGTTTTTTCAGTAGCGGGGTTAAAACAGCATGCTTGAAGGAGGATGGGAAGATTCCAGAAGAGAGAGAGGTTAAATATTTTAGTAAGGTAAGTAGTGACAGCAGGGGACAGAGATTGGAGAAGGTGTGAGGGGAAGGGGTCACTACTGCAGGTTGTGGGGCGAGATGAACAAAGTAGCTGGGAGACTTCCTCTTCTGTAACAGGTTCAAAAGATGAGAATGGACAGTCTGAAGTGCGGCTGGTGAGGGGATCAGTACTATCGTAGGTGGTGGGATCAATGCCACCTGGGGCTTGGGCAGTAATTTCCAGACGGGTCTTATCAATTTTATCATGGAAATACATGGCCAGGTCATCAGCACTAAGGTCTGTGAATGGCGTCTGTACCTTGGGTGTGAGTAAGGAGTGAAAGGTTTCAAAAAGCCTTTTAGGGTTGCTGGAGAGAGAAGAGATGAGGGCGGTGAAATAGTCTTGTTTGGTGAGGTAAAGGGCAAAGCTATATGTTTTAAGCATAAACTTGAAGTGGAGGAAATCTGCAGGTGAGCGTGATTTTCTCCAGAGACGTTCGGCACACCTAGAGCATCGCTGGAGAAATCGTGTCTGTGGCGTGTGCCAGGGTTGCTGCCTCCTATGTGGGACTTTACGAGTGGAGGGGGGAGCAACCTCATCCAATGCATATTTGAGGGTTTCATTATAGTGACTGGTGGCCAGATTGGGACAGGAGATTGAAGAGATGGGGACAGAGAGGACTGCAGAGTATCTGAGAGGTGCTGGGTGTCAATAGTACGCAAGTTCCTATATGTGTGATGGGTAGGGGCATCTTGTGAAGGGGAGAGGGCACTGATGGTGAGAGATAGAAGGTTGTGGTCAGAGAGCGGCAGAGAAGAGTTAGAAAATTTAGAGACTGTGAGGAGTCGATGGAAGACTAGATCAATCGTGATACCATCTATATGTTTGGCGGAAGAAGAACATTGTGAAAGACCAAGAGAAGTGGTTAATGAGAGAAACTGTGAGGCAGCCGGGGAGTGAGGGGGGGCAATAGGGATGTTAAAGAACCTGTAAAATCATACAGACTATGATAAGCCATGCAGAGACATCCAGTAAAAAGTATGCTGTACAGTATTCACTGTACTATTCATGGGTACCTATTGGGGACAGATACAAGAGCAATGGTATTCACCAGGAGATTTCCTAGCAAAAACATTAAAAATACACAGTGAGGGACATAATTTTCAATTGGACTACTTTCATGTTATGTAAATTGAATCACAGTAGGCAGTAACCTCAATACCCTAAATATGAAATCTAGGGAAGGGCAAACTAATTCACTCCTATGTGGGTTCTACCAAAATATTTCAAATCATCCTTTTTTTTTTTTTTTTTTAAGGGATACTATTATTTGAATCCCTTTTTAAGCCAAACCCACGTCAGAATAGCCTTAAAAAAGGCTATTCTTCCCCTACTTTTAGATTTTCTTCTCCGCACCGCCATTCCTTAGATATCCCGTTTTTCGTCCATATGCTAATTTAGTTTTCTCTCAGCACTGGGGACGTCCCTAGTGCTGCAAGAAAACTCTCCAGTGCCACCTTCTTCTTGTTCGCCTCCTCTGCCTCTTCTTCCTCTTCTTCCTCATCCCATCACATCTTCAAAAAGCTGCACAGTGACTGCATATGTCCGTCACCATTTTCCTGAACAGGAAAGAAGAGGCGGAGGCGTCGAACAAAAGAAGGCAGCACTGGATAGTTTTTTAACAGCACAGGGAGCGCCCCCAGTGCTGCAAGAAAACTAATTAGCATATGGACAAAAACTGGGATATCTAAGGAACGGCAGCACGGAGAAGACATCGAAAGGTAAGGGAAGAAATCCCTTTAATGAAACCAAATAAGTGATAATTTGTATCTGTATCAATATGTATCTGAGTCACTGTGATATTCTGGTGTCACCTGAAAGCCTCTCAGCCAATGGTCAGTGGTAGTTGAACACCCTACAGTGCTGATGTAATTTATAGTATACTAGCAGGAGGACCTGGCTTTGCATGGGTATATTTCATTTTTTGTTTGTGCAGTGGCCCCATAAGAATTGTCCAGTTTTGCAATGGTGTATTTTGTATATGTGTATTTGTAATATATTTGTGTGTGTACATAAATGTAATATGATCATGTGTATCTCATTTCGGATGTCAGTGAAAAACCTACGATTGTTATGGAGACCTGGATTAAAGCTGTGTGTATGTGGCCTTGTTTAACAGTGTCATCCACAGCGCCCTGCCCCTTTAAAGCTGACATAAAGCAGTGAAGAAAAATGGTTGGGTTGCTATGGAAACCTGGAGTAAAACTCTAATATGTGGTACTCTGTGCAGAGCCGTGTATCTAATCCTCTGGCATGTGGTATTGTGTGCAGTGGTGCATATCTAACCACCTTGCGTGTAGAATTGTGTGACGACGCATGAATCTAATCCTCTGGCGCTTGGTACTTTGTACATATGCGTGTATCTAATCCTCCAGCGTGTGGTACTGTGTGCAGATGCACATATCTAATCCCCTGGCGTGCGATACTGTGTGCTGACTTGTGTATCTAATCCTCCAGCATGTGTAACTGTGTGCAGATATGCGTATCTAATCCTGCAGCATGTGGTATTGTGTAAAGACGTGCGTATCTAATCCTGTGACATGTGTAACTGTGTATAGACGCACATATCTAATCCTCCAGCATGTTAAACTGTGTGAAGATGTGTGTATCTAATCCTCCGGCGTGTGGAACTGTGTGCAGACTCGCATATCTAATCCTCCGGTATATGGAATTGTGTGTAGATGCGCGTATCTAATCCTGCGGCATGTGTAACTGTATGCATTGGCGTGTATCCAATCCTCCGGCGTGTGGTATTGTTTCCAGTGGCATGTATCTAATCCTGCGGTGTGTGAAACTGTGAGCAGACGTGTGCATCTAATCCTCCAGCATGTGGTATTGTGTGCAGTGGCGCATATCTAATACTCTGGCTTTTGGTATTGCATTTTTATAATATAGAGGGTATTGTGGGCTGGAACATGAGGCATTTCAATGATAGTGGAAGTAGAGATGGATGTGTTATTCATCATTGGATGATCATTATTCATCATGGATAATTATATGTTTCAATGTCTTTTAATGGCTTGGACTTTTTTTTCTCTTTTTTCTTAAATGTAGATTGTGAGCCCCACATAGAGCTCACAATGTACATTTTTCCCTATCAGTATGTCTTTGGAAGATGGGATGGAAATCCATGCAAACACGGGGAGAACATACAAACTCCTTGCAGATGGTTTTTTGCCCTTGGCGGGATTTGAACACCAGGACCCAGTGCTGCAAGGCTGCAGTGCTAACCACTGAGCCACCGTGTGGCCCCTATAATGGGTTGGACTTTGACTTGAAGGATAGCCATTTATATAGTAAGTGGCATTAGAGAAACACTAAAATTCCTTAAGGCCGCGGCCCAACGGGACGTAAACGCCATGATTTCCCCGCAGCGGAGACACTGCAGGAAAAATCGTGGGGTTTTACAGTGTAAGCAAAGGGGACTGGATTCATGCGAATCCCATGCCCACTTTGCGGAAGAAATCGCAGCGTGGACAAGCTGCGATTTGCAAATTGCAGCATGTCAATTATATCTGCGGAAACGCCGGCAGCTTTCCCGTAGATATAATGTAAAGAGAAAGTCTGCAGAGGAAAACTCTGTGAACTTTCTCTTAAAAGCAATGCGGAAAGAACCGCAATGTGTTCACGCCGCGTGGGGCCTTAGCCTAAAGGGGTTCCTTAGAAAGGGTTAAAAAAGGCATCACCCTTGTTCATATTGTGCTTTTGGTATTGCATCTTTGTTTAATTCACTTAGATGAAATTGAGGTGCAATTCCATACATAGGCCACAGGAAGGGGTGGCACTATTGCTGCAGAGAAAAAAAAAAGTTCCTTTTTAAAATTGTATATTGTATATGTATACACAAACTGCCACACAAACATCATAACAATGTTGGGATTGGCTTCAAAAGAAACACATTATAAAACTTCCATTTTCATTCAGGATGTTCCATTCATGTTCCTTTGAGTATTAAGTTTTCAAAAAATGTTAGAAATAGACGGCTTTAAATGTATTCGACACTGAAATCTCTGCATAATGTGCCAAGTAGCTGCAATATATTAAGTGATTTGTCTCTTCTAATGTATTGTTATTCACTTCATATTGTATTATGATCGTCAATGTCATCTTGTGTCACTAATATGCTCACAACTACTTAGTGAAATTTGTATTACACCTAAGTATGTAAGAGTAAGCAGAAGACATTATTCTTGGCAATAACAATGTCTACAGCAATCTAGTACGGTATGCATACATTTGAATACTTTTTCTCATTTTATTTTGTATACCAAATAAAAATGAATATATTCTTACAGTATTACATGACTTGTATTTATTTATTTATTTATTTATTTATTTTTTTATAGGAGAACAGTCCATATCCCTTATGTTTGTAAGTTATCCTCCAATAAATTTCAATAATGAGCTGTACGGTTGGTACACAGGATCCAAAATGTTGATTTCAGTAAGTAAATGGATCATAGAGTTTATTTTTGATGTCTAGAATAATAATATATTTTTTATTTTAAAATGTATACAAAAAAATTAAAAATAAATTTAATATATATTTATACATTTGTAACTAACTCATTTGATATCTTCTAGTCCATTAAACTTAGCACCGCACAATAGCGGCGCTATTTCGGGCCCCGGGGGGCCGCATTCTTGCTGGCCTAAGCCAGTCCAGGACAAGTTGTCCTGGACTGGCTTAGCGTCACCGTCTCGGAAGCCCGGCACGGGAAGCGAGCTGTGGATTGGGGAGGCCCTGTGGATGCAGCGCTGCTGAACTGGCCTCCCCTGATGCTCAGGCAGAGAGCAGGTCCTCTCCCTGCCTGCTCTCTGCCTGTGGACGCCACCCCATCTGCTCAGCCCTGCCCCCCTTCCCTCCGCTCTGCCCTCTCCGCCCCGCCCCCTCCGTTCCGCCCCCTCCTCCGGGGGGAGGGGCTTTCTGTTGTCCGCCTCAGGCGGCATAAATCCTAGGTTCACCCATGATTAAACTCTTTCTCCATTGAAAATTATGCTATACCTAGGGGCAACAAGGTGACTCAGTGGTTAGCACTGCAGCCTTACAGTGCTGGATTCCTGTGTTCAAATCCTGCCAAGGACAACATCTGCAAGGAGTTTGTATGTACTCTCCCATGTTTACGTAGATTTCCTTTCATACTACAAAGCATACTGATATGGAAAAATGTACATTGTGAGCCAAAAAAAGAAAATTCTTCTATACCTTCCATATGTAGTCAATTTATCTGGTGCTCCCCATTCTTATCATACAACCTCAATTTGGTCTCCCCCCCCCCCCCCCTTGCTTTTTCAAAGCATTTATTCACCCAGTGTACAAGGTTTTATTATCTCTATGGATCCATGTTTAAAGCATTTTAGCATACCTCTATCTTTGTATTCATTAAACACATACTAACTAATATTTTCTAAATCCAGAAGTTTTTCTAACTTTTACTAATGCAAGAGTCATTTCCATAGAATGGAACTACAAGCTGAAGATTTATCCATAGGCCATGCAGTGACATAACCTGTATAAGCTAGAGGTGACACTATACTGACTGCTCTTGATTTACTGCCTATTGCAAGCTTAAAATTCATATATTCTTTTTATTGTTTGCAAAAATGTTCTACTTAGTATAAAAATGTATGCAGAAATAAGCCATTGAAAGTTTTTGGTTTTTTTTATCACCAATACAAAAAAATCTGGCTTGAAATATATTCAGAGAAATAGAGAAATACACTTGGTGCAAAATAACTGAAAGTGACTAAAGGTCAACATTTATTAGCTTATTGCATATACTATATACTGCTGTTTTCACCCTTGTTACAGTGTCTACCTAAAATGTAGGCTGTGCAATTTTATTTTAATATTTTCTGTTTTGGATATTACAATATTCGAACCCTTTACCCATGAAGTAAAAGAGAAATGCAATAGAGGTAAAGCAATCCACTATGCCATTTTTCAGAGCTCTGTTATATACATTAGAGATTTTTTATTTTGGGGGGGGGGGATAATATCCTCCATCAGGTTTGCCGTAACATGAATTTTGTTCAGTAGGTCACCAAACAGTTTCTTTAATGGAGCTGATTTACAGTATCGGTCACCGCTAAACCTATGGCGGGCTCTCTGAATGGTGGGCTCTATTTAAGGGTTGGACTTCACCAATCTTACATTGATGTCCTATAACAGTGTTTTGCCTCTGTAAATGCCATTGATTTTAATCAGTCATGTCATGCGGAAAAGAAATCAAGCCTCCTATTTCTAGAAAGAATTACCAGATTCATCAAAGAAGTAGAAGTAACAGGTAGCACAGTTTTACTAAGGCCAGAACTTGTCAGACTAAGCTGATTTACGGCATTCGGCCAATCAACGCTGGTCAATGCATTCCTATGCCAAGATGAAGCAGAGCTGAACCTGCTACACACTCAGCTCTACCGATGTAGCAGTCCGATGCAGTAGAGCTGAGTGTGTAGCAGGTCCAGCTCTGCTGCATCGGACTGCTACATCGGACACTGCTACATCGGCCAGCACTTAGGGTTGAGCCGATCTTGACATTTCAGGATCGTTTTTAAAATCCGATTTCTGATCATTCAGAGATTGGATTTTAAAAACGATCCTATACACTATACAGCATGTAGTCCAAAAATTGGACGAATGATCAGAAATCGGATTTTAAAAACGGTCCTGAAATGTCAAGATCGGCTCAACTCTAAGTGCTAGCCGATGTAGCAGTGTCCGATGTAGCAGTCAGATGCAGCAGAGCTGGACCTGCTACACACTCAGCTCTGCTGCATCGGACTGCTACATCGGTACAGCTGAGTGTGTAGCAGGTTCAGCTCTGCTTCATCTCGGCATATGAATGCATTGACCAGCGTTGATTGGCCGAATGCCATACTTCTGTATGGCATTCGGCCAATCAACGCTGGTCAATGCATTCCTATGGGAAAAAGTCAGCTCGCGCATATCGCAAGCTGACAGGGATTCCGACCAGATAGAGCCCCAAAGAGCTGGGTGAGTAACATTCTCCCTAAATAAAGGTAATCCCTAGCTAACCCAGCCTGTAGATCTGTCCCTGTCTCACAGTCACATAGTTCACAGTCCCAAATTAGTCAAATGTTAAATCCACCATTGGTCTAACTTGGAGGTCACCTGATTTAGCCAGCCAATCCCTTTTTCCAATTTTTTTTTTCAATGCCTCCGTTGTCGTAGTTCCTGTCCCACCTCTCCTGCGCAGTTATTGGTGCAAAAAACATGCCAGGGAAGGTGGGAGGGGATACAAATTTTTTCTGCGTTTGCCTCGTAGTATTCAATTGTAATCGAATACCTCAAACAGCCTGATATTCAACCAAATATCAATTCTTTTTTTCTCTCATGGACTTGGTAAGTAGAATTTGATCGAATGTTGCCTACCCCTGAAACGAGCATTTCCCCCCATAGACTATAATGGGGTTCGAAACCAGTGTGCGGCTGTTCGAATCGGATTTCGAACCCCGAACATTTTAGTGTTCGCTCATCTCTAGTCATGACGTCACTGTAATGTGAACATAGGCTAAATTTTAGGGATCAGGATTAGAGAGGAGCCAGTTTAGGGAATCACCAGTTAGTGAATTTTTCTTCTTTCTCATTACAGAATAGTATTTGTCAATTTGGTTGAGGCAGAAGTAAAATGTAAAGGAATAAAAAAAAATTGCTGCTCAGACTGCAAAACAGATGAGTCTCGCAGCAATCCAGCTATGTAATGCAAGTGAATTATGGGATATGATTAGATGGTTGACCAAATGTTTGGCTGATAATTTATGTATTTGGCAGGAGAAAATTGAGTAACTGCAGAAACAAAAGAAGAGCTTGAATATTTTTTTTTTAAATCAAGCTTTCCATCCAGCTACTACTGTCTAAAACAGACAACCAAGCCAAACTAACTAAATTGTGTAAGCGGATACGCAATAAATAAAAGCAAAGATTAAATTAATTAATCAAAACCCATCTGAAGCTGAAGCTGGGACAGTAAATTTACATATCGGAGCTGCTCGTTTCATTCATCCCAGCCTCATTCTCTTGTTCACATTTTTCTAAAAGCAGTACTGTATATGCCATTGCTTGAATAGATAAATGTATTTTTTAGTTTCATACAAATGCTCATAGGGATCTTCTTTGTTTTTTGTTGAAAACAAGAAGAGATGCTAAAAGATATGCGGAGGGAGTTCAAATACAGCAGAAATGTATGTTGAATTAAAAAAAAAAAAAAATTTCATTTATCTGAATAAAGTTATTTCTGTAGAATATTCATGGATTTCTTCAGGTGAGAGATGCATGGAACGTCTGCAATAAAATCTGACCAAAGGGTTAGACTGGGCCCCCTTGCACACGACTGTTTGAATGGTCAGTGTGCTATCCGAGACCCATTCATTTCTATGGGCCTGTACACATGACTGTGAATTACATGGTCAAGTGTGCAGGCCAACAGTCTGAACAGCAAAATATGGCATAGGTTCTATTCCTGTCCGATTTTGTGGCCCTACTTCCCTTGAATGAAAGGGGCTGCGGAAGCACGGCATTTTTGCTGACCTAAGCCAGTCCAGGACAAGCTGGACTGGCTCAGTGTCACCATCTCGGCAGCCCGGCACGGGAAGCGAGAGGTGGATTGGGGAGGCCCTGTGGACGCAGCGCTGCTCCACCGGCCTCCCCTCATGCTCAGGCAGAGAGCAGGTCCTCTCCCTGCCTGCTCTCTACCTGCTAACGCTGCCCCATTCGCTCCGCCCCACCCCCATTCGCTCCGCCCCCTCCTCTGGGGGGGCGGGGCTTTCTGTCATTTGCCTCTGGCGGCATAACAGCTAGGTTCACAGCTGGTTGGTCATATCTCCTTACTTGAATAGTATGCCAGGAAAGGGACTCCTATCAATACTGGTGGGGCCTTAACCTAAAGGAGTTATATGAAGGATAAAACCTTTTATATATATATGCTGCTAGCAGTCCCTGCCTTTTAGTGTTCCATACTAATTGCTCTATTGTGTGAATGTGTGGTTATAATTCTCCATTATTGTTTTAATCTATACTAGTCCTAGCTTAAAAAAAACATAAAAATCTGCAAAATATCTGATGTTTTATAGAACCATAACGACTCGTTTACACGTCGGAAGAAAATTCAGCCGTGTGTTTTTTTGGCACGGCTAGCCATGACAGGATACCGGTGCAGTTCATCAACATTCCATCACGGCAACCCGCTCCTGATTAGGCCCGAATGAATGGCCCTAAACAGGAGCGGGTCTCGGGCCGTGGACGCTGCAGCTGACTCAGCCGCAGAATCCGCGGCAAGATAGGTCATGTCGCTTCTAGGTCAATGGGAGCCTTTTTTGCAGGCAGATTTTGAGGCGGATTCAATAAAATGGACCATCAAAAAATGTGCATTTTAATGGCCGCATCATAATCAATTAGATATTTATTCTACTTTGCATGAAGGTTTTCTGGATGGGTGATGTACATGACATTTTTGCAATATTTTCAGCGGATACTGTTGGGGGCACAATGGGACATAATACTGTGTGGAGGGTCCACTATGGGACATTATACTGTGAGGAGGGGCCGCTATGAGACTTATATTATGTGCAGGCCACAATGGGACATTATACAGTACTGTGAGGAGAGGCCGCTATGGGACATTGTACTGTGTGGAGGGGCCCTATTGGACATTATATTGTCTGGAGGTCACTTTAGGACGTTCTAGTATATGTAACTGGGGTGATATACTGTGAAGGGACCAGGAAAGGGGTGTTATGCCATGGGTGGCATCCCCAAGTCAAAAGTTTGCTATAAGGCAGAGTCTTTGCTAGTTATGCCCCTGGTGGGGCCTTAACCTAAAGGACTTATATGAAGGATAAAACCTTTTAGTAGTGTAGTCACAGCAGTGGATATACAGTTTTACTAAACTAAATGCTGCATTTAACTGACTCCACTTTTGCTCCTGCTGCTTGTCCTCAGACTATAACTGGGTCAGTCTTGTGCCGAAGAGTTAGTGTCTTCAGCAGGACTGGACTAAAAGACTTACATCAACAGGTCTATGAATATCTTATGTTCAGGGAGACAGGGACCAGCATATATATTAGTAAGAGGGCTCTGAGTACATTTCTGAAAATTCTCCATGTAAAACCTTGAAGACAAGGCAAGACAGGCAAGAAATCTCCATTTCCTTTGTGAATATGATGCCTGGCTCCTGAAGGTACAGTACAAATTTTAATCTAACAATAATGGGTAAAAACTGCCCAGTTATCATGTACATTGTGTGTTGGTGGATCACTGTAGAAATGTATATAAGACTTCTACCAATATACTGTAGATCCTACAGGAAGACAGCTGAAACTCTGAGGCTAAGGCCCCACATTGAAGAAATGCAGCTTTTTTTTTTTTTCTTGCATATTTTTCTGCATTTTTTGAGCCAAAGCCAGGAGTGTATTGAGCAGAATCTAGAAATATAAGAGCTCCCTATATATCTAGGATTCTTTTGTAGCCATTCTTGGCTTTGGCTCAAAAAACCGCAGCAAAATCTGCAACAAAAAAAGCTGCGTGTCCGCAATGTGGGGCCTCAGCCTAAAAGCGGAATCTAGTAGGCTTTTACCTACAGTCATCTGCTACTGTTCTCTAAAATTCAAGACTTATTCAGTTCTAAGTGCAGAAACAAGTCTTATACTATATAAAATGTCTGCAATGAAAGGAAAACTACAAATGGCATGTTATGGTATATGTCATTTTGTTGTGAATACTATTGCCAGACACAAGAGATCCTAAATGACAATTTTATTATGACTTTGTCTCTGTTTTTGCAACACATTTTGACTAGAGATGAGTGAGTAGTATTCGATCGAGTAGGTGTTCGATAGAATACTACGGTATTCGAAATACTTGTACTCGCTCGAATACTACTCCTATTCGCAGTAAAGATTCGATTCAGAACCACCATTGATTGGCCGAATGCTATACAGTGTATAGCATTTAGCAAATCAACACTGGTTCTGCAACAGGCTCGTCCTTGCTAGTCGGGAAAGCTGACAGCTTTCGGTTATGCGGGAGCTGACATTTTCTCATAGAAATTCATTGACCAGCGTTGATTGGCCGAATGCTATACAGTGTACCGCATTTGGCCAATTAATGCTGCTTCTGCCGGAGGCTCGTCTGTGAGGAGGCGGAGTCTAAGATCGTACCACAGCAGTCTTCATTGTGGTCTGATCTTAGACTCCGCCTCCTCACAGACGAACCTCCAGCAGAACCATCGTTGATTGGCCGAATGCTGTACACTATATAGCATTCGGCCAATCAATGCTGGTCAATGCATTCCTATGAGAAAACGTCAGCTCCCGCATAACACAAGCTGCCAGCTCTCCCGACTAGCAAAGAAGAGCCTGCTGCAGGACCAGTGTTGATTGGCCAAACGCTATCCATTGTATAGCATTCGGCCAATCAATGCTGGTTCTGCAGGATGAGTGAGGTCACATTAGCAGTTGCCTCCCATCTGGAAGGAGTCTGCAGGAGGACCCCCCGAACGGAATATCAGCGCAACTGCAAACGCTGTGCAGTTAAAGCGCACAGACCCGTTATAGTCTATGGGGTCCGTGCACTTTAACTGCACAGCGCTCCTCTTAAACACTCTCCTCCTGCTACTCGTGGACTTGGTGACTCTCCTTTAGTCGAATAGTGGTTTCTCCTGAAATGAGCATATTTTCCCATAGACTATAATGGGATTTTACTGAGTAGTCGAATATTGAGGCTCTACTCGAAACGAATATCGAATCTCGAATATTTCAATACTCGCTCATCTCAAATTTTTATACATTTTTTTTTGTTAAAATTATACAGAATTATCCTACTGTCATATAAAAAAACA
The DNA here is from genome assembly GCF_031893055.1 of Leptodactylus fuscus. NCBI lineage: Eukaryota > Metazoa > Chordata > Amphibia > Anura > Leptodactylidae > Leptodactylus > Leptodactylus fuscus. Next base: position 43,366,612 of record NC_134267.1, read on the forward strand.
AACCCAAAAATTCACAGGCGCGACTACACATTTCTGCTAACAAGCCATCTACACTTTTAATTCAATTTCAACAAAACAAATGACCTAGACCTAATCTTGACTGATCTGGGAAATTTCTAATAATTGGTAATAATTTCCTAGTCAAATAAAATGCTGAAAAAAACAATCCCACATTCTGTGTTCTTTGATGGCGTTAATAACCTGTCTTTTCTGGTAACTAGCCAGAAGACAAACTTTACATGTACATTATGAGACCTTGTCTTCTATGCAAATTAACGGTCAACGGCAGGAGCTTAAACACATAAAGACATTTTATACTAAAGCAGTGCTGACATAATAAAACACAATGTATATTTTTCAAGTATAGCATTGATTCAAGATAAAAATGATTCAGGGTACAAGCACTATAGCAAGAATATAGAATAGCAAGAAGAATAGAATTTTTGGCAAATACTCACATAGTGACCTGCCCACCCCCCACATAAGTGTCCTAATTAACCCTCATGATAGACAACAGTCCCCCCATAGGTAACAGCCACACGTACACAGATATTGGTGACCCCACAGGTAATGGTCGCCCCACTCCACATCAAATTACATCCTTAATTTTATAAATGTCTTCTTCACGCAAAGCGCAGATATGTAGCGCCCAGCTGTGCACCTTTTCTATTGTAATTCCCGTTATCCTGTCACTACGGTACCACAGAGCAGGATACAGCATGGCTCCAACGACATTAACATTGTTGCACAGTCCAGCACCGCATCATCACTTTGCAAGAAGAGGTAAGCATAAAATTCCCTACACCTGGAGACTTTACTGTAGCGAGGGGGCCTGGTCATAAAATGTACTGCTAGAGATGCTAGCGAGCATCTCAAGATTTGCCTTGTTTCGGGATAGGGTACGACCAAAATATTTTTTGAATTGGACAGGTTCGGTATGAATCACACCTTTAATTGGCTTAAGACATTGTATAGCACAAACTTAGGACTCTAAATTTGGATACTTAGGAACCTATGTATCCAAATTTCTAACTCTCTAAGGCAAACGTAGTGAAGTTATGTCAAAGTGATAGTGACATGTACAGTATGTCTATACAAAAAATGAATGATAAGCAGTGAATGCAAACCCTTACAATACACCCATTGATATTTACTTTTTTTATCTTCTATTTTTGGTTATCTGTGGAAGGAGAACTTCTACAGATCCTGCACTATTTGAGTGAGCTAGCAACCTTTCTTTTCTTAGGAGAGAGCTGAGCTGTTCAGTTTGGGATCAGCAGCGCACCAGCAAGGGTGTCTTCTGTATCGCTCCAAGGGTCGTCTAAAAGAGTAGGACCTTAGTGGGATCTGGAGCACATTGGATATGTAAGCCAGTACGGATGGAGTGCCAGGGGCACAGAATTGGATCTTACTGGTGAAAATCCAAGAACAGAGAGGAGGCATCATCTTACCTCAGCATGGCATGCAGGATAGGCCAGAACAGACTACAAGCAAGTCCTAGCATAAGACAGGATACAGGTAGTGTAAACTGCTCAGCACACCAGTCAGGAGGTAGCCATGCCAAAACATTATGTTTGAGAAGTTGTCCAGAAAGGACAAATCTACTAATAGATTTGTAGATAATTAAAAGTTAAATATTTTTCAAATATAAGTAATTAAAATTTTGTAGACTTTTAAAGATTTTCTCTAAATATTCTGTGGTTACAAGTTGTTGTCTTAATCAGTTGCCAATGGATATGACTAGAGATGAGCGAACAGTGTTCTATCGAACACATGTTCGATCGGATATCAGGGTGTTCGCCATGTTCGAATCGAATCGAACACCACGTGGTAAAGTGCGCCAAAATTTGATTCCCCTCCCACCTTCCCTGGCGCCTTTTTTGCACCAATAACAGCGCAGGGGAGGTGGGACAGGAACTACGACACCGGGGGCATTGAAAAAAATTGGAAAAAGTCATTGGCTGCCGAAAACAGGTGACCTCCATTTTAGACGAATAGTGGATTTCAAATCCGGGTCATATGAGAATGTGAACTTTGTGACTATGAGACAGGGATAGCTGTACAGGCAGGGATAGCTAGGGATAACCTTTATTTAGGGGGGAATGTTATTAAAAATAACTTTTTGGGGCTCTATCGGGTGTGTAATTGTGATTTTTGTGAGATAAACTTTTTCCCATAGGGATGCATTGGCCAGCGCTGATTGGCCGAATTCCGTACTCTGGCCAATCAGTGCTGGCCAATGCATTCTATTAGCTTGATGAAGCAGAGTGTGCACAAGGGTTCAAGCGCACCCTCGGCTCTGATGTAGCAGAGCCGAGGCTGCACAAGGGTTCAAGCGCACCCTCGGCTCTGATGTAGGAGAGCCGAGGGTGCACTTGAACCCTTGTGCACCCTCAGCTCTGCTACATCAGAGCCGAGGGTGCGCTTGAATCCTTGTGCACACTCTGCTTCATCAAGCTAATAGAATGCATTGGCCAGCGCTGATTGGCCAATGTATTCTATTAGCCTGATGAAGTAGAGCTGACCAATGCATTCTATTAGCGTGAACTGAGTTTGCACAGGGGTTCTAGTGCACCCTCGGCTCTGCTACATCAGATTGCTACATCTGATGTAGCAGTGCCGAGTGTGCATCAGATGTGTAGTTGAGCAAAACTGACTCAGCACTGCTAAGTCTGCATTCGCATAGGAATGCATTGGCCAGCCTTCGGCCAATCAGCGCTGGCTCTGCCGGAGGAGGCGGAGTCTAAGGTCGGACCTGAATGGAGACTGGTGTGGAGCGATCTTAGACTCCGCCTCCTCCAGCAGAGCCAGCGCTGATTGGTCGAGTTCCGTACTCTGGCCAATCAGCACTGGCCAATGCATTTCTATGGGGAAAAGTTAGCTTGCGAAAATCGCAAACTGACAGGGATTTCCATGAAATAAAGTGACTTTTATGCCCCCAGACATGCTTCCCCTGCTGTCCCAGTGTCATTCCAGGGTGTTGGTATCATTTCCTGGGGTGTCATAGTGGACTTGGTGACCCTCCAGACACGAATTTGGGTTTCCCCCTTAACGAGTTTATGTTCCCCATAGACTATAATGGGGTTCGAAACCCATTCGAACACTCGAACAGTGAGCGGCTGTTCGAATCGAATTTCGAACCTCGAACATTTTAGTGTTCGCTCATCTCTAGATATGACCATGAATGCAAGATCTTCCTAGGGTCAGGAAACCAGCCATGGTTTTCCTTATTGTGGCTGGGATATCTTCTGATACATATAGTGTCTCTTTGTAATAACCCAGCAACTATAACAAATTCATGACTGAGTTCCAGACCATAGAAAGTTTCTGCATTTGTGATTATATCCAATGGCAACTGATCAAGACAACAGACTGTCACCACTAAGATATTTATAGAAAATCTTTAAAACGCTGCAGTTTTTAATTACTTATATTTGCAAAAATGTTTAACTTTTAATTATCTACAAATATAAATATGACTGTTCATGGGAATGCCACTTTAAGTTCAAGTGTGATGCTTACAAAGTTGCAGAGTGTGCTATAGTAATGGCTGCCCCTCTGTTTAAAGCGTTGCAACAGGAATGCATCGCGGTTCTTCCTGCAGCGCTTTAAACAAAAAGTTTGCTGAGTTTTCTCCAGGTGAGCCAACAACGTTTCTGTAGATATAATTGACATGCTGCGATTTACAAAACCGCACCAGTTTTGAAAATCACAGCAAGTCCGCGCTGCGGTTTTTACCAAAAGGTGGACATTGGATTTGCAAGAATCCCATCCACTTTGCAATTACTGTAAAAAGGCGTAACATTTCTGCAGGCATATCATGGCATTTCATGCCCATTGGGCCCTGGCCATAAACAAGATTGTTTTCTCCACATTCATCGCATTTTTGGGCGGAAACCTGGGGGATCCCACTATAGTGTATGTGGTCTGCACGGGTAAGCGTTAGGTTTCGGTTCTTCAGGTCCCCAACCTAGAGTAAGACAGACGGAAGACGGAAGAGTGTGTTATTTTAAGATTAGGGCTACTTTTTATTGTAGCTTTCCAGTTTTACCTAAAAAAAAAAAAAAAAAAGAAAAATGTTTAACGCTATAATAAAACTTCATTGTGAAGAGCCTAAAAATATTTCTAAGCTGTAGGTCATAGGTCTTTGCAAGCCAATATATATTTATATTTATCTCATATTCATTGTCAGACCATTTTAATTGTCTCCACTGTGATTAGTTTCAAAGTTTTTAATGTGTCTGATTTACGGCCCAGTTAATGACCAGTCGCTGCTGATAAGAAATAACTTGTTTAATTAAACTTGCATAGATAAAGTTTGAGATCTTTAAAACAGACACAGTATTGAAACAATTGAAGCATTGCTGGGATATTATATTGAGTTTGCTGCTATATCAAGTAGCTGCCAAGTGAATTGAACTGAGGTTAATTACTTGGCTCCTACACTGAAAATTCCATACGAAGTTCAACTTGATTTTCTGGCTTCCTTTTATAAGTGGTGATGAATATTTGCATTACTAGTATAATCCAATATACCATTTATGCAACATAATATGTATTGTATTGTACTGTGGAACATGATATCACATTTTAAATTAAGGCTGAAGATACCATGTTTCATTAAAATAACTTTTTACATTTCTTTGAACCATTTTCAGATGATTTTATAAATGAGAATTACCAAACGTGGTATACAAAAGGTCCATTAATGAGGATTGTTCATGTCCTCTAACATATGGCATGCTGTATACCATTGCAAAACTGATAGTTGGCTGATAAAGTTGCAAAGCTGATATCAGTTTTGCAGGTATCTGCTCCAGGTCAAGTGGTATTGGTGCCCTTAATTTTCGACTACTGATATAAGTGCACTGCTAGAGGGGCCAGTCTCACAGTTCAGTGTCATTAGAGTGGGGAACGCTCACTTAACAAATAATTTTGTATTTGCAGCATAAAAGAAATTGTCAAAATAATAAAAAAAAAAGAAGCAGTGCTGTCAGATCTCAAATAAGATAAGATAATCCTTTAATAGTCCCACTGTGGGGAAATTTCAGTGTGTTACAGAAGCATGATAATACAGATACAGGATGATAAACAGCAATATATTACAGAAGGAGACACACATAAGCTAAGAAAAATACTATACTAGGAGTCAATAGCAGCTAAGGAAGAATAGAAAGAAAGAAGACTTCAGGATCATTTAGCTCTCTCTGTCTTCGAATGGTCTGTTGCAGATTATGTAGCCTGACTGCGGTTGGGAGGAAAGACCTCCAATAGCGCTCCTATTAACACTTTGGGTGAAGCAGTTGGTCACTGACAGTGCTGCCAAGTGCCGTCAAGTTCTCGTACATGGGGTGGGATTTGTTCTCCCGCATGGAGCTCACCACGGACAGTATCCTTCTGTCACCCACTACCTGTATTGAGTCCAGGGGGCTCCTCAGGACAGAGCTGGCCCTTTCAATCAGCCTGTCAACTCTATTTCTGTCCCTGGTTGATATACAGCTCCCCCAGCAGGCCACTTCAAAAAAGATGGCTGAAGCAACCACAGAGTTGAAAAAGGCCCGAAGAAGTGCCCAAAGGACTCCAAAGGCCCTCAGCCTCCTGAGCAGGTAGAAACTGCTGTGACCCTTTCTGTGCAGCGCATCCAGGTGATCAGCCCAGTCCAGTTTATTATTGAGGAGCACACCCAGGTACTTATAGGTCTTGACTAACTCAGTGCATGACCCTTGGATCTCCACCGGAATCAGAGAACTTCTAAGTTCACCATCTTCTTGGTCTTCCCAGCATTAAATTGAGGTGGTTCCACTGGCACCATTCTACAAAACCCTGGTTTATGTCTCTGTACCCCCTATTGTCACCATCGGTGATGAGGCCTACTATTGCAGAGTCATCAGAGTACTTTTGTAGGTAACTGTGCCTAAAGTCATCAGTGAACAGTGTGAAGAGGAATGGGGCAATAACTATACCTTGTGGTGCCCCCATACTACAGATTACAGCGTCCGACACACAGTCCCTGGCTCTCACATACTGTGGTCGGCTTGTGAGGTAGTTGAATATCCAGATGGATAGGTGCTGGTCCACTCCAAAAGGGTCCAGCTTGTCCCCCAGGAGCCCTGGCTGAATGGTGTTGAACACACTGGAGAAATCAAAGAACATTATTTTCACAGTGTTCCCTGGTTTCTCCAGGTGAGAGAGAGCCTAGTCCAGTGAAGAAGGTGGATGATGATATCATCCATCCCAATGTCCAGCCAATAGGCAAACTGGAGAGGGTTCAGAGCAGAACAAACTAGAGGGTGTAGATGTGTTAGGACCAGTCTCTCTAGGACCTTCACCATCGGGTTGGGTTTCTTTGGGACTGGCACCACACAAGATGATAATGCAAAGAAAACAAGCTCATATTAATTTAGAAACAACATTACTAATGTTTTAGCTCAGAAGAGTTCATAAATCAATATTTTGTGAAATAACCATGATTTTTAATCGCAGCTTTCATGCGTCTTGGCATGCTTTCCATCAGTCTTTTACACTGTTTTTGGGTGACCTTATGCCACTCCTGATGCAAAAATTTAAGCAGTTCGTCTTTGTTTGATGCCTTGTGACTATCCATATTCCTCTTGATTACATTCTATCCATATTCCTCTTGATTACATTCCAGAGGTTTTCAATGGGGTTCAGGTCTGGAGATTGGGCTGGCCATGACAGGGTCTTGATGAGGTGCTCCTTCATCCACACATTGATTGAACTAGCTGAGTGGCATGGTACATTGTCCTGCTAGAAAAACCAGTCCTCAGAGTTGAGGAACATTTCCTGAGCAGATGGAAGCAAGAGTTTTTCCAGGATAACCTTGTATGTGGCTTAATTCATACGTCCTTCACAAAGATTAACCTGCCCAATTCCAGCCTTACTGAAGCATCCCCAGATCATCACAGATCCTCTGCCAAATTTCACAGTGGTTGCAAGACACTGTGGCTTGTATGCCTCTCCAGGTCTCCGTCTATTAGACGACCTGGTGTTGGGCAAAGATGAAAATTAGACTCATTAGAGAAGATTACCTTACTCCAGTCCTCTATGGTCCAATCCTTATGGTCTTCGGCAAACTTCAGCCTGGCTCACCTTTGCTTCTCATTGATGAAAGGATTCCTTCTGCTCAGACTTAGATCACTCAGATGAGTCAATTCCATTTTACTTTGTTCTATTTGTCATTCATTCCATCTTGTGTGAACACTGTACCTATGTAATATGTTGTAAAATTTAAATAAACTAAGAATTGAAAAAAAAAAAAACAAAAAACAGAGAGATATAGCAATGGTGCTGGGAACTGCAAATCTGGTTCCAGCAATACACCTGGTATAAGGTATGGGCGAAACAGCTGATCAGTGCAGGTTCCAGGTATTGGTTCTACGACCACTCTGATACTGATAACATATTCTAGGGTTTGGTCATCAGTATCCAACTTTGCTAGGTTTTAGACAACCCCTTTTAAAGACTAATATTAATGCTATAGCATAACAAAATATTTTATAGAGTTGTAAGCTTTGTGGTTACAGTTTGCACAAAGTGAGGTCCATATCCTTATTTTGACAAGTCTGTTGTGAAGGAACTCCACTAGTTTGCCCTGAACTCCTTTCTTCAACTCCTTCAAAAACATTTGCTTTGGACACCGATCACCTGACCTTACAAATGCTATTTTGGATGACTATGAACACAGAAAGTCTACATATACACCCACTGTTCTGGAATATATAACGCTCAACAAGCTCAAATATGTAAATGTAACCATCTGGTGTCCACTCCCTTTTGGCAATATAGTATATTTTCTAAAACTGACATTTCAGGTTCTATTAAGAAAGTGCCTGGTTGTTATAAATGACGTCTCCACTGTTTTTCTGCAAGATGTTTTTATATACAATGTGAGTAATCCTTTTAATTTTTCATGGCCTTTTCTTCTTTCTTGTCTCTTATTGTGTTGGGAATCATTTTCACTTTTGCATTGGCATCTAATTATTACCTTGGGGAGAATTTGCATTCGTAGAAGTTTATTTCTACTTTTCATTTTCATATTTTTTCACCAATATAGATTTTTTTTTTTAAAAGGTTTCTTTCAATTTTAGACAGACAGTGCACGTATGAATACATAACATAATTGTTTAATCCTTCAAAAACCTAATATAAGTAATACATTGTAATAATAGGGCTGGGTGTCCTTAAGTGATACATTTTTAAATTACTTTAAACTGAATGTGTTCTGGTTAGTGGGAAACGGTAATAAGGAGTTTCATTAAAATCAATAACACAACTTATTTCAATTTTTGTGCTCAGGAAATTAGATTGCTTATGTCCTTATCCCGGTAATTGCTTTCAATACAGTTTAAAAACAGTGTATATAGCGTGTTATTTTTTTTTGCTTGTAGAGTGGGGACATGATTCAGAAAATCATTTTGTAAGGTCCATTCTCTCTATCAATTTATCTAACAATATCATGAATGTAGACATCAAGATAGAAAATCCTATAGGGATAGTCTCTTGTCACTACGGAATATGTCATTTTTATGAATACAACAAAAGTCACTTAAAGGTTTACCTAAAGTACCATTCCAGAAATTTTCTGACATGGAATAGTGACATATTAGAAGTTTTCATCTATGGTGGTTTGAGTTCTGAGGCCACTTTTTATCTTTCACTCAGTTGGACATTGTACTCATTCATTTTTGCTGTCCTTAGAAAGTTTAGCAAGTGGTGTATGAGTTTATAGAAAATCTCTAAATCCATATACAGTAATTCCCACCAGTCACAAAGCTCAATTATTTGGATAAATTGTATCAATTCTTAATGGTACCACAGTGTCTGCCTTACATGGATTCTATCATTAGAATCTCTTTTTTTAACTAAGTACACGTAGCAATAGCCTAAGTGTACTTAGTTACCTTTCTTTTTTTGATCCACACCGCTGTTCCTGAGAAATTTCTTCTTTCTTCCATATGTTAGTGAGTTTTCAGACAGCACAGGGGGCGTTCCAATGTGCTCAAACAGTGTAGGGGGCATCCCTTGTACTGTCCAAAAACTCTCCTGCGACACCTCTGTCTTCTTCTGCCGGCTACCTCTTCGTGGCATCACCGGCCACATCTTAATCCAAAACTGCCACCTGCGCATGTCCATCATTTTCCTGTGGTCTCTTACATGAGTGGCCCTTTGGCTACAGGAATATGGCCGACAGACATGAGCAGTCAGCGCTTTTGGATGAAGATGCAGCTGGTCGCGGTGAAGAAGACCAAGACACGCTGGAGAGTACCCTTTGAGCACAGAGGAATGTCCCCTGTGCTGTCTGAAAACTCATTTACTTATGAAAGAAAGAAGAAATTTCTCAAGAACGGTGGCGAGGATCAGAATAATAAAGGTAAGAGAACAATAGCCTTTCTTAAGGCTATTCCGACATGTACTTATTAACACAAGTATCCCCGAGTGCTCAAGGTCTGGCTGTGCTGAGGTTACTTGGGGAAAGAACCCTGACAGAGACATATTGCCTCCCCCCACTCCTCCTGTCCCAAAGGTCACGAGAAAACTGGCAACCAAGGCAAGATAAATCAGCCCCAGTACAATATGTCTATTTGTCCAAAGAAGCAAAGATTAGAGAGAGTCTACAGAACTGCACCAGGAATGTAGATGTTGCGAATGTACCTGTTTGTTGTGTTTTTAATGCCAGAAATATACAGGATGTTGTTCATAAATGCATTTTGAATATTTGTTTTATTTTTGTACAGGGAATATGTTTAATCTTCACTTTTCATTGGCTTTTAAAACACATAAAAGAAACCTGGCTCGCCAATATTGGAGTAATCTTGAGAACTGCTTCTTTCCTGCTCATGGCATTCTCAAAAACAAAGTGGATGGTATTTCTAAGTAAGAGGTTTTCTTTATTTATAATATTTGAGTAATAGATTTCAAGCTGCCTATACACTTAAATGTAAATGGTTTAAATTTACAGTAAGACTGGGGCTATGTACAAGATGTGCAAGTTAATAGATGGAAGCTATACAATGAACATGTTGTATAAGGTCCATATACAGCTCTGGAAAAAAATTAAAAGACCAGTTTCTCTGATTTTTCTCTTCATTGGTATATTCTTGAGTAAAATGTACATTGTTCTTTTTTATTAGTGTCAGACCTCAAATAATGCAAACAAAACAAGATCATATTCATTTAGAGACAATACTAATGTTATAAATCAGGAAGAATTCAGAAATCAATATTTGGTGGAATAACACCAGTTTTCATGTGCTTGGCATGCTTTCCACCAGTCTTTCACACTGCTTTTGAGTGAGCTTATGTGACTCCTGGCACAACATTTTTGGGGGTGTTTTTTTGCAGCAAACAGGTATATTTAGACAAAAAAAAAAGGAAACTAAATAAACCTTGACTGCACAAAATGAGCAATAAAATACAGCCTTAACTTCAGGCAAAAAAACAGAACAAAATCCTGCTCGTCTGAGCGACTAACTAAACAGAAATGATAACTTAACTATATGTGTGGCTTACTACCAGCCATAAAAAAAAAAAAAAAAAAAAAACAGGTGCAATATTGTCTCACCAGACTCAGGGTTACAGGTCAGACCCATGCACCTCCTCTTACTCCCTGTATCTGCACTGAAGTGCAGGCTCTGCAGCCTTTTCCGGTTCAGTAATAAGCCAAGGACTCACACCTGGAGCTGAAGTCTACTCAAAACCCACCTTGGACCACACATAAGTTAAGAACCTGTGGGTGATATAGCGAGATTCCAAGATAGTGTAAGATTTTGAGATTCCGAGATTGTGTAAGAACAATGGAGAGGTAGTAGGTCTACTTGCATGACGTCAATCCAAGCTCACAAACCACAGCTTTAGGAAAGCAGATCTGGTTAATCTGTCCCATCTAGCTAATTCCTCTAACCAGCATACATGAGACATTTTATAGATCCACATGGCTTGTTCCAACATCATTTGGGAATTAGTAGCTTTATAATGAAAATAATAGACTACTTCTAGAGGGCTTAAAACCCACTTCAGTGGAGAATAAGGGGTGCCATTAGTTTTAAATCAGTGGTACAGATGTTTGTTAAATGGCCAGATTCTTAATATGCAAGTGCATGGCCACCAAATATGTAGAATTGAACAAGGGCTTCATGACATTCCCAATAAATGGAGTATGAAACACCTACTAATGATTTTAGTATTAAAGAGGACCTTTCACCATATCTGGGCACATGCAGTGTTATATACTGCTGGAAAGCTGACAGTGCGCTGAATTCAGCGCACTGTCGGCTTTCCCGATCTGTGCCCGGTGTAAAGAGCTTACGGTGCCGGTACCGTAGTGCTCTATGGTCAGAAGGGCGTTTCTGACCATTAGCCAGAGACGTCCTTCTGCCTCGCGCGCCAATCACGCTGTGCTGTGGAGCGGGGAGGAACTCCCCCCTCCCTCTCCTGATAATGCTGGTCTATGGACGAGCTGTGTGAGCAGAGGGAGGGGGCGTTCCTCCCAGCTCCACAGCACAGCGCGATAGGCGCCGCGAGGCAGAAGGACGTCTCTGGCTAACGGTCATAAACGACCTTCAGACAATAGAGCACTACGGTACCGGCACCGTAAGCTCTTTACATCGTGCACAGATCGGGAAAGCCGACAGTGCGCTGAATTCAGTGCACTGTCAGCTTTCCAGCAGTATATAACACTGCATGTGCCCAAAAGTGGTGAAAGGTCCTCTTTAAATGTATACAAATACATCATGAAGAAGCGTGTGTTAGAGAGTTTGCCCTATCTAGCTAATTCCTCTAACCTGTGTAGATGAAACCCTTTATAGATCCGCATGGCTTTTTTCAATATCATTCGGGATTAGTAGCATACAGTGGAAATTAAAGGCTGTTGTATATTTTAGCGAATATGTTATGTGGAGGGTTTTGTAGAAGCAAATAATTTTAAAGCCTTGTGGGGTCTGTATATGATGGCAGATCTGGCACTTTCATAAAAATTAGAGATGAGCAAACAGTAAAATGTCCGAGGTTCGATATTTGTTTCGAGTAGCCCCTCAATATTTGACTACTCGAATCGAATATAGAACCCTATTATAGTCTATGGGGGGAAAATGCTCATTTCAGGGGTAGGCAACGTTCGATCAAATTATACTTACCAAGTCCACAAGTGAGGGTCGGGCTGGATCCTCTGAGAAGTCTTCTCCTTGCAGCGTCCCCGCGGCATCTTCCGGCTCTTCATTCACTCTGCCAGGCATCTGGCTTGAGCAGAGCCGACTGCACATGCCCGCACTACAAGCAGACATGCGCAGTCGGCTCTGCCCAGGCAGATGCCCTGGCAGAGTGAATGAAGAGCCGGAAAAACCGGAAGACGCCGCGGGGACGCTGCACGGAGAAGACTTCTTAAGGTAGAAGAAGAACCAGCATTGATTGGCCGACTGTATAGCATTTGGCCAATCAATGCTGGTTCTGCATCGAACTTTTACATTCGAACAGCGAGTGGTACTCGATCGAGTATGAGTATTTCGAATACCGTAGTATTCGATCGAATACCTACTCAATTGAGTACTACTCGCTCATCTCTAATAAGAATAGAGACCTTTACAGATTTTAACTTTTTCCCAGGGAGTACTGTCTGTAAGACGACCTGCACAAGCTGGACCTCCATAAGGAAATCCAGTACCTTTTTAGGAACTTGATATACCCCATTATAAAAGTATTTTTGGTAGTGTGTGTCTTTCCCAAGTCTTAGGCCTTTTTTTCTAATTTAATAAGACTTTAAAGCAATAAAGTCATAATAGCTTTCTGATGTTCGTTGATGTCAAATCTTTAATTTTTATGACCTCTTTTTACTATATTAAGGCTGGTTAATGGTGGGTGAATTTATGGCAGTAAATTTTAAACTTGGTGCTTCTTTTAAGGTGGTAATCATTCTTTTAGCTTCCCTCTTATGCATTTGTGCTGACATCAGCTTTATAACAATGTATCATTGTTTCTCAATCATGAATATTGCTGAGCTGATAATCAGTCTAGCTAATAAAATGAAAATATGACCTTGTATAAAAGAAACGTCTGCTTAAAACTGTAAAATTTGGTGGAACAATAAGCTATACTAAATGGAACACATTTTTTAATTATTCATGTTAAACTGAATGACTTAAATGGTATAGATATATAATACAGCATCACCCATTTTTTTTCTAAAGTAAAAATAGGACTAGACATAGATTGCTAATGCAAGAAAAAGCACAAAATTCACAATTTTTATTATTTAAAATATATATATATATATATATATTTATTAAGAATAACAATAATTTAAAAAGAAACCCTTTGAACTGTAATCTTTTTTTCAGCGATATTATTATTATTATTATTATTATTATTATTATTATTAATTTTTTTGAAAAAAAAATATATTTATCGCTTGAAAATTATGTCTCCCACAGGTGGTATAATAAATGCTCCAAGTGGATATACTGTAGCAGTTCTGAGATCTATATCTTCCAAAATTGCATATCCAAATGAACAAGGTAAAGTAAAATATAACCTGTAGTTTGAATTGTGTTGTACATAATGTTGCAATGAAAATTAACTACTATATTTTAACTAATATACCAGGAAAAAAAATGTTAAAGGAGTATTAGCATTTCCAAAATAATACTTAAACTTGTAGATTTAGGTTCTTTTTACACGGAGGAATTTGCCATGGGTTTGGGGGCAAATTTCGCCCCTGAACCTGGAGCAGATTCCTCTTGGAATCCGCCTCCCATTGTTTTCAATGGGAGGCAGAGATTAGAGCAGGACTTGGGGGAAAAAAAAGCATCCTGCTCGATCTTGCTGAGGATTCCTTGGCTGATTCATCCATGGAGTCCACAGCTTGAGATGTGCTTGAGATGATTAAACCCATTCATCTGAGTCTAATCAGCAGCGGGAAGCCAAGACGAAATACCAGTGGCGGATGATTCCTCAATGAAGAGGAATTCCTTTTTATTTGTTGTCGTGTGAACACACCCTAAGTGTGTTCACACCTAACCAAGGTGTTTTATCCCATTCATTGCTTTATCTAGCTTTCTATATTTGCCATATTCTGCTAATTATGCCTCCTTAAAGTTTGTTATAGTTTCTTGCCTAGGTTACAGACCTTCTGTGCTATCTAGCTGCAGCCATTAGGTTGGTGACTTCTGTCCCTGTTCCCAGCCACCTTTTTATTCTCCTCTCTTCATTAGCTTAGGTAACCAATGCAACATTATACAGAACATGGCTAGAACATTGCTTGAAGTTCATTGTGAAGTTCAGTCTCATAAGCATGCTGTTGTCCTGAGCTGTACATCATACAGGGTAAAGCATCTTGTCACTTAAACCAAGATGTGGAGTAAAGAGAGCAGAACAGGTGAAATCCTTAGTTGGGAAAACTACTTTAACAGCCTTTAATTCACAATGTAACCTCTGGACATTTTTTTTTGACTGAGTGGGTAGTTGGTGGTATCTGTGGCAGTACAACATGGAATAATATAATGGACCAGGTTGCAGGATATGTCTGGTTGAGTGGTGGTAATATGGATTAATATGATGGACCAAGTCACAGGATAGGACAGGACAGGACAGGTCTGAGTGGTGACAGAAATGGTAGCTGTGGCCACATGACTGGAAGTATGGCATGGAATAATATGTTGGGCCAGGCCATAGGACATGTCTGGCTGATTGGTGGCAAAGGTGGTAGCTGTGGCAGCAATATGGACAGGAAGTAAAGTATGGAATAATATGATGGACCAGGCCACAGGAAAGGGCTGACAGACTGGTGGCAATCTGACTCATACAGCATAGATATTCTCCCTCTCTCCTGCCTGTAATTGATTATATTTGATTAAACTTTGTTCTAACCCTGCAACTCCTAAGATGCTGTACCTGTAATGCAAGCTTTGCTGCACTAAATGCTGTGAGTAATAGCACATCCATCCTGTACTTTACTGAAATGCCTCATGTTCTAGCCCACAGTACCTTATATACTGTAAGTGACTGTAACCTTGTAGTTATCAAAGGCTCATCCAAACCTATTCAAGTGATTTTCGTTTCTAAAAATATTGTTGACCTATCCTAAAGGTAGGCCATCAATATCACATCAGAGGGGATCTGACACCCAGCATCCCTATTGATCAGATGTTCTCAGCATCTGATACAAAGAGCATGGGTCAGGAAGCAGACTGTTGCATTCTCAGTGTAGTGGCGGAACCTAGGCACTACAGCTTAGTTGCCATTGAAATGAATGGGAGCTGATCTGGATCAACCTGGTCTGACCACGACATAGAGAACAGAGATGTCTGCGTCCTTCTCCATTCTCTGTGTACAGGCTGCTGAGAACACTGATGGGGATACCAGGTGTCAGATCCTCACTGATCTGATATTGATGACCCATAAAAGATTCATTATAATTGAAATGTATCCGCATGTCTTCACATTCTGGGCTTAATAGTGCTGTGGGTTCTACTAGTGACTGACAATTAACAAGCTGTCACTCACTTAGTAGGAATGCTTGGATGACTAATAAACTAACAATGAGCAGAGATTTTAATGAATAAATGCCAAATTATACTAAATTGTTTCTAAATGTACTACATATGTAACCTTGGCTGTAAGTGTTGGCACCCCTGACATTTTTCCAGTATTTCTCCCCAAAAAATATTGCAATTATACATGTTTTGTTATACACATGTTTATTTCCTTTGTGTCTAAGGAAAAAAGGCAAATTGGACATACTTTCACACAAAATGCCAAAAATGGGCCAGAATAAATTATGGGCACTTTTGTGGGTAGATAATTTTGTTTTAAGCATGTGATGCTTGTTCACACCTGTTTCTTGTGACTGGTGAGTTCGGACAATATAAAAATCATACCCGAAACCAGATAATAAGATAGACATTGATTCTTTGCTTTATGAGTCTGTCTGTGCGTCATAGTTAATCTCTCTGGATGTGGACGGAAGCGAAAAATTTAAATAATTTTGGAACGCAGGATAGTCCGGATGGTGGAGAAGCAGCCCCAATCAAGTTCCAAAGAAATTCAACCTGTCCTGTAGACTCAGGGAGCATCAGTGTCAGAGCCAACTAATAGTCAACATTTGAATGAAATGAAACACTATGGCAGGAGACCCAGGAGGATTCCAGTGCCGAGACAGAGACATAAAAAAGCAACGTGAGTAAGCCAAAATTCTTCTGGCAAAGTATCTGGTGGATAGACGAGATCAAGATAGAGCTTTTTGGGTGAAAGCACATCATTGTACTGTTTACCAAAAACAGAATAAGGCCTATAAAGAAAAGTACACCATACCAAGTTACACATGGTGGAAGTTCATATTTTGGGGTTGTTTTGCTGCCTCTGGCACTGAATGTATTGACTGTGTGCTTTGATAAGCACCCAGAATGGATGGAAACAAAGAGTTGGAGAGTTCTTAAAGGGCCAGCAATGAGTCAGGATCTGAATCCCAATGAACATCTGTGGAAAGATTGTAAAATTTTCTATTGGTGCTCTTCAAATATGAGAGACAGTTTGGAAAGAAGAGTGGTCCAAAATTCCAGTTGAGAGTTGTAAGAAGCTTGTTGATAGTTATAGGAAGCGATTGTTTTCAGTTAATTTTTCCAAGAGGAGTGAAACCAAATATTAATTTGAGGGTACCAGTAATTTTAGTAAAATTATATCAAGTTATTATACACACAAAGGAAATAAACATGTATATCAAAACGTGTAATTGCATTAACTTCCTGGAAGAAATACTTAATTTTCTTGAAAATTTTCAGCGTTGCCAACACTTATGGCCTTGACTGTAACAATCTTCTCAGCTCCACCTACGATATAACAAGTCTGCAGATTGGGCTGTATATTTTATGTGACAGATTGGTCTACAGCTTAGATATTGTATGAAAACCTAATCTGCCTGTGTACAAGAAGTCTTAAACATATATCATATTTACATACTGCACGTCTGACTAAAAAACTACCGGTAATTACTGTAATTTCATTTAAAACAAATATACGCAATATCATGTTTATTTGCATATTGCTTTAACAAATATCCTTCACTATCTGCTATTGAGTTAATTTTCAATTGAAAAGATTCCGTTTGGCAAACTTCATATGATTAGTTAGAAATCTGAGAAAACCTTATTTGTACAGAGCTCTTACTCATTTGCTGTAAACTGATGAATTTCCAGGAGGTCAACAAGTCAATTGCAGAGATTGATTTGATAAATTTCCAATGAAAAATAAGTATTCCTTGGAGTGAGAAAATTGTAAATGAAATTAAAGCTCAAAGCTTTGCTTCATTAAACGCTACACTTGATATATTGGAATAAACTATACACTTATCAAGTTAGAATTTTATAAAATAATGTTAGCTAGTTTTTTCTAATAATTCCTTTAAGTTAAAATTCTATTTACAATTTGCTATTAAATTTGAAATAAAATATTTCAATTATGTTCTTTTAGAAAAATGTGAGAAATTTTTGCCTTGATTTAACATCTACCTTTACTTTGAGGCTCTTAGTACATGAGCATATCACAGATATGTTCAACCTTGTAAAAGGAGACATAACGTATCATCATAGATCTCAGTATGTTTTAGACTTCATATAGTGGTTATGGAAGATTTCATTAGAAATCATATAGAATCATTTAGTTTTATATAAGTATATAAAAAAGTGACATATTGTGTTCCATTTAGAACATTACTTCTGAGGAAGAATAATTCCTTACCACAGGGCTTTATGGAGGCATGTTGGACAAATGATGTATGTGCGCATGGGCAGTGAGGTGAAACAGAAGCTTTTATTGAACACTGGCTATGTAACCATTGTTAAGTTGTTAATGAGATGTATATCTTTCCATAGCCATAATAAAATTGATCTGTATTAAATAAAATAGAATTCCTTTCGTGAGAAGGGGGTTCCCCAATTCTTATCTTACAAATACACAAGTTGCGCATGCACTACTTTCTTTATTCCTTCATATGGGACTTTAGAGACCTCCCAGCTCAGCTATTTTCTGAACCCTTTTTCCATAGATCTGAATGGAGACACCTAAACATGCATACTAATGCAGCCATGAGAACTGGGTTGGAGGACTTCAGTTCAGGGCCATACCTCTAATGAGGCAAGGTGAGGTGGCAGCCTCAGGCGGCACTCCGGAGGGGAAGGCAGCCACGGCAATTAGATTTTTTTTTTTAACTTTTCTTTTTTTTCTAAACTAGCTCAGGAGAGGGCCACTCTGAAAACAACCCAAGCGGCCCTCTCTTGGGCTGGTTTAGACCTCTGCATCTCAGTGCAGATGGCATCATCACGCTACCTGGGCTGATATGCAGACTTCTTGTTGCTGGGTGAAAGGAGGAAGCAGCAGCAGTGGGAGCAGTGGCGAGGTCGGTAAGTGAGGATAATTTTTATTTTTTTTTTGCTTTATAATAGGCTGCTACCTGCTGGAGTATCCCCAGCAGGTAGCCGCCTATTTACCTATCTCCCCAGGCCTGCTCATAGCTGCCCCCGGCTTCCCCTTCTACTATAGGACGCAAGGGACAGCCCTGAGCAGGCCTGGGCTAGGCCACGGACCCACTACCACTACAATTATACACGGGGGTCTTTTCAGACCCTCGAGTATAATAATCGGAGCCCCAGGGGAGATGAGGGAACATATTAAACGGTTTTACTCACCTCTCAGGGATCCAATGTTAATCCTAGCAGGCATCAGGCCTGTATGGTAATGTCCCAGATGTCACGTGGTCTGGGACATTATCATACAGGCCTGCGCTAGTAGTAATATACAGTCCCAAAGCCTGTGCTAGTAGTAACAACCTGTTACTGCTAGCACAGGCTTCATGCCTGTATGTTAATGTCCCAAACGTGACAGGCCCGAAGCCTGCTAGGATACTGCTAGCACAGGCTTTGGGCCTGTATGGTAATATCCCAGACATCTGGGATAGTACCATACAGGCCCATACAGTACCATACATGCCACGTGACATCTGGGACATTGCAATACAGGCCCGAAGCCTGCAAGGATCAACATCAGATCCCGGAGAGGTGAGTAAAACTGTTTATTATGTTCCCTCACCTCCCCTGGGTTTCTGATTATTATACTCGGGGGGGGGGGGGGGGGGGTCTGAAAAGACCCCTGAGTATAATAATAGTTCATCGGTGGGCCACTGTGGGGCATAGTAGAGGTTGCAGGGTCCACAGTGGCCCCTGTAACCTCTATTATGCAACACAGCGGCCCCCCTGCAGCCTCTATTATGCCCCACAGTCTATTGTGCCACTCTGGGGCATATGGGGGTTGGGTGCATGAAGAAGCGGGGAGTCAAAGATGTCTGTGTTGCAAACTTCACAGAGTCAAGTCACAGCTTGAAGAAGTGGTCATGGCGGTCCAAAGGGAAGTGATGGGAAATGTGGAAAGAAGTCTCCTGTAAGTATTACTGCATTGTATTCACTGTAATGTTACCACTAGCACCCCCATCCCGCTCCCGCTCCCCCCCCCCCCCCCGCTGCTTGAGGCGGACGATCAAAAGATGACACCCCCCTCCCCGTATTCAGTCCGGGGGGGGAGGGAGGGGGCGTCTTTAATCGTCTGCCTCAGTCAGCAGAGAGGCTAGGTTCACCACTGCTTCAGTTCTCAAGACTGATGTGGGTACTAGAAGGGTATCCTGTGGACCTTTTATGTATACTGATGTTGGGGAGAATGAGCATTATTATTAAAGCTCATTCCTGATATTTCCTAGTGTAAACAATGCAGAGAGCTGTAGACCATAAGTAATATAGAAGGGGCATGATATAACATACTTCTGATACTTATTCCTCCATACTTTAAACAGGACTACTGTACCTGCTTTATTATTTACATGTATAAGGAATGAAATGGTTGCGTTGTGAGGAAGGAAGAGATATAGGCTACAGCAGTGCTGTGTAAGGACTGTAGCAGTCCTGTATAAATTATCTTATTTTGCACAAGACTACTGCAGCCAGTGGTCAGGACCACCTTTCCATACACAGGACTGTACTTCCATACTTCGCAAAAGACTGTTGTCATTTTCTTCATATTTTTGGCTTACATACAATCCTTGTGTCCAGGTGTTTGCGAGCCCCTGTTATATTGTTGTATAGTGGTCACTTATACTGTAATAAAATATACTAAATGCATGTGATCTTTAAACCTTGATCACGGTTGTCACTGTAATGGCAGAATGGAATCAAAATAAACAATCCTTCCATTTTATAATTCAGACTCTAAAAGTTTCCAATAGCTTTTTTTGTTGTTAATATTTAAAGAAAACCATCTAAATAGGAAATACTTAGCAAATGTAGCATGTGTTGTTATCATATTGCACAACATGATTAATTTCCTGTTTTACAAATTAGTTCTCTGAAATTAGAAAATTAGGATTGACTACCACTGTATTCTTGGCAATGACGCCATCTGACTGAGATATGTCATTGAGCTGCCAGCGCATGTGCAATGGTGGAAAGAAACCTTGGACTTACACCGAGCCTCAGTAATGAGATTAAAGGGGTTGTACAGGAATTGGACAAACTTTGGAGTGGCCCGGAGTCAGTATGGCATTAAAAAACAGCATACTCTCCCGTCTTCACTGCCCCAATCATCACCCTCAGAGGTCACTGGAGAGGAGCCGATGACCTATGTGAGTGACATCACTGATTATTCTCACATGTGGCACAGAGCTCCAAGGACTGAGGCATAGCATGAGACCAAACAGTTCAAGTTCCGGGGACAGTTGAGTGTGTGTGTTTTTTGTTTTTTTATATATATTTTGTGATACCTGCTCCAGCCCCCTCCAATTCCTGGACAACCCTTTTAACAGTAGGGACACCTAGTACACACAGTATAATATCCCACAGGGGCCCCTTCACTCAGTATAATGTTTCATAGTTGTGCCCTATGGTTTTGGTTACACATTTTCCAAAATCTGATTCTTTGGGGTTCGACCATTTTTATACTCCAAGGTCTGAAGTCCATTTACAGGCCCCAGAGGCCTCTGATATTATTCATGACATTTCTGAGAGCGGAAGTGGCCCAAAGATTGGCACTGGATCCCAGGGGAGGTGAGTAACACTATTTACTATGTTTGGTCACCTCCCTTGGATCTATACCCAAGGATCTGAAGAGTATAATAGCAGTTTTGTTTCAGTTGTGTGAACGAAACCCCATGGTGAGATAAATCTCATAAATCTCTAGGTTCACGCAATAAATACTGTGTTGCCCTCTCAGGGACTCTGCCATCTGCCACCTCAGATGAGATACTCCTCTTTCCTCATGACAGATTTGGCCATGAAGACATTTTATTATAGTGCCAAACGTATCAATATCAATAGGATGTGTCTGGTATTGCATCTTCACTGAAGGGAATGGGATGAATCTGTAATATCATATACAACCTGTCGATATGTTATTGTAGTGAAACTTGAACAGATAATTTTTTCTTTTTTCTATGGGAAAAAAAATCAACGTATTGTATTCTACTGACCTAAAAATAAAAACTAGGACAAAAGTAAAAGTTCCACTCTTATATTCATCTCTATTTACTACAGCTGTATATTGGGAAAAATAGTTTACTTGGAATGGAATACAATAAAAATATAATTATTCAAAGTGTTTTACAATAATAATAAAGAAAAAAAATTCAGTAAACAGAATATGAAACATTATTTTAAGAACACAGAGCCAACATTTTTCCATTTGTGTACAGATTTGAGAGCTAGGCACGACTCATTTGTCAAGTCTTTTACAGTAAGTAGAAGGATAGTATAAGACACACACACACACACACACACACACACACACACACACACACACACACACACACACACATATATATATATATATATATATATATATATATATATATATATATATATAAAATTTAATTTAGAATTTTCATGCTAATATCTGTTGAAATGCTGCCAGAACTCGTAGAATAAGGTATGTTAGCTCTGCTTCTCCTAATTTTAGATCAAATTATTCCACTTTTCGGTTACACAAACTCTCCTTTATTCAATGCTAGATCATTTTAACAAAGTAGAACAGATTCTTTGGAAGAAAGTGAAGAGCCAGTCTTTTACAGTAACAATAGCTATACAGATCTATACATAATCTTTCTGTCTTACAATAATTACATATAGAGGGTCAGTTTTATAACATAGACTTTTGTAGGGGACATATTACAGCTTGTACACCTCAGGCGATGTATGAAATGAATGCTGCAGGTTTTCCTTGCATATTGAAATATAGTACAAGCTAAGGAATTACATTTTGGGAAATCTCATCAACATATTGCAGAAATTTTTCTGTGTGTAAAATGACCTGTGGTTTGGATTTTGAGGTCTGCAGCATGTCACTTCTTACAGAACCCTTTGCATTGGAAAACAAAGTGGAAAATTTTCGATGGATTTATTGCAAAATATGCATGTGTATCTGTAGAGAAAATATGTTTCAGAAAATAAGAAACTTACATTAGAAAATATGGTGGAGCCTAAGGGGGCATTCACACTACTGTTGTTGATCATCAGCCGTGTCCGTAGCTATTGTCTGTTACAAGATGTTAGCAATGAACACTAGCTAAACCGTCAGTAATCTGTTAAAATTTCCATTCCTTTCAATGGGATTTTATCTTGTGTCTGTTAATGTCCGTTAACACCCAATACATCAGAAGTCCATTTTTTTCCAGCGGACAAAAAAATCCTACATGCAGGACTTTTGTGTCCATTTGAAAAAACGAATTCTTGACGGACGAAAAGTGTCCATTATTTTTTTTTTTTTTAACATTGAAGTCTATGGGCAACTGACTTATAACTGACAGTAGCCATAATAACTGATGTCCGGTATTTTGTGTCCATTTTTTTTTCTGCACATGTTCAGAAAGCAGAAACAGAACAAAAAAAAAACTATAAAAAAAATGGACACTAACTAACAGTAACTGATGCTAACACTAATTCATGCTAGTGTGTCTGTTTTTTTTAATTGAACCATAAAATGGATCAGTTAAAAAAAACTGACAAATTAACATTAGTTAGTGTCCCTTAATGCCTGTTATGATAGGTTTTCGTTTTTTTTTTTTTTTGTTTGTTTAAATGGAATTCAATGGTAGGGTGAACCCTGACTAATACAGCCATGTACATGAAGGGTTTCGATGACCTCACAATTCTAAATCTTTTTAATGTTTTTTTTTTTCTTTTTTTTTTTACACATTTATGTAAGATGCCACCTATGTTTTAAACTGTGTAATTATTAGCAGTTGTCAGCCCTAGATCTCAGGGGGAAAAAAAGCCAAAAAAACTAACCATTGAATTCTTAGCTTACTATTAACTTAAACTTTCTAACCAAAAGTTTCAATATTTTTATATTCAAGCTCTAAATTTGTGTATCTCATCCTGAGTATGTTTTCTTTCTATACAATACAACTCAATCAATTATATCAAAGCTCTGAAGCAAAAATTTACAGGAGAATCATGGTGGGAGGAGGATACAATTCTGACATGACTTCTTGCATTGCTCAGATAAGCATATTCCACATAAAATACTTCATGATTGATGGCTTCTATAATCTATTACGTGTGAATGTTTGTTATACTAATTTATGGAAATTGCCTTCTTCTAAATTTAAATGTATGAGCAAACATATTTTCTAAAGTCAGCATTAGTGTCCTGCATAAAATGTACAGGACAGTGATTAATTACCTCCATATATCTTGTATAAACCTCTAATTGTTCTTTAACAACTCTCTTACAAGGGCTAAATAACTTGACATTGTACTAAATATTTCAGTGAAATATCTTTTTCAATTAAAAGTCGTAACTGTAATTAACCTTCAGCTCATATACATACAATAAATCAAATCCAAGCAACTTGGGTTTATAATTAGTGCTCAACTAGAATCCCTTTTGCGGAAAATACAAAAACAGATTAATAGCTTACAAAAAATTAATCTACAATTTTGTCAAAATTCGTAAATTTTAAAGCTTTCTGTTGTCTTTTAATACATCTGTTGAGTAAAAATTCTGGGATGTGAGTTAAGTGGCTATTGACTTAGAGGTTGTCTTAAAGTGAAAAATTCTTTTTAATTATTGCTTGCTCATAAATCAGATGGTTGTCAAAGGGCGGGCTTCCAAAATCCCCACCAACCAAGTTGGCAATGCATTGTAGATGTTGTCTTACATTCCTTTGTCTGAAAGTTATCTCGCCCAACTCTGTCATGCACATAAGGCATTGCAGAGCTGAGTTTGAGACTCCCCAAGAACATAAAGAACCAAACACAATCTCTGTAATAATAAAGTATATTCAAACTGTATCAATGGTTTTTCATCCCGTTTCATAGAAATGGCTCAAGTAAGTACTGGAACTACAAAATGACATAACTGTCAATAACCTATATCTGAAATGTTACTTAATTGGCTGAGAGAAAGCTGAGTTTCAAATCACACAAGAGAATTTGTGCCATATCAATAAAATGAATTTGCGCAAATTCTTATATTCATCTCCACCTTTCAGTTACCTCAAAGCTCTACTAACCTTTAATTATTGTACTGCTGTTACTTGTGACTTAAAGGGGTTTACCGGGCAATTTTTTTTTTTTTTTTAAGTCTGTTAGTGCTATTAAGGGGTTAAAAGTGCACACATATACTTTTAGCAGTGTTTTGATGGATTTATAGGCATCAGTGGTATTGTATGCAATTTTTTACATGTCTACATCCTACTATGTAATTTCCTGTGTATCTTTCACACTGCCTCCCTGTCAAAGCTCCCCCACCCCCTCTCTCACTGCGTTACACCCCATCTCTCACTGCGTTACACCCCATCTCCCTAGCTAAGGTACTTTAAGCTATCCCACCCACTACTAGGCTCCCCTTTCTTCCTACCTAAGCTACACTAAGCTATCCTGCTCACTACTAGGCCCCCCTTCTCCCTAGCTATGCTAACCTCCTGTCTCCCTAGCTAAACTACACTAATTAATCCTGCACACTGATAGCCCTTCTCAAGTAACTAAGCCCCCCACCCCGTTCCATAGCATCATACTTACCTAGTTTCCGATGTGTGACACCGCTGCTCCTTTCCTCTTCTCTGTGCTCAGCCTGGACACAGACTGGAAGTAACTGTGAGGCCTGCACAGTAGAGATGGATTGCCATCTCTACTGTACATGTACTGCAGTCACCTTACCTTCAGACTGCCTAGACACAGGAAGACAAGTATTGATGGATTGATGGGGATTGGGGAGGGGGGGGGGGGGTACTGGTGATGTTCTGTTTCAGAAGCGGTGAAACAGAACGTCACCGGATTATCAGAAAGTGTCCCGGGGCATTCACATGACCACCCCAGGGATATAGGTAATTATACTTTTCTTTTTTTTTTTTTTTAACATACAAGTAAGTTAGAAGTTAAATGGGGGAAGGGAGTTAAGTATAGGGAAAGAATTTGCGTTTATCCAGGACAACCCCTTTAAGTATTTGGTTATTTCTGACTAAAAATAAACAAAAATAAAATTTGGGTTTTATTTTGGGTTTATTGTTTCTCATAGTACTATGCAATATGTAACATTTTTCTGTATGCTTTACTTTAGGTGCATTGTTTTCCATAATAGCTTCAGTCGAAACTATATGTTTACTTATTGGCGCGGCAATATTTAATGGAGTTTACCCAGCTACACTATCAACGTTTCCAGGAATGTGCTTCGTTATTATGGCAACTTTCCAGATTATCACTTTTGTGTTGATTCAGTAAGTACTAAGACTTTATGATTTTGCTTGTTTACACTTTTTAAGGCATTTTACTTTGCATTTAGAATACGTTCAAATGAAATTTTGTAAACCTAAAATGCAAGCAATACTATCTGTAGGCGTGTTTCCTGGCAAAGGCTTAAAGAGGACTTTTCACCTTCTGGGGCACATGCGGTTTAATACACCGCTAGAAAGCCGACAGTCTATAGCGCTGTACTGTGAGAGGGGGCATTGCTTACCACCCAGCGATGATGCTGAGCAGTGAGGAACTCACTGCTGTGAGGAAGGGCATTCCTGACTGACTGTGGGAAACGCCCTTCTGACAGTGAAGAGCTACAGTACTGACACCGATAGCTCTTCACCCGGGGCACAGAACATGAAAGCCGACAGTGCACTGAATTCAGTGCACTGTCTGCTTTCTAGCGGTGTATTAAACCGCATGTGCCCCAGGAGGTGAAAGGTCCTCTTTAACATAGCTGTTGGCAATATTAATGTTATTATTAGTAGTTGCAATAGTAATTTAATATTTGCATAATACTTCATTATTACTTTTCATAACTTATTGTATTTAGGCACTGACTACTAATCTTGTTGGGCTATTGTCTTTCATGCAATGTGACCTTGTCTCTGTTGTTTAAAAAAAAAAAAAAAAATCCCTTTAATTTGAATACATACACTATTTCCCAAAGGAATCTTGTGCAATATGAAACAGATTAAAAATTGCTTTAAGCAAATATTGGTTTTATTACTTTAAAATCTTGAAATCGGACCTATCACTTGAGCATGTGTTTTATTTGCAAAATTATAATCCCTTTTGTATAAATTTTACCAATTATGCTGTATTCCTTTAAATATAAGTAATATAAATTAGTAAAATAAAGTGGCTGTTTTCATGGGAGAGAAGTATCGCTCTTTAGGTTAAAACCCACTCCTAATTTTGAATCATAAGAACTTTTTTTTGTTTTCTGTAAAAGGCAATTTACTGTAATAATAATATTAGGTTGTCCATAATGACTTAAACTATGACATTTTTTTTAAACAGAAGAAAAATAACGATTTTAATTAAAAAAATAAATACATATAAATACCAATTTGAACTAATTTGAACTAAGAAAAGCAACTGGTTTATCCTTGTTATAGCCTTCCCCACTAATACTTTCCCAGTAAAGGCCAATTCTCTCATTCTCTACATATCTAATCTTCTTTCAGTTCTCCCATACAAATTCACTCAACTTTGTGCTTGCTTTGGGAACACATATATTAAAAATTGCAACAATACAAAGAAGATTAGTATGGCCCCTGTGCAAGGACAACACATAAATTCATGAAGCGCTCAAAAAAAAAAAAAAAAATTCTCTCAACTTTGTCTTTTTTAATTCATCCAGGAGTTTCATTTTTTGTAACTCTGGCCACCATACTTCTCAGCTAATCCTCAGTAACCTCACTTGATAAACATGGAATTTTCACTCTCTGGTACAAAATTTTCATGTACATCCAAAAATTGTTCGTTCTCTTCCAACTCGCATCTCTTACAGCTAAACAAATCCTCAAAAAATGCAGCCACAGTATCGAGCCTATCTTGACCATTCACCTCCCTGTTGTTCATATTAAACATGCATTCTTTTTAGCCACACATCTTTTTAAGGAAATGCCGAGTACAATTCTCAATTCCCTTCGCTCTACAGTAAATATCACCTCTCTCCTCTCATCAACAAACCACTTGCGAACTTTTTCTAAACATTCTCCAAAGTCATGACCCTGTGCACTATATTTGAACAAAAAAGATGGTCTCCTATTAAAGGGGCTCTATCACTGGATTTTCGCTATTTTAGATAAACATATGCCTGAATAGCCTTTAATAAGGCTATTCAAGTCCTGCTAATCGTTTGTTAAAAGAGCCCCTCTTTTTAATGAATTACCTTTTAAACATATATGTAAATGAGCCCTCCGTACACTGTGGGCGCTTCCGTGCACCCCTCATGTCATACTCTGCTCACGCACTCCTCTGTGGTTCTTCTATGTAAGTCCCTCCTCTTGCTTTCGATTCACAGTCTCTGTCTATTCCCTGCTAGTGGCACAGCACCTGTGATGATATCACTACTGCTCTGTGATTGGATAGCACCTGTGATGATGTCACTACTCTGAGATTGGATTGTCCCTGTGATGACATTATTACAAGGTTCTTCATCGTCTTCTAAGCAGTGATCTATACAGAGCAGGGGCTGCAGCCTGTGCCTAATTTGCACACTTTAGAACACATTTTTAAAGCACAAAAAATCTGACTGTATATCCATCCGCCCAATGATATCTAAAAGAAAGTAATTTTCCAGCCACTGCATCCTCCAAAGAAAAGTTTCATAATAATAATTACCAAATGCCTCAACGCTAGATTCTTTGGACACAGCATGTTCCTGTTTGTCCAGAACACCATTAAAGTCATCACAAATAATAGTAGAAAGTTTTCCTTATTTAAAAAAAAAAAAAAATCATAGTGTGTCAATCTGTCCTGTTATTAATCAACTTAAAGTCCCATCCCTTGAAAGATAAAAATAAAACTCTCCGTCCTTCGTGGACTACCTGTTTTATTCTTAATACAACGTCCTTATTTTTAATTATCACACCAATCCCATAATTCATGTTAGCTTCCATTCTGCTTTTTTTGGTTCACAGGATATGCCACATTTCCTGCCAGCAAATTATATCACCGCCTTGGGATTGTAAGCAATCAATCACAGCAGAATTTTTATTTGCTGAGGATAAACACCTCACATTTTGAGAAATTATTTTAGTTCTCAACGACATGTGAGTGTTATGGAAAACAGGAACATTGTATATGAAACCGGAAAAAAAAATGTAAAAAAATAGTCAAGTCCCTAATTCTCCAAGTTATCAACATTTTCTGAAATTAGAAACCCCTCTGAAACTAGGTGACTTTGACAAAAACCTCAGGTGAGTCTTCACTGTCAGAGACGGAATCTGAAGCAACACAGGTGACTGAACACTCAGTGATATATATATACCGGTGAGGAAAAACAAGTTCAGACTACGGCTCCAGGACCCACCTATCCGTATCACTCGGACTGGACAATCGATCCAACTGGATCACCTGTCAGCCAGACAACGACACACCGACAGTCACAAGCAAATGACACATATTCATATGAATATGCATACACTTACCGTGACTCTAATGAGGGTGATCAGGCCTCGGGTCGGTGAGACGCCGTCCGACATCCAGGGTCTGGCGCGGATCGGTCGTCCGCGGTGGTCCTATGGCCGTAGTCCCTGTTCGGGCGCCACTTGTTGAGGTAGTGACCTCCGCCAGAATACGGGTCACTTTAAGTGGTCAGTCACCTGCTCCAAATCAATCATGCATGTGCGCGCTGACTAAGATGAATTCCGACACAGAAGTCAGTGTTAATCCCAGTCCATGCAACAATGCGCTGTGCCTGCTCACACAGTACTGAGGTTTATTGAGAAAGTCACAAATCTTATACAGGAATGCAAGAGATAAGGTAGTAGGCAGGCTGTAAGCATATACGTCTTGTATCCGAATACACTGGCGATCAGTCATTAGCTCTTAAGTTTCAACATCTCTTAGGTTTCCATTTCCAGAGAAATGATACTGTCTTTCTTGTAAACCACATGACGATCGTGTGCGTCAGCCTCTGGGTGTGGTACCGGATACAGGCGCCATCTTAATGTATAAACGTTGCACAAAGAAAAATATAATTTCCTAAGCAGTATAAAGAATGTATAAAAATAAGAATGGACATGGTTTACCTTCACAAGACTAACTCTGCATATACATTAGGGTAAACCATACCAGACAAGTCAGTTTTAGCTTCCTTATTCAATCTCTTTACCCTAGGTTTTTCTTTTTAGTCTTGTCTTTATTGGCTAAAGTATCATGCAGCACAGCAGTTTTCAGTGCACTTGGTATTGTAGAGGCTTTCTACTCTTCCTCAGACTCTGTCATTGCACTTATCTGACCAGGTGGATTATGCATCTCGGGGTTAGATACCACTTGGATTTCCTTAGCACCACCAGATAAATCCATAAGTGCATTTTAGGGTATGTTCACATGGCGGAATTTGCATTTGCAGTGCACTGGCATCCCGTCGCGGCATTTCGCTCCGGATTAGGCCCAATGAATGGGCCTAGTTGGGAGGAGGGAGTGTCTTCAGGCTGAATCACGAGGCAAAACTGGCTGAAGAATGAGCATGTCACTTCTTTTTTCTAGGAAGAAACGGCTCCTGGAAAAAAAAAACTGAGCGACTCCCATTGATTTCAATGGGAGCCATCTTTTTGGTCAGGATTTTGAGGAGGAAAAAACCAATGTGAACTTACCCTAAACCTTTCATAAGAAGGTTCAAACACAGCAGGTCTTACATTCTCCACATTAAGCACTGACTAAAATGGAAATATTGGGCAATTATGCACAGCAAACTAAACACAGCACATAAACGTCCCATACTGCACAGCACAATGGTGGAGCAAAGCTTTTCAACACATGCATAATTTTTTTTTTTTTTTTTTTTTTAATAAGATCAAGTGGTGTGAGATGGATTAGGTGATTTTTCCTGGTGAAGACATGCCTTGGACATATTCAAATCATGGAGACAGAAAGACACAATTTATTTTGAAGTTGTAGTCTGATATGTCCAAAGGCTATTATTCCCGAAGTCTCCTGCTTTGTTCTTGTGCAGCTTTGAAAACTTAAGCTGTGCTGCCATTTTGTTTTTAGAAAGAAGAAGCTTTCCTCCTGGCAACCCTTCTAAACAAGTTATACTTGTTTTAATCTTTTGCTAATTGAACATTTAGCATGACAACTGAGGCATTGGCCTTTTTGCAATTTCTCTGCTTTGCTTGGTCTGACCTTGGGGTCAATATGCTGAGATATCCACCTCTGGGAAGATTGCCAACTGCCTTGTGGATAATCTTTCTCACTGAAGAATTATATACTGTAGATGGTTTGGAAATAACTTTAGAACTTTATGCAAATTGATGAACAGTCACAATTGGTTCTAAGATCATTGCTGATGTCCTTCCTCCTTAGCATTGTTTTAATACATACTTGAATGCTCCAGAACAATAGTCTTCAAAAACATCTGCCATTATAGAGGTGATCACACTTTTTGTTGGTGAAATAATCCAGGGCATTTTTTATGTTAAAAATAATCAAGGGCATTTGATCAGCAACACATAGCTGCTATTTACCCTCTTCATTCAAATGATTGTTTGCAAAAACCAAGTACAGCATATCAGCACAAACACCTCCTATCAAGCACGATGGTGATAATTTGGGCTTTTGCTGTAACTGGACCATATTTGCCACCTTTCAGTCATTGAGTTGACCATTGATCCCTCTGTATATTAAAGTCAAATGTGAGGCCATCAATCCATCAGCTAAAGCTGGATCAGTCAAAACTGGATTATGCAACATAACATGATCATAAGCACATCAGGAAATCTACAACAGGATGGTCGAAACAAAAATTCATCTTAGTGTTGTAATGGCCCAGTTAACGCCCAGAATATCATCCAATTGAAATTGGAGCTGTACATAAAAAAAAAAAAAAAAACCTCAATGAACTACAGAAATTTGAGAGACTGATAAAATAATACAAGAAACAATAATTTTAAAGTTGTTTCTGTAAAGGCCCTATGTGGCCAACATTTTTCACAGAGAGCTCATGAATTTTTCTTTTGCGGGCTTTCTGCCTCTATTATACCTATACAGAAAAGGGCAGCATTTACACAGGTATAATTGACTTGGTGTGCTTTTCCACTTCAGATTTTTTTTTCTGCAATATGTGGATGGGGTTATCCAGAATTCCATTCACTTTGCAGATGTATGTAGCATTATTTTGCTGCAATGTTTTTGTGTGGGAACCAGCCTAAGCTCTGGGCTCACAGGGTGTAAATGCCGTGTTTTGGCTGCAGCGTAAATGCCATGGAAAAAGTGCAGTGTTTTAGAGTCACTGTAAGGTGGATGGGATTCTAGCAAATCCCATCCATACCTTATGGAAAAATATGTGCAGCAGACATGCTGCAAAAACCGTTGTGTTTTTGGAAATCTCAGCATGTCAAGTATAACTCTGGAAGTGCCAGTGGTTTCCCTATAGGTATAATGGAAGCAAAAAGTCCACAGAAGAAATCTCTGCGGACTTTCTGTGAAAAAAAATGTGATGTATTGCTGCCACAGTTATTTTGCAGCACTTTTTTGC
This sequence comes from Leptodactylus fuscus, assembly GCF_031893055.1. Classification (NCBI taxonomy): domain Eukaryota; kingdom Metazoa; phylum Chordata; class Amphibia; order Anura; family Leptodactylidae; genus Leptodactylus; species Leptodactylus fuscus. Next base: position 43,398,598 of record NC_134267.1, read on the forward strand.
TGTGGCCCACTACACATGGCTTTAGCAAGTTATTCATTCATGTGATGTACTGAGTTTTTCACACTTTGCTTTTCCTTGTTGGCCTAATTTTTTTTTACATAAATACAGAAATGGGGCAATATATTATGTGATGTTGTACACTGCTCAAAAAAATAAAGGGAACACTTAAGCAACACAATGTAACTCCAAGCAACACTGATTGACAATCAATATCACATGCTGTTGTGCAAATGTAATAGACAACAAATGGAAATTATTGGCAATTATCAAGACACACTCAATAAAGGAATGGCTCTGCAGGTGAGGAATACAGACTACATCTCAGTACCAATGCTTTCTGGCTGATGTTTTCGTCACTTTTGAATGTTGGTTGTGCTTTCACACTCCTGTTAGCATGAGATGTACTCTATAACCCACACAAGTGGCTCAGGTAGTGCAGCTCATCCAGGATGGCACATCAATGCAAGCTGTGACAAGAAGGTTTGCTGTGTCAGTCAGCGTAGTGTCCAGAGGCTGGAGGCACTAGCAGGAGATAGGCCAGTACACCAGGAGACGTGGAGGGGGCAGTAGGAGAGCAACAACCCAGCATCAGGACCGCTACCTCTGCCTTTGTGCAAGGAGGAACAGGTGGAGGAGTGCCAGAGCCCTGCAAAATGACCTCCAGCATGTGCATGTATCTGCAGAAACAGTTAGAAACAAACTCCATGAGTATGGTATGAAAGCCCGATGTCCACAGATGGAGGTTGTGCTCACAGCCCAACACCAAGCAGGACGCTTGACATTTGCCACAGAACATCAGGATTGGCAACTTCGCCACTGGCACCCTGTGCTCTTCACCGATGAAAGCAGGTTCAGGGGCCACACGGTGGCTCAGTGGTTAGCACTGCAGCCTTGCAGCGCTGGAGTCCTGGTGTTCAAATCCCGCCAAGGGCAAAAAACCATCTGCAAGGAGTTTGTATGTTCTCCCCGTGTTTGCATGGATTTCCATCCCATATTCCAAAAAGACATACTGATAGGGAAAATGTACATTGTGAGCTCTATGTGGGGCTCACAATCTACACAAAAAAAAAAAGAAAAAAAAGAAAGCAGGTTCATACTGAGCACATGTGACAGAGTCTGGAGATGCCATGAAGAGCGATCTGCTGCCTGCAACATCCCTCAGCATGACCCATTTGGCAGTGGGTCAGTAATGGTGTGGGGTGGCATTTCTTTGGAGGGCCGCACAGCCCTCCTTGTGCTCGCCAGAGGTAGCCTATCTGCCATTGATGATCGCCAGATGAGATCCTCAGACCCCTTGTGAGAACATATGCTGGTGCGGTTGGCCCTGGGTTCCTCCTAATGCAGGACAATGCCAGACCTCATGTGGCTGGAGTGTGACAGCAGTTCCTGCAAGGTGAAGGCATTGAAGCTATGGACTGGCCTGCCCATTCCTCAGACCTGAATCCGATTGAGCACATCTGGGACATCATGTCTTGCTCCATCCACCAACGTCACGCTGCACCACAGACTGTCCAGAAGTTGACAGATGCTTTAGTCTGGGAGGAGATCCCTCAGGAGACCATCCGCAACCTCATCAGGAGCGTGCCCAGGCGTTGTAGGGAGGTCATACAGGCACGTGGAGGCCACACACACTACTGAGCCTCATTTTGACATGTTTTAAGGAGATTACATCAAAGTTGGATCAGCCTGTAGTGTGTTTTTCCACTTTGATTTTGGGGGTGTCTCCAAATCAGGCCTCCATTGGTTAATAAATTTGATTTCCATTGATGATTTTTGTGTGATTTTGTTGTCATCACATTCAACTTTGTACAGAACAAAGTATTCAATGAGAATATTTCATTCATTCAGATCCAAGATTTATTTGAGTGTTCCCTTTATTTTTTAAGCAGTGTATATACTTAATTTTATGACCTTCTAAGTACCAGATGTTTTTGTTTTCTGTACTGATACTTAAAACTATATATTGTAAAAAGGGTGTACGTTGTTTGTCTCTTGACTATATATAGGCCATTTTTACTATAGAACCACATTTTAAGTATCTAGTGTTATCAGTTTTTCACCGAAAGTTTGTCCTTTCACCTGCAGAAATAATATAAAGGGGGGTATGTATTCAAACATGAATCTCCTATACTGGCTAACAAAATAATCTCCCTATAGGGTCAAAAAACAGCTCTCTTTGACCATCAATCCTATAGAGCAATATTTAGTCATGAAAACCAATTTCATGATGATTCTTGCTACCTCTCTGATACAGGTAAACCAGGGAGCATCTATATCAGTCCATCAGAGCTAGAAACCTGTATACCTGTATGCTCCCTCGATTGATTTGTTTAGCCCTAGTGAAAGCTTACATTTCAGGTTATTTGTGAGTCTGCTGAAATATCTATTGTTTAATATTCCATTTACTAGTTAAAAAAACAATAAAAAAACCTTTTTTTCTGCAGCATTTGTCTGCATTTAAAACCATTATCCCCAATCTGTTTTGTTTACAGGGACAGGTGTTTGTAAATGCATGTTGCTCTAAAATGGTCCATTTAATCTGCTTTTTGGCAAAATTAATCATTTTTGGCACTGACTGCATATAGTCCATACATGGAATGATACCAGGGCTCTCAAAGCAAGTTACAGCTGGTGGATTGGTTTAGAGTAATCTATCTCCTTCATTAAAGATGGCTACTAAAATAATGATCAATGTACCTTGAAAACAATATCTAATCATGCTATTTGTCTAAATAAAAAGTGCTCCATAGAAACTTGTAACCAGATAAACACATAATAAATATACAGCTAAACTACTCCTACAGCATTTGGTTGCTGAAAATCGGAATATTAGAATGTTAAATTGGCTGTTACAGTAGCTTAAAATACCTGGTAAATTTAAAGGGAATACTCCTTATTTATCATCAAATTTAGCTTGCAGTACCTTATATAGTGCATATGACATCAGCACTGTAAGGTGTCCACCTACCACTGTCTATTGATTAGGAGGCTGTCAGCTGAATTCAAGTGGTGCTAAAACTTCACACAGTGACTCATGCACATGTGTCTCATCTGTGTTTCCTGTTCAATGTGTGGCAGTGGCCATTTTTGTTCATTCAAGACCAATCTGCATTTGTTTGATGTCTTTAAATATCAAACAATTGAAATATTTGGGTCAAACCCTGTTTATGATGAATCAGTTCACCCATCCCTAATTCTGTAAAGTGGTGAGATGACATACACATTTATTCCTTTATCTACCTTCCCCCAAGAACACAGGTTACTGACCAGAGAGTGGCTAGAGCAGGGATAGGCAACCTCCGGAACTCCAGCTGTTGTAAAACTAAAACTCCCAGCATGCAAATCGTGCTCTGCTGTTCTTGGAATTCCCATGGAAGTGAATGGAGCATGTTGGGAGTTGTAGTTTCACAGCAGCTTGAATACCAAAAGTTGCCATCCTCTGAGCTAAAGTATGGAAGCTTTGACACTTTAAAAGCCTAAAAGGAGCACGAGGGCTCTCCATTGGAACACAGATCAAAAGGAACCAGGGACTGGCAATAGCTGCATGGCAAAGCAGTAGTGTGGAGGACAGAGGAGGAGCCCCTAAGAAGGGGGAATGTCAGCGGTCATGGCTAAATGTTAGGGATTTCTCCTTTACCAAAGTAAGACTTCTGCAATTATGTACATTAGTTGTCTCTCTACTCTCCCCCAGTCTTTAATTACTGACTATAGAACCTTTTTAAAGCTTATACTGCTACTTAAAGGGTTTTCCCATTTTCCTGTTACAGCAGCTTTGCCTGCTGTCTCTTCTGCTGTCTCATTTCCTGTATTGTTCAGCAAGCTGGAGGGGAGGGCTTTGACTGTTGAACAGAACACTATAAAATAGCACAATAGATATAGACTTTGCCTTTACCATGAGAGATTACTATGATGACTAGAAATCTAATATCAATGCAGATCAAATAATATGCACAGTAAATGTATATTACATTACACAGGTTTTGTTTGTTTTTTTAAATAAGACTTGCTGTGCTTCTAAAGAAAATGAACTCACTGTTACTGTTTGTTTACATAAAGAGATAACAAACACTGTTATCAGCAAACTGCAATTAGCTGAACTGATTGTCCTGCAGGAAGAGCTGTACATAACAGTGAGAGCACTCCGAAACCCCCCCCCCCCCCCTTCATTCCCCCGAGAGCAATGACTCACGTCATCTGTTCTGCTTAAGAGATACAGGCCATGCTTAGCTTCATGGAAACATTGCGTAAACAATGGGAGGAATAATCTAACATGGCAGGCAAGCAAAGCAATGTATTTAGGAAAACTATTTAATCTACATAAGCTAGCAGTGTAGATAGAATCCTTGCGATGGGACAACCCATTTAATGTAAATTCAACACATGAAATAGAAAAATATTCCATAATAACATTTAATTATAGCTAACACACCTTGAACTGAAGCTAGATGTCTTTTTAGTTCAATCACATCTTGATGACTTTGAAAATTCTTCCATTATTTGAATACAGAGGCAGAATGGAGTAACCTGCCCATGTGGTGGCTTCATGTAGTCTGCATGTTATGTTTTAAATCTACATCTATGAATGCATCTCAGAATGGTCAACTTATTTAGAGATAAAAAATAATACAATTGGTGCTCAAGGATAGACATTCACGTTAAGTGCTTTTATCTGTGACAGATTTTGTAAGTTATCAGCGTAAAATACTTATTCATTAAAAGTAAGTACCTTTTGTTCTGGAAGATAGTTTGATAATGAACTTGCCCAAGAGTTTGATTCTGTGTTCATTTTCAAAGAGTTAAAGTTAAAGGTCATGTAAGAAGAAGCCATTGAATTCTAAAGCAGCATAAAACTACTGGGAATGGTAAAGTCACAAAATACAAATGGGAAAAAGCGATGAACAATTAAAATCCCCAGGGATCTAATGTACTGTGAAGTAGGAACATCACTTAAAGACTTGAAAACCCAGTAAAATATCATTATATTAATGGGTCAGATGTTAAAATGGGAATGTTATGCATTGGAGCCCATGTATTCTGTTTAACAAGGTACTGGAATTGGTATAGAAGAGTAGGAAGTCATTTATGGTTATTGAGTTTTCTTACGTATACTATATTTGTTGAAGATACTGTAAGTATCAAAAGCTACTTGTGAGCTGATTCCTGTGGTCTTGTGCATGGTTGAATAAAGATCCCTCATAACTTGTCAGTAACCTGCTTTGGACCCATACTGTATCCTCAGTTCTATACAGATGAAAGCAGTGTTTTGTTTTTAATTCCTAATTCGGTGAAAAAACATGTTTCAAGTGCATCTCGATAAATTAGAATGTCATCAAAAAGTTATTTTTGTAAATAATTCAATTGAAAAAGTGAAAGACATATAGTATATTGAGTCATTACAAACAGAGTGGACTTTTTCAAGTGTTTCTTTCTGTTAATGTTGAGGATTATGGCTTACAGCCAAAGAAAATCCAAAAGTCATTATCTCAGAAAATTAGAATAATTAACCCAAAACAGCTGCAAAGGCTTTCAAAGCTTTTAAAAAGGTCCCTTAGTCTGGTTTAGTAGGAAACACAATCATGGGGAGGACTTCTGACTTGACAGAAGGTAGTCATTGACACATTCCACAAGGAAGGTAAGCCCCAAAAGGTCATTGCTAATGATTGTTATGAGAAGGCCATTCAAAAGTTTGGGGGAGATTCACAAGGAGTGGACTACTGCTAAAATCAGTGCTTCAAGAGCCCCCCCCACACACACATATCCAGGGCATGAACTACAAGTGTTGCATTCTATGTGTCAAGCCACTTGTGACCAATAGACAATGCCAGAAGCGTGTTACCAGGGCCAAGGAAAGAAAGACCTAGACTATTGCTCAGTGGTCAAAGGTGTTTTCAGATGAAAGTAAATTTTGCATTTCATTTGGAAATCAAGGTCCCAGAGTCTGGAGGAAGAGTGGAGAGGCTGATGTACACAATCCAAGCTGCTTGAAGTCTAGTGTGAAGTTTCCACAATCAATGACTGTTTGAGGAGCCATGTCATCTGCTGGTGTAGGTCCACTGTGTTTTATCAAGACCAAAGTCAGCACAGGAAATTCTAGAGCAGTTCATGCTACCCTTTGCCTACAAGCTTTTTGGTGATGAAATATTTATTTTCCTACAGGACTTGGCACCTGTCCACACTGCAAAAAGTACTAAGACATGGTTTAATAACCACAGTATCACTGTGTTTGATTGGCTAGCAAACTTGCCTGACCTTAACCCAATTGAGAATCTATGATCAAGAAGATGATGAGAGACCATAGACCCAACAATACCGTCGAGCTGAAGGCTGCTATCGTACAACCTGGGCTTCCATAGCACCTCTGCAGTGCCACAGGCTGATCCCTCCATGCCACATTGCCACATTGATCTAGTCATTCCTGCAAAAAGAGCCCCGACCAAGTATTCAGGGCATTTACTGGACAGACTTTTCATTTGGCCAACATTTCTGTGTTAAATATTTTTTTTTTTACAATTGGTCTTATATAATAATCTAATTTTCTGACATAATGACTTTTGGGTTTTCCTTGGCTGTAAGCCATAATCCTCAACATTAACAGAAAGAAACAGTTGGAAAAGTTAATTCTGTTTGTAATGACTCAATATAATATATGGGGTTCACTTTCTCAATTGAATTACTAAATAAAATAACTTTTTGATATTATAATTTATTGAGATGCACTTGTAACTGCATACTGAATTCCTACAAGTTTATATGTCTTGCTGGGGATTTATATGCTGATATTTGCACTTACCTACATGTTGCTCCCTCTGGACAACAATATAGTACCATAGTTAGTAAGGTTGAATAAGATGCAGTGCTATTAAAGAGGGCCTTTCATGTCTTCATCAATGTGTGTTGTTATAACACAGCCTTGTACTGTCAGAGGGGGAGTTCCTTATCACCCAGTAATGAGGCTGAACTGTGAGGACCCCCCCCCCCCCTTCCCGACAGTACTCTTCCAATGATTTGAATGGGTCAGCAAGGGAAAGATCCTTATTGCCCAGCAATGATTTTAGGCGGTAAAGTCCATCCTTCTGAAAGTGGAGAGATATCAGTACTGAAATTAATGGATCCGGGGCATCTACTGAAAAAGTAGACCGTGCCCTGAATTCACCATGCATTGATGAGGACATGAAAGGTCTTCTTTAAGTGAGTTTTAATTGCATTCAGAGAAGGCAAAAATAAACTTTTATACTTTTCTTTAAACAAATGTTTTCATTTTTAGTAAAAATGCAATTTGTGAAACCACCCTTAAGTTGAGTTGATCAGCCCAATGTTATAGCCCATCCCATTTGAGTGACAAGAAGAGTACTTCAAGGGCTGTAGGTTTGCCCCTAGTTCACCAGCTGCCTGCTTTGCATACCACTTTAAATTTCTTGTTCTCCGAATGGCACCATGTACAGAGGTATTATTCACGATAAGTGAATTAAGAGGAGAATACCTCCAGAGAAAACAGAGTATGGTTGCGGCCCCATGTTGTGAAAATGCTGCATTATTTTGGTGCATGTTTTGCTGCACTTTTTTGAGCCAAAACCAGGAGTGGATTGTGCAGAAGGTAGAAGTATAAAAACGTTCTATAAGTTTCCCATACCTTCTGTAGCATCAAAAAACGCACCAAAATCTGCAACAAAAATAGCTGTGTTTCCACAACGTGGGACCTTAGCCTTAGTCAGCATAGCAATGACAAGTGATAACCAATGTATGCTACAAATGTATGGGATAGAAATAACACATTCAATAACTCATTTAAGAAAGACAAACACTTATTGAGCAAGAAGGAATGAAAATAGCTACTAATTAGGATTTTAATTGGAGTTTTCTGTTATATTCACTGCCAGTATTTTTAGTGGAGCTTTCCAAAGAGAGGATAAACAAAGAACAAAGATCACATGCTGTTATATTGTAAAAATATATATATATATATATATATTATCTAGAAAGATGAAAAATAAGACACATTGTTCCATTTTTTTTTTATCAAGCTAGATATAAAAGATGGATAAAAACAACATGCACTATTTTTAACATGCTGAAAAGAATGGATTCTTATAAAATGGGTTGCAAAATTAACATTTCTGCTTTTATTATGAATGTTTTGTAAGCCGTGGGGATGACAGAGCTATTCTAAAATAAAATACATACAAAGATAACTGAAAATATATCCTTATTATTAACCTGTATTTAAAAGCGTTATAGTCATTCCTTTATGATTTTTTTTAAAAAAAAAATAAAAACTGACCTAGTATTAGGTCTTGTACAGTCAATAAGATGTCACAAAGAGTCTTTATGGTTCTCTACTACAAATATGAAGGCACTTTGTGGGTTGAGATTGGGTGACTCCATATGGCATCGTATCACAGAGGCTCTTGACCCTTGAAGCAATATTTCTAATCGTTAGTAACTCTGTAATATAGAATGCAGTGGCTCATGCCACAACTTTGTAGCTAATTGATAACTCCGTATCAGAAAACATAGTATTGCAAAACATCACACATTAGTTCCTATATAGGAAGTCAGGAGGTTGCGGCCCAGTCTCCTGACGGCCATGGCAATCCCCGGAACATGTGATCTTGCCACACAGCATCCAGGGGTCCAAGGGGTAATGGGATCACTATTGGTCACGGCATCAAGCAGGCTTAATCCGCCGGAGTCGGGAGTATCTTCCGACTCTGGCAGCTGGTACAGCCCTCAGTTGTGTAAGGGATGTTTCTCCAGTTGTGCAAGGACTAGTATGTCCAGGGCTGTTTTAATGTATGGGGGGCCTTGTGTAAACTTTTTGAAAGTGGGCCCCCCAATACTCCCCATAACTTAATTTCCCCTGTCCCCCTCAACCACCAATGTTACAAAAATGTTTTAAAAAAAAACCCACTCACCGAACTGCTTTCCTTTGGACCTGCAGGCTCCGACTGTAATGTCTGCAGCGCCGCACACACTGCGTTTAACTTCTGCAGACATTATTAGCCAAAGGCTGAATAATGGAACACAGCTATAGTATTCAACCTCTATCTGTGTCCTAAGGAGTGAAATCACTGCCTGCTGTGGGACATCACTCGAAATGTGGGACTGTCCAGCTCAATCTGGGGCAGCTGAGGGGGCCCTTGCAACCATAGGGCCTGGTGTGGCTGCACCATTGCACCTATGGTTGAAGCGGCCCTGATTACAGTGCTGAGTGTTATCCATATGCTCAGCAAAACGTAATAGTACAGTGCTGAGGGGAAACAGAGTAAATATATAAAAAGTGACATTCTAATGAATACACTGATGCAGTCTGTACTAATCGGAAAAATATTCATTTGTTAAGGGTTTTATTTTGGTTAACCAATATATACAAACTGCTGTTGCAATGGCAAAAATATAAAGGATGGCTGATAGTCACTAACCAGGTCCCCCTTTTAGTGCTTTGTAAAGTTTCTTCTGAATATAGCTGCAACTATCTCCATGTTTATTTACTGTACTGGTGATGCTGCCTGCTACTGCTAAACAGATGAACAAAAGCTCTTGTGGCCTGGTTCATCACATTATTCCATGCTCTACTGCCATTCCTATTGCCACCAGCTCCACTCTGCCAGACATGTCCTTTGCCTTGATCCATCATATTCTAGTATACCACACTTTAAGTGCCACAGTGTTGGTATAAAAAACAAAATAAAGTTAGACAAGGTTCCCTCTCCCAATAACCCTATGCCTTTGCTTCTTCAATGTGAACTTCATTTTGATTCCATTTTGAAATGTATTACCGTATATACTCGAGTATAAGCCAAATTTTTGAGCACAGTTTTTGTGCTGAAAAATCCCCCCCCCCCCCCTCGGCTTATACTCGAGTCAGCAAAAAAAAAAAAATAAAAAAAAAAAATATATATATATATATATATATATATATATATATATATATATATATATAATTTTTATTTTTTTTTAGATGGGGGTGGGGTGGGGGGTGTTTATGACCAGCCACAGTATCAATGTATAGAATCTCATAAAATAGTGGGGGAAAAAAGAAGCTTTATAAAAAATTTTTTTAAAAAGTTGTAAATCCCTCCTTTCCCAAGAATACATATAAAAGTAGAAAATGACTGTGAAACACAAACACATTAGGTATCCCTGTGTCTGACAGTGCCCAGTCTACTGAATATAGGGTATCTGCAGTGCTCCTGTTCCATCGGGAAGGGGTTAATAGGAGCTCTGCAGATACCCTATATACAGCCAGACTGAATTCCAAGTGTGTGTGTGTGTGTGTGTGTGTGTGTGTGTGTGTGTGTGGGTGGGGAGGCAGTCCTCAAGCTCAGGGAAGGGGCAGACAGACAACCAAAACACCCCCTCCCCTTCCTCTTTCCCAGCATCTACTGTACCCAAAAACTCCGACCATTTCAATTTTTGAAAATTTCCAGTAGCTGCTGCATTTCCCCCCTAGGCTTATACTCGAGTCAATAAGATTTCTCAGTTTTTTGTGGTAAAAATAGGGGGGTTGGCTTATACTCGAGTATATACAGTAATTTGCTATTTTCTTTATTGTGATGATCCCCAGAATGTATTAAACACATCATTTTTATTGCACAGTGGATGCCTTATAAACCAAACCCATAAAAAACCACACAATTCCATTTTTCCACAATTTCAACCCATTGTGAATTGTTTTCCAACTATACAGTGCAGTAATGAAAATGTTGGTTAATAAGTTGTTTTAACCTGTCACATTTTTTTTTTTTTTTAAATCCAGAAGAACAAAACTTAGATGTTTATATAATGTGACAACTTCAGCATTTTCTACAGATTTTAAAATTTATACCATTTTATCGTGCATTCTATTTAAAATATTATTCTGTTCCGCAGAAACTGACACGAGCAATATAACTGGATTTTTGTATTAGATTTAGCAAATATTTGCTCTAAACTATCAGAAATAAAAGTCACATCATTCTAGTTCTAGCAAATACTTTAATGCTTCGGAGTCTCTCTTACCTTTTAAATTCTAAAATTTAGCATGCAGGGTTTTGTCTTTATAATGCGATCAATAAAACAGCTTCCTGCTGGCACCGGCGTTCTTATCACTGCATAGTGGTCAGGAGGCACAAAAGTGCAGTTGCCATCTGTAGTTCTAAACTATGTAGAAGTAATCCTCACGTAAGGAGAAGGGTAATGGCTTGGAATAATAGTGTAAGGTTAATTAGTGAAGATCAATGCAGCTGTAGAATATAATATGCGTTCTATCAAATACCAAAGGCGGAAATAGATAATTAAGCCCAATATGCTATATTTTCTGAAGTACAAAGATTGTTCCATTAAGCCATGTAAGGAATTGCATGTGGTGGTACGCCATGCCAAATGCTACAAATTTAAACACTGTTTCAAGTAATTCTCCTTAGATTTTCACATGCCTAACCTCCAATTAAGATTTTTTTTGCTATGTTGGCGAATATGTCCTAAATAGAGATGAGCGAGTAGTATTCGATCGGGTAGGTATTCGATCGAATACTACTGTATTCAAAATACTCGTACTGGATCGAGTACCACTCTCTGTTCGAATGTAAAAGTTCGATGCAGAACCAGCATTGATTGGCCAAATGCTATACAGTCGGGCAATCAACGCTGGTTCTTCTCTTACCTTTAGAATTCTTCTCCGTGCAGCTTCCCCGCGGCGTTTTCCGGCTCTGAATTCACTCTACTAGGCATCGGGCATGGGCAGAGCCGACTGCGCATGTCCGCTTGTAGTGCGGGCATGCGCAGTCGGCTCTGCCCAGGCCCGATGCCTGGTAGAGTGAATTCAGAGCCAGAAGACACCGCGGGGAAGCTGAAAGGAGAAGACTGCACGGAGGATCCAGTCCAACCCTCACTCGTGGACTTGGTAAGTATAATTTGATCGAACGTTGCCTACCCCTGAAACGAGCATTTTCCCCCCATAGACTATAATAGGGTTCGATATTCGATTCGAGTAGTTGAATATTGAGGGGCTACTCGAAACGAATATCGAACCTAGAACATTTTACTGTTCGCTCATCTCTAGTCCTAAACCTTAGGCTTTTTAATATTTGTGTTTTAAAGGGTTACAAATGAGAGCAAAGGACACAATCTTCAAGCAGGATCTCATTAGTCTGAGAAATGCATGAGATAAAGACCAGTTTTAATGACATTCCACAATTGAGCGTACTATAGTAGCCATCATTACATTAACCTCATTCATATTTATCCTGACCTGTGCTCAACAGCAAGTCTTTGCTTTAACAATGTTGTCCAAGCACAGCTCGAGTAGGCATGAGCTGGAGGGGAAAAAGAATTAAAAGCCAAATCAAGATTACTCTGTGAATCATAAATTGAGGCTGAAATATTATCCGAGAATCATAATAAATTGTTATAGGGGAAGTGAGAAAGAGCAATTCCTGTTGGGAAAGCGTGAGAGATGAACAATTGCAGTAAGGCATGAATGAGAAAAAGAAAGCATGAATGAATGAGAGGATTAAGGTTTTGTTTGGAGAGTATTGAGAAGAGGTAATAGCATTGTCAAGTAATAAAGGAAGAAGGAAGATTGGCCAACAAAGTGTATGCTCAACCAAGCTAGCAGAGGGTGTCGGTACCCTATGGGTCAGTTCACACTGAGTTTTTTTGCAGACAAATTTTGACGTGGAATCTTTCTCAAATCCACCAGAAAAAAATTCTTCCCATTCATTTCAATGGGAGTCTCTAGCAGTTTTTTTTTCTGCTAGCGATTTTTTTCAGCTAGCGGGGAAAAAAGCAACATGACCTATCTTCAGGCAGATTCCATGGCTGAGTCAGTCGCGGTGTCCGTGGCTTGAGACTCCCTCCTAATTAGGCCCATTCATCTGGCTGCATATCCATCATGGCTAGCGGCACAAAAAAAGCCAGTGGCAGAAAAGGAAGAGGAATTTCGATTCCTCAAGAGTTCAAGACAGTCATCAAGAGAAAGGTGTGCTGTTTCTGCACAAAGCGATGGTCTAGATATAGAAGTCCAGAAAGACAGAGTGTGTATAAACAACTTGTTTGTGAAAGGGTTATACACACAGGGACAGCAAAGAGAGAGTTCCAAACTGACTAATCCAAGTGGGGACACCCAAATTCTTGGCTCAACGTGAGAGAGTGCTGAGATAATAGCATTTAGCCAAATAGTATGTGAGTTCCAAGCTTTTTTTTATGCTGTTTTGCCACCCCAAAGAAAGTAGAATAGAAAGCAATCAAAACATCAGCCATCCCTTAAAATTACAGGGGTCAGAATATGGTGACTACAATAATTTTCTATTTCAAAGGTTTGAATGAAATTAGAATGTTTTTGTAATATTAAAAGCTTATATATATTATTAGAAAATGTTCAAATGGTCTCTGTATCCCTATACAGACTTAAGCCCACTTAAGCACCAAATTACATCTTACAATAGAAGTCTACAGAAAGATGCGGGGGGGGGGGGGGGAATTCACATCAAAACAGGTCAGCACTTCTCTATGATGTCCTGTAGAGTGCAACTTCTGCTTCTGAATGAATGAGAAATAATTAGGGAACAAAATCTTTTTCCTCATGCGCTATTTATAGGAAACTAATTTCCATCAGATAACAAAGAATACTAAATCCCGCACAGGGAAAACCTGTACAAAAATAGTTATCCAAAAGGTTAGGTATGTTTTAGTATAAACACAATACACCATCTGAAAAAATAAGAAACATAATTAAAATAAAATAGATGAAATTGGCACAAAGTATTTTCTTGGAGAAGTCTTCTACCATTACTTTTATACATTGGTTCTCTACGCAGTTTTTTTTTTTTCTTGCTTTATATGATTATGGTTTTCTATCCTTACTGGTACAAAATTGCATTTTCTGCATGCCTCGGAAAATGTGTATCAAATTGAGAAATCAAAGGTTAATCGAGTAGTACTACAGAGGTCACATCCAATGGTTCACAATTCTTTGAGCAATGCTGCTGTAAATCAAGGGTAAAGAGGTTGAGTCTATACATAAAAAGTTTAGTCAAACCAAAACCTAAAATGTGTTCGGTTACCTTGAATACAAAGCCAGTTGATCAGAACATTAAAAGCACTGCATGCATTTCAGAGAGAAATCAAGGACACCCATTCAGATGCATTAAGCAACTGTAGAGAGACTTATAAATGTGTTACTATTCTATAATACCTTGTAGATTGTATTAAAAAGGCAACAACATAAAATTATTTGATAAAGGGTACCTGAGGTTTCATGAAAAGTTGAAATATTTGCAGGCTCTTGCTGGGCAGTCTGGCTCTAGCTATGCCTTCATAAGTGGTGACCTATCAGGTTTTCTGCAGTAAATAGCCTCTTTATGGCTGTCGCACATTTTATTTTTCTCTCTCAGGCTGTATAATAAGGAGTAGTCTACCTCCTCTTCTATCCAGTACTACTACTAATTTAGATGCATGAAATGCTCAGGAGTGGTAAGACAAGGTGAATATTAATACTTATTTTTGCACACTTCACCGGGCCTCCACTTGTTATACTTTGGAGTATGAGGAAACCACAGAGCAACTTCCTGTTTGGGCCACAGGGCAGAAATTTATCTTGTAAACTTTGCCAATCTCTAGTCATGATGCAACAAACCCCTGATAGAGAGACAAAGAGAAAGTTGAGCAGAATAAGGAAAACTGCTTGCAGTCTATGACATCAGCAATAACACAAACAGCTATTCATAAATATATAGAAGCACATGGTAATTTACAATCTGCAAACATGTGCAGGCTGTAAGAAGAATCAGTCCTTCCCCTCTCTATTCTCTGTGTGAAGATTGGACAAACCCTCTCCGCCTACTTACTGTGAATATGTCTGAAGCCTGAAAATTTCTATGGACAGAACTTCCCTAGTAACAGGGAGTGAATAGCAAATAAGCTATATATGGCACACCTAGTGGCAGCAGAGGTGACATCCAGGTGACGTCATGCCGCTCATTGTGTTCATGTCACCACTGAGACACAATCACAGTCCTCAGTGGTGAACTTGGGAGAGCACCGGGCGTACGAGGAGGCCCAAAAGAGGTAAGGAATGAAGGGAATGTGAGTATGAATGTCTATTTTTTTCACCTCCCCTGTACCTCCACCTATTATACCCTGGGGCCTGAAGAAACCCTGGAGTATAATTTAGCGGCCATTTTAGTTCGCCTGAGACAAATCTCCATTTTTTGGGTTTTGTAAAAAAAAAACAAAAAAACTAACAATTTTTAAGGTATTTTTAAGATTAGTGCAGGCTACGTCATGCTGATTATTGGGTGAGCAAAACTCTTGCCCAAAAAACCCCTTAAGAAAAGATTTCTCTCTAACTTATCAACCTGTTCTACTGCAAAATAAAGTTAAGCTGACCATACACATTACATTTTACACTGCTGAAGTGACAGATTTTAGACTGTGCTGTTGGTTGGTCATACATAAACCTACAATAGTCTGGCCTATACAGCCAACCATCAACTAAAGTTGGTAAGAACCTGTTGTGTTGGATTTTTTTTTCTGTCTGGGTCTTTTGTGATATACTGTATGTATGGACTACACTGATAGACCTGTGGGAGAATCTTGTATCGTGGCCATATGTATATACTACCAACACATCTACAAAGTGTCTATTGTTTGCCATTTGCAGCATTTCATTAGCATTGAATGACTTTCTTCTGTAATTTACCAAGTGTCTGGAGTAATTGAACAGTCATTGAAAGGTTCGTTGTTGTTCATGGGTTTGGGACAGTTGGTTGTAAGATCAAATAACCACAGTTCATTTCAGATGAACGATGACCATCTAAAATCAAACGTATGTGGGCAGCTATAAAAACAAACAAAAACCCCAAAACAATTATTGGCAATGAAAGGGTTAACTGACTGACTTTTATCTGACTGATTAAACAGTGTTCTAATTCTCCTACTCTGAGTTCACACCAGCGTTCGGGTCTCCGTATCAGGTTTCCGTATTCTGCCGGCAGCAGACGGAAACCTGTCAGAGTCCAGCCATGAGCGCCGGTGAGCGTTTTATGCTCTCTGCGGCACAACCTTTTTTTTTAAAACCGGACATAGACATAGAGCCGGTTTTGCCGCGGAGAGCAGAAAATGCTCACCGGCGCTCACAGCTGGAAACTTTTCAAACCCATTCAAATGAATAGGTTTGAAACATGACTGCAGATTTTCATTTCCTACCCAGTTTCGTGCAGGAAACGGAAACCTGCAAAATGGAGACCCCGGGTGCAAATGTGAACGCGCTCTTGGCTGTATTGAAAACTTTGCAGTGCTCTGTATCATGCAGTGATGAATAGCACATCCATCCTCTACTTCCACCATCACTTATTTGCCTTGTGTTCCAGTCCACACAACCTTATATACTGCATATGATATCCGCACTGTAAGATGTCCAACTGCCACTGACTATTGGCTGAGATGTTGTCAGCTGGCACCAGAACATCAGAGTAACTCACAAGACACATCTTTTATTGTGTAATAGATGTGGTGGAAGCAATTTTAGTCCATCTCAAACAAATTGCTACAGTCACCCAGATATCAGGAGAATGTGGGCACTGATTGTCTCCTTTTGAATTGGGCACCAGTGTGCTCGTGTGCCCAGGACTCTCATGACAGGTTCTTCTGCACTTCGCTGTTGTGTGTCGTACAGCTGGGTAGTGGAGATGTTATTTAGACAAATATTTTCTCTGACTGTCTGAAAACTCGGGATAGTCCCATTAAATTTGGAACATATGGCAAGTATGATGCAGATTGAAAATTACCCATACTCCATGAACTTGCATATCTATGTTGTAACTTTTGTTATAGTGCTGATTCGATTATATGATAGATACCATAAGTCCACTGACTTATGATTGCTTTGTAATGGATTTGGCATGCCTACTACACATAAGTTTAATTTACATATTTATAAAAATGACCTTTTTTAAGGAAATAATGCATTTATTGGATAATCTAAAGGTATGTCAGTGCTCAGCATAATATCCTCTACAATGTTGCCGTGCTTGGTTTTATATTGAGTTCCCTGGTGACAGACTCCCTTTAAACTATGAGGCTTCTGGATCTTCGCACTAGCATCCAGAGGGACTGACAGCCTGAGGGATTGAATGCATGCCAAGATATGCTGAGAATTAATTTGTTTATATGTAGATATGAATTTGCAAATAGGTTTCCTTCATGGGAAAAAAGAAAACTGTGCTTCTAGTGCCACCTATTGGTCAGTTGCTCCCTATAAGTCAGAAGTCCGGGCTCAACTTTGAAGAAGCTTTGTGACAGGACTAATGAAGCATGTACTGTATATGTTTCATCCCTTTGTGCTTAGATATGTAGGCATTTGTGTGTACATATATGCAGTTCTTCAGATTTATTGCCAACATCTCCACTCCGTGAACTGGCCCTTGTGTTTTTCTTAAAAATGACCTATGCTTTTAAACTAATATGCCTAGATCAGGATATTCTCGTTTTTGTTGAATTCATTTGTTTTTCTACTATTTACTAGTCCATTATTGACAATGGTATGTTAAACAAGTCTACTAACTACTGATGGTGTCTCTAAGGCTAAGTTCACACCTGTTTCTGGTCTTTGCAGGGGAATAACATTCCCCTTTCCACTTTAAAAATGCGGAGAGAAAAAAAACGGTATCAGATGATCCATGGTTCTATGCAAGATACAAACAGGACCAATGGTGCAGAGTGCTTATAATTAGAGATGAGCGAACACTAAAATGTTCGAGGTTCGAAATTCGATTCGAACAGCCGCTCACTGTTCGAGTGTTCGAATGGGTTTCGAACCCCATTATAGTCTATGGGGAACATAAACTCGTTAAGGGGGAAACCCAAATTCGTGTCTGGAGGGTCACCAAGTCCACTATGACACCCCAGGAAATGATACCAACACCCTGGAATGACACTGGGACAGCAGGGGAAGCATGTCTGGGGGCATAAAAGTCACTTTATTTCATGGAAATCCCTGTCAGTTTGCGATTTTCGCAAGCTAACTTTTCCCCATAGAAATGCATTGGCCAGTGCTGATTGGCCAGAGTACGGAACTCGACCACTCAGCGCTGGCTCTGCTGGAGGAGGCGGAGTCTAAGATAGCTCCACACCAGTCTCCATTCAGGTCCGACCTTAGACTCCGCCTCCTCCAGCAGAGCCAGCGCTGATTGGCCGAAGGCTGGCCAATGCATTCCTATGCGAATGCAGACTTAGCAGTGCTGAGTCAGTTTTGCTCAACTACACATCTGATGCACACTCGGCACTGCTACATCAGATGTAGCAATCTGATGTAGCAGAGCCGAGGGTGCACTAGAACCCCTGTGCAAACTCAGTTCACGCTAATAGAATGCATTGGCCAGCGCTGATTGGCCAATGCATTCTATTAGCCCGATGAAGTAGAGCTGAATGTGTGTGCTAAGCACACACATTCAGCACTGCTTCATCAAGCCAATACAATGCATTAGCCAGTGCTGATTGGCCAGAGTACGGAATTCGGCCAATCAGCGCTGGCCAATGCATTCTATTAGCCCGATGAAGTAGAGCTGAATGTGTGTGCTAAGCACACACATTCAGCACTGCTTCATCAAGCCAATACAATGCATTAGCCAGTGCTGATTGGCCAGAGTACGGAATTCGGCCAATCAGCGCTGGCTCTGCTGGAGGAGGCGGAGTCTAAGGTCGGACCTGAATGGAGACTGGTGTGGAGCGATCTTAGACTCCGCCTCCTCCAGCAGAGCCAGCGCTGATTGGCCGAATTCCGTACTCTGGCCAATCAGCACTGGCTAATGCATTGTATTGGCTTGATGAAGCAGTGCTGAATGTGTGTGCTTAGCACACACATTCAGCTCTACTTCATCGGGCTAATAGAATGCATTGGCCAGCGCTGATTGGCCGAATTCCGTACTCTGGCCAATCAGTGCTGGCCAATGCATTCTATTAGCTTGATGAAGCAGAGTGTGCACAAGGGTTCAAGCGCACCCTCGGCTCTGATGTAGCAGAGCCGAGGCTGCACAAGGGTTCAAGCGCACCCTCGGCTCTGATGTAGGAGAGCCGAGGGTGCACTTGAACCCTTGTGCAGCCTCGGCTCTGCTACATCAGAGCCGAGGGTGCGCTTGAACCCTTGTGCACACTCTGCTTCATCAAGCTAATAGAATGCATTGGCCAGCGCTGATTGGCCAATGTATTCTATTAGCCTGATGAAGTAGAGCTGAATGTGTGTGCTAAGCACACACATTCAGCTCTACTTCATCGGGCTAATAGAATGCATTGGCCAGCGCTGATTGGCCAGAGTACGGAACTCGACCAATCAGCGCTGGCTCTGCTGGAGGAGGCGGAGTCTAAGATCGCTCCACACCAGTCTCCATTCAGGTCCGACCTTAGACTCCGCCTCCTCCAGCAGAGCCAGCGCTGATTGGCCGAATTCCGTACTCTGGCCAATCAGCACTGGCTAATGCATTGTATTGGCTTGATGAAGCAGTGCTGAATGTGTGTGCTTAGCACACACATTCAGCTCTACTTCATCGGGCTAATAGAATGCATTGGCCAATCAGCGCTGGCCAATGCATTCTATTAGCGTGAACTGAGTTTGCACAGGGGTTCTAGTGCACCCTCGGCTCTGCTACATCAGATTGCTACATCTGATGTAGCAGTGCCGAGTGTGCATCAGATGTGTAGTTGAGCAAAACTGACTCAGCACTGCTAAGTCTCTGCATTCGCATAGGAATGCATTGGCCAGCCTTCGGCCAATCAGCGCTGGCTCTGCCGGAGGAGGCGGAGTCTAAGGTCGGACCTGAATGGAGACTGGTGTGGAGCGATCTTAGACTCCGCCTCCTCCAGCAGAGCCAGCGCTGATTGGTCGAGTTCCGTACTCTGGCCAATCAGCGCTGGCCAATGCATTCTATTAGCCCGATGAAGTAGAGCTGAATGTGTGTGCTTAGCACACACATTCAGCTCTACTTCATCAGGCTAATAGAATACATTGGCCAATCAGCGCTGGCCAATGCATTCTATTAGCTTGATGAAGCAGAGTGTGCACAAGGGTTCAAGCGCACCCTCGGCTCTGATGTAGCAGAGCTGAGGGTGCACAAGGGTTCAAGTGCACCCTCGGCTCTCCTACATCAGAGCCGAGGGTGCGCTTGAACCCTTGTGCAGCCTCGGCTCTGCTACATCAGAGCCGAGGGTGCGCTTGAACCCTTGTGCACACTCTGCTTCATCAAGCTAATAGAATGCATTGGCCAGCACTGATTGGCCAGAGTACGGAATTCGGCCAATCAGCGCTGGCCAATGCATCCCTATGGGAAAAAGTTTATCTCACAAAAATCACAATTACACACCCGATAGAGCCCCAAAAAGTTATTTTTAATAACATTCCCCCCTAAATAAAGGTTATCCCTAGCTATCCCTGCCTGTACAGCTATCCCTGTCTCATAGTCACAAAGTTCACATTCTCATATGACCCGGATTTGAAATCCACTATTCGTCTAAAATGGAGGTCACCTGATTTCGGCAGCCAATGACTTTTTCCAATTTTTTTCAATGCCCCCAGTGTCGTAGTTCCTGTCCCACCTCCCCTGCGCTGTTATTGGTGCAAAAAAGGCGCCAGGGAAGGTGGGAGGGGAATCGAATTTTGGCGCACTTTACCACGTGGTGTTCGATTCGATTCGAACATGGCGAACACCCTGATATCCGATCGAACATGTGTTCGATAGAACACTGTTCGCTCATCTCTACTTATAATACAACCACTTGTACACTTACAATCCATAAAGGGGGGGGGGGGAGGGGGGAGATGCTAGCATTTCAAATGCACACACATACAGCTTTGTATTAAAGGGGTTATCCAATATCCAAAAATTATCTGCAAATACATCCACAGCAGTGCTAAATCCTCACTGTTTCCTTGTGCTGCCTTCTTTTGGCTTTACTTCACTTGAGACTTCTTGTATCACTGTTCTTTACATGCAGTGAATCTGTGAACAAACTACATTTCCCATGATTCATCTGCCTGCTCTCTCTCTCTGTACCCCTCTGTTCTCCACTGTTCCTTCCAATGAAATCACAGGTAATAAATCACTCCCACATCTGAGGTCACATGATGCTGTGATCCCTCTCTCCCGTGCCAGGAGCGCAGGGAGATGAATCATGGGAAATGTAGTTTGTTCACAGATCCACTGCATATAAATAACAGAGAAAATATAAACATAATGTGCAACACAAATAAAACCTGCATAATTATCATAACCATTCCATTTTTCCATTTCGAAAATAAAAGATGACCTCTAGCTTAATTGAATTAATTATCTATCTATTCAAAGCAAAAAAAAACAGTGCTTCAATAGAATTATTATTATTCCAGGGCGCCGCTTCCAAATTTTTTATTTTTTTTTGTGATGTGGAAGACGCCATCGTCCGCAGCATTCGCAACCATTTTGCTCTTTGCACTGTGGTGCTTTGGACTTTTCTTTACTATCTATCTATCTATCTATCTATCTATCTATCTATCTATCTATCTATCTATCTATCATCTATCTATCTATCTATCTATCTATCTATCTATCTATCTATCTATCTATCTATCTATCTATCTATCCATCTATCTATCTAAAAATAAAAACCTAATAACTGTTCTACCTATAGAATCTATCACTGCACTCTCGATCCCCAGTAGGGGAATATACTGGATGTCATGTTACTTTTAGCCTCTGCCGCAATATTGTTGTACGCTCTATTGTATCCTCCAGTACAAGACAATGCTACAGATTATTGTGACACTGAAAAAATAATTGTCTAAAAGAGGATAATCCGAGATTGTTTGTTTAGATTTAAAGCAGGTTGAAATCCATTCCTGAACACCTTAGGATAAAACTTAATTTTTATGCATTATGCTTTGCATATCTTTGAAAAACAGAAAAAAAATCTTGTTTTTTATTGCTTGCTGGTTGTTGCCTATCAGACTCCTTCAGAGTAAATCATTTTTATGGTTCTATTTACCCAGAGGTATTGGAAATCGCCTTAGAGATCAGATAATACCCTATAATTTTTATAGTTGGTGTATAAAGAGAAAAGTATAGTTTGTTATGCCTTCAGTTTAATAATGTTGCTGCATTGTCTTTAAAGAATGGAATATGTTAAATACGGTTGCTTAGTAACAAGGCGGAAAAAAGTGACTCATTGAAATGATGGTAATTTATACATATGCAACAGATAGGTATAATAACTAGCACACTCAAACCATTGTACAGATAACAGCCGCACATCGGACATATACCAGTTTAACTTTATATATTAGGCCTGGTTCACATCTGTGTTTGGTAATCCTTTCGGGAATTCTGCATGGTGACCCCCCGAATGGACTACTGAACACTTTGACAATCAGTGAGCAGTGAAATCACATGGACCCCATAGACTATGATGGGGTCTGTGTGCTCTCCACACAGTATCCGCATGAGTCATGCAGACAGGAAAGTAGATCATAAAGTACTTTTCTGTCTGCATGTTCCATGCAGACACCACGCAGAAAGCACATGGACCCTATTATAGTCTATGGGCTCTGTGTGATTTCACTGCTCACCACTTGCCAATGCGTTCAGTAGTCTGTTCAGGGGTTCCCTATGCAGACTCTCTGAACGGATTACCGAATGCAGATGTGAACCAGGTCTTAGACACATTGAAGTGATTGATACATGGGTAACTTAGAGCCTAATATATTCATATCAGGATGCATTGATACAGTGTTGACCAAAAGTATTGGCACCCCTACAATTCTGTCAGATAATACTCATTTTCTTCCAGAAAATGATTGCAAGCACAAACTCTTTGGTATTAATATCTTCATTTATTTTGCTTGCAATGAAAAAACACAAAAGAGAAAGAAAAAAAAAAAGGCAAATCATTGATCATTTTACACAAAACTCCAAAAATGGGCCTGACAAAAGTATTGGCCCCCTCAGCCTAATACTTGATAGCACAACCTTTAGACAAAATAACTGCGAACAACCGCTTCCGGTAACCAGCAATGAGTTTCTTACAAGGCTCTGCTGGAATTTTAGACCATTCTTCTTTGGCAAACTGCTCCAGGTCCCTGAGATGTGAAGGAGGCCTTCTCCAAACTGCCATCAAGAGATCTCTCCACAGGTGTTCTATGGGATTCAGGTCTGGACTCATTGCTGCCACTTTAGAAGTCTCCAGTGCAGAAAGCACTCAAACCATTTTCTAGTGCTTTTTGAAGTGTGTTTTGGGTCATTGTCCTGCTGGAAGTCCCATGACCTCTGAGGGAGACCCAGCTTTCTCACACTGGGCCCTACATTATGCTGCAAAATTTGTTGGTAGTCTTCAGACTTCATAATGCCATTCACACGGTCAAGCAGTCCAGTGCCAGAGGCAGCAAAACAACCCCAATACATCAGGGAACCTCCGCCATGTTTGACTGTAGGGACCGTGTTCTTTTCTTTGAAGGCCTCTTTTTTTTTTCCTGTAAACTTTATGTTGATGCCTTTAACCAAAAAGCTCTACATTTGTCTCATCTGACCAGAGAACATTCTTCCAAAACGTTTTTGGCTTTCTCAGGTAAGTTTTGGCAAACTCCAGCCTGGCTTTTTTATGTCTCTGGGTAAGATGTGGGGTCTTCCCGGGTATCCTACCATACAGTCCCTTTTTATTCAGACGCCGACGGATAGTATGGGTTGACACTGTTGTACCCTCGGACTGCAGGGCAGCTTGAACTTGTTCAGATGTTAGTCGAGGTTCTTTATCCACCATCCGCACAATCTTGCGTTGAAATCTCTCGGCAATTTTTAATTTCCGTCCACATTTAGGGAGGTTAGCCACAGTGCCATGGGCTTTAAACTTCTTGATGACTGTTAGGGGTCAACACTTACAGTGTTGGCCAAAAGTTAGGGGTCAATCACCCCTAGGTATGTTGTTGTAGGCCAAATTTTTGACATAATCACGAGCGCTCAGGAAGCAGACTGAGACACCAGGATATCTCAAGCAAATTTTTCAATTTATTGCAGCGTCAAGCAGATACTTATAGGAAGTATGATATACTACAGTCACAGGGTGCATGCCCTCACAGGGAGATCCGCTTCCGGGCCTAGTTTTAGGACATGCAGACACAACAGCAACTGATAACAATGTACAACTGCTTCTTTTCCCACCTTCGATATCACTATGCCCTAGACTGGCTGGCAGCCCAGACCTATGTGAAAGCACTGTGATCATAGCAAGCGTTATTTTCTACTATTTTTCGCATAAGGAGAATCAACAGACTATTTTAACCCTCACAATGACACTGAGCACGGTAGACACAGGAACATTCAGGTCTTTGGAGATGGACTTGTAGCCTTGAGATTGCTAATGCTTCCTCAAAATTTTGCTTCTCAAGTCCTCAGACAGTTCTTTGGTCTTCTTTCTTTTCTCCATGCTCAATGTGGTACACACAAGGACACAGGACAGAGGTTGAGTCAACGTTAATCCATTTCAACTGGCTGCAAGTGTGATTGTTATTGCCACCACCTGTTAGGTACCTCAGATAAGTAACAGGTGTTGTTTAATACACATTAGAGAAGCATCACATGATTTTTCAAACAGTGCCAATACTTTTGTCCACCCCCTTTTTTATGTTTGGTGTGGAATTATATCCAATTTGGCTTTTTGACAATTCTTTTTGTGGTTTTCCATTGAAGACAAATTAAATGAAGATAATAATACCAAAGAATTTGTGATTACAATCATTTTCTGGAAGAAAATGAGTATTATCTGACAGAATTTCAGGGGTGCCAATACTTTTGGCCAACACTGTACATACACATGGTCACAAATAAATGCCCTTAGATAGCCAAATAAATATAGATAGTCCAGAACAGATACTGTAGATACACTGTAAATAGCTTTCCATAACCAGAATAACAATTGATTTATAAGGAAAATTTATGTATCTAAGAGAAATCATACTGCGAGTGTTGAAAATACATCAAAGTTATTGAAAAAATTTCTGTCCTGCGTTTTCTCCAAAGTAATATTGTGTCCTCTATAAGTGCTTAGAAACCATAACAATAGACTTGTTGCTAGTAACACTACAGAGTTTCTGCTTTAAAGGACTCCCTAGCGCCTAATAAACAAAACCAATCAAACGGAACAAAAAGTCAGAGCTGATGACAATTGTGTAGAGCTGGTTCTTACTTCAGAGAAGTCAATGTTGGAGAAAACACAAAGTTCCGGAATAAAATATTTAAACATACACAATATGAAACCAAATTACAAATATTGCACGTAACTAGGACCATGATATTTATACACATAATGGGGCACCTTATTAAGACTCTTGCACCTTTTTCTTTGTCTTCTGTGCCTTTTGTTAATGCTCTAAGCTGTGTGCACAGGATTAGAGCTTTTTCTTATGTTTGTTTCGCTTTGATGGGGAAAGGATGTGAGTTATCTAAAGTAACATTTTATGATATTTTTATATCATGCAGCTTTTTTTTTTTTAAAAAAAGAGACACAAAAATGTAGAAATGCACTTTACTACATAGCAAATGTAAACCAAACAAAGCAAAATATCTCATGGCAGCAGAATCACAATTTCTTCTTGAATTTTTGCATGATTTATTATACACTGTGCACCTTGTTAATAAATTAGGCACATGGGAAAAAAGAGAAACAGAAAGGTATAAAACAGATGCAAATAATTAATTTCTTTGATTATCTATATACAATCCATCTTTGCACAAGGGATGTCACAGTAATCTATGACGCTTTCTAAGGTGCCTTTTAGGCCGGGCCTATCTAACGGATATGCTGTGATTTCCTAAACCATTGCGATTTTGGAAATTGCAGCATTTCAATTATACCTACGGAAATGCTGGCAGTTTGCCTATAGGAAACCTCTGAAGACTTTCTGTGCAAAGTGCTCTGGGAAAAACTGTGATGCATTGTCACTGCTGTTTTTCCCGCAGCAAAAAAATAATAGCGACAATGTGTCACAGTTTACATGGGGCCTTAGGCTTAAAAAGCGGTTGTCCAGGATAAACTGATAATTAATGCTTAAACTAAACTCCCTTCCCCCACCTGACTTCTAATTTACTTCAATTTAAAAAATTTCTATAATTACCCATATGACCATTCCAGGGACACACTCTGATAATCCAGTGACGTTCCGTTTCACCACTTCCGAAATGGAATGTCACCATTGCTCTTACCCCTCCCTTATCCCTATCAATACTCACTAAGCCTTCCTGTGTCCAGGGACGGCTCCTCCCTCTACTCCTGTCTTCTAGCAGTGGGCAGAATAGGTTAGCCAGGGAGATGGGGGAGGGTTGGAGGGGCTAGTAATGGGCAGGAATGATAGACTTAGAGAGAGGGGGTGAGAGGAGCTAGTAATGGGTGGGATCACTAGTCCATGAGAGTGGGAGAGGCTCTTAGTTGATCTCCTCTTACAGTTACAAGTGAAAAATATAGAACATAAAGTACCAATACAATATCTTCCCTATGTCCCAGAAGCCTTTTGTCTGGCTGAAGTGTCTTCAGTATGTCCTATCTGCAGTAGGACACAATGATGGTTAGGTAATGCCCTTAGCAAAGCTTTGACCCTTTCCCATTTACAAATAAAAAATAGCGATAATCAAAAAAAATAACTGACTTAGTTTTCTTCAGAACTTCTAAAAATGATATCAAGAATATATATGTCTTTCATGTTCCTTTGAATTCCTGCTTACTGTGTGTCTATGGGGGAATATTTTGTTAATAGTGCAAAAATAAATCTGTCTTGGGCTGAGGCCCACGTTGCGGAAACACAGCTTTTTTTGTTGCAGATTTTGTTGTGGTTTTTTGAGTCAAAGCCAAAAATGGCTACAAAAGTAATGGGAACTCTATAAAACATACCATATATACTCGAGTATAAGCCGACACGAATATAAGCCGAGGCCCCTTATTTTACCACAAAAAACTGGGAAAATTTATTGACTCGAGTATAAGCCTAAGGGGGAAATGCAGCAGCTACTGGAAAATTTCAAAAATTAAAATGGTCGGAATTTTTGGGTACAGTAGTTGCTGGGTGCTGGGAAAGGGGAGGGGGTGTTTAATACATTCTGGGGATCATCACAATAAAGAAAATAGCAAATTACTGTATATACTCGAGTATAAGCCAACCCCCCTATTTTTACCACAAAAAACTGAGAAATCTTATTGACTCGAGTATAAGCCTAGGGGGGGAATGCAGCAGCTACTGGAAATTTTCAAAAATTAAAATGGTCGGAATTTTTGGGTGTAGTAGTTGCTGGGTGCTGGGGAAGGGGAGGGGGTGTTTTGGTTGTCTGTCTGCCCCTTCCCTGAGCTTGAGGACTGGGTCCCCCCCCCACACACACACACACACACTTGGAATTCAGTCTGGCTGAATATAGGGTATCTGCAGTGCTCCTATTAACCCCTTCCCAATGGAACAGGAGCACTGCAGATAACCTATATTCAGTAGACCGGACACTTTCAGACACAGGGATACCTAATGTGTTTGTGTTTCACTGTAATTTTCTACTTTTATTTGTATTCTAGGGAAAGGAGGGATTTAGAACTTTTATTTACTTTATTTTTTTATTATATATTTTTTAAAGCTTCTTTTTTTTCACTATTTTATGGGAGATTCTATACATTACTATTGCAGCTGGTCATAGACCCCCCCTCCCCCCCCAAAAAAAAAAAAAAAAATCTATTTTTTTTTTTTTGCATGACTCGAGTATAAGCCGAGGGGGGCTTTTTCAGCACAAAAACTGTGCTGAAAAATTCAGCTTATACTCGAGTATATACTCGGCTTATACTTTTGCTCAATCCACTCCTGACTTTGGCTCAAAAAAACACAACAAAATCTGCAATAATAAATAATTAAAGCTGCGTTTTCGCAATATAGGGCCTCAGCCTTACTTTCCAAAGCACCCAAACACAGAGCAGCTTTTATTTTGTATTTTGGTTCTGAAAGATGAAAGCTGCATTGTGATCGGGAAACTAAAACAATATTGCTTTTAGACCACTTTTATCTGTGTTTATCTAGATAGGAGGATCTCTGCTGTATATTGCAAATGTGGTTTGTGTGCGAAGGTTTGTTAAAGGGCCAGTTCTTGGCAATCTTCTAGTCTGAGAAATCATAGGGGAAAGATTATATTGTTTCCTATATTTCAAGTCCTCAAAAATTATTACTGTTTCCAGTCATTTTCTTTCTTCCTCTTGAAGGCTTATCTACATCTGAACCAATATTTTGCTCAAAAATGTCATCTAGATCTACAATAAATTTAAAGCATTTCACTACCTAAACCATTTTCCATTTTCTTTTCAAAACTGTCAGAGTGTGATGATCAGCCAAAAAAATACAGCAAACGTCCATTTGCAACTGCCAAAGGCAAACTTTTGTCTGCCAAAAAGGCAGTTTGTCAATTCTTTAGTACTTTTCTTTGCATCAGTCACCTTATTCACATCAGACAGAATTACAATAGAAGATAAAACCCCTATATAACCTCACTAAGTCACCATTGCTTCCACTACTGACAATGAATGATGTCACAGTGGCATAACTGGGCCACAAAGAAGAGTATTTCACCATATGCAAAAGTTAGAGCGATATCTATGGTGAAATCTGCCATATTATCTGCCCAGAATAGAACATGCTACAAATCTGAAATTCTTTGCAGATCTTTCCAAAGTCAAATCTGTGAATGTTAATATTGAACATGTCCTAAAGCAGAGACCATTCAGCAGTCCTTCTCTGTTCTATGAATTATCCACAGGTCACATTTCTTGCTTCCATTCCAGAAAAAAAATGAATTTGGTTTTCAAAATTACTAATTTTATAACAATTTTTCCAAAACATGCAAAAGGATGATGGGAGCCAATCAGGAAGTTTCTTTCTCGCAGCATTTTACTCCTGCGTTTCGTCCGGTGTGGCCTTAGACTAAAGTTTGCTGTACACATAAGATATTTTAAGCTGGATATAGCAATGATCTTCAGATAAATATCTAATGTGTATAGCTGGATTTAGGTTGGGGACCCACAAAGCATAAACTGCAAAAACTGTGATGCTTACGCTATGCAGTGGAGATGCTACGATTAAAAAAAAAAAAAAAAAAAAAGTCACATTTTTGTCAATCATAGCATATGATATGATCTAGCATTTTCCATATAGGTAAAATTGAAGCAGAAAGTCAGCAGAGGAAAACTCTGGGACTTTCTTTGAAAAGCACTACAGGAAAAAACACAACGCATTTCCACCGCATTTTTTCCCGCAGAGTTTTTTGACTGCGGCTCACTATGTGTGGCCTTAGCCTTAGACTCTATTCCATTAGCCAAACACATAAATTAATCCACAGTGGAGGATAAGTAGGGGGCCATATTTACACAAACATATATTGATCAGCATTTGCATCAGTATTTGTAAACCAATACCAGGAATGAAACACAGCACAGAAAAAGTATGAGGTTGGGGCTCCACAGGTCAGAAGCGCCGTGGGAAAAATCACGGCATTTTACAGTACCTGCAAAGTGGATGGAATTCTTGCGAATCCCAGGCCCACTTTGCGGTAAAAATCACAACACAGACACAATGCAATTTCCAAAACTGGCACGGTTTACGGAAAAGCCGACAGTTTCCCCATAGATATAAATGAAAATTTAAAGCGTTGCTGGAACAACCGCAATTTGTTACCGCCACGTTTTTTCCTGCAGTGCTTTATAGCTGCGGGTTGTCCCGTGGGGCCTAAGCCTAATAGAAAAATCTGTGATTCTTTTGTAATACCAATTAAAAATACTGACCGAAATACTGTGACCCCCAAGGAAAGATACTGACCCTTTCTTTTGCATCATCTTCTGTATTTAGTTTTAAAACTCGCACAAAAATTGCTTTTGTGATTTCAACCGTATATTACAAGATTCTTAAAGAGGCATATAAATGTACCTAATAAATATAATGTACTGATATGGTTATTGGGAATAAAGTACAGGTACTATGTATTACATTCGGAGGTCTCATGCCAAGGCGCTTAAATTGAGCTCTACCTAGTAGACACACAGTGCTTGAAATGCAATAGTCTCTTGCTAGAATTTAATTAGAAAGGTTGACTTGTCACAGTTTAGTATAGTAGCTTGATTAATATGAATACACTATCAATATGTTAATGTGTCAGCTTTAATCATTGCCAGCATCACTGCTAATTACATCAATACAAATATCATTAAAGCTTCTGTCAGCCTTTAATATGCTATGTCTAGTTCCATAGCTCTTTCTGCCATCAAACGGAAAATGTAAGGTTTTCAGAATTCGTCAGCATATTGCATAAGTAGGATTATGCAAATATTAAAATATTTTTAGATTCTACTTTCCTCATTTTTTTAAAATAAATTATATAGTTTTGAGAACACAATTTATGTTTGTCAAATTTCTACTTGTGACTTAAATTTTGGCAAGCTTCCAGTATCTTCAGCAGAGATGAAATGAGTCTGCAGTTGATGCAACTTTTTTTTTTTTTTTTTTTATTTTACCTATCATGACGGTCATTATTTTGGCGGTGCTATATTCTATCATATTAATAGAAATAAAGAAATAAAACCGCAATTTTTTTTCCCCCATTAGCACTAATGGTGTATAGTGCTATGAACAGAGGGGCTTTCAGACCTTCTTGGGCACCAGTTCATCAGGACTGTGTTCCATTTAAAGGCTTCCTCCACTTAAAGGTTACAAATATGAGCAGGGCTTGGCTGGGTAGTCTGTTCTGACTATATAAGTCTTCATACATAGTGTCCTATAAGATTTTTCCTGTTGCTAATATCCCCATTATGGCTGTAGCACATTTAACTTTTTTTTCAATGCTGGTTCTGCCGCAGGCTTGTCCTTGCTAGTCGGGAGAGTTGGCAGCTTGCTGTTACGAGGGAGCTTTCATTTTCTCATAGGAATGAATTCACCAGCGTTGATTGGCCAGTGTACAGCATTCAGCCAATCAACGCTGGTTCTGCCAGAGGCTCGTCTGTGAGGAGGCAGAGTATAAGATCGGACCACAGCAGTCACCATTGTGGTCCGATTTTAGACTCCGACTCCTCACAGACGTGTCTCCGGTAGAACCAGCGTTGATAGGCTGAATGCTGTACACTGGCCAATCAACGCTGGTGAATTCATTCCTATGAGAAAAAGAAAGCTCCCTCGTAACAGCAAGCTGCCAACTCTCCCGACTAGCAAGGACAAGCCTGCTGCAGAATCAGCGTTGAGTTGCCGAATGCTATACACTGTATAGCATTCGGCTAATCAACGCTGGGTCTGAATCGAACATTTACTGCGAATAGCTAGTAGTATTCGATCGAGTACGAATATTTTGAATACCGTAGTATTCAATCGAATACCTACTTGATCCAATAGTACTCTCTCATCTCTAATACTTGCCCTTCCCCTCGCCTTAGACGTAAACTGTATCCAAATGCTTAAAGGGGTATTCCCAAGAACATAATCATATCTATATTTGAAGACAATTAAAAGTTAAAATTTTTTGCAAATATATGTAGTTAAAAATTCTGCAGAGTTTTAAAGATTTACTTTAACCATCTTAGTGGTGACATCTGTTGTCTTGATCGGTTGCCAATGGATACGACCACGAATGCAGAAATTGTGTATGGTCTGGGACTTGTCAGGAACCCAGCTATGATTTTCTCATTGTAGCTGGGTTATCAGACAGGGAAACTACATGTATCAGAAGATATCCCGGCCACAATAAAGAACTCATGGCAGATTTCTAACTTTAGAAAGTTGCTGCATTTACTGGCAACCGATCCAGACAACAACTTGTGACCACAAGATATTTAGAGAAAAATCTTTAAAACTCTGCAACATTATAATTATATTGCAAAAATGTTTAACTTTTAATTATCTACAAATTTAAAAATGGTTATGTTCTGATTTAAATATCATAAGGATACATAGGTTAGAAATATTGCAAACTAGAAGCTTAAATCACAAATATGAGGCCGACAGTTATAACATTATGTTAGGATTCTAATTCTCTTTCTTTCCCTTTAGGTGTATTGATTCCACTTAATACTTCCAACTTTGTCTGCAGTCAGGGTCTTCATCAGGAACAGCTTTAGTCTTATTGTATCCTTTCCCATTATTTTATACCCTCCTTTACCTAGTATTTCTATCTTTTGTTCTCCTTATTATACTTTACTTTTCTTTCTTGTTTTTTAGCTTTCCTTTTGACACTATTTTTTTTCCTTTTCTCTAGCTCTTCCCCTTTATCTACAGCTATGCACATACTTTAATGTTGATTTATTTTCTAATTATTTATTCGGCATCCATGTTTATGTCCTATCATTCATTTCACAAGTGGTCCTGTCTGATTAGTCCATTAGAACTTGCATTTACTATTCTCTTCTCCCTTTCCTATGCAAATGATGTATTTACTTTTTAGGTGCTCATTTCACTGGTCCTCTCTGTTTTCCATCCTTCTTTACCCGAGTTCCCCTCCTCATCCTCAGTCTCTGTATTCAGGTTTTTCATTTTTGCCCTCCTCGCCCTATGTCACTACAACTCCTCTGCTTCACTTGATCAGCATTGTAGCATCCTGCTTGTGGCTACTGATGCTGTGCACATGTACATTAGACAGACAGAATGTCCCTGGACTGGCTACTTAATGGTGGCCTTGGGCGTACAACACTTTTCTTTAGCAATTTTCCACTGACACGATCTCCTATCTCAATCTCACTATCTGCAGCAATGTGTAAGCCTTTGGTCCTTTACACTCATTCATTGTATTTCCATGTGTAAGTTCAGTCTATGCATCTATTGCTTGTATTTATTGTATACTATCATGTTACTGTTCTGCTATGGATTGTTTTTATGATATTATGATATAACCATTTCCTCTTGGTTCATCACAGAGGGCATTAGGGCTTAGCCTAGTTTTATATTATGTTTGTCTTCCTCTTTTATGTATTTGTTGGGTGTTTCTTTTGTTGTCCTTGACTCTCCTGTATATCCAGTGTCCATACAGACTGCAAGGCTTCCATCTGTGATTACAGCGCCACCTTTTGGAGGATATGTTCGCCTTTTTTTGATATCTTACTTTATATGATATATATTCCATTATGTTATAAGTTTTATGCACTGGATGTTTGTATGTGATGAGTATAAAGGTGTTATGTTTCCACTTATATCCCATGTCTCCTTATAGTTGTACATTTATATGGTTCTATTTTTCATGTTGTTTGCTATCTTGATGAAGGTCATTGAACTGAAACATCACTCCCTGATCGCTTAACATATATAATAAAACTTAAAAGCATTGACATAGAGGTGTGCAGAGTCTTTTATGTGCTATTGATGTATTTTCTGCAATTGCACCTTCATATACAAATTGCTGCTAACAGCCTCTTTGCAAATGTATACCTCCTCAATGCATGCAAAAGGGCCCGGTGGGACTATGTTAATACACTTAACACATGCAATGACAGCTTTCTCCATACATATTGCAAGCGTAGTTTTTGTTGTTTTACAGCTAATGTATGGCAAAGGGATTCTGTCATTGGTGGTCTTGAACCTTACGTAGCAAAGTGTAAGCCCCAAGAATTTTTTATTTTTTTTAATGTAGATTGTGAGCCCCATACAAGGATCACAATGTACATTTTTTTGTCTATCAGTATGTCTTTTTAGAATGGGAGGAAATCCACGCAAACATGGGGAGAACATACAAACTCCTTGCAAATGTTGTTCCTGGCGGGATTCAAACCCAGGACTCCAGCAATGCAAAGCTGCAGGGCTAACCACTGGGCCTCAGTGTTGCCCCATGTAAGTCCTAAGAATTGATGAGCTGGCAAGGCATACTGTTCAAGTGCCAAGTTTCATGTTGGTTAGCATATAATAGAGGCCTGTTCCTGAGTAATATAAAGCGAAGCCTAACTGATAAAACATTTCTTAGAAAAACATTAATATTTGGAATTGTAGTAGTAGTTACTTATATGCTGTAGCACCAACATATTCTAGAGCACTTACCCAATATTAACATAAATCACTCTCTCAAATATGATTGAGGGGATATCGTCACTCCATAGGGAGAGACCACCATTTAGGTGTGTGGAGTCTTATTAAGCCATGAGTGCTCCACTGTGCAAAGGAACATGGGAAGAATATGCAAATCTGACTTCGACTGAGACTCTGTCTTCCTAATTACATCATGGAAGATAGACTTGCGCATTCTCAGTCAGCGCCCTCTATTGGTGTGCATACTTGAGGCACTGGTATCCTAATTACATCATGGAAGTCAGATTTGCATATTCTTCCCATGTTCCTTTGCAAAGTGGAGCGCTCATGGCTTAATAAGACTACACACACCTAAATGGTGGTTCTCTCCCTATGGAGTGACGATATCCCCTCAACCCTGTCTAAGCCTCTCACCTCTGCCAGATCAGTCCTCTCTGCGCCAAGCTGATGAGATGCAAATACATCGAAACAGCTGTCCTTGGCTGAGAAGACTGTATCTGGTATAATCCCAACATCATTGCAAATAAAGGCCTCTGAGAGGTCGGCATGATGTTAAAGGGAGCGCCCTCTATTGGATTGCTTGACTGAGACTCTGTCTTCCTAATTACATCATGGAAGATAGACTTGCACATTCTCATTGAGCGCCCTCTATTGTTGTGCACACTTGAGGCACTGACATCCTAATTACATCATGGAAGTCAGATTTGCATATTCTTCCCATGTCCCTCAAATATGGCACACAAGCTATATTTCCAATTAAGAAAAATCAGTGATCCTGTTGGTCAAAATATTTGTACAAATTCGACAACCTAGAAAAAACATTTTTGGTCAAAGATTTACCAGGATGTGTACAAAAATGCATACTAACAACTAGACGCAAGTTCTAGATGGTGGATTATGTTCATTAAAACCTTACATGTCGCACATATTTTATAAAATATTTTTGCACCTGCAACATTTTGCTCCTGTGAAACAAACTGAAATTACAGCAGGAGCGTACCTACCGAGTTAGCAGCGTCAGCGGTAATTTACACTGAAGCAGTTTTCCTCTGTGGGCTTTCCGTGAAAGGTGCTATGGGAAAAACTGGAATGTGTTGCCACCACATTTTTTCCTGCAGCGCTTTTTTGATATGACCTGCTACGAAGGGTCCTAGCCTTAAGGTTCTGATGTTTTCACAGCAGGGAGAAAAATGCAGACTATAGTTTCTTTGCCATCAAAAAGTTGGAGACCCAAAAAACACATATGTGAACAGAGTCCAAGTCCTTTCTTGTATATTATTCCTCTGAGCAAAAACGTGAACCCGGCCTTGTGACTACAACTGCAGTATAACAAAGATAATAAAATGCTTCCTCCAGAGCTTGAATTTTTGTCTTAACTAAAAATAAAAAAATATATATCTAGGAAATGCTACTGGCATGCCTCGGGCTACATTGCAAGACTGTTATTTCTGAAAGTTTTGATCATTGGTGCAGAAAAACTGATGAACTGAAAATGACAGCAAAGAAAAAAAACAGTACAGTATCTCCAATGTGCAACATAACTTACATTTACAGACCTTAAACTAAATGAGAAACTCAAAGGGGGTGGAATTTGCCATTGCATCATTAACCCACATTTCATGATTTTTTAAAATAGTTTCATGTTTTTCTAAGTTTTTTTTTTTATTTTGGTTTCATTGTCACTACAATAAAATAAAAGCTTTTAGAAGTGCAGTTTTGACACTCAGAACACCCTGACATTATCTATTTTGCAGAGTTCGCTTCTTAGCATGTGCTGTATATACTCTGGCCTGGGCCATCAGTCACATCATTACTAGTGATGAGCAAATTCGAACCGCACAGTTCAGATCTGTCTAGGGCCCACCAGTGGAATTGTTTCTAGGGCCCCACCACCAGGACCCTGCAGATCAGCGGCGGTACCAAGACACGACAACTAAAGGTAATAACATGTCGGGAGCCATGCTGCTCACCCACTATACCATGTGCACTACCTAAATGTACTGCTACACCTTGTATGGCAAGTGAACAGCATGGCTCCTATAAATGCTACTATTACCTGTAGCTGCTCGGTCCTGGAAAAGGCTCATCTGCAGAGGTCCTGGCTGTTGTATCATCGCAGGTGTAATATTGATAGCTTATCCTAAGGACAGACCATCAATATTAGAAAGATGAATAAATCCTTTAGGACTAGTTGACATGGAGATACATGAACTCCACATGTGTACATTACGTCGCAGATGCCAGGCATTCCGTCGAGGCATTCCACTCGGGATTAGGCCCAAATGAATGGGCCGGAGCCTCGAGCCATGGATGCTGAGACTAACTCAGCCGCGAAATCCATGGCAAGATAGGGCAGCTCGCTTCTTTTTTCCACTACTAGCTAGTGGAAAAAAGAAGCGAGCGGCTCCCATTGAAGTCTTTGGGGCAATTTTTGGCAGCGCATTTTGTGGCAGAATCTGTCTCAAATGTCAGTGTGAACGAGCCCCTAAAGTGGTTGTCCAGGAAGTGGAGTGGGTGGGAAGTGTAAAATCAAAAACAAATAAATAAAAAAGCATACTCATCTGTCCAGTGTCCATTCGGTCTCATGCTGGCGCCTCCTTGCTGGGAGTCCTGCGCCTCATGTGATTGCTGAGACTAGTTAGGCACAGAATTTCCAGAAATGACAGGGCGACTAAAGTTAAAAACATGTCGGGAGACATGCTGCTCACCCACCACACGATGTGCACCACTACAGTACCTACAGTACCAGAGCTGCAACCGCAACAGTTGTGACAGGCGGGTTTTGACCCAAGAGTGACGCAGCTCACCGCGTCACTCTCGGTGCCAAAACCCGCTATACTGCCCCCCGTGTGAAATAGCCCTTACCATTACCTGTAGCCACTCTGTCCTGGAAGAGCTGATCTGCAGAGGTCCTGACTGTTGTATCATAACAGATGTAATATTGATGGCCTATCCTAAGGACAGACCATCAATATTAGAAAGATAGATAAATCATTGAGGGTAAGTTCACACGGGTTTTTTTGGACCTCAGGTTCCAATCCAGAAACCGGGGAGTTGCGACTGAAAGCCGGTGCACTGCACCGGTATCCAGCCACGCACTCTGCTCCGGATTAGGCCCAAATGAATGGGCCTAGTCCGGAGGAGGGTGTGTCTTCAGGCCGTATCGCGAGGCACAAGCCAGCTCCCGGAAAAAGCTCCTGAGCGGCTCCCATTGATTTCAATGGGAGATGTCTGTTTTGGTCAGGACTTTGAGGCAAATACGGCCTCAAAATCCTGACCAAAAAACTCAGTGTGAACTTACTCTTAGGGTAAGTTCACATGGTTTTTTTTGGAACGGAACCAAAATATGGGTAGCTGCGACTGGATGCTGGTGCTCCGGATTAGGCCCAAATGAATGGGCCTAGTAGGGAGACAGTGTCTGCAGGCGGATATCGCGAGGCGAATCTGCCTGAAAGAATGAGCATTTCACTTATTTTTCCAGCTCCCGGAAAAAAAGAACTGACCGGCTCCCATTGATTTTAATGGGAGCCGTCTATTTGGTCAGGATTTTGAGGAGGATACGGCCTCAAAATCCTGACCAAAAAACCCCGTGTGAACTTACCCTTAAAGATTTGTCCAGGAGCAACCCATATGCTGGGCGGGAGGTGGAAAATAAATAAAAAATAAATAAAAAGCACATTCACCTGTCCCCGTTGCTCTGTTGTCCGCCACCAGTGTCCATTCAGTCTCGTGCTGGTGCCTCCTTGCTGAGAGTCCTGCACCGCATGTGATTGTTGAGACCAATTAGGTACAGGATTTCCAGAAATAAGGACGAGACTGAACAGACACAGGTGGGACAATGGGGTGCTGGGACAAAAGCTCAATGAAAAACACTGTGGAAAAAATACATTGTGATTCAATGCAATTTTTTTTCCACAGTGTTTTTTTTAGCTGCGTCTCACTGTTGGATAAGGCCTAACACAGCGTCCTGCAGCAAAAAAGCGGTCCCCGGCGGCAACACATCAGCTTTTCCCCCCTGCGCTTTTTGCAGAAATTCTGCAGAGCTTTCCTCTGAGGACTTTCTGCTTCCTTTATACCTATAGGGACACTATAGGTGATTCTGTAGGTATAAGTGACATGCTGCGATTTCCAAAACCGCAAAAGTGTGTATTTTTCTGCAATGTGTGGATGGGATTACACACACTATATACCTACACACTGATAGATATACACTCATATATACTCACACATATATAATAACATATATACATTTATATAAATTCATATACCATATATAAGTTAAATATATACTTATATGAATGTATGAATACTATATATACTCACATATATACATACACTCACAAATACAGGTATTGTATACATACCTGTATACAATCATACAGTATTCACACAGTATACAAGTCACATACTTTAACTCTTAAGTACTATCATGGTGTCTATCATAATGATATGTGTATGGTAGTGGTGTATGACAGACACCATGATAGTACTTAAGGGTTAAACAAATATAAACATATACATATTAATTATTACATTACATTTACCAAAAAAAAAAAGAAAAATTAAAAGAATATACTCACATTTATGAAGAATGAAGTGCAGCATGCCTGTAGACTGTTCCTGTCCCCACACTGTGCGATGTAAGGGATAAGCGATGACTCACTGCTGGGAGGGGGAGGGGGGGGAATTCCGGGCTGCACAGAGAGTTGGAGGATCACGATAGGGGAAGCTGCAGCTGCTGCACAGGGTGTCCTCCTTTCCTTGTATTAATAGGGAAAATATAACACTGGCAAGAGGCCCCTGTGTAAGTGTCAGGGTCCTGGGAAACTGCCAGCAGCTGACCATCTTTAATCATTCAAGTGCTGCCGGCAGCCTGGGGCCCCGAGGTTACAGATCCGGCCCCAGACCACTATCAGTTCTCAGTTTGTCAATGCAAATGCATTGGCCAGGGGCCCGAACCGACCTCTGACATCCCGATCGGGCCCCTGGTCAATGCATCTGCACTGGGAAAACGAGGACTGATAGTCAAGGCTCGGGGCCCACCGGGGGATTCCCCGGTTCCCCGGAGGGCCAGTCTGACCCTGTGTGTACCCATACCGTCTCCTAGCACAGTAACAATAACTGTGTGTGTTTCCATACCGTCTCCTAGCGCAGTAACAATAACTGCATGTGTTCCCATACCATCTCCTAGCACAGTAACAATAACTGCATGTGTACCCATCCCGTCTCCTAACGCAATAAAAATAACAGTATGTGTACACATACCATCTCCTAACTGCACGTGTACCCATTCTGTCTCCTAGAGCCTTAACAATAACTGTGCACGTACCCATACTGTCACATAACTACTATTCAAAAAGTTATGATACATGAATACTGATATATAATAAAATACATATGCACTAAGAACTAAACGGATACAACTTTGGATGCAAAAAAAAAAAAATGGGACTTAAAGGGATTTTACCACCTTCTCCAAGCATATTGAACTGCTACCAAAGAGCATATTACAGTGATAATTAACATGCTTTTATTGTATATGTCACTTTTGTAGACTTGCATAAAAACAACTTTGAAATCTGATGTACATGAGCTGGTTGGTGCACTCGCAGAGGGCCTTCATTTCCCTGGACCACTCAAACCCCTGCCACCTATTTCTTGCACCATTCCCTGCCGTTGGAGTTCACCATCCTCATCATCTGTGCTACTTGTGAAACAATATCAATGCTCTAAGTGCTGAGTTTATTCCCAGTGCACCTGCCAAAGTTGTTTTTCCATAAATCTTCAAAAGCTGCATACATACATATCAAGTTTCTGACTGTAATGTGCTTTGTAATACAATGGTGGCAGCTGGATATGCTTGGGTTAAGTAGGACAAGTAGGACAATAACAGTCCAATCGTAAATATAGCAATTCCTCGCAGAATGTGATGAGTCTACTTTGAACAGCATCTTTCAGCTTCTTTTATGTCTGTTTCAGTTTCTTTCATACATAATACCATAGCGAGGAATAAAGCTATACATGTAAAACTCTCAGAATTAAGTCATATGTCTACCGGAAGACAAGACAGAATAAATTACTCCATCACATTCTCAAGAATGTTCTTGTTGCTGTTTTTCTTAATGCAAAATAAATTTACGTGCCGAATGGATTTCATGGATGAGATATAAAATAAAGGTATTGTATGTGTGCTTCTCCATAGACTGATGCATTAGCCACATGGAGTGGTCTGAAAAGGCCATCCCTTAATGTGCTTTGTAGTGCTTCTTCTACTGAAAACCATAATTGCTTGGAAAGTGCATCAAAGTCAATCTCTGTATATGGCAATTGTTGTCTTTTTTTATGTTTGGAGTGCTTGTTCACATCATTCTAGAATAAGAAAACAAGCTGTTAGAAAAGTAAAGAAAAAAAAAGAAGGCTCTAAAATGAGGTGCTAAAACGTTATCCATTGTGATTATAGACGGCAAATGTTGCATATTCTGTAAGGAAGGGATTTACGGGCTGACTTCACCAATGTTCCTATAACTAAGTCACTCGGTAATACCCAAATCCACAGATAAAGGTAAAAATCATTAGCCAATACAAAAAGAAAGATTAAAAATAAAACATAACTTTTAATTGCAGAATAAAAAAATCTATGACTCCATATAATAGCAAAAAGCCTACGCGTTTCAGGAGCAAAGTCCTTTACTCATGGCATGAGTGAGGGACTTTGCTCCTGAAACGTATCGGATGGAGTCATAGATTTTTTATTCTGCAATTAAAGGTTATGTTTTATTTTTAATCTTTTTTTTTTTTTGTATGGGCTAATGATTTTTACCTTTATCTTTTCTTCTAGCCTCAAGTCCAAATCTCTTTTTGCGCACCTTGTTTTTCCTTATAATATGGATCCAGGATAGTAAACAGACAGGTGAGCTGTTTGGAACATTTTTCTTGCCTTTAGTAAAACCCGGGTGCTTTGGACTTTGGCATGAGTAAGGGATTTTGCTCCTGAAATGCGTAGGATTTTTTATACCATACCTAAGGAGTCATACATTTTTTTAGTCTGCAATTAAAAGTTATGTTTTATTTTTAATCTTTTTTTGTATTGGGTGTTGATTTTTACTTTTATCTGAGGATTTCTTTGAGCCTCAATTCTGCAACTCTTTTCGTGCACCTTGTTTTTCCTGGATCCAGGATAGTAGACATATGCCTGAGCTTTTTTCTTGCCTTTAGTAAAACCCAAGTGCTTTGGACTTTGAAAGTGCTGAAATATCAGCTCGCAGATCCTGCTTAAAGGGATTCTACCATTAAATCAACTTTTTTTTCTAATTACCATGTTGGAATAGCCTTAAGAAAGGCTATTCGTCTCCTACCTTTAGATGTGGTCTCTGTCGCGGCATTCCTTAGAAATACCAGTACTTACCGGTATGCTAATGAGGTCTCAGCAGCAATGGGGGCGTCCTTCTTCTCCATCTGCCTCCTCCCCTTGTCTGTCATCTTCTTTCTTCATGTCTGACGCCTGCGCAGTTGGCTCTGACAGCGAGGCTCTGTTAGAGCCGACTGCGCATGCTCAGTAAGGTCCGTACAGCCCTCCGACGCCTGGATGAGTTCACTCGCACGTCGGAGGGCTGTACGGACCTTATTGAGCATGCACAGTCCACTCTAACAGGGTCTCAGAGCCGACTGCGCAGGCGTCAGACATGACGAAGAAAGAAGACGACAGACAAAGGGAGGAGGCAGATGAAGAAGAAGGACGCCCCCATTGCTGCCGAGACCTCATTAGCATACCGGTAAGTACCGGTATTTCTAAGGAACGGCGCGACGGAGACCACATCTAAAGGTAGGAGACGAATAGCCTTTCTTAAAAAAAAAAAAGTTGCTTTAATGGTAGAATCCCTTTAAACTGTTAAAGTACCGGTAGTTTTTTATCATATTTTATAATAGTACATGTATTGAGATCGCACGAGAACTAGAAAGGTTGAGCTTACAAATGCAATAAATACAGTAAAAATACTGGTTGTAGACTTCGTAATATTTTGCTATAGATTTTAAAGTTATTTTCCCTATATGATTTTGAAAATCTAAAAAGCCATGAAAAGCACCAACGGAAACACATCAAAAAGTCAAAATAGTGCGTGAATAGTCTTTGACTTACTTCAAATTCAATGGAAGTTTAGAAGTCTATTTTGCAGTTTGATATTCCGACAGAACCCTACTGATACATGAGTATCTCTAAGTATTAAACAATATTGAGCAGCCGTATCAATCAAGCACAATAACAATACTTGAAAATGCAGCTCGAGATAGACTAACACGTAATTTACTTGAATATTGTGTTTTCTCTGCTACTGAACTAGCTCATTTGTCTTTGTTCTGCTTCTATACCTTTCAATTTTGATGTGGAACAGAGAGCAGCATATTTTTGTGCTAAAAACATTAAATGTACCCAGCTGCTAGAAAGAAATGTTTTGGATAATATGCAAAGCAGAGCGAATAAGTATTTTAAGGCAAAGTGTATTTCTGCAGCAGTGCATAAATGTAAAAAATATTAATTTATTTTACATTTTATCTCAATTGCACCGTCCACACTTCAACAATTTTAGAAAGCTGGCAGAAAAACCTGGATTTGTCTGTTTTGCTGTCTTATATTTTAAATAATGCGCAGCCACATTTGTTTCTGTATTTAACATAATGCTTATTTAATTACATCTGATTCTTCATATTATATATGCAAAATGCTTGGCAAATGTGTTACAAAATGGGCAATCTGAACTACCAGTGTTGTATGACATTGTTCAGATGTCCAAAAAAAATTAAAAATTTATGTAGATTGTAATGTAGACTCTTTTTTTTTATACTGCATATTAATAGTTACAAAGTGTCCCCAAAACAATTGCAGAATTGCAGTATTTTCCCATTAACCTGCACTAAAAATGAATAAAACTAATCCATGACTTTAAGGCAATAGAAAAAGAGCAGAAAGGTTGAAATACTGCAGTCTTTATATTAATATTTAAGACAAGAGGGACGTATGAACAAGAAGGCGTTCAGCCGATGCCCTTATGGGTGGTGCTCTACGTCTCATAAATAGAATGCACAGATATCTCAAAAAGTAGAAAAATAAGCGGGGACACTCACCCAGGGTGTACTTCAAAAAGATCCTTTATTTCATCATTGCTAAAAACAGGGCACAGGGATAGAGGGATGCATATTACAAAGCAGGCCTGCCCACATCCCAGACTTCATATCTGCAGACGAGAAGAGGAAACTCTACATCCTACTGGGAGAAGAAGAGGCCACTGTGGAGATCGCTGCCCAATATGTGTTCAGCTGTCACCAAATAAGAGGAAGATGAGACTCCACAGACTGTTATATTTTTATATAACAAAACACCCGCCCCACCCCCACCTCCCCATATAGCAGTCACCAACGAAGAGGAAGATGAGACTCCACGGACTGTTATACCCCAAACCAACTGCCCCGCCCCACCCCACCTCCCCATATAACGGTCACCAACGAAGAGGAAGATGAGACTCCACGGACTGTTATACCCCAAACCACCCACCCCACCCCCACCACTCACCCACCCGAGTCCAACTCCCCCCCCCACACACACACACACACAATTTACTAGCTTTGGCAATGCCAAATATCTATTCGGACGTGCCAATAAAGCTTTTTTTTATTTGATTTGATTTGATTTGATGCTCACCCAATTCATCATTAGCTGAATTGATATCTCAGACCATTTTCTGTATTGGGAGACATCAGGGAATGGAGTTTAAGGCAGCCTTTGGACCAGAGCTCAAGGAATCATGGAAATAGACTTGACAGGTTGGTTAGAAGGACCAGCTCTGTCCTGGGGAGCCCCCTGGACCCAGTACAGTTGGTGGGTGACAGAAGGATACTGTCTGTGGTGAGCTCCATGCTGGAGAACAACTCCTATCCCATGTATGAGACAGTGACAGCACTAGGCAGTACTGTCAGTGATCGACTGCTTTACCCCAAGTGTGAGAAGGAGCTATCGGAGATCCTTCCTCCCAACCGCGGTCAGGCTGGTCAATCAACATCAGACTAAGCGAAGATCACTCCGCACTGAGAACTAAATGATCTTGAAGTCTTTCCTTTATTTTTAGTTGCTATGACTCCTAGTATCTTTTCTATCTGCTATGAGCTTGTGTGTGTTCTGTTTTTGTAATATATTACTGTATTACCCATGCTGCTGTAGAACACTGCATTTCTCCATGGTGGGACTATTAAAGGATTATTTTATCTTAATTTATCTTATGAAGGCGTGAATTCCTAATTTGATC
This sequence comes from Leptodactylus fuscus, assembly GCF_031893055.1. NCBI lineage: Eukaryota > Metazoa > Chordata > Amphibia > Anura > Leptodactylidae > Leptodactylus > Leptodactylus fuscus. Next base: position 43,442,887 of record NC_134267.1, read on the forward strand.
ATGCAGCTATTAGACAATTATACACTTAGTTTACTGGGTAAGGCAATCCCCTTTAATATTAAAATGTCAGTGAAGGTTACAAAATCCTGAAAAAATATTAAAAATAATTTTTTTTTTTTTTTGTATTAGAATCCTTTTCCTTTAAGTAGCTCTCAAAGCTCAATTACAACATGCATTTCTAAATGTAATTCTATACTCAACTTCACTTCAATTAAATATATGAGTGAGAAAAAGAAATGAAAAGTTACGGTAAGTGCAAATTGATCTTTAATGTAAATGAGATTTTTCTAATTCTCTGACATAGAAAATATAAGCTGTCATTCCTAGTGTTATATGCATTCAGTACATCATTACAACAATCATTTTTCATCCACTCATCCGCACGTCACATCTGAGTTACTTACGTCCTCTCATTCCATATCATCAGCTGGAATCATTCTTATCTTAAACCAATCTGCTTATTCTTAAAAAAATACATTTGTATCATTAATTGAACACACCAAGAAAAACTGATACATTGTTATTAGAGATGAGCGAGTAGTACTCGATCGAGTAGGTATTCGATCGAATACTACGGTATTTGAAATACTCGTACTCGATCGAGTACCACTCGCTATTCGAATGTAAAAGTTTGATGCAAAACCAGCATTGATTGGCTGAATGCTATACAGTCGGCCAATCAACGCTGGTTCTTCTCCTACCTTTAGAAGTCTTCTCCGTGCAGCTTCCCCGCGGCGTCTTCCGGCTGTGAATTCAGTCTGGCAGGCATCGGGCCTGGGCAGAGCCGACTGCCCCATAGTGTCCCCTGTACACAGTATCATTGCTCCATAGTGGTCCATGTACACAGTATTATTGCCCCTTAGTGGCCCCTGCACACAGTATTTTGCCCCATTGTGGACACCCATGTACAATTATTATACTATGGGGTCTTTTTAGACCCCAGAGTATAATAATCATTGACCCAGGGGAGGATACAAGCATAAAAAAGACGGTCAGGGTAAGTTCACATGGGGTTTTTTGGTCCGGAACCTAAGGCGGAGGCTGCCTCATATTCCATACCAAAAAACAGGTAGCCGCGACTGAATGCTGATGAACTGCATCGGCATCCAGTCGCGCACTCTGCTCCGGATTAAGCCCAACGAATGGGCCTAGTCGGGAGGAGGGAGTGTCTTCAATCCGAATTGTGAGGCAAATCGGCCTGAAGAATGAGCATATCGCTTCTTTTTCCGGTTTGTTCCAGCTCTCGGAAAAAAGAACTGACCAGCTCCCATTGATTTCAATGGGATCTGTCTTTTTGGTAAGGATTTTGAGGCGGATACGGCCTCAAAATCCTGACCAAAAAACTCTGTGTGAACTTACCCTTACTTACCTCTCCCTGGCTCTGATGCATTCCCTGCTGATGTTAGCCATCTTCAATGACATATGGGACGTCACTTGACCTGGGTCTGCGTCGCGACTCAAAAGGACACAGGCCTCAGCCATGTGACATCAGGTATGTCACCCTAATAGGCCCAAAGCCTGCCTGGAGCTCGGAGAGGTAAGTAGCACTGTTTTTTTATGTTCTCTCACCTCCTGTGGGCCTCCCACTGAGGATATTAATTTTATCTGTGATCCACGAGATCATTGAGGATCTGACAACTGTAGTGCGGGCATGCGCAGTCGGCTCTGCCCAGGCCTGATGCCTGGCAGAGTGAATTCAGATCCAGTCCGACCCTCACTCGTGGACTTGGTAAGTATAATTTGATCGAATGTTGCCCCTGAAACGAGCATTTTCCCCCCATCGACTATAATAGGGTTCGATATTCGATTCGAGTAGTCGAATATTGAGGGGCTACTCGAAACAAATATTGAACCTCGAACATTTTACTGTTCGCTCATCTCTACATATAAGTAATAAATATTGTGGAGAAATGTGCTACAAATGAAACTACTGTATACAATGAAAATAAATAACCCAGTTAAAATAATGAAATGCATAAAATGTATTGAAAACAATGTAAAATGTCATTGTTACAAAATGAGATTAGTGTTATGAATTGTTCCTTCCTCTTTCAAAATGTTCTGTGGTTTATATGTATAATTATCCGAATAACACTGATCATGAGAACCAATCATTTATTTTTCCCTTTCATTGTCAATTCCATGGTCAGACGTGCACTATTGTTCTATTCCCATAGGGCTCTTGAGAGGGCTCTATTCTTGTGATGGCTCAGGGTCCCAACCATAGCACCCCAAGAGATTTAATACTTTTACAGTATCCACTGACTAGATGATAGTCAGTATCCACTGACTAGATGACATCTCTTTATCAGACATGTTATGATGTTTATGAAGAATAATATTGCGGCAAGTCTATGTCTAACAAGCATGATATGCTGCAATGAGGTCAAGCCCTCAGAAGATTCATAGAAGCATCTTTCTTAAGTAATATAAACAACATTTATAAGATAAATGTTCTTAACCTTCTAAAACTAGTATTTAAATACCTTTGCATCTAAAATGCTATTTTGATTTTCTCGGTTTCAACGCATATATTTTTGTCTCCAGGGTCCTGACTAGCCTATATACATATTGAATATTGAAATTCTCAAAATGGGACATATAGGAATATATCACCATTTTTTTCAATTTATTTATTAAAACCAGATATTGAAATAGATATTAACTAGCTTCTGCCCACGACTTCGTCTGCGTGTTGTTGGCGTCGATGATCCGCCTATATTCAGCAAATTGCTGCCATCGATGGTTTGCCTACTCCGGCATTTTGGAAGCTGTCAAGCTGTCCTGCTGCTGACCTTATTCCTCATACCATGGGACGCCATATAATGAGTGTGTTGTTGGTGTTGATGATCCGCCTACTTCGGCATTTCAACAGCTGTCAAGCTGTCCTGCTGCTGAACTTGTTCCTCGTGCTGTGCCCGTGATTGTTCCGGTATCTCAGCAGCTCGCTGGGACGCCACATAATGAGCGTGTTGTTGGCATTGATGATGTGCATGCTCCGGCTTTTTGGCAGCTCTCAAGCTGGTCTGCTGCTGAACTTGTTTCTTGCACTGTTTCTTTTAATTGTTCCAGCATCTCAGCAGCTCGCTGGGACACCATATAATGAGCATGTTGTTGGTGTTGATGATCTCCCTCAGCTCTGCTTTAGGAGAACTCTGTGACTTCTGGCTACTTTCATAGCTCAAATTAGATTTTCTTTTTCCCGTCATGTTGAAAATTTGCAAACTGCCAATTTGGATTAAAGGCGTTTGGACATGTCAGTTTGTCAGCAGTGCCTGGACCAGATCAGATAATATGCAAATGCGTGAACACATACCACAGAGGGTTAGCATGTGTTTACCCAGAGAGATAACAGCCCTGGCTTTCTCAGAAGCTGAGATAAGAGCAGTGTAATATAGTATGTGATTATAAATTCATAACAGTCGTGAAGCCATGTCATTTTCTGGGATAAAAATTACCCTATGTTTTAATCGAGGTTACAATCTATCTATGTGCCAAATTTAATTCAAATCCGTTTAGCCGTTTTTGTGTGATTGAGGAACAAACACACAAACATACAAAAATTCAAATTTATAATAGTAGGATTTGTTTTATTCTATGTACCTTTGTTTCTATTTCTGTACATTATTATGGGGGCTGCCATCTTGCCTGAGCTTCTCCTCTGCTCTGTTAACAGCATTTAGTGACATGTTTTACAGCATAGTCATGGCCAAAGGTAGCAGTAGTCTGGAGCTGTCTCATTGAGGTCTATAGCAGAACTTTCTAGGCATGTTCTGTACAGGGAGAGGAAAAGGGGAAGATACAGTATAACATCATCTGTTGGCAGTAGTAGATGCAATAACAGGTGTTATGTGATGCTATCTCTAAAGGTGTTTACTAGAGATAAGCGAGTAGTATTCGATCGAGTAGGTATTCAATCGAATACTACGGTATTTGAAATACTCGTACTCAATCGAGTACCACTCACTATTCGAATGTAAAAGTTTGATGCAGAACCAGTATTGATTGGCCGAATGCTATACAGTCGGCCAATCAACGCTGGTTCTTCTCCTACCTTTAGAAGTCTTCTCCGTGCAGCTTCCCCGCGGTGTCTTCCGGCTCTGAATTCACTCTTCCAGGCATCGGGCCTGGGCAGAGCCGACTGCGCATGTCCGCTTGTAGTGCGGGCATGCGCAGTCGGCTCTGCCCAGGCCTGATGCCTGGCAGAGTGAATTCAGATCCAGTCCGACCCTCACTCGTGGACTTGGTAAGTATAATTTGATCGAATGTTGCCCCTGAAACGAGCATTTTCCCCCCATCGACTATAATAGGGTTCGATATTCGATTCGAGTAGTCGAATATTGAGGGGCTACTCGAAACAAATATTGAACCTCGAACATTTTACTGTTCGCTCATCTCTACATATAAGTAATAAATATTGTGGAGAAATGTGCTACAAATGAAACTACTGTATACAATGAAAATAAATAACCCAGTTAAAATAATGAAATGCATAAAATGTATTGAAAACAATGTAAAATGTCATTGTTGCAAAATGAGATTAGTGTTATGAATTGTTCCTTCCTCTTTCAAAATGTTCTGTGGTTTATATGTATAATTATCCGAATAACACATTTTCTTCTATTTCTTTTTGTGAAGGTGGATCAGTGAAATACCCACTGAACTCCCCAAGGTGATCATCAATGAAGAATAATTGGTAGGCAAAAGATTAGTATGAAAAGGACCACTGAAAAAAATATTTTCATTAAAAATCATTACATTTTGTTTCTCTGGTTAGTACTTGAATAATTTGAACATATTATTAATATTCTGCTGGGCACAGCGGCGTGCGAGCATATGGAATGATTGCAATCAAAGGAAACCAAAGGGTTTAAGAACATAAAAATAATACTAAGAACTTTAAAATGTGTTAACCATGTAACTAATATAATGACTTGGTGCCGTTTCATACATGAGGTCTTTGAAGTACTGTAAAATGATAGATTTTAATAAAAGCTATATAGATTACATCAACTAGTATTTTACTTGTATATTTGGTTATATCTATTTTGTCTCCTATTTGTAGATTAACCCATTTATGCCTAGAGTTCCATTATTGGAACTGAAAAATATATAACCTTCGGCATAAATGGGTTAATAATCATCACTCTGGACAAAAGGGTATCTCAGTATTATCAGTCATCCTCTATTCACAGGATAGGTAATAACTAGGGTTGAGCCGATCTTGAAATTTCAGGATTGTTTTTAAAATCCGATTTCCAATCATTTTCCATTCGAACCCGATTCCAATTCCGATCCTAATGCTATTCAATGGGATTTTTTTAATAATCGAAGACCAGATTTTAAAAACGATCCTATTTACTACAGAGCATGGAGTCCATAAATTGTTTCAATTTTTGGACTCCACGCTGTGTAGTGATTAAAAAAAATCCCCCGACTACTTAGCCCCCCTGGTGTCCGCTTGCTTGCACAGATCCGCTGCCACTCCCCATTCTTTTCGGTCCGGTCCTCTGTCATTGACATGCCTTCAGAGCGCCGTGTGCTCCCCTACCTCCCTAGGCTAGTGTTAGAGATGATGGGAGTAGGTGGGGCTTGTTGTGGCTTAGGAGAGTCTGGGCAGGGAGACGTGAGTGCATCAATCATGTCTCCCCTCCTAGTACCCGCCCACACTCTCCTAAGCCACAAGTCTCACCTTCTCCCAGCATCTCTAACACTAGTCTAGGGAAGCGGGGGCGCGCAGGGTGCTCTGAAGGCATGTCAATGAGAGAGGACCGGACCAAGAAGAACGGGGAGTGGCAGCGGCATCAGATCTGTGAAGGTAAGTTGAGCGAAGTTTGCAAGTAGATAGATACTATCTACTCTTCTGTTTCCTCCCTGATGTACCTCATATTGGACTCTGCCACGTCTCTATAACTGTACATTGACTTGTCTATCTACTCTTCTGCTTCATCCCTGCTTTACTGTGTACTCAGCTCTACTACATCTGAGATGTAGCAGAGCCGAGTATACGGCACAGCAGGGAGGAAACAGAAGAGTAGTACGCTCCCATAGGAATGAATGGACACAGGGGGTTAAGCGGCCAGACGCCGGCAAAGTCTGCGTGCCGGCCGCTTCCATTCATTCCTATGGGTGTGTGCTATCTGACATGGAAGCTTTTCCCACAATTACTGGCGAGTAGCCAAGCATTGTGGGAAATAACCTCCGACCTCGAACCCGCTGGAAAAGATCTGGATCAGAATTCCGTTTTGCGATCGTGAAATTTACTCAATCGCCGATCGGAAGCTGAACATTTCTGATCCCGATCACTCAACCCTAGTGATAACGGTTTGATCGGTGGGGGTCTAACTGCTGAGACATAAAAAACCATAAGAATGAAGACCTCTGGATAAATGGAGCAGTAGATTGAACCTGCCAATATATGCAACTTCTGGAGACAGTGCTCAGCTTCTCACCAGCAGCTGCATGCATATATGACTTGCTGTTTCATTCATACAGGGCACATGGTACCCTTGTTCTCAAGGTCCACTTGGATCCCAGCAGTCAATCTCCAACCATTTAGATATTTGTAACCTAATAACTTGTAGTTATCTTTATTCTCCAAGGTTTTTCCAGAAGAATAAAATAAATATATGAAATCCAGGGATTTGTCTGGACTGAAGCTGTCTAAGATTTGACTAAGGCAAGCACTTATTTTGGAATAGTTAAAGGTCATACTAAACTTAACATGCCTGTCTTTGTTAGACACTAGATGTTACCAAGAATAGCACTGTGGTTACACAGTTTCAAGAGCTATGGTAACGATATCAAAACATAATACTTTCTATTATATAGAAAAGGAGGCTACCATGACTCCAGTGTAAGCAGAGCTTTTGTGTCACTTTTAGCCGCTCAAATGCCAGTGTGTGAGAGCAGCACAGGACATCCAAACCCTCAAGACCTCCTGCCGCCTCCAACTCAAAGACTACAAAGATGCTAGTCCATGCCCTCATAATCTCCCACTTAGACTACTATAACACCATTCAACATGGACTCCCAGTGAATACTCTCGCCCCCTTCCAGTCCACCTTAAACTGTGCTGCTTGCTTAATACACCTCTCTCCCGTTCTTCATCGTCCATTCCTCTTTGCCAGTCCCTTCACTGGCTACCTGTTGCCCAGTAAATAGAGTTAAAGTTACCAACACTGACATAGAAAGCGATCCACAACCTGTCCCCTCCATATATATCCGACCTAATACCCCGCTACCTGCCCTCACGCATACTCCATTCCTCCAAAGACCTCCTACTCCGCTCTACTCTCATCCGCTCCTCACACTACTCTCTCCAAGATTTCTCTTGTGCATTCCCCATACTCTGGAACTCATTATCAAGTCACATAAGAATGACCCACACAATCACAGGCTTCAAGAAAGCCCTGAAGTCTCACCTATTCAGGAAGGCCTACAACCCCCTATATAAATAACACTATTGTCACTACACCACCATCTGAACAGTCTCTACCCTCACCTTCTGTGTCTATCCTTCTTCCCTCATAGATTGTAAGCTCTTGTGGGCAGGTCCCTCTACCCCACTGTGCCAGTCGGTCAGTGTTAGTATTACATTTTTTTTGTATATTTATATGGAATTAATGGTGCTATATCAATAAATAATAATAATAATACTGAAGAGGTGGTTATTGTATTGTGGATAACTATTAGCATTACTCTTGCTTGCATTGTTATAGTCTAACTGTTTCTAATGCAACTCTGTAGCTGATGTTATGGGAATTATTGTAATGCATGGGATGAAGACTGTAACATGATAGGCACATTTGTAGGAACCACTGTCAAGGTATTGCTGTGAGGCTCTTACTGTGCTGACACTATTTTTCAGACTGTGACATAGACTCCAATATACTGTATATTTTTTTATACTTAATCCCTACCTTTTTACGGCACAATATGAAAATTAAAAGGGTGATCCGAAACCCTCACCCCTTCAAAACTAATATTGGTATTGTACATATTAGGGGAATGTATCAACTTTATACATTAGTCTTGATTCACATTGCATAAAAGTAGCGATGTGGCTAATTTATTAGAAGACTCGTGCCATTTAATACAATGGGTACATCACTGGTCAGAAACTCAAATGTATTGCAATAACTGCTGTATGTTATAATAAATCTGCTAGTCCATGCAATCCATTTCACTTTCATTAATACCCCCCCCCCCATTTTCAGAAAATTTGCCTAATTTCCAAAATCATATCAGAAGCAATGCTTGCCTCCTAGTGGTCAGAGTAGTAGGACTGCAGTGCCTATAATTTCAGTCTTTTATAAGCATAGCACGCTGGTTCCCAATCTGTTCCTTACATCACTACCATTTCATTATATTGTGACATCTGAATTTTTTACGATGCAACAGCTCTGACATAGTATCGACATTTTGCAGATTACCCGATCAGTGGTTTTTCCTGCGTGATATGGTGCAGTTTAGTATAGCGGCATGCCTTGAAAACCCTAACAGTGAAAAGTCATTGGACAGTCAGGGGTTACATTTTCTTCTTATTGAATTATGCTGTGCTATAGCTATAGTTTTAAGTTGTACTTCATCATTCTCCAGTAAAGGCCTTGTGGACCTTATTGACGTTAAGCTTTCATTATAGACAATACATTACACTGGGAATCTGAGAAAACACATGGAAAAGTACTAGTCTTGTCGTGAAGTTTGCATAAAATGTTTTTTATGAGATGCTGATGAACCACTTGAATTGTAAATTACCTATTCTAAATCTGAGGCACTTCATTATCTGCACATCATCCAATCAAGAAAGCCATTAAAGGATCATTTTAGCACTTCAGAATTATTTGGCTTGGGTAGATAAGATAGCTGGTATTGTTTTGTAACTTTGTATTTGCATGACCAATAAACTACATTTTATCTTAACTTTCCGTCTTTCTGATTTCAATCAGTTAAGTTCTAAAATCAAATAATATTTAAAACCACATGAAACATGTTACTGGAACGGTGTGACGCCAATGTTATATTACAGAGCAATTGTAGCCAAAATGTAAAAAATGACCTTTCATTAGTGAATCAGAAGAGGATGTTACTATGAAAGAAGCAGCTCTGGGCGATGTTCTGCCGGGAAACCTTGACTTATGGCAGTCATGGGGATGTTTTTTGACAGGTACCACCTACCTAATGTTACAGACCAATTCCACTGTAATGCTCTAATTCAACTTCAGCAGGATAATGCCCTGTCACCTGGTTTTCAGGAACATTACAGAGTTCATGGCGTTGACTTGGCCTCCTAATTCCTCCGGCCTAATTTAGGTTGAAGCCCCACATTGCAGAAACACAGCTTTTTTGTTGTTGTAGATTTTGTTGCAGGTTTTTGAGCCAAAGGCAGGAGTGGATTGAGTGAAACGTAGAAATATAAAAGCTTTCTATATATTCCCCATTCCTTTTGTATCCATTCTTGGCTTTGGCTCAAAAAACCGCAGCAATCTGCAACAAAAAAAAGTTGCGTTTCCACGATGTGAGGCCTTAGCCTTAATCAAATATCTGTACGATGTGCTTGCTCACAGCATGCTCCCATAGAAATGAATGAAAGCGGCCGGCACACGGGGGGGGAGGGGGGGTTAAGCGGCTGGCCGCTGGCAAAGTCTGCGTGCCAGGTGCTTCCATTCATTTCTACGGGAGCATGCTGTTCGGATCGGCTGATCTGAACAGTGTTCGCTCATCTCTATTTAATACATATCTGTCAATAGCATTCATAAGCAGTGGCCTAACTAGGAATGGTGCCTTCATCAGGCACCAAAAATAAAAGAAATTATTTCTGAGGAATGATGGGGGCAAGAGAAAAAATTCCAATTGTTCCAGAAGCAGTGGGGAGGCACCTATTAATAGATGTAAAGACTTGGAAATAAGAAGAATTTTTTTCATTACAACCAGCCACTTGAATTAGGTGCAGTGCCATGAGTTCCAACTCAAAAAATCCAAGAAGTGTTTTTTTAATCTTTAGTTTAATCCTCTTATGATTTTCCACTAACGCCTTCTGAGATTTTGCATTCCTTTAAGTCCCAGCTTTTTATATTCAATGATTAAAGATTTTCCGAGCAAGCACTTACAAAGATTGATATGGTTGTGTCATAACTGCAAAGACATGAATCTCCATAATTGGAAGTCAACAAAATCATTGTGGGGAAATTAATCAAACTTCCTTCTACAATACAAATGTAAATGAAATTTCGGTTTCATTTAAAGTTCTGTTTTTGTCACTGAGAAAACGGTTTCTTTTCTGTTAAACAATTATCTCTTGCTAGTTTGTTTTACTATGTGCGATAGGCAAAATAACCCTCCCAATATCAATGTTGTGTTTATTTGTGTTTGTTTGAGCGGATAAATCACTTTTCTAATGTAAAATAAACACTTTAATACAATTTAAATGTGTTACTTTTTATTGTGATATAGATTTTACAGAATTGATTCACCATGTCTGAGATTCTCAACACATTCTATTCATATTTTTCTCATAATTTTTCTTAAATGGGATTTTGTTTGATTCTGTTTGGTGGTCAGAGCTCTGTTTTCCTTGTACAGGAATATAACAAATAATACTGCATTTTGGGGAAGAAGAAAGCAGATCTAAAATTAAGCCTCACTTTAGGGTAAAGCCCCATGCTAGGGGAAAGATACTTTATTGTTGCAGATTTTGCTGCAGTGTTTTGAACCAAAGCCATTTCTGAATTGAGCACAAAGGAGAAGGATAAGAACTTCCTTATATTTTCCATTCCTCTAGTAGCCATCCTGGGTTTGGCTCAAAAAACGCAACACCTTTCTGCAACATAGGGCCTTACACTTTGAGGCCACAGCCCAACATGGCATAAACACTGCGGTTTGGAAAACAATGTGGCTTTTTACACTTATTGCAAAGTGAATGAGATTCTAGCGAATCCTATCCAAACATTGTGGAATATATGCACAGCAATTTCCAAAACTGTTGTAGTTTTTGAAATGTCAGCATGTCAATTATACCTACAGAAAAGCTGGCGATTTCCCTATAGGTATAATTGAAGCAGAACGTCCACAGAGGAAACTTGTGCACTGCCTCCACTGTTATTCCTGCATTGCTTTTTGCTGGGGTTTGCTATGTGGGGTCTTAGCCTAAGGCTATCTCCACCTTTTAAACTCATATGGTTATTAGCTCCAAATGTCTGTCTTAATACATTTCTTTGTATATCTTTCTTATGGGGCGAGCTTTGTCTTTCTCATATATACAGCAATACAAGCCTCCACAAGATGGAACGCAGGGGTTTAGTACAGTACATAATGTTATTATTGAGTGTCATGCATATACAGTGTACGACAGTAAGTATTCTCTGGTGGTGGCTGCATGCATCCAACATGTTACTTATTAAAGGGGTTGTCTGCTTTCCCCACCAAATTTTCTGAATGTAATAAGCTGATGTGTCATTTATGACATAGAGAGCTGTACTCAACGTTGAGGCGTACCTTAGCCCCCCAGTGTCAATGTGTACTAGGGTTAACAAAGAGATCCATGGACTCAATAGATTGCATGTCTATGCATTTTTTTAACACTTAAAATCTTTAAACCACATAATGCTCAATGACAAATATATCCATCAGGAGCAAGAGTCAATTAATGCTCAGTGTTGGATGTTAGTCAAAGTGATCATGTGGACACTGCCGTAACTATTGCGGCTAGATAACTCTTATTCCCAAGAGATTAACCCTATACTTGTCTTGGTCAATAGCTCCTGTGACCTGTGAAGTAGTTATACAAAGACAAGGGGCTCCCTCTGCCATGGCAGCCAGATGCCTTACCCTGACTTGTTATGTACAGAATCCTATTAAGCACAGCCAGAGGATATCATATAGTTTTATTATGTTAAAAATAAAATATTAAACCCAGACAATGTAAAAGTAACGAAGTGTTCCAATTTTTTATTCAAAAATGACTCCTTGAAAATTTAATTTTGTCTCTATAAAATCAAGCCATCCTATGGCTACATCAATGAAAAAAGGAAAAGTTATTGGTATTGGTAGTCAGGGATAAAGAAAGCAAAAAAATCATAAAGAGCGTAATTGGCTGTGTCATTGGGGTGTTAAATCTACCTTTTCTGCCATTAAAAACCTGTAACATTCAATATTCATAGTGTTTAAACAAAAACTGCACCAAAAACTGCTACGGTTTTAGGCTTAGGGCCCCATGTTTTGGAAATTGAGCTTTCTTTTGTTGCAGATTTTGATGCCAAGAATGGGGCATGGAAAATATATAGGAAGCTTGTATACTTGTCCATTCTGTTTAATCCACTCCTGGCTTTGGCTCAAAAAACAGCAAAATCTGCAACAAAAAAAAGCTGTGTTTCCACAACGTGTAACCTCAGTCTTAGATGCAGGGTTTTTTTTTAATAAACCCTGCTGACCATAACAAGCACATAACGGGAAAGCTGGCAGTGTGCTGAATTCAGCAAACTGTCAGATTTCTAGCGGTATATAAAAACACATGCGCATGAGGACATGAAAGGACCTCTTTAAGGTCTAAAACAGACCAATCACTAAAAGATTAAGACAAAGAAAATGCATACAAAACCATACAATTTTCAAACCAATTGTCAAATTGTATTTCCTAAGATCAATGGAACATCTTATAGCGGCATGTGCTTCTAGTCTTATGTGGTTCATTTTGTATTAATAAATTAAGTGAAAAATTCTAAAATGAATAGTAATGTGATTTACACAAAGTACAAAATGTATTCTATCCCTTTAGTTAGAGAATGAGATAGAACATACAATTTTCTAAAACCTTTGCTAAAAATATACCTTAGAGCTCTAATAACACAGCAGATATACTGGATATTGTTGTTCATCCTTTTCTTGACATGGAATACTGTATCTGGCTACTTACTTGATATATTTGCCAACAAAAGTAGCCATTTACTGATTTATCACAATGATTAATTGGCTTTATACATATGTAATACATCCAGTGTAATAAAAGAAAGTTTCAACAAAAACCTCTGTTATGATAAACAGGTAAGGGAATATATAACATAAGAATTAGCACACGTGACAAAAATATGATATCGTTACTATAGTTTTTAGGGAATCCCAGGATTCTAGCTACTTTTTCCTGCAGCAGCTTCACAGAAAGCCTGCAAAGTTTTCCTCTGCTGACTTTTTGCTTCTATTACACCTATACAGAAACCGCTGGCGTTTCCATAGATAGAATTGACATGCTACGATTACCAAAAACAAGACTGTTTTGGAAATCGCAACATTTCCACTGCGGGTATTTTTCTGCAATTTGAGGAAGGGAGTCACTAGAATCCCATCCATTTTGCAGGGACTATGAAACGCTGCGTTTTTACCGCGCGTTTCCACCGCAACCAAACCGCAGCGTTTATGCCACATGGGGCTTCTGTTCTCATGAACATAACCATTAGAGATGAGCGAGTAGTACTCGAACGAGTAGGTATTCGATCGAATACTATGGTATTCAAAATACTCATACTCGATCGAGTACCACTCGCTATTCGAATGTAAAAGTTTGATGCAGAACCAGCATTGATTGGCCAAATGCTATACAGTCGGCCAATCAATGCTGGTTCTTCTCCTACCTTTAGAAGTCTTCTCCGTGCAGCTTCCCTGCGGCGTCTTCCGGCTCTTCATTCACTCTGCCAGGCATCGGGCCTGAGCAGAGCCGACTGCACATGTCCGCTTGTAGTGCGGGCATGCGCAGTCGGCTCTGCCCAGGCCCGATGCCTGGCAGAGTGAATGAAGAGCCGGAAGATGCCGCGGGGACGCTGCACGGAGAAGACTTCTCGGAGGATCCAGCCCGACCCTCATTCATGGACTTGGTAAGTATAATTTGATCGAATGTTGCCTACCCCTGAAACGAGCATTTTCCCCCCATAGACTATAATAGGGTTCGATATTCGATTCGAGTAGTCGAATATTGCGGGACTACTCGAAACGATTATCGAACCTTGAACATTTTACTGTTCGCTCATCTCTAATAACTATATTTTAACATGTAGACAATTAAAAGTTAAACATTTTTGCATTTATAAGTAATATGCTACCACTAAGATGGGAAATGTTTAAACTCTGCAAAATTTGTAATTATTTATACAAAAATGTTTAACTTTAATCTATGTTTAGTATGAATGTAGTGAATGATTATGTTTGTTAGAAATCTCTTTTTAGGCTCTGTGTACATGGCACACACATAACTGAATGCAGTTTTTAATTACAGTAATGAGTAGCTTGTTACTATGCATTTCACCTGTATGCTAATACCCATTAAACAGAAATCTCTGGGTTATTGGCAGAGTAAAAATATGCTACTAATTACTTCAGTTATAGACTGCATTGATTTCTTCAGTCTAAGGATACATTCACATCAAGTATATACACTCCATCTGACAGATATAGTAGTTTGGTTAATATATATATATATATATATATATATATATATATATATATATATATATGAGACTATATTCATCACAGGAAATATGGATTCCAATGTTAGTGTTAAAAAAACTGCTGCTGTCCCTGTCTGCTATTTTTTGACAGACGGAGAAGCATGCTTTCCTGTCCTCTGATCCAAACTAATCTGTTTTGTTTTGGTTTTCGAAGATGGGGGTGGGGAGGATGTCTGTCAATGCATAACAGCTGCAAATGGATTGTCCATCTGTTATAAAATTATTTTACTTTTACACCTGAAAAACTATTACACTCTCCAAAGAGGATGAAGTGGAGGTCAAGGGGAGATGAGTGAAAATAACAAACAGTTGTACTCTGCTCTCCTGGGCATCCTGTGGTCCCCTGATGTCTTCTTCTAGCCTTGTGCAGCCCCTGGATAACCCCTGTCACACATCAATGAGTTAATGCTGAGGCCTGTGATTGAACCTGGCACGTGGGGCGCGCTGATGTCACAATGCTGGGTTAAAGGACTGTAACATAACCATTGAGGTCCAATCACAGATCTCAGTGGTGACCTGGGACACATGACATCATCCATGGGACAGAAGAGGCCAGAGGAAGATGCCTGATGACTGTCAGGAGCACAGGAGAAGTGAGGTAATGTGAGTATAGCTATTATTTTCATTCACCTGGGGAACTTGGCAAATTTTGAAATGAATGTGAAGTTTGCCCATCTCTACACACCAGTATTCATTGCCCTGTTCAACCAAACAGATCTGTTTTTTTTAATTTAAAAATGAATACATATTTGTATCCATTTTTACTATGGAAAAAAACTGTGAAACCCACACTACAAATCTCATTTCTCTAATTTGTCTTTTAGGCCCTATTCACATCTGCATCCGGGTTTCCTTTCTGGGAGTCCGCTTGGGGACCCTCCGAACAGAGACCTATATGCATAATAAAGTGATTACCTAAGGAAACCCTAGAACCCCCATAGACTATAATGTGGTCCATTTGGTTTCGGTTCAAAACATGTGGAGAGACAAGTACTGCCAGTAGCACTTTTTCTCCACATGTTTCATGCAGAAACCGAGCAGAAACCACACGGACCCCATTATAGTCTACTAGCCTCTGTCCGCGACTTCGTCTGCAGGTTGTTGGCATCGATGATCCACCTATATTCAGCAAATTGCTGTCGTTCATGGTTTGCCTGCTCCTGCATTTCAGCAGCTCTCAAGCTGTCCTGATGCTGAACTTGTTCCTCACACTGTGCCTGTGATTGTTCCAGCATCTCAGCAGCTCACTGGGACACCATATAATGAGCGTGTTGTTGGTGTTGATGATCCACTTACCCCAGCGTGTCAAGCTGGTCTGCCGCTTAACTTGTTCTTCGTTCTGTGCCCGTGATTGTTCCGGCATCTCAGCAGCTCACTGGGACATCATATAATGAGCGTGTTGTTAGCGTTAATGATCTGCCTGCTCCGGCGTTTCAGAAGCTGTCAAGCTGGCCTGCTACTGAACTTGTTCCTTGTGCTGTGCCCGTGATTGTTTCAGCATCTCAGCAGCTCGCTGGGACGCCACATACTGAATGTGTTGTTGGCATTGATGATCCCCTCAGCTCCACTTGAAGAGAACTCTGTTGACTTCTGGCTACCTTCATAGCTCTCGTTATTTGCAACAAATTAGATTTTATTTTTCCAGGCATGTTTAAAATTGCCAAACTGCCAATTTGGTTAGGGGTGTTTGCCCATGTCAGTTTGTCAGCACTGCCTGGAGTAGATCTGATGATATGCAAATGTGTGTACACAATCCACTGAGGGTTAGCGTGTGAGAGATAACAGACCTGGATTTATCAGAACCTGAGATAAGGTGCTGCCAAGAGCAATGTAATTCATAGCAGTTGTGAATCCATGTCATTTACTGGGATAAAAAGTAGCCTGTGTGTTAATCAAGGTTACAAACTATCTATGTCCCAAATTTTATCCAAATCCATTCAGCTGTTTTTGCATGATTGAGGAGCAAACATCAAAATATCCAAACACACAAACTTTCACATTTATAATATTAGTAGGATGGGATCTGTGGGTTTCCTTTGGAATTCGCTTTTTTATGCGGATAGGTTTTTGTTCAGCGGGGTCCCCAAATGGACTCCCTGAATGGAAACCCAATCGCAGATGTGAATAAGGGCTTAGCTCTTGGAGAGACATTAACCCAGAGGTTCACTTACTTTTCCTATATGCACTTTAGATGTTTAATCCAATTGTTATAGTCACATACACAACCATTAATAATAAGTTATCAGACCACATTTTACAAAGTAATTCCAAAGACTTCTCTTATTTCTCTTTCAACTGTAGGCGAGACAGTTTGCCATTTTAAACAATTTACCGTAATACAATATTTCCTATTCTAATTATTAATTAAGGATTTCCTTCAGAATACATAATGAAATAATTTTCTCTGTGCTGTTTTCATACCAACAGACATTGGAGCCGGCAGGTAACATCACCACATCTCCGTGTTCCTGTGGAGTTCAGCAGCGTCACTGTGACTGAATAGCAAATACTAAACAGGGATTTTATAAAGAGAAAGAAGGCGACTGATAGAGATAACTATTGTACTTAGCAAAGTGACTGTGCATATTGCAACAGAGGGGGGGGGAACCTACAGTAAATCTCATATTAGTATTCACTGCTGTTTAGTCATTGTGACACTACTGGTCTCCACATGAGCATGGAAATCCGGTGGTGTTACCTGCTGGCGGTGAGGTCTGTTGGTGAGCGATCGGTACAGAAAAAACCATTACATTAGGAAGCCTGAAGGACTAGCTTATTAATAATTACACCGGAACACTACAGGGTTTACACTACAGGATATTAGGGTTCCTAATGGCAAACTCAGCTATACTACATTAATAATTTTGGTCCTGCAATATCTGTTAATCTAACTTACTGTAAACTGTTATCTGTCATCTGTATAATACTAACTACTAGAGATGAGCGAACAATAAAATGTCCGAGGTTCGATATTCGTTTCGAGTAGCCCCTCAATATTCGACTACTCGAATCGAATATCGAACCCTATTATAGTCTATGGGGGGAAAATGCTCGTTTCAAGGGTAGGCAATGTTCGATCAAATTACACTTACCAAATCCACGAGTGAGGGTCGGGCTGGATCCTCCGAGCAGTCTTCTCCGTGCAGCGTTCCCGCGGCATCTTCTGGCTCTGAATTCACTCTGCCAGGCATCGAGCCTGGGCAGAGCCGACTGCGCATGTCCGCACTACAAGCGGGCATGCGCAGTCGGCTCTGCCCAGGCCCGATGCCTGACAGAGTGAATGAAGAGCTGGAAGATGCCGCAGGGAAGCTGCACGGAGAAGACTTCTAAAGGTAGGAGAAGAACCAGCATTGATTGGCCGACTGTATAGCATTCGGCCAATCAATGCTGGTTCTGCATCGAACTTTTCCATTGGAATAGCGAGTGGTACTCGATCAAGTACGAGTATTTCGAACCGAGATGAGTACCGTAGTATTTGATCGAATACCTACTCGATCGAATACTACTCGCTCATCTCTACTAACTACACAATTATCTACCTACACTAGCCAAGTCTATTCATTCTTATCAATTCTGTCTATAGTTTCTATATTTCAAAGAAATGTGTGGCAAAGATTTCATTGGGGCTTTTTATTTAAACTTGTTTTATTGAAGAAGGTATAACAAGTGAAGCAATACAATCAGGAGAATGCATATACAGAGCAAAAATAAGGAAACAAGAAAGAAAGGTACCAAACAATCAAACAAACAGAGATCCGCCACAGCGCCATCCCAACCCACACCCGACCATATCGCACAACAGAAGCAAGATAGGAGACCCAACACATGGGGAATACAGCACCACTCAACAAATCTCCCACTCAGGACTCAAAGGCAGGGGCTTTTTATTTAAAGTATACCTCTTTCTATAAATAAAATGAATCATAAATGGATAATACAGGTGTAAATAAGAAACTTTGTAATATATCTTATTAAGGAGATCTGTTTCCTTCACCACTTAATAAGCTGTTCTCCTGCTCCTTATCTTTAGCGTGACTGCTTGTTTACATTATATTTATCTCATACATAGAGATTTATGGAGCAGGGAGGGGTGGACTAGGATTCTCCTGTCGGCTGGTTAATTGATTTGATGCGTCATTCTGTGCACTAGCAGCCCTTTATCTACAAACATATATGTTAAGAGTTTAGAATAGTAGAGTGTAGGAACAACAATTATTTAGGGTGTCTTTTCTCTCTCCTCTCCCCTCTGTATAGACTAATATGTAGAAAGTAACTCTGCCTGAAAAGTGGAAAAGAACCTATTGAAGAAGTGAAAAGAAATCTTTCTCTATGCATTACAAAGTTTCTTATTTTCACATATACTATTCATTTATGCAAAGGTATAATACCTGGAAATACACGTTAACCCTTTCCCGACATCTGCCATACTAGAATGATGGATGTCGGGTGTTTAAAAATTGCGGCCACTCAGGAGCCAGGTGTCCACCATAGATACCGATTGTCTGCTGTTTTATACAGCAGACACCCGATGCTAATGCCTGCGATCAGTGCCCAGATTTCTGCAATGCATTAGTATTGTTATGCATTGAATTAGTGATCAGACCCTCCCCCCTCAGAGTTCAAGACCCCTAGGGGTCTAATAAATGCAAGAAAAAAAAACTGGGGAAAAAATAGTGTTAAAAGTTCAAATCACCCCCCTTTCCCTAGAACACATATAAAAGTACTTAAATACTGTGAAACACCTATACATTAGGTATCCATGTGTCCGAAAAAGCCCGCTCTACAAATCTATAAAAATATTTTTCCAATACAGTAAACACTGTAGCAGGAAAGAAGTGCCAAACTGCCATTTTTCACAGTTTTGCCTCTGATAAAAATTTGAATAAAAAGTGATCAAAACTATATCAATTCCCCAAAATTGTATAACTGCAAAAAAATATGCCTTATGCATCCCTGTACAAAGGTGTCAGAATATGGCGACTTTTAGAAAAAAAAAAAATTGGCACAGTTTTGGATTTTTGCTAAGTGGTTAAAATGTAAATAAAACCATAAAAACCATATAAATTTGGTATCCTCAGAATCGCACCGTAACATAGAATACAGGTGTCATGTCATTTTGCCTGCACAATGAATGTCGTAAAAACAAAGCCTGTAAGCCTGTTTTACTTCCAATCCACCCCATTCTGAATTTAAGAGAAGTCATACAACAGGGTCAAAATCAGAAGATATGAATAAACAAAGATGGGAGACAAAAGCAACATCCGAGAAACTATCCAAGGGTTGAAAATCCAGTCTGTAACATCACAACAGACTCAAGAGGCAAAAGAGGAATCCAAGGAGCAAGCCAGTGGCGTAACTACCATGGTAGCAGTGGTAGCAGGGCCCGGGACATTAGGGGCCATAATGGGGCCATAATACTGTGTACTGGGGCCAGTATGGGGACATAATACTGTGTACTGGGGCCAGTATGGGGACATAATACTGTGTAATGGGCAAGTATGGGGACATAATACTGTGTACTGGGGCCACTATGGGACATAATACTGTGTACTTGGGCCACTAAGGGACATAATACTGTGTACTGGGGCCAGTATGGGGACATAATACTGTGTGCAGGGGCCAATATGGGTTATTATAGTGTGCACAGAAATGCAGACGTGGGGGGGGGGGGGAGAGCAGCGTTAGGGGTCAGTTGGTCAAGGTTTTTAGCGATGGTGGGGGGGTGGGGTGGGGTCATGTCAAAAGTTCGCCCCGCCATTCCTAGTTATGCCACTGGAGCAAGCCAGTAGTCAGAGATCACAAGTCATACAGCTACACACACAATGGAAGACAAACAAACAGTAGCAAACTAATAGCATAAATTACAGGAGGGTATGCTCTTATATAAGCCTCCTCAGCTGCTAACTGGACCAAGCCAAGAAACTTCTGAAACTATAAAAGCTTTCCAGGTTGGTGTAGTAACATCAAAGGTGCAGAAGCCAGATAGAGAATCCCGATATCATTGTTCTAGTGATTTCTGAAAGCTGTATTAAGAACTGACTCCTTGGAAATGCAACAAAGTTGCACCTATGAACTGTACTGTACGAACCAGTTATCCAAACCCAGAATGTCTCCAAGGTCCATTCACAAGGTTCCATGTGTTTGGCTTGGAGGACTGCTTCTAGGAGCAGAGGACAGTTTGGGATGTGACCAAGCTTGGAACATTTTGGGATAGTTAATGAATAGAGATGAGCGAACAGTGTTCTATCGAACTCATGTTCGATCGGATATTAGGCTGTTCGGCATGTTCGAATCGAATCGAACACCGCGTGGTAAAGTGCGCCATTACTCGATTCCCCTCCCACCTTCCCTGGCGCCTTTTTTGCTCCAATAACAGCGCAGGGTAGGTGGGACAGGAACTACGACACCGGTGACGTTGAGAAAAGTAGGCAAAACCCATTGGCTGCCGAATACATGTGACCTCTAATTTAAAAGAACAGCGCCGCCCAGGTTCGCGTCATTCTGAGCTTGCAATTCACCGAGGACGGAGGTTTCCGTCCAGCTAGCTAGGGCTTAGATTCTGGGTAGGCAGGGACAGGCTAGGATAGGAAGGAGAAGACAACCAACAGCTCTTGTAAGAGCTAAATTCCAGGGAGAAGCTTGTCAGTGTAACGTGGCACTGACGGGCTCAATCGCCGCAACCCAGCTTTCCCAGGATCCTGAATGGAATACACTGTCAGTGTATTCCCGTATACCCGATATATACCCCGATACCCGTTCCAACGGTGTGCCCCCCACCTTCACCCCAGAAATACCCTGCAAGTCCCCTAGCAATAGAATTGGGGCTATATACACCCACAATTTTTACTACTGGTATACAGTGCCATTGTCTGACTGGGAATTCAAAGAATATATTGGGAATACAAATACCCTCATTTCTTGCTACTGCCATATAGTGCCAGTTTCTGACTGGTAATTCAAAGAATATATTGGGGTTACATGCACCCACAATTTTTACTACTGGTATACAGTGCCATTGTCTGACTGGGAATTCAAAGAATATATTGGGAATACAAATACCCTCATTTCTTGCTACTGCCATATAGTGCCAGTGTCTGACTGGGAATTCAAAGAATATATTGGGGTTACGTGCACCCACAATTTTTACTACTGGTATACAGTGCCATTGTCTGACTGGGAATTCAAAGAATATATTGGGGTTATAAATACCCTCATTTCTTGCTACTGCCATATAGTGCCAGTTTCTGACTGGTAATTCAAAGAATATATTGGGGTTACGTGCACCCACAATTTTTACTACTGGTATACAGTGCCATTGTCTGACTGGGAATTCAAAGAGTATATTGGGAATACAAATACCCTCATTTCTTGCTACTGCCATATAGTGCCAGTTTCTGACTGGTAATTCAAAGAATATATTGGGGTTACGTGCACCCACAATTTTTACTACTGGTATACAGTGCCATTGTCTGACTGGGAATTCAAAGAATATATTGGGGTTATAAATACCCTCATTTCTTGCTACTGCCATATAGTGCCAGTTTCTGACTGGTAATTCAAAGAATATATTGGGGTTACATGCACCCACAATTTTTACTACTGGTATACAGTGCCATTGTCTGACTGGGAATTCAAAGAGTATATTGGGAATACAAATACCCTCATTTCTTGCTACTGCCATATAGTGCCAGTTTCTGACTGGGAATTCAAAGAATATATTGGGGTTACGTGCACCCACAATTTTTACTACTGGTATACAGTGCCATTGTCTGACTGGGAATTCAAAGAATATATTGGGGTTATAAATACCCTCATTTCTTGCTACTGCCATATAGTGCCAGTTTCTGACTGGTAATTCAAAGAATATATTGGGGTTACGTGCACCCACAATTTTTACTACTGGTATACAGTGCCATTGTCTGACTGGGAATTCAAAGAGTATATTGGGAATACAAATACCCTCATTTCTTGCTACTGCCATATAGTGCCAGTTTCTGACTGGTAATTCAAAGAATATATTGGGGTTACGTGCACCCACAATTTTTACTACTGGTATACAGTGCCATTGTCTGACTGGGAATTCAAAGAATATATTGGGGTTATAAATACCCTCATTTCTTGCTACTGCCATATAGTGCCAGTTTCTGACTGGTAATTCAAAGAATATATTGGGGTTACGTGCACCCACAATTTTTACTACTGGTATACAGTGCCATTGTCTGACTGGGAATTCAAAGAATATATTGGGGTTATAAATACCCTCATTTCTTGCTACTGCCATATAGTGCCAGTTTCTGACTGGTAATTCAAAGAATATATTGGGGTTACGTGCACCCACAATTTTTACTACTGGTATACAGTGCCATTGTCTGACTGGGAATTCAAAGAGTATATTGGGAATACAAATACCCTCATTTCTTGCTACTGCCATATAGTGCCAGTTTCTGACTGGGAATTCAAAGAATATATTGGGGTTACGTGCACCCACAATTTTTACTACTGGTATACAGTGCCATTGTCTGACTGGGAATTCAAAGAATATATTGGGGTTATAAATACCCTCATTTCTTGCTACTGCCATATAGTGCCAGTTTCTGACTGGTAATTCAAAGAATATATTGGGGTTACGTGCACCCACAATTTTTACTACTGGTATACAGTGCCATTGTCTGACTGGGAATTCAAAGAGTATATTGGGAATACAAATACCCTCATTTCTTGCTACTGCCATATAGTGCCAGTTTCTGACTGGGAATTCAAAGAATATATTGGGGTTACGTGCACCCACAATTTTTACTACTGGTATACAGTGCCATTGTCTGACTGGGAATTCAAAGAATATATTGGGGTTATAAATACCCTCATTTCTTGCTACTGCCATATAGTGCCAGTTTCTGACTGGTAATTCAAAGAATATATTGGGGTTACGTGCACCCACAATTTTTACTACTGGTATACAGTGCCATTGTCTGACTGGGAATTCAAAGAGTATATTGGGAATACAAATACCCTCATTTCTTGCTACTGCCATATAGTGCCAGTTTCTGACTGGGAATTCAAAGAATATATTGGGGTTACGTGCACCCACAATTTTTACTACTGGTATACAGTGCCATTGTCTGACTGGGAATTCAAAGAATATATTGGGGTTATAAATACCCTCATTTCTTGCTACTGCCATATAGTGCCAGTTTCTGACTGGTAATTCAAAGAATATATTGGGGTTACGTGCACCCACAATTTTTACTACTGGTATACAGTGCCATTGTCTGACTGGGAATTCAAAGAGTATATTGGGAATACAAATACCCTCATTTCTTGCTACTGCCATATAGTGCCAGTTTCTGACTGGGAATTCAAAGAATATATTGGGGTTACGTGCACCCACAATTTTTACTACTGGTATACAGTGCCATTGTCTGACTGGGAATTCAAAGAATATATTGGGGTTATAAATACCCTCATTTCTTGCTACTGCCATATAGTGCCAGTTTCTGACTGGTAATTCAAAGAATATATTGGGGTTACGTGCACCCACAATTTTTACTACTGGTATACAGTGCCATTGTCTGACTGGGAATTCAAAGAGTATATTGGGAATACAAATACCCTCATTTCTTGCTACTGCCATATAGTGCCAGTTTCTGACTGGGAATTCAAAGAATATATTGGGGTTACGTGCACCCACAATTTTTACTACTGGTATACAGTGCCATTGTCTGACTGGGAATTCAAAGAATATATTGGGGTTATAAATACCCTCATTTCTTGCTACTGCCATATAGTGCCAGTTTCTGACTGGTAATTCAAAGAATATATTGGGGTTACGTGCACCCACAATTTTTACTACTGGTATACAGTGCCATTGTCTGACTGGGAATTCAAAGAGTATATTGGGAATACAAATACCCTCATTTCTTGCTACTGCCATATAGTGCCAGTTTCTGACTGGGAATTCAAAGAATATATTGGGGTTACGTGCACCCACAATTTTTACTACTGGTATACAGTGCCATTGTCTGACTGGGAATTCAAAGAATATATTGGGGTTATAAATACCCTCATTTCTTGCTACTGCCATATAGTGCCAGTTTCTGACTGGTAATTCAAAGAATATATTGGGGTTACGTGCACCCACAATTTTTACTACTGGTATACAGTGCCATTGTCTGACTGGGAATTCAAAGAGTATATTGGGAATACAAATACCCTCATTTCTTGCTACTGCCATATAGTGCCAGTTTCTGACTGGGAATTCAAAGAATATATTGGGGTTACGTGCACCCACAATTTTTACTACTGGTATACAGTGCCATTGTCTGACTGGGAATTCAAAGAATATATTGGGGTTATAAATACCCTCATTTCTTGCTACTGCCATATAGTGCCAGTTTCTGACTGGTAATTCAAAGAATATATTGGGGTTACGTGCACCCACAATTTTTACTACTGGTATACAGTGCCATTGTCTGACTGGGAATTCAAAGAGTATATTGGGAATACAAATACCCTCATTTCTTGCTACTGCCATATAGTGCCAGTTTCTGACTGGGAATTCAAAGAATATATTGGGGTTACGTGCACCCACAATTTTTACTACTGGTATACAGTGCCATTGTCTGACTGGGAATTTAAAGAGTATATTGGGAATACAAATACCCTCATTTCTTGCTACTGCCATATAGTGCCAGTGTCTGACTGGGAATTCAAAGAATATATTGGGGTTACGTGCACCCACAATTTTTACTACTGGTATACAGTGCCATTGTCTGACTGGGAATTTAAAGAGTATATTGGGAATACAAATACCCTCATTTCTTGCTACTGCCATATAGTGCCAGTTTCTGACTGGGAATTCAAAGAATATATTGGGGTTACGTGCACCCACAATTTTTACTACTGGTATACAGTGCCATTGTCTGACTGGGAATTCAAAGAATATATTGGGGTTATAAATACCCTCATTTCTTGCTACTGCCATATAGTGCCAGTTTCTGACTGGTAATTCAAAGAATATATTGGGGTTACGTGCACCCACAATTTTTACTACTGGTATACAGTGCCATTGTCTGACTGGGAATTCAAAGAGTATATTGGGAATACAAATACCCTCATTTCTTGCTACTGCCATATAGTGCCAGTTTCTGACTGGGAATTCAAAGAATATATTGGGGTTACGTGCACCCACAATTTTTACTACTGGTATACAGTGCCATTGTCTGACTGGGAATTTAAAGAGTATATTGGGAATACAAATACCCTCATTTCTTGCTACTGCCATATAGTGCCAGTGTCTGACTGGGAATTCAAAGAATATATTGGGGTTACGTGCACCCACAATTTTTACTACTGGTATACAGTGCCAATTTCTAACTAGGAATTCAAAATGCGCAAGGCTCCCGGAAAGGGACGTGGACGAGGCCGTGGGCGAGGTCGGGGGAATGGTTCTGGGGAGCAAGGTAGCAGTGAAGCCACAGGGCGTCCCGTGCCTACTCCTGTGGGGCAGCAAGCATTGCGCCACTCCACAGTGCCAGGGTTGCTTGCCACATTAACTAAACTGCAGGGTACAAACCTTAGTAGGCCCGAGAACCAGGAACAGGTCTTGCAATGGCTGTCAGAGAACGCTTACAGCACATTGTCCAGCAGCCAGTCAGACTCTGCCTCCTCTCCTCCTATTACCCAACAGTCTTGTCTTCCTTCCTCCCAAAATTCTGAAGCTTTACAGAACAATAACCCAAACTGTCCCTGCTCCCCAGAGCTGTTCTCCGCTCCTTTCATTGTCCCTCAACCTGCCTCTCCACGTCACGATTCCACGAACCTAACAGAGGAGCATCTGTGTCCAGATGCTCAAACACTAGAGTCTCCTCCATCTCCGTTCGATTTGGTGGTGGATGACCAGCAACCCACCCTCATCGACGATGATGTGACGCAGTTGCCGTCAGGGCATCCAGTTGACCGGCGCATTGTGCGGGAGGAGGAGATGAGACAGGAGTTGGAAGAGGAAGTGGTGGATGATGAGGACACTGACCCGACCTGGACAGGGGGGATGTCAAGCGGGGAAAGTAGTGTGGATGTTGAGGCAGGTGCAGCACCAAAAAGGGTAGCTAGAGGCAGAGGCAGAGGTCAGCAGCTTAGGCGAAGCCAGGCCACACCCGGAATCTCCCAAGATGTTCCAGTTCGTACCCAGCCCCGAAAAACTCCCACCTCGAGGGCACGTTTCTCGAAGGTGTGGAGTTTTTTCAAGGAATGCGCCGAGGACAGATATAGTGTTGTCTGCACAATTTGCCTCTCGAAATTGATTAGGGGCTCTGAGAAGAGCAACCTGTCCACCACTTCAATGCGCCGTCATTTGGAATCCAAGCACTGGAATCAGTGGCAGGCAGCAACGGCAGGACAAAGGCCGCCTGCCGTTCACGCCACTGCCACTGCCTCTGCCACTGCCTCTGCCTCTGCCACTGCCACTGCTGACTGTGCTGGCGATGCACTCCAGAGGACGAGCCAGGACACCACTTCATCTGCCTCCGCCACTTTGTTGACTTCTACCTCATCCTCCCCTGGTCCTGTCTTATCTCCTTCTCCTGCACCATCAAAGGCACCATCAGGCGTTTCTTTACAACAACCCACCATCTCTCAGACATTGGAGCGGCGGCAGAAATACACTGCTAACCACCCACACGCGCAAGCCTTGAACGCCAACATCGCTAAACTGCTGGCCCAGGAGATGTTGGCGTTCCGGCTTGTTGAAACTCCCGCCTTCCTGGACCTGATGGCAACTGCGGCACCTCGCTATGCCGTCCCTAGCCGTCACTACTTCTCCCGGTGTGCCGTCCCCGCCTTGCACCAGCACGTGTCACTCAACATCAGGCGGGCCCTTAGTTCCGCACTTTGCACAAAGGTCCACTTGACCACCGACGCGTGGACAAGTGCATGCGGACAGGGACGCTACATTTCACTGACGGCACACTGGGTGAATGTAGTTGAGGCTGGGACTGCTTCCCAAACTGGCCCGGTGTACCTCGTCTCCCCGCCTAACATTCCTGGCAGGGACACGAGAAGAACACCCCCCTCCTCCTCCTCCTCTACCGCCTC
Organism: Leptodactylus fuscus; assembly: GCF_031893055.1. NCBI lineage: Eukaryota > Metazoa > Chordata > Amphibia > Anura > Leptodactylidae > Leptodactylus > Leptodactylus fuscus. The sequence continues at coordinate 43,470,471 of NC_134267.1, forward strand.
CTCCTCCGCCACCGCCTCCTCCTCCGCCACCGCCTCCTCCTCCGCTGTTAGATTGACCCCAGCTACGACTTGGAAACGTTGCAGCACTGGCGTTGGTAGACGTCAGCAGGCTGTGCTGAAGCTGATCAGCTTGGGGGACAGACAGCACACTGCCTCCGAGGTGAGGGATGCCCTCCTCGATGAGACGGCAATATGGTTTGAGCCGCTGCACCTGGGCCCAGGCATGGTCGTTTGTGATAACGGCCGGAACCTGGTAGCAGCTCTGGAGCTTGCCGGACTCCAACATGTTCCATGCCTGGCCCACGTCTTCAACCTAGTGGTGCAACGTTTCCTAAAGAGCTACCCCAATGTTCCAGAGCTACTGGTGAAAGTGCGGCGCATGTGCGCCCACTTTCGCAAGTCGACAGTAGCCGCTGCTAGCTTAAAATCTCTCCAGCAACGCCTGCATGTGCCACAACACCGGCTTTTGTGCGACATCCCCACACGCTGGAACTCAACGTTTCAGATGTTGAATAGAGTGGTTGAGCAGCAGAGACCTTTGATGGAATACCAGCTACAAAACCCTAGGGTGCCACAAAGTCAGCTGCCTCAGTTTCACATCCATGAGTGGCCATGGATGAGAGACCTTTGTGACATCCTACGGGTCTTTGAGGAGTCCACAAGGAGGGTGAGCTCTGAGGATGCGATGGTGAGCCTTACAATCCCGCTCTTGTGTGTTCTGAGAGAATCCCTGATTGACATCAGGGATAAGTCAGATCACACAGAGGAGTTAGGGATAGCATCCGATCCGTCACAGCTGGAGAGTAGGTCCACACATCTGTCCGCTTCACTGCGTTTAATGGAGGAGGAGGAGGAGGAGGAGGAGGAAGAAGAGTTGTCCGATGATGTGATGGTGATACAGGAGGCTTCCGGGCAACTTCGAATCGTCCCATTGTTGCAGCGCGGATGGGTAGACATGGAGGATGAGGAGGAAATGGAGATTGAACTTTCCGGTGGGGCCAGAGGAGTCATGCCAACTAACACTGTGGCAGACATGGCTGAGTTCATGTTGGGGTGCTTTATAACCGACAAGCGTATTGTCAAAATCATGGAGGACAACCAGTACTGGATCTTTGCTATCCTTGATCCCCGGTATAAAAACAACATCTCGTCTTTTATTCCGGTAGAGGGGAGGGCCAATCGCATCAATGCTTGCCACAGGCAATTGGTGCAGAATATGATGGAGATGTTTCCAGCATGTGACGTTGGCGGCAGGGAGGGCAGTTCCTCCAGTAGGCAACCAAGTTCTCACCGGTCCACACAAACGAGGGGCACACTGTCTAAGGTCTGGGACACCTTGATGGCACCCCCTCGCCAAAGTGCCGCCACGGAGGGTCCTAGTGTCACCAGGCGTGAGAAGTATAGGCGCATGTTGCGGGAATACCTTTCCGACCACAGCCCTGTCCTCTCCGACCCCTCTGCGCCCTACACGTATTGGGTGTCGAAGTTGGACCTGTGGCTTGAACTTGCCCTATATGCCTTGGAGGTGCTGTCCTGTCCTGCCGCCAGCGTCCTATCTGAGAGGGTGTTCAGTGCAGCCGGTGGCATCATCACTGACAAGCGCACCCGTCTGTCAGCTGAGAGTGCCGACCGGCTCACTTTGATAAAAATGAACCACCACTGGATAGAGCCTTCATTTTTGTGCCCACCTGTGTAAAGCACCCCAACATGAAACTCCATGTCTGTACTCAACCTCTCCAATTCCTCCGCATCCTCATACTCATCCACCATAAGCGTTGCACAATTCTGCTAATACTAGGCTCCCTCCAACATGATTTCCCCCAACTCTGCTGGTTAGAGGCTCCCTCCACCCTGATTTCCACCAACTCTGCTGGTTAGAGGCTCCCTCCACCCTGCTTTCCCACAACTCTGCTGGTTAGAGGCTCCTTCCACCATGAATTTGCCAAAACTGGGCTGTTTAGAGGCTCCCTCCACCATGAATTGGTCCAAACTGGGCTGGTTAGAGGCTCCCTCCACCATTAATTGGTCCAAACTGGGCTGGTTAGAGGCTCCCTCCACCATGAATTTGCCCAAACTGGGCTGTTTAGAGGCTCCCTCCACCATGAATTGGTCCAAACTGGGTTTTTTAGAGGCTCCCTCCACCATGAATTGGTCCAAACTGGGCTGGTTAGAGGCTCCCTCCACCATGAATTGATCCAAACTGGGGTGGTTAGAGGCTCCCTCCACCATTAATTGGTCCAAACTGGGCTGGTTAGAGGCTCCCTCCACCATTAATTGGTCCAAACTGGGCTGGTTAGAGGCTCCCTCCACCATTAATTGGTCCAAACTGGGCTGGTTAGAGGCTCCCTCCACCATGAATTTGCCCAAACTGGGCTGTTTAGAGGCTCCCTCCACCATGAATTTGCCCAAACTGGGCTGGTTAGAGGCTCCCTCCACCATGAATTGGTCCAAACTGGGGTTTTTAGAGGCTCCCTCCACCATGAATTGGTCCAAACTTGGCTGTTTAGAGGCTCCCTCCACCATTAATTGGTCCAAACTGGGCTGGTTAGAGGCTCCCTCCACCATGAATTGGTCCAAACTGGGTTTTTTAGAGGCTCCCTCCACCATGAATTTGCCCAAACTGGGCTGTTTAGAGGCTCCCTCCACCATGAATTGGTCCAAACTGGGCTGGTTAGAGGCTCCCTCCACCATGAATTTCCCAAAACTTGGCTGTTTAGAGGCTCCCTCCACCATTAATTGGTCCAAACTGGGCTGGTTAGAGGCTCCCTCCACCATGAATTGGTCCAAACTGGGGTTTTTAGAGGCTCCCTCCACCATGAATTGGTCCAAACTTGGCTGTTTAGAGGCTCCCTCCACCATGAACTGGTCCAAACTGGGGTGGTTAGAGGCTCCCTCCACCATTAATTGGTCCAAACTGGGCTGGTTAGAGGCTCCCTCCACCATTAATTGGTCCAAACTGGGCTGGTTAGAGGCTCCCTCCACCATGAATTTGCCCAAACTGGGCTGTTTAGAGGCTCCCTCCACCATGAATTTGCCCAAACTGGGCTGGTTAGAGGCTCCCTCCACCATGAATTGGTCCAAACGGGTTTTTAGAGGCTCCCTTCACCATGAATTGGTCCAAACTTGGCTGTTTAGAGGCTCCCTCCACCATGAATTGGTCCAAACTGGGGTGGTTAGAGGCTCCCTCCACCATTAATTGGTCCAAACTGGGCTGGTTAGAGGCTCCCTCCACCATTAATTGGTCCAAACTGGGCTGGTTAGAGGCTCCCTCCACCATGAATTGGTCCAAACTGGGTTTTTTAGAGGCTCCCTCCACCATGAATTTGCCCAAACTGGGCTGTTTAGAGGCTCCCTCCACCATGAATTGGTCCAAACTGGGTTTTTTAGAGGCTCCCTCCACCATGAATTGGTCCAAACTGGGCTGGTTAGAGGCTCCCTCCACCATGAATTGGTCCAAACTGGGGTGGTTAGAGGCTCCCTCCACCATTAATTGGTCCAAACTGGGCTGGTTAGAGGCTCCCTCCACCATGAATTGGTCCAAACTGGGCTGGTTAGAGGCTCCCTCCACCATTAATTGGTCCAAACTGGGCTGGTTAGAGGCTCCCTCCACCATGAATTTGCCCAAACTGGGCTGTTTAGAGGCTCCCTCCACCATGAATTTGCCCAAACTGGGCTGGTTAGAGGCTCCCTCCACCATGAATTGGTCCAAACTGGGGTTTTTAGAGGCTCCCTCCACCATGAATTGGTCCAAACTTGGCTGTTTAGAGGCTCCCTCCACCATTAATTGGTCCAAACTGGGCTGGTTAGAGGCTCCCTCCACCATGAATTGGTCCAAACTGGGTTTTTTAGAGGCTCCATCCACCATGAATTTGCCCAAACTGGGCTGTTTAGAGGCTCCCTCCACCATGAATTGGTCCAAACTGGGGTGGTTAGAGGCTCCCTCCACCATTAATTGGTCCAAACTGGGCTGGTTAGAGGCTCCCTCCACCATTAATTGGTCCAAACTGGGCTGGTTAGAGGCTCCCTCCACCATGAATTGGTCCAAACTGGGGTTTTTAGAGGCTCCCTCCACCATGAATTGGTCCAAACTTGGCTGTTTAGAGGCTCCCTCCACCATTAATTGGTCCAAACTGGGCTGGTTAGAGGCTCCCTCCACCATGAATTGGTCCAAACTGGGTTTTTTAGAGGCTCCCTCCACCATGAATTTGCCCAAACTGGGCTGTTTAGAGGCTCCCTCCACCATGAATTGGTCCAAACTGGGGTGGTTAGAGGCTCCCTCCACCATGAATTGGTCCAAACTGGGCTGGTTAGAGGCTCCCTCCACCATTAATTGGTCCAAACTGGGCTGGTTAGAGGCTCCCTCCACCATGAATTGGTCCAAACTGGGGTTTTTAGAGGCTCCCTCCACCATGAATTGGTCCAAACTTGGCTGTTTAGAGGCTCCCTCCACCATTAATTGGTCCAAACTGGGCTGGTTAGAGGCTCCCTCCACCATGAATTGGTCCAAACTGGGTTTTTTAGAGGCTCCCTCCACCATGAATTTGCCCAAACTGGGCTGTTTAGAGGCTCCCTCCACCATGAATTGGTCCAAACTGGGTTTTTTAGAGGCTCCCTCCACCATGAATTGGTCCAAACTGGGCTGGTTAGAGGCTCCCTCCACCATGAATTGGTCCAAACTGGGGTGGTTAGAGGCTCCCTCCACCATTAATTGGTCCAAACTGGGCTGGTTAGAGGCTCCCTCCACCATTAATTGGTACAAACTGGGCTGGTTAGAGGCTCCCTCCACCATTAATTGGTCCAAACTGGGCTGGTTAGAGGCTCCCTCCACCATGAATTTGCCCAAACTGGGCTGTTTAGAGGCTCCCTCCACCATGAATTTGCCCAAACTGGGCTGGTTAGAGGCTCCCTCCACCATGAATTGGTCCAAACGGGTTTTTAGAGGCTCCCTTCACCATGAATTGGTCCAAACTTGGCTGTTTAGAGGCTCCCTCCACCATGAATTGGTCCAAACTGGGGTGGTTAGAGGCTCCCTCCACCATTAATTGGTCCAAACTGGGCTGGTTAGAGGCTCCCTCCACCATTAATTGGTCCAAACTGGGCTGGTTAGAGGCTCCCTCCACCATGAATTGGTCCAAACTGGGGTTTTTAGAGGCTCCCTCCACCATGAATTGGTCCAAACTTGGCTGTTTAGAGGCTCCCTCCACCATTAATTGGTCCAAACTGGGCTGGTTAGAGGCTCCCTCCACCATGAATTGGTCCAAACTGGGTTTTTTAGAGGCTCCCTCCACCATGAATTTGCCCAAACTGGGCTGTTTAGAGGCTCCCTCCACCATGAATTGGTCCAAACTGGGTTTTTTAGAGGCTCCCTCCACCATGAATTGGTCCAAACTGGGCTGGTTAGAGGCTCCCTCCACCATGAATTGGTCCAAACTGGGGTGGTTAGAGGCTCCCTCCACCATTAATTGGTCCAAACTGGGCTGGTTAGAGGCTCCCTCCACCATGAATTGGTCCAAACTGGGCTGGTTAGAGGCTCCCTCCACCATTAATTGGTCCAAACTGGGCTGGTTAGAGGCTCCCTCCACCATGAATTTGCCCAAACTGGGCTGTTTAGAGGCTCCCTCCACCATGAATTTGCCCAAACTGGGCTGGTTAGAGGCTCCCTCCACCATGAATTGGTCCAAACTGGGGTTTTTAGAGGCTCCCTCCACCATGAATTGGTCCAAACTTGGCTGTTTAGAGGCTCCCTCCACCATTAATTGGTCCAAACTGGGCTGGTTAGAGGCTCCCTCCACCATGAATTGGTCCAAACTGGGTTTTTTAGAGGCTCCATCCACCATGAATTTGCCCAAACTGGGCTGTTTAGAGGCTCCCTCCACCATGAATTGGTCCAAACTGGGGTGGTTAGAGGCTCCCTCCACCATTAATTGGTCCAAACTGGGCTGGTTAGAGGCTCCCTCCACCATTAATTGGTCCAAACTGGGCTGGTTAGAGGCTCCCTCCACCATGAATTGGTCCAAACTGGGGTTTTTAGAGGCTCCCTCCACCATGAATTGGTCCAAACTTGGCTGTTTAGAGGCTCCCTCCACCATTAATTGGTCCAAACTGGGCTGGTTAGAGGCTCCCTCCACCATGAATTGGTCCAAACTGGGTTTTTTAGAGGCTCCCTCCACCATGAATTGGTCCAAACTGGGGTGGTTAGAGGCTCCCTCCACCATTAATTGGTCCAAACTGGGCTGGTTAGAGGCTCCCTCCACCATTAATTGGTCCAAACTGGGCTGGTTAGAGGCTCCCTCCACCATGAATTGGTCCAAACTGGGGTTTTTAGAGGCTCCCTCCACCATGAATTGGTCCAAACTTGGCTGTTTAGAGGCTCCCTCCACCATTAATTGGTCCAAACTGGGCTGGTTAGAGGCTCCCTCCACCATGAATTGGTCCAAACTGGGTTTTTTAGAGGCTCCCTCCACCATGAATTTGCCCAAACTGGGCTGTTTAAAGGCTCCCTCCACCATGAATTGGTCCAAACTGGGTTTTTTAGAGGCTCCCTCCACCATGAATTGGTCCAAACTGGGCTGGTTAGAGGCTCCCTCCACCATGAATTGGTCCAAACTGGGGTGGTTAGAGGCTCCCTCCACCATTAATTGGTCCAAACTGGGCTGGTTAGAGGCTCCCTCCACCATTAATTGGTCCAAACTGGGCTGGTTAGAGGCTCCCTCCACCATTAATTGGTCCAAACTGGGCTGGTTAGAGGCTCCCTCCACCATGAATTTGCCCAAACTGGGCTGTTTAGAGGCTCCCTCCACCATGAATTTGCCCAAACTGGGCTGGTTAGAGGCTCCCTCCACCATGAATTGGTCCAAACTGGGGTTTTTAGAGGCTCCCTCCACCATGAATTGGTCCAAACTTGGCTGTTTAGAGGCTCCCTCCACCATTAATTGGTCCAAACTGGGCTGGTTAGAGGCTCCCTCCACCATGAATTGGTCCAAACTGGGTTTTTTAGAGGCTCCCTCCACCATGAATTTGCCCAAACTGGGCTGTTTAGAGGCTCCCTCCACCATGAATTGGTCCAAACTGGGGTGGTTAGAGGCTCCCTCCACCATTAATTGGTCCAAACTGGGCTGGTTAGAGGCTCCCTCCACCATTAATTGGTCCAAACTGGGCTGGTTAGAGGCTCCCTCCACCATGAATTTGCCCAAACTGGGCTGGTTAGAGGCTCCCTCCACCATGAATTGGTCCAAACTGGGTTTTTTAGAGGCTCCCTCCACCATGAATTTGCCCAAACTGGGCTGGTTAGAGGCTCCCTCCACCATGAATTGGTCCAAACTGGGGTTTTTAGAGGCTCCCTCCACCATGAATTTGCCCAAACTGGGCTGTTTAGAGGCTCCCTCCACCATGAATTGGTCCAAACTGGGTTTTTTAGAGGCTCCCTCCACCATGAATTGGTCCAAACTGGGCTGGTTAGAGGCTCCCTCCACCATGAATTGGTCCAAACTGGGGTGGTTAGAGGCTCCCTCCACCATTAATTGGTCCAAACTGGGCTGGTTAGAGGCTCCCTCCACCATTAATTGGTCCAAACTGGGCTGGTTAGAGGCTCCCTCCACCATGAATTTGCCCAAACTGGGCTGTTTAGAGGCTCCCTCCACCATGAATTTGCCCAAACTGGGCTGGTTAGAGGCTCCCTCCACCATGAATTGGTCCAAACTGGGGTTTTTAGAGGCTCCCTCCACCATGAATTGGTCCAAACTTGGCTGTTTAGAGGCTCCCTCCACCATTAATTGGTCCAAACTGGGCTGGTTAGAGGCTCCCTCCACCATGAATTGGTCCAAACTGGGTTTTTTAGAGGCTCCCTCCACCATGAATTTGCCCAAACTGGGCTGTTTAGAGGCTCCCTCCACCATGAATTGGTCCAAACTGGGGTGGTTAGAGGCTCCCTCCACCATTAATTGGTCCAAACTGGGCTGGTTAGAGGCTCCCTCCACCATTAATTGGTCCAAACTGGGCTGGTTAGAGGCTCCCTCCACCATGAATTTGCCCAAACTGGGCTGTTTAGAGGCTCCCTCCACCATGAATTTGCCCAAACTGGGCTGGTTAGAGGCTCCCTCCACCATGAATTGGTCCAAACTGGGGTTTTTAGAGGCTCCCTCCACCATGAATTGGTCCAAACTTGGCTGTTTAGAGGCTCCCTCCACCATTAATTGGTCCAAACTGGGCTGGTTAGAGGCTCCCTCCACCATGAATTGGTCCAAACTGGGTTTTTTAGAGGCTCCCTCCACCATGAATTTGCCCAAACTGGGCTGTTTAGAGGCTCCCTCCACCATGAATTGGTCCAAACTGGGGTGGTTAGAGGCTCCCTCCACCATTAATTGGTCCAAACTGGGCTGGTTAGAGGCTCCCTCCACCATTAATTGGTCCAAACTGGGCTGGTTAGAGGCTCCCTCCACCATGAATTTGCCCAAACTGGGCTGGTTAGAGGCTCCCTCCACCATGAATTGGTCCAAACTGGGTTTTTTTAGAGGCTCCCTCCACCATGAATTTGCCCAAACTGGGCTGGTTAGAGGCTCCCTCCACCATGAATTGGTCCAAACTGGGGTTTTTAGAGGCTCCCTCCACCATGAATTTGCCCAAACTCTGCTGGTTAGAGGCTCAATCCACCCTGATTTTCAAAACAAATGTTGGTGCCAACCTCAACTTACTACAAGGGCCAAATTCACTGCTGGTGACAAGCTCTCCTCACTGCAAGTGCCAAATACACATGTTTCAAGGTGTTTTCCTACTGTCAGAGAGGTGGTATTGAGTGTGTAAAGTGTGTAGTTGTTAGGCTGTGATGTTGGGGTAATAGAGGGTCTTTGGTGTGTTAGATGCCCCCAGACATGCTTCCCCTGCTGTCCCAGTGTCATTCCAGAGGTGTTGGCATCATTTCCTGGGGTGTCATAGTGGACTTGGTGACCCTCCAGACACGGATTTGGGTTTCCCCCTTAACGAGTATCTGTTCCCCATAGACTATAATGGGGTTCGAAACCCGTTCGAACACACGAACATTGAGCGGCTGTTCGAATCGAATTTCGAACCTCGAACATTTTAGTGTTCGCTCATCTCTATTAATGAAGTGAAGAAGACTTTTCGTTAAAAGACGCCAATTCACCTAAGAACAGTCATGTGTAAGAGAGCCAATCTCCTCAATAGCAGAAGTGTGATGCTCATTGCTGTGGCCCATGTTCCTACGAACTATAACACACGTCTTATGTTCACCCATTGTTCTATACCTGGAAATTTTGTCAACTACATTCCTTTGATCCATTCAATGGCTTTGTAGGCACATTTATCACTCTAAGGCTCAGGCCCCATGGGAAGTCCGGCAGCACAAAAGCGCTGCAGGAAAAAACTGCGGTGGAAATGCATTGCAATTTTTCCGCAGTGCTTTAAATAGAAAGTTTGCAGAGTTTTCCTCTGCAGACTTTCTGTTAGAATTATACCTATGGAGAAACCGCAGGCGTATCCGTAGGTATAATTGACATGCTGCGATTTTCAAAACTGTGACGGTTTTGGAAATCGCTGCACAGCCATTTTTACCGCAAAGTGGGCATGGGATTCACTATAACCCAATTATAGTTAATGGGGTCCACTGTTTTAGCATTCAGTCTCTCTGTAGTTTGGGTCCCCAGATGGACCCAAAAGATGGAGAAGCAACTCTAGTGTGAACCAAGCATAAGCCTCTTTCTTTCTTTTTTATCTCCTGCACTTCCTCACTCTTCCCCCTCCAGTCCTGAATCATGAGTCATGTGACCTACACCCAATCTTGAGACTGGCAGAGGAGTGAAAGGCAGTTTGTTGAATATGTTTCTGAAAACTTTATTGCCTATACTATTCATTTATACAAAGTTTAATGAAATTCGCAATCACAAAACATATGTAACACATGCAAATTTTGTCATTTTCCCATAGATTTGAGAAAAATGTGTGGAAATTATCAGCTGCATCTGTACCTGGACTACATGATGTAATTTAATGAATCCATTACCTATCAGTTGGAAAAAGAACAAAGAATCAAAAAAATAGGAAAATGCTGCGAAAATATGAACCCATCCTTAGTCATTGAGAAATGTGTGTGATTTGTGCGCTTTACATGTAATTATTTTGCAGCTGTCTCACTTCTTTCACTGTGAATTTCCAGCCTCCTTATGTTTCATATTCTCTTTTGTCAAATAATGAATATAATTAAGAGTTCACACTGAGCAAGACATTACATTATTTCCTAGACTGTTATTGTCATGAATAGAATAGCCATAAGGTCTTTAGTGTTTGAAGAATACATGTAATGTTTAAATCCTGAATACCGGGCTAGTGGTAAACATTGCAATTGTTTTTTTTATGAGAAAATACTTCTAACTTAACATTTTTGATAAAGTACAAGCAACGGAGAAAGTTGTACTAGAAAATGTAAGAAACGCTACAGAGGCAATTTATGGAAGATGTATTAATCCATATTAGAAAGAATTAAAGTAATAGACGGGTCAATTATTTTCAGCTGTTGATTTATCAATTCTACAAACACTGAGATTCCACCTCTGACAATAGTATTCAGGAATTAAGACCCAAAATGCTGTGACATAGGATCCAAGACTCAAAGAAAACCTCTAGCACCAATTTAATCCAATGTGGATGGTAGGTATCTGCCACTAAGATTGCTAGTAAGTGTCTGGAGTATGGGTCCGAGTCTTGGCTTGTTTTAAAGCCAAGAATCTTTTTTTCCCCACTGCTAATTAAAAAAAAAAATAAAAACCACACAATTGGTATCATCACATCTGTAACAACATATAAAATTAGTATGTTATTTAGCAGGGGCCCTAGAACCGAGCCCTGAGGAACTTCAACAGCAAGGGAAAGAGGGGAAGAAATAAAGCCTGCAAATGATACACTGAAAGTGAGGTCTGAAAGATAAGAGGAGAACCAGGAGAGCACAGTGTCCTTGAGGCCGACTGAGTGGAGCATAGTGAGGAGGAGTTGATAGTCAACCGTTTCAAATGCTGCTCAGAGGTCCAGAAGAATAAGAAGAGAGAAGTCACCATTGGATTTAGCCATCAGGAGATCATTGGAGACTTTTGTGAGGGACATTTCAGTAGCGTGCAGAGTACAGAATTGTAAGGGGTCAAGAAGAGAGTTAGCAGAGAGATAGTGAATTAATTGAGAGTAGACCAGGCGTTCCAAGATTTTAGAGATGAAGGGGAGGTTAGAGATGGGTTGATAGTTAGCAGCACAGGACGGGTCCAGGGAGGATCAAATAGCTGGGTTAAGGGTGCATGCACACTGAGTAACGCCGGGCGTGTATGAGAGCCGTACACGCCGGCGTTACAGTAGGGCTGCCGAACACTTCCCATTCACTTCAATGGGAGCGCTCGTAAACGCCGCTGTTACGAGCGCTCCCATTGAAGTGAATGGGAAGTGTTCGGCAGTCTGCTGTAATGCCGGCGTGTATGGCTCTCATACACGCCCGGCGTTACTCAGTGTGCATGCACCCTAAGACAGCATGTTTGAAAGAGGATGGAAAAATTTGAGAAGAGAGAGAGAGGTTAAATTTTTTAGTAAGCTAAGTCATGTCAGCAGGCAACAGAGATTACAGTAGGTGTGAGGGGTAGGGGTCACTACTGCAGGTCGTACAGCGAGATGAAGAAAGTAGCGGAGAGACTTCCTCTTCCTTAACAGGTTCAAAAGATGAGAATGGACAGCCTGAAGTGTGGTTGGTGAGGGTATCAGTACTATGGTAGGTGAGGGAACCAATGCCACCCATGATGAGGGTAGGAATTTCGCTGGATAAAAATTAGTAATGGTCAAACCTTGGGAGATTTGTCACATGACTATTTGTGATGTTCAACCACAAGTTTCTGAATTTGGTTTGGATCTAGGATCTCTTAATAGACCCCAGAGTATAAAAGCAATGTTATGCCTAGTGAACCCCAAAAATCTCAGGTACCTCCAAACCTCAAATTTTTGGAAAATTTGTAATGAACCAAGATCATTATGGATCACTCATCCCTAGTGATTACATTTTCCACCCTTTAAGTTCCACTAGATTTCTCCTCCATGTGGATTCCACTTCTGATTTTGGCAAAAGTAAATCATGTAGAAAAGCTTCAGAAAAACTTTAATATGTGAGCCAGTCCATATTGAGTTGTTAGAATAGCAATGGGTAACTAATTGTAAAATAATGAGTGGCCAAATATTGGAGGAGACCGTACAGTAATATTCATGAACTTTTCATTTTTCAACTGCCTTGCCTACTGATTATGACGACATTGGGTGTCCTCTAGTCTCTGCTCCAAGGTTATTTGTTAGGTCATAATATCTTACTTTTAATAATTGTGAATTCTATTTTCAAAGATCAAGTAGTGTTCCAAAACCATGGAGAAAAAACTGTAAAAATTGAAAGTAGCAAAAAACTGTCCAAGGTTCCTTTAACCCATGTAGTCAGTAGCCAGTGTGGGTAGTTTAGAGCAGTTAAATGAGCCATTCGGAGACTGTTAGACTCTTCTGATTCATTTACATAATTCACTTTGTCAGAATGTAACGGTTATACCATACCCAGATGAGTCATTTTCAGACTGATGCACTGCTTGCTGCTCCGCTAATCTTTATCTATTGCCCTTGCTTGGTAAAATGCCTGTGGCTTCTGACAACTAATTTCTTTTATTTAGCTTTACTGAGGAACTAATTTACCTTGCCCATGATTGTGCGCTGCATGTAGTCATTTACCTAAAGGTATCTTTTGCTTTTATACAGAATTTCTTGGGTGTTAAGAAGTCTGCAACATTTGTAGCACTTCAGTTTATGATATTCTTTCTCTTTTTCTTTTTCAATATTATATCATTACTAGAGATGAGCGAACAGTAAAATGTCCGAGGTTCGATATTCGTTTCGAGTAGCCCCGCAATATTCGACTACTCAAATCGAATATCGAACCCTATTATAGTCTATGGGGGGGGGAAATGCTCATTTCAGGGGTAGGCAACATTCGATCAAATTACACTTACCAAGTCCACGAGTGAGGGTCGGGCTGGATCCTCCGAGAAGTCTTCTCCGTGTAGCGTCCCCGCGGCATCTTCCGGCTCTGAATTCACTCTGCCGCACTACAAGCGGGCATGCGCAGTCGGCTCTGTGCCGGAAGACGCTGCGGGGAAGCTGCACGGAGAAGACTTCTAAAGGTAGGAGAAGAACCAGCGTTGATTGGCCGACTCTATAGCATTCGGCCAATCAATGCTGGTTCTACATCAAACTTTTACATTCGAATAGCGAATGGTACTCAATCGAGTATGAGTATTTTGAATACCGTAGTATTCGATCGAATACCTACTCGATCAAGTACTGCACGCTCATATCTAATCATTACCTTTAAATATATTGCATATTGTTGAATTATTTTGCATATGCACTTCTTTGACCCACTTAAAAAGATTTTTATTTTCATGTAAATGGAGCTGAACTAGATTATCATGAACAACTCCTACAATATTTATTTATTATTATGCTTACTTATATAGTATACAGTATAAAAGTGCTGCAGGAAAAACTGCCCTCCAACGCATCGCTTTTCCCTTTCTGCTTCCATTATAACTATAGGTAAACCGCCAGTGTTTCTTTTGGTATGATTGACATGCTGTGATTTCCAAAACCATATGTTTATGCAATGTGTGGATGGGATTCGCTATATTCACATCCACTTTGTAGGGACTGTAAATGCTGCGTTTTTTCCATGGTGTTTATGCCACATGGGGTACCAGTCTAAGGGCCCCTGACACGGTGTATACGCTCGCTGATTCTGAACGTGTAACACGTTCTGAATCAGCGGCGTTAAAACAGATCCCATTGCTTTCTATGGGAGCCAGCATACATGTGCTCCCTCTAGAAATGAATGGGCTGCTTTTTCCCCTATTGCTTTCAATGTGATACGCGCGTTTCGAGAGCTTTGAAAGCTTGTAATCTGTCATCATTATTAATTAGCCATTAAAAATGGTACCAACTACTCAAGACTCTCAAGTTTTTAGTTTTTTTTTATGGGTATAATCACTGACAACATCTTTCCAGATGATCATTGGTATAACTGGTTGGTTAATGGTTCATTAGTCTAAAATATATGGTCACCTTTGGACCTTATTAACATTTGTTTTGGAAGTGCATGGTTGAAGCTCTTAGTCCCAAATTCCATTGGTTATGACGGAATAGGTAGTATTTTTTAGCAATATATATAGCCCATCAATGTAATGGACACTTCAGACTAATTATAACTTTAACCTTTATTCTTGTGATACTTTGTGATATATGTTAAACATATTTTCAGCAATTTGTCTTCAATTAGAAATATTGTATGTGGCAAAAAAACATCTTAAAGTGAAATATATTTCTGCCTGAGCACAGTTCACTACAAGCAATTAACATTAGAATTGCAGGTAACAACACAAAATAGATTAAAAGGGTCAGTAATCAACATGATTACAATAATTGCATGAATTATTCAGTTTCTTAAACGTGATTTAATGAGCAAAGCTTTTCTGTCAAAGATCTGTGTTACAATATGCTATTAAGGTGCAATTAATTTGCTTTATCATTTCTTTTGCAAATTACATTTTTAACCTAATAGGCATCTCTTCTAATAAATATTTAGAGGCAAAGGATAATTAGTAATGATAAAGATTATAATAATTTATGATGAGGCTGAGGAATTGTGATAGCACATGTAAATAGGGTTATGTGCAAAATGTTATTAAGAAAGCAGTAAAATGCAAAAAAATAAAAATATTCCTGCAATTGATCTCTTAATCTTTCTTTCCTTTCATCATTTTCTATTTTTCACTATGTTGTCTTGCATTGCAGTTAAAAATGAAACATATTTTTTTCTATAATGTCTCTTATGAGATTAGCAAATATCCTCTCCTACTACTCAACATCTTGTTTCTTATCCTACAGTCTGACAAATGGCTACATCAGCAGCCTCTCCCCTCTGCCCTGTGTGCATCCCTCAACAATTTTCCAGCTGAAAGTGGACAAGATTAGAAGGATACTAGCCCATGTTCTCTGCAAGATTTCAACAAGACTGTTTGTAGGAACATGGAGAAGATCCAGCAAGCATAGAGGACAAGTTTACTTTTTTTATTCTCTGCTAGAATTACTCTTCCATTAAAACATGTTCAAAAATTGATCAGTTGTAATTAGGGTTGAGCTGATCTTGACTTTTCAGGATTGATTTTAAAATCCAATTTCTGATCATTTTTCATTCGAACGCGATCTCGATTCCAATTCCGATCCCAATGCAAGTCAATGGGATTTTTTTATTAATCGGAGATCGGATTTTAAAACCAATCCTATTCACTATACAGCATGGAATCTAACAATTGAACACTTTAATTGTTAGAATCCACGCTGTGTAGCGAATCGAAGTAGCCCCTGGTGTCCACTTACCTGCAGAGATGGCTGCTCCGATGCCTGGTGTTCTTCTTCCTCTTGCTGCCGCTCCACGCTGCTCTTCTCGCCTTGATGCCCCCTGCCTCCCAGATTAGGAGAGTGTGGGCGGGTTAGGAGAGTGTGGGCGGGTACTGGGAGGGGAGATGTCACGTCTCCCCGCCCTGTACCCACCCACACTCTCCTAAGCCACAAGCCCTGCCTTCCTAGCTCTTTAAACACTAACCTGGAAGGTGGCAGCAAGGCGAAGAAGAAGGAGAACACTGGGCACCGGAGCAGCCATCTCTGGAGGTAAGTAGCTACTAGAGATGTTAGTTTAGTCTCCCATTAGAATGAATGGAGGCAGCCGGCGCGCAGGGGGTTAAGGCTGTCTGCCGGCTGCTTCCATTCATTCCTATGGAACCGCAGCAGAGCCTTCACACTGAGTATACACTCCACTCAGAATGAGCAGAGCGCATACTCAGTGTGAAGGCTAAGCAAATCATTGTGGGAAATAGTACCGATCTCGATCCCACCTAAAAAGATCGTGTTCGGAATTCCAATCGTGATCGCTCAACCCTAGTTGTAATATCTACTATGGGAAGTGAATCTGAGATGAAAACGTAAAGAACACCTTTAACCACCTCCACAAATTCAAATTCTTAGCATTTGTTAATTGGCACCACAGTTGGGATTGTCTCTGCAGTCTATAACATTCCTGATCAACAAGTGCAGATAGTTTTGGTACCTGATGTGTTATTTAGGCTCTATAATGTAAGAAGGGAAGTGTCAGGCTGGGGGTGTAATTCAGACCTCCAGCCAATGTCAGAGTTTAGCATTACTTCCCTTGCCTGCTCCTGTCTGACACTGCCCCTCTGACAGTAGAAAGCCAGAATATGTAAGCGTCACCTATTAAGTGATATAGAAACCTAGACTTGTTGAAGGTGGTGAAAAGTCCTCTTTAGCGTTCATACAGTCTCCAATTTCAAACTTTATGCAGTTCAAAAGGACCTCCGCACTAAACATGATTTGACTAGGATCATGGCTGAACAATACAATTAAGACCTCCGCAGCACAGCGGCCACCATCTTTAAAGACCCGAGATCCGCTGTAATAGAACAGCGGAAGTCAGGAAGGAGTTAATGATAAATTATTTTTAATTACATTATACAATATTGTATCATTTTATTTATAAGTCTGAGTTGGTAACTTTTTTCTAACACTATACAGGTATGTTCACACAGAGTTTTTTGACAGCAGATTTTGACACGGAATCTGTCTCAAAATCTGCTCCCATTGACTTCAATAAGAACCGCTCGCTTCTTTTTTCCGCTAGCTAGTAGCAGAAAAAAGAAGCGGCATGCCCTATCTTGCTGCGGATTCCACGACTGAAGTCACATTCCAGTGTAGCCCATTTATTCGGGCCTACACAGGGGCAGGATACCATAACAGAATGACAATGCTGCATCGACATTCCGTTTCGGCAAGTGGTGCGGAATGTTCACATGGCGGAAAAGGTTTCCGCGATCGTTTCATCCTTGTGAACATACCCCAGAAATTGTCCCAGTTCTGAAGGGGTTAGGTCATTTTAAAGTGTGGTTCAATTCAAAACAAATCTTGGATCCAAGCCTCCTGAAAGAATTAGTTTTGAGAGGTTCACCCATCTCTAATACAGACGCAAGTATCTTGTAAAAAACTGAGCAGAATGGTTGACTGCTGTCCTCCTAGT
The DNA here is from genome assembly GCF_031893055.1 of Leptodactylus fuscus. Taxonomy (NCBI): domain Eukaryota; kingdom Metazoa; phylum Chordata; class Amphibia; order Anura; family Leptodactylidae; genus Leptodactylus; species Leptodactylus fuscus. The sequence continues at coordinate 43,487,623 of NC_134267.1, forward strand.
GGGGGTGTGACCAAGTTATTAAGTTGGAGTACCTATCATTTGTCCTATGAAAAATAGAGCACGGCATGCAGGCTTCTGCTTAGTGAGACGTGAACTGGTTCATAAACAGATAGCTTCATTACATAATTTCCAAAAATGTTGTGTCGCAACAAACCCAAAATTTTAGGGATCACCACCCATGAACCACTATTGTTCTCTGGAGAATCTTTGGACTTCAGACTATAATAAGTGGAGGACCAGGGTGGGTGAACAAACATAGCATACTCTACTGCACTCCATCATGGTGTTTTTTTGGGGGGGCTTCTTCCAATCTCCTGAATAAAGTCAGTTGCCTTAAGGTACCACTTAGGCCTGTGATAGAATATCAGCAGTTACATGACATGTGAAAATGTCATGACACTTACATCTAAAGTGTCAAGCTATCAGTGCAACCTGAATGACTTTTGGCGCCCAATCACAGGCCTGACTAGTTGTTGTGTTTGCGTCTATGACCAGACACAGAATCCGGACTGCAGACTGCACTGCTAAGGGAACAGGGGTGGGAGACTTTCCCTGACGCTATGGTGGCTAGCTAGGCCCTGCCTGTGGGTGATGGTCAGCTGTTCCCAAGCTAGCCTTGGCCCCAACAACTCCTGGCTCTCTAACATGAAGACCTAGATGATAGATAGGGGAAGAGCTAAAGAGAGCTAGGGACTGGGGATGCTAAGGTGGTCACCCCTACAGAAACCAAGGTGCAGCTGCAGACAAAATAAATGGGATGGGATGTGCTGGACAACAGACACACAGCACAACACAACACGCAACAAGAGAATGAGGAGAGGGATAGTGGAAGGTTGAGGAAAGGGTTAACAAGGGCTGGGGCAAAACAAACTGGAACCCAAACTTCCTCACAAACACCAAGATAGTGACAGGCAACCAGAACTGAAGGACAGGGTAGAGTAGAAGTGTGGAGGGGAAAACCAGACTCACATACAAACAACACTCACACCGCTTCCAAGTCAGCTATAGTTTCCACAAACAATCCTGCTCCCTGAGCCATGAATTCTTGTTGGTTACAATGAAAACCAGCAACTAGAGAAGCCAGCCCTCATCTTTATATAGGCCCCAGAAGCGTCCAATAGGACAATGGTAATGACCAACACCTGAGGCTCAATCCAAAGAACCTCAAGTATATTCTGAAGACCAACACCAAATGCACAAACAGATGGCCTACTGGCAAGGAAACCACCAGAAGACCAAAGAACACCAGATAAAATCCCAACCAGAAACACACACAAATTTTATACAAGTATTCAGGTCGTGGCACCAGTCGTCCCACGGCTGCTGACATTAAGGAGACCAGAAGAGGTCTGAAGAGGATGGGGACTCACCTCAGACTTCATGACAGGGCCCAAGACAGGTGAGTATGAATGTGTGTTATGTTTACTCACCTTCCATGGGTATCCATTTATCATTCTCTGTGGTCTGGTAAGATATTCTAGGTGAAATGTTAGGTGAACCTCATGAATATTTGCCAGATGAATTTTACACAGTTTTCCAACAATAATACTGTTTAAGCTGGCTGACTTACATCAGACACAGGTGTGAATGGGGGAAGAAATGAATACGCTCCTGAGACAGTGAGACTTTTTTCATATTTATGAGGTTTAATTGTTATATGATAGGAAATAGGATTAAAAGAAAGGTGGAGATGATGTGAAAATGCATAGGATATTTACCTCTTTGTACATTTTCTATTTATTTAGTGCTGTTATCGACTATATTGGCATTCCATGTGGTATAAAATCTAAAGTACAGTTGACAAAGTGAAGCATTTGAAAGCATCAGTAAGATAATAGGTTTGCTACTTAGTTGACTTTCCTTTTGGTTGACTTGTGTTTCTTCTGTTTATCCTTATAAAACATAATTGTAAATACAAAGTCACATTGTAACTTCATATGCTAGAGTCTACCCTTTTCTTCTATTTTTAATGACTACAGATCCATTTCATGTTATATATACACTATTTTTTCATGCGAGAACAGCTAAGTAGAACTGTAATATGTTATTCCAGTGACAAATTAATGAACCCTTACAAATAATTTATTGCCATTTACCAATTATGAACCACATAAGATTGAGAACTCGGATGCATCATTCATTTGTAACATTTATTGGAGATACAATAGTCGACACTTTTTTTTCCAGAATGACAGCTCCCTAACTGCAATAGGGTCATTTAAAGTTCAGGAGTAATTTGGAGTGATATTACATTCATTGTCAATCTTGGCCTGTCATGTTAGAAGTTGTGCCAAGTATTAATATCTCCTGTATTACACTTAAGTAACATTTTTAATTAGAGAAGTATTCCAGACACACTGATTAAAGCAGTCTCCGTTCCTCAGTCGATTCTGTTAGGCAAACCATTGCCAATCATTTTCAGCACTTTACTAAAATGCAACATCTTTCCTTAGCCTGTGGGAGGCGAGATTTTTTGTTCTGTATTTTTCTAAAGCTAAGTTCACATCTGCTTTAGAAACTTCATTAGGTGCATTTGTCGCAGATTCTGTTACAAGTTACAGATGAAAAATTCATGCAAGATGAAATATTTTTGTCTGGCAAAATGACAAACAGCCAGAACAATAGTGCTGTGAACCTCATTTTGGCTCTGTTGGTGTCCATCATTTTAAACATATGGTGCTCTTGTTGTTCTGCTCCATTGACAATGTAAGGTGGTGTAAATCAGAACATTATAAATTATAATATTAACATGAACAAAATCTCTTTAACCACAATCTGTTCACAAACTACTTTTTGTCTACATGAGATGGGATCTACATGATGTTAGGTTTTTAGTTTATTTCCTTTTATTTTAAGACCTTGTTTTGTATGATTTTACTGTAAGTCGTTTGATACCACTTTTTATGTATAAGCATTGTGATTCGTCACGTATGTTCCCTTTAATAAGTTCTGTCTTGTGTTCTTGAATGATTCCATGTATTAAATGGATTTTCCAGGCAAACATTTTTTTAAAGGTTTGTTAGTGCCATTAATGGGTTAAAAGTACACCCATATACTTTTAGCAGTGTTTTGAGTCACTTCTGGGTTTCTGTGGGAGCTCCTGGCATCTTCTGCATTTGTTTACAGCAGTATGTCTGTGCAGCCCTAGTGTGAACAGGGAACAACACACAATCACCAGTTAATTTCACTGGGTGAATGTGTTTGTGCAGCTCTAATGTGAAAGGACTGCAATGAAACTTTCTCCAGTTGACTTCACTGAGTAAATGGGTTTGTGCAGATTCAATGTGAACAGGCTGCAACAACCGTTCACCAGTAAACTTACTGGGGAAATGCACCTGAGTATAGGCTGCAGCAAAGGCTGCCAAGGGTTAACCGTCACCCCTGGTCAGCAACACAAATGGCTCCACACCAGCTTTGGAGCTACAATATACTGTACAGTTTAAACAGGCTATTCAGGTCTCTACCGGCGGTACCCAGGAATCCTACACTAGAACCCCTGATCTGACAACCTGCCTTTCACAGGAATCTAGCCCTGACCTCCTGTCTCAAAATTTAGTCAAAGTGTAAGCACCGGGCGAGCGTCGGCTCACACTATATAAAGGAAAGTCCCCACCCACAGGGGCGGTGGCATAACGTCACCGGGCATGCTCATTATGGGCAGAATGGGACTTAGGATCTGAGTGCCTCCAAAAGGTCTGAGCACGCTCAGTAGGAGAAGAATGGGACTTAGCCTCTGAGCGCCTCCAAAAGGTCTGAGCGCCTCCAAAAGGTCTGAGCATGCTCAGTAGGAGAAGAATGGGACTTAGCCTCTGAGCACGTCCAAAGGGTCTGAGCATGCTCAGTAGGCAGAAAGCTGGACTTAGAGTCCAAACTGCTCACTGCACGACACCAAGGGCAAGGGTTGGATTGGCCCACAGGTGGCGCTGTGCGCTGGACGGGAAACCTGCAGGACCCAATCCTAACACTGGGTTGCTATGGAAACCTAGACGTGCAGACGTGCATATCTAATCCTTTGGGTTTGTGGGACTGTGTGCAGGCATGCATATTTAATCCTCTGGCGTGTGATACTATGTGCTGACCTGTGTATCTAATCTTCTGGCGTGTGGTACTGTGTGCTGACCTGTGTGTCTAATCCTCTGTTGTGTGGAACTGTGTCCAGACACGCGTATCTAATCCTCTGGTGTGTGATACTGTATGATGACCTGTGTATCTAATCCTCTGGCATGTGATACTGTGTGCTGACCTGTGTATCTAATCCTCTGGCATGTGGAACTGTGTGCAGACACGAGTATATAATCCTCTGGTGTGTGATACTGTGCGCGGACTTCTGTATCTAATCCTCCAGCATGTGGTACTTTGTGCACACAGACCCCATTATTATAGTCTATGGGGTCCATGTGCTTTAACTGTACACCGCTTGCAGTTGCGTCGGTATTCCGTTCGGGGGGTTCTCATGCGGACTCCCCCAGACAGAATACCAATGCAGATTTGAACCAGGGGTAATTCTTACCATTCCCAAGCAATCAATGCTGTTAATTTTGGTGCCTGATATGATAATTAGGCTCAAGTGAACAGAGTCAGGCAGGAGTAGGAAAGAAGGTATGACTCAGAGCTTCAATCAGAGGTGGGCAGTGTCAGAGCTCAGAATCCCCAGAAATCCATCCGTTGCCTGCGCCTGAGGCGCCTAAAGTAACAGTTTTTATTGCTCGGGAATGGTGAGGGCTAGAGAAAAAATTCCAACTGTACCAGAATAAATGGAGCAGTGACTATTTCTGAACCCAAATGTAGTGAACTTTTTTTTTAAAAACAATCTGATGTCTTCAGCCAGAAAAACCTGTCTAATGTTCCCACCACTAGGTCTCTTCCTCTTTGCTAACATGCAATTCACACCCTATTAATAGGGAAAGTCCATCTTTAGTAAATAAAAGGTTCAAGATGGAAGACAGGAAGTGTAGGGAAGAGGGGCATGTCTCTCTTCACAGCCTGGCTCTTTCAAAAGCCTATGCAGGCCTGTGATCCATGCCGGACATGTCAAGTCAAAAGTCTTTAAGACTTATTCACATGCAATTTTTTATATCTGTTTAAAAAATGCAAAACATGTATACAAAAGGTCGGCCCTCTGTTTCCATTTAGATCGATGTGAAAAAAAAACATTTGCTTTTCATGAAGGACAAAAAAACATAATGTACCATACTTTTGTGTCTTGTGAGAAGGTGACAGGCGAAGTGCTGGAGTTGAGGTATATTTGTCCCAGGTTCCAGACTTATGTGTGGTTCAGGGCAGATCAGGAGTAGACCTCAGCCCAGGTGTAGATCCTGGGCTCATTAGTGACCCATAAAAGGCTGCTGATCCTGCAGACCAGGGCAGACCCTGGGAGTGAGAGGAGGTGGTGACTGCCCTTATATATTGAGTCTGGTGAGACCAAGTCCTACTGGCTTGTTTTTGAATGTGTGGCTGATAGTAAGCCACATGTATAGTGAGGTATTATTTTGTTATTGTTTAGTTGGCGCTCAAACGAGCAGAAATTTTATTTATTTTTTTCTGATGTTAAGGCTGTGTTTTGTTTTGTAATTTTTATGCCTGAAGCCAAGGTACAGTATATTTGTTTTTCTGTATTTATTGTAAATAAACCAGTTTGCTGCATGTTTTGTGTCCATCTTCACTGTTTGGGTCTGCAATCCTGATGCTATGAGCAAACTTCCCCACAGTTTGTAGGAAAAAGTGGACAGAAAGTGATTATTTGTTTGTTTGTTTTTTTTAATATGTTGATCTCTATGAAAACGGATGGCAATCCATTTGCACCTGTCTATTACATCTAATTTTTGGATTCATTAAACCAGGGGTGGGCAATTAATTTTACCATGGGGCCACATGAGAAATTGAAATGGTACTAGAGGGCTATGCATGCTGCTGCAAATTTAGCTCCACCCACTTCTACATTGACTCTATTTTTCCATGTGTTGCCTCACAGTATAATGCTCCTACAGTCACCTTAACATTACAATGTTCCCCTCCAAATGCCCCTCAGTATTAAGTCCTCAACTTGTGCCCCAGAGTAAGCTGGTAGAAACTAGGGGGGTACAATAAACTGGGGCAGCTGGAGGAGGACATTAAACTGGGGCAGCTGGAGGAGGACATTAAACTGGAGCATCTGGAGGGGGACATTAAACAGTGGGGGTAGTTAGAGGGGGATATTAAACTTGGGGCAACTAGAGGCAGATATGTCACCCTCCAGCTATCCCCCACAGTTTAATGTCCTCCTACATCTGCCTTCAGTTTAATTGCCCCTTCATCTGCCTTAAGTTGAACTGCTCCCTTTATCTGGACCCAGTTCCCGCCTCTTACTCACACATACTGTCTCTTCTTTCCTCCTTATGTTCCATCAGTCTCCATTCCCGGAAGCTTGCTTTTTCTGTGTTCCACCAACCATACTGTACTGTACAATCAAGAATAGCTCTGCCCACACAAGAGTCTGAGTTTTATGTCCTGAGTCTCCTGACGTCAACACAGGTCCTTTAGCCCACTTGCCATTTAGCATCTACCTTTATCCTACCATTTAGCCTATACCCTATGTGGGCCGGTCACAGACAGTTAGAGGGCCGGATGTGGCCCACGGGCCATACAATGCCCAGGTCTGCATTAAACATATCTGTTAAATAGATGTAAAAAATATGCTGTGAATAGACCCCAAGTAAGAGGTTGTACCCCTCATTTGTTTACTGTATGTCAGTGGTCAAATTCCTTGAATATAACAGTCTGCACTGGTTTTATAGAAATATATTTTAATATAGACTATATACATATATCATTACACTGCATGGATTATAACAAAAGATCCTAGCCAGAAGTCTTAAATGATGTTTAATTCTAATATACTGTTCAGAACAGTGTGTGTTCCAGGTTCTGTATTGTTGCTATATGATTATCCATTGATTCTGATTATAGTTTCACATGACAGTATAAATGGATATGAGCATAACATTGTGCACTGTAAGGCATGTACTTAATACATGAGTAAGACAGCTATAAAACCAATGTTGTTAAACTGTAAAAGAAAAATTAATTGTATTGTATAAAAGTATTACAAAAATATAATATAGATTCAAATTCACTTGAGAGATGACACAATGCATCAATGAGATACAGCTAAAGCTCATGGCCTTTATGGACTAGGATAATTTACTAAAGGAATTGAGCGCAGCCTTAATAAAGAAGGTTGCAAATTCAAGAGACACATCTTTCCCGGGTTCAGTAGATGGACAAATATTTCAGTTACCCTACCAATACAAAGGGGTAAAGTATACAGGGACAATTAATATTTATGAAACCCTCTTCTGTATTAATCCACTGTCTAGTAACTGTCAGGGGATTGCAATAATGTTATAAAAACTGTTGATGTCCACAAAAAACTTTTTTTACACCTATGCAGCCACCAAGACCATCTGAGGAACAGCCCATAAATTCCAGTAAGCAATGCCAAGTCCTGGAATAGATGTTAGAAGTTACCAATTTCCTGCTTTTTAAAAGGGTAGGCACAAACCCCACAAATAAGTCCTTGGAAGCTAGTAAGCTCCTCTCAAATTCCATGCTGTCAAGGGTAGATAGCTGAAATTTGATGTTGGATAAATCTAGAAGGATCCAAGGGTCTTATTCCAAAAGGGTAGAATCTCAGGGATTCAGGAAGATGAACTTTGATACCTTTCTGTGCAAATATTGGCAAATAAGTCCACTTTGGGCATCCCCCAAGATTCTGCTATTTGAAACTCCAAGGATCCCAAATGAGTTGGCATCTGTGGGGATTACAATGGGGTTGTTAAATCTCCAAGGTAGCTTCCAGATTTACTTTGTTTAGCCACCAGTCAAGGGAAGACCTGGTCTGGTACTAGGGGACACTTGCATTATCCTATCTAGTAAGTCTGTCTCCTGATTCCACACAGAAAGGATTTTCCACTGTAAATGACCCTGAGCCCAAGAAATAGCCAGGAAGCAAGGACACCCAGAACCTGTTTGACACTCTCCAAACAAGCGTCTCATCTTGGCCACAATCCAGGAATTGTCTAGATAGTGGATTAAAACTATACTCCTCTCACTAATGTGTGCTTCCATTTCCTCCATTAACTTTGTGAATACCTGTGAAGCCTTTGAGATAACTAAGGGAAGGGCCTGGTATTGGAAATGAAAAATGGACCCCTTTTTCTCCACTGGTACTCTTAAGTACTTCTGGTGCTATAAAGAGATCAGAACATGGTAGTAGGCATCTTTCAAATCTACTACCATCATCCAGCTGTTGGAGGACAACAGGTTGACTGCCAACCTGAGTTTCTATCTTGAACTTCTTGGTTGCCAGATAACAGTTCAACCTCTTCAAGTTTATTATTGTCCTGAAGGACCCCTCAGGTTTTCTTACAGGAAACAAATGAGAGTAGATTCATGGTAAGGACACTGAAGACTGAGTTCTCGTAGGCAATTATCTTGAGTGTGGAGGGTAAAGAAATTCTAGCTTTAGGCTGTTCCTCATGGTGTCCAGGACCCAAGAATGAAGCTTCCTCCTCAAAGGGGTATTTAAAGTAGATCATGAAGTACTTTTCTGTCTACATGTTCCATGCGGACACCGCACGGAAAGCACATGGACTCCATTATAGTCTATGGGGTCCGTTTGCTTTTATAAGTTCACTACTTGCCAATGATGTGAACCAGGCCCAAGAAGTAAAGACAGAAGCAACATCCCAGCACTTTTCTTTAGAAAAGTTTGTTTTTTTCACCTGCACTACTGATTTATGAAAATATAACTAAAAGTACACTGACTCTTTAATCTTTCTATTCACAAAGTGTATAAGGGCTTATTTTTGTTGGACAAATTGCACCTCATAACGGTACCATTAAATATACTGGAAAGCTGGAAGAAAATTCAGACTGGGGCGGAATTACAAAATAATTGCAATTGTGCTATTTTCTTATGGTTTACATCTTTAAGTCATTGAGTGTACAGCAAAAATGATGTTACCTATAATTCTGCAGGTCATTCTGATCACAGCAATATCACATTTATATAGTTTTTGTTTAATAACTTTACAAAAATCCCAAACTTTGAAAAATCATACATTTGCTTTGAGCCATATTGTGACACACAATAACTTTTTTTGTATTTCTGTGTCGAGCTGTGGAAGGTGTCAATTTTGTAGGACAAGTTGTAATTTTATATATACCATTTTGGGAATGTCTGACATTATGACTTTTGATTCAATTTTTTTGGAATAAGCGAAACATTTTTTTTTAAAAAAAAAAAAAAGAGCAATTGGACCATTCTGATTTATTTTTCTGCTATGGCATTTATCCTTTGGGATAAATATTTTTATATTTTTATAGTGCGTTCATTTTTGTTTATTTTTATACAGTATGTGATCTTGGCATGGTAGGTGATTTGAAATTTTAGATACATTATTTTTTTTAAAACTTTATTTTTTTCTTCTATTATAAGGCTTACACACTAGGGGGTCTAGTCGCCCACATAATATAATACATTACTAATATATACTGCAGTATATTGTAAAATTCAGTCACTTTTGTTACTCCCTAGAATTACGCTAATGGCAGGCTTGAAGACTTCAATAGACTCCTGGCTCTCATAGTAATGAGTCATTGCCCCGAATCTCGCTCTCAGAAGTCGTGATTCTATTGAATATGACAGTGCCCATGCATCTGGAATCTTTATATACCCCAGTCGCAATTGACTAATGTATCTGAAAAATAATATACCCACAGATAAAATCCCTTAGCAGATTATTGTAGGCTGTGTATTCAAGGGACTTCTTATAGAAAGAGATGTTTATATTACCCCTTGGACACTTTTTGATAGATGGGAATACCCCATTGAGTAGTCTTCAGCCTTATTCTTATCAGCAAACCTGTTGTTTCATTTGATTTTTCAGAATCAGACTTTTCATTCAGAAATAATTGTTGATCATTATATGACTATCCTGCTGTTTTAGTAGATACCTCTGCATGCTGTATCTATAGTTTGTATTCCTGTTTAAACTTGTGAGTGGTGACTAGCTGCCATACACTGAACACACTAGGTATAGGAAACTCAGCAATATAACTGCCCCTCTCTCTTGGAAACCGCCCTCAACCATGTCAAACATATAAAGACGTAATGACTAGGGTTGAGCGATCGGGATCAGAAAAAATCAGATTCCGATTGGTGATCAAGTAAATTTCAAGATCGCGATTGGAATTCCAATCCCGATCTTTTTAGGCGGGATCGAGGCCAGAGGTTATTTACCACAATGCTTTGCTAAGCATTGTGGGAAAAGCTAACAATTTTAGCTACTAGAGATAAGCGAGTACTATTCGAAACTGCTGTTTCGAATAGCATGCTCCCATAGGAATGAATGGACGCAGCCGGCACACAGCCTGTGTCGGCATTTGGCTGCTTTACCCCCTGTGTGCTGGCTGCGTCCATTCATTCCTACGGTATAGCAGGGAGGAAACAGAAGACTATATAGTATCTACTCTTCTGTTTCCTCCCTGCTCTGCCGTATATTGGACTCTGCTACATCTGCATTACTGTACATTGACTTGTCTATCTACTCTTCTGCTTCATCCCTGCTTTACCGTATACTCAGAGCTGCTACATCTGAGATCAACATCTCAGATGTAGATGTAGCAGTAATACAGATGTAGCAGAGTCCAGTATACTGCACAGCAGGGAGGAAGCAGAATAGTATAGTCCACTAGAAACAGAATAGTCCACTTACCTGCACAGGTCTGCTGCTGCTCCCCGTTCTTCTCGGTCTCGTTCTCTCTTATTTATAGGCCTTCACAGTGCCGTGTGCGCCCCTGTGGGCTTGTGGCTTAGAAGAGTGTGGATGGGTACTGGGAGGGGAGACGTGAGTGATGCACAGTAAAATGTTCGAGGTTCAATATTCGTTTCGAGTAGCCCTTCAATATTCAACTACTTGAATCGAATATCAAATCCTATTATAGTCTATGGGGGGAAAATGCTCATTTCAGGGGTAGGCAACGTTCGATCAAATTATACTTACCAAGTCCACGAGTGAGGGTCGGGCTGGATCCTCCGTGCAGTGTTCTCCTTGCAGCGTCCCCGCGGCATCTTCCGGCTCTTCATTCACTCTGCCAGGCATCGGGCCTGGGCAGAGCTGACTGCGCATGCCCACACTACAAGCGGACATGTGCAGTCGGCTCTGCCCAGGCCCGATGCCTGGCAGAGTGAATGAAGAGCCGGAAGACGCCGCGGGAAAGCTGCACAGAGAAGACTTCTAAAGGTAGGAGAAGAACCAGCGTTGATTGGCCGACTGTATAGCATTCAGCCAATCAATGCTGGTTCTGCATCGAACTTTTACATTCGAATAGCGAGTGGTACTCGATCGAGTACGAGTATTTCGAATACCGTAGTATTCGATCAAATACCTACTCGCTCATCTCTATTTTTAAGTCATACGTTAGGTTCACAATAACGTTCAGGTTTCCATCAAGATAGAGACCATGTCTGCTTAAAAAAGCAAGGAAACCCATGGACCCCATAGACTATAATGGGGCCTGTCATGTTTCCACTCCGTTTCCAATGTTTTTATATTGAAACTGGCGCAAAGAAAACTCCTCCACTGATTTTAAGCAGAATCTTTGATGAAGTCTCCTGCATAGACTCGAATGCAGATGTGAAGCCAGCCTTAATTGATACCTGAGCTTAAATAGCTACCATATGCATTTAAATGCACATGTATTAGAATAAATTCCATTTCAATGTTAAGATCAGAATTAAAAGTCACCTGATAAGACAAAAATGTGTAAGGTTAAGGCCCCACATTGTAGTAGTTTTTCCTTCTGTGGAAAAAGCAGAAAAAAACGCTGCTGAAAAGCAGTGTTTTTGAGAATTGCCGCATGTCAGATTTAGCTGTGGAAACACTTGTGTTATCCCTATAGATTTAATAAGGGAAGAAAAATGGCAGAGAAAACCACAGCAAAAATGTAATGAAAAACACTATGGGAGAAAAAAAAAAGGCAATGCATTTCTGCTGCGTTTTTTTCCAAAGCGTTTTTAGCAGCATTCTGCAACATGGTGTCCTTAGTCTGATGGTGTTTAATAAGGTTTATGTAAATCAATAAGAAAGAAATTGATAATTTAGGCCTGGTTCACATCTGCTTTTGGTATTCCGTTCGGGGAGTCCGCATAGGGACCCCCAAATGGAATACCAAACGCATTGACAAGTGGTGAGCAATGAAAGCACACAGATCCCATAGACTATAATGGGGTCTGTATGTTTTACGTGCGGTGTCCGTACAGAGCATGCGGAGAGAAAATTACTTCATGAACTACTTTCCTCTCTGCATGACTCATGTGGACACCGCACGGAAAACACATGGACCCCATTATAGTCTTTCGGGTCCATGTGCTTTCATATGCTCACCGCTTGTCAATGCTTTTGGTATACCATTCTGGGGTCCCCATGCGGGCTCTCCGAACCAAATCCGAACGCAGATATGAACTAGGCCTTAAATCCTTTCTCATGAAACATATTAAGAACCTCCCCAATTAGAAAAAAGTGCGCTGAATTTAATAAGTTAATATGTTTGCATTTGTGTCCCTTTGCAATGTATGGGTGTACCGAACACTGTCCAGGGTTATGTACGGATTTAGGTGCTACTGCGGTTTTACATGTTTAAGTAACGCTAACACAACTGAAAATTAAAATACAGATTAAGAAGAAAATATTCATAATAAACTACATACAGCTAAAGCAGGACATATCAGTCTTACGGCAATCAATTATATCTCCTATAAAGTAAAAAGAGAATGGCTACAATAAAGTCTCAAGAAACAGTATTGCCTTTTTACATCAAAATCCAAAGAATATCTTTTCATTTTTCTCAAGACAAATGGCAAAATCAGTGAAGCATCTTACACTGAAGCAAAAGTCTATGGCAGATTCTTTCTTTAATGAGACTTTGTAGCTAAAGAAAATTACTTTGAAGCAGTTTTCACCCTCTTTGCATTTAATAGAAAAGTAAAATAAAATACACTTTTGTTTCATTCATAAAGGAAAATTTATGAGAGTATTTTATTAGAACTGACTTAAAGTTAAAATCCAGGTTGTTACAAGTTTTGCCTAATCACAAAATGTAAAAGTGTTGAATTTTACAGAAAGGAGTCCAAAGTTCTGCTGGTTATAAATTTAAGCAGTCAATGGGCTTGTTGACAAACCCACCCCTAATGTATGTATATTTTTTTTCTATTGTACAATGTGTCCTCCTTTACATTTTCTCTTGATTGGACATGGTCAGATGCCCTGGATTGATATAGCATGTCAAGGATTTTTTGGAGAAGCCATTTGGAGAAGCTAAATTGTGCAAAATTATCAACAAAAGCCTCTTACAAAAATAGATTTTAGCCAAAAAATTTTTTAAAAAAATTGATTTAAAGGTGTCCATAGCCCTTAACTCAATATTAGAACAGTACACTAAGAACAGTACCCTAACCCCTTCCTGCCGTGGGCATTTTTTATTTTTGTTTTTTGTTTTTGACCCCCCACCCCCTTCCAAACCCTATAACTTTTATATTTTTCTGCTCTCAGAGCCATATGAGGACTTAATCTTTGCAGGACATTTTTTTCTTAATGATGCTACCATTAATTATTCTGTATAGTGTACTGGGAAGCTGTAAAAAAAATTCAGAATGGGGTGAATTTGAAGAAAAATAGCATTTGGGCAACATTCTTGTGAGCTTCGTTTTTACGGCATTCGCTCTGAATCCAAAATGACATGTTACCTGTATTCCATGTTTCGGTACGATTCCAGGGATACCAAATTTATATGGTTTTATTTACATTTTAACCCCTTAATAAAAATCCAAAACTGTGCTAAAAAAATATTTTTAAAAGTCAGCATATCCTGACACCCATAACTTTTTTATACTTCCGCCTATGGGGATGCATAAGGGGTCTTTTTTGCGGGGCTGGGTGTACTTTTCAGTTATACCATTTTGGGGAATTGCTTTTGATTTGATCACTTTTTATTCAAATTTTTATCAGAGGCAAAACAGTGAAACAACGGTGGTTTGGCTCTTTTGAATTTTTCGCACTACAGCATTTACCATATGGGAAAAATATTTTATAGATTTGTAGATCAGGCATTTTTGGACATAGGAATACCTAATGTGTAGGTGTTTCACAGTATTTAAGTACTTTTATATATGTTCTAGGGAAAGGAGGGTGATTTGAACTTTTATTTTTTTTTTATATTTTTTTACTTTTTTTAAAAAAAAAAATTATGCATTTGTTAGACCCCAAGGGGTCTGATCACTAACACAGTGCATTGCAATCCTAATGAATTGCAAAAAAACAGCTTTTCTATTGCAGGCTACATAGCCCTGCAATAGAAACCATTGAATGACAGGCAAGGGAGCCTTCACAAGGCTCCCCACTGTCATGACAACGGGATACCAGCCCTGGAGCTTGCTGCAGGCACCGGCGATCACGCACCGCTGGGAAAATGGCACCTTGTTCACATTTGACCGAGGCGCTTGATGGGTTAATGCCTGCGATCGGTACATCGGAAGGGCTTAAAATACCTACATGCAGAGACTACATAATACTCTAGGTGGAAAGCAACAATAATTTTGACACGGAGCAACATGGTGGCTCAGTGGTTAGCACCGCAGCCTTGCAGTGCTCGAGTCCTGAGTTCAAATTCTACCAGATACAACATCTGCAAGGAGTTTGTATGTTCTCCCTGGGTTTACAGGGATTTCCTCCCATACTACAAAGACATACTGATAGGTGTGTGTGGGGGGGATGTACGTTGTGATCCCTATATGGGGCTCACAATCTACATTTAAAAAATAATAATAATAATTTTGACTCTGAAACCAGGAAAGGATCCTTTTGATCCTGATTCACAAAGACCACTTTCTTTAACTGAGTCTGATATTAAGGTCAAGATTAAGGTTAAGATTAAGGTCAGAGACAGGAGAAAGTAAGAATCTTTTATTGTATCTGATGACCAATGCAGTTTTATTCCAGGAAAGACTGTCTTATAGATGAGTGAACCGATTCATCACAAGACTGGATTGAACCAAATATTCCAGATTGTTTAATGAAAGTGTAAAAATTGTGATTCATCTCAGACTAACTGAAATAGTCACCACCACATGTATTGCACAGTAAAAACACAGAAGAGTCTTGTGAGTTTCTGTGTTGTTCTGGCAGCATCTGACAGCCTCTCATCCAATAGTCAGCGGTACATGGACAACTTACAGTGTGCATGTCATCATACAGTCCTATGAAAAAGTTTGGGCACCCCTATTAATCTTAATCATTTTTAGTTCTAAATATTTTGATATTTGCAACAGCCATTTCAGTTTGATATATCTAATAACTGATGGACACAGTAATATTTCAGGATTGAAATGAGGTTTATTGTACTAACAGAAAATGTGCAATATGCATTAAACCAAAATTTGACCGGTGCAAAAGTATGGGCACCTCAACAGAAAAGTGACATTAATATTTAGTAGATCCTCCTTTTGCAAAGATAACAGCCTGTAGTCGCTTCCTGTAGCTTTTAATCAGTTCCTGGATCCTGGATAAAGGTATTTTGGACAAACAATTCAAGTTCAGTTAAGTTAGATGGTCGCCGAGCATGGACAGCCCGCTTCAAATCATCCCACAGATGTTCAATGATATTCAGGTCTGGGGACTGGGATGGCCATTCCAGAACATTGTAATTGTTCCTCTGCATGAATGCCTGAGTCGATTTGGAGCAGTGTTTTGGATCATTGTCTTGCTGAAATATCCATCCCCGGCGTAACTTCAACTTTGTCACTGATTCTTGAACATTATTCTCAAGAATCTGCTGATACTGAGTGGAATCCATGCGACCCTCAACTTTAACAAGATTCCCGATGCCGGCATTGGCCACACAGCCCCAAAGCATGATGGAACCTCCACCAAATTTTACAGTGGGTAGCAAGTGTTTTTCTTGGAATGCTGTTTCTTTTTGGACGCCATGCATAACGCCTTTTTTTATAAACAAACAACTCAATCTTTGTTTCCAAAATGAAGTTGGCTTCTCCAAATGTGCTTTTGCATACCTCAGGCAACTCTATTTGTGGCGTACGTGCAGAAACGGCTTCTTTCTCATCACTCTCCCATACAGCTTCTCCTTGTGCAAAGTGCGCTGTATTGCTGACTGATGCACAGTGACACCATCTGCAGCAAGATGATGCTGCAGCTCTTTGGAGGTGGTCTGTGGATTGTCCTTGACTGTTCTCACCATTCTTCTTCTCTGCCTTTCTGATATTTTTCTTGGCCTGCCACTTCTGGGCTTAACAAGAACTGTCCCTGTGGTCTTCCATTTCCTTACTATGTTCCTCACAGTGGAAACTGACAGGTTAAATCTCTGAGACAATGTTTTGTATCCTTCCCCTGAACAACTATGTTGAACAATCTTTGTTTTCAGATCATTTGAGAGTGTGCTGTCCATGTTCGGCGACCATCAAACTTAACTGAACTTGAATTGTTTTGTAGAAAGAAATGGTCCAAAATCCCTTCATCCAGGATCCAGGAACTGATTAAAAGCTACAGGAAGCAACTAGAGGCTGTTATCTTTGCAAAAGGAGGATGTACTAAATATTAATGTCACTTTTCTGTTGAGGTGCCCATACTTTTGCACCGGTCAAATTTTGGTTTAATACATATTGCACATTTTCTGTTAGTACAATAAACCTCATTTCAATCCTGAAATATTACTGTGTCCATCAGTTATTAGATATATCAAACTGAAATGGCTGCTGCAAACACCAAAATATTTAGAACTAAAAATGATTAAGATTAATAGGGGTGCCCAAACTTTTTCATAGGACTGTATATAGAGATGCGTGAGTAGTTAAATATTCGATATTCGTTTTGAGTAGCCCCTCAATATTTGACTACTCAAATTGAATATCGAATCCTATTATACTCTATGGGGGAAAATTCTCGTTTCAGGGGTAGGCAACATTTGATCAAATTGAACTTACCAAGTCGACGAGTGAGGATCGGGCTGGATTTTCCTTGAAGTCTTCTCCTTGCAGCGTCTCCGCAGCGTCTTCCGGCTCTGAATTCACTCTGCCAGGTATCGGGCCTGGGCAGAGCCGACTGCATATGCCCGCACTACAAGAAAATGGCCACTTACAGTCAAAGCTTTCCGTCGTCTGCCTCGGCGAAAAAGATAGGTTCACCCCTGGGAGGATCAAGTATTTATCTTACCATTGCAGTCCCTACATAATTCTTCTGTTGGAGCAAGGAATACATATTTTATACTAAGGCCCCAAGTTGTGGCGTTTGTGCTACGTGGGGCCCCGTTCTTAATGTATTAAAGGTTATGTACCACTTGAGTAGTCACAGCGTGCGAAAAACAGCTTCAACCTAGTCATACTGTCTCCTTGTTAATCATGTCTACTGGGAAATCATGTCCAGGGGTTGTGATTACCAAAGGCACAGCATGACCTGTCTGAAGCTCCTCCCCTGTGACTACTTAGGGTAATTTACATATGACTTTTTATGCTTTCAAACTAACTTCATTTTGCTGCAACAGAAACATTACAGAGGGCACCAATGGAAAGGGAACTACTGTATCCTGCGCACAACAGGGCCAGATTAAATAGAAAAATTGTGCAATTGTTGCCGGGAAGGAATTTTTCCCTTGAAATGGAACAATTGGCATGAGCCTCATGGTTTTTGTTTTTTTTTGCCTTCCCCTGGATCAACACTAGGGGATTGTAGGGTTATAGGTTGGACTTTATGGCCTTATGTCTTCATCCAACCTCATCTACTATGTAACTATGTAACTATACTTATTGATAAATTTTACATGGTTTTTCCTTTTCGGACAAAAAAAAAAAGAAAGGTAAAATACAGTTACAAGGTCAGTACTAGTCGATGTGGTTGATAAATCTAATGTGTCACAAGTGTTCTTTAAAATACCTACGTCTCCATGCACATGTGCCTCCAAATCTACCATCCTGTTAAGAGATTTTCTATTTTCTTCAGTAACCACTTAACATCTCCTTCTGTGATGTTCAAACATGTAGACTCTCACACGGCATAGTAGTACAGTATATGCATAAAATATAAGGCTGTATTATTTTAGCTTTCTCCATAGCATAAATATGTAATCCCTTTTGCTAAAGCACTGCCAAACTATTTTTGCCGCTAACTGAATCTTCTTGCTTCTCTCGTTTGTCTTTGATAGAAAATTGAAAGAGGTCTTGCAAAATGGGATTTAGACTGCTTGCAGAAAAATAAAAGATTTGTTTCGGCTTTCTATTCACTGCTTTATAATAGTTTTGTATTGCCTTTCAGTAAACATTGCACCTTTTTTAAATCAATTGCATAAAAAAATAAACAATTTTTTATCATTTATATGATTGGATGAGTTAGGAAAAGTTATTCAAGACAAAAGAAACACAGTGTGATCATTTATAAGATACCGTGTGTCCTAGAAGCTAAATACAAAGAGATCCGCATCTTTTTTCCCTTACCAATTTGGCAGACATACATTAAGTCAACTGTGGCATATCATTTTTAATAATTTATTAGCTTACATAAAGGCAAATTTGTAGTTTTCTTTATGGAACAAACAATAGGCAAAGCTTCAAAGTTTACTATATCTTAAACATGACAGATACACTGCCTGGCCAAAAAAAAAGTTGTGAGTGTTAATATTTAGTTGGGCCACCATGAGCACGAATGACAGCATGCATCCATCTTGGCATGGAGTCTATAATGTTCTGCAGTGTAGACTCAGGGATTTTGATCCAATTCTCAAGTATCAGGGAGCCCAGGTTACGCAGATTCATTGGGGGTGGTGAGTAACAGCGCAGGTTCCTTTCCAGCACATTCCAGTGTTTTGTGTGCTTCTCGTCGCACCCGGACATGACCATCACTCTGGAACAATGTGAAACGTGATTCATCTGACCACATGACCTTTCTCCACTGCTCTAGGGTCCAATCCTTGTGGTCTCTTGCAAATGACAGGCGCCGACGTCTGTTGGTCTCTGTCACCAATGGCTTTTGTGTGGCAACACAACTGTTGAGACCCATTCCTTTGAGTTCTCGTCGCATTGTTCACTCCCAAATGTGTTGCTCCGTCAAGTTGAACATCTCTGTGAGCTCAAAGGTGGTTTTCCAGCGGTTATTCTTCACCAGTTGCTTTAGGGACCTACGAACTTAAGTTTCGAGTATAGTCTTACCCCCACACTTTCCACGGTTGGAGGGGGGTTCTCCACTATCTCGCCATGCTCGTATGATACGCTGAACAGTTCTCTGTCTGATACCAGTTACTTCGGCTATCTCCTTGGTCGATTTGTTGGCCTGATGCAATCCAATGACTTGCGCCTTCTTGAAGGCACTAACATCTCTTCCTCTGGTAGCTCTTCCGTTGGTAGACATTGCTTCACACCTTTAATTATGATCTGCACTTGACAGGCTACAGCTCAATTATATATATTCAAGAATATATGCAAATTCCTGTCATGAACAGTTCATAATTATATCAGCGGTGGAACGGTACCTTGTTGCACAACGTGACTTATTTATTGGCCAGGCAGTGTAGCAGCAAGGCCAAAAGTGGAGAGTACCCATGTTTTTTGGGGAATTCTCTAACTTATTTCAACTTCTACACTATGAATTTTAAGGAGCAATGGAGAAACCCCTCCTATATTTTTGTAAAATAACTTGTCTACTAATCATTGAACATTGTTGCAAACGTTCACACTTGTGCCCATGTCCACCTGCTGGGTCTCCGTTTTATTCCAAGGAGAAACTGCATAGGGGACGGCTTCCCGGCGGACAGTTTTAAAACCTATTTATTTGAATGGGTTTTTAAAGCAAACCACCAGTGTCCATATGCAGCCTCTCCGTGGGGAAACCATTTTTTCTTGCACAGACAAATGAATGGGATTTTATACTGACTGCTGGCAAGCCGTCCCCTGTCCAATTTCCCTTGGGAATAGGATGGAGACCTGGTGGGCGGACATGGGCGTAAGTGTGAATACCCCCTAACACAGAACTTGTACCTAAGTATCAAAGGGAAAGTCAGCCACATTGATTTTTTTTTTTTTTTTTAAATCAATAACTTTTTAGATCATATTTTACAAATCATTATATCACATAGGCATCATAATTACAATGAGTAGAGTATTCAAAAGGACGAGGGTTTAGGCACAATACAATAAAGAAAAAAATGCAGCAGGGGGCAATACGGTGGCTCAGTGGTTAGCACTTTAGCCTTGTGCCACTGGAATCTTGGGTTCAAATCCTGCCAGGGACAACCTGTGCAAGGAGTTTGTATGTTTTCCCCGTGCTTGAGTGGATTTCCTCCCATACTCTAAAGACATACTGATAGGGGAAAAATATACATAGTAATCCCTATATAGGGCTCACAATCTACATTAAAAAAAAAGAAAAAAATGCAATAGATACTATGTTATCCTGCTTTTGAAATATATAGGATGTAGGCAAATAATATTTCTAAAATCAATAGATACATGTGAATTTATTACGCGGGTGAGGCTAGAAACAAAAATAAAAGAGATGGGGGTTGAAGAATCCAGGGTTCACATATCAGCTAGATATCATGAATCGTTGAGGGGAGGAGAGAGGGTGTGTTGAGATAGTTGAAAAGGGGGTAATTTATGTTCTATGCCCCCTCAGATAAATTGCTAGTAAAATTTACTCATAGTCTTCCAAAAGAAAATCAGACATGTTGGAATTTAATTCTCTAAAAGTTGTCTTTAGCATCTTATTTCCATTTAATTATCAAGAGAACAAAAAAAGTAAGGTGCATGCATACGGAGACATTCAGTAAGAAAGGATGCGGGCTAAACAAGCATTTAGCAAACAGCTTACTAAGTTAGGCCCCGTTCACGCGGGGCGTGGATGGCGGATTTTGGTCCTTATTCTGACGCAGGAAGCCATGTCAGAATATGGCCAAAATCTGCCTGCCGCGACTGTCGGAAGTCGCAACACTCCGGTCCAGCATAGAGCCAAATGAATGGGCCTAGACCGGAGCGTGCTGTCACGAGTCAGACACTAAAAAAAGAACGCTAGCGTTCTACATAGACCACCATTGTGAGGGGGCAGATTATGATGTGGATTCCACGCCAAAATCGGAATGGGCCTTATAGGGCAAGCTTTAAAGATGTTGCTTTACTTTCTTTGCTTTTGTAGCCTATGCACATGATTCTTCATGAAAGTCTTGCACCATACTGTATATCACCATGTACTTAGGCTTAATTCAAACCATCTTCATGCAGTATATTTGCCATACATGTTCGACTAGAAAGGTATAGTGCATGCGACAGACATATACAAAAAGCAATAATAATAAGTTATATCGACTGTATGCCAGATGAACACTCTTCTGGCATATATATTATACAATAATATACTATTACCAATTGAAGCCCCTTGAGCCTAATGTACATTAAAATCTGGAACTACCAGATATCATTTATCATACATTTGTCTACTTGTGGCCAACAGGCCTTTGCACCATCTCAGATGCCATCTTTGCTACCTATGCACTTATGAAAGTTACTTCTTGTTTCCAAACCCATGTACTGAATGTAAGGCCAAACATATTGTGAATTACTACTTAGTTGGCAAACTTTTTTCATTCTTAGATTACTTTTTTTCATTAAAGGGGTTGTCCCATCACAAGGATCCTATCTATACTGCTTGTTAATGTGGATGTAAGACTTTTCCTAAATACACTGCTTCAGCAAAACTGCTTTGTTTGTCCACTATCTTACTTTATTCAATTCATTGTTGACACAGCCCTGACTTATCTGCTCAAAAGTCAAGTGATGTATCTGCTGCTCTCAGTGGAGAGGGAGGAGGGGCTAAGTGCACGGGAGCGAGCCTGTGTATCTAGCTATTCCTGTGTCTACACCATGTGACCTACCTCCCTGCTCTCAGATAGGGGAGAGGAGCTGCTTTCATTCCTGAACTCATCTTCTGTTCTCCCAGTTATCAGGCTAGCTAATTCAATTGTGTTCATTATGGCAGAGACAGGCAGTCTCTGTATGTAACACAGAATGGAGTTGCTCCTGCCTGTACTTCATAGTCCAATATTGTGCATATAGTGTTATTTGAGGACCTTTGATGACATCACAGACCCTTCAGCCGCCCCATGGGATCATGCTATGCAGTGGGTGGAGCTACACACTAATTTGGGGGCAGAGCTAAACGGCAGGTTGCATATGAAACCCCGACCACCAAATGACACAAGAAAGCAGGAAGAAAGATTTTACAGCAGTGAAGACTGGTGAGTATGCGACGTGGGAATACCCCTTTAAATTACAAATCTTAGATTCTCCTTAGCAGTATATAGAATTAGGTTACTTTCACATGGTCAGTATTTGCTCAGTATTTTGCTCCAGCATTTGCAAATCAAAACAAGACAAGGAAGCTACAATACAATATATATTAAAAAAAAAGTATAAAGGATTTTGCACCTCCTCTGTCTTTTTCGGACCCACTCCTGCTCTTGGTTTACATATTCTGATCATAAAGACTAACTATATACTGACTGTGTGAAAACAATCAAATATGTGTAAAAAAAATCCATGTTTATCAGCTGGACAGCAGATAACCTAAGATTCATGGAGTTGTAGTTACATCTTGCATGTTTTATTTATTTTTGCGGCAATCTGTCAAATTTTAGATGAGGTTGTCTTCCTTTTTTGTGAATTTTTCTTTATCTTTAATGTTATAATTTATTCCAGTATTATTTATAATTAATGGATTTAGCTTCAGAACAATGAACTTGCATTTGAGAGACCAAAAAATGATTTATCTAGTTTGCTCTAGCTTTGAACAACTGGGGCATGCTAATTAAATTATTCAAGGAAATATGTGTGTATGCCATCTCTGGCTGAGCGTCTCCGAGCTCAATTACAAAACCTATTAAAAGTAATGTACACTTAATTTAACCTGAAATGAGAACTTGTAGTTCATAATAGTTCCAGATGCAGACTTATGCTACTTCTTTCTATATATATCACATAGAAATATCTGCTCTAGACAGTTTAGAAGTTTTCAGTGTTACTTTTTTAGGGGACTTGCTACTTGGTATCACACACACATACTGTAGGGAAAAAAAGTATTTAGTCAACCACCAATTGTGCAAGTTCTCCCACTTACAAAGATGAGGTCAACCTGTAATTGACATCATAGGTAGACCTCAACTATGAGAGACAAAATGAGAAAACAAATCCAAAAAATCACATTGTCTGATATGGAAAGAATTTATTTGCAAATTATGCCTATGCCTATGTCTCTGTGGCGCATTAGCCACATCAGCCATGCCATGTAGATGGTATTGTCATGCACATGATTGTTCAGTATTAGAGATGAGCGAGTAGTACTCGATCAAGTAGGTATTTGATCGAATACTATGGTATTCGAAATACTCGTACTCGATCGAGTACCACTCGCTGTTCGAATGTAAAAGTTCGATGCAGAACCAGCATTGATTGGCCGAATGCTATACAGTTGGCCAATCAACGCTGGTTCTTCTCCTACCTTTAGAAGTCTTCTCCGTGCAGCTTCCCCGCGGCATCTTCCGGCTCTTCATTCACTCTGCCAGGCATCAGGCCTGGGCAGAGCCGACTACGCATGTCCACTTGTAGTGCGGGCATGCGCAGTCGGCTCTGCCCAGGCCCGATGCCTGGCAGAGTGAATGAAGAGCCGGAAGACGCCGTGGGGATGCTGCACAGAGAAGACTTCTCGGAGGATCCAGCCCAACCCTCACTCGTGGACTTGGTAAGTATGATTTGATTGAACATTGCCTACCCCTGTAACGAGCATTTCCCCCCATAGACTATAATAGGGTTCGATATTCGATTCGAGTAGTCGAATATTGAGGGGCTACTCGAAACGAATATCGAACCTCGAACATTTTACTGTTCGCTCATCTCTATTCAGTATGTGTCCCTTACTATCATGTTATTAGGCTGTTCTGGTGGATCCACCATTGTCTGCACCTTCTGTTTATGTTAATACACACGCTGTGCCCATAAATACAGCATAGGAGAAGTGTACAGTATACACACAGGATAACTGAAGTTAGGTGTACATACATACAAGATAAAAGAAGTGGTTATTTGAAGTGCCGATATACTGTATATACAAGATAAGACATATGTTACTAAACTGTGCTCATATATAAAGGGTTACAGGGGTAATACTTTACAGCCAAAAGGGAAGGGGTGTATAGCAGAATATGAAAGAGTAAACAAATGCTTTTGGGAATAGCGAGGCACAGAACAGGGGATCATAACAAGTATTCTCACTATTGCTAATTGTGATGTTATCCTATAGAGTATAGGCCACCACTGGAGCAGGGAAACTTTCACTATTTTGATGCTGCTATGAATGTTTCCATTGCAGGAGCAAGAACATAGACTGGCGTCTTGAACTGTCAGTTTTACAGTTTTTTCATACCCAATCATGAAGAAGGTAAAACCAGAAAGGTATGAGACCCGTCTCTCCAAGGTCTCCATAGCACCTGCCTGCTCTGCCTCTATGGCACGTACCTTCACTCTTGACGTTACTAATGGGGCTTAATTAGTAGAAGAGAAATCTCGTTGAACATTTTCAATTTTTTCATTCTCTTCTTTTAGACTTATTTTCTCCAATGACACAAAATTCCCAGTTAGATTTGTCTTCAGTTGTCACTTTAAATAAATCTGAAACATCCTTCCTGTCTTTCTCCAGAGACACTTATCAAAATATTCACTTGTTCCATGGTAGAATGCACCGAAGCATCAAAACATCAGGGGTGCTGGTGTGACTGATCAGTAAAAAGAAAACAGCATTTATACTCCATGAACAAATAGCTGGGATTCACAGAGCACACTTCCTCCAACGTGTGGTTAAATGATGGAAACGACACTTCATGTTTATTGCAGGTTACTGGTTTTCTAGTAAACTGTGAAACATAAATATCTTATATACGTAAATGCAGCCTACAGCTACAGGACAGACATATGACCTATATAGCTACAAGGGGATGCAGAAATACAGGGACCTTTAGCATGACATCATTATAAATATACTAGACTGCAGCCAGGCTCTGACCACTGTATAGCTCAGTTTTGATGGAGGTTTGGTTTAGCGGCATTAGAGGGATGGGCTTAAAGAGAATATTTTACCACCTCCACCAAGATTTATTCTCTAGTCCTCACCATTCCCAAGCAATAAGTGCTGTTAGTTATTGTGCATGATATGCAGCTTAGGTCTAAAAGGTAAGGTGAGCAATGTCAGGCAGGAGCAGGCAAGGGAACATGGCCCCCTCTGATTGGATCTCAGAATCACACCCCATTTCCTTCTCCTGCCTGACACTGCCCACTTGACAGTAGATAGGGCCGACAGCAACACTGTCGGGGTCCCAAGCTCCTGAGGGGGCCCATACAGCTGCTGGGTGCTCAATGCTGCTGAAGTGGAAGTGAAGATGGCTGTGAGTAAAAGTGGGGATCAGTAAGTAGGGCAAGCAACAAGAGCATTCGTTGGGTGAGCTCCGAGTGATTCACATGGTGGTCACATTCAGACTGCATACATCCAAACTGAAACTGTTATCATTATACTCTGGAGTCTGAAGAGACCCCAGAGTATAATGAACGGAGGCCCCAGCGTCAGGACAAATAATTACATCAGCCTAATCCATGTGTGTAACGAGGGCCGAAGGCTAAGTAGGAACTCACGTTGAAGCCCAAGAGAAGTGAATAACACTGTTTTTTATGTTTGTCCCTGCCCCTGGGCCTCTGATCATTATAGTCTGAGGGTCTAAAAAGACCCCTGGGTATAATAACAGTTCTTGGCTGGTGAACCTCAAAAATTTTGGGTTCCGTCAAATCCAGAATTATTGCAAGGAACACTGTACGGGCCACTATGGGACATAATACTGTGTGAAGGGTCCACTGTGGGAGATTATACTGTTTGAAGAGACTGTTATGAGGCATTATACTATGTGAAGGGGTCTACATTATACTGTGTGCAGGGGCCACTATGTGATATTATATTCTGTGCAGGGGCCGTTATAAGACATTATGCTGTGTGCAATTGCCGCTATGGGACATTATACTGTGTGCAGGGTCTAAAAAGGTTTTATCTAGTTGTATAGAATGGACTGTGTTACAGTTCAGTCCAGTATGTCTGCCTCAGCAAAGAAAACATCCGATTTCGGTTGTCTTTTTGCTTTGGTACACATGACTTTCTCCAAAGGGGACTCATTGAGGCTCTGTTACCCAAGGGCCAACAATAGCCTGGAGCTGGCCGTTACAGTAGAGAGGCTAAGTAGTATATTATGCTCCACAACTAGCAGCCCTTATTGCTTGGGAACACCAGGGGGCTAGAGGAAAAAAAAAATCCCACTGTGTTGAAATCAGCGGAGTGGCCCCCAGATGGTAAGTAATGTAATTGGTGGAAGTGATAAAAGGTCCTCCGTAACTGTCAAGGGAGAGCTTTAGGTCTTCCCTAGATTTTGTTCGCTGGAGGACTACACTGGGGAGTTGTTAGGGAACCCTGGAACGGGGACACAAGAGACAGTGAGCCCTAGGCTTATGCCCCCCGCTCTCCCTTCCTATTGCCAGGCCCTATCCTACGTAATAGGCGGCAACCACGAGGACAGTCCCTCCCTGAGTATGTGACACACAAAACGCAGACAAGACGAACAACAACAATGGGAAGTCAACTTAGCCAAGGGTCAGTAACAGTCGGGCAATACAGTACCAAATCGGAGTCCAAAAAGAGAAGTCAGTGAGGAAAGCCAAAGGTCAAGTATAATAGAGTAATCAAAACAGAGACAGTAAGAGCAGGTATGCGTACGGCAATAGCAAGCGCCGGTGTGAATAGGAACCAAGGTTAAATAGGGAGGAAGAACCCACCCATGGAGTTGACAGGGCAGCTGTCAATCACAGGGCACGGCCAGATTAACCTCTAGAGGATCAGAGCAAACTGAAGGTGAAGGAGATGGGTGTGGTGGAAAATCAATCACCAAGGTGAAAGAATAGGGCAGTGTTCAGACAGAGCAAGGAGAACCAAACGGAAAAAATCACAACCGAACACATCTCCTGCGCCGCAGCATGCGGCCGGATGTTACAGTACCCCCCCTTTTACGAGGGGCCTCCGGACCCTCGCCAGATGGACCAGGTTTCGAGGGATTTTGGTGATGAAAAAGTTTGACCAAACGTGGCGCATGGAGATCCCCACCAGAAACCCACGTCCGCTCCTCTGGACCATACCCCTTCCAGTGTACGAGGTATTGGACTGAATTCTGCACTCGACGGGAGTCTAGAATTTTTTCTACTTCATATTCTAGTTCCCCTTGAATCACCACAGGCGCAGGTGGACTGGACGAAGGAAGGACGGGCGAAACATATTTTTTCAAGAGTGACTTATGAAAGACATTGTGGATACGGAAAGAATTAGGAAGTTGTAATTTAAAAGAAACTGGATTAATACATTCTGTGATTACATAAGGCCCAATATAACGCGGTGCAAATTTCCCTGAGGGAACTCTAAGACGCAGGTTCTTGGAGGATAACCACACTCGATCTCCCACCCTGTATTCTGGACCAGGTAAGCGTTTTTTATTAGCCTGTCGTTTTTGGTATTCTTGGGCTTTTACCAGGCTCAGGCGAGCCTGGGCCCAGACTGTGCACAGTCGTTGATAAATCTGCTCAGCATTGGGATTAACAGACTCAGTACTATAGAGAGAGGAGTACCTGGGGTTAAAACCATAATTACAATAGAACGGCGACATTTTAGTGGTGGCATTAACCCTGTTGTTTATTGCGAACTCTGCTAGAGGAAGAAAGGCTCTCCATTTTTCCTGAGCATCAGACACAAAACACCTTAGATATTGCTCCAAGGTTTGGTTGAATCTCTCAGTCTGACCATTTGTCTCAGGATGGAATGCTGATGAAAAAGACAGAGAGATTCCCAAACGACCACAAAATTCTCTCCAAAACTTAGATACAAATTGCACACCACGATCGGATACAATACTTTCAGGGATGCCGTGTAGGCGGAGTATGTGATTAATGAAGTGCGAGGCTAGACGTGGAGCACTTGGGATTTTCTTGAGCGGTACAAAGTGACACATTTTTGAGAATCTATCCACAACCACCCAAATCACAGTTTTTCCTTGGGAACAGGGCAAATCAGTAATAAAATCCATTGACAGATGGGACCACGGTCTACTAGGTACAGGAAGAGGATGAAGAAGGCCCTCTGGTAACCTTCTAGGTACCTTCATCCTAGCGCATATCTCACAGGCTGTTACAAACTCCTGTACATCCCGGGACCAACTGGGCCACCAGTATGAGCGAGAGAGCAAATACTTGGTACCAGAGATGCCAGGATGTCCTGCTAAAGGGGAGCAGTGAATCTCCTCCAACACACGGAGACGAAGGTTGGGGGGTACAAATAGTTTCCCAGTCGGCGTATTTCTGGGAGCCAAATCTTGCGAATTTACCACAGACGTAGCCAGGTCAGGGTTTATGGTGGCCATTACCACCCCAGGGGACAGGATTTTTTCTGGCACAATCTCTTGGTCCCCACTTGGATAAAAACTACGGGAGAGAGCATCGGCTCGCACATTTTTAGTACCAGGACGATAAGTTACAACAAAATTAAAATGCATGAAGAACAAGGCCCATCGAGCCTGTCTAGGGGATAGTCGTTTAGCCCCATCCAAATACATCAGATTCTTGTGATCGGTAATGACCGTGACTTTATGTTTAGCCCCTTCAAGGAAGTGTCTCCATTCTTCGAACGCCCATTTGATGGCTAAAAGTTCGCGATTCCCTACATCATAGTTGCACTCTGCAGGGGAGAACTTCCTGGAGAAAAATGCCACAGGCTGCAAACATGTGAGAGTCTCTGGACCCTGGGACAAAACCGCACCAACCCCCACTTCTGATGCATCCACCTCCACAACAAAGGGTTGCTCCAGGTCTGGTGGTATTAAGACCGGAGCTTCCGCAAAACATGACTTTAATTTTTCAAATGCCTGTTCTGCCTCAAAAGACCAGTTGGTCAAATCTGCACCCTTTTTAGTTAAATCCGTTAATGGCTTGGCAATGATAGAAAAGTTTTTTATAAATTTTCGATAGTAGTTGGAAAAGCCCAGGAAGCGTTGCAGTGCCTTCAGACTAGAAGGGCGTTCCCACTTTTTAATTGCCATGACCTTGAGTGGGTCCATACAGAATGAATCGGGGGTAATGACATAATCCAGGAAGGTGACCTTTTGGACTCCGAACAGGCATTTGGATAATTTAGCAAACAGATTGTTTTGGCGTAATAGCAACATAACATTCCTGACGTGTTGCACATGTGTAGCCCAATCTGGAGAAAAAAACAGGATGTCATCCAGATAGACCACCACATACCGACCCAAGAGATCTCTAAAAACATCATTAATAAAGTGCTGGAACACTGCTGGGGCATTACACAGCCCGAAGGGCATAACCAGATACTCAAAATGCCCCTCCGGGGTGTTGAATGCGATTTTCCACTCATCTCCCTCCTTGATCCTGATCAAATTGTATGCCCCCCGGAGATCAACCTTAGAAAACCAGCGGGCACCCACAATCTGATTAAAAAGATCCGGAATCAGTGGAAGCGGATACTGGTTTCTGACAGTAATTTTGTTTAGTTCCCGATAGTCAATGCATGGTCGTAAACCCCCATCTTTTTTATCCACAAAAAAGAAACCAGCTCCCATGGGAGAATTAGATGGACGAATGTGACCTTTCAGAAGGCTTTCCTGGATGTATTCCCGCATAGCCTTACGTTCAGGGGCAGAGAGATTGAAAATCCTTCCCTTTGGATATTTAGAATTCGGAAGGAGCTCAATCGCACAGTCATACGGTCTATGCGGGGGTAACACCTCAGCACATTTAGGATCAAATACATCACAGAAGTCAGACAGGAATTCAGGAATAACCGTCTCCTCACTGAGACAATTGGAGGTACACAAAGCTATGCAATGAGAAGAGCATTGATTTCCCCACTTTACCAATTCTTTAGTGGCCCAATCGAAAGTAGGATTATGGAGACTTAACCAGGGAAGTCCTAAGATAATGTCAGATGACAAATTTTCCATAACAAAAAAGCTTATGATCTCAGTGTGTATTGAGCCCACTTGTAATGAGATCAGCGGTGTTTTAAAACGAATTTTACCCCTGGCCAGGGGAGTAAAATCCGCTCCAGTCACCACTAGGGGGGTGTCTAATGGCACAAGATAAAGACACAAAGCAGAAATAAATGAAAATTTAACAAAGTTAGTGGCAGCCCCAGAATCTACCAGGGCCTGCCCAGACACAGATCTGTCTCCAGAGGACAGAGAAACAGGTAACATCAATCTATGAGAGTATTTGGAAGGTACCTGGTGGCCTGAGTGGTTCTCCCAATTACCACTCAGGCCCTGAAGGTTTTCTGCTGGTGTGCGTGGTTTGAGGGAACAGTCTCGGACGAAATGACCTGGTTTACCACAATACAGGCAGAGGTTATTCTGGACACGATATTCCCGTCTAGCCTTGGTATCCAGCGCTCCCAGCTGCATAGGCTCGTCCCCAGGGGTGACAGGAGGAGAATTTGTTTTTTTAAACGGAAAAGAGTGGTAGACAGAAGGTTTAACAGAATCAGACCCTACCCTCTCTTTACGTCTGTCCTGGAGTCTCCGGTCAATGCGAACAGCTAAGGTCATGGCCTGTTCTAAGGTGGGGGGATCCGGGTGACCTACCCAAACATCTTTAACTGAGTCATTGAGACCTTGTTTAAAGAGAGCCCTCAACGCTGCATCACACCAACCTGTGGTTATACTAAGTTTCCGAAACTCAGAGCAATAAAGTTCAGCGGAGCGTTTATCCTGCCGGAGGGTAAGTAGTTGTGACTCAGCAAGTCCAATTTGGTCAGGCTCTGCATAAATGGCCCCCAAAGATTTGAAAAATCTTCACAAATCTGCCCACTCCTCTGCTTCAGGGGGAAGTTTCAGGGCCCAAGTCTGTGGATCCCCCTGTAAGAGAGAGATGACCACCCCCACCATCTGAGACTGAGATGCATGAGGATTGACACGAAAGTATAGCAAACATGACTCTCGAAATGTCTCAAACTTCCCTCTGTCCCCAGAAAACCGGTCCGGGAGTAACATTTTAACCTTGGGAAGGGAAATGACACTAGTAGGTGTAGCCGCAGTCTTTGCTTGTTTTTGGGAGAGGTTGTGCACCTGATTAGCCAGTTCAGACACAAAACCTGCTAAACCCTCCATCCGAGATACCAGGTCTTGAACAGAAGCCATATTATGGAATAGGAGGGAATTTTTTTTTACAGGAGTTACAGGAGTATTAGCATTGTGACTGAAGTGTGTTATTGTATTATGTTTACAGTGTGGCTATGGATATATATATAACATATATACCCCCACACACATACATGCAATATGGAGTTCTTTGAATGATATTGATTTAACACACTAAAATGTTAAATGACTCAAAAACGCGTTTCATCTCTTTAGCTCTCCTCTTCCCCATATTCTGTATTTTCGATTCAATATTATACTGAAGACATTTCAAAGAATCTTTTTCTAAGCCAGTGCACTGGGTGACAGTTACATTGATGGAAATATGAGGCATACATTATCCTGCTGCTATTTTTTTCTGTTAATCAAATGAAAAGAACACATTTTCTGCCGTACTGATAAGCTGAACTATGATAAACTGAGATTAATCACATGATTTTCCAATTAACATTGTGTAATTTGACATGGTTTATGAATACTTGTGGATACTTTAATTAAAAATCCATAAATTAGAAAGTTATATTTATAATTGAGATAGAAGATGTTCAAATGATTCCTATTCTTAGCTTCAAGAGCATCACACCTACAGTGGTGAAGGACAAAGGAACATTAATATGTATGCGTTTTACTAAGTTTCAAGCACATCTAAAATATCAAATTGTGTTTTACAAAAAGTCTCCATATTTGTTATCCTATTTTAAAGTAAAAAGAACTAACAGATGTAATGTTTCCAAAGGAAGACTGTCATGAGGAGAACCCATGACCATATGGCAAACAATGTCTTCCAGTGAGACCATGCATTGGGTTGCCATCTAAATTGACAGCATGCAGTGCCACATTTGTCCTGCAGTTTCCACTGGTGATCAAAGCTTACTGATGGGAATTTAAGTTGCTGGACCCAGAATGATGAACTGTCAATGTATTTTCAATTAGAATAACCAAAGGGCTGGAATTCAAATTTTAACAACACCTTGGGCGAGCTGGTGGGCATACAATTTTTTGGGAGGACCGGATGAAGGAGGCACAGGATATGTAGCACACCACAAAAAAATTGAAATGGGAAAAGGAACAGAGCAAATGAAATTTTTCAAGTCATGCCCAATTTAACACAAAATCACACCTGCTTTTGAAGCTCCCCAGAGTGGCTCCTGTCAGCCAGAGTGGTCCCTAACGTAAATTATGTCCACATATATTAAAGGGGTTATCCACCTCTTTAATATTGAGGCCTATCCATGGATAGACCATTGATATTACATCTTCAGGTGTGAATCAACCAGGACTAGAGATGAGCGAACAGTGAAATATTCGAGCTTCGATATTCGTTTCGAGTAGAGCCTTAATATTCGACTAGTCGATCAAATATCGAATCCCATTACAGTCTATGGGGAAAAATGCTTGTTTAAGGGGAAACCACTATTCGACTAAAGGAGAGTCACCAAGTCCACGAATAGCAGGAGGAGTGTTTAGGAGGAGCGCTGTGCAGTTAAAGTGCATGGACTCCCATTATAATCTATCAGGTCCGTGCTCTTTAACTGCTCAGTGCTTGCAGTTGCGCTGATAAAAAGTCTGCTCCCTCGTAACCACATGCTGCCAGCTCTCCCGACTAGCAAAGACGAACCTGCGGCAAATCAACGCTGGTTCTGCAGCAGGCTTGTCCTTGCTAGTCGGGAGAGCTGGAAGCTTGCTGTTAGGAGGCAGCTGACTTTTTTGTCATAGGAATGCATTGACCAGCGTTGATTGGCCAGTGTACAGCATTCGGCCAAACAACACTGGTTCTGCCAGAGGCTTGTCTGTGAGGAGGCGGAGGAGATCAAGACCACAATGGAGACTGCTGTGGTCCGATCCCTTAGACTCGGCCTCCTCACAGACGAGCCTCCGGCAGAACCAGCGTTGATTGGCCGAATGCTGTACACTGGCCAATCAACGCTGTTCAATGCATTCCTATGAGGAAAAAGTCAGCTCCCTTGTAACAGCAAGCTTCCAGCTCTCCCGACTAGCAAGGATGAGCCTGCTGCAGAACCAGCGTTGATTTACCGCAGGCTCGTCTTTGCTAGTCGGGAGAGCTGGCAGCTTGCGGTTATGAGGGAGCTTACTTTTTCTCATAGGAATGCATTGATCAGCATTGATTGGCCAGTGTACAGCATTCGGCCAATCAACCCTGGTTCTGCCAGAGGGTCGTCTGTGAGGAGGCGGAGTCTAAAATCAGACCACAATGGATACTGCTGTATAGCATTCGGCCAATCAACGCTGGTTCTGAATCAAATATTTACTGCAAATAGCTAGTAGTATTCGATCGAGTACAAATATTTTGAATACCGTAGTATTCGATCGAATACCTACTCGATCAAATACTACTCGCTCATCTCTAGCCAGGACCCCTGCAGGTCAGCTGTTTTGGGACAACATGGATACTGGTGATGTTGAAATGCTGGGAGTGGCACTTCTCTACCACCGTATAGATGAACCTATGGCTTTCTGCTGTACCAGTTTTAGGCCTCATTCAAATCTGCGGCAGTAATCCATTCGGAGGAGTCCACATGGGGACCCCCCGAATGGACTAATGAATGCATTGGCAAGTGGTGTGCAGTGAAAGCACACGGACCTCATAGACTATAATGGAGTCCGTGTGCTTTCCCTACGGTCTCTGCACAAGACATGCAAACAGGAAAGTAGATTGTGAACTACTTTTCTGTCTGGATTACCGACGCAAATGTGAACAAGGCCTTGGAACCAGGATGGGGCTCTTCTTCTCACCAGTTCTGTTGTCCAGCAGTATTTTTAACCAGGTCACCAGAAGCAGGAAAAAACAGCCACATCCAAACCTTTTACATAAGTATATACTGAAAACATTTGTAATGTCATCAGTCTATGACCCTTGGGGTACTTTCTGTCACAGTAAGCATGCTTTCTAAGTTACTTTTTCTATACATTGACTGTTGCATGCTCCTCCACAATACCATGAATGTGGATTTCCTCATTTTGCTGCAGCTGGGTCTACCCACAAGTGGGTGTGTGCTCCCTTCCTGCTACTTAAGAGGCCAGCATGCATACCAGTAAATCTTCCCTGCGCGTATCACATTGAGAGCAATAGAGAAAAAAAAGCCTCCTATTGATTTCAATGGGTAGCGCTCGTATGCCGGCACCCATTCAAGTCAATGGGAGCTGGTTTTTACGCGCTCATTCTGAACGACTTTTACGTTCCGTGTGAAGACTCCTTAAAAGTCAGAGACTTCATTGTTAAAAAAATAATGGACAGCTGAATCCGCTTTTTTAACAAACACAAAGTTTCTGCATGTAGGAAAAAATGGAGATGTGATGGATTGAGTGTATAACGGACACATAGTAAAATCCCATTGAAATCAATGGAAATTTTAAAGTGACAGTTCATCTGGTGTCCGTTGCTAAAATCTTGTAACAGACAATATCAACGGACACTACTGATGGTCATAACAGTAGTGTGAATGCCCCTTGTTTTCAAGCTATATTCACGGTGGGGGGAGTTACGAAAGTAGAATGTTTTCTGGTATATTTTTTACGCATGGCCCTTTGAACCAAAAGATATGCTGAAAATCTAATACTTCATCCATTTTCTATCCTGCCCACGCTATTTAGAAAAGTGGACATAACATGGCGTAAATCAAGATGGGGTGGGGACACCTTGGCCGACAGATTTACAACTTTACAACAGATTTATAAGTCTTGGCCTTGGCTGGCATAGATTTCAATATAAGTACATTGGGATCTCTCAAAATGAACCAGAATTATTAGGACCATGGAACGTTTTTATAATTTAGGCGTATCTTCAACCAGCCTAGCAAACCCCAGCCTTAATGTGTAAGAAATCACAAAAATTATAGCAAAACCATTTAGGATGTTCATACTTAAAAATAACCTGTAAATTATTCTCCATATTCTCTGTACTACTAATCTACATTTATTTCTTATTTTGAAGACTTTTTAAGGCTTTGATTGATCAGATTGTACATAAAAAGCACTTTCTTCGTCTTCGCCTTTCTTTGTTATAATGGCTCACAATAAAACACTAGAATGCCCGACACATACAAATATTTACTATGGAAATACTTGAATAGGAATAATTTTCCTTTGCTTTGTAGTGCTGAGAGATGATTCGATACGTCACTGCAATGCATTTTCTCTTAAGTAAACACTAAAATAAAATTCATGAAAATAAAAAAAAAAATGCATTGAGATGGCTCAGCTTATCATCCTATGAGTTAAGTAGTTTATCCATATATAAGCAGTTTTCTAGCAAAACCAATTTTAATCTCATTCCATCCTTACACAGAAATGTAAAAATGCATCATAAGCATTATACATTCCAGCTACCATGAAATATATCTCCAGAAACATGTAAATATTCCTATGGTGTGATTGAGTATTATCGCAAGCAAAACAAAGCAGATAATTATATACAATTGCTAGGAAGACTTTTTTAATGTTTTTTTTTTTTTCCAAAAGCTTATGAGAAGACTTAAATCCAGTTTATCATATTTACAAGTCATAAATATATTATTGGAGTCTTGGAAATAAAAATATATTGTTTCTGTGGTTTCTCCTGTTTGCGTCTCTCATCATTAGTTTTAAACTACTGTAAGAATCGTCTCTCAACACCATTTAAGGCACTTACTAAAATTTGTATTCATTAATGTTAGGAGCCTATTTTTGTATGAATTATTAATGAATTATTAAAATGAATTATATAAACATATTATATGTATTCTTAGTGAATGTATGGTTTATACATGTGTCACCAGTGGTATGTGTCGAGGGAAGGGGTTAAATGTTTCTTTGTGCCATGAAGACCAAATACTCCAAGTATTTATTGTTTTATAACTAGTTGGCTTTAACCAACTCAGGCATAAAGAGACTATGATAAGATAAGAAAAGAACATTCAGCATTTTGATTTTCAGGAGGAAGACATGACTGCTGATGGTGGTAATGGTAATAGTGGTGGGGTAGTGGTAGTTGTGCTGGTAGGGGTTCTTGAAAGAATCCCATTATGATAAGTCCAAAAAAAAGTGTCAAGAAAGACGATGACACTACCAATGATGATTACCCAATGATTATTCTGTTGTGACCAGGACTTGGCAACTGGGTCAAGGTGACAATGAGATGAATATGGATGAGTTAACTAGTTTGTAACAGCAAGGTTCACTGCAAATTTTCCAAAAATTTCAGAATCGGACAAACGCCAAATTTTTAGAATTCACCACTAGAGATGAGCGAGTAGTACTCGATCGAGTAGGTATTCGATCGAATACTACGGTATTCAAAATACTCGTACTCGATCAAGTACCACTCGCTATTCGAATGGAAAAGTTCGATGCAGAACCAGCATTGATTGGCCGAATGCTATACAGTCGGCCAATCAACGCTGGTTCTTCTCCTACCTTTAGAAGTCTTCTCCGTGCAGCGTCCCCGCGGCGTCTTCCGGCTCTGAATTCACTCTGCCAGGCATCGGGCCTTGGCAGAGCCGACTGCGCATGTCCGCTTGTAGTGCGGGCATGCACAGTTGGCTCTGCCCAGGCCCGATGCCTGGCATAGTGAATTCAGAGCCGGAAGATGCTGTGGGGATGCTGCAAGGAGAAGACTTCTCGGATGATCCAGCCCGACCCTCACTCGTGGACTTGGTAAGTATAATTTGATCGAATGTTGCCTACCCCTGAAAGGAGCATTTTCCCCCCATAGACTATAATAGGGTTCGATATTCGATTCGAGTAGTCGAATATTGAGGGGCTACTCGAAACGAATATCGAACCGCGAACATTTTACTGTTCACTCATCTCTATTCACCACCTATAAACCCCTATTATACTCTTGGGTCTAATCAGACCCAAAAGTATGATAAACAGAGGTCCAGTCTTAGTCACTTGTTCACAGGGCTCCATAGTGACATCTGGTGAGGTTCCACAACTTCTTTGTGATGCTTCCGATCTCCTGAATGTCACCAGCCTGTGGTTGGGTTTCAGCAGTGGATAGCTCACATCCATCAGGAATCCAAAATAAGCCTGAAATGAATGAAGCGCTACACTGGAAGCCACATCAGAGCCCAGGAGAGGTGAGTAAGACTGCTATTTTTATACACCACCTCTGGACCTCCCCACCAACTACTGAGGTCAGCAACATGTGACGACCATGTGAAGCAGTGCAAACAATGGCAACTCCCTGGATCTATGCACACACTTGCAATCATGGCAGGTTTTGTTGCTTGCTGACATAGTGACAAACATTTTGTTAGCCTGAAGCGAAAGGTTGAGTATTGGTTCACCATGTTTAAAATTTTTTGCTATATTGCCAAAATGGGCATAATTTTCCTGCCATCCAAGGGCAGGCAAAATTGGCATTTTATCAGAATAGACTGTTTACCCAGCTTGTCACTTTTTGGAAGATCATGACCGACGCCAGTTGCATGTCTGCCCATTAGATCCCTGCTTGATCCCAGTTCTCCCACTCCTTGGAGGATTCCACCTTGTCAGACAGGCAGCATAAGGAAAATCAGAAGCAGCATCCACCAGTACAGTATATAGAACATTAGAAACCAGAGCGTATTTACTCTACATAATTAGCCTTGGCCAGATGGAACAGAGTGTTAATGTGAATAGAGTATGCCTTTTAGATTCCCATCTGCCTAATGCTATTTTGATTTGAGTATGGTTCTGTATCCTACTTGCCTTTATATCCATTTATATACCTATTCTGTGTCCAAAAGAGGTATGTTTATGAATGAGGTCGTCTTGTTGATGAAGATGGGCTTTTACTATCTGATCAAATAAATGTAACAAAAAACCTGTAATCTATATATGTAACTTATAGCTCATTTATATGTGCAGATATTAAATAATATCAGTAATGCAATTTGATCTCTATTTTTGTGTGTTCTGGTGCCGCTGCATTTTCTGTATTTGTAATATAGTCTGCATTTATAATAGTAGCTTGCATCTGTTCACATTGGAAGGTGAGGTCTGATTTTTTTTAGATAGATAGGTAGATAGAGAGATAGAAATTCTAGATATTAGTGTACATGAATATACAATCTTCCATCTGGAAAAGTCATTTTTGTTTCCGCTCAGTGGTTGATCTAAATTGACCTTTAAAGTTTCCCAAATTTTATTTTTCATTAGCAATTGTATTAATTCCAGCAGTGGCATGAACAGAACTACCATGAAATTAGATTATTTCCCTTGTCCATTTCATTCATGACTTTAGCTGGAAAATAACGTCTTTTAAATGCATCATGTTGTCCTACCTTCTGCCACTAAATGTTTGCTTCAAATGATTACTCTTTAGCATGCTATGCTTCAGGAAACATCTTCTTTATATTAGAATGCCAAGCCTTGAGGGTTCCTCATGATGTGCATAAAAGTTATTTCTGCCAGTATAGCCATCTGTCTAGATAAGAATTGTGAAGAAAACACATTGACTAATTCCAGTTAGAATAAGAGTTAATGCCTAATTATTTAGCTGATTGAAAGTTTATTCTTGCTCAGGAACAAAGATAACCATCAAATATTTGGTATTCGTTTAAAGGCGCACAATCGTTGCCTTACTTATAACATTTTGGATTACATGACTATATATTATTATCATACTGTATTCTGATCACTTGGAATTTGTTTGGTATTGTATTACTCTATATAGAATTTTGGAATGTTTTATTTTTTGCATTTACTTTCTAATTCATTTAATTGTTATAGAACATTTTGTATCAAGATTTGTCCTCCCATAAAGTTGTCCTATTAAAGGGAGTCTATCCGTAGGAAACGTGATTGAACCAGCCACAGTACCTTATAGTGCCAGAGCCCTGGGAACAGTACTATACTTTGTTTTCAGAAACACTGCTTCATTTTCACCTAAGGGCCCCTTCACACGGCGTAAGCACGCCACTCATTTAGACACGTATACATGTGTCTGATCACGGCGCTTCAAAACAGAGCCCATTTATTTCAATGGGAAGCACTCGTATATGCCGATATATGTGCACTTCCCATTGAAATCAATGGGCTCTGTTTTGAAGCGCCACGCTCGGACACGTGTATACGTGTCTAAATGAGCGGCACGCTTACGCCATGTGAAGCGGCCCTAAGGGTAAGGCCAATCAGTCAAGACAGACCTGTGACTGAAATACATTGAAACAACCCCCAAGACCCTAGGTAGAGAGCCTATATAACAGTATAACAGTGCATGCTGACCATAATGGTTTTTATATGTTGCTTCATAGGGCACTGTACAAACATATTCCCTTTAAGAGGAGAATAGGCTTATTTATGATAGTTAAAGGCATAAGGAGGTACAATAGATGTCATAGTTTAGTGGAAAACAAGGTTGTAATGCACATTGTAGAGACTTGGGCTCACATTTATTAATAATTAGAGATAAGCGAGTAGTATTCGATCGAGTAGGTATTCGAACGAATACTATGGTATTCAAAATACTCGTACTCGATCAAAATACTACTCCTATTCACAGTAAAGATTTGATTCAGATACAGCATTGATTGGCCGAATGCTATACAGTGTACAGCATTCGGCCAATCAATGCTGGTTCTGCAGCAGGCTTGTCTTTGCTAGTCGGGAGATTAGCATTGACCAGCGTTGATTGGCCGAATGCTATACAGTGTACAGCATTCGGCCAATCAACGCTGGTTCTGCCGGAGGCTCGTCTGGGACGAGTCGGAGTCTAAAATCGGACCACAGCAGTCTTCATTGTGGTCCAATCTTAGACTTTGCATTGTCATAGATGAGCCTCCGGCAGAACCAGCATTGATTGGCCAAATGCTGTACACTGTATAGCATTTGACCAATCAACGCTGGTCAATGCATTCCTATGAGAAAAAGTCAGCTCCCGCATAACCGCAAGCTGCCAGCTCTTCCGACTAGCAAAGATAAGCCTGATGCAGTACCAGCGCTGATTGGCCGAATGCTATACAGTGTATAGCATTCGGACAATCAATGCTGGTTCTGCAGGAAGAGTAAGGGTTGGTTAACATTAGCACTTGCTTCACGTCCGGAAGGAGTCCGCAGGAGGACCCCCCCTCCGAACGGAATATCAGCGCAACTGCAAGCGCTGGACAGTTAAGCACACGAACCCCATAGCATATAATGGGCTCCATGTGCTTGCCGCGCACTGCCCGCACGAATGATTCCGCACGGAAGGAGTCTGCAGGAGGACTCACTGAATGGAATATCAGCGCAACTGAAAGCGCTGTGCAGTTAAAGCGCACGGACCCCATAGACTATAATGGGGTTCGTGTACTTGCCGAGAACTGCCCGCACAAATCATTCGTGCAGAAGGCAGAAAAAGTCTTTAATTTACATAAGCTACCAGTATAGATAGGATCCTTATAGGATAGGATAGGATCCTAGACATATGCTTTAGGCTCAGTCCTGTTTTTAAGTCTGATGTGTCAATTTTTACAAGAATAAATAATGCATTTACTTGTTCCTGACATTTCTTAAACACAAAATAGTTAATGGGTAATTGTGGTAAGTTTTTTTGAGTGTAAATGTGAAATTTATAGTTTTTTTTTTTTAATTTGTAAGATAACATTGACAATTGAGGACTTATTTTTTGCACAATGAGTTGAAATTTTAGATGGGGTACATCTAATCTTAGCTTTAACTAATGCTATTGAGGGTACTGCAATTTTATCATTATTTGGAGGGTTTTCTTCTTATGCAATTCACTTTTGTATTTTTTTCTGTGGTTCATTATGATTATGCCATTGCTAAGTTTATATGGTTTGTTAGTTTTGATTACTTTTACAAAATAAATCCATTTTTTCCATTAATATGCCCATTACTATTTTTATTTTTATACTGACTGATCTATAGGAAAGCTTGATGTTTGTGTATTTTTATTGTTATCATTTCCATAGAAGCTTCTCAGCACCCTGTGATCACATTATGAAGTGGGTGCAAGAGGGAATCAACTCTTTCTAACCTCTTAGATGTTATGATCTGTAACAAATCAGAGTTGTCTCCAGCTAAAGCAATGAGACTTGGGTGTCAGTTGTATAGTACAACTAGCACTTGGCTGCTCTGTCGCAGTGACCATTTCCATGCTTTCGGCATAGCAGAGCTGTATGAGTGTCCTTTCATTGGATGTATTGTATGTGAACATTTCTGTTTTTGTTATTGAATATCTGTTAGAAATAGACTGATAGGACTGTGCAGCAGGTGTGGCCATGATATCAGGGCCGCAGGCTCTTCTGCTGTAACTGTGCAGTCCAGCATGCATGGTGTTAATCCCCTTGCAGCCGATAGGCGTGGTCGGTCTGCTGACTGGCACTGGTGTCAGCCTATCGGCATCTGGCTTGAAGCACCTGGGCTGGCAGCATACTGCCTTAGCTATGCAGGAAGGGAGAATTCCCCTTATGGGTTAAAATCGTGGGTACCCCTTTCCGTAGACAGATTTGTGGAAATATCCTGCCTAGCTAGTCTGCTACCTGTGGTACTACAACTGCAGGTGGCTGTGGGGTGGGTGCAGCCCAGTAAGCTGCTGCGAGCACACGGTCTTAGTTGATTGTGTTGTCTAGTGGTGAAGTAACCACTAAGACTTAATAATTAATTTTAGTGGCTGCTTGGTACTGCAGTGGCAGCTGCCCGGTGAGGTAACAGAGACACCTAGTTTGCGGTGTAGACCGGCAGTGAGAGTAACTGTCGAACCTTATTCACACCTGCACACCCTGCAGTTCAGAGCCCAGTGGGCTTCTCAGGATTATTATTATTTAGTTTTTTTTATATATCCTGCTGACCGTAACATAGACCTGATACCTCTACAGTTGCTACTGGGAGGTTTCCAGTCCTAACATTTTCTGTTTGTATGTGTGTTCCCCTTTAAGAACTGCTGATATGTTTTCCCGAGTCTTTATTTGTCCACTTCCATCTTTCCCTCATTGCTGGCTATTCAATATTCCTGGTGGTTAGATGTTTGTCTGAATCTGCTCCTACGTTCCTCTCTGTTACGACCCCTCCTTGCCTCCTAAATTTCACTCCGCTTAACTGACTTTGTGCCATGCTAATCTCTCACTGCCAACTGGACTGTCGACTAATCTCTTGCCTGATCCTTTTGTACTCTTGTTACCAAGCAGACCAACAATATACTCTGCCACAAGCCTTGTGGCTGAAGCTACTCAACACAATTTGGGTGAGTTATTCTGGGTCTGCTATTACCTGTGGTGTGCCTGGCCTGCTGTACTCTCTTTCAATAGCTACTAACTCTGGTTGAAGGAATCTACCAAGTACAACCCCACCACTAGGGGCTCTTGTGAACACCTCCAGAGGCTGGACTTGGCTCTGTTGTGAGGTGCAGGGTGCAGGGTGCTGGGTGCGCTGACCATAGTTTCTAGTAGAACCTGGTTTTCTGGAATTAACCTTGACAGTCTGAGCTTTGAACTGTATTTGCTCATAACAATACCATTAGCAATTGTTATGATTTGTGTTTTCATCATCCAAAACACCGTACTCCCCAGTATCATACTTTATTTACCCTAAGTTCCTTGAGCTCTTCTCTTTTTATCCTCAGTCAATCATCTCTCAGTGGGACTTCTTGAGTATTGTTGCTCTGTAATCCAACTAAACTCTGATCACCACCTATGTTTGACAAATTGTCTGCTACAATAAGACCAAAGCTGTCTAGTGTTTTTGGGTTGCCTATGCTCCACTTACACCAAAATCACATGCATTCCTCTTAGCACCAGTCCTGAAAATTATTGATTTTATTAAATGGTACACATTTTCAAAAAATTAATGGATCCATATGATCTCCCACACCTCTCCTATTTCTGTATAGCAGTACATTTATCCTCCCAGTGCAGTGAAGTATATGCATGAAGCCTATGCCAGGTTTATATAAGTATATCTCCCTGCACTGCAGTGTGATGTGGTGTAATGTATATGGGGATAACGTCCATCCTTAGGGAGAGACCACCTTTTCAGGTGTGTGGAGACTTATACAGCCATAGTTGCGCCACTGCAAGGGAACATGGGAAGAATATGCAAATCTGTCTCCCAAGATGTAAACAGGGAGACAGTGCCTCTATTATACCGCCCTC
This sequence comes from Leptodactylus fuscus, assembly GCF_031893055.1. NCBI lineage: Eukaryota > Metazoa > Chordata > Amphibia > Anura > Leptodactylidae > Leptodactylus > Leptodactylus fuscus. The sequence continues at coordinate 43,531,062 of NC_134267.1, forward strand.
TATGGGAAGCACCCTGAACATCATGCCCAACTTGTGGTGTAATGTACTAATGGCAGAAAGAACCACCAGATACTCATATACTGGAACAAACTAGAGGATACTCACTCACACTCACAAACTCAGGTTTCCAGTGTTTATTGGCACAGTGTTGTCCTCTTTAGCCACCAACCTAAGGCTGCTAAATGGAAAAGATGGCTTTTACCATTCTACACATGAATAGTTTAACCATTTTCATTGCACTTGGTGAGTATCTTCAATCTACCACAGGGTGTACATGTGCAGTGCTTGCCTTGTATCTCCAGTTTTTCTACTTGCCATTGGTGTGGTTTAGTTATGTACTACTCACACAATGCACAGGAGAGAATATGGTACACTATGAAATGGAGCTTTCCATAAGGCATCAAGCAGTCACATAGTGGTGCTGGTCCACCCATTCTGCCATCTGACAAATGCAAGTTAGTGTGTACTCTAACCATATGAATGTATACAGTATATGACTGAATAAACATGAAATTTTTTGAGAACCCTTTAAGGCTTGCCTGTTTAATATACAGCAAGATAAATCAGGATGACTAATAGGCAGCTGGTGAGAGCTGACAGGTGACTGTAAGCCCATTTATAACTGGACCCCTAATGGCAGTACCACCTGTACTGTGTGAATGACAGACTGTGGTCTTATCTCATCTGTCTTCCTTTGTTTTTTTTAAATGCATCTTAATTTCTCATATGAGCTTCTTAAAGAGTTTTTGGAAGCTTTCAATTGTTATGACAAGCTACTAAAGATGTAATTTATCTACATTTGTGTGATTTTAATACAAGTTCTGTGTATTTTTCATACAATGCAAATATATCACTGATCAAACATAAATCTTGAATGTAAAATGTATTGTTACCAAAGTTCCATACAATCAGGATATAAGCCTAGTATTCTTAGAATTTGTCATCAATGTGAAAATTAAACCTCCTCATTCTTAAATGGAATGTTTATGAGTTATTTACATATAGTTACATATTGATGACCTATCCTTATATTGGGTTGGCATTATCTGATCAACTGAGTGACACATCCATTTCACACACCAGTGACATCACATGTTCTGTTTCTGGCTCAGTTATATTCAAGTGAGTATGGCTGAACTGTACTATCAAACAAAAACCAAATGTATCAATGATGGGCAGTGGCGTAACTAAAATTTTGTGGACCCCAGTGCAAACTGTTGTCCAGGGTCCCTGACCTCATCCCTACAGCGAATTATGGATAGTGATGGTTACGGGTGTTAAGGAGTTTAATCCACCTTACTGTGGTTAGGGTAATCTGGGGGTCTCCTTGGTTTATGGGCCAAATGGAAGCTGCAATCTCAATACTGATGCCAGTCCTTATGGGCCCCCTAAGGCTCCTGGGCCCCGATGCAACTTCACTCTCTGCACCCCCCTAAGATATGCCCCTGATGCTGGTAATTCAGTGAAAAGACCACAGTGTGAACCAAACACACCACTCTCTTGAAAAAGCTGATATGTCGGGGTTACAGGTTTTAGACCCGCACCTTGACCTATTCTTAGAGTAGACCATCAATGTGAAACTCTTTCATTACACTTCTTTTTAGCTTGAACTGCTAAAGTCAACAGAATAAAACATTTTAGCAAACAATAATAAAAAAAACTAGAGCAATTTTTTCTTTATACAAATTTTCAAAGCTGAACTGAAACAAAAAAATTTAATAAAAATAATCTGGTACAACGGGCAAGCAAGGTTACACTCATTCTGCAGATATCCACATTCATGAAAAAATATTTCACATCTTCACCATTGCCTGTTATCCAATTTATTTTCCTTCCTTCACAAAGATCATCAAAAGGTTATCTGGAAAAATTGTGCCAAGGTTAAACATGATAAGCAATTATGTGAATTTTGCACTGTAGAAAACCATGTGAAAAATAATATGAAAGTGGTAAAATAGAATATTGTGAAATAGGATAATCTGGTAAAGAAATGGATTGTATTGTTAACAAGGCAAAGAATTTAATATACCGTATTTTATTTGTTTATTTGTTTGATTTATTTTTTATGAGAAAGACATACAATAAGGCCTCATTCACATCTGCGTCAGTAATCCATTTGGGAGAGTCCGCATAGGGACCCCCGAACGGACTACCGAACACATTGGAAAGCAGTATGCAGTGAAAGCACACGGACCCTATAGACTATAATGGGGTCTGTGTGCTAGCAGAAAAAGGAACCCATTGAAGTCAATGGGAGGCTTTTTTCAGTGCTGAAATTCTACACCAAATTCCTTACCATTTTCCTCCATGTCAATGGACCCTTATGATATCCAACAGCTAAGTATTGTACACCAATATAGACAAGAGCAAAGGAGTATGGCAAAGAAAGGGTCTTTGTCAGGCCTGTCTCGGCACAAGCAAAACCTCCACAAGTTTGAGGAAATGCATTGATCTATGCAATTGGGTCTGCTATCTCCCTGAACTATGGGGTTGCATCTGCAAAAGAAGTGTAGCGAAAAAAATAAAATAAAACCTCATGTTTGACTATAGTTCCTCATTAGAGAGCAAACAGTAAGGCTAAGACCGCACGTTGTGGAAACGCATCTTTTTATGTTGCAGAATTTGTTACATTTTTTTTAAACTAAATCCAGGAGGGAATTGAGCAGAAGGTAGAAGTATAAGAGCTTCCTTTATACTCCCCATATATTTCCCATTCCTTTTGTAGCCATTCTTGGCTTTGGCTCAAAAAACTGCAGGAAAACTTTTAAGTCTGAGGTCCCACGTGCAAACAGTTTTTTTTGTTGCAGATTTTGCTGTGGTTTTTTTGAGCCAAAGCCAAGAATGGCTACAAAAGGAATGGGAAATATAGAGGAAGTTCTTATACTTCTATCTTCTGCTCAGTCCACTCATGGCTTTGGCTCAAAAAACCGCAACAACATTTGCAACAAAAAAAAAAGCTTTTTTTCCGCAATGTGGAGCTTTAGCCTAAGAATCTGGAAGCAAAAATACACCAGGAAAAAATGTAGATAACCACTTTTGCGAGTTTGGCAGTTACCAAAGCTCTGTTCATTAAGTGGACGTGCATGTTGCTATACACTTTGAACACTAGGTGGCCCCATAACATGTCAGTAGATGTCATAACTGTTGGGTTTTTTTATGCCATGTTTATGATAAATATTTTTGATTGTGTATTATCTATACAACAAATATTATACTTTATAATGGTACAACCCATTTAAGCTCAGTTCACAGAAATTCTTACAGACTGCACAAACTTTTGGAATCGAGTTGTAATAAGAGGTATTTGTCATCTGTCCTTTCATAGGCTTTTGGGGCAGTATGGTTACAACTGATGAATGTTCCCTTTTCTACTCTGGTTTTTTGTAACTTGACTTTCAGTAAAACAATTCATTTTTCTATTATCTCTAGATAGTCAGTAACTAAATCAAATGAATAATGTTAATAAAAAGAAAAAGTAATGTTCCAAAACTATGAATTAAAAATGATGGCCTCATGATAAAAAGCTTAATTGCCACAAAGAGTAGAAAATCCACAAGTTAATTCACGGAGTTACTTCCCTGTCAAGTGCCAGATAATTTTATCTCCTACCACTTGTTTTCTGGAAGCTATTTTAAAATCTACAGGGTGCAGTAGGGGCAGGCAATATCACTCCGACTTAGTTCATTGCGAGCTTATTTATTTCAATTATTTTAGTTTAACCTCTTACTCCCCACCTGACTGCTTTAAATATCAGGCAGATTGACAAACAACTATGCATCATGACATAGTCTGCAGCTACATGTGACTTTTTCAGATGGCCTTCCTATAGAGAAGGCAGAGATGGTTTATTACCGTCTCTGCATTATTTAACGTTGCATACATTGCACTCAATGGCCGCTTCCTGCTCTTGGTGAAGTGATCACGTGATCGCTAAGCGACAGGTAGCTGCAGGAGCTGCGGGGGCTTTGCAGACTTTGCAATGCACTCACTAGTTTAAAATTCCCTGTAACTGAGGCTAATACAGCAGTTCTTTCACACTGTCTACCAATAAGTATTTGGACACTTGTGGTAGAATAGAAAAACAGCATTTATTCCTATTCAATAGTTGGTAGAACCCAGCAGATGCTTCCTTACGGATGGTATTGATGGACACAATACTCCCGGATGCCTGGTGAGACTCCTAGTGTATGTGAGCCATCGGGTGGGTGCAGTTTCTCTGGCCAGCACTCGTCGGTCTCTATCTCTCAGTTTTGGGGGTCTGCTGACTCGGGGCTCATTCCGACAATCACCGTTCACCTTCCACTTTGTAATCACATAGGCCACTGTCGATTTTGGGCAATTCAGTTTGCTTGCTATGTGCCTTAAGGATCGACCATTTCTGTGGTACTCCACAATTACCCCTTTCTCGAAATTGGATAACTCGTGGCATCTGGCATGCGACTAATGCCAATGCACTAATGCCAATGCTGTTTCCTACTTAACGGCAGAAGGCATGACGTACATCACGAACACAGATATCTTATTGCATGGGTGTCCAAATACTTATTGGTAGACAGTGTATAACCTAATGAGGGGCACAATATGTAAAGAAAATAAATAAATTTAAAACAAAAATGAATGCCACCCATAACCCACACAGGAGCCTTGAACCTAGTTACCAAACACCCATAACAATATATTCAAAAAATATCAAAATGGAAACAAGAAGAAAAAGTATTCTAGTGGATGTTGTGTTTTTGTTTTTTTTGTTTTTTTCCTTCTGATGTTATGATATGAGGGCTTGTTTTTTGCAAAACAAGTTGTACTTTCTCATGGAACCATTTTGGTTACATTTATACTTTTATTTTTTTTTTTGGGGGGGGTTGAAAATAAATACGAACTCTATTTGGGAGTATTTTGGGGGTCTTCATTTTTACTGCATTTAGTTTTTACCACTTTGTGGTGTCAACTTTATTCTGCAGGTCAGTGCGATTAAAGTGATGGTCAATTTATAAAGTTTATGTTACATTTTAAAACTTCTGCATGAGAAATCCACTTTGAACAAAGTAATTTGTGTTATTTTTGGAATCACAGTATTCTCAAAGCCATATGAGATTAATTTTTCAGTTGCCCAAGCTGAGTAAGATCATATTTTTCGTGGGAGGATCTGTAGCTTTTTATTGGTATATTGGTACCGTTTCGATGTACAGTGCATGCAACTTTTTGATTACTTTTTTTTTCAAATCAAATTTTTATTGCAATTTTATAATAATACAACTAGGTCTGAAACAGACCAATAGTACAAAAAAAGATACAAGCATACAAACAAAACAAAAGCAGGCTGGAGCCACCAGGGAAGACCCCCAGAAAGACCCAGCCAACAAGGCTATTTTGATTACTTTTTTTTTTTTTTTTTTTTAATGATTAAAAACAGAAAATTAATTTTATTCACTTGATTCATATTTTGTTCACTTTATTCAGGTGTTGAATTGTTTCTGTGGCTGTCCAAGTTGGTAAATTGTCCTGCCAATTCACACACGAGCTGGACATTTCTGGTTTCTATGTAAGTCAATGAGAATGTAACATATATCATAGCTTCAAGTAGAAAAAGAGACTTCCAGCTGATGTTTGAGTCATCAGGTCTGTCTGCAATTCACTACTCATTAGTATGGTCCGTACTATAGGAAGTAAGGATAATACAATTTACAGGAGTGGAAATGTAAGCGATACAGTACAATTTACAGTATCTGTTCAGGTCTTGTAGCTCTGAGTATCCAAGGACAATGACCACAGACCATAGAGACAACATACAAATTTCAATTGGATGTTTCTCTTCATTGGGTTTGAACCCAGAACCACAACACTGTAAGGCAACAGTATTAACCACTAGGTTTCCGTTCTACCCGAGATAACTGAGGTTTTATATAGCAACGACTGAATAATTTTTTCAAATCTTTTTTAGCAGAATTGGAGACTATAATTTACGTATTTTAAATAATTGGATTCCAAATTGAATGTATTCTATTTGCCCTGAAAAGGTATGCATAAACAAACAAAATGAACCCCCTTCTGGTGAGGAATTGTGTTTTCACGTAACAGGTCACTAACAATGACAATGTTACAGCAAGCAGACCTGTGAACTTTACAGACCAGTTATACCAGAATAGACTATCATTCTTCAGCATGAACACTTTTTGCACCATAGATGAATGAAACATTTACTTTACATACTATAGGTCATTAATAGTGGTGTAAAAAAACAACAAGATGTCTCTACTGTCATGACTAAATATAATATAGTGCTTTCCTTGGCAGCAATGAATAGGAGCTACGGAAGCACGGACGCAAAATCGGACCTATTCCATATTTTGTGGCGTGGACTGTTGGCCTGCACATAGGACCCTGTGATTCACTGTTATGTGCACGGGCCCACAGTAAGGAATGGGTCAGGGAAAAAAAAAAAACAGACACAGCACACGGTTGTCTACAAGGGGCTTAAGCGATTATCAATAAACTGTCCACATCAGAAAACAGACCGTCATCCGGTAGAATCTAAAGAATAAACAAGAGCAACATCAAGACACCTTATAACATAAGAAGTTAATACCTCAGGTCAGAATTCATCCATTGATATTACTTTACCTTTTTTTAGCTCAGGTACAATACCAAGCAATTGAATATAAAGCAAAAGTGAGTTAGATAATGAAATCTATAACATATATAAAAATAAAGCAGTGAATTGACCTGGACATAAAAATACTCCTTATCTGTTCCTACCATTTCATGACTTTCATTGACTCTGTGCAGTTTAGTCTCATTTGATTGTAAAACAAAGCTAGCAGACATGTCCAGCTTCTTAGCAACTGGGAGGTCGAACCTTTCAAGGCACGAATATCAATCATGTTATCTGATAAAGTGGCATCAGGGGATTAAACTGGCAATAGACTGCCTTTACCATGTTTGATTGCTTATGGTAGCCATACAACTTATCCCTAAAGTCACTACCATAATACAATGGATTTTATCATCCCTGTGGTTCTATATCTGTATGGAATGGCAGGAATATGATTTAGCTTTTCAGCCTTTACATGTCATGTTTGCTGTGTGCATTTTGATAAGATAGTTTAAGACATGCCTGTCATTGCACTGAAATATGAAACAATGTATGGGTTTGTTTCAGGCGACTTATTGGGTTTGTTGTCATTGATTTTTGCTCTTGCCTCTATACCCACATCTACACCCTATGCCCCAATCTTGTTATATTCCTTCTAGTAGTCTTAACTTAATCTAAATATGCGTGTTCTAAGATATGCAACTTTTTTTTCAGGATAACATATCACAGAATGATGTGCTATCACAAAGTGATATGCTATCTCTCTTATATGCTGCATGTCTATATTCGTTCACCCAGGGACTGTGTCACGAATATCAGCATGTTTAACTTTTATCTAGCATGTCATGATATTTCATGAGACAACGGGGTCCTTAACTGTAGCTAGTTTATGAGTGGACACATCTGTATGTGGTTGTATTTCCTGCACATGCATACAAGTCAAGCATCACAGTAAATTTCCAGACGTTTCGGTAACGTTAACACCACTTGTGAACATGGTAGTAGGTATGTAGTATGAAAAAACCCCACCATGAACTCAACTTTGCTGCATTTTTCCACAGTCCCCATATATATATAATCCATAATGTACAGATTGGTGGCACTCATATACACCCATTCTGCATATCTAAGACACAGTGGATAGTTGTGTGCTGATACTGTAGCTGGCTCTTAATGGGGGACAGAAAAGGGTTAGTGGTAGAGGTAATACTGGGCATTCTGAAGATAGAGGGTTCACACATAAGGGGGGAGCAGTGTTTGTGACTAACCCATGACCAAACATCCTGTAATCCATCTCTGCTTCTCTGCTGCTGGATATCAAAGGAAAAAAGTAGTGGACAGCAAATGAAAAGAAAACACCAAATGGCAGCATAGTTGTGTAAGTTTTTTAGCCAGAAGACGTAGTTGGTAAATAAAGTCATTTGCAAATTTGATCTGTACATTGATTATCATATAAGGACAAATTTCTGTAATCAAAAGAACAATGACCATTTGTTGGTCCAGCATTGACTTAAACCCTGGTTCAAACTTTTCTTATTGTGTTCTTGTCATAATATTACAGATTGTCAGCCACAATAGGACCCAAGTGCTAAGTCCTGGTTTTCATGAGTGTTGGGTTTCCTCTCCCCTGCTGTTGCTCATTGACCGCAATCTTCCCCTACTATGAATAGTAAGAAAGCCATCATTCAGAGGCAGCCGGCAGGAGATTCTGGCACCAAATAAATACTGAGTACTTAACAGCACACACACAACATTGCAAAGACTCCCGTCTCTATAGCGGCTGGGTTACAATGATTTAAAAAAAAAATATGGAAGAACAAAGTAACATACACAATTCTGATATTAGGGTCTCCATCACTATTTCTTGCTGCCCGCAGATAAGGCATATTGAAACTGGGAACAAACTCCCTTTAAAGAAGAAATTTCATTTTAAAGAGTATATATTGATATATTAGGAAACATAAGACATAACGCAGGGGATGTTAAACAGAAAAATAACATCAATATCTGTAAATAAAAACATATTCTGCCAAAGTAGAGGTCAATAATTGTAATTTCAGTAAAGGGACTATGGCAGTGTCTATATACAATATCTTATATTTACATCTCAAACTCCTAAAATCAAAGTGGATATGGCTCCTGGAGACTGTGATAAGCCACTTATACCCCTTATACTGTAAGGTAAAATGACAGGTTGGAGGAATGCAAGGAGGACAGCTTGGGTTGCCAAATTCTGTTATAGAATTCTACTGTGCCATTAGTATGTATTGCTTTGATCTTTCCATATATCTTAAGTCAATTCTGCTCTTAACCTGCTATATTAAACGGGTAACAGAGCATCAACTAGCAGCTATATTGATATATGCCACAAGTAAAATATGTTGGGCTAAATAGGAATGCTTCATTCCAAAGAGTCTATCTACTGTGAGAAGGTGACAGGTAAAGTTCTGGAAGGTTGTGATATCTCTCCCAGATTCCTTACTTATATATGGTAAGTGAGGTTAGAACACGGACTTCTGTAACAAAACCTCACCTGTGAGAAGGCCTTTCTGTTAACCACTTCTTGTCCTACTAGGGAGGAGCCTTCAAACTCAAGTAGATGCTGGGCCTTATTAAAGGCCTATAAATGGTTGCCAAGACCTCAGTCGTGAGCAGTTCCTGCGGGAGAGAGGAGGAGCTTGGTCCTGTCTCAACACTATAAAAAGTAGTGAGAGTCCAGTTTGTACAGCTGACATTGTTTTTGGCCTGTGTTGACCATGTGGCTGAAGCAATGCCCACATACAGTTAGGGTATTCTCTGTATAGTAAGTAGTTCAGACGAGCAGGATTTCTATTATTGTTTTGTCTGAAGTTAAGGCTTATTTTGTTTTGCCATTTTTGAAAAATAAATGTACAGGGTAAAACCTGTTTGCACATGAATTTTTATGCCTGTCTCTGACTGTTTGGGATCACTGTTGCTACCACTGAGCCTATGCTTCCATACTACCAAAAGGTACACTGAAAATGTTTGTGAAACTGTCAACCCAAAACATGAAAAAAAAATGGAGGATATCAGTGACCAGATAGTATTGGAGATAGGGTACACCCACCAAGTATGTTACATAGAACCTAATGTACTTCAGTTGTATAAATATTCTCAACATACGGATGGGTAAAAGGCTTTCAGGTGCTAAATAACTTCTAGTGAAGTTTCAACCAACACCAAAGTCTTCTTGGACCAGACTGCTAAAATTACAGAGTTATGCTATTTTTGATAAGGTCAGAGGTTGTGTTGATGACCAATTAACCAGTAATCCTGGGTAACTGTTGTCGTCCTAATTAATAAGGCTGAGTGCCAGCAGTAAGGAAATAATACCAAACACACAATGTTGGTATTAGTTCCTCTCTCAACCAAGGAGGGAATACACTGACGAGCTTTATTAAAGCAACAAAGATCTATCTAGCAGTAGAGAAAGGAAGAGAGATAACAACAATGCAAGTTTTCGTTCCTGATTGGTGTAATATATCTCAATCACACAAAGAAAGAAAGTTTAAGCAGTTCAATGTATAACCAGCTACTCCCGGTCTTGCGTGGTATCTCTAGGGAGCTGTCTTCTGGCAGCGAGCCAAAGACATGTTTTACTTGCACACAATGGGGTCTTATCCTGGGTGCAGGTACCATCTTGTCGTATAACATTAAACCTCAATTTCAAGCATAAGCAACTTTTAAGGATAACAATCTTTTTCATACATTACATGCTTATGACATTCACAGTTTCTATGAAAAGGAGGCTCTCTTGGGTATTTAAGTGAGTATTCCAACAAAATTGGGTGTCTTGTAAAGCTCAATGAAATGTAAATCATATGAAATATTGCCCATGAAGCACTTCTTTCAGACAAAGTGCAGCAGGGCCCCATAGGGGCTAAGATACAAGTCAAAGATGGTAGAGAGCCATAATATACCCATAAGCATTAGATCTTAGGCTCATTCACTTCTAAGTAAAATTTCCTGAAAAATAGCACTAAAGAAGAAACCTCATTTCATTGAATGCTCCCATGAGAATATATTGTAATATAATCAATGCAGATACTCTTTATGAATGTTATGCTGACTTGGAATACATTATACAAGCCTGGACAAACAAATAAAATGATGGTGCAAGCACTTTTCTTAATCTGCTGTACCTCATTTTTACTGTTAAATTTATTAGGAGCCAGTTCCATGCAACACCCTTATGACTAGATTAGACTGGAGGAAACAAGAATGTCAATCTCAAGACAGATGCATTATGTATTCAAATATCCGATGACATCAACCAGAGCTAGAACAATATTAAACCACTACCCCAAATTGTTCTTCTAGTTTTAAATCACTACTAGAGATGAGCGAACAGTGTTCTATCGAACACATGTTCGATCGGATATCAGGGTGTTCGCCATGTTCGAATCGAATCAAACACCACGTGGTAAAGTGCGCCAAAATTCGATTCCCCTCCCACCTTCCCTGGCGCCTTTTTTGCACCAATAACAGCGCAGGGGAGGTGGGACAGGAACTACGACACTGGGGGCATTGAAAAAAATTGGAAAAAGTCATTGGCTGCCGAAATCAGGTGACCTCCATTTTAGACGAATAGTGGATTTCAAATCCGGGTCATATGAGAATGTGAACTTTGTGACTATGAGACAGGGATAGCTGTACAGGCAGGGATAGCTAGGGATAACCTTTATTTAGGGGGGAATGTTATTAAAAATAACTTTTTGGGGCTCTATCGGGTGTGTAATTGTGATTTTTGTGAGATAAACTTTTTCCCATAGGGATGCATTGGCCAGCGCTGATTGGCCGAATTCCGTACTCTGGCCAATCAGTGCTGGCCAATGCATTCTATTAGCTTGATGAAGCAGAGTGTGCACAAGGGTTCAAGCGCACCCTCGGCTCTGATGTAGCAGAGCCGAGGCTGCACAAGGGTTCAAGCGCACCCTCGGCTCTGATGTAGGAGAGCCGAGGGTGCACTTGAACCCTTGTGCACCCTCAGCTCTGCTACATCAGAGCCGAGGGTGCGCTTGAACCCTTGTGCACACTCTGCTTCATCAAGCTAATAGAATGCATTGGCCAGCGCTGATTGGCCAATGTATTCTATTAGCCTGATGAAGTAGAGCTGAATGTGTGTGCTAAGCACACACATTCAGCTCTACTTCATCGGGCTAATAGAATGCATTGGCCAGCGCTGATTGGCCAGAGTACGGAACTCGACCAATCAGCGCTGGCTCTGCTGGAGGAGGCGGAGTCTAAGATCGCTCCACACCAGTCTCCATTCAGGTCCGACCTTAGACTCCGCCTCCTCCGGCAGAGCCAGCGCTGATTGGCCGAAGGCTGGCCAATGCATTCCTATGCGAATGCAGAGACTTAGCAGTGCTGAGTCAGTTTTGCTCAACTACACATCTGATGCACACTCGGCACTGCTACATCAGATGTAGCAATCTGATGTAGCAGAGCCGAGGGTGCACTAGAACCCCTGTGCAAACTCAGTTCACGCTAATAGAATGCATTGGCCAGCGCTGATTGGCCAATGCATTCTATTAGCCCGATGAAGTAGAGCTGAATGTGTGTGCTTAGCACACACATTCAGCTCTACTTCATCGGGCTAATAGAATGCATTGGCCAGCGCTGATTGGCCGAATTCCGTACTCTGGCCAATCAGCACTGGCTAATGCATTGTATTGGCTTGATGAAGCAGTGCTGAATGTGTGTGCTTAGCACACACATTCAGCTCTACTTCATCGGGCTAATAGAATGCATTGGCCAATCAGCGCTGGCCAATGCATTCTATTAGCGTGAACTGAGTTTGCACAGGGGTTCTAGTGCACCCTCGGCTCTGCTACATCAGATTGCTACATCTGATGTAGCAGTGCCGAGTGTGCATCAGATGTGTAGTTGAGCAAAACTGACTCAGCACTGCTAAGTCTGCATTCGCATAGGAATGCATTGGCCAGCCTTCGGCCAATCAGCGCTGGCTCTGCCGGAGGAGGCGGAGTCTAAGGTCGGACCTGAATGGAGACTGGTGTGGAGCGACCTTAGACTCCGCCTCCTCCAGCAGAGCCAGCGCTGATTGGCCGAATTCCGTACTCTGGCCAATCAGCACTGGCTAATGCATTGTATTGGCTTGATGAAGCAGTGCTGAATGTGTGTGCTTAGCACACACATTCAGCTCTACTTCATCGGGCTAATAGAATGCATTGGCCAGCGCTGATTGGCCGAATTCCGTACTCTGGCCAATCAGCACTGGCTAATGCATTGTATTGGCTTGATGAAGCAGTGCTGAATGTGTGTGCTTAGCACACACATTCAGCTCTACTTCATCGGGCTAATAGAATGCATTGGCCAATCAGCGCTGGCCAATGCATTCTATTAGCGTGAACTGAGTTTGCACAGGGGTTCTAGTGCACCCTCGGCTCTGCTACATCAGATTGCTACATCTGATGTAGCAGTGCCGAGTGTGCATCAGATGTGTAGTTGAGCAAAACTGACTCAGCACTGCTAAGTCTGCATTCGCATAGGAATGCATTGGCCAGCCTTCGGCCAATCAGCGCTGGCTCTGCCGGAGGAGGCGGAGTCTAAGGTCGGACCTGAATGGAGACTGGTGTGGAGCTATCTTAGACTCCGCCTCCTCCAGCAGAGCCAGCGCTGATTGGTCGAGTTCCGTACTCTGGCCAATCAGCACTGGCCAATGCATTTCTATGGGGAAAAGTTAGCTTGCGAAAATCGCAAACTGACAGGGATTTCCATGAAATAAAGTGACTTTTATGCCCCCAGACATGCTTCCCCTGCTGTCCCAGTGTCATTCCAGGGTGTTGGTATCATTTCCTGGGGTGTCATAGTGGACTTGGTGACCCTCCAGACACGAATTTGGGTTTCCCCCTTAACGAGTTTATGTTCCCCATAGACTATAATGGGGTTCGAAACCCATTCGAACACTCGAACAGTGAGCGGCTGTTCGAATCGAATTTCGAACCTCGAACATTTTAGTGTTCGCTCATCTCTAATCACTACTATTTTTCTGTTACAAAATACATCATTTATATTGATGAGGATATATTAGGTTTCCTTAACACCACTCAATGTTTTCCATCAGAAACCTAATAAAAAAGAGTTTAATGCCAAACATTTAATGAAAGCAAATAGAGCAGACATGAAAAAAGCAAGTCTTGTAATGAATAAATCTGAATAATAAAACTCCCCGTGGAGAACAGAGGCAGACAGGTTAATTCTTTCACTTGAATTTTAATCTTTTACATACAAATGTGCAGACTCTCTTACATGGGTATTTAACACTTGGGATTTCTCATTTTACAGTGAAATTTGAAATTGTATATATGTATATTTAAACATGAAAACAAAGCTTTTAAGGCCGTCATAAAATAAAGATGGTAAATAATTCTAAAATAATTGAATGTAAACATATCGTTTAATAGGACACAATTTATGCAATTGAAAGTGCAAATGAGCTTATATTTGTTTTTAGGATTATATACTGTTTGCAAAGAAAAATAATTGGTGTGATCCCAGATATATCAAGAGATCTTTATGAGGATATGGTTATTTTCTGAAGCCGCACCACTCCTGTTCACAGGTTGTGTGTGGTATTACAGCTCAGTCCTGTTCACTTCATTGTTGTTGAGTAACAATACTATACATATGTAACAGAATAAAAGCTGAGTTGCATTTAGGGCGGGTTCACACCAGCGCCCGGTCTCCGCTTTGCGGGTTTCCGTCTTCTGCCCGAGAAACTGGACAGGAGACAGAAACCGAAAGTCAGTTTTCAAACCACTTATGCACTTACTGTAAAACACTGTGAATTTTTACCGTCGCGTTTCCGATGCAGGCAAATCGCAGTGTTTCCGTCCTGTCTGAAAAATACAAGTACTGTGTTAATATTGGAATCTGCAGAAATCCAAGATTAATCCTGGAATCTGGCATTGTTTAATGAGGATTTAGGATAAGGTGGTACGTTGAGGAAAAGCTGCTTTTTTGTTGCAGATTTTGCTGTGGATTTTTGAGCAAAATAATGAAATATGAAGGAACTACTTATATTTATCCATCCTGCTCTAGACACTCCTGGCTGGTTTTAGCTAAAAAAATAAAATAAAATAAAAACTGAAGCAAAATCTGCAACAACAAAAAAAACAGCTTTTCCAGAATGTGGGGCCTTAGCCTCAATCATCTCAGTCTTTGTATTTTTGGTGCTAAACCAAAGCAAGATAGGACATGCTGTTGATGTGCATGAGTTTGGACATGCAATTTCATACACAAAAACATAGTCAGTTAAAAACCAACACTGTGGCACCAACACTGTGATATGTGATAAAGAAGGCCACAGGACATGTCTAGCTGGGTGGTGGCAACATGAGTTGCAGTATGATATGGAATGATATGATGGACCAGGCTGCAGGACTTCTCAGATGCAATATCCTCCTGTGACTGAGCAAGCGAAGTAATCAGAAACTTCATCTTCATTCTCAGGAAGCACAACAATCCTGCAGCTATTGGCGTTGGCACAAAAACAGAAATAGTGTTACTGTTGCCACCCACGTTCTTATTGTTAGTACTTGTACAAGTGTTTCCTCCTTCCCCTCCTTTCAGCTATCCTGTTTTTTTCCCAATCATTTTACCTCACACTGTTTAATTAGAATAGAGAGTTGCGACAACTCTGACACTGTGCATATGTCTTTTTTTTTTTTTTTTTTTTTACAAAATAACTATTTTGTAAAATTCCTGCAAAATACATGATACTCGGATGGGATACAAAACGGATGTAAACAAAGGACAGTGCATCCGTCAAACACTGTCATGTGAATAAAGTCTAACAGCAACAGATATTTTGCATGTTGATGATTTCATTTTTAAAACTATGCCCAAATTGTAAATACACTAAAAAAATGTTAATAAATACATTACTAAGATTCTAGACTGTGCATTTGCTAAATATATAACAAATGTTAGCCAATGCAGTAGCTTTATTCTATACAACGGAGCGATTATTATAAATATCAAAAACATTCAATTCACTTCAAATGTGGTAAAGATAAAATGGCACAAAATACAAGTTCAAAGTGCTGGTTTTCAAGTATACTTGTAACGTAATAGAAAGAGTCAAAAGAGTTTCTATAAATTTTAATGACTCCAAAACCATCTGTTACAACATATTTAAATGAAAGAGCAAAGCAAAATAAATCAAATATGATATTCAACAGAGACTATTACCTGGCTTCTTTGCCAACCATACTTCCCCATCACTTCCAAATGCAGTTGTGAAAAATGTAATTAAATTAAAGTGACAGGTAATTGGACACAGCATATGATTTTGCTGACATGAATTGTCTGTGTAAAAATAGACATGATAAATGTCTTACGGAGTTTGACTCTGTCTTGGGATAAAGTAAAGTTTTAGATGAATTAGATAACGACAAAGTTTTCCTTATTATAAAGGAATAGATTAAATTCCTCAAATTATTTTTTTTTTTAAAGCAACCAAAATACACTGTAAATATATGCATCTGCATGCCCATAATGCTGGCTATGTTTGCTAAAATGTCCACCTTTTAACATGTTCATATCTTCAACATTCTTTGCTTAATAATATGTCAATTATTTGTAGAATGACAATTGATTTATGCAAATGATTGCAACATATATACCTACTGTACCTAATACATTTGGCCTAGATTAAAAGTAATGATAAAGGGATAGATAGATAGATAGATAGATAGATAGATAGATAGATAGATAGATAGATCTAAATATCTGAAATACTTGTAATTAATTAAATTAAAATATTTTTAAAAATTTACCATTTTTTTTTTGTTATACCTATTGTGGGGAAGTTAATTTGGTAGAAGCAGTGGTGCAGACCTAAACAGTCAAGACATGGATATAAAATATGCAGCAAACTGGATTATTTAGAAAAAAAACACAGGAAAAGAAATAAACCTTGACTTCAGGCACAAAATGAGCAAAACAAAATACAGCCTTAACTTCAGGCAAAAACAAAATAAAAAAACCTGCTCGTCTGAGCAACTAACTAAACAGAATGGATAGCTTATAACTATACTGTGGCTTACTTCCAGCCACATGAACAAAACAAGCGCAATGTTGTCTCACCAGACTCAGGGTTACAGGATGGAACCATACACCTCCTTTCACCATATGGACCCGCACTGGAATGCAGGAACTTTTTCTAGCCCAGTATTGAGCCAAGGAACTACACCTGGGCAGAAACCTACTCCAGATCCACCCTGGATCACACATGTCAGAAACCTGGGGCTGATATATCTGGGCTCCAGCACTCTGCCTCACACTATATACTAGCAAAAACAAGACATAATCCTTTAATAGTCCCACCGTGGGACTTTAGGGCTGAGACCCCATGTTGTGTAAATGCAGGGGTAATCCAGCAAAAATATCTTTTATCTTTAAATCCAGGCTGTAGTTCTGAAATTTGTGTAGGTGCAGGAAAAGATAAGGGCACGACCATGCATGTGTATCCGCCTCAACAGATTTACCGAGGTAGACACAAAAAGACTGTTGAACAGCAGAGCATATTTTTCTCACACTATTCCTGAAATATCTGGGATACAGACATGTCCTACTTTACCTTTCCTTTTGGCTGGACATGTCGAAATAATAATAATAATCATAATATAAAATATTATTGTTCCTTGATTTTGGAATCTAAAAAAATAATATCTTCTGTTCTGGATCAAAACTGTCATAAATTAAGCAATTTGCTACAGTTGACTTGAGCACATCTGTATTTGTCTAAAATTCAGCTTTTGAAAACGAGTTCTTCATTTTGTGAAATAACTGTGAAAAATGGTAGAGGTATTGAAGTCTGACAATTTCTATGGAATTGAAAAGATTTTTTTTACACATGAAAAGATTCAATTTATTTTGCAGCAAATAAAGTACAATAACTGTAATCACACTTGATGCAAATGTATGCAGAGGCATCTTTCTGGAAAACAAATCGAATCTATTAGCTATAATCATTACCATACTTGATGCGGAACTTTTGGAAAATGAACATGCAACTCATTCGGAGGACTCTTTATTTATTGATGCTTGAGTCTGGGGTATACTTCATGCTCCAGATTAGAGATGAGCGAACAGTGTTCTATCGAACACATGTTCGATCGGATATCAGGGTGTTCGCCATGTTCGAATCGAATCAAACACCACGTGGTAAAGTGCGCCAAAATTCGATTCCCCTCCCACCTTCCCTGGCGCCTTTTTTGCACCAATAACAACGCAGGGGAGGTGGGACAGGAACTACGACACCGGGGGCATTGAAAAAAATTGGAAAAAGTCATTGGCTGCCGAAATCAGGTGACCTCCATTTTAGACGAATAGTGGATTTCAAATCCGGGTCATATGAGAATGTGAACTTTGTGACTATGAGACAGGGATAGCTGTACAGGCAGGGATAGCTAGGGATAACCTTTATTTAGGGGGGAATGTTATTAAAAATAACTTTTTGGGGCTCTATCGGGTGTGTAATTGTGATTTTTGTGAGATAAACTTTTTCCCATAGGGATGCATTGGCCAGCGCTGATTGGCCGAATTCCGTACTCTGGCCAATCAGTGCTGGCCAATGCATTCTATTAGCTTGATGAAGCAGAGTGTGCACAAGGGTTCAAGCGCACCCTCGGCTCTGATGTAGCAGAGCCGAGGCTGCACAAGGGTTCAAGCGCACCCTCGGCTCTGATGTAGGAGAGCCGAGGGTGCACTTGAACCCTTGTGCACCCTCAGCTCTGCTACATCAGAGCCGAGGGTGCGCTTGAACCCTTGTGCACACTCTGCTTCATCAAGCTAATAGAATGCATTGGCCAGCGCTGATTGGCCAATGTATTCTATTAGCCTGATGAAGTAGAGCTGAATGTGTGTGCTAAGCACACACATTCAGCTCTACTTCATCGGGCTAATAGAATGCATTGGCCAGCGCTGATTGGCCAGAGTACGGAACTCGACCAATCAGCGCTGGCTCTGCTGGAGGAGGCGGAGTCTAAGATCGCTCCACACCAGTCTCCATTCAGGTCCGACCTTAGACTCCGCCTCCTCCGGCAGAGCCAGCGCTGATTGGCCGAAGGCTGGCCAATGCATTCCTATGCGAATGCAGACTTAGCAGTGCTGAGTCAGTTTTGCTCAACTACACATCTGATGCACACTCGGCACTGCTACATCAGATGTAGCAATCTGATGTAGCAGAGCCGAGGGTGCACTAGAACCCCTGTGCAAACTCAGTTCACGCTAATAGAATGCATTGGCCAGCGCTGATTGGCCAATGCATTCTATTAGCCCGATGAAGTAGAGCTGAATGTGTGTGCTAAGCACACACATTCAGCACTGCTTCATCACGCCAATACAATGCATTAGCCAGTGCTGATTGGCCAGAGTACGGAATTCGGCCAATCAGCGCTGGCTCTGCTGGAGGAGGCGGAGTCTAAGGTCGGACCTGAATGGAGACTGGTGTGGAGCGATCTTAGACTCCGCCTCCTCCAGCAGAGCCAGCGCTGATTGGTCGAGTTCCGTACTCTGGCCAATCAGCGCTGGCCAATGCATTCTATTAGCCCGATGAAGTAGAGCTGAATGTGTGTGCTTAGCACACACATTCAGCTCTACTTCATCAGGCTAATAGAATACATTGGCCAATCAGCGCTGGCCAATGCATTCTATTAGCTTGATGAAGCAGAGTGTGCACAAGGGTTCAAGCGCACCCTCGGCTCTGATGTAGCAGAGCTGAGGGTGCACAAGGGTTCAAGTGCACCCTCGGCTCTCCTACATCAGAGCCGAGGGTGCGCTTGAACCCTTGTGCAGCCTCAGCTCTGCTACATCAGAGCCGAGGGTGCACTTGAACCCTTGTGCACACTCTGCTTCATCAAGCTAACAGAATGCATTGGCCAGCGCTGATTGGCCAGAGTACGGAATTCGGCCAATCAGCGCTGGCTCTGCTGGAGGAGGCGGAGTCTAAGATCGCTCCACACCAGTCTCCATTCAGGTCCGACCTTAGACTCCGCCTCCTCCAGCAGAGCCAGCGCTGATTGGCCGAATTCCGTACTCTGGCCAATCAGCACTGGCTAATGCATTGTATTGGCGTGATGAAGCAGTGCTGAATGTGTGTGCTTAGCACACACATTCAGCTCTACTTCATCGGGCTAATAGAATGCATTGGCCAGCGCTGATTGGCCGAATTCCGTACTCTGGCCAATCAGCACTGGCTAATGCATTGTATTGGCGTGATGAAGCAGTGCTGAATGTGTGTGCTTAGCACACACATTCAGCTCTACTTCATCGGGCTAATAGAATGCATTGGCCAATCAGCGCTGGCCAATGCATTCTATTAGCGTGAACTGAGTTTGCACAGGGGTTCTAGTGCACCCTCGGCTCTGCTACATCAGATTGCTACATCTGATGTAGCAGTGCCGAGTGTGCATCAGATGTGTAGTTGAGCAAAACTGACTCAGCACTGCTAAGTCTGCATTCGCATAGGAATGCATTGGCCAGCCTTCGGCCAATCAGCGCTGGCTCTGCCGGAGGAGGCGGAGTCTAAGGTCGGACCTGAATGGAGACTGGTGTGGAGCGACCTTAGACTCCGCCTCCTCCAGCAGAGCCAGCGCTGATTGGCCGAATTCCGTACTCTGGCCAATCAGCACTGGCTAATGCATTGTATTGGCTTGATGAAGCAGTGCTGAATGTGTGTGCTTAGCACACACATTCAGCTCTACTTCATCGGGCTAATAGAATGCATTGGCCAGCGCTGATTGGCCGAATTCCGTACTCTGGCCAATCAGCACTGGCTAATGCATTGTATTGGCTTGATGAAGCAGTGCTGAATGTGTGTGCTTAGCACACACATTCAGCTCTACTTCATCGGGCTAATAGAATGCATTGGCCAATCAGCGCTGGCCAATGCATTCTATTAGCGTGAACTGAGTTTGCACAGGGGTTCTAGTGCACCCTCGGCTCTGCTACATCAGATTGCTACA
This sequence comes from Leptodactylus fuscus, assembly GCF_031893055.1. NCBI lineage: Eukaryota > Metazoa > Chordata > Amphibia > Anura > Leptodactylidae > Leptodactylus > Leptodactylus fuscus. The sequence goes on from NC_134267.1 coordinate 43,551,669, forward strand.
TCTGATGTAGCAGTGCCGAGTGTGCATCAGATGTGTAGTTGAGCAAAACTGACTCAGCACTGCTAAGTCTGCATTCGCATAGGAATGCATTGGCCAGCCTTCGGCCAATCAGCGCTGGCTCTGCCGGAGGAGGCGGAGTCTAAGGTCGGACCTGAATGGAGACTGGTGTGGAGCTATCTTAGACTCCGCCTCCTCCAGCAGAGCCAGCGCTGATTGGTCGAGTTCCGTACTCTGGCCAATCAGCACTGGCCAATGCATTTCTATGGGGAAAAGTTAGCTTGCGAAAATCGCAAACTGACAGGGATTTCCATGAAATAAAGTGACTTTTATGCCCCCAGACATGCTTCCCCTGCTGTCCCAGTGTCATTCCAGGGTGTTGGTATCATTTCCTGGGGTGTCATAGTGGACTTGGTGACCCTCCAGACACGAATTTGGGTTTCCCCCTTAACGAGTTTATGTTCCCCATAGACTATAATGGGGTTCGAAACCCATTCGAACACTCGAACAGTGAGCGGCTGTTCGAATCGAATTTCGAACCTCGAACATTTTAGTGTTCGCTCATCTCTACTCCAGATCAAATACAATTTCCAGTTAATTAAATTACCTTCCTTATATAAATAAATAGGTATATTGTTTGATATTGCCTTATTATTCAGCATTTCCAAAAGTAAATACAGGAGCAATTGCAATATTTGTGAAACTAGCGGTTATAAAATGATGTCAGTGTTATGTTATTTTATTTGTATAGTATTTTTCTATCTGAGGACAGCATAAAGTAGCTACAGAGATCCTAATTCTACCTTTTACTATTTATCAGCTAGAGTGGGTCCTGAGTGCTGGAGTCCATTCAGTGATGTCCTTGATTTGTGAAGTTCTCAATATTCATGAACTGCCGGCTTAACCTGCTGATTCACCATCTTTTGTCCTATGCACAGCATAGGGAGATAGCTGTTGGAGATCCTTCCTCCCAACCGCGGTCAGGCTGTATAATCAACATCAGGATAAGCGAAGATCACTCCGCACAGAGAACTAAATGATCCTGAAGTCTTTCTTTTTCTTCTTAGTTGCTATGACTCCTAGTATCTTTTCTATCTGCTATGAGCTTGTATGTGTTCTTTCTTGAAATATATTACTTTATTATCCATGCTGCTGTAACACACTGAATTTCCCCATGGTGGGACTGTTAAAGGATTATCTTATCTTATATATGTGCATTTTTTTTTATCTGTAGTATGGCCAGAAATCTGAGCCATCCACGGATATAATGACTTAAACTAATAGCATCCTATTTATGATGCTGTTGGTTTTGGTTCTGAGATCTGTATCCCTATTAGTCTTATTCCAAAATTTAGAAAGATGAGGTCTGAACAATTTCCAAAATGTTCTTTTTTCTAGTAAGCAAATATTTTTAAAAATGAATGGGCACTTACAGACTAAGTTTGTATCTGCATTGGAGTCTCCGTACTGTGTCGCAGATTTTGCCAAAAATCAACAGAGAGACTACACATTAAATAATGTATGCCAACTTGCTGTTATGTAAGTGTAAGTGCTCTTTGCTCTTGACTACAGCACCTCAGCAATAGAGAATACCACAAAGCAGAAAATGAGTTAGGGGTAAGAAGAGAGAAGTCATATCTGGTCCCTGATGTAAACACAGTTCAGTAGGTTGGGAGCCCTGTTATAGCTTTTACATTGCTGCCAGTAACTTTATGTTACCATGTTTCCCTTATAAGGCATACAGGACAGCAGGGGTGAACCATGGCTTTCTGCCACCTGAAGCGGACGTCAGAAAGACGCCTCCCCCCGGGCGAGGCCGAGCGGAAGGGATGTGGGCTGAGCGGAAGGGGCGGGGCCGAGTGGAGGGAGCGTCTTTAGCAGGCAGAGAGCAGGCAGGGAGAGGACCTGCTCTCTGCCTGAGCATGAGGGGTGGCCGCTGGAGCAGTGCTGCTCCAGCGGCCTCCCCAATCCACCACTCAGTGACGGTGACCCTAAGCCAGTCCAGGACAGCTTGTCCTGGACTGGCTTAGGTCAGCAAAAATGCCGCCTTCCCCGTGGCCCTGGCATAGCGCCGCCTGAAGTGGTCGCTTCAGGTCGCCTCATGGGAGGTGCGGCACTGCAGGACAGGCCACAACAGATGACAAGTGAGTAGAAGGAAATTCCCATACCCAGGATAAGAACACTGCTCGGCATACCGTCCCTAAAGTGGTCATACCAACAACTGCAGTTTGTGAGTTACTTTGTTATCAAAAACCTGTTTTTATAGAGAACAAGTCCATCATTTCTAATGTGTGGCTGATTGAGTTCCTGAGTGCTTAGTAGTTATTCTTGTTCATGCTTTTAAGAGAAAGACTGTTGCTGTTGTTGAAAGACAGAAAGACATAAACTGCAAACCACTGAATCAAGCCCTGACCTCCATGCAGACTAAGTCAGCAATGCTTGCCAATGTGATCTCCAAGAGACTACATGTGGAAAAAGAGGCAGAATCCCTCTCCACAGGTGTGCCGCTGAAGGAGGGAGAATCATGTAGTGCAAGTTACCTCCTGTTGGTGCTGACTGCAGGTTTTATTCTGTGTATTATTGAAGACATGTAAGTAAAAAGTTACATAAAGCAGCTGGTTGTCAGCAGAGTCTGTTACCACAGTCTCACACTATTACAAGCTATTTTAAGGTATGTGGTTCAAATACATGATTTGATAACAGTTATCACTCTTGATCCTGCTCTGAGATCTTTATTGGACATTGAAACATATCCTGTAATTTTGGGCATTAAAGAGGACCTTTCAAGTCCTCAGGGACATGCGTTTTTTTATACCGCTAGAAAGTTGACAGTGCTGAATTCAGCACACTGTCGGCTTTCCTGTTATGCGCCCCCTGAGAAGAGCTATCGGTTCTGTTACTGATAGCTCTTCACTGACAGAAGGATTTCCTGACAGTTTAGCTGGGAATGCCCCTCCTGAGAGTACTGTGTGTAGCGCTATACTGTGAGCGGGCGTTCCTGACCACCCAGTGATGACACTGAGTGGTGAGGAACGTCCCCCCAGTACTAGTCTATGCATGAGCACTCTCAGGAGGAAGGGGGCGTTCCTCACCACTTAGCGTCATCACTGGGCGGTAAAGAACGCCACCTCACAGTATAGAGCTACACACAGTACTGTCAGGAGGGGTGTTCCCAGCTAAACTGTCAGGAACACCCTTCTGACAGTGATGAGTTACCAGTAAAGGTACCGATAGTTCTTTCCCCGGGGCACATAATGGGAAACCCGGCTTTCTAGTGGTATATAAAACTGCATGTGCCCGAGGACATGAAAGGTCCTCTTTAAAGGATTTCTCAATATTTATACTCTGGCTAATAATATACTTTGTGGCATATCATATATATATATATTTTTAATCTCCATTGCATAATTATATAAGTATAATAATATAAAAATATAATAATATAAAAAAAAGATAAACTACGGTAAAATGCATCAGGAGTTAAAGAACAAATAGAGAATACAAGAGTAATTTCCTAAACAACAAGATTAGCAGAAATATTGAGAGGAAAGTCATGTTGTATTAACGATGGAGAAAATGACATTGAAAGGTGGCTATTTTAATTAGACTTATCTCCGAATCGCTATCTTTCACCTCCCCTCCCCCATACATTTCATATAATGAGCAAGATGTTTAAAGTCAGAAGGAAAGTGGAACTAATTAATAGGTTCCAATTTGTAATAAACTGAAATTTTCTCCTGGAAATGTAATGATATTTTGATGGATTGTAGAAATACGTAGGATTTTAAATGAAGTAACCGCATGTCACTGTACAGTATGGTAAATGAACCATTCTTTATCTGAAGGATACTCTATGCTCTGTCACCAAGATACAGAAATGCATTACACAAATGTAAATGTTGAAATGGATGAACCGTAAAAAAAGATATTAACTTGGCATGTAATAATAATTCAATCAGCCAAGTTATTCATGTATTTTATACCTGAATATCAATGCTGCAACACAATGTTCATGCAACACATTGTTCTGCACTAATTTTATATGCTATTTATCAAGATCTATAGATTCAACCATCCACATAAATGAAAGCAAAAGAAAGATAAAGGCCTTTCACTGTGTTGCATGCTCCATCTCCATCACTGTGTTGCATGCTCCATCTCACACTTTCTCGTGTCTTCTACCTCTCCACCATCTATATCTGACAGTAGAAGTTGCTACAAGATCTGTGCTACAATAGATGAAAGTGACAGGGACTAACAGAACTCCTTTTGTCAGAAAGTAACACCAAAAAAATGTAGCTTTCTAAAATTGTATTTCATAATAGAAGTAAATGAACCTGCCATAATGGGAGAACATGTCCACCCTGAATTTGCTGATGTAACAGGAACAGAGTATATAATTTTACATTTCCACATTCAGCTTCAGCCAGCAGCCTTACACAGGTGCACTCTCCCAGTGAGGTTAACTGGTGAGTTTGTTTGCAGTCTGTTCACATTGCAACCGCACTAACACCAGTGCCAGTGCAGTTAACTGGTGGTTATCCTTTCAGACACACGACTGCCCCTCATGGGGCCTGTGGACCTCACTGCAGTGTCTTGCAGTCTAGTGGTTCTGTCATGTTAAAAATCATTATTTTCAAATAGATACGCAGAACCATAACAGCAGCTTGAGGATGGCACAAAAGTCTGGATGAGCAAAAATGTTACACCCTGCTTATACATTTTATAACAAGAAAGATTGACTATGCTAATGTTGCCATATACAATGTCTAGATATGAGCAAACTGGTTTGAATCTAGACAGTTTAATTGTGAACTTTAGGGCTTTGCCACCCATAAATGACTATTGTTATATTTTTGAAGTCTCTTCAAATCCCATAATATAAGTAGAGGTCCATGAGAAGTCTGTAAATGTAACAAAGTTAATCACTTCTCCTGGGCCCATCACTGCACCCAGTGTGGGTACATTTCTTCTTTGGGCATCGTTCAGTTTCCTAAATGATGTTAGTGGTGCCAGAAAACCGCTGAGGTCACCGTTGAGCAAACCAACTTCATGACATTTAGGTATGGCTCACACTGTTGTTGGATTCCAATTAGAAGGTATCCATTTAAAAAAAAACAAAAAAAAAAACGGACACCTGTCATAATGGACACAAACGGACAGTAACTGATGGCTATCAGTTACTGTCCATTATAAGTCTGTTGCTCATAGGCTTCAATGTAAATAAAATCCATAAGATGATCCCTCAGTGCATGTGCTATTATGATTCTAGTGTCTTCTGGAAGCAACAAGTGCTTTGGGTATCAGATACCAAAATCTTGTGTTAAGGAATTGCCAGTTAAGCAAGTAACTGCTGCTGGAACCTGGGAGGAAGGGGAATGATGGAGACAGCGAGTCCTAATGCTTGACCCAAGCCCAGTCCCTACCTACTTGCCTCAACTACCCTAAGCGGTAGAGGACGACTGGGTGACGGTCCTTTGATATAATACAAGTGAATACATAAAACACAGACAAGACAAACAAACAGGAATAGGTAATCAAGAGAGCCAAGAGTCAGAACCGGTTGGCCAGTCAAGTACAAAATCAGAACCAGAAGAATAGTCAAAGGGAAAAGCAAAGGTCAGAAATAGATAATCAGAGAAACAGTATACTGCTAGCATGCTCTAGGAGACGTTTAGCAAGCATACAAGAGAGGGTTGGAAAACTCTATAAATAATATCAAGAATCCTCTCCAGGCTTGATTGGCAAGGAAGGATGTCAAAGAGTAACAAACATTAACGCTTAGTAAACCAGAGGTAAATCAGAACACTGGCTGGACTGGTACACTGCAACATACTCTCAGCTAGCTAAAACAACAGGAGGCCCAGGACTTCTGCACCATAGCATGCAGCTGTTAGTATGGGGTCCCGCAGGTTTGCGCCATCTGCGGGCCAATCCAACGCTCACTCTCGGCATTGTGCAGTGAGCTGTATGGACTCTAAGTCCAGCTTTCTGCCTACTGAGCATGCTCGGACCTTTTGGAGGCGCTCAGAGGCCAAATCCCATTCTTCTCCTACTGAGTGTGCTCAGACCTTTTGGAGGCGCTCAGAGGCTAAGTCCCATTCTGCCCATACTAAGCATGTCTGGAGAAGTTATGCCACCACCCCTGTGGGCGGAGACTTGCCTTTAGATAGTGTGAGCCGATGCCCGCCCGGTGCTCACACTTTGACTATAATATTTTGAGACAGGAGGTCAGGGCTAGGTTCCAGTGAAAGGCAAGAGCAGTCTAGGGATCTAGTTAGGATTCCTTGGCTCTGCCAGTGGGAATCTACAAAGCCTATTGAACTGTCTACTTACATTGTAGCTCCTAGCGTTTAGGGATCCCTTTATGTTACTGACCAGGAGTGGCGTTTAACCCCTGGCAGCCTTTCCTGTGTAGCAGGCTGAAGCTTTTACTAGTGCCTATTCCTCTGCTGTGATTTAGCAGAGGTCTGTTGCAAGGCTTCATTCAGCTTCAGCCAGTAGCCTTACACAGGTGCACTCTCCCAGTGAGGTTAACTGGTGAGTTTGTTTGCAGTCTGTTCACATTGCAACCGCACTAACACCAGTGCCAGTGCAGTTAACTGGTGGTTAGCCTTTCAGACACACGACTGCCCCTCATGGGGCCTGTGGACCTCACTGCTGTGTCTTGCAGTCTAGTGGTTCTGTCATGTTAAAAATCATTATTTTCAAATAGATACGCAGAACCATAATAGCAGCTTGAGGATGGCACAAAAGTCTGGATGAGCAAAAATGTTACACCCTGCTTATACATTTTATAACAAGAAAGATTGACTATGCTAATGTTGCCATATACAATGTCTAGATATAAGCAAACTGGTTTGAATCTAGACAGTTTAATTGTGAACTTTAGGGCTTTGCCACCCATAAATGACTATTGTTATATTTTTGAAGTCTCTTCAAATCCCATAATATAAGTAGAGGTCCATGAGAAGTCTGTAAATGTAACAAAGTTAATCACTTCTCCTGGGCCCATCACTGCACCCAGTGTGGGTACATTTCTTCTTTGGGCATCGTTCAGTTTCCTAAATGATGTTAGTGGTGCCAGAAAACCGCTGAGGTCACCGTTGAGCAAACCAACTTCATGACATTTAGGTATGGCTCACACTGTTGTTGGATTCCAATTAGAAGGTATCCATTTAAAAAAAAACAAAAAAAAAAAACGGACACCTGTCATAATGGACACAAACGGACAGTAACTGATGGCTATCAGTTACTGTCCATTATAAGTCTGTTGCTCATAGGCTTCAATGTAAATAAAATAATGAACAGAAAAATCTTGCACGTAAGATTTTTTTGTCTGCTTGGAAAAACGGACATGGGTGTACACAGACACAAACGGACACTAATAAACACTAACAGACACAAGATAAAATCCCATTGAAATGAATGGAAATTTCAGACGAACTAGCTAGTGTCTGTTGCTAAAATCTTGTACGGACAATATCCACGGACACTTCCAACAGTAGTGTGAACGCCTCCGTAGTTGCAAGTGTGCCCAAATGAATGCTGAGGCCCATTTGCAAACCTCAGCAGTCTACCAAGGCTTCTTACATCATTCAGGGGGCATGAAGGGTCTTTATTCCAAGCATTTTTATTGAACTACTGAACATATTTTACATTAGTAGGTATTTTTTGTATCCCTCCCCATTGGTCACTTGGCAATACTACAGTTTAGTTCCATTAAACTGAATTAGGCTGAATGGAGCATGGCCATGTGACCAATGAACATGATATCACTTTCTGAGTAACAGAAATCTATTATGCTTTTTAATCCTACACAACCCCTTTAAGATTTTTGTAGTGAGTTTCCAAAGGACCCCTGGGGGGAGTTGCAGGCCTGTATGGAATACTGATCTAAGCATTTACTGTGGCTATCTCCCATATTGTTTTGTGTGCAACTAAGAATGTTTCTAAGGAACTTGTAAACAGAAAGTATTTATCCAAGTGTCTGGAAAGTCAATGACTTTTTGTAATTTTGGTCTTATTAAGAAGCATAGGTCAATCTGTTATCTATTACCCCTTCAAAGAATCTTTGTCTACATGTTTTATCAGGAATGGGAGATTTTGTGGAGGATATCAAAGAAAATGATAATTAAGGGATCATTTTAATCAAGTAGTGACACCCAGTAAAGGAAGTGGTAGATCCACCTATTTGCAGGTTCGGATTGGCCCACCAGGGTACCAGAAAATCCTCTGGTGGGCCTCGTGCCTTTGGGCAATTAAAAAAGGGGCTCCAAAGGGACCTGGAGCCTGATGACTTTGGATCCTAGAGTAAGGCCCAGCCACATCAATAACAGAAAGGAACCTGGCGTCATGTGCCACAAAACCCCTTTCCAATAGAAACCTGTCCAGGGAAGGTATGTAAAAATAACATACATTTTAAGTCGCCTCTCTTATGCGTCCGGTGATCTGGTGTCATCTTCCTGGAGCATAAAGCCAGTGTTCCCCACACAACCACTGAGGCCCAATCACAGACCGCAGCAGTGACTTCCAGAGCGTGTGATGTCATCCACAAACCTGAAGAAGAAGCAGGTGGAGACAGCAGAGCAACATATGGGTGCTCAGGGGAGGTAAAGCTAGGTGAGTATAACTTTGTTATTCTCCCTCACCTTCCCCAGTCCTCAATATGTCATACTTGAGAGTCTGAAAAGATCCCAGAGTATAATAATAGCTCTGAAATGATGAATATTTTTCAAAACAAATGTTGAGAGGTTCATCTGAAGCAGCTCAAGGCTCTGGGTAGCATTTTATACTGTGTGGGGTCAGTGTAGAGCATATTTACATTGTGGGGTCACTGTGGGATGTATATTATATGGGGGAACTCTGGGTAGCATATTATATTGTGTGGTGCCATTGTGGAGCATTATACAGGGGGAGATGCTCTGGGGAGCATGATATATTGTGTGGGGCTACTGTGGAGCATTATACTGGGGAGGCGCTGTGTAGCATTATACTAGGGGGGGCTTTCTGGAAAGCATACTATACTTTGTGGGGTCACTGTGGGAGCATATCATACTAGTGGGGTCCTCGGTAGCATATTATATTGTGTGGGACACTGTGGAGCTTTATACTGGGGAGCAGTGTGGGAGATTTATGTGAGATTTATTGTTCTGCACTGTGGGGAACCTATTATAATATGTAACGTAATGTAATGTATATGTGGTAAAAACTAACCAATCCTCAGCTGTTAGTCTACAGTATGCTTTGTTTTTTCAGTGATGTCATGCTGCATATCCATGTGATCCTTGCAGCAAACTACTGGTGATGAGATTGCTTGGCTGTAGTGGTCAAATGGATATACAAAATCATTGCAACAAAGGAATTAAAAGTCAGCAGGTATCACTGGAGTGGCAGAAATAGAAGAGCACAAATTTGGCTAGTAAATAGTTATTTTTTATATTTCTTGTGGTCAGATTTTTTAGAATTCTGGATGAACCATTTAACATTGATTTTATATGTACATTGGTTAGCTTGTATATACACAGGGTTTAGAGTCCTATTTCAACATCTAATCACACAAGGGTACTCCATTTTAGACACAAAAATAATAAAACCTAACTTTTATTGGCTATAGTTAAAAATCTACACCCAGTGATCATTCCAAAATAAATAAAGTGAATAAATGACTAAAAACAAATGACTGATACTGTTTTATAGTTGGTACAATCACCATGTATTGCTAGGTGGTACCGTCCGTATCTTTCTGTGTCACTCCCTTCCAATATATTGTTTGTTAGGGGAGTTTTAATGAACGGCATAACAACAGATGGCTTCCCCGCAAAACTCTTATCTAGCAACTAAATAATGATTCTTATTGTAAATAGGCAGGTATATATGTATATACAATTGTGTATAGTGAGTAGTGGAAACTAGGGTTAGATAATAAGTCAGGTCAACCTATAGCTAATCTTATGACTCCCCCAAGTAACCACACTATGTACTCAGCTGTATAGTAATTTCTATACTCTGGTGCCTTGCCTATTACTGCAGCGATAAATTAACATGATAGTTGGCTTCCTCTACGCGTTTCGCCGCTATGGCTCATCAGGAGGATGATTATTGCTAGAGAAACGATGTAGAGAAACCGCACTTCCTGGGGCCTCAGTGGTAGACCCCAGTACTTGTGTAGGTATGACACTGAGCGTTGTAGGGACGGGCTTTAAATAGTGTTGAGGCCGTCCCAGCTCCACCCATTCGACACGCCCATACAGCTATTCCACCAGTCCACAGCGTAATGTGGACTGGCCTCTTGGAGGCGGGGCCACGTCGTACATGGGCCAATATAGCAAAAGCGCATCTGCGCTATGTTAAGAGAGATGCTGGCTACATTCCTGATGGTCGGACGGAATCAAAGCACAAAAGATGAAAACTGCGGGACAAGTGGTAAGTATCTAAGGTAAGTCATGTCAATATACTAATTTTAATTTTAATTTTAACCGTTGGTGGATCGTGCAATACTATGAACAACTCATTGGATTGGAGCATTAATACAATACAGCCAAAAAACTCCTCGCCTCCGTGTAGCCTCCGGGGTAATAGAGATGGATACATCTATTATCAATGCTACTCTGAGTATCAAAACGAATTTCCTTATTGTTACAGATCTCTTATCCAGCATCAGGAGGAACCTAAACTCGGCCAAATAGCCCTCTTATTCATACTGTCATAATCTGTATACACCGGACAGGTCGATATCATGCCCCGATATAGCATACTGTGTCGATTACATGCTCCACTTCATCCAATTAACCCTATCTGGGCTGAGTTATTTTTTACACCCATTTCTTTGTATCATTATTCCCTGAACAGAGACAGATACAGGGTTTTTCCTGCAGGCACGTCTAGATTCATTAAGTCCGGAATATGAAACCGCACCGTGGAAATAGTTACCAACGCACGCATGCAGTATCAAGGTTTCCAACTTATTTACAATGCGTTACCGAGAAAAGAAGTTGATGTGTATTTTACAGTATTGCAACAAAATAAAATTGAATAAACAGTTAAAATGTGTTGCTTATTTCATCAATCCATTCCAACGGTATTTATACATGCCACTAAATATCCCTCTCCATCACTACATTGGAAAGCCTACATAGGAAAAAACGGAGGGGGGGGATTTAGATTGAGGAGAAAAAGAGGGGGTGGGACCAACCAGACCACTATGCATCTACAGAAAAGGTAAAAATGATATAGAGTCATTCAGACCCAGTGGTTTCACATTGGTTACATTTTTACATTGGTTAGCTGCTTATTTTTCCTGCAACAACTAAAGTTCCCGAAGATTCCTGATACATTTTTCAGCTGTCAACTTAGTTCATAGTTTACCACATGCATTACATATAGAAATGTACATTGTGCAAGCTAGCACAGGAGTTAACCTAACTGTGAAAAATTGTACTCAAGGAGAGACTATTGTGCATTTTATATACCTCCACAAATTTTGTTGAGCACCTCTTGTCTTTTTGGAGTGTAATAATCATAACTGATGGTCGAAAACGATAGATTAATGAAAATAATCCATAGTCGGAAAAGGTGTTTTGAAAATTTACAGCACACAAGATGATTTGGTATGTACTAGACATCTAAAAGGTTCAACCCAAGGTCTTTGCCAAACTCTAAACTGTAAATAAATTGAAATGAAAGTAAAATATATTTCTTCTCCTGGAATTTTATCAAATTTTTCTAAACCTTTTCTGCGCAATAAAATGTAAGGTTCAGTTATAAGATTGTCTTCGCTGTTTAAGTTTAACAAAGCCGTTTAAGAAAAAATAACTTTATATTCTAAAATTGCAGAGTAGCATTTATAGTCATATGCAGCGCAAATAGGTATGTATAAAAAATTGGATACATAATAATAATGTGTAAAAAAATATGTAATATATTAAGTTAAAAAGATACAAAAATATAAATTATACATCATAACTAGGGTTGAGCCGATCTTGACTTTTCAGGATCGATTTTTAAAATCCGATTTCCGATCATTTTTCATTCGAACCCGATCTCGATCCCAATTCTGATCCCAATGCAAGTCAATGGGATTTTTTTATTAATCGGAGACCGGATTTTAAAAGCAATCCTATTCACTATACAGCATGGAATCTAAGAATTGTTAGAATCCACGCTGTGTAGTGAATCACTAAGTAGCCAGAGGATTTTTTTTTAATCCTCTGGCTACTTAGTCCCCCCTGGTGTCCACTTACCTCCAGAGATGGCTGCTCCGCTGCTTCTCCTTCTTCTTGTCCTCGCTGCCGCTCCAGCTGCAGTCTTCTCCCTTCACTGCCCCCTCCCTGCCAGGTTAGGAGTGTGTGGGCGGGTTAGGAGAGTGTGGGCGAGTACTGGGAGGGGAGACATGACGTCTCCCTGCCCTGTACCCGCCCACACTCTCCTAACCTGCCCACACTCTCCTAACCTGGCAGGGAGGGGGCTGCGAGGCGAAGAAGACTGCAGCTGGAGCAGCAGCGAGGCGAACAGCAGCGGAGCAGCCATCTCTGGAGGTAAGTAGCTACGAGACATATTAGTTTAGCCTCCCATTAGAATGAATGGAGGCAGCCGGCGCGCAGGGGGTTAAGCCTGTGTGTCGGCTGCTTCCATTCATTCCTATGGAACCGCAGCGGAGCCTTCACACTGAGTATACACTATATACTCAGTGTGAAGGCATTGTGGGAAATACTACTGATCCCGATCCCACCTAAAAAGATCGTGTTCGGAATTCCGATCGCGATCGTGAAAGTTTCTCGATCGCCGATCGGAAACCAATTTTTTCCAAACACGATCGCTCAACCCTAATTAAAACATTTTAAAATATGTATACAATAATATATTATATAAAGAACCTAAGTTGTGTAATATGAGTATTTATGTATATTTGACAACCTTCATTCATCTTTGTATTAAATACCATAATTTAAGTTTTCTATTTTTTTTTTCATTTTAAGACATTTTTATTTATATAAGTGCCATTACAGTCCACAGTGCTTTATATTTTTAGAGGGCACATTTATACACAAAATGAGACATTGTGGCGTAACAAAGTAATAGTTGAAACAGGAATGAGGAAGGCATACAAATAAAAAAATAAAATAAGTTAAGCATGAAAATCGAATTAAAGTTGATTTTTGGAAAATTGGTTCAGTTTGATTGCTGAATGTAGAGCTGCGACATGTGTATACAAAGCATTTTATCAAAGAATTATCTTGTATTCTGAACTTCAGTTTTTATTTCACTGCTTTAGAGTTAGAAATGAACAAATATTTGAAAAATCTGTCCAAAATGTGAAGTACTCAAAATCTTTAACTTGTCAAATATATTTTACTATCTGTATCCACAATGAACGGATTTCAGTTTCATGTATGTTTTTATACATCTATGTAAATAGCATTGTTAGTTGTATGATAAGGCTCTGTTCATAATACCGTCATGGATTTAAAACAATATTGAATCCATTTTTGAACTGATATAAAAAAAGAATCATTGAAGTGTATAATGGACTCTATCAGGATTTCTCAGGGACAAGTATTTTTGTAAACAAGGCTACTGGACTGCATTTGCTATGAAAAATGGCAGAATCCCTGATAAACTGGCAATAATACAAGAGTGAAGAGAAAGGTGAAATAAGGGACTGTATTAATTGCAATGTTTAAGAAGGCATTTTTTAGTATATTTTTTTTTACTCCTCCTCCCCCCCATTTTTATGACATGAACATGTTTCTGTAGATCCAAAAGATCCAAAAATTAACCCCTTCCTGATATTTTTTCTTGCTGCATTTTCATTTTTTACTCCGTCTTCCAAAAGCCTTTTTTTTTTTTTGCCTTTTACAAAGACCTATGATGGCTTAATTTTTGCAGGAAAAATAGCTCTTTCTAATGCTACCAATTAATGTTCTGTATGATGTACTGGAAAACTGGAAAGAAATCTGAAAATGGTGGAATTAGAAGAAAATTGCAAATGTTCCATTTTCTTACAAATTTAGTTTTTATGACATTCACTGTGCAGCAAAAAAAGACATGTTATCCATATTCTGCAAGTCAGTACAATAATAGGGGTTGCAATTGTATACGTTTGTTACGTTTTAATATTTTTAATGTCTTCACAAAAGTCCAAACTTGGAAACATACAATATGCTTACCAATATTCTGTATGACAATGACTTGCAAAATGACAATATTTTAAAATGTTAATTCAAAAGTATACCAAGTACACCAAAAGTACCATTTTACTAATGTTTTTACTAATTTTATAAAAAAGGAGCAGTGCTTAGTGAGATAGGGCAGAGAACATGTACTATAAGTTGTACTAGAAACGGACAATAATTATAATTGAAATCTAGCTGGCTAAACTAGTTAATAAAAAGAATGACAGTGAAAAATAAAGCAGCACTTGTGCAAGTACTAACAATAAAAATGTGGGTGGCAACAGCAACACTACTTCTAGGCTTGGGGGCATTACCAGTAACCATATCAATGATGTACTTCCTGAGAATGAAGATGAAATTTTTCATTAGCTCACTCATCTCAGTCACAGAAGGATATTGCATCTTAGAGTGATGTGATTTTGATTCAGGCATATGTGTGTCCCTCATCCTCCGCTAATGTTGTAACGTAATTTACCACAGAGCCTTTCTAGACTGTCAACCATGTCTACTTCACTGACACAGATCCCTAGTAGTGATGTAGCACCTTCTGAGAAAGATATTTCTCCTACTCTGAATCTTCCTCACCTTGAGTTGGATGAGAATAGTAAGCATTTCTTTGAAGTAGAGGAAACAGAAGTGGAAGAAGAAAACATGATTGGTGGCGAAGGTAGTAGTAGCAGGGTGGTGGGTGGCTGTGCCTGCAGCATTTCTCCCAGCACTAGTGGCTGGAGTCAGAAGATATTCCAACTACAGCAGATTAACCTACTGTATTCTGTGGTCATATGCGATCAAGGCATCCAGAGGGGCTGAGGGCAAGTTTGCCACACCTCAGATCCCCAGCGTAAAGATTGAGGTGTCTAAGACATTATCATTGCAGCCAGGAGGTTAAGCATATATATGTGTGATGTGGATTGGGAATCAGAGATACCAGGTTCAAGTTTCCTTGTAAGACAGTAAAAAGTATAAAAGTTCAAAAAGTTTAAAATAAAGTAAAAAAACAACAACAAATAATAAAAAGTTTTTTTAAAAAAACACCATTACATTTAAAAAGCACATAACATACACAAAATATAAACAACCATGTTAGGTATCCTCATGTGTGTATAAACTCTTATTATTAAAAAATAATGCTATTTATCCCATGCAGGAAAAAAATATATTTTGATCATCTCGCTTTCCCATAAAAAAAGGCAATAAAAAGTGATCAGAAAGTCAAACATACCAAACATTGAAACCAATGAAAAAAAATTTCAACTTGCTTCACCTTCAGATCCGCCGAAATGGTGTGACGTTCATCCTCCGCTCACCTGACCAAGCGTCTTCCCTAGCGCAGTTCCTTGAACTCCCGGATTTGTCATTGCCGGACTGGTTGGCCTTTCCCCTGCCTTCTCCTCTGCCCACGGGCCGTCCTTCTTCACCATCCCAACTCCGGATGCAGTATACGAAGGAAAGCTCCTGATGGGACTTTTGCCGCAATCCTGTATCCTTTTTTATTTCCTGAGTGTCGGGACTTTGGACTCTGTTGTGCTTTAGCCGGTGCGGATCCACGCCTGATTTGTGATATGTTTTCTTGCTGTTGCTTTCCTGTTCTTCTTTAAGTTCCATGATCTGGCGGGGGCCGTCGCTGGCCTTGGCCGGTGGTGTCTCCCGTTGGTGTGTCCCGCCCCCACTTGTGGAGGCACGCCGCGGCTTGCTCTCTCTCCCTCGGCTTTTGGGTTGGCAGTTTTGCTGCCTGCTGTTCTGAGAGTTTTCACCTTCCCTCTATTGGGGGCGGGTCGCGGCGCAGACTCCCAGGTTTGTTATGGCCTACCCAGGCCGCTCCCTGTTACAGGGTCTCCTCACCCTCCCTATGGTTTATTAGCCCTTGTGTGTGGCTATTCATTGATGCTGCTCGGGGACAGGGTGGCAAAGGGTCATAGTTCCACCTTCCCCGTTAGTTAGGGCTTTGGCAGCTCTCTGGGTGTGTGCTGCAGCGTGCTCCTGAGACCTGCTTTAGTGGGTGCTACCCCACGGTTTGGTGTTTCCCGCTCTGGGATTAGCTTAGACCAGGGTTGTTTGTGTTGCTTGTTTTTTGTGATGTTGTTTGTTTTTCTCTCTCTCTCTCTCTCTCTCTCTCTTTTTTTTTTTTTTTTTCTCTTCCTCTCTCTTCTCTTGTCTTCCCTCTTCCCGACTCCCGGTTACGGGCACTCTGGTGCCAGCGCCATCGAGTCTAACACCCAGGAGGAGCGCTCTTCCCTGCTCCGCTTGCTCTGGAGCCTGGTTCTTGTTTGTTAATGGGGAGTTGACTGACTCCATATTTACCTTAGCTTATCTCTACCTCCCCAATTCTAATCAAGCCAGCGCTCTGGAGATTATCTTGGATACTTTAGCTGATTTTGCTCCTGCTCCACCTTTCGGTCATCCCCCTCCGTTCCTATTGTAGGTTGGCTCTGCGGCACATAATTAGCGCCACCTGGGCGTGTCTCACGGCGTACCCCAGAGAAGCTTGGAGGGGCTTATGGTAGCCCGAACTCCCTGGATTTTTTCCCAGGGGTCGCAATCGTACAGGGATGTAATGTCTTGAGACTATGTGGCAAGCCGGTTTCTACTTTATCCCTCTATCCTCCTCCCCTCTCTTCTCCCCCCCTTCCCCTTCTCCTGTTCGTGGGACAGTTTTGGGGTGTTCTTTTACTCAATTGTATTTGAACTGTCATGCCTTTATATTGCTCGCTCTGTTCTGCTCCGCAGATGGTCCCTTCTTGGTTTATTGGCCCCGCCTGTATTATTGCTTTGTGCTGTCTGCTGTTTTGTGATGTTTTATTTGGTTCTCCCTGTTTTCTGACGTTTCTATTATAAATAAAGAATTTCTAAAAAAAAAAAAATTCAACTTGCCCCACAAATAAAGAGCCCTTACACATAGTATCTTCATCAACAAAACAATAAAAAATTATAGGAGTCAGAATACAGTGACCCCAGGAAAATTGTTCATTTTCAAAATGTCAGGATTTATTCGTAAAAGCCGAAAAACTTAATAAATCCAATATAAATATGTTATCACCATAATTGTAATGACTCGTCGTAAAAACAAAATTCAAAAATTATGATAGAGTTGTGAGTTTTTTCACATGGGCCTCCCCAAAAAATTAATAAAAGCTCATTTTATTTACCTTACTTTATTTACATTACTTTACAATTTTATTATACCTTGAAATGAAGCCAAATGAAAGTACAATTTGTCACATGAAGAAAAATCCCTTACGTAGATATATTGAGAGTATGAATTTTGGAATGTTGGAAAGAATACAATTAAAAAATGTACGTAAAAACAAGGAACTGGAAGTGGATGAAGAACTGTTTCAGGGTTATCATGTTGAAGGACCTGGAAATCCTAGACTGGAAGAAGATGAGGAAGACCTGATTTATAAATAAGTAAGTGTGAACAAAGGTTCTAACTATCACTAAGTTGCCCACTAACAATGAATAGTTAGACATTTATAGTCAAATCAGTCTAGTTTTATGGCAAAAGTATCCTTAGGATCGGCCATCTTTGTGCGATCATAGGAGTCCAAGTTCTTCAACACCAAAAGGGATTTAGACATGTGGGGCATTATTTTAGCAATTTGAAGCAGAAAATATACTGAAGGAATTAACTCTTTGGCTTTTCTTTTTCTAATTTTAATTTTCATAATGGAAATACATTTTGTAGGGGTGCATTTTCATTTTTAGAAAGATATCTAGTTAAGATATAGCAATTATTAGTATTTCTTGTATTATGCAGAAAAAAATAAAAGACTTGATTGTATTATGTAAGAAAATAAAATTCTACACTTTTTACAATTTTGTAACCTTATTAACATTCTTATGACTAAATATGGGATTTCAGGCTTATTTCTTATTTACTGAAACTTTTGGTTTGAGAGTTTGTACTATAAAAAATATAAGCCAAGTCTACATTCTGCATAACTCCACAATTTAGTAATTAAAATTATTTTATCAGTCATGACCATACCTGAAACACGGACTTAAACTTTTGCTTAATATTTAACTTTTTTTTCTAACATGGTTTATGCCTTCGGTTAATTGCGTTCGCTACAATAAAAAGTAAGTTTAATAAATGCATTAATTGTGGTAGAATAACAACTTATTAAACAATTAAAATTGAATAAATGTTTAATCTCATTTTATGGTTTACAATTAAATGAATACATTTGTCCAGCAATATTTTATTTTTACAATATGGAGTTAAAGTACCTTAGAAGTACCTTACATAGTTTATCGCTAGACAGTTGAAAATAAGTTTTAGCGGCAGAACTTTCTTACAGTTTAATTGCATTCATAATTACAATGAATGCAATTGCTCTTTTATGTGTAATTATGTGATGAGGTCTCTACTTACACTATTCATGTGGATAACTATTTGCCTCACTGCACATAAAGAGAAAATATGGTAATTATAATGCTATGAAAAAAGTAGAAACCATGTAAAATATATAATGGCAGTCTATAACTACTACAGTTTTTGTAATTAAATCTTGAAACAAAATTTCCAAAAAAGTAATTTAAAATAGTATTTATTGCACTAAACGTTAATTCTGTTAGATAACAGAAACTAAATCAGTTCTGAATAAACAGTACATCAAAGCAAATCTTGCCTTTGTAATATATTTTAATATATAATGTATCTCAATCACCAATGGGGGGGGGGCAGAGGGTCAGTATTGGACCTTCTTCTTTTTAAGTGAGTCTACAATCCCAAATTTTTCAGCAGTAATGGAGCCAGCACACGGAGTTTACGCTCACTCATTCTGAACGTAAAAATCGTTCAGAGTGAGCAGCGCTCCAAAACAGATCCCATTGACTTCAATGGGTGACGGCATATGCACGCTACCCATTGAACTCAATGGGAGGCTTTTTTACCTATTGCTTTCAATGTGATATGCGCGTATCACATTGAAAGCAATAGTTAAAAAATCTTCCCATTGATTTCAATGGGGAGCGCACGTATGCCGGCACCCATTCAAGTCAATGGGATCTGTTTTTTACGCCACTCACTCTGAACGAGTTTTACATTCAGAATGAGCGAGCATAAACTCCGTGTGCAATTCCCTAAAGTTGCGATTTGACAAAAGTATGTTCACTATGTCACTAACCACTACTACAACAGTATGTAAAGAGTTTAGAAGAAATTTTGATGGTGGTAGACTCTAATTAATATGCCTTTGTTCAAGTCACCTAACCTATCTGTATAGCTGGGTTGGTATTCTAGGTTCAGGTGACAGGCTCCCTTTAAGGAAATTATATGATTGCAGTACTAAGACAAGTCACAAAACTTGGGTTATTCAGTTTGTAAAGTAGACAGATCAGAATCTCCCACTCCCATATTCAAAACTTCTCCTGAGTTGCACCACTTCTCTGGAATGCTGTACCGTAGACAATCAGATTAATTTCCAATTTCTACAGCTTGATGTGCAAACTAAATAGACATGATTTTAGACAAGCCTATCACAAGTCCTAATGTAAACCCTTCTGCAATTAGAGTGCCTAAAATGAACCCACCTTTGTTCACATTCCTGCATTACTCCACAGGATATGATGTCGTCTCGGACTGTAACTTTATATGTCCAGGCACCATCTACACATTAAAGGACACCAACTGGTGACAATTCATACAGTGTTATTTACTGTATGTGTAATGAAAGTAAACTCTATCACAAAAATGTTGGTATTAGTTCCTCTCTCAACCAAGGAAGAAATACTGATGGACTTTTATTAAAACAACATGGAGTTAAATAACAGCAGAGAAAGGAAGAGAGATAACAACGTAAGTTTTCAGATTCATTCCTGATTGGTATGGGACATCTCAATCAAACAGAAAAAGTTTAAGCAGTTCCATATATAGCCAGCTACTCCCGATCTTGATGGTGTCCCAAGGGAGCTATCTTCTGGCTGCAAGCCAAGCACTTCTTTTTCTTGAACTTTGAAGTTTAGGTGCCTTCTTGTCAACGTAACACTACATCCTAATTTCAAGCATAAGCAACTGTATCTAGAATTCAGCTTTTATGGATAACAATGTTTTTCATACATTACCTGATTATAACCTTTACATTACAATCTGTTATATCTGTATAACCAAAGGATGATAGACCATGTAGAGTAAAATATCACGTATGCTGTCTGTTTCCCACATTAAAGCTAGGTCTGCACTGAGATTTTGGCTGTAACGCCTGTCATACAACTAATAAGCACTATTTCAACCTGCAACTCCTCCACTAATATTAGGGAATGGAGTTGCATTGAGACCCACAGGGTGCCATGTCTAAGACTTCTGGTCGCAATGTGATTCCTTTAACCCCTTCCCGCCGATGTCACTTTTTGACTTCCTGACCAAGCTCGATTTTTCAACACTGACATGTGTCACTTTATGTGGCAATAACTTTGGAACGCTTTAACTTACCAAAGTGATTTTGAGAATGTTTTTTCATAACACATTATACTTCATGTTAGTGTTAATTTTTGGTTGATATGTTTTGTGTTTAATTCTGAAAAATTAGGAAATTTGGTGGAAATTTTGAAAAATATGCATTTTATAAAGTTTGAAATGATGTACATTACATACAGATAGTCAGACTGCCAAAATTATATCATAAATCTCATGTCCCAGATCTCTTCTTTATGTCGGCATCAAACTTTAGGCGCCCTTTTAATTTTTACGGACATTATAAGGTTTACAAGTGAAACAACAATATTCAAAATTTTCAAGAAATTTCCAAAACCCATTTTTTAAGGGACTAATCCAGTTATGAAGGCGTTTTGAAAGACCCATGTATTAGAAACCCCCATAAGTCACCCCATTTTCAAAACTGCACCCCTTAAATAAGCCAAAACAACATATACCTAGTAATTTAACCCTATAAGTGCTTAACAGGAATTAATACAAAATGGAGGTGAAATTTTCAAATTTGATTTTATTTTACTAATATTTTCATTTAGCCCTAGAATTTGCACATTCACAAGGGGTTAAAGGAGAAAATGCATCCCACAATTTGTTAGGCAAGTTCTCCCAACTACCACAGTACCCCACTTGTGGGTGTAAACTAATATATAGATGCACAGCGAGATGCAAAAGGGAAGGCGCGCCAAGGAGTTTTTAGAGGGCAGATCTGGCTGTGATCAGTTTCAGGCACCATGTCGCATTTACAAAGCCCTTGAGGTGTCAAAACAGTGGAAACCTCTAGAAAGTGACCCCATTTTGAAAACCGCACCCCTCAAAGAATTTATCAAGTGATGTAGTGAGCATTAGTAACCCCGAAGTGAATATGTAAGCTGTGCAGAGTAAATTGGGTACACCAAATCCCATTCTATTTTCCCAATAGCTCCTAAGACACGGACGGGGAAGAGGGGCATTCTGGAGGATCAGCGCTGGTGTATTCTCTCTCATAAGCTCTAAATATGGGGGGTCCCCTGAAAACGCTCGCACAGCTTATACATTTCCTTCTAGTCGCAGCCACTTATGTCCTAATGATTTGGCGACTTTTAGGGTTTTTGTCTTCATATTGTACAAGCTAGATTTTTATTTTTATCTTCTGGCAATGTGGCCATATGAGGGCTTGTTATTTGCGGTATTAGATGAGCTTTTCAATGCCACCATTTTGGGGCCTGTAACTTATTGACTACATTTTATTAACTCTTTCTGGGTGGGATGTAAAAGAAAACATCAATTCTGACATTGCTTTTTAGCATTTTTTTTTCCCCGTGCAGCATACAGCATAAGTAACATGTTACCTTTATTCTGCGGGTCGGTACGGTTACGGCGATACCTCAGTTATATGATTTTTTAATGCGTTGCTATTTGTGCAGAATAAAATTCAATTTAGGGAAAAAAATCAATTATTTTTGCATCGCCATCTTCTGAAAGGCATAACGTTTTTATTTTTCGCTAGACAGAGCTGGTTGAGGGCTTATTTTTTGTGGGAAGACCTCTTCTTTTTATTCTCTCTCCAGCAACCCTAAAAGGCTTTTTGAAACCTTTCACTCCTTACTCACACCCAAGGAACAGACGCCATTCACAGACCTTAGTGCTGATGACCTGGCCATGTATTTCCATGATAAAATTGATAAGATCCGTCAGGAAATTACTGCCCAAGCCCCAGGTGGCATTGACTCCCACACCTACGATAGTACTGATCCCCTCACCAGCCGCACTTCAGACTGTCCATTCTCATCTTTTGAACCTGTTACAGAAGAGGAAGTCTCCCAGCTACTTTCTTCATCTCGCCCCACAACCTGCAGTAGTGACCCTTTCCCCTCACACCTTCTCCAATCTCTGTCCCCTGCTGTCACTACTTACCTTACTAAAATATTTAACCTTTCTCTCTCTTCTGGAATCTTCCCATCCTCCTTCAAGCATGCTGTTATAACCCCGCTACTGAAAAAACCCTCCCTGGACCCATCCTGTGCTGCTAACTATCGACCCATCTCTAACCTCCCCTTCATCTCTAAACTTTTGGAATGCCTGGTTTATTCTCGGTTAATTCGTTATCTCTCTGCTAACTCTCTGCTTGACCCCTTACAATCTGGTTTCCGCGCTCTGCACTCTACTGAAACAGCTCTCACAAAAGTCTCTAATGATCTACTAAAGGCTAAATCCAATGGTGACTTCTCTCTTCTTATTCTTCTGGACCTCTCTGCAGCTTTTGACACTGTTGACCATCAACTTCTCCTCACTATGCTCCGCTCAGTCGGCCTCAATGACACTGCGCTCTCCTGGTTCTCCTCTTATCTCTCAGACCGCACTTTCAGTGTATCATTCGCGGGCTCTGTTTCCTCCCCTCTTTCCCTTGCTGTTGGGGTTCCTCAGGGCTCGGTCCTCAGCCCCCTGCTCTTTTCTCTCTACACAGCCCCCATTGGACAAACAATCGCCAGATTTGGCTTCAGGTACCATCTTTATGCTGATGACACCCAATTATACACATCTTCCCGTGACATCACCCCTGCACTCATACAGAACACCAGTGACTGTCTCTCTGCTGTCTCTAATATCATGTCCTCGCTCTATCTGAAACTAAATCTCTCTAAGACTGAACTACTACTGTTTCCACCATCTAACAGATCTGTCCCTGATATATCCATTGCAGTCTCAGGCCTTACTATAACTCCTAGGCAGCATGCCCGCTGCCTCGGGGTCATATTTGATGCAGACCTTTCCTTCACCCCTCATATTGAATCACTCGCACGTTCATGTCACCTCCACCTCAAAAACATCTCCAGAATACGCCCTTTCCTTACCAGAGATACACTAAAGACACTTACTGTCTCTCTGATTCATTCTCGCCTTGACTACTGTAACTCCTTACTAATCGGTCTTCCCCTCACTAAACTCTCCCCTCTACAATCTATTCTGAATGCAGCGGCCAGGCTCATCTATCAGGCTAGACGCTACAGCGATGCCTCTGGTCTGTGCCAGTCACTACATTGGCTGCCTATTCATTATAGAATAAAATATAAAGTTATTACTCTCATCCACAAGGCTCTCCATAATGCCGCACCTCCCTACATTTCTTCCCTCATCTCTGTCTACCGCCCAACCAGTGTTCTCCGCTCACTCAATGATCTAACACTTACATCCTCTATTATCAGAACCTCCCACGCTCGTATACAAGACTTCTCCCGAGCTGCACCACTTCTCTGGAATGCTCTACCCCGGACAATAAGATTAACTCCCAACTTCTACAGTTTCAAACGCAATCTAAAGACGCATCTTTTCAGACTAGCCTATCACAATTCCTAATGCACAAAATTGTCTGAACACTGTATAAGCAATGCCGCCCCTGCTACCTCTTGTGTCACCCCCTCTACCTCATAGATTGTAAGCTCTTTTGAGCAGGGCCCTCAGTCCCATTGTGTGAAATGACGTTCTTTGTTATGTATGTCTGTCTGTATCTGAACCCTATAAATTGTACAGTGCTGCGGAATATGTTGGCGCTATATAAATAAAATGTATTATTATTATTATTATTATTATTATTATTGGTACCATTTTGGTTTTCATCTGACCATTTGATTACTTTTTATTGAACATTTTGTAAGGGAAAGGTGGTGAATAATCATTATTTTGTGCGGTTTTCTACGGTTTTTTTTTTACGACGTTCGCCGTTCGGGTTAAATAATGTTTTAATTTTATTGTTCAGGTTATTACGGATGCGGTGATACCAAATATGTAATGTTTTTTTCTATTTTTCTTTATTTTACATAATAAAACATTTTATATGGGGAAAAAGGGATTTTTGGGGCTTTATTTATTTCTATTTTATTTTAAACTTATTTAAATTTTTTTATTTTTACTTTTTTTTCACTTTTTTTTTCCTGTCCCCATGGGAGATTGAAGCAGTGATCGGCTGATCACCGCTTCACTACATATACACTGCAATACACGTGTTACACGTGTATTGCATTGTATAGGAAGCTGTCAGCCTGTGTAGATGCACAGGCTGACAGCTTCATTTACAGCAGGATCAGCCAGGTGCGAGGACGGGGTAAGTGATGGGGCAGACCCGGGGTCACTGATCAGACCCCGGGCTGCCCCCTACGAACACCGGCACCCCCCGAAACCGGCGCGGGGGGTGCCGATCGCCACCACAACAAAGTGAAACCCCGGAGATGCCGGTGATCATGTTGACCGCCGGTATATCAGGGGTTAACACCCGCGATCGGACCCGGTTCCGACCGCGGGTGTTACAGGGCAATGTCAGCCGTAACATACGGCTGTCACCCGCAGCTCATGGTGCGCACACAGTATCTGTGTGCGCACCATGCATCCGCCGTAATAGTACTGCGGTTTGCGGGAAGCC
Organism: Leptodactylus fuscus; assembly: GCF_031893055.1. Lineage (NCBI taxonomy): Eukaryota > Metazoa > Chordata > Amphibia > Anura > Leptodactylidae > Leptodactylus > Leptodactylus fuscus. Next base: position 43,576,666 of record NC_134267.1, read on the forward strand.
CTTCCCGGCAGCGCCGTACTATTACGGCGAATGTCGGGAAGGGGTTAAATAACATTAGTGAAGGAGTTGCAGGGTGACACAATGATTAGAGATGAGCGGACAGTGTTCTATCGAACACATGTTCGATCGGATATCAGGCTGTTCGATGTGTTCGATTCGAATCGAACATCACGTGGCAAACTCCAAAAAAATTTGATTCCCCTCCCACCTTCCCTGGTGCTTTTTTTGCACCAATAACAGTGCAGGGGAGGTGGGACAGGAACTACGACACCGGAGGCATCGAAAAAAATTGGAAAAAGTCATTGACTGCCGAAATCAGGTGACCTTCATTTTAGACGAATAGTGGATTTCAAATCCGGGTCATATGAGAATGTGAACTTTGTGACTATGAGACTGGGATAGCTGTACAGGCAGGGATAGCTAGGGATAACCTTTATTTAGGTAGGAATGTTATTAAAAATAACTTTTTGGGGCTCTATCGGGTGTGTAATTGTGATTTTTGTGAGAAACTTTTTCCCATAGGAATGCATTGATCAGCGCTGATTGGCCAGAGTACAGAATTCAACCAATCAGCGCTGGCTCTGCTGGAGGAGGCGGAGTCTAAGATCGCTCCACACCAGTCTCCATTCAGGTCCGACCTTAGACTCTGCCTCCTCCGGCAGAGCCAGCACTGATTGGCCGAAGGCTGGCCAATGCATTCCTATGGGTATGCAGAGACTTAGCAGTGTTGAGCCAGTTCTGCTCAACTACACCATGTGCCGGTCAGCCCATCAGATGTAGCAGAGCCGAGGGTGCACTAGAACCCTTATGCACACTCGGCTCTGCTACATCAGATGTAGCAGAGCCGAGTGTGCATAAGGGTTCTAGTGCACCCTCGGCTCTGCTACATCAGATGTAGCAGAGCCGAGTGTGCATAAGGGTTCTAGTGCACCCTCGGCTCTGCTACATCTGATGGGCTGACCGGCACATGGTGTAGTTGAGCAGAACTGGCTCAACACTGCTAAGTCTCTGCATACCCATAGGAATGCATTGGCCAGCCTTCGGCCAATCAGTGCTGGCTCTGCCGGAGGAGGCAGAGTCTAAGGTCGGACCTGAATGGAGACTGGTGTGGAGCGATCTTAGACTCCGCCTCCTCCAGCAGAGCCAGCGCTGATTGGTTGAATTCTGTACTCTGGCCAATCAGCGCTGATCAATGCATTCCTATGGGAAAAAGTTTCTCACAAAAATCACAATTACACACCCGATAGAGCCCCAAAAAGTTATTTTTAATAACATTCCTACCTAAATAAAGGTTATCCCTAGCTATCCCTGCCTGTACAGCTATCCCAGTCTCATAGTCACAAAGTTCACATTCTCATATGACCCGGATTTGAAATCCACTATTCGTCTAAAATGAAGGTCACCTGATTTCGGCAGTCAATGACTTTTTCCGATTTTTTTCAATGCCTCCGGTGTCGTAGTTCCTGTCCCACCTCCCCTGCGCTGTTATTGGTGCAAAAAAAGCACCTCCTCCAGCAGAGCCAGCGCTGATTGGTCGAATTCCGTACTCTGGCCAATCAGCGCTGGCCAATGCATTCCTATGGGAAAAAGTTAGCTTGCGAAAATCGCAAGCTGACAGGGATTTCCATGAAATAAAGTGATTTGTATGCCCCCAGACATGCTTCCCCTGCTGTCCCAGTGTCATTCCAGGGTGTTGGTATCATTTCCTGGGGTGTCATAGTGGACTTGGTGACCCTCCAGACACGGATTTGGGTTTCCCCCTTAACGAGTATATGTTCCCCATAGACTATAATGGGGTTTGAAACCCGTTCGAACACTTGAACAGTGAGCGGCTGTTCAAATCGAATTTCGAACCTCGAACATTTTAGTGTTCGCTCATCTCTAACAATGATCTTTGGTCACATGGAGGAAGTCGTAGCCCTATACTCAAGATTACAGCACTTAGTGTATGGGTCAATGTGCTGTCCTCCATAGGTTTCACTGTTCTCATCTTGACATGCAGCCCCCCTAGCTTGGAATCACATACTATATTTTTGCAAAGTTTTTCATCGAATTTTTAGGTACCGTATTTTCACACCATTATCTTTAGCTTAAAAACTGTGTTATTTCTATAAGAAAAAATTCTGAAATGATTTTTGGAGTAATGTATTTTTGGACTGAGGGACGTTTTTTTAAAAGCATATTTTGCTTAAGGCATTTTTTTCTGACATTTTTCTCCCAGATTTCTGTATAGAACTACAAAAATATCAGACAAAAATACATATAAAATATAACAAAATACAAAACATTACCTACGGCACTTGTAAAATACAAATTCACTGTAAAGAATGCATGAAACTCATTTAAAGATATCAAAAAGCTGTGGTCTGAAGGATTCTTGATATGATCTATTCTTTCTAAATTTAAAATGTTGTTGGCGATTTTACAGGGATTCAACCATCAGTATAAGATATTTTCATACTGAAGCTCCTACTCGGAGTATCCACTGACTTGTAGCTCAGTTACTATGGGATATTGCTATTGTCAGCTACTTTAGCAATGTTGGTGGGTTATACAGGTAGTAAAAGCTGCATATGGTAAAAGCTTAAAGCTTCATTGCTAATTCATAATGAAAAAGATGTTTCCTATTACTGGAAAGACTCTCATGCTCCTAAAGACCATCTTGCATTGTGAAATCTTATCGAGCCTTATATTGTATATTTAATGAAAGGCAATTGCTGAAAACTGAAATATAATGTTGCTTACTAAACCACGGAGCAGCTGTGGTATCCTCATTATACACATTGCAAATATCCTAAACCAATATGTGCAGACAAGATATTAACTCACTAGAAGTTAGAAGCATTGTGCAATAATCTGCTAAATTAATGAATCCAAAAATGTAAAAATCAAGAATAGTTTTATAAAGTGCAGGACAAAAAATAAGACAATAATAATGTAGTAGAGCAATTGAGCTAAATGTTTATTTGTAAAAATATATAGTAAAATCTCTCGAAAACACCACCTCTTTGAGAAGACCACCTCCTTACCTAGACCACATTTTCTGTGACACGTTCATTTTTCCATACTAGCCATCTTCTTTGAGAAGACCACCTCCCTAGAAGACCACTTATTCATGCAATGTTGGGTGGTCATCTCATATGTATATGATTTTACTTTTTATAGTGTTACAAAAATGGGGGGGGGGAAACGGGACAACACGGTAGCTCAGTGGTTAGCACTGCACTCTTGCAGCATTGGAGTCCCAGGTTTGAATCCTGCCAAGGAAACATCTGCAAGGAGTTTGTATGCTCTCCCTGTGTTTGCGTGGATTTCCTCCCATACTCCAGACATACTGATAGGGAAAAATGTACATTGTAAGCCTTATAAGGGGCTCACAATCTACATTTTAAAAAATGGTGGAAAAAAGCAAGACAGCACCAAACAATGGGAGGCCTTCCTCAGCATTCATAGCATATAGTTTCCCACCATGGGTATGCAATCAAAAAGTATGTGTTCATCAATAGAATTTGTGGTGCACCCAGCATGTACCCTAGGTAAACCACACAGCTGCTATCTGGTCTATGGAGGAGGGGTCCCCTTAGGACGTTTCGATCCCATGGACCTTCATTTGTGGGATGTCTACTTCAAATCTAAATATCATAAGAACAAACCCAGCACATTGAATACAAGATGTTATAGACCAAAGTTAGAATTATAAGGATATATGATGAAATACTATAGGTACATCTAGGAACGAAATATCTATAACATGATAAAATACAAAGGCAGAGTGGTAATAATATCGTCTCATCCTGAAATATGCAAACCATTGGTAAGTAATAGCTCACCAACTTGCTTTACTGCATGCATGCATACTGGATGTAGCTAAAAATGTTAGGTCCCTTTAAAGGTGCACATAACTGCATGCCTATAGTACTGCATAGATCCATTCAGCGCTATGTCAGATCCTATCATTAATAACCTTTTAAACAAGCGTTATCCCAATCCAACATTGTATACAAAAGTTAACATAGATAAAAGGAAAAGGGAAGAATATACAAAAGTTGTCAGCTGGCATATCTGTGTGTCTCGTGTTTCAGACTATGGACATACTCCTCTGTATATAGAGGGCCCAACCACTTGTCACGTGACACTCCTCTGTGCGCTCACGTGATCAGGCTAGTACATGTATGCACACTCACTCTAGAGAATCTATATCTCTATTGATGTGATTCTCCACAGCGTCAGAGAGGATAAAACAGACAATTAGATCATGAAATGTAATGGTATAGCAGCCATACTAGCCAACTTATTACAGCATGGCCTTATTACAGCATGGCCACTGATAAGCATCAGACATATTAGGATTTAATTATGTATTAATTTGTATAGCTTTTGTTTAGTTCAGTCTTAGCTGCATTAATTCAGAGCAGCCAGTTTTATCATTTACTATGTATAGGGAAGCATGAAATTCATAGTTGTAAAGAGAATTATTTATGTATATATGCCAGTTATCTGGTGTAAATACATAAAAAATAAAATGTTCATAGTGAGCGCCAGTCAGCATATTTATAAGACACAAGTTCCACTTTCTCTAACACAGTGTGATGGATTTTTTTGTTACAAAATTCCTTGAATGACAAATAAACAAAGAAAATCACTGGGAAGAGGGACGGGTAGGGTCAATTCTAATTTTTCTGCTGCCTGAAGCGAAAATTGAAATGGCGCCACATGCAACCCCCAATTAGAAATTAGGCTTGATTACCACTATGCATGTACACCACTGAAGCCACTTGACTAAGGCATTATGGTATGTGGAGGGCTAGTATGGACATTATACTGTGTGAAGGGGTAACTACAGGATATTATCCTTAATCGGTTTGCCAATTACTTCTCTAGGAAAGCTGTCCCTGGATTATCTCACCATGTGTCAGAGAATTTGGGCCTTTCCTTGAATATGTCAGGCTGGTGGTAAGGCAAATGCCCACCAATGTCAATATGTGGATCAGCAACTATGGAAAAGGACAAACATGGCTTTTACATCCTACTGGATTTGCATGAGCCACCAAGACCAGAAATGCACCAAGACCAAGTTCCACACCGTTTGTGAAAGTCTGGGTCCAACACCATGCAATGCCCATCCACCTCCTCTGGATCCACCTCTCTGGACTTTTAGCAGCCACCCTCTTCACCAGGAAAGGTGTTACTTCCACTCCTCCCCCATCATTTTATGCATGTAAGGTGAAACACTGCCATGTGGTTTTACAATTTATGAGCCTGGATGAGAGGTGCCACATGGTGAAGGATCCGCTTCACTGTATCCTGTAATAGCAATATTATCAGCATAGGCTGTATACCCAGTTTATAGGGAAACCACTGCAACTGTGTACCCAGGTGGCCTCTTCCCGCTCCTAGTCTGCCTCGCTTAGACAGTGCTCTACCTGTAAAAGCATCAGCATCAGCAGTCAGGCTCAACACATTATTAGGAACATGACAAACCAGATATTTTTCAGTTTGCAGCACCAAATGGGAACACAACAGGCAACTGACACCCACCAGCTGAACCACAAGCTCCTATATTCCAGCAAATAACTGTGAACCCCATGGAATTCTTGGCCAAAACATTAGAGCAATGAAAGGAGCTGGCTTGTTTGCCATAGGAGATTTATCTTTAGAGATGAGCGAGTAGTGTTCGATCGAGTAGGTGTTCGATCGAATACTACGGTATTCGAAATACTCGTACTCGATCGAAAACTACTAGCTGTTCGAAGTTTAAGGTTCGATGCAGAACCAGCGTTGATTGGCAGAATGCTATACATTCTGCCAAACAATGCTGGTTCTTCTCTTACCTTTCCAAAGTCTTCTCCGCACAGCGTCCCCGCGTCTTCTTCCAGGTGGAATTCACTCTGCCTAGGCATCCGGCCTAGGCAGAGCCGACTGCGCATGCGCGGGCATGCACGCGCATACACATGCATGCGCAGTCGGCTCTGCTCAGGCGTCGGGCCTGGGCAGAGCCACACGTGCATGCACAGTCGGCTCTGCCTAGGCCGGATGCCTAGGCAGAGTGAATTCCACCCGGAAGAGGACGCGGGGATCCTGTGCCGGGAGAAGACTTCAAGCAGAATCTAGCCCGACCATCACTCATGGACTTGGTAAGTATGATTTTATCGAATGTTGCCTACCCCTGTAACGAGCATTTCCCCCCATCCTATTAATATTATAAATGTGAAAGTTTGTGAGTTTGGATGTTTGTGGGTTTGTGTGTTCGGATGTTTGTTAGTCAATCACGCAAAACCCGCTCGACCGATTTGGCTGAAATTTTCCACAAACATAGTTAATACACCCCATTGCGCAATAGGCTACTTTTCGTCACAATAGCGCACATACGTTTTTCCCAGGACCCCCACAAACCCCAAACTCACATCACCATCTCTGCAATCTCACACACTTTGGACCATAGCAAGCCACAAAATTCATATTGCCCTCTGCAGCCTCGCCCCTAACCCCACACAATCACATATACATATACTTTAACACTTTGCCCCTCACCTTAACGATACTCCAGGAGGCTCTCTTTAACGCTCCGGAGCAGCCATGTTTGCCAACCCCCACCGCTCTGACAATCCGCAACACCACCCACCCATGTCAATACCCCTAGGCGGTCTAATAAATGCAAAAAAAAAAGTTTAAAAAAAGTTAAAAAAAATATTAAAAAAAAAAAAAAAAAAAGGATTAAAAATTCAAATCACCCCCCTTTCCCTAGAACACATATAAAAGTAGTTAAAAACTGTGAAACACATACATGTTAGATATCCCCGCATCCAAAATCGCCCGCTCTACAAAGCTATACAAATATTTTTCGGTAAACGCCGTAGCGGGAAAAATGGTCAAAAGTGCCAAACCGCCGTTTTTTCACTGTTTTGATTCAGATAAAAATTTGAATAAAAAGTGATCAAAGCAATAACATTTCCTGAAAATGGTAGAACTACAAAGTACACCCAGTCCCGCAAAAAAAGACGCCCTATACATCCCCGTACATGCACGTATAAAAAAGTTACGGCTGTCGGAATATGGCGACTTTTCAAAAAAAATTTTTTTAACAGTTTTGGATTTGTTTTTAAGGGGTCAAAATGTAAATAAAACCATATAAATTTGGTATCCCCGGAATCGTAACGAAACACAGAATACAGGGGACATGTCATTTTGGTTGCACAGTGAACGCCGTAAAACCAAAGCCCGTAAGAAAGTCGCAGAAATGCATTTTTTTCTTGAAATCCACCCCATTTTGAATTTTTTCCCTGCTTCCCAGTACATTATATAGAATAATTAATGGTGGCATCATGAAGAAAAATTTGTCCCGCAAAAATTAAGACCTCATATGGCTCTGGGAGCGGAGAAATAAAAAAGTTATGGGGTTTAGAAGGAGGGGAGTCAAAAACGAAAATCAAAAAATGCCATCAGCGGGAAAGGGTTAACTTCAAATACCTCTGTCCCAAAGTCACTATGTTAAGTTTCTCACAACACCGTATAGCAGCTCTAATACAAATTATATTCATCACAAAAGTCTCACGTATTCTCTGAATTATAGCAAAAACAAGATACAAACTTACATTTCATATCCCATACCTTATACACACTACGAAAACCTTACCCACGCCTGTATATACCCAATGCTACAATCACCGCAGACGAAGTCGCGGGTACCAGCTAGTAGACTATAATGGGGTTCGAAATCAGTTTGAACAGTAGAACAGTGTGCGGCTGTTCGAATCGGATTTCGAACCTCGGACACTTTAGTGTTCGCTCATCTCTATTTATCTTGTCTGCCTCTAGCCTAATGGCCAAGAGGGTTGTCAGCACTATCGGTGGCTTTGCAACACCTAAAAGGACTAAATTGTCCACAGATAGTGTGGAAAAAATTACTTTGAAGCAGGCAAGGATCCATGAGGCTCTTCACACACTTCTGCCTAATGCCTCCAAAAAAGGTTCCCACTCTCTCAATTTATAATCATTTTCCATTGACTGTACTGTAACTGCTGCCTGCTACTCTGAAACAGCTGTCATCTCCTTCACCACTCATGCAAACCCAATTCATCATATTATGCTCTACTGCACTGCCACATGTTGCCACTACTCAGCCAGGCATGCCATTTTGATTTCACATTTGCTCCCATATAGGGGGGGGGTTTTTTCATATTTTTTTTAATTATTATTTTTTTTTTTTTAAACCAACTCTTTATCACTTTTCAAGTGGCTCACACCCACAACCTTGTTTCCTAAATAACAAAAAAACCTGTAGCACTTACATGTCATCAAAATCTACAAAAACATTGGTTATTGCAATACTACTACCATGTGTGTCTAAAAACAACTATGGGCAAGCACCCCCCAAAAAAGGTTAATTTTAGGAGTATTTTAAATATTGAAATGCACAAAAGCGAGTTTCAGTATGGTGTATGGATATAGTCATAGTGGTATTACATGAATTAGACTGCAATTAACATGAAAATGGGTCTCCAGAGTCGAATAATAGCGGAATATTTGGAAACTGTAGAATCACTTCTACAAGGTGCTGGGATTAGGTTTCTAACCAATTTACTGATAACAGACTCCCTTTCTATCAGAAATCATGTATTTAAGTGTAGCCTGAAGCTTTAGGTCTGGTTTATCTATTATTACATAATATGGCAAAATTCTGATATTTTTAACCCATTGGTTAAAAGAAAACCACTCCAGGGAATAACGGTAAACTGCAGGCTACAAATGTGAACTGATTTAATTGGTTGTAGAGCATCATGGTATGAAACCTTGACCTTTCCACTTGAGCCTACTGTTTTAGACATAATTCACAAAGTGTGAACATCATCTAATTGGTAATTATATTACTTACAGCAAGAAAAATGGCTTAAAATGAAGTTAAGTTCTATTTTAATTGGGATCGTCACTTGGAACATAATTATTTGATCATCTTTTTTGTTATAGGCAAAGATTACAAATAGTTTGTGTGGCACCAAGCCATGACATTTCACTGCAGGGGACTATAGCAGTCATCAGTCTAGTGCTAATGAAGGTGAACAGGGTAGAATATTGCAAGACACGTTAAATCAACAACTCTTCATCTAATAGAAAAACACTGGAGAAATGATGTTTAAAACCATATGATATGTATGTGTGTATGTTTGTGCCTAGCCCTAATTTAATATGATTTACGCTACTTTAAAGAGAGTAAAGAGAGTCTGTAAGCAGTAAATGTTTATAAACCTGTTCATAGTACATTGTAGCAGTGATTTTATTCATTACAAATATGCCTTGGTTTAGGGGCATAGGTATAGTGGTGTAGTGGTAGTAGTTGTTACCAAGCCCTGGACCTCAATGGGGCCTCAAAGGTCCCTATTAGAGATGAGCGAGTACTATTCGAAACTACCGTTTAGAATAGCACGCTCCCATAGGAATGAATGGGAGCGGCCGGCGCGCAGCGGGGTAAGTGGCAGGACGCCGGACCCGGCTGTGTGCCGGCTACGCCCATTCATTCCTATGGGAGCGTGCTATTCGAAACGGTAGTACTCACTCATCTCTAGTCCCTATTCCACATAAAATGTACCACTACTCTAAATGACACAATGGTGGGGACCCCATTAGAGATTTTGAACTGGGGCCCTGGAGCATCACGTTGCATTTCTGCCTTTGTTATTCAGCTTTGAAGTTCATTTTTTATGTAAAACGCCATTTTTTTCATATAGAAGAAAATTGCTTTAGGGGGGTGCTTGGGGGTGCTTTGGATTCTAGATTACAGTAACACAATAGTTGTGTATGCTTTACTGTATAGAATGTACCACAAGTAGTGATGCACCATTTAAAAATGGTTAAAAAATAGGAAGTGTTTAGAGGAAAACCAATTAAAAATAAATAATGGATGAGGGTAAATAAAGGAAGGAAGAAAATGGGGAGAAGAAAAACATAAAGTAGAAAGAAATATATTATATATGCAAAAATATGTGTAGATAAGATGAACAATAAAGGATAAAGTATATGGGGCATATGATCCCATATAACAGATGGGTCAGACAGGTTCTCATTGTGTCTGTGAGAGGAAAAGATTAAAGTCAGATAAAGTTATAGGAAGATGTACAATTTGTATTCACAATTGAGGCCGCTCGGGTCTATGAATTGTAGCTTTTACCACCACGTCTAGGTTGGGGATTGTTTTATGCGGTCTCACACACACTGGCTTGTCTCCCCAAAGTATGCAAGACCGCCTGGACATTTAATGGCATAGACCATAAAAATTACTGTTGCAGCTATAGAATCTGTCAATGTGAGAGCTCTGCCCAGTTAGTAGGTGATATATATTTATCCCCTTTAAGTACATTGGAACATTGTTGGTAAAGATTAATTGTTCCATTGAATGCTTCTGTTCAACTATTTTAAGAGACTGGATGCCTATGGCTCTCTGATGAACTGAGACCAGCACACACAGAAATGCTTTGGACCTTTAACCCTTTCCATTCTATGGCGTTGCACTGAGCCTATAGTTAAGCATCATAAGGCTCCATTCCCACTGAGTAACACATTGCTTATTCTGACACGTAAACACGTGTCAGAGTGTGGTGCTTCAAAACAAATCCCATTGACTTCAATGGGTGCCGGCTTACGCGGGCTGCCCATTGAACTCAATGGGAGGATTTTTAACTATTGCTTTCAACGTGATATGTGCATATCACGTTGAAAGCAATAGGTAAAAAAGCCTCCCATTGAGTTCAATGGGTAGCGCGCGTAAGCCGGCCCCCATTAACCCCATAGAGACACAGCCCAAAAGTGACTTAAGGACCAGGCCTCTTTTTTCAAAACTGACATGTGTCACTTTAAATGTCAATAACTTTGAGATGCTTTAACTTACACAAGTAATTCTGAGATTGTTTTTCCGTAACACATTGTACTTCATGTCAGTAGTAAATTTTCAACAATATGTTTTGTCTTTAATTATGAAAAAATAGGAAATTTGGTGAAAATTTTGAAAAAAATGCAGTTTTCAAACTTTGAAATTGCAAGCCTTTCAAATAGAAAGTCATACTACCCAAATTTTTTCATAAATATAATTAACCATGTCTCATATTTATGTGGCAATCAAATTTTAAGCACCCTTTCATTTTTTTCAGAAATTATAAGGCTTACAAGTCAAGCAGTAATTTTCCAAATTTTCAAGAAAATTTCCAAAACACATTTTTCAAGGGACTAGTTCAGTTCTGAAGGGAAATTGAAAGGCCTCTCTAATAAAACCCCCCAAAAGTCACCCCATTCTAAAAACTGCACTCCTGAAAGAATCTAAAACAGCAGTTAGAAAGTTTCTTAACCCTTTCAGCATTTCACAGCAATTACAGCAAAATGGAGGTCAAATTTACATTTTTCAATTTCTGTCACTAATATATTCATTTAGCCCTAGAATTTACACATTTACTAAGGGTTAAAGGAGAAACTGCACCCCACATTTTGTTACACAATTTCTCCTGAACACGACAATACCCCGTATGTGCTGGTACCCTAATGTACGGGCACACAATCGCTCTCAGAACGGATGGAGCGCTAATTGGATTTTGTAGGCCAGATTTTGCTAGAATACTTTTCAGGCACCATGTCCCGTTTGCAGAGCCCCCAAGGTGCCAAAACAGGGGAAACCTCCAAAATGTCACCCCATTTTGGAAACTAGACCCCTCAAGGAATTTATCAAGGGGTATAGTGAGCCCTTTGACCCTACAGGAGTGTAGCAGAATTGGCCCAACAAAAGGAAAAGTAACATTTTTTGCTATAAAATGTTGCTTTAACCCCAAATTTTGCATTTCCACAAGGGGTTAAAAGAGAAAATGCACCCCACAAATTGTCAAGCATTTTCTCCCAACAACATAAATGCCCCATATGTGGATGTAAAATGATCTATGGGCACGCTGTGAGGTCCAGAGCGGAAGGAGCGCTATTGGGATTTTGGAGGGCAAATTTAGCTGGAATCTGTTTCAGGCACCATGTTGCATTTGGAGAGCCCCTGAAGTGCCAGAACAGTAGAAACCCCCCCAAAATGACCCCATTTTGGAAACTAGACCCCTCAAGGAATTTATCAAGGGGTATAGTGAGCACTTAGACCCTACAGGTGTTTCACAGATTTTTTTACCATTGAGATGTGAAAATGAAAAATTACTTTTTTTATAATAAAATGTCACTGTAGCCCCAAATTTTTCATCTTCACAAGGGATTAAAGGAAAAATTGCACCCCACATTTTGTTACACAATTTCTCCTGAACACGACAATACCCCGTATGTGCTGGTACCCTAATGTACGGGCACACGGTCGCTCTCAAAACGGATGGAGCGCTAATTGGATTTTGTAGGCCAGGTTTTGCTAGAATACTTTTCAGGCACCATGTCCCGTTTGCAGAGCCCCCAAGGTGCCAAAACAGGGGAAACCCCCAAAATGTCACCCCATTTTGGAAACTAGACCCCTCAAGGAATTTATCAAGGGGTCTAGTGAGCCCTTTGACCCTACAGGAGTGTAGCAGAATTGGCCCAACAAAAGGAAAAGTAACATTTTTTGCTATAAAATGTTGCTTTAACCCCAAATTTTGCATTTCCACAAGGGGTTAAAAGAGAAAATGCACCCCACAAATTGTCAAGCATTTTCTCCCAACAACAGAAATTCCCCACATGTGGACGTAAAGTGATGTATGGTCACACAGTGGGATAGAACAATAGTTGGAGGGTAGATTTGGCTGCAATTGGTTTTAGTTACCATGTCACATTTGCAGAGGCCTTGAAGTGCCAAAACAGTGAAAGCCCCCAAAAATGTGACCCCATTTTGGAAACTAGACCCCTTGACTTCAGTGACGTCAGTGTTAAATTGCACCCAAGTATAGCAAACATTTGGATGCAGCTTGTATGGCAATAATTTATTTTGCAGAAATTACTGCATAACCGGATGAAAGTAATTGTGTGCAGAATACGTGATGGTATAAGGAGGCGATATTCCATGGAAAATAAATTCTAAAATTAATATTCCATGGAAGTGTGGTACAATCTAAAGCACTCCTTCATGCACAAGCCAGGTTTATCAGGGCAGGTGTCACACTGATAAATGGTGTCTCTCCTTATTCCTCTTTTGTAACACACTCTGCATCTTTTTTGGTTTTTCCCTTTTTTAGCAGTTTGGGGGACTTCGCCGGGAAAATGTTGCCCTGGTACAATACGAGAACCATGAGTTTCAGAAGTACTGGGGCCTGGCACTTCTAGGTCCCCAAATATCAGGGTCTTGATAATTGTCTCCTGAAACTCAAGGAAAGTTCCTGTGTGGCCTGCACATCGTGATAGCACGTAAGAGTTATACAATGCCATCTGAACCATGTGCACGGCCAGCTTTTTGTACCACACTCTTGTTTTTCGCATGGCACTGTAGGGCTTTAGGACTTGATCAGATAGATCAACCCCTCCCATGTACTTATTGTATGCCAGGATGCAGTCTGGCTTGGAGACAGTGGTACTGGTGCCACACAGAGGGACAGAGGTGCTGCCGCTGCCATTAGCTGTGGTCAGTACAAGGACATCCCTCTTGTCCCTATACTTGACCAGCAGCATATTCTCATTGCAGATGGCACTACTCTCACCCTTTCTGAGGCGCTGCTCAATATGTGCCCTAGGGAGGCCTCTTTGATTTCTGCGCACAGTCCCACAAGCTGCAGTTCCTCTGGAACTCAGGGATCTAAAGAGTGGGATGCTGGTGTAAAAGTTATCTACATAGAGGTGATAACCCTTGTCCAGCAGTGGGTGCAGCAAATCCCACACAATTTTCCCACTAACTCCTAGGATTGGGGGGCAGTCTGGGGGCTCAATCCTTGTGTCCCTTCCTTCATACACCCTAAATTTATAAGTGTATCCTGAACTGCTCTCACATAGCTTATACATTTTAATGCCATACCGTGCCCGCTTACTGGGCAAGTATTGGCGGAATTTTAGCCTCCCTTTGAAACTGATCAGAGACTCATCAATTGCAATGTTCTGATCAGGGATGTAGGACTCTGCAAATTTGGTACTAAAGTGTTCAATAACTGGCCTAACTTTGTATAAGCGGTCAAAATTTGGGGCATCTTGGGGCGGGCACTGGGAATTATCATTGTAATGAAGGAACTTTAGGATGCTTTCAAACCGCTTCCTGGTCATAGCCATTCGATAGATTGGAGTGTTGTGCAAGACATCTGTACTCCAATACTGACGAATTTTAGGTTTTTTCACTATGCCCATATGCAGAATAAGACCCCAGAAAATCTTCATTTCTGCTGCATTTACTGGGGTCCAGTTCTGTGGCCTGGCATAGGAAGAGGTGGCATTTTGTTCCAAAAATTGTACAGCGTACAAATTCGTTTGGTCCACCATAAGATCTACAAACTCATCAGAGAAAAAGATTTTGAAAAAGTCATTTTCTCTGAAGCCCTCAGTCTCAATTTGTATTCCTGACCGGGCAACAAAGTCAGGAAGCTGAGGCTCATAATTTTCTGGGGGTGGGGTCCACATGGGCTCTACAGGTGGGGCAACTAACTCAGCAATTGTTCTGGGGCGCCTCCTTTGGGGTTGCTCATCACTGGATGAGGAGGAGGAGGAGGAAGAAGAGGAAAAATAAAGGAATGGGGCATTTTCCTCTTCTCCCTCGCTGGCGGTATCAGTGTCAGAGGCCAGTATGGCGTACGCCTCTTCTACTGAAAACCTTCTTTGGGATGATTGGGACTGTTGGGACATTTTTGTGTGTGTGTGGTGTTTTACTTGAGTATATAAAACTTTATTTCTTGAAACTTTATTGAAAATTCAAAGTGTGGGGTGTGTGTTGTGCTTTAACACGTGTATTTGATGTAAAAAAAAAAAAAAACCTGCAAAAAAAGTACAGATGTGATCACTAACGTTTATTTGTTACTGATCACTGCGCTGAGTAGCACAAAGGAAAAAAAAAAGATTCTTTTCTTCTAACTAAAATTGAATTAACTAGAAAAAAAGTGCGCAAAAAGTACAGGTGTGATCAGTAACGTTTATTTGTTACTGATCACTGCGTTGAGTTTAGCACAACGGAAAAAAAAAGATTCTTTTCTTCTAACTAAAATTGAACTAATAAAATATAAAATAGACGAAGCAGTCTATATATATTTTATTACTAAGTCTAACTAGAAAAAAAGTGCGCAAAACAGTACAGATGTGATCAGTAACGTTTATTTGTTACTGATCACTGCGTTGAGTTTAGCACAACGGAAAAAAAAAGATTCTTTTCTTCTAACTAAAATTGAACTAATAAAATATAAAATAGACGGAGCAGTCTATATATATTTTATTACTAAATCTAACTAGAAAAAAAGTGCGCAAAACAGTACAGATGTGATCAGTAACGTTTATTTGTTACTGATCACTGCGTTGAGTTTAGCACAACGGAAAAAAAAAAGATTCTTTTCTTCTAACTAAAATTGAACTAATAAAATATAAAATAGACGGAGCAGTCTATATATATTTTATTACTAAATCTAACTAGAAAAAAAGTGCGCAAAACAGTACAGATGTGATCAGTAACGTTTATTTGTTACTGATCACTGCGCTTTAGAAAAAAACTGAGTTTAGAAAAAAATTCTTCTCCTAGCTAAAATTGAACTGCAATAATACAGATAGAAGTGTGTGTATATATATATATATATACACACACACACACTATATCTTTATTGCAGAAACTAACTAAAAAAAAAAAAAAAAAAAACAAGAAGGGCTTTCCAAAAAAAGTTCTGCTGGTAAAGTGTTAATTTTACCAGCAGTCAGGAAGAAGGGGGAGGGAGGCTCTGTTCTGCACCCACTGGCTAGGTGCAAATTGCAGAACTTTTTAGGAGCTGATGCAGCCAGACGTGAGATCAGAGGTTGGTGGAGAGGGGGGATGGGAAGGGGATGGGAAGGGGATGGGAATGGGGATGGGAGGGTGGAGTGGCTGGTGGAGTGGCTGGGGGGAGATTTTTAGGAATGACAGGAGAGGGTGGCTGGCAGCAGCAGCGACGGAGCTCTGATCAGATCAAATATGTCACTGAAGACACGCAGCAGCAGCGGTAACGCACAGAAGGCTCACAGGGCAGCACGGAGGTCTACTCTGCTCGCAAGTCCCAGGGGAACTGACATGGGAAGCAAAGTGACCCCCGGTTAACACTGTCCTGCAAGCCTGCAATTGGTTGATCGGCCGTGACACGTGCCGATCAACCAATTGCAACATCTGGAGGGTTGGCGCCACTGTACGCCCCCCAAACACTCGACAGGGATTGGTGGTATGTATACCTCCAATCCCTGTCACTTTTACTGACATCTGCCGGCGCAGATCCAATGATCTGTGCCGGAAAGCTGCCGGAAAGCTGAAATTTACCGATCTGAATAGATCGGTCATTTTCAGCAATCTAAGTGGCAGGGAGGGGGTTAAACCTCCCGATTCACGTGGAGAAGGTTGTCTGCTGTCATGGACAGCAGCAACCTTCTTACAGTTAGCGTCTCTTGAGACGCGGAGACTATTTATAACCATGACGTACTATTACCTCATGGGTCGCTAAGTACCAAGCTCCCATGAAGTAATAGTACATCAAAGGTCGCTAAGGGGTTAAAGTCAATGGGATCTGTTTTGAAGCGCCTCACTCTAACACGTGTTTATGTGTCAGAATGAGCGGCGTGTTGTTAAATGATGCTAACAGAAAAAGGAACCCATTGAAGTCAATGGGAGGCTTTTTTGTTTTCAGCGCTGAAATTCCACACCAAATTCCTCACCATTTCCCTGTGAATGGACCCTAATAGTACAGCATTCTAATGCTACAGGTGGCTTAACCCCTCAGATGACATCATCAATAGCGATCACAGCATCTGGGTGATTTGGGGACAAGATCAAAAAAATTATAAATTTTGGAAGGTGAAGAAGGAAAATATGGAAAAAAGTTGCTGAGCACTAATGTACAAACTACCCTGCTTTCCTAAAAGATTAAAGCTGAGGGTCTGCCAAAAGAGCCTCACTGAAAACGTTTGTGGTTTGTTTTTACTTTTCATCCCTGGCTTTTCATGTTTGTGATTACAAAAACATCTCTCGTTACTTACTCGTGAGGGCATACTCAAAAACATTTAGACAAATGTTTATCTGTATCTAAAATGTAAAATAAATACAAAACTTAATAAATAAAAGACCCATTAACATATATGTTGTTCATGTCACAGCAGTTCTGGTTCCAACACATGACAAACCTCAACAGCCCTTGATAGACCCCATTAACTTTCATAGGGTCCTTTGGGATTATACCATGTATGTACACTCCACTATTTTGTCTGAATATTTTGATGGAGACTCCAATGTGAACTCAGCCTAAACAAGACTACAAATCTGGTGATGTTAATCACTGATGTTAATTAGCAAATGATCGTTTTAGTATTTTTCCTTGAGTGCACAGTTTACTATCCAACAGATTCACGATAAAAAAAACTAATTAAGTAAAAACCTATTTGACTTGTTTGACATTTGGAAAACATTTCACCGTTCATTTGAGTGGTTTCCTCGTAAGTGATAAAATGTCTTAAAATTGTTCAACAAGCCCGAGTGTTTAACTGACAAGATATATAATTATTAGAGATGAGCGAACACTAAAATGTCCGAAGTGCGAAATCCGATTCGAACAGCCGCACATTGTTCTGCAGGGGCGTAACTACCGTAGAGGCAGCGGAGGCGGCTGCCACAGGGCCCGGGCCATTAGGGGGCCCGGTGACAGCCGCTACTGGTGCGTTTTTTTTTAAATAGGCTGTCACGGGCCCTATTCACTTGCCGATCCTGGCTGGGCCGGGATCGGTAAGTGACACTGCGGGCCCCACAAGGGCTATCATTATACTCGGGGGTCTTTGCAGACCCCCGAGTATAATGACCGGCGGATCGGGAGAGGTAATAAACATAAAAAACTGTTACTTACCTCTCCGCGATCCTGCCAGGCCTCCGTCCTACTTTGTCTGACGTCTCTGACGTCACATGAACCCAGCCTGCTTCCTGGGTTATGTGACGTCCGACTTCATTAACAAAGGACGCGAGCGGTGGTCAGCACAGGAGGACAGCACAGCACAGGAGCCGGGGAACAGGTAAGAAGCAACCCCTCCGTGCAGCGTCCCCGCGGCGTCTTCCGGCTCTGAATTCAATCTGCCAGGCATCGGGCCTGGGCAGAGCCGACTGCGCATGCCCGCACTACAAGCGGGCATGCGCAGTCGGCTCTGCCCAGGCCCAACGCTTGGCAGAGTGAATTCAGAGCCGGAAGATGCCGCGAGGAAGCTGCACGGAAAAGACTTCTAAAGGTAGGAGAAGAACCAGTGTTCATTGGCCGACTGTATAGCATTCGCCAATCAATGCTGGTTCTGCATCGAACTTTTCCATTCGAATAGTGAGTGGTACTCGATCGAGTACGAGTATTTCGAATACCATAGTATTCGATCGAATACCTACTCGATCGAATACTACTCACTCATCTCTACTGAAGAGAAAATGAGGGTGGGATGGGGTCACTTCATATGGCTATATCTTGGGAATTATAAATCATAGAAACCTGGTTTTGATATAATACCAATCCTAATTGTGAAATTTTGGTAAATTCTATGAAATATGAGATTCTCCTCCTTCATATGATACCAATGCTGCCAGAAAAAGCAAAAGTTGTCCGAAAGTTTAGTTACACTTTAAATCCTCCACGGGTGGTATAAACACCAAGACGGATTGTGTGTAATTGATGATTCCATGGAGGCTTCTGCTCACATTGGGCAAATATATGTTAACACAGCCTGCTGACTTGAAATACCTTTACTCTGAGGCCTGATTCACATCTGCGTTCGATAATCCGTTCAGGGGTCCTTATGTGGATTACCGAACGTAGATGTGAACCAGGCCTTAGGACTCCAGAACGTTCACCTCACTTGTTTTAAAAGACTAAATTCTACAAAAAAAATCTTTTTTTATTTATTGAGTAAACATTTTTCGCTAAAGATGTGCGGGGGGAGTAGAATTTATTAGATGTAAATATTAAGTCCTCATTTCACATACTCATTAGTTCAAAATGAAAGTCATAGATTTCAAAGAGAAGTGAAGACACATTTATGTTCTGGTTATCAATAAATTACCAGGTTTTCATTTTGTTTTGATTCAGATTGGATCTTTTTTTTTTCCTTTTTTTTTTTCTTCAGATGGATGTGCCTGTTACCGACTTACTCTAAAGAAAATCTTCAAGGCTTTCATTGTTGTAGCTTCGTGTTGTTTTTGGCATCCTTTGCTTTTTCAATAGTGTAAAAAAGTATTGAAGCATAAACCTAGCCAATACTGTATATGCCACACTTTTTGCATAAACCTCTAAGGATTATAATAATCATATTCTCCTAAGCAAATGAATAAACAAACATAAGATGTAATTTATTCCTGTGTATTCCTCTTTGTTTTCTTAAACACAAAAATGATCAGCTCTAGGCCCTTCAACCATGCAAGATGACATCTCACAAATGTGTTACACTGCAGCAGAATTCATCCATGTACCCCACTATATTATTCAAAATCACAGGCGCAAAATAACGTGGCGTATACGCTCTTAACTCCCATTGAAGTGAATGGGAGCATTTTGAGTGCGTAATCTGCCGGCACGTGTATACGTGCCAGATTGCGCTCCACGTTACATTGTGTGAACGCACCCTTTAAATGAACACTAAACATAGAAAATTAAAAAAACAAACAAAACATAAACATAAAAAAAAAAAATGCAGGTCCTAATCCTCCTCTAATGTAATCCTATTATGTCAAGAAATCTCTAAGTGTTTTTAATGATCAGTAATGTCTTTTTACCTCTTCTTCCTCCTCATCACAGTCTTGTGTCTTTATTTAAGATTGGAGCTACAGCACATCTTAAGGATGGGTTCAGGCTTACATGGTTTAAGGGCTCAGTTGTGACCACTGCAACCTTCAGTTACACCAGTGCTGACAGCTGAAAGTGTTTTATTGGGATATAGTAATTATAGTGTTCACAACAGAACTGTAACAATTAGGCTAACTTCACACAGGGTTTTTTGGATCGAAACCTGATGTGGAGGCCGCGACTAAACTAACACTTTATCAAGGGACACTTTATCAAGAGGTGTTTCACTTGCACAGAAGTGAAGGCATCAACCAAAGAGTGGACAAGGTTATAGCTGCCTCCAGGTATGCAGTCTGTCATAACCCTTAGAAGTAATCCACAGACTTAAATACTTCCTTGGAATAGACTGAATAGACAAAGAAAAGTCACCCTGCTTTCTCATAACGGATCGAAACTATATATCTACGAGGGTGGACCCAAAAGTTTCCAGAATAAGGCTGCTAAGTGTGCAATTTTCATAGTACGCGATTCTGAAGCTAGTTATTTGTTCGACCACGCCTTCTCAGTCAGTGTGCCAAGCGGCGTTGATGCGTAAGATTTCGTCTACTCGCAGTGAATTTTCTTGCAAGAGCTGTTTTGTTCAGCCGTAGTTTTTCTTCATGGAGTAGTTTTATGAGCAGTGCGCGGCAGTGAAGTTTTGCTTTCTGCTCGGGAAAAAAACATCGGAAACCGTTCAAATGTTGAAGACTGCTTACAAGGATGACGCTATGTGTTAAGCTCAAGTTTACTCATGGTTCACCCGCTTTAAAAATGGTGAAATGTCAATTGATGATCAACCGCGTTCTGGATGTCCGTCAACTTCCCCGAACAGACGAAAGTTTCCAAAAAATCAACGAACTCATGCGTGAAGATCCACGACGAACCATTGAGGAACTCGAAGAATTGTCTGGAGTGAGTTGGAGTTCTATTCAGCGCGTTTTATCGGGGGATTTGGGCATGTCACGGGTCGCTGCAAAGTTTGTGCTGCAGCTCTTGACTGATCAACAGAAAGAGCGTCGCATCGAAACATGCCATGCCATGAAAGAACATGCTGAAACCGACCCAGAAATTTTTTCTAAAATTATTACGGGAGATGAGTCTTCGTGCTATGCTTACGACTCAGAAACCAAACAACAATCAAACCACAATCAAACCACAGTTTTTTCGATGCAAAAGGGATTGTGCACTCGGAATTAGTTCCAACAGGTCAGACCGCCAACCAGGTTTTCTACTTGGGGGTTATCAAAGGGTTGCGCAACAGTGTGCAGCAAAAAAGGCCCGAAATATGGATGTCTGGTGATTGTTTTTTCCACCACAACAATGCCCCAGCCCACACCACCATCTCGGTTACCACTTTCATGGCGAGAAGCGGCATGGCTGTCTTGCTCCACCCACCTAATTCACCTGATATGGCTCCCAGTGACTTCTTTTTATTCCCACGTATGAAGAGGAACCCCAAGGGGAAGCGTTTCGCCGACGTGGAGGAGGTGAAGAGGAAAACGACGGAGGCGCTTGCACACATCAAAGTAGATGAGTTTAAAAAATGTTTTGAACAATGGCAGACGAGATTTGACAAGTATATTGCCACTAAAGGAATTGAACTGAAGGAATTTTGTGCAAAAAAATAAATACACGCTTCAAAAACAACTTTTCTGGAAACTTTTGGCTACCCCCTCATATATCAGTATGGAAAAGTATATTATTGGATGGCAGGGACTGCTAACAACATAGATAACTACTATTCCTGGAGTCCGCCTTCCAGCATACTGTTCTGACCAGTAAATCTGGCCAACACACGGACCATGTTTCACAGCTGAAACTTGGTTATGTTGATACGGGGTTATGTCGGTGTCACTTTAGCAAATCAGCCATGTAAAATGTATAAGATATGTATTGTTTATTATACCAATTGAATTAGACAAGCGATCCAACATAATATTCAATTTAATTATATCTGTAAACTTTAGCAGAATATTTCTTTATAATGGCTAAAAAAATCACAATAAAAAGGAAGAATCCTGAAAAAGAGCAATGACTTAGTACGAATGAACCTTAACACCTTTCGTCTTCTAATTAGCTGAACTAGAGCCACAGTGTGAATGAGTCATTCAATCAATTCTGGAGTTTTAGCAGCCCCACTAGCTATGAAATTTGCTGATGTTATCATTACTTAGGCTGGAGACACTTGGTTAGCATTTTAATAAGCACATTTATTGCAATAATATTTCTATGAACAAGTATCAAATGTAGCCAAGAATATAATCTACATAATATGGTTTCATAGAGGGCAAAATTAAATCTTTCCTGGGAAAATTTTATGGAAAATGTCATTTCTCCTTTACTGATCAGCCAGTAATAATAATTTCACAATTTGGAGGATTAAAAACCGATTACTTGTTCAAAATATATGGAATATATTTTGAACAAAAGAAAAACTTTATACTGTTTTAAATTTCAGGAATGTATTGTGACATGTATGTATATTGGGAATAGACACCCACAAAAAGATTGGGATAATCGGTGACTAATTCATACAGACATGGTGCAAACGTTTGTCCGGGGTCCCTCTTCCCTCAGGGCCTCCAGTTATTATACTTTGGAGTCTCTTATGTATAGCGATATATGTATATGTATAGCAATAGGGAAAGCTGGCTTTTCTCGACCATTGTCATAATGGTACCGGGCCCCAGCCATCTCTATCTGGCCGCGGGCTTTGTACATTGCTGCGCCCGGTCGCACTCCCTGTGTAACTCAATGAGTTTTAACACTGTACATTGTTAATAACTATATTCTCAGTATTCACCATTACAGTATGTTTTCTACACATTTTCTACATGACACGAGCAAGAGAGAGTCAGGAATGGATGAAAAAATTTCTAAAAATTACACTTAATTTTTATCACCAATTATATTATCACCAATCACTCACAAATTAAATCAATAACACTGATCAATAACATCTTGTTATAATGGGAACTGTCAGGGGGTTGGATATATTAGGAAAATTTTCAGTCAATTCCTAAAGTAGATATATTAGCATTAGAGATGAGCGAACACTATTTGAAACTCCCGTTTCGTATAGCACGCTCCTATAAAAATGAATGGACGTAGCTGCTTCCATTCATTTCTATTGGAGCATGCTATTCGAAACGGCTGTTTCGAATAGTGTTCGCTCATCTCTAATTAGCATCAGGAAAATGGGAAAGGAAAATGATATGCACAACTTTGCCTAAATTGTGATGGTTAGATTATGGCCAGAGCGTCTCCAAATTGTCAGGTTTTGGAGGGATATTTCAAGGAAGAAATTAAACAAAGAACATGTCCTGGGTCAATGACAGGGCCAGGGTTGATACTTCAAGATACTTGTCCTATTCATGAAGGCCAATATTAAAACCTACAGAATAAATCCCCAATAAAATTATTAGAATTGAGATAATGGTATTTGGTTATAATTCCCAAAGTATATTTCTTACCTTTTTTGTCTTTGATAGAGATGAGCGAACAGTAAAACGTTTGAGATTCGATATTCGTTTCGAGTAGTCCCTCAATATTCGACTACTCGAATCGAATATCGAATCCTATTATAGTCTATGGGGGGAAAATGCTCGTTTCAGGGGTAGGCAACGTTCGATCAAATTACACTTACCAAGTCCACGAGTGAGGGTCGGGCTGGATCCTCCGATAAGTCTTCTCCGTGCAGTGTCCCCGTGGCGTCTTCCGGCTCTGAATTCACTCTGCACTACAAGCGGTCATGCGCAGTTGGCTCTGCCCAGGCCCGATGCCTGGCAGAGTGAATTCAGAGCCGGAAGACGCCGCGGGGAAGCTGCACGGAGAAGACTTCTAAAGGTAGGAGAAGAACCAGCGTTGATTGGCTGACTGTATAGCATTCGGCCAATCAATGCTGGTTCTGCATCAAACTTTTCTATTCGAATAGCGAGTGGTACTCGATCGAGTATGAGTATTTCAAATACCGTAGTATTCGATTGAATACCTACCCGATCAAATACTACTCGCTCATCTCTAGTCTTTGACATTCCAATTCTTAAGTACCCTTTTGGAAGAAAAGGAAAATTCTGTCCAGGAAGACAATGAACACAAGACTTTGTAGCATGTTTGAAGCCTTCTCTCAGACCTAACAGCAATGCTTTTAATTTATGGTAACCGCTTTTGGACTTGTTCTACTACTGTTCTGAGTTTTCAGTTGAAGACATTTCTGCAAAAAAACCTGCAGCATGTATTTGGAGCAACAGAAAATTATAGGTCAGTGTGCTAGCTGTGAAAAACATGACTAGTACACTGGCAAAATACATGTTAGTGTTCATGGTGCCTAAGAGTTTGGTAACTGTATTGTCAATGTTGTTCTCAGGGAAGACTACATCAACACATATAAAGAGTATGGGGGTGCACTGATGGATTCAAACAATACCTAACTAATGGCATTGGGGTTATGATTCCAGTTATATCTGGGAGGCATAGTAGTAAAGCTTTAAGTTTGGCTGGTTAAGTCTTCGATGTGATTGTGGTGGAGCAATGTAGGACGAATTTACCACTCAAGATTCTCGACCTGCCCATATAAATTTGTGAATTATTTTTTTTATATGTGATTAACAGCTTGTAAAAGAAAGTGAATTGATAGAATTTTAAATAATTACATGAGTTTGGGTAAATCTGTCATTTTCTGCAGCACTTGGACACTGATGGCAACCAAATTCTGTGGGTTTACAACTAGCCCTAAGTGTAAGCCAAATAGCTCAAGCGTGGACTTGAGATTAGCTAAATAAACAAGTGGCTGGTGTATATTCCACGTATATTCCTATTTTGAAGTTGAATGCTCACAAGGAATACCCTTATATATTTTGATGTGCTGTGATGCTCTACATCAGAGACTCCATAACAATAGCAAATTAAAGGGGAGACAATGTGACCCCCATCTAGTTCTTCTCTTTACATAGAAGCGTGGTAGAGCTGTCCTGGAGACTTAAAGGGGTATCCCCATGACGCTTGTTCACTAACCGGCGGGCTGTTGTGCTCTCTTCACTTCCTGCTCTTCTCGGCACATAGGTGGGCGGGGTTTCACTTGCACGGGATTGGGTGTAAGTGAATTACCACAGTGTGAAGCTGATGTAGTAGAGCTGGGTTTGAGTCAGTTTGCATTACATACAGAGGTAACGGACTCTGTATCTCAGCCCTTATCAGCCAAATTCAATTAAACCAACTGATAAGAGCTCAGAAATCCTGGAGCTCTCACCTCCCCTATCTGAGTAGCTCTGCTACTTAAAAGACACAAATAGCTCAGAGCTGCTCCCAGTCCCTCCCTCCCCCCCTGAGAGCTACATCACTTGACAAATGAGCAGATAATCCCAAGGGCCATAGAAACGGAGTGTAAACAATGAAGTCAATAAATTAAGATAGCGGCCAAACAAAGCAGTTTTGATAAAGCAATGCATTTAGGAAAAGTCTTAAATCCACATAAACTAGCAGTATAGATAGGATCCTTGTGATGGGACTACCCCTTTAATCGAAGCCCAGGGAAAGTGATAAAATGAGTGAATGGCCACTAAGAAGGGACCTCTATACCTAATATGCCTAACTTGTATGCATCCCAGTCAAATGCTTTCTTTATATCATGGCTGAGGATTATTGTTTTGTATTTGTGGATGTGTGAAGGATAATGTTATATTCTAATGTAATATTGTACGTAATTGTTGTGTAGGAGTGAAAACTGCTTGATACAGGGATATTAGAGCTGACATGTTTTAGGCAAACCATTACCATTATGTTTGACATGCATAAAATTGACAAAAATGACAATGGTATGAAAAATATAAGTATATTATTGTTGTTCTTTTTTTTAAAACGGTTTTTATTAAATATAAATATGCTTTTATGCAGTTTCTTGGACTCAATAATGGCTCTCTATAGTTTCCCCAAATGGTGGGCCTTAGTTTCAACTTCTTGTCTCAAATGGAAGTGAAATAATACGCAGAACGTAGATCTACAATAACGTGATAAAAGGAAAGTAAATAGCTTTGTTAGTTTTCACATGAGAAAGCAGACAATAGAAGCAGGGTATTAATATAATCGATCTTTTTAATTCTAAGGTGTAACATAATCACATATGTATAAAGTACTAAACTGAGCCACAATTCAGGGTATTTTTTTTATATCTTTTGTAAATGGAAATAATGTCCTTGTAAACATGTTCAAAATATACCTCTGTCAGATATGATTGTCTTGGCTACAAAAGAGTTTGAAAGCCAGCAATTGAAATTATTTTAGCTTTAAGAAAATAATAGCAGTGGCTTTTGTCTAAGAAAACGGTTATGATCTTTTGTAAAAGTAGCGATTAAAATGAAATAGGTATTTGTTCTTCTGGAAAGTAATATTTCAATAGAAGTTTTTTTTAAAAATTTTTTAAGCAAGTTCTTATAGTTTACAAAATTGATGTTACATTGAAAGAAAAATAACTTTATTGACATGAGTATTTGGTCACTGATAATAATATGGATTTTTTTTCTGACTATAGCTCTAGGTGGAAAGCCAATATAATCATGGAAAACCTAGAGAGAGAGAGAGGGGGGAAGGTAGCTCAGTAGCAGCAATGGTGCGGAACCAATCAGAGACAGGGACACAAAGCTGTAGCAAATATGTTTATTTAAAAAAAAAAAAAAAAACAGAAAAATACAGGTGCAGGATAAAATACAAAACTGTGTGAAACAAAATCCTGCTTGTCTGAGCGATAACAGTAAATACTAACTGTATCTGGGGCTTACTACTAGCCACACAAGTCAATAAAAAAAAAAAAAACAATACCGTCTCAGCAGTCTCACAATTCAGGACAGACCCAGCCACTTCCTCACCTCCCAGGATCTGCCCTAACTGCAGGCGCTGCAGCTTTATATGGCCCAGTAACAAGCCAAGGAGCCACACCTGGGGCTTAAGCCTATTCAAGACCCGCTCTGGACTACACATAGGTTAAAAACCTGGGGGAGATATACAGTGACTCTGCCTGTCACTTTCTCACATAATATATATATATTATGAGGGAGTGAACTTAGAGGGTGCTGGTCTGTGGACCAGTGGGAGACAGACAGGTGGTCTGTCCCAAGAACACTGGGATCCAAGTTTAAGCTCAGTGTGAGTCAAATTGCTGAGAATAAATGCCAGTAAAAACTTCTATGTGTGGGCTAGGCCCATTTTGTTATTTTTGTTCCTGTTATAAGCCAAATAAAGCCATTATTTTTGGATTGCCATTTCCTGATATGCTGTTTATTTGGCAATCAGCACCACCAACATCTCTGTTAAGTCCAGGGAACTGCTACCTTTGATGCTAAACTAGCTCCTATTGTCACATATGATGCTTCTAATGCAGGCAAAAAAGAGATCCACACAAGTCCTGGAAGACCAGTGTTTGGTAAACTGCAGAGTCGCTAACTGTGCATTGTGGCCTACAGCTGAAAAAGAAGACTGTGATTTTAAATCAGAAACCCAGGAGGGTGAGTGAAACTAGAAAATTGCAAATTTTGTGAAAAACTGTTGAATGTAAAACTCTGGAAGAGGAATCTAAGGAATGGACTTTGTTTACTGGTTGAAGCCAAGGTTTCTGGTGACTATTGTGTGCTCTTGTTATTAAACCATGGGCAAGGAAAAGAAAACTTCAGTTTGTAAAAAAGCAGAAAAGATGTGCCCAGGTGTGATAGTGCAGCAGTCTCAAGACAGAGAGACACAAAACCCAGAACAGAGACTGTGGAGTGCAAGTAAAGGAAATGGGTTGTATGAGAGTGACTTAGTTTTTCTGAAGCACTTCAGTTCTATGTGTGAATATGTCCCTGCTGACTGTATGTCTCATACTGGAATGTGAATGTGCGTGAATGTGCCAAAGAAGAAAATGTTACAGTGCAGCAGCTTCAAGATGAGATTAAAACTATCAGGTTTATTTATGAGGATGAAATATATGATTGGAAATGGCAACTTGAGGTGTCTGAAAAAGAGAACTTGAAGTTAAAGAAATAGCTTGACTGTATAAAGGATTCATATCCAAGTCATTGTGAAAATGTGATGCTGGATTTGCCTGGAATGGACCATGTCACTAAGAAGGAGTTTGGTGAAATAAAATATATTCTATGTAAAAAAAAAATCCTACAGAGTGTGGAGCAAAAGCAAGTGCTTGAGAAGCAACTGCAGGATTTAAAGGAGCAGCCTGTCCAAGACTCCAGTGCCAAAGACAGTGTCATTGAAAAATTAAGAGATGAGCTTGACAATACTAAACATGATAAAGGTGAGTTTTTTTCATCGTCATTCACAATACTTGGAAGTCCAAGTTATGAAGTGTGAGAAACTTCTGGCGGATTTAACTGATAAAGAGATAGAAGTGGCACAACTGAGGAAGGAAGTGTCTGACCGAGAGAATGAAGTGGCACAGCTGAGGACGGAGATGTCTGACTGAGAGGATGAAGTGGCACAGCTGAGGAAGGAGGTGTGTGACCGAGAGAATGAAATGGCACAGCTGAGGAAGGAGGTGTCTGACCCAGAGAGTGAAGTGGCACAGCAGAGGAAGGAGGTGTCTGACCCAGAGAGTGAAGTGGCACAGCAGAGGAAGGAGGTGTCTGACCCAGAGAGTGAAGTGGCACAGCAGAGGAAGGAGGTGTCTGACCCAGAGAGTGAAGTGGCACAGCAGAGGAAGGAGGTGTCTGACCCAGAGAGTGAAGTGGCACAGCAGAGGAAGGAGGTGTCTGACCCAGAGAGTGAAGTGGCACAGCAGAGGAAGGAGGTGTCTGACCAATAGAATGAAGTGGCACAGCTGAGGAAGGAGGTATTTGACCAAGAGAATGAAGTGACACCACTGAGGAAGGACATGTCTGACCAAGAGAATGAAGTGACACCGCTGAGGAAGGAGATGTCTGACCAAGAGAATGAAGTAGCACAGCTGAGGAAGGAGGTGTGTGACCAATAGAATGAAGTGGCACAGCTGAGGAAGGAGGTGTCTGACCGAGAGGATGAAGTGGTAGAGTGTTAGGATTGTGCAGCAGGTGCAGCCATGATATGGGAGTCACTGCCTGTTCCACTGCGCAGTTCAACATTCATAAGGTTAACTTGCAGCAGCCGGGCGTGGTCAACAGTCTGATTGACTGGGGTGTCGGCCAATGTACGCTCGGTGTGGGTAGCTGGGCTATTTACTTAGGACCGCTCCTTCCCTATTTAAGGAGGCTGGTCTGGACGCCCGGAGCGCTAAGATCAAACCTCAAACCTCATTTGTGATATGTGTATGTGTGTGTGCTTGGGTTCCAGTGTGAACTAATACTTAGTTGGCCTTAGCTAGTAAATACCCCTGAGTCAGTTAAGCCATTGTTAGTTGGGCAGTAAGCTGTCTTGTGTGTTGGGTGGAACTGATTGCACACAGTGTTTAGTTGGTCTCTGTCTAGTTCAGATGTTCTGGCTAGACAGTTTAGTTTGTAGTAGCGGCTACTCTGAGCTGCACAGGTTTGCTCTGTGATTTTAACAGGGCACACCCTGTTGGTGTAGTGGGCTGACAGTGACGCTAACTGCCAGACCATGTTCACACCAGGGTGTTTCAGCAGTTCAGAGTGCAGTTGGGGTCTGCAGGGTTTTTGTTTATATAAGTTTTTTTAATATATCCTGCTGACCGTAACACACAGCTGAGGACAGAGGTATCTGACCAAGATAATGAAGTGTTTAGGTATGATACCTTTATTGGCTAACTAGAAAAAAAAACATACACTTTCAAAGCACAGAGGCTCCTTCTTCAGGCATTTCCAAATGAATGACTGAGAACATAGCACAACATTAGCAAGATACTACACAAAGGCA
Organism: Leptodactylus fuscus; assembly: GCF_031893055.1. Lineage (NCBI taxonomy): Eukaryota > Metazoa > Chordata > Amphibia > Anura > Leptodactylidae > Leptodactylus > Leptodactylus fuscus. The sequence goes on from NC_134267.1 coordinate 43,606,401, forward strand.
ATTAGTTCATGAAGTGCTATGTTAGTATGCTAAGGTAGCGTAATAAAATTAATGTTATAGGGGTGATGGGTTGGTGGGGGAGGGTTGTAGTCATCAGGAGTTCATCTGATGGAGGTACATCGTATCTATGTAAGGGTTCATAAATCCAGATGTTAGATTGAGTCCTTTTGTCAATTATCTGAAATTTATCTTCAGCTTGAACGGGCACTTAGTTCACGAGTTGATATACAGTACCTTGCAAAAGTATTTGCCCCCCTTGAACTTTTCAACCTTTTGCCACATTTTAGGCTTCAAACATAAAGATATAAAATTTTAATTTTTAGGGGAAGAATCAATAACAAGTGGGACACAATTGTGAAGTGGAACGAAATGTATTGGATATTTTAAACATTTTTAGCAAAGAAAAAACTTTTAGTGCAGCAAACTCACGACAGAAGGTCAGTGAGGATCTCTGAATGATCCAATGTTGTCCGAAATTACTGATGATGATAAATAGAATCCACTTGTCTGTAGTCAAGTCTCCCTATAAATGCACCTGCTCTGTGATAGTCTGAGGGTTATCATGACTTGTACCCACATCTGGTTGTTATGCACAATCCACATACCAAACACACAACAAGACTACAATTTCTAGAATTTTTTCATGTACATTGTCCAATGTGATGTAAACCACTTCAGTAACGGGCCAATTTGTGGTCCAGGACCAGACACATTTTAAGTTTATTTTGTATGTGCGGTTTTGAGGTCTGTAACATTTTTCTCGTATGTCTCAGTCAACTAATTTGTGCGTCTTTTTTCAGGGACACATAGGGCTTTATTTTTATGTTGTTTTTATTTTCAAATGTGTTTTAATTTTTTTTATATCCAGGAAAATATAAACAAAATAGGAGGGAAATTGTGTCTGGTTTTCAATTTATTATTATTTTTTTATTTAATAACACAAAGTGCTACTGAAAAACTATAATATAGTTTTTCCTCTCCGTTACGGTAATTTTTATTTTGTATGGTGTTGTCAGGGGTGGGGCTATAACCTTTAATAACGGCGTTTTATTAGCGTATTATTAATTTTTATTATTATTATTATTATTATTTTATTTACATTTTTTTAAAAACTTTTTTATTATATTTTTATTTTATTTTTATTTTTTTCATATTGTGTCCCCATAAGGTAATAAGAGACCTTTGGGGACATCTGATCACTTTTTTTTTGTACTGTACTGTAGGCTGATTTCTCCTATAACTGGGGCTGCTACATTTAGCCTCAGTTGCAGGAGAAATCCAGCCTCCTGCACGCTGTATATACAGCTTACTGAGCTGATCTGAGTCCTGTAGGACCCAGCAGCTCTTGTAAGACTCTGCTCCCGGTACGTCCTGTCAGAACAAGGCAACCACTTCCTGGACGTATATAGTCTATGGGCAGTCTGGAAGTGGTTAATGATACTGTGTACAAAGCATGCCAATGAAGAAATTTACATTGGAGAAATAAATCAAAACTGAAGACCTGGATGAAGTTGCACAGTCACACAATAACATTTTAGCTGGAGACCCCCATTGGGAAACATTTCTCTGAGCCAGACCACAGCCTGGCAGGCTTAAAAGTCCTGATGGACTTTTAATTCTAGAATGACAATAATTGACAAAAGGACTCAATCTAGCACATGAATTTATGGACACAATTCACCGCCCTCCATCAGATTAAATTCTTATTACTACAATCCTCCCACCCATCACCCCATGACCTCAATTTTAATACCCTACCTTATCTCACTAACATACCACCTCATTAACTAATTGCCTTTGTGTAGCATCTTGCTAATGTTGTGCTGTATTCTCAGTCATTCATTCTTCACGCCTGAAGAAGGAGCCTCAGCCATGTTGTAATTGTTTTAAAAATTCCTAATGAATTATGGTTTTAGTCGATCGTTGAAAATCAATTTCCTCTAGCTGAAAAATGGCAGATACGATTATGTTCTCCAAAGCCATTCACGTGTTTCCAAGACAACCATTGTAAATTGAAATCCTTGTAACATGAGAGCGTATGGATAAACTTGTAATTGGTTCCGAACACCATAAAATGTGACCAAAAACATGAAAACTGAAGACAAATCATCAGATTACTCATATAGATGTATCAAATTCTTACATATAATTGTAACTGGAAGCCATTGGAAGCTTTAAATCACTTTCTGTGATGGTGACGGGAACTTTATCAGGATCCTGTAAAGTATACATACTACATCCATAAGATAGCATGGAGCTCTCGTCACCTGGCAACAGGTATAAAGAAGTACAGAACGCGTTTACTGCACTATACTACAGAGGCTCTACTAGTCAGTCAATCCGTGCAGGCATTTCACTTATACTGGGGTTTTACCAGTGAAATGAACATGCTGATTTGTATGTTAAACGGGTTGTTATCTGGTCACTGGGGATCACTGATGATGGGCATTACTCTAGCACAGGGGTGCTCACACTTTTTCAGTGTGTGAGCTACTTTTTAGCTGACCAAGGCAAAAGATCTACTAGGGCGGGGCCAGGGCGTGTCTGTGAGTGGGGTCGGGCATGTGGGCGTGGCTGGGCGGATCGCGAGACCAAGGCAGCGGCGTTCTGTGGCTGCCCAGGGATCCCCGGTGTCTGCTTCTTCACAGCGCAGGCTGAGAGTCATCTACAGACACTGGCAGGCGGGGCTGCCCGGAGATGATTCTCAGCCTGCACTGTGAAGAAGCAGACACCGGGGATCCCAGCATCCCGCGATCGACCCATACGTCCTTTGCGATCTACCAGTAGATCACGATCGACGTATTGGGCACCCCTGCTCTAGCATGTATACACCTTGGCAAAAGTGAAGCCCCATTACTCTAGCATGTGTCCATCTTGAGAAAAACGTATCAATGTTTATGTATCAACTAGCTGGTACCCGCGACTTCGTCTGCGGTGATTGTAGAAGTGGGTATATACAGGCGGGGGTAAGGTTTTCGTAGTGTGTATAAGGTATGGGATATGAAATGTAACTTTGTATCTTGTTTTTGCTGTAATTCAGAGAATACGTGAGACTTTTGTGTTGAAGGTAATTTGTATTTGAGCTGCTATATATACGGTGTTGTGAGAAACGTTACATAGTGACTTTGGGACAGAGGTATTTGAAGTTAACCCCTTCCCGTCGATGGCATTTTTTTATTTTGGTTTTTCATTTTTGACTCCCCTCCTTCTAAACCCCATAACTTTTTTATTTCTCCGCTCCCAGAGTCATATGAGGTCTTAATTTTTCTTGGGACAAATTTTTCTTCATGATGCCACCATTAATTATTCTATATAATGTACTGGGAAGCAGGGAAAAAATTCAGAATGGGGTGGATTTGACAAAAAAAAATGCATTTTTGCGACTTTCTTACGGGCTTTGGTTTTACGGCGTTCACTGTGCAGCCAAAATGACATGTCCCCTGTATTCTGTGTTTTGTTACGATTCCGGGGATACCAAATTTATATGGTTTTATTTACATTTTGACCCCTTAAAAAAATCCAAAACTATGTTCAAACATTTTTTTTTGAAAAGTCGTCATATTCCGACAGCCGTAACTTTTTTATACGTGCGTGTACGGGGATGTATAGGGCGTCTTTTTTTGCGGGGTTGGGTGTACTTTTTAGTTCTACTATTTTCGGGAAATGTTATTGCTTTGATCACTTTTTATTCAAATTTTTATCAGAATCAAAGGAGTGAAAAAATGGTGGTTTGGCACTTTTGACCATTTTTCCCGCTATGGCGTTTACCGAACAGGAAAAATATTTGTATAGCTTTGTAGAGCGGGCGATTTCGGATGCGGGGATATCTAACATGTATGTGTTTCACAGTTTTTAACTACTTTTATATGTGTTCTAGGGCAAGGGGGGTGATTTGAATTTTTAATCCTTTTTATTTGTTTTTATATTTTTTTTATTTTTATTTAAACTTTTTTTTTGCATTTATTAGACTTCCTAGGGGTATTGACATGGGTGGGCGGTGTCGCGGATTGTCAGAGCGGTGGGGGTCGGCAAACATGGCTGCTCCAGAGCGTTAAAGAGCGCCTCCTGGAGTATCGTTAAGGGGAGGGGCAAAGTGGTAAAGTATATGTATATGTGATTGTGTGGGGTTAGGGGCGAGGCTGTAGAGGGCAATATGAATTTTGTGGCTTGCTATGGTCCAAAGTGTGTGAGATTGCAGAGATGGTGGTGTGAGTTTGGGTTTTATGGGGGTCCTGGCACAAACGTATGTGCGCTGTTGTGACGAAAAGTAGCCTATTGCGCAATTGAGTGTAGTGACTATGTTTGTGGAAAATTTCAGCCAAATCGGTCGAGCGGGTTTTGCGTGATTGAGGAACAAACATCCAAACATCCAAACACACAAACCCACAAACATCCAAACTCACAAACTTTCACATTTATAATATTAATAGGATAAAGTTCAGCCATTTATGATGTATAATATTGTTTTTGTGGCTTATACCATTTTGTGAATTAGCTGAAATGGCGTTGTAAGATCCTAGTATGTTCAAGCTTTGTGCTCTAATATCCACTGAGGAACTAACTTCTGAGTACGCTCATCAAAATGGCTTACTTCTTTCCAAGCAACAGCCCCAGCAGCAACAACAATAACGACCACAAGAACAGTGTTTTCTTGGCACCCCTTGTTGCACCGGAACAGTTAGCACGTGATCCAAGCGTATGCGTCAGAAAGATTACGAAGGTCTCTGTTGTAGCAAGTGCAAGAAGTGGAGGGCAGCCAAAAATGCTATAATTGAGGGAGAAATTTGCAGCTCTTTGCAGGATGATCAGTTGCATTCGTTTTTTTGCCACAGTCGCAGCAGATGGCAAGTGTCACACCACAATTTTGAGCAAAGCTGCGCTTGTCATCATTTATCTTTGGGCTAAAAATCTCTCGTAACGTGAAGTATGTCAACATCATAAATGACCGGCTGAACTTTTACTTCAGCATTATTGATAGGTGCCTACTCTTTATTATATAAAACAACAATGCATGTTGGCAAGGTGGAGACATGCTAGAGTACTTTTGCCAAAGTGGAGACATGCTAGAGTAACGGGGCTTCACTTTTGCCAAGGTGGATACATGCTAGAGTAATACCCTGATGATGGATCCAGAGTTTGGACCACCATCTGATCAGAAGCAGTGTCCCATCCCCCAAGTTTGCCCACCCCCTCCTCCCCCACAACTCCCTGGACAACCAGAAAAAGTCCAGAAAAGACTAGTGTATGTTGAAAATATTGTATACTGAGGCCACTGTAACCTGAAGGACCAGGGTTCAGTTAACCAATATAATTTCTCATGAAACCAATTCCACACTACAAGTTAACAAAAGCATGCTATAGAACTCCTCACAGACACACAAATAGGATAGTTAGTGTATACACACAAACGCAAATAAGATAGTATATACACACAGGCATAAATATAATAGTGTATACACACAGAACCAAATAGGACAGTTAGTATAAATGAGATTGTTGGGTCTGCTACCTGAAACCACCATCGGTCAGTTGATTTTTTGCACAGTGTATGGAGCCAAAATCAGGTGGCGCCATGCATTGTTTAGTGGCTGTGCCTCACTACTGCAACTTAGCTGCCCTTTACTTTAATAATAGTTAAGTGGGGGGAGGGACCTGGTATGAAAAGTTGTGTTTCCAATGAATGTTTTTTTTTTTTTTTTTTTTAATAGAGATTAAGTTAAGAGTTGTATCTTGAGTTTTCTCCCAGGCTGTCAGACTACACCCATCAATAAGTCTGCCTATTTATACAGTAATGTTCTGTAAAGTTGCAAAATGTAGCCACTAGAGATGAGCGAGTAGTATTCGATCGAGTAGGTATTCGATCGAATACTACGGTATTCGAAATACTCGTACTCAATCGAGTACCACTCGCTATTCGAATGGAAAAGTTTGATGCAGAACCAGCATTGATTGGCCGAATGCTATACAGTCGGCCAATCAACGCTGGTTCTTCTCCTACCTTTAGAAGTCTTCTCCGTGCAGCTTCCCCGCAGCGTCTTCCGGCTCTGAATTCACTCTGCCAGGCATTGGGCCTGGGCAGAGCCGACTGCGCATGCCCACGCTACAAGAAAATGGCCACTTTGACTGTAAGCGGCCATTTTCTTGTAGTGCGGGCATGCGCAGTCGGCTCTGCCCAGGCCCGATGCCTGGCAGAGTGAATTCAGAGCCAGAAGATGCCGCGGGGACGCTGCACGGAGAAGACTTCTCGGAGGACCTAGCCCGACTCTCACTCGTGGACTTGGTAAGTGTAATTTGATCGAATGTTGCCTACCCCTGAAACGAGCATTTTCCCCCCATAGACTATAATAGGATTCGATATTCGATTCGAGTAGTCGAATATTGAGTGGCTATTCGAAACGAATATCGAATATCGAACATTTTACTGTTCGCTCATCTCTAGTAGCCACTAATCCAGTTTTATGTATTTGCAATACAGTATCTGATCTCACGTCTTTGGTAAGTACTTAGCTATGTGATTCCATCACAGAACATCAAAATTGACGACTCTAGTAATATGACAAAACCGGTGGGTTCAGAGATTTTATTTATATAGTGGCAACATATTTTCCATCATACACTTCGTGTCCATAAAACAGCATACAATCTAATCAGAAGAAATATTCATCTAAACAGTCATATTACTTTGACCTATCACCATATTTTTGAAGCCCCTTTGGTACTCTGAACAGAACATATAAGTGGGTTGAAAACAGTGGGTAGGGTCTCAGAGTTGCGTTGATCACAACTCATGTGAACAGATCTCAAGAAGTTCACCCAATCATGATTGGATTGAGAGCTAGTAGGTAGATCCCTTACATAGTCTCCTTTTCATTAAAGAGGACCTTTCACCACTTTTGGGCACATGCAGTGTTATATACTGCTGGAAAGCTGACAGTGCGCTGAATTCCCGATCTGTGCCCGGTGTGAAGAGCTTACGGTGCCGGCAGGGTCGGACTGGGGTGCCTAGGGACCACCAGTGGGATTATTTCCAGGGGCCCACCCTACTGCCATATGTAATATCACCCGTCCAGTTTTTGCCATTATACACGTTTAAAGTGCATTTTCACGCACAATACAGTGTGCAAAACAGCTATGGCTACACTACTTCTTTTATGCAACCAAAGATCGCAGTGTCCCTTTGGGACTCTTTCACATTAGTGAATGGAGTCGCATTGGGTCCCTCAGGTTGCAATGTGACTCCATTCACTAACATGAGTGAAAGAATCACAGGGCGACACATCTTTGGTTGTATGACAGAAGTTATAGTGTAGCCATAGCCTTATGCTAGGTTCACAACAGCGGCAAGCTCTCCGTCATACAGGTCCACAATGGGACCAGAATGACGGAGAGGTGGACTATCAAAATGGCGGTTACACACAGACAGTGGCAGACCTCATTAACATAATGAAGTCCGCCAGGTGTCAGCCATTTTCAGGCATTGTCAGGCAGATAAGGGTATGTTCACACATCAGTATGCCATCCGTCCGTTTGAATTCAGTTTGACACTTCAAAACGGACTGATGCACATACTGATTGTATACTGACACCTTTTTATGCTGATAGCAAATGCTCTCCGTCCCCTAGAGGACAGATAAGGGGATTACAAGTAGCAATTGGAAACAGAGTAGAGATCAGTATGTGCATCAGTCCGTTTTGAAGTGTCAAACTGAATTCAAACGGACGGATGGCATACTGATGTGTGAACATATCCTAAGTCCTCAGCGGTTTCTGAAACTTGGATATTGTTATGCTGGAGCTCTAGAAAAGGGCACCAGCATAACAATAGAGTGGGACATTATCTATGGGGTGGGTGGACTACAACTCTCAACAGTTCCAGGGCATCTGGAGCTGCTGGGAGTTGTAGTAATTGAAAGATTTGGGGGCATCTCTCGATTCTCCACCTCAGACAGCGGGGGGATTGGGGGTGCTAGCAGTACCATTACAATAAATCACAACATTACAATAAATACAAGGCAGTAATATTTTGTGCAGTAATACTCACAGGAGATGTCTTCCCACATTTCCCGTCTCTTCCCTTTGGACCGCCATGACCACTTCTTCCAGCTGTGACTTGACTCTGTAAAGTTTGAAACATAGACATCTTTGACTCCTCACTTCTCCATGTACCCAACCCATATATATATATATATATATATATATATATATATATATATATATATATATATATATATATATATATACAGCCCCTGCAGCCTATATAATACCCCACAGTGGCACAATAGACTGTGGGGCATAATAGAGGTTGCAGGGGGGCCACTGTAGGGCATAATAGAGGTTACAGGGGCCACAATGGACCCTTCAAGCTCTATTATGCCTCACAGTTACACACCCATGAACTATTATTATACTCAGGGGTCTTTTCAGACCCTGAGTATAATAATCGGAGCCCCAGGGGAGGTGAGAGAACATAATAAACACTGTTACTCACCTCGCTGGAATCCGATTTTACTCCTAGCAGGCTTTGGGCCTATATGGTAATGTGTCAGACGTCACGTGGTCTGGGATATTACCATATAGGCCCAAAGCCTGTGCTAGCAGTAACATATAGGCCCAAAGCCTGTGCTCGCAGTAACAGGTTATTACTACTACCACAGGCTTCGGGCCTATATGTTACTGCTAGAACAGGCTTCGGGCCTATATGGTAATATTCCAGCTAGGAGTAACACCGGATCCCGGAGAGGTGAGTAACACTGTTTATTATGTTCTCTCACCTCCCCTGGGGCTCCGATTATTATACTCAGGGGTCTGAAAAGACCCCCGAGTATAATATCAGCGGCAGTGGGTCACGGCCTGGCCCAGGCCTATTCACTACCGCCCGCCGTGGCCTAAAGTACAAGGGGAAGCGGGGGTGGCAGTGAACAGGTCCGGGTTGGTAATAGGCCGCTGCCTGCTGGTAGATACTCCAGCAGGCAGCGGCCTATTATAAACCAAAAAAAACTGTTATTATACTTACTGACCAACCGCGCGCTGCTGCTCCCGCTGCTGCCGCATCCTCTTCTGTCAGACGTCTCTGTATCAGCGTAGGCGGCGTGATGACGCCGCCTACGCTGATACGTAGATGCCTGAACAAGCGCAAGGAGAGCGGTTGCTCTCCTTGCGCTGGTTCTTAGGATTAGGGGAGGTGCCCTAAGCGCCTCCCCTAATCCTCCTCTGACATGGGCAGGGGCCCGATTGAAATGTCAGGGGCCCGATCGGGTCCCTAACCACCCGATCCACCCCATTGATGATCGGGCCCCTGCCTATGCTAAAATGATTAGCAATATAGTCGGGGCCCGGGGGCCCACCGGGGGATCCCCCGGTGCTCCGGCGGGCCAGTCCGACCCTGGGTGCCGGTACCGTAGTGCTCTATGGTCAGAAGGGCGTTTCTGACCATTAGCCAGAGACGTCCTTCTGCCTCGCGGCGCCAATCACGCTGTGCTGTGGAGCGGGGAGGAACTCCCCCCTCCTGCTCCTGATAATGCTGGTCTATGGACGAGCTGTGTGAGCAGAGGGAGGGGGCGTTCCTCCCCGCTCCACAGCACAGCGCGATAGGCGCCGCGAGGCAGAAGGACGTCTCTGGCTAATGGTCAGAAACGCCCTTCTGACCATAGAGCACTACGGTACCGGCACCGTAAGCTCTTTACACCGGGCACAGATTGGGAAAGCCGACAGTGCGCTGAATTCAGCGCACTGTCAGCTTTCCAGCAGTATATAACACTGCATGTGCCCAAAAGTGGTGAAAGGTCCTCTTTAAAAACACCTGGGCCAAATTAAAGGAGTTCTCTTAACAAGAGGAAACAAAAATTAGAGAACAGACTGCAAACACACCAACATTTTTGAAAAAAAAGACATCAAACACATATTCAAGAAATGTACATTGATCTTTTGCAGTATTTCTCAACCTTTTCAATCCTAGTACCCTCTTGTGAAAAAAGTTCCATTCAAGTAGCCCTTAATGGACACTGTGGTGTCTGTCATGTGACAGATCCTGCTCCTGATCTAAAGTGGGAAGAAAAAATTCTCCACCAAGGAAATTCTTTTGATTGTGAGTACACACACACACACTAAAAGATCTGAGGGCTTTTTAGCTTCAGACCAGCTTTTCACTCATTAGTTGATAGATCATACACATTAGGGAGAGTATGTGCCTACATAGGCGTCCGGAGACTTACCAGTCATTCCTGCTCCACTAAGGTTTCTGGGTAAAAAAAAAAATATGCAAATATATTCTCCAGGATGTATTTAGGAGAACAGTGCCTCTGTATGCTGCCCTCTAGGGGCAGCCCCCTTAATATCATGGATGACTCAGTTAATAAGCCTACTGACATGATGCGGGATTTATTGCCAAACTAGTATTTCTATTCCAAAAGGAACAGATTCCCAGCTGTGGACAGTGCTGTTTCGGTCTTTTGGACTTCCTCAGCATAGCGCAGGGATACTAGTTTGGCAGAGTGATAGACTATAGACCAGGGTCAGGGGACAATCATACATATTAGGGAGAGTGTGTGCCTACATAGGCGTATGGAGACTTATAAGTCATTCCTGCTCCACTAGGGATAATAGATTTGCATATGTTTTACCCAGTTGATAGATCAGAAACCATTTGTCCATTTGGCACAGACTACCCGTTGCTGTAGAAGAGGCCCACCCTTTAACCCTGACTTGATGTTTTCTGATAACTGCCTCTGCTTGGCAGCCAGTGTGCCTCAGTTTTTGAAATTGGTAAGTGGATCATAAGGCACTACCCTCCCCTTCCCCAAAAGCTTCTGAACCTGAGGACTCACTAAATCTGGCATTTCCCAAGCAGTGGTTACCCCGTGAGACTGTGTGGTGTTCCCCCTGGAGTACATGTACCGCTGATTTACGGTTCTCAGAAAAATCTACAAGAATGAACATGAGTTTCAAAGTATACATTTTGATCAAATTATATAAATTCACTAGCCTCTTCTCAGCAACCTCTATATAGTTGCTTTCTACTCTATTGAGTACCGTGTCACATGGCAAGCGCCAACACCATGGCACAGCAGCTACAAGGGTAGTGAAGCAGCAGCCCATCAGCACCCCTGCTGCCAGGTGAAGTCTCCAGATCTCAAAAAGTTCACCTTACCAATTGGTCTCAGTGAAAAGACTGAGGGCTAGTATGGGGATACTTTATGTAGTCTCTTGATAATTAAACATTTTTTTAAAAAACTTTTACCATATTACTAGGGAAGGATCCCATGTCATGAATCTATCACAGACTGCACGTGGGGAGAGATTGATACATTTCTCCAGTATAAAAGGGTTCTTTGAGGAAAATGTATTTATATATTTTTTTTTTCTTAAAAAAAGTTCACTTAGTCCTATTAATGGGGTAATAAGTTCACCCAAATATTGTTTTGAGTAATTTCTGGGTGCTCCTAGCATCCTCTGCATTTGTTTAGGTGTAGTTTCCTGTTTGTTTATCCTACAACTATCATAACGCAATGCTCTTCACTCAGAGCTCACTCACACTACATCCCATTCCTCTCTCACCCCCTTACACCTCCTCCCTGTTTCCCTAAGTAGCCCACCCATTACTAGCCCTTCATAACTAACTCAGCCCAACTGCCACCCAATCATACTTACCTGTCTTCCTGTCCAGATCTTCTGGGCACAGGAGATCACTGCCAGCTCCTTCTCTTAATGTCTGCTGGAGCTTGCACAATAGAGCCTGGATGCCGGCTCTATTTCACAGGTGTGGGAGGCCAGCTCCTTCTTCCCTTGAAGTCTGCCAGTGCCTGCACAAATGTGATGTTTTGTGGCAAGAAGATCCAGACAGGAGGACAGGTAAGTCTGATGGGATGGAGCAGGGGTAGTATTGGAGAAGTTCCATTTCAGGAAATGAAATATCACCAGAATATCAGAAAATGTGCCTGGAACGGTCACATGATGCCCCAGCAATATGGGTAAGTATATATTTTTGGTAAGTAAGTTAGTATTTAGGCAGGGGGAGGGTGTTTAGCTGAGGGTAAAAGTATAATTTTATAGGCTTCCAAATGTGACCTCCCATTTCTTTCCTATAAGGAATGGGATGCGGCAGGGCTGTCCCTTTTCCCCCTTATATCTTTGCCCTATGTATAGAGCCATTAGCTGCCAGAATTCGCTCGAATCCAGACATTGGTGGGGTTAGGGTCCGAGACTGGGAGTTTAAGATTTCATTGTTTACAGACGATGTTCTTCTCACCCTCATCTGTCTTCATACTACCCTTCCCAACCTCTTGACTACTCTGAAGGATTCTGGTAGTTTTTCGGGCTATAAGGTTAATCTCACTTTAACTGAGGCCCTTTTCATCAATGTTCCCTCTCCCTCTCTTCAACTACTCAGGGTAACTATGATTTTCAATGGCGAGTATCATCTCTTAGGTATTTGGGAGTTCAGCTATCCTCATCCTATGCTGGCTTGGATTCTGCTAATTACCCGCATTTGTTCAGTGAGTTAAGCTTGATGTTAGATAAGTGGCGACCCCTTCATATTTCTCTTTTAGGGAGAATCTTGGCGATCAAGATGTCTCTCCTTCCCAAACTTCTCTATTATCTTGAGACCCTTCCTGTTACAGTTCCTAGAAGCGAGCTTTGGGTTCTCCAGAAGAGTGTGTTTCAATTTATCTGGAATGCTAAACGTCATCACATCCCTAGATCTGTGATGCTTGCTGAGAAGGGAGACTTGCTGTCCTGCATCTGTTGCTTTATTATTGGGCGGCCCATCTCCAGGTTATCCCGTTTTGGGCTGCACCACAGGCCTACACTAAGTGGGTCAAAGTGGAGAAGCTTTAGTTGGCCCCTGCCCATCCCAATGCTGTCTTGTGGTCTTGCAACCCCCCTTGCTTGCCACTCCTCTTCTTGGACCAATTAGGTTTACTAGAGATATTTGGAATGTGTGCTCCAAGCAATTTCTGTTAGCCTCCCGATCGTCCTCAATGGTTTTGTTTCTTTACAACCCTCTCCTCCCAGGGGGGGCTCTCTTCTGCTATGGCACACTCATGGAGCAAACGAGGTCTGTTTCACATTGCTGATTTGGTTGACCCCTTGATGATGGAGATCAGGCCCTTTGAATATTTTACCTCTACATTGGGTATGCCAGTTACTGAGTGGCTGCATTATTGACAGATAGCAGACTTTGTTAAAGCGCAATTGGGCTCTTTGCGGGTCTCACCTCCCACAGAGTTTGAAAAATTATATCGAGCTGGAACTAGAGGTCTCATTTTTGCTATTTATAGACTTCTCTCTTTGTCGGAGTTGTCTTCTTCTGTCACATAAATACATGTCCAGATGGTAGGTGGCACTAGGATGTTGGATTTCACCTAATTGTTGGCAAATAATATGGTCTCAGGCTGCAAAGTTTTCCTCATGTGTTACCTACCGAGAAACTCAGTATAAAATCCTCATGTATTGGTATCATACGCCTACATTGTTGCATAAGCTTAACTCTGCTATTTCTCCTCTATGCTGGCATTGTCAGTCTTCAGTGGGCATGGTGTACAATCTATTTTGGGACTGTCCTATCCTCCGTTCTTTTTGGGAGGAGGTACAGCTCATTACGGAAGGTCTATTTGTCCAGGGAGCTCCGTTGGATCCAATGGTTTACCTGCTTAATCTCCCTCCCAGGCAACTGGGCAAGAAGACCTCTCGTTTATTTTTGTACCTGTGTACTGGAGCAAAAATGCTCATTGCCCGTCACTGGAAGAACGTGCTCCCTCCCGCGAAGTCTGAATTGATGGCATGTATGATGTTGATGTATGAAAGATGTTTGTAATCTTGAATATATGACCGCTACATTAAATAACACAGTAGAAGGCTTCAACCCTATTTGGTCCTGGGATGCTTACTGTATCACTCACAGTTTTTGATTCCTTTTGTTCTTGCTCACTTGTATTTTCCTTGTCTTTGTCTCCCCTTCCCTCCCCCATACTTCCCTTGTTTTGTCTGTCTCTTGTTTGTTTGTTTTTTTATTATATCAGTTGCTCTATATTGTCCTAGGTTGTCATGGATGTTTTAGACCTTTTTTTTTTTTTTTTCAATCTTACTGTTTTTTTATGCTCAGTGTTTTGTTATACAAATTTATTGAAAACCTTAATAAAAATTACAGTTTAAAAAAAAGGTGTAATTTTATCCTAGACAACCCCTTTAATATTTTGGTTAAAATGTGCAAATTTCCCTACTTAAATCTTCAAAAAAAAAAAAAAATATGTAAAATATGACCATAAAACATCATAATTTTTTTTGCAATTATTACTCAAGCAATATTACAATTTGAGATTATAGAGTATCGTAAATTGAAGTGGTTGGTTTGGACAAATTACATATCAGCTTGCTCATTAATTTGTCCAGATACACATTATACTTCCTTTCCACAGCTTTGTATTTTAGTATGCTCTGAAATGTTTCACCGTATGAGAATGGCTTCTTTAATTCATGCTATACTTTCAAATCTGCTCCCTAAATAGTTGACAAATAAATTATTTTGCAGAAGGCATTTTTCACCATAGTAATATTATTGCTGGTCTTAATGCCTTTGCTCTTTAGTTTTTATGTCTCACTATAAAATTTTTATGATGCTATAAATTAAGATTTCAAGTGCCAATATTGTTTTCCAAACATCTGAGCCACAGGCCTTCTTTAATTGTAGAAGTATCTCCTGTGATATGTAATGTACTTTAGACGAACTATATAAGATATTGCCATCTGCTTCCAATGAGACTTTATAGCATCCTTATTTCATTGGTTCCCATTCCTAAATAAAATTAATTATTGCACATCACATTTTTCTTTTTACAAAATGAGTCTATGGCAATAATTATATTTCTTCCTCTTTTTTTCTATGGTAGATATGGTATAAATATCCAAAGCAACAATCAAATGAAAATTTACAAGCATACTAAAATGTTTCAAAGCTATAACTGGGACCTCGCCCAATGAAAAAAAACAAAAAACCCTCAAACCTGTGATATTAAAAGGAGCTGTCAGCAACATTTACCCCACCAAACCATCACTAAAGCAAGATACTATGGAGCCAATCCATGATATCTTCCTTTATTTATTTTTTTTTTACAAACTTCACCCATGCGTTACTTAAAATTTGAGTTTTTAAGATTTCCTCTGGCTATTTAAATGAGCAGCCCGTGTGTACACCAAATACCAAAGATACCAAATTTACCAAATCCAAAACTTTAAAAAAAAATTATTAGAGTAACTATTCTAGAGTAACTATTCTAACACTAGAGTAACTATGTGCCTGTTACCATCCCCCCAGGAGATAAGGACAGCATGGTCACCATGCAGCATGGAGGAGAAACCTACATGGAAGTGTGGACTTCTTCTTTCAAGGAGATAATTTTTGGCATCTATTGCTAATGTGTGTAGATGCCTACTGCTGACTGGTATTTCTTTCTTTTACTGTGGACACGTGGGACTCTGTTACAACTTGGGAACCTACCATCACCCACCATGAGTTTATGGAAGCTAGGCAAGAGAGCAGCACCCTGTCTACCCGGATGGCTTCAGACTTCTTTGGGCAGTAGAACACAGTGGTAAGAAGAAAGGAGGAGGGCTTGTGATGAAGGAGATTTGGGGCATTTTTTGTGGTGAATGGACAATAGCGAGTTACCGAACTATCAGCTGTGAGCATGAGATCTCACTACCTACCAAAGAACTACCACATGTTATCATGATAGCTGCATATGCTCCCACCTCTGCAAAAATGTTCCTGCCTGTTATATCTACATGCTGTGACCCCCCTCCTCATGTCCTCCAACCACGGTCGGGCTGTATTATCAACATCACTCCGCACAGAGAACTAAATGATCCTGCAGTGTGTCTGTGTTTCTTTCTTTTTAGTTGCTATGATTCCTAGTATTTCTCTATCTGCCATGAGCCTGTATGTGTTTCTCTCTTGTTATATACTACTGTACCATCTATGAAACTGTATCACTGAAATTCCCCCATTGTGGGACTATTAAAGGATCATCTTATCTTATTCTTACGCTGTATCTAAATACATAAAAGTGGCTTGTTGGCATCCCCGGTTGCCATTGAAAGATCTGTTAACCCTTATCTTAGTGCAACATGCTAGCCAAAACAGACAGCATGCAGCTCGCAACACTCAAACAACTGCTGGATCAACATCTGGCAGATCATTGTGAAAATCATGTTGTTTTGAGAAGCTGATCATTCTGTAATACATCTATCTAGACACGTGCAATAAAGAGAAAAGGTAAGAAAGGACACATCTGTATATCACAGAGACAAAGTTAAAGTTACTTAAGAGAATTAAAGTTAAAGTGCCCATTAGACTAACGTGGACACATTATAGTATATAGTATATAGTATATAGTAACTGACCTTTTACTGTAAATGTTTATTCTTTTGCTAAGAAGCAATTGGAAGACTTTTTAATGACCGAATGAAGAAAACATGAAATTGCTATGTTAACTTCCTAAACACACATCAGTTATTTTTATATCTTTTTACGTAAAAACCCATTAGATACCGATGTTCAGATGGATGCTGAGCAGGGTACGCTTTATGAATGCAATATTTCTAAATTGTGTTACAATATAATAAACTATATTGCCGTTCGCAAACTTGTCTGTTCCGAAACTACAGTTTTTATACATTGTAGCCTATAAAAAATTTGATTAAAATGCACACATTCATGACAGATGCAGGGAAGGTTTGGAAAGCTTATGATGATAATAATCTTGTCAAATAATTCTTCATATTCATTTTTTAATAAGTAATTTACATTTTTTAATTTTATCATAATACTCGTAATGCTATTTATTTTGCTGAAGGGTGTTGTTTCTCAAAGTATAATTACAATCTTAAAAGTAAAAGAAACCAAACTTCAAGTTCCGTACCAGTCGTGCTTGGTTCTTTTATGTTGAGACTAGGGTTGAGCGATCGTGTTCGGAAAAGATCGGATTCCGATCGGCGATCGAGAAAATTTCATGATCGCGATCGGAATTCCGAACATGATCTATTTAGGTGGGATCGAGATCGAGGATTATTTCCCCACTATTTCCCCTTAGCCTTCACACTGAGTATATAGTGTATACTCAGTGTGAAGGTACCGCTGCGGTTCCATAGGAATGAATGGAAGCAGCCGGCACACAGCCTTAGCCCCCTGCGCGCCGGCTGACTCCATTCATTCTAAAGGGAGACTAAACTAACATGTCTCGTAGCTACTTACCTCCAGAGATGGCTGCTCTGCTGCTCCGGTGTTCCTCTCGCTGCCACTCCACGCTACAGTCTTCTTTGCCTCACTGCCCCGCCTCCCAGGTTAGTGTTTAAAGAGCTAGGAAGGCGAGGTTTGTGGCTTAGGAGAGTGTGGGTGGGTACAGGGCGGGGAGACTTGACGCCTCCCCTCCCAGTACCCGACAACACTCTCCTAACCCGCCCACACTCTCCTAACCCGCCCACACTGATCCCTGCCTCCTATCCTGGGAGGCAGGGATCAGCGAGGCAAAGAAGACTGCAGCATGGAGTGGCAGCGAGAAGAACACCAGAGCAGCCATCTCTGGAGGTAAGTGGACACCAGGGGGGACTAAGTAGCCAGAGGATTAAAAAAAATCCTCTGGCTACTTAGTGATTCACTACATAGCCTGGATTCTAACAATTAAAGTGTTCAATTGTTAGATTCCATGCTGTATAGTGAATAGGATTGCTTTTAAAATCCGATCTCCGATTAGTAAAAAAATCCCATTGACTTGCATTGGGATCGGAATTGGGATCGAGATCGGGTTCGAATGAAAAATGATCGGAAATCGGATTTTAAAATCGATCCTGAAAAGTCAAGATCGGCTCAACCCTAGTTGAGGCTTATATCGAGCCTGAAGGGTTGGTGGTCATCCTTCATTTGCACACTCTCTTTAATCAAAGTATGTTCTTTAGTATAGTACTTTAAAATAATTCAGTTATTCATTTTCTACCCCCATAGCTTGAACCTTCTTACAGACACACCCAGTTAGACAGGCACACTTGCCTTTGCAAAAATAAAGTTGTTATGTTAAGGCCACACATAGTGAGCCAAAGCTGAAAAACTCTGTGGAAAAGACCACGGCGGAAATTCAGCGCAGTATATTCATCAGCATTTTTAACAGAAAGTCCACAGTTTTCATCTGCAGACTTTCTGTCTCTATTATATCTAGATGGAAAACACCAGCGGTTCCACAGGTATAATTGACATGCTACAATAACACAACGTTTTTTGAAATCAAAGCATTTCAGCTGCAGATATTTTTCTGTAATGTGTGGATGGGCTTAGCTAGAGTCTTATGTACCATATTTTTCGGACTATAAGACGCACTGGACCATAAGATGCACTAAGGTTTTAGAAGAGGAAAATAGGGGAAAAAATTTGAAGCAAAAAAAATTTGTAAAATATTTAATAACATAATAATATAATATTACACACACACACACACAAACACACCGGTGTCTGCTTACCTGAACAGCTGCAGCTCCCAGTTCTTCTTGGTCCGGTCCGGTCCTCTGTCCTTCACATGTCTTCAGAGCGCCCTGCGCCCCCCCCCCCCCCCCCCGCCTCTCTAGACTAGTATTGTAGAGATGCAGGGAGTAGGCGGGACTTGGTGCAGCTGGAGAGCGTGAGCGGGGAGACGTGAGTGCATCACTCATGTCTCCCCTCCCAGTACCCACCCACACTCTCCTAAGCCCCGCCTTCTCTATAATACTAGTCTAGGGAGGCGGAGGCGGGGGCGGGGCGCAGGGCACTCTGAAGCCACATGAAGGACAGAGGACCAGACCAGCAGAGGGCAGCAGCAGCACTTCTGAGCAGGTAAGCTGAGCGAAATTCACGAGTACTGTAGATAGACATTACTGTACATTGACTTGTCTAGTAGATAGACAAGTCAATGTAAAGTAGTATCTATCTACTCGTGAACTTGCCTCGTCGTCCTCACAGATGTCAGGAATGGGCATGATAAACAAGTACAGGCGCCGCTGGCTTTCTTCTAACTTGCCTGCTCCGCCTGTACCCTCTATCTGCAGCCATTCTCTGCTTCGCACAGACGGGATAGGGATGGGATACAGATGCAACGTATCTCCACCCCCATATTTGGAGGAAAAAAGTGTGTCTTATAGTCCAACAAATACGGTACATTGCAGGTACTGTAAAATGCAACACTTTTTGGCGAGGCATTTTTGCAACATGAGGCCCCAGCCTAAAGCAGTAACATAACTAGAGTGGCAGGTGGGGCATGAGTTGTGAGCGAAACTAGGAGGGAATAGCAGAACGGCATGGACGATGGCCAGGACACAGAGAAGGACTTTGGAATGATATCATTAACATATCTTTCACACAGCTAATTGGTGCTACATCAGATTAACCCACAGGAGACCATCAAATAGCTACTGTTTTATGTAACTGACAGAGGAGCTCTGTGTGCCCAGTGGGAACTGCTCATTGTCTCAGACGATTACTATTGCAATTAGGTGTTGAGAAGTGCTGGCTGGAGGCTAAGGCACTTGTGCTGTGGTCAGACCCTGCTGCTACTAGTGACTCCTAGGATTAGAATATACTTCCAGAATTTGGTGGCGGAGTAGGTTAAGGACAGAATGATTATAAGTCATTGCTGTTTAACATAGCCTATTAATTAAGAACGGACCAATGCATCATGCTCACTGGTAACTGTTATGACCACCATTCAGTTATAGCTCTGCATGCTGGCTATCAGTTGAAGCTGTTTTTCTTTAGCTCATCTCACACAGGACCAGCTTCAGTTTTGTGTGGGCCTTTGAGCAATAGAGCCTATACAAGTGTTAGGCTAGATTCAGACATCAGAAAATGTATTATACTTGGGGCCAAGTCACAGACTGATTACATTGGGTTTCCATGACCCTCCAGAAGAAGGTTGATATCAGACTGTGCAAACATATTTCATGGGAGGAGACAAAGTCAGACAGTCTGCCTGAGAGCTGAGTGGGCAACTGCAGGAGCTTAAGGGCCTGGAAGTTGCCAAGATTTGTCAGGTGCTGACTCTGATCCCACAACCCAAGAGAATAGAATAAAAAGTTGAGTGTGCGCTGAGCTCTGCTACACCAGAGATATAGCAGAGCTGAGTGCCGGAGGAGGTGGAGTCTAAGATTGGTCCACAGTCTGATCTCAGATGTAGCAGTGTTGAGCACACAGCTCTGCTACACCTGAGATGTAGCAGAGCTGAGTGCACACTCAGCTCTGCTACATCTCTGGTGTAGCAAAGCTCAGCGCACACTCAGCTCTGCTACATCTCTGGTGTAATTTTTGCATTATCTATGCAGATTCTAATAAATACTACAAAGACTCATGAACACAACCCCTAAGCAACTATAAAATTGTATGGTTGTATTAAATAGTAAAATAATAGTTTAAAAAAAAGGGTAAATTTTTTGGGGGTATTTCAATGATAAGTAAGTGGCTGGGCAGTGTATGTTTAAACTCGAAGTTTGTATCCACTGTTTACTATCCATTTTCCTACAGACATATGTACATGTCACGTTCAATCTAACATAACTTTAGCTGTGTTTGACTTAGAAAGCTAGAACTAAATAGGTTCATAGGAGCCCTGACAGTGTCATATGCCATGTTTTCAGTGAATTTAAGCTCTGATTCATGCCAAACTTATTCAGCTCAAAACTAATTGTTGGACCGACCAAACCTTAAGTGTATGTTCACATGGCGGAATTTGCATTACGCGTGTGAACATTAGGCTCAGCTAGCCACGACGGGATGCCGGTGCAGTGCACCGGCATCCTGTTGCGGCATTCCGCTCCATATTAGACCCAAATTAATGGGCCTAATCAGGAGCGAGACTCACGCCATGGATGCCGGGGACTCCACGGAGCCGGTTTTGGCAGTGGATTTTGAAAATACGCTGCCAAAAAACTCTGTGTGAACTGAATTCTCTTAATAGAGTTGTTGGCTCTTTCTAGTAAAACACAGGACAGGGGAATCGTATTTCTACACTGACACTCAAATCACTCTCATTAGACATATAGAATTTTTTTTGTAGCTGAGTTATCAGGCAGGGACACTACATGTATCAGAAGATATCCCGGCCACAATCAGGAAATCATGGCCGATCTTTTGACCTTAGAAAGTTCCTACATTCATGGTCGTATCCCTTGGCAACCAATCAAGGCTACAAGACTGTGACCACAAGATATTTAGAGAAAATCTTTAAAACTCTGCAAAATGTTTCATTACTTATAGTTGCAAAAATGTTCAACTTTTAATTATCTACATATATAAAATGGTTATGTTCATGGGAATGCCCTTTTAATTATGCTCTCTTTACTGTCAGGTGAGCAGTCCTGGACTGGAGCAGATAATCAGGGATGATTCAGTAAAGAGCCTAACTACTATATCTATGTATCTATATCTATATCTATCTATCTCTATCTATCTATCTATCTATCTATCTATTATATAAATACTTGCATTATCTATGCAGATTCTAATAAATACTACAAAGGCTCATGAACACAACCCCTAAGCCAGGGGTGCCCAATACGGGCCTACCGGTCGATCGCAATGGACGTATGGGTCGATCGCGGGATGCAGCCAGGGATCCCTGGTGTCTGCTTGTTCACAGTGCAGGCTGAGAGTCAACTCTCAACCTGTGCTGTGAACAAGCACTCCGGACACTTGCAGGCCGCTCTTAGGGATGGAGGGGACCGGGGTGCTGCTTGTTCACAGCGCCGGCTGAGAGTCATCTATGGACACTGGCGGGCGGGGCTGCCGCAGCCCCAGCCTGCCAGTGACCAGAGATAACTCTCTGCCTGCGCTGTGAACAAGCAGACAGCGGGGATCCCTGGGCAGTCGTAGAACGCCGCTGTCTCCTGTTCTCACGATCCTCCCGGCCCCACCCACATGCCCGGCCCCTCCCACAGACATGCCCCG
Organism: Leptodactylus fuscus; assembly: GCF_031893055.1. Taxonomy (NCBI): domain Eukaryota; kingdom Metazoa; phylum Chordata; class Amphibia; order Anura; family Leptodactylidae; genus Leptodactylus; species Leptodactylus fuscus. The sequence continues at coordinate 43,628,356 of NC_134267.1, forward strand.
CCATGCCCACATGCCTGCCCACAGGCCCGCCCCGACTCCTCCCACAAGAAGTGGGTAACAGATCTTTCGACTTGGTAATGTTATAAAGTAGCTCACATGCTGACAAAGTGTGAGCACCCCTGCCCTAAGCAACTATAAAATTGTATGGTTGTATTAAATAGTAAAATAATATCATAGAACAATACCTCTGTACTCTGTAGTAAGAAGTCACCATATCTATCTAAGGCCCCTTGCAGATGACCATGGTGTAGGTCAGTGTGCTATTCGTGTATTTCATGGATAACACACTGACCCATTCTTTTCTATGGGCCCATACACACGATCGTGAATTTCATGCTCCCGTGTGCGGGCCAATAGCTGGGCTGCATAATATAGCACAGGTCCTATTTCTGTCCTATTTTACAGCCCGTGGTTATGTTGCGTCTATTCATTTAATGAAAGAAGCCGTGAAAGCACGACCCATATACGGACGGAATATGAGGAATATCCCCGTGTCCCCCATGTGCCATACTTTCAATTCGCTGCAGGCCGGTTGCAGCATGGGCGTCTGCAACCAGCCTAATAGTTTTTGCTAGTTCTCCTCGTGCACATCTTACATACTTTTAAAATTCATATATTCATGAAAGACGCGATGATTGCAATGCTTTATGCGATAATTCTGTCAACTGATTTTGTCTATTAATTTTCTAATAAGTAATTTACATTTCCTATTTTTATCCTAATGCTATTTATTTTGCATAATGACATCATGTGCATTATTTTTTGATTCAACTTTGTGCAATAAAAATTATGTTTTCCAGCAATGTATACTGCAATATGGCAAATTCCTGTTTATTAGCTCCCGAGAGAACCATTTAATATTGTTTATGTCTTTTCATTTCTCAGTCACAATAATGGCTTCACATTATTGTCAATGTGAACTCAGTTGTCTAATAAAAGAGAATTAAAGCCGGGTTTGACGCTATCACTTTAATTCTAAGAACAATTTCTAATCAGACATTGAAGAACAGATGATTTCTTTTCGATTCCAAGTGGACGCATTTAAACTCATAAAAATATCAAAAATTAAACTTTATTATCATTTTTTTGTCATTTTTATATCAAGATCAGATTTAGTTACTAAACTGACACTGAACGGCAAGATAATTGTACTTGTAACCCACCAACCTGAGACATACTATAGAATTTATGGCCATTAACTTATCAAGGTGACATTTATATCAAACTAGTACATGACCTATCAGCTGCCATATGCCATAACCATCATCATAGAAAAGCTCACATTGTTTAAGGTCAAACCAGCTGAAAAACACATAGGCATGAGTATCAGATCAGTATGAGATCAGGCAAGGTCTGACATCCAAACCCCAAATCTCAACTGATGCGGCTACCAGAAGCCATATACTAAGTATATGACCAGAAGTAGTCTTCCCTTATTTAAGTGAATGGGAAAGAGGTTGCACTTCCAGATGCTGCTGCTACTTGAATAAGAGCAGGATAAACATTTAGCATATGACTTCTGGCGGCCTTATCAGCTGATCGGTTCAGGGTTCGGACTTCTGGATAGGTCGTCAGTATCAAAAATATTCAGACCCCAACAACCACTTTAATGGGTCCTACCATCTGCCTGACTTCATCAAGTGTCAACTCCAGCCCTGATCAATAGGGCTGGAGTTGACAGAAACTAGTCAGTAATATAGCCGATACCCCCGGCCATGATTTTGTCATACAGTACTTACTCCTCCCAAAATGAGAAATAAGCACTAAGTCAGAACAGAACAGTGCACTCTGTACGCCGTCCTCTAGAGGGCAGCATCCTTAACATCATGCATGACTCAGTTAAAAAGTCTAATTAATCATGATGCGGATTTAATTGCCAAATTTGTATTTTTATTCCAAAAGGAACAGATTCCCAGCTATGGACAGCGCTATTTCGGCCTAATGATAGACTTTTTAACCGAGTCATGCATGATGTTAAGGATGCTGCCCTCTAGAGGGTGGTGTACAGAGTGCACTGTTCTCCTAATTACATCCTGAAGAATAGATTTGCATATTTTTTACCCAGAATCCCTAGCGGAGCAGGAATGACTTGGAAGTCTCCATACTGCCTATGTAGGCACACACTCTCCCTGATGTGTACCATTATCCCCTGACTCTGCTATAGCTACAATGTTGAATTTCAGCGTCATTACTGACCTCTTATAGAGACTTTATTGTCTTCACCCTGAGGCTGACAATGAAATGGGCCACAATGTGAATAACTCATGGTGGGATCTAGAAGTGCACCAAATATTCATGTCAATTGTCTTAGTGATGTGCCTTATACTAGGTTCATGCAACAATTTGCGCCATACAGGGGGCATGTTTTTTATTGCATACTTCCAAAAAACATACAGTCTCCTACAGCTACGTACTATAGAGTTGAATCTTGTTAATGCTTGCTTCCCTACAAAAGAATATTCTCTAAAACTGAACTTGTTCTTCACACTTTTTGCCTGACAAGGGCATTCTGCTGCTCATACTCTTCTGTCAAAAAGTGTTTCTTCTTTTTTTTGCAATGAGATTCACAGCTATTTTCTCTAAAGAGTTATCATTCTTGTTTCATCTCAGGATTAAAATTCCAAGTCAATGACAGAATTACGATCAGTTTGTAATATGTTAGCAATAAAATTTGGTTACCGAGTTGATATCTTGGGAGCCAGGGGTATGGGCATGCTGTGTTTATTCAGCACTGTGTATGGACGTAGACTGTGGTCTAAGTATAGCATGTATCCATAGAGATTGCTGTATGGATTTATGTGTGTAATAAAATACAGACCACATACAGCTGGTTTCTGAAATATCAGCAAGGAGACCAAATTTATAACTCAAGCTGAAAAAAACAGAGCTCCTTTAAATCTCTTTGTTATTTTGTATCTTCGGTATTGTGAGTAGCGTTCTGGTGATCAGGTTATGGATTTACGATAGCCATGACCCTGACGAGCAGTATAGTAAGTTATTCTTACATTACAAAGTTTCGCCCAAAATGTCATCAAGCAACAGAAGCATGAATAGTGTGAGATAAATGCCCTTCATACCGTATGTTCCCACAACCTGTCATCTTCTAATCCCAGCCAGCCAGTAATAAATCAGTATCACAAATAACCTACTATAATTAATGTGCAGTACAATCTAGATTATAACTCAGGTCAAACATATTGGTTTCAGCCATAAGTTTAAAGATGCCCCATGATATTGTCATGTGCCTTTAGAAATCCGTAATAGCAATCTAAGGGAGCATTCACACTACTGTCGGTGTCCGACAGCTAGTGTCCGCTGCTAGTGTCCGTTCAAAATCTTGTGCGGACATTAGCAGTGGACACTAGCTGTGTCCGTGACATTTTGCATTCATTTAAATGGAGATCGGGTGCGTTCTTTTACTGTCCGTGCCTGTCCTTCACTGTCCGTTCCCAAAGATGACCGACTTTTCAAGCGGACAGCAAAACCCGACATGTAGGTTTGTGTTTGAGGTTTTGTCTTGCCAATAAAGCTGTTCTTCAAAAATCCACGGTGGGAGCGCAGTTCCTTAAACCAGATCCTTTTTGGAAATCTGCCTCTTGGTCTATCTGTCCTTTCTATGTAGTTGGTCACTGTGAAAAAATCAAACTTCATACCGTATGGCATACTTTTTTACAACTAGAATCAATAGGTGACATATGACACTTTATACCTATACAGTGACCTACACTAGAGTCTTGCCTGCCATATGGGGGAAAATCTTTCCAGTATATATCTTAAATAAATGCAGTGAGCCAAGAGGAAAAATGAATGTCCTTTGTTCTCTGAATATCATACCTTCTGTCTTACTTTTGGGTGTATGAGAAAGTGACAGACAGCGTGGAATCACGCTATATCACCCCCAGATTCCTGACTCAGGTGTGGTCCAGGATGGATCTGGAATAGGCTTCAGCCCCAGGTATAGGTCCTGAGGCTCATTACTGGGCCATAAAATGGTTGCAGAGTCTGGACTTCAAGACAGATGCTAGTAGGAGAGGTAGCGGCTGGGTATGTCCTGACACTAAGAGCTTTGTGTATGGTATGGTGTTTTTTTGGTTGATTTGTGTGGCTGATAGTAAGTCACATGTACAGTTAGTATTTTCTGGTTAGTTAGTGCTCAGCCGAGCAGGATTTTGGTTTGACTTTATTTTGCCTGAGGTCAAGGCTGTATTTTATTTTGCTCATTTTTGTGCCTGACGTAAAGGTTCATTTATTTATCTGTTTTTCTTAAATATCTGTTTGCTGCATATTTTGTGGCCCTGTCTCTGACTAGTTGAGTCTGCACCACTGCTTCTACCAAGCTACCTTCCCCAAAGGTGACAAATCTAACAGGATTAATAACCGTACACATCGCTTTATACAATTGTCATTGTTTCAGTAGGAGTGGACTTATATTCACTGTGGCCAAAGAATTTATAAATAGAATAAGATTGGAGCAGGACGCATACCTCAAATGCAAGGTCTCTCAAAAGTATGAAGGAGTGTGAACAACATAGCTGCATATACTCTTATATGCTTGTGCTTTGCCTGTTATGTAATGTGAATTCCAATTTGTATTTTGTCATTTTTCTTTCTATGTATGTCATTCACATTTCTTAGCAAATGGACAAAGGTTTGTTTAATAAAAATTCAGATTTTCTTTGCAGCATAACATGCACTTTGACCCAAAAAAGAACAGTATATAAGAGGTTTAGAAGTGATTTTGGCGACTGTCTTTAAAATAAAATATAATTTGAAGATTATTTTATTATGCTTGTAAAAATATTGTGAATGTGACGGGTTTAGACTTCATGTTTTATGATAATTTATTTCCTATAATGGATGTGTTATATTCACTTTAAACCGAATAATTTTTACTTTCCATTAGTGAATACTTTAATGACTGGTGTTCATGGTGTAGATTACGTATATTAGCCCAAAACAATCGTTATTCTAATTGTCATATAACTACCATAGCGGCATTGCTCTATATATAACGTTTAAGAAAAATGTAATCTTACCTGGGTAGAAACTTTAGTTTTGAAGTTTTAATAGATGATACAATTTAAAAAAATTGCTAAAAAAAAAAAGCAAGACTGAAATGCCCATTGTGGTAGTAACTAGAGATGAGCGAGTAGTACTCAATTGAGTAGGTGTTCGATCGAATACTATGGTATTCAAAATACTCGCACTCGATCGAGTACCACTCGCTGTTCGAATGTAAAAGTTCGATGCAGAACCAGCATTGATTGACAGAATGCTATACAGTCGGCCAATCAATGCTGGTTCTTCTCCTACCTTTAGAAGTCTTCTCCGTGCAGCTTCCCCGCGGCGTCTTCCGGCTCTTCACTCACTCTGCCAGGCATCGGGCCTGGGCAGAGCCGACTGTGTATGTCCGCTTGTAGTGCGGAAGATGCCGGAAGACGCCGCGGGGACCCTGCAAAGAGAAGACTTCTCGGAGGATCCAGCCCGACCCTCACTCGTGGACTTGGTAAGTATAATTTGATCGAACGTTGCCTACCCCTGAAACGAGCATTTTCCCCCCATAGACTATACTAGGGTTCAATATTCGATTCGAGTAGTCGAATATTGAGGGACTACTCGAAACAAATATCGAACCTAGAACATTTTACTGTTTGCTCATCTCTAGTAGTAACCCTCTTATAATGTATTATCCCTTCTCTGTACCACTACCATTTTTTTCAGGATAGACAGCAGCAGAGGAGCGGTAGAGGAATGGGAGACAAGAGAGAGGCAAGCATTGCCCACAAGCCCTGCAGGGTAAAGGCATGCAGGAACTATCCGTCCACATCTGTCTATATGGGTTTCAAACAGTCCTCAAATAAGAAAAAAAAATTGTTGCACCAAAAACCTTTGTTCATTGATTGACCAAATCATTCATGATGTAATCTACAGTCATGGCCAGAAGTTTTGAGAATGACACAAATCTTCTATTGTCACATGATCTGCTGCCCTCTGATTTTTCTTTGTGTTTGTCAGATGTTTTTATCACATACAGAAATATAATTGCAATTATATTCTGAGTAATAAAAGCTAATAGTGACAGAATGAGTTAATGCAGCGTTGCAATATTTGCAGTGTTGACCCTTCTTCTTCAGGACCTCTGCAATTCTCCCTGGCATGCTCTCAATCAACTTCTGGACCAAATCCTGACTGATAGCAGTCCATTCTTGCACAATCAATGCTTGCATTTTGTCAGAATTTGTAGGTTTTTGTTTGTCCACCCGTCTCTTGATGATTGACCACAAGTTCTCAATGGGATTAAGATCTGGGGGGTTTCCAGGCCATGGACTCAAAATCTCTATGTTTTGTTCCCTGAGCCATTTAGTTATCACCTTTGCTTTATGGCAAGGTGCTCCATCATGCTGGAAAAGGCATTGTTGATTGCCAAACTGCTCTTGGACGGTTGGGAGAAGTTGCTATTGGAGGACATTCTGTTACCATTCTTTATTCATGGCTGTGTTTTTAGGCAAGACTGTGAGAGAGCCGATTCCCTTGGCTGAGAAGCAACCCCACACATGAATGGTTTCCGGATGCTTTACAGTTGGCATGAGACAAGACTGGTGGTAGCGCTCACCTCGTCTTCTCTGAATAAGCTGTTTTCCAGATGTCCCAAACAATCGAAAAGGGGATTCATCAGAGAAAATGACTTTACCCCAGTCCTCAGCAGTCCACTCCCTGTACCTTTTGCAGAATATCAGTCTGTCCCTGATGTTTTTTCTGGAGAGAAGTGGCTTCTTTGCTGCCCTCCTTGAGACCAGGCCTTGCTCCAAGAGTCTCCGCCTCACAGTGCGTGCAGATGCACTCACACCTGCCTGCTGCCATTCCTGAGCAAGCTCTGCACTGCTGGTAGCCCGATCCCGCAGCTGAAACACTTTTAAGAGACGGTCCTGGCGCTTGCTGGTCTTTCTTGGGCGCCCTGGAGCCTTTTTGCCAACAATGGAACCTCTCCTTGAAGTTCTTGATGATGCGATAGATTGTTGACTGAGGTGCAATCTTTCTAGCTGCGATACTCTTCCCTCTTAGGCCATTTTTGTGCAGTGCAATAATGACTGCATGTGTTTCTTTAGAGATAACCATGGTTAACAGAAGAGAAACAATGATGCCAAGCACCAGCCTCCTTTTAAAGTGTCCAGTGGTGTCATTCTTACTTAATAATGACAGATTGATCTCCAGCCCTGTCCTCATCAACACCCACACCTGTGTTAATAGAGCAATCACTGAAACGATGTTAGCTGGTCCTTTTAAGGCAGGGCTGCAATGATGTTGAAATGTGTTTTGGGGGATAAAGTTCATTTTCTAGGCAAATATTGACTTTGCAAGTAATTGCTGTTAAGCTGATCACTCTTTATAACATTCTGGAGTATATGCAAACTGCCATTAGAAAAACTGAAGCAGTAGACTTTGTAACAATTAATATTTGTATCATTCTCAAAACTTTTGGCCATGACTGTACACATGTATCAAGAAAACCATGTGGTCGTTTCATGTTTCCCAACCAGAGATCAGCCAATCACCCAAAATTAATTTCAGGTCTGATTCAATTGAGTTGGCAGTCAGATTCAATTGTGTCCAAATAAATTCATTCCGATTAAAAAATTCCCCTGAAAAGCAGTATATGACATGCTATGGTCTCCTAAACCTATATCCAACCCCTTTCAAGCTCCTCAACATCAAGACAGAATTAGCTATGTCAAATTGACCAACATTAGAGATGAGCGAACAGTAAAATGTTCAATATTCGATATTCGTTTCGAGTAGCCCTTCAATATTCAACTACTCAAATCGAATATTGAACCCTATTATAGTCTATGGGGGGGAAAATGCTCATTTCAGGGGTAGGCAACATTCGATCAAATTATACTTACCAAGTCCACGAGTGAGGGTCGGGCTGGATTCTCCGAGAAGTCTTCTCCGTGCAGTGTCCCCGTGGCATCTTCCGGCTCTGAATTCACTCTGCCAGGCATCGGACCTGGGCAGAGCTGACTGTGCATGTCCACACTACAAGCGGGCATGCGCAGTCAGCTCTGCCCAGGCCCGATGCCTGGCAGAGTGAATTCAGAGCCGGAAGACGCCGCGGGGAAGCTTCACAGAGAAGACTTCTAAAGGTAGGAGAAGAACCAGCGTTGATTGGCCGACTGTATAGCATTCGGCCAATCAATGGCTGGTTCTGCATCAAACTTTTCCATTCGAATAGTGAGTGGTACTCGATCGAGTACGAGTATTTCGAATACTGTAGTATTTGATCGAATACCTACTCAATCGAATACTACTCGCTCATCTCTAACCAACATCTATAGCCCATCATGATTGGCTGTGCTACAGGGTGGGCTGCATGCAAGGCTTCATGGAGCAGCCCACCTTGCCACTCTCCAAGATCATATGATTCTTCGTCTCTCGTTTCTTCTCATCCAAAGTTCAACAACCTCCAAAACATTTTAGGAAATTCATGACATTTGTGACAAATTGATTTGCTCGTTTTTTTATTCCCAACTCATCCTCAAACTTTAGCTGCCACCATTTTTTGCAGTAGATATTTCATAATTATACTATTGTCAAATAGTTGACTATTATTTAGGTCTCTAAATTCATTTTTAATAATAATTTCCATGTGATGTATGTATGTGCGCATACATGCTGTACATTGCTTTATATGCGTGTATGTGAATAATACAATACATTTTAAACTATTCCACTGAATATAATGAGAAGAAAACAGAACATAAGAAATAATGCAAAACAATTCAAATCCTGAGAATGAAATGGATACATGGATTAGACATTTCCTTATTTCCCGGCAGATGACACATCTTAAGATTCATATCACTCGCTTCAAGGAATGTTTCTAATATTTCACTTTGTCACTTATCAGCATTATCATTATATCCATGTTAAGCATCACAGAACTTATGGCACAAGATTCATTTAAAAACAAATGATGATGCTGAATGTTGCAATATCAGTTTGTGACATACGGCATGTCACTCAGCTCCATTATATAATATTTCATTCATTCTCTAACATTTCAGGCATGTTCTTAATGTTCACAACAATAAATAATGTGTATCCATTTATTATCTGATCTGATTGATCATTGTTTAAATTGTTTATACTAGAAAATAAAATATTAGACTTCTCAAGTATAAACTGTTTTGACAAAATGTCTCAATGTTTCCCACAACAACAAATCACTCTACGCCATATACGCTATAACCGTAACAGTATGGCACAGAGTGCCTACGTCTACGGCATCAGAGCTGTGTCTGCTACCTTGCTTGTAAGCTCCAGTTGTATTTATACAGCTGGAACCTGGGACTAACTGTAGGAACAGGAAAATACTGGACTTTGCCGGGTTAACCCCTCAAATGTTGTGATCAATAGTGATCAGGCAATCTGGGTGGACAGGTGATCTGATCAGATCTGAGCTAATAGTGAGAACCAGTACTAGATATTCAAATTTAAATGGTTAACACGGTGCCATGTGTTCAACACCTCCTGGGCCGCACCAACTGAACCCCACAATGGTGTTCACCAGAGCCCCAGATGCTGAGGATGGAATTGGATGCATTGATGGGAAAGGCAGAACAGGTCAGGAAACGCCAAACTCACAGCGCACCACAAATCACAATACATCAGATACTGAGATCTCTTACCAGCAGAGAGGTGGTCAACCAGCTAGAGGTCCAGAGTTATGTTTAGGAGATACTTTTAGTGACATTAATCTTATAATTACCAAAGTAGGTATTGATTTAGAAAAGAATTGAGGGGAAGAGGGTTAAAGGGGTTTTGTGATATAATATAAGACATCGTCTACAAAAGAACTTGACATGGAATTTGCATACCAGATATCCCTGGATATTAGGATTTATGCAGATGGCAGCCAACAGGAGGACAAACCTGGCGTGTACCTTTCCTTTTCATGATTAGCTATTAAGGATGATTGTATAATGCGTATATACAGGCAAGCTTATATTGATCCAGGCCAATCTGAGAAAGCATAGCCTCAAGTTATCATGAATCCACCCAATTGAATGCACTCTCAGCATCTAGATACCAGAAGGACAGCAAAAGATTATTTGCTGCCTGAGGTGCACTACAGAAAGATGCTCCCCCCCAAAAAAAAAACCAAAAAAAACTTGAGTTTACGTGCTACTAGCCACTACTATTGTCGCACAATATACACAATACACAAAGTTATAAAACAGTTTTTAGGAATTGTTCTTACCTTATTACTTCAGTATCAAAGATCAACACCACGGCACTACAATGAAAAGAACTTCACATATCTTCTGCTTGGTGGATGGATGAGCCCACATGGCCCCCATTCTCTTTAATAAGAGCATGGCGGATAGCTGAGTACTGAACTTCAGATATCTTTGGCAGTTCCATTGAAGTAAATGAGAGCATGTTAGTCCACCAGGTGACATGATTATATTCAGCCTGGCGGAGGCTAGTCTTAATTCCCACCCAGTGGGATACAGTGGCGGTATTTATCCTCCATCATTTAGGTAAATACAGTGACTGTAATCAATTACATTTCCTTTTTCTTCCCTTTAGACTGCCATGACAACTTCTTCCAGCTGTGACTTGTCTCTGCAATGTTCGCAACACAGACATCTCTGACTCTTCACTTTTTCAGGCACCTGACCCACATTGTCTTCACCTACACAAAACCCCCATCCTGCTGATAACCAATTATAAAATATATGATACAACCATCCCATAAAGAATAATACTCCCAAGTGCATCTTTATATTAATAATGCCCCATGTATCCCCTGTATAAATAGCTCTCCTTATCAATGCCCCAGGTGTTTCCTAATTAAATGGTTTTCCAGGTTATCAATTAAAAAAAAAAACATTGGGGCTCAAAAACCCTGGACCCCACTGATCAGCTGGGTGAATTACCCCATAGTATAATGATCAAAGGCCCAGGGGAGGTGATAAAACATAAAAAAAAACAATGTTAATCACCTCTCATGCGATCCAGTGTTATTCCCAGCAGGTTCTGGGCCTCTTTGGTGATGTCCCAGACATCACATGGGCTAGGCTGGTGTCATTATGCGTTGTGACTCCGTCCTGACCCATGTGACGTCTGAACCGACACTGAAGAGATGTGAAAGCAGCAGGGAGTGCACCAGAGCCCAAGAGAGGTAAGTAACATTGTTTTTTACTGCAATCAGAGGAACGGTAACGATTACAGGAAGAAAAGAGTTGGAGTTGCTGGAGGTGGTGAAAGGTCCTCTGTAACCTGATTTTCTGCAGCCGGAAAAATTGCTTTGGTGTGATATTTCATCATAAAAAACAAATGTATCCCATCTCAGAAAGTCGGTATAACTCTGCTACATCTGTACATACAAATAGTTTAGAATTGTTTGGCAGTGGTAAATTTGCTTTAAGATTTTAAAAACTAAATGTACCAAAAACTGCTTTTATGTTTAAACCCACAACAACAAAATGCATGAAGTTGTCCATTTGAATACTAACAGGAAAAGTGAGGAGCATTTTATTCAGCTCAGTGACAGACACATTTGTTAAAAATTCAGGTCCAATTAAAAGATAAAGCGAGACATCAGCTTGAGGTCTGGATAAGGTTAGTGTAAAGGCTTCTATTTAAAACTAATCTCTATTAGGCTGAACAATTTTCCAATGACTTATATCTTAATATCCACAAACAATGTTACTTTAAAATGCAATTAAACTTTTGAACAACTTTGGATTTTTTGGGCAGTATTTATGGCATTAATAAATATTATAATGTACTTTATTAATGGATTTTGGCTCCTTTCTGTAAAATACTGTGCTGAAATCCGGTTCTGTCCTTTCTGTTTTTTATTGTCTTGCTTCTCTTCCTGGGGTACAGGTACACGGGCTCTACTAAAGGAAGGAAATGGACACACTATAAACAGTACAAAACAATCAGGGCTATTACTGTAATATGAAAAATGACATTCAATAGAGGAGCGCCCCCAGGGCTGAAGAACTGCTCCCAGGGCTGAAGTCCCGCCCCCAGGGCTGAAGGCCCGCCCCCAGTGCATCAACTGCCTTATTTGCATAAGAATTCAAAGTTGTTTTTGCCAAATCTACAAAAGTGACACAACAAAAGTGTGTTTATTACTGTAAAGTGCTTTGTAACATGGTGGTGACAGTAATATATCCTTGGGAGGGCGATAGACTCCCTTTAATTTTTGAGATGCCATCTTTTGCATAGGGTAACAGTCAAGATACCATGAAACAGTAGACCCAATGCAATTCAGATAATACACATGTATAGTTTTACAAGTTGTACAACTATAGTCTAGAACAGCACATTTTAACTAAGTGAATAAAATGGGGGTAATTTATTAAGTCCAGCACATTGTTCATCGGTTTTATTATTTGAGTGCCAGAATTACTAAGAGGTCCTGGGCTACTTACGTTTCAGGTATAACTATGCCTGTTTCCTGGTGTGAAATCAGCTAGGTAACGGTGCCCACGCTCGATTTGCCTTGACCCACTTTTCACTAAAAAGTGGCACAGAAGTCAGAAAAGTGAAAAAGTCTCAAATGGGGGGGGGGGGGGCATACACCAAAAAATGTGCCACTTTTACCACAGAAATCTGATTTACTTTGTTTAATAAATTTGCCCCTATGTATGCAAGGGGGCATAGCTTATTAAAAAGGTGTAAGAAAGCACCAGGTCCATCCAACAACTCCCCGCACAGAAGTTCATAAGTTGAGCAGGGATCTATTCCATCTCCTTAGTGAAGAACAACACCGGGACTGACTTTTAGCTGACAGGGTCTCAGCTAGGTTTCTAATTTCTACTTTCAACTTCAACGGATAATCCGGGGGTAACCCACGCAAACATGGAGGGAACATACAAACTCCTTGCAGATGCTGTCTTTGGTCAGATTTGAACCTTGAATTTGTGCACTTGCAAGGCTACTGTGTGAGTTGCTGCCTCTGTACAAAGTAGCTTAGCGCTCTGGAATTATGTGGGTATTGCCGATTACCCCTTTGAATTATGGTAATGTCCTCATTGTGCCAAAAAGCTCATTTCCATATTGATAAAAACTGCAGTATCAGCAATGGAGGCACCAGTTCACTGCCTTATTTAGGTGACCCTATCTTATCTATCTGTGGATTAATATTCTGCTTTCTGGGGACAGACTATGACTAAGGAACGGAAAGGTTCTGAAACGCATCAGTCTAACCCATCGACTATTTTTTGATCATGGTTGTTTACTCATAACCTTGTTTTTTATGCATAAACATTAAAAGTTAAGTTTAAACATTTTTTGATTCCTCCTCAATTACTGGACCAAGTTTTTGCTTCTTTTTTCCTTACAATGTTGCCCCAAGCCAAAGGGGTTAGGAAGCCCTGCACAGGAATGATTGGAGATTGTTGCCTATATATTTGAGTTGGGCTGTGTTCACATTTGGCTTATTTTTACCTTTAAGGTAGCAGCTTGAAAATTAATACAAAAATGCAATAATTTCACCATTACACTCCCTAAAATATGTGAATTTGTAATAAACTAGGAAATTAAATTTAAGCATAATACAATTCTGAAAAGAACCTAGAAAGAAAATGTCTACTGCTCCTTTGTGTCGCAAGGAAACAAGGAATATGAAGCACATCTTGGAAGCCTGTGAGACATTTTTAATTTATTTTGTGTCAGGTATAGTTGTAATAAATGTCAGGCCATGGTGTCTGCGGCCTTAATATTCTGTCAACAATCACAATATTTTTTTATGATACTTAACAAAGAATCAGGTTATATTATCATCAATTAGGTAATAAAGCAATGAACATTATGAAAAATCTGCCAAAGGCATATTACCATTCCATAATGGGAGCAAATTAAAACCAAATAATATACCTCAAATGTCTCATAGATTTGGTAAATATGTATGTGTTAGTAAAAGAAATTACAGTTTTCTGTTCTGTTTTGGTGGTAATTTTTGATAACAGCCATATTGAATTTGCTTCTCAAAAACTGATTGGAAATTGTCACTTTCTTATTGATTGATCATCTTGACAAATGATGCTTTTCTGAGAATCCAAAAGTAACAACCAGAATGGTGGCATGTCCTGATACAACACAGAAAAATGGCAATAATAGAAAGTATTTAAACTTTTCAACTACATCCATACCAATAAAGTCCCGATAAGACTGTACAATATGGCAGCTTCTAGGAGCAGTATGGTTGTATAGTGTTTACAATTGAGAAATATAAAATCTTTCAACTAAACTATTGAGATTTACTTAACGAGAATACAGCAACTGGATAAGATATCTTCTCGTAGATTGTAAACCTTGACAGCTCTCTACTTCCATGCAGGAGATGTTTAAAGTGAAGAAGCAATTGGATTATCAATAAGATTTACTTATACTGTCTAAAGATAAATAGTGCAAACTTAAAGGGGTTTTCCAGGCAGAAAATCTTTTTTTCACAAAGATCTTTTAGTGCTAGTAATGTATTAATAAGTACACCCATATACCTTTAGCCATGTTTGGAGTGTTTTCTGGGTGCCTCTGGCAGCTGTTGGATCCTCTGTGTTTGTTTACATGGTGTTAGCTTCCTGCTTTACAGCTTCCTGTGTATTTTCTACACTAGTTCTCTCTCACACAGCCCCCTCCTCTCTTACTGTATTACACTCCCCCTCCCTGTCTCACTAGCCTACCGATCCCACCCCTTACTAGCCCCTTCCACCCTTCATTGTCTCCCTAGCCTAGTAATCCCACCCATTTTTAGCACCTCCCTCCCCAATCTCCTTAGCTAACCTATTCCGCCCACTACTAGCAGACAGGAAGAGGGGAGAAGCCGTTCCCGGACACAGGAAGGTTGGTATCAATAGGGCTTGGGGGGGAAAGAGTAATGTTGACGTTCTGTTTTGAACTGTTTTGTGACTGGCTCTGCTACATCTGATGTAGCAGAGCCGAGTGTGCATCAGATGTGTAGTTGAGGAGAACTGGCTCAGCACTGCTAAGTCTCTGCATTCGCATAGGAATGCATTGGCCAGCCTTCGGCCAATCAGCGCTGGCTCTGCCGGAGGAGGCGGAGTCTAAGGTCGGACCTGAATGGAGACTGGTGTGGAGCGATCTTAGACTCCGCCTCCTCCGGCAGAGCCAGCGCTGATTGGTCGAATTCCGTACTCTGGCCAATCAGCGCTGGCCAATGCATTTCTATGGGGAAAAGTTAGCTTGCGAAAATCGCAAGCTGACAGGGATTTCCATGAAATAAAGTGACTTTTATGCCCCCAGACATGCTTCCCCTGCTGTCCCAGTGTCATTCCAGGGTGTTGGTATCATTTCCTGGGGTGTCATAGTGGACTTGGTGACCGTCCAGACACGGATTTGGGTTTCCCCCTTAACGAGTATATGTTCCCCATAGACTATAATGGGGTTCGAAACCCGTTCGAACACTCGAACAGTGAGTGGCTGTTCGAATCGAATTTCGAACCTCGAACAATTTAGTGTTCACTCATCTCTATTAGTTAATTGATTCATTACCTCACTAGCATCTGTCCGCGACTTTGTCTGTGGGTTGTTGGCATCGATGATCCACCTAAATTTAGCAAATAGCTGCCATCGATGGTTCGCCTGCTCCGGCATTTTGGCAGCTGTCAAGCTGGCCTGCCTCTGAACTTGTTCCTCACACCGTGCCTGTGATTGTCCTGGCATCTCAGCAGCTCGCTGGGACACCATATAATGAGCGTGTTGTTGGTGTTCACCTACTCTGGCATTTCAACAGCTGTCTAGCTGGCCTGTCGCTGAACTCGTTCCTCACGCTGTGGCCTTCATTGTTCTGGCATCTCAGCAGCTCGCTGGGATACCATATAATGAGCGTGATTTTGGCTTTGATGATCCACATGCACTGGCGTTTCGGCAGCTCTCATGCTAGCCTGCCGCTGAACTTGTTTCTTGCATTGTACCTGGGATTGTTCCGGCATCTCAACACCTCGCTGGGACGCCATATAATGAGTGTGTTGTTGGCGTCGATGATCACCCTCAGCTGCGCTTGAGGAGAACTCTGTGACTTCTGGCTACCTTCATAGCTCTCGTTGTTTGCGACCAATTAGATTTTCTTTTTCCAGGCATGTTTAATATTGGCAAACTTCCCATGTTTGTCAGCACTGGAGCAGATCAGATAATATGCAAAGGTGTCTCCACACTGAGGGTTAGCATGTGTTTACACAGAGAGATAACAACCCTTGCTGAGATAAGGTGCTGCTAATTGCTGTTTAATATACTATGTGAAAAAAATGTCATAACAGTCATGAAACCATGTCCTTTACTGGGATAAAAAGTAGCCTATATTTTAATCAAGGTTACAATCTATCTGTGTGCCAAATTTCATTCAAATCCATTCAGTGGATTTTTCCAGTTTTGCGTGATTGAGGAACAAACATCCAAACTTCCAAACTTTCACATTTATAATATTAGTAGGAAGGATTCTGCGTATTGGTAGCCTCTTATCTACAAACATAACATTATTAAAAGAGTTGAGAGTAGCACAATGTAGCAGCATTTATGTGATTGTCTTTTGTAGCAACCTCATACTACATATTACCTTTTCATGGACTAATATGTAGAAAGTAACTCAGCCTGAAAAATGGAGAAGAAAACCTATTTCTTTAATAAAATGTATTACAAAGTTTCTTATACTCACCTGAACTATTCATTTATGCAAAGTCCTTTACAACTGGATGTACACTTTAAATAAAACTGAAAAACAACTTTAATTCCATATATGTATTACACATTGTGTCACTATATAAATATATCATGTGGTCCTCAAAGCCCGTATTTATAGGTTTCAGCTTTATGTTCTTTAACAGCCTCTCTATCTTTCCAGATAAGTCTTATTTACTTTATAATAACACATTTTACTTCCTTTTTTCACACTTACTTGACTTTTTGTAGTTGCTTGGGCACAGGGCAGAAAACATTTATATTAAAGCAGATGCCAATTACTTTTTTCGTGATAACATACTGCTTTAATATTCTTAAAGGCAAAATAAATCCTTCCTCTCCATTTTATTTCGTATGCCATTTGTGGCACGGTATAGAGATAAAGAATATTTGTGTTTCACAAGAGCTACCTTAATGCAACTTTTTCAATCAATTTTTATTGCGTAATAAGATGGAATAAACTAAGCTTTCAGGGTGAGGAATTCATGTATAAATTTATACAAGTAGAACGTCTGAAGAAGTAATCTAGGCAAATGTTACATAAAGGAATATTTCAGACTATAGAGATTACAATACAAAGAAACAATTTCTTTCTTAAAATGTTATAGCTATTCAATAAGTTCATCTGAAAATAGACTGGGATTAACCTCTCAATGACCACCAAATGAGTTTGGCATTGAAGTCTGTACTTTCAGTTGTGTTTCGCCGGTACGATGAGGTACATTATCTGCTTGAACTCCCTATCATGCAGGTCATTAGATCCACATTCAGGACAGGAGTTGCATCAGCAATATAAGGTGAAGATGGGAACTATTATTACCCTTATATAAGATAATATCTCTCCTGCTGATCGGCTCTGAGTAAGGCCTGGCTCACATCTGCATTCGGTATTCCTTTCGGGGAGTCCGCTTAGGGATCCCCTGAACAGAATATCGAACGCATTGACAAGCAGTGAGCTTATGAAAGCACACAGACCCTATAGACGATATTGGGGTCTGTGTGTTTTCCGCGGAGAGAAAAGTACTTTGTGAACTACTTTTCTTACCGCATGATTTGTGCGTACACGTGCACAAAATACACAGACCCCAGTATAGTCTATGGGGTCCGTGTGCTTTCATAAGCTCGACGCTTGTCACTACATTCAGTATTCCGTTTGGTGGGTCCCCAAGCAGACTCCCCGAACAAAATTCTGAATGCAGATGTGATCCAGGCCTAACAGAAAGAAACGTATAGTATTTACATAAGCAAGTATCCAAATAGTCAAAAACTGTGGCAAAATCATGTGTTTTACTGTGATATGCTGTGGTTTTGTGATGACGTTATTGGCCTGCTGTTTTCAGTCAATGCAGCACATTCATTAGTTGAAACTGAATTTAACAAAGGTGCAATTGGTTTTTGCCAGGGTTTCTCTAAAAACATGGCCATGGCGTATATAGTAGTGAGTGATTATTGTCAGTGCGTATATGTCACAACACATTAAAGATTACTTGTGCCAGAACAGTGGGGTAACAAGGAATGGTAGGGCCCCGTGGCGAACTATTGACATGGGCTCTGCCCCGAAGACCCCCATTGAAAAGACCTGAAAAGACCCTCCAAGTATAATGATAATGTTTATGGGTTTCGCAGCTCTGGCTCCTGCTCACAGCCTCCGCAGAAGAAGAAGTACCAGCGTCCGTGAGCAAGAGACAGGAACAGTAAGTAAATAGGGCCCATTACCTGCTGGAGTTACTCCAGCAGGAAACAGACTATTAAAAAATAATAATAATAAATACACAGTGGTAGCAGCTTCCGCCGGGCCTTCTAATGTCCCGGACCCTATGGTAGACGACTGCCATAAGTAACAACTGGAATCTACTATGCCTCCCTGCATTTTCAATTTTTTGAGCATGGTTTTCCGAGATGAACTGGTGATCATTGGTTCAGACTTTCCATACTATCCTTTTGTGACTTTCTAGGTTCTGACCAACTGTGCACTCACTGCAGAGGTGTTATGTCCCATGTGTGAGCTTAACAGCTTCACCTGGGTTCATTGTAAGTAGAAGGAAACCTTAAATTGGCATAAGAAGGGAGTGGCAGAACCAACTTCCAACCTAGCTACCATGCTTTATAAATCTAGGCCCAAGATGGTATTTACATTAAAAAAACGGACATGTTTCCATATTCCGTACATCAATACACTGTATTGTCAAAAAGTCATGATATCGACAACTCCAACGTTACCCCTGAGGCCCATCTATGGACCTTAGCAGCTACCTAATGGCTAGAAGACATGGCGCGCAGCCTGAAAAGAATATCAGACTGCCAAAAGATGCCATGGTGGAGCTTGTAAAAGGTGAGTTTTTACACACTTTATTACACTCTTCAACCTGAAAAAATCCAGAGTATAACAATCAAATTTGGTGGATATGTGGTAGGTGAACCAAACAATTTGACGGAAACTTTTGGAAATTTTGTAATCAACTCAGCTCCTTACTAACTGGCTTGCCATCTCTACTTGTGACACACATATCTGAACATACCCAGCCATGTAAAATAAGGGCACACCTGTAATATTCAATTGTAACTGAGATGTCTACTCTTCATGATTTTCAGTAAACTGTCAAGTGAATGTGACTACAAAGACGTATGGCCTGTGACTTGGAATTCAAATTTCAGCAGGAAATAAAAAAAATACAGTGAATGCTTTAACACCTTCAGTGACCATCACCACACACCATACACAAGGCTTATGCTACATTCAGAAGGCCAAGGTATAAAATGGCCATGAAAAACATTCATTTTTCATGGCCATTTTACACCCAGTGGCAACGGACCATCAAAATAATGGTCACATGAATAGTTCCCATTCACTGACATTGTATGATGTCTATTTAAAAAAAAAATGGATGTCACTTGGCCATTAATCACTGGCTGTGTTTTAAAGCCACTCCTGGTTATAGCACACAACACTAATGAAAATTAGTGTTGAGAGAGTAGTATTCGATCGAATACCTTGCTGGCATAGGAATGCGCATAATTGGCCGAACACCAAGGGGTTAAACGCATCCAAGATTACACGCATTCCTATGCCGGCAACCTCAGGCCTCTTGCACACAACAGTGATGTTTTTGATGCATCTAACATCCGTTAAAAACTGACACTATTTGACGCCTGTTTTGCATCCGTTACTGCACACAGTTCCACACACCAGAGGATTAAATACGCGCTTCTGCACACAGTACCACACGCTGGAGAATTCGATACACATGTCTGCACACAGTACCAAATGACCGAGGATTAGATACACGTGTCTATACACAGTTCCACATGCTGAACGATTGGATATGCGCATATGCACACAGTTCCATATGCCGAAGGATTAGATACGCGTGTCTGCACACAGTACCACACACCGGAGGATTAGATACGCACGTGTGCACACAGTACCATCGACAGAGTATAAGATACGCACGTCTTCACAAAGTACCATACGCCGGAGGATAACATACACATGTCTGCACAAAGTACCACACGCCGGAGGATTAGATATGCACCTCTTCACACAGTACCACACACCGGAGGATTAGATGTGCTCGTCTGCACACAGTACCACACGCCGGAGGATTAGATATGCACCTCTTCACACAGTACCACACACCGGAGGATTAGATATGGTTGTCTGCATACAGTTCCACATGGAAAGGATTAGATATGCACATCTGCACACAGCACCACACGCCAGAGGATTAAATACACTAGTCTGCACACAGTACTACACAGGAGAGGATTAGATACGCACATCTGCACACAGTACCATACGCCAGAGGATTAAATACGCGTGCATGAACACAGTTCCACATGCCGGAGGATTAGATACGCGCCTCTTCACACAATACCACACAGGGGAGGATTAGATACGTGCCTCTGCACACAGCACCACAAGCCTTATAATTAGATACGTGCCTCAGCGCACAGTACCACACGCTGGAGGATTAGATACATGGCTCTGCACAGAGTACCACACTTCACAGTTTTACTCCAGGTTTCCATAGCAACCCAGCCATTTTTCTTCACTGCTGTATGTCAGCTTTAAAGGAGCAGGGAACTGTGGATAACACTGTTACACAAGGTCACATTCACACAGCTTTACTCCAGGTATCCATAACAACTGATCACAGGTTTTTAACTAATATCCAAAATGAGATACACATAATCACATGACGCTTATGGACATACACACAAACAACATACAAAATTCATCATTGCAAAATTGAACAATTCTTATGGGGCCACTACACAAAAAAAATTTAATATACCTGTGCAAAGCCGGGTCCTCCTGCTATATATACATATACATAAATATACCACAATAGCAGCTTCACCTATATAAATAATATAAGAATATTTACATTTAATAGAAATATATATTCATAACTATATTTATACATTATAGATGAAGAATGAATGCAGTTTTATTATTTTCACTGTCATTTACTGATTTCACTTTCCTGATACTGTGGTTTTCAATTACTTTATATTCCAAAAACATGAATAATGCTGAACCATGTGTGTTTGTTTGGTTTTTTTTTTGTTTTTTTTTTTCTCCAGTGAGTAAAAATCCTGCTATTTCATGATTCACGACTGGGATCAATGCTTGTTATGCTATTGCTATGTCCTCTCCGTCTTTGCCCTAATTATGACAGGAACAAAACAGCAACACATTTCCCAATATAAAATGTTATATTTGTCAATATATCTTTACTCCCTTGTTGAGCAATTATCCTCTGTAAACACACCAGCATCAGACGTGCTGCGTTGTGCCTTGTTCTGAATTAATTCTGGAGACAGGTTAGATGGGGTTTTTTTTGCCAGAAAATCATGCTTAAAAAAATAACATTAATAATCCGACTTTATTATGTTCCCGTTTCTGCAGGGTATAGTTAAACCAGCTCTCATGTCTTCAGGACTGTAAGTACATGGTGGCTGGGCTGTGTTAATGAAGAGCTTAAAATAATAGGCAGTAATGAAAACGCACAAGGAAATTAATTAGAATGCATTGAGAAGTCAGGTAGGCTTTCCAGCTGCCCCGGTGACATTTCGTAAGAATTCCAAGGGCAGCGTATTGAAAACCATTTAAATTAAAATGATACGGTATTATTTCATGTTTTTCAATTTGTAATGAAAAATCAGATCTACTATTGCAACCCTTGTTCTAATATATTATATTTGATATGGTAATGAGATAAATAGTCGAGATTCTTAGGAGAGTATTCAATACATATCTTTTTGTTGTCAGTACAGAATACCTGCTTGGCACAACAGGGTAGGATCACGTTGTCAGTATTGTAATAATGATGTGGAAGACATACTACAATTCTGTAACAATATACAGTGCAATGAAGGTGAATGGGGTTTCAGCAAATTTTAAAAATCCACAGTGGATTATAGACTATATTTGCACCTAAATCTGCACTGAAATACAGATTTCTTTGCACATTTTAATGCAGATTTCTGAATTCATATAATATAATATAATATAATAATATAATATATAATAATATAATATAATAATATAATATATAATAATATAATATAATAATATATAATATAATAATATAATATACAATATACTAATAAAATATATTATATTAATATAAATATTAATATAATATAATTTTATATTACTGAACAAGCATAGAAGTCTGCACCAAAATCTGCAGAGAAATCTAAGCGTGTTACATGTATAATTCAATACGGATTTCAATATGATTTAACCTCATATCTATGTTAAATATTCACCCATGGTAGATGTGTTGCAGAAAGCTTTGCAATTGTCTCACTGAGCTGAGTCATATGTTTCCACGTACAAACTGTACAACTTTCACATCGATAATCAAATCTAAGCATTGCATACTGGACAGGAGTAGTTGAATAGTTAACCAGTACATAAAGCCTCACGGCCTCGAAAGCTGAATAGTAGAACGGTACAAATGAGTCAGAACTCTTCATCCAAACATATGACAAATTTAGTCCTATGATGTCATTAGGTTGAATGGATGTCAGTGTAAGAGGGATCTTGGTGAGATACATACTAGATGTTTTTTTAGGAATTAAATATTGATGATCTAGCTTTTTGTTTGTCAAGGTTGTGCCTTGCTACACATCTCCTCGAAGCAGCCAAAGGTACTGATCTCCAGATACTGGTTACAGCAAGATCCTACACAAGAATGGGTTGCTAAAGTGAACCTGATAATGAGATTCGAAGAATAGATTAGTTGGTCGAATAGTTCTTGAGCTGGATCTCCAGATATATTATATAGTACATAGTTCACCAGATGGCAAATATAAGAGCATGCTAGTGTAGATATGTCATATGTATAAGGAATTTTCAAGTCAAGATGGTGAATTATGTACATTTTTAAATTAAATTTTAGTCAACTATTAAAGGGTTGCATTTTATAAATTAAGGTATATCAAACCATCTTTTGTTTTTAGTATTGTACTTTCAAGTTAATTTATGTGCACAATGTTGTATATTTTATGTACATGAAAAACA
The DNA here is from genome assembly GCF_031893055.1 of Leptodactylus fuscus. NCBI lineage: Eukaryota > Metazoa > Chordata > Amphibia > Anura > Leptodactylidae > Leptodactylus > Leptodactylus fuscus. Next base: position 43,651,607 of record NC_134267.1, read on the forward strand.
TCTATATCTGTGTGTAGAAGCAGTGGTGTGGAAGCAAACAGTCAAGACAGGGACACAAAATATGCATCAAAATTGTTTATATAGAATAAAAACAGGAAAATAAATAAACCTTGACTTCAGGCACAAAATGAGCAAAACAAAATACAGCCTTAACTTCAGGCAAAGATAAAAGAAAAAAAAAAACCTGCTCGTCTGAGCAACTAACTAAACAAAACGGATAACTTAACTATACGTGTGGCTTACTTCCAGCCACACAAACAAAACAAGCGCAATATTGTCTCACCGGACTCAGGGTTACAGGACAGAACCAGACACCTCCTTTCACTCCATGGAACTGCCTCTATTACAAAAGTGTCTGACCTCTGTATAAGCAATGCCGCCCCTGCTACCTCTTGTGTCACCCACTCTACCTCATAGATTGTAAGCTCTTGCGAGCAGGGCTCTCAGTCCCATTGTTTGAAATGACTATTTCTTTGTAATGTATCTTTCTGTCTGTATTTGAACCCTACAAATTGTACAGCTCTGCGGAATATGTTGGCGCTATATAAATAAAATTTATTATTATTATTATTATTATTTTTTAATCTAGATCTATGGCGCAGTAAAAGGTTACAAAAGTGAAGTTATAAATATATATTGTAATGTATGTAATGGATGTAAACATGATAATTAGAGATGAGCGAACAGTGTTCTATCGAACACATGTTCAATCGGATATCAGGGTGTTCGCCATGTTCAAATCGAATCAAACACCGCGTGGTAAAGTGCGCCAAAATTCGATTCCCCTCCCACCTTCCCTGGCGCCTTTTTTGCACCAATAACAGTGCAGGGGAGGTGGGACAGGAACTACGACACCGGGGGCATTGAAAAAAATTGGAAAAAGTCATTGGCTGCCGAAATCAGGTGACCTCCATTTTAGACGAATAGTGGATTTCAAATCCGGGTCATATGAGAATGTGAACTTTGTGACTATGAGACAGGGATAGCTGTACAGGCAGGGATAGCTAGGGATAACCTTTATTTAGGGGGGAATGTTATTAAAAATAACTTTTTGGGGCTCTATCGGGTGTGTAATTGTGATTTTTGTGAGATAAACTTTTTCCCATAGGGATGCATTGGCCAGCGCTGATTGGCCAGAGTACGGAACTCGACCAATCAGCGCTGGCTCTGCTGGAGGAGGCGAAGTCTAAGATCGCTCCACACCAGTCTCCATTCAGGTCCGACCTTAGACTCCGCCTCCTCCAGCAGAGCCAGCGCTGATTGGCCGAATTCCGTACTCTGGCCAATCAGCACTGGCTAACGCATTGTATTGGCGTGATGAAGCAGTGCTGAATGTGTGTGCTTAGCACACACATTCAGCTCTACTTCATCGGGCTAATAGAATGCATTGGCCAATCAGCGCTGGCCAATGCATTCTATTAGCTTGATGAAGCAGAGTGTGCACAAGGGTTCAAGCGCACCCTCGGCTCTGATGTAGCAGAGCCGAGGCTGCACAAGGGTTCAAGCGCACCCTCGGCTCTGATGTAGCAGAGTACGGAATTCGGCCAATCAGCGCTGGCTCTGCTGGAGGAGGCGGAGTCTAAGGACGGACCTGAATGGAGACTGGTGTGGAGCGATCTTAGACTCCGCCTCCTCCAGCAGAGCCAGCGCTGATTGGTCGAGTTCCGTACTCTGGCCAATCAGCACTGGCCAATGCATTTCTATGGGGAAAAGTTAGTTGCGAAAATCGCAAACTGACAGGGATTTCCATGAAATAAAGTGACTTTTATGCCCCCAGACATGCTTCCCCTGCTGTCCCAGTGTCATTCCAGGGTGTTGGTATCATTTCCTGGGGTGTCATAGTGGACTTGGTGACCCTCCAGACACGAATTTGGGTTTCCCCCTTAACGAGTTTATGTTCCCCATAGACTATAATGGGGTTCGAAACCCATTCGAACACTCGAACAGTGAGCGGCTGTTCGAATCGAATTTCGAACCTCGAACATTTTAGTGTTCGCTCATCTCTAATGATAATGCATTCAGTACATGGCCATGAATTTAGCATTCTGCGTACCATCTTTTATTCGGGTAAAGCCAGGATATTCAGATTGCGGCTTAGCCTAATGTATTAGTCATAGCATATTCTGTGTTACTGTATTTTAAACATCTTCTTCTAAAATGTTCTGGTTAGTAGGGTTTCTTTGAATACACAACAGCCGGTAATGCACAGTATGAATGTACTCCTTATTTGTATGTCAGGTGCTTAACAATGTAACAAAAAAATTAGTAGATTGGCTGTAAGGAACATTACGGAGATAACAGCAGGCTAGCGAAGCCTGAATTAACAAAGAAACCTCTAACCTCCATACAGCTTTCAACTTTTTTCAACCTCCCTTTTTATTTTCTTTGCCTTTTTTCTCCACGTGGAAATCGCACAGAAAAAGAAAATGTCCACACTTAATGATTATTCTTAACATAGTCTTGTGGCTCTGCACAACTCAATTACTGACAGGACCCAAGTGCTAGATAAAGATGCTGAGAGGAATTTGAGCAAACAAACCAAAATGAAAAACAACAAAATGAGAGAGCAGCAGGTTTCATTGACTTTCTTCAAGGAAAATGTTTTGTGGCAAGATTATTGGGAAGCAATAAGTTGGTTATTATCTTCCGACTGCAGGGAGTCTCTAAACAGCTGAACTGCTGCAGCAGCTTCCATTTGCGGAAGTCTAAAGAAAGATAGAGTGTGTGCATTCATGGAATAGCTGTCAGGCAAGGGTTAAATAAATAAACTATAGGTGTTAAAGGGGTTATCCAAGGAATTCGCTGCTGTCGGTGGTCTTACCTATCAATACACATGCTGCTGCAAATTTGTACAGTTTTGACAATTTTCCTGCAGTACCTGGGGGCTGGAGGTTTTCTAGTTCAGCTCCCCGATGACACTCCAATTCTGGAAGACTTTCGACACTGCAGGCAGGTTAGAAAATGCTGAGAATCAGCGTAACATGGAAGTAGCATATGATAAGAGAGATCTATTGGGAGGGGTTTTTTTGGAAGCTGATTTTGAGACGGATTCAGCGTCAAAATCAGTGCCAAAAAACTCTGTGTGCACTGACCTTAATAGAAAAATCTGTCTCTGTTATCCATTCCAACCAGTTACAGCTTTTATTGCACATTAAGAGAATAAAGCTACACAGTGATTGGTTGCTGTTGACAGCAAAGACATTTCTAAGTGGAAATTCACATACGTTTTTTTCTCTACATTTTTTATAACCTGAGGTTTTCTACATTCTTAAATAGGTAACTTTCAAAATTTGTCTGGTGTCTTTGAGACTGTGAAACAGCAAGGTATCACTACACTAGTGTCAGAAAAATAAAAGATTAGCGCTAATTGTCAATGTCATTGGAGTCTCCACAATGTGCTACACATCACAAGAAACCGTAAAATTCTAACCTACAAGGAGATTCTCAGAGGTGGGAGCTGCATTTTTTTTTTTTCTTCATCTTTTTAATACAAGAAAATTCCAGTGAGGCATGCTAAATTTACTGAATTTACTTTTCATAGTTTTCTCTAAACTATGTAGTTTTAGATTAAATTAAATCTGCCACAAGAGCCAAGACCATGTCTGCCCCCCCAGTGGCCAATAGTTGTACAATGTTGCAAGTACACATTGTGTGTTCATTGGCCATGGTGAGTAGGGTTTTGACCATGTGTGGTTCCCAAACACTCTCGTATGTATTTCACAAGAGATCCATCATGTCATGAAAAAGGGTGGGTGAAGCTCTGAAGATTCCTTTTTCCGGCTGCTCCAATGACGTGATCCTTTGGATAGAAATGGATGTGAGAGATTAAACTCTGGGGTCTATTCAGACCCCAGAGTATAATAGGTGTACGCCCAAGGGAGTTTTAAAAAAATAAATAAATAAACATACTAACCGTCGGTCACCTATTTTGGGCCTCCTCCTCTGTGTCTTCCTCCTCCAGGAAGGAGAGCACCAAAACTGATATCTGGCTCTCTTGTGTGCCATCCTGTGTTCATGAACAGCCCTGAAGCCTGATAGCTTTGTCACAGCAAGTACCAGAATGCCCTGGTGACCGGAATGCCCATGTCAACATTGAGGCACAATCATAAGCCTCAGCAGTGACCCCAGGCACATGACATGACAGAATAGGGACAAAGCACCTGAAGGAGGAAGGTACAGATCGCTAAACACCAGAAAGAGTCCCAAAAGAGGTGAGGTAAGGTATAAATATTTTTATTTTTACACCACTCTTGAACCTACACCTAGTATACTCTAGGGTCTGAAGAGTACCACAAATCATGTCACGATGGCCATTTTAGTTTTTTTTGTTTGTTTTTTAAATGTAGATTGTGAGCCCCATATAGGACATCACAGAATGCCCCATATAGGGCTCACAATGTACATTTTTCCCTATCAGTATATCTTTATTTGGAATATGGGATGGAGGTCCATGCAAACACGGGGAGAACATACAAACTCCTTGCAGATGTATTTTTCCCTTGGCAGGATTTGAACACCAGAACTCCAGTACTGCAAGGCTGCAGTGCTAACCACTGAGCCACCGTGTTCCCCCTGGCCATTGCAGTTTGTCCAAGAAAAATCACAAATTATTATGTTCTGCTGAAAACTGAGCAATTTCAAATATTTGCTTAGAATCAAGTTTGTTCAACACTAGAAACAGTATGGCAGGATCAGATCATGTAACAAGAATAAAGACCTTTCTAAAGTAAAATAACTTGAAGAAATTAACTATAACTACAAGATCTTTTCCCACTTAATATGCATAAACATGATAAATACAGCACTTATAGTGCATGAATACAGCTGAACAATCCAAAAGAGAAGAACGATCTCAGAGAACAACCCATGAAATATGATTAAGTGAATACTTTCTTGCATGAAAAATCAGAACACAAAGGTATTATGTGCAATGTACCATTGAAAGTGATAGGCACAAAGGAATTAGTGATTGTACATGGGGAATAAAATGCTGTCAAGAGATTTCTCGGTTGGCGTATTAAACCAGACCTTAAATACAGAGTACTTGTTACACTAAATCTTTTCTCTTACAAAATAGTTGTACTTAATATACAGTGAAACCTCTTTGAGTTCAACATTCAAAATTGTACGGAAAAATTGTATTTTATAGGGGTGACGCACTCAAAGAAAAAAGACAGAATTCAAGGTAAAGTGTTTAATGGAGTCAGCAAGCATGTCCTCCCTAAATTTTTCTTACTTTCCTGGTGATCTACATGTTTTTAGTTCAAGATGGCGCCATCATTCTTGGTCCCCCAGCATGGCTTTCCTTTCATTCTTAGTCACCAACATGATGCCCTCCATTCCCTCTCAATCTTGGTCCCCTGCACAATATTCCTTTAAACGGTTGTTCTCTCCATGGTTCCCCTCTCATTCTTAGTCCATAGAATAGTTCATGAATTAAAGATCTGTGGGGGTCTTACACCAGGGACCCCGGGATCAGCTGTTTGAAGCAGCTTCTGTATGGTTTATGACCTTGTTTTCCTCCTGCTTGCCACAGACCTTCAGATCGTACATGACTATGCCTTGCCTGACCTTCTGATGCTTTGAACCGGCATATCTCTGGCCTTACCCAGTTGTCACCTATACTGGGAGGTGCGAACCTGGTAGTTTCCCCACATCACAGATGAGATCTTCGTACAGGGGTTAAAGGGTGAAAACCTGGGAGGCTACTTAGATAATATCCTTGGAAGTGGCCCACAGCCAACCAGATTAGGTGGCACAGTGGGTCCACATTTGCTACCTGCTTCATAGTTGCCATAACATGTCCATAATGTATAATAAAACTATCTTATTGTAACAACGTACAGGCTGACCAGTCATTCTACATATCAGTACAAGCAAATAGAATGTGTAAAAATTGTGGCTATAACATTCATGAAGCCAATCTGACCTGCCATAACCCATAGGGGGTCTACAAGTGAAAGTTTAAAAAAAAAAAAAAAAAAAAAAAAAACTTGAAAAAATATTTAAAAAATGTAATAAAAGTTCAAATAATCCCGCTTTCCCTAGATCAGAAATAAAAATAAACAATGTAATAAAAATGATTGAACCACACATTAATTCAAGTGGTGCCAAATACTTGGCTGAGCCCAAACTAACCTATGACCCTGCCAAGTCCTCCTTGGGACTGCAGTACACACTGTAAAACCCCAGTTCCATACTGGCAGTACCACTAATAGCTACGCAGCAAATTCCTGCAAATTGAATCTTTTACAGGACAAATTATATTTCCTAATGGCAGGATTTAATATCCAGTACAATGTACTGGGAAACTGGGGGAAAAAATTCAGAATGAGAAAAAAAATCGCAAATGTATCATTTCTCTTCGGCTTTGTTTCTATGGTGTTCGCTTTGTGGTATATGTTACATGTTACCTATATTCAATGGGTCATTACAATCACAATCATATAAAATAAATAAAAGTTTTCTTTTTTTTATACTCATTCAAAAATTCTAAATTTTAAAACTAAAATTTATTTGAGTGGCCCATAACCCATATAATTTTATATCTCCTTGTGTGATAGATGTCGGCAACCCACTGGCACATATGGCAAGAGTGACATGTAAAAGTATAGATTCATGTTAGAGGAGGATCAGCATTTGGAGTAGCTCCGCACCATGTGTGAAGGTTAGCTGGTAGAACAACACTGCACATTGTATGTGAGTAAAGCTTGGGGCAGATGTGTTGAACATAAGGCCGGGTTCACACGGAGTATTCTGGCTCGTCATTTGGTACGTAGACGCCGCGGGAGGATCTGCGGGCCGTATACGCTCCCATTGTTTTCAATGGGAGCCGGTACCGTACACGTGGCGCTATTTTGCAGCCATGATTTTGCGGCACGTGTACGGTACCGGCTCCCATTGAAAACAATGGGAGCGTATATGACCCGCAAATCCTCCCGCGGCGTCTACGTACCAAATGACGAGCCAGAATACTCCGTGTGAACCCGGCCTAAAGATCAGAGCTTGAAGCAGCCTATGCCGCAGAGAAAGATCAGCACTTAGAGCTTAGGGTGTAGGGTACATCACACATATGGCCTGGGGAAGCATAAGAAAGAAGAAGCACTAAGGACTGGTTCACATCTGCATTCGGTATTCCGTTCAGGGATTCCGCTTGGGGACCCCCCAAATGGAATACCAAATGCATTGACAAGCGGTGAGCAATGAAAGCACACGGATCCCATAGACTATAATGGGATCCGTGTGTTTTCCGCACGTGTCCACATGGAACATGTGGAGAGAAAAATACTTCATGAACTACTTTCCTCTCCGTATGACTCATGCGGACACTGCACGGAAAACACACGGACCCCATTTTAGTCTATGGGGTCCGTGTGCTTTCATAAATTAATCTCTTTTTACTGCATTCGGTATTCTGTTCCCATGCAGACTCCCTGAATGGAATACCGAACGCAGATGTGAACCGGACCTAAGAGGAAAAAATGCAACATTTGCCAACTGTAAAGCACAACAGCAGTCACCACTACTGAACAGAATGTGGCTGGTCTGAAAAAGCAGGGCCTGCCACCAAGCCATGGGCCACAAGGATTACACTGAAATGTAAGTCCAACTGCTTTTGTTATGGTTTGTGTTATAGGGCTTTTTACCTACAGGGTCAACAACCTTACAATTGTATGGCACGCCAAGTACCTCATCAAATTGGCAAGCAAAATGGGAGGCAAAACAGAGAGAAAACAGCGAATCCTAATTTCGAAATAAATCCATGAGAAAAAACTAAAACATTAGATGCACAATGAGATTCAGTATAATATAGGTCTAAAGTTATGATGCTCTATTTTACTGCATGAAAACCTACACATGACATTTCCATTTTATGATGTTCCTTGTTTGTCAGAGTAATCATGAAAATTTATATTTAGGAAATACGCAGAGTACTTTCCAATATAATAAGAGAAAAAAAAAAAGCATGCTACTATTTTAGCCCATCACGATCTCAAACACTACGAAATTATGCATCATTTGCTTAGGTAAAGTAAAAATGAAATTGATGGTACATGAAAATGGATCCCATCATTAAGGCTGAAAATAGCTCCAGCCATCCCCTGGATCCGTTTGCTTCATTTACCTTTTTTTCAAATTCAATGTGCTAGAAATTTATTTAGATGCTAATTATGTTGCAGAGCAAGTAAAGTATACAGTCATTTCCAGAAGCCTCTTCAGTATCTTTGGTCTTTTACTAAAAGTAAGATCCATTTTATGACTCAAGAAAATACAACACCTCAGGACCAAGGAGAAGGGTAAGTTGCCTGAAGTGCCCCCAAAAAAGGGGAAGTGACACAATTGTACTTAAGATAAGATAATTCTTTAATAGTCCCACCATGGTGAAATTCAGTGCGTTACAGCAGTATGGATAATACAGTAATATATGTCAATAAAGAACACATACAAGTCAGAATAGCAGATAGAAAAGATACTAGGAGTCATAGCAACTAAGAAGAAAAGAAAGACTTCAGGATCATTTAGTTCTCTGTGCGGAGTGATGTTCACTTAGCCTGATGTTGATTATACAGCCTGACTGTGGTTGGGAGGAAGGATCTCTGATAGCGCTCCTTCTCAAACTTGGGGTGAAGCAGTCGGTCACTGACAGAACTGCCCAGTGCTATCATGGTCTCATACATGGGATGGGAGTTGTTCTTCAGCATGGAGCTCACAATGGAGCTGCTCACTTCTGTCCCCCACCACCTGTACTGGGTCCAGGGGGCTCCCCATGATAGAGCTGGCCCTTCTAACCCGCCTGTCAAGTCTATTCTTATCCCTGACTGGTATGCTACTCCCCCAGCTGGCTACCCCACAGAATATGGGTGATCCCACCACAGAGTTGAAAAAGGCCCTATGTTTCTATCTATCTTGCCAATCTGACTTTGATTCTAAGACAAAGTACAAATAAAACAATAATAATTAACAGATTATCATAGTGGAAGAAATATCTAGGTTCATGTATGGGCTACAACACCGCTGGGGATGACACCAATATCGCTATCCATCTTCTGACCGTCTTTTTAGATGAATGTTCTCTTAATTAAGGCTAGGACATAGTCTATTAGCATAAATAAACCTAAAATATATTTATTCATGGTGTGAAGCAATTATCCTGAATTTACAGCTTCTATCCTATATTGTATTAGGTTCTTTCAAACACAATAAACAGTAATTATTCTTTTCATATTTGTGTTGAACTGATAATTAGCAGAGGTTTCTATTCATCAATACATAATGATTGTAATAGAAGACACAGACAAACATCTAGATGGCTAAGAATTAAAATAACCTATAGAATTATAATTACATTGTTTTCTACATCTCTGAATTAGTTGGATATTTCATGAAAATTTAAAGATAAAAAGACACCAGTGAACTTCTCGCTTTGAAATCAAAATACTGTAGGTAAAACCAAAAAAATATTAAAAATTAAAAAAAAGTTTTACTAACAGTGCAAACTTACACTAGGCTCACACTACATCTGCTTAAAAACCCACAGACCCCATAGGCTAGAATGGGGTCTACTGGGTTTCCCCCCGGTTTCCATTTATTAAACAGAACAGGGGACGGAGTCCCTGAGTGGTCACCCAATGGTAGTGTGACACCAGTCTGAAAATATAAAAGATTTATCACATTTTCTGAGACTGGTTGATAAATTTGGCATATCTTTATACTGCCTTATCTATGTTTTACCACCTTTGCATCTGGCCAGAATTGTACGACTCCATTTTGGCAGAATTGCAGCACATAAGCCATGTCCTCTTTTTTTGTGAATCCACATCCAAAGATTTAACAAGTCGAAATACTGTAGACCAAACAAGATTATCCCTATTTATGCCAATGTCTAGTCATAACTAGGGTTGAGCGATCTTTTTAGGTGGGATCGAGATCGGTACTATTTCCCACAATGCTTTGCTTAGCCTTCACACTGAGTATACGCTCCGCTCATTCTGAGCAGAGTGTATACTCAGTGTGAAGGCTCCGCTACGGTTCCATAGGAATGAATGGAAGCAGCCGGCACACAGCCTTAACCCCATGCGCGCGAGCTGCTTCCATTAATTCTAATGGGAGACTAAACTAACATCTCTAGTAGCTACTTACCTCTAGAGATGGCTGGTCTGCAGTGCCTGGTGTTCTTCTTCGCCTTGCTGCCGCTCCACGCTGCTCTTCTCGCCTCGCTGCCGCCGCCTGCCAGGTTAGTGTTTAAAGAGCTAGGAAGGCGGGGCTTGTGGCTTAGGAGAGTGTGGGCGGGTTCTGGGGCGGGGAGACGTGACGTCTCCCCTCCCAGTACCCGCCAACACTCTCCTAACCCGCCCACACTCTACTAACCTGGGATGCAGGGGGCAGCGAGGTGAGAAGAGCAGCATGGAGCGGCAGTGAGGTGAAGAAGAACACTGGGCATCGGAGCAGCCATCTCTGCAGGTAAGTGGACACCAGGGGGGACTAAGTAGCCAGAGGATTAAAAAAAATCCTCTGGCTACTTAGTGATTCACTACACAGTGTGGATTCTAACAATTAAAGCATTTAATTGATAGATTCCATGCTGTATAGTGAATAGGATTGCTTTTAAAATCCAATTTCTGATTAATAAAAAAAATCCCATTGACTTGTATTGGGATCGGAATTGGGATTGAGATCGGGTTCGAATGAAAAATGATCGGAAATCGGATTTTAAAATCGATCCTGAAAAGTCAAGATCGGCTCAACCCTAGTCATAACCATAAAAATAAATCTGGGTGTAAGAGTGGGTACAATTCTAGGAATACCAAATAGGTTTTGGGTTTTTTTTTTACATTTTAATCCCTTGAAAAAATCCAAAACTTTACTTTTTTATATTGCCATGTATAGAGATGCAAAGCGTGTATTTTTTGCGGAGCCAGATATACGTCAGGGCCAGATGTCTCAGCCGCCGGTTAAGACAAACACGTCACACCAGTTGTCATGCTCAGTGGTGGAGGGCTGTTGATTTTGGCTTCCTCTGTAGTCAAAAGAACTGGGAACATTGCCGACATTGTCAACCATACATGTCAAAGTGCTGTATGGTCAAATGTGAGGCCATCTTTCCAACTTGCATATTACATGTGGTGAATTTTGGTCAATTTATTACACAAGTATGATTTTTTGAACAATTAAGAGTACATGCTACAAGTCAGCTTAGGAGTAACCACGCATTCACACGTCCGTGTGTTGGCCAGGTTTACCGGTCTGAACAGTATGTCGGGAGAAGGACTCCTACTACAATAATTATCTATGATGCTAGGAGTCCCTGCATCAATGCAACATACTGTCCTGTACTGAGTATAGTACCAGACGGTATATCGCAAGGAAGCAGGGACTCCTAGCATCATAGATAAGTGTATTGCTAGGAGTCTATTTTCTAGTATGTTGTCCAAAACATTAAATCTAACCAACACAGGGATCAAGTTTTGGTTGTTCACGATAAAAAAAAAAAAAACTGGGCTTTTTTTCTCACAGAAAGCTTCATTCACTGCAATGAAGGTGAGCTGCAATACTAGATCCAACTATAGATAGATGTGGGGCTGTTTCAGGAAGAAAGCTGCCATGTTTTTCCAGTAATGGACAACCTCTTTAACTCAATGATGTTCCTTAATCTTATGTGCATGATGCAGATTTCTTTGTAAGGTAAACTGACATCTGCAACATGTCAAGTCTTTGTGTGGATTTTCAAAGTGGATTTTGCCTATTTCAATGATAGGGGTGAAGTTAGCAACAAAATCCACAACAAATCTACAAAAAATCCATATGCAGATTTGCCACAAATACTTCTACATGTGTATGTAGCTGCCTGCAAAGCGCGAGAGGGACACGTGTGACCTGGGAGAGAGCTATGAACTGTGGCAGCGATAAAAAGACAGTATTCGTGTAAATAGCTTTATGTATTCTAAAAGTCCTTTCTTATGCGGTATTACCACTCTTCTCATTCTCCTGGATCCTTTGACTACTAGAATACGAGTGTGATGAAAGTCTGATGATCAGAATCTCACCTATAGGGGGCCACACGGTGGCTCAGTGGTTAGCACTGCAGCCTTGCAGCGCTGGAGTCCTGGTGTTCAAATCCCACCAAGGGCAAAAAACCATCTGCAAGGAGTTTGTATGTTCTCCCCATTACAATCTACAAAAAAAAAAATCTCACATATAGGGCTCGCAATCTACATTATAAAAAAATAAATAAAATTTGTATGCAAAACAGTCTTTTGCATCCGTAAACTGGCCACTAACAAGTAACTAACAAACAAACAATAAATGATCATTTTAGCTACCATTGTCATTGTCTGAAAAGAATTCAGCAAATAGCTGCTAGTTCACAAAAGAAAGTTCAGTGAATTACCAATACTAGATTATTCTCTCACTTACTGAAACCTATTCACTAACTATAATAACGTGACAGAGCCAAAACCCTTTATTAACACTTTACTATGACAGAATTTTTTCATTTTTCAATTTTAGTTTTTCACCCCGTGCCTTCTAAAAACCATAACTTTTTTATTTTTTTGTTGAAAGAGCTGTAAGAGGTCTCATTTTTTGCAGGACAGATTGCACTTCAGAGTGGTATCATTTATTATTAGGGTTGTATGATCAGGATCGGAAAAGATCGGATTGCGATCGGCGATCAAGTAAATTTCACGATCGTGATCGGAATTCTGACCCGATCTTTTCCAGCGGGATTGAGGTCGGAGATTATTTCAAGATCAGCTCAACCCTCAAGTGACTTTTCCCATAGAGAAGCATTAATTAGGGTTGAGGATCGGGATCGGAAAAAGTCGAATCCCGATCAGCAACTGAGCAAATTTCACGATTGCGATTGGGATCGGGATCAGCTGGAAAATGATCGGAAATCGGATTTTGAAATTGATCTTGAAATCTCAAGATTAGCTCAACCCTATTTATTATACAATGTAATGAGAAGCAATTTTTTTTTTACTTCCTTTTTGGTGTTTGAATCATTTTGAAAAAAGCCTGCATTCCTATTGGTATTGGGCTAAATTATTGACTAAGACATGGACAACTTACACATCGTGAAAGACACTATATATACTGAGGAATATACAGAGGTTATATAATATCTCTTTCAGGGAAGGCCTTGCATTTTTTTTTTTTAGCAAGAGAATGCTAATCCACACACTACATCCATCACAACACACCAGCATGGTCTCTCACTTCCAAAACATTTACTGACTGTTGTACATGTGACCCTGCCATCAATTTCTAAATCAGTTAATTTTTTAAAGGAATCCTATCATTCAGATCAAATTTTTTTGCCTCTAACACGTAGGAATAGCCTTAAGAAAGGCTATTCGTCTCCTACCTTTAGATGTCTTCTCCGGCGGCGCCGTTCCGTAGAAATCCTAGTTTTCGCCGGTATGCAAATGAGTTCTCTTGCAGCACTTGGGGTGGGTCCCAATGCTCAAACAGCACTGGGGCGTCCCTAATGCTGCGAGAGAACTCTCCAGCGCCTCTTCATGCGTCTTCTTGCAGCACAGATGGTGAAACTTGTAGGCCTCGGGCAGAGACGACTGTGCATGCCCGCAGCCACAAGCAAAATGGCCGCTTACACAGTAAGCAACGGAAGAAGACGCGTGAAGAGGACGTTCCTGAAGAAGATGGAGGCGCTGCTGGAGAGTTCTTTAGCAGCATTAGGGACGCCCCCAGTGCTGCGAGAGAACTCATTTGCATACTGGCGAAAACCGGGATTTCTATGGAACGGTGGCGTGGAGAAGAGATCTAAAGATAGAAGATGAATAGCCTTTTTTAAGCCTATTCCTACATGTTGTCCATATGCAGCCTCTCCGCGGGGAAACCGTTTTTTTTCAGCTGGACACAAAGTCGGACTTGCAGGACTTTGTGTCTGGCCCCAAAAAAAAAGGGTGCATGTGCTTTCACTGCACACCGCTTGAAAAATGCGTTTGGTAGTCCGTTCTGGAGGGTGTCCCCATGCGGACTCCCCGAACGGATTACCAACGCAGATGTGAACAAGGTCTAACTTCACCACAAGACACAGTTTCAACAAGTTATCACTCATAAGATATTTACTGTGCTATTGTGATATTATTATCCCTCTTTTTTTTTTAGCTTAGCATTTAATCTCAATATACGGCAAATATATATTTAAAGAAAAAAGCACTTAAACTTCGATATTCTTTTCTTTGCAGGATATTCACTGAAAAGTACATCTTAACAAATGCTCTGACACTAAAAGAAAGGGGTTAGCCATCTAGTTGACTTGTCCATTAATCTAATGTACAAGCAAATCCTGCTATAGATGACATAGAACATTCAAAGCATTTTAATCTTAAAAAGAAATAATTTTTTAAAAAAGGAATAAATTTTTTTTTTATAATTGTGCTGCAACCACCGGAGAGGTCTGACTTACAGAAAGGCAATTGCTGCGAATTTAACACCTATTATGTCTTACATTCCAATTATATATAAGTGCTATTCACAAGTCTCCAACACCTGTTCTTTTTCTCAAACTCAGTAATAGCAGATATGACTTCTTTCTTGGTCTGGATACAGCAACTGCCCTAATATAATGATATCTTCAAATACATGGTGACGTATTGACATATTTCTAGATTTAATATCAAATAACTTAAAATTACTGTGTTTGTTTTAGAATTCAATAATTTATTTAATTTTTATCCCCTGGGAAGGATTGCTGCCCTGCACTTTTACATGATATCTGTGATTGACAGGCATTTCTTGATAGACAGTCCTATGCTAAGACATCAAGTGTACAGTGACAGGTTGAGAGCTAAAACCTGACGACCACACATGGTTATACTGGAAATCATAGCAGTTTTGCGGTGGATACGTTTTTGAATGCATTCAGTTTGTTTGGCCTGTAGAAATTCTGCGACCAACAACTGCAACATAAATCCACTGCAAACTGCAATGAGAACCCACTGCAAACTGCAATACGAATCCACTGTAAAAGACAATACAAATCCCCTGCAGACTACAATACGAATCCACTGAAAACTGCAATATGAATACCCTTCAAACTACAATACGAAACCCCTGCAAACTGCAATACGAATCCCCTGCAAACTGCAATACGAATCCTCTGCAAACTGCAATACGAATCCCCTGCAAACTGCAATACGAATCCCCTGCAAACTGCAATATGAATCCCCTGCAAACTGCAATATGAATCCCCTGCAAACTGCAATACGAATCCCCTGCAAACTGCAATACGAATCCCCTGCAAACTGCAATACGAATCCCCTGCAAACTGCAATATGAATCTCCTGCAAACTTTAATATGAATCCCCTGCAAACTGCAAAAGGAATCCCCTGCAAACTGCAATGAAATCATCTGCAGTTTGTAAAGCTGGGGCAGGATGGAAACTCTGCGATTTGGCCGTGGTGGAAGCGTTTTAGAGTAATGGCAAAGTGGATGGGATGCTAGTGAATCCCATGCCCACTTTGCAGTAAAAACCGTGGTGTGGACATGCCGCGATTTCCAAAATCAGTGCGGTTTTGGAAATCGCAGTATGTCAATTATACTTACGGAAACTCTGGCGGTTTCGCCATAGGTATAATTGTAACAGAAAGTCCGCAGAGGAAAACTCCATAAACTTTCTGTCTAAAGCGCTGTGAGAAGAACTGCAATGCATAACTGACGTGGTTTTTCCCGCTACGTTTTATTGCTGTGGGACGTCTCGTGGGGCCTTAGGCTTAATGTGATTTGCAGATTCAGTTCTCAGCATTTCAGAGGTAATATGACTTCCTGATTTTATAAAATGTTCCAAAATAAATGTCTTAAAAAGTAACATTTTTAGAAAGTTATTTGGTAGAAATTGAAAAATTCATATTTTCCTTCATATGCAAAATGTAAAAAGGCTTTAACCAATTTGGTGTTTTTTTGATAAATAGTGTACAAAGAGGAAAAAATATGGTGTTTCTTGGTGGTCTAATTGACATTACATTAAAGATATTTTAGTGTGGTGGATATTGGGAAGGATGGCGGGATTGCGGTGGATAAGTTTAAGGAGGGATAAGTGAGTTATCCTTTACAATATGTGTTTGTAAAGCATGTGACAGTATATTTCGTATTCTGTGTTTACTTTCCTGATTTATTTATATTGAATGTTGCTATTTGTATTGAATATATTAAATATTTACAAAAGTAACATTTCAAAATAAAAATTGTATTAACATTGTTCAAAAAATGTGTTGCTAAACTGGCTTACTATAAAAACCTAATATAAACCTAACAAAAACCTTAAAATCGAAACCTAGAGTAGTACTAGAAAGTTATCCATGAGTTAAAGAGTAAAGAATTGCTTCATCCTTAATTGCGTTGCATCAACTTTTGAAGTTATACTGTTAAATTGGAGGGGGTTAGACTGCTGGGACCTCCACCAATCTGGAGAATAGGGGTCTGGCTCCTTCATCGAGATGGATCGACAAGCCGAACATGCGTCCTGGTGCTACATTCATTCTCTATGGGAGTGCCAAGTACAGCGTTTAATAGGGAATAACTTCAAAAGTTGGTAGTGTCCCTGTAAGGGAATTGCTAGTTGTGTAATTCCGTAGTGCTGCTGCTGAAACCAGGAAGAAGGGAAGACAGAGATAGTGAGTCCTAAACTTGACCCAGTCCCTGTCCCTACCTACTTGCCACACTGTCCTAATGACAGAAGCAACTTGGTGGACAAAACAATGCAGAAACAAACTAGGCAAGCCAAGGGTTAAAGCCAGAGAGACAAAGCAGTACAAAATCGTAATCCAACAAAGAAGCCAAAGGTCAGAGGTCAATAACAGAAAGAGGCGCTTAGCAAGGGCAAAGTCACAGAACAAAGTAACAATAGCAAGCAAATCTATGCGGGCTGATTGCTTATATATAGAAAGTCAAGGAGCTGCTCCACACCTGACTAGTAGACAGGCTGTCAATCACACAGGCAGGGCTAGATTAACTATTTGATAAACAGAGGGAAACAAGGTGCAGGAGATGGGTGTGGTGGAAATACAATTACAGAGGAGTGTTATTAGAGCAATGTTCACATATAGCAAAAAAAAAAAAAACTGTAAGAAAAGAATCAAACTGATTACGCCTCCTGTGCCGCAGCGTGCGAGCAGAGGGGGGTGCAGTGACCCGAACAGGCAGAGACGTTACAACCCCTTCAAAGAATTTACAATAAAGGTTTGTATGAAGTTAGAACGACAACCCATTTAACACCCTTCACAGCCAGCCACTAAACACGCCCATCCTGCGTGCAGCTCCTCCCCTGGGCATTGTGAGGATCAACTGACATGGGGAGGATCAAATCAGCCAGGGGGAGGAGCTGAATGCAAGATGGGCGTGTTTAGTGATGATGCAGCAGTGCTCACTAATAGAAGAAAACTCCCCCTGTGCACCAAGATCCTCATTTGAATGAAGTATAAAAGTGCTTTTTCTCCGCATCACTGGGGCTCTGAAACATAAGAAAGGTATGGTTCTTATTCTGCTCACAACATCTACACCACTATGGGAGTGGTTTGAAGTAGCTGAGGACAGTGATAGACTCCCTTTAAGTGAGAAAGAAAAACTGTCACACATAGCACATCAAACAAATCCATTTGTATGTGGGGGGGATACCTATGGCAGGCACATGCTAAAAGTTTTGAGGATCTTTTTGTTTCTGATGAGTTTTTCAATCATCAGGCCATAGATCAAAAGCGATTTGTCTATTCAGTAAGTTGCTCTATTAACCCTCACACAACATCTTCTCAACCAGTATACCTTAGTATTTGAAGAGGAAGGCATCAAAATCTTAGCATTCACTAAATCTGCCTCCTCCAAAGCGGTGGTTTCCAGCCATGATACATACTCCATGAGACTGTGTACCATACCCCTTGGGGTACATGTACAGGTTGACAACTACAGTTCTAAACTGTACACTATTATCTCTGGATTTACAAACAGAGATAACAGATGAAGCATTATTGTAACCCCTATTAGGGCTCAGCAGCTAAAGTGCATTTCTCAAAATTTACAGAAAGCTCCTTTAGCCATCAATCACAGAGAAGACAAGAGAACAGAGGTGACCAGGATTAGGGACGGACACTACCAGCCAGCCACTGCTAATAGATAGCAGAGATGGTCTAAAACCTTGGCAATGAGCTGTAAACACTGATGATACATAAGTACCAATATCTCAGAAATGGAGCAAAATGGATAAAGTGATGTACTGCATGAAACACTTCAGCATACCTCCCAACTTTTGAAGAACCGAAAGAGGGACAAAATGTGCGGCGCGCTACGCACGCCGCGGCAAATTTAGCCCCACCCACTTTTGTGTTGACTCCGCCCACTCATTAATTTTTCATCTGCCTGTACACAGTATAATTCTCCTACAGTCACCCGTAAATTATATGTCCCCCCTCTATCTCTCCCCCAGTTTCATATACACCCTTCATCTGCCCCCAGTTTCATGTCCCTCTTCCATCTCTGCCCCAGATTCATGTCCCACATCTCTGCCCCCAGATTCATGTCCCCTCCATCTCTGCCCCCAGATTCATGTCCCACATCTCTGCCCCCAGATTCATGTCCCACATCTCTGCCCCCAGATTCATGTCCCTCCATCTCTGCCCCCAGATTCATGTCCCTCCATCTCTGCCCCCAGATTCATGTCCCCTCCATCTCTGCCCCCAGATTCATGTCCCTCCATCTCTGCCCCCAGATTCATGTCCCTCCATCTCTGCCCCCAGATTCATGTCCCTCCATCTCTGCCCCCAGATTCATGTCCTCTCCATCTCTGCCCCCAGATTCATGTCCCACATCTCTGCCCCCAGATTCCTGTCCCTCCATCTCTGCCCCCAGATTCATGTCCCCCATCTCTGCCCCCAGATTCATGTCCCTCCATCTCTGCCCCAGATTCATGTCCTCTCCATCTCTGCCCCCAGATTCATGTCCCCACATCTCTGCCCCCAGATTCATGTCCCACATCTCTGCCCCCAGATTCATGTCCCCCATCTCTGCCCCCAGATTCATGTCCTCTCCATCTCTGCCCCCAGATTCATGTCCCCCATCTCTGCCCCAATGTCATGCCGTCCTCTGAGTTGAACACACATGCGGCTGAAGGAAGGAGCTGACACAGGTCAGCTCCTCGCTTCGCCGCTGCCTGCCTCTCTCCCTGACACACGCGGCTGAAGCTGCTCGCGTGCTCGCTTCGCCGCTGCATCTCTCTCTCTCGCTGACACATGCGGCTGAAGCGAGGAGCTGACCTGTGTCAGCTCCTCGCTTCGCTGCTGCCGCCGGCTCCTGGCTTGTAGACGTGATGTACAAGCCAGGAGCCGGCAGCAGCGGTGAAGCGAGGAGCTGACACAGGTCAGCTCCTCGCTTCAGCTGCATGTGTCAGCGAGAGAGAGACGCAGCGGTGAAGCGAGCACGCGAGCAGCTTCAGCCGCGTGTGTCAGGGAGAGAGGTGGGCAGCGGCGAAGCGAGGAGCTGACCTGTGTCAGCTCCTTCCTTCAGCCGCATGTGTGTTCAACTCAGATCTGCGTCCTCTGGACGCAGATCTGAGTTGAAATCGGGACATACCTCCCTCCAACCGGGACCGCGGGACATGTCACCCAAATCGGGACTGTCCCGCGGAAATCGGGACGGTTGGGAGGTATGCTTCAGTTAGTTTCAGCAGATTAAAGATGGGGATATCCTTTTAACAGGAAATAGTCACTACTGTCTACGATGCTGTCCTAACTTAATCCCTGGTCATAATGATGTAGACTGAGTCAATAATCAGATTGTCATTAAACATCATTTTATGAATAATATTTAATATTCCCCTAAAATGCCTAATTTAACCAAAGAAACTTATTTAGCAACATTTATCTCTTCTTACCTTATTGACGCTTTTTCGCTGCCTTGTACTGATAACCTGTATATACAAACATCTCTGAACTTTCATAAATCTTTAAAGAATAAATTGAATTAGAATTTTTGGCCAACATTATATTTAAATACTATGAATTTGTAATTGGCCAACATCAAACAAAGCAATTTTATGCTTACTAGAAACGATTTGCTGCTGCTGCTTTCTAACCTGTCCTTATTCAAGTAAACTGTGCAAGGTCAATTCATTTCTTCACAAAACAGCATGTTACCAAGAGAAGAAATAATCAGATTAACAATGTGTTCGAAAATGTGAGCTATCAGCAGGAAATAGCTGCAATGCAGTAGCACAGTGGGAGATCAACACAGAAGGAATGAAATCTCACTGAGCAGGGAGATCGTACACCAAGGTGCCCCAGTAACTTACTTATCACAAAGGAGCGCATCTCTAAATACTGGTAAACAGCGGATGGAATCGCTACCAAATCTCATCACTGTGACACATGTACAAAAGGCAGGGTTCTACAAAGGGAGGTAAATAGTCCAAAAATTAAAAGGAAACCATATTCAACTGTCTTTAAAGGGGTTGTCTACTTTCAGACCGATATTGAGAGACAAGTCTTATAGTTTGTATAATAAAAAGTTATACAATTTTCCAATATACTTTCTGTATCAACTCTTCACAGTTTTCTAGATCTCTGCTTGCTGTCATTCTGCTTACTCCTAGTAAATAAAAATCAGCCAATGGTCATGAGAGGTACAGTCCATGGTCATGTGATATACAGTCCATGGTCATGTGATATACAGTCCATGGTCATGTGATATACAGTACATGGTCATGTGATGAACACACAGGTGTAAAGCTCATTATAGTCTCAACACAGTACTCAGACATCTGCCTGGTAACGAGCTGTGCATCTGTACGTCCATCACATGATCATGGACTGTATATCACATGACCAAAGGCTGATTTTTATCCATTGGAAATAAGTCAAATGAAAAAGCTGAAGGGGCAACACGGTGGCTCAGTGGTTATCAATGTAGCCTTGCATCGCTGCAGTCCTGGGTTCAAATCCCACCAGGAACAACATCTGCAAGGAGTTTGTATGTTCTCGCCGTGTTTGCATGGATTTCCTCCCGTTCAAAAAAAAAAATTCTGATAGGAGAAAAAATAATGTACATTGTGAACCCTGTGGGCTCACAATCTACACAAAAAGCTGAAATCTAGAAATCTGTAAGGAATTGATACAGAAAGAATATTGGAAAATTGTAGAACTTTTTATTATACAAACAATAACATTGGTTTCTCAATATTAGTCTGGAGGTGGCCAATCCCTTTAAAGGGGTTGTCCCATCACAAGGATCCTATCTATACTGCTTGTTAATGTGGATGTAAGACTTTTCCTAAATACACTGCTTCAGCAAAACTGCTTTGTTTGTCCACTATCTTACTTTATTCAATTCTTTGTTGACACAGCCCTGACTTATCTGCTCAAAAGTCAAGTGATGTATCTGCTGCTCTCAGGGGGGAGGGAGGAGGGGCTAAGTGTATGGGAGTGAGCCTGTGTATCTAGCTATTCCTGTGTCTACACCACATGACCTAGCTTCCTGCTCTCAGATAGAGTAGAGGATCTGCTTGCATTTCTGAACTCGTCTTCTGTTCTCCTAGTTATCAGGCTAGCTAATTCAGTTGTGTTCATTATGGCAGAGACAGGCAGTCTCTGTATGTAACACAGAATGGAGTTGCTTCTGCCTGTACTTCATAGTCAAATATTGTGCATATAGTGATGTTTGAGGACCTTTGATGACATCACAGGCCCTTCAGCCGCCCCATAGGATCACGCTATGTGGTGGGCAGAGCTACAAGCTAATTTGGGGGCGGAGCTAAATGGCAGGTTGCACGTGAAACCCTGCCCACCAAATGACGCAAGAAACCAGGAAGAAAGAAGATTTTACAGCAGTGAAGACTGGTGAGTATGTGACGTGGGAATACCCCTTTAACTAGAGGTACGTTGTATATGTGACAGTTCTTTTATGTATGTGTATTCAATTTTGAATCCTAAAATAATTTTTTTTTTCACTATGCTTAGGATACCAATATCAGATCAGTAGGGATCCGGTAACCTCCTAACCCACCAATCAGCTAATAGCAGCCATGGGGCTGGCAAACACACAGGGCATAGAGCTGGAAGAAGAAACATCTATATGCTGTGTAGTAGAAAGGTCATCAACTCCAGTGGTAGGAATAATAAAGAAGATTCAGGTGAAGAACTAAAGGCAACTCTTCTTATGCTATATCCTCTCCAGCTCAACCAATATTTATTTGTGGAACTGTTCATATTATAAAATGTGAAACAGATGCTAATGGCATGTTGGGGATACATAATTATAAAGCTTGGCACCTCACCCCCATATATAGAAAAACCCTGAGGGGCAGGAATAAAAATCAGGTGCCAGGGCAAATGAGCCCTCAATATACTGTTAGTGCCAATTCAGGCATAATTGATAGCAAAACTCCTACAGTCCACAACAGCAGCAGTATAAAGGACCTGATAAGTATCACCTAAGATCTCTCTATTGTTGGGAGATCTAACAAGAATACAGGCACCTAATGCCTGTGTGCGAGCTCTGGCTAGGGAGATCAAAAAGTCTCCCACATAAGAGGACACACTTGAACTAAGCTCTATTAACAAGTGTGAACACCTACCAAGCTTCCTAGCAAGTATACAAACACCCAATGCCTGTGTGCTAGCCCTGCTTTGGAGAACAAAGAATCTCCCACATGGGTGGACACACTTGAACAAAGCTCTATTAACAAGTGTGAACGCCTATCAAACTTGCTGACATGTTTCTGGAATGCTACAAATTGCTATCCTGTCATCAGAGGTAAACCTACAATGCTAGCTGAAATTAGGAGTTAAGTTTTTGAAGAGCATAGTCTCCCCCTGCTCCTCATCGGCTCTAGTGTGTAGCCACAGTGGGGAATAATACTGGGTGCAGGGGCCACTATGGGGAATAATAGTGTTTGCAGGGGCCACTATGGGGTATAATATTGGGTGCAGGGCCACTATGGGGTATAATACTGTGTGTAGGGGCCACTATGGGGTATAATATTGGGTGCAGGGCCACTATGGGGTATAATACTGTATGCAGGGGCCACTATGGGGGATAATACTGTGTGCAGGGGCCACTATGGGGTATAATGGTACGCACAGGAATGCGCCGGGGGAGGGGGTCAGTCGGTCAGAGTCGTCGGTGTCGGTTGGGGGAGGGTCATGTCAAAAGTTCTCCACGGGGACCCGCCATTCCTAGTTACGCCACTGCTTTCCATGATGCATTCATGTCTGTGGGGGCTTCCAATCCATACTGTTCTGAATGATTATAGAGCATGTTTTATCCTGTTCTGCATCATCGTAGCAGAATGGATTGGAAGCCACCATAGACGTGAATGCATCATGGAAAGTACTCAGAGGTCACTTCATGTTTCATCTGAGTGGCTTCTGCTGAAAACTCAGGCCCACATTGGAAGCAGCCCCAATACCAGGTCGTGTCCATGGGGTCTAACTGTTAAAGTACTTACATGGTACAATAAACATCACTGTTTATTGTAACCCAGATTTCACACCAGGCTGATATGGGCAAATTCCTACAGTATTATAGACACAAACCCTGGTTCAAATACAGGTATAATAGTCAGAACTAAGTCCATCATAGATGCTTTGTCTATGTATCTGTATTTCATTTCCTAGGAATTTTAGTTAATAAATACTATTTATTGCAAAAAAAATAAATAAAAAAAAATACATGTTAATTATCCACTTTTCCTGATCCTAAGATATTTACCCGTCTGGCTGTATCTACGTACCAGTGCACTAGTCATTGCCCTGCATCATTGGAATTGTTGCTCCCAATTGGACCCTGGTTCATATTAGCCCGTCCTATTAACAAGTTAGTTTGAAATGATATTCAAAGCTGACTTTGCTTAAAGTTGTAAACCATATTTTACAAGTCTTTATACACTCCTAAAATATACAATAACCTGCTTGAGGAAATTCATTAGATTATAATTTAGGCATACTAAGGTTACAGATAATTATTTACATATATAGAACAGTACTTAAAAGCTTCACTAGTTTTAATACAAGCAATAAAGCAAAGCTGTTACATTACTGGAATTCTTTCTTTTTTTCTATCATGCAACTTATAAAATAACAATCTATTCAGAAAAGCTATTTCACAACACAATTAAAGTTAATCAAAATCTGTTGTGCATGCTGTTAAACTCATTGAAAATATTTTATGATGTTGGATGTTGTAACAGGATATCGATCTATATTATAATCTCTTCACTGTAACTTATGGCAAGGCCCTGAACATATGGTTTACACAATGCAAATGGTTCTGATAAAATATTAGAAATGATGTATTCTTTTATACATTTATACCAAAAAAATTTAGCCCACATGGAAGAATTAAAGGGGAAAACGTTTTTTTTTAGGTATGGCCATGTTAGAAATGTCCTATCACCAATGAATGAACCTATGGTACACTTGTTATAGGATGTTGTGATGGTTTCTTGATTAAAAGAGCGCATAATAGGATTTATGATTTCCCAGAAATACACTGACAAGCAAAAGGGTAACAATGTTTTGTACTTTTGACTTTCAGGCTCCATATCTCACCATCCTACAGCTTCAAATGTGAGACTTAGGGTGCCTTAACACGGAGTTACGCTCCGTGCTTTTTGTTCATGTTACACGTGTAAAAATACACGCATAAAATGTAGTTAGCCATTGAGTTCAATGGCTTTTTTTTTTTAACATGCGTCTTTTTGTGCGCGCAAAAAGACGCGTGTTATAGGAAAAAAAACCATTGAACTCAATGGCTAACTACATTTTACACGTGTATTTTTACATGTGTAAAATGTAGCAAAATGCGCAAAGCGTTACTCCATGTGAAGGCACCCTTAGATCATTTTATAGACAGTTATCTTGGCTATCTCATACATGAATTTGGCTTGCCACTGTTTAGCATATGATTAGTTATGTAGACCCTTGTCATGTAACTGCATTGTTACTGTTTGGTAGAAAAAATCTTTTTCTTCTTGTATACGACATATTACAACTAGAGATGAGCGAACAGTAAAATGTCCGAGGTTCAATATTCGTTTCGAGTAGCCCCTCAATATTCGACTACTCGAATCGAATATCGAACCCTATTATAGTCTATGAGGGGGAAAATGCTCGTTTCAGGGGTAGGCAACGTTTGATCAAATTACACTTACCAAGTCCACAAGTGAGGGTCGGGCTGGATCCTCCGTGCAGTCTTCTCCTTGCAGCGTCCCCGCGGCGTCTTCCGGCTCTTCATTCACTCTGCCAGGCATCGGGCCTGGGCAGAGCCGACTGCGTGTGTCCGCTTGTAGTGCAGGCATGCGCAGTCGGCTCTGCCCAGGTCCGATGCCTGGCAGAGTGAATGAAGAGCCGGAAGATGCCGCGGGGAAGCTGCACAGAGAAGACTTCTAAAGGTAGGAGAAGAACCAGCATTGATTGTCCGACTGTTTAGCATTCGGCAAATCAATGTTGGTTCTGCATTGAACTTTTACATTCAAACAGCAAGTGGTACTCGATCGAGTACGAGTATTTCGAATACCGTAGTATTCCATCGAATACCTACTCGATCGAGTACTACTCGCTCATCTCTAATTACAACCTGTTCTCACATTCCCTAGTAGCTCAGTGTGTTATTAGTTTGATTCACAAGTGAAAGATCACTAGCTCAAATCAAGGATCAGCCATGAAATTTTTCTAAGCAAAGACAAACAGCATCAACCAGACCATTGATAGAGGTTTCTAAACCAAGAAAATTGCCAAAATGCATCATGTGAGTGCCATGACAGTTGGAAGAATATGAAATGAAGTCCATCCATCCATTTAAAAGCCAAGTGATGGGTGTCCATGCAAAATATTGACAAGTCGGCTCATCACAAGGTCTATCAGATCTTGCGTGACAATCATGGCTGTGGCGGTGGCTCGAGTGCTTCATAATAGTGAAATCACAGACATTCATGCAAGTACCGTGCAATGTGTGTTACACAAGTTTGGAATGGTGATCCAAAAAAATGTGAAGAAGACTCAACTTTAATATCATCATAAGAAGTGTTGGCTCAAGTTTTCAAAAAAGTATGAGAAGTGCACAGTAGAAGATTGCGAACAGTAGATTTAGAGCAATGA
Source organism: Leptodactylus fuscus (assembly GCF_031893055.1). Taxonomy (NCBI): domain Eukaryota; kingdom Metazoa; phylum Chordata; class Amphibia; order Anura; family Leptodactylidae; genus Leptodactylus; species Leptodactylus fuscus. The sequence continues at coordinate 43,677,710 of NC_134267.1, forward strand.
AATTGAATTCAATAGATTGGGCTTTGATATGTTGAAATGGGTCTGGAAGAAACACGGAAAAAAGGGGCTAATGGATCGAGAAATTTAAAGGGATTCTATCATTAGAATCCTGTATTTAGCTAAGCTCACTTCGGAATAGCCTATTCTTCCCCTACCTTTAGAAGTTTTCTCCATGCTGTCGTTCGGTATATATTCCTGTCTCTTCATTTTGCTAATGAGTCTTCTCTTCAGTGCCACCTTCTTCTTGATCTCTGCCTACACTTCTTCTCGGTCACAGGAAAATGGCCGACTGCACCATACCGAACTGTGGCACAGAGAAGACTTCTAAAGGTAGGGGAAGAATAGCCTTCCCCTTTTGAGTAAATATTATTCTGCCGTGGGTTTAGCTAAAAGTGGGATTCTAATGATAGAATCCCATTAAGGGACTGTCAAGTTTGTGATATGAGGTTGTTTCACAGCCAAAGACGTTGGATACTTGACCAGGATCGATGGTGGTCTCAGTGCTGAGCTATATGTGACTATTCTACAACAAGAGTTACTGTCTAGAATTTTGTTATCATGATGATATTGTATTGGAAGTAGAGACTTTCACCAAATTGTAGCTAAAGGTGGAAATATCTGTAGGAACGAGAGAATATTTTTGAATCAGCACTTTATCGCAAACAGCAAAGAAGACTGAAATTGTTAAACTAACAGAAAAACCAAGATGTGTCCTCCCTAGTACAAACCAGAAACATTGCGTACATTATAATAATATAATGATTTTGTAGGGAAATTTGTTATAGAATCAGTAGAGTCTTTTATACTGCAGTGACCCCCCCCCCCCCCCCCCCACTAAGTTCAATGTAGCAAAATTTTGGCTTAAAGAGGACTTTTCACGTCCTCGGGCACCTGCGGTGTAATACACCATTAGAAAGCCAACTTTACCATTCTGTGCCCCCGCTGAAGAGCTATCGGTGCCAGTACCGTAGCTCTTCGGTGTCAGAAGGGCGTTTCTGACAGTCTGTCAGGAACACCCCTCCTCACAGTAGCGTCTAGTCTATTGCGCTGTACTGTGAGAGGAGGCATTCCTTACCACCTAGTGATGATGCTGAGCAGAGAGGAACACCTCCTCTACTCCTGATAGAACTTGTCGATAGATGAGTACTGGGGGGGTCGTTCCTCACCATTCAGTGTCATTGTTAGGTGGTAAGGAATACACCCTCTCACAGTACAGCGCAATAGATGCTACTGTGAGAACTACGGTACTGGCACCGATAGCTCTTCAGTGGGGGCACAAAATGGAAAAGCAAGTAGTGCACTAAATTCAGCACACTGTCGGCTTTCTAGCGGTGTATTACACCGCAAGTGCCCGAGGACATGAAAGGTCCTCTTTAATATTTGACAAAAACTGAGTTCTATTTAGTATGTGTTTAAAGGGAGTCCGTCATCAGAACAATCCCTATTGATCTGTAAGGACAGTTATATTTGTCAGGGTTCATATCACTAAAATTCTTTTTTTCTGCTTTTAAATCAATGTCTTCATTGTTGAGATGTTAACTTTTTCCTGATATGCTAATGGGAAGTTTGGTGTAATGAGGGTGTCACTGAGGCTCTCATCAAACTTAAGAGCAATCTCAGTGATAGGACTGATAGGGTAAGGCAGTGTACAGGTCAATCATAGGAGGGATGGACAGAATGGGCACTGGAAAGCATAACGTTTTGTGACGAGAGCACAGGAGATGCCCTCTGCTCCCCAAAGCTCATTAGCATGTCAGGGAATAGCTAATATCTCAGCAACAAAGGCACCGACTGGGTAAAATGTTTGATTCATGTAAACCCCAGCTATCTGTGCTTATGATTCAATAGGGACAGATCTAGTGAGAGATACCCCTTTAAAAAAGTTTTTTCACCTCTCTCTACAACAAGACAGGACTTACTGGAAGAGGACATTATTTGACGCAAAACCTATTCTGGTGCCACTATTAGGCAATATAAACTATGCATAGACAGTCTAAAAATTTATCAAATTTATCTTCCAGCATCAGCCACTATAACAAGTCTGGAACATCATAGATATTATCAGTAACTTTTCCTCACTATGTATAACCAACCTACTATAATCTTGGTAGGGTTGAGCGATCGGGATCGGAAAAGATCAGATCCTGATTGGCGATCGAGTAAATTTCACAATCGGGTTCCGATCCTGCCTAAAAAATATTGGGAACAGAATTCCAATCCCGATCACTTAACTTACCTGCACAGATCCGCTGCTGCTCCCCTTTCTTCTCGCTCCTCTCCTCTCTCATTCACATGCCTGCAGAGTGCCGTGCGCCACCGCCTCCCTAGGCTAGAATTAGAGATGCTGGGAGAAGGTGGGCTTGTGGCTTAGGAGAGTGTGGGAGGGTACTGGGAGGGGAGACGTGAGTGATGCATTCAATTGTTTGCCCCATGCCTACCAGACCTTACATTTTAATGTGTTGAAATATATATTTGGCACTTAGGATACAAGATCCTATTTCACAACTCTGCATTTATGCATGTAATAACTACACAACTGCAAGTTAATTCTCAGCACACTGTACCCTGTGATTCCAAAAAATGTAAAACAGCTATTATGCAGTTGAATTAGAAGATATTGGTAAGATAAGACCGGGTGAATCAACTCTATATAGGCAGAGACAAATGAAACTATCAAGTTCATCCAGAGTGCCGCCTAGTAGCTGTTTCCTTTATAAGAGATATAAATCCTTTGATCTTCTTCCACATATCTTTTATCCATTGTATGAAGTGATCGGTACCATTTGTCATCTGATGCAACATAACTATCAGATCTCACTTATACAAGTAACATGCGGCACTTCACAGAGACTATAGGAACAATTATAGAATCATTTACCAGACTCTAAGAATCTGTAGGTTTTTATTCTAGTCACATTTGCTGTATTCTGTTTCACATCTGTAAGAAGAATCCTCAATCTTACAATCAGTCATATAATAATCTCAGAACCTTAGTCTTAGTCTTGTATGCTCTGAAAAAAATAAAAAATAAACATTTTCAGGAGAACAAAGCTATGAAATATTTACTATCAAGTATGGGAAGAGGAGGACCAGAGTAGGCAGTGACATAGGAGGCCTCTATGAGACAGATAGCATGGTGGCTCAGTGCTTAACACTGCAGCCTTGTAGCAATGGAGTTCTGGGTTTGAATCCTGCCAAGGACAACATCTGCAAGGAGTTTGTATGTCTTGTGTCTGCGTGGATTTCCTCCCACACTCCAAAGATATACTGATAGGGGGGGGGGGAAAAGGAGGCACTGAGGGTCAACAATTTTTAGACAATAGCTTGTAGTAACCTGTGATATTATGTTGCTTTCTGTTAGACCTCCGGGGCTAGAAGAGGCTCTTCTTGTATTCTGGTGGGCCACTCCAACCCTGGACATAATTTGTGACTTTTTAACAGTGTGTCCCTATATCAATAATAATGTTATGTTCAATGAGGCTAGGGATTAGTTTGGACAAACACAAAATGTGGAAGGGGATTATAATATGGTCAAATTCAGCATCCTCTGTGATAAAAGTTTTTATGGCATATAGAAAATGTTTTCCCAAATAACCTACTATGTAATGCCTTACATGAAGTCCGGGCAAAAAGAGGATTGGTGCAAAACCAAATAATAGGGATATTACAAACTACAAAACTGTATTAGTTTATAAAAGTTAAAATAAGTAAATAACAATGTGCTCCCCAAATACCAAAAAAACAAAAATTAGTAAATTAGCTATTTACAATTAAATAAACCAGTTGGACATTAGGGGTTTTCCTTTCCCTCCTAGCTTGGGGATCTATGTTGCCTCCCTACAGGTACGGAGGTTTAGAGCTGATATTTTCTCCCAACACAAACAAGTCCTGCTGGTAGCTACAAAGATCAAAGTGGAGGGGTGCTGTCAATATTGTTGTATAAGACAGCCACCAACATCTATTAGCAGTATCCCTTAACGTCGGACTATCTCCTATCTCCACCTTTAATCCACAATATGGGGTATTTCTGCCTCTGTGTGCTGGTAGGACAGGCAGAATTTTTAATTAGCATAATTAATTGCAGGACAACACCCCTATAAGAAGGCAAAAGAGACCTCCTCCCCCGTGTCAATTATAAAAAAAGCAATATTACCTAAAGAGCGGAAGCTTGTGCTGCTGTTAGGACTAAGGGAAAATATATTAACATCATAATCAACAATTCCCTTACATCTGACCAGCAGCACAGTATGGAGAAGTAGCAAGTAATCCCACTAGGGAGGGTTCTCTCGCACTATAGTGCTTAAGGGTGCATGCACACTGAGTAACGCCGGGCGTGTATGAGAGCCGTACACGCCAGCATTACAGCAGACTGCCGAACACTTCCCATTCACTTCAATGGGAGCGCTCGTAACAGCGGCGTTTACGAGCGCTCCCATTGAAGTGAATGGGAAGTGCTCGGCAGCCCTGCTGTAACGCCGGCGTGTACGGCTCTCATACACGCCCGGCGTTACGTAGTGTGCATGCACCCTAAGACAGTATGAATGTCCAAAGGCAGTAGCCTCTTAACTACGGACATCTAATTGATAGTGTTTAACCCCTTCCCGCCATAGCCGCCGGGTGTCTACTGCTTTAAGCAGTAGACAACCAGCTTTAATGCCTCCGATCAGTCCCCGGACCGATCGGAGGCATTAACCCCTCCGGAGCTGCGATCAAAGGCGCCGGAGGCGCCATTTTCCCGGCGGCGCCGCCATTTTGGCCTGGATCGCCGGCTCCTGGAGCATGCTCCAGGGCTGACGTCCCATTGCCATGACAGCTGGGAGCCTTGTACAGGCTCCCAGGCTTGTCTGCAAATCCTCTCTTTTGCATGCTGGTGTATACAGCCTGCAAAAGAGATGATGATTTTTTGCAATGCATTGCAATGCATTAGCATTGTAATGCATTGCATTAGTGATCAGACCCCCTGGGGTTCAACACCCCTAGGGGGTCTAATAAATGCAAAAAAAATAAATTAAAAAAAAGTAAAAAAAAATATAAAAAAATATAAAAAGGATTAAAAGTTCAAATCACCCCCCTTTCCCTAGAACAAATATAAAAGTAGTTAAAAACTGTGAAACATATACATGTTAGGTATCCCCGCGTCCGAAATCGGCCGCTCTACAAATCTATAAAAATATTTTTCCTGTTCGGTAAACGCTGTAGCGGGAAAAATAGTCGAAAGTGCCAAACAGCCGTTTTTTCACTGTTTTGATTCTGATAAAAATTTGAATAAAAAGTGATCAAAGCAATAACATTTCCCGAAAATGGTAGAACTAAAAAGTACACCCGGCCCCACAAAAAAAGATGCCCTATGCATCCCCGTACACTGATGTATAAAAAAGTTACGGCCGTCGGAATATGGCGACTTTTAGAAAAAAAATTTTTTAACACAGTTTTGGAATTTTTTTTAGGCATCAAAATGTAAATAAAACCATATAAATTTGGTATCCCTGGAACCGTACCGAAACACAGAATATAGGGGACATGTCATTTTGGCTGCACAGTGAACGCCGTAAAACCAAAGCCCGTAAGAAAGTCGCAGAAATGCATTTTTTCTTCAAATCCACCCCATTCTGAATTTTTTTCCTGCTTCCCAGTACATTATATAGAATAATTAATGGTGGCATCATGAAGAAAAATTTGTCCCGCAAAAATTAAGACCTCATATGGCTCTGGGAGCGGAGAAATAAAAAAGTTATGGGGTTTAGAAGGAGGGGAGTCAAAAACGAAAAACAAAAATCAAAAAATGCCATCGGCGGGAAGGGGTTAACAAAAGTTAGCTAGACTGACCAAAAAGCAAGACAGACTCGCAGCCAAGGAGGCTGATACAGCCCTGGTTGAATGGGCTCTGATGAACTCCTGAAATAGAAAAAAGTATGAAAAGTAGTCAATCCTTAAAATCCTTTTAGGAAAAAATGGGAGGAAAAAAGATCCTCCCTCCGCCTGTCCCACCATACAGAACAGAAAAAACACAGGGGGAGGAGGTCTCTTTCGCCCTCTAATAGGGATTTTGTCCTGCAATTAATCATGCTAATTAAAAATTCTGCCTGTCCTACCAGCACACAGAGGCAGAAATACCCCATGTTTGCTGCTTGTGGGACGTAAGGGAATAAAAAAATATCATACTACTCTCCCTGCAGACTGCACGTTCTCCTACACATCGATTGTACCGAAAATGCAAGTTGCAATGGGTATGGCCATCTAGCGAATCCCATCCACACATTGCAGAAAAATACATAGTGGAAATGCTGCGATTTCCAAAACCATTCCTTTTTTGGAAATTACAGCATGTCAATTATAACTACAGAAATGCTGACGTTTTCCGTATAGGTAATGGAAGCAGAAATGCTGCAGAAGAAAACTCTGTGGACTTACTGCGAAAAGCGCTGCGGGAAAACTACTAAGTCGTTTTTTTCTGCAGCCTGCCTTGGAAAAGCAAATGCATTTTTACTTCTTTTTCTTATAAATATCCACTGGAGCAATAAAACTTTTTTGTTTCCAAAGTTTATTTTATCATATAATGTTCTGATCAGAATAAATATTTGTGCAGGGTATTTTATGCAAGTTTATACCTTCTGATCCTTTTGAATAATAAAGTTTTAGGATTTCAGCTCTCTATTTAATTAATATCGGACTGTCTCAAGTATTAAAGAGTAAAAAGAGTTACCAAGAAAACTCCAAGCAGCAAAACTGGATGAAACAGACAATCTCTCTAGGTGGCTGGATTAAAGTAACCATCTCTTTTTACATTATATGCTGACTCGCTGTAGCAGGGAAAATGCAGTGTTTCTAGATCAAATTCTTCTGTACAAGTTGGCAGGCTATAGTGAAGCACTTTAAAATCCAATTGCATTTGGTGACAAGAATTGGATTGTAATTAGATTGCAATCATTGTAAATCAAAAACATGGCCCATCTCTCCTTTCAAACCCTCTATCAACTGTGTGGCAGCACAGAATGGTGTTGCTTTGTTCGGTTTTTGTTATTAGAAATGAATCCCACACTGTTATGTAAGACAGCTCCTGATTATCAATTTCAATGGTCTCAGGGTAGTGCTATATTGTTCGGAGCCTTGACAAAAAAATATTGCTACAGTACTGCTTTATGTGCTCACTGGCAGGAGAAAAAAATGATTCAGTTCACAAAGCAACATATTGATCATAATAGGAAGAGCGATAAAATGTATCAGTCTGTTTATAATGGAATTAAAATGTTAGTATTTCACATGAGAACAAATAATGAAGAACCACAAGCTGGCAACATTTAAGACTAGAATTCCTATTGTTCTCTTTGCTATTGAGTGTAGTGGTTATTAGAGATGAGTGAGTATATTCCATCCCATTCATAGCTATTGTTGTAAAAAAAAGCGCCAGGGAAGGTGGGAGGGGATTCGAATATTTACCGCGTGGTATTCTACCAAGTACACCAATAACTATGCAAAGGGAGGTATTCGATCAAATACTATTTGCTCATCTCTAGTGGTTATGTGGTTTTGCAAATCGCAGCATGTCACAGCACGTATTTACCCACACTATAGGAATGGGATTCGCCATCCACTACACAGTCACTGTAAAACGTCCCTTTTTTTTCTGCGGTGTGTCCGCCAAACCCAAACCCCATGTTTACACCACATGGGGCCCCGGCCTTAAGCAAGAATTTTCTTGCTGTTTTTAATGGTATTATATTAGGAAAAATAAACCAGCTAAACTACATTGGTCAAATGTTACAGGTTATTCAATAACTAATTAGGAATAACTTTACATGTTGTTGGAGGGGTGTTCTTTGCATTCTATGATGATTTTTGCTTTATTGGCATTTTGCTTTCAAAATGTAGCATGCTCTGGGTATGGCATTTTTTTTTCAGGAATTTTCCCCATTTATTTCATTATAGGAGAAAGACCAGAAAACTGCTGTGTGAAAAATATAATATCAGGACCAAAAAATGCTATTAACCCCTTCCCGACATTCGCCGTAATAGTACGGCGCTGCAGGGAAGGGCTTCCCGCAAACCGCCGTACTATTACTGCGGATGCATGGTGCGCACACAGAAACTGTGTGCGCACCATGCACAGCGGGTGTCAGCCGTAATACACGGCTGACAATGCCCCATAACACCCGCGGTCAGAACCGGGTCCGATCGCGGGTGTTAACCCCTGAGATGCCGGTGATCAACATGACCACCGGCACCTCCGGGGTTACAGTGTCATATGGTGCCGATCGGCACCCCCCGCGCCGGTTTCGGGGGGTGCCGGTGTTCGTAGGGGGCAGCCCGGGGTCTGATCAGTGACCCCGGGTCTGCCCCATCACTTACCCCGTCCTCGCGCCTGGCCGATCCTGCCGTAAATGAAGCTGTCAGCCTGTGCGTCTACACAGGCTGACAGCTTCCTATACAATGCAATACACGTGTAGCACGTGTATTGCAGCGTATCTCTATTGAAGCAGTGATCAGCCGATCACTGCTTCAATTCCCCATGGGGACAGGAAAAAAAAGTGAAAAAAAAGTCAAAATAAAAAAGTTTAAATAAGTTTAAAATAAATTATAAATAAATAAAGCCCCAAAAATCCCTTTTTCCCCATATAAAATGTTTTATTATGTAAAATAAAGAAAAATAGAAAAAAACATTACATATTTGGTATCGCCGCGTCCGTAATAACCTGAACAATAAAATTAAAACATTATTTAACCCGAACGGCGAATGTCGTAAAAAAAAAAAACGTAGAAAACCGCACAAAATAATGATTATTCACCACCTTTCCCTTACAAAATGTTCAATAAAAAGTAATCAAATGGTCAGATGAAAACCAAAATGGTACCAATAAAAAGAAGAGGTCTTCCCGCAAAAAATAAGCCCTCAACCAGCTCTGTCTAGCGAAAAATAAAAACGTTATGCCTTTCAGAAGATGGCGATGCAAAAACAATAGATTTTTTTCCCTGAATTGAATTCTATTCTGCACAAATAGCAACGCATTAAAAAATCATATAAATGAGGTATCGCCGTAACCGTACTGACCCGCAGAATAAAGGTAACATGTTACTTATGCTGTACGCTGCACGGGGGAAAAAAAAATGCTAAAAAGCAATGCCAGAATTGATGTTTCCTTTTACATCCCACCCAGAAAGAGTTAATAAAATGTAGTCAATAAGTTACAGGCCCCAAAATGGTGGCATTGAAAAGTACATCTAATACCGCAAACACCAAGCCCTCATATGGCCACATTGCCAGAAAATAAAAATAAAGATTTAGCTTGTACAATGTGAAGACAAAAACCCTAAAAGTCGCCAAATCATTAGGACATAAGTGGCTGCGACTAGAAGGAAATGTGTAAGCGGTGCGAGCGTTTTCAGGGGGCACCCCATATTTAGAGCTTATGAGAGAGAAGACACCAGCGCTGATCCCCCAGAATGCCCCTCTTCCCCGTCCGTGTCATAGGAGCTAGTGGGAAAATAGAATGGGATTTGGTGTACCCAATTTACTCCACAAAGCTTACATATTCATTTCTGGGTTACTAATGCTCACTACATCACTTGATAAATTCTTTGAGGGGTGCGGTTTTCAAAATGGGGTCACTTTCTAGAGGTTTCCACTGTTTTGACTCCTCAAGGGCTTTGTAAATGCGACATGGTTCCTGAAACTGATCACAGCCAGATCTGCCCTCTAAAAGCTCTTTGGCGCGCCTTCCCTTCTGTGTCTCACTGTGCGTCCATATATTCGTTTACACCCACAAGTGGGGTACTATGGTAGTCGGGAGAACTTGCCTAACAAATTGTGGGATGCATTTTCTCCTTTAACCCCTTGTGAATGTGCAAATTCTAGGGCTAAACGAAAATATTAGTAAAATAAATTCAAATTTGAAAATTTCACCTCCATTTTGTATTAATTCCTGTTAAGCACTTATAGGGTTAAATTACTAGGTATATGTTGTTTTGGCTTATTTAAGGGGTGCAGTTTTGAAAATGGGGTGATTTATGGGGGGCTTTAATACAAGGGTCTTTCAAAACGCTTACATAACTGGATTAGGCCCTTTAAAAAATGGGTTTTGGAAATTTCTTGAAAATTTTGAATATTGTTGTTTCACTTGTAAATCTTATAATGTCCGTAAAAATTAAAAGGGTGACTAAAGTTTGATGCCAACATAAAGCAGAGATCTGGGACATGAGATTTATGATATAATTTTGGCGGTCTGACTATCTGTATGTAATGCACATCATTTCAAACTTTATAAAATGCATTTTTTTCAAAATTTCCACCAAATTTCCAATTTTTTTATAATTAAACACAAAACATATCAACCAAAATTTACCACTAACATGAAGTACAATGTGTTACGAAAAAACAATCTTAAAATCACCTTGGTAAGTTAAAGCGTTCCAAAGTTATTGCCACATAAAGTGACACATGTCAGTTTTGAAAAATCGAGCTTGGTCAGGAAGTCAAAAAGTGCCATCGGCGGGAAGGGGTTAAAATACAAAGCAATTAAGAAGAGCAAACCTTGAATGATACATTTTGTTTCAGATTCAGGCAACCGGGTCCTGGATTTGTTTCAGGTCGAACCACAACTTAAATTGACTTAAAACATAGTGTATGACACTGTCAGGGCTCCTTGGAACCTATCTATCCAATTTCTAGCTCTCTAAGGCCCCTTGTAGACGACTGTGGCATTGTTCAACATGCTATACAGGTTTTTCTCAGACAGCACACTGACCCGTTCACTTCTGTTGGCCCAAGCATGTGACCATGAATTAAACATGTGCTGGCCGTGCTGTTCAATCACAGCCGGTGGCTAGCACAAGGTCATAGGCAACCGGCCTAAGGCAAATGACAGCTAAAGTTATCTCAAATTGAAAGTGACATGTATGGCTATGGAAAAATGCATGGTAAGCAGAGGATACAAACTCAGAATTTAACCATATACTGCCCTGACTCCCAATTTTACATATTTTAAAACACTGCAAAAATTAAGTTTTTTGGGGGGGTTGGGGGTAAAAGGTGCTTGGCTGTATTTTTTCGACAACCATTATGGTCATATTACAAAAAACAATGGATTTATAGAAAATTAGCCTATTTTGATGACTTGTAAGTGCTACAGGCTTATTGTTATTTGGGAGACAAATTTGTGGCTGTGAGCCTAGTTGAAAAGTGATGAAGAGTTGGCTTTTCAAAATAAAAAAGGCATCAAAACCTTCCCTTTATGAGAGCAGATGTGAAATCAATATGGTTTTGTCTTTTTTCTTTATTCCATATGAATCAATAGTGTGGTACAGTGGATTGTGACGGACCAAGCCACAGGACTGATCTGGATGAGTGGTAGCAGCTGTGGCAACATGAGTGGCACTATATCATGAAAGAAGATAATGGACCATACCGCACTACATGTCTAGCTGAGTGTTGGTAGTTGTGAAGGCCTACTGGTGGGATTGGTGGTAGATATATAAGTGGCAGTACGGCATGGAAAAAAGTGATGTCAGTAGTGGTAGCTTTGGCAACAAAAGTGGCGGTACTGAATGCAAAGATATAGGTCCCAGGGGATGTCTGGCTGACTGGTGGGAATGATCATAGCTGTGGCAACATGAGTGGTAGTGCAGAATGAAATGATATGATGGAACAGACCAGAGGACATGTCTGGCTGGTTGGTGTATGAAATTAGAAGAGTGGCAATAAAAGGGTTAACTGTCCTTTGTCATACTGTTACAGTCAGACTCACAACAGCATGGACATTTTCCATCATTCCTATCTATGAATTTTCTAGTCTGCCTGAAATTGATTAAATCTGATTAAACTCTACTATGACTAAGATTCTGTAAAGAGGGAAACACTGCCTCTGTATGCTGACCTCTATGGGAAGCAGCTCCCTTGAACATCATGTCCGACTTTCCAAGAAGCCTTTATTGAAATGATGCGGGATTTTGCCAAGTCAGAAACATATTTGCATATTCTTCCCATAATCCCTCAAAGTGGAGCGAAAAGGGCTTTGTAAGACTCCATACACCTACAAGGTGGTCTCTCCCTAAGGAGTGACAATATCCCCATAAGATTCTGTATACCTACAAAAGAATAATTGACATGCTGCAATTTACACAAACATAATGGTTTTTGAAATCGCAGCATTTCCGTTGTGGCTATTCCCTGTCCTTAGGAAGCTGGGTCACAGTTTAATGTTAAATAGAGATGAGCGAACAGTAAAATGTTCGAGTTTCGATATTCGACTACTTGAATCGAATATCGAACCCTATTATAGTCTACGGGGGGAAAATGCTCATTTCAGGGGTAGGCAACATTCGATCAAATTATACTTACCAAGTCCATGAGTGAAGGTCGGGCTGGATCCTCCGAGAAGTCTTCTCCGTACAGCATCCCCACGGCATCTTCTGGCTCTGAATTCACTCTGCCAAGCATCGGGCCTGGGCAGAGCCGCCTGCGCATGTCTGCACTACAAGCGGACATGCACAATCGGCTCTGCCCAGGCCCGATTCCAGACAGAGTGAATTCAGAGCCAGAAGACGCCGCGGGGAAGCTGCACGGAGAAGACTTCTAAAGGTAGGAGAAGAACCAGCGTTGATTGGCCGACTGTATAGCATTCGGCCAATCAATGCTGGTTCTGCATCAAACTTTTCCATTCGAATAGCGAGTGGTACTCGATCGAGTATGAGTATTTCCAATACCGTAGTATTCGATCGAATACCTACTCAATCGAATACTACTCGCTCATCTCTAATGTTAATCCATCTCAAACCCTTTTTGCCCCATAGCTGTGTTTTCTAAACAGGAGTCACAAACTAAGTAATATTTTATTTCTCCGGAATAACTTCATTATATATCATTTTATTTCTGCATTTCATTATTTATTCATTTAAGGATTTTGGTCTGTGAATTGAAATGCAAAGTACACGAGTTAAACGTTTTTAAAAGGTATATTATACATGAGGTTTATCATCCTACAATCATCATTAATGTATGAAGCACATTGACAGCTCACTTCATTAAAGTGTTTTATGCTAACATGTCCATATATTTCACCAGTTATACTCAATAAGACACAATTTATTACAGCATTGTATAAACATGATAAAGCTCAAAGGATACTTTTTGTCATCGATAAAATATAACGTTATATAACTGCTGTATTAATGAATGAATGAGAAAGAGCTTTTATTGTAGGACAAAGAAAGAAAAGAGTAAACATAAAGGAAACAATGTATTGCTGGAGTTGTATTCTCTTGACCCACTAACTTGGTATGCCATACTAAATTATTATGTTCCTCCAGTATTTATGCTATTAATACATTTTGTAATATATTTTATAGAGATTTTGGCTCCTTTCTGAGAAATCATGAAACCCACTTTTTGCCCCCTGTTTCTCCATTGATAATAGAAAGTAAGGGGACGTACTAGTGTAATACAGAAAAGTTGATCCTGGAGCAGGAGTCACTTCAAACACTTACATCTAAGGCTTTAGGAAATGTAGAACTATGCTTCTCCCATATTCCAAGTGTATTTCATCTGATGATATCTCTGGATGTAATACAGGAAGAACTGTTGAGAATTCCATCCAGTTAAGTTATTTTTTTAACTTCTAAGATATGTCAATACACAGTGCAATGGAAAAAAGGTAAAGGAAAAAATACTCAGCCATCCAAGAGAAATCTTCACATCAGTCTGTATTCCACTCCTAGTCCTGTATTGCACAGCACGGATCCAAGACCTCTTTGGGTTGAGGCAGACGAATAGTTTCAACATGCGGAAAATGATCCAGCCGGCAAAATGAAAGATAAAACTTAACCTTTAATCTTCTAACTCATCATACAAAAATGGTCCAAGATAACATGATCATAAAACACTGCCTGGCTGAAGCGTTTTGGAAAGATCCTTAATCATAGGCTATGATTAAGGATCTTTCCGAAATGCATCCACATAAGATAAGATCAGATAATCCTTTAGTAGTCCCAACATGGGGATATTCAGTGTGTTACAGCAGCATGGATAATACAGTAATATATTACAAAAAAGAAAACATACAATCTCAGAATAGAAGATGGAGGAGATACTAGGAGTCATAGCAACTAAGAAGAAAAGAAAGACTTCAGGATCATTTAGTTCTCTGTGTGGAGTGATCTTCACTTAGCCTGATGTTGATTGTACAGCCTGACCGTGGTTGGGAGGAAGGATCTCGGATAGACCCTTCTCACACTTGGGGTGAAGCAGTCGATCACTGCCAGTACTGCCTAGTGCTATCATGGTATTATACATGGGATGGGAGTTGTTCTCCAATATGGAGCTCACCACGGACAGTATATCAAAGTCTACCAAAAACTGGTACTCAAGTAAGCCTAAAGTCTCCTCCTGAGAAATGAATTATGCCAGTCCTTCATAGTGCTACCATAATGTTTCATAAAGGAAACAAACTTTCAGCAATCTTGTCAGTACTGAAAAAAAAAACCCTAAACAATTTTTTTTGCGATCTACAGCAGGTCACTCGGTGTTGTTTTCCAAAGACAAACATTTAGGTTATGAAATTGTGCTATGACTCTCTGCCATAAATATGTCACTGTATTTCCATAACCTTACTGTGTCAAACCACAAAAAGTAGTACTATACTTTTTGGTCTACTTTGCACCTGTCTCACATTGTTTTGCTCTTTAGTCTTTTCATCAATACCGTATATGTCAGAATTTATAAATTATCAACAGTAACTGTCTTGGAAGTGTATGTGTGTCCCATATGATTCTATCAAAAAAAAGTCAATTCATCATCAACATCTATACTCTGTCTATCACTACCTAAAGAAGAAAGGGACTTATGCTCAAAAGTGTCCTTCAAAAGCTGTTCAGAATTTTCACACCTCTGAATGTTTTCCCTCTGCTTTTATATTGACGCTTACTGATTCTCCTTGTCATTTATTATTAAAAGCTGCTAGAGCATGAGTTGTATTATGTCAAAGCACTGCTTCTGGCAATTGTCATTTGTGTGTTTTTATATAAACAATTTATTTTACTGAGAAAAAAAACAAAAAACTAAATAATAGTATAAAACTGAAACGGCAAATTTTCAAGAAGAGGAATATCATAAAGTAACTAACAAATAGGATACAATAACTAATTAGCACACATTGTTATATGTCAAGTGGCTTTAAGGTTAGTTCTCCTTCATTAGAACTTATAGGAAGCCATTATATCGCAATCTTAACATTTCATTTAGTAATTTGGGTTTACAGTATATTTCCAATTAGAATACAACATCTCATAAAGGCACAGTACAGGTGAACATAAGAAAATGTGTAATACAGATGTAACCATCTTTAAAGGGATCCTATTAGAGATGAGCAAACACTAAAATGTCCGAGGTTCGAAATCCGATTCAAACAGCCGCACACTGTTCGACTGTTCAAACGGATTTCAAACCCCATTATAGTCTATGGGGGGAAATGCTCGTTTCAGGGGTATGTAACATTTGATAAAATTATACTTACCAAGTCCACGAGTGACGGTTGGGCTGGATTCTCCTTGAAGTCTTCTCCCGGCACAGTGCCCCCACGGTGTCTTCCGGCTGGAATTCACTCTGCCTAGGCAGAGCCTACTGCGCATGCGCGGTCGGCTCTGTCCGGGCCGACGCCTGAGCAGAGCTGACTGCGCATGCGTGGGCATGCCCGCGCATGCACAGTCGGCTCTGCCTAGGCCAGATGCCTAGGCAGAGTGAATTCCAGCCGGAAGACGCCGCGGGGATGCTGCACGGAGAAGACTTCTAAAGGTAAGAGAAGAACCAGCGTTGATTGGCAGAATGTATAGCATTCTGCCAATCAACGCTGGTTCTGCATCGAACTTAAAACTTCGAACACTACTCGCTCATCTCTAGATTCTATCATTAGATTGTTCATCTGGCCACAAGAAATTGCCCCTGCACATGCGCGGTCGGCTCTTTCGGTTGAAGACGCAGAGAAGAGGCTGTTGCGAGAAGATGGAGAGTCTGCAGGCAGCACAGGGGAAGCCCCCAGTGCTGTTTGAGCACAGTGGGACCACGCCCAGTGCTGTCTGGAGACTCATTTGGATACAATAAAAAACATGAATCACCGGAACGGCGGCGCAGAGAAGACATCTAAAGTAGGGGAAGAATAGACTTTCTTAAGGCTATTCCGACATGGTAGGTCTTAAAAAAAAAGCATTCTAGTGATAGAATCCCTTTAACTTGAATCTTGTAGCTTGCTGCACCATGAAAACTCACAACAAAAGCCATTGAATGGAAAAATTTGATTTATTCTATGGTCACGTATTTGCAACATATGTAGCTAGTGCAGAGGGGAGCTACATTTTACACCACCAGCAAAGCTCATTATTTTTTTGTTTAATTTTATCCACACATTGCCGGGAAAATAAAGCTCAGTTTTGAGCAGCAATATTAATTCTATCTGCAAAATTGCAAGTGTTTTCCCTAAATCTTTAATAGGGGAAGAGAAAAATGTAAAGAATAACGCAGCAAAACTCAATGAAAAATGATGTGATAAAGTTTTCCCTCTCCTTCATTTCACTCATATCCATATCCAGCCTCACACACAGAAGTCTATTGAAAGTCGAAGTGGAGGAGGAGGCTGATTCAGGCTAGCAATTCTTATATGGCCTCCTTCTGTACAGCAGAAGAGCATCTTGTTAGATATATTAGAGTCAATAGGTCACTAAGTGTATCAGAACTTAGCAACCGCAGGGTGAGTCTCTTTTCCAGTAGTCTCTTCCTTACATCTCCATAGACTTCTATGTTAAAAGTAAGCCAGCCTAATAAACAGAGAATAAAGCACTTTTTTTAAATAAGATATATAACAAAGTTTGTTTTATGTTTAGTTTTCATTTACGAGACGTTATTTTATAATTGAAGGTACATCGTAAAGTCTAAGTGAGATGCATTCCTGTTTACAACAAAATCATTGAAGTGGCCTTTTTATTTCCTAAATTGTTATTTATCAAAGTCAATAGGGAAATAATACAAAGATTTAATACATAAAGCATGTTGCACAGTTTTCCCGCTAGCTGCTATGAAGTCTCATACACTCGGCATTATTCTTTGTCTGCTTCTAATGAACTAGCAGTGGTTCTTCAGTGAATGAAGAGCCTTAGAACATTTACGGACAATAGCATGATCAGTAGAGACAATTTTCTTCTCTTTAATAAGATATAAAGTACTATAAAGTCTTTAAATGTGCCGTACTATTGATTAATGTAAAAGAAAAGTCAACAATACAGACTTGTCCATCCTTACCTTTCCTTTTGGCTAGACATGTTCAGTGAGTTCAAAGAAACACAATCTCATGATATATTAACACAAAGGGATACACCAACTATCCTGTGTGTGTCTATCTGTGGTGTGCATTGCAACATTTCAAGTTTCTTTTAGCATGTTGTCATGTTGTGTTGAATGGGTTTCATAACAAATTCTATTATTTAAAGAGGTATTCCCATCTCAAGGATCCTATCTATACTGCTAGCTTATGTAAATTCCATAGTTTTAATAAATACATTACTTTAAAAACGCTACTTTGTTTGCCTGCTATATTAACTTATTCCTCCCATTGTTTACACAACATTGCCAAGGAAGCCGATACATTATCTGTTATCTGATCCTCACTGCTCTGGAGAGAGGAGGGTGGCCGAGTTCTCAGAATCACGCTTGTCTTCAGAGCTGTTATCTCTTGCTCTACATCCGGGGAATCACGTCAGCTAATTGAAGTATGCTGATAAAAGCTTGGACAGAGTCTGTTATCTCTCCATGTAAATACATAGATAACAATGAGTTTACGGCAAGTCCGTTGTCAGTCCTGGCAGCATGTATAAGTTTTTTTACCTCGAAATCTGTGAAATGTAATTTATATTCACTGATCTGCACAATTTATTATACTGATGTCTTATTTCATCTGCATTTATAATAGATTTCTAGTAATCATAATGTGTGATGGTAAAGGTAATGTTTATATCTATTGAGGTACTGTCCATCAAACATTAAAAGTGGCCCACCAGCCTGTTGAAGAATGCAGGAAATGATAAGAAGATAATGCATGCAAAGATGGTGAGAGAGGGAGTGTTATGGTCAGAAGGGATTTTTAAAAAAAATAAATAAACAAAAACCCTGCGGAGCCCTACTGGACTCTGAACCGCAGAAACACCCTGGTGTGAACACGGTCTGGCAGTTAGTGTCACTGCCAGATAACTACACCAACCTGGTGTGCTCTGTTAAATCACAGAGACAGCCTGTGTAGCTCAGAGTAGCCACTACAACAAAACAAAACTGTCTAGTCAGAACTCCTGAACTAGACAGAGACCAAGTATACAGTGTGTGCTACAAGTTCCAATTTGATACACAAGGCAGCTCACTGCCCAACAACTAATAGTGTGATTCTAACTGAGGGAATTAACTAGCTATGGCCAACTAGAGAACCACACAGGAACCCATGCGCACACACACACACACACACACACACACACACACTTAGCAAATGTGATTTGAATCTAGAGCAGGACGGCCCAAACCAGACTTCTTAAAAGGAGGGAAGGTGAGCCTGAACAACCAGCCCAGGTGCTCAAGCCAGGTGTCCATAGGCTGACACCACTGTCAGTCAGTAGACTGACCACGCCCATCGGCTGGAAGGGAATTAATCCCATGAATGCTGGACTGAGCAGAGACAGCGGAACAGGCTGCGACCCTGATATCTTGTCCACAGCTGCCGCACAGTCCTAACAGGGAGATGGGAAACCCCATTTAACTAAACCATAGATCAGTTAAGTGTGGACTCCTCTGTGTGCTTTTATTGTAACTTCTGCTTTAACCCCTGGAATTCAATTGACATTTTCTCAAAAGCAATCATGTACATATTAGAAGGGGCACATTAATGGAGTCTAAGACATCAATAAGAAATCCTTAGGAAAGATAATCAGATTGATGGGGGTTTGACACCCAGCACTCCCACTGATCAGAGTTTTGAAGCGACTACAGCAGAACCAATGTTGCTGATTCTTTGTATAGCAGCTGTACTTCCTATCACTGCTGAGTCCCATTCGCTTGAACGGGCCATGTGACTTATAAACGTGACCTTTAAAACAGGAGTGGTGCACAGTGATGTGCCCCTGCCTCTGAACGGCTCATCTGTTGGAAACCCAATGATCAGGCCCCCATCAATTAAATAATGATAACATATACTAAGGCTAGGTCATCAATATTTTAGTTCCGGAAAACCTTTTTTCACTTTTTCCCCTTGTAGAATCTTGCTTCACCTACACTTTAACATGCATCAAAAGCAATGTTCATTCAACAGAATGACAATGAACCACTGTTTCCTGCATAACGGCTGGCAAAAAGCTCTCCCTTACAAACGAACATGTTAAATGTGCTGCATTGTGGCCTCTTCATTCTGAGCATTGTTAGGAATGCTGACAGATCCTCACTGGACAACTAGGGATGGCATATAACATCTGATACAATCTGCCATCACTTGTAAACAGTTGGAAATTCCTATTTAGCCCGTAGCGTTTTACAGTACCTGCAAAGTGGATGAAATTCTGGCTAATCCAATCCACACATTGCAGAAAAATATCCACAGTGAACATACTGTAATTTGAAAAACTGTTGTGTTTTTGGAAATCGTCCAGGGTTTTTATACTGACTGACAGATCTGTAGTCGGGAAGGAATTTTTTCCCCTGAAATAGGGCAATTGGCATGAGCCTCATGGGGTTTTTTGCCTTCCCCTGGATCAACACTGTAGGGATTGTAGGGTTATAGGTTGGACTTGATGGACCTCATCTACTATGTAACTATATCAATTAGGGGTCACATGGTGGCTCAGTGGTTAGCACTGCAGCCTTGCAACACTGGGTTCTGGTGTTCAAATCCCACCAAGGGCAAAAAAAAATCTGTAAGGTGTTTGTATGTTCTTCCTGTGTTTGTATGGATTTCCATCCCATATTCCAAAAAATACATATTGATGGGGGGGAAGAACATTGTGTGGCTCACAATCTACGTTAAAAAAAAAAAACTATATCAATTATACCTGTGGAAACGCTGGTGTCTTTCCGTATAGGTATAATAGAAGCAGAAAGTCTGTAAACTTTCAGTGAATAGCGCTGAGGTTAAAAATACTTCTTGACTGTGACTTAGCTTGAAGCTCATTTTTAAGAACTTAGGGTTTCGGCAGACTATACCACAGTAATAAAACAGATGGTTATTGTTATTATTACATTATAACCAATTCAACCTATGCTACATATTCGAAAAACTATTTTTGTTGAATATTGGATATTTTTATAAATATTTTCTAAATAATTGTATATGTATAACGAGGGGGATTCAATATAGTAGATGTCCAAAGATGTTGTAATTTTAAAGTCGTAAGTAATCCCAATCCATGTATATAGTCATGTAATTTCATGCAAAATTCAGAAAATGAGCCGCACAAAATTTCTGGCCCCCTCAACTTAATTTGATTGAACACCCTTTGGAAAAAAAAATAACTGAAATCAAACACTGCTTCTAACCATCAGCAAGCTTCTTACACCTCTCACCTGGAATTTTGGACCAGTCTTCTTTTTCAAGCTGCTCCAGGTCTCATATCTCAATGGCGCCTTCTCAACAGCAATTTTGCGATCTCTCCACAGGTGTTCAATAGGATTTAGATCCAGACTCATTGCTCACCACTTCAGAACTATCCAGAACTTTGTTTTCAACCATTTCTGGGGGTCTTTATGATTACGGTCCCACATGGCGTAAATTTTGCAGCAAAAAACGAAGTGTTTTACAGTACGTGCAAAGTGGATTGAATTCTGGCTAATCCCTTCCATACATTGCAGAAAAATATACGCAATGGACATAATGAGGTTTCAAAAACTGTTGCATTTTTTGTAAATCGCAGCATGTCAATTACACCTACAGAAACACTGGTGTTTTCCATATAGGCATAATTGAAGTAGTTTTCCTCTGAGAACTTTCGGTGAAAGCATGGCCAAAAAACTGCAAAGCATTTCCGCCTTGTTTTTTCCAACAGCGCTTGTTCTTGCAGCTCGCTACATGAGACCTTACCCTTTGAAGTATGTTTGGGGTCATCTGTGTCAGCAGAGGGGTCTTCCTGGGTCTCCTGCCATAGAGTTTAATTTACTTCAAATGTCAACGGATAGTTTGCAATGACACTACTGTACCCTGAGCCTACAGGACAGCTTGAATTTCTTTGGTACTTGATTGGGGCTGCTTATCTACCATCTGGTGGATGCATTGCAAGAGATTAGTTACAGTGCCATGGGTTGTAAATTTCTTGATTATGTTGCGCACCGTCGACAAATGAATATCAGTATCTCTGGAGATGGACTTCTAACCTTGAGGTTGTTGATACTTTTCCTCAATTTTGGTTGTCAAGTCCTCAGACAGTTCTCTTCTCCTCTTTCTGTTCTCCATGCTTAGTGTGGCACACACAACAATGCAAAGATTGAGTCAACTTTTTTCCTTTTTAACTGGATTCAGGAGTGATTTCATTTATATTGCCCACACCTGTTACTTGCTTAGGCGGGTCTGAACAAGAATCATATGCTTGAAATAAAGTTACTTACCCACAATTTTGAAAAGTTACCAACAATTTTACCCAACCCATTTTTGGAGTTTTGTGTAAAATTATGTCCAATTTGCCTTTTTTTCTCATTATTTTGTGTTGATCTGATACACACAAAGGAAATTTACATGTGTATAACAACATGTTTGTAATTGCAATCATTTTTTGTGGAGAAATACTTCATTTTTGTAAAACTTTCAGGGGTGCCTGAATAAATTATTATATTTAAATTATTATGTGTGTGGTCTGTTTCAATCCATTATAACTGACTGCCATCCAAAGTTTATATGGGTAATTTTTTGGTTAAAGGGGTATTCCCACGTCGCATACTCATCAGTCTTTACTGCTGTAAAATCTTAGTAAACAATAGAGGCAAATTGTTAGGATGGGTTCCCGCAGGTTTGCCTTCAGGTGCACAGCGCCACCTGCGGGCCAACCCAACACTCGCTGTCGAACGGTGAGACGACTGGAGTATAAGTCCAGATCTTGCCCTACTGAGCATGCTCAGGCATTTCAAAGTCGCTCAGAAACTAAGTCCCATCGTGGCCCTACTGAGCATGACCGAAGAGGTCATGGCCACCGCCCCTAATGGGCGGGGACTTTCCTTTATAAGGTGTGAGGCGACGCCCGCCCGGTGCTCACACTTTATCTAAAAAAACACGTAAGACAGGAGGTTATGACAGGAGCTCCAGGCTGCTTCCAGTAGCTAGGCAGGTAGCTAGGTTAGGCCGCTGTGTGGGGTTATCTTAGCTTCCAGCTAGTACTGTTAGCTAGACCTATAAGTCCTGAATGTACTGGCAGCTCCACACTACGGCTCGGTGCAGTGGACTCTGTACCAGCCGGTGAACTGGCGGCAGGCTTGGTCTCTTTAGCTAGGCTTTCTGTCACTGTCTGTGTGTGGTATAGCTCCAAGCTGTGCGGAGCCATTTGTGTTGCTGACAGGGGTGACGTTAACCCCTGGCAGTCTTGTTGCAGCCGGTCCACCTGAAGCTGCACAAAACTATTTCCCCAGTGCAGTGAACTGGTGTGAAACTTGATTGCAGTCTGTTAAACACCGAAGCTGTAAAAAGCTTTTTACCCAGTGAGGATAACTGGAGTAAATCTCCATTGTGTAACACGGTTGCCCAGTGAAGTTAACTGGTACAACCTTGCCGCAGCCCGTTCACACTGCTGCAGCCCTGACGCATTCATCCAGTGAAGTGAACTGGTGCATTTACTTTACTTCCTGTTCAGACACACTGCTGCCTGGTACTGGCACACGGCCGCCCATCTGGGTCTGTGGACCTCCCCACAGAATGACAGTGAGGCCAAACATGGCCGATAAGCATAACATAACTAAGTCAAAATAAATGCTAAAAGAATGCCAAACTAGAAAAAAAACATAAACCAAAGAGAGGGGGGAAATGAACCAAAGAGCACAAAACACAAAACAAAACACAAAACAAAACACAAGTCCAGCGGTTCTGTAGTAGTGAATAAAAACATTATTTTTTATATAGACACATAGAACCGTAACATAAGTGTGAGCCAAGGTCTTGCCGACTATGTCTGAACACGCCCAGTTGCAACACTACGTGCAGCAGTTGGAGGCTCGCCTGCTAGCATTAGAGCAGCGAGCTCCCGCAACTGGGGATGCCCCCCTCACTGCACAGGCGGTGGCGCAAGCCTTAGCCCAAACACCACCAGCCCCTGGCACAACCCTCCGTTTGGCTCTCCCTAATAAATTCTCAGGAGAGTCGAGGGAGTGTAGGGGTTTTATAAGCCAGTGTACTATCCATTTTGAGGTACAGGTGGCTGCATTCCCCACTGAAAAAAGTAAGGTGGGGTTTGTAATCTCCCTACTGGAAGGACGGGCCTTGGAGTGGGCTACGCCATTGTGGGAGCGGGGCGACCCTGTCACTACACGCGCCGTAACATTCCTAGGGTCCCTGAAACAGGTCTTCCTGGGCCCACGGGTCACCTTTGACTCGTCCCTGCAGTTACTTGACCTGAGCCAGGGGTCCGGTACCGTTAGTACCTATGCGGTGCGATTCTGGACTCTGGCATCCGAAATTGACTGGCCAGATAAGGCCCTGGTGCCAGTGTTCTGGAAGGGTCTGGCGTCCTATGTCAAGGACGCCTTGGCGACCCGTGAGGTTCCCCTGACCCTAGAGGCGCTGATCACTCTGGCCACTCACATAGACTTGCGGCACAGCGCCCGGAAATTGGAATTGGTGGCCAGCCGAACCCGTATCCGTTTGGCCCCCACATTCCTCCCTTCTAGCGCACCCGCACTGCCAATAACGGGTACGCCAGAGCCTATGGACGTTTCGTGCACCGGAGCCACTCCCCAGCGTCCGAAGCGCAATTACGTGTGTTATACCTGTCGGCAACCAGGGCATCTCTCCTCACATTGCCCTAGGAAGCCGGGAAACAGCAATCGCTAGTATCAATTGGTGGGGGATTACTAGCCATGCCTACACCACCCACCAAGCTGATTTTTACAGTGCACCTAGTGGAGGGTACCCGTACCATCTCAGCCAAGGCGTGTATAGACTCGGGAGCAGACGGGGTTTTTATGTCGTCCGAGTTTGCCCGCAAAAAAGGCATTCCCCTGGTGTTTCTCTCTCAGCCGGTTAAGGTGCGAGTTGTGAACGGCTCCAGCTTACCTGTAGAGATTACACAGCAGACTGTACCCCTGGGTATGACTCTCAACTCCAAGCATAGAGAGACCATTTCCTTCCTGTCTTTGCACGAAGGAGTGGATGATCTCCTCCTGGGTCTCCCATGGTTGCGCCAGCACTGCCCACAGATTGACTGGGCCACGGGAGAGATATTGGCTTGGAGTGAGCAATGTCACCAGCACTGTCTCTTACAGTCCGAGGGGGTCACTCTCCAACCCGTAACCTCCGACTTGACGGGTCTACCGCCCCAATATTCCGCTTTCGCGGATGTGTTTTCCAAGAAGGCGGCAGAGAGTTTGCCACCGCACCATCCCTATGATTGCCCCATAGAGCTGGTCCCCGGAACTACGCCTCCTAGGGGACACGTGTATCCCTTATCAGTCCCTGAAACAGAGGCCCTGACTGAGTACATTAGGGATAACCTCGCCCGTGGGTTTATCCGGAAATCAGTGTCACCAGCAGGGGCAGGCTTCTTCTTCGTGGAGAAGGACGGGTCGCTACGTCCTTGCATTGACTATCGAGGGTTAAACGCGGTCACCATAAAAAACAAATATCCACTTCCTCTCATTTCTGAGCTGTTTGACAGGTTACGGGGGGCCACTATCTTCACTAAATTGGATCTGAGAGGGGCGTATAACCTAATTCGCATCCGTGAAGGTGACGAGTGGAAAACCGCTTTTAACACCCGCGACGGCCATTATGAGTACCTTGTAATGCCTTTTGGCCTATGCAATGCCCCAGCGGTTTTCCAGGATTTCATGAATGACATCTTCCGGGACCTACTCCAGATCTCAGTAGTGGTTTATCTAGATGACATACTGATCTTCTCTGCGGACATGCGCACACACCGCGCCACTGTCGCAGAGGTTCTAAAACGCCTCCTTGCACACCATCTATATGCTAAACTGGAGAAGTGTCTGTTTGAACAATCTTCTCTGCCTTTCCTAGGGTACATCATTTCCAGCACAGGTCTGGCCATAGACCCTTCTAAAGTGACAGCGGTGCAAGAATGGCCGGAACCGCGCTCCCTAAAAGCCATCCAGCAGTTTATGGGATTCATTAATTACTACCGGCAGTTCATCCCCCATTTTTCCACCCTGGCGGCACCGCTGGTGGCTCTCACCCGGAAAGGCATGAACCCCAAGGTCTGGACGCAAGAGGTTTCAGATGCCTTTGCCGCGCTAAAATCACATTTTTTGTGCGCTCCTATTTTGCACCGACCTGAACTAGATAATCCCTTCTATGTGGAAGTGGATGCCTCCTCAGTTGGTGCGGGAGCAGTACTGTCACAAAAGAACGCACAGGGAAGGAGGCGTCCGTGTTTCTTTTTTTCTAAAACTTTCTCTCCCGCAGAGAGAAATTACTCCATTGGGGACCGCGAACTACTCGCGATGAAATTGGCCTTCCAGGAGTGGCGTCACCTTCTGGAGGGGTCCCGGCATCCGTTTGAGGTGTATACGGACCACAAAAACCTTCTGTACCTCCAAACCGCTCAGCGGTTAAACCCACGACAAGCTAGATGGTCGCTGTTCTTCTCCAGGTTTAATTTTACCCTGCACTTCCTACCTGGGGAGAAGAACGTGCGGGCAGACGCTCTTTCCCGTGCATCTGACCCGCTTGATGAGGCCACGGAGTCAGAGCGACTCATAATCCCCTCCGAGTAGGTTCAGGTGGTCGCTCCGCTAGCTCAAGAGCGGGGTCCACCCAGTAAGACCCTCGTACCAGCAAATAGACATCGGGAGATGCTCGCCTGGGCACACTCCTCACGTATTGGGGGACATTTTGGTAGCAGGAGGACACAGGAACTCCTGGGCAGGTCATATTATTGGTCGGGGATGGCCCGCGATGTCAGGGAATTTGTGCGGGCATGTGTGCCCTGCGCCAGTAACAAACCCTCTAGGGAGTTGCCTGCAGGACTGCTCCAGCCCCTTCCAGTTCCTGATAGACCATGGGACACAGTGGGGATGGATTTCATGGTGGACTTGCCCCTCTCGTCGGGCCATAAGATTATCTTGGTCATCACGGATCATTTTTCCAAGATGTCACACCTGGTGGCCTTACCTAAACTGCCTACGGCCAGGGAGTTAGCGCAATTGTTCATCACACATGTTTTTCGTCTCCATGGCATGCCCGACAGAGTGGTGACTGACCGGGGTACCCAGTTCTCAGCCCGTTTCTGGCAGGAACTCTGTCGTCTGATGGAGGTCGAGCTCTGCTTTTCCTCGGCCTATCACCCACAGACGAACGGCCTGGTAGAGCGCACCAACCAGTCTCTGGCAACATACCTCCGCCACTTTGTCTCCGCTCACCACGATAACTGGGCATCTTTGCTCCCCTGGGCAGAATTTGCTCTCAACAATGCCCTAGCGGACGCTACAGGGAAAACCCCGTTTGTCCTAAATAATGGGCAACACCCACGTGTACCAGTTCCTTTCCCGGCAGAGTCCCCGCTGCCAGCAGTTAAGGAATGGGCCACGGAAGCGCGGCTCGTGTGGGACTCCACGCAGGAGGCTCTTGCGGCCTCTAAGGAAAGGATGCGCGTCACGGCTGACGTTCACCGCCGTCCTGGTCCCTCTTTCCAGCCTGGGGACCGAGTGTGGCTCTCAACCAAACACATCAGGTTGAAGGTGGCATCAGCTAAATTTGCCCCATGCTATGTGGGCCCCTTTGAGGTGGTTGCACAGGTGAACGCGGTCACGTACCGCCTTAAACTTCCTCCTCATTGGCGCATTGCAGACACTTTTCACGTCTCGCTATTAAAACCAGTGCACACTAACGCTTTCTCCCCTTGTATACCCCCGGAATCAGAATCAGCAGAGAGCGACTTTGAAATTGATTCCATTCTCGATTCCAGGGAGGTCCGGGGACAGAAATTTTACCTGGTCGATTGGACAGGTTTCGGCCCCGAGGACCGGTCTTGGGTGCGTGCGGAGGACGTTGCCGCACCGGACCTCATTGCGGCTTTTGAGGGGGGGGGGGGGCGCTAGGAGGGGGGGTAATGTTAGGATGGGTTCCCGCAGGTTTGCCTTCAGGCGCACAGTGCCACCTGCGGGCCAACCCAACACTCGCCCTCGACGTCGAACGGTAAGACGACTGGAGTATAAGTCCAGATCTTGCCCTACTGAGCATGCTCAGGCATTTCAGGGGACGAAACCTGTCAAGTACAGGTGAAACGCGCGTCGGGTCCCTTTACTATTGGTATGTATGGAGGCTAATCTTGGATCATCCTATGTGGGCAGTCTCATAGCTATCTGTGGGTTATTACACTGATTATTTGTTGTTTTCATTTACAACACTTTATTATTGGACACTTTCAGTTTTAGCTATGGTTGAGCCCTTTGTACTATGATATTAGTGTTGCCATCCAGTGTACATTCCATGGCTGACAAGTTGGTATTTGTAGCATTGTCTACCCCTATATGATTTTGTTTTATGTTTGTTTATATATTTTGTATGTATATATGTTGCTACACCTTTTTAGGAGCACTCAATAAAAGTTAATTTTTATTCATATATTTTGTGTGGCTGGTTCACTTTGTTGCTATGCTGTAAAATCTTCTTTCTTCCTGGTTTCTTGCATCATTTGGTGGGCGGGGTTTCACATGCAACCTGCCGTTTAGCTCCGCACCCAAATTCGCGTGTAACTCCGCCCACCCATATTGGACTATGAAGTACAGGCAGCAGCAACTCCATTCTGTGTTACATACAGAGACTGCTTGTCTCTGCCATAATGAACACAATTGAATTAGCTAGCCTGATAACTGGGAGAACAGAAGAAATGAAAGCAGCTCCTCTTCCCTATCTGAGTGCAGGACCTAGGTCACATGGTGTAGACACAGGAATAGCTAGATACACAGGCTCGCTCCCTGCACTTAGTCCCTCCTCCCTCCCCCATGAGAGCAGCAGATGCAGCACTTGACTCATGAGCAGATAAGTTAGGGCTGTGGCCACAACGAATTGAATAAAGTAATATAGTGGACAAACAAAGCAGTTTTGCTGAAGCAGTGTATTTAGGAAAAGTCTCACATCCACATTAACAAGCAGTATAGATAGGATCCTTGTGATGGGACAACCCCTTTAAAATTATTATTAGTTTAATTGAGAACATTTCTAATCACATTATACCATATGTGCTATAATTAGAGATGAGAGAGTAGTATTTGATCAAGTAGGTATTCGATCGAATGCTACGGTATTCGAAATACCCGTACTCGATCGAGTACCACTCGCTGTTCGAATGTAAAAGTCCAATGCAGAACCAGCATTGATTGGCCGAATGCTATACAGTCGGCCAATCAATGCTGGTTCTTCTCCTACCTTTAGAAGTCTTCTCCGTGCAGCTTCCCCGCGGCATCTTCCGGCTCTTCATTCACTCTGCCAGGCAACGGGCCTGGGCAGAGCCGACTGTGCATGTCTGCTTGTAGTGCGGGCATGTGCAGTCGGCTCTGCCCAGGCCCGATGCCTGGCAGAGTGAATGAAGAGCCGGAAGACGCTGCGGGGACGCTGCAAAGAGAAGACTGCTCGGAAGATCCAGCCCAACCCTCACTTGTGGACTTAGTAAGTATAATTTGATCGAACGTTGCCTACCCCTGAAACGAGCATTTTCCCCCATAGACTATAATAGGGTTCGATATTCGATTCAAGTAGTCGAATATTGAGGGGCTACTTGAAACGAATATCGAACCTCGAACATTTTACTGTTCGCTCATCTCTAACTATAATTATTCAACATAAAATTACAATAAAAAATTCAATTAAAAAAAATCTATGGTAGACAATGTAAAAATCACAATATTTTGGTGTAATAATGTATACACGTAAACAAAGAGAAAACTGAGCTATTGCTAGTAAAATTAGGACGTATACTTTACTTATACACTATATATATAGACAACTAGAGGTGAAATATGTCACATTTTACCTATTGAAATCTTATTTTATGCCAGACTGTAATCGCTGTGGATTAGATAAAAATTAACATACATTTTCATTACTCATATAGTAGCAATGAAAGAATGATGGTAATCCCGAAATGCCAGTTCTAAATTCCAGGTTCATGAATTCCTGGAAAAAGGCTTCGATTGGCTATTAAAAAATATTTTTAGAATATACAGGTCAAATAAAAAATAATTGGGTATTTCTTACATTCAGCTATCAATCCCATGAAAGAAATGACTTTGAGATATACCAATCTTCTCTTTGCCTTTTGCTTGTAAAAGTTACAAACAGTATTTATTTTTAAGGATATCATAAATAAGGTAAAGTGGTGGCAGGTCCATGACAATATCAGCACAAGATTGGATATCAAATATAGAGCACACTTTTATGGTCCAATATACACCCTGCCTGCTTCATTTATTAAAATATATCAAGTAATTCCACCAGGCTTCTACATCCTATTATAATCTTTTGGCGCCACCTACAGGACTTATTACAATTGAGAAACAAATATACTATTATATGTATTATTAACTGCTTAACCTATAGATAGTCATTCCAAAGATGCCGTTCTGATGCATAAAGAATATTTTAAAGTATATTCCATGGTACTTTGACGTAGCTTATATATATATATATATATATATATATATATATATATATATATATATATATATATATATATTTATATATATATATATATATATATATATATATATTTATTTATTTATTTATTTTTAAGTCCATCCATTTTTTTTTTTATAGTCCATCCATAGGATATTCAGATATAGCAGAACTTCTTGCAAATTTTGCACATTGTTCAATCATTTTGCCGAAAGAAGCTAATATATATATAGTGTTCAAAGGTTGACCAAATAAAGGAATTATAAAAATAAATTCCTTGCCGATCTTGTCTTTCCAGGGTTCTCTACTAGTCTCTACTTCCTATTCCCTACTGAAACACAAGAATTGACCTCTGGTTGTAACTGGGACTCACCTTAGCCTGTGATTGGCTGAGCAGTTAATAGCTGTGTGTGCAGTGGTGTAACTAGGAATGGTGGGGCCCCAAGGCGAACAATTGGCATGCCCCCCTCCTCCCCAACCAACGCCCCCACTCCCAATTGCTTCCCTTTAAGACCCCGACCAACCGATCCCCCCCCCATATTCCTGCACACACTATTATGCCACATAGTGGCCCCTGCACACAGTATTATGCCTCATTGTGGCCCACCCATGAACAATTATTATACCTTGGGGTCTGAAAAGACCGCAGAGTATAAAAATCAGAGACCCAGGGGAGGATACAGATATAAAAAAACCAATGTTACTTACCTCTCCTGGGCTCCAGCGCACTCCCTGCTGATGTCAGCCATCTGCAATGATGTTTGGGATGTCACTTGAGCCAGGCTTGCGTCGTGACAGATAAGACAGAACAACATCCACAATTTATACAAACATTTTTATAATAAATGCACCACAAAAAGAGGATTTTTTTTAAATTGAAATGTTGGTGCTTGTCCATAAAGTACTTTGTACAATTTACAATATAAAAATCAATAAAATTAGATATTTTTTCTTTATTTTAATGTCTATTTAATATGCATTATTGAGAGCTACTATGTTTTATCGTTTACAGCAATATAAAATATGCGCAAATACCCTTTAACAAGTTTAACCCTTTCCCAATATATATCGTACTCTTACGCCATTTAAATATGGTGGTCATAGTCATAGTTTATTACAGCAGAGACAAAGTAGCAGTGCCCGCATTGATCGATTCTGAAATCCTGATCTATGATGACCAAGGCGCCATTTTCACGGGGTGAATTGCAGACCATGTGAGTGAGATCCCAGAGGGGCGATCCATTATTATGACCGCTAAGAGACTATTGAAGGCAATATACATTCAATTACAGACTGTGCTAGGCAGCTTGTAATAGAATTATACGTATTTCTCAATACATTGCTATGCATTAGCATAGCAATGTATTGAGTTAGTGATCAGCCTTTCTGGGGTTTAAGTTCCCTAGGGAATCTAGAAATAAAAGTTAACAAATATATATATATATATATATATATATATATATATATATATATATATATACATATTTGGCATTAATTATTGCAAAATGTTCTTACAGCTCAACCATCAGCTCACTGCTAATTAAATAAGAAGATCTGACCACAATTGTGACCACCAGGGCAGGTAAAATTTCATGAGATAGAAAAAGTACTTTTTCAGAAACTTAGTATATCCCATACAGTTTTGTTAGGTTGAAGGAAAACTAACCAAACAACAGAAGTATTGGGGACTTATTTAGAATATAATTGCCCGGATGACGAATGATAATCATTCCAGTGTTAATGGGAAGATTTTCTAACTGCACTACTCTTTAGCATTGAGCTGAGATGTTACCGCAGCTAAAAGTACAGTTTATATCGCCATTTGCATTTTCCAGTTCAGATTTTGCTTATTAAAGTGAAATACTGTAAACTGTAAAACTCCTAACCGCAGTGAGAATTGCATTACATTTTATTATAATCGTATAAAATATTTATGACGTCATGTGGACAAATGTTTATGGCCCTTTTGTAACTACATCTTATAAACAGTAAGCTCATTTTTGGTTAATTTAGAACAGTTCTAATTGGCCTTTTATAAGAAACTTCCATTATATACAAATTAGAATTGCATTTTTGTGTTACATTTCATGTGCTATAACTACAGTATAAATTAAATTATTTGTGATTAAAATGCTAAAATGTATTTTATATAGCGGATGTTCTGAATGCACAGTATAGATAATCCCGCTCCACACTGTACTATTATGTTAAGCTGAGTGCATAGTTAATGCCCAGTTCCGTAAAAGTATGGTGCTTTCATGCTGCGGGCACAGGAGCTGTGCCCGCAGCATGAATTCCAGGTCACAGCTTTATTACCCTAGCTACCAAAGTCAGAAAATATTCAGACTCCAGTGGTTTACCCATCAGATGGCGTGATCAATATCTGGGTGGTTCGGGGGCAAAATATCCGCCCAACCGATCCCTTGAGGGTCCCAGGGACTGACTATCCCTATTTCACATTGGGAGCCATTATACAATGTCCTGCAATACAATGTGCAAATTAATGTATTTTTTTTTTTTTTTCTTTTTTTTTTTTAAATGTAGATTGTGAGCCCCACATAGAGCTCACAATGTACATTTTTCCCTATCATTATGTCTTTTTTGGAATATGGGATGGAAATCCATGCAAACACGGGGAGAACATACAAACTCCTTGCAGATGGTTTTATGCCCTTGGCGGGATTTGAACACCAGGACTCCAGCGCTGGAGGGCTGCAGTGCTAACCACTGAGCCACCGTGTGGCCCCTTAAATTAATGTATTTTGGTCACCTCACTTTCTCCCAAAAACTAGTAACAAAAAGCGTTCAAAAAGCCATAAAAAATATAAGTAGCAATAAAAACTACAGTTTTCCCCATAAATAAAGAGCCCTTACATATATCCGACAACTATCTTGTGGCGAAAGACTATGGGTGACCCCAGGAAAATCGGAAAATTGAAAAATTACATTTTATTAGTAAACGCTGTAAAGTATAATAAAACCAATGTAAATATGGTATTGCTGTAATCGTAATGAGCTGCCGGACAAAGCTGCTATGTCATTTTTAATGCCGAGTGAATGTCATAGGAACGAAATGCAAAAAACAGACAAACCCACAATAACGTTAATAAAAACGAACACATTATATGGATAGCCAAAATGGTGCCAAATATAAGTAAAACCAGTCATACAAAGAGTAAGCCTTCACATAGCTATAGTAACAGTAAAATAAAAAAAGTTATGAATTTTGAAAATCGGGAAGAAAGATATAAAAAAAGTCACATTTACATCCACACTACCCTGAATCCTTTAAACGGTTAAAAAATTCTGAAATGTTACTTTGTTGTGCATCTTGATGTCAGGTATTCTATAAAAAAAATATTATAATGCATGCTAAAAGTATCTATATCCTATAAGCTGTTGAAAATTCAACATTTTTTTTGACCATGTTCAATGTGACAAACAATACAATCTAATCTGAGTCACAAAACTTGACAGCCGGAGCAGTCACATTGAGCCCTCTCTGCAGCTACTGTACAATGTCTGGGGAATAAAGCCGCTCTCCTGCTGTACATCAGATGTGGAGTTTGATGTTAATGGGAAATTGCCTTAGATGTCATAGTATAGCGAGCTGCATTTTATGTCATTTATATACAACAAAATTACTATTCTGTATTACCCAAACCAGTGACCAAACAACAGGGATTCAAAGTGAAACTTACATTTCAGAAACTTTTGATTTTCTGGCAGTATTTGTGTCCTTAAGAATTTTTGCAATATACTTTATCAACTCATTTTTTGCTCCTGTCTGTGAAATCCTGCATTTTGTCATCTTTTCCTCGCTTCTTTATTGAAAGATGTTACCTGGGTCTCATTTTCTCATTGTCTACAGTGTACACACTTGGGTGAAGTAAAGAGTATGTTAGGGAATTGTAGAAACTTGCTTTTGGTGTCATATGAAAGAGGAGAATCTCAGCCTTGATACTAAGGTTCCAGTTCTATATGATAGGTTTCACTGGTTGAAAACACAATCGGGATTGGATACATATCGCTGCCATTGCAAATACATATCCCAACCTCGACTGTGTTTTCAACCAGCGATATCTCTGGAAACCTATCATGTAGAATGGGATTCTTTCATATGACACGAAAACCAAGATCCATTTTCTTTTCACTTTACACAAGCCAATACTACATACACACAGATAAAATAAGAAGGGGACAATAGAGAAACAAGAGAAAAATGCAGGATTTCACATAAAGGAGCCAACAGTTGTTAATAAAGTATATAACAAAATGTATTAATGACACAAATACTGACAGAAAATCAAATGTTGTGGCTGGAGGTAGCAACACGGTGGCTTAGTGGTTAGCACTGCAGCCTTGCAGTGCTGGAGTCCTGGGCTCAAATCCCGCCAGGAACAGCATCTGTATGAGTTTGTATGTTCTCTCCGTGTTTGCGTAGATTTCCTCCCATTCTACAAAGACATACTTACTGATAGGAAAAAAAAAATGTACATTGTGATCCCTATATGGGGCTCACAATCTACATTACCTGCACTCTCTCAAAAAGTAGCCAGGTGACCTCCTTCTTCCACCACAGTGCAAGCGCTGATTAATGATATCAGCGTGCCTGAATCTGGGCAGATGTCACAACCTTCTGTTAGTGTAATCCTTGGGCTCATGGACTGCAGCCTACACTGAACCACCCATTCTGACCACTGAACTGCACAAAAGGATTTCACTTCCTGTTCTGTAAAGATCACTTTTCAGCAGTCATCTTGTCATCATCACAGGCAGCATTTCAATGAAAAGAATTAGAAAACTACCATTAATAGTCAGTGATATGAACACTTAACAATCCTCCCTTTCCTTGGACAGTGCACATACACCAGAAAGAAGCGCTCGCTCGCCAGGGGATCTAGGACAGC
Organism: Leptodactylus fuscus; assembly: GCF_031893055.1. Taxonomy (NCBI): domain Eukaryota; kingdom Metazoa; phylum Chordata; class Amphibia; order Anura; family Leptodactylidae; genus Leptodactylus; species Leptodactylus fuscus. The sequence goes on from NC_134267.1 coordinate 43,712,445, forward strand.
TGCTCAGATTCCCTGTTAGTGAGTGATGGAGAAGACTGACTGGGGCAACGGTGCGCATGCCCACAGAGAGGGCTTTCTGTGCCCCCTCTGGCACATGTGCCATAGGTTCGCCACCACGGGTATAGGAACTTGAATGACATGGAGAACCTTATTGTGGCTTATGTGATTTGTCCAAAATATTGACTACTACAATATGGCTATTAATACATATTTTTGCAGGATGCAGCCAGGCCCTGTTATGTTTGATGGTAATGGTACTAGTGAAGTGCACAGATTAGAGGTGTTGGACAACCCATTTAGTCAAAAAGACGGTGTTATTAACTGTTTGTCGTGCACCTCCCATTTTCTTGTGACTTCCCCCTAATACAAAGCTTTATTTGTGTGCATTTGACATGCTAGTATCCATCAACCCCAGATAACAAGGTGCGTGAGGTGTTGCATTTATCAGCATTCTGCACCTGAGTTATATGCATCCTGCTTAGAACCATGGTTTCATCAGATTTCAGGTAAGTGTGGCCTTTTTCAATATATTTAAGCAGGTTCAGGGACAGAAACCCTGAATGGCATGCAGGCGTAAGTGTGAACCTAGCCTAACTGACGTGCAGGTTTACAACTACATTACAGGTCTTAGTGCAGGTTTTAGCTTCAGCAGGTCTCATCCACCACACTGCTACTATAATAGAAGCAGCTTAGTCACCAGGGAATTTGCAGAAGCTACCCCACTGTGAGATCTACCCATGCGTCCCCCGCCTCAATATGATCATATTAGTATTTTTAGATATATTTCACTTAGAATCTTTATGACCTATTTTTTTGTGCCAAGCTGTTTGTGAAAAACAAAATTGCTTAACAAATCTTGAAGACAAAAAAATAAACAAAAACGAAACCTGGCAAACTGTATTGAATTATTTACCATTTAAACGTTATGTCTTAATAGCAATAGCTTCCTATGTAACTGGCGTGTGCGGGGGGATTCTGATAGAAAATTAAATATGACTTTTCTAAGTCTGCTCTGGCTGGATGCACTTTGATGAGTTCAGGTAAAAGGATGAACTGTATATACAGTAGCTCAGACAGCTGTGATGGATTACTGTGCCTTGCTGTGTATTTATGTGGATTAAGAAGACCTTGCTAGGTGGCTGCGAATTTTGTGATTGAGTTTATAAACAGATACTTGAGCAAAAAGTACATTTGTCATTTGTAAAAGTAGTGTAGCCATACAAGAACTTATAAGAATTCTTGACCAACTTCATATTAAATTTGATCTATTATTTTACATTACCTCTTCGTGCCCTTAAAAGGAATGTGTCTTCAGGGTATGACCTACAGAGGCTTTCCCCTTACCCATCCTCTTAGGGGGCATTCACACTACCGTTGGAGACCACCAGTCGTGTCCGTAGCTATTGTCCGTTACAAGATTTAATTAACGAACACTAGCTGAACCGTCAGTAATCTGTTAAAATTTCTTGGTTCTAAACCAAATTGGAGATCAGGTAAGTGTGGGCACATCTGTATTGTTTCACTCATATTTTTATGTCAAACATATTTTTAAAGAATTTTGATGACTTTTTGAAATTGTCCATAGTATTATTTATACCAAACCAATTCTGACATCTTTGAGTTATCAGTCTGACCACTGAACTGCACAAAAGGATATCAAATCCTGTTCTGTAAAGATCACTTTTCAACTTGTCATCTCATTATCATCACAGGCAGCATTTCAATGAAAGGAAACACAAAATACCATTGATAGTCGGTGATATGAACACTTATAATCCTCCCCTTTGTTGCACAGTGACGTCTGCACATTTGACGCGGGGTTCACACCTGCATTCGGGTTTCAGTTCATTGGGTCCGATTGAGGACACAAAGAACAGAAATCCAGTCTGCTTAAAAAGTGGTTACCTTTGGATACCCTAGACTATAATGGAGTCCACCTGAAAAATGCAGAGAGAAAAGTCCTGCTGCAGGACTTTGCATTTTTTAAGTGGGTGCGGGGATGGAAATCCCAAACCAAGAGCAGGCGCAGGTGTGAACCTAGCCTTACAGAGCATACCTAGAAAACACTCCCATAAAATTCAACTAGTTATCTTCATACTGCAGGCTCGTAAGAAGGACATATCAGAACTGCTGCTAGAAAGTAGAGCAACCACCTTAATTGTCTTCATAATCAAGTACAAGTAAGACAATTTTCCCATGGCCTGGGTGAAGTGGCGATTGCTTGGCAGGTGATTGGGTGGCTCATAACCAAACACAATAAAAAACATATTTAATTACTACATTTATAATGTAAATTGTGAATCAACTCATCATAAAGCAGGATCAGTGGGAGCGCTGAGCTTGTTTCCTTGCAAGAGATGGCCCAATCTAGGGGTGATTGGTGACCTTGACACCTTAATTGTATACCTTACAATGGACTGATGCTTCTCCCTCCATGTAAAGCAGAAACTCTATTGTAAAATATGATGACTGTTTTACCTGGAGGAAAAGGCATCAGTCAAATGTAATGTTACATTGGCAGGTGATGGTCAGGCTCAGACCAGGTGACCAGCATGTGGGCTGTGTGGCACTGGCAACTTGGCGGTGAGTGAGATCAGAGTAGGAAACTGTCGGTGCACAGGTGCAAAGTTCATAAAACTCACGACCATCTTCTCCTCACTTGATGTCTTTTTTTCTTGTCCTTGATGTGGCAAACAGGAAGTAAGGAACAGGCAAAGGTCAGAGCGAACATGTCTGATAGTCAGATTGAGGCAGCTCTGGTAAGGACGTGAACCAATCAAGAACTCCCACAAGTACCAATGGCCTGCATTGTGCTGCGTCTTCTGAAAGATATACTGTTCCCTAGCACCACTCACGTTAAAGAAGGAGCAACAGAATCATCAGAGAATCAAAATTTGCAAGTGAAATACATGACTGTTGGGGGCCACATGGTGGCTCAGTGGTTAGCACTGCAGCCTTGCAGCGCCGGATTCCTGGTGTTCAAATCCTGCCAAGGCCAAAAGAAACATCTGTAAGGAGTTTGTATGTTCTCCCCGTGTTTGTATAGATTTCCATCCCATATTCCAAAGACATACTGATAGGGGAAAATGTACATTGTGAACTCTATGTGGAGCTCACAATCTATATTTAAAAAATAATAATAATACATGACCATCATTCATAGACCACTGAGAGGCAAATTCTCTCTAATCATGAAATGGTTAAGCAGACAGCAATGTGTCATGAGCCAGCTAATTGTTCCTCTTCGTCTTACCAATATCTATCTTATTTTACTGCCAAAAAACAGACAATAAAAAGGAATCACCTCTACTCAGCCCTGACACATGCCAGGTCTGGAACAAGGCCACCATCTGAAGGGATGCCAGCATAGACACAATGTCATCTGATGCAATATGAAACTTTACAGTGCAATAGTCCATAAACCTCAAAATCAAATACTGTAGATTCATCAGACAAGGGAACAGATCGGATGACCATTCAAGAATGTAAGTGACTCAATTATATTCATCACACGGTATTTTCACAAAATAGTTACGGTATCTAAAGTGTGTATTGTATATGACAGGGCTCAATGAGCTGATCAAATTTATGGTTGCTAAAACTGAATGTGTGATCTCAGTTTATAGGCACGTATTTTACTTTACTTTCCATTAGCAAGAATTCACAAGGAGTCCATTTGAAGGACATTTTATGCTATTACATTATTGACAGATTTAATCAAGATAATGTGTTCTAGGAAGAAAGTGAGATTCTTACACTACGATTCACACTACCTACTCACACTTCCAATTCATAAGGAAAATGTTTGTTTTTGTACCGTGTTAGCCAGTGGGTATGAAATCACCAGAATACCAAGATCAGAGTTATTAAAATCAATACCAAACAGGAAAACAATCGGGTTCTCCTGGTCGTCACCTATAACCCACACCTGGAGACGCTGAGAGGAATCACATGCAAATTACACCCACTACTGCAAAAGACCACCGTCTAAAATCCATATTTCCAGATCCCCCTCTCCTGTGCTACAGACAGCCACCAAACCTCAGGAATATGATTATTAGCAGCTCACTGTCACCTCCAACTAACAAAGGAACATTTCCATGTGGACAGAAAAGGTGCAAAACCTGCCAGCACATACTGACCACTGACAGTATAGAGATACCAAACTCTAACAGGGAATATAAAATCCCAGGTACGTTCTCCTGTAACACACCTAATGTAGTGTATTAAATAATGTGAACCAAATGTTCCACTGAAAATCTGTATGTTGGAGAGACCGGACAGCAGCTTAGAATGTGTATGAATTCACATCACCATACAATTAAACAACAAAGAATGGACCTTCCCGTGCCAAAAAATTTCTGCCAGGAAGATCATAATATCACCGATCACATGAAAATTTTGATTTTGAGAGGGAATTTTAAATCAAGATAACAGACGGATTTATGAGTACAGGTGCATGACCCTATTTAACACTCTGGAGAATGGAATGAATGCGTCACATGGGTTCATGTCATTCTATACAAATCACTGCTCTAAGACAGCCATAAAGATAAAGAACCTGGGAACTTTGAGTTGTTTATATTTATATGTATATAGTAATAAGCCTCTCCCCCCCCCTCCCTGCTGAAGTCCTATCCTTGTGTCCAGTTGTACATAAATATGCAGCCTGCAGAAAGTGTTTTTAGATATATCTGAAGAAGAAGCCGAGAGCTTCGAAACGTTATATTCTGTCATCATTATGAGTTAGCCATTAAAAAAGGTATCACCTACTGAAGACTCGCAAGTTTTGGTTTTTTTAATATTTCCTATTCATAGGCTAGAACATGTCTAAAAGTCATAATGCCTTGTAAAAATTCCCATGCAATTTTTGTGGCTTAAAGAGGACCTTTCATGTCCTCGAGCACATGCAGTATTATATACTGTTAGAAAGCCAACAGAAGGCTTTCCTGTTATGTTCCCCGGGGGAAGAGATATAGGTGCAATTACCGATAGCTCTTCACTGTCAGCAGAGTGTTCCTGACAGCCAAGCTGGGAACGCCCCTCCTGACAGTAGTGCCCCTAGCGCTGTACTGCCAGGAGGGGTGTTCCTCAATGCCTAGTGATGACACTGAGCGGCGAGGAACGCATACATTCTACAAAATTCTAGATCTATTTCTCTGGGAGCCCATTCCACATATAGAGCAAGACATAATTACTTCATACCAGTTTATTGGCTTTATTATTATGTGAGTTCCTATGCCACCATATATATATAGAAATCTAATTTTATTCATTTTGCGGTAAGCCACCACTGGTGTTGCTGCAGATTACCTCTAGGTCTCTCTGGGGGCCTCCACAGCTTCAATCCTTTGCTATACAAAGGCTGAAATCTATGGATAAAACCCGTAGGAATGACTGACATTCTACAGGTTTAAAATCACTTTGTGCTGTGGGTTTTAATGATATCATGTGGCTAATGAGGGATCACTACTTCAGGATTAAAAGGATTCATTGAGTATCTGAGGCCTCGTTCACATCTGTATCGATAATCCGTTCGGGGGAGTCCGCAATGGGACCCTCCTGAATGGACTACCAAATGTACTGGCAAGCGGTGTGCAGTGAAAGCACATGGACCCCATAGACTATAATGGGGTCCGTGTGCTTTCCACATGGTCTCTGCACGAGTCATTCAGACAGGAAAGTAGAATGTGAACTACTTTTCTGCCCGCGTGTTCAGAAATGGAACGAATTACCAACGCAAATGTGAAGGAAGCCTTACTTGCACTTTTTATTCAGCTTTTTGTAGTACTGATTGGTATGGGGTTTTTTCCTAGTATAACTTTAACTGAACTAATCCAGTGTGGCTATAACTAGGTAGATGGTAAATCCTACTTTCATCATTCTAGTCTATCTTCTCTCCTCACTCCTAGAAAGAGGAGACTTGTCCAATGACTGAGTGTCTCAGTAAAAGTTAGGACAAGTGAGAAGATGAAGTTGAGCCATTTTTGCACTGTCCAATGAAGTACTGAGTGTGACAGAAACTTGAGGGGGATTTTTGGATGGACCTCATAGCTATGACTAGGACCTATGGAGAGGCCTAGCAACTTTAGGAACCTACATCTTACAGCTTGGGTAACTGCAGGTATAAGTGTTTAATGGAAGAAAAAGAACACACTGCCTAAATTGGGGTATGAGATAAAGGTCATCGTCATTCTGTTGCGGCATCCTGCTCCTGAATGAATGGGCCTAAACAAGAGCGTGTCTTGAGCCCAACCACTCCAACCACCATCAGATGGCGACCTATTACAAGGAGGGTTCCAAGGAAAACTCCAATCACCACCATCCACACTGCAGGTCCCATCATCATTGTTGCCTGTGGGGTACCAGAGCTTTAGTGGAGCTGATGACAATTATGTTGAGTTCCACCATAGCAGACTACTATTCTCATGCTCTCTGGTCTCTTTTGGGTTGCTGCATGTGGATGAGATTTGTATCATTCCATTCTCAGGGTTGCAGCTGTACATAGCAATAGATTATCCTCAGATACATTTGCTGCAGTTACACACTGTGTGGCCCCAGCTTTAGGTTGCACATTTATTTGCACTGTATCGAACACATCAGAGCATCTAGGATAAATCATTTATACTTCTACAGATTCTCTTCTCACTTCTTCACTGTTGGACAATTTCATTTTAATGTTTATGCCCTATAAATGTGCACATGCCCTAATTTCCTAAATGTCAGACTGGCAATTTTCTTTATCATGTATGAGATGAGTCACAGTTTATTATAACAAATCAGATCTTGATCATGGGACTGCTACTTAAAAAGTTTAGTATCGAATGCAACTTTTAATATAGAATGGAAGAAGGAACTAGGTCTATGGGGACGCACATCTAAACAGTATTACTGCAGGCCCAGGAACAACTAAATCTGATGGATGGGATTGATTTGCACATGTCTACAGTTTTAAACTAAAATGTTATTGGATCCATTGGAGCATCACTGCCTGTAATACAGTATTTTGACTATTCCACAATATCCAGGCACCCTAATGCATTGTTAATGTCACATTCATTTTACGTATATTCCTCTAGCATGCATCACTTGATCTGCTAACATTTGTCATAGGTTTTGTCGACCAGCAAAAGTCTTCTTAGGGCATAGTTTTTACATTATTGTATTTTTTTGAAATATATTACATCCAGACCATAGTGATATCATCTTAATGAGTTCACATATCCAACAATGCTATTCTTATATATGGAAGCAGAAGGACTGCATTTAGAAAACTAGATTTACCCCGACATTGCAACAAAAATTTGATGCAGATTTGTAATTTCTAATAATATGAATAAACTAAAAAAAAAAAAATTATATATATATATATATATATATATATATTTATATATAAAACCATAAAATGTATAAGTCTTAACCCAGTGAAAAAATCCAGATGGGTATGAGGCTTCATGCACACGGCTGACTGTGCTCCAACATTATCCGATTATCCATTCCGATATTTATTGAGCAGGCCTTATGATACATTGGAAAAGTACGGATCTCCGAAACGCTCTCTGGCTGCATACTTGGACATGTGCAAGAGGCCTACCCATTCTTCTGCAGGACACACTTATTCTTCATGGCACGTTACTCTGCTGACCACAAGATTTATTGAAAATATGATCTGGAAATGCAAAGTAACATTCACCAGAGCAACTTTACAAAGACATGGTCATCCAGTCTTGTCAGCAGTAGTCAAACCTTCAAGGACCAAGCATTAGGACAGGGTCATAAGATAAGATAATCCTTTAATAGTCCCACAGTGGGGAAATTTCAGTATGTTACAGCAGCATAGTAATACAGATACAGGATAATACACAGTAATATATTACGGAAGCAGACACACATAAGCTGAGAAGAGAAGATATACTAGGAGTCCATAGTAGCTAAGGAACAGAAGAAGAAAGAAGGAAGACTTTATATTCAAAAGCAAAAGCACTGATGCAAATATTTAAAACATAACATTTATTTATATTATTTAAAAAGGTCCCTTCAAACAAGGTCCTCCTATTAAGACCATATTCATGAGTAGTCACAAATACAATAGACTCAAAAACATACACGGCTCAATTCTCACCAATGCAGCAGAGTCAAGATCTGTCTCTCATATAAAGTAATTTAAAACGGTCTTACCAGGGTTGTCTCACAGGTGGGAGAATCAGATAGGGTCAAGGGTCCAGCAAAGGATTTTTACCTGTAATGCCACCTAAAGTTAACCCTCAGAGCCCAAATAACTCCCGCCCTGACAAGGGCAGTCCACAGCTGCCCCTATATGTCCCTGGTATATTACATATATAGATCCCTAGTCCCTACGCGTTTCCTGGCACCGTCTTGCGCCACTCATCAGGGGACTTTGAATTGCTAGGAAATATCCAAATACTACACTGTCTGCTCACAGTGGTGAGACTAGACTAGACTGACATAGTTAAGCACAGCTAACTGACTACCACATGATGTCTATGATAGCAGGGAAACACCCGCTACCTGGTGTCTTTAAAAAGCCTCTCAGGCTCCACCTTCTCATTACACACCTGTTGAACACCTTGGCAGCATACCGGCAACTGTCGCGCCATTCTTGCGTCCTGTGATGATGTAATGTGGGACCGCGTCATCACTATGTTGCCCGTCCCTATACCGGAGTGCCGATATAGTTTCTGCGCATGCGCGCAATATCTAGGAACCATCGCGAGATTTCCTTTCTCCACGCATGCGCACCATAACGCCGGCCGTACAATGCCGCTCGGCGTATGGCAAATGTACTTGTGCGGCAATCAGTGCCAACTAAGGGAGGGGAAACAGATCAGCCCGTCTCCAGCCACATCCACCCTGGCCCCGCCTTCCCCACAAATTCCTATTATATATGGGGATCCCGCGAGTCATTACCCCTATGGCATATACAGAGTCCCCATCAAAACCCCCTTCATCCAATTCACCAATAAAGGCTACCCTATCTAACAGGGGTTTCGAAAAAAGGGGGGACAAATGTACTTACTGAAGCCGCAATAAATTGCTCCCAGAGCATTGTTAGCCAAAATACATACAGTAAATTTTTAATAGCTTAAAACAAAAACAGACACAAAAAGTAACCTTTGGAGAAAAGCCAGTATATTTATATTCGCCGAGATTAAACAGCATATCCCCTCCTAATGAGAATACCTCAGATGAAACAACAAAAATTAAGTTGTTCATTAAGACCCCTAGGGGCCTCCGTTTTGAGCCTAAAAATCCATCTTGCCTCACACTGTAATGTTTTCTGGAGGTTTTTTAGAACAATCTTACCTCCTGAGGAACCAAAATCTACTTCAAACCCCACTGAATCCCAGATAATTAACTTATCCTCTAAAACTCTTTCTGTAGCTGAGATGTGTGTTCTAAGCAAGGGCCTGTCTTTTGTCCCTAGCTCTGATTTCGACCATTTTAATTGGGTTAAAGATTTACATCTCTTTGCCCGTAAGTTAAAATGGAAAAAGTTTTTTCAAAATAGAGATGAACGATTGAGCTCAGAGCTGGGAATATCGCCTGATTTACTTCCCGATGTTAGGCTTCTAGTGGAGCTGGGTGAAGGGGGTACTGAAATGACAGGCCATGGTCCTTTTACTGACCTAGCTGTTAAGAGCTCTAAATCACCACCTATGGGAGAATTGTCCTGCATTGATATTTTCATGAAAAAGGTTCTGCTGGATTTAGAGCAGATCAAGTATACCCATTGTCCCTTTAACCTTAATAAGGCAGAAATGGAGGCATTACGTAATTTGGAATCAGACAAGGAGCTGATAGTGAAACCAGCGGATAAAGGGGGCAATGTGGTACTCCTTGATATCTCACAATACATTGAAATGTGTGAATCTCTTCTCCTTCAAAAAGAAAATTATGCGGTTCTTCAGAGAAATCCAACAGCTGAGTTTAGTAGCATATTACGATCTTTGCTTTTGAACGCGAAATCCTCAGAGTTAATATCTAATGATGAGTATGAATTTTTGATGCCCCTAGCCCCTATGGAGGCTACTTTTTACTGCCTGCCGAAAGTCCACAAAGGCCTGTCCCCCCTTAAGGGACGACCAATAGTCTCTGGAATTGATAGCTTGTGCCAAAATGTGGGAGTATATTTGGACAAAGTTTTGAGACCTTATGTTACCTCTCTTCCATCCTACATTCAGGATACATCAGATTTGCTAAGAAAATTGGAGGGAATTACTTTGGATGATGATGTTATCTTATGCTCCATTGATGTGGAGGCGTTATACTCATCGATACCACATCGGTGGGGTTTGAGAGCGGTGGATCACTATCTACGCTCTCGTAGGAATCAGTGCCGCGCCCACAGTCAATTCATCCTGGATCTCCTTGAATTCTCTTTGACGCACAATTACTTTGTCTTTAATGGCAAGCACTTCCACCAGCTCAGGGACACTGCCATGGGCAACCCATGTGCGCCCACGTATGCCAACTTGCTCCTGGGCTGGTGGGAGGAGACAGTGGTGTTTGCGGAGGAGAATGGAGAATATACGTCTGGGATTGAACTGTGGGCGCGGTACATTGACGATGTGTTAGTCTTGTGGAGAGGTACACCAGACTCTTTTGCAAAGTTTGTGGAACGGTTGAATACTAATGAAATCGGGCTATCCTTCACGTTTGAGATAGGTGGTTCCTGTCTTCCATTTTTGGACCTGCTTATCTCTAGGGGAAGGGATGGCACACTTGACACCAAAGTGTACAGAAAAAGCACGGCCACTAATTCCTTCCTCCATTGGAGCAGCAGTCACCCATATTCCCTAAAAAGGGGGATACCTCATGGTCAGTATATGAGGTTGAGGAGGAATTGTTCGGGGGGACAGGACTTTGTGGACCAGGCGGCAGACTTGAGAATGAGATTTCAAAAGCGTGGTTACCCAGATCAGATTCTGAGGAAAGCGTATCAATCATCATGTAGGGCAGAACGTATGCAGCTGCTGAGGGTTAAATCAAAGGATAGTGATGTTGATAATCTCACTCGAATAATTGGGACTTTTGACAATGGGGCACCCCTAGTACGTAACATCTTGAAAAAACATTGGGACATTTTAACCATGGACCCCGTAATTAAAAAAGCAGTTGGTGACAGACCATCGATCACCTTTAGAAAGGGAAGATCAATTAAAGATAGGCTGGTACATAGTCACCTTAATGTTGAGAAAGCAACCACTTGGCTTTCCCCACCAAAAGGCTGCTACAAATGTAGCGGATGTTCCTTTTGTTCATTCCTGCAAACGGGTAAGGATTTCTACTCCGAAAACCTAGAAAAACATTTGTTGATTAAACATTTCATTTCCTGTCGAACAAAGGGAGTGATCTACAAGGTCACTTGTGAATGTAAATTGGAGTATATAGGGAAAACAAATAGAGAACTGAGGAGAAGGATTGGGGAACATTTGGGTGACATACGAAATGAAAGAGACACACCCATTGCGAGACATGTGAATATACAACACGGGGGTAACCCAAAATGTCTTCGGTTTATGGGTATCGACGTGGTCAAACCAAATCCCAGAGGGGGTGATTGGTATAAAAAAACATTACAGTGTGAGGCAAGATGGATTTTTAGGCTCAAAACGGAGGCCCCTAGGGGTCTTAATGAACAACTTAATTTTTGTTGTTTCATCTGAGGTATTCTCATTAGGAGGGGATATGCTGTTTAATCTCGGCGAATATAAATATACTGGCTTTTCTCCAAAGGTTACTTTTTGTGTCTGTTTTTGTTTTAAGCTATTAAAAATTTACTGTATGTATTTTGGCTAACAATGCTCTGGAAGCAATTTATTGCGGCTTCAGTAAGTACATTTGTCCCCCCTTTTTTCGAAACCCCTGTTAGATAGGGTAGCCTTTATTGGTGAATTGGATGAAGGGGGTTTTGATGGGGACTCTGTATATGCCATAGGGGTAATTACTCGCGGGATCCCCATATATAATAGGAATTTGTGGGGAAGGCGGGGCCAGGGTGGATGTGGCTGGAGACGGGCTGATCTGTTTCCCCTCCCTTAGTTGGCACTGATTGCCGCACAAGTACATTTGCCATACGCCGAGCGGCATTGTACGGCCGGCGTTATGGTGCGCATGCGTGGAGAAAGGAAATCTCGCGATGGTTCCTAGATATTGCGCGCATGCGCAGAAACTCTATCGGCACTCCGGTATAGGGACGGGCAACATAGTGATGACGCGGTCCCACATTACATCATCACAGGACGCAAAAATGGCGCGACAGTTGCCGGTATGCTGCCAAGGTGTTCAACAGGTGTGTAATGAGAAGGTGGAGCCTGAGAGGCTTTTTAAAGACACCAGGTAGCGGGTGTTTCCCTGCTATCATAGACATCATGTGGTAGTCAGTTAGCTGTGCTTAACTATGTCAGTCTAGTCTAGTCTCACCACTGTGAGCAGACAGTGTAGTATTTGGATATTTCCTAGCAATTCAAAGTCCCCTGATGAGTGGCGCAAGACGGTGCCAGGAAACGCGTAGGGACTAGGGATCTATATATGTAATATACCAGGGACATATAGGGGAAGCTGTGGACTGCCCTTGTCAGGGCGGGAGTTATTTGGGCTCTGAGGGTTAACTTTAGGTGGCATTACAGGTAAAAATCCTTTGCTGGACCCTTGACCCTATCTGATTCTCCCACCTGTGAGACAACCCTGGTAAGACCGTTTTAAATTACTTTATATGAGAGACAGATCTTGACTCTGCTGCATTGGTGAGAATTGAGCGGTGTATGTTTTTGAGTCTATTGTATTTGTGACTACTCATGAATATGGTCTTAATAGGAGGACCTTGTTTGAAGGGACCTTTTTAAATAATATAAATAAATGTTATGTTTTAAATATTTGCATCAGTGCTTTTGCTTATGTATACTATAATCTGTTGCAATTAGTGTGCTATTTTAAGAGCTGATAAGCACATTATAGCTCCAATTTTGCTTTATTTAAGACTTTATATTCATAATCATTAGTTTTCTGTGCGGAGTGATCTTCGCTTGGTCTGATGTAGATTATACAGCCTGATTGGAAGGAAGGACTTGCGATAGCGCTCCTTCTCACACTTGGGGTGAAGCAGACGGTCACTTACAGTGCTGCCAAGTGCCAACAAGGTCTCATACATGGGGTGGGATTTATTCTCCAGCATGGAGCTCACCACAGACAGTATCCTTCTATCACCCACCACCTGTACTAGGTCCAGGGGGCTCCCCAGGACAGAGCTGGCCCTTTTGATCAGCCTGTCAAGTCTATTTCTGTCCCTGGTGTAAGCGGCCATTTTCTTGTGGTCACTTACCCGACTGCGCATGCATAGAAATTTGAACCCAGCTCTGGAAGAAGAAGTGCAGAGAGGCCGCTCCTGAAAAAGATGGAGGCAGCGCTGATCCGGGTGATCAGCATCACCTCTCCAGCATCAGTGTATCTCACCAGCATCACCTCGGTGATCAGATCATCTCTCCTTGCTGTCAGCTGCATGAGGCAGCTGACAGCAAGGTCTCCCTCTCCTCCGGCCCAGCAGCACATGTGTGCTGCCAGTGACAGCCCCATTTTGGAGCCGGCTGCCGGAGGAAGAGGACGTGGAGCAGCAGGGGTCCAGCAGGAGCGTAATTGGACCATAAGTTTAGAGTTTTTAGGTCTCATCTCCGACATTGATTTGAGATGTGGCCTAAAAACTACAGCTTTAGGCCGCAAGGCCTTCCAAGATGGTGAACGTCACTATTCAATGAATAGTGACGATCACCGGACTGGGGGTCGGGTAATGGCCGGGCCACAGATGTTCATAGGGTTGTCAGCTAACATAGTTAGCTGAAAACCCGGTGAATTTCGGCACTGATAGGATTAAAACCTATCCTGACTACCCGACGTAATTTTACTATGGGATGGTCGTTAAAATCCTTTATGTTATGGGTGAGTTGTTTATCCCTTTCAGTGGATGTTTTTCCCTTGGTCACGCTATGATTGGCATATCCTCCATATATTACACAAGAAAACCCCACAAAGTTGGCATTGTTAAAATTTTGAACCTGACTAGTCTAGCACCAAAGACCATGTTTTATTCACAGTCACTCAGTTCACTTTGTTTTCCCACTGAAATTGATCCACAGAAAACTTTCTTAGGCTAAGGCCTCATGTAGTGTTCCACAACGAAAAATGCTGCTAAAAAAAATGCGATGAAAAAGCATTCCGATTTTCCGACGGCATTTTTCACAGAAAGTGAAGGAAACCTCTGTGCACTTTCTGCCTCCATTATACCTAATGGGAAACCATTTACATTCCTATAAGAAAAAATAGATGGGATTCACATTGCAGTGGCTGTAAAACAAAGCGTGTACGTCATGTGGGTCCCCGTCCTTATTTGATTCCAGAGTCATGTGACTAATTTCCATACAAGGAAGTTCCAATTATGAAAGAAAAGGTGTAATTCAATGTTCATATGTAACAATATTGGTTTTCAAATCAATTTACTGTAAAAATATATCGAGCAAGGAACCGATTGTATAAGGCTAACTGAAGACGGCCTCTTATGTACCGGCCCAAATGCCGCTTTTGTTCCCTGACATCCACATAACAATCTGCAAAAATAAAGGATACATATCAAGTCCCACTGACTGCTCTATTACCATATCAAGATACAGCTTTTCCAGCATTTATCTCAATTTTTCCTTTTCATCCTCTTCCATTTGGAACTTTGCTGCTTTAATGCCGAACTTACTTCTTAGGGAAAAAGCACATAAATATAGGAACGAAGGAAACGATTTTGGAAATGTAGCTTTTGCTTAGAACGAGTGCGAGCAAATCTGCTTATCATTTAAAATATGCATTAATGGTACTTTTGTCAAATTTTCAGTCATTTTGAAATTGGGCAGCATTTTCATTTTTGCACTTTGCTTTTGATTTACTAGAGATTTTACATGGAACCTAAAAGTGCTGAGTTGACTGGCATTATTATTTGAAATGGAAAACATCTGTGCATGCCATTATTATGTAAATGGAGGCTTTCTCTCGTTCCAAGGCATCTCTGCAATCATGATTTCTCATAATAATGAGCTGTTATTCTTTATTTTTCATGCTTTAAAAGGCTGTAAATGGGAAGCTGCAGTCTACTGTTTATCTACAAAATACAATTAGATGTTAGTTTCCGTACGCCATTCATGTCCAAGAGTAGGTATTTTTAAGAAGTATGGCCCTTGTAAGACATTGCTTATTACACGCTAACTACTCCAAGTAAGATATAAAACAGTATAATGTCCTTTTTACAAGTTTCTACATGTTTCATATTAACGTTTAAAACTGAAAACCGTATGTAATAATTTCACATTTCAGATGGAACGTTACAATATGAAAACAAAGCCGATCTTAAGAAAATGATACATTTATGCAATTAATATAAAATTATTCAAAGGGTAATTCCACTAAGAATACGCAATTTTTCCACTACCTGCTTTATGATTGGTTTAGGTGTACTGTATAAATTTAGCTTATACTCTGAGAAATAGAAATATTCTTATTATATTTGCCAACCGTAGCCTATAATAAGCCAGAGGTATGAAAAAAAAAAAAGTCAGTTTTTGTAAGTGTCTGGCTGGTAAGAGGGATATCGTCACTCCTTGGGGAGAGACCACCATATAGGTGTGTGGAGACTTATTAAGCCTTTAGCACTCCACTTTGCAAGGGACCATTGGAAGAATATGCAAATCTGTCTCAGTTGAGAGACTATACCTGGTAATAATCCCAGCATCATTGCAAAACAAAGGCCTCTTGGAAGATTGAGCATGATGTTAAGGGGAGCAGCCTTTATTGGGCTATTTCACTGAGATTCTGTCTTCCTAATTACATCAGGGAAGACAGGCTTGCACATTCCAGTTAGCGCCCTCTATTGGTTTGCAACACTGAGGCACCTGACTTCCTAATTACATCATGGAAGACAGATTTGCATATTCTTCCCATGGCTGGTAAGACTGATATAGCTTCGTTATACCAGTGCCTCTGAAACTGTGAGGTGGGCCTGACTGGTGAGATGCGGTTCAGTGGCTAGTGAGGCGTATGTAACTGCCAGCAGGGGTGTAACTGGAGGGGGTACAGTAACATCGGGGCCTAGGACCCTCAGGGGGCCCATAAGCCCTGGCATCAGTATTGAGATTGCAGCTTCTATCTGGCCCATAAGCCAAGGAGACCCACAGATTACCCTAACCACACTAAGGTTGATTAAACTCCTTAACATCCATAACCATCACTATCATGTATTTTCTGTAGGGATAAGGTAGGGGGCCCTGGGCAAAAGATTGCACCGGGGCCCACAAGACTTTAGTTACACCGCTGCCTGCCAGTGTCAACTTGAGCACAAAGTGGGGACTCTAAAGCAGAAACTGCACTGATAATGCCAGCCTAACATTATCAGTGCAGCCTCCCTGGCTAGAAACACTAAAGGACATCATCACCAACAGACCACATGTGATTTACCTAGTTGTAATTCACTTGGTCTCTAGATGCCGAGGCTTCAAAGACTGGTCCTGGATGTAAAAGGCTCGCCTCTTCTCCTTTCTAAAATGGCGATGCTCCACACAGTATGGGACATGTAGAATTGGGGAATGATTGCTGCAAGTTTGAAAGGTTTTATAATAGGTTTTATAAATGTTGCTGCCAATGGGCTAGAGATAGAAAGGGAGAGACTATACCTGCCATTACGGGAGGTGAAGCTTAGGGGGCGTTGTTTCTACCAGTGATGCTGTACTGTGGTGTTTGGTGGTTTTACATGGTGGTATTTGTTTGCACTACTAGGGTGCGATGTGCTGCTGCACTATTGTGTTTGGCACGTTTAGAGAAGTATTTAGTGCTGCATTGTGGTATTTGGGTGTGCTGTAAGGGTTTTCTGCTGAATGGTGGTATTTGGTGATGATGGGGAGGTATTTTATAGTGTAATGTGGCATTTGTTTAGTGGAGGTAGTAGGTGTACAGTACAGCGGCATTTGTTTGGTGTTCCATGGTTGTATTTCTTTGCTGGCGGCTGCTATGGGGTTATGTGACCTTAGGGGGACTGGTTGGTCCCTACTATTTTTTTAATAGGCCTATTACCTATTATTACCTGCTGTCTCCTCTTCTCTTTCAGTCCTCCAGGATACTCTGTATGTTCCAAATCAGATCACTGATACTGAACAGTGTCAGGAGGCAGGGAACAAGTTTTAAGGTCCTTCATGGTCACAAGTCCCATAGGTAGCAGCCTAAAATTACTAGGGGATGCCCCTCCATACAGCAGTGAGTCACTGACATCTGTTGTGGACACGCTGCTCTATGGAGTGGCTGCACTGAACTTTATTAACAGCAGTTTTCACTGCTTCTATATTACCTTTGATGATCCATCTTGTTGGTGAAATGTGTAAGACTAGAGATGAGCGAGTAGTATTCGATCGAGTAGGTATTCGATCGAATACTATGGTATTCGAAATACTCGTACTCGATCGAGTACCACTCGCTGTTCGAATGTAAAAGTTCGAAGCAGAACCAGCATTGATTGGCCGAATGCTATACAGTCGGCCAATCAACGCTGGTTTTTCTCCTACCTTTAGAAGTCTTCTCCGTGCAGCTTCCCCACAGCGTCTTTCGGCTCTAAATTCACTCTGCCAGGCATCGGGCCTGGGCAGAGCCGCCTGCGCATGTCCGCTTGTAGTGCGGGCATGCGCAGTCGGCTCTGCCCAGGCCCAATTCCTGGCAGAGTGAATGACGAGCCGGAAGATGCCGCGGGGATGCTGCAAGGAGAAGACTGCACGGATGATCCAGCCCGACCCTCACTCGTGGACTTGGTAAGTATAATTTGATCGAACGTTGCCTACCCCTGAAACGAGCATGTTCCCCCCATAGACTATAATAGGGTTCGATATTCGATTCGAGTAGTCGAATATTGAGGGGCTACTCGAAACGAATATCGAACCTCGAACATTTTACTGTTCGCTCATCTCTATGTAAGACCCTTTTCTATGTCCTTGTATGAGTCCCTACTATGAGGGGTTAATGCTGTCAGTACGTATTTGCTGTGGGGATATTGGCGACTGGCTCTTGTTGGCATGGCATTGAGTCAGTAGCCTCGGGGGCCCAATCTCTGCTATTTTCAACCAGAATGGAATTCAAGGTTGGAATTCAACCTGTGGCTGCTGGATGTGAGACACGATTCCTAAGAAATTATTGCAAAACATAAGCATTACAGAGACACCTATTTTGATTCTGGAAAGGTTCTGTAGAAACTCGAGGGAATGAAGGGGCATATAAGTTCTGTGTTCATCATAATCAGCATACCCTCTCATTTAGACCTCTAATGATTGCTACTATCATTGAATTGCATTGATATATTACATGCATAACATATAAGGCCTCATTCACATCTGCGTCGGTAATCCATTCGGAGGAGTCCACATGGGGACCCCCGTATGGAATACCGAATGCATTGGCAAGGGGTGTTCAGTGAAAGCACACGGACCCCATAGATTATAATAGGGTCCATATGCTTTCCACACAGACTCCGCACAAGTTAGGCGGACAGGAAAGTAGATCATGAACTACTTTTCTGTCCGCATGTTCCGTGCGGAGACCATGTGGAAAGCACACAGACCCCATTATAGTCTATGAAGTTCGTGTGCTTTCACTGTACACCACTTGCCAATGCGTTCGGTAGTCCGTTCCCCAGGCGTACTCCCCCGAACGGATTACCGATGCAGATGTAAATGAGGCCTAAGCATCCCATGAGAGACCTGTCCTGAAGCTAACTGACTATATTACATATATTCTTTATGCTTGCTAAATATATGCTTATCACTTGAGCAATTATTTGATGTGATTGCTATCGTAGTAATATTTAGTAAAGTGACATTTGATTTCATAGAATTATTTGGTGCATCATTGATTCTCTATAGCCTTTGAATTTACTGTGAAACAATGATATTGAACTGTGCCATGATCATTTTCTATGCGCATTAGCAGAAATATAATTTGCCATCAAGCTTTCTAGTAATTGTTGAAACTAACGGTAAGTTCACACGGTGGAAGGTCAAGAGGAAATTCCTCTTCACTTTCCACCGCCGACTTTTTCTTGCGGCTAGCCGGGACGAGATGTCGATGCAGTGCATCAGTATTCCGCCGCATCATCACGCTCTTGATTAGGATCGGATGAATGGGGCTAATCAGGAGGGAACTGCAGATGCCGCGGCTGACTCAGCTGCGGAATCCATGTGAAGATAGGTCATGTCGCATTTTTTTTCTGCTAGCTGAATAAAAAAATCGCTAGTGGAAAAAAAAAGAAATTGAAATGAATGGGAGGCATTTTTTCAGGTAGATTTTGAGGCGAATCCCGCCTCAAAATCTGTCTGCAAAAAACTCTGTGTGAACTTACCGTAAGTGTACATTCACATGACCGAGTTTCAGCCATGAAATTTGGTCCATGTGCTGACCAGATTTATCGGCCTCCAACTTGTACCAGGAGAGGGACTTCTAACAGTGTAGTAATCTATGTTATTAGAAATCCCTCTCCCAGCATAAGGTACAGGCCAGTAAATATGGATGAAACTCGGCCATGTGAATGCACCTTTAGAAAAGCTTTGTTTAATCATCGAAAGTACTGAAATTCTCATGAACTAAGTCAAAGGTGTCCATCAGGTTGTTAGGACAGGCCGGAACCTCCACTTCAGTCTGCGGGGGTTCCGGTCTCCTTCTAGCGCTCGGACCGGCAATTCCAGGGTCAAGGGTGTTAGACCGGATGCCATTTAGGCCTCATTGTGGCTCCGGCCCATCGCTGCTTATTCAGATTACCTGGTGACAGCTCCTATCCTGATCCTTGAACCTCCTGTGTGCCCTCCTGTTGTTCCTGTGTATGACCTCGGCTTGCTTTCCTTGACTTCTTGATTTGGCTACCTCCTGACCTCTTGTGGATGACCTCAACTTGTTTCCTGACTACTCCTGCTTGACTCTTGCTTGACTACTCAGTGACCTCTTGTGCATGACCTGGTTCTCCGGACAATGCATCTGCTTCTCCCTAATGCTACTATGTGATCTCCTGTGTATTGACTCAGCTTGATTGACTAAGTTTTTGGCTATTCCTGGAACCTGCATTGACCTCTTGTGTACCAAATTGGCCTGTAAAACTTCCCTATGGTGCTTCTGCTACCACCTAGCAAACCTCAGATTATCAGTCTCCGTGCTGACCAGCTCCTTTGATTATTCATCCTCTGAGGTTAGTATTCCTGGGTTTTCTGGGTTCTCTATTACTTGGGGTTCCCTGACTGTGCTACTCTCTCTGTGGTTGCGGTTCTGGGTCCCGGAATTTAAGTCCAACTCCACCATCAGGAGCTCCAGGGCCTGACTCCACTCTAGTTGGGAGAGCGTTGTACACTCAGGACTGTTTTTGCCTCGGTGTTTGGGGATCCTGTTTACCCAGGACTTACTTCCATTATTGTCGCATCAGGTTCCTAACACAGGTTTCATCATTAACTTTTCTAAAAAGGTTCCAGGCTGTTTGCCATGGCTCCATTATAAACAGTGGCCATGATGTCATGAATAGTGCTTTTATGACTTCTGTAGAAGAAGAAATAAGTAATTGGCAAAATAAACTGATCAATAAATCCATATGCCCAATGCTTATGTGTATTTTACTACCTAAGGCTGGAACCCACGTTGTGAAAATGAAGCATTTTTTTCCACAGCATTTTTTTTTCTGCATTTCGCTACGTGGGGCCTTGTCCTCAGGGACATTAGGCATTTAAGAAGTCAGCTATGAACTAAAGATGGCAGGTATGGGTTTCTAATTCAATACACAGAAAAAGAGCACCAGATAAAATGTGCAATCTTTATGGTACATGATGTATGGTAAAATAATGAGACTGCATGCATATTGTGAGCAAGTATATGTGAATTTTAACATGGAACAGATGAAGATTTGAGATTTTATTAGGTCCGTGTTGCTGACACTTTCTTTTCTAACATTTCACTTTTTCTGGATGGCTATATCAATGATTCAAAAGACATTTCTGAAACCAGCGGGATACCAATCTATGTCTACTGAACAGGAGTTAAATGCAACTCAGAAAGTGTTTAACTTGACATTTTCAACAGCCATATACCTATCCTGGATTTAGGATGTTTTATGCATAAAAGTAAGTCTTGCCAACAATTGTTTGGCTTCTGAAGAACATATCCAAAACCCACACAGAAAAATGTTTCCGAACAAACAAAAAAGAAGGCTAATGATTTTATTGTAATATTTCTTACGGCTCAGAAAGTTAACATGAAAACATCAGCAAAATTTTCCATGAAAAACAATGATATTTGCATAATAAATTCTACATTTCAGACCCTTATACAAAAAAATTGCCTGAGTCCTGGGTTCAAATCAAATTTTTGTTCATAACCTCTATATTAGCCCGTTCTCATCCCACGATGCACTATTACGTAGGGAGCCATTGTTCCCTACAACAATGTTGTTTGTTTCAGGTACACAGGAGATCCTGTAGACTGGAAAATAGTAATGTCAAGGAGTTTATTTAATACTAACAATATCTGATGAAAAATGGAACCAAGTCCCTTGGCCCTATTCATATAAGACTCCAGAACTGCGCAATTTGTTCATAGTCCAATACCAAGAAATACAAGGCAGTCTATAGCAATGACGCAATTGTTCTTCACATAACATCCACTTAAAAATAGTCCATAGTCCGCTGGATCAGACGAATACTTGGTTAAATGGAACAACCATTCTATTTTCTGGTATGCTGAGAATATTGTTTTACATAATGCACAGATGTTTTGTAAAGTTTGTGAGTATAAGAAATAAAGCGAATGTTTGCTGATTTTCAATACAGCCTACATCATGCCTGGTGGTTCCATTCTGTCTAAAATTCCACTTATAAGATATTTTCAGGTGGATGTTCCTGTAACATCTTTGCTCATCCGGGCTTTGGCGTCATCATCTGGCCACATGCTGCGGCACAGTTGATGTGTTTGGTTGTGATTTATTCCTTTGGGTTCTTCTCGCACTGTCTGAACACTGCCCTATTCTTTCACCTAGGTAATTGATTTTCACCTTCAGTTTTCTCTGCTCCTCTAATGGTTAATCTGGCCTTGCCCTGTGATTGACAGCCGCCTTCCTGTCAACTGCAGGGGCGGGTTCTTCCTCCCTATTTAGTCTTGGCTCTCATTCACACCAGTGCTTGCTATTGCCTTGTGCGTACTTGCTCCTTGCTGTCACTGTTTTTGCTTGCATTCTTATCCTTGACCTTTGGCTTTCCCTACTGACTATTCTTTGGACTCCGATTTGGAACTGCATCGCTCGACTGTTACTGAACCTTGGCTAGCTGACCTCCCTTTTTTGTTATCCGTCTTGTCTGCGTTTTGTGTCTCACATATACAGGAAAGGACCGTCTTCGTGGTTGCCGCCTATTACGTAGGATAGGGCCTGGCAATAGGAAGGGATAGTTGGGGGCTTCAGCTTAGGGCTCACTGTCTCTTGTGTCCCGTCCCAGGGTTCAACAGCTACTGGAGAACTGCTGTCCTAGCAATTCCCTAACAGTTCCATAAAGATCTACAACAGGGGTGCTCACACTTCTTCAGCATGTGAGCTACTTTATAAACTGGCAAAGCAAAAGATCTACTACCCACTTCTTGTGGGCGGGATGGGGGCGGGCATGTGGACGGGACCAGATTGACCTGTGGGCGGGGCCATGTATGTGGGCGTGGCCTGCACAGAGAATGAGAGCAGCAGACAGCGGCGTTCCGTGGCTGCCCAGGGATCCCCACTGTCTGCTTCTTCACAGCGCAGGCTGAGAGTTATCTCTGGACACTGGCAGGCTGGGACTGCGGCAGCCCCGCCTGCCAGTGTCCGGAGATGACTCTCAGCCTGCGCTGTAAACAAGCAGCACCCCGGCCCCCTCCATCCCTAAGAGCGGGGAGCGCGTCATCCCCCGGAACTGCTGCTGCCCAGCCTGCAAGTGTCTGGAGTGCTTGTTCACAGCGCAAGCTGAGAGTCGACTCTCAGCCTGCACTGTGAACAAGCAGACACCGGGGATCCCTGGCTGCATCCCGCAATCGACCCATACGTCCTTCGCGATCGACCAGTAGATCACGATCGACGTATTGGGCACCCCTGATCTACAATATGGAGGAACAAAAGGTTGGATGGAATCAGAAGAAATTATCCATACAATTTCCTGATTTTCTTGTATACCAGTATCACTTTCCTAAGCTGTTTGGTAACAGCCAGATAAGTTAATGCAACTGCATCATTGCTATGGACTGCATTTTATATCCTTATATTGAGCTATAATAACAAATTGCACAGTTTTCAAGGAGTTAGTTTACTTCATCATTCATTTCAGATATAGTGTTCCTTTAAGTCTAAACATACATGTCATGCCAAAGAAAAATGACTATATCTGATAATATATCATTAGTAAATTCAGATATATTACTTTTTCTTTGATGAGATATGCATGTTCAGACTTTATGATATACAATTTAAAGGGGTTTTCTAGGCTAAAAATATCAAATCTGTGTTTGTACAACTCCCAACACCCCTACTGATCAGGTTATCAGTAGCTAAGACAGTGATAATGGAGCAGGGATCAGACAAATCTGTTCTCTGTGTAGTGTACATTCAAGTGAATGGGAGCTGATCTTTATAAAATGTTCTTATTGAGATTCATGGGTACATTACAGTAAAAGCAGCAACTAGCTGATAACAGCGAGCAAAACAACATGCTTATTAAAATCAGCACAGCACTGTGAGGTAAAGGCAGACCCCCAAACGCCTTTACCAGTGCTAGATGTCAAGTCAGATGGGCTTTGCTGAATTTGGGCATTTAAATTTTCACCAGCAGAAACTGTAGAGGAAATAAATGCTCCATTAACTGAAAGCAAACCATAAACCACAGTTAATTTACAGGGCAGATCAGAAGCAGGAGAATAATCTTCCAGACATAGGGTCAAAACCAGGAGAAGTCATCAGAGCCAGAATAAGGAGACAAAACTGATATCCAATAGAAAGCCAAAGGTCAAATCCGAATGGGTACGTCAGTGGCAGATTTAGCAGGGAAATGAATAACCAAAAAAACAAGTTGAGGGTCAGTAAAGCAATCCAATACAAATGATCAGATTCAGAGCCAACCTAGAGAACTAAATTAGCAGGCAACCTGGGTCAGGAGGGAGGGGTCTTATATATGTTTCCTTAGATGCTAGTTGGACAAGACCAGGGAACTTTTGAAAATGCAGCAGGTTTCAGGTTGACATGGTACCCTTAAGGCTATGGCCCCATGGGGTGACCTACAATCCCATTCACTTTGCCTATACTGTAAAATGCCGCAATTTTACCTGTACTGTAAATGCCGCAAACCCCTGAGGCCCCGGTTTAAAGGCATAGCAACCCAAATTGAGATTCTTGACAGTACCCTGGTTTCAACAATTTACAGAGAATGGAGTGTGTGCTTTCTGCTCCATTCTCTGTACATCAGTTGCTGATAACACCCTCCCACCACCACCACCAATCTGGTATCGATGATCTACTTATCCTTAGGTCTTCAAAATGAGCAAGCTGTAGTCAAAAAACCTTGAGAAAAATACTGTGGTGGAAGTGCATCACATTTTTGTCCTCAAAGTTTTCCTTTGTTGATTTTTCTGCCACTATTATACCTATACAGAAAACGCCAGACTTTCCGTAGGTGTAATTGAGATACTGTGATTTTTTTAAAATGTTTTTCCACTGCATATTTTTTTCTGCAATGTGCGGATTGGATTACAATCCCGTCCATTACAATCCAATACACTTTTCAGGTAATCTAAAACACAGCATGTCTTGCTATAGCGTTTCCGCCCTGAGCAAAACTCTGCGTTTTGGCAACATGGGTCCCCAGCCTTAATCAAAAAGTATAATGAAAAATCTAATTCTGAAATGAATTATTTCATTTGTAATTTTTTATTAGTCTAGCGCTCATTGACTATGTAGCCAAGTGAAGTTATTTCTATGGAGTCTTGTCTGTCAGTAGACTTACATTTAGTTACATGGTTATAGTTTATAATTTATCATACCTGGCAATATTCATAAAGTAGAATTTGAGACGGTATATTATGTGGCACAAGATTTCTGATAAAAAAACACGTTATTCCTTTTTTTCTAGTGGTGTTTTCCATTAGTAATAGGTCGGAATTCTGTACTGGCATGTTGTACATATATCTGGATAGTTGACTGGTAAGAGTTAATGGTCTGTGAAGAATACATGCAAGGAGTGTGAACATATAATTCAATTCGCGGGAAGCTTGGATGAGGTAGCTGAGCATTATAAATTCTACGGACATGCTGAAGATCATGAAGGTTACCTGACACATAAATCTGAAATCAATAACCGTTACACTAGTTGTCATAAATGAGTATAAAGCATTTACTGACACATGTGGCAAACATATATAAAGCCACATTTCATTATCATTCGGGATATTAGTTTTTTTCTGTTATTTTTTTTCAAACCTGCTTTATTGATAGTAGAAGACACACATCATAAAAATACATGTATTTTGTCTCAGTTTTAAGCTATTTTACTTTTTTCCCATGCAGTAGTCTATTAAATTAAAAGTCATAAAATGTTATATTTAGGGTTGAGCAATCGAGTCAGAAAAGATCGGTTCCCGATCGGCGATCAAATAAATTTCATGATCACGATCGGGTTCCGATCTCGCCTAAAAAAGATCGGGAATTCCAATGTTGATCGCTCAACTTACCTGCACAGATCCACTGCCGCTGCCGCTCTACGTTCTTCTCGCTCCTTTTCTCTCTTATTCACATGCCTTCAGAGCACCGTGCGCACCCCCGCCTCCCTAGGCTAGTGTTAGAAGAAGAAGGCGGGGCTTGTGGCTTAGGAAAGAGTGGGCAGGTACTGGGAGGGGAGACGTGAGTGATGCACTCACATCTCCCCGCCCTGTACCCACCCACACTCTCCTAAACCACAACAAACTCCGTCTACCGTCAGCATCTCTAACACTAGCCTAGGGAGGCGGGGGAACGCACGGTGCTCTAAAGGCATGTGAATGAGAGAGAAGAGGAGTGAGAAGAACAGGGAGGAGCAGCGGATCTGTGCAGGTAAGTGGACACCAGGGGGAACTAAGTAGTCGGCGGATTTTTTTTAAATCAGTACACAGCGTGGAGTCCAAAAATTAAAGGTTCAATTTTTGGACTCCATCCTGTGTAGTAAATAGGATAGTTTTTAAAATATGACCTTCGATCATTAAAATAAAATCCCATTGACTTGCATTAGGATCGGAATTGGGATCGGGTTCAAATGGATGATCGGAAATCGGATTTTAAAAACGATCCTGAAATCTCAAGATCGGCTCAACCCTAGTTATATTTTTAATGTATATATACTCGTATAATGCTATGGGTGCATCACATTGAAGACAAGATTCCGCATAACATAAGTTCATGAACTCACATTTAGCATCATCTCCCTACTGGATTATATAGTAATGCCCCAAATTATTATTACAGTACACTGTACAATACATAGCTCTGAAGATGTACCTGTCTTCAACAAAACAGCATCTAGCACTTTTTTTTTTTATAGATTTTAAGGTTATGTTCATGTGGTGGAATTTGGAAGCAATTTTGAGGCAGAATGTAAATTCCAGCTGGAGTCTCCCTACCATTGTTTTCAATTAGGTCATATAGGTCATGCAAATCAAGAAAGTAGCAGGTGTCGCTAAGATCTGCACATGACCAAATTTTCAAACACCTCGCTCCAATCTGTGGCATTTAGAAGGGGCATAAAATCCAAATTGAAAGCAAAGTGTTTTAGCCACATGAAACCTCAAAAATTGGATGAAGTGGTACGTGATGATTGTGTGGTGCTGTCTGTTTGTCGACGTTATGGTTATTGCTGCTTGTGGAAAACTGAGAGGGACATTATCCTTGAACTGAGAGACCCTGCTTTATCACTCCAACAGATCGCCACATACCTAGACTAAGAGGTCAGCATTTTTCAATGCTGTGTGTCCCAGTGTTTGGGGCAGTGGTAATGAACTGGAACATTGATGGACCATGTGATTATAAGAATGGTACATTACATAGTTAAATCATAGATTAGGTTGGATGAAGACATCAGTCCATCAAGTCCAACCTGTAACCCTACAGTCCCCTACAGTGTTGATCTGGAGGAAGGCAAAAAACCCCATGAGGCTCTTGTCAATTGCCCGATTTCAGAAGAAAACATTTCTTCCCAACTCCAATCTGGCAGTCAGTATAAACACCCTGGATCAACATGTCCTTAAAATCTAGAATCCATAACCCATAATATTGTTCTCTTCGAGAAAGACATCCAGGCCTTCTTTGAACTTGTTCAATGAATCCACCATTACCACTTCCGGTGGCAGAGAGTTCCATAACCTGGACTAGCCTGGACTTCACATCTCAAGTATAAGGTGGTAAACAATTCACATCAAAATGTGTTTGCATGACACTGGGCTACAAGTCAGCTGTCCAGCTACAGGTGTTCTATTGACATCACACTACTGTTCTCAAAGGCTATCATGGTGCACAGTAAGATGACAATGGAGGTCTATCCCCTTCAGCAATGTGCCCCACTTTTGTCTCGGATGCAGTGATAGCCGGATCTGGAGACCACGTGGGCAATGCAGTGAAGAAGTCTTCACAAGGGAACATCATACCAGTTCTATTCCTGAGATTATGGTGTGGAATGACATGATGTATGGAAGCAGGACTGCATTTCAGGTACATTAATAGGTCAGTGTTACGATGATTTGGTCATGGAACCAGCGTTACCACCATTTCTCCAACGTGTTTTTCATTCCTCAACAGGAAAACGCCAAGACACCTGCTGCTATTGCTAATGTGAGCAGCCTGTTTTGCCTAAAAATGTTACCATGGTCTGCAGCATCTATAGACTTGTCGTCTCCCATCAAGTACGTCTGGGACATCATTGGTCTACAATTGCAAAGACAGTTACCAGGTGGAAAATACAGATGGATGAAGCCTGTCAAAGCCATAGAGACAAGAGTAGAGAGTATTAATAAATGTGCCTTAGCATATCACTTGTATTAGTCAAATAAGACTGAACACAGATTAAATGAATAAGGACCAGATGTACCGCTGCTTGAAATCTGAATTCAGTATATTGATCCCTACATTACAGCACCTTTTGAAGCCAACTGCAGGCTTTTTGCAAGGACCTGTATAATGAATATGGATTCCTAGCAGCAGGAGCAGGCACTCTATGAAGAAATAATTTAACATGCAGAAGGGAGAGCAAGAAAATCTGAGCTCATACAGTACCTTAACAAGGTGGAAGATGCTATTAATCAAGTGTATGGCAGACCTTCCTAACCATGTAATAAACAGCCCTGGTACAATCAATAAAGCTGATGTTATATATGCATATATAAATATAAAGTATATATAACTAATGTACTATATAAAATAATACAAGAAAGTTTTAGCAATAGCATCAACTCCAGGGAAAACCGTTTGCCCACAAAATGCAGGGCAGCGCTGAGTCTGCAACTAGAACCTCAATATAAAACAAAAAATAGTCTCCACTAACATCTTGTCAGTTCTTTTGCTTGATAGTTAGTGAAGTGCCGGGCACGTGCAATAGGCTTCTGAAGAAGCCGCAGATTGGAGCCCTGGAAATGCCATCAATTCACTATATTGAGGTGCTGTTTATTATATTTTAGGTATATACAGATATTTTTGCTTTCTTCTTCATTCTGCTTTCTTTGCCTGTAATGTGACTTTATTACTCCCATTGTTTACACTGCGTTGCTATAACCACGGACCTGGGAGATAGGACAAGTGACATCACTTACTCAGAGCCGGCGGGACAATCTGTTCAGATAATTGCAGTTTGCTGATAAAACCGAGTCTGTTATCTACAGTATCTATGTAAACACACAGATAACACTGAGCCTGTTCTGTACAAGCGTGTGCATATTATCTTATCTCTATAATTGTTCTGTTCAGCCAGAGGGAGAAAGAGGAAGAGAAATACAGGAAGTGAGCAGAAGACACTGCAGGCAGACTGCTGAGAAACTGAGATGGGAAAACCCCTTTAAGTTTATTTGCTGCAGCCACTTCTTCAAATCCCACTAAGATTTTTTGTGGGGCAACTGGGACGGCACTCCAGACTCTTTCATGACTTATTCTAAAACCAAACTTTAGTAACATGGAGGTAGACTTGTGTTCATTGTCCTGTTGGATGGTCCAATGAAGTCCAAGCTTCAGCTTCCTCACAGAAGGCATGACATGTTTTCCTGGGATTTCCTGATGTTTGCTAGAAGTCATCTTGCTGTCTACATGCTTCAGATTTCCATGGTAACCCATGGTAGAGTAACAATGAGTAACTGCCACACTCCACTGTAAGTGGAGTGTTATTTTCAGCGTATGCCTTATATCTCCTCCAGACATACAGCTGATCCAAAAACCTAAAAAGTTCCAGTTTTGTTTCATTGCTCCACAGATAAAGATCCTAAAACGTCTGTGCCATATTGATGTGGTTTTGAGCATATTGGAATTGACTTTCATATGCTTTTGGGTCAACTGAAGTGTACATCTGGAACCCAAGCACTTAGACCGTAAGCCTTTAGTCCACAGCCTTTAAGAAACTAGGTCTGTGTGTTGGTCAAGAGAGGAACTCCTAGCAATGCAGTTATCTATATCGCTGGCAGTCCCTGCCTCCCTCCCATATCGATTATAGTACTGGACAATAAGTCGCTGGTAGGCAGGAACTCCTAGCAGCATAGATAACTGTATTAATAGAAGTTTCCCTCCCAGAACACCGATCAGGGATTGTAAATCTGGCCAGCTAACAGAACGAGTTTCATGGGTGAAACTTTGTGATGTGATTGTGGAGTTATGCAAACTGAGACATCGGTGCCCACTGCAGGTCTTTTGCAGTCACTTGAGGGTTTTGTCCACCTTCCTCCTCAGGAATCTGGTTGCAGACAGTGATGGCTTCCTTTTTCTTGCTCTTACATTGTTGTTCTTGTTTTATTGGGGTTTCTTGTTTTCTTTTGCATAAAG
Source organism: Leptodactylus fuscus (assembly GCF_031893055.1). Classification (NCBI taxonomy): domain Eukaryota; kingdom Metazoa; phylum Chordata; class Amphibia; order Anura; family Leptodactylidae; genus Leptodactylus; species Leptodactylus fuscus. The sequence goes on from NC_134267.1 coordinate 43,742,545, forward strand.
GTATAACGTAATCCTAATTTGCAATGGAGGTTGAATAATTTTGATTGCAACTATATATAAAATGAAGGTATTATAGTGCATTACAATATATTATACTTGTACTATATTAAATCAATTATATTGATTATTGATTTCTAAATAATCAAGCAGAGGGGGTGCTAAGCTAGAGAGCAAACATTTTTCATTAGCTACAGTCACTGAAAGCTGAGACTGAGACAAACATATGTAAAGTGCAGATAAAACCAAGCAGAATTATGAAGCAGTGTGATGTCCACTTGAGAAAATCCATTTTTAGAAATGAATTTCCCCACTGATGTCCTATTGTGCCTTGACATCTCAGAGAGCAGCATGTGGTATTAACATTAGAATCCTGGCCAGAGGAGATAAAACCTTTCTGATGTGCAGAAGTGCAAAAAAGTTTATGCAAATGTAAAAAAAAAATATTTGAATTTGCACGAATGAAGTAATTAGCAAATTTATATTGTCTCCAGATTATAATTGTAATGAGAGTAAAATATGGGCCGTGTATGTGATATCATTAATTCTATAATCAGTCACCAAGTTTTATAGAATATAACCATAAATTACTAATACAAATTGTTAGCAATGCAATCATAAAAGATTACAAAATACAAAGTGTGTGCTAATATTCTACAGAGATGTCTGGCGGTGTCTAAGTGGAACTGAAAATGGAAGAGTTGAAAATAGTCTGTACAGCATTGTATGTTATTTGTAGAGGTTAACTCCTATAATAGCTAATATGGAATACAATTATGAGTAGTGGAGTAAGTACCGCCATAGACGTACAGGACCAGTGACCGTGGGCTCCGGCTGATTTTTAGTAGGCCATTACTTGGTGGAGTAATCCCAGCAGGTAACGGACCCTATTTACTTACCGATCCCTGTTGCTACTCATGGCCGCCTCTGCTTCTCCTTTTCCCTCTAGGGCACTCTGTACATCCCAGTGACGTGATATGGGATGTACACAACCCCCTGGAGGGTAGAAGGGGAAGTGACCATGAGCAAGAGATGGGATTGGTAAATAAGGTGGCAGACCCGAGGAAAGAGTATTTGTTGTCTGACCCTCAAAAAATACTGCTATTATACTCAGAGGTCTCTTTAGATCCCAGAGTATAAGGATTGGCGACCCAAGGGAGGTGACAAAGATAAAAAACCCCTGACGAAGCCACGGTAGTGGCGAAACACGCATCGGGGCGTGTTCACTACATGAAGGTCCACCCATAGGTAATTTATTACTTGGTATCATGTTATTTCACAGAATATTTGCACTTTAAAAAACTATGTATGTTATATATGCACTTTAGAAACTATGAATGTTTTACATATCCTTATATATATGTAATGTAAGTGTCATTTATTCATCATCAACCATTAGTATTCCATCTTGGGCCTTCATTGTTCTGTTTGGTTGTATCACCCCATTCATTATTTCTGTCTTATATATGTTTTAAAATGTATTTAAATAAAGCTTTATATATTTTTTGCTAAACATTTTCTGTGGCAGTGCGCTTTTTTAGCATAGTGTTCTAAAGATAAAAACCAGTGTTACTCACCTCTTGTGGGCTCTGGCGTGATTCCATACTGTCTTTCGGCCTTTGTAGTGATGTCATTGAAGAGGGCCAAAAACAGCAGGGAGTCTCGCTGGAGCCGAAGAGGGGTTTGTAACATTGTTTTTTATGTTTGTCACCTCCCCTGTGCCTGCAATCATCTCAAAAGACCCCAGAGTACAATAATATTTTTTGTGTTATTTATCTCAAAAAATTGGGGTTCTGCAGAAACCAGTAATTTTTGCAATATTTGCAATAAACTCCATAGGGCCACCATGGGACATAATATTGTATGAAAGGGCCACTATGGAATATTATACTCTCTGCTATTTGACATTATACTGTGTGAGGGAACCACTTTGTGACATTATACTTTGTGTAGAGGTCGCTATGGGACATTACACTGTGTGGAGGGACTACTATGAGACGGTATATTGTGTGGAGGGGACGCTATGGGGCAGTATACTGTGTGGATGTTGTACTGTCTAGAGGTCACTTTGGGATAATATAGTGTGTATAAATGGGGTGATATACAGTGTAGCGGCCAGAAAAGAGGGTTCTATGCCGTGGGAAAGGAGGGGCCCAAAGTCAAAAGCTTGTTATGGGACCCAGTGTTTGCTAGTTACACCCCTGTTTATTAGCTATAATATAGTGTCACATAGTGTTTACAGGTCTATAATTCAGACTTTGTGCATTCACACAGACCAATATGCTGCAAAATTCCCATCTGGATTTTGAGGGCTGATAATCTTCTATTACAACAGTATCAGCAAAGTGGATGAAATTTTACAAAAACTCATGTGTGAGCTGAAGATAAAATCCCTTTATTTTAAATCCACAGCAAGTCAATTTATGTTGCACATTTTATCATTTGCAATGCACAGAATGAAAACTGCGGCAAACAACAGAATCGGCATTTAATATTCGTCACAAATTCTGTGATCAATGTGCAATGGTTTTTGTTTTAGCGGCAACCCTTTTTGAGGGTGTGCCATTATGGGGTCCATGACTGTGACAATGCAGTGTACTAGAGCACTCTCAGGGCTGGTTCACATCTGCGTTTGGTATTCCGTTCGGGGAGTCCGCTTGGGGACCCCCCGAATGGAATACCGAACGCACTGACAAACAGTGAGCTTATGAAAGCATCCGGACCCTATAGACTTCATGAACTACTTTCCTCTCTGCATGACTTACGCGGACGCCATGCAGAAATCTGCTTTCATTGCTAACTTCTTGTCAATACGTTCGGTATTCCATTTGGGGGGGTCCCCAAGCGAACTCCCTGAATGGAATACTGAAAGCAGTTGTGAACCAGGCCTTACATGTTAATAGTTTGATCAATGTTTTCCATCAGTATTTATAAGTCATAAACTAGAAACAGAACCTATCGAGATGAACAATAATGGAAAGATTTACAACATTTTCAGCATTTGACCCACTTTGGGTTCCATGTGAAAGTAATTGTACTCACTATTATTATAATTCAATTAATAACGCATTCCATGTTTACCACTTGCTATGTGGTGACATTTACCCAGCAAGGTGACAAGTTGTAATTAATTTTACCACTATGGTTTCCTTTTGTCTACAACAAAAATTTTAGGCTAAATCATCTAAATCACCAATGAATAGTCAGTTCCTATTTCTCTTATAAAAATATCAGATGTTCCAAAACTAATTTATTTTTTTTCTGCTGTATATCTTGTAGCCTTCCTGCGAAACATGTGGAGCGTGTCTCAGATACCATTAATTCAGCCACTTACTAGAAAAACTGAATTTCACAGTGGGTGCTTACTGAGTATATTCCAACCTATCACTCTGTCGAAAGTCACAACTGATTCAAAGAAAGATTTCACTCCAATGTATTACATCTGACTGCAGGCTTCAGCTAGCAAGTAATACTAAATGCAAGACTCTTCTCAATAAACATATTATCTTTTCAATTAAAAGTCTATTGAGTGATTGGTTCATTTACTTTAAGCACAAAAATAAGCTACTCAATCATAGTTCGAGAGATTGTAGAAAGCTCTTGTTATTTCGTTTCTCAAGCTTAAAGACAACCAGATCTTAAGAAAGAAGAACATTGTCCAGCACATATTGTTCTCCTTACTGTTCCTGAATTTAGATTCATGTGCAACAGCACTTGGAAATACAAGTTTTTTTTTATTGTTTTTCACCTGAAACCTATAGAGATATCAGGTGGCCTCTCGCCTACCTAAGAAGATATTAAAGTATTAAATTGTACTGGTGGGTGAAGAAGGTTGGGCTTTTCCAGATTTTGCATTGAACTCAGGTTACGGGAATTACGTTATGCTTCAGCACCATCCCTTTATCTAAATATTTTGGCCAATTCAGACTCTTGGCTACTGTGGCAGATTCCCTACCAGTCACCATTCTTTTACAACTGTTAGACATTTTGATGGAAATATGTTCTTCTATCATTTAAATTTTTCGGCACAATATTCTTCTTCCTTTGCGCTTTTAATCCTTCTCATAATATTTTCTTTACCACTGTTTGTGGCGTTCCAAAACCATTAATCTTCAACATTGTACAAAAGAAAGTTCAAAGCGGAGCAATAGAAAATCTCACTGGAAACGGGTGCAAATTCAGTAAATTAGGCAAAAATCCACCATAAGTAAATAATACAAAGAGGCAGCAATTCAATTTGAAAGTTATGAAAGTGAATCTTTAAGTCAACATCAGTTCTAACAAGAACAGCAAAGTTAGTGAGCATACCGAAAATATATAGTGCTTGGTGTTGGATGAATCGGCTTGTAGCAAGCTGGATTCCTCCCGAATACTACAAATTGTTCAGTTTTTACTGATACTGAATAGAGATGAGCGAACAATAAAATGTTCGAGGTTCGATATTCGTTTCGAGTAGCGCCTGAATATTCGACTACTCAAATCGAATATCGAACCCTATTATAGTCTATGGGGGGAAAATGCTCGTTTCAGGGGTAGGCAACATTCGATCAAATTATACTTACCAAGTCCACAAGTGAGGGTCGGGCTGGATCCTCCGAGAAGTCTTCTCCTTGCAGCATCCCCACAGCATCTTCCGGCTTTGAATTCACTCTGCCAGGCATCGGGCCTGGGCAGAGCCGACTGCGCATGCCCACACTACAAGTGGACACGCGCAGTCAGCTCTGCCCAGGCCCGATGCCTAGCAGAGTGAATTCAGAGCCGGAAGACGCCGCGGGGAAGCTGCACGGAGAAGACTTCTAAAGGTAGGAGAAGAACCAGTGTTGATTGGCCGACTGTATAGCATTCGGCCAATCAATGCTGGTTCTGCATCGAACTTTTCCATTCGAATAGCGAGTGGTACTCGATCGAGTACGAGTATTTCGAATACCATAGTATTCGATCAAATACCTACTCGATCGAGTACTACTCACTCATCTCTAATACCGAACAATTTGAAATATCTGTGGAATACTAAAATGGCCACTGCAACATGATTTGCAGTAAATTATTATACTCTGGAGTGTCATCCGTCCCCAGAATATAGTAGGAGTAGACCTAAGGGAGTGAAAAAAAAATGATAAATGATGACCTTTTTTCACCTCTTTTGCGACCAGTGATATGCTTTTTCCTCCACCAGGAGCGTGAAATCTCAGAAGAACACCAGAGCTGGTGTCTTACACTCTTCTGTGATGTCATGTGCCCGGCGTCAATGCTGAGACCTGTGAATGGGCCTCAGTGGTAACATGGACATTCCGAACACCATAAGCAGGCCCAAAAAAGATGAGAGAAGGTAAGTATAATTTTTTTTTCACTTCCTTTGGGCCTACTCCTATTATTCTATGGGGTTCAGCAGGGAGTCAAACATGAAAATGCTTATGGCTGGAAGGGCTTAAAGGATCAGTAGTGGTACACTTTATTGAGCCCTGAAACATGCCAAAAACAGCAGTCATCTGTAGACTCTACAAGAGTATTAGCAGTCTAGAGGAGGGTTCTGAAATGTCTGAGATGACAGCTAACCTCTTTAAGACCAAGCTTAAAAGTACCTAGATGACCAGGCCTCATTTTTCAAATCTGACGTGTCAATTTATGCAGTAATAACTTTGAGACGCTTTAACTTAGACAAGTGATTTTGAGTTTGTTGTCTCATGACACATTATACTTCATGTTAGTGGTAAATATTGATCAATATTTTTATATTTTATTTAAAAAAAATAGGAAATTTGTTGGAAATTTGGGAAAAAAAATCACAATTTTCAAGATGTGAAATGCTCTTCTTTTCAAACACATAGTCACACAAATATATTAATAAATATCTACCATATCTCTGCTTTATATTGGCATAATCTTTTAATTGTCCTTTAATGTATTTTGGACATTATAAAGCTTACAAGTGTAACAGCGATTTTCCAGATTTATAAGAAAATTTCCCATGCAAATTTTTTAGGGACCACTTCAGTTCTGACAGAGATTATAAAGGCCTATATATTAGAAACCCCCATAAATGACCCCATTTTCAAAACTGAACATCTCAAATAATGAAAAACAGCATTTAGGAAGTTTGTAAACCCTTTAAGCATGTCACAGAAATTAAAACAATATGGAGGTGAAATTTAAACATTTCAGTTTTTTCAATCAAACATTCATTTAACCCCAAAATTAACACATTCACAAAGGGTTGAAGGAGAAAATGCATCTGACAGTTTGTTGTGCAATTTCTCCCGAGCACAGAAATACCCCACATGTGGGTGTAAACTGATTTTTGGGCACACGGCAGTGCACGGAAGGGAAGTAGGGACACTGAGGGTTTGAGAAGCAGATTTTGCTGGAATAGTTTTTGGTGCCATGTCTCATTTGCAGAGCCCCTACAGTACCAAAACAATGGAAACCCCCCAAAATTGACCCCATTTTGGAAACGACACCCCTCACAGAATTCATCAAGAGGTATAGTGAGCATTTTGACCCAGCAGCCTTTCACAGATTTTATTAACATTGGGATGTGTAAATGAAAAATTAATAGAATGGCACTTTTTCACCAAATTTTTCATTTTCACAAGGGGTTAAAGGAGAGAACACACCCCATAGTTTTTTAAAGGGATTCTATCACTAAAACACAATTTTTTCTAGTTAACATGTCGGAATAGCCTTTAGAAAGGCTATTCGTCTCCTACCTTTTGAAGTGCTCTCCGCCGTGCCGTTCGTTCACAATACCGGTTTGTACCGGTATGCTAATTCGTTCTCTCGCAGCGATGGGGGCGTCCCCCATCACAGGAGCAGCAATGGGGGCGTTCCCATTGCAGCTCGAAAACCGTCCGCAGCGCCGCCTCTATGGTCTTCGGTGTCCTCCCCTTCCTTCTTCAGCGTCATGTCGGACGCCTGCGCAGTACGCTCTGTTCGGCGAAGACTTCAAAGAACGTACTGCTTTGAAGTCTCGCTGCGAGAGAACGAATTAGCATACCGGTACAAACCGGTATTGTGAACGAATGGTGCGGTGGAAAGCACTTCAAAAGGTAGGAGACGAATAGCCTTTCTAAAGGCTATTCCGACATGTTAACTAGAAAAAATTGTGTTTTAGTGGTAGAATCCCTTTAAACAATTGCTCATGAATGCGCGTATCACATTGAAAGCAATAGGTAAAAAAGCCTCCCATTGATTTCAATGGGGAGCGCGCGTATGCCGGCACCCATTCAAGTCAATGGGATCTGTTTTTTTTATGCCGATCACTTTGAACGAGTTTTACGTTCAGAATGAGCGAGCGTAAACTCCGTGTGCAAGCTCCCTTATTCTGCGGGTCAGTACAATTACGGCGATACCTCATTTACATTGTTTTTTACGTGTTACTAGTTTTGCAGAACAAAAATGCATTTGGGGAAATAAATCACCATCTTCTGAGAGAAGTAACATTTTTATTTTTCGTCTGACAGAATTGGTTGATGGCTTATTTTTTGCGGGACAACCTGTGCTTTGTATTGGTTGGTTGTATTGGTTTTGGGGTACATGTGACTTTTTGATCACTTTTTATAGCATATTTTGTAAGGTGAGATGGCGAAAAATCATTACTTTTTTGCGTTTTTTTTATTTCCGGTATTCACCGTGTAGGTTAAATATTATTTTAGTTTTATTGTACAGGTTGTTAAAGGGGCTCTATCACTGGGAAATGTCATTTTTATCTAATCACATGCTTGCATAGGCTTTAGAAAGTCCATTCCACACTTACCTTTTGTATGTAGATTGCTTCAGTGGTGTCTGAATAAGTCCGTTTTTATTCATATGCTAATGAGCCTCCAGCCAGTACAGGAAGTTCCCAGCAGCCTCCTCTCTCCCATTATCTTCTATGTGTGTGACGCAAACAGGAAGCTGAGTCATCAGCACAGCAGCAGCAGCAGCCTCCCATAGAAAACAGCAGAGAGAGGTGTGCACCATCTATTGTGCACTAGTCTGATTAGCATATGAATATAAACGGACTTATTCAGAAATCACTGAGGCAATCTACATACAAAAGGTAGGTGTGAAATAGACTTTCTAAGGGCTATGCAAAGGTGTGCTTAGTTAATAATGACTATTCCTAGTGATAGAGCCCCTTTAAGGACGTGTTGATACCAAATATGTATTGTTTTTATTAATATTTTGGATTTTTTTTATATAATTAATTTTATATAAGAAAAGGGATTTTTTGGGGGGTTTATAACTATAAAAAAAAAATTACACACTTTATTTTTTAACTTTTTTTTTACATTTTTTATTTTTCCTATAAAGACACTAGAACCAGTGATCAGAAAGGATTGCTGGCTCTATACTATATACTTGCAATACAGTTTATTGAAGTCTATGGAGGAAGCTGGCTTTCGGAATACCCGGCAGGCTCAATCAGGTACTGGGGGCCTTTAGCAGCCTGGGGTCACTGGCCAGACCCCAGGCTGCAGAAGATACTTATGGGCACCCCCTGATCTTGCCACGGGAGGTGCCCAGGGGGTGTCCATGGAGCTCCGGACCCTTGGGGAGACCCGATCCTCACTTTAACCCCTTCCCGACATGCGCCGTAATAGTACGGCGCGTGTTGGGTCTGTAACTATGGCAACCGCCCGGGAGCCGGGCGGCCGTCATAGCCGCCGGGTGTCTACTGCTTTAAGCAGTAGACAACCTGCTCTAATGCCTCCGATCGGTCCCCGGACCGATCGGAGGCATTAACCCCTCCGGCGCTGCTGTCAAAGGCGCCGGAGGCGCCATCTTCCCGGCGGCGCATGGGCGCCGCCATTTTGGCAGGGATCGCCGGCTCCTGGAGCATGCTCCAGGGCCGACCCCCCGTTGCCATGACAGCCGGGAGCCTTGTTAAGGGCTCCCAGCCAGTCTGCAAATTCTCTCTTTTGCAGGCTGGTGTATACAGCCTGCAAAAGAGATGATGATTTTTTGCAATGCATTGCAATGCATTAGCATTGTAATGCATTGCATTAGTGATCAGACCCCCTGGGGTTCAACACCCCTAGGGGGTCTAATAAATGCAAAAAAAAAAATAAAAAAAAAAGTAAAAAAAAATATAAAAAAATATAAAAAGTATTAAAAGTTTAAATTACCCCCCTTTCCCTAGAACAAATATAAAAGTAGTTAAAAACTGTGAAACATATACATGTTAGGTATCCCCACGTCCGAAATCGCCCGCTCTACAAATCTATAAAAATATTTTTCCTGTTTGGTAAACGCTGTAGCAGGAAAAATAGTCAAAAGTGCCAAACCGCCGTTTTTTCACTGTTTTAATTCTGATAAAAATTTGAATAAAAAGTGATCAAAGCAATAACATTTCCCGAAAATGGTAGAACTAAAAAGTACACCCGGCCCCGCAAAAAAAGACGCCCTATGCATCCCCGTACACCTATGTATAAAAAAGTTACGGCCGTCGGAATATGGCGACTTTTAGAAAAAAAATTTTTTAACACCGTTTTGGAATTTTTTTTAGGGGTCAAAATGTAAATAAAACCATATAAATTTGGTATCCCCGGAATCGTACCGAAACACAGAATATAGAGGACATGTCATTTTGGCTGCACAGTGAACGCCGTAAAACCAAAGCCCGTAAGAAAGTCGCAGAAATGCATTTTTTCTTCAAATCCACCCTATTCTGAATTTTTTTCCTGCTTCCCAGTACATTATATAGAATAATTAATGGTGGCATCATGAAGAAAAAAATGTCCCGCAAAAATTAAGACCTCATATGACTCTGGGAGCGGAGAAATAAAAAAGTTATGGGGTTTAGAAGGAGGGGAGTCAAAAACGAAAAACGAAAATCAAAAAATGCCATCGGCGGGAAGGGGTTAAAAGGGTGAGTTTATAAACGTTGGCGCGGCACAGAGCTCAGCAAGCGCCGACATTTATATACAGTACACCACTGCAAAGCGGTTAAACGGCTTCAGAATACAGGTTTAATCCCCTAAAGAATTGTTATCTTTGACCACCTAAAATTACAAATATTCCTGGTCCATAGACATTCTTACTCAGATTATACATATATCCTTGGTTTCAAAATACAATGTGGTACCTGTCTATATTAAAATGCTAACCATAGTACAATAGCTTTTTAAAATTTTTATCGTGTTTATAAACCTTTCCAATTTCTATAAGAGATTTTGAAAAGAAAGTGATCATGTAAAGTATATTGACCCATGCAATGTAATTATTAAGTATCCAACAATGCTCAGTCCTTCCACAATTCGAACTTGCGTTTGTCAATAAATTTCCATTTACAGCAGAACAATTGGTAGAAAATATGGTGAATTAATTGGCGTACTGAATATTCTCTCATTAACTTCTAAAGCATTTCTAATTATTTCAACTTATAAAAAGTTTATGTTCAACAAGGGTTTTAAATGAGATAAAAAATAATTGTTACAACTGACGCATGAGAACATTGTAAGCATCACAGAGATGAAGACTAAATGATTAATTAACTTATCGTTAACGCTTGTTCTAATTGATCTTGCCTTCATTATTTAGCATAAAATGAAGAAGAATGTATCAAAAATTAAACTGTAACAAACTGTTCCACTGAAACGAATGCCAAGAACAATATGTGGTAGACGGCAGAAAAAGAATTCTACAGTACAGATAGAACAAATGTACTTGCTAATAAAATCATTCACTGAGCTAATATAAGTTCCTCTGGCAAACTGGTAAATGTCAATGCTAAATAAGGCAAGTTTCTTATTAGAATCAGGGGAGTTGAACAACAAATTAAAGTTCTGACAAAAGAAAGTATTGATTTTTACAGAAGGCAATTGATAGTCTGAATAAACTAACACAGGGATATCTTAAAGTGGAGGGCTGAAGGCTTTATGTGGTCCATAGTTATTAATGAAATTATGCTAGATTTCTGGCATAAATAAATTGTAAAAAATGATATTTATACCAAATAAGGTACTTATTAAGGTCCCTCAACACTCTTCCAAACACTATCTACAGTTAATGTCCCTTGCATTTATTGCTAGTTAGCAGGGCAGTAGGAAAGTCTGGGCACTTTTCCCTCTAAGGCCTGGTTGTTAGGATTGGGTCCCGCAGGCTTCCCGTCCAGTGCATAGTGCCACCTGTGGGCCAATCCAAACCTCGCCCTCGGCCTTGTGCAGTGAGGTATCTGGAGACTAAGTCCAGCTTTCGGCCCACTGAGCATGCTCAGACATTTTGGAGCCGCTCAGAGGCTAAGTGCCATTGTCTCCCTACTGAGCATGCTCAGACATTTTGGGTCCGCTCAGAGGCTGTCCCATTTTGGCCATACTGAGCATGATCGGTGACGTCATGCCACCGCCCCTGTTGGGCGAGGACTAGCCTTTAAATAGTGTGAGCCGACGCCCGCCCGGTGCTCACACTTTGTCTAGAAACACTTTGGGACAGGAGGTTAGGGCCAGGTTCCAGTCAATTGCAGGTGCTGAGTAGGGACCAAGTTTAGAATCCCTTGGCTCTGCCGTTGGGAATCAGTAAGCCTATTCCTAGTCTAACTGCTGTGTAGCTCCTCGCAGGTTAAGGAGTTTGTTGTGTGACTGACCAGGAGTGAAGTTAACCCCTGGCAGTCTTGTTTGTGCAGCAGAGTGAAGCATATGCTAGGGCCTGGTTCCCCTGCTGTAATTAGCAGGTGCTTCTTACAAGGCTTCATTTGACTTCACTCAACTGCTATACATAGGCACGCTCTCCCAGTGAAGTTAACTGGAGAGAGTCTGTTGCAGCCTGTTCACATTGGTGCCGCGCAACATCACTACCAGTGCAGTTTAACTGGTGGTTCATATTCAGACATACGGCTGCCCATCAGGGCTTGTGGACCTCGCTGCAGTGCTCTGCAGCTTAGCGGTTCGGGTTGTGTTCTTTATTATTTTATATATATATATATATATATATATATATATATATATATACACACACAGAACCGTAACACTGGTTCACATCTACATTCGATATTCCATTCAGGAAGTCCACTTGGGGAGCCCCCGAATGGAAACCTATACGCATTAAAAAACAGTGAGTAATAAAACCACATGGACCCCATACACTATAATGGGGTCCGTGTGTTTTCCATGCAAAAATTGGTGACTAGAATATTACATTAGGGGGCATTCACACGGAGTAACACGGTGCTGATTCTGGCACGATAACATGCATAAGAATCAGCGCTGCAAAACAGAATCCCATTGAGTTCAATGGGTTCCGTTTAACGCGCGTAACACTTTGAAAGCAATGGGTTAAATAGCCTCCCATTGATTTCAATGTGTTACACGCGTTAAATGGAACCCATTGAACTCAATGGGATTCTGTTTTGCAGCGCTGATTCTTATGCGTGTTATCGTGCCAGACTCAGCACCTCTTTACTGTGTGAATACCCCCTTACTTCAAACACAAGGGGAACGATGAACCTTCTGTATGTTTTCATGGGAGTTTCCTGATTCTAAGGGGAAATGCAACATTTCATTATTATATGATAATAGATTATACTCCATTTATGACAATCAAGTTAAAGGCATAAGAAATGGTTATTTACTAGCCAAAGTTATCTTTTCTTAGTATAAGTCTTGTATTTAAGGATCAAAGCACTGACTATGGAGATGAATGATACGACGCATGGTGGACTATTCAAATGTTCTACAACTAAATGCTAATGAATCTACTAATGACCGCTTCATAACACATAACTTACAAGAAAATACTTAGAGAAATGGGAAATGCATAACAGTCCCAGGTAAATAATAGAATATCGGTGACATTTCAGATAGAGCAGCTGTCTGCTGAGATATACTGTAGTAGTAAGAAAATACAGAATTAAAACAGCAGAAATGTAAAAGGGCATAGGAAATGAATTTCCTACAATATAGGTTGTAATGCCAGCTACTGTACATTGCACAGCGTGGAAGTGTTACAGTATCTTATTAACTATTGATTGTAGTTTATAGCCTTATTATATATAATATGAATACAATAATCCAATAATAACATAATAGTTGACATTGCAATTTGTATCTTTTCAGCAATGTGTTGACCTAAAGGTCTAGCAGTTTTTAAAGGGGTTTTATGGATGCCCCCCACCCCTTCTCCTCCCCCCAAAAAAATATAACATTCATGGCCACTGCAGTTAATCATTGGTTTAGAGGTCATAAGGGATAGTCAGGTGTCATTGCTGCAGCCTCACAGCCTCTGCAGGGATAACATACCAAGCAACAGCGCATGAACACTGAGGCCAGTGCTGGACTGCATCAACTACATGGAAGGTCATTAACATCATTGACGTAGAGCCAGAGTTGGAGACTGGCACAGAGAACAAAGGCCCAGAGACTGGGATGCAACAGGCGACTTGCTTTTTTATTATAATCAAGGGTGTAACTACCGCTGTAGCAGCAGAGGCGGCTGCCACAGGACCCGGGATATTAGGGGGCCCGGTGACAGCCGCTACTGCTGTGGGTTTTTTTTAATAGGCCGGTAAAGGGCTCTATTTACTTACTGATCCTGGCTGGGGTGTGTGCAGGGGCCACTATGGGGCATAATACTGTATGCAGGGGCCCCTAAGGGACATAATACTGTGTGCAGGGGCCACTGAGGGACATAATACTGTGTGCAGGGGCCACTAAGTGACATAATACTATGTGAAGGGGCCACTAAGGGACATAATAGAGCATGCAGGAATGTGGAGGAGGGGGTCGATCGAGGTCTTCAGCGTCGGTGTCGAATGGGGGGGCCCCATGTCAAAAGTTCGCCATGGGGCCCCGCCATTCCTAGTTACACCACTGATTATAATCACTTCCTTTCTCTCTTTTTGGGGAGCCCAGAAAGGCCATTTAACTTGAAACAGATAACTTGCTGCAGAAAGATCACTTATATTAATATGATCTATACTGTATATTATATTATGGTATGGTATACCTGGTAGCTAAGGTGTACTGTGTTTTAATCCAGTGAGAGTTGAGCTAATGATTTGGATAATATGAAACAGACTCATACCCATGGCACTGCTGCCTACAGTAACACTCCATAAAATCCAAATAGAGAATACCATGCTACTCCCCATCACAGCAAGCGGCATTTATGTTCAGTGTTTACAGATAAGGTATTTCATTTTCTATTAGCTTTAATCATTATTACATAACTTTCAGTCCAGATCACAAGTGAAACATCCCATAATTACTGTACATGCTTTACAATGGAAAAACTTTTTGTTAGTCTAAGCAATAAAGTGCAGCTGGAAAAACTGCGGCAGCAACGCATCATGATTTTTATCTGGGAAGGCGCCAGAATTTCCATAGGTACAAGTGACATGTTGTGATTTCCAAAACCATGACAGTTTTGGAAATTACGGTGTTTTTTAATGCAAGTATATTTCATTAATGTGCGAATAGAATTTGCTAGGGGCGCCACGGCCTTGGAGTGAGTTTATGTTTGAGTAAGTTTTCTTACAATGCCCTGTTATTCTTTCTTCTCCAGCTGTCTAACTACTTGAAGCCCTTGTAATATATGACATGTTTATGTTAAAGGGGTTTTCTGGGCAGAAAATATTTTGTGTGTTAGTGCTAGTAATGGGTTAATAAGTATAGCCATATACCTTTAGCAGTGTTTGGAGTGATTTCAGGGTGTCTCTGCAGCCTCTGCATTTGTTTAGAGTGTAACTTCTTGCTGTATAGCTTCCTGTGTAGCTTCTACACTAGTTCCCTCTCACTCACCCCCCCCCCCTCACTCTGGCACACTCCCCCTCCCTGTCTCCCTAGCCTAACGATCTCTATCGTTACTAGCCCCTCCCACCCTCCATGTCTTCCTAGCCCAGCTATACTATGTAGCTTCTACACTAGTTCCCTCTCACTCACCCCCCCCCTCACTCTGGCACACTCCCCCTCCCTGTCTCCCTAGCCTAACGATCTCTATCATTACTAGCCACTCCCACCCTCCCCATCTTCCTGGCCTAGCGATCCCACTCATTACTAGCCCCTCTCACCCTCCCCTTTCTCCCAAGCTAACCTATTCCCCCTGCTACTAGCAGAGAGGAAGAGAGGAGGAGCCGTCCCTAGACACAGGAAGGCCTAGTAACTATTGATGTGGAAGGGGGGTGGAGAGTACTGGTGACATTCTGTTTCAGAAGCGGTGAAACGGAATGTCAGAGGATTATCACAAAGTGTCCCTGGCCAGTCACATGACTGCTCCAGGGATATGGGTAATTATAGATTTTTTTTTTAATTGACGTAAATAAGGGTTTTATTTGTTTTTTTTTAAATGTAGATTGTGAGCCCCACATAGGGCTCACAATGTACATTTTTCCCTGTCAGTATGTCTTTGGAATATGGGAAGGAAATCCACGCAAACATACAAACTCCTTGCAGATGGTGTCTTGCCCTTGGCAGGATTTGAACCCAGGACTCCAGCGCTGCAAGGCTGCTAACCACTGAGCCACCGTGTTGCCCCTGTAAATTAGAAGTTCTGCGGGGGTTTAGTTTAGGGGTTAATTCTTAGAATATCCTCGAGAACCCCTATAAATGTTGCTAATATAAATGCAATAATTCTATATGTTTTTGTTAAATAATGCTTTTGTATATATTTTTTGTAAGACTGGGGCCCCACATAGTGTAAATGCCGTGGCAAAAAACGCAGTGTTGCCCAGTATCTGCAAAGTGGATGAGATTCTGGCTAACCCCATCCACACATTGAAAAATATTTGGAACGCACATGCTGCGATTTCCAAAACCATTGTGTTTTTGTAAATCGCAGCATGTCAACTATACTATGCTGCCAGTTTCCATATAGGTACAATTAAAGCAGAAAATCAGCAGAGGAAAACTCTGTAGACTTTTTGTGAATAGTGCTGTGGAAAAACAGCGATACGATTTTTGGCTGTGGCTCACTGCATGGGCCTTAACCTAAAATGTTATTTTTCTTTGGTCCCATTCACACAGTTCTTGTTATAACGTATGTATTTATATGGTGAAGTGACACATATCTCATCTATTTTTTCCTGTAACAGCTCTAAATTATTGCGTATTAAGAAATGCAAAGCCAAACTCCATTTTCAAAAATAAATCGACAAGTCTAAAATGCAGCAGAATGGAAGATAAAGTCCTAAATGAAGACCTAAACATGGCAGTAGACACAAGTTAATGTTGGCAATAGGATACTAAATGGAGTATTAAAGGAAAGATGTATTGCTAGATGTACTTTAAAACTGCTATAAAGAACCTCACTACTTAACTTAATGGACAGAAAAAAACAATAGACTTCCCAAACATGTCTGCTTAAGTTGGATTGATTTTATGGGAACGTGATTTAAATGAATACTTATTCAGTTACTCATTTCAAGCCTGACAATATTATCCATTTAATTAAAAGGACTTGTATTTTTCAAGTAATTGTTTTACTTTATGTTGCACTCCACTGCTTTTCTTCTTAGTATAAGGAAATACGTGCCATGTATATCTTAGTTCAGCTCTCCCGACATATCTCATTTTAGTAAATATGCGTGCTATCAGTAAATTAGCAATACGGGAGTATCTTTTCTTAGAACTCTGTATACCTCTGTTATACCTCCTGGAAATTAACCAATAACTTGACAACTGGGTTTTACCATTAACAGAATGTCCAGTGCACATAAGAACACGGCTCACATAGCTGTAATACATAGATATTCTACACTCTGTATTTCAGCAACAAGTCCCTTTATAATGACTTTTTTTTAAAAATGTAGATTGTGAGCCCCCATATAAGGATCACATTAGGGCTCATGCACACGGAGTTAACGCAAGCGTATTTTACCATAATACACGTGTATAGAATACAGGTGTAAAATAACACTCCCATTGACTTTAATTAAATCTTTTACACGTGTAAAAAAAAAAACATTTTTACACATGTATAAATGTTTTCTTCCATGTGTATAAGATTTCATTGAAGTCAATGGAAGTGTTATTTTTACACGTGTAATCTATACACGTGTATTATGGTAAAATACACTCGCGTTAACTCTGTGTGCACAAGCCAAGGTTGAGCCGATGTTGAGATTTCAAAATCTGCTCTCCGATCATTTTCCAGCCAATCTCGATCCCGATCTCAATCGTGAAATTTGCTCGATCGCCGATCGGAATCCGATCTTTTCCGATCCCAATCCTCAACCCTAGTCAATGCTTCTCTATGGGAAAAGTCCCTTTTAGAGTTGAGCCGGTCTTGAGATAACCTCCAATCTCGATCCTGCTGGAAAAGATCGGGTCAGAATTCCGAACGCAATCGTGAAATTTACTCGATCACCGATTGGAATCTGATCTTTTCCGATGCCGGTCGCTAAACCCTATAGGACAGATATGAGGGGAAAGGAAGGGAATCAAAATTAAAAGTTATTAATGCACCATTGGAATTGTGGTCTAAACAACTCATACAGTCTAACATGACATACAGTACTATCACCCAATATAATTATTACCATTACTTGTAAGGAGGAGGCCGGGTGTTTAAACATGGCGTCAGCCCAGCTCCTTCCGTCGGGTGTCTGCTGTTTGGCGTCAAAGCTGACCGAGGATCCATTTTTCCAGTGGCGCGTGGAGGTCGTCATTTTTCCATGGATCGCTGCCACCCAGAGCAAGCTACGGGTTCAGCTTCCTGTTGCTATGACAATGTAATGCATTGCATTAGTGATCAGACCCCCTGGGGTTCAAGAACCTAAGGGGTCTAATAAATGCAAAAAAAATATTTTAAAAAAGTAAAAAAAAATATATAAAAAAGTATTAAAAATTCAAATCACCTCCCCTTTCCCTTAGAGACATATAAAAGTATTTAAATACTGTGAAACACCTATACATTAGGTATCTCTGTTTACAAAAATGCCCGCTCTACAAATCCATAAAAAAAATTTTACCTTATGGTAAATGCCGTAGTGGGAAAAAAGTCAAAAGTGTCAAACCGCCGTTTTTCACTGTTTTGCTTTTGATAAAAATTTGAATAAAAAGTGATCAAAGCAAAAGCAATTCCCCAAAATGGTATAACTGAAAAATACATCCGGCCCCGCAAAAAAAGATGCCCTATGCATACCGTACATGGAAGTATGAAAAAGTTACGGTGTCAGAATATGGCGACTTTTAGAAAAAAATAAATTTGGCACAGTTTTAGATTTTTGTTAAGTGGTTAAAATGTAAATAAAACCATATACATTTGATATCCCCGGAATCATACTGAAAAATACAATACAGGTGATATGTCATTTTGGCTGCCCAGTGAATGCCATAAAAACGAAGCCCGTAAGAAAGTCGATCAAATGCACTTTCTCTTCAAATCCACTCCATTCTGATTTTTTTTCTCCAGTTTCTCAGTACATTATACAGAATAATTATTGGTAGCATCATGAAGAAAAATTTGTCCAGCAAACATTAAGACTTCATATGGCTCTGAGAGTAGAAAAATAAAAAAATTATGGGGTTTGGAAGGAGGGGAGTCAAAAAAGAAAATCGAAAAATGCCCATGGTGGGAAGGGGTAAATATTAAATTTGGACTATACTTGTTAGATCATACTTGATATCCATACCTCATCCATTCAACTTCAATCCAAATGTAAAGGAAGAATATGTATGTAATGTCCTTTGAATGTCAGTATGTGGCAGAAGGGTGATAGGTAGAGATGAGTGAGTAGTACTCGATCGAGTAGGTATTCGATCGAATACTACGGTATTCGGAATACTCGTACTCGATTGAGTACCACTCGCTATTTGAATGGAAAAGTTCGATGCAGAACCAGCATTGATTGGCCGAATGTTATACAGTTGGCCAATCAACGCTGGTTCTTCTCCTACCTTTAGAAGTCTTCTCCGTGCAGCTTCCCCGCGGCGTCTTCCGGCTCTGAATTCACTCTGCCAGGCATCGGTCCTGGGCAGAGCCGACTTCGCATGCTCGCTTGTAGTGTGGACATGCGCAGCCGGCTCTGCCCAGGCCCGATGCCTGGCAGAGTGAATTCAGAGCCGGAAGATGCCGCAGGGACGCCGCACGGAGAAGACTGCTCGGAGGATCCAGCCCGACCCTCACTCGTGGACTTGGTAAGTATAATTTGATCGAACGTTGCCTACCCCTGAAACGAGCATTTTCCCCCCATAGACTATAATAGGGTTCGATATTCGATTCGAGTAGTCGAACATTGAGGAGCTACTCGAAACGAATATCGAATCTCGAACATTTTACTGTTCGCTCATCTCTAGTGATAGGGAATACTGGGTCCGTCTGGTTTCTGTCGATTTTATACTGAAACCAGAGGGAAAAAAAAAGTCCTCCTTGCAATGGTGACTCCAACACAGATGTGAACCTGTCTTAATTCTCCTGTTTCGTACTTCACCCTGAATTTGATTTTGTCACACGTAGAATAAAATATCAGCACTGTATGTAGAAAGTATCCTTTTAGGACAATATGTATATGTAGTTATGTAATTCCATTCTACATCGGCTAATGTATATGAATTTAGTTGGCAAGAGTTTGAAATAAATTTGCAAGCCATTACATATTCCCAGACCTGTTGTTTACCGCTGCCTGCATTTTCATCCAAAATATTAGAGAAACAGGGAAACATCTTCTTATTTTTAATTCTATTGTCTTCTTTTTGGCAGTCTAGGAAGAATCCATGCATCATCTGTCATGGCTAACATCAGCCAACAATGTCTGCAAAATGTTGATATCCAGCATAATTGTCACTGATGCCTAAATAAAATGAAACAGATTATTTCACTTAAAGCATGCCAGAAGCAATGAGTGGCTTGAAATGAGGAAATAAAATACTCTGTATCCAAGTTCCACTCCAGTGTATATTCCGCTTTTGACACCTTAAAGCGTTTTTGTAAGTATTAAAAATGAAAGGCTGTAATTCATACAAGGCCACAGAACTGATTGTAGTTTCCAGTCAATGTAACTCTATTAATGGAGCATTAAAGACAGAAAATTCACAAAAACTTAAAGGAATTGTCCAGGATAAGTTTATATTTAACCTATGACCTTCTCGGCCCACTCCTACTTTCTAAATTACTTTATTTAACAAAAAAAAATTATTTACCTTACAAAGCGGAGACTGGGCGCAGGTGTGAACCCGCCCTTACTTCTCTTCTGTGTGACAACAGTAGGTTTTTGTCATGGTAGGTCTCACAAGTCTTATTATAGTCACCTATCCCCGTGTCATCATAGCAGACACCAATAGAGCTCATAATTCTAAGAACTCTACGGTTACGTCATCGAGTTATTTTAGCTCATGATGGCACCAACATGGCAATGACAAACATTTGTAATGCACTTTTCTCACACAAGGGATTCAAAGCATAGGTAGTAGAGCTGAGCGAGTACTGTTCGGATCAGCCGATCCGAACAGCACGCTCGAATAGAAATGAATGGACGTAGCCGGCACGCAGGGGGTTAAGCGGCCGGCCGCCGTCAAAGCGGAAGTACCAGGTGCATGCATTCATTTCTATGGAGTATGCTGTTCGGATCGGCTGATCGGAACAGTACTCGCTCATCTGTAATAGATAGCATTGTGGAGTGCGGGAAATAGTGGCCAACACCCACATTTAGCATCTAAGTTGCTAAAAAGGACATCAATATAGCTTTCAAATAAACACACCTGAAAAAAAATAGGTGCCCTCAGGTGAATTCACGTCACCGCCGTTTCAGCTGCTTCCCAGAGGTACCTCAGAGGTGATGTGAATGCTATGCAGAAATCCAGCCTTACACCGCGGGCCTCAGAGGGTGTAAACACCACGGTTTGGCTGTGGTGGAAACTCTGCAGAGCTTTACAGTCCTTGTAGAAGTGGTTGATATTCGCTGAGTTCACACTCAGTTTTATGGTCAGGATTTCACCTCAAAATCCTGACCAAAAAGACAGCTCCCATTGAAATCAATGCGTCATTTAATTTTTTCCGTTTGTTCTGGTTCCCGGAAAAAAGAATGGACATGCTCATTCTTCAGGCGGATTGCGCCTCGTAAATCCACCTGAAGACTCTCCCAACTAGGCCCATTCATTTGGGCCTAATCCTGATCGCAGTGCCACTGAGGCGGCCTCCACATCAAATTCCGGTCCAAAATTCTCCATGTGAACTTAGTCTAATGGAACTAGAAATTCCACAGAAGAAACATCTACTCTACTTTCTGCAGGAAAAGCTTTTTTTGCTGCAGCCCACTATATAGGGCTTAATGCTAAGGTCCCACATTGAGGAAAAGCAGATTTTTTGTTGTAGATTTTGCTGTGAATTGAGCAGAAGGGAAAAGCATAAGTTCTTCCTATATATTTCCCATTCCTTTTGTACCCACCCCTGACTTTGGCTGAAAAAAACACAGCAAAATGTGCAACAAAAAAGAGCTAGACTTAGTCTAAATTGGTTATCTCCCATCCCATGTATGAGACTGTGACAGCCCTGAGCAGTACTGTCAGTGACCGACTGTTACACCCCAAGTGTGAGAAGGTGTTATGTCAGTCCAGGTAGCTGCAACGGGGCTAAGGGATAGCAGTAGGGAATCTCGCCCTGCACTACTCCCACTAGCTATCCCGGTCCCTGCCTCACGGGTGTGGGTCGGCTGTACTCAGGCTAAGCCTGACCCCGACAGCTCCTCTCTCACTGACACCGTAGGCCTAGAGGGAAGGGGGAGAAGGAATGCCCTATAAGATCTCTAGGGACTGGAGACTAAAGGGGGTCACCCCTAACGAACAAGTGAAGCTGCTACTGACAGGGACTGACAAGGGTGTGCGCTGACTAACAACACAAGCAGCACACAGGAAACATGTAGGAAAGAATTCCCCAAACCAATATGGGAAGGAACCATACACTAGGAAACAAACACAGGGAAACTGAGTAGAAATCAAAGGATAAGGCAATTCACTCACACAGTCAATTATACACGGAGGGAGGATTGGTGAACACAGAAGGGAAAACACACACACCAACTTGTTCACCCAAAACCTCCCAAAAACCAACCACGGAACTTCCTCTATCCAAGATAACCACCTACTCCTCCTGCTAAGGCCTAGCTCTGTAAAAGCGACACTCAGCACAGAACCATGGGAGGCATGGGTTTAAATACAGAGTAGAGACCACTCCTCCCAGGTGCAAATGGGAGGACAGACTAATTAACCAGGAAATCAAGCTGCCTACCAACAGTGCGTGCGAGCAAGTCAGAAGGTGTGCACCAATACCCACGACACAAAATACTCCTAACAGGATCCTCCCCTCAAGGAGAAGACTCCGGATTCTCTAGGAGCATCCTTCTTCGGGAACTCCTTGTGGAATTTCTCCACGAGTCTGGGGGCTGACATATCCGACTCCAGAACCCAAGAATTATCTTCAGGACCGTATCCCTTCCATGCCACCAGATACCGTAGCTTCCCCCGAACATATTTGCTATCCAGAACGCGGGATATCTCATACTCCCCGGACTCAGAAACTGGTGGAACTTTAACTGGAGACGTTCCCTTCTTGGCCTTCTTTAACAAGGAGACATGGAACACCCGGTTTATCTTCCACCTTTTAGGTAGTTGCAGCTGCGCCGCCACTTCATTTACCATCTTGATAATCTTAAAAGGACCCACAAACCTGGGACTCAGCTTCTTGCTAGGAACCTTCAACCTGATATTCTTGGTGGACAACCAAACCATCTCACCAGGGAAGAACTGCAACTCTCCTCTCTTCCTATCCGCCTGGACCTTAGCCTGGTGCGACGCCCGCACCAGATTCTCTCGGATACGGGACCATACCCCTTGCAGCTTTTTAGAAAATAGCTCCTCCTCCGGAACTGGGGACGAAATGGAAGAAAATACTCCGAAAACAGGATGTCTACCACCGGAGCAAAAAAAAGGTGTGGTACCTGTGGCGTTGGAATCATGGTTGTTTAAGGAAAATTCTGCCAGGGGAAGAAAGTCAGCCCAATTATTCTGATTCTCTCGAACAAAACACCTCAAAAACTGTTCCACATCCTGATTCTTCCTCTCTGTTTGCCCGTTAGACTCCGGGTGAAACCCGGAGGAAAACGACAGTGTAACTCCCAACCTGCTGCAAAAAGCCCGCCAGAATTTAGCCACAAATTGCGGACCCCTGTCCGAAACGATCTCCTCGGGAAGACCATGCAACCTTACAATTTCTTTAATAAATGCCCCTGATAGTGTCTTGGCACATGGCAGCCTGGAAAACGGGATCAAATGGCACATTTTCGTGAAGCGGTCAACGACTACCCAAATGACCGTGAAACCCTTAGACACTGGAAGGCCCGTGATGAAATCCATAGACAGATGAGTCCAAGGTGCCTTAGGAGGTTCTAACGGATGTAGAAGACCGTGGGGACGGGTATGCGACGCCTTGGCTCTTGCACAGACCGAACAATTTTGAACAAACTGCAAGACATCCTTACTCCACCCTGGCCACCAAAAATTCCTAGACACCAATCTCATGGTCTCTGAAACCCCCGGGTGACCAGCAAGAACCGACTCGTGACACTCCCTCAGGAGACTTTGTCGGAGAGTAGTTGGGACAAACAGCTTGTTTCTAGGTATCTTGGAAGGTGCAGCGTGTTGCGCTTCGATCAAGGCTTTCTCCAATTTCGTGCCCAATACTGCTACCACCACTCCATCCCCAAGAATAGTGGCAGGCGCCTCTCGTTCCTCATCGGTCGACATATACCGGGATAAAGCATCAGCCTTAACATTCTTTGAACCCGGCACATAAGTCACGGTAAAATGGAACCGCGCAAAAAATAGAGCCCATCTGGCCTGCCGTGCATTTAATCTCTTCGCCGACCCAAGATAAACCAAATTCTTGTGATCGGTAAATACCTGGACTGGCCTTCTGGCCCCCTCCAGGAAATGACGCCAATGTTCGAACGCTAGTTTTATTGCCAGTAGTTCTCTATCTCCGATGTCATAATTCCGTTCAGAGGCAGAGAATTTCTTAGAAAAGAAGGCACAGGGATGCGTACCCTCCTCGAACTCCTGAGAAAGTACTGCTCCCACCCCCACCGAGGAGGCATCCACCTCCACTCGGAAGGCCAACCTCTCATCCGGCTGTCTCAAAATGGGAGCGGAGGAGAATCGCTTCTTCAATTCTTCAAACGCGGCTAGCGCCTCTGGCGACCACTTAGCACAGTCAGCCCCCTTCTTAGTCAAGTCCGAGATGGGTTTCACAACCTCAGAAAATCCCTTAATAAACTGGCGATAATAGTTGGAGAATCCCAAGAACCGTTGGACCGCCTTTAGGTTCTCAGGTCGCGGCCACTCCAAGACTGCCCTGACCTTCTCAGGATCCATCTCGAACCCCTTGTCCGATAGGATATAGCCAAGGAAACATAATTTATTGACCGCGAACACACATTTCTCCAGCTTAGCACTTAATTGGTTAACCCTCAGGAGATTTAAAACCTCTCTCACTCTCTCCCAATGAGTCTCCAAATCCGGGGTGTAAATGAGTATATCGTCCAGATAGACCACAACCCCCCTCCCTATGACGGCACTTAGTACATCATTAATAAAATTCTGAAAAAACGCGGGCGCATTGGTTAGACCGAAAGGCATCACCAGATTCTCAAAGTGTCCTAGGGGTGTGTTAAACGCTGTTTTCCACTCATCCCCCTTCTTGATTCTCAGCAAGTTATACGCCCCACGTAAATCTATTTTACTAAACCAGCGAGCTCCCGTAATCTGGCTGAAAAGATCCGAGATCAACGGGATGGGATAGGGATTCCGCACCGTGATTTTATTAACCTCCCTAAAATCCAAACAAGGGCGCAACCCTCCATCTTTCTTCTTTACAAAGAAAAACCCCACTGCTACTGGGGACTTAGATGGGCGAATATGCCCCACCTCTAGACTCCCCTCAATATACTCTTTGAGCGCCTCCCTCTCCGGAATAGTGAGATTGTACAACCTTGTCTTGGGTAACACTGCATTAGGTATAAATTTAATCGAGCAATCATAGGTGCGATGTGGTGGTAATGTCTTGGCTGCCCTTTCCTCAAAGACCTCCCTGAACTCACATATTTCTTGAGGCAAATTGTCTATAGACAAAGACATAACGGATATGGGCAGACATCGACCATTACACCTCTGCCCCCAAGAAACTACTGTCTCGGTCTCCCAGTTGATAATAGGGTTATGTTGCTTCAGCCAGGGCCACCCCAAAACTACTTGTGCTGGTAACTTAGATAACAAGAACAAGTCAATCTCTTCCCTGTGGCCACCCACAATAAACTCCAGACCCTGCACCTGTTTGGAGATGACAGATTGCTGTAGAGGGGTCTTATCAATAGCCCACACCGGTATCTGAGACTTCAAGACCAAAGGACTCACCCTTAGTTGCTCGCAAAACTCTGAGTCAATAAGGTTGACTGCCGAACCACAATCAACCAAAATCCGGCACTTCTGCCCATTTACCCATCCATCAAGGGTCAACCCGGCAGTCTGAGTACAGGAAATATGCACACCTCCCTCCTTAGTAGGTTTTCTCCCTTTACTCTCAATAGACCTGGGGTTAATACCCTCCTTGGCGAACCATTCTCTGGAGGGGCATACCCTTGCTACATGTCCCATCCCTCCACACACAAAACAGCGTACTGTGCGGGACCCTTCACTCTTGGGTCTAGCACTTCGCACAGTGGCCCCAATCTGCATGGGTTGGTCCCCCGGGTCCTCTCCAAAAACAGAGAATTGAGGAGGGCTAACCCCCCCAGGACTCTTGTCTCCACGCTCCCGGAGGCGCCGTCCAACTCTAATTGCCAGCTGCATGGCCTCATCTAGATCTCCCGGAACAGGGTGAGAAACTAGATGGTCTTTAACCTGGTCCGAGAGCCCTGTCTCAAACTGACTAAGTAGAGCGGGGTCATTCCAGTGTACTTCTGCTGCCCACCTACGAAACTCTGTGCAATATTTCTCTATAGCGTGATCCCCTTGCACCACACGTCGTAGGTTATACTCAGCCGTGCGTACCCTGTCTGGGTCGTCATACAGTAACCCCATTGTGGAGAAAAACGCCTCTACAGTTAGTAAGCAAGCTGAGTCGGCTGGTAACGAATGTGCCCAGATGAGGGGATCATCTCTCAATAAAGTAATAATAATCCCAACTCTCTGTACCTCAGAACCGGAGGAAAACGGCCGTAGCCGGAAATACAAAAGACAGTCCTTTTGAAATCGGAAAAAATCTGACCTCTTACCTCGGAAGGGTTCAGGTAAGCTGACTTTTGGCTCCAGAGGCCGACCCACAGGGGCGCTACTCACCTGCCTCTGTATGCCCTCCACCTGAGAGGCTGTGTGTTGAGCCAACTGCTGTACTTGAGATACGCCAGAAGCTTGGATGGCATCCATTCGTAGCTTGATCCCCTCCATTTCAGTGGAAATCTGCTGCACCGCCTGGTACAACTGTTTCAGGTCCGTCATAATGCAAACGAACCCTTTTTTTTTTTAACCGGCTGAGTGTACTGTTATGTCAGTCCAGGTAGCTGCAACGGGGCTAAGGGATAGCAGTAGGGAATCTCGCCCTGCACTACTCCCACTAGCTATCCCGGTCCCTGCCTCACGGGTGTGGGTCGGCTGTACTCAGGCTAAGCCTGACCCCGACAGCTCCTCTCTCACTGACACCGTAGGCCTAGAGGGAAGGGGGAGAAGGAATGCCCTATAAGATCTCTAGGGACTGGAGACTAAAGGGGGTCACCCCTAACGAACAAGTGAAGCTGCTACTGACAGGGACTGACAAGGGTGTGCGCTGACTAACAACACAAGCAGCACACAGGAAACATGTAGGAAAGAATTCCCCAAACCAATATGGGAAGGAACCATACACTAGGAAACAAACACAGGGAAACTGAGTAGAAATCAAAGGATAAGGCAATTCACTCACACAGTCAATTATACACGGAGGGAGGATTGGTGAACACAGAAGGGAAAACACACACACCAACTTGTTCACCCAAAACCTCCCAAAAACCAACCACGGAACTTCCTCTATCCAAGATAACCACCTACTCCTCCTGCTAAGGCCTAGCTCTGTAAAAGCGACACTCAGCACAGAACCATGGGAGGCATGGGTTTAAATACAGAGTAGAGACCACTCCTCCCAGGTGCAAATGGGAGGACAGACTAATTAACCAGGAAATCAAGCTGCCTACCAACAGTGCGTGCGAGCAAGTCAGAAGGTGTGCACCAATACCCACGACACAAAATACTCCTAACAGAAGGAGCACTGTTGGAGATCCTTCCTCCCAACTGCGGTCAGGCTGTATAATCAGCATCAGTCTAAGCAAAGATCACTCCACACAGAGAACTAAATGATCCTGAAGTTTTTCTTTTTAGTTGTTATGACTCCTAGTATCTTTTCTAGCTGCTATCCAGAGCCCTGTATGTGTTTTTTTGTTTTTGTTATATTACTGTATTGTCTATGCTGCTGTAACACGCTGAATTTCCCTATGGTGGGGCTATTAACCCCTTAAGGACACAGCCCAAAAGTGCCTTGACGACCAGGCCTCGTTTTTCAAAACTGACGTGTCACTTTATATGGCCATAATTTTGAAATGCTTTAACTTACACAAGTGATTTTGATACTGTTTTCTTGTGACACACTATACTTCATGTTAGTTTTAAAATCGAATCAATATTTTTGTATTTATTATAAAAAAAATATGAAATTTGATGGAAATTTGCAAAAAATCACAATTTTCAAAATGTGAACTGCTCTGCTTTTCAAACAGATAGTTATATCACAAAATACATTAATAAATATTATCTCCCATATGTCTGCTTTATATTTGCATCATCCTTTGATTGTCTTTTAATTTATTTTGGATGTTAGAAGGCTTTGAAGTGTAACAGCGATTTTCCAGATTTACAAGAAAATTTCCCAAACTAATTTTTTAGGGACCACTTCAGTTCTGAAGGGGATTATAAAGGCCTATATAATAGCATTAATGCATCTCACATTTTGTTAGGCAATTTCTCCGGAGCACAGAAATCCCCCACATGTGGGTGTAAACTGATTTTTGGGTACCTGGCAGCACATGGAAGGGAAGGAGTGACACAGTGTGTTTGAAAAGCAGATTTTGCTGGAATACTTTTCAGGCACCATGTCTCATTTGCAGAGTCCTTAGAGTACTGATACAAAGGAAACCCCCAAAAAGGACCCCTTTTTGGAAACTACACCCCTCACCAATTCATCAAGGGGTATAGGGAGCATTTAGGCCCCACAGCCTTTTCACAGATTTTATTAACATTGGGATGTGTAAATGAAAAATTACTAAAATGTCCCCAAAGTTTTCATTTTCACAAGGGGTTAAAAGAGAAAAAGTCCCCCACAGATTGTTACACAATTTCTCCTGAACACGGCAATATCCCATATGTGGTCACAATCTGCTGTATGGGAACATGGCGGGGCATGGAATGGAAAGAGCGTTATTTGGTTTTTGGAGAGCAAATTTTGCTGGAATAGTTTACAGGTGCCATTTCGCATTTACAGGGCCCTTAGCGTACCAAAACACTGGAAACACCCAAAAGTGATCCCATTTTTTAAACTTCACCCCCCAAAAATTTTTTATCAGGGGTCTAATGAGCATTAGTATCCCAGACATGACTGCACAAGAGTTGGTGGAGCTTGAATATATAAGCTGTGCAGAGTGCATTGGGAACACCAAATTCCCCACTATATTCCCAGTAGCTCCTAAGATTTGGGGGGCAGTTCTGGTATATTTTCCCTTGCAAGCTCTAAATCTGGGGTGTCCCCTGATATACGCTTATACACAGCTTACACATTCCCTTCTGCCGCAGCCAGTTATGTTCTAATGATTTGGTGATTTTTTTGGATTTTTATCTTCACATTGTTCAAGCTATATTTTTTTTATTTTTCTGGTGATGTGGCCATATAAGCGTTTGTTTTTTTGCGGGATGAAATGTAAATGAAATTTCTGGGTGCCTATAAACTATAGAATAAATTTTATTAACCCTTTCTTGGTGGATTAAAAACCTCCCCAGCAATTCTGGTATTGCTTTTTAACTATTTATTTTTTTTCCACCCAGTGTAGTGTATAAGTAACATGTGACCTTTATTCTGCGGATTAATACGATTACGGCGATACCTCATTTACATTGTTTTTTTGTGCATTACTAGTTTTGCAGAACAAAAAACAATTTGGGGAAAGAAATCAATTATTTTTGCACCGCCATCTTCTGAGATGTGTAGCTTTTTTTTTCTTTGGTTGACAGATTTGGTTGAGGACTTATTTTTTGCGGGACGATTTGTGCTTTTTATTGGTACTGTTTTGGGGTATGTGTAACTTTTTCATCACTTTTTATAGCATTTTAAATAAGGCGAAATGGCAAAAAAAAATCATTATTTCTTTGATTAATTAATTTATTTATTTTTCATAGACTTAAATTCTTTTTTTTAAACTTTTTTTTTTTAAACTTTTTATTGATGTCCCACTAGGGGACCTGAACCAGTGATCCACTGGATCACTGATTCAGCATTATAGACGTGTAATACACTTGTATTGCAGTCTATAGAGGAAGTTAGTTAATGCAGACGCATAGACTAACTTCCTTCAAAGCAGGCAGGATCAACCAGGTATGCAGAGGCTTCAGGCAGCCTGGGGTCACTGTCCAGACCCCGGGATGCAGATACTTCATATAGGCACCCCCCGATCTCACTGCCGGGGATGCCCAGAGGCCCCTTAACCCGGTGGAGCCCATTGGATACGGTGGACATGTTTGCCCGCTGTATCCAAAGGGTTAAAAAAAAACATTGAAGCTGCGTAGGGTTAAGGAGCAGGATGTTATCTGTATGTTACAGCTAACTCCAGCTCCCGATGCCGCCGGCATTTTTACTTTCGCTTTGAAACACCTAAGATGCGGCTATCACTATTGAAATTTGCAATAGGATTTGCTTAGGGTTTAAACACCGAGGATCGGTGTTATCACCGTCCCTGCTGTTATAACCAGGCTCCCATGGTGATCGCACGGGCTAGCTTCTTAGCCCGTGCGATCTCCATCGAGTACATGCACGTAGAATTTACAGGAACTAACCACATTCCCTGACGTGCCTGTCCGTGAAATAGTGCTAAGGGGGTTAAAGGATTATCTTATCTTAAAGGGATGCTCTTGCAAGTTTGATTTACCAGCCTCCTATCAAACTGCAGATTTTAACACAGGAAGATAAGGCCAGCTATATTTTTTCACTGAAGTTACTGCTATTACAGGGCTATGGGTTGTAAATTAACATGTGGTTACATTAAAAAAAAATAATATTCAGCTTATTTGAGAGGAAGCGACAGGGCTGCACCTCCTTTGTAATTACTGCCGAAAGCGGAGAAATTTTTATTGGTTCTTTTTGTGCAAAGGATGAACGTTGCAGTAAATGAGCATTGAAGGTTGATAGAAAGCCATGTTACGATCCTGCCTTTGTAAGCAACTGTGCAAATGATCTTCGTGAAACAGTTTACAGTCGAAACTATTAAAAAGCAAATCTGAAACTATCATGTGAGGTTGGTTATGAAAGATTAAGATGTTTGCTTTCCGAAAATGTTGGAAAAATACTTTACAAAACAGCATCATTTAATCAAGTGTACTGTACATGCCGTATACTTATCTCTACATGGGGCCTCCATCAACTCGCTGTATTTTTATTTGTATTTTTGAGAGCACAGCTGGTGTTACCAGACAGACATGTCTACTTCAAATAAGTGCCACATACTGAAGAATCACTAGATAATTCAACTCAAAGGGAATATCCCTCAAATCTAATCACTTTCCTAAACACTGTGTTTGTACGTTAGCAACATCATTAGCATAATATCGGATTTTCTACATGGTAAGAGGGCGCAATTTCAAAAATCGCATTTTTTTTTATGGGAGCTAGGGTCCTAGAAATATATTTTGTAGAATGTAAACCACATTATAAGGACACGTTGATCCAGGGTTTTTATACTGACTGCCAGATTTGGAGTCGGGAAGGATTTTTTCCCCCTGAAATGGGACAATTGGCATGAGCATCATGGGGTTTTTTGCCCCCTGGATCCCCTGGATTAACACTGTAGGGATTTTAGGGTTATATGTTGGACTTGATGGACTAATGTCTTTATCCAACCTCATCTACTATGTAACTATGTATATATGTGTAACTTTTAGATAAGACAATGTGTGAAACTAAATGACTAAATGACTGTATGACTGAGATGAAAGATCCCCACTTGAATATATCCTTGATGAATTGTATTGTTTATGTATGTATCAGCAGTATTATATTGTTATGTGTGTGTATATATGATCACAGGATCAGATCCGCTACGGTTTTCATTACCAGGCCTGGGCATAGCATGCTCTTTGAAGTCATACAGGACAGGTTTAACACTTTAAATCTATCATTAGATTTTGGCCATTTGAGATAATCATATGCCTGAATAGCCTTTAAAAAGCCTTTAAAAAGGCTATTCAGGTGCTGCTAATCGTTTTTTCTAAGATCCCCCCCCCCCTGTTTTTATGATATACCGATAAAACGGATATGCTAATGGGACCCTTCGTGCACCCTGGGCGTTCCGTGCACCCCCCAGCATCATACCTTGCTCACGTCCAATTCTGTTGCTTGTGCTCTAAAAGTCATGTTGCCATTTCCCCACCATGACTTGGATGATTGGAGGCAAATCTTCATTTACCATTTCAAAAGAGCAAGGCAGAATGTGGAGAGCGTTTTTTTGCATTATGGGCCACAGATGGCGGGTGTTAAATTCTCCCATGCAGATGGATCCAGATAATGTATGTTTGTTGATTCAAGCTTTTGTCATCCTGCACAACTAAAGTACATTTGTTGGTGATCTGAAACAGTATATTCCTACCACACCCAGCATGGAAGACCTGGAGCGGTAACACAGGCTAATCAGGAACTCTATGCTACTACTTCATGTCACCAGAAGGAAGTGTTTTCCGTGGCAGATGGGAGCTGTCCATGGAGGTAGATATCTCTTCATGAACATTTAATTTTTGTTCTTACCTGTTATAGCTTTTTTTTTTTAAGTTTAGTTTTCCATGTTATTATCTATAGTTTAGTGTAGGGACTCTCCCAGGTGATTTTGCAGTAGAACAATTCCATCAGGTACTCATTTCTCCTGCTGCAAGGTAGAAGTACTAGCACATTAAATACATTCATGGACTGGTCCTGTGAGAGCACCATGGGCAGCATGGTGGTGGCTCAGTGGTTAGCTCTGCAGCCTTGCAGCACTGAGGTCCTGGGCTTAAATCCTGCCAAGGAAAACCTCTGCAAGGAATTTGTATGCTCTCCCCATGTTTGTGTGGGTTAACTTTCACACTCCAAAGACATACTAATAGGGAATATAGATTGTGAGCCCTATATGGGACAGTAACTAACAATGTCTGTAAAGTGCTACAGAACATCATGGCGCTATACAAGTAAGCAAAAATAATAATCCTTAAACCCTCAAAGGACTAGACTTCCCAAACTAAGACAATCCTCTGTACTACCATAAACTACAGGTATATAAAACTTTATATTATTCTATACAATGAGGGTCATTTATCATATACAAAATTTTGGGAACTTTTGTTTCCAATAAAATTCAGATATACCAGGTTTTGTATACTACTTAAAGACACCACTGCTACTCTCCCAGACATGAAAAAGCAAAATAACCAGCCTGGTGTAAGGGCCCGATCACACGGAGTAAAGGTGTGTGTAGTTTGGCAAAATACACGTGTAAATAATACATGTGTAAAAATAAGACTCCCATTGACTTCAATGACATTTTACACATGTATTTTGACGTGTTTTTTTGGCCGGGTTCACACGATGTCTTTTGGCATGTAATGTGGCACGTAGATGCCACGGGAGCTTTTGTGGGCCGTATACGCTCCCATTGATTTCAATGGGAGCCGGGACCTTATATGCGGCGCTATTTTGCGGCCGCCGCAAAATCATGGCCGCAAAATAGCGCCGCGTATACGGTCCCGGCTCCCATTGAAATCAATCAATGAGAGCGTATATGGCCCGCAAAAGCTCCCGCGGCATCTACGTGCCACATTACATGCCAAAAGACATTGTGTGAACCCGGCCTTATGTGTATTTTGACGTGTTTTTTGATGTTATTTTACATGTGAAAAAAATGTCATTGAAGTCGATGGGAGTCTAAGGGCCCATTAACACGGAGTAAATGTGCGTGTATTTTGGCAAAATACACGTGTAAAAAATACACGTGTAAAAATAAGACTCCCATTGACTTCAATGACATTTTTTTACACGTGTAATTGAAGTCAATGGGAATCTTATTTTTACATGTGTATTTCTTACACATGTATTTTGCCAAAATACACGTACGTTTACTCCGTGTGAACGGGCAAGCCAACAAAATAGGAGCAAAAACATAAATCTTACACACACATCATAAAAACTTTAAAAAAAAAAAAAGTGGTACAATTAGAAAAAAAGAGAGGCTTGATAGAGGCCCACAATATTTTTTATTTATTCATTTTTAAAAAACGCTAAAAAAGGAACTAAACTGATCTGAATTAACATATTCAAAGCCTCTACAATGTACCGAAATGAATACAAATCAGGTTTCACACAAACAGATGACTGTGTCAACGCTTATTGTCATATAGCGGTGTATGTAAGTGGAAAATGAAGACACATATGGAGCATGTCTAATGTGACAATAGGAGAAGCCTCTAAGACAAATTACACTTGCTATATCTAAAAATAAAATACTATTTCAACCTTTTTACTGGGAAATTGGAGCAAGATTAACATAATTAATGTGCTGATATTTATTGCATTTTTATGTACACAATTAAATGTTGTAAGCACTCTGTTGGCACAGCAAGAAATAATTAGTGCAATTAACTAAAAAAAGAAATAACCATGTATATTAAAATGAGCTGCAACTGAAGCATATTGCTATAAAATATTATATGCGCCGTATCTGCACAATGTGATAGCTTTATTATGCAGTCACTTTCTTCATTTCATCCATTTCTTAACTTTATTCAATGTAATTAAAATTTCTTCATTCAGCTCAATGGAAACCAATGGAAGACTTTGAATTGAATATAGACTGTGAGGTCTACTTTTCTAATACACTCATTGACAAGAAAAATAATACACTATGAAGTTTTTGTTGGAATCAAGTAAAATGTTATATATATCACTATTACACTATTATTTATATGTGATAACTGTATTAGAGCAAACGGATATGTTTAGTGGAGAAAATTGTGCAATTAAAAGGAAGTTGTAGTATCCTGCTGGGCTGCCTCTAGCCTGGACACAAGATGAAATAAGGTTGGGAATGTTGGCAGACAGATTTCATATGGAATAGTGGTGTGTGTGTGGATGAGCATTATCCTGCAGAAAAAGGCCAGTTGGAAGCCTTGCCATGAGAGGCAACACATGTGGCCATAGGATGTCCCTGTATATATTGCAGTGCTGTTAGTGTTCCTTGTATCACTAGTAGAGGTGACTGAATGACTGTCGGTTGTGAAGATTCCCCTTGGTTCACATCTGCGTTGGTAATCCATTCGAGGAGTCCACATGGGGAGCCCCCGAACGGATTGCCGAACGCATTTGTAAGCGGTGTGCAGTGAAAGCACATGGACCCCATAGACTATAATGGGGTCCATGTGCTTACCGTGAGATCTCTGCATGAGTCAGGCGGACAGGAAAGTAGATTGTGAAGTGCTTTCCTGTTCGCATGTTCCCTGCAGAGATCTCACGGCAAGCACATTATAGTCTATGGGGATCCGTTTGCTTTCACTGCATGCCACTTGCAAATACGTTCTGTATTCCGTCCCAGGGTCCCCATGCGGACTCCCCCCGAACAGATTACCAACACGGATGTGAACGAGGCCTTACATAGCAAAGGCAGGATTAAAGTGCTCACCATGATTCCTCCTTACCCTAACCTGACCATCCCTCGGTTCCAGACTGGATTTGTAGCTAATGACAATATGGTTCCAGTCTGAAGCAGTCCATGTTTCACAACATTACTACAAAACAATGGCAAAGGGGTCTGGCTATCAATGACAAGACATGTAATTGTCATACTGACACCAAATTTCTTTCTGCTAAATGCCTTGAAATGATGCAGGCAGAGAATGGAGTGTGTAATGAAGGTGTGGGAGCTGCTCCTATTTGTCCAGAACCATCCTCTTAACTGGTGGTCTGTCTGGGCCATCTAGAGCCTGCTTGCCTTGTTTGCATGCCTACGTGTAACCGCTGTTACTGTTCCCAACACCTCTTAACAGGTAAATCAGAACAGCAATTCATCACAACAATCATCTTGCTTCTATCAGTCCAAGGATATACCCCACAATATGTCTGGGTGTATCATACAGGCGTGTCTGGGCAGTCATTGATCTCTCACCAAGAGGTACAACAGCCAAAAGTAGCCTGTAAGAAGTTATATAGGGTAAAAACTTCTACACCCTCACGTGGCAAAGAATTTTGTCTAATCCGACCTTACCTATTTATTTAGTCTGCACCGTTAAGCATTTGCATATCTGTCTGAGACATAACTGCAGGCCAAGTTTTCGTACAGTAATCCAATATTTCCATCTCTGTACATTTTTTGGAGCAATCATTGTATTTTACATCTATCTAGAATCATGCCATGACTAGCTGCCATAGTCATTAGAGATGAGCGAACACTAAAATGTTCGAGGTTCGAAATTCGATTCGAACAGCCGCTCACTGTTCGAGTGTTCGAATGGGTTTCGAACCCCATTATAGTCTATGGGGAACATAAACTCGTTAAGGGGGAAACCCAAATTCGTGTCTGGAGGGTCACCAAGTCCACTATGACACCCCAGGAAATGATACCAACACCCTGGAATGGCACTGGGACAGCAGGGGAAGCATGTCTGGGGGCATAAAAGTCACTTTATTTCATGGAAATCCCTGTCAGTTTGCGATTTTCGCAAGCTAACTTTTCCCCATAGAAATGCATTGGCCAGTGCTGATTGGCCAGAGTACGGAACTCGACCAATCAGCGCTGGCTCTGCTGGAGGAGGCGGAGTCTAAGATCGCTCCACACCAGTCTCCATTCAGGTCCGACCTTAGACTCCGCCTCCTCCGGCAGAGCCAGCGCTGATTGGCCGAAGGCTGGCCAATGCATTCCTATGCGAATGCAGACTTAGCAGTGCTGAGTCAGTTTTGCTCAACTACACATCTGATGCACACTCGGCACTGCTACATCAGATGTAGCAATCTGATGTAGCAGAGCCGAGGGTGCACTAGAACCCCTGTGCAAACTCAGTTCACGCTAATAGAATGCATTGGCCAGCGCTGATTGGCCAATGCATTCTATTAGCCCGATGAAGTAGAGCTGAATGTGTGTGCTAAGCACACACATTCAGCACTGCTTCATCAAGCCAATACAATGCATTAGCCAGTGCTGATTGGCCAGAGTACGGAATTCGGCCAATCAGCGCTGGCCAATGCATTCTATTAGCCCGATGAAGTAGAGCTGAATGTGTGTGCTAAGCACACACATTCAGCACTGCTTCATCAAGCCAATACAATGCATTAGCCAGTGCTGATTGGCCAGAGTACGGAATTCGGCCAATCAGCGCTGGCTCTGCTGGAGGAGGCGGAGTCTAAGGTCGGACCTGAATGGAGACTGGTGTGGAGCGATCTTAGACTCCGCCTCCTCCAGCAGAGCCAGCGCTGATTGGCCGAATTCCGTACTCTGGCCAATCAGCACTGGCTAATGCATTGTATTGGCGTGATGAAGCAGTGCTGAATGTGTGTGCTTAGCACACACATTCAGCTCTACTTCATCGGGCTAATAGAATGCATTGGCCAGCGCTGATTGGCCGAATTCCGTACTCTGGCCAATCAGTGCTGGCCAATGCATTCTATTAGCTTGATGAAGCAGAGTGTGCACAAGGGTTCAAGCGCACCCTCGGCTCTGATGTAGCAGAGCCGAGGCTGCACAAGGGTTCAAGCGCACCCTCGGCTCTGATGTAGGAGAGCCGAGGGTGCACTTGAACCCTTGTGCACCCTCAGCTCTGCTACATCAGAGCCGAGGGTGCGCTTGAACCCTTGTGCACACTCTGCTTCATCAAGCTAATAGAATGCATTGGCCAGCGCTGATTGGCCAATGTATTCTATTAGCCTGATGAAGTAGAGCTGAATGTGTGTGCTAAGCACACACATTCAGCTCTACTTCATCGGGCTAATAGAATGCATTGGCCAGCGCTGATTGGCCAGAGTACGGAACTCGACCAATCAGCGCTGGCTCTGCTGGAGGAGGCGGAGTCTAAGATCGCTCCACACCAGTCTCCATTCAGGTCCGACCTTAGACTCCGCCTCCTCCGGCAGAGCCAGCGCTGATTGGCCGAATTCCGTACTCTGGCCAATCAGCACTGGCTAATGCATTGTATTGGCGTGATGAAGCAGTGCTGAATGTGTGTGCTTAGCACACACATTCAGCTCTACTTCATCGGGCTAATAGAATGCATTGGCCAATCAGCGCTGGCCAATGCATTCTATTAGCGTGAACTGAGTTTGCACAGGGGTTCTAGTGCACCCTCGGCTCTGCTACATCAGATTGCTACATCTGATGTAGCAGTGCCGAGTGTGCATCAGATGTGTAGTTGAGCAAAACTGACTCAGCACTGCTAAGTCTCTGCATTCGCATAGGAATGCATTGGCCAGCCTTCGGCCAATCAGCGCTGGCTCTGCCGGAGGAGGCGGAGTCTAAGGTCGGACCTGAATGGAGACTGGTGTGGAGCGATCTTAGACTCCGCCTCCTCCAGCAGAGCCAGCGCTGATTGGTCGAGTTCCGTACTCTGGCCAATCAGCGCTGGCCAATGCATTCTATTAGCCCGATGAAGTAGAGCTGAATGTGTGTGCTTAGCACACACATTCAGCTCTACTTCATCAGGCTAATAGAATACATTGGCCAATCAGCGCTGGCCAATGCATTCTATTAGCTTGATGAAGCAGAGTGTGCACAAGGGTTCAAGCGCACCCTCGGCTCTGATGTAGCAGAGCTGAGGGTGCACAAGGGTTCAAGTGCACCCTCGGCTCTCCTACATCAGAGCCGAGGGTGCGCTTGAACCCTTGTGCAGCCTCGGCTCTGCTACATCAGAGCCGAGGGTGCGCTTGAACCCTTGTGCACACTCTGCTTCATCAAGCTAATAGAATGCATTGGCCAGCGCTGATTGGCCAGAGTACGGAATTCGGCCAATCAGCGCTGGCCAATGCATCCCTATGGGAAAAAGTTTATCTCACAAAAATCACAATTACACACCCGATAGAGCCCCAAAAAGTTATTTTTAATAACATTCCCCCCTAAATAAAGGTTATCCCTAGCTATCCCTGCCTGTACAGCTATCCCTGTCTCATAGTCACAAAGTTCACATTCTCATATGACCCGGATTTGAAATCCACTATTCGTCTAAAATGGAGGTCACCTGATTTCGGCAGCCAATGACTTTTTCCAATTTTTTTCAATGCCCCCAGTGTCGTAGTTCCTGTCCCACCTCCCCTGCGCTGTTATTGGTGCAAAAAAGGCGCCAGGGAAGGTGGGAGGGGAATCGAATTTTGGCGCACTTTACCACGTGGTGTTCGATTCGATTCGAACATGGCGAACACCCTGATATCCGATCGAACATGTGTTCGATAGAACACTGTTCGCTCATCTCTAATAGTCATTTCATGTAATGTGATTTTTGACGGGATATGACATCACTGCGGCCAGGACTAGCAGTAGGTAAATCTGTGGGACATCATTCTAGTATATTTAGGTCGGGGCCCCACGAGGCGGAAGTGCCACGGGAAAAATTGTGGCGTTTTACAGTAGTTGCAAAGTGGATGGGATTCATGTAAATCCCATCCCCACTTTGCGGAAAAAGTCGCAGTGCGGACACGCTGCAATTTCCAAAACCGTTATGGTTTTGAAAATCGAAACCGCAGCATGTCAATTATATCTACGGAAACGCCGGCGGCTTCCCCATAGATATAATTGTATCAGAAAGTCAGCGGAGGAAAACTCTGTGAACCTTATGTTAAAAGTGCTGTGGGAAGAACCGCAATGCGTTCATGCCGCGGTTCTTTTCCGCAACGCTTTAGCACTGCGTTTACGGCCCATTGATATTACTTTCTGAAATTCTTTCAGAATGAAAAGTAATGTCATTAGTAAATCAATGTAAGAGTAAGCAACAGACAACAGCAAGAAAAGGCTCTGGATGGAAATCGGAAGTGTCACTGGCACAATAGATTGACAGTGCTTAAGGCTTAATAACAGGCTTAGCCGCTGTAACCCAGTGTGTGACATAACAATTGATTTGCAAAGCAAGTATTGGCAGTTTTACTATATCCCTACGGCACGTAGCATATATCCGCTTTATTGTAATATAGATGACCGTAGTAGTCAGTCATTGTTGGTATGTGTTTAATGTATTACTGCTGCTGTTTCCATTGTTTAGAACTTTCCTTGGCTAACATTTATTATGGATAAAGTAACCCTTAACCCCTTCCTGCCACTGCCTTTCTCATTTTTGTAATTTCGTTTTTTTTTACTCCAGACATTGCCCGTGCACAAAGCCGTGCTTATTTCTTGAGGGTCAAATTGTGCTTTGCAATGGTACCATTTAATATTTTGCAAAATGTACAGTGAAGCTGGAAAAATTCTGAATGAGGTGGAATTAGATAAATACTTGATTTTATCCCATTTTCCTATGAATTTAGTTTTTATGGGTTTTTCTGTACAGCCAAAATAACATGTTGCCTGTATTCTGCAGATCAGTATGATCACAGTGATACCAAATTTATATAGTAGTAATGATGTTGTTGTTGTTACAAAATAGCAAAACTCAGAAAAATAAAAACCATTATGTTGCCATATTCTGATACCTATAAATTTTTTAGATTTTTTTTTTTAATGTAGATTGTGATCCCCATATAGGGATCACAATGTACTTTTTTTCCCCTATCAGTATGTTTTTGTAGAATGGGAGGAAATCCACGCAAGCACGGGAGAACACAAAAACTCCTTGCAGATGTTGTTCCTGGCGGGATCCTAACCCAGGACTCCAGTGCTGCAAGGCTGCAGTGCTAACCACTGAGCCACCGTGTTGCCCCAACTTTTTCAGATTTTTTTGTACAGAGCTGAGTAAAACATCTTTTCTGCAGGGTAAGTTGTAGTTTTTATTGAGGCTATTTTGGGAAATGACTAATTTTTTTTTTTTGTTTTAGAATGGGAGGAAATCCACGCAAGCACGGGGAGAACATACAAACTCCTTGCAGATGTTGTTCCTGGTGGGATTCAAACCCAGGACTCCAGCGCTGCAAGGCTGCAGTGCTAACCACTGAGCCACCATGTTGCCCCGGGAAATGACTAATGTTTTATCAATTTTCATTTCATTTTTCTTGGCGTTAGAACAGCAGTTCTATGGGGTAAATATTTTTATATGATTATAGTTTGGGAATTTTTGAATGTAGGAATACCAAATGTGTTTGTTAGTTTTTATTTACTTATTTTTACTTGTAATGTAGGAAAAAGGGGGAGGATTTGAAATTAGATACAAAGTATAGATATAGAGATATAGAGTGCCAACATCCACGTCACTAAAAAGTGACTTATTTTTTAAACAAGGTTGAACATATCATCTAAAAAAACGTATTCCTCTGCAGAAGTCATTCATTTAATAGAAGCAAAGAGTCTGCAGAGGAAAACTCTGCGGGTTCATTGTGAATAGCACTGTGCGTTTCCACTGTAGTTTTTTTCCGCAGTGCCTTTTTGACTGCCGCTCGCTATGTTGGGCCTTAGCCTAAAACTATGTTGTTTTCAGGTAAAATATTGTATGCTGATCAATTTATCAATATACCTTTTTTAACAATTGGAAAATTCCAAATCTCCTGCATAGACAGAGATAAATCAGCCTTCATAGTGTCTGATACTCCAGGCTACCAGCATCACTCTCTCTATGGAAGGAAGACTGACATACAAGAAATGATCAATCAATCCAAGAAGTGACTGAAATAGAATGGGACGTATAAAGAAATTACTTATACTTCTCCTTCCGACTGGCTTTGACTGAATTTTTCATTTTTTTTTTTCCAAAAAATGTCTTGTGTGAACTATCATATAAAGAACATTCCTTAATGCAAACTACTAAATTCACACCCTAATTCCATGCAAAGAATACTGAGTTCCATACATATGAGTATCAATGTTCTAAAGCTAGTTATGCATATTAGATAACTTTTTATTCTCAAGATGAGCTGCTTTCAGACACCCCACTTGA
Organism: Leptodactylus fuscus; assembly: GCF_031893055.1. Classification (NCBI taxonomy): domain Eukaryota; kingdom Metazoa; phylum Chordata; class Amphibia; order Anura; family Leptodactylidae; genus Leptodactylus; species Leptodactylus fuscus. The sequence continues at coordinate 43,783,800 of NC_134267.1, forward strand.
AGTTAAGCACATATGCATTTAGATCTTAGCAAATGTGCATGAGTATAATGGTGTCCAGCAAGATAGTAGCCAATCCTATCTCATGTGTATATCAAGCTTTACTACAGAGTAAAGAATAGTAGTATAGTATAGTAGTATAGTATAGTAGTACTATATTGGTAGCTTGAAGACTTTTCCTAAATATATTGCTTTAGAAATGCTGCTTTGTTTGCCTGCTATGTGAACTTATTCCTCCCTTTGTTTACACAGCGTTGATATAAACATGGACCAGTGGGGCCACACGGTGGCTCAGTGGTTAGCACTGCAGCCTTGCAGCGCTGGAGTCCTGGTGTTCAAATCCCACCAAGGACAGAAAACCATCTGCAAGGAGTTTGTATGTTCTCCCCGTGTTTGCATGGATTTCCATCCCATATTCCAAAAAAGACATACTGATAGGGAAAAATGTATATTGTGAGCTGCACGTGGGGCTCACAATCTACATTTAAAAAAAAAAAAACATGGACCTGTAGGACAAGTGACGTCTCTCACTCACTGCTCTTGCCAACAGGACAATCAGTTCAGCTAATTGCAGTTTTGCTGATAAAGCAAAGTCTGTTATCTCCCTATGTAAACACACAGATAACACTGAGTCCTTCTCTACAAGCATGTGCAAATTATCTGATCTGTATAAGTATTGTGATACTTCTCAGGCCCTTTCAGCATGCTGGGAGGAGGAGGGGATACAGGAAGTGAGAAGAAGAGACTGCAAGTAAACTGCTGAAACAGTGAGATGGGAAAACCCCTTTAATATTTCTAAAGTATTTTATGGCGTTTTCATAAGCAAAACACTGAAGTAAACAGGAGGGAATAAATATAGTAGAAACAGTCAATAATATGGACATATAGGGGGTGAGGTCAAAATGACATGTTAGATATAGCCCGTTTTTTCTTAGTACCACTATTTATACACCCCACCCCCACACACATTAGCATTGTGCATTACATTTTTATGCCTATAAATCACTTATTACCCTTTATTTATTGTAGATAAATGAATTTAATCCTATTGAGGTTAACTGGTACATAAAACACGATAAAAGTGATAGTCATTATTTCTCTTGGCATTTAGAAAGTCTATGCACACAATGTATTTGTTGTGAATTCACATTTTCCCACTTTATTAGATGACCTTCATGATAAATATTCGCTTTCACATGAAAATCTCAATACACTTACAGTCATATTAAGAGGAAAAGTCTTTCCAAGCTAAGAAACTGTTTCCCTGAGCAAGCTTACCTAGAATGCTTTACCAAGCAGGTGCTCAGTTATATTCTCTAGGCGGATGACATAAAAACAAGCAGCCATATTTTACCTCTGCAGCTCCTCAATAATTTAGTCCTCAGGCTTGCACGCTATCATAAAACCAAACACTATTCAGCACAGTTTGAAAGAAGTCATATACTTTCCTGAATGGCTTTAACTCTACCCAGCAAGCCTTCTCCATGGGAGCCACAACAAGGACATCTTGTCAATGCATATGAGATTTCTTTTTATGAAGACTCAAATTGCTGTAATTTTATTATATATATATATATATATATATATATATATATATATATATATATATATAGCGCTACTTTTAAGTCTTCTATGTCGTAAATAATTATTCGCAAAACAAATATCATAAAAGTCTGCTATTATTCTCAAGTTGGTACCATGCAAGAGTAAACCACATCATTACATTAAACTATGGTTTTTCATGTTATTTCTGAATTGCTACATTTGGAGTTGCGGAGGAGTTTTTCCCCTAATATGGCACATTCATTATATTAGTTTTTACCTTCCTCCGGATATGTGCTTGGATTATAGCTTGAACTTGAAGCTTTGTGATATTCACACCGCATGTACACAGACAGGGAAATAGAAGTAGCAATCTGTGCTAAGGCTGGATTCACACTAGCGTAGTAGACTCTGCCACAGAATCCGCTTAAAAACGGTGGAGAAAAAAGTCCTGCAACCTAAACCAGTCAGAAATTGGAAGGACACCATTACAGTCATATAACCGCTTTTTAGGCTATGGCCCCACATTGCCTAAAATATCCCAAGATATAGACAGGAATGAATGCTTTCAAAAATAGAAGTGTTACGGTAAATTCACACGGGGCTTTTTGATCAGGATTTTGAGGCCGTATCCGCCTCAGAATCCTGACAAAAAGACGGCTTCCATTGAAATCAAAGGAAGCCGCTCAGGTCTTTTTTCCGGGAGCCGTTTGTTCTGGCTCCCAGAAAAAGAAGCGACATGCTCATTCTTCAGGCCGATTCACCTCGCGATTGGGCCTGAAGACACTCCCTCTTTCCGACTAGGTCCTTTGATTGGGCCTAATCCAGAGTGGAGTGCGCGACTGGATGCCCATGCAGTGCATCAGCATTCAGTCGCGGCTAACCCGGCTAACCCGGCTAACCTCTGCCTCAGTTTCCGGACCAAACAACCCAGTGTGAACTTACCCATAAAAGTTTATTTCTATCAATTAACAAAATTAAGTGAATAAACAACGGAGAAATCTAAATCGAATCAATACTCGGTGAGAGGGTTTTTTTTCTTCAGTGTTCACTTTTATAATAAACCCTTTTTCAAAAAACTGCACTCCAGTACTGGGGCAGAGTTAAAAAAAATGGAAATATCTGACAGTAGATGACCCACAATTCGAGGTGGTTGCACAGACAATTTATTAAATATTATATGTCTTTGTAGTAAATTAGGTGCATGGAAATTTATCTCAGGTGAAGAAAAAAGTAGGGCACCAGTAAAAAAAAAAAAAGTCCAAAAAAGATGCAAATAATACATTCCCCCATTGAATTGTTAGTTTCATACATTCATGCATATTAAATTACATAGTTTAATTACATAATTAATCTATAGTACACTTGTACACTCCTTTATAATATTTGTTAGCCCATTTTTTTTCCCATTAAATTTTAAGTAATGTATATACTCGAGTATAAGCCGACCCAAATATAAGCCGAGACCCCTAATTTTACAAAAAAAACTGGGAAAACTTATTGACTCGAGTATAAGCCGAAGGAGGGGGGGGGGGGGATGCAGCAGCTACTGGAAAATTTCAAAAATTAAAATGGCTGGGATTTTTGGCTGCAGTAGATGCTGGGTTCTGGGGAAAGCAGAGGGGGTGTTTTGGTTGTCTGTCTGCCCCTTCCTTGAGCTTGAGGACTGGGTTTTTTTCCCCCTAGTTAGAACTCAGCCTGGCTGAATATAGGGTATCTGTAGCTATTAACCCCTTCCCGACGGAATAGGAGCACTGCTGATACCCTTTATTCAGTAGATCGGGCACTTTCACACACAGGGATACCAAATGTGTATGTGTTTCACAGTAGTTTTCTACTTTGAGGGCAGGTTCACACCAGCGCCCGATCTCCGTTATACAGGTTTTCATTTCCTGCCCGAGAAACTGGGCAGGAGACAGAAATCGGCAGGCAGTTTTCAAACCCGTTCATGGGCTTGAAAAGTGTCCGCTGGTTAGCGTTTTCTGCTCTCCGCGGCAAAATGTTTTGTTTTTTTTTAAACCGGACACAAAGTTGAACATGCAGGTCTTTGTGTTTGGTAAAAGAAAAAACGGTTTCACCACGGAGAGCAGAAGACGCTCACCGGCAGACAATGAATGTTGGTTTCCATCTTCTGCCGACAGAAAATGGAAACCTGCATAACAGCGTGCTGGTGTGAACCTGCCCTTATATGTATTCTAGGGAAAGGAGTGATTTAGAACTTTTATATATTATTATATATTTTTTTTTTTTTTTTCACTATTTTATTAGCCCCCCCCCTAGGGGACTTGTACCTCCAATCATTTGATTGCAAGTTCCATAGATGGCAATACAAGTGTATTGCCATCTATGGGAGATTCGCTACATTACTATTACGGATGGTCATAGACCAGCCGCAATAGTAATATAGCGACGACAGGCCTGGGAGTTTTCATTAGGCTCCCGGCTGTCATCAGAACAGGTCGACTCCTGCGAGCTCAGGCGAATTTTAAACTTAGAGGGGGGAGGGCATCTCCCGAGGGCACCTCTGCTATAACTCTTACAGCAGAGATGCAGAAGCAGCTCCGGCATTACCCACTGTAAGAGCTTACAGCGGAGGTGCCGGTTTCTATGGCGACCGCTCTGCAGTGGCGCCATTACACTTATGCCTGGTTCACACATGCTGATGTGTTCCGTTCATAAGGGTCCGCACGAGGACCCCTACAGATGGAACACAAGCACAACTGCAAGCGCTGTGCAGTTCAAGCGCAGACACACGCCGGGTGCGGGCCTGAGTTACGTGGCCACTTCACCCGGCGTGTGATGGAGCAGTGGGGGGGGGGGCGGGGTCTGCATTCCTGGCCTGCTAGCAGAAAATTACCGTAACAACTCTAGTATAAGCCGAGGAACACTTTTTCAGCACAAAAACTGTGCTGAAAAACTCGGCTTATACTCAAGTATATACGGTATTACCTGGAAAATATTTGCTGTGCATCACTTCTATACAAAAAAAAAATGTTATGTATCTAAAAATGTTTGAAAGTTACATTTTACTGTAATTATTTTGTGTAATAGACACAAAGTTCTCCCAATCATTTTTACTTATAGCATAAACCAATAATAAACGCATTAACATAAAGTGTACAAATATATGATCTATACATTAGTTCCGCTTTGCATTGTATAATGACTAATTCTTACAAACAAATACATTAAGACCTGTTCTTTGTCAGGTTTTGCCCAGGATGCATAATAAGTCTTAGTAATGTTCAATTCATCAAGTAGATAAATTGCCCTAAAGTGCAAGAATAAAAGTAATTAAGGATGATATCATACCTTAAGGCTTGTTGTTGTGCTCGATCAATGGAGATAATTAATAATTGATGATATTCATTTATTTTATTCTTCAAAGCACAGATAAAAGAAAAACACATTATTTAAGCATTTGAGACTGTAGAGCAAGTAATTCAGATGCAGTCAGTCATTGGTATTAGCCGAAAATGTTTATGATTTCAATTAAAGATATATCATTTATAGCTGACACGCAGCTTCACAATATTGTACACTATAACAGAAAATGCATGAAACACATCATTTATCACAAATATGGCATAAAAATAGGTGAGGCCCAAGCAGGACGAAGCTCCATAAGCAGTTCATATTTTAGCACAGTGTGGCAGTTTAGTTAGTTTGTATCTACTTAGTCCAAGATATCACAGTGATAAATGTAGTATATGTTTAGTCTGCCTAGTCTGAGTTAATAACACTTTAGGCTGAGGCCCCATGTTGCGGAAAAGCTGCTGTTTTTGTTGCAGATTTTGCTGCAGTTTTTTAAGCTAAACCTAAGAGTATTTAGAAAAGGAATTGGAAATATATAGGAGGCTCTTATACTTCTCCTTTCTGCTCAACCCACTCTTGGCCTTGGCTCACAAATCTGCAACAAAAAAAGGGGTGAACCTAGCCTTTGTGTCGCCCCCCCCCCCCCGCGCGCGCGCAGGACGCAGGAACACGTCGGGTGCAGGCCTGATTACGTGGCCATGTCACCCGGCGTGTGGGGAGGAGGGAGCGGAGCAGAGGGGGAGGCATTAGCAGGCAGAGAGCACACAGGGAGAGGACCTGCTCTCTGCTAAGCGTGAGGGGCAGCCGCTGGAGCGGCCTCCCCAATCCACCGCTTGCTTCCTGTGCCGGGCTGCCGAGACGGTGACGCTAAGCCAGTCCAGGACAGCTTGTCCTGGACTGGCTTAAGGCAGTAAAAATGCCGCCCCCCCCCCCCCCCCCCCGGCATAGCGCCACCTGAAGCGGTCACTTCAGGTCGCCTCATGAGAGGTGCGGCGTTGCTTTCGCATCATGAGGCCTAAGACCGGGGCCCTACAGGCTGGAAACTCTGCTATTTGCCCACTGCGGAAATGCAGCCTCTTTAACAGTGTCTGCAAAATAATCAAAATAAATCTAGGAAGATTCTCCAAAAAGATGCGTCTATCTATCGGAGCTTTCCCATTTCCACTAATCAGTCTGACGGGAAAGCTTTTTCTTCTGCCTATACGAAAAACACAAAAGGAAAGAATGCAGCCTACCTTTGACGCCTAAATATAGGGTCATAACAAAAGCTCAGGGTTTTCATTACCCTGCTAATCCTAACTTTAAAGCCCAACAACTGTCACAAGGTGATTCCACCATGCAATCTAGGGCCATTCTTCCAAGGTCCAACCCTAGGGCTTCCATGCAAAATTCTAAAGAAATCCTCAAATTTAGTTTTCAAGGAGCAAAAGAAGCCACATCTCTATCTCTTCCAGCCACTACCTTCCAATCACCTCATCCTACTTCTCTGTCTCCCAATATTTTTCATACACCGGCAGAACATCTTCCTTTTAGCTATTAATCAAATACCCATTATTCACCCATTCATCTTTTAGAAGCCTCCCTATCCCATACCGCCAGTGACACCTCCACCTTGATGGAACTGGAAGACTCTCTGGCAACCACGCCAGCTAGTCCTCTCCCCAGTACCTCCGCTCAAGGAGGACTTCTTATCAGAAACCAGTCATTTCAAAATACAACCCTCGCTCAGAACAATACTTTAGCCTTTGTTTCTTTTTTAGCCTTACCTCGGGAATTAACCACATATCATATGAGAGAAAGACCTCTTTAAACCAAGATATCAGAGTACTTCACACCCATTCAACAAAAGAGGAAACTTCAAGACCACTCTCCACAATTAGAAAGAGGTCTAGACGAGGCACAAGAGGCACAGGGAAATCATGTGCCAATAGATCAACTAAGTCCAACCAGAAAAAGGAACAAGAGCCTCCAGGATGCATCTACAATCTGTCCCGACACATCCTCAACAGAGCTGAGATAGACCTCTTATCCAAGGGTCTATCTTTTTGTCCCACACAGAGCCCAAATGAGGTTAATCTTTCTTTAGATCTAAATGCCTTTGTTAGAAAGCTAACTCTCAAGTGCCATTTCTCTATAGCGCATATGGGGAAACCTGAACAATCAGATACTTTACAAAGGGTGGCTAACCAAGATTCATTCCTATTGGATTATGAACTAGAAAGCGAGAGTCCTGTAGAACCATCTCCCATTCCTACGGGTTTGAAACTCAAGTCAAAATTCTATCCCGTATACCACCAAGGAAGCAACATAGAGGCTTTTTACTCTTTAGTTGCAGCAGACCTTAGAGATCTTATGGCCAAGGATCAACCATCTTATAACAACCTCTCTGTAGCTGAGAGAAAAGCTTGTAAATCTGTAATGGAAAACACAGAGATAGACATACGAGCAACCGACTAGGGGGGTGGGATAGTGGTACAAGACCGGGAAATGTATATAAAAGAAGCCGAATGCATACTTTTGGACAGAGATTATTACTCCCCCCTCCAGACTGACCCTTCTTCACTTCATTTGGAAGAATACAAATCTTTAATCAATGACGCATATATTCAGGGAATTTTAACAGAAAAAAGAAAGTGTATCTTGATATAAAAAAATCCATCAGTAGCACTTTTTTACCACCTCCCTAAGCTGCACAAAGATGCACAGAATCCCCCGGGATGACCGATTATTTCTGGTCTAAATGCTATAACACGCAATCTCTGATTGAGGAAGTGCTTCCTCTCCAATGGAAGGACACTGTTACGGTTCTGTGTATATATATAAATATATATTTTTTTTAACTACAGAACCTCTTAGCTGTAGAACACTACAGCGAGGTCCACAGGCCCAATGGTGGGCAGCTGTATGTCTGAACTCAAGGTGAACTGCTGCAAAGACACTGCAGCGTAAAAATCAATGTGAACTACTGCAAAGACACTGCAGCGTGGACTCAATGTGAACTACTGCAAGACACTGCAGCCTGGACTCAATGTGAATTACTGCAAGACACTGCAGCCGGGACTCAATGTAAACTACTGCAAGACACTGCAGCCAGAACTAAATGTGAACAGTGTGTACTGTGCGACACTCCATGTGAACAAGGTGCAACTAAAATCCTGCCAGTTTAGCTCACTGGCCAGGTGCACCAGTACAAGTGAAACACAAACGGCTGCCAAGGGTTAACACTCACCCCAGGCCAGCAAACACACACACTTACCCCTGCGACAGCTAGGAGCCACCACAGAAGTTTAGAAAATTCTCCTGCACACAGCTTGGAGCCCCCAGGGGGGTTTGCATGCTCTGGCACACAGCTTTGAGGCATCACACACCCATGCTCCCGCACACAGCTGGGAGCCATACATGAAGTCAGACAGTAACACATAGGCTATCTCAGAGATCATACCTGCCGCAGATCTACAAGCTGGAACGGCGTCTACCACTCCTAGCCCTGGTGTAGATCTAACAGTTCAGGGTTTACAGGTCCTACCTAACAGCACCCAGGAGAAGCAGAGGAACCCCACACAGAGGCCTAGTCTGAAACCTGCCTGAGTACTGGAGCCTATCCCTGAAAACTACTGTCATTCACTCCGTGGACTTTGAGGAAATTTTAGTGGAAGTGTGAGCACCCGGCGGGCGTCGGCTCACACTATTTAAAAGGAAGTCCCTGCCGAATAGGGGCAGTGGTGATGACCTCACCACTCATGCTCACTAGGGGAGAAATGGCACTTAGTTTTTGAGCAGCTCCAACACGTCTGAACATGCTCAGTAAGGTGGAATGCTGGATGGTTAGACTGACCCGCAGGCGGCGCTGTGCGCTATGATGACAGCCTGCGGGACCCAATCCTAACATTACCCCCCCTCTTAGGGCACCCCCCCTTCAAAAGCCCCCAAAAGGTCTGCGGCCATCTGGTCAATCACTACTGACTTTGTAACATCTTGATCAAATTCAAAAGCTATCTACTACACTTTGAGTTTGATCGGTGTCTATTCTGTGTGTTCTTCTTGAGTTTCTTCAAAGTGGATGGGATTCATGTGCATCCCATGCCCACTTTGCGTTTCAAACTGCAGTGCAGTCACACTGTGACTTCCAAAACTGGTGTGGTTTTGGAAATCGCAGCATGTCAATTATATCTACGGAAACACCAGTGGCTCTCCTTAGATATAATTGTAACAGAAAGTCCGCAGAGGAAAACTCTGTGAACTTTCTGTTCAAAGCACTGTGGGAAGAACTGCAGTTTTTCCCGCAGCGCAAAGCAGATGTATTATTACTAATGTACTACATACTGTGTACTGTACAGTGAAGAAACTCCTCAATGTAGAAAATATTTCTCTAGAGTTACAAGTTGTCAAGTTACAGTCTTTTCAATGTATGATCCTGTAGAAGCGCAGTCTAAGATATGCTATAGAATAATACGTACTGAGAAGCTTGGTATACACACTTCTTGGAATAGATGTAGTATAACTAGGACCGGCCACTGGACTCTTAAGCCCAGACAGAGCATAGGTTTAAATGGATAAATTACATATTTCCAAATATTTTTCCACAAATGTATTATATGAGTTCTGCTCCTCCAGTTCTATAATATTCTACCTACAGATTAGATTGCATTTGACAGATTCACTTTAGTGTTTTCCATAGACAACCATATTAGGGCAGAAGTATATTACTGTATGGAATAAAAACAAGCCTTTTTCTCTAATAAGATCAAATGATCAATTATATGTAAATTTACACAGTGGTAATGCAAAGAAAAGCACATAAAATTGAATTTCAAAATCAAATGAAACCCTTCTTTTGGGATTTCTAAGCTGAAAATACCTTGATATTTATCTCTATTTATGAGCTTGCAGGTCCAGGAATAGACAAGGCGCTGGGATGAGACTTGTGTGTGCAGATATTTGACATATGGAAGGGTAATTATTTTTATTTAGAAACAGCTGTGTAAATTAGCACAGGCATCTAGCCTTGGAGACCCAGATATGTGAAGGCAATAACTAGCGGATAATTACCATGTTACTACGAATACATTTACACGGAGGTAGGAGCCCCCAATGAGCACAGGAAGACTTTTTAAGATGTCTATTTTTAATCAGCACACATATGACAGCCCTATCAGAAATGCTGCTCACAAACCGGAGATGAAAGAGATTTCAGTCAATTTCATTTTCAATAAACTGGTCGAGTTTACTTCATCTCCTTGGGAAATATATCTCAGACTTTTTATAAACAGCTGATCGAATAGGATTCTTGTTTATTTAGTCTTTGCTATTTATCCTCTACAAAAGATCCTGTTTGTCAATGGAGGTGCCCCCAAAACAATGGCCCAGTCGTGAACTTAAGACTGGATACACATTTATTTATTTTATGCTTATTTGTACAGCGCCATCATATTCCACGGCGCTTTACAGACATTGCCAGTCACCGTCTCATATAAGGCTCATAATCTGCATTCCCGATCAGTATGTCTTAATTGTAGGAGGAAACCAACACAAATATGAGGAGAACATACAAACTCCTTGCAGTGGTTGTCCTTGGCAGGATTCGAACCCAGGACTCTAGCACTGCAAGGTTGCAGTGTTAACCACTGAGCCAAAACGCATTTGTCTGGATGGCAGTGGGTTAGCCAGCACAGATGGACTACTGCAGATCTTCAGTAAATGATCTAACCTAACTAGAGATGAGCGAACAGTAAAATGTTCGAGGTTCGATATTCGTTTCGAGTAGCCCCTCAATATTCAACTACTCGAACCGAATATCGAACCCTATTATACTCTATAGGGGGAAAATGCTCGTTTCAGGGGTAGGCAACGTTCGATCACATTATACTTACCAAGTCCACGAGTGAGGGTCGGGCTGGATCCTCCGTGCAGTCTTCTCCTTGCAGCGTCCCCGTGGCTTCTTCTAGCTCTTTATTCACTCTGCCAGGCATTGGGCCTGGGCAGAGCCGACTGCACATGCCCGCACTACAAGCGAACATGCGCAGTTGGCTCTGCCCAGGCCCGATGCCTGGCAGAGTGAATGAAGAGCCGGAAGACGCTGCGGGGAAGCTGCACGGAGAAGACTTCTAAAGGTAGGAGAAGAACCAGCGTTGATTGGCCGACTGTATAGCATTCGGCCAATCAATGCTGGTTCTGCATCGAACTTTTACATTCGAACAGCGAGTGGTACTCGATCGAGTACGAGTGTGAAGGTAAACCCATATATTCCTGTTTTTATATATCTCTTATATTGCTTAAGAAATTATATTTTTCTCTATGCAAGCTTATTATACCTTATACACATTAAGATGGCACCTGTATCCAGTACCGCACCCAGATGCTGACGCACACGATTGTCATGTGATTTATAAGAAAAACAATATCATTTTCCTGGGAATCGAAACTTGAGGAGATGTTGAAAATTCAAGAGCCAATGACTGGTCACCAGTGTATTCAGATACAAGACGTATATGCTTACAGCCTGCCGTTATCTTATCTTTCTTGCATTCCTGTATAAGATTTGTGCTTGTCTCAATAAACCTCAGTTCTGTGTGAATAGGCATCACGCTCATTGCATGGACTGGGATTAACCCTGATATACTTGTCAGAATTAATTCTATTCAGCGCGCACATGCATGATTAATTTGGAGCAGGTGACTGACCACTGTAAGTGACCCGTACTCTGGCGGGGGTTCTCCCTCAACAAGTGGTGCCGAAACCCGGGAACGGCCATAGGACCACTGTGGACGACCGACCCGCGCCGGACCCTGGACGCTGGTCAACGTCTCACCGACCCGAGGCCTGATCACCCTCACTAGAGTCACGGTAAGTGTATGCATATTCATATATGTGTCATTTGCTGGTGGCCGTCGGTGTGTTGTTGTCTGGCTGACAGGTGATCCAGTTGGATCGATTGTCCGGTCTGAGTGATACAGATAGGTGGGTCCTAGAGCCGTAGTCTGAACTTGTTTTTCTTCACCGATATATATATATACCTATCACCGAGTGTTCAGTCACCTGTGGTGCTGCAGATTCCGGGAAGTGAATTTCTTGCCCTCCTTGATATAGAGTAGTATATGTGATCTTTTTGGACAGTCGCAACTAGTGGTCCCTGGCATTAAGCCTTGCTGTTGTGTGATTTGACTGTTGATCCACTGCATGAGGCCGTCAGGGAGGAGGACGGGTGCGGTGGTGTGATTTGACTGTTGATCCACTGCATGAGGCCGTCAGGGAGGAGGACGGGTGCGGTGGTGGGTGTGATTTGACTGTTAATCCACTGCATGAGGCCGTCAGGGAGGAGGACGGGTGCTATTGGATTGTTTTAGGCTTTTGATATTGCCCAGTGACTGCAACCTGTGGTCAGGGACCTGACAACAAGAGTCAGAAACCGGTAAAGGTGACTTTGTTGGTGGTGAGGTTGTGGGGTCACATATCCGTCAGTGCACAGGCGGATAAGCAATATCGGGACTCTGACAATGTTGCGGCTGTTCAAGAAGAAACATGTCTTGCCTGATGGGGCACAGACTGCCGTTGATTTAGTTCAAATCAGGGAAGGCAAGAAATATGTGAAGGAAGCTTTGAGAATGTATAAACTGGCTGAGGTGCCTCCTACGGGCCGATTGCAGCCCAGTCTGTGGAGAAAAATGTTGGAGGAGTCACGAGGAATGTTGGAAGATAAGGGTCTCTTGGAGACAGCTCAAGCCCACCTCCGAGTGGCACGAGCACTGCAAATTGAAGGATTTGAAGAAGTTACAGGAGAGATGGGGGGTGAACAGATTTATGGCTATGTAAAGAATGTCATGGAGTCTGAGATGGTTGTTTCCAAGAATCCTGCGCCACCGCCCTACCAAGATGGCGCTGAGAGCGAGCTGAGGGCGTGGACATGTTTTAACTGTGGTATGCAGAACCCTGACTGGCGTGACGTCTGTTCTGACTGTGGAACGCACAGACCACAGCTCGAGGGAAAGGAATCAAAGGCCCCCCTTCTTCCTCCTTCTCCACCACCTCCTCCTTCCTCTCCACTACCTCCTCCTCCTCCTCCTGGTGACGTGCCACACACTCAGCCCACCGCCCCTCTATATCCAGTGCTTACTCCTTCCGGTGCTTACTACCAGGGCCCTGCTTCCGCCCCGGCCTCTGGTGAACCGCATGGTGACACGCAAGGCCTCAAGCCTACTACTGGCATTTTTCCAGTAGTACCTAATATGATGGACTGTTTTGGCACTCCGGAAGCATTAGCTGTGCTCCGGGCTAGAAGACAGGTGGTTGACCCTGAAGCCCAATCCACCAGTGACAGATCTGAGTGGGCTGACCCGGACGATGATACTCTGCCTCTTCCACCCAAACCTCTTCAAGAGCCACTGATCCCCCTTCCGCAAACCAACCCTAAGCGCAGGTCCTCAAAGCCTCCTCCTCCTCCTTCTCCACCTCCTTCTCCTCCACCTCCTCCTCCGGTTGTTACACCAGCCACTCCAGTGCAACCGGAAAAGATCATGCCAGCTAGGCCTCCGGCAGCCCTGCTCCGGCCCGCTGAGCAATGGAGCAACAAAACCTGCAAGAGCTATGTAGGGAACACAGGCCGCCAGATTGTCTTGACCGTGGGATTAGGGGATATTACCACCACCACTGCTGATGTCATTGTGAATCCTGCCAATGAACAGCTGAAGCATATGGGAGGCCTAGCTAGAACACTGTCCCTGGCTGCCGGCCCAAGTCTTCAAAGAGACTGTGATCTGATAGTCGAACAGGGTTCAGTCCCTACTGGTGGGATAGCTGTTACTGGCCCTGGAAACCTTCCAAATGTTCTGATTGTGCATGCAGTGGGCCCCTGTTATGACTCAAGTCGGGCTCATGAATGCAAGAAGTTATTACAGACAGTTGTTTGGAATGTACTTGATTACCTGTCCTCCATATCCTGCAACCAACGGGGTATCCAATCTGTCATCTTTCCACTGATATCCACCGGTTTGTTTAAATTCCCGGCCCAGAGGGCAATACCGATCCTCATGGATACTATCAAGACCTTTATCGCTACCCAAAATACACAACTCAATGATATCCGGGTGGTCACTGATGACCCAGACAAGTTGCTACTACTAGAAGCGTGTTTGAAGGAGAATCCCACAGTCAAGCCCGAGAGGTCTGATACCCCCTCTCTGGCGTTTCCACCACTCATGGTGAGTACGCCACCCAATCAACCTCTGAAGGAGTCACAGACTAATCCCGACATGGAATCTTATCTCCAGTCACCAAATCCACTGCCACCCCCGGAGAAAGGAGAACTGAGATATGTTAAATTTACTCCTCAACAAGTATCTACCTTAGTGGCCACCATGCCTGACCCTGAAAAACAACCTATGCCCTTTTATAGACGCATGTGTCAAATTCAGAAGACATATGCAGCCACCTGGCAAGATCTGCAGGCCCTAACTGACATCAAGGCCTCTGACAGCTTCCTTCCACTGATGGCCTCAGCCTTTGATGCCAGCCAATCACCAGCAACTGATACCTTTGCATCAGGGCAGTCTTACTGTCAGCAACTGAAGTTGTGGGCACAGGAAGCTCTCACTGAACAACAAGGGTCACTGCAAGATGTGGTACAGGGCCCCCAAGAGACAGTTGACCAATTTTCCTCCAGACTTAATCAAATGTTCGATGATTTGGGATTCTCACACCAGGCCAAGGCACACAGATTACTCCTTACCAAAGCCTTTGTGGAAGGCCTCCGGGAACCACTGAAGGACAGGGTTCTTGCCATCCGACCTGATTGTGTAAGTGGTACCATTCAAGATGCTGTGACAGTGGCCAACGGGTTTGCCCGATCCATGACCAAAGAAGGGCCTGAGAAAGCCAAAAGGAAAGCTGCGGCCCTCATGGTGCAGGAAGAAAATGATGCTGATGCAGATGATTCCATTTTATGCCCTGTTCTTCCTGCGGTCCCCACATCAGCTCCCACTGGTCAGGTACCCCCACAACAGGCCCTGGCCCAGCAGGCCCCTCTTATTGGCCCGTATCCCCCTCCAGTCAATCCTTATCAGATTTATGGCCAATATCAACTACCGCAACTACCTCAACTACCTCAATTACCTCAACTACTTCAGCCTACACAGATGCAACCATTTAGGGGAATCCCTAATGGACCAAGACCACTCCGCGGTTGCTGGGAGTGTGGACAGCTCGGCCACCTAAGGAGACAGTGCCCCCAAAGACCCAGGAACATCGGATACCGTGGAAATGATGTGCCCACTGGACCTGTCAACCAAGTTGGCTGACCTCGCCAGTGACGGGGAGGACAACCTGGGCCCGCCATGGCTGTTGTGGGCTCATCTCCCACGTGTGGCAAAGTTACTTTGAACGTGGCTGATGTGCCTATGGACTTCTTGGTGGATTCAGGGGCGTCCACTTCTGTTATTCACAAGTCCAAGTTGCCTCCTACAGTTGAACTCTCTGATGATTGGATGTCCTGTATAGGACTTGAAGGCAAACGCCAGAAAAACAGGCTAACGGTCCCAGTCCCCTTGGGTCCTTTCCCAGATGTCACCGCCAGATTTCTTGTCTCAGACACGTGCCCACTGAACTTACTAGGCTCAGACTTACTGAAGAAACTTCAAGCACAGATTACCTATGATACTGATGGTATGCAACTCAGACTCAAGCGTCCGGATGATGATGACCCCACCACAGGAGTCTGCGTCCTAAAGGCTCTGCCGTTGATGATTCTCCAGGAGGAACATAACCCAGATTCTGGAATTCCTCAGTATGTTCTTGAGAGTCTTCCCGCTACCCTGTGGTCTACCGGTCCTGACGATGTGGGTCTACTCCCTGTGCCTCCTGTAATGGTACATTTAAAGGAAGGTGTCCCTTTCCCTCGTGTTCCACAGTATCCACTCAAACAGGCCCAAGAAGCTAGCCTTGGAGAGCAGATTGCAGCATATCTGTCCATTGGGGTCCTCAAAGTCTGCACATCGCCCTGCAATACGCCCTTGTTCCCAGTCAAGAAGAAAACGGCCAAAGGCCAACCTGAGAGATACCGCCTAGTACAAGATCTCAGAGCTGTGAATGCTGTCACTATACTTGAGACTCCTGTGGTACCCAACCCAAACACCTTGCTCAGTGGGGTCCCTCAAGATGCGTGTTTGTTTACGGTAATCGACTTAGCAAACGCATACTTCAGTGTCCCACTACATGAAAACTCACAGCTACTTTTTGCCTTCACCTTTCAAGGGTCCCAACTCACATGGACCAGAACTCCACAAGGAGCGCAAAACAGTCCTAATCAGTTCACCCAAGCTTTGAAACTTTGTCTTTCACCTTGGACTGCAATGCACCCTCAGGCCACCCTGCTCCAATATGTGGATGACCTTCTTTTGTGTGGTCCCTTAACCTACCCTGAAATGGAAAATTTGTCAATCTCCCTATTGCAACATCTCTCCATCATCAACTGCAAAGTCTCAAAGGCTAAAGTCCAGTGGTGCCTTCCAAAAGTTGTATTTCTGGGACATTGTGTTTCACAAGGGGTCAAGCATCTCACGGATGAGAGGAAACAACACATCTGGTCCATACCGTATCCCACCACAACTGCTAAGATGCAAATTTTCCTGGGACTAGTCACCTATTGTCGACAATGGATTCCAGATGCTTCAGAGTACATGCAGCCTCTCTATGAGACTCTCAAGTGCAGCCCGTTCCCTCCTCCTGACCCAGATGAAATCTGTGACCCCCTTACTCACCAGACTTACATGGATTGTTTCCTCTTTTTGAAGAATGCCATAGTCCAAGCACCTGCGTTCGGCCTGCCAGACTACACCAAGATCTTCAACTTATATGTGTCTGAATCCAAGGGACATGCTTCTGGAGTCATTACCCAAGAGCATGGTGGAAGGCAGCGCCCTCTTGGTTATTACTCTTGCCGCCTTGACCCTGTTGCCAGGACCTCACCTTCCTGCCTCCGGGTTGTCCATGCTGCACAAAGACTATTGGATAAAGTGGCTGACATTGTCCTGGGCCATGACCTGGTGATTCAAGCTCCTCATGACCTGGCTGCTATCCTCACCCTCACCCTACCTCGACACCTCACCCAACAACGTCATCTTCGACTGCAGCTCTCCCTTGTGGTCCCCAGCCATGTTTCCTTCAAGCGCTGTACTACCCTTAACCCTGCCACCCTCCTGCCACAGGTTCCAAGGGGGGAGACAAGAGGAATGGATCCTGATGTAGCCAGACCTTACACTTTGGAACCTGATGAGAATGGTGAACACAACTGTTTGGCAGCCCTTGAAGAAGAAACAGCAGAGCCAGAAAATATGGCCACCTCGGAAATTCTAAATGCAGACCTGGAACTATGGACTGATGGATCAAGATATGCAGATGGTGGTGGAAAATTCCACACAGGATTTGCAGTGACAATTGAAGACCAAGTTCTGGTAGCAGAAGCCTTGCCAGCCAGCAGATCAGCTCAAGAAGCTGAGTTGATTGCCTTGCAAACCGCCCTGGAAATGGCAGAAGGGAAGACAGTGAACATAAGGACTGATTCTCGATATGCCTATGGGATTGCTCATGACTTTGGAATCATCTGGAAGAATAGAGGCTTTATCTCTGCTTCGGGAACTCCTGTGAAGCATGCTGCATTAGTCCGAGGGGTCATGGAAGCCATGACCAGACCACTGAAGGTAGCAGTACTCAAAGTGAAGGCTCATGGGAAGATCAACAGCAGAGAAGCCAGAGGAAATCATCTTGCAGATCAAGATGCAAAACAAGCTGCACTGGAACCTGTGGCAGTCAAGTGGCAGAACCAGGAGCTCCAGTGGAAACCTGGAGGGGCAGAAGTAGCAATGGTGACCACTAGAGCACAGAAAAGAAAAGAGGGGGATGAAGATCCACCTGGAAAAGAACTAGAGACACCAGCTGCAGTCAAAATATCCCTCCAGAAGCTACAACAGGAACAAGCACAAACACCACCAGATGAAAGGAGACAATGGAAGAAAGATGGAGCAGAAATGGAAAAGGATATTCAGTTATGGAAACTGAACAGCGTCTACTGTCTCCCTAGGCGCATGTATCCAGCTGTAGCTGCTTGGGCACATGGAATGACACACAGAGGGAAGAACCAGGCTCTAGCCTTTGTGAGAAAATACTACCACGCGCCTGGAATCAGCACTACCCTGACTGCCTACAACCAAGCCTGTCAAGTCTGTCAAACTTGCAATCCAAGCAGCACTCAGCCTGTTCCTACCCAACACCTTGCCAAGCCAGACTATCCATGGCAAAGGATCCAAGTTGACCATATTCACATGCCTCCGGCTGGAGGATATGAATACGTGCTGGTCGTAGTGGACATGTTTTCAGGATGGCCGGAGGCGTACCCAGTGAAAAACATGACGGCCAAGACAACCGCAAAAAGGATGCTGATTGAGATTGCCTGCAGATTTGGTATCCCAGAGGTCATCGAAAGTGATCAAGGTCCAGCTTTTGCAGCCTCAGTGTTTTCAGAACTATGGTTCATGCTGGGTGCCCACCAAGGTCTCCATACACCTTACCATCCACAGAGTTCAGGGAAGGTTGAAAGGATGAATGGTACTCTCAAGACAAAACTTCTCAAGATGAGCCAGGACAGCCCTCTTCCCTGGCCAGAGTTGCTGCCCATAGCTCTGTATCATGTCAGACATACCCCACAGTCTAAACATGGGCTCACTCCCTATGAGATTCTGTTTGGTTCCCCACCTAAGATAGCTGAGATAGAGACTCAAGAGTTGCAGAAAGGACAGGATAAGCTTGTGCAGTTTGTGATTTCTCTTGCTCAAGAATTGTCTAACTCCCGCTCTCTAGTCTCTGCTTCTTTTCCAGAGTCCACAGGTGACACGGTGCATCCCTTCAAGCCAAGGGATAGTGTATACCTGAAGAAGCACATCAGAAAAGACTGTTTGGAACCAAGATTTGAGGGTCCCTATCGAGTCCTGCTGATCACTCCCACTGCTGTGAAGCTTGAAGGGAAGGACCTCTGGATCCACGCTTCTCACTGCAAGAGATCTTTACTCGAAGCAGAATAATGCATATCCTTTTTATAGTACTGAGTATCTTGACTCCAGTAGTACTCAGTCTTCCCAGTACCATTTTTTGGATAAATACCACGGCCCCGGTAGTCACCTACCAGTTTGATTTCTGTAATGTGGTTGAATGCCTAAATTTCTACTATGACCCAACGTACAGACAAGGGGGGGGAGGTCAAGCTTACTTGTGTGTCACCCGATCTGGTAATGAGAACTGTTATTACTGGTCTGATGTGGGTTGGAACACGGGGGCAGATTGGGCCTACCGTCCCCAAGAGGGTCTAGATAAGAAAGACAAGAATGGGAAGTCCCTGATAAGTCGAATGACACTGACCAAGGGGTTGTGGAACCCAGCACATTGCAAAGACAATAAGCCAAAGATCTGTCTCCCTTTATATCTAAACATAGAGAACCCATCCTCAGGGGATGTTGGGAAATATGTCCTGGGTATGTATGGGGGAATTTTAGCTGGGAGGCTGGGAGTGATAGAACTCAAAGACATCGCATCCAGGCCTACTAAAGCCCCAAAAATGGATACCCAAAAACAGGACCAGCTTGTCCAGGAGGTGATTCCCATCCCAGGCCTGACCTGGCAAGATGCATTTTCCATTGAAACCCAAACCAGCCCTAGGAAGAATCTGTGGGTGGAATGGGTCAGGTATACAGTCAGAGCAGCAAACATCACCGTCAGTTGCCTGGCATGTGCAGCAGCCAATGTGCACTTGACCACCATTCCTTTTGAGCTACCTGAAGGGAACTCTACTGATTGCTTACTGAACTTAATGAGGAACCAATCTGATAATAGATGCCCAGAATACCTTCCCCTAGTCACTAGTCATCTGAGGGTGAGACCCCCAGGGGAGATATATGTCCATGATGGTAATTATACCTGTTTTACAGCCAATGGGGCAGCAGGGACTGGGCTGGGAATCTTTGGTCCAGATTTTTGTAAGAAAAATTCATCCATCCCCTCCTCTTCTCTCCAAAACCTTACCCGAGCCCTGTTTGATATATTTTGGTTATGTGGGGATGGTAGACTCAGAAACAAACTACCACAAACCTGGAGAGGTCAGTGCACATTGGTGAAAGTAGTGATGCCTTTCAGGATAACCCCTTGGGACCCAGAAGAAGGAGATCAGGGTTCTAAGTCGCAGACACCAACAAGGGAGAAAAGATCAGCCCTGTTGAAAGGTTTCCAGTCTGACCCTAGTGTGTATATTGATGCCATTGGAGTGCCAAGGGGGGTCCCTGATCAGTTTAAAGCCCAAGATCAGATTGCTGCAGGATTTGCCTCTATAATCCCTCAAGTGCAGGTTAACAAAAACACTGACTGGATTAACTACCTGTGTTACAATCAGCAGAGATTTGTCAACTACAGCCGAGATGCCTTCCAGGGGATAATTGAGGAACTAGGTCCCAACACTAGAATGACCCTTCAGAACAGATTAGCCATTGACATGATCACAGCAGAAAGAGGAGGAGTTTGCTCCATGATCGGTGAAGAATGTTGTACTTACATTCCGGAAAATACCGGGGTGGATGGTAAAATTACGGTGACCCTAAACAAGATAAAGGGACTAGCTGGAGAATTAAAGAGAAATACTGGAGTTGACACCTCATGGGCTAACTGGATAACAGAATGGGCCGGAGGTTGGAAGCAATTCTTTATTACCCTGGGTATGGTGATGATGGGACTATTGGTCCTGGGACTGATTGCTCTGTGTTGTTGTGTTCCCATTTACAAGAGATTGATGTTGAAGGTTGCTAGCATAGAGATGGTTATCTCCACTGGAGAAGGAGACTCATTACTCCAGATGACTGAGATAGATATGCCTGTGGTAAAACCCCCAAGTTCTCAGAAGAACAATTTCATTTCACGTCAAGGATTGATTTAGGGACAGGTTTAGGGATTGGCAGACTCCCATGGTGTGATAAGTCTTGATGGAAGGAGTTGGTGTTTGTTAGGAACATTGGCTCCAGTAGTCAAGTGAAGTCTCCAGGTTACCCTTCCCCACCATGGGACAGCTGCAAAGGTCAACTTAGTCCACAACAGTATTAGGGAGAGAAAAATATAATTTAGGGGGGATTGTGAAGGTAAACCCATATATTCCTGTTTTTATATATCTCTTATATTGCTTAAGAAATTATATTTTTCTCTATGCAAGCTTATTATACCTTATACACATTAAGATGGCACCTGTATCCAGTACCGCACCCAGATGCTGACGCACACGATTGTCATGTGATTTATAAGAAAGACAATATCATTTTCCTGGGAATCGAAACTTGAGGAGATGTTGAAAATTCAAGAGCCAATGACTGGTCACCAGTGTATTCAGATACAAGACGTATATGCTTACAGCCTGCCGTTATCTTATCTTTCTTGCATTCCTGTATAAGATTTGTGCTTTTCTCAATAAACCTCAGTTCTGTGTGAATAGGCATCACGCTCATTGCATGGACTGGGATTAACCCTGATATACTTGTCAGAATTAATTCTATTCAGCGCGCACATGCATGATTAATTTGGAGCAGGTGACTGACCACTGTAAGTGACCCGTACTCTGGCGGGGGTTCTCCCTCAACACGAGTATTTCGAATACCGTAGTATTCGATCGAATACCTACTCGATCAAGTACTACTCGCTCATCTCTAATCCTAACTAGAGATGAGCGAACACTAAAATGTTCGAGGTTCGAAATTCGATTCGAACAGCCGCTCAATGTTCGTGTGTTCGAACGGGTTTCGAACCCCATTATAGTCTATGGGGAACAGATACTCGTTAAGGGGGAAACCCAAATCCGTGTCTGGAGGGTCACCAAGTCCACTATGACACCCCAGGAAATGATGCCAACACCTCTGGAATGACACTGGGACAGCAGGGGAAGCATGTCTGGGGGCATCTAACACACCAAAGACCCTCTATTACCCCAACATCACAGCCTAACAACTACACACTTTACACACTCAATACCACCTCTCTGACAGTAGGAAAACACCTTGAAACATGTGTATTTGGCACTTGCAGTGAGGAGAGCTTGTCACCAGCAGTGAATTTGGCCCTTGTAGTAAGTTGAGGTTGGCACCAACATTTGTTTTGAAAATCAGGGTGGATTGAGCCTCTAACCAGCAGAGTTTGGGCAAATTCATGGTGGAGGGAGCCTCTAAACACCCCAGTTTGGGCAAATTCATGGTGGAGGGAGCCTCTAAAAACCCCAGTTTGGACCAATTCATGGTGGAGGGAGCCTCTAACCAGCCCAGTTTGGGCAAATTCATGGTGGAGGGAGCCTCTAACCAGCCCAGTTTGGACCAATTAATGGTGGAGGGAGCCTCTAACCAGCCCAGTTTGGACCAATTAATGGTGGAGGGAGCCTCTAACCAGCCCAGTTTGGACCAATTAATGGTGGAGGGAGCCTCTAACCAGCCCAGTTTGGACCAATTAATGGTGGAGGGAGCCTCTAACCACCCCAGTTTGGACCAATTCATGGTGGAGGGAGCCTCTAAACAGCCAAGTTTGGACCAATTCATGGTGGAGGGAGCCTCTAAAAACCCCAGTTTGGACCAATTCATGGTGGAGGGAGCCTCTAACCAGCCCAGTTTGGGCAAATTCATGGTGGAGGGAGCCTCTAAACAGCCCAGTTTGGGCAAATTCATGGTGGAGGGAGCCTCTAACCACCCCAGTTTGGACCAATTCATGGTGGAGGGAGCCTCTAAACAGCCAAGTTTGGACCAATTCATGGTGGAGGGAGCCTCTAAAAACCCCGGTTTGGACCAATTCATGGTGGAGGGAGCCTCTAACCAGCCCAGTTTGGGCAAATTCATGGTGGAGGGAGCCTCTAAACAGCCCAGTTTGGGCAAATTCATGGTGGAGGGAGCCTCTAACCAGCCCAGTTTGGACCAATTAATGGTGGAGGGAGCCGCTAAACAGCCCAGTTTGGGCAAATTCATGGTGGAGGGAGCCTCTAACCAGCCCAGTTTGGACCAATTCATGGTGGAGGGAGCCTCTAACCAGCCCAGTTTGGACCAATTAATGGTGGAGGGAGCCTCTAAACAGCCAAGTTTGGACCAATTCATGGTGGAGGGAGCCTCTAAAAACCCCAGTTTGGACCAATTCATGGTGGAGGGAGCCTCTAACCAGCCCAGTTTGGACCAATTAATGGTGGAGGGAGCCTCTAACCAGCCCAGTTTGGACCAATTAATGGTGGAGGGAGCCTCTAACCACCCCAGTTTGGACCAATTCATGGTGGAGGGAGCCTCTAAACAGCCAAGTTTGGACCAATTCATGGTGGAGGGAGCCTCTAAAAACCCCAGTTTGGACCAATTCATGGTGGAGGGAGCCTCTAACCAGCCCAGTTTGGGCAAATTCATGGTGGAGGGAGCCTCTAACCAGCCCAGTTTGGACCAATTAATGGTGGAGGGAGCCTCTAAACAGCCAAGTTTTGGGAAATTCATGGTGGAGGGAGCCTCTAACCAGCCCAGTTTGGACCAATTAATGGTGGAGGGAGCCTCTAAACAGCCAAGTTTTGGGAAATTCATGGTGGAGGGAGCCTCTAACCAGCCCAGTTTGGACCAATTCATGGTGGAGGGAGCCTCTAAACAGCCCAGTTTGGGCAAATTCATGGTGGAGGGAGCCTCTAAAAAACCCAGTTTGGACCAATTCATGGTGGAGGGAGCCTCTAACCAGCCCAGTTTGGACCAATTAATGGTGGAGGGAGCCTCTAAACAGCCAAGTTTGGACCAATTCATGGTGGAGGGAGCCTCTAAAAACCCCAGTTTGGACCAATTCATGGTGGAGGGAGCCTCTAACCAGCCCAGTTTGGGCAAATTCATGGTGGAGGGAGCCTCTAAACAGCCCAGTTTGGGCAAATTCATGGTGGAGGGAGCCTCTAACCAGCCCAGTTTGGACCAATTAATGGTGGAGGGAGCCGCTAAACAGCCCAGTTTGGACCAATTCATGGTGGAGGGAGCCTCTAAAAACCCCAGTTTGGACCAATTCATGGTGGAGGGAGCCTCTAAAAAACCCAGTTTGGACCAATTCATGGTGGAGGGAGCCTCTAACCAGCCCAGTTTGGACCAATTAATGGTGGAGGGAGCCTCTAAACAGCCAAGTTTGGACCAATTCATGGTGGAGGGAGCCTCTAAACAGCCAAGTTTGGACCAATTCATGGTGGAGGGAGCCTCTAAACAGCCCAGTTTGGGCAAATTCATGGTGGAGGGAGCCTCTAACCAGCCCAGTTTGGACCAATTAATGGTGGAGGGAGCCTCTAAACAGCCAAGTTTTGGGAAATTCATGGTGGAGGGAGCCTCTAACCAGCCCAGTTTGGACCAATTAATGGTGGAGGGAGCCTCTAAACAGCCAAGTTTTGGGAAATTCATGGTGGAGGGAGCCTCTAACCAGCCCAGTTTGGACCAATTCATGGTGGAGGGAGCCTCTAAACAGCCCAGTTTGGGCAAATTCATGGTGGAGGGAGCCTCTAAAAACCCCAGTTTGGACCAATTCATGGTGGAGGGAGCCTCTAACCAGCCCAGTTTGGACCAATTAATGGTGGAGGGAGCCTCTAACCAGCCCAGTTTGGACCAATTAATGGTGGAGGGAGCCTCTAACCACCCCAGTTTGGACCAATTCATGGTGGAGGGAGCCTCTAAACAGCCAAGTTTGGACCAATTCATGGTGGAGGGAGCCTCTAAAAACCCCAGTTTGGACCAATTCATGGTGGAGGGAGCCTCTAACCAGCCCAGTTTGGGCAAATTCATGGTGGAGGGAGCCTCTAAACAGCCCAGTTTGGGCAAATTCATGGTGGAGGGAGCCTCTAACCAGCCCAGTTTGGACCAATTAATGGTGGAGGGAGCCTCTAAACAGCCAAGTTTTGGGAAATTCATGGTGGAGGGAGCCTCTAACCAGCCCAGTTTGGACCAATTAATGGTGGAGGGAGCCTCTAAACAGCCAAGTTTTGGGAAATTCATGGTGGAGGGAGCCTCTAACCAGCCCAGTTTGGACCAATTCATGGTGGAGGGAGCCTCTAAACAGCCCAGTTTGGGCAAATTCATGGTGGAGGGAGCCTCTAAAAACCCCAGTTTGGACCAATTCATGGTGGAGGGAGCCTCTAACCAGCCCAGTTTGGACCAATTAATGGTGGAGGGAGCCTCTAACCAGCCCAGTTTGGACCAATTAATGGTGGAGGGAGCCTCTAACCACCCCAGTTTGGACCAATTCATGGTGGAGGGAGCCTCTAAACAGCCAAGTTTGGACCAATTCATGGTGGAGGGAGCCTCTAAAAACCCCAGTTTGGACCAATTCATGGTGGAGGGAGCCTCTAACCAGCCCAGTTTGGGCAAATTCATGGTGGAGGGAGCCTCTAAACAGCCCAGTTTGGGCAAATTCATGGTGGAGGGAGCCTCTAACCAGCCCAGTTTGGACCAATTAATGGTGGAGGGAGCCGCTAAACAGCCCAGTTTGGGCAAATTCATGGTGGAGGGAGCCTCTAAACAGCCCAGTTTGGACCAATTCATGGTGGAGGGAGCCTCTAAAAAACCCAGTTTGGACCAATTCATGGTGGAGGGAGCCTCTAAACAGCCCAGTTTGGGCAAATTCATGGTGGAGGGAGCCTCTAACCAGCAGAGTTGTGGGAAAGCAGGGTGGAGGGAGCCTCTAACCAGCAGAGTTGGTGGAAATCAGGGTGGAGGGAGCCTCTAACCAGCAGAGTTGGGGGAAATCATGTTGGAGGGAGCCTAGTATTAGCAGAATTGTGCAACGCTTATGGTGGATGAGTATGAGGATGCGGAGGAATTGGAGAGGTTGAGTACAGACATGGAGTTTCATGTTGGGGTGCTTTACACAGGTGGGCACAAAAATGAAGGCTCTATCCAGTGGTGGTTCATTTTTATCAAAGTGAGCCGGTCGGCACTCTCAGCTGACAGACGGGTGCGCTTGTCAGTGATGATGCCACCGGCTGCACTGAACACCCTCTCAGATAGGACGCTGGCGGCAGGACAGGACAGCACCTCCAAGGCATATAGGGCAAGTTCAAGCCACAGGTCCAACTTCGACACCCAATACGTGTAGGGCGCAGAGGGGTCGGAGAGGACAGGGCTGTGGTCGGAAAGGTATTCCTGCAACATGCGCCTATACTTCTCACACCTGGTGACACTAGGACCCTCCGTGGCGGCACTTTGGCGAGGGGGTGCCATCAAGGTGTCCCAGACCTTAGACAGTGTGCCCCTCGTTTGTGTGGACCGGTGAGAACTTGGTTGCCTACTGGAGGAACTGCCCTCCCTGCCGCCAACGTCACATGCTGGAAACATCTCCATCATATTCTGCACCAATTGCCTGTGGCAAGCATTGATGCGATTGGCCCTCCCCTCTACCGGAATAAAAGACGAGATGTTGTTTTTATACCAGGGGTCAAGGATAGCAAAGATCCAGTACTGGTTGTCCTCCATGATTTTGACAATACGCTTGTCGGTTGTAAAGCACCCCAACATGAACTCAGCCATGTCTGCCACAGTGTTAGTTGGCATGACTCCTCTGGCCCCACCGGAAAGTTCAATCTCCATTTCCTCCTCATCCTCCATGTCTACCCATCCGCGCTGCAACAATGGGACGATTCGAAGTTGCCCGGAAGCCTCCTGTATCACCATCACATCATCGGACAACTCTTCTTCCTCCTCCTCCTCCTCCTCCTCCTCCTCCTCCTCCATTAAACGCAGTGAAGCGGACAGATGTGTGGACCTACTCTCCAGCTGTGACGGATCGGATGCTATCCCTAACTCCTCTGAGTGATCTGAGTTATCCCTGATGTCAATCAGGGATTCTCTCAGAACACACAAGAGCGGGATTGTAAGGCTCACCATCGCATCCTCAGAGCTCACCCTCCTTGTGGACTCCTCAAAGACCCGTAGGATGTCACAAAGGTCTCTCATCCATGGCCACTCATGGATGTGAAACTGAGGCAGCTGACTTTGTGGCACCCTAGGGTTTTGTAGCTGGTATTCCATCAAAGGTCTCTGCTGCTCAACCACTCTATTCAACATCTGAAACGTTGAGTTCCAGCGTGTGGGGACGTCGCACAAAAGCCGGTGTTGTGGCACATGCAGGCGTTGCTGGAGAGATTTTAAGCTAGCAGCGGCTACTGTCGACTTGCGAAAGTGGGCGCACATGCGCCGCACTTTCACCAGTAGCTCTGGAACATTGGGGTAGCTCTTTAGGAAACGTTGCACCACTAGGTTGAAGACGTGGGCCAGGCATGGAACATGTTGGAGTCCGGCAAGCTCCAGAGCTGCTACCAGGTTCCGGCCGTTATCACAAACGACCATGCCTGGGCCCAGGTGCAGCGGCTCAAACCATATTGCCGTCTCATCGAGGAGGGCATCCCTCACCTCGGAGGCAGTGTGCTGTCTGTCCCCCAAGCTGATCAGCTTCAGCACAGCCTGCTGACGTCTACCAACGCCAGTGCTGCAACGTTTCCAACTCGTAGCTGGGGTCAATCTAACAGCGGAGGAGGAGGCGGTGGCGGAGGAGGAGGCGGTGGCGGAGGAGGAGGCGGTAGAGGAGGAGGAGGAGGGGGGTGTTCTTCTCGTGTCCCTGCCAGGAATGTTAGGCGGGGAGACGAGGTACACCGGGCCAGTTTGGGAAGCAGTCCCAGCCTCAACTACATTCACCCAGTGTGCCGTCAGTGAAATGTAGCGTCCCTGTCCGCATGCACTTGTCCACGCGTCGGTGGTCAAGTGGACCTTTGTGCAAAGCGCGGAACTAAGGGCCCGCCTGATGTTGAGTGACACGTGCTGGTGCAAGGCGGGGACGGCACACCGGGAGAAGTAGTGACGGCTAGGGACGGCATAGCGAGGTGCCGCAGTTGCCATCAGGTCCAGGAAGGCGGGAGTTTCAACAAGCCGGAACGCCAACATCTCCTGGGCCAGCAGTTTAGCGATGTTGGCGTTCAAGGCTTGCGCGTGTGGGTGGTTAGCAGTGTATTTCTGCCGCCGCTCCAATGTCTGAGAGATGGTGGGTTGTTGTAAAGAAACGCCTGATGGTGCCTTTGATGGTGCAGGAGAAGGAGATAAGACAGGACCAGGGGAGGATGAGGTAGAAGTCAACAAAGTGGCGGAGGCAGATGAAGTGGTGTCCTGGCTCGTCCTCTGGAGTGCATCGCCAGCACAGTCAGCAGTGGCAGTGGCAGAGGCAGAGGCAGTGGCAGAGGCAGTGGCAGTGGCGTGAACGGCAGGCGGCCTTTGTCCTGCCGTTGCTGCCTGCCACTGATTCCAGTGCTTGGATTCCAAATGACGGCGCATTGAAGTGGTGGACAGGTTGCTCTTCTCAGAGCCCCTAATCAATTTCGAGAGGCAAATTGTGCAGACAACACTATATCTGTCCTCGGCGCATTCCTTGAAAAAACTCCACACCTTCGAGAAACGTGCCCTCGAGGTGGGAGTTTTTCGGGGCTGGGTACGAACTGGAACATCTTGGGAGATTCCGGGTGTGGCCTGGCTTCGCCTAAGCTGCTGACCTCTGCCTCTGCCTCTAGCTACCCTTTTTGGTGCTGCACCTGCCTCAACATCCACACTACTTTCCCCGCTTGACATCCCCCCTGTCCAGGTCGGGTCAGTGTCCTCATCATCCACCACTTCCTCTTCCAACTCCTGTCTCATCTCCTCCTCCCGCACAATGCGCCGGTCAACTGGATGCCCTGACGGCAACTGCGTCACATCATCGTCGATGAGGGTGGGTTGCTGGTCATCCACCACCAAATCGAACGGAGATGGAGGAGACTCTAGTGTTTGAGCATCTGGACACAGATGCTCCTCTGTTAGGTTCGTGGAATCGTGACGTGGAGAGGCAGGTTGAGGGACAATGAAAGGAGCGGAGAACAGCTCTGGGGAGCAGGGACAGTTTGGGTTATTGTTCTGTAAAGCTTCGGAATTTTGGGAGGAAGGAAGACAAGACTGTTGGGTAATAGGAGGAGAGGAGGCAGAGTCTGACTGGCTGCTGGACAATGTGCTGTAAGCGTTCTCTGACAGCCATTGCAAGACCTGTTCCTGGTTCTCGGGCCTACTAAGGTTTGTACCCTGCAGTTTAGTTAATGTGGCAAGCAACCCTGGCACTGTGGAGTGGCGCAATGCTTGCTGCCCCACAGGAGTAGGCACGGGACGCCCTGTGGCTTCACTGCTACCTTGCTCCCCAGAACCATTCCCCCGACCTCGCCCACGGCCTCGTCCACGTCCCTTTCCGGGAGCCTTGCGCATTTTGAATTCCTAGTTAGAAATTGGCACTGTATACCAGTAGTAAAAATTGTGGGTGCACGTAACCCCAATATATTCTTTGAATTCCCAGTCAGACACTGGCACTATATGGCAGTAGCAAGAAATGAGGGTATTTGTATTCCCAATATATTCTTTGAATTCCCAGTCAGACACTGGCACTATATGGCAGTAGCAAGAAATGAGGGTATTTGTATTCCCAATATATTCTTTGAATTCCCAGTCAGACAATGGCACTGTATACCAGTAGTAAAAATTGTGGGTGCACGTAACCCCAATATATTCTTTGAATTCCCAGTCAGACACTGGCACTATATGGCAGTAGCAAGAAATGAGGGTATTTGTATTCCCAATATATTCTTTGAATTCCCAGTCAGACAATGGCACTGTATACCAGTAGTAAAAATTGTGGGTGCACGTAAACCCAATATATTCTTTGAATTACCAGTCAGACACTGGCACTATATGGCAGTAGCAAGAAATGAGGGTATTTGTATTCCCAATATATTCTTTGAATTCCCAGTCAGACAATGGCACTGTATACCAGTAGTAAAAATTGTGGGTGCACGTAACCCCAATATATTCTTTGAATTCCCAGTCAGACACTGGCACTATATGGCAGTAGCAAGAAATGAGGGTATTTGTATTCCCAATATATTCTTTGAATTCCCAGTCAGACAATGGCACTGTATACCAGTAGTAAAAATTGTGGGTGCACGTAACCCCAATATATTCTTTGAATTACCAGTCAGAAACTGGCACTATATGGCAGTAGCAAGAAATGAGGGTATTTATAACCCCAATATATTCTTTGAATTCCCAGTCAGACAATGGCACTGTATACCAGTAGTAAAAATTGTGGGTGCACGTAACCCCAATATATTCTTTGAATTACCAGTCAGAAACTGGCACTATATGGCAGTAGCAAGAAATGAGGGTATTTATAACCCCAATATATTCTTTGAATTCCCAGTCAGACAATGGCACTGTATACCAGTAGTAAAAATTGTGGGTGCACGTAACCCCAATATATTCTTTGAATTGCCAGTCAGAAACTGGCACTATGTGGCAGTAGCAAGAAATGAGGGTATTTGTATTCCCAATATATTCTTTGAATTCCCAGTCAGACACTGGCACTATATGGCAGTAGCAAGAAATGAGGGTATTTGTATTCCCAATATATTCTTTGAATTCCCAGTCAGACAATGGCACTGTATACCAGTAGTAAAAATTGTGGGTGCACGTAACCCCAATATATTCTTTGAATTACCAGTCAGAAACTGGCACTATATGGCAGTAGCAAGAAATGAGGGTATTTGTATTCCCAATATATTCTTTGAATTCCCAGTCAGACACTGGCACTATATGGCAGTAGCAAGAAATGAGGGTATTTGTATTCCCAATATATTCTTTGAATTCCCAGTCAGACACTGGCACTATATGGCAGTAGCAAGAAATGAGGGTATTTATAACCCCAATATATTCTTTGAATTCCCAGTCAGACAATGGCACTGTATACCAGTAGTAAAAATTGTGGGTGCACGTAACCCCAATATATTCTTTGAATTACCAGTCAGACACTGGCACTATATGGCAGTAGCAAGAAATGAGGGTATTTGTATTCCCAATATATTCTTTGAATTCCCAGTCAGACAATGGCACTGTATACCAGTAGTAAAAATTGTGGGTGCACGTAACCCCAATATATTCTTTGAATTACCAGTCAGACACTGGCACTATATGGCAGTAGCAAGAAATGAGGGTATTTGTATTCCCAATATATTCTTTGAATTCCCAGTCAGACAATGGCACTGTATACCAGTAGTAAAAATTGTGGGTGCACGTAACCCCAATATATTCTTTGAATTCCCAGTCAGACACTGGCACTATATGGCAGTAGCAAGAAATGAGGGTATTTGTATTCCCAATATATTCTTTGAATTCCCAGTCAGACAATGGCACTGTATACCAGTAGTAAAAATTGTGGGTGCACGTAACCCCAATATATTCTTTGAATTACCAGTCAGACACTGGCACTATATGGCAGTAGCAAGAAATGAGGGTATTTATAACCCCAATATATTCTTTGAATTCCCAGTCAGACAATGGCACTGTATACCAGTAGTAAAAATTGTGGGTGCACGTAACCACAATATATTCTTTGAATTACCAGTCAGAAACTGGCACTATATGGCAGTAGCAAGAAATGAGGGTATTTATAACCCCAATATATTCTTTGAATTCCCAGTCAGACAATGGCACTGTATACCAGTAGTAAAAATTGTGGGTGCACGTAACCCCAATATATTCTTTGAATTCCCAGTCAGACACTGGCACTATATGGCAGTAGCAAGAAATGAGGGTATTTGTATTCCCAATATATTCTTTGAATTCCCAGTCAGACAATGGCACTGTATACCAGTAGTAAAAATTGTGGGTGCACGTAACCCCAATATATTCTTTGAATTCCCAGTCAGACACTGGCACTATATGGCAGTAGCAAGAAATGAGGGTATTTGTATTCCCAATATATTCTTTGAATTCCCAGTCAGACAATGGCACTGTATACCAGTAGTAAAAATTGTGGGTGCACGTAACCCCAATATATTCTTTGAATTCCCAGTCAGACACTGGCACTATATGGCAGTAGCAAGAAATGAGGGTATTTGTATTCCCAATATATTCTTTGAATTCCCAGTCAGACAATGGCACTGTATACCAGTAGTAAAAATTGTGGGTGCACGTAACCCCAATATATTCTTTGAATTACCAGTCAGACACTGGCACTATATGGCAGTAGCAAGAAATGAGGGTATTTGTATTCCCAATATATTCTTTGAATTCCCAGTCAGACAATGGCACTGTATACCAGTAGTAAAAATTGTGGGTGTATATAGCCCCAATTCTATTGCTAGGGGACTTGCAGGGTATTTCTGGGGTGAAGGTGGGGGGGGCACACCGTTGGAACGGGTATCGGGGTATATATCGGGTATACGGGAATACACTGACAGTGTATTCCATTCAGGATCCTGGGAAAGCTGGGTTGCGGCGATTGAGCCCGTCAGTGCCACGTTACACTGACAAGCTTCTCCCTGGAATTTAGCTCTTACAAGAGCTGTTGGTTGTCTTCTCCTTCCTATCCTAGCCTGTCCCTGCCTACCCAGAATCTAAGCCCTAGCTAGCTGGACGGAAACCTCCGTCCTCGGTGAATTGCAAGCTCAGAATGACGCGAACCTGGGCGGCGCTGTTCTTTTAAATTAGAGGTCACATGTTTTCGGCAGCCAATGGGTTTTGCCTACTTTTCTCAACGTCACCGGTGTCGTAGTTCCTGTCCCACCTACCCTGCGCTGTTATTGGAGCAAAAAAGGCGCCAGGGAAGGTGGGAGGGGAATCGAGTAATGGCGCACTTTACCACGTGGTGTTCGATTCGATTCGAACATGCCGAACAGCCTAATATCCGATCGAACATGAGTTCGATAGAACACTGTTCGCTCATCTCTAATCCTAACCA
This sequence comes from Leptodactylus fuscus, assembly GCF_031893055.1. Lineage (NCBI taxonomy): Eukaryota > Metazoa > Chordata > Amphibia > Anura > Leptodactylidae > Leptodactylus > Leptodactylus fuscus. Next base: position 43,816,482 of record NC_134267.1, read on the forward strand.
CAGATCATCCATAAATAAGTAATAGAAAAGTCCTTTAAAACGTGACTAAGCGCTCAACAAACTTTTCATTTTCAGGCAGCATTAGTGACATTAATATTGTAATATATTTTGACTCCTTTCGATGAAATCCTATTTTGAATAATAATTTATATCCCTTCACTCTTTCACTGTATGCAAATGGGTGGTGCATGCATAATACAGGGAAGCTGATCCTGGGAGGAGGGGTCACTTTGAATAGATATATCTTTTGCAATTTAAAACCTAGAGCAATAATTCTGGTGATTCTATCTATAAAATTTCCAGTTATAACATCACTTGAAAACACAGTCTGGATTGGCATATTTACATGCAGCTTCTCCCAATACTCTGTTTTAAACTGATGATATCTCCAGATTTGATGACTAGAACTACTATCTTGGTGCCATGTGAAAGCTGGGAATCTGCTCTAGGTTTTAAAGGGCCCAAGATATCTGTTTGAAATGACCCTCTTCAGCCTCAGCTTACCTGTATTATACATAAGCCTGATCACTTGTATATATAGTGAAAAGAAGTGTTGAGAACAAGAGGAAAAATAAAGAAGCAACAGGAAATTGATTTTGTCACAAGATTATCCAGAAAGGAACCAAAACACATTAATAAGGTATATTACAATATTTATTCATGTCACAAATACTGCCAGAAAATCAAAAGTTGTTTGAAAGTTTAGGTATACTAACCGTGTCACTTGAAAGCTCCATCTCATTTGATTATATCGTCAAACCATAACTTAGTAATAGTAACTTTACCACAGAGGCTGAATAATACCATCGTACTGTACTAGTGCATGTCAATAAATAAGAATATCATCAAAAAGTTAGGCACTGTTGCTCAGTGGTCAGAGGTGTTTTCAGGTGAAAGAAAATTTTGCATTTCATTTGGAAGGTCTCAAAGTCTGGAGGAAGAGTGGAGAGGCTGTACACCACGGGTGCCCAATACGTCGATCGCGATCTACCGGTCGATCGCGATGGACGTATGGGCCGATCACGGGATGCAGCCAGGGATCCCCGCTGTCTGCTTCTTAACAGCCCACAAGCTTTTTGGAGATAGAAATGTCATTTTCCAATTGGACTTGGCCCCTGTCCATACTGCCAAAAGTACCTAAACCTGGTTTAGTAACAACACTATCACTGTGCTTGACTGGCCAGCAAACTTCCCTGACTTTAACCCCAGAGAATCTATGGGATATTGTCAAGAGGAAGATGAGAGACCCCAGACCCAACAATGCCGATGAGCTGAAGGCTGCTATCATACAACCTGGGCTTCCATAACACCTCTGCAGTGCCATAGGCTGATCGCCTCCATGCCACATTGCCGCATTGATGCAGTCATTCATGCAAAAGGAGCCCTGACCAAGAATTGAGGGCATTTACTGTACACACTATGGGAATACCAAAATTACAGCTAAATTGTAAAGCACGATTCACATCTGTGTTCGGCATTCTGTTCGGGAAGTCGGCTTGGGGGCTCCTCGAACGGAATGCCAAACGCAGATGTGAATCACACCTTAGAGAATATTATTACCATACTTTGTGACCTTATAGTGGTCAAATGCCTGCAATGTATTCTCACACTGCAGACTGGAGAAAGTAATAAAGTAGTGATCAGATCTAGTCAGGTGACCATTGTTTCAGTTTTCTGAAAAGAAGTTAAAGGGGTATTCCCACGTCGCATACTCACCAGTCTTCGTTGCTGTAAAATCTTCTGTCTTGCTGCTTTGTTGTGTCATTGGTGGGCGGGGTTACATATGCCCGCCTCTCTCTATTAAAGCAGATGCCGGGTCTGTATTCGCATTGTGAGGGCTAGACTGGTCTCACCATCTATGAGCGTGCACGCAGGGCCAGCGGCATCTCGCTGCTTGGCTTTGCATATGTGAATACAGACCCGGCATCCGCTGTAATAGAGAGGCGGATGCCGGGGCGTGTGGACACCGACACAGATGCACAGATGCCTGCAACATCGCTATGCTCCTGCCCTGCATGAAGCCAGCAGCGATGTTGCAGGCATCTGTGCTGGCGTCTAACCGTCCCACGGCATCCGCCTCTCTATTACAGCGGATGCCGGGTCTGTATTGGCGGCCCCTTCCCCCCAAAGGGTAAACTACCCCCCCACCTCCAGGCTCGCTCCCGTGCACTTAGCCCCTCCTCCCTCCCCCCTCAAAACAGCAGATACATCACTTGACTTATGACCAGATAAGTAAAGGGATGTGTAAAAAAAAAAATGAATAAAGTAAGATAGTGGACAAACAAAGCAGTTTTGCTGAAGCAGTGTATTTAGGAAAAGTCTTACATCCACATTAACAAGCAGTATAGATAGTGATGGGACAACGCCTTTAAATGAAGGCCACAGTGATGACTACCGGTAACTAATGGCACCCAATTAGATCTTAATACAGAGTCTGTGCAAATGTTCATCAATAGAATGGGGGATAGGTAACGTAAGTATAAGCAGCTTTTTTTTTTTAAACTTTTATCCCTTTTGCAGTCCATTGTCAAACTTTTTGATACTTCTGGGAAACCACCTTTAATGCGACTACGTAACATGCTGACAGGCATAATAAGAAGGAAATGTAAAAGGCATAATAAAGAGAACGAGAACACACATTGCTGCTGTCTGGTGAGTGATTTATTGTCTTACTTTCTACAATAGTAAAAAGTTATATTACTAAGAATAAGAAGGCTAATGGCAGTGTGTGTACATAACTTTCCCTTAAGCATCCTCTTCTCTCCATAGACTTACACGTTAGAATTAACTTTATCCGTGCGCGGCTGACAGTCTATGTTCACTCTGGACATGGGTTCTATTAGGAGGAAGAAAACAGCCCAATAAATGGAGACAGAAGGTTTTATTATAATAAGATACATTACAAAGTTCTATATGTTCAGTTTTACTTTTTGTGTATGAAACTTTGTTTTATAATTGACCGTATGCCTTACAGAGGTTATTCACGCAGCAGATAGTTATTTTTGGATGAAACTTGATACCTACAACCCTACAAGGGCTAGTAGTGGGCAGGGTGGCTAGGGAAACAGGGAAGGGATGTTTGAGAGTGAGAGAGGGAGGGGGGAGAGTGAGAGGGAGGTAGTGTGAGTCAGCCTACAACTACCATGTGGCATTGGATGAGTGTTACGGTTCTGTGTATATATATATATATATATATATATATATATATATATATATTTTGAACATCAGAACCTCTAGTCTGTAGAACACTACAGCGAGGTCCACAGGCCCAATGGTGGGCGGCTATATGTCAGAAGTCAATGTGAACTACTGCAAAGACACTGCAGCGTGGTACTTAATGTGAAGAGCTGCAAAGACACTGCAGCCTGAACTCAATGTGAACTACTGCAAAGACACTGCAGAGCGGTACTTAATGTGAACAGCTGCAAAGACACTGCAGCCTGAACTCAAGGTGAACAGTGGGTACTGTGCGACAGTCCATGTGAACAAGGTGCAACTAAAATCCTGCCAGTTTAGCTCACTGGCCAGGTGCACCAGTACAAGTGAAACACACATGGCTGCCAAGGGTTAACACTCACCCCAGGCCAGCAAACACACACACTTACCCCTGTGACAGCTAGGGGCCACCACGGAAGTTTAGAACATTCTCCTGCACACAGCTTGGAGTTACCAGGGGAGTTTGCATGGTACTGCACACAGCTTGGAGTCATCAAACACCCATGCTTCCTCACACAGCTAGGAGCCATACATGAAATCAGAAAGTACACATAGGCTATCTCCATGAACAAACCTGCTACAACTCTACAGGCTGGAACAATGTCTGTTGCTCCTAGCCCTGGTGTAGAGCTGTCAGTTCAGGGTTTACAGGTCCTACCTAACAGCACCCAGGAGAAGCAGAGGAACCCCACACAGAGGCCTAGTCTGAAACCTGCCTGAGTACTGGAGCCTATCCCTGCAAACTACGCATACATATACATACATTGAAATACATACTACGCGCGTGTAATACATTGAAAGCATAGGGAAAAAAGCCTCCCATTGATTTCAATGGGGAGCGCACGTATGCCGGCTCCCATTCACGTCAATGGGAGCTGCTTTTTACGATCAGAATGAGTGCTGCGTTACATCGTGTGAAGGCTCCCTCAGAAGAGATTTTAGTCAACGTGTGAGCACCCGGCGGGCGTAGGCTCACACTATTTAAAGGGAAGTCCCCGCCCAATAGGGGCGGTTTACATGACCTCACCGCTCATGCTCAGTAGGGGAGAAATGGCACTTAGCTTGTGAGCAGCTCCAATACATCTGCGCATGCTCAGTAAGGTGAAAGTTGGATGGTTAGACTGACCCGCAGGTGGCACTGTGCGCTATGATGGCAACCTGCCGGACCCAATCCTAACAATGAGCTAAGACAGCAGGAAACTACCCATGTAAACAAAAGCAGCGGATGCCAGGAGCTCCCAGAGAAAGCCGGAAATCACTCGAAACACTGCTAAGCACACCCCTTTAACTGATTTTGGTTCTCTGCTGTTGGGTTGTCATTAAGGGGTTAATGCAGTTTTGGGTGGTAATTTCATTATCGATGCATCACTGTCAAAGTACAAAGTGCTGAGGAAAATACAGCTTGGAAATACTGTGTGAACTAGTTTAACACTATAAATAATGTGAATAATTTCAATTCCTCTAAAAACTGGGTGTAGCAGGTCAATTTGACTTCAAATTATAATCATATCAAAATTTTCACCTGCTGTTTCCTGTACAATTCCATTGACTTTATAGACATTCTGACAAATTTGATAATATAAAATTAAACCATTTAACATATTTGAAGACTTTAAATGTAATAACCTTTAATTTTACAATTTAGCTATTATGGCATTTAGACTATTAAGTCAGGACAAAATAATTATCAATAATTTAGATTGATGTGTCACACTGGTAGAACAGAAATGAAGGCAGAATTTATGGGAGAATTATGGAACTCTCCTGGAGGATATACAGTACATGGCATGGAAAAAATCAAATAACATTAATTAATCTAAAGACGCTATCTTCCCTCGGGGGTTGCAGTTCCTTCACAATCACATTACAAAAACAAACCTATAAATCCACAAAGTATAGGCAATCTCCAGTAAAATGATAATCTATTCCCAGTATTGTATACACAATATAGAAGGCTTATTGGTTCTGTCAAACTGTATTTTTGGAAATATTTTTTATTAGATTTTTTGGACATATGTCATATAAACTAGAGAAGTGTAAGGGTTAGTTCACACAGAGCTTTTTGGCAAGAATTTTGACGCTGAATTTGTGTTAGGGAATTGCTAGGACAGCAATTCCCCAGTAGTTGTTAAACCCTGGGACGGGACACAAGAGACAGTGAGCCCTAAGCTGAAGCCCCCAACTGTCCCTTCCTATTGCCAGGCCCTATCCTACGTGATAGGTGGCAACCACAAAGACGGTCCCTTCCTGTATAAGTGGGACACAAAACGCAGACAAGACGAACAACAACAAAGGGAGGTCAGCTAGCCAAGGGTTCGGTAACAGTCGAGCAATGCAGTGCCAAATTGGAGTCCAAAGAATAGTCAGTAGGGAAAGCCAAAGGTCAAGGATAAGAATGCAAGTGAAAGTAGTAACAGCAGGGAGCAAGTATGCACAAGGCAATAGCAAGCACTGGTGTGAATGATAGCCAAGACTAAATAGGGAGGAAGAACCCGCCCCTGGAGTTGACAGGAAGACAGGCTGTCAATCACATGAATTAACACTTCATGAACAGAGGCAAACAAGAGCAGAAGATGGGTGTGGTGGAAATTCAATCACAGAACTAGAGCCGTGTTCACACAGTGTGACCAAAAACTTTAAGCCAAGAACCAAACTGCACACGCCTCCTGCACCACCGCATGCGAGCAGAGTGTGGTGCAGTGACCTGAACAGGCAGAGATTTTACAATTTGCCTCAAACTTAGACTCCAAAAAAAGCCTCCCAACAGAGTTCTATTGGGAGGCTTTTTTGGAGGCTGATTTTGAGGCGGATTCAGCGTTAAAATCCTCACCAAAAACTCTGTGTGAACTGACCCTGAACCTTTCAATATTCGGTTAGTTTCGGGTGGTTTGGGACCATGATTAGTTTTAGGTTGAACAAGTTTGGTATGAACCACAGCTTAAATTGGCTTAAAACACAGTGTATAACTGTATATTGCACCAACATATTTAAGGTAAGAGGGCTTGTTTGGTACAATGGTCCATGATTCATATAACCGAAGCTATATTAAGCCGTCACCATTTGGTATCCATGAAAATGCATGGAGAGCAGGGTAACTTCTAGATGAAAGGTTCTGAGGAAAAGAGTAGGAAGTATACTTCCTAGGACCAAGCTCTGAAGAACCCCAACAGGCTGGTTAAGAGGAGAAGAGATCACACCAGCGAACGATACACTGAATGAGCGGTCAGAAGATAGAAAGAAGACCAAGAGTGGGCATTATCCTTGAGGCCAATGGAGTGGAGCATGCTGAGGAAGAGTTGGTTGATGGAATAAGTAGTGAATAGTTCACTTTAGAGTTAGCCATCAGGAGATCCTTGGAAACTTTTGTATGGGTCATTTCTGTAGAGCGTAATGCACAAAAACCCAACTCTCTCCAGAAGAGAGTTAGCAGAGAGATAGCGAATTAGGTGAGAATAGACCAAGCGTTCCAGGAGTTTAGAGGTGAAGCGGAAGTTAATGAAGGGTCGATAGTTAGCAGCACAGAATGAGGTGAGGGATAGTTTATTCAATAGTGGGGTTATGACAGAGGTTAAAAATTTTTTAGAAATGTAAGTTGTAATAGCATGAGACAAAGACCAGAGGAAGTGTGACGGGACAAGATCACTTGTACAAGTAGTGAGGTGAGAAGATGAAAGGAGCTGGGAGATTGGGTTATTTCCCGACAAAGATTGTTGATTTTGTCTTTGTAACACGTGGCCATGTCTTGAGCACTGAGGTCTGTGACAGGTGCCTGCACCTTCAGCATAAGGAGTGAGTGAAGGATGCCAAAGAGTCATTTAGGATTATTGGAGACAGAAGAGATGAGAGTGGTGAAATAGACCTGTTTGGCGAGGTTAAGGTCAAGATTTAGGCTTGGAGCATAAACTTGAAGTGAAAAAACAAATCTGCAGATGTGTTAGATTTTTTTCCACAGGCATTCATCTTGAGCACTGCAGAAGAAAACATGTTTGAGGAGTGTACCAAAATTACTAGTGTAGGGAGTTTCATCCGGTCATGGGTGCTACTTTATCCAGGGAGGTTTTGATAATCTCATTGTAGTGTTTGGTGGCCAGTTCAGGACTCTCTGAGACAAACACGGCCAAAGTGACATGTATGTCTATAAAAAACCAAACCAATGGTAAGCAGTAGAGATGAGTGAGTAGTATTCGATGGAATATCTCGCTGGCATATGAATGCGTGTAATTGGCCGAACACCAAAAGGTTAAACGCTTCGAATGTTCGAATATTCGAAGCGTTATTGTATCTTGTAAAAATGTGACAACCCCCTCGCATTATCTTGGTTATTTCTAATGTAGAATGACATAAAATTAAGCTCTAGGTATTACTGTGAAAAGAAGAACATTATATAAACCTGGAAAAAGTGCTATAGTTTTTGAAACCGCGTGGACTAAAAAACTGAAAATGTGATCATGAACCAAGAAAACTGGACTGGTCATGAAATGTTAGCAAATAAATTTTTTTTAAAAAAATATGATGGTACTACAGATATGTTGCCGCTGAGGTTTTTCCATACAACGTAATGCATTCATCTTGACTGCTGGTATAACTCAACAGTTAAAATAAAAGGGACCAAATTTATCAATCTGGATAAGTTAGAGTTACCTGAATCAAAGTTTTCCCCCACTGCCTTTGTTGTTAAGAAATCACCATTTTTGTAAATATGCAAATTCCTCCTTCCTCTGTTTGACAGGGCCAGGCACAGCCTCGATTTAAGTTCTGTTGAACTCACCATTGGCATATACACAGCACTGCAGTGATGTTTGTCTGGCCCAGGACACATACTGGTTTATTTCCATTCCAAACCACAAGTACTATTATTATAGTAACAAATGGAGCCTAAGGGTGGTGCAGAAAAATAATAAACAGTCTTACTCACCTTCCCTCACATCTTCATGCCCACTGGGCAATGCAAGCAGACACATGGTACCTATGAGGCCTATAATTGAGGTCTTCATCGGTCACTTCTGACCCCATATATCTTGAATTATTATTATCTGCACTTAGGAAAGGGCAATTTTGCATTAAAATATTTCAGTTTCAAGTTTATGGACGATATGTTAATTTTGTTTTCTTGTTATTTTTCAATTCAAGAAACTGAAAAAGAACAGTGAGCACGCGGTATATAGCATAACCAAATAAAAAAAAGTGATCTCCACTGGCCTCTACTTCATGGTCCTGCTTCCCACTCAGTCACTCAATGGGGTGACCCACCATAAACCCAAGATGGGCGAGGAGCATTTTCTATGTGTAGACCAGTTTTAGAATGGGAATATCACTTTTCAGTTTGTCATGTCATGCTGATATGTGCATGAAACCCTTAAATTATTGAATATGCCATTCTTTACAGTCAATAACATATTTTTCTTTTGTATTGTACTATGTTTTAATTGTGGCCACTGAAGCTCTAAGAATGTGATCAGTCATTCTGACAAAGTGTTTTATTAAGCAGTCTTCTATAATGCTTTGCATATGTCATAAATAATGGCTATTGTGAATTCGTAAGAGCTATTATCAATGTTATGTTTATCATGCTTCATTGTCACAGAATTATTAAAATTTTCTTTGCTGCCAATATTTAACATGGAAGTGACAATTCTATCAGTATGTTTCATTTATTACTAGAGCTGATGTACTCCTAGAAAGTATCATGTTAGATGAACTCACATTACATCTTGTAATTCACAATCATCAAAATATGACACAGAGCAAAAAACTCAGATAACATTACAGGAATGAAATGCTCTTCCAAAACTTCAAAATATGGTCCTACATCTGAACTGATAAATTAGCCCCATCCCCATAGTGCAGGAAAACATGCGCTGCGGACATGCTGCAAATTGCAAAACCACTGCGGATTTAGGAATTGCAGGATGTCAATTATACCTAAAGAAATGCTGGCGTTTTCCCCATAGGTATAATGGAAATCTTTACAGACTAAACCGCATCTCTCAGGGGTTGTGATCACACCAGAGAACAAACTTTTTTCAAAATAACCCAGAATATTTGCAATAAACTGGAAGCTATCCTCAATAAGCGTTCACTAGACCTCATCCTCCTCACAATACAACTTCAGTCATCCATACAGAATTTGACAAAGAAGATTAAAGCATCCGAACAACATCTGAATGCCATTCTCCCAGATAACAAGTGGTCTGAAACCAAAGAGAAAATTGACAAACAACTCAGCGAGTATCACATGTATACCGAACAATCAAAAGACAAAAATTCCTACGTTAAACCAAGGCTCAACACAACAGAATCTACAAATGGTGCAATCCCACCCTATAACCAAATTGTCCAATGAGACAACTGGGATCTGTTATCGAACAGGCTATTTCAGTTATGGAACCAACAACTCCACCAGTTACAGACAAAACCATTTTTTTAGGACAATTCAGACACCGTCCAGGCGCCAAAAGAAACCTTAACCCTTTCCTGACATCTGCCATACTAGTACAGCACATGCTGGGTGTGTAACTATGGCGACCGCCTGGGATTCGGGCGGCTGCCATAGCCGCCGGGTGTCTACTGCTTTACGCAGTAGACCACCGGCGCTAATGTCTCCGATTGGTCCCCGGACTGATCGAAGGCATTAATTCTTCCGGCACCTCAGTCAAAGCTGACCAAGGCGCCATTTTCCTGGCGGCGCGTGGGCGCCGTCATTTTCCTGGTGATCACCGGCATTGCATTACTGATCAAACCCCTTGGTGTTCAAGACCCCTAGGGGGTCTAACGACTACACACACCACATGTTAAATAAAACATTAACAAATAACTACCCTACCAAAAACAAACAAAAACACAGAGAAACAAAAAATAACCCAAGCCCTATAATACATATAAAACTAATTGAATACTGTGAAACACATACCTCAAAGCTAGCCCTCTCTCCAAAATCAACCGTGCTACAAAGCTAGACAAAGTTTTCACCTCTGCAGTGAACGTCGTACCACAAAAACCAGGCAAAACACACAAAATCCCCTTTGTCCATTCTTAACATTCGAAAACAATTCATAGCATAACTCATCAAACCTCTACCTTTCAACCCACATGTTACACGTACAGAGTACACCACTACCCCCCTAAACAAGACACCCTATACATCCCCCGACACCAACGTATAACACACTTACGCCTGTCACCATATACCTCCTTTCATAGCAACACAGTTTCTACACAGTTTACTCTTTTATTCCCACCCTTACAATAAAAATAGAACCATATACATTTCCGGTCCACACAATCCAACACAAACATACAATACATATCACATGTCATTTTCCATACCACTCGACGACGATAAAAACAACCCCCTAAAAACATCTCACACATTCCCTTTCTTCAAAACATCCACACCATTGACCATTTTTTCCCTCCTTCCCAGTACATCTTACACAATCCTACTAATATTATAAAGGTGAAAGTATGTGTGTTTGGATGTTTTTGGGTTTGTGTGTTTGGATGTTTTTAGGTTTGTGTGTTTGGATCTTTGTTCCCTAATGACGCCTAAACTAAGCAGATATGCGCCAAATTTTGCAGGGGGTCCGGGAGAGGAAGCAGGGGGAACCACCAGAGGGAATGCCGTGGTAGGAGGCGGAGTGGAGAGCAAGAGGAAAGGGGAAAATGGGGGACACGAAATTGAGAGCCAGGGGGTGCCAATGAGGCAGGAGGCCGGGGGAGTGGGGTTACAAAGAGAACCCACATAAGGAGGAGGGTTGTGAACGGGGGCTGCCGCAGAGTTTGGGGGGTTTCGAGGGAGGGGGGCCCAGAGGTATGTATGTGCACCACCATGGGAAAGGAGGCGGGGACATGAAGGGGTGCTACGACACACGGGGGAAATTACAGATGGGTGTTAAGGCTGAGAGGGGAAGGGGGTTGCTGCGGGAGTGAAGGCCAGTGGCTGGTGCGGGGGCCGCCGCAGGAGGGGAGGCGGTGGGGAAGAAGGGGGTGCAGCGGGAGCGAGGGTAGCCTAGGGCCAGCAAACCATAACCAGCATCTATTGCCCACATGTACGCTGTTCCACGTCAATGCTGACGCGCGGACGAAGTCGTGGGTAGATGCTAGTTTATCTATATTTGTGAATCTTTATTTCAGAAAATGCGATAAAGAATCAGTGGGCAGCGAGGATGTGCAAAAACATAGCGATCAAATTTTCCTACAGTTGGAAGGAGGAAATAATGCTACATGCCTCAGATCTTGCCTAAAACTAGAAAATGTACATGCTAGTGTTTTCTGTAAGAACCTGGTGCAGAGTATGAGCACTCCACAAAATCTATGACATCAGGTTCTCATCTCCATTCCTTGAGGCCTTCACCTTCTTAATTCTAGTATCTGGATCCCTGAGATACTGCCCAGTTGAATAGAACTACTCTGTTGTTGGGAAATACAGGTTTATCTTGGTGTATTATTTGCTCTTTCTTGTCCACCGCTGATTTAAAGGCAGTCTACCACCAACGAAACCACGTCCACACCACTTATATGCTGTTGTAGGGGTAGACAGTAACATAATGAACATACTTTGCTTTTGTTAAAGTGCAGTCCTGCTGCTGAGATATACAACTTTTATTTTTTTATACAAATTGGCTGGTTGGTGCACTTGGCCCGGGCAACCATTTTTGATACTGAATATTTTCCTAAAAAACTATAGATCATTCTGCTAAGCTCCTCCTGCTCTATAATATAATACCTGCAAAACAGATGGTATGCTTAATGTGGCACGATTCCATTAATATGTTACAGGATCCCTCTATATCTAATAGGATTCTCCATCACTTTTAAGCTTAGCTTAAGTCCTATCTTGCGTATGAAACATCATAATTCATCCAGATTGTATGTGAGACTCCTTCTCCGCTATGCTGGAAACTTTCTACTGAATGACAGCTCTTTTAAAATGTTTATTTTTCAGATCATTGGAGAGTGATAGAGAATGGACTTGGATCATTACAAAACATGAAGATTCTTGTGTATGCAAAAGTATAGCGAGTGATAGCTGACACAGATGGAGTTTCCTACAGTGCATTCAGCAGTAAAACTGGAAATAACATCAGGATGTATTCCCTCTAACGTGATTTTCTGATTGAAAACACAAAGGTCACACCAAGGCTACGATCAGCGTAACACTTTTGGTATTGCTGTCTGCAAAGCCATTGTTTCAAGGACAAACAGGGCGCAGCATCCAGATTCTGAACTTTTACAAGGGCTCATTTGTCAATTAATTCACAATAAAAAATAATGAAGTGTGCAGAGGATACCGTATAAATTCTTTTATATAATGAAAGATGAATGCATATTGTACATGCATAAAATGAATACGTCTGTTCAGATTAATATGTTCCATATCAATGATGAATAGGAGCAATTAAAGCAATTAAATCTGTTAATCAGGATATATTATTAAGAAATGCAAATATTTCGGAATAGAGTGAAACAATGATTAAACACATCAGGTTCTGCATGTTACTTTGCATAATGAAAAGTTTATTCTTTACAAAGACTATTTTTAGCGGGGCAACACGGTGGCTCAGTGGTTAGCACTGTAGCCTTGCAGCACCAGAGTCCTGGGTTTGAATCCTGCCAAGGGCCACATCTGCAAGGAGTTTGTATGTTCTCCTTGTGTTTGCATGGATTTCCTCCCATACTCCAAAGACATATTGATAGGGAAAATGTACATTGTAAGCTTTATATGGGGCTCACAAGCTACATTAAAAAAATATTTTTAGCTGAAAAAAAACCTGACCGAATACAAAAAATACATATACTGTAGTTGCATATTTATATATGTATATAGTATCCAAAAACAATGACTGTTTATACTATATAGAGCTCGCACAAACTTTACAACTGCACTCAGGTTTCCGTTCTTTGGGTCCGCTTGGGGACCCGAAAACCAGAAACTTAATCCACTTACACAGCGGTTACCCATGGACCCATAGACTATAATGGGGTCTGCCCAAGAAATGTGGAAGAAAAGTCCTGCTTGCTTTTTTCAAGCGAATGGGGAATGGAATCCCCAAATGACAATCAAACACAAATGTACACCCAGCCTTAGGCGAGAGACATAGTGGTAGGTTTATTATTAACCCATTAACTGCCAATTTTTTTTCCCAATAATATGGGAATTGGACCGTGAACATGACCTCGTGTGGGCAAGGCGATGCATGCACAGGATCAGTTTAGGTTTCTTATCACGGGTGATATCTTGCTGGAGCACGTGACTGTCTTGTTTCTATTCCTCAATGACAGATGGTGTTCATAGGCGGGTTAAAGTACCCGATCCCCAATTTGAATCATAGCAGTTAATGGGTTAATGTCATAAACTTAGAGGGGTTAAACTTGACCAGGCAGATGAGATGCCTGAAACTTATTACAGTGGCTCCACGCTGTGTAATAAATTTGTTGCGTCTTGCTTGACATGGAACGTATTTCTTCTCCCTTAGTTTTCTCCATTTCCATCAATATTTTGCAACAAGCTTTTGACAATCATTGTCATGTTCATTTCAGCTAAGACATGCCTTTTTTGTTCTGTTACATCCCTTGTCTAAATACAGCAGTGTAAGGTGCAAAAAGTGTCTAAAACACATAAGTAATCTAGCACACACCTTTTATTCAGCACAAACTAACCCATCATTTAGCTCATTTAGCTTCCTTAATCTGTCTACAGATAAGTGGATATTGATTTATAAAGTAGCCACCTATAGTTGGCACTGAGGACTAATACCGCATTGATCCAACAAAAAATTCTATAACTGCAAGAGAATCTTTCCTCAATCTAATACATTGAATGGTGGCGAACAGCTATGATAACAAACAGTTACATAAAGAAACAATTGTTGCTTGGAAGTTCCCTTGATACAAAATGTTTGCTAGACTATTTTGTCTTAGTTATGCTCAATAAATAGAATCCAGACTTGTACAAAATGGGCACATATCATCTTAGTCTCACCAGGATTCTAGAAGCTCTGTGTTAAAATATAGACTATAAAGAAACTGAATCTCATTGATTCTTTGGAAGTAATTATTGTCAAAAAGTTGGATAATAAAGGAATAAAAGAGAAAATTGTTGATCAATAATGCCTATACCATTATTGCTAGGCATACACAGTCCAGTCATATTAATGAGACCACTGTCTACTTTTGACGTCAAAGTTAAATAACCAATGGCAGAAGGTACCATCAAGTCATCAGCCATCTGGGTGCACTCATCATTGTGGAAGGCACGATGGATCAACACAAGTATGCATCTATCCTTGCGGACCATGTTCACCCCTACATGCGAATTGTTTTTCCTCAGGATGATGGCATCTACCAGCAGGACAATGCAATGTGTCATAAAGCTCGCAGTGTACGTGCGTGGTTTGAGGAGCACCAGGATGAGTTTACCATACTCCCTTGGTCAGCAAATTCCCCAGACTTGAACCCAATTAAGAATCTGTGGGACCTCCTCGATCAGGTTGTTTACGCCATGGATGCTCAACCGTGTAACCTAGCGCAGTTGGCCACAGCACTGGAGTCGGCATGGCTCAACATCCCAGTGATCTTCATCACAACATCCCCTCTCTTTCTGCACGTCTCGCAGCGGTCCGCTCTGCCAAAGGTGGCTATTCTGGATTTGGACAGGTGGTCACATTAATGTCACTGGTCTGTGTATATATTGGCATTATCAAGCCTATAATATACTGGACTTATTGAGAGAACACTAAAACCCCAAGGAGGTTGCAGATCATGTAACATCTATTCTCTCTGGCAACTATTTTCATGCTGTTATTTTATACTGTTTGTATCTTCCTTATTAAAGAAGGAATTTAATTTTTTTTTTTTTTTTTTTTTTTTAAAAGACGCAACTATATCCTCTATAGACAAAAGATTATACTTTAGATATATACTTTATACACTGGGACAACCTTTGTAGCCTCTTCTGTCAATCTGTGTTTGCCACTGTCTTGCGCGTTTTCTGACTGGGCATTAGGGTTGAGCTGATCTTGACTTTTCAGGATCGATTTTAAAATCCGATTTCCGATCATTTTTCATTCGAACCCGATCTCGATCCCAATTCCGATCCCAATGCAAGTCAATGGGATTTTTTATTATTCGGAAATCGGATTTTAAAAGCAATCCTATTCACTATACAGCATGGAATCTAACAATTGAATGCTTTAATTGTTAGAATTCACGCTGTGTAGTGAATCACTAAGTATCCAGAGAATTTTTTTTTTTTAATCCTCTGGCTACTTAGTCCCCCCTGGTGTCCACTTACCTGCAGAGATGGCTGGTCCGGTGCCCCGTGTCCTTCTTCACCTCGCTGCCGCTCCACGCTGCTCTTCTCGCCTTGATGCCCCCTGCCTCCCAGGTTAGGAGAGTGTGGGCGGGTTAGGAGAGTGTGGGCGGGTATTGGGAGGGGAGACGTCACATCTCCCCGCCCTGTGCCCGCCCACACTCTAAGCCACAAGCCCCGCCTTCCTAGCTCTTTAAACACTAACCTGGGAGGCGGCGGCAGTGAGGCGAGAAGAACATCGCAATCGTGAAATTTTCTCGATCGCCGATCGGAATCCGATCTTTTCCGAACACGATCGCTCAACCCTACTGGGCATGAAGGGCTGTTTGTACATACAAAAACCTATTTCCTAGCTTCCAAAATGGTTCACTAAAGTCCCAGGGAACAGTTACAGCCAGTGGCTTACTCCTGAAACTGAAAGTGTTGTACCAAAGTCAACATAGGGTGACAAGGGGCAAAGGGGTCCCCCAACACGGTGGCTCAATGAATAGCACTGCAGTCTTGAAGCGCTGGAACCTGGGTTTAAATCCTGCCAGGAACAACATCTGCAAGGAGTTTGTATGTTCTCCCCGTGTTTGCGTGGATTTCCTCCCATACTTCAAAGACATACTGATAGGGAAAAAAATGGACAATGTGAGCCCTATATGATTGTGGGGATAACGTCACTCCTTAGGGAGAGACCACCTTCTCAGGTGTGTGGAGACTTATAGCCATAGTTGCTCCACTGCAAAGGAACATGGGAAGAATATGCATACAATCTACATTTATTTTAAAAAGGGGGCAATGTTGTCCCAACAAAGACTCCAAAAGTGATGTTAGATACAGTAACCAAACAATTGTAATTGTTGATACTTTTTTCTTTTTTATTCTACATTTACTTAAAACATTAAGATAAAATACCTTGAAATACAGGGGAATTCAACATTTTGCCTACACCAATTTACATTTTCTGGGATGAGGTGTTTGTTTGACACAAGGTCCCTTCTTGCACCAAGTATGTGTAACAAGCCCAATTCATACCATGCCATCCATGCCCTGCCCACTTCAATGTGCAAATGTGGGCAGAGTGGGGCAGGCCAAGAAGGGACGCCTCGGTGCAATAGATTTATTATAACTCACTCCAGTTTTCTGGCTTGAGTTGGAATGGAAACCTATGTCAGTTCCTACCTGGCATAGATTTTCATTGTGGCACCAGGATCCAAAAAATTATGAAGAGGCTTCAGCTTCTTCGTAAATCTCTTATTCCTTGTGCCAGTCATGGCCTTTACTAAAATAAATACTGGGGTGACTTTATTAAGACTGGTAACACAATAACACAGTTACATAGTAGACCAGTCTTAATACATTTACCCCAGTATTTCTACAACCACTGCCCTTCTTTACCCTTCTCTTTTTGAAGGGGACATAATTCTGACTTTTACCTTGGGTCCCCATATATGTACATCCCTGCAAAGTGGTACAGCTCCTTTTGAAGTGAATGCTCAATGGTGTATTGTCGTAGACTGTTCTTGATACAGAGTGTTTATGGATATATTGAGAGAATACCTACCTACTCAACTGTTCATACTGTTGTTCTCTGTATTATTGGCATAAATATTTTTAAAACACCAAGATTCAAGAATGCTATACAAGAAATGATCATATACAAACATTCCAAAAGATATAACTTTCAGGATAAATATTGGGGCAAAATTACTAATATTGTTGAGTTGCAGACAGTGCAAATTTAGACTAGACAGTCTTAAATAGCGTCATATTTATCACAGTGGATGATGCTGTTTGATAAATCTGATTTATCATTAGAGAGAATAGTATTATTGAGCAAACCTTGCGAGATACGTCTTGTGAATATTCATGAGGTTTGACTGCAGGTTCTGCTGAGTCCACCAGTGTAAGGCCTTTTGGCATCCTGAGTAATATCAGTAGCCCCAGGAGGACCTAATTGGGTCTAAGTGGTCACATGGTGTGCATCAACATCATGATGCTTTGGTGCAAGTTTGGTGCAAGTTTCATGATACTGCCATCATCTAGGAGGCCAGAAGACATCAAGAAAGAAGACTGGATGCTGTATTGGAGCCTTAAGGCTGGGTTCAGACGGGTTTTCTTGAGACGGATTTTGACGCAGAATCCGCCTCCCAATTTTTATGGGAGGCAAAATGGTGAAAAAAAAAAAAACAGTTTACTGTATATACTCGAATATAAGCTGACCCGGATATAAGCTGAGGCCCCTAATTTTACCACAAAAAAACTGGGAAAACTTATTGATTCGAGTATAAGCCTGGGGGGGGGGGGGGGGGAATGCAGCAGCTACTGGAAAATTTCAAAAATTAAAATGGTCGGAGCTTTTGGGTGCAGTAGTTGCTGGGGAAGGGGAGGGGGTGTTTTGGTTGTCTGTCTGCCCCTTCCCAGAGCTTGAGGACTGAGTTTTTTTTCCCCACTTGGAATTCAGCCTGGCTGAATATAGTGTACCTGCAGTGCTCCTAGTAACCCCTTCCCGACGGAACAGGAGCACTGCAGGTACTCTATATTCAGTAGTAAAATTTGGCTTATACTCAAGTATATTCATTTATTTTTATTTCAAATTTAGAGATAGGGGGTGATTTGAAATTTTAGTTTATTTTTTTATAATGTTAAAAACTTTTTTTCCCTATTTTATTATCTCATAGGCTGCAATCACAGTTATCAAAGTTAAAGATAAGATATTCACTTCTCAACAAAAGTTCTACAACGCACTCCAGAGATAGAAAATGTAGCAACATTTTTTATTACAACATCTTGTTTACTTTAACTATCACACGGGAGTATGTTAGTACATTAATAATATTTAGACACCACACATCAACAGACTCCGTAGCAAAATTTTTTATTATAACATCTTGTTACTTTAACTATCACACGGCAGTATATTAGTACATTAATAAAATTTAGACATCACACATCAACAGACTCTGGATGTTTTGGTCCCATGGACCTTCATCTGCAGGATGTTTATGAAAGATAAAACATTATAAATAAGCAATAAAAAAGTTGACAGTCCAAAAACTATATCAGACAAAAGGTAAAGAACAAAAGTTAGTAACAAATACAGTCCTATGAAAAAGTTTGGGCACCCCTATTAATCTTAATCATTTTTAGTTCCAAATATTTTGGTATTTGTAATATTAATATTGTAAATATTAATGTCACTTTTCTGTTGAGGTGCCCATACTTTTGCACCGGTCAAATTTTGGTTTAATGCATATTGCACATTTTCTGTTAGTACAATAAACCTCATTTCAATCCTGAAATATTACTGTGTCCATCAGTTATTAGATATATCAAACTGAAATGGCTGCTGCAAACACCAAAATATTTGGAACTAAAAATGATTAAGATTAATAGGGGTGCCCAAACTTTTTCATACGACTGTATATCTCTAATGACACACCAGTGATACATCGAGGCACATAAACATCAGAATGACACGGCCGCATCACCTTCTCATCTTAGGAAAGACCCTTCATTACTAATTGCTAATCAATAACTTTATTACTGTGTGTATATACTGTACATACCATATGATTAAAATCAGAGTGTTTCCCATAATATCCCCCGTTGCACACCAATGGTAACACCACAACAAATACAATGCTATATCGAGTCCATCTAAAGACAAAATCCGCCCACTCGAACATCCTACATAAGAATAAGGATAAATAAAGTCAGGAGGAAAGAAACTAATAAACAGAGATCAGCAATTTTATCCCCATCTGTTCATATCTGTGTACTACGATGTTCACAGACACTTCGCCATGTGTCCGAATGCATGCGGGTTCATCTTATATAACAGGCTAGGCCGCCCATCAATGACGTGGGGTACCACGCCCCCTCATGGTCACCTGTAGAAATGAGCGAACAGTGAAATATTCAAGATTCGATATTCGTTTCAAGTAGAGCCTCAATATTCGACTACTCGATCGAATCCCATTATAGTCTATGGGAAAAAATACTCGTTTCAGGGGAAACCACTATTCAACTAAAGGAGAGTCACCAAGTCCATGAATAACTGGAGGAGAGTGTTTAGGAGGAGCGCTGTGCAGTTAAAGCGCACAGACCCCATTATAGTCTATGGGGTCCGTGCGCTTTAACTGCACAATGCTTGCAGTTGCGCTGATAAAAAGTCAGCTCCCTCGTAACAGCAAGCTGCAAGCTCTCCTGACTAGCAAGGACGAGCCTGCTGCAGAACCAGCGTTGATTTGCCGCAGGCTCGTCCTTGCTAATCAGGAGAGCTGGCAGCTTGCTGTTACGAGGGAGCTTACTTTTTCTCATAGGATTGAACTGACCAGCGTTGATTGGCCAGTGTACAGCATTCGGCCAATCAACGCTGGTCCTGCCGGAGGCTCGTCTGTGAGGAGGCGAAGTCTAAGATCGGACCACAATGGAGACTGCCGCCGGCATAGCCGCCGGCATATGCAAGGAGGAGCTGAAGATGGAGGTGTCACTGGAGAGAGTTCTCTGGCAGCAGTGGGGACACCCCCCCCCATCGCCGTTTGAGTGCTGGGGCCCGTCCCCATTGCTGCGAGAGAACTCATTTGCATACCGGTAAAAACCAGTATTTCTAAGGAACAGAGGCGCGGAGACCACGTCTAAAGATAAAAGACGAATAGCCTTTCTAAAGGCTATTCCGAAGTCTAAAGCACAAAAAATACATATTTAGTGGTAGAATCCCTTTAACAGCATTTAGGTCTTTAGGAGAAGAACTGAACAGTACTAATATAAATACAGCGCCATTAGGCTTTATTCAGATCACGTTTTTTATATCAATGTAATGGTTGCAAAAAACAGACAAACTGATGGCCATCAGTTAACATAGATATCTGTATTATTTATATAGACATCTTCATTGGATTTTTTTATGTTATTTATATAGACTCCTTCATTAGATTTTTTGATGTTTGTAGGGTAGTAATTTTAATTGTTTGTTGTAGTGTAAGTAATCATTTGGAGATTGCTCATCAGTTGTGTCATCGAGTCGCTCCAATCACATGATTGGTAATTTATGGATCCTCGACTGTCTCTTGATATGTATTATATGTCCATATATCTGAATATATGCATGGTAAATTATCTTTTTACCATGTTGAGATATACTTCTTAATTCACTTGTGATATTAAGATTATATTACACATTTTCAAAAATGTATAGTCAAGGATTTTAGTTATATACTATACTGGAGGAATTTATATTCCTATTCTTATTATTTTTGTATCTATTTTTAATGTTTTGCTATTTTTTTTTTATTTCAGTTTTTCACTAACCAATTTTTATTCACTCTGTGTTCACTAGTACTTTGGTACAATTTTTTTTAAAATTAATTATGCACTTACATAATAACATAGCAGATCTGAATTGATAAAGACACAAGTTCATTCTATAAACCTACCAAGTTGATACATAGGAAGGCAAAAAATCCCCATAAGGGAGCCTGCACACGGAGTTACGCTCCGCTCATTCTGAACGTAAAACTCGTTCTGAATGAGCGCGCAAAAACCAGATCCCATTGATTTCTATGGGTGCCGGCATACGCGCGTATCACTTTGAAAGTAATAAGGAAAAAACCCTCCAATTGATTTCAATAGGTAGGGCAGTATGCCGACACCCATAAAATCAATGGGATCTGTTTTTTACGCGCTCATTCTGAATGAGTTTTACGTTCAGAATGAGTGGAGCGTAACTCCGTGTGCAGGCTCCCTAAGGCTAACGCCATTTGTCTCTCCCTTATATCAAAGGTCTGAAAGTATGATCCAATATCTTTAAACTGTCCACAAGGAATCAGTTCCAGGACATATTGGCTATAAAGAAAATGGAACCTCTTCCATGCCCCACAAAGGTAACTTTGATACTAAAGAGGGAGTCTCAGGCACTAAATAGTTAAACCATACCAGAGGCAATCTACACCACACTGCTAGTTGAAGTCAGAGGTTTCAGCACATACTGTGTATTGGACCATAATTGGGTCCTTTCTTCTTTTCTTTACTCTTTTATTTTCTGAGTATGGGCCCACTGATGTATTCATTGATCAATCCAAATGTTGGTGCTTCTACTTTACCTAGCTGTAATTTTGTTCCCCAGTTAACAACCATACATACACAAAAAAAGACCTCATTGTCAGGATACGGAGTCGCCGCAGTCTCCTTGCTGTGCGGCGTCTCCCTGGGAGACGTGTTAGGAGTTCTATTGGGTGTGCTTAGGTCATTAAGGGTTAATCTTTTCCTTGCCTTCAGTCTCCATGTCATTAGCCATCAGGTGTTTTCTCTGCTGTTATTTAAACCCCACCCAGGCATGGATCCTTGCCAGCCATTCACTTTGTGGTTCCTGGTCCCCCTGCTCAGTCTGATTCCCTGTCTGTTAGTATTCGGTCTGTTCCTTGGTTATATACCCGGCTTGTATTTTTGACTATCCCTTTTCTTTTGATTTGGTACCTTTATTATATCTCCTGGCTTGACCTCTTGCTCGTCTGACCTCGCCTTCTCTTCTGTGTATTGCTGGGACTTGTGGTCCTCCCTGGTCCCATGCTGTTTTAGTCTTTTGTTTTGCATTGCATTTACACTGTGCTTTCTGTTTAGGTGTGACCCCGTGACTCCAATCCCTAGGACTTTCAGGGCCTCCTCTTCCCTTATCCTAGCCGCCGGGATAGAAGCGTAAGGAGCCGTGGTAGGCGCACTTCAATTAGGAAGTGCATTGGTCTGCCTCATCTCAGATATTACAGCATAGTTATAGCTGCAGGGCCTACGACCCCTTTTGTCATTAGTTGCACAGTGTTGCTTTCCCAGCTGTGTCACTTTGCACTGCCTGGCCCTGACTCCAATCCTTACACTCATACAATAATACAGCCCTAACAACTCAGAACAATATCAAACAGAGTAGCAATACCAAACACAGCCAAAACTACCAAAAATAATATAATAATACAAATTTATTGGTAAATAATTACAAACAATTACCATAAAATCACATACATACTGCAGCAGAGCTATTTGTTTTGGCACTGTTTCTTTTGCTGGTATTGTTAATATTTTTGGCCATGACCGGAGCGGTGGTTACCAGCGTCATCGCTGGTGATGCTCCACTATTGGTCGGGAGATGCAAATGCGCATGGCAGCGCTTAGCGTCAAGTCCAGCCTTCAGAATGACAAGTATGTGATGTGGTGCCTTCTGATTGGCAGGATTTCGATTTGGAAGCTGTCCTGTCACTATTATAAGCAGGCTCCTCTTCTCTTACCTGTGGCCACATATTAGAGTCAATGGGTAATGGGAAGAGATTTTAGCTCACTGTGATTAGAACAGCTTGTCAGATGTGCTTACTGAGGCTGTATGCCGGGTAGCCATGTCTAATATAGACGTCCAATAGATTCAGTCAATCAATACACACTGCTGAAAAAAATAAAGGGAACACTCAAATAACACATCCTAGATCTGAATGAATGAAATATTCTCATTGAATACTTTGTTCTTTACAAAGTTGAATGTGATGACAACAAAATCACGCAAAAATCATCAATGGAAAGCAAATGTATTAACCAATGGAGGCCTGGATTTGGAGTCACCCCCAAAATTAAAGTGGAAAAACACACTACAGGCTGATCCAACTTTGATGTAATGTCCTTAAAACGTATCAAAATGAGGCTCAGTAGTGTGTGTGTGGCCTCCACATTGCCAATTCTGGTGTTCTGTGGCAAATGCCAAGCATCGTGCACAGTGTTGGGCTGTGAGCACAACCCTCATCTGAGGACATCGGGCCCTCATACCATCCTCATGGAGTCAGTTTCTAACCGTTTGTACAGACACATGCACATTTGTGGCTTGCTGAAGGTCATTTTGCAGGGCTATGGCAGTGCTCCTCCTGTTCCTCCTTGCACAAAGGTGGAGGTAGCTGTCCTGCCGCTGGCTTGTTGCCCTCCTATGGCCCCCTCCACGTCTCCTGGTGTACTGGCCTGTCTCCTGGTAGTGCCTCTAGTGTGTCACATTGCACCACAGACTGTCCAGGATTTGGCAGGATGAGCCCTCCATGCAGAACTTTGTGTCCGGTTAAAAAAAAACGGTTTCGCTGCAGAACACGCACATGGGCAGTCACTTTGCAAACCCATTCAAGTTAATGAGTTGAATTCTAACCGCCGGCTTTCGGTCCCCTGTCCAGTTTCTCAGGGCGGAAACTGAAACCTGCCGGATTGGCTAAAGCGGAGACTGGGCGCAGGTGTGAACCCGCCCTTAGCCGTTTTATTTTTTTATTTTTTTAATATTTATATGTATAATCCTGATAAAGATGCTTGTTAATGTTTGCACTAATAATACTTTTGTGTGCTTATTTTTGGTATGTTAGCAAGGTGTGGAAAAGAGTGTGATAAGTGGAGAAAGTGGCAGTATATTTCTGATAAGATGTATTACAATGTTTCTTACATTCACTTGTACTACTGAGCTATGTAAAATTCAATGACATAATTATGACAATAATATAAACATTTTTAATTTCAATAATTAATTTAATGAGGAAAAAAACTTCATAAGCGATCAGAGGCATACGGAGGTATAGATCGGCCTTGTATTATCTCTCTGCGCAGCATATAATGGCTGCATACAACCTCGACATTGTAGAAGTACATACCAGACTGATACCAGTCTCAAGAATACTGGACTATAAAAAAAAAAAGTTTCCATAAAAGTGCAAGTGTTATAACATTTTATTTTCTATGTATGCTTCAAAAAATAATTTAAAAAGTAGAATTATGTTATTACTGTGTCAAAGTTGTATGTAAAAGAAATGTTTATATGCAGTTCAAGTGTGGGAGTCCCATCTAATAAGACAAAGTGAAATGTTAAGCACATACAGTAAAATAAAAATAATTTAACATCGGCTGTAAACAGGACAATTTATGTAATGGTTCAAGTCAGCAGGGGATGAATATGCCCGGAAAAATGTACAAACTATGAATGATTTTCTGACATTGTAAAAGCAAACAATGCTGTACATTATCCTCTCCAATAACAGGTGGGAATATGTCTGGCTCCAGGAGAGCCTTTCATGCTGCCATTAAACATGAGTCATGCCGGCATTTAGCTTATGCTATGTTAATGTAGCTCACCTTCATCCTCACATCTTAAATCCATATCGATAGAGCTATACTTGTTTAATTGTGTTCAAAAGGAACAAAACAGTCCTATTACTAAATGCTGTACACCGGAGGTAACGGATTGCTTTGATCATTTTGTAGTTGTAAAAGTTCATTTTTACCAAGTACTTTTTTCATTCTATTGCACTCAGTGTTTCAACCAAAAGTATACAGGTAGACCGACGGCAGAAAAAGACCAACATGGTCCAATTAGTCCTTATATTATTTCCATTTAATATTTGGATAGATGTGTGTTTATGCCAGGCAAACTTACATTTACTTATTGTAGATTTCTGCCCCCCACTAATTTAACATAGCACCGTCCGGCTCCATGTTTGTGTGGCCCCTTAGATGATAGAAGCTCAGTGGGACACTCTTGGAGTAACTCATGCACAACACAGCAAAAAAAAAATAAAACAAGTAAAATTGGGTGTTGTTGTTGAGGCAGACCTACTAGAGTGGACTGTAATACAGTCCCCTCCATACAAGTAGATAGAAACTGTTAAGAAGCCGTAAAGTAAAGAGAAATTAGAGGTCTACAGCCGGGTTCACACAGAGTTTTTTTGGGCCGGATTTTGAAGCGGTATCCGCATCAGAATCTGGCTCAAAAAAACGCCTTCCATTGAATTGAATGTGTTCCTTTTCTTGATGCGGATTCCGCGGCTGAATCAGCCGCGGCGTGACACTCCCTCCCGACTAGGCCCATTCTTTTGGGCCTAATCCGAAGAGGAAGGCCGCGACTGGATGCTGATGCACTTCACCGGCATCCAGTCGCGGCTAGTCATTTTTTGGACCCGATTCTGAGGCGGCCTCTGCCTCAAATTCGGTCCAAAAAACCCTGCGTGAACCCGGCTTTCCTCTGATTCCTCTTTGTTTTATGCGCCTTGGCTCACAATGAATCAGTATTCAGTTGTGGCTTTCCTCCACTTATTAGGCCTAATCAGTGGGAAGTCTCAAGATGCAGCCTTTGTAGCTGAATCATCAGTAAAATCCGCAGTAAGATCAAGCAGGACACTTATTTTTTCCAGTATTCTGCAACAATTTTTTTTCAAAGGCAGCCAGAATGACGAAAGAATCTGCTGCTGTTTTGGGGACGAAATCCACTACAAAATCAACACCAGATCAAAATACCCAATACATTCAACCATAATAGCATAGATGCGAAATTTTAGAGATCACTCAAATGCAATGCGGTACTGATTTAGATTTTTTAAGCCCAGTCTTTTTAAGGTGCGGTCACATTACCGCTGGTGTCCACTCAGGGGTCTCCATCCTAAACCCCGGGGAAACTGGACAGGAGACGGCTTGCCGGCAGTAAACTTTAAAACTCATTCATTTGGATGGGTTTATAAAGGTAACTTCCAGTGCCCGTATGCAGCTTCTCTGCTTGGAAACCGTATTTTTTTACGCGGACACAAAGTCAGACATGTAGGACTTTGTGTCCGTGCAAAATGAAAACAGTTTCCAAGTGGAGAGGCTGCATATGGACACTGGAAGTTACCTTTAAAAACCCATTCAAATGAAAGCCATCCCCTGTCCAGTTTCCCCGGGGTTTAGGACAGAAACCCCTAGGCGGACAGTGGCACCCCCTTATTTTATGATTCATTACACCTCTAAACAGGTGGTGTTATCCATATTACTTCTTATATGGCCACTCTCATGTGGTTTCCGTATTCTTTATTATTCATAATATTTTGTTATTTACATTATTGTATTTATTCTATTTATGTATTTTTTTTATGTTTGCGTGGCTGCTATAGCTACATTTTAATCTCCCATTGTTGGGATTGATAAAATTGTAAATCATCTAATGTAAACCCAGCAGCCAAATAGCAGAACCCACTTCTCTACTTGCTACAGCGTGGCACCATACTATTATGCCAATGAGTAGAGATGAGCGAGTAGTACTCGATCAAGTAGGTATTCGATCGAATACTACGGTATTCGAAATACTCGTACTTGATCCAGTACCACTCGCTGTTCGAATGTAAAAGTTCGATGCAGAACCAGCATTGGTTGGCAGAATGCTATACAGTCGGCCAATCAACGCTGGTTCTTCTCCTACCTTTAGAAGTCTTCTCCGTGCAGCTTCCCCGCGGCGTCTTCCGGCTCTTCATTCACTCTGCCAGGCATCGGGCCTGGGCAGAGCCGACTGCGCATGTCCGCTTGTAGTGCGGGCATGCGCAGTCGGCTCTACCCAGGCCCGATGCCTGGCAGAGTGAATTCAGAGCCGGAAAATGCCGCGGGGAAGCTGCAAGGAGAAGACTTCTCGGAGGATCCAGCCCGACCCTCACGCGTGGACTTCGTAAGTATAATTTGATCGAACATTGCCTACCCCTGAAACGAGCATTTTCACCCATAGACTATAACAGGGTTCGATATTCGATTCGAGTAGTCGAATATTGAGGGGCTACTCGAAACAAATATTGAATCTCGAACATTTTACTGTTCGCTCATCTCTACCAATGAGCATTAAATATATATTGAATACGATGTAGCAGTACCTGCTGAGCCGGAAAGAGTTAAATAAGTTGGTTTGATAATTTAATCAATGAAAGTAAACTTTTGTAGATGAGTTTAATAAGTAGTGTAATGTTTGTTTTATAAGGAAAACAGCATAATTAAGCAAAACAATAATTATTCTAATATCAAAAAATGACTGCTGTGCACATGCCGAGATCGAGAATAAACATCAATTAAAGCTTTCAATGATCTTTCCGATTTACACACTAATAAAATAATCACAGATTGCCTTCAGAAAAAAAAAATGCATTCACCATATCTGTAAACACAAAGGTGGGAAAACATACAAAAAAAAATTATCTTTTTAAATATAAAAACAACACAAATGTCCACCCACAGCAGCATGACGCACTCGTTCTTCACGGGGTACATGAGAATATTGTACCTGAATGCACATGCTCACAGCAAGAATCCACTTTGCTGCGCTAAAGCTTTGTAGCTTGCCAAGGTTCAGAGTTTTCCACTGTTTTATCCACATTTGTTAAAAAAAAGATAAGAATATTTATTCGAAGTTGGCAAGTAGAACGTGAAAACAGTATATAAGCACAAGAAGAACGCCAAGTTATTGTTGTACCAACATGGTAAAGAGTCACAAGTGGGATTACATAGAAATCAATTCTCCAGGATTAACATGCCAAGAAGTACTAAAAGGTGCTCAGAGTCCTAAATAAGAATGAGCTCCTATCTAACAATATACAACTATGCCATGGAAATGTTCCGGACATAACGCAACATGAGTTCATTTTTGATAGCATGATGCAGATATTGGCATTGAAGCACATCTTAATGGGTAGTAACACTTCCAACATCTGTATGGTACAGGCAGGCCAGAGAGCAATCATTTCAGTATATATGATATTCCTAGTGCTAAGGTTACACAAAGTTCCTTAAAGTGAACATCCACATTTTACCATAATCTTTAAGTCCAATGGAATGGAGCAATTGGGTAGTTCCATCTTTGTTTACTCTGATGTATCTGGAGGGAGAATAATGTTTGTCCTTTTGAAAACCACCAAAATGGCATAAGGAGTCTTATGGTCGTGGCAATGCTTTCTGGGAAAAAAAAAGATATATAATGCTGAGTTCACACAGAGTTTTTGGATCGGATTTTGACGCGGAAGCCGCCTCAGAATCTGCCTCCAAAAAACGCCTCCCGCCATCCAGTTTCAGCATTCCACTCCAGATTAGGCCCAAATACATGGGCCTAGTTGGGAGGGAGTCTCGCGCTGCAGGATGCCGTGTCTGATTCAGCCGTGGAATCCACAACAAGAAAGGGCAGCTCGCTTCTTTTTTTCCGCGAAAGGGAAAAAAATGCTAGTGGAAAAAAGAAGTGAACGGCTCCCATTGAAGTCAATGGGAAGCGTTTTTTGGAGGCGAATTCTGAGTCAGATTCCGCGTCAAAATCCAGTCCAAAAAACACTGTGTGAACTCAGCATAAGATAGCCTTCCACCTTTGCAAAGGAAAACTGATTCTCTTGAGCTACCTATTTCTCTTGTGCCGTGCATTTCCAAAACATAAGGCCTCAGCCTCAAGGCTAGGCCATCAATTTATAAAAGCTAGGTGGTCAGGATGCTATTATGCTGATGTCTGCTTATGGATTACAGTTGTATGAATTTCCTGTATCCCTACCCTTTTCTTGTTTCTGTATCCCCATAAAATTTCTTTGAAAAATCAATAAAACTTGTTGAATTAAAACATTTTTTTTATAAAAGCTAGGTAACCTCTTTAGGAAATGTTCACACAGAATTCAAAATCCGCTTGCAAAAACGTCTCCCATTCATTACAAAGGGAATCACTCGCTTTTTTTTCCCGCTAGAGATTTTTTTCAGCTAGCGGGAAAAAGAAGCGACATGCCCTATCTTCCCATGGATTCCACGGCTGTGGCTCGAGACACACTCCTGCTTAGGCCCATTCATTTGAATCATAGAATATGTAGTTTCTGATCTACTATACCTGGGGTCCTCAAACTTTTTAAACAGGGGACAAGTTCTCTGTCCCTCAGACCATTGAAGGGATGAAATATAGTTTAAAAAAAACTATGAACAAATTCCTCCCCACAGAGTATTAAATGCTCCACAGTAGCCCCTTCCCCACACAGTATTAAATGCCACACAGTAGCACCCCCTCCCCACACAATTTTAATGCTCCATAGTAGCCATCTCCCCACACAGTATTAAATGCTCCACAGTAGCCTCCCCTCTCCACACAATATTAAATGCTCCACAGTATCCCCCTTCTCCCCCCCACACACAATTATACTTATCCTTACCTGAAGACCCATGAAGAGCCACCAGGCGTCCTCACTGCAGGTGCTGATGACTTACGTCATCACGCCTGCACCAGGGCAGAGGTTATACTCTGCAGTCAGTGTAGGCCGCAGTCGCGTGCACCACAGCCTACACTGACAGCTTTCAGCTGTATGTGCAAATGCATATACAGCTGAAAGAAGGGATCGCTCACTAACAGGGAATCCTGTACCAGATTCCCCGTTAGTGAGCAATCCGAGCGACAGCGCACGTGCCAGCAGCTCTGTGTGCCCTCTCTGACACATGTGCCAAAGGTTCACCATCACAGCTCTAGTATCTTCATTATAGGTGCGCCCCTGCCGATGGGCCAGAAAAATGTCCTCAGCGGGCCGCATAGTTTGAGGACCACTGTTCTATACCAACATACTCCCCATTTTTCTAAAGCCGTGTATAAAAAAAATTGGAGACATTAAAAATGAAAATAAATAACAGTTTTATATAACTGAATAGGTACAAAATAGGACACAGGAGACATTTGTGAGTATACGTATATACAATGCACAGGATTTATTTTTAGGGCACTGGATTTTGATAATGGATGATAATATTTTGACTCCCTGTAGCTTCTATTAAAGGGAGCTTACCGCATACTGTCTTTTCCGTGTGCTCACTATATATGAAGAAAATCACCCCTGACCACTCTTAAGAAAAGTATCAGGACCAGGAATATAATATTTTATATTAGGACAATATTAGGACAAAGAAGCCTTCTTCTGGAGATGGAGACTCTGTGTCTTGGCTTAAATATGAAAAACATCTAATTAGGAAAGTTAATGCATCACACAATAATTAATAAGTGAGAAAATATACTGGTCTTGGCACATGGCCAGGACACAATCACTTCACCCCCTTGTGTTGTTATGGATCCCGTGCAGCATCACTGTAAACCATAGCACACAAACATTTAAAGAGGACCTTTCACCACTTTTGGGCACATGCAGTGTTATATACTGCCGGAAAGCCGAAGGTGCGCTGATTTCAGCGCACTGTCGGCTTTCCCGATCTGTGCCCGGTGTACAGAGCTTATGGTGCCGGTACCGTAGTGCTCTATGGTCAGAAGGGCGTTTCTGACAGTTAGCCAGGAACGTCCTTCTGCCTCGCGGCGCCTATCGCGCTGTGCTGTGGAGTGGGGAGGAACTCCCCCCTCCCTCTCCTGATAATGCTCGTCTATGGACGAGCTGTGTGAGCAGAAGGAGGGGGCGTTCCTCCCCGCTCCACAGCACAGCGCGATAGGCGCCGCAAGGCAGAAGGACGTCTCTGGCTAATGGTCAGAAACGCCCTTCTGACCATAGAGCACTACGGTACCGGCACCGTAAGCTCTTTACAGCGGGCACAGATCGGGAAAGCCGACAGTGCGCTGAACTCAGCACACTGTCAGCTTTCCAGCAGTATATAACACTGCATGTGCCCAAAAGTGGTGAAAGGTCCTCTTTAAAGGAGGACTAAAAGTAATTGTCCAAATAGATATCAAATATCTAAAAATAATCAAAAATAAATAATAATGAAGCCAATAGTATGAAATGTCAATTAATATACAAGGATGCACACTATATACTGGTTACACAAATGTCCGTATTTTTTCGCAAGATGTGGATGGGATTTTGCACAGTATGAAGTATAAAACACTACAGCATTTACGCCACATAGGGCTCCGGCCTCAGGGTCTATTCACACGGAAGAAAATGGTGAAGAATTTGGTGTGGAATTTTCCATGTGGAAAAAAAAAAAGTCCCCCCGTAGAGTTCTATGGGTTCTGCTAACTTTTTTTTTCCGCTAGCAGATTTTTTCTGCTAGCGTAAAAAAAGCTTCTTTCAGGCAGATTCTGCCTGCAAAATCCAATGCAGTCAATGGGAGGCAGAAAATCCACATGGAATCGGGCAAAAACCACGTGGAAAAGTGTTTTTTTCAAGGTCCATAAACTGTGCTGGAGGAAAAAAACATTTCCTAATTCCTGAAGCAGATTTTTTCCTCGCCAAAAAACTCAGTGTGAATGGACCCTTTTGCAACTGCAAAGATGGCTGCAAAGTTTTCACTAGCATGTAGAGCTGTAGCATTTGTCAGGGGGTCACTTCAAATGATTGTATCTCTGGATTTATATAACCTAGACAAACAGCTGTCACGTGCTGCCAAGATTGTAGCTCTAGCATGAACAACTGTTTATAAAGTACAAATTCCCAAATCAGTTTTTAACCAGTGATATCTCAGGGTTTTTATATTGCCAAAACTGCAATCTTGACAGCACATGAAAGAGAATCTCAGCTTTCATGTGATACCTGAGCCATTTTATACAGTTGTATAAAACCAGAGAAACAACCATTTGAAGAGACTGTTTCCCCTTTGGCAAATGTTACAGCTCTACATACTGGCAATACAAATGTGTACAAAAATCCCTTGTAACAGCTCAGCTAGTAGGTTGCTAGAAAGAATTTTAGAGCCTATTTTCTATTAAAAGGAAGTTAGATAGGTTAATTAAGTATAATACAAAAATATTCACCAAATCACCAACACAGCAGCAAAAATAAATAAAATTGGAGTTAGGCCCGTATGACATCTGCGTTCGGTATTCTGTTCGGGGAGTCCACTTGCGGACCCCCGAACGGAAACCTTTATGAATTAAAAAGGGCCAGCTAAGAAACCACACAGACCCTAGACTATAATGGGGTCCATGAGGATTCCACTCGATGTCTTCATGAAACATATGGAGAGAAAAGTACTGGAAGCAGCACTTTTCTCTACATGTTTCAAGCGGAAACCACCTGGAACCCACTATAGTTTATGGGTCCATGTGGTTTCTTAGCTAACCGCTGTTTAATGCATATAGGTTTCTGTTCACAGGGGTCCCCAAGCGGACTCCCCGAAAGGAATACCGAATGCAGATGTGAACTGGGAAATCATAATTTCTATAAAGCGAGGTTCACAATTTGTAGTTTTTGATGGAATTTTTTAAAGTCATAACCAGTAATGGATATATGGTTTATAAAATGCATCAAAAACAGCATGTAAATCTAGGTTACAGGGATTACCAGCACCAAAGAGTAGTTTAACAGGACCACCTTTATGAGCCACATCGGTGACATGCTCTGCATCCACTCCAGCAGACATCCACGCATGACACGGACAATCATTAATCTAATGACTACATTAATACCACATTTACGATGTTTGCTGCTGTGTCCAGTGAGTGGCCGCAATCTAAAAGGGGTTTAATGCCAGGCTAATGAAAATGAATGTGAAGAAGGGCAGCTATGTTGATGACTGGATAATGACTGTTATTGTACTGTGTGTAATGTAATAGGCTTTATATCTAACATACACAGTAATAATGCTATAGCTTAGGTCACAATAGCACACAACCAGAACATTTCCCTTTAAAATGTGGAAAATAATACCATATACAATCTAGACGTCTAATAATTATATATATTTTTTTGTAAATATTAGTGATTTTATGTATTTTCTCTTGTATTTAGCAAACATTCCTATATGACACAAAATAAAGATTTGGCTTGGCTGATGTGTTGTATCCGTAGAATATATGTGCACGCAGTGTATGTAAATAACTCCACTATGTTTATCATACACTAGCTCGCTATAACTGATTTGCTGCCGCTGCTGTTGTTGTTGTAGTATAGTTTTTGCAATCAATTAAGTTTCCTTTCAATGTCACTGTTAATTGATGTAATTATTGCCATTTTCTCTACAGAAAGACTCTTTTGCATACATTTAGCAATAAACATTCATGAACGCTGCAGCCGATTATGTTGTATGTAACTAATAATCTACTTGTCTGAAAAATAAAGGCATGTTCATTATGTGGCTGTCAAGAACTGGTAAATTCTTTATTTTTCTAGCTTCTTAACAGTAATGTTAATTAAATGCAATCATCAACGCTCATTTGTGCTAATCTCCCTATTCTATGGTACATCTATAGCTTGTTTTCTTAGAAGACACTCAGATTTAGATTATGATAATCCCTTATGGTATCAAATGGAACCCCAGAATTCCTTCACACTATAGAATTGAGGAACCCCTTGGGAAAAAAGTTTCATCTTGGAGCATTTGATTAACTTTGAAGAAGTGCCATCTCTGACATGACAGATAGCTACGTCATAACTGATTATGGATACGACCCTTCCCACCAAAAAAAAGATTCGCATTACAATTTTTAATAATTTCACAAAGTTTTCGTCAGCTGACTTCTTGCCTCTATTATACCTATAAGGAAATGTGTGGAATGGATTAGCCAAAATTTCAGAAATGCTTGCATTTTTGTAAATTGCAGCATTTCAATTATAACTATGAAAATGCTGGCATTTTCTGTATAGGTATAATAGAGGCAGAAAAACACTGTAAAAAATGCTGTAAAGCAATGCATTTTTTTAGCTGTAGCTCGCTCCATGGGGCCTTAGCTTCTAAGGTGTTTTCCTATCCTCGGCATAGGTAATGAATATCTGATTAGTGAGGGCCTGACACCCGCACCCACACAGAACATCAGTTGGGACATAGAGATCGCTATGAATAGTCCCATGTTTTCCTCTTAGCCATTCTTGGGTGTTTTTAGCTGTGTGTTTTAGGTCATTATCCTGTTGCAAGACCCATGATCTGTGACTGAGACCAAGCGTTCTGACACTGGGCAGCACATTTCTCTATAGAATCCCTTGATAGCCTTGAGATTTCATTGTACCCTGCACAGATTCAAGACACCCTGTACCAGATGCAGCAACACAGCCCCAGAACATAACAGAGCCTTCTCCATGTTTCACAGTAAGGACAGTGTTCTTTTCAAGATATGCTTCATTTTTCCATCTGAGAACATAGAGCTGATGTGCCTTGCCAAAAAGTTCAATTTTTGTCTTATCTGTCCATAGGACATTCTCCCAGAAGCTTTGTGGCTTGTCAACAATTTTTATTTATTATTACTTTTGTCAGATTCAAGTTATTTCTGCGACCATTGTGGGTTTTTCTTTCATTAAACAAGGGGTACCAACAATTTTGTCCACAGGTGTATATCCATGATAAACTGATCTGTGACCTGGTTACGTAAATGATCTCTTTTTCTGTATAATTTCATAAAATCTTCAAAGGCATTCTCTTTTAAAAGCACCATAGTACACTAGCAATGGGATCCTCGATCTTAGGGTGCATTCACATGGAGGTAAATGGCGCGGTTTCTGGCACGAATCCACACGGAATTCACACGGAATCAATGCAGAATCAGCGTGGAATCAGGGTCAGAATATAAACTTTTATATGTGTTCTAGGGAAAGGGGGATGATTTGAATTTTTAATACTTTTAATTTTTTTGTTTTTACCTTTTTTTAATTTTTTTTTTGCATTTATTAGACCCCCTAGGGGTGCTGAACCCCAGGGGTTGTGATCACTAATGCAATGCATTACAATGCTAATGCATTGCAATGCATTACAAAAAAATCATCCTTTCTTTTGCAGGCTGCATAGACCAGCCTGCAAAAGAAAGAGATTACAGACCGGCCAGGGAAACTTGTAAAGGCTACGTCATGGCAACGTGACGTCGGCCTGGCAAAATGGCGGCGCCCACCCGCAGCTGGGAAAATGGTGCCTCCGGCGCCTTTGACCGTGACACCGGAGGGGTTAATGCCTCCGATCGGTCCAGGGACCGGTTCGGAGACATTAGAGCCGATTGTTTACTGCTTAAAGCAGTATACACCCGGCGGCCATAGTTACACACCCGACATGCGCCGTACAATTACGGCGGATGTCGGGAAAGGGTTGATCCAGGTTAAGCTCTTAGTTTAGTTGACAAATTGAAGCAAAAGTATATTACGGAATTGGCTATATATTTATTTTTTTTTACCATTAAATGATCAATAAGCAAAAAATCAATACATAGTATAGTTCTTCAAGGTGAAAGAAAATCTGGAAATGTTTGCAGAACCCGCTGGTTATAGAAAGCAAGGTCTCTAAACTTGCGTTCCGACCAATTAGGATTTGGCTCTGGAGGGTATGACCCAGACAACTAGCCTGAGATGGGGATGGACATAGAATATGAACATGGTGAAATATGTAACATACAGTTATGTGCGACATGAATACATTGATGTATTGATCTTGTATATTAAGTCACTAGAGGAATCAATGTAATAAGAGGAGTTACATGATTTAGGTGCGCACTTCACCAGCTTCTTAATTATGGACTCTATTTCCACGTCATGCACTTGACTATTAATTGCATCATAAATCTAAAGTGGATTCCCAGTGACCTACTGCCATACATAAGCTAGCAACAGTAAAAGGAAGAACACACATCTTTTGACAGACAAACCTCAAAGTGCGTATCAAATAAATAACACACAAAATGGCTTGTCAAATTTCTATCATATACTCAGATCTGCTACAGTTATTTCAGTGACATTCAAAACAAGTAAAACATGAGGATAAAACAATTGCATAAGGCTGTTCTTCATAGAAAAGATGGATAGTCGCTGGAATCTCAAGCAGAATTGACAGCACTTCCACTAACCATGCTGCGGTACATTATACCGAACACAAAAGTATGCTCAGATTTTGTATTTATGAAAGCAGAAATGTGGATAGATAATGATCCTATATGAAGCTATATATGATACAGTACAGAAAAAAGAAGCAAAGGGGGAGACAAGCATCAAGGTCAGATAGGTAAGTCACAGCAATATTTGGAACTGCATAAAGTAGGGGCCTGTATATCATTGTATAAACACTTTGAGCTCTATACCCGGTGGATCCTGTTTATATAATACAGCCAGGACCCGCACCTAACAGCTGCAATCAGTGCCGACACCAATCGCAGCTGTTAACACTTTGGATTCCGCAGTCAAATGCGACCACAGCATCTAAAGTGCATGGCCGCCATGGGGGCCACCATGTATGAACGATCGCTGCCCTCCAGATCATCAACGGAGTGCTACAATTGGTTGCCATGATAACTAAGCCTATTGAAGGCTCCCAGGCTTGTCATTATATCCCTTTTACTATTTACTGCAATGTATTAGTATTGCAATGAATAGTATGAATGATCAGAACTCTGGGGTTCAAGTTTCTAGGGAGTCTGAAAATAAAATAGAAATGTAAAAACTTTTTAAGTATAAAAAACACACACACAAAAAAAAAAGTTCAAATCACCCCCTTCCCTAGATCACATATAAAAATAAACAATAATAAATATAAACATTTTAGATGTACCCGAGCCCCAAAATACCCAAACTATTAAAATATAAAACTATTTATCCCATATATATGGCGATTTTTTTTTCAACACTGTGCTTCCTATAAAAAATGGAATAAAAAGATCAAACCATCAGAACTTTCCCAAAAACACTACAAAAATTATATAAATTTGGTATCGCCGTGATCGTCCTGACCCGCAGAATACAGGTACCATGTAATTTTTACCACATAGTGAATGCCATAAAGATTAAACCCATAAGAAATTGGCACAAATGTTTTTTTTTCCAATTCCACCTCATTCAGAATTTTTTCCAACTTGCCAGTGCATTGTATAGGATATTGAATGGTGCCATTACAAAGTACAATTTGTCCTGCAAACCATAACCCATCATGTGACTCTATGAACTGAAATATGAAATAATTATGGCTCTTGGAATGGGGAGGGAGAAAAACGGTAATGCAAAAACAAGAATTGACAGAGGCATGAAAGAGATAATATGGTATTTCACATTCCCCCTACGCCAAACAGCAGCACAAGATGGGGTATTCCTGCCCCTGTGTGCTGTTAGGACAGGTGGAACTTTTAATTAGCTAACAGTTTTTCCCCCTATAAGAGGCCAGAGCGACCTCCTCCCCCCTGTGTTTTTTTCTGTCCTGTGCGACTGGACAGGTGGAGGAGGCTGTGGCCTCCTCTATGGTTTAGAATAAGGTGTCTTAGATCCTTTCTTCTCTTTCCCTTCTTTCTGAGTGAAAGATCTAGGTTTATACTGCAGTCTTTTGTCTTACCTGCCTTGTGCAGGTTACTGACTTTTTCAGCTGCAGTTCATTTACTGCCCTGCAGTAAGGTAAGCCGTGTCCTCTTTCAGCTTTCCCTCTGTGTTCACTGCACAGACTAAAAGCACTAATTTCTATTGCTATGGGCACTCTGTCAACTTCACAATATCGAAGTCGATTCACCGGCATTATGGTAAGATCCAACCAAATTTTTTTTTTTTTTTTTTATTTCTTGCGGTTTTTCAATGTGCATTTAATTCCTAAGCGGGGACTATATGCTGTGAACCTAAAAGAAGGGTTCAGAGACCTATGTACTGTCATTACGTATTAGGTGCATATTTGCTTATTGCTCACATGATGGTGGATGCTCTAAGGCATTTTGTTGTAAGGTTATGCATGTCTGCACTGCTGTCAGTACGGGGTCCTCCAGCTAGGAGCCCTTCATTTACTGTTGTCATCTCCTGGGTGAAGGAGTACATGAGATTTCTGGTAAGGTTCCCTCTCCCAGTTTTCATAAGAGGTCTTACTTAGAAATAGAAGCCCTAGTGGCTCAAGCTGTAGGGTTACAGACTTGTATGCCTGAATCCACAGTATCCTGGGTTCAATCCCAGTTGCACTTTGCATTCGTGATATAAAAAAAAAAAAAAAAAAAGAAAAGTTAATAAGGTCCATGGTCCATTCACATGGAGAAAGTCTCTAAACTTCATGCTGGACTCTGTCTGCTTGAAAATCTCCCTCCTCTAGGTGGGAAAAGATCATATCAGCAGTGCATTATTTATAGGTAATACAGCGGGTTTCCATCCTAACTGCCAAAGGTTACTGGATCTTATGTCAGGGTCTGCAGTTGCAGTCCCTTGGGCCATATAGCGCATGCGGCCTGCAGAAGGTAAGTCTGAGGCCTGGAATCCCAACCCGTGGGGCCTGCAGGGGCTTCATTTTAAGGGCTGGATGTCCATGTCCAGATAGTCTGGACCCTGTTGACCACAGAGACAGCCCTCTCCGGTAGAGAGCGCATCTACAGGAGATTCCCATACGGGCAATGAGGAATTGGATGGAGGAGGCTGTGTCATCCAGCTGACAAAAAACTCAGCAGTCTGGGTCAAGCCAATTTAGTTATTCCTCAAAATTTGTCTTTCATCCAGGTGGGGTTCCATCTTAAGGATGGGATGTCCATGGTCCAGCTAGCGCTGGACCCTGTTGACTATAAACGCCTCTCTCTCACTAGTGGGGTGAATCTAGAGAAAAGTTCCATAGGAATAAAGTGGAATTGGATGAAGAGTTCATGGTCCAATTTATCTGGACCCTGTTGACCACTGATGCATCCCTCTCTGGTGGAGAGTGTCCACGGTCCAGCTAAGGCCAGACCCTGTTGACTACCTATGTCTCCCTCTCTGGTGGAGAGCACATCCAGATAAGCGTTCCATAGGAGGAACATGAAATTGAATGTAGAGTCCACGGTCCAATTTATCTGGACCCTGTTGACCACTGATGCATCCCTCTCTGGTGAAGAGTGTCCACGGTCCAGCTAAGGCCGGAACCTGTCGACTACCTATGTCTCCCTCTCTGGTGGAGAGCACATCCAGATAAGCGTTCCGTAGGAGGAACATGAAATTGAATGTAGAGTCCACGGTCCAATTTATCTGGACCCTGTTGACCACTGATGCATCCCTCTCTGGTGGAGAGTGTCCACGATCCAGCTAAGGCCGGACCCTGTTGACTACCTATGTCTCCCTCTCTGGTGGAGAGCACATCCAGATAAGCGTTCCGTAGGAGGAACATGAAATTGAATGTAGAGTCCACGGTCCAATTTATCTGAACCCTGTTGACCACTGATGCATCCCTCTCTGGTGGAGAGTGTCCACGATCCGGCTAACGCCAGACCCTGTTGACTACCTATGCCTCCCTCTCTGAGGAGAGCACATCTAGATCGGCTGGGTAGGCTATTTGGTCTCATCATATGTCCGCCTGATCACGGCTTATCCAAGATCCATCGGTCCTTCAACTTGTTCAAGCCAAACAAATACGTAAGGACCCTCCCTCTTCAGGGCATCAAGCAACTTTATCTAGACAGCTCTCCCATTCGGCAAATCCTTGGCCCCCCACACCTTCACAAAGGAAGTGGCCCCGGTCGTAGCCGCTCTGCGCCTCCAAGGGATCTTATTGTCCCATAACTAGACGAATGGCTCCTAAAAGCCCGGTCAAAGGAGGTGCTTGCTACACAGTTGGAATCCACTGTGGCTTTCCTAAATGAGCTGGGCTGGCTAATAAACTGGCAGAAGTCGGTAGTGGTTCCATCTACCCCGATTCAATTTCTGGGGTTTATCTTTGATTCTCTCAGCATGATGATCTCCCTGCCTCCTCCTTGGAAGGAGAAGATTGGTCAAGCGGCTCATCACCTATCCACAACCCAGAAGGTTACTATCAGGACCGCCATGAAGGTCCTAGGTCTCATGTCCGCAGCCATCAAGGCAGTTCTGTGGGCCCTATGGCACATGCGCCCCTTACAGTGTGAGATCCTGAGAGTCGGGAACCACAGTCCTTCGGGGCTACAGAGGCCTATCCAGTTATCCATCAGAACCCATCGATCACTGGCTTGGTGGTCCCAGCTCAGAGATGGGAAATCCACGGTCCAGACATCCTGGACCCTGTTGACCACAGATGCCTCCCTCACAAGATGGGGAGTGCTTCTGGGGGAGACCCCGGTACGTGGGACCTGGAACCAGCTTAGAGAAGGCTCATTCGTCCAACTGGCGAGAGCTCACTGCGGTGCACCGTGTGCTTCTAATGTTTGCACCCCACCTGCAAAGGAAAGCTGTGAGAGTGAGAACAGACAACTTAACAGCAGTCCGATATATCAGCAAACAAGGAGAGAACCAGATCCCCCTCGCTTCTGCAGGTGACAAATCTAATATTCTCCTGGTGGAGAGGAATCTTTCACAACTATCAGCGGTTCATATTCGAGGTGGGCTGAACATCCTTGCGGATCAGCTAAGCAGAGGCCTGGTGACGACAGGCGAATGGTCCCTAAAATCCGGACATCTTTCATCATCTCACTGAGATGTGGGGTCTCCCCGAGCTGGACCTGATGGCCACCCAGTACAACGCCAAAGTGACGAGGTTTTGCTCCCTCTACCGGGAAGACAATCCTTTGGCGGTAGATGCCCTGTCAATACCTTGGAGGTTCAAACTGGCATACGTTTTTCCTCCTATTCTGATGATTCCGAAGGTATTGGCGAAACTCAGGCAGGACCAGACTTCGGCAATAGTGATCATGCCGTTCTGGCCAAAAAAAGGGCATGGGTTACCCACCTCATCTTATTGAGTCAAGGGACCTACTGGAGGCTTCCACAAGTCCAAAACCTGGTAATTCTGAACTGACAGCTCTGCCAGGACCTGGACAGGTTCAACCTCATGGCCTGGAGGTTGACCGCATCGTATACGGAGATAGACGATTATCCCAGGCCGTTCTAAGAACGTTGGCCCATTCAAGAGCGGATTCAACTAACAGGAGTTACCAAAGGATCTCGGATAGGCAGCTTAATAACTCTGCTATCGAATCGGTCTTGGAGTTCCTACAGAGTGACCTGGATAAGGGGCTAACTCCAGCTACCCTGAAGGTTCATGTTTCAGCACTTTCCGCTCTTCTAGGGACCTGGTTATAACAAGATCCTCTATTAAAGTAATTCCTTAAAGGGGCCTCTAGGCTCCGCCCTCAGATGCAGCCCCCTGTCCCGCAATGGGACTTGGCTGCGGTTCTTCAGGGGCTTTGTTCTCCCCCCTTTGAACTCTTAACAGAAGTGGACTGGAGATATCTCGCCTACAAGGTAACCTTCTTGTTGGCAATTACCTCTGCCAAAAGGGTTGGAGAATTACAAGCTTTGGCTGCCTCGGAGCCATTCATTACCTTTTTCCCTGATAGGGTTCAACTTGGGTTCATCCAGGGATTTTGTCCTAGGGTCGCATATATCTGCGCATATATTTGGATTGTACAGCTTCCTTTCCAAGAACCTGCTCATCAATACCTACGGCCATAACAAAGGTGTTAAAGCCTCTAAAGCCACCCTGTCAAGATGGATCAGGGAGGCCATCGCTTGCTCTCTTCGCGCTCAAGACCTACCAGTACCGGAATTGGACCAACTTCCCGGTCAGAGAGACGCTCGCTCTCCTTAGAGCAGATATGTTCTGCTGCTTCCTGGAGGTTTCATCTGATGTTCGCCAGACACTGCAGATTGGACTGGCGCAGCTCAGAGGCCACAGCCTTCGGACATTCTGTCTTGGCATCTGCTTGCCAAGATCTCCCACCCTAGTTGGGATTTTACTTGCTAGATCCCCATCTTGTGCTGCTGTTTGGCGTAGGGGGAATGGAAGATTATGAAGATAATCTGTTTTCCCTTAGCCCAAACAGCAGCACAAGGCTCCCTCCCATTGTTTATGGTAATGTTTGTATTGTTATATTGCCTTTTATACTTTTTGACTAACACAGGGGGGAGGAGGTCGCTCTGGCCTCTTATAGGGGGAAAAACTGTTAGCTAATTAAAAGTTCCACCTGTCCTAACAGCACACAGGGGCAGGAATACCCCATCTTGTGCTGCTGTTTGGGCTAAGGGAAAACAGATTATCTTCATAATCTTCCATTCTTTTGGCATTTATTGTGTTTAGTTCCCATTTGTACTGCTTGACATTTTTATTTTATTGACATTGATATTTTAATAACTTTACATGAATAGACTCTATATTCAATTCCTTTTATATTTTTTATTATGTAAATTGCAAATGGTTTCTAACTTATTTAACATTTAGATATTACTATTGTATAATATTACTTTGTATTTGAAAGTACCATATTCACTGCTAGATATTTTATAGTTGTGCCCCCCCCCCACATCTGTTTGACTTTATATCTTGACCTAAGGTTACAT
Source organism: Leptodactylus fuscus (assembly GCF_031893055.1). NCBI lineage: Eukaryota > Metazoa > Chordata > Amphibia > Anura > Leptodactylidae > Leptodactylus > Leptodactylus fuscus. The sequence continues at coordinate 43,858,860 of NC_134267.1, forward strand.
ATGTGGCGCATTTTCTAATATTATATACTCATATTTAAGAAACCGATTCAACCTCTTATATGCTTTATTGAGATTGAGACGTTCTCATATACAAGTATCCTTGCTATTACTAACTTTGCAACTAGCTTTCGTCGTCCTTCGTCCTCTGATTATGTATATATATATAATTTTCCTGTTTTGCAGATATATTATCAAGTCCCTTTGTTGTATATTTTGTGCTTTTTTGTAAGTGCGTTTGTGTGTTCACACTGGTGGAGTTTTTTGGTTTTAATTCACGTGTAAGTTATTTCATCTGATTGCCTGGTCAATAGGGTTGAGCAATCGTGTTCGGAAAAGATCGGATTGCGATCGGAAATCGAGAAAATTTCACGATCGCGATCGGAATTCCGAACACAATCTTTTTAGGTGGGATCGAGATCAGGACTATTTCCCACAATGCTTTGCTTAGCCTTCAAACTGAGTATACGCTCCTCTCATTCTGAGTGGAGTGTATACTCAGTGTGAAGGCTTAGCTGCGGTTCCATAGGAATGAATGGAAGCAGGCCGGCACACAGCCTTAACCCCCTATGCGACGGCTGCCTCCATTCATTCTAATAGGAGACGAAACTAACATCTCTAGTAGCTACGGTGCCCGGTGTTCTCCTTCTTCTTTGCCTGGCTGCCGCTCTACGCTGCTCTTCTCGCCTTGCTGCCGCCGCCTCCCAGGTTAGTGTTTAAAGAGCTAGGAAGGCGGGGCTTGTGGCCTAGGAGAGTGTGGGTGGGTACAGGGTAGGGAGACGTGACGTCTCCCCTCGCAGTACCCACCCACACTCTCCTGACCCGCCCACACTCTCCTAATCTGGGAGGCAGGGGGTAGCGAGGCGAGAAGAGGAGCATGGAGCGGCAGCAAGGCGACGAAGAAGGAGAACACCGGGCACCGGAGCAGCCATCTCTGCAGGTAAGTGGACACCAGGGGGGACTAAGTAGCCAGAGGATTAAAAAAAAAATCCTCTGGCTACTTAGTGATTCACTACACAGCGTGGATTCTAACAATTAAAGCGTTCAATTGTTAGATTCCATGCTGTATAGTGAATAGGATTGCTTCTAAAATCCGATCTCCGATTAATAAAAAAATCCCATTAACTTGCATTGGGATTGGAATTGGGATCGAGATCAGGTTCGAATGAAAAATGATCGGAAATCGGATTTTAAAATCGATCCTGAAAAGTCAAGATCGGCTCAACCCTACTGGTCATTCAACGGAAGTATATATCCCGATACAAGGATGTAGTTCAGTATTGCTATGAGTAAGAAGCACACGCCTCGAAACACGTAGGTTTCCTCCACTTCAGTGCTCCACACAAGCTGCACGCATCATCATGTGGGTTTTCTCTGACAATTTTTACATTTTTTGTAACTGGTGATTCTTCTTTTCTTTTATGGACACTTATAAAAGTTATATTTTATTTTTAATACAAAGGTTTTATTCTGCTGAATTTTTGCATTTTTCTTGGATTATCTGCCTGGACCGGAAGGTTTTTTTCGTGCACATTTAACCGTGTCACCTTAAGATATGCAGTAGCTGTGAGGCACACTTCTTTATTTGGTAAAAAAAAATATATACAGTATTATAAATTAAAAAAGGGTTCAATGGTTCATTCATCTTCCTACAAGCATGGCACAGCAGAAATCTGGATTCATGAGACAAAGCGGTCATTTTGCACAGCTCAGTGATCGATTTTTGTACTCTTTTGCCTACTGGAAACGTTCCTATCCTTTTATTTAGACAGCAATGGAGCTGGAAGTCATTTGCTGTTATAGCCCATCTGTGCCAAGGAACAACAAGTGCATTTGGAGACCCTAGTTGGAGCACCACCATTGCATTTGGCTGCTTTTGCACCTTCTGTTCATCAGAATGTTTAGGAAGTCTATATAGCTTCCGGATCCATTCTGTTTCGATAACAAGGAATACAATAGAACCTGCTCTATAATCATTAGTGTTGTCAGAACTCAATGGATCTGGATGCTCCATAGAGTTGAATGCAACACAGAATTTAGTCGGATGCCTGTGATAAACTCGGCCCCCAACTTGGATGCCCACACGGTCGTGTGCATGGACCCTACCAGTCATCTGTAGTAGGCGTAATTGTCCATTACCTATTTGTAACGCTGCAACAAAGTCACATAGATTAGCAATGGGCATAAGCGAGGAGCAGGCAATATTACAAGAACTGCTTGCCAGTGACGAATGCAGCATTCTCCTGCACAGAAGCTAGCAGTAAATAAGTAAAATATGCACTATCATCTTAGAGATAACTAGCTATCTGTGCAGGTAGTCAGATTAGATCATACTTTTATTAAAAAAAAAATAGCTTACAATCTTCAAAGGAAAGAGTCCTAGACATATGACTGAGTGTAGAAGAACTAAGAGTGAAAGCCTTTCTATACAGAGTTTGCTCGAGAATAAAAAAGCAGAACCCAGCATCTTCCTTTAGTCCTTCTGCCAAGCATTGTATGGCACCCTGAAGATAACAAGTCTAAAGAGTTCCCACTGTTCTCTCGCTGCAGAGAAGATAAATTATGGACAAGGGAAAACTGACATTTGTGAATGCTGAAAAATACATGTGGAGGGTTTTTCTACCGACCCGCTACTAAATTGATCTGATATTGATTGATGATTTCCTATTGATCTGGCACAGAACAGACTGTGAAATAAAATAGAATTTTTCACTACGTTTAGCACCATAGCAACGCAGCACAGACGGTAATGCTCACTGGTGAAGGCTTTTATTAGTTACCAGATACGTAATAAACTCGGGCAGATAGAGCATTTCTGAGCTGTCAATGACTTGCGTGACAGAGTTAATCCAGATACTGAATGTCTGTAAATGTCCTGTCCATCAGGATTTAATGCTACACAATCTGCTCACCAAAAAAGAATTATTCTACCCCATCACTGCACAGCATTTCAGTTCTCGCACCTTGAAATGTGGTGCATTTATCAAAAGGCTTAGAGATGCTTAACTTCTTTTTTCAGTTTATTCAGATGCTTATCTTCTATACTATCACCTGAATTCCAGGTTTAGTTTTATGTACAATTTCTAAGCTAAAAATGTTTCTTTACTCTGGTGACTCTTGGGAAATCTAACAAAGTATCTGATTGTATCAATGAAGCATCATATATATGGTATGGACAGACAGAGGTATGTGGACGGGTTTATGAAAGACTACATTGCAGATGCTTCCTTATATACCGTGTTTCCCCAAAAGTAGGACACCCCCGAAAGTAAGGCATGCGGGGGGTTTCTGTTAAATTGCCTAATATAAGGCATGCCCAAAAATCGTGTGCACAGCAAAGCCGGCTGCTGCCTCCACTGTCCACTGTCCCCCGAAAATAAGACAGGTCATATATTTAGGGCGACAATTTAATATAAGACACTGTCTTATATTCGGGGAAACACGGTAGAACCATCAGATGATAACAGATGTTATCAACCACAGTCCCATATAGGGCTCCCAACCTACATTCCCTATCAGTATGTCTTTGGAGGGTGGGAAGAGATCAGAATACCTGGAGGAAACCCACGCAAACACATGGAGAACATACAAACTCCTTGCAGATGTTGTCTGGTCAGATTCAAACCCAGGACTCCAGTGCTGCAAAGCAAGAGTGTTAACCACTGAGCCACCATAGTGCCCAATTCCTGTTATGGGTCCACACTGCCTCCAATTAATTTTTTGGTTCTATTTTTCAAAAGTGTCATGTCCCATCTCTTGTCTTACTGTACAGGTATGCTGTACTTCAACATATCTCCAGAGAAAGGTCCTGCATTCATATATTTGTGAGACAACGACTTTAAGGCATTCTGTCATGTACTACCCTCTCAGGCTCTACACTGAGCACATTATTATAGCAGTTTTGTCCACAGTGTTTCCTTAAATAGGTTTTCCTCTGTCATATGTACATTTATGGCATAACAATTGCATTAGGACAGCATTCTTGGCCGTTTATGTATTGCCTATACATGGTAATAGAAAGTGACTATGAATATTTCAACCTATCAAGGAGCCAGAAACCTTATTCTTGGGACCATGGAAATCCCACTGGTTAGACTCCTACCAGTCACACATTCATTGTAGTTATACATGTATAGGCTATTATCAGTCCATTTCCCTGCTCCCCTGTGAAAAATCCTGCTGTATTTCATGAAAGGCTTTCAGGTCTATCATTGGTTACAATGGTCACCTGATAAACTTACAGGGGACCTTTATAAAGACTAAAGGGGAAGCCAGTGCAGGAAACTGAGTCCTAGGGAGAGGTGACTAGTAATCTACTATGTTTAATGGTCCTCAGCAGCATAAGATAAGATTATTTAAGGAGCAGATTCTCCTGTACTTACTGTGTGCGGTGTAAGGCAGCTAGTACATTCATCAGCTCAAGGAAAACTACATTCAACAGGAACAGCATGGAGAGAGAGGGGCTACTTTATAAAGGAATCTTTATAAAGTATTAAAAATGAACATTTTATTTGCAGTAATGATAATGTATCCAATTACTTTTGAGCCCCTGAAATGAGGCTCGGTTCACATCTACATTTGGTATTCCATTTGGGGAATCTGCTTGGAGACCCATGTGTTTTCTGTGTGCGGTCTCTACGAGTCAAAGTACTTCATGAACTACTTTCCTCTCCACAGGACTCGTGCGGACAACGCACGGAAAACACACGGACCCCACTATAGTTTATGGGGTCTGTGTGCTTTCAGTGCTCACCACTTGTCAATGCGTCCCCAAGCAGACTCCCCGAACGGAATACCAAATGCAGACGTGAACCAGGCCTGAGGAGGCTTTGTAGAAAAACGGTTGGAATTCTTAAACGTTTCACAGTATATATTTGTTTAACCCCTTGCATTAAACCTGAAAGTACACAGTACAATTGCATCTCAGATGTTTCATTTCAAATCCAATGAAGATTGTGTCACTATCCAGATATTTCTGGCCCTAACTGTTGATTTCAGTTATATTTTGTAATAAATAAGATAGTTACTATATAATGTACCGACAATAAAATTTACGATTTGTCCTCGGAATAGGGTTGTCACAATAAGAAATTGTCCAGTCTAACTACATGAAGAGCTTGACAGAGTGACTAATTCATGAACGCTGCACCCTGAGGTTTCCCTAGAGCAGCCTCATACCTCTCCGCACTGCAGTGTTTGATGGTGTGCTGCAGAAACTTACACTCATAGGTTCTTAAGATCTGACCATGGCGCCTGCAGTAATCTACAAGACATCACCTGTTGCTGTATTATAACCATCATATACTGTATTCACATCTTACTGCTGACATGGGTTTGGTCCCTAGGTTTAATATTAAGGCATTGTGACCTGCACTGTAATGAAATAATCCCGTCTAAAATAATTGAAAATAAAATAGTTAACAATGCAATTAATGCATTAAATACATGTATATATCATTCTACGCGACACGTGATTTACATGATTTCTTTATAGAAAAAAAAAAAAATCTCATTTTAATATGCGTTTACAGGCTGTCAATCCCCATAGACTAAATTGATAAAAACTCTTCCACAAAAATAATTATGCTTTGGTACAAGGCTGCCCTGAGTGAGTATGACGTTGAACCAATACACATAAAAAGACTGTCTACCACTGCTTGCGAGTCAAGAGCTCCTCCTAGTGGACATCTGTAAAATGACTACAAGGAAAATCCACCATCGCTAGGATGTTGCATTGTTTAGAAGTAAAATTAACTCGGCTGTTATATAGAAAAGCATTGATCAGACATAAACATACCTGAGATATATAGTAACATGCAGACTAAGGGAAAACAATCTTAAATTAGTTTACAGATGTCAAGTCTTGTCTTCATGATCTATGCAATGTTTTTTGCTCGCTCCTTTCCACAATGATCAAAAGGATACAAGTGAAAGTGAATGTTAAAGATTTACTATATCATGCACAATAACGTAAAAAACAAGACTTTTATGTCTACCTTTCTTTACCATCTCTTGTGCCCGTTATATCATTGCATTTGTGTTATGCGGATAGGCTGGCACATTTTCTGGCCTTTTTGCTGCCATCTATTTATCAATCTCCCTTGCAGTTTTCAGAGTTGCAAGCAAATAAATTCCCTTTCAGCCACAATCCTGTCAATTGCCCCAATGGAAAATGCTCCGATTTGTAAAATTAGGCATTATTCAGATAGCCATAATTCAGCCACATTTCAGCATTCATCATACAGTAGAGAGACTCAGACCCACTGCGCTTATGTAAACCAAACCCGTCTCACTATAGAGTTCTCTAGTGATTTTAAGGCTGTTTTCCCATCTCCCTGTTTCCCTAAACAGGACACTATGAAGTATCACAATACTTGTAATTACTAGAAATCTAATATAAATATAGGTCAGAAGTACACACATGCTTCTAGAGCAGGGGTCCCCAATCACCAGTCCGTGGACCAGGACATTGGGGAGGGGGTGTTTACCGGTCCGCGGTGCGGTAGGCTGGCCTCAGTCTTAGCTGGATACTTTGTGCTAGGCTACGTTATGGTAACATGTAACCTAATGGGTAGAGTCCTGTAGCTGCTACAGACACCCCACTACCCGATAGTTTATGCAATACCATAGCCACGTGGACTATCGCGAAGTATCTAGCCTTGGTGTCTAGCGATTCGCCATTCCTGCTCAGATGATAGTGTCACGCCTGTCTGCCCCACAGAGCATCACAGCAGAGAGCCTTCCCGTCCACATGGTGGAGCCCGCCTATAATATAATCTAACCCCCTCCGTAACCCCACCTCTGCCCCACCATGGAAAAAATGGTCTTGATTGAAGTCGGTCCCTGGTGCACAAAAGGTTGTGGAACACTGTTGTAAGAAAGGACTGTGTGTTTACATAGAGAGACAACAGACTTGGCTTTATTAGCAAACTGCAATTAGCTGAACTGATTGATCTGCAGAGTTGTAGATAACAGTGAGAGCAGTGAGTGAAGTCATCTGTCCCGTCTTATCACACAGACGGCTCAATGGAAACAATGTGTAATCAATGGGAGGAATAAGTTCACACAGCAGGAAAACAAAGCAGCGATGTTAAAGCAGTATATTTATTAAAACTCTTCAGTTTACTTAACAGGTGTCTTGTGTTCACAATATGGACTACATTTTGTAAGTCTGAATGAAGTTTTATATGTGGTGGATCCTGAATGTTCACCTGACAATACTTTACAGGCTCAATACGAGCTCAATACACATTTCTCTCCGATAATATACAAATGTAGCAAACTTCTACAATTGGTTAAACCGCTGAAGACTGGTTGTTTTCAGACAAAGAGATACTTAGTAGCGTGTATGTGTTTCTCAGTAAATTTTAACATTTATATGTATCCTAGGGAAAAGGGGGTGATTTGAACTTTTAATATTTAAAAAAAAAATGTCCTTTTTTGTCTGATCACTCATCCAATGGATTACAAAATATTGCCATTTGTATGAAAGGCTTCATTAAACAGCCTGTGTTAGAAGTATATGCGAAACAAGTGTGGGAGCTTTCAATAGCCTAACGAGTGTGTTTTCCTCTTTGGACTTTCTGCCCTTATAGATATATAGAAGAAAAAGTCAGAGTTTCCACAGATATAACTGATATGCTGCAATTTTCAGAAATGCAAGTGTTTTTGAAATTGCAGCTTTTACACTGCAGATTTATTTCTGCAATGTGTACATGGGATTAGCTAGAATTTACATTGCAGGTACTGTAAAATGTAGTGTTTTTGCAATGTAGAGTCCCGGCCTTATACAGTTATTGTTATATTTTCACACCTTAAAAAATAAAATAAAAATTCTCAGAGTTGCTATATTCTGACACCTGTAACTTTTTATATTCCAGTATACAGGGATGCATAAAGCGTCTCCTTTTGTGAGGCAAAATGTAATTTTTATTTATACGATTTTGGGGAACGTCTATTGTTTTGATTGCTTTTTATCTAAATTTTCATTTTGATTTTATTTTCACTCTGCTACAGCGTCTACCATATTGGGAAAATACTTTTAAATGTTTGTAGACCAGAAGTTTTCAGACACAACGATACCTAATGTGTAAGTGTTGTAAAATGAAAAATGGAGCAATATGAATTTTTAGTTCTGTTTTTTTTTTTTTTTTTTTATTATTCTTAATTTTATACTGATCACTATTTCAATACACTGCTATGCTAATGCTTTGAAATGTATTGAGAAATGCATATGCTTCTATTACAGACTGCATAGCGACACCTGTAATAGGCTCCCAGCTGTTATACTAACTGATCTCACTCCCAGGGCCAGTGATCCACCCTAAAATGGCAGCACTCAACCGCCATATTTAAATACCCAACATCACCATAATAGCACAGCATCAGACGTCGGGAAAGGGTTAAGGAGCTTAAATCATATTTGGTAAAGCTGAACAAAATATAATTTGTGCAATTGATATTGTCGAATTCAAAATTATAATAGTCAGTCTTACAATGTGCCAGTTATATTACCATATCTGATACTGGATGATAAATCTGGAACATTTTTAGACTCGTGTTCAAGATTATACCAACTATTAGTTGGCTTATTTTGAGCCAGAATTTTGCTCAAGATTTCTGTCACAATTGAAGTGCACATTGGCACATCTCAAGCAATCCCCTTTTGGATAAGTCACACCCTATCTTAAGTTTGAAAGTGTCTATGTTAGGCCGAAACTGAGCTGCAACTAGTATAGAAATTTCTAATGTCCTACCGACTCTTCTGCTGAACAGATCTTCCGGAGTTCCGCTGAAGAAAATGGCATGCATTGTCACTGGTCCTCTTCCTCTGGCCACTGACTGACCGTTGAAGCCAATAAGTGGCTTCAGTTAACTACAGAAGAGTCCTAGGAAAAGCTGCCAGAGCAGAAGAACCACTTCTGTTCCAAGTAACACGCTGGGAGAACACTGGGACAAATGAGTATGATTTTTTTATATATATATTTTTTAATATTTTTCAATGCCCCCACCCCACCCACCGTTACATCTTGCTAGCGTCTCCCTGCCATGAGATTGTGGCCCCCGAAGTTAGGCCTCATACATATAATGGGGAAATGTGAAAGTGAAAGCGCTGAGGGGAAAACAACAGTTGTGACTAACAGGGAAGGATTATAGCAACGACGCCAAAGACTCATTGCTAAAGGGGCCGCACCACCACACACAACACACAAACATTTTGCAAACACCATATAAACATCACACAGACAGCACACATACACCAACCCACTAGCACAACACCACACAAATACCACAACCCACCACACAAACACCAGAGCACTCTAGACACACACAGCACAAACACCACCACACAAATACCACATGCACACACACGCACACATACACGCAAACAAACTCGGATGGATGAACACTATACACACGGACAAACAGAGCACACATAACTGCTGGACGCATAGACACTTGCACTGCACACGCACAAACACATGGATCACACACGCACATATATGTATAAATGTACATGGACCACACATGTGCATGCACACACGCTTTTTTTTCCATGCGGTTTTTGCCAATTCTGCGCCCAAATACTCGACGTGGATTTTACGCCACCCATCGACTGTATTGATTTTTGCAGGCAGAATCCGCCTGAAGGAGGCTTCTTTTTCCACAAGTGGAAAAATAAAGCGAGTGGAACCCATAGAGCTCTATGGGGAGGCGTTTTTTCCATGTGGATTCTGACGTAGATTCAGCGTCAATATCAGGGCCAAAAAAAGGAAAATGACGCTGTATTTGGCGCTAAATTTTCAGCTAGCGGACAATTACGCGAGTGGAAAAAAAAGCTAGCCAAACCCATTGAAATCAATGGGAGGCTTTTTTTCAGATAAGAAAATTCAGCGCTAAATACAGCGTCATTTTCTTCCGTGTGAATGGACCCTAATACTGTGTGAGGGCTGCTCTGTATTTACTATTCCTCCTATTATATCTCTTATGAGTGTCAAGTGTTGCTTCCAAGCGACATGCCCTTCAATTTTAAGCGTCTGCAGTTCCCAATCTGTCTTGCATTTGCTATGACTTTAAAGCACGGGCTGTAAACGCAGCACTAAAGCGCTGTGGGAACAACTGCGGCGTGAATGCATCACGGTTTTTCCCACAGCAATCAGAACAGAAAGTCCACAGAGTTTTCCTCCGCGGACTTTCTGTTACAATTGTATCTACGGGGAAGCCACCGGCGTTTCCGTAGATATAATTGATATGCTGCGATTTTCAAAACCACAACGGTTTTGGAAATAACAGCGTGTACGCGCTGCAATTTTTTCTGCAAAGTGGGGATGGGATTCGCATGAATTTCATCCACTTTGCAAGTACTGTAAAACGCCACGATTTGCAACATTTCCGTTCTGTGGGGCCCCAGCCTAAGGGTAAGTTCACACTGGGTTTTTTGGTCAGGATTTTGCTTTTATCTGCCTCAAAATCCTCTCTCATTTTGTTCCAGCTCCTGGAAAAAGAAGTGAGATGTTCATTCTTCAGGCCATTTCACCTCGCGGCATCTGCCTTAAGACACTCCCTCCCAACTAGGCTCATTCATTTGGGCCTAATCTGAAGCAGAGTGCGCGACTGGATTTAAGTACAGTGCACTGGCATCCAGTCGCAGCTACCCGTATTTTGGACCACCTCAGGTTCCAGTCCAAAAAAACCCAGTGTGAACTTATCCTAAACAAAGCACAAGGTCTATCACTCAAAGTAGCCGGCATTAATTTGGAGACATTTTTCACATGGACAGTTGTACATTGCTTGCTCTTGAGTGGGTAACCCCAACAATCTTTTCACATACGGTATGCACCTGAAGGTAAAACCAGAAACATTGTTACCAAAAAGCACCACAATAGATAGTTGTGTAACTGGAAACCAATTTTGCTCTTTGGTCCGTGAACTACTTATAGATTACACTGGAGGGAGGGGGGGAAGGTTGTACTATGTTGTTAATTGGGTGTAAAGGTTTTATATGTTTGTGTAAGGGGCAGAATTGTAATTTTTGATAAACAAAATAGTTAAAAAAATTGTTGTAATTGTTTATACTACATAATATGTATTGAATATGTAAAATCAATAAAAACGTTGAAATTAAAAAAAAAGTTGTTCACATCAATGTTACGACAAATTAGGAAAATGCCAAAATAATTAAAATTTTAAGTGGGAAAAAAAAGATTTACTGTAGCTCTGAAAATGTCAATTTCCCTGTGACACTGAAAACTGTACTTTAGCATAACCAACAATTTAACATATTCTACGTGAGCAAAGTGGGTACTCTACTAGTAGTATAATATAACTGCATTTGGCTAATATTTTATGTTAGTGTATTTCACCTTTGTATTGCGGTTCTGGTACTAACTACCATGGCAAGTGTTGTCATCTTCAAAAACAACTGAACCCGACAAAGTTGAGGGGTCCTATTACAGGTAAATCGGGTCCATATTATATTGAATCTATTCTACCTGACACGGTTCTGTTAAGAATGATAAACTTGACAGTATGGTTAGCAGAGCTTTATATATGGTGGCAAATAGTATTTTGACATCAAATCCTCAGTGAAGCCATGGTCATCATAATTTCTTTTCCTATGTAACAATTATATAACAGCTATTAAAAAGATCTGTCTGCTCTCCTGACTCGTCTGATTTAGTAAATACGTGTGTCGCCTATGTAATAGTTCTGGAACGTCTTTTGAACGGCACGTTCCTCTGTTATTCCTCCTACAAATTTTTGAAAAAAATTGACTACTGGTACTCTCAGCACAGATGGGTGTTATATACCACTGGGTATAGCGACATGTCCCCAGTTGTCAATGTATTTATAATGTTTAGTTAGAATAAAAGCAAAATATCTAAGAAAAAATTGTCCCAGAATATGGAATTCATGGTGAATACAAGTATATACAGAAACAGACATAACAGGGCAGATGACGGACGACTTTTAATATGTCACTTATCAAGAATTTGCAAAAGAGAAACAGAGAGACACCGAGCGGACTAAGTGCAGTATTACACTGTCGAGATGGGTCACGTCTTGAATAGAGATGAGCGAACACTAAAATGTTCGAGGTTCGAAATTCGATTCGAACAGCCGCTCAATGTTCGTGTGTTCGAACGGGTTTCGAACCCCATTATAGTCTATGGGGAACAGATACTCGTTAAGGGGGAAACCCAAATCCGTGTCTGGAGGGTCACCAAGTCCACTATGACACCCCAGGAAATGATGCCAACACCTCTGGAATGACACTGGGACAGCAGGGGAAGCATGTCTGGGGGCATCTAACACACCAAAGACCCTCTATTACCCCAACATCACTGCCTAACAACTACACACTTTCCACATTCAAAAAAACCTCTATCAAAGTGGGAAAATACCTGGAAACCTTCTTTACTCCCCAAATGGATGGACACAAACCCCAATTTAAGCTCAACAAACAGTAACAACCACCCCTTTAAATCACGTTCCCCATGACAACCACAAATGGAATAGGCAATGGGAATTCCAAAAGCCCTCACCCTTAACTGTCATTTTGAGTGTGTGTGTGTGTGTGTGTGTGTGTGTGTGTGTGTGTGTGTGTGTGTGATGTGGTAAGACCTTCCAAAATTCACTTTTCTAGCCCTTAACATGAGCCCTTCCAAACAAAGTTACATGACCTTAAGCTGAGCTACCAGCAGAGATTGAGGCCCTTGGCATGAGTAGAGCCTTGCACCAGCAGTGTTTTTGGCACTTAGGGTGAGTTGAGCCTTGTACCAGCGTGTGTCCCTTAACATCAGGCGGGCCCTAAGTTCTGCGCTTTGCACAAAAGTTCCACATTAACTAGGCTGAATGGTACAAAGATTAGTAGGCCCGAGAACCAGGAACAGGTCTTGCAATGGCTGTCGGATAACGCTTAAAGCACATTGTCCACCAGCCAGTCAGCCTCTACCTCCTCTTACTCAACAGTCTTGTCCTCCTTCCACCCAAAATTCCCAATCTTCCCAGAACAATAACCCCAACTGTCCCTGCTCCCCAGAGCTGTTCTCCCTTCCTTTGACTGTACCGCAACCTGCCCCTCCATTTCGCGATTCCACGGACCTAACAGACGAGTATCTGTGTCCAGATGCTCAAACACTAGAGTCTCCTCCATTCCATCTCCGGTCGATTTGGTGGCGGATGACCAGCAACCCACCCTCATCGACGACGATGAGACGCAGTTGCTGTCAGGGCAGCCAGTTGACATGCGCATTGTGCAGGAGGAGGAGGCGAGACAGGAGTTGGAAGAGGAGGTGGTGGACGACGAGGACACCGACCCCACCTGGACAAGGCAGATGTCAAGCTGGGAAAGTAGTGTGGATGTTGAGGCAGGTGCAGCACCAAAAAGGGTAGCTAGAGGCAGAGACATGTCCAGAGGCAGAGGTCAGCTGCTTTGCCGAAGCCAGGCCAGACCCGGAATGTCCGAAGATGTTCCCTTTTGTACCCAGCCCAGAAAAACTCCCCCATCGAGGGCACGTTTCTTGAAGGTGTAGAGTTTTTTCAAGGAATGCGCCGAGGACAGATATAGTGTCGTCTACACAATTTGCCTCTCGAAATCGAGTAGGGGCCCTGAGAAGAGCAACCTGTCCACCACTTCAATGCACCGTCATTTGGAATCCAAGCAATGGAATCAGTGGCAGGCAGCAACGGCAGGACAAACGTCGCCCGCCGTTCATGCCACTGCCTCTGCTCACAGTGCTGGCGATGCACTCCAGAGGACGAGCCAGGACATCACTTCATCTGCCTCCGCCACTTTGTTGACTTCTCCCTCATCCTCCCCTGTTTCTGTCTTATCTCCTTCTCCTGCACCATCAAAGGCACCATCAGGCGCTTCTTTACAACAACCCACCATCTCTCAGACATTGGAGCGCCGGCAGAAATACACCGCTAACCACCCACCCACGCAAGCCTAGAACGCCAACAACGCTAAACTGCTGGCCCAGGAGAGGTTGGCGTTCCGGCTTGTTGAAACTCCCGCCTTCCCGGACCTGATGGCAACTGTGGCACCTCACTATGCCGTCCCTAGCCGTCTCAACTTCTCCCGGTGTGGCGTCCCCGCCTTGCACCAGCACGTGTCACTCAACATCAGGTGGGCCCTTAGTTCCGCGCTTTGCTGCAAGGTCCACTTGACCACCGACACTTGGACAAGCGCCTGTGGTCAGGGATGCTGCAGTGCTTATCTTTAATGACAGGCAGGGTGAATGTGGTGGAGTCTGTTCCCCGGGTGCAAACTGGGGTGGCCTATCTCCTCTCCCAGGCCAAAATTCATGGCAGGAGTAGACTGAAACCCTACGACGCTGCAACCTCCACCACAGCTACTAGCGGCAAACGCTAAAACACTGGTGTGGGGAGACGTCAGCAGGCGGTGCTGAAGCTCATCAGCTTGGGGACAGACAGCACAGTGCCTCCGAGGTCAGGGATGCCATCCTGGCTGAGATGGCATTTTTTTTTCCCTGCTACATCTGGGGCCTGGCATTTTTACGCCTGTGATAATGGCTGGAACCTGGTAGCGGCTCTGGAGCTTGCCAGCCTCCAACACGTTCCATGTTTGGCCCACGTCTAACCTAGTGGTGCAAAGTTTTTTAAAAACATACCCAAATGTACCGAAGCTACTGTTGAAAATGCGGCGCTTGTGCGCCCACTTTTGCAAGTGCACAGGAGTCGCTGCTAGCCTAAAAACACTCTAGCAAGGCTTACATCTGTCCAAACACAGGCTGTTGTCCGTCATTCACACACGCTGAAACCCTACAATACCATATCTTGAGCAGGGTGTGTGAGCTGCACAGACCTTTGATGGAGTTCCATCTACAAAACCCAAGGGTTCCTCAAAGTCAGCAACCAAAGTTTCTGCACCATGAGTTTCCAGGGGTGGCAGAGTTATGGCTAGGGGAAGAGGCATGGATAGGGATGATGTCTAGGGGCAAAAGCAGTGTGGATGTGGAGGCAAGCTAAGCAGGAAAAACTGGGGATACAAGCTAAGGCATGGACTGGGGTGATGTCTAGGGGCAAAAGCAGTGTGGATGTGGAGGCAAGCTAAGCAGGAAAAACTGGGGGTACAAGCTAAGGCATGGACTGGGGTGATGTCTAGGGGCAAAAGCAGTGTGGATGTGGAGGCAAGCTAAGCAGGAAAAACTGGGGGTACAAGCTAAGGCATGGACTGGGGTGATGTCTAGGGGCAAAAGCAGTGTGGATGTGGAGGCAAGCTAAGCAGGAAAAACTGGGGGTACAAGCTAAGGCATGGACTGGGGTGATGTCTAGGGGCAAAAGCAGTGTGGATGTGGAGGCAAGCAAAGCAGGGAAAATGGTGGCTAGAGGCAAAGGGATGTCCATAGGCAGCAAGGGCAAAGATGCAAAACTCTCCCGTTTCAAGAATTTTCCTGACTTGTTTCCCCACAAAACATTCCTGGGAGGAGGGCTGAAACACCACCCTCCTCCTCCTCCGCTGTTAGATTTACCCCAGCTACGAGCTGAAAACGCTGCAACACTGGTGTGGGGAGACGTCAGCAGGCTGGGCTGAAGCTCATCAGCTTGGGAGACGGACAGCACACTGCCTCTGAGGTCAGGGATGCCATCCTGGATGAGATGGCAATTTGTTTATCCCCGCTGCCCCTGGGGCCAGGTTTTTTAGCTTGTTGGAGGGCTCTGGAGCTTGCCAGCCTCCAACACGTTCCATGCCTGGCCCACATGTTCAATGTAGTGGTGCAATGATTTTTAAAAACATACCCCAAATTAGCTGAGCTAAGGGTGAAAGTGCGGCACTTGGACACCCACTTTCCCAAGTCTACAGTACCTGGAGCTAGCCGCAATACACTCCAGCAAGGCCTACATCTGCCTGAAGCACCTACTGTTGTGCGAGGTCACCACACGCTCTAACCCTAGATACCGTATGTTCAGCAGGGTGTGTGAGCAGCAGAGACCTTTGATGGAGTACCAGCTACAAAACCCAAGGGTTCCTCAGAGTCAGCTCCCTCACTTTCTGCACCATGAGTTTCCATGGGTGGCAGACTTATGGCTAGAGGCACAGGCATGGATAGGGGTGATGTGTAGGGGCAAAAGCAGTGTGGATGTGGAGGCAAGCTAAGCAGCAAAAACTGGGGGTACAAGCAGCCGGTGACATCATCACTGACAAGCACAGCTATCTGTCAGCTGACAGGCTGACTTTCACCAAAATGAACAGACAATGGATAGACTCATCATATACATGTCAGTTACATGACAAATGTAGTGCAATTTGCAAGTCCAAGATGGTTTGGAGATCTGCGGAGAGGAATCTCACCACCTCTTGCGGGTGCCATCATTTGGAAGGCAAGCCCTGGGCTCAGTGGGTGAGAGCAAGCGCAGGATAATCGTCGTTTGGCCTGGCGGCCACTGCCTCTTCCACTGTTGACAGGGCTGGCGCTGCAGTCCAGACCAGGAGCCAGGACACCTCCACATCTGCCTCTGACACTTTGGGGAGTTCACCCTTATCCTCACCCTTTCCTGCCATTTCTCCTTTTGCCCGCGCCATCATGCGCCTCTTCCCAGCAACTCCCCATCTCCCAAGCCTTTCATTTCATGCTAAAGTACAGCGCAACCCACCCACATGCCCAAGGCTTCAACGGCCTCATCTCAAGAAATCTGGCCCAGGAGATGTTGGAATCCCGGCTGGGGGACACTCTGCCCTTTTTGGGCAGAGTGTCTACTGCGCCACCGCACTGTGCCGTCCACACCAGCACTTTCCCCCAAACATGAGGCGGTCCCTAAATTCAGCGCTTAGCCCTAAAGTTCCATGTGACCAGTTACGAATGGACAAGTGCATGCGGACAGGGACGCTACCTTTCAATTTGGGCACAGTGGTTGAATGTAGTTGAGGCGTGGACCGGGTCGCAAAATGTGGTGGCCTGACTTGTCTCCCCACACAACATTCCTGGGAGGAGGGCTGAAACACCACCCTCCTCCGCTGTTAAATTGACCCCAGCTACGAGCTGGAAACGCTGCAACACTGGTGTGGGGAGACGTCAGCGGGCCGTGCTGAAGCTCATCAGCTTGGGGGCCAGACAGCACACTGCCTACAAAGTGAGTCATGCCATCCTCGATGAGACGGCAATGTGGTTTTTGCCACTGCACCTGGGCCCAGGCATGTTGTCATGTGTGATAATGGGCGTAACCTGGGATTGGCTCTGTAGCTTGGCAGCCTGCAACATATTCCATGCCTGGGCCACGTTTTTAACTCATTGCTGCTAATCTTTTGAAAAAGGTACCCCAATGTTCCTGAGCTACTGGTGAAAGTGTGGCGCTTGTGCGGATAGTTTTTAAAGTGTATAGTTGCCGCTGCTAGCCTCTATGCACTCCTACAACGCCTGTACCTGCTGGAACAACGGCTGTTGTGCGACGTCTCCACACTGCTGGCACTAAACATATCATGTGTTGAGCAGAGTGTGTGAGCAGCACAGACCTTTGATGTAGTTCCAACTCCAAAACCCTCGGGTTCGTCAAAGTCAACTCCCTCAGTTGCTCAACCATGAGTGGCCATGGGTGGCAGACTTATGTGAAATCCCATCCCATCCATTGCACTGGACACGAAACATTAGCATGCGCTCAGCACAACTTCGGATATGGCAGATGCGTTAAGCAGGGTGCAGGGTACAACACAGACCAGGCCCGAGCACCAGGAACAGGTGTTAGAAATACTGCAGCATCTGCCATTTCCTTCCAATTTTGGGGTTTTGGACCCGCCACTGACTTGTCTGGACCTAAGTGGGGATCATGAGACACAGTTGCCATCAAGGCAAGCTGTGGTCATGTGCGGTTTGCAGTAAGGGGGCAGTGCGCAATTGGAAGAGGAGTTGGTGGATGACGAGGCCACCGACCCCACATGGACAGGGGTGATGTCTAGGGGCTAAAGCAGTGTAGATGTAGAGGGAAGCTAAATCAACAAAAAACCTGGGTAGAAGCAAAGGCATAAACTGGGGTGATGTTTAGGGGTGAAAGCAGAGTAGATGTGGAGGGAAGCTAAGCAGCAAAAACAGTGGGTAGAAGCAAAGGCATGCAAAACTCTACCCTGTTGGAAGACTTATTCCTAGGTCTGGAACACGTTAATGGCCCCCTGGACAAATTACTGCCACTCAGGGGCCTAGTGTCACCAGGAGGGACAAGTATAGGCGCATGTTGTGGGAATACCTGGCCGACACCAGCTCTGTCCTCTCCGATCCCTCTGTGCTCTACAGCCTAAACTTATTTTCTCATCTTTTTTTCTGAACTGCACATCTCTTGCCTGCTTCCTTTGGGATCTTAGAAATGGTGGTCCACTTCCACAGATGGTAACTTCAATAGACAGTGTAACGGGAGTAGCTGAGGGATCGCTGTCTTAACCACTTTTTGGCACAAAATTAACTTCCAAAGCCAAATATGGTGCAAGTATATGATGCAAGGACACCTACACACCTATCTCTGACACATTGGGGAGTTCACCCTCATGCGCCCTTTTGGCCTGCACCATCATGCGCCTCTTCCCAGCCACTCCACATTTCCCAAGCTTTTCATTGCAGGCAGAAGTACAATACAACCCACCCCCATGCCCAAGCCTGTAACAGCCTCATCGATAAACTGCTGGCCCTGGAGATGTTGGTGTTTGTTTATGCTTCTGGAGACCCAGGCCTTCCGTCAGCAGATGGCAGCTGGGGCACCTCCCTATGCTGGGCCTAGCCGTTACTACTTCTCTTGGTGTGCTGTCTCTGCCTTGCGCCTGCATGTGTCCCATAACATCAGTCGGGCCCAGAGCTCTGCGCTTTGCTGCAAGGTCCACTTGACCACCGACACATGGACAAGCGCCTGTGGTCAGGGATGCTGCAGTGCTTATCTTTAATGACAGGCAGGGTGAATGTGGTGGAGTCTGTTCCCCGGGTGCAAACTGGGGTGGCCTATCTCCTCTCCCAGGCCAAAATTCATGGCAGGAGTAGACTGAAACCCTACGAAGCTGCAACCTCCACCCCAGCTACTAGCGGAAAACACTGTAACACTGGCATGGGGAGATGTCAGTAGGCCGTGCTGAAACTGATCAGCTTGGGGGACAGACAGCACAGTGCCTCCGAGGTCAGGGATGCCATCCTGGCTGAGATGGCATTTTTTTTTCCCTGCTACACCTGGGGCCTGGCATTTTTGCGCCTGTGATAATGGCTGGAACCTGGTAGCAGATCTGGAGCTTGCCAGACTCAAACACGGTCCACGCATGGCCCACGTTTTCCAACTTGTTGGTGCCATGTTTCTTTGAAACCTACACCATTGTGCCTGATATACAGGTCAAAGTGGGGCCATTTTCGTAAGTGAGAACTAGCCTCTGCTAGGCAGAAAACATTCAGAGCACACTCCTCTCATCTTCGCACCGTTGGCTGGCGGAGGAAGACGAGGGGGTTGGAGTGGCATCTGATGTCCCTATCCCACACGAGGCTAGAGGGTGCACTTCAGTGCATCCCATTGCTTCACCACAAATGGTGTGAAGGGGAGTGGAAAATGGAGGAAATGGAGAGTGACCCTTACAGTTGGGGCCAGCAAAGGCATGCCAAGTAACACACTGGCACACATGGCTGACTTCATCTTGGGTTGCTTTTCAACACATATTTCACATCATGAAGAACAAATAATACTGGATTTTTTCAAGCCTCGAACCCCGGTCTAGGTCTAATGTCTGTTCCTTTCTTATATTAGGGGAGAGGGAAAAAAAATTACTTCAGTGATACGTTTAGCGTACATAGACTGACTATTAATGTGTATCCCACTTAGTGTTGTTAGGGTTACACACCGCCACAACCTGGCTAAAGCTTCTATAGCTGTTAATAAAGTCAACATAACTTTACGGTATCCAAAAAGACAGCTGGTACCGACAGAGAGCAAGACAAATGTCACCCAAAGCTGTGAGCTCTGAACACCCACAGTGACTTTGGCGTCATCATCATTATAAGGGAGCGGGTGGTAATAAATAACTTGGCAGTGCCTAAAACCCAAAAAGCTTATACAACTATATTTACATTAAGATACACAAATGAAACTTTTCAGTAGCATGTCATGAGACAAGCTGATAAGCTCTTCCTTTGTGCAGTGCTATTTGAAAGTTAAACGCTGCCTTTATTTTAATTCTAGAGAAGGTGCAGACATTAGATTTAGAACATGTTGTCTTCATTGTCCAAATCCTCTATATAGGTAACGTGTTTTTCGGGCCGAGCTGTCTGGGAACGAGCTGGTGCAGCACTGACAACCTGGGTGAATATGGCAAGAGCCTGAGATGTAGGGTGAATGAATCCCCAAATTATTTGTGGAATTCCCAGTGAGACAATGGCACTGTATACCAGTATTAAAAATTGTGGGTGCACGTAACCCCCATATATTCTTTGAATTCCCAGTCAGACAATGGCACTGTATACCAGTATTAAAAATTGTGGGTGCACGTAACCCCCATATATTCTTTGAATTCCCAGTCAGACAATGGCACTGTATACCAGTATTAAAAATTGTGGGTGCACATAACCCCCATATATTCTTTGAATTCCCAGTGAGACAATGGAACTGTATAGCAGTAGCAAAAATTGTGGGTGCACGTAACCCCCATATATTCTTTGAATTCCCAGTCAGACAATGGCACTATATACCAGTATTAAAAATTGTGGGTGCACATAACCCCCATATATTCTTTGAATTCCCAGTCAGACAATGGCACTGTATACCAGTAGTAAAAATTGTGGGTGCACATAACCCCAATATATTCTTTGAATTCCCAGTCAGACAATGGCACTGTATACCAGTATTAAAAATTGTGGGTGCACATAACCCCCATATATTCTTTGAATTCCCAGTCAGACAATGGCACTGTATAGCAGTAGCAAAAATTGTGGGTGCACGTCACCCCAATATATTCTTTGAATTCCCAGTCAGACAATGGCACTGTATACCAGTAGTAAAAATTGTGGGTGCACATAACCCCCATATATTCTTTGAATTCCCAGTCAGACAATGGCACTGTATACCAGTATTAAAAATTGTGGGTGCACATAACCCCCATATATTCTTTGAATTCCCAGTGAGACAATGGAACTGTATAGCAGTAGCAAAAATTGTGGGTGCACGTAACCCCCATATATTCTTTGAATTCCCAGTCAGACAATGGCATTATATACCAGTATTAAAAATTGTGGGTGCACATAACCCCCATATATTCTTTGAATTCCCAGTCAGACAATGGCACTGTATACCAGTAGTAAAAATTGTGGGTGCACATAACCCCAATATATTCTTTGAATTCCCAGTCAGACAATGGCACTGTATACCAGTATTAAAAATTGTGGGTGCACATAACCCCCATATATTCTTTGAATTCCCAGTCAGACAATGGCACTGTATACCAGTATTAAAAATTGTGGGTGCACATAACCCCCATATATTCTTTGAATTCCCAGTCAGACAATGGCACTATATACCAGTAGTAAAAATTGTGGGTGCACATAACCCCAATATATTCTTTGAATTCCCAGTGAGACAATGGCACTGTATACCAGTATTAAAAATTGTGGGTGCACATAACCCCCATATATTCTTTGAATTCCCAGTCAGACAATGGCACTGTATACCAGTAGTAAAAATTGTGGGTGCACATAACCCCAATATATTCTTTGAATTCCCAGTCAGACAATGGCACTGTATACCAGTATTAAAAATTGTGGGTGCACATAACCCCCATATATTCTTTGAATTCCCAGTCAGACAATGGCACTGTATAGCAGTAGCAAAAATTGTGGGTGCACGTCACCCCAATATATTCTTTGAATTCCCAGTCAGACAATGGCACTGTATACCAGTAGTAAAAATTGTGGGTGCACATAACCCCCATATATTCTTTGAATTCCCAGTCAGACAATGGCACTGTATACCAGTATTAAAAATTGTGGGTGCACATAACCCCCATATATTCTTTGAATTCCCAGTCAGACAATGGAACTGTATAGCAGTAGTAAAAATTGTGGGTGCACATAACCCCAATATATTCTTTGAATTCCCAGTCAGACAATGGCACTGTATACCAGTATTAAAAATTGTGGGTGCACATAACCCCAATATATTCTTTGAATTCCCAGTGAGACAATGGCACTGTATACCAGTATTAAAAATTGTGGGTGCACATAACCCCCATATATTCTTTGAATTCCCAGTCAGACAATGGCACTGTATACCAGTAGTAAAAATTGTGGGTGCACATAACCCCAATATATTCTTTGAATTCCCAGTCAGACAATGGCACTGTATACCAGTATTAAAAATTGTGGGTGCACATAACCCCCATATATTCTTTGAATTCCCAGTCAGACAATGGCACTGTATAGCAGTAGCAAAAATTGTGGGTGCACGTCACCCCAATATATTCTTTGAATTCCCAGTCAGACAATGGCACTGTATACCAGTAGTAAAAATTGTGGGTGCACATAACCCCCATATATTCTTTGAATTCCCAGTCAGACAATGGCACTGTATACCAGTATTAAAAATTGTGGGTGCACATAACCCCCATATATTCTTTGAATTCCCAGTGAGACAATGGAACTGTATAGCAGTAGCAAAAATTGTGGGTGCACGTAACCCCCATATATTCTTTGAATTCCCAGTCAGACAATGGCACTATATACCAGTATTAAAAATTGTGGGTGCACATAACCCCAATATATTCTTTGAATTCCCAGTCAGACAATGGCACTGTATACCAGTATTAAAAATTGTGGGTGCACGTAACCCCCATATATTCTTTGAATTCCCAGTCAGACAATGGAACTGTATACCAGTATTAAAAATTGTGGGTGCACATAACCCCCATATATTCTTTGAATTCCCAGTGAGACAATGGAACTGTATAGCAGTAGCAAAAATTGTGGGTGCACGTAACCCCCATATATTCTTTGAATTCCCAGTCAGACAATGGCACTGTATACCAGTAGTAAAAATTGTGGGTGCACATAACCCCAATATATTCTTTGAATTCCCAGTCAGACAATGGCACTGTATACCAGTATTAAAAATTGTGGGTGCACATAACCCCCATATATTCTTTGAATTCCCAGTCAGACAATGGCACTGTATACCAGTATTAAAAATTGTGGGTGCACATAACCCCCATATATTCTTTGAATTCCCAGTCAGACAATGGCACTATATACCAGTAGTAAAAATTGTGGGTGCACATAACCCCAATATATTCTTTGAATTCCCAGTGAGACAATGGCACTGTATACCAGTATTAAAAATTGTGGGTGCACATAACCCCCATATATTCTTTGAATTCCCAGTCAGACAATGGCACTGTATACCAGTAGTAAAAATTGTGGGTGCACATAACCCCAATATATTCTTTGAATTCCCAGTCAGACAATGGCACTGTATACCAGTATTAAAAATTGTGGGTGCACATAACCCCCATATATTCTTTGAATTCCCAGTCAGACAATGGCACTGTATAGCAGTAGCAAAAATTGTGGGTGCACGTCACCCCAATATATTCTTTGAATTCCCAGTCAGACAATGGCACTGTATACCAGTAGTAAAAATTGTGGGTGCACATAACCCCCATATATTCTTTGAATTCCCAGTCAGACAATGGCACTGTATACCAGTATTAAAAATTGTGGGTGCACATAACCCCCATATATTCTTTGAATTCCCAGTGAGACAATGGAACTGTATAGCAGTAGCAAAAATTGTGGGTGCACGTAACCCCCATATATTCTTTGAATTCCCAGTCAGACAATGGCACTATATACCAGTATTAAAAATTGTGGGTGCACATAACCCCCATATATTCTTTGAATTCCCAGTCAGACAATGGCACTGTATACCAGTAGTAAAAATTGTGGGTGCACATAACCCCAATATATTCTTTGAATTCCCAGTCAGACAATGGCACTGTATACCAGTATTAAAAATTGTGGGTGCACATAACCCCAATATATTCTTTGAATTCCCAGTGAGACAATGGCACTGTATACCAGTATTAAAAATTGTGGGTGCACATAACCCCCATATATTCTTTGAATTCCCAGTCAGACAATGGCACTGTATACCAGTAGTAAAAATTGTGGGTGCACATAACCCCAATATATTCTTTGAATTCCCAGTCAGACAATGGCACTGTATACCAGTATTAAAAATTGTGGGTGCACATAACCCCCATATATTCTTTGAATTCCCAGTCAGACAATGGCACTGTATAGCAGTAGCAAAAATTGTGGGTGCACATAACCCCAATATATTCTTTGAATTCCCAGTCAGACAATGGCACTGTATACCAGTAGTAAAAATTGTGGGTGCACATAACCCCAATATATTCTTTGAATTCCCAGTCAGACAATGGCACTGTATACCAGTATTAAAAATTGTGGGTGCACATAACCCCCATATATTCTTTGAATTCCCAGTGAGACAATGGAACTGTATAGCAGTAGCAAAAATTGTGGGTGCACGTAACCCCCATATATTCTTTGAATTCCCAGTCAGACAATGGCACTATATACCAGTATTAAAAATTGTGGGTGCACATAACCCCCATATATTCTTTGAATTCCCAGTCAGACAATGGCACTGTATACCAGTAGTAAAAATTGTGGGTGCACATAACCCCAATATATTCTTTGAATTCCCAGTCAGACAATGGCACTGTATACCAGTATTAAAAATTGTGGGTGCACATAACCCCCATATATTCTTTGAATTCCCAGTCAGACAATGGCACTGTATAGCAGTAGCAAAAATTGTGGGTGCACGTCACCCCAATATATTCTTTGAATTCCCAGTCAGACAATGGCACTGTATACCAGTATTAAAAATTGTGGGTGCACATAACCCCCATATATTCTTTGAATTCCCAGTGAGACAATGGAACTGTATAGCAGTAGCAAAAATTGTGGGTGCACGTAACCCCCATATATTCTTTGAATTCCCAGTCAGACAATGGCACTGTATAGCAGTATTAAAAATTGTGGGTGCACATAACCCCAATATATTCTTTGAATTCCCAGTCAGACAATGGCACTGTATACCAGTATTAAAAATTGTGGGTGCACATAACCCCCATATATTCTTTGAATTCCCAGTGAGACAATGGCACTGTACAGCAGTAGCAAAAATTGTGGGTGCACGTCACCCCAATATATTCTTTGAATTCCCAGTCAGACAATGGCACTGTATACCAGTAGTAAAAATTGTGGGTGCACATAACCCCCATATATTCTTTGAATTCCCAGTCAGACAATGGCACTGTATACCAGTATTAAAAATTGTGGGTGCACATAACCCCCATATATTCTTTGAATTCCCAGTGAGACAATGGCACTGTATAGCAGTAGCAAAAATTGTGGGTGCACATAACCCCCATATATTCTTTGAATTCCCAGTCAGACAATGGCACTATATACCAGTATTAAAAATTGTGGGTGCACATAACCCCAATATATTCTTTGAATTCCCAGTCAGACAATGGCACTGTATACCAGTATTAAAAATTGTGGGTGCACATAACCCCCATATATTCTTTGAATTCCCAGTGAGACAATGGCACTGTATAGCAGTAGCAAAAATTGTGGGTGAACGTCACCCCAATATATTCTTTGAATTCCCAGTCAGACAATGGCACTGTATACCAGTAGTAAAAATTGTGGGTGCACATAACCCCCATATATTCTTTGAATTCCCAGTCAGACAATGGCACTGTATACCAGTATTAAAAATTGTGGGTGCACATAACCCCCATATATTCTTTGAATTCCCAGTGAGACAATGGCACTGTATAGCAGTAGCAAAAATTGTGGGTGCACATAACCCCCATATATTCTTTGAATTCCCAGTCAGACAATGGCACTGTATACCAGTATTAAAAATTGTGGGTGCACATAACCCCCATATATTCTTTGAATTCCCAGTGAGACAATGGCACTGTATAGCAGTAGCAAAAATTGTGGGTGCACATAACCCCCATATATTCTTTGAATTCCCAGTCAGACAATGGCACTGTATACCAGTATTAAAAATTGTGGGTGCACATAACCCCCATATATTCTTTGAATTCCCAGTGAGACAATGGCACTGTATACCAGTAGTAAAAATTGTGGGTGCACATAACCCCAATATATTCTTTGAATTCCCAGTCAGACAATGGCACTGTATACCAGTATTAAAAATTGTGGGTGCACATAACCCCCATATATTCTTTGAATTCCCAGTCAGACAATGGCACTATATACCAGTATTAAAAATTGTGGGTGCACATAACCCCAATATATTCTTTGAATTCCCAGTCAGACAATGGCACTGTATACCAGTATTAAAAATTGTGGGTGCACATAACCCCCATATATTCTTTGAATTCCCAGTCAGACAATGGCACTGTATACCAGTAGTAAAAATTGTGGGTGCACATAACCCCCATATATTCTTTGAATTCCCAGTCAGACAATGGCACTGTATACCAGTATTAAAAATTGTGGGTGCACATAACCCCCATATATTCTTTGAATTCCCAGTCAGACAATGGCACTGTATACCAGTATTAAAAATTGTGGGTGCACATAACCCCCATATATTCTTTGAATTCCCAGTCAGACAATGGCACTATATACCAGTAGTAAAAATTGTGGGTGCACATAACCCCAATATATTCTTTGAATTCCCAGTGAGACAATGGCACTGTATACCAGTATTAAAAATTGTGGGTGCACATAACCCCCATATATTCTTTGAATTCCCAGTCAGACAATGGCACTGTATACCAGTATTAAAAATTGTGGGTGCACATAACCCCCATATATTCTTTGAATTCCCAGTGAGACAATGGAACTGTATAGCAGTATTAAAAATTGTGGGTGCACGTAACCCCCATATATTCTTTGAATTCCCAGTCAGACAATGGCACTGTATACCAGTATTAAAAATTGTGGGTGCACATAACCCCCATATATTCTTTGAATTCCCAGTGAGACAATGGAACTGTATAGCAGTATTAAAAATTGTGGGTGCACGTAACCCCCATATATTCTTTGAATTCCCAGTCAGACAATGGCACTGTATACCAGTATTAAAAATTGTGGGTGCACGTAACCCCCATATATTCTTTGAATTCCCAGTCAGACAATGGCACTGTATACCAGTATTAAAAATTGTGGGTGCACATAACCCCCATATATTCTTTGAATTCCCAGTGAGACAATGGCACTGTATAGCAGTAGCAAAAATTGTGGGTGCACGTCACCCCAATATATTCTTTGAATTCCCAGTCAGACAATGGCACTATATACCAGTAGCAAAAATTGTGGGTGTATATAGCCCCAATTCTATTGCTAGGGGACTTGCAGGGTATTTCTGAGGTGAAGGTGGGGGGGCACACCGTTGGAACGGGGATTTGGGGTGTATATATGGGGTATACGGGAATACACTGTCAGTGTGTTCCATTCAGGATCCTGGGAAAGCTGGGTTGCGGCGATTGAGCCCGTCAGTGCCACGTTACACTGACAAGCTTCTCCCTGGAATTGAAGTTATATGTAAGCCCAATATATTCTTTGAATTCCCAGTGAGACAATGGCACTATATGGCAGTAGCAAAAATAGTGGGTGTATATAGCCCCAATCCTATTGCTAGGGGACTTGCAGGGTATTTCTGGGGTGAAGGTGGGGGGGCACACCGTTGGAACGGGTATCGGGGGTATATATCGGGTATACGGGAATACACTGACAGTGTATTCCATTCAGGATCCTGGGAAAGCTGGGTTGCGGCGATTGAGCCCGTCAGTGCCACGTTACACTGACAAGCTTCTCCCTGGAATTTAGCTCTTACAAGAGCTGTTGGTTGTCTTCTCCTTCCTATCCTAGCCTGTCCCTGCCTACCCAGAATCTAAGCCCTAGCTAACTGGACGGAAACCTCCGTCCTCGGTGAATTGCAAGCTCAGAATGACGCGAAGCTGGGCGGCGCTGTTCTTTTAAATTAGAGGTCACATGTTTTCGGCAGCCAATGGGTTTTGCCTACTTTTCTCAACGTCACCGGTGTCGTAGTTCCTGTCCCACCTACCCTGCGCTGTTATTGGAGCAAAAAAGGCGCCAGGGAAGGTGGGAGGGGAATCGAGTAATGGCGCACTTTACCACGCGGTGTTCGATTCGATTCGAACATGCCGAACAGCCTAATATCCGATCGAACATGAGTTCGATAGAACACTGTTCGCTCATCTCTAGTCTTGAATTAAATAGAAACGACCGATTGGCCTCTCACCTGATTGGGTCGTGACAAATCACAACACCCAAGGTCTGGGTTGTAAAATAGGTAATACAGGCGAGAGTGGCAGCGGCTCCTTCAGCAGACATTGGAGAACCGGTAAGTAGACATAACAGCAGGGGGAGAGAGGAGGATCCGCGCTCAAAGGTCGTGCAAACATCCTGCCTGACGTATATTTGTGATTTTTCACTTAAAAAAGGGTTCCTTCTAAGCCGAAACGCGTTGTGCTGTACTGTGTTCATTACAATAAAGTTTTCTCTTATCCACACGATCTCTCTTCGATTTTGTTTGCACGGCCTTTGAGCGCAGATCCTCCTCTCTCCCCCTGCTGTTATGACTTATCAATAATTTGGGTAGGCTAGTCTTTATAGTCATAATAGTTATTAAATATCGGCTATTTAAGAGGATATTTCTAGGATGCACTTAAAAGAAAAACAAAACTTTTGAAGTAGAAGGTAACTGATGAAGTTTTTAACCAAAAAGCCATTAAGATTTGCCTTTTTCCGTCAGTTTTAGAAAGCACAGACTAATGGAAACTGATAGTGACTCAAAATAAGCAAAATGAATAATGTATGGAAAGTTTACAGATAATATTTATCGCTCAATAAATCATGCTTAGAAGTGCGCCGAGCTGTTATGGTCCATTGCAAAGACATTTTTAATATGCCCACATTTCAATGCAAAGACCAGAAAACATTAATTCACTGAATTGTAACATTGTGCAGTTCTTGAATGTTATCTGGATTATGTCACAACAATAAAACTTGAATAAATGTCTTCCTCTCTAAGAAGTCAATTTTACTAGGAGATAAAATAAAATTGCAAGTTATAAAATAGGAAGTTGAATTAGGAGAGTTTGGCCGACTGAAGCCAATTACCCAATTTTCTCATACTTTTGATTTTGAAGGTCATTTGGAACAGATAAACAAGACAATCGAGCCCATATTTTATAATGACGATTTCTAAACCTTAGGCGGTGGAGTCCAACCTAATCTGATTTATTTTGTAATAGCACAAAACATTAGACGTAATTTGTTTCATTCCACCAAAGCCATTGGAGCGAGAGTGTAAAAACTTAACTCAACAAATAGTTTATATTTATTGTGTTTACAATAAAAAGCCCCAAAAAATTATTTGGAAAAATAACATCTTTATATGTTATTATAGTCCTGTACATGAGATTGTAACTTTGTACCGCAGAAACGAAAAATCAGTAACAATAAAAACTCAAACCATTTTAGGCAATTAAAGGATAACAGAAAGTGAAGATTAAAGCTAGGGCTATGCTCATGTTGGTAAATGGAGTCGCATTGTAACCAAAGGGTGCTGCAAGTGTGGCAAAAAAGTTTTTTGTAACTGGGAGTCAAGGTCAAAGCACCCTCAGGGACGCAATGAGACTCCATAAACTAACATAAGTAATGAATATGTAGGCCCATACAACAATCTTTGGTCGTGCAACGGGAGTCCCACCCAAACCTCCCCCACCTTTCACGGTAGTGATTGACAGGCTTCTGCATATGCAGGAATACACCACAGCATGTCATTCACTACTCATCCGTGTGTCCCTGGGATTTACCAGCCTGAACAATATAACGGGACTCCAATCACGAATTACAGTACGTGACAGTATGGTGCTGGGAGGCAGGGACTCGTATCATCATATATAACTATACTGTTAAGAGTCCTGGTACTGTCCAGGAAAGTAAATCCAGTGAACACACAGAAAGGTTGTGTGAGTCGAAGTCTTTGGATAGGGAGACGCGGAGTGGACATGCTGATGAATTTCTGCCATGGACAGGTTTTCCTGAAAGTCACCACTACAAAAACAGCCCGAAATCAGTTACAAGAGATTTGAAAGGGTTATGTGGAGGATAGAAACTTTCACTAGTGTATTCACTGCAGTGGAAAAGCAGACTTACTAATAAATGCCACTCGCCCATGTCCAGCATTCTGAGTTTTTCATAGCGTAAGGCCTGCATTTTAGGCCCACTTCATATCTGTGTTCGGGCCATTCCCCTCTCCACATGAAAAATGTGGAGAGAAAAGTCCTGCAAGCTGCACTTTTCTCTCCGCATTTTTCGTGCGGAAACTGAGCAGAAACCACATGCATCCCATTACAGTCTATTCTTAAGGTAACTGCTTTTTTATTCCAATTAGATATCCATTCAAGGGGTCCCCAAGCAGAATCCTGAATGAAAACACATGCGCAGATGTGAACTTAGCCTCAGTCTTTTCTCTCGACCCTTCATCACTTTATTCACCCCGTTTTACTCTGATTGTCCTCAAGGTACAGCGGTGTTGGTCATATGACAAAGAATCGGCGTGTCAACTGGAGAGCTGGACTAGAAGACTTCTGCCATCCAAGCAGGACTATAAAAAGCTTTGAATGTGGGAGACGGGGAGGGAGAGGGGGAGCATCATCTATCAGCTAGTTTGCTTACCCAGTGAAGTGAGTAAACTGCTGAAAGTTTTTTATCCCCAATAGCCCCTTTAATTCTGCAACACAGATATACGAGGGTGTGGGAATAAATTCCGTTAGCAGGCAACGTACCTGTAGAGTGCTTGTTTCTACTGGGTTAAATAGGTCTTTTCTTTGCAGCTTTCCATTAATTTATTAATTATATCACAACATATTTGCATAAACTTAATGAAATGTTTGATACCATCCTTATATGTTTATGATATTCTACTGCTTGCGCTTTAACTATCTGCACAAATTTGGTTGTTCATGAAGATAAAAATAATAGATGCATCATTCCTAAACAAGTCAGGCCAAAACCATAGGACGCTGGCCTGGAAATGGCACCCTACTAGACTTATTAAAAAGACAATTAAATTCTAATCTTGTTACTGTTCCAGCTGTTCTAGAAGAAGTTGTCTCTCCAGTTGCAATAAATTACAACTTCTGAGGCTGGTTGATGACATATAATTAGTCTACATCTTGACAAAGAACAACTAGCAACAGCTGGCTCATACCATGTACTAAAGTTTTACTTTCTAAGGGCGAAGCCACATGTTGCCCCAGTTGTTTGCTCAAAACAATGGATTTACAAAACTTCGAGCATATTTTTCTATTTCATCTCATGGTTTTATCCCTGTCCCTCACCATGATATAACAGTACATCATGCTCAGCTTCTGACATTGAAAGCAGGTGCCAGTGTAACACGTGCCAGCTCCAATCATGGGGCATTAACCCTTTAGATGCCATGTTCAATCATGACTGCAGCATCTAAGGGGTTGCTCTAGCAACCTGGTACCTTATCGGCCCCCTGCACCATCTTCAGGAGAGGCCATGATGCTTATTCAGCAGACCGGGGTCTGTCTGCGATCTTCAGGATCAATTAGTTAGGCCTATCAGCCTATGCATATCCATAAAATATTAATATAAGTCAGGAACACCAGCTATCAAATAGAGGTGCTGGTAGGGGCTTCCAACCCAATAAATCAAACATAGATATCCACCACACCAGACTGGTAGAGTCTTATTTGCAAATTAGTTTTTATTAGTAACAAACAATTTTCACATGGCAAAATGGCACAAATATCGATTACATGGTGTGTTATAACAAAGTAATAACCGATCCAGACGTTTCATTCACAATCTGACCTTCTTCAGTGATGGGTGTACAATAGTAGCCACAATACACAGGGTTTAGGGACTTGTACCAAACTGAATAAACTGAAATGTTTCCCTATTCCATTAAAATATAACTTTTATTCTAATATATATAAAAGCGTAGACCCCTTCAATAAAGTAACAATTAGAGAGAGAGAAGGTGATGTAGCATTTATGCACTTGCCAGGACAGTATTGTGACCACCATCCAGTCCCCTCTATTTGCTGGTAAAGATCAGCCACATTGTCCTGCTACTCTAAGTGTGAACATCCAACCCACTCTATCTCGAAAGATAAATAAATAAATAAAACTGAAGTTCAGTGAGAGTAGGGGTAGCAGTATTGGTCCTGCATTCAATTGCTAATAAGGACCTGCCTCGTCGATCCCAAGGGCAGACAGCACAGCCAAGGACCACATCTATTTAGTTTCCCTAAACTCTAATAAAACCTCATTCAGACCTCGACGCGTTTCCCCCTATGGTTTATCAAGAGGCACGATAATATGGCACAATCGCTAAATGATATAGACAAGTGCGGTAAAAACCGCAGTTCACGGGACCATGAGGGTTGGCCCCGCTACTTAATAAGGATCGACGCTGCCCGCTTGAAGATTCCGGCTCTAAATAGTCTGGAGAGCCGCGAAGTACCGCCTCCCTCTGTCACGCCTCCTTCCCCATGCTCCAATGGCTGAGCAGCGGGGAGACGGACCTCCAGACGGGGGCGTGACTGGTATTGTCGGGCGGTAAGCTGCGGGATCTCGCGCATGCGCGAGAACTTAGAGACGCGCTTCACTGCCTGTGAACAAGAACGTACGCTGACTGTAGTGGATCCTAGAAGAACGGTAAGTCGTGAACTAAAGCACACAGGACATCGCTATTCCCAATGTTTCAGGGATATAGCCTGGCTCAATGGGTGTTCATTAGGGGATGTCAGGAGAACAAACACTCAATGAGCATACCAGCGGCACATCAATATTATGATTAAACGTTAGGATATTCAACATTAAAAGTACTCCACTACCATTCTGTCATGGAGAGTGGATTTGGGTCTCTCTCACTAGGTATGCATGTAGGCTATAATCCACACCGCATATATCCTATTTAGGACCAAGGACCTCCCTGTACTATCCAGCGTATCATAATTTTGCGCCCCCGGTCTCCCATCTATTCTCCCATCCCAATGGTTAGAATTCTCCCTTAAAAGCCAGTTTGTAAACCTGTATACGTATCCAAAATCCCATTTATCTAGACTACACGGAGGCACCGTGGAGTGAAAATGTCAACACACGCGAGCCTCTATTTTCTGATGCATCATGGGATTTGAACATGATATAATGGAATACTATACCTACTTTCTGTTCCAGATCAACTTATAGAAAAGGTAAGAAGGATAGTGATTCATTGAGACCTCCCGGACTAATAGACCTAAATCGAAAGATCCATTGAGTCTCTTTTCTTAAGATCAGTCCCTCCCAGTCACCACATCTGATGGATCGCGGTACTTTCTCCACCCCCTGAAAAGATATTGCAAAGGGGTCTCCTGCATGAGCAGCCCAAACGTGATTCGCCACTGGGGTATCTCTCCTATGTACCACATCCCCGATATGTTCTAATATTCGGCGACGGAACTCGCGTTTCGTCTTACCAATATAGTTCAAATTGCAGGAGCAACTAATCGCATAGATAATGCCTTCACTCCTGCAATTAATAAACTGTCGAGTCTTGTACAGTTTCCCAGTATTATGAGCACGTACATCCGTACTTTTTTTCACGTAAACGCACGCTCTGCATGAGCCACACTTGAAAGTACCCATTACATGGGTTCTTGAGAGCCACATATCTGGTGTCGGGACTGATGGTAAGTGACTCCTGGTGATTAAGTCCGCTATATTTCTACCTCTCCTATACGTAATGGAAGGATAGGAGGTGGTGGTCTTTTTAACGTCCTCGTCCTGCATCAGGATCCCCCAATATGTATTAAAGATCTGGCTAACCTCATAAGAATGTTTATTGTAGGTGCCAATCATCCTTATTGTATGTTCACCTTGCTCTCTTTTTCTCGGGGTTAAAAGTGTCTCTCTAGGAGTAGTTCTTGCTAGATCCCTAGATTTTCTCAAAAGATCTTGTGGATACCCCCTTGTGGAGAACCTATGCGTGAGGGCTTCGCTGTGTTTCTCAAAATCTCCTAAAGAGGAACAGTTCCTCCGGACCCTCAAGAACTGTCCCTTTGGTATCCCCCGTTTCAGGGTCTTGGGATGGTGACTTTCCCAAGAGAGCAAGGAGTTGGTCGCTGTGTCCTTCCTATAGAGGCTTGTGGCTAAAGTTCTTTCTTCTGTGATCCTAACAGTGATGTCTAAAAACGAAATTTCAGTATTGTGGATAGTTGATGTAAAATGAAGATTCAAATCATTTGTATTCAAATGTTGCACAAATTGCTCAAATTGTTGGTGAGATCCTGACCACACAATCATGACGTCGTCTATGTACCGAAGCCATAGGACGATGTGCTCGGCCCATTGATCACAGCTGTCACTAAATACAACTGTCTCCTCCCAATAGCCTAAATAAAGGTTAGCGTAAGTTGGTGCGGCGGGGCACCCCATAGCGGTGCCCCGCCGCTGATGGTAAACCTTGCCATTGAAGAGGAACACGTTGTGTGAAAGAATGAACCTGAGTAATTCAAGCACGAAGTCACTGTGCTCCCTAAAACGTGAACCCCGGGCCCCCAGGAAGCGCCCCACAGCCCCACACCCCATATCATGAGGGATGGAGCTGTAGAGCGCCTCCACGTCCAGAGATGCCAAGGCCGCCCCAGGTGGTATCTGGATGCCCTCCAAGTGACGGAGGACATCCATTGTGTCCCGGACATAGGAGGGAAGCGCCAGGAAGAATGGTCGTAATACTTCATCCACATACTCACTGGCGCCTTGAGTAGTCCCCCCTATGCCCGAGACTATGGGGCGGCCTTTTAATGGTGTAAGCCCTTTGTGTATTTTGGGCAAAATATAGAACGTGGGGACCCGGGGACACACGGGGAGCATATACTGCCACTCTTGGTGTGTGATAAGACCTCCTGCTTTGGCCCTATCCAGGATGTCCCTTAACTCATGGCAATATGTTTCAGTTGGGTCACTGGGGAGTATAGCATAGCTTTCGGTGTCCGACAAAATCCTGTTACAAATTTCAACATAATGTTCTCGATCAAGGACCACTATGTTGCCCCCCTTATCTGCTGCTTTCACTTCTATAGATAAGTCAGCCCCTAGATTTTGCAGAGCGATCATTTCTGTCTTGGATAAATTGTCTCTTTTATATCCAAGATTTTGTGACAATTTTTCAAGTTCACTTAACACTAGCTTTTCAAAAGTGTCAATCAGTTTAGAGTCACATGGTGGGGGATTCTTTTTGTTCTTTGGTCTTAGATTTGTTGCCTGTAGTGGTTCACTTTCACCCTGGCCCTCAAGGTGTAAACTTTCCAGGGTACGGACACCGATTAAATCTGATTGTTCCAATCCTAGCTCTCGGGCTTGAGCCCGTTCTAGTGTGTGCATGTATTTACACCACCTCAATTTTCTGGTGAATAGGACCGTGTCTTTGACCCATTCGAAGTGGTTAAAACTCACACTCGGAACAAATGATAACCCTTTCCCCAGGACTTTTTCTTCAATTTTACTTAAGGTGTACAATAGTAGCCATAGTTAGTCATGTGTTAGTAACAACATCCACAACAAAACATATAAATATATAAAGTATAAAAAGATCCACACATCCACAGGTATAAAAATACATTAAAAATATATATTTACAAAATTAAATATAATTATCACATATTGACCATGAATGTATCCCTCCATTAAATGAAAAAGACACTCAAAAACCAAAATGAAGTATGAAGAATGAAATATATCAAATAATAATTACTAGAGATGAGTGAACAGTGAAATGTTCGAAGTTCGATTCCAGTAGCCGCTCAATACTCGACTGTTCGATCGAACATCGAACCCCATTATAGTCTATGGGGAATAAATACTCGTTTAGGGGGAAACCACGATTCAACTGAGGAGGGTCACCAAGTCCACTATAACACCCCAGGAAATGATGCCAACACCCTGGAGTGCAACTGGGACAGCAGGGGAAGCATGCCTGGGGGCATCTAACATGCCCAAGTGACTGTCAGAAACACCCTTCTGAACGTGACGGCTTTCTAGTGGTGTATTACACCGCATGTGCCCCAGGTGGTGTGTTCTGCCTTCGTAGGCAAATTTGTATGGTATGGTAACAGCACCATCTACTGGTCATTCATTGTAATCTCATTTTCAGCTCTACCCCTATGCATTATGGGTAGTTCCAGTTCAGCCACCATTTTACATCATCTCTCAGGGTAAGGGCTAGTTCACACGTGGGCAAAGGGGCGGATTTTGACAGTGGATTTCGCTTCAAAATCCGCCCCTTTACAATGGTGGTCTATGTAGACTGCTAGCTTTTTTTTTCCTCCTAGCGGTTTAACGCCGCTAGCGGAAAAAAGAAGCAACATGACCTTTCTTCAGGCGGAAAACAAGTATGATTGTGACCATTTTGGTCAAGAGGTGGCAAATTCCTGTCGCCAGATGCCCCTCGAAAGGCAGGAAGATTTTAAAGCCTACATCCATTGTGTGGCGGCAGCCTTCCGTTTTGCTCCTAACCTGCCGGGATTGGGTTATCTGATAACCTAATTCCGGCAGGCAGTGGGGCTTTCTGATGCCCCACTGCACGTAGCCCCCCCACCTTCACAAGGCCAATATGGCCCCCGAATCCCCACCCAAGGCCCATCAGGATCCCCAATCCCCACCCAAGGCCAATATGGCCCCCAATCCCCACCCAAGGCCCATCAGGCCCCTCAATCCCCACCCAAGGCCAATATGGCCCCCCAATCCCCACCCAAGGCCAATATGGCCCCCCAATATAAAGAGGACCTTTGACCCTCTCGAACACATGTAGCACACTTCTAGGAAGCAGACCGTGCGCTGAATTCAGATGCGCACAGTCTGCTTCCTAGAGGTGTAACCGCTTGTGTCCCAGAGGGTCAAAGGATGTGCACCCAGTGAGGAAAGGTCCTCTTCATATAAAGAGGACCTTTGACCCTCTGGGACACATGCGGTTTACACCACTACCAATACCTAATAAAAAAAAAAATACACTGACACAGATATATAAAAAAAATTTATTTTTTTTTTAAACAATTTAAATGTTGAAAAATCAAATTTATATTTTTTCAAGTAACTTTTTTTTAGGGGGGAACTTGATTTAAAAGATGGAAAAAAAGGGGGTGAGGGTAAATACAATTGAGGGGAAAAAAAAAAAAAGGCCACCACGATGAGAAAGGTCTTCAGTCCCAGTCAGGCTGCTCATCACTGAGGCTGAGAAAACTGCCAAGGCACGGCACCTTCGGGACTCATGAAATAATCAGCGAAGGAACCTCTCGCCCGTACAGCTGCGTCAGCTGCCCGACCGTGGCCACTGGTGGACAAAATTGGGTCGCTCAAAGCTGCCTGTGGCTCCACTACAATGTTCGGGCTTTCGTACTCCCGAACATAGTTGTGAGGCACACAGACAGCTTTGACGACCACATCCCCGGTGTCGGGAGCCAACTGCATTGCAGAGGTGAGGACCCTCCACTTACTAGTCATGATCCCGAAGGTGCACTCCACAAAGCGTATACACATACATACATATATTATATACTACTCTATATTTCATTACATAAAAAAAAAACTAAAAACATAAAAAAAAGTAACTTACTGTCTGAGCTTGTGATAAAGTTGTCCCAAATGTCCCCTCTCTGGCCGTAATGTATTTATGGGGTGGACCCACATTCTTTTCCACCTTGGCCTTTGGCGTTCCTCCTCATCCTGTCAAAATTGAAAAGAACATTTTAGTACAGTACTGCATTTTTTTTAATTAAAAAAAAAAAATGTATTTGTGAACTTACCTCACGTTGTTCTCGCCTTCGCCTGGCCATGCCCACCGCCACTGCGAATAGCAGATGGATCTGCGGTGGGCACAGCCGTAGCCTGCGCTGGCTATTGTCTTCCATTCCTTTTTTTTTTTTTTTTTTTTTTGCCTGTTGCCTGGAGTTTCCCTCGGTGTTGAATAAAAAGTGATCAAAGCAATAACATTTCCTGAAAATGGTACAACTAAAAAGTACACCCGGCCCCGCAAATAAAGACGCCCCATGCATCCCCGTACACTTACATATAAAAAAGTTACGGCCGTCGGAATATGGCGACTTTTAGAAAAAAAATTTTTTAAGGGTGCATGCACACTACGTAACGCCGGGGGTGTATGAGAGCCGTACACGCCGGCGTTACAGCAGGGCTGCCGAGCACTTCCCATTCACTTCAATGGGAGCGCTCGTAAACGCCGCTGTTACGAGCGCTCCCATTGAAGTGAATGGGAAGTGTTCGGCAGTCTGCTGTAATGCCGGCGTGTACGGCTCTCATACACGCCCGGCGTTACGTAGTGTGCATGCACCCTAACAGTTTTGGATTTTTTTTAAGGGGTCAAAATGTAAATAAAACCATATAAATTTGGTATCCCTGGAACCATACCGAAACACAGAATACAGGGGAGATGTCATTTTGGCTGCACAGTGAACGCCGTAAAACCAAAGCCCGTAAGAAAGTCGCAGAAATGCATTTTTTCTTCAAATCCACCCCATTCTGAATTTTTTTCCCTGCTTCCCAGTACATTATATAGAATAATTAATGGTGGCATCATGAAGAAAATTTTGTCGTCCAACAAAAATTAAGACCTCATATGGCTCTGGGAGCGGAGAAATAAAAAAGTTATGGGGTTTAGAAGGAGGGGAGTCCAAAACGAAAATCAAAAAATGCCATCGGCGGGAAGGGGTTAAAGAAGACAGGGGGTTTAGCTACATGTCTATTACACACCTCAGTCACATGTATGAGGACAGTATATGGTGAAAGGTCCTCTTTAACATATTAGGTGCAGAAACTTGATTGGGGGCTATAGAAACAAATTCAACCATGCCAGTAGGGTCATGTCTATTAAAAATGCCAAGATTTGGGGTTGGTGGTGGTGCAAGGTCCTTTTGAAGTCCAAATGGACATAAAATGGCAGAAATACATGACTTTACTCCAATTATCATAGTTATGTTTTACGCTAGGTTTACACTAGCGTTCGACAGTCCATTCTGTGGTTTCCGTCTTCTGCATGCAGAAGACGGAAACCTGTCAGATCGGGTGCGGCAATGAGCGTTTTATGCCCTCCGCCGTGAAACCGTTTTTTTTTTTAAGTCGGACACAGAGTACTGCATGTCTGACTCTGTGTCCGGTTTTTAAAAAACGGTTTCGCGGTGGAGAGCACAAAACGCTCATCGTCGCTCACGGCCAGACATCTTTCAAACCCATTCAAATGAACGGGTATGAACGAGTCCTGCAGGTTTCCGTCTCCTGCCTCTGTTTTGTGCAGGAAACGGAAACCTGCAGAACGGAGACCGGGCGCAGATGTGAACAAGCCCTGAGATACTGCAGTCAGTTTTTATAATCTACAAAATGTCTGTGACTGTGAAAAGATTTTCAGGACTCAATATATTGTATATATGTCATATTATACAGGTGTTATGACAAATTTTGCACAAAAATATTGTAATGTTTTTATCTCTGTGGGGGCCTCACCTCTTTTTTTTAAAAGGGCACATAGCGAGGGCGGGCAGGGACCCAGCCAGCCATGAGCCTAGAGGAGGGTATTCCTAATTTATGAGGATGGGTGCACCTAATCATATATGAGGAGCACCCTCTACCGTCTCTCCCACTGTCACCACATGTATTGTCATTCAAAATTCTTGAAATTTAGTGCATGAAGTTAATTCTAAAATCTGCAGCAAAACTTATTCATTAGATTTTTTTTCACTATGTGAATACGGTTTTCTACTATTGTACTGTACTTTGCTAAAGATTTTTAACATGGAATGTAAATATTTACAGTAGGTCTCCCTGTATATATACTGTAAATTTCTAGACATAACATGGCTCTAAGAAAATTTATTTATTCTGAGACTTGTGTCTATTTCTACTGACCTGCACACTTAGCACTGAATTAATTTATAGGTGAACATTTATCAATGAATGAATTTAGTAATTGGCAAAAAAATTTTAAAAAATGCAGCGTATTAGGGAATCATCAATATAGCACAATTTGATGCAGATTTCCTTCAATGTATAGGGTGGAAACTTGAGGTGAACACTACTTTTCTGCCACTTATCCTCACAAATTTGAATAAAAAGTGAGCAAAACATCCAAAATTATACCAATAAAGTCTGCAACTTATTTACTTCATTACAATGTTTTATTTTTTCAACATTTTGTATTTAAAAAAAATATATTAAAACATAATAACTGTATGAGGCCTGGTCCACACATGGCATGGCCACAATGTGGTAAGGTTTTGTTCACATCTGTATCGGAGTCTCTGTAAGAAAGTTTGTCGCAGATTCCGCCGAAAATTGTCAGAGAGAAAAATCGTGCACAGTGAGTAACTGCTATCCATTGTTCGGGTTCTATGGCGGAAACAAATGACGGAGAGCAAAGCGCAAGTGTGAATCTTGCCTAATGTGATGATTAAATCCCCTCTTCATTGAGCTGCAAAAGCACCTTGTGCTACAGCGTGTGAACATGCAAAAGGCCAATTTATTGCTGTGGTTTCAGCTCAGTTTTAAACCTTTGTAAGGGTGCATGCACACTACGTAACGCCGGGCGTGTATGAGAGCCGTACACGCCGGCATTACGGCAGACTGCCGAACACTTCCCATTCACTTCAATGGGAGCGCTCGTAACAGCGGCTTTTACGAGCGCTCCCATTGAAGTGAATGGGAAGTGTTCGGCAGTCTGCCGTAATGCCGGCGTGTACGGCTCTCATACACGCCCGGCGTTACGTAGTGTGCATGCACCCTAAGGCTGAGGCCTCACGTTGCAGAAACGCAGCTTTTTTTTTTTTTTTTTTAGCAGATTTTGCTGCGATTTTTTGAGCCAAAAGGAAAGAATGGGAAGTTTTTATACTTCTACCTTCTGCTCAATCCAATCCTGTGTTTCCTCAACTTGGGGCCTTAGCCTAAAGGTAAAAAACTGTCTCAGCAGCAGGGGTAAAACCTGGGGCAAAAAACAGCCAATTTTGGACCTTGCTGTGTGTAACCTAATCCTTAATTTGGCATCTCCACGATCGAACTGACCCAGAGAATAAAAGTAACATGCAACTTTCACTCCACTACGAACGCCATAAAAAGGAAACATGCAAGAAACTGATACAAATGCCTTTTTTTCCAAATTCTACCTATTTATGAAGTTTTTCCAAATTCCTAGAACATAGTTTAGAATACTAAACGGTTTTATTAATACAGTTTGCTATTCAAATATAATCCCTCTATGAATGTAAAAATAAAAAGTCAAACTTACCAAGCCCTATTCCCATGCAGTTTTCTCCAGTTCTCCTTCATTTGTCTCTGACTTGATGCAGCAGGTCTGCCCTGAGCCCCATATGTTATGGAAATATGGCACTCCTATAGATACGGGTGCTTGAGGAGGAACTCACTCCTATTCATAAGCATCCCGTGATGTCCATCTCACCTTATCTATTTTATCCTTGCTGACGTTCTGTGTCTGACAAAGGTCCAGGAGGACTGAAATGATACAAATCGACATATTGTACGGACGGCTATATTGTGAAAATAAACATCACACATGCTTCACTTTAATCTGGAGTGCAGAGGTCATTGTATGCCCCTAGCCCCAGACATCAAAACTAGCTACCTGAATAGTGGAGCTTCCTATGTCACCATTGTATTCTACTATATCTGCATCCTGAGGACACATATATTGTTGAATCAAGACTTGTGCCCATCTTCCCACTAGAGTGTCTGGGAACCCCTGGTGGCCTTTCACGGTGTCAAAGTTGAGAATAAAGTCAAATATAGTCTAATAACGGCAGCCATAACACAGTAAGAGACAAGGCACGGTAGCATTGCTCCTCAAATAGAATTAGGACCTGAAAAGCAAATTATTTTATTTTATGTGACCTTATTCTTTCAGTCATCATTGAGATCATCTGTAAATGTAACATCAGTATTCTTCTGAAACGCCACCTGCTGCTGCGATGTGACTGACACAGCCATATTTCAGAGCTGTCGGGGTTTCCATATTTTCTATTTTTATTACATTTAATGGTGTCACCCGCTTATTTCATTCATTGTTTCCAATCGATCATTGCTAATAATCTTTCAAACTACTTGGTATGATGAGCTTTAAAATACAGATGGCTTCACGCAAATGGTTTCAGAGACTTCTTTTGTGGTGTCATAAATGAGTTAATTCTTGCTATATCTTTCTGTCCTGGTCTTAATGTAATGCTTTATGAATCCATGTATATTCAGTAGCACTGTGAAAAGCCATTTAGGCAAATATTGTTATTCAGCTGAACAAATTCACACATCACAATGCATAATTCTGGGGACGAAAGGAGTAAAAATGCACATATAAAATAAGTTTGACTGTCACTACTATAGGCAATTGAAAGTCAATAGAAATGGAGTCGTCGTAAATTAACCAGAAGGCACAAAAATGACAAACACCATTATAAGGTTACTCCTACATGACAACTTTTTAGTCTTTATTTCTTTGTGGTTAGAATGCAACTTGCAACCATAGATAACAAGTCCTTAACTGTCAGATATGTCATGTGCTCATAGGGAATAACGTAATCGCATTTGACCATGACTCGTACATTGGACTTTATCACAATTTTTTTTTCTTTTTTGCTGTAAAAAAAAGTCAAGTGAAGAGGTAAACAGATAGAAGTGAGAAAGTAGGCACGTCTATGGAAAAGTATATATATATATATATATATATATATATATAAACAGTCCAGTCACATTAATG
This sequence comes from Leptodactylus fuscus, assembly GCF_031893055.1. Taxonomy (NCBI): domain Eukaryota; kingdom Metazoa; phylum Chordata; class Amphibia; order Anura; family Leptodactylidae; genus Leptodactylus; species Leptodactylus fuscus. The sequence continues at coordinate 43,901,706 of NC_134267.1, forward strand.
TGACCACCGCCTACTTTTGACGTCAATGTTAAATAGCCAATCACAGAAGGCACATGTTAAATAGCCAATCGCAGGATGTCTACCGTACTCCCTTGGCCAGCAAATTCCCCGGACTTGAACCCAATTGAGAATCTGTGGGACCACCTCGATCAGGTTGTTCACGCCATGAATGCTCAACCGCGTTACCTAGCGCAGTTGGCCACAGCATTGCAGGCGACATGGCTCAACATCCCAGTGAACATCATCACAACATCCCCTCTCTTCCTGCACGTCTTGCAGCGGTCCACTCTGCCAAAGGTGGTTATTCTGGAATTTGACAGGTGGTCACATTAATGTGACTGGACTGTGTATTAAGAAGGTCCAACTGCTGCTTAGTTTTGGATAGTCTAGGTTAAGGACACTTTCATATAGAGCACTGGGCAGTACTGTCAGTGACCGACTGCTTCACCCTAAGTGTGAGAAGGAGCTATCGGAAATTCTCCATCCCAAACACGGTCAGGCTGTATAATCAACATCAGGCCAAGCGAAGATCACTCCACACAGAGAACTAAATGATCCTGAAGTCTTTCTTTTCTTCTTAGTTGCTATGACTCCTAGTATCTTTTCTATCTGCTATGAGCTTGTATGTGTCTTTCTTGTAATATATTACTGTATTATCCATGCTGCTGTAACACACTAAATCTCCCAATGGTGGGACTATTAAAGGCTTATGTTATATTATCTTATTATCTTATATCACACAGGGGCTGAATCAGAGAGGATGTATAAAAAAAGTATTGAAAAAGTTCCTATAGGTACGAAAGTATCTATTATCTAGCATCTACTGTCCCATTTTTGTACCAGGTGTTCTTTTTAGCTTGGATAGCTGTTCATGGTCATTTGGCAATGCAGCAGCTGCTTTGTATATAATCTAATCCTGACACCAACCACTTCTGGCACTTCCAGTGTCTTCTCGCCATATCTCTTCAGCGCTGACCTGGCTGGCTGGTCAGCTTCCCCGCGCATCTCTTTACCCATCAATCCCAGCTGTAGATCCAGTTCTGTCTGCTGGGCATTACACATATATAATGTTAAGTGTAAAGACCCATCTGCGTGAAGTCATCTTGTCATAGCAAGTAAACGTGTGCTGAAAATCTTACTTACAGTACATTAAATATATCAGTAATCAGTAATGAAATATAAAAATAATTTCAATATTCAGTGTGTTCAGAGAGCTAATGCATCTGTGTTTTTTTTTAATCTCCTTTGGTCAGGGTCCTGTGTGTCGGGTCTGCTGCAGGATGTCAATGGCGATTGAAAATTTAAAAAACACGTGCTCAAAGCCATGGAAGGCAAGACACTTTGCATTGTGGGGTTGGTTCTGCATTGTGTGGGGTTTGCATACTGTATACTACACTGGCAATTTGACAGTAATATACTAGTAATATGTGTCCCCGACCTTCTAGTCAAGAGAGAATTTATCCTTTGAGATAATTTGCCACATTTTTCAACAAGCTTCTCAAGTGTAACAGCTTGGAATGGATGACTTGAGCAGGGAGGAACTAGATCAGTTCTGCAATGAGCTTCAGGATACTGTCTTTCCCCAAAGTCAAGTACCTCCAAGGTATGCGCTCCATGGTTTTGTCTTATGGAATTCTTTGGATTCTACCACATTGGTCTGCATTTTATGGCCTTATTGTTCGAGACGGCCATCCTCCAAGCAGTGGCGACCCTGGGTTTTGGCCCTTGGCCGTGAACTCTTCGTACCCCCTATAAAAGGAGAAAGTGGATATCCTAGCATCTTGAGGAAAGATCAGGGATCCACCAGGATATCGAACCATGGTTCTATCACAAGGAAGCGCATTCTCTCTACATTGTTGTTTCTTCAAATTTGCAAGTGCGCAAAGTCAAGTACAGTACACTAAATATTGATTTGATTTACATTTAGTTTATTCACCTCAACTATTAATATTTCTAATTTCTAATTTTGAAAGCATTCTTTTTTTGCAGCCTTTGTTCCACACCTGCTTAAAACTTTCTACAGTACTGCACAAACCTCAGTTAGGCTCCATTCACACAGAGTAACGCCAGGCGTCATGTGTGTGTAATTTGTGTGTCTTTTACGGCCGTCATAAAACGTTTACATAGAGTTCTATAAAAGAAAAAATATATATCCTTGTACCGTGTTAGCCAGTGGATATGAAATGAAAGAAATTTTCTGAGAGAAGTCCTCAGTAGTTGATACCTTTTTTAATGGCTAACTCAAAAAAAATTTTGATGACATATCGAGCTTTCGGGACTACTATAAAGGTCCCTTCATCAGGATGGTATAACACAATGTCTGAAGGTAGGCATATATATACAGAGAAATGGAGTGTTAGATGCAAAATAGATGGAAAACAGAACATAAAGGTTTTTTTTAAAAAAAAACACATATATATATCAGTTCGCAGGAAAGTTCTCTGGGTTTATGGCTTCTTTGATCAGTGACGTGGTGTCTAGTGGTTATAAAAGGCCATAAAACCCTGGGCCCTGTTTAAACCTTGTTGGAGAGTGCAAAGGGTCGTCATAAGTTTAAATTCCCATATGAGGCGATCTTTTCTGTCTCTGAAATTCCCCCTTAGTACCAGGATCTTCATATCCTGGGTCATATTATGATTTTGATTACAGAAGTGTTTTGGCACCGGGAGGTCCATTCTTTGCTCTCTAATCGTATGTCTGTGTGAGTTCATCCTCATCCTAAGTGACTGTCCTGTCTCACCTACATACAGGCCCTCAGGACACTTAGTACACAATATCAAATACACTACATTAGGTGTGCTGCAGGTGAAGTTACCTGGGATCTTGTAGTGTCGATCAGAGTTCGACAATGACGGCCGTAAATGACAGCCGTAAATTACGGACGTCTTTTCCTATAGAACTCTATGTAAACATTTTATGACGACCGTAAAAGACACACAAATTACACACAAATGACGCCTGGCGTTACTCTGTGTGAATAGAGCCTCACAGGGAAAATTAACATAATAAAATGTGATACTGAAATGGCCCCTAAAGGTATTCCTGATCATACAATAATAAATAATAAAATAAAAATAAAGACAAAACAAAATAATTTTTTTAAAAAAAAACCACTACTCGCTCTTATCACGTTTATCGGTCACATAGTACCATGGTACAGCTCAATCCCATTCAATCACTGTGCTTGGTACTCAGTGGAGAGGCTTCAGCACTCACCCAGCCGATTGTTGGTGGTCATGTGTGTCTGTTCCCCAACGATCACATATTGATGACCTATCCCTATAGTAATACAGATAGTATCACCTCCTGAAGTGCCAGAATTATTAATACCATGTTTCTCCGAAAATAAGACAGGGTCTTATATTATTTTTTTCTCTCATTTTCAGGACGTCTTATTTTTTTCCCATGAACAACAATCCACTCACCAGATCCCCTTACAACAAAAAAATTTAGAGTTGGCAAGTGCTAATGGTGGATGGGTTCTCAAACACAGATCTGTGTCACTCCTGTCTCAAGCTCCTTGCCATTGCAGCAGCGTTCCAATGAAGCCAAGTGTAGCAGTTGGCTCCCCCTGGTGACCAGAGGAAGCCACAACATAGTCATGCCAGCGGGACTACCCAATCTGTGCGTGAGAAACCAGCACTACTGGTAATCATCCCTTATTGATTCTCTTGGGTGCAATTCGTTTTTGTGGTGTTTGCTTTCATTGATAAAGGGTCTATTGTATCTATTCTGCTGTATTCTATTTAGCTGTCTGGACACTTTTTTTTTTATGAACTGAAGCTAGGGTTTATTTTTGGAGAAACACAGTAATTCTGAAGCGTCTTACACCAGCATAGTAAGACTAGCATAGGCATCACCAGTTTTACCAAAATCCCCCCTATTGGGGCTTTAGTATATACCCAATAATATCTGTGTACTATCAGTTTATATAAGGTAAGAGTAGTGAGTCATAACGGACTTGTCTATTCGTTTCCATTATTTTTGTTCCTTTGTTACAAAGTTGAATGGCTTACTGCTAAAGTTATTCCTATGCATATCAGAACACAATAGATTATGCCTAGAGCTTACACGCTATAATTATAGCTCAGAACAAATTGAACATTGCATTACACGCACCAGAAAAATGAAATGGTGTTGTATGTGGCGACATAGTTCTTGATCTAAAAGTGGATGACACTCAATGGTTTCACAATGAAACATAGTACTGCTCTTGCTCTTACAGATGAGAAGGAAATCTCAGATCATCTTTTCTTTCCATTACAATTACTTTCAGATGCAGAAAAACAGATAACATACTGTGATAATGGAAACACAAAATGTTAATGTCAAATTCCTTGTTAGATTATTATGTTGTTAATATCTCACAGAAATACAATGGGTTGTAAGACTGGCTATAATTATCTAAAATTACTGTATATTACTATCACTTGCCAGGCTTCTACGGCAGACAATATAAAAGTTTTACGACGGAGGAATGTGTCTGACATGACAAGTTGCTATGTGTAGGATTGTGGAGAATATTGGTAATTTTACTGCTTTTTCCTTAATTTTGTAAACTTTTCCTTTTTGTAACTTCTATAGACCCAACATATTCTGTTGCGTTGTACAGTTAGGGTGCATTCATATGGAATAAAATGGCGTGTAATTTGGCGCGTCATTTTACGAGCGTGAAATGTGCCTCCCATTGACTTCAATGGTGTTTTACGTTCGTGTGGAATCACGCGCGTATTTTGCGCGCGTGATTTCTACACGTGTATTTTTTCCGCGTGTCTTTTGAACGCGCGTGTTTATTCTATGCGCGTAAGAAATACAACATAGTTCTATGGGGAAACGGACCCTTTTGACGGTGCGTAAACGGACACGTTAACGGGCGCACATACATTGCATATTTCGCAGAACACGCGCATACAACACGCACAGCGTATTCCGGCCTATATTCAAAGCCTTGGCCCACAAGGGCTGGGCTAGCGGCCATTTTAGACATTCACCATCATCCCCACTCCATTTCAGTTGGTGCATGGAGTAGGGAGCCTGGACACATTCTCCATGTAAGTATTGGCCTTTAGGGTGAATTCACACTAAACGGCAGCTTATTCTGAACGTAAAACACGTTCAGAATCAACGGCGTATAAAGCAGTTCCCATTCATTTCTATGGGAGCTGGCATACAAGTGCTCCCCATTGAAATGAATGGGCTGCTTTTTTCACTACAAGCACTCCCATTGAAGTGAATGGAAAGTGCTCGCGTGTACGGCTCGGAATGAGCAGAGCTAGCCGTACACGCCGGCACTTCCCATTCACTTCAATGGGAGCGCTCATAGTGAAAAAAGCAGCCCATTCATTTCAATGGGGAGCACTCGTATGCCGGCTCCCATAGAAATGAATGGGAACTGCTTTATACGCCGTTGATTCTGAACGTGTTTTACGTTCATAATAAGCTGGCGTATACTCAGTGTGAACTCACCCTTAATGTAGTTTTAAAACCTGTGAATTTTTCAGAAACACACTATTTTGAACATGTTTATCAACTAGCCTTTTAAAAATGTTTATTTTGTCTTTTGGTTAAATACAGCTGAATACCTTGCTCACAATTTGTGCCTACAAAGAAACACGGCCGGCCATTCAAGCTGCAAAGCACAGAAGCCATTTGCAAGTCCCAAAAAAATCCTACCAAATGTAAGTCTTATTTACGTACTATTTGTTTGACGTGTAAACTTTTTTTGTCGTTTTTGGGCAGTTAACAATGGCCTTTGAATTAAATGTGTTTGATTAGGTTGTCTAAAGATAGCAGCCTGTATAGGGCTTAATAGTGTGTGGGTTTTTTGCTCACAACACACATAATACTGTGTTTGGTGATGTTCTCACTCTTTCTATATACATAGCATACATTTTTTTTTTTTGTTTCAAAAAATTTGTCTTCACTTACATTACTAATTTCTTGGCTGAAAACATGTTTTTTCTTTAAAACACTTTAGACACATCATGTCCGCACGTGGGCCCAAAACCAGCCAACGCAAAAAGCCCAAATATCACCGAATGGACATCAACATTACCCGCCTCATCGAATTAGTAAGTGCATGGGTCACATGGCAGGACCCATATTCTGTTTCTTAAAATTAATATCAAGAAAAGCTGCACGTTTTGATGGCATGTCCAAAGTGTGCACAAATTATTCCCCACCATACATTTGGTGTTGTTTTATACAGAGTCTTCTGACGTGTCCCATATGTGTTTTGTAAAGCTTGCCTAGCCTTTTCACAATCAGGGAAAACATTTACACACAAAAAAACAACTGTCATGTGTTGAGATTGGGACTTTGAGCCCACTGTTTGTTAGCAAACTGTAGAAAAAATGCAAACATATAGATATAGTAGCGCCTCCTTCTGGTGTGTAGTTTCTGTATATTAATGTCTCTGTCATGTTTCCCTTCCAAACTATGCAGGTTCATTTGAAACAAAATCTTTGAGCAAAAGCGGATCCGCTGTATGCTGATCGGCATGCTCGGGAGGCCACGTGGATCAGCATCTGTGAGGACTTATTTAAGCCTGACTGGTCCAGCTTTGGGCGCAGTGACAAAATAAGAATGGGTGAATATTTTATTTATGTTCCCTTTTTTGGTTTGGTTACAATTGTGTGTGGTTTTCAATGGCTTTTTTGAAAAACCATTTCCGGAATTCTTTTTTATGCTCACTGTATTTTTCAACATTTTTTTACAGAAAATGATGTTTGCACACGGTGGAAGAGTGTGCGGGACCGCTTCGTGCGGGACATCCAGAAGGCGGAGAGGAGTGGGGCTTCTCCTGCTAAGCAGTAGAAAATTGCCTACTACGAGGATCTGCAGTTCCTGCTGAGTGGCATGGGAGAAAAGTCGTAAGTTTTTGTTTAGTCATCTCATTTTCTGTTTTATGGTCAACAATCTAGGTCCTTTTAAGTAATGATTTTCTTTTCTTTTTTCCCCATCAAGATCTTCTGGCAATGTCACACAGACACCGGCAGACTCCCCTGCACCACCACCACAGGAGCTGCAGACCATAGAGGCCACCCACCCACAAAGCCCGCCTGCCGGTTGCTCGCATGAACCGGTGAACAGCCAACACCACAGTGACGACGACAGCTCCTTCCAGGTGGGTTCTGAGGCAATGTCACCTGCTTCCTCACAGGCTGGGCAAATTTACACAGAAGAAGAGGAAGCCCAGGAGCCGGTGCCACTCACTAGGAGTAGGAGGCATGGACGTTGGGCCCCTCAACGCCGCACACCTTCCACCCAGGAACAGGCTGGAAGGACCCCCCGGATAGAGGACATCCAGTTGGATATGGAGCGGGAAGCTGTGTCCTTTATCCGGAGGGTGAACAGACAGGACCACGCCAATTACTTTGGAAATGATGTGGCAGCTATCTGCCGCTGGTTGCCACATCACAGACAGCAAGATTTCAAGGCGTATGTCCATGCTGTGGCCGCAGACTTCCAGTCTGCTCCTGAGCTGCCAGAAGTGGGATATCTCATATCCCAGTTCCGGCAGCTGTTTCGCCATGGCCCAGCCACTTTGCCTCCAGCCCAAGAATCCTCAAACTTAACCTCCACCCCAACACAGCCCCTACTTTTCAGTCCCGGTCCCACATTTGTCCCATCTCCAGCTCCCCATGTTGAGGGCACTCCGCTTCCCAGCCCATTCCTGACTTCCCTTTTGAATCCCGATGATTATTCCTCTTCTTAATTTCCTGGCCCCAGCACTTTTCTCCCAATAAAGTTTTGTTTGGCTGCAGTGCTAACCATTGAGCCATCATGTTGCCCCACGTTGTACAGTTATTGTCATCATGCAAATCAGTACTTTCCCACTACCATTCTAACATCTGAGGATCAAAACAACAGACATTAGTTTCCAGAAGATGACCGATATAAATGATGAGAATACACATCAACTTTTTGTATTTGTTAGCTCTGTAGTCCAAGGGCTTGTCCATGCACAGTTTTGTTGTGCCACAAGAGCCTACGTTTAGCTGTCAGTAGTTTCATCTGTCAACCGTGCAAAAACAGGAGCTCACTTTCGCAGCAAATATACTTAAAATTGGAACTATACATAAAAGATTAGCACATCCCCTGGACAAAAAAAAGACATCCAAATTCCTTAGGCTGTATTCACACGGAGTAACGCTGGCGTTTTTTGCGTGTTTTTTGTGTGTATTTTTACGGCCGTAAAAAGACGCAGGGCGCGTTTACGCGACGTATTTCACTTCCAGCGTATATGCGCGCGTCTTTTGGCCGCGAATGCGCTAACGTTACGCTTCCGTAAATTAACGGCCGTAAATCAAGGCAACTCATTAAAAACTAGTCAAGCCCACTGGGCCGGTCCAAAAAGAACAGCCCATTATTTAATCAACACACAGCTGTGTATGCTCTGGTCACATTTGGTTTGAAATTCACAATGGAAAACCAACCCCACATTGCAGCATCAACCCTGGACAGGGCACTCCTGCTGGGCATAGCGCCCAATCTTGTGAACCAACGCACACTCCAACACGAGGTACGTTCATAAATACATCTTTTGTTAATGTTTTTTTCAGGAGGTTGCTGGTACTGTTGCTGATCTATTTTTGCATTTCCCTCCCAGAATCCTTACGAGAGCCAAAATGCTGAAATTGTTGCCCAAAGCCATGTCACCCCGCTGCAGCTGGGCCTACTAGCCCATATTTGTAATCCTGCAACACTACAAGAGGAGGTACGTTAACAAATACAGATTAGGTTCTGGTTTCTATGATGTGGCTAGGAGTCTTTTTTAACTGACATTTATGCCCATTTCATTATTTTGCTGCAGCATGACGACGACCCACAGGGGGGGACTCTTCCGCCAGTCAGCCAGGACACTGCCCTACTTGTGTCTGTGGTTTCGAATCTGGTGAACCAACGCACACTCCAACACGAGGTACGTTCATAAATACATAGTTTTGGTACGCTTTTTCTGATTCTACCGGCTCTTTTCATCATACTTTTTTATTTTCACTAGCACCAACAGGAGGAGGAGGAGGTGCTTCAACATGATGTGGAGGACCAAGAGGAGCATTTTGAGGACCCAGATGCTGGGCCGCTGGACAAAAAACGGCGCTATTGGGTCCACCCCATTAATGAATTTAGGCCATCCAGGGGTGTTTTTGCACTGCTGTATCATGAGTTGTTGCTGTAAGTTTTCTTAAACTTTTCACAATGTAGTTAATTGATGTACATTTCTGTATGTAGTCAACTTTTAAGATTTCAGTGTATAAAGTGTCAAGTGTCACTTTTTGGGTGGATGGTCCTTTTTTTTAACATTGTTTTTAATTACAACTTTTTTGTATTTCACTGTGTGGAGGTGAAAGTGCTCAACAATCGAAAACGTAACGCTGTGTTCAATATGAATTGAATTGTATTGTATTTTTGTTTTCGCCAAAAAGGGACTCTCAGAAATTTTTCCGTTTTCTGCGGATGCCTCCGGAAGCATTTGATGTGCTCCTGGAGCACCTGGGCACACATCTGCAGCACCAAGACACCATCATGAGGAAGGCCCTCAGTCCTATGGAAAGGCTGGTCATCACGTTGCGGTATGTGTTATTTGTATTAATTTTTTCATTATTAAATTAGTAATGTTGAAATCGCGAGTTTTGCCTCTATCAAAAAATGCAACGTGCAAGAACCAAACAAAAAAAATCCTCCAACACAAACATATCAGATACAAACTGTGTGTTTCCCATAGTCTGGACAATGTGTCCATAAAGAAATTTTTTTTCCGTCTGTAATGTGTTCTCAATGTTGTCTAGATAGTTTACAATACTGGCCTAATTGACTCTTGATATACTTTCAATACAACAATACTGTGTGGAATATGGGTCCGGCTACTTTGCATAGTCCCTCAAATGTGGCCATATATACTTAGCAATAGTTTGAACAAATGGTTAGATACAGTTGAGCACACCATTTCTTGAAATGTTGTCATTGCATCTGCGATTGTGTCCTGATGGTTTTTTTGTTGTTTTTTTTCTTTCAGATTTTTGGCAACAGGGGAGAGTTTTGCATCCCTGCACCTCCAATTCCGAGTTGGTATATCCACTATAGCCGGAATTGAGGAGCACATGCCATCTGATATGGCAGCACTTGCAACCCATAGCGATGCCCATTCCGACACAGGAGATTTGGTTGCAGGCAGCAGCAGGCTTTCAGTCTGTGGCCAATTTCCCCAACTGCATAGGCGCCGTCGACGGTAAGCATATACGTGTGCAGAAGCCACCGCACTCAGGATCACATTTCATCAACTACAAGAAGTATTTTTCCGTGGTCCTGATGGCGGTCGCTGATGCCACGTACCGTTTTTGTCCTATTGAAGTCGGTGCCTATGGTAGTACTGGGGACTCCCGTGCGCTACTGTCATCGGTTTTGGGTCGCACAGTACTGCTAGATCAGGTGACTCTACCTCCACCAAGACCGCTTCCGGGTACCACGCATCCAGTCCCGTTCGTCATGGTAGGGGATGAGGCATTTCCCCTCTTGGAAAACCTGCTGCGCCCTTTCCCACGGTCGAGACTAGATGCCCGGAAGAGGGTCTTCAACATGAGGCTGAGCCGGGCACGACGCTTCGTGGAGTGCGCCTTTGGGATCATGAGTAGTAAGTGGAGGGTCTTCACCGGTGCACTGCAGTTGGCTCCCGATACTGTGGACCTGGTGATCAAAGCTGCCTGTGTGCTTCACAACTTTGTCTTGGACTATGACAGGCCGAACATTGGAGTGGAGCCACAGGTAGCTTTGGGTCACCCACTATTACCATCTCGGTCCTCAGGTCGGACAGCCAACGCAGCTGTACAGGTGCGAGATGCCTTTGCCGACTACTTCGTGAGTCCCGAAGGTGCCATTCCCAGGCCTTTTTCTCGCCTCAGTGATGAGCAGCCTGACCCGGACTGAAGACCTTCCTCTTCGTGGTGTCATTTTTTCTTTGCGTACTGTTGTATGTGATGTATTTTTGTGTGCAAGCTTCTAAGGGCCAAAATTATGTTTTTTTCGGTGCTGCTTATGAATGTTTAGTGTGTGATGCAGCAGTGCTGTTTCATCTGGTCACATATCCTTTCTAAAAATTTACATTTTGCCCATTAAAAAATTTTGTTAACAAAACTGTCATCTTTCTTGCGTGCATTTTTTTTTTTTTGTGGAAACAGCAAAGTGGCGGTGAGCGTTTGATGCTCTCCCCCTAGAAAGCTCTTTGGCCAATATGGACACACAGTCGCACCTGTAGTAGTACTGTTTCAGGATTTTGAAATCCCAGTTTGCAGGGGAGAGCAGCAAACGACCACCAGCGCTGAATAGGTGGACCCGCTCTGTGGTTTCGGTATTCTTGCCTGCAGAACACAAAAACCACAGAAGGGAGTGTAGAACTTTATATAGTTGGGAACCTAGCCTCAGTAGTTTCCTTAAATAAATTTCATATCCGTTAACGCCTCGGTCACATCTGCGCCCAGCAGTCCCTTTAATAATAATGCAGGTTTTGGTTTCCTGCATAGAAACTGAGCAGGAGACGGAAATCTGCATGAGCCTTTCTCATCCATTGCTTTGAATGGGTGAGAAAGGTGTCCAGGTGTGAGCCGCGGCCAGCGTTTTTTAAAGGCTCTCCGTGCCAAAATGTTGTTTTGGAATCTCCACACAGAGTCGCACATGCAGTACTCTGTGTCGGCATTTCATAAACCGGTTTTTCAGGGTACAGCATACAACGCTCAGTGCCGGACCCGGACTGTGTTTTCCGTCTTCGGTCAGGCAGAAGATGGAAAACACAGAACGTAGACCACAACGCAGGTGTGAACCTAGCGTAAGTAAATCCATATGTGAACATCATTAGCTTTTTGGTGGGGGCACATAATCATGTGAAAACAGAACACCAATGGCATAAAGTCAACACCCTGTTTTTGAATCACATTATGTGGACCCACCAACAAGTGAAGTGTCACTCCCCCACTATGTTGAAACACCCATTTTAGTTGATGGCCCAATGAACACAGATTTGACAGCTTTCTGCCACCAAGAGGTGTTCATTTGAAGGCATGTATGTGATTAATGTAAGCAAGGGGCCATTCACAAAGCATTATTAAATCACATTCCTGCCTTCAAATGAACACCTATTGTTGTCAGAAACCTTGCAAATGTGGTTGTGAATGGGCCCTTTGTTAAGGGCGAGTTCACACGGTCTATAAGGTGCCGCGTGATGTGGGCCGTCTAGGACGCGGCTATGGTATGCTATGTGCCAACCTATTTTGCGGACGCATCATCACGTCTGCAAAATAGCACGTGGCTTGGGATCCCCGCTCACATTGAAATCAATGCCAGCGTGTATGGCACGCATAGGCTCCCGCAACGTAGATGTGACACATCACGAGGCAACTTACACCATGAACAACTCCCCCTTCAAGGCTTGTTCCCCAAAACATTTCCTCGTTTGGAAAACAGACAGTTCAATGTATGATGATGCCTAAATATTGCTGGAAACAGCACAGTGCACTTACATCAGCGTACTGTGGCGTTTCCAGAAGGATATTGAACTGACTGTGGTCCAAGTGATGAAAGGTCTTAATTTTTGCCTGTCCATTCACACAGAGTTGACACCTCGCGTGTATCACATGTGGACACGGCGACATTACCGACGGGCTGCCAAGCACTTCCCAGTCACTTCAATTCAATCGCCCCCGTCATGTTGGTGCTACTAGCACTCCCATTGAAGTGAATGTGAAGTACTTGTTTAAGCCCTGGTGTAAACGGCGCCGTGTACACGTGATACAGGCGAGGCGTTTACCTACGTGTGAATGGCCCCTTAAGTGAGTGTGTGTTGGGAGTGAATAAAAACAAAAACAACATTTTTGAGTTCAAACTAAATTTTTATTTTTTGGGGTTTTTTTTTTTTTTTGGCAAACAATAAAAAAAAACAACAAAAAAAAACCACACATCCCAAACCCAGGCCCAAATATAATAACATAAAAGAAGTATGGTACAAGATAAATAATGTCAAGTGTTGGGGTGGGGGGAAAGGAAGAGGAGGGGTAAAGGATTTATTAAGACTAAACATGGGGAGGAGTTTGGGGAAGGGAAGCGGGACTGGGGCAAAGTGGGGTAGTGTCCCCATCATGCCCATGATCTGCAGAGGAGGACACATACTCCTCTGCAGTCGATATGTGTCCTTGGGATGCCCTAACACACAGCTTCCGGAACTGGCTTGTCATGCAAGCCAGATCCGGAAGCTCAGGAGAGGCCAGAAAGTCAACACCAACAGCATGGATATATGCTTTAAAAAGTTGTTGCCGATGACGTGGCAGCTGCTGGAGGACACCTGGCACGTCATTGGCAAAATAACTTGCATTATCCATGCTGCTGACCCTCCGGAGAAGGGCCAGGGCCTGGCTTTCCAGGTCAACCTGGCTGGCCCTTCCCCGGAGGGTACTCCCTGGCCTCTCCTGGGTGGAAGGTGTGGGTGGAGGAGGGTCCCGACGCTCCCACCTCATACGCCTGGTGGCTCCCACCAGCTCCTCCTCAGGTGCCTGGCTTGGTGTAGACACCTGGGAGGCTGCTGGGGAAGCCACCCTTCACTTCGGGCCCTCCTCTCCGGTTCATGAGAGGGTCCCTCCAGTGGACTCGATGGGGCTCTCTCCTCCGGCTGCAGCTCCTCTTGGCTGACTGGTGGCTCCCGGGAACCCGTGGCAGGGGTGTTGCCGGAAGATCTGTAAATCTAAAAAAAAAATCTGTAAGATCTGTAAAAAAAAAAAAAAAAAATTATGTGAACAGCCTACTATGGGACATTATATACACTGCTATTGGACCATATACTATGTGCAGGGGACACAGTACAGTACACAAGAAATGTGTTGCTATTTTGTGTACGAAATCTTAACGAAAAAACCACATATGATAACTGCAATGAATTGTGATAAAATTATTTTAAACCAAATTTTGAAAAAAAAAATACCAAAAAAACAAGGTATACTTACAAGAACAGACAGCTAGGTGCGTATTGGCACTTTTGAAATTTGGATGCTTGAATTGTACAATAGGGCCCTTTGACTATGAAATAAATAAAAATATACAAAATTTAACAAAAATACCTTTAAAAAATAAAAAAAAACATTTGCCCACACCGATCAGGGGCATTAACCTCTGCAAGCGCTGCATTCCATCCACTTGTATTTTGCTTTTTGTACGTTGTTTTTTTGCATTTGTGACTAGCATTGATATGTCTACTAAAATGGTTGTAAATTTAAAAAAAAAAAATTTTTTATTTTCAGAAACATCATCAGTAAGCATGGCTCCACCAGTGGAGTACTACAGGATGGACCTGGATGTCCACAAGTTGATAGAAACTTTAAGTGGATTCTACCCATGCAGAACATATGTGCACTGTTTGCACTATAATGTGCTGTGCTAATTTGTTCAACAAAGCGGTTGCCTTTTTATGTATGATATCCCCTTTCAACACCCCTAATTTTTTTTTTGTTTTTTTCTTCCTTTGTTTTATAAAAACAATTTTTTTAAAGTTTTGGTTTGTATTTTTTTTATATTTATTTTTTTTTTTTTTTTAGATTTTTCATTTTGCTCAATGTTATTTTTTGGGGCTTTTTTTAGAATTTTTTTGCATATTTTTAAAAAATTAATTTTTTTAATTTTTTTCAGTTTTTTTAAAAAAATTTTATTAATTTTTTAATTTTAAACTTTCGCATTTTTAATTAAAAAAAATTTCTATGATTTTCTTCTTTTTTTTTTTTCTTTCCCTATGCAGGTTCACGCACATCCAAACCTCTATGACAAGACGGATGCCCTCTATTCCAATCGGCACTCCAGGGACGCCTCCTGGATTACGGTTTGCCAGGCGCTGTATCCAGACTGGGCTACCCTGTCCAGAGAACTCAAAGATCGGATCGGTGAGTAAATAAATTAGTTAGGAACTTCGTGTTTTGAAAGTTTTTAGTATGAATTGTTTTTCACGTTTATACAGAAAAGGACATTAGGAAACGGTGGAAAAGTGTGAGGCACCTATTCGTGAAGGAGATAAGAAAGGTGGAGAAAAGTGGGGCCTCTCCCATAGCTGCGGTTTCTGCTCCCCTGCAGGGAAACCCAGGCATAAGTATGAAAAACATTTTTGCTTCATTATGTTTATTATGTTTGTAGGAAATTTATAGTAATTTATTTTTTCGTTCTTCCTGACAGAATCTCCGGAAACACCAGAGAAGGCCCGGCTGAGCCCCCTGCAGTGGTAGAGGAACCGCAGCAGAGGGAGAGAGCCTTCCTGTTTCGAATCGGAGGGGACCCGACGTCTTGCCTGGTCCTTCTCTTCTGGCGGCAACTTCACCGGCTTCGGTCACCGCTGCCTCTTCACAGGCTCATGAGTCTTCAGAGGAAGATGTAACCCAGCCGATGCGGCCCCCCCAGAGGAGGAGACGTCGGGACTCCTCTGTCCCCACACCTTCCACCCAGGAGCAGACCGGAGGGACCCTCCGGGTAACGGACAGGCAGCTGGAGCTTGAAAAATTGGCTCAGTCCCTTATCCAGAGGGTGGACAGAATGGATGATTGTGACCATTTTGGTCAAGAGATGGCAAATTCCTGTTACCAGATGCCCCTCGAAAGACAAGAGGATTTTAAATCCTACATCCATTCTGTGGCGGCAGCCTTCCAGTTTGCTCCTAGCCTGCCGGGATTGGGTTATACATTTTTTTGAAAAAAAAACTCAGATTTTTGTCATGATAAGTCAGATACGGCGAATAATATAGTTACAGAGCAAATAGCTCTACCTTTAAATGTTAATTTAAAAGAACATATAGCCACACAGAATCTTATAGACTTGGACTATGAAAATAGAGAGGCAATTAAAATCATAGACACAGTAAATGTCGATAAAAACAATCCTGATTTCTACCCTGTCAAAACTAGAAGTACTTGTTCCAACCTATTCCAACAAAAAGTGGAAGAGGAACTTGTACAATTGGAAAGTAAAGCATAAAAAACATCCAACCAAATATAATCTCACTTGGAAAGAAAAACAAGCCCTGAAGGAATTTAAAAAATCTAAAAATTTAATAATAAAGAGGGCAGATAAGGGGGGAAAACGGTAGTCTTGGACTAAACATATTATGTAGAAAGCTGTAATAATATATTAGATGACACAGAAACATACCGAAGGCTCACGCAAGATCCTACAACTGAGTTTAGTATAGAGTTAAGGGCTAGTTCACACGTGGGCAAAGGGAGCGGTTTTTGACAGCGGAATTCGCTTCAAAAACCGCCCCTTTAACATGGTGGTCTATGTAGACCGCTAGCTTTTTTTTTCCTCCTAGCGGTTTATCACCGCTAGTGGAAAAAAGAAGTGACATGACCTTTCTTCAGGCGGAAAACGCCTGAAGAATTGCATAGAAGTGAATGGGAGGCGAAAACGGCGCGGTAAAAAAACGCGCGGGTTTTTTATAGAACATATTTTTTTTAATAGGAAATCACACCCCAGCCATTTTGTGATCTCAGCTCATTGCAGCAGAAGCAGCAGCAGCAGTGTCAATAGCGTCATCAGCAGCAGCAGCAAAAATGTAAGTACTACTTCAATATTTCATGATATAAAATGAATAGAATTTTTATTTTATTTTTTTATTGTTTTTTTTTTTTAGTACAAACTGCCAAATTGCCTCACCTGACTCTAGCGTAAAAAATGGCTGCATTTTCTTTGCATTGTATTGTCTTTTTTTGTGCATTTTTTAACCCCTTCTTTACAGGCAGCTGACGATGCGAGTGCCTTTTCCTTGTGAAGCTAATCTCCTTTTTTCCCCCTTTTCTTGCAGCTCTTCAAACAACTGCCTACCCACAACTGCACCAGTCGGGCACTTGTCCGTTCTTTTCCAAAAAGTAAGTATGGCGTACAAAACGGTTGCATTTTCTTTGCATTGTATTGTTTTTTTGTGTGCATTTTTTAACCCCTTCTTTACAAGCAGCTGACGATGCGAGTGCCTTTCCCTTGTGAAGCTAATCTCCTTTTTTCCCCCTTTTCTTGCAGCTCTTCAAACAACCGGTCTGAATAGCTCAACTCCCTCTCTATCAGCTTGGAAGTCTGGTCCATTCCTTCCAAATGTAAGTTTGGCATAATTGATTGTATTGTATGTGCTTCTCTGATGTGTAACCTTCTTCTCACCCCCTGTATCAGAACAGCGGATGTTTAGGTGTTGGCGGTAGTAAATTTAATTTTTTTTTCTTAAATTTTCAGAAACCACATTAAACAAAATGGCTCCACCCATGGAGTATTACAGGATGGACCTGGATGTCCACAAGTTGATAGAGAGTGTAAGTAGATTGTAAATGTAGAACAAATGTGCACGGTGCACTGTTTCCACTACAATGTACTGTGCTAATTTGTTCAACAAAGCTGTATGATGTCTCCTTTTAAACACACCTCTCAACCTTTTTTATTTTTGTTTTTTTTTGTCTTCCTTTATTTTATAAAAACAAGTATTTAAATTTGGTTTGTTTTTTAAAATTTTAACATTCGGGGGTTGGGGGGGTGTATTTGAATGGTCTTTCTGCATTTTTTTTTTTTTTAATTTACTTTTATTTCTTTACAGTGTGGTCGCAATTTTAATTAGGACGATTTTCTTATGTTTTTCTTTTTTTATCTTTCCCTATGCAGGTTGAAGCGCATCCAAATCTCTACGAGAAGAAGGACCCGCTCTATTCAGACCGGCACGCCAGGGACGCCTCCTGGATTTCAGTCTGCCAGGCGCTGTATCCGGACTGGGCTACCCTGTCCAGACAGCTAAAAGATCGGATTGGTGAGTAAATAAATGAAATTTCCTCGGAAATTTGTGTTTTGAAAGTTTTTAGTCGGAATTGCTTTTATTAAACTTGTTTTTCTTTTTTTCTTTTTTCATACAGAAATGGATGTTAGGAAGTGGTGGAAGAGTGTGAGGGACCGATTCATGAAGGACCTCAAGAAGGTTGAGAAAAGTGGGGCCTCTCCCTCAAAGAAGAAAAAAATTGCCTTTGAGGATCAGCTGCAGTTCCTGATCCCCTGCAGGGAAACAGGGCCGTAAGTATTTAAAAAACATATTTGCTTCATTTTATGTTTATTATGTTTGTAGGAAATTTTAATAGTAAATTATTGTTTTTGTTATTATTCCTGACAGAATCTCCGGAAACACCAGAGAAAGCCCGGAAGAGCCCCCTGCTCAGGTACAGGAACTGCAGCAGAGGGAGAGAGCCTCACCGACTCTTCCTTCTTGCTCGGAATCGGAGAGGGGACCTGACGTCTTGCCTGGTCCTTCTCATCTGGTGGAGCCTTCACCGGCTTCGGTCACCGCTGCCTCATCACATCATGAATCCAGTGAGGAGGAGGTGACCCGGCCGGTGAGGCCCCACCAGAGGAGAAGGAGACGTCAGGACTCCTCTGCCCCCACACCTTCCACCCAGGAGCAGACCGGAGGGACAGGCAGCAGGAGCTTGAAAATCTTGCCCTGTCCCTTATCCAGAGGGTGGACAGAATGGATGATTGTGACCATTTTGGTCAAGAGGTGGCAAATTCCTGTCGCCAGATGCCCCTCGAAAGGCAGGAAGATTTTAAGGCCTACATCCATTGTGTGGCGGCAGCCTTCCGTTTTGCTCCTAACCTGCCGGGATTGGGTTATCTGATAACCCAATTCCGGCAGGCAGTGGGGCTTTCTGATGCCCCACTGCATGTAGCCCCCCCACCTTCACAAGGCCAATATGGCCCCCCAATCCACACCCAAGGCCAATATGGCCCCCCAATCCACACCCAAGGCCAATATGGCCCCCCAATCCCTACCCAAGGCCCATCAGGCCTTTGTACACAAACAGCCACACGCCCATCCCAATCGGGCGCCCAACCAGCCCACTCGCAGGCCCAACCAGCCCACTCCCAGGCCCAACCAGCCCACTCCCAAACCCAACCTGGCCACACCCGAGGCCAACCTGGCCACTCCCGAAGCCAACCTGGCCATTCATGAGGCCAACCTGGCCACTCACCAGGCCAACCTGGCCACTCACGAGGCCAACCTGGCCATTCCCAAGGCCAACCTGGCCATTCCCAAGGCCAAACAGGCCACTACCAAAGCCTAACGGGCCCCATCATAGGCCAGTCCGGCCTACAAATAGGCCCGATCCAAGGCCAATATATTTTTGAGACAAGCCCGACCGAACCTGAGGACCTCAGTTCCAGTGGCCATCTTATACGAGAGGTCTTAGACCCATATGGCTATGAGTCTCCTGAGGGTTGAGGGGGGGGGTTGGTTTGGAGGGGGGGGTTTGGTTTGGAGGGGGGGGGGTTGGTTGGAGGGGGGGAGGGTTGGTTTGGGGCGGGGGGGTGTTATTTTTTATTTGTAATAAACATGTTATTTTTTTATAAAAAAAAAATTGGTGTCGTGTTTTTATTTTTAAGGGGGGAAAAAACTTTCACGAGGACCTTTGACCCTCTGGGACACATGCAGCACACTTCTAGGAAGCAGACCGTGCGCTGAATGGTGGAGAAAAGTGGGGCCTCTCCCATAGCTGCGGTTTCTGCTCCCCTGCAGGGAAACCCAGGCATAAGTATGAAAAACATTTTTGCTTCATTATGTTTATTATGTTTGTAGGAAATTTATAGTAATTTATTTTTTCGTTCTTCCTGACAGAATCTCCGGAAACACCAGAGAAGGCCCGGCTGAGCCCCCTGCAGAGGTAGAGGAACCGCAGCAGAGGGAAAGAGCCTTCCTGTTCCGAATCGGAGAGGGGACCCGACGTCTTGCCTGGTCCTTCTCTTCTGGCGGCAACTTCATCGGCTTCGGTCACCGCTGCCTCTTCACAGGCTCATGAGTCTTCAGAGGAAGATGTAACCCAGCCGATGCGGCCCCCCCAGAGGAGAAGGAGACGTCAGGACTCCTCTGTCCCAACACCTTCCACCCAGGAGCAGACCGGAGGGACCCTCCGGGTAACGGACAGGCACCTGGAGCTTGAAAAATTGGCTCAGTCCCTTATCCAGAGGGTGGACAGAATGGATGATTGTGACCATTTTGGTCAAGAGATGGCAAATTCCTGTTACCAGATGCCCCTCGAAAGACAAGAGGATTTTAAATCCTACATCCATTCTGTGGCGGCAGCCTTCCAGTTTGCTCCTAGCCTGCCGGGATTGGGTTATACATTTTTTTGAAAAAAAAACTCAGATTTTTGTCATGATAAGTCAGATACGGCGAATAATATAGTTACAGAGCAAATAGCTCTACCTTTAAATGTTAATTTAAAAGAACATATAGCCACACAGAATCTTATAGACTTGGACTATGAAAATAGAGAGGCAATTAAAATCATAGACACAGTAAATGTTGATAAAAACAATCCTGATTTCTACCCTGTCAAAACTAGAAGTACTTGTTCCAACCTATTCCAACAAAAAGTGGAAGAGGAACTTGTACAATTGGAAAGTAAAGCATAAAAAACATCCAACCAAATATAATCTCACTTGGAAAGAAAAACAAGCCCTGAGGGAATTTAAAAAATCTAAAAATTTAATAATAAAGAGGGCAGATAAGGGGGGAAAACGGTAGTCTTGGACTAAACATATTATGTAGAAAGCTGTAATAATATATTAGATGACACAGAAACATACCGAAGGCTCACGCAAGATCCTACAACTGAGTTTAGTATAGAGTTAAGGGCTAGTTCACACGTGGGCAAAGGGAGCGGTTTTTGACAGCGGAATTCGCTTCAAAAACCGCCCCTTTAACATGGTGGTCTATGTAGACCGCTAGCTTTTTTTTTTCCTCCTAGCGGTTTATCACCGCTAGTGGAAAAAAGAAGCGACGTGACCTTTCTTCAGGCGGAAAACGCCTGAAGAATTGCATAGAAGTGAATGGGAGGCGAAAACCGCGCGGTAAAAAACCGCGCGGGTTTTTGCACAAAAAAACGCGCGTTTTTTTCCGCGCGGTTTTTATAGAACATATTTTTTTTTAATAGGAAATCACACCCCAGCCATTTTGTGATCTCAGCTCATTGCAGCAGAAGCAGCAGCAGCAGTGTCAATAGCGTCATCATCAGCAGCAAAAATGTAAGTACTACTTCAATATTTCATGATATAAAATGAATAGAATTTTTATTTTATTTTTTTATTGTTTTTTTTTTTTTTAGTACAAACTGCCAAATTGCCTCACCTGACTCTAACGTAAAAAATGGTTGCATTTTCTTTGCATTGTATTGTCTTTTTTTGTGCATTTTTTAACCCCTTCTTTACAGGCAGCTGACGATGCGAGTGCCTTTCCCTTGTGAAGCTAATCTCCTTTTTTCCCCCTTTTCTTGCAGCTCTTCAAACAACTGCCTACCCACAACTGCACCAGTCGGGCACGTGTCCGTTCTTTTCCAAAAAGTAAGTATGGCGTACAAAATGGTTGCATTTTCTTTGCATTGTCTTTTTTTGTGCATTTTTTAACCCCTTCTTTACAGGCAGCTGACGATGCGAGTGCCTTTCCCTTGTGAAGCTAATCTCCTTTTTTCCCCCTTTTCTTGCAGCTCTTCAAACAACTGCCTACCCACAACTGCACCAGTCGGGCACTTGTCCGTTCTTTTCCAAAAAGTAAGTATGGCGTACAAAACGGTTGCATTTTCTTTGCATTGTATTGTCTTTTTTTGTGCATTTTTTAACCCCTTCTTTACAGGCAGCTGACGATGCGAGTGCCTTTCCCTTGTGAAGCTAATCTCCTTTTTTCCCCCTTTTCTTGCAGCTCTTCAAACAACCGGTCTGAATAGCTCAACTCCCTCTCTATCAGCTTGGAAGTCTGGTCCATTCCTTCCAAATGTAAGTTTGGCATAATTGATTGTATTGTATGTGCTTCTCTGATGTGTAACCTTCTTCTCACCCCCTGTATCAGAACAGCGGATGTTTAGGTGTTGGCGGTAGTAAATTTATTTTTTTTTTTCTTAAATTTTCAGAAACCACATTCAACAAAATGGCTCCACCCATGGAGTATTACAGGATGGACCTGGATGTCCACAAGTTGATAGAGAGTGTAAGTAGATTGTAAATGTAGAACAAATGTGCACGGTGCACTGTTTCCACTACAATGTACTGTGCTAATTTGTTCAACAAAGCTGTATGATGTCTCCTTTTAAACACACCTCTCTACCTTTTTTATTTTTGTTTTCTTCCTTTATTTTATAAAAACAAGTATTTAAATTTGGTTTGTTTTTTAAAATTTTAACATTCGGGGGTTGGGGGGGGTGTATTTGAATGGTCTTTCTGCATTTTTTTTTTTTTTTTTTAAATTTACTTTTATTTCTTTACAGTGTGGTCGCAATTTTAATTAGGACGATTTTCTTATGTTTTTCTTTTTTTATCTTTCCCTATGCAGGTTGAAGCGCATCCAAATCTCTACGAGAAGAAGGACCCGCTCTATTCAGACCGGCACGCCAGGGACGCCTCCTGGATTTCAGTCTGCCAGGCGCTGTATCCGGACTGGGCTACCCTGTCCAGACAGCTAAAAGATCGGATTGGTGAGTAAATAAATGAAATTTCCTCGGAAATTTGTGTTTTGAAAGTTTTTAGTTGGAATTGCTTTTATTAAACTTGTTTTTCTTTTTTTCTTTTTTCATACAGAAATGGATGTTAGGAAGCGGTGGAAGAGTGTGAGGGACCGATTCATGAAGGACCTCAAGAAGGTTGAGAAAAGTGGGGCCTCTCCCTCAAAGAAGAAAAAAATTGCCTTTGAGGATCAGCTGCAGTTCCTGATCCCCTGCAGGGAAACAGGGCCGTAAGTATTTAAAAAACATATTTGCTTCATTTTATGTTTATTATGTTTGTAGGAAATTTTAATAGTAAATTATTGTTTTTGTTATTATTCCTGACAGAATCTCCGGAAACACCAGAGAAAGCCCGGAAGAGCCCCCTGCTCAGGTACAGGAACTGCAGCAGAGGGAGAGAGCCTCACCGACTCTTCCTTCTTGCTCGGAATCGGAGAGGGGACCTGACATCTTGCCTGGTCCTTCTCATCTGGTGGAGCCTTCACCGGCTTCGGTCACCGCTGCCTCATCACATCATGAATCCAGTGAGGAGGAGGTGACCCGGCCGGTGAGGCCCCACCAGAGGAGAAGGAGACGTCAGGACTCCTCTGCCCCCACACCTTCCACCCAGGAGCAGACCGGAGGGACAGGCAGCAGGAGCTTGAAAATCTTGCCCTGTCCCTTATCCAGAGGGTGGACAGAATGGATGATTGTGACCATTTTGGTCAAGAGGTGGCAAATTCCTGTCGCCAGATGCCCCTCGAAAGGCAGGAAGATTTTAAGGCCTACATCCATTGTGTGGCGGCAGCCTTCCGTTTTGCTCCTAACCTGCCGGGATTGGGTTATCTGATAACCCAATTCCGGCAGGCAGTGGGGCTTTCTGATGCCCCACTGCCTGTAGCCCCCCCCACCTTCACAAGGCCAATATGGCCCCCCAATCCACACCCAAGGCCAATATGGCCCCCCAATCCACACCCAAGGCCAATATGGCCCCCCAATCCCTACCCAAGGCCCATCAGGCCTTTGTACACAAACAGCCACACGCCCATCCCAATCGGGCGCCCAACCAGCCCACTCCCAGGCCCAACCAGCCCACTCCCAAACCCAACCTGGCCACACCCGAGGCCAACCTGGCCACTCCCGAAGCCAACCTGGCCATTCACGAGGCCAACCTGGCCACCCACCAGGCCAACCTGGCCACTCCCCAGGCCAACCTGGCCACTCACGAGGCCAACCTGGCCATTCCCAAGGCCAAACAGGCCACTACCAAAGCCTAATGGGCCCCATCATAGGCCAGTCCGGCCTACAAATAGGCCCGATCCAAGGCCAATATATTTTTGAGACAAGCCCGACCGAACCTGAGGACCTCAGTTCCAGTGGCCATCTTATACGAGAGGTCTTAGACCCATATGGCTATGAGTCTCCTGAGGGTTGAGGGGGGGGGGGGGGTTGGTTTGGAGGGGGGGGTTGGTTGGAGTGGGGGAGGGTTGGTTTGGGGCGGGGGGGTGTTATTTTTTATACTATGTTCCTCACAGTGGAAACTGACAGGTTAAATCTCTGAGACAACGTTTTGTATCCTTCCCCTGAACAACTATGTTGAACAATCTTTGTTTTCAGATCATTTGAGAGCGGGCTGTCCATGTTCGGCGACCATCAAACTTAACTGAACTTGAATTGTTTTGTAGAAAGAAATGGTCCAAAATACCTTCATCCAGGATCCAGGAACTGATTAAAAGCTACAGGAAGCGACTAGAGGCCGTTATCTTTGCAAAAGGAGGATCTACTAAATATTAATGTCACGTTTCTGTTGAGGTGCCCATACTTTTGCACCGGTCAAATTTTGGTTTAATGCATATTGCACATTTTCTGTTAGTACAATAAACCTCATTTCAATCCTGAAATATTACTGTGTCCATCAGTTATTAGATATATCAAACTGAAATGGCTGTAGCAAATACCAAAATATTTAGAACTAAAAATGATTAAGATTAATAGGGGTGCCCAAACTTTTTCATAGGACTGTACATATGTAATATACTAGGCAATACATACGGATTAATCTACTACCCTATACATACATACATATATAATATACTAGACTATATACACATACATACATATATAATATACTACTCTATATTTCATTACATAAAAAAAACCTTTAAAAAAACCTAAAAACTTAAAAAAATGTATCTTACTGTCTGAGCTCGTGATATAGTTGTCCCAAATGTCCCCTCTCTGGCCTTAAGGTGTTAATGGGGTGGACCCACATTCTCTTCCGTGGCCTTTGGCGTTCCTCCTCATCCTGTCAAAATTGAAAAGAACATTTTAGTATAGTACTGCTTTTTTTTTAAATTTAAAAATAAAATGTATTTGTGAACTTACCTCACGTTGTTGTCGCCTTCGCCTGGCCATGCCCACCGCCACTGCGAATAGAAGATGGATCTGTGGTGGGCACAGCCGTAGCCTGCGCTGGTTGTCTTCTTCCATTTTGGTTTTTTCTTCTTTTTTTTTTGGCTCTTGCCTGGAGTTGGAGGGCTAGTTCACACTCGTTTTATTGTAGGATCTGGTATGATGTGTTCTCCACAGGGAAAATGGCGCCTAGAGCAAAAAAGGGAGGGATTTGACCATGCCCAGTGGGCTGGCTATTGAAATGGGCTGGAGAAAAAAAAACCGCTAGTGAAAACCGCGGCGAAAACCGCAACGCGGTTTTTTAAAAAAAATTGCGTCAAAAACCGCGCGGAATGTAAAAAACCACGTCGAAAAAACTCGCCGCGGTTTTTTACCTCGCACAAATAAGCTAGGCGGTTTTCACGTGTGAACTGACCCTAAGATCTTTAATAGAAGAAGGCACTGGGCATCTTTAGTAAAACTGAGGGAGATTATTTGTGTAACCCCAAGCCCACAGTGCCAACCCTATATGGTCTCCCAAAGATACATAAACAAATTAAACCTATACCCCTACATTCTATTATATCTGGGCGAAATTCTTTAAATGAAAGACTAGGTGTCTGGCTAGACAAAATACTACAGCCATTAGTCTTTAGAACAACGGCCTTTATTAAAGACAGTAAGGAAATATTAGGCAGTTTTGACAACTTTCAATGGACAGGGGATATGTCATGGCTCAGCTGTGACATTTGTGCTCTCTATCCCAGTATCCCTCACAGAGATGCTCTGGAAGCCTTAGCGTTCCATCTGTACAAATATAGTCTATACGCCCCTGTTATGTGCGAGTACATTTTATCAGTCACATCTTTTTTGTTAAGCCATAATTTTTTTGGTTTTTTTTGAATGTTTTTTATTTACAGGTACGAGGAGCTCCTATGGGAGCCCCCTTTTCTCCTTCTTTAGCCAATTTATTTCTGTCTTTTTGGGAAGAATGGTTAATTTTTTCAACATTAAACCCTTTTCGTGATTTTGTTTTCTAGTATGGGCGCTACATCGACGACATACTTATAGTGTGGCTCGGAGATGTAGCGCCCATACCAGAATTTATTTTATTTCTAAATAGCAATGAGTTTGGACTCAAATTTACTTTTTAACATAATTCCTTTGTTATCGATTTTTTGGATGTTACTTTAAAAGGTTCAGTTACCGTATATACTCGAGTATAAGCTGACCCAAATATAAGCCGAGGCCCCTAATTTTACCACAAAAAAACTGGGAAAACTTATTGACTCGAATGTAAGCCTAGGGGGGAAAAGCAGCAGCTACTGGAAAATTTCAAAAATTAAAATGGCCGGAGTTTTTGGGTGCAGTAGACGCTGGGGAAGGGGAGGGGGTGTTTTGGTTGTCTGTCTGCCCCTTACCTAAGCTTGAGGACTTTTTTTTTTCCCCCACTTGGAATTCAGCCTGGCTGACTATAGGGGATCTGCAGTGCTCCTATTAACCCCTTCCCCACGGAACAGGAGTACTGCAGATACCCTACATTCAGTAGACCAGGCACTTTCAGACACAGGGATACCTAATGTGTATGTGTTTCACAGTCATTTTCTACTTTTGTATGTATTGTAGGGAAATGGGGAGTGATTTACAACTTTTATTTTTTATTTATTTTTTTAAATCTTTTTTTTTTTTTGCACTATTTTATGGGAGATTCTATACATTGATATTGTGGTTGGTGGTGTTTTTTTTTTTTTTTGCTGACTCGAGTATAAGCCAATGGGGCTTTTTCAGCACAAAAACTGGGCTGAAAAATTCAGCTTATACTCGAGTATATATGGTAATACTGGGCGAGTCACCACCTCATTGTACAGGAAACCAACTTCTGGTAATGGTATACTTAGAGCAAATAGCTGTCATCCTGACAGCACCATCCGGGGTATCCCTGTGGGAGAGCTGGTTCGTGCAAGGAGGGCATGTAATATGGATGAGGATTATATAAGGTAGAGTGAAAATATTGCCAAACATTTAAGAAATAGGGGTTATCCTGATTGGATGATTGATAGAGCAATGAGCAAGGTGGAACAAGAGACAAGAGTAGTTTATTTGACACTACCGAAACTATAATAACCAATGAAGATTATTTTTCTGTTACCTTTACTACATCATGGAGTACAGTTAAGGAAAGCTTTATTATCTGCAATAAACTGTCAATTTCGAAGGACATCAGCAAATCACATCAGAATTCTGGCTTGATTGTTTATTATTGCAAATTAAAATAGTGTCAGAAGGGTGAAGCCTATATAAACTGCAAGAGAGTTAGCTGAAAAGATATGTGATTTTATTTTTTTCTTGGGAAATAATACAGCGTAGTAACACTAGATGGCAGCTGTGAACTGTAAGTTGGCTTCCACTACTGATTGCTGCCAATAAATCAAGTGGAGAAAGGGATCTGTTGCCCTCTGTAGCAATGAAGCAAGCTGATATTTTCGTAAGGGGTTCTATCAGTAGAATCCCTTTTTTAACTAAGTATAATGTGGAATAGCCTTAAGACAGGCTATTCTTCTCTGACCTTTATTATTCTGATCCGTGCTGCCGTCACTGAGAAATTTCTTATTTCTTCCATATGTAAATGAATTTTGAGACAGCACTGGGGGCGTCCCCTGTGCTGTCCGAAAACTTTCCAGTAACGTGCCGGTTGCCTCTTCACCGCGTCACCGGCTGCATCTTCATCCAAAAGCACCAACTGCGCATGTCCGTCGCCCATTTTCCTGTGGCCTCTTACACGAGCGCCCTACTTTATAAAAGGAGAGGGGGATAACCTTTCATCAACTCTTCCACCAGCAAGTTATGTCCACACACATCTAAAGACTTGGGGCTCCATTCAGTATGTATACTCAGTGTGTTGGACAGTAGAATACACAATATATTATCTGTTGTGATGGTCACAATTTGCTATGTGGCAGTTGTGACAGCAGAACCCACCATTAAAAAAAGCTTTTGTCAAATTACAAATTAACGTGTGATTAGATTGATAAAGAAAAAGCAGCACAAATCACTTTTTTTTTTTTTTTCAGAAATATCAAGATATGTATATCTAGATAGTGTTATTAAAAAAAAGAAAACAAAAAAGGCCTCCTCTGCAAATCTCCTTTTAACCTTTTCCTATCTTCATACTATGGGGTGGCCTCTTATTCACTATCAAATATATTTTAAGATGATTAGCCACTTGGCTAAGGGTATATAAACACTGTGTTTGGGAGTATACTATATTTCTTGCTTTATCAGTTGTACTTTTTTTCATCCGAAGTTATGAGGAAAATTCACTGTGTCTTATAAGGTGAACAACCTGAAACCAAGCTGTCTGGCACTATTGCAGGATCGCAAGAGCGATTAAGTGTGGCGCATACAGTGTAAGTTTAGAATTCAGTGAAATTGAATGCCGGCGGCCGGGTCCACTCCATAGCAGGGGAGGAGGAAAGCAAATCTCCTTTTCCGCTGCACTGCCATTGGTGGAGACTGCTGATTGGTGGAGGAGCGGGAGCAGCAGCACTTTCCATCGGCGCTCACCACCAATCAGCTTCATCCTGCCGTACATCCCGCTGTGGAAGAGAGGAAAGAAAGGAGTTACAGTGGCCCTCAGTCGTCCTATAATATCCTAAAATCACTGGATGAGTGACAGCTCAGGTACCAGCCTAAAAATAAAATGTGTTAAATATGACTATAGCCCCCATTAACATCATCATCCACAGATCCCTCATATCAGGGTGTCATGCAATGATGTTCTACACTATGGAGGACAGTGCTGACAGTTATTTCAGTACTGTATATTGTTGTAGAAAACTACCATACACTCCTACTACATCAAATTTTAAAAAGATGTCAAAGCAGAAAAGGCTAACGTATAAAATCTCTTATAAACCAGAGGAAGCAAAATATGCCAAACAACAGGGAAGCAGGGCAGCTGAGCGACATTTTAAAACACCTCCGACTGAAAATATGGGAATTGAAGAAACAGGAGGATGCAAAAAGCAAATAAAAGTAAACACTTTTGGGGGGGCATACTGCAAGACAGTCTAGATAGACGTTGAAAAAGTGGATCATACGTCACCAGAACAACGGATTTTCAGTCTCTACAAAAATAATAACTTAGGAAGCTCAAGCGTCTTGCTGCAGAGAAAGGCATTAAAGACTTTACAGGATTAACATTATGGTTCTACAGGTTCAAGAAGAGATGTAGCCTTGCTATACGTACTGTGGGGGAGGTAGGCTCAGCGGTATCAGCAGCGGACCCAGACAGTCAGAGACAGACACCAAAATCAGTTTAAACAGGGTTTTAGCCCTGTGTGTTTATTTTGCAAAAAAGGTGTTGGCAAACAAAAACAGGCCTTTACTTCAGGCAAAAACAGAAACACAAATACCTGCCCGGCTAGGCGACTAACTACACAAATGAACTCTGTCTATACGTGTGGCTGGCTTCAACCACACGGACAAAAGAAAATCAACAAAATAGAAGTTTGTGGAGCACCCACTGGTCTCACCAGATATCAGGTTTGAAGGACAGGACCTGGCTCCACCACTCTCCCCCAGGAACTGCCCAGGACTGAAGTCTTGATAGGCTTTATAGGCCTGTGATTAGGCCTAGCTGTTCCCACCTGTGCACGAAAGCTCCTTCCTGCAGTAGGATGAGAAGAGGTTAACTGACAGATGCCTTGCTACAGCTATTGAAGCCCTCACTCACCACACATATGAGAGAACTCTGGGGGAGATATAGCATCCTTCCAGGACTTTTCCTGTCACTTTCTTACAGTACCAAAACTAGAAATGCACAAAAAATGCCTAAAGAATATGAATCTAAGATTGTGTCTTTCTATAAATTTGTAATTGATGCAAGAAAGAAAAATGGCTTTGATATAAACGAGGTTGGGAATATAGATGAAGTCTTGGACAAAAACCATACCTGTGAAAACTCATTACATGGTTGTGTTGTCCTGCTGTGCAGATGGCACCAACCTGCCACCAATATTAATCTTCAAAAGAAAAAACATGCTAAAAAAGGTGATCCCATGAAGAGTTATTATCCATGTTCATGAGAAAGGATGGATGGATGGATGGATGGATGGATGGACGAAAGTGGAATGAAAATATGGATCAAAAAAGTGTGGTTCAAATGGTGCTTGTAAAAAGAAAACGTCCCTTAGAGACTACTGGAGCACGGACATATTATACTACATCCCATTATATCGAACTAGAATGTCCAGGATGCGCTATGAGGCTATACTTCGATTCCTACACTATGCAGACAATGAACAGTGCCCACCCCGTGATGACCCCAGTTTTGATCGCTTATATAAATTGAGACGCCTAGTAGACCATTTCAGTGCCCGGTATGTCCAAGCATACAACCCCGAGAAGTGTATTTCTATAGATGAATCGCTGTTACATTTTAAAGGGAGGCTTAAATTCCACCAATATCTGCCAAGCAAGAGGGCAAGGTATGGCGAGAAGATGTATAAGCTATGCGAGAGTGCATCAGGGTATACCTACAGATTTAGGATATACCAAGGGAAGGACACCAAAATTGGTCCTCCAGAATACCCCTCCTTCCTGAGAGGTAGTGCCAAAAAAGTGTGGGATTTGCTACACCCACTGCTGGACCAGGGTTACCACCTCTACCTGGTAATTTTTATACCAGCATAGCACTCTTCAATAGCCTCGCCTCCACAAATTCTGCAGCATGCGGCACCATCCAAAAAAAATCAGAGAATAAGTGACGTTTTCAAATGGGGACACTTTTGGGGGGCTTATCTGTACTGCTACCTCAGGGACCCTGCATACATGACTCCACACCAGAATAACATTCCAACTATGTCCGTGCTCCAGTAGTCTAAATAGTGGCCCTTCCATTCTGAGCCCTGCCAGCATTTAGGGTATTGCCACATCCAGCAGAAAAACTGCCACATGTAGGGTATTGCCATATCCAGCAGAACCTACATTACATTTTATGGGGTCAGTGTCTCCTGTGGCAAGTGCTGGGCACAATATATCGGGCACTGAAATGGCATATATGGTTTGAAAAATGCAATTCTCACTCTGCACCGCCTGCTATGCAGTATCATTTGGAAAAGCCTGTGGGGTCAATATGCTCACTATACCCCTAGATGAATACCTAAAGGGGTTACGCTTTTAAAATGGGGTCACTTCTTGGGGGTCTCAACTATACTGTTACCTCAGGGGCCTTATGTAGATGCCTTAGCTGATATATTTTTCTGCTACCAAATGCATGGTCCTTTCCCATTCTGAGCCCTGCCTTGTCATCAGGCATAATACAACTGCCACGTGTAGGGTATTGCCATATCCAGCAGAACCTTTGTTACATTTTATGAGGTCAGTGTCTCCTGTGGCATGTGCTGGGCACAATATATCGGGCAGTGAAATGGGATTGGTGTTTAAAAAAACCGATAAAGATGGGAAGATCGCAGTTATGGATGACAAATTTTTATAGAGAAGGGTGTTTAAAAATATTGCAAGACTCATGTACATATCGAAAATTAGACAGTGATCCTACTAAAGTCTTTCTAAATAGTTTGGCCAAATTAGTACAAAGGGGAGTCAATCTGGGAATTTTTTCACCAGAACAGGCTAAACATCTAGTGCCTGATTTTCCCATAACTGCGGTCTTCCACGGTATCCCAAAAACTCACAAGGATACAGTACCGGTCCCCTTTCGACCCATCGTGGCGAGAATCGGGTCGATGAACGAAGCTTTATGTTCATGGCTCGATTCCTTGCTACAGCCCATGGTAACTCATATGCCAGGACATATACGTGACACTAAAATGTTGTTAAACACGTTACAAAATTTAGTATGGAAAGATGAGTATTCCTGGATAACAAGTGATATCCAGGCTTTGTATTCTAACATACCCCACAGCATGGTGGCCCAGGCATTGTCCATATGTCTCGGTATGGAAATTTTTCTGACATTTTAAGTGAGTACATTATAGAAGTTACTAACTTCTTATTGACACATAACTTTTTCTTCTTTGATAATCAATATTTTCTCCAAATTAAGGGAGCCCCTATGGGGGCCCCTTTCTCACCATCTGTAGCCAACTTGGTTTTAGGTTGGTGGGAGGAGAATAATGTATTTTCTAGCTCAAACCCATTTTTTGATGAGTTGGTTTGGTACGGACGTTATATCGACGATGTCCTGATGATATAGAAAGGGGTCGATGACGTCCGAACCGAACCTGATTTATTTTAATTCAAACATAATGGGTTTGAAATTTACATATATGTGTCATTCTACAAGTATATCTTTTTGGATGTCACCCTGGAAGGTGTCAGTAAAGAGAACAGAATAGAGACAAGTATTTTTCGTAAAAGTTTGGCTGGCAATACCTTATTATTAGCCAATAGTTTTCACCCAGATCACACTTTAAAGTTGGTCCCTGTTGGGGAACTTATCAGAACCCATCGTACGTGTTCATCAGATAGAATATATGAAAAACAGAGTGAGATTACATTGGCCAGACTTAGAGACAGGGGGTACCCTGAGTGGTCCCTACAAGGAGCTAAGAAAATAGCAGATAATAGGTCACGTAAATCTTTATTGGAAAATAATAAACAAAAAACTAAACAAGGGGATTTATTAAAAGATAATAAAAAAATAGTTTTCTCCACTCCTTACAGTAGGCAATTTAATAAGATTAAGAAGATTTTTGAACACAATATTCCCATATTATTACAAGACCCTATTACATGTGATTTACTTAGAAATGGAGTCCAATTCACAGCCAGGAAAGGTCGTTCGCTTGGAGACATATTGTCTCCAAGTTTGTTTATAAGTGAAAAACAAAGTCCATCTGAAACATGGCTTAAGGTGAAAGGATTTTTTAGATGTGGCATGCCACGTTGTAATATGTGCCGATACGTTAAAAAAACAAGAAATTTTTTTCTCAGAACACAAAAATATGTATAGCATCAAAGAATTTTTAAACTGCAATAGCAATTACATCATTTATGTTATTGAGTGCACTGAGTGTCGGATCGAACATATGTCGGATGTTCGATCCGAAAAGTAAAAATCAGAATAGCAGAACATATTTGTGATAGTTCTAAACAAAAAGGTAGAATGTCCAATGTTTCTCGCCATTTTTTGGAGGAACATGGAGGTAAAACAGAGTGGTTAGTTTTTTACGCCATAGAGCAAGTACCTAAGCCCATTAGAGTTGGTAATTGGTGTAAAAAATTGTTAATACGTGAGGCGCATTGGATAATGAAACTCAATACCCGATATCCCTATGGTCTAAATATGAGATCTGACCTGTCGTATATCCATTAAATAGTAGTTATACTGTAGGATTGGTATATGGCAGGTGATATACATGTTTATTTTAGGTTTCTAAGGTAATTTGAGATGTAGAACATACTATATGACTTTAAAATAATGTTTCATATGTGCAGCTCCTTGTATGTTTCATTCATATTCCTATATATAACTAGGGAAACCTAAAATTTAAAATTTGAACTTACCTGTTTATTTCTTTTTCTTGTGAGATAAGTTGGGGTTCATTGATGTGGGATATCTATGTGGACACATTGTATATAGCGGTGTTGTCTGTACTTATGTGACTGTGTGATCATGTTACAAGGCAAATAGAGGTAACATGAGTTTTGTTGATCATGTGATGGTAGGAGTGATTAGTGCGGTCACATGATTAGTGTGGTCACATGATCGGAACTAACAGGGAAGACATATGGGTTAATATGTCGGCGGCTTGGATACAACAGTAAGCCCTATCAGGAATTAGCAATACGGTCATGTGATAGGGGGAGTAGTTAGAGGTGTGTGAGTCCCTTTGATCACGTGATAGTAGGTGTGGTTAATGAAAACACATGATCAAAATCTAATATGGAGAATGAGTGAACATATTACGGCCTAGAGTAGGTCGACAATTTCAGGGTAATGTGAATATGGACGTAGAATGGTCTATGCTACAAGATCAGGTAAATAGGTCAACAGGATAAACAATATATGATCATATTGATAATATATTTAATACTAGATGTTTGTATATATGAATAAATTAAAACTGAGACGAGTTATGAGTGTCTAAAACTGAGACGAGTGATTATAAAATAAAAGTTTAATACATGACAATGCAGGTTAAAGGTATACTTACCGTATAGAGTTAATATATGTTTTAGGGGAGGGGTTTGTATTACTGATTGTTTTATAAGGAACTTGTGTGTAAGCTAGCAGTAAGCCATGATGAAGGAACCAGTAAGGTTCTGAAACGCGTAGCTAAACAATCTCCGTATGCTAAATGTACTTACCTGTGATGCTTATATTTTTTTAATGCAAAAATAAAAGTTAATTTTTACCTTCTGGAGACGCTGGATATCCTTTACTTTTTGCTGGCTTTACAAAGTGGAACAAGGTCCATCCACATCCGTGTGGCCCAGGAACAGGTGTTCATGATTACGGGGTGAGCTGAAAATACATTGTTTTTTGCTAGTGAAATGGCATATATGGTTTGAAAATTGCAATTGTCATTCTATATCCTCTGCTGTGATATACAATTTCGAAAAGCATGTAGTGTCACTATATCCCTGTACAAATATAAGGGGTCTAGTTTATAAAATGGGGTCACTTTTGGGGTTTTTCCACTGTTGTGGTACCTCTAGGGCTCTGCAAATGCAACATGGCACCTATAAATCATTTGTGGCTCCAAAAGAGAAATAAAACTCCTTCGCTTCTGAGTCCTCCTCTGTGCCCAAACAGCGGTTTTTGACCACAAATGGGGCATTTCTGTGTTCGGGAGAAATTGGGTAACAAGATGGGCTACTTTATTCCCTGGTAAAAGGGAAAAAAATAAGAAAAACAACATATAACTGTAGAAATTATCATTTTTTTAAACCGACGGCCAAATTCAGAGAAGTTCAGTGAAAATCCCGGGGGTTCAAAATGGCTATATGACCCCTAGATGAATTCCTTAAGGGGTCTAGTTTCCAAAATGGGGTCACTTTGGGGGGGGGGGGGGGGTCTACTGTTGTGGTCCCTCTAGGGCTCTTCAAATGCAACATGGTGTCTAAAAACTATCCTAATGAAATTGCTGCACCAAAATCCTCAAAGGTGCTTTTTCATTTCTGAGGACTGTTTTTGAGTCAACTTACAAAGAAAGGGCCACATATGGGATATTTCTACAAACTTCAGAATCAGAGTAATAAATATTATGGTATGTTTTGCTATTAATTTTTAATTTACCTAGTCTTTTAATCACAATAGGTTACGTACCTTTAATTTAATAAAATACGAGCACTTATTGTTCTTTATTTATTTTGGCACTGATTAGTTGAAAGGACCTTGGGAGGTGATACCATCACATATCCTCCTGTTTTTTTTTGTTTTTTGATTCTAATTGATTACTCTAAAAGTAAGAGATGGCAGGCTTCTTGGGAGGACAGGTGAATCATGATCGCTGTAAGGATCCAGTTCTGTTTTTACGTTTCACCTGTCTGTGGGCAAGTCTGCCTCGTTGTAAGATGGCCGCTATAGCTTCGGTGGCCATCTTGCCTGCTCTTGAGGCTATATTAATGAATGCACCTGTGTTCCTCCCTGCTTGAGTATCAGTCAGATCTTTGTCTCGTCTGCCTCTAGCTCTCCGCCTCTATTGTGAAGAGTCCTGTGGTTCTCTTGTTCCAGAGTTCTGCCATTTCCTACCATACCTGCATCTAGATACCTGTCTTCCTCCCGGCTGTTGCCCTTCAGCTTATCC
Organism: Leptodactylus fuscus; assembly: GCF_031893055.1. NCBI lineage: Eukaryota > Metazoa > Chordata > Amphibia > Anura > Leptodactylidae > Leptodactylus > Leptodactylus fuscus. Next base: position 43,937,380 of record NC_134267.1, read on the forward strand.
CCTCAGCTGCACATGAGCTCCCCCTGATTGATTCAGTCTCTCATCAGGAAAACCTCTAGTGCTACACAACCTGCCTTTTACTACCGGCCGAACGCTACCCAGCTGTGCTGCAACTGACTGTAAGTTCGTCTCTTCTTTGCTGTAACTATTGTCTGCTGTGCATTTCCCCTATCAGCCATAGGTGTCCACAGAGCATCCACACATAGTGTAACAGGATACTCAAGCCCACAAGATGGAGGCCGCTGAGTCTGGGGACTTGGAGACCCGTATTAAGAGAATACAGCAATACACAACTTCTTTGTATACAGAGTTGCAGTCGCTAAAGTCCAAGATAAATTCTCTAGAGTTACAAGCTAACAAAAATGTGCAGGATCTTGGCAAAGCGATGCAGGACTTGCATACACGGACAACCGCGGTTGAGGCTTTGAAGTCAGCTCCCCCCGTAGTACTGAGCCCCCCAAAATTGCCACCATTTAGGTTTGGTGGAGACCGCGACAAGTACCGTGGCTTTGTAAACCAGTGTAAACTCTATTTTGATGCACATATCGGTCAATTTCCAAATGATCGCGCCAAGGTACTCTGCATCATCATGCTTCTGACACACAAGGCTCTAGCATGGGCAAACCCGCTAATTGAGACCGCTGATCCTTGTCTAGATAGTCTGACTCAGTTCCTTGATGGCATGGCCCTGATGTTTGATGATCCTAATCGTCGCGCCACTGCAGAGACCAACTTACTGGCGCTTCGACAGGGCCGACGTACGGTCACAGAGTATGCCATGGAATTTAAGAGATGGGCAGTGGACACGACTTGGAAATCTGAGGCGCAACTACCGTTGTTCAGGAGAGGATTATCCAGCGCCATTAAGGACGAACTGGCCCGTTCTGAGGCTCCCTCCAAGTTTGAAGAGTATGTACACCATTGCATACGGATTGATATCCGCTTATCCGAACGAAGACAAGAGAGATGGGCAGCGATGAATCGCAGGGACAGCCCACCAGCATTTTCTCCTGCATTTCCCAAGGAACCTTCTAATAGGCCCCCACAGGAGACTGAGCCAATGCAACTAGATGTTGTACAGAGGTCTGAGAGTAATGCTCGTAGGGAACGCCGGCTGCGTGACGGTCTATGTCTCTATTGTGGGGAGTCCGGTCATTTTCTCATAAATTGCCCGAATCGACCTCGCAGGACTGTCGCAGCCGTGGCCGAAGGAGATTTGTCTGACTGTGAATCAGAAGCCTCAGAAGCGTCACAGCCTTTGAATGCAGTTATTCAGACCCTGTCGTCGGTGGCTTCACACCTGGAGAAGAGGAAGAAGGAGACCCATTGCCTCCTGCCAATTCAGATTTGGACCAACACTCGTTGGATTTCCACCTCAGCAATGGTGGATTCCGGAGCTAGTGGCAACTTCATGGATCTGGCCTTTGCTAAAGAACATGGTATCGCAACCCAACATAGGGCCTCACCCGTGCTTATGGAGACTGTGGATGGTTCCCCCCTGGTATCGGGGCCAATAGATCAGGAAACCAGACCCCTAAGGGTATCCATGCCGCCTGATCATCAGGAAGAACTATCCTTCATGCTTATCTCCTCTCCTCATTTTCCAGTAATCCTAGGCCTCCCATGGTTGAAAAAGCAGAACCCAGCTATCAACTGGGAAACTAGAGAGTTACGCTTCCCTGCAAAGAAGAAGTCAGCCATTTGCCCGGTCACATCGGTTCCTGACAATCCTTCTAACCTTTTTTCATCAGTCTATTCTGACTTCTTGGGCGTGAGTGACAAGAAGAATGCAGATAAACTTCCACCACACCGGCCATATGACTGTCCAATTGAGCTTTTGCCCGGTGCAGCAATTCCGTTTGGCCACATCTATCCTCTAGCCGGGCCGGAGTTAAAGGCCCTCAAGGACTACGTTGATGAAAACCTGGCAAAGGGGTTTATTCGTCCTTCCTCATCTCCAGCAGGTGCTCCAATCTTTTTTGTGAAAAAGAAGGACGGGTCCCTCAGACCCTGCATAGATTATCGGGAACTCAACAAAATCACTGTTAAAAACCGTTATCCACTTCCTCTAATCCCCGAACTTCTGGAACGAGTTCGCCATGCCAAGATTTTTTCCAAATTAGATCTTCGAGGAGCATACAACTTACTGCGGATTAGAAAAGGAGACGAGTGGAAAACTGCCTTTCGGTGTCGGTACGGACACTTTGAATATCTGGTCATGCCGTTTGGTCTATGCAATGCCCCAGCTGCTTTCCAACATTTGGTTAATGACATCTTCCGGGATCTCTTGGATCAGTTCATGGTGGTGTATTTGGACGATATCCTTATTTTTTCCAGCTCTCTACAAGAACATGAGGAACATGTGAAGATTGTTCTGGACCGCCTACGAGTAAACCAACTTTACATTAAACTCAAAAAATGCGAGTTCCACAAGACTGAGATCCAGTTTTTGGGCTATGTAATCTCACAACAAGGATTGTATATGGATATCAGTAAGATCCAAGCAATCATGGATTGGCCGGTCCCGAAGAATACCCGAGAGGTACAACGTTTCATAGGCTTTGCCAACTTTTACCGGCGCTTTATTAAGCACTTCTCAGAGATTGTCAGTCCCATTACCCAACTTACCAAGAAGGGGACAGTGTTCCGTTGGACACCCCAAGCCCAGGAGGCATTTACTCGCCTTAAGTCAAGGTTCACATCCGCCCCAGTATTAATACATCCTGATCCGGAGTTGGCATTTATAATAGAGGTGGACGCTTCAGACAGTGCCGTGGGAGCTGTCTTATCTCAGAGAACAGGAGAGAAGGGTCTCTTGCACCCTTGTGCATACTTCTCCCGAAAGTTATCTTCTGCTGAGAGGAATTACGATGTCGGAAACAAGGAACTGTTGGCGATCATCTCCGCGTTCAAAGAATGGAGGCATCATTTGCAGGGGGCTTCTCAGCAGATTGTCGTACTCACCGATCACCGTAATTTGGAGTTTGTCCGATCCGCAAGATGTCTTTCTCCCCGACAGGTTCGCTGGAGCCTATTTCTAAACCAATTTAATTTTATCATCTCCTATCGACCGGGCTCCCGTAATGGCAAGGCTGACGCCCTTTCCCGGATGTTCTCTACCGAATCGGATTCGGCTCCCTCATTTGAGACTATAGTACCCGACGCCAATGTGGTGGGAGTGATACAGAATGAAGACTTAATTAACGCCTTTAAGGAAGCCTATGTCACTGATCCTCTCTTGTCCCAGCCGGCTAATGACGTTCATCTGACCTTTAAAAATGGAGTATGGTTCCAAGGCCAATGCCTCTACGTGCCTAAGTCTGCCAAACTAAGAGTACTAAGACTGATGCATGACTCCAAGGTGGCAGGTCATAAAGGGGTGCAGAAGACTCAAGAGTTCCTCTCACGATTCTTCTGGTGGCCGGGGTATCAGAGGGATGTTAAAGACTATGTCCGTTCTTGTGTCATCTGTGCCAGATGTAAGACACCTCGGTCTGCTCCGACTGGATTGCTACAACCTCTGCCAGTGCCTTCTCGTCCATGGGGATCCATATCTATGGACTTTATTGTCGAATTACCTATCTCTAAGGGTATGAATACCATTCTAGTTGTGGTTGATCGATTAACGAAGGCTGCCCACTTTATACCTTACCCCAGACTACCAACTGCTAAAGACACTGTGGAATTAATTATTCAAAATGTCTTTCGGCTGCGCGGGGTCCCCGACGAAGTCATTTCAGATCGAGGAGCGCAATTCATGGCGAGATTCTGGCAAGGATTTTGTTCAGCATTAGACATTAAAGTCCGCTTGTCCTCTGCCTACCATCCGCAGTCAAACGGCCAGACCGAGAGGACCAATCAGACTTTGGAACAGTACCTGCGTTGTTTCATCAGTCATTTGCAGGATGATTGGCTGGATCTCCTTCCTCTGGCAGAATTCTCCTATAACAATTCCCAGAGTGCTTCTACAAAGGTGTCACCCTTCTATGCCAATCTGGGGTTCCACCCCAAAGTTTTTCCCAGGCTGCCAAGTGATGTCACCATACCGGCAGTTACGGAACGTGTGGCAATCATTCAGCAAAACTTGGAAGTGTTGAAGGAAACCTTGACTGCAGCTCAGGAGAGATATAAGAGATCAGCGGATCAGTCCCGCAGACCAGAACCCATATTCAAAGTTGGAGACTTAGTCTGGCTTTCTACAAAAAATTTAAAACTGAGAGTACCCTCCCCGAAGCTGGGGCAAAGATTTGTAGGACCATTTAAGATAAGTGCCATCATCAGTGCAGTGGCCGTTAGATTAAAGCTCCCCAACACCATGAAAATCCATCCAGTATTCCATGTTTCCCTATTGAAGGCTGCTATCCCTAATCCGTTCCCGGGACGCGCTGCCCAACCACCCGATTCAGTATTGATTGATGGTGAGGAACAATTTTTGGTGGAAGAGATTCTGGATTCTAGAATCCATAGGAACCAATTACAGTATCTGGTCAAGTGGGAAGGGTACCCGCCTGAAGAAAATTCTTGGGAACCTGTTGATAATATAAATGCTCCCCGTCTGGTGTCCAGGTTCCACCGAAGACATCCCGGTAAGCCTGCCCATAGGGTGTCCGGAGGCCACTCCTAAGGTGGGGGTAGTGTAAGGATCCAGTTCTGTTTTTACGTTTCACCTGTCTGTGGGCAAGTCTGCCTCGTTGTAAGATGGCCGCTATAGCTTCGGTGGCCATCTTGCCTGCTCTTGAGGCTATATTAATGAATGCACCTGTGTTCCTCCCTGCTTGAGTATCAGTCAGATCTTTGTCTCGTCTGCCTCTAGCTCTCCGCCTCTATTGTGAAGAGTCCTGTGGTTCTCTTGTTCCAGAGTTCTGCCATTTCCTACCATACCTGCATCTAGATACCTGTCTTCCTCCCGGCTGTTGCCCTTCAGCTTATCCCCTCAGCTGCACATGAGCTCCCCCTGATTGATTCAGTCTCTCATCAGGAAAACCTCTAGTGCTACACAACCTGCCTTTTACTACCGGCCGAACGCTACCCAGCTGTGCTGCAACTGACTGTAAGTTCGTCTCTTCTTTGCTGTAACTATTGTCTGCTGTGCATTTCCCCTATCAGCCATAGGTGTCCACAGAGCATCCACACATAGTGTAACAATCGCTGGCTGACGGATGCTCAAGAAGCATTCTCTGAAGCTGAACTCAGTAATAGCACATATTATGTCAGTATTAATTCCTGTTTTAAACACCTTACTAAGGTTTATAAGGATCATATGAAATCATGGTGGGAGGTTCAGACACTAGAGACATATTTAAAAAATAATATCATTCTAAGGGGTCTGAGAATACCACTAATGCCAACCAAACGCCTAAAATCAACTGAAGTAAATAGTAAATGGGAAAAGGAACTAATAGAATGCTCCTTGCGCTTAATGGTAATTTTATTTTTAGGAAGAAAAAACGTTCCTCCAAGAAAGTACTAAGACTCTCAATGAGATGATAGAGGCAGCAAGGAAATTCTCGACCCACAGTGATTTTGAGAGAAAAGAAAATACTTTACAAGAAACTGTGGAACGATTCTCATTACAGATCAAGGAACGGAAACATAATCAATTTATCCGAGATACACAGGATTTTAGGGAGGGTAGGATTTTCAACTTCCAACAAAATCAAAGTGGAATAGCACATAATCCTACATCCTTAGAAGGTGATATATCCTCATCTGAACAGGATAATTCAGACATTGAAAGAATGGGCACTAGACCCAAAAATTCTAACAGACAAACCTCAAAGAGGGGAGGGGGTGCCATAGCGTCAGCTACTAGACGTAGAGGCATTAGAAACAGAGGAGCTTCCACAAGTAATTCAGGAAGAAACATAATAGGTTTTTTTAGCCAAGGGACCGCCAACAACAGACTATGTGTTTCGAGACAAACGGGACACTTAGAGTCTAGGGATAACCAAGTTGTAAATCTAAGCAACAACTGTCAGCTAATGAACTGAGTTTATTAAACAGGGGGTTAGCCTATGTACCAACAACACGTTTTGATGCCTTTTCCTGGGTAAAGGATCTAAATCTGTTCATCCGTAAACTAAAATGGAAAAAGTTCTTTGCTCAACAACAAGCGAGGCAAGCAGTAGAACTGGAAATGGATGAAACTGATATACCTTTATACCAAGACATGATGGCCCTGATTGATGAGAATGACAGGGAGGAGGGAAGAGGCCCATTTACTGATTTGCGCCCGGTATCAACAAGTATGCCACCAGTGGGGGACACAGGCCCCCTAGACGTATTTCTGACATTGGTCACAAATCAAATCAGAGAAATAAAACCTGTCCTTCATAATAATCTTACAAAAAATGAACAGATTGCCCTTGATACCATCATACGCAATCCAGAAATAACCATCAAATGTGCGGACAAAGGGGGCAACATAGTGATACTTGATACTAATCACTATGTTCAGTTGTGTGAAAATATTTTGAAGGACAGGAATGGATACAGACTACTAAGTGAAAACCCCACAAGAACATATCGTAATGAACTTAGGACACTGCTTTTGACAGCTAAAGCAGATAGTCTCATTTCACAAGATGAATTTGATTTTCTATTCCCAGTACATCCCCAGACGGCAACTTTCTACACTGTCCCTAAAATCCATAAGGGAATTAACCCGTTGAAAGCAAGACCAATCGTATCAGGGATAGTCTAACACAAAATGCTACCATCTATTGTGATAGAATTATGCGCCCATTCGTGACCAGCTTACCATCTTACGTCCGCAACACCACGGACGTTCTTTTGAAGTTGGAGGGGATCACGTGTGAGCCAAATACTTTATTGTGAGTATTGGCGAGGCAGTTAGATACTTCCTCGCCACCAGAGGGACACAATACTCGGCTCATACGAATTTCACAATAGATCTCCTCCGCTTCGTGTTGGAACATAATTTCTTTACCTTCAACCAGAAATTCTTCCACCAGCTCAGGGGAGTGGCCATGGGGAGCCCCTGTGCCCCGGCCTATGCCAACCTCTACCTGGGCTGGTGGGAGAAGTCCGTGGTGTTCGCGGACGATTTGGAGTCACAAATGGGCACAGCAACAATCTGTCTTAGATTCATAGATGATGTGTTTGTGTTATGGCAAGACACTGCAGAACTCTTCAAAGAGCTAATTCAAATACTAAACCAGAATGATATAGGATTGTTCTTCACACAAGATCCACGAGTCTGCATTAACGTTTTTGGACTTACTGATAACTAAGAATCCGGATGGCAGACTATCAACACGAATACGCCGTAAAAAAACAGCTACGAATAGCTTACTCAGGTGGTCCAGCTGTCATCCCCTACCACTGCACAGAGGCATCCCTAAAGGCCAATACTTGAGAGCAAAGAGAAACTGCTCAGAGGTGGGAGAATTCAAGCAAGCAGCGGATGAACTGAGGGAACGGTTTACTGCCCGCGGTTATCCAGACAACACACTCAAACAGGCATGCAATCATGCACGCCAGCAGAGTAGACACTCATTATTAGTCCCTAAAATAAGAGATGACAGCAATCCACAAGTGAGGATCATTGATTGCGCAAATCAAAAAATATATGATATTTTGAAACAACATTGGAATATCCTTAGGTTGGATCCAGATGTGGGGGAGATGATAGGGCAAAAACCCTTAGTTACATACAGGAGAGGTAACAACCTAAAAGATCAACTGGTGCAAAGCCACTATACCCCCCATAGAGATCCGACATGGTTGGGTTTAACAGGAGCCATAGGGACGAGACGATGCGGGGACTGTAGGGCCTGTACATATGTGGATCAGAACAAACATTATTACAATAACTCCCTAAAAAAAATGGATGCAGGTTAAATGTCTGGCAACCTGCAGGACAAGAGGAGTTATTTACCTATTGACCTGTATATGTAGCAAACAATATATAGGAAAGACAAACAGGGAATTAAGAAGAAGAATCCTGGAGCACATAGGAGATATAAACAGGGGCACTGACACCACAGTTGCCAACCATGTAAACAGACATCATGAAGGAGTACCTACGAGCATCAAATTTAAAGTGTTGGAAATAGTCAAACCATCAGCCGGGGGGGATTTTGAAAAGAACATCCTAGAAAGAGAAAGTCGGTGGATATTTAATCTAAAAACCCTAAAACTAGAAGGACTCAATGAGGACTTATCCTTTCATTCATTCCTGATGTAAAAGTACTCTCCGAATAAAATATTCTAAAATAATCTAAAAACCCTAAAACCAGGACTCAATGAGGACTTATCCATTCATTCATACCTGATGTAAAAGTATTCTCCTAATAAAATATGAAACATTCTGGAATAGATGCATACAGCTTTCACAGTTGATAAAGAATGATCCTAGATACAGTCAATAAGTACACAACCACCAAATATAGGGGGGGCATATTCAGCCTTTAATAGCATTACACAGGCAAAGACATAACGAACATACTTGGTAATAAACATCACTGAGTCTAAAAAATTCCAATACATGTGCGATGACTTGTGAAGAATATATAGGCTGGTAGTGATAGCATTCTAATTGTTATATATGGATCTAGTTAAAATATCCCTAATAAACCAACTCATACATGTAGATGGTATGAATATTGATCAGAATGGTTATGTGGAAACAATGACATAGCTGCGATAAAGGGAATTACCCTGAAATAAATTGATGGTCAGTATTGATATGGATGGAACAAGGGAGAAAGTTTGCATCAGGTATTCTGGACAGATAAGGATAACAGAGTATATGTAAGATCATAATGTATCCATGGTATAATATATAGATGTGTAAATTGTAGATATGAGAAAAGGAGAGACTAACTAAACATTGAGAAAATGTAAATCCTGTATAAAATCATACTAATAAAAGCATTCGCTGCTAGGGGTGATGGTTCGCCGCTCCCTTACATGGCCGCCGTAGTCTCTCTGTATAATCAGCCTGCAGGGGTTTGTGGCAGCCGGAGGAGACGAGCAGGCGCTAGGACCCAGAGATGCAGAGAACTGCAGGGTCCATGGATAGATCTGTTCGGTGGCAGGCCACGCCCCCGGGTGGGCGTGTCTTACAGCAGCGCTTGGCTATATCAAGCGCAGTATAGGCGGCCGCGCTCTGCGGTCACACAGGCACCGATACAGACAACAGGCAGATGACACTAGATGGTGGCCGTCTGCTGTCTGCTCCATCTATCTGTCCCTAATGAACCCGTATATCTGGAGCACCTGAAGAGCTATATTTAATGGCGAAACGCGCAGGGCAAGAGGGGATATGACAGGGAAAGTTATTTCATACTTAAAGGATGGCAGGTTTCTTTGAATAAGCAGGCAGGTAACAAGAGGAGACTGGTTACAATTGACTGGTGATAATTGACTCAAGTTCCTGCGGTGCAACTGTTAGTGAGAGAATATACTAACCCATGAATCAGATGGAGTGTGGTTACCTTATATCCTCATCTGGGCATATTCAAAAGGGCTATTGATTCCCAGATCAGTTGGCACGATCCTAGCCACCAGATTAGGTGCATATGTTAATTCCTGCCTTGAATATAGCAGGACATTTTTTAGATGAGCGCACAACCAGAGGGATTAGATGGGTGTGAACAGATATTGAGTGTTTTCGACCAAGTTTATCTCACTAATCCCTTGCAGGGGAGCAAGGTGTTAAAGACAATCAATGTGGGTTTGAAGGAGGAAATGTGGAAAGGATAATATGAATAAATAATAATATCATAAAATGAATGGACACATTATATGAACTCCTAAACCATTAGCATTGGCCACCAAGCTGTTACCTCATCAACGATTGTTAGTAGCAGGCGCTGCAATAGCGTATTTTTTAATTTACCTAGTCTTTTAATCACAATAGGTTACGTACCTTTAATAAAATACGAGCACTTATTGTTCTTTATTTATTTATTTTGGCATGCTTTGCTATTAACCCTGTCTTTGTTACTGGAAAATCTGGTTTGAAATGGAAAATGTGCATAAAAAAGTGTCTTTTGGAAGTTTCACCTCCATTTTGCATTAATTCCTGTGGAACACCTAAAGGGTTAACATAATTCCTATATACTATTTTGAATAGTTTGAAGGCTATACTTTCTAAAATGGGGTCATTTTTGGGTGTTTTCTATTATATAGGTGCCTCAAAGTCACTTCACAACTAAATAGGTCCCTAGAAAACACAATCTTGAAATTTTCTTGAAAATTTGCTACTAAAGTTATAAGCCTTCTAACATCCTAGAAAAGTAAAATGACATTGAAGAAACAATGCCAATATAAAGCAGACATATGGGAAATGTTAATTAGGAAGAATTTTGTGTGATAGGACTGTCTATTTTTTTACAAGAATATCAGAAACTTTCAAAATTGATAATTTGATGAAATTTTCAGTACATTGTCCTTTTTTTATTAACAAACAAACACAAAGTATAATGACCAAAATTTACCACCAACATAAATTAGAAGGTGTCACAAAAACCAATCTTTGAATCACCTGGATAGGTAAATGCAATATGAAGCTATCCTCACATAAAGTAAAAGATGTCATATTTGAAAACAGGGTTTGAGCCTTAAGGCCCAAACTACCCAGCATCCTTAAGGGGTTAAACAAAAATTATACGCTCATGGTGACAAGGGGGGACACATGATGTCCACACTCATCAAAAAGGAGAAGGCACGCACCTATATTTCCTCAATAAGACCGTGATAAGATACATTCCACCACCAAAGACATTGCTAAAGCTTTCCACTTTTTCTATGATTCAATTTATAACCTGAAGCAACATGTCCCTCCATTTCCTATCAAGATCTAACTGCAAGGATCAATGGCTTCTTGGACCCCCATAACTTTTTTATTTCTCTGCTCCCAGAGCCATATGAGGTCTTAATTTTTGCGGGACACATTTTTCTTCATGATGCCACCATTAATTATTCTGTATAATGTACTGGGAAGCTGGAAAAAAATTCAGAATGGGGTGGATTTGAAGAAAAAATGCATTTCTGCGACATTCTTACGGTTTTACGGCGTTCACTGTGCAGCCAAAATGACGTCCCCTGTATTCTGTTTTTCGGTACGGTTCAAGGGATACCAATTTTATATGGTTTTATTTACATTTTGACCGCTTAAAAAAATCCAAAACTGTGTTAAAAAAAATTTTTTCTAACAATCGCCATATTCGGACAGCTGTAACTTTTTTATATGTCCGAGCACGGGGATGCATAGGGCGTCTTTTTTTGCGGGGCCGGGTGTACTTTTTAGTTCTACCATTTTCGGGAAATGCTATTGCTTTGATCACTTTTTATTCAAATTTTTATCAGAATCAACAGTGAGAAAACGGCGGTTTGGCACTTTTGACTATTTTTCCCGCTACGGCGTTTACCGTACAGGAAAAATATTTTTATAGATTTGTAGAGCGGGCGATTTCAGACACGGGGATACCTAACATGTATGTGTTTCACAGTATTTTACTACTTTTATATGTGTTCTAGGGAAAGGGGGATGATTTGAATTTTTAATACTTTTTTAAAAAAAATTATATTTTTTTTTACTTTCTTTTTAATTTATTTATTTTTTTGCATTTATTAGACCCCTAGGGGTGCTATACGACGAGTACAACGACGGGTACAACGAGATTGCAGACTGGCTGGGAGCCTTTAACAAGGCTCCCGACTGTCATGGCAATGTGACGTCGGCCCTGGAGCTTGCTCCAGGGGCCGGCGATCACCGGCAAAATGGCACCAGATGGCTTTGGATGGCTCCTGTTCATCCTAATGCGCTCTTATGGATGCGATCCCCTCCCTCAATTGCCACTCCACTTCTTGGTCCTATTCGGTTTTCCAGGGAAATTTGGAATGTGTGCTCCAAACGTTTTGCGTTGGCCTCTCATTCGTCCTCCATGGTTTCCTTTCTTTATAATCCCCTTCTCCCGGGAGGGCTTTCCTCTGTTATGGTGCGTCCATGGGGTGGGCGGGGTCTGTTTCGTATAGCTGATTTGGTGGACCCTTTGTCATTGGAGCTCCGGCCTTTTGAATATTTCACCTCGACATTAGGCATGCCGGTTACTGAATGGCTGCACTATCGACAGATTGCGCATTTTGTTAAAGCTCAGTTTGGGTCCCTGCGGGTCTCACCCCCCACGGAGTTCGAACGGTTATGTCGAGCGGGTGTTTCTACTAGGGGTCTTATTTCTTCCATTTATAGACTTCTTTCTGTGTCTGAGTTGTCGTCCTCCCAACCTCATAAGTATATGACTAGGTGGGAAGGGGTTTTGGGACATCCGATTCCCTAGGTTCTTGGCAGGTTATCTGGTCCCGGGCTGCTAAATCCTCTACATGTATTACCTTCCGGGAGACCCAGTATAAAATCCTCATGTCCTGGTATCATACTCCTGTACTGTTGCATAAACTTAACCCTGCCCTTTCCTCTATGTGTTGGCACTGCTAATCCTCCTTGGGCTCGATCTTTCACATATTTTGGGATTGTCCTCTTCTTCGTCCTTTTTGGGAGGAAGTGCAACTTATTATGGAAGATCTTTTTATCCAGGGGGTTCCACTAGATCCAATGATTTATCTACTTAATTTGCCTCCTAAGCAACTGGGTAAGAAGACCTCTCGTTTGTTTCTGTATTTGTGTACTGCAGCTAAAACTCTTATTGCCCGCCATTGGAAAGATGTGCTTCCCCCTACCAAACCTGAATTGATAGCACGTCTTAAAGACGTGCGTAGCCTCGAATATATGACAGCCACGTTGAATCATACAATGGAGGTCTTTGATTCCATCTGGTCGTCCTGGGACGCTTACTGTATTACCCACGGTTTTTGATATTCCCTTGTCCTCACACCTGTTCATATCCCCCCCCCCCCCTTGCTTGTCCACCCCTTCTCTTTTGTCCTTCTACCCTTTGTCCTGTTTGTCTTGTTAGTCTCCTTTGTTTGTGTGTTGTAATATGTTCTTTTTTGTCTCATACAGTTGTGGAAAGCCGTTTTCAGTTAGGTTTTTCCTTTACTTTATTGTACTTTGTATGTCTGCTGTTTATGGTTGTATACTTTGTTTGCAAATTTAATAAAAATTACAGTTGAAAAAAAAACAAAAAACGGAATTCATGTGTAACATCTCTGCCTGTTTGGGCCTCTGCGCCACCCTCTGCTCGCATGCTGCGGCGCAGGAGGCGTGTGCAGTTTGATAATCTGCTTAAAGTTTTTAGTTGCACTGTGTGAACACGGCTCTAGTCCTTAATTGGATTTGCACCACACCCGTCTTCTGCCAAGGTTGCCTCTGTTCATTAAGTGTTTGATTTTGTCTTGCCTGTGATTGACAGCTTTCCTTCCTATCAGGTTCAGGGCGGGTTCTTCCTCCCCTATTTAGTCTTGGCTCACAGTCACACTGGTGCCGGTTATTGCCTCTAGCTTTCTGGTTTTGCTTGCTGTTATATTACTTGTATTCTAATCCTTGACCTCTGCTTCCCTACTGACAATTCTTTTGGACTCCGATTTGGCACTGCATCACTCTCCTGTTACCGAACCCTGGCTAGCTGACCTCCCTTTGTTGTTGCTCGTCTTGTCTGCGTTTTGTGTTTCACGTATTCAGGGAGGGACTGTCTTCGTGGTTGTCGCCTATTACCTAGGATAGGGTCTGGCAATAGGAAGGGAAAGCGGGGGGCTTCAGCTTAGGGCTCACTGTCTCTTGTGCCCCTCCCTCCAGGGTTCACCAGCAGCTCCTGGGGAATTATCATCTGCTATTCCCTAACATCATGTGGACAATAGCATGCGCAGATGTAAACCGAGCCTCATGCTGCTTTTTTAAGTCAAGTCATGCCTTGTTCACATCAGCGTCTGCTATCCGTTTTGACCTGTCCTCCGTGAATCTGTTTTAATTTCAGAAAAACGGTTTGCAGATGGTTTGCTTTGAAACTCATTCACTTCAATGGGTTTTTAAAGCAATACATAGGTGAGGGCAGGTTCACCCCTGCACGCAGTCTCCGCTTTCAGGTTTCGATCTTCTGCTCAAGAAACTGGACAGGAGACGGAAACAGTCAGTCAGTTTTCAAACCCATTCATTTGAATGGGTTTGCAAAGGTGACCGCCCGTATGTGTCTTTTTCTCTCCACCGTGAAACCGTTTTTTAACTGGACACAAAGTCGGAGATGCAGGACTTTCTGTCCGGTTAAAAAAAAAATGTTTTTTTGAAATTCATTAGCATTGTAACACATTGCATTAGTATATTTATTCTAAAAAGGAATCCAATAATAAAATGTAAAAAAATTTTAAATTGTTAAAAGTTTTTTCAGCAGTGCCATACATTACTTTATGTGCCATAGAATTGCTGCTAAAGTTCCTAAACTACCCTATGGTTCCCGTTATAGGCATTAACAATTTTCAATTTATTTATTTTTTTTATAGTTGTCCTCATCCTCTTCTGGAGGGCCTAGATTAGACAATGCTGTAAGTATGAACATTTTTTAAAAAATGTAAAAAAAATAAAATAAATCAATCACAATTACTAGTAAAGAACAGTATATAGTATGTTTTTAATTTTCATAATAAAATGGATAAAACATAAAAGATGGATTCTGCCAGAAAGTTATTTTTCTTAAAACTTAAGTTTGTTATAAACTTTTAATTATTTAACTTTTTTTTTTTTTTTACTCAGGAGTCAACAGCCCTGCAAATTACCCAAGGAGTGTCACAGCCGTCTCAAGTTGTAAGTAAATGAAATCAGTTTTACTTGGCGCATTGTGCATGTCTAATCTAATTCTATATATTTTTTCTAGTTTTCTTGGGAGTCAATAATGATGTATTTACATGTGCTGATGTTTTTGTCTTTTTAATTTTCGTGTTAAGATTTAAAATAGGTGATTTAATTTTTTAAATGTGCAAGTCTTAGTAAAGTAACAAAATAATATTTTTTTCTAGGCTGCATTCCAAGCAACTCGGGGTCGTTCGTCACGTGGTCTGTGGGCGACAAGAAGACGTGGCACTGGCGGTCTTTTGGTATGTAAAAAAATTGACATCTTTCAGTATTAACAAAAAATTATAGGATTTTTAAGACTTTCTAGAAAATCATTCACCAAATGTAAACTATGAGTAGGGCTAGTGATTTTATTACTTATTCAAGTAACCTAATTATTAATTTTTTTTTTATTTTATTTCTAATTTCAGGGGTTGTACTCCGCCAGTTTGCATTGGGAGCAGTTCATACCGGCCATTGACAGTGAGCTCCTGATCCAGCAAGTGGAAGAACAGTCCGTCCTCTGGGACCATGTGAACCGCCAGTACAAGGACCAGGTGGCGAACAATAGGATGTGGGAGGAAATTACAGCCCAAGTCATCACTTGCTGGCGGGAATTAACACCACCAGAGAAGGTGACTGCTGGTAAGTATAAAAAAAAAAATTGTAGAAAAATATTTTCAATTTTCAATTACATTTTTATAAATGGAAGGTACGGTAATTAAATATATTTGTATATAATAATTTTAATTCCCCTCCTCACCATACTAAATAAAGCATATAAAAATTTAGTTTGTTTTATTCAACAAAATATGTAATATTTAATTATTTTTTTTTATTCAGTGAATGATATCAAAACGCGGTGGAGCTCTATGAGGGACCGAATGAACAGGTAGTATAATGCTGAGCTGCACGCACCAAGTGGCTCAGCCCCTACCTGCAAGAAATTTTGCTTCTTAGAGAGACTTCGGTTCCTAATCCCATCATCCGGGAATAGAGTAAGAAAAAAAAAATGTGTTTACATATGTATATGTATAATCTATTAAATATATATGTACTTGCAAATGAAAAATCTAATTGTATTTCACAAACAAATATCTAGAATTTTACAATATCCTTAAAGCAGGGCTAGGAGTATACAATAATATCCAGCGTTACATCTCTGTTTTTCAAAAGAATAATACCTCATTTGCTAACTGCCATAGTCTTTATCAACTTTTGAAGTTCCAAATCACAATTAAAACACAAGATGACTATTCTTAGCTATGCATCCTCAGTTTGTAGTTAATTACTTACTTTTGATAAGACTAGTTCATTGCCCCTAAATATATTAATTTTTTTTACAATGTATTTTTTTTTTTTTTTTATTTCAAGGATTGTTTATATTATTGTAAAATGTTTATCTTTATTTATTTTCTACAGCACTTCATCCATCAGCAACATCACAGCTGCCTGACTCACATCCTCGAGCAAGTGATGATTCAGGTCCTTCAACTTCTGCTTCTAGGCAGGGTTTGGAACAAAGCGCTCCCCTGCCTACCATTTTCCACTCAGCAGCTGCCAGAGGAGCCATAAGTTCCACTTTTCAGGAGTTGCTGAGGAGGGATAGAGCCGGCAGGAGACATCCAATGGCTAATGTAGGTTTTCATAGGTATTCACCATGAAACTTTTATGGAATTGGATGAACGGATGGACAGATTTGAGGAAAGAATTTCAGCACTCACAAATTCTATGTCTGAAATCAAGAATCCAATTTCTGAAATAAAGAATTCTGTTTCAGAAGTGTGCTGCAGGGGGCAGTGTTGTCAAAATCTTTCTCAGTCAGTTTACAGTTCCTCCAAACTCTGGAGCCATGGATGGAGCATATGAGTCCAAGCAATGCCTATAAGTGTAGGATAGTTGCCACTCACATGTTCTGGGACTTCCTACACTGCTCCCCCTCTCCACACCTTCCCCCATCCAATCAACCAAACTACCCTCGTGTACAATACTTTCCCCAACCCACTCCTATCCTCCAACCCACTCTGTTGCTTCTTCTCATCCTTCCTCTCCTCACCACTTTCATCTATCTTCTCCTCTTCCTAGTCCTTCACTGGATTCTCGGAGTCTTCTTCTCTAAATACTCTTCACCTCCCTCCAGTATGATTTTCCAGGCCACGGGAGTCATTTTTAAGGGCCGTACAGGAGGAATCCCCAGAAGTAAGAAGGACCAGCACAAAGGAAGTATTTCCTCCCACATCCTCTCCTGAACCTCGCGATTAGCTGTGGCGGGAGATTTAACTGTGTCAGCTGTGCTATTTTTAGCATGAGCAGGTTCTGAGGTAATCTACCTAGCAGTAAGGTCATCAGTTGATTGGTCCATTGGTATCAGTGGTGGGAAGATTTGAGTTTAACACCTGGAGGTTTTCGTGGCAGCGTCATCTGGATCTACTATGGAGCAGCAGCGCAGCATGGAGGGACTACTCTGGCAGCTTCTACAGCGGGCTGAAGCAGCCAGGGGAGAAGACTGGCTCCGGCAATGTGTTCAGCTGGAAGGAGAAGTCAGTGGAGTAGTGGAGGATGTGGAGTGGCAGGAAGAAGAGGGCGGTTGTTGACTGTGCAGCGGGTGCGGCCATGGTATCAGGGTCGCAGCCTGTTCCGCTGTAACTGATCAGTCCAGCATGCATGGGGTTAATTCCCTTGCAGCCGATGGGCATGGTCGATCTGCTGACTGACAATGGTGTCAGCCTATCGGCATCTGGCTTGAGCATCTGGGCTGGCTGATCAGTCCCACCTTCCCTCCATTCAAGGAGGCTGGTTTGGACGCCCGATGCTCTAGCCTCAAACCTCAAATACCATATGTGCACGGCTGTGCAAAACATTAGTTTGGCAGAAAGCTGCCTAGTTAGGTAGGGAATGAGAGTCTATGCCCCTATTGGTTAAAATTGTGGGAATCCCTTCCCTTAGTCAGTATTGGGGGAATCTCCTACCTTAGGCAGGCTGCTATTTGTGGTTCTCCACAAGAGGTGGCTGAAGTGGGTGTGGCCCAGTAAGCTACTGGGAGCACACAGTCATTGTTAGTTTGTGTTTGGGCTTGCAGTGCAGTAACTGCTAAGACTTTAGAATTCATTTGTGGCTGTTTTCTACTGCAGTGGAAGCTTCCCTGTGAGGTAACAGGGAGCACTCAGTTGGTGGTGCAGCCCAGCAGTGAAGTTAACTGTCAGGCCTTGTTCACACCCGGGTGCCCTGTGGTTCAGAGCCCAGTGGGCTCCGCAGGATATTATTATTTAGGTTTTTTTTTAATATATCCTGCTAATCATAACAGTGGTTTCCGGAGGCTGGCAGAAGATGCGCACCGGCGAAGTGATGGACTGCCGGCTAAACGAATTAGGAAGAGCCAGTCTACAGTGTTGGCCAAAAGTATTGGCAACCCTGCAATTCTGTCAGATAATACTCATTTTCTTCCAGAAAATGATTGCAATCACAAATTCTTTGGCATTATTATCTTCATTTAATTTGTCTTCAATGGAAAACCACAAAAAGAATTGTCAAAAGTCAAATTGAATATAATTCCATGCCAAACATAAAAAAGGGGAGTGGACAAAAGTATTGGGCACTGTTTGAAAAATCATGTGATGCTTCTCTAATTTGTGTAATTAACAGCACCTGTTACTTACCAGAGGCACCTAACAGGTGGTGGCAATAACTAAATCAACTGGAGCCAGTTGAAATGGATTAAAGTTCACTCAACCTCTGTCTTGTGTCCATGTGTGTACCACATTGAGCATGGAGAAAAGAAAGAAGACCAAAGAACTGAAGATATTAATAATTAATGAACCTTCACTGCCTTCTTTCTGGGAGCTCCAGCTGAAGTTACAGTCGGCTCCCAGTATCAGCAGCTGCACGATCTCATGCACCTGCTGTGTTGTGACAGGACGTACCGGTACGTTCTGTTAGAACAAGGCATCCACTTTCCAGACGTAAATACTCTATGGGCGATCTGGAAGTGGTTAATCAATTGTTGAAGTTAGTGTTTTTTGATGTTTTTATTTGAATTTCTGGCATCTCTCAATTTATTGTTATATAGAATATATGGTTATATTTGTGTTTCTATATATATATATATATATATATATATATATATATATACACACAGTAGATAGATAGATAGATAGATAGATACAATCTCTTTACTATACATTACCTTACATTACCTTAGTGTGACTCTGCACATATCTGACATGTGCACTGATGTTTTCTGGCCTTTGCCAGTGCTTAATATGAACGCATATCATCTATAGTGCTAATGGGCATGCTCAGATATGCGCTATTGATGTGCCTTGTCTTCTATATATTAGAGTAAAGGTGCATTCACACTGAGTAAACGCTAGCTTTATGTTGCGTTTTTTTCATCATGGCGTTTACGTCGCGTTTTTGGTAGCGTTTTCGGGACGCGTTTACGCTCCGAATACGTGCCGTATTTTCATGCCTGTAATCAAGTGAACTCATTATAAAAAAAAAAGCCTGCCCACTGGGAAAGGCCAAAAAGGTCAGCCCATAAATTAATCATCTGACACCTGAAGATGCTGAGGCAAGATTTGGAGTCACCTTCAGCAAACGCCATCAGTGTGGTTGGAAACATGACAACCAGCAACCCTGACAACCTACCAATGGAGGCAATCTCAGACATGACCATTCTGTCAGAAAGCCCTGATGTCGCCCTTCTGGTGTGCGTTCTTGTTAGCATGTGTCGCCGACACAGAATTCAACAGGAGGTAAGTTTCACCAAACATACTTTACTATAATGTGTAAAATGATGCTGAATGTGATTGACCTTTTTTACAATTTTTTCTTTTAAGCTGCACGATGAGGAGGAGGAGGATGACGACCCGCATCACTCCCCTCAGTTGAAACGCCGCAAATATTGGGTGCACCCAATCAATGCTGTTCGACCATCCCTGGGATTTATGTCACATCTTTTCCTTCAGTTGATGCAGTACGTTTTTCTTCATTTTTCGTTTGCTCATAAATGATGTGCATCTTTAGAATTTCAACCTTAGTCATGGCATGAGTAAATGTCAATAAGCCCCCTGTATAAATACCAAGTGGATTTTCGTATAAATTGTATAAGATGCACTTATTATTGTAGATGTACTCCTTCTGTGAATGTATGTTGTTGTTGGATGATTCTGGTTGTTTATTTATTGATTTTTGTGGTCTCTGCACGGCCAACTGGGTAAACAGGAATTGGTGGTAATTAGGTTCATGTGTGTTCCTTCGCTACCGGAAGTCGACTTGGTATTTATACAGGGGGCTTATTGACATTTACTCATGCCATGACTAAGGGGAAAGATATCCCCGAAACGCGTCGGCGTTTTTTGTGTGTTTTTTAAACACTTATGTCTGTCTTTTATCTATTCACGCTGTATGTTAAATTTTATCAAGACGCATTAAAAGTTATATTTTAACTTCAAGCGGGGTGCGGATCAACTATAATTTTTTTTGCTACTACAACTGTGATTTCGCCTCCTGAGTCCAGATGGAATTGTGGTCGGGCACCCCACAGGAATCTGTATGATACGGTGAGCATATAGGTCTTCGCATTAATTATTTATGTGACGATATATTACTACCTTTAATACTCAGTGGTCAAAACAACGGTCTATATTGAAAAAATACTGGAATATTCTACTGTGTGATCCAATTTTAAAATGATCCCTGGATTCTTCACCCTCTATAACTTACAGGAGAGCGAAGAGTCTGAGAGATATGCTGGTACACAGCCATTTTGCTAGTGATGAGACACAGAAATTCATCTTTGGACATGGCCCTCCAGTTGGCTGTAGACCTTGTGGGCGTTGTGTAACTTGTTCCAATGTAGAGACAGCTTCAATTTTTTGGGACTCCAAACATAGACGTACGTTTGAAATACGCCAACATTTGAATTGACTTTCTGTAGGCGTTGTATATTTTGCAACTTGCTCATGTAACCTCATTTACGTAGGGCTTACCACCAGAGAACTTCGCAGGAGGGTACGTGAGCATGTTTTGGGTATCATTAATGCGAAGGATGCAGCAGATTTGACGACATTGAAAACAATACCAAGACACTTTTTGTTGCACCATGGATGCGATCCATCTTCTTTCCGTGTTCGGGCCATAGATCAGGTGAGCACAGGGCCAAGGGCTGGGGACTGGAAAAAACGATTGGGACAGTTGGAGAGTAGGTGGATATATACTCTTGATACGATCGAACCTAATGGGTTAAATGAAGCTATCAGCTTTGCTCCATTCCTGTGATGCGCTATTTATTATAATTTGATTAATATCCTAAATGTTCACTCACGGAAAATTCTATGATGATTTCTTTTTATACATTTTTTATTCATTTTTCTTTTCGATTGTCTTTGTTTATGTTCTTTGTTTGTGTCTGATGGTTAGTTAGGTACAAATACATGGTTGTATGTGTAGTGTTATGTTGGTAATAAATTTGTTATTTATTTTTCAGCATTTTCAGATGTACTTGATTCTGGTTTAGTTATATCTGTGGACTGTATTATCTGTCACTGGAGTGGATCATCTTTACTGCTTCCTCTCATGGAACAATATGAATTTTGAGGCATATCATCATCTTGTGTTTGCTATGATATATAAATATTTTTTCACTGGCATTTTTTCACTATTGTTCTTTATTTTTTTCCACTTATCACTTCGCACTCGGTCACTCACTCACATTCACTCATATATTTTTTATTTTTATTTTTTTGTTATATTTCTGTACTTTTTTTGTACAGATCGTACTATGAACACTATGTGCATTTTATGATTATGGAATATGATGTGTGTTGCTTTTTATCTCTACATATTTATATCTTTATTGCTTTATATATTGTCATATTATTTCGGTGTGATATATGTCTGTCTTTTTATATCTATTGTATTGAGAGCATGTTTATTGCTATAGTATTCTTTTAAAGAACTGTGGGGTAAGAATTTTATTTTGGCTAATTGCTTCCTTTTTATTACAGTATTTTGATAGTATGATACTGTTATCGTTATTGTCATTTTCACGTTATAAATAAAGTTTGATAGTTTCATCTGGCTATTGCGCATGCGCATTCAATTTGGCGGCGGCCATATTGGTAAAGGCATCAGTGAGGTTTCGACTACTGATTATACCGTTTCTGCGCTTGCGCAATTGGGTATGACGATTGGCAATGATAACGGCCTATTTAGTGACACTTGCAGTCATTATTGTGTGGCGTGGCTCCCTTTTTGTGGCTCGGCACTGGTCTTGTACGACGTTGGTGTCTTGTCGAGCTTGGGAATGTTTAGTTGTTTGCCGTCGCTAGTTGATAAAGTTGTGACTTTTTTGACGCATGTGCGGTATAACCCTGGAATTTTTTCACGCATGCGCAGTGGATATTGCTATCAGCCATATTTGTTATTCTTGTGGCGTGACCCAGAAACCAATGGTATTTATCTCCGCACACTTGTGGTGAGTTTTTCATCAAGTTAGACACTATATAAACTTCCAATGTTTGTACCTTTATTGTTCGCTGATGAAGCCCACGCTTAGTGGGTGAAACGCGCGTCGGGTCCATTATACAGTGCGGTATGTGATATCATATAGGTATTGTATAATATGTTTGTCATGGGTACCATGTGATGTTTGGTTATTGCAGCAGGAAGTCTGATATTTTTGGAATGTAGTTTACACCATGTATATCTTCCAACACTTATTTAATGATCTGTACATTGCTACATGACTTTGCCCTTTGTATACATTTGTATATTCACCTACCCACTGTGATGGTATACTAGTACCCCGATGTATTTGCATCCCCTTATTTATTGTTAGTTGTCTGTTATTTATTTTAGTGATTACAAATAAACTTTATTACATTTTATATTTGGTTGTGTGTGGGACTTTGTGTTTTTGATTGTTCATGCCTTTCCACACGTGTGATGAATTTGCCTCACATGTATTCCTAGGGCTACCCTGAGACAGACACTATTGATACCAAAACCCCGTAATGAGGGATCACGGATAATACGAATGATTGGCACCTTTGATAAATACGCAAAAGAAGTGTCAGGGATTTTCAAAACTTTCTGGGATATTCTCAAACAGGATCAGGAAATTAAAGATCTGATCCCAGATCAACCCGCAATTACCTATAAGAGAGGCCAGAATATTGGGGATTTGGTAACACAAAGCCATTTGAACCCGAATCCCATACAAGGTTTATGGTTGGGGAGGTCTAACATACAGGGAACCTTCAAGTGTGGCAATTGTAGAGCGTGTGGGTACATCAAAAAAGGTACAGAAATCCGAGCACATGCTGCTAATAAGAGCTTCAGAATTAGGGATTTCATCAATTGTCACACAGTGTTCCTGCCCCATTAATTATGTGGGGAAGACCAAACGCAAATTTCGCAGGAGGGTTGCGAAACGTTGGAACACGTTGGCGACATAGTCAACAGAAGGGAAACACCAGTGGCAAATCATGCTTGGTCGGCACATGGAGGGGACCCGTTCACCATTAAATTTCAGGGCATTGAAAAAGTGCCCAGGTCAATTAGGAGAGGGGATTGGGACAATTTGATATTGCGGAAGGAGGCCCAGTGAATTTTTCGGTGCAAATCCGTGAAACCACTGGGTCTGAATGAATTCATCTCGTTCCTACCCTTCTTATGAGACCAGGGTCCTGATGGGTTTTGCGAATAGTGAGAATCCACGTTATTGGGTTCTGACGCAGCATGGATCTGGGTTGTACATTGACACGGGGTCTCTTGTTTAGTGTAAAACCTATGTGAATGTAGCATAATTGACAGGAAGAACCCTTAACACAGATGTGGATGTAATATATTTGATAGTAAGCATTCATAATACTGGGATCTAGTGTTGGCATGGATCTCAGTAGAACTTCCACAACAGAATGGTGGAATTGAGAACTTAGAAAGTGCTGGTTGGTCCAGAATGATCAAAGTAGAGGGAGATGATGACGGGTGAAATGGGTGGGAGAGGTGAATTAGGGTGAAATCTTCCCCCCTCCCCCCTTTCTCTTCCCCATAGCAAGGGTCAACTGTAGAAATGCATGCGTGTGTAGCAATCTTAATCTACGGTGCATAAGCTACATGTGGCCATGAGTGTCTGGATAGGGGGACCATATATGGAAGAATTATATTGAAGATCACATTCCCATATAAATATCACCTACTACCCACTCAGCAGAAACTGCAAGTATGGGGTTAAATCGCTCTGGCAGAGGGAGGCTCCCTTCATGAAAGTTTATTGATTTACTTTTGATATACAGAAAAGAAAGCATACAATGTAACTCATGAATACACATAAAATACCATACATACACAAAGAATGCTGGACCGGAGGCCCTGTAGATAACCGTAGATCTCTGCACAGTGGGGTTTGAATCGTCCATGCTTTAAGAATGATCTTGCCCATGGAACTGCGTGATATGGATTGGATACGCGGGGGTTAATAGTTGAGGAATCTATGGATGGGCTTCTTCTGTGTGGGGGATTCCTATCCAGTTGTGAAAGATAAGGGTTAACAGTATCTAATCCATCGGTGGTGTTTGGGAATTATGCCTGCATTGATATATGGGCTGAATGGGACGCCACAGGGAGATCTTAGATTATCTGGTAGAAAGCATCAGCCAGGGCTGTCTACATGAGATCTACCGCTGTTCACATGGAGACCTCTGCAGTTTATTCTGTTTTGAAATACCGCCAACTCTGATACATACTTACCTAGTGAATGCAAACCGTCTTAAATGTGTATTCAGCCGCATCTTGAACCAGCGCGTAGACGCATAGTTAGAATTGGAATCACTCGGGGCATAGCCCCGCGACAAGTGGGCTGGTCTCTGAACGGCAGCTGATTGGCCGGGGTGGTGAACGGGGCATACCTGAAGGAGTGACGAGAGAGTGGGGAAGGCCTATTTAAGCCCTGCTCAGGCAACGCTCAGTGTCAAGCCTACATATGTATTGAGGTCTACCATCAAGGCCCCGGGAAGTGCAGTTTTCACTGCAAATCATCCTGTATCTAGCGAATATATTGAATATATCATCCTCCTGACGATCCTTAATGGTGAAACGCGTTGAGGAATAGGTCATCTCTTTGACAACCATAGGAGAGCATGGCAGATTGACTCTATGTATTAGGCTAATGTGGGTCATTGCAGTGGACTGACTTGGGGGAGCATATATATGCAATAGAGGCTGACCAGGCAAACCATAGTCAGAATTCCACACCCAAGAGCTAAAGTATCTGATACATCTGCTAATGCCACTACAATTATATTGAACAAAGTCGCTAGCACATATCCTACGGGTTAGTGTGGCCTTCAGTATTGACCTGTATGCTATGGAATAACAATTTACAGTCCTTAGTAGATACAGGGATTTTTATGTTTTTATGTCACTGGGTAGGATCTCACATTGAGTTGGGTGTGTCTGGGATCTCCAGGTAGATGTAGCTATACACACACAAGTGGGTGGCAAGCACTTAAGTTGCTAGTTATGTTTTAATTGGACCCAAGGGTAATATAGTGTATATTGAAAATAGGGGGCTCCCTTATACCCTGTGTTACTATTATAAATAATGTAGGCAAGTGGAGGGAAAAGTGGTAGAGGGAAGGTATATCCCATTGAGATGGCTCCTCTCCACTATGAAAGGGATGAATCCAGTTCCGGGTGTTGGGTGTAGTCATAGACCCAGGTTCCAAGCTCTGGCCCTGAGTTTTCGTACAACACATTTGGAGCCTTAACCCTGTGAAGACAGTAGGGTGTGTCTGACTTTCATTGCTGCTGCTATTGAGAGCTGAGGACCCAAACCCCGGGTAGGTGTGGAGAACCAGAAGGGCCAGCCTGCTAAGTTTGTGGACTGCACTGCTTTGTGGCTGAAGAAAAGCTGTTTATGTTGAACTTTGTGAATTTGCACCTAATAAACCAAGCACCAGTGTGAACCTGAAGACCAAGCTTCACGTGTGTTTTACTTGCCTGACAACCAGCCCCAAGCACCCGTCTCCCTTACCTTCAGGTACATTAATTGAAATCGATTTTTTAGACATCAAGGTGGGAGTTTTGGCAGATGGGTGCATCATCACTGATGTTTTTCGTAAACAGACAAACTAATTCTTTATTACACGCATCTTCATCACATCCAATAAATTTAGTTAACAGTAAACCTGTAGGACAATTCCTTATAACTAGAAGAATATGCTACACTGATGACTTTTTCAAACTTCTAGAGCCTTTGGGGAGTAGATTCCGTGAACGTGGTTACAATGAGCGCTCTATTGTGGAGGGTTTCAAAAAGGCTGTATCCACTAATCGTAGAGATACTTTAAAAAAACACAAAGATTCTCAATCACAAAATTTGCTTCGATTTATTACTACTTATTCCTCTAGAAGTTTTAAATTATCTAAAATTTTACAGAAACATTGGAATATTTTGACAAATGACCCCATAATCAAACAATATGCCAATAATCAACCGACCATTACCTATAGAAGAGGTCGCAACCTATGAGATAATTTAGTCCACAGTCATTATGTTATGGTTCTGTGTGTATATGTAAAAATAATAAATAACACAACCAGAACCGCTAAGTCGCAGAGCACTGCGGCGAGGTCCACAGGCCCAGATGGGCAGCCGTGTGTCTGAATTATGCACCACCAGTTGAACTGCACTGGCAGTGATGTGTGCAACACAAATGTGAACAGGCGGCAACAGACTCTCTCCAGTTAAAGGTCACTGGGAGAGCGTGACAATGTACAGCAGTTGAGCAAATGAAGTAGTCAGAAGCCCCTGCTATTTACAGCAGGAGAACCAGACCTTAGCATGTGCTTCACTGCACTGCACTGCCAGGGGTTAACTTCACTCCTGGTCAGTCAAACAACAAACTCCTATCCGACAAGGAGAAACAAGGCAGTTGGACTGGGAATGGGTTTGACGGGTTCCAAGGGGCAGAGCCAAGGGGAACTAGCTGGATCCCTACTCAGCGCCTAGATTTGTCTGGAACCTGGCCCTAACCTCCTGTCTCAACATATTTTAAGCAAAGTGTGAGCACCGGGCGGGCGTCGGCTCACACTATTTAAAGGCTAGTCCCCGCCCAACAGGGGCGGTGGCATGACGTCACCGATCATGCTCAGTATGGCCAAACTGGGACTTAGTCTCAGAGCGGCTCCAAAATGTCTGAGCATGCTCAGTGGGCCAAAAGCTGGACAGACTCCAGACATCTTACTGCACAACGCCGAGGGCGAGGTTTGGATTGGCCCGCAGGTGGTGCTGTGCGCCGTGATGGAAACCTGCGAGACCCGATCCTAACACATTATCAAGTGATCCCACAACCCACAATCTATTTTTGGCTCATGTGGACCAAAATCAGAATGCAAACCATGGGGCGATTGTGTCGCATGTTGCAATGTCGGCATAAGTAATGAATTCTGGAACTCTGAGAAATGTTGTATCTTTAAGATCAGATACCCTTTAAACTGCCAATCATATTGCGTAATTTATTTCACCACTTGCCCTTGTGACCTCATATGTAGGCTTAAAGAGGACCTTTCATGGTCCGGGGCACAGGCAGTTCTATATACTACTGGAAAGCTTTCCCGATCTGTGCCCCGGTACCGTAGCGCTTTACAGTCAGAAGGGCGTTTCTGACAGTCAGTCAGGGACGCCCTTCTGCCCAGCAGCGCCTATTGCGCTGTACAGTGTGAGCGGGGAGGAACGCCCCCTCCCTCTGCTCACAGTGCTCGTCCATAGACGAGTATTATCAGTAGGGGGGGAAGCGTTCCTTCCCGCTCACACTGTGCAGCGCGATACGCGCTGCTGGGCAGAAGGGTGTCCCTGACTGACTGTCAAACGTCCTTCTGACTGTAAAGCGCTACGGTACCAGGACCGATAGCACTTTACCCAGGGCACAGATCGGGAATGCCGACAGTGCGCTGAATTCAGCGCACTGTCAGCTGTCCAGCAGTATATGGAACTGCCTGTGCCCAATCTGATGAAAGGTCCTCTTTAACCTCCAGGGAATTGTGAAGACGAATCAGGGAACACGTCATCGGCATTCAGAATGCAACAACTTGTATTGATATCCAGTCTCTGAAGACGATTCCGAAACATTTCAAACAACATCATAATTGCGACTCCTCCCTCTTATGTGTTTGCGCCATTGACAAAGTCATTGTGGGCCCAAGATCAGGCAAACCCTTGCCAAAAAAAATGTAGATGGATTTATGTCTTAGATACAGTTTATCCAAAGGGCCTCAATGAATGTCTAAGTTTTGCTTCATTTTTATAAGTTTATCTTGCTATTTAAATTACTTCCTCAGCGGTTTTTTTCTTATTGTTTTTATGTTGTGTTTGTGGCTCATTTTGTATTTGTTTTTAACTTTTGTTTGTGATTTATTGACCAACATGTGAAGCGTGACTCTTTAATCCACCTCTACAGAACCTTGGATTCACCATCATTTTTTAACAATTGATTATAGATCTTTTATACCTTATATTATATCGTATCGTATTCCTCCATAATAATTATTTTTGTCACATTTGTGTGTTCACCCAGCACTGCGCACTTTTTATCACCATCACTTTTCATTTATTTATTTTTCATCTATTTCTTATTCTTATTTTATTTTTTTATTTATCTTATTATTTATGTATGCCTTAGCATCACTCCTTTGCTCTTTGTTGGGTATCTGATTGGCACTCCTATTTCATTGTGCTTATATTTCACATTGCTTTGATATCGCTGTAGTCCTTTATTCACACCATGCATTTTGCATGCGTTTTTATACAGGGTTAGGCAGGGAGGTATGAATTATTTGAACGAGGCGCCACGCACGGTGGGGATAACCTTGGTGGATAAAGAGGAGACGTGGTCAATAGAGCATCGTGTGTTCGTGTACAAGGTGTGTTCGTGTACAATACCTTTATTGAAACGTGCCATTCTGTCACTGAAACACAGAGACGTTTCTGGAATCATTTCAACGTTGGCCGTCATGGTCGTGTTCCGAAGTCTGACACGATAATGAAGTGTGTGAATAACTTTCAACGAACAAGTTCTTTTAGACCCTGAACTGCACGAGGAGGTGACCAAACAGTATGGACCCCAGAAAACATTGAAAGGGTGCTTCAAGCAGTTGAAGCCAGCCCTCGACGTTTGGCCGTACAGCATGCTCGTGCTCTTCACCTGTCGGACCAATCAATTTTCCAGATTTTACACCTAGACCTGCGTTTTCATCCCTTTAAGCTGATGGTTGTCCAACAGTTGCAGCAAAGTGACTACGGAAGACGATTCAGATTTACAGAAACAATGTTGGAAAACGTGACTGACGATTTTGCTTTGATTTTGAGTGACGAAACTCACTTTCATTTGTCAGGGTCGTAAACAAGCAGAACTTTAGGTATTGGGCTTCTAAAAATCCACAACAATCCCTGAAAAACCTCTACACAGCGACAGAGTAACTATTTGGTGTGGCATTAGTTGAAACTTCATTATTGGTCCTTACTTTTTTTGTGAAAACGGTCGGACAGTCACTACCAACACAGACCACAGTTACCTAGCAATGCTCGTGAGTTTTTTCTGCCACAATTGAGAAGACAACGTATCAACTACTACAAAATACTGTACGGTTTCAACAAGATGGGGCAACATGGCATACATCGAGAGCAGCTATGGAATTTTTAAGGCAAACCTTCCTTGGACGCCTCATTTTGTTGCGTGGAGATGTGGAGTGGCCTCCTTGGTCACCAGACCTGTCACCTTGTGACTATTTTTTTATGGGGCTGCCTCAAAGCACGAGTTTACATAAACAAATCACGTGCACGTGAAGCCTTGAGTGAAACAATAACAAGACATTCGAGCATTTTGCACGTTTATATTGCTAGTCCCGGACAGTTGTGGGATTGTTTAGGTAATACCTGCCTCTTTCATCACCTGATCTTGGTCACTCTAATTACTTTCCCTATATATCATTGTGACCTTCCATTAGAGCCCAGTGCAAATAACGAAGCCGACTTGGAGAAACGCGCGTTGGGGCGCGTTTGCATTTGGTAGGTTAATATGAGCATTCACCACCTCATACTCTGAGACTTTGGGAGGGTTATGTGAATCTGTGATTATTATTTGAGTTTTGTACTCATTTATTCTATGGCTGTATTTACACTTAACCCTGTTTTTTGTACACCATGCATGATATGTTATAAACCCTACCTGCTTTTTATGGAAGTACTGCCCCCCTTTTGACATTTTTTGTATATTGTTCTTAATATATGAATTTCTAATAAAAATTTGGAATTTTATTGAGATGGTAGTTCTGTCGTTTGACATCATATTACTTTTTTGTTAGCCACTTCAGTACCGGGCCAATTTGTGGTCCAGGACCAGACACATTTTCGGGTTTTTTTGTATGTGCGGCTGTAACATTTTTCTCGTATGTCTCATTCAACTAATTTTTGCGTCTTTTTTCGGGGACACAGGGCTTTATTTTTATGTTGTTTTTATTTTCGAATGTGTTTTAATTTTTTTTATATCCGGGAAAATATAAACATAATAGGAGGGAAATTGTGTCTGGTTTTCACTTTATCATTTTCTTTTTATTTAGTAACACAAAGTGCTACTGAAAAACTTTATAAAATAGTTTTTCCTCTCCGTTACGGTAATTTTTATTTTGTATGGTGTTGTCGGGGGTGGGGCTATAACCTTTAATAACGGCGGTTTATTAGCGTATTATTTTATTGATTTTTTTTTATTTTTTTTTAACTTTATTACTTTTTTTTTTTCCTGTCAGAACTAGGCCACCACTTCCCGGAAGTTTATAGTCTATGGGCGGTCCGGAAGTGGTTAATAACTAGTACAATTGATACACTTTTTACATGTCATTGTATTGTATGTATCTGAAAAGTTTATTGCACTTGAATCATATGCACTTTTGCACTTTGTATGTTTTCACTTTTTTATATGATTAAGAATTGTGATGATGTCACTGGGTATTGCATTACCAACACCCAGTTTTTCTAGGTTACTTTTCTAGGAAATCTTCATACATGACAGATTTGTTGCAAAATAATCTGAAATCCTTACATGGATTTCAGCAAGCCTCATTCCAATCTTCTGTGTGTAACCAAACCCTTATTGCTTATTTTTTTTCTAAATTCATCGTCCTGACAAGACTGAAATTCCAGGTTGTAAAATCAATAACTTCGCTTTCTATTCTAGATTTATGCAATTTCAACAAGACAGTGCAGAATATTCACATTTTAGAAATGTCAAGTTTTGAGAACAAATATTATTTCACTGGCAAATAAGATATTCATTGCAAAATGACAATCAGCCTGTGTTGTGCAGTGAGAAACTGCCACCTAATGTTAAACAGAGGCAATGCGATCTCATCAAGTGCAATCCCTATAGGTGCAGGGAAAGGGGAAACAATTTTAAATTTGAACGCACAAGTAGGAGTTGTATTCAAAATTTTTAAAGGTATGTGTTTAAGAAAATCCTTTAAGCATATGACAATAAATTGATACGTAAGACCCAATTCACATGTCAGTGTTTTGGTCAATGTTTTGTATCTAAAACCAAGAGCGAATTGATAACTCAGTACAAATCTTTCTATTATACCTTACCTCTGTGTAGACTCCACTATGAGTTGTAGCTTGCAAACACTGACTTATAAAAAAGTACACATATTAAAGTATTTTATATTATAACTTAACACATGAGTCATTCAAAGGGGCATCAGGTATATGTGCATATAATGGCAATACAGGTTGAACATAGGACAGACCTTTCTGCTAAAAAAAAAATCAGTGTCCTGAGGAAAAGCACCCAAGACATCACAGCTGGCCAAGATTTCAGACAAGAAAAGACAGCAGATTCGGAGGCACAAAGGACAGGTACGAGGTTTTTTTCTCTCTAGCCTAATATATATATATTAAAAAAACGTTTTATCCTGGACAACCTCTTTAAGGGAAAGCACATGGGGCTGTTGCTGTACCATGGTCATGACCCTTTGTGGAACCACCATACAAAAATGCATGCAGTTATTGATTATGTGAACCCAGTTTCTAGCTATGAAGAAGATTCATGTATAAAGTGTCATGCACACGACCAATGTCATCCGTGTGCCGCCCGTGATTTTGCAGTCCCATCCATTGGGGACAACTAGCACGGCCGCAAAACTGGACAAGAATAGGACCAGTCCTGAGTTTTGCTGCAGGGCTGTTGGTCCACACTTGGAACTGTTAAAATCACGGTTGTGTACTTGGGCCCATACAAATGAATGGGTCAGTGTGTTATCCAGAAAAAACTCGAAAAGCACACTGAACTATTACACAGTTGCAGGCTTATAAAGATGCACCTATCATTTACCTGATGCATCACTAGACTGCAGCAGAGGACCTGAATCTGCCTTGGTGTATCTCAATTCATGAGCATCTTCCCTCCATTTCCAAATGCTGCATTTTTCAACGAGTTTTTCTCTTTTATGTTGTGGAAATTCATTGTGTTTTTGCTCTAGTTTATAATGAGCAATAAAGGTAATTGAAAGAAGCCAAAAGAATGATGGTCCTCACTTATTTAAAGTGACAGACACTTTTTACTCAGCAATACACTGTAGGATTTGATAGCAATTGCAAACCTTCGTCCTGTGCACTCTGGCCCTTCTGACTATCCAGCAGAAGGGACCGTTTAACCCTTTCATTGTACTCATCTTACGTAGTCGCCGCTTTCCTCGTCTTTAAAGAGGACCTTTCACCATATCCGGGCACAGGCAGTTCTATATACTGCCAGAAAGCTGACAGTGCGCTGAATTCAGCGCACTGTCGGCTTTCCCGATCCGTGCCCGGTGTAAAGCGCTATCGGTCCCGGTACCGTAGCGCTTTACAGTCAGAAGGGCGTTTCTGACCATTAGCCAGAGACGTCCTTCTGCCTCGCGGCGCCAATCGCGCTGTGCTGTGGAGTCGGGAGGAACTCCCCCCTCCCTCTCCTGATAATGCTAGTCTAGGGGCCACACGGTGGCTCAGTGGTTAGCACTGCAGCCTTGCAGCACTGGAGTCCTGGTGTTTGAATCCCACCAAGGGCAGAAAACCATCTGCAAGGAGTTTGTATGTTCTCCCCGTGTTTGCATGGATTTCCATCCCATATTCCAAAGATGTACTGATAGGAAAAAAATGTACATTGTGAGCTCTATGTGGGGCTCACAATCTACATAAAAAAAAAAAAAAAAATGCTAGTCTACGGACAAGCTGTGCGAGCAATGGGAGGGGGCGTTGCTCCACAGCACAGCGCGATTGGCGCCGCGAGGCAGAAGGACGTCTCTGGCTAATGGTCAGAAACGCCCTTCTGACCATAGAAGAGCTACGGTACCGGGCCGTAAGCTCTTCACACTGGGCACAGATCGGGAAAGCCGACAGTGTGCTGAATTCAGCGCACTGTCAGCTTTCTGGCAGTATATAGAACTGCCTGTGCCCGGACATGGTGAAAGGTCCTCTTTAAGGTAATGCTTTTGTAATCCATTTCAAAATGGATACATAATCACATATTTTTGCAAAAAAAAAAAAAATGTTTGTTTTTACAGAGATGCATAATCTTTTTCTTATTTCATTTTTGACTCCCCATCTTCCAGGCCTAATAACTTCAAATTTTTTGCATTGCAGTAAGACCCCCCCCCCCCCCTTGATGTTTTCAAGCCAAACTGTACTTTGTAATGTACATTATTCCATATGACAAACTGGGGAACTGTTAAATTCAGAGTGGTGGTGAGTTTTCAAAAAAGTGGATTTGTGCCACTTTCTTGCAGGCTTTTGTTTTTATAGTGTTCACTGTGCAGTCACCTGTATTGTATGATTCTGAGGATAACACATTTATATCATTTTCTTTACCTTTAAACTACTAAAAAAAAATTTAGGAATGCATAAGTCGTCTTTTTTTTTTTTTTTTTTTACAGGGCCAGATGTACTTTTTAGTTATACCACTTTAGGGAATAACGATTGCATTGATCCCTCTTTTTTTTTTCAAATTATTATGAGGAGAAATGGAAAAAATTTAATTTTGGGGGGAAATTTTTTTCTCAATACACCGTTCACCATTCGGGAAAAAAATTATTTATAAGTGACAGTTTTCGGATATATATACAAACAATCCCAATACACGTTGTGTATCCTTTTCAACCTACATTCAACTAAATACACTACAAGATATTTAATGTTCCAGTGGATAAACTTTAGAGGGTTTTTTTTGCAAATATTCACTTATTTTTAATTTGATGCCTTCTACATGTTTTAAAAAAGCTGGGACATGGGCAACAAAAGACTAGAAAAAGGTGAGTGCCATGATTGGGTATAAAGGGAGTATCCTCAAAAGGCTCAGTCGTTCACAAACAAGGATGGGACAAGGTTCGCTGCTTTGTGAACAACTAAGTGAACAAATAGTCTAACAGTTTAAGTTTCTCTACATACAATAGCAAGAATTTAAGGATTTCATCATCTACAGTCCATAATATCATCAAAAGATTCAGAGAATCTGGACAAATCTCTGCAAGTAAGAGGCAATGCCGAAAAGCAACACTGAATGCCCATGAACTTCGATCCCTCAGACTGCAACCAACATGTAATATAATGTAATATTACCACATGGGCTCAGGAACATTTCAGAAAACCATTGTTAGTGACCACAGCTCGTCACTACAAGTGCAAGTTAAAGCTCTACCGTGCAAAGTGAAAGCCATACATCAACAACAACCAGAAACACCGCCGGCTTCTCTGGGCCTGAGTTCATCTGAGATGGACTAACGCAAAGTGGAAAAGTGTCCTGTGGTCTGACCGGTCCACATTTCAAATAGTTTTTGGACATCGTGTCCTCCAGGCCAAAGAGAAAAATGAGCATCTGGATTGTTATCAGCACAAAGTTCAAAGGCCAGCATCTCTGATGGTATGGGGGGTATTTGTGCCCATGGCATGGATAACTTGCAGGTCTGTGAGGGCACCATTAATACTAAAAGGTATATACAGGATTTGGAGCAACATATGCTGCCATCCAAGCGTTGTCTGTCTTATTCAGGGACCCTACTTATTTCAGCAAGCCAAGCCAAGCCACAGTCTGCACATTACAACAGCGTGGCTTCATAGTATAAGAGTGCGGGTACTAGACTCTCCTGCCTACAGT
The DNA here is from genome assembly GCF_031893055.1 of Leptodactylus fuscus. Classification (NCBI taxonomy): domain Eukaryota; kingdom Metazoa; phylum Chordata; class Amphibia; order Anura; family Leptodactylidae; genus Leptodactylus; species Leptodactylus fuscus. The sequence continues at coordinate 43,972,306 of NC_134267.1, forward strand.
ACAGACCTGTCTCCCATTGGAAATGTGTGACACATTATGAAACTCAAGATAAGTCAACAGAGACCCCGGACTGTTAAGCAACTGATGATGTACATCAAGCAATAATGGGAAAGAATTCCACCTACGAAGCTTCAACAATGAGTATGCTCAGTTCTCAAATGCTTATTGAGTGTTGTTAAAAGGAAAGGTGATGTAACACAGTGGTAAACATGTCCCCGTCACAGCTTTATTGGAACGTGTTGAATATAGAATGAAAAAGATTTGCAAACCATCGTATTCTGTATTTATTTATGTTTAACACAACGTCCCAACTTCATTGGACTTGAGGTTGTGTGTATTGTGTATAACATATAATTATTTATAAAAAAAAATTGACAATGTAGGTGGTATTGGGTGAGCCCAATTCTCTTAAAATGGGATCCTAAAGACCTTTTTAATATTTTTCATTTTATTGCATAGTTTCACTTGCCTAACAATATATAGATTTTCTTTTCAGTTACCTGGAAAAACTTGTCATTCTGGACACTTACTATCCCTGGTGTTGACTACCTGCTACATATGGTGGATCCGAAGTTGACCTACAAGGACATAATGATGAGAAATGCTATCTGCACTGAAGAACGCCTGATCTTCACCTTGTACTTTATATCATATTTTTCTCACTAAGGTCTCTCTATTTTGTTTGCTTTTCTTTTGTTGCATAGATATTTAATTCCAGAAGCATATGAAAGCATGTGAACCTCCTGGGCCCCATTTTATAATCTATCTTGTGTTATGGAGAATAGAGTTCTATTTTAATATGGCAGAGGAACCTTTGAGGCCTCCTCAAGGTTCAGGGGCCCTAAGTGTGCACCTATGTCTGATCAGTAGCATTATGGCATAATTTTTTTCATAAATATTTTTCACAGATTTTTGGCCACAGGAGAGAGCTACGCATCACTGCATCACTGTGATGGAAATCCACCATTGGTCGAATTGTGAAGTGCACGTTACATACTCTGGCAGAGGTTGCAGCCCATTGTGATGCCTTCCCTAACTAAAGAGACTTAACTACAGTAGCAGTTGCAGCAGGCTTTCTTTTCAATAATTTTGTTGCCATAGATAGTTACCTTTGGTAGATACTGGGGACTCTCATATGTTGTGAACTTCACAGATTGGTTTGCAAATTCTTTGAGATGGTGATTTGCTACCAGACCACTTCCAAGCATCATAGATACAGTCCCCTTTGTAATAGTATGAGATGAGGCTTTCCCTCTGATGCCAAAACTACTGCTCCAATACCCACACAACGGACTCAATGACCTGAAGCAGATTTTTAATTATTGGGTGAAACGGGCACATCAAATAATGGAGTACACTTTCAGAATCATGGTTAGCGAGTGGAAGATCTTTACCACTGCAATCCAGTTGTTACCATTCACCATGGATGCAGTGTGTTGCCTTTTGTGTGCTCTACAATTACCATAGGGACTATAGTCCTGAGGTAGATGAGGATGCATTGCAATCGGCTTTTGACATTGTCAATCAGTGGGGTCCTGGTCGGCGCGAGATGCCTATGCTGACTATTTCATGAATCCAGAAGGTGCCGTGCACTGGCAATATTCATGTGTTGATGTTAAAAAGACTACGCGGGGGGGGGGGGGGGGGAGTATTAAACTTTACATTCATTGAGGGAGAATTCAGTGTCGGTATCAGTGAGACTGGGACAGGAGCTGGGACATAATGTACACAGGCAATGAACAAGGGTCCGGGGCCCTAAAAAGGGTGTATACAGGGGAGAAGCTTAATTCTCTAATTACAGGGTCTATTCTCACTGCTGAGGAATTATCAAGAGTTGAATATATGTCGATGCAGGAGTTACCGCCGTTACTTAGAGCCCATTGCTTAGACATGTTACATGAGGTGTCCTGAGGATGTCCAATTAAGTTGCTTTAGATCATAATTCTTCCAGGGCTTGGTTGACTGCACGTCTGCCTTAGAGGCCATTGCTGCTCGAAGTGGGTTATCAGCAGCCTATTCTGAAATCACCTTAACCGCTGATACAGGAGTTCGAGATTCCACCTGGATGACTGTACTCAGAAGGGGAGGAACAGGTACTGCTATCCAATCATACCTAGAAGGAATTCTTAAGGCTAGTTCACACGGGGCACGGGACCGCATATTTTGGTCCTGATTTTGATGCGGGAATCTGCGTCAGAATAGGACCAAGATGCGGCTTCCCGCTCCGGAGTAGGCCCAAATGAATAGGCCTAGTCCGGAGGGTGCTGTTGCGAGGCAGACACCGGGGCTGAATCAGCCGTGGAATCCGGCTGAAGAAAGGGCAGCTCGCTTCTTTTTTCCGTGAGCCAGAACATACCGCTCATGGAAAAAAGGAAGCTAGCGGTCTACATAGACCTCTATTGTGAGGGGGCGGATTCTGAGGTGGATTTAGCGTCAAAATCCACCCCCTCTTGCCCTGTGTGAACGAGCCCTTAAAGAGTGAACTCTTACTCAGCCTATGAATTAATAGATAGGGGACATGTTAGATTGACACCCCCCCCCCCTTTTTTGTCTCCAGTCTCTTAATTGTGATTTTATGTTGTCAGAATTTTAATTTACATAACAAAAATTCTTTTATGCTTCAGACAGACGTGCCAGCAATATAGCTTAACTATGTAAGTTGTGAATCTGAGTTGTCCTTGCTACCTTACATACATTGGAGCCACTATATTAGCTTTAGGAATCAGATTTACTCTGTACAGGTACACTATTCGCAAAAAAGTACATCTTACAAAGGAAGACTTAGAATTTTGTATCATACACTATGTACCCCTGTTATGTAGGGTTGGTGATGGGGTTAAATTATTAAGAGAAAGTAGCTAGAGTATTTTACAATCGAATGGCCTGAATATCGATTTTACATGTGGTGCAGTGATATAGCTTTGGTTACCTGATGGACATGCTTCTCTTCTTGGTATTAGGGTCCTTTCACACGGAGGAAAATGGTGAGGAATTTGGTGTGGAATTGAAAGCCTCCCATTGATTTCAATGGGTTCTGCTAGCTTTGTTTTCCACTAGCAGAGTCCAGACTAGTAGTTTACACATAGTGCTCTAGAAAAATGTATTTCTCCTGATAAGGTTTTAATTTCTTTATGTATATTTTATTTCACATATATTTACACTATATTTTTTTCTTCAGAAGGAATTGGGTTTTTGATTGGGATTCAAATACACGCTTGGAAATTCCCTCTCCCCTTTTTTTAAATGATATTATTAATTATTATTATTATGAAATATTTATATATCTATTATTAAAATTATTTTTATCTATTATTACCTTTGGTAGATTGATGGTTGTAGTAACTGGATTTTTTTTCATTTTAGCTTGGGTTGTGTTCTGGTCTCATTGACATTCATATCTTTAGTTAATATCTATATATTTATTTTAGGTTTGGTTTTCTTTTTTAATTCTACATATTTTTTTCAATTTAATTTTATTAAAGACTAGAGATGAGCGAACAGTGTTCTATCGAACACATGTTCGATCGGATATCAGGGTGTTCGCCATGTTCGAATCGAATCGAACACCGCGTGGTAAAGTGCGCCAAAATTCGATTCCCCTCCCACCTTCCCTGGCGCCTTTTTTGCACCAATAACAGCGCAGGGGAGGTGGGACAGGAACTACGACACCGGGGGCATTGAAAAAAATTGGAAAAAGTCATTGGCTGCCGAAATCAGGTGACCTCCATTTTAGACGAATAGTGGATTTCAAATCCGGGTCATATGAGAATGTGAACTTTGTGACTATGAGACAGGGATAGCTGTACAGGCAGGGATAGCTAGGGATAACCTTTATTTAGGGGGGAATGTTATTAAAAATAACTTTTTGGGGCTCTATCGGGTGTGTAATTATGATTTTTGTGAGATAAACTTTTTCCCATAGGGATGCATTGGCCAGCGCTGATTGGCCGAATTCCGTACTCTGGCCAATCAGTGCTGGCCAATGCATTCTATTAGCTTGATGAAGCAGAGTGTGCACAAGGGTTCAAGCGCACCCTCGGCTCTGATGTAGCAGAGCCGAGGCTGCACAAGGGTTCAAGCGCACCCTCGGCTCTGATGTAGGAGAGCCGAGGGTGCACTTGAACCCTTGTGCACCCTCGGCTCTGCAACATCAGAGCCGAGGGTGCACTTGAACCCTTGTGCACACTCTGCTTCATCAAGCTAATAGAATGCATTGGCCAGCGCTGATTGGCCAATGCATTCTATTAGCCCGATGAAGTAGAGCTGAATGTGTGTGCTAAGCACACACATTCAGCTCTACTTCATCGGGCTAATAGAATGCATTGGCCAGCGCTGATTGGCCAGAGTACGGAATTCGGCCAATCAGCGCTGGCTCTGCTGGAGGAGACGGAGTCTAAGATCGCTCCACACCAGTCTCCATTCAGGTCCGACCTTAGACTCCGCCTCCTCCAGCAGAGCCAGCGCTGATTGGCCGAATTCCGTACTCTGGCCAATCAGCACTGGCTAATGCATTGTATTGGCGTGATGAAGCAGTGCTGAATGTGTGTGCTTAGCACACACATTCAGCTCTACTTCATCGGGCTAATAGAATGCATTGGCCAATCAGCGCTGGCCAATGCATTCTATTAGCGTGAACTGAGTTTGCACAGGGGTTCTAGTGCACCCTCGGCTCTGCTACATCAGATTGCTACATCTGATGTAGCAGTGCCGAGTGTGCATCAGATGTGTAGTTGAGCAAAACTGACTCAGCACTGCTAAGTCTCTGCATTCGCATAGGAATGCATTGGCCAGCCTTCGGCCAATCAGCGCTGGCTCTGCCGGAGGAGGCGGAGTCTAAGGTCGGACCTGAATGGAGACTGGTGTGGAGCGATCTTAGACTCCGCCTCCTCCAGCAGAGCCAGCGCTGATTGGTCGAGTTCCGTACTCTGGCCAATCAGCACTGGCCAATGCATTTCTATGGGGAAAAGTTAGCTTGCGAAAATCGCAAACTGACAGGGATTTCCATGAAATAAAGTGACTTTTATGCCCCCACACATGCTTCCCCTGCTGTCCCAGTGTCATTCCAGGGTGTTGGTATCATTTCCTGGGGTGTCATAGTGGACTTGGTGACCCTCCAGACACGAATTTGGGTTTCCCCCTTAACGAGTTTATGTTCCCCATAGACTATAATGGGGTTCGAAACCCATTCGAACACTCGAACAGTGAGCGGCTGTTCGAATCGAATTTCGAACCTCGAACATTTTAGTGTTCGCTCATCTCTATTAAAGACTCCTCCCATAGGCCATTTGGTGCTCTGTATTCAGGCGATATATGTGCTGTTTCCATATGTCGCTTGTGACGGAACATATGACATTAGTCTTGTTCTCCTGATGGGGTTACAAATAAGAAGTCAGGTCTGGTTTAAGTAGTTATATTATGCTGCTTGAAGTGTTTGTTACATTGTACAATGACACAGCACTTATTTGGTTAATAGTGTGCAGATTGGGGTTAGTCACTATGTGATTGATCCACAACGTGGCATATTTTTGCTTTATTTTTTCTGTTTATGTTTTTGTCCTTTTATTGGTGCTATATGCAGTTTAATCAATATAAAGTAGTATTATATAAGGTGTATTTACACACTGTGATATTGCAGCCGTATCCTTGCTGCAATTTTTTCCGCAAAGTGGGCATGGGATTCGCATGTATCCCATCCACTTTGCAAGTACTGTAAAACGCCGCGGCCAAATAGCTGCGTTTCCGGCCCCGGCCTAAAAGTCTGCACATTTTACTGTGTTACTGCTTGAGAAAGGTCCTGTAGTCTTAGGACTGAAACGTTGCAATGGAATAAATCTTCACCCTTTTGATTCACATTTTTGGAGTAATGTCCAATTTTTTGCATTATATATAAAGATTGATTTTTGTGCAGCAATTTCACCATTAATATGTCTGAATCTATGACTGTGCTATTACTGGATTTGCCTTCATGTTCCAAAAATTCATGAATTTTGGGACCATCAGTAAAGGTCACAGCCAGGTTAGTGTTATCTTAGACTTTTGTACTCCATTATATTAAACTGAAGCCCATTGCTCATTGAAGCAAACGTTTGGCCAGTCTATTTGCTTATAATCTAAACTGTGTATATAAAGAATACACCATGTGAATACTGCAGTCTATGTGCGAAAAAAGCAAATAGAATCAGCTATCTGTGTATAAAGCATACGATGGACAGCTACATATTTTTTTGCCGGCGTCTACACTGTTAGAATTTGCTCCAAAGTTGCACCATGTTAGACAAATTTCAAGTTTCTTTAAGGATAACGCTTCTTTCCTGAGATGTTCACTGTCAATGCCATGTCCCTACTGAAATGAGATTTCTGACAACTTTGCACCAACTTTTTTTAAGAGTAAAATGTAAAGTCTTCCACTATTTTTGCACAAGGTAGCAAAAAAAAACTTTTACTACTGTTGAATGCAGGTGCAAATTTATTACGTGCAACATTTTTTAAGTCGGTTTTGCTGGCAGGAACATTGCTGTTATTTACAACTTTATGAAAATTCTGCACAATCTGCGCAAATTTGTTGCATGTTTAAAAATATCTACAGAAATTGTTCTAAGTTTTAGGCAACCAATCAGAGTGAGAACATGCAGCGCCTTTACATCGTTCTAAAAAGTCTAATTTCTTACTGCCTCGGGGTTGTGTTTGACTCAGACCTTTCCTTTACCCCTCATATTAAATCACTCACACTCTCGTGTCACCTCCACCTCAAAAACATCTCCAGAATACACCCTTTCCTTACCAGAGATACATTAAAGACCCTTATTATTGCTCTGTTTCACTTTTGCCTTGACTACTGTAACTCCTTACTAATCGGTCTTCCCCTCTACAATCTATCCTGAATGCAGCGGCCAGGCTCATCTATCAGGCTAGACGCTACAGCAATACCTCCGGTCTGTGCCAGTCACTACATTGGATGCCTATTCATTATAGAATAAAATATAAACTTATCACCCTCATCCACAAGGCTCTCCATAATGCTGCACCTCCCTACATTTCCTCCCTCATTTCTGTCTATCACCCAACCCGTGCTCTCCGTTTACTCAATGACCTAACACTTACATCCTCTATCATCAGAACCTCCCACGCTCGTATACAAGACTTCTCCCAAGTTGCACCACTTCTCTGGAATGCTCTACCCCAGACAATCAGATTAACTCCCAATTTCTACAGCTTCAAGCGCAAACTAAAGACACATCTTTTCAGAGAGGCCTATCCCAATTCCTAAATTAAACCCTTCCGTACCGTAATTAGATTCCCTAAATTTAACTCTCCTCTGTCCCCGCTCCCACATTACCCCACATGATATGATACCATTTCTGGCTAACTTTATATGTCCAAGCACCAGCTGCATGTTAAAGGACACGACTGCTGACGGCTCCCAGTTTGTGTAATGACAGTAACTTATATTACAACATTGTCTGACCCCTGTATAAGTAATGCCGCCCCTGCTACCTCTTGTGTCACCCCCTCTACCTCATAGATTGTAAGCTCTTGTGAGCAGGGCCCTCAGTCCCATTGTGTGAGGTGGCTATTTCTCTGTAATGTATTTTTGTCTCTGCTTGATCCCTACACCTTGTACAGCGCTGCGGAATATGTTGTCGCTATATAAATACAAGGTATTATTATTACCCATCTACAGCTATGCACTAACAGCACATACAGTCTAGTTTTCTCTCCTCTCTACAAACTGACACGTCCCTCAGCATTAGACTTGATATTGGGGCACAAAGAACCAGAAAAAGGGGCAAAGCCATTGCTAAATGTAGGCCTGAGTGCAGAGGTTTGTGGCAGCATACATGGCAGAGCTGAGCCTATACACAGCATACAGCACAGCTACATGTGTGAGGTAGCAGAGCTGTGTGTACTAGAGCAGCAGAGTTGTGTGTGTAGCAGAGCCGGCAGCACAGCCACAGCTCAGTACAGCACATGGTGGCCGGAGGACATTTTCATAGCCACACGGAGCAGCTCCATGTTCCACCTCCGAGCACATCATGGAGTCTGCCTTCTGTCTCCTCCCCTCCCATGTGACTGATCACATGCTCATGACATCATCCCAGGTCCTTAAGCCTGCTAATGTGGACCGTAGTAGAGGCATGGTGATGACGTCACGGCAGGTCCTTGAGCCCTGTAGGCTGTAGGCTGCCACATCTCCTGTCCCAGCCGGCTGTTGCCTGCGCTTCCCTGGAGCAGCTGTCGTCATTGTGCAGCTCTAGTTCTGCTGACGCCATGGACTGTGACACCATGGAGAATGACATTCTGGAGGCCTTGGAGGATTTAGGGTATGGCTGACCCATGTAGACTGGAGCATGTCCCTTCTTCTCATATTATCTCCCTGTATCATGTACAGTATGGGGCACTATGGGCATGGCTGTGGGGTTGGGGCATTGGCACAGCTTCTCTTCTGCAGATCTGCAGTACATGATCCAGCCCTGGTCTGCTACCATCACAGCTGTAATGTTCTCCAGCCCTATTCATTCCCTCCCAGCTCTGCAGCAGGCAATTGCTTAAGTAGCACTTCCCTACTGGTACAGCAGTGAGGATTTCACATAATCTTCAGCGCCTGTAGACTGCTATTCACAGCAGGCCTTCTGTATTCACCAGTTATCTCCTGTCCCTTCATGTGTAAGCAGTATTCCTTAGGAAGATCTATGTGAGACAAGGCAGTAGGGGTAGAGCTCATCCTGTATGTAAATGGCACAACCCAATTACTATTAGCGATTAAATGGCCGCACCTCATAAGCCTTGACTACATGAACTTACAAAAAAAAAGGAGACACCGAGCGACACTATAGTGTAGATCCATTGGATAGTGGTAGGATATAGTACAAATGGAAAGTATTCGATCAGTTGGCCTCTCACCTTTTGTTGTTTGGATTTGATGTCACAACAATATATACCAATGATAGGTGAGAGCGGCAGCGAATTCAACAGAACTGGGCACGTATATGAAATAAATAGAGATGTAGACCCCACCACTGGGAAAGGAGAATCACACTCACTGGTCGTGGATGACAATCAGAAGTGTGAACTGCAGTAACTTTGACAACGCGTTTCTGGCAAAGGGCTCTTTGTCCGAAACGCGTTTTGATCTTGTGAATAAAGTTATTGCGGTTCACACTTCTGATTGTCATCCATCCTTCATTCCTTGACCAGTGAGGGTGATTCTCCTTCCCCACTGGTGGGGTCCACATCTCTGTTTATGTTTGACTACATGACAGCCTTGGCTGCAGCGCACATTGTGCTGTCAAAGATCCCATCGTAACACTGACTGAAGCTCATGAAAGTAAATGTGGCCATGCTCCAACAGAAATCCAGCAAGTTTGGAATTTTTGGTGACTGGGGTGGTGCAGGTGTTAAGCAGTTACGATTCAGACAGGCGATCTTTGGCCACGCCATGAGTATTGTGGTAGGAGGAGGGTTTTTTAGCCCTAGCTTACATGGGGTATGATCATATGCCCACTCCATCCTTATTCATTGAATGGATGTACCATTTATTTACAGCATGGGATATACACGTGTAATTCCACCTGATTATCCAGACACATGCAAGCTTGGCTAGTGTCAATGTGTTATCAATAGGATATCAGAATAATAAGATCTCTGGTGGCGGATTAACTCTCTTGAGATCAAAGATTGCAGCATGTTGAGTTTTCTTTTTCCCAGCATTTGCCATTTGGTGGAGAATCTAAACTTCCTCACCGGGACACACTATATGAACCCGGGCAGATAGAGTTGGGGTCACCTGAATCAAACAGTGTTTTCCCCATGTCAATCGATTGGTGAGATGTCACGTTTATTTGTTAATACGTAAATAAGCTATTTGGAGTGATGAGGACATTGCCAATGCCCTTGTTGCTCCAAAGAGCTCATTTACATATTGACCAACAACCCTAACCTCTCTATCAGCAGGGCTGGGTTGATATGCCGGGCTCTGGTGACAGATTCCATTTAACAGCTCATGCCTGTATTTGGAGGTTTGATTTCGAAGATCAAGAAGTTATAGCTCACTGCTTTACACAGTCCATAAGGACTCACCTCAAAATGTGATTTGTGAGCCAAAGTTGCACTCCATTTGTTATTTATGTTGAACTTCATGTAGATTATTATTTGACAACTGCAGAAGCTATTGATCTACAGTAAGTGAACTGACCCTATACAATGTGATATTACATTATTGAATGTTGATCAGGATTATCAGAATAAGTGCACTGTTACACTTGATGTACCCATTCTAACTATATAACTTTACAGGTACAAAGGTTCCTTGATGGATGAGGGAGCCTTGATCCAAGCTGCTACTCAAGGAGCTCTTTCTCCAGAGTATACCAAGCTGTGCGCCTGGATTGTAGCTGAGCTAAAGTTGTTCTGCAAATTAGAGGAAAATGTAGAAGCGACTAATAGTAAGTACAAAATGTGAAATATATCTCTAAGTATAGACAAAGTAGCTTACATTTAAAGCAGATTTGTCACCTAAAAATTCTGATCTTAATAAGGATAGCACATCACGTCACAGCTTCTCCTGTCAGTCAAAACAAAGAATATAAAAAATATAATTTATAATATAATATAATAATATATAATATAATAATATAATATAAAAAAATAAATAATAAAAAATAATGTGCTGTTTGGCTAATAGGAGTGAGCTAATAAAACACTTAGGAGGAGTACAGTGTATTTATGAGGGGAGCGCTATTCACATCTTTCCCCGCCACTCCCAGTTGTGATTGACAGATTGCTGTGTTTCTTCTATGTATAGACAGTAGCCTGCCTGAGACCACCATTGGTTTTCAGAATAAGGGTATATTCACATGATCATGTTCTGTCCACTAAATGTGATTCATGTAGACTGTAAGCCCTCGCAGGCAGGGCCCTCTACCCCACTGTGCCAGTCGGTCATTGTTAGTATTATACCTACCTGTATATTCTGTGTACTGTATGTAACCCCCAAATGTAAAGTACCATGGAATTAATGGTGCTACATAAATAAACAATAATTATAATATGCCAACAACCTTTCCTGGACTGATCATGGCCATGTCAATAAAACTCACTGCAAAAGAGTGTTCGGTAGCGCCCCTGGTGTTTGGGGCTCCCTGCATCATAACTTACTATTGTGCAGTGAGTTACAGAATTACTGACATGCCTTTACCACTGCTTAGAGATTTGTTACAGGTAATCAAACACCTCACTCTAAGCAAAGGCCTTTGATTTGAATGGTCATTTGCTTAGAGTTACCGGTATGTACCATTCAACATTACTCCTGTTTCCAACAGGTGATTTTTTTTTTTTTGTCTTTCTTTTTTTAAACACCATGTGTCACTCTATGATACAAAGGTTGTGCTAAATAGCATAATGGGGCTTCCTTTTATGAAGCAAGTCGTTTACTCTCTGAACATACAATAAGTAATGGTATGGGGCACCTTTTAAATACTTTTCTCCGATTTATTATTGATGTGTTTTTTGTTTTGTTTTTTCACAGGCCCTTCCGAAGCAGAAGGGTTTCAGTTAGAAATGAGTGGTCTACTAACGGAGATGAACTGTCCATATGTATCTTTGACATCTGGAGATGTCACCAAGCGCCTTCTTGATAAGAAGAACTGTTTACTCTTACTAAGTAAGTGATATAGTTACTAATTTATCATAATGTGTATGTTATTTAGCCTAATAAATGAAGAATCATTAACCTATTGTGACATTTCATTAGTGAGTCCAAACTGTTCTTATCCCCTTTCTGATCCGCCGTACTAGTACGGTGGATGCCGGGTATTTAACTATGGCGGCCGCCATAGCCGCCGGATGTCTACTGTTTTATACAGTAGACACTCAGCACTAATGCGTACGATAGGTGATCGCATGCATTAACTCTTCCGATGTCTTGGTCAAAGCTGACCGAGGCGCCATTTTCCCGGCGGCGTGTAGGTGCCGCCATTTTTCCTGTGATCGCCGACACCCGGAGTAATCCCCAAGTGGGTCAAACAAATGCGATAGAAAAGTTTAAAAAAGTTAAAAAAAAATATTAAAAGTTCAAATCACCCCCCTTTCCCTAGAACACATATAAAAGTATGTAAATACTATGAAACACATACACATTAGGTATCTCCGTGTCCGAAATCGCCCACTCTACAAATCTGTACGGTAAATGTCGTAGCAGGAGAAAAAGTCAAAAGTGCCAAACCGCTGTTTTTTCACTATTTTACCTCTAATAAAAATTTGAATAAAAAGTGATCAAAGCAATAATAGTAATACTCTAAAATGGTAGAACTGGAAAGTACACCCAGCCCTGCAAAAAAAGACACCAGATACATCCCCGTACACGGAAGTATAAAAAGTTATGGGTGTCAGAATATGGCGAATTTTAGAAAAAAGTTAACACAATTTTGGATTTTTGTTAATGGGATTAAAATTTTCGTATTTTTCGGACTATAAGACGCAAAATTTGGGGGGAAAAGAAGGGTGCGTCTTATAGTCTGAATGTGGCGCCTGGCATCCGCTGTAATAGAGAGGCGGAAGCCGGCAAGTGATAGACGCCGAGGCCTGAGACATCGCTGCGCTCCTCTGCCCTGCATGAAGCCAGCAGCGGGAGGAGTGATGCTATTCTGCTCCTCCGTCCCCCCGCCGCTTGCTTCATGCAGGGCAGAGGATCGTAGCGATGTCTCAGGCCCCGGCGTCTATCCCTCCCCGGCATCCGCCTCTCTAGTACAGCGGATGCCGGGTCAGTATCGGCGGCCCCTTCTCTCCCCCGTACCTGTGAAGTTGCAGGCCGGCTCCTGCGCGGCGATATCGCAGGAGCCGACCTGTTCGGGTGACAGCCGGGAGCCTAATGAGGCTCCCCGGTCTGTCACTGCTATATATTAGTATTGCGACTGGGTCTATGACCAGCCGCCGTAATACTAATATACAGAATGTCCCATAGACGGCAATACACTTGTATTGCCGTCTATGGGACTTGCGATCAAGTGACCGCAGGTTCAAGCCCCCGGGGGGGAATAAAATAGTAAAAAAAAAAAAAAAAAAGCTTTAAAAATATGAAATAAATAAAAGTTCTAAATCACCTCCTGTTTTTTTTTTCAATACAAGGTGATCTAAGCAATAGATATCCCCCAAAATGGTATAACTAAAAAGTACAGCTGTCCCCGCAAAAAAAACGCTCTATGCATCCCCGTACAGCTGCAGGGTCACCTGTCAATGTGGCCTTGCAGCTGTTCCAAAACTACAACTCCCATATATTAAATATTTTACCAGTTTTTGCTTCAAAATTTTTTTTCCCTATTTTCCTCCTCTAAAACCTAGGTGCGTCTTATAGTCCAGTGCGTCTTATAGTCCAGTGCGTCTTATAGTCCGAAAAATACGGTAAATAAAACCATATAAATTTGGTATCCTCGGAATCGTACCGAAACACAGAATACAGGTGACAGGTCATTTTGACTGCAAAGTGAACGCCGTAAAAACGAAGCTCGTAAGAAAGTCGCATAAATGCACGTTTTGTTCAAATCCACCCCATTCTGAATTTTTTTCCAGCTTCCCAGTACATTGTACAGAATAATTAATAGTAGCATCTTGAATAAAAAATTGTCCTGCAAGCATTAACCCCTTAGCGACCCTTGACGTAACTGTACGTCATGGGTCGCATGGGGATGTATGGAGCGAGCTCACACGCTGAGCTCGCTCCATACACGGCAGATGCCGGCTGTATAATACAGCCAGGACCTGCCACTAACAGCAGCGGTCGGTGCCCGAGCCGATCGCTGCTGTTAACCCTTTACACACTGCGGTCAAACGTGACCGCAGTGTGTAAACGGCGCCGGCGGCATGGGCGCCGCCATGTTTTGCCGATCGCCGCCCTCCTGAACGTCACAAGAGGGCGGTGATCGGTTGCTATGACAGCCGGAAGCCTATTGAAGGCTTCCAGGCTTGTCTCTGCACTAGATCTATTAGACGATGCCAGAGGCCAGAGGCCTCGTCTGATAGAAGTGTTGGGATTTTGCTATTCACTGCAATACTGTAGTATTGCAGTGAATAGTATGAGCGATCAGACTCCCTAGGTTTCAAGGTACCTAAGGGGTCTGATCATAAATGTAACAGAAGAAAAAAAAAAGTTTTTAAAAGTATTAAAAAAATAAAAAAAATATAAAAGTTCAAATCACCCCCCTTTCCCTAGATCAGCTATAAAAGTAATTAAAGAACATTAAACATAAACATATTAGGTATCCCTGCGCTCCAAAATGCCCGAACTATTAGAATATTAAAACATTTATCCCGTACTGCGAACGGCGTAGCGGCAAAAAAAATAAAAACAGCCAAAAAGCGTTTTTTTCAACACTTTGCCTCCTATAAAAAATTGAATAAAAAGTGATCAAACCATCGGATCTTTCCCCAAATGGTATCAATAGAAACGTCATCTTGTCCCGCATAAAAAGACACCACAACCAGCTCCATACATGGAAATATGAAAAAGTTACAGGTGTTAGAACATGATGACACAAATTTTTTTTTCTATTTTGCAAAGTTTATCATTTTTTTAAAAGTATCAAAAAATTTCAAATACTATATAAATTTGGTATCACCGCGTTTGTACTGACACGTAGAACACAGGTAACATGTCATTTGTACCAAACAGTGAATGCTGTAAAAATTAAACCCATAAGAAAATGGCACAAATGCATTTTTTCTCCAATTGCACCTCATTCTGAATTTTTTTCCAGCTTCCCAGTACATTGCACAGCATATTGAATGGTGCCATTACAAAGTACAATTTGTCCCGCAAACAATAAGCTATCATGTGACTCTGTGAACTGAAAAATGAAAAAGTTATGGCTCTTGAAATGTGAGGAGGGAAAAACGAAAATGCAAAACCAAAAAATGGCCTGGTCCTTAAGGGGTTAAGAGCTCATATGGCTCTGAGAGTGGAAAAATAAAGTTATGGAGTTTGGAAAGAGGGGAGTCCAAAACGAAAATCAAAAAATGCCGTCGGTGGGAAGGGGTTAAAAGGCTTGTCCTTTACCCCTCTGTCAGGTAATAAGGGTGTCTTAAAGCAATTTGTCCTGCTCCAAAACCACTCAAATCCACTTCTGTTAGTTTAATGGACAGAGCTATTTGCTCCCTGCACACTCAGCACAAGGTTATTGCATGATCACCTGTTCATTTAAGCATACAATATTCTGCACATTACCCCGGCATTGCCAGGAAATGTGTGGCCGCCTACATATCCCCCTGGTGATAAGACATGACATAGCAGCAATGCACTGGATGTTACTTTGATGACATCTTGTGACTGCATAAGAAAATATGTTGCTGAATTGCCTTTTCTACAAGAATTTGTCAGGTCTACCAGATATAAATAAATGACAATGTACTGTTGTGATCCTGACTCTCCACAGCGTATTTAATATCAGAGCTTGAAGCTGCGAGAATGTTGTGTGTAAATATACCTGCGAAAAAAGAGCTAGATGGGGGCAGTGACGTTTTCAAGGAGCTCAAGACTATATGCATGACTCTGGGAATGTCCAAACCTCCAGCCAATATCACTATGTTCCAGTTTTTTAGTGGAATTGAGAAAAAGGTAAGTTTTGGGGGGTTTTATTAATTTTTTTTTTTTTTTTTGGGGGGGGGGGTGATCTGTGAAAGGTAGTACTATTCTCTTGGCAAAGTCTGCAGAGAGACTTTGTCTTGGTTTTAGAGACAATACAAATGCCTTACACCCACTTAAATACACACACTTACATGAGAAGTTGGAGGTCACAGATTTCAAGTATCTTAATTCCACCGTGTTATATATTTTATTAATTTTGTCATATATTTTATATTGTGCTTTTTTTTTTTTTTCCTAGTTAAAGGAAACTTTAGCAAAAGTGCCACCTAACCATTTAGGAAAGCCTCTCCTAAACAAGACCTTGGGGCCATCACATTGGGTGAGTCATTTACCTTCAATGTCTTTGATGACATATACCTTATTTGTATATGTATTGCTATAATGTGAAAAAGCATCTAATAGAGGGACAAGGCTGTGAATGGAAAATCATTTGACTTTAAAAATTCCCCAATTGTCCTCCACCTTGTGCAGGTGCATGTAAGCACAGGCAGCGATCATATGTCAGGGTGTCTCGACACGGTCTGATGACTTTGCACCCCAGTTTGAATAGAGGTAATGGTCAGAAATGTGCACCCCTACATTTCCAACTACTGCTTTTGTTTAAACTGGGGTGCAAGATACTCCAGTCCTTGTGAGGGGGGGGGGGGGGGTTACAGTTTTCTGCCATTAAAATCTGCTCTGAAAAACAACCTAATCTGCCCCATTGTTATCAGTGGGAGACAGTGACCGACACTTAGGGCTGGCCAATTAACTGAAAATAATCAAAATTGAAATTCTGTTCATTTAATCATCATGAACTAGCTCACATCAGTTATTTCGAGTTCATACCATCTTGTCTCACATTGCTATTGGATAAAGGATATGTGTGGTAGGGTAGTGTACTAAAATAATCATTCACTAAAGCTGCTGATGATGGGTGGTTACTCAATAGCAATGGAGGCACGGTAGGAGGGACGGTGCTCCAGGCAGCAAGGACATTTCCTCAGTGCTCCAAAAATCTACCGTAATTATAACTACCCAGCGATAAGGTGTGGCAAGGGCCCTTCCTTGCCACACCTGAATAATAGTCCTTAGACTTGAGGCTGTGTACTGAAACACTTATTTATGGATTTAGGATTTAATATCTATTTGGGAGCTGACAAATACCCTAAGACTAAGGGTGCATTCACACTAAGTAAATGCTAGCTTATTTTGTAGAGTAAAATTACACTTGTAAATTTTGCTATCCCATTGACTTCAATGATATTTTTTTACAAGTGTAAAAATACGCCTGTAAAAAATACGCCTGTAAAAATACGCCTGTAAAAATACGCCTGTAAAATGTCATTGAAGTCAATGGGATAGCAAAATTTACAAGTGTAATTTTACTTTACAAAATAAGCTAGCGTTTACTCAGTGTGAATGCACCCTAAGGGTAAGTTCACACGGAGTAAAATGGAGTGTATTTCGGAGTGTAATTTTTACACGTGTAAAAAATTTACACGTGTATTTTGGAGTGTTTTTTTTACACGTGGCGTTTCAGTAGCGTTTACGGAGCGTTTTTTGGAGCGTTTACTGAAGTGGTTTTTTTACACGTGTAACGCTTCAGTAAACACTCCAAAAAACGCTCCGTAAACGCTACTGAAACGCCACGTGTAAAAAAAAAAAACCACTCCAAAATACACGTGTAAATTTTTTTACACGTGTAAAAATTACACTCCAAAATACACTCCATTTTACTCTGTGTGAACTTACCCTTAGATGCTCTCGGAGCTGATGTGATTGTTTGGTGACCAGTAAGTCCTGTGTCCCCTTCTCTTTTTCCACAGCCTTTAGGGTTTTACTGACTCCCTGCCCTTACATCCATATTTGTCTTTTCCAGGAGAAAATTGAAGGAATAAATCAAGCCATAACCAACGAATATGACGTCCGGAGGAAAATGTTAATAAAACGTCTGGATGTGACTGTTCAGTCATTTGGCTGGTCAGACAGGGCCAAGGTAAAAATGATACAAGCTGTATGACGGTGTGTAATATATTACCATGGTATCATGGGCTGTATTATATATTGTAGGATTTGATGTTAGATGGGCAGCAGTTCAGCCTTTTATGTGTGACCTGTATAGCTTGGGTTACATTCTATATCGCATAGCAGAAACATCTATGAAAAGTGATTGGGTTTTAATTTCCACATTTTAGACTTTTTTATAATTTATAGATTAAGCTCATTTCAGTTTTTTTCTCTCCTATAGTAAAGCAGTCTGATTTTTCCAGTGAAATTTCATGACATAGACTTTGATGGTAAATTGACTCACTATTGTGGGAAAACTTCAATTGCAGTCATTACCACTAGAGGGCGTCAGTGGGTGTAAAATTATCCCTCTCTATAAAAGCCGATCATGGCAATGGTTTTATCTTCCAATCTTTTCTACATGCATCAATGCTGATATCTTTGTGCACACGATAAATTATTCCTTTTAATAACCTCTCCATTACTTCTTTCATTGGAAACAGAGTCAGTCTGAAAAGTTGGCAAAGGTTTACCAGCCGAAACGTGCGGCCTTATTAAGTAAAAGCTCCATTTCTGTTGCCCACCTGTTGGCAGCTCGACATGATCTCTCAAAAATCTTGAGAACTAGCAGTGGCTCAATCCGGGAGAAAACTGCTTGTGCCATTAATAAGGTGGGTAGAATAAAATCAATAATTATTTCATTTAGACCTTGACTTTTTTTGGTGTTTTTTGGAAATGACTTATTGTTTAAGGCTGAGGCCTCACGTCGCAGAAACGCAGTTTTTTGGGGGGTTTGTTGCAGATTTTTCTACAGTTTTTGAGCTAAAGCCAAGAGTGGCTACAAAAGGAACGGGAACTATAAAGGAAATTCTTATACGTCTCCCTTCTGTTCAATTCGCTCCTGTATTAGGCTCAAAAAACTGCCGCAAAATCTGGAGCAAAAAAAGCTGTGTTTCTGCAATGCGGGGCCTCAATTTAAATCATATTTTTATATTAAACATATTTTGGTGATGTTTGCAGTATTTCATGTTATTATTGAACTGTACAAACTCTAGAAATCTTGCAATTCCAAATCTCGCCACTAAGCCTAAAATAATCCCTGACTTCCTTGAGGTGGTCCATGGGCCATTGACTCAGTGGTCTTGGAGTAGACCCTATTGATTTGTATGAGAGAGTCTTGTAGGCATGCTGTGTCACCTCTGCAGAGGGGATAAGCTATTGGGACGTAGATTCTGTGTTTTCACTACATATAAGCTGTGATCACTATTGCTGGTAAATGAGGGACGCAGTGAGATGCAGCCAAGAATTCTACAAAAAATAGGAGACCTCAGCGTATTATGTGGCCAGAGTCAGAACTGCAGGATTTTTAAGAATTCTTTTTAAAATCTAAATAACATGGAATTTTTTTTTTTATTTTTTTTTTTAAATCATCAGGTATAATTCTTTATAAACATGTTTTAACATAAAATTTGATTACAAAAAAATATATACTTTCTGGTGACACATTAGCTTTAATGTATTCTTTTCTTTTTAGTTTCTGGTGTGAGTAAAAATATATATGTATGTGTGTATATATATATATATATATATATATATATATATATATATATATATATATTGTTTTTATTTATTTATTTATTTTTTTTTTACATTATTCAGTTGGTTGAGGCAGCATAACTGGGAAGATTAACAAAATTAGTAACAGTGAGAAATACATTCAACTTATCAGAATACAATTCATATTTTCTGAGGTGTTTCAGAAAGTATTACATGTTGATGACTTGTAGCTACAGTAGGTCAGTAAGGGTCAGTTCACAAGTGAACTGCCCGCGCGGGTTTTGACACCGAGAGAGACGCGGTGAGCCGCATCTCTCTCTTGTCAAAACCCGCCTGCCGCGACCATCGGGAGCTGCCGGGGGCGGAAGCCGCGCGGCTTCCGCCTGAAGATAGGGCAGGTTGTTTCTTTTCTCCGCTAGCGGCAGCCCGCCGCTAGCGGAAAAAAAAGCCCGGCGGTCTACATAGACCACCATTGTAAAGGGGCGGATTTTGAAGCGAAATCCGCTGTCAAAATCCGCCCCTTTGCCCACGTGTGAACTAGCCCTAATATGTGATCAGTGGGGATTCAACACCTTAGATACCACTGATCAATTGTATCGAAATACAGCTACAGCCTCTTCCCTGTGTCAGTGATATCATGTTCATCATCAATGAATGGGGATGAGCTGCAGCGCCAAGCATAGCCCCTATGTATTATATACTGCGCTGTGCTTTTAGTGAAGAGACATTGCAGGTACTGTAAAACACAGCGGCTTAAATCTTATTAGACTTGCAAGTAAAAATTTTCTAGGCAACCAGTTTTATTAGAGGTCCCCACTGCACAGGTTCAAAGACTGCCACATGCACTGAACATATGCTGACGTATAACTAAACTTTACAAACAAAAAAACCTCTTGACTTGCGAAAAGTTATGTTTGATGTGACTCCTATTGCTAAACGTAACCACTGCCAATCTGAGCGATGTGCCCGACTGGCTTTATTTGGCTCTCCTTAGACTGGTATGTAGGCTCTGCCCTTTTTGTTTTAGTCATTGGTGGAGGCCTCAACACTGATGAAAGCTTTGTCACTAATTCTTCTGAAAATTTAGTTGCTTTTTTTTTTTTTTTTTTTTTGTAAAACTGCACATCAAATAGTATACAGGCTAAAAGAAACAAGCCATCACATACACTCACACATTTATATATATGTGTGTGTGTGTGTGTGTGTGTATATATATATATATATATATATATATATTATATACCCAAACACACATACACATTTATTATTATTTATTTATCTGTAAATAAGGAGGCTTAAAATAACATATCAGCCGGTTCCGGTGGACAGTCTCTATTTAGATGTCCAGTTTTTATTTTCCTTCTTCCTGTGCGGTGTATTGAGCGCTGAATCTTTGTTTGAACGAAGCATTACTGTTCATCACTGTTGTTCTCCTGTATAAGCCAATGGTCACAAACACTGGGGACCCGAACAGAGAGACAATACAGATTCCCCAGCCTAACAGACAGGTATATACATATATATTTATATATGCTATTTTAAGCCTCTCTATAGAGAACCAAAACACTCTTTTGAATATTTATTCCTTCTTAAGCAGGGTTCACACTAGCGTCGGTGTCCAACAGCTAGTGTCCGCGCAGGATGTAAGGATGTCTGCAGCCCACTGTAGGGCCGCCCTTACATCAGTAATAAGGAAAACGCTCACTTTTTTTAGGTTCAGAATGAAAATAAACATAAAAAAACTAACATACTAAAATAAGGCTACCTACCATGTAAGGGGGCGTTCACACTAGCGTCGGTGTCCGATGCTAATGTCCGCGGAAAATCTTGCGCAGACATTAGCATCGGACACTAGGTGTGTCCGTTACATTTCACATTATTTTAAATGGGACATCATGCAGTATCCTTTACTATCCGTGTGTGTCCTTAACTGTCCGTTCACAAAGATGTCCGAGTTTTCAAGCGGACAGCTAAATCCTACATTTTAGGGTTTTTTATGTTTATTTTCATTCTGAGTGGGCTGCAGACATCCTGAAGACTGGCTTTTAAAGTGTGAATTGATTTTTCTATCAAGTAATGAAATTCCCAGCATAAACTTAGGAGTTTAATTAACATCTTTTAACTTTAGTCTTCTTACTGCTGTGATCTGGTTTCCTGTGTGGGGGGAGATGGTGTCTGTAAGCTCATTGCACCTAGAATGAATTTAGCTCCTGATCATATATACATAGATATAGAATATATAGTCTGCGTCTATTTCAACTTATTATTCTTTGGTAGTATATACTAACATAAGTATCTTACAAGTGTAAGAAGAAGATAAGAGAAGTCCATGTTGAAATGCAAATGCAGCGTTACCACCAGTATTAATCAGATACCATACTATTGGTTCATAAATAAGTAACACCATCTGGGTATAAAGCAGAAGTGATTCCTTATTAACCCCCTGTGGGATTTATTTCTCTTTTTTGTTTGGTAGTGCGTAATGCTCGAACATTAAAGGGAACTTGTCAGGACAATTTACTGTCCCAAATTGCCCTGTTATTACTCAGTCTGCGGCCACATTATATATATATATATGTAGTGCTTTATCAGATACATCTCTGGGGCTCCGATCACCTGCACTGTTCTTCAGCTAAGCCAGAAATGTACACCCTGTCTATGCTGCGCATGCGCCTTGAAACCTTGATGGACTTCACTGAAGAACTGTATTGGTGCAGCTTTTTTTTTTTTTCCCTCCACCTTCCCCTGCTTAGGAAAAAAAAATTATCCTGGACAACCCCTTTAATGGTATAGAGTGACGGGCTCATACAGTACCCAGAGCAACTGCATTTGTTCTCATTGATGATAATGTAAAAAACTTAATGACGCTCTGTTCTATCATATTTGTTTACTTTTGTAACAGAAGAAAAATTGCAGCATGCACAACTTTTTTCTTCCATCAGAAAAGTAAAAGACATGACGGCAGAAAGCTGACATTGTGGTTTTTTACATGGTTATTGAATGCAGACTGACACCAGATGGTGGGAGATCCAAATGCATCCATCACGATAACCGAAGTGTAAATCCACCCCTACTCAATATAGTGACATATATTATGTCTAAATACATTTCATAAAAATCTATTTAAATATTTATTCCACATTAGAGCAAATAAATCAGGAGTTAAAGTAGTAGGCAAAGTATGTTAGATGAAATGTTTCTTCGTATGTCAATATGGCTGCTATATATGTTTAAAGGGAGTCTGTCAGCCGGGAAAACTGCAGCTCCATTATGGAGAAAAAATTGTTTTATTAATATGCAGATTACTTGCAAGGGGCTTTTGGAGCGTTTGTTATCCTTCCCAGGATTCACTCTGTGCTGTAGATAACCTCCTTTACTTTCTGCCCAATAATAAAGGATGGTGGGCTGAGCTGGGCAGCAGTTAGGGGGAAGTAATCTACAGCATAGAGCGAAACCTGGGAACATAAAAAAACACCCCAAAAGCTTTAATTGCCTAATTTGCATATACATAGAACAACAGTTTTCTCGATAATGGAGCTGCAATGCTGAATAACACGCTGTAGGCAAATTTGTAAAGTGTTTTACTGAACTGCAAGATACTTTTAGTACTTTGACCAGGATTTTCCTGCTGACAGACTTCCTTTAGGGTCAGTGCACACAGAGTTTTTTTGGCGCTGATTTTGATTCTGAATCTGCCTCAAACTCAGCCTCCAAAAAAAAACTCCCAATAGAGTTCTACTGGGAGGCTGATTTTGAGGCGGATTCAGAATCAAAATCAGCGCAAAAACAAACTCTGTGTGACTTGACCCTCAATGTTCTGCCTCTCCATTTGAGATCAAAGGCTGAGAATACACTTTGACCCTTTTTAGATATTTTTTTATGGCAAGGTAAATGACCCAAAATAGGCTTTCTGACTCTGTCCAGGTTCAATCGGGGATCTATTTTCCTGACATCGGACTATATACCTTGGCCGTCAATATGAGAATCATACGGACTGAATTAGTCATTGTTGTTATTGACATTGTTAATTGCTCCTTACTTATCATCTTGAATAATTTTTGATAACAAGGTTGCCTGTTAGGTACAATGTTGAAATGTGTTTTTGTATGGTCATGTTTTTCAGAAACCTTTATAACTGAATTACTAGTAATATTTGTCCTCAATTACAGGTGTTAATGGGTAGAGTTCCTGATAGAGGTGGTCGACCAAATGAAATAGAGCCTCCTCCCCCAGAGATGCCTCCTTGGCAGAAGAGACAAGATGGACCCCAGCAGGGTGGTAGAGGTGGAGGACGAGGTGGTTATGAACAGTCTTACAGTGGTCGAGGAGGCTATGAACATGGCGGAGGAAGGGGTGGCTATGAACACGGTGGAGGTAGGGGTGGCTATGAACATGGCGGAGGTAGGGGTGGCTATGAACATGGCGGAGGACGGGGCAGCTATGAACATGGCGGAGGAAGAGGCGGATATGAACATGGCGGAGGAAGAGGCGGATACGAACATGGTGGAGGAAGAGGAGGCTATGAACAAAGCGGTGG
The DNA here is from genome assembly GCF_031893055.1 of Leptodactylus fuscus. Lineage (NCBI taxonomy): Eukaryota > Metazoa > Chordata > Amphibia > Anura > Leptodactylidae > Leptodactylus > Leptodactylus fuscus. Next base: position 43,996,023 of record NC_134267.1, read on the forward strand.
TCGAGGAGGACGTGGTAGCTATGATCATGGTGGCAGCAGAGGTGGTAGAGGAAGCAAAGTTCAAGGAGGATGGACAGATGGAGGTGGCAGTAATACTGGTGGACACTATCAAGATAGTGGCTATAGAGATTCTGGATTTCAAACTGGGGGTTACCAAGGTGGTGGTGGATACCAAGGTGGTGGATATCAAGGAAACAGTGGTGGTTATCAAAGTTCGGGTAGCTACCAAGGAGGAGGAGGAGGATATGGTGGTTACCAAGGTTCTTCCTACACAGGAGGTGGATTTCAGGGTGGAGGCTATCAACAAGACAACAGATATCAAGATGGTGGCCATCAGAATGACCGAGGTGGTAGCCGGGGAGGTGGAAGAGGAGGGCGCGGTGGCCGTGGTGGAAGAGGAGGACATGGTGGTTGGAGTGGTCGGGGAGCACAGAGCTACAACCAAGGGGGTCAATTTGAGCAGCACTTTCAACATGGAGGTTATCAATATAATCAGTCTGGTTTTGGACAAGGAAGGCACTACACCAGTTGAGATGATTCCAACTATGATTAAAGTAGAGCTCAGGTAATAAGAGTGATACACTGATCAGAAAAGATTTTTTTATTTTTTTTTTTTCGTTCAGGCTATGCTGGCTGAAACAGCCAATTGCATGCATAAAAATAATAAAATCCTATTCCTACGAAGTTTTTTTTTTTTTTTTGGGTGATTTTCTGTTGAATCACACACCTTTCATACAATTTAGTACAGTGTGAATTTTGCAACCTTCTTTCACTACTGAGCAGTTGCTGTAAGTGCGTTACACCAATTGACAATACAATTATAACTAGAAATGGCCCATATTACACCATGGGTCTCGTCATACATGTATTACATGTATGACCTCACTGATGGAAATGGGTCATGTATACTATAGTTCCCTCTAGCAACCACTTCAAAAGACATAAGCCGCTAGTGTCAACTTTCCCGACTCTTGGGAGCTAGATCCACCAAATTAGGTGGTTGGCTGGAATACTCATGTTAAAAGATTGGTCTAGGATGAGACTAATTCATTCTGGTGGATCTACAGCATCACATTTTTTTTGTGTGTGTTCGCCTCTTGGCTACGAGAATCTTTTACATGACATAATGTATTTTTTTTTTCTGTTATGGTCTCAATACCTAAAAATTACAAGGTTTTCCCTTATCCCCCAGTTTTGTTTGTGACCCTCCAAGTCCATATATACTGATTTGTTGGCACATGGGGAGTCCATGGTAGTGGTGTCACTGCTGCGGCTAGCAGGTGGCCACTGAAGTCTGCTTTCTCTGTGAATATGCACAGAATGGGTTTGAGAAATTTTTAGTTTTGGCGCGCTACTTGATCCAGACAGTGAACGTGGTTTTTTTTTCTGTATTTTTGTAGTGTTTCTGTTGGGAATTTTGATAGCAATAACCACTGTTGAGACAGAAAATGTTTGGCATTTTAGTAAAGAATTTTGTAATTTTTTTAATTTTTTTTAAGCCATTTTCTTCATTGCCTCTGCTGGGATTTTTTTGCAAGTTTTTTTTCATTACTTTTCCATTGGCTGTGGAGGTTTCTTTTCTGATGGGTTAAGCTTTGTTACATGAGCTCTACTGCAGGCAGTCCAGAATGTCTCTAAAACGCATTCTGTGTTTAGCCATAGGGGACAATACGGTTTTAGCATGGTATATCAGTGATCAACATTTACATACTTTAAGTGCAGTTATCATACATCATAACTTTTACTTGCCCAGCAACACAATGGCTATTTCAGTTAGTGTGTAATATTACTTGAAGATCTCTCAAAGTAGACACCTTACTTTGTAGCTCGTGCATACTCTCTTCCCATCTAGTCCTGCCGAGTATTTTTTCTTTTTTTTTTTTTTTCTTTTTTTTTTTTTTTGTGTGGCAGGGGGTGGTTGTGGTCTCCATTTTATTTTATTTTTTTTTCCCTTAAATAAATGCACTACAACTTGGGCAACGGAGTTTATGTCCAAGTATATTCTCTACGAATGCTGCAGGAAACAAAGCCTGTGTGGGTTTGTAACGTTTATTACGCCTTTAACCAAGAGCCACATACTGCTTTTTGCTGGTTTTTCTTTGTACATAAAGCATTGTGAAGCTGTGAAAGAAGCCTTTTCCGAGAATGCTGATTGTATGAAAGGTGAGCAATAAAGTTCCTGAATGGTTGCCGTCTCTTCTTGACATTCATCTATGGTAGTTTATTTAACAAGGGTGTAATAAAGGCCGGAGCTTGAAGTATTGGCGATGTGATATACTAGTGGTAGTCATGGAGGCTGGTAGTTGATTTATTGCCTCAATCTTTGGCATGGTAATGTCTGTTACGCTAGGTTCACACTAGCACTCGGACACTCCATCCCAGATTCTGCTTAAACTTGGCGGAGAGAAAAGTCCTGTAAACCCATTATAGTCTATGGGATCCTCAAGTAAGTGGGCTCGAAGGATGGAAACATGAATGCTAGTGTGAACCTAGGACACTGAGACTCAGGTTCATGACGCGTGGTATATTTGAGGGCCGAGAAACACTGCTTGAAGACACACAAATAACTGCAACTGCTAAACTCCACCATGACACATGATATAATCCTAGATTCACACCACTAAACTTCACCCGTGAAGCTCGGTTCATGTGTTTGCTGAATTGAACGGCGTGCCAAGAGAGAGACTTCTGCATAATGGTAATCGATACTGCTAGGAGTCCATAACTCTCAACGGCATACTGTCTTGTACTGGTTATAGTATGGTACAGTATCTTACTGGGATTGTAGAGAACTATATTGCTAGGAGTCCCTCTCACTGCGTGATGATCAGACCAGTAAATCAGATGAACCGAGTTTTAGTCTAAGGGCCCCTTTACACGGCGTAAGCGCTCGACTCATTCCGAGCCGTACACGCGAGCGCTTCTAAACACTTCCCATTCACTTCAATGGGAGCGTGCGTAAAGCCGGCTTTACGAGCGCTCCCATTGAAGTGAATGGGAAGTGTTTAGAAGCGCTCACGTGTACGGCTCGGAATGAGCCGAGCGCTTACGCCATGTGAAGGGGCCCTCATAAATGGAGACTTAAAGAAATTTCTTTACTAGTTGGAAATAAAAGATAACAAAAACCGTATAAGGTTGGGGTCCCACGTGCCATAAATGCTGTGGCGGGAAGTGGCGAACGATCAGCACTAGTAAGCTCTTATATGCTATGGTTAATAGACAAAAAGAAAAAATGTAAAACTTTCCACCATGATGCACTACAACACAGAAGCAATTTGTCAGGGAAATGTGAGCTAATAAGAACCTACGCAAGACACAAATTCCAAATGCAGTATGGTTTGTTGTGATGCTGCAATATTAAAATGACATAAGAATGGTTTCACAAGCAGCATTTATTTTTCATGGGGTGGGTTTGGTTTTTATGCAGCCAGAAGTTACATTCAAGTCTATAGTGAAATACTAACTGCACATTTTCTTTCTGAGAATTTTTTTTCTAGATTCTTTTCTAAATGCAACATGCTCAGGCTGTAGGATGTGGCCGGTGTTTTTATTTTTTCTGCAGGCTTCTTTATAGAACATGGAGAATGCTTGGAAAGATGCATGTTACAAATGTAAGACACATAAATCTGTTACCAAAAGAAGACCGGAGGCAAACTACCACCTAGCTACAGCATAAGAAAAGGACTGCTTCATATCCAGCTGTACACACTGCACCTTTCTGTTCAGTTTCATTCAGATTGACTGTATGCCAATGGGAGGACAACAAAAGTAGAGTTTGGCATTGGCAGATTTCAAGGACTGTTTACTATCGTATGTGACAAATTTATCAAAACGTTTCACAACAGTGCTAACCTTGTTGCATCACCACATACTACTGTATATGTCTACACGTCTTCACTTTTTATGTGAGAGTGCGTGAAAATTTTGCCACGTTTTAAAAGGCAAGGTAGACAAGGTATCGCCTACTTCCCACTGCAAATTTACAAACTGATCTTCAGAACACAGATGGCAAACATGGTGGACACATGTATGTAAAAGTAGGTTAGATAATATTTTGGGCTACATAAAAATATAGCAGAAGTACATTATTAAATCTACGCCAAATTGGTGCTTTGTGTCTCCAACCAATATCCAGAGACTCAATTCATCCAGTCAACATCTGTGTGGAGTAGAGAAAAAAAACACTACTCTGAGTCTATTTTCATTTCAGAACACGTGTTTTTCAGGAACCAATGTCACCTCTCCATCCCATTAACATGAATAAGCACGAAACAATAAAACAGAAGCACCGAGCAGTGCGTAGTGCGTTATCATTTATAAATGAGAATCTAAAAGTGAGACAAGATGGCTCCTCACCTTTTGGGAGGAGCAAAACAAGAAAACTGGGTCACAGCTGTCACCAACTCATCAGACCAGAAGACAAAGGACTGCACGAATCCAAAGGAAATGAGTAGCAGAACTCTTTATGCCAGACAAACATCAATAAAGAACACAACGCTTTTTAGGGATTCGAACTACCTCTTTATCAAGTGTGCATCGAACGCTACCTGTAAAGTTCACCTGGGGGAGAGGAGGCTCTTTTTGAGAACTTTACAGATGGTGTTCGATGCACCCTTGAAAAATGGGTAGTTCAATTCCCCGAAACGTGTTGTTTGTTTCATTGATGTTTATCTGGAATAAGGAGTTCTGCTACTCATTTCCTTTGGATTTGCGCAGTCCTTAGACTTATGGTCCAAGCAGTTGTATCAAAATGAATGGGACTGAGCTGCAGCATGGTCATGTGACCAACGGAAATGATGTTACTTCCCGAGAAGAATAAAGCCGTTTCAAATAGCATGATCCCATAGAAATGAATGGAAGCGTCCGGCACGCAGACCTTGCCGGTAGTCGGCCGCTTAACCCCCCGCGTGTCGGCCGCTTCCATTCATTTCTATGGCAGCGTGCTATTCGAAACGGCTGTTTCGAGTAGTGTTCGCTCATCTCTACTGTACATGTGTTTCTGCTATAGAAACATAAAAAGATTGGCAGCTTTATAATGGATTTTGCAATAATACACAGTGTGTAGATTGCAAATAAAAGAAATAAAAATATATCCTAGTGTGGACATGTCCTTCAAGTAGTTCCATAAATAAGTAGCTGTATACTGAAATCCTGCATATTACTAATATTTCCAAACTGGTTGCCCTCTATGAAGGTAGACGGCGCTTTTAATATTTATTCATTCTGATATTCTTTCCCAGGTGTCCACAGTTTTAGAAGGTTCTTATGTGTGAACAGCTCTGATCCTAACAGAATGTGACAGAAATGCACATGGGAACGTACTCGCACTGAACTTGAATAAAAATAAAATCTTGCTAACAGCAGTGTGGGCTAAAGGGGCATGTATTAAAAAAGAGAAGCAGGTTTTATGAAAATCCACAATAACATCCCTTCTTATTCCCATATTAGAGTAAGAATATCACATTGTTATGTTGCTTTCTGTAGCTGGTGGAATATGAACATATAATGCATAATAATGACTATTCCAATCTTACTGTTTATGGCTATATCCATGGGCCCTGTTCTCAGCCACAAGTAAATATTAGAGGGCCATACCTACATGAACATCTCTATTCACTTTTATGGAAGTTTTAAAAATAGCCCAGGCTGCCTTTTTGACTATTTTTGTAAATCCAGTGCAAGTAAATGGAGAGATTCACATTTGTGTGGTTCTCATTTCTTCACTTGTGTCCATGAGATAGCTATGGGACCCAGATGTAGATACATTTATTGCATATCCAATGGGATAAAGCCATAAAATATCATAGAAATACCACTTTAACAATTGATACACGTAAGGGTTATTTAAAAGGGACCTTTCACCAGGTTTTGGACTTATATGCTAATAGCATGCCCTTGTGCAGCTGGCGTTTAGGGTCTGACACGGGCAGTTTTGCATTGTATGTGAATACTATTACTTAGTATAGCAACCTAGCCCTGCAGATAGGTTATGGTCACCTGAATCAAACAGTGTTCTCCCCATGTGAATTGGTGTCTCCATTGCCAACATTTTACAATTTTTTTCACAAAAGAGTGTTCGCTGTTTTCAGGCACAAATGGTGAGATTAAGATGTAAAGCTGCTGTGGTTGTAAAGAATGAAGTGCTACATAGGGTATAGTAGTACAATGTGCGGGTGCAGTGGTGTAACTGAAGTCTTTTGGGCCCCCTACACCCTTACTAGAGCAAATTCTTGATAGTGACGGTTATGGGTGCTGAAGCGATATCTCAGATACTTGAAAAGGGGTACAGCTTTAGTACCCACAACTGCAGTAACAGAATACAGTGAGTGAGCAATGCTGCACCCGCCGTGTAAACAATACAGAGATTGTATTACATGCTCCACAGTGGATCCCACACAGTATAAAGTGCTCCACAGTGGACCCCACACCGTATTACGTGCTTCACAATGGCCCCCAAATAGTATTATGTGCACCACATTTGCCCCAAACAGAATTCCGTGCTCCACAGTGGACCCCACACAGTATTATATGTCCATAGTGCCATCCCCTTCCTGAGCCAGTGCTATTATTATACTCGCCATACCAACCATTCCCTCTGACACTAATAAAGCTCTTCTGACTTGTTTTAATCTGATTGGATGATGAGAAGAGGAAATACTACATCCTACTGGGAGAAGAGGAGTCGACTGTGGAAATCGCTGCCCAATATGTGTCCACCTGCCACCAACTAAGGGGAAGATGAGGCCCCAAAGACTATTATACCCCAAATCACCCACCCCATACCCACCATTCTCCCCTCCAACCCCAACTCTCCCAACCCCCCACTGTGCTTGCTTTGGCAATGCCAAATATCTATTCGGACGTGCCAATAAAGCTTCTTTGATTCTTACTATGGGGTCTCCTCAGAGCCCAGAGTTTAATAATCTGAGGCCCAGGAGAAGTGATTAAAAACAAAAAACACTTTATACTCACCTTACCTCACATCACTGGGGCATACTCGCTCTGTCCTGTGGTCTGCGGCATCCTCTTCTGTCTTCCAACTGAGGTATTGCGCTCCAGCGGTCACGTCATTACACCAGCACGCCCCATGTGACCGCTTGCATATACATATGTTTAGTAGTCGGGGAAGATGGCTTAGGTGGTGGTGGTTAGGGGCCCCGGCCATTTCCAGCTGGCCGCGGGCCCCATACCCCGCCGGACATGGTCACGGTCACACCTTCTGCGACCATGATCACTACATCACTGTGTAGGTGTTTGATGGGTTTGTTGGGGGCAGTATGGTGAGTGGGAAGCTGTAGGAGCCTATGCTTCAACTCATTCCTTATGAGTACCACTGCTTCTCTACTGTGCATAAGCCATCAAAATTATGTCTTCAACAGCATCTCTCACTGCGGTCATGACATCTGATGCCTAAACATGGATGCAATAGCATTTCAAACAGGTCTCATGTGAAGTATTGGGCCTTTTGAAGTCTGATGTGGAGGAGAATATTGGTCACTTTCAGATGAAAGATCTGTGCCCCTGGAGTTCACATGTTGGACTACTTCATGCTCTAGAATTGTTGCTTGTACAATCAATGTAGCTCTGTTAAGAAAAAATATATATTTTGCTAAGTAATTGATCCAATTGATCCTGGAAGTAGAAGTAATTGGTTCTGAGTGCAAATTTCTCCTAAGAAACTCAACTACTGTATATTATAATAACGTTGCAATGTACAGTAGCGTAAACCATGTTTTTGTGGTTGCAGATCCACTTTTCATCCAGGTTTTATTCTTATTTCACAGATGAAAAGATCATGGACAGATCCCCATCTATTCTAAATCTGTTTCAAATCTGAAAATAAATGAAGATATGTATTACAAGTTTCTAAGCACAGACAGTTTCTAGCACTATGGGCGTCCAATTGTTCACAAAGAAGTGGATGTGATTCTATAAGATGAATCAGGGATTCAGTTTTAAAGAAGAATACAGTGAATCCACCACAATCACATCATGCGGCAGTGAGTTCCCTAGTCTCACTGCTTTCATAGTAAAGAATCCCTGCCTGTGATGCTAGCGACATTGTTCTCTCCTCTAGACATAGAGGATGTCCACTTGTCACTGTCATAGGCCTAGGAGTAAAATGATCTTTGTGCTGGCTCTTCATGTACTTGAACATTGTGATAAGATCTCCCCATAGCTATTGCTAAACTGAAGAACCCCAAGGTTTGTTAATGTGTCTTGTCTCTACACCCCCATCCACCCATCCCCCTCATTATTTTGCTCACACTCTGTAGTTTAGATATGTCCTTCATACACAACAGTCTGTGTGTGTACTAGTGATTTGTATAATGGCATAACTTGTCATGGGCATCTATGCCTCTTTTAATGCATCCAATAATTTTATTATCCTTAGCAGCAGCTGCCTGGCACTGGTCACTAAAGGTGAGCTTACTGTCAATCACAATCCTCAAGTCTTTTTCCATGCCAATCTTACCTATTAATTTACTATTAAAGGGATTCTACCATTAAAAAACTTTTTTTTCTAGGTAACACGTCGGAATAGCCTTTAGAAAGGCTATTCGTCTCCTACCTTTGGAAGTGATCTCCGCCACGCCGTTCATTCGAAATACCGTTTTGTACCGGTATGCTAATTAGTTCTCTCGCAGCGATGGGGGCGGGCCCCAGTGCAGGAGATGCGATGGGGGAGTCCCCATTGCTGCTCGAAAACCGACTCCAGCGCCGCCTCTATCTTCTTCTGCATCTGCCCCTTCCTTGACATCGGGCACCTGCGCAGTACGCTTTGTTAGGCGAAGTTCGCCGAACGTACTGCGCATGTGCGAAATTGCGGTGTCGGCACTATGGCTGCGGGCATACGCAGTACGTTCTCCTTGGAATTTTAGACCCTTTGTCTACCTTTTGCCCACCGCAGCTAGGCCATGCCAGTCTCGTAGTTCAGTCTGTTTTACTGCACAAGTTTCCAATGCAGCATGTCCTCAGGATCCTTCTTGTCATGTGACAGACCCCCCCCCCCCCCCCGATTGTTTTATCTGTAAAGATGGGCAATATGGTACACTCCTGCAGTTGTTGTCATTGGGTCATATTTTTGATATTCTATCTCTCACCCTTACAATTAACCTACCCTTAAATATAGACTGTTCACGTCTTTGTCAGTGGGTGAACTTACAAAATCAGCAAGGGATCAAATAATTATTTCCTTAACTGTACATAGCAAGTGCCAATGCTTATATATCACCATTTCTGCTTATATAAGGAAATTAAATTGTGATGTATTGATATTGTTGTTTCTCCTTGTGACAAAGCATCAGTTCTATGTACAGCTGTAAATTGCAACCTTTAAAGTATTAAATAGAATGATAAAAATGTATATTCTCTAAAGTCAAAGTTTTTTTTACTCCCAATTAGTTATTAGAAATAAATTATTTTAAAGGACAGCCAGTATTTCTTCTTTATTTCTATAAGGACTTTCAGCTTTGCTGATCTTAAACACGATCCACTTCATTTACTGGACAAGTTTCATATATAACACAAATAAGTTCAAGGTCACAGTCCTAAACCTGAGAAGCAGTCCACCATGTACACCAGCTTTTATTTCTGTGTGATTTTCTATTTTTCTTAAGTAGTAAATGTTAAATTCCCTAAAGATTTCACAGTTAGAAGTCACATTGAGTTAAGCATTGGATCTAAAAGGAAACTAATGGCACTTTTGGGAACCTGACCTCCTGCAGCAACATCAAGACTTGTGAATGATGAAGGTCAGTATGCTGCTAAATATCAATATATAGAGTACGTGTCACCTACTATACAATGATATGCACGTGTATTTCTGCAGATATTTGTTTTATATACAGTATCAGTAAAATGTTTGGACATATCGTCTGACCTCATGCTTTTTCTTATTTTTTTCATGGCATGAAAACGTTTAAGGAACAGCTTCACAAGGTAGTATTAAATGGAACGACACACTTCAGGTATGCAAGGTAACATACATTTATTCTGTAGAGCAGAGTAAAACGTTTTTCGGCACCTCAGTGCCTTCATCAGACTCTTCAAATTGTCTAGAGAAAATTAAGGGTATTCCTGGATGTGTACAAACAGATATCCCTCCGCTCAGGAAGCCCGCAGGGTCCGCTGTAGATGGCAGTAATAATATGCAATATGGTGAAAATGGTACGCCAATAATACAAAAAAGCCGTCCGGCACAGAGAGAGGCGTCTCTCTCTGTGCCGGATGGCTTTCTTGTATTATTGGCGTACCATTTTCACCATATTGAATATTATTACTGCCATCTACAGCGGACCCTGCGGGCTTCCTGAGCGGAGGGATATCTGTTTGTACACATCCAGGAATACCCTTAATTTTCTCTAGACAATTTGAAGAGTCTGATGAAGGCACTGAGGTGCCGAAAAACGTTTTACTCTGCTCTACAGAATAAATTTATGTTACCTCGCATACCTGAAGTGTGTCGTTCCATTTAATACTATACACTGGGTTGGGACCCTACGACCACGAAGCTCCATTCGATTGGACCTTGCATCCCTTTACTACGTAGCTTCACAAGGTAGTCATCAGGAATGGTTTTCCAGCAGTCTTTAGTTAATTCCCAGAGATACTCAGCACTTGTTGGCTGATTTTCCTACACTGAGCAGTTCATCTGATTCCAAACCATCTGAACTGGGTTTAGGACGGATTATTGTGGAGGACAAGTATCTGATGAAGCAGTCCGTAGTTCTCCTTCATGGTGAAATAGCCCTACATAGTGAGGAGGTGTCTTTGAGGACATTGTCATGTTGAAAAACAAATGATGATCCCACCAAACCAGAAAGAATGGCACGTTGCTGCAGAAAGCTGTGGTGGCAATCAACAGTGTCACCCCCAGACCACCACACCCCGTCCTCTATGCTTCACAGTAGTAACCACATATGTAAAAATCATCCTTTTACCTTTTCTGGATCTACAAACAACCCCAAAATTTATAGTTGAAATACCTAACATCCACTAGTTTACAGGTACCCTTATGTAAAGCATCTGTGTCCCCACATTTATTTTTTTGTTGCAGATTTTGCAGCATTTTTTTCAGCCAAACCCAACCCCTAATACTTTCTCCCTTCTGCTCAATCCACTTCTGGCTCAAAAAAGATACCCCCACCCCCTTGGATGTCTATCTACACCTTGTTATTTTTTATTGCTGGATTACCATATATACTCGAGTATAAGCCGACCTGAATATAAGCCGAGGCCCCTAATTTTACCACAAAAAACTGGGAAAATTTATTGACTCGAGTATAAGCCGAGGGAGGGAAATGCAGCAGCTACTGGAAAATTTCAAAAATTAAAATGGTCGGAGTTTTTGGGTGCAGTAGGTGCTGGGGAAGGGGAGGGGGTGTTTTGGTTGTCTGTCTGCCCCTTCCCTGAGCTTGAGGACTGGGTTTTTTTTCCCCCACTTGGAATTCAGTCTGGCTGAATATAGGGTATCTGTAGTGCTCCTATTAACCTCTTTCCGACGGAACAGGAGCACTGCAGATCCCCTATATTTAGTAGACTGGGCACTGTCAGACACAGGGATACCTAATGTGTATGTGCTTCATAGTAATTTTCTACTTTTATATGTATTCTAGGGAAAGGAGGGATTTAGAACATTTATTTATTTATTTATTTATTTATTTATTTATTTATTTATTTTAAACCTTCTTTTTTTCTCACTATTTTATGGGAGATTCTATACATTACTATTGCGGCTGGACATAGAAACACCCCCCCCCCCAAAAAATATATATATATATATATATATATATATATATATATAATTTTTTTTTTTTTTTTTTTTTTTTTGCTTAACTCGAGTATAAGCCGAGGGGGGCTTTTTCAGCACAAAAACTGTGCGGAAAAACTCGGCTTATACTCGAGTTTTAGCATTTCACTGTTTTCAATCGTTGTACTAGATCTACCCCCATGCCTCTACCACCATACTTCTGTGAGATACCTGAGATACTACCGTAAATGCATTGTTCTTGCTCCTCCGTTAGAAATGGGGACACTGTCTTCCTTGCTTATATTTATCTGTATTAGTTTTGATGTCGACGCACTTAGTGAATGTCTATTGTCCATTGCTTGTACAAGCTGTTTTGCTTCTTTTTCCCCCGTTTGGTTTATTTTGACAAAATACAATTGAAACAAAAGAAAGGATACGTATGCCAATAAAAATGCGGACGTTATACTATAGTAGGTGAAATGCGAATATGTGAATGTAGCCCTAATTATAATGACATTTACAGACACTAGCAATAGGACCTCGGCCATTCTGTCTTATGCAGGGATAAAGTGGTGTAAAAATTCAGACCAATTTAGGGAAGCTGATAAAAGTATACAGGAAGCCATTTCTATAACAGGAAATTTGTAACTATATTAAGAGGAATCGTCTTATTATATTGATAAAAGCTAAGCAAAAGGAGTTTTGTCCTGAGAACTTCTCACACTGAAGATCCTGTCTTCTAAACAACTGACCTGGGAAACAATATTGAGAAGTGGACCCTGAATGAGTTCTCTCACAACAGGTGGAACCCTTGGAGTTTTGCTAATTTAGCATATCCCTTTTGTTTTTCATGTGGAAGGTCTTTGTATTTGTAGTCCAAGGTCAGTTATTTAAGACACAATATGAGGTCTGTGTATTGTCTAGTATCTGGCGTACAACAGGAAACAAATCTGCATTTCAAAAAATGCCTTTTAGAAAAAAACAAAAAAAAATCATGGACAAACTTGATCTATCCGATTCTGTACTCCTCTATAAATATTTTAGATAACAGTTAAAAAACGTCCATATGGATCCAGTACAAATTTATGGGGTCAATTTTTAAAGTCCATTTCAGTTTCACTGATGTAAAAACTTAATTTTTTTTTTTTAACTGGACACAAAGTCCTGCATGTCCGACTTTGTGTCCCGTTAAAAAAAAAACGGTTTCACAGTGGACAGGCACAAAACGGTCACTTTGCAATCCCATTCAAGTGAATGGGTTGAAAACTGACCGCCGGGTTTCCGTGCCCTGTCCAGTTTCTAGGGGCAGAAGATGGAAATCGGCAAGATTGCCTAAAGCGGGCACGGGCGCAGGTGTGAACCTACAGTCAACTGTTTAAGGTTTGTATTGCACCGTCTTAAAGGTCCAAGAAACTCCAGTCTGACTATGGTGTCACCTATGTCTAAACTCCATATTATGTTTTGATACAGACAACAGATTCTTTTATATAGTTTTATTCAAACCATATTGCTTCAAAGAGGAAACGGCTTGCCTACTAATACAATATTACACTTGGACATGAAAAACTGTATCTTGCAGGGTTTTTTTTAAATAACATTGAGAAACAGCAAACATAATTTAATCCCAGTATCCAGTGATTTAAGGAAACATTGAAATAAATAGAAGTAGTGTGCACATTGTGGACATATATACATGAGCTGTAGCTACTCTTGTTTTACTTGGTACTATGTTACATTATTCTGTATGGTGATGAATTTTAGACTTAAAAACATTGGGTGAGGGTCAAAAGATGATGTAAAGGAAACTTGTCACTTGGAAAATACTCTTCAATCTGCCAACATCATGTGCGGAAGGAGATAAGTAGGTTGATGTATAATTTTGTCGTAAAAGATTCGGCATAGTCAGTCATGTATCCGTTGATATCTCTGCTCAATCTATTCTAAGAAGTCTAGGAGGCGGTCCTATCAGTGATTGACAGCTATCTCTATATGCACAGTCGTAGAGTGGAGGCTGTCAATTGTTGATAGGACCACACCCTGGCAAGTGAAGACATTTCAATGGATGAATGACAAGTTATAAGTTTCCCACAAATCTATACATTATTTAACTCCTTTTACTCTATAGCACACAGTCTACAGTTTGGACACAGGGGTGAACCCAGCCTTTTTGCCGCCTGAGGCGGACGACAGAAAGCCGCTCCCCCCAATCCCAACACCCCACCACCACCACCCGCCCCCCCAATCCCCTCCCCCCCACGGAAAAAAGGCTAGGTTCACCCCTGACTACACAGCATGTAGTCCAAAAATTGTTTCAATTTTTGGACCCCACGCTGTGTAGTGATTAACCCCCTCCCCCCCACCGGTGTCCGCTTACCTGCAGCTCCCTGTTCTTCTTGGTCCGGTCCTCTGTCCGGTCTTCAGAGCGCCCCCCCCCCCCATGCGTAGGACGTAGGCACACGTCGGGTGCGGGCCTGATTACATGGCCACGTCACCCAGCGTGTGGGGAGGAGGAGGCGGAGCGGAGGGGGCAGCGTTAGCAGACAGAGAGTAGGCAGGGAGAGGACCTGCTCTCTGCTAAGGGCCTCCCCATTCCACCGCTCGCTTCCCGTGCCGGGCTGCCGAGACGGTGACGCTAAGCCAGTCCAGGACAGATTGTCCTGGACTGGCTTAGGTCAGTAAAAATGCCGCCGCCCCCAGGGCCCCGACATAGCGCCGCCTGAGGTGCGGCGCTGGTTGGACACGTATTTTTCATGTGATAGGTTATCTTAAGATCACTTTTTTCTGATGAACGTTAAAGGACTGGGCAAAGAAGGAAAAGAAGAATATTGATATATCTCCTCTTGAAACTTAATATGTAGGACAGAACGGAAGGGATGTTTGAAGCAATCTGTATGAGTATGTACTTCTAGATTTTTGCAATCAATATCCTAGCATGGGTGAAACTGATGCTTTAGCGCTCTGGTTCATTCACATCCATTTGGCTTCCATCACTGTGGATCCACACAGGAAATTAAAAGAGACTGAGTAAGAAAGTCCGCCATCTTTTCTGTATGGTGAGTACCCCGTATTACTTTGCCACTTGGCAGTATATAACTTACTGACACATCAGATTCTACACATTACACATTCTTGTAAATGACTCCTCAGGAGACTATGCTGAGACTTGCTCCACATGATAACTATGAGAATTTACTACGTCTCATGTTTAGAATTACTTTTATCTGACAACACGTTTACTGTAAGTTGAATGAAAGGCGATTCTGATACGCAAGGATAAGATGATGTCTGAATATCACTCCAAAAATCAGCTACTTGTAGTACACCTGACACTATGGAAGTAGATCCTTGGTTCTCATAATTATTAAATAATAATAATTTTATGACTTTTTCACTTGTTCTTCTAAAAATAAATATCAATCACATCTCTATACACAGTCTCTACAAACCTACAGATGTTTAGTTATGTACAAAATGTTAGTATAGTGGAGTAAGTGACCAACTCCAAGACCATCTGTAGAAGTCCTTTACAAGTGTCTTGTAAGTGTTGCTACACAATGTTTTTCAGAAAAGTTCATTTGCTTCTCACGGAGACAAATAGTCCATTTCGCCCAACGTCTGTGCTACATCTCTTTTCACAACCATCCAGTCTAGGTCATTTTTCTGCTTGCGATAGCTACTTTGAAGGAATTTCCAACCTCAGCCAGTGTCAGTTTCTTCTTACTTTACAGAAGACTAGACTCAACGGTCCTGTGGGCATAATGCATGAAAAAAAAAAAAGTATGAAAAAAAAAAATTCAAAAGAGTGTACTGTCCCCCAAGAATATTAATATTGATTTGCACAATTATAGCTTTAAGCTGCACCTTGAATCCCTTAGCAACACATGACATATCTGTACATCACAGTGTCACTAAGATAGTATGGAGCTCGGCAGCTGAACCCTCTTCATAACCGGCAGGAACCGGCTGTATTATATAGCAGGCAGGCTAGTGGCCACAATCAGTTCTTGCACCAATCTTGGCTGTTAACTAGGGTTGAGCCGATCCTGACTTTTCAGGATCGATTTTAAAATCCGATTTCCGATCATTTTTCATTCGAACCCGATCTCGATCCCAATTCCGATCCCAATGCAAGTCAATGGGATTTTTTTTATTAATCAGAGATCGGATTTTAAAAGCAATCCTATTCACCATACAGCATGGAATCTAAGAATTGTTAGAATCCACGCTGTGTAGTGAATCACTAAAGTAGCCAGAGGATTTTTTTTTAATCCTCTGGCTACTTAGTCCCCCCTGGTGTCCACTTACCTCCAGAGATGGCTGCTCCACTGCTTCTCCTTCTTCTTGTCCTCGCTGCCGGTCCAGCTGCAGTCTTCTTCGCCTCGCGGCCCCCTCCCTGCCAGGTTAGGAGAGTGTGGGCGGGTTAGGAGAGTGTGGGCGGGTACTGGGAGGGGAGATGTGACGTCTCCCCGCCCTGTACCCGCCCACACTCTCCTAACCCGCCCACACTCTCCTAACCTGGCAGGGAGGGGGCCGCGAGGCGAAGAAGACTGCAGCTGGACCGGCAGCGAGGCGAACAGCAGCAGAGCAGCCATCTCTGGAGGTAAGTAGCTACGAGACATGTTAGTTTGGCCTCCAATTAGAATGAATGGAGGCGGCCGGCGCGCAGGGGGTTAAGGCTGTGTGTCGGCTGCTTCCATTTATTCCTATGGAACCGCAGCGGAGCCTTCACACTGAGTATTCACTATATACTCAGTGTGAAGGCATTGTGGGAACTACTACCGATCCCACCTAAAAACGATCGCTCAACCCTACTGTTAACCCTTTAGACACCTTGGTCAATTGCGACCAAGGCACTGAAATAGTAGTTCAGCAAGGCTATCACCATACTGTGCCTCATCACTGTCCACCTGAACATACTAGGACCCAACAACTAAGGGGCCCATTTCCACTAGGAAAGTACAGAACTTGCTTTATAAGGTGGTTATGGTAGAGTGGGCCCCATTATAAGTTGTGTCCCATGGTTACTTGTTACTCTCCTGCCCAGAAGTTTGCAGCAGTAACCTTGAGACTGTTAGAAGATCTCCAGAGCTACTCTGAGTAGAAACTATAATCCTTGGCCATGGTGGCTGAAAGCAAGCACCAAGTTTACGCCTAGGAAAGGGGAATTGGAGCTAAACTTGCATTATAGTTGGCATGGTGGGACAAAGATCAAACACCACTACTGTTCGTGTCATTGAGAGCCCTGTAATACTTCTAAAGGACTCCGTGTATGTATGGCTTGGCATGAATGCAAAAGAAAAATGGTGCCATGCTTCCTCACATGCCTTACTAAGAGTAAATTCTCTTCTAGAAGCATTGGTTCTAGATGAGGTTATATTTGACGAACAATGTAGTATGGAGCACCATATGGTGACAAAGTTTCTGTAACTCTGCAGAGAATTCTGTGCGCAATATTCTTCACAAGCCTCTGTCGTACCCATAATATTATCACCATATCAGAAGATTAATCAGATTCATTAGTCTAACTTCCAATTGGTAATTAATAAAGACATTTTTATACATAAGATTGACATTTATATGTTGTTATACCTCAGTACTGCTCAATTCCTCCTTGGTTTCTGTCCCATTATGGTCTTGAAGCTGTTCCATTATCTGTACTTCCATAATGTCCATATTTTGGTGCATGTTTGGCTTTTCATTCTCCCATTTAGCAAAGCCTTTGTTTTTGTTTGACTTACTATAAAATTTGCATTTCATCTTAGGAAATGTATGAGAACCTGTGTCACTCCAGCCAGAATCTGGCCACATTGGATCTGTCTGTGTAGCCTGACTGGTTGTTGACCTCTGTAACCGTACTGAAATTTTCCTAGAAGACCCAGTGACCAAAGTGATTGCTTGTCCATCCAGATCTTGACTTCCAGAAGGGGGAAACTCAAAAACTTCCTCTTGTGCTGCAAAAATAGAAATATCAAATTGAAACAAACAGAACTTGAATATTCACATTCATCTAGGTATTGTTAGAACATGGGGACATGAGTGTCCCTTCCTAGAAGGTTCATTTACTATATGCAAAGTTTGAGCATTCTGAAAGTCTTCTTTCTCTTGGCTGTTGCCTTGTTTAAAAATGTATGGCTATCTAACTTCTTAATGGGGTTGACTGTGAGTTAAATATTGATGATATATCCATTCTATAAGTCATCAATTTCTGATTGGTGGTGGTTCAATGGCCGGAACACCAAGAGATCAGCCATTTTTAAGAGACCGCAAGCATTTGGGTCAACACTGCAGCCTCTTCACTAAGACTGAGTTCACACGGGGGTTTTTGGTCAGAATCTGCCTCAAAATCCTAAACAAAAAAACGTCTCCCATTGAAATCAATGGGAGCCAATCAGTTCTTCCTTCCATGAACAGTTTGTTGCTGCTCCCGGAAAAAAGAAGCGACATGCTCATTCTTCAGGCGGATGCCGCGACCGGACATCCGCCTGAAGACACCTCCCTCCCAACTAGGCCCATTCATTTGGGACTAATCTAGAGCAGAGTGCCGCAACTGGATGCCGGTGAACTGCACAGTCGTGGCTACCGTTTTTTTGGTCCAGGATGTGCAGTAGCCTCCGCCTGCAGGTAGCCTCACATTTCCCTGGTAGTAAATGGGTAACCTTGTTACACATGGTCTTACTAAACGCCAGTTGATATTTGCCCCTGATAAAAGAGAGGGATGACAAGTAGAGAAAATCTGACATATTTATGAAAAACTTTAAGATTTAAGATAAGGTCTATAAAGTAACTTTGCAGTCCATAGCTGAATCATTGCAAACACATAAATCCCGTCCATCAAGACCATAGTCCCAAGAACATTCAGTCCAGAAGCCGCACAATTAAAATAGAGAAGTCGCTCCAATCTCCTTACATAGTGCTCTTCTCTGTAAGTATCTTGTAATGTCATGTATCATATATTGCATAAACTACAATGGACTAGTGAGGTCAAAAAGCAGTGCAGTGTTTCCTATGCATTACAAAGCAGCTCTTTTCTAGAGGACAACTCCTCTACAGTTGTGGAGCTTTGGACTGAACCTTCCTGGGACTCTGAACAGAAACCTCTTGTGTATTTGCATTAACCACTTTTTGGGGCACAACGTTTGAAGAAACGGACTGAAAACTATACAACACGGATGTGCGATTCAGGTCAGGCTTGGTTCACATATGCGTTCGGGCCATTCCATTCCCCTCTCCGCTGGAAAAATGCAAGCAGCATTTTTCGTTTGGAAACCACATGGACCCCATTATAGTCTATGGGATTCGCAGGTTTCCTAAGGTAACCGCTTTTTATGTGGATTCGGAAACCCATGCACAGATGTGAATCAAACCTCAGTGTTATTGTTTTATTCCAACTTAGATTATGTTTTCAGTCCTTGATACAGAAGTTCACTGGTATATGAAGGAAGTATATTTATCCCAACAGATAACTGTGCAAAGGGAACATTCTGTGTTCTCCAGGCCATATGCATTTAGGAGTGCAAGTGCAAGTTATTTATCACATTTAGGCTGAGGCCCCACATTGCGAAAAAACTGCTTTTCTTTGTTGTTGCAGATTTTACTATGTTTTTTGGAAAGAAGAAGAAAGAATTATAAGTGCATTGCTTTTGTAGCTTTGTCTCATAACAATGCAGCAAAGTCTTCAACAAAAATACCTGCTTTTCCTCAGAGTGGGGCCTTAGTCTTAGAGTTGCTTTTGTATTTCTTGTATGTTTATGGCAGGAGAATGTTGGATCTCTGCAGCTGACTCCTTAAAGGGGTTGTCCCATCACAAGGATCCTATCTATACTGATTGTTAATGTGGATGTAAGACTTTTCCTAAATACATTGCTTCAGCAAAACTGCTTTGTTTGTCCACTATCTTACTTTATTCAATTCATTGTTGACACAGCCCTTGACTTATCTGCTCAAAAGTCAAGTGATGTATCTGCTGCTCTCAGGGGGGAGGGAGGAGGGGCTAAGTGCACGGGAGCGAGCCTGTGTATCTAGCTACTCCTGTGTCTACACCATGTGACCTAGGTCCTGCTCTCAGATAGGGGAGAGGAGCTGCTTTCATTTCTGAACTCGTCTTCTGTTCTCTTAGTTATCAGGCTAGCTAATTCAATTGTGTTCAATATGGCAGAGATAGGCAGTCTCTGTATGTAACACACAATGGAGTTGCTCCTGCCTGTACTTCATAGTCCAATACTGTGCATATAGTGTTATTTGAGGATCTTTGATGACATCACAGGCCCTTCAGCCGCCCCATAGGATCACGGCCACCAAATGACGCAAGAAACCAGGAAGAAAGAAGATTTTACAGCAGTGAAGACAGGTGAGTATGCGACGTGGGAATACCCCTTTAAGTATTTTATTGTGGTGCTAGTGTGAATGGGTGTTTGAAACATAAGGCTTGGCACTGTATATATCCCATCCTGGTAATGTTATCATTGTAGGTAATGTTTTCAGTGTCCCATGTTACATTATAAATACGATACCTGGAGCTATAGATGGGCTGTTGGGAAGAGAACCATGGCTGCTGCCCATAGACGCTGCTCGGGAGAGTTTTCTACACGCTAACACGAGGAGATCTTTACACTGTTTATGGCAATTGGCTCCACAATCTGGAAAGTAATGTATTATGTTCATTAAAGATGTCTGACATTCATTATTTATTGCACACAAGCCATTGTATGTGAAATATTAAATTCTATCTACAATTGAATGATACAACTGTTTCTGACAGGTTGACAAGTCATGGGCGACCTCTTTATCTGCATACAATGAGGGCCCTTGAAATTTACCTTTGCACTTGTATCCTTGTTTGATTATACCCCAGAGCTGAAATGAAAGATATAGCAGGTTAATGGAAGCAGTAAGGAAAGACGGGTCATAAAGAAGGAAGTAGCAATTGCTATACTAACAAAACAGGATATACCAACACCCTTCCTGACACCAACAGCTCCAGCTCATGTGAATTCTAACTGAAGTCTTTCCAGATTTCTCACTAAGAAAGGATTGGGTGACCAAGTCTATGCTATAAATCACAAGTGCAAGTGCTCAGTGAGACTGATGTGGTTAGGACATTATAGTTATGTGATTTTACATAATAGTATGTGCTATTAGATTAGTGTCAAGATCATTATGGTCATAAATATCTTCAGAGCTACAAAAGAAGAAGAGTACCGTAAATACTCGAGTATAAGCCAAATTTTTCAGCCCAGTTTTTGAGCTGAAAAAGCCCCCCTCGGCTTATACTCGAGTCAGCAAAAAAAAAAAAAAAATTAGGAGGGGGGGGGGTCTATAACCAGCCACAATATCAATGTATAGAATCTCCCATAAAATAGTGCAAAAAAAAATTGAAAAAAAAATTAAAGTTCTTAATCCCTCCTTTCCCTAGAATATATATAAAAGTAGAAAATGACTGTGAAACACATACACATTAGGTATCCTGTGTCTGAAAGTGCCCGGTCTACTGAATATAGGGTATCTGCAGTGCTATAGGAAGGGGTTACTAGGAGCACTGCAGGTACACTATATTCAGCCAGACTGAATTCCAAGTGGGGGAAGAAAAAACAGTCCTCAAGCTCAGGGAAGGGGCAGACAGACAACCAAAATACCCCCTCCCCTTCCCAGCACCCAGCATCTACTGCACCCAAAAACTCCGACCATTTTAATTTTTGAAATTTTCCAGTAGCTGCTGCATTTCCCGCCCTCGGCTTATACTCGAGTCAATTAGTTTTCCGTTTTTTGTGGTAAAATTAGTGACCTCGGCTTATATTCGGGTCGGCTTATACTCGAGTATATATGGTGATATAGCACCTGTACCAATGCCAGTGTCAGAAGACATGTAGTATGGAGAGCATTGGGTGAGTAGAATGACTTGGAAAGGGTTAGGGTGATTGGGGTTCTATGAAAAGTCATTGCAGGGAACAGAAAGGTTTTACATGCGGTAAGGGTGTGATTCTGCTGTATGCCCCAGCCTGTGCTCTAACAAATGTATAGACTGAAATGTGTAACTCTATGTTCAGGTTTATTATTTTGAATTCTACATATATTTCACACATATTATTGAAAATTCAGATGTATTACTTTTGCACAGATTTTTCAATAAATGTTGCCATACATACAGTGAAGCCTGAAATTGTATAAAGCCATGTTAGACTGTAAGGGTCAACTTACACGGAGGAATTTGCCATGGATTTGGGGGCGGATTTCATAACCGAATCTGGAGCAGATTCCTCCCAGAATCCACCTCCCATTGTTTTCAATGGGAGGCAGAGATTGTAGCAGGAAGCAGAAAAAAAGAAGCATCCTGCTCGATCTTGCCGCAGATTCCGCATCGGCTTCCCATCGCGGCTAGACCATGGCGGAAATACCAGCGGAAGAAAATGAAGAGAAATTCATCTTCATTTTCCTCCGTGTGAACATACCCTTTAAAGATCCTTTAATGCCTGACCAGACCTGACACAGGACCATTGAGACCAGTTTAGTGGCCTCAGCAGTCACAGGAGAAGAACTGGTAATGTCACTCAAAATACATCACCGGTTCTGTACCAGAAGCCACTCTTCTCTCAGTGTACATGTGGGTTTTTCTTCTTCCAGGCTCATGAGACCCTACACAGGAAAACTGGGACTGGATAGCAAGGTATTGGGGATTGGTGAACATAACTTTTTAGTTAGTTTTACAGTCTGTCAATCCTGTCTGCGCCTGAGTATGCTGTAAATCCTGGACAAGAGGTTTCTTTTGACATACTGTATGTCTGCCCCACATGCCTATTATTCTGGATATTTTTTTCACATGCAAGTATATACCCCTGACCTAATGACCAAAGGGCATTTGAATTGAGTTTTTTGTTACTACAGTAAGGAAACATTCCTCTATAGTGGTAGCTGCTGATTCCTCTATAGAATCCAATGCAATTTCATGTACTAAGGTCTGATGGTAAAGCATATTTACAATGTAATAACACAAACTTACAAATCCTGCACAATGCTCGCAGAAGGTCGGCTTAAGGTATGTCATCTCCTGGAAGTTGTGAATAAAGCCTGGTCCCATTTTACAATGAAACTGAGATTTGGCCCTTAGAAAATAGGCCATCATTTCTTCTTTACTGATCAGACCATCTCTATGGAACAAAATGAAAACTATATTAGGATACAAACAAGTATAAAAGAGACGTACACAATATTAATGTAGTTTCTTACATTTTATGATGAAGATAACTAATATATTTCTACGGTAAGGCAATGACCAGTCATCAATAAAATTACAGTTTACAGGCCAAAACCAAAGTCAGAAGGTTGTATATTAAACCGATAATAAAGTGTTTACACGCACATCTCCCCACCCATCTCACCATTGGTTTGGGCTGCAGTCGAGCTCTATGTTATAACATTTTGTTCACCACTTTTGGTCACCACTAAGGGTAGGTATAAACAGGGTTTTTTGGTCTGGAACCTGAGGCGGAGGCTGCCTCAGGTTCCAAACCAAAATACGGGTAGCTGCGACTGGATGCCAGTGCACTGCACCGGCATCCAGTCGCGCACTCCACTCCAGATTAGGCCCAAATGAATGGGCCTAGTCGGAAGGAGGGAGTGTCTGCATGGGAATGTCGGGAGGAGAATCCGCCTGAAAGAATGAGCTGGAACAAACGGCTCCCGGAAAAAAGACCTGACCGGCTCCCATTTAATTCGGATACAGCCTCAAAATCCTGACCAAAAAACCCTGTGTGAACTTACCCTCAGGGGAGTTTACTACATTATTACATAGAAATGTATAAAATCTTCAGAAAATTTATTAATTTGTAGTAAGCTGCTAATCTCCCAATAATGTGGGCTATAAACCACCTAAATACTACAATATTAAAATGTGGCTTGTTTTTTAAAATAGAAAACAGATGGGGTTTTTTTTTAGAATCTGATGCAACCTTTTACCACTTGATAACGTAGTGACATACTATTATGTCATAGAAACTGTACTTTCCCTCCAAATTTACATATAGTATTTTATCCTGCTATGTTCACACCATGTAAGGAAGAAGCTGGCTTTAACATACAGCCTGCTGTTACAATGTTTTAAATCACAGATAAATTAAATCATGATTTAAAGAGGTTGTCCCATCACAAGGATCCTATCTATACTGCTTTTTAATGTGGATGTAAGACTTTTCCTAAATACACTGCTTCAGCAAAACTGCTTTGTTTGTCCACTATCTTACTTTATTCAATTCATTGTTGACACAGCCCTTGATTTTTCTGGTCAAAAGTCAAGTGATGTATCTGCCTGCTGCCAGGGGGAGGGAGGGCTAAGTGCATGGGAGCGAGCCTGGGGGGGGGGTAGTTTACACTTTGGGGGAAGGGGCCGCCAATACAGACCCGACATCTGCTGTAATAGAGAGGCGGATTCCGGGGAGAGTTAGACTCCAGCACAGGTGCCCGCGACATCGCTACGCTCCTGCCCTGCATGAAGCCAGCAGCAGCAGGAGCGATGCTGCTATTCTGGAGGGGGGGGGTCAGCAGAATAGCAGCATCGCTCCTGCCGCTGTTAGCTTCATGCAGGGCAGGAGCGTAGCGATGTCGCAGGCACCTGTGCTGGCGTCTAACCTTCCCCGGCATCCGCCTCTCTATTACAGCGGATGCCGGGTCTGTATTGGCATTGTGAAGGCTAGAGAACTGACTGTTCTCACCATCTATGAGCGCGCAGGCAGGGCCAGCGGCATAGAAGCGACGTCATCTCGCCACTGGCTTTGCATATGTAACCCCGCCCACCAATGACGCAACAAAGCAGGAAGAAAGAAGATTTTACAGCAGTGAAGACTGGTGAGTATGCGACGTGGGAATACCCCTTTAACCCCATAAATGCCACTGTCAGTACTGGACATGGTATCCAAATGATTAAGAAAGGGTAAGGCTTGATTCACATCTGCGCATGGGTTTCCATTTGTGGGTCCACTTGGGGACCCCTTGAACAGAAACCTAAACCATATAAAAAAGCGGTTACCTTAGGAAACTCGCGGACCCCATAGACTATAATGGAGTCTGTGTGTTTTCCGCATGAAAAATGTAGAGAGAAGAGTGCTGCTTGCAGTGCTTTTCTCTCTGCATTTTTCATATGAAGATGGGAACGAAATCCCTGACTTAGATACACTCTTTGTCACCCAAATGGCCCTCCATGACCCAATTGAGGCGTTGCTGTCAAGGTTGTTGTCTTGCTAGCCAATTTTTTTTCTCCCTTTAAAGTATCTAAAAAGAGTACCTATATAAACATCAACTCATCCCACAAAATGCAGGTGTTGGCTCTCTGAAGATGTCAACACAAAAAAAATTATGCAAAATTAGTAAAACATTTGGTATTGCTGTGACAAGACTAAACTACCAAATACATATATTCCATCATTTAGACCACACTGTGAAAGCTTTGAAAATTAAATCCAAAGAACAAAACCCAAAAAGGAATGAAACAAATATAATTACAATTCCATTTCACATGTCCCCAAAATGGGTGTTAATAACACAACTCATCCACAAAACAAGCCTTCAATATCACTATCTTGGAGGTCTAAACAGGCCAAATCCTGAGGTTCTTTAAGAGGTTACAGTAAATATCAACACAAAGTTGAAGTTACAATTTGAATGTTATTTATAACTGAAGTCTAAAAGGCTTTACAATTATATATATATATATATATATATATATATATATATATATATATATATATATATAGTAGACAAAAACAATTTAATAAATTATATTTTATTATCCTTCATAAATCTTTGTTCAGTGCTGTTGTGCTGTATCTGTTTGGTTGTTGCATTTTTATATTTGGATTTAAAGAATTACAAATCATTTGTAGTAAATTTAGAAAATAAAGCTTACCCTATTGTTTGATGACCTCTTGGCACATATAATTATATAACAATCATTGCCAACAATGATATCATAACAAAGCGTGAGCCAACTTACTGATCCTTGTCTAAAACACAGAAGGAGTCCAGAAATGGGAAGTTAGCAGCAATGCTTTCAAAGTCCTCTTGTGAAATATAGCCATCGTGATCGTGGTCATAATTTCTAAAAACAGACTTTAAAGAATATGTTAAGTTTTAACTTTTCTTCAAGTAGGAATTTATCAACATTTCCTTACAATTTCATTATTGACCAATTACATGCTCTTGATTAATATATTGCGTATGTAGCACCAATGCAGTAATGAGTTTAATATATATATATATATATATATATATATATATATATATATATATATATATATATATATATATCCATGAGTGCAGGATAAAACTATACATATATTGTTTGTACTCTATACCCCTGGAGACATATTTAGGCCTGTATAGGAGCTATATGCACAAAGGGATTAACAAAAGATAATGATAAAAATTTTAGAGCAATAAAAATGGTTGAAAATATGCATAGATTTTAATACTAAGAGAAGGTATGAAAAAGAGCTTTTTTCTATTCAAAATGTACCCAAACAGTGGCGTAACTACCGCAGAGGCAGCAGAGGCAGCTGTCACAGGGCCCGGGCCATTAGGGGGCCCGGTGACAGCCGCTACCGCTGCGTTTTTTTTTTTTGTTTTTTTTTTAATAGGCTGTTACGGGCCCTATATACTTGCTGATCCTGGCTGGGCCGGGATCGGTAAGTGACACCGTGGGCCACACAAATACTATCATTATACTCAGGGGTCTTTGCAGACCCCCGAGTATAATGATCGGCAGACCGGAAGAGGTAAGGGAACGTAAAAAACACTGTTACTTACTTCTCCACGATCCTGGTCAGGCCTCCTTTTTAGTAGTCTGACGTCTCTGACGTCACATGAACCCGGCCTGCCTCCCGGGTCATGTGACGTCCGACGTCATAGAAGAAGGACAGCAGCGGAGAAGACAGCGTAGGAGCCGGGGGACAGGTAAGAAACAGTAATTTTTTATGTTTTTATTCCCCTGGGTCTCCGATTATTATACTCTGGGGTCTGAAAAGACTCCAGAGTATAATAATTGTTTATGGGTGTCCACTATGGGCTATAATACTGTGTACAGGAGCCACTATGGGGGATAATACTGTGTGCAGGGGACACTATGGGGGATAATACTGTGTGCAGGGGCCACTAAGGGACATAATACTGTGTGCAGGGGCCACTAAGGTACATAATACTGTGTGCAGGGGCCACTATGGGGCATAATACTGTGTGCAGGGGCCACTAATGGACATAATACTGTGTTCAGGGGCCACTAAGGGACATAATTCTGTGTGCAGGGCTTACTAAGGGACATAATAGAGTGCGGAGGAGGGGGTCGGTCGAGGTCTTCTGTGTCGGTTGGGGGGGGCCATGTCAAAAGTTTGTCGTCAGGCCCCGTCATTCTTAGTTACGCCACTGTACCCAAACATTATACTATCTTGCAAAAACTAATAGTACACTCTATACTTTAGGGATCACAATATTTCTATCCAATTTCTCAATTGTATTTGGTATTATTTGTACTTTGTCCCTGGTTTGCATTTCTCCCTGAGCTGGTGTTTCTGCTACTATATCTCTCTTCCCCTGCTCATATCCCTCTCCTCTTTAAAGACTTGTATAGACATGTGTAGTCTTAATCATGTGACCTGTAGCTTGTCTCGAGATGGATATTCTAAAATTTTCAGGGTGAAAGTCAGTTTTCTAGAGGGGAGGGGGAGCAGGAAAGCAGCCTGATAAGAGGACAAATAAGCATTTTTCTTTGAAAAGATATATTACAGTTTTTGTATTTTACCTATACTCTTTGAAATATTAGTGACCACTTACATCTCAGTAACATAGCTGTCATGAAGCTCACACTATCACTGTTACGTCACAGGAGAAAAGGCAGAACCTTGAGCCATTCTACACTTGAATATTCAGGCTCCAAGCTGTTGATGGATCAATTTCTATACATATTGTGGGGAATCGCTCATGTAGATGCTCGGTAGCAGTGCAGGAAACAGGAACACAGAGACTGTTTTAACTGCCTTTGCAAAGGCACAAATAAACAAAACAAAAGCCTTCTTGGCTGAGAACTAACTAAACATAAGCAAACTGTTCCCTGAGTATGCAGGAGCCAGGCTACCAGACTACAGCCTTGGCAACAACAACGGGTGGCACAGTACCTGCTTTATAGGTTCGGTCTGGACAGGTCAGCTCTGTCTATGTGGTGTCACACTTCTAGTTCTCACACACAGACTATATCAAGCCTTAATTACATAGTTGACCTCCCTGGTGTGGGTCTTACGATACACCCTTTAGCCACCTGGCTGGAATATACCTGTCCTCCCACACCACACCCTTCACTCTCTCACAATATTGATATCCTATAACTGGGTAACTTAGTCTTCTTAGCAAGAGCAAAGAAAAGAAAAAGGAGCAGATCAAAGTCGTCAGTTTCAGTCATGGGAACCAGATCTCCAAATATTTAGGATAATTGTGAAGTTTCCAACCAGTGAGTTCTTCAAAAGGACAAGTTGGTGAACCTTGTTCAGCCAAAGTTGCACAGTTGGGGTGGTTGTTTGGAGCCAATATGGCAGAATAATTGATTTGGCAGACGCCAGTAAATGTGCCAGTGGAAAGTTGTTGGAAAGGTTTAGGTTATTAGAGGACATGGCCATAAATATTAATTCTGGTGTAAGAGATATCTGTGCCTTTGAGTTTGCAAAGATAACCCTGTACTTGAGACAAAAAGGAGAAAATAAGGGGCAGTACCACCAGATATGAGAAAAACGTGCCTACTTGTGATTTTCATCTTCAACAGGTGTCATCAGCCGATATCTTCAAATGATGCAATCTATCCGGCATCCGATACCATGTGGACCAAATTTTGCAGTGGTCTTCTTTAGAGATGAGCGAACACTAAAATGTTCGAGGTTCGAAATTCGATTCGAACAGCCGCTCACTGTTCGAGTGTTCGAATGGGTTTCGAACCCCATTATAGTCTATGGGGAACATAAACTCGTTAAGGGGGAAACCCAAATTCGTGTCTGGAGGGTCACCAAGTCCACTATGACACCCCAGGAAATGATACCAACACCCTGGAATGACACTGGGACAGCAGGGGAAGCATGTCTGGGGGCATAAAAGTCACTTTATTTCATGGAAATCCCTGTCAGTTTGCAATTTTCGCAAGCTAACTTTTCCCCATAGAAATGCATTGGCCAGTGCTGATTGGCCAGAGTACGGAACTCGACCAATCAGCGCTGGCTCTGCTGGAGGAGGCGGAGTCTAAGATAGCTCCACACCAGTCTCCATTCAGGTCCGACCTTAGACTCCGCCTCCTCCGGCAGAGCCAGCGCTGATTGGCCGAAGGCTGGCCAATGCATTCCTATGCGAATGCAGACTTAGCAGTGCTGAGTCAGTTTTGCTCAACTACACATCTGATGCACACTCGGCACTGCTACATCAGATGTAGCAATCTGATGTAGCAGAGCCGAGGGTGCACTAGAACCCCTGTGCAAACTCAGTTCACGCTAATAGAATGCATTGGCCAGCGCTGATTGGCCAATGCATTCTATTAGCCCGATGAAGTAGAGCTGAATGTGTGTGCTAAGCACACACATTCAGCACTGCTTCATCAAGCCAATACAATGCATTAGCCAGTGCTGATTGGCCAGAGTACGGAATTCGGCCAATCAGCGCTGGCTCTGCTGGAGGAGGCGGAGTCTAAGGTCGCTCCACACCAGTCTCCATTCAGGTCCGACCTTAGACTCCGCCTCCTCCGGCAGAGCCAGCGCTGATTGGCCGAAGGCTGGCCAATGCATTCCTATGCGAATGCAGACTTAGCAGTGCTGAGTCAGTTTTGCTCAACTACACATCTGATGCACACTCGGCACTGCTACATCAGATGTAGCAATCTGATGTAGCAGAGCCGAGGGTGCACTAGAACCCCTGTGCAAACTCAGTTCACGCTAATAGAATGCATTGGCCAGCGCTGATTGGCCAATGCATTCTATTAGCCCGATGAAGTAGAGCTGAATGTGTGTGCTAAGCACACACATTCAGCACTGCTTCATCAAGCCAATACAATGCATTAGCCAGTGCTGATTGGCCAGAGTACGGAATTCGGCCAATCAGCGCTGGCTCTGCTGGAGGAGGCGGAGTCTAAGGTCGCTCCACACCAGTCTCCATTCAGGTCCGACCTTAGACTCCGCCTCCTCCGGCAGAGCCAGCGCTGATTGGCCGAAGGCTGGCCAATGCATTCCTATGCGAATGCAGACTTAGCAGTGCTGAGTCAGTTTTGCTCAACTACACATCTGATGCACACTCGGCACTGCTACATCAGATGTAGCAATCTGATGTAGCAGAGCCGAGGGTGCACTAGAACCCCTGTGCAAACTCAGTTCACGCTAATAGAATGCATTGGCCAGCGCTGATTGGCCAATGCATTCTATTAGCCCGATGAAGTAGAGCTGAATGTGTGTGCTAAGCACACACATTCAGCACTGCTTCATCAAGCCAATACAATGCATTAGCCAGTGCTGATTGGCCAGAGTACGGAATTCGGCCAATCAGCGCTGGCTCTGCTGGAGGAGGCGGAGTCTAAGGTCGCTCCACACCAGTCTCCATTCAGGTCCGACCTTAGACTCCGCCTCCTCCGGCAGAGCCAGCGCTGATTGGCCGAAGGCTGGCCAATGCATTCCTATGCGAATGCATACTTAGCAGTGCTGAGTCAGTTTTGCTCAACTACACATCTGATGCACACTCGGCACTGCTACATCAGATGTAGCAATCTGATGTAGCAGAGCCGAGGGTGCACTAGAACCCCTGTGCAAACTCAGTTCACGCTAATAGAATGCATTGGCCAGCGCTGATTGGCCAATGCATTCTATTAGCCCGATGAAGTAGAGCTGAATGTGTGTGCTAAGCACACACATTCAGCACTGCTTCATCAAGCCAATACAATGCATTAGCCAGTGCTGATTGGCCAGAGTACGGAATTCGGCCAATCAGCGCTGGCTCTGCTGGAGGAGGCGGAGTCTAAGGTCGGACCTGAATGGAGACTGGTGTGGAGCGATCTTAGACTCCGCCTCCTCCAGCAGAGCCAGCGCTGATTGGTCGAGTTCCGTACTCTGGCCAATCAGCGCTGGCCAATGCATTCTATTAGCCCGATGAAGTAGAGCTGAATGTGTGTGCTTAGCACACACATTCAGCTCTACTTCATCAGGCTAATAGAATACATTGGCCAATCAGCGCTGGCCAATGCATTCTATTAGCTTGATGAAGCAGAGTGTGCACAAGGGTTCAAGCGCACCCTCGGCTCTGATGTAGCAGAGCTGAGGGTGCACAAGGGTTCAAGTGCACCCTCGGCTCTCCTACATCAGAGCCGAGGGTGCGCTTGAACCCTTGTGCAGCCTCGGCTCTGCTACATCAGAGCCGAGGGTGCGCTTGAACCCTTGTGCACACTCTGCTTCATCAAGCTAATAGAATGCATTGGCCAGCACTGATTGGCCAGAGTACGGAATTCGGCCAATCAGCGCTGGCCAATGCATCCCTATGGGAAAAAGTTTATCTCACAAAAATCACAATTACACACCCGATAGAGCCCCAAAAAGTTATTTTTAATAACATTCCCCCCTAAATAAAGGTTATCCCTAGCTATCCCTGCCTGTACAGCTATCCCTGTCTCATAGTCACAAAGTTCACATTCTCATATGACCCGGATTTGAAATCCACTATTCGTCTAAAATGGAGGTCACCTGATTTCGGCAGCCAATGACTTTTTCCAATTTTTTTCAATGCCCCCAGTGTCGTAGTTCCTGTCCCACCTCCCCTGCGCTGTTATTGGTGCAAAAAAGGCGCCAGGGAAGGTGGGAGGGGAATCGAATTTTGGCGCACTTTACCACGTGGTGTTCGATTCGATTCGAACATGGCGAACACCCTGATATCCGATCGAACATGTGTTCGATAGAACACTGTTCGCTCATCTCTAGTCTTCTTGTAATCAGATACAGCACGAAAAACCAGAGAATGCTTCAAAATCTGTTGGACATCGTCCAAATCTAAAAAACATGCCAAGCTCCTGTTCCCAAGAATGGATGAAGACGGGTTTTGACAGAACATGGGTGTCTATAGATGTGGATAGTAGTCAAGATGTTCTTGTAACATTTTGGTCTTAGACATTAGTAACTTCTCAAAAGGCATCAAAATGGTACAAGGTTGAAATGTTTTCCAGAAGAGGAACAAGTAATGGGTCTGGTGATGCAAGTGAAGAAAATATAGTTTGAGGTCTGGTAAAAGTTCCAAAATTTGCTGGGTGCTGAGGAGAGCACCAGTTGGCACCTGGTCTCTCAGAGTAAGGACGCGCTGTATGTCCCAAATGAAATTGTATGCTGGTACTGAATGAGTAGGATTAGTATAAATCTCATTGAGGGGATGGCAGAGGAGTTAAGGACTGTCCTAAATATTTCCAGACATTAGATGGGCCCTTCAGTAGTGGATGTCGAGAGAATTTGGGTTGTAGTAGGGGTAACCAAAGTATGGACTCCATTGGAGCTTTGAAAAGAGCCTGCATTAGTTTAATCACCGCAGATGTTGTTGTTGGTGCTATCAAGTTGGTCCAGCAATTCAATTGTACTGCGTAAAATTGGGTGTTGAATGACAATGGTTGTCTAGTTCTTTATTGACCTATCCTCAGGATAGGCCATCATTAATACAGGGCACTCCCGCTGATCAGCTGTAAGTAGGGACATGAGCACGGCAACCTCCTTACTATTTACATAGTATATCTTTTGTTTCACAGAGTCCATCGAAGCAACAATCAGGCAGCACTCTGCAGGTACAGTGAAAAAACAGAAGCTTCTTTATTGACCAATATCAGATCATTTTCATGAGCCTTTCTCAAGCGATTCCCTTCTATGGGATGATTCTGTCATTACATCATCACACAGGCTCTAAAAAAAACAGAATTCAACGTAAACAGAAAAGATGTTGCGTCATTTATACCCTTCATACAGCTGATCAGTTCCCGGGTGAGAATAATCATCATTTTTTTTTTTTTTAAAAAGACATTTAATTCCACATATTTAAGGGAAGGAGTTTTTGTTATAGCTAAGACTTTCAATAAATATTTGTTTCCACTGTCAAATGTGAGAAACATTTAGTACTTTCAAAATATACATGTCATAGAATCAAACAAGAAGATTTTAATAATACACTGTCAAATCTTAATCACAAGTATTGAAATATTTTCCTTCAGCTATGTGAGATGACTAGAATATTTTATTTCATAGATTTATTTTCGGCATTATAACATAATGTTCTCTGCCACGCTTTAAAACAGTGTGACTTTTAGGAACTCTGAGGTTGGTAACACTAAGGCTTTATTTTACAGAACAGAAAACACTATGGTTAATTGCTACATAATTGCTGGTTACTAGTGCTGAGAAATGGAAAAGTACAATACGCAGAAATGTTCTTCCATAGGGATTACCGCAATGAAGAAATAGTGTATGAGGAAGTAAAGATGTAGCCGTCTGTAACTAGAATCTGATCTCTGCTCCGGTGTCATATCACAAAACAAAAGCTCTGAAGTCAAGTTAAAGGGTTATTCTGGATTTTAGTTTTTATATATTTGTATAAAGCATGGGATATTATACAATATTCTGTGCACATACATGGACGCCATTCTTCATAGTATAAAATTACAGCTCTTGGATACATCTTTTGTAGAGATGAGCGAGTAGTATTCAATCAAGTAGGTATTCGATCGGATACTACGGTATTCAAAATACTCGTACTTGATCGAGTACCATTCGCTATTCAAATGGAAAAGTTCGATGCAGAACCAGCATTGATTGGCTGAATGCTATACAGTCAGCCAATCAACGCTGGTTCTTCCCCTACCTTTAGAAGTCTTCTCCGTGCAGATTCCCCGTGGTGTCTTCCGGCTCTGAATTCACTCTGCCAGGCATCGGGCCTGGGCAGAGCCGACTGCGCATGTCCCCAACTGACCAACTTTCCCCCCATTCCTGTACACACTATTATGCCCCATAGTAGCCCCTGCACACAGTATTATTCCCTATAGTGGCCTCTGCACACAGTATTATGCCCCATAATGGCCCCTGCACATAATATTATTCCCCATAGTGGCCCTTGCACACAATATTATGCCCCATTGTGGACCACCCATGAACAATTATTATACTCTGGGATCTTTTCAGACCTCAGAGTATAATAATCAAAGACCCAGGGGAGGA
This sequence comes from Leptodactylus fuscus, assembly GCF_031893055.1. Classification (NCBI taxonomy): domain Eukaryota; kingdom Metazoa; phylum Chordata; class Amphibia; order Anura; family Leptodactylidae; genus Leptodactylus; species Leptodactylus fuscus. The sequence goes on from NC_134267.1 coordinate 44,030,001, forward strand.
TACAAACGTAAAAAATTACTGTTACTCTCCTGGGCTCCAGTGCACTTCCTGTTGAAATCGGCCATCTTCAATGATGGAAGAAACTTCACTTGAGCATAGGCTTGCGTCTCGACGCATAACAACACATGCCCAGCCCATGTGAGGTCTAGGACACCACACAATTAGGCCTGAAGCCTTCCAGAGCCAGGAGAGGTAAGTAACAGTGTTTTTTATGTTCCCTCACCTCCCCGAGCTTCCTATCACTAAACTTGGAGATCTGAATAGAGCCCCCGAGTATAATGATAGTGTTTGTGGGGTTCGCGGTCTGCGGCCTCAATTACTGATCCCAGCTCCTGCTCATAGCCTCATCCACAGAAGGGGAAATGCCAGTGGCCATGAGCAGGAGAGAAGATCGGTAAAATAGGGCCATTGCCTGCAGTAGTTACTAATTTCCGGGGCCCTGTGGCAGCCGCTAGCGCTGCTACCTTGATAGTTACGCCCCGTGTAAGTGGAAAACACACAGTTCTTTTTAGCGAGTTGTATTATATGGCTCTATACAGCTCCTTATGAAATGCTATTCTGTGTCTCCCATAGCCAGTCAGTGGCCGCCTCCAACAATAATTAACTTAGTTTTGGTGCACTTCTGGTACACTTTGTCGCACCTTAAAGAGGACATATCACCACCTCCAATAACTCCAACTCATTGCATCTTTCAATAGAGGCTGCTCCACTGATTCCGGCTCAACTGGATTTTTTTCTCTAGTCCCAGCCATTCACAAGCAGTTATTAGTTACAACACACAGTCATGCTCTCTATTGCCAGGTGGGTGGTCCTAGGCTGGAGCAGAAAGAATTGGAGATGGATGAGGTAAAGAAAGATGCTCCTTAAGCATCACCCTTTCAGATAAACCACACTCATTTCCTACCAAGCCACACTTCTTTCCAGAAAGTCAAAAATAAGCGGGTACACAATAGGTAGGCCTTTTTTTTTTTTTTTTTTTTTTTGCACAAATTAAACCACAGTTTTGGTACATTTAGCAAATCTGCCCTTATAATCTAATGAATGCACATTGAAATTATAAAGCATGAGAATGAATAACCAATCACTCAAAGTGAATAGAAAGAAATAGCAAAAAGAGAAGAGATCTTACCTCAACTAATTTTCTTATATGTTTATTAATAATCGTAGGGTCCGGCTTTGGTGTCACACCAGAAGCCCAGTCAAGTGGTACGTCAGGTTTATTGGGAGTTGTAGGGGACGTTGGCTGTGATAGATAACCAAGGATAATATTAGTGTGTGAAAATAGGCATTGAACATGAAGTAAGAGTTAGTCTGGGGCCCCACGTTGCAAAAATGTAGCATTTTACATTATCTGCAACGTGGATGGGATTCTGGTTAATCCCATCCACAGATTGCAGAGAAATATCCACAACGGACATGCTGCAATTTCAAAAACTATTGTTTTTTTTTATAAATTGCAGCATGTCAAGTATACCTACGGAAACGCTGGAGTTTTCGTATAGGTATAATGTAGGCAGAAAGTCTGCACAAGAAAACTCTGCAGACTTTCTGTGAAAAGCACAGCGAGAAAAACCACGATGCGTATCTGCCACATTTTTTCCCGCAGTGCTTTTTTGCTGCATCTCACCACGTGGGACCTTAGCCATGAACACACCTATATTTTCATTTGTAGACAATATCAGGTTAAATATTTATACAAACATAAACGAATAAAAACCTTGCAGTGTGTTCTTTAACCATTTTGGTGACAGTCTTTTGTCTTGATCAGTTGCCAATGGATATGACCATTACAGTGGCGTAACTACCGTAGAGGCAGCGGAGGCGGCTGCCACAGGGCCCGGGAAATTAGGGGGCCCGGCGACAGCCGCTACCGCTGTGTTTTTTTCTTTTTTTTTTTAATAGGCCGTTACCGGCTGGAGTCCAGATTACTAAACAAAAGGTATGTCTGGAATAGCCTTTCTAAAGGCTATGCAAATATATGCTTAGTTAAAAATCACCAGAGCCAATGATAGAATCTAGAGATGAGCGAGTACTATTGGAAACTCTAGTTTTGAATAGCACGCACCCATAGGAATGAATGGACGTAGCCGCACGCAGGGGGTTAGGTGGCCAGCCGCCGGCTAAGTCTGCGTGCCGGCCGCTTCCATTCATTTCTATGGGTGCGTGCTATTCGAAACGGTCGTTTCGAATAGTACTCACTAGAGATGAGCGAGTAGTGTTCGATCGAGTAGGTGTTCGATTGAATACTACGGTATTCGAAATACACGTACTCGATCGAACACTACTCGCTGTTCGAAGTTTAAGGTTCGATGCAGAACCAGCGTTGATTGGCAGAATGCTATACATTCTGCCAATCAACGCTGGTTCTTCTCTTACCTTTCCGAAGTCTTCTCCGCGCTGCGTCCCCGCATCTTCTTCTGGGTGGAATTCACTCTGCCTAGGCATCCGGCCTAGGCAGAGCCGACTGCGGATGCCTAGGCAGAGTGAATTCCACCTGGAAGAAGACGCGGGGACCCTGCGACGGGAGAAGACTTCAAGCAAACCGTCACTCGTGGACTTGGTAAGCATGATTTTATCGAATGTTGCCTACCCCTGAAACAAAATCGTTCGAACAGTATGCGGTTGTTCGAATCGGATTTCGAACCTCGGACATTTTAGTGTTCGCTCATCTCTAGTACTCACTCATCTCTAATAGAATCCCTTTAATTTGCTCATTTTCTTAAAGGGGTATTTCCTTCTTTGGGTAAGCCCCTCCTTACCTACTATTAGGGTGCACAACATTGATAAAATACTGTCCTCTGAAAAAGACAGACCCTTTAATAACTTTTTTAACTGTTAGTTTTAAAATCCTAAACTATTCACACCGAATTAATGCTTTTTATTTTCAATATTTAAGATCAACCGGTTAGCATTAGCATATGTTTATACATGGCTTTTTTATTTTTTGCCGAAATATATGCAACTGAAACATTTGTCCTATACATCTTCTGCATCAGGTGCCCATTGATCACTGCACAGACGCTTGTTTGTCAGGTGATTCCATGTGTTATGCAGCCTACTAAAATATGCTGCAGATTGCTGAACATACAACGCCTCGTGTACTTATAGTAATGTGCAGCCGAGAAGTGTGAAGTGTATTGATATAACAGAAGAATGAATAGGAGCAGATGCTCCCGGCAATATCCTTTCCCAATCATTGCCCGCCACGTCAGCCCATATTAAAGGACATTTAGGTCAGTTAAGTGTAGCTTTATCTTTGAGTTTCCTGTCAATTCAGTTGATATTACTCATAATGTGTGTTCTTGCCCTCACCAAATTACAGATTTATCTGTAAATTTGACAAACCATTAGTTTTTCTCCAGATGGGTATTAAAGATTGTCAAATTGTGACCAATAAGTCTCAGGCCCGGTTCACATCTGTGTTCGGGTTTCCATTTGGGGAGTCCGCTTGGGAAACCTATTCTCATAAAAAAGCGGTTACCTAACGAAACCCGAAGAGTCCATAGACTATAATGGGGTCCTTGTGGTTTCCGTTCGGTTTCCGCACAAAAAATGCGGAGAGAAGATTCGTGCAAGCAGAACTTTTCTCTAGGTATATTTCATGCAGATAGGGGAACGGAATGGCCCGAACGCAGATGTGAACCAGGCCTAAGAACTACATTTGTAGGGACTAAGTAATACTGCATTGGATAGTTGGATATAGCCCATTTAGTCTCGGAAGCAGTGGGATCATCAATATTCCATTACTTTCTGTGCTGGGGACATTATTTATAAGTGGAAGAGAGGATTTTCATCACCAGTAGAGTACCATAGTAAAACAAGAAACATCTATTTTCAGTGAGGGCAGTTTTAGCCACATTAATCCCAGGGGTTTTATTTAACTTCACCTGGATCATATAGTTAGGTCATTGTGCAATACGTTCATATGCAATTCGAAGCCTTAAAAGGTTCTCACCGATTTTGGATTCCGCGGCTCAAGCACCAATGAAAGTTTATAAATATCATCTTCCGTGTGGTATAAATCAAGTGATAACTGAAAAGAAAGCAAATAAGATCTTTGACTATGTATCACACCTTAAATGATAAAATAATACAGTAAATGGTTCAATAGTATAGTTTTTGAAAACGAGTACACAGTTTTTGTTAAAGTGACACTCCAGCATTGTGTTTTTGGAAATTGCATCATGTTAATTATACCTATGGTAACGCTGATGCTTTCCCTATAGGTATAATTGAAGCCTCAAATCTGCAGAAGAAATCTCTGCAACGCTTTTTCGCTGCAGCCCGCTACATGGGGCCTTGGCCTTCAGCTTGCCATGTCACGGGAAGCTTTTACAGTTTCAGAAGTTATCCTTTTTGATTCAAGTATCAGCTGAGGAAGCCAATATAAGACTCCTCCCTCCTGACATAGGTGCCACCTTATTGTTGTTCATTCCCTAGTTTGGCTCAGTATCTGATTGTCTTGTTTGCTTCATACTGACCCCCTGGCTGTTTTTTTGGTTTTTCTATTGTCTACTGATTTTGCCAGGGACATTCCTGTCTGGGTTTTTGACCTTTTGATTGTTTCCAGATACAGCATTTGTCTTCTGATTTTGTCTTTGGCATCTTCTCCTGGTTCTGACCCGTGCCCTATGACTTGTCTCCTACCTCCACTCCACTCTTTAAGTTATTGTGGGTTTTGTTTTGATTCCAACCAGCAGTGTGTTTATTATTGCTATGTCCTTCTGTTTGGAGACAATTCAGACTGCCAGATTCAGCGAAAGTCTAGGGTCTGTCTTGGTTTGCAGTAGTGTGCTGGATTTAAAGAGCTGTTTCTACTGCTCGCTGTTATAAGCTAACTCATGCCAATTGTTTTATGAGGCCTTGCATCAAAAGCATAACACTGATAACACTGCGGAACATAATGGGGTTATGCTTATCTAACTTCGAAAGTGGGGTGAACTATGTGAGAGAAAGGGGGATGTATAGGGAGTAGATTACATGAGAAGAGACATTCAGAAGAGCTAGGGCAGAAGAACAAGAGGATGGAACGCTGATGAATCTGAGGTCATATGCTAGTTTTCAATAGTATCTGCAGGCAGCAGAGAGAGACATCCTGTCAATTCATACTAGCAATACATCACATTGTGATCATGTGGCTTACTATAGAAGGAGAAAGTAGGAGAAGGAAATACACTGTATATAAGACGACTATCACTACTGAGGAGATAATCCAACAGACAACATCTTAGCTACGTGACTGTATTTATCAATATTAAAATGGATTATATATATATATACTAGAGGGAGGACCCGGCTTCGCATGGGTATATTACATTTTATGTTTGTGTAGTGGCCCCATAAGAAATGTCCAATTTTGCACTGGTGTATTTTGTATGTTGTTTGTGTGTATGTCCATAAGCGTCATGTGATTGTGTGTATCTCATTTTAGATATCAGTGAAAAACCTATGATCAGTTGTTATGGATACCTGGAGTAAAGCTGTATCTAATCCTTCCCCGTGTAGTACTGTGTTTAGACTCAAGTATCTAATCCTTGTTGGTGTGGTACTGTTTGCAGATGCACATATCTAATCCTCCAGCGTGTGGTACTGTGTGCAGATGTGTGTATCTAATCCTCCCCTGTGTGGCATTGTGTGAAGAGGCACGTATCTAATCCTCCGGTAAGTGAAACTGTGTGCAGATGTGCATATCTAATCTTACGGCATGTGGTACTATGTGCAGATGCGCGTATCTAATCTTCTGGCGTTGTGGTACCGTGTGCAGACAGGTGTATCTAATCCTCTGGCGTGAGGTACTTTGTGCAGATGCGCGTATCTAATCCTCCCCAGTGTGGTACTGTGTGCTGAGATGCGTATCTAATTATCTGGCATGTGGTACTGTGTGCAGAGGCCTGTATCTAATCCTCCAAAGTGTGGTACTGTGTGAAGAGGCACGTATCTAATCCTACGGCATGTGGAACTGTGTGTAGACACGCGTATCTAATCCTACAGCATGTGGTACTGTATGCAGACGCATGTATCTAATCCTATAGCGTGTACAACTGTGTGAAGACGTGCGTATCTCATCGTCTGGCATGTGAAACTGTAAGCAGACGCGTGTATCTAATCCTACGGCATGTAGTACTGTGTGCAGACGTGCTTATCTAATCCTCTGGTGTGTGGAACTGTGTGCAGATGTGCGTATCTAATCCTCCCTTGTGTGGTATTGTGTGAAAAGGCGCGTATCTAACCCTACGGCGTGTGTAACTGTGTGTAGACGCGTGTATCTAATCCTACGGCATGTGGTACTGAGTGCTGAGACGCGTATCTAATTCTCTGGCTTGTGGTACTGTGTGCAGAGGCATATATCTAATCCTCCAAAGTGTGGTACTGTGTGCAGACACACATATCTAATCCTCACCTGTGTGGTATTGTGTTAAGAGGCACGTATCTAATCCTGTGGCATGTGGAACTGTGTGTAGACGCGCGTATCTAATCCTACGGCATGTGTTACTGTGTGCAGATGCATATATCTAATCCTCTGGCGTGGGGTACTGTGTGCAGACACACGTATCTAATCCTCCCTGTGTGGTACTATGTGCTGAGACGCGTATCTAATTCTCTGGCTTGTGGTACTGTGTGCAGAGGCATGTATCTAATCCTCCAAAGTGTGGTACTGTATTCAGGCACACGAATCTAATCCTCCCCTGTGTGGTATTGTGTGAAGAGGCGTGTATCTAATCCTATTGCGTGTGGAACTGTGTGTAGACGCGCGTATCTAATCCTACGGCATGTGGTACTGTGTGCAGATGCGCAAACCTAATCCTCTGGCGTGTGGTACTGTGTGCAGATGTGTGTATCTAATCCTCTGGCATGTGGTACTGTGTGCAGATGTGCGTATCTAATCCTCTCCTGTGTGGTACTGTGTGCAGATGCTCGTATCTAATCCTCTGGCATGTGGTACCATGTGCAGATGAGCGTATCTAATCCTTCCCCGTGTGGTACTGTGTGCTGAGACGCACATCTAATTCTCTGACTTGTGGTACTGTGTGCAGAGGCATGTATCTAATCCTCCAAAGTGTGGTACTGTGTGCAGACACACGTATCTAATCCTCCCCTGTGTGGTATTGTGTGAAGAGGCGCGTATCTAATCCTACGGCGTGGGGAACTATGTGTAGACACACATATCTAATCCTGCGGCATGTGGTACTGTGTGCAGATGTGCATATCTTATGCTCTGGTGTGTGGAACTGTGTGTAGACACGTGTATCTAATCCTATGGCGTGTACAACTGTCTGCAGACGCGCGTATCTAATCCTCTGGAGTGTGGAACTGTGTGTAGATGCGCGTATCTAATCCGACGACATGTGGTACTGTGTGCAGACGTGCGTATCTAATCCTCTGGAGTGTGGAACTTTGTGCAGATGCGTGTATCTAATCCTTCGGCATGTGGAACTGTGTGCAGACGCACGTATCAAATCCTTCAGTGTGTGGAACTGTGTGCAGAAGTGCGTATTTAATCCTCTGGTTTGTGGGACTGTGTGCAGACGCGTGTATCTAATCTTCTGGAGTGTGATACTGTTTGCTGATCTGTGTATCTAATCCTCTGATGCGTGTATCTCAGTTTGGATATCAGTGTTGTATTGTGCATGTGGAGTGACCATGTGTATTGCAGTTGGAATATGAGTGAAAGACTTGCAGGTTTGTATTGGCTAAGGGGGGGGGGCACTGTGTTTGGAATGCTGTAACTCAGCAACGGTACGTCCGAGTGAGTTGGAGTCTCGTCTTAAACCTTCCCGGATACCTGAAGTATCTCTGTACCAAATTTGGTGAAGATCGGTCCCGTCGTTTGGTTCGCATTAGAGCACAGACAGACAGAAATTCATTTTTATAATATAGGGAGATATATATATATATACAGTCCTATGAAAAAGTTTGGGCACCCCTATTAATCTTAATCATTTTTAGTTCTAAATATTTTGGTGTTTGCAACAGCCATTAAAGTCTGATATATCTAATAACTGATGGACACAGTAATATTTCAGGATTGAAATGAGGTTTATTGTACTAACAGAAAATGCGCAATATGCATTAAACCAAACTTTGACCGGTGCAAAAATATGGGCACCTCAACAGAAAAGTGACATTAATATTTAGTAGCTCCTCCTTTTGCAAAGATAACAGCCTCTAGTCGCTTCCTGTAGCTTTTAATCAGTTCCTGGATCCTGGATGAAGGTATTTTGGACCATTTCTTTCTACAAAACAATTCAAGTTCAGTTAAGTTAGATGGTCGCCGAGCCTGGACAGCCCGCTCTCAAATGATCTGAAAACAAAGATTGTTCAACATAGTTGTTCAGGGGAAGGATACAAAACGTTGTCTCAGAGATTTAACCTGTCAGTTTCCACTGTGAAGAACATAGTAAGGAGATGGAAGACCACAGGGACAGTTCTTGTTAAGCCCAGAAGTGGCAGGCCAAGAAAAATATCAGCAAGGCAGAGAAGAAGAATGGTGAGAACAGTCAAGGACAATCCACAGACCACCTCCAAAGAGCTGCAGCATCATCTTGCTGCAGATGGTGTCACTGTGCATCAGTCAGCAATACAGCGCACTTTGCACAAGGAGAAGCTGTCAGGGAGAGTGATGAGAAGGAAGCCGTTTCTGCACGTACGCCACAAATAGAGTTGCCTGAGATATGCAAAAGCACATTTGGAGAAGCCAACTTCATTTTGGAAACAAAGATTGAGTTGTTTGGTTATAAAAAAAGGCGTTATGCATGGCGTCCAAAAAGAAACAGCATTCCAAGAAAAACACTTGCTACCCACTGTAAAATTTGGTGGAGGTTTCATCATGCTTTGGGGCTGTGTGGCCAATGCCGGCACCGGGAATCTTGTTAAAGTTGAGGGTCGCATGGATTCCACTCAGTATCAGCAGATTCTTGAGAATAATGTTCAAGAATCAGTGACAAAGTTGAAGTTACGCCGGGGATGGATATTTCAGCAAGACAATGATCCAAAACACTGCTCCAAATCAACTCAGGCATTCATGCAGAGGAACAATTACAATGTTCTGGAATGGCCATCCCAGTCCCCAGACCTGAATATCATTGAACATCTGTGGGATGATTTGAAGCGGGCTGTCCATGCTCGGCGACCATCTAACTTAACTGAACTTGAATTGTTTGTCCAAAATACCTTCATCCAGGAACTGATTAAAAGCTCCAGGAAGCGACTAGAGGATGTTATCTTTGCAAAAGGAGGATCTACTAAATATTAATGTCACTTTTCTGTTGAGGTGCCCATACTTTTGCACCGGTCAAATTTTGGTTTAATGCATATTGCACATTTTCTGTTAGTACAATAAACCTCATTTCAATCCTGAAATATTACTGTGTCCATCAGTTATTAGATATATCAAACTGAAATGGCTGCTGCAAACACCAAAATATTTAGAACTAAAAATTATTAAGATTAATAGGGGTGCCCAAACTTTTTCATAGGACTGTATATATATATATATATATATATATATATATATATATATATATATATATATAGTCATGGCCAAAAGTTTTGAGAATGACACAAATCTTATATTTTCACATGATCTGCTGCCCTCTGGTTTTTATGTGTGTTTGTCAGATGATTTTATCACATACAGAAATATAATTGCAATCATATTATGAGTAACAAAAGCTTATATTGACAGTTAGAATGAGTTAATGCAGCGTTGCAATATTTGCAGTGTTGACCCTTTTTCTTCAGGACCTCTGCAATTCTCCCTGGCATGCTCTCAATCAACTTCTGGACCAAATCCTGACTGATAGCAGTCCATTCTTGCACAATCAATGCTTGCATTTTGTCAGAATTTGTAGGTTTTTGTTTGTCCACCCGTCTCTTGATGATTGACCGCAAGTTCTCAATGGGATTAAGATCTGGGGAGTTTCCAGGCCATGGACCCAAAATCTCTATGTTTTGTTCCCTGAGCCATTTAGTTATCACCTTTGCTTTATGGCAAGGTGCTCCATCATGCTGGAAAAGGCATTGTTGATGGCCAAACTGCTCTTGGATGGTTGGAAGAAGTTGATCTTGGAGGACATTCTGGTACCATTCTTTATTCATGGCTGTGTTTTTAGGCAAGACTGTGAGAGACCCGATTCCCTTGTCTGAGAAGCAACCCCACACATGAATGGTTTCAGGATGCTTTACAGTTGGCATGAGACAAGACTGGTGGTAGCGCTCACCTCGTCTTCTCCGAATAAGCTGTTTTCCAGATTCCCAAACAATCAAAAAGGGGATTCATCAGAGAAAATGACTTTACCCCAGTCCTCAGCAGTCCACTCCCTGTACCTTTTGCAGAATATCAGTCTGTCCCTGATTTTTTTTTCTGGAGAGAAGTGGCTTCTTTGCTGCCCTCCTTGAGACCAGGCCTTGCTCCAAGAGTCTCCGCCTCACAGTGCGTGCAGATGCACTCACACCTGCCTGCTGCCATTCCTCAGCAAGCTCTGCACTGATCCCGCAACTGAAATACTTTTAAGAGACGGTCCTGGCGCTTGCTTGCTTGCATTTTCTAGGCAAATATTGACTTTGCAGGTAATTGCTGTTAAGCTGATCACTCTTTATAACATTCTGGAGTATATGCAAATTGCCATTAGAACAACTGAAGCAGTAGACTTTGTAAAAATTAATATTTGTATCATTCTCAAAACTTTTGGCCATGACTGTACATATAGATATATATATGGGAATTATCCCATTAACCCCTGTGTTTGATCAGTGTTTCTACACTCAGGACCCCCTTTCTTGTGATTTTTGTGTCAGTGCCACATCAATCATTTATCCCCTATCCTGTGAACTAATACTTCTATTGCAAAGTATAATTTTAGCATTACAATATAGCTGCTTTCTTCCAGAACCAGTGCCACACATGTGCATTATATCTTGTATCGCAATGAATGGAACATGACTGCAATACCACATATGGGACACATTTATCAATCCAAGTCCAACACCTCTCTGTCTACATTTGCATCAAAATTCATAGTGCACAGCATTTACGACATATTAGTGAGAATTATGTGCCAGAAAGAAAATAAAAATACGACAGGCTAGATCTAGAAGTGTCTCACTTTACGACATATTTATGAAACAGAAAAGAACGAATATGCCGCAGATATCCCGTGCAAAGATAATTTGTGTCTGCTTATGTTATGCCAAGAATTGTAGTGTCTTGATGGGTGCACTAAATACTTGTTCCTTACAGCCTGCAAATTAAGATTTTCGTCTACAGATTTTGTCTCCAATTTTTCACCAAATATTTGTCTCATGGTGAGTCAGAAGTTTGGAGGTTGTAGAAACAACAGATTCAAAAATATGTCTAGCACTACAATTGGGATTCCAAGCTTAAGACAAAATCCTACAACATCTATGTGAGCAGCACTCTCCTTAGCTTGCAGATGGGTGCGCTTATTCCACCAGTGGCTGACAGGAACCCACCAATTGAAATACAAGCTTGTTTTATAGGATGGATAGCACTCCAGGTAGTTGTTCTTGCTTGTTAGTTTTATTTTATTCCATGTTAGACCAATATATCATATACAGGATGTAGATATTGTAAGAGCAAAGAGCCGAGAGCAACGTTTCGGGCTGCGAGAGTCTTTCCTCAGGCAATTAGAATCTGAATAAGAAGGTTGCTGCATATCTAGCATAAATATATTTCTCGTGGGGTCCAGAAGAACCGATCCTTGTAAGGAACCCAAGGATGGGGTAGATATGTGTCTTCCCTTAGCAAGCTCTGGACAGCAAACCTGTAGTGCTGTTCATTCTTCAAAGCAAGCTTAAGACAGTGCAAAGTTTGACATTGATAAATGCGCCCCAATAATTGCAGACAAGTGTAGCGGACTTTTGTTTATTGCATCAGTATAATCCCATGAATAATAATGCACAGAACATACTGTAACAATGCTAGATGAAATACATACCGTTAGCAGATTAATTAAATCCATACTGGTTTCTAGGTGATGTGAAGCGCTCTGCAGTGATACCAGTTCATTGAGGGTGACATATAACTGTTGCATTTTTACTGTATTCACTTTATTGTCGTCTATCCAGTCAGGGAATATCACATGGACCGCTATTAAGTCTTTTAGATGGACACCTAGAATGGGGATCTTGAATCCGTCGCACTCTGCAAAGGCCTTCCGGTAATTACAGTAGTTTCCATTAGATGAGACCAGCTCAGTCATTTCATTCCACACCTGGAATGAGGGAATATATGTAAGGGAGAATATATGTTATTAATAAAGCGCACTGGATTTATATTACTGTCTCGCTCATTATGGAATGTGTCGGATCATAATTTAAAAAAAAAGTCATTGTTTATAAATAAATAAAAAATTTATTGTATATTGTTTCCACTTAGTAGACCAGCCACCATCTGTCCAGGGAGACTTACAAGAGAAACACATAGTATATGGATTGGGGGTGCAGTGGTATGTGTATTACAAATTACTTGTATTACTTCGGTCCCCTCATACTGCTACATAGTGTCTTCCAAGAGTAAACTTTTTTCTTAAAGATTCAATATAGTAAAACACCAAGTTTTTTGATTATAAGTTGGTAGCCAGTGTCTATTCTACAGTATGGCTCCCCTGTGAGGCACCATATTCTCCAGAAAGTTATGTTTCCTCGATGGAATTTCATGTGAATTTTGGCACATATTCCAACATTTGAGCTACAACTGCCTCCGGTACTCTGCAATATATTCACATTGATCAATGACAGGTCATCCATTGAAACAGATGGCACAAAGAAACTGTGGCCGTCCACACACATGTATTTTCTTTATTGCTTGGGATTAATCCCCATGTGGCCAATGGAATATCAAATTGGAACTTTGCTGCAGAAATCCAAGCTTAGAATTCTGATGGTATCCATTCTGATTTTTATCATCATCAAAATAAATAATGTGAACATAGCCTAATACAGAAAATGATATTGCTTTCCTTAGCCCTCCTCAGTGTTCCTTTCTATAAATTTGGAGGGACAGAATGATGCTTGAACCCATAGAAGTCAATTGACGCTCTACTACAGATATGTACAACACAATACGATGATACAATCTCATAATGTTATGACTGAATTGTAAATACAGTATACATTATATACCTTTGTTACATCAGAACTAAGATGTGCGTGAGTATCCTTTAAGCGAGATATAGAACTATGGCTTAGTCCACCAACCACAGACATCAATGTATTGAAGTTCTGCAGGTCCAGTAATTTCTGCAGCGAAAAGAAACAATGATTGAATGATAATCTGCCACCATAGAATACATATAGTATAAAATGTATCAAAATATACAAATTGATTGGTTGAGTTTATATTGTTGTAGCTCCATTGCCATGGAACACTACAAGAGAGCAAAACTTTGGCTGAGTGTTCTTTTTCTGAACCATAAGGGTTTGTTCACACTGTGTTTTCAGACCAGATATTGAGGCATCAGCCACTCACTAATTAGATTCATTTAACTATCTAAAATACTATTTGAGGGGCCACACGGTGGCTCAGTGGTTAGCACTGCAGCCTTGCAGCGCTGGAGTCCTGGTGTTCAAATCCCGCCAAGGGCAAAAAACCATCTGCAAGGAGTTTGTATGTTCTCCCCGTGTTTGCATGGATTTCCATCCCATCCTCCAAAAAAGACATACTGATAGGGAAAAATGTACATTGTGAGCTCTATGTGGGGCTCACAATCTACATTTAAAAAAAAAAAATAAAATACTATTTGGATTTTTCCAATTGCATTTTACCAAAAAAGCTGTATGATCACACCCTAAGGCTGAGGCCCCATGATGCAAATGTTGCAGATTTTGTTGCGTGGTTTTTTTTAGCTAAAGTCAAGTATGGCTACAAATGTCCTTATACTTCTCCCTTTTGCTCAATCCACATCTGGCTTTGGCTCAAAAAATGCAACTAAACCTGCAACAAAAAATCTGCGTTTCCGCAACGTGCAGCCATAGCTTAAAGAAGAATAGTATTCGACCTGAATAATTTTGGTCACAGTAGAGTATATTATTCTATACTTAAGTAGTGTTTTACCATCCATTAATAATAATGCTTAGATAACAGTAAATACATACAAAAGTTACCTCGGCCACATAGATGTACTTTGTAATGACTTCTGCCCTTTGTTGTGGAGTTGGCTTACTGAGGACCATAAGCTGAACCCATTTTGAGATTCCATTAAATAGTGCTATCGACCTCTCCAAAGTTGGGTTATCCACTAAACTTCCATGAATGACATAGCTTTGATAATCTGTAAACTGGAAGACAAAAAAAGTATATAGATACAATTCAGTATATAAAATATACATTAAATAATTTTGGAAAACAACAATCCAACACAACCAGGATGGCCCTTGTTGTGTTGGGTTGTTTTCTAACCTGTAAGTTGATCATTACATCCTTACAAAGCCCCCCTTTTGTCTACTATATGGGCAACAAAGAATACTTCTCCTGTATCCATAGAAGATAAACTGCCCCATTGTACATTTAGCCGGCCTGTAGCTGCTGAATGAATATATGCCCATGATGGATGGGGTGCAAGTGTGCTTCCATTCACTTCAACGGGAGCACTAGAGATAGCTGAAGTACAGCATTCAGCTATATCCAACACTTCCTTTCAAGTGATTGGGAGTGCGGACTCATCCACCAAGTGACATGCCTACCTTCGGCTGGGCTCCATCGGTCAGACCCTGACTAGAGATGAGCGAGTATTGTTTGGATCAGCCGATCCGAACAGCACGCTCCATAGAAATGAATGGATGCACCTGGTACTTCCGCTTTGACGGCGGCCGGCCGCTTAACCCCCCGCGTGCCGGCTACGTCCATTCATTTCTATGCGAGCGTGCTGTTCGGATCGGCTGATCCGAACAGTAGTCGCTCATCTCTAACCCTGACCGATGAGATATTTATCCTTTATCCTATGGAATATCATTGTGGAATAACCCTTGAATTTGTGCACATTTTAGATATAGATTAGATTTTTGTAAATATGTTAGCTCAATAATAATCGTAATTATGTTTTGTTGATTACAATTGTTTTAGTTATACTATGTTAACATTGACATATTTTTGCTATTATTATGCTAGCTTTGTTTGAAAAACTTACACCAGGGAGTGAAACCATATTGGTAGCGACTTTTGAATTGACATCTCAAAAGCTGGTGGTGACATTTTTATTACCAATATACTGTACTGACAAAAGAATTTAGCCTTAACCAAAAATGGCTGCCACAACTGAACAGAGAAATTGCTATATCTCTGTAAATACTTGAAACATAATTATTAAATTTCGTGTTCGTGTGAATTAGGAGTATAATATTTTCTATTAGGAATAAAATAGACATATTTAATTTGCTATTATCTATTTTCTGTGCTGTGAATGCAACCTAATAGGAATGAACAAAGTAGCATGTCTCCTTACAGATATCCTTCTGAATGCTTTATATTCAAGAAATGTTAGGTGCTCCGCCAGCTCCACGGGCTCCAGATGGTCGAACAGAAGGCAAACCTTTCCCTTCTTTGATGTTTTTTTCCTCTGTGTGACTCTTCGCATCCAGTCATAAGATGGGCTGCAAACAAAAGTGACAACACATACTGTCACCACAAAATGCTGAAATCAATGAACAATTAACAATGCTCTTGTTGTGATGCCTCCGTATCCTTGTGTCTCTGCAATCTCCTCACCTTCACTTCATATTCCCACAATACATAGGAGACATTACACAGATATATTCTCGATTAGCGTCTCATTTGGTTATAGAGTAACTGTATTTAATATGTGCCCCGAAAAACATAATGGGGCCATTTATTAGACTGGTGTGTATTATGTCAGTCTTAATAATCTGCTGCACTACAATGAGTTGTACCAGAAATATCAAGAGGATCCAGCGTCTTTGTGACTCTGTCACATCTCAGGAGGTCCCATTTGCCAAAATAGGAATTTACGCCACACGGGGACTGGTGTATATTTCAGCCACTTTTCAGGCACAAGTTATAGTAAATCTGTTGGGCTGAGCTGTCCCCTACGAAGGCATATTTTAATGTTTAGGCAATTAAAAGTTTCCTATTTTTACAAAGTTTTAAAGCTGTTCTCCATCCAATGTAGTAGTGACAGTCGTTTGTCTTGATCGTTTGTCAACAGATACAACTATGAATGCAGAAACTTTCTATGCTCTGGATACTTCTCAGTGTCTCTGTCAGATAATCTATCCACAATAGAAAAGATGGCTGGGTCTTCCTTCATGATGACTAAGATGACTAGAGAAAATTTTTTAATTATTTATATTTGAAAAAATGTTTAACTTTTAATTGTTTATAAATTTAAATATGGGAGTTTTGAGTTCATGAAAAGCCTGTTATGTTATGTTGTTATATTATATTAAGGGCCCACATTGTGGAAAAGCTACTTTTTTTGTTGCTGATTTTGTTCTTTTTGGAAGGGGGTTTAACCAAAGCCAGGAGTGGATTGAGCAGAAGGGAGAGGTAGATTCTTTTATATTTCCATTCCTTTTATAATCATGTCAATTGTACCTGCAGGAAGACTCGTATTTTCCCTATAGATTTATTAACCCCTTAAGGACGCAGGATAGTTTGGGCCTTAAGGCTCAGACCCTGTTTTTCAAATATGACGTCTTTTACTTTATGTGAGGATAGCTTCATATTGCATTTACCTATCCAGGTGATTCCAAGATTGTTTTTTCGTGACACATTGTACATTATGTTAGTGGTAAATTTTGGTCATTATATTTTGCGTTTGTTTGTTAAAAAAAGGACAATATACTGAAAATTACATAAAATTATCAATTTTAAAAGTTTCTGTTATTCTCGTGAAAACACAGAAAGTCCTATCACACAAAATTCAAGAAAAACTGTAGAAAAAAAAACAAATATGCAATGCAAACCGATGCAGATAGAAGTTGTGATATTTTTCTGTTGCTTTTTTTTTAGCAGTGTTCCGCTATGTGGGGCCTTGGCCTTAATGAGGTTTGTCAATGAAAATTGCAAATTGGTAGGGGTCCATCTGCTGGGACCACCACTAGTCACAAGAATGGAGGTACATTGCTCACACCTTTGAAACGAGATACCCTATAGTCAGCCAGGCTGAATGAAAGGAAAAAAAAAAAAACAGTCCTCAAGCTCAGGGAAGGGGCAGACAGACAACCAAAACACCCCCTCCCCTTCCCCAGCACCCAGCAAATACTGCACCCAAAAACTCCGACCATTTTAATTTTTTAAATTTCCCAGTAGCTGCTGCATTTTCCCACCTCGGCTTATACTCGAGTCAATAAGTTTTCCCAGTTTTTTGTGGTAAAATTAGGGGCCTCGGCTTATATTCGGGTCGGTTTATACTCGAGTATATACGGTAAATATACTTTAAATAATGAGAACCCTGTCATACCTGGCCAAAAAAATAAAGTTTTTGATGTAATTGTTTAATAAAAGATCCAAATTGTTTCCCATTTTAAGGCATGATCTGCCAGATGGGCGCATGCTCAGATTTAGAGCTTATTAGGTATAACTACTATATATACAGTACATAGTATAGAATGATGGTTGAAAATACAAACAATACGAGGGCAGCTGTAATATGAATTGTGCACTAAACATCTGGTTTAAGAAGTTAGCTCACCAGTTTCCGACTCAGGGTTTCTAAATATAATACAATGCTTGCAGGAAGTGTGTATTGTGCGCACAATCCCACAACAGACTTACTGATTCAGTTCATGGCAAACATTTACATTGTAAAAGTGAAAAGCACAGATAAAGAAGAGTTTCTGCTATGGCTTCAGAAAACATTTAAGACGTGAGAGAATTGTACCTCTTTATGCCAAGAAATCACTGGAGAAATTTTTCAATACTTGTGTTACTTTGTGGCTTAAAAAAAGTTACAATTTTTGTTACACATTGGAGCTAATATATGTAGACCAGTGCATTTTGCATCGGCCTTAATCCATTTGTGCATTTGTGCAAATATTAAGATGCTCTGGCCTCTTAATAATTTTGGTGCAACACAGGGATGTCCCGTGACAGTCACAGAATGACATAGATTTCTGGTGTGACTCCTGTTTTCGCCCAGTTTTTTGAGAAGTTGTGCGCTGGGTATAAAACAGTTGGTGTCCAAGGCTTGATAAATCAGACTTATTAAGTTTTGCACTAAAAATACAACTTAATGGGTTATTATGCAGCCTTTATCAGGAAATTTATTAAAAGTGTTTGACAGAAGTCTTTAACTGTTAAGTACTATCATGGTGTCTATCATAACAATGTGTATGATAGTGGTGTATGATAGATAAGGGTTAAATTTATGCCAAAAGCTGCCATAAATAATGTAAAACTATGGTGTAAATCCGCTGTTTTGGTGCACACATCGACAAATTTATTTTCAGGCATATATGTCTTCAGAAATTTGGCACATCTTAGGTCCGGTTCACATCTGCATTCAGGCCATACCGTTCCCCTCTCTGCATAAAAAATGTGGAAAGAAAAGTCCTACAAGCAACAATTTTCTCTCTGCATTTTTAATGTGGAAACCGAGCAGAAACTATTATAGTCTATGGGATCCGTGGGTTTCCTTAGGTAACCGCTTTTACATGCAGATTAGGTTTCCGTTCAGTGAGTCCCCAAGCGGACTCCCCGAATGGAAACTCATGTGCAGATGTAAGCCGGGCCTTACTGTCTCTTCTTTTATTAAGACTGGCATATAGAGCATGAGTCTTACGAAATCTCCTGTTATCTTCATGCTGTATGGATAAGCCTCCCCTTTTTAAAATCAAAGCAAAGACAATATGTCAATTGGAGCTCAATTTCCACAGTTTTCGTAGTAGTCACCAAATAATTTTTTTCTTACTGTCAATCTAAACTTTTGTAAGGTATCCTGTCCTTACTGCAAATCAGCTATCGACTGTATGTACATATTTCCTTGTGAACTTGGAAATATGGGCTTATGTTTATGCATGGGAGAGTGAGATAGCATAAGCAGGAGACATAAAACAAGAAGTAGATTTCAGATACTCAAATATAAAAATACTGTATATACTCGAGTATAAGCCGACCCGAATATAAGCCAAGGCCCCTAATTTTACCACAAAAAACTGGGAAAACTTATTGACTCGAGTATAAGCCTAGGAGGGAAATGCAGCAGCTACTGGAAAATTTCAAAAATTAAAATGGTCAGAGTTTTTGGGTGCAGTAGTTTCTGGGTGCTGAGGATGGGGAGGGGGTGTTTTGGTTGTCTGTCTGCCCCTTCCCTGAGCTTGAGGACTGAGGTTTTTTTTCCCCACTTGGAATTCAGCCTGGCTGACTATAGGGTATCTGCAGTGCTCCTATTAACGCCTTCCCGACGGAACAGGAGCACTGCAGATACCCTATATTCAGTAGACCGGGCACTTTCAGACACAGGGATACCTAATGTGTTTGTGTTTCACAGTCATTTTCTACTTTTGTATGTATTCTAGGGAAAGGAGGGATTTAGAACGTTTATTTACTTTGTTTTTTCTAAAAAAAAATTTAAAGCTTCTTTTTTTTTTCACTATTTTATGGGAGATTCTATACATTACTATTGCAGCTGGCCATAGACCCCCCCCCCCCCCAAAAAAAAAAAAAAAAAATTCTTTTTGCTTGACTCGAGTATAAGCCGAGGGGGGCTTTTTCAGCACAAAAACTGTGCTGAAAAATTCGGCTTATACTCGAGTATATACGGTATATTAAAAAAATCTGAAACGTATATGCAGTGTAATCCATGGCAGAAATGTGAGTAGGTTAAAGGGGGTCTTACAACCTGGTGTTTAAATTGACAAGTTTTTTTCTATGTGAGTGTATTGTGAACAATGAACAGTTGGAATAAACTGGTCATCCTGGGCTTAGTACATGCTTAGTACATGAAGTATTTTCTAACATAACCCATTTACAGACACATTTATACAATTATTACAAACCTGTTTCTGCATTAAAACTACTATAAATGCTTACATGCTGGAGATGTCTATAAGATTAATGTGCTCTTCATAACCCAGTTGGCTCGCCAGTTCTCTAAATTCCTCTGTCAGCTGTATCAATCCCAAATCCAAATTAAACTCTGCAGGAAATTCCAAAATCCAGTATCTAGAAAAGACATAGGGGTCATCATGACTTTCTGTCCTCATAAACGGGCACATGTTTGATGATAATATTTTAATTGAATGACTGCCCATTGGTCAAACATTCCTCTTAGTAGAGATCATCCCAACTTCTGTAAATGATTGGACAAATTCATTTCTAAAAAAAGTTGTAAAAAACATTGGGGGAATTATCAAGGCTCGTGCTACATAATTCTAGCATTCAAAAGCTGCAGAGTATAGGCTTGCAACTTTTTGAGTCTATTTGCACACACAAATTTTTAGATATTTTGCATTTTCACACCCTAAGCATCTGCGCCCGGCCTTATGGTAGTGAGGACCCAACAGCCAACTCAGATCGAGCAGGACAGTTCCACATTTTGGGTGCTGTCCCGCTGTTCCAGGCTGCAGGTAATGATTTCAACTCTATAAAGTTGGATACAATGATGGAGAATGGATCGGCTCAGTGCTCCACCATTCAGGATTTGGCTGATTATGTCTGCATCAGGACGATGAGCACCCAGCCGGAGACATCACTACAGACAGAACCTGCAGGCGACTCTGTGGGAACTTTTATTTAAATTTATATGTAATATATTCATTGAATGGTTACTGAGGGGGCAGGGGGCATTATGTGTGGGCGACTTGAGGGGACATTGAATTATTTGGGGGGGGGGGGCCCAATTATGAAACCTTTCAGTGGGGTTCCTCTAGTTAAAACAGCCCCATGATATGGGTGGGATGCCAGGCTCTGGATATAGGCAATATTTCCATCTTCTCCTCATTACGCATGACTGACTAGTATATACTGACTAGTATACAACCATGTCCCGAACACAAATGTCAGTGAGGAAGACATTTCCTCTTCTCTCTGTAAGCACATGTACCGTATGGAATTTGCCTTATTCCATATCTGTAACAATAGTAATAGAGATTCCAGCTATACTTACCTCATAAAGTGACAGGTTTTTAAGCGCAGTTCATTGTAGTTCTCACCACTGGCATTTCGATAGGTAAATATGTTAAAGAAAATTTAATGACAAAGGTTGAAAAATGTGACCAAGAATGTGATCATCATGGAGCTATATCAGTACCAATTCACATGTACTTGTGTTACATGGCCTACCATTCATCTGAAATATATAGCCACTTGTGGCTTTCCCCAGTCATCACACCTGAGTGTTGGAGAATACAGAAGTCGTAGGCCGGGTTCACATCTGCGTTCGGTAATGCATTCGGGGGAGTCCGCATGGGGTTTGCCCCGAATGGACTACCAAATGCACTGACAAGTGGTGTGCAGTGAAAGCACACAGACCCCATAGACTACACAAGTCATGCAGACAGGAAAGTAGATCATGAACCCCATAGATTATAATGGGGTCCGTGTGTTTTAATCACGGTCTCCGCACAGAACAAGCGGACAGAAAAGTAGGTCACGATCTACTTTCCTGTCCACATGACTCACAAAATATATGCCTTATAAGAGAAAAATGCTTCATTTTCAATTATCAGGCTGTTTACTAACATCAATAAAGGTCAGTACCTCTCTATGTATGTCCCGCATGGTTCAGGTGCTGCTCTGAGTGAAGATGAGATAGTAAGTAGAGGAGTATCTGCTCCATAACTATGTGTAGTATATAGCAGCTAGTCTCTACTCACTAGCTCAGGGGAAGATGCAACGTACAGAGAGAGCCTGCAGAGGGGGACACTGACACAATTTGCAAAAATATAAATCATAAAATGGCCAGAAATAGTGTTATTCTTAATGTACATATGCAAACAATAGGTAAGCTTGAAGTAGAGGATATGTTTGATGAGACAATTCCATTAAAGCATTGTCCCAGCTGCTCTGTCCCCTTATGACTATAGACACCCTGGTGGTCAGCTGATCATCCCACATGATATACTGGTATAAATTATGGCTGATATCCAAGACAATTCCCATCTGCAGCGATTCAGGTGACATGTATAATGTATATTTTGTTTTATAATCATAAAGGATATATGGAGAGAAGTTTTCCTGCAAGTTCAGTGGAAGACAGATACCAACGATGCATTAATAAGACAGTCCTTGGCAGCAGGTTGTTGTCATTCAGATCCCCCTTCTCATCTGTGAAAGTATAGAAAGCCATATTATTATAAGTTCTTCTTTGGAATCCATGCAAGGTGCTCTACGTTTTCTATATACTTTGGTCTGCATTAAATTATTCATAGCATATAAAGGGCACCAAAGAACAAAGAGGAGAAAATAGATTTCCTCACCTACTAAAATAGAGCTGTGAATGACACAGTCGCGACTTAGTCCTCTCTCCAGAAGATTAAGTGCGAAGCACAAGTTCCAAAATAAACTAATTGTAGATTCTGTATTCACGGTTTTACTGCTCAGTATCAGGTGGCATTGCATGCTGCTTATCTATGTAAAACATTTACATCTATCTGGGTTATGGCCATTTAAAACCAAATTTAGGGCAAGACCCCAAATTTTGGAAAAGAAGTTTTTTTATTGCAGATTCTGCTGGGTTTTTTTTTTTTTTTTTTTTTTTTTAAAGCCAAAGCCAGGAGTGGATTGAACAGAATGTATAAGGATAAGTTTACACGGAATTTTTTGGTCAGGGTTTTGAGGCCGTATCCGCCTCAAAACCCTGACCAAAAAGACGGCTCCCATTGAAATCAAGAAAAAAGAAGCAAGATGCTCATTCTTCAGGCCGTTTCACTTCACGATTTGGCCTGAAGACACTCCCACCTCCGGACTAGGTCCATTCATTGGGCCTAATCCAGAGCAGAGTGCGTGGCTGGATGCCAGTGCAGTGCACCTGCTTTCTGTCGCGGCTACCCGGTTTTTGGATCGGAACCTGAGCCGTCCTCTGCCTCAGATTCCGATCCAAAAAACCCTGTGTAAACTTACCCTAAGGGCTCGTTCACACGGAGTAAACGCGGCACGCAATGCGCCGCATTTACAGGACATTTGCGCCGCAATTTTGATGGTGCATGTTTGCGGTCGCGCTAACGCCGAGTTAACGCGTGTTTACGCGGCGTTAATGCGACCACAAACAATTTCCTTTATATCTCCCATTCCTTATGTAGCTATCCCTGGGTTTGGCTCAAATACACGCAGCAAAAAAAGCAGCTTTTCCACAATGTGGAGCCAAGGCCCTGTTGCACATTTTCATGTAGTTTTTTTAAGCAAAGTCAGGAGTAGATTTAACAGAAGGGAGACGTCTAAGTGCTTACTTGATATTTCTCAAACCTTTTCAAGTCATTCTTAACTTTGGCGCAAAAAAATGCAGCAAAGTTTGCAACAAAAAAAAGCAGCCTTTCCACAGCGTGGGGCCTTAGCCAATGCTTACTATTTAGGCATTGTATGATTGTATTTAGGTTGCATTGTGTGGCATTGCTACTCGGCACAGTACAGTAAATTAATTTTACTGTATATGGTATTACTGCATACAAGTGTTATTTAGACAAGTAAGGGCTCGTTCACATCTGCGCCCGGTCTCCGTTCTGCAGGTTTCCGTTTCCTGCACAAAACAGAGGCAGGATACGGAAACCTGCAGGACTCTTTCAAACCCATTCATTTGAATGGGTTTGAAAGATGTCCGACCGTGAGCGGCGGTGAGTGTTTTATGCTCTCGCCGCGAAACCGTTTTTTTAAAATCGGACACAGAGTTGGACATGCAGTACTCTGTGTCCAATTTTAAAAATCCGGTTTCACAGCAGAGAGCATAAAACGCTCACCGACGCTCAAGGCCGGACCCGCTCTGACAGGTTTCCGTCTTCTGCATGCAAAACAACCAAATTTTTGTTTTCATGCCATTTCTTCTACAAACAATTGAATAAAAATAATCAAAATATCATACATCCCTTAAAATGATATAAATAACATTTACATATGCCCCCCTCCCCAAAAAAATTCCAAGAATTTTTTTCTTTCAAAGTTTGGACTTCTATTTTAAGATTTTAAAAATATAACAAAAACTATATAAATGTGGTGTTGCTGTATTTGTAATTATCCACAGAATGCAGATAACATGTGATTTCCAAAACCGACGTGGTTCTGGAATTCGCAGCATGTCAATTATATCTACAGAAACGCCGGTGGCTTTCCCTTAAATATAATGGTAACACCGCGTGTCTCAAATGCAAAGTGGGCATGGGATTCTATGGATCAGTAGGAATACGGTGTAACCTAAATATAGATCTTTTATGATTTGCTAATTTTTCACAATAAGCACACTTTTCGTTTTTACACAACTTACTCCTCTGACTTACATAGTCAGAACTTTTTAAATTTTCAGTTCACAGAGCCACATGGGGGCTTACTTTTTTGTGGGACAAAAGCTGGAAAAAATTCTAAATTTGGGTTTGAATTGGACACTTTGTTATGTGTATGGTTTTCACAGCACTGACTGTGAAGTCACAATAACATGTTATCTGCATTCTGTGGATAATTACAAATACAGCAACACCACATTTATATAGTTTTTGTTATATTTTATGTCTTTGAGGCACAAATTGGCTATGTTCTTAAGCTGTTAATGGGAATCTACCACCAACAAAATTCCTTCTAAACCACTTTATTTATGCTATTGTGGCGCTATTAGTGGCACTGTGAACATACCTTTATACCATCCTAGCAACACTCTCTAAGGCCAGGCTCCCCCAGGTTGGAAATGCCGCAATTTGCCTGTGGTAGAAACACCTCAGGAAAAAATTGCAGGGTTTTACAGTAATTGCAAAGTGGATGGGATTCTTGAGAATCCCATGCCCACTTTGCGGGTAAAACTACAGCGCGGACACACTGCGATTTCCAAAACCAGCGTGCAAGTGCACGGGGCACAATCCAATCCAATAAGGTCTT
Organism: Leptodactylus fuscus; assembly: GCF_031893055.1. NCBI lineage: Eukaryota > Metazoa > Chordata > Amphibia > Anura > Leptodactylidae > Leptodactylus > Leptodactylus fuscus. The sequence goes on from NC_134267.1 coordinate 44,054,992, forward strand.
TGCTGGTGGGCACGGTCTATTTATTCGATTTCCTTCATTAGGAAAATAACAAGTTAAACATCTTATTTTATACTATTTTGTAGTATTTTACTTTATTACACCAAGTAAATTTCACTTTTATCATCTGAAGGAGTCTAAGCATTTCGGTAACATCATTGTATCTTTGACATTGGCTGGTGATCAGAATGGCTATACATAGAACTTAAACATACCAAACATGTCAATGCAAGTGTACAGAAGTTCATCCAGCGTAGCTGCCTTCCGAAATGTAGTAGATCCCATCATTTGGTCATCAATGGTTCATACTTCTCCGGAATACCATATTTCACATGAGGTTGTTCTTATTCTATAAGTCCTACAAATTCATAACAACACATTAATGTATAACAACAGTTATAATATGAAAAAAAAAAATAGTATAGCTCTTGACTACATTTCTGTAGAAATATCACTGTACATGTATTTGTAGAGAGAACAGAACAGACAGTATTCGCTAAGAGCTGCTCAGGTTCCCAGTCCTTTTACATTCTGGCAGAAAAAAATACATCCATATGCCATTTATCCCCATGCTGGACGCTGATGCATCCCTTATTAGAAACATTATGACCACAGTTACACAACAAATTTTATTGCACAACATGAATTGCTTGCAATGTGGTTGCATTGCAATACACAATGCAATGTGAATGTGATTCTAAACTTCCTGGTTTTCGGTTTTGCTTTGCAAATTGAGTGCATCTTTTCAAGTACAGGCTTCCCGCCGAGGCAATGAACCCCCATCTGCTCCTTTGATGCGCACAGTGTCCAGCCCGACCCTCACTCGTGGACTTGGTAAGTATAATTTGATTGAACGTTGCCTACCCCTGAAACGAGCATTTTCCCCCCATAGACTATAATAGGGTTCGATATTTGATTCGAGTAGTCAAATATTGAGGGGCTACTCGAAACGAATATCGAACCTCGAACATTTTACTGTTCATTCATCTCTAGCAAATATCAATATCTTTGCATTCTTATTTCCATACCACATCTTCCATATATACTTCAGCTTTCTGCATATCATATTTCATGGTATTTCATGGAAGTTGCATTATTTGAAATGTCAGCCCATGAGGTTTCGGATTAAAGGGATTTTCTAGTAATAATTTATGAACAGGGATTGAATTGTCTACATTTTCCATAGTTGTGAACAAAACATTAGTTAGAGTTTTTGTTTCTTTGTTTTTCTTTCCCCGCTCTCCTCCATCATGAATATTGTATGTCACCACAAGAGAAATGTTTTCAAGTTGCATTAAAAAATATTAATTACAGTTTCTTAGTAAAATTGCACAGGAAGAAAAGCTCCAACATGTTATTAGTCAGATACGTGGCGGGAAGAAGCATTTGTTTAGTTAGAATGGAGCTGTAATATAATTATGGAAGATTATATAATCTCACAATTGATTGGACATTATTTGTAAATGGGTTATCAAAATTTCCCTTTGTGTAGTAAAGGTGCGTCTTTTCAGACATTGTGTACAGAACACGATGTTATTCTTGTAGTCATTTACTAAGAACAGAGGTTTACATGTTATTTTACAGGCTGAAATGAAGAGCTTAATAGAACTTTGTATATATCAACAAAATGTACATTTCCGTGTCGAGAAGCCATATTTAAGCGGATCTGTCACCCCTCTTGACATGTCTGTTTTAGTAAATAATTATGTTCGCCATAAAATAACAAATGTGGAGCATCTTTCCTTAGAACTATGTACGGTGTCTTTCCTCTGTTATTCAACAGAGAATCTGAAGAAAACGTGCCACAGAATTATTATTCCATGACATGTTAGGAAAGTTGTGCAACTTATTATTATACAAATAATAACATTGGTCTCTTAATATTGGTCTGAAAGTGGCCAAACCTATGGCTGCATGCACATGGAGTTTCCGTGCGCGGATTCTGATGCAGAATTCAAGTGAGAATCTGCACGGAAAAGAAGCCACCCATTGACTTCAATGGGTTCCTTTTTTCCGCTTGCGTCAAATTCTGCGTCAAAATCCGCACACAGAAACTCCGTGCGCATGCAGCCTATAAGGGCAATTCAAACAGCCACATTTAGTCCAACCGTGGCTTGTCTGAAGTGAACACATACCACTGATGCTTTGCACATGATGCTTGGAATAGAGGACTGTAAACCCATGGTAGTTCAGGAACCGACATAAGATAAGATAAGATAATCCTTTAATAGTCCCACATTGGGGAAATTTGTGTTTGGTTTACACAAGCCATGCTTGGTTAGGGACGTGTGGGTATCACATGAACTCCCCAGTATGGCAAATTATGTTCCATGTGGCAGTTGTTCAATTCCTGCTTTATTTGTCCCAGGATACAGTCACTCCTCATTAATGTGATATTTGAGGCATTTGCAAAATACCCTCATGCATCTTGTGTGTGTGTTTTGTTTTTTTTAATGGGTTTCCAGTTATTGTGCCATTTTTTTCATTTATCATGTTATGATCTGTGGTTTGTGTGTATTGTCTAAGGCTAAGGTCCAACGTAGTAATCGGGAGCAAAAAAAAACAATGTTGCGGAAAAGAGTGTGGCAGAAACACATCAGTTTTTTTGCAGCATTTTTCACAGAAACCTCTGTGGACTTTGTTTCCATATTATACCTACACAGAAAATACCAGCATTTCTGTAGGTATAACTCTCATGCTGCAAATTTCAATAAAAGCAGGTATTTTTCAAAATGCAGCTTTTCCACAGTGGATTTTTTTCTGAAATGTGAGGATAGGATTCACCAGAATCCCATCCATTTTGCATGTAATGTAAAATGCAATGTTTTTTTACACATCCAAAACTGGAAACTGGACCTCACTATTAGGCTGGTTGTAGACAACCATGCTGCAACCGGCCTATTATGAATTAGAAGCACGGGCTGCACACGGGGGACACGGGGATGTCCCCGTGTGCCGCCTGCGCACGGTCCAAGCTTCCACGGTTCTTTTCATTAAATGAATAGGAGCCACAGAAGCACGGGCCACAAAATAGGACAGGAACAGGACCTGTCCTATCTGATGAGACCCAGACTGTCAGCCCACACACAAGATCATCAAAATCACGGTTGTGTGTATGGACCCATAATAAAGAATGGGTCAGTGTGCTATCCATCGGGTAACACACTGACCCATACTACGGTTGTCTGAAAGGGGCTTTAGTGGAAGTCTGGGCCAAAGCATTTAAAAGTTACCTCAGTTAATCTTTTTTTGTCATATATCTCATAAATATTCCTTATGAAAAAATTAACAGATAAGTAATTAAATACTAATAATATGAATATGTGTTATTTTTATTTTATTTTTTTTACTTTTTTTCTAGAGAATATTTATAGGCTGGTTATTGTTTTTTTTTTTATTTATTATGCAATTTATAATCCATCTTACTTAGTTTAATCTTTTTGTTTCTCTTGAGCTCTGTAACACATTCAAATTAGCAAAAAAAAATATTTAGCAAAGCAGAGATTTGTGCAATGATAGAAAGGCCTGTGCAGCAAGGACCCACTTCTGTAAAAACTGCCTCCCCAGCCCAACTTCACTATCAACTGTCACTGAGAAGCAATGACCAAAAAGTTATATGAGTAGACTGAAACCTAGCTCCAGTCTTACAATATGGAGCTGCTATGTCCCAATATGTTTGTCTTTGCAGCTTGGCATATTTCCATTAGTTACTATATATAAGTACAAGCTGTGATGTGCATGGAAAAGGTAAGCTAAAATGTAACTACACAATCAGTGACGTAATGATCATGCTGCATCATGGAACTAGAGGAAGGCTTTTCTAAGGAGCTACTTTAAGTATATGGATCCAGTAACATATAAAAACAGTGATCTGCTGCGGACTTGGCAGATTATGATCAGTGTTCGGGAAAATACTTTGGGAAAGTATTTTAAATACAAAATACTTATGAAATACAAATACTAAATACTTTCATTCTGAAGTATTTTAAATAGAAATCCTAACTACTACTTCAAAACTATTTTAAAAATACTAAAATACTTCAAAAATTTAAACAAAATTTTTTATAAAAACCAAAAATGGAACAATTGAACATAGGCTAAAAGAAGCTAATTTACTGTATTTCATGACATAATCATACAGTAATATATTCGCGATCGGATACTTTAAAAAAAACAAAAACAAGTAAATAACATGTTAACCCCTTAAAGACACAGCCCAAAAGTATGTTAAGGACCAGGCCTATTTTTTCAAAATTGATATGTGTCACTTTAAATGGCAATAACTTTGAGACACTTTAACTTACACAAGTGATTTTGAGATTGTTTTCTCGTAACACATTATACTTCATGTTAGTGGTAAACACTAATCAATATTTTTGTATTTACTTATTAAAAAAATAGGAAATTTGATGGAAATTTGGAAAAAATTGCAATTTTCAAAATGTGAAATTCTCTGCTTTTCAGGCAGATAACCATATCACCCAAATACATGAATAAATATTATCTCCCATATCTCTGCTTTATATCGGCATCATCTTTTGATTGTATTTTAATTTATTTTGGACGTTACAAGGCTTACAAGTGTAACAGCAATTTTCCAGATTTACAAGAAATGTAACTGTTTGTTTTTTTGTTTGTTTTACACACTTTATTTTTTTTAAAAAAACCTTTTTTTACATTTTTTTATTTGTGCTGCAAGCACACTAGAACCAGCGATCAGAGAGGATCGTTGGTTCTATACTAACTACAGACTGCAATACACGTGTATTGCAGTCTGTAGAGGAAGCTAGCTATGCAGATGTATAGACTAGCTTCCTCTCGTCCTGGCATCCAAGGGGTTAACCCTCCCCCCATCGGAGCTCACTCCGATGGGGGGAGGGATTATGGAGCAGCGTGTAGCTGTAAATTACAGCTAGCACAGACTCCTTATGTAGCCGGCAGCATGCTTTATAGCCGGCCAAACCCCTAGGGTGCCATGATCACTATGGATCATGGCACCTTAAGGGTTAAACAGTGGGGGTCGGTGCAATCACCGTCCCTGCTGCTACAGGGGAAGCCTGGCTGTCAGATACAGCCGGCCTCCCATGGAGATCGCACAGGCTCTGCTTTTGAGCCCGTGCGATCTCCATCACGTACATGCACGTGGGAATGCAGGAACTAACCACATTCCCTAACGTACAGGTACGTGATTTAGCATTAAGGGGTTAAAAACATAGAAATTGTTTGTTTTTATCATTAATGAATTAACAAGTTAACGCAGCGTGGGTGAGATTCTCGTCAATTCTCGTGAATCTCGGGACACGTGAGAAAATGCTTTGAACGTATTTTACTTGTTTTAAAAAAGGATATACATTTTGTTTTTTATATTTTATATAATTATATTTAATTTTTAATTTGAAATCGGCTTAGTGTGGTAAAAAAATAAATCGTTCAAAAAAAAAAAAAAAGGAAAAGGCTTTTATCACTTTCAACTCACGCACCCTAAACCATACGTCCGGTTTTAAAAATTTGCTTCGGGGTTTATAAAATAAAAACCAAACCATGATATAGTTAAATAACTTCCCACTAAGTGCTTAAGGAAGTTGGACGTTGAGTTTATTTAACCCGTGATGAACTTGTTTGGACATGCCTTGCAATAAGAAGACACTTTTTGTCCTGCCCCTGCTGCTTCGGATTTAAATCTTGTTAATTTTGAAAAAAGTTCTGTCCAAAATTGTCGGTTGTGTCCCCTTCACTGGTATTACGATTTTCCTCCATTTTTGAAGTAATTTTACGGAATGGATTACGCGATCAGAATGATTATAAACTAAAGATAAATCACGCTTCACTACAAGGCGGACTTGCGTTGCTGGAATGCGCTGGAATTTTCCCTCCTCTCGTCGCACCTCGCACGAGATAAGAGAAACGAGAGTGATGATGTGACTCGCGCTGTTTTTTTTTTTTTTTTAAGTGCAGTGAGGCGGGTTATTTAAATTACAACATTTGTTTGAGTTTAGACAGTAATTAAAATACGTAAAATAATTCCTAAAAGTATTTTAATTACAAATACAAAATACTGAATAAAAAAAAGTATTTTAATTACTATTTTGATTACTTGTATTTTAAATACTTCAGAACACTGATTATGATCTACCAGAAATTGGTCATATATAGTATACACTTGTCAGTAACATGATTGTGTGTGAGCCAAACAATTACTCCTCAATGCTTGACAATCCGAGTCAAATTAGAAAAAATAATTGTTTCCAGTGTGATAAAAGTGTACTTTAAGTTGAGGGTAAGTTCACACTGGGTTTTTTGGACCAGAACCTGAGGCGGAGGCCGCCTCAGGTTCCGGTCCAAAAAAACGGATAGCCGCGACTGAATGCTGATGCACCGTGCCGGCATCCAGTCGTGCAATGAATGGGCCTAGTCGGGAGGGAGTGTCTTTTGACGGATGTCGCAAAGCGACTCTGCCTGATAGAATGAGCATGTCGCTTCTTTTTTCTGGGAGCCGGAACGAATGGCTCCCGGAAAAAAGAACTGACCGGCTCCCATTGATTTCAATGGGAGCTGTCTTTTTGGTCAGGATTTTGAGGCAGATACGGCCTCAAAATCCTGACCAAAAATCCCTATGTGAACTTACCCTAAGGCCACATGTAGTGAAACAGTAAAAAAAACACTCAAGAAAAAATGCAGCACAAAAACATTGCAGTGTTTTCATCATTTTTCATTGCGTTTTCGCAATGCAGGCTTTCTGCCCTTAATATACATATAGAGAAAAAGCCAGAGTTTCCAAGTACAGAGTTTAAGTATAACTTACATACTGCAATTTTCAAAAACACGGGCGTTTTTGGAAATGCAGCTTTTCCACTGCAGATTTTTTTCCCGTACTATATAGATAGGATTAGCCAGAATCCTATTCACTTTGCAGGTACTGTAAAATGCAGCGTTTCCGTGTTTTTGCAATGTGGGGCATCACCCTTAGGCTGAGGCCCCATGATGCTAAAATTCACCTTTTTTGTTATAGATTTTGCTGTGTTTTTTTGGAGCCAAAGCCAGGAGTCAATTGAGCAGAAAGTAGAAGTATAAGAACTTCCTGTGTATATTTCCCATTTCTTTTATAGCCATTTCTAAGTTTGGCTAAAAAAAAAAGCAGCAAAAAAAGCTGTGTTTCCGCAATGTGTGGTCTCAGCCTTAAAGAGATTGTCAAATATTGACAATCTTTGTCCATATGGATTTTTAGGTCACTTTGGCACTTGTTAATGAGTATGAAGAGCTGCTATACAAGGTAGCTTCAGTTCTGGAGCATGATCAAGTATTATTGTCACCCATTAATCTCAATGGGTAATACCATGCACCTCCTGTGTGGTCACTGACACTTTTTCTTGTGAATTACCGTATATACTCGAGTATAAGCCGAATTTTTCAGCACAGTTTTTGTGCTGAAAAAGCCCCCCCCCCCTTGGCTTATACTCGAGTCAGCAATTTTTTTTTTTTTTTTTTAGGAGGGGGGGGGGGGGGGCGGGAGGGTGTCTATGACCAATATCAATGAATAGAATCTCCCATAAAATAGTGGGGGAAAAAAGAGGCTTTAAAAAAATTTTTTTAAAAAAGTTGTAAATCACTCCTTTCCCTAGAATACATACCAAAGTAGAAAATTACTATGAAACACATACACATTAGGTATCCCTGTGTCTGAAAGTGCCTGGTCTACTGAATATAGGGTATCTGCAGTGCTCCTGTTCCGTCAGGAAGGGGTTAATAGGAGCACTGCAGATACCCTGTATTCAGCCAGGCTGAATTTCAAGTGTGTGTGTGTGTGGGGGGGGGGAACCCAGTCCTCAAGCTCAGGGAAGGGGCAGACAGACAACCAAAACACCCCCTCCCCTTCCCCATCATCCAGCAACTACTGCACCCAAAAACTCCGACCATTTTAATTTTTGAAGTTTTCCAGCAGCTGCTGCATTTCCCCCCTAGTCTTATACTCAAGTCAATAAGTTTTCCCAGTTTTTTGTGGTAAAAGTAGGGGCCTCGGCTTATATTCGGGTCGGCTTTTACTCGAGTATAAACAGTACATCTCATCACCAGCGGTTTTAGCTGCTGGACCAGTGAGAAGGTCTTTAGACAAGACGTTGAATACTCCAACAATGCTACAGTATTAAGCATGAGAAAATGAAAAATTCTTTAGATAAATGTATCACAGGGATTCTACAACATTTGGCAGAAATAAAATCACCTGAACTTTTACAACAGATAAATTCACTTAAAAGGAGAAGGCAATGAAATCCTATCTGACTCTAGTTCCCCATCAAAACAATATTCTTATATTTCCAAGCGACTTCCCATTTCTGTAAATAGCGAGATTGATAATGTTGTACTGTATGTAGATCACCTGTTTATCTCTCAGGCCATTGCACAAGAACCCCGCCTTCTCCTCCGCCACAATACAATAACTTTATTTAAAATATTTAGCTTATGTCATTAGGCAGGATTTGGCCAGCTGCCTAGGCCTTTCCGTGTGTAATGACACGCGCTAATACGTAAGTTGCTGTGCTGTTTTTGTTTTTGTCCTAGTGAAAAGTACTTCCAAGTTAGAGATTTCCTGTTTTCCGAGCTTTATGCAGATTACATTTATTTTTAGACATGTATTATCCCAGTTGGAGGTTTCTAAAATATTTTATCTATTTTATTTCTAAGCTCATACCTGTGCTGAAAAATAAGAAATACAGAAAAGCGACTGTATACTATATTTAACGAAAATTCTGAATCCAAAGCCAACCTATTGTAGGTACAGAAAGTAGGAACATTGACGGCATGATACAATTCATACATATTGTGCCAACTATATAGAGATCCATATATTACACATGCATACTAAACTGCTAAAATATTTTATTATGATGCTATGGAATTTAATATCTTGCAAGATTTCCAAACTGGGATAGCTTTGATTCCAAGGATTATTATTTAGTTATTGAGAATTATGCAAGTAACTAAGTTTCCAAGAGATTGATAATGCAGTAGTTGTGGATATAGTGTGTTAAAGGGAGTCTGTCAGCAGGAACAGTGGTATCAGATTAATGACAGGGTAAGGTATGAGGGTAATGATAGTACTTGTAGGGTGGCTTCTACACTTTCCAAAGATGTCTTTCTTATTCTGCATGGCAGAAATGGACCTGCATGGCAGAATAAGAAAGGCATCTTTGGAAAGTATAGAAGTCACCCTACAACAGTGGTGCTCAATACGTCGATCCCGATCTAACGGTCGATCGCAAAGGATGTATGGGTCGATCGCGGGATGCAGCCAGTTATCCCCGGTGTCTGCTCGTTCACAGTGCAGGCTGAGAGTCGACTCTCAGCCTGCGCTGTGAACAAGCACTCCGGACACTTGCAGGCCGGGCAGCAGCAGCTCCAGGGGATGACGCGCTCCCCGCTCTTAGGGATGGAGGGAGCCAGGGTGCTGCTTGTTCACAGCGCAAGCTGAGAGTCATCTTCGGACACTGGCAGGCGGGGCTGCCGCAGCCCCAGCCTGCCAGTGTCCAGAGATAACTCTCAGCCTGCGCTGTGAACAAACAGACAGCTAGGATCCCTGGGTGGCCACAGAACGCCGCTGTCTCCTGCTTTCACGCTCCGCCCGACCCCGCCCACACACCCCGCCCCACCCACAGAAGTGGGTAGTAGATCTTTTGCCTTGGCCAGTTTATAAAGTAGCTCACATGCTGAAAAAGTGTGAGCACCCCTGCCCTACAAGTACTATCATTACCCTTATTTATATACACTGCTTTCCCTGCTGACAAATTAAAGCTCATACAGATCTTTTTTGATGTCAGACACTGCTTAATGATGGTTTCCAGGCAGTACAGCTTCCAATGATGACGTGCTAGGTGCAGATTATTGGTGGCTTTACTAATATTATCTAAGTTGGAGACAGTGCACACTTATTCTAGACCAGATTTATTACAGTGACTGATGCTGGGTTTTAATGTGCGTGCTGATAACACCCACCCACGAAAGTTCACCATCCACAAGTCACTGTTATATTCCATGAGGCCCAAAGCAAGTGAGGACACATAATAAATAGAGATGAGCGAACACTAAAATGTTCGAGGTTCGAAATTCGATTCGAACAGCCGCTCACTGTTCGAGTGTTCGAATGGGTTTCGAACCCCATTATAGTCTATGGGGAACATAAACTCGTTAAGGGGGAAACCCAAATTCGTGTCTGGAGGGTCACCAAGTCCACTATGACACCCCAGGAAATGATACCAACACCCTGGAATGACACTGGGACAGCAGGGGAAGCATGTCTGGGGGCATAAAAGTCACTTTATTTCATGGAAATCCCTGTCAGTTTGCGATTTTCACAAGCTAACTTTTCCCCATAGAAATGCATTGGCCAGTGCTGATTGGCCAGAGTACGGAACTCGACCAATCAGCGCTGGCTCTGCTGGAGGAGGCGGAGTCTAAGATCGCTCCACACCAGTCTCCATTCAGGTCCGACCTTAGACTCCGCCTCCTCCGGCAGAGCCAGCGCTGATTGGCCGAAGGCTGGCCAATGCATTCCTATGCGAATGCAGAGACTTAGCAGTGCTGAGTCAGTTTTGCTCAACTACACATCTGATGCACACTCGGCACTGCTACATCAGATGTAGCAATTTGATGTAGCAGAGCCGAGGGTGCACTAGAACCCCTGTGCAAACTCAGTTCACGCTAATAGAATGCATTGGCCAGCGCTGATTGGCCAATGCATTCTATTAGCCCGATGAAGTAGAGCTGAATGTGTGTGCTAAGCACACACATTCAGCACTGCTTCATCACGCCAATACAATGCATTAGCCAGTGCTGATTGGCCAGAGTACGGAATTCGGCCAATCAGCGCTGGCTCTGCTGGAGGAGGCGGAGTCTAAGGTCGGACCTGAATGGAGACTGGTGTGGAGCGATCTTAGACTCCGCCTCCTCCAGCAGAGCCAGCGCTGATTGGCCGAATTCCGTACTCTGGCCAATCAGCGCTGGCCAATGCATTCTATTAGCCCGATGAAGTAGAGCTGAATGTGTGTGCTTAGCACACACATTCAGCTCTACTTCATCGGGCTAATAGAATGCATTGGCCAATCAGCGCTGGCCAATGCATTCTATTAGCTTGATGAAGCAGAGTGTGCACAAGGGTTCAAGCGCACCCTCGGCTCTGATGTAGCAGAGCCGAGGGTGCACAAGGGTTCAAGTGCACCCTCGGCTCTCCTACATCAGAGCCGAGGGTGCGCTTGAACCCTTGTGCAGCCTCAGCTCTGCTACATCAGAGCCGAGGGTGCGCTTGAACCCTTGTGCACACTCTGCTTCATCAAGCTAATAGAATGCATTGGCCAGCACTGATTGGCCAGAGTACGGAATTCGGCCAATCAGCGCTGGCCAATGCATCCCTATGGGAAAAAGTTTATCTCACAAAAATCACAATTACACACCCGATAGAGCCCCAAAAAGTTATTTTTAATAACATTCCCCCCTAAATAAAGGTTATCCCTAGCTATCCCTGCCTGTACAGCTATCCCTGTCTCATAGTCACAAAGTTCACATTCTCATATGACCCGGATTTGAAATCCACTATTCGTCTAAAATGGAGGTCACCTGATTTCGGCAGCCAATGACTTTTTCCAATTTTTTTCAATGCCCCCAGTGTCGTAGTTCCTGTCCCACCTCCCCTGCGCTGTTATTGGTGCAAAAAAGGCGCCAGGGAAGGTGGGAGGGGAATCGAATTTTGGCGCACTTTACCACACGGTGTTCGATTCGATTCGAACATGGCGAACACCCTGATATCCGATCGAACATGTGTTCGATAGAACACTGTTCGCTCATCTCTAATAATAAACACTGATACTCACCTTCCCTCCCCTCTCCTGGGCTCTCTTGAGGTCTTCGAGGTGTCCTGGGTGACATCAAAGGTCTATTAATCTTCCAGATGGAGGGGACTACTAGTGTATTAGGTGTATTACTACCTACTTCTAACATGCTTTTATATGTGATTGAAATATGCGATGTATAAAGGTGATATATTTTGCTCTTTATACTGTAAATGTGTGCAGTATTTTTGTAGGTGTTTCTGCTTTAGTATATGCCACATGCTTTGGCTTAAAATTAATTTTGGCCCTTTGAAGTAGAGATGTAAATATCTAGTCTAAGTTTACATCACCTATGAAATGGCTTAGTTTGTGGCAAAAAAAAAAATAATGCACCAAATTTTAGCGTAGTGACTCTTGAACCATGCCTCCTTCTTGGCAAGCTCTGTTACTTTTTAGCAAGCGTGTAACCAAAGCATGTAAAACAGTTTTAGTAAATCTCACCCGTGTTTCAGTTATACAAAACCATTTATCAGTGATGTCATTACATAGGATGTGGATAGTAACATGGTCTCAGTAGTTCAATGTAAACCCTGTGAGCTCGTGGGGCCATGGAGAGCTCCATACCACCATTGTCTCCTATGGCATCCTATGGTATCACATGCTGATGAATGGTTTTTGAAACCCAAAACCTTCTGTGTCATAATTTCATCATCTGTGTTTTCACTGGATCTGTATAAATTCACTTCAAGCATGATTGGTGTATTGTTGCCTTACACTTCTTCAATGTTACAGATGTTTTCCAGGCTAAAAATAGTGAAAAACTATGCTAGGGTCCTATTCTAATGGGAGCTGATGTGCAGTAACCTTGTCTGGCCACTACACAAAGAACGGAGCTGCCTGCTTCCTGCTCCATTATCTGTGTATCAGTTACTGATGGAACTGCTGAAGGTGGTCACTTATGAGTGGGACCCTTCAATCTACAGTATGTATGGTTTCATGCTATAGTCCTGGACAAGGTTACACTTTGTCTTTCCTTGAAGTCAATCAGCTGCAATTTTCTGTAGTGCAAAAACTTATGTTACACGTAAAAGAGATTTTTTTGTGAAAATTATTTCCCTTTGATTTGGAATGTATACTAGCCACATATAAGGACAGCAGCACAGTTTTGTGATGTTTTTATCTACAGTTCACGTAAATCCAATATTTATTCTCTTGAAGCACTTAATGGTTCGGCACAGCCTCGTACATGTGGCCTGCTTACTCTTTGGCATCAGTTTACTTTTTCCTTGTCTGCTCAGTCAGTCAATCCAGACACAAACTATGAATTAGCCAAAAAAGAATACTCAATCTCTATTGATCAAAATATAAGAATTACCCCTGAAAACCCAAACCCTTTACAAAAGGAAAATGTAACACTTGTATATTTAGAGGAAGGCAATTTAATGTGGTTAGCAAGATGGAAGGGTGGCGAAAATGTGGCCATACACACCAGATTAATATCATCTGACCATGTACCTTGTGTTGTCTTAACCCTATAAGTCTGGGGCCCCACAATGTGAAAACACTGCGTTTCACGTTACCTGCAAAATGGATAGGAGTCTAACTAATCCTTTCCACACATTACAGAAAAAAATCAGAAGCGGAAATGCTGCAATTTTAAAAACACTACAGGAATGGCCATCAATATTAGATCTACAGGACTCTGACACTCGGGACCCCAGCAGGTCACCAGTACTGTACAAACTGGCGGCAAGTGTAGGTACTGCCCCATTAATGGTGATCCTAAGGATAGGCCATCATAGAAACTGGATAACCACTTTAAAGGGGTTGTCCCGTAACAAGAATCCTATCTATACTGCTAGTGTATGTGGATAGAAGACTTTTTCTAAATACATTGCTTTATCAAAACTGCTTTGTTTGGCCGCTATCTTAATTTATGCACTTCATTGTTTACATGTGTTTCTATGACCACGGGGCCCGTTGTGAGCTTATTGCTCAGTCAAGATATAACAAAAGAAACGCTCAAACCCCTTTAAATAAAAAGGAATGGAAACATACTTGATTGAAGGCTGCTGCGGATAAATCCCCGACTGGAGAGGATGCAAATGCACGATGATGGAACCGAAGAAAATAAGATATCCAGCGCCAGAAAATTTTTTTAAAAATTAAAACTTCACTTTTACTTCATGAAAGATAAAAAGATTACAAAAATGGATCCACTGAGTAATACAAAGATGATAGCTTACGCGTTTCGGGGCTTCATAATATGCCCCTTACTCATAGCTATGAGTAAGGGGCATATTATGAAGCCCCGAAACGCGTAAGCTATCATCTTTGTATTACTCAGTGGATCCATTTTTGTAATCTTTTTATCTTTCATGAAGTAAAAGTGAAGTTTTAATTTTTAAAAAAAATTTCTGGCGCTGGATATCTTATTTTCTTCGGTTCCATCATCGTTATTGCTCAGTCGCCAAGTGACTTAGCTGCCTGCTCTCAGGGGGGAAGGGAGGGGCTGAGTGCTGGGAGAAGCTCTGAGCTGTGTATGTCTCTGCCACAGACAAGCAACGTAGCTCCTCAGATAGGAAGGGGGGAGGTTAGAGCTCTTATCTCCTGCTCTTCCACTTATCAGTCGCTTTAATTGAATTTGGCTGATAAGGGAGTCTGGTACCTCTGTATGTATGACAAACTGACTCCAATCCAGCTCTGCTACATCAGCTTCATACTGTGGTAATTCATTTACAACCAATCCCTCATTACTGACTGCAAACATATCAGATAGCAGAGCAAGTGAAACCCCGCCCAGCAATGTAACGAGAAAACCAGGAAGTGAAGTGAACACACAGCCTGCAGGTTGGTGAACAAGCATGATAGGGATACCTCTTTAAATATTAAAAAATACATACAACCAGAAAGGATGTATTGGAGGTAGAAAATAAAAAAAACATACAGGGTAAGTGATGGGGGAAATGCCAAAGAAGGTGCTGTTAACTAAACAATCTTTCTAATGTGTATAGGGCTGCAGAATCAGACTATATACAGTTTTATCTATAGTCTATAATCATGATGACACAAAGGTCTGCAGGGGAACTACATGCACCCTAAGCATAGTTCAAAATGGGTTAAGAAACACAAATTCATATGAAACAAATTCAAGATGATAGCAAAACCCACTATAGGCTATAACTCACACCGCAGGGAACGTACAACTGTATTCAGTGGGCAGTGGGTAACCACTGAAAGGACTGGCATAGTGGAGCAGCAATACACAATCCAGAGGAAAGGTGTATTAATAGAGCAACAGAGCTTAGAAATAATGATATGAATGAAATATGAATCTACTATAGGGTAGGACACAGAGGAGGTTGTTGCAGCCGTCTAAAGTCAGGCCACATACATTAGATAACTGTTGGCCAAATGACCGCAATGTCCCCATACACATGAATGCTCGATAATAAGCATGAGTCAAGAGTGCATGTGTTGTGAATGGGAAGATAGGAGGAAGCAGTTTCCAGACAGCTCTGACAGTGGTCAGACTTGTCGATATGCAACAGCCTTAGGCCCCTTTGGAAGATAACACGCTGACCCATTGATTTCTGTCAGCTGACGCACATGACTGTGAATTCTCCCTACAAAACTCAGGACAGGTCCTATTCTTGTCCGTTTTGCGGCCATGCTTGCACGAATCCTATTCACTGATGAATAGGGCTGCGGAAGCATGGCCGGTGCACAAGCAACACGCGAATGACATCAGTGTGCCGGCCTTGCCTTTCAATTACGGTCAGCGGCCAGCAGACGGTCATCTGCAAGGGATCTAATCCTTGTCTCTCCCAAGGTTTCTAGTATAGTTGGTATTCCTCCAATACACATTAGATGGTCAACTGGTCCTGCCAGAAAAGGTGGGTTCATTAAACTTATTTTCTATGACATACTTAAGTGAGATGAGCATTGAGTGTACCGTCATTTTTATTCACTCATGATTTGAAAGCGGTGAGAACTGTGCGGTCCAAAAGACATATAGATCCGGTATGAGATGTCTTAGGGGGCATTCACACGGAGTAAAGTGGTGCTGATTCTGCCACAATAACTCGCGGCAGAATCAGCGCTGATAAAAAGACTCCTGTTGACTTCAATGCGTTCCATTTTCCGCGCGGAGCACATTGAAATCAATGGGTTAAAAAGCCAGCCATTGATTTCAATGTGTTCCGTGCAGAAAACAGAACCCATTGATGTGAATAGGAGTCTTATTAACAGTGCTGATTCTGCCGCGACTTATTGTGGCAAAATCAGTGCCACTTTACTCCATGTGAATGCACCCTAAGGCTGGGGCCCCACGGAACGTAAACGCCATGATTTGCCCATGGCGGAAACACTGCGGGAAAAATCACGGCGTTTTACAATGTAAACAAAGGGGATGGGATTCATGCGAATCCCATGCCCACTTTACGGGAAAAAAACGCATTGTGGACACGCTGCGATTTGCAAAGCCATTGCCGCTTTGCAAATCGCAGCATGTCAATTATATCTATGGAAACGCCGGCGCCTTTCCCATAGATATAATTGTAACAAAGTCCGCGGAGGAAAACTCAGTGGACTTTCTGTTGACAGCGCTGCGGAAAGAACCGCAGTGCGTTCACGTCGCTGTTCTTTAGCGCTTTAGCACTGCGATTACGGCCCATGGGGCCTTAGCCTAAGTCTGAGTTCACACTGAGTTTTTTGGTCAGGATTTTGAGGCCGTACCCGCCTCAAAATCCTGACCAAAAAGATGGCTCCCATTGAAATCAATGGGAGCTGCTCAGGTCTTTTTTCTGGGAGCTGTTTCCCGGCCACTGACCACTCAGACACCCATCGATTAGAGCAGGGGTAGGGAACGTGCGGCTCTCCAGCTGTTGCAAGACTACAACTCCCAGCATGCATACTTGCTCTGCTGTTCATGGAACTCCCATGGAAGTGAATGGAGCATGCTGGGAATTGTAGTTTCACAGCAGCTGGAGAGCCGAAGGTTCCCTACCCCTGGATTAGAGGAATGGCGTTTTTTTGGTTCCCCTATCTGTATGGAGTGGTGCTTGGCAACAGTGTCAGAAATATGCAAGTTCTGTGCTTTGGCTATTTCTCATACTCCCAGTGAAATAAATGGAGTTCTACACGAACTGCTTGACCATCGTAGAACCATCAAGAGCATGCATTTACATAATATAATATGATGATATAATATGATATAATACAGCATTATATAAGTGTACATGTAAATTCAAATAACCAGCAGTTTTGAAGAGTACCCTTTAAAATTACATATTTCTGGAAGATATTGTATAATTAAATTTATTTTAACTTTTGTAAAGGCTCCCAAGCATTGTACACCCAGATAGTAATCAGACAGAATAATTGTTGTCTGCTTCCTGCATGTCATTGCTGGAAAACAGACTATTCAAGTTAAATTTGGGTTTGTACACGAAAGGAATACAGAGAAAGGTGCAGAATGACAAATCTTATTTCTTGTATTATATCCCCATATTACTTTTTAAAATAACCGTGTCTCCATAGTGATCATATTTCTTTTGCAGACTCGCACATATCAATTCATTTATATGTGTCACAGCCATTTAAAAACCATATAGCATACAATATATAGGGTAAATTATCTGTCATAAACTACTAAATGATGAATATTATTGCACATTACTAAGTCATTTCTGGAGTTAATAATTGCAATGACAGCCGCACTCCTCCCATATCAATCAGTGGTGTAACTAATGGCTATTTTTGCCATTAAAGGGTTAGTTTTCTCCTTACTGACAGTGGAAGGCTCTGTATCATAAATCTTCTCAATTTAGTGCACGAGAGAGCAGGGGTCATAGAATAACCATGCACAGATTGACAGCCATCAAAGGAAACCAGAAAGAAGTTTAATCATCATTAGTGTGGTTAAGGTAACCTGCGGCCCCCTGGCTTCTGTACCCAATCCCAGGTGTGACCACTATAGTAACACCAGTGTCATGGATGACAATGCACCCAACATGCCCTATTGTTAAAATATACGAATAGGTTATTTGAGATTTAATCTGAATAGATAAATTGCATTGAGTGCACCTGTTAGATATCATGGGTCTTATTGTGGTTGGGTCCTGAATCTGGGATACCTGTATATATTTCTATGTGTGTATATTTATTGTGCATTCCTTTATATATGTGTTGTGTGTGTATATGCATTATGTATGTGTATTTATATGTGTGCATATACCTCCCACGGGTCTTATTTTAATGAGGTTATCCAAGACCCCAAATAAATTACTTATTCTTAAGATAGTTCATTAATTGTTGGTCTTATTCCAGACCCCGCACCTCCTTACCGCTCACCTTCCATGCATTCACTCAGCATATGTTAACTAGGGAGTGGAGAATAAGCCATCTCCAACCATTCATTGGAACGACCAGCATGTAGTACTACCGTTCTCCTTCAGCATCTCGTGCAGGGGTATGGGTTGCCAGAGCTTTTCCTGACAATAAGGGTCCATTCACATGGAGGAAAATGGTGAGGAATTTGGTGTGGAATTTCAGCGCTGAAAAAAAGCCTCCCATTGACTTCAGTAGGTTCCTTTTTCTGCCATTGACGTCAATGGATTCCTTTTTCTGCTTGCAGAAAAAGGAACCCATTGAAGTCAATGGGAGGTTTTTTTTTCAGGGCTGATATTCCACACCAAATTCCTTACCATTTTCCTCTGTGTGAATGGACCCTAACAACTGATCATTAGGATTGATCACTAAGGGTCCCTGGAGCCACATGTTTTGTTAATCATCTGATCGCCTCTTTAAAGAGGACCTGTCACCATTTCCACCAATTCAAGTTCTTTGTATCTGTTAATAGGCGCCGCTCCACTAATTCCAGTACAGTTGGAACTTTCTCTCTAGACTCCACCATTGCTGAGCAACAAGTACAGTTAGTTTTGGTGCCTGATGTCTTAAGCTGTGTAATATGCGCCATGTCGTATCTGGCCTGGCAGCAGTCCCAAACAGATCTGTGTCAGGGCCATCAAAAAGAATCAGGAAAGAACATTTAAGCTAAGTTTGCAGTAGAAGGTGCAGTATTTTACTACCTACTGAATACTTCCTGTCCATTGATACCCGTGGAGGTTTCGTATGTTTTAGCTCTTCTCATGAGATACAGGTGTAAAAGTTGCAGCATAATATTTTATCAGAACACAGCAAATACCATTAGGAAGTGATTGGAAATGTTGAGTCAAGGATCTGTTCAACAATGTAGTTAACTTATTGATTGGGGTTTAAAAATGAATGGTCTATTGCTAAGTTAGTCCATGAATTTTTGATCGGCAGGGGTCCAACTGGTTAAGACTCTGCTAGCTTCCAGAAACATGCAGCTCCAGCATTTTTTACATGTCAGCTGGTGTGCTGCTCACTTGCCATACTTTTAATAGAGGCGTTTCTGGGTACTAAAGCAGTGCCCCGCAAACACTGCAAGAGAACCCGTAACCATTGTGACTAAAAGACAGCTAATGAGCAACGCAGCACCTGGCATGCAAGCAGTTCAGGGAGAAAACAGTAAAAACAAAGCTGATCTGCAGGGATCATGACAGTCAGAACACCGCTGATCTTAACTTGATGGCCTATCTCAAGTATGTCTCAAGTGCGCCCTTGAGGTCCCTTCCAACTCTACCAAAAAGTAAAGTATAGACCATCATTTTTTAAGAACTAGATAATCCTTTTAAAGCAGGCCATATACAATTAGATGTGTATTAGCTTAACATAGTTGTTTCAGTCAGCTGACCATCTAATGTGTATCAGGACCACACAACTCGGGGCCTTGGCCTCGGGCCTCGGGGTCATGTTTGACGCAGACCTTTCCTTCACCCCTCACGTTGAATCACTCGCACGTTCATGTCACCTCCACCTCAAAAACATCTCTAGAATACGCCCTTTCCTCACCAGAGATAAACTAAAGACACTTATTGTCTCTCTGATTCATTCTCGCCTTGACTACTGTAACTCCTTACTAATCGGTCTTCCCCTCACTAAACTCTCCCCTCTACAATCTATTCTGAATGCAGCGGCCAGGCTCATCTATCAGGCTAGACGCTACAGCGATGCCTCTGGCCTGTGCCAGTTGTTACATTGGCTGCCTATTCAATATAGAATAAAATATAAAGATATCACTCTCATCCACAAGGCTCTCCATAATGCCGCACCTCCCTACATTTCCTCCCTCATCTCTGTCTACCGCCCAACCCGTGTTCTCCGCTCACTCAATGACCTAACACTTACATCCTCTATTATCAGAACCTCCCATGCTCGTATACAAGACTTCTCCCGAGCTGCACCACTTCTCTGGAATACTCCCATGTCCACTTTGCAGAAAAAATTGCAATGCGTTCCTTTCGCAGAGCTTTAGCGCTGCGTTTCTGGCCCATGGGGCCTTAGGATAAACAACAAATCAGAGACACTACCAACAATAATACAGTAGGTGCTTAAAAAGTGTATTTGGCCTCTAAATAAGGACCTGCAATGCAGTTATTGTCTGTCAAAAAAAAAAAAAAGACTAAATTATATAGTAAATAATCGCTCTGACTTCACATGACCAACTTCACTCTATTCAACAAGCCTACAGCCTGAGCAAAGAGGAGACAGTGACGTCGCTGGGAAAGGGAGAAGCTGCAGGGAAGAAGAGAAAAAACTATTTTGACCTCGCAAGTTGCTCTCTACACAAGTAACTTTGGACTTTGGGCACATGGATGAATGTTAATAATAAAGTTTAACCAGTGCGGGCAGTGGTCTGGTAAGATTTTTTACTTTTCAGCTATCCCCTTTAATATACAGTAAAAACAGTATCATTAAAGCATTAGGCTAGACTCACACGGTGTAATTTGGTGAGGAATTTGAGGTGTTTTTTCACTTTGGATTCCTTTCCTAATGTCTGCCCTGTTTAATCCGCAGGTTTTGAAGTTTAATCTGCAGTAGAGATGAGCAAACACTGTTCGGAACAGCCGTTCCGAACAGCACACTCACAGCACACTCCCATAGAAATGAATGGAAGCGGCCAGCACGCGGGGGTTAAGCGGCCGGCCGCCGGCAAAGTCTGCGTGCCAGGTGCTTCCATTCATTTCTATGGGAGCGTGCTGTTCGGATCGGCTGATCCGAACAGTGTTCGCTCATCTCTAATCTGCAGCAAGATTGAGCATCACCCCTTGGACACAACAGAAGACAAGGCAGATTCCAGATGGAAATGGGAGCTGATTTTGAGGCGGATTCCAAATTGTTTATCCCCCTAACATTCACATTAAAATTGCAAAAGCCCTCCTGAAAATGTCACTTTTTAAGCCATGCGGCCTCACGTAAAATCCACCACGGAATTGCTACAATTTCAAAAGCACTTGCGTGTTTGTAAAATGCAGCATGTAAATTAAACCTATATGGAAAAGCCGGTGTTTCCATATTGGTATAATAGTAGCAGAACGTTTGCAGAGGAAAACTATGTGGACTTTAGGTGAAAACCGCTTTTGAGAAAACCATGGTGATTCAGCACAGTCTTTTCCGCAGTGTTTTTCGGCTGCGGTTTTCTACGTTAGAGCTTTGACTTTTATCGCAGATTTTGGAATTATGACTCAAATAAATATAGCTAGTGCATAACTCTGGTGCCATATATACATCATAACACTTTAGCACTCTAAGGGTAAGTTCACACAGGGTTTTTTGGACCAGAACCTGAGGCGGCGTTCCAGTCCAAAATACAGGTCGCTACGACTGGATGCCACTGCAGTGGACCGGAATCCAGTGGCGCACTCCGCTCCAGATTAGACCCAAATAAATGGGCCTAGTCGGGAGGAGGGAGTGTTTACAGGTAGCTGCCGCGAGGTGAATCCGCCTGAAGAATGAGCATCTCGCTTCTTTAACCCCTTTCCACTCTGCACCGGACTATTACTTCGCGCTGAGCGTATCGTTAATGTATAGTATTGACTTTTTAAACATTTTTATTTGTAAAACCACTTTAATGCTGCGGTCTGCATTGACGGCAATATAAAAGGGATTAAATGGAAAGTATGCTTTCTGACGGATGAAAGGGTGTGTGATATTATGAGCAAAAGTCCATAATACAACCACCCCTGGGGTTATCTGAAGTGACAGGGACAGGAGAATAAACAATCCTTCTCTTCTCTGCACACTGATAGCTGCATGCGCTCTGTACATTGGATGAAGTGAAGCTGCAAGTATATGTAGCTTCGCTTCCATCAATGATATCTTAGCCAAGACCAAGATTGTGTCTCTAGCCCCCATGGCCCCCCAAGAGTTAGAGCCTTTTAGAGTGACTGCTCCCTCTGCAGTTTCATTGAAGGTATCGTGCTTGGGGTAAACCGTAGTGTTCTTTGTTTAGAACTGTGGCAGGGGATTAAAGGGTTTTGCTGGGCTGAAAATAGTGAAATAGACCCTTTACCTAAAGATAAGTCACTAATATCAGATCTTTTGTGGTCTGACACCCGACACCCTCATTCATGAGCTGTTCTGAGCAGCTAATACACAGAGAATGGAGCAGGAAGCAGACAGCTCTGTTCTCTGAGTAGTGGTGAAACAGAGTCACTGCAGTTTAGATCCGATTCAAGTGAGTGGGTGCTGATCTGCAGTACCTAGTCTGGCCACTAGACAGAGCTGTCTATTTGCATCTATATTCTCTGTATATCAACTGCTGAGAACAGACCGCAGCAATCTGATATGGATGAGCTATCCTTAGTATACATCAGCAATAGTTTAAACCCAGGAAACCCCTTTAAGCACTTTATGCTTTTATTTACTACACTTTTTATGCTCTCATTAAGGAACCAAGGCAGATAAGTGGGAGGATTTATTGACATGCGGCCTCTATATTTATATGGATATGATAAGCTAAATGTGCAGTGATGTCATATACTGTATATAGTTAAACTTTACAATGATCATTCTTATGCAGTGTATACAGTAAGGCAGCCTCACAATTAATGGCGGCTACTAAGCAAAAGCATTGCTCAGACACCTTTAATTTGCTAAGAAATAACTGAATACATTTCACTTACAGTACATTGCATTCCAGGCCATGTGTTGATGTTAACTTGTTGTGAAAACCTCTAGTGCTCACAGTATGGACCAAAATAGTAACATAATCTAAATGCGTGATCCCTAAATAGACTCTGTTGTTTCAAAAACGTTTGCATAAAGGAATAGTGAAGAAAATAATAATAATAAAAAAATTGCAATATATTTTATCAGACACAAATACCTATTTCTGCTGTTACCAGCTGTCTCTCTACTCTCCCTCCCTGTGCCAAGATGACTTTCACTCTAAAATTTCTGTTATATCTTTCTTGAGACTGACTACTCATGACTACTTATATCTATAGAAGTCTATGGAGAGACGGAGGAGTGAGCAGGGAATGCAAGAGAGAAGAGAGAAAGACATGCATATTCTGATGCTGGAGCTGAATAGGAACTTTTTATCACAACCAAAGAACTGTAATCACATTAATGTGTGATCCTGGAGCTGGTTCCTCTTCTACTCCCAGTTAGAGTATGTTCACACAGCAGAAGAAAATGAAGCGGAAATTCCTCTTCATTTTCCACAACCGGCATTTTCACATGGGTTAGCCACAATTGGATGCTGATGCAGTGCTGGATGAATGGGCCTAATGAGGTGGGTGCCTTGGGCCGCGCATCCCATGGCTGAATAAGCTGCGGAATCCATGGCAAGATCAAGCAGGACACTTCTTTTTTCCGCGTCCTGCTGCGATCTCTGCCTCCCATTGTTCACCCTTAGACAGTGCAGACTTAAGCAGTTTGAAAAATGTTCACACTGTTTGATGCTGAAATATCCTTTTACCATATTTAAATCACCTTTTAGGCCGGGGCCCCAGGGGCTGGAAACGCTGGGATTTGCCTGCGGCGGAAACGCCACAGGAAAACTCTTGGTGATATACAGTACTTGCAAAGTGGATGGGATTCATGCAAATCCCATCCCCACTTTGCGGATAAAAACGCAGCACTGACACGCTGTGATTTCCAAAACCGTTGAGGTTTTGAAAATCGCAGCATGTCAATTATATCTACGGAAACGCCGGTGGCTTTCCCATAGATATAATTGTAACAGAAAGTCCGTGGAGGAAAACTGGGAAAACTGTGAACTTTCTGTTCAAAGCGCTGCGGGAAGAACCACAATGCGTTCACACCGTGGTTCTTCCCACAGCGCTTTAGCGCTGGGTTTCCGGCCCGTGGGGCCTTAGCCTAAGAAAGAATTTTAAGTCACAATTTTAGTGCATCTTGGCACATGTAAGCCACACCCATTTTCTAAAAAATCACACCCACATGTACAATTTTGGGCCAAACAGAGATCTGTCATGACATCTAAAAACTGCAGAATATATGTGATATAATTGCCAGAAATAGCGTTATTCCTCATGTAAACACACATAACCTGAAATAACAGGTATGCTTTAGATCTAAGGCTCCATTCTCACGGAGTAACGCGCCGCTCATTTAGACACGTAAACACGTGTCAGTGCGTGGCGCTGCAAAACAAATCCCATTGCTTTCAATGGGTGCCGGCTTATGCGCGCTACACATTGAAATCAGTGGGAGGCTTTATAACCCATTGATTTCAATGTGTAGCGCGTAAGTTGGCACCCATTGAAATCAATGGGATCTGTTTTGAAGCGCCACGCTCTGACATGTGTTTACGTGTCTATATGAGCGGCGCGTTACTCCGTGAGAATGGAGCCTAAAGGTGCAAAAATATACCTGACTTATTTCCTTTTTTTACACCGGAAGCAAAAAAGAAGCCAGAACACAATCACACTGCAACTTTTAGTGTCTGTTGTGTGTGTATAATGTAATATCTATCTATCTATCTATCTATCTATCTATCTATCTATCTATCTATCTATCTATCTATTATCTATAGTAATATACACATATAATGTAATATATACACACTAAGACTTACAGATGTGTGTGCGTATGATCGGAAGGCTCAAGTTATTTTCAAAAAAATAGACTAAACCTAATTGTAAAGCAAATGGAGTTTCTCTAGCCCTTGTATAGACAATACATGGAATGGCAATGTTTTTGTAAGCACTATCATGAGACAGCCTCAAGCTCTCGCATCCAGCATGATTAGCAGACAAAAAACTCATATGACTAGTTAAGAATGTACACAGTGTTGTAAGCAGCCCAGAGGTATTGTGAGCCGACATAAGCCCACTTCACATATCACAACACCATAGATCCTGCGTTCCAGTTGAAAGCCTGAAATAAGCTTTAGCTAAACTTGTTTGCAGACATCGCCTATACAACCACAGAGAAGAAAAAAGTAAAACTTTCAAAAGCAAAATTGTAAAACTGTATCGGGGTCTAAAATTAGATGCAAATTCAGCTAAAAATAGTGTGCGGTTGTGCCCTGGAGAATTGCATCCTTTGTCACATTAACTAGTTCACTACCAAAGGTGCACATGACAATTCTATGCAACGTGCATCTGTTCTTTACACATTCAGTTCATTGTAGCTGCAATGTTCTGGACGATGGTATGGAAAGAGGAGGCAAAGGACAGAGACGTGCGACCATGATAGGACAGAATAACAGGAAAATGCCTGGGTTACTTACAGTAATTCTCAGTGCAGAGGTATTCCACAAACATCCCTGCTTCTTGCTCACTTGCCAAGTGCTAATGTATGAAATGAGCAGCTGTTTCCTTTGAGCTTGTGCTGTGTCTTACTAAGTCACATGCCCCTCCTCTGATAAATCTAGCTACAGACTTTGCCAGGAGGTCAACATTTTGCGAATTTTTTTTTTTTTTCTTTAAAGATTATTTTATTTTTAGATGGTTATGACCTGAGCGGTGGCACGGCATTGAAATATAAACACCAAAGCAAGTGAGAAAGGGGTTTGTAATGTACAATCTGTCAGGAGCCCCGATGTGTGAAATGCGTGTGACTATTATTAGTGGGAATATTCTTATAGGGCAGAACTTCTCATTTTATGAGCTTTGTGTTGCAATGATGCCATGTACGTCACTATATGATCCTTAGTCCTTAGTCATATTGAAATAATGTGGTTCGATTTCATAATCTTGTATAGACAAATAGGATAAGATAGATAATGGTACATGCTAGCTGTATATACAAAGTCTGTAAAATGGTTTAACCCCTTCCCGCCAACGGCATTTTTTGATTTCGCTTTTCATTTTTGACTCCCCTCTTTCCAAACCCCATAACTTTTTATATTTTTCCACTCTCAGAGCCATATGAGGTCTTATTGTTTGCAGGACAAATTTTTCTTCATGATGCAAACACTAATTATTCTGTAGAATGTACTGGGAAGCTGGGAAAAAAATCAGAATGGGGTGGATTTGAAGAAAAAGTGCATTTGTGAGATTTTCTTACAGGCTTTGTTTTTCTGGCATTCAATGTGCAGCCAAAATGACATGTCCCCTATATTCTGTGTTTCGCCACAATTCCGGGGATACCAAATTTCTATGGTTATATATATATTTTAACCCCTTAGCAATAATCCAAAAGTGTGCCAAAATTTTTTTTTTCTAAAAGTCGCCATATTCTAACACCCTTAACTTTTTTATACTTCCGTGTACGGGATGCATAGGGCATCTGTTTTTTATGGGGCCGGGTGTACTTGTCAGTTCTACCATTTTGGGGAATTGTTATTGCTTGGATGACTTTTTATTCATATTTTTATCAGAGACAAAACAGTGAAAAAAACGTTGATTTGGCACTTTTGACTTTTTTTCCCGCTACGACGTTTACCATATGGGAAAAATATTTTTATAGATTTGTAGAGCAGGCGATTTCGGATACAGGGGTACCTAATGTGTATGTGTTTCACAGTATTTTAGTACTTTTATATGTGTTGTAGGGAAAGGGGGGTGATTTGAATTTTTAATATTATATATTTACTAGCAGTTACCTGCAACTTCGTCTGCGGTTTGGCGGTGGTGCCGAGCCGCTTATATTTCTTGTCCCCCTATCTGTGCCCCCAGTATCTTGTTCCCCACCATCTCTGCCCCCAGTATCTTGTCCTCCCCATCTGTGCCTCCAGCTTCATGTCCCCTCCATCTCTGCTCCCAGTTTGTTCTCCTCCCAACTCTGCCCCCAGCTTCATGTCCCCCCTTCTCTGCCCCAGTCCACTTCATCTGGCATCTGGCCCCAGTTTCTTCCCCCCCCCCACATCTCTGCCCCCCAGTCTCATGTCCCCCCCTCTCCGGCCCCCAGTTTCTTCCCTCCCATCTCTGCCCCCAGTATCTTGTCCCCCCATCTCTGCCCCCAGTATCTTGTCCCCCCATCTCTGCCCCCAGCTTCATGTCTCCCCTTCTCTGCCCCAGTTCACTTCATCTGCCCCCAGTTCCTTTCACCCCTATCTCTGCCCCCAGTTTCTTCCCACCCCATCTCTGCCCCCCAGTCTCATGTCCCCCATCTCTGCCCCCAGCTTCATGCCTCCCCCCCCTAAATCAGCCCCCTGTGTAGTACGACTCACCTTTGTCTTTGTCTTTGTCTGCTGTCTGTGCTGGCTGAGTGCACACACTTCTCGTGCTGCTACCTGTGGCGTATATGTAGCAGAGCAGGCCCGGCGTCATAGCAACCTGACGCCGGAGCTCGCTGTGCTTCATATAGGACACAGGTAGCAGCACGAGAAGTGTGTGCACTCAGCCAGCACAGACAGCAGACAAAGACAAAGGTGAGTCGTACTACACAGTGGGCCGATGTAGGGGGGGAACTGAAGCTGGGGAGCTTCTATAGCCGAGCCCGGAGGGGTCTTTGGAGGGTGACGGTGGCGATTTAAAGTAGCCTATTACACCTTCCTGGGAAATATGTAGGTATGTGTGAAATTTCACCAAAATCCGCTCGGCCGTTTGGCTGTGATTGAGGAACAAACATCAGAACATCCAAACATCCAAACACACAAACCCACAAACTCACAAACATTCACCTTTATAATATTAATAGAATATATATATATATATATATTTTTTTTTTCATGCATTTATTAGACTCCTAGGGGTTTTGAACCTCAGGTGTTCAGATCACTAATGTGATTCATTACAATGCTAATGCATTACAAAATACCGAGGCTTATATTGCAGGCTACATAGTGTGCACATAGCCTGCATAGGTCGGGGAGCCTTCACAAGGAAACGCATTGTGTTTTTTTCCGCAGCACTTTTCACAGCGCTTCAATTATGGCTAAAAAAGAAACCGTCAGCATTTCCGTTGGTCCAATTGACATACTACAATTTCCAAAAACTCTACATTTTGGAAATCGCAGCATTTCAGCTGCACATATTTTTCTACAATCTGTCTGAGGTTATTAGAATAAACTTGTCAACATACAGTACGTACCCCTAAGAGCTTAGTTAAACTTTTATAATGCTTAAGAACACCACCATAATACATTGCCTTGTCATATTCATGATGCTTTACATACAATGGCGAAAAAAGTTTTGTCTTTGGTTACCAGTATTGCTGATGGCAACGACAGCACAGACTGCAATTGATTTTTTTAACATAAAAAATAACGGAGCCCCAATGGAAATAAGCCTACTTGATGGATCCCAATATAAGTTGGAATTTCATGGTACCCATTATATAAATATAGTGTAGCTGTCATAACTATGTTATAAATGTAAGCTATAATGCATGTGTGAACAGAGCCTAAACAAGCTGCTGAATAAAACAATAAAAAATACGTCAGCAATACAAGCTCTCCCCGGTTCTGATAGTTTGTTACAATTACAATGTAGGTGAAATGTCCTTCTCCAGGCTGTTGTGCTCACAGTTGTTTGTCTAGACTGGATACAGTTGCAGAGCGTTCAGTATACAATGGTTAGACTTTCTGTATATTGAACTAGAAAATTTCTGACCTTTTTTCTTGAAGTTTCTTTCTAAAGTTCTGGAAAAAAGTGAAAGAAAAAAAAAAAGCCAGAAAACACCCCTCCCCCCTGAATAGCTACGTGTGTACAAACAAATGACCTACAAAAGCCAAAATAATTACCACCCCTCATTTGAAAAGTGCCCATCTCATCCTTAACCTCTTAAAGGGATTCTATCATTAGAATCCCTTTTTTAACTAAGTCTATTCTTTTCTTAGCCTTCGTTTTCTGATCCGCGCCGCCGTTCCTGAGAAATTTCTTATTTCTTCCATATGTAAATGAGTTTTTAGAAAGCACAGGGGGCGTTCACCTTTGCTCAAACAGCACAGGGCAAGTCCCCTGTGACGCCTCCATCTTCTTCTGCCGGCCGCCTCTTCGCCCCGTCACGGGCTGCATCTTCATTCAAAAGTGCCGACTGCGCATGTCCATCGTCCATTTTCCTGTGGCTGAACAGGTGCTCATGTAAGAGGCCACTGGAAAATGACCGATGGGCATGCGCAGTCAGCATTTTTGGATAAAGATGCGGTCGGTGACACAGCAAAGAGGCGGCCAGCAGAAGAAGATGGAGGCGTCACTGGAGAGTTTTTGGGCAGCACAGGTGAATGCCCCCTGCTGTTTGAGCAAAGTGGATCAGAAAAAGAAATGTAAAAGAAGAATAGCCTTTCTCAAAGCTATTCCGACGTGTTCTAAGTTAAAGAGGACCTTTCATCAGATTGGGCACAGGCAGTTCCATGTACTGCTGGAAAGCTGACTGTGCGCTGAATTCAGCGCACTATCGTCTTTCCCGATCTGTGCCCCGGGTAAAGCGCTATCGGTCCTGGTACCGTAGCGCTTTACAGTCAGAAGGGAGTTTGTGACAGTCAGTCAGGTACGTCCTTCTCCACAGCAGTGCCTATTGCACTGCATAGTGTGAGCGGGGAGGAACGCCTCCCTCCCCTCCTGATAATACACGCCTATGGACGAGCACTGTGAGCAGAGGGAGGGGGCTCCTGCTCACACTCTACAGCGCGATTGGTGCTGCTGTGGAGAAGGACGTTCCTGACTGACTGTCAGAAACGCCCTTCTGACTGTAAAGCACTACGGTACTGGGACCGATAGCACTTTACCCGGGGCACAGATCGGGAAAGCTGATAGTGCGCAGAATTCAGCGCACTGTTGGCTTTCCAGCAGTATATAGAACTGCCTGTGCCCAATCTGATGAAAGGTCCTCTTTAAAAAAGAGATTCTAATGATACAATCAATTTAAGAACTAGAGATGAGCGAGTAGTATTTGATCAAATACCTCCCCTGCATAATTATTGGTGTAATCGGTCAGTGCGGTAAACGCAGTAAAAATTCAATGCCCCTCCCACCTTCCCTGGCGCTTTTTTACACCAATAACTATGCAGGGGAGGTATTCGATTGAATACTACTCGCTCATCTCTATTAAGAACGCAACCTAGTTTGGGCTTTATAGACTGTGTGATTCTTTTTTTTTCTATCTTTGATAATTTTTCCATTGGCACAGTCATCGGAGGGCTTGTTTTTTGTGTGATGAATTAGATTTTTTAAGTGACATCATTCTGGGGTATTATTAATTTTTATTAATATTTTAAGGGAAAGAAAATATGAAAATTTATTTTAAGGGTTTTGTGTTTATGGTATTACAACATCGTTTTTTTTCAGCAGCAAACTGAAAAAAAAAATAGTCAAGGTCGCTGTTTATTTTATTTATACCTTGGTCTTTTCTTATGTCTTTTCTGTTGAACTTATGTTTGTCCAAAAGATTGCCAGATGGTCAATTATGATTCATCTCTACATAGAACTACTGACTCCAGTGCTTATCAAAATATGATCATTCAGCCTTGAGGATCCTGCACTGGTCAGCTGGCATGGCGTACTGCCTCAAGAACCATGCCTGCTGACAAGGAATTTTATGTACCTCTTAGCTCTGCGTGGTTGCAATTCTTAAAATAAAACTAGGAGTGGGTTAAAAACACAGAACAGGTACAAATATTTATATTGCACCTGATCTCTGTGTAGTCCCCACTCCTAATTTTGGCTGACAATCACTGAACAAAATCACTGACCAAACACTGCCATGTGAAAGCAGCCTTAATGTCCATAAAAACAGCCGTGTTTGTCCATACAAGTGCAATGGCTGCCACATGGCCATTGTAGAATTCATGATTTTTGATATGTGTATTCACATGTCACTACATATGTCTGTTTCCTGCGATAAATGGGTGATAAAAAAACAGCCTTAGGCTAAGCATATAGCAAAACGCAGCAAAAAAAAAAAAAAAATCTATATTTTAAGCAAGTTTGTCAGCAGGGAAAGGGTTGTGCAACTAGCCCCAATTGTAAGGGAGTTGCTAGAGGACCAATCCACACAACAAGATAGTGAGCCTTAAGTTGACCCCCCATGTCCCTTTCTACTTATATGACCTGTCCTAAGCAACAGGTGACAACTGGGCGGCAAAACCATTCCTAGATATATGTGATGACACAGAATGTAGACAAGATAAACAATAACAGAGGGGAGTTGAGCTACCCAAGGGGTCAGTAACAGTTGAGCAACACAGTACAGAATCGGAATCCAAGAGAGTAGTAAAAGGTAAATCCAGAGGTCAGAAATATCAATACAGGTAACAAACAGCAAGAGAGAATAGCCAGCACACACAAGGCAATAGCAAGCACCAATGTGAATGTGAGCCAAGAATAAATCAGAAGGAAAAACCCGCCCCAGACCTGATAGGAAGATAGGCTGTCAATCACACAGGCAAGGCTAACATTAACTATTAGAGGGGCAGAGGGAAACCAAGGTGAAGGAGATGGCTGTTGTGGAAAATCAATTACCAAAATGGGGGAATAGGACAGTGTTCAGACAACACGAGAAAAATCCTAAGCAAGGAATCAAAACTGAACACACCTCCTGCGCTGCAGCATGCAAGCAGATGGTGCAGAAGTTCCAATGGGTGCGGATGTAACACCAGTACCTTGTAGTGCAGAGTCTGCTCAGAACATTCATTACTTTAGTTTTGGGAATTGTTGACTTAGAAAATCATAAAAAACCACCAGGTACAAAGATTTAAGCAAAAATAGAAAAACGGTTTTATTGTATAAAATCCACATATAACAATACAAAAAAGAATGGAGGGGGCAACTGAGTTACCCAATAATTAGGAGTGAATATGGGAAAAGTGGAAAGTATGCACATGAAAGATGGATTGGTATGGCTAACAAAACCATAGGCCCACAGGTATATATAAAGCAGCAGAAATACAGCAGAAACAAGACAAAATGTATTGCTATAATAGCAGAAGTAACATGCCACAATTGTGAATCTCCTACCCGAATGTAATAAACATTAAGGCCCATGGATGGTGCAAACAATACATAATTATAATAATAATAATAATAATAATAATAATAACAGTAGCATACAGACCGTATAGGCCAAGAGGCCAAATATCCCACTCCACTCCACACCCGACGCGCGTTTCGCCCGTTAGGGCTTTGTCAAGGGATCCCTTGACAAAGCCCTAACGGGCGAAACGCGCGTCGGGTGTGGAGTGGAGTGGGATATTTGGCCTCTTGGCCTATATGGTCTGTATGCTACTGTTATTATAATTATGTATTGTTTGCACCATCCATGGGCCTTAATGTTTATTACATTCGGGTAGGAGATTCACAATTGTGGCATGTTACTTCTGCTATTATAGCAATACATTTTGTCTTGTTTCTGCTGTATTTCTGCTGCTTTATATATACCTGTGGGCCTATGGTTTTGTTAGCCATACCAATCCATCTTTCATGTGCATACTTTCCACTTTTCCCATATTCACTCCTAATTATTGGGTAACTCAGTTGCCCCCTCCATTCTTTTTTGTATTGTTATATGTTGTATTGTTATATGTGGATTTTATACAATAAAACCGTTTTTCTATTTTTGCTTAAATCTTTGTACCTGGTGGTTTTTTATGATTTTCTGTTTGATTACACCAGAGATCGTACCTATATATGGTATATGTTTGTTTATTTATGAATTGTTGACTTATTCGCACTAAAAAAAAAAAAGACTAAACTGACTATGCTTTACTTCGCAAATCCCCTGACCAGCAGCCTTTATAGGGTCGAAATGCATTGAGATGGAGAATTAATAGGGTCTGTCTAGGGACAGTTCTGGCCCTGCCCTTGTCAGGTTGGGTGTTTTAGATCCAGGGTTTAAGGAATGAATAGGGTCACAGTGCCTTCTTCCCTAAGCACGGACCCTGAGATCCTTTGATGAGACTCACTATTTCCCCCGACCACACTTTGACAGTTCTAATTTGAAATATTTCACAATAGTGACACATTAAGCATATTTATTAAACGTTATATTTTAGTCATCTATTAATATAGCATTCTTATATATGTTAGAATTCAATTAGCTGAAATGGGAAAATGTGGTTATTTCATCTGATGATTAGCTATAAAAATACTGCAGATGACCATTTGCAAAAACCAGCTACCAATAATAGATTGGCTCAATTTTTGGGCTGCAGTTAGATGAAAATTAAAGTGTTTGGCAAGATCGGCCACTTTACGAAGACTTACTATATTCTTTGTAACTAAGCTATTTCCCTGATCAGACACATTAGTTCTTACTGTTGTTGATTGGATCATTGATACAACAATTCCACCATTGATATTACAAGCATATCATGGGTGTCCAAAACATGTATAGCCCACTTTACTTCCTTACAGATCATACTACAGCACTCTTATGCAAATTCTACGTAGCCCACATATTGACAAGTATCATCTGCAAAATTAATAACTCTGAAAGCAGATTATTTATATACAGTAAGAATTCTAGGCTTTGTCTAGTAGTTGTCTATAGGCCTTGTAGTAGTTGTCTATAGGCTTTGTAGTAGTTGTCTATAGGCCTTGTAGTAGTTGTCTATAGGCTTTGTAGTAGTTGTCTATAGGCCTTGTAGTAGTTGTCTATAGGCCTTGTAGTAGTTGTCTATAGGGTTTGTAGTAGTTGTCTATAGGCTTTGTAATAGTCGTTTATAGGCCTTGTGGTAGTTGTCTATAGACTTTGTAGTAGATGTCTATAGGCCTTATAGTAGTTGTCTATAGGCCTTGTAGTAGTTGTCTATAGGCCTTGTAGTAGTTGTCTATAGGCCTTATAGTAGTTGTCTATAGGCTTTGTAGTAGTTGTCTATAGGCTTTGTAGTATTTGTTTATAGGCCTTGTGGTAGTTGTCTATAGGCTTTGTAGTAGTTGTCTATAGGCTTTGTAGTAGTTGTTTATAGGCCTTGTGGTAGTTGTCTATAGACATTGTAGTAGTTGTCTATAGGCCTTGTAGTAGTTGTCTATAGACTTTGCAGTATATTTCTATAGGCCTTGTAGTAGTTGTCTATAGACTTTGATTAGTAAAGACAGCAGAGTTAGGTATGAATGCACTTGAACATAGGACTCTATGTTCTTCAATTTACTAGCATATCAGGTTCTTGTATGGAATGAGAAAAATGTTTCTCTCTATTAAAATATTATCTAGATTAAACAGAGTTACTTAGTTTTAAGTGGGAAAAAGTGACCGTGCTTGAAACAGTTGACGTATGTTTGAATACTATCGGTGATCACATGTGGGTCACTAAGTACCATAGGGAGCGAAAACAAAACAGCACCATTCAGAATATAACTGCTGCAATTCATCTGTAATGAGAATTTTCATTTGTGCCGCTAGCAGTAAATATATACAGTAGGATATGAAGGCATTCATGTCTGTGACTTCAGGCTGTATAGGAATATAATATACATTATTGTCCTACTGCCATAACAGACATAAAAAGTCCATACAATATTGTCTGCAAAGCCGACTAGATCAATGATTATATCTGTATACATGATTGGTTATTTATAGGCTTTGTTGGTAAATTCCAAGAGTTATATGAAATCTTAAGGCCTATGTTCTATTGTATCATTACAGGCATACAAGTAGTTCTGTACTTTATTCATATATATCAAGGTTGACTGTATATATTCTAGAGTTAATGGAACACTCATGATGTGTTATACCATGTGGGGAGCCGCATGATACAGGAGTGTTGACTGGTGTTGTTCCCAAAATGTTCCATTACATTCATAAACAATCAAACCATCCTCATAGTTAAAGACCTGTGGGAGAAGCCAAGTGACATACATCATCTGATAGGCACTGTACTTGGTGTGTTTTTTGTTATTTTTTAATCGAACTCCATAAGCCATTTTAGTGCTGATACAAATTAGGGTATACTAGACAAGTGGGTGGTTACACTTTGATTTCTCTTGGGGTGGGGTCTGTTATGCAGTGTTATTGATCAGTGTATCCCACATTGCATCAACATTAATAGGGCTTATATCTTTGAAATAGCTGTATGGATCTGGACTAACAAAACATACAAATTCTTATGTTGACCGCACCATACGTTGACAGACAGTTAACATCAACTATAATTTAGTTAAGGACTCATATTTCTAATAAAACCAATTCTATATAATATCATGACATGCTACCAAAACTTGTGACAGGCTGCAATTAACGACATAAACCTTGGGATAGATATCTTGTTACAAAATAATGTGAAATGTTGTTTTGAAAAGCTGGTCATCCGACAACCCACATAGCTGTACAGCCAAAAGGAAAGACGCATATACACAGTTCAACACATTCCACTATGCAGTGCATAAATTGAAGTTATTCTAACCCAGTCTCCATTGAGCCTTCCAATACATGTCGCTAACAAACACACTCTAGGACAGTATAATAGTATGAAATGGAATGAAAATGGATGAATGCATGTAGTTTGGCCCTTGTCAGATTAGAACATCTACTGTATAACATGTCCTCAGGAACCATGCACGTGTGAGCAAAGCAGTAATGGAAGTAGATAGCTAATTCTAACCTCAATGACTCGATATTATTCCTATCTCAGATATTTATGGCATATCTGCACTATAGGTGGGTGTCTTACCTGTGGAGTAATGTACTCCAATATACACAACAGTCACAATTATTAATCATCCAATTCATTCACCATACCAGTATAGTAGGACACGGTGTCCATACTCTTATGTATTACTGACCCATAGGCACTGAGTGTGCTGTTATATGGTGCATCCATGAAAATACCTGTGTTATAGGACATTCAATGGAGCATCTTACAATTTATTTTTTCTCATATATCCTTGACAAATAAAAACCCAACATATAAGTATTACAGAAATAGAGAATGGATATACTACTTTTTGACAGTCTTATTACAGACTAGCCTCTGCCCATGACTTCATCTGCGTGTTGTTGGCATCAATGATCCGCCTACATTCAGCAAAGTGCTGTGATCGATGGTTCGCCTACTCCGGTGTTTCGGCAGCTCTCAAGCGATCCTGCTGCTGAACTTGTTCCTAACACCATGCCTGTGATTATTTCGATATCTCAGCAGCTCGCTGGGACGCCATATAATGAGCACATTGTTGGCGTTGATGATCCACCTGCTCTGGCGTTTCGGCAGCTGTCAAGCTGGCCTGCCGCTGAACTTGTTCCTTGTGCTGTGCCCCTGATTGTTCCGATATCTCAGCAGCTCGTTGTGATACCATATAATGAGTGTCTTGTTGGCGTCGTCGATCCCCCTGAACTCCGCTTGAGGAGAACTCTGTGACTTTGGGCTACCTTCATAGCTTCATTGTTTTAGAATTTTGCGACAAATTAGATTTTAAGAACCATTTTTTTTTTTTTTTTTTTAAAATGTAGATTGTGAACCCCACATAGAGCTCACAATGTACATTTTTCCGTATCAGTATGCCTTTGGAATATGGGATGGAAATCCATGCAAGCACAGGGAGAACATACAAACTCTGCAGATGTTTTTTTTTTTTTTGCCCTTGGCAGGATTTGAACACTGAGCCACCATGTGGCCCCCAATTTTTAGAACCATTTGTATTGCTCCAATGGGTATATGTTTACAGCTCCTACAGAGACTTATGTGCTTCCATAAACATAAACATGGAACAAACAATTGTACCGAGCGACCAAATTCTGTCCGCTCCAACAGTCCTTTTGGAGGTATTGACAGTAATGAACTGGAGCACTGATGAGCAGCAGGAATGTGCTTCCATAGAAACTGACACAAAATAAGCTTTCGGTAATGGTGACACATAGGTTTTTATAGTAGCTGAATACACAAAAACAACACAACATAAGCAGGATTAGTTTTTAAAATTGTTTAATTTTTGTATAATATTGAGTAATATTGACCTGAATAAGATATATGTTTATTATCATCATTATTCTTTTTCTATATTAGATTATGGATCTTAGAATTGCAAAATTAGACCATGTTTCTCCCTATATCACACAGTATGACCTTTGCTTCAATTGCATTCATATTGTCTGTAAACAGCACAATGCTTGCTTATTGGTAATATATATATATATAGCATTCACATTTAAATATAGCCTTCACATCTGTAGCACATGACATATAGTAGTATGACTAGAAAGTATTTGGGAAGAAATGAAAGCACAGGCATATTTCACATGAGACACTTCTTTCCATTACACTTAATCAGTAATGTATTATAGAGGCCGAGCTCCATGTGCACAATTCCCAGAGAAAGCTCAGCATATGAGTAGGAACTTCTCTTCTGGTTTAATCCCCTCCTACTGCGTTTTTTTTTTCCACAACTGTTTTATTTTTACATTTAATGGCAAACCATGTATTACGATATTGTATATACTCGAGTATAAGCCGAATTTTTAAGCACAGTTTTTGTGCTGAAAAAGCCCCCCTCAACTTATACTCGAGTCAAGCAAAAAAAAATAAAAAATTTTAGTAATAGTAAAGCAATAGTAATGTATAGAATCTCCCATAAAATAGCGGGGAAAAAAAGCTTTAAAAAAATATAATAAAAAAATTAAGTAAATAAAAGTTCTAAATCCCTCCTTTCCCTAGAATACATATAAAAGTAGAAAATGACTGTGAAACACAAACACATTAGGTATCCCTGTGTCTGACAGTGCCCGGTCTACTGAATATAGGAGATCTGCAGTGCTCCTGTTCCGTCAGGAAGGGGTTAATAGGAGCACTGCAGATACCCTATAGTCTGAATTCCACGTGCGGGGAAAAAACCCAGTCCTTAAGCTCAGGGAAGGGGCAGACAGACAACCAAAACACCTCCTCCCCATCCTCAGCACCCAGCAACTACTGCACCCAAAAAAACATTTTAATTTTTGAAATTTTCCAGTAGCTGCTGCATTTCCCCCCTAGGCTTATACTCGAGTCAATAAGTTTTCCCAGTTTTTTGTGGTAAAATTAGGGGGGTCGGCTTATACTCAGGTTGGCTTATACTCGAGTATATACGGTATATGGGGTGAAATGGGAGAAAAAACCTGCAGTGTTAAAGTGACATGTTATCTATATTTTTTTATATTAGTGTATTTATAGAAACAACACATTTATATCGTTTTTTTATGTTTAAAAATGAAAAATACTTTGACAAAATATATTTTGCATTATATTATTATTCATTCTTCATCTGAGATTGTAGTACTTATATTATAATACTTGTAACAGACCAGCTTTTTATTATGTCCTCATATGTAAAACCAAATTCAAAGACGGTGTACTGTGTTTTTCTCATGACTGTCTATATCGTAATATTACCCTTTACACACATGGTCCTTTATTATATTTGATCCAATTTCATTATGTTTAGTTGTTAATAGTTTGTCTTCATCTAACAGGTAAGGAGTGGCCACAGCTAAAAAAACACTGTGGGAAAAACCGCGGCGCGGTGGCAACACATGGCGGTTTTTTCACCAGTGCTTTTTACAAAAAATCCACGGAAATTTCCTCTGTGGACTTTCTGCTTTAGAGGACCTATAGGGAAACCACCGGCATTTACGTAGTTTGTGTGCTTTCCGCATGGTCTCCACATGGAATATGCAGACAGAAAAGTAGTTCACCATCTACTTTCCTGTCCGCATGACTTGTGCGGAGACTGTGCGGAAAGCACACGGACCCCATTATAGTCTATGGGGTCCATGTGCTTTCACTGCACACCGCTTGCCAATGCATTCGGTAGTCTGTTCGGGGGGGTCCCCATGCAGACTCCCCCGAACGAATTATCGACGCAGATGTGAACGAGGCCTTAGTTTAGCAGATAAGCAATGGCTTGAATTTAGAAGACATTTTCACCACTGATATCAAGGAGCCTGATGCAACAATGAGTTAAAGTCTCTTTGGTTGGTGAGTGTTAATGTCAGGACTCATTATTTTTAATTGAATGCAGTTACCGCATCAGGAGGAGGTTTATCACATAAAATGTATCTAGAAGCAAATCTAATTGTTTAATTAAATGTAAAATACCCCCCTAGATATCACTGACGCTAAATTTACACTTCTTTTCCCAATTCTTTAAAGTCTAATATTAAAAAAGATCTACTGAACTTCGACCTACTGCATGACTTATAAAAGATATCAATAAAAGACAGATAAAAATAAATGAACATAATATTACAAATTAATCGAAGAACACTGGGGCAGATTTATGAAGACACATGGGTGTTCAGAGCCATGGAGCAACTCATTTTCATTGTCATATACACCACATTTCTGGCAAATATGGCCGAGTCGGTGACCCTGTCCCTTCTACCACTCTAATGTTGTAATATGATGATGTATTCTTCATGGGGGGGCTTTCTGAGATATTTAAGGATATCTTTCTTCCTGTGACTATGAGGATACTAAATTTGCATCTGACTGTTGTTATCCAGCATAGAAGCAACAAGGAGGAAGTAGAACACAGGAAGTGGATTAGAGAAGACAGGAAATCCAGGCTTCCAATACACAGGCGGCCAACACACCACAGCTCCGAAATCAATAGATTGTTAAAAAAAAATCGTAGCTGCAGCAAGTTACTGCTATACCTTAAAGAATGGCTGTCACCAAGAGTGAAAAGCTAAATGACATAATGGCAGATATTATTGGAGACTCTGCTGAGAGCAGCAGACCCCATTATAGTTCATGGGGTCTTCCAGTAGCCTCAGACGTGAACCAAGCCTTGCTTACCTATCTTTCTTTCTTCCTATGATTATGTGATTTATTTCCACATGCACATGTTAAAGGCTATTTATGCATATGTGGGCCTCTATCAGCATGATTTTGCTGATAGAGCCCCTTTAAGCACTTGAGGATTATAAGTGGAGTATTATAAATTATATTGTATGGGGTCCACCATGGGATATTATACAGTGTGGGGGCTGCAATGGGACATTATACAGTGTGGGGGCTGCAATGGGACATTATACAGTGTGGGGGCTGCTATGGGATATTATACAGTGTGGGGGCTGCAATGGGACATTATACAGTGTGGGGGCTGCTATGGGATATTATACAGTTTGGGGGCTGCAATGGGACATTATACAGTATGGGGGCTGCTATGGGACATTATACAGTGTGGGGGCTGCTATGGGACATTATACAGTGTGGGGGCTGCTATGGGACATTATACAGTGTGGGGGCTGCTATGGGACATTATACAGTGTGGGGGCTGCTATGGGAAATTATACAGTGTGTGGGCTGCTATGGGACATTATACAGTGTGGGGGCTGCTATGGGACATTATACAGTGTGGGGGCTGCTATGGGACATTATACAGTGTGGGGGCTGCAATGGGACATTATTCTGTCTCAGGGATCTTTGGTATCAATGAGGGGTTTCCCTTTTCTAATAGCCTGAGGTCCATGGTACCCTTAGTCCTCCTGTGTGGTATGTAATGAATGCAACTTACCACTCACTCCTTAAAGGGGTTGTCCCATCACAAGGATCCTATCTATATTGCTTGTTAATGTGAATGTAAGACTTTTCCTAAATACATTGCTTCAGCAAAACTGCTTTGTTTGTCCACTATCTTACTTTATTCAACGTCTCTGGAGAAAATCACGCTCACCTGCAGATTTCCTCCACTTCAAGTTTATGCTTAAAACATATAGCTCTGCCCTTTACCTCGCCAAACAAGACTATTTCACCGCCCTCATCTCTTCTCTCTCCAGCAACCCTAAAAGGCTTTTTGAAACCTTTCACTCCTTACTCACAACCAAGGTACAGACGCCATTCACAGACCTTAGTGCTGATGACCTGGCCATGTATTTCCATGATAAAATTGATAAGATCCGTCAGGAAATTACTGCCCAAGCCCCAGGTGGCATTGATCCCACCACCTACCATAGCAATGATCCCCTCACCAATTGCACCTCAGCCTGTCCATTCTCATCTTTTGAACCTGTTACAGAAGAGGAAGTCTCCCAGCTACTTTCTTCATCTCGCCCCACAACCTGCAGTAGTGACCCCTTCCCCTCACACCTTCTCCAATCTCTGTCCCCTGCTGTCACTACTTACCTTACTAAAATATTTAACCTCTCTCTCTCTTCTGGAATCTTCCCATCCTCCTTCAAGCATGCTGTTATAACCCCGCTACTGAAAAAACCCTCCCTGGACCCATCCTGTGCTGCTAACTATCGACCCGTCTCTAACCTCCCCTTCATCTCTAAACTTTTGGAACGCCTGGTTTATTCTCGGTTAATCCGTTATCTCTCTGCTAACTCTCTGCTTGACCCCTTACAATCTGGTTTCCGCGCTCTGCACTCTACTGAAACAGCTCTCACAAAAGTCTCTAATGATCTACTAAAGGCTAAATCCAATGGTGACTTCTCTCTTCTTATTCTTCTGGACCTCTCTGCAGCTTTTGACACTGTTGACCATCATCTCCTCCTCACTATGCTCCGCTCAGTCGGCCTCAATGACACTGCGCTCTCCTGGTTCTCCTCTTATCTCTCAGACCGCACTTTCAGTGTATCATTCGCGGGCTCTGTTTCCTCCCCTCTTTCCCTTGCTGTTGGGGTTCCTCAGGGCTCGGTCCTCGGCCCCCTGCTCTTTTCTCTCTACACAGCCCCCATTGGACAAACCATCGCCAGATTTGGCTTCAGGTACCATCTTTATGCTGATGACACCCAATTATACACATCTTCCCGTGACATCACCCCTGCACTCATACAGAACACCAGTGACTGTCTCTCTGCTTTCTCTAATATCATGTCCTCGCTCTATCTGAAACTAAATCTCTCTAAGACTGAACTACTACTGTTTCCACCATCTAACAGATCTGTCCCTGATATATCCATTGCAGTCTCAGGCCTTACTATAACTCCTAGGCAGCATGCCCGCAGCCTCGGGGTCATATTTGACGCAGACCTTTCCTTCACCCCTCATATTGAATCACTCGCACGTTCATGTCACCTCCACCTCAAAAACATCTCCAGAATACGCCCTTTCCTTACCAGAGATACACTAAAGACACTTATTGTCTCTCTGATTCATTCTCGCCTTGACTACTGTAACTCCTTACTAATCGGTCTTCCCCTCACTAAACTCTTCCCTCTACAATCTATTCTGAATGCAGCGACCAGGCTCATCTATCAGGCTAGACGCTACAGCGATGCCTCTGGTCTGTGCCAGTCACTACATTGGCTGCCTATTCATTATAGAATAAAATATAAAGTTATTACTCTCATCCACAAGGCTCTCCATAATGCCGCACCTCCCTACATTTCTTCCCTCATCTCTGTCTACCGCCCAACCCGTGTTCTCCACTCACTCAATGAACTAACACTTACATCCTCTATTATCAGAACCTCCCACGCTCGTATACAAGACTTCTCCCGAGCTGCACCACTTCTCTGGAATGCTCTACCCCGGACAATAAGATTAACTCCCAACTTCTACAGTTTCAAACGCAAACTAAAGACGCATCTTTTCAGACTAGCCTATCACAATTCCTAATGCACAAAATTGTCTGAACACTGTATAAGCAATGCCGCCCCTGCTACCTCTTGTGTCACCCCCTCTACCTCATAGATTGTAAGCTCTTTTGAGCAGGGCCCTCAGTCCCATTGTGTGAAATGACGTTCTTTGTTATGTATGTCTGTATCTGAACCCTATAAATTGTACAGTGCTGCGGAATATGTTGGCGCTATATAAATAAAATGTATTATATTATATTATTCAATTATTGTTTACACATCCCTTGACTTATCTGGTCAAAAGTCCAGTGACATAGCTGCCTGCTGTGAGGGGGAGGGAGGAGGGGCTAAGTTCTGTGTCTCTCTATTTTATTAGTCCCCCTCCCCCCCCTAGGGGGCTTGAACCTACAGTCAACTGTATTGCCGTCTATGGGACTTTCTGTATATTACTATTACGGCTGATCATAGACCCAGCCGTAATACTAATATAGCCGTGACAGGCCTGGGAGCCTTCATTAGGCTCCCGGCTGTCACCGGAACAGGTCGGCTCCTGCGATATCGCCGGGCAGGAGCCGGCCTGCAACTGTACAGGTATGGGGTCGGTGGGGACTGGCCCTGGTGGGGGGGGGGGTATTATACACCTTGGGGGGAAGGGGCCGCCAATACAGACCCGGCAGCCGCTGTAATAGAAAGGCAGATGCCGGGGAGGGATAGACGCCGGATGCGTAGCGATATTCCGGCGTCTAACCCTGCAGCATCCGCCTTTCTATTACAGCGGATGCTGGGTCTGTATTGGCATTGTGAAGGCTGGGGAACTGACTGGTCTTCACAATGCTGCATCGGGAGCGCGCACGCAGAGCTAGCGGCAAAGAAAGCCGCTGGCTTTGCATATGTAACTCCGCCCACCAATGACGCAACAAAGCAGGAAGAAAGAAGATTTTCCAGCAGCGAAGAGTGGTGAGTATGCGACGTGGGAATACCCCTTTAAGCATCACTGAGTGTGGGGCAATTATATGTGGGAACACTGCGGGGTCATTTTGTTATATGAATGGACACCGCGAAGGTCATTATTTTACATGTGGGGAAATAGAGCACTAGAGCATTCCTGGCATGTACACATGAATGTAAACCAAAAGCGTAATGTGAATATAGCTTTAATGACATAGGATATTTTACAGTAAGAACAAAAGGTGTTCAACTATGGAATTCGGACCCTGCAACTTGCAAGTGGATGATTTGCTATAAGGGTACTTCTGTATATGTGCTTAGAAATAACAGTACAAATAGAGTCATCTGGACCCCAGACATTGAAGGCAAACAGCCCTTTACCATCTACTATAGTGTGATAGCTTTGGTTTAGATATATAAATTCATCTTTAGTTACATTTATCACTTGTTCTTTTTTCAGATTATACACATAGGCCAATGGTTCAATGGCGTGCCTACTATGGAGACAGTGTAGGCAATAGTTATGGGGCCCCAAAGTCCCACTAGCACCACTGTGATCTCTATATATGTCAGGTATTCCAAGTAACATACATCCTTATAAAGCTTGTCAGATATGTCCCCCATTTACCATTCAGGACATCATTAACCCTTAAATTAAAAGTATATGGTCAAAAAAGGGGGCTGTGCAGAAAGGGTACCTGCCTGTTACCTGGACTAGTGGACCGTGGGCCGTGGTGAGCACACAGTTATCATTTTTGCATTGTTTTTTTTTTATTTTTATATCCTTAACACATTTACTTAACAATTTCAAGAGATATTTTTAAGAGGACCCAATTCTGACAATGCTCCAGGGTCCTGTGATTGTTATGTACAGCTCTGCCTTGGTCACTACCCTAATGTCTGCATGGCTCTCAGTAATAGACATATCCAACTAAATGAGCATATTAAACTAATAAAATAGCCTAAAATTACATAATAACAGTGAAAATATATGACTTCTCAGGTAATAATACAAGTGCTTAATATAATGCACTGAACTCCATGTAATTGTATTAAATTG
Organism: Leptodactylus fuscus; assembly: GCF_031893055.1. NCBI lineage: Eukaryota > Metazoa > Chordata > Amphibia > Anura > Leptodactylidae > Leptodactylus > Leptodactylus fuscus. Next base: position 44,099,524 of record NC_134267.1, read on the forward strand.
AGACAAATGAGTCGCTACGTGCAAGAAAAAATTCAGTTTATGCAAAAATAAGCTAAAACAAAAATAAATGTCTTTACACGTTTGGTTCCATTCTGAGCTCTCCTTGTGAGATGTGAAGCATGTGTTGCTCTGTCAGTAGCACTGTGCTATATAAAGAGAGGCAATGTATCAAGTTTGCCTGAGTTTATTTGGCAGAAAATAAGATTTATTTTAAGGTATTACCTCTGATCTCAGCATTGGCTTCTACTGTGCAGATGTACACTGCCTAAAGAGATCCGCCATTCCTGACCTTGTCCTAGGCTCAGTCCTCTTCCTCCATCAGATCACACACGTATTTTCCAAGACCCTCCTTAGATTTTATATTAAGATGTGCTTCTTTTTGCCAGGTCTGGACAGTGTCCTGCTCACTCCCTGTAGGTCTACATAAAAAGCCTGTATGAAGGTCTTTGCCGTAAAATTGTAGATGACTTGACTGAGCAGCAAACACATTTCCTTCTATTCTTTCTTAAGTTCATTTTCCTGCTTCCAGGCATGTTTTTTTTTCTTCTTCTTAATTTGACTATAAATAGGTTTGACAACCGCAGCTCCGAGTAGAGGCCCAGGCAGGAAGCATGCGACAAACAAGGTAGAATTATTATTTGTTTCTAACAATGCATAAACCTGAATGCACATATCCTTTCTCAATATGGCCATTGAAAGTGCAGGGATAGTTCAGGTCGCATGACATTCTATTATTGAAGTTTATGGTTGCAGACCGTATTGTCATTACTAATAATAATTCCTTTTACGTATTTGCAGTTAAGTTTAATGGAACATTTTTCTCTACCTGGTAAAACGGTGACAATGTCAGGTGCCGGGCCAGAGCCTCCGCTGCGATGCACGGAAGCTGCCGCCTGCTGCACTATCTGCACTGGGTCCGGCACTTCCAGGTCCTTCAGGGGGAGGACTGGAACCTCCTCAATAGTCTGCGGGGGTTGCCAGTCTCCTCCTGGGACCATAACCCGGACTTCTGGGGTCAGGCGGTAAGCCACAGGTTATTTAGGCCTGACTCTGGCTCCAGCTCATCGCTCGTTATTCAGATTTCCTGGTATCAGCTCACCCTGTGCTCCTATTTGCCCCTGACCTGCTTTCCTGCCTCCTCCTGTGTATCTGCTATTTGCCTCCCATGTATGACCCTGTTTGCATTCCAGAACTCCTCTCGTCGACCTGCGACTCTGTACCACATGCCCTCCAGTATATGACCCGGCTTTCCTGAAGACCACCTCCCCTTGATCTGCGACTCTGTACCTCGTGATCTGCAGTGTATGACCTGGCTTGTCTGATTATCCGTTTTCTTCATCCTTCTGTACCACATGACTTCCAGTATATGATCCGGCTTGCCTGAAGACCACCTCTCCTTGACCTGCGACTCTGTACCTCGTGACCTCCAGTGTATACCCGGCTTGTTTGAATACGTCCTGTCTCATCCCTGGAAACTGCATGACCTCCTGACTACCAACCCGGCTTGTATGACTACTCTGCGGTGCGTCCGCCATCTCCTGGCAAATTCCCATTCCTGCACTCAACTCCTCTGACCAGCTTCATCTGTTTCTTCACCCACCTAGGTGAGTGGTTTTCGGATTCTGGGTCATGCTGTAATTTGGGGTGTGCTGTGCGTGTGACGCCATCTGAACAGCTGCGGTTCTGGGTTCCATAATTTACCAGTCCAGTTCCACCATCAAGAGCTCTGGTGAAGACCTCTGGGACCTGGTTCTGATCCGGTTTGGAGGGCGTTGGATGCTCAGTACTGTTTTGCCTCAGTATGCAGGGGAATCTGATTGCCCGGGACTAACTGTCCGTTCTATATTGAATTTGGTTCCTAACAGAGAACAGTGTTATGTAGAATTCAGTCAATGTAATGGTCAGAAATCCTAGACCCACCATAGTTCAAGTGAACTCAACTTGTCTGGGCTCTGTCGCATTCTTGACACCTTTGGATAGGTTATCAGTATCTGATCAGTGCGGGGTTGGACACCCAGATCCCACACTGATCAATTGTATTGGACAGCTTTTGGCAATATGCTGTACAACAGAAAGAAGCAGAAGGAAACTCTGATCCTATTTGAGTGAATTGGGTTGAGTTAATGTAACCTGCAGTTTTCTGGTGCTGCCCCTATACAACAAATGGCATCTTCCGCTTATGGCTCCGTCTGTAATACCTGTACCTGCGGCAAAGGCTTTACCGGTACAACCGATCAGTAGGGAGTTAAAGAGTCGAAAACCCCATAGATCAGATACTGATGATCTATCCTGTCGATATCAGAAATGTGACAGAACGAGGACATCCCATTTAAATCACCCATACACCTTTAATAGCTGCCTCCAAATGCTCGTTCAGCCAACAGCCATTTTCCCAAACCGTCAATACATATGTACGCTCAGAAAAGAGACAGCTATATCACATACTGTAGGTCTTTCTGAGGATTGAACAAGCTTTGACCTCAAGGACCCAGGGAAACCTTTTTTCTTTTGCCTCCCCAGATTCCATTGGGCAGTTTTTTTTTTAAAGGGAAGTTTCCAGGTCCATACAGTGTGCTTGAACAAAAAGTGTCAAAAACCTTGTCAAAAAATGTGACAAAAACCGCATCATGTAAAAAAATGAGTCAAAAAATCGTTTCCTACTTCCTGAAACAGATTTTTTCGGCCTACAAAAAACTCAGTGTGAACATACCCTAAAGCTTACCTATATGTTTTACTGTAAGAACAGAGTCCTCAGGGAATATATGGTCATACCTGACTACACTTTTCAGTAAATTGAAATATGGTTTGTCAGTGCATTCCCTTGCCCCAAATGCAGGTCCGATGGTCACTCTTTTGGCATCCAATAGATCCTTCCAGTATATTCTTTATTTTCCCCCGAAAAACAAATAACATTGTAATACAGGCTAATTTTATTCCATTTTGTGGAAAGTCCGAACCTCCAGTCATCTGGGATATGGTATAGGATTCTAGTTTCTGATATGTTTGGCCCCGCGAGTGTATCCTATGTATGGTATCTCGCAGACATAAGAGATGAGCTATTCAGCAGTCTCCTGCAGCCATGTGTTGTCTGTCCTTCTTAACTGATTCCTTATCAAAGCTTCTACAACAAAGGCCGATTTCTGTCATTCAGATGAGATAACCAGCCAAGCAGAATAGTGTGATCAGCAGCGAAACCTCCAGATAAAATGGTAATGAACAAAGTGACAGAAGTCATAGTGACAAGGCTTAAAGTGGACACCATGTTTAATAGCTGCAATATTGGTAATGTAGACAAAAATCCTCTCTGCTAAAAGGAGAATGGTATGGGAAGAATTACCTTTATAGACAGAAATGGGTAAGATGACGTGATGGGACAGCACATCGCTGCCCTGCTATAGGCCCCGTCCTAGCTACTATAGAGAAACGCGCACTATAGCTGAGCATCGCCTAGTATTTAACCCTTTAGGGACCAATTTGACCATAAGAAGAGTTCTCCCACAATATTCTGTTTGCAGTAGGAGCCCTGGAATGATATTTCTGTCCTTTTGCTGCTTTTGAAGCCATAAAAATGAAGGGTTCAGAAGGAAGTCACCTTCAGAAACAAAAAAAATACTGATGTCCATTGTATGTCCATTTTACTTTTATCGTAGTAAAACGCTGCACTCATTTCCTTCTTTTATTTGCATAGAATAACAATGGTAGAAAGGACGGCCTGCACAAGATATATTTCTAGTATAATACACAAATCTGTAGCCGCTGATATAATTGTTTCATCATTGGGATGGACTGTACTATAGAGGAAAGACAATCACTATATACTAAGCTAGGTCTGAAGCATGTATGAAGATGACAAGCAGCGCCATAGATCTCAGCTTCCTGGACCCCTGTGAGTGTGATATGATATGATAGTCTCAGGTTTGGTGGTGCTGACTCCTAGTGATTAGATAGTTTGATGTCCTTTCACTTCCCCTCCTGTTCTTCTTCTCTACATTGTTTCTAACATCCTTATTTTATCCATCAACTTATCAGTTTTCCTCACAGTAAGAGGAAACACTTGGTCATAATGCTTGTGCGTAACTGAGGATACTTAGCAGAACGGATTCCTGGATATTACGTAACTATGATCTAGAACTGCTGTGTGGGCCGCCATTCACACTGAACACCAAATAAAGTAATATGGAAAGAAATTAGTACTAATTGTATTGTACGGTAACCTGTGTACACTGCTATTGTGCAAAAGGTTTAAAAGCCGGGGCCCCACGTGGTGTAAACGCCGCCGGTTTGCTTGGAAAAAAATCGCAGCTTTTTACAGTCAAAGCAAAGTGGAGGAGATTCAAGAAAATCTCATGTGCTCTTTGCGGTAAAAAAGGGCAGCACGTCAGTTATATGCCGGCGGTTTTCCCATAGGTATAATTGAAACCTCTGCAAACTTTCTGTCTAAAGCACTGTGGGAAGAGCTGCAATGCGTTGCCGCCACGGTTTTTCCTGCAGCGTTTTTTTTTGCCACGTAGGGCCTTAGCCAAAGAGAGTCTATCAGCAGAACCCAACCCTGAAGATAGATAGGTTAGGGTCACGTATATCAAAGGACGCCTCTCGTTGTGAACCAGGGCCTCAGTTAGGAGGAATTGCTGTTTGGTTAATATGTAAATGAGCTCTTTGAAGTCATTAGGGCGTGGCCGCTACCTCTTTGGAGCACTGACAACTCCCTCATTACTCCGAAGAGTTTATTTGCATATTCATAGAAACCGCAATATCTCAGCTACAGAGATCCTGATTAACAAGGGGAGACACTGTCTGATTCGGGTGACCCTAACCTATCTATGAAGCTGGCCTGATAGATCAATGATGTAAACAGAGACGTATAGATAAAATATATATAATACATAATAGGACTAAATAATAGAAAATATTTTCTAATTACTAATTAAAAATGGAAAAAGTGATTTCCTCTGTATTTTGTAGACTGTAGGCTAGAATATCTTCAGGTCATTATATCCATATCAAGCCAAACTACGTAACTGCGGCTTCCTGCACGGCATTGTCTGAAGTCTCCCTTATTAACCTTACATCTGACAGTGCATCCTGGCCTGGGGTCCCTCTAATTTTAGCTATCTTAGGTAGCAAGTGAAGACAACCCCCTTGGCAGATAAAAATTGTTTTGTCTTTTTCAGGCTTTTCTTTACAAATGACTAAAACTTCCTGTTGGATTTCAGAGTTTCCAACAGTTTGTTGACATCCGTGAAAGGAGATCTGAGGAGAAATGATGACGATGTCTCCATGGCAGTGTCCTATATTAGGCAAGACGTTGTTTTACTTGGGAGTAAGTGACATAATTCTTTACGAAAGCAGTACATAGGTTTCACTATATATACCGGGCCAACCAGGGCAGGCCATGGGGTCCACAGCAAATGTAGGGCCCCTGTTAATATCCTTCAGTATAGATGGAAGAGCTCATTGCAGTGTTAGCAGTAGTAAGTGGAGATTTCAATCTCACTTACCCCTCTTAGCTTCTTGGATCCCTGCTCTGGCATTGACAGTGTTAAGTGTGCTGTAGCAGGAAGATGTGGGGGGTCCCCGATGAGCTAAAAGTGGTAAGTGAGAGTGAATCTGGACTGACCTCTCACACCCTGCAAAGCATTTGAAAGCAGGGGTTGGGGTCAGGCATAAAGAGCCATTATGGTGGCATTGTAATGTAGGACAATGGAGGCACAGTACTGTATAAGCCAGGGCGTAAGGAGGCATTATATGGGGCGTAAGTACATTGTAATGTATGGGGACATAAGGGGCCAATGTACTGTATGGGGGCATAAGGAGGCAATATACTGTTTGGGGCGTAAGGGGGCCATTGTAATGTATGGGGGCATAACGGAGCCATTATATTGTGTAGGGCAAAAAATGGAAACACATATAAGTTTATCAGTTTACTTCAGCATACTTATGTTTGGTGGTGTGAGCACAGCCATACCTGCAAAAAATGTTATACATGTGTCCTTCTCTCATGCTTCACACGTTCATTTTAGATTCCAATGGGTTTTATTAAGGTTTGTGAAAATGTACAAAGCCAGGCAGCATGGATAACACATAAACAGGGCCAACAAGGCCATAGAATCCAATGTATCCTACAGATTGCAAAACCACTGGCATGTAACAACTCATATTACAGCAAAAACAATAAGTAATGGGGATTGGCAATGCATAATGGCCGCTTGGGGCAAGAAATAACATAGTGAACAATGGGAAAGTACTGGGGGAGAGAAAGAGACAAGAAGAAAAAGGGGGATGGGGTTATTCCCTCTTCGTTCTAAATCAAGTGGGTGTAAAGTCCTACCAATGTTAACATATTTTAGGAAATTTCTCCTAGGTGTTGGACAACAGATTATCATAATCTACACGATTTTAGAAATCACATATCGCATAGCCGATTGCAGAAACAAACAAAAAAAGTCATGTTCTAAGGGGTTAAAGCATCACAACTCATACCTGGCAAGTGGACTTTGCATGGGGCTGCACAGAGGATGTTACCTGCGGCTTTTCTACCTCCTTTTTGTACATGCAGTTTGTGAATAAATCACATTGTCTTCATATCTGATCCATATTTTGAAGCTTTGCATAATTCTCCAATATTAAATACTGAATGTATCTGATCTGTATTCTACATTGTTATCGTTATTGAGAATTACAATATATTTCACCTGACGTTACCACTTTTTTGGGGTTGAAGGACATCTTGTGGCAAAAAACTATTACTGCATGTGTTATATTCCATAGTGTACACATGCAAAGATCATTCAAATCAGTGTTTGAGGGGCTCACGAGCTAATTTTACACACGTGTCCATTTCATGTAAGCTATCAGTATGTTAAAACTCTTGCATACACGGCAACAACATACAAACTCAATGGCTTTATAGGTCTGAAGGTGAAATTGAATTTTAATGGCCTCTTTGCGGAAAACCAAGCTTAGCGCTATACATTTCACAGCGACTGTGTTTGGTGTCACAGATCAGCCCCATTTACTTGAATGGTACTGAGCTGCGAACAGGCCATGTGATCACTGAACATGATATCACATGGCCTGTGAACTGGAACGGGGCTGCTGCTGATCGATGGAGATGAGGATGATCTATAGTTGTTGACCTGTTCTTTCAATGGTGGCAGGGTCAGTTTTAGACAAATTGTAGCCCTGAGCAAATTTCAAAGTGGGGCCTACTGCCATGGATCCTGATGCCGGTTAGCCCCATACAATAGAGATGTGGATTTGCTGCATTGTGAAAAATCGCTAGGGCAGGTTGTAGATTTCAAAATCCAAAGAATAACTAGAATCGCAGATTTTTTTCACTAGCATTGTACCGTCCTTTGTGGTGGAATTCAGTGCCGATTTCACAACAGAATTCTGGTACAAATATGCAATATGTGAATTTAGCTTAAGAGGTTGGGCAGAGAGATAGAATTCTATTACTAGGAAGAGTGTGAAAAAGCTGACAGATCCTTCTTTCATAGCCTCACTGACATACACCTTTATTAGAGGATTGCAGCATTGTATCAGCCATTATCAGAGGATTGTATACATACTTATATTTAGCACTCGCTCACTGTTGTTTTCTATTATCAGCCATTATCAGAGGAGTGTACCCATAGGATATATATATATATATATATATATATATATATATATACTAGAGGGAGGACCCGGCTTCGCACGGGTATATTACATTTTATGTTTGTGTACTGGCCCCATAAGAATTGTCCAATTTTGCACTGGTGTATTTCGTATGTGGTTTTTGTGTATGTCCATAAGCGTCATGTGATTATGTGTATCTCATTTTGGATGTCAGTGAAAAACCTGTGATCAGTTGTTATGGATACCTGGAGTAAAGCTGTATCTAATCCTTCCCCGTGTAGTACTGTGTTTAGATGCAAGTGTCTAATTCTTGTTGGTGTGGTACTTTGTGCAGATGCACATATCAAATCCTCCCCATGTGATATTGTGTGAAGAGGTGCGTATCTAATGACTCTGGCGTGTGGTACTGTGTGCAGATGCGCGTATCTAATCCTCCCCCATGTGGAACTGTGTGCTGAAACGCGTATCTAATTCTCCGGCATGTGGTACTGTATGCAGAGGCCTGTATCTAATCCTCCCCTGTGTGGTATTGTGTGAAGAGGCGCGTATCTAATCCTCCCCCGTGTGATACTGTGTGCTGAGACGCGTATCTAATTCTCTGGCTTGTGGTACTGTGTGCAGAGGCATGTATCTAATCCTCCAAAGTGTGATACTGTGTGCACACACGTATCTAATCCTCCCCTGTGTGGTACTGTGTGAAGAGTCGCGTATCTAATCCTACTGCATGTGGTACTGTGTGCAGACGCGTGTATCTAATTCTATGGCGTGTACAACTGTGTGCAGACGCGCGTATCTAATCCTCTGGAGTGTGGAACTGTGTGTAGACGTGTGTATCTAATCCTACGCCATGTGGTACTCTGTGCAGACGTGTGTATCTAATCCTATGGCGTGTACAACTGTGTGCAGACGCGCATATCTAATCCTCCCCCATGTGGTACTGTGTGTAGACGCGCATATCTAATCCTACGGCATGTGGTACTGTGTGCAGACGCATGTATCTAATCCTATGGCGTGTACAACTGTGTGAAGACACGTGTATCTAATCCTCCCCTGTGTGGTATTATGTGAAGAGGTGCGTATTTAATCCTACAGTGTGTGGAACTGTGTGTAGAAGCATGTATCCAATCCCCCGGCATGTGGTACTGTGTGCAGACGTGCGTATATACTCCTATGGCATGTGGTACTGTGTGTAGATGAGCGTATCTAATCCTCCCCCATGTGATACTGTGTGCTGAGACGCGTATCTAATTCTCTGGCTTGTGGTACTGTGTGCAGAGGCCTGTATCTAATCCTTCAAAGTGTGGTACTGTGTGCACACACACATATCTAATCCTCCCCTGTGTGGTATTGTGTGAAGAGGCGCGTATCTAATCCTTTGGCGTGTGGAACTGTGTGTAGACGCGCGTATCTAATCCTACGGCATGTGGTACTGTGTGAAGACACGTGTATCTAATCCTATGGCGTGTACAACTGTGTGAAGACACGTGTATCTAATCTTCCCCTGTGTGGTATTGTGTGAAGAGGTGCGTATCTAATCCTACAGTGTGTGGAACTGTGTGTAGACGCATGTATCCAATCCCCCAGCATGTGGTACTGTGTGCAGACGCGCATATATAATCCTATGGCATGTGGTACTGTGTGTAGACGCGCGTATCTAATCCTCCCCCATGTGGTACTGTGTGCTGAGACGCGTATCTAATTCTCTGGCTTGTGGTACTGTGTGCAGAGGCATGTATCTCATCCTCCAAAGTGTGGTACTGTGTGCACACACACGTATCTAATCTTTCCCTGTGTGGTATTGTGTGAAGAGGCGCGTATCTAATCCTTCGGCGTGTGGAACTGTGTGTAGACGCACGTATCTAATCCTACTGCATGTGGTACTGTGTGAAGACGCGTGTATCTAATCCTATGGCGTGTACAAATGTGTGCAGACGCGCGTATCTAATCCTCTGGAGTGTGGAACCGTGTGCAGACGCGTGTATCAAATCCTTCAGTGTGTGGAACTGTGTGCAGAAGTGCGTATTTAATCCTCTGGTTTGTGGGACTGTGTGCAGACGTGTGTATCTAATCCTCTGGCGTGTGATACTGTGTGCTGATCTGTGTATCTAATCCTCTGATGCGTGTATCTCAGTTTGGATATCAGTGTTGTATTGTGCATGTGGAGTGACCGTGTGTATTGCAGTTGGAATATGAGTGAAAGTCTTGCAGGTTTGTATTGGCTAAGGGGGGGGGGGGGCACTGTGTTTGAAATGCTGTATCTCAGCAACGGTACGTTCGAGCGAGTTGGAGTCTCGTCTTAAACCTTCCCGGATATCTGAAGTATCTCTGTACCAAATTTGGTGAAGATCGGTCCAGTCGTTTGGTTCGCATTAGAGCACAGACAGACAGACAGACAGACAGAAATTCATTTTTATAATATAGGGAGATATATATATATATAAGAAAAAAAAGATTTGTTGCCATAATATGATCACAAACATGGTCTGTATGACACCATTAGAAAAACATCCTTCATCTGCTGCGGTTTCAGGATTTGGCAGTTTTTACGATCTACCTTGATATCCACCATTAGCAGGTCTATAACCATGTTTGTTTGTGATCATATCATATCGACAAATCCTGTGATGTGATGACCTGAAATAACTGTGACGTATAACGCCCGCAGCGTTCATCTTCCCATATCCAATGACAACAAGACAGCTTGAGCTTGTGCAGCTTGAGGGAGTGATACTCCTGAGTCTGGCGCAGCCTATTTTCTCTTATATAAATATATACTTTATTACCTAGTCCTACATGGGAAGGTATAGCGGAGCAGTCATCTATACCAAGCAATCAGATTAGCACTTTCATTTTCAAAGGGTCGTTAGTAGTGATGAGTGAGTAGTGAAATATTCGAGATTCGATATTCGTTTCGAGTAGAACCTCAATACTTGACTACTTGATCGAATGTCGAATCCCATTATAGTCTATGGGAAAAATTGCTCGTTTCAGGGGAAACCACTATTCAACTAAAGGAGAGTCACCAAGTCCACGAGTAGAAGGAGGAGAGTGTTTAGGAGGAGCGAAGTGCAGTTAAAGCGCACGGACCCCATTGACTATAACGGGGTCCGTATGCTTGTAGCGCACTGCCCGCACGAATGATTTGTGCGGGCAGTGCGCGGCAAGCACACGGACCCCATTATAGTCTATGGGGTCCGTGCTCTTTAACTGCACAGCGCTTGCAGTTGCGCTGATATTCCGTTCAGGGGGGTCCTCCTGCGGACTCCTTCCGGACGGGAGGCAAGTGCTAACGTGAACCGGCCCTAAAAGCAAAGTGGAAGGAGTAGGACACGGCGCGGGGAGAATGATAGAGCCGCAGGATACTCCTGCAGAACCAGTGTTGATTGGCTGAATCCTATACAGTGTATAAGATTCGGCCAATCAACGCTGGTTCTGAATCGAATCTTTACTGCGAAAAGGAGTAGTGTTCGATCAAGTACGAGTATTTTGAATACCGTAGTATTTGTTCGAATACCTACTCGATCAAATACTACTCGCTCATCTCTAGTCGTTAGGTATGTGCAGGACACCCCGCAGTGAAATGTGTTGCTAGTCATTACAGGACTTCCAAATGACATGTTTCAGCAGGATAATGCTCGCCCACCCCCAAGAAACGGTTTTCCCAGGAATGTCTTCAATAGATGGCAGCACTTCCTTGACCTGTCTGAGTGCAAGATTTATCAACGATTGAACATTAATGGATCAACACAAGTATGCATCTACCCTTGCGGACCATGTTCACCCCTACATGCGAATTGTTTTTCCTCAGGATGATGGCATCTACCAGCAGGACAATGCGAAGTGTCATAAAGCTCGCAGTGTACAGTCATGGCCAAAAGTTTTGAGAATGATACAATTTACAAAGTCTACTGCTTCAGTTGTTCGAATAACAATTTGCATATACTCCAGAATGTTATAAAGAGGGATCAGCTTAACAGCAATTACTTGCAAAGTCAATATTTGCCTAGAAAATGAATCCCCCAAAACACATTTCAACATCATTGCAGCCCTGCCTTAAAAGGACCAGCTAACATCGTTTCAGTGATTGCTCCATTAACACAGGTGTGGGTGTTGATGAGGACAGGGCTGGAGATCAATCTGTCACGATTAAGTAAGAATGACACCACTGGACACTTCAAAAGGAGGCTGGTGCTTGGCATCATTGTTTCTCTTCTGTTAACCATGGTTATCTCTAAAGAAACAAGTGCAGTCATCATTGCACTGCACAAAAATGGCCTAACAGGGAAGAGTATCGCAGCTAGAAAGATTGCACCTCAGTCAACAATCTATTGCATCATCAAGAACTTCAAGGAAAGAGGTTCCATTGTTGGCAAAAAGGCTCCAGGGCGCCCAAAAAAGACCAGCAAGCGCCAGGACTGTCTCTTAAAAGTGTTTCAGCTGCGGGATCGGGCTACCAGCAGTGCAGAGCTTGCTCAGGAATGGCAGCAGGCAGGTGTGAGTGCATCTGCACGCACTGTGAGGCAGAGACTCTTGGAGCAAGGCCTGGTCTCAAGGAGGGCAGCGAAGAAGCCACTTCTCTCCAGAAAAACCATCAGGGACAAACTGATATTCTGCAAAAGGTACAGGGAGTGGACTGCTGAGGACTGGGGTACAGTCATTTTCTCTGATGAATCCCCTTTTCGATTGTTTGGGAAATCTGGAAAACATCTTATTCAGAGAAGACGAGGTGAGCGCTACCACTAGTCTTGTCTCATGCCAACTGTAAAGCATCCTGAAACCATTCATGTGTGGGGTTGCTTCTCAGCCAAGGGAATCGGCTCTCTCACAGTCTTGCCTAAAAACACAGCCATGACTAAAGAATGGTACCAGAATGTCCTCCAAGATCAACTTCTTCCAACCATCCAAGAGCAGTTTGGCAATCAACAATGCCTTTTCCAGCATGATGGAGCACCTTGCCAGAAAGCAAAGGTGATAACTAAATAGCTCAGGGAACAAAACAGAGATTTTGGGTCCATGGCCTGGAAACTCCCCAGATCTTAATCCCATTGAGAACTTGTGGTCAATCATCAAGAGACGGGTGGACAAACAAAAACCTACAAATTCTGACAAAATGCAAGCATTGATTGTGCAAGAATGGACTGCTATCAGTCAGGATTTGGTCCAGAAGTTGATTGAGAGCATGCCAGGGAGAATTGCAGAGGTCCTGAAGAAGAAGGGTCAACACTGCAAATATTGACTTGCTGCATTAACTCATTCTAACTGTCAATATAAGCTTTTGTTACTCATAATATGATTGCAATTATATTTCTGTATGTGATAAAAACATCTGACAAACACACAGAAAAACCAGAGGGCAGCAGATCATGTGAAAATATAAGATTTGTGTCATTCTCAAAACTTTTGGCCATGACTGTACGTGCGTGGTTCGAGGAGCACCAGAATGAGTAGAGCGTACTCCCTTGGCCAGCAAATTCCCCAGACTTGAACCCAATTGAGAATCTGTGGGACCACATTGATTGGGTTTATCGTACCATGGATGCTCAACCGTGTTACCTAGCGCAGCTGGTCACGGCACTGGAGTCGGCATGGCTCAACATCCCATTGAACATCATCACAACATCCCCTCTCTTCCTGCAAGTCTCACAGCGGTCTGCTCTGCCAAAGGGGGTTATTCTGGATTTGACAGGTGGTCACATTAATGTGACTGGACTGTGTATTAGGTTTCCATTCAGGGGGTCAATAAATGAACTCCCCAAATGGAAACCCGTGTGCAGATGTGAACCAAGCCTTAGTGTATGTTCACACAGCAAAATTTTTCCTACATTAAAATTCAGCTTTAGGAATTTAAAGCTGAAGATTTTTCCACTTGATCAAATTTCGCATCCAATTTCCGAACCTGCCAGGCAAAATTTTCTGCCTCATATTCACTTCAATAAGAATTAATAGGTGAAATCCCCTGACGATCAGGCATGACGCTTATTTTTTACACTAGCTGAAAAAAATAACTAGATGAAAAGAAAAAATCAACATTTGCCTTCCATTGAAATTAATGGCTGGTTTCAGGCAAAATTTGGAACAGATTTTGAGACAGAATTGTGAAGGTTATCACCATGTAATGTATGAAAAACATTGTTATCCTTAAAAGCTGAATGCTAGATATAGTTGCTTATGCTTGAAACTGTAATAATGTTATATGATAAGATGGCGCCTGTATCCAAGATGGGTGCGAGAAAAACAAATGCTTGGCTTGCTGCCAGAAGACAGCTCCCCAAGGTTACCACGCAGGACCGGGAGTAGCTGGCTATATATGGAACTGCTTAAACTTTTTCTGTTTGATTGAGATGTCCCATACCAATCAGGAATGAATATGAAAACTTATGTTGTTGTTATCTCTTACTTTCTCTGCTACTATTTAATCCCAGTGGTCTTAAATAAAAGTGCGTCAGCAAACATTCGTCTGCTAAGAGAGGAGTTAATACCAACCTTTGTGTCTGGTATCAATACCTCGTCGCTAGCCCTAAGTTCATATCAATTAGGACAACGTCGGTTACCCGGGATTATTGGTCAATTAGTCATAAACGCGGCTTTGACCTTATCAGAATCAGTGCTAAATTCTGCTGTCTTCACATAACCTTATGCTGGTCATACACTTTAGATCTTCACTGGCCAAAATGGATGATTTTGACTGATGATCAGCTACGAAAATATTGTGAATGTTCCAAAAATACTGCAGTTTGGTTGTGCTGAATTTTTTTTTTTTTTTGTGTGGGCAATTTTTTTTTTTTTTTTTGTGTGTGTGGGTAACCAGCCAAAAATACGAATTTTGCTATGGTACAGCTTTTGGCCGATCATCAGCCAAGTTGCAGACTCTACATTTTTTTTTTTTTTTTTTACTCCCTAAGGCTCAGGCCCCACATTGCGGAAACGCAGCTTTTTTGTTGCAGATTTTGTTGCGTTTTTTTTGAGCCAAAGCCAAGAATGGCTACAAATGGAATTGGAAATATATAGGAAGTCTTTATACTTCTAACTTCTGCTCCATCTAGTCCTGGTTTTGGCTCAAAAAACTGCATTTCCGCAAGGTGGGGCCCTGGCCTAAACTTGGAGTTTAGTTGTTAATGTCGATGCTGGGATTTTTGGTACCTACGAATCCATCATTAATTGGTTGTCCAAATTCTGTACAGTCAGTGTTACATTCACTTCACGTCATGGAGACCACGAAGGAACAAAGTAGAAGATTGTGGTGCATTTCTCATAACATTGAACACCCCAGGAGCCTTCATCCTGCCCTTCTCTAGGAAGTGTCCTCCTCTCCACTGTACGGAGTCTAAATAACATATACATTTATACCATTTATATATGAATATTTACTGCTTAGTGTATTTATTTGTCAGTGTGCCCTTCTCCCAGGTCTTGGAGCTATATATACACTGCAGCAATAATATTGCACATAGTCTTAAAGGGGCTCTATCAGCAAAATGATGCTGTATGAGCCCCACATATGCGTGAATGGCCTTTAAAAAGGCTATTCAGGCACCGCTAATTTTATTTTAAACCTGACTCCCGTTCTAAAATAAAACTATAAAAATCATACCATTGCATGCACAGGGGGCGGTCATGCACGATCCGACGTCATCTTCGGTCCCACCTTCCTCTTCTTTCTTCTTCCAGCGACGTCCTCCTCTCCTGGCTCTTCTCCACCTTCATCTTCAATTCTTCTGGAGTGAAGACGTTCGCGAGCGTACTGTGCATGCTTGCGTAGTTCTAAGGGGTACTTAGAACTACAACAAAAATGGCGCCGGCGCCATTTTTGTTGTAGTTCTAAGTATCCCTTAGAACTTCGCTGGAAGAAGAAAGAAGAGGAAGGCGGGACCGAATATGACGTCGGATCATGCGAGACTGCCACCCGTGCATGCAAAGGTATGAATTACATATATGTTTTTATAATTTTATTTTAAAACAGGAGCGGAGTTTAAAATAAGATTACCGGTGCCTGAACAGCCTTTTTAAAGGCTATTCATGCATATATGGGGTTCATACAGCAAAATTTTGCTGATAGAGCCCCTTTAATTTTTATTGCATCACACACTGTTGACTCACCTGATACTTTAACACTTAAAGGGATCCTATCATTCAAACGCATTTTTTTTTATGACTAAAACGTAGGAATAGCCTTAAAGGGGTTGTCCCATCACAAGGATCCTATCTATACTGCTAGTTTATGTGGATTTAAGACTTTTCCTAAATGCATTGCTTTATCAAAACTGCTTTATTTGGCCATCTTAATTTATTCACTTCATTGTTTACACTTTGTTTCTATGGCCCTTGGGATTATCTGCTCATTTGTCAAGTGATGTAGCTGCCTGCTTCTACCTGCTCTCAGGGGGGAGGGAGGGGCTGGGAGCAGCTCTGAGCTGTTTGTGTCTTTTAAGTAGTGGAGCTTCTCAGATAGGGGAGGTGAGAGCTCTGGGATTTCTGAGCTCTTATCAGTCAGTTTAATTGAATTTGGCTGATAAGGGCTGAAATAGGAAGTCCTGTTACCTCTGTATGTAATGCAAACTGATTCAAATCCAGCTCTGCTACATCAGCTTCACACTGTGGTAATTCATTTACAACCAATCCCGTGAAACCCCGCCCACCTATGTGCCGAGAAAAGCAGGAAGTGAAGAGAGCACAACAGCCTGCAGGTTAGTGAACAAGCGTAATGGGAATACCCCTTTAAGAAA
Organism: Leptodactylus fuscus; assembly: GCF_031893055.1. NCBI lineage: Eukaryota > Metazoa > Chordata > Amphibia > Anura > Leptodactylidae > Leptodactylus > Leptodactylus fuscus. The sequence continues at coordinate 44,115,867 of NC_134267.1, forward strand.
GGGTATTCTTCTCCTACCTTTAGATGTCTTCTCCGCGGCAACGTTCACCCGAAATCCCGGTATTTGTCAGTATGCAAATGAGTTCTCTTGCAGTACTGGGGGCGGGCCCCAGCGCTCAAGCAGCACTGGGGACGTCCCCAATGCTGCGAGAGAACTCTCTCCAGCGCCACCTCCATCTTCGTCAGCAACGGCCTCTTCATCTTTTTCTTCCGGCGCGCGATAGGTCAAAATTTAACGCATGCGCAAGTCGGCTCTGTCTGTGGGCAGAGCCGACTTCACATGCAGGCGCCCATTTTTTTGTGGCCGCTTACGCGAGCAGGCTCAGTACGCTCTGTACTCAGAACTACAGGAGCGTACTGTGCCTGCTCGCGTAAGCAGCCACAAAAAAATGGCCACCTGCATGTGAAGTCGGATTTGCCTGTGGCCCGCTGGCAGAGCAGACTTGCGCATGTGTTGAATTTTGACCCACCACACGCCGGAAGAAGAAGATGAATAGGCCTTTGCTGACGAGGATGGAGGCGGTGCTGGAGAGAGTTCTATTGCAGCCCCCAGTGTTGCTTGAGTGCTGGGGCTCGCCCCCACTGCTGCAAGAGAACTCATTTGCATACCGACAAAAAACGGGATTTCAGGCAAACGGCGGCGCGGAGAAGACATCTAAAGGTAGGAGAAGAATAGCCTTTCTTAAGGCTATTCCTATGTGGCAGTCATAAAAAGAATGCGTTTGAATGATAGGATCCCTTTAAGGAATGAAGTTATACAATAGAGTAAAATCCATGTAAGTATAAATTGTGATTGTCGGCGAACCCTATCCACAGTCGTGCTTTTATAGTCTCTCATCTTCCTAAACATAACTCAGTGTATATATGAATATGCAACAAAAATAAAAATAAAGTGTTTTTATTGTTGAGGTTTATTATACAGCTTTAATATGTTAAGAAACTCAAACAAGATGTCTGTTTTTTTTCATATTCAATTTACAAATCGAATTTCGGACAGGGAAACGTATGTATCTAATTTCATGTACATTACGGGATGCAATGTTTCTCCAGCAGCTTTGAAACTTGGCAAGAAAAGTTCTAAAGACTTTAAGTGCAGTTAAAGACAAAGGCAGAGTAAAAAAAAATCAATATGATTTTCCAGCCAAGACTTAAAAAAACATAAAGAATAAAAACAAAAAAGATGCCTGCTCCACAGGGCAGACGGAAGTTTATAAAAATATTTCCAGGCAAGTGATAGCAGAACAATGTGAAAGAGTCCGTAGAAAATTGCCCTGCGGGGTGTCTGCACCAAGCTAACATAGAAAACTAAAAAAAGAGTTCTCAACAGTTCTGACATGGTACAGTCTCCAACGCGCTGCATCGTCATAAGTGTTATAAAATGCTCCCACCTCTAATAAAATGCCAAGTTAATAAAGCAATAGTACAAAATAATTATAATAATAATAACCAGCTTAAAATATCATCGCTTTGTCTATTTACCAACACATTTATGCAAGATCAGACTATATATACTTGGGTGGTTTCTTCCATAAGAGAAAATGTGTCCATTTGGTCTGTAGAGTTGATGCACAGTAAGTCAGACATTAGATTCCACTTGCAGGTAACGCTGCTTCCACACCAAACCATTGCTCAAGGTTCCACCTTCATCTCAAGTAACTTACACGGCTTCCTTTCCTTATACAGTGCAGGGTATATGGGCTGAGAAATCGGAGCTGCTCGTCTTCTACTCCAGTTCGCTGTCATCTGAGTTTATTTCTGTGCAGTAGTTGGGTTTATCGGATGGTCTGTAGCCCGGCAGACACACGCACTTGTACGAGCCCTCTGTGTTAATGCACTTAGCATTTTTGCAGAGAGACATCCTGCTGTTCAGCTCATTGCACTCGTTGACATCTATAGGGGGAGAGAACAGGTAAAGCCATCACTTACACAGAGCTATAAAGATATATTACACTCTGCCTTACTGACACAAACTCATCCCATGGCCCTAACATAGGGGAATGGATAAGGAATGGTTTATCATATGCTGTATAGAAGAGGTTTTACAGAGTAATGCTCCTCAGGGACAATATGGTGCCACCATACATGGATTCATTTCCTAGCATATCTTATCAGTCCCATTTGAATAAGGCAGATAAAACAGACATATGCTTTTAGTAGTAAAAAGGGTTAATATGGGGTATTCAGAGTAAGGAATCATTTGCTGTTCTTACCAACACAAGTCATCTTCATGATGTCCAGGTGGTAGCCATCGAAGCAGTCACAAGTATATCCTTCCTGCACCCGCACACATCTGCCATTTTCACATCCATTCAAGATGCCACACTCCTCGGCCTGCAGCTCCTCATACTTGCCAGTATCTTCACCTACAATAACAGAGAACCATTACATATGGACATCATCCGAGCAATGTTTAGTGCACGCTTTATGAATGAGACTTATAATCTCCTCTCTATATACAGTATATATATAGTATTAGGTCTCCATCCTATTGATATTATTAGGTGTATGCAGATGCCTTTCATATACATATCTACTTTGTAGACTAACATGATCCCCGATATTTTGGGCCTTTAATAATCACGGACAGTACAGATGTCACACTTGGGCTTTTCTTTTTTTTATGGATCCAAGACGTGATGGCAGTTTGATTAAAAAAATTGTTGCACAACCATGGACAAAACATATCCACATCTGAATAGGCGCCAACTACGTAGTAATGGAACACAATTCATTAAGACACAGCCTGGAAAGACGTCCTGATATTACGTTTCCCGTCCTCATATTCTAGGTATCAGGAAATGTGCCGAAAAGGTTTCTCTAATAAAATATAAAAAATATCTGGATAATATATATTGGCGCTTGTTTTTGCTGCATTTTTCTTATGCTAAAAGTAGGAGTGGATTAAAAAGTGTATAAATGGAAGAATAACACCTGAAATATGTCATTGTTATCTATAAACTAATCCTGTCTATATACTGTATATGAATATAATATAATGCATTCATCTAATGTAATAGACACTCCATATCCAGCAGAGGGCAGCAAAACTCCATGCTGAACATGGCTGTACTCCCCTATACGTATTAGAGCTTGAGAGTTAGAATTTATCATTTTGATATTTGCATACACTATACAAATATAACTAAAGTAACATGTATCACGCACCATCTGGATGATCATGTAATGTACATGTACATTGTGAATGATGGTAACCATGTACTGGACATGGATTCGGCACCAGCTTAAAATTAAAAGTGCCAAATTTGTATTATTTTTTTTATGGCTTTCATTACCAGGGATTTTAATATTGACGAAAGACTTTGCATTTGTATACATTTCAGAGGTCCCTTTATTAGTGCCCGGCCAAAGCAAGGGAGACCCCATCTCCATAATAAAGATATCTAGCCTTTCCTTTATTGAAAGTGATTAACGTCGGGGCGCTACATTGCGAGTACATAAAAAACGCTTTTACGTATTACAGTACTTGCAATTTCAAAAACCGTCACATTTTTGTAAATCGCGGCATGTTGTACTTATGGAAACGCTCACATTTTTTTCCCTATAGGTATAATAGAGACATAAAGTCCAAAGAGGAAAACTGTTAGCCCGTGTTCTCACTTGACACTATAGCAGGCTCTGCTGAGCGGAGGACGTGGCTTTCGTTGTTTGGGGAGAATGGAATCCCAGGCTGTCTCCAAAAGAGGAGACTAAGAGCCTTCACCCCGATTATTGGCAGCCACATCCCCCGCTCCGTCTGTTGTAGCAGGAGCTACGAGAATAAGGGGACGTAAAATGCAGTCTGCACAAAGATTCCTATATTTTCTTACCCTCCTTGTGAAAATCCTACACTTACATCTAAATAAATCTTTTGCAGATGTCACTGTCTTCTTTTCATAAATTGCCATTCCCCCAGACCTCGGACATTCTTTAAGGATCTCTCTCTGAATATTTTTCAACTTCTCTTTCGAGGTTGGCATATGCTCCACTCTACCATCACTACTTCCCAAAACCAGATATGCTTTCCATATTTTTGATACGAAATATGAAATATCCCAGATCTGGGCTGTAGTTTATATGGCTTAGGGCGGGTTCACATCTGCGCCCTGTCTCCGTTTTGTGGGTTTCTGTCTTCTGCCGACAGGAGACGGAAATCCGACAGTCAGTGTCCGCCCGTGAACGTCTTCTGGTCTCCGCGGGAAAACCGTTTTTATTTTTTTAACCGGACACAAAGTCCTGCATGTCCGACTTTGTGTCCGGTTAAAAAAAACGGTTTCGCCGCGGAGAGGCAGAAGACGCACACGTGCAGCCACTTTGCAAACCCATTCAAGTGAATGGGTTTGAAAACTGACCGCAGGTTTCAGTCTCCTGTCCAGTTTCTTGGGCAAAAGACGGAAACCTGCAAAGCGGAGACCAGGCGCAAGTGTTGACCCGCCCTTAGCTGTTTTCTTAGGTGTGACAAATCACTTACTGAAGCAGATCACTTATGGAAAGACCTACAGAGTCTGTCTAATCAGTGTCCGCGGCATATGAATCTGTGGCATATCAAGCTACAAATACATGAAAAAAAACCCCCAAGGATCAAACTAGTATTTCTTCTACATGAAAAAACTAATTATGAGGACATGGCCTTAGGCTGAGTTTTTGCGGCATTTATTTAAGTGAAATTCATAGTGGCTCCAAAAGGTAAAGCTAAAGAGGACACTTCTTTCTTTTTCTATCCACTGTGTGTGGCTCAAAAAAAAAAAAAGTATTTAAAAACTAGCGTAAAAAAAAAAAAACTGCACATGTGATTCCAGCCTTATACAGGGTGTCCGGAAAGTAAGTACACAAAATGAAAGGGTGGACTTTAGCCGGTATATGAAGCGTTTTTATTAATGAACATGTGACTGGAAATGCACCGTTGTGGCGCTGCAGGTAGAGCGAGATGTCAGTTTCCTATCCCTCGCTGCGCCATGTGAAAGGAGAAACGAAGAAGAGAAAGCACTTTAATGGGAAATCAGTTTAAACCCTGTTACTTATTTACAAGAATTGCTGGAAGTGCTGGCCGCCTGCCTCGATGCAAGCAGTGCGACGCCGGGAGATGGATTGACGCACCCGTTCACAGACTCCTGGCATGGCCCTCACCGCAACTAACACAGTCTGGATGACGAACTCTTTGCGGGTTGGCACAGGCATTGCATACACAATGGACTTGACATGTCCCCACAAGAAAAAAATCAAGTGGGGTCAAATCCGGCGAGCGAGGGGCCACAGCAACAAGGTACTACCTTCAGCGCCGCCATGATGCATTTCCGTTCACATGTTCATTAATAAAATACGCTTCATATACCGGCTAAAGTCCACCCTTACATTTTGTGTACTTACTTTCCGGACACCCTGTATATTCTGTCCAAGTAGCAGCCTTATGAATAGGGTAAAATGCCGATTTCTCTTTCTACCTAAGGGCTCGCTCACATCTGCGCCCGGTCTCCGTTCTGCAGGTTTCCGTTTCCTGCACAAAACAGAGGCAGGAGACGGAAACCTGCAGGACTCTTTCTCACCCATTCATTTGAATGGGTGAGAAAGCTGTCCGGCCGTGAGCGTTTTATGCTCTCCGCCGAGAAACCGTTTTTTAAAATCCGGACACAGAGTCGGACATGCAGTACTCTGTGTCCGGATTAAAAAAAACAGTTTTGCGGCAGAGAGCATAAAACGCTCACCGCAGCTCACGGCCAGACCCGGTCTGTGGTTTCCGTCTTCTTGCATGCAGAAGACAGAAACCACAGAATGGAGACCCGAATGCAGGGGTGAACCTAGTGTAAGTTTGTGATCTACAAGAAAGAATAGATTTGTAAAGAAGAAGGCAGGAGTAGTATCCCGATGACCCAATAATGGCAGCTTTCCAATATTTCTCACATTTGTCCAGTTACGTAGCAATAATAGAGCACAGGTGGTATCACATAATACAATGTATATATATATATATATATATATATATATATATATATATATTTGCACTATTACTACAGTATCAGGATATGACAGGGACTGACTTGTTTACTACTTTGTAAGAAACAGCTAATGGAGAACTGAATACAATTCCCCAAAATATGACAGAAGAGGTCAACCTTCAGAGAAAGGTCACAAATAAAGCGTGCAGCTATTGTAGCAGCAAGAATGACATTGTAGCTCTTCCTTAGACATGTATGCTTGGTCGATATATATGGCCAGCTAAGTGAAAAGAATGCGCCTCGCTTATATACCGCAGGACATTCATCATGGCCAGACATGTTTTCTGTCTTCTGTGTTGTTCAAGCCTCGACTGCTGCAGAGATATTTGCAAACTTCTCTAGTTGTGATTTATTAATCTGCAATTCCACACACCGCACTGGGGATTGTGCATTTGCTAAACTGCCAGCAAAATACACACCCCAAGTGGTGCTGGCTGAGTCCCATGCATATGAATCCAGGCTGATCACTGGCTGACACAGCTTTACATAATGTTTTCTTTCCCTGTAAATGATAAATAAGGATTAACAACTCTCCAAGGATATAAAAGCTGTTCTGCTGAAATCTGAAAAATGTCTAGCTATGGAGAAGCTGTAGAAGAGATGGATTTACGTCGCTTGTAGTACGACAGATTGCAACAGTAGCTGAAGGCTATAATATTCAATAGAGTTTGAAGATTTTGGTAAATGACCATGGCAGATGGTTTTCTAGGCCCCCGATGCCCTGTCTATACTGTAGCTTCCCAATGAAGATTACAGCTAACCGCTCAGGCTTAGCAAAGCCAGAACCAAGCCAGGCCCAGGTTTATTAAAAAAGAAAAAAAAAAGAAGTTATCTTCATTTTCAAATGGTTTTCATTTACAGAATCCTCCCTGAAAGTCACAAGCCATATTGAGCATATAAGATATCACTGGGCACATGGAAACCTTTACTTGGCTGCAGAGTAAGGGTGCGGCCGCCAAATAACGCGGCGTATACGATCCAGGCTCCCATTGAAATCAATGGGAGTGTATAGGGCGCGCAAAGTCTCACACGCCGTATACGTGCCAGGTCACGCGGCACGTTACTCTGTGTGAACACACCCTTACACCTATTGAACATTGTGTACATTGGGTAATGATGGTAAGCTGTCCATTTGGGCACATATGCCACATCTTCCCCACTGGATGTCCTGTGCCGCATGTGACCACTAAAGCCAATAAGTGTCCTCAGGAAAAGACCCAGTGACATATGTGGGTGACAAATTCACGACCAAATACGAAGAAGCACCACGCTCACTCCAAATAGTATAAAGACTCACACGTAGCTTTATTTTGACCAATATCTACACACAACGCTTGTGCAGCGTTTCAGGGCACTCCCCTTTCTCAAGTGGGATACAATCACACAAAAGTTCCCTCTCTATGATATCTGCAATGGTGCAGGCAAAGATCAGCAGCCCTTCCGGCATCTGTAAAGCAAATCTTTTGGCTGCAGCTTGTTGAATTCTCCATATAGTCTTGGGAATTTCAAAGTTGTAGTTTCGAGGCAGCACGGCCTCGATGGCTTCCAAGAGTAAGAGATTCTGAGAGATTTCACTTGTTTGGGAACCTGACAAATTGACGTGTGAGCCGCATTTACGGTCCCCACCGGTGTCAGTGCTCCAGCAGTAGCTGCGGTTCCAGTTCCGTCTTTCTCCTGTGCCCCTACATGGAGCTCCCCTCCTGTACTGGCCTCTCTAGTAGGGGAGGGGGGCTCCATGTTTGTGTGATTATAGCCCACTTGAGAAATAGGAGTGCCCTGAAACGCTGTGCAAGCGTCGTGTGTTGATATTGGTGGAAATAAAGCTACATGTGATTCTTTCTACTATTTGGAGAGAGCGCGGTGCTTCTTCGTATTGGTGGTAAATTTGCTATGTATCGCCCCGTGCGGGTGTGAAGAGCTCCAGCTGCTGCAAACATCTCCATTATATCTCCACCTAAGTTATCCAGTGATAGCGGTGGTGTGCTCGGTGCTCCACATTACTGTGCATGTGTGGGTGACGTCACCAGGTCCTTTCTAGCCACCAATGAGGAAGCCAATGCTCTCAGCTACATAATGTAATACGAGTCACTTTCCAAAGACCACGTAAATCAGACTGATCTTTAAAATACACAATACTTACTCATAAATAGGCAACAAGAGGATTAACGTTCAAAAAACAATATACAGTGTGAATAGAAGTCAGAAGGTAGATACATCATTGAATTTGTTCCTAAAGAATCATACATGTTGTATTACTTACGTTCTTGAAGGCTATAAGGATCAGGGTGTATTGAATAGTCCCGAAATTCAAGGGCATCTTCGCCATAAGGTCGCCTAAACCCTGGATCTTTTAGGTTGCACAGTAATGCATGGTCCTCTGCATAGAAAAATAACGTGATGAAAAGCAAAACCACAATTTTACATACTTTTTATACAAAAGACTCATTTACTAATAGGTAAAAGAAAAGAAGTAAAAGAAAAAAGAAAAAAAGAAGTAAAAGAAAAAGAAGTAAAAGAAAAAGAAGTAAAAGAAAAAAGAATGGAGCTCAGTCTGTGCTCAGAGCTCCATCAGACGGGAGCCGGGTCTCTGCAGGGAGAGGAAATCTGTTGCACTTGATAAAGGGCCTGAGGAGCCCGAAACGCGTTGTGCCTAATAAAGTTTGTCTTTGGGTGAGCGCTGCCTTTTGCATTCTTTTTTGAAGAGTGAGGTCTCCACTAGCTGATTTACTAATAGGTGACATTATAATGGACAGCAAAGCGGAGCAAATCAGCAACAGAACAGTTCCAAGATCCCTACAAGATATTGTCAAGATGGAAAGTAGCCGCTGAATCTATTGTAATATGGTGATTATATTGGAGGAAATGCAATATACGGTAAGTCACATGTTTATTGTATACATATGTTTCTGTAATGTATACGCATTACTTGGAGATCTGGGTTATATATATGGTTATAATTACAGCTGTATTAGTCACAGCAGATGCCATAGGGCCCAGAAGCGATATGGGACTGCTCAAACTCAGGAGCGTGCTCCTTTTTTGCGGTCAATGTGGTGACTTTTTACTGTCTAGGCACAAGGGAGGCGAAGGATGCTTAGTAGTATCATAAATTGTTCTTAAGTAAAAGTAGCTATGACACTAATGATGGACTACAGATTGGCTTTGAAGTCTTATAGTAACGTCCCCCATTAGTCATGTTTTATACATGTTTAACCACATTAATCTATTGCCAAATATTAAAATTAAGACCTAAAATGAGTCTGCTGTGAATAGTTATAATCTTTGGAGAATGTTTTGCGTGAATTATGACCTTCCCTCAGGCTACCTGTGCCATAAAACACGAGCGGAGCCATTACAGATATGACTGAAGAACTTCTGACGTTCCATCGTTTCATTTATGACTTAAGACACTGTCACACATTTACCATACAAGTACTGTCTTAGTCAAACCAGCAAGACTTCCTCATTCTGTGGATTATGTATTTGTCTCGCAAGTACCTACAAGGTCTTTAACTTGTGGACAATCGTCTGGAACTATTCTGAGCAGGTTTCTACAATGTGGTAGGAGGCTTAGCCTAAATCACTATGAACAACGGACAAGACTTATCTAATGGAGGGTTCTCCAAATACGCACAAACATTTTGTTTCTATAAAAATCCTTCTTGGTCATTGAGTTTTCTAAGATAATCAAAAAGGGAAAAAAAAATCCAAGACCCAAGCCAGGAACTGGAATAAAGAAAACGCACTAGTTTAGTCTCCTGCAGCACTGTTACTTGTCTGCAGCAATGATGTGCCCATATACCCCATGCCATGGTGTGCTGCCCAACAATGGCCTAAGCAGTATATGGCCAAGACTGAAGTGGGGATATAGTACATGGGAAAGTCATTCCCGTAGCCAAAAGATAAAGCTTGGTGGGGATTAAACTAGTAAGCATAGGTTATTTTATCACAATTAGAGATGAGCGAGTACTGTTCGGATCAGCCGATCCAAACAGCACGCTCCATAGAAATGAATGGACGTAGCCGGCACGTGGGGGGTTAAGCGGCCGGCCGCTGTCAAAGCAGAAGTACCAGGTGCATCCATTCATTTCTATGGAGCGTGCTGTTCGGATCGTCAGAGTACTCACTCATCTCTAATCACAATACCTGACTTGGGCTCCTATTTCATGATCTGAGAAAAACACTTTAAGGCCGGGGCCCCATGGACCGGAAACGCCGTGATTTTTACTTCATTTTACAGTACTTGCAAACTGGATGGGATTCATGTGAATCTCATGCAAACTTTGCAGAAAAAATCACAGTGCAGACACGCTGCGATTTCCAAAACTGTTGAGGTTTTGAAAACTGCAGCATGTCAATTATATCCACGGAAACGCCGGTGGCTTTCCCGTAGATATAATTGTAACAGAAAGTCTGCAGAGGAAAACTCCGTGAACTTTCTGTTCAAAGCGCTGCAGGAAGAACCGCAATATGTTCACGCCGCGGTTGTTCCTGCAGCGCTTTAGCATGGCGGTTCCGGCCCGTGGAACCGCTGAGATCCCACGTTGCATAAACGCAAGTTTTTTTGTTGCAGATTTTTGAGCTAAAGCCAGGAGTGGCTGCAAAGGGAATGGGAAATACATGGGAAGTTCTTCCTTCTGCTCAATCCACTCCTGGCTTTGTAACAAAGAAACGCAACAAATTCTACAACAAAAAAAGCAGGGTTTCCGTAACGTGGGGCCTTAGCCTAAGGCTCGGCACCCATGTTGCGGAAACGCAGCTTTTTTGTTGCAGATTTTGCTGTGTTTTTTTCAGCCAAAGCCATGAATGGCTACAAAAGGAATATGAAATATACAGGAAGTTCTTATACTTCTCCCTTCTCAATCCACTCCTGCCTTTGGTTTAAAAAACCTCAACAAAATCTGCAACAAAAAAAGCTGCGTTTCCGCAATGTGGGCTCAGCTTAGCGTTCCTATTGGTGGCTCATTTCAGTAGATTCCGTTAGACCTTCTTAAGTAAAGTGAGCAGCACAATCCTGATGTGTGACTGGGTCCTCAATACTGACCAAAATGTGTTTGACCCTCTACCTGGTAAATACATGTTAAATGAGTAGTTTCATGAAGACATACCCTGTTTATAAATTCTATTAGGACATCAGAAACCTTATGTTGATGAAGGACAGGAGTCCCCTTGTGCTAGACCCCCATGTATGAGTCAGAATAGAAAACCACCCTGGTAGACTCTTCTGAGACAATCCCTTAAAGGGTTACCTCCTAGTACTTCACCGAGCCTTATTATAGCAGAGGTTCTTGTCTCTGCACCTTTCAAATTGTCATCTTTAGTGAATAACTATAGAAATATATAAAGCCTTTGCCGTGGCTGACAGTAATAAGTGAAAATGGAAAAAGCGACCGGGGAGCTACTGCAATTCTTCCATAAGCAATCAAAATGGGAATTTACAACGGAGCTAATTTTAAGGCAACATCTTTGAAAAGACAATTTATAGCCTGTTCCAGATGGCTGTAACTTTGGTGAGGCAGCCACACATCCTTCCTCATGTCTGGGAGCTGTATCAGCAGGCTCTTGGGAAATGAACCAGTTAGGCGGGGGTCTGACTGTTTCTAGAAACCTCAGGTTTTCGATTTCAAAATGACTACTGTGTGCTTGTGTCTAAGCAAACACTTTCAGGGTTTTATCTACACATTTCAGGAAGACAAATTATGGTCCACTGTGGAGACATTACGCCCTTGTCTGAAACGTAGGATATAAATCTTTCAACCAGATACCATGATTAGGTATTATGGAAACAGTAAATATTACCGATGACTATCAAGCGCTGGTCTCACTCCAGGATATATATGTACGATCCTATGGCTTCAAGGTGTAAAAGCTCATTTAAGAGCCAATGCAACCACTTACTGCCATAGAGAAAAAGCATTATCCAACAAAGGCCTCTGTAGTGCATACATAGATCTTGCTATTCTGAGATTATATAATATTGTTACGAGGGGCGGCAAATTCTCCGGGAAATAGGAGATTGAGAAATGACACCTTATAGGACACATCTTGTAGTCTGTCCAATGAATTGATAGGCTATGACAAGCAATGGGCAGGGGGGGAGTCTTTCAATATATAACTGCTTGTGGCTGTGATCCAAAATAATTCCCAATTTTCTTCACGCCTGCCATTAAACAGATGTCTCTTAGAATGCTTGTCGTTCTCCTTTATATTAATGAAGACTCAACATTAATGAAGAAGCTGAAAATAGTAAAATAATGCAGATGACTAAACTAAAGGGCGATGTCAAATTGTTAAGATTACTATCCAAAGCTCGTATAATGACATTAGTAGCATGCTGGCAGCATAGTTAGTATTGGTAATTTGTAGCTATAGGATGATGGATATCAACAGGGTCAACGTTTGTACGGAACTTATATGTCTCCTCATTTTTACGTCTCATCCCACTAACAATACTCAGATTTCCTCCCATACTTAGAAAAGAGTGATCAGTAGTGTAACCTCACCTGAACCTTCCATGGGACAGAGTGCGCACTGCATTCCCCATGCTACTCCATATAAGCAGCAGCATTCTGTGTAAGTAGTGCGCCTTTCCAATAAAGGCTTACTGCACACGTAGTCTTCACTGAGGTTTTCCCAGCAGAAATCCTGATATACATCTGTATCTTCTGTAGGTTCTGAAAACATCAAAAATGTAGAAAAAAATCAAAAATGTACAAAAAAAGCTACCATCTCTGAGCATATACAGCAATATTGTAGACTAGGACGCAACAACTGTCACGAAATGTTACCCTACACACAGTTCTTACTGTAGTAATAGGGAAAGCAGTGGCTGGCATTTACACTTACAAGTGGGTGTATCATCAAGATCTACTGGTCACCCCTCTGCAATCCCCTAGGAGAACATGGCCCACTATTTGTCCACCCTTGCTGGTTTATTATTATTATTATTGTTTATTTATATAGCACCATTAATTCCATGGTGTTTTACATTTGGGGGTTACATACAATACACAAATTATACAGGTAGATATAATACTAACAACCTGACTGGCACAGTAGGGTAGATGGCTGTGCCCGCGACTGTACTCTCATTTACTTGCCACAGTCATTTGTATGAAAACCAAGTACCGCAACCCCGTCATTGTCCGTACTAGTGGAGGTCCCTGAGGTTAGATGTTCACTTATCATAAACCCCTTTTATCCATCCGTTTACATTTTATCAATACATATCGTTCATATCAAGTGACTAGTAGCAGAGCTTCTTCCACCTCTTGTACAGGTTCTAGAGCCAGCAACTGGAATAGCAGATCATTGCCCGGTCTGGGTATCAGACCCCCACCAATCTGACTCCTACTATCCTAAGGATCAGTATGAAAAATAGTCCCCGACCAAGAAAATGATACCGCAGCCTCTAAATAACCATGCCAGCCAAAGACTTTATTGACATTGGCATAAGAAACATCAATCTTAATAAATTTTCCATTGCGTCTTATAACATTTTTTCTTTTTTTTGTATAAATAAGAGCAACGATCTCAATTGTCATCTTATTTTCTATGGTTCATGAATATTTTACCATGTTACATACCTAATAGGTCCTGTGGCCTAACACATCTTTTTCCTGTAGCGTCCAGAACCATAGGACGAGTGCAAAAGCAGCTGTATGAGCCATCCGTGTTTATACATTCCCCATCGATACAACTGCTGGGGTCATCACATTCATTATTATCTACAGGTTAATAGAAATGACAGCGGTTAACATGTGTTCTTGTATTAGCCCTCATCCCTGTAAGCTTTAGTATGGGACTACTTCCAGGGCAGGCCTACAGTAGATCGGCAGCTGTGCACAGCAGCTGTCTATGAGCACTCAGTAAATAATTAGAAGAAGCCATGAAACTGGATATAGCTGTGTAAGGAAGAAAAGCCAAAGGGTTTCTTTGTTGTGGCTTGAAGCATTATTTCCTCCTCTCTGATACTTTGCTGGGTCTACGTGTTTTCCACTTATCCAGCAGAATGTTTAGTGAGGGCTACAGTGGGATTTGCATGTGGTATGAAAACTTGAAGACAGAAGAAGGTGATTTTATGGAGAAAGTGTGGCATCGGGTTACAAAAATTAGCTGGATAATCACCCTTCACAAGAAAGAATTCCACAGCGGACCTGCGAATGAACCTTACGAGAGTCAGCACTCCAGGACTATTAGCAAAACAGCTCAAGTGTTCGAGTCAATCACAGATTTATGGATTCTTATGAAAATTAATAAAGTGTACACTATGGATGAACCTGCTGCACACCACTCTGTACATGGATTTCTCTTATTACCAAACACTACAATACATATTTGGGTGCCTTTAGTTTATGTGCTGCAGGCTCACACATTTTTGGTTGCCGTTTTCACTTGCCATTCTGAATTTTTCTAGATCCACCATACCTGATGCAGTAAACAATTGTGCAGTTTTTGTGAGGCCTGGAGCACATCTGCATTCGGTATTCCGTTCAGGGAGTCCTCATGGGGAATACCAAACACATTGACAAGAGGTGAGCACTGAAAGCACATGACCCCATAGACTATGATGGGGTCTGTGTGTTTTCTGTGCGGTGTCCGCACAAGTCATGTGGAGAGGAAAGTAGTTCATGAAGTATTTTTCTCTCCGCATGACTTGTGCAGACAGCGCGCGGAAAACACATAGACCCTATTATAGTCTATGGGGTCCGTGTGCTTTCATAAGCTCCCGCTTGTCAGTGTATTCTGTATTCCGTTCGGGCGGTCCCTATGAGGTCTCCCGAATGGAATACTGAATGCAGATGTGAACCAGGCCTGACATGTAGTGGTGTCTACATAGTGCAGAATGTCCTATAACTCTAGGGAAAGCCGCAGCTCATAATGCTATACATTTCTTAAAGCTTTCTTCTTTCATAAAAGCTCCTAGGCTCTACAATTGTACTCCGTTCTTTCAGAGTTCATGCTGGACTTACCAAAACACTGTAGTTTCACAGGATCATAATATGTGCCTTGTTTGCAGTAACACTCAAAGCTTGCCTCTGTGTTTAGGCAGAAGCCATTTTTACAGATTTCACTTCCAAACAACATACACTCATCCGCATCTAGAAAAAAAAGACATAACATGAGACAAAGATGAAATTCATAAACACACAAGACAAGAAAAAAATCCATTAGATATTATTTTATGCATTGGAAACAGGTCATCCTTTAGCGGATGAAGACTGGCGCTTTAGTTGAAGTTGGCGTTTTTACACCATTTAGGGTACATATACTGAATTTTCCTCCATACCCAGACTCATATTAAACTGGTTTCCATATCCAATGTATGTACAAAATCTGAATACTAACCTTGGTAGGTCAAGCCATTTCCTTCATAAAGGGATTCCCTGGATGGGACGTAGCCTTTTCCCTCAGGACACAACAGTGCATATTCATCTGAAACAAAAACAGAATAGAAATGTAGATGTTGCTTTGTGCGCAGCCTACGGTACATGCTTGGAATATGTTGTCTCCTGCGCTGACTTACACTAGGTCTGGTAACAAGGAAGACTCACATAACTAGCAAATGTCTTGTATTTAGAGATAAGTGAAACTCTCAAGATTCATCTCAGGGATAGAAAACCAAAACAAGGACACCGAGCGCACTAAGTGTAGTATTGAAAGTAAAAAGACGGTTTAGAAACTAGGTAACTATTACCAAAGACCAGATGGCCTCTCACCTTATATGGTTGTGGAGAGCCACAATACTTGAAGACCGTAAAGAGGTGAGAGTGGCAGCGGTTCAGTCCGTAACCGGTAAACCGGGAAGATACTGAGGAAGGGTACAGAACCAAGGGTCCATTGAGGAGGAACCGATGGGACCTGCTCTCATTTTTTGCACTTGAGAATGGGCCACTTCTAGGCCTGAAACGTGTCGTGTTGTATGCTGTATTTTAATTCATTTAATAGATCGTATTTATCTGGATCCCAGTTCATCTCTTTCCTGCACACCAGTGAGCGCGGTTCCTCCTCAGTGGACCCTTGGTTCTGTACCCTTCTTCAAGATTCATCTCAGGTCAGGTTTACTGAATTTGACCGACATATCGGTCAAATTAAGTCAAAACATTGTTTCAGTGACCATCGATAAGCTCCACACCTAAACCAGCCAAGGACCGCTATAAGATAATGAGCGGAGGCAATGCCTGGCTTATATTGTGTGGATTAAGAAGTTACTGGAGATACGTCATTCCCATGAAAATCCCATAAACGTTGAAGGACACGCTGGATCAATTTGCTCATCTCTGTTGTATTATTTACATGCACATTTGTGTTCTATGTGACATTGCAGGGATATAAGTGGTTTTCAGATCTCCAGTAAAGTAAAGCAGGACAGTATCCAAAGTCTGACTCTATACATACCAGATCCTAGAACAGGACAAGGAAACATCTCGCAGGTGTCTCCCCAGGCAGCCCCCAATGTACAGCAGCATTCTTGCTTGCTAACGTTTACAGTCAGTACGTTCTCGCAGAAATTGACATTGTTGAGATTATAGTAGCACTGCTTCACTTCTTCATAAGTATCTGCCAAAAGACAACAGTTTTCAGTATAAGGACATTGTCTACCCAGTTTATTTTGCAATCAGGAATGAGATGGTATAGATATAACATTTTCACCGATCTCCTAAATTCACACTAATATCTAGAAAACTATATCAGTATAGTGGAACAATTATCCTATAATAGTATATTTAGGAAAACTTGGGGTACTTTCATTTTTAACATGCCCGTGTGATCTAATAGTAACTGTGTGTATGCATACTTATCATATGCTGTGACATGTACGTACATAGTCAGTAAGCTTTAGATGTCAATATAGTATTCGCACTTTGTTGGATAAAACCTGGCCTAACACTTTTGTCACTTCTCCTTTCAGCTTGTCATAAGCTCCTTTGTCTATGAAGATTTCCTGCTGTTCAGTCAAGTCGACCCCCACAGATCATGAGAAGCCAAATACTGTGCTCATGCTCAACTGCCAATCCATTCATATGGGAAGGGACACAAGAGACCCCCACTCTTATAAACAGTGGGGTTCCTACAGACATTTATTCAGTGTATAGGTAGTAAATGAAATATTTGGTCCAACCTCTTTCAGGATGCAGGGCTTAAGTTCTGCTAATTTTCCTTTTCTTAAGACTCAAATCTCCATTCAGAATGAAATATCCCGCAATCCGCCTTATTCCCAATGCCTCCGTTCTCCATAAAATTAACATCTCAGTAACAGAAACAGATTTCTTAACACTGTTATTAAATTTGATTTTCACTGAAAACCAAAAATTGACCATACAGATGTAGCCAAGGTTAACATGACTTTTAACATGTTAAGTAAAGAGTTGTTAAACAAGTTAACTCGATTTTTCTTCCTTGTTTTCAATGGCTTTTGTTGTAAGTTATCAGTGTAGCCCGGCATCAGAGTTATATTGAAGATGGCTACAGCTGTATGTTCTGGAATCAGAAATTAGACACAAATCCAAAGTTTGGTAATTATGTTTGTTTTACTTGCAGATATTTTCATGATTCTTTTTAGCTATTATGTAAATTTTAGTTTAGTTTTAGTGGATATTTGTGAATAAATGACATGCAGCCACAATGATTGTTGAATTCGCTTCTCAGAAATTGTGGTAAAGGATTATCATGTCACCATGTTCAATAACACGTTGACACTCGTACCAGGAGCTTCGAAGAACCAAATTCAAAAGTGACAATGACCTCAACAATGGCGTAATATAATGTCAGTGTCACTGTAACCAAAAAAAACAAAAACAAATGACCAAACTCTGGCTTATGGCTCATCTGCTACTATTGCATTAGGTAATTTTTATGTTTTTGGTGTCAATCTTCTTAAAGGGGTATTCTGGTTACCAGTTACTGCCTAAGTATAGGATTGTAACTGGAGAACCATGGGGTTTTGCACCCAAGTTACGACCAGGGCACCTGGTTGTACAGCGCACTTCTCCATTCATCTGAATAGGGACTGCTAGATATAGTGGATAAGGGGTAACTTGTAACTGGGATACCCCTTTAAATATGAAAATAGTCGAAATATTTATACCGTGGAATAGCATCCTCATCTACTGAAGTTTCATGGTAAACACACTGATCGCCCAAGTGGCATAAGACTGTTAGAAAGGGCCCTGGTACATAAGTCGGTGTAGCCAATATTACCCATTATGCACCCTCCTGCTTTTCTTTTCACTCGAAGACTTAATCTAAGAGAAATGTTTGATAAGGAACAGAACCTCATCATAACACTGGCAGGAAAAACATTTTTCTTGAACAGATCCCATGACTAGCTTTTGAGGAATTAATGGCCAAGTTAGTATTACTGCGCATTTAACAAAAACATTATTTTTCATACTTAAATGTCTGCGGGGAAAAGTGCTTAAAGCGATCCAGCAAACACAGATGGAAGCGAAGAAATACTCCTATGGTTGGTGATGTAGTGGTGGTTATAAAAAAAAAAAACAGATTTTTTTTAACAAAACATCTTTTCTTTAAAATGATAAAATTTAACTTTATTGTACTTTCTTTACTATTGATATACCGTATATACTCGAGTATAAGTCGACCCGAATATAAGCCGACCCCTCTAATTTTACCACAAAAAACTGGGAAACCTTATTGACTCGAGTATAAGCCGAGGGGGGGAAATGCATGACATTCTGTTTGTGCTTATGTTAATCCTAGCCAGCTTCACGTGTCACGTGGTCTGGGATATTACCATATAGGCCCAAAGCCTGTGGTAGTAGTAATAGCCTGTTACTGCTAGCACAGGCTTTGGGCCTGTATGGCAACAGGCTGCTACTGCTACCATAAGGCTTTGAACCTGTATGATAATGCCCCAGACGTCTAATACTGTACAGCAAAAACTGTGCTGAAAACCTCGGCTTATACTCGAGTATATACGGTATTTGTAGGATATACTGTGGCAATAAGAATTATTGTTTATTATTGTTTATTTGTATAGCACTATTAATTCCATGTAGCTGTACATTATTATATTAACTCCATGCAGCTGTACATTATTATATTAATTCCATGGTGCTGTACATTACTATATTAATTCCATGTAGCTGTAAATTACTATATTAATTCCATGTAGATGTACATTATTATATTAATTCTATGGTGCTTTACATTATTATATTAATTCCATGTAGATGTACATTATTATATTAATTCTATGGTGCTTTACATTATTATATTAATTCCATGGTACTTTACATTTGAGGGTTTACATACAGTACA
The DNA here is from genome assembly GCF_031893055.1 of Leptodactylus fuscus. Classification (NCBI taxonomy): domain Eukaryota; kingdom Metazoa; phylum Chordata; class Amphibia; order Anura; family Leptodactylidae; genus Leptodactylus; species Leptodactylus fuscus. Next base: position 44,135,140 of record NC_134267.1, read on the forward strand.
CAAAGTATACAAAACAAATATAATACTAACGATGACCAACTGGCATAATGGGGTAGAGGACCCTGCCCGCAAGAGCTTACAATCTATGAGGGAAGAGGGATAGAGAAAGAAGGTGAGGAAAGAGGCTGTACAGATGGCACTGTGGTGACAGTAGTGTTATTGGAGGTTGTAGGCCTTCCTGAATAGGTGAGTCTTCAGGGCCTTCTTGAAGCCTGTGATTGTGGGGGTCAGTCTTATGTGTCTTGGTAAGGAGTTCCAGAGTATGGGGGATGCACTGGAGAAATCTTAGAGATAGTTGTGTGAAGAGCGGATGAGAGAAGAGTGGAGTAGGAGGTCTTTTCAGGATCTGAGGTTACGTGTGGGCAGGTAGCGGGAGATTAGGTCAGAGATATATGGAGAGGACAGGTTGTGGATGGCTTTGCATGTCAGCGTTAGTATTTTGAACTCTACTCGTTGAGTGAAGGAATTGGCAAATGGGAGCGGTTGTATGAAGAGAACAGCACAGTTTAAGGTGGACTGGAGATGGGTGAGAGTACTTGCAGGAAGGCCATGGAGAACGGTGTTACAGTAGTTTAAGTGGGAGATAATGAGGGCATGAATTAGCATCTTTGTAGTTTCAGGGGTGAGGAAGGGGAGGATTCGATGCTTGCTCACTGTACAATCTCCACTGTACAACCTTCTAAACCAACGTTTTGGGATGATTGTTGCCTTCCCCATCTATTGAACAGCTGCAACTAGAAGTCTGGTCAGAGATTTTCCAACATAGTCGCTAAACTGTCATCTGGAACATGAGAAATATCTACCGTAGGAGAGGGAAAGACCTGGTGCCATTCTCCGGAGGGATATGAGTATCATAGAGACCCTACTATCAATATGAATATCTACAACCATATTAATAATATAGATTGTGTACTTGGACATCAGAATGGTTTGGGAGATAGGGAGAGCGATTGACTAGGATCAGAGTGGTTCCCCAATGCCCCATGGTTGCGGTTGTGTCATCTAAGTTTAACCCTGACAACCATCACATTACATTGAAACTCATTACAACACAACAATAATCAAGGAGATAGTAAAATTCTGATGTTCTAGGATCTTCAGAAACCAAAACTAATCTGCGGGGGAGATTTTTTAAGTAGTACGATTGCCTAGCATTGGACTGCCTGCTCTCCTGCCGCATTTACACTTGTATCAGGAGTTATAGTTACAATAATTACATTCGAAACGTAATATCTTACAACATTGTAACGTGTGATAAACTGACATCTGCTTGATCCTAAACACAACAGACATTTAGATCTATTTGTACAGTATATAACTATATGGATATAAGAAAAATATGTCAAATAATTGATTGTAATTAGGAATTTCTTCGAAAGAGCATCCTCATCCAAGACATTATGGACATTATGGAATATTGCTACATGCTCTCACTCATTGTCAAGTGTCATGTATGGTACATTGGCATACAATTCAATGTTATAAAGTATAATAACCTATATAGTTGTAATACACTCTATAATAGTTGTTATATATATATTTGTAATAAGACATGTTCAGTGTGACTACAGATTACAATAGCTAAACAATACATGGATATCTAATCTGCTAGCGCTAATACCAGACGTTTTATAGTCTCTAGTCTAATAAGAAAAAGATCCGAAAATTACATTGGTGATGGAACTGGAGGAAACCCGAGACAAATCCAGCATTTTACAAGGCTTTGTGGATGGGTAATGAGTGAAATCTAATGAAATCTACTTTGTAAAGTGAGTCATATGGCTGGAGTAACTTTCAAGAATTTAATAAAACTGGAAAGAAAATCCAAATTCACACCAGAGAAATGTGAGAAAACAATAATAGCGTATACATCAACCTAAATAACTGGATGTGCGGGCTGAACATCAATGAGGTCTAAGTAGTGTGAATTTTAATTCTATATCAAAACTGAATACAGAAATCCAAAATACCACAAGAAGCTATATGGTACTTAAGTTAAAAAAAAAAAACCTCTTTGGAATTCGTCTTGCAGAGTAATTTGCTGACTGTGGGAATTTTTCATTATAAAAGAAATCACGGTGTTGCTGATGTTATACAGTTACACTGTAGATTATCAATCACATTGACAGGGGTGAGCCGTTACACAACGCAACTCAAGTTGTAAAATACAGCACCTACTGTATTCCAGTCTGAAATATTGACCGCAACGACGGGCTCCAGTTTCTAATTGTGTGTTACACAATATTCTGATGGATTCTGGGAAAACAGGGACGTAATTCTCCCAGAGGGCTATAGTATATGTGTGTTAGGTCAGGGCCACTAACGTCCTTGACATAATCGTCAACTGCAAAAACAAAGTCCAACTACAGTATTTTGCAACGACTATTACCAGGTCGCTTCTCTCCTATTTGTACAAGAGGGAGGGCTTAGCTAGTGTGATGACAATTCAGACCATCATTAGCAGACATCCTACTTTCTGACAAAATAATCCAACACACGGTCCATTCAGTTATGTGGACTGATGGTTAGAATGCTGTTCCAGATTTTGGCTTCATAGCTTCCATGGTGGTCTCTCATTATCCATTACAATTAGCATGACAGATCTGTCATGATGAATGTTTTTCCAGAATTTATTTACTGGACAGAATGCCCAAGCAAGGCAACGGAGATGTAGTAACCGATATAGTGACTGAAATCTGTAACAAATACCAAAGGCCGTGCCATAGAAACTATATTTTTCTGGAAGTTAGTGGTGACTGAAGATCACATCCTTTATCTATTTTATCTTCTGATACATCTATGACATATCTGGAGACTGCATTATCTAGATGTCACCTTTAAGGATAGCTTGAGACCTGTACAGATGGTCACATTCCCATGTATAATATTCAATATTCTATTCACTAATAATTCGGTATTGGCTGTGGTGTTGTACGTACTGAGTTGAAACAGACCAGATTTTACCAGTAAAATACTGGGAAACAGTTAGAAAAACGTGTGGCGTGTGTAAAAATTCCACCCAAAAATGGGGCCATTCCAGGGTATTCCCAGAGCTAGGGCTTAGATGTCTCAATGTTGGCCATGTAGATATTGGCAAGTATGACTGTCCATAAATTCCTGAACAGTCCATAAAAATTAAAGACTTTTTCTACTTTCTGAAAAAAATAAAATACATCACTTATAATCTTTATCAATCTTTTTATTTATGAATTGGACAATAATCAATTGGATGATTGGTGATCTTTGGACAGGCAGGTCTCTATATAGCCAGGCACAACTGAATGAAATAACAATAGGCAATAGTACTTTTCCCTGTAAATCGGGAACCAACCAGGGGTAGAGATGTAGTAACATCTAACAATCACAAGTGGTGAGATTTAGGTATGTACTGTACCAGCTGTGACTGCAGGATATGCCCATCAATACAAATGTGCTGCCCCGTGGCACCTGTTATGAATGCAGGACCCAATCCTGATTTATTAAGATTAACTAGTCTTTAGTAAATCACTATGTGCTGCCATGAGATATGGCAGAATTATTAAGAGGTTACTATTGGATTTATTAAACCACGTGATGGACTCCATTGGATCTGTTGGATTCTGATGATGACCGGCTGTTTTCTTCTACTTTTGTTATTTTAAACAAAATGGTCAAAAGCGTTGTGTACGGGAGTTTTTATCTGAGTGTCTGTATTTTTTTGTGTATTACTGCCTAAGTAATGGAGCTATCTGCTAGAATTGTGTTACTAAGGCTGAGGATTACTGTTAGGGTAAGTTCACACGGGGGTTTTTAAATACGGGGCGTTGTGCACTGCACTGGCATCCAGTCACACACTCTGCTCCGTATTAGGCCCAAATGAATGGGCCTAGTCGGGAGGGAGTGTCTTCAGGCGGATATCATGAGGCAAATCTGCCTGAAGGAATGAGCATCTCGCTTCTTTTTCCAGCTGGCTCCCATTGATTTCTGGATACGGCCTCAAAATCCTGACCAAAAAACTCTGTGTGAACTTACCCTTAGGCAGTATAAAGACATACACTAACCCACATACTATTACCTCCACACTCAAAACCAACAGGGGTACCAGGAAGAGCCTGGTACCAGCACATCCTCTTGCACGAGTGGTGCCAAAGGCCTTTTTGCAACATAAAAAATTATACTATTGTCAATGTCATATGGTATGCAGTAGACATGTTATAGATTTTGCAATGGGGCATAGCAACTTTAAGTTATACTTTGTGTACCAAAAACAACTAATAAGCTTTCCTTCAAGTTTCATTAGATACATGCGTATATCAGACCTTGGCTTCCTTATAACTTTCAGATTGCATTGCTATATAACAATATGGTCATATAATACAGTAAATTAGTTGCAGTCTCATACAGCCAGCTCAACTACTTGGTTAGGAAAATGCACAAAATGTATCAAATGATCAACTGCGAATTCCTAAAGAAAAGATGATCAACACCCTAATGTAGACCAGACTGTGTAATATACTGGCAATGGTCAGAGGGGATGGATTATGCCAAAAGAAACAGACTACTTTCATTATATGTCCACATTCTATCTGTAACAAACAGCATTTGCATGAAACGGCACGTGCTTGGGGTTTGGGAGTTCAAAAGGCGACTGGGTTCTCCTCCTGGGGAATATTTAACCACATGTTCTTATGCCTGTATTGTAATTAATGTCATATTAATGCCCTAGCCACGACAATCTACAAATCATGTACTGAGGCTTTGGTAAATCCTTCATAAATTATTGAGAGATGCTAAAGGAAAGTTTTCCGTAATGAAGTAAGCAGATAATCCCTTGTCTGCAAACCAATTTTTAACATATGACAGGAGGCAAAATAAATGAGGCTGACCCGAAAGTAAGAGACTATGAATGAACAATCGCTGTCTGAAATCACTGACTGGAAATATAAGTGTAGCAAGTATTCAAGTGTATGTATAGAGCAGGAGCCTACACAGGGGAAATGGGGTCAGTTCACCCCTTCTCATCACTCCAAACCTATATACAGCACATCTGGCGCATCCACCACAGCTACTATAGACTTTGACTATGCACAGACGTTCCCCTTGTAGGAGGCAGGAATCTTTCTATTATTGAGGTTCTGTTCACACTTGAGCCATTGCATTAATTTAATGTATATCAGTTTGGGGAAATCTAGGAAAACAAATTTCAACCAATAAATCCCATTGATCAACAAAGGGGGTTCTGCAGATTCCTGCAATTAACCTATGTAGGAAAGGGGATAGTATTATCAGGAACTGGGCATTAATTCTGTCTGTGTGACAGACATATAATATGACATTGGCACTAAGCACAACCCTAGCCCACACTGCACTACAATATACCACTGCATTCTGGGGTATTATAGTTTGTGAGGGGCACACTGCTGGCACTGTTGTATATGGTATTCACTCTGCTGGCACTATTGTTTATAGAGGCATTCCTCCAGCGATATACTTATGGGGGCACTCCGCTATGATGCCGCTGTTTTTTGGAGTACTCTGTCATTATATGGTGTAATTTGTGAATTATATAGTCCTTCCTCCTAACCGTGGTCAGGCTGCATAATCTACATCAGACCAAGCGAAGGTCACTCTGCACAGAGAACTAAATGATCCTGAAGTCTTCCTTTTTTCTTTCTTCCGTTCCTTAGCTGCTATGGATTCCTAGTATATTTTCTCTTCTCGGTATATGTGTGTCTACTTCCGCAATATATTACTGTGTATTATCCTGTATCTGTATTACTATGCAGCTGTAACATACTGAAATTTCCCCACTGTGGGTAAGTTCACAAATTCACTTGCTTGTGGATTTTGAGGTGGATTTTTCCATCTCAGCACAACAGTGCACCTGCATTGCACCTTATGAAGCCAAGGTATACATGCTTCTGATGTGTAGGACAGGCACAATATATCATACTGTAATCGACTTCATAGGGTGCAGTGTGCGTATGCTGATGTGTTGAAGCAGATTCCTGAACTTTTGTACCCTGAAAGATATACCTTCAATTACTAAAGATTCTATGGACAGGTGAATTTCATATAGACAAGTTAGGGACCCTAAACATAGCTGCATAACCACACAATGGCGGCTTAGTGGTCCCAAAACAAGTGACAAGTTGAGGTTTAGAATCCCAAGCAGGGGGTAACAGGGTGCAGTCGCACCAGGGCCCAGGAGCTTTAGGGGCCCATAAGCACTGGCATCAGTAATGATCTATTCGATCTGGTCCATAAAACGAGGAGACCCACAGATTACCCTAACCACAATAAGGTGGATTAAACTCCTTAGCACCCGTAACCATCAATATCAAGAATTCGCTGTAGGGATGAGGTTGGGCACCCCGGACAAAATATTACACCGGGGCCCACAAAACTTTAGTTACACCATTCGTCCCAAGTCTGTCTATATGAAAGCAGCATGTTATACGGGGAAAATAAGTGCTGGAGTCTGATTTATGCACAATGTTCCTGGTGAAGCCAAAGACAATACACCTCACTTCACTGTGCATGCATCCAATGGGCAGGGCATGTGCAGTAACATGAAAAGTATTGCACTTGGCTTCATATAGTTCAATGCACCTGCGCCAATGTATCGAGGTGGACACCTACACTTATGACATACAGTAGATTAATTTACTAAACATTTTGTAGATGTTGAATGTTGGCCTTATATACATAACATTTATTATTATAAAAATTTTTGGACACTAACCCCATGGTCCTAGCTTAGTGACTACAAACCAACTGTTGGTTTCCCTTTGTAAGTAGAGTACTCTCCCAAAAAAACCCTTTAAAAATATTCTTCCATTCCATTGATTTAAGGGTGTCCTAGCACTGGCACCCCACTGATGACCCCCCCTTATGACCTGTCTCACAAGAAATTCTTGTTATACCCCAGTGTCTTTAGTAATACACATACATATTCTTGAAACACATTGTCCATAATGGGGGTGAAATTCCTATGGATCTAGTGAGCATACTTTTCTTTCCATTTGCACAATCCAAGCCTAAATTGAGAACTGTGAAATAACACACCCTGGCACCAGAATCTGAGAGGGATTTTACAACTCCTCCTTAAACGCTATGCCATTGAGTTATCTTATTAGGGATGAATAGGTGCCTATTGTGTTATATCCTGGCAGGCAGCGAGGAGGTGCTGTGTGCGGCATGGAACCAATTTATCTACTTTTCTTCTTACTTCTGGATCAAGAACACTAAGCTTGTTTGCACGTAAGCGGCTAAGATATTTGAGCTCAGTTAACCCTTTGTACCCCAATAAGCCACCTTGTATTTTCCTCTGCTCTTTTACCTTTAGATTTCTTTTCTAATTTACAAAAGCTATTTAATTTAGGATCTTCTAATTTCTTTAGGACTCGGGTAAGCTTGGCCTTGTCAACATGCCGTAGTTCAATGCATGCCATAGCACGGAAGGGTAACTACCTTCCTCCCAATTGGGTGTCACTGGAGAGGTTGGCACCTACTTATAAGGTAGATACAATAGAAAAAAATGATTTTTATGTAACAAATGCAGCGATTTTTATGTATCTTTATCCTGACCCCAGATTTTTATCAGATTTGTGCAAACCTCTGGAAATAGGCTTTAATTTTAGCAAGAATTTACAGTACTAATATCTCTCAAGTCTATGGAAAAATCTGTCCTACCTGGCATGTTGCGGTATTTGCATTGCCCAGTCATTGGGTCATATTCCTGGTTATCATCAGCGCACAAACACAGGAATGAACCATCCACGTTTTCACACCGGGCCTCGCCACAGACTCCGCTCAGCATTTCACATTCATTTACATCTGGAAAAGGGAGAATGGTTATTGGGACACATTCCTTGTTACTGACAGTTCTTTCTTTAAGCCTATGTCCCGTGCCAGCAGAGTCTGCTAGAACAGCCCCCAAGTGCACAATTATATCCTATAGCTGCTGAAATGAATAAAATAAACAGGAGATCTCTCTTACTGCTGATCCTACAGTTGTACAGAAAGACCAACTATGCAGAACGTCTGGAAATAATGTATGTCATGATGTATGCATTGTAGACATGAGACTAGATGCGACTCTTCACTCACACAGGAAATTTTCCTCTCCTTGTACATCATAAAATGTGACATCCTTATAAAGGAGCTCCATTTGGAGAAACATTTTGTGCCTAGTTCACAAAGAAATGCTAAAAGGGAAGTTATCAGCCCCTTTTTTTTCTCTTCTATGACGGCAGCAAAAAGTAGCGGCAGATATGGTCCATCACGTGTGTCATGTGCGAATATGTATATGAATATGCAGTACTTTTGGAGACGTCACCTGAGACAACCTACCGGCACATTAATAAGTCTCTCCCAGACCATATAGCTGCTGTCCATAGTGCGCACCAGGGTTACTCTGGATATTACCTGGTGGTCAAACAATGTCACTTGACTCTGTATTACTCCTAAGTTCAATAACTGGTGGTAGTATTCTTTATTGTGGTCATGTTGGACATGTGTTGGTTTGTGGGTACACTATGGTGGAATGCAAAGTAGGCACATTTGTTGCCAATGTAATCTTTACTTGTGAATAGGACTTTCCTAGGTAAATAAAAAAAGGACCTCTAGGTTTAATAAAAATATTCCTAAAATAAGGCAAGTATGATAAATGTGCTTGTTACCAGTGGCAATGGGAACACTTTATCTAAATGAACTTGATAAATGGGAATGTGGATATGCACACCAAGATAACAAGAAAAGGCAAAGTAAGACACATAAATACAGAATGTTACCATCAGTAATGTGGCGTGTCATGTACGCTGCGCTGTAACTGCAGTCACACTTCTATACGGCTACAGGATGGTATAACATCATAGAAATAAAACAAGAATTTCACCAAAAATAGAATCCTGCTTGAATTTGGTTAAAATGGGATTTTTCTCCTGGCTTTTGAGATTGATGTCAATATAAAGTGCTTGGAAGAAACCTTTAAGGACTCCAATCATGAAACGCATTTAAAACAATATCATAATATGCTTCACAATATGGTGACAGGTTGGAAATTCCTGACACAACCATTGGGAGATCACATAGACACATTATGATAGACATCTTGCGACAGAGCATCAGGTTTTTTGTTTTTTTTTAAAAAAAGCTGATTATCTCATAACATATATCTGGACAAGAGGAAAGGCAAGGAAGGACACATCTATACTTCATGGCCAGCAAATAAATTATTGCACTATAATGTCATTCCTAAACAATAGTCAAACAAAAAGTAAGGTATAGTATGTAGAGATGAGCGAGCCGATCCGAACAGCATGCTCGCATAGAAATGAATGGACGTAGCCGGCACGTGAGGGGTTAAGCGGCCGGCCGCCGTCAAAGTGGAAGTACCAGGTGCATCCATTCATTTCTATGGAGTGTGCTGTTCGGATCGGCTGATCCGAACAGTACTCACTCATCTCTAATAGTATGGGTATGTTCACATGGAGTTTTTTGCAGGTGGATTTTGACGCAGAATCCGCCTCAAAATCCACCTGCAAAAATGGCCCCCATTGATTTCAATGGGAGCCGCTTGCATTTTTTGTTTTCCGCTAGCTAGTAGCAGAAAAAAAGTGAGATAACCTATCTTGTCACGGATTCTGCAGCTCGAGACGCGCTCCTGTTTAGGCCCATTCATTAGGGCGTAATCAGGAGTGGCTAGCCGCGCCAAATGTTCACAAGGCGGAAAAGGTTTCCGCAACCTTTTCTTCTGTGTGAACATACTCTTAGAGGCTATTTATACCTGCAAATATACCTGTACAACTGGTAACATCTTAACAGGAATCTGTCAGAATAAAGGAGTTCAGTAAATGATGTCCTACTGATACAAATGATATTTCTAGTATTTACAGGGCAGGAATATGCTATTTGTGCAGTAAGGAGGTACAATGAATGTATTTTACAATAATAATAAATGTTGAAGAGTTAAATGATGTCTCTCTAAAGCCTAAGCAGACAGATACAGCTACTTTACAGGTTAGATAGAAGCAGCAGAGGTTAAGATCGTGAACTGCCACATGGAAAACTGATATCTTCTATTTGCTATATAGTTTACAGATCTATAACAGCATGCAGAAGTGCAAAATTTACCATAGTACATCTCCTTAAAAGATTTCAATATCTGTGTACCACAGGAGGATACTAGGATTTTTTTTTTTTCTTAGCTGCTATGGACTCATAGTATTTCTTCTCTTCTCAGCATATGTGTGCCTACGTCTGTATTATATTACTGTGTATTATCCTGTACCTGTATTACTATGCTGCTGTAACATGCTGAAATTTCCCCAATGTGGGACTATTAAAGGATTATCTTATCTTATCTCGTGCTAAAAAGCCAGACTTATAAGAGCTACAATTCAGCATAACCAAGTCGTACTTTCTTCCTAGCATAATTCTCTGCTCTAGTTCTTCTTCGTTTAAACTTGAGGCCCATACAACAGAGACATCACTATATCTCTATCTATCTATCTATGGTATCTATCTATCTATGGTATCTATCTATCTATCTATCTATCTATCGTATCTATCTATCGTATCTATCTATCTATCTATCTATCTATCTATCTATCTATCTATCTAATCTATCTCCTATCTATCTATCTATCTATCTATCTATCTATCTATCTATCTATGGTATCTATCTATCTACGGTATCTATCTATCTATCTATCTGTCTGTCTGTCTGTCTGTCTGTCTGTCTATCTATCTATCACCACTGCATGTATTCGTGTGTGGGTTTCTTCTAGGTGCTCTTAGGTTCTCTCCCACATTCCAAAAAACCCAACAATAGGTTTATTTGGCAGTTAGATTGTGAGTTCCTATGGGACTAATGCTGGTGAGGACAATGCACATGTTGGATAATGTGTGAAATAACAAGTATACGATATAGACAATATTCTACAGTGACTACATCACTTTGTTCTATGTTTTATATAGAAAGCTGACCAATCTCTACAAGGTTACACTCTTGCCTGGACCCAATGAAGACAATGGTGTACAGTAATACTGTAACGATACACATAAAAATAGACAAACACGTGCATTTACTTTGTAAGTCCACAGTGGAGTTAGAAAAAGCATGAACTTACCCACACAGCCTTGTCCATCCAGTGAGTCCTGGTACCCCTGGTAACAGAGGCAGCGGTATGAACCATTGGTATTCTCACAAAACCCTTGACTGCACAGCGTGCTGTTAGTACATTCATCTACATCTGCAAATAAGACACAGGACAAATCAAACCAACACACAACAAACACACTAAGACGTGCATTGCATTACCATCATCTGGTTATGTTTTTATGGGGTATAACATCAGAGAAGTATTGATATAGGGGGCCCTCCTTGCCTCTATATCTGAACAACACTGTTAGAGACCTTAGCTGTCCTCTACTAGGTACAACTAACCATAAAGCACGTCTACCCTGATTCATGGCAGTGCTCCGCTGTCACCATTATGGTGAAGCAAAAAGGAGCACAGTCAGGGACAGTCCCCCAATGGGGCCATTCAAGAAATGGCCGCTTTGAAGGCACACTTAATAGAATTAGTTCATGGTTATTAAGTAGGTTTCCTCATCGAGACAACCCATTTTTAAGGAGAAGTAGGCCCGGTGACCAGACACTTGCCTCTGGTGTAGCCTCCCTATTCAGTTATTATTTCTGTATCCAGTAATACATTCCCTGTGAATGGCCAACTATATAGTACGTCAATGGACTGGATCTTCTAGAGCAAGTTCACCCCAGATTTTAGGGAACTAATGGAAACCAAAGATGGTGGTGTGAAGGGAGCCTTAACTAGATGCGTTCCTCTATGGCTCATTGAGGTGGATGTTGAGCAGGCAACGTAATCCGGTGAGTTATGGGGGTTGACTACAGGCACTCATAAAATGTTAGGCTTATTTGGTACAGCAAACAGACATTAAAGATAATGTTTCTACCATGCATTGTCACACAAGAGCAGCAAACTGCTTATTTTCTAAATGTCCGTCCTATGCATGGACAATATTGGTAAAAAACCCAATAAATCTAACATACCGTATATTTTAGTTATATATCTAAATATAATATGCCTGAGTTTTAGGTTTAATACAATATTTATAAGGTTTTTAGCTGAATTACCCCAAAATACCTATACTAGAATAAGCCGGACTTTACGCACATAAAATATGGAACCTTTCAGCCGTTCCAATGAATAATAATGTGTATTTATATCTCCAGGCGTGCTTATATTATAACTCCATATGGGAAAAGGACATATTTTTTCTGTTTTTTTTTGCACACACTAGGTTGTTTTATTGAGTAGTAATGGGTAGAGATGACGCCTCCGAAATGGATCACAATAATATAATGCTGATTTATTAATATAAATAATCTGAAAAGCGAAATCTCATGACAAATTTGCTGGATGAAAATAAAATGCACTCCTGGAGACGAACACACTGAAAACAACTTAACGTCTTCGGCGTATGAATGTTTTTATTTCTGACTTTTTTTTTGTATTCGCACAGCGTGTGTCCCCCTCCTCCAGAGATCATAAAATACTGCCTGGGGACGTTCAGGCTTCAATTTTTAGTGGAGCGCTTCCAGATACATAATTTCTCTATTGTATACAGCGCTATCTATATGACCCAATGTAAGTTCATAACAATTCAAAGGCTCCCACCAAATCATCTGTAAAAGTTGGAAGCCGCGCCGGTACAGTAGCTGTTAATAAGTTACACGTCTTCCATGCAGTCCCAACAGTAATTGAACTTTGCTTCCCCATTGCTCCACAAAATGAGCTATATTTCCCTTTTTTTCTGCACAGATGTATTTGGAGACGTAGGACGGGAGACTACACGAGCACGAGATGTATTGTTTAATTCAGATAGCAGGCCTGTGGTAAGGGTCTTTTAAAAGCAGAAATGTATCTAACAGATGGTAACAAGATCAACATTAAGTCTAAGTATTTCTTTTCCAACAAGTCTCTAGTGAATCCAGAGTCAAAACCACTTTACAGCAGTTCTCGAAATACCAGCCAGGAGAGATAAATATTCAACAGAAGATCTCTCCTCAACTTGGCTGAAAGTAGCTCACAAATGGTGCCAGAAAAAAAGGCAAAACCTAAAGGCCGCTAACGGTAGACGGTAACTTAATATACAGTAGCAATGATGCAATTCCATATAGTTAACACTTTCTTGTCGCAAATAGTAATTTATTTACATACTGACTTATTGTAAGATTGTATGAAGATGGAAGACCCTCACAAAATGTGGCTTTATCACATAGATAAACATTATATTGGGGTGTTTGTTGCTTTCTTAAATTAATCAAATTTTTTGACTTTGCGCTACTTATTTTATTTCTTGTCTCAGATATGTATTATCTACTGCTTACTGATAACCAACCTAGATTAATCTTGTATTGCCGGCCTTATTAGACCACTCTTGGTAAGGATTGAAATGCAAAAACATACAATAGACGTGCTAAGAAATGTCACTGATACATCATACCCTACGTCAGGGAATTCTGATGACAAATTATACTTCATTTCGGTATCGATTTTAAAACAGGGAATACAATGGCGTATGTAAGTCAGTCTACACAAACCCGATTTGCCTACAGACAGCTATGACGTAGGCAGAAGAAGATGTCGATCGCAGTTAAAGGAGCGGCATTAGGAAGCAATTCCCGAGGAGTTGCAGCTGTAAATGATCAGGATGATGTCCAGGAAGCTCAGCAAGGTTATAAAATGAATCAGATCCCTGCCGCCTATCTGCAGTGCCAGCCATATACATTACTCATCAATCTCTTCAAGTAGAAGCAGCTTCCTTTGTGCACTGTGATGGCTCACGTTGAGTCACCCAGCTATGCCATGCCAAACCACTGATATCACTTTGATATATCACAGTACATCAAACAAAGTTGGACGGTATGACTTATTATACAGAGAGATTCTGAGATTCTAAATATTGATCATGGATATAACCCGTAGGGTAATAGGTGATAAATGTCCAACCACCATATCCCTATGACAGTATCGAGAACAACGGTGGTCATACAAGAGCGGTGCCCTCAAGTGCTGCCAAAGTCTATGAGACTGGAGGAGACGGCAGAGTACAGTTCTCAGATGTTTCCATGAGCCTAAAAGGCACTGAATGGAGCGTCAGGGCGAACACTTGACCGCTGTTACATTTAACAGTTGAAAAGTAAAAGCTTTGGAAATCCTGGACTTCTTAAGTTTTATTACCATGCATAAGAATTTACAATTTCAAGACAGATTGGTGTTGGACTGCACTATATAGGAGAAAACTATTACAAAGCAGGTTTGGTTTTGCCTTCTTTTGACAACTTTTCGGCCGTCTTCTATTGACTTTGGGCTGACACTGAGGGTGTTCCCTTGGAATTGACCACTCTCATTTTAACACCTGGCTTTACTAAAGTGGTATACTGTTACATATTTCTAGTTTTCTGGGAAAAGATGTAGGTCTTTCTTTGGTGTAAACATTTAGAATAAACTTGGCATGGGTTGTGTGAGAATTTCATGAACTAATGGTCAGAAAATATGTTTTTAAACCTTTAATAGACATACCCACTTGTGCATTCACGGATCTATGGACACCCACATTCATAGCATTTGTGGTCTCTGTTTTATATTCCATACTACAAACATCTGTGGTTTGGATATCTTCTAACCAGAAATAAAATTCATTATGAAGCCTTTGTTTATGACCTGCCTCACATGTGTTTGCTAGCAATTTCTAGATTTGTGTAGGGAAAGCTAACAATTTGTTTTACTGACAGACTTATTATTGGCTAGATTGGGCTGTTTTATAGAGATTATCCCCCAAAATCAAGCTCGTATAAAAATTCCCAAAAGGCTATTACCGCTATTTTAAACTACCTGTACACCATGTGAACTCAAAAAATATAGCTTTCTATCTTTCCTTCTATATGCATCCCTTACCACCACTGCTAATATGTGCTATCATGGGCTACCAGACCGTGTCACATGACTGCCACTTCTTTACCGTCTTCCGGTAACATTCCAGTTGGTCTCCGCCCCCTCGAACATCTCCGGGAAATCAGTGCTAATTTGCCTACACTCACCACTACAGTTTGTACAGCTAGTATGAAGAGCGAGATGTAAGCATTACGAAGTGCCATACCGTACAGCACAGTGTAGATGATTTGTGGGGTGCCGGGTGTCAGTGTCCTAAGGATAGGACATCCCTATTAGAAACTGGTTATCCCTTTTAAATATCTGACAGCCTTAAATATAGTCCCTAGTAAGTTCACCTCCTTTTATTGGATGTCAATCATCACCTACTTCATCTTAATACTTGGTATTAGTTGCATATTGGTATATACTTGGAACACCAGCTGTCACCACACTGTGCACGTTAATGTAATAACTCTTCAATGGATCATTTTCTTGATTCATGGCCAGACACAATTTTGGGTTTTTCTGTGCTTATTCACAGGGTTATTGAAAAAAAATTCAGAATTTTTCAGTGATACATAGGAATTTTTTCCCCTGAAATGGGGCAATTGGCATGAGCCTCATGGGGTTTTTTGCCTTCCCCTGGATCAACACTGTAGGGATTGTAGGGTTGTAGGTTGGACTTGATGGACTAACGTCTTTATCCAACCTCATCAACTATGAGTTTTATTTTTATGTCACTTTTTTGTTTAAGTGTCTGTATTTCACCTATTTATTTTATTTGTGGGCATTTCAATATTGTTCTATTTTGTTGATTTATTTCCCTACAAGTGGGGCTTGTTCTGAAACACTATAGAGCAGATCAGGTGTCCAGTGAATACTGGATTGAGGAAACGTCGAGGTGGCTTCCTTATCTATATACATTGTGCTCACTGAAAGCTGTGAATACAGTGATCAGAAAAGGAGGGATAGTAATAAAACATCCCTGCCTACTCTATGGAAGTCCAGCTGTCACTGACAGTTAACTCCCCTCTCTGTGTAACTGTGGACTCTGCACTGATATATTACAATGTAAGGGCTAGTTCACACGGGGACATGGACGCTGATTTTGACAGCAGATTTTGCGGCCAAATCAGCGTCCATACAATGTCCACACTATGTGAACTGCTCCCGCCGCGACCATCGCGGTCGCGGCGTTCACCTCCGCTGTCAGCTCAAATGAATGAGCCGACATGGAGGGCGCTGCGGCTGGGCGGAAGCCGCGGCTCATCGCGAGCGGCTTCCGCCCGAAAGATAGGTCATGTCGCTTCTTTTTCTGCTAGCGAGCTAGCAGAAAAAAAAAAGCGAGCAGTTCACATAGGGATACATTGTATGGACGCTGATTTGGCCGCGAAATCCGCTGTCAAAATCAGCGTCCATGTCCCCGTGTGAACTAGCCCTAAGGTAGTCAGAAGACATGTAAATGGGAAATATTTATAATTTTTCATGACCTATACAGTTAATATAACATTTTATGGTGGAACAGCACTGCAAGTCCTTTCCGAGTGAGTGGAAAATTAGGGCGCATTCACACGATGTAACGTGCAGCGTGATGTGGCACGTATACGGCGTGTGAGAGTTTGCGCGCCGTAAAAGCTCCCATTGATTTCAATGGGAGTTAGGATCGTATACGCTGCGTTATTTTGCGGCCGTGATTTTGCAATGGGAGCTTATACGGTGCGCAAACTCTCACACGCCGTATACGTGCCACATCACGCTGCACGTTACATCGTGTGAACTCCCCCTTAGGCCACAGCAACTATAACACATAAGATGAAATTCTGGACACAGTGTGGAGCATCTATGGTCATATTACTGACAGATACAGAACCAAACTCTGCTTTTTCTAAGTTTTTTCCTTGTGGAGATAAGTTTGTTGTAGGAACTTAACCAATTCAGACATAAGACACTTGAATGCTGATTCAGAGTCACTTTGGTCACACAAATTAAAAAGAGATCAAAAAATTAATCACACAAAATGCACAATAATGTTGCATTATTAAAGGGGCTGGTTGTGAAGACGACACCATTTTACAATGACGCCACATCATTGTAGACCCTGGCCCTTAGACTCTATTCATCTGTGTTGGCCATTTTCATTGTTCTGGTCCGTTATATGAACAGAACAGTGACTAGAGTAGATATGTCAAGTTCCTGATATGACAGATACCGATGGTGTTTGGGGGAAACCTATTCACTATAATGGGGTTCATTTTAGTCATGGGGCACAGCATTATTGGGACAAAATAGCACAGCATAAGGAACTATTTTGTCCAGCATTTTTGACAAATTCTGAACAGAGTCTTCAATAGGTGTGAACAGGTTGTATTCCACCCACAATGTAATCTACACCCCAAATAAAGCCAACAAAGGCTGCGACAGTGTACATCATACTTTGGTTTTCAATTAAAACATAAGTCAATTAAAATGAAGAAATAAATAAAAACATTAGAAACGTAATTATGAATAAAAAATACCTTCACAAGATCTCCCATCAGGAGTGGTAGTAAACCCTTGGTCACAGATACAGTGGAAAGAACCAGCAGTGTTCAGACATTCTCCATTTGGATAGCAGAGTTCTGGATTTTGACACTCATTGATATCTGAAAAAAATCAAACAATAACATTTAGTTCATAATTCCTTACAAAGGGCAGGCCATAAATGTTAGAAATGACCAACCCAGAGAACCGGATATTTAAAGAGGACCTTTCATGGTTTGGGGCACAGGCAGTTCTATATACCGCTGGAAAGCTGACGGCTTTCCCGATCTGTGGCCCGTGTGAAGAGCTAGTGGTGCCGGTATCGTATCTCTTCACAGTCAGAAGGGCGTTCCTGACAGTCAGGTATGTCCTTCTTCACAGCAGGGCCTATAGCGCTGTACAGTGTGAGCGGGGAGGAACGCCCCCTCCCCTCCTGATAATACTCGTCTATGGACGAGCACTGTGAGCAGAGGGAGGGGGCGTTCCTCCCCACTCACACAGTAAAGCGCTATAGGCGCTGCTGTGAAGAAGGACGTTCCTGACAGACTGTCAGGAACGCCCTTCTGACTGTGAAGAGCTACGGTACTGGCACCGCTAGCTCTTCACCCGGGGCATAGATCAGGAAAGCCAACAGTGCGCTGAATTCAGCGCACTGTCGGCTTTCCAGCAGTAAATAAAACTGCCTGTGCCCCAGACCATGAAAGGTCCTCTTTAACCCCATTGTGAAAGTAATGGGAGAGCCTGGAAATAGACAAAGTGCAGTTCTCAGTGAAAGTGAACAGAGCAGGGGTCTACATTCAAAAGGGAGGAAAAAAACCCTGTTCTAAGTATTGGTCAGGGTCTCAGTGGTTGGACCCCAACGAACAGCAATTTATCATTTTGCTAAACATGAACGGGACTACAATAAAACTGAGGTCATGCAGATCTGCATATTTATGGCCATGTTTTTGCAATTAGCAGGCATTTCTGAGAAAAAGAGGACTTGACTTAAAATATACTATGATTTGGGATTTCGATGTAGGGAGGTATAGGCAAAGTCTTCTGCTGCCCATTTGTCCAAAAAACCTAACATAATAAAAGTGCTAGTAAAAAAGTAATATGATGCTGTGATGTTTCGTTTATAAGCTGACTCCCCCACCCCCGTATGCAGCAAACCTAGGGAGTGAGAGCAGGAGGAAGAATCATGGGAAATGTTGTTTGTCACATATTCAATGCTTGTAAATAACAAGGAGTCTCAAATAAAATATAGCCAAGAAAAAGGTGCACATGGGAATAGTGAGTATTTAGCACTGTTGTGGATGTATTTGCAGGTAATTTTTGGAAGCTGGATAACTCCTTTAATGGATATTGGCAACATTGCTCCGATTTTTCTATTTTAAACATACTGAAGAAATAAAAGTATGGTGGAAAAAGTGAACATACCCTTTAAAAATATTTGATCTGTGCATTTATTATATAAACAATACAAAATTATAAAGAATTATTTAATTTCGAGGCAATATTCTTTCAAATATCATTCGACTCTTGGAACATTATTTAATTGCCCAATGTACTTTCATAAAATATTGCTGTGTTATGTCTTTTTCAGCTTGGCTTGTGCAATGTAAACTTATCCTAATATTAATTTAATTCCTCTCCGCAAACCTGCAAGATTTCTGTTTTCCATAGCTTTACTATACCTTGACACCTTCTTCCATCTATGAGCAGGAAGCCATCTGGACAAACGCATGTATAAGACCCATCCGTATTGTAACAGCTTCCTCCTCCCTGGCAGGCTTCATCCAAGTCCTGGCATTCATCTATGTCTGCAATCAAAATTTTGGCAAACAGATCAATTATTTCGTGATCGGGTGGCCCATTATTTTGTAACCACACTACTCTCTAGCTTGATGGAATATAATTACTTTCTTGAATCGCAATGAACAGAGCACAGAAAAGTTGACTTTAGTAAATTGTGCACTTGTGTATGGCTATTTCTAGTAATCTTCGGAGTATTCATGACGCACAGTTTAACTTGGCTCTAGACAGAACTCCAGACTTCAACTATGTGAACAGCCCCTGGTAGGAGCTGCCATGTAAATGTAATTATAATGTCTGGAATGGAAAACACATTCTCCATGTGTGTATATATATATATATATATATATATATATATATATATATATATATATATATACACATACACATCTTCTCATTCAGCTGCAAAAATAAATTAATACAATAATCACAAGAACAAATCATTTAATCAATGGACAGTGTTAAAATTTGGGGAAAATTTAGAAAATTTCCAGTATGTATTTTCCAAACTATGAAAAATTGCCTCAAATTGACTTTTCATCACTCATATGTGTGCAGTAAAGATTCAAAACAGATTTGGGAAACGAAAACCTAACTCATCATCATCTAATGTTCAGAGGTGTGTTCATGTCAGCACAGAATGTAATGTTCCATAATGACACAGTTAAAAGGTCTTTTTTTTTTTTTTTTTTAATGAAAAAAAAAAAAAATTAACAATGGTGGGTTGATGACATTCATAGCCAAAAATGTCATGGCTGTTATCTTATTATTATTATTTAAAAAAAAAAATTGCAACAAAAAAAAGGTGTTTTTCTGCAATGTGAGGCCTTAACTGATTTGGTTACGATATCATGTTTCAATGCAACAATTGTAACATAATAATCAAATTAACGGTGTGTAGATACTCACTGCAATCCCTGTACAAATGACTATATTTCTTAAACAGGTTTTCTGGGCAAAAAAAATGTTGTATTAAAAAGTGTCTGTTAGTGCTACTAATGGGTTAATAAATGCACCCATATACTTTTTAGGCCGGGGCCCCATGGGACGTAAACACCGCGATTTTTCCGCAGCTGAGACACTGTGGGAAAAATCGTT
Source organism: Leptodactylus fuscus (assembly GCF_031893055.1). NCBI lineage: Eukaryota > Metazoa > Chordata > Amphibia > Anura > Leptodactylidae > Leptodactylus > Leptodactylus fuscus. The sequence continues at coordinate 44,155,500 of NC_134267.1, forward strand.
GTATTTTACAGTGCAAGCAAAGGGGATGGGATTCATGCGAATCCCATTGCGGCTTTGCAAATCGCAGCATGTCAATTATATTTACGGAAACGCCGGCGGTTTTCCTGTCGATATAATGTTAAGAGAGAGTCCGCAGAGGAAAACTCTGTGAACTTTCTCTTAGAAGCGCCGCGGAAAGAACCGCAGCGCGTTCACGCCACGGTTCTTTCTGCAGCGCCTTAGCGCTGCAATTACGGCCCGTGGGGCCTTAGCCTTAGTGTGTTTTGAGTGATTTCTGGGAGACTCTGAAAGCTCCTGAATCATAGATTATTTTGTGTAATTTCAAAGTTTTATTCAGAAATTGTTAAAATTCTGTTTCAACCGGTTCTTATTTACTTGTAAAGCTGCCCTGGAATCCGCAGAGCGGCCATTAGAAAGCAATAAGAGCAGACTGTGCACCGGAGTCAATGAATCAATCAGTGTTGTGATTTTCGAGAGTGAGTCATAAAAGGATTTTGTTATGATGTTTGTTTTACATAATTCATCTGTCACTGCAGAAAACACATGGGAAATGAGCGGGAGCGGGCCATCAATGCCCCACAAGCAGCTGTTTATAATACGGGCTCTGTCTGTTTTCATTAGACATCATATGTACAATGGCGAAACTCTGTGTAATGTTAAGCTAATTGCTGGGAGACATTGCGGCCTTTTGTGGTATTTTTCCTCCATTTGTTAATGTAAACCTACCATATGTTTTCAGAATTTTCAAGAGTGTTCCCAATGTTTTAGAAAACTGGTATATAGAGCTCAGTGAACTGTACTAAATCACAGTATTTTAGAACCATTTCTGATGTCAATAAGGAACAATCTGTTTTATTAGTAAAAGGGCCAGCAGTTTATTACCTCTACGTGATGTATTATAATCCTCATCTATACACTGACAGCCATTATAGATTCTTAGTGCGGTAGTAAATGGTCTGGGTATTTTGACTCATAAGATGACGCATTATAGTTATGCGGTAAAGTTAGTTGCACGAATGCCAATCTTTGAAGATATGGATAAAAAGTAATCCTAATACAGATCCCTATAACTTCCTAACATAGTATAGGTACTACTGCACTAATATCTAGTTCTAGTCAGCATTGCCCACACAGTTTTGCATCTCTCTTCAATGTTCTTACAAGATTGTGCCTCTCTGGGGCATATTTGATAGAGCTGCCCGAACCTCAGCAGGCTGTGGATACAGCTTCACCGTCTCATTCGTGCCATCATTGGTTTTGATTAGTGATGAGCGAGTAGTATTCGATCGAATACCTCACCGGCATAGGAATGTGTGTTATCGGCTGAACACCAAGGGGTTAAACGCTTTGAATATTCAATGCGTTTAACCCCTTGATGTTCGGCCGATTACACGCATTCCTATGCCGGCAAGGTATTCAATCGAATACTACTCGCTCATCACTCGTTTTGATCTTATACAGTTGTCGGTCCCTTATTTGTCTTATTTGTGGATACCTACCTGTATTATAGTCCCAGACTCTTATAGATCAGCTATTGCTTTTGTAATTTATCACTATGTTAGGCCTCTTTTATTGAAAATGTAATAAAAATTTATTGTTACAAAAACAGATAGCTAGTACTATGACTAATGCTCCAGATTAGAGATTGCACTGGCATAGCATAATCTTAATACATTGCTTTGTCTTGTCTAATAGTGTATGTAATGTCAGTTATCACAAAAACCAGGCTTGTACTAGCCCACAGGTGAATGTGCCTCTGAGCCATATGGGCCCCAAACTCACCCTGGGGAGGCGCACTAGGTACAAGACTCACTGCACGTCATACAGATACTCATCATGCAACATCTCAACCAGGCAATGGGTCAGTATATTATACAGGGTACAGTATTTTAAAAACTACCTAGTTTATTTTTATATACTGCAGACACACTGGCGAGCTGAGAAGACATCTAGATGCTGAGCCAGGCCAACCTGAATCCTCCTTGGGACCCATCTTCTCAATCACACTGCCTAATGGGATCCAATAACCAGCCATACTTCAGCATCTTTCTCCTGCTATGAGAGCACAAATCCCCAACTCATAGAGCCAACAAGGACAGTATAGTATAGATATACCCACAGTAGTCGTGAGCTGACTCGTACCTTCACATTGGTCCCCAGCAGCAGATAGTTTGTAGCCATCATTACATATACATGTGAAAGATCCCCTGGTATTTCTACATTGACCATTACCACACAGGGTTGTATCTTGGCATTCATCAATATCTGTAAAAAATGAGACAAAAAAAGGAGTTATTGGAAGACTTTTGGATATGTACAATATCATTTAAAGGGTGTTTCATGATTGAATACTTATTATTCCATAAGAGGTAAAGAGGACCTGTTAGCATCAAGTAATGACTTTTCCTATGGTGCCCCTCACTAACATTGCTCTTGCTGAAAATTCAAGTTTTTATACATTATATAAATGTACCTTAACTAGTCACGGGGGCGGGGAGCAGCTTCATCTAGTCATGTAGTCACTGCGCTATATCACATGACTGTTATGTCCCGGTTCCTGATAACCTACCTAACTACCGGCCTCACATGTAGTACAATGACTGCATGACTAAATGATGCTGCTCCCGCCTCCATCACTAGTAGAGGTAAATTTACATGTGCCGATACAAGGTTTCAAAATCTTATAACTTGACAATTCAGCAACGGAAATCTTGAGGGGCATCATAGGAAGGCCATATCTTGATGCTCCACATGCTAAGACTAGTTAAGGATGCAAACAATACCTAACAGGTTCCCTTTAACCTGCTGTTCTTGTTTTCTTTCGCGATATCACAGTCATCATCCTTAAAAGTCTGTAATTCTTATATTTGACATGTTAATGCCTTCAGGATATTGCTATAGACATAACAAAAAGTAATTTGACCAGTTCTTAGTACCTTCATACAAAATAATACAAAACTGGAATAACTAATATAATTGAATGCACTCAGCCTCTGCCTTGCATTTTATTTAAAGGGGTCATGTCACAAAATGTATGTAGAGGATAAATAAGTGGGATCCTGAGAACAGCTCCCCTCCCCCACTACGTATTTCTCCTGACTGTAGCCAGGCTGAATACAGGTGACTGGAGGTGAAGGGCACTTTCATCTACTTCAATGGGAGTGTTGGAGATAGCTGAAGTACAGCACTCGATGCATCCATTGAAATTAATAGGAGCATCATTGCACCAAAAATACACCATGTTAACTGAATTTATATTCCCATGGGATGATAACTGTGATGATAACAGCCTGCTTTAGTTTTATACTTGTTATGTTGTAATTGTCTCTTAGACATTCTTCACCTGCCATGAATTATTCCAGGATCTTTAAAGGGGTTGTCCCATCACAAGGATCCTATCTATACTGCTAGTTTATGTGGCTTTAAGACTTTTCCTAAATGCATTGCTTTGAACCCTACAAATTGTACAGCGCTGCGGAATATGTTGGCGCTATAGAAATAAAATTTATTATTATTATTATTATCAAAACTGCTTTGTTTGGCCGCTATCTTAATTTATTCACTTCATTGCTTACACTCCGTTTCTATGGCCCTTGGGATTATCTGCTCATTTCCTAAGTGATGTAGCTGCCTGCTCTCAGGGGGGAGGGAGGGCCTGGGAGAAGCTCTGAGCTGTTTGAGAAGTTCCGCTACTTAAATGACACAGATAGGGGAGGTGAGAGCTCTGGGATTTCTGAGCTCATCAGTCGGTTTAATTGAATTTGGCTGATAAGGGCTGAGATATGGAGTCCGTTACCTCTGTATGTAATGAAAACTGACTCAAATCCAGCTTTGCTACATCAGCTTCACACTGTGGTAACTCATTTACAACCAATCCCGTGCAAGTGAAACCCCGCCCACCTATGTGCCGAGAAAAGCAGGGAGTGAAGAGAGCACAACAGCCTGCAGCTTAGTGAACAAGCGTCATGAGAATACCCCTTTAAATGATAAAACTGTGTTAAATGTTGTCATAGCCAGAACAAACAAAATATAGGAATACATACCATCACATCTGTCCCTAGCCGGGCTCAGCTGATACCCTTGGTTGCAGGAGCACAAAAAGGAGCCTTCAATGTTCTGGCACTTGCCATTCAGGCACAAGTTACCCAGCTGACATTCATCAATGTCTGTAAAATGATAAGTTATAAAATGATACAATATCAATATATCTGACAGTTCCTTCTATTTCATAGAACATATGATATAAATCCTGAAAAAATTGTTAGCTAATAAATGCTTATTATAGAAAACATGATGTACGTCACTGCAAATGTCTCAGGGTAGTCAGGCTGAGATTTTGGCTGACCCAACAATGAATGAATGGTCAAAATGCTAACCCATGCATCTGTATGACAAAATGATCAAATCTTATTAACTAGAGTCCCTTCGTTCACTTTTATTGGCGTGCTGCCGATTTTTGGTGATTCTGATATATGGTCGCCAGCTATTGACCTGGGATTTGCACCCACTATGATTTGGTTTTTCTGTGCTGCTCTCTTTTGGGAATGAACAAGTAACAATGATTGGAGATTCTCACAATTCACGGCTATGTAACTTCAGAAACAAAGAACACACTAGAAAGCTCGCCATATCTTTGTGTCTAAAACTGCTTTAGGGAAACTATGATCCAATCTTAAAAGTTCGTAACAAATTTGTTTCGACATCAGAAAGGTTAGAAAAGTCTGACGTCCAGAAATGGAACCAGATGGAAGTATTGTCAATAATCTTCTACTACGATCCTGACCCTTCTTCCAAATAAACGGAACAAACAACGTAAGGCTGAAGGGGAACATCTAGTTACCAATGCACTGTTTGCTGTCAGAGGTTGATTCAAATCCTGTTCGACATGTGCACATGTAAGATCCCTCCAGATTGGAGCAGTCACCGTTGGCACACAACAAAGTGTCTTCTTGGCATTCGTCGATGTCTAAAAATTAAACAAAAAATAAAATGAAGGTTAGAAAAAAACATAAGGTACAAATGTGCAGACATGGAGGAACGTCACTTTCATTAGACAGTCAGGCACAAGGCCAGACAATTTATTCTCGAGTCTACATTTGAAACAAGATCTGCTTTCAATTTTCATAGTTTTCTGAAATGCTCATCAGGGAAAGTCAATGGTGGTTGTATTTTCTGGCTTTATTAAAGCACAAGACAATATTTAATAATGCAGATCACATATCTTTCCAATAACAGAAAAACAAGTGGAAAATGAAATAAGGAACATTTATTGCCCATTATAATGATTTATTGATTATCTCAGTTTTAACAGACATGAATATTAGGATACCCTCTGCCTCTGCAAGTGCCGGCGGTAAAGCGCAGACTCTTAAAGGGGATTTTGTGTCGAGGGAAAAAAAATGTTTGTTTGTTTTTTTTAAAAAAAAGCAATACTCACTGGTCACTGTTGAGGGAAAAAGTTTGACAAAAAGTTCAGAATATAAAAAAAACAAAAAAAACTTGATCGTCTTCAGTAGTTGATACCTTTTTAATGGCTAACTCATAATAATGACAAATTACTGGCGTTTCGGAACCTCTTGGGTCCTTTATCAAAGTAAATTTAAAACATTTCTGAAGGATGCATATTTATATACAGAGAAGGCACATAGGGTTAGAATTACAGGAGGTTCATTCTCTGTATATAAATATGCATCCTTCAGAAATGTTTTAAATTTACTTTGATAAAGGACCCAAGAGGTTCCGAAATGCCAGTAATTTGTCATTATTATGAGTTAGCCATTAAAAAGGTATCAACTACTGAAGACCATCAAGTTTTTTTTGTTTTTTTTTATATATCCAACCCACTGGCTAACACGGTACAAGAATAAACACTTTCCTTATACTAATAAAAAGTTCAGAATGATTTGAAAAAAAAAAAAAGAGACAGAAAAAGAAGCAATGCTCTCTGATCCCCTGCCAATCCCATTCCAATGCTTCCTGGGTCACCAGTCTATAATTCCTAGGTACAGTCACCACACAAAAAATTACCTTTCAGCCAATTTCTGGCCACAGCACTGACCCCCATGAGCCATTGACTGGTACTTTCCATGTTTTGTGAGGGAGCAGGATGTAAAAAACTGACTGGAGGCAGAGGCAGGACTGGAATAGGAGTGGCTGGGAATTTTGAACCCTTTGTCAAGAATACCCTTTAGCATCCCCTCCCCGTTCCTTTCCCCCACAGTTCTCGGCAAATTCTGAAGAATACGTCCAGGGACACTATCACTTTAAACGGCTCTAATTTTACCGTCGAGGGGGCTAGATTTAGAAGAATATTGGCTTTAAAATAAGACAGTGTCTATAGACCACAAAGATTTAGAGATATCACTGGTTAAAGGGCACCAGCATATACTTGCAGCTTCACTTTAAGCAGTGTATAGGAGAATATGTGCAGCTGAGAGGAGAAAAACCAGCAAAAAAAACTACAAAAAAGTGGAAGTTTTGGCATACTGCACCAAGATTTTTAGGATTTTTTTTTTTTTAAAAAAATATAGGTAATATAGTAAATATTTGAAAACCTCACCAAAAAATCTTTAAAAATATATTTAACATAAAACTTACTTTCTGGCAAAAAATTCCCTTTCTAGTGATAGAATCCCTTTTTAGACTAAATACATGTAGGAATAGCTTTAAGAAAGGCTATTCTTCTCTTACCTTTATTATTCTGATCCGAGCCGTCATTCCTTAGAAATAACTTATTTTTTCCTTATGTAAATTACTTTTCTCGCAGCACTGAGGGTGGTCCCCTGCGCTCAAACAGCACTGGGGGCGTCCCCTGTACTGTCTGAAAACTCTCCAGCGACGGCCTCTGACTTCTTTGCCGCCTTCGCTTGATTCTTGCGCTGTTCTCTTCTCTTCATTCTAAAGCGCCGACTGCGAACGAAGAGAAAAGGAGCACGCGAGAAGACAGAGGCCGTCACTGTAGAGTTTTCGGATAGTGCAGGGGACGCCCCCAGTGCTGTTTGAGCGCATGGGAACGCCCTCAGTGCTGCAAGAAATCTCATTTACATAAGGAAAAAGGAAAAGAAGAATACCCTTTCTTAAGGCTATTCCTATGTGCATTTAGTTTAAAAAGGGATTCTAGTGATAAAATCCCTTTAAGTGAAATGAGCTAATCTAAACATCTGTAGGACAGAATACTTTGTGCTAAAGATTTGACTTTTCTTGGAGTCACAGAGGAGAATGATGCTTGGCAGCCATATCTGTGCTGTATACTCTCAGGATGGCGATCTGTATATTCACTACTATGCAAGAAGCCCAGTCCTTAGAGCTGTGAGTATGGACAGAAGAGTCTTGGCTTCCTTCCTATTGCCACTATCTGTAACTAAAAGAGGCTGTAAAATTTTAATGCAAGGTATAACAACATTTTACAACTTATATTATTTTTTAATATTTAGATATTTACACACTATTAAGGGTTTGTTCAAAACCCATTTAGAAATCGTTTCCAGGTTCAGTAGCGTATTGGAATAACAGCGGTGACGGGTAGTAATGTCCTTTTAGTCCTTAATCCTGTTTTGCGCCTTCGTTAAAAAAATTGATTTAGCTGGAAAACCTCTTCAAACAGTTAAATATAAAAGTCATCCTGTTCTTTACGCTACTATAGGTCCTATGATAACACCCAGCAGCAACTCAAACATTGCTACAGTGTGATGTCATAGTATGGTTGAAAAAAGACATATGTTCATCAAGTTCAACCTGGGGATGGAAAATACCATGACAGTCTATACATTTCCGTAACCATCTAATTCTTTTTTGAAGCTGTCAGCTATGACTGCTGTAACCAGCTCCTGGGGTAGGCTATTCCACAGATTCACAGTCCTTACAGTGAAGAAGTCTTATCGGCTCTAGACCTTTCTTTGTCCAGACGAACAGAGAGGTCCTTGTCTTTTGAGCGAATTTTACATGGAATAGCTTTTCCCCATATTTCTCGTAAGGGCCATTTAAGTATTTATATAGGTTTCAGTTTATGTATTCTGTCACCCTCTACACGTCTACCTCTAGAATCTGCATGGTTGTAGCCTAGAAAACTTACCAAAGCACCGTCCATTAGATCCTCTGTATCCATCAGGACAGGGCACACATGCAAATGAGCCAGGATTATTGACACATCTGTCATCCGGACATGTGCTTGGAACTAAGCATTCATCAATATCTGCCAAAAAAAACATAATTGAAGCAAAAAAAACCAAAAATAACCCACTATAACTTCTAAAATGTAAATCTCATTATTAATGAGTAACAGAATGTGCTGAAGGTAAGCTGCTGGAAAATGCTTCACTGAAAACAGAAGTGCATTGTGAAGCCAAAATTACAATCACAATCTGTCTGTAATCTCCCAATAAAGTCCAAGGTCTTATAGGCTTCTTCTATCTGCCCTGCCATATTACACTGAAGTGGAGCAATATAAGGGAATTATATGATCATGAAATGGAATTACTAAGTAATTATACACCTTACACAAACTACACTGGCTGTATACAGAACACTGGATATATAGACTTCACAAACCACACCGGCTATATACAGAACACTAGGCATATAGAGATCACAAAATACACAGGCTGTATACAGAACATTTAGTATATAGAACCTGCAAACTACACTGGCTGTATACAGAACACTGGATATATAGAGTTCACAAACTGCACAGGCTGTATACAGGACATTGGATATATAGAGTTCACAAACTACACTGGCTGTATACAGAACACTGGATATATAGACTTCACAAACCACACTGGCGGTATACAGAACTTTGGGTATATATAGGGATCACAAGCCACACTGGCTATATACAGAGCATTAGATATATACAACTCACAAACCACACAGATTACATTCAGAACATCCTACTAATATTGTAAATGTGAAAGTATGGATGTTTGTGTGTTTGTTACTTGATTGCGCAAAAATGGCTGAGCGGATATGGATGAAATTTGGCACATTGATAGTTTGTAACCTTGATTATCACATATGCTACTTTTTATGCCGCTAAATGACATGGCTTTACAAACGTTATGAATTTATGTTGATATACTATATTGCACTGCTCTTGCCAGCAGCAGTATCTCAGTTAATTGGAGATTGCTAATAAAGCCAGGTCTACTATCGCTCTATGTAAACACACAGATAACACTGAGTCCATTGTTTACAAGCATCTGCATACACACTGAGATGGGAAAACCCCTTTAATCCTACCTGCCAGTTTGCCAATGTTAAACATGCCGGGAAGAAGAAAATCTAATTTGTTGCAAAATTCTAAAACAACGAGAGCTATGAACGTAGCCAGAAGTCAACAAACTTCTCCTCAAACAGAGCTCAGGGAGATTGAGCGAGCTAGGAGTCAAGCATCTCTTAGAGCAGCCAAAACGCTGGAGCAGGCAGATCATCAATGCCAACAACACGCTCATTATATGGCTCCCCAGCGAGCTGCTGAGATGCCGGAACAATTACGGGAACGGCACAAGGAACGAGGTCAGTGGCAGGCCAGCTTGACAGCTGCTGAAAAGCTGGAGCAGGTGGATCATCGACGCCAAGTGCTGTGATGCCGGAGCAATCACAGGCACAGCGCGATGAACAGGTTCAGCAGCAGGACAGCTTGAGAGCTGCCGAAACGCCAGAGCAGGCGAACCATCGATGGCAGCAATCTGCTGAATATAGGCGGATCATCGACACCAACAACACGCAGACGAAGTCGCGGACAGAGGCTAGTTGGCTATATAGAGCTCACAAGCCATATAATATTTCTGCAAGGCATTACTTCGAATACATTTATATATACTGTATTAGCGAAACAGTGAGCAAAAAATATGCATTGTAAACAATGTACTTCTTAGCATGCCGCTTACCTTCACACTGTCCTCGCCTGTTCATGCGGAAACCAGTGTCACAGTAATGGCAGCGGAATGACCCAACGGTGTTGACACAAAGTCCATCTGGACACACATCCGGGCTAAAGCATTCATCCACATCTAGTGAAAAATAACAAATCTAAATATTATACATGGATAGTAAAACAAATGAACTTAAATTGGGCAGACAGATACTGAACACAAAAGTTACTAAAAAACGGCACTTGCGTTGACATTGGGTCATAATGCTGTCTTTATTGATACATCTTTCGAAAACACTGATCTATCAATGATGACAGCTTCATATGATACAACGAATACAATACCTGGTATTTTTCCATATTTCTAAGTACGTCAATATCAATACACCCCAAATCTTTGAAGACCCATTTAAGGCTAAGGCCCCACGTTGCGGAAACACAGCTTTTTTTTTTTGAGAATTTGCTGTGGTTTTTTAAGTCAAAGCCAATTATGGCTACAAAAGGAATGAGAAATATAGAGGAAGTTCTTATTTTCTATCTTCTGCTCAATCCACTCCTGGTTTTGGCAGTATAATCTGCAACAAAAAAAGCTGTGTTTCCGCAACGTCGGGCCTTAGCCTAAAAAGATCTTTTTTTCTAGCCCTGTCTATTCCTGAGCAATCAGTGCAGTTAGTTTTGATGTCTGATATGCTAATTGTTTCTAATGTCAGGCGGCAGCAGGTAAGGGGGATGATGATGCTGGCAGTTTGGGCTACATTTTCACTATAGTAGTTTTCCTTGAAAGGTTTATTAGATTTAATAGAGGCACTTACACGTACAGGAGTCTGTCTGTTGACAGTTTTACATACATGTCTACAGCCCAGAATGTGGATATATAAACATTAGCATCACTGTGATCTGTAAAATGATGACTACAATTACAATCATCTGTACATGCTCTTATAGCTACAAAGAAATCCCAGATGCTTCTATTTTTTATCACTGACATTGGAAAACGATTCTTATTTTAACAGACTATCCAGAAATTCACATGTTTGGCAACTATGGTCCGCATGGACAGTACGTACCCTCACAGTCTGTTCCCCGCTGACTAGCCTTATAGCCTGCTGAGCAAATACACAGATAACTTCCCTCTGTATTCTCACAGCGTCCATTTGAGCAGAGGCTGCGATCTTCTGCACACTCATTTATATCTATGAAAACATTGAAAGAATGAATTAAACATGGATCATCCATAATTGTACATTCTTATAAAAACAGAAAACTAAAAAAAAAACTTTGTATTTTTAAGAAAATACTTATGTATATGGACATGATTATGGCAGCCGACCAATGGTTGCCTTAGGGATGCGCCATCCATGATGACATCATTATATCCGCCAGCAATGGGCTGCCATAGTCAGGTCATGGGACACTTCACTGTGTAGCAGATACATAATGTACCAGTAATGTAGTATAATCTATCAAGTATTTAGTACACATTTTCAGAATAAAATCCATATAAAATCAACATTATAATGGGACCTTACCAATACATTTGGTCTGGTTTTCATTCCTTTTGTAGCCTTCATGGCAGACGCACAAGTATCCAACTGGCAGGTTGACACAGAAACCTTCTCCACAGATGTCAGGGTCCACTATGCATTCATTGACTTCTAATAAAAAAACACAGACGAAAACAGCAAAATTCGTTTAGATGGCAGAAATATTATAGTTGTGTTTTCTGTTCCTCTAGGGTTTAGCTAACTATGGTATGGGCTCTGGGTTCTAGAATATCAAATATACGAGTAATAATAGAGTTTTGTGATTGCTAGCACTTACACATAGTATACATGACTGTAACATTCAGAACGTACCTGTGACTTGAGTAGGGGCAATAACTTGACTTTCACTAGATTTAGAAACATCGGGGGCTATTTCTACAGGTACAGGCGGAGACGATTTTTCAACAACAACTGCAATGAAAAAATACAGCTTTTTACCATATATGAACACTTCCCTTTCAGTTCTGATCTAGTCTTCTGTTAATATATCTGAATCATGAAAGTGGACTTTACTGTCTTCACATGTAAGTTCCGTGTGATAGCGGATAAGTAGGACTAGATTTCAGTGGTTACATCTGCTTTTTGTTGTTATCCCTACATCTAATATCAGAAGCAGTAACATAAGTTTGTGAGTCTCAGCCCTGCTATAAGGCTTTATTTTTTTCCAACTGTTTTTGGATTGTTCTTCACTTTTCGGTCTCTGCCCTCTTCATTCTAGTTGGCTAAAAGAAACAACTGTCATAGTGAAGACACGTGACTGGGTGCAAACTGCAATATCAGAGCTCACGGACAAGAGCCGCACTGTTTCTGTGACTGTAGTAGTGTCATATAGGCTGGATTCAGCCCTGTGTGTATTCTGGCTAAATTCACTACCAGCACTGTCAATGAGGAATGATACAAGTTTCCTCCTTTCTCACTGTGCTGTATCTGCTGATTGACAGCTTTCTCCCTATGCACAGTAATAAAGCCCAAGGCTGCAAATCAGCATGCTGTACAATGACGCATTACAAAGGGCAACATAAAAGTCCTGACACGTACCCTTTAACAAACAGTCACCTTCTCTACAATTTAAGAAGTTGTATCGTAACCATTATAACTCTACATATGTTAACTAACACTGTCCTATTGGATATTTGCAACAAAGCGTAAAAGGTTTCTTAATCCACCTACACATAGTAGAACATATACAAATTGTACCTGGATACTGAGAATCTAATTTTATTGTGGAAATTCCAGGTGAAACCTGAAGCTGCCCTCGCTCATCAACGTCCTAAAAGGGCACAAATGAAGACAAAAAAGTTTTTTTAAAAAAAGATATGCATATATATATATATATATATATATATATATATATATATATATACTGAAATACATTAGTGATATACCAATAGTAAGTAAAGTGTGCTTTTTGTGACTCCCTTTTTGTGACTCCCTCCCATCAGTTGAAATCCAACTGTTTGAGCCATCTTTCTCCCAACAGGAAAATGTGGGGCTGCTCAGCCAGTTTCATCACTGATAGTGTCCCTGATAATGTTTGTAGGTGCTAGGTGAGATAAAGTTGACTCCCAAATAAGGGGGTCACTTATTTTGTAGTAACGCTATTGGGGGGCAATAGCGTTACTACAAAATAAGTGACCCCCTTATTTGGGAGTCAACTTTATCTCACCTAGCACCTACAAACATTATCAGGGACACTATCAGTGATGAAACTGGCTGAGCAGCCCCACATTTTCCTGTTGGGAGAAAGATGGCTCAAACAGTTGGATTTCAACAGGCCCAAGTTTTTTGTTCTTGGGGGGTATAGGCCACTGCCAGAGGATGTCGGCGGAGGTTTACTGTACTTACTCGCCTCTACTCAATGAGAGGGGTATAGGGGAGGAATAGCTGTCGACAGCCATATAATGGTCAGCTTTACAAGTTCAGCTGCTTAAACTAAAATATGAACCTAATAAATCACCAATATGTGTAAGGATTGCGTATGATATAATAAGTTATCATTATTATCAACATTATGGGAACAACACACTAAGAGATAGCTATTGGATACTTACTGTAGATAGGATGTGGCCAAGTGGCCCGACACTGCGGATGTGCAGCACAGAAACAAGAGAGATGCAGATGACATTCTAGCATATAGTAATATCTATCAGCATTGCTAGCATAACCTGAAATGTATTCTTCTCGTGAGCACACAGTAATCTTAGTAATATGTGTCACCCTTCAGTAGAGAATGGGGCTGGTCAATTCTAATCCTGACACTAAGAGCAATATTAAGTTATCCTGCTATGTATTATGGTAATGTAAGGTAAAACAATACTTTACCTGATCTGTACCCGCATCTAAAAATATTAGAAAAGAAAGGTATATTACAATGCTATACGTTTCCTATTGATCGCAATGATGGAACATTTCTTATTAAGAAAACAGAAGAATGATTCTCTGAGAATCACAAATATACAGAAACAAGCCAATGATACCTTTTAATAGAACTGACTTAGAACTGGGTTTATCCCAAGACGAACACTTGTATAATATAGGATAGGCGATAAGTTTACTGATCAAAGGAGTCAATCACAAGAATGGGGGTTCAGTGTCTCCCATGTGAGGGTCAGTAGACACAGAGTTTTTTGGCACTGATTTTGACGCTGAATCTGCCTCAAAATCAGTTCTATTAGGAGTTTTTTTTTAGGTGGATTCAGCGTCAAAATCAGCGCCAAAAAAATGTGTGCACTGACCCTTATTGTAGCGGCAGTTGCGTATGCATGGTCTACTCTCGTTTCGGTTTTTAGGCCCCTCTTTTAAATCCCCTAATGCAATCTATTTATCTATACAGCATTAATGTATATACTGTACATACAAACAAAAATAAAAGAAGTCAAATTAAAGGGATTTTCCAGGCTCAAATAGAATTTTTTGTTATAGCTCAGACCATCAGTATCTCATCGGCAGGGGTCTGACACCTAGACCCCACTGAGTACTGGATGCTATTCAAGTAATGGGCACAGGACTGCACATCCATTTACTCTATATTGGTGGGGATGAGGATGATGTTACAGAGGCCAAATCGGGGGACTACTATAAAATATGAAATAAATAAATAAATAAAGCTTTATTAGTACGCATTAAACACCGGTCCCTTTAATTTAATAAAATAATAAAGCCTCTCTTAGCTTCCTACTGTCCACAAGTGCTGCAGCTCTGAGGGTAGGTTATCAGTAGAAAAAACACTGTTGAAGCTGGAAAACCCCTTTAATATTCCTATAGTTGTGCACATACCATCTCTTCCATTCAAGTCAGCATCATTTCCAACAGACAGAGCTTCTACAGGTTCTTCCCTTGTTATGATCGGTTGCAGTGTGGTTCTTACTGGAGGCTGCACAGTATAGGTTCTAGGAGGATGTGGCCCTCGGAGGACTGGAACTGTGTAGCCCATACCACCAGGGCAGATTTGCTTGAATGCCGCTTTAAAGAAAAAATGGAAAAAAAACAGATCTTATAAACTAGAAAATGAATCAAAACTAGAAAATGGAAATACTCTGTACATGTTCATGCCACTGTACCCCCTAAGTTCTTAATACTACAAAAAAAATGTAGGCCCTAGAAAAGATTTTATTTTTTTTTTACAAATATCCGTATTTTTCGGACTATAAGACGCACCTAGGTTTTAGAGGAGGAAAATAGGGGAAAAAAAATTTGAAGCAAAAAATGGTAAAATATTTAATATATGGGAGTTGTAGTTTTGCAACAGCTGCAAGGGCACATTGACAGGTGACCCTGCAGCTGTACGGGGACGCATCGAGTGGTTTTTTTTGCGGGGCCAGCTGTACTTTTTAGTTATACCATTTTGGGGAATATCTATTGCTTAGATCACCTTGTATTGAAAAAAAACCCGGTGGTTTATGATATATGATTTTCTACTTTTATATATATATATTCTAGGGACAGGAGGTGATTTAGAACTTTTATTTATTTTATATTTTTATTATATATTTTTTAAGCTTTTTTTTTTTTTTTACTATTTTATTCCCCCCCGGGGGCTTGAACCTGCGGTCACTTGATTGCAAGTCCCATAGACGGCAATACAACTGTATTGCCGTCTATGGGACATTCTGTCTATTAGTATTACGGCTGGTCATAGAGACCAGCCGCAATACTAATACAGCAGTGACAGGCCTGGGAGCCTCATTAGGCTCCCGGCTATCACCCGAACAGGTCGGCTCCTGCGATATCGCCACGCAGGAGCCGGCCTGCAACTTTACAGGTACGGGGCCAGTGGGGACGGGCCCCGGGGGAGAAGGGGCCACCGATACTGACCCGGCATCCGCTGTACTAGAGAGGCGGATGCCGGCACGGGATAGACGCCGGGGCCTGAGACATCGCTGCGCTCCTCTGCCCTGCATGAAGCCAGCGGCGGGGGGACTGAGGAGCGGAATAGCATCGCCCCTGCTGGCTTCATGCAGGGCAGAGGAACGCAGTGATGTCTCAGGCCCCGGCACCTGCATCTATCCCTTGCCGGCATTCGCCTCTCTATGACGGCGGGTGCCAGGCGCTACATTCAGACTATAAGACGCACTCTTCTTTTCCCCCCAAATTTTGGGGAAAAAAAGTACGTCTTATAGTCCGAAAAATACGGTACTATTTTAAGGAAAAAATAAGGAACAAATATCTAAAACCCTGCAAAAACCCACCATAAATAAAGCATAAGGCCTAAAAGAAGTGGTCAGGTAGTTTTTCCACCATAAACTGGTCCCATCATTTGCAAGATCAAGTATTTCATTTTCCATTGGTGCATGACTGACATCTCCTTCAAAGTCCCCTCACTCCCTGATGTACAATGGAGATGTCAGCCAAGCCCAGCAGATTAACAAGTAGACTAGACCGAGGCTGCTCCCTGCCCACTGGGACTACTTAGGGCAATTTCCATATGACTTTTTATTATTCCAAAATGATTACAGAGGGGTAAAAATGGAAAGAGAATTACTGACAGGTTCCCTTTAAGATATAAAGTACATCCATCAAAACCAGAGCCTGTTATCTGCATTTTGTCACTCCAATATCATCGATGTCAATCATATTCTAGCTACCAGGTTTCTCCCGCACATCAGAAGAACCTATTTTAGGTTTCGGTGCAGATATGTAAATTTATATCTGTCCTGCTTCACCTGACTTAGGCCTGGTACAATCTATGTTCAGGTTTCTGTTTGGGAAGTCTGCTATGAGACCCTCAAATAGAAACCTATATGCATTAAAAAGCGGACCTAAAAAAACCACACGGACCCCGTAGACTATAATGGGGTCTGTGTGGTTTCCACATGAATCATGCAGAGAGAAAAATGCTACTTGCAGGACTATGTTTTGCGTGAAAACCACACGGACCCCATTATAGTCTATGAGGTCATTGGTTTTGTCAGGTAATTGGTTTTTAATAGGTTTCCGTTCAGGGGTTCCCAAACACAGATGTGAATAGGGCCTGCATCATAAAGAGTATATGTCATAAAAGCCATGGTATATGCTTTTTGTTATCCGATTTGGGAAACATCGACTACTCCCCACATAGAGCATATTCTGTGAACAATTTCAATTTCTGGACTGTGAGATGAAATCTAAAGTGTGCAAAAATATTGATCTTACATTGAGAACACGAATGCCCACCAAACACTAAGCGGTTTATGATGGATTGCTACGAGTCCCTGTACTCTCCTGCCAGAAATCCTAACTTGTTCCCCAGTGCGAGCAATCGGTAAGCTTCGTGAAATCTCCATCAATATTTGTCTCTTGAATCCACAATGAACTGAACCCATGTGAGCAATAAAACGTCACGACAAAGTTTCACTGTATAAACCTGTAGAACTAATTTGTGAAGAACCTTCCCAAACTAGAAGAAACACTTTCCACAGGCAGCAACGCAACCAAAAAAAAAGTCCCCAGAAGAATAGGATTTCTCTCCGCAAACCTAAATATCACGTAACGCTACTGACTGGGCTCTGCGAATGTGACAAGCAGGAGGAAAATTTCCACTTCGTATCAAATTAAATGTATAGCTGAGCTAAACACATCTCAATCTGCACAGACGCTAAAACACACATACAAAGACAACAGCTCTAAACATGTCACTCCCCGAAGAAAACTGCTTGGAGAACGTTCATCTGTTGAAAGATGCACACAAAGACTGTCCATGTTATTTTATGGAAAACAGAAGCTCTGAGGTCATGCGTTCATGCTCGAAAAACCAAAAGGATATAACAGACGACCCATAGACAATTATTTATAATAAAGCCAAATATTTGGAGAGAACCACTGAAGTCTTACCACAAGTAAAGGACTGAGAATTTATATTAGTTGTCTCGTCCTTTCGTGCAGAGATCCGTGTATATATACAATGGCACGCCAATCTTTATATTTACTGACTGATATATACCAAAGGACAACCATTTGTAATGCCCTTCTCTCACACAAAGAGGTGTAGAGCCAATGGCTATGGCCATACAGGCACTTCGGGGGAAGACAATTTACCGATTAGTATATTTTTGATATGTGGGAGGAAACCGAAGCACCCCCTTGAAAACGTGTGGGGGTAAACAGCGGACATATAAACGCCGTGGTTGGTTTCAAATCCAAAGCTGTGAGATAACAGTGCCAACCACTGAGCCACCATGCTGCCAAAACTTGAGGCCTACATGCAAAATTCAAGCCTATATATGCGCCTTAGCTTCTCTATACAAATATAGGTGCATCATGAGGAGAATAGACAAGCATTCCCTTCAGTGACATAATTCTACAAGGCCTCATGTACAAGGCTATACGGTGCTCTGTTTTGCATAGGGGTTCCATAATTATTAAAAGTGGGTACGTGGGACATCTTCTGTACCTTCATAGGTCTACAATTATATACATATGGACCAGATCACCAGTGTACAGGGAAAACAGTAAAAGGTATACAGCTCTAAGTCAGCGCGACAGCATTTCAGGATAGGTGGAGGTGTTACAGGTCGGACCCTCACTATCATAAAGTGGTGGCATATCTTAGAAATTATGTACTGTATACTTAATTTAACCCACATTATGCATTATGGTTGCCATAGGTTCTTGTCCAACTAGAAGATGCCTTTTCCCATTCCCATTGTATCCACAAAAGGCTAGACTTGTGCAGCGCCCCCTTTCTTTACAGTGCAGGTCTGCTTGCTAAGCACCAATACAAGCATACCTCAAACGTATCAGGATATCAATGTATAACAAATTCTGACTCTACAAGCTAATAAGGAACCAGTCGGAAACATTATTGGTGACTGCTATATATATATATAAATATATATATATATATATATATATATATATATGATAAGGAGTAGCCTGGAGTCATTGACATGCATATAATATGAATATGATTTGGTTATCTCATTCTAATAGGTTTGTGTACTACAATAGTACAATATGAATGTAGACAGGACACACACATGACCCGACATAAGAATCCTGCAGTACTCTTCACTATAACATATATCATTCTACATTGTATTCCCATCTGATTTACTGTCCCGCTCTACACTTCTGATCCTGACACTATAACTACCAAGTGAAATACTGTATTACCCCTCCGCGTAAAATAACCTATTCTGCGTGGTGTTCACATGTGATTTACTGCAGTACCGTACACTCGAAGTCCTGACACCGTAATTGCCTTTTAGTAATTGAGTACTTTACATTTTGACCTTCCAGGCAATTAGACTTTCATTCAGATGGCAGAAATGAAATCCAAACCATCTACATGTAACATATCCAGGGGAAACTTTAGGGGCGGAAATCATAAAGCTTATTCCGACTGACTGTCTTTATTATAAGTTAAAGCAAATAGGAAAATATGATGCAGATTTCACTTTCTGAATGCATAATACATGTGTATAGGTCTGCAGCAGTCATTAGCTAATGGTAACTATGTATGACACAACTATGTATGGCACTCCTTGCGAATATATATAGGAACTGACAGTTCAACTACCAAAGAGAACACTCAGTAGCAATGTGCATGTTATACTACACCACCCATAGGGAAACATTACGTTTTTCATGCCAGATGCTTTTCAGCTACGGTTCTTTTCACATTGTTTCTCCTACGTATTTAACGTTTGTGTTAAACATTAGAAAGATCTGTTGTCCCCATTACACCAGTGGACGTCACTATAGTGTTCTTTTGGACTCTGTTCAGTGGTACCATCGGTGTTCCATTTTTCACTATAATGCAACAGATTGATACACGTACATTAGGCCTAAAGGGATATTCCCATGACGCTTGTTCACCAACCTGCAGGCTGTTGTGCTGTATTCACTTCCTGCTTTTCTCAGCACATTGGTGGGCGGGGTTTCACTTGCACGAGATTGGTTGTAAATGAATTACCACAGTGTGAAGCTGATGTAGCAGAGCTGGATTTGAGTCACTTTGCATTACATACAGAGGACTCCCTATCTCAGCCCTTATCAGCCAAATTCAATTAAACTGATAAGAGCTCAGAAATCCCAGAGCTCTCACCTCCGCTATCTGAGAAGCTCCGGACGCAAAATCGTGTGAACTCCCCCTTACAGCCATACAGCCGATACGATAGCTAACAAGCAAACACTCATCTCTCCGCTGACCATATCTTTTATGTAGCAGTAAAGATGTTAAAATGTTGGCAGGAGATCACCCCGTGTAAACACATGCCGCAAACAGTCATATAAACTGTTAACGGCTAATAAACGCCTATCAATGCATTACATATTCCCCTGGCACTCCTCAGTCCAACAATTGGGCAGGGTTATACCGTCCTCGGTCCACACTCGCTGTCACGGTTGTTCAAAATGGCCAAACATGTTCAATGACCCAGAGAGAAAGAAGAACAATCTTTCTGGGAATGTTCTTTTCAAGGAAAGATTGCTTGTTGGCGAAATAGTCTTTCCAAGAATTTAATATTATTTCTCCAAATATTGGCAAAAAATTTCAAAAATGACTGACATATTTCCAGACTATGATGCCAGGGAAGAGAAAATCAATTTCGAAACAGTCAATAAAGTGCAGTAAAATATAGACTAGTTACAACTCTGGTTTACTTTGCAGGACAGTCTGCAGTCTACTGACAGTCCGCAGGTACAGTACAAGGAAATGTGTCTGTCTGTACAGTAATAGGGGTGAGCCTTCTATTAAGCGCACAATAGACAACATGGCTCTTAAGGTAGTTCACACGGGGACAAGGAGGTGGATTTTGACAGCAGATTTCGCCACAAAATCCGCCTCCATAGAATGGGGGTCTATGTAGAGGGCTAGCTTTTTTTTTTCTGCTAGCGTTTTTTTCCGCTAGGGGAAAAAAGAAGCGACATGACCTTTCTTCAGGTGTTTTCCGCCTGAAGAATTCAATAGAAGTGAATGGGAAGCGAAAAATGCATGTTTTTTTGCATAAAAAACGCACGGAAAAAAAAGTGACGCGTTTTTTGCAGCCCATTCACTTTACTGGAGGGGAAAACCGCCTGGCGTTTTTGGAAGCGTTTTTTTTTTTTTTTTAAAAAAAACGCTACACAAAAAGCGCGGTAAGGTCCAAAAAACGCTTCCTAATTAGGAAGCGTTTTTTTTTTTCAGGACCAAAATAAGCCACACGTAATTTACGTGTGAACTAACCCTTAAGGCTAGTTCACACAGGGTTCCGTGTGTACACATTCCGTCGCGGCTGCCACGACGGGATGCCGATGCAGTGCACTGGCAACCCGTAATGGCATTCCACGATGGATTAGGCCCAAATGAAGGGGCCAGAGTCTTGCACCACGGACGCCATGGCTGATTCACCCGCGGAATCTGCGGCAAGAAAGGACAGCTCACTTCTTTCTTCTGCTACTAGCTAGTGGAAAAAAGAAGCAAACGGTTCCCATTGAAGTCAATGGAAGCAGTGGATTTTGACGCAGAATCCGCCTCAAAATTCGCTACCAACCTGCCCCGTGTGAACCTAGCACTGTACAATTTGTAGGGTTCAAATACAGACAGAAAGATACATTATAATCATTACATTATATCAACAAGTCTACCCCAAGGCTGTACAATCTAATAAACCTCACTTTAATACATAAACTGTATAAACATTTTCCTTACTCCTTCTTATAAAATAATACAGGTTAAAATCACAATAAAAAAACCAAGGTGCTGAGTGAGGAAAGCCGTAAACCTAAGGCTGCATTCACACGGAGTAAACGCTGGCGTTTTTTGTGTGTTTTTTGCACATAGCGCCGCGTTTACGCCGCGTAGCGCCGCGTTAACGCTGCGTATACGCCGCGTTAACGCCGGGCAACGCCACCGCTAAATAGCGCGGCGTTAACGCGGCGTATACGCGGCGTTAACGCGACGCTACGCGGCGTAAACGCGGCGCTATGTGCAAAAAACACACAAAAAACGCCAGCGTTTACTCCGTGTGAATGCAGCCTAAGACAAAAGTGGAGTCATTGGGAAATATTAGATTCTATAGATCAGGGGTTCAGCCTATAAATCTCCAGCTTTTGCAGTACTACAACTCCCAGCATTTCTTGATGGGAGTAACATCTAGAGGGCTACAGGCTGGAGACCACCGCTCTAGAAACTAATGAGATCTATAGAGGTACAGTGTTAGTGCCGTAACCAATAGTGAATTACACTCACGTGTTCCAAGCACAGGGCACTTTTCGCAGTTGCGTCCCCAGGCTTTGCCCACACTGCAACAGCAGAGCTGCCTAGACAGCTGCACAGACAGCGGGTGCATGCATTGCTTGCCAGTACTGACCAGACGGTAACATGGACCTTTTTCCTCCGCCATCAAAGGATTATCAGCTGAGAAAAGAAGAGAATGTTATGAAGACACAAATAAAATGAAAACATCAGCTTTCTATAGTGACCAAAAAACATTGCAAACTATTAAGATTGACATGCACGTGTAAATTTCCCCATTATAACTTACACGGAAATCTCAATGCGTAGTCTACAACAAGTCCGCCATTTGGTGAGCTAGTAATAAAACCCCTCCTTTATTTTTTTTTATCAAAGTTTATTGGAAAAAAGGTAAAACAAAGATGAACAAGCTCATAAAGAAGATAATACGAGTGAGCTACTACAAGTACAGCGGAGTGACTCTCTGGACCAGAAGTCAGTGAGGGCCTAGTCATGTCGGAGGTTATTAGGAGGGCACAGACCGGCTCCTGCCTATAGGCAAGTCATTTATCTAGGAGCTAGGGGATGTACAGAGTGAGGGCCGAGGGTCTCTGTGAAGCCCCTCCTTTATGACATAGATATGCCTTAATACGGCCTGTTTCTGTCCAGTTGAGACAATTAAACAAGCTTTCAAGTTATTATCAGTAAATGAACCTTGGGCCTGCCTTTGGGACAACACAATGTTTTTCATCTTGTCAGTCCAGAAAGAAAAACTTTTTATTTTTATTTTTGCGTCAACACAACAATGTGTATTGTTTTTGGCATCACAAGTTGATTTCTACATTTATTATTTTGGGGCACTACAGTATATGTTAGTATTTATGTTTCACCAAATTTTTTTATATGTTATTTTTATAGGATGTTTATTCTTGACCTATATATTATTTTGTTTGTATTAAAGACATTTTCAAGGAATGCAAAAATATACTTAACAGGGCTAGACCTGGTGGTCCTAGCGTAATAAAAAGTTACTCACCTCTACCTTATCTTCTGTTACTTCATTCCTGACACTGGCTGGGTCCCTGCTGCCCTCGGCTTCCCAGTGTCACCTGACGCACAGTTAATGCTTATAGTGGTGACCCGTATGAGCCAGTGATTGGCTGAGGGGACATCGCAAATGCTTAGTGTGTGCCAGACACCAGAAAATGGAGTGCAACCGGCATCAAGGCAGTATCTATACCGGAGTACTGGGGCATCTAGAAGTGGCCATCATTTTATTGTATAACAGCCCCTATGTTAAATGGATAGGGTATCAATATTAATCTGCAGGGGTCCCCACTATTCACCTGTTCTGGGACTGCCCATCTCCTGGCTATGTTTAAATGCCAGTAATCACACTGCTCGCTCACTGTACGATGTGTAGTGGCGGCTCTAGGTACTGCAGCACTGCCCCACTGAAGTACTTAAAACCGCTGATCCACTTTGTACAGCAAGTGAGCAACATGACTTCCGGGCTAATAAATACTGGGAACCACGCTTTCCCAGAACAGGTTAGGTTATGTCATCAATATTAGATTTGAGGGGTCTGACAGCCCAAATCCCCCAGATGCTAAGGATAGGTCATCAATATTACAAAGGTGGGTTACCTTTAGGCCCTATTAGGCATATGTTATAATACTGGAAAACCATTTAAATAAAATGCGTTGTGTTATTTTTGTACAACTACTTTTTGTACAAATGCAATTTTTTTAAAATCACAATACACATACTGGGGTACTTATGCTTGACAGTATATTGTACAGAAATATGTAATCTAATTTATTGGGTCCCAGGCTTCCACTAGCCCTGGCAACAATGGCTACAAGGGGGTCATCAACTTTTGTAGTGCTGTGATTAGGCTTGATGAAAGTTAATGGAGGTTAAATTCTGGTGGTTGTAATGGGAATACAGTTTTAGGGTCCATTCACACGGAGTAACGTGCCGCATGACCTGGCACGTATACGGCGTGTGAGACTTCACGCGCCGTAAAAGCTTGGATCATATACGCCGCGTTATTTTGTGGCCGCAAAATCACGGCCGCAAAATAAAGCGGCATATACGATCCAGGCTTCCACTGTAATCAATGGGAGCTTTTACGGCACGCAAAGTCTCACACGCCGTATACGTGCCAGGTCACGCGGCACGTTACCCCGTGTGAATGGATCCTAAGTCCTCCTTCCAGTGATCTTGGAGGCGCAGTGACTGCACATGTGATGCTCTTTAAGTATACAAATACTATATCAAAGTGCCTCAAGGAACCTGAGGCCCATAGCGTATTATTATGTCAGTGTATAGGAATGGGTTAAAAACCATTTTCTCATCAAGTCCAGAAAGTACACAAGGTGCATAAGCAAAACTGAGCATAATTAAACATTTGTTTCCACCTTGGAAAATACCATGGCTACTTTCCACGTAAACATATTAGAAATATGACTGTTATAAATGTGTTAAGAGGTCCAAATTAGTTTGTTTTGACGCTAGCGAGTACAAGTATTTTGGCGGTGGATCGAGGCCAGTTTTCAGTATACGAGAATGTCTTGTATGGAATAATTATTTATTTGTAGATAGGAAAATAAATGACATGGTGCTGAAGTTGTTTGTTGGCATGCCATCAGCTGCCTGTTATGCGGTAATATTTTACCTTGCCTCTCTTCTGCCAGATCATTTCATGATCTTCCAGGAAAGTGATGGGAGTCTATAGCACATCATTCTGCTCATGGTCAGAGAGTGATCAGCTTGGCATAGGGCTACAGGAGAAAGGGCAAAGGCAACTTGCCAGTCTCACTTCATGAAACAGAAAAGTGTGGCTGAAGCCTGTCTGGCCTTATTACATTGTAAAAGACATCTTGCGAGTCCAACTTCTTGTGGAAATAAAAAAAGACTAAGTAAACATATGGTTTTAGTGCACCTATAAAATATACTTAAATGCAGTTTAACTATAATATAAAGATAAATATTTCTTCCCGTTCTACTTTTTTTTGTTTTTGTAAACCTCTCAGAAAACACATTAGTCCGGCAGTATGGACAGTGGCGTGGAATGGAAATATTAAGTATTATAAAAAAATGTTGGTTTAGAGAAAACTATTTAGGTATAATACTGTACTGTGCTGAGGTTTAAGACTGTCTGGTCTGCAATGACCGAAAATTTGACAAGATTAGTAAGAAACAAATGAGATTTTATAGGCTATTAATAAAAAGTAATGTATCTGTTCGTGTATTCCCTGTATAGACCGATTTATTTGAGGTGCCATTTATGAGTTGCCGACTGCCATCTTGATTGATATGGTTCCCATAATGCAGACCACATATCCCATAATTTCTCTTCCTTGTCAGTAAGTAGTTGGGTATGTTCAAGCAGTAGAATTTTGTAATGATTTTGAGGTGAATTCTGTCTCAAAACCAGCATCAAATTCCAACCTTGGCCTCCCACTGCTTTCAATGGGACAAAGAGATCGAAGCAGGATACTGAGAAAATAAAGTGCCCTGTGGATACCACGGATTGTTCCGCCACAGAGTGTGATGTGACCCACTTTGTTGAGGCTCCTTCATCTGGAAACCAAAAACTACTATTCTCAAAGCAGCTCCGGTGCCTTATCACGGACAAATGGAAGTCCACGAGTGTCACCACTACAACTGTGACTAAATCTAAATTAAATGTAGTAATACTAGGAACGCCTAAGGCGCAACAGAGGACGTAAATGTTGTTATTGGTTTGACGCCTCTCTTTTCATTGCAAACCTGTATTGAATATTGTTATCCACCCACTATACAGATTCACCTCATCTTGCTCATGTTATTTATCTCTTCTCTTACATATTTTTTCATTGGCTCTTTTACCTCTGTTTTACACTTTCCAGTTTTTAA
This sequence comes from Leptodactylus fuscus, assembly GCF_031893055.1. NCBI lineage: Eukaryota > Metazoa > Chordata > Amphibia > Anura > Leptodactylidae > Leptodactylus > Leptodactylus fuscus. The sequence continues at coordinate 44,181,451 of NC_134267.1, forward strand.
GTGCCTTTATGACTCATACTCCTGAACACATTCACTTCTTTTACATCCAGGCAATCCTGCTGATATAATGTAGTCTTCATTGCTCCAAACTGTGAAATATCCTCTAAAAAGCGATGGAGATGGATGTCTATGGTTTTCAACAGCAGAATGTGTCCATATTGTATGGGCATCAACAACTACAGAGGCGAGGTGTGCTGTGCACCCCTATAGGCTGCATTGTTGTGTATTACTGTTTTTGTTTGCCTCAAAAAAGTAATTCTAAAAAGAGCTTTTCAATTTTTTCCTTTTTTTTCATTGGACATTTCTATGCTTTCCCACAATGCCTTACTTGCATAGAAGATGTCACGGCCATAGCAGTCGGTCTCTTCTTTTATTTTCTTAATACTTTATACTGATTTTGTTTGCAATAAACTAACAAGAAAAGCAAAAGTTACTTGAGCCCCAGAGTGCTGTCCCCTCTTCTGTGACTACTCCAATCACCCGTCATGTGACCTCTTCCTAGTTTCAGCATAAGATATATTTTGGCGTGACAGATGTCTCAGGCATGGTCCTATGTGTTGGAGATACAACCCACCTAAATAACTTCTCCTTACACCATTAATCATGTGACACTCTTCCAGGAAACGTGTCCTTAGTTTAGCAGACTGCTGTGTGTCACCAATATTGAGCTATATAAAGCCAGTACTGAATAACACCCATTTCTCGATGGATATAGAAAGCGCTGTGTTGCTTTGTTATTGTATCTGCTGTGACCGTGCAGAAACTACTTAGCAAGCCTATGCAAATGGCAATGGTACTAATATTACTACAAGCTCTGTTAACTCAGGTTATTTACGTCTCCTAAAATGGTCAGAGACTTCTCCTCCTACACAAAACTGAATTGAGCAAAGTTTCCATCTTTATCCAGATCAATTCCTAGAAGGACATCTATAGATTTGCCATAGAAGAGTGTGAATTACGTATGGCCTAGTGTACAGTATAACCAGGACAGACGTGTATAAGTTAAGCTGCTCAGTCGAGAAACTAGAAAGGAATAGAGGTCACATTGTATTCTAGTCATATTTCCATTGACAATGTTTTTTGAAGGCAAGCACCTGTATGAACAATACATATTTTACTCTGGTGGTCATGGCTATATCCATGGATGTGCTGAAGTCCCTAAAAATATACAGTCGGTACAGCATAATGAATATTTTTTATTATGTTAAAGAGGACCTTTCATGGTTTAGGGCACAGACAGTTCCATATACTGCTGGAAAGCCGACAGTGCGCTGAATTCAGCACACTGTCGGTTTTCCCGATCTGTGCCCCGGGTAAAGTGCTATTGGTCCCGACACCGTAGCTCTTTACAGTCAGAGGGGCGTTCCTGACAGTCAGTCAGGTACGTCCTTCTCCACAGCAGCGTCTATCACGCTGTACAGTGTGAGCGGGGAGGAACGCCCCCTCCCTCTTGATAATACTCGTCTATGAACGAGCACTGTGAGCGAGGGAGGGGGCGTTCCTCCCCGCTCACACTGTACAGCGCGATAGGCACTGCTGTGGAGAAGGACGTACCTGACTGACTGTCAGAAACGCCCTTCTGACTGTAAAGCGCTACAGAATCGGGACCAAAAGCTCTTTATCCGGGGCACAGATCGGGAAGAGCGACAGTGCACTGAATTCAGTGCACTGTCGGCTTTCCAGCAGTATATAGAACTGCCTGTGCCCAATCTGATGAAAGGTCCTCTTTAAAGTTTAACCTCTCATAGGAGTCCATGTACGTGTGCTGGGTAGTCTGAGACACTCCCCCTGCTCTGAGTTGGTCCTTCTACTAGGTATGGGGAGCGTCTCTGACTACTAAAACACAGCAGGGCAGAATTATTATACTTTGTGTTTTCTGCCATATAATGCATCAACATCTGTAACTTTTTTGCACACATTTTATTTTGCAAAAAAAAAAAAAATTTGCTACTTTTTTTTTTTTCAGCACTAACCTAGCCACTTTCTTGATGGGGAATGTGGCGAGGCAGTTTACATTTCCGTGCAGGCACATGGTCCTGAGAGAGCACCTCATACATGAAAAGCCATGAATCTTATGAATGAGGCACATGGTTTCCAGTACCAAAAATATGGAGCCAGTCTCCATAGAATAGCCCCAGCGTGCACGTGGTAGTTTGAGAAACGAAATGTAAACATATATTTATTAAAATATATATATTTATTTATTTATTTATTTATTTAAAATAAAATTCAGTGTTATAAAAAAACAAAACCTACAAAATACCAATTATATTTTATATTAAATAGCACTAATATACTAACATAATGAAATCCGCATGTACATTGTAGTCTTGCAATCATCACAGCTAGCTCTGTACTATTATAAATAAGCAATTCTGGTGTGAGTAATAAGGAAAATTTACTCCTGTTCCTACCTGGCGTAGATTTCCATTCTGGCGCAGGGATGTAAAGCAGATTTATGAAGAGGCCAGAGCCTTCTAATAAACTGCTTTTTTCCATACGCCAGCCGGAGTCTTTATTAACACTGGCGTATGATACAAGGAAAGCCAAAATGGTGAGTTTCTGGAGGCATTAAATTGTGCTCTTTATGATGCACTATAGAATAGAGCACAGTCTATAACATAATGTTACTTATATTATACTGAGCTCTGTGCACCACTGCTTGGACATAATGGATTAATGGCCATAAATAACAAAAATCCTTTTTTTTTTTTTTCTCTTTTTTCTTAAATGTAGATTGTGAGCCCCACATAGAGCTCACAATTTACATTTTTCCCTATCAGTATGTCTTTGGAATATGGGATGGAAATCCATGCAAACACGGGGAGAACATACAAACTCCTTGCAGATGGTTTTATGCCCTTGGCGGGATTTGAACACCAGGACTCCAGCGCTGCAAGGCTGCAGTGCTAACCACTGAGCCACCGTGTGCCCCCCCCCCAAAAAAAAAATAAATCCTTATCAATCAGGTTCATAACCACTTCACCGACAGACTCCCTTTGCGTAGACGAATTTGAATCACGCACAATACATATGTTGAAAAATACAAAGGTATTAACCGTCAAATGTACCTTATATATGAAAAAGAATAACCGCGTTAAGTCAGACTTTTGTAAAAAAAAAAAAAAAACTCAAATACATGAGCCAATTAGTAAATAAATCATAGCACTATATATATATAGCAATCTATATGTGAAATATGTTTCATCAAGTATCTTGTACATTCAAAATACTTCAAGAACATAATCCTCAGACATCTTTAAACCTAGCCTTTGTCTGACAAGAGATGAGCACAATATCTCATTTCAACTAACTGACATTTAAAGTGTCTTATAAAACTGATGGCCCATCTGAAACATGGGCCATCAATATTCGATTGGTGGAAGCCCATTGGTGGCATCTCAGTGGTTCCACTGTTTGAAGGGCTGCGTCTCTTGGATGTCAAACAAACAAACAAACTATTTACACTAAAATGTGATCATTTTCTTACTTCTAAACATATAATTATATTTTTATACATTTGGGCAAATAATTATATTATCTAGGCACTAACTAGAATGTTCAAGGTTAAATCACATAGACAACAAGGATGGGCAAGAAGGAATCTTACTGTATAGCCTACTGCAAGTAGTGAACCCAAGTCTCCGAAACAGTTTTGGTTTTTTATCTATCAACGTTCACGTTGTAACTGGAGGAACTGTGCTTGAACAGTAGAGCATCTCTACTTACCCACACACGAAGAGAAGGTAGGATCAGGAACAAAGCCTTGTTTACAAGTACACCTAAAGCTGCCCACAGTATTTAAGCATTCCCCATTAGGACATACACCTTGCATGTAGCATTCATTAATATCTGCAAAAGAAAAAATGCAAAGGATTGGAATGAAAGCATATCTATCATTAAAGAGTACAAGTAACTATAAGAAGCTTCTCAATATATCTGGTAAAAGAAAAATGCTTCTTTCTCCATTTATCAGGGTGCTTTCTTCCAACTCCCTTGACTGTTTGCACTAATGCAACTCATATCCAGAGAGCAAATATGGATGAATTACTTCTAACATAGAAGAATGCTGTATGTAGAAAGTCAGACAGAGAGAGAGGATGTGGAGAAAAGCAGAGCAATAAAATGGAGATAGGAGCATTTTTTATTTAACAAGATACATTACAAATCTGCATATTCACTTGCACTATTCATTTATGAAAAGTTCCTATAATAAGAGGTACATTTTAATAGCATAAATCATGTTTCAATACATAGAAGCAAGACACTAAATGTCACATATGTACACTGGCATTGAGAGGCATTGCACTGATAACCCAAATGTTGTACTGTATACTCATAGGTAATGCCCAGTTACAATACAGAAGTTGGGAACAAGTAGATTAATTCTGAAATTGTTATGACATATGAAGAAAATGGTAAGAAACAAGGGAACATTGATCTTTCCAGCTTGTTGTTGGATTGAAAAAACCTGAACAAGGAAGTGCACCATGTCCTGGTCTAACACAGGAATAATCCTAATCACTGCCCATGGCAGAAGGGTTGCCAATGTGGCAAGTGAAATGGCCACATATGTGGTCCCGCCAAGGTTTTTACCTCCAAGTTCTATAAAAGAAATTAAATTATGTGAGGGTGGTCTTCTGTCAAACAGCTTATAATCCTACTGGTTCACTACACTTGGCAGAAAAAGTTTATTGTGAGACATTCTTGAATGTCAGAAAATCCCAGAAGAGTATATAAAACTCATAAGGGTATATATAGACTCCTCAAGAACAAGAGCCAAAATACAACACTAACAAAAATAAATGTTATTCCCCCAGAAACTGTGGTTTGAAATCACATAGGCAATTTCTCCTCACATGTGTCCCTTGGAACGTCATTTATTCCTGTGGTCTATGTCCTTTAGAACATATAACACCTTTGCACTTCAAAGGTTTGGCCTTGGCCAGTCTATAATCTAGTCCCAGAAGACTTACAGCCACCAGGGGCCTCTTACAATTCTACTCAATGTAAACACTACTCAACCCTCAAAGCAATGACTGATATACATAGAGCTCCCTCCGGTCTCTTACTCAATTTCACTGCTGCACTCCTGTCCTTCTGCCAAGCTTGGGAAAGGGAACTTTGATGAACACCAATGACTGTTGTGCTTCTGAACCATTGCAGGTTCAGTGTAGACTGGATAGTGGGATGATGTCACACATACTGTATGGTGAGGAGATATAGAATTTCTGGACACCGAGGCTTATCCAAGTGACTGTGAGATGACTGATATCTCTGTACCACAATTCCCTTCTTCCTCTTTATGTTCTTTTCTACATACAAGAGGTCAGTAGGTAGTTTCTTTCCTCAGGCTAAGTAAAATGTTGTCCCCTGACACCAGGAAACCCCAACTATTGAGAAGCATTTCATTGTAGTCTCCCTTCTTTATAAAATTAGGGAGATCCAAAGAAAACAAGAAACAACACAGAGCAGCCCATAGTGTAGTATTACTGAATTTCAGTGACAACAGTTGCAAAGGACAGGTTCTCACCTGATAAGGTTGTGAATACATAACCCTTTTTAGAGGCGTTGGAACTAGAGATGAGCGAGTAGTACTCAATCGAGTAGGTATTCGATGGAATACTACGGTATTCGAAATACTCGCACTCGATCGAGTACCACTCGCTGTTCGAACGTAAAAGTTCGATGCAGAACCAGCATTGATTGGCCAAATGCTATACAGTTGGCCAATCAACGCTGGTTTTTCTCCTACCTTTAGAAGTCTGCTCCGTGCAGCTTCCCCGCGGCGTCTTCCCGCTCTGAATTCACTCTGCCAGGCATCGGGCCTGGGCAGAGCCGATTGCTTTCTAGTGCGGACATATGCAGTCGGCTCTGCCCAGGCCCGATGCCTGGCAGAGTGAATTCAGAGCCGGAAGATGCTGCAAGGAGAAGACTTCTCGGAGGATCCAGCCTGACCCTCACTCGTGGACTTGGTAAGTATAATTTGATCGAATGTTGCCTACCCCTGAAACGAGCATTTTCCCCCCATAGACTATAATAGGGTTCGATATTCGATTCGAGTAGTCGAATATTGAGGGGCTACTCGAAACGAATATCGAACCTCGAACATTTTACTGTTCACTCATCTCTAGTTGGAACCGATCTCCAGAGGGTTCCTCTTTGTGTGGGGAGAGTCACAGCTGCAAAAATTCTAGAACACCCTGAAGTGTAGACTTAGAAATAGAGAAAAGGACCAGACATGGACCCGCTGGGAGATCCAAGTCTCAGGAATTGCACTTCCACCACAGTAAAGATAAAATCGGCTTTATTTGGCAAAACGTAGTGTTTGTGTTTTGCCAAATAAAGCCGATTTGCTCATTACTGTGGTGGAAGCGCAATTCCTGAGCGTTTGATCTCCCAGCGGGTCCATGTCTGGTCCTTTTCTCTATTTCTTTATAGAATGGAAGACACCAGATATACATGGTAGACGTGCTTTTAGAGTAAGTCAACAGGACATTTCAAAACCCACTACAGCGAGTTTTACTGTGGCTTTTTTTTGGGGGGTGGGGGTTATGACTAATTTTAACAGCGATAAGTTGGGAAAGCCACTTTATAACACTGGAGATTCCATCAATACAGAACTTTTTAGCTTTCATTGGGAAAAATATTGCAAATAGTACTTATGTCCATGGAAGGAAGATCTCCCCTTCTTTTCTATGGGCAAACACATAACCATGTTTTTCATAGGTTAGTGTGAGAGTCTGGGCGAAAAAAAAACCCATGACAAGACCTATTCCTGACTATTTTGCTATGAGGGTCCATTCACTTAAATGTATGGGTCTGTGGAAAGCATGGCCATCTCAATGCTGCCATTCATGCCTTGTCTGTTCCAGGTTACATGCAATCTGTCATGTGCATGTAGCTTTAGTGTGTATTTCAATAAACACATAAATCATGACTGTACATTACAAGGAGGTGCATGCTACACTACAGTATCTTTTTCCTATAAACTATAATTTGCCTATAACTCATTTGCTAATCTACAGCATTACCAGCTGTGTCAATCTGCAGCCGGTAATGAATAAAATATGAGCACAATAAGCACGTAATAACATGAAGTCATGAGTATGTAATGAATAATTACATTCAGCGTTTATAGGGGCCAGAACACAAAGAAAACTTGTTAAAACTAAACACCGCTGTATCATTGAAAGTTCATAAAACCGGCATTATAGGGAGCAGTTCTGTGTTAGACGATATTAGAAGCATTTGTCAAAGGACGCATATATTTGTGTTTGAGGCCATAAAGGTTCTACTTTATTTTTAACTCCAGAATAGATAACAGAATGAAACCAGCGGCAAACTTGCAAAAGTGTATATAGCTAGATGAAAGGGGCTAATATAAAAACCAAGAATACTTTTAACAAAATACATTTTTTTCTGAAATGGGGAATCGAACTACTGTATATTAGAATTTGAAGATTCCAGAACGTGAAGCCCAGAGATGTGCCAAATTTATAGAGACTTTTTGCAAAATTCAGTGCATCTTTCTGAGCGGGGTTGTTTGTTGGTCTCTGTAAATCAGTTCCTCCTATGCCTTGGTAGTCTAAAGCTGGGTTCACACGGGAGTTTTTTGGACTGGATTTTGATGCGGAGGCCGCCTCAGAATCTAGTCCAAAAAAATGGCTAGCCACGACTGGATGCTGGTGCAGTGCACCGGCATCCAGTCGCGGCATTCCACTCCAGATTAGGCCCAAGTGAATGGGCCTAGTCGGGAGGGAGTGTTCACGCTGCGGATTCTGCCGTGGAATCCACCTCAACAAAGGGAATGTCGCTTCTTTTTTCTGTGAGTGGGAACAAACCGCTCACGGGAAAAGAAACCCATTGAATTCAATGGGAGGCGTTTTTTTGAGCCGGATTTTGACACGGATTCCACGTCAAAATCCTGACCAAAATACCCTGTGTGAACCCGGCTTAAAGGGATCCTATCATTAAAACAATTTTTTTCTCACTACCACGTAGGAATAGCCTTAAGAAAGGCTATTCGTCTCCTAACTTTAGATGTCTTCTCCGCACCACCATTCAGTATATAATCCGGTTTTCGTCGTTATGCCAATGAGTACTTTTGCAGCACCGAGGGCGGACTCCAGACCTCAAACAGCACTGTGGGCGTCCCCAATGCTGCGAGAGAACTCTCCAGTGTCGCCTCCATCTTCTTCAGGAACGGCTCTTCATCGCGTCTTCTTCCGGTGGTGGCTTCAAACGTCTAGGCCTCGGGCAGCTGACTGAGCATGTCTGCTGGCCACAAGAATATGGTCGCTTACAATACTGTGTAAGTGGCCATTTTCTTGTGGCAGGTGGGCATGTGCAGTCGACTTTGCCTTAGGCCCGAGGCCTAGAAGTTTGAAGTCAACCCCGGAAGAAGACGCGAAGAAAACCCGTTCCTGAAGATGATGAAGGCGGCGCTGGAGAGTTCTCTGGCAGCATTGGGGACGCCCCCCAGGGCTGCGAGAGAACTCATTTACATACAGACGAAAACCGGATTATATACCGAATGGTGATGCGGAGAAGACATCTAAAGTTAGGGGAAGAATAGCCTTTCTTAAGGCTATTCCTACAAGATAGTGAGAAAAAATTAAGTTTTAATGATAGGATCCCTTTAAGACAGTCCTGCCTATTCTGTAGTATTCTTTAGATGGTCCAGCTGAGAGCCAAGTGAATCAACAAGTCCAACTAAGGTCATTTTAAAGAAACGATAAAAGGCCTGGGAATGGGTTGAACTGCACCAGAAAGCTCTAAAAAGCAGGCACCTTTATAAACAGGCATTATGCATTTAGAGAAATCTTTACTATTAACTTTAAAAAACATCTGAAGCTGGAAACCAAATGCAAAAAACTTACAGAACATATTTCATTTGGTTACTGGAGGCGTCATATCTACCCCCATCATGACATCATAAAACAGTAGAAAGAGCACGGCACAGTTCAAGCTAGATAAGTAAATATTACAGACTATAAAAAATCTAATGTGGCGACTAAGGCTATTGCTTGATGAGGACTTTTTGGTCACAAAATTGCTTGTGCAACCTTATCCCTATAGGTAAACACTGAGGCCGTGAAACAATCACAGTAACTTAGGATTTCATGTCATCTTTCCTAAACCAAACATTAGGCAAATGAATTTTTTCTCATTAATTTCCATCATGACTTCTATGCATTTCTAACCATACCTATAATAGAACAGGTTATTCCCTCTAGTATACCCTGCTCCTTTAAAAATAGACATTGTTATAGGAAATCTGAACTAACTCTATGGAAACACGCAAAGGATTTTCTAATATCGCTTCTTATACCTTGTACACTCCATTTATCTTTGACTGATATGTTAAATTTTAACTCCATCGCTAAGTGTCTATCAATGAAGGATAATCTTCCATAATGAAGATAATGAGCAACATATAAGTCCTGACTAGTAAATAAAATATTTATAAGTAACTAGATATCCTCGTGTGCATGTAATAATTGAAGAAAATTACTGTTACTACTACTACTAATAATAAAGCAGAATCTGAGTGTGTGACCACTTATTATTGTATTAGCGACTGTGGAAAATCCTAACGCATCAAAAGGATAAATGTACTGAGAAATTATATCATGGCAACAAATAGGGATTTAATACTGGAGACAAGTATTGTGAAAGATAATGAAAAAGAAAACTGCAGAAATAAATAAATGCCATTACACAAGTTCTGTAGTTTCTGGGAAAAAAAATGAAGACTTGTAAGTGTTGTATAATACGACTACTAATGATCAATAGACACTAGTCACCTCTTCATATCCTGCCCAGCCATGCTATAATGGATCCTGCCAGTCTTCCGGCACTCAGTAGCCACATTAGTCGCAGGTTGTACTACTGGCACACCACTCACTCATAGCAGAATGGTGATGCCTATTTTTAAGGCACCTGTGAGGCCACTGATCTGACCTCCCCTTTAAGTAACCCTTATTCATTGCCTATAGGTTCCACAATAGGTTCCACAACTTACCCTGACAGAATGTAGCATTTATACGCTTGAAACCCTGAGGACACTCCATGTATTGGGAATTCGATGAATGGGCTGTAAAGAAACAATAGTTATGTTAATACGATGACTCCAATACACAAATACTGTAACATTGTGGATAAGTTGGAAATGGATATTTCAAGTTAAAAATGTCAACTCTTAGGCTGGTCTTACACAACCGTATTGAATGTACGGTCCGCAAGTTTATGATCAGCAACACTAGTTTCTAATCGGCAACATAGGCTCCGCAGATGTCCGTGTCCTGTCTCACTCACCCATAGAGTTCTATGGACGAGTCCGTGCAGTGCCGCAATTCACGGCCATTACGGACATGTCCTATAAATTGCGGACCATGGTTGCGGCCCGACCACACCACGGATAAAATAACCGGTGGTGTAAGAGGCCACATTGAATATAATTTGTCTGCAATTGAAAACCCTCAGTTGCGGACCATTTGCGGACTTACATTACGTTCATGCAAGACCAGCCTTAGTGGCCTTTCTCTCACTTTCTTTCTTCTGTACATAGCCTGCTCATTCTAAAAAAGAAAGATATTCTAATAAAGTCTGTCAGCATAAAGATGGCCGTGTAGGGGCCTTCACTCTGCTCCTAATGGGACCTTTACTGAAATTTCCCCACTGTGGGACTATTAAAGGATTATCTTATCTTATCTTTGTTATGCCGGGCTTGGCATTAAGACGTTCTATCGTTAATATGATCATGCCCTTGCATGTGCTTCCCTGAGTGCGGTCCCGAGGTCTGAGGTACTCAGGACAATTCACTGCCTAACACGGCCTATGTCACTTTGAGTAACACACAGTCACTGTCTCCTAGCGGAGGACCTTGCTCATGAAGCTCCCTCCTGGCTCAAGTGCAGTCCTGCCCGGGGCATCAAAGGTGACTGTACTAAACTTACACTGGAACAGAGATTAAGAAGTGGGGTCTGTGGCCAAGGCAGTGACAGCGTGTCATTAAAACGGATATGGGTGGTGATAAGTGTCACCTCTCCATTGAAACACTATCTAGCAGTTATATGGCTTTGGGGATTGGGGTCACATATTCTAGTGATCATTGGGGGTCCCAGTGTGCGGTTTGCCACCAATGGAACATTATCTCCAACCATCCAGTGGATACATGATAAATGATTTTTGGCTGGAACAACACTTTAGGCCAGTGTCCCACAGTGTTTTTTTTTTTCCCGCAGAAGTTACGTGAGACATTAGCCTTAAGGTGAATCCAAAAAACTGTCTTTGTTGCCCCTAGTAACCACTCAGCGCTCACCTTTTACTTCTTAAACTGCTGGAATAAGATGAAAGCTATGTTGTGATTGGTTGTTAAAGGCAACAAAGATGGTTTTCTTTTGGACAGTTTTGACAAATCGGCCACTAAATATGTCTCAAATCACGTTCTAATGTCAGAATGCATCTTTCTGGGGTTGGCAGGAATATCACATCCTAACTCTTAGGTCGCACCCTGCCGAAAAGCTGTGTTTTTTTGTTGCAGACTTTGTTGCTGTTTTTTGACCCAAAGCCAGCAGCTTCTTCACAACGTGTGGCCTCAGCCTTATACAGATTTTGTCTGAGCTTTAAGCCCTTACTAGACATATCGACGTGATAAAATTCTGGCGGCCTTCCAAACAGAGGAAATGGACACAATGATCTGTACAGCAAAATATGTGCCATAGCACTGTGTATGAGCTGTATATCAGTTCTATTTTAGTAAAGTATTTTTTTTATCAATATATTCTATTTTTAGCAAGCACATTAGGTTTTAATATAAAAGAATAGAAACATTACTCACTTCACAGATCCTCCACCACTGCTCCTGTAATACTACCCAGGGTCCCTGTCGACTTGCATGAAATAGCCCTCAGCCAATCTCAGGTCTTCACTGCCGTCAACAATTGGTTCAGAAGCCATTTCATGTGTGTCAAAACCAAAGAGTAGTGGTGGACCAAAGTACTGTCAGAATGGTAGGTCATTGGTGAGTATTATTTGTCATCCACATATCTACTCCTTCTTCGTCAGGGTTGCAAAGGTTTACCCTATCTCCGTCTCAACACGTGGCGCACAGGAGGTCGCAGCTCCCACTACCCAGTAGACTACATGCATGCTCTGACCAGTGTTGTCTGTGATTGCACATGTATGTTAGGTGAGTGGTTTATACTTTACTTTTACTGGCTGGAAGGGTAAAAGTCCAGGAGAGGTGAGACATGGTGAATTTATAAGGCTGAGTTCACACAGAGTTTTTTGGTCAGGATTTTGAGGCCGCAATCGTCTCAAAATCAAATTGGAGCCAGCCAGGCCTTTTTTTCGGGAGCCGTTTGTTCCGGCTCCCCAAAAAAAGAATGGACATGCTCATTCTTCAGGCCATTTTACCTCGTGAATCCACCAGAAGACACTCCCTCCTCTGGACGAGGCCCATCCATTGGGCCTAATCCGGAGCAGAGTGCGTGACTGGATGCCGCCGCACTGCACCAGCATCAACTCGCAGCTACCCGGTTTTTGGTCCGGATACTGAAGCGGCTTCCATCTCAGTTTCCAGACCAAGAAACCCCGTGTGAACTCAGCCTAAGTGTTCACTATTTTACCACACCTTGCCTGAGGCTACAATCATTATATTATGGGGTCTAAAGAAAATTTTGTGTGGAACAAGTTTTGCCAGAAACACCCCAGAATAGAATATTGATTCGTGGATGACAATCCCCAAAAGTTTGTGTTTCGGGTCCAACACAAAACTTTTGCTAAAAGCGTTTTGGTTTTTTTTCTTGAAGGAAAGGTCACCTCTGTAATATGATGCCATATGGTGGAACACATTGGGGCACATTTATAAATAGAAGTCCGACATTTTTCGCTCTACACTTGAGCAAAAAATTGTGGAGGAAAGCACGTACAACATATTTATGAACAGTGAGCACCAGAAAAAATAGAATTAAAAAAAAAAAAAAAAAAAAATGTGCGCCATAATGGGCGTGGTTTAAAGGGCTTAATGTTACAAGACATCTATAAGACAGAAAAGTAAGAATATGGTGCAGATTTTCTTCTGTAAAGTGACAACTTTAAAATGGTGTAAAGTCAGTTGAGGATTCAGTTGAGACAGTATTTTGGTGCACAGGCAATGGGGACAGATTGTTTTTTGGCGCAACATAGACAGACTTTCTCACATCGGATATATGAGACAGAATTTTGACGAGTGGGAAAATGAGACAAATCTATGAAGGTCCGTATGACAGATTTATAAATATGTCTAAAACCTTGAATAGGATTTCTAGTTGTAGACAGTGCAAACTTTGACAGTATTGATAAATGTGCTCCATTGTGGTTATTGCTTCACAATGACTACATGTGCGGTCATACAGACTCCTGGCATCTCCATGTACAGTATACTGTATGAGGCTTTGCACTAAAGATTTCACACTTCTTTACTTGTGTACGAGTAGTTGACCTGTATATGAATATAGTCCGCATAGTACTTTTCACTTGTCTTGTACCCCACCTCTTCCCTGCAATGAACTTCTGGTATAATATATAGGATGAGTTACATTTCTACATAAGCACATACGGTCCAACTCTTCATGTTTGTCATGGTCTAAGTTACAGAATTATCAGCTATTAAAATACAGTGAAGAAAAATCCCGATAAAAAGCGAATTCTGTTGATTCCCCTTTTGCTCCAATGAACAGACAATCCCATTACCTGCACAGTCTGGTAGGTTTGTACAGTAACTTTCTTCTTTTTTTTGTTCTAAACTAGCCTGAATAGTTTTTCCAGTAAACTTCAAGACTTTCAGAAACACTTTAACATGCTCGGATGCCAAGCCCTCTGATTCTAAAAGACATGTACCCTGTGGAGACTTGTACTGCTGGCAGATTATTGCTAAGCACTAGCTGTGTCCTGACTGGAAACTTACAAAATAGGAACCTGCAGGGAATGTGCAAAAATAACAAATGCAGTGCTGGGATACATAATTGTATTAGTTTCTCTTGACTTGCATTGGAAATGTGAAATAAGTTGGAGAGTGAGCTGTGAAGGTGCGACCCAGACGCACACTGGACGTGATTCACCGCGAGTGGGGAAAGTTACGCTTTAATGTCAGATTGTTAATCCTGAACATGATTCATTTCTCTTGCCCGGAGTGAAAATATTCATGATGAGTCAGATCCTCAGGGTTCTTATAGTATGAAATGAATCAGCGGTCATCCGTCAACATCACCTCCTCTCACTTTCGTGATTCAGGAACATTTCAATGTAAAAATGTTCATCTTTAGAAGAAAAAAAAAGACCTTGGCAGGTGAAATATTTTTAAAGGATCCACATGCTATTGTAAAAATAACAGCATAAAGTGGAATGACAGTAAATATACAGTATCATTCACTGTATATTGCAATGATATGTATTTAGGCTGGGCCATATATATGGCTATAGTACGTCCATACGATACGGACACAAATCCTGTTCTAACTTCGTATATAATCATCTGAACTCACTGCATTATAGATCCCTATGATGCTGCTAGTTTGGGTTATTAAACCATTGACTGAATGGGATTTAGACAGGTAATGCTGTCCATATAATAAGGACGTGTTATAACCATGTGAATCCCGCCTAATATTGTTACTGGTATTATACACTATAGCTCCGCTCACAATTCTGTAGGCTACCACATTGTCTGGCACAGAGCTTGACATAGTGATTTGCGCATTGTTCCCTTTTGTAGACTCAGCCTCTAGGATTGGCTTCACATGGTTGTATTCGGACCAGGAAATGCGATCCATGTTCTGGTCCGTTCAGCTGCAGGTACAGTTGGGCTGGTAAATGTGGCCAATAGACAGATTGTGTTTCTTGCCCCTAACAAAGCCGTGTAAAGCCAACTGAATTATCAGTTTTCCCTGAGTTCAGCTACAGAATTAGCAGAGACTATCTGTTATGAGATCTCCAGCACACAGAGAAGAGTTGATCCTACTCCCATATCTGTACTTCTTATATACACTCAGCAGCGGCAGCATGGAAGACACTCAGTGCTCATGAGCAGAACCGTTCTGAATTCAGCACTGACCCTAAGGCTCCGTTCACACGGAGTAACGCCAGGCGTTTTTTGTGTGTATTTTGTGTGTATTTTTACAGCCGTAAAAAGCAGTCTCCATTGAGTTCTATAGTAAAATACGCCTGTATTTTTACGTCTGTAATTTTACGGATGTAAAATTACGGACGTAAAAAAACGCCAGCATTTTACTATAGAACTCAATGGAGACTGCTTTTTACGGCTGTAAAATACACACACAATACACACAAAAAACGCCTGGCGTTACTCCGTGTGAATGGAGCCTAACTGCGTCACGCATGATGTTAAGGGGGCTGCCCTCTAGAGGGCAGCACACAGAGTGCACTGTTCTCCTAATTACATCCTGGAGAATAGATTTGCATATTTTTTACCCAGAATCCCTAGCGGAGCAGGAATGACTTGTAAGTCTCTGTACGCCTATGTAGGCACACACTCTCCCTAATATATATGATTATCCCCTGACCCTGGTCTATAGTCTCTCACTCTGCCAAATCAGTATCCCTGCGCTATGAAATTTCCCCACTGTGGGACTATTAAAGGATTATCTTATCTCATTTATGCTGAGGAGGTCCAAAAGACCGAAACAGCACTGTCCATAGCTGGGAATCTGTTCCTTTTGGAATAGAAATACTAATTTGGCAATAAACTCCACATCATGTCAGTAGGCTTATTAACTGAGTCATGCATGATGTTAAGGGGGCTGACTTGTAAGTTTCCGTACACCTATGTAGGCACACACTCTCCCTAATGTGTATTTTTGTGTATAGTATTTTACTAATTTTTTTTAACTGAGTCACAGTAAAACAACGAACAATTACTATTTGCAAAATCAGCGATAACGCAGAAATATTAGTCCTGAACATTGCTGATAAGTATTTCCCAATTTAATGTATGATAGTAGCCAAAATATCGGTATTATACTTACTAGCTTTCCTTGGACATTTCATACATTTGCCTAAGCCCCAGGAGGTGCCGACTGTTCCGCAGCAATCTTCTTGCTTGGAGAGTCCTGGAAGTGGCTTTCCACACTACAAAATAAAATGAGAAACTATAAGGTCACCAATATTATCCAAACATATAATCTAGACAGAGTATGCAATATTGTCACCACACAAGCACGTATGAGTCTGGATGTCACCATAGTGGGGGACTTTGCTTACACACTCGCCTATCACACTGGCCTACATAAGAGTGGAGCAACCCCAGCATCCGCGCATCCACACAAATAGCCGCCACAACTCGCCAAAGACTGGCAAAAGAATTGACAGCGTGCAAGCTTGATCGCCTCTCCAGGTTTCCTTCCAATGGGGTCCTGTCCATCATCCCTTCTTAAAGGTGACAGTATTTTGTCTTGATTGGTTGCCAAAGGATACAACCATAAATGCAGGAACTTTCTATAGTTTAACACTTGTCAGAAACCTAGCCATGATCTCCTTATTGTGGGCAGGTTATTAGGCGGGGACACTACATGTAAGAAAAGATAACCCGTCCACAATAAGAAAATCATGGCTGTATTTCAGACCATAAGAAGTCCCTGACTTCATGGTAGTTTCCTTTGACAACTGATCAAGACAAAAGACTGTACCCACTAAGATGGTGACAGAAAATCTTTAAAAGTCTGCAAAATTGTTATTTATATTTGCAATAATGTTTAACTTGTAAATTTACATGTGGCTATGTTCCTAGGAAAACCCCTTTAAGTATGGGAAGCCAAATACTATTCAAGTTGTATACGCTCATCTTGATTTACAGTTGTATGAAGAGCACATCAGATGTAGGAAATATGGAAAAACATGTAATTTCTATTGGTGTCTATTGGAGTATATACTCGAGTATAAGCCGACCCGAATATAAGCCGAGGCCCCTAATTATACCACGTAAAACTGGGAAGACTTATTGACTCGAGTATAAGCCGAGGGGGGAAATGTAGAGTTTTTGGGTGCAGTAGTTGCTGGGTGCTGGGGAAGGGGAGGGGGTGTTTTGTTTATCTGTCTGCCCCTTCCCTGAGCTTGAGGACTGGGTTATTTTTCCCCCACCTGGAATTCAGTCTAGCTGAATATAGGGTATCTGCAGTGCTCCTATTAACCCCTTCCCGACAGAACAGAAGCACTGCAGATACCCTATATTCAGTAAATCGGGCATTTTCAGACATAGGGATACCTAATGTGTATGTGTTTCACTGTAATTTTTTTACTTCTATATATATATTCTAGGGAAAGGAGTTATTTAGAACTAATTTTTTTTTTTTTGCTTGATTGTAGTATAAGCTGAGGGGGGCTTTCTCAGCAGAAAAACTGTGCTGAAAAACTCAGCTTATACTCGAGTATATACGGTACTATTGGTCATAGTGATGCAAACTGAATACACTGAAAATAACTGAACATAGGACATAAGGGAATTTAAGAGAGTATGGCTATACTGACTATCTTTTATAAAGAAATTACACACAAAAATAAATTCAGAGCTGTTTTCTTCAGTAAAGAAGCAACATGAAACTTTAAATGTGTTCCCCAGTGTAACAAAGAAAGGCTCCTTGGAGATTGTATGTCCTGGATTGACACTGGGAAATAAAAATTTCTGGCACATTCCATTCATGGAATACTGGCCGCCATACAAGCATAATCCTTACTCCAGTTCTGCGTTGCTTTTCCAATAAGATGATATTACAGAACTTCTAATATACTTGTAACTTGTCTCTAATGCAGAGTCAAAATCAGGTTTTGCCACCACAACAATCTAAGTCCTGCTACCGAGAAAATGAATACTTAATCTATATGCAAATAAGCTACCTGTCTAGTGCACTGAGGGTGGGGCCACACCTGCTGGACCTCCTTTATCATCCATGGTCAACACACATTGGGATCTGTCAATCATTATATTTAGGGCATGGGATGTGACTAAATGTGAAAATGGGAGGTGCAGCAACACCCTAGGTATATGGGACACCTAACATAAACGGCTGAACGGATTTGAATGAAATTTGGCACATAGATGGCTTCACGACTGTTATGAATTTATGTTCACATACTATATTACACTGCTCCTGTAGCAGCTTATACAGAGAGGTAACAGACCTGGGAACTGAGATAAACACTCAGATAACCTTCTGTCCATTCTGTCCCTGCATTTGCATTTGCATGTTATCTGATCTGCTCCTGGCAGTTTGTCAATTTGAAACATACCTGGAAAAAGAAAATATAATTTGTCGCAAACAACAAGAGCTATAAAGGTAGCCAGAAGTCACAGAGTTCTCCTCAAGCGGAGCTGAGGGGGATCATCGGCGCCAACAACACATGCATTATATGGCATCCCAGCGAGCACGGTGCAAGGAACAAATTCAGCAGCAGGACAGCTTAAGAGCCGCCCGAAACGCTGGAGCAGGTAAACCATCGACGACAGCAATTTGCTGAATATAGGAGGATCATCCACTCCAACAACCCGCAGACGAAGTTGTGAGCAGAGGCTACTAGCCCATAAAGGAAATATATAACAAGAGAAAGAGTACTAGAATTCCAATAGCAACCAAAAAGAGGGTTTCATCATTTTTCCCATATATTTTCAGAAACGTTCCCAACATTCAATATGTTTCTCCAAGAATACGGCATTATGAAGTGTCCTACCAATGCTTAGTGTGCATGGAACAGGCATTACAGAACGTGATCAGCTTCGGTGCAGATCTCAGCAGCCGCCGGATCCACAGGAGACCTTTTAATTACTTTCCTCATTCCATTTTGTGCACCTCAGAGAACATTCCAGAGTATTCATTTTTGTGGCGCGAGGAGGCCTGAGGTAACTGAACAATGAGCTTGTGCAGCTGGGTATCACTGTGCCAAGCAGACTGTAAACAGGAAATAAATCACATATTGTACAATTTCGAAGAAAGGCTCCAAAACCAATACCAAATTCACATTTTGGTCCCACAGCATGACATTCCTACAATATTTTAGAGGCTGTAATAGTGTGAATGACAATTGCCTGGAAGACTAACCAGCCAGGAGAACAGCAATGATTATAGGGTAGCATGCATGTAGTCTCGCGGCATTGCCAAGAGGATCATTAGCTAAGGAAGAATACGGAGGGAAGCCACTTTAAAGAAAAGAAAAGTCCTGAACAGCAGCTCCTCCTAAGTGCAATGTGAACGTCTAGAGATGAAGTCTAAGTTCACCTTTTAGACGCTGGTAATAAACTCTCATTGACAAATAATGCACCAAAAATGGAATGAAACTTTGTATGTGTGAAAACAGGAGAAAACTGAAAGGAAGTCTAGTACCCTATTGGGCTGCCTGTAGCCCAGACACAAGAGAAGATACAGCCGGCCATGCAGGTATACCAGTTCTGTATGGTATCTGGCAGAACATTTCTCACAAATGTTGTGGCTGGGACTCTAGATTCTGCTCGATTGGTGATAAATCTGGTCAGCAGACCAAGAAAGTGTTACAATCTGGCAGAAACATATGTGTGGGCAAGCATTATCCTACTGAAAAATGCCATTTGGAAGCCTTGTCATGAGAACAACACATGTGGCCGCAGGATGACCGGCACATACTGCTGACTTCTTGGTATCCCTTGTATCACTAATAACAGATTTTCACACCAGCATTTGGAGCATTTTTTCACTCTATAGCAAAAGCAAGATTGAAGCATTCATCGCAAGGCCTCCATACTTAAATCCGACCATTGTTGGGTCCCAAACAAATCCTAGATTCATTGATAAAGACAAGATGGTTCCAGTCTGTAGTCCAAGCAGGACACTTTGGGAGCTGTGAAACCAAATTTGCTACTGCTAAGCACCTAGACATGGTCTGGGCAGAAGGTGCCTCCTATGCCTGGATACAGAAATGGTAAGAGATGCTTGTGTTTATCTAGGCCAACCAGAGCCTGTTGCCATGTGTGTATTCCCTCACGTATCTACTGCTCCCAACAGCTAGATCTCATAAAGAGGTACACTATCCAAAGGGAACCTTTGAGCATTTTTATGGAGTACCACACACTCTTGTGGCAAGACCCAATGTCTAATCAGACTCTACCTGTAATCATGTAGTTTTTTTTTTTTGGTCAATTGTACTTGGTCTGTGGCATTTAAGGGGATAGTGACAAAATAAGATTCTTACATGTTTGTAAACTAGAAATGAACTGAACTTACCAATGTACTTTAAAGCTCCACAGATTCCCCACACTCAGCACCCCTTAGAGTCCCATTGTTTAGGAGCTTCACTTTGGCATTCACTTATTCTGACATAGGCACCAAGCTTCCTCTCCAAAATAAGTGATGTTCCCAAATGGAGCGGTCTGCCTCAGGACATTAACTAAGCCACGACCCTCCATGACATCTGATGCAGAGAAGGGCTGATTTAGGGAATTAATTTAGCCAGTGAGTCCCTTCATTATGTTACCGACACAAGGAATGGGAGACTCTCAAATATGAAAGTAAAGTTTTCTGGATAAGAAGACTGGCAATTAAAACAGAGAATCAGTAAATTTTTGATGAATCTATCTAGGCAGCCTTGTATGTCACCGGACAACCACCGGTCAAGGTCAACATCTCTCGTAGGCTACAATAGGGTCAATGACAAGAGGTGTGCTGGGCTAGGGAGTGAAGGAAGTGATCAAGATCTGCATCCTTGCTGGTCTAAGATAGAGATAGCAAATACTGATCAGCTTTCTCTATTTTTCTCTAAATTGATCATAGCGATCAGAGCAAAAAGGGAGGTCTGTGCTATGACTTAGTCCAATAGCTAGACCACCAGTTACCTCTACTATTCTGCTCACAAGGTATTCTTACTTTTTTGTATCTAAAACCAAGGATGGGATACCTAGGGTTAATTTAATAAGTCTATTTCTACCTATTATCGGTAGATGGCTTTGATGTAATATTATGAAAACTAGATCCAATGTTTGGGAATCTGAGTCAATGACTTGAAGGTTCTTTCACCGATTTATCATTACACACCTGGTGATGCACATCGGAGGTGGGTCAGGAATCCAACACAAAGCCAGCTTTCATTGCTAGCATGATCTACACCAGATTACCATCTCCTTGATCTCTGACTTAACATGTAATGAGTAATTAAAAAGAAATCCTAATAGTCATACGAAAACAAGAGCTAGACCTCCGGTGCAACAGACTGCTTCCAAAACCAATGAATCTCATAATCATACTGCAAACTACTGTTAGTACACATTGCTAGAACACATTTATATTCAGAAAGGACTACATTAGTCCGATACAGTAGTGCAATTACCGTATATACTCGAGTATAAGCCGACCCGAATATAAGCCGAGGCCCCTAATTTTACCACAAAAAACTGGGAAAACTTATTGACTCGAGTATAAGCCGAGGGGGGGAAATGCAGCAGCTACTGGAAAATTTAAAAAATTAAAATGGTCGGAGTTTTTGGGTGCAGTAGATTCTGGGTGCTGGGGAAGGGGAGGGGGTGTTTTGGTTGTCTGTCTGCCCCTTCCCTGAGCTTGAGGACTGAGTTTTTTTTTCCCCACTTGGAATTCAGCCTGGCTGAATATAGGATATCTGCAGTGCTCCTATTAACCCCTTCCCGACGGAACCAGAGCACTGCAGATACCCTATATACAGTAGACCGGGCACTATCAGACACAGGATACCTAATGTGTATGTGTTTCACAGTCATTTTCTACTTTTATATGTATTCTAGGGAAAGGAGGGATTTAGAACTTTTATTTATTTTATTTTTTTATTATATATTTTTTTTAAAGCTGCTTTTTTTTTCTTTTTTTGCTTGACTCGAGTATAAGCCGAGGGGGGCTTTTTCAGCACAAAAACTGTGCTGAAAAATTCGGCTTATACTCGTGTATATACACAAAGTGATAATATCCTCCAGTCACATGGTACAGACAGACAGGGTTCTCCCCCACTGATCTGGGCAACTCATGACATCACCTTGAGCCATATAGTCGCCTGAACTTTTGGGTCATTTATATAGTATTAATACTGCCTGGTTGTAAAAAAAAAACCTAAAGAAGCATGCTTAAGATACTTCTTTTGACTCTATGATATCTTATAAAATAATGTGCTGCCACTGTACAGAATGAGGCAATAAATAAATTACTAGCTGGTAGCAGCCCCTTCCACTTCGCTCTCCATAGCCTTCTTTGTGTGAGACTAGAAAACAGAAATGCAGTCTGGTAGTGCAGGGAACGGAGATCTTTAACAAAATCTACTAAAAAGAGACTTTTTTTCACCTGTACAATTCATGTATGAAAGTTGTTTAGAACTGGATGTCCGCTTTAAGAACTATGCACAACTGTAGCCAAAATATCCCGAGGACTATGTTAGCCTTGAATGGTTGCACATGAATTTTCTAGCAGTACAACTATAGTAAGATCAAGATATATGAATATGCCCGTAGTGGCACAGAAATATCACATTCCCTTTAGTCTGAGGATAGAAGTTGAAATGATTTAGATTTTCTGAAGGCAGCTGTCAAAGACCAAGATTTGTATTGGCTCATACATGAAATTCTTCTCAGCACTACTAAAACCCAACCATATTTCTTATATTAGAGTAACTATATCTGCATTTAACTTGTATTGGTATTTGATACATCTTTAATCCTATGATATTTCATGGTATTGATCTTATCCAAGATCTTTAGGGGATAAAGCATTAGCGCAGTAAATGGATCCATGCTGGTTCTTGACAGTATATTTATTTTTAAACTATATGAAGCCAAACCATGAGTCTTTAAGTCTTTCCAGTCTGGGTTACTATGTGCTGGGTGGGTATTTTTCGCTTTATGGATGGATGCCTGCATATTATGGTAACAGAGGGAATGTGTGAAACATGTTCCACACCTGATTTTGTTTTACATTTTTCTGACACTGTGGAAGTTTAGAATCTGATGGTTCATTTGTGAGTGATGCCAGATATTTAAGATGGATGTTTTTCAATCTCCTTTGCGACAAGAAAACTTCAGAAAAGGATTTTCGTCAATTACAAACAAATTTCTGACCTGTTACATACGCTTGAAAAAAATGAACTGATCCAACAGCAAATGCTGTTTAGAATATGACCAAATAAGCTCTCTCCAAGGGGAACAAAAGCTGTCTTAGTGCCACCCTATAGTCAAAGTTCTACTCTATATCATGCCCTGCAACGGGACTAGCCAAACAAAACACTGCTGTAAAGGACGAAACAACTGCGGACAGATATTTGGGGCTTTTTGTCCCATGTAAAGTAAAGTGTTGACTAGCTAATTCAGAGGCCTTCAATATACTCTAGGTCCATGGTGGCGAACCTATGGCACGGGTGCCAAAAGTGGCACTCAGAGCTCTTTTTGTGGGCACCCATCTGTGGAATAGATTATACTGTGTGGTGACCACTTTGGAGCACATTGTACTGTGTGGGGGCCACTGTGGAGTAGATTGTACTATGTGGGGGTCACTGTGGAGCAGACTGTACTGTGTGGGGGTCACTGTGGAGCAGACTGTACTGTGTGGGGCCACAGTGAAGCAGTTTGGACTGTGTGGGGGCCACTATGGAGCAGATTGTATTGTGTGAGGGTCACTGTGGAGCAGATTGGACTGTGTGGGGGCCCTTTACTATTTAAATAACACAGTATATGTTTTATAGCAGACATGTGATATTATTACAGGTCATAATAACATGGCACGGTCCTATAAAACAGATCTGTATGATGTAAATCTAGAACATTAAGTGTTCAAAATTGTACCAAATGCAGAACAAAGTTGATTGTATAATTTAAAGCTCTGTAAAGCCCTATTCACACAACCGTATTTTGCGGGTCCTTAATTGTCCGAAATTGTGGATCCACACAGTATTAGGGCCCCTTCACATGGCTGATATGCTGGCTGCTTTAGAACGTGTAAACGTTCCGTAGCAGCAGCGTCTAAAGCAGATCGCATTGTTTTCTATGGGAGCCGGCAGACGCGCGCTCGCCATAGAAATGAATGGGCTGCTTTTTCCATTCATTTCTATGGGGAAACAGAGAGCCTTTCCAAATGGAAAGAAGGACCCAAGTTCAGACAGCTGTTTTGGGGTTCATGGAATTTATACACCAAGAAAGAAGCAAATATTCTTGTTATGCGAAGAGAAGGATTATCTTTATGTAACTAGTAAATCTTGTAGCCTACCAATAAAATACATCAGCAGATATCATCATGAGTAATCTACGTAAGAAGCCCCCAATGATTGTTAGAATGGGGCATCACCATTACTGAACATCCCATTCACTTCATCAGAAGCACCATCAACAAAGCTAGGAGATGAAGGGACCGAACAGTAAAGAGAATGGTGTGTGTCCTTTATCATCCTTTACTAGAGATGGTTCCGGCTCACAAACATCCACAGATGACATCACCTCACGAGATAAATAATGGTGAGTAGTCACATACCATCCCTACCAACAATATGAGAAAAAAAAAGGAAAATCTGTAGGATAACATTACATAATAAGCCCTCAGAATGGGATGAAGAAAAGGAAGGACCTGGTCCTTCTCACATACAGTACTAGATGAATGTTCTTTATAGGCTTTAATAATCTCTTAATCTTTTCAATTCTTAGCAATTTTAAGATCTTATTGAAGTTCATTTTCCAGTTCAGAGACAATACACTACACAGGACTGAAACGTTGGAACAGAGAATTACCTATTACTGTATGGATTTTACATCCTAAATCTAAATAATGCAAAATTCTCCCCTCTGCCAGAATTTAACATAGGTAATATCAAGGGAATCATTCACATTGAACGTCCAAACTATCTGTTGGCAGTATATTATAGAAGATAAGATAATCCTTTAATAGTCCCACAGTGGGGAAACTTCAGTATGTTACAGCAGCATAGTAATACAGATACAGGATAATACACAGTAATATATTACAGACGTAGGCACACATATGCTGAGAAGAGAAGATATACTAGGAGCCCACAGCAGCTTAGTAACAGAAGAAAGACAAAAGGAAGACTTCAGGATCATTTAGTTTTCTGTGCAGAGTGACCTTCGCTTAGTCTGATGTAGATTAGGGAGGAAGGATTTGCAATAGTGCTCCTTCTCACACTTGGGGTGGAGCAGACGGTCCCTTACAGTGCTGCCAAGTGCCATCAAGGTCTCACACATGGGGTGGGATTTGTTCTCCCGTATGGAGGTCACCACAGACAGTATCCTTCTGTCACCCACCACCTGTACTGGGTCCAAGGGGCTCCCCAGGACAGAGCTGGCCCTTCTGATCAGCCTGTCAAGTCTATTTCAGTCCCTGGTTGATATACTGTTCCCCCAGCAGGCTACACTGAAGAAGGTGAATGAAGCAACCACAGAGTTGAAAAAAACCCTAAGAAGTGTCCCCTGGACTCCAAAGGCCCTCAGCCTCCTGAGCAGGTAGAGTCTGCTGTGACCCTTTCTGTGCAGCACATCCAGGTGATTAGTCCAGTCCAGTTTATTATTGAGGAGCACACCCAGGTACTTATAAGTTCTGATTATCTCAATGCATGAAAAGGACTGATGCATAGTATTGTGGGTAACTGTTCAGTATAACTTGTACTTCATTGATGTAAATCACTGCCCATTCTGAGCTTTAAGAGTCCAGTTAGAGGTCTCACACATTTATTAATATAAGAAAGACTGTCAGTGTCAATCATTGAATAGGACCGCCCACTGGACTCCTAAGGCTAGAATGATTGGTGGTTTTCAGTGAAGCAAAAGTTATACTGAGCAATACTACATAATAAGAACATCAGTCTGATCAGCTCCTCCTGCTCTATAACATACTCCCTACAGATCAGCCTGTATTTTTGATGTGACCAGGTCCCTTTAAATCTATTTCAATGGTCATAAAATATTGGAGAATGTCTACGGCATGTTCCCTGATGACAAAGCATTTTTTAACTGGAAAGATTTACAAATGAGAAAACCTTAAGACAAGGCCAATAGTTCTCTGGTTATTGTCATTTTAGCCTTAAGCTGGTCAAGCGAAACTTCATGAAACACACAATTATGTTGGTCTCAGGAGAGATTTATCACATTTTTCTTCATCATAAAGCTTTGCTTAACAACTTAGAACATTGTACTGGAATGAGCTCAGTCTCTACAAGTGCCAGGCACCTCTGTAACTACTCCTCCCTTCTGCTGTCCCAATGGCTTAATGCAGGTCACTGAAGATTACAGAGAGGACCCTACAAGCAAGAACAGCAAAATATAGGAGGCCTCCGATCTTACATAATGAAAGATGATAAAGAAGCTGGAACTGTTGGGATTTTGGACCTATAAATATTCATAGATGCCAATTTTTTTTATGAAATGTTGTAAATACAGTACATTTCAAGAACATATATAACAGGCGGAAACTGTCACAAGGTTGATGTTGTCCTGTCCAAAAGTGACACGGTGCTGAAATCATAGTGTTTGTCATTACCTTATTCAGCCTTCAGATAGGGCAGCATAAACTTGCTGCCAAGTTCCCCTTAAGGACATATGTCTGCCATCAACCAATGTATAAGGTACCCCAACATTTTCCATAAGGATTACAAACTTGTTTATATGGTCAAAATTGGAGTTTTGCCCTGGCTGGCTATTAGGGATTTAAGGTATTTTGTCAATTACAGGTTTCAACCAGCAGTTGATGGTATTGGCACAGAATTTGTGCCCTACGTGGCCATCATTGCTTATATGTACATTGGGGACACTACACAATATACGTGTATGTGATGATGATATGTATAGTCGTTAATACTTTAAAGATACCATGCAAACCTTAAGCTATGAACACAAGAACAAAAGATCGGGGTATGTAGATAAGAAACATTTCCTTAAAATGAGTCTGTAGCCATTGCAAAAGGTAATCTTTTCTTATGAAATCTCTACAGTGAAAATCTATGATAATAGTAGACAGGTTTGTAGATGAATAAGTTTAATTAAAATGTATGTGATTTGCTGTGACCCATCTCTGGTACTGTACCCCTACTACTAGTACTTTCATCTTTGTCTACTTCCCGTTTCTGCAAAACACTACAGAGTTTATACTACAATGAAGCTTCTAGGACCTTAAGCTTAGGATGATGTCACCAAAGGTAAAGCTGTACCAACTACTGCTGCTAACATTGGGGAAGGTAACTGAGGCACGGTAACCTGAAGGTGAGAGAGGAAGAAATATGGCCAGTAAGAGAGAGAGCTACAGGGAGCAGATTACATGAAAGGCATTTTGACAAAAGAACGGGTGGGAATCACTTTGATGAATCTGAGGTCATACAGAAAATCTCAAAAGTATCTGCAGAGACCTCTGGTTTACACAACAATCCATGCTAGAAAAAAGAAGTCAAACTGTGATTATGTCACATCTGGAACAAGGTGAAAAAAAGGATAAAGGATAGACACCGTGAGTAGACAATTATTAGGATGGTTTTTCATACAATATACTCACCTTATCACCGTAGTGTCCTTTTAATATATTGTGAAGCAAACTCAATAAGATCCAAGCAAATATGAGTTGTGCAGCATTCAACAAGCTACACATTGATTTACAGCCTATAGCTTACTGTCCATAGGCATAAACAGCAAGCTGCATTCTGCCCATGGATTTAAAGAAGCCTTAAAGAATCTGAGCTTCCCGAGACTACCCGGCTTTACATTCTGTATACTTTACATTTATTTTTCTGACCAATTAAAAAAAGTCAGAAATTTTCTCTTCTTAAACTAGCAGAGAAGGAGTAGGGAGATTTCAGTATGACATGGAAATTTTCTAACAGATGCTGAACACATTAAGGATTTCAGGAATACGTTGGCCAAGAAGGAATCTTAATTAAGCAAACCTAACAAGTTTTGGCTTCCAAGAAAAGATTAACTCTCAGAAAAATACATAGAAAAATCTCAACTTGTGTCCATACTGCAGATAGTATACAGTTTCCAGATCTTTAAAGGGGCTCTATCACTAGGAAAAGTCATTTTTAACTAATCACACCTTTGCATAGCCTTTAGAAAGTCTATTTCACACCTACCTATAGTATGTAGATTGCCTCAGTGGTTTCTGAATAAGTCCGTTTTTATTCATATGCTAATTAGACTGGTGCACGATAGATGGTGCACACCTCTCCTATTGTTTTCTATGGGAGACTGCTGCTGCTGCTGCTGATGACTCGCTTCCTGTTTGCTTCACACACATAGGAGATAATAGGAGAGACGAGTGCTGAACTTCCTGAGCTGGCTGGAGGCTCATTAGCATATGAATAAAAACTGACTTATTCATAGACCAGTGAGGCAATCTACATACTAAAGGTAAGTGTGGAATAGACTTTCTAAAGCCTATGCAAGCATGTGTTTAGAAAAAAAATGACTTTTCCCAGTGTTAGAGCCCCTTTAAAGGGTGTCTTTCACCAGAACCCATTAACCCAGCCCCGCAGATCTACATTATAGATTGTAAGCTCTTGAGAGCAAGGCCCGCATTCCTATTGTGTGAAGTGACTATTTCTCTGTAATGTATATTTTTGTCTGTACTTGAACCCTACACTTTGTAAAGTACTGCAGAATACGTTGGCGCTATATAAATAAAATGTATTATTATTATTATTATTAATCAAACTATTTTCTCGTACTGCAATTTGGTCAATATGCAAATGAACTCTTTGGAAAAACAAGGGCATTTCCGCTTACCTCTTGCCACTCCAAATAGTTCATTTCCATATTGACAAACACAGCGACATCTTGGCAATGGAGGCTCAAGTGCAAAACACTGATTCAGGTGACTCTAACCTATCTTTTAGGTTAATATTCTGGGTTCTGGTGTCTCCCTTTACAAAACATCCTAAGCAATTCATCATTGAATGGA
This sequence comes from Leptodactylus fuscus, assembly GCF_031893055.1. Taxonomy (NCBI): domain Eukaryota; kingdom Metazoa; phylum Chordata; class Amphibia; order Anura; family Leptodactylidae; genus Leptodactylus; species Leptodactylus fuscus. Next base: position 44,210,367 of record NC_134267.1, read on the forward strand.
TACTTGTCTAGAGTGCTGTAACTAAATGGAGTTTGGGTCTTTTATAGTTTTAGAAATGGTTTGGAAGTGGTTTGAGCTCAGAGACAACCGACTTGATCTTCTGTAGTTTGTTAGACTATCAGTTCTGTCTGGATTCACCATTAAGGTGGCCACAGGAAGAAAACTGAATGAGAAACTACAGAGAGACAAAGGGTTTCCCAGTAATACATACTGATGACCAATACTTAGGATAGTTTTTTCAGTATAACCTGAAGTTACCTGAGTATTCGTGGTTTCTTGGAAGCATCTACCAAGCTGGGATTTTGCTGAAACTGGATAGACATGGGATACAGTCTGTTGATGGGGGTACACGACATGGGGTAACTGATGCTTCTGGACACCATGGTAAGACACATGTGCTTGTCCGATTTGACTTTCCTTCTTTTGAGTGGATGAAGAACTCTCAACTCTGGATACTTGATGGAATTGAACAGAGGCCTCTGGTGGGTGTTTCACGTGGATGTTGACCATGTTTGGGGGATAATTTACTAGAAAAAAAACCCACCTTTTTAATACACAATCACAACTGTAACGCTACCTAGAAAATATATTATTAAACAGACTACACAATAACATGGTTGTAAAGTTACTAGAAAAAAGGGTCCGTGTCTTACTGCACATTGCCACCCTTGTGCCAGGCGGTCATCGGCCAGAAAGCTTATAAAGCTCATGTTCACACTCAACGTTTTGTATATTTTTGCATTACAATTGCAAGGACAGTATTTTTTTTTTTATCCAATTGGAAAAATATAACAGGTTATGGATTCTAGATTTTAAGGACACGTTGATCCAGGGTTTTTATACTGACTACCAGATTTGGAGTCGGGAAGGAATTTATTCCCCTAAAATAGGGCAATTGGCATGAGCCTCATGGGGTTTTTTTCCTTCCCCTGGATCAACACTGTAGGAATTGTAGGGTTACAGGTTGGACTTGATGGACTAATGTCTATATCCAACCTCATCAACTATGTAACTATGTAAGTAGCACGCTAAGGCATTCCATGTTACATTTTTATAGTGGTTTTGACCTATTGCAAACCTAAAATTGCATCCCCTTAAAATATGGCATAACCTTCAAAAAGGGTATGTATTTAAAGGGAGTGACCAGAACTGTACTGAACTATAAGTACAGTCAGCTAGTCGGGTTCACAGCTTCCTGATTGTTTCTTCCATTGCTGAGATACTAGCTCTTTCCCTAACATGATAATAAGATGTTTGGTGCAATGAACCATCGCCGTTGCTTTCATTACCAAAGAGCTAAGCTTTCCAGTGCCCAGTCCCTCCACCGCCCTCTCCCTGCAGTGATCTAAGTGGATACTGCCTTGCCCTGTCCATCTTTAGCAGGGAGGCAACTCTTTGATGCGATGAACAACAGCGATGCCCTCATTGCACCAAACAGCCCGTTACCATAAAAAGAAAAAAGTGAATATCTCAAAAATGGAGGCACCAGTAAGGAATCAGAAAAAAAAATCTATTCTCATGAACCCCAACTATCAGAATCTTCCTCTATGAGCCACAGCAGCTTTCACTATGTGGATATCAGATGTCCATGTATTACAGAAGCTGCTGCAGGGGAAGTAAAAGAATAGTTGTTAGGAAAATCCTTTTACCAAATCAGTTGTTATGGGGTGGACAGCGGCAGTAGTGTGAACACCCCCTAAGAGAACATGTGTGATCTACTAGGATATATATATATATATATATATATATATATATATATACGGTACTTGGTGGCCTCAGAGTTCCCTGTTAGGGGGAGTTCACATGGAGGAAAGTGGAGCGCAATCTGGCACGTATACATGTGCCGGCAGATGACGCGCTCAAAATGCTCCCATTCATTTCAATGGGAGTTAGGAGCGTATACGGTGCGTTATTTTGCGGCCGCAAAATCACGGCCGCAAAATAACGCGGCGTATACGATCCAGGCTCCCATTGAAATCAATGGGAGCGTATACGGCCCGCAAAGTCTCACACGCCATATACGTGCCACATCACGCGGCACGTTACTCCGTGTGAACTTACCCTTAAAGCTTCTAATGCTGCATCCACAATAACACCTTCAAATATGCAGAAAATCCTACTTACCTTTAACACCTTGTTGTCCTGTTACGGTGAGTGGTAAGGTGTGTGTAGAATGGATTACGTGAGATCCTGATGCTTTTATTGAGTTTTGCATATACTGCTTTTGTCCATTTCCGTTCTGCACTGGGATATGGCAGAGCTTGCCGGTAAAATTAGGTGGACATTGGCATTTGTCTCGAGCTGTACATTGGCCTCCATTCATGCAAGGAAGATGACAAATGACTAAAAAATAAAAGCAAACCTTCATTTAAACACTACATAAACCTGCTACAGTAGTTTACAATATGTCTAGACAACACGGCTGTGTGATTTTATATTTCACAAGAAAAATTGTATATTCAATGAATCTAAACATTGAACGTTTGCCCAAAGTTTAGCAGATTTATGACTAATTCTAATCTAATTTTAGATACAAATAGAGGTTAATAATACAAAAGCAGAAACACTATGGCAATTTAACACCAGCACATTAATCCAGAAAATAAGAAGAGGTGCCTTGAAATAAGGGGGGTGGGTGGGGGTCAGTAGAGGTCAATGGTACCGTTTCGTAACACGTCTCACCTCACTGGCTGTTCAGCAGATGACAGAATATATTTTAAATATTGCAAACAGAAATGTTCTTCCCAGGACAATATGGAATATTGTGAAATAGAAGTGTTAGGGCTAGTTCACACGGGGTTCCGCACGTATACATTCCGTCGCGGCTGCCACGACAGGATGCCGCTGCAGTACACTGGCATCCCGTTGTGGCTTTCCGCTCCGCATTAGGCCCAAATGAAAGGGCCTAGTCTGGAGGGTGATGTCGCGAATCGGACGTTTTAGCCGCGGAATCCACCTGAAGAAAGGGCAGCTCACTTCTTGAAATGACCGGGTCTCCTATTGATTTCAATGGGAGGAGTTTTTTTGAGCAGGATTTTGACGCGGATTCTGAAGCCCAGGGGGGTCTACCCTGCCAAATCCCCAAGACTTCCCTATAAAGTAACACGTTAACACTATCAATTAGCTAAGGAAAACATTTCTTAGAGGGATTGCCCAGTTTCAGACCAATTGTTCAGACAAATGTTAATGTTTGTTTAATGAAAAGTTCTACAATGTTCCAACATATTTTCTGCATCAGTTCCTAATTTTCTAGATCTCTGTTGCCTGTCATTCATTCAGCTTACTCTCAATGGATAAACATCAATCTAAGGTCATGTGATATACAGTCCATGGTCATGTGATATACAGTCCATGGTCATGTTATGGACACATAGGTGCACAGCTCGTTACAGTAATCAGACATCTGCCTGGTAACGAGCTGTGCACCTGTGTGTTCTATGACCAAGGTATCTGAAACTGGACAACCCCTTTAACGAATTCTGATATTGTACAACCGCAATCTGGTCTGAGAGGCTGGCAGAGAAGATGTGCACTACATCGATGCCCAGGTAGACATAAAGGACAAGCTGTAGTACAAACAAGCAGATCTCAGGTTCACAGTGCTGTGTGTGGCAATACAAAGAAACAGCTATGACAAAAGGTATGTTTAGATGATGAAAAAACAAATGGCGGTCTCAGGCACAATAAGGGGTGAAACAGGAAGCTAATCGCAGGATGAGTTGGACATCAGCAGATTGGTCAGTATGTCTGTAATATGGATCCACCATACAGACGTATTACAAATTATACAGTGTCATTAGCAATACAGATCCATAATACTTAAGGGCGGTGTCCTAGGGAAACTGAATTACATAAAATTGTCTACAATAAATGTAAAAAATAAAAAACTGAAAAAAATTGTCTCAATCCCCTTTCAATTCAGTGGAAAGGCTACCTGTATTTGCTTGGCAGTGATGCCACAAATTCTGCTACAAGATGACTAAGGTGATTTCTAATTTTTTTTTTTTTTTATCTAACTGACATCCCCTTTAAATACTCTATTTAACCCTTAAGTACTATCACAGTGTCTGTCATACACCACTATCATACACATATTATTATGACAGACACCATGATAGTACTTAAAGGAATCCTATCATACAAACACATTTTTTTCTTAGTAACACATCGGAATAACCTTAGTAAAGGCTATTTGTCTCCTACCTTTCGTTGTCTTCTCCGCATCGCCGTTCTGTAATAATCCCGGTTCTTGTTGGTATGCAAATTAGTTCTCTTGCAGCACTAAGGGTGGGCCCCAGTGCTCAAACAGCACTGAGGGCATCCCCAATGCTGCCAGAAAACGCTCTCCAGCGCCGCCCCCATCTTCATCAGCAATGTCCTCTTCATCCTCTTCTTCCGGCACAGGTCTCAGATTTCTAGGCCTCGGGCAGAGCAGACTGTGTATGCCCACAGGCCACGAGAAAATAGAAAAAAATTTCTCGTGGCCTGTGGGCATGTGCAGTCTGCTCTGCCCAAGGACTAGAAGTCTGAGACCTGAACCGGAAGAAGAGGATGAAGAGGATGTTCCTGACGAAAATGGAGGCGGCGCTGAGTTCTCTGGCAGCATTGGGGACGCCCCCAGTGCTATTTGAGTGCTGGGGCCCACCCCCAGTGCTGTGAGGGAACTAATTTGCATACCGACAAGAACCGGGATTCCTACGGAGCGGCAGCTCGGAGAAGACAACGAAAGGTAAGAGACGAATAGCCTTTACTAAGAAAAAAAAAGTGTTTGTATGATAGGATCCCTTTAAGAGTTAAGGAGGACCTTTCACCACATTCACAAACTTCTGTTCTTAGACTCAGTTAATAGGCTCCACTGTTTACACTGCATTTGGAATTTTTTACATACCCCATGATGACGGTCACTGAGTCCTTTGGGAATGAATCTTGGTCACTGACTAATAGTTATATTTAAAATATCATGTTTATTGTCACAATAAAGATGTCTGAAAATCCAAGGTATTCATGCTAAGGGCGGGTTCACATCTGCGCCTGGTCTCCGGTTTAGCCAATCCGGCCGGTTTCCTTCTTCTGCCCCGTGAGACTGGACAGGGGACTGAAACCTGGCGGTCAGTTTTCAAACCCTTTCACTTGACTGGGTTTGCAAAGGTGACCGCCCATGTGCGTCTTCTGCCTATCTACTGGGAAACCGTTTTTTTTTTAGCCGGACACAAAGTCAGACATGGAGGACTTTGTGTCCGGGTAAAAAACACACAAACTCTATTGATACACGTCAACAAGAAACTACAACAATGTACGCAATGTCTTGAATATACCCGTAAAAGATCTATACAGCCCTCTAGATATCTCTAGATATGGGTGAAGATCAATCAATGTATTCTGTCTCCCATATATCTCTCATAGTCTTTAACAATCTGAGCAATGAATTTCTCCATGTAGTTCACCTTGCCCAGTACAACAAGAGTCAAGGGATAACAGCATGCTTGGTTCGGCCATGTGCCCTATTTTTAGCAGCCCTTTCCAGACAGTACAAGGGTCATGGGAGTGATGGGACCCCACTTGTCCTCAGACTCCTAGAGGAATCTGAAGAACCTCCATATATCAGGTATTTATTTGACGTATGTAATAAACCATCTCTGACCAATGGTTTGACAAACACATGTATTTCAGATATTCCATGGACGGTGGTGATTTTTGTCCTGTGCAGTTTGCCTGGTTTGGTTCCTTGTAAACAATGTTTAAGTGAAAAAGCTTCTGTAACTTTTGATTAAAAATGCAGTTTTCAGCTTCAGCCAGAGGGATTTTAAAGTAAATCTGTAAAAAGTGCACTCCAAGAAGAATTCTGTCCTCGATGGAAAAGCTATTTTTGAATTTATGTAAGAAACAAAACCGTCAGAGCAGTGGCATGCATTAAAGATTATTGGTTTAGCAAATGTTAGACTGGAGAACGTACAAGGCGAGAAGGAAAACACACCAGTGTTAAAGGAAAAGGAAGCAGAACAATACCTGGAGAGCAGAGGACAGGCCTGACAAAAGAGGGTTTTGATAGTGAACCTGCAAAGAGGGGTAAGTTTAAGCAGAAAAAAAAAACATATAATAAATATACATAAAGAAGGCCATGGAATTACACAATTACCTAAGTATCTACTATTAGTACAGGACATGTAAGGGGAATCCAGATATCTTTGGTTGGCCTGAAGGTCATCAACTGAAGACTAGCCGTGGTCCGACACCCAAGACCCAAAAGATATAAAGTGGTGAACGCCATTACCACTTCATAGGCTATGTAAATTCATGTTCATTGGTCACATGGCCTGTTTGCAGCTTGGTCTCCATACAAGTGAATTCAGGATTTTTTTAATGCCCTATAGACCAACAATATCTGATTGGTGTGTGGGGGGGTACATCCTGGTTTGGGTACTGTAAAGCAGAAGGTACAGTACACTGTATTGTGGCTGTGTAATGCTAGTGCAGCTCTGGTCACCAAGGCGTGAATGAGAGCTGAGCTGTAATAGCACGGCAATGTACGATATACAGAGCCAACTTCTTCTATAGTACCAAGCATGGCGGTAGTCCAAAACAGCTGACTAGTGTGTGGACCCCACAAACCAGATATTGATGGCCTTCCCAAAAACAGGCCATCAAAAGAAAAAAAAATCCTAAAAAAAACCCCTTAAAGATTGTGGTTTAGATAGGAGAAATCCAATCCTCATCCTAGCCTGAAACTCTACCGTCAACCGCAACCGCACCATCTTCTAATGTTTGTTCTTCAAAGTCACTAACCCATAATGTCTTGTGAAATGTCGAGTGAATGAACCGGAGGAATGTCATACTCATTCAGCCACAAGACTCCAGTCATCTCTCAAGCGTATCAATTATTAGTCATATGTGACAAAAGAGAAAGTGAATGATCAGAAGTCCTCTACATAGCGATGATAGCCTTACGTCATAAAACATTAGACTCAGCGTCTGAACCTAATCCTGGAACACATGTACTAACTGAAAATGGATGCTGTATCCTCCTATACCAAAGCACGTGGACATGGAAGCATATTGTATTATAAATGGCTGACGGATCAAGGCTGCCTGGAATCTATAACTTCTACTCTTAGTACAACCTTCTATTCATTTCTCGCTCGGTCTAAATGAGTGCACTGGAAAATCTGAGAAAATAAGTCAATAAGGTGAAATGAAATGGGAAAATAAAACAAACACCCTAAAAATAAGAATAGAGAATGGTTGTTATCCAGACATGTACGTTTACTGGATATGGAATCTCTAGCAAGCTTTCTCGAAAATTGCATGTGAATTTTTCATTGCCACATTATTCATCAGTATCTGGCAAAGGGAAAGGGAAATAAAGAAATTAAAACTGTATGAAAGGGGGCGATTATTATAGAATAGTCCTCCTGTAAGAATAAACCTTGTTTTCACGCAGCACGACTGAAAGGAACCTGGAAAACGTCTGAAGCATGTACAATGGGGGAGTTGGGATTTCCAAGCATAAGGACGATGAAGATGACTGAAGACCTTAGTTACCATTACACGAGAGTCCTATGAAAACCAGAAAATTCTAATCTACCAACCATAAATGTCTTGTTACTGTTACCTGTCCTCTCAGGGGTCGATAGATAAAAGGAAAGAAAACCCTAATGCCTCTTAAAGGGGTATTCCCACCTCACATACTCACCAGTCTGCACTGCTGTAAAATCTTCTTTCTTCCTGGTTTCTTGCATCATTTGGTGGGTGGGGTTTCACAGGCAACCTGTTGTTTAGCTCCACCCCCAAATTTGCATGTAGCTCCGCCCACCCATATTGGACTATGAAGTACAGGCAGAAGCAACTCCATTCTGTGTTACATACAGAGACTGCCTGTCTCTGCCATAATGAACACAATTGTATTAGCTAGCCTGATAACTGGGAGAACAGAATAAATGAAAGTAGCTCCTCTCCTCTATCTGAGTGTAGGACCTAGGTCACGTGGTGTAGACACAGGAATAGCTAGATACACAGGCTCGCTCCCGTGCACTTAGCCCCTCCTCCCTCCCCCCTGAGAGCAGCAGATACATCACTTGACTCATGAGCAGCTAAGTCAGGGCTGTGGCCACAAAAAATTGAATAAAGTAAGATAGTGGACAAACAAAGCAGTTTTGCTGAAGCAGTGTATTTAGGAAAAGTCTTACATCCACATTAACAAGCAGTATAGATAGGATCCTTGTGATGGGACAACCCCTTTAAGCTTCTTCTAAGTGAACAACAGAGCTGTACCCCATGTCCCCAGAAATGGGCAACAGCCCTCCATACATAGTTAACAACACATAAAATGAACAGAGTAGAAAAGTGGTTACCAGACCAAATAATTTCCATAGTCACATTCCGACCCTCCTGACTTCCGTATATTTTATCGTTTTGTCCCTATGACCCTTGCCCATCAGACTATCTTTCTGTCTAGGGTATCAACCTGGAGACCCCCAGCAGCAGTATATATCCAAGTATCTGTATTTGGTTTAAAGGAATCTTCTAAGACTCTGATTCTGAGTTTCACCCAAAGCCAAATTTGTGGCAGCCCAATGGATCCCCATCATCTTTAGTAAACGGGCACTAGTTCCAACAAAAGGGTTTTCTTTTTTTTACATGTAAATTGTGAGCTCCATATAGGGATCACAATGTACTTTTTTTCAGTATGTCTTTGTAGAATGGGAGGAAATGGATGCAATGACAGGGAGAACATACAAACTCCTTGCACTTGTTCCTGGCAGGATTTGAACCCAGGACTCCAGCTCTACAAGGCTACAATGCTAACCACTGAGCCTCCGTGTTGCCCCAACAAAAGGGTTTTCTGTCAGTCAGTGACCATGCGAGGCGCCATAACATGGAGTTTGCTTTTCCTCTTAGGTACACAAGTGACTACCCACAAATGCATTTATGCCAGGGTGTAATTACTTCTTATTTTTATTAAATTTAAGAGACTTAATATTTTCTCTTCTTATAATTCTTTCTGAAAGATTGACATTAGTCACTAATTCAAGACTTCCTCGGATACCATCTTTGGTCTGTCATCAGGGAATTCTACGATTTCAGGTCAACCAGCTTTACACAGCACCTTAATACTGGAAAATCAGACATATAAACTGTTTAGCTTTCAGAGTTTCCCCTGGCACAGTTTTCATGCCATAAATTAATCACCAAAGTTCATTTGATGGCAGCCATCTGAAACCGAGACTAAGACGTCTGCATGGGAGCCAGCCAAAAACCTTCAACTTAAACAAGGGCTTCGGAACGAAGCACCTTCCATCGCAGTTTTCAGACACTGAGATTTCTTGACATATTTCAAGATGTTAGCATTAGAGCCAAAACAAATGATCCCGGACCAATGTAATCCTATAAATAACCAACTAGCATAAAGCATGATACTATAGACTAATTTATAATGAAAGGAATACCCATGACAAAGGTTCACTTGCTATAAACATTGGATGTATGTTTTAGATCATGCTTCAAGTCAGCCTTCGCCTTATGGGTCTGGGCTTTGAACCAGCTCAACTAAAGATTAAAAAATGCATACATTTCAAGAAATGAACTATAATATACTAGTAAATGAAGACAAACAAAACATATATTGCGGTAAAACACTGTGTAAGCAAAGGAAACCGGCAATGGTGTACTCAGCTTCGGTTAATCTGGGTTCCAAGAAAGAGGTTTCTGTGCATAAGTGAAACACTGTATTATGTTTCAGGTTTAATAAGAGTTGTTCATTTTATATGGTAATAATTAATGCAATTTATATTATACCTAGATTTTAATTCCTATCAAACTGGAGGCAACAGTTATGTCCATCCCGTGTCAATACAAGCTCCACCACCTCCCCTGAATGGCACTACATATTGTTATATTAATGAAAATGTTTTCTATATGTTTTTTATACCCATAGGCCATTATTTTATGATCTGTGGGTCCGCCCTGGTCCCATCCAGATCAGCTGTTTTAGAAGCCGATGCAATGGATGGGGTGAATGTGTGCCTAGAGCTGATCTGTACAGGGTCCAAGTAATGGAAGGAAGGAGGCCAGTGGCTAGAGATGGACGTCTGCGCTCTCTGGTCCACAGATTGGAGTGTCGACAAGGTGAATAAAATATATGACCTTTATTGGACAAAAATGTACTGCACAAAGTGTTTCGAGCTCCACAAGCTCTTCTTCAGGTCACAATTACTTGCTAGGTGAGGTCAGATGTGTCAAGTAATTGTGCACCTGAAGAAGAGCTTGTGGAGCTCAAAATGCGTTTTGCAGTAAGTTTTTGTCCAATAAAGGTCCTATATTTTATTCATCTTGAGGACATTCCAATCTGTGGACCAGAGAGCGCAGATGTCCATCGCTAGCCATTGGCCTCCTTCCTTCCATTACCGTCTGGTCCTCGGTGACCAGTCTGTAGACTCTGCAGCCACCTCAACCTCTATGCTTCCATTTGTGTTGACTCATTGACAACACCTGAAGGTGAGGGACCAACTGGTCCATTTCTCTGTACATTTTTATTTCCAACACCCATTGCAAACTCATCTACACTATAAGCACGTTCTGTGTTCTCACCCTTTTTTGTTCTCGTGAGGGTCCAAGTAATGGACCCCATGGATAATATACCAATGTCCTATACTGTGGATAGAACGTTTAATGCCCCATGTAGTGAGTCACAATCAAAAAGCGCTTAAAGCGCTGTTGGGCATTGACACTAAGTAGGGCCCCGACCTCAAGATTGAAATTTTACCCACAGATAACATAATATTCTCTTTGTTTTGATATGTCACCACCACTGAATAGCTGCCAATCTCTTGGAATACAGTAGCAAGATCTGGCGGGACGTACAGCCCGGTATAACGCTTGTCAGAACGGAAATAAGACTTACATAAGGTACGGTGCTCGGACCATTTTTTTTTCCTAATAAGGATTGAAAAGCAGTGAGCAAAACTTGCTCCAAGCAGCGTATATCTTGATCTATCAGACACAGAGTTCCAGAATTCCTGCAATTTAGAAGTTGTCTTTCTCCGATATTACTAGTTATATTATATAATTATATGTACAGAGTCAGGATTATTTATTACTCTGGATATTACTTTTTCATCTGGATCTTTTTGAAGCATGCTGTGATGAAGTCTACAAATGGAGATTCCAACGTAGAGGTGAACGTAGCCTTACTTGGCTTCTTTTCAGGAGTATCCTACATGAGTGACGCTCCAGTAATCTATTCCCTATCAGATACCTAGGTATAGTACTACACCTTGGCTCCTTTCACTAAAACAGGGTGAGTTGTAATCCCTGCATTGCACCTCAATAGGAATGGTGCTGAAATTTTTTTAGTGGCACTTGTGTTCAGACCCCTATTAGTCAACAAGTGGCTACTTATCCTACATATTGTATATGCCATACTGTATACACCAAGAAAATAAATCACTATATACCTGGCAGCTCCAGCTCCAGCCACACCAGGTGTCATCTTGCTTGCCCAGAAACACACATAAATATTCACTAGAATTTTTATCAACTTGACAAAAGAGTTCATGATGAAATTTTAAGTGAATTGCTCTTTGAAAGCAAGGCGGCATAGCATTCCCTTTAAGCACGTGTCCCGGGCCGCACTACTTGTGATTTACCGAGTTAATACAATTTATACTCCTTGCTGTTAGTGATGTTATATAGCTCAGGCAAGAAGCGGCCAGCTAATTTACTGAACGCCAAATGAGAAAAAGCGAATTTGCAGACTGAACTGAATAACCAGCTGTCGGTTGTCATTTTTTGTCTTTTGATCTTCCCTTATGAACAAAAATACTTTCGTGTCTTCCTAGATCTGATTTCAAGAGTCAACTAATTCTGTGCCCAGAAATGACATGGTTTCACCGCAAGATTTCTGTAGAAATTAGTCAGCTCTTGTCAACCCCTTTGTGGGATTCCTTGTTTATGACACAAACAGTCAAGCAGCTGGAACCTGTAAGCCGGAGAGGACGTACGACCAAGTCAATTCACAGCGCAATATTCTCTTACATATAACATATTGCTTTAGGTCACTTTTACATTACGTATGCTGCATAAATGAAACGCATGCAAAGGCCCCATTTATCTAATAGACGCCAAAAGAATGGATTTTTTGGCTTCTGTCGGACTCGTGCATGTCAATGTATGGAACAGTGCGGCAGACTCTGCTATTCCAGTTCAAAGGCTTCCCATAAAAAATATACTGTATATTGGACCACATACTGTATAGCTCACAGTATACGTCTGAAGGACACTGTATAACTTGCAAAGAGTGCGAAAGTAGTCCAATATTTGCACATCAAACAGTGTCTGGGATCCTCTGGTATACATGCAGTACATATCAGTACAGTACCACAATGATATAGAATAGCTAGGTGGGATACCCAGGGGTCTAGATTTTTCATGGTAAAAATAACAGAATCGGCTCTAGCAGCAAAAACTGGAGAATTTGGCTCTGAGCTGGGGATCTGGTGGGACACAGATTTTTACGGTATTCTATAGTTTGGTAATAGTCATGTACTCACCGTGGTTTATCCCATTTTTGTGAGTTCTTCTGTACTACAAACAATGGATTTTTGTTCGTGGTGTTTCTATTTTGTTGTATTCTTAAAGTGGTGTGGCAATTTTCCCAAATAACTTTCTATAGGACATGAACATGCCTTTAAAAACGCATGTTATAAATGTAATAAATAATATACAGCCCTATATAGAACTCTTGTAAAAAAAAAAAAAAAAAACCCAAAACACACTTAAAGGGATTCTATCATTAAAATTACATTTTTTGTCCCTAACACGTAGAAATAGCCTTAAGAAAGGCTATTCTTCTCCTACCTTTAGATGTCTTGTCCACGCCGCCGTTTGGTAGAAATCCCGGTTTTCTTCTGTATGCAAATGAGTTCTCTCGCAGCACTGGGTGCGGTCCCCAGTGCTCAAACAGCACTGGCGGCGTCCACAATTCTGCGAGAGAAAGCTCCAGTGACGCCTCTATCTTCTTCTGGAACGCCCTTTTCTTGTGTCTTCTTCCGTCCTGGGTTTCAATCTTCTAGGTCTCAGGCAGAGAAAACTGCGCATGCCCACAGGCCACAAGAAAAATGGCCGCTTACACAGTAAGCTATGTAAGCGGCCATTTTCTTGTGACTGCTTACACAGTAAGCTGGAGATTTCTCTTGCAGCATTGGGGACGCCCCCAGTGCTGTTTGAGAGCTGGGGACTGACCCCAGTGCTGCGAGAGAACTCATTTGCATACCGAAGAAAATCGGGATTTCTACCAAATGGTGATGTGGAGAAGACAGCTAAAGGTAGGAGAAGAGTAGCCTTTCTTAAGGCTATTCCTACGTGTTAGGGACAAAAAAATTTCATTTTAATGATAGAATCCCTTTAATATGAGCAAACAAAAAAAATTATGTAGCGCATGGATAACATTTCCAATAAAAATTAGAGGGCTTGTCTGGGGCTTTATGAAATGGACATAAACCTTGTAATTTTCTCACCTCTCAAGAGTCAAGGCTCCTTTGAGTCTATATTAGGTGTTCCTGCACACGACTGTAATGAGCCTGGATTGTCTGGACTGTATTATAACCGCAAATCCCATTCCAATCTCAGGTCTAAAGACCTGATATTACAGCATCATACATACTTAAGATGTTGTAAATTTGGGTCATCTGGCCCAAGCATTGGATGGAATTGGTGGCTTATTATGGGTAGTCAGCACATCATCTGTACAAGACTAGCAGAAGCAGCGGCACTGGAGTAGCAAAGAATATACCAGGGAAACACTGGTCATTTTTATATTTTATCACAGCCCCACTGAACCTGAGAACGAAGATGAATAGGATTATGCTGGAGCTGCAGGGAAAGCAGCGCAACCCCTTCATTTCCAAAATCAATCGTGGTCTCAAAGGTCGGACCTCTACTGACCTCATTTCCTAGAGATACGCCATGAGTTTATGACCCCAGATAATTTGTGACAGCCTAGTGGGTATGCAGGCATTGTAACTGATCTCCCACCTCCATAGTATACAATGGAATAGGGTTCTCATTACAAAACAACCCCTTAGAATTAATCTTTACAACTGTAGTTATAGAAACTAGTTCTGTACAAGCCAGTTATGGAATGAACATCGCTCACTGCAGTCTGTAACCTTACCACACAGTGTGTGTATGGCGGTAATGATCTGATAACAGAATTCCTGCATGTGACAAGATAAGACATCTCACCCCATGTAAGATGGGGAATTCCTTTCTTATTGATCTTTTCATGCTATATGAACAGATAGAAACTAATAGAAGCTGAGATTACACAGAACACCAGCATTATCCCAAGTACGGTGTATTTGATCTTTTTGGTATTGTGACCTTTCATTCCTTCACTGTATTGCTGTAATGTATAGTGACCCCCCCACCCCCATTCTGAAAACACGCACAGATCACCCCTGCTTCCAGGAGTATTGGTGAGCTCAATGCCTTGACTCAACCAATCACACTTTTATGGCATCTCAAGACGTTCCTCTAAGATATTACATTTAAAGAGGACCTTCAGCTCTTCTGTAATGTCCTTTTTGGTATATACTTGTATTGTTGTATTGCTATTCCTCAGTTATTCCTACCAGAAATGGATCAATCAATGGACAACTGGGTGTTTTCCAGGATGTAATTAGGAAAACAATGCCTCTGCTTGCTGTCCTCTAGGGGCAGCACCCTTAAACATCATGCATGACTTTTTCAATAAGCCTAATGCTATGATGTGAGGTTTAGCCAAACCAGTAGTTCTATTCCAAAAGGAACAGAATCCCAGCTGTAGACAGCGCTGTTTCGATCTGTTGGAACTCATCAGTAGTGTTGAGTGAATACATTTGAATACTAGATTCGAATACCTCCGCTCCCATAGGAATGCATATTAGCGGCCGGCGCTTAACTCCTTGCTGTGTGGCCTCTTACATGCATTCCTATGGGAGCGGAGGTATTTCAATCTAGTATTCAAATACTATTCACTCATCACTACTCATCAGCACAGTGTAGAGAAAACTGGTCTGGCAGAGATGAGAGACTTCTAGACCAGGTTCTGGGGATACCTTTAAGGGTGTATGGAGACTTACAAAGCCATTTCTGCTCCACTGGGGGATTATGGGAAATATGCAACTCTGTTTTCCAGGATGTAATAAGGAAAACAATGCCTCTGTTTGCTGCCCTCTAGGGACAGCCCCCTTAAACATCATGCATGAGTTTTTCAATAAGCCTAAGGCTACGATTTTAGGGTTAGGAGTTGTTAGGCATCCACTTAATGTACGGTATGTCCTAGAAGTTCTTCTGGGGATGACATGAATGGGTTATTCTCATCTTGGTGCCAAGATAAAAATCTACTCCACAGTTCTGGAAACAGAGTAGCTAAATGTGCTACACTGTTTCCATACCTCCTATTATCCTCTATGAGAGTTATGAGAACAGGAGAGTGGCTGCCCTGGTGGTGGGCACCTGCAAGGAGCTGCTCCAGTCCCGGCATCAATTTGCCAAGATGGAAATAACCCTTTTAACATGCCAAGGATATACAATAAAATGTGAAGAGCGTCTAACATAGCGGTATATGCGACATATCAAGGAAATGGCCAGCAATACGTTTGTTGTAACAAAAGATATTGCTTAATCTGCCATCTGACCTGCAGATAATAATATGATAATTATCTGTATACATCAGTGAATACAAGCAGTAAATCCACAATCCTCATGTACATAAAGGAATCCCCAGGAGCTGGTCTTCAGAATGGCGCAGTACACAACAGCTGTTTTACATGTTGTAGCTGTCTGCGGCGGTAACATACAGAATATATAGAACAGCTTAGAGCATGGCTCAAGGGAGGCCATGTTCATATCAGCTGCTTGAGAAGTAAATGCAGTCGGTGCTGGAGCGCAGTTCAGACAGCATACACAATGGGGGCCTCACTATAAAGTAAAGGTGCCTGTTTCATTTTCTTTATGGAGTGTAAGCCGGCTCTATGGCAGGAGAACACCGCCTGAGGTGAGAGCATCTGGTTCACTTCCAGCACTTACAAGTCATGACAGGTAAATTCCTTCACTCTTACTCAAGTCCTTTACATATTTTACAGTGCAATGTAATAGCATTACCGGCAAGAACCTTGGCCTAGAATGTAAACATGATGGCGAGATAAGGGATTTCTTTTTCCATTTTGTGAGAAATCTAAATCCTCGATAGCTGGAATATTCTGCAATGTTTCCCAGTGGCCCACCTTATGAATCACACCGCTAACAAGTAGCGTGAACGGTTACTAGTATGTTTCGGACTATATATCCACATAAGATATAACACATTTTCTGCTAAAATAAAAATGACGAGTGTCTGATTTTGATGTCTCATGGGGTGCTGTGGAGTAGGGGAGTTAGCGGCCCACCCCCAATGGATGGCTGTTTTTACAGGAAGCCGATTTACCCATCAGTATATTTAGGCGTGTGGGAGGAAACCAAAGTACCCTGAGGAACTCATACAAACATGGGAAGAACATACAGACTCTATGCAGATATTGTCCTTGGTTAGACCTGGAACCTCAGCGCTGCAAGGCAACAGTGCTAACCACTGAACCACCATGATGCTAATACGGATTTGTGACCTAAAATCCCAACAATGTCCAAAATGCAAACCTGCTGGACTACAACATTATCTCTATCATTATTTGCAATTTCAGCCACATTGCAATCTTATGTCACAAGGCCACAAGTCACCATGTAGCTCTAGTCTTAATTGAAGACCCCCATGCATGTCTGACACTGTCAGCACTGCATGGACCTTGCAGGGACAAGCCACATTAATAATGGCACCACCCAGTTGTCAATTCAACGGCACACACAAACGTTTTAAGAAAAAAAAATTGTAGCAGTGTTGTTCCAAGGAGAAGAATTTACTAGAACATGACCGCAGAGCTGACAAGTCCTCTATGGAAGTGAGAAATGTGCTGCTGTGCAGACCATTACAGGTGGGCATGAAGCAAAGGATGAATGTACATGGCAATAAGAAGTAACAGTCATGGTTTGACTATGATCAATAAATTAATAAAATCTCTCATTACATCGCTAAATATGGCTGACAGTGCTGGGACTGAATGTCCCACAACAGTACAGCGGGTGTACCTTACCTTATACTGCTTATGGCAAAATCTCTGCAAGAATGGCATGGGATTACAAGGGGAAATACTGTCTGATACAGGTGACCATCACCTACCTATCGGAAGGGCTGGGTTCTGCTGACAGATTCCATTTAAAGGGGTTGTCTGTCTTTGCAAATTGTTCCAGCAATAGTGAGATTCTAACAAACACATGAAAGACTCCATTGTAAAAAATAGGCGTTCATGTTCTGCAATATCATCTTCCTCCGGTGCCAAGAGAGAATCTCAATCCGGGCACTTAAAAAGAGTCGGTTTAAGTGTTACACAGAAAATCCCCTTGTGGGCCGCTGCCAATGTACTGAAGTACTAGGTAAGGACAAAGCAACCACAATACTGTCATTACAATATGAAACAAATTTACAGGCCTAATTACAGTCCATTATAGGAAACAACTATTGTTATCTTGTCCTTGTCCAAGCTGTAGATGTATTAGATGTAATGTATTTTTAGTGTCTTTCATGCTTACTTTCTCTCTTTAGGCCTGCTGGATGGACATGTTATTCCAGATGTGATGCCTATGCTCTATTCAGCACCCTGAGACAGATATCAGATGTCCAATACTTCTCTGCTCCTCTCCCCCTATAGTCATAGCTTGAAGTCTCACACCGAGTCCCAGATTACTAATATTTACACGGTGCAAACTTAAGACAGGCAGTCTGAAAATTCACCAGATTTATCACAGTGACTTATGCTGGATGATAAATCTGACATATCATTACACTGTCTGCTCTAAGTATATACTAGAGCTGGACGATTAATCAAAGAAGGACCAAAATCGAATGTCAACCAGGATAACCGACTTGATTTCACCTTGATTATTTCGGTTCGGTTATTACAATATTGGTGAGCTTTTACCTGCAGTTTCGATCAGACTGAATACATCAGAATCAGAAGTGCTATTATTATACTCCGGGGTCTTCATGCCCTGGACTATAATAAACGCAGGACCCAGTGGAGGTGAAGAAACATAAAAAACAGTGCTACTTACCTCTCCTGGGCTCCAGGACGGCTCACTGTTCTCTTTGGGACTTCTGCTTGATGTCAGGGACTGTGGGTACTGTGATTGGGCCTCAGCGGTCCCTCACGTCAGGCAGAGGTGATAAAGTGAACAGGGAGTCATGCTGGAGCCCAGCAGAGGTGAATAACACTGGTTTATATGTGTGATAATCTCCCCGTAAGAAATAGAAAGCCCAGAATATAATAACAGTTTAGGTTCGGCCATGTTTGGTCAGAAGGAAACTTTACAATACGAATCTTGCTAGTTTCATCCAACACATACTCATACAGTAAATGGTCATGGACATGGTTTTTTTAATGGGATATGGCCTAAATAATTACTATTACGGTAATCATAATCGAGGTAAAATGTCAGATTAATCTCAATTTTGATTTAGGTTATAATTGCCCAGCCCTAGTATTCACCATCTTTTCCTTGGGCCAGAATTTGGCAACACAATTTGGCACACTCTTTGTGCATCATAGCAAGCCGCGCCACTTTTTTATGACACTCCAGATCAGTCATGTCTAGCAAGTTTACAAATTTTAACCTAAACTAGATGTACCAAAATGCGTCAACAATGACCACAGTGTGCCAAAGATTCGCCACATTTACACTAGTATCCAGCCATTACCACAAAAGGGAATCTGGTCCAGATAGAGAGAGAGAGAGAAGCTGCAGCTATACTGCCTCCTAGCCATGCTTTTTATATGCTATGGAGTCTTATTTTCTGAATGGCAGGTTCCTGTAGGAGCATACATACTGAGATCGGTCACATATTAGGACCACCCACTGGACTCTTAAGTCTAAAAGGACTAGGGATTTCAATCAATAAGTGGAAAGTTATACGGAATCTTTTCCTAAAAAACTACATATCAATCTGCTCAGCTTCACCTGCTCTATAACATGATGCCTACAGATCGGTATATTTAATATCATATTAATGTCGCCAGAAACCAACAACAAGCTGATCCAGTGTAACATTTACAATGAAATTGCTACTCTTCCCATTAAGATAAAGCAGCGAGACAAGTTGGGATACAGTAGCATTGGTTCCATGCAGCACCGCACCTGCTACGGACATTGTAGGCTGAGCTAACCAACTATGGACAGAAATATGTGCTGAATCACAACATCACCACGGTGGACACCAAGTGAATCAGACAAGCCATGTGAACCCAATAAAAACAAATGCACACAAACCGTGCCACAACTAAGCCCGTAGCTATGCACCTGTTATTTCCAGCGTAGTTCCACCATTACATCGTTGGTGGCTAAAAAGACATGTGTGTAACAGGGGGTGCATGGTCCTATTCATGTCAAAGACACATATAACAGCTATACATAATGGGGGCATGAAGCAATGGAGCCCTGTACTACACATTAGCTTTGCAACAATGACCATCTCTGCAGCATATTTATAGACGTTACATGGTGCTGGCAAAAAGAGCACACGTTCCGCTACCATATTGTTTTACTAGGACAGACAGATAGAAAATTTCTGCTTTTTGTGCTTGATATGATGAACAGAGTCCAACCCAAATTGACAGTCAATTTTAAGCCACTTCTATTGTGTCTCTTTGTGCCCATTATAAGTGTATCTGCCCTTCTTGTACATTCACACACTGCAGTTTAGAGGTGAACGTCTGCAGCATGGAAAGCCAGACAGGGCCTGCCAGAAATGTGTTTAGAAAGTCTAGTGAGAAATGACTTGAAAAGTACCGTAAATGTTTAAATATGTGACCCTTTCAAGGAGGCGCTACTTTGGGATGAATGGCGCAATACGCTGACTTTACGCCACAGGAGCGCTGCCTCATGTAGAGGAAAGTGAATTAAGAAAATGTAGACAAGAGGGTTAGAGAATAAACCAGTGATATAAGGAAAAAGAGCAAATAAGCGTCCCATGGTGATAAGGATTGTGTTATGTGTACAGTGTAAGCGTTGGCGTCTCTGTTTCTTCCTATTTCTAGACAGGGCAGGAAGCACGTGTGCAAAGTGGGTCACTGACCGCATGTGGACACACAGTAAATACACACTGCTAGACATCCCCTGCAGTATGGACATGGCGTCACTGACCTGCTGTATGTTGAGGCGCCCGGGATATATAGGTCAGGGCACTCTCAATGTAAATGCAAGCAGTCCCATCCCAACAGAATGATGCACAGATGACAACTACAACGATTACAGGGATTGGTGCAATTGTAGCGTGTTAATAAATGTCATTTTGCATTTTGCATGAATGGCCACTGTGGTACTTCTAGAGTTAAACAATTTTAGCGAAAACCCACCACTGCAGCTGTAAAGGCATAGCAGAAATAACACATACTAAAGACATCTGTGGCTGTACTTACCTACTCTGAAGTTACTGGAAGTCAGCGTGTCAGCAGCGTGACCATTTTCACTAATAAGCGTAGTTGTATTTCCCTTCTCGCAGTTGTTATGACAGCGGCCCTTGGTACAGGTCACTTTGCAAATGCTGGGTGTGAAGACCACCTTGATGCGCCCTGTCTGGTTTCCCACTGCCAGAGGAGGCACAGAGAAAAGGAAAAATAGACAGATCAGCTTGGTATCCATTGGTTTCCTCCCCAAATATGGAAAAAAAAAGTATTAAAATATGAAGGAGCAGTGCGGCAGCTTGTCAGTGATCTCTGCTCAGCATCCAGTGGTGTCTCTGAAATAGGAGTGGGAAGATTAACAGACAGGACTCCGGGATCTACTCCAAGACCACATTTAAAGTCAAGTCACCAGAGTGGGATTAATAATCACAAAGCTGCACTTTATTCACTGGGAGAAAGAAAGTGTAAAAAAAAAAAAAAGTGGAGCACGCTGCATGACAGCTTACACAGCCAGCGCTGACAAGCAGATGTAATGCAATGAGGAAGGCTGAACACCTAGGGGAGAACAGACTCCTGTGTCTTCCTGCATACTCCAGCTGTTTCTGCCGTTATTAAGTCACTCTCTTTCCCTCTCTCTCACTAGAGCCCGTCCCCTGGAAATGTTTTAGGCATGCGGCGTGTCTGAGAACATCTGTCTCAAATCTCCTGGCACCCTAGACGGGAGTGATCAAATCTTGTTTGTGACGCAGCTGCCCGGGTCCAATTTTTTTTTTTTTTTTTTTTTTCACTACCTCTTGGCAAAAGTTCATCTTTTGGATTAAGGAATTATATGGCTGTAATTCATTATACCTATTCGGGGGCAGAAATCATCGACTACTGCTAATAGCTTATTAGACCGTTCTAGATTTATTTTCCTTGTCAGTCTGACTTTGTCTTAAGTACGTTCATGTCACTCTCTAAGAAACTCAAAGCTAAATCTTAAAAAAGACACCACTCGGTATGGAAGGTGTGCTAACTGGTTGATATATCTATGTAAATATGCCAAAAATGTAAAAGGGGACATCCGGTGTCCAAAAGACTTGTCCCAAGCATCAGTAACATTGTGTGAGCTGGCACCAGCATTCTCGTAATGAAAGGACCGTGCCAGTCTTGAGTGCCAAAAGCTCTTTGCACTGCGGGGTTTCTGCCACAGCGCCTTCATTTCTAGAACAAGAATCAATCACACTGATCTAATATGCCCCCCAACCCATTTTGACCTAAAAGTGGTTGTCCGCAAGACATCCCTACACACTGGCATTTAGGAGATCACAAAGGGCCAAGCAGCTCAAACTTTCGGCGATCAGCTGTGTTATTGTTGGGTGAATATGTTGGCATTATATGTGCTCACTAGCTGGTACCCGCAATTTTGTCTGCGGTGATTGTAGAAGTGGGTAAATACAGGCACGGGTAAGGTTTTCGTACTGTGTATAAGGTATGGGATATAAAATGTAACTTTGTATCTTGTTTTTGCTGTAATTCTGAGAACACATGAGACTTTTGTGTTGAAGTTAATTTGTATTTCAGCTGCTATACGGTGTTCTGAGAACTGTGCATAGTGTCTTTGGGACAGAGGTATTACAAGTGAATATACTTTGATATACGACATTGTATGATTTGTTATTTTCCGCCAGTACATGTAAGTTTTGGGCACAGGATACTCTTGAGCAAGCAACATAAAGTCTGTCCCTGTGCATGTCAGTTTGGTAACTCCATGTGCCTCTGATTAATAGCAATTAACCCCATCATGTCCCTCACATTAACCCTTGTGTAAGAGTTACTGATATTTGAGAGACTTGGAGGTAATAATTAAGTATCTTCATTATTGAGGTCTTTTATTAGTACCTCCATATGTCTCACATATTAGTAACATTTATATGGGGCACACAGGGGTTAATATGAGGGACATGATGGGGTTTATTCCTATTAATGTGAGGCACAAGGAGTTACTAACACTAAACTAATAACCCCAAATGCCGGACATTAATGAGAATAGTAATCCTATGTACCTGTGTGTTTTTCAGTTTCACTTTGCTAGCAGCTTCCTCTCCTCCTTGGGGAATCTTTGCAGGATGCAGACCACTATAGCAGGCAGAGACCTGAGCGATTAAGCTCCACACCCTGGGTTTCCTGCACCCTCTCAAAGGGGAGTGTCCTTATGCCTCAGCTCTAGCAGAACACTGCAGGGACGCTTGGACTTCATTTAACTCTTGCAGGTCCTGTGCTGCTGGTGTGCCAGTGAAATATGGCAGGAGTGCCACTCTTGTCACGTGTGCCAGGGGTTGCTGACCTCTGCTGTAGAGGGTAATATGAATTTTGTGGCTTGCTATGGTCCAAAGTGTGTGAGATTGCAGAGATAGTGATGTGAGTTTGGGTTTTGTGGGGGTCCTGGGAAAAACGTATGTGCGCTATTATGACGAAAAGTAGCTTATTGCGCAATCCAGTGTAGTAACTATGTTTGTGGAACATTTCAGCAAAATCGGTGGAGCGGGTTTTGCGTGATTGAGGAACAAACATCCAAACTTCCAAACACACAAACCCACAAACATCCAAACTCACAAACTTTCACCTTTATAAAACTCACAAACTTTCACCTTTATAATATTAATAGGATTGAAATGAACAGTACCCATGTAACATAACATTGCATCAGGGCGCCTAGAACATAAGCTGTTCCAATGAAGTACATCCTTCTATGATACCCATATGCCACAACAAAAGTCAGAGCAGCCACTTGTTAGCATTTTTTGCAAATATCTTTCTGCTATTGACTAATTGTAGACATCAAGCTTGGGGTAACATCTTACCCTTTCCTTGACTCCCACAAATGCTCAATAGAAATGCATAGACAGTAGTGTATATGGGCTGCCAGCTGTAATGTGTCTGCATAAACCACAACGTAGTGTTGGATCCGTCACATGACACTAAAATGCGTTCTGTCTCACACAACCCCAAGTCTACACCCTGAATGGCCACTTTATTACACCCTATCATGACTGGAGCTTCCCAGTATGGAAACAAGGTATGGTCATCTGTGTTAGATTAGTCAGGGCTATTATTTCAAGAACTGCCAACCTTGTGGGATTTTTTTTATTCGAGAGCATGCCCAGAGTGATGTGATCTAGGGCTGATCTGAGGGTTTCTTTTATTTTCAGCATAGAAAACATAAGTCTCCAGTGCAATGAAATCATCCACTTTTATTAACAAAACATGTAAAATCCAAAAAAGATCCAAACTAGCAATTTAATACAGGGGTGACGGCAGCAGGTTTTTAACAGAATTGTCTAAATTGATCTTTCTCGACATTGCTGAGATTTTAACTATAGTACCCATTCAGTAGGTGAGCAGGCACCATAGCCATGCGGCCTCTTCAGTGCCTGTGATCAGTACAAGCAGCACTTTCCCCATGGACACCAAGCAGAAACCACATGGATCCCATTATAGTCTATAGGGTCTGTGTGGTTTCTTAGATAACCACTTTTTAATAGGTATAGGTTTCCGTTTGGGGGGGTCCCCAAGTGGACTTCCCGAACGGAATACCGAACACAGATGTGAAACGGGCCTAAGAGTGAACTCCCTGGCTATATATATAGTCAATGGAACCAGTTAAAATCTGATGAGGTGCACATTCAAGCAAAGCCGAATATAGAGTACAAATGGATTTTGTATGGATGGACTTTAACTAGTTCCAGTGCCATTACTTTCTGAAGACAACAGAAAAGTCAGACTCCAGTGGGTAAAAATGGGCAAATTTAGCATCACTGAGCAGTACAAAAACATTCCCAGATCAGATGACTCCAGATTTCTATTACACCATGCTGACGGGAGGGTCAAATATGGAACAAGCAGCTTGAATCGATGAACCCTTTCCGTCAGATGGAGTGCTGGTGTGGAGAATGTTTTCCTGGCAAACTCTAGGTCTACAGATACCCATGAACCAGCATTTGGACAGTAGAGCTTGCCTAATGTAAGCAATGTGACCATTCAAGTTCATCCCCATGGATACTTCTGAGAAAAAAAAAAAAGTACCATGCCACAAGGGTTGTATAATCATGGATTGCTTCCATGAACATTACAGCAAGCATTCTTTGCTTCCATGGTCTCCATAGTCCTCAGATCTTAATCCTACAGAACATCTCTGGGGCAAGATAGAACGGGCCATATCAGTATCTCCATCTAACATCTGCAACAAGTTATCCTCTCTGTGCAGAATACTTTCATAACCTAGTGAAATCTATGATAAACTGGTCAAAGGAGGTCCAAAGCACTTCTAGATGTGTGGTCTCTAATAAAGTGGCCATTCAGTGTATGTACGTGGGGAAGTATTATCTGACAACAAATAATTTCTCTCAGATGCCCATATAGGAACTGAATGAATGACAGATTGTTTTCTACATATTATAGTTTCATAGTCGTAGATATTATATTTGTGAGGCAGGAATCAGAAGAGCTATATGACCCTCCCACAACTGGAGTACATTGATTTTCTGATATTTTGTTGTACATACAGAAAATTACATGAAAATTTAGTGCTTTAGGATTTTTAGTGCTTTCTTATAGATTTCAACTGCAGCTCAAAAGTAAGTGTCTGCTCTATACAATAGTGAGAAATGATGAAACAATTATATTGCCTTATTATACAGTATAGGACAGGGTTGGGCAGTCGCTACATTCCTGATATAACTGAACTGTATCTGACTTGATGCTCGGCCAGCCCATCCCTGTCCTATACTACATATCATTCATAGAAAGACATCTCGTAGATGTAGAAGTATGATGTGCACCGTAACCTCGAGGTGGAGAATGCTATGTTAAATATGAAGCGGAATGAATGACAAATGGTGATATCTTTTCCATCAGTGGAAACAAGAAGCTAAGCTTTTTCTACATTGTCTGATCTTAGCACAGGTTAAGGAGCACAAAGGGTGTAAGAGGAAGTGATGAGGAAAGGAAAAAGTGACTCCTCATTTTAGCCATTCACTCATTTCCTTGCCTGAGTGCCAAACTGCTAGGGAATCCAAAAATGAATGTTTTGTGGGTGACCACTGAAGTGGATATCCTGTGGATAGACTCTCACTACAGCATATGACGGTGAACCTAGCAGATGCAAATGGAACACCCACGTGCTGAGTGCAAGGCTTTATCATAACTTTAATGGGAATTTTTTTTATAATGTAATATATATATATATATATATATATATATATATATACATACACACACACACACACACATTTTTCTTCTATACTAGCTTCAGGAAGAATGTGAGGATGGCTTTAGATAATCTGACATTTCTTCACTCAACAAATTACAGTATAAAGGGTTAAAAAAATGTATGAAATTACATAGTTTGTCAACTGGACAAAGACCCACAATTGGTTTGTTGCTGACCTCTGAATCAAGCATGGTAAAATAACTAGACACACACTATGACTGCAATAATGGTTATTGTTTTTAACAACCCAAACTAAGTGAGTAAAATGCATTGAGCTGCAGCATTTATCAGCCCTTAAAACATATATAAGGTCTGTGTATGTATATATATATATATATATATATATATATATATACACACAATACTTGCACTGGCAAGGCCTTACGTTCAAATGAAGAAAGGTTTACCTTAACACTGAACATAGAAGACACAAGAGCACATGTATGTTATAGTGTAGCTGTACCATCCACAAGTAAACTAGCTCTCTCAAGCAGACATGGTCACTAAGTTTCCATGTCTACACGTTGCCTGCTCCCTGCTCTTACACATTGTCTTGCATGTACAATTGCAGATACTTCTGCATCTGCCCATAGGGCGAGCACATGCTCCCTTCCTGCTACTGTACTTAAAATGCCATTGTATGTGCCCTTAATCTTTCTCCAGCCTCTCTCTTACTGTCTGCCAGTATAAATTCAGCTTCTCCTTCTGTATCCCGTCTGGGCAAGTAGGTTCCCAGCTTACTAGACTCCAGCTAAAGTGTATATGTGCACTGCTTGATTTACTGTGTTTGGCCTTGGCTTGTTCCTTGACTTTGTCCTGCCCCCCTGACACTTTCTTCTAGCTATCTGTTGCTGACCCAGTTAGTTTCTGGCCACTGAACATGTGCTGCCAGCCCTGACCTCTTGCCTGTTCATTCGGATTGCAAAACACTGCTAGCCATGGCTATACAACTCTCGGACCTCACATTTACGCTGCCAACCCTAAACTCAGCCAGTAGTCAGACCCCATTTATAGCTGACCCCTTGGGGCTCTGCTCCATAGCCCCGGACCTGCATGGTCAGCTCTCACCAACACTGGGACCACTCTAAGAGGCAGTGAACTTCTGGACTCCTTGCAGCATAGTCAAGATCCCCATACAGGGGGTAAAGAGTAAATATCATAGAGACAACTTAGATATTGCCCTTAAAAGTGGCCCAAAACCAAACCAAAAAACGTTAAGCAGAAACAAATGGTCGCTAACCTGGTGGGATTGTGTGAGACACAACCACCTCTATAGTGTATCTTAGGAATGGATGGCACAGGTAAACATGGGCGGCAGCTGGATATACGTCTGGGAGACGTCAAGGCAACAATTGGGGGTGGACCTTCTCACTCGTGAGGAGAACAGAAGAACCGCGCTCGCCGGGGTAAATCAACAAACAGATACAGATAACCTTTCCATCATCCATTGTGGGAAGGTTATCTGTATGCACTTGAGAAAGAGCAAGATGGGCTCGAAATGCGTTGTGCAAATAAAGTTTGTTGATTTACCCGGGCAAGCGCGGTTCTTCTGTTCTCCTCTTGAGTGAGAAGGTCCACCCCCAATATTGTTGCCGAAACCAAACCAGCCTTGTGGCACGGTGGGTCCACAATCTACTATATGATACATCTGTATTATAGATCTGTATGGTACAGATTCCAAATACATTACAAACAAGGCATGTGTGCCATAATAAGAGGTATTTGTACTATAGAAACATGTGTTCTTGAACTTCACATGCTGCCGGGGGGGGGGGGGGGGGGGGGCTCTATGGAAGCTCATCTAGATCAATTGGCACTTCATGTGCTGCCATACATATTGGTGTTCACAGCAATACCAAGTAAAAATGCTGTTAAATAGCTTATAAAAGGTCCAAATGTGCTGAAGTTTATTACTTACCTATTTATATTGTGCAATAAACCATATCTTTTAAGTAGATACACAATGTATTACTGTGTGCATAAAAGTCGCACACTAATGTAAGGGCTCGTTCACATCTGCGCCCGGTCTCCGTTCAGACAGGTTTCCGTTTCCTGCACAATACATATGACAGCCATTCCATTTACTGTACATGTAATACTCCTCCAGCATATTGTGTGGGATAATAGTAAATCTTGACACCAAACTTCACCTTGAACCTCGTGGTTGACTTATACTAATGCCCTTCTGCCTTGCAGATAGATTTTAGGGTAGAATTGTTAGAAGTACTGGCCGAGAATCGGAGGACAATGGTTCAGCAAAAAGCAAGTCAGCATTTGTAGCTCGCTTTATTCCTATTTTTTTAATCTGTTTTTCTTCACATTTTCATTTGGAAAATTTTGCATCAAACTATTGGGAAGAATGTAGTTGTTAAATATGGCCAGTTCTCACCAATCCCACGTCCAAGTTTTTTACATGCCAGCAGTGACTCGTTCAGTAAGCTTTCTGGCTGTCCAATGCACTCTGGTGGTGACAAGAGCCAGATATGATTTAAAACAATGGCATGTCAGCAATTAAAGTGAAGCTTACTCATGTCTTGTAAGGTCCAAACCTGACAAACTCAATGTCTGGGACTATTCTTAGATACACCACTTGACCTGAGATGCTATGCCCCGTGTCTGCTGTGCGGTGATGTAAGTGTTAATTACCACACTCATTTTGAGGTAAAAGTTTTTTTTCTTTTCTGGGGTATATTTCCACCTCTGCCGATTCTGGAGCTCGGCGATGAGGAAAGTGCTGTTTAGGCACTAATGGGAATATCACACCCTACCGTACAAAATGCCAAGCCGAGCGGAGTGAGAATGAGGAGATTTTTATAATGAAGACCTGGACTGTTTGCAGAAATGTTGCTACGCTGCCTCATAACATTATTGTGAAGTAAAGAAAATCTCTGCCAGCATTATTTCATTTATAAGTTCATGTACCGCGGTTACTGCCCTCTATAGTATACTGTACACTAATACGCATGTTAGCCTAGGTTCACACCATGTTAGCATCTGGGTGAGGAAAAGCTCCTGACCTGCATTTATAACCTGAAAGTATTGAGGGGATATCGTCACTCCATAGGGAGAGACCACCAATTAGGTGTGTGGAGTCTTATTAAGCCATGAGCGCTCCACTGTGCAAAGGAACATGGGAAGAATATGCAAATCTGACTTCCATGATGTAATTAGGATGTCAGTACCTCAAGTATGCACACCAATAGAGGGCGCTCACTGAGAATGTGCAAGTCTATCTTCCATGATGTAATTAGGAAGACAGAGTCTCAGTCAAACAAAGCTATAGAGGGCGCTCCCTTTAACATCATGCCGACCTTCTCAGAGGCCTTTGTTTGCAATGATGTTGGGATTTTACCAGATACAGTCTTCTCAGCCAAGGACAGCTGTTTCGATGTATTTGCATCTCATCAGCTTGGCGCAGAGAGGACTGACCTGGTAGAGGTGAGAGGCTTAGACAGGGTTGAGGGGATATCGTCACTCCATAAGCATCCTAATTACATCATGGAAGTCAGATTTGCATATTCTTCCCATAACCTGAAAGTAGTAATTTAGCCGCACACACATTCTAGCTTGAGGTGAAAGGAAATAATCCTTTCATTCATGACTTCATAACGGGAAGTTTTTGGACAAAATTATGCTACAACGTTTCAGTCAGATGACCTTCATCTGGCTAGATCCATAAAAGCTAGGCACATGCCATGTTATTGTTCACTCCTGCTACCTAGCTGTTATGGACCTACCATGAAGAAGGTCACCTGACCGAAACATTGCAGCATAATTTTGAGCTACAGCTTGGTCATTCTTCGTCCTGATGCTTTACATGGCGTGTAATTTTTTTGAACAAAAATTTCCTGTTATGAAGTCCCGAATTAAAGGATTACTTTATTTCACTTAAGCTAAAACACAAGTGTGCAGCTAAATTACTATTTTCCGGATACGGGTTGGAGAACCCTTTTTGCTTAGCACCACCAAGAAATTTTGTAAGAGTGTGTGGTTCCACTGTTAATATAAGTTACCTGCATTTCTAACCTGTCTGGATGTAAACCAAAACATTGTGTACTATGAATGAATCACAATGTATAGATTATCCGTCTCTAGGGCTTACAAACTATAGGTAGAGCCTAGGCGGACTCCTACTTAACTGGCTTCTTGGGCATTAAACATACCAAGGCAGAAGAGTTGTTGAGAGCAGAGGAGTCTGGAGCCATTTGCAGCAACAATTTTGGAGAACAGAAATCTCCTTCCCATTCTCCCTCATTTCAGGCGTCGTTTGGATGGCATGAGTGGCACCAGGAGGGAGTATTTATGTCATCGAAGTTAGGGGTCTACAAAACTGGGAAGCATTGTTGGTGATTGGAGAAAAGACTAACAAGGCATAGCTCTTCCTGGGTTGGTAGCAATGTCGTGATCTGGCAGTAGATGGGGTTACCAGGCGAGAAATTGAGTTTGACCACAAAATCTGTAAGTTTTACAAGTGAGTAATAACTGGTGCACTCAAATCAGAGCTCATTGGCTGAAGGTAAGTTAAGTAGTTGTGTGCAGAATTTTGGTTGTGGATGCCAGAGACTGCTGGCTTTGAAGACTGATCTATTTTGCAGAATTTTTTCTGGGATGTTAGGGGTGGTGCTTTAAGCTTAAGGCCCCACGTTGCAGAAATGCAGTATTTTTTGTTGCCGATTTTGTGGGTGGGTGGGTGTGGGGGGGTTGAGCCAAAGTCAGGAGAGGCTTGAAAAGGAATGGAAAATATAAAGGAAGCTCTTAGACCTTTCCCTTCTGTTAAATACAACTTTGTCTCAAAAAACTTCGCCAACAATTTCACCGAAAAAAAGAAAAAGCATCATTTCTGCAAAGTGGGGCCTTGGCCTTAAAGGGGTTTGACAATCTCATGTACAATGAAGTCAAGGTGTAAAATGTTATTAAAATTGTCCTTCTCTTAGTAAAATGGCAGCTGTGACCAGTTCATCCCACTTACCTGACCTGAAGTCATTACTTATAGCAGCGATTTCCAGCAGAGGTGCCCTGGAAATCTACCAGAGGGCCACAACACTCTGTCTTCATGCAACATTACCTACATCTTTAAGATGTTTTTTGTCTTTTGGTAAAAATTATTTGGTGTCTCAGGAAAAAATTTTTTCTAGAGGTACCCGGAGTCTGAAAAGGATGGGAAACACTAATTTATGAGATTGGCAGTCTAAAGAATGGAATGAGTCATGAACGCTCATGTCCCTCATGGTACGTGTACTTCACCCCTCCCTTAGCCAAAACTGTCAGAACAGCAAGGCTGTTGGAGACAGATATAGTAGAGGATTGGTTCTCCGGCCATGTGCGAGCTGCTGTACTACCGGCCTCATTGACAGTAATGGATCTATTCACACAACTGAGTTCTTAATGGTTTCTGTGACCGATCCATTAAATAATGGGACTTACTATATTCAAAGATCCCTCAATAAATTCAAGACTATGTGAAAACCGGTTACCCACTTGTGTACTTTTTCATGGCCGAGTACATGACAAGTTTGTTTGAATATTCACTTATACATACGGCATGTATATTGCATGAAGTTTATTCCTGTAATACATAATATGTCAGTGCTACAGTCTACTATATATTTCTACACGGTGTTCCTGGCATAATCTGCTTTCACTGACTGCATTAAAAGTCATGTTTAGATTATATCAAAGCAATGAAATAAACATATTGTACCGTGACGCTAAAGAGAGTCTCATGGAAAGTTTAGAAAGTCCTACAAGCCATGTGCCTCATTTCTAATGGTGGACAAGGATTAATCTGTCATTTAGTAATTATCCCTTGTATACATACAGAAATACATCCAATATATACTTATAGTCTAGAGATCAGGTTCTTGACAATTATAGGGTTGGACGATATCAGAATGTTATGACAATAATGATATTGAGAAGGTAATACAGAGTCATATAGGTTGAAAATAGACACGTCTATCAAGTTCAACATCGCTACGTTTTTGCAAAGTGGGTCTTCAGTCTTAGGTCTCCTTCACATGGAGGATACGTTGGCTGATTCCGAATGTGTAAAGATCCGAATCAGCGGCGTTTAAAACAGATCCCATTGCTTTCTATGGGAGCCGGCATACATGCGCTCCCCATAGACATGAATGGGATG
Source organism: Leptodactylus fuscus (assembly GCF_031893055.1). NCBI lineage: Eukaryota > Metazoa > Chordata > Amphibia > Anura > Leptodactylidae > Leptodactylus > Leptodactylus fuscus. Next base: position 44,242,282 of record NC_134267.1, read on the forward strand.
CTTTTTTCCATTCATTTCTATGGGGAGCGCACGTATGCCGGCTCCCATAGGAAGCAATGGGATCTGTTTTAAACGCCGCTGATTCGGAACGTTTACACATTCAGAATCAGCCAGCGTATCCTCCGTGTGAAGGGACCCTTAAAGGATTTTCCAAAATTATAAATAAGGATCTGTTGTTTTCCCAAAAATAAGACAATGAGGATGACCTGAAATGTCAGATAGGGAAAGGCTCTCTCTTTTACTGAGGTTGGATTCCGCCTGAGGAAAGCAATAGAAGCAAATGGGAGGCGAAAAACGCCTAGTGTGTTTTTTTTTTTTTTTTTGCCAAAAACCGCGACCGAAAACACCTAGCGTTTTTTTTTTTTTTTTTACAGTCCATTCACTTTAGGGGAGGGGAAAACCGCCTGGCGTTTTTTGAAGCAGTTTTTACCAAAAACCGCTCCAGAAAACGCTCCAAAAAACGCCTCAAGGTAAAAAAAAAACGCTTTCTAATTAGGAAGCGTTTTTTTTCAGGACCAAAATAAAAAAAAATAAGCCAGGTGGTTTTTACGTGTGAACTAGCCCTAAGTTAGGAAGAGGCTGTTAACCAAGATTACCGGGGCGGATATTCAAATGTGGAGACTGAGCTCTTGGAGGTGCTTGCACACCCCCATTGTTTTCTTTGCATATTTATAAAAACTACTTTTCCAAGGAAATGGGGCATTTAGGGTATGCTCACACGGCGGAATTTGCATTCCGCTGTGTGAACACTTCCGCACGGCTAGCTGCGACGGGATGCTAGTGCAGTGCACTGGCATCCAGTTGCGGCATTCCACTCCGGATTAGGCCCAAAGAATGAGTCTAATCTGGAGGGAGCCTCACACCACGGACGCCACGGCTGAGTCAGCCATGGAATCCGCGGAAAGATAGGGCAGCTCGCTTCTTTTTTTTCCGCTAGGTACTGAAGTCAATGGGAGTCGTTTTTGGAGCCAGATTTTAAGGCGTATTCCGCGTCAAAATCCACTCCAAAAAACTCTGTTTGAACATATCCTTATTGGACTATCTAAAGATATGATGGTGCTAAGCATAATGTCCCCTACAATAGACCGTGGCTGGCTTGATATTGAGTTTCCTAGTGATAGACCCCCTTTAAGGACTGACATCATATAATTTCATGTACAATATGGTTAAAATTATATACCCTCAAGCCCTAATGTGGCTGGCAAGAACCATGTTACATTTGTCTTCTGTTCATTACATATTATGGTCTCTGGAGCTTTCTAGGATATCCAGTGACATTATTAATACAGAGCTGCAAATCCCATCTGGATGTCAGTTTTACATAACATATTGAATGAGTCAACAAGAGTTTAATGTGGAATATCTTGTTGAGTCACTGTATGCATTATGAAAATGGAAAAGCAACCTATTACATAGGATACATTTTATCCTCCTCAATCCGTCGGACAGTTCCATGATTGATATTTCTGCAGAAAGACACTAAGCCATAAATGTGAAGACTGTCTAGATAGCTGTCTGTGATATATACCAAAGACAAATGGACTAGACCTATAGATCAAAAATAAGTACGGCATGAAGGGCAAATGAAAACGGCTGAACTACTTCTTCAAATGTAGCTTTGTTTTTCCTGCCCTGGAATATTAACACAGAACAGGAAAGAATGTTCTACAGGCTTAACAGTCAGAAAGGCAAAAGAAAATGACATTCACACATGTGAAAAGACGGGTATTACTGAGAGTCATCCATAGCAGTACACAATGACTACGAAGAAATGGAGAAATCTCCCAAAAAGTCACCCAACTGCAATTGTATCCCGTAAGTGAAAAGTCCTCAAGTATCTCAAAGAAAATGGGTGCTAGTTGCCCCTAGTTGTTGTTAACTTTGCATTCCTTTATTTTGGGAGCCAGAGGGATTCATAAAAACTGATTTTTTAAATCTTTTTTGTTTTTTTGTTATTTAACATATAGAATAAATAATTCCCCCCAATTTTTTTGATAGATTTACAGACACCGCCCACCCATGTAGCGACATCAAATGTGTGCTGTTATATTACATTTTTCTAATAAAAAAGCAGATTTATTGTTAAAAATGCATGTGTTTAATTTTTTTATTTTATTTGGAATTTTTACTTTATTTTTGGATGTAAAACTTTATATTAAGTAAACTTATAAATGTATAAACTTAACTATCTAATTTCACCAATGCAATTGCAACAACCTTTCCCAAATAAGGTGCCACGGCACCCAGGAGAGCAGTGGAAACCCACCAGGGGTGCCATGACACTTTGGTGGGAAAATGGCTGCATGTCTCATTATTCAACCAGATCTGCATTACTTCTGGCCAAGTGGTCACTGGTGAGCATTACTTCTTGTCTGGAGGTCACTGGGGACACTAGGGAGCATTACTAGGTGACAAGGGGCCACTGTGGAGCATTAATAGGTGTCGGGGTACCACTGAAGAGCATTGTTAGGAAAAGGTAGGGAACAGTGCACTATTCAATAATACTGTATTGCATAATGTTATGTCAGTCAGGAATATATGGTCAGGTAACATATTAGGCCCTACTATAGGCAGGGCCTAATATGTTCATGGCCATGGATCATGTTGTATCTGATCGTCTACATTACAGCTCGACTGAAGATCTATTGACCTAAATTTAAGAGTACCATACTAATCTCAGATGCTCTAAGGTCGGGATGCAGAGCAATAACTATATTCAAATATGGAGCCAATATAAAAAATAATGCCATTGGGAGCCCTCACTATGAGCCACAGCAGAGAGCTGTATTGTATCAGTGGATCCCGCAGTAATAGGACTGACACATTCATGTATTAAATATCTGTAACCCATTTTAATGTGGCCAATGTTCCCCTCAGGGATAACCATTGAATGATCAGATTGTTAGAAGTTGTGCTCTGGACATCTATATGTTACATTAGATCTGTAATTCTTTTACGGACCTTGTTCTCTATTCCCAGTAACATCATCTGCAAAAATCTATTACTGCATTCTCAAGGAACGGACTACTTATTCATCTGCATATCTTTTCACGTACCAGTGAAGGTAAAGGACCACAAGGATATGGTGATGAAAAGCTTATCTGTGTAATAAACTGACGTTTCAACAATACATCATAGAGAGATATTTAGTAAAACTGCAAGCAATAAATCAAGGAAGGAGGGTACGGTACAGTAAGACATGACTTCACTGCTCTTGAAAGCGCGGCTGACTTCCAGATAAGGGCTGACGTGGCCGCAGTCTTCTGTTTTCCATTAGTTAATAAACAAGCAACTGGAATTTTCTGCCCAATCTGTTTCTTTGCACGGCTACAAGAAAGCCATTGAAAAAGAGATAACGTGGGTGGCATGTCCATGTACGACTCATTTTCTACCGCAAAAGGAAGTTTATGCTTATCCCAGGCTTTAGACAGGGTATATGTATAGGGATAAGTATTTGGCCATTTGGACCCCCACAGATTACGAAAAACAAAAGTCAATTTTTACATAAAAATATGGATCAGCCATAACATTAAATCCACTTGCTGATATATTGTTGGTCTTATGGGTTAGAAAATCAGATCATACGTATGGAAGCCTGGACTCCAATACACTTTAATTGTCAACTAGAGATGAGCGAGTACTGTTCGGATCAGCACGCTCCATAGAAATGAATGGATGCACCTGGTACTTCCGCTTTGACGGCGGCCTGCCGCTTAACCCCCCGCGTGCCGGCTACATCCATTCATTTCTATGCGAGCGTGCTGTTCGGATCGGCTGATCCGAACAGTACTCGCTCATCTCTATTGTCAACTAATTTAAAAATGGTTATTTTCATGGGAATACCCCTTTTGAGTTTTTGGGTTAATAGTCTTTTCTGGAGCACTTCTGCAGTGCACCGACATCCAGTCGCAGCATTCCGCTCCGGATTAGGCCCGAAGGATGGGTCTAATTGGGAGGGAGCCTTGCTCCGCGGCTGAGTCAGCTGTGGAATCCACAGCAAGATAGGACAACTCGCTTCTTTTTTCTGCTACTAGCTAGCGGAAAAAAGAAGTGAGCGGCTCCCATTGAAGTAGTTTTTGGAGTTGGATTTTGAGGCGGATTCCGTGTCAAAATCTGGTCCAAAAAACTCCATGTGAACATACCCTAAGGGAGCCTTCACATGGAGTTTACACTCCGCTCAGACACGTAAACGTGTCAAAGTGACCGCTGGAAAACACAATCCCCTAGATTTCAATGTGTGCCGGTCTTACGCGCGCTACACATTGAAATCAATGGGAGGCTTTTAAACCCATTGATTTCAATGTGTAGCGCATGTAAGACCGGCACACATTGAAATCTATGGGATTGTGTTTTACAGCGGTCACTTTGCCACGTGTTTACGTGTCTGAATGAGCGGAGCGTAAACTCCGTGTGAAGGCTCCCTAACAGAGCTGTATGAAGTAATCCTTGCTGCTATCACACTGTTGGCATTTTTCATAATGTTTCTATTCTTTTCTGGTGTTTTTTTTTTTTTTTTTGTGGATTTGTTGGGGCTTTTTCATTATCTCCCTATTCGTTATAAAATTTTCAAAAGAGATATGTGACTTTTGAAGACTAAGGCCCTACGTTGCTGAAAAACTGCACTTTTGGATCACCGCAGCTAGTTTACAGAACACATCTATCACACCCTCTTCTAAAGAAAATGGTGGTGACAATATGGTAAGAAGCGGCTCATGTGTTATAATGAGAAATTCCACTAAACATCCAGCGTTAAACCTAAGAATAGTCTTCCAGAAGTAAACAAATATCTCTCACTTACAATTCTGTCCATAGGCCGTTATATCAATACTTGGCAATGCCCTACTGGAGCAAGTAGCAGAACTGCCACGATATTAGGTTTCTGGACAGAGGTTTGCCCTGCCGTGCCTGTCTTATTATTTGGAGTCAGGCTTGAAACTATCACCTATCCTAAATTTGCTTTTTAATAGCTATGAATATTTGTTTCCTAGGCACCAATGAATGATTTGGTGTTATTTCGTTTTGTCATGTCCAGGATTGTGTAAGTAATGGGCATAATCCAGAAATACGTCATATTAGCTTAAAGGGGTTCAATAGTATTAACATGTGGATTGAATTCAAATATGGTCAATGCTAGAATGGAGTGGTTAGAAGGAGGTTCTTCCTGACATGGATCTATTAGGATATTGGAATAGACAGAAGTGTCCTATCGGGAGGGAGGGACGATGAAGGAAGACGGGTACAATGCCTGTAGGACATCCAGCGAGACAAAGGCTCTGCTCAGTAGCCCCTTTCATGTACGCTACACTCAAAGCTAGTGAATTATATTATTCTTTTGCCCCTCAGTACTGGGCATAGTGATATCTGAAAGTGGGCAAGCACACTCACCTAATGCCCTCATCTTCTTAAACACCTGGCCAATGGGTCCCTAGTCAGGTCATGGGATCAGCAGTCTGACCTGACGATTCACACAGGAGGCGTACAACCTGCTCTCACAAGCAATAGAAAAATTTCCAGCCTCTGTGTGAACTGGCACCTCAATCTACCGGTCACATGGCATAACAGGGATCCATTCAGCTTGCCCAGGACTACTGGACTGAACAATAAAAAGATAGTACTGGAGTGCGGCTTCGGAATTGGTCCTGTGGAGTCAGCTTAGTAATGACAGAGGAGGAATGGCGAGAGAAGACACCCCCAGAACTATTTTTGCTGTTATGCACCATTTCTCCACTTACTTATCAGTAATGCTTACACACTTTATGAGACTATTTTGGGAAACCATCAGGGTTGTCAGTGGGCCAAAACACCAACTCTGACTCTTCTATTTTTCCTTAGCCCAATTCCCAAAAGAAAGTCATTTAATAGTCATACTAGCCTATAAACAATAAAGTGACTACCTGTTATTACGTCATAATTAGACATGAGCGAGTAGGATTCCATCGAGTAGGTATTCCATAGAATACTATGGTATTCAAAATACTCATTCAAATACTACTCCTATTCGAAGTTAAGATTCGATTCAGACCCAGCATTGATTGGCCGAATGCTATACAGTGTATAGCATTCAGCCAATCAACGCTGGTTCTGCCGGAGGCTCGTCTGTGAGGAGGCGGAGTCTAAAATCGGACCACAATGGAGACTGCTGTGGTCTGATCTTAGACTCCACCTCATCACAGACAGGCCTCCAGCAGAACCAGCATTGATTGGCTGAATGCTGTATACTTATAGCATTCGGCCAATCAACGCTGGTCAATGCATTCCAATGAGAAAATGTCAGCTCCCTCATAACCACAAGCTGGCAGCTCTCCTGACTAGCAAAGATGAGCCTGCTGCAGAACCAGCGTTGATTGGCCGAATGCTATACACTGTATAGCATTTGGCCAATCAATGACGGTTCTGCAGGATGAGTAAGTACACATTAGCGCTTTCCTCCTGTCCGGAAGGAGTCTGCAGGAGGACCCCCCCCCCCCCCCCCCCCCCGAATGGAATATCAGCGCAACTGCAAGCGCTGTGCAGTTAAAGCACAAGGACCCGTTATAGTCTATAGGGTCCATGCGCTTTAACTGCACAGCGCTCCTCCTAAACTCTCTCCTCCTGCTACTCGTGGACTTGGTGACTCTCCTTTAGTCGAATAGTGGTTTCCCCTGAAACGAGCATTTTTTCCCCATAGACTGTAATGGGATTCGATATTCGATCGAGTAGTCGAATATTGAGGCTCTACTCGAAACAAATATTGAATCTCGAATATTTTACTACTCGCTCATCTCTAGTCTTAATGAACATTCTCCCCCTGAAGGTCCCAACATTAAATATGCTATAAGAATATAAAGGCCTGCGTTTGGTTCAGTACATGGACATTTTTTCTTCTATTATATTTTTAATACATATTTTAGATGAATTGTATTGGCTATAGATATAGCATCTGAATAAAATGTTCCAGACATCGCTATTATTTGGGCTTTTTTTCTTGCTGTGTTGTTATATACAGCTGTAAAAAGCACATTTTACGAGGTGATATAAACAGACCTGCTTGTATGTGTATTGAGCGATTTCTGGCTTACTTCATTATTTGTCATATAATAAGCCTTTAGAGCCTTGAACAATACTTTATCAGGCTTCACTTTCCAAATGGTTCTCCTGCTATAGATTAATATACATTGAACTTGGTGGAAGTGCAACTTGTAGTATGAGGCACATACAGAATTAGTTACATGGAGATTACAGCCCGGAAATCCCTAAAAAATAGCATATATAGAGTGAGTGTCATCCTTAACCTCATCAATTTAACACTAGGTTCTACAAGCAAGGAAGATAAGCTAGTCGGAGGATTCACTGGTCCATCATGTTCTTATTCTACCACTATTCACCTGGACATCCTTCAGTCCTTATGTTAGATGTATAGCTTGAACCGTGGAATTAGCCGACATTCATGCGATAAAAGTTCAAAAGAAGTTGTGAAAAATGTTAATTTTTTACAGACGTTTTGTCCCCCACAGGGAGCATCTCTGCACAGAACATGCGGACAGGAAAGTAGTTCACAATCTACTTTCCTGTCCGCATGATTCGTGCGAGCAGCGCGTGACAAGCACACGGACCCCATTATAGTCTATGGGGTCCGTGTGCTTTTACTACACAGCACTTGCAATTGCGTTTGGTATTCCGTTCGGGGGGTCCCAATGTGGACTCCCCTGAACGGAATACAAATGCAGATATGAACGAGGGGTTAGATTGCAGGTGGTGGCGCTGACTGACTGAGTCAGGAACAAAGCCAATGGTTTTCACAAGGAGATATATCAGAATGTGACCAGTCAGATGATAGCCCAAAATTAGAACCAGGAGTAGAACAATACAGAAGAACAAGGTAGGATTGTTACCAATGCACACACTTATCCACCACCAGCACTAGCGGACAGAACTCAATATGGCGCTAACCCGGTCACAGCCAAGGTCCACAATGGTCTTCCATACCTGACATGCCACCAGTCAACCATTACAGAGGTTGGTCTGACCAACCACATTGTACCCTGCAGGTCATATCGGAAGCATGATGGCTGATGTGAAGATTAGAGTCCTTAGTCAAAAAACAGTGGCAACATACATGGACAAGGGTCAGGGAAGTATGTGCTGTACTGTAAAGGAAGTCTACCAAATTCCCCAAGCATAGTCTACCACCACATTACAGAGTATATAACAGTGATAAACAACATAACTTCATTATACAAGTCACTTTTGTAAAGTTTGAGAAATACAACTTTGAAGCATTACGCAAATTAGGAAGTTGGTGCACTAGGGAGGGGCTTTCGGCCCAGGGAGCACTGTTTGCTGCTCAAATAGGATAAGTGATATTATAGAAGTGGGAGGATCAACTCCAACTGCACCTGGTGGCATGGGTAGGAGACGGTAGATGTCTCAGTGGTAAAAGCAGTGCCCTAGAGAGCTGAAGGTTTGACCAAGTGCACAGAATACCTACATTTGCATAGGATTTCAAAGTTGTTTCTCTCTAAGTCAAAATCCTACTCCTACTCCACCGTGACCTACAAAACAAGGGTTTCTTATCTATCACTGCAATGGGCTCTGTAATACAGTGGTTGGTGTGTGGGGAGGGGGGTTGACTCCCTTTAAAGGGTTTTTCTGCTTTCTATTATTGATACTCACAGGTGTCAGACTCCCACAAGTCTAATATCGATAGCCTATCCTAAGGAGGGAAGGATAAAATAAATAACTTGAGAAACTTAACAGATTTTTAAGTTTTGTATTACATGAAAAGAAGAATAGGATTAATGAAAATGAAGATTCTCACTATGCCAAAAAGTGACCAGTACAAGATCCTGGGCACCTTATAGGAGTATAATGTGCAATACCCATCTAAGCGTACCAGCCAGCCTATAAATGGAAATGGAATTATTCGGTTACTGTAATTTAATTTACAGTGGAGATTTTTTTCTTTTTTCACAGTTCCACAGGGATTCATATAAACAGGTTTCCTGGCTGGAATGAAAAAAAATAAAATTGTGGAGCCAGAAAAAATGCAAATTATCACTCCGGCCATTTCAATCATTTTTTGTTGGAACGAGTGATGAGTTTGACATGAAAATGGCATTAGATGTCTGATAGAGATGATAAAGAGCGAGAAAGTCAAATCTGGACATTAGACCAAGTTATAATCTCCAGACAGCTATTTTGTGGAATTTATAATGTACAAGAGGGGCGGAAATGAGGTTTGCATTGGCTGTGATTCAACTTCTATATCTTAATTCAATCCTGCAATCTTTGGTTGGCTTGAAACACAATGAAACGTTTGTACCACACATGAAGTCAGGAATATTTAACCCCTTCACTACACAAACAACTGAAGATAGAAAGGGTCAAAAAGGCAAAAAGTTCAAAGCATAAACAATTGCACTACTGAAAAGAAGATGGAAAGTCAGTCTCCTAATATAATGCTAATATCACCTATGGGAGCAATTCCATAATAATAGCCCGGACTACTGGGAATTTCTAATTTATAGTAGAGATTTGTCAACTGTTAAAAGGGAGTCTGTCACCAGGAAACTCATTTTCAAAGTAATGGTGTAAGGCCTGGTTCTCACCTGCATTCGGTATTCAGTTTGTGGAGTCCGCTTGGGGACCCCCGAACAGAATACCGAATGCACTGATAAGCACACAGGCCACATAGACTATAATGAGATCTGTGTGTTTTACACGCACTGTCCACACGAGTCATGCAGAGAGAAAAGTGGTTCTTGAAGTACTTATCTGTCCGCATGTTCCGGACACTGCGTGGAAAACACACGGATCCCATTATACTCTATGGGGTCTGTGTGTTTTCATAAGCTCACCGATTGTCAATGCGTTTGGTATTCTGTTCAGGGGTCCCCAAGCAGACTCCCTGAATGGAATACCGAATGCAGATAGGAACCAGGCCTAAGGTTGAAGACACACTTTGTGCAGAATTTACTAACCCTTCTATAGCAGTTTTCTGGCGTGGATGGGTGTAAATGTGGAACATGTTTGGTAAATGGCCCTTTCTGGCATCAAACTGTTCCCTTTGTACCTGCTCACCACTTCTTACTATAGAGAGCAAATCAGGGAGCCTCACAAAGTTACGATGACTCACACCGCTGTGAATTATAATTTAATTCTGCGGCAGTTCCTGAGTGGCGTAAATTTCAATTCCATCACACAGGAGTACGCCAGTTCGTGCCAGTAAAGTAATGGGTTAACAGTTGATAAATCCCTCCCATTCAATTTTGTACTTTTTTTTTTGGTGCAGTTTTTTTTGGGGGGGGGGGGGGAGGGGAGGAAGGAATCAATGGGAAATGTAAAGGAATGATTTTTTCTTAAAAAAACTGGCTTAAAAAAACTGCAGCAATAGCTGCAACGAAAATAGCAAAAAATACTCAAATACTTTCCCCTATTGTTTACAGGGTGCATTATTTTTACACAAAATGTGGCTGAATCAATTTTGGGCAAGGAAAAAAATTTATGTCAGGCTAAGACCCCACGTAGCATACACACTGTGGAAAAATCTGCGTTTTAGGTCGGGGCCCCACGGGACGTAAATGCTGTGATTTGCCCGCAGTGGAGACACTGCGGGAAAAATTGTGGCGTTTTACAATGCAAGCAAAGGGGAGGGGATTCATGCGAATCCCATGCCGACTTTGCGGGAAAAAACGCAGTGCGGACACGCTGCGATTTGCAAAGCCGTTGCGGCATCACAAATCGCAGCATGTCAATTATATCTACGGAAACGCCGGCGGCTTTCCCATAGATATAATTGTAACAGAAAGTCCACGGAGGAAAACTCTGCAAACTTTCTTTTGAAAGCGCTGCGGAAAGAACCGCAGTGCGTTCACGCCGCGGTTCTTTCTGAAGCGCTTTAGCGCTGCGATTACTGCCCGTGGGGCCTTAGCCTTACTGTCACTGAAAAGTGGATAGGATTCTAGTGAATCCCATCCACACACTGCAGTCCGCTACGTGGAATCTTAACCTCAGGGAGATTTTTTTTTTTTTTTTTAATATGCTTTACTAAAATGTCAGAAGGGTTTTTTATTGTTATTTTTGAATCTTGGTGTCTTTTTGTCCACTCATAGTCCACCATTTATTCCGGCATTATTGTTCATAGAAGAAAGTGAAAATAGAGTGCGTTATCATTAATATGTCCTCGGCCTTGGTCAATCCACATTCGTACAATGTGGTGAGTGAGGCACAGAACAAGGGTTGTGGTGCACAAAAGAGCCTTTTGCCAAATGTACGCCACAATATCATCCCTCTACCCCATGTAATTGACGTAAAGGGATTGATACGTCTCCCCCACATGGTAATTGTTTTTAGACGGGCCATTAAAAAGAGCTGTATGAATACACCAAAGGCTTTATGGCAAACTTTTCAAAAATGGCTGTTGCATGGCTGAATTAGTCTCTTTGTGATCAATAGAATGAAATGACCATGTGTCATGGATATTAGGTCCATTGTGTGAATAAGCCTTTACCTTTACTACGAGAGGACTCCAAAGAATTGTGCTCAAGGACTACTATAAATATATCCAATGGAAGTCAGACATTCATCTCTCAAAAGTAGTAATGGTTTTAAGTAAAGAACCTCGGGGTAGACACATATGACACAGGCAGGATTGAGACCCTAAATCATCAGGGTATTCACGATATACTGATGCTTAAAATGTCCCCAAACTTGCTGACAGGTTCCTTTTGATTAATTATCTATAAATGCCAAAAGACAGATAAGAGACAATTTATTATAGTCTGTAAACACTAGACTGTAAGACATATTGGAGCAGCTTCATGCGCCAGTCGTAATATATGCCCTGGCGCAAGGCGTGCCTGAATTATCAAGAGGCTCTGACATAGAAATCCTATATGACTCACGCACGAAAACTGGCATGGGTTATAATAAATGTGTCGGCCGAGGCGTTCCTGCCCTGGCGAGCGAGACACAGAACGGGGGATGTGATAAATCTTTGGAGCAAGAAACGGCCTTGCGCCAAAGATGTGCCACATTATCTCACATCATGCGCTGACAAGTTTCCCCGATTGACTTTGTGTTCTAACAAATGCGCTTATTACTTTTGCACAGCTTTTCCTGACAAAGCAATGTCGTATTTATTCAGAAAATATACCGAACATAATGAAACTTCAAAGGCAAAGCAAGTCCTGGAGAAATAACACATGTGCAGCTGTAAACGTTCCGGTGGTTAATTCTAAGTTATGGTAAGTTCACACATAGCACTTGTTTCTTTTCCATTTTAGCTGCTGCAGTATTTTATGGGAATCCGGATAGTAAGTCCAGTTCTCCCCATCTGCTAAACAAATGAAGGGAACCTTCTCCCGTCGCCCTAAGATTGGTTCCACATTCGCTTACTTGTGCGGTAGAAAATGTTAAAGTATTTTTTGCATCCTATTAAAAGTTGAGATCTGCACAAATGAAAGGCCAAGAAATGCTACTGAAATTTTTATTCCTTTGTCTAATCCAAATCGAACTCTAAACTTGAGTGAAGAGAGGGTCAGAAAAGGTCGCAACGCAGATCTTTCAGAGAGACAGACACTAGACAGGCTCATGTGGAGATGAGAGGAACATCTGCACTTTTGTTTAGGAAAGATATTGCCAACTGGAATTGCTCAGGATACTTATGAAAATTTAGAAATTTTAAAAAATCCAAAAAAATGATGTTTTTCCCACAAAAAAATTCCAGAGGGCATTTTCGGTCATTTACAAGGATCCGGTCAGTGGCATATGCCATTTTCTATACATCATAGCTGACCCTGAAAGGCATTCTAGATGGGCGACTCTATCCATCTTCCCCCTTAGTGAATGCAGTTCCGCATCTAACAGCTTGAAGATCCATCATCCAAGGAAACGACTCGTCCATTAAATCTATAGGACTGTGCACTATTCATAGAGAACAATAGAGAACATGGACAGCATCAATGAAAAATGAAGTGTAAAGGCATTAGTTAAATGGCCGTCAAAAAAAATCGGTCAGGTTAATGACCCCTATTCCCATGCAGTCGACTTAAAGAGGACCTTTCATGCGCTTGGACACATGTGGTTATATATACCGCTAGAAAGCCGACAGTGTGCTGAATTCGGCTTTCCCATTATGTGCTCCGGGGCAAGAGATATTGGTGCCGTTACTGAAAACTCTTCACTTCAGAAGAGAGTTCCTGAGAGTCTAGCTGGAAGCGCCCCTCCTGACAGTACTATACATAGCTCTGTACTGTCAGATGGGACGTTTCTTACCGCTCAACCATGATGCTAAGCTGTGAGGAACACCCACATTCCTCCTGACTATACTCATCCATAGACTAGTACTGGGGGGAAGTTACTCACAGCTCAGCGTCATGGCTTGGCAGTAAGGAATGCCCCCTCTGACAGTACAGAACTATGAACACACTGTCAGGAGGGGCATTCCCAGCTAGACTGTCAGGAATGCCCTTCTGAAGTGAAGAGATATCGGTAACAACACCAATATCTCTTGCCCTGGGGCACATAACAGGAAAGCTGACAATGCGCTGAATTCAGTGCACTGTCAGCTTTCTAGCGGTATATAAAACCACATGTGACCAAGAACATAAAAGGTCCTATTTAACACTGAATTCACATTTAGGCTTATTATTTTTGGTAACAGCAATTTTGAGAACACATTCATGTGAATGGGCCTATTCACAAGTCTGTTTCCTTTTAACGGACTGTTTTTCATGTCTGTCAAAAGAACTGACATTTCATGAACACAGTCCCAATAGAAATCGGTGGATTTGTTTTTAGCAGATTGACATCCTGGTTACGTCTGTTAAAAACGGATCAGTGGGTTGGGTCTAAAAAGAAAGGCCAATTTTGTAAAACGCCATCAAAAAAGGAAAAATGGAACAAACACAAAATGGCCATTAGATCCAACAAAAATGGCACTCCAGTGCGAATAAAGCCTTAGTGTGGCACTCTGGCTCAGTGGTAAGTAAAATAGTCTTGCAGAACTGGGGCCATGGGTAAGAATCTGACCAGGTCAACAGGTAACAGCTGTTCGTAGATTCTTATACATGTGAGAGGTTTGTCTGCTTGTAGTTTTATTCCTTCGGTGTAGGGAGGTTTGTAAATTACCGTAACTTACTATGAAATTTGTTTTAACATATGTGAGAAAATTGGATTAAAAACATCAATGGAGAACCTCAATGGATACGGCTAGGTGCCTACAAGACATCTTTGGGAGTTTATTGTTCCATGTAAGTCAGGACATAGAAGCCTCTTGTATCACTTATTAGGATAGAACATTTACCTGCAAACCAGGGACCACATCTGAACAAAGCAGAGGAACTGGATAACATGAGGGGCAAGAACCCCAAAACAGTTGTCTACATATGGATGTATCTGGTTTAGATGGGATGAGTTCATTTGTATCCTTTCCTACAAAGGAGCATTGCCTCTCGGTATTAAGCCTCCCACTCCGACCCCCTTAACAGTCTGCAAAATGGAGTATGGGATTGGTTGACAAAATGGAAGTTAATACCACAATACTGACATGGAAAGCTGCAAAAATGTTATCTTATGTTGTAGATCATGTGATGTACGAAGTGTCGACACAAACATGAAGAAAGCCAAAACCTGCGGAAATGAATGAATTATATTAAACATTATCATTCCAGGACGGACACATCATTTTCTGAACAAAACACACAGCCAAAAACCATTACATATTTGTGTAATGAGAGGTTTAGCAATAAGATGACAAATGACGGCCAGCTATGTATCTTATGTTCCAGGGAAGATGCTCATTTTGCAATACGTGCAAGTCCTACACTGTGTGGTGCATTTTATCAGACTGAATTAATAACAGATCTGGTGTAATATCAGATATTTCATATTTTGTAGCTGAGACTATTCTCACAATGGTCGTGTTCTGATTCATCATATGATCAAAACAGGAAAAACTGACAGAGTAAGGCTCGGTTCACACTAGCACTCAGTCTCCATTTGGAGATTCCATTCCCCATTATGCTTCAGAAAATTTTCAATCCAGCGTTGTATGGGGTCAATGGGATTCTGCAGGTAACCACTTTTTAAAGTTGATTGGGATTCAGTTTTTCAGGTCCCCGAGCAGATCCGAACAACGGAAACCCAAATGCTAGTGTGAACCTATTGTAAAGAAGGTAGGTGGAGTACCTGGGAAAAAAATGCATCTTTCCCCAATTATCAGGCTCTTTTTTTCTCTACCTCCCTTCTTCTTAAACTAACACTAAAGCTTTGGTCATACTTGCGTTGGGTGACTGTTCAGGGACCTCTGTCCCCAATTCCGCTTGAAGTATGCGGAGAGACAAGACCTGCAAGCTGGACCTTTCTATCACTGATTTCAAGTGACTGTTTTTTAAGCAGATTGGGTTTCTGTTCCCGAAGCGGAAACCCCAACGCTAGTGTGAACCTAGTGTAACTCTGAAATCTGAAAGACTGGCAGAAAGTTCCTCTCCTTAGAAGTCTCTGGAAAAGAGAGTGTGGAGAAAGGAAGAGAGACCAAATAAGAGAGAATAAGACACAAGGGAACTGATTTTCCTCAGTAGCTTAATAGTAAGTATTTTACGTATCACAGCTACTGGTCCGTATACCATTTAGAATGAATATTTTTATAGTTCAGGCATTGTTGGGAGTGGGGATGCCTAAAGTAGTCTGATCACCCATACAATACACTGAAACACTAATGCACTGCACTATATTGTAAACTCTGTTCACTTCTATCACATGCTGACTCTTATATTAAATTCTCTTTCGAAATATATGAGCTGTCTTATTTTCGGGGGATGTCTTATGCAGCGCCTGGAGCGGGGGACAATCGGCAGTCATGCCAGCGCTTCCTTAGTGGAACACCGGCATGACTGATGGTCGTAGGTGGTCCAGGAGGTGAAGGGGGGGGGCGTCTTATTTTCGGGGAAACAGGGTATATGATTTATTAATACATAGCATGACATGGCATAATGATGTATTAACATACTGCTGAAAAAAAAACAAAAAACAAAAAGTTCCGCAGACATCAGTGAAAAGGAAGCACAGGGATTGTGTATAAAATTTTCACCCATGCTATGCACAAAGACTTCATACCTGTCCATAGGGCTGGGCAATTAACTTAAAAAGACCAATCATTTATTAGGATAACCAACATGATTTTGTGCACATTGGTTATTTCAGTTTGGTTATTACATTATTTGTAAGCCTTTGCCTGCAGTTCCACTCAGGCCAAATACATCTGAACCGGAACTGCTATTATATATATATATATATATATATATATATATATATATATATATATATATATTCATACCCCAGAGTATAATTATAAGAGGCCCATGGGAAATATAACATAAAACCGTGTTACCCACCTCCCCTGGGTCCTGGAACTGGTCTTTAGTCGTCTTCCAGGATCCTGAATAACGTCATGGACCCATGAAGCCTATAAGCGGTTCTTAGCAGTCACGATGCAAAAATCACAATTGTGACAATACAATGTATGAATGAGATTAACTGAAACCTTATTCACTTGGGACAGTAAAATCTTGAGATTTTTTTTCCATTGGGATTGTGCAACAGCCAAAAACACATTTCTGTAAAGTAACTTGTGGCCTCAGCCTAAAGAGAACCAGTGTTAGGGGGATATCGTCACTCCTTGGGGAGAGACCACCATATAGGTGTGTGGAGACTTATTAAGCCTTTAGCACTCCACTTTGCAAGGGACCATGGGAAGAATATGCAAATCTGTCTTCCCTGATGTAATTAGGAAGACAGAATCTCAGTGATATGGCCCAATAAAGGCAATCATAGAATCCTCAAAATCTATTTGGATCGTCTTTTTTTACCAAGTCTTTTCCCTTCTTCACATATCGTCATTATGTAATGTTTAGCCATTGTTTTGACTGGGGACATATGAAGAAACTGTTATTATAATTTAGGCGGTTTCCATATTTCTTACATACTCCTACACCATGTCGTGACTCAACTGTATAATGTCAGCTCTTTAGTGTTATCGTTACGTTTACCCACATTATAAGTTTTCTTCTTCTTTTTAACAAAATGGGTGGAAAGTGTGAATAGGAAGTATTTTTGCTGTAAACAACCCTGATGAATTGTGGCCATTGAGTCACTGAAATATTATCTACACTATAGCATGTAGACACTGACACTTCTCCATAAACCCGGAAAATCAATTCAATCTAGACTCCCACTTTGCCAAAGGAAACGTTGTTGAAGCCGACCTCAGCAGACGCTGTGTAATGCTGCACGTAAACCACAATTCATCACGCCATGCAGCGTGTAATCCAGAGATGACCGGGAGTTGCCACACCACTGGCCGCTCTCCAACACCACAGGCTGGGCACCAATACAATGTTTCTTCACAAAGACAAGCTTCAAGCTGCCATATGCCTCCTGCATGGACAACATTACGTAATATCACATAATAAATCAACTATGACCCTGTCTGGTTAGTATGATGATCAGAAGACCCTTCATCTTAAAGCGGCAACACACTTTCCAATACAGTAAAATAAAAGGCAAAGTGTCAGGGTCACAAAAATCAATTAAGTTGAAACTTTTGAAACCTTCAGTTCTAAATACACTTATCTTATTGGCAACAATTTTACAAATTCCTCACCTTCCTGTGATTCACCATATGTGTGGTGTAGGATTACCCTATACGTGCAGACACCTAGTGGCTATGTTGTGAATTGCCACCTGTATTTTGGGATATGTGACAATATGGTGTTGAATATGTTTTAGGAGAAATTGGATTCTTTAACCCCCTACTGGTTAGGACGACCTGAGCTCGTTCAAGTTGAAAAGCTTAATACTGTATTGGACAAGTAGAACTTGTCCTCAGTTTAAGTGCAGAGAATCAGAACAGCTGATAGGACTGACAGTAAAGTAAAAGAAAACTTAGGGTGCATTCACACGATGTAAAATTGAGCGTGATCTGGCACGTATATGGCGTGTCAGAGTTTAAGCGCTCAAAAAGATCCCATTGATTTCAATGGGAGTTACGAGCGTATATGACGCGTTATTTTGCGCCCGTAATTTTGCTGCCGCATCGTGTGAACGCACCCTTACAAAGTATTCCTGGGAAATACTGGTTAAGGCTGGGACCCCACATAGCGTAAATGCCACAAATCTACATTACCTGCAAAGTGGATGGAATTCTGGCTAATCCCATCCAAACATTGCAAAAAAATATCCACAGCGGACTTGCCAAAATTAAAAAAAAGTAGCATTTTTGTAAATCGCAACATGCAAATTATTCCTACAAAAATGCTGGTGGTGTCCCTATAGGTATAATTGATGCAGAAAATCTGCAGAGGAAAACTGCAGACTTTCTGTGAAAAGCATTGCGGGAAATACCTTAGCCTAACACTGAAGTGCCCTCTGACCTCCGTTACACTGCTGCAATGTACATCACTTCTGTCCTTTCTTCTCACTTTCTTTCATCCCCTCTGCATTGACAAAGCCTCATGAGCTCTATTTTTCCCTCTTCCTCAACCCAAAAAAATAATAAAAGTTATTCAATATCATTCATTATGATAGGCCCCATAATTGTCCTTATCACAACTGCAACTTGTCCTGCAAAATACAAGATCTCATCATCAGCTACTTTGAAAGTAAAAATACAAAAGTGAACACAGTTATTATTGCCTATATGGTTAACGGGTAACTCTGATTTTTCGTTTTGTTTAGGCTATCGTGCCAAGGGGATTTTGCTACACATTTTTGTAATAAACTTAGTTAACCTATCTAACTTCCTATCTAATAAAAAACAGGCTGTAAAGTTCCCACTTGCAATACTCTAAAGCATTTCCAAATAAAGTCTCTCCCTATACGCGAGCAAGTGCCATATTTGCAATAGTGAGATGTGACCAAATGTTTAAAATTGTTTATATTATACATACAAAATATATGCAACAAATATATTCAATAGCTTATGAGAGATTTTAAGAAACAGAACGTTTCCCATTATGAATCTCCCTTAAGAAACTGGGCCTGACAGATTGCAATAATGTAAATGGATTCACACTCCAAGTATCCTATTAAACTCCACACATGCGAAAATGACATATTAGTATTAAGTAGCAGGTTCCAGATATTGGTATTAAATAGCAGATGCAATGCTTTGTAGTCAAGGAGCCAAAGCCAACACCTGCCAGGAAGCTCAAGGAGCATTACATCTCATAAAGCCCCATGCCAAAAAACAAGAACCTTACATTGCAAATATTAATGTCTTTCCTACCTGTGCTACCATTACCATTATTAAATATTACTTATATATGACACCGTGTGATATGTAGCATTAAAGACTTAATGTCATCTCAGTTACTAGAGGCAGAAAAGATTCCATGAGCGTCTAGAAGAAGTCAATTACCAAGAGGCCAAAACTAATTTCCTTTGGTTGGGTATTACTTTTTGTCCAAGTCCCTTCCAAGTCTGTCCTAATTGGTTGTCCTGTCAATCATCCTTGTTTTCTATGGAAGTAACGCGTTTGAGACCAGTTTTACACACCTATGACAGATGAGGTAAACATTTCTACTTTGCTCTTTCCTGGTGGTAAAATTTAGCTCAGAATTTCACCTCATTAATCTTTGAGACTTATTAATGAACCTGGCGTTAATGGACTACAAGGTGCAGACACGTTTATTTAGTCTGGAGAGTCTATGCACAGATTGTGATCGCTAACATCAAGCTCGTGCTTACAATCTTTTCTGTCTTATTGTTAGGATTGTGCAGAAACTGCGGCAATGATATGGGCGTCGCTGTCTGTTCCTCTGCACAATCCAGCGTTGCAGGGGTTAACCTGCCTTGCAACAGCCGGGTGTGGTCAACTCATTGATGGACTGGTGTGTCGACCAATGGACGCTCGGATTGGGCAGCTGGGCTATCTGCTGGTGACCGCCCCCTTGCCTATATAAGAGGGCTGGTCTGGACGCCCGGCGCTCTAAGATCAAACCAAATCTCAAACCAAACCTGAATTGATGTGTGTGTGGTGCTTGGGTTCCAGCCTGTAAAATATTTAGTGGCCCTAGTTAGTAAATTCCCCAGAGACAGCAATGCCATTGGTAGTTGGGCAGCATGCTGCCTTGTGTGTGTGAGTTGTGTGAAAGCTCATTAGGCCTTTGCAGTGTCAGTCAGTATTCACACTGACAGGTTGCTGGCTGTAGTTGCTTTGGGGGGTTGGGTGGAAATAGAAGCACACAGGGTTTGTTGGTCTCCGGCTAGTCCATGGAGTTCTGGTTAGCCAGTGTTTATTTGTAGCGGCTGCTCTGACTGCACAGGACTCTGTGACTGGTAACAGAGTACACCTGCTGATTTAATTTAGCTGGCAGTGACTTCAACTCTCAGACAGTATTCACACTTAGGTGTTAGCAGTCAGAAGCCCAGTGGGCTCCATAGAGTTTAGTTTGTTGTTTGTTTGTTTTTTTTAATAAACCCTGCTGACGATAACACTTATATACTCACACACTAGGACCAGTTCTATAGGAGAGCAACAAACCTATCTGTATCTTTTTGGAGTGTAGACATAACCCCGTACAGGCAAAGACAATTTCTATTGGAACTGGAGATAGAGACTGGCGACATGTTCTGTTTGGTACATAAGCTCCATTCACTCGCCACAGGCAATGGTGGTAAAAACAAATCATGCCATTACTGGTTATCAATAGTGGGCGAAGATCTGAGCACATGCGGCAGCCAGATCACGTGGACGCACCCTGAACACAAAGACATTTACACTATAATGAAAATGAAGTTTCAGGTGCTAAAAAAATTAACTGCATATGTCACATGAAGGTACATGCACAGCAGATAACAAACGGTGAAATGTTGTCCTCTCCTAAAATTATGAGAATATTCTGGTAGTTGTAGATGCGGAAGACTAGCATTGAGCATCAGAGATTAGTCTGGATTTCTTTTGGATTTGCCTGCAAAACTCTATATATCAGAGAAATGCGTCATAGAGGCCTCTTCCCTAATCAGCCATTACTCTGCACTGTACTGATAAGGGGCAATACCCTCAAAACAGCTGTATACACATGGGGGTCTCTTTTGTAGGAGACTCGTGTTTGGCTATAATTCCTAGCCATGTTGTAAGGAAATGCGTTACATACACATTCTATTATTAGAATCCCGTTTTTAGCTAAACCCACGTAGGAATAGCCTTAAGAAAAGCTATTCTTCCCCTACATTTAGAAGTCTTCTCTGTGTTGCCGTTCGGTATATATTCCCGTTTCTTCATTATGGTAATGAGTTTTCTCGCAGAACTGGGGGCGGTCCCAAGTACTCAATCAGCACTGGGGCGTCCCCAATGCTGCGAGAAAACACTCCAGCACCGCCGCCTTCTGCACTGCAAGAAAACCCATGACCATAATGAAGAAATCGGGAATATATACTGAACAGTGGCGCAGAGAAGACTTCTAAAGGTAGGGGAAGAATAGTCTTTCTTAAGGCTATTCCTACGTGGATTTAGCTAAAAATGGGATTTGCCAACCTTTAAGACTTATGTAGAGAGATACAGTTAAAGGGGTTATCCCACACAATGGTTTATTTTTTAATAGTGCTGCTAGTAGGGTACTCACCTCTCTCTGGGCCTACGTTTCTCTATATACAGGTCCCTATGTTGTTTGTCCCTGGTCACTGCTGCAGCTACTCACAGTCCTCAGCAGTCACCTATCACAAACAGCACATCACTCCTGTCACTTGCGCGTTTGTGAAAGGCGTCATTGTTCAGTCCTCCCACAAATGGGGCGTCAGCTAGGGGACCCGTATACAGATGAATGGAGCTGCTGCAGGTGGAACTACGGCTTGGGGCGAGGTGAGTAAAGTTTTGTTATGTTTTTGCCCCTACTAGCAGCACTCTAAGAAGAAAATGTTTGTCGTACAAAACTTACAATGATGTAACTGTGACGTCAGATGGTCCAGGCCATTTGCTCTGAGAGGTAGTGATCCTTCCGTGGACTGCTCACCCAGGAGAACTTTCTTGGAGCTGGAGAAGTACTTTGGTTTAATCATGAACTGCTGAGTCTGGCCATGCTGGAGGTTCATGGTTAGTGTCTGTGGTGGTACCATCCTGTTCAAGACAACAAAAACTATTTAAAGACATTTTATTTCGGGGAAAGGACTTCCAGAGGTACAGTACATGACAAGTAAATACATTTTGCTTAAAGGAACACTAACCCTAATATCCCAGGCCTCCCCCAATTAATCTTCTTCTCCTTTGATCCTACAAAGTCTCAAATTACAGTTAAAATATAAAAAAACATATAAAATAAATCTTTTGTACACGTTCCTGGATCTCAACCATGTCATCTCCTTCTCTTCATAGTCATGTGACAAGCTGTAAGACAAGTGGCTGCAACAGTCCAACAAGGATTGGCTAAGCTCCACCGCCAGGTCAACATATAATTTGTGACCGCTAAACTGTAAAGACTACACCCAAATAAAAAAGTTTTGGATTTTTTTTAATGTTATTCTGCGGGGTAGGAGCTCACAATTCTGTCTGAATGCAGCCCCGATGAGAGGGAGATTCTGAGCTCGCTGCAGACAGAAATATGTTGTCAAAATGAATCTATGCATGTTGGATATAGATTACTAAAAAATATCAGACTTTGGTAGTATTGTCCTTGTACCTTTCAACAGAAATAAATGTCCTGTTACTAAGAACGAAGATTAAATCTTTATTATGACTTTTACTTTCTGCCATTTTGTTCTACAGTAAAACTAAATTCCGTCATGAACCTCCCTGTGAATCCGCCCGGTACTAGATCATCTCTGATGAAGGTCACATGACCGAAACGTCATATATTCCGATCTAATTTGCACTTTATTCATATACGCTGATTAACTTTGTGTTCATGGCATTATCACCGTTCTAAAATATAGGTCATGTTCTATTTTTGTCCGTTTTCACGGACCCCTCCATTCACTCAAATGTATAGGAGATCTGTGTGTACCCTTGGGTACAATACCTCCGTTTTAGCAACTCGGTCATGTGAATAAAATTGTAGGGCCCATTCACACGGTGGAATTTGGTGCTGATTTTGAGGAGGATTCTACCTCAAAATCACTGCCAAATTCCACCCAGATTCTGCCTCCTGTTGCATTCAATGTAAGGCAAAGATCAATGCAGGACACTGAAAAAATAAGCCTCAAATTACTCTCCAAATTTCTCCATATGAACTTATCATGCTCTTCAGAATAAAAACAAACAAACAAACACAGTGGTTGACCATGCCAGATCTCTGTGATCAACTGCTGGATTTTACACCAGTGAGGAGGGTTGATAGTATGTTTTTAATCACTGCATTCTTGTTTTCTTCACATTTTACATTGCATGGAATCGGGGTTGTAAACTAACTTGTATGTGGTACCCAAACAAAGGAACCTATCTTTATCTCTGCAGAAGAAGCCTACTACATAATAGTGTCTAATGGGCAAAGTGACAGTCAGGTAACAGGCTTGTAGAAAGAGTGACCAAGACCGGACTGTAGCACCACTGTTTCTATAAAATGGCAGACAGTGGTAACAATATTTTGTTAGTGAATTAAGAAAGAGAAGTCTGTAGCAAAAATAACTAAGCTTTGAAGGTAAATGAGAGGACTGTTTGCGAAGGTCTAAGACAAATGTAGAGGTTTTTATTTTTTCATTGGAGCTAAGTTCTAACTTTATGCTTGTGGGATGACTTCCCCAGACCGCATCACACCAGAGGCCTCCTGTAATTGATACTGTTTCTTTGGCTTTATACTGTATATGGCCAAGCTTGCTACATGTCTTTTTGTTAAAGAAAGTAAACTGGAGAGAAGAAACAGTTATAGCACTAAAAAAATGTGCACAAAAATGGTCCATCTTAATAGATATAAAATTCACCCCAATAACCTAAGTAACTGTAGAACAGTCGGTCAGATACAACACAATTCCCGAATTATCCCAGCCAATAAAGGGTCAATTTTTTTTGCATTTCACTTCCCATGTGAACTGTTTATTGTTATAAATGCTGTCGGTCATAAAACGACATCATAACAGGAAAGTATTAGCGAATTCCTAGAAATATTACCTAAACCAAAGGCCTTTTCTATTACTAAGGCAGTAATTGTTCCAAGTATACAGTGTGAAAGGCCTGGAAAATCCATTCTATAAAAAGCAACCTTCATAGTTCTCCTAATGAAGCAGCGCTGTACACAGTCAATGAGAAGACGGCTGCCTGAGAAAGTGATATATATGCAGATGTCAACACCAACCTGGCTCCTGGCTTGTTAATTAGCTCCATAAACAGTCAGGGAAGCAATCTCCGCTGACCTAATCCTGCTGTCAGTGCAAGCATTATGGCAGCAGCAAGGTAATGCTTATCACATAGGAGATTAACAACCTAATCCCAAGTAGCCAATGGCAGCCCATGAACATTCCTGTCTGTATAACCTTTCAGCAACCGCTATCTCCCCTAGAGATTTATAAAATGTGCAAACCCTACCCTGTGTCAACCACATATTAGCACAATGAATAAACACTTGGAGAAGAAGTTGCATCATGCCTACTCCATAACCTAAGGAGGTGAGGCACGACACAGGGATTCAAGAGGAGCTGGGGGTTGGAGTGTCAACTATGTAGGCATGAAACGTCTTATAGGACTCCTCTATGAAATAGGTAAGTAATTCAGTTCTACCAACTGTAACTATCCCATTGACCCTTGCTACGTAACTAGGATGTATGAGTATCTAGCTTACCTTATATCCTAGTCATGTTACAAGGCCTGTTAAAGGTCTGGACTTTGACTTATAAAGTTATAACATTAGGTGTCACTTGTTTGTGAGTCTAATTTACATAGGGATCCAAAGACACCAAAAGAACCCTATATCATACACCCATAGCTCAAGATCTGTAAGTCATAACACGGTTGGTGACAATGCCAGATATCTGCAAACACTGATGAGGAAGGTTGGTAGTACGGTCTCATATTGAGAAGGAGATTGCATCCAGAGCACTTTAAAGGGGCATTCCCACGTCGCATACTCACCAGTCTTCACTGCTGTAAAATCTTCTTTCTTCCTGGTTTCTTGCGTCATTTGGTGGGCGGGGTTTCACATGCAACCTGCCGTTTAGCTCCGCCACCCAAATTAGTGTGTAGCCCCGCCCACCACATAACGTGATCCTATGGGGCGGCTGAAGGGCCTGTCATGTCAGCAAAGGTCCTCAAACAACACTATATGCACAATATTGGACTATGAAGTACAGGCAGGAGCAATTCCATTCTGTGTTACACACAGACTGCCTGTCTCTGCCATAATGAACAACCATAACTCCCAGCTAGCCTGATAACTGGGAGAACAGAAGACGAGTTTAGAAATGAAAGCAGCTCCTCTCCCCTATCTGAGAGCAGGAAGCTAGGTCACGTGGTGTACACACAGGAATGGATAGAAACATAGACTTGCTCCTGTGCACTTAGCCCCTCCTCCCTCCCCCCTGAGAGCAGGCAGCTACATCACTTCACTTTTGAGCAGATAAGTCAGGGCTGTGGCCACAAAGAATTGAATAAAGTAAGATAGTGAACAAACAAAGCAGTTTTGCTGAAGCAATGTATTTAGGAAAAGTCTTACATCCACATTAACAAGCAGTATAGATAGGATCCTTGTGATGGGACAACCCCTTTAACTAAAAAGTACCACAGGGTTTCTTGGTGGATTAAACCACCAGGGACTTTCTATCTCTCCACCAGTTTATTTTTAGGACTATTTCTTATTCAGCTGACAAGCTAGTTCTTATGACAACTCCCTACTCTGAACTCGCAATACTTGGTAGAGTAATAACATGAATTATCCTGTATACAGACTGAACAAACAAATACAACTTTCTGTACCTTCAAAATTTTATGACTACTGTTGTCACTTCTGTACCAGCTACAAAAAAGGCAGCTTAGCTATGGCCTCTGACAGATATCTATTGAAACTCACCCAATGCCGTTGGTTAAACCAAAGGCTTTTCCTATTACTAAAGCAGTAATTGTTCCAAGTGTACAGTGTGACAGGCCTGTAAAATCCATTCTAGAAAAAGCAACCATCAGGTTTCCATTGCCAGCATAGTATACAGTGGCGTAGCTAGGAGTGGCGGGGCCCCGTGGCAAACTTTTGACATGGCCCCCACCCTCCAACCAACACCGAAGACCTCGACTGACCCCTTCCTATGCATCCCATACCCATTATGCCCCATAGTGGCCCCTGCACAAACTATTATGTCCCTCAGTGGCCCCTCCACATAGTATTATCCTCCATAGTGGCCCCTCCACACAGTATTATTCCCCATAGTGGCCCCTCCACACAGTAGTATCCCCCATAGTGGCCCCTGCACACAGTATTATGTCCCTTAGTGGCCCCTGCACACAGTATTGTACCCCATAGTGGCCCCTGCACACAGTATTATGCTCCACTGTGGACACCCATAAACAATTATTATACCCCAGAGTATAATAATCAGAGACCCAGGGGGAAAAACATAAAAAACCTCTGTTGCTCACAAATCTCCCAGCTCCTACGCTGTTAGTCAATCTTCAATTACGTCAGACGTCACATAACCCAGGATGCAGACCGGGGTCATGAGACGTCAGACGACTAGGCCGAAGCCTGCCCGAATCGTGGAGAGGTAAGTAACAGTGTTTTTTTTGTTTCTTACCTCTCCCGGACCGCCGATCATTATACTCAGGGGTCCGAAAAGACCCCCGAGTACGATGATAGCAGCGGTAGCGGCTGTCACCGGGCCCCTAATGTCCCGGGCCCTGTGGCAGATGCCTCTGCTGCTATGGCGGTAGTTACGCCACTGATAGTATAGTATGGTGCACTAATATGTGCAGTAAAAAAACACTGCAAAACAGAAACCTCACCAACCAATTCAAGACGCATCATGAAGGACATGTCTTGTTCCTGTTAAAGTGAAATGAGGTGCAAGCAGAGCGTAAAGGGGTTGTTTTGACAATGGCTCATATATGGGTTGAAAAAAGGAAAAGAAGTGAGCTTTATGCAAAAGACATTTAAGACGTAATATAACTTCATATAAGGGAGATGCCCTACTGAGGAAAAAAAACAACCGAGTCACAGATGCAATGCTCACCTTACAATTTCCCGCTGCTGCATGGCTGCCCTGCTGGTCTCTGCTTCCAGGTCCCTCTGAACATGCAGGAAACGTCCGTCAGCCAGTCACCGGCTGCAGCAGTGACCATCTCACCTAGTGATTCCAGGTTGTTGGTAGGAGCCAGGAGGCAGAGACCAGCAGGGCAACCATGCAGCACCAGGAAGTGGACCATTGGGGAACTGATGATGTAGATGTGATTTCTTTATTTAACCCATTATGAGCCAGTTGCCAATTTGTTTTTACTCCCAGCAGGACAATCCCTTTAATATACTGTAAAACATTACATTAGGTGTTATATGCCATGTGCCAAGTCATTTGTATAGAATACAAAAGTGAAGCTACATCATGCTCTGTCCGTCAGCCTAGAAGATTAACTCGGAGTATGACTATATAGTGAAGACGGGACCACCCGGTGGAATCAGTGGCTACGGCCTTCAACTGGGGATTTCTCAATTTTGTGAATGACTTACGAGCAGCTGAAAAGGCATAAATATGGTCTCATTTTTATTTCCAGCAGTGAATTTCTCAGGGAAGGGTTACATTACTATTATACATTGCAAGCTCCCAGCAATGAAAAGGATTAACACATCTGCTGAGGAATCCTCTCATTTCATGGAGATTTACAGAATAGTAAAAAGCATATTTCATTAACCAAAACCAGTTTTGTACTGGTCACACACCTGGTCATCGTATTCGGGAGGAATTTTTAGTGTACACATGGAAACATGTCTACTCTCCTGCCATATCGCATAGGAACAATTTCATTTAAATTTCAATCACAGATAAAATACTCAGGATTTCCTAAATTATAACACAGATATAGTATGACCTCACATGCTATAGTTACACATTATGGAAGTTATGTGGATTGTTTTTGTTTACTAGGATAAGCTAGGGCTGGGCGATTATGATGTAAATCAACATAACCATTAATTGTACATTTTATCTTGAGTATGATTAAAGAATTATTCATTTTAGTACCCTGCCCTTTTCACAGGCTATGCCCCCTATTTATAAGCCACGCCACTAAGGGCTCGTTCACATCTGCGCCCGGTCTCCATTCATGCAGGTTTCCGTTTCCTACACAAAACTGAGCAGAAGACAGAAACCTGCAGGACTCTTTCAAACCCATTCACGCAGTACCCTGTGTCTGGTTTAAAAAAAACTGGTTTTGCAGCGGAGAGCATAAAACGCTCACCGGCTCACACGGCTGGACCCGGTCTGACAGCTTTCCATCTTCTGCATGCAGAAGACGGAAAGCTCAGAACGGACTCCGGGTGCTAGTGTGAACCTAGCGTAAGGGTAGGTTCACACAGGGTTTTTTGGTCCGGAACCTGAGGCGGAGGCCACCTCAGGTTCCGGACCAAAACACGGGTAGCTGCGACTGGATGCCGATGCTCTGTAACAGCATCCAGTCGCACACTCTGCTCCAGATTAGGCCCAAATGAATCGGCCTAATCAGGTGGGAGTGTCTTCAGGCAGATGTCGTGAGGCAAATCCGCCTAAAAGAATGAGCATTTTGCTTCTTTTTCCGGGAGCCGGAACAAACAGCTCCCGGAAAAATGAACTGACCGGCTCCCATTGATTTCAATGGAAGCCGTGTCTTTGGTCAGGATTTTGAGGCAGATACAGCCTCAAAATCCTAACCAAAAGACCCCGTGTGAACTTACCCTAAATCTTGCTTTCATTTGTTCTTATATCAGCAATCCTGATTGGATAGTGTACAGTTAGACACATACCCTCTAGCCAATGGCAGTGTCGGACATGGTGGCACGAATTAAAATCACATTATTAACTGAGCCCTAGGAAACGCCATCAGTATCTGTTTGGTAGGGGGTCCAACTTCTCGTTGAAGTGGCTGAATTGCAACTGTGGTTGTATGGTGACTATGACATAACAGTTATTCATTATAGTTAACTACAATTTTAACAAATCATGGTTGAGCCCCTGTCTAAGACATGATCTTCATCTGAGTTATGCATAAAAAAGCCAAAACGGCTGTGACACCTCTTCATACTAGAAAATATTAGGAGTCAGACCCCTTATTGATCAGAAAGTAAAGGTATACAGTATGTCAGTAACAGGGAGAAAATTACATTGAGCAACTCTCAGGTGTGAAGGACCACAAAAGGACCGTGCATATAGAAGCATCATCAAACATTGGATAGAAGGAAAGACCATTAGGACCGATCAATAGGGGTTTCTATTATAGGGCATCTACAACATGCTCTGGAGGTGTGAATTTTATTTCAGCGCATATACAAGCTGCTGTGCTAAAGCAAAGGTCTACTAGTCCGGGTCTTAAATTTTTCCATTTTTAAAGGTGGTGAAGCATACGATGTGCAAATGAGAAAAAAAATGAGTCTTCGTAGCACCTCTTACACCTTCTGTCTGCTCAGAACGCTTTACGACTGATAAAATCTGCTTTTATAGCGGTCCTGAAACAATGGGCCCTGACTGGTGTAAGGTGTGTCGGAATTATCAAGAAGCTCCAACCTACACACGGTAAGTCAGGTGTGTGCCAGAACAGAAGTGTACACCAGTCAGAAACTGACGGAGAATTCCTGTATAACTCACACCACAAAACTGGCATAGGTTACATTAATATATTAGCTCGAGGTGCCGCCCCCCCCCCCCCCCCCCCCCACCACCGGTCACCTGGCTTAGATCCATCGGTAAATTCCCTCCATTCATTTCTATCTAGTAACAGATGCATTTTAGGTTTGTAAAGTTAATAAAAGGTGAATTTACATGTTAAAACTACAATAACCCCAGCTAGGAAATGTCACTTTTATTCTCTGCATATTTTTCTGAGTTTCCAGTCCCCAGTTCCAGTTTTTCTTATGTATGGTTTAAACTGGGTCAAGAAAGCAATAAATCATTAAAATACTCTTGCAGATGGACATCTGTTTTACTAACAAAAATTCCAGCTTCACAAACCATGTTCCTCTTTACAAGAATGT
This sequence comes from Leptodactylus fuscus, assembly GCF_031893055.1. Taxonomy (NCBI): domain Eukaryota; kingdom Metazoa; phylum Chordata; class Amphibia; order Anura; family Leptodactylidae; genus Leptodactylus; species Leptodactylus fuscus. The sequence goes on from NC_134267.1 coordinate 44,272,383, forward strand.
AGTATTTTATTTGGGGGGGATTTTTTTTGTTATTTTTTGGAATGAGCTCTAATACTTTTAAGAATGGCCGAAACTGGAAAAATCCTTTCATGTAGGATTTACATATATAGTGTATTTGCAGGACTTAAAGCTCATATCACATCTATAGGGGTATAGAATCGCTATAAGAAAAGCCAAAACGTACACCAGGAAAAAGATATAAAGTAAGATTGTAAAAAGAAGTTATTGTGGAGAAACTAAAGGGGTCTTATAAGACTTTAATATTGATGATGTAACCCAAGGTCATCAATATTCGGCTGGTGGGGGTCCATCTCCTAGCTGAGTATCTGTTATGGAAATCCAGTTGAGGGATTTTATGAAAGACACTGCCACAAAGGTCCCTAATATGGAAGTTTTTTTTCCCGGCAGTATTCTTGCAAGGATTGCTGCAGCTCCGCCGATGTTTTTAACCTTTGCAAACCACTCAAACCATTTAGTAAACCAGCTACATAAGGTGGCATGCAGCTATACATAGATGAGATCTATGAAAATCTCATCCGCTAAATCGGTACTATACAATACAGCAGACTGGTGATATCTAACCGCTTGTGTGAGGACACAGCCTTAAGATTTGAAGATTAAGCTTAAGGCTGGTCTTACACGCCGTAATGTAAGTCTGCAAATGGTCCGCAATTGAGGGTTTTCAATTGCAGACAGATTATATTCAGTGCGGCCTTTTACACCATCGGATATTTTATCCATGGTGTCCGGGCCGCAACCGAGCTCCCCAATTTATAGAGCAGGTCCGCAAAGGCCGTGAATTGTGGCATTGAACGGACTCGCCCCTAGAACTCTAAGGGCGAGTGCGGCAGGACACGGGCGTCTGTGGTGTCTACATTGCCGATCAGCAACTAGTGACCGTAGGAAGCCTGGATGATTTCACTCGCGCGTCGGAGGGCTGTACAGACCTTACTGAGCATGCGCAGTACGCTCTGTTCGGCAAAGACTTCGTGGAGCGTACTGAGTGTCTGCGCAATTGCGGCCTCGAAAATATGGCCGCCGGCATGCACAGTTGGCTCTACTAGTGTCTCGCTGGCAGAGCCGACTGCGCAGATGTCGGAGATGACGCAGAAGGAAGACGACAAGAGAAGGGGAGGATGCAGCTGACGAAGGAGGCATTGCTGGAGAGAGTTCTCAAGCAGCAGTGGGGACGCCCCCATCGCCATTTGAGCGCTGGGGCCTGCCCCCATTGCTGCAAGAGAGCTCATTAGCATACCGGTAAAAACCGGGATTTCTAAGGAACGGCGCCGCGGAGCCTTTCTAAAGGCTATTCCGACGTCTAAAGCAGAAAAAATAGCTATTTAGTGGTAGAATCCCTTAAAAATAGACATACCATTAGAAAAAGAGTGTCTATTAAATGGCAACAAGGATAAGAAAAAAATTCATATAAATCCTCTTTAAATACCGGAAATAAAGGCAGGTGAGAATGGCAAAACCCAATAAATGGTTTGCATAGAAAATAGATTTTTCTTTTTTTAAAAAAAAAAAATTAAAAAAATTAGAACTGGTCAGCGGTGAGACACATTTCAGCAGAAAGCGTCCGGGGGATCATTTATCTTTCTTGCAGAATTAAATTGGTGGATTACAATAAAAGACCTGGGACATCTCCGGTGCATAAACAGCATGGGGCCACTAAGAATAGATGGTGATCAGGCCATTCATCATGCTTTGAGCATTGAGTGATGGTGAGTTTATGATCAGGAGACCTGTTCAAGGCAACAACACAGAAGAGAAAACTGAAAAGGAAAAGATTAATTGTCACTGTCACAGCCAAAGTTACAATTCTTTACACTCCATAGACAAAAAAAATACTATGAAAATGTACCATTGTATCCCCGCCACAAGCAGCCATCACTTTCAATAGACAGTTACATTTTTTTTGTGTTTCTTTCAAATAAAAGTTTATATAAAAGTGCTGAAAGAAAATTTTAAGTGGAAAAATAAAATATACCGGTACCTTAGTATAAAGCACAAGTATTCCCCGACTGGCTACCAAAAGAGGGGATAAATTCTATACTGTATTCTGTACGTAATCCTCATTCTGGTTTTAAGGACAGTAAATGAAGCCTAATCTATGTATAATAATAATACTATAGTTTCCAGTATACTCCACTATATACTATTCTAGCATACAACTCGGCTATAGTCAGTCCAGCATTTCGGGTGCTGTCCCACTGTTCCGGGCAGCAGGTCCCAATCAGAACTCTTTGCACTTAGGACACAGATACAATTTAATACAATAGTGATACAGCTCTGTGCTCCAGCAGGCAGACCACTTAAGGGGACACTGTATAATTTGGAGGCCACTGGAGGGAATACTGTATTATGTGGAGGAGACATTAAATTATGTAGGATCCACTTGAGGGGACATAAAATTATGTAGGGGAGCCAGTTATGAAACTGTTGCATTGGATCCACCAATGGGTTAAAATAGTCCTGCCCCAGGGGCTGCCCTCAAAAATTTTTTTAAGGTTTGGGGCCCGTGGTGTGACTCTCCCTTGACCGTGTATACTGACCATTCTTTTTGCTCTGCCCTGAGTGCACTTGCTCCTTAGATGTTCAAGGGGTGACTCTGGTCCATGCTTATACTGTATTTGGAGTAATGTGTATGTTCCTGTGCACGTTTTTCTGTTGTCTCTCGTTTTCTACTCTCGTCCTCTGCAGGTTGGAAGAAGATTTAGACCTCTCTCTCGACTTTCTAGATTTGGACTTTCTACTGGATGATTTTTGCAAGCCTTCAATTACTAATATGGACTTTGCAGCATGGTTTTTGGTTCTTGTTCTGTTTGTTCCACGGTTGCTTTGGATTGTGTACCCTTTGCCATCTCTTATGTCTTGTTTTTTCTTGTACTGTAATTTGTTATATACTTTCTCAATAAAATGAGTTAAAAAAAAAAAAGTCCTGCCCCATGTTTTGTCTCTGTCCCACTATGAAGTAATGAGTATAGACATATTGGACACAATGGTGCTCAGTGTATAACACAAGACAAATCAAAAAGTCAATACCCCAGTGATAACAGTAATGTAAAAGAATGATAGACCTTACATACAGGCAGAAGCATTTGTCTGCAGTTACTGAACTCTGTTACAAATGTGACAGATTTGAGGTAATTTCTAGAAATTGCTATTTATGCTTATCCCTTATGTGATCCAAGAAGACCCACCAACCCTGGTAACACATTCATACACGTCACTGTGCCAGGTGCCACAGCTTAGATCAAGCTTCATTCATTTGATGCACTTCATTCTGCTGACTGGTGGGTTCATTCTGCTGACTGGTGGGTTCATTCTTCTGACTGGTGGCTTTCAGGACTCACACCCTGCCGATCATATACTAGTGGTCTAAAGATAGGTCAACAATGGGAATTCATGAAACATAAACTGCATGTAATCCAAGACTTAAAGACTTACGCACATGGTTTATTGTGTTCTCTTGACAAGTTCTTAGTCATAGAAGGTCAGTCTTTAAAAGGGGTGAATCCATTATTGAAGCCATGTAGCTGGATCCGCATAGGCTTCCTTCAGAAGAGTTGATAATGAAATAAAAGCAAATCTTTTGCTATCAAAAAGTATGATCTAATGCTTGAAATAAAAGATGGAATTTTCAATATATTACGAGCGTCTTCACATACTTTATTCTGCATTGCAAACATGTTAAATCTCCGCCAGGATTCGGTTACCTCATAATCCAATCATGCAACCCCCATATGATGCTCAGTTGGCCTTAAAACAAGAACATGTTCCCAATAGTTTAAGATTTCAAAGCAAAGACTGAAATAATCCTACAAATATTAATAAAGAATAGGGGGGCATGTCATTATTAGGGACGTCCCGTGGGCCGCAGGTTGTTATCTTCATCTTAGGTCTCTTTTATCATGTTCTGGTCTACAGAAAAGCTAAACAGTGGTGATGATTACCGACAGCGCTCGCTCTCCTGAGATCTGGAGCTCTGCTTTTAATGACTTGGATAGAGACATATTTATTTTAGCCCTTTCCTTATGTAGCTACAATAATTTTGATTCTAGACAGTCATAATCGCTGAATGCATGTTGTCTCTCTCCGAGCCAATGAGAAACTCCATGAATGCATCTATTCCAAGACACCAAATAAATCACCATTCCGGCTGAATTCATTCTGGAACGTAAATGTTTCTGCTTTCATTACATGAGAGTCGTCATCCTTTAGAAATGTTCTGCCATGGATAGAATATACAAGCAAACTCATGAAAAAAAAAGACAAATCGTTTTATTACATCTCCTCAGACATAGCGTCCGGTGTCTGCTCAAGAACACAATGGGGTAACAGAGATTTTTCTAGTTAAAGAACTTTCTCTACATTAACCATAAAACAACACTTTACATTTTACATTTGTTTCACTTTTGCAACACTGAAAGTTAAATACTCAATTACGTCATAATGGTAACAATGACAAGTGGAAATGGCGCGGAGACTCCCACCAATTGCAGCAAAGGCTGCTGTGTTCTACGCATAACAACAATCTGAGGACTGTTGGAGCGCTGTACTCAGTTATCTCCAATAGACCGATACAAGTCAATGTAGCAGTAAGTATACATGTGCACATAAGGGACTCAAGGACATCATAGCTGTGGATAGTTGATAAGTGCAATACAATTTATATATATTGTACATTGTAGGGAAGGTAACTCGGTAGCAGCAATGGTGTGGACCCAACCAGTTAGAGACAGGGACATGATGTCTGGGGCAAACAGGTTTATTTGGAAAAACAGCACGTCAGGCACAGAATAAGCAAAAAAAAAAAAAAAAAAAACAGCCTTAACTTCAGGCAAAACAAAAAACCTGCTCGTCCGAGCGCTAACTAAACAGTAAAAACTAACTATACGTGTGGCTTACTACCAAACAAACAAACAAAACAAAGTAGCAAAGTACAGTCTCACCACACTCTCAGTGTCAGGACAGACGCAGGCGCCTCCTCTCGCTCCCAGGATCTGCTCTGTAGTGCAGGCTCTACAGACTTTTATGGCCTAGTAACAAGCCCACAAGCCACACCTGGGGCTGAGGCCTATTCAAGACCCGCACTGGACCACAGATATATCAAAAACCTGGGGCTGATATACCGGGACTCCAGCACTCTGCCTGTCACCTTCTCACAACACATACAAAAAAGTTTCTTTACTTATCTTATATAGTATTATTACATTTTAGTCCTGTGTTCGCAATTCAGCTGCTGTTGCTTGAAATTGGAAGCAGTCACCAATCTTTTCTTCTGACATAGTCCTGCAAGCATTGCTGAGCTCCTATGACAACGCAGTTATGTGATAAAATTATTCTACATCAGATTAGTGAGCAGTCCCAGAGTAAAAACTTTATGTTCCACATTGCAGATCTACTGATCCATCTTTATAAATATAATAGGATATGCTCTGAAAGCTACAGAACTGTGAATGCAGCTCTAGGCTACAATACACTATCAAAGGTGTGTTCTGCAAGCTCAAGACAATCAATTGTTCTAGTTTTACCAAGCAGATCATGGTAGCTAAAAGAGTTTTTTGGGAATTTACGGTTTACTGTTGCACTTGGATGACAGTTGCAGCCTTTTCATTGTATACCGGGCACAATGTAATACAATGAGTAGCAGCAGTACCTGGTACTGCAGATCACTTGTATTCACTAGAATAGGACTAAGTAGCAGAAAGACCAGGTCACTGGTGGAACCATCACTAAAAAGAGATCATAGCATTCAACTGAGTGTCCATCTCCATTGCTTCAGCTGACCTGTGGTGAGGTCGGGAGTCAGACCCTCAGTGATCTGATTTTTGTGACCTATCCTACAATTCGGCTATCAATACAAAAGTATCAGGAAACTGAAGATAGCTCATGAAGCCTTTGTCAATGGCAGAACTTATGACCTGAGAAACACTAGATCCGTCACAGCCCGGCCCTTCTTTTGTCATTGACTTCCTATTATCAATTACCATGTCAATCCTATCCCAAAACACAAAAAAACTGTAAGACACTGTATCAACAGCGAAGAAAATTGTAAATCTGATTCCGTCTTTTTAAAACAAGGACAGCGCCACTAAAACTGTCCCAGTAAGCGACAAGCATTGTTCTACGTCTTCCACGCTACAAAAAGTCTTTTCCAGTTGACTACACTGTAATTGCCATTAATGACACATATAAAATAGAAAAAACACAGAAAACATAAAACTGGATAGGAAGACAAGGAATCGTGAAAAATGGTGCTGAGGTTGGAGGCCAGACAGATATTCATTTGATTCTAATAGGACTGGATGGCTCAAAAAAGATTTATGTGTAAGAATCAGAAAAAAAGAGAATGGATTAACATAGGGGGCCTAACCAGCAGACACACAAGTCAAGGAGCGCAATGAATAAAATATAAGCACGCCGTGACAAGTGACAAGCGCTATTGAAAGCAACACAAAGAGCCGTGAAGGCGTTCTGCTCGCTTACAGTAGCCTGCATTCTGCTACCTGGAGCTTTCCATTTCTATGTAGGGCTCGCAGCTGGTACGACTTGGGAGGTAGTGGTCAATAGTCGCTGTTGGGAACTGTCATTCCCAAAGTTTTGATCCCTCTAATTTGCTATAGGTATGCAGTTTACATTGTATACCTTGGAAGTTCTATGTACTATGATCTATCCACTTTATATCTCATTCAGTTGCAATGCATTACATTACACTCAGCTATCATATCGCTCATGTTGTCATTGGCCCAAGCCTGATTCCATATGGCAACAACCACCCAACGTTTGAGACGAGTGAACTGTTCCATGCATGTTCTTAGAGATATCTACAGCTCGGTTGTGAAGCGGTGCCAGGATTCCAGAAGTGCGGCTAACTCTAAAGTAAAACATTTCTGCCTGCCTTTATCAAACAGCCCTGACAGGCGGCCTGAGCCTAGCGATTCTTGGCATGGAAAGGCCCTGTCTAGACTAAATAAGCTCAGCCTGACTTAAGCAGACAGCTTTTAAATTCCAACTATTTACTGAAAGCCTGAAGTTCCTTACCTCAACTGCTTCAACTTAGCAATATCTGGGCGACACTGATTTACTAAGGATCGGAGAGAATGAGATTTACTGTACAAACATGGCACTGCTTTACAGAGTAGCATTCATTTCTGCTTCAGATGGAGCATGGAATATTGCAGCCTAAAAAGATGGCACATATGTTTTACCCATCATCAATATCCACTCACGTGGCATTCTGTACTACATGTTAAGCTCAGATATTACTTTTACAGAATACATTTTATTGATTAAACAGCATTGTATATTTACACCATTCACCATGCAGTGTAATGTATTATACTTATTCTAATGGTTGGTACAATTATAGCTTTTTAGGTTTAAAGGGATCCTATCATTAAAACTCATTTTTTTCTGCCTAACACATAGGAATAGCCTTAAGAAAGTCTATTCTTCTCCAACCTTTAGATGTCTTTTCCGCGGCACCGTTCAGTATATAATCTGGTTTTCGTTGGTATGCAAATGAGTTCTCTCGCAGCACTGGGGGCGGGCCCCAGCACTCAAACAGCACTGGGGGCGTCCCCAATGCTGCGAGAGAACTCTCCAGCGCCGCCTCCATCTTCTTCCGGGGGTTGGCTTCAAAGTTCTAGGCCTCGGGCAAAGCCGACTGCACATGCCCGCCAACCACATGAAAATGGCCGCTAGGGGGCACACGGTGGCTCAGTGGTTAGCACTGCAGCCTTGCAGCACTGGAGTCCTGGTGTTCAAATCCCGCCAAGGGCATAAAACCATCTGCAAGGAGTTTGTATGTTCTCCCCGTGTTTGAAAGGATTTCCATCCCATATTCCAAAAAAAAAAAAGACATACTGATAGGAAAAAATGTACATTGTGAGCTCTATGTGGGGCTCACAATCTACATAAAAAAAAGAAAATGGCCGCTTACACAGTATTGCAGTCGGCCTACAAGTTTGAAGATACCGCCGGAAGAAGACGTGAAGAAGAACCGTTCCTGAAGAAGATGGAGGTGGCGCTGGAGAGTTCTCTCGCAGCATTGGGGACACCCCCAGTGCTGTTTAAGCACTGGGGCACGCCCCCAGTGCGTCAAGAGAACTAATTTGCATACTGACGAAACCCAGATTATATACTGAACGGCAGCGCAGAGAAGACATCTAAAGGTAGGAGAAGAATAGCCTTTCTTAAGGCTATTACGACATGGTAGCCAGAGAAAAATGAGTTTTTAGGATCCCTTTAACTAGTTTAACACAGTATTAGAATATATTATTAAAAAAAAAAAATTATGTTGCTGTATTCCAAAAGTTATTCCCCGGCACCATTCTCACTACTTAACTGTATGTTGAGGTGCAAGAAGTTACAGTTACCATGATGAGTTGAGCGTGCAAGTGTATAGAGCGGCATGCATGGGCCGCCTAAGTGAAGGGATCTCGCAGCAAGGCACAACCACAGGAGTACATATTCAAGAAATGAAGAGCTGCAGCATAACAGAAGTTCATGCAAGTTTATATATATTGCAATATTAGCTTCTGCCCGCAACTTCGTCTGCGTGTTGTTGGCGTCGATGATCCGCCTGCTCCGACGTTTTAGCAGTTCTTAAGCTGGCCTGCCGCTGAACTTGTTCCTTGCACCGTGCCTGTGATTGTTCCGGCATCTCAGCAGCTCACTGGGATGCCATATAATGAGCGTGTTTTTGGCATTGAGGATCTACCTGCTCCGGTATTTCACCTGCTCTAACAGCCGCTTGATGCCTAGCTTGCTCAATCCTCCTTAGCTCCGCTTGAGGAGAAGTCTGTTGACTTGTGGCTACCTTCATGGCTCTCTTTTTATGAGAATTTTGCAACAAATTAGATTTTAGTTTTCCCAGCATGATTAAAATTGGGAAACTGCCAATTTGGATTAAAGGGATTTTCCCATCTCAGTGTCTCAGCAGGGTCTGCTTCTCATTGCCTGAATTTCTCTCCCCCTCCTCCCTCTGGCTGAACAGGACACAAAACACATATACAGATCAGATAATATGCAGATGGACTCATTGTTATCTGTGTCTTTACATAGAGAGATAACAGCTTTATCAGAAAAATGCAATTAGCTGAATGATTGTCCTGCAGGCAAGAGTAGTTTAATATAGTATATTAACATAAATTAATAACAATCAAGAAGCCATGTCATGTACCCGGATAAAAATATCCTATGTGTTAATCCAGGTTATAAACTATCTATGTGCCAAATTTCATCCAAATCTGTTCAGCCGTTTTTGCGTGATTGAGTAACAAACATCCAAACACACAAACTATAATATTACTAGGACTAGGATAATATTACTAGGACTAGGATAGGATAGGATATAGGGGTGTAAAAGTTTAAACCCCCTAAGGACGTACGATGTACACTGTACATCATAATGTCGTGCAGGGAGTATGGAAAGGGCTCAGGAGTATTCTTCAAACAAAAGGGCTATAATGCAGCCGACACTTGCCACTAAAATCCCTGAGTGGTCAGTTGTGTTCACAGCATCTAAACAGAATCCACAAATGGGTGCTGTGATTTTGAAACTGATCAGTGTACTGCAAAAAAAAAAATAACAAAAATAATATTGAATAATTATATTTAAAAAAAAATTATATATAATTATATAAAAAATCAAAGTGGCTGAATTGACTTTTTTTTTTTTTGCTGTTATGCCTTTCAAAAACTTGTAACAAAAAGTGATCAAAATGCCATTCCCCAGAACAGTAGGAATAAAATCTATGTTCCTTGTCCTGCAAGAAAAAAGCCCTTGCACAGCTCCGTTCACAGTATTGCAATGCAAAAAGTAAAAAAAAAAAAGTTTATTTTTTTTTAATGTATTAAAAAATGATATAACTATATACCTTTGGTATCCCCACAATCATACTGATGCCCTGAACATCGGTAACGTGCCCGAGTGCCGAGAAGCCCACACTACATGGTAAATGCTACCAAATCCCATTTCAACTCATTAGAAAACTATATAATCTGAAATTTCCCAATTGAGGGACTATAAGGGTGCATTCAGACTACGTAACGCCGGGCGTGTATGAGAGCCGTACACGCCGGCATTACGGCAGACTGCCGAACACTTCCCATTCACTTCAATGGGAGCGCTCGTAACAGCGGCGTTTACGAGCGCTCCCATTGAAGTGAATGGGAAGTGTTCGGCAGTCTGCCGTAATGCCGGCGTGTACGGCTCTCATACACGCCCGGCGTTACGTAGTCTGAATGCACCCTTAGGGTGCATTCACACTGAGTAAACGCTAGCTTATTTTGTAGAGTAAAATTACACTTGTAAATTTTGCTATCCCATTGACTTCAATGACATTTTACAGGCGTATTTTTACAGGCGTATTTTTTACAGGCGTATTTTTTACAGGCGTATTTTTACACTTGTAAAAAAATATCATTGAAGTCAATGGGATAGCAAAATTTACAAGTGTAATTTTACTCTACAAAATAAGCTAGCGTTTACTCAGTGTGAATGCACCCTTACAGGATTATCTTATCTTAACAACAAATTTCTCAACTCAGTAACTGAGTAGCTGTGAAATATAACACAGGCATTTCTGGAAACAATATAAGAAGTCCTACAAGCAGCTGTGAATAGATTCATGTTGTTCTTCCTGGTGACAGACTTCCTTTAAGAAGGATGAGCAGGATAGGCCATAAATAACTGATCAGTAGGGGCCCCAATATGGATCAGTTGTTTGGGACCACTTCCAACACCCGTACTCTGCAAGGAAGGAGAAGCAGATAGCGCCGGTCCCTGTATAGTGGCCAGAACTGTTACTGCAGCTCAGCTCCCACTGACTTCAATGGAAACTAAGCTGCAGTTCTAGTGCTCAGCCACTTCACAGAGCACCTTTATTAAACCACAAAGCTCCCCCCCCCAACACCTTCTCTTCCATGATAAATGGTGGACACATCTAGACATCACTAGTTCTTCCATTCTCTGCGCCTAAATAAAATGGCGTTGGCGGGATATAAATCTTAACTATGGACTTAACAGACTAAACAACAAAATTCCACAGGGCAAATGTTATGTTGCCAAAGTAAGTCTCTTATTCTTATCTATATTCTTGTTCAGTGCCTTTAACCCTTCAAAGACTTCTTCCAAACATGCTCAGCAGCAGTCAGACAGGGAAATATAGCTCATGAACTGGGTCCATGCCATACAGAGTGAGGGCGGGCTAGTCACACAGCTAACACTTGCTGATGGCTTCCAGGATCGGCAACCCATCATATGACAAGACACCATCTATGGACAAGGTTCACCCTGGCGTTCGGGTTTCTGTCCTTCGGGTCTGCATGGTAACTGGGACATTGTACAATTCAGAGTAACACACAAGATTGGCAAAAACCGTGGCGTTTTGCAGTACATGCAAAGTGGATAGGATTCTGGTTAATCCCATCCACACATTGCAGAAAAATATCTGCAGTGGACACCCTGTGATTTCAAAAACATTGCGTTTTTGTAGATCGCAACATGTCAATTATACCTACAGAAACACTGGCGTATAATAGAAGTAGAAAGTCCGCAGTGGAAAACTCCATGGACTTCCTGTGAAAAGTGCTGCGGGAAAAAACGCGATGTGGGATGGCAACTTTAGGCTAACATAAAGTTTCCATTGTTTGCAACAAGAACTAAGACTTTAACCGCAGCTTTCATAACTTGGTATCATGCAAGTGTATGACAATGCGAAGTCCTGAGGCCTCATCCGGCACTGACACCGCTGTCAGAACAGGATTGATGGCTGTCCTACCTACAACAGGTGGCGTCTTCTGTTAGCAATTTTCTCTTTCAAAGTCATAAAACTTGGGAATGCCTAAGGAATCAATAGCATCTGCGAGCCAGCGGCCGAGGACAGCTCTCTTCACGTCTGGACTTTGTGTTTGTACAGTAGGTTACAGAGAAGATAGCAGTCACACATGATCCTTACCTCATAACATAAACACTTTCATTTAGATTTACTGCATTTTCTTCATTTCTGACATTTTTACATGTGCTTCAATGGTTAACCTGAAATGAGCTTATATTCTGCCTTGACATATCGCTTACCCAAGTATGTACCCATTGCATGCAATGCACCTTCTGAAAAAATCTGGGAGATCGGACAGATAAAAGGAGTTCTCCAAGATATAAATCAATCATCAATATCAGAATTGTGAGGGTCCAACTCACAAGACCCCTGCTAACCAAATGACTGAATGGGCTCTTCATTGTATACTATGGTAGTACATCCCTGTACATTATGTAGCAACTGTGCTTGGTATAGCAGCTCTGTCCCATTTACTTGAATGATACTGAGTTGAAGATGGAGTGATGGCACAATCGCTAAGAAGAGGCCGAAGTACACGCCAAAGAGAAGCAGCCTCTTCAGACAGCTGATCACAGACTGGCCAGACCCCATGAATCGGATGTTGGAAACCTAAGGATAGGAAATTCTCATACAAACCCTACAATGACGCCAAACGGTCATTAAGGGGGCGTTCACACTACCGTCGGTGTCCGACAGGTAGTGTCCGCTCCTAGTGTCCGTTCAAAATCTGGCACGGACATTAGGAGCGGACACTAGCTGTGTCCGTGACACCTGTCATTTATTTCAATGGGCATCGGGTGCGTTCTTTTGCACTCCGTGCCCGTCCTTCCCTGTCCGCAAGTGAAGATGTCTGACTTCTCAAGCGGACAGAAAAACCCTACATGCAGGGTTCACGGACACAGCTAGTGTCCGCTCCTAATGTCCGTGCCAGATTTTGAGCGGACACTAGGAGCGGACACTACCTGTCGGACACCGACGGTAGTGTGAACGCTCCCTAACAATGGATCAATCTGTCCATTTTTCATAGCCAAGTCACGGACACAGTTGTGTGGCCTAAGCAGCCGCTTTATACTACCACATTGCCTACAGGAAATAACTGTATACACTTGGAGTTCAGACATCTTAGGGTCACAGGTACCAATGGACCAAATATTATTACTACATTGAGGCTCCATTCTCACGGAGTAACGCGCCACTCATTTAGACATGTATACACGTGTCAGAGTGCGGCGCTTTAAAACAGATCCCATTGATTTCAATGGGTGCCGGCATACGCACGCTACACATTGAAATCAATGGGAGGCTTTGTAACCCATGGATTTCAATGTGTAGCGCACGTATGGCGACACCCATTGAAATCAATGGGATCTGTTTTGAAGCGCCGCGCTCTGACACATGTATACGTGTGTAAATGAGTGGTGCGTTACTCCGAGAGAACGGAGCCTAAGGCTAAGTCCCCATGTAGAGAAAAAAAAAAAATGCTCCAGAAACTCATTGCATTTTTTCTGCAGCGTTTTTCATTATGTTTTTTTTGCAGAGTTTTCCTCGGCAGACTTTCTGCCTCTATTATACCTATACAGAAAACGTCAGCATATCCGCAGGTATAATTGACAAGCTGCGATTGTGAAAAACACAGGAGCTGTAAAATGCTTCTTTTTTGACACCATGTTTCCGCTGCAGGAAAACACTATATAAGGGTGAATGCACACTACGTAACGCCGGGCGTGTATGAGAGCCGTACACGCCGGCGTTACAGCAGGGCTGCCGAACATTTCCCATTCACTTCAATGGGAGCGCTCGTAAACGCCGCTGTTACGAGCGCTCCCATTGAAGTGAATGGGAAGTGTTCGGCAGCCCTGCTGTAACGCCGGCGTGTACGGCTCTCATACACGCCCGGCGTTACATAGTGTGCATGCACCCTAAGGGTGAATTCACACTGAGTAAACGCTAGCTTATTCTGAACGTAAAACACGTTCAGAATAAGCGGCATCTAAAGCAGCTCCATTCATTTCTATGGGAGCGGGGATACGAGCGCTCCCCATAGAAATGAATGGGCTGCTTCTTTCACTCCGTGCAGTCCCATTGAAGTGAATGGGGAGTGCCGGCGTATACGGCAAGCTCTGCTCATGCCGGAGCATACACGCCGGCACTCCCCATTCACTTCAATGGGACTGCACGGAGTGAAAGAAGCAGCCCATTCATTTCTATGGGGAGCGCTCGTATCCCCGCTCCCATAGAAATGAATGGAGCTGCTTTAGACGCCGCTTATTCTGAACGTGTATTACGTTCAGAATAAGCTAGCGTTTACTCAGTGTGAATGCACCCTTAGTGTGAATAGTGGTGTATCACGGTAGAAGGTGCCCCCTCCTCCTTTTGACTACCCAGCTCTTGAGATGTGCCCAGCGTTTATTAAAGGCACCCTCCGTGCATCTGATAGACATATTAATAGTGACACGTATAATCCTTTGCACTTTTTCTGGAAGTCTGAGATTCATCAAAGCACTTACAAAACCAAACTGAGCAAAGATCTGCAAAGTCATTTTGAAGGTCGCAACCTTGAATTCCATGCTGATGCCATTATGAACACACCAGGGAACCGAAATGAATTTTATAAGAGGCTTCTGACAGATGTACAGTATAGCTTCAGTATAAAGTAAAATGTAGTTAGTATCAAAAGTGGAATCCTGCAATGCTGCAAGAGGAAACCTTGCAATGAGAATGTAGACAGTCACACAGAGAAGGGAGCACACTCATATTCACATATATACTGGATATAAACAAGGTGCAATCTCTGGGCAGTCTCTAGGTGGAATACAATGAAAAATGGCCTGGAAAATGGGGAGATTTGCCATAATACATCGTCCACAGGTCCATATGGACAAAGGGTTTAATGTCCCAAATTGCCCTTTTTTTAACCCTTAAGTACTATCATACACCACTATCATACACATATCATTATGATAGACACCATGATAGTACTTAAGGGTTAAAAGGGTTAATACCATCCCTGCTCACAATAAACATTTCTACTTACCCAGCTCTTGTACTCAAGGCGCCGGCACAGTTATTCAGTGGAGCCAGGGGAGTGCACCTCAGCTTCAGTGCGCATGCGCTGAACGTTCTCTAAAGAACTGTGCAGGTGCCGGGAGCACCAGAGAGGAGTCCGATGGATTTGCCTCTAGGTATTTAAAAACGTTTTTGTTTCTTTTTAAATGTGGACATGATGGCATTGTGCCAGATCTATATGGGACACTAAACCCCAATCCATTATGACCTGTTGGTGGTTTAGTGTCCCATATCAACCGCACAGTTTCCCTGTAAAGAGGATTTATCCCCTCTCCTGACATGCCTGTTTTACTGATTGTCATACTTGTATTCCCCTTAAAATAATTCTGTTCTTAAAGCTATACATTGTGCTGTTCCTGCTAGAAATGTCTACATTGACAACTGGGTGTTACAAGTTGGGGTGTGTCCCTAAACAGACTGACACTATCCAATCCACGCTACAGAGCCAGAATGTGCAGTGAGACACCCTTTTGAAAAAGATAATGGTAACACCAGGTTCTTAATATATGCATACATTTCCAGGAGTAGTAATAGAGGAAAGACAAAGCTCCGAGTGCTGAACAAGATGCTCTAGAATTCTTATTTTGAGACAACTACAAGTATTTACTACAACAGACAGAAGTCTGGAGTCAGGAGTGGGAATGGACTCTCTAAGATGGCTACAACCATCAGCACCATCCGAGGTGCACTGTAGTGACATCACCACAAACGTCATGACAGTCTGAAGGACAAGTTAGGGGTCCTCATTGAGGTCTTCCTCTAGTTTGAGGTTCTTAGGCCTTACAGTTTTTCCTCTGAGCATTACTAACCTCAGAATATTTAGGCTTTGACTGAACATGGCAAGTGCAGGCTGGAATCCCTTACACACATATTGTTCCTAAAGTAACTGGACCCTCCGATCTATTCCTCATACAACCTGGCTGTAAACTATCAAAGGGAACATTTTTCCTTTGAACCATGTGCAGTAAAATGCACACATTACTTTCTGATGTCCATATGAGATTGCAGGTAGTATACCACAAACACACAGGAGTCTGCACAGAATGTGGACATCACGGATATATATGTGTATTCACTTTATATTTTTACACGGTTTTAGCTGAGCTTTGCTGTAGGATCAATGGTGAAATGACCAAACAATCTATACAGTTGTGAAACAGACCGATATATGATCGAAATTACAGGGAACCTGCTACTAATGTACTCTGATCTATAATGTTACAGAGAAGCCGAGTAGATTAATAAATAGTTTTACAGGGAAAGATTCTATATGCTGTGATTTCATGATCTGAATATTTGATCACTTTGGATTTAGGAGTCCAGTAGGCGGTCCTACACAGTGATTGACAGGTATACAGGAAATATAGGTCTGCCCGTTTCACTCCTAAATCCAGAGTAAGTGGAGAGTTGGGTCAATAAATAAGAAGATATAGAGAATATATTCCCCAAAAAAATATCTATAATGGAGTAATCTTGAAAAAGAAAGTTTGGGGCAAAATGATCAATGGCTGCTGCAGGATGATAGATTTATTACATCTTTACACTGTCTAGCCTAAGCGTCTACCGCTTGCCTTACTTTGTGCTGGAATACCGGTATGGCACAATTCAGGCACACCAGAAAACTGGCACAGATGGGAAGAGTTGCGGTACATGTGCGCCACTCCCAACTTTCTGCCCTTTTTACAAAAGTGGTGAGAGCACTAGAGGATACCTCATCCCAACAAATTTACTATACCTGCACCAGAAAACTGCCGTGAGTAATACTAGACATCTACACCAGTAAATTTCAATGTTGGCGCACAACATTGTGCCAGAATTACTTAGAGGCCAGAGTCTCTCAAGAATTCAGGTACATCTTGAGCCAACAGGGAAATTTATTAAGGCTGGTGTATGAAACTTCAGTTTTAGGCTAAGTTCAATTCTTTGATAGAGTCTTTATTAGAGACTCCTCCTGCAGAAACCACCGGAATTCAGCAGAAAGAAAAGTCCAGCACATTGTCGGTTACAGAATAAAAAACGGCAGACACCCGGCTGATTTCATGGTCCAGGTCATTTAGGTCCCCTGACAGATCCGAATGACGGACATCCATGTGCAGATGTAAACTTAGCCTTAATAAATTTTCCCGACATTGTCCCATCTAAACCTACAGTTCACTTTGCATCTTGTAAATTGACAAAAAGAAACGATTCACACTTCTATTTTTTTTAAAACCTCATTACTTTTCAGCATTTTTTCCACGCCTGCCTAAAACATCTGCACAATATTATATGCCCCCTATATGTTTTTCATATAAGCCTTGCCCATTGTTGAGATTTGTTACTACTACCTCTCTTGAAAGGAAAAATAGTATAGGTTACAGGTTTTAGGCTTTTGGTGAAGACAAGTTGATCCAATGTTTTATACTGACTGTCAAATTTGGAGTCGGGAACTTCTTTCGATGACATAGGGCAATTGCTTCTTTATAGTATACATGGTGCCATTTATAATACTGGTCTCATGTGGATTTTAGGCTCCATGCTCAGCGCCTACGTCCGTACCCCCTATTGTTTAGCGATGTCTCTGCTAGTCCTAACTTTTCTTTTGGAACCAATTCCAACATTCATTCATTGACATCTCACATCCGACCTCACTTTTCCAGTCGCATGCTCTGGAAATCTGGTATTGAGGTTTGCACTCGACCAATAAGAGAAGCCGCTCACTGTGTGGAAAAGAAATCAATGAGGCCATGAAGTAATGACTGAGTGGACACAGGCGGCCTTTATAGTTGGGAGGCCACAAGCCGTAAAATGAAGGCAATCATCTAGCAATTCATCTCAATTAGAAAGATCTGATGGAAAGAATTCTGCGCTAATAGCTGGTTACAGAAATCTACACCATCAAGCTCCCAATGAAGCATCGCTTTATAGCATTACTATACATAGAATGGATTCACATATATTACTTGTCCCAAAAAATTGTTATATTGGACACAACTGGTGACCACCACTGGGCAGAGAAACACGACGTGCAATGTTCTGCTAATGGACAACTTCAGCAACACAACTAATAGCAGTGGACACAAAGTGGTACCCAGAGGAAATTATGGGATCACATTCAACAATACTACCTTTGATGTTTTTGTTATAGAGAGAGCTGGATATATGTGAAAAGGGTGTAAGAACCATAATTCTGTATATAGCCCACTGGGTGGCCACAAATACAGGCATGGTGACTTTAAAGAAACATGCCTAGTACATGACAAGGAGTAAGGCTGTATTCACACTGAGTAACGCTGGCGTTTTTTGTGCTTATTTTTGCACATAGCGCGGCGTTAACGCGGCGTACACACGGCGCTACGCGGCGTTAAGTGCAAAAATAAGCACAAAAAACGCCAGCGTTACTCAGTGTGAATACAGCCTAAGTGTTCCTGGATAACAAACATTGCGTGTTCTATATCTCCCAGTAGGTGGTGCTACACCTGGTAATACAACCACAACTGTATAGAGTCCTACATTGGGATGACTACACTAGAACTAATCAGGACTATAATCACTCAGAAAGTCACAGTGTATTGCAATGAGATTCTGTTCACACCACATCTGACGTGTACCTACAGCACATGCATCAAGAAAATCTGATCAAATAGATCGATAGATAATAGATGTTGCTATAACTGAGTCCGGGTATACACATAAGAGCACATACGTACTGTATATTTGTGCTCCATGACATTGCACAAGTAAACTAAAGTTTGCCACCTGCAGCCCAATAACATATTACAAGCTGTGGTTAGGAGCGGACATGGGGAGTGTCAGTAATTTATTGTAACTCAATGTTTGTTGCCACTTATTGCATTAAGAATAACACCTGTATTCATATTATCCCAGACTTGTCATTTCCCTGTTACACTATAGAAACACTATTTCCTAACATACCAGCAGTATTATTTACAGCTGCTATTAACTGAACAGAACAGTGCTGGAAATGACAGGCTGCTTGCCGTAAGACATGTATAAGATGTATAACCATCAATAATAAAGACAGCCGTTATCATTACATCACTGTTCTGCCCCGATGTTGCCTATAGATATACATGTAGCTTGACTCTATAGTAAAGATGAAATTCTTGGCAGTGACACCCGGCCCCAACTGTTTGGGACTGCAGCTGCACCTGGTACTATAGAGAGTACAGAGCTGGGAGCTCAGGGCTCCCTACAAGGTAAGGCTGCAACTAGGGTTGAGCCGATCTTGAGATTTCAGGATCATTTTTAAAATCCGATTTCTTATCATTTTCCATTTGAACCTGATCCCAATTCCAATGCAAGTCAATTTTAAAAACGATCCTATTCACTACACAGCATGGAGTCTAAAAATTGAACGCTTTAATTGTTAGACTCCACGCTATGAAGTGATTAAAAAAAATCCTCTAACTACTTAGTCCCCCCTGCTGTCCACTTACCTGAACAGATCGCTGGTCCGGTCCCCGCTGTTCTTGGTCCTCTTCTCGCCTCGCTTCCCCCGCCTCCCAGGTTAGTGTTACAGACCTAGAAAGATGGCGCGGCTTGTGCTTTAGGAGAGTGTGGGCGGGTACAGGACAGAGAGACGTGACACCCACACTCTCCTAAGCCACAAGCCCCGCCTTCTTCCTAGGTCTGTAACACTAACCTGGGAGGTGGGGGCAGCGAGAAGAGGACCGAGAACAGCGAGGACAGGACCAGCGATCTGCGCAGGTAAGTGTTAGCTACTAGAGATGTTAGCTAGTCTCCCATTAGAATGAATGGACGCAGCCAGCGTGCAGGGTGTTAAGCGGCCGGACGCCGGCACAGGCTGTGTGTCGGCTGCATCCATTCATTCCTATGGGACCTAGCTAAAATTGTTAGCTTTTCTACTGGCCAAGCATTGTGAGAAATAACCTTCGGCCACGATCCCACCTAAAAAGATCGGGATCAGAATTCCGATCACGATAGTGAAATTTAATTGATCGGCCATCGGAATCCGATCTTTTCCGATACCGATCGCTCAACCCTAGACTGCAACTCAGTTTCCTTTAAGGTGATTGTAACATCACAAAGCCACTGTACAATGTGCCAAGCACTTTGCTTCTGGCTCTGTACACTGTAGTATATTGTAGGGGGTCGAGAAGCAGTTCTGAACAGCTGATCAGTAAAGGGGTTGGGTGTCGGCCCTTCACTTTTCAGATTTTAATGATCAAAAATAGGCGAGAAAACCTCACACTTAATCACTGCAAATAAGATTTTTTTCATTTACGCATAATAGGAGATTCTTTTTCTAATCCAGCCCCTTGGAATATAACACTGCTATATGTACTTGCTTCCATCTCAATAGCTACTGATAATATTCTGTCATCATTTCACATGACATAAACTTAAAGAAGCACTCCACTAATTTTTTTTGTCCCCTTTCCCCTTTGAAAATGAGCCTGCGTGCACTAAGATGCTACCAGAAGCTTTTCCCTCTCTCCCCAATAAGAACATATGCAAGCAAGTGTATGGAGGTGATGTGAGAGATAGTTGATGACCAACAGCTATCTAATGTGTACGGCTAGCCTTATAATCAGTAGCTAATGTTGCTGAAAAAGTGGATAAGCTGTTATGGGGCATATATCGGAGTGCCTTCTAAACACTGCCATTCGACAGTAAAGCAGTGGCATAAATTTTCATCCATGAGGTGGCATGAAAAATAGAAAGGTATGTAATATGCCTTGTGACTTTTGACAAATCTGCAATACTGTATATGTCATTTTGATAAATTTCATTTGTCCTCAGGCACATGAAGTTTTATATACCACTAGAAAGCCGACAGTGCGCTGAATTCAATTTCCCGTTATGTGCTTCAGTGCAAGAGATATCAGTGGCGTTACCGATCTCAGCCCACTGTCAGAAAGTTGTTACTGTCCTTCCTGACAGTACTCGTCCATAGCGCTATACTGTCAGAGGGGGTGTTCGTTACCGCCATCGATGACGCAAAGCTGTGTAGGGAATGTCCCTTCCCTGACTGTATTGGAGTGACGTTCCTCACAGTTTAGCGTCATCGCTGGGCGGTAAGTAAGGCCCCCTCTGACAGTACAGAGCTATGGACGAGAACTGTCGGGGTGTGTGTTCCTCACAGCCCAGCTAGACTGTCAGGAACGCCTTTTTGACAGTGGGCTGAGATCGGTAACGGCACCGATATCTCCAGCCACGGGGCACATAACTGAATTCAGAGCACTGTCTGCTTTTAAGCAGTATATGAAACCGCATACCCGAGGACATAAATGGTCCTCTTTAAACATTATGACGTTACTATGCCAGCAATGATCAATTTTTTCTGTATAAACTTAGCAATTCACTGTGAATGTAGCTCCACGACTCTACTAATGTAAAAAATGAACATGAATATCTACTAATGCATTGTACCATTTAGGCTATGACTAGGGAAAAAAATGTAGTCAGAACAAGTTGTGTAAAATTGTGGAATGACAGTGACACAACCTCACTGTTGGAAACCACTGCAAAATCGTCAACTCAGTTTGACATTCAAAGGAAGGCCATCTGTAATCTTTTCTCATTATGTCACTATAGCCTTCAGCCTTACTTTCTGCGGAGGAAGCTCAATTCACATTTGTCACCTGTTCAGCCTATGCATTTTGATAAGAGTTACACAGTGACTTTTGTTCATGTGATGGTTTAGTAAAATCACAGGTTGCTGCATCTTGTAACTACAATGTTTTGTTATTGGGGAAAAGGTCGATCATGACAAGTTTTACCAGGTTTGCATGATTTAAAAGGGTTATCAAGTTTCCAAAATGTTTCTACAAATTCATCCATAGCAGTGCTAAATCCTCACTGTTCCCTTGGGCACCCTTTGCTTGGCTTTATTTTTCTTGCTCTTCCTTTTATCACTGATACTACAGTCATGGCCAAAAGTTTTGAGAATGACACAAATATTATGCTTTCACATGATCTGCTGCCCTCTGGTTTTTATGTGTGTTTGTCAGATGTTTTTATCACATACAGAAATATAATTGCAATCATATTATGAGTAACAAAAGCTTATATTGACAGTTAGAATGAGTTAATGCAGCGTTGCAATATTTGCAGTGTTGACCCTTCTTCTTCAGGACCTCTGCAATTCTCCCTGGCATGCTCTCAATCAACTTCTGGACCAAATCCTGACTGATAGCAGTCCATTCTTGCACAATCAATGCTTGCATTTGGTCAGAATTTGTAGGTTTTTGTTTGTCCACCTGTCTCTTGATGATTGACCACAAGTTCTCAATGGGATTAAGATCTGGGGAGTTTTCAGGCCATGGACCCAAAATCTCTATGTTTTGTTCCCTGAGCCATTTAGTTATCACCTTTGCTTTATGGCAAGGTGCTCCACCATGCTGGAAAAGGCATTGTTGATCGCCAAACTGCTCTTGGACGGTTGGGAGAAGTTGATCTTGGAGGACATTCTGGTGCCATTCTGTATTCATGGCTGTGTTTTTAGGCAAGACTGTGAGAGAGCCGATTCCCTTGGCTGAGAAGCAACCCCACACATGAATGGTTTCAGTTGGAATGCGTTAATGCAATGTTTCTTTAGAGATAACCATGGTTAACAATGAGAAACAATGATGCCAAGCACCAGCCTCCTTTTAAAGTGTCCAGTGGTGTCATTCTTACTTAATCATGAAAGATTGATCTCCAGCCCTGTCCTCATCAACACCCACACCTGTGTTAATGGAGCAATCATTGAAACGATGTTAGCTGGTCCTTTTAAGGTAGGGCTGCAATGATGTTGAAATGTGTTTTGGGGGATAAAGTTCATTTTCTAGGCAAATATTGACTTTGCAGGTAATTGCTGTTAAGCTGATCACTCTTTATAACATTCTGGAGTATATGCAAATTGCCATTAGAACAACTGAAGCAGTAGACTTTGTAAAAATTAATATTTGTATCATTCTCAAAACTTTTGGCCATGACTATACATGAAATGAATCTGTGGGCAGAATACATTTCCCATGATTCATCTGTCTGCTTTCATTTTGAGTACCCTTCTCTTCTCCATTCTCTCCTGCAATTGAATCACTAGTAATAATTAGTGATGAGCGAGTAGTATTAGATTGAATACCTCGCCGGCATAGGAGTGTGTGTAATCGGTCGAACACCAGGGGGTTAAACGCATCGAATAGTCGAAGCATTTAACCCCTTGGTGTTCGGCCGATTATATTCCTATGTCAGCGAGGTTTTCAATCGAATACTACTCGCTCATCACTAGTAATAATCATTACCACATCTGAGGTCACATGATGCTGTGATGTTTCATTTGCAAACTCCCTACCCCTTCCCCATGTGAGCATCAAACACAGAGACTGAGAGCAGGCAGATGAATCATGGGAAATGTAGTTTGTCCACATAATCACTGCATGTAAATAACAGTGATTCAAGGAGCAGAAAGTAAAATAAATATCAAGCAAACGGTGCACAAGGGAACAGTGAGGATTTAGCTCTGCTGTGGATGAATTTGCAGATATTTTTTAGAAGATGAATAACACAATGTGGAGCCCTGGCCTAAAACTGTCAAATATTTAATATGTGTAAAAGAATAACATTGTAGATCTGTGCATTAATACTGTATATAGTATACCAATATGTCAGAAAAGTGATGAAAATTAGCTGTAAACTTACTGAGGCTGCGATACGATGATTTGTGGCTTTTGCTTCAGTGCTAGCGTCACTTGTCCCTGAGTGGATTCGGGAGATGCTTGTACCTTCTTTGGCACTGACTGTGGAGCTGCCTGTTGAGGGATGGGTCGCTGTGGGGGGGCTGGAGCCCCTGCACCCTGACTATGTGTACCTGTAGAAGACGTGTCTTGGGTTGCTTTATCTTCACAAACTTTTCCTTTAGTTCCTGGTTTGCAAACACAAAGATGTGGACGAAGGCACATTCCACCATTTTGACACGGAGGAGAACAATTTGCTGTTGAAGAAGACAAACAAAGTAATGAGAGTGACAGCAGCAAAGATAGGGCAGATTTATGATGCACCTGCACCAGAAAAATAGTGTAAAATAGTTGTCACTTGCAACAAATCACCATCGGCCCTGTGAGATTTATCAACATTTATGTAAATGATTGCTGAAATCTATACCAGCCACAAGCTGGAGCCGTGTCATAAATTAGGAACATTCTCCTAGCCTAGAATAATATTATGTTAATATTCGATATGCTCAATGTTTTTATACGGAAAAGAAAGACAATTTATTGTTCAATGTAAAGTTATATCCCTTTCTGTATCAATTGCTCACAAGGTCCCTGCCTGTTGTCATTACATGGAAAGTGACACTGCATACGAATATCTACTGGATAAAATCTGCCCTGGTCATGTGATGGACACATGGCGGGAGTTAGAAATTTAGTGACGTCAGCTTCTAAATATTATATTATAGAGTATTAATAATGTATAATGAACTAATACAATACAGAGCCTATTGTATGTTTACTTTCATAGGAATTTACAAATATAAGGAGCTATAAGGAACGCCCTTCTGACAGCGGGGAGATATCGGTCCCAAACTAACGGCACCGAAATCTGCACCACATTCTGGGCACATACTGGGAAGGCTGAAAGTGCACTGAATTCAGCGCACTGTCGGCTTTCTAGCGCTACATGAAACCGCATATGCCTGAGGACATGAATGGTCTTCTTTAAAAAATCTAATTAATATTTAGCACCAAATAAAGCGCCATTTTCCTCCGTGTGAATGGACCCTAAGACATTAGGTGCATCTTGCAATGCAAGGGAGATGAAGACTGGCATAGGATACCCCAGTCTTGAGAAATGACTTCTTTTTACATATTATGCAGACACTCGTCCGATTTAACAAGTTCACATTAACGAATATCACAACCTAAAAAAAAAAACAGGGAAACCTGAGCTAAGTATTTGTATTTTCTACAAAAGACATTTCAATAAGTTATATAGGGAAGCGCAATGTGCCTTTAAAATGCAGTGATCTCATAGGTCAAAGATCACAAATGTGTTTTTTAGGACTGCAGACAGACATAAACTGTATTTCTTTTACAACTTGTGTAATAGCCGTAAAGACAACAAACACTGACAGGACTGATGTATAGAAGGACGGCGTCACAATTTATGCACATGTGCCTTATAAACACAGGATCTCAGGCTGGCTGCAACTGCACTATATATATATATATATATATATATATATATATATATATATATATATATATATATTATATATATATATATATATATATATATATATATATATATATATATATATGACACTGGTAACAATTTATTAGAGTGTACAAAGTGTTCTCAATAAGGAGGGGGGAACAAGCCGATGCCAAAAACCTCTGAGCACAAAATGATTGGGCATGTTAAAATTCAACAAGTCTGATCCTTCTGTCCCACAAATTCAGAGGTGCAGGACACCCCAGGTTCAGTCCAAGTTCATCTAATGTGTATGGCCACCTTAACTTTCTTAGTGGCCGAGGAGATTCCTGCAGGCAGGGCAGAGCAAACTACAGTCAGCTGGATGAAGAAACGTCGCTCCGTCTATAAAGAAATACGACAAAATTTCAACAGTATATTGGCTTGAACTATTTAGGCATAATAATAATAATGACAAGTACGCCTTAAATCCACAGCCACCATCCTGGATACTGCAAAAAAGGAATAAAAACAATTCTAAAAACTTACTAAAGCCTCCAAAAAGCTCAAATTTTACTTTGAACAGTTGACATAAAAAGTGCAGTGATCAGCAACATTCACCACTCCGCACGTCACCGACAGGTTCATCTCAGGACTCTTTTACATAGTAGTAGGCAGAAACAACAGTGATTTTGCAATCCTAACTTTTATCCAAGAGCCAATGTGAGTATGGTATAAAAACACACGTCTCCGCTACATGGCAGGTGTCCTGTTGTTGTACGGCTTCCCAGAATTACAATGTTCCACTACACTGAAGATCTATTGAGTTAGCCACATAAACACGCAGGCACCTTCCTCTCTGGGTCTTTTTGAAATGATTTTAAAGAATAATATTGAGCGATGTGAGACAACATCATGAGAAAAACTCTACTCATTGCCGGCGTGAAATCTCTTCTCACACTTGGTTATGATATTCATTGAAGTAAAACCATGGCTTCCTGTAGGACACGGTGTGTGGTCTAAACCACAGGGCATGAATAATTATTGTATCATCCTATAAAGCTGTCACGTCAAGGTTTACGGCATGTACAAGTAATTAGCTGCTAAAATAGAATACGACTAATCAGCTCCAAATGTATGGAAGGCCGTAAAGATGGAGGCGCGTCTGTACCCTATAGGAAACCAGATGCTTGCCTAGAGCAAACAAGGAAATGGGAGAAAGATCATTTCATGTCTACTATTCTCTCTTTAATTGTCTTTTCAGTATATTTTAGGGTGTAACGTTACTTCCTGAAGCTTTTCTAACCAACTCACCAGCTAAGTGGGTCTTGGATACAAGGTATAAACATCTGACGCTGGGTTCACACCAGCATCTGGTCTCCGTTCTGAGGTTTCCGTCTTCTGCATGCAGAAGACGGATACCTGTCAGACCGGGTCTGGCCGTGAGCGCCGGTGAGCGTTTTGAGCTCTCCGAAGCGAAACCGTTTTTTTTAAACCAGACACAAAGTACTGCATGTCCGACACTGTGTCCGTTTAAAAAAAAAACGGTTTCGCCGCGGAGAACACAAAACACTCACCAGCGCTCATGGCCGGACACTGTCTGCCAGGTTTCCGTCCTCTGCATGCAGGAGGAGAAGAGTGATATAAATATGTGGAGGGAAGAGTCAGTATAACCGGTTATTTATTCAATTAATCCTCTAGTCCTTCTGGAATTAGGAGTCCAGTGGGCGGTCTTATTCATTGAACTACAACTTTGTAGACTAATAACCTGTGTAAATGTATTAACCAAGAGTGTGTCACCTAATAAGACGCGTAAGATCAGCACAAGCAGAAGTTCTGGTGAATAAATTACAAATTGTATTGTAATTTTCCCTCAAAATTCTACATAAATCTGCTCAGATACTGATATATAACATAGTGCATTTACAACATAACAGGTTTTCTTCACAGCATAGATTAAAGGAATTGTCTACATCCTGACTTCCATCCATTCACACCCAAAAAATACCACTGGGCCAATCATAGACTGAGATAGGTGACAGCTGGAGCCAGTGGTTGACTACCCCAATAGTAGCATCTAATGAGTCAATAGAGATCTGTGGGGAATAGGAGCGGCTGAGGATTGCCTTCTTTACTTCTTGTAAAGTCGCTATATAACACACAGGGTTTTTTGGTCAGGATTTTGAGGCCGTATCCGCCTCAAAATCCTGACCAAAAAGACGGATCCCATTGAAATCAATGGGAGCCGGTCAGTTCTTTGTTCCGGGAGCCATTTGTTTCGGATCCCGGAAAAAGAAGCAAGATTCTCATTCTTTCAGGTGGATTCGCCTCGTGACATCCGCCTGAAGACACTTCCTCCTGACCAGGACCATTCATTTGGGCCTAATTCGAGCGGAGTGTGTGACTGGATGCTGTTGCAGTGCACCGGCATCCAGTCGCAGCTAACCGTATTTTGGTCTGTAACCTTAGGCGGCCTCCGCCTCAGGTTCCGGACCAAAAAAACCCCATGTGAACTTACCTTAAGGCTCCATTCCCACGGAGTAACGCTCCACTCATTCTGACATGTAAACCCATGTCAGAGTGAGGTGCTTCAAAACAGATCCCATTGACTTCAATGGGTGCCGGCTTATGCACGCTACCCATTGAACTCAATGGGAGGCTTTTTTACCTATTGCTTTCAATGTGATACACGCGTATCGCATTGAAAGCAATAGGTAAAAAAGCCTCCCGTTGAGTTCAATGGGTAGCACGTGTAAGTCCGAACTCATTGAAGTCAATGGGATTCTGTTTTACTGTGTTCACTCTGACACGTATTTACGTGTCAGAATGAGCGGCGTGTTACTCCGTGGGAACAGAGCCTAAGGGTGATGTTGCTGCTGAAATCTTCCATTTTTAGTAAAATGTTGCTTTCTCTCTGCCAACAAGGTTCATGGATCCCATGTAAAATGTGTTGCACAAATACAGTATATTACGAGAT
This sequence comes from Leptodactylus fuscus, assembly GCF_031893055.1. NCBI lineage: Eukaryota > Metazoa > Chordata > Amphibia > Anura > Leptodactylidae > Leptodactylus > Leptodactylus fuscus. The sequence goes on from NC_134267.1 coordinate 44,300,418, forward strand.
TGGCTTGGCATGGTAGACGTTATAGACATTGGAGATTTTTTTTTTAGGATTAAATTGAAAATCTTCACTAATTTGTAGCTTAATAAAAAGAAAACAAAAGAACTCACAAGGTACACAGGTCCCATAAGGGGGACATCACTGCATAAACTGACCTGTACAGTAGACTTTACAGTATATCTGTAGTATATTGATCTGAGCTGCGGATTTCACTTTTTTGCAATGCCTGTGGTGAAACCAACAGCAAATGCAGAGGAATTGTTCAGAATATCTGCAATAATATCTGTGCTTGCACTATACGCTGTAGAACATATACAACCCATTTGGATGTATCCTACCAGTCCCATCTCAGCGACCTGAACAACATGGCGGGGTCTGATCCAATAATGGTGAGAAGTTTTCTACCGCTTTACATGCTTTCCACAATGACTTTCTTATAAATCACACATGACAGCATCTCAGTCTCTGGAAATATCCCCACCCTACAGTAAATGTTGATATTTCCTCTTAACCCACCAAGTCCTGACCCCAGAAAGTCATTTTGTTCAGTCCTGCTCCTCTAGGGGTCATTGTGTGGCACCTAAACGTTCATCGAAACAACTGTATTATAAAAGCATGCATCTCCTTTTGTGTTCTTGGGCAAGCTCCAGGGTGGAGTTCCGAAGTCAAACCTCTCTCTTTTCTTGTTTTTGGAACGGGTTTTGTTATTAATAGATAAAATTTTCATCCAAGTACAACATCACATTTCAAACATTTTTCCATGTATAAAGAAACTGAGTTTCCTCAATTTTTAAAAGAAAAAAATATCTTTTGTACACATAGCAGTACATCTTCATAGATCTATGTATTAAACAGGAAAGAAGTGTGCTGTGTCCTCAGATACGCCTTCCGTATGTAATGAGGCCTCCAGTTCCTTCTCAGTTAAAGGAGTATTCCAACTAAAACACACTACAGACATTAAACATGTTAGAATGGTCGTAGAAAAGACAGAAACAGCTGAGCTAGGCATGGTCAGACCCTAGTCCAAGGCCACACTGAGAAACGCAGCTAAAAAAACGCTGCAAAAACTGCGTGAAAACATAGTGGAAAATGCCTGTAACTTAGGAAATGTAGACACGGAGGAAATGTATTACATAAGACATTTCAGCTACCTTAAAGTGTAACGCCCATTTTATTTATTCATCTATTTATTTGCTATCGTGTCATGGGGTGTGAGGAGAACATTTTTGGAATATACTTTATTAACCTATCACACTTCCTTTTTAATAGAAAACAGGCTGAAAAGTTCCCATTACCAATGTTCTAACTAAGCATTACCAGGGAGACTCAGTCCCTCCACCTGTACTCAATGCAGCACATAGAGCTGAAGCATTGACTAATAGGTGATGGTCACTTCAAATGGCTGAATCTCCCATTGTATACTCCCAAGAAAAATGGTAATGAAAAATTCAGCTTTCTTATGATACTATAACCATTTTTGTAGTTGGTATAAAACTGAAGATGCAGCCATGTATAGTGTCCATCTCCTCATTTGGTAAAAACTTCAGCTTTGCATAGTCACAATACATCTGTGTACGGACTTTCCTTAGTAACAGCTCAGAAGGTTTCTAAGGAGAATGTTACAGCCTGTTTTATAATAAAAAGGAAGGTGGATAGGGTAATATGGTATATTACAAAAATGGCCCCCAAACAACCTCTGACACTATAGCGAAAAAAATAAGAGTTACACTTTAAGCTACAAGTTTATGACCCTGGAAGTCGGAATACCTCCTTAATTTTGTGTGGATGGAACTGCAGCTTAGTCCTGTTCACTTTAGTGAGACTGAGCTGCAGTGAGGAGTAATGCCAAGAATAGGCAACAGGATTGTGGAACTGTGCCTGATAAAAAAAAGTTAAGAGGCTATTCCAACCCATAGGGGTAGCAAGACCCTTTCAGACAACAGATTGGCTAGGGTAGACACCCGCTAAAAAGCTGCTTGTTTCAGCACCACAACCTTTTCAGTCCGCTAAACATTAGGGTTGCCAATAGTCAAGCCACCATATATGATACTGATGGCCTCTACTAAGGTTAAGATATCAGTTTTGCGGCCAAAATATCTTCAATTTCTCTTTGATAAAACATTTTACATACATATACATTAATATTTTATGTTTATACCAGGCTATGGTGATCTCAAGACATATGTTGTGATTTTTTTGATAGCAGAAAACTGGTGTACAGAGACAAATATCCCTAGGTTGAGCAATAAGCTCCAAAGCTCCCTCTAGTGGAAGCTGGGGACAGCCCAAATATTATATTTTAAATCTATATCTAGACAGAACTTCAAGCAATAAAAAAAAGTCACTTTAGAAAACTAAGTCTACATATGTTGTTCACATATGCTACCATTTTGGACGCCATCTATAGCCCTGACTCTAAGTATGTACTGGAGTTTATTTGCTCATTATATACCACACTGTATTCCACAGAATGGAGTGTCTGGTGTCTCAGGATAATGAACTCAAAGGATATAAAGTAATTAGAAAAAGCACTACAGGAAGAGTGTATGCATAAACATGGAAATATAATGAAAAGCACAGCTTCTAGACAAGAAGTAAAGCATTTGCCTCCGCACAGGCAGTTGGGTCTTTCCTATGACATATGGAAATTCAATTGTAAAATCGTCATAAACAAAATAATGAGTAAAAGGGCAAAAATCCATATACAAGATAATCCTACTGAGGAGCGACATGAATTTTGCAGCCATCCATACCCTCAAGCAGCAGATGTTTTCTTGTTTTCAAGACCTCTTGCTTACTTCTCAAAAACAAATATTAGTGCTCCCCATACACTTGGTGACAGCAGGAACAAAATCTTCACAGGCGTCCAGGAAAATAATCAGTTCTTTGACCTTTTTGCCGGATGGATCACATGGTAAAAGGGGCCCTATAAACAGCCACAACAAAGCCCCCCTTTAACCTCTTGAAATAAATCTCACACCGTAGATAATAAAGTGGGGCCAGTGACTTCCACTTGGCTCCTGACACCGCTCTGTCTGCCAGACACAAAGCAATGGCCTCAGCACTTCACAGCCCTATTTACTTGCCGGATGTGTCTTAGGATATTGGCCGCACTTTTCATCACTCTGCTTTACTATTTATTCCTCTTTAAATTCCTATAATATATTCTTGTTGAAAACTTTCTTCAGAACATGCAAGAAAATGCCATTTGTAGAAAGATCCAGGAGACGCAAAGACTTATGTCACTTGAGGTTTTTTGGTTAAATGCATTATCTAAGCATGCAAAGCAACGCTACAATAGCCATCATGCATCAAAAGATTGTTGTGTTGTCCTGAAATAGTGCCTGTGACAAAAAATAAATAAAAATTGCGCTCAATTTTATTTTTGATGAAACAGTTGCAGCAACATCAGGGCTCAATGTGACTCCAACACACTTACATTAGAAACAGCCTTAAAAATGTAAAACTTTTAAAATACATTCAACCCTAATGATATTGTGAGACGGTGACAAACAGAGTGCTGGAATCCCAGTGTATCTCCCCCAGATTTCTAACGTGTGTGTTTGGTCCAGTGCGGGTCTTGAACAGGCCTGAGCCCAGGTGTCGTCCTAGGTCCATTACTTGGCCATAAATAGCTGCAGAGCCTGCACGTCAGGGCAGATTGTGGGAGCGAGAGGAAGTGCCTGGGTCTGTCCTGACACTGTGAGTCTGCTGAGATGATATTCTGCTCTTTTTGGTGGATTTGTGTGGCTGGTAATAAGCCACACGTATAATTAGTACTTATTTGTTTAGTTAACGCTCAGACGAGCAGGGTTTTGCTTCACTCCTTTTGCCTGAAGTTAAGGTTGTATTTTATTTTGCTCATTTTGTGCCTGACTTGAAGGTTTATTTATTTTGCTTTTTTTTTTCTAAATAAACCTGTTTTACTACAGTTCTGTGTCCCTGTCTCTGACTGATTGAGTCTGCGCCATAGCGGTTACCGAGTTACCTTCCCCAATATATGGAAATCAATTGTCAAGTGCACCAGGGACAGGTTGATTTGGTAGAATTCAATACAGGCCTAGAAAGAAGGAAGCATTAGGTAGAGATTCCAGAAGAGAGCCCGAATACCGGAGGCTGTCTGTAGGCAAATCGAACAAATCAAGCCCACCCTTGATACCGCTGCAGATTGATTGGATGTTAATCCTACTAAATGATTGGTTTTCAGGCAATGATTGGATATGTAAATAGACCATACAGGACTGACTTTGTAAATATATTGCAGTTCATCTGTGTGGGTTTTTTTTTTTTTTTTTTTTTGGGGGGGGGGGGTCACCGGTTAGCCGAAGACATCAATGCTTGTCATCATTGGTCATCAGCCAACATGTTAATGTTGATGGTGGGATTGTTCATGAAGACCAGTAGTAATCTAATGTGTATGACCAGCTTAATACTCAATATTCCAAATATTTTTATTCCCATGGACCATGTGGTTTTCAATGACTCTCTTAGCCACCAGCGAACCCATTACAATCGTCTAGGGAGCTGCCTTTACAGTAGCACGTGTCCTGTGGTTTAACTCCGCAGAGATTTCCCACCGTGAAATCAAATCCTGGATCTTTTCTCTCTTGGAAGATAAGTCATAAACATTACTTGACATGTTGGATGGATTCCATGACTCTGCATCATCTCAATGGCTTTTCTGTTTGTTCCTCAAAGCGAAATGAATCTCTTTTTATTGCGGTGTCGGAAGTGTATTGAAGTGGGGAGTGTTTCACATTCTTACCTGGGGGTGTTGTAATATCTGGTGTACACAGAGGATCTGAGCATGACAAGTATATGCTTCAGTGCTTGAGAATTGTGTACCCTTTTTCGTGTGTGTCTAATAGTGACAATTGAGGGTAGTTTAGCATCAAAGGTAGCGGTTCCCTGGACTTAACAGAGATGTTGGTGTCATTGGGTGCCAAATTAATAGCAGATCGGGTAATGGAAATCCCCCCCAAAAAATAGCTTTATTCAGCTTATAACAGAAACAAAAATAACAAAACAGCCTAGCCCACACACAGGGCAATACAGCACTTCTGACTAGGGCAAGAATCTTTACTGGGGTTTCTTCTCAGCAATCTAGCTCACACTGAGCTTACACTTGGAACCTAGCCCTCTCGGGACAGACCACCTGTCTGTCTCCCACCGGTCCACGGACCACCTGCAGACCTCCAGTCTCTGGAGTTGGGTCCCAGGTATGTGAATATATATATATATATATATATATATATATATAGAGAGAGAGAGAGAGAGAGAGAGAGAGAGAGAGAGAGAGAGAGAGAGAGAGAGAGAGAGAGAGAGAGCGCACACAAGGCTTTTCTGCTGCAGAGCTCAAAATCTACATTCTACATAGCTCAAAAGAAAGCATGGTTCCACCAATAGAGGGAGCCTACCGCCTGCTTTTATACACTGAGCTCAATTACACGATCGTGTTATCTAAATTGCCACTCTGTCCTTAGGCTGTTTTTCCAAAATTCTGCCAATATCACCATGCATGCACAGGGAAAGTACAAGGAGACTTTCTAGAGTTGTAGCCAACCTTAAATGCACCTTTCACACTACTTACCTAAAGAGAGTCTGTCTGGGCCCTACCTGAGCACATGGGATGAGAGAGGGAGAGAAGCTGAGCTCAGTCATATAGAAGTTTACATGATTTAGAGTCAGATTTCTGAGTAAAAAGAAGAGAGTCGGAGGGAGTTGTGCTAATCTGTCCACACATAGTAAGCAGGACTCTCACAGTTTCTTCTAGGAGTCCAGTCAGGATTTTTTCTGCTTTTTACTCTGAAATCCTTCTCCAAATCATATACCCAGCAAACAGAGAGCTCAACTTCTCTCCCTCCATTATATGCTTTTCTCAGATGGGGTAACAAAAATCTCCCAAAAGATCTCCTTTGAAGCTGTGAAGTGGAATCAAAGCTTGTTATTGGTAAGTGCCAAGAGAATGTATCACCAATGATCAATGTAAGGGACCCTTCACACAGAGTAATCGCGCGTGTATTTTTGCAAAATACACATGTAAAAATACACGTGTGAAAATAAGACTCCCATTGACTTCAATGATAATTTTTACACGTGTAAAAATACGCCTGTAGAAATACGCCTGTAAAATGTCATTGAAGTCAATGGGAGTCTTATTTTTACTTGTGTATTTTTACATGTGTATTTTGCAAACATACATGCGCGTTTACTCCGTGTGAAGGCTCCCTAAAATGCTCTGTCTTGTAGGGGCCATGCTCACAAGTGCGTTCCATTAGGGAAACACAGTCCATGATGGACTGTCAGTCATTTATGTCAGTTTAGTATGCAATCGAGCCATTCGGGAGCCCTGCATCGTAACTATGATGCAGTAAGGTCTATGTATATAACTATGGTCAGTCCTGAAAACGTGGCCCACTGACAGAACACATTTGACAGGCAGAGCACGGTTAGGTGCATGACCACTCATACAAAGGGCAAGCAATGAATGTGACAGCTGTAAAAATACTTTTTTTTTTTTTTTTTTTTAAATGTAGATTGGGAGCCCCACATAGAGCTCACAATGTACATTTTTTCCCTATCAGTATGTCTATTTTGAATATGGGATGGAAAGCCATGCAAACACAGGAAGAACATACAAACTCCTAGCAGATGGTTTTTTGCCCTTGGCGGGATTTGATCACCAGGACTCCAGTGCGGCAGTGCTAGCTACTGAGCCACCGTGTGGCCCCTTTTTTCTTGGCTAGATTTTCCAGATATGTATATCAGGAGATGATGAGCTTTACATGCCTACATTTATTTGTAATATTGTGTACAGTATTGTGTCTATGTGTGACCACCCAGAGGTTTGTCGTGTGGCCTGTAGGGGGTATTGCTAGCATGCCGACATTTGACATTGATTTGGCATTTCATGAGAAACTGGAGTTCTTATCCGAATTCGAACAAAGGTGGCCATATATGTAGCCTCATAACCCATTGCCAAAGTCTCTTGGAACTTTTCTTGTAATTTTTTTATGTCTGAACAATAGCATAAGTAAATACTGGCGATCTATTTATCCTGGAGATTCCAAACAGGATGTCCTTTATACCTCATATACACAGAATTCAGTTTCACATTTGAACAGTCTGTGCCTCCATAGTGTAGAGAAAACCCATGAAATCACAGGCCGAGCGTACAAACTCTACACAGATGTACCCTGGTTGACCGCAATGCTAGTAGAACTCATGCTTACAACCGTGACCCCGTGTCATGCCCCCATTAAAATTCAAGTGTGGCCTCTGGTGCCCATATGTAAATATCTAGCCAGAAGTGAGAAATCTGAACATGCGTTTGCAATTTTGAACCTTATTAAGGAAAAATTTCAACATTCATACATTTATAGTCCGCTTACACATGTCAACGCTAGAGTCCTGGAATACTTGCATGTCTAATATATACAAATGCATCATTTTGGCAAATTGCTAAGTAAAAGTCTAGCTAAGATGTAATGTGGAATTCAACCTCACCATGCCTTGGCTGCAACCTAAATCCCAAGGCATAATCATAATCATTGCAAAACATAAACACGCAGGCTTCAACCTCAGGAGATTTCCTTACAATCGGGGTCACTTAACTCCAATTTAGCTGAACTTGGCAAGAGCCGCCCGGCTGTTAATGAATTTTCTCAGAATGGCTTATCTACAAAGTATGAAACATAATATGATGTGCAGCCATTAACCCCAGCAAGGAATTGCGCTATACCGATGGCTTTTTATAATTCCTTAAATACATTAAACCTAATTAAAAGTCATAGACATGGCTGAAGGCGCACACAATGCACACATGTTTTCAGTTTACCGTATACGCTGGGAAAGGTCTTGACACATATGGCATAAGGATCCATAGACCACCCCCTTCCCCTTGGATTCACTCAAAGGAGACAAAGAAAGCCTCATACTGGCTGGAATCTGGAAAGATTTGGATTTTTTTTGACCGTACTATATACTGCTAAAGACTGCGCTATTCCATGCAGTTACATCCACTTTGAAAAAACATATACTACATGTTAGGCCGGAGCCCCATATGGTGTAAATGACACGGTTTGGCGGTTTGGTATGTTATCCTGTGTTCTATTATTTGGCTTACATAAATTAGTGCTTTGTCTCATGAGTGAATGTTTCTCATGAACCTGTTTCCGAAAAAACTGGAGATCTTAACCAAGTCTGAGCTAAAGTAAGGGTACGCACACCTGTACGGTATGCTGGAATCAACAGCCATACAACTATGCTACAGACATCGAATCCACAATGATGTCATTTCCATAGCAAAAAGTATGACTCCAATATTTTCATATTTCCAATAGCAGTTCCCTCTCTTCATTATGGCCATTTTAATATAAGGAATAAATAGTTTTGTGTCTAGAAGCTGCGGGTCTGGGCTAGTATTGTATTGCATTATTTTTTTGTTGCGGATTTATTTCTCCTGTAACTGGGGCTGACCTATTAGATCCAGTTACAAGTGAAATACAGCCCCCAATTTCAGCAAATAAATGTTATTGGTTGTGTAATGAAAAAGTATACATCTTTTTAATATACTCTCTGTATAAATTCCTCTCTTCTTACTGTCATTCATTGTTTACTTCCAGAGGATAAAAATCAGTCCATGGTCATATGATATACAGTCCAAGGTCATGTGATGAGCACATGGGTGCACGGCTCGTTTCCAGGCAGATGTCTGATTACTGTGCTGTGACTGTAACGAGCCATGCACCTGTGTGCCAAGTACTGATATTACATAGTTACATACATAGTAGATGAGGTTGGATAAAGACATTAGTCCATCAAGTCCAACCTATAACCCTACAATCCCTACAGTGTTGATCAAGGGGAAGGCAAAAAACCCCATGAGGCTCATGCCAATTGCCCTGGAAGTAAACAAAGATCTTTTCATAAAGTAATAGTATAGGTTAATATGTGAAACTCTAATATCTTAAAGAAATCTGTTTTCTTCCTTTACTTACATATTAGTCTATGAAGAGGTGAGGAGGGACACTGTGCACTGTACTGTGAGAGCGGTGAGGAAAGCCCCCTCCTCCTGACAGTACTCGTCCATAGACTAGTACTGGAGGGGGGCGTTCCTCACCCCTCAGCATCATGGCTGGGCGGTCAGGACGCCCCCTGTCACAATACAGCGCTATAGACGCTGCTGTGAAGAAGGACGTTCCTGACAGACTGTCAGAAACGCACTTCTGGCAGTGAAGAGCTAAGGTAGCGGCATCGATAGCTCTTCACCGGGGGCACAGAACGTGAAAGCCGATAGTGTGCTGAATTCAGTGCACTGTCGGCTTTCTAGCGGTGCATTAAACCGCACGTGCCCAAAAGCAGTGAAGGAAACAGATCTCCTTAATAAGACATATTACAAAGCTTCTTATATTAACCTGTATTATTTATTTATGTACCCTTTAAAGGGATGTACTTTTTAAAGGGAAAATTACCCATTTGTTTAAACCAAGTTTTTATGTTAAATAAATATATATATATATATATATATATATATATATATATATATATTTGAATTTTTTTAATTTTACATGTCTACTTCATGGGGGGGGGGTTTGTTTTTATTTTCTAAAAAATACTAAACCCTGCAATTTTCCTGGGTTTCAATATTTCATGCAAGAGATAAGAGTACATCATTGATGGCATCTTTAAACAAACAAAATATTCTCATTTTGCGGTTGCATCTTGAATTTTAAACACATGCCAAATATCTTACAGTGTGTTTTTACTATCACATTTGGTGATATTTAATCATTTTGAACTATTTAGACATGTATTTCTTATTATTATTTCGAACTATGTATTTCTTATTATTATTTTTGAAATCTTGGAATTTTTTTAAATTCTATTCCTTTAATATTTTGCTGTTAACTTTAAACATAACATAAATAACGCCAATAAAAACACCTTGAAAATGCAGCATGTAAATTCAGCCTTAAGCAGAGATGCATCAAAGATGAACTTCTCGAGCTAGTTTTAGTCTAGCCCTGCTTCTCATTACAGATGTACACACGGCAGATAATAGCAGGTCAGTATAGCCCCATACATAAATATATGGAAGTATTAGGTGTCCACCATATTGGAAATCACTTTTGAAAGTGTGAGCCTTTCTTTTTGTCACTGATCCACAATAACTAACTTGACATATACAAGTGACCCAGGGAACAAAGGTTAACAAATGGTGAAAACATGTCAGAGAACAAAGGCAGCGCAAACAAATGTTCCTTTAATGTTCTGCAAATATTCGCCATGCTCAGTAGATATATTTGACAAGTGAATTAACTTGACACAATTGAATTTGACAGAACATTTTTCACAACTAAAGCGAATAGTTATCATTACTAGATGTAGTACATTGTAGTATATACTTTTATTTGTATCATTGCCAAACTAGGCTGAAGCTTGGTTCACATTTGCGCTAATTTTTCCATTGTTCTGCTCTGTTATAGGTGAAAAATAATCACAAAAATACTGGATCTGCTTCATGATGTGGACTCTTTCTAGCAACTTGTCCTCATTCAGGTACAAACAAGAAGATCTATCAATCATTTTATTGGCTGAGATATAGCAGACAACCGTACTGAACCTGAAGTATCAGCATCATTTATGGTCAGCCTACAGAATTGTCAAGGCCTTGGTTTCCCAGAGAGCTATGGTCTCAACTTACAATATGGTACTAAAACCAATTAATATTGTATCTTGTGGGACCGGGGTACTGTTGTGCCAAAGAGCTGTATGTGACTTTGTGTAAGCTGATCACCTCAGGCTGGGTTCACACCCGTTGGAGACTCCGTTGCTGTATGGAGGACTTTTTTCTCGACTGCTTTCAGTTTGAAAATGGCGGACACCCGACAGACCCCATTATCGTCAATGTGGTCCACCGATGTCTATGTGTACCTGCTGTTTTAGCTGTCCCATCGTTCAGAGTCGCTCAGCAGCCCACAACTCTAGTTTGACCCTAGCGCAAGGCTCACACGTAGGCCTGGGACATCACTACTATATATGAATGCATCCATTCATCATTCAGCATATCAGAGTAAAGTCCAAAACTGCATGTATGACAATATAAAAATACTCAAAAGCCACATTCTCCACACAAGCGGTCTTCAGCTGAGCAAATAGGAAATCCCTTTGTCTGGTACATATATGTTATCAAAAGTGATTATCTTACTATTTACAAAGGACTCTACTGTTTGTTCAGGCTTTCAATGTATACCTATCAATCCCAACAATTTGCCACAGGAGAATATGTGATTTTTACCTCTGATCCTTGCTCTATGGTAACATACGGTGATACACAAACCAAGTACAGTAGCACAAAAGACAACTGTGAAAAGTAATGGAGTAATCCCAGAGTTGTACACAAGATCCAATATACTTCTTTTTCCAAAAACACCTCCACACTTGCCTATGGACTGTGTCTGGTAAAGCAGCTATATGTTTACTTTGATGTTCCTCAATTCAATGTACCATAAACTAAATCCTTGTTTCTAGTTTAGTGGCTTTTAGACCCCCTGTATATGGCTCTCCAGCTGTTTGCAGCAGATAACACTAAATCAGTCTGTGACCGCTGGTCTGTAGGGGTCAGAACCCTGGGCCACCCACTGATCAACACAATGAGAGATCCAATAACTCCTAGGGTAAGTTCACATGTTTTTTTTGTTCCGGAACCTGAGGTGGAGGGTGCCTCAGGTTCCGGACCAAAATATGGGTAGTTGCGACTGGATGCCGATGCACTACACCGGCATCCAGTTGTGCACTCCGCTCCGGATTAGTCCCAAATGAATGGGCCTATTCGGAAGGGAATGTCTTCAGGCGGATGTTGCGAGACAAATCCACCTGAAAGAATGAGAATCTCGCTTCTTTTTCTGGGAGCCGGAATAAACAGTACCTTGAAAAAAGAACTGACCGCTCCCATAGGAGCCGTCTTTTTGGTCAGGATTTTGAGGCGGATACGGCCTCAAAATCGTGACCAAAAAACCCTGTGTGAACTTACCCTTAATCCACACAGAGCAGTCACCAGTGTTCAGTACATCCATTTCCTCACTGGCACTACCTGCACCTGAATAATCCTAAAAACTGTTCCATCCTAATAATTCTGGTGCACTCCTGTGATCTAGAATGGAAATCTACACCAGTCAGGTATAACACATGCCAGCTTTCTCAGGTTACGCTAGATTCGGGTTACCATTCTTTGGGACCACTTGGAGACACGAAAAACGGAGACGCTATCTGGGTCCGCCGAGTTTCTGCCCGAAATCATTGGAGAGAAAAGTCCTGCTTGCAGCCAATGGGCTGTGCTAAGCAATGACTGACAGCCGCCACTGTATGTTCTCTGAGATGGGGAAGGTGGTCAATGACTGGAAGAATTGTCCCAAATTTGCCAATGCCTTCTATTTTGCACCATGGAAAATAGAAAATCCTATGTTTTTGGTGGTAATATTTCAATAATTGTCCACCAGCATATCCACTAGAGGGCATAAATATAGAAAATAATCTCCACTGGAAGATTTATCTATTACATGACACAGATAGAATGCATTCATGCCTCTTCTTTTGTGGAAAATTAAAGATCTTTTTTTTTTTCCTTGCGTTTTTTGGATAATAGAACAGGCTTGGCATTTCTACTGAGATTTATCTCTGGCTTTAGCAAAGGAAACATTCCATTTTTTTTAGTAACCACCCGCACATAGCGGAACCTGTGACCCAGTTGTTCTAAAAACTTTGTATTCTTACAGACAGTCATATGATTAATAGGTCTGCTGTATAAACACAAGAGGGAAAAAGCCAATGGACGGAGATAAAATGTGATGCTACACAGAATTATCAGGGGGTAAAATGTGGACTTTTAAGGAAAGGATATTCACATTAAAAAAAATAATATATATATATATATATCACTTTGTATAAGAATTGTAAGGTACACAGCCAGTTACCAATCACTTTATACTGTCAGTTTTTGTGTTTTCTAAGGCACATTATTGTTAAGGGGGTTCTCCAGAATGTACAGTACACAAATAAGGAAGCAATAGTGCTTTTCTCAAATTATAATATATACTTCAGTAAAACTTGAGCTGATCTCTGAGTACACGGATATATGGGGAGGCAGTACATGTTCTGATAGACTTCTCTAAGAATATGTCTGTATGATCACAGATGAAAGCTCCATGTACACAGATAGTAAATGGACCATAGATATGGGTGTGTTAATGGAACCAAATGTTCCTATTCCTGTCTGCCATCAGAATATATATATGGCGCCAACATATTCTGTAGCACTGTACACTGTGTATTATTGCTCACTATCACTCACAGTCCTCAGAGGCGACCACAATTTAATTTAAAAAATCTAGGTATACATGTACACAAACCAACACCAATTACGTAAGTTGTTTCGTTCCTATTTATTCTTACAAAATTTTTATGAATACATTAACAGCTGGGAGTTCACAGTTCCTGTTTGCTCCATATTCACACTGTCGGTCCATTTAAGAACACACCTTTATGACAGCTCCGCGGGGAAACCGTTTCTCGTACATGCAGGACTTTGTGTCCGTCCCAAAAAAAAAAATGGTTTCCCCATGGAGAGGCTGCATACAGATACCGGCGGTGTGCTTTAAGAACCCATTCAAATAAATGGGCGTACACGGGCACAAGTGTGAACGCCCCCTGACAGTTTATTCATGCAGATTTGCCATCCACTACCTCTATGATATGTGTGTATCACAAGTCTAGCAAGCTGTTCAGCAACTTCCTTTTCTAACACAAAGCAATGTGCTGACTATCCTGTTTGTGTCTATGTGTGGCCACTGTGTTGGGGGGGAGGTATTGTGATGTTGTGTTGAACTGGTTTTATGAGAAACTGCATTCTGTAAACAAACCGGAGATGAGTTAAGTGTGGACACATCTGTAAATGGCAGGCTGTCAGTCAGAGTGGACCCGCCCACTGGACTCCTTGGATCAGAGTGAGAAGAATTACTACTGTTTGCCTTAAAACTATATATCAGCTGAGCTCCTCCTGTCCTCTATGATGAATCCAGCTCATTCTGCTATATATACTTTTGGAAAAAAAAAAAATCTTAAAAATTTGGGGGTAACTAGGTATAAGACACATGTACTGCACACTGTAATGAGGCTCATTGTAAGGTGTAAGTAGGGTGCACTTATGTAATATACCGAAACAGTCAGTGTCTATTACTCGTGATATAGAGATGAGAGAGTACTATTCGAAACTCCAGTTTCGAATAGCACGCACCCATAGGAATGAATGGTTGCTTCCATTCATTCCTATGGGTGCGTGCTATTCGAAATGGCCGCTTCGAATAATACGATTTAGTATAATTTTCAACAAGCCTTGTTCAGATATATTGTACTATTAGAACAAAGCCTCCTACGATTCAATAACCCAGAAGGATTGCTCTGTATCAGTTGATAATGCTAAGCTTAGGCCAAGAAAAGTTTGTTTTCCTAAATACACCTCGGCTGAGATATTCCTGGAATTCTCCACTGGTCCACATCCAGACATCTGGTACATTCCAGCAGTGGCTATTAGAGCGAATGTGCAAACATGACCCCACTAGTGGGGACACAAAGAAGTGAGCGCAGAGCTTTCCAAGAGCATTCCTAATGTTATGCTACATATAAGCCATTCTATTATATCTATCCCTACACCCTGTACATCATCAGTACCATCAATATTTATAGCAATTCTGAACATTTAGGGCTAGTTCACATGGGGATAAGTGTCGAGCATTTTGGTCCTGACTTTGAGGCAGGAAGTCACGTCAGAATAGGACCAGAATGTCTGTCGTGGCTTCCTGCTTCGGAGTAGGCCCAAATGAATGGGCCCAGTCCGGGGGGTGCTGCTGCGACAGAGCTGTTTGCAAGTAATGTCAGAGCAGAAAAACAAAAACTCAAAATCGTTGAATGGCAGTTTGGTGACACATTAAGGTTTAACACAAGTCACCTTTTAGCCCCCACTCCCCTCATCTATTCTAGAATTCCTCTGACGACCAAACGAGGTTTAATTAATATTAATCGTCCTAGAAAGAAAGGATATTTCTATTTTTTGGTGTCCAAATCTGGGATGTATCTTATAGTCCAGAAAATATGTTTTTTATTAGAACAGCATGGAGAGTAACCTGCTGGACAACTGGAGGACATGTTTCGGACTATGAGAGATCCTTTGTTCCAACAGATATGAGACTATAAGTTAGTTACAACTAGGAACTGGATGTGAAAAGAATCATATTAGAGATAACTAATAATATAGATAGAACAAGTCTATATAGATGTATAAAAATGAGAAATAAATACTGGAAGGTATAAATCACTCTCCATATTGGGGACACAAGCTTCTTCAGGGTCTTTTAAATACAAACCAAAAAAATCATTTAATAAAAAGGAGTCGGACACTTCTAAGTAGTTACACAGTATATACTGTATATACTGTATGTACTATGAAGAGGGGCTACAGTAACACAGTACCTACTGTATTGATCTACTTACCCCTAATAAGATATACCGTACAGATTGGTGTTTTATCATGGAAATCCTCATTCTGACTGGCAGAATCTAATGCGGGTTATAGGCACTGAAGGTTGCCAATATATGTCATTGTACGATGGCCCAGGAATAACTATTGAGGCCACTGTTACATGAGGGACCACTAATATTACATAAGTCCTATAAATATATGCTCGTTTTGAGCCGAGGAATCAAGTGGGCCGACCCAGCCAGTGACTGACAGCTATGACTGTCACTCATAGAGTTCCCCCACTCGCCAGACTACATATACGTATATATATATATATATATATATATATATATATATATATATATATATACCGGTATATATAGTCTGCACCACTCCTCCTGCTTTATAGCATGCTACTATTAAAGTGGCTAAGGTTGCCATTGGCAATGACTTCTTTACACAAGCCCTTGAAATAAAGGGTATCATGCAACTTGGCTATAGACTAAAGCAGCCGAAACATTTCGGAGTTACTATGGCTACAGTATTCTTCATTATAAGAAGCCACATCAGAATAGCTCTCATCTATTGTAATTTCAGAAAGATGAGAATAGCTATCTTAGATAAACAGATTGGAATTATGGTCCAAGAGAACTTGATGAAAAGAACATAGAAAATGCAAATGTCCAAACCTGAAATAGCGAATAGCATCGGAAACAGCGCGATAAATCTGGGGCTTTATCATTAAACTACAAAGAAAATGCATTTATCTCAAGTAACAGTCTGCACACTCTGCCGTGGTCACTGTTCTATTATTAGACGCTTATAATCCCTGCTCAAGTGCTTCTTAATGATGACTTGGAGACCGCGATCCAAAGTAGCTATAAACAATTATTCATGGAGTAGTGTCTGCACTACGGCGTATAGTCTTTATGACTGCCAGCTCTTCTGTGTACAGTAATTATAACTCACAAACTAAACAACACTGCCATCTGCAGGACACTGTACTTACCTGCACACGCTCAGCATTACTCACTTATTAGCTTCTTACTATGCTCTTCCTAATACTTTTAGCTGACCAAAACTAATAATAATAATAATAATATGAGGAATTATATTATGCAGATTTTCTGTATATTTACACATAAATATATTCCACCTTTTTAGGAAGGATGATTGAATAAGGGCCTTCGAATGATAGGGGACATTGTCCATATCCAGGGTGTCCGCCTCTAACTTCATTTTAGAAAAGCAAAACATTGAGTTGTCCGCTAAGCAACTCCAGGAACGCAAAGCATCGCTGCCCAATTGTATTGTCAGGCATTCAATGGCATCAGTTTGTTGTCCAGTTTCTTCATTGTGAAGATAGAAGAAATGGCAGAGCTGCGTGTAAACTATATAGCTGCTGGGGCATCTTTCACATACCATATGGTTACTGAAGTCATGTGAATATAACATGTGACCAATCTGTCAAACCCCGAGTGCTCTTTTAGCACATGACCAGACAAGCTGTGCAGAACTGGATAGCACACAGCTTCTATCATACTGCAACGAGACAGAGCCCTTGTAGGTTTGTACATGTGCTGTATATTAAAGAAGCCCCTCAGCATTTTTGTTCCCCATATACTGCGACTGTTCCCCGCATAGACTGTAAATAAAGACTGATGTAGACATTCACCTGTTTGCCATCTATGGGATGTCTGCCCTCTTGATTCCTTCTCCCCTAGTGATATGGTTACTAGAATGCAGTCAGTCTACAATTCCCATGAAGTCATCAACTCTTCTCACAATGCACATGACCTGCTCCTATCTAAGGGCTGTAAATGTTAGACCAGTGACTATGCAGTAGAACTTGTGTCCCCAACTCACACGGTAGAGTCTGTGCATTCCTCCGTAATGTAGATCCACACCCCTGTGTCCTGACAGGAAAACATCTATCAATCACATGCAGAGGACAGGGAGAGCAGCGTACTTTATATTAACAAGACCGTGTTCCGTGTGGCAAACACTGCCTGTGTATAGGCCATATCTCCCAGATTGACCACAGTTGTTTGAAATGGCCATAAGATGTACTAGACTCCTGTTCAGAAGCTCACTTCACCAGCGCTCACTATGATGCACCATTTTCTGAACAAAACACAGTCATGTGAATATGATCTATAAAAAAAAAAATACACTGGAGGTTCTGCACACAGAACACACAGAGAAACAGGTAACGCGATTCACAGCAATTTTATGAGTCTTCAGCTAATCACTGTATGGCTTCGCCTACCATATCATTGCTCGCACATTCCAATTAAATAATGCAAAAATATCTTCAGCAGCACACTATGCAGAGAAACAAGAAGGGTAGAGCTGGGTGGGAAGGGGTTGAGAACTACCGGAAGGGATTTAGTAGATGATGAATTCATTGTGTAGTTTGCATGTGACACAGGGGAAATTTACATCTGGATTTACATGACACAGCAGCCCACTACAAAAGGGTTAAAACTGTAGGGGTATCAATAAGCTGGAATAAAACACATTACAGTGCTGGAATAATGCTGGAAAGTTACTGCTGTACGTCTCAAGATTTTTTTGCTTGAATGCTTCTTTTAGACATTTAGAGTTTAGCGCATGTGGTATAACTAGCACCGGCTACTTTCAGGAGCAGGCACAGTGTTATGTATGAAGCATTTTCATATCAACCCCCGGTTTTGGTTGTCTGCAGACAAAGGGGGTCTTAGCAGTGAATGCTTTATTTAAAATTCACCATCCTATAGCTTTTAGGATGGCCACACTACAAGATGCTGAGCTTTAACAGGATTTCATTTAGGAGACTTCTGATATCTGTGCAGCTATTTCAATCGCAAAGAAAAAACGTCTTGTGAAGTTAATACTTACGCTTTGTACATCGTTCAGACCCAGCAGACTTGCTCCAGCCATGACAGCACTTTCCCCCACAGACATTCACTCTGCAAGAAAATCAAATAGCAAAACACAGTCAATAAGAGGGTAAATACCTACATGCAATATTAATACCAGGCAGCTGACATTTACAATCCTTTCCTCCCTATGTAGCTATTGCTACACACACACATGTGCTACAATCATCAAATAATCATTGTGTAGAAGCTAAATAATAAATTCTGAATAGTAAAGTACAAATATAAAATCATACAAAACATGAGCAAGGTTGGATACGACGCATACGACTCACATGTGGTAGTAATGGTGCAGCTGAATGGTTACACGTGGGACTTTCTATATATATGAGCCATTTGCCTGCACATGTGTATTGTTACCACGTCTAGCGCTCTCGTTCTGCAGGTGTGATACAATTCCTCGGATCATATAAAAGAGCTTTATTTCTCTTACGCCCCTGCACCTGTGTGCACAAACCTCGGACCATGTGGCCTTTGCTACAGTCCCTTACATCTTGCGTCGTGATACGTGCTCGGGAAGGGGTGGGGTGGGCTTTGCTTTTATAAAGAATAGCACAATATGGGACCTTATAAATAATAGGGAGATAGACATCAAACTTCAAACAGTTGCCTGCCTGGGAACAAGAAACCGTATATATTGTTATCCCCATCACGTCTCACAACCAAAGGAATAGAAACTGTAACTAGTGGATGTGTTTATTGGAGTTTATTGTTAGTTTCTGTGCGGTATTATTGATGGGTTTTTGCCCATTTC
Source organism: Leptodactylus fuscus (assembly GCF_031893055.1). Lineage (NCBI taxonomy): Eukaryota > Metazoa > Chordata > Amphibia > Anura > Leptodactylidae > Leptodactylus > Leptodactylus fuscus. The sequence continues at coordinate 44,319,604 of NC_134267.1, forward strand.
TGACCAAACAGGCTGACTTTATTTTACTTGCTCTTCTGATCACATTGGAGGCGTTCCAATAAGAATTTTTTTTTCATATATGCATGTGCTGAATCCAGGAGTAGATTGAGCAGAAGAGAGAAGTACAAGGGGGCATTCACACAGAGTAAACTGGCGCTGATTCTGCCATGATTACTCACGGCAGAATCAGCGCTGATAAAAAAGACTCCCATTGAGTTCAATGAGTTCCGTCTTCTGGGGCATTATCATACAGGCCCAAAGCCTTATGGTAGCAGTAGCAGCCTGTTGCCGTACAGGCCCAAAGCCTGTTCTAGCAGTAACAGGCTATTACTACTACCACAGGCTTTGGGCCTATATGGTAATACATACCTCCCAACCATCCCTATTTCCGCGGGACATTCACGATTTCGGTGACGTGTCCCACGGTCGGTTGGAGGGAGGTATGTCCCGATTTCAACTCAGATCTGCGTCACAGTTCAGCTCCTTGCTTCGCCGCCACACGCCGCCTACTGGCTGTGTAGACGCGATGTGATGACGTCACATAGCGTCTACAACTGTGCGCGAGAGAGAGCGGCGAGGGAACGAGGAGAAGGTAAGTGTAATGTGTACACTGAGGTGGAACGTGAAACTGGGGGCAGATGTAGGAGAGGATGGCATGACACTGGGGGCAGAGATGTGGGGACATGAATCTGGGGGCAGAGATGGAGGGACATGAATCTGGGGGCAGAGATGTGGAGACATGAATCTGGGGGCAGAGATGTGGAGACATGAATCTGGGAGCAGAGATGGAGGGACATGAATCTGGGGGCAGAGATGGAGGGACATGAATCTGGGGGCAGAGATGGAGAGGACATGAAACTGGGGGCAGAGATGTAGAGACATGAATCTGGGGGCAGAGATGGAGGGACATGAATCTGGGGGCAGAGATGAAAGGGACATGAATCTGGGGGCAGAGATGGAGGGGACATGAAACTGGGGGCAGAGATGGAGGGGGGACATGAAACTGGGGGCAGAGATGGAGGGGGGACATGAAACTGGGGGCAGATGAAGGGTGTATATGAAACTGGGGGCAGAGATGGAGGGGGGACATGAAACTGGGGGCAGATGAAGGGTGTATATGAAACTGGGGGCAGAGATGGAGGGGGGACATATAATTTACGGGTGACTGTAGGAGGATTATACTGTGTGCGGGCACATGAAAAATTTATGAGAATGGGTGGAGTCAACACAAAAGTGGACGGGGCTAAATTTGACATTTTGTCCCTCTTTCGGTTCTTCAAAAGTTGGGAGGTATGGGTAATATCCCAGACCACATGACATCTGGGATTTTACCATATAGGCCTGAAGCCGGCTAGGATTAACATCGGATCCCGGAGAGGCGAGTAAAACTGTTTATTATTTTCTCTCACCTCCCCTGGGGCTCCGATTATTATACTCGGGGGTCTGAAAAGACCCCCCCCCCTCCCGAGTATAATAATAGCGGCAGTGGGATCGCGGCTGGGGCTTGGGCCTACTCACTGCCGGCCTCCGCGGTATATAGTATAAGGTGACGCAGGGGTCGGCAATGAGCAGGCCCGGGGACAAACAAACATTAAGTTCTCATAGTTACCGACCTCGTGCTGCTGCTCCCGCTGCCGCCACTGCTCATCTTCTTGTCTTCTCCCGCGGCTGCTCCTGCATCTCAGCGTAGGGGGCGTGATGAGGCCGCCTGTGCTGAGACGCAGTAAGACGTCATCGACATACGCCGGGTATGGGCCTGAGCTAATGTGGTCACGTCACCCGGCGTGTTGTAGCCGGGGGAGGGGGCGGGGACTGGAGCGGAGGCCCACGGCAGCGAGTCAATACGGTCGAGTCAATTACCGTATTGACTCGAGTGGTAATTTCACTGGTCCGCAATAAAAGACATCTATGGGAGGCTGCTTGAACAGCGCTGCTGCCGATAGGTGGTCGGTGAGGCAGCGCTGTCTCCAGGGCCGCCTTAAGATGTTTCGAAGGCAGAGAAGATGCTCTGGAAACATCTTGGGGCGGTCCTGGAGGCAGCGCTGCCTCACCACTCACCTATCGCTGCTCCAGCGGCCTTCCACAGATATCTTTCACTGCGGACCAGTCATGTGACATTTTCAATTACCGTATTGACGCGACAAAAACTGTGCTGAAAAACTCGGCTTATACTCGAGTATATATGGTATATTGTCTGCGAATAGTATATGCACCCATCCATTTCTATTTCTAGAGTAGCAAGCCTGATGAAGTGTGTGTAACACGAAACGGTCGTTGCGTTGTCTGCCACATCCTCCCTGTATGTACTGAATTTTTATTAAAGCTGGAATAAAGATATGCATCGTTTTTAACAAAAGACACTGTGGTGAGTGCCCTGTCATTTTTTTCTTTTTTCCCCATTTCTATAGTCCCATACACACTTCAGTAGTTTTTACTGATCAGTGTTTGGGCCATAGAAACTAGCCGCAAAATATGGCGCAGGTCTCACACATACAAATGTAGGGGATAATGCAAGTCATTTTGCGGATCTGTGACAGCAGATGACATGCTGATGCAATGTGGACATGTTTTTTGGAGAATGTGGGTCAATTTTTGTGGACAGTAGTTCCATGTAGCCTCACAGATAACTTGTTCACTTTGCAAAAGCCACAACTGAGCAGAGAAATATGGCTGTTAAAGAGATAGTGTTCTCCAGCCCAAATACAACTGTGTGAATGATCAGGTTATACCTCAGTGATAGTTTTATTCTGCTTAAAAGCAAACTATAGGCAAAAAAACCAATATAAGCGGTGAAAATCTACTAAAAATAGAGCTGAATATAAAAACGCAACACTATCCCGCACGCTAGGATGCAGAGTTTCACAGTGTGTACAGGGAAGAGGAAAGCCTGAAATGGCATATATATTATAATACCACATCTCCAAGGAACTGGAGGGGTCATGGTGTGTTATATGCACTAGAGAACGAACCGCAAAGCGGCAGCTTGTGACTACAAGGCATTGTGTCACTGTCATTGGAGACTATTAGAAATTTATCTAAAGAACTGAAATAGATTGGTTTGCTATAAACAGTTTTCTGTAGAAGCAGTGACATCACACCGCATTTCAGTTATGTCATCAATGCATGCTATCAGGAAGAGACAGTTCGTCTCGAAACGCGTCCGGTTTTTTAGGGGGGTTTTCTGGGGGGGTTTTCTTGTTTATTTTTTTTTTAACTTTTGTTACATTTTAACTACACTCAGTGAGATGCCGGCTTGTCTTCCTGTTTATACTATTGCAAAAGAGTCTCCAATGGAAACTCCAGCGCAAATGTGAACTAAGCCTTACACGGAGAGAGAAGAGGAGTCCGGTGAGTGACAGACACAAGGACCTGCTACAATAGATAACAGTAAATGTTTAGCACTTCTACAATATAGAGATATTACTGTATGTACAGCAGGATTTGTGTGTCTCACTGCATCTCACTAACTCCACAGCTCTCCTCCATAGACATAGATGAACTGTCTTCACTGAAGATGGGCCTAATCAGTGAACTGAGCAGTTTAGCAGGCAGGAGAGGGCTGGTTAGAGGAGACAGACGCATTTTCCTTTGATAGGATATATAATTTCTTACATTTACTTGAACTATTCATTTACAAAATGTATTGACACAAGTACTCTTGAATGACACTGCTACAGAGTTATAGTAAAAAGCCTTAGGAATATCCTGTATAAAGGGAATGATCTGAGCAGGAGATGTGTCACTCACTGCTAACTACTCTGGGAAACCTCTGACACTATATTGACCTGTGCAAACACCTTACGCCATGCTTAATGAGTGAGGTCACTAAGTTTCACACAAAATACAGAACCTTTAAATATAGAATTCCCTAGGCAACTTAACTGAACAATCCCCCTCTAGGAAAGAAGCAGTGGGCCACTCATTTGCTCTCTAGCGCCCATTACAGGAGAACAAGAGTATTACACAACACTCATTCAGAAACACAAAAAAAACCAAATTAGTTCAAATTATTTTTGAAAATTCAACAATATGGAAATCACTGCCAAATCTTCAATACTAAAACAAATATTTTACTGTTATTGCTCTTATTTTAGAGCTGACTACTGAATATACTAATAATATATACTAATTAAAGTCAACGTTACCCTGAAGTCGTCTAATTTATTCAGGAATTAGGTGGTCAGCAGCAGCAGGCATGTTGTTTGCCTGATGAGTCAGCCCCCTGTGTGTGCGGCACTCCAGTGGTGGTTGCCATTTGGTGCTACACCCAGTAGAGTAAGGACTTACTACAAAGCTCACCATGAAGTGGCTAGTGAGGTTAAAGAGGACGTTTCACCACCTTCACCAATTCAAGTTCTTAGCATTTGTGAGTAGGCACTGCTCCACTGATTCCACCGTTCCAAAGCAACAAGCACAGAGTTTTGGTTCCTGTTGTGCTATGTAGACTGTAATGTCAAAGGAGCAGTGTCGGGGGGGGGGGGGATGGGGGAGTGAACCTATTTCAGGGCTCAAATCAGAACCCCTTGTCTGCTACTGCCTGACACCACCCTCCTGTCAGTAGAGAGACTAAATATCATATCAGGCACCAGAACTAACAGAACTGAATGCTCAGGAATGGTGGGGGCTAGAGAAAAAAAAATTCCATCTGTGTTGGAATTAATGGAGCCGCAGCTATTTCTTGATGTAAAGAGATGCACTTTGTTGGAGGTGGTGGAAGGTGCTCTTGATCAAAATGTTTATTTTTGTAGGTTTTGCTAGATCAAAAAAAGCTCACATCAATGTATGACAAGTTATGGTCTGTGTCTTTTATCCTAAATGTTGGTGGCAATGAGATATATTTAACTTGAGCGACACTGTGAGGCTACAAGACAACTCATTTTATCAAGATGGTGCCAATTTCATACCAGACTATAACTATTGTTATACATATCTAAGAAATCCAGAAATGTCCTTCATATTCGGTGGCATCGCCCAATCACTAAACCCTATGCAGCAAAGATTGTAGCTCCTAAACTAAGACTCCATTCAATTCACCTAATAATTCTCGATCGATGGCAATGTTCTTTGTAAATATTCAGCAGCCATTGTATGCCAAACCTTACTCTTATAGTAATATCCCATCAGTAGCCGGCTGGCTACCCAATGTACTGTATATCTGTTAGGGAATAGCCAGATGATAATTCCCCAGAAGCTGCTGGTGAACCCTGGAGGGAGGGGCACAAGGGACAGTGAGCCCTAAACTGAAGCCCCCCGCTTTCCCTTCCTATTGCCAGACCCTATCCTAGGTGATAGGCGACAACCACGAGGACAATCCCTCCCTGAATACGTGAAACACAAAACGCAGACAAGACGTACAACAACAAAGGGAGGTCAGGTAGCCAGGGTTCGGTAACAAGAGAGCGATGCAGTGCCAAATCGGAGTCAAGAGAATAGTCAGTAGGAAAGCCAGAGGTCAAGGATTAGCATACAAGTAAATAACAGCAAGCGATACCAGAAAGCTAGGGCAATAACCGGCACCAGTGTGACTGTGAGCCAAGACTAAATAGGGAAGGAAGAACCCGCCCAGAACCTGACAGGAAGAAAGGCTGTCAATCACAGGCAAGACAGATTAACCACTTAATGAACAGAGGCAACTTTGGCAGAAGACGGGTGTGGTGCAAATCCAATTAAGGACTAGAGCCGTGTTCACACAGTGCAACTAAAAACGTTAAGCAGATTGTCAAACTGCACACGCCTCCGGCGCCGCAGCATGCGAGCAGAGGGTGGCGCAGAGGCCCGAACAGGCAGAGATGTTACAATATCACATGGAGTCATTATAAGACCCATCACAATGATTTTCTTTGCTGAAAACACATATAAAATGTGTGGACCAAATGTTACATTATAAAACTTTTGGACTACTTCTTTGACGTCAAACTTTCATAAAAACTTTATTATGTAGTAGTCATTCTCACTAGGCTGAACCGGCGTCCATCTGCAGAGCTGGCACCAAAAATGTTATATTATTGCTACAGGCCGATACTTTATGGCAAGCAGCTTCAGCTGGCAACAAACTTGCGATAAATGTCAAATAAATGGTTACTAAGCAAGCAGACCTGACTCCCCCATAAACACCCCTAGTCAGGTTCATAGAACATGCACATTATTGTAATAGGTTTTGGATGCCAGGTACTTCTGGCTTCACTTATTTTACGATGAGCAAGAGGAATGAACAAAGAGAATGGGAAATGTTGGGGGACTTTTAGAAGGGTATAGTTGGTTATCTTGAGACATAAATATATGGACATGTCTAGCCCAGAGGAAAGTTGATGTAGAAAACAACTGGAAGACCAAATGGTAGAGCGGGATTAAGATCTAACATGCCTGAACTTTCTTCTCCCCAACCATCAGGAGAGAATGGTGACACCCACTATATACATTAGATGTCCGTCTTTCCAAAACTGGCATGTTCAACCCATGCTCATGTAATGTGTATGGATACTTAAAGGGGCTCTATCATTGGGAAAAGTCATTTATAACTAATCACATCCTTGCACAGGCTTTAGAAAGTCTATTCCACACCTACCTTATGTATGTAAATTGCCTCAGTGGTGTCTGAATAAGTTCGTTTTTATTCATATGCTAATGAGCTTCCAGCCAGCACAGGAAGTTCCCAGCAGCACCCTGTCTCTTCTATTATCTCCTATGTGTGTGTGCAAACAGGAAGCTGAGTCATCAGCAGCAGCCTGTGCTGTATACACCCATAGGTAACAATAGCAAAGACAGTGGCTACTACTGGTAGCAGTGGTAGCAGCTGCCACAGGGCCCAGGACATTAGGGGCCCGGCGACAGTCTCTACCGCTGCGTTTTTTTTTGTTTGTTTTTTTAATAGGCCATTAACGACTGGAGTAACTCTAGCCGGTAACTGGCCCTGTATACTTACCAATCCTGGCAGGGGCCGGGATTGGTAAGTGACGGTGCGGGCCCCACAAACACTATTATACAGTTGGTCGAGGTCTTCAGCGTCGGTCGGGGGGGGGAAAAGCCCATGTCAAAAGTTCGCCACAGGGCCCTGCCATTCCTAGTTACACCACTGAGCAAAGAGGGTGCACGATGCATTGTGCACCCAGTCTAATTAGCATATGAATAAAAACATCCTTATTCAAAAACCACTGAGGCAATCTACATACTAAGGGGAGATGTGGAATAGCCTTTCTAAAGGCTATGCAAGGATGTGATTAGTTAAGAATTACTTTTCCCAATAATAGAGCCCTTTTAACTAACTGCAGAGTTCTGTTTTATTTTTGTGAAGGTTGACCTACAGCATAAAGTGAAACTGGAACCCCAAAAAAGAAACACATACCCTTATAAAATCTAACAAAATAATTCTTTACTATAATCCTCATGCATTATGAACTCCAATGAGGAGGTTGACATCATCCCAATAACCAAAACCAAGTCTATCCTAAGAAAACAGAGGCCATGTATTCTTCAACTACTATTACGCCTGTAATGCAAACAGATCAGGTCGGGTGTGGCAGTCCAGACTCTGATATTATTCTTAGACTGTTTTATTTCTGTATGTGACAAACTAGGCTTGCAACATGAACCTATACAGGACATTTTTAAGCAATTCCCTCTGGACACTTTTCAGCACATACAGATTTGGAACGTGCTAATATCTACATTCACTGGATAGCTTGTCAAAACTGTGCCAATCCCTGTGTTATGTGTAAACACATTCCCCCCAGGTTCATTAACTATTTGGAGAAATGCTATGTGCTATTATCGGTGCATTCCAATAGACAGAGAGATATATTGCAGCTGCACTGAAAAGAAAAATAAGGGAGTCAGGTAACTCTATATCACTGCTTTTATTATTAGTCTGACATTATTAATCCACACATACCAAACTGAGCAACAATCTGATGCCTAAAAATATGATTTCACATCTTGATCTGTTCTGTTTTAGATGGTTCTGAACAGCCTGCAACACTGCAGAATAATGACTGATGATATAAGGAAACACACTAACGTCTGAAGTTTATGCCTTCATTCAAGTTCTATTCTTATAATCACATTATCTCAGATAACATGGTCTCACCCAAACGTATATTTCAGTTTGGATTTTATAAAATACTAGACTAGAAGAAGGACTCAGCTTCGCACAAGTATATTTCATTTTTTGTTTATGTAGTGGCCGCATAAGAATAGGTTGGCTGCTATCGAAACCGATTGTAAAGCGGTATCTATGTGAAGACTGAAGAATCTGTGAGATGCCATTGGTCTATAAGCATCATGTGATCCTGTGTATCTAAGTTTGGATATCAGTGAAAAACCTGCGATCAGTTGTTATGGTAACCTGGAGTAAAGCTGTGTGTATGTGTCCTTGTGTAACAGTGTCATCCACAGCACCCTGCCCTCTAAAGCTGACCTACAGCAATGAAGAAAAATGCCTGGGTTGTTCTGGAAACTTGGAGTAAAGCTGTGTGTTTGTGCAGACTGAGCACCTAGGGAGCTTCTATTGGCTGATAAGGGACATGTGACCATGTGTACGGCAGTTGGAATATGAGTGAAAGACTTGCAGGCCTATACTGGATAATGCAGGTCATTTTTTGGTAATATTATATTTTATTAATGGTGCATCCTAGAGAGCTGAGACCCTGTTTAAAACCTTCCTGTACACCTGATGTACCTGTGTTACAAATTTGGTGAGTATTGGTTCAGTTGTTTGGTCGCACATAAAGAACAGACAGAGACAGAAATTCATTTTTATATATATAAGAGAAGAGAAGAGATATATATGTACTTCTCCACCTCTACCAACTACAACTTTTTCATCCCTCAATAGTATCTGCTCCACAGATTCTAGGACAGTTGGAACTTTTGTTTTATCCCTCATGGTTCCTGATCGATCAATGCTATTAGTTTACGGTATACAGTCCCAAACTGGAGCTGATAGAATCGGACCACCCACCTGACAGGAATCAGCCTAATTAGTATATTGGGTGTTAAACTTAACATCTCATCATTTGGTCGAAAAAACCACCTCCCACTGAAATCAATGGGTTCATTTTTTCGCGAGCGGTTTGAAAAAAGAAGCGACCTGCCCTTTCGGCGGATTCCGGGGCTAATTCAGTCTAGCAACAATCCCTCTGGACTAGGTCCATTGATTTGGGCCTAATCCAGAGCGGAATGCCGTGACTGTATGCCGATGCACTGTACTGGCATCCAGTCACAGAAGGCGGTTTTTAGCCCAGATTCTGATGCGGCTTCCCGCATCAAAATCCGGTAAAAAAATATCCGTGCTAACTTACCCAAAAAATTCCAACTGTGCCAGAATCAGTGGAGCAGCCCCTATTGAAAAATGCAGGGGCCACACGGTGGCTCAGTGGTTAGCACTGCAGCCTTGCAGTGCTGGGTCCTGGTGTTCAAAAAACATCTGCAAGGAGTTTGTATGTTCTCCCCGCTTCTCACAAGGGCTTACAATCTATGAGGATGGAAGGATATAACCTATTAATCTGGTACTCAAGTGAAGAGAACTCTATGGATATTTCCATGCTTAAGCTAACTCCAATTTGGTTAAGAACTTTGCCTTTAAATCAGCTAATAAGACAATGAAAGAGTTTTTCACAAATGCCACACCAAAATCCATGACCTATCCACAGTAAAAGAATGTGTTACATCAGGATTTTGCTCCATATTTTGTTGCAGATTCACAACAGATGAGTGCCATACATAGTAAAAATGCATAGAGTTAATCGTCATGTGGTGCACTTGTGCACTAAAAATCTGCACCGCATGTTTCCACGTATAGAATTTTCTGTGGTGTATGAAGGAGATTTTTTAAAATCTCATCCGCACTGCTGTTACTGTATAATGCAAATTTTCCATCCAGATCTGGCGTAAATTTCAAAGCAGACCCCCCATAAGTGAATATAACAATAAACGCGTTGTCACACACCACAGATACCTGACACAACCCTTGAAAAGAATACCAGAAAACCCCTTTAGGCTAAGGCCCCACGTGGCATACCACAGCAAAACAGTACTGCAGGAAAAACCGCGGCAGCAATGCATTGTGGGGTTTTTTTCACTCATGCCATGTGAGGCCCCGGGCCTCAAAAACTTTTTCTCTAGTTTTCTTTCCCCCCCCCCCCACTTCTCCACACGAGAATGTGTTATGACTAGGGCTTCCACCACTGGGTCCACCAGCAATAGAGGTTTAGAGACTACAGATGAGCGAGTACTATTCGAAACGGCCATTTTGAATAGTACGCACCCATAGGAATGAATGGAAGTGGCCGGCACACAGTCTTGCCGCTTAACCCCCTACGTGCGGGCTGCGTCCATTCATTGCTATGGGTGCGTTCTATTCGAAACGGGAGTTTCGAATAGTACTCGCTCATCTCTACTGGAGATGCCCTCATGTGCCCCAAAGGAATGAAAAGGTGCTCAGCCACCGCTCTACTTACTTCTAAGGGATTTTTGGAATAATAGTCTTTGGAAGTGCCCTAGAAGTGAATGAAACAGGGTGAGTACCACAGCTGCATCCACAAGGGGCGCTCAGGGCACTTGTAGGCTTCTATTCTTGTGAATGCGGAATGGGACACTCAGTGATGAAATCTTTATCACCTCTCCTATGGCTACGGAATAATTGTCATTAGTGGGAAAATCCCTTAGAACGGAGACTGTCAACAGAAATTCTCACACAATGTACCGCAGGTGACGGACTTTCGGGTGACAGACTCCCTTTGGAGATCAGAAGAGATTTTATTGTAGTGAAAACTTTCTCCATCTAACACTTTACTGTTTAGTTATGGCAGATGTACTGTTGTTATGAGTGTGTGGATTACCAAATATTCTCCAGTTCAAGGTTTTGGTGTGAATAAGTGTCGATGCCTAGGTATGGATGTATTTGGTGATATGAGCACATACAAATCCTAAAATCCATGATAACACTACACATGACAAAAATGAAAGCCGTTCTTTGTACTGTACACGTCTTTGTATTCCTCCAGTACTAAACTACAGGGTCCATTCACACGTAAACGTGAGTGAACAGGCGCTCATTTTGGCAAGATAATGACATTTTACACGTGTATTTTGACGTGTTTTTTTTTTACACGTGTAAAAAAAATGTCATCGAAGTAAATGGGAGTCTTATTTTTACACGTGTATTTTGCCAAAATGAGTGCGGCGTTTACTCCATGTGAATGGACCCTGAGGATAAATTATAATGACCATGTGTGGCCCTGGTAATACGGATACATTACTTGGACTGACCGCGGCATAGCTTAGCCAAACTTACTGCATCATAGGGATATACAATGCGTCCAAGTGTGACTCTACTGTCTCATATTCACAGCATTACTTGTGTGCGGGGCAGTAGGCTCACAGTCAGAAAGGAACGTACGCACATAGATCACTATGATACAGTGAGTTCAGATTACACGAACCAAGGAACCACCTATATTCACACAGAGATCAGTGTACGGTATTATGTGGATGTACATAGGCAAAGACTTGGTCTGTCTACGAAGCCTTGGATCAGAGCTCAGGGAATCTCTCTAAATATTGCTTTAGGGTACACGCACCCCACCATGAGCTATAGCAGAGAGTACACTGACCCATTCTTATTCAAGCAAAGACATGACACGTATTACTGGCCAGCAGAATGGCTTTGTCAGGACACTACATAATAGTGTCTAATATATACAATACCTACTGTATGCTCATGCCTGTTACAGGAGATGTAGGAAGTCGCCTCCAGGTGATTCTAATCTTAAAGGTTCAAGTTTTATCTTGTTAGCAAAGACCTAAGAAAGAGAAGTTGCTGATACACGGCAAGTGGATGGCTGGCTTTAGTTCAAGATCACACCATGCCTTTCCTTACTCCCAATATAAAGTAATATGGAGCGACTGGATGACCCTTGGTGATTATATATCCTATCCCCGACTGCTTTCAAGACCTTTTCTAGTAAGATGAAAACTGGAATCTGGAAAAAAAAAAAACTATACACTAGATGGAATGGGATTGTACAAATCTGTGTAATGCAATGAGGGAATGTATAGTATCAAGTCCTGCACTCCAGAACTCTGGCATCAAAAACTTGAAGAATAAAATTTTGCAACTTATTTGGATTTTGTGTGCGCAAAAATGTATAAACTTTTATAATGATTATGCTGCATCTGAAAACTGGGTGGGAAAGTGGCGGCGATCAGTCTGTCAAGCCGCTGAATTTATCAAATAAGAGTTTTCAAAAACGTCATGTGACTTTTGTTAAATTTGGTGCAAATTATGGAACTGTAGACTCCAGATAAACTGATCTCAAAAATGAGATAAGTTTTTCCCAATAGGTATTCCCTTTTTTACAACCATAAAGCATATATTATTCCTGAGACGGGTAAAACTAGCCCTTCACTTTAGAATATGGCTGTCAAAAGAAATCTTTACTCGGCAAAAGCTAACCATACAATCTATGAAGGATGTCCACAGAATTTACCACCACTGCCTGACAGAATCTGCTACTGGTACTGGGACCCTGGTCATACAAAGAAGAGGATCCAGTTACTTAAATTTGTGATCAGTTCAAAGAAAAGGTGGCCACTTGCACACAATTCCCTCAATTGACGTCTATAAGGGTTATGGAAAAAAAGCTAAGCGAGCCTTTATAGAGAGAGCCAAACAAGCACCAGAAGAGAACTGTTCACACCTCAAAGGTAGGACCCGATTGCAAGTTATTGTACTGGATACCAATACAGATAGCAGAAGATATTTGCCTGTCACCAGTCATTACAGTGTAGAATGTTTAACTTAAAGGGATCCTATCATTCAAACGACATTTGTTCTCAGTACCACGTCGGAATAGCCTTAAGAAAGGCTATTCGTCTCCTACCTTTCATTGTCTTCTCCGTGCCACCGTTCTCCTACAATCCCGGTTCTTGTCAGTATGTAAATTAGCTCTCTTGCAGCACTGGGGGAGGACCCCAGCGCTCCGACAGCACTGAGGGTGGCCCCAATGCTGCGAGAGAACTCTCTCCAGCGCCGCTGCCTCTTCTTCAGCAGGGTCATCTTCAGCCTCTTCTTCCGGTGGTGGCTTGTAACTTCTAAGGCCTCCGGCCTTGGGCAGAGCAGACTGCGCATGCCCATAGGCCACGAGAAAATGGCCAATTGCATAGTATTGTAAGTGGCCATTTTTTCGGGGCCTGTGGGCATGCGCAGTCCGCTCTCCCTGAGGCCTAGAAGTAAGAAGAAACCACCGGAAGAACAGAATGAAGAGGCCGTTCCTGACTAAGATGGAGGCGGCGCTGGAGAGAGTTCTCACGCAGCATTGGGGCCGCCCCCAGTGCTGTCTGAGCGCTGGAACCTGCCCCCAGTGCTGCAAGAGAGCTAACTTGCATACCGAGAGAAAATGGGATTGTAGGCGAACAGTGGTGCAGAGAAGACGACGAAAGGTAGGAGAAGAATAGCCTTTCTTAAGGCTATTCCGACGTTCCGATTATTCCGAAATGTCATCTGAGTAATAGGATCCCTTTAAGGCTTCTGGGCCCAATTCAATAGCTGTAATAGGGCCCCTACCTACCTTGTGCCATTTAGAATAGTGGTATATTTTATGTGGAACAAAGACCCTTTGGGACACCTCAGGGTCCCAGGCCAGTAGCGAGTGCTACCTCTGCACCCCCCACCTACATCAACTTACACCTGGTTCTAATATGTCTACCAGAAATAAAAAAAAGTTGCATTGCGCGGGATTACTGGTATACATCTACATTCCTGTTTTTGGACAAGGTTAACACCTGCAGCTTGTTGGCAATGTGGATATTCACAAATCACTGCATGCAGCTACAGGGGGTTGGCAGCTTGTCCCACAGCATTTCCAACCAGATGACACCATATATTATTCTAGCATTAGATAAGCATTCCACAATACCCCCAAGTACCCTTTGTAAGGTCACTTCTAGGAGAGTCCAGGTTTATCTTTAGACATCACAGCATCATTGCTTTGATCCTGTATTCACACAGATAACCAAATTGTTTTATGGTCATAGAAGGTGGATCCATTTTTATTAACTCAGGTTAAGCTAATGATATACTGTGATAAATGATACGTGACTTGCTAGTCAATGGGACAGATCTATTATTGCTGTATAAACCACCGGTCTGGCAAAGTCATCCGTTCTTTTACTAAACCAGCAGTTCATATAACAAGTGTGTACAATAGACATAAGAACTCGGCCATGGTGTGCCCATGTTGCTTTTCAAATGGTAGGTATCATGATATAGAATTATCTGTTAGCATGGCATGGCTGTTACCAGCTCAAGTACTGTATGGACAGGTTTCTTGGAACACCACAGACAGCATTAAATGTACCAAGACAAGGACACAATGCTGCAATGTCCCTTGAGAATAGAAGTCTAATTTCTGGAAAGTACAGGTATCTCTTCTCCTGCTGCAGCCACCATGAGGAATCTTTTTGTAGGGCCGGCTGTGACAGCTGCCATGTACCTCATCCTGGCAGTCACATTGGTGCCACCTGCACTACACATCTGCCACCCATGTGATACGCCTCTGCATCTTGCCAGTTCTTTCTTCTTAATCAGCCAATGTGTGCACTCCCCATTGTGCACTCCTCATTGTGCACGCCTCATTGTGCACCCATCCAATGAATTTCCACTATTATCTATACATTCCTGTCCTATCCTGTCCAAGATGCCTGACCCAGCTTGTTCCTGACTATCGTACCTCTTCTGACTATTCTGATCATCTCCCTGTATTTCGACTATAAGTCCTGCCGTACCTGTCCATTCTCTATATCTTGGACCTAAGTCAACTGTAAACTACACAGGGACAACTTCAGGAGTTCGTGACTTAGTGGTCTCCATAGCAAAGTTCAGATACCTGTTAGTGGTGAGAACTGGGGAGGTCATTTGGAAAAGCCCTTAGGAGTAGGCCAAAACCAAACTGGTAAGGTGACACAGTTGCAACACTTTCCATGGATTCTGAGCTGACATCCTACCCATCAACCTCACAAAGCTCACTGGACATATACTGTATAACATTGTGGTCTTAGAAGTCAATATTAGTAACATGTAAGTCAGATACAGTACAGTGCGGGAGCAAACTCAAATAACTGGAGCGCCCAATCCATTGTATGACCGACACAAACAACGCCAACGAGCTCCACTCACTATAAAGGAGGCTAGTCTATGAGGGTTCGGTAATGGTGCCCATAATCTGAAGGCGTTTGCACCAGAAATTCCAGCCTTTTGCACCATACTTGTGAGATTGGAAAAGTTCATCAAATAATGGGCGTGATTTGCTGTTTGGCCACAATTTAGACACATTTAGCTTATGGTTACATAGTACAGACAGGACGTGGCTGCCATGTAATTGAAACCAGTCTCCCTGCCGGCAGCCGCTGCAATTCATTTGTTTATTGAGTATTTCTACCATGAGCAAGTAACCTTATAAACTGGATTTTTCTGTTTTTTGTACAAAATCACTCCAGTGAGTTGATGGTACAAATGTAAGAAACTTCTCCAGAAAGATTTACAAAATGCAACAAATGTATCTACATTATACATTACAATACATTTCATGCAATTAACTTCAACATCGCCTCCAGCAAAAATACCAGATGTGACAAATTCCCCCAAGCTCCATACTCCAGATACACACCAATATTGAGAGACAAAGGTTATTGTTTGCATAATGAAAACTTATACAATTTTCCAATATACTTTCTGTATCAATTCCTCATGGTTTTCTAGATCTCTGCTTGCTGTCATTCATTCTGTTTACTTTCTGTGGATAAAAATCAGTCCATGGTCATGTGATATACAGTCCAGGGTCACGTGATGATACACATGTGCCCAGCTAGTTACAGCCATAGCACAGAATCAGTTATCTGCCTGGTAGCAAGCTGTGCAAGTGTGCGTCCATCACATGACCATAGACTGTATATTACATGATCATGGTCATGATTTTTGCCCACTGAAAGTAAGACTAAATGGCAACAAGGTTAGTTCTAGAAAACCGTGAGGAATTTATACAGAAAGTATACTGAAAAATTACAGAAAGTATATTGAAAAATTGTACAACTATTAATTACACAAACTATAACATTTGTGTTAGGATTCTCACGGTGTATTCTCCTCTCTGCAGCTCAACGCACTGCCGTTCCCTTAAGGCCTCGTTCACATCAGCATTGGTATTCCGTCCGGGAGAGTCCGCATGAGGACCCCGCCGAACGGAACACCGAACGCAACTGCAAGTGGTGTGCCAGTGAAAGCACACGGACCGCATAGACTATAATGGGGTCCGTGTGCTGGCCTTCAGATCTCTGCACGGATCATGCGGACAGGAAAGTAGTTCAAAATCTACTTTCCTGTCTGCATGATTTGTGCAAGCAGCACGCGGCAAGCACACTGATCCCATTATAGTTTATGGGGTCCATGTGCTTTCACTGTACAGCGCTTGCAGTTGCATTCGGTATTCCATTCGGAGGGTCTCCATGCGTACTCCCTGAATGGAATACCGAACACAGATGTGAACAAGGGGTAAAGATGCCTATGCCGACATGTGAAGTTTTCACTAACAGCAGCTAATCCGAGCTCTGAGGCAATGAACCAATCATCAGCTGTGGAGGGATATTTGCAATCTGTTCAGAACTCAAGTGCCTTCTATTAATTAATTGTGACTAGTTAGGATCCAGTGCATCGAACAGATCTGTTGGTTAGCTGTCCTTGTGACCTTGGCTTGTTTACTGGATATGCGCTTGCTTACAAATTTTGGCTTTGACTATTAACTTTGAGATTGATCTCAGCATGGATACGTTTATTCCTTTGATTCCGCTCTCCTGGTTTGGCCTGCCTTGTTAGTTTTGCTGCAGTTCCTAGTTTGATTTTCAGTCTGTTGTGCGTCTATTTCTTCCAATAGATTCAGTAGCGGTAACTAGCGGATGCAAAATCGCGGCCGCAAAATATCCTAACTCCCATTAAAAAGAATGGGAGCATTTTGAGTGCGTCATCTGCCGGCACGTGTATACGTGCCAGATTGCGCTCCACTTTCCTCCGTGTGAACACCCCCTAACAAGTGGTGATTAGTGGTCAGGCAGGCACACTGCTGTCCCATTCAATGTCTAGAGAGCTGCTGACACTAACTAAAACAACAGTGCACACACATGACCACCACTGCATTCTAATTCCTCCTCATTGCAGGAACAGAATTGCCCAGGGCCCCCATTCTAGTTCTCATTGGTTGGGAGGGGGAGTCCAACAGTGAACTCCCAGCGTTCATACATTCATCCCCCATCATTCAGTGACAGGTGTTTTTGTGTGGCATAATCCATGTCAAACTTCATTCACATGACAATTTTATGTTTAATATATATGCAGCATGCATGAAATATACATTAAACAGAGATCCCTGACAGATACCATGCAATGGAATCCACCACCAT
The DNA here is from genome assembly GCF_031893055.1 of Leptodactylus fuscus. Classification (NCBI taxonomy): domain Eukaryota; kingdom Metazoa; phylum Chordata; class Amphibia; order Anura; family Leptodactylidae; genus Leptodactylus; species Leptodactylus fuscus. The sequence continues at coordinate 44,337,049 of NC_134267.1, forward strand.
AGGGTCCCACTGTAAAAATAAATATATAACAAATATAGATATACACACACACATAATGTATATACTTTTGGCAGGGGTAAAGAATGGTTGGGCTATGGACATGGAGTGCCTCTGTACTTTACTTATGTAGGCTGTGCAAAAAGTTGTACATTAAAGGGATCCTATCATTGGATACCCTTTTTTTCTGACTATCACGTAGGAATAGCCTTAAGAAAGGCTATTCTTCTCCTACCTTTAGATGTCTTCTCTGCGCCGCCATTTGGTAGAAATCCGGGCTTTCTTCGGTATGCAAATAAGTTCTCTCACAGCACTGGGGGCGGTCTCCAGCGCTCAAACAGCACTGGGGGCATCCCCAATGCCGTGAGAGAACTCTCCAGCGATGCCTCTATTTTCTTCTAGTGCTACTTGAGTACTGGGACCGCCCCAGTGCTGTGAGAGAACTCATTTGCATACCGAAGAAAACCCGGATTTCTACCAAACGGCGGTGCAGAGAAGACATCTAAAAGTAGGGGAAGAATAGCCTTTCTTAAGGCTATTACTATGTGTTAGTCAGAAAAAAAAGGGCATCTAATGATAGGATCCCTTTAAGGAGAGTTTGGATGTCCAAGTTGCACCATTTTGTGCTGACTCTGATGCCTTTTCATGACAAAACCAAACATGACAGATGCAGACATAAGGCATATACAGTATCTCTGGAAAAGCTGAGGTTGATTTTTTTTTTATTTTGGTCATTGTCAGGTGACGCTATTGGAAAGTTGCTCATGCCAAGGTAAAGATCTGCATTATATCAACAGACGCCAAGACCAGATTTCGAGGCAGAGATTTGTTCTTTAAACTTATGGTACTTTAATCCAGAGTATCAACCTTTAGAGAAGTTGGAATTCAGAAAAACCAACCTATAAAAACCTAATGCATGGACAGCTTTAATGTAGTCTGTATTAAACTGGTTCTCTACGACTTGTATATTGATGACCTATCCTTAGCACAGACCGGCAACATTTGGCAAATAGGGACTCTGGCACCTGGGACCCCCACAGACCAGCTAGTTGAAGAAGCTGCCTTTGAATAAGTACATCATCACACGTTGCATAGGAGCTGTACTTGGTATTGTTACTTGACCCCATTCACTTGAATGAGACATGACATCATGAGCACAGTGCCTGTGACCTCCGTGATCACATATTGATGACCTATCCGAAGAAAAAGCCATTAATATAGGAGTCCTGGAAAATCCCTTTAACAAAACTATGGCCACTTGTTTGTATATCTGTTGTCCACACAATAATGGAGTGCGGTGAGCCATATCACACAGGATTTCAGTGCCCCAGACAAGATATGTCACTTTTTCAGGGCAGGAAGGCACTTATGTAAATACATAAATCTGAAAATCCATCACTGCGTATACAGTATGTCTGACCTACAAAATGTGAGTGTTAGGACGGGCCGGGGCCTCCGCTGTGCTGCGTGGAGGCGCCCAACCCAATTCCTATCCAGTACCGGAGTGTCGGTCTGTTCCAATGCTGGGGTAGACCGGAAGCTTCCGCTTGAGTGTGCAGAGGTTCCAGTTTCCCCCTAGCGCTGGGACTGGCACTTCCGGGTCAGGGGGGTCAGCGGCGGGCCTGAGGCTATTTAGGCCTCATTTTGGTTTCGGCCCATCGCTGGTTATTTGTGTTACCGCAGCATCAGCTCCCTAAAGATACTTCCCCGCCTGTCTCCTGTTCCTGTACCTTCTGCCTGTGTATGACCCGTCTTGCTTTACAGACCTCCTCTCCGTTATCCTGATTTGGCTACTCCTCTGACCTCCAGTTAATGACTCGGCTACCAATTTGCTTTCTTGGCTTCTGCGTGTCTTTGTGGAATTATCTTCCTACACTCCTGCCATCCTGAACCAAGCTGCTCTTCTGGACTTCACTCCAAGGTTAATGTCTGGTACTTCTGGGTTCTCTTCCTTGGGGTTCGCTTTCTAAAGGCTATACAAGTATGACTTTTCCCAATGATAGAGCCCCTTTAAGGATTGAGCCCCTTTAAGGATTCTTTAGGGGTTTTCTTTACAGCAGTTACTTCATTTACATCACAGAAATATTACAACAGAAGATAACACCAACACTGAGCCATAGTTGTGACAACTAATAGATGATAACAGCTGATGTCACAGCTTATCTACTCCCTTTCCCTGTACACAGCATGTCTACAACTCTTCCATTGACCTCAATGAGTCGATTCCAGTCTATTGCTGACTATGGCCATAACTATCCTATAAAGAATATCACTAAATGTGGTTAACAGAGTAGAGGAGACGCGCAGACAAGATAGCAGCTCCCAGAATCACATACAGAATATAGAATATATTTATAGAGAAGAGGAATCTGAAAATATAGCCATTTGCCATTGACTTGGGAATCCTATAACAGAATACAGGCCACTATATTTATAGCCGACCATACTCTTCTTAGGCACTAGTGACACGTGCAGCCATAAAACATGTTGCAGGGAAGTCACCAGAATTTTATGGCATTATCATATCATAAAGACAGTGGTCCATATTACAGGACTGTTGTGTATGGTGCCCAATACTGTAGGTCAGCTTAGAGAGGCATCGGCCAATCTCCCTGTCAGATTCTATAAGAGTCATTCAGAAACTATTGTGGGATACTCGATTAGATATTGTACATATAAAAATCCTCCTAAGGATGAGTAGCTCAATGTATACTGTACAATGCCCAACAGAGGTTGCATGACCCTGTACCAAATAACCACACACTCTCCATGCACTATGCATCCAGGTAATACATGAGAAATAGTATCAAGACCCACACATTATAGAGAAATGCATCGAAGGTTTGGCTAGACATTCTACACCAGGATCACAAGATGCTAGAAATGATACCCAGATGTCTGAGACATCCACATATCTCTGTCTAGATGAAGATTTTGTTAGACCTGTTACCTTAAGTACAAAAAGATCAATATCTCAACATCTCACCCTACAGCAATGTTTATATCAGTCTTCAGATTAAAGATACTGCAAGTCAAACAGGTTCTTATAGCCATCCTCTGCCCCATAGCCAGCGAAGAATCATCAGATTACAGGCTGTAATAGTAGGAAGAAGTATAACAACGCCTTACAAAGAATTGTGGGGAATGTAACATTCCAGTTGTCACTTTGAACAATCCGCTTACCATATATACTCGAGTATAAGCCGAATTTTTCAGCACAGTTTTTGAGCTGAAAAAGCCCCCCTTGGCTTATACTCAAGTCAAGCAAAAAAAAATGACCAGCCGCAATAGTAATGTATAGAATCTCCCATAAAATAGTGAAAGAAAAACAAGCTTAAAAAAAATTATAATAAAAAAATAAATAAAAGTTCTGAATCCCTCCTTTCCCTAGAATACATATAAAAGTAGAAAATCACTGTGAAACACAAACACATTAGGTATCCCTGTGTCTGAAAGTGCCCGGTCTACTAAATATATCTGCAGTGCTCCTGTTCCGTCGGGAAGGGGTTAATAGGAGCACTGCAGATACCTTATATTCAGCCAGGCTGAATTCCAAGTGGGGGGAAAAAAACTCAGTCCTCAAGCTCAGGGAAGGGGCAGACAGACAACCAAAACACCCCCTCCACTTCTGAAGCACCCAGAAACTACTGCACCCAAAAACTCTGACCATTTTAATTTTTGAAATTTTCCAGCAGCTGCTGCATTTCCCCCAAGGCTTATACTCGAGTCAATAAGTATTTCTAGTTTTTTTTGTAGTAAAATAAGGAGCCTCGGCTTATATTCGGGTCGGCTTATACTCGCTTATATGTGTAGTGAAGGGATGTTCTGAGGGTCTGGTGGAGCATCTGTGGATCTACAGTACATCTGGGAAGATGAAAGCCAATGCACTATTCAGAGGAAGTCATTTATTAAGATTTATTATCTTAGGTTAAGGTCCCACGTTGTGTAATCGCAGTTTTTTTTGGTTGCAGATTTTGTTGCGGTTTTTTTAGGCCAAAGCCAAGAATGGCTACATAAGGAGTGGGAAATATATAGGAAGTTCTTCTACTTCTTCCTTCTGCTCAATCCACTCCTGGTTTTGGCTAAAAAAAAAAACCGCAACAAAATCTGCAAAAAAAAAAGCTACGTTTCTACAACATGGGTCCTCAGCCTTAAACGGTAATCCTAATCTGAAATGAAGTAAAATGTGCGACATTTAATAATACATTAAGAACACATTTGACGCATATTTTGGCGGCTTGTGCGCCTGAAAATCTACACCGGATTTGAGGTATGACAATTGCCATTGCTGGTCCAAGTTAAACCCCAACTATTTTAGAGCAGTGAAAAAGCACAGAGAGTCACAAATAGTTTAGTAAATTCTACAAAGTTTACAAATGGGTTTGGGGAGGGGGGTAGAAAATCAGATTTACACGAAGTATAAAATACCAGTGCAGATTTCAGCATGTTCTATACGGCTGCAGATTAAAAAGTATTATTAATGATATAGTGTGTAGATCCCACTGACATACAGCAATCGATCCCATCAGTCAGCGCACATAGGAGGAACTGCAGTTGTAAGTCACCCAGCAGGCTCCTAGTAGGGGTCTAACCTGCCTCTATACTACTGCCTATTCACTATTTGTATCTCTGGGCTATATCCAGGGAGTCTAAGCATGTCTGTAGTGCTTACCTCCCACCCCCTGCATACAGAAGACTGTCAACCCTCTGCCCTCGAGAGTATTAGTCAATGACTCCCTGCCCAAAAAGACACTGCCATTATTTCATCTTCTGCCCCACAAACAGTAGTCATGTCTCGTGCTCTGCACGAAAAGTAGTAGCATCTGAATAGAGTGTAATATAAAGTATCCGCTGTCAGAGAGTAGAAGCATCTCACCTCGTACCCAATGGGGGATATTAGTGCCCATAGACAGTAAATGTGTAACACACTGCCCCATAGAGAGTAACAAGTCTCCTACACACAGACAGAGTTAGTAATGTATCGCCGCCTGCATATCAATAGTATATCACTAGTAGCATCTGTCTACCCTATACAGTACATAGTATCAGGAGTAGTATCTTACCACTCTCCTATACCTAGTACTGCAAGTAATGTCTCACCCCGTCTAATACATAGTATATTGGTAATAGAATCTCTCTGTCTGTCCTATATAGTACTTAGTATCAGTAGTAGTGTCTTACCCCTCTCCTATACCTAGTACTACTAGTAATGTCACCCCTGCCCTATACATAGTATATTGGTAGTAGCATCTCTCTGTCTGCCTTATACATAGTATTAGTAGTACTGTCTCTCCTCTGTCCAATACATAGTATTACTAGTAGTGCCTCATCCCTGTAATGTACATAGAATTAGCAGTAATGTCTCATTCCTTCCCTATACATAGTATTAATGTCTCATCCCTGTCCTATACATAGTATTAGTACTAATGTCTCATTCCTCCCCTATATATAGTATTAATGTCTCACCCCTGTTGTATACATAGTATTGGTAGATGTGTCTCATCTCTGTCCTATACATAGTTTTAGTAGTAATGTCTCATTCCTGCCCTATACATAGTATTAGTAGTAATGTCTGACCCCTGACCATAGTATTAGTAGTAATGTCTCATTCCTGCCCTATACCTAATATTATTATTAATGTCTCATTAATGCCCTGTATATAGTATTGGTAGTAGTATTTCTGTGCCATCATACATTGTATCAGAAGTAGTAACTCCCCCTCCCTGCCATCATAAATAGTATCAATAGTAGCAATATGTCTCCCTGCTGCCACCACACATACTATCAGTCTATGGTATCTCCCAGTCCTGCCATCACACATAGTTATATCACCCTTTTGCCAACAAACATAATACCATGTGTCTCACCCATGCCACCATACACAGTATTCCTAGTAGTATCTCCCCCTCCTCCCCTAATACACAGTAATATGCCCCCTCGTGCCCTTACACATAGTACCAGTGTCTCACCAGTTCCATCATACACAGTATTATTACTAGTAGTATCTCCCCCTTCTGCCCTTATACACAGTAATATGCCACCTCCAGCCCAGTGTCACCATACACAGTATTACTAGTAATATCTCCCCCTCCTGCCTCACACACAATAGCATGCCCCCTCGTGCCCTCACATTTAGTACCAGTGTCTCACCAGTTCCATCATACACAGTATTACCACCTACTGCCCTCACACATAGTAATATGCCCCCTGCTGCCTTCACAAATAATACCCGTCTCACCAGTGTCACTATACACAGTATTACAAGTAGTATTTCTCCCTCTAGCACAGCCCTCATCGTAATATTCCCCCTCTGCCCTCACACACAGTATTATGTCCCCTCCTGCCTTCACAAACAGTAATATGCCCCTTCCTGCCCTCACACACAGTAATATGCCCCTTCCTGCCCTCACACTAAGTACTATGCCCCCTCCTGCCCTCACACTAAGTACTATGCCCCTTCCTTCCCTCAAACTAAGTACTATGCCCCCTGCTGCCCTCACACACAGTAACATGCCCCTTCCTGCCCTCACACACAGTACTATGCCCCTTCCTGCCCTCACACTAAGTACTATGCCCCCTCTTGCCCTCACACTAAGTACTATGCTCCCTCCTGCCCTCACACACAGTGATATGCTCCCTCCTGCCCTCACACACAGTGATATGCCCCCTCCTGCCCTCACACACTGTACTATGCCCCCTGTTGCCCTCACACACAGTAATATGCCCCCTGCTGCCCTCACACACAGTATTATGCCCCCTGCTGCCCTCACACACAGTAATATGCCCCCTCCTGCCCTTACACACAGTACTATGCCTCCTCCTGTCCTCACACACAGTACTATGCCCCCTGCTGCTCTCACACACAGTACTATGCCCCCTGCTGCCCTCACACACAGTACTATGCCCCCTGCTGCCCTCACACACAGTAATATGCCTCCTGATGCCCTCACACACAGTACTATGCCCCTTCCTGCCCTCACACACAGTACTATGCCCCCTGCTGCCCTCACACATAGTACCAGTGCTACCATACACAGTATTACTCCCCCTCCTGCCCTCACACACAGTACTATGCCCCTTCCTGCCCTCACACACAGTACTATGCCCCCTGATGCCCTCACACACAGTACTATGCCCCCTGATGCCCTCACACATAGTACCAGTGCCACCATACACAGTAATATGCCCCCTGCTGCCCTCACACATATGACTATGCCCCCTGCTGCCCTCACACACAGTACCAGTGTCTCACCCCTGCATGTGTAGCTTGTGCTGTAGGCTGGGAGTCCTCGGTGAGTCCTGCTGTCCGCTGGCCCGGGACACGGAGTAGTGACGGCTGTGTGTGCTGACAGCCGGGGCCGCCGCCGCCGCCGCCTTCTCCCCGGTCAGTGGCTGCTGTCTGTGCACCAGAGTTGGGTTGGAGCCGACCCTGCTCATCCTGCGGCTCCGCTCCTGGGTGCTGCTGCTCACTAGCACGTTGGTCCTGCTCATGTGCACAGGTTGCTGGTGGTAGATGCCCGGGGGTCCTGGGTGCACCACATAAGTGATCCTCCTGACGTGCTCTATATTGGCCAGCACAGCAGATGCTGAGAGCACAGCGCACAGTACAACTCCCCACCTGTTGGAAGCAGCCATGTATGCGGACGGCTGTGTACACAGTACTATGTTACCCTAGCTAGGTGAGCTGCAGCCCCTCAGCCGGCTGCACTCTATGTATGATGCCTTCCTTGCTTTCTTCTCGGCTCCTCTGTGCCCCCTCCTCCTCCTCCTCCGCCGCCGCTGCTGCTGCTGCTCTCAAGCCAAGAAAAGAAACTCCTCTTGTCCCAGGAAAACTTCAGCAGAGTTGTGCGCAGCTCCTAGGCATGACTGGAAGTGGAGGGAAAGAAGGGAAGGCATAAAGGGGTCTGCTCCGGGACAGGGGGACACAGGAGAGAAGGAAAGAGGAGGAGTGAGGGGGGCAGATCAGGGGCTCCTTCTAGAAGGGGAAGCCCGGCTCCTGCTCGGTGTAGTGTAGGCTGCCTGTCAGTGCTGACGTCACACCGACCCGGCACTGCGCTGACTACTGTGGAGGTGACGTCATACAGGCAGTGCATGGTCTCTTTTAGGAGGATAGCAGAACTTTATAACCAGATTTTTTTTGCATCATATAAAAATCCTCTGGATAAATAAATTCTTCCCCTATCTTCTGGATAAAAAGTTCACATATCAGTTTCTTTCTTATTTCTGTGTCTAGGAAAGCTGGGTTACAACTGCCATGGCTTTCCCCCAGGTTTGTCAAATTGAGGCTAGGTTCACACTAGCATTCGGATCTCCATCATTTGGGTCCACATGGGAATCTGAAAGACGGAAAGCCTGTCCGCTCACAAAGCGGTTACCTGTGGAAACCCATTGATTATAAAGGGGTCTGCCGGGTTTACTCACAATTTTCACTTAGTTTTTGTACTGAAACCAGCAGAGAGAAAAGTTCTATGGAGACTCCAATGCAGATGTGAACCTAGCCTTAGGGCAGGTAGGTCAAGTAAGACAAAAAATGAAGGATGTCGCATGATCTTTGGCACCACATTATTGATGTGCCATTGCAGGTTTATACATTCACCCCAATATCTCCATACACAGTGAGTGAGACTGAGCATGTACGGTAGTGCACACAGGCCATACAACCTCAGAAGCCTTTATTCACACCTCAGCATTTTGCATGTGTAAGCCAAAACCAGGATTAGGTTGGAAATACAGCACAGGTTCAGGTTTCCAAAGCGGACCCCAAACAGAAAGCTAATTCACATAAAAAGCGGTTACCTTAGGAAACCTGCGGACCCTATAGATTTTAATGGGGTCCTCTCGATTTCCATCCAAAAAGGACGGAAGAGAATCCCGGAGAGCCAACGCTGGTGTGAACCCAGCTTAAACCAGTAATTTTTTTCGCAGACAGCATACGTATACATTCATTTCAATGTACTGATTCAGACATTGGGGGTTTTTTTTCACGGACTGTGGATCTGTTAAGAAAAAAAAAAAACATTTTCAACCACAGACAGCACTCCGCCTGCATATAAGCAGTGTGAATAATGCCATAATAGTCAATTGGGATCTGTTGTCCAACATTAGATGGACCGTCTTTATTGCTTAATCTATTATTAGGATCCTGCAATGGACCATAAGAATGGATTCAATTACAAAAGTCTGAACGCACCAGTTCATGAGCGTCATATGGAGATACAACTGCTGAGTAATGCGCTAGTGTTCATAAGTCCAAGTGTCTGGGAAAGTTGGGTAACGGTATCCTGCCATAATAGCAACTGACAGTCTTCCAATAATAGATGTAGCTAAAGATCACATGACAATCATTTTTAAGAACTGAAGAAAAGAGGACACATGTGGAGATTGACTAAGCTCGGAGAAATCGGACAATTATAGTAAATGTATTTCTTATTTCAGATTCAATTTCCTACAACAAAACAAATCTACAAGTTTCTACCCTGACTTTGTAAGGACAATAGGCACAGATGTCACCAGTACATATAAGGATAAAGCAGATGTCCTATAGACAATGGCCATTGTTTACACCATCTTGGAAGTCTATTGTCACATGGCCAGCTTAAAGGGGTTTACCCACAAAAGACATTTATGACATATTCACTGGATATGCCTTAAAAGAAGTCTGTCACCAGGGTGAAGCATATTACACCAGTAACACAGATAGGTCAGGCTCATCTGATTGTAATGCTTTTCTCATGAAAAGTACTGGTAATTCTTCTATTGTCAAGATATTCTTTTTATTTTAGAATATTCAAATAAGCAAGCTGGAGCACGGAGTGCGACTCCATTGCTCCAAACAACTATGCCCCACACTGCTCTAATATACCCTGCTTTATTTAAATGACAGGGCCAGGAGAGATTTCGGTTTAGCTCCCTGGCCCTGTCACTCAAAGAAGGTAGAGGAAGGGAAAGGAGAGTGTATTAGAGCAGTGAAGGGTATAGTAGTTTGGAGCAATTGGATTTCCCTCAGTGCTCCAAACTGCTCATTTGCATATTTTGAAATAAATTAATATCCCTGCAACTGGGGCACAAATTTTCATGGGGGAACAAAGCATTATGTAAGTCTGACCTATCTGTGTTACTGGTTTAATATACTTTACCCTGGTGACAGACTTTAAATGTCTGATATATGTGGATCCCACCACTGGGATCCGCAGCTATCACTAAAAATAATCCGCTCAGACTCTGTCCCATATCTTAGGCTGAGTTCAGACGGAGTTTTTTGGTCCAGAATTTGAGGCAGAGGCCACCTCAGATTCCGGTTCAAAAAACTGGTAGCCAATCCGGAATAGGCCCAAATGAATGGGCCTAGTCGGGAGTGTCTTCAGGCGGACGTCCGAGGCTGAACCGGCCACGGCATCCGCCTCAAAATCCTGACCAAAATAATCTGTGTGATCTCAGCCTAACACATACCCTGACCCTTATGAAAGTCAAATGCGGTTTGTGAGTCTGAGTAACTCTGTTCTGTACTTTCATTAACTCCCATTCACTTCATTGGGGTCACTGAAATAGTGTAACTCAGAGAACTATGCTGTTTCCATACAACCTTATCATAGCTGACAATGTGAATATGAGTGAGAGTTAGCTGAGGGACAAAATTTGGGGGGTTCATTTTAAAGATAGGCCAGAAATTTTGTTTGTGGGCAAAAATCATAAAAATTATGACAATCTCGTTTATGGGATTGAATAACTATAATATTTAAGTAAAACTCAATTAGTGTTGTGATTTCGGGGGGCATTCACACTTGTGCCCGTGTCCACCCGGCATTCATTTGAATGGGTTGTAAAAGTAATCCACCAGTGTCCGTATGCAGTCTCTCCACGGAAAACCTTTTTTTTTTTTGGCCGGACACAAAGTCCCCAACCTTGAAGTACTTCTCTAATATAGTATGAGTCCAAAGCTCTCTATAGTTATGTGAACAATGTAATCTGCGATGTGTGATCTGTTACCAAAAGATGTCGTCTGAGATTAACACTTTTCTCCCTCTCTCGGGGATTTAATTTTACCATATATTACATGGTTGCATGTCCTTTTCCACACACACTAAGCAATACCTCAAGGCAGATTTTTGCTGCTGATGTATTGATATAATTCAATGTGTCTCACAGTGTTTAATGCACATCCTCACCATTCACATAAGGCTTGACACTATCTATAAGTGCCCCTTGAGACATTGGACATTGGAATGTTTGCATTAGCAGCCTGGCAGCGTAATTGGAGCAAGTGAGTGGCCATATCTTAACTTGTTGCTAGCCTGTAATGGGTCACATAAATTTTGTGTACTGATCTCAGTGCATCACATAGATCCAATAATCTAGAGTATTCGTTAATCTGGCTGCATTTAGGTTAGGTTGGTTCAGTGCTACATCTACTTCCCCTGCTACTTCCTTGAAAGGGTTCCTTGCTATAATCAGTATGGGACAGTATGTCATTGGGAGACAGGGATAGCTAGCATCATAGATAACTGTAATGCTATTCCCCCTACCAGCATAATGTTCAGGCCGGACAGAGTTTCACAGTTTGAACTTGGTTGTGTGAATACAGGGAACGGCTTGTGATATCTTTCTTCATTGACACATTGACTTTCAATGGGTAAATCAGGGCCTGTGAAAACGGGTTGTGTTTCCAACCCATCAAAAAGTTGGGCATGTTTTACCTTTTCTCAGATCACTGCAGCACTTGCCTGAGTATATCGGTAGTGTGACTAGAGCCTTAGACAACTCCTGCTTCTTAGGATTCCTTGAAAATTAATGTACGACAGATTATCATCCTACTTGGACCTTTAGCAATGAGAAATAAACTGAGGGTAAAACTGTCAGCAAGTGTTTTATCTCTCTACACTGTAGAGAGAGTTTACTGTAGAGTCTACAGCATCACCACAAGGGAAATGACATATTACCAATCCCACAATAAAATCAATGGTTTATTCACATAATGCAGGACAGGACAGGTCCTCCGGAATGAGAGAGGTCCTTTGAAGTCATTCCCCACCCTGGCCTAGAGAAGATCCTGATCAGAGGGGCCAACTCTATTCATTCAGAATTTCTAAGTAAGGGGATAGGAAATTACTCTTCTAAACTGCAGAACCACTTGAAGATCGGGGACACAAGAAGCTAAACTGAGGCTGAAGGTTGAAAACTGCAGTTGAAATGAGATAATTTCAACTACTTTTGGCTTCATAAGAAGCGCAGCCTAAGAGTACCAATACCTGATGCCGAGGTCTAAATATTACATTGCAAACACAATATTGAAGATCCACTTCCAGACTCTCTCTCCTTTATATATCCTCTGCAGCTGACTTCAGATGCCAGTTTAGTTGACAATATATCGTCAATCCATTAATTTTGGCGACTTATTACAACCACTGAATTAATGGCATTTTCTAGTACTTTGACACTAATATCAAAAGAAGCCCTGATCTAATGAGTTTATGTGTAAATATGGCATATACTGTAATTACTACCTAGTCTGTGAATATCGTCAGTACATTTTTAGTTTGTTTTCACTATCCCCTGGTTTAGTACGGTATGCCGCAAGCATTTAGAGTGCTATTCATGGTGTATATTTCAGGGTGTAATACTGTGTCCTGAGGATTCCACACACACTGCAGGCCATGCTATACTTTAACACTATGGTTTATGAGACCCTTCATTGTACTACAGGTTTGTTTGTTCAGTGGATTTCCTAGGAGACATTCCCACTATGCACATGCCTTTCACCACATACGGTGCAGGGCAGGATTACACAATGCTTTCACCAGTGACATAATCTACGCTACAGTAGAACAATCCTTATATCCTCAGGGTACTTGGAAGTTTCTAAACTGTCTCCTTCAGATTCACTTTCAGGTGAAGCATCATTCCTGTGTTCTCAGTCACAGCATCTTATTCCTCGCCGGTGATATTTCTGTAATATATAAATGGTCAGATATCTTTTTATAATATAAATAATGGCTTATAAAGGTATATTCTAATGGTTTATTCACATCGCAAATTTGTTGCAGAAATTATGGAAATGGAATGGTTTCTAAAAGATATGTATGGATTTCTGCAAGCCCCACTCACATGTATTTCTGCAACTAATTTCCTGGGTGTGAATATGTCCTAAGGCTAGCTTAATATGCGGCAGAAATGTAAATGCAGAGGAAATGCATGCGCAATATCCACAGCAATGTATAGTAGCAGCAAAGCAGGTGAGATTTCAAGATATTTCATCAAAATGCTGCAAAAAAAATCTTTACAGAATAAGTACAGAAATGGACATGTGCTGTACAGATTTAGGTTGCAGATTTCACCCCTTGCATACCAAATCTGCAGCATTTCTGCAATAAGATTCACAACAACATAAGGAAAAAAAACACACCATTTTATGTCCTTCTTTTTCTACTGCACATTTTTGGCTGAAATGCTTTTGGGAACAATATCTTAAGGCTAATGCCCCACATGGCATCCCGCAGCTAAAAAGGGCTGAGAGAAAAAATGGGATTCACTAGAATCCTAGCCACTTTGCTGTGACTTTAAAATGCTGCGTTTTTTCCCGTAACGTTTCTGACACATGGGGCCTCAGCCTTAGCCATGTGTCAGAAAAGGCCAAGAACATAATAATCTGATTTACAGCTGGCTGTGGATGTGTAGGAGACAGGGGCCTAGAAAATGGGTTGCAAGGGTAGCAGTTGCACTAAGGCACCATTCACAGCTGATTTCAGGTTTCTGTTCAGGGAGTCTGCTTGGGAACCCCCGAACGGAAACCTATGCCGGGGCCCCGGGGGGTGGAATTTTTACTGACCTAAGCCAGTCCTGGACTGGCTTAGCATCGCCGTCTTGGCAGCCCGGCACAGGAAGCGAGCGATGGATTGGGGAGGCCCTGTAGACGCAGCGCTGCCTTAACTTACCTATTAGCAGCGCTGCTCCAGCAGCCGCCCCTCACACTTATCAGAGAGCAGGTCCTCTCCCTGCCTGCTCTCTGCCTGATAACGCCGTCCCCTCCGCTCCGCCCCTTCCTCCCCACACGCCAGGTGACGTGGCCATATAATCAAGCCCACACCCGACGTGCGCCTGTGTCCTATGCGGGGGGGGGGGGGGGGCTGGGGTTGGGTGCGCTCTGAAGACCGGACAGAGGGCCAGACCAAGAAGAGCAGGAAGCTGCAGGTAAGCGGACACCGGTGGGGGGGGAGGGGGTTAATCACTACACAGCGTAGGGTTCAAAAATTGAAACAATGTTTGGACTACATGCTGTGTAGTCAGGGGTGAACCTAGCCGTTTTGCCGTGGGGGGGGGGGGGTTGGGATTGGGCCACTTTCTATCGTCCACCTCAGGCGGCAAAAATGCTAAGTTCACCCCTGCCTATAGACTATAATGGGGACTGTGTGGTTTCCGCACAAAACATGCGGACAGAAAAGTGCTGCTTGTAGGGTCCTTGTGGTTTCAGCTTTTTTATGCGTATAGGTTTCCATTCGGGAAGTCCCCAAACAGAAACCCGAATGCAGATGTGAATGGGGCCATAGTTTATCTATAGGAGCTTCTAGTTACACCTCTGCAATAAATATAGGTTGGGGGTTAGCAACATAATATATATTGTATTTGTGGGACTACATATTGTATATCATATAGACAAATAGTTTTTTTTTTTTTGTTTTTTTTTCTTATGGTAGAGTTGGAAGGGACCTCAAGGGCCATCGGGTCCAACCCCCTGCGAGTGCAGGTTTTCCTAAATCATCCCAGCTATATGTTTATCCAGATTCCGCTTGAAGATTTCCATTGATGGAGCGCCCACCACCTCCCGTGGCAGCCTATTCCACTCTCTCACTACCCTCACTGTCAGAAAGTTTTTCCTAATGTCTAATCTGTATCTCTTTCCCTTTAGTTTCATCCCATTGCTTCTTGTACTTCCTTGTGCTAATGAGAATAGGGTAGATCCCTCTGCACTGTGACTACCTTTCAGATATTTGTAGACTGCTATTAAATCTCCCCTCAGCCTTCTCTTCTGCAAACTAAACAATCCCAGTTCTTTTAGCCGCTCCTCATAGGACATGGTTTGCAGACCTTCCACCATTTTGGTTGCTCTTCTCTGGACTTGCTCCAATATATCGATGTCTTTCTTGAATTGAGGCGCCCAGAACTGTACACAGTATTCCAGGTGTGGTCTGACCAGGGAAGAGTACAGCGGAATAATGACCTCTCTTGATCTAGATTCAATGCTTGTCTTAATACAACCCAGAATTTTATTAGTTGCTTGCACAGAGCCTTGCATTGTTAAGAGGGCAGTACAGAGGATTTGGATTTTTTTGAGATGTCCTTGCAGTAAAAAAGTGCAGTAAGTCCGGATAGGCTGGGTTTACATAGAGCATTTTATTGTTTTGGCATAAGATTTACAACAACTCATGTGTGAATAGCATTTGGTGCACACATTACACTCATCTGGAGGTCCATTGTATAGGGTAGACAGCCATTAACATTCTTTTTCACACTTTTCATATAAGTGCCCTCCTACTATATACTGGTGAGATTTTTGACACCTTTGAATTAATAGATACCAAATGTCTTTGGTTTTTCCTAACTTAGACATGCTTTTGTCTAATTATTATAGTATTTATGCTTCATTTTTACTTTTCACACCATATTGCAACACTGAATTAAAAATAAGTTTGTGCTACATGTGATAAAACAGTGTTGCTACAATGAATGACAAGGCCTAACTAGTTTTATGTCCCTTTTGCTTTCATCCAGAAGCGTATCTTGAAGCTCCTGGGCCACAATACAAAACCTGTTATGGGGCACTTGTGTACCTTGTGCCATTTGTGACAGAAGGACCTTCGAGGCCTGCTCAGGATCCAGGGCTTGGTAGCAACTGCTGCCTCTGCACCCCTTATGCAAAAAATGGCCAACCATAGATATAGGGTATATAAGGGTTTCTGAGTAGCGCTTTGTTGCAAATTTGTTTGTTGTGTTACTTTGTTGCCAAGATTTGGAAATAGTTTTTAAGGAAAGTGGGTGTGCTCTCAATGGTATGGTTTGCAGTGGGCTTGTTTTCTACCAATATTCAATTCTCAGGAAGGGAAGGTCTAACAAAACATGCAGCAAAAAAAAACAAAAAAAGTCCATGTTCCATATTTACATGCATTGCCCTCTGTATACAAGTCAAAAATCTGTACAAAATAGTGCAGCATGGTAAAATGCCAAGGGAGCTGTACTCCTCCAGATTTTACACAGCACAGCGCCGTATAGTGTAATGCTTCCTTAGTTTCTCCATACAGTATAATGCTCCTTTAGTGGCCCCCACAAAATATAATAACCCTTAGTGCCTGCACGTAGTATAATGAATCCCCCCTTGGTGGTTCCACACAGTTTAATGCCCCCATCCAATATTAGTCCCCCCGTAGTATAATGCTATCATTACTGGGTCCTACGCAGTATAATGTTCCCTTTATTTAGCCACCATACAATGTATTGTTCACTGTACTGGCCCCCACACAGTGACAATTAACTGCTTATTATTGGACTATTCCAATAGGTTGCAGCCCCTACTCATTGATCCCTATTGTTCACAGGCCCATCTCTTCTCTGGCTGTATCTGATTATTACATTTGGACTCTGAACAATGTCAGGATTTGATGAATTATTCAGCATATGGATGTAATGTGCAGCATTTCCAGGGACAGAAGTGGAGATGGGCCTGTGGGGGGGGGGATAGATTGGTGAGTAGATATTAGGATTTTCAGTATGTATTATGCTACACTTTTTTATTTTTCCATCACAAAATTAGATACGCCTTATTTTTTGTAGGATAAATTGTACCTCGTAATGGTGCCATTTGATATTCAGTATGATCTAATGGAAAGCTGGAAAAATTTCAGAATGAGGTGGAATTAGAGAAAAAACTGTGTGATCTGTACCCCAAATTTGTAAGTATTTATTGTATGATCCTCTTTCGATAACCCGGGCTGCTTGTGCTGTTATAATAAAACGAATCCTGTTGCAATAATTTATAATATGTTGATATTGGGTTCCCCTATAGAAGCAGCTCCGCTGACTGTTATTCAGTAAGGGTAGCTGGGTTAACCAAGTCTATACATATTTAGAGGAAGTGTAGATTTATTGGAACAGTCAAGGGTGCCTGGCAATTTTAAACACTACATGGAAAATGTCTGAAAAGAGGTTTTGACGGCGCAGATAGTAGATATAGGCATACAGTGAAGACAAACAAAGTGTATAGACAGAAGACATAATAAACAGAGACCCTTCCCACCTTTAAGCACTACAGATAGCTTCAGAATGGCTAATAATATGTGTATTAATGAAAAACGTATTGAAATTGTACTGCCTAATATAACCCAAATCTTTATGTTGATAATTATTTTCTATTTTCATGGCGTATCTAATCTATTTTTTCTATAGTGTTTGCTCAGTATATTGCTTGGAAAAACCCCACAGATTTCCACATAGACAGAGCACATTTGCAGAAAGAGGGGGCTGTATTTTGTTATATATACAGTATGTTATTTATATAGGACAGAGAGGCACAGAGCATTGCTCAGTTACATTGGCATATCATACATGGACTATTGCTAGGAAATGACCCTGGCATCATATTTCAGATCTTCACTGAACACCTTGATGTCAGGTAGGATTCCACATAAGAAACTTTGGATTCCATCATTTTTTTTGAAGATTTGCAACTGCAGTGAGTTCCATTTTTTTAAAAAAATCAGATTGTTTTAGTGCAAACATATGGAATGCTGCATGTACAAATCAGATGAATTAGGGAATGACACAAATGTGAAAGATAATTAAAGGGGCGCTATCATTGGGAAAAGTCATTTTTAACTAAGCATATACTTGCATAGCCTTTAGAAAGGCTATTCCACACCTACCGATTTACATACAAAAGGTAGGTGTGGAATAGCCTTTCTAAAGGCTATGCAAGTATGTGCTTAGCTAAAAATGACTTTTCCCAATGATAGCGCCCCTTTAAGGTAATCTGTACTGATAGTATGAAAATACAGGTTTCTAACCAAAGTAAAATTTGATATAGAGTAATTTTTTTTAAAACCTGTTAGAACATATTTTTATGTTGTATATCATTGACAATAGAATTATTTGTGTCCTGTATGATATACTATTTGTGTCCTGTATGATATACTATTTGAATGTATTTGTGATCTGTTAATTTTTATGTTTTGCTTTTTCAAATGCATTCAGCCATTTTAACCTCTTCCCACCACAGGCATTTTTTGATTTTCATATTTGACTTAATGCAATCTAAATCCCATAACTTTTTTGTTATAACCTTCACAGACACATATCAGGGCTTAATGTTTGTGTATCAATTTGTTCTCCATAATGGTACAATTTAACATTCTGCGTATTGTACTGAAAAACTGGAAAAAAATTCAGAATGCGGTGAAATTGGAGAAAAAGTATATTTGTGCAACTTTCTTACAGGGTTTTTTTTTTTTTTTTGTGTGTTCCCTGTGTAGCCAACATGACATGTTATCTGTATTCTATGTTTCAGTATAATTCTAGGGATGCCAAATTTATATTGTTTTATTTACGATTTATTGCCTTAAAAAATCCAAAACTTTCCCAAAAATTTTTTTCTTAGAGTCACTATTTTCTGATATTTTTTAGAATTTCCAATATGAACTTAGTCTACCTTTAAAACATTTTTTGGACAAAAAATACAGCCAAAAATTTGGCAAAAATTAGCTTTAGGAGCGAGCTGCCCTATCATGCCGCAGATTCCGCAGCTGAATCAGCCGCGGCGTCTGCGGCACGAGACTCCCTCGCGACTAGGTCCATTCATTTGGCCTTAATCCGGAGTGGAATGCCGCAACTGCATCGGCATCCAGATGTGGCTAGCCACAGGAGGCGTTTTTTGGAGCTGGATTAGGCCCAAATGGAGCCACATCCCTCCTACCTATCTAAGTGGGAGGCGGACTTAAACCTGTCTTTCCCGGATTCACAATGTGCTCAAATTCTTGAGTTTGCTCACAAGTGTTCAATAGCTAGAAATTACCAGAAGGCAGGTTATAAAATCTTGACCAGATGGTACCATGTTCTCTAGATTGCTCAGGTTTTAGCCGTCCTCTTCCTTTATCTGTTGGTACTTTGCCTCGGAGGAGGGAACACTCCTGCACATCTTCTGAAGCTGTTCTGTGTTGAGGGGGTTTTGGGAAGGTGTTCACAGTCTACTCGGTCAGATCTTTCAGACCCCTATCCCTTACACACCTGCCTTCTTTCTGCTCTACCTTTTGGATTTTTGTTTTTGGGCCTACCGTAGAACTTCCATACAGCATATGGTCAATGCTGCCAGAGCCTGTATTGCGGCGCTCTGGAAATCGGTTCATCCTCCTTCCCTCCGCCATTGGATCCGTAGGGTCAAGGATATCCAGAGCATGGAGGACCTCACGGCGTTCCTTCATGATGCTCGCGGGGCTTTCATGGATGCTTGGACTCCGTGGATACGTTTCCAGATTTCGGCTGGAAAGTGATCGGAAATCGGATTTTAAAATCAATCCTGAAATCTCAAGATTGGCTCAACCCTAATAAAGAAGTAACACATTAAAAGAAGGAACAATTGATTAATAAATTATACACAGAAGAAAGAAAGGGCACAAATTCTAGCACAAAAGTAATGATAAACTTATACCATTGAGTCAAAGCCCAGAGTGGATTCAAAAGGAATGGAAAATATAAAGGAAGACCAGGATGGGCACCAGTTTTCATGGATCCCTCATAGATTTCAGTGTATGGATCTGAGAAAATGAACAAAAATAGGACATGACCTATATTTTCACGGTCCGTGACAATGGAATGTCATAATAACAGTTATGTGAATGGCCCCCATTCACTGTCTGACATTAATACTGTCTGGTGACATACGGCTAGTATTCACTGTTGTGTGAATATAACCTTAGGTATGCATAGCTTATGCTACAGTCACACAACAGTGAATACTGGGCGGGTGATGTCCGTTTTTAGGTTTTTTTTTAACAGACCTCATACAGCAGCATTAATTTCACTGTCAGTGAGTAGGGACTATTGTCACAGATTGTCAAAATATATGTTCCACATATACTAATAGTCAGAAAAATTTCAGCTCAAACAAGATGCACTAGAATTACGCCAGTGTCTTGTCATAACCACAACAGAAGGTTTAGTCTAAAGTGTGTCTCCAACTTTAGAGCAGAGTCACACACAGCTTTTTTTTTTTTTTTTTTTGTAAAACAGATTTGTGTGACAATTTTCCCTTCAGTTTTTAGAGACAAAGTCAGAAGAAGATTGAAAAGAAAGAAGAAATATAGACTAAGAACTTAGATAGTGGGCGGTCCCAGTTTTTCTGCTCCAGTCTAGGACCACCCACCTGACAATAAAGGTATAATTGGGCTGTAGCTCACATTAATGAGAGCAAGGCGTTAAAAATAAAAATTCCAACTGTGCCAGAATCAATGGGGCAGCAGGATGCCAAAAGATGGAGTTGGTGGAGATGCTGAAAGGTCCTTTCTAAGCATTGCTCCCGAGAAGAAAATGGCTCTCTAATACAACAGCCATTGGAATAGGCCATTTATTTTCCGTGGAAGATCCATACAACCATGGACATGTTGCGGTGTTATTACCGTGTCATCTCCATCCAGTACATACAGTGGAGTAACTACTGCGGAAGCAGCAGAGGCAGCTGCCACAGGGCTCAGGACATTAGGGAACCCGGCGACAGCCGCTACCGCCGCAGTTTTTTCTTTTTTCTTAATAGGCTGTTACCAACTGGAGTTATTCCAGGCAGTAACGGACCCTATTTACTTACCGATCCTGGCTGGGCCGGGATCGGTAAGTGACACCGCGGGCCCCACAAAGACTGTTATTATACTTTGTAGACCCCTGAGTATAATGATCGGAGGCCCGGGAGACGTAAGAAACATAAACATAAAACATAAAAAATTGTGTTACTTACCTCTCCAGGCTCCAGGCAGGCTTCAACCTAGTTGTCTGACGTCTCTGACGTCACATGAACCCAGGTCATGTGACGTCCGACGTCATTGAAGAAGGCCAACAGCGGAGCCGGGGGACAGGTATCAGTGTTTTTTTATGTTTTTATTACCCTGGGTCTCCGATTATTATACTAGTATAATAATTGTTTATGGGTGTCCACAGTGGGACATAATACTGTGTGCAGGGGCCACTGAGGGATATAATAGTGTGTGCAGGAGCCACTAAGGGACATAATACTGTGTGCAGGGGCCATTAAAGGACATAATAGAGTACGCAGGAATGCGGAGGGGGGGCTCGGTCGAGGACTTCAGTGGGGGGGGGGCATGTCAAAAGTTCGCCACGGGGCCCCGCCATTCCTAGTTACGCCACTGAGTACATACATTGTATATCATGAGTCATTGTAGGTTATATGTGACTATCGCCATCCTTACAGCCTACAGAACTGTTTATAGATAAATAGTAAAGAGTCTGGGTAGTAGATATGGCCTCAGACATCTACAAATAGTCAAGTCAGCTGCGACAGTAGAATGTAGATGTAATAAAAATAATTTCATATTTGTAACAACTGCAGTTCTGGGTACATGCTGACTACAAGACATGTGTCACATTCTCTCTCCTTGGTGAATATTTCTTTTTACAACAGTCCAACTGCCTTTGTCACTAATACTATTATGGACCGTCATATAAATGTAACTCTATCCCACCTAATACAGATGACTTGCCTATAAACTATTTCAATCATTTGGATGGTAACTTTTCATTCAGTATTAAGTATCTCATTTGTAACACAAAGTACAGTGCTGTGTTCCTTTATTTGCTATACTGTATATATTTACTATTGTATAATGTGTAATATATTATGTTGACTACACAGTTTTTCTTATTAAAAAAAAACCACAATGCCGTACAGTACTTCAACTTTATGGCCATAAGCATGACGTGCGTGAGGCATTACATGTTCATACAGGGAAGGCTGTCAGTCACTAACAAAGGAAAGCTTCCCTCCGTACTTGCTACTAGCTGAGATTCACAGCATGGGTCGGTATTTATTAGGCTAATAACAGGCCTTCACTACACTGTTTCCTAAAACAACTCTGTGTGCTTATGATCCCTCTGTCCGGCCCTAAAAAACCTGCTGCTCCCACATAGCATGGCTTGTTCATGTGAAGCACTGCCTTTCTCAATACTTCCAGACGCGTTCTATAATTTTCTATAATTCTGTAATCCGTCGTTCACATTTATCTTGAGGACTTTTGGCAGACACACAAATCCTAAACAGCTTCGGATTCCCCATTCACCAGGCGAAAGATACTGTTGCCACTTGTGTCAGGTTAAAAAAATGTATACCATACAGTATATATTCTTTATAGAGGACCTTTCAACTCCTGGGGCACATGCGGTTTTATACACCGCTAGAAAGCCGACAGTGCGCTGAATTCGGCACACTATCGGCTTTCACATTCTGTGCCCACGGTGAAGAGCTATCGGTGCCAGTACCGTAGCTCTTCACTGTCAGAAGGGCGTTTCTGACAGTTTGTCAGGAACGCCCTGCCTCACAGTAGCGTCTATTGTGCTTTACTGTGAAAGCCGTGAGGAACGCCTCCCTCTCCTCCTGATAGTACTCGTCCATAGACTTCGTCATGGCTGGGTGGTAAGCAATGCCCCTTCTCACAGTACAGCGCTATAGACGGTACTGTGAGGAAGGGCGTTCCTGACTGTCAGAAATGCCCTTCTGACAGTGAAGAGCTATGGTACCGGCACCGATAGCTCTTCTCCCGGCGCATATAATGTGAAAGCTGATAGTGTGCTGAATTCAGCGCACTGTCGGCTTTCTAGTGGCGTATTACACCACATGTGTTCCAGGAGGCGGAAGGTCTTCTTTATTGTGGGCTCCTATGTAGGACATAGGCCAGTGTATCTTCTTAAACCAAAAGTCATAGATACTTATTCTCTTCAGTACGTTTTAAATCTAAAGGTATTTAGGTGTAAACTAGCTAAATGTATCCAAAAAAAACATTCTTTTAACATCAACATCCCATCTCCCAACTGTTGAAGACTAGAAAGAGGGAACAAAACGTGCGGCGCGCGCAGCGCACCGCAGCAAGTTAGGCCCCGCCCACTTTTATGTTGACTCCACCCATTCTCATTCAATTTTCATGTGATTCCACACAGTATAATCCTCCTACAGTCACCCATAAATTATATCTCCCCCCATTTTCATATACACCCTTCATCTACCCCTAGTTTCATGCCCCCCCCTCTATCTCTGTCCCCAGTTTCATGCCATTCTCCCCCTTTATCTGCCCACAGTTTCATTTCCCCCCCATCTCTGCCCCGTGTCATGCCGTTCTCCTCCCTTCATCTGCCCCAGTGTCATGCCATTCTCCCCCTCCATCTGCCCCAGTGTCATGCTGTTCTCCCCCCCTTCATCTGCCCCAGTGTCATGCTGTTCTCCCCCCCTCCATCTGCCCCAGTGTCATGCTGTTCTCCCCCCTCCATCTGCCCCAGTGTCATGCCGTTCTCTCCCCTCCATCTACCCCAGTGTCATGCTGTTCTCCCCCCTCCATCTGCCCCAGTGTCATGCCGTTCTCCCCCCTCCATCTGCCCCAGTGTCATGCTGTTCTCTCCCCCTCTATCTGCCCCAGTGTCATGCCCTTCTCCCCCCTCCATCTGCCCCAGTGTCATGCTGTTCTCCCCCCCCTTCATCTGCCCCAGTGTCATGCCATTCTCCCCCTCCATCTGCCCCAGTGTCATGCCATTCTCCCCCCTCCATCTGCCCCAGTGTCATGCTGTTCTTCCCCCCTTCATCTGCCCCAGTGCCATGCCATTCTCCCCCCTCCATCTGCCCTAGTGTCATGCTGTTCTCCCCCTCTTCATCTGCCCCAGTGTCATGCCATTCTCCCCCTCCATCTGCCCCAGTGTCATGCCATTCTCCCCCCTCCATCTGCCCCAGTGTCATGCTGTTCTTCCCCCCTTCATCTGCCCCAGTGCCATGCCGTTCTCCCCCCTCCATCTGCCCCAGTGCCATGCCGTTCTCCCCCTCTTCATCTGCCCCAGTGTCATGCCGTTCTCCCCCTTCATCTGCCCCAGTGTCATGCCGTTCTCCCCCTCCATCTGCCCCAGTGCCATGCCGTTCTCCCCCCTCCATCTGCCCCAGTGTCATGCCGTTCTCACTCACTCACACACACTCACACACACACTCACCATTCCTCGTTCCCTCGCAGCTCTCTCCCTCATACACATATTGTAGCCGCGATGTGATGACGTCATCACATCGCGGCTACAAATGCCGGAGGCCCGGAGCTCAGCGTTAAAGCCGGAGCTGAGCTGTGACAGCTCCGGCTTTAACCGCCTATGCATTCAGCTCATCGGCGTCCTACCGCCGATGAGCTGAATACATAGGCGTTTAAAGCAGGAGCGGTCAGCTCCTGCTTTAACGCTGAGCTCAGTTGGAGTCGGGACATGCCGACCGGGACCATTTTGTTAGGTCCCGGCCGCGCCGCGGGGCCCCGCTTAGCGCGGGGCCCCGGGCGGTTGCCCGGCTCGCCCGGCCCTGGATCCGCCCCTGTGGGTGACTTTAACTTCCCCATTAATATCCCTATCTGTCCCTACCTCTCTGTTCCTAGCACTAATCTCCTACTTAGGCCTTTCACAACTTACTACATCTACTACACACAAAGATGGCAATATGCTTGATTTGGTCTTCTGGCAACCTTTGTACATGTCACAAACACACCTTCGTAAGCCATGCTCTCGGTATGCCGAACATCTGTGGAGAGAGTCATACTCGTCTGCAGATTTTCTCCAAATTCAAGCTGAAATTCCATAATTCTTCCTCCCCCCACCTTGCCAAACAATCCTAATTCTCCACTTTCATCCTATCATTATCCAATAACCCAAAACAACTTTGACACTTCTCACTCTCAAAGTGCAGGCACCTATTACAGATCTGTGTGTTGACAACCTGGCCACTTGCTTCAAAGACAAAATTGACAAGACATGTCAGAAAATAATCTCCCAATTTCAAGCAGCATTGATCCCCTTCCCTCCTACATGACTTATTCACTCTGATCCTTTGATCCAATTACAGAAGAAGAAATCTCTCAGCTCTTGTTTTCTTCTTGCCCCAATCTGCATCCTTAGGTGCATTAGTGACCCTGTTCCCTCACCTTGTTCAAACCATCTTACCGGCCATCGCTTCACACCTCAGTAAAGTATTTCAGGTATCTTTCCTTCCTATTTCAGACATGCTGTGATAACACCAGTAGAGAAAAAACCCTCCCATGACCCATCCTGTGCTGCCAACTACTGACCCATCTCTAATCTCTCATCTCTAGAGATGAGCGAGTAGTATTCGATCGAATACCTCGCTGCCATAGGAATGCGTGTAAGCGGCCGAACATCAAGGGGTTAAGCGCATCAAACGATACGCTTAACCCCTTGGTGTTCGGCTGCTTACACGCATTCCTATGGTAGAGAGATATTCCATTGAATACTACTCGCTCATCTCTACTCATCTTCACATGGACATGGAACAGGAAGAAGCTTTATGCGATGAGATAATGGTTTCACGTGACCAAGATCGTACCCCTTCCTCAGATCTCTAGAATAATGTGCAGCTGATACCAAAAGAAGCACACACGGCCAGTTCTCATCTGATCTCCTTACTGCTAAATCTAATGATTACTATTCTTTACTCATTCTTCTGGATTTCTCCAGAGCATTTGGCACTGTCCATTCCCACTCGTCCTCAGCATGCTCCTCATCCTCAGCACGCTCCACTCTTTTGGCCTCAAGGACCCTGCTCTCTGCTAGTTCTCTTCCTATCTCTAACCACTCATTCAGTGTATTATTTGCTGGCTCTACCTCTCCCCCCCTGCCCTGCCGTTGGGATTCCTTATGGCTCAGTCTTAGCTACACTCCTCTTCTGTCTCTAAACAACCCCTACTGGACAAACTGTCAGCAGACTTGGCTTTCAGTACCACATTTATGTTAATGAAACCCAATTATATACGTCTACAAAACACTAGTGATTCTCTTTCCACTTTTTCTAACATTGTGTCTTCTCTCCGTATCTGAAACTTAATACATCAGAAAGGAAGCTTTTTGTGTTTCCACCATCTATCGAAATCTGACCTTTCCATCTCTGTCTGTGGTCTTCCCATAACTCTGAGTTAACATGCCCTCTGTCTTGGGTTTCTGGTTGACTCAGACCTTTCTTTCACCCTTATGATCAGTCACTTTCAAGTTCAAGATATCTGCAGCGAAAAACACCTCCCGAATCTGTCCTTTCTACAACAGGAACATCAAAACCCTGAATTCATTCTCATATTTATTACTGGAACTCGGTACTTATTGGTCTTCCACTTAATAAACTCTCCATTCTAGTTACTTATTTTTACCAAACCCATGGGCCGCATGCCATTTGATCTACGGAAAGATTATAGTAAATGCATGCATACCTTACAAAAATCGAATCCCAGTTTCTAAATGGTTACAGTGTGCAAACTAATACATATATTGTATTAATGTTCCTACAGGTCCAGTGACTTGAACAGTGTGATCTCTTGGTCTACTGTTAACACTACAGTGACAAAAATATACACCATTCTTATGATGACACCGATGTTGACACAGCAGTCACTATACACAAAGTAGGGGGAGATGTGATCGAATGACAGCAAACACTGGATCTTACAGTGAAAGTGTATTTACTCATTCTACTAGATCAATGTAGCAATACAACCTTTACATCACTTATTAATGTGTCATATATGGAAACATGGCTTGTACATAGGAAGGCATAGGAAGAAAATGTAAACACATATACAGTAGAGCATTTTAACATACTTTAAAGGGATCCTGTTACATTTAACATGATTAGGGTTATTGGGTAGGGGGAGCTGAACAGACTTATATATAGTATTATATTCCTGTTCATTCTATGCTTAGTAGTCTTGTGGGTGGCCCTACTCTGCCATTAATAGCTATCTCTGTTTTTATGCAATACTGTCAAGGCTGTCAGTCACTAAAACCACCCACTGGACTCCGATGTCTAGAATGAGTGGAAAATTAAATGAATAAATAGAAAGTTTTACTGTAACTTTTTAATCCATGGCAGGTTCCTTGTAAGGGTTAATTGCTTGTAAACAGTAGATTTCTGATAGATCATAGGTGCACTGATGTAGACCAGATTGAATGTCGGCAGGTTCACATCTAGGTTGCTAACCTGATTATTTCTTATTTTGTCTAGACATCATAAAGATTGTACATGAAACATGTCTACAATCCAGAATACAGATCTGAAGATATAACATCATTTACTGGCCTCTATAAAATGATTACAATCACAGGTTCCTACAGATGGAAGTATCTGAATTTTTTTTTGTATCACCTGCATTGAAAAAAAGATTCATGTATTGACAGACTGTCCCTGTATGAGTTTGTATACAAAGTTGGTTGTCATTTGTGAAGTAGTCTGACTGACTCCTAAGCCCATAATGAGGAGGAATTTAAATTTAGGTATACTAAATCTTTCTTCACAATACTACACTGTCTACCAGAGATGAGCGAACACCGTTCGATCGAATAGGTATTTGGTCGAATATCAGGCCGTTCGAGGTATTCGTTTGCAATTGAATACCAGGCCACGTACGCAGTAAAAATTTGTATCCCCTCCCACCTTCACTGGTGCTTTTTTGCACCAATAACTGCACAAGGGAGGTGGGACAGGAACTACGACAATGGAGGCAGTGAAAAAATTGAAAAAAAAAACCATTGGCTGCCAAAAACACGTGACCTCCCATTTATAAGAATAGCCAGCGCCATCTTTGTGTCATTTGCGGTGAGAGATAGGGAGAGAGAGAGAAAGATCTGCTGAGGGCTAGATAGCTTCTAGTAGTCAGGGAAAAACGGAAGAACAACAACAGCTCTTTTCAGAGCTATACACTGCAGGGAGAGGAGTCGAGATTTCAACGGGGTGTCTCCCCACATCAGGGATACGGAGCAATTCAGTCCAGCGATATACGCTCAACCCAGCTTTACAGGAGGTGTCCCCCCAAACACCTAACAGGGATACAGAGCAATTCAGTCCAGCCAGATACGCTCAACCCAGCTTTGCAGGCAGTGTCCCGCCAAACACCTAACAGGGATACAGAGCAATTCAGTCCAGCCATATAGGCTGAACCCAGCTTTTCAGGCAGTGTGTAACCCCAAAACAGGGATACAAAGCAATTACGTCCGGCTATGTACGCTCAATCCAGATATCCAGGGTGTGGGGATACCCCCCAAAAGCTAAGTGTGATACACAGCAAATCAGTCATGCTATATAATCTCAATCCAATTTTTAGGGGTCTACCCCCCAAAAGCTAAGTGTGATGTACAGTAAATCAGTCACGCTATATAAGCTCAATGAATTGGTTGTAAAGCAGACCGCTGGCAAGCCGCCGCCTGTCCAGTTTCTCCGGGGTTTAGGACGGAAATCCCATGGTGGACAGCGGCGGTAGTGTGAACCCTCCTTTACATAAAAGATGGTATGGGACTAGAGATGAGTGAATAGTATTTGAAACTATAGTTTTGAATACCTCGCTCCATAGGAATGAATGGAAGCGGCCAAACACCAAGGGGTTAAGCGCCGGCGTTGGCTGCTTCCACTCATTCCTATGGAGTGAGGTATTCAAAACTATAGTTTCGAATACTATTCGCTCATCTCTATTCGGGACTGGAAAGCAAATAAAAAAAGAATTAAAGAGTATGCCAAGGGGTAAGTATGCATTAAAAAGAGGTACCCCGCAGAAGAGGGGTAGTCTTATACAGTGAGTATATCCCAAACTCTATATTTTAACTGGAAAAGTTTTGGGTCGTCTTATACCCCCAGTCGTCTTATACGCCGGAAAATATTGTACTTGGTTGTTTCAGGTATCCGGAGTCAAGCTGTCTGTAGTGCGCAACCACGTTTGCTGGAGGGTGCATAGGGGAAGATCCACAGAGCAAACACAAAGATTAAGGTGGTCCCACAGATGCTCACATCTTGGTCGTGTTCTTCCAACCACTGTCGGACATTTCTAACCATGTAACAGATGACATTGTTTTACTGGAAGATTCCGTCTGCCCCAGGGAATATAATCAGCATATATGGGTGATCTCCAAGGAGGGATTCATACCCAATTGAATTGAGAGTGCTTTCCACATGGATTAATGAACCAAGAAAATACCATGAAAAAGTCCCTAGTCCATAACACTACCACCATTAGCTTATCTTCTTCCAACAATAGTTGTCTGATGTTTGCCACACCAGTGTCCATTAGTGCGATGAATCAGAAAACTCTTTGCCATTTTGCCAATTCTGATCCTTCCTTTCAAATACAAGCCTTTTTTTCTGATGCACCTTAGCATAGATGAATAATCGAGGGTTATGAATGATAACCTGTTTCCCTTAGTCCAAACAGCAGCACAACAGATGGGGTATTCCTGCCCCTGTGTGCGGTTTAGGACAGGTGGAATTTTAATGAAATTAATTATAATAATTAACCCCCCTATAAGAAGGTAAGAGGAACCTCCTCCCCTTGTGTTGGTTATAAAGTAAAAAAATAATAGCAAATATAGGGAGGGATTCTTGTGCTTCTGTTTGGACTAAGGGAAACAGGTTATCATTCATAACCCTCGATTCCCCCACGTCCAAACCGCAGCACAACAGATGGGGATGTAGCGAGATAACCCCTAGGGAGGGCCGCCTCGGCATACAGATGACAAAACATTTTGGCCGAAGGCGGTAGCCTCTGACCCTTTAAGGTCTAAACGGTAGAGTGACAAAAGTGGATTGAGACTGCCAGGTAGCAGCATAACAAATATGCTCCAAGGAGACCGAGTGTTTTTCCGCCCAAGAGGTAGACATTGCCTAATGGAATGGGCTTTAACAAAATCTGGAGGAGTAAACCCCTGAGATACAAAGGACAGCTTTATTGCTTCCTTGAGCCATCTGGCTAATGTGGGTTTCTAGAGCCTAAACCCCCTTGGATCGCCCCAAAAAGGAAACTAGTAAGTTTTTCCTCCTTCCTAAAACTCTTAGTATGTTCTAGGTAGATATGCAAGACTCTCACTAGATCCAGAGTTTGCCATTTCTCTTCCTCAGGAGAGGAGGGGAAAGGAAAAAAAGACAGGCAAGGAAATAACCTGATTCAGGTTAACATAGGAGAGAACCTCAGGCAAAAACCCCAGCAAAAATCTTAACTGAACCCGATCAGGAAAAAAAGTTGTGTAAGGCTCATGGGCTGACAGAGCCTGTAATTCGCCTACAAGTTTTAGCCGATGTTATAGCTAAAAGCCATCTTAACAGACATAAATTTTTGGTCTACTTCCTACATTGGTTTAAATGGAGGATTACAGAGCCCCGCTAAGACAGTAGAAAGGTCCCACTGGGGAACCAGAGATCTTATAGAAGGCCTCAACCTGGTTGCACCTTTCAGAACCCGGGGTGTAAAGACATCCTGTGATAAGCGCCTGTTCAGACAGGCAGACAAGGCGGACACCTGGACCTTAAGTGTGGCAGGAGTAAGGCCATTATCCAAGCCGTCTTGCAAGAATTCCAACAGACATTGTGTGGATGGATTATCATGAGACCTTTGTCCCTACACCAGGACTTGAAGGTGTTAAAAACTCTGAGATAAGCCTGGTTGGTAGCAGGAGCTCTAGAATGAGCTATAGTGTTCTGGACGGCTGAGGATAACTCTTCTAGTCCAGGTATGGACCGGTCAACTTCCAGGCTGTCAAGTTGAACCTCTTGAGATCTTGGCATACTCTGGCACCTTGAGTGACCAGGTTGTGCACTGGGGGGAGCCTCCAATATATCCCTCGACTCATCTGAATGAGTTGGGTAAACCAAGCCCTCTTTGGCCAAATGGGTATGATTGCTTAACACTGACGCCTGCTCCTGTCTGACTTTCATCAATACCCTCGGTATCATGGAAAGTGGAGGGAAGATGTATGCCAGCCTGAACCTCCATGGAATCGACAGGGCGTCTACTGCCAAGGGCTCGTTCTCCAGAGGGAACAAAACTTCTCCACCTTGGTACTATACTTGGTGGCCATCAGGTCCACCTCTGGAACTCCCCACATCTCGGTAATTTGATGAAAAATTTGTTTGTTCAGAGACCATTCGTCTGACACAGTCAGGTTCCGACTCAACTGGTCTGCCAACACGTTCCAGGACCCTTTGATGTGGATCGCCATGAGATGTGCGAGATTCTTTTTCTGCCCAGGAGAAAATAAGATCTGTTTCCCTCAGAAGGGCAGGGGACCGGGTACCTCCCTGCTTGTTCAGGTAGAGGACTGCAGTTAGGTTGTCCGAACATGCCTTCACTGCCTTGCACCGAAGTAAGGGGGCAAAATGTAGAAGCGCCAGGTAGATGGCTCTGATCTCACGCCAACTGGATGACTTGGCCTTCTCCGACCAATTCCATGTCCCTCTCGCGTGCATCTCGTCTAGATGGGCTCCCCAACCAATAAGAGATGCATCCGTAATCAACAGGGTCCAGACTGGCTGGACCGTGGACCTTCCGTCTTTTAGATGGGACCACCACCTGAGTGACAGACGGGTATTGAGGGATAGGTGGATCAGTGAATCCAAACTTAGAGGGCTGCAGTTCCACCACTGGAGGACCTCGCTCAGGAGAGGACGCATGTGCCAAAGTGCCCAAGGGACTGCATCTGCAGCCGCTGGCATGAGACCAAGGACCTTCATGGTCGTTCAGATTGACACCCAGCGCCTTTGGAAGAGATGGTTGACCACCGTCCTGATTTTCTCCTTCCTCTGAGGAAGGGATACTGTCATCTGGATGGAATCTAGGACGCAGCCTAGGAAAGACTTCCTTTTGGAGGGTACAACGTCTGACTTGTCCCAGTTGATTATCCACCCGAGGTTCTGGAGGAAGGAGGTGGTCACTTGTATTTGGTTTCTTAGTAGCTCCTCTGAGTGAGCTTTCAACAGCCAATTGTCTGGATATAGGACTATGAATAACCCTTGAAGCCTGAGGTAAGCAGCAATGGGTGCTATGACTTTCGTGAAGACATAAGGAGCTGAGGTGATGCCGAACAGCAGGGCCGCAAACCGCAGATGACATAATTGGCCATCTAATAGCACGGCTATTCTCAGATATTTCCTGTGGGGAGGAAAAATTGAGATGTGGAGATAGGCATCTTTGAGATCCAAGGTGGCGAGGACGCCGCCAGGTTGCAGAAAAACGACTACCAATTTTTATAGTTTCCATGCGGAAATGTAACCTGCAGATGAAGAGGTTCAGGTACCTAAGGTCGATTATCATCCTCCAGCCTCCTGATGCTTTTTGTACCAGGAAGACTGTATAATACCCGCCTGCGCCTCTCTCGTCTCGAGGTACTGCTCCAGAACCGCCTTGTCCAGATGCTCTTGGATCATACCTTATCTTCTGGCATACAGCAGCCTGGAAGAAGACTGGCGTTGAGAACCTCTACCATGATGTACCGGCCTACCTCTGTAGGACTGAGGAAGGGACATTCCCTTGCTATCTGCCGGCTCCTCCATGATCTCATCCAACTGTCTGCCAAACAGTCTGCCGGGTTTGAATGGAAGACCACAAATGTCATATTTAGAGGCATTGTCTGCCTTCCACGGCTTGAGCCAGAGAGGCCTTCTGGCGGCCACTGATGAAGCCATACCCTTGGCGGCTGTTTTCACTTGGTACGTGGAAGCTTCGGACAGAAAATCAGTAGATCATCACGAGGGACTCCATCATCAATATCCCGCTGTAATTTCGCCAGGCCTGACTGTAGGCTTCAAAGGAGGCTACACCTATGGAAGCCTGAGAGGCAGCTACAGTGTGAATACGCCTCAAGACACACTCTGGGTGTCTATCCATAGCATCTGGCAAATTGCCCATCCTCGGATGGAACTACGGTACGCCTGGAGAGCTTGGACACAGCGAAATCAACCTTTGGCGGTGGAAGCCAGCTGGTTCGTCCACTTCCTTCTAAGGGACACCTCAGCTTATATTTTTTGAAAAACGCACGTCTGGGTGCTTCCATTCTGCTTCCATTGCTTTGACCAGGGCTGAATCCACTTGGAAGGTCCTAGACCTTCTATAGGTGAAATCTGAGGCTTCCCCATTGTCAACATCGTGCCCGCCTAGGTGGATGGACTTAAATAATTTTGACATTTTCTCCATTGGAAATGCGGTTTTAGGAGAGACAGAATCTTCATCAGAAGAAATTTCAACCATGTTGGAACCTTCATCAGAAGGATACGTTAATGGCCGTGACTCCCTATAGGGTCTTTTGACAGAGTGGGAAAGGGAGTCCTTCATATCACACATTGAGTCAGACAAACTCTTTAACCCATGCAACCATGACACGAAGGGCAGGTTCCTCAGGAGAAGGGCCCGAGACTGCATCTATGAAATTTGTATCCATCAGGAAGCGGAGTGTTGCAATCTCTGAAGTGCCTGCGCATGGGCGACACTTTCCGTCTCGGAGCTTCATCCCCTTTGGGAGAAGAGGAGACATCTGCATATATGCAAGCCGCTGAGCATCCAGTGATCCTTAACCCCTTAAGGACCAGGCCATTTTTTGGTTTCGCATTTTCGTTTTTCCCTCCTCACATTTCAAGAGCCATAACTTTTTCATTTTTCAGTTCACAGAGTCACATGATAGCTTATTGTTTGCGGGACAAATTGTACTTTGTAATGGCACCATTCAATATGCTGTGCAATGTACTGGGAAGCTGGAAAAAAATTCAGAATGAGGCGCAATTGGAGAAAAAATGCATTTGCGCCATTTTCTTATGGGTTTAATTTTTACAGCATTCACTGTTTGGTACAAATGACATGTTACCTGTGTTCTACGTGTCAGTACAAACGCGGTGATACCAAATTTATATAGTATTTGAAATTTTTTGATACTTTTAAAAAAAATGATAAACTTTGCAAAATAGAAAAAAAATTTGTGTCATCATGTTCTAACACCTGTAACTTTTTCATATTTCCATGTATGGAGCTGGTTGTGGTGTCTTTTTATGCGGGACAAGATGACGTTTCTATTGATACCATTTGGGGAAAGATCCGATGGTTTGATCACTTTTTATTCAATTTTTTATAGGAGGCAAAGTGTTGAAAAAAACGCTTTTTGGCTGTTTTTATTTTTTTTGCCGCTACGCCGTTCGCAGTACGGGATAAATGTTTTAATATTCTAATAGTTCAGGCATTTTGGAGCGCAGGGATACCTAATATGTTTATGTTTAATGTTCTTTAATTACTTTTATAGCTGATCTAGGGAAAGGGGGGTGATTTGAACTTTTATATTTTTTTTATTTTTTTAATACTTTTAAAAACTTTTTTTTTTCTTCTGTTACATTTATGATCAGACCCCTTAGGTACCTTGAAACCTAGGGAGTCTGATCGCACATACTATTCACTGCAATACTACAGTATTGCAGTGAATAGGAAAATCACAGCAC
The DNA here is from genome assembly GCF_031893055.1 of Leptodactylus fuscus. Lineage (NCBI taxonomy): Eukaryota > Metazoa > Chordata > Amphibia > Anura > Leptodactylidae > Leptodactylus > Leptodactylus fuscus. Next base: position 44,371,550 of record NC_134267.1, read on the forward strand.
TTCTATTAGACGATGCCTCTGGTATCGTCTAATAGATCTAGTGCAGAGACAAGCCTGGAAGCCTTCAATAGGCTTCCGGCTGTCATAGCAACCGATCACCGCCCTCTTGTGACGTTCAGGAGGGCGGCGATCGGCAAAACATGGCGGCGCCCATGCCGCCGGCGCCGTTTACACACTGCGGTCACGTTTGACCGCAGTGTGTAAAGGGTTAACAGCAGCGATCGGCTCGGGCACCGACCGCTGCTGTTAGTGGCAGGTCCTGGCTGTATTATACAGCCGGCATCTGCCGTGTATGGAGCGAGCTCAGCGTGTGAGCTCGCTCCATACATCCCCATGCGAAAAATGGTAAGGAATTTGGTGTGGAATTTCCATGCTGAAAAAAAAAGCCTCCCATTGATTTCAGTAGCTTTTTTTCTACTAGAGGAATTTTCTGCTAGCAGAACCCATTGAAATCAATGGGAGGCTTTTTTTCAGCGTGGAAATTCCACACCAAATTCCTTACCATTTTTCTCCACGTGAATGGACCCTTATAGTCTATTGGGTCTGCAGGTTTCCTTAGGTAACCTCTTTTTAATGCGTATAGGTTTCCATTTGGGGGTCCCCAAGCGGACTCCCCTAACGGAAACCCGACTGCAGATGTGAACCTGGTCTAACCTGCATTTGAGATACGAGAATAAATTCTCTCATACATTTGAGTGTATTGAAGGATCTATGAATACCGACAAAAATGCAGATGTGAACTGGGCCTTACCCTTTTGATATAAAGCTATATTGTATCAATCTACCTATTTATTATGCTTACTTATATAGCGCTATCATATTCCGCAGCGCTTTACAGATATTGTCAGTCACTGTCACATATAGGGCTCACAATCTACATTCCCTATCAGTATCTCTTTGGTGTGTGGGAGGAAACCGGAGTACCCAGAGGAAACCCACACAAACATGGGGAGAACATACAAACTCCTTGCAGATGTTGCCCTTGGCAGGACTTGAACCTAGGACCCCAGCGCTGCAAGGCTGCAGTGCTAACCACTGAGCCACCGTGCTGCTGTTCTTCTTGCTCTACAACAAGCTGTCTGAAGATAGGACAGTTCTCTTCACTGCACAATTCCATGGCTACTTCTCTTTAGCTGTAGAATCCCTATGTCAGAGAGGGACTTACAAGATTTAGGCCAAACAATGGGTGTGTTACTCTTGTCCATGTCTGGTATTGAAGCGCTTTCTTTCACTGACTACCAGACACTGCACATGATAGCTTTCCTGTATGGTGTAATATACTGCAGCTGGGGAAGGAGGGGGACTGTTTGACAGTTCGCTGTCTACACACAGGGAAAGCTGACTGATCACTGTGTGGGCAGAGTCATCTGGACTCCCATGTCTTTCCTAGGAGCGTCTTACTCAGCAACCATACACCAAATCACATAAACCTCTATATCAGGGAGCTCAGCTTCTCTCTTACTGTCATGTCCTGCTCTCAGGAAGGGGCAACATGTATCCCTTGACAGCTTTTGCAATAAGATTAAATCAATACAGTGCAGTTTATAGGTGATGTTCATGCCTGTAATACCCCTTTAATTTACTTGGACAGGAAGGAGTTACATTGCGTGATTGTTTTTCACATTGGTAACTGTGTAATAACATATGCTCCTTCACTCGGCCCAGAGAAGATGGTTGTGACACATTTAAAATCTCGTGTTCTAGGAACTTCCTATCTGTGAAGTGGTTACATAGAAGCAAATTAGAAACTGAGCGGGTATGTCATCCAGATGTCACTGCTTCTATGTAATTGTTTCCCTTATTCTCTATTTCATGTATAATAACTGCAGATCATCTCCAAGAAAACAATGTGTGGAGTTCATTATCTCAGCTCTGCCTTCGGGACGCTTATAAATTTTGATGAGTCATCCACAAATAACATAGGCACACCTAAAGGACAAGTGCGGAGATGGCAGACCTCTTCTGCTATAGTTATTCCATGGTGTAGATATGCATCAGTTAATGGATGTAACGGAACCAAAGAATAAGATGGGTCCAAGGAATTCTAAGGCCTCTTTCACACAGCAGTATTTTCATCAGTATTTTGTATCAGTATTTGTTAGCCAAAAGTCAGAAGTCTAAAGCACTCGAGACGAAAAAGTATTTACCGGATCGCCCAGCGCCGCACCCTTCATGAGGCGACCTGAAGCGACCTCAGGCGGCAGCATTTTTGCTGACCTAAGCCAGTCCAGGACAAGTTGTCCTGGACTGGCTTCTTAGCGTCACCGTCTCGGCAGCCCAGCACGGGAAGCGAGCGGTGGATTGGGGAGGCCCTGTGGACGCAGCGCTGCTCCACCAGCCTCCCCTCACGCTCAGGCAGAGAGCAGGTCATCTCCCTGCCTGCTCTCTGCCTGTAACGCCACCCCGTCCACTCCGCCCCCTTCACTCTGCCCCGCCCTTTCCCATCTGCTCCACCCCCTCCTCCCACTGGGGGGGGCTTTCTGTCATCCGCCTCAGGTGATCACCCCTGGGATCGCCTTAGAAATACTGATGCAAAATACTTACTAAAATGTCAAGTGAGAAAGTGGCTTGATGGAAAAGAAAAGTAATGCATATACAGTATGTTGCAGCTCGGGTCAAAAGGCAAGAACGTTTTATTGGTAAAATTGGAATAATAATAGTTGATAAATGTATGGATTAAAAGTTTTATATAACTTCAAATATTTCATTGTAAAATCCATTCCATATGTTAGTCTAGCGTCCAAAGTGCAACTATAATAACGAATTATACGGAGATAAGAATAATATCCATGAAACATATCTTGTGAGTTTAATTGAAATGGCAACTCAATGGGAATTAAATTTACCACGCCAGTTTTCAGCTGCAAATGTGGCAAATTTTTGATCGTTTGCATAAAAAATGAACCACTTTGTATTTTTCCTGACCTGTTCGTCACTTTTAAGAAAAGTGGGTCAAGAAGTTCCAGGGTCAAGGAAGCTCAAGGCCCCTAACATTTTCTTTTGTGTTTGGCCCAAAAACTGTTAATGACAATCTTGATCAGGATTTTGAGGTCTTGGTATCTTCTCAAAAGTCACAAAGAATGATTTGGAAGTAATGGGAACCATGGTTAGACTGCCCAGGATTAGACTTCCCTACTCTTTGAGAACAAGATTTCCATTCAAACAATACAAAGGCAACAAAAGTGTCTCAAATAACTTTAATATTGTTACATAATAACAATAGAAATCCTGATTTTCTTCAGTGTGCAAATGAGTTCTCTTGCAGCACTGGGGGCGGTCCCCAGCCTTCAAACAGCACTGGGAAATAGCACTGGCAATAGAAATCTCCAGCAATGCCTCTATCTTCGCCTGGAACGCCTCTCTCCGCATCTTCTTCTGGCGCTGAGCTTCAAACTTCTAGACATGCACAGTCGGCTCTGCCTGAGGCCCGATGGCAGAGCCAACTGCGCATGCCTAGAAGTTTGAAGCCCAGTGCCAGAAGAAGACCCAAGGAGAGGCCATTCCAGACGAAGATGGAGGCGGCACTGGAGATTTCTCTCGCAGCATTGGGAACACCCCCAGTGCTGTTTGAATGCTGGGGACTGCCCCTAGTACTGCGAGAGGACTCATTTGCATACAGAAGAAAACCGAGATTTCTACCAGATGGTGTCGCAGAGAAGACATCTAAAGGTAGGAGAAGAATAGCCTTTCTGAAGGCTATTCCTATGTGTTAGGGAGAAAAAAATGCCATTTTAATGATTGTATCCCATTAATAGCAGTGGTTATCAGTGCTTCATCAGTATCTCAGATACTTTAAAGGGATACATCTACAGTACCCACAACTGTTGTTATCAAGAATACACAATACTGGTAACTGCATACTTGAGGAAACAGCTGATCTGCGGGGTCCTATCAATCTAAGAGATCAGTGAGAGCCCCTGCTGTTCAGCTGTTTGAAGGAAAAAAGTGCTTTTGGGAGCGCCATGACTAGAGGCATAGCTAGGGGATCAGCACATCCAAGTGGGCCCCCAGCTCAGGTGGACCAATACTATCATTATATGGTGACCATATTGTGGTACATGCCGGCTGTACACAGTCTATGAAGATCTCTTAAGTAAATACAGTGCAGGAACAATGTTGTGACTTACAGGTGTCTTCTCTGACTGTAATCGTTCACATTTCTCATCTCTCTGATCTGGACTATTGTGACTGTTTCATTCACCAGTTGGGTGGGTTGGTTGAGGGAGACTATTTGTATTGTTTGTTATTTTTGTAGTTGAAAGTTGTGAAATAAAATAAGTTCTACAAATTTGGGTTGAAACACACTCAACTGAACTACTGATATGTTTCTTACTTTTCTCTTTGTGTCTGTTAAAACAACTGTGAGATCATTTTAAGATCTTTTTTTTTCTATGTGAAAAAGTTATCTGGGTGACTTTTGTGGACAGTTATTATTGGATGTGGCCACAAGTTATAGTTGTGAGAAGAGCAACCCAAACAATAAATGGTTGTGCCAGATACGTCTGCACCTGCCAGTGTTGTAATGCCTTTAACAGCTGTGAACTTGTACTTACAAAGTGCACATGGAGGTGATGAACAGTGACTCATAATCATGGTAAATTTAATGTTTAAGGTTCAGGTCTACCATCTATGTTGCAGAGGGCATAAATAGCGATTGTGGCAATATGGACAGGTGAAAACATGTGTTTGGTGTGGGCAAGATGGACAATTTTTCCAATGATATAAAATATAAAATTAATTCACAGTAACATTGTACCTGTAACGCTAGAATAGAAGAATAGAAGAATGGAAAAATGGCCACCCTGGGTTCTGTTCTATGATGGACATGAACTGAGCCTGAAAGACCCCTAATTGAATGTAATGGGATCTGTCATGTTAAATTTAACCACAAAAAAAATCAGGCTTGCAGGATACGTGATTTCCGATGGACACTGATGTCCTGGTAAAGTCTGTCATCACCACCATCACTTCTAAACCACTTATATGCTATTGTAAAGTAAGTTAATGTTATAATGAACATGTTTTTGTGTGAAAATACAAATTGGTCTAAAAACCCCCCTAAAAAAACCCTTTTAATCCATATCTTACTTTTATAAGCTCTTCATGGCCTCCTGATCTACCAGTAGCATAACCTGATCAAGGAGTCACTTATCCCTAGTTTTGCTATTCTGTTGAATTGGCAGAACTGGCTACTACATTCACTTAACAATCCCTGCTCCTGCTCATGGCCTCTTTCCTCTTCAGCCTTCAATGGGCCCTGTCTGCTGCATATCGTATTGTTATGATGTAATGTGTGGTGCATTGGAAGCTGAAGAGGAATGTAACGTCTCTGCCTGTTCGGATCTTTGCGTCACCCTCCGCTCGCATGCTTCGGCGCAGGAGGTTTGTACAGTTTGATTCTTTGCTTAGAGTTTTTCATTGCACTGTATGAACATTGCTCTATTACCTATCTCTGTAATTGTATTTCCACCACACCCATCTCCTGCACCTTGTTTCCCTATGTTCATTAAATAGTTAATTCTAGCCTCGCCTGTGTGATTGACAGCTTGTCTTCCAATCAAGCCTAGGGCGGGTCTTGGGCTTCCTATATACAGACCATCAGCCTACACAGGCTTGCTGGCTATTATGACTCTTTCCTTAGACTTTGTCACTGCTTAGCTCCTTTTTCTTCTACTATTGTATTACTGACCTCTGACTCTTGGCTTCCCTTGTGACTATTCTCTTGGATTATGAATTTGCACTGCATTGCTTGACTGTTACTGGACCCTTGGCTAGCTGACCTCCCTTTGTTGGTTTTTGTCTTGTCTGCATTCTGTGTTATCACTTATATATAGGAAGGACTTGTCAACCAGTTGTCCTCTGCTGCTCAGTGAGGCAAGCAGGTAGGGGCAGTGGTGGGTTCAGCTTAGGGCTCACTGTCTTGTCATGCCCCTTCCCCCAGGGTTCACCAGCAGCTACTGAGGAATTGCTCCTATTACAATTTCCTTAAAAGGAAGACTGTGGAGAGCAGGAGCAGGGATAGGTAAGTTAAAGGGGCTCTATCATTGGGAAAAGTCATTTTTAACTAAACACATACTTGCATGACCTTTAGAAAGGCTATTCCACACCTACCTATAGTATGAAAATTGCCTCAGGGCACGTTCACATCTGCGCCCGGTCTCCGTTTATACAGGTTTCCATTTCCTGCCCGACACTGGGCAGGAAACGGAAACCTGCAGTCAGTTTTTAAACCCATTCATTTGAATGGGTTTGAAAAGTGTCCAGCCATGAGTGCCGGTGAGCGTTTTATGCACTCCGCGACGAAGCAGTTTTTTTAACCAGACACAAAGTGGGACATGCAGGACTTTGTGTCCAGTTTAAAAAAACGGTTTCGCCGTGGAGAGCATAAAACGCTCACCAGCGCTCATGGCTGTACCTGGTCCGATAGGTTTACGTCTTCTGCCGACAGAAGACGGAAACCTAAGTACAGAGACTGAACGCTGGTGTGAACCCAGCGTCAGTGGTTTTTCAATAAGTACGTTTTTATTCATATGCTAATGAGCCTCCAGCCAGCACAGGAAGTTCCCAGCAGCACTCGTCTCTGCTATTATCTCCTATGTGTGTGTGCAAAAAGGAAGCAGGAAGTCATCAGCATCAGCCTGTGCAGTATACACCCATAGGAAACAATAGCAAAGAGGGTGCATGATGCATCGTGCACCAGTCTAATTAGCATATGAATAAAAATGGACTTATTCAAAAACCGCTGAGGTAATTTACATACAAAAGGTAGGTGTGGAATAGCCTTTCTAAAGCCTATACAAGGATGTGATTAGTTAAAAATGACTTTTCCCAGTGATAGAGCCCCTTTAGTAGATTCCATTACCGGACCTCCAATGGCAATTTAAAAATATCAGTGAGCCAATGATATCAAGTTGCCAATGCGTTCAGTAGTCCGTTCGGGGGGTCCCCATGCAGACTCCCCCGAACAGATTACCGACGCAGATGTGAACAAGGCCTAATAAGTGGATAAAGAAATACCTTTCTTAAATAAGTTATATTACAAAGTTTATTACATTGACCTATACTATTCATTTATGAAGATTTGTTTTCTAAATGGAGGTATACTTTCCGTGAAGATGGATCACTCCATTTATACTCCTCACCATGGTTGTTTGGTTGGATGACATAGAGTATTGGCTCCATAGACTCATAGACCCAATGATCTAGCATTGACCATCTATCCAGTGGATATGTGGTGAATATGTTGCCCAGAATAGCCTTTTCATGTCTAGCAAATTAATTTCCTGTATTACATGAGTGGCTAATGCCAGCTAGATCCAGCACAGTCACAATAATGACTAATGTTACCGTCTGCAATAGGACTCATTTTCCTTGGGCTTGAATGTTATCCTTATTGACAGTGGAAATGTACATGATAATATTTATGTATATTTTTGTGTAATTCTAATATAGTTTGTGAAAACTATGGAGAGCATAAAACGCTCACCAGCTACTTATGTCAAAGTCATTAGATCAAAATGGAGAACAATTTGTTGTGTTGACATTTATTTTAATAAAGTGACATTACTGTATATTACTTTACTTTTTTGTTCAATAAAGCCCTAATAAACAGAAGATAAATATTTCAATAAATGTCATACAAGCAAAAACTTTTCCCCCATGAACAATTGCGCCTCCATTGCTGAGATTGATTTATTTCACAAAATGCAAATGAGCAGTCTGGAGCTCCGAGGGTGGCTACATTGCTCCAAAATGCTGTGCTCCACACTGTTCTAATACACCTTCCCACTTCCCTTCTTTGAGTGATAGGGTCAGGGATCTATACAGAAATCCTGTCTGACCCTGAGTTCTCTTTGAGTTCACCAGATTATTAGAGAAGTTCGGTGCTCCAGACTGTTCATTTGTATACTGTGACATAAAAGAGGGCACAAATTTTCATGGGGAAAAAAGGGTGCATTCAGGTGAGCCTGACCTTGAGGGTGCATTCAGGTGAGCCTGACCTTGAGGGTGCATTCAGGTGAGCCTGACCTTGAGGGTGCATTCAGGTGAGCCTGACCTTGAGGGTGCATTCAGGTGAGCCTGACCTTTCTAACTGTGTTGCTGGTTTAATATGCATCACCCTGATGGCAGTCTCCTTTTAAATCTTACATTGATCTGTTGCTGTTTGTCCTTGTCTCTGTTTCTCTTTTATTGGGCTCCTCCCTCTTCTCGCTCCATAGACTGTCCTGACTGTGACCACTAATCTGCCTTCACCGAAATAATGTAATGAATTAATCGGGTTATCAAGCAAGAGAGGGTTGGTAACAGGTGATAAAAGAATTTTCCTGTGATGAGATATATTAGGAAGTTTTTTATATTCACCTGTACTATTCATCTACTAAACTAATTTGAAACTTACTCTTCAAACATGTACGATATAAATGAGGAAAAGAAAAGGGATTGTAAAGGGATTGTAGACGCAACAAGTGTTTCACATGTGCTTTCTTAAGGGTGTATCAGATTTATTTAGGTGTATTATTACTTAGTGAGTGATAGCTAAGTATGTATGCACACCCATACAGGGAGACATGTCAGTAAGGCTGGATTCACACTTGCGTTGGAGTCTTCGTAGGAGACTCCTACTGCAAAATCCGCTTAAAATCAGTGGAGAGAAAAGTCCTCCAAGGAGGTCTTTTCTCTCTGCCAGTTTCAGAATGTTATAGTCTATGGGTTCCGCAGGTTTCCGCATGTAACCACTTTTTAATCAGACAGGGTGTCCATATGGGGACCTGAAAGATGGAAACCTGAATGTAGTGTGAACCTAGTGTAACTAAGAAAGAAGGTCCAACTCCTAGGCCCTCAATGAGCAGAGACTTAAATAAATAATAATATCTGAGTTATGCCGGAACTTTATTAACTGAAGTATATGTTAATTCTTAGGATAGGTCATCAGTATTGTTAATTCTGCTTTATTTTCATGCCAGTGACATCACATTCATCTATCACATAGCCTGTTTGCAGCTCAGTCCCATTCCAGTGATTGGGGCTGATCTGCAATGTCACTGTAATATCAGTAGCACTGTCCTTGGCACACAGTGACAAGGCTTCAGCCAGCTGTCAAACCTGATGTGAGAGAGCTAATATTGATGACCAGTCCCTAAGGATAGCTTATCAATATCAGTAATCCAGAAAACCAAGGGTCGACCTTGTTCCTTGATAATATGTTCTAATTCTATTTAAACCTAATGGTGAGCATTGGAGTTTCTGTGTAAGAATGTTTTGCCTGCAGCCAACTTTATTATTAATACTGCTTGCAAGGGCTTGTTTTATCTTGGTCTATGGCTACTAGGTAATGGCTGCTTTGTCAGCAATAAAAACATTTTGGAAACTCAAAGTGGTGAGAAGGCCGAGCAAACTTCTCTGAACTCTCTAACGCTAAGACTGAAGCTGTCAGCAACCTCACTAGCTTACTGACAGTCCAAAGAAGAGCCTAATGAGGCAGAGCCATGGTGAGGTGTCGGTCACCATCGTCCTCCTCCGGCTCAGCTGTGTCTGTTAGCAAAGAGCAAGCTCAATTCTATCTCAATTTCTTACTTCGTATGGGATACTGTACGATGTCAGTTTGGACCCTGTATAACCAATATTAAGCTGCAGTCACACTATATATCCATTTTGTGGATCATAAAAAAGGATTTTTCAAAGAATTGTTTGGCTGGGACATCTAGAGAAAAAAAAAACGGAGCATGCCATGTGTGAATGGTTCCATGGACTATAATAGGAATGTGTGCTGGCTGTAAAAAAAAATCAGTCATTCATTTTAAAGGATCCTATATGCTATTTCTAGTAACATAGAGAGAGCTCATAGTTTTTAGCTAACACAGGTTCCTTTTTCTGCTGGAACCCATTGAAGTCAATGGGAGGCTTTTTTTCAGTGCTGAATCTGATGCGGATTCCACACCAAATCCAGCACCATTTTCCTCCGTGTGAATGCACCCTTACATAGTTAAGTAGAGGTGGAATTGACACCTAGGCCCTGGTATGTAAAGGAAATGTCCCAATGTCGTAGTGACTTTCTATGGTTTGGCACTTGTCAGAAACCCAGCCATGACTTCTTTACTGTGTCCAGACTATGCCATGTCCCTGTTAGCTTCTGTGTTGCTGCACAAGAACGTAACTTGGTCGTATTAAGGAAGTCATGGCAAGGTGTCTGACAAGTTCCAAACCATAGAAAGCTCCAGCATTCACGATTGTATACATGAATAATCTATCAAGACAAAAGACAGTCACCACTAAGATGGTTAGAAAAAATGTTTCAAACTCTGCACATATATTACGTAATTGTTTTTAGAAATTCAGCAATTTTTTAAAAATGTATTTATATTGGCAAAAACTGTTAATTGACAAATCTAAATAAGGTTATGTTTGTGGGAAACCCTATAAAAGGACCTACAGTGTCCTCAAACACATAAGACAACACCAGTATTAAAGTTAGTACATGGTGGGTGGGTGGCCAAGTCACAAGATGCTTTAAGGCCCAGGTGCTTGTTGTGCTTTAGTTGAGCACTATAGGTAGTTGCCTGAAAAAGACCCTATTTACAGATACAAAGACACTTTAAGGCTAAACACAGCTTTCTGTTGCACATTTTGCTGCAGGAATAGATAGAGCAGAAGGGACAAGTATGAGAGCTTCCTATATATTTCCCATTCCTTTTGTATCCATAGTTGGCTTTGGCCGAAAAAAAGCAACAAAAAAAGCTGCATTTCTGCAACGCCTTAAACACTAGTCCCCAGCAGAATGCAGAAAGTCAGGGTGTTCACATATGTGCGGAATACCAATGTCACACCCACTTACACACCTGTCATCCCCTAGAGGGGTAGGGATTAGTATTCTAATTGAAATCAGATTATGTATAGGAGAAGAATGGGAATTCTTCTCCTATAGGTTATTTGCATGTTCTTTGTACTCGTGTGAGCAATCTGTCTATGTGATCTAATAGCATCATTGTGACTAGAGATGAGCGAGTAGTATTCGATCGAGTAGGTATTCGATCGAATACTATGGTATTCGAAATACTCGTACTCGATCGAGTACCACTCACTATTTGAATGGAAAAATTCGATGCAGAACCAGCGTTGATTGGCTGAATGCTATACAGTCGGCCAATCAACGCTGGTTCTTCTCCTACCTTTAGAAGTCTTCTCCGTGCAGCTTCCCCGCAGCGTCTTCCGGCTCTGAATTCACTCTGCCAGGCATCGGGCCTGGGCAGAGCCAACTGCGCATGCCTGCGCTACAAGAAAATGGCTGCTTTGACTATAGTTTCTTGTAGTGCGGGCATGTGCAGTCGGCTCTGCCCAGGCCCGATGCCTGGCAGAGTGAATTCAGAGCCGGAGGATGCCGCAGGGACGCTGCACGGAGAAGACTTCTCGGAGGATCCAGCCCGACCCTTACTCGTGGACTTGGTGAGTTCAATTTGATCGAACGTTGCCAAACAAGCATTTTTCTCCCATAGAGTATAATAGGATTCAATATTCGATTCGAGTAGTCGAATATTGAGGGGCTACTCGAAACGAATAGCGAATAACGAGTATTTAACTACTCGCTCATCTCTAATTGTGACCAATAAGCTGCTAGTCAACATGGTGCACTACATGTAACATGTGACTGGGACCTTTCAGAAAACCTTTCTGTGCGGAATTAGAATACTGAGCACCCAAACCCCTATTAGATGATAGGCAGGTGATGCATCCTGCTAGCCCTATATCAAACCTCTACACACTCCAATGGATCATTGGAGTTCATTTTTATTTCTTAAGCTCTTTTGGCAAAATGAGATACTGGTCATGTAAAGGAGGGTTCACACGGTGTAACGTGCTGCGTGATGTGGCACGTCTACGCCGCAGGACCCTTTGCGGGCCATACACGCTCCCATTGATTTCAATGGGAGCGGGGATCGTATGCGCCGCGCTAGTTTGCGGCCGTGATTTTGCGGCCACAACATCACGGCCGCAAACTAGCGCGGCGCATACGATCCCCGCTCCCATTGAAATCAATGGGAGCGTGTACGGCCCGCAAAGGGTCCCGCGGCGTAGACGTGCCACATCACGCGGCACGTTACACTGTGTGAACCCTCCCTAAAAGTGTTTGGTCCATAGACCAAATGACTGTCACATTGTGTGGCACTGTTCTTGTGCCATATGTTACTACTTCTCGGACATAGAACCTTATACGTGTGTGGGTTTTTTCTTTGTTCAGTAATTTATCTGGGCTAGGGACATATTGCCTTCTCCTATATATTTCATATTATTCTTTGAAAAAGTAGCAGCAGTTCAGTAAGACCAATTTAAAAGGTTTTCATCTTGACATCGAGTTATAGCGGAGAACAGCTCAAGGGATCTCTGTCAAAGGGCCTTAACCACCTACTGCAAACATCTGAAATGTGCTTTACCTCAGCTCTCTAAACATTAATAAGACATTAACAAAACATTTAAAATGGTTCCTCCTGCCAAATAGTGCTTGGTCCATTGAAATTTATTGCACTATCGACAGTCTAAATATTCTCTCAATTTCATTTTTCCTATGAAAACGTTTCAGCTCTATCCAAGGGAACAATGGCACAGCTAACGGAATAAAACATGTTATATCGAAACGTAACCAAATGTCAAGTAGATATTATGAGAAACCACATTTTGGACTAGTGTGTGCCGTTTCTTTGCAGAGTGTTCCACTTAATTCTTTGTTAAGAAATATCCTGACATGCGGGACACTTGTAATAGATCAAGGAATAACACATTCATCTAAAGGCTCAAACATCAATTCCGCAGCAGATCATAATTCATTCTGTCCGTCTACCTGTCTGTCATTGGAGCTCCATATATTGCATTAGCATGAAGTAATCTATTGGATTTCATTGCTACATTTTAGCTGTCACAGCAGCTTTATTTACTTAATAAAGGATTTGTTAGCTTAACCTCTGTGCTCACTATATATTGTCATTTTGTTGAGAATTTTTCAGCTTTTTATATTACTGATGTGGATGAACTTAATTTTTTTTTTATTTGATTTGATATAAACAGTATTATATGGGATGAACATCCATATTGTAATGACTTTTCTTATTTCAGTAATAGTGTTTATACAGTATATGACAGGGATTGAATTTTAGTAAATAGGTTGTGAGCTATAGATGGGAAATTTGTTAAATTATGATAAATTACTGAAATATTTAATTTATTAAATGTAAAATTGGTTTGTTTATATGTTTAGCATCAAATCGAACATAGAAAAAAATATGTAAATAGTGGCTTTAAGATAAGATCAGATAATCCTTTAATCATCCCACAATGGGGAAATTCAGTGTGATACAGCATCATTGATAGTACAGTAGTATATGACAAGAGAGAAACGCATACAAGCTCATAGCAGATAGAGAGATACAGATACTCATCAGAACTTTGTTCTGCATATCCAAAAGCACAAATGACCAGAGAACAATTACTTCTCATAGATCTTGGATTAAACACTTGTAAACATAGATCCTCCAATACAAAAATATCAAAACTTAATGTTAAATAATCAACTATAAATGAAAAAGAATAAGAAATCAACCCCAAATAAAGTGGTGTAGTAGAAACAGATAATTGGAACGCTCTTACTGGTTCCATAGGATGATAAAATATACACACTATCCAGAACCAGAGGGAACACAGTGCATTGTTGCATTATATCACACCATACCTTTTTTTAAGTTAGTTTGTTTTTGACCTCAGTGTGGAATATGTGCCCTGTTCCGTCCCTCTTCTTTGTAAACTCCCTGATGAGCACCCATGTGTAGGTTGCGAAACGCGTCAGCAAGGAGACATTAACAGCCTTTTTAGGGTCAGCACTGTGACTGCCCTTGTCAGGGCCGGAGCTAATTTTTTGGGGTGATAGAGCTTTTTAGAATCGTTCTACTGTACCCAGTGTGTTCCCTCCGTTTCTGGATAGTGTGTGGCTCTAAGTTTGTGATGTTTTACCATCTATTGGAACCAGTAAAAACGTTCCAATTATCTGTTTCTATGACACCACCTTATCAGGGGGTTGATTTTTTTTTTTTTTTTTTTGACCTATAGTTTTTTTTTTATTAAACATTAAATTTTTATATTTTGTATTGGAGGATCTATGTTTATAAGTGTAAACTTTGCGCTGCATGTCAACTCTGAGGCTCAGGCTCCATGTAATTAGCCGCAGCAAAAAAAACAAAAACAAAATGTTTTTTTACAGAAAGTATGCAGAATTTTCCTCTGCAGACTTTTTGCCCCTATTTATACGGAAAATGCCAGTGTTTCCATAAGTATAATTGACATACTGCAATTTTTGAAAAAGCAGCAGATTTTTTTTTTTTTGTAATATGGAGATTATATTAGCCATAATTCCATTCAGTTTGCAGGTACTGTAATATACAGTGTTCTTCGCCGAGGCATTTCTGCTACTGTAAAAACTCAGTGTTTTTGCTATTTGGGGTCCAGGCCTAAAGGAGTTTCAATCTCCCAACCTTGAAAACCTGCTGCAGTCTACATGTCAATCTAGTTGAGAATTTGTGGCTGGAAATTAGCAATTTAGTAAATTTGACAGAATGTTTGTGCATGTGAAAATGAATGGGAAAAGCTCAAAGTTTTTTGTTTTTTTAATACAAATATAGTAATGTAAAACAACATCAACTTTATTAATCGATATGCAATCGATCATTTAATTGATAATTTGTAATTGCTTTCAGTTACAATTAATTAAAATTATTTAAACAATTTGATTGACTAAAAAGGAAATATGGAAAAAGGTATGACCAGTGATTTTTTTTAAACATGTGGATTATCAATATTTAATCTTCCTTGAACAATATATAAAGATCCAGATGATGTAGTTGAACAACAGAAATACAACAAATTAATTTTTCAATAACTTAGTATGTTTCGTTTCATTGCCATTGTAACATCTCTGCCTGTTCTGGTCTCTGCGCCACCCTCTGCTCGCATGCTGTGGTACAGGAGGCGTGTGCAGTTTGATAACTTGCTTTGAGTTTTTGGTTGCATTGTCTGAACACTGTCCTATTCCTTAATGTTGTTAATTGATTTTCCACCACACCAGTCTCCTTCACCTTCATTTCCCTCTGATACTCTAAGAGTTAAGTTTTGTTTGCAATGTGATTGACAGCCTGCCTTCCTATCAGGTTCAGGTCGGGTTCTTCCTCCCTATTTATTCTTGGTTCGCGTTCACATTGTTGCTTGCTATTGCTTTGTGCGTGCTGGCTTTTTCTCTTGCTGTTTATTCGTGTATTCTGATTCTTGACCTTGGGCTTTCCCTATTGACTACTCTTTTGGATATCGATTTTAACACTGCATTGCTCGACTGTTACTGACCCCTGGCTAGCTGACCTCCCTTTGTTGTTGTTTGTCTTCTCTGCATTTTGTGTTTTACGTACATAGGAAGGGATCGTCTCCAAGTTGCTGCCTATTACATAGGATAGGACTAGGCAAACAGGAAGGGACAGTGGGGGGCTTTAGCTTAGGGCTCACTGTCTCTTGTGCCCCTTCCCTTACAGCCATGTTGGAAGGTCCACTTACAGCTGAACTTTCACATATCCTCTGGTCCAATAAAGAATTGACAGTAGATTTTGTAGTTGTAAAGTAACCAGGCCATAATTCTATGCAGTGGGCAGGTAAATTCCAAAAGTTGTAATGAATCAGCCATCTCTTTGGCCTTCTCTTTATAATATATACTAGCCTCAGGCCTGTTAAAGGGGCTCTATCATTGGGACAAGTCATTTTTAACTAAACATATACTTCCATAGCTTTTAGAAAGGCTATTGCACACATACCTTTTGTATGTTAATCCCCTCAGTAGTTTTTTGAATGAGCCTGTTTTTATTCATATGCTAATTAGCCTCCAGCGTGCACCCGGAAGTCTCAGCGAGCACTGTCTGCCATGTGCACACCACAGGCTGCTGCTGCTGATGACTCATCTCCATGCTCTAACACGCACATAGAGACTAGCAGACGGTGCTCACAGACACTTCTGGAGTGCTTAACACACAGATGTTTAACACCAGGTATACCCATCATTCAGCTGATATCATTAGTCATGGTCACAAGACAACTAATATTACAAAAATTCTTGTAAACATATGCTGTAAAAAAAATTGAAAGATTCATGAAATTCATAGTATTTAAAACTACTGAAAAAATGGTGCATGAGAAGGAGGCCTTAAGTATAAGGTTCTCAAGCTCCTTTGTGAGCACATGCAATTAATCATAAGACATTTGGTTAACACGGCAGCCCATGGGAAGGGATTATTTTATTTAATCCAACTGAAAGCTCAGTATGGACTGGAAGTCACGGACACGGAGGATGGAGTACAACTGCCTACATCCCTGAACAGCACCTCATTATTTAGAACATTTTCTCGACAGGGACACTGAATGTGTGTGGATATAGGTTTCAAGGTCCTAGAGCTAATATAAATGGCATCTGGATAATTCAAGCTGAGGACTGCTTTTTTTTAATGAATAGAGTTCTTATTTGTGAAGTATTTCCCTTTAACCCATTTGTCAGTCTCTTGAGCCATCCTACTAATATTATAAATGTGAAAGTTTGTATGTTTGGATGATTGTTCCTCAATCATGCAAAGACGGCTGAACAGATTTGAATGAGAGCTGCTGAAACGCCGGAGCAGGCGGATCATCAGCGCCAACAACACGCTCATTATATGGCTTCCCAGCGAGCTGCTGAGATGCCGGAATAATCATGGGCACAGTACAAGGAACGAGTTCAGCGGCAGGCCAGCTTGACAGTTGTCGAAACGCCGAAGCAGGCGGATCATCAACACCAACAACATGCTCATTATATGGCGTCCCAGCGAGCTGCTGACATGCCGGAACAATCAAAGGCACAGTGTGAGGAACAAGTTCAGCAGCAGGATAGCTTGAGAGCTACCGAAATGCCGGAGCAGACAAACCATCGATGGCAGCAATTTGCTGAATATAGGCAGATCATCGACGCCAAGAACCCTCAGATGAAGTTGCGGGCAGAGGCTAGTGAATATATAAACTTCTACAGTACCAAAAACCCACAAAGGTGACCAGTGATTTCATATGTGAAGTCAAACCTCTCCAAAACTCCACCACTCTCAGAAGAACACTTCCTTTTCTAGATCAGATTGTTTTGTGAAAAAGTCTCAGTCCACTAAAATTGTACAGTATGCGCGCTTGTTATGATAGGACGTGAAATGACATGACAGTACAAGATGATTTTGTGTAATTGAAATTTGGTGGTTGTGATAAGTTATGAGTTATGTGTCTACTTTTGGTTCATTGTTGTAGTTAGATGTTCGGTGAAATGCGTCTGGCTGAGTTTGAGCATGGCTCCTGTCTATATCTACTCGAACCACAGCATACAGGTCAGGATGAATGTCATTAATTAAACCAGGGTATTAGATTAATTAACAGGTCAATACAAGAAACCGTGTCTATGTGTGTGGCTTATAGACCAGGCACCTTGGCTACCTTTTTACTATGGAAGCATGCCAGGCCGAAACTCTGCATAGCGGACAAAGTGGAAATATGACATTTGAAAGGCATAGGTGCCGCAACACTGCCGTATATTTATATCAAAGATGGACGCATAAGGACACAAGCCCAGGCCCACATGACGTCTGGGACATCACCAAGTAGGCCCAAAGCCATCCGGCACGTAGGAGAGGTAAGTAACAGTGTTTTTTGTTTCCTCACCTCTCTTAGCCCTCCAATCATTATACTCGGGGGGTCAGAAAAGACCCCCCCGAGTATAATGATAGCAGTGTTTGTGGGGTTCGCGGGCCCATGGCCTCACTTACAGATCCAAGCTCCTGCTACAGCGGCCTTCACAGAAGGGGAAGTGCAGGCTGTTAGGATAGTGCCGAAGCTGCGGCTGCTGCCTGTTCTTCTGCACAGTCCAGGGTTGCAGGGGTTAACCTGCCTTGCAACAGCCGGGCGTGGTCGATTCTATTTGCTGGTGACCGCCCCTTGCCTATATAAGGGGGCTGGTCTGGACGCCCGGCGCTCTAAGATCAAATCTCAAACCAAATCCTAATCTGATACCTGAAAGGTTGTGTGTGTGTGTGTGTGTGTGTGTGTGCTTGGGTTCCAGCCAGAGTATTATTAGTTGGCCCTAGTTAGTAAAAGATCCCCAGAGACAGCAATGCCATTTATAGTTGGGCAGCATGCTGCCTTGTGTGTGTGAGTGCATCAGTCAGTATTCACACTGACCAGTTGTTAGGCTGTAGCTGCATTGGGGGTTGGGTGGCTGAAAGCACACAGGGTTTGTTGGTCTCTGGCTAGTCCAGGAGTGCTGGCTAGCCAGTGTTTATTTGTAGCGGCTGCTCTGACTGCACAGGGCTCTGTGAATGATAACAGAGCGCACCTGGTCTTTTTATTTAGCTGGCAGTGACAGAAACTGTCAGACAGTGTTCACACCAGGTTTTTAGCAGTCAGAAGCCCAGAGGGCTCCGCAGGGTTTTCATTTATTTAGGTTTTTTTAAATAAACCCTGCTGACCATAACACAGGCTGCCATGAGCAGGAGCCAGGATCGGTAAGTTACTCCAGCAGGTAAAGGCCTATTAAAAAAAATAAAAATTTGCACTGGTAGCAGCTGCCGCCGGGCCCCCTAATGTCCCAGGTCCTGTGGCAGCCGCTATCACTGTTACCCCGGTAGTTAGGCCCCTGCCCTCTAGCCAACAACAATAAGCTGGACTTACCTGCCCTATAGTACTGGAATGCCACCATTCTTACATTCTCAGGAACAATTCATTTCTGAACCTCTTTTTGGTGGCTGGCTTCTTGATCTTCGTCTGCTGGAATGTCCTTAACAATAAGTTAGCTAATCCCGTCCAATTTGCTTTTCCCAAACCAAACCCTTCTTCCCTTCATTTTCGATGTTCGTGACCACCCATATCGAGTGGTTCAGTATAAAAAAAATACCTAAAGTGCAACAAAGATTTGTCACATACTACATCATATTTACAGATGTTAGAAACAGTTTAGAAACGTGAAACCTATAAAGCAGTATTTAGTATATAGTTGTACTTCTACTCCATGTATATGTAAAGCAGGTCTGACATTAAGGATCCCCCAGGTATGGAAATATGTTTCAGGGGTTCTGCAATAATAAGCTTGGTAGTCAATGCTATATAGGGTCCAAAGGTTGAAGTTGTTTATGAACCCAAGAGGTCTCTTTGCCCCATATGACAAGACCGGTACTGAATGGCATGTAATGGTTGGGGCTCCAGTTACAGATTTGGAAATGCTTCAGTAGCTTCAAGTTACACTTCTAAAAATAAAGACAGTCTGACACAAATTTACAATATGTGAATTCATATTATATCGGCAACTAATAACATACAATAATGTATAATACATTAGCTGGCCTTGACAACAAATTGTCACTGTATGTAAAATATTGTTCGGATAATATATTCCTATTATTTAAAGTAATTTTTTTATTTTAGAATCTTACACAACATAGAAGACATCATATTACAGTACTCGGTGTTTTGTATTGTAAGTGTAAATGCAATTTCCATAACTTTCCTAAGGTTTTGTGCCCGTCCTCTTGGGTTCATGCCTGGAAACTGGCACAACAAGTAGTTTTGCATCGCGTAAGATGGAATTTACTTGCAGTGTGTTCAATCTTTAAGCAAAGTTTCTGTTAAGAGTCCAGAATGAAATGAAATGGAAAGAATTTCAGCTTTCTACCAAACAAACTAACAATGCTTACAAAATCACTTATGTGGAGAATGTCAGTTCATGCTGACTCCGGAAAGGAAATCTTGCTTGCAAGCTGCCAGATAAAATAATGTACAGATCTCCTTCCTTTCCCTGGCATTCATCCAGATTTAGTAGCTGTGAGCCTTCCTGGTGGGCCTTGTATTTCATTGATTGAATTGGGGACACCCAACATAACTTGTGACAGCTTACAAAATGCTGTTTACTTTTTGAGAAGTACCTCGCTGAAGGGTAATTGCACCCATAATTCACCTATGTATTGACTGACGTTGGTAGCTATTCATAAAACGACCAAGGATTCCCATTGTACAGTATTTCATGGCTCAAGCGCTAGGCCCTTTATTCTGTTTGGAAGCAACGTTCCCGTTTTTTCAATAACATAAAAAGCCTCAACATTTGTGTGAAGTTAGTCTTTAAAGATTGAATTATGTGGACAGTAAATCCTGGCTCTCTCTTACACATAATAAAGAATTCCCTAAATCTATTGAGACCAAGAAACTTCCAAAAGCCCTGAGAGTTAAGCCATGAAACTTTATATTAATGGGGAAATGTTTAGGCCAAGTATGGATTCACAAATTTAATGGTGTGGAGTAAAAATGTTTAGGGCTAAGTAGGACTTATGCACACAAGAGCAGTGCTTGTCAACCAGAGGATTAAAGTGCTAAGTAGGTTGATATATGAAACACGGGATAAAAACCTATAAAGCTCAAACTATTGTTTATGCGGTGCCATACTTAGCCACATAAAATGGAGGGAAATAAAAATTTTGGTACATTAGATAGCTAATTAGAGATGAGCGAACAGTAAAATGTTTGAGGTTCGATATTTGTTTCGAGTAGCCCCTCAATATTTGACTACTCGAATCGAATATCGAACCCTATTATAGTCTATGGGGGGAAAATGCTCGTTTCAGGGGTAGGCAACGTTCGATCAAATTACACTTACCAAGTCCACGAGTGAGGGTCGGGCTGGATCCTCCGAGAAGTCTTCTCCTTGCAGCGTCCCCGCGGCATCTTCCAGCTCTGAATTTACTCTGCCAGGCATCGGGCCTGGGCAGAGCCGACTGTGCATGCCCGCACTACAAGCGGACATGCGCAGACAGAGTGAATTAAGAGCCGGAAGACGCCGTGGGGAAGGTGCACGGAGAAGACTTCTAAAGGTAGGAGAAGAAACAGCGTTGATTGGCCGACTCTCTATAGCATTCAGCCAATCAATGCTGGTTCTGCATCAAACACATTCGAATAGCAAGTGTTACTCGATCGAGTACGAGTATTTCGAATACCATAGTATTCAATCGAATACCTACTCGATCGAGTACTTCTTGCTCATCTCTATAGCTAATACCATATCTGAATACACTACATTGGTACTATAGGGTGAGAAAGCAATGGGACCTGCTTTAAACGCTGCTGATTCGGAACGTTTACACGATCCGAATCAGCCAGAGTATCCTCCGTGTGAAGGGGCCCAACTTCAAATGCCCCAGATAGAGCTTCTATGATGTGCCAGTCACATGATCATGTGAGGCGCACAGCGCTGGCTAACAGCCTATTAGTGACGCACCTATTTTTACATTAGGCAGGCTGTCCAGCACCTCCATAAATACACCCCACTAGTTCCAGCACCCTTCAAGAAAACACCATATGACCTGGCTGTATGCGGAAAAAAGGTGAATAACCATGGAGTATTGGCTAATATTTTGTCCAAAATACACAAGCTTGTAAGCCATCATCATGGTACCTTATGTTAGAATTCAAGAACATATCAGTGAAAAAGGACATAACATGAGAACATATTACTGAAAAAAGTCCACATTTACCTGATCCCAAATGAAACTGTGCAGGATATGGGCAGGCCCAATATATAATAAAGACCGCACAGGTGCAGAATGCTGGTCCATACAACCACTCACACGTTTACAACCCATGAGGGGGTGCCAGTATTCCAAATGCACATAAATTACACAATTCAGTGCTAGTCACATGACTTGTTGAGGCACACAGCGCTTGTCTATCTAAGTACAAGTACCTATATACATCTAGCTACATCCTGCAGGAAATTAGTTAATAACCATGATGTATTTGGTAACATTTTGGCCAAAACGTAAAAGCTTGCAACCCACATCTAGGGTTCCCATATTTTGTGAGTCCCTGTACTAAAATTATAGACAATTTACTGCAAAAGGACTTCATGGCTGTCTGCATCCTGCACAGGACAATGGCTTCATCTGACATTAGGTAAATGTGACCTCTTTCTAATAGCAACCCATATGGATTCTTAACACCAAAACAACCCCTCGTTCTCATCTGCGTTTGGTAATCCATTCGGGAAATCCACATGGGGACTGAATACCAAACACATTGGCAAGTGGTGTACAGTGAAAGCACATGGACCCCATAGACTATAACGGGGTCTGTGTGCTCTCCGCGTGCTGCCCGCACAAATCATGCAGGCATGAAAGTAGATCACCAAGTACTTTTCTGTCCACATGTTCCGTGCGGACACCGCGCGGAGAGCACACGGACCCCATTATAGTCTATGGGGTCTGTGTGCTTTCACTGCACACCGTTTGGTATTCTGTTCGGGGAGTCCCCATGTGGATTTCTCGAACGGATTACCAAACGCAGATGTGAACGAGGGGTAAGCTAGCACGAGAGCTATGCTTTTATCTTCTTGTAAAGAATGAATAAGTACATTGCAGTTGTTGTAGTTTATTACTGTGTATATGTGTTCATTGTGTTCTGGTGTTGTGTAGTAGCGTTCTACTGTAGGAGCTGTGTCTAGAACCTGGGTATAAGCATAAGCTGTCAAGCTTGTCCATAGGTTCTATGCCAAGCACCAACTGGAGTGCAGTCAGGCTCTCACACTTCGTGGGGACACATGAGTGGGATGTGCCACCGCACCCTTGGAGGCGAGCTAAGGCAGCAAATTTCTGTGTCTTACAACCCTGTTGTGTTCACCCCCTGCTCTTTGGTGTCAAATGTGCTGGCATTACTTTACCTAATAAACTCCCCTGACTACATGGAGACACATACTTTATTGTAATATACTGTAAGTAAAGAAGCCAACAAAAACGAATCACCTATTACCAGTGATAAAATGTATGGACAAGGGGGATCTAACTGCAGCACCACAGATGTGCACCAACAATACATTTAGTTTGATCCAAAAATAAACAAAAGATGCCGCAAACACTGAATATATTAGGATACCAGAACTTTACAACACTTTATGTATAGCTAGACCTGTTCCATACATATACGATTCTTTGTAGAGGCAATGTAATGGGGCGCTCTTTCCAAATCTTATATCCAAATCAATTTCACATTCCCCTAGTTAGATCCATATCCATCCCCACATACTTGTATATGTCATTGTATTTTCATAGCACAGTGGAATGTAAATATATTATTCTTTAGAAGTTGTGTATATTTTACATTTTGTCATTTTAGTTATTCTTGTACGTTTCGTTCCTTGCATCTGACTAATCACAATAATCACTCGGAAACCTTCAGTGGCTTGTGATTGAGAAGAACCAGCGATGCAAAGTCATTTCTATGGAACTCTTGGAATAATATTCAATGTTCTCAGCTCAGAAATGCCTATTGTTTTATAGTTTTCAGATATGCAACTGTGCAGACAGACTTGCTTTATTTCATGTACTGAACTACTGAACAACATGGCTGGTTAGATGGTAATTGATAACATGCTGTGCTATGCTGAATGTGTACTTTATGCCAGGGCTTCTCTGTGTGGCTAGCCTTCCTAAGCACCCATCAGTTATTGCTGAGGCACAGCTTGGGAGCAGTATCGTCCGATCTCTGGTATAGTAACACAGCTGACTCCTTTTCTTATTTTACATTTACACAGGGTTAAAAATAAAAGCTAATTTATAATTTCAGATAATAATTTTAGAAACTAATTTAGAATTTCAGATATTTCAGCCACAGGTGAGCAGAGGCATCATTGTGGTCTGCCTGCTAAAGCCACAGTAGTGTAAGGTTGAGGAGTGCTGCATTAAAAAGGTATACAGTCCACACTGAATTGTGGGGTCTCCTTTAGTCCCAATGCCATAGGCAGGGGTGGACATACCATTGGTGCAACCTGGGCAATTGCACGAGGCACAGAAGGCCTCAGGGGGTCTTATACCTTAGCAGCAGCTTTGTACTGTCTATTAGTTTGTAGATTAATGCCTAAGTTTATGAACCTCCTGGCTAACGATCAATGTGGATTAGAAAGTATGGAGAGCTTGTCTGTGCTGAGATATTGGAATACAAGAGGCCCGTAGTTGTTCTTGCAAAGGGGCCATCAGCAGTCGGTGTTCACTCCTGGCCACATATGTATAAATTCAAGCACCTAGCCATGCAGTCTGCCTTTAGAAACATTTGTGAAAGAATAGGTTGTTCTCATGAATTCTAAAGTGGTACAAGAATGTCACCATTGCAACAAGTCAGGTTAGGTTCACACCTTCGTCTGGTCTCTGCCTGGGGATTCCATTCTCCATACAGCTATAAAAATGCTGGGAGAAAAGTCCTGCAAGCAACACTTTTCTCTCCACCTTTTCTGCCCCCTTTTTTGGAAGAAGCTGGGCAGAAATACGCCAGACCTATTACAGTCTATGGGGTCCGGGGGGGTTCCGAAGGTAACCGCTTTTTTAAGTGAGTTAGATTTCCTTTTGGGATGTCCCCCAGTGGACTTCCTGAACGGAAACCCGAACGCAGTAGTGAACATAGTGTTAGTCTGGGAATTTTTTTTTGTCCTAGGTATTCCACGATCAGCTGAGAGTGCTACTCCATGGACACACTCCAAAACCTTATAAAAAGCCCTCCCAGAAGAGTGGACGCTGTTTTAGCTGCAAAGGAACTCCAACTTCAGCACCAACACCTTATTAAAGAGGACCTTTCACCACTTGGGGCACATGCGGTTTTATATACCACTAGAAAGCCGACAGTCAGCTTTCACGTTCTGTGCCCCCGGTGAAGAGCATTGGTGCCGGTACCGTATCTCTTCACAGTCAAAAGGGCGTTTCTGACAATCAGGAACACCCCTTCTTCACAGTAGTGTCTATTGCGTTGTACTGTGAGTGCCGATAGTGCTATGAATTCAGCACACTGTCGGCTTTCTAGCGATATATAAAACCGCATGTGCCCCAAGTGGTGAAAGGTCCTCTTCAATGTCTATGGACTTAGAATTGGATGTTATAAAGTCTCCTTGATTCTTGGAGAATGTAAATGGCATATAAAACTGGCTAAAGTTAACTGGTTTTCTGGAATCTTTATATTGATGGTGTACAGTATTCTTGGGACAGACCATCACTATCAGATCGCGGGGTTGATTCCTAGCACCCGTAGCAATGAACAGTTTAAAGGGACCACAGTGTTAGATTTCCTTATAATTTACCAGGTACATTGCAGCAGTGCATGGTACTGCAGCTCTATCCCATGTAAATTAACGTAGTACAATGCATAGCCACTACATAATGTAAAGTGATAGCAATGGTAATGAAGAGTTCACAATACTTACCCAAGCACCACAGCCCCTTGCTGATTGCAAGTATCTTGGAAGTTGGGGCACTACTCGGAAGCATAGTGAGAGTGCCAGATGTATGTACATAGTAATATGGCTGTCTATATCGGGGGCCTCAAAAGTTTCCATTTAGGGGGAATAGTGTACCACAATGATAAATGCCCATATAGAATATATAATGCCCTGTGATTCATTGCTATTGACAACAATACCAGCCTTTATTTCAGCCTTGATGAGCAACTATTTATTAAAATTAATATTTATCACACTACTTACAATTTCTTAAGACGTTGTTACTAGAGATGAGCGAACACTGTTCGGATCAGCCGATCCGAACAGCACGCACCCATAGAAATGAATGGAAACACCTGTGACGCCGGCCGGCCGCCGGCAAAGTCAGCGTCACAGGTGCTTCCATTCATTTCTATGGGAGCGTGCTGTTCGCATCGGCTGATCCGAACAGTGTTCGCTCATCTCTAGTTGTTACGGTTCTGTATATATACATGCAAATAATAGTTTTAAATGTCGACAGAACCGCTAGACTGCAAGACATTGCAGTGAGGTCCACAAGCCCCAGGAGGGCAGCCGTGTGTCTGAAATGCTAACCACTGGTTAACAACACTGGCTGTGGTGTTAGTGCGGTTCTAGTGTGAATAGACTGCAACAAACTCTCACCAGTTAACAGAAAAAAACTCCGAAAATACACAGTGTTTTTTACAGCGCTGTTTTAAGTTGGATTTTTGCAGTGATTTTTTTTCCCCAATTCTGCAGCAAAGATTAAAACGCTGAGTATTTCCAAAAATTATTCATTTTAGAAAGCACAACTTTTTAGGAGCTTTTTTCTACAATGTGTGGATGAGATAGAAGTCTCATTCACTTTGCTGATACTGTAAAATGCAGCATTTTTTGCACTGCATTTTCTCTGCAGCTTCACCTCGCAAATCCGCCTGAAGACACTCCCTCCTCCCAACTAGACCCATTCATTTAGGCCTAATCCAGATCGGAGTGCCCAACTGGATGCCGTTGCACTGCACCGGCATCCAGTTGCGGCTACCCATATTTTGGAGCGGAACCTGAGGCAACCTCCACCTCAGGTTCCAGTCCAAAATACCCCTTGTGAACCCGGCCTTACAGTCTTCCAGCAGACATAGGCATGTTTTAGATATACTACCCTAGCAGCATGGAAGCTTTGCTTGCTTCTTTTTTCTAAGGGATTTCTCCAACTTTGGTTGCTAATACTCACGCTGAATTAGTCAGACTCTGGGATTTAGGTGCATGTACTGCAGGTAAGCGGAGACCTGTGGGTATCTAAAGAGGACAAGATAGTATACCTTCAGACTAGAGCAGGCCTAAAGCTGTTTTCACCAGCAGCCATTTTCTACTCTCTTCTCCCATGACTACAAATGATCATCCATACTGATACACATCTTGTTTTCGGGAAAACCTTGAGGTCCCCATACATATTAAATCATCAACCAATTCTACTGAAGAAGGGTTTCACCATCTTCTTCCTCTTTGATTTATAAGTGAATTGGAGCATACCAAAAACTAAGCCTACCAATGAGTAAAACGCTTGAGATGACAGTATGCTACAAAATCATTTTAAGGTGCAGGGCAAATTCAGGTTCAATTTTCCAGATATACCAAATTCGATGCAGACAATTCTCCATTAAATTCCAAATGAATTAATTCTATAGGATTGTTGTGGGGAAATGAAACCAGCTGTGGTTACTTGAAGGAGAGGCTGTCATCTATGTATATACAGTCCTATGAAAAAGTTTGGGCACCCCTATTAATCTTAATCATTTTTAGTTCTAAATATTTTGGTGTTTATAACAGCCATTTCAGTTTGATATATCTAATAACTGATGGACACAGTAATATTTCAGGATTGAAATGAGGTTTATTGTACTAACAGAAAATGTGCAATATGCATTAAACCAAAATTTGACCGGTGCAAAAGTATGGGCACCTCAACAGAAAAGTGACATTAATATTTAGTAGATCCTCCTTTTGCAAAGATAACAGCCTCTAGTCGCTTCCTGTAACTTTTAATCAGTTCCTGGATCCTGGATAAAGTTATTTTGGACAAACAATTCAAGTTCAGTTAAGTTAGATGGTCGCCGAGCATGGACAGCCCGCTTCAAATCATCCCACAGATGTTCAATGATATTCAGGTCTGGGGACTGGGATGGCCATTCCAGAACATTGTAATTGTTCCTCTGCATGAATGCCTGAGGATTTGGAGCGGTGTTTTGGATCATTGTCTTGCTGAAATATCCATCCCCGGCGTAACTTCAACTTCGTCACTGATTCTTGAACATTATTCTCAAGAATCTGCTGATACTGAGTGGAATCCATGCGACTCTCAACTTTAACAAGATTCCCGATGCCGGCATTGGCCACACAGCCCCAAAGCATGATGGAACCTCCACCAAATTTTACAGTGGGTAGCATGTGTTTTTCTTGGAATGCTGTTTCTTTTTGGACGCCATGCATAACGCCTTTTTTTATAACCAAACAACTCAATTTTTGTTTCCAAAATGAAGCTGCCTTGTCCAAATGTGCTTTTTCATACCTCAGGCAACTCTATTTGTGGCGTACGTGCAGAAACGGCTTCTTTCTCATCACTCTCCCATACAGCTTCTATTTGTGCAAAGTGCGCTGTATAGTTGACCGATGCACAGTGACACCATCTGCAGCAAGATGATGCTGCAGCTCTTTGGAGGTGGTCTGTGGATTGTCCTTGACTGTTCTCACCATTCTTCTTCTCTGCCTTTCTGATATTTTTCTTGGCCTGCCACTTCTGGGCTTAACAAGAACTGTCCCTGTGGTCTTCCATTTCCTTACTATGTTCCTCACAGTGGAAACTGACAGGTTAAATCTCTGAGACAACTTTTTGTATCCTTCCCCTGAACAACTATGTTGAACAATCTTTGTTTTCAGATCATTTGAGAGTTGTTTTGAGTAGCCCATGATGCCACTCTTCAGAGGAGATTCAAATAGGAGATCAACTTGCAATTGGCCACCTTAAATACCTTTTCTTATGATTGGATACATCTGGCTATGAAGTTCAAAGCTCACTGAGGTTACAAAACCAATTTTGTGCTTCAGTAAGTCAGTAAAAAGTAGTTAGGGGAATTCAAATCAATAAAATGATAAGGGTGCCCATACTTTTGCACCGGTCAAATTTTGGTTTAATGCATATTGCACATTTTCTGTTAGTACAATAAACCTCATTTCAATCCTGAAATATTACTGTGTCCATCAGTTATTAGATATATCAAACTGAAATGGCTGTTGCAAACACCAAAATATTTAGAACAAAAAATGATTAAGATTAATAGGGGTGCCCAAACTTTTTCATAGGACTGTATACACGTTATAAGAATCATTGCATCATATAAAACATATGCTTGTTTTCTTTACGTAGTGATGTCATCACTTACATTGTTCTATGGGTAATACGGTTCTGTAAAACATACAGTACATTTAGAATGTCATGATTTCACTTGTGTCACATGATTTGAGCATCCACGTTATAGGGATTTATTAATTAAAACCATTTTATGTTAGTACAAGAAATAATGACGGCTTATACCTTGTGCACATGAGTCTACACTTACAGGAGTCTTCTCATAAGTTGCAGATCAGCGGGGTTTGACTACTGACACCATCACCAATTATGAGAGCGGGGATGTTTTGCTCCCAGTTCTGAATGGAGTGGGGTTGGACAGGCATACCCCAGTTCCATTCACTTCAGTGGAATTACTGAACTATTTCCAGGCTTCCTATTAAAATGTATGGAACTGGGGCATGCCTGGCCAAACATGCCTCCATTCAGTAAGGGGAGCAAAACATCCCCATTCTCATAATCGGTTGGGTTTCCAGTGGTCAGTCCCCCACGATTTGCAAATTGTCTCCTATCCTGTGGGTAGGGTATAGGATGAGTAGATGGGGGGAAAAGGGGATTTTAATGGTTACAAAAACTTGTCAGGGAGCAAATAATGAGGTAAATGTTGGAATTTAAATAAATAACCCGCCTCACCGCACTTAAAAAAAAAAAAAACAACAGCGTGAGTCACGTCATCACTCTCGTTTCTCTTATCTCGTGCGAGGTGCGACGAGAGGAGGGAAAGTTCCAGCAACGCAAGTCCGCCTTGTAGTGAAGCGTGATTTATTTTTATTTTTTACTCATCCCGATCGCATAATCCATTCCATAAAATTACTTCAAAAGTGGAGGGAAATCGTAATACCAGTGAAGGGGACGCAGCCGACAGTGATTCAGATCTTGATCTCCCTGCAATTTTGGACGGAACTTTTTTCAAAATTAGCAAGACTAAATCGAAAGCGGCAGGGGCAGGACAAAAAGTGTCTGCTTACTGCAAGGCCTGTCCAAACAAGTTACTCACGGATCAAATAAACTAAACATCCAACGTCCTTAAGCACTTATGGGTAAGTTATTGAATTACATCATGGTTTGGTTTCTATTTTGCAATCCCTAACCCCAAAGCAAATTTTTAAAACCAGACGTACGGTTTAGGGGTGCGTGAGCTGAAAATGATAAAAGCCTTTTCCTTTTTTTTTTTGGATGATTTATTTTTTACCACACTATTAAAAATTTTAATAAAAACCCGATTTCAAATTAAAAATTAATTATAATTATATAAAATATAAAAAACGTACAGCTAAATCTTCTACCTGTATCTCGTTTTGCAGAGACCCAGTATAAAATCCTCATGCACTGGTATCATACTCCTGCATTACTTCACTCACTCAATCCTAGCTTACCTTACCAGTGCTGGCGCTGTCAAACTGAAATGGGCTCGCTTTACCACATTTTCTGGGATTTCTCTCTCATTCGCCCTTTTTGGCTGGAGGTTAAGTCTCTATCGAACGCTCTCTTTATTCAGGGAGTCGACCTTGACCCACTTGTATATTTACCTAACCTCCCGCCAAATCACCTGGGTAAGCAGACTTCAAAATTGTTCCTCTATATGTGTATGGCTGCTAAGAGACTTATAGCTCTCCACTGGAGATGTTCCTCCCCCCACAGGCCCAGATCTTATAGCTAGAGATGAGCGAACACTAAAATGTTCGAGGTTCGAAATTCGATTCGAACAGCCGCTCAATGTTCGTGTGTTCGAACGGGTTTCGAACCCCATTATAGTCTATGGGGAACAGATACTCGTTAAGGGGGAAACCCAAATCCGTGTCTGGAGGGTCACCAAGTCCACTAAGACAACCCAGGAAATGATGCCAACACCTCTGGAATGACACTGGGACAGCAGGGGAAGCATGTCTGGGGGCATCTAACACACCAAAGACCCTCTATTACCCCAACATCACAGCCTAACAACTACACACTTTACACACTCAATACCACCTCTCTGACAGTAGGAAAACACCTTGAAACATGTGTATTTGGCACTTGCAGTGAGGAGAGCTTGTCACCAGCAGTGAATTTGGCCCTTGTAGTAAGTTGAGGTTGGCACCAACATTTGTTTTGAAAATCAGGGTGGATTGAGCCTCTAACCAACAGAGTTTGGGCAAATTCATGGTGGAGGGAGCCTCTAAAAACCCCAGTTTGGACCAATTCATGGTGGAGGGAGCCTCTAAAAACCCCAGTTTGGACCAATTCATGGTGGAGGGAGCCTCTAAACAGGCCAGTTTGGGCAAATTCATGGTGGAGGGAGCCTCTAACCAGCCCAGTTTGGACCAATTCATGGTGGAGAGAGCCTCTAAAAACCCCAGTTTGGACCAATTCATGGTGGAGGGAGCCTCTAAACAGGCCAGTTTGGGCAAATTCATGGTGGAGGGAGCCTCTAAAACCCCCAGTTTGGACCAATTCATGGTGGAGGGAGCCTCTAAAAACCCCAGTTTGGACCAATTCATGGTGGAGGGAGCCTCTAAACAGGCCAGTTTGGGCAAATTCATGGTGGAGGGAGCCTCTAAAAACCCCAGTTTGGACCAATTCATGGTGGAGGGAGCCTCTAAACAGCCCAGTTTGGACCAATTCATGGTGGAGGGAGCCTCTAAAAACCCCAGTTTGGACCAATTCATGATGGAGGGAGCCTCTAAACAGCCCAGTTTGGACCAATTCATGGTGGAGAGAGCCTCTAAAAACCCCAGTTTGGACCAATTCATGGTGGAGGGAGCCTCTAAACAGGCCAGTTTGGGCAAATTCATGGTGGAGGGAGCCTCTAAAAACCCCAGTTTGGACCAATTCATGGTGGAGGGAGCCTCTAAACAGCCCAGTTTGGACCAATTCATGGTGGAGGGAGCCTCTAAAAACCCCAGTTTGGACCAATTCATGGTGGAGGGAGCCTCTAAAAACCCCAGTTTGGACCAATTCATGATGGAGGGAGCCTCTAAACAGCCCAGTTTGGACCAATTCATGGTGGAGGGAGCCTCTAAAAACCCCAGTTTGGACCAATTCATGGTGGAGGGAGCCTCTAAACAGCCCAGTTTGGACCAATTCATGGTGGAGGGAGCCTCTAAAAACCCCAGTTTGGACCAATTCATGGTGGAGGGAGCCTCTAAAAACCCCAGTTTGGACCAATTCATGATGGAGGGAGCCTCTAAACAGGCCAGTTTGGGCAAATTCATGGTGGAGGGAGCCTCTAAAAACCCCAGTTTGGACCAATTCATGGTGGAGGGAGCCTCTAAACAGCCCGGTTTGGACCAATTCATGGTGGAGGGAGCCTCTAAAAACCCCAGTTTGGACCAATTCATGGTGGAGGGAGCCTCTAAACAGCCCAGTTTGGACCAATTCATGGTGGAGAGAGCCTCTAAAAACCCCAGTTTGGACCAATTCATGGTGGAGGGAGCCTCTAAACAGCCCAGTTTGGACCAATTCATGGTGGAGGGAGCCTCTAAAAACCCCAGTTTGGACCAATTCATGGTGG
Source organism: Leptodactylus fuscus (assembly GCF_031893055.1). Lineage (NCBI taxonomy): Eukaryota > Metazoa > Chordata > Amphibia > Anura > Leptodactylidae > Leptodactylus > Leptodactylus fuscus. The sequence goes on from NC_134267.1 coordinate 44,403,755, forward strand.
AGGGAGCCTCTAAAAACCCCAGTTTGGACCAATTCATGATGGAGGGAGCCTCTAAACAGCCCAGTTTGGGCAAATTCATGGTGGAGGGAGCCTCTAAAAACCCCAGTTTGGACCAATTCATGGTGGAGGGAGCCTCTAAAAACCCCAGTTTGGACCAATTCATGGTGGAGGGAGCCTCTAAAAACCCCAGTTTGGACCAATTCATGATGGAGGGAGCCTCTAAACAGCCCAGTTTGGACCAATTCATGGTGGAGAGAGCCTCTAAAAACCCCAGTTTGGACCAATTCATGGTGGAGGGAGCCTCTAAACAGGCCAGTTTGGGCAAATTCATGGTGGAGGGAGCCTCTAAACAGGCCAGTTTGGGCAAATTCATGGTGGAGGGAGCCTCTAACCAGCCCAGTTTGGACCAATTCATGGTGGAGAGAGCCTCTAAAAACCCCAGTTTGGACCAATTCATGGTGGAGGGAGCCTCTAAACAGGCCAGTTTGGGCAAATTCATGGTGGAGGGAGCCTCTAAAAACCCCAGTTTGGACCAATTCATGGTGGAGGGAGCCTCTAAACAGCCCAGTTTGGACCAATTCATGGTGGAGGGAGCCTCTAAAAACCCCAGTTTGGACCAATTCATGGTGGAGGGAGCCTCTAAAAACCCCAGTTTGGACCAATTCATGATGGAGGGAGCCTCTAAACAGCCCAGTTTGGACCAATTCATGGTGGAGGGAGCCTCTAAAAACCCCAGTTTGGACCAATTCATGGTGGAGGGAGCCTCTAAACAGCCCAGTTTGGACCAATTCATGGTGGAGGGAGCCTCTAAAAACCCCAGTTTGGACCAATTCATGGTGGAGGGAGCCTCTAAAAACCCCAGTTTGGACCAATTCATGATGGAGGGAGCCTCTAAACAGGCCAGTTTGGGCAAATTCATGGTGGAGGGAGCCTCTAAAAACCCCAGTTTGGACCAATTCATGGTGGAGGGAGCCTCTAAACAGCCCGGTTTGGACCAATTCATGGTGGAGGGAGCCTCTAAAAACCCCAGTTTGGACCAATTCATGGTGGAGGGAGCCTCTAAACAGCCCAGTTTGGACCAATTCATGGTGGAGAGAGCCTCTAAAAACCCCAGTTTGGACCAATTCATGGTGGAGGGAGCCTCTAAACAGCCCAGTTTGGACCAATTCATGGTGGAGGGAGCCGCTAAACAGCCCAGTTTGGACCAATTCATGGTGGAGGGAGCCTCTAACCAGCAGAGTTGGTGGAAATCAGGGTGGAGGGAGCCTCTAACCAGCAGAGTTGTGGGAAAGCAGGGTGGAGGGAGCCTCTAACCAGCAGAGTTGGGGGAAATCAGGGTGGAGGGAGCCTAGTATTAGCAGAATTGTGCAACGCTTATGGTGGATGAGTATGAGGATGCGGAGGAATTGGAGAGGTTGAGTACAGACATGGAGTTTCATGTTGGGGTGCTTTACACAGGTGGGCCCAAAAATGAAGGCTCTATCCAGTGGTGGTTCATTTTTATCAAAGTGAGCCGGTCGGCACTCTCAGCTGACAGACGGGTGCGCTTGTCAGTGATGATGCCACCGGCTGCACTGAACACCCTCTCAGATAGGACGCTGGCGGCAGGACAGGACAGCACCTCCAAGGCATATAGGGCAAGTTCAAGCCACAGGTCCAACTTCGACACCCAATACGTGTAGGGCGCAGAGGGGTCGGAGAGGACAGGGCTGTGGTCGGAAAGGTATTCCCGCAACATGCGCCTATACTTCTCACGCCTGGTGACACTAGGACCCTCCGTGGCGGCACTTTGGCGAGGGGGTGCCATCAAGGTGTCCCAGACCTTAGACAGTGTGCCCCTCGTTTGTGTGGACCGGTGAGAACTTGGTTGCCTACTGGAGGAACTGCCCTCCCTGCTGCCAACGTCACATGCTGGAAACATCTCCATCATATTCTGCACCAATTGCATGTGGCAAGCATTGATGCGATTGGCCCTCCCCTCTACCGGAATAAAAGACGAGATGTTGTTTTTATACCGGGGGTCAAGGATAGCAAAGATCCAGTACTGGTTGTCCTCCATGATTTTGACAATACGCTTGTCGGTTGTAAAGCACCCCAACATGAACTCAGCCATGTCTGCCACAGTGATAGTTGGCATGACTCCTCTGGCCCCACCGGAAAGTTCAATCTCCATTTCCTCCTCATCCTCCATGTCTACCCATCCGCGCTGCAACAATGGGACGATTCGAAGTTGCCCGGAAGCCTCCTGTATCACCATCACATCATCGGACAACTCTTCTTCCTCCTCCTCCTCCTCCATTAAACGCAGTGAAGCGGACAGATGTGTGGACCTACTCTCCAGCTGTGACGGATCGGATGCTATCCCTAACTCCTCTGTGTGATCTGAGTTATCCCTGATGTCAATCAGGGATTCTCTCAGAACACACAAGAGCGGGATTGTAAGGCTCACCATCGCATCCTCAGAGCTCACCCTCCTTGTGGACTCCTCAAACACCCGTAGGATGTCACAAAGGTCTCTCATCCATGGCCACTCATGGATGAGAAACTGAGGCAGCTGACTTTGTGGCACCCTAGGGTTTTGTAGCTGGTATTCCATCAAAGGTCTCTGCTGCTCAACCACTCTATTCAACATCTGAAACGTTGAGTTCCAGCGTGTGGGGACGTCGCACAAAAGCCGGTGTTGTGGCACATGCAGGCGTTGCTGGAGAGATTTTAAGCTAGCAGCGGCTACTGTCGACTTGCGAAAGTGGGCGCACATGCGCCGCACTTTCACCAGTAGCTCTGGAACATTGGGGTAGCTCTTTAGGAAACGTTGCACCACTAGGTTGAAGACGTGGGCCAGGCATGGAACATGTTGGAGTCCGGCAAGCTCCAGAGCTGCTACCAGGTTCCGGCCGTTATCACAAACGACCATGCCTGGGCCCAGGTGCAGCGGCTCAAACCATATTGCCGTCTCATCGAGGAGGGCATCCCTCACCTCGGAGGCAGTGTGCTGTCTGTCCCCCAAGCTGATCAGCTTCAGCACAGCCTGCTGACGTCTACCAACGCCAGTGCTGCAACGTTTCCAACTCGTAGCTGGGGTCAATCTAACAGCGGAGGAGGAGGCGGTGGCGGAGGAGGAGGCGGTGGCGGAGGAGGAGGCGGTAGAGGAGGAGGAGGAGGGGGGTGTTCTTCTCGTGTCCCTGCCAGGAATGTTAGGCGGGGAGACGAGGTACACCGGGCCAGTTTGGGAAGCAGTCCCAGCCTCAACTACATTCACCCAGTGTGCCGTCAGTGAAATGTAGCGTCCCTGTCCGCATGCACTTGTCCACGCGTCGGTGGTCAAGTGGACCTTTGTGCAAAGCGCGGAACTAAGGGCCCGCCTGATGTTGAGTGACACGTGCTGGTGCAAGGCGGGGACGGCACACCGGGAGAAGTAGTGACGGCTAGGGACGGCATAGCGAGGTGCCGCAGTTGCCATCAGGTCCAGGAAGGCGGGAGTTTCAACAAGCCGGAACGCCAACATCTCCTGGGCCAGCAGTTTAGCGATGTTGGCGTTCAAGGCTTGCGCGTGTGGGTGGTTAGCAGTGTATTTCTGCCGCCGCTCCAATGTCTGAGAGATGGTGGGTTGTTGTAAAGAAACGCCTGATGGTGCCTTTGATGGTGCAGGAGAAGGAGATAAGACAGGACCAGGGGAGGATGAGGTAGAAGTCAACAAAGTGGCGGAGGCAGATGAAGTGGTGTCCTGGCTCGTCCTCTGGAGTGCATCGCCAGCACAGTCAGCAGTGGCAGTGGCAGAGGCAGAGGCAGTGGCAGAGGCAGTGGCAGTGGTGTGAACGGCAGGCGGCCTTTGTCCTGCCGTTGCTGCCTGCCACTGATTCCAGTGCTTGGATTCCAAATGACGGCGCATTGAAGTGGTGGACAGGTTGCTCTTCTCAGAGCCCCTAATCAATTTCGAGAGGCAAATTGTGCAGACAACACTATATCTGTCCTCGGCGCATTCCTTGAAAAAACTCCACACCTTCGAGAAACGTGCCCTCGAGGTGGGAGTTTTTCGGGGCTGGGTACGAACTGGAACATCTTGGGAGATTCCGGGTGTGGCCTGGCTTCGCCTAAGCTGCTGACCTCTGCCTCTGCCTCTAGCTACCCTTTTTGGTGCTGCACTTGCCTCAACATCCACACTACTTTCCCCGCTTGACATCCCCCCTGTCCAGGTCGGGTCAGTGTCCTCATCATCCACCACTTCCTCTTCCAACTCCTGTCTCATCTCCTCCTCCCGCACAATGCGCTGGTCAACTGGATGCCCTGACGGCAACTGCGTCACATCATCGTCGATGAGGGTGGGTTGCTGGTCATCCACCACCAAATCGAACGGAGATGGAGGAGACTCTAGTGTTTGAGCATCTGGACACAGATGCTCCTCTGTTAGGTTCGTGGAATCGTGACGTGGAGAGGCAGGTTGAGGGACAATGAAAGGAGCGGAGAACAGCTCTGGGGAGCAGGGACATTTGGGGTTATTGTTCTGTGAAGCTTGGGAATTTTGGGAGGAAGGAGGACAAGACTGTTGGGTAATAGGAGGAGAGGAGGCAGAGTCTGACTGGCTGCTGGACAATGTGCTGTAAGCGTTCTCTGACAGCCATTGCAAGACCTGTTCCTGGTTCTCGGGCCTACTAAGGTTTGTACCCTGCAGTTTAGTTAATGTGGCAAGCAACCCTGGCACTGTGGAGTGGCGCAATGCTTGCTGCCCCACAGGAGTAGGCACGGGACGCCCTGTGGCTTCACTGCTACCTTGCTCCCCAGAACCATTCCCCCGACCTCGCCCACGGCCTCGTCCACGTCCCTTTCCGGGAGCCTTGCGCATTTTGAATTCCCAGTTAGAAATTGGCACTATATACCAGTAGTAAAAATTGTGGGTGCACGTAACCCCAATATATTCTTTGAATTCCCAGTCAGAAACTGGCACTGTATACCAGTAGTAAAAATTGTGGGTGCACGTAACCCCAATATATTCTTTGAATTCCCAATCAGACAATGGCACTATATACCAGTAGCAAGAAATGAGGGTATTTATAACCCCAATATATTCTTTGAATTCCCAGTCAGACAATGGCACTATATATCAGTAGTAAAAATTGTGGGTGCACGTAACCCCAATATATTCTTTGAATTCCCAGTCAGACAATGGCACTGTATACCAGTAGTAAAAATTGTGGGTGCACGTAACCCCAATATATTCTTTGAATTCCCAGTCAGACAATGGCACTATATACCAGTAGCAAGAAATGAGGGTATTTATAACCCCAATATATTCTTTGAATTCCCAGTCAGACAATGGCACTGTATACCAGTAGTAAAAATTGTGGGTGCACGTAACCCCAATATATTCTTTGAATTCCCAGTCAGACAATGGCACTATATATCAGTAGTAAAAATTGTGGGTGCACGTAACCCCAATATATTCTTTGAATTCCCAGTCAGAAACTGGCACTATATGGCAGTAGCAAGAAATGAGGGTATTTATAACCCCAATATATTCTTTGAATTCCCAGTCAGACAATGGCACTGTATACCAGTAGTAAAAATTGTGGGTGCACGTAACCCCAATATATTCTTTGAATTCCCAGTCAGACAATGGCACTATATACCAGTAGCAAGAAATGAGGGTATTTATAACCCCAATATATTCTTTGAATTCCCAGTCAGACAATGGCACTGTATACCAGTAGTAAAAATTGTGGGTGCACGTAACCCCAATATATTCTTTGAATTACCAGTCAGAAACTGGCACTATATGGCAGTAGCAAGAAATGAGGGTATTTGTAACCCCAATATATTCTTTGAATTCCCAGTCAGAAACTGGCACTGTATACCAGTAGTAAAAATTGTGGGTGCACGTAACCCCAATATATTCTTTGAATTCCCAGTCAGACAATGGCACTATATACCAGTAGCAAGAAATGAGGGTATTTATAACCCCAATATATTCTTTGAATTCCCAGTCAGACAATGGCACTGTATACCAGTAGTAAAAATTGTGGGTGCACGTAACCCCAATATATTCTTTGAATTCCCAGTCAGACAATGGCACTGTATACCAGTAGTAAAAATTGTGGGTGCACGTAACCCCAATATATTCTTTGAATTCCCAGTCAGACAATGGCACTATATACCAGTAGCAAAAATTGTGGGTGTATATAGCCCCAATTCTATTGCTAGGGGACTTGCAGGGTATTTCTGAGGTGAAGGTGGGGGGGGCACACCGTTGGAACGGTGATTTGGGGTGTATATATGGGGTATACGGGAATACACTGTCAGTGTGTTCCATTCAGGATCCTGGGAAAGCTGGGTTGCGGCGATTGAGCCCGTCAGTGCCACGTTACACTGACAAGCTTCTCCCTGGAATTGAAGTTATATGTAAGCCCAATATATTCTTTGAATTCCCAGTGAGACAATGGCACTATATGGCAGTAGCAAAAATAGTGGGTGTATATAGCCCCAATTCTATTGCTAGGGGACTTGCAGGGTATTTCTGGGGTGAAGGTGGGGGGGCACACCGTTGGAACGGGTATCGGGGGTATATATCGGGTATACGGGAATACACTGACAGTGTATTCCATTCAGGATCCTGGGAAAGCTGGGTTGCGGCGATTGAGCCCGTCAGTGCCACGTTACACTGACAAGCTTCTCCCTGGAATTTAGCTCTTACAAGAGCTGTTGTGGTTGTCTTCTCCTTCCTATCCTAGCCTGTCCCTGCCTACCCAGAATCTAAGCCCTAGCTAGCTGGACGGAAACCTCCGTCCTCGGTGAATTGCAAGCTCAGAATGACGCAAACCTGGGCGGCGCTGTTCTTTTAAATTAGAGGTCACATGTTTTCGGCAGCCAATGGGTTTTGCCTACTTTTTTCAACGTCACCGGTGTCGTAGTTCCTGTCCCACCTACCCTGCGCTGTTATTGGAGCAAAAAAGGCGCCAGGGAAGGTGGGAGGGGAATCGAGTAATGGCGCACTTTACCACGCGGTGTTCGATTCGATTCGAACATGCCAAACAGCCTAATATCCGATCGAACATGAGTTCGATAGAACACTGTTCGCTCATCTCTACTTATAGCCCAACTGAAAGACATACGCAGCTTAGAACACCTCACTGCCTCCCTGAATAACGCATTGGATGCTTTCCAGGCCGTGTGGTCGCCTTGGGATGCCTACTGTGCTTTGCATGGTTTGTGACTCCTCCCGTTCCCTTTCTTCCTTCTCCCTCCCTCCCCCCTTCCCCTACTAATTATTTCTCGGTTGTTTTATCATTGTCTGTTTTTTTGCTTCACCTTGCAGTACTACGATCTGACTTTTCCTTTTGTTCTTGTTTGTAAAAATTTGTGAAAACTTTCAATAAAAATTAGTTTTAAAAAAATTATATATATATATATATATATATATATATATATATATATATAACAAAATTAATATCCTTTTTTAAAACAAGTAAAATACGTTCAAAGAATTTTCTCACGTGTCCCGAGATTCACGAGAATTGATGAGAATCTCGCCCACGCTGCGTTAACTTGTTAATTTATTAATGGTAAAAAAACAAACAATCTTTACGTTTTTAACATGTTATTTAGTTTTGTTTTTTTTAAAAAGTATCCATTAGGGAATATATTACTGTATGATTATGTCATGAAATATAGTAAATTAGCTTCTTTTTGCCTATGTTCAATTGTTCCATTTTTTTTTGTTAAATTTTTTCTTTAGATTTTTCAAGTATTTTAGTATTTTTAAAATACTTTTGAAGTAGTATTTAGTATTTCTATTTAAAATACTTCGGGAGGAAAGTATTTAGTATTTGTATTTAAAATACTTTCCCAAAGTATTTCCCGAACACTGGTCCCCGGGACTGGAAGCCATGATATCACAATTATGACCGCTCAAACACTTAGCATCAATGGTCACTTGGGCCATGAACATGACATGGTCACTTCTGGCCCTTCTGGATCAAAAGCCTCAGGGACAGAACCAGTGGAGGTACAACAGAGGAGTGTTTGGAAAAGTGTGAGTTATCCACAGGAAAGGTCATCAGTATGTGATCTTTTAGGACCTGGCACCATAACCCCGCACAGGTTATTTGTTCCCGCAGCCTTTGGGTTACAACAAAAGTGGCTCGTGGACATGTGACGCTTATAGCGCCACTTCTATTCCAGTAATAGTAATGCAGTTCACCAAAAGCCACCGCCATGTAGTGGACTGAGCTTCTGCTCCACTTCTATTACTTGAATAGGAGTGGCTCTGCAGTCGGCTTCTGGCACCCAGAGGCTGAGCTGTTAGAACAGATGATCTGTGCGGGGTCCAAGTGTCAGACTCTGATAGATCACATACTGATGATAGTATAGGTCATGGTATGAAAGTTCAATTTTGGCCTGTAAAGAGACTGTATTTCACCCCGTCTTCCGGATGGCTACACATAGACACAAATAGGATACTGTAGCAAGCATATCACTTTATTGTGAAACACGTTGCTATATATATATATATATATATATATATATATATATATATATATATATATATATATACACACACACACTTATTATCTGGAGGACACATGTCTATGTGTCAAAGCACTGGAATATAATCTACACTTTATAAACTAATATACAGTAACACTATATATTTCATTACCGTGCTGGTTTAGGGGCCCAGATGTTGTAACTTTTACTATTTTTGCATTAAGACTAATCCATTAATGAACAGTATAATCCTGTCTCTAACATGTGTCAAGCCTTTGACCTGGGCTAAGTTGAATTCTCTACTGCAAATGAAATCTTTATCAAGTCTCTCTTGATCCTTTCTATCCCTTGAGCTTTGCAAATTGAAAGAAAGTTGACTGGACAGGAAGGTAAAGAACTAGTTGAAAGTTAGCTGTGCTGACCGCGGTCCCACCGACACCTCATATACCAGCAACACTTCATTTGAGGTGAAACAGCAAGTCATGCGTATTAGGGTAAGTATAGAGAGATTATTCTAAAGCCACATTCAGATACTGTTTATTAAGCAGTGAAATGGTCTCTTGAGGTATCGAAGTCTTTAATTAAATGCACACAGCGAGAACCAGGGGGAATTGACCTGCAACTGGATATTGGTACATAGGTCTTTCCGAGCAATGTTACTGTCACCCTATACAGTTAGCCCTCTTTATAATAATGGCTAGGGACATAGTTAATGTTTAAAAAAACATTTAAAGGGGTTATTCCAGGGACTTAAATGTCCTCACATCTGGCCCAGATTCTTCTGAATATTCTGGACCTCAGGTTTCTGGGCTGGTCCAGTTATGGGACCACATGATTGGCACCTCGCACCTGACTCTCTCCTTCCTCTCCCTCCTATCTCTGGTACAACATGTATTGTGGGCTTTGGCAGACTCATTTATTGTAATTGGAAATCCATCTCCATTCTCTGTGCACCAGCAACAACAGTAACAGAGACAATAGCTGGGTTCGTGATTGAAATGGGCAAGTCTTCCAGTGCCCATAATGCACGTTATACCAGGAAACATGGAGAGGATGGGGCCAGGGACTGGTGACATAATCCATCCTGGAAACCAAGACTCAGAACACCAGAACCTGGGCAAAATATAGAATTTGTGTCCCCAGAAAACCCCTTTAAGAAAATACAACACAAAATCTATGAGCGATGGCACTTAAGTGTACTACAGCCTATTTATTTACTAGGGACACTGCTATACATTTTATGCAGCTGTGTGTACAGCAACCTACACCAGTTCTGACTAGAGATGAGCGAGTATATTCGATCGAATACCTCCCCTGCATAGGTTATTGTTGTAAAAAAAAAGCGCCAGGGAAGGTGGGAGGGGATTAAACTTTTTCCCGCGTGGTATTCAACCGAGTACACCAATAACTATGCAAAGGGAGGTATTCGATCGAATACTACTATTCGATCGAATACTATTCACTCATCTCTAGTTCTGACCCATTCAAGTAAATGTGTATTTTTAGTACCACACTACAGCATCTTCAGTGCTGTGCCTGGTAATGAAGAGTCAGCAGATCACTGCCGCTCACCTCCCATTTAAGTCAGCAGTGACTGGATGATTTACAAGGGACAGAGCTTTCTCCAGCTCCATACAGCTGATCGGCCTGATTAGGCATACCTCCCAACTGTCCTGGATTCAGCGGGACAGTCCCAGATTATGGGTCCTGTCCTGCTGTCCCTGTTGACGGGAGGCATGTCCTGGTATCATCTCATCTTCATCCAGAGCAGTTAAATACAGTAATGAAGCAAGAACCATTTACGGACAGCTCTTGCTTCACCGCTCTGTGTGAAGCAAATCCCTGTGTGCTCTGGCCCCGGGAGCAGTAGGCACGATTTCATGATATCTCTCACATCGCTCCTGCAGCTACCTGAACACTCCTGGAGAACAGACTTCTGCAGAGCAGCAGGGGAACAAGGAAAGGTGAGTATCAGTGTTTTATTATGATAAGCTAGGACATATGGAGAGGGGAAGATTAAACTGATGGCATATGGAGGGGAGGATTAAACTGGGATGGATGAAGAGGGACACTAAACTGGGGCAGTTGGAGGGGGGCATTAAACTGGGGGTAGATGGATGGGGACATGTCTGACTCTAGTTGCCCCCAGTTTAATGTCACCCTTCAGCTACCATTATGGTTTAATGTCCCCCTCGGGTCTCCCCCAGTTTAAACTGGGACACCAGGAGAGGGACCTCATACTGTGGGGCAATTCGAAGGGAACATTATAATGGGAGCATTATAATGTGTGAGGGCACATAAAAAATGGATGAGAATGGGCAGAGTTAATGTAGAAGTGGGAGGGGATAAATAGCGTGCCTGCCTCGTATCTTGTTCTTCTTTCTATCTTTTGAAAGTTGAGGTAGGCTAAAAATACCTGATTGCATATCTTGAGCATAGGCTATAAAAAGCTAAAGCCCAAGTTACTCCTTTAAGTACCAAAGCCTCTTCAAATAATTGGTGGACTTCATAAGGTCAGTATTTTGGACAGGATTATGCATTAGTACTTGAAAGCTAAAAACTAGAAGTGGGTCTAAAACATGGAAAAAGCATGAATCTTTCCATAAAATTTGCCTCTCTAGGTTCTACTTATTCATGTCAGTGTTTTGCATCAGTCTTTATAAGCAAAAACCAGAAGAAGAGACAACTCATAGATAAGAAATAATGGAAAGATTTGCATCTGCTTTGTGTTCTCAACATACTTCTATTTTTGCTTTACAAACACTGTTGCCAAACACTGATCAAAAAACTGACATGTAAATAAGATTTTTTAGCTTAAAAAATGCTGCAAAATACTGTGTTAAATACCACTGCATGAAAGAGATTTTTTTTCTTTTGGATCAGAAGTGGATTTACTTCTCGTCTTTGTACTGTAGTTTTCACGTATAATCCAATTGCTATTGAATAGGGTTGAGCTGATCTTGAATTTTCAGGATCGATTTTAAAATCCGATTTCCGATCATTTTTCATTCGAACCTGATCTCGATCCCAATTCCGATCCCAATGCAAGTCAATGGGATTTTTTTATTAATCGGAGATCGGATTTTAAAAGCAATCCTATTCACTATACAGCATGGAATCTAACAATTGGTAGAATCCACGCTGTGTAGTGAATCACTAAAGTAGTCAGAGGATTTTTTTTTAATCCTCTGGCTACTTAGTCCCCCCTGGTGTCCACTTACCTGCAGAGATGGCTGGTCCGGTGCCCGGTACCTTCCTTCTTCTTTGCCTCGCTGCTCTACTCCCTTCGCTGCCCCCTCCCTGCCAGGTTAGGAGAGTGTGGGCGGGTTAGGAGAGTGTGGGCGGGTACTGGGAGGGGAGACATCACGTCTCCCCGCCCTATACCCGCCCATACTCTCCTAAGCCACAAGCCCCACCTACCTAGCGCTTTAAACACTAACCTGGGAGGCAGCGAGGCAAGAAGAAGGAGGGCACAGGAGCAGCCATCTCTAGAGGTAAGTAGCTGCTAGAGATATTTAGTTTAGCCTCCCATTCAAATGAATGTAGGCAGCCGGCACACAAGGGGTTAAGGCTGTGTGCCGGCTGCTTCCATTCATTCCTATGGAACTGCAGCGGAGCCTTCACACTGAGTATACAGCGTATACTCAGTGTGAAGGCTAAGCAAAGCATTGTGGGAAAAGATCACCGATCTTGATCCCACATAAAAAGATCGTGTTCGGAATTCTGATGGCGATCGTGAAATTTTCTCGATCGCTGATCGGAATCCGATCTTTTCCGAACACGATCACTCAACCCTACTATTGAACACTCTATTTAATGCTGAGGCTAAACGTTGCAGAAAAGCAGCTTTTTTGTTGCAGATTTTGCGGCGGTTTGTTGAGCTTCAGTCTTAAGATTTGGTACAGTATAGAATGCAAGGTTGTTTGAATTATGGCAAATTGCCCAGAGCTTGAAGCAGTGAATCACTGAGATACAATCACACTGTCACCACCGTACTTGACGAGTAGTATAATATGCTTAGTCTATATGAACATGAATGTGGTAATAAAACAACTATAAAAAGGAATTAAACTTCTATAAAATCTGTCTTCCATCCATGTATCATATACTGTTTTATCCATTTGCTATTTTTAATATCAAAAAACAACAACATGTTTGACTTGCATTTGGTCCATGAGGTTGTGAAAACATGGACATGTGCTATTTTTAATGGACTTTGTGAATATACCTGTAGACTTTCATTGTTCTGAAACCATTGTATGACAGCTGTCAAAAAATGGCTGTCACTTTCATATGTTGAGGCCTTGCTTGCGTCACAAGTAATTGGAATATTACCCTTTAACTATCCCTCTGTTCTAACACCACTCTGGTGGGCCACACTGTCCTGTAACATGATGCCATATATCATTCATGAGACCACTGCAGACAACTTTTGGCTCAGAAGTCAAATGCTATGTTTGCAAGCATCACTGCTAATGCCAGTGATTGGCTGCAGCAAGTCATGTGAACAATATGCGTGACACTGGTGCTGAGGGACCAGCGGAGACCACTGGAGTTATAGCACTGATGTGAAGGACATTAAAAGGGATTCTACCATTAAAACCTCTTTTTTTGTGGATAAGACGTCGGAATAGCCTTTAGAAAGGCTATTCGTCTTTTACCTTTAGATGTGATCTCCGTTGCGCCGTTCCTTAGAAATACCGTTTTTTACCGTTAGGCAAATTAGTTCTCTCACAGCGATGGGGGTGGGCCCCCAGTGCTGAAAATGCAATGGGGGTGTCCCCACTGCAGCTCGAGAACACAATCCTGCAACGCCTCTATCTTCGGCTGGATCCTCCCCTTCTCTGTTGTCTTCCTCCTGCGTCACCTCCGACACCTGTGCAGTTGGCTCTGCCAGTGAGACACCAGCAGAGCCAAGTGCGAATGCTGGCCGGCGGCCATTTTTGGGAGGCCGCTCCTGCATTGAACTACAACAGCAAGAGCGGCCTCCCAAAAATGGCTGCCGGCCGGCATGTGCAGTCGGCTCTACTAGTGTCTCACTGACAGAGCCAACTGCGCAGGCGTCGGAGGTGATGCAGGAGGAAGATGACAGAGAAGGGGAGGATCCAGCTGAAGATAGAGGCGTCGCAGGATCGTGTTCACGAGCTGCAGTGGGGACACCCCCATTACATTTTCAGCGCTGGGGCCCACCCTCATCGCTGTGAGAGAACTAATTTGCATACCGGTAAAAAACGGTATTTCTAAAGAACGGCGCGGCGGAGACCACATCTAAAGGTAAGAGACAAATAGCCTTTCTAAAGGCTATTCTGACGTCTTATCCACAAAAAAAAAAGAGGTTTTAATGGTAGAATCCCTTTAAAGAAAGATCGTTGTATGAGAGCCTTGACTATAATAATATGGATACATTGATAACTTAAGGTGCACATGATGTGGAATTCTCTTGATGTATGCACCAAATGTATACTGCCCAGCTATATGTCAGTTACCTTTACAGTGCCGCATAGGTTTTCTTAACAGCTGACACTGTATTTGAAAGACTATACTTTCCAGTGCTGTTAAATAAACTCTACTGATACAAACTAACCAGATGTGTGCAAAAAGAGAATTCTTCTGACCCATTACAGGCTATGGATATTTTTGTTATTTCTAGAGTACATACTATGTGCACACCCAACGTGATGTGAAGAACCTTGATGAACTACAAAGTTGGAGCTGACAAGCACTTCTAATAATAAAAACTCTAACTCATCAGCTGTTCCAGAATATTGTCATACCGTCTACCTACAAATAATTGTACTTCTATATGTAATATCTTGCAGGTGTTAACGGCACGTCTTTGTCAGTTTTTATGTAACCTTTTGTAAGGCGCGTCGGCTTGGCATTCCTAAAATTAAAACAACATCAACATTTAGTCAAAAAGAGGTCACAGACATCAGCTGATGCAGTTGAGGGGTTTTATTATTAGAAGGCATTTCTGGAGGTTTCTCCAGAGCTGGCTAATTTCCTTCCAGACCACACAGGCATTGTACTGTGTATACATTAAGGCATGTAGGGTCTGGAGGAGGAAAGCTCGCATGTACCAACACATGTGGTTTCAGCTAAGATAGTTTGATGAATTAACGTTAGTATTCTGTTAGGCTTGAAAAATGTCTAAAAAATTTCAGCAAGAAATATCAATAGACAATTCCTGAACGCCCCTTTTTCCCCTTTACTAATAAGGTATAAATCCCTTCCCCTGATAGAAGGAAAAACCAAAAACTAACTGTGGCAGGAATTTACCCCAATCTTGATCCCTGATGCCACTGTCTATAAAAAAAAAAAAAAAAAAAAATTTAGATGCATTTCCTGATTTCCGAGCACCAGAAACTCAAATCTACCCCACTAAAAACAGAAATGCTTGGGGGGCGTGGCTTGGCATGCACGCGGGCGGCAGCTTACCTTAGGCGCTCCGCTCTAGGCTCCGGGACTTGGGCTTCTTCTGGCGGCGAAATGGGCAAATCCCGGTCACAGCGCTCCAAGGGGGATTCGTCTGCCCTTCCTCCACCTCCTGGGAAGATTCCGGCCTTCTTCACCCCGCGGTCGGGGCGGCAGGGGCCCGTTCAGGATGCGGCCTACTGCCCGCCGCCGGCGCCATCTTCCTCCTCGGCGCGTGTGCGCCTGCGCGAACTGTCCGGCTCCCTCTCCTCTTCTATGCCGGATCTCCGATGCCAGGTATCGACCGCTCCGGGGCCCTCCACGCTGCCTGCAGTAGGATCACAGGTACTTGCGGCTGTCTCTCCTGCTCTGGCCCCAGCTGGTTCCTCCTCTGACTCTCCCGTGCACCACATGTGTGATGCTCCACAGGGAGCAGCGGCGTCAGCGGCACCACTGCTCTCTGCTCCTGCTTCCCCGCCATTTGACCCCAGGTCCACTCCTAGGACCCTTCAGTCTTCACCTCCACAACTCCACGGTTCCATAAGGCCTCAGGGGTCCCTGGAGGCTTCATCTGAATGGGGTGCCAGCCCCCAACCTGGACATCACCTCTGCCCGCCTGTCGGTCTAGGCCTGGTATCCTCTGCTCCTGGCCCTGATTCTCCCTCCGTGGCGGGTTCGCTCCCCCCAGCTGTTGTTGAAGGGGCGCCTGGATCTACATCTCCTGCTGTTACCCTCCGTGCGGAGGCCCCTGTTTTTGTTTCTCATCTCCCTCCACCTGAGGAGGCTGCTCTGACCCTGCGGAAGTTTCCAGAACTACAGGCCTTATTAGCCCTAAGCCGGAGGGACATGGACAGTCTTGCTTCTGATTTAAAGAGCGCCTGGCACCAGGACCTGCATGTGGTCCAAACGGACATTTCTGATTTACAACAACGAGTACAGGTCCTGGAGGATTCTCGGTCTGCCACATCCTCCTCTCTCGACTCCATCCAACAGCAAATGGCGGTCCACTCCGCGCAAATCTGTAATTTGGTTTCTCACATGGATGATATCGAGAACCGCAACCGCCGCAACAATATCCGCATTCGGGGCCTCCCAGAATCAGTTCAAACTGCGGATCTGGTTCCGGTTCTGTCTGGCATCTTTAACTCGCTATTGGGGCGCCCTCCTGACTCTCATATTGAGATGGACCGCGCTCACCGGGCTCTCCGCCCCCGCAGTGAGGACCCCGGTAAACCAAGAGATGTCATTTGCCGGATTCATTTCTATGCTACCAAGGACGCAATCATGCATAAGATTAGAGATGTTGGCACAGTGGACTTTGAGGGATCTTCTCTATCGATTTATCCGGATCTATCCAGGTACACTCTTCGGCAACGTGCAGCCCTGAAGCCTCTCCTCTCTCTCCTCCGGGAGCGTAAAATTCCTTATCGCTGGGGTTTTCCATTTTCATTACAAGTCCGCCGGGGTGACCGACTGCGCTCTCTCGCCCATCCAGATGATCTTCCGAACTTTCTGCGATCCCTGGGTTTACCACCTTTGCAACTTCCTGACTGGTCTTCCCTGCTTGCCGATCCTAATCGGTCTGGCCCTTTCTGCCTGCAATGGGATGCTGCAGAAGACTTAGGTGATTCAGGCCCCCTACGTCCTCAAAGGCCTCAACGTCAGCGCAGACCCTCCTCGATCCGGGGGTCCCAGAAGTGACTATCTACATTGCATTTTGGTTGTCTGTGACCGGACTCTGTGAGTTTGTTCCATATCCTGTTTTATTGTGATGACTTTTTCTACTTTTATCCTTTATTTGTTCTTGCCCACACTTATATGTTAATTGCCCTAGTCCTCTAGCCGCTTTCTACTTATTGTATGTTACTAGTCTATTCAGATGCCCGTGTGTCGGAGCCGGAGCTGCTCTCTCTTCTGCTTGTGCCTTTCACTCTTCCTTGTGTGTTTCTCTTCTGGTGCTCTGCTTTTGGCCGCGTGGCTTGCCTTCTTTGTCCCCACATAGCTGTGTCCCTGCAGTGCGGGGTCATCTGGAGACTTGTGCTCCTGTCGCCTAGCTTTCCCCCGAGGGTACCCCGCAAGCCCTCTTTTTGTGTTCTTATTCAGTGTTGTGTGTGAGGTCTCTGGCTCTCTTGAGGTCTCTGTTCTCTGGTCTTTAGTTCTCGTGTGTTCCTTGTGTCGTTTGGTCTCCCTCCCCCCCCTTCCGTTCTTCCCTCCTGTGTCTTTTTTGTTCTTTGTTCCTCCCCAATGTCGGATATAACCGTCTCCTCTTTCAATGTTAAGGGGCTCAATGTCCCGGAAAAGCGTTCACAAGTATTGTATGATGCCCACAAACGTAGGGTGCAAATTTTATGTTTGCAAGAAACTCACTTCCTGGCTACCTGTACTCCCACGATTAAGAATAGATACTTTCCGCAATGGTTCCATAGTAGCAGCGCTTCGGGTAAGGTTAAGGGGGTAGCCGTCTTTTTCCATAAAAATCTCCCAGTGAAAATTTTAGATTCTTTAGCGGATAGTGAAGCGAGGTACTTATTTCTTATCTGTGAAATCTCAGGTGTTGTTTATACGATTGCTAATATATATGCTCCCAATGTTGATCAGGTTCCTTTTCTGCTGTCTGCCCTGTCTGCGCTCCAGTCCTTTGCCAGGGGTCACATGATTGTCTGCGGTGATTTTAACCTCCCACTTAACCCTTTGCTGGATACCTCCACGGGTAGGTCCCAGATTTCTTATGGCGCTCTAAATAAGGTCCGGAAGGCGTTAAACGCCTTGCTGTTGTGTGATGTTTGGCGAATCCTCCACCCGACCGACAGGGACTATTCCTTTTTCTCCCACCCTCATGGTTCGTACAGTAGGATTGATTATATCTTCTTTTCTCATAATCTTCTGTCCTCTGTCTCGGTGGCCTCTATTGGTGTTGCCTTTCTCTCTGATCATTCTCCAGTTTCCTGTGCTTTTCGTTCGCCTGTCGCTAGCTCGCGGTCTAATACTTGGAGATTGAATGAATCGCTCCTTCTTGACCCGCAGTGTTTGGCGGAGCTGAAGCTCTCTGTCTCTTACTTTGTACAGGATCACTCGAGTGACGTCACCACCCCATCGATACAGTGGGAGGCTCTGAAGTGCATTCTCCGCGGAGTGCTAATGAAGCATGGTGCGCATCTAAAGAGAGAAGCTGGCCTGAAGCTTCGCTCTCTCTTGAGCGATCTGGCAGTTTTAGAAGCCCAGCACAAGCGTACGCTCCAGCAGGCGACTTTGGCGTCTCTGACCGCTACGCGTCAAGACATTAGGTCCCTTCTTGAACGGAAACACCAGCGGCTTCGTCTATTAGGTCAGCGCTCATTTTATGAATGGGGTAACAAAGCGGGCCGCCTGCTAGCGCGGGCAGTTCGGGAGCGCCATGCAGCCCAGCATGTCATGGCTCTTAAATCATCCTCGGGTTCTATTACCCATACCGCATCTGCTATTGCCGCGGCTTTTCAGGAGTATTATAGTTCCCTCTATCATTTGCCCCCCCCCCGGGTATGGTTCATCCGGCTCCTGCCGCTGGAACCTCGCTTTTTCAATATGTCGCTAGTACTGCCCTTCCGTCTCTGCGCCCTGAGGATGTGGATGCTCTGGAAACTCCCTTTTCTGCGAGTGAGCTAGAACTGGGTATTGCCTCCCTCCCCGGGGGTAAGAGTCCGGGCCCTGATGGCTATACGGCACGGTTTTTTAAGGTGCTTAAGGCTGATTTGATGCAACCGCTCCTGCGCGCGTTTAACTCCTCTACCTCTGGGGTCCCCTTCCCCCCTGCTTTCCTCCAAGCCCATATTACTGTAATACCTAAGGAAGGCAGGGACCATTTGCTCTGTGCTAATTATAGACCAATCTCGCTCCTGAACCCTGACGCTAAGCTTTATGCCAAGTTGATTGCCAATCGCCTGAGCCCGTTCATGGGAGAGCTTGTACATCCTGATCAGGTGGGGTTTATCCCTTGTAGGGAGGCCCGGGACAACACCCTGCGGGCCTTCTCTGCAATTCATCATGCACAGCGCTCTCGAACCCCTATGATGCTGTTGTCTCTTGATGCGGAGAAGGCTTTTGACAGGGTGGACTGGAAGTTCTTGGAGGCTACCTTGTCTCAAATAGGCCTCGGCCCAGCCATGCTCGCGCGCATTCAGGCTCTCTACAGTTCTCCTATGGCTCGGGTCCGGGTTAATGGCTCACTTTCCTCCCCCTTTACTATTTATAATGGTACTAGGCAAGGCTGCCCGCTCTCCCCTCTCCTATATGCACTAGTAATGGAACATCTCTTAGTCGCTATTAGGAACAACCCTGATATCCGAGGCCTGCAGATGCGTAACTGTTATCTTAAGGTGTCTGCTTTTGCAGACGACGTTCTCCTGTTCATCACCAGCCCGCTTACTTCACTTCCGTCCGTTCTTAAGGAGATTAGTACTTACAGTTTCTTTAGTAATTATAAGATCAATTTGACGAAGAGCACAGCCTTAGATGTCTCACTGCTTCCGTCGACCCTTGGTGCCTTGCGCTCTTCCTTTCCGTTCTCGTGGTCCCCCAGATCCATTAAGTATCTGGGAGTGCAGTTGCCCCGTAATTTGGGAGATACCTATATGCTAAACTTTCTTCCCATACTCCGCACTTTGCGGTCTGATCTTGAGCGCTGGGACACCAAGGGCCTCTCGTGGCTGGGACGCATCAATTTATTGAAAATGAATGTCCTCCCTAGGTTGCTGTATCTCTTTCAGACTGTCCCGGTGATCCTGCCTTCGTGTTTTTTCTCGGTAATTAACAAATCCTTCACCAAATTTGTTTGGGCCTCGAAACCCCCCATATTGCTCGCAGTACGCTAGCTCGTTCCAAACGAAAAGGAGGCCTGGCGGCTCCAGACTGCCTGAAATACTATCTAGCAGCGGTCGTCACGCGTATTCTTGATTGGCATCATTCGGCTAAGACTAAGCTCTGGGTTTCCCTCGAGGACTCGTTGAGCCCTGTCCCCCTCACTGCACTTCCCTGGCTCCATGAGAAATATTGGACCGATGATAAACGGTATTCGCTTCCCTATATAGCGCGCCAGACTATGGGAGTGTGCCGTAGATATAGTGCCATGCGTCTCCTCTATACGAACGATGGCCCCATGACTCCCATATCGGGTAACCCGGACTTTCCTGCAGCGTTGGGCTCTTCCTTCTTATCTTATCGCGTCGGCTCTCCCACCCTTCGCTTTAAACACGTCACTTCTGCCTCTTCGCTTCTTTCCCACTCTGAGATTTTGGCTCAATCCTCTGGTTCAGATACACCTCTCTCCTCTTGGCAATACTCCCAGCTTTCTCATTTCTATTCCTCTTTACGGCCCTCTCGGGATCTTCATAGATCCTTGTCGCTGTTCGAACGTCTCTGTATCTCTTCCACTCCTCCCTCCCATACTGTCTCCCTTCTGTATGGTCTCTTACTGGACGGGTCTGAGGATTCGCTTCCGTCATTTACTGGTGGGTGGGAGAGGGAACTGGGGACCTCATTCCCTCCTGATATGTGGTCTTCGGCATTTCGTGCATGTCATACTTTCTCTATATCATGCAGGGCGCAGGAGACCAATTTTAAGATACTTTCCAGATGGTATCGAGTTCCAGCCCACTTGCATGATATCTACCCCTCCACCTCTGATAGGTGCTGGAGATGTCTATCCGACCGCGGCACGATGGCACACATTTGGTGGGGGTGTCCTCTATTACGCCCTTTTTGGACTGGGGTCAGACAGGTTATTCGGCAGGTGACGGGGATTGACTTGGAGGACGACCCGGCCCCGCTTCTTCTTTCCCTGTTCTCCCGGACGTTTTCTAAACCTACCCGTAGACTTCTTGGATTTTTGTTGGTGGCAGCGCGCTCTGTCATTCCCAGGTTGTGGAAGTCCACGACCCCTCCCTCGCTCATTTGCTGGCTGAATGAAGTGCTAGCTCTTCGAACGATGGAGACCCTGGTTGCTGAGCTCCGACAGGATGATACTAAGCATCATCAGACTTGGGCCCTTTGGAACCATTTTTACTATTCTGCCGACTTCCGTTCCCTCTTCCCTTCTGTGTCCCCTGTGTAGTGTCCCCCTGTGCGTTTTGTCTGCTCAACGTGTTACTACTCCCTATGATACTTGATTTCCATTTGCTCTGAGATTTTTTGAATATGCTTTGTTCTTCAGCTCTGCTGCGTCAGAGCGTTTGCCTGCTTTGGTTTATTGTTTTTCTTTATTGGTTTTTCACCTTGTAACCCCCCTTTTTTTCCCCGCCCCCTCCCCTCCCTTCACCCCTACGTTCTGCCTTTATTTGACTCCTTTGTTTATTATCCCCCCCCCTTCCCCCCTCCCCCCCCCTTTTCTTTCCCCAGTTTTGTAAAAATTTGTAAAACTTTCAATAAACTTCTAATGTTGAAAACCAGAAATGCTTGTTTAGTAAAATATCTGTAGCCCGGGGCCCATTCAAATAAATTGTGCTGATCGCAATAATATACAGTATAGTGATTTAGTACTTGGGATGTGAGAGGGGAACCTGTTATAGGATATGGAGAGCACATTAACTACTTGTATTCTAGACTTTTATGTGATTGAATTTTAAATAGAGGTAAAGTCTCAAAGTGTTAACCAGACTTTCATCCCCAACCATTTCCGACAATATGGCGAAAGTCCAGAGCAATATTGAAGAGCTTAAAGGGGTATTCCCATAACTCTTGTTCTGCAGCCTGAAGGTTCTGTACTCTCTTCACTTCCTGGATTTCTCGCACATTGGTGGGCGGGGTTTCACTTGCTCTATCTGCTATGATCCACAGTATGACGCAGATGTGGAAACTGATGTAGCAGAGCTGGATTTGAGTCGGCTTGCATTACATACAGAGGTAACGGACTCCTTATCTCAGCCCTTATCAGCCAAATTCAATTAAACTATGATAAGTGGAAAAACTGAAGATAGACAGCACAGTAATCCTGGAGCTCTCACCTCCCCTTCCCCTATATGAGGAGCTCTGTTGCTTGTCAGCCCCTCCCTCCCAAGGGCCAGTGTCAACAATGAAGTGAATAAATTAAGATAGCGGCCAAACAAAGCAGTTTTGATAAACCAATGTATTTAGGAAAAGTCTTATATACACATAAACTAGCAGTATAGATAGGATCCTTGTGATGGGACAACCCCTTTAAGGAAGAGGCTGTTCTTTCCAAGCTACTAAGCTATTAGGGGGCAACACAAAGTCATTCAGTATGAAATGTTCTGATCATTTGTGTTTGACCGTCTCTGATTAGAATCAGATCTCCTGAATAACTAGCCTTAATACAGATATAGAAGCCATGAGAGGCCTATTTTGATGGAACAGCATAATGTGAAAATTAAGTTGGCAGTCATGTTGTTTCAGAAGCTGACAATGGAACGCAAGCCTACTCATCAAGCCTCACGAAAACCTTGCTATGCTACTGAAGAACCCTGAAACTAAACAACAAAGGTCATTTAGCTATAAAGAAATTATGTTTAATATATTGAGTCAAATTTATTAAGACTGGTGTATTGTGCAGATTGCGGCTTGTAGCACACGATTTGTGCTATGCACCAGCTTTTTGATGATGAGTTCCCCCCATTGCCTCATGCATATGTTTAACATGCCAACTATTGTTGGATACACGTTTGTGCATTGGAGTAGGATAAAAGCAGTGTTGCTCATGATTCCTTTAGGCAAGCCTATGACATAACCAAGGCCAGATTTACCCATAGTCACAGAAGATTTGTGATGTTAGGCAGCTACTGAAAAACATACAGTGAGAGATGACCGTTTCTTATGGGTGACCACACTGAACATTTTGTGATACATTCTGTGAAACAAATGTCCTGCTTGGTCTTGTTATATATATATATATTTTTTTTTTATAAGTTTTTATATTTGCTTGTGGAGCAAATGGAAACATACAGGAACAGATATGCAATAAATTGATGAACACCTCTTTCCCTCTCTTGCCTACTTGGTAACGCTATGGGACAATTTCACCGTCCAGTGACCCAACTCTGGGCTAGATAACCAGTGGGCTAGATAACCTTGGCGTTTGCTCACTCCCTCTATTCCCAACTAATTCAGGCTATTTCCCTATACTTACTCCTGTCCTGACCAAGTAGAGAGATGTCCCTCTCTCATGTATAGGCAAGTTGGCAGGTGTCATGGAGACACTTCTCCTAAAGATCTTGTATCTATTTAGAGTACTACTGCTTGGGGTATCCCCATATATTCTGAAGACCTTGCAAAGAAGGAGTTTTGTGTTTGTCTGCCCTTGACTAAACCCATATTGTTCAACAAATTAGGTTTATCTACAGGAAAGCCCAATTTGCTTACCTCTTCCAATAGACTCTTTCTTATAGGCCCCACCATTCTATTGTCCCTGTTTTCTAAGCCCCATGTGACAATTCCTGGTGTTTTGGGCCTGATTTCCACATCTCTCACTGTCCATCCTCTGCTTTGTCCAGAATTTCCCTCTGGGATATTCAACTGTCTAGATATTATTTTTGTGGAGATCTAGGGGCTTTTTAAGGTCCACCATTTCCTTGCTCACAGATATAGTCACTAAACATGTCTTTCAGAGGCCTGTAATTCCTAGCAGACAGTTCTTAGACCTGTCGGAAAAGATTAACTCTGTAAAGATGCTTTCCACCTAGAAATGGGGTCCATCAGTTAGTTCTTGTTGCGCAAAATAAAGTAGATAGCCTTGAATTTTCACATATAAAGTCAACATTCAGTTTCTACTGCTTCTTTGAGAGACAGTGTTTTTGCAACTCCTGGGGTCCACAGGTGGTTGCCCTTGTTAACATAGACAATGCCTTTCACATTCTGAGACCACACAGTGATAGCCCCAGGATGTCAATTGTAGACTACAGAAAACCAAATGTTGGGATGATCTGCTGACAGCAGCCAGAGCCATTGATTTAATTGACTACCAGGGGCTCATATTACTCTCTTCCCTGATCTACCCAGAGGGTCCTGTATTTCCACCTATCCCTTAAACCCCTGTATATTAAATTGCTCCTGTATTGCACCTATGGCTACCAGTTGGCCCCTGGGGCACTGGTCAGTTCTGTCAGACACAGGAATTTGCCACCCCAGACTTGACAGCCTGGTGGGCATTAGTGCAGGGCAGAAGCCCACCTACTTCCTTAGCAGTATCTGAGCCCAATCAATTTGGAGCCCCTCACCTCAGTTGAAGAGATGCCCATGTCTGAGCTCCATATCAGTGCCTTAATGGATTTTTATTAGCCAACTGTCCAAAAATGATTGCTTTGTGTTCCTCCTTGTTATCTTCCTTCATCATCTCCTTACCGATGTGGTCACTATATTTGTAGTTTTATACCATTCTGCTATTGTAGGCTGGAAGGTGTGTCTTTTAGGTAGCCATGCTTCTTGTATTTTTTAGAGAAATTGATATCGCTTTTCAAGGTATAATCTGTCTTATTCTATAGACCTCAGGCAAACACACGGATTGCTGTATGTTTCAGGCTTTCTATCACTTCTTACCCTCTGGTATACCAACATATATGTCTGTCATAAATGAAATAGTCCCCCAAAGATTTCAGATTCACAGGTTTGTTTTTGCAACAAGTCTGTGAATATCTTGACTTTCATTTATTTTACTTATTAAATAAAGATTTCTAATGGAAACCCACTACAGGCATGTGCTTCACTTCACATTAGCAATATATAATCCACATAGACAAGAGGATATTATATACAAGAGGGTTTGGCTTCCAAAAACTGCTGATTGAGCAAACAAAAGAATCTGAAAAATTTGGGGGTTTTTGTATTTTATTATTAAACCCCAGGACCTCCACAAGTGAGTTTCTCAAGGTTTTGTACTTATCAAGAGGTCTGTTTGCAACTCAGTCCCATTAACCCTTACGTGACGCAGACATTTTTCATATTTGTGTTTTTGTTTTTTACTCCCTGCATTCCAAAAGCCATAACTTTCTAATTTTTCCATTTATAAAGTCATAAGAGAGCTTAATTTGTGTTTGACAAGTTATACTTCAAAAGGATACCATTTATTATTCTGTAGTGTTGAGCGAGTAGTATTTGTCGAATACCTTGCTGGCATAGGAATGCGTGTAATCGGCCGAACACCAAGGGGTTAAACGCATCAAAGATTTGATGCGTTTAACCCCTTGGTGTTCAACCGATTACACGCATTCCTATGCCAGCAAGGTATTCGACAAATACTACTCGCTCAACACTACTATTCTGTACAGTGCACTGAGAAGCGGAAAAAAATTTCAGAATGAGGTGGAATTGAAAAAAAATGCAGTGCCGCCATTTTCTTAATATATATATAATATATTAGCCTTATTCTTTGGGTCAGTACTGGGTCAGTGATACCAAATTTATATAGTTTTTTCATGTTTTACAAAAATTCTAAAACCTGAAGAAAAAAAAGTCTTTCAATCCCCATATTCTGACACCTGTAACTGACTTATATTTCAGTGGCCAGAGCAGTGCAAGGTGTTTTTTTTGTGGGACATATTTGATGTTTTCATCACTTTTTAAAGGTGGCAAATTTTTTTTAACGGCATTTACATTTTTTTTTCCTGCAATGGCATTTACCGTATGGGACAACTGTTTTTAGATTTTAATATTTTTTTTGAGCCCAAGCCAAGAGTGGCTACAAAAGGAATGGGAAATATATAGTAAGCACTTATACTTCTACTTTCTGCTCCAAAAAAAAAAAAGACGCAGCTAAATTTACACAATGTGGGTCTGTAGTCTAAGGCCGGAGCCCCACGGGCCGGAAATGCTGTGATTTACAGTAACTGCAAAGTGGATGGGATTCTTGAGAATCCCATGCCCACTTTGCGATAAAAACCACAGCGCGGACACGCTGCGATATCCAAAACTGTTGCGGTTTTGGTAAATTGCAATATATCAATTATATCTACAGAAACGTCAACGGCCTCCCATAGATGTAATTGACAAAAAGTCCGTGCAGGAAAACTCCGCAAACTTTCTGTTTAAAGCACTGCGAGAAGAATCGCGATGCATTCCCGCCATGTTTTTTCCCGCAGCGCTTTAGCCTAAATCAGGAAATTTTGTTTACAGTCTCCACACCTCACAACCCCTTCTGTGCCATTAATTGAGAAACCTATGAGACCTCCTGCATGCACTGAGAAGGATTAGAAGAATTATCGGCATCTAGATTACCAAAAATCCTAATATGGTCCTGAATCGTGGTTTTAAATATCCTTTATTCCAGGGGGTACATGAGGCTTGATAAATCACATAGTTACTAATGCACTTTAGAAACTGTTTTATTCTGGGTCCCCTGTTGTCAACAATGTCTTCAATTATTTTATCCTTAAATATATATTCGCAGCAAGAACATTAATAATGGCCATTTTTGTTACGTCTGTACCAAAAAAATATTTTAATATAACCATATTCTATGTGAAGTGTAAAGTGGTTAATCTGGTACAAAATCTTCAACTCTCCTTTAACAATGTGTGTCCCAAAGGGCATCCATCATAAAATTATAAAGTGCTGCGAAATACGATGGCGCTATATAAATAAGTAAGAGATTCTGACCAAGCTCTGGGAAGAATTAAATCAAATCTCTGTTTGTTGTGCTCTATTGAAGGTCCACTCAGGCTATCACTGTCTATATCATCTACTGCATTACTCCTCCTGCTCACATTGGACCCTTGTTCTGTAGAACAGTTGTATTTGAGGCTGAGGCCCCATGTTCCAGAAAATCAACTCTTTTTTGTTGCAGATTTTGTTGCTTTTTTTAGCCAAAGCCAGGAGTGGCTTGAGCATTAGGTAGTATAAGAGCTTCCTATATATTCCTCTTTCCATTTGTAGCCATTCTTGGCTTTGGCTCAAAAACCTCAACAAAATCTGCAACAAAAAAACTGCGTTTCCATAATGTGGGGCCTTAGACTAATACTGGTCATTTCGCAATGGGTATACTTTAGAAGCATACAATGTTGTTGTTAGGATGGGGTCCCGCAGGCTTCCCGTCCAGCACATAGTGCCACCTGCGGGCCAATCCAAACCTCGCCCTCGGCGTTGTGCAGTGAGGTGTCTGGAGTCTAAGTCCAGCTTTCGGCCCACTGAGCATGCTCAGACATTTTGGAGCCGCTCAGAGGCCAAGTGCCATTCTTTCCCTACTGAGCATGCTCAGACATTTTGGGGCCGCTCAGAGGCTAAGTCCCATTTTTGCCATACTGAGCATGATCGGTGACATCATGCCACCGCCCCTGTTGGGCGGGGACTAGCCTTTATATAGTGTGAGCCGACGCCCGCCCGGGGCTCACACTTTGACTGGAAATACCTTGAGACAGGAGGTTAGGGTTAGATTCCTATGAATGGTAGGAGCTGTCTAGGGACCAAGTTAGGATTTCTTGGCTCTGCCAGTGGGAATCAGTAAAGCCTATTCACTGTCTAATTGCATTGCAGCTCCTAGTGGGTTAAGGAGTTCTTTGTGTTACTGACCAGGAGTGAAGTTAACCCCTGGCAGCTTTGATTGTGTAGCAGAGTGAAGCATATACTAGGGCCTGGTTCCTCTGCTGTAATTAGCAGGTGCTTCTTGCAAGGCTTCATTTGGCTTCACTCAAACTGCTATACATAAGCACGCTCTCCCAGTGAAGTTAACTGGAGAGAATCTCTTGCAGCCTGTTCACATTGGTGCCGCACAACATCACTGCCAGTGCAGTTTAACTGGTGGTTCATATTCAGGCATACGGCTGCCCATCTGGGCTTGTGGACCTTGCTGCCGTGTTCTGCAGTTTCGCGGTTCTGTTTGTGTTAATTATTATTTTTATATATACACACAGAATCGTAACAGTTGTAATTCCAAATCCAAAAATGGAATTGTGACTTTTTTTCCCAAGTGCATGTGGCAAATATAATACAATGGTTGGACACCTGTACACAGCATATTGCATGTCCACAATGATTGTGCTATTAGTGTAATTATTATTATTGTTTATTTATATAGCACCATTAATTCCATGGTGCTTTACATTTGGGGGTTACATACAATACACAAAATATACAGGTAGATAAAATACTAACAATGACTGACTGGCACAGTAGGGTAGAGGGCCCTGCCCGTGAGGGCTTACAATCTATGATGGCTTTCCATCATGCAGGAATGGGCTAGCAATATGAAATGTATATCTTCCCTTTCTTGGCAGCAGAAAATGATGTTCCCATAGATGTGCTGGTAAGCGGTAAATAGTATTTCTGATTAAACATAAAAAACCTGTTATGTTCATAAGGTATAAAGTACCATTGAAATAAAAATGTGCAACTCTATTATTGCAAAGAATTAAAGCACCTGCTATGCCCAAATCATGGTGAATAGCATCATCTTAAATCGGTACCTGCAGGTGTAAGATGATTAACTAAAACCCAGGAGGACATTGTGCACTTTATGACATTGATCAAAGGTATTTACTGTCTGTAAGAGTAGGCACACGCGTTTCCTCATAGATGCATCATGTTCTTCAGTATTTCCTAATCATTTAGCATATTTGACATTCTTCCGAATGTGTGAGTTGATCACATCGCATAGCAGGTTGAATACGACGGGTATTTTAGTCCTACATTGTTCTGACCTACTTACCAAAGAATTTAATTAACAATAAGCAAACAATGCTTTGGTCTTTGGTCTCGGTGGTTGTATTCCAGAATTACAATTTCAGAGATAGGCGGGAGTGATAGCATTGCCGCTTTGTTCCTCGTTCATACAAATTTCAACTTCAAAAGCTTTATAACATTTTTGCCATTGTTATCGAGGAATTTGATGCTTTAAAGGGGTCGTATAAAACTCATTTCCAATTGGACACAGTTGCCAGCTCAATGAAAAGGAGGGCATTACCATCCGTGACCTTCCTTCACACTCCTCATCTTCTTTATGAGAATGGGTTAGTAAATCATTAATCTAAATTGTCAGAGGGTTAAATGCAGCAAAAAGCAAACTTTTTTTTTTTTTTTTTTCATATCTCAGAGAATTAAATCGGAGGAGAATCTTGGTTTTCATTCTTTTGGTTACTTGTTTAATGGGGTGGAGGAAGCAAAGTAACAATGAGTGCGCGCGGTTCTGTTTCAGAAAATTAACTTTCTCTTTTACAGTATTTTTGGATTTAAAGAAGCAGCATTTTTTTTTTCATCTCCACATTACAAAATTCATTGTTTTGCTTTTTGATCATATGAGGGCTTATTTTCAACTTTATTCTGTGGTACAGTTGAATTACCAAATTTATACAGTTTGTGAAATAATATGTCTTTGTGTTGAAGCATTTCAAGACCATTAATAGCAAAAAATAAGGGAAAGGGAAATATTACAATTTCCCACATGGCTAGTACCCAAAATCAGTGCACAAGGGTAATTATAAAATATTAAAACTTAATGTTTAATTCAAAGGAATTAACTTGAATTCAATTTCAATTTTGATCTAATTTCTCTTTTGTGCATCTGTTACTGGTAGGATCCTAGTGGACTAGTTGTGATATCTTTGGATCTGTCTTGTAAGGGCCTGTGCTTATTATCATACCATGTTCCCCCGAAAATAAGACAGTGTCTTATATTAAATTCTCGTCCTAAATATAGGACATGTCTTATTTTCAGGGGGTGTCTTATGGAGCGGAGGACAATCCATGTTGCCTTTTAAGGGGTTTTTTTATTTTTTTGTTATGGATGACAAACAATATATATAAAATATTCCTACTGTTTTACAGAATTGTGTAATATACACAGTTTCTGATACAATCACTTTGTTACTGCTCCTGATTATGTGACATTGTGCAAGTGACTTAAGTTGTTGACCACACCCACCATGAGCGTGATGTCATTAATAGAGATGAGCGAACACTGTTCGGATCAGCGGATCCAAACAGCACGCTCCCATAGAAATGAATGGAAGCACCTGGCACGCAGACTTTGCCGGCGGCCGGCCGCTTAACCCCCCGCATGCCGGCCGCTTCCATTCATTTCTATGGGAGCGTGCTGTGAGCATGCTGTTCGGAACGGCTGTTTAAAACAGTGTTCACTTATCTCTAGTCATTAACAATAAAAGCAGCATTAGTCTAAATTTTATTGACTTCCAGAGCAGCCAGGAGGAGGTGGGGGCTGGTCCTGATAACCAGACAAGCCAGCACCTGGTTCTAGATGATCACAGCAATGATCAGAGGTAGTAGCAGTAGAACAAAGTCAAGTAGACAAACATTTTAATATTTTATTTTTCTTTTAACTCTTTAAGCCTCTCTCTGCCTACATCCGTGAGTACTAGGAGGATCTTATAGACTTTGACAGGCACATGTCACGTGAATAATAAATTCTGACCCTATAATAAATACACTGCAAATGTTTTATGCATAACAGGATTGATCCAGTGCAGACCTGGGGCCCGTGATGTAGCGGTCCTTCGGCTCTTGGCAACTGCCTATTGAGGGCTCTGATATTTACTTCATTACATTATTGTATGATGTGGAAAAATAAAGCACCTTAACCCACTGCATAATCCTTAATCTGCAGAAATCAATATTATTTTATTATAGTCTGGCCACAATATATATTGTATTCCACATCTTTACAAAGCTTTTACAATCTTTTTAGTTGTTTCAGAGTTAGAGTGCAAAAGGACCTGAATAAAGCAAAATACTAGTGTCTCTTTAATCACACAGTCCCACCTGCCAGATCAAGAACAAAAAAATACCTCAAAAATGCTTTTTTCACTTTTTTTTAAATAATAAAATATGGTTGCAATACTGTACATATCTTCTAAACCCAACCAACATTAAAATGAATGTGTTTCGTGCACACATTGAATGTTTTCACAGTTTTCTATACATTGACATTGATATGAAATTATATAATAATAATAAGTCTCAATGAAATGGCACACAATATAATAAAATATATATAAGATTTAAATATATAAGTAAATATATGTAAGGGAATTGCTAGGACAGCAATTCCCAGTGACTGTTTAAACCTTGGGAGGGGCACAAGAGACAGTGAGCCCTAAGCTGAAGCCCCCAACTCTCCCTTCCTATTGCCAGACCCTATCCTAGGTAATAGGCGACAACCACGAGGACAGTCCCTCCCTGAATAGGTGAGACACAAAACACAGACAAGACGAACAACAACAACGGAAGGTCAGCTTAGCCAAGGGTCAGTAACAGTCCGGCAATGCAGTACCAAATCGGAGTCCAAAAAGAGAGGTCAGTGAGGAAAGCCAAAGGTCAAGTATAATAGAGTAATCAAAACAGAGACAGTAAAGAGCAAGTATGCGCATGGCAATAGCAAGCACTGGTGTGAATGGGAACCAAGGCTAAATAGGGAGGAAGAACCCGCCCATGGAGTTCACAGGAAGGCAGGCTGTCAATCACAGGGCAAGGCCAGATTAACCACTTAATGGACAGAGGCAACATTGGCAGAAAACGGGTGTGGTGCAAATGCAATCACAGAACTAGAGCCGAGTTCACACAGTGCGATCAAAAACTTTAATCCAAGAACCAAACTGCACCCACCTCCTGCGCCTCAGCAACACGAGCAGAGGGTGGTGCAGTGACCTGAACAGGCAGAGATGTTACAATATATAAGTAAAATACTACCTCCGGTTCAGTTATAGTTTTACTTTATAAAGCACCCGGCTATCTGGATTTAATCTTATTTTCTTTGTGTGGATTTAAAGAGCAAACAAGACGACCCCTAAAACAACCTAGAATACAATATTTTACTGGCATATCTCTGCTCGTATAGTTTGCAGCTTCCATAATAACAAGAAATCCGATGTAAGCAGAATATATTTTAGCACTGGTATCACTAATGTTTTAAAATAATTCTTTAGGGCTGAGAATTTTATTGGAACCTAATGCTTCGAATTTCAAGTCGTCTTTCAAATGGTAAAAAAACTTTAAATTTGTAAGATTGTCTAATTGATTTACCATTACAGGCAATAAAAGACAACTTAACAACCCGTTGTCCTTCAATAACACGTTTACAACCACAGCCATATAACCATAAATGAGAAGAGTAATTATTCCGCTACTATTACTGGCAACAGAACTACTGTTTGGGTTCTTGTTTCTGCAAATGGAATAACTGTAATAAACCTGCAGCGACTAATAGCCTAGGTTATGAGGAAGGCCACCTAACTTACATCTACACAGCTCAGATGGCCTTAGGCCCTAACAAAATGAATTTTTATTAGGCTCTGTAACAAAGAAGCGACAATAAGCTCCTTATCCCAAGTAAAGCCATTAACAGCTTCCAGAGAACATAACTTTATAAAAGCCAGAGCCGCCTGTCTTTGTGAACGGAATATTCAAACAGAACCGCCTTTGTTTTACCCTGTTTTGCAAAATTCTTTAGTCCTTGTACAAAATAACATAATTCTGGTCGAATTCTCAAAACCCGCGGTAGATATTACGAAGTTCTCAATAGGGTACAAAACAAAAACAATTATTGAAAAGCACTATTATAAAATAATCCCGAATAGATCCCCAGATTCTTTCCGTACCAGTACTTTTTAATATTGTTTGTGTTTCATATTCTATTGAGAAATTTAACATCTGCCCTGAATTTAAGCAGAGACTTTCTGCTATGAAACCCATGGTTCTAACTTAGCAACAAATTTCATACATCTCCAAACTATAATTGACTCCGATCTTCTTTATTTATCTTGTCACTGTACAAATACCAGATCAAATAACATTAAAAACAGAGGGCAAAAGGCATGTCTGCGGTGTTCAGGTCTCTTCTCCAGTTTGGGGTACTCAATCACATTTATTCTGTATATAATTTATTCTGTTTACAGTCTATTCCTTAACCACTTCCGGACCACCCATAGACTATATACGACCAGATAGTGGTTGCCTAGTTCTGACAGGACGTACCGGTACGTCCAATCAGAACACAGCAGCTGCACGGTGATTGTGCAGCTGCTGAAGTTGGGAGCTGGCTGTAACTTCAGCCGGAGCTCCTAGAGAGATGACAGGAAAGATTTATTACCTCCCCTGCCTTCTCGATTGCTGTGTATACAGCGCTCAATGAGCGCTGTATACACGGCTATGGACGCTGCCATAATTCAGCTGCCCTCTGACCCGGCGGTCACGTGATCCGTCGGGAGTAGCGTCTTACCAGAGCTGCTGGGTCCTACAGGACCCAGATCAGCTCTGCATAGTGTGTATACAGTGTGCAGGAGTCTGGATTCCTCCTGCATTTGGGGTTAAATGTAGCAGTCCCAGTTATAGGAGAAATCAGCCTCCAGTACAAAATAAAAAAAATTAACAGATGTCGTCAAAGGTCTCTTATCACCTTATGGGGACACAATCTGAAAAAAAATAAAATAAAAATATAATAAAAAAGTTTTTAAAAAAGGTAAATAAAATACTAATAATAAAAATTAATAATACGCTAATAAAACGCTGTTATTAAAGGTTATAGCCCAACCCCCGACGACACCATACAAAATAAAAATTACCGTAACGGAGAGGAAAAACTATTTTATAAAGTTTTTCAGTGACACTTTGTGTTAATAAATAAAAAAAATAATAATAAATTGAAAACCAGACACAACTTCCCTCCTATTTTGTTTAGATTTTCCCAGATATAAAAAAAAATTAAAACACATTTGAAAATAAAAACAACATAAAAATAGCCCTCTGTGTCCCCGAAAAAAGACGCAAAAATTAGTTGATTGAGACATACAGGAAAATTGTTACAGCCCTCAAAACCACACATATAAAATAAACCTAAAATGTGTCTGGTCCTGGACCACAAATTGGCCCGGTACTGAAGTGGTTAAAAGGATTATCTGGTTTATTAAAATATTGTCAATCTAATAGGATTCTCCCAACTTACTAATTATTGTTTGAGTTGTTTACCTAATTTACATTCAGGTTATATGTCCACAACTGTGACATTTTGTTTGCAAGTTCAGTACTCCTCCCTGTAAGCAGTGAGGCCTGTGAATGAAGTGTCACAGCACCATATGAGCCGTTGAAAACCACCTACCCTCTGTCAATACTGCCCTCTCCACTATTCTAGCGCATTGAGACAGAGATCAGAGAGTTAATGTAGCAAAGTCATATCTTCATACATAACAACGCACCATCTCAGGCAGCAAAACATACCTTTGAGTCGTTGGTTAAGCTATGGGCATAAATGGAGAGCAACTCATTGTGTTTCCACAAAGGTTCTATATTGAGAAACGGGAGGCTATTCTGACATCCGGCAATGAAATTCAAGCAGAAACTATCCAAAAATTGACAAGTTCAATGGATGCAAGAATTGTGAAGGTGATGTGAAAGAAGGGGTCCTATGTTAACATATAGCTTGGCCTGTTAAGATATTTTTAATTGAAATAGCTTCTCATCTCAGTAAATGTGACCCCTTAATGCTGCAAATCGAACAATTGACCATTTTCAAATCTTTACAACCTATAAATTGTTTAGAAACTCTATTGTGCAGAATAATTTGGAACAGCAGATTTTTCATTTTTAATTTGTGGAAAAAAAAAATATTACTATGAGGTTTGCCCAATAAAATTTGCTTTATAGTGTAACAGTTGAAGACTGGAGCCTTATCCTGTCATTTGTATCGACCATTTAGGACAATCGGAGAAAAATATAATTTGTGTAATAAATTAGAGCACGGCGTGTATCAAGAACCCTCGTTACTCATTCTGCCAACAGAGGCCTCAAATTTTACATGAATATGGCTTTACTTTTGTTATATTTTTACTTTGAGGTTTCTTCAAGGGCATGACTGTTCTTCACAAGATTTTCATGAGGTTTTCTCAGAAATGACATTTATCACCTATTCTCAGCACAGTAAAAGCTGGGGCTACCTCCCCCGCTGTGATGACAGCACTCTTGTTCTAAATACCAGTGTAATCCAGTGATGCCACGTTTTGGCTTGGTAAACTCAATGTTAAACACAAGATAGTTGGGCTCTTGAGTAAAGTCATTATCCTTAGTGAGGTTGCATTTTTTCACTTTCCACAAGTCTATGGTAATTTACGAAAATAGTCAAGTAAGGCATTTGACTAACTCTACCAATTCTATAGACTTTTAAAA
Organism: Leptodactylus fuscus; assembly: GCF_031893055.1. Taxonomy (NCBI): domain Eukaryota; kingdom Metazoa; phylum Chordata; class Amphibia; order Anura; family Leptodactylidae; genus Leptodactylus; species Leptodactylus fuscus. The sequence continues at coordinate 44,438,726 of NC_134267.1, forward strand.
ACAGCAGTGTGCATGCTTGGCCATAGCTCCATTCAAGCTCCTACTCACTATAGTCATGCAGTGGAGAGTAACAGGTAGAGATGGGATGTAGCTGGTTCTCCTCAGTTCTGCCAATCTGGGAGTTCATGACGTTACACAGTGCACATGGAGCAGGGGAAGAGAATGGCTGAGGAGCAAGCAGAGGTAAGTACTTTATTTAAACACTTAGGGGGGGGGTTTGACTAAATTGGGATGCATTAAATTGTATGGGGGGAACGTTATACTGGATGGGGAAGTATGGTGGCTCAGTGGTTAGCGTTGTGGCTTTGCAGCGCTGGAGTTTTAGGTTGAAATCCAGCCAAACTATACCTGCATGAAGCTTGTATGTTCTCTCTGTGTTTGCATGGGTTTCCTCCCAGAGTTCAAAGACATACTGATAGGGAATTTAGATTACGAATAGAGATGAGCGAGTAGGACTCGATCGAGTAGGTATTCGATCGAATACTACGGTATTCGAAATACTCGTACTCGATTGAGTACCATTCGCTATTCGAATGGAAAAGTTCGATGCAGAACCAGCATTGATTGGCCGAATGCTATACAGTCAGCCAATCAACGCTGGTTCTTCTCCTACCTTTAGAAGTCTTCTGCGTGCAGCGTCCCGGCTGCGTCTTCCGACTCTTCAATCACTCTGCCCAGGCTCGATGCCTGGCAGAGTGAATTCAGAGCCAGAAGATGCCGCGGGGACTCTGCACAGAGAAGACTTCTCGGAGGATCCAGCCCGACCCTCACTCATGGACTTGGTAAGTATAATTTGATCGAACGTTGCCTACCCCTGAAACGAGCATTTTCTCCCCATAGACTATAATAGGGTTCGATATTCGATTCGAGGAGTCGAATATTGAGGGGCTACTCGAAACGAATATCGAATCTCTAACATTTTACTGTTCGCTCATCTCTAATTATGAACCCTATATAAGACAGAGTTGACAATATCTGTAAAGCACTGCAGGATATAAAGAACCATTTATATTAGGGGTCAGGGAACACTCTGGGTGACAGGGGGCAGAGGGTTAAAAATAAGTCCTGTTCTTGTAATCAGTTGGAGTCCCAGGTATGGGGTCTTCAGGAATAAGATAATCCTTTAATAGTCCCACAGTGGGGAAATTTCAGAAACTAGAATCAGATACTAGTCATTAGAGATGAGCGAACACTAAAATGTTCGAGGTTCGAAATTCGATTCGAACAGCCGCTCACTGTTCGAGTGTTCGAATGGGTTTCGAACCCCATTATAGTCTATGGGGAACATAAACTCATTAAGGGGGAAACCCAAATTCGTGTCTGGAGGGTCACCAAGTCCACTATGACACCCCAGGAAATGATACCAACACCCTGGAATGACACTGGGACAGCAGGGGAAGCATGTCTGGGGGCATAAAAGTCACTTTATTTCATGGAAATCCCTGTCAGTTTGCGATTTTCGCAAGCTAACTTTTCCCCATAGAAATGCATTGGCCAGTGCTGATTGGCCAGAGTACGGAACTCGACCAATCAGCGCTGGCTCTGCTGGAGGAGGCGGAGTCTAAGATCGCTCCACACCAGTCTCCATTCAGGTCCGACCTTAGACTCCGCCTCCTCCCGCAGAGCCAGCGCTGATTGGCCGAAGGCTGGCCTATGCATTCCTATGCGAATGCAGAGACTTAGCAGTGCTGAGTCAGTTTTGCTCAACTACACATCTGATGCATACTCGGCACTGCTACATCAGATGTAGCAATCTGATGTAGCAGAGCCGAGGGTGCACTAGAACCCCTGTGCAATCTCAGTTCACGCTAATAGAATGCATTGGCCAGCGCTGATTGGCCAATGCATTCTATTAGCCCGATGAAGTAGAGCTGAATGTGTGTGCTAAGCACACACATTCAGCACTGCTTCATCACGCCAATACAATGCATTAGCCAGTGCTGATTGGCCAGAGTACGGAATTCGGCCAATCAGCGCTGGCTCTGCTGGAGGAGGCAGAGTCTAAGGTCGGACCTGAATGGAGACTGGTGTGGAGCGATCTTAGACTCCGCCTCCTCCAGCAGAGCCAGCGCTGATTGGCCGAATTCCGTACTCTGGCCAATCAGCGCTGGCCAATGCATTCTATTAGCCCGATGAAGTAGAGCTGAATGTGTGTGCTTAGCACACACATTCAGCTCTACTTCATCGGGCTAATAGAATGCATTGGCCAATCAGCGCTGGCCAATGCATTCTATTAGCTTGATGAAGCAGAGTGTGCACAAGGGTTCAAGCGCACCCTCGGCTCTGATGTAGCAGAGCCGAGGGTGCACAAGGGTTCAAGTGCACCCTCGGCTCTCCTACATCAGAGCCGAGGGTGCGCTTGAACCCTTGTGCAGCCTCGGCTCTGCTACATCAGAGCCGAGGGTGCGCTTGAACCCTTGTGCACACTCTGCTTCATCAAGCTAATAGAGTGCATTGGCCAGCGCTGATTGGCCAGAGTACGGAATTCGGCCAATCAGCGCTGGCCAATGCATCCCTATGGGAAAAAGTTTATCTCACAAAAATCATAATTACACACCCGATAGAGCCCCAAAAAGTTATTTTTAATAACATTCCCCCCTAAATAAAGGTTATCCCTAGCTATCCCTGCCTGTACAGCTATCCCTGTCTCATAGTCACAAAGTTCACATTCTCATATGACCCGGATTTGAAATCCACTATTCGTCTAAAATGGAGGTCACCTGATTTCGGCAGCCAATGACTTTTTCCAATTTTTTTCAATGCCCCCCGGTGTCGTAGTTCCTGTCCCACCTCCCCTGCGCTGTTATTGGTGCAAAAAAGGCGCCAGGGAAGGTGGGAGGGGAATCGAATTTTGGCGCACTTTACCACGCGGTGTTCGATTCGATTCGAACATGGCGAACACCCTGATATCCGATCGAACATGTGTTCGATAGAACACTGTTCGCTCATCTCTACTAGTCATGTATCCTGTGGTTAGTTCATAAATGTTGATTCACCAAACAACCCAATAATTATTGTGGTATTCAGGGATGCAGAGGTGAAGTCGCATCGGGGCCCAGGAGCCTCAGGGGGCCCATAATCACTGGCATCAGTACTGAGATTGCAGTTTCCATCTGGACCATAAGCCATGGAGCCCCACAGATTACCCTGACCACACTAAGATTGATTAAACTCCTTAGCACCCATAACCATCACTATCAAGAATTCACTGTAGAGATGAGGTAGGGGCCCAGACAAAAGATTGCACCGGGTCCACAAGACTTTAGTTACTCCACTGGTGGTATGATTATAAATTATATGATTGATATAATATTCATATATCAGTACATATGCCTATATATACAAAGCCATACTGTGAGTAAGAAGATCTCAAACCTATAAGAAATCACAACCAAAGAAAATAATGAAGAAACATTGCTCATGCAGCCGGCTGAAATTATTCCAGTTCAAGGTATCCAGAAAGAAGTGGAGACAATGACATTGTGTTGCCCTCAGTATTGGGTATGTGACCGAACATCACCAGGGAGTGAGGGGTGGAGGATGTTATAGTAAATGTTGCAAGTACATTCATTTATAGTTGATCTTTTACACTTAAAGCCAATTGTTTTTGTCTGGAATGTCGGGTAATTCCTCAGCTCAGTAAAAGTTACGGCTGCCTCCCCCGCTGTGATGACAGCACTCCTGTCCAAATACCAGTGTAATCCAGTGATGCAACGTTTTGGCTTTGTAAACTCCTTCAATGTTAAGCAGAGGAAAGTTGGGCTCTTGAGTAAGGTTATTTTTCCTTAGAATGTTTTCTTTGCATTTTTTCCTATTTTCTATTGGAGGTTACTTCCCTCTGTTCTGTATTTCTAGTGACCTCCTTCTAATCTCTAAAAAGTTACCAAAGCTGTAGACAAACAGTTGAATGTAAATGCCCTAATGTGGCCTTCATGTTTTTATTTCATTAGAGAAAAGCAGGAACGGTTTCTTAGATTATGTAAATAACTCTGCTTTATTTGACTGCAAAGCTTCTTAGACAAGATAAAAGACTTACATGAAATTATATCTTGTAAAGACAGATTTGCCTCCTACTATTTCTTTCTGACAGAAAGGATTACATGTAGAATATATGCAGAGGAGCCAAAGCTAATAGGAAAGTTTCTCGGATTTATCTAATAAAAAGTTTTTGGGGCATAAAGATTAGTTGTTTGTTCAAAGAAAATAGAAAGTGAAGCCATTTCTAATTGGTTACAATTGTCAGTCTTGAGATTTGCACAAGCAAGTTTTACTTCAAAGTATGTGAATTGACTCTTCCTTTACAATAGATGGAAAACATTAAAAATGAAAGGAAAATGTTCACTTTGCAGGGAAGAAATTAATTTCCGCAAACAACCTAGGATTGGCGCCGACCGGAAATTCCAACAGACTTTATCCAGTGACCATCAACCCAATACTCCCAATCTCCCGCCACAGATATTTTGCGTTTAATCACATCTTTTGACTTGTTACCGTTTGGGACACCCCAAACAGACTACCGAACGCATTTGCAAGCGATGCACAGTGAAAGCACATGGACCCCATAGACTATAATGGGGTCCGTGTGTTTGCCACGAGATCTCCACACGAGTCATGCGGACAGAAAAAGCAGATTGTGAAGTACTTTCCTGTCTGCATGTTCCCTACGGAGATCTCGCGGCAAGCACACGGACCCCATTATAGTCTATAGGGATCCATGTGCTTTCATTGCACACTGCTTACAAATGCGTTCGGTAGTCCATTTGGGGAGGTTCTCATGCGGACTCCCCCGAATGGATTACCGACACAGATGTGAATGAGGCCTTACTCTGTATCTCAGCACAGTATTTTGCACTGTTGCAGTGCAGGTGTATTAGCTTTAAACCCAACCAAGGATGTCCATTATTTTTGGTACATGTTTGATCTTACTCTATGTTACGTTTTACCTTATTCTATGATGTAATTTCTCCTTCCTGTTTTACTAGGTATATAAATCCCTGGTATTTGTTCTTATCGTATTATGGCCTGAGTAAGGCATTAGCTCAGAGCCGAAAGGCAAAGCCAAAATATCCCCAACAATAGGATATACCAAAACTCCTATATGCCTGGCTCTCTATCTGGATTAGTACTGGAGTCATCCTAAGTAGTAGACTGGCTTTTGTTGATTTTCCCTTTTACCAGTCCATGAGGGGTATGGGTTGCCAATATTCATCACTAAAGGATGAGCTCATATCTACAGTATAGTGTCATTTATTTTCTATTGTGCTATAGGGGCAGAAAAAGGAAAATGGTGGAGCAATGGACATGAACATTAACTGCCTCCTATGGACCCCTTATAATGGGGTATGTCTGACTCGGCCAAAGTGTCCTTCATTTTGATAGGAAAAATAGTATAGTATAGCAGTATAGTATAGTATAGTATAGTAGTATAGTATGGTATATAGTATGGTGCACTATTCCTCCTGTCTTATATGACAACACAGATGTGAACTGAGCATGTCTGCACATCCACATAAGACTGTAGTAAGGTAAGTAAGATAGCTGCCATATAGGAATAGAAGGTACTGTTTGACTTATGGGGTGCACTCGGGCACACGTGGCACAGCAGGAGACATTTGGTCTCTCTGCCAGAGGTTTCTATTAAGGTATACTGACTAGCTGACAAGTATACCAAGGATATTTATTTAACAGCTGGAGAGGTAAGCATTGCTCACTGTGCTTATAAATGTCTGTAGAGTCTCTCTAAGATATTTCTTGACAGTTTTGTCTGAAGCCTTGAGGTTACAGACAGGGAATCAATCCACAATGCCCCATAGGGTTTCATTTAGTCTGTGGACACTTCAGATATTTAATCTTCTACTGTAGTAATAAAACTAGCACTTAAGAATCTCAAGCAGAAAAGCTGTACCCAGCATGAAATTGTTATTTGGGATAGGAGACTGCATATTTTCAGATACAATAACCTTAGAAAGTTCAGGATCAAAATAAAAGACTAAAGGAGAATAGCAGAAAAAACCTATTGGGAATGCGGCGTTCATGAGTCATAAAATCCTTCAGGTTTTCCCTCATCTGGCAAGACGTCTGCAACAAACTTTTTATCCATTTACTGCCATCTCCTTCTAGAGGGAATTTATGGCCTTTAATTGGAGCTCCGCAATATGGCTTTGTAGGTCTAATGTTTAACAGACGGATCTGGACATTGGTTATTGATAGGCATTATGAATCTGTATTAATAAGACATGCTAACATTTGTATTCTACAGTAAGGATGGAATGGGCTGTACAGTTTTATTGTTATGTCGTTTTTGTGAATGTTACTTTTAAACTGCGAAATTTAAGGAACGTTGTAATACATCAGTGATGTCAGAAATCTTATGTCTTAAAAGGAACGTCACGTCTCCCCGCCCTGTACCCGCCCACACTCTCCTAAGCCACAAGCCCTGCCTTCCTAGCTCTTTAAACACTAACCTGGGAGGCGGCGGCAGCGAGGCGAGAAGAGCAGCGTGGAGCGGCAGCGAGGCGAAGAAGAACACCGGAGCAGCCATGTCTGGAGGTAAGTAGCTACTAGAGATGTTAGTTTAGTCTCCCATTAGAATGAGTGGAGGCAGCCGGCGTGCAGGGGGTTAAGGCTGTGTGTCGGCTGCTTCCATTCATTCCTATGGAACCGCAGCGGAGCCTTCACACTGAGTATACACTCCACTCAGAATGAGCGGAGCGTATACTCAGTGTGAAGGCTAAGAAAAGCATTGTGGGAAATAGTACCGATCTCGATCCCACCTAAAAAGATCGTGTTCGGAATTCCGATTGCGATCGTGAAATTTTCTCGATCACCGATCGGAATCCAATCTTTTCCGAACACGATCGCTCAACCCTAATCACCTATTTTACTATTTTATAAACAGATCATATAAAAGGTTTAGTTTATATAGCCATCAGAAATAATATGTATTTGGAAGTTACCAACTTTTAAAGGGAAGCTTTCAGGTGTCTTTCCATCCTAAACTGGCCCCAACATATGTAGCATCAAGCAATGATCTTTACTATGGTGCCCCTCACTAAGATTCCTGTTGCTCAAAATTTATCCTAAGGGCTAATTCACACGGTAGAAATCTTTTCCACTGTCAGCTTTTTTGCACAGCTAGTTGTGATTGGATGTTGATGCAGTGTATCTGCATACCGTCACGTCATCCCGCACCTGATTAGGCCTGGATGAATGGGCCTAATGAGTAGGGAGTCTTGAGCTGCGGAATCCACCTTGAAGATAGGGCATGTCCCTTTGAAATGAATGGGAGGCGGTTTTTCGAGCAGATTTTGAGGCGGATTCTAGTTAGGGTGAATTAGCATATACTAGGTTTCAAAATGTTATAACTTGACTTTTCAGCAATGAAAACATAATGAAGGAGACCATAGGAAGGATCTTTAGCACTGCTACATCTCGGCATAGGAATGAATCGACCAGCGTTGATTGGCCGAATGCCATACAGAGTACAGAATTCGGCCAATCAACGCTGGTTTTGCTGGAGGAGGCAGAGTCTAAGATCGGTCCACAGCAGTCTCCATTCTGGTATGATATTAGACTCCACCTCCTCACAGATGAGCCTCCAGCAGAACCAGCGTTGATTGGCCGAATGCTGTACTCTGTATGGCATTTGGCCAATCAACGCTGGTCAATGCATTCTTATGGGAAAAAATCAGCTTGCGCATATCGCAAGCTGACAGGGATCCCGACCAGATAGAGCCCCAAAGAGCTGTCTGAGTGACATTCCCACCTAAATAAAGGTAATCCCTAGCTAACCTTGCCTGTACATCTATCCCTGTCTCACAGGCACATAGTTCACAGTCTCATATGAACCAGATATTAAATCCACTGTTCGTATAAATTGGAGGTCACCTGATTTAGCCAGCCAATTACTTTTTCCGATTTTTTTTCGATGCCTCCGTTGTTGTAGTTCCTGTCCCACCTCCCCTGCACAGTTATTGCTGCAAAATAGCGCCAGGGAAGGTGGGAGGGGATACAAATTTTTTGTGAGTTTTCCACGTGGTGTTTGACTGGAATTGAACATCTCGAACAGCCTGATATCCGATCGAACATGTACTCGATTGAACGCTGTTCACTCATCTCTAATAATGGCATAAAAAGTTTGAATTTTCAGTGATATATGTTTTAATAAAATATGTTTAGCATAATAACTGGATTCAGACAATTAGTAATCTTCTCATAATATATTATCTTTAAGAAAAATGTAAGTCAGGAGATATTGTCAGTATTTTCTCAGTTATTTTTAATCATCTGTACTACAGCGGAAGCAATTGAGACAGGAGACATCAATGTAATTGTCTGCCGTCCAAAACCAGGAAGTTAAGACATTAGTGTCTAATATCAGTCACATTGTGTACAGAAGAATACATAGTGCTACAATATATGTGTGATCATCGTTTCAGTTACATTACAGTCTTTTTAGATGTCTAGATAAGGGATGGTCTTGTCAAATCAGCGATTTCCTAACAATAGTTTACTGTAGTGTATTTGGCATATATACATACAATTAGTAAAATAAGTATTGAACAAGTATTGAATAAGTATTGAATATGTTTGCCTTATCAAGTACTGCTGCGCAGCCTTAGTAACCATAGAAAAATATAACACTATTTTCCTCCTCCTCCTCCTCACTGCTAAACTGATATTCACTCTGAAATCTCTGCTCTATTCCATCTTGGTCTTCCAAGACAGACTGCAACTCACCAAAAGTGACACATTTAACCCCACAATGAATGTCTGCAGAAAAAGGAGGAGGGACTTTTTTACAATATCATACCCTCTGTTTTATATTTGTTGTATGCTTAGTATATACCTTGTAGTTAATTGTGATGCGTCCAGAATATATCTTTTACTATTTTTATGAACTAGTGTAGAAACCTAAACATTCCAAAATTGAATAAATTATATGTATAAAATCTACAGTAAAATCACAAAAAAGCCACAAAAATCATGTCTCATAGCTGTTCCTGGTCCTGAAGACACAAACTACTCTCGCCCGAAAACAGTTAATGGTTGTGCTAATCTGTAATACATCACAGTTTAATTTAAAACACACAAATAGACATGCGGTTTGTCTAATGATTTATGTTTTCTAACAAAAATAGGAACACATTTCACATATTCCAAGAGTATGTCAACTATGTAGCTATGTACTACCATTTATGCCTTCATTAATAGGGAATACATGCTTCACACGACTACACATGAGTGAAATTATAATGCCATAAAGATATTTGGCAGTCAGAAACACTGATTCATGTTGTTGCTACCACAAAAATAAAACTGGAAAATTGGTCCAAAGCTTAAATATTTGCTAGTGGGAAACACCCTTCTGTTTTGGAAAAAAATGCATAGTTAATACTTGCAACTGGAGAAAAATTCAGTGAGATGCAGATGTGTCTGCGCTATAAGGAGCACACCAATGTAATAAGGTATTGCAACATGCTAGCAAAACCCTTGAAAAACTGCACTTCACAACACAATATAGGATATCACATTTTGACCTAATATCACAAAACAATGTGGTCTTGAAAAGCTAATCGTCTGGCGACACAAGAGAGGCGGTAAGGAAGGATACATCTGTACAATAGGCAGTAATCCAGGAGAGCAGTAGAAGGTATTCCGCTGTTTAACCTGTCTTTCTGTACTTTATCACATATTTTATGCAGATTACCTTAGCTCATTGAAGTAAGGAGGAGAAGACCAGGAGACTTCTCTTTCCTAGGAGAAGAAGAGGTCTGTGTAGGTTAGACATCTATAAATCAGGATAGTACTATATTAACACTCAATACATAGATTAACTATACTGTTCTTCCTACTTTGAAGTCTTTGAATTTTTGGACAGGCCTCAGTTATGAGTGAACCGATAAAGGTAAGCTTAGGTATAGCAAATTTTTTTAAGCCTGCACCTTGCAGTCTGGGCATTGCTGGTAGTTTTTGTTTTTTGGAACTGAAGAGAGAGAGAGCAAATTTTTGATAGAGAGACTGCTAAAGCTAGAAAAGCACCAAATAATCCTAGTAGAACACCTTAAAGCCTCTGCTCAAGCCCAATGGTGTCATAAAACTGTGCCACAATCTAGTGGAATATGTTTTAACTGAAAACTACACTTCTTGAATCTTTATTCCTGCTCCAACATCAAGAATATCTCAACCACCATCAGGTGATGCATCCCTCCAGACTAGTATAGTTTTTGCACTTGAGAAAGGGGTTTTATCGCCCGAATTGCGTTGTGCTGTTACATTAGTAAAAGGTTTAGTGATTATCTTTGGCTGTTTCTTTGATCACTGAGCAGTGGGCGTGGTTCACTGTTTGAGCCCATCATGTCTCCAATTTATCAGTGCTTTCCCACTCCTGTGTATAAATGGTAACTGCTGCTATTCTTACCTTCGACCAACAAACACACGATATTGTTGTTGTGACATACTCACAACAACCAAATCTGAGAAGTCAACTGCTACTTCTTTTTTTGCAGTATTCGCCAACCTGCATTCCCAGACAGATCTGCACTATAGTGTTGCTTGGTGTTTTGTCCATATTTTTGTCTTTGTGACCATTAGGTGGGAGACTGTACCAGAGATTGTCCCCTAAGGAAACTGCTACCACCAACGTCCATACTACAAACCCCCTCCTCAATACAAGGATGTGATAATTTAACTCATTGGTCAGTGAAAAGAAGATGGGACAAAAAACTCTCATGACCTTATGTTCCAGGAGGTAATGGGCCTCAGTTTTAAAGTTTTCTGTGCTTAGCTTGATATTGTCTGGTTTGATTCTGCATACGCAAGTCTTTCTCACAGTTCTGAACAATGGTCATAAGTAAGAACCCCTGACATACAAAAATCCAGCTGAAATGTCAGGATAAAAATACTCCCAACAGAGGGAAATTACATATTGGATGATGGTCATACTTAACTTCCCATACAAATTTTTATCTTTGTGTCTCCACCTTGTTCCTGTCCTAGTGAACAGCTTCTGGCATGATTTCAAGCTCTGAGTAACCGGTCTGCTGAGCACCGGCAACAAATGAGCATTAGATTTACAATGGCAGGTTTGCTGCCGGAGTCACCACTGTTCCCAGCTATAAGTCCCAGTTCATTTGGGAACTCAGCCTTGAGGTGGCAGTAAGAGTTGATCATTACAAATTATTATGTAAGAAACAAAAATGTGATTTTTTTTTTTTTAAATAAAATGAATATATATTAAAATTGTAAAATTGTATTACTATTTACAGTACATGATATACACATTCAGTCTTGAATTATTGATGTTCCGCAGAGAACATTACATGAAGTACATTAGTCAGAGGATAAACAGCTCAGTGAGCGTGACAATCAATATGTATGGCAAATGAGCAAAATCGACATATAGATTTACAAGCAAACCAAAAATGAGCATCTCAAAAGGTATCATGTCAAATCTCAGACTTACAATAGGAAACTTAATGAATCCTGAGGACAGATAAGGAAGGAGAGGAAAAAGTTTAAAATAAGAAGTATATTGAAGAAAGTCAGATTCTAGAACAATAAAAGTGATGGCCAATCCTTGGTGTAGGCCTCAATATCTGCTCTGAGGTGCTCTGACTCCCAACATGGTACCAAGCACAGACTCTTCTGTTGTTTTATTACCTGCTACTTATTAAATTGGGATAGGTGCTATACTGAGGGTTTACTTGTGGAGGACTTTCTGTTTGGTTAGCCTCAGCTAAGGGCGGACTAGTTAGAGGAGAGTTCCTGCTTGGTTAGTCCCTGTTTAGCCCCTGCAGTAAAGCGCCAGTTATAGTATTAAGTACAGCGGTGAACCTAGCCTTTTTGCCGCCTGACGACAGACAGCCCCCCCCTTCCCCCCCAATTCCAACCCCACCACCACCCAAGTAATTTAAAGCAGCACTGCGTCCACAGGGCCTCCCCAATCCACCACTCGCTTCCTGTGTCGGGCTGCCGAGACGGTGACGCTAAGCCAGTCCAGGACATCTTGTCCTGGACTGGCTTAGGTCAGTAAAAATGCCACCCCCTCGGGGCCCCGGCATAGCGCATGAGAGGTTCAGTGCTGATTAAGTAATATTCATTTTATTCTAGCTTCTCTTGGATATTTTCTTGTCTTGCATCTTGCCTAGCTTGCTTCTTGTAGTTTGTCTTTGTTTAGTCCGTGTTTCTGAGCTTTGTAGTCTTGCTTAGTTGTCAACTATATCTGGTTCCTAGTGCTAGTTGTGTCTATATTAGGCTTTACATTAGGGATATATTTAGGGACATCAGTGGTGTCTGACATTAAACTTAATGTTATAGGGATAGAGTTAGGAAAAGATTCAGGTATACAGTAGTTAGGTAGGATCAGTTGTCTATTTCTCCATTACCTGTCACCACCATCATCCATTTACACCATTATGTGTTACCACTGGCTGTATTGATACATGCTTCATGTTATTGACCTAGTAACTGTCTACCATTTATCCACCTGTAGTGTATTTTATCTTGTACTGATGATCAGGGTCACCTTGCCCACTGGGGTATTGTGTACTGTATTGTGTACAGAACAGGTGCCGGAAGTGGCTCCATACAGCTGATGGGGCGGTGTGTCCGCCCCCCGGTCAGCTATTAATGGTGTAATCTGAGGATAGGCCATTAAAAAAAAAAAAAAAAAAAAAAAAAAAATCCCTGGACAAAACCTTTAATATGCCCCACACCGTTCAATGTTCTCCCCCATCATAGAATGTTAGCCCCCACACAATATAATGGCCCCATCACTGTTCCCCATACTCACCTGTACCCGTCTGTGTCTGTTCGGTGTCATGTCTTACCTTCATTTTTGGATATGCTGTACTTAATTGGTCTTAGGGTGCATTCAGACTACGTAACGCCGGGCGTGTATGAGAGCCGTACACGCCGGCATTACGGCAGACTGCCGAACACTTCCCATTCACTTCAATGGGAGCGCTCGTAAACGCCGCTGTTACGAGCGCTCCCATTGAAGTGAATGGGAAGTGTTCGGCAGTCTGCCGTAATGCCGGCGTGTACGGCTCTCATACACGCCCGGCGTTACGTAGTCTGAATGCACCCTTAGTGGTCACATGAGATGCAGGACTCCCAGCAAGACAGTGCAGGCAAGAGACTGAATTGACACTAGCCGTGTACAACAGAGTGCAGGACAGGTGAGTGTGCTTCTTTATTTTTTAGTTTACACCTCCCACTCTCCACATGGGTTGTTCCATTTCCTGGACAATCTCTTTAAAGGATTTATCCATCTTTCTAATATTGATGTCCTTGGGATAGGCCATTAATATTACATCTGCAGGAGTCTGACAGCCAGGACCTCTGCAGATCAGCTTTTCCAGGACAGCGCAGCTACAGAGAATACCACAATTCTAGGAGCAACGCTGTTCATGTGCCATACAGGATGTAGCAGTGGGTTTAGGTAGTGCAGTGTTGCACTTCGTATGGCGGGTGAGCAGCATGGCTCCCAAGTTGTTATTATCGTTAGCTGCCCTGTCATAGTACAGCTGATCTGGAGGGATTCTGGTGGTGGGCCCCTACAGACAATTCCACTGGTGGGCCCTACACATCCCAGTGTGGCACTGCTGATGCTTCATAATTCTGTGTATTGGTCATGTATTATACCCTATATAATTGTCTAAAGTTGTATTCACAATTCTGCTGAATGATATTGGTAGAGTTCTGATACTGTAACTGTTGATGAAGAACACCTTTATCTCTTTTTTATTTTCTATTTTATCAGAATCTACTATTATACAATAATGTTTATGTCACCTTATACAGTTAGAGTGAGATACATCCTTACATTGTATAGAGTGACCGCCATGCGGAGTGCAGAGCTTAATATACATCCAAACACATCAGTGTATACGGCGTTCTTTATGTTTGTTATTGTGTCATTGTCAGCTGTTTATATTACCCATTCTTCTAAACCTGGTCCAAGTTATCAAAATGTCAACAAGAGAAGAATTCCTATTTACCAGGGGATTTAGCTTAGTACTAGAGGGAAGTATATTTAAAGGAAAGAGGCATTCATAGCTTAAGGAAACTGGAAGGTCACAGGCTCAAGGGATGTAAAAGGAAATATTACTTACAACAACATTTGATGATTCCCAGAATATAAATGTCTATATAAATAGAAGGTCTGCATTTGGGTATATTTATAAAGAATACATTGATAAACATCTCTGTTGTGTCCATGTAACCTATATGCTCCGGGCGACATTGAAGGGATTGTCCAACTCTATAAAGTTTCTACAAACTGCAAACAATGGTGTAAAATCACAAAGAAGTATCGGCCTACCAGCCCTGGACCCCACCAATCTCTATTGTTCCTGCTCCAAGAATGATTTGTCAATATGAAATGTGTCCATTGCAGTCACTCAATGACTATGGGGTGATATTCATATTAGTGATGAGCGTACACTGTTCGAATCAGCCGTTCCGAACAGCACGCTCCCATAGAAATGAATGGAAGCACCTGTGACGCCGGCCGCCGGCAAAGTGTACGTGCCAGGTGCTTCCATTCATTTCTATGGGAGCGTGCTGTTCGGAACGGCTGATCCAAACAGTGTTCGCTCATCTCTAATTCATATCATTGGAATAGGCCATCAATATTAGACTATGGGAGTTAGAATTTGTGTTCACTAAAGCTTTGTCTTTTCAAGTGAATGGGACTGACCTCCAGTTCACATCTGCGTTTCGGAATACGTTCGGGGAGTCCACTTGGGGACCCAATGGAAACTGAGCGGAAACCACACGGACCCTATTGTAGTCTATGGAGTCTGTGTGGTTTCTTAGCTAACCGCTTTTTAATGCGTATAGGTTTCCATTTGGGGGTGCCAAGCGGACTTCTCGAACGGAATACGCAGATGTGAACTGGGCCTGAGCTTTAGCAGACACAGCCCCTACTAAAAGTATAGCCTTACAGCAGATGATCAGTAGTGGTGCTTAGAGTTGGATCCCCTCTGATCTAATATTGATATCCAAGTACCCACCGATATCATATATGTATGTAGACTACCAGTGAGTGTATCTAATACATGATGTACGATATATATCAGATATTTGTGGTTATATAAAGAAATCCTAATTATACAGATAAATATATTGTAACAGATATAGACAATGTTTCATTCTTCTCACCGGTACTAAGAAATTTCTCAGCTATCTCTTTAATTTTCTTTTTAAATCTCATATTTCATTAAATATTACACTCCGCTTTCTAATGACATGAACATATATAACGTATAAGCTCACATGAATATTTTACACTACTATTTGACATACTGTTATTAAATTCATCACTGCAGGAGCCGAATATGTCCAATATATACTAATGACTGAACTTACTCGTCTGTTACTGAAACTATAGGAATTGTGAAATACCCTAATAAATTGTGATCAGCCCCAGAAGCCGAATATACAGTCCCCTTGGGAAACTAACTATATACTTTGTGCGTTCACATTATCCTGTATAGAAGCTTTATGGCTTCATCTTTTCACACCAGGATGGGCACTATATAAAATCCCAATTGATGAAGTGTTGATTCTACTCTGCATGCATCTCACTATAAAGCACACAATATAGACGGAGTTTACAATGGACGGTTTTGTGTGTGTTCTGGTGGTGAAATAGAAACAAAGGTGATACAGCCTGAGATCAATGAAGTGCATAACGTGGAAAGGAGACTGCAATGATCTAATTTCATAGATAGTAGGCGAGAGATGCAGGTTATTTTTAGCTGGCCTACATCATCCCGCTGCAGAGATTCAGCCCACATACCGATGATTCAATCTGTTTAACACTCTGGATGCTGCGCTTTGCACCTGTCACTGGACCAGGATCTGAGCCCAGAGCATCGATTAACTTCCAGGAATCTCAGCGTCAAAGCATTGCCGCTCGAACTTCTTACACTTCCTCTTATTTATTATTGCTCTGGTGTCATCTCTGGGAATTCATAGTACATAACTGAATGTAGGAAGCGGTAGGGAAGTATCTGATTGTTCTCCAGGCCGGTGATTTTCAGGGCTTTGTATCCTATGGAGTGTGTCTTACATATGTCCCTGAATGCAATGGAGTTCAAAGGAAGAGCTGTCAGTATGTAAACTATTACTGGACCTCGTGTACTGTACATAATAAAGGCAATGATTGAATAAAATCCATGATCAGGACCTGCAGTCAAGAAAACACAGCAATAGCTATATTGCCATTTACGGTACATTGCAATATACTGTAACCTCTATGAATGCCACCTCTGTTCCACAAAATATAATGTATATTGGTTGTCCACATGGAAGACCATTTTTCAATGTAGTTTTAGGTGATGTCTCATCCTATTTTGTTACGAAGAATTTTTGCGTGATCAAGATATACAGGACTTGCTTTTCTGGTGCATAGGCTAAACAAACACACTAAAGGGGCTGACCAGGTAAAAACCTGTTTAACTTTGAAATCAGCTGGAAAAAAAAAAAAAAAATCTTCCCCTCTCCTGTCCCCAATGCGCCAGTGTTCTCCCGGCACGTTCTGGTCCTTCTGCTCAACAGGTCTCTTCTGGAGTTCCACTGAAGCAGCTGATTGGCCTCAGCAGTCACATGACCACTGGGGCCAATCAGCGAAGGGCGGGCAATGTCGATACCGGTGAAATCATAGGTCTCTTCCTGAGGCTGCCGATAGAACTCAGTGGTGACACAGAAGAACTCAGGAAGAGACCCGGGAGAAACGGGAAACGGGACGCATCGGAAAGACACCAGAACATCGGTATGAGCATGCATTTATTTATTTTTATCACTGCCCCCGGCTGATTTAAAAGTTTATAGGGTTATCTAGTTTTGCCTGGACAATCCCTTTAAACACAATGTATGGACAGTATATACTAAGCTCTTAAGCACCCCCTTGTGGTGGAAATTGTATCATATTAATATATTATTATAATAATCAGAATAGAATTCTGGACCGATTTAGATTTAAACAGACGGTCAAGGATGGACATTTAGTTTCTGTATATTCACATTCATTTATTGTAGACATTTTCCTGTTACCATAAGAGTTTTTTGGCGAGGATTTTGGCACTGAAAATCCACGTGGAAACAAAGCCTCCCATTGACTTCAATGGGCTCCTTTTTCCGCTAATGTAGCCTCTTTTATAGTGATGTTACACTGTGTCCTTTGATAAAAGTTTATTATTGGAAGTAGTGAGTGTTGAAGTGTCAGGATAATCTAGGCTTGAGTTAAAAAGGTCAGTAACATTAGAAAGGCAACTTAGTCATTATATGAATGGATCTCTCTTGGCAGGACCAGTCCAATAATATGATATAAACTGCATACCTGAAATGCTATTTGCAATGTTGTGTTGTACTGACTTCCTGACACATTCAGTCCTCTGCCATCCTTGGCCAGCCATATTAGGTGTCATGCTTCTCTGCTTTGCTGTGAAGACTTTTTCAATGCCAATGTATTAGAGGTTGGCACTGTTAAAGTCGACACCTGTTATATGCCTACCATACAGTACTGAAAAGTGTGATGGAGTCCATACCTGTAATTCTTTCCGTATGATTTGAATTTCAGTTCACACGCTTTACTATTGACATCTGCACATCTATAGCCATTCTGTGGACCATTGACTAGGTATTTTAGAGACATGAAATTTTAGTCGGAGACTTTTGTCAAAGAGTAAATGCTACAAAGACAGAGGCGAAGTTGGTCCCAATGCCTCTTCAATAAAATAGTCCTTTAATTCATTCTTCAGTAAAATTACAGTAGTTTGACATTGTGAGTATTTCTAGAATGATTAAATATAGAAAAAAATATAGGTTGAATATTAGATCAATTTCCAATTACCTGTTGGCAGCTAACCCAATTTCCCATCCATATTACATTTATCTAGAACTATAAAACTTAACTTTTATTTTCCTCTAAAAATGAGAAAGAGAAGAAAAAGAAACCAATTAAAAATACTAGCAGTGTATCTCATCTTGTGAACAATGTGCCTAGCTGGCCGCACTGGAATATAAACCCTGGGGATTGTACCTATGGAAATGCTGTGGTTTTCCTAAAGGAATAATGGAAGCAGAAAGTCCTCAGAGGAAACCTAGGTGGATTTTCGCTATGGGAAAAAATGCAGTACATTACCTCCATGTTTTTTCCCCACAGTACTTTGTTGCCTTGGCTGTATGTTTTGGGTCATTGTCCTGCTGGAAGACTCAGCCATGACCCATTTTTAATGTCCTGGTGGAGGGAAGGAGGTTGTCACTCATGATTTTACTATACATGGCTCCATCCATTCTCCCATTGGTGCGGTGAAGCAGTCCTGTGCCCTTAGCAGAGAAACAACCCCAAAACATGTTTCCACCTCCATGCTTGACAGTAGGAGCGCTGTTCTTTGGGTCATACGCAATAGAGATGAGCGAGTAGTATTCGATCGAATATTCGTATGGGTCGAATACCACGTGGGAAAAATCCATTGAATTCAATGCAAGAACCTCCTCGTGCTCCTCATCCTGCTACTTCCGGAACTTGGAGGATCCAAGGTGTCGAACTTTGCTTTCCATGGAAACCGGAACAATATTCCTGTTTTTTCCCATAGACTATAATAGGATTCAATATTCGAACGAATACTACTTGCTCATCTCTAATAGGCAGCATTTCTCTTCCTCCAAACACAACGAGTTGAGTTAATGCCAAAGAGCTCAATGTTTGTCTCATCTGACCACAGCGCCTGATCCCAATCACTCTCAGAATTATCCAGATTGGTCATTAATTTCTATCAGATATGTTTTATTAATGAAGTGTATAAATGTGTGTATATTTAATAAGGCAGGTACATATTTGTATGATTACTGACATATTGATTGATTTTATTTGTACTATAAGGGGCTCATTTCCCTGTGTAGAGAGGATTACTTGCTGGTACAGAGGAGGTGTTAATGATTCATTACTTTGTGGTCTGTGAAAACTCCACCTTTTCATTTTATTAATTGAAGTTCCTTCATATTGTATTTGTTCAGTGCCAGTTCACACAGACTTGAAAAAGGAAGAATTTTTGATTTCTGAAACGTGTCTCCAGTGGTCATGTTCATTTTATTTGACCTGTAGCTTTTATTTGGGATGATGTCGGGGTTCTTTGTTTTATAATTTTTAAATAAAATACAGGGTTTTTTTTTCCCCAAGAAGAGTAGCTCTTCCTGAAAACTCTTTATGTATAGATTTTTATTGGTGCCTCTAATGCTCCATTGTGAGGTCACATTGCCCCATTTAATCATTGTGATCAGTTTTGTCAAGAGGATGCTATGTCAGGAGGATGCTATGGTGGGATAATACTATGTCGGAAAGAGGCGATGTTGGGAGGATGCTATGTTGGGAGGGTGTTATGCCGGGAGGATGCCATGTCGGGAAGATGCTATGCTGGGGGGATGCTATGTCGGGCGGGTGCTATGGTGGGATAATACTATGTCGGAAAGATGCTATGTTGGGAGGATGCCATGTCGGGAGGGTATTATGGTGGGATAATACTATGTCGGAAACGGGGGCCACACAGTGGCTCAGTGGTTAGCACTGCAGCCTTGCAGCGCTGGAGTCCTGGTGTTCAAATCCTGCCAAGGGCAGAAAACCATCTGCAAGGAGTTTGTATGTTCTCCCCGTGTTTGCATGGATTTCCATCCCATACTCCAAAGACATACTGATAGGGAAAATGTACATTGTGAGCCCTATGTGGGACTCACAATCTACATTTAATAAAAAAATAAAATAAATAAAATAAAATACTATGTCGGAAAGAGGCCATGTCGGGATGACTCTATGTCGGTAGGATGCTATGTCAGGAGGATGCTATTTCGGGAGGGTGTTATGGTGGGATAATACCATGTCGGAAAGAGGCTATGTCGGGATGATGCTATGTCAGGAGGATGCTATGCTGGGAGGATGCCATGTCAGGAGGATGCTATGTCGGGAGGATGCTATGTCGGGAGGGTGCTGTGCCTTGCAGAGACAACATTTTCAGGTGTTTGGAGACTTAAAGACCATGCCTGGGAAAAATGCCAATTAGTTCTCCACCAGCATTGCCTTTTGTAAGGTAACTCCCTATAAATGCATGTCTGACTAACAAAGAACACTCATCTCAGCTGTTTCAGTACAGAGCAGGGTACTAGTTGGCTAGGTGAGAAGTCACTAACTTAATTTTAGTTTTCATTTATAGTCTATGTAGGTTGTCAATTTTAAACTTATGTTCTGAAAAGAGTTTATGACACAAATTTGTAAAATCCAGGCGCAGTATATACAGAACTGGGTAAATAAAAATACTTTAGAAATTTCCCAGTAAAGCGAATTTCTAGAGTTGCTCCAGAGCCATAAACATTGATTGTCACATTTAATCTCATGTTTAATTACATCACCTCCATCCATCACGTCCATGGGGCTATGGATCATAAAACATTCCAAGCTCGGCTCTTCTGAGCAGCAACAAATATCTCCTATGTCAAAATATAACCTGGGGCCATATTAATCACCAGATACTGTACATATGTGTGGTGCAAGTACATCCCTGGAATAACAATAGAAATGTTATAGTTCATTTTCTGGAGAAGAATTTCCCTACTCATCATGCTTTTACATGTTGTTTTCTGTGATACTTTAGTCCACTTTGTGGGCATCCTTGGAGACTTTGATTTATTTTAACGTGGAAACTTAAAGGGGTCTTCTTATCAGAAGTGACGGCATATTAGCAAGATATAGATATGTCATCTCTTCATCATCAGAGGGCCGGTGGACCATTTAGGGAGAAGCCAATGTTGTATTGCCAATGGCAGTCAGACACCATGTTTCTTCTGTTCTTGCCAGAGCTGAATATGAAACAAATAATAACATTGGTTCCTTTGAAATTTTTTAGAAGACATTTATTTATTGGGACCTTAAACATGATCTAATTCTCTAATTCACAAGATTTCTGATTGTTGTCAGTGAATCGAAATAAGTTTGATAACATCTAGAGGCCAAAACTGATATAAGGGCCCCTTCATACGGCGTAAGCGCTCGGCTCATTCCGAGCTGTACATGCGAGCGCTTCTAAACACTTCCCATTCACTTCAATGGGAGCGCTCGTAAAGCCGGCTTTACGCGCTCTCCCATTGAAGTGAATGGAAAGTGTTTAGAAACGCTCCCGTGTATGGTTCGGAATGAGCCGAGCGCTTACGCTGTGTGAAGGGGCTCTAAGAATAGGCCTCATGATTACCCGAAATAGTGTAGTCATAGACGTGCTAATGTTCCATGCTTCTAAGGGAGACGATAACCAACATATGCACCCGATGGAACATCATATGACAGCACATGGCCTACAGATCTATAAAGTCATGGGGACACCCATGTGCTCGTATTATTGATGGAACAATTGGCCTGCCACAATTTATCAGAACCAAAGCTAGTTACAGCTTTGCTAAAATGCCATCAATAATGTATTTAAGGTAGTTTCACTAAGTGATTTTTTCCGTTTTTGTGACAGTTTTTGATTAAGTTTTTTAGAAGTAGATCAGGCAGGAAGACGTATACAGTAAATCTTTCCTTTATATTTCCCTTGCCTTTGGAACCACGTCTGGCTTTAGCTCAAATATCATGATCAAAAACTACCATAAGAACTGCAATTTTTTTTGTTTAAACAAAATCTGCATGTGGAATTTCCATAATAGGGAGATTTCACATGGTCAGATATGGGCAATATGGGCAATGGGCATGTGGTACGACAGTCCTTTGATGACTTCTTTTGCCTGTTTTTGACTATCTGTAGTTTTCTAAACACTGTACATCTGGGTATGAAGTGACTTAATGTCTGAGCAGATGTGTTACTTGTAAGCTCAGCACTGGCTCCATGTGTAAGTGAATGTGCTGCCAGACTACAATTAAGATCCAAATGTCTTACAAAATGAAAGTCTATGTGCGAGAACTTTAGTTGCTATTTCCTTTCACTACGCTTTATTTCTCAGGTTAATACCATAAATGTTCTGTATAAAATCTATTTAATGAAGAAAAATGTATTAAGGGTAATATTGGCTACAAATGAACCAAAAATATACTATAACTTCTAAAACCAAATGTTGTTAGCGTACATAAGGTCTCATGCATATGACTGTGCCATGGCTCCATTTAGTACAAATCCTTAATGGGACACCCTTAGAGCAGGGGTGCCCAATATGTTGATCGCGATCTACCAGTCGATCGCAAAGGATGTATGGGTCAATCGCGGGATGCAGCCAGGGATCCCCGGTGTCTGCTTGTTCACAGTGTAGGCTGAGAGTCGACTCTCAGCCTACACTGTGAACAAGCACTCCGGACACTTGCCGAAGCCCCAGCCTGCCAGTGTCCAGAGATAACTCTCAGCCTGCGCTGTGAACAAGCAGACTCCGGGGATCCCTGGGCGGCCACAGAACGCCGCTGTCTCCTGCTCTCACGCTCCGCCCGACCCTGCTCATATGCCCCGTCCCGCCCACAGACATGCCCTGTCCCACCCACAGGACCGCCTCCGGCCCACCCACATGCCCGCCCCGGCCCTGCCCACAAGAAATGGGTAGTAGATCTTTTGCCTTGGTCAGTTTATAAAATAGCTCAAATGCTGAAAAAGTGTGAGCACCCCTGCCTTAGAGGTATACAGAGCCTTACTGTACCTCCTTATGCCTCCAATTACATAAAGTGGGTTTTCCAGTAATGGATTAATCACATGACTGCAAAAAAATGGTCACGTCATGGCTGTGGTGACACATTGCCGCTTTTCACAGCCATCAAAATGACTAAGCTACAATCATTGTCTGTGAAAACGCACAGTTAGTGGCTTGTGAATACACACATTGTAAATCATGGGTTCTATATTCTAACAGCAGAGCCATGTTTTCACATGCGACGGCCTAAGGATAGTCTGTAAATTAGCAGGGCCGCAAAGTTGGACAGGAATAGGACCTGCTCCCTATTTTGTGGCGCATACTGTCGGCCCGCACATGGGACTGTGTAATTCACGGTTATGTGCATAGGCCAACAGAAATTAATGGGTCAGTGTTTATCATGTGCAAGGGGCTTTAGGCGTAGTACAAGACAATGGGGCAAATAAACTAATAAATGTGAATTCTGGCATAATTTGTGCCATAAAACTGCTGTATATGCTTTACACCTCATTTTCTATACGTTTAAGACACTTTCAAGCGGTTTGTGCGCCTTGTATGACATATAGATGTGGCTTGTTGAAAACGGAGTGTGACTTAATATGCTAAACTGTGAGCTAGAAACTACCCCAAAATTTCTGACGTTTTGCCAAACGTTCACCTTTGCACCTATTTTTCGTGTCACAATTTTGTTGCAATATATGCCAACAAATAACTGGTGTAAAGTTAAAGCTAGACCAGACAGTCTTAGAATTGGCAGATTTTCAATAGCAGTAGACAATTTGCAAAATCGTATGCAGTTTAAGACTCTGTAGTCTCACATTGCACAGTCTGAAACTAGTCACTTATATACCCCACTATCCGAACAAACAACATGAATATGTAAAAGAACAGGGAAGAGGTATAATAAATAACTGATAATTATCACACAGTTATAACACAGACTAAAACCCTATTTACACAGGACAGTTATCAGGACACTCATTCCAGCATTTTTTTAGCTTCGGATTGTAGATTGTAAAAAATAACACAGGTAATTATGGTAATAATCTGTTCATTAAAGTGTTAATCATAGAAATATTGCAACCAGTATCAATATAAATATAATTTGAGAAAAAAAAAACATAAATGACGTCCATATTGCTTTAGTTTAAGATTTCGACAATAAACAATTAAATAGCCTGAGGGGGAAGAGCGCCGAGGAGGGAAGAAGCGCATAGAGTAGGGGGAAGAGCACGGAGTAGGGGGAAGAGCATAGAGGAGGAGGGAAGAGCACAGAGGAGAGGGGGAAAGCATAGAGTAGAGGGAAGAGCATAGAGTAGGGGTAAGAGCACAGAGGAGGGAGAAGGGCACGGAGGAGGGGGGAAAGCATAGAGTAGGGGGGAAAGCATAGAGTAGGGGGAACAGCATAGAGGAGGGGGAAGAGCACGGGGGAGGCGGAAGAGCGTAGAGTAGGGGGGAGAGCATAGAGTAGGGGGAAGAGCACAGAAGTAGTGGCGAAGAAGAACGCGGAGGAGGGGGGAAGCATAAAGGAGGGGGAAGAGCATGTAGAAAGGAGGAAGAACACGGAAGAGGGGGGAAGGATGAAAAGAAAAAGAATGACACCGTAAAGATCAATGACTGGCTCCACCCACATCGTTCTCAGCCACAAGTTGTAAATAAATTATTAGACTATTCGGGAGTAGTCCAATCAGATTTGGAACAACAATGAAAATAGATCCTCTTGATATATATGTGTTTTTGAGAAGGTGACTCCTGGTGGATCCCGATTTGATCATTAGTTGAAGACGTGAAGAATGATAGCCTAGTGCTGATTCCTGTCTGACGGCCTGGATCAATGTGATTATATATGATGAACATGCTGGAGACAATGTAGTCACATCAAAGAGATGAAGGCTGATGATTGGGTTTTCAGTGAATTTTTACAGTGTCGTCCAGAGAGTCTATTCTGTATGGGAATAATTTAGTGAATGATTGGTGGATGGTTATGGTGGGATGAAATTCATTGAATTTTTACTGAAATTGTATTAGTCGTTGCTTAGAGTCAATCCAGGTTAGATATCTTCTACATAAAGGAAGTAGGCCAAGGATTTGATGCCAGTATGTCACCTTCCAGCTCTGGTTCACAGTAGATATATTTTTCCTTTCCAATATAGAAGTAGTTCTGTGTAATGATGAATTTAGAACGTATATTATGTATACTCTAAACCAGTACTATTAGCCTCAAGACACAACCAGAAAGTGTTAGAGGACCTTTCACCAGGTAGAAAATACTAAATAATTAGAATCTTTCCGTTCCCCTGAACAAGTTGATGTTTTTCTTTTTAAAATCTGTCAACCCATTCAAATGATATGTCCCCTGGAAGGTTATAGGTCAACTAGCTCTGATTCTCCAAGTGGAGAAATACATGAGGTTCCCGCCCACTTGGAGAATCAGTTTATATATAAGCTAGCAGCGGCCTTATCTTTAGCATTAAATATTTTCTCCTGCTTTATGAAAGCCTCAAGTACTATTTACCTGATCTAGTTACCTAGCGGTGGTCTACCCTTACATGCGTGTCATCGCAATTTCTACATATCCTTTATGATTTGTTTTATTTTCATAGTCAGAAAGTAAAATAAAGAGATAAAATACAGATAAAATAATCAGATAATAGACATATGGAGAAAATATACAGAGATATATAGAAGAGGCACATGAGTGAGGCTAGGTTCACATCTGTGTCAGAGTATACCACAGATTCCGCCAAAAATCGGCAGAGAGAAAAGTCCTGCATGGACTAATCTATGGGGTCTACAGGTGTCTGGAGGTAACTGCTGTTTTAGCGGATGAACTCTCCATCGGGACCCTTGGTAGAAGTGTGAATCTAGCCTCTAGAGCAGACCTGGGCCACATCCGGCCCTCTGACTGCTTCTATCCAGCCCGCATAGTTAGTGGAAGGTTTTTCATCACAGCCATCACATGTTGTCATCACAGCCTATCACCAGGATAGGCTATGACTCGTTAGTGGGCGGAGCCACACGGGATTGTGTGCTTTCTGCAAGCTGCCAGCAATGGAGGCTGCTGGATGGTAAAGAGAGAAGAGACAACATGTGTGAGCAAGAAGGGGGAACTAGGGGCAGATGTAGGGGGGGCAGTTAAACTGAACGCACATGGAGGGGGGACATTAAAATAGGGGGCAGATGGAGGGTGACATTAAACTGGGGCAGCTGGAGGTGGATTTTAAACCATGGGGGATAGCTGGAGGGGGACATATCTGCCTCTAGTTGCCCCCAGTTTAATGTCCTCCTCCAGCTGCCCCAGTTTAATGTCCCCTCTAGTTTCTGCTGGTTTATACTGAGGCACCAGGAGAGGGACTTAATACTGTGGGACATTTGGAGGGAAACGTTATAATGTTAGGGTGCATGCACACTACGTAACGCCGGGCGTGTATGAGAGCCGTACACGCCGGCGTTACAGCAGGGCTGCCGAACACTTCCCATTCACTTCAATGGGAGCGCTCGTAACAGCGGCGTTTACGAGCGCTCCCATTGAAGTGAATGGGAAGTGTTCGGCAGCCCTGCTGTAACGCCGGCGTGTACGGCTCTCATACACGCCCGGCGTTACGTAGTGTGCATGCACCCTTAGGGTGACTGTAGGAGGATTTTACTTTGTGAGGCACATGGAAAAATGATTGAGAATGGGCAGGGTCAGCAGAGAAGTGGGTGGAGTTAAATTTGCCACGACGCGCATGGCCCTCTAGAACCGTTAAGATTTCTCATGTGGCCCCATGGGAAAATTAATTGCCCACCTCTGCTCTAGAGTGATAGATAGATAGATAGATAGATAGATAGATAGATAGATAGATAGATAGATGGATAGACATAACTAAGAGTGAAGACATAGATAAACAGGTATGACATATTGAAGCAACATAGATAAAATGTATGAGATACATATGTATAGTCTAGATACATAACAGATAGATAGATAGATAGATAGATAGACCATAATAAAAACATTGATTTTGAAAGAATTACTCATACCACTTTTTTGGGGGGGAAATTCTGTGTGTTTTAGCAAGAACAATGGATCATGGGTTGCTTGCTAGATTCCTCTAGAGTTATTCACTGTCAGGGACTAATCCTTTAATTCTACAATATTACTATTATGTTCTTTATACCTCCCTTTATCTTTTGCTATTTGTAGTAGTTCTGTGTGGCTCGGCAATGTAATTAGATACCTGCAGGAATAACAGTGATCATTGCACTTGAACTAATGATCGCCTGGCTCTATTCTCTATTGTGCGCTTACATATGTATATCACAAGCACAGCAAGACGAGTTTGAGAAAAGAAGACAAATGTAAAGTATTATCAAGTCGAAAACGCTACAAAAACAGATGTGTTCATTTATTTTGTGGATTTTCCTACTAATTAAATAATCACAAAACTTGCTTGATTGGATTATCCTACGTACTGTCAAGCCAAGCAAAAACCATTACACACAGAGAAACCTCTTCTTTGTGTAGCATGTATTACATGATAGAATGTTTGTAAGGGGTTGTTACCCCAATCACAAAAAGTGGTCTGAGGTTACCTTCTAGAGATGAGCGAACAGTGTTCTATCGAACTCATGTTCGATCGGATATTAGGCTGTTCGGCATGTTCGAATCGAATCGAACACCGCGTGGTAAAGTGCGCCATTACTCGATTCCCCTCCCACCTTCCCTGGCGCCTTTTTTGCTCCAATAACAGCGCAGGGTAGGTGGGACAGGAACTACGACACCGGTGACGTTGAGAAAAGTAGGCAAAACCCATTGGCTGCCGAAAACATGTGACCTCTAATTTAAAAGAACAGCGCCGCCCAGGTTCGCGTCATTCTGAGCTTGCAATTCACCGAGGACGGAGGTTTCCGTCCAGCTAGCTAGGGCTTAGATTCTGGGTAGGCAGGGACAGGCTAGGATAGGAAGGAGAAGACAACCAACAGCTCTTGTAAGAGCTAAATTCCAGGGAGAAGCTTGTCAGTGTAACGTGGCACTGACGGGCTCAATCGCCGCAACCCAGCTTTCCCAGGATCCTGAATGGAATACACTGTCAGTGTATTCCCGTATACCCGATATATACCCCGATACCCGTTCCAACGGTGTGCCCCCCCACCTTCACCCCAGAAATACCCTGCAAGTCCCCTAGCAATAGAATTGGGGCTATATACACCCACTATTTTTGCTACTGCCATATAGTGCCATTGTCTGACTGGGAATTCAAAGAATATATTGGGGTTATAAATACCCTCATTTCTTGCTACTGCCATATAGTGCCAGTTTCTGACTGGGAATTCAAAGAATATATTGGGGTTACGTGCACCCACAATTTTTACTACTGGTATATAGTGCCAGTTTCTGACTGGTAATTCAAAGAATATATTGGGGTTATAAATACCCTCATTTCTTGCTACTGGTATATAGTGCCATTGTCTGACTGGGAATTCAAAGAATATATTGGGGTTACGTGCACCCACAATTTTTACTACTGGTATACAGTGCCAGTTTCTGACTGGGAATTCAAAGAATATATTGGGGTTACAAATACCCTCATTTCTTGCTACTGCCATATAGTGCCAGTTTCTGACTGGTAATTCAAAGAATATATTGGGGTTACGTGCACCCACAATTTTTACTACTGGTATACAGTGCCATTGTCTGACTGGGAATCCAAAGAATATATTGGGGTTATAAATACCCTCATTTCTTGCTACTGCCATATAGTGCCAGTTTCTGACTGGTAATTCAAAGAATATATTGGGGTTATAAATACCCTCATTTCTTGCTACTGGTATATAGTGCCAGTTTCTGACTGGGAATTCAAAGAATATATTGGGGTTACGTGCACCCACAATTTTTACTACTGGTATACAGTGCCATTGTCTGACTGGGAATTCAAAGAATATATTGGGGTTATAAATACCCTCATTTCTTGCTACTGGTATATAGTGCCATTGTCTGACTGGGAATTCAAAGAATATATTGGGGTTACGTGCACCCACAATTTTTACTACTGGTATACAGTGCCAGTTTCTGACTGGGAATTCAAAGAATATATTGGGGTTACAAATACCCTCATTTCTTGCTACTGCCATATAGTGCCAGTTTCTGACTGGTAATTCAAAGAATATATTGGGGTTACGTGCACCCACAATTTTTACTACTGGTATACAGTGCCAGTTTCTGACTGGGAATTCAAAGAATATATTGGGGTTACAAATACCCTCATTTCTTGCTACTGCCATATAGTGCCAGTTTCTGACTGGTAATTCAAAGAATATATTGGGGTTACGTGCACCCACAATTTTTACTACTGGTATACAGTGCCATTGTCTGACTGGGAATCCAAAGAATATATTGGGGTTATAAATACCCTCATTTCTTGCTACTGCCATATAGTGCCAGTTTCTGACTGGTAATTCAAAGAATATATTGGGGTTATAAATACCCTCATTTCTTGCTACTGGTATATAGTGCCATTGTCTGACTGGGAATTCAAAGAATATATTGGGGTTACGTGCACCCACAATTTTTGCTACTGGTATATAGTGCCAATTTCTAACTGGGAATTCAAAATGCGCAAGGCTCCCGGAAAGGGACGTGGACGAGGCCGTGGGCGAGGTCGGGGGAATGGTTCTGGGGAGCAAGGTAGCAGTGAAGCCACAGGGCGTCCCGTGCCTACTCCTGTGGGGCAGCAAGCATTGCGCCACTCCACAGTGCCAGGGTTGCTTGCCACATTAACTAAACTGCAGGGTACAAACCTTAGTAGGCCCGAGAACCAGGAACAGGTCTTGCAATGGCTGTCAGAGAACGCTTACAGCACATTGTCCAGCAGCCAGTCAGACTCTGCCTCCTCTCCTCCTATTACCCAACAGTCTTGTCCTCCTTCCTCCCAAAATTCCCAAGCTTCACAGAACAATAACCCCAACTGTCCCTGCTCCCCAGAGCTGTTCTCCGCTCCTTTCATTGTCCCTCAACCTGCCTCTCCACGTCACGATTCCACGAACCTAACAGAGGAGCATCTGTGTCCAGATGCTCAAACACTAGAGTCTCCTCCATCTCCGTTCGATTTGGTGGTGGATGACCAGCAACCCACCCTCATCGACGATGATGTGACGCAGTTGCCGTCAGGGCATCCAGTTGACCGGCGCATAGTGCGGGAGGAGGAGATGAGACAGGAGTTGGAAGAGGAAGTGGTGGATGATGAAGACACTGACCCGACCTGGACAGGGGGGATGTCAAGCGGGGAAAGTAGTGTGGATGTTGAGGCAAGTGCAGCACCAAAAAGGGTAGCTAGAGGCAGAGGCAGAGGTCAGCAGCTTAGGCGAAGCCAGGCCACACCCGGAATCTCCCAAGATGTTCCAGTTCGTACCCAGCCCCGAAAAACTCCCACCTCGAGGGCACGTTTCTCGAAGGTGTGGAGTTTTTTCAAGGAATGCGCCGAGGACAGATATAGTGTTGTCTGCACAATTTGCCTCTCGAAATTGATTAGGGGCTCTGAGAAGAGCAACCTGTCCACCACTTCAATGCGCCGTCATTTGGAATCCAAGCACTGGAATCAGTGGCAGGCAGCAATGGCAGGACAAAGGCCGCCTGCCGTTCACGCCACTGCCACTGCCTCTGCCACTGCCTCTGCCTCTGCCACTGCCACTGCTGACTGTGCTGGCGATGCACTCCAGAGGACGAGCCAGGACACCACTTCATCTGCCTCCGCCACTTTGTTGACTTCTCCCTCATCCTCCCCTGTTCCTGTCTTATCTCCTTCTCCTGCACCATCAAAGGCACCATCAGGCGCTTCTTTACAACAACCCACCATCTCT
Source organism: Leptodactylus fuscus (assembly GCF_031893055.1). Taxonomy (NCBI): domain Eukaryota; kingdom Metazoa; phylum Chordata; class Amphibia; order Anura; family Leptodactylidae; genus Leptodactylus; species Leptodactylus fuscus. The sequence goes on from NC_134267.1 coordinate 44,469,227, forward strand.
CAGACATTGGAGCGGCGGCAGAAATACACTGCTAACCACCCACACGCGCAAGCCTTGAACGCCAACATCGCTAAACTGCTGGCCCAGGAGATGTTGGCGTTCCGGCTTGTTGAAACTCCCGCCTTCCTGGACCTGATGGCAACTGCGGCACCTCGCTATGCCGTCCCTAGCCGTCACTACTTCTCCCGGTGTGCCGTCCCCGCCTTGCACCAGCACGTGTCACTCAACATCAGGCGGGCCCTTAGTTCCGCGCTTTGCACAAAGGTCCACTTGACCACCGACGCGTGGACAAGTGCATGCGGACAGGGACGCTACATTTCACTGACGGCACACTGGGTGAATGTAGTTGAGGCTGGGACTGCTTCCCAAACTGGCCCGGTGTACCTCGTCTCCCCGCCTAACATTCCTGGCAGGGACACGAGAAGAACACCCCCCTCCTCCTCCTCCTCTACCGCCTCCTCCTCCGCCACCGCCTCCTCCTCCGCTGTTAGATTGACCCCAGCTACGAGTTGGAAACGTTGCAGCACTGGCGTTGGTAGACGTCAGCAGGCTGTGCTGAAGCTGATCAGCTTGGGGGACAGACAGCACACTGCCTCCGAGGTGAGGGATGTCCTCCTCGATGAGACGGCAATATGGTTTGAGCCGCTGCACCTGGGCCCAGGCATGGTGGTTTGTGATAACGGCCGGAACCTGGTAGCAGCTCTGGAGCTTGCCGGACTCCAACATGTTCCATGCCTGGCCCACGTCTTCAACCTAGTGGTGCAACGTTTCCTAAAGAGCTACCCCAATGTTCCAGAGCTACTGGTGAAAGTGCGGCGCATGTGCGCCCACTTTCGCAAGTCGACAGTAGCCGCTGCTAGCTTAAAATCTCTCCAGCAACGCCTGCATGTGCCACAACACCGGCTTTTGTGCGACGTCCCCACACGCTGGAACTCAACGTTTCAGATGTTGAATAGAGTGGTTGAGCAGCAGAGACCTTTGATGGAATACCAGCTACAAAACCCTAGGGTGCCACAAAGTCAGCTGCCTCAGTTTCTCATCCATGAGTGGCCATGGATGAGAGACCTTTGTGACATCCTACGGGTGTTTGAGGAGTCCACAAGGAGGGTGAGCTCTGAGGATGCGATGGTGAGCCTTACAATCCCGCTCTTGTGTGTTCTGAGAGAATCCCTGATTGACATCAGGGATAACTCAGATCACACAGAGGAGTCAGGGATAGCATCCGATCCGTCACAGCTGGAGAGTAGGTCCACACATCTGTCCGCTTCATCGCGTTTAATGGAGGAGGAGGAGGAGGAGGAGGAGGAAGAAGAGTTGTCCGATGATGTGATGGTGATACAGGAGGCTTCCGGGCAACTTCGAATCGTCCCATTGTTGCAGCGCGGATGGGTAGACATGGAGGATGAGGAGGAAATGGAGATTGAACTTTCCGGTGGGGCCAGAGGAGTCATGCCAACTAACACTGTGGCAGACATGGCTGAGTTCATGTTGGGGTGCTTTACAACCGACAAGCGTATTGTCAAAATCATGGAGGACAACCAGTACTGGATCTTTGCTATCCTTGACCCCCGGTATAAAAACAACATCTCGTCTTTTATTCCGGTAGAGGGGAGGGCCAATCGCATCAATGCTTGCCACAGGCAATTGGTGCAGAATATGATGGAGATGTTTCCAGCATGTGACGTTGGCGGCAGGGAGGACAGTTCCTCCAGTAGGCGACCAAGTTCTCACCGGTCCACACAAACGAGGGGCACACTGTCTAAGGTCTGGGACACCTTGATGGCACCCCCTCGCCAAAGTGCCGCCACAGAGGGTCCTAGTGTCACCAGGCGTGAGAAGTATAGGCGCATGTTGCGGGAATACCTTTCCGACCACAGCCCTGTCCTCTCCGACCCCTCTGCGCCCTACACGTATTGGGTGTCGAAGTTGGACCTGTGGCTTGAACTTGCCCTATATGCCTTGGAGGTGCTGTCCTGTCCTGCCGCCAGCGTCCTATCTGAGAGGGTGTTCAGTGCAGCCGGTGGCATCATCACTGACAAGCGCACCCGTCTGTCAGCTGAGAGTGCCGACCGGCTCACTTTGATAAAAATGAACCACCACTGGATAGAGCCTTCATTTTTGTGCCCACCTGTGTAAAGCACCCCAACATGAAACTCCATGTCTGTACTCAACCTCTCCAATTCCTCCGCATCCTCATACTCATCCACCATAAGCGTTGCACAATTCTGCTAATACTAGGCTCCCTCCAACATGATTTCCCCCAACTCTGCTGGTTAGAGGCTCCCTCCACCCTGATTTCCACCAACTCTGCTGGTTAGAGGCTCCCTCCACCCTGCTTTCCCACAACTCTGCTGGTTAGAGGCTCCCTCCACCATGAATTTGCCCAAACTGGGCTGGTTAGAGGCTCCCTCCACCATGAATTGGTCCAAACTGGGGTTTTTAGAGGCTCCCTCCACCATGAATTTGCCAAAACTGGGCTGTTTAGAGGCTCCCTCCACCATGAATTGGTCCAAATTGGGGTTTTTAGAGGCTCCCTCCACCATGAATTTGCCCAAACTGGGCTGGTTAGAGGCTCCCTCCACCATGAATTGGTCCAAACTGGGCTGGTTAGAGGCTCCCTCCACCATGAATTGGTCCAAATTGGGGTTTTTAGAGGCTCCCTCCACCATGAATTGGTCCAAACTGGGCTGTTTAGAGGCTCCCTCCACCATGAATTGGTCCAAACTGGGGTTTTTAGAGGCTCCCTCCACCATGAATTGGTCCAAACTGGGCTGGTTAGAGGCTCCCTCCACCATGAATTGGTCCAAACTGGGTTTTTTAGAGGCTCCCTCCACCATGAATTGGTCCAAACTGGGGTTTTTAGAGGCTCCCTCCACCATGAATTGGTCCAAACTGGGGTTTTTAGAGGCTCCCTCCACCATGAATTGGTCCAAACTGGGGTTTTTAGAGGCTCCCTCCACCATGAATTTGCCCAAACTGGGCTGTTTAGAGGCTCCCTCCACCATGAATTGGTCCAAACTGGGTTTTTTAGAGGCTCCCTCCACCATGAATTGGTCCAAACTGGGGTTTTTAGAGGCTCCCTCCACCATGAATTTGCCCAAACTGGGCTGTTTAGAGGCTCCCTCCACCATGAATTTGCCCAAACTGGGCTGTTTAGAGGCTCCCTCCAGCATGAATTGGTCCAAACTGGGGGTTTTAGAGGCTCCCTCCACCATGAATTGGTCCAAACTGGGGTTTTTAGAGGCTCCCTCCACCATGAATTGGTCCAAACTGGGGTTTTTAGAGGCTCCCTCCACCATGAATTGGTCCAAACTGGGCTGGTTAGAGGCTCCCTCCACCATGAATTTGCCCAAACTGGGCTGTTTAGAGGCTCCCTCCACCATGAATTGGTCCAAACTGGGCTGGTTAGAGGCTCCCTCCACCATGAATTGGTCCAAACTGGGTTTTTTAGAGGCTCCCTCCACCATGAATTGGTCCAAACTGGGGTTTTTAGAGGCTCCCTCCACCATGAATTGGTCCAAACTGGGGTTTTTAGAGGCTCCCTCCACCCTGAATTGGTCCAAACTGGGGTTTTTAGAGGCTCCCTCCACCATGAATTGGTCCAAACTGGGGTTTTTAGAGGCTCCCTCCACCATGAATTTGCCCAAACTGGGCTGTTTAGAGGCTCCCTCCACCATGAATTGGTCCAAACTGGGTTTTTTAGAGGCTCCCTCCACCATGAATTGGTCCAAACTGGGGTTTTTAGAGGCTCCCTCCACCATGAATTGGTCCAAACTGGGGTTTTTAGAGGCTCCCTCCACCATGAATTTGCCCAAACTGGGCTGTTTAGAGGCTCCCTCCACCATGAATTGGTCCAAATTGGGGTTTTTAGAGGCTCCCTCCACCATGAATTTGCCCAAACTGGGCTGGTTAGAGGCTCCCTCCACCATGAATTGGTCCAAACTGGGCTGGTTAGAGGCTCCCTCCACCATGAATTGGTCCAAATTGGGGTTTTTAGAGGCTCCCTCCACCATGAATTGGTCCAAACTGGGCTGTTTAGAGGCTCCCTCCACCATGAATTGGTCCAAACTGGGGTTTTTAGAGGCTCCCTCCACCATGAATTGGTCCAAACTGGGCTGGTTAGAGGCTCCCTCCACCATGAATTGGTCCAAACTGGGTTTTTTAGAGGCTCCCTCCACCATGAATTGGTCCAAACTGGGGTTTTTAGAGGCTCCCTCCACCATGAATTTGCCCAAACTGGGCTGTTTAGAGGCTCCCTCCACCATGAATTGGTCCAAATTGGGGTTTTTAGAGGCTCCCTCCACCATGAATTTGCCCAAACTGGGCTGTTTAGAGGCTCCCTCCACCATGAATTGGTCCAAACTGGGCTGGTTAGAGGCTCCCTCCACCATGAATTGGTCCAAACTGGGTTTTTTAGAGGCTCCCTCCACCATGAATTGGTCCAAACTGGGGTTTTTAGAGGCTCCCTCCACCATGAATTGGTCCAAACTGGGGTTTTTAGAGGCTCCCTCCACCATGAATTGGTCCAAACTGGGGTTTTTAGAGGCTCCCTCCACCATGAATTTGCCCAAACTGGGCTGTTTAGAGGCTCCCTCCACCATGAATTGGTCCAAACTGGGTTTTTTAGAGGCTCCCTCCACCATGAATTGGTCCAAACTGGGGTTTTTAGAGGCTCCCTCCACCATGAATTGGTCCAAACTGGGGTTTTTAGAGGCTCCCTCCACCATGAATTTGCCCAAACTGGGCTGTTTAGAGGCTCCCTCCACCATGAATTGGTCCAAATTGGGGTTTTTAGAGGCTCCCTCCACCATGAATTTGCCCAAACTGGGCTGTTTAGAGGCTCCCTCCACCATGAATTGGTCCAAATTGGGGTTTTTAGAGGCTCCCTCCACTATGAATTTGCCCAAACTGGGCTGGTTAGAGGCTCCCTCCACCATGAATTGGTCCAAACTGGGCTGGTTAGAGGCTCCCTCCACCATGAATTGGTCCAAATTGGGGTTTTTAGAGGCTCCCTCCACCATGAATTGGTCCAAACTGGGCTGTTTAGAGGCTCCCTCCACCATGAATTGGTCCAAACTGGGGTTTTTAGAGGCTCCCTCCACCATGAATTGGTCCAAACTGGGCTGGTTAGAGGCTCCCTCCACCATGAATTGGTCCAAACTGGGTTTTTTAGAGGCTCCCTCCACCATGAATTGGTCCAAACTGGGGTTTTTAGAGGCTCCCTCCACCATGAATTGGTCCAAACTGGGGTTTTTAGAGGCTCCCTCCACCATGAATTGGTCCAAACTGGGGTTTTTAGAGGCTCCCTCCACCATGAATTTGCCCAAACTGGGCTGTTTAGAGGCTCCCTCCACCATGAATTGGTCCAAACTGGGTTTTTTAGAGGCTCCCTCCACCATGAATTGGTCCAAACTGGGGTTTTTAGAGGCTCCCTCCACCATGAATTGGTCCAAACTGGGGTTTTTAGAGGCTCCCTCCACCATGAATTTGCCCAAACTGGGCTGTTTAGAGGCTCCCTCCACCATGAATTGGTCCAAATTGGGGTTTTTAGAGGCTCCCTCCACCATGAATTGGTCCAAACTGGGGTTTTTAGAGGCTCCCTCCACCATGAATTTGCCCAAACTGGGCTGTTTAGAGGCTCCCTCCAGCATGAATTGGTCCAAACTGGGGTTTTTAGAGGCTCCCTCCACCATGAATTGGTCCAAACTGGGGTTTTTAGAGGCTCCCTCCACCATGAATTGGTCCAAACTGGGGTTTTTAGAGGCTCCCTCCACCATGAATTGGTCCAAACTGGGCTGGTTAGAGGCTCCCTCCACCATGAATTTGCCCAAACTGGGCTGTTTAGAGGCTCCCTCCACCATGAATTGGTCCAAACGGGGGTTTTTAGAGGCTCCCTCCACCATGAATTTGCCCAAACTGGGCTGGTTAGAGGCTCCCTCCACCATGAATTTGCCCAAACTGGGCTGTTTAGAGGCTCCCTCCACCATGAATTGGTCCAAACTGGGCTGTTTAGAGGCTCCCTCCACCATGAATTGGTCCAAACTGGGTTTTTTAGAGGCTCCCTCCACCATGAATTGGTCCAAACTGGGGTTTTTAGAGGCTCCCTCCACCATGAATTGGTCCAAACTGGGGTTTTTAGAGGCTCCCTCCACCATGAATTTGCCCAAACTCTGCTGGTTAGAGGCTCAATCCACCCTGATTTTCAAAACAAATGTTGGTGCCAACCTCAACTTACTACAAGGGCCAAATTCACTGCTGGTGACAAGCTCTCCTCACTGCAAGTGCCAAATACACATGTTTCAAGGTGTTTTCCTACTGTCAGAGAGGTGGTATTGAGTGTGTAAAGTGTGTAGTTGTTAGGCTGTGATGTTGGGGTAATAGAGGGTCTTTGGTGTGTTAGATGCCCCCAGACATGCTTCCCCTGCTGTCCCAGTGTCATTCCAGAGGTGTTGGCATCATTTCCTGGGGTGTCATAGTGGACTTGGTGACCCTCCAGACACGGATTTGGGTTTCCCCCTTAACGAGTATATGTTCCCCATAGACTATAATGGGGTTCGAAACCCGTTCGAACACACGAACAGTGAGCGGCTGTTCGAATCGAATTTCGAACCTCGAACATTGTAGTGTTCGCTCATCTCTATTACCTTCAAATGCAGTCATGAAAACCATTGAATTCTACAATGAATATTGCTCTCATAAGGTCCATCCCTGGAAAGGAAGAACAAGAGTTACCACTATTGTAGAGGATCACAAAAGAAACTGGAAATCCAGCGCACCTGAGATTATAGACATTCTTCACGGAGATGAAGCAGCAGACACATCTCAACATCAACTGTTACAGGAAACTGCAAGAATCCACTGAGGGATAAGAACATGAAGAAGGGAACTGCTAAGGTCAAGAAAGACAAGGAATGTACATAAGATCAGTGGGAATCTATAGTTTTGTCTGATGAGTCAAAATTTGAGACTTTTTGTCCCATTCGCCATGTCTTTGTAAGGCTCAGAAAAGGTGAGCAAATGGTTTCTACAATGTGTGGTTCTTATGGGGAAGTGTGGTGGAGGAGGTATGATAGCCTGGTGGGGCTTTGCTGGTGACCCTGTTGGTGTTTTACTGAAAGGCATACTTGGTTACCACAACATTCTACAATGACATACCATCCCATCTTGCTTGTGCCTGGTAGCACCATAACTGAAGCTGAATTCAGCACACTGTCGGCTTTCCAGCAGTATATAGAACTGCCTGTGCCCCAAACCATGAAAGGTCCTCTTTAACTGAACCATGACCAGAACTCACTTCCAGACTATGTAAGGGTCATTTCCCCAAGAAGGCAAGTTATAGAGTGATGTGCCAGATGACATGGCCTCCATAAGGATCCAACCTACCGTGTTGGATCCTTGCGGGTGGCGCCACCCGCTTTACGCATTAGCATACAGTGCAAGTCCTCACAGGAAGCCTGCTTATAGACCACCTGTAAGGATACGCATGTATCGGTTATACACTTGAAAAAGGGGTATTCCCCAAAATGCTGTCCAGTGCGTCGTGTGTAAGAAACCTCAATAAAGTGTGTGTTTATTCAAAAATCCATGGAGTAGCGCAGTGTCCTTCCATCCATTGGTCATTCTCCTTTTTAGCTGTAAGGATCTGTAAATGTCCGATAGGCCAGAACCGAAGACATCAGCGATGCTGCACAAGAATTCCTCCATTTGGTTATTTTGTAAAACTAAAAGAACAACATATGATTAAATATAACCATTTGGTCTTGAGTTAAAGTATGTGAACTTCTTTATCTGCCAAGACTTCACGCACTGCTCTGGGACATCACGTTGCTTTTCTGTCAGCAGTGCGAATCTCTCCGACGGCTCGACCATCTTCTCTCGGACTGACCCATAATTAGATGCAGGTGCGGGTGATTTTGGTTGGACAGTTAAGCAAAACCTGACTTGGAATTTTTTCAAGAAAGATTCTTGCTGTGACTTTTTCGTGCACGGTTTTTTTGGGGGGTAAATCTCTACAAAATGCTATTCTTAATCTTAATAACTATTTAGTATATATATATATATATATATATATATATATATATATATATGTGTGTGTGTGTGTGTGTGTGTGTGTGTGTGTGTGTGTGTGTCTCCAAGACGTTGATGAATACTATTGGTCTTCCCACTAACTGGCAATCTTACTAGTCTCTGTTTCTCAGAAGATCTGGTGGCCTCACGCCTACTAGGCAGATAGAGCTCTTTATCCCCAGTGCCTTTTGTTATAGCGCATGGGGTTCACAGCTGCATAGTTTATAGAGTCATGGAAGCAGATCCAGTAAATAGTGTCAGATGGACGAATTTATAACATGATGATAATATAATATCTACACAATTGTTTTTTTCTGTAGTTTTCAAAGTCTGCGATGGAGAAAGAGCAGGATGTAGTATTCCCCGATGCACCAAACACGAGTCAGATCAATTGGTTCTTCTCAGATGTTCAGAAGAATTTTTTATACATAAGCACATAGGACAAAGTTGAAGGGATGAACTGGATTTTCAGCTTAGATGATCAGTTTAGGCAATCCCTGAATTCAAGCCCCCTTTTCTGCAAAAAAAAACAAACCATGAAGTGTTAAGATATAATAAGATAGTCCTTTAATAGTCCCACCATGGTAAATTCAGTGAGATACAGCAGCATGGATAATACAGTAATATATTACAAGAAAGAAAACATACAGGCTCAGAATAGCAGATGGAGAACATACTAGGAGTCATAGCAACTAGGAAGGAAAGAAAAACTTCAGGATCATTTAGTTCTCTGTGCGGAGTGATCTTTGCTTAGCCCGGTGTTGATTATACAGCCTGACCGTGGTTGGGAGGAAGGATCTCCGATAGCTCCTTCTCGCACTTTCGGTGAAGCCATCGGTCAGTGCTATCACGGTCTCATATGTTATACATATATACTGAAATCAATAGGACATGGATGTAATACACAGAAGAGCTAGGTCATCGACTGTGAGCAACTCTTTGTCTCATAACTTTTCTAGGTCATGGTCCCCACGTAGCGTAAAACCGCAGCATTTTATATTACCTGTAAAGTAGAGGAGATTGTGGCTAATCTCATCCTCACATTGCAGAAAAATATCCACGATGGAAATCCTGCAATTTCAAAAACTATGGTGTTTTACAAATTGCAATATGTCAATTATACCTACAGAAATGCTAGTGTTTTCCATCTAGGTATAATAGAAGCAGAAAGTGACAAGCACTGCTTGCTATGCTGGGCCTTGGCCTTATACTGATTTCTGGACATTTTTCATTACATAATCCTACATTTCTATGTTTAGTAAGAGATGGGCTTTGACTTGTTCATCTATATTGTACTTAATATTAGCTACAAGGCCCAATACTGCAAATACTGTGAACGAGGAGCTGTCACCACTCACAAAGTGTCTGTGTTAGTAACGATTGCGGAGTAGGTTTTCTTAAACCGCTACATTGTGTCATTCATATGTTATTCCTCCTATAAATGTATAATAAATTCTACACCATCTGGCGCATTCATCTTAGATGCACCATGTCATATTGGGCACCACCAAACTGGTAACACCCAGTTGTAAATGTATTAAATAATTTCTAGGAGGAATAACAGAGGAACTATCAGCGGTTCGCTGGAGTGATGTGAGAAGAACAGTCTTCTGTAAAGTCTGACAACGATCTGGATCTTAATGGCCAATATCTAGTTCAGCCATTGCACTATATAGTCAAAAACAGATATTCTCCTTAAGGCTCAACGCTTGTATAACTTTTCTGGATCATATTTGGAAGATATTGGATGATAAGTAAGATCTAGCTGCAAAGTAAATGTAGAACATTGCAAGGTGGGGCAGTGTTTCCCAAGATGTCCTAGAAGCTCCTAATGTGACATAGACAAATAACCCTGACACATTAGCAGTCAGGAGTTGTTCCCAGACACTACGCACTCATTAGGTTTACAAATATAGAATTGCTCAAAAGAACCAATTTCCCCAGTGCTTTTCTGACAAGTCAAACAAATTACAGAGGAGCCGGCACTTGTGGTTGAACATACAGTAAACTGTGTTTTGTTGCTTTCCTTGGGGAGTTCTCAAGCACTTTCCCAATTTATTTTTGGGAGTTTCTGTGAGATCATTTTAAAAACAAACAGACGGCCAACCACAAACTTCTTATGTACAGTCATGTAGGAGCGGCAATGTCCTGACTACAAGGGGCTTTTAATCAGGCTGCGACTTTATAGGTGTCAGAAATGACAAGGTCCTTTGGACTGGACTTCAGTAAATTAAATAACATGAAGGTTATTAAAGCCAAGAATCCTAATGAGCTCCATGGACTTCAGCCATAAGGTACAGAAAGAGCACATCCACTCCTATACCTAGGAACATCCATCATACCATGCCAAGAAGCTAAATGATCATATAGAATATCCATCATATAACACTGAAAGGCAAAGTTTTAATTACACTACATTTATCAATAGAGCAAGCTTACCGGATTCTACAAATGTCATTGCTTTGTTAATCATGTAATATTGCCCTGGTTTTTATTTTATTATATATACTGACATGTCTCTACTGGTTTCACCCTTCATTAAGATATATTGGTTGGAGTAATAAATCGATGACACTACCTATATAACCTTCATGGAAATTCATTCTCAATGTACAGGAAAATACCATAATGAAGTTAAACTAGAGATGCCTATCACTGTACGGTGTGTAATAATTTATGTACTTTTTATGTCTCGTTGGCCCTTACAATCATTAGAAGTATGGCTGCTGAAATATTTACACTGGGGGGTTAGCTCGATAGAAGCAGTGGTGTCGACCCAAACAGCCCAGACAGGGGCACAAAATATGCAGCAAACTGGTTTATTTAGCAAAAAATGGAAAATAAACTTTGACTTCAGGCACAAAATAAATAAAACAAAATACAGCCTTAACTTCAGGCAAAAACAAAATAGATACCTGCTCGTCCGAGCAACTAACTAAGCAGAACCGATAACCTAACTATACGTGTGGCTTACTTCCAGCCACACGAACAAAACAGGCGCAATATAGTCTCACTGGACTCAGGGTTACAGGACAGAACCATACACCTCCTTTCACCTCATGGAACTGTATACCATCTGGCAGATCTGGCACCTGGGGCTGACATATCTGGACTCCTGTACTCTGCCTGTCACCCTCTCACAACTGCTAGAAAGACCTATGTTCTTTCCCAAGGATTTAGAAGACAGGCAGACATTTTTCATGTGTTATTTTCAAGGTCTGCTTGTTGAAACCTTGAGGCGTGCACTTGAAATTAAATAAAAAATGGTCTTTTAAAGGAGTGCTGCTCTCATAAAGATATTGAAAATCCTGGAAAAAGCTGGTTTAGCTTCCCTCCTTTCCAAAAAGGAACACCGTAGTATCATCTGTGTACAGAAACCATGTTGTCATAGTCAAGGCAAAGAGATAAAAAAATCCTGTGACATTCCCCATCATCCATGGGAGAGTTGTCATCTCTCTACATTTCTTTATTCTTCAGGGGCAGATACAGAAGAGAGATACACACCCATAGACTAACAGTAAGCTCTGTATCTCACTCCTCGTGCTCCTGTTCCTGCTCATGTGATGACTGTATGTTGTCTATAGAAGAAGTCATAGCAGCTAACTGCTAAAACTGCTAAGATGAAAAAAAAAAATACAAGACATATAAAGAAGAATATATCACCACATCTACATACAATGATGCATAGAGAAACAAGTGTCATTTGCAAAACAAATCAATGTCCACAAAAGTATTGACCATGTACAGAATGACTGATATTCTCCAAAGCTGCTGAGGCTCCTTACTTCTTAAATGTATTTTCCTTTATCTTTGGTTCTCATTTGAGCACAATCATTTGTTCCCTTATTGAGGTCCCACAAGACTGTGTTTGTTCTTTTGAGAAACTTCAACGTGCCCAGATCTTTTCTGTAAACTGCTATTCTTGTTGGACAAATAAGTAGATTAGCAAATTCTGGATTCCTGGCCTCTATTCTTTCCTAGATATGGCGCTACTGCCATTTTTCCTAAGAAATTTCTAGTAACTGTATTTACTGAGTTATATTTAACCATAGTCATGCATGAAATATTGACATACATTATAAACCAGCTCCATATGTAGGTTTCCAGCAAAAGAGTAATAAAATATGTCTTCAATTAATGATGTTTCAATTAAAATGAGTCACATATAAAATGTTGCTATTTCTTATTGACATGTACAGTATTTCATTCCAAGTGGCCAGGGGTGAACCGAGGCTTTCTGATGTCTGAGGCAAAAATTGAAATGTCCACCTTCCTCCAAAAAAAGAAAACGGAAACTACAGCATCAACAGCGAAATCTGGAACAGGCACATGACCTCTCCTTGGCTGCCAATGCCAGACTCCCATCCAAGCCTCCAAAATCCAGTCAGCTGACTTAACACAATGCACATGTTTAGGTCTGCATGTGCACCTTATAGCTGGCACTTATAGACTGAACAGGAAGGAGGCCTCACTTTACTTCCACATAGGTCCAGAGGCAAGACCCATGAAACCTGAAGTAAAATTTTAACTTGGGTTCACACTCAAATCACCTTCATTTTTGACAAAATAATAATTATATATTGGTTATGGAAAAGTCTTTGGAGCAAGTATCAGAAAATGCAGGATCTGGCTGATAACAGAGAGCAGTAGAACTAGCTGATCAAATAGGCTTGAACTGAATTTGGGATCCAAATTATAATCACATAAACTGTACAAGAAATAAACTCTCCAGAATTAGAAACCAAACCAAAACCCATGATAAACTTAAAAGGCAAATTGGAAACAGAAAGGCAAAAGTCCAGGGAGACGAGCGAGTTTCCAGTATTTAGCCAAATGTCAGTTCCTAGAGGTCACAAAAGAGCCAGAATCAGAAGGCCAACAGTTTTCTGGTATGAAGCCAGAGGTCAGTATAAAGCTGTGCAGCACAATCAGGTCAAGAGTCAAAATATTTAGAACCAAATAGCAGGCACCTGCTGGCGAGGGAGAGGGTGCAAATATGTCTCCTCAGCTGCTAATTGGATAAGGCCTAAAGAACTCAGGCACTGACAGGTCTGCTTGGTAACCTATGAGCAATAGTAGCTAATCTGAGATTCCTAACAACATCAAAGTCAAAATGACACCAAGATCATCATGACAGCTTTTACAGAACCATAGCAATTCACAGATAAAAACACTTTTCAAAATGGAGATCTGCAGGATTTAAACCTGAACATCTCAATTCCTGATAGCAATTGTAACAGCTAATCGCTCCGGATCTATAGGGGCTTTGATGATGATCTTGGCATACTTTTAAAGATGAGATTCTTATCTTTAAAATGAATCTTCTAATTAGCCCTTATGAATCCTGAGATATCAGCAATAGTAGCAAGGATCTATTACATACATCCTTGGCTACTGAAGTGCCTCCATGGCAGGAAGTATGACATACATCCTTGGCAGGGAAAGAGTTAAACAATTAAAAATGCATTAAGTGGACAATCACTTTTTGGCTAATCACTTGAATGAGTCTGGGATACAATATGTATGTATGTATGTACAATATGTACCTATGGATAAAAGATGTGTCATTTCTGAGAAACCCTTTTGTTTCTATTAATCTCAGATGATCCATCTAACTTTGTAAGTTACCTTAAAATATACAATAAAGGGAAAGGCCAAATCCATAAACTTTTTTCATAGTAGTACACCAGTCACAAGGTAAGTTGAGCATCTGGCTTGTCATGGTAGGCATCAGTATCTTAGCAGTGGTGGCAGAATTTCAGTTAAGTGTCCATTCAATTTATCAGTAAATGCAAGATACGAAGACCGTGCTGACTGTATCACTGACAGACATTATAAGGAAGATGTTTGTTCTCGTACCGTGTTAGCCAGTGGGTAGGAAATATAAAAAAAAAAAAAAAAAACTTGATAGGCTTCAGTAGTTGATACCTTTTTAATGGCTAACTAATAATGATGACAAATTACAACGTTTCGGAACTCTCGGCTCCTTTCTCAAGTAAATTTAAAAACCATTTCTGAAGGATGCATATTTATGTACAAAAGGACACATAGGGATAAAATTCTAGGAGGAAGGGGGGATAGAGGGTTATTAATTATTGGTAGAAACAATGTAAACAATTCCAGGTTTTTATCAGTTCTCAGGTCAGTGATTTCTGTAAGATGCCATAAACCCATGTGACAGATTTAACCCCTTCTCCAGTGTTTGAAGTAGGGTCATAAGTTTATACTCATAAATCCGTCGCTCTTTCCTTGATTTAAAATTCCCTCTAAAAAACCAAAATTTTCATGTGATCGGTGATATTATGATCCTCATTGCAGAAATGTTTTGATACGGGAAGGTCCATTCTTTGTTCTCTAATTGTATGGCAATGTGAATTCATACGCATTCTAAGCTGCTGTCCGGTCTCTAAAACATACAGATTTTCAGTGGGACATTTGGTGCACATTATTAAATACACTACATTAGGTGTGTTACAGGTGAACGTACCTCGGATTTGATATTCCCTGTTAGCATTTGGTATCTCTATCCTGTCAGTGGTCAGTATTTGAGGGCAGGTTTTGCATCTCTTCTGTCTGCATGGAAATGTACCTGTGTTAGTTGGAGGTGACAGTGAGCTTCTAACAACCATATTCCTGAGGTTTGGTGGCTGTCTGTAGCACAGGAGAGGGGGGTCTTGAAATATGGATTTTAGACGGTCTTTTTGTAGTTGTGGATGTAATTTGCATATGATTCCTCTCAGCGTCTCCAGGTGTGGGTTATATGTGAAGACCAGGGGCACCCGATTGTTTTCCTGTTTGGTATTATATTTTAATAAATTTGATCTTGGTATTCTGGTGGCCCTGGTGATTTGGTTATCAATTGTTCTTGGATGGTAACCATGCCTCAAGAATGTGTTTTTAAGGCCTCCAAGGTGTTTGTCTCTATCTGCAGGGTTTGAACATATGTGATGGTATCTGATGGCCTGGCTGTAGACAATGGAGTTCTTTATGTGTTTAGGATGAAAGCTATCCCATCTTAGGTAGGTTGGTCAATCGGCTTCCGATACAGTGATGTCTCAATTTTGTTGCCCTGTATCTTGATGACTGTGTCCAAGAAGTTTATTTCAGAGAAGGAGTGATTGAGCGTCAGGTTGATGGTGGGATGGAACTGGTAGAATTGTTCATGGAAGGTTTTCAGCTGTTGTTCAGACCCAGTCCAAATGATTAGGATATCGTCAATAAAGCGATAGTAGGCCAGAGGTCTGATGGTGCAGGTGGATAGAAAGTCACTCTCAAGCTTGGCCATGAAGAGATTAGCGTACTGTGATGCCATTTTACTCCCCATTGTGGTGCCAGTCTGCTTTAAATAGATGCTGTCACAAAAAGACATTAGTAATACTGTATATACGTGGATATACATGAGATGATGCTGAAGTCATAATGTGTATACACTGATAGACATGATGATAAGATGTTACAGTCATACTCTATATACACTGATAGACATAACACTGTAATCATGCTGTATATACACCTATAGACATGATGAGATGATGCAAAAGTGTCACGTACGAATCGTCCCAGCACGTGACATGGGTGGGGCTGTCGGGTTAACTCATTCTACTCACTCAATATTACACTCACCTTTCACTCAGGCTGCAAATTGAGCATAAATAGTGCCGCAACATGGCCGACACACCTCAAATAGATGTTTTGTAGTAATGCTGTATATACACTGATACACATGATAAGATGATGCTGTAGTAATATTGTATATGTTATGTCCCTCCATAAACTACTATTCACCTGTGAAGTACCTGGACAGTGGTAACAGAATACCATGAGTCAGATGATGTATGTGCCTAATGGATCTCAGGACTAGCTCCATTTTTCGTTAACTCCATGGGATGCATTTCTATAGACTAATCTGTGGGCTGTACGGTTTCTTTCTTAAATAACAAAAAAAAAATCATACAAAAAAACCCTGAATTTAATACCAAACAATATCTTCTGTGGGAAAAAAATAACAAGCCTGGTTTTTTTTATAATTTGGGAGAACTGTCTTAGGCTATGATCACAGGTTCATTGTGGTTCTCATTCATAATAGAAGACATGATGATCTCCTGATGATTCTATCATATGATGGACCACATAACTTACAATGTGGTCTGCTTACATACAATGTGATGTTCATTTCTTCCCTTTAAGATCAATAAACTGCCATTTCCAGAAGGTCAAATGTGTTAACATGACTTCCAGTAATTCTGGCACATACTGCATAACAATTTCTACATAGAATTGGTAACGTTATGGAAACACTAGGAAACATCCACGTCCTCTCCTCCAATACAACTTATGGTAGAATTGCTATGGGCAGAAGAAATGTCTACCTACCATCTGGTCTCTGGCAAGCTCCTGGAGCGTGGAAAAGATTCAGCTTTCTGAAGATAAAACTGTTTCCAGGGTTGAAAGTTAAAGCCAAAGTGCCTAGAGTGTGTGTAGAAAAGTAGGTCTGACCATCTGTACACCGACAAATCCCAAGGATTTATGAAATGGTTCCTTATTTATTGCATAGGTTTTCTTTTGTTTGAAAACATCTTCAAAATGAATATGTAATGCTATAGTTAGAGGAACCCTTTAGGAAAACTGCTAAACTGTGTTATGTCTGGAGCATGGTCTGAATAGGTGGTGAATGACTTGTGGAGTTCATGTTTTGTTTTTTGTTTTTAAGATCCCAGTGTTATCCAATGAATGCAGTCTCGGGCTTTTGCACCTTCTCTGACAAGGTGGCTGGACTTACCTGAATGAAGATGTTACTTAGGATGTGGCTTAAAAGAAACCTCCACGGATAAACAACTTTTCATAAATGAATACTACATGTAACTATAAGAATCTTTGTAATATATCTTAAAGGGGCTCTATCATTGGAAAAAGTCATTTTTAACTAATCACATCCTCGCAAAGCCTTTAGAAGGCTATTCCACACCTACCTTTTGTATGTAAATTGCCTCAGTAGATTTTGAATAAGTCTGTTTTTATTCATATGCTAACTAGCTTCTCCGTGCACCCCGGAAGTCTCTTCGTGCACTGTCTTCTGTATATACAGCACAGGCTTCTGATGACTCCTCCTCCCTGCTCTCACACATAGCACACAGTAGAGAGAGGAGAGCTGGCTAACAACTTTCTGTACACGGAGAAACTAATTAGCATATGGAGTAAAAACAGACTTATTCAAACACTACTGAGGCGATTTACATACAAAAGGTAGGTGTGAAATACACTTTCTAAAGGATATTTAAAGATTTGATTAGTTAAAATGACTTGCCAATGATAGAGCCCCTTTAAGGAGATCTGTTTCCTTCACCACTTATTAAGCTGTTCTCCTGCACTCTTATCATCAATTTGACTGTTGGTTTACATTATATCCATCTCTGTATTAAGCCTCACACATAAACCGCTATGAAAGGGGGAGGAGGGAGTGAGATTCTCCTGACATCTGGCTAGTTGATTTATTGCCTCATTTTGTGTACTCTTAGCCTCTTATCTACAACTAAGTAGTGTTGAAAAGGCAAGAAATAGTAGAGGGTAACAGCAGCAATTATATTAGTGTCTTTTCTATCCCTTCTTCATAACCTAAAATGGAGAAAGTAACTGCCTGAAAAGTGGAAAAGAAAACATATTTCTTTAATAAGACGTATTACAAAGTTTCACATTTTAACCTGTAATATTCATTTATGCAACATTGTTTATAACTGGAGCTATGCTTTCAGATACTACATTGTTCACTAATGTGCCAAAATTTTGGGTCTTTCTTGGCAGAGACTAAGCTGTAAAATAGTCTAAAAGTTCACCAGATTATTTATCCAGCATCAGTAACTGTGATAAATCTGATGCATTTTAACCCGGTCTAGTGTAAGTCCAAGAGTATATTTGCCCCCAGTGTATCTATTTCACATGTAGGGTTCCTGGAATGATATAATGCATAGAATCCAAAGTCTAGTGCGATTGCTTGAACTGTCTCACTCCTAAAACACCAGGTATGTCCATGAGCAACCCAGACTTCTCATTGATTTAGATGAGAACTGTGTAATGATTCATTTCCTCTATGGCGGCACTGGAGAGAACCTCTCCAGACAGCTTGTCCTGGACTGGCTTAGGTAAGCAAAAATGCCCCCCGGGGCCCTGGTATAGCGCCGCCTGAAGCGGTCGCATCATGGGAGGTGCGGCGCTGCCTGTATTGCAGGAGCTCAGAAACTGTGCGGCTGCCATAACTACCAGGCTTGTTGGCAATGCCTGCGAGCAGTGCATTAAGTAATCTGATGCTCTGAAAATATCTGGTCTACAAACAAATAAAAATTAAAAAAAATTTCCCCACAAATGGTGTCATTACCATGTACAATTTGTCCTGCAAAAAATAAGCCCTGATATGGCTTTGTGAACAGAAAAATTAAAAAGTCATGGGTTTTTGAAGGATAAATTGAAAAATGGCAGCGGTGGAAAGGAATTAAGGGACCCTTCTCAAAAGTTACTGTCCGAAGCAGCGACCTGTTAAACAACAGTCCTGCTTTTTGGAGCACGCTGGCCTTTCTTAGAAGTGAAGTTCGGTATAGTTAAGGATCTTTTAGCTGTAGGTTATGAAAGCTTGCATAACGTATTAAACATTATCTCCACAATTTGATACTGTTATTTCAAAAGAAAACTTCACCATTACACTAAAAGATTCTACTTGTAGCTCGGCAGCTTTGTGATTATGTAAAACATTTACACAATGAATGCAGTTAGTATATTTGCTCACAGGCTCGAATAATCTACTTTTCAGCAGCCATCCATTTATAAGAATTGTGAAAGAATGTAATGTGGGATACTGCGAATTACCAAGATTTCCATCACATGCCCCATAGTTCAGGAACGTTCTTAGAGATGTAAAGTGCCGCGAGAAGAATAAAAGAGATAACGGCATTCCTGGCATGTACGTTTTATTTAAAGTGAACGTCCTCTTAATAGGGACAAACTTCTGCGGTTAGGATTTATTATTATACTGTTAGTAGACAAAGCTCTGTATTTCTCCTGTAGAGCGTCAAAATCTCGGCAAAAAAAATGGCTACCTCCAACCACTACATAAAATGGATCCTAATGGCAATAATGTGGTCCTGTTGGTTTTTCTGTCATGGTGTCCATTAATTTAGGAGACAAAATATATAGATATATGTTGCCCGGCCTTGCTGACTGAACCTGTGACATGCTTCTAAAGGAACCTTGAATACAGATACACATAGACTGAGGCCTGGCTCATATCTGCGTAGAGTATTCCGCTCAGGGAGTCCGCTTAGGGCCCCCCAAATGGAATAATGACTGAATTAAAAAGCGGTGAGCAGTGAAAGCACACGGACCCGATCCACTGTAATGGGGTTCTTGTGTCTTGATTTCCACACAAGTCATGTGGAAAGAAAAGTAGTTCTTGAAGTACTTTTCTCTCTGCATGACTCGTGCGGACACCGCACGGAAAACACATGGGCCCCGTTGTAGTCTATGGGGTCCGTGTGCTTTCACTGCTCACCGCTTTTTAATGCATTTGCTATTGCGTTTGGGGGGTGTCCAAAGGTGGACTCCCCGAATGGAATACCAAACATAGATTTGAACCAGGCCTAATGTGTTATCAGCCGCTGGTGGATGTATCTTTTGACATGGTTGATGGTTTTATAAGAACCACAACCTTATCAATTATCAGTGTTAATGGTGGATACAATAAGTTTACATCTGGCAAATATATCACTGTGCACCGTATACTGATGTACTATGATACTGGAGAAATGTAAATTACTACTAAATGCCTAGTCATCTGGCGGGTGTTACTGTAAGACTTTCATGTAGTATTACCCTAGTAAATTAGGAAGATTTATCTAAGGAGATTAGTAAGACTAGCCTAGTATAAGCTTTTGGAAACCATTTCATCCAGCTCTCCAGACTTCAGTATTGTGTTCAGCAGAAACATTGTCTTTCTAGGAAACTTGAGGCTGATTCTTGTTTTTGCAGGACCATCTTCTAGGAATATATAACAACGTGTGTGTCAATGATGGAACAATAAACCACTGTGGGGCTCACACTTCTACCTTCAGATCTTGGAAGGATTAAAATTTTTGTGAAAGTTTTAAAAATTTTAAAACATTTAGAAGGAAGAATAAGACCACCAGCATCAGATGCAAGGGTAACATGAAAATGGGGGTGCTGTGCCCTCATCTGAACGGACTGTTGTTCACATATGCACAATGCTGCTCTGTTCAATCTCTATCAGACTGTTGGAGATCACTAAGCACAGAATTTAGCTATCTTCATCAGTAACATTAAGCATGTGCGACCACCACTTCATACAAACAGGGGACATGAGACATTATCCTCATGATGGATGGGCGTCCTAACAGTGAGAGCCCAAAGATTAGTCACTTGGCACCTATCCCATGTATGGGTGCTGACTTGTTACATTGGGGCAACTGAAATGGTGATGGTAACTTGTAAGTGTAAGGAAACTGGCTTCGGACATCAGGTAATGAAGACTGATCTGTGGCCATGAGTATTTTATTTTTTTTCATTTCACTGAAAAACTAATAAAGCAGCATCCAAAGAATCAAATTTGTGATGGTTTTTAGAATCTAAACATCAGTGGGGGCCAAATAGTAAATCTATCAGTAGTTCTCAGAGTAGGGACCAGAAAAACTTAAAGAAGACCTTTCAGGTCCTTGGGCACCTGCAATTTTATATACCGCTAGAAAGCTGACAGTATGCTGAATTCATTGCAACCGCTTTCCCGTTATGTACCCCTGATGAAGAGCCATCAGTGCCGTTAGCATAGCTCTTCACTGTTAGAAGGGCGTTTCTGACAGTCTGTGAGGAACGTCCCTCCTGACAGTACTGTCTGTAGCACTATACTGTTAGACTACATACCAAATAAGTGAAATATAAGTACATACGTTACAAATTGCTCTTCAATCTGTTCGGTTCCATAACATGCTGCAGGAGACTGGACTTCATTTTCAATGTAACAGGTTTTCTATAAAAGTTATTTAAAAAATGCAGACATGGTAACCATTCACCTTCATAGGAAATAATGCATGAAGACAAAATGACTATATGAAGCCAATGTGGGTAGTAATTCATTGGACTTCATGGATAAAGGACAAGTACACCAGAGACTATGTATACACCTGTTGTATATACTGTATTATTTCACATAGGTCACCATTGACTGGGTGATATATTTGAGACTGTACATATAGAAAGCCACAGCTCCAATCATATATCATCGATGTCCTCAGTACTTGCTATATATTCTTATTATAACGCGCCAACAATGTAAGTTGCTGTAAATGAATTACAGTGAATAGTTCTGTTAAATGAGAAGTTTCGTTCTTTATTAGTCCTCTGCGGCTCTTTGTTTTAAGCGCTCAAAACCTGAAACGTTATCCTATCCTGAGACACAGAAAGGACATTCGAAGCTTTCCCAGCTATCAGCAGTTTCTTTCAGTGGACCCCGGCCAATTACTTGGTGCACTCATGTAAAACTAATCCCAAATAAGTGCCTTATAAATAATAAATTCGTAGTCATTCCAGGGTGTCCAAAACCATTACATATAGGCCAAAAACATGACTCTCAAGCAGATTACAGATCAGTGTGAGAAATAAGCAGAAATACCAAGGTTCTTATAAAGAAACATTTATTATACAATAGGTCTCCTTGTCGGCTCAGTATTGATTCCGCAGATGATTGCTGCCCTCTTGAATCTCTGTGATAACACTGTCCATGGCTTTCACGTCATCAGCTAATTCTGCACATACTTCACCAGTCGCCACATCTGTAAAAAGTTGCTGGGAAGAAAGAGACGAAGAAGTAAAAAATCAGAGGTTAATGTAGACATACCAAAGAAAAGATCAAGATAAATGATCACCAAAACGGCTTTAGAATAATCATGTATTAATATATATTTTATGGAAATCAATTTGACTTGATCTTCATATCACGTAAGTGATAAGTAGCTAAATAAACGTAATTTGCTTGGGAGATAGTATGCCAGCACTTAGTGTACGGGTTTCTGGACCACATACCACTTTTACCAAGCACATGAAACCGGCAAAATGAAATTTCCTGACATGTGCATCCCTCAAGCAATTTATCTGGGCGTGTAAGTGAGCATTTTACCCCACACGTGTTGCATTAATTTATAGAATTGGCAGCTGATGGTGAAATGGGAAAATTGCAATTCTATATGTAATTGCAATTTTTTTTTTTTGCAATATGTTGCTCCAATCTTGTATCAGTGACAAATACTCCAAAAGCTGCAGTACTCAGGATAGCTCGCACAACAGTTTTTGGAGAGTATCTATCTGCTGGACACAACATACTAGGCACTGAAAGTGTATCTCTAGAAAAACTGCAGTTAGCGGCATATAAGTATCCCAATCCTGCCTGTATTTGCAACCAGTGATATCTGTGGATATAGTACAGCTAGAACTGCAACCTGAGTGTTAGTGATGAGAACCTCCTACAGCACCTGAAGCAAGTTTCCATAGTTTATAATGCCCGATATATAACTGTCTGTAGAGACCCCCCAAGCCTTATTTTCCCTGCTTTATATACAGCCTATATACTATCACAGTGCAACGCAGGATACAGCTTTCATAGCAAGGGTGAGAATAAAGAAATGCAGGATTTCACAGAAAGGGGCAAAATATGTAGAGTATATTAAAAAATGTATTATGATGCAAACGCTGCTATAAAATGAAAAGTTGTTAAAAAGTTTACTTATGCTTTAAAGACACAGTAGTAAAAGGTAAAAAAGTGCAAAACATTGTATAACATGCTAAAGCACTATAACAATATCAGTCCTAGTAATGGGATACGCTGTATTACAGGTAATGTCCACGTAAGACACTATACAAGGTGTAACTATTAGGTTAACAATAGGTTACAATATACTCCTGATACTACAGTAATGTATGAAGGCGACAAGGAGGATGGCCATCCTTAGTGTGAAAGATTAAAGTCTTCACTAAGGTTTTATTTTAGCTGAAGACAAACTCATTCAGGAAGGAACGTCTGGCTCTAAGTAGTCCAACCGCTGTGGATGTTTTCCTCCTTCCTTCCTCTTGTTATGGAGAGCAAGGACGGCTGAGAAGTCAGACATAAACCAACCTTGAGACTATGTCACTAAGATCTTTTGCTGATGTATAAATGACATACTTTCAAATAAAGCTGATATAGAAGAACACGATCATAGCAGCCCAGTATTCCTGACACCGTATAACCACTAACTGGTCCCAACTTCTATTCTTAGTAGTAACTGCAGAAATAAGACATTCAGTTCTTGACTCTTAAGCTTTCTAAGATCTTATTTAAACTGTCCAATTTCAATGTCTTGCCACCCAGAAGCAGCAGGACCAGGCTGATCTATTCTCACTATAGGAACACTGCGTTTTTTTGCTTTTATTTTTATTGTTTACAGTGTTTCCAGCCCTCGTGGTCATTTTTGTGATGGTCTTCATACTTACAAACATCAAGTTGTCCCTTAAGGACCAATCTTCTAAATCCTCTAAGTACTTTAAGTATTAATTGAAATCTGAACTCGAGTAATCCTGCCTGTTCTGTTTGTCCACTGGAAATTGTTTGGATGGCGGTTACGACCCCACATTCCCGAATACACATTTGGCTGGATAAAATATGCAAGTTAAATGTAAGAGAGGAAGGAGGGGAAGCAGCTTTTAGACACCACTGCCTTTTCCCGAGGTAAAACTGGGAACACTGACCATACATAAGTTCCTTAAAGAGGACACGTCACAAGGTCTAAAAAAAAAGCCCAATAACATAGATCATCTGATAGGCGCTGTCACCACAAGCACCCTGTTCAGCCATATCAGACAAAAATCCTAATATAAGGCTCTAGTAGCCAAGTGGGTGGTAACATTGCATGACATACAGCACACAGTGACTCCATCCCCAAAGAAACCACAGTGTTACCGCCACTTGGTTATTATGCTATAACGTCACTAATAGGGCTTATATCTTTGGAATGGCTCAACATATTTAGATAACAATAAAACAATACTCAGGGTAACATCACCCATCAGATAATGTATTTCATTGTAAAGAAACTGCAAAAGATTTAACAAATTCTAGTCAAGGGATAAGGTAAAAAAATGACCAATTATCTACCTGACAAGCCCCTGCCATTCCAGTGCCGTGGCTCTAGACATCCATGACAGTCTTTGTACTGTTACTTACTAGAGATGAGCGAACAGTAAAATGTTCGAGGTTTGATATTTGTTTCGAGTAGCCCTTCAATATTCCACTACTCGAATCGAATATCGAACCCTATTATAGTCTATGGGGGGAAATGCTCGTTTCAGGGGTAGGCAACGTTCGATCAAATTATACTTACCAAGTCCACGAGTGAGGGTCGGGCTGGTTCATCCGAGAAGTCTTCTCCTTGCAGCGTCCCCGTGGCGTCTTCCGG
Source organism: Leptodactylus fuscus (assembly GCF_031893055.1). Taxonomy (NCBI): domain Eukaryota; kingdom Metazoa; phylum Chordata; class Amphibia; order Anura; family Leptodactylidae; genus Leptodactylus; species Leptodactylus fuscus. The sequence goes on from NC_134267.1 coordinate 44,493,775, forward strand.
CTCTTCATTCACTCTGCCAGGCATCGGGCCTGGACAGAGCCGACTGCGCATGCTCACACTACAAGCGGACATACGCAGTCGGCTCTGCCCAGGCCCGATGCCTGGCAGAGTGAATGAAGAGCCGGAAGATGCCGCGGGGAAGCTGCATGGAGAAGACTTCTAAAGGTAGGAGAAGAACCAGCGTTGATTGGCCGACTGTATAGCATTCGGCCAATCAATGCTGGTTCTGCATCGAACTTTTACATTCAAATAGCGAGTGGTACTTGATCGAGTACGAGTATTTCAAACACTGTAGTATTCGATCGAATACCTACTCGATCGAGTACTACTCGCTCATCTCTAGTACTTACCAAATAACATCAAAATGTCCTCTCTGCAACCAAGTATGGAAAGACCATGGAGGAACTAGCTGGAAGCACCGAAACAGCGGGGAAGTTACCAGATAAGTAAGAGGTTATTGTTTTGTATGGGATTTTCCCACCTTTGTCAGATTTTGTCTGATCTTGGACAGCTCCTTTGAGTGAAGATATCTTCCAGACAGACTCACTCATTCGTATATAACACTGACATCAGAACAGATGGTGAACTGTGATAAAAAGGTTCCTAAAATCAACCCCAGTACAATGGTATATAACATAAAAATGTAGAATGACCGTAGAAGCCGCTCTCAGCTTTCATGATCATAATTAGGTAACAAGACCGAGAATGGTCAACTGAATGGAATTTCCTGTTTTCTCTTATAATTAAACCAAAGGGTTTAGTTGATGGGGAGGGTATAGCTAAGATCATAGAGAGAAATCACTTGGAGAGGCGCCGCTACCTCATTAACTCTCACGGGCTAATGAAATATTACGTTATTATGAGCAGCGCTGCTTAACCAAATGTGTGCCAGTGAACTTCCAAGTGGATCTACATTCTGTGAGATAATCTACTTCACTTCTATATATCCCACTATTAACTGTTCATGATGACCACATTTATAGCCTTGAGAACAGGGATGGTACAACCTGCGAAGCCAGGGGTCACATGTGGCCCGAGCCATAAAAGCTCACAATCCAAAGCTTTGTTCTTCATCTCTTACACGATATAAAGTAGAGGCAACAATTGTGTGTATCACAGATATTGGCATTCAGATGAATAAAATCAAGTCTTAGTCAAGACACTGATGCTTGGTTAAGCAGTCATCACAATATGGCTTCTTCTTGTATGGTTTCAGAAGCAGTCTCACCATAGATTTGTATTTACAACATATCTATAGTGTCGTCCATTTTACCATTACATATTTGTATCCAGACTGGTATAGTTTGTAGTATCGATCCATAGATACTGAATAAAACAGGGTCTAACCTTTGCTTTAGATGACAGGCCACGCAGATTAAGACGAGCGGAGGACAACATCTGTACGGCTTCCTGCGGGTTGGACTTCTCTTTGCTGCATTTTATTGCCACTATAAAATATAAGGAAGTGAAAAATATTAAACACAGTGGACATTAAAAAAATTAAAAAAAAAAAAAAAAAAAAGAACATGCGGAAGATATTATAGGAAATCCACAAACTGTAAATAAATTAATATCACCCCAAAATAATTTATTCATGAATAAAAAGACATTTAACAAAAATGGTCACTGACTTGTCAACAAACTTTTCATGACTCAATAGTACAGTGAATTTTAAACCTTGTAATACACATTTATACTGTACTATTTGGTAGTATACGGAGTAAGCAGAGTTCTTACTGAAAAATATTTTTCTAACTTATCCTAAGGATAGATCATCAATATCAGATCAGTTGGGGACAACACCCTGCACCCCCACTAGTCAGCTGTTGTGAGCAACTGATAGAGAGAGAATAGAGCAGGTAGCAGACAGCTCCATTCTCTGCATAGTGGCCAAACCAGGAGAATTTAGCTTTGTTCCACTTGAACTGGAGCTGAGCTGCACGGACTTGGTTCAGACACTGCAATGAGAATGGAAACATCTGTTTCCTGCTGCATTCTATGTGTTTGAGCTTATAAGAACAGCTGATCGGTGAGGGTGCCAGGTGACCCACACAATGCTGATATTGAATACTTGTGCTTATCATCAATGTTTCTAGTCTGGAAAGACTCTTTAATAAAACAGTCAAACCGGTGTAGGCAGAAGATGGTAGGGGTTGCAAAACAAGTGCACTAGGGAGATGAAGGCCACACCCCAGTGCACCAACTGTCCTATCTGCTTAGGGTTTTGACCCTTTAGTGACAGGTGTCTGGCTGTGGGTACATAGTTAGACATTCTGCTTCTGAGAGAACGGGAGACCCCTGGGTTATTCCAATGCATGTAAATGTAGAAAGTCAATTGCAGTAGAATAAAAAAAAGTCTATGTCATTCACTAAAGTGTTAATGTTTTCTCTCTCCAAATCCACAAGAATGACATACTTAGAGGGGTTGTCTGAGATTAAAAAAAAAACAAACCCTAACATTTAAACATTAAAATAACCCCCCTCCCCACACACTTACTTTATATATTACTTGCATCATCAAAAATGCATATTTACCATTAACACTGGGGTGGTCACGTGACCGACCCATCCACATTTTCATAGAATCCTGTGACGTTTCGTTTCACCGCTTCTGGAAATGGAGCATCACATACTATATCCCATCCCCCTCCATTCCCCGCCCATCCCCTACCCTCAACTACACCCCTCCCTCCGTCATACTTACCTTCCTTCATGCTGGAATATCCGGTCACAGAGCGTGATCTTCATCTTGGGCATGCGCAATAGAGTTCCCGAGTGATTGTGGGCTATTCCAAATGTGTGGGCTGCCTGGTGACGTCACAAAGATGTCTGACGATGCACGCATGCGCAATGGCAAGAAAAGCCAGCATGTCTTACATATTGAATGTACTTGCGATTCCCCTGTGAAGAAAATTAGTCAATGCACATTGCTTAACTCACTTCACAGGTGGATCTCTCAAGTACACCTAATATGTAAGACATGCCGGCGCTTGTTGTCTACTGCAGGTCTTATTTTAATTAGCTTTTATTGGAAAACAATATACAGTGAGGGAGTCTGTGAGTCAGGGGAGGTGTGCTGAGTTAGAGCTAGGAAACTACAGATGGCTGCTAATGATGTAGTCGGTGGGCTAGCTAGGGAAACAGGGAGGGGAAAGTGTGTGAGAAAGGGAGGGGGTCAGTGAGAGGAGGAGGAGAAGTGAGGCATCATGGAACTTGTAGGAAACCAAGCACAGGAAGTGATGGATGTCAACAAATTCAGAAGAAGCTGACTGAGAACTCCAGGAATCACTCAAAACCCGTATTTGGGTGCATGTATTAACCTATTAATAGCACTAACTGACATTTTTTGAAAAATGTTTTTTTTTCTTGGAAAACCCCTTTAATAATATGTTTATCACTGTAATATACTCAGTAACATAGTGGTGGCAGTTGAATATGCTTTAGGGAGGTCTTAGAGTGCCTTTAAGCTATTCACATACAATGTTATACCAGATACACAGATACCTTGCAGTATATTTAGACTATATGGAACACATGAAGAAGGGGACATGTCCCGGATATTTTAGCATAAAGATCAGCTGACCTTCTTCATATGGTTTGCTACATCAGTGTCTGAAACTCAAGCAGAAATTCTAGATATGCCAAGACGTGGTCTAGAACCTTCATTGAATACAAAAGCAAGTTCCACCTGCACACGACTAAGAAGCCCTAAGCCTCCATTGACACTGGTAGGAGTGTCGAGTTTGTATTCTCACTATTTGGATATTTAGATTACATGAGGGAAGTCCTTTGGAGGGAAATTAGGTCCAATGTCACAATTATTAGGCTACTACAGTATAGCTGACCTTGGAGGATGAAGGTTATCTAGAACATTACAACAAAATGGTGAGCATGGAGACAATGAAAAATTTCAACAGGAATGTTCTGCTCATATCTCTGAAGTTCTGATATCTTACAGAGACTGGTAATCCTACACTGCGGGGGGGGGGGGGAGGGGGGGTACATATGTTATTATATAATTATACATGTCCATTAAGCAAAGTGTTGAGAAAGCATTAGTTCATTAGACAAATAAACCGCAATAGAGCGACCAGGGAGTGTGATAATAAATGAATCATAGGCATAGTGATGACATATGGGGTGAATGCATACATGCCATAATACGGGTCTGTTCCATGTTTATAATGGATGAAGTAATTAGCTATTGCCTCTTCTGCTGATGATAGGTTTCCGTAACACAGGTCAAGTGAAATATGTCATACAAGCCTGTAGCCAGAGCTGACACAGTGAACTGGGGGCAGGAAGTAACTGTAGGACAAAAACTAATTACAGGATGCCTGCTAGCGACTTTAATGAATCAATTAAACAAGACAAATCTGGAGAGAGAAATCCATAACGGAAACCTTGTCTTTTTGTCTTTGAAAGCCGCATTAAAGGGAAGTGAACACTTAAAAATGAACCCATTTCACTTTCATTCCAAACCTACCAGTTTTCAGCCAAGACTGTGAGAATTTTTGTTGCATGTCCAAATGTGTTAGAGGATTAAAACTAAATGCAATGCTATAAAAAGTGACTCTGGGTGTATTATGAATTATTGAATTAATATAGAAAGGTAGAAGACTGCTGCTACTGCTATCCAAGAGCAATGTGCATGCTTGTAATACCAGCTCTATGATCAAGGCCCAATATTTTGCCGCAAATACAGTATCTAACAGTCATATAGAATGTCATAGTAACAAGTCAAACATGGTGGCAGTGATAAAACACAATAGTATTTATACAGGAACATAGTGTTAAATATTAGAGATGAGCGAACACTGTTCGGATCAGCTGATCCGAACAGCACGCACCCATAGAAATGAATGGAAGCACCTGTGATGCTGACGTTGCCGGCGGCCGGCCGGCGTCACAGGTGCTTCCATTCATATCTATGGGTGCGTGTTGTTCGGATCGGCTGATCCGAACAGTGTTCGCTCATCTCTATTAAATATGCTTGCCTTCAGACATTGTGTTATACAGCCTGATGAAGGGATCATTTTAGTTATCCCGAAAGCTCGCAATATGTCATCATTTTTTAAGTTAGTCATTAATAAAGGTATCAACTACTGAAGACCCCCAAAACTACTGAAGACCCCCCAAATTTTTATTTCATATCCACTGGCTAACACGGTACAAAGACATTTTTACTTTAAAGAGTTTGTACAAGTACACTTGGATGTCTATTGCTGTCAACTGTACTGACAAATGCAAGTTGTAGAATTGTGATTTCCAAGGAGAAATCTGTACATTTTTTGCACCATTTTATGGTAGACTGTTCAGGAACATCAAACTCAATTCCCTCTGAAGACGCTGCCTGCTCATACTCATAAATCATAACTTCGTAAATTAGCTTAATTTTGGCAATTCTATTGAAATATAACTTTTTATTATTGCTAATGATGGTAGGTAGAATGCAAAGAAAAATTGGTTGTCCCATTGTAAAAGTTTTTGGATCGGGGAACACGGTGGCTCAGTGGTTAGCACTGCAGCCTTGCAGCGCTTGGGTCCTGGTGTTCAAATCCCACCAAGGGCATAAAAAACCATCTGCAATGAGTTTGTATGTTCTCCCCGTGTTTGCATGGATTTCCATCCCATATTTCAAAGACATACTGATAGGGAAAAATGTACATTGTGAGTCCTATGTGGGACTCACAATCTACAAAAGGAAAAAAAAAAAAAAAAAGTTTTTGGATCTTCTGCTCTTCTCCTTCGACCTTTCCTGCAACCTGAACATGTATCAGCAACGAAACAACACTTATTTAGTCTCAAGAAGGCCTTTGTCTGCTCGGGATGACTTGAAATGAGGTTGGGTCCTCCAAGCCAAGGGGCTTTTCCATTACCATAACTATATATAAATCTCTAAAGATTAAAAGATAATTATTTTTGCAGATATAAATACCGTTAACTTTCTATAGTCTTGCACTTGCAAACCCAACCATGATTCCTTAGTGTGGACATGTTATCAGGCAGGGACATTACATACATGAGAAGATAACCCGACCACAATGGGGAAATCATGGCTGGGTTTCTGGTATATCCATCACCATGCTAAGTTCCTGAATTCATGACCATATCCATTGCACCTATCAGGACACAAGATGGTCACTACTAAGATGGTTACAGAAAATCTTCAAACTTTGGCAAAATATTTCATTATTTCTAATTGCAAAAATGTGTAAACTTTTAATTTAAAATACGGTTTTGTTCATGGGAAACCTATTTTAAGCTTCTAAACCTTGTAAATTCATTAGCTAAAAAACTTCATGGAACACATATGATACAGTCTAAGAACAGAACTCCATGTAACTGGTCGGGAACTTTGCACAAATTTTGTGTTTTAAGTTAAAGCAAAATGAAGTCCTTAGAAGATGGTGGAGATGTCTGTGGATCAAAAGAAAAATTTCCAAATGAATTTGAAGAACAATGAACAGATCTCTGTCCTTTCCAGTGGGTCAATGGCCACATGGAAGGGAAATGTCAATTGTATTGAAGTTCTTAGGTTTTTTTTTTTAAATTTTTTATTATTAATGCTTTGTTTTTCCAGTTCCACACTTCACAGTAAAGTATAGTTAATGCAGACCACATGCGCACCACGCGTTCTGCATTTTATGAGGTGCCCTCGAGCTTAGAATCCCCTTAGGTATTTTTGACATTTTTCTTAAAGCAAAGATAATGACAGCAATTTAGGCTAACCAATGCCTCGTTCTTTGAAGTAAACCACACTCTCATGTTAAATCTGTGTGTAATATAACAAATATCTAGGGGTTTCCATCTATAAGACAAAAATCTCCACTAATACGTAACAAATATTAGTATAAAGTGAGGTCATTGGGATGGATTTGTAAGGAAATGAAATGTAATCAGGTCCCTGAAGCAATGCCTAGAGCCCATTTATTCTGTCAAGAAAAGTATGCTCCAATCTATTAGATCTAAGAAACGCAATAGCTTACACTGTAAAGATTACTGCAACGCTGACGTGAAAGCCTCTTAACCCCCGGCATACAATATTTTGTTGCTCCTGTATAAAGTATTGTTATTCAGTCCTTGTTTTGGGACCAGTAAGCTTCTTAATATGGCTAGTATCAATATTCTAATATGCAGTTCACATAAAAAATATGTATATAACGTCATCTCGCAAGAATTGAGCGAGAAGTTCAGTTCTTCTTAACCTAACATTGCCAATTTATAGGTTAATATTCTACAATTACATAACCGGCTGGTCTAAAAATTCAGCTTTTATAGAAACCCTGCTGTATCATGTGAATTAATATCATGATGTATGCGTAGGCCTTTGGGGTATCTTCTATGTACATCTGGTTAAGATGACAATCATATAACATGTAAGTAAAGGAAAAACATATGGGTTACTTTTCCTGCTCCTCAATCTAATTACATGGCGAGCAGCAAATCTACTTTGTCAGGCGCAATCTGGTAACATATGGCAGGAAAGCTCCACAGAGCATTGTCTTATCGGTGACATTTATTAGTCTGTTGTGCTATCAGGGCTGCACAAATGAATCATCAGAACACTTGGATTGTGATTTTTATTAGTTTTATGGAATTTACTTTATATAATCTACTCAGTACTGCGCATTTACGTACACTTTCCGTACAGTCTGTGCATGTGTATATACAGTCCTATGAAAAAGTTTGGGCACCCCTATTAATCTTAATCATTTTTAGTTCTAAATATTTTGGTGTTTGCAACAGCCATTTCAGTTTGATATATCTAATAACTGATGGACACAGTAATATTTCAGGATTGAAATGAGGTTTATTGTACTAACAGAAAATGCGCAATATGCATTAAACCAAAATTTGACCGGTGCAAAAATATGGGCACCTCAACAGAAAAGTGACATTAATATTTAGTACATCCTCCTTTTGCAAAGATAACAGCCTCTAGTCGCTTCCTGTAGCTTTTAATCAGTTCCTGGATCCTGGATGAAGGTATTTTGGACCATTTCTTTCTACAAAACAATTCAAGTTCAGTTAAGTTTGATGGTCGCCGAACATGGACAGCCCGCTCTCAAATGATCTGAAAACAAAGATTGTTCAACATAGTTGTTCAGGGGAAGGATACAAAACGTTGTCTCAGAGATTTAACCTGTCAGTTTCCACTGTGAGGAACATAGTAAGGAAATGGAAGACCACAGGGACAGTTCTTGTTAAGCCCAGAAGTGGCAGGCCAAGAAAAATATCAGAAAGGCAGAGAAGAAGAATGGTGAGAACAGTCAAGGACAATCCACAGACCACCTCCAAAGAGCTGCAGCATCATCTTGCTGCAGATGGTGTCACTGTGCATCGGTCAACTATACAGCGCACTTTGCACAAATAGAAGCTGTATGGGAGAGTGATGAGAAAGAAGCCGTTTCTGCACGTACGCCACAAATAGAGTTGCCTGAGGTATGAAAAAGCACATTTGGACAAGGCAGCTTCATTTTGGAAACAAAAATTGAGTTGTTTGGTTATAAAAAAAGGCGTTATGCATGGCGTCCAAAAAGAAACAGCATTCCAAGAAAAACACATGCTACCCACTGTAAAATTTGGTGGAGGTTCCATCATGCTTTGGGGCTGTGTGGCCAATGCCGGCATCGGGAATCTTGTTAAAGTTGAGGGTCGCATGGATTCCACTCAGTATCAGCAGATTCTTGAGAATAATGTTCAAGAATCAGTGACGAAGTTGAAGTTACGCCGGGGATGGATATTTCAGCAAGACAATGATCCAAAACACCGCTCCAAATCCTCAGGCATTCATGCAGAGGAACAATTACAATGTTCTGGAATGGCCATCCCAGTCCCCAGACCTGAATATCATTGAACATCTGTGGGATGATTTGAAGCGGGCTGTCCATGCTCGGCGACCATCTAACTTAACTGAACTTGAGTTTGTCCAAAATACCTTTATCCAGGATCCAGGAACTGATTAAAAGCTACAGGAAGCGACTAGAGGCTGTTATCTTTGCAAAAGGAGGATGTACTAAATATTAATGTCACTTTTCTGTTGAGGTGCCCATACTTTTGCACCGGTCAAATTTTGGTTTAATGCATATTGCGCATTTTCTGTTAGTACAATAAACCTCATTTCAATCCTGAAATATTACTGTGTCCATCAGTTATTAGATATATCAAACTGAAATGGCTGTTGCAAATACCAAAATATTTAGAACTAAAAATGATTAAGATTAATAGGGGTGCCCAAACTTTTTCATAGGACTGTAGGTATACTGTCCAATAAAGGCAGGCACATTTCAGATGCATTGTAAAAAGTTGGACCACACCTATTACACATTGTTGAAATATAAGAATATATATATAATCCTACTTAAAATTCATCTTGGATTATCGAGATGTTTTGGTTCTTGTAGCAGCCGTGACCATGGATGGATCTATAGGATGAATCTTTCAGTATGGGTTTATTTGGTCAAGATAAAGGGCCTTTACGTACCTTATATCTACTGTATCTACTGGGCTGTCTACTGCATCAAAATCCTTTTCTTAAAGGGAACCTGTCTGGTTTTTTTTCATCCTGAAATGACCCCGACGTGTAGCATCAAGTAATGATCTTTCCTATGGTACCTCTCACTAAGGGTATGTTCACACTGATTTTTTTGCAGGCGGATTTTGACACGGAGTCCACCTCAAAATCCGCCTGCTAAAAAGGCTCCCATTCATTTCAATGGAAGCCGCTTACTTTTTTTTCCTGCTAGCGATTTTCTTCAGTTAGCTGGAACAAGAAGCGACATGCCCTATCTTCCTGCGGATTCCGCGGCGCGAGACTGACTCCCAATTAGGCCCATTCATTTGAGCCTAATCAGGAGCGGGATGCCGATGCACTGCATCCCGTTGTGGCTAGCTGCGCAGAGAAATCACACGGTGAAAAAGGTTTCCGCTGTGTGAACTAGCCCTAAGCTTTCTGCGTACAAACTTTTAAAACCTTAGGTATATGCAAACTTACCTTAACTAGTCATGGAGGAGAAGCTTCATTTAGTCATGCAGTCATTGCGCTAAATCCCACCCTGTGATGGGGGGTAACGGACATGTCCCTGTGCGATATCAGCCTGATGCCCTATCTAAATGTGGCCTCATAGGGGGCAATGACTACATGACTAGATGAAGCTGCTTTCTGCCCCCGTGAATAGTTAAGGTAAGTTTGCATATAACTATACTTTTCAGCAACAGAAACCATAGGAAAGTACATTGCTTGACATTACACATGCTGGGGCCATTTTAGGGTGGCAGGTTCCCTTTAGACTGGCCCAAAAAGGTAACTTGTTGCTTGATACTAGCCCCTTATTTTCTTCTTAATCTCCCTTTCTTCTTCGCCATTTGCTCCACTGTTGTTCTTCTTTCCCCAGTTCTATAGCTTCTGCTTGACTCCACATACTGTATAGCAGGTTTGATTCCCATATTTGTCATTGGATTAGTCGTAAAATTACGGATAATGCTGCTTCTTTATTGCGCTTTTAATGTATTCATTTGTTTTCCTCCTGGATATTTACAGTGATTTTGTCATTTTTGCCCCATGTGTTGAACTTATTTTGAGAGACTAATACAGATAAAAGGCCAACATCGCACTATTTACTTTGCTTTTTTAACATTTGTGAATATAACGCCCATAAACATGACACTAATGCTCGCCTCATCAACCGAACTATAATAATACATCTTCTTAAAACCACAAACAAGCGCCCGTTTAATTTGATATTTACTGTAGATTTCTGCGCATCAATAGTGCATTACAGCAAATCACCAACATTTATAGCCAGGTTATAGCAGACAGTTATGTAAACCATTCCATATTTTACAGGAGTAATGACAAATTGCAATAATAAGGCATATGGGGAATGGATAGAATTTTATTTGTTGTTTGCCAGTGGGAAGTAAACTATAGACGTGTGGCAGGAAATTCTGTTATTATAAATTGTCCTTTCTACATATATATACACTCACCGGCCACTTTATTAGGTACACCTGTCCAACTGCTCGTTAACACTTAATTTCTAATCAGCCAATCACATGGCGGCAACTCAGTGCATTTAGGCATGTAGACATGGTCAAGACAATCTCCTGCAGTTCAAACCGAGCATCAGTATGGGGAAGAAAGATGATTTGAGTGCCTTTGAACGTGGCATGGTTGTTGGTGCCAGAAGGGCTGGTCTGAGTATTTCAGAAACTGCTGATCTACTGGGATTTTCACGCACAACCATCTCTAGGGTTTACAGAGAATGGTCCGAAAAAGAAAAAACATCCAGTGAGCGGCAGTTCTGTGGGCGGAAATGCGTTGTTGATACCAGAGGTCAGAGGAGAATGGCCAGACTGGTTCGAGCTGATAGAAAGGCAACAGTGACTCAAATAGCCACCCGTTACAACCAAGGTAGCCAGAAGAGCATCTCTGAACGCACAGTACGTCGAACTTTGAGGCAGATGGGCTACAGCAGCAGAAGACCTCACCGGGTGCCACTCCTTTCAGCTAAGAACAGGAAACTGAGGCTACAATTTGCACAAGCTCATCGAAATTGGACAATTGAAGCGTTGCCTGGTCTGATGAGTCTCGATTTCTGCTGCGACATTCGGATGGTAGGGTCAGAATTTGGCGTCAACAACATGAAAGCATGGATCCATCCTGCCTTGTATCAACGGTTCAGGCTGGTGGTGGTGGTGTCATGGTGTGGGGAATATTTTCTTGGCACTCTTTGGGCCCCTTGGTACCAATTGAGCATCGTTGCAACGCCAAAGCCTACCTGAGTATTGTTGCTGACCATGTCCATCCCTTTATGACCACAATGTACCCAACATCTGATGGCTACTTTCAGCAGGATAATGCGCCATGTCATAAAGCTGGAATCATCTCAGACTGGTTTCTTGAACATGACAATGAGTTCACTGTACTCCAATGGCCTCCACAGTCACCAGATCTCAATCCAATAGAGCATCTTTGGGATGTGGTGGAACGGGAGATTCGCATCATGGATGTGCAGCCGACAAATCTGCGGCAAATGTGTGATGCCATCTTGTCAATATGGACCAAAATCTCTGAGGAATGCTTCCAGCACCTTGTTGAATCTATGCCACGAAGAATTGAGGCAGTTCTGAAGGCAAAAGGGGGTCCAACCCGTTACTAGCATGGTGTACCTAATAAAGTGGCCGGTGAGTATATATATATATATATATATATATATATATATATATATATATAGATATATATATATATATATATATATGGTAGGTTATCACTTGTAACGAGACAAGAAAAAACAGCAAGACTCTTTAGGTAGAAAAAAAAAAAAAAAAAAGCTGTGGATGAAATACACTGATATTTCTTAAAGTGACCCCTTTGATGTGTGTGCAGCCGACCGCTGTTTGGGGCTCTTTCAAACTTTAAAATGGCAGGGACCAAGCAAGTAACCCTGGCCGCATCGCAGGCACCAAATATAAAATTTCAGCTTTTTCCTGGAATGTTACTTTAAAGTTTAATAAAAAGTGTTAATCCGCTAGTAGACCCCAGATTCCTACCATGTTATTACATGTGTTCACCATTCCAATCATCTCCAAAATAAGGCTTGGCCAGAATGATGGGACCACTCAGCACTCAATGAAATTATTCCTAATATCCTTATAATCCCCAATGACCTAACATGAAATTACTTCCTTTGTAGACCAGGGAACTATCTTCAGATTTCACCCTTCCATTAACTGCCTTAAGGTTCACCCACACTTACCGTGAGCAAGGTCAATTGCCCCTTTTATTATTTCCTTAAATGCTGAAATGTCATTTTCCCAGCCGCTCTTCTGGGTACCACATTTATGGGCCTTTGTTAGGAACTGTAAAGCCTATAAAAGGGAAAGAATATGTAGGTGAGTCTTCGGCATATCCTGGCTTCTAAGAAGTCACTGTCTATAATGACTTATGTAGAGAATGGTTATGTTCTATAAAAGCAGTTGCCCACAAGAACCCTTTTGGACATGGTTTAATACAATCCAACCCACACATTGGGCCCCAGGGAAGGGTCCTGCCTTCTCAGCTACAAACCCACTTTTGAGGAACAGCTCCAGCAACATCCTGCTGGTTATGCTGCACCACCATGTTGGAGACTGCTGGAGTGGAGGTGTTATGGAGGGTTTGTAGCCAAGACGCCATGACATATCCCAGGTTCACGAATGCCCAGCAGATGCCTGGTAAACATTACAACAGCATCTTTATATTCTCTGTTATCCCAGCAGTATAATCAGAAACATAGGCATGAGTGGGTTTGATTCCTTATGGTGCCCCCTTTTACAGGGCTGTCTGTGATTAACCCACTCTTTTAACAAAAAGAAATCAAACTTAAAGCAGTTTTATAACTTTGGAAATCCTGTATAGAAGCCATACCAGTAGAACTGTCTTGATGACATATCACGTAGGGTTAGTATATTTCTTTCTACAGTGTAGTGAAAGATGACATGGAAGTCAGAAGAAGATTAAAAAAAAATTAAAGAGAAAAATGCCTGTCAGGTGGTCAGAAGTGGGCCCAAGAAACCCAAAATCACAGAGACAGAAGGAGAATTTATTTTGTGGCATCAAATGTATGAGAAAAGTAGCAGCTTTTGGTACACAGTAGTTTTTTTTAACCAAAATTAGCAACTTTTTGCATCTCACGCACTGCTTTTCTGAAGTGGGATGTGTCAATGGTGAGGCCTAGTGGGGAGTGAACTTTCGTAACCTGGAAGATGCACTATAATTTACGCCAGAAATTGCTGTGAAATATAGTTCATATATATGCTAGCTCCTAGCAGGTGAAGATTTGAGATTCTGGCACATCGAGCAGGAGATACACCTAGGGCCCATTCACACGGCAGCATCCGGTCGCGGCATCCGGCTCCTGATTAGGCCCAAATGAATGGGCCTAATCGATAGTGAGTCTTGAGTCGTGGATGCTGCGGAATCCACGGGAAAATAGGGCATGCCGATTCTTTTTCCCGATAGATGAAAAAATTCAAGAGCGGGAAAAAAAAGTGAGCGACTCCCTGTGAAATCCGCCTTTTTTGTAGGCGGATTTTGAGGTGGATTCCGTGTCAAAATCCGCTTGAACAAATCTCCGTGTGAACTGACCTTAAACCGTTAAGAGGTCATTATACTCTGACACAAGGGAGCTCAAGATTGATGTCTGTAAAGCCAGTCCTAATACATTGCTTTCCCCCCACTGTATCTACTCCTTTCTAACCACTCTAAACTGCAACAACTGTCCCTCTCAGCTTTACTGAATTACCAGGAAGGCTCAAGGACAGGGATATACACAGTATTGGACTGGAGTACCTGGCCCTATCATTAAAATTAATCCTGGGGGTCCGCTATACAGCTTTCCTGAGGCCCTGTCAGTATCTTGCTGCCTAGCCCTTGTCTTTGCTTGTGTCTGTCCTGGGGCCCTGTCAGTATCTTGCTGCCTAGCCCTTGTCTTTGCTTGTTTCTGTCCTGGGGCCCTGTCAGTATCTTGCTACCTAGCCCTTGTCTTTGCTTGTGTCTGTCCTGGGGCCCTGTCAGTATCTTGCTACCTAGCCCTTGTCTTTGTTTCTGTCTGTCCTGGGGCCCTGTCAGTATCTTGCTGCCTAGCCCTTGTCTTTGCTTGTTTCTGTCCTGGGGCCCTGTCAGTATCTTGCTACCTAGCCCTTGTCTTTGCTTGTTTCTGTCCTGAGGCCCTGTCAGTATCTTGCTGCTTAGCCCTTGTCTTTGTTTCTGTCTGTCCTGGGGCCCTGTCAGTATCTTGCTGCCTAGCTCTTGTCTTTGACTGTTTCTGTCCTGGAGCTCTGTTAGTATCTTGCTGCCTAGCCCTTGTCTTTGCTTGTGTCTGTCCTGGGGCCCTGTCAGTATCTTGCTACCTAGCCCTTGTCTTTGCTTGTTTCTGTCCTGGGGCCCTGTCAGTATCTTGCTGCCTAGCTCTTGTCTTTGCTTGTGTCTGTCCTGGGGCCCTGTCAGTATCTTGCTACCTAGCCCTTGTCTTTGTTTCTGTCTGTCCTGGGGCCCTGTCAGTATCTTGCTGCCTAGCCCTTGTCTTTGCTTGTTTCTGTCCTGGGGCCCTGTCAGTATCTTGCTGCCTAGCCCTTGTCTTTGCTTGTTTCTGTCCTGGGGCCCTGTCAGTATCTTGCTACCTAGCCCTTGTCTTTGCTTGTTTCTGTCCTGAGGCCCTGTCAGTATCTTGCTGCTTAGCCCTTGTCTTTGTTTCTGTCTGTCCTGGGGCCCTGTCAGTATCTTGCTGCCTAGCCCTTGTCTTTGCTTGTGTCTGTCCTGGGGCCCTGTCAGTATCTTGATACCTAGCTCTTGTCTTTGCTTGTTTCTTCTCCTGGGGCCCTGTCAGTATCTTGCTACCTAGCCCTTGTCTTTGCTTGTTTCTGTCCTGGGGCCCTGTCAGTATCTTGATACCTAGCCCTTGTCTTTGCTTGTTTCTGTCCTGGGGCCCTGTCAGTATCTTGCTGCCTAGCCCTTGTCTTTGCTTGTTTCTGTCCTGGGGCCCTGTCAGTATCTTGCTGCCTAGCCCTTGTCTTTGCTTGTTTCTGTCCTGGGGCCCTGTCAGTATCTTACTACCTAGCCCTTGTCTTTGCTTGTTTCTGTCCTGGGGCCCTGTCAGTATCTTGCTGCCTAGCTCTTGTCTTTGACTGTTTCTGTCCTGGGGCCCTGTCAGTATCTTGCTGCCTAGCCCTTGTCTTTGCTTGTTTCTGTCCTGGGGCCCTGTCAGTATCTTGCTACCTAGCCCTTGTCTTTGCTTGTTTCTGTCCTGAGGCCCTGTCAGTATCTTGCTGCTTAGCCCTTGTCTTTGTTTCTGTCTGTCCTGGGGCCCTGTCAGTATCTTGCTGCCTAGCTCTTGTCTTTGACTGTTTCTGTCCTGGAGCTCTGTTAGTATCTTGCTGCCTAGCCCTTGTCTTTGCTTGTGTCTGTCCTGGGGCCCTGTCAGTATCTTGCTACCTAGCCCTTGTCTTTGCTTGTTTCTGTCCTGGGGCCCTGTCAGTATCTTGCTGCCTAGCTCTTGTCTTTGCTTGTGTCTGTCCTGGGGCCCTGTCAGTATCTTGCTACCTAGCCCTTGTCTTTGTTTCTGTCTGCCCTGGGGCCCTGTCAGTATCTTGCTGCCTAGCCCTTGTCTTTGCTTGTTTCTGTCCTGGGGCCCTGTCAGTATCTTGCTGCCTAGCCCTTGTCTTTGCTTGTTTCTGTCCTGGGGCCCTGTCAGTATCTTGCTACCTAGCCCTTGTCTTTGCTTGTTTCTGTCCTGAGGCCCTGTCAGTATCTTGCTGCTTAGCCCTTGTCTTTGTTTCTGTCTGTCCTGGGGCCCTGTCAGTATCTTGATACCTAGCTCTTGTCTTTGCTTGTTTCTTCTCCTGGGGCCCTGTCAGTATCTTGCTACCTAGCCCTTGTCTTTGCTTGTTTCTGTCCTGGGGCCCTGTCAGTATCTTGATACCTAGCCCTTGTCTTTGCTTGTTTCTGTCCTGGGGCCCTGTCAGTATCTTGCTGCCTAGCCCTTGTCTTTGCTTGTTTCTGTCCTGGGGCCCTGTCAGTATCTTGATACCTAGCCCTTGTCTTTGCTTGTTTCTGTCCTGGGGCCCTGTCAGTATCTTGCTGCCTAGCCCTTGTCTTTGCTTGTTTCTGTCCTGGGGCCCTGTCAGTATCTTGCTGCCTAGCCCTTGTCTTTGCTTGTTTCTGTCCTGGGGCCCTGTCAGTATCTTGCTGCCTAGCCCTTGTCTTTGCTTGTTTCTGTCCTGGGGCCCTGTCAGTATCTTACTACCTAGCCCTTGTCTTTGCTTGTTTCTGTCCTGGGGCCCTGTCAGTATCTTGCTGCCTAGCTCTTGTCTTTGACTGTTTCTGTCCTGGGGCCCTGTCAGTATCTTGCTGCCTAGCCCTTGTCTTTGCTTGTGTCTGTCCTGGGGCCCTGTCAGTATCTTGATACCTAGCTCTTGTCTTTGCTTGTTTCTTCTCCTGGGGCCCTGTCAGTATCTTGCTACCTAGCCCTTGTCTTTGCTTGTTTCTGTCCTGGGGCCCTGTCAGTATCTTGATACCTAGCCCTTGTCTTTGCTTGTTTCTGTCCTGGGGCCCTGTCAGTATCTTGATACCTAGCCCTTGTCTTTGCTTGTTTCTTCTCCTGGGGCCCTGTCAGTATCTTGCTACCTAGCCCTTGTCTTTGCTTGTTTCTGTCCTGGGGCCCTGTCAGTATCTTGCTACCTAGCCCTTGTCTTTGTTTGTTTCTGTCCTGGGGCCCTGTCAGTATTCTGCTGCCTGGCTCTTGCCTTGAACTGGGACCCTGTTCGCTCTGTAAGCTGGGGATATGTGCTCACATAGCAGCAGACCTCAGGCAGTAGCAAGATACTGCAAGATGTTATGATTGGACACCTGCAATGTGGTCTAAAAGATGGGGCCTATGGAGAAAGAAAACTGTCTGGACCTAGACGCCCAATGTGTCTTCAGTATATAGAAATAAACTGGTTAGTTTAAATAATCTACTCAATAGATTTATACCGTTGCATATTGTCACTGAGATGCATATGGGGTATCTACATGTTCACCTGTGGGCCAGTCCAAGCCTCACTACACATGGCATCTATAGTATGTTTACCACTGGTCAGAATTTTGGGTGGCCAGTATTTCAGAATTATTAGTTAATCATACAGGACTGATACACAGCGGCGAAAAACAACACACGATTTATTCCCACAAACATTGTGGCTAGACCTAACACAAACACATTTTCTATGTCTGTGTTAAATTTAGAAAAATCTCCCTTACAGCCAGCACATGTCCTGATGACTATAAAGCATAGCCCAGATCTGGATTGTGATTAAGCTCTTATACTTGTGCTTTTAATGGCTTTCAGCTTTTATACGTCGCACAACCTATGAAAAATATATGAAGACTAGAGCAGAGGTAAAATGAAATTGCGTAGTACAGCTGTACGACAGATGTTCAAATGTATATGTGCAACAGAGAAAGGATTATAAGTGTGCTCCTGAAAAAAAACAGTCTAGACTGCAAGATATGATCCATGTTACTGAACAATTACCGCTGATCAGAACAATTCTACGTATACAATCCGGATCATACAAGAACTAGAACATTCTTCATTCTGAAGTTATGTATAGGATGGCCATAAATGTCATACCACAGCTCATCCAGACAAGAGCACTAAGCGCCCGCCTAAGCCACAATTATGTTCACAATTTCGCAGTCTGGACAACTTAAGAAGTGATACCCTGGAAAAAGGATTTTACTAGATACAGGAAGCAAATCCCAATTT
The DNA here is from genome assembly GCF_031893055.1 of Leptodactylus fuscus. Taxonomy (NCBI): domain Eukaryota; kingdom Metazoa; phylum Chordata; class Amphibia; order Anura; family Leptodactylidae; genus Leptodactylus; species Leptodactylus fuscus. The sequence goes on from NC_134267.1 coordinate 44,512,065, forward strand.
AATGTAAAAGTCAAGTATATGTGTAAGCTTGAATATTACCTTTTCATTTTCTTCAGCTTTTTCGCTTTCTCCATTCCCATATAGTTTGGCGTAGGCTTTCCAAATTTCAGCATCACTAGAATCCCGGGCTGTTATTCTTCCAAAAAGTTCTTGTACCTTAGTCTTGAGGTTACTGGTAGACTCTCCTTTACGATCCTCAATTCCTTCCACTACTGCTCTAACCAAAATCTTCAGCACCTACAGAAAATGAACAAGATTTAAAGGGTACCTGAGTTTAAGTCAAAATGTCTTATCTGTAACATGTCATGTTTTCTCAAACTCTTATGCATAGTTCCTTATCAGTTTTTCTGCTGCTAATATCCCCGTTATGGTTGTAGATAGAGATGAGCGAGTACTGTTTGGATCAGCCGATCCGAACAGCACGCTCCATAGAAATGAATGGATGCGCCTGGTACTTCCGCTTTGATGGCGACCGGCCGCTTAACCCCCCGCATGCCGGCTACGTCCATTCATTTCTATGCGAGCGTGCTGTTCGGATTGGCTGATCCAAACAGTACTCGCTCATCTCTAGTTGTAGACAATTTTGCATTTAATCCTTGGTTGGGGTGTGAACAAGGAGCAGTTTATCTGCCTCCCTGATCCATTACAACTAATAATGGATTATTTGCATGGAATTCTGCCAGGAGTAACTGTAAGATAGCAAACAATTAGCTGAGAAAAGCCCAAGATACAACAAGGCCAATATACATGTGACCACATGCTGCCGTTTCAGAGCTGTTTTTTAGACTGAAACTGTAGAAAAAAAGGTGTGTGACTATAACCCTAGATTGAAAGTTCATATGGGCAAGGACTTCTTGCTTTCTGCCATATAGGCATGGATTTTTTTATTTCAGCTATCCAACAGCAAAATCGGAGATTTTTTGGCAGACAAAAGTCTGCCAATGGTTTTCATGAACAGCCATTAGTGGCAATTTGTTCTAACAATCCTCAGTCAAAATCGGACAAAAATAGTCTAATGGGGCAGCACGATTTTCTGTGGTTAGCACTGCAGCCTGGCAGCGCTGGAGTCCTGGGTTCAAATCCTGCCAAGGACAACATTGGCAAGGAGTTTGTATGTTCTCCCCGTGTTTGCGTGGGTTTCCTCCCACGCTCCAAAGACATACTGATAGGTAAAAAAAAAAAAAAAGTCTAATGTTTATGGACAAATTTTGTTCCATAAGAACCTCTTTATGAACATGCTGAATCTATCCAGAAAATAAATAAGTAACTGATCACACATGTACACAACCAATGCGCCTGTAGCGCCCGTCCCCCAGATCGGCATCCTGGACTGACTTTCACAGGCAATATATCAACTTGGAGCCCTGGATGTGAGAAAACCTTTACAATGTCAGCAATGCAATAATTACAGACTCCATGAGTAATTACACTAATAAAATAGCTCTACTTTTTACCATGAGTAATAAACTATATCAAAAAGTGATCAATAATTCATGGGACATTTAAATAAAAACTGGCTGCATCAATCAATACATAGCTGAATATTTTATGTGTTAATGAGCCGGCGTTCAACCAAGCATTCGCTTCTACCCAGAAATGGAGTCTTTTTCCAACAGATATCTGAATGTGAGTTTAAAGCATACCTCCTATTACAAAACTGCTTGTCATAAATGAATAGTACAAGTGAATACAGGTGACTTTGTAATATATCGTATTAAAGAAAATTGCTTCTACCCTTATTTATCAGGCTAAGTTACTCATAACATAGAAGTCTACAGAAAGGGTAGAGATACCTGCTACTGTTCTACAAGGCCCATCAGAGACCCATTCAAGTAATAAAGGGAAAAGCAATCAGAGGGACTACAAGGAGGTGCTGTCCACACTGCAAACATTCAGCAGCATGATGTCACGGACAAACGATGATCCTGACAATACTGACACACTGCATCAAGACCATGGCAAGATAACACCAGTGCAGCAGCCGAACTGAAGACAGGAGAACTAACATCATGCCAGTCTTTGTCTATGGCAGCCTGCATATTCATTGTACTGTGAGAATTAAGATTGTTGTTATCTATACCTGCCTGTATTGTCATGAAACGCAGTGGGGCAAAGAAGGTTATACTGGAAATTTTCAACAAAAAATCTACTAAAAATAATAAGGAAAATTCCGTACGTTAGGCAAATGCTTATTATAAATGTTACTAAAGCGATTCCGAATGGAAGCTTCAATTGCGGGAATATGTGACAAAGTACCCACCTGCACATCCTTGTATTTGTCGCGAAGGTCCATTAGTCTATGGTAAGCTTTAACTGCTTCTGAAAACTCTCCCACATCTGTGCTAGTTACTAGAAAGTTCTCCCATATCTGCCAGTGCTCATAGTTGCACTTGATGGCTTCTTGAAGTGTTCGGAATGCCTTGGGCCTTAGAAAACAAGAGAAAGCAATGTCTGATTTATTAGAATACCATCAGTCATTTCCCTACTCCTGACCAGTTTTTCACCAGTCCAGTGAAATATAACCGTCTGCACCAATATCGAAGGAAGACATTTTAGAAGTGCTTTAAAATGTCACCTTATTGAACAGTATGCATTCTAGAGTTCAATGGAATAATCTGTCCATCTCTATAAAGCCCATAGTTCTCATTTGAGTACTGTACATTGGTGTGCACAGTGAATATTGCAACATGAACCACTTTTAACTAATACTGAAATGAGCCCGAGTTTACATTGGACTACACACGGCGCCCACATGCTAAAATATGTCAATTTTCAAAGGACGATAAATGGAATGGCTGTGTGAACAAGCCCTTGAAGAAAAGAACCTTTAACCAGGTCTGAAAAGTCCTATGACTTTGCCCATGAATATTTCTACAATGGTATATACATTTCAGGATCTTACACTGTAAAGTTGACGTCACCACAGGTTCTAAAAGCTGCACAAGGTTCTGCTGATAACACTTGAGAAGGTAATGTAGAGATATGGTAACCTGACTGTGAGAGAGGTGGGATCTGGGGCCAGTATATGAGAGAGGGAGGATATAGAGAGCAGTTTATGTGAGGAGCAGAAGAACAGAGGGCAGGACTGATGAATCGGAGGTCATATGGTAGTCCACACTAGTATCTGTAGACAGCAGAGCGAGAGAACTCCTATTTAGGGGGCATTCACACTACGTAACGCCAGCGTGTATCACAGCCGTACACGCCGGCGTTACAGCAGGGCTGCCGAACACTTCCCATTCATTTCTATGGGAGCCGGCATGCGAGTGCTCCCCATAGAAATGAATGGGCTGCTTCTTTCACTGCGAGCAGTCCCACTGAAGTGAATGGGAAGTGCCGGCGTGTACGGCTCGGCATGAGCAGAGCTTGCCGTATACACCGGCACTTCCCATTCACTTTCATGGGACTGCTCGCAGTGAAAGAAGCAGCCCATTCATTTCTATGGGGAGCACTCGCATGCCGGCTCCCACAGAAATGAATGGGAAGTGTTCGGCAGCCCTGCTGTAACGCCGGCGTGTACGGCTGTGATACACGCTGGCGTTACGTAGTGTGAATGCCCCTTACACAGCAACCCATGCAAGAAAGAAAAAGAGGTCACACTGTAATCATATGGGTTTGCACTTATAAATCCACAGATATGGCACAATGTGCTCATGGCAGGCCGGGACATACGATAGATTCCCTGCAGAATCTCAGGAGGCACAGACTGAAGTAATAACAGGCTGTCTTGCATGTACATAACAATACAGGCTACTGCTGGGATGTTTATATGTGGCCCACAAGCGATGGTCGGTACCAGGTACGTGAAAGCCATAAACACCAACATATTAATTGTGTATTTGCTGTGATTTATTTTAGCCACTGAAATAACTAACAAAAATGAAAGAAGATGATCTATAAATATGATGGAGTCATTGACAGATTTTAGGAATGACATAAACCTTAGCCTGCTGGACTACCACACACAGCTTCTTCAAGGTTCGCTATGACATCACTACTTGAATAAACTTAGTAAATTGAGCTAATCAGAGAAAGAAAATAGGATGGGCTCAAGAGAGTCATTGAAATAAAATAAACTAATATTATGTAACATGTTACTCATCTCGAGTCCAACAGATGATGGCGTAATGTAGTTTCAGACTAGTAGATCAGTGTCTACGGCGGCTACTGATCTCAAGGATTGATGAGATATGCAGTGAATTTATGTAAAACAAACTTATAGTAAAAGGCCATATGGTAACAGTAATTCTTATGCGTTATGTCAAGTCTCAAGGCCATGGCCTCAATGTGCTCCAAGAGTAATGACGGGCTAATCTAATAAGAACACTCTACACTTCCACAATCTAACAAAAATGAGTTCATAGAAATAACACAAAACATACACAGTCTAAACAGTAACTAAGCAAACAGCTTCATAAGATACCGTATAAGACAGTCCAATATACCTTCTAAAGATCCTGCCAGCTGTCCGGAATGGTCTGCTTTAGTGCACATTTATATTCTCCATAAAATAACATTCTAGACCGGGGTAGGCAACCTTTATTGTAAGACGTGATGATTGAAATTGAAAAATCCCAGATGATGTATGCGGAGTGCTGCACAATATTTGTAACGCTAGGTTCACACTAGCGTTCGGCACTCCGTATTAGGTTTCCATCTTCTGCATGCAGAACCTGTCAGACCGGGTCCGGCCCTGAGCGGTGGTGAGCGTTTTATGCTCTCCGCCGCAAAACCGTTTTTTTTTAAATTGGACACAGAGTACTGCATGTCCGACTCTGTGTCTGATTTTAAAAAAATGGTTTAGCAGCGGAGAGCATAAAACGCTCACCGCCGCTCATGGCCGGACATCTTTCAAATCCATTCAAATGAATGGGTGAGAAAGAGTCCTGCAGGTTTCCGTCTCCTGCTCTGTTTTGTGCAGGAAATGGAAACCTGCAGAACGGAGACCGGGCGCAGATGTGAGCGAGCCCTGAGACGGACAATCCCTATACTAAAGTCATATACCACAAAGCATAACACAGAAGTGCTGCCACCAGATGTCCTGGGCGTCTGCATTTACTGCTGTATCCCGTGACACAACTGCACTTCCCTATTAGAAGCAATGAAAGCACATGTCATGTACAGCCCTTAATTGTTGGTAAATGTATGTGGGCAGGAGCACCGTATAGCAGCACGCTTAGGATACAGACATGCTATGTATCTGGCTATAGCTATAGCTGCATCCAGTCCTAGGCCACTGGTACTTTCGTTTTAATGTAAAGCTACACGTAAAAACACAATACTATACAGAATAAAGACCTATAGAGGCCCCTCCACATGGTATAATGTACCATATTGGCCTCTCCACAAAGTATAATGTCCCATAGTGGCCACTCCACACAGTATAATGTCTAATAGAGGCCCCTCCAAATAGTATAATCTCCCATAGTGGCCCCTCCACACAGCACAATGTCCCATAGTGGCCCCTCCACACAGTATAATCTCCCATAGTGGCCCCTCCACACAGTACAATGTCCCATAGTGGCCCCTCCACACAGTATAATGATCCATAGTGGTCTCTCCATGAGGTATAATGTCCCATAGCGGCCAAATTCAGCCAAACCCAAAAGTTTTGGGGTTCACCACTCACTAGCTATTATTATACTGTAGGGTCTCCTTAGACCCCAGAGTATAATAAGCGAAGACCCAGGAGAGGTTATCAAATATAAAAAATAATGTATGGACTAATCAAACTGCTGGGTGAGGTAGTCTAAGTGCCGCCCCCTCAGGGTTTTTGGCTACCATGCCAGAGGAATATACAAGAGTAGCATGTGTGCTGGGAGTTGCCGACCCCTGTTATATAATAATGTACCTGAGTTATGGACAAGTATGGGCAGTATGGAGGCTCAGTAGTTAGCACTGTTGCCTTGTAGTGCTGGGATTGAATTCAGGTAAAGACAACATCTACATGGAGTTTATATGTTCTCTCTGTGTTTGGTGGGCTTCTTCCTGATACCCCCCATGACTGACCTATACTAAGGGTAAAGTGTGGCTCATGAGCTTAAAAAAAAAATGCTGACCCCTGAATTCTGAATGTCAAAGCTCTGGATCTGATATTCTGCTACTACAATATTAGCCTACATACAGTATTACGCCATCTTTTCCTCTTTTAAGTAACTTCAAAGTGAGATTACATCGAACAATAATTCATTCTTATTATTTCATCTTTTTATGGATGGACACAATTGGAACATGAGCCAAAGCAAATGTGGTTTTATAAGAGAGAGCAGAAAAATTCCAACACTTAACAAAGGCAAACAAACAGAGAAAGTCCCCATTATAAACATGTGCAAAATAATGGTTTTATCATGTGCGAATGGTGAAGGTCCGAAAATGTCACAACACCTACACTCACAGTGAACGTTTATATACAAACACTACTCCTCATATACAGTACAATGAATCTACATACAAAGCTGAGGAGCTGTAAATGTACTGTATAGATCCACAGCCTGTATTATAGTCTATTCTCATTCTCAGTTAGCTGCTTGTTCAGGGTCTGCACAGAACCTAAAGGAATATTCCCATCAAAGGCAAATACGCGTCAGGTTGAGAGTTACAGATGTAGCGAACACTAAAGTGACTCAGCAAATTTTAAATTGACATTTAACACATTACATGTCAAGTTAACATTTGCTGATTTCGGTAACGTTTGGTACTTCAGAGTAGAACACGGCTGGTTTTTATAGTATCTGTAATTCTCATAAAGATAAAGAGAAGTTAAGAAAATAGCACAGCACAGCATAGGGAGTGCAGAGGTAGCTATCTGGACCCTGGAGCCTCAGGTGGCCTCCCTGTAAAATAAAAAATCCAACATGATAAATGGGGGGACCCCACTGTATATTTACATTGAGGTCCGGGAGCTTTAAGTTACGCCTCTACCTTCAGTGTTTCCATAAATTCATTTTATATCAGGTGATGTCCAGTAGTAGGTTATTAGCCACACCGTTAGATGTGTGTATGTTATAAACCTTGTGAAATATTTCCAGTGATGAGCACAAGTAGTATGAATGCAGCTCTGAGGTACAATAATAGTAATATTATAAAATATAATAATAATAATAATAATAATAATAATAATAATAATAATAATAATAAGAAGAAGAAGAAGAAGAACATTTGGGGCTAGAGGAAAAATACCACCAAAAGTTGAATTTGGCGCAGGTATAAAAGATTCTGTTTAATTTTTTCTGACCTAGCCCTATATTTCACTATCCTGATACATGCCCTGCTACACCCCTGGAATTAAAATGAAAAACTCAGGCTAGATGTAGAATAATTTATAATTTCTTTACTCCTTTTTGATGTAACTACAGTATAAATAAATGTTATATATTGTTCTTTTGCATCAAATCACCAGACAATTTGCAAATTCCACTAGAATTCCAATATAAATTCACACTTTAAAAAAAAAAAAAAAAATCTAACTTCTCTTTTAAGCAATAGAGAGGATTTTTTTTCCCAACATCTGCACATAGTCAGAGGCCAAAATGCAAGATTACAAGACTGGGGCAAATGGTTCTTTTTTTGTACAAGACCATTAATACTAGTACCGTACTGCAAGCATGACTGCAAGTTATTCCATTTCTAAAAATGAAATCTACCGGTAAATTGTTAAAGTGCTATATTCATCAGACATACGAATTTTAAAAAAATAAATAATCTAGAAATTTCCATAAATTTATGGCAATTTTGGCATCAGATTTTTGTCTGTTTTTGCAGTCTTACATAGCACACGCTGTTGACCATGCAGGGAAAATACTGTATATACTCGAGTATAAGCCGACCTGAATATAAGCCAAGGCCCCTAATTTTACCACAAAAAAACTGGGAAAACTTATTGACTCGAGTATAAGCCTAGTGGGAAATGCAGCAGCTACTGGAAAATTTCAAAAATTAAAATGGTCGGAGCTTTTGGGTGCAGTAGTTGCTGGGGAAGGGGAGGGGGTGTTTTGGTTGTTTGTCTGCCCCTTCCCTGAGCTTGAGGACTATTTTTTCTTCCCCCACTTGGAATTCAGCCTGGCTGAATATAGGGTATCTGCGGTGCTCCTATTAACCCCTTCCCGACGGAACAGGAGCACTGCAGATATCCTATATTCAGTAGACTGTGCACTATCAGACACAAGGATGTGTTTGTGTTTCATAGTAATTTTCTACTTTTGTATGTATTCTAGGGAAAGGAGTTATTTACAACCTTTTTTAAAGCTTCTTTTTCCCCCCACTATTTTATGGGAGATTCTATACATTGATATTGCTGAAAAATTCGGCTTATACTCGAGTATATACGGGTAAGTGTATATCCATCAGTGAAGCCCAGGCAATGAAAATACACAATCGTATGCATTATTATGTATGCCAATGCTACAGATGCATCCACCAAATCTATGCTCCGAATGGAATACTTAATGTAAACCGAGGCTAATAAAGACATTTTTCTTTTCAACATAATCTGATGCCACAGCCACATAATAAGAGGAACATGGCGTGTAACAAAATACTGTTGTTCTGTACGAGTCGGGAAGTTTTTGCATTTGATATCAGATTGCTGTATTTAGTCTAATTACAAGCCATTGTTCTATGTGGAAGCGAGCTTCCTGGACGCTCGGAGAATGCTCGCTGGTTAATAGTCGTCTACAGGCCTAATTGACATTCTTTACACTCGGCCTCTCTGAAATGTTCCCCAAGAGTGCGGCCACTGACAGGATAAAGAGGAACACTCTTACTTTTAAACCAGAGCAGACAAAAATGAGGTAATGGTCACATCGCTTCTGCAAGATTTACTGCAAGACTCTGACTTCAGAGGGAAAGCACAGTTTACTGCTCGCTCTTTTATGTAGTCCCAAATCTTCCTAACATAAATTATCGATAATTAACTCTTTACATTAGATAGGATGTATTCACAACTTCTGGCCATAACACATTTTTTCCTCCAGAAATTTTATAATTATGGTAAAATACTGAAAAAAAAAAAAAGAATCAGGATATGTCCATAATGTGTGAATACAACCTTAAAAGGGAAAACTGTGGGATTGGTGGAAATAAAGAAAATATGATCCAGCATTCAGGGCTGCACCGCTAATGAGGCGAAGTGAGGCGGCCGCCTCAGGCGGCACTTTCGGTGGGGTGGTAAAAGCGGCAAAATAAACTAAACAGGCCGCTCTGAAAACAAAACTGAGTGGCCTGTTCCGGGCTGTTAGACCTCTGCGTCTCAGCACAGGCGGCGCCATCATGCCGCCTGCACTGTGACACAGACGACTTTTTGCCAGGTGAAGAAGCAGCAGCGGTGGCGGCTCAGGCAAGGAATCACAAGGTAGGTAAGAAAGGATACTTTTTTTCATTTTTAATAGGCCGCTACCTGGTGGAGTATCCCGAGCAGGTAGCGGCCTATTTACCTACCTCCCCGAGCCTGCAAGTTAAGGTTGTATTTTATTCTGCTCATTTTTTGTGCCTGACATGTAGGTTTTATTTTGCTGTGTGTTTTTTTTTTTAAATAAACTGATTTGCTAAAAGATTTGTGTCACTGTCTCTGGGTTGGGTCCGCACCACTGCTGCTACCGAGCTACTTTCCCTACAGCACTTAAAGGGCTAACCCCATCTTTAAGAAGTTATCCCCTATCTGTGGGATAGGGAATAACTTACAATGGGTTGACCAAGCAGAAGAATGGGGAAGTTTTGTCCCACATTCTGAAAGGAGCAATGGTGGGCCGGACATGTATTGTTTATTCATTTCAGTTGGACCGCCAATGATATCCTTAGTACTGCACAGCTGAAATAACAAAGTCTTATAGCTCTGCTTTGTACCTCTGTTGTTCCCCCTGGAAATGTATAAATACATTGACAAGTTAGAGTTATAATTCCCTGTGTCAATGGGGAGTAAACGGAGCAGAAGTGGTGATGTCTGGCCAAACAAGAACAGAGAGAAGGCTGCAGGTAAGTCCTTTTTTCTTTTTTTTGTATTCCGCCCCTCCAGCATGCATTTTATTTTAATGGTTCTGGACAATCCCTTAAATTTAGTTGTTCCACATAGAATATACCCTATCATTAGAGTTCTCTTTAAGTCTATAGAGAAGAAATGGAGGACATGTGTTCACTGTTAACATCTGCTGGAAAGCCAACTCCATCCATCGTTCTGTACTTCTCATGAACCAACACATTACACTGGGGTGCTTTACATTACATATTTACTCCCTGCTCCGTATCTGACGGAGAACTCAACCAAGTTTTGAAAGTTGTTTCATAACGTCATCGATCATTTTTATGTGCTGCTAGTAAAAACTATGAAAACCTACAACGAAATAAGGAGACCTTGATCCTTGTACTTTTAAGATTTAACATTATGGCATATTTCTTAAACACAGTGATAAATTGTGCTAAAGAAAATGCAAGTGCAAACAGTCAACTTATCAACTTCCATGGCAGGAGATACGCCTGAGATCACGTTTCATGTGCCACGGAGAATTTCCTACAAGATATAATGGCAGTGTGAACTGAGACCTGGGAAATGGACTGATAATAATGAATCACAGTTACACAAGACCCCGACCCTTGGTCTCATCTTTAGTCTGAAAGTGAATGAGGCGTGTATGCAACCTGGTAATGAAATGCTACAGCTGAAAGACATTACTAAGTACAACACACCTCCATCTTTAGCCTTGGTAGAAGATCTGACAAATGACGTCTAGTGATAAGGTATAGATATACGGTGGTATTTCATGTACACTATGTAATCTGAAGGGTGATGCACTCTAAGGGCTAGTTCACACGGGGTCAAAGGGGCGGATTTTGACAGCGGAATCCACATCATAATCCGCCAGTTTACAATGGTGGTCTATGGAGACCACTAGTGTTCTTTCAGCCGATAGCGGAAAAAAAGAAGCGAGCTGCTCTTTCTTCAGGCGGATTCCGCGGCTCACCGACTCCGGGGTGGGGGAAGCCACGACCGCAACATCGTGGCAGGCGGGTTTTGACCATATTTTGACTTGGCTCCTTGAGTCAAAATATGGTCAAAATCCACCCCACCGCCCCCCGTGTGAACAAGCCCTAAGAGATAAAGCCTAAAGACTTGACACACAATTATGTAACTAACAAAGCATTAACGTCATTGTAGCTTCTATTCCCTATGGTGTAGGGAAGAACATTTTTTGTAAATATTTGTTATTAGCTGATTTCATTTAATTTTAGTAAAAGTAAAAAGTCTCTAACTAAGCATTGCTATAGAAAGCCCACCCCATATACTTTCTCCATTTTCCAACCTGCTTGCCACTTTTAAGAAATGGTGGCCAGGTTGGAGATGCTGGCTAGTTAATAAACACAATGCAAAGGAAACAGGCTTAGTCCATTGATGCATTGCACAATTCAGGGACTGTTTTAGGTAAGAGCAGAGAAATATAAGTTACAAAGATATTATTTTCATCATAGGATTATATAATGAGGGCAGGGACTGTAGAAGAAGGCTAAAAACTCTACCTATACAAGTAATAGATCTCCTTAAGCAATGTTCAGTGTCACGAAGGAAAGTCTCTACAGACAGATTTTTTAATAAAAGGAAGCAACATCTGATAATAAACCATGATACAAAAATTTTCCCCATATACGATAGCAAAAAAAAAAAAAAAAGGCATAATAGAATGTAAAAACGTGCGTATAATATAATCTTGTTCCAATAGATATATTGTCCAGACCTCTTCACACAGTGGAATTCAGAGATCCAGTCCTTAGGCCTGGTTCACATCTGCGTTTAGTATTCCGTTCGGGGAGTCCGCCGGAATACTGAATGCCTTGACAAGCGGTGAGCGATGAAAGCACACAAACCCGATAGACTATAATGTCAATGTGTTCGGTATTTCGTTTGGGTGGGGGGTTCCTCAAGTGGACTCCCGAAACGGAATACTGAACGCAGATTTGAACCAGGCCTAACACAACGAACTTCCAATCTTGACTACCACACATGACCATCAAGGTCAGTGCTATTATCGCCGAAACGGCAAAACCAGAGAATAACAGAAAGGATGGGGTGGGTTGAAGTAAACGTGAGTATTTTTTTTTTTTTAAATTAGTTTTAACGCCTTCCATGCCTGCAATTTTTGGGGGCCCTAAAAACACCTTCAAGGGTCACATAGAAGTGCGCAAACCAGGTATTGTCCTTACTCCCAATATATTTTACACTAGATGGGTATAAAGACAAGAATGGTATTCAGGGCCTGTAAGACTGACAAATGCATGACCAAAACTAGCCAGACGCTTTAGTAAGATTACAGTAACCTTAGCGTACTTACTTCTGCTTCAGTCTGATGTATGCAGATGACAAATTGTTCCAGGCTTCAGCATTCTGGAATACAATAAATAAAAAGGACATATGACCTTCAGGAAACAATCCGTTATGATAAGTGTTTTCTTCTATCCCTGTGAATGTGACCCAAACTACATAAACTATCACACCTATCTCATATGAAGCCTCTAAATCATTCATATGTACAGTCACAATCTCAGAGCTGAATGCATTCACTTGTCCCATGGGATGTGTGAAAAGTTCAGGAAATAGCGATGGCCTTTAGAAGTTTTGGAATAGTTCAAGATTAATAGCACTAAATAGAAAGAGTTCAGGTTCAGCTCCTAAACGGCTGTCACAGCAGGCAGCGCCCAGTGGTGGTATTGAGGGAACAAGGTCATCACTGTACAGTGTCTAGTATATAGATACAGTGGGGGACACCGCATTATACATGCACCCATAGACTTCCATTGAACCTAATGGAATAGCTATATCTTGCCTAGCAGAACTGCGGCCAGGGAGCCTTGTTTTCCTAATAGGCGAGGGCCCCAGAGTTGAGACCACAATTTATAGAACATTTAATAGCATACTATGTGAAAGATATATAGAGAGACGGAAAAGATGGTTTGATTTAGCATACATCAGTGGGATCCTAGTATTAGCTCTGCAGAACACAAGGTATGTTTCTTGTTATCCCCGATACACTAAAATCTTTAAAGGGGTTGACTCATAAAAGACAACCCCCTTCATTTCATAGTCGCTGCCATAATAAGGGTCTTAAAGATGAACCAGCCACAGCCAAGTTGTCTGGTCTAAATACCCAATTGTTAATAATAATATTAATATTAAATGGCCATTCTGAATTGATAGAGAGGATTTCCGTATTCATCTGTAATCATGGCCTACAAATAGCATCTCTTGCTCTGGATGAGTAGCCTCTGTGTATTACACAGACAAACGATTTATTTAAAGGGGTTATTCCATGAAACATATTTCTCCTCTATCCTCAGAATAAAGTATAAATTGCTGATCATCGGGAGTGAGAATGGAGTTATTTTATCCTCATTTTGAATGCAGTAGTGCTGAATACAGGTGTGTCCCTGGGGGGGGGGGGGGTGCATTACTTCAATAGCAGTGCCAAAGATAACCAAGTGCTGTCTCACCGGGTGCGGGTGGTGTCGACTCCTGCAAGGGCATGGTTAGCTTCAACTCTACTGCATTCTAAGGCCTGGATCACATCTGCGTTCGGTATTCCGTTCGGGGAGTCCGCTTAGGGACCTCCCGAACGGAATACCGATAACATTAAAAAGCATTGATCAGTGAAAGCACACAGACTCCATACACTATAATGGGTCCGTGTGTTTTCCGCGCGGTGCCCGCACAAATCAAGCAGTTCTTTTCTCTCGGCACCACGTGGAAAACTCAAGGACCCATTATAGTCTATGGGGTTTGTGTGGTTTTATTGCTCACCTCTTTTTAATGCGTTCGGTATTCTGTTGGGGGCCCCCCAGTGGACTCCCTGAATGGAATATAAAAATGCAGATGTGAACCAAGCCTAAGTGGGGGTGAACTCCCCACCATTTCTTTCTCAGGATTGGTGGGGCCATTCACTGGGGATATTGTAGTGTAAATAAAAACCTTCTTCCAGGTAGACAGACAGATCACAGCTAATAGCTGGGGAGTCTCAGCAGAAGGGAACCCTCTGATCAGCTTTATAAGAACAAAAAGAAATCTTTAAACCTTCCGCACTGACCAGCACTGTTAGCGGTAGTCTATTTGGCATAAATGTGGTGTATTTGGCAAAGATCAAAACTGGCAATGAAATGACATTTAATAGGAGTAGGTTTATAGGACAGCACTGAATGTAATTAAAGGGGTCAGAAAAGTGCAATAATTACAGAAAGAAAGAAATATTTTATAGGTTCTACATGAAAAGAAAGCAATGTGAATGATTACTTAAAAGGTGTGTGTGCCCATTGAGTACTCGTAACCTTGTGGAGACCTCTAAATGAGGTGGCACAAGAAGACAATAAAAAGTCCTGTAAATTTCACTTTTAGATACATTAGCTAATAATTTAAAAGAGATCTTAAGTCAAATTTCCAGAGGCATATTTAAGATCTCAGATCAGACAAGTATTAACTTTATGTCATCTTTGGATGAACATCAATAGGATCTGTTTTCTCAAGCAAGTAAATGTACTTCTGAGAATAGTTTTATGGGCTAGTGAAGTTCTAAAAAGTCAAAAATCTGGAATAAAATAGAAGCGACTTAAGCACTCTTCACTTGGCTACTATGACAATAATCTCAGCCAAAGGTATATTCTTGGATATACGCATTGCCCTTTTCAGAATCAAAGTACCACATAGAATAATGTATGCAAGTGTATACATAAGGTCTAATGAAGATACAATATGATGGTTTGTATACAAAGTAACACAAACTGCATAAAATATCAAACACACAAATGCATTAAATGCAATAATATAAGGGCCCGGAGCACTCGCACAATATTGAATATTTTTACCAGGATTGTGTTTTGTGGGTTGGCATGAACTCATTGCTAATTATGGGGCAGCGACAACGAAAAAGATTTGCTTTGTTAAGAATCACATGGTATTTTTAGACTCTGCAGGGCCCTAATGCAATCCCCTAATTTATTTTAGCTTCTTCCATTGTAAAGTAAATTGGTTTAGAGGAAAAAGCAGAAATCCATTTAATCGACCAAACTGAATAAATCTAACAAAATGTTTCAATATCTGGAATCAAGCGCAAGAAAGTAGCAGCTCCGATTGTTGGATGGTTTAGTCAGAGACCCTGGTTTGCTGCCACACTAGGCCACATGACAGGCTATCTGGAAGAAACATGGATTGCCTACAAGTGCCAACTGGACTGTAATCCATTCTCACAAGACTCAATTACAGACAGTTATGGCAGCGAGAAAAAGAAATGGTTCAGCTTAGCAACATTATTTATACTCCTTAGGGTCCATTCACACGGAGTAACGTGCCGCGTGATGTGGCACATATACGGCGTGTGAGACTTTGCCGCAAAATCTCGGCCGCAAAATAACGTGACGTATACGATCCAGGCTCCCATTGAAATCAATGGGAGCGTATACGGCGCTCAAAATCTCACACGCCGTATACGTGCCAGGTCACGCGGCACGTTATTCCGTGTGAATGGACCCTTAAGTAGATATTAGAAAAACATCACCTTGGATGTCTAAGAAGAATCCCACCAAAAATAATGTCTAACATGTCTTTAAGAAACACCACCAATTTCCAGGAAAAGATGGGTAGGGGGTTCTATATAGTGGCAAACTTCATTGGTGAAGTCTACAGACTTCACGTATTGATTTTAAGGCTCGTTGCTCAGAATTTCTTTCATACAGATCTCTAAACGCTGACCATAGGGGTTTGGATGACATATCAGAAATCTATTTTGGGGTGGATTCCCCCTGTAAATATAGGATAGAAGACTTCACTTACATCAGGCTCCAGGGTGACACAACGTTGAAAAGCTCTTGCAGCCCCTTCATATCCGTGTAGAGTGATATAGGCACAGCCCAATGAAAACCATACTCCAAGCTGTAACGTCAATATAGGATATATTATTCATAAAGTTATACATGAAAGACGTTCAATATATGCCTTTTTCATTTAGAACTACATATATTCCAGACTTTGGGAAATTAGGTAATAATTGGAAACAGGGTCTAATGTGAGTGATAATCTTTGTAAAGCACTGTGAAGTATAATGGAGCCATAGCAATAAGCGGTAAATAAAAAAAACTTGATAAAGATGTGAAAACAAAAAAATAAAATATAAAACAGATGTTGACATTGCCCTGGAGCAGAATGGTTTCTACATTTTTAAAGAGCATTTTCATGTCCTCAGGCACATGCTGTTTTATATACCGCTAGAAAGCCAACAGTGTCCCAAGAGCTATCGGTGTCGTTACCAATAGCTCTCCATTGTCAGGAGGGCGATTCTGACAGTCTGGCTGGGAACACCCCTCCTGACAGTACTGTCCATAGCCCTGTACTGTCAAAGGGGGCGTTCCCAGCCATGACACTGAGCAGTGAGGAACACTCCTCCCCTCCGGACAGTACTCGTCCATAGATTAGTACTGGGGGGGGAATGTTCTTCACCACTTAGTGTCATTGCTGGGCAGTAAGGAACGCATCTTCTGATAGTACAGAGCTGAGGACAGTACTGTCAGCTGTCAGGAACGCCCTTCTAACTGTGAAGCGCTATCGGTAACAGTACCGATATCTCTTCCCCCGGGGCACATAACAGCAAAGCAGACAGTGTGAGGACCTTTTATTACCTCCACCAACTCGCAGGACGCTCTGAAGACATGTGAAGGGCAGAGGACCAGACCGGATTAAGAAGAACTGAGAGCTGCAGCTGTGCAGGTAAGCGGAACCTGGGGGTAGGGGGTCTTAAAGACGCGTTTTCAAAGCGATTCACTGTTGAAAACGCTATTAGGGATTGAGATCTCATTGAAGATCTCAATTCCCGACAGCGTGTTTAACAGCAATTCGCTAACAATTTGTAAGGGCTATTATGAAGATCTTAGTAACATTTTAAAGATGAGATTCTCATCTTTAAAATGAATCTAAAATTATCTTCATAGCCCAAACGAGTCCTGAGATACAGGACTTCTAAAGTGCCCCCCCCCCCCTCCTGTCTCGGGAAGCATTAGTGAAACAGGAAGGGGGGAGGAGGAGCAGCTGCAGCGTGCTCAGAGACACAGAAGCATTTTCTCTGTCTCTGTACCTAACCTGTATGTGACCCCAGGAGGGGGGGGGAGAAGGGATTTAGTCCCTATTTCCCCCCCCTCCTGTCAATCAGAGTGTATACTATACTTTTGCTGTCTGATTGTCACATACAGATATAATGTAATTCCCCCCTAAGCTTTACTAGTGGGGTATTCTTATGTTATACCCCCTGAACATAACCAGGAAGTTTATTGGCGCTGTGACCCAGACATTTACCACTGTCCAGGTTGCAGCGCCAAAAAAAAAAGTCACACCAAACACTTACACAACATATACACAAAATCATGAATAAAGTTTACATTTCACCCGATCTTTGTCCTTTCCATACTTGAGCATTCTAGAGTAAAATACGTCCATAGCGATATCCGTTACACGCTAAAATAATAGTAATAACAATTATCACTAGAGATGAACGTATAGATTGCTAAAATTTTTATAGGGGGATGGAAAATAATATTTTTATGTAAAGTCCTATTTAATTTGCATGCACAAAATGGGTTGGCGCATTTCTACGATTTTGGCGTTTCTTTAACACCCGCCCCTGTAAATATATACATGTGTGGTATGTATGAACGCCTCACATCTTGCAGTTTTTTAGAAAGTACATTTTGGTTGCAGAAAGGGATTGCTTTAGTCGCACTTTAGTGGCAAATTTGAATTTTTGTGCAATTTCTGCTTGCAATCTGTGTTTGCTGCAAAGCTGCATGAAGGTGGTTGTATATATGAAACATTAAGTTGTGTTTTTATATACGGTATGCTGTGCAGTCTCAAAAAAGTTAGATTTTGGTGTCATAGTCCCCGTTTACTAGGTGCAGTATAGCTTTTTAACATATTAGTGAATAACAGCAAAATCTTGCCCGTCTTCTGTATCATTGTTTTTGGGAGTCCAAGCTCTTGTTGTATTTTGAAGTTTGTGGTACATATAGTATAGATACATATTGTATACACCTTAAGCTATTATTGTAAATGTATTTTGTATATGAATGTGAGATTGAACATGAGTTTTAGGTGCAAATATGTGTTTTACTGAATTTTTTCAAAAAATGTTTTGTGTTTTTCACAAAGTTGCATGAAGGTGGATGTGGCTATTGATGTCCCATTGAGACATATGTAATCTTCAGGTTGTCTACTTTCAAAAAATATATAGGGTTTAGGGGTTCACTTGCTTTTCACGGTGTGTAATCCCTACATTTTATAGGATGATACTTTTTTAACATTTCTAGCTTCAAAGAAGATTTTTGTTCCTTCCAGTTCTAGCGATTTTCTGAAGACATGTGCATGCGGGTTTAGGCCATAGTGATATGAATGAACTCTGCACATGTTGAACTCTTATTTTTAGGATGTTTTGTGCACATAATTTATTGTTTGGCTTCCACTTTTAACAACTAATATACATTTATTTGCATTTTTCATAAAACATTCACTTTAAATCAAAATTGCATGAAGGTGCCTGTTCGTATACAGTACCAAGTGGCTACTTTAAGAAAATATATAGGTATGGGGAGTTGGATGCTTTTTTAATGTTGCAATTTAGCTTTGATTTACCAATCTCAAAACTGTGAAAATTGCTCTGGCTACTGGAGGTGCAAAATTTACAGTGAAAGGGTTAAGCAAATTTCTAATAGCCAGACAAAACAGAAGAGTGATTATTCTCTCCAATAATATGTTTAATATACATAGAAAAATGTGAATAAAAGTAAAAGTCAGGAAGCGATTCACACATTGACAACCCAGCTAAAACTGGAGATCTGAGGCCTACAGAGACTTTCCAGAGGTCACAGCTTCTGTAATGCCAGTCCAAGATTACATATGGCTGAGAATAGACATGCAAACTACGAGACAACCGCCTTTGCAATAAGCTTTACAGAGGTCACGCTCACTCACTGCAAATACTCTAGTGAATGAGGAGTTGTCAGGATTTATAGCAGTGAGCTCAACCATGATTGCTCCAACACACGGACGGCTGGATTAAGAGGGAACCTGCTGTAGCTATTTGTTATGAAATAGTAACTGTCATTTCCAGCAATGTGTCATTACGAGCGCTCACTGTCATGCATTTTAAGCAGAAACTCTCTTATTCCGCAAGCGTGCAGGATGCGCATCACTGATGCACGAAGTCAATAACTATCGCTGCTGAAAATGAAAGCTTTAAACAACAACATTCATATTCAAGTGTAGATTCATGGAAACACCTTCCCATTTAATGAATATCTACTCTCGCAAAGTGTATTACGCTCTGACATGCTGTAATATAAGGTGCTAATGGCTGCTTTTATATAACTAAAGGCTGATTTAATAATATATCAGGCGCTGCTAAAACAGCAATGTGTTAATAAAATGATGATAGTCAGAGCTGGGATGAATTTCTATACAGTTATTGCATGGCACCAGCAGCAGGTAAGGTAACCATTACTGCCCTTGAGACCCCACTGTGGCATAATCCAGGCCTGACGGAAATACTGAAGTCTATCTAATGCTCATATTTGGGAACAATATGCAATTATGTCATTGGGTGATCTGTATGAGCAGAGTATTTTCAAATCATTTGAATCCCTGAGTACAGCACAAAATATCCCGAAAACCTAGTACTTTAGGGTCCTCCTAGTCAGATACACATTAATCAACCAGTTTCCCCAGCAGGATATTTCCATATCTAACTGACTCTCATAGGAATACTGGGATCCCAGAGACCACATGGTCTGATCTCAGGCCTATATGTCCATCTAATTCAGGACAAGTTATCCCACACCTTCTTCTATGCGATGGCGCACCCTTATTCCCAGTGTCACAGACATGACTTATCACAACATTCTGGAATCTCCATAATATGTCTCCCCATTTGTCAATAATAAATGGATCCAGGTTTATATGCTACACCAATGCTACCTGATGCCTTCCTATCTGCATTGGATAGGAAGTATGTCCTGCCCGGGGTGTCTTACATGCCCTTTCACAAACTCAGATTTCTGACATATTACAGAGATTGTGGGTCTCCTGTCTGAAATACTGAACAGTCTTGACCCTGAAGTCTGTCTGTTTGGCGTTCTAAATACAGAGACATGGCTGCACCACACTGTGATCTTTTTACGAGAATCATTGTTTTAGCAAAAAAAAAAACATCGCCCTATGATAGAAAAAGAAGGAGGACTGTAAGCCATCTATGTGTTGGAAACTGGTTAATTCCATTCTACCCGAAAACCAAATAATGTATAAAGGCTGCCCACAGAAATTTCAGAAAGTCAGAGGAACATGGTATGATTCACCAATGACCCTGTACACCGCCCCATCATTCTGTACACTCCTCAGCTCGCTGAATGTCTAAGTGAGTGGGGCTGTGTCCAGTTGTAAGCTGAATGTCTAAGTGAGTGGGGCTGTGTCCAGTTGTAAGCTGTCCTGGGTAGGGGGCTATATGGGCAGCTATACTGTATGTGCATTTGTACAACGGACTTATCAGTCCTATATTCTACAGTGGCAGTACAAGTATATCCTCCTGGTGCCAAAATGTCTGCACATCCATTAGGATCACTTCAACAGTATATATCACCTATTCATAACCAAATCAGATCTCTTTATTACAAGAAAATTGCATGGACCTGAATCACAATCCAATCAATGTTCTTGGCTAAATATAGACACGATCAATGTACTGGACGTACTTTACTTGAATAATGGCAGTCATAAAGACCCTTATGTGAATGATTATTTGGAGTGACACGATGTCCCTATGACACAGGACTAGATAATAGCCACAGACTACAAACTATCACTTTACAAGTATTCACCGATTAATAAAAAGTAGCAGATTGGAGTCGCCATGGAAAATGTCACGGAATTAGAATGAAATGTATCTGTGCTCAGTAGCCAGACTTTTATAGAGTTCGTTCTCACTTCTGCTTGGCTAAGAGTCATCGTTGTCCATCCACTACTAGAGGAAATGTATATAGCTGAAAGCAACAACTGAGGCAACAAATGATACAAATGAAACCAACAGTCCACAAATGGTTAATACCAAACATTGTAATAAACCAACAGTAACATGCCGATGTAATAAAATAATAAATCTTGTGCATTCATTCATCTTTGATATGGGAGAAAAGAAACATTTCTTACATAAACAGGTAGTCAAATCTATAGAGATAAAATCTTAGCATGTCCAAAAACTGACGTAACGTGTGTGCAAGAAAAACATGGTATAAAACTCAACCTGAATGAGAGACGCTGTTATTCCTGAATGCATGGCAGCTAATCCCGCTGTAAAGCTGTACCGAACATTGACATACACACTGTGTATATAGCTGTCAAAATGTGTCCATATCTGTAGATCTGTTACTAGGTCATTGTGATATCTGGATTTTTGTATATTGACATATGACCACCAGTAAAATATGTGAAAATATATACTATGCCATGAATTTGTTTTTTATTTCACAATTTTCTGATAAGTTTCTGTTAAACTGTACATTTGTGAGGATATAGAATGAATGTGCTTTGAAAATGCTGAATAGTGTGAATACATGACCAGAACACACGTTTAACCTATCTACCTATCCAATATGGGAGTTTACAGAAAGAGATAGGACGCAACACGGTGGCTCAGTGGTTAGCACTACAGCCTTGCAGCACTGGAGTCCTGGGTTCGAATCCTGCCAGGAACAAAACCTGCAAGGAGTTTGTATGTTCTCCCAGTGTTTGTGTGGATTTGCTCCCATATTACAAAGACATACTGATTAGAGATGAGCGAACACTATTTGAAACAGCCGTTTCGAATAACACGCTCCCATAGAAATGAATGGACGCAGCCAGCATGCAGATGTAGCCGGTGGGCGGCCGCTTAACCCCCCTCGTGCCGGCTACGTTCATTCATTTCTATGGGAGTGTGCTATTCGAAACGGCTGTTTTGAATAGTATTCGCTCATCTCTAATACTGATAGGGAAAAATGTACATTGTGAGCTCTATATGGGGCTCACAATCTACATAAAAAAAAAAAAAGGAATATACCATCTGGACACCATTTTCATGTGTATAAGGGTGGTGTTACTCATATCCATTTCTAATACCGCATGCAGCCTTAAGGGCTATTATTGAATTTTGTTGGTAAAGCTGGAAATTTCGGACTTCTCCCTTTAACTTCTGCATGGGTCATCAAAGCTACAGTATATAGTGACATTTTTATAATGGATGACAGTGAATAAACTGCAGTCCCAGACACATCCCATGGACACGAGATGTCAATCTTAGCACTTGGACCAACTCCAATCACACACTCATGGTATATACACATATGTTACAGACCCCCACAATCCCTGTAATTCAGAGTTAGGAACAGCATACTGATATAGTTCAAAAAGAGTCATTTTGTCCATTTTTCTATATAATTAGGAAACAACCGATTTGGGGCTTTAGAGCCAATAGTTTTTCTAGTGTTTCCATTGTTGAATTGGGTTTAGCCGATCTTGACTTTTCAGAATCGATTTTAAAATCCGATTTCCGATCATTCGAACCCGATCTCGATTCCGATCCCAATGCAAGTCAATGGGATTTTTTTTATTAATCGGAGATCGGATTTTAAAAGCAATCCTATTCACTATACAGCATGGAATCTAACAATTGAACGCTTTAATTGTTAGAATCCATGCTGTGTAGTGAATCACTAAGTAGCCAGAGGATTTTTTTTTAATCCTCTGGCTACTTAGTCCCCCCTGGTGTCCACTTACCTGCAGAAATGGTTGGTCCGGTGCCCGATGTCCTTCTTCGCCTCGCTGCCACTCCACGCTGCTCTTCTTGCCTCGCTGCCCCCACCTCCCAGATTAGGAGAGTGTGGGTGGGTACTGGGAGGGGAAACGTCACGTCTCCCCGCCCTGTACCCACCCACACTCTCCTAAGCCACAAGCCCCGCCTTCCTAGCTCTTTAAACACTAACCTGGGAGGCGGCAGCGAGGCGAAGAAGAGCAGCGTGGAGCGTCAGTGAGGCGAAGGAGAACACTGAGCACCGAAGCAGCCATCTCTGCAGGTAAGTAGCTACTAGAGATGTTAGTTTAGTCTCCCATTAGAATGAATGGAGGCAGCCGGTGCGCAGGGGGTTAAGGCTGTGTGCCGGCTGCTTCCATTCATTCCTATGGAACTCCAGCGGAGCCTTCACACTGAGTATACACTCCACTCAGAATGAGCGGAGCATATACTCAGTGTGAAGGCTAAGCAAAGCATTGTGGGAAATAGTACCGATCTCGATCCCATCTACAAAGATCGTGTTCGGAATTCCGATCGCGATCGTGAAATTTTCTCGATCACCGTTCGGAATCCAATCTTTTCCGAACACGAACGCTCAACCCTAATAGTTACATACTTAGTAGGTTAAAAAAAATGACCTACAGTGAATCCATCAAGTTGAACCATTTTATACTTACATACAGAAGGTGATCCAAAAAAAGCTAAAATGAACGTTAATGGCACAGACCACATTTACCATTAAGTAGAAAAAAAATCTGTCCCAACCCCTGTTGACAATCACTAATATCCCACAATATTCTACAGTAAATGGGTTGTCTGCCTATTTTTATTATTACCATTTATAGTACTGCTAGTGGGGTCCTAGACATAACTGACCCCTTCCCGGGCCTCTGTTTCCAGGACTGGCAGGTCTGTTCGTCAATGCCATTTGCGAATAGGCTTCCGCTGCGGTCTGTGATTGGCCGCCAGCCACAAACAGCTGGGAGACCTGAATACAGATGAATGGACCTGCTGCTGCTGGAAATGGAGGCCTAGGGAGAGGTGAGTAAAGTTTTGTTATGTTTAAAGCCTCACGAGCAGCTCTATATATTGTGGTTTACAAAGTACACATCTAGTGGTTCATTAAACCTCCCCACACTTTCCACCATTACCAAATCCTGCAGGAACATGTTCCAGAATTTTACAGTTCAGGGAGTAAAGTTTACACATCTGTATAAACATATCAGGTCTCCCCTCGGTCTTCTCTTCTCTAGGCAACACATTTATATTTGATAGCTTATCTTCATACGTGAGATCTTCCACAATTCTCTAAATTCTCTCCAGCTCCATGATGACTTATTATGAGCCGCTTCTCCAAACTGGACAATATACTTAAGATACGCTCGTACCAGTGCTTTATAGAGGGGGAAAATAATACAATTTTTCTCTAAACGTCATGCCTTTACTCAAAGGACGAAATCTTGCTAGATTTGGATACAGCAGACTGGCATTGCACGCTATAGTTTAGTTTATTATCAACAATTACTCCCAAATTCTTCTCCATTGTAGACTCACTCTATAGTGATAAATTTAGGATACAACTAGCATGAGTATTACTCAGACCATTAGCAGGTGCTTATCACAAGGCAACTTGGTGCCAAAGAATCCATCACATGTCCTGCCATCGGCGGCGTGCCACCATTGACTTTGTTTGCAGTCGTTTTGTGAATGACAAACCTGAACTGCTAAGGACTGGAGTCATATTGTCTTAAAGGGGTTGTCCTGGATAAAAAAATTAAAAAACATTTAAACATTAAACTAAACCCCCCTCCCCACCTACTTTATAAATTACTTGCATTATCAAAAATGCATATTTATCATTATCACATGACCGCCTCAGCCACATTTTCATAGAACCCTGTGACGTTCTGTTTCACCATAGTTAGTGGGTCTTTTTTTAAAAAAAATTTTTTCAGTTTTTGTGGTGAAAAAGCCCCCCTCGGTTTATACTTGAGTAAAGCAAAAAAAAATAAAAAAATTGACTAGCCGCAATAGTAATGTATAGAATCTCCCATAAAATAGTGAAAAAAAAGGCTTTTTTTTAAAAAAAAAAAAAGAATAAAAAAATAAAATAAATAAAAGTTGTAAGAAAAAGTACCGTATATACTCGAGTATAAGCCTAGTTTTTCAGCACAGTTTAATACTGAAGTCAAGGAAAAAAATATATATATTTTTTTTATTTTTTTGTTTGGGGGGGTCTATGACTAGCTGCAATAGTAATGTATAGAATCTCCCATAAAATAGTGGAAAAAAAATTTTGAAGCTTTAAAAAAATGTAATAGAAAAATAAAATAAATGAAAGTTCTAAATCCCTCCTTTCCCTAGAATACATATAAAAGTAGAAAATGACTGTGAAACACATTATACACATTAGGTATCCCTGTGTCTGACAGTGCCCGGTCTACTGAATATAGAGTACCTGCAGTGCTCCTGTTCCATCGGGAAGGGGTTAATAGGAGCACTGCAGATCCCCTATATTCAGCCAGGCTGAATTACAGGTGGGGAAAAAAAAAAAAAAAACAGTCTTCAAGCTCAGGGAATGGGCAGACAGACAACCAAAACACCCCCTCCCCTTCCTCAGCAATTACTGCACCCAAAAACTCAGACCATTTTAAATTTTGAAATTTTCCAGTAGCTGCTGCATTTCCCCCCTAGGCTTATAATACTCGAGTCAATAAGTTTTCCCATTTTTTTGTGGTAAAATTAGGGGCCTCGGCTTATATTTGGGTCGGCTTATACTCAAGTATATACGGTACTTGGAATTCAACAATGGAAACACTGGAAAAAAAACTATTGTATCTAAAGCCCCAAATAGGTTGTTTCCTAAGGAATTATATAGAAAAATGGAAAAAAATTAATCTTTTTGAACTACATCAGGATTCTTAATATTAACTCTGAATTACAGGGATTGGCGGGTCTGTAACATATGTGTATACACCATCAGTGTGTGATTGGGATTGGTCCAATTGCCAGGATTGACTTCTCGTGTCCATGGGATGTGTCTGGGACTGCAGTTGTAGCTCCGATGACCCATACTAAGGTTAAAGGGAGAATTTCCAGCTTTACCAACAAAATTCAATAATAATCCTTGGGGTTGCATACTATGTTAGAAATTGATATGAGTAACACCAACTGAAGCTGGAGGCGTCACTGGAGAGAGTTCTCTGGCAGCAGTGGGGACGCTCCCCTATATAAAGGTAAGAGACGTATAGCCTTTCTAAAGGCTATTCCGACGTCTAAAGTTACACATTTAGTGGTAGAATCTCTTTAAACAAATAGTTAAATGAATCTTGTAAGAAAGTGGCACATCCTCTAAGGTTCGCCCATCTCTAATCACCTTTAAAAAAACCAAATACACATTTTTCCACTTTACCTGCATTGGATTTATTGCCACAGATTTCTCAAAGCATTCTATGCATTGTTGGAACTCGCGATTCCGCAGATAGAGAAGGCCTTTGGAGCGTTGAGCGCGAGCACTGCGATGATTGGACAACTCCCAAGCTTTATCATAATACTGATGATCCCGCAGAACATCTCCAAGAAGGCAGTAAAGATGTGGGGTCTCTTCTTTTTCTAATTCCTGTCTCAGAATTTTCTCAGACTAGTAAAAATAAAGGTCAGAGATGTAAGAGATGATAAATATATTACTGATGTGATGAAATCATATTAATAAGAATGAAACCAATGAAAAGATTTCCACTTGGAGAATTGGACTTTCATTTACTGAAAGCTTTTAGTGATGCTTATGACTCTTAAAACCCATAGGTTTCTTTCTTACCTGTCCATGTTGTCCACTTTGTTCATAACAAATAACAGCATCTTCCCACATCTCAAGCTTCTCAAAAATTTGCAAAGCAGAACTGGTGCATCCAAGGTCAAAAAGCAAGCCTGCAAGTTGTCGCTTTAAAGAAAAAACAAAACGTGAACACGTATTTAATATCTGACATACCTTCTCTGATCTACCAGTTGATGACAACTTTAGGTCCCTAGTTGTCCTCATATTTGGCCTCAGTACAGTCTTTGTACAGTATGAAGAAAGCATGGAAGAGAATGTGAACGGAGCTGCAGTAACCCAGTACGAGTGCTAAACAATGTACAGATTTGTCTGCTCCCTCCAAAATGTAGTAATGGCACCAGGAGCTACTGCGAACGGTTCGTTGATGGAGGTGCTAGGTGTTTAACCCACACATGAGGATCAGTGATCTCCATCAAAAAGCTGGACAATCCCTTAAAGCTGGTCATCCATATCAGATTATTATCAATCAAACACGCCTATTTCAGTCAATCATCCAGTTGTTTGGGGGCCTCCAAACTGTACCCTCATGGGAAGTGTGCACCTCCTCATAAATGAAGCGGTCCTTCCACCAGTGTGGGGGATATGAAGGTTGGTGTGCAATACATAAGCCTTCATAAATACACCCCATTGACTTCAATGGGAGAATGTTGTGGACATGCTGTGTAAGACTTGTGAGAAGGTGACAGGCAGAGTGCTGGAGTCCAGGTATATCAGCCCCAGGTTTCTGACATATGTGTGGTCCAAGGTGGATCTGGAGTAGGCCTCAGCCCAGATGTAGATCCTTGGCTCATTACTGACCCATAAAAGGCTGCAGTTCATGGCAGCTCCTTGAGGTGGAAGGAGGTGTATGGGTCTGTCCTGTAACCCTGAGTCTGGTGATACTATATTGCTCCTGTTTTGTTCGTGTGGCTGGAAGTAAGTCACGTATAGTTAGGTTATCTGTTCTGTTAAGTTAGTTGCTCAGACGAGCAGGTATTTATTTTGTTTTTGCCGAAGTTAAGGCTGCATTTTGTTTTGTTTATTTTTTGTGCCTGAAGTCAAGGTTTATTTATTTTCCTGTTTTTTTTTTTTTTTAAATAAACCGGATTGCTGCATATTTTGTGTCCTTGTCTTGACTTTTTGGGCCCGCACCACTGCTTCTTTCGAGCTAACTTCCGCACACACTGATGCAGTCATTGTACAGATAGGGGGAGCAGTACTTCTTATTTGTAGTGTGATCCAGCATTATCTCTCTCACCTTTCATTGTAATCGTGCCCTCTAATAAAATGATCATGAAAAGTTAATGTAATCTGAAAAGTGGCAGGAACCGTCAGCCTATTATTCATCCTAAGTGGGAAATCTGCAATAATTCAGGATTTCTTTTCCATAAAGTGGCACAAATGACAAAGAACAAAAAAATCAATTTAACATAAAAAACTTGATTTAAACAGTAGTTCATTCTCTGACACGGCAATGGTCAGGGGCATGTGTGCAACTTGTGCTCAGTCGGTAAGAAATATGCAAGTATGATCTCATTGGTGACAAAAGGGAATTTGCTCCTAGCACCTCCTTCTGCAATGTAGCTCCCTACAGATTCAAAGAACCCTATGGATATAATTTGGGAATTAAGTCAAGCCAAGACTTAAGAAGAAGAGGGTCCCATCCACAGATAGCCGTTTCAAAGTTTTTGACTCTCAGCAGTGCAGAGTAGGGTGCTGGCTGAGTGAGAGGTCTGGACATGGTCAGAAGACGTAATGTCTGTCAATAAAGAGGACCTTTCATCAGATTGGGCACAGGCAGAT
The DNA here is from genome assembly GCF_031893055.1 of Leptodactylus fuscus. Taxonomy (NCBI): domain Eukaryota; kingdom Metazoa; phylum Chordata; class Amphibia; order Anura; family Leptodactylidae; genus Leptodactylus; species Leptodactylus fuscus. The sequence goes on from NC_134267.1 coordinate 44,540,502, forward strand.
CCATATACTGCTGGAAAACCGACAGCCGATCTGTGCCCCGGGTAAAGCGCAATCGGTCCCGGTACCGTAGCGCTATACAGTCAGAAGGATGTTTCTGACAGTCAGTCAGGAACGTCCTTCTCCACAGCAGTACCTATCGTGCTGCACAGTGTGAGTGGGGAGGAACACCTCCTTCCCATCCTGATAATACTCATCTATGGACGAGCACTGTGAGGAGAAGGAGGGGGAGTTCCTCCCCGCTCACACTGCACAGCGCGATAGGCACTGCTGTGTAGAAGGACTGACTGTAAAGTGCTACGGTACAGGGACCGATAGCGCTTTACCCGGGGCACAGATCAGGAAAGCCGATAGTGCGCTGAATTCAGCGCACTGTCGGCTTTCCATCAGTATACAGAACTGCCTGTGCCCAATCTGATGAAAGGTCCTCTTTAAGGAGTGAAGGTGCTGGAACGTATTAGATCATGCATATGCTGCTAAGAATTCTGGGTAAAAACTATGCAAATAAGACCTCATTAGTGAAAAGGAGAATCAATAACTTCTTCCTTTTGGTGGAGTTTTTCTGGCTTGGCTATTATATCCAGATAATGAGGTTATTGCAAAACAGGTTTTAACCTATAATGAGCTATCTTCCAAAAGGTGGCACAAAGAGGAAGTTCTTCCTTTTCACCAATGAGGTCTTATTTGCATATAGCAGGACATACATGGTCTAATAAATCTCTGCATTTTCTCTCTCTAATGGGGAACAATAACTATATAGTCTGCATAAATGATATATAAAACAGAATGTAATAGAAGTGCAGTAGGGAGAGATCTCTCCTTCAATGTATAATATAGAAGGTGTGTAGGTCTACAAGATGGCGCTCCACACATGCCAATCTTTCCTTGGTAGAATTTCAGTTATAATCAGACAAGAAAACAACAGAGAATTAAAATCAACTTCAGACTTCTGGCGCATGATGTGGTCTTGTCCGATTATACAGACCTTCTGGAGGGGGGTGGTTGATCTACTGATAGATGTTCTTGACCGCCCTGTCCTGTTTTCTCCTGAAGTTTGTCTATTTGGTGTATTGAATGAGGAGTTATGGCCACATCACACCCGGATTTTTCTTCGGGAATGTTTATTCTATGCCAGGAAGGCCACCGGCTTGCGGTGGATGGCCCCACGTCCTCCGTCGGTGTCTCAATGGCGGAAACTGGTTAACTCCATTCTCCCATTTAACCAAATCATTTATTAAGGTTTGGGGAGCATGGTGTAGTTCTTCAATTACCCAATACTCTGCCCCCTCACTGCGCTCAGCGCTTGATGCCTTTACGGGTTGAGAATGATTACCATCGGATGGAGCTGTGATCCCCCTTGTGCTTGTATAATGTATGAATGATGACATCGGGCTACTTTGTTCTATCCTTCTGTTTATGGAGCAGGCTTCGCCTGGTCGGGATGGTGCTGTGGCAGATCTTTCTTTATTTGTTTAAGCCTTTTTGCTGTACATTATTATGTACCTTCTACATATGCATACTCCAGACTGTATTGTGTCCATTGTTATATCTTCTTCAATAAAACGAGTTTAAAAAAAAAAAAATCAACATCAAATAAAATCCAAGATTTCACCTACTTGAATATCCCAGATCAGAGGCATCTGTGAGCAATAGAAAACTTTCATCCGCTCAATGACTGGAGGATTCTTTTCTTCAAACTGGTCAGCTAAAGCCTAAAAACAAGAGGGTAAAACTATTAAAGGTTCTGTAATTTATAGTTAGCTGAACTGTATGACCCAAGAAGGATGTTACTTTACTATAGGTAATGATGTCTGCAAGTGACTATCTTCTTTAAGGTATGACACAAAAATGTTTTGTGCAGTATACGGTAATTGGTTTCTTAAAGGGGACGTCTGGGATCTAAATTCTACCTAATCCGGGCCTGGGTTCTGCCAGTGCTGCACATTGTGTTTCCAGACTGGATTCAACACAGGGTCATGTAATGGGAACCAGCACACACATCCTTGCCTCCTCCCAATGCTTGTTTTTGTAGCTCAGCTCCATTCACTTAAGTGTTGTCGCTTCAAACAGTTAATCTGTTTGGGTCCTGGGTGTCAGACCCCTGATGATATTCAATAGATAATCTATATAAAGGATAGCCCAGTCCTGGCACTGTGACAAGGAGGGCTGACATGATCTAGCTTGCGAGACACTACTAAGCATCACAGTTTAGAATATTAAATAGCTTTTTTCCAGTTGATCAAGTGATAACATATGAATACAATGCTATCATATTCCGATTAGTGTCAGTCTGACCTCTGAGACCCTCATGGATCTAGTGAATGAAAGGGATGCAAAGCTAATTTAGCTGCTCCATTCACTGACACTAGGTTCACACCTGCACTTGGCTTTCCGTCTCTCTTGGGGACCGAGAAACGAAAACCTAACTCATTTAAAAGCAGTTACCCGCAGAAGCCTGTGGATCTTATGGATTATAAAATAAGGTAAAATAAGATAATCCTTTAATATCCCACCATGGGGAAATTCAGTGTGTTATAGCAGCATGATAATACAGTAATATATTACAAGAAAGAACACATACAAGTCAGAATAGCAGATAGAAAAGCTACTAGGAGTCATAGCAACTAAAAAGAAAGACTTCAGGATCATTTAGTTCTCTGTGCGGAGTGATCTTCGCTTAGCCTGATGTTGATTATACAGCCTGACCGCGGTTGGGAGGAAGGATCTCCGATAGCGCTCCCTCTCACACTTGGGATGAAGCAGTCGATCACTGACAGTACTGCCCAGTGCTGTCACGGTCTTATACATGGGATAGGAGTTATTCTCCATCATGGAGCTCACTACGGACAGTGTCCTTCTGTCACCCACCACCTGTACTGGGTCCAGGGGGATTCCCAGGACAGAGCTGGCCCTTCTGATCAGCCTGTCAAGTCTATTTCTGTCCCTGGCTGGTATGCTACTCCTCCAGCAGGCCACTCCGAAGAAGATGGCTGATGCTACCACAGAGTTGAAAAAGGCTCTAAGAAGTGCCCCCTGGATGCCAAAGACCCTCAGTCTCCTGAGCTGGTAAAGCCTGCTGTGGCCCTTTCTGTGCAGCGCATACAGGTGATCAGCCCAGTCCAGCTTATTATTGGCGTGCGCCAGGTTTCTGCCCGCAAAATGCAGAAAAATGCAAAGAAAAAAGTCCTTCTTGCACTTACAGAGTGCAGATGTGAACATACCCTTAGATAGCTTCCTTTTGCAAGAATTGTAAGGATTTGATGTGGAAGCCTGCAGAATTTTTCAGGATTCTTTGAGCACTTACATTTTTTTCACATAAAACTGCAAACTTGAAGTTAGAGCCTTGAACCACAAGCAATATACTTTCAATAAATACTGCCCCATTCTATGTCATACACTTCTTGCTTCTAAAATACCTATATATAATATAACTATAAATAAATGCACGCTAGGTCAGGTAGGTCTTCTGCTTCTCCAAAAATATACAAAATACCTCCCGCCTTGGAAGAGACCCCTAAATCATGTTTTGGCTGTGGGCAATGTGCTATGAAATGAGCTTTCATTATAAACTCGAGTCAAACTGTTCAATATTATTTCACCAGTGACTTAGGAGAGAAGAGCAAAGCGAGAAAACTTTACACTGTTTTGACATTGTGAATTACTTGGATTTCTCTTGTTTTCCACAAATTATTTCTTAATTTGAGGAAAACGTACACCTTCTGGAACACTCTTGTGGCCCTCTTTCCAAAAACTCGTGTTTCCATTCTGGTGAAAGGAGGAAAACGTTTTTGACACGAGCTCTTCATCAACTTGAGAGCCCCCAAAACTAAGCCAGTCGATACAAATTGAGCTTTAACTAGGCTGCTCGGTAACACAAGTGGTCGGAGTAGCGCTTGTACAGTCTGGCTTCACTTCACAGGAATCTGACACTAATGAAAGGGAGTCTGCTCGCCTTTGCCACATTTCCCCCCACCTCTGCGCAAATCTTTGAGTGATACCATATGTTTGTAATACACCACATAAAAGCAATTAAAAAGTCATCATAGAGCCGGCTCTGAAAGGTAATGTATTATCAAAACTTTAATTGTCTAATTCAAACAGGAAAAATGTGCCGTTGTTAGGGTAATACATCTAGAACAGTGCGGAGCAAATTAGATATATTTCCCGCTCTATAAACCAGCCCTGTGCTGTTTATTATGTGCTAAAACAACGTGCACACAACCAAGGCATTATTCTAATCACTACCGGTTCCACACTTCAGGTAATAAAACCTCAACGGGAAAGCCTCCAGCAATTTGCAAGTCCAATTTTTTCTAACTATGGATAACATCTAGTAGACAAGCATGAAACTTTTCCTGCAGGCTGTATACCTGTATGCTTAAGCTTGTAACCCTTAGGCAATACAAATTGGTTTGTTTGGTCATGTCATGAACACAGAAATGCTGTTGTCAAAGGAATTCATTTTCCTTTATATTTTTTTCCTATATATAAGTTTTTTTTAATTCTGATGGATGCAAATGTTAAGTCCACCTCCAGATATAAACCAAGATTTCATAAATGAATAGAGCAGGTGAATATAAGAAACTTTGTAATACATACTCATAGACTATAATGGGGTCCGTGTGTTATCCATGCGGTGTTTGCACAGAACACGCAGAGAGAAAGTACTTCATCAACTACTTTCCTCTCCGCACGATTCGTGTGGATACCGCGAGGAAAACACATGGACCCCATTATAGTCTATGGGGTCTGTGTGCTTTCCTTGCTAACCACTTGTCAATGCGTTCGGGAATTCCATTTGGGGAATCTCCAAGCGGCCTCTCTGAATGGAATACCGAACGCAGATGTGAACCAGGCCTTATCTTGAAGATTCAGCACAGTCAGTAAAGTTCCCTGAGCCACAATGCAGCAGCAGTAATTTATATCTGTTTTCCAGCAGCATCCCTATAGACTAATTTGTAAGCAGTAACTTACTCTGCTCAATGAAGAATCACATTTCTTTAGTCGGATATATTACAAAGTTTCTTTTATTCACCTGTACTATTCTTTTATGTAACTGTAACTGCTCCATTTGAGGGCAAGGTTTCCATCATTTTGTTGACTGCAACTCTGTTTGTTCAGATTGACTGCTCTCCATAAGCACAAGCTCACCGCACCACATCAGGATATCAGTGCATGCAATGCAGACTTCCATTAATGCAAGTGCATGAATCTCAAAAAAGAAGATCTGCAACACTGACTTGTAACAATGACAAAAAAGTGAACACTGCTGAAATAACTGAACACTAGGCCGTACACGCATTCACAAGACTTCATTGTTACACTACATGTAATGTAGGATAACGGTGCTAGTGCTGGCTATGACTTAGGATTACATCAGGATTTCTGCTCATTCCATGTTCAAAGCTTAATTCTGAAGTCTTTTGTTAACAGATAGCAATGCATCGTGGGAGTTTGGAGGCTTAAACTCAGCTATTAATTAGGTGGCAAGTTTGGCAACACAACACAGATAAACATTTACAAGTTAGGAATTAAAGATTTATTTAATGTAACATAAAAAAAAAACTAAAAAAAACTAGTATTGTCAAGTTTAATGTAATGGACAGCGGACTAGCTGTGTTACCAAAGTCACCCCTACACTATATGTCCCCACATTATAATGTTCCCTTCGTACTGCCCCACAGTATAAAGTCCCTTTCCTGGTGCCCCAGTTTAACCTGGGGGAAACTAGAGGGGACACGAAACTGGGGCAGTTGGAGGGGACATTAACAGTGGGGGTAGTTGGAGGGGGCAATAAATTAATGGCAGCTGAAGTGGGACATTAAACTGGGGGCAACTAGAGAGGGACATTAAACTCGGGCAGTTAGAAGCAGACATTAAAACGTAGAGGTAGCTGGAGGGTGACATTAAACTGGGGGCAACTAGAGGCAGACAGGTCCCCTCCAGCTACCTCTACGGTTTAATGCCCCCTCTAGTTGTCCCCAATTTAAGTGCCCTCCTTCATTTACCCCTAGTTTCATGTCCCTCCTCCATTTGTCTCCCAGTTTCCTCTACCCCTCCATCTCTCCCCCAGTTTCATATCCACCTTTATCTGCCCCCCGTTTCATGTCCCCCCTCCATATGCTCCCAGTTTCATGTCCCCCTCATCTCTGCCCCCAGTATAACATTCCCCTTCCATCTCTGCCCCTAGGTTACTGTTGACACACACACACACACACACACACACACACACACACACACACCTTATACTGCTAGTCACATCCAAAGCAGCCTATACATGTCTTACACTAGTCACATCCAGAGCTGGATTCACATGTCATATACTAGTCACATCCAAAGCAGCATATATATGTCTTACACAAGTCACATCCAGAGCTGTATTCACAGGCCTTGCACTAGTCATATCCATAGTGGCATTCCCTTGACATGTGTTACCCTAGTCTCATCCAGAGCTGGATTCACATGTCATACATTAGTCACATCCAGAGCAGCATTTACATATCTCACACTAGTCACATCCAGAGCAGCATTTACATATCTTACACTAGTCACATTTAGAGCAGCAGACAGATATATTACACTAATCACATGTAGAGCACCATTAATTTATCTTATACTAATCATATCCAGAGTTGTATTAACATACACACAAATACACACACACACACACACACACTCTCCAACCTGCATCTCACATTCCCCTCCCCTCTCGGTACCTTTAGACGGCACATCTGTCCTTCTCTTTCAGCATTATACGAGATACTAAGACACGACTACCTAGTCACGTGACGTCTGATGTCACACAAAGTCCTTCAGATTACTGAAGTATAAGCTTACTCCCGATCCCCCAGTTACCCCAGTAACAACCTTGTATCTGTTATATGAGCCGGGGGGTGATCGGGGAAAGCGTGTTAATAAATAAAACACCTCAGGGCAGAGCGGGACATGGGGGAAGTCGTGTGTGACCGCGGGACAGGAGCTTAAAATCGTGAAAGTCCCGCTAAATGCAGGGCGCTTGGGAGGTATGCACACAGGCTGCCATTATGAGACAAATCACACTATGGAGAACATGACAAGCTCATCTGAGAGACTGAGCATCCTTCTGCTGGCTACTAGAAACAGACACAGAACTGTGAGATGGAGGACAAGGGGCAGGAAATGCCATACTATAAATGTCTGATATCTGTGGGTGCCACCTCTGGGAAACACGCGGACTGTATCTCCAGGATGGGGGTATTCCAACCAACATCCCACCTGGTGAAATAACTGCTGGCTGCTGCATTCAGGTGGAGAGTGGGCGACATGTTTGCGTGGCTCTTTCTGTTCACTTCTGTAGGAGTTAGCAAAACAGATGAAAATAGTAAAATAAGAACTGCAAACATGAGCGGACACTTCTTCATTCTTTCTTTCCTAAGGCCTGGTTCAAATCTGCGTCGGTAATCCATTCGGGGAGTCCGCATGTGGACCCCCCCGAATGGACTACCGAATGCATTGACAAGCAGGGTGCAGTAAAAGCACATGGACCCCATGCTTTCTGCACGGTCTCCTCACGGAACATGCGGACAGAAAAGTACTTCACAATCTACTTTCCTGTCCGCAAGACTCATGTAGAGACTGCGCGGAAAGCACATGGACCGCATTATAGTCTATGGGGTCTGTGTGCTTTTACTGAACACCACTCTCCAATGCGTTTGGTAGTCTGTTCAGGGGTCCCCATGCGGAATCCCCCGAACATATTACCAACGCATTTGTGAACCAGGTCTTAGCTACAGTGGCCAGCTACCACCTCACCAAGATTCAATGGGGTACACCAGCACTGGAGATACATAAGGGTCCTATAAATAAGCCATGTATATCTAAGATGGTAATACCCCTTTAAAAACACAACGCTGCACTTGTACTTATTCCCTACATAGATTGCAGGGTTCTTTGTACTACTATCAGCACCTCCGAAGTCAACCCATAAATATTCTCTCATCTGCAGAGTTCTAGCAAAATAACACATATTTGTACCATGCAGACGACTGACTTATGATGGGAGGCAATCACTAAATAAATGGGAATTTCCTCACTTCTGACCTTGTGAGAAACACTAAAATGTTTGTGTTATTTTAATGAATTTTTCTGACAGACAGAATGAAGTAGATAAATGTAGAGCGAGAGAAAGAGAGGAAGGGACTGGTACAGATACAGCGAACGAGTACAAGTTACAAAGTTGCAAAGAAAACCAAAAACACTTCATTTCATACACAAGGTTAAAAGTCAAGGAACTCAATTAGAGGTTAACTCACTCTCATAAATCACTGCTTTAGAGAGACGTGCACAGAAAAGGATAATTTAATAAATGGAAGATGAGTCAGGATAATTATGGACGTCAAGGAGAACCATGCCAAGTCCCCCTCACTTTCTAAATGAACATGAGTGATTTCATACACGTTTAATGTGGATTTTTAGATACTACTATGTCATCTTCTTTATACTAATGATGGCTGAGTTATTACTGCAGGTTTATCAGGCTCATTTGTTATAGTACTAGTCATGTACTTTGCTGCAATAACAAATTACCAAAGACACAAATATCCAAATTACTCTATAAAATGCTTGCCTATGAACCTACCAGCCTCAGCTTGTTCAATGGGTTATCAAGGGTTCAATAACGAAATCTAAGCATGTTGTGAAATCTCAGAACTGAACATATGACAATAAACTTCTTGTATATATAAGATAAGATAAAACAAAGATAAGATAATCCCACCATGGGGAAATTCAGTGAGTTACAGCAGCATGGATAATACAGTAATAATACAAGAATACAACATACAAAAGATCAGATAAAAGATAAAGGAAAGACGATAGTAGGGGGAGTATCACAACTGAAAGATCATCATTTAGTTCTCTGTGCGGACTGATCTCTGCTTAGCCCGGTGTTGATTATACAGCCTGACCGCGGTTGGGACCTCCGACAGCGCTCCTTCTCACACTTAAGGTGAAGCAGTCGGTCACTGACAGTACTGCCCAGTGCTATCACGGTCTCATACATGGGATGGGAGCAGCTTGGAGCTCACCATGGACAGTGTCCTTCTGTCACCCACCACCTGTACTGGGTCCAGGGGGCTGCCCAGGACAGAGCTGGTCCTTCTAACCAGATAGTCAAGTCCGTCCCTATCCCTGGTTGGTTTGCTATACCCCCAGCAAGCCACTCCGAAGAAGTCCGCTGATGCCACTACTGAGCCCCCTGGACTCCAAAGGCCCTCAGCCTTCTGAGCAGGTAGAGTCTGCTGTGGCCCTTTCTGTTTATATATGACGTAAATCATTCAGAGGAGACATTTTATAAAGAGAACTGGTCAGAAGGACATCAGAGCACCTTAAACAACTGCTCCCACTAAAATGTATCCAGAAGACCCATATCAAGGTATAGTATACCAGCACATTGTGAGGCCCTATTCTCTATCCAATTACTCTACACACCATTTCTACAGGTCTGAATGAGCGTAGTGGAGTTGTAGTAGGATTTCTCATTACCTGCTCTCCCACATATAATGCACTGCCACCTGCCTAATACATAAGAAATGGTTCCGTTTTTAGGTAGCAAATTGCATAAAATAAGGACACCTATAGACACCTTTGTAATGTCTTGCTACTCCAGCGCCGCCACTGCCACTTCAGTCCGGTCACATGCATCCATACACAAATGCCCACTGAGGTCAGCCTGTGGCTGCAGCAGTCATGTCAATAGTGACCAGTATATCACTTGTACAGGGCCCAGGGCAGCAGCGCTAGAGTGAAAGAACATGAGTGAATATGGGCTCAACACTTTTAGAAAATCCCACACAACCCCATTAACTAGAGCGTTCTACAAGGCAGACCACGCTTACAGAACTAGACTCTCTTAACTACACATAAACATGTCAGTCTCCCCCAGACATGGATATGTATTAGCAATCAGCAGCCGTTCTAGATGTCCTTTACTACCTGTTAAATCCCAATTTACGGTACCCTTAATACAGTATATTGCCTGTAGCATTATTATATTGCCATACATTTTGCAAACTTCAAAAGTCTATCAAAAGCTCCATGATGCAGAAGAAAGTGCCAGTGCTTAACGTGTGCATGCCCTATAAACTTACATACTTGAACGGTTTGTTAAGGGAGATAAATATCTGCATTTACTTTTTCAATAAAATTGTTTCCTTATAAGTGACTGTGGTTAATGAAATTTGGCAGTCACTCATTTGTGTTATGAAGTTTAGTAATGTGAATAGCCAACTTATTAACTTTTCTCAGTACATTCAATTCAACCCCATACAATTAACAGACATCAAATACATCCAGCTATCCTTGCACCCCTGAAGACAGCCGGGAGCAGACATTCTTATTTATTCATTTTCTTAGCATCCAATTTAATAGTGTGCATAAACTTGGCCAAATAAATTGTCTCATTACATCCAGATACCGCGAGTTCTAGCAATTCCAAAGCATGTGCATATCTAACCTTACAGTGCGTGTCCACCACTTAACATCTTGTCAATTAAACTCCAACATTTCCATAAAGCGTATCTAAACTTCTAAAACTACTTATTTATTTTATAACTCAACAGTGCAGGTAATAATAATCAATTTTGAAATACATTATATTTAAAGGAGTATTCCATCTCAAGGATCCTATCTATACTGTTAGCTTAAATAATTTCAAGAATTTTCCTAAATACATTGCTTTAGCAATGCTGCTTTGTTTGCCTGCTATGTGAAATTATTCATTTCATTGTGTACACATTTATTCCATGGAGCACAACCAATCTGATAAGACAAGATGGATGACTTGAGTCACTGCTCTCTGAGGGGGCGGAGTGCTCTCACTGTTATGTACAGCTATGCCTTCAAGACAATCAGCTCCCAAAGAGCTGAAGCATGAGGGGGCTAGCAACTATCGGATAGTTATGGCCTATTCTAAGGGTAGGCTATTAAAAAAAAAAATCTGGTAAAACCCCTTTAACTTGATAACTATCTGCAGCTTAACAACTGAAAAATGTAATAGAAAAGCCACTGAAACAAGTCATTTAAAAAAAGTTTGCTTAGTAAATGCTTCAAATGTCAACTTTGCTGATCTGTAACATATCTGGTCAGGGGTCTGTTTATGAGAATGGGGGTCCCGAGCCCCCCTATCCAGAGGCATTTGACTAGAGCAGTGACCTCAAATGCACCATGAAGCTCCAAAGTCTATGGGACTAGTTGAGATAACCAAGTTCTGCAGTCAGCTATCTCAGTCAGTACTATAGCCATGGATTAGACTGATAGGGTACATATGTGAGCACTATTTCAGTAAATGCCTCCTAAAACAAGGGGCTTGAATTCATTTCTGTGATATTTGTTTTATTAGTCATCCCCTCTCCTGGCCACCAAGAATAATGAATTTATTCTCATAGCTTTTGCTTCCGTCTAGGAATGAAAATCCCATTTTGATCACAGATGGAATCTTATTCTCAAACTACTCCAAATTAGATTATTTTAGAAATCAACGAATAACAAAGTTTCCCACCCAGTAAACACGAATTCTTGCCAAATCACATCTATAACATCCTGTGACCAGACTGAGGAAAGCAACAAAAACTTTTGGTTATTGTGTTCAAAAGATCAGAGGCCTTCAGAAACACATATAACCTCATGGAATCCTTGAGAATCCTTGCATTCTCCTGCAGGGTAGCTCGCTAATATTCTTAAAGGGGTTATCCAGCATGAATCACTTAGTCTTAGGATAGATTGTAAATTTAAGATTGGTGGGGTCCAATACATAGCCAATAAATAGACTTCCTTGCAGGGACTGAAAGTAATGTCCTACTTTATATGTTTAGTCTTGGGTAACCATTTTAAATTTGGGAAAAACCTTACCGGCTTGTTCCTACTCTTTAGGAGTACTTGATAGACCAATATGTGTCCAGAAAAAAAACAAGGTTACCAAATTCTAAACACACCTTTCTTCACTTACTGCATTAGTGTGCATGCTCTAAGCTCTTAAGCACATTCTAGTGGTGACGGACTCATTACATACAGCCATATTTATGGTCCATGGGTATACAATGGACTGCACCAGAAACCGTAATAGTCCATGCTGCAATTCACACAACAGTTTTTTCACACGGCATTCTCAATCAGTATTGACAAGGACATGAACACCATTGTAGACAACTCTCTCTTATGCTCTTCAAGTTCATCTCAGGAATACATGGACTATAACAGTAGATGAAAAATTGTCTGTTATAAATGCAACTTGGATGTTTTTATTTAGACATACATGTGAACTGGTCGATAAAACTGAGTTCATACGGGGTTTTATTTTTAATCCGGATTTTGACACAGACTCCGCCTCAGAATCCAGCTCCAAAAAATGCCTCCCATTGAAGTCAAAGGAAGCTGTTCACTTCTTATTTCCGCTAGTAGTTTTTTGCCGCTCGTGGAAAAAAGAAGCAAACTGCCCTATCTTGATGCAAATTCCACAGCTGAATCTGAATCTTCTAAAGGCAGGAGAAGAACCAGCGTTGATTGGCCGACTGTATAACATTTGGCCAATCAATGCTGGTTCTGCATCTAACTTTTCCATTCAAATAGCGAGTGGTACTCGAATGAGTACGAGTATTTTGAATACCGTAGTATTCGATCGAATACTACTCGCTCATCTCTACTGGTATCCAGTCGTGGCTAGCTGTTTTTTGGACCGGATCCTGAGACGGCCTCCGCGTCAAAATCCGATACAAAAATCCCCATGTGAACCCAGCCTAAATGAGACTATTTTACCTCTTGTATCAGATATTCAGTATATTGCTGTGGTGTGCTCATATACCAGTCCATCGGTTATACCATGTGACCTCTCTTCCGGCTTTCTTAATCCTACAGAGTCTTCAGCGGGGAGCGGAATCAGTCTGTCTATGCATGTTTACAAGATTCTTAATATGCTTCTCATAGGTATGCACAGAGAGACCGAAATCCTAAAAATGCTACATTTCTGTACTATAATAGGTGATACATTGAGAATCAGGTCACGGTATTTTTAGACAATGTATCCACCAGGCAATCTGCCACAGTATCTAAGTACTATGTGTTTTTCTTTTACTACCTGGCATTTTTGACTATTCACCGCATTGGCAAGCCCAAGATTACTGAAAGAATTATTAAACTAAGCAACGCAGCATGTCTGAGCTATAAAAAGATTCACTTTATATCAAAGTTTGTATTTCATTCAATGTAAATTTTTGTATTATTGAATCCTATAGCCTAGTAATGGAGGGCAGAAAGTAGGTTAAGGATGGAGCTCTCGCCTAACAATAGCTTTTCCCCATTTTCAATTTTTAAAGGTTGCAAACATCCAAGGAACATCTGTTCTCTAAGCCTACAGGAAAGAAATTCTGTTTTCCCTTTCATGGAAGGCTCCGCTTTCTCCTTTGTTATTTGTAAACGTATTAAATATTAGACTAAATTCATAAACTATTACACAGACCGCTCATTTTGGCTTACGAGGCAAAAAGTATTCAAGCCTTAAGTTTATTATAGATGGAGATGAGTTGCTCTGTGAATAATAATAATGAAAAATCAGAGGCTAGCATCGATACAGAACGTGATGGCGAATAAAGAATTTTTGCAGGCAAGAACAACGTTTTAAATGCTGATAAGCAAAGTATTGTTTTCTATATCCTGGCAGGATGCGGGCGGAAGCGTATTATATACTTACTAATATGTGCCAGAGAAAAGAACATGGCGCGGAGTGGAAAAACATTTAAGTTAAAAAAAAAATATGACTTTAATATTAATGGAATTCTCAAGATTGTTAATAAATATCTTGAGTTATTCTCTGTTCATATTTAATATCAAACTTCTCTGTTCCTATCACCACTTTAGATTACATATATTTGAATGGAGGGTTATAGTGTTAGCAATGCAGGCTGTTGGTGAAAATATCTTATTTATACACTAGGTAGGAATGTCTGTGAGCTATGCCATATAGGAAACAAACGGATTCTCAGGGCAGGGGCATTTGCATATATTTTTTCCCATGTTTCCAAATTTTTCTCAATGAGGGATTAGTAAGATTTTATTATTTTAGGGTCAAGCTCACAAAGGCTCCCCTTTCAGTGCTCAATCCTGCAAAACGCATTCACAATCCTGCAGTGACTATAGTCAGACCCCTATTGTCCTAATACTGATGGACTACCCAATTTTATTCGGCTGAAAATACCCTTTAAGTTTACCATGAACACTCAGCTAACTATCAAACATGTATGGGGCTTCCCAACTCTCATGGCATCTGCTATGGAGAAACAAGGATCGAGCAGTTGGATTCTGACATGTTCAATCCTTTTGACCACAGTGAGATAAGCTGCTGCCAGAGATATAGAGAGATATAAGGAGAGATTATCTGGAATCTTAAGTGTATGGTGAGCCATAGGCTGGTTCACATCTGCGTTCGGTATTCCATTTGGGAGGTCCACTTGGGGACCCCCTCTCCATTGGAATATCGAACGCATTAAAAAGCAGAGAGCAATGAAACCACACGGACCCCATTATAATCTAGTTTTCCATGCGGTGTCCCCATGAATCATGTGGAGAGAAAAGTGCTGCTTGAAGTACTTTTCTCTCCTCTTGACTTATGCGGACACCGCGCAGAAAACACACGGACCCCATTATAATCCAAGGGGTCCATGTGGTTTCATTGCTCACCACTTTTTAATGTGTTTGGTATTTCGTTCAAGGAGGGAGGGGGTCCCCAAGTGAACTTCCTGAATGGAAAACCGAACGCAGTTGTGAACCGGGCCTTAGAGATTACTTAATGTTTACATTGTTTTTGCTAAAGGCAATGTAAATTTACTAAAGTTAGCCATGTGATAGTTATAGTCTATAGTCACTGCGGGATTGTGACTGTGTTTTGCAGGATTGAGCACTGATCAGGCTGCAGTGATTGTCCAAGCCTATACAGGCAGGGGGGCCTTTGTGAGCTTGACCCTAAGATAATAAGTATGCTACTAGAGATGAGCGAGTAAAGTTCGGATCAGCCGATCCGAACATCACGCACGCATTGAAATGAATGGACGTAGCCGGCACGCGGGGGGTTAAGCGGCCGGCCGGCGTCATAGCGGAAGTACCAGGTGCTTCCATTCAATTCAATGCGTGCGTGCTGTTCGGATTGGCTGATCCGAACAGTACTCGCTCATCTCTATATGCTACCAAAAAGATACAACATGTCTTCTTGGTCCTTAATTTCTCTCTGCAATAATGAAGCTCTATCTGTTCTTATTCAATTTTTTCTCCATGTGCTCATTATTCTTTACATTTGTAGAAAATCTGATATTGGGAAAATTTGCATGTGCAAAGATCGACATCTCTACACAAATAATGTATACAAAAGGTGAAAAGTATGAGCCAGCATTGCAGTCTTCAGTCTGTCAAACCATGACACTCGATTGATCGGTACAATTGATCAATGCCTCCATGGCGGTCACCGTGTAGCCCTAACCTAACCCCGCAGCTCACTAGGAATTCTAACAACATGTTAATCAGTAATAAAGACCCAAGTCAGACTCCAAATGTTATTAGGGCAAGAGGGCTAAAAAAAACCAAAATCATGGGGCCCTGCTTCTCCTTTCCACTGCAGAGGTGGTCTATTAATGTATGGTCAATCCACAGTCAGTGGAATTAATAACTTTAATTTCTATCCAAATATTTTAATAATTTTTTAGAAGTACCGTCTTAGAACATTAGAAGACCATAATTGAGACTTTATTACATTTACTGTTATTTCATTATTTCTCGCTCATAATAAAATTCCATTTAGGTTTTCTAAAGACAAAAACTTCTAAGGCTCGGTGGTGCCAATC
Source organism: Leptodactylus fuscus (assembly GCF_031893055.1). Lineage (NCBI taxonomy): Eukaryota > Metazoa > Chordata > Amphibia > Anura > Leptodactylidae > Leptodactylus > Leptodactylus fuscus. Next base: position 44,556,359 of record NC_134267.1, read on the forward strand.
CTTTTAATAGCTAATGAGTATAATTACATTCTTCAGATCTAATATAACCCAAACAAGGGGAATTATTTACCAAATACTAAAATCAGCTTCCTTTGATCAAGATTAAAGGCACGATGGGGGGGGAGGGGATATGTCAAACCGACACGAAATGGAATAAAACAGCAACTAAGGAACGTATTTTCTTAACAAAGTTAAGCCTCAGCGCATTTCACAGCAGTACTTTATAGCAATTAGAAACCAAAAACACCTTTTACTCAATTTATCAAGGATCTCCTCAACCGGATATTTTGGATAGATGGCCAAGATTCACGTCTGATGGCGCTTCCATGGGAAACAATTATCAAAGAATATTTACATTGAATTTCATTTGGTGATGACATGATTGTTGTACAACTTTCACGGCTGTGACTGAATTATTATATCTAATGTTAGTAGTAGTAATGTCATAGCCTATAGAAAAAATAGCATTACATGATTTAATAATGTAGTCACAGCTATGAAAGTTGTACAGCAGTGATGTCATAACTAGAGAAGAGCGAACAGTGTTCTATCGAACACATGTTCGATCGGATATCAGGCTGTTCGATGTGTTCGATTCGAATCGAACATCACGTGGCAAACTCCAAAAAAATTCGATTCCCCTCCCACCTTCCCTGGCGCTTTTTTTGCACCAATAATAGCGCAGGGGAGGTGGGACAGGGACTACGACACCGGAGGCATTGAAAAAAATCGGAAAAAAGTCATTGGCTGCCGAAATCAGGTGACCCCCATTTTAGACGAATAGTGAATTTCAGATCCGGGTCATATCAGACTGTGAACTTTGTGACTATGAGACAGGGATAGCTGTACAGGCAGGGATAGCTAGGGATAACCTTTATTTATGTGGGAATGTTATTAAAAATAACTTTTTGGGGCTCTATCGGGTGTGTAATTGTGTTTTTTTGTGAGATAAAGTTTTTCCCATAGGAATGCATTGGCCAGCGCTGATTGGCCAGAGTTCATAATTCGGCCAATCAGCGCTGGCTCTGCTGGAGGAGGCGGAGTCTAAGATCGCTCCACACCAGTCTCCATTCTGGTCCAACCTTAGACTCCGCCTCCTCCAGCAGAGCCAGCGCTGATTGGCCGAATTATGTACTCTGGCCAATCAGCGCTGGCCAATGCATTCTATTGGCGTGATGAAGCAGAGCTGAATGTGTGTGCTGAGCTCAACTACGAATTCTGTAAACTGGCCAATCAGCGCTGGCCAATGCATTCTTATTGGAAAAAGTTAGCTTGCGAAAATCACAAGCTGACAGGGATTTCCATGTAATAAAGTGACTTATATGCCCCCAGACATGCTTCCCCTGCTGTCCCAGTGTCATTCCAGGGTGTTGGCATCATTTCCTGGGGTGTCATAGTGGACTTGGTGACCCTCCAGAGACGGATTTGGGTTTCCCCCTTAACGAGTATATGTTCCCCATAGACTATAATGGGGTTCGAAACCCGTTCGAACAGTCGAACAGAGAGCGACTGTTCGAATCGGATTTCGAACTTCGAACATTTTGGTGTTCGCTCATCTCTAGTCATAACCAAAGGAGAAACTAAATGTCAATATACTGAAAACCAGGATCACTACTATAAAACATGACATCACTGCTCTACATATTTAATGACTTTGTATAATATTAAATATAACATCACAGCTTTACAATTTTCATGCTACAACTATTACATATTAGTCTGAGGCCCCACGTTGCGGAAACGCAGCTGTTTTTATTGCAGATTTTAGTGCGGTTTTTTTAAGCCAAAGTCAGGATTGGATTGAGCAGAAGGGCCAAGTGTAAGTACTTCTATATTTCCCATTATTACTATCCTTTTATTACTGTGCCATGAAAAATTCACTAAACATCAAGGTTACTTGTTGCATTTCTGTAATATGCAAAATCTTCATGTAAATTTATGGTATTTTTTGGACATTTTAGAAGTAAACTGTATGGCAGGAGAAGCTGTATATAATAGTTTATACAGCACATGGAGCTGGTCTTTATGAATGTGCGGCTGATTCAGGAAAGATAAATTGACTGAGACAAGTTAAACTGGAACTTCAAAGCGCTGCTTTGGTACCATATTAGGCCTTCTCCTCATCCCGGCATCCGATTCCCTGGAGATATTACAGATAAGAAACTAAACTGTGCCAGGAATGAATTTAGAGCTGGAGTAAATCATACCGGCCTGGCATTTAATAGAAAATCATATGCAGGTAATAGGTGCCTCAACCTAATAAAATGGTAAGCCAATGGGCTGGAGGGGAAAGCTCATGTTTAGGAAGAATTGGATCGGGACATCAGGATATTGCCAAATAAAATGAAAACCATATTTATTAGACTAGGATAATATGACAGTCCTTAGTTGAAGAGGTTCTCCAGTGCTAAAATATTGAAGACCTATCCTTAGACACATCATCATTAGATTGTTGTGGTTTGACTATCCTCCTTCTCCGATGAGCGCCACTTCTGCCTCCCAGGCAATGTAACTTCACAATTTCCATCAAACTGACAATGTAAAAGATGTGGACCATCACTCTGTGGAGAGCGACATGCCCTGATCCCTTTCCCTCAACCCGCCTAGAAGTGGAGTCCCTTGTGTCCCTGTAGAATAGCAGACTAGAAACTAGATCACATGGATGACGGCACAAGAATAGAGGAAGTGAACTCTTTTTATCAAGTTACTACAGTCATGATCACCTTAAGTCCTGAGAGAAATATCTACCTAAGGCTCAGTTGCCATCCTACTCTTAGGAGACTCAGACACAGATTCCGCCTAACATCAGTGGAGAGATAAGTCCTGCAAGGAGGACTTTCCTCTCCGCTGGTTTCAATATAAAACTGGGAGAAACCAGCTAGAAATCCGGCGGACCCCAATATAGTCTATGGGGTCCATGGGTAACCACTTTTAAGCGGACAGGCTCTCCAAACGACTGAGACCTGAACAATTGTGTGAACCTAGAAAACGAGAACATGACAATGCCATAGCATAGTAGGAAGAAAAAAAAGTCAAATAGGCTCAGAATGGGTTAATACCAAACTAAGTAGTACTCACCTTACTGATCCCCTGCCATCTAGTGTAAATAGTGTAACTTAAACCTTTCGGTTTTAGGTGTTTGACAAGTCCCCACTGGTCCCTTCTTCACACGCAGGAAGTGTGTTAGGGAATAGCAGACGATAATTCCCCAGGATCTGCTGGTGAACCCTGGAGGGAGGGGCACAAGGGACAGTGAGCCCTAAGCTGAAGCCCCCCGCTTTCCCTTCCTATTGCCAGACCCTATCCTAGGTGATAGGCGACAACCACGAGGACAATCCCTCCCTGAATACGTGAAACACAAAACGCAGACAAGACGAGCAACAACAAAGGGAGGTCAGCTAGCCAGGGTTCGGTAACAGGAGAGTGATGCAGTGCCAAATCGGAGTCCAAAAGAATTGTCAGTAGGGAAGCAGAGGTCAAGGATTAGAATACAAGTAATATAACAGCAAGAGATACCAGAAAGCTAGAGGCAATAACCGGCAACAGTGTGACTGTGAGCCAAGACTAAATAGGGGAGGAGGAACCCGCCCTGAACCTAATAGGAAGGAAAGCTGTCAATCACAGGCGAGACAAAATCAAACACTTAATGAACAGAGGCAACCTTGGCAGAAGACGGGTGTGGTGCAAATCCAATTAAGGACTAGAGCCGTGTTCACACAGTGCAACTAAAAACTTTAAGCAGATTATCAAACTGCACACGCCTCCTGCGCCGCAGCATGCGAGCAGAGGGTGGCGCAGAGGCCCGAACAGGCAGAGATGTTACAAAGTGTCTGGAAAGGCGACCCAGTGGTGACCCTCTGACAGGCTGAGGCGGCACTACCTGTGTATAACGACAGGACCTGGAAGTAGAGATCAGTGGGGACCTGTCACCCATGTAATACTGAAAGGTTTAGTTACTCTAATTTCACACCTGTTCTTGGGTTTCTGTTCTTCCGAAAAAACGGAAATCGAATCTGCTTAAAAAGCGGTTACCCGGGGCATCACAGTGGTTCAGTGGTTAGCACTGCAGCCTTGCAGTGCTGGAGTTCCGGGTTCGAATCCTGCCAAGGACAACATCTGCAAGGAGTTTGTATGTTCTCCCCGTGTTTGTGCAGATTTCCTCCCATACTCCAAAGACATACTGATAGGGAAAAAAAATTGTACATTGTGATCCCTATATGGGGCTCACAATCTATATTAAAAAAAAAAAAAGATCTGCTTTTTTTTGGGGGGGCAGAACCCGGCGGACCCCATTATACTCTGATTTGGCACTATATAAATTAAGTTATTATTAATATTATTAGTCTATTGGGTCCGCTGGGTTTCCGACGGAAAAAAGCAGCACTTTTCTCTCTGTATTTTTCTAGCAAAATGAGGGATGGAATCCCCAAAAGAACAAAAGGAAACTGAGAGCTGATGTGAACCCAGCCATCGGTGGGTATTAATACTATTAATACTACCGTATATACTCGAGTATAAGCCGACCTGAATATAAGCCGAGGCCCCTAATTTTACCACAAAAAAACTGGGAAAACTTATTGACTCGAGTATAAGCCAAGGGGGGGAAATGCAGCAACTACTGGAAAATTTCAAAAATTAAAATGGCCAGAGTTTTTTGGTGCAGTAGTTGCTGGGTGCTGGGGAAGGGGAGGGGGTGTTCTGGTTGTCTGCCTTCTCTGAGCTTGAGGACTGGGTTTTTCTTTTTCTCCCACTTGGAATTCAGCCTGGCTGAATATAGGGTATCTGCACTGCTCCTATTAACCCCTTCCCGACGGAGCAGAAGCACTACAGATCCCCTATATTCAGTAGACCGGGCATTTTCAGACACAGGGATATCTAATGTGTTTGTGTTTCTCAGTAATTTTCTACTTTTATATGTATTCTAGGGAAAGGAGGGATTTAGAACTTTCATTTAATTTATTTTTTTATTATATTTTTTTTAAAGCTTCAAATTTTTTCCCCCCACTATTTTATGGGAGATTCTATACATTACTATTGCAGCTGGTCATAGACCCCCACCCCTCCAAAATTTTTATTTTTTTTTGCTTGACTCGAGTATAAGCCGAGGGGGGCTTTTTCAGCACAAGAACTGTGCTGAAAAACTAGGCTTATACTCGAGTATATACGGTACTTTTTTCATTTTTGCACCGCAAGTCACCTCTTTAAAGAATTCACTTTCCATGATGTGAGGAGACTCTGAAAAAATACACTTATGTATTTTAAACACTGTACTCGTTGGTAAATGTATGCATCAGATATCCTAATATATTTGCAGAGGAGGTAGCGTCCCGTCCTCATGTGCATAGAGGTAAATAAATCATATACATGGCTGGTGGACATTTCTACATTTTATGCTGCGTTTCTGCCTCTTGAACAAAAGTCAATAACCTGTAAAGTCATTTTTCATACTTATCTGCTCGAGTCACATTTTAAAAAGGAAATAATATTGCTTTTTTTTTCTCTCTAAGACAAGTTAATGAAAAAAACATTTTCTGAAAGACATATCATGTTAATCTCTGGAAATGTGGGAGGTCCGGCATCCCAGGTATATCTATTTCTAGGACAGCGCTGATCTTCAGCATTATAAAATACCCTCTGTGTGGCCTTCACACTGTGCACAATCCAGATACGGGAACGGACCCATTAATAAATATGACCATAGGCGGCTCAGGACAACGCATATGGTGATGAAATCACTTCTAGAACATTATACATTAATCATAAACTAATGATATTCAGACACTGACACTTTATTCTAATTTTCTACAAGTCGGTCTCTGCATTTACTTATCTTTCCAAAGTTATTTAGCAATTTTAATTCAGGATGGAAACCCCCAATTGGAGAATTTCCGATAAAGTGTGATACTGTAGGTTGTGTACAAATGGAGTGGCTTGCTAGATTGTAACACTTTGATCTGCCTGTAGTAAGACAAAGCCTGGGGAATATACCTAAAGGAACACATAGAAGTTGAACTGACTGTTCCAGCCAGTTCCAGTGAGCTCCATGCTGGAGAACAACTCCCATGCCATGTATGAGACCATGACATTATTATTTCTATGGATTAAAAGTTATACTTTATATATACATTAGAGAGATGCCATTCCTTCCTTTTGTATATCCAGCATTCTACATATCTCTTTGAGTCCAAGGGTTTTGGACCGTGCACCCCAAAGAAAAACAAAATATTTACGGTGAGCTCCAGCTTTTTTCTTGTCACCATGATAGCACTGGGCAGTATTGTCAGTGACTATCTGAGATCCTTCCTTCCAGCCGTGGTCAGGCTGTATAATCAACATCAGGCTAAGCGAAGATCACGCCGCACAGAGAACTAAATGATCCTGAAGTCTTTCTTTTCTTCCTAGTTGCTCTAACTCCTAGTAACTTTTCTATCTGCTATTCTGACTTGTATGTGTTCTTTTCTTTTAATATATTACTATATTATTCATGCTACTGTAACACACTAATGCAGGATTATCTTATCTTAGTGGTCTTACACCTTGCCACAGGACAATGAATAGACACTGATCTCATAGGACACACATAGAAGATTTATTTATAAAGATGTCAGGTCAATTGCAACAAAAAGCAAAATAGGAGAGACTATTAAAGAAGAAAGTACTGAAAGGTTTTCTCCATTTCTGTGTTTAGAGTTCCGCAGGGTTGTGCCACCAAAACGCTTTTTGCCCTTTGAGGGGGCGCCAACCAGTGGGACTATTGGCAATCAGAACAGGTCACCATCCTTCAGCCACACAGAAGTGAATGGAGCGCTGGTGATGCACTTCATTCACATAATGCATACAGGGAAATTTTCGGTCCCCATTCACCTGATCAATGGGAGTCCCAGTAGTCAGATTAATTATGAGGTTTTATGGCATATTCTCAGAGCTATGACGTTTCTGTACAACCAAACCATTCTTTCCAGTGAGTTCCCGGCTGTAAGTAGTGGGGCACAGAGGCTGGAAGGATGGGGGGGGGGGGGGGACTACTCATTTTACAGATCGGTGTGGGTCCTATATGTAGGACCTGCATCTATCACACATTTATGGCATATGGTAACACTGACATACAGGCCTGGTGGGTTTTACTGTTCCTAAACTTATTTTCAATGACAGGTATCCAGCCAACACATCTAATGGGATTTTTTTTTTATTCCTGCTACATTCCTGAGCATTTTATAACCTCTCGAGTGAATTCTCGTCCTCAGATTACCTGAATGGAACTGAACTGCCTTTTTACTTCAATTTAAGATGAAGATTGGGCCGGAGTGAAAGCAAAACAAAACAATACCCTGTCTGGCAGCCGCCAAAGAGTTATTTTAACATGTTCCAAACTTTTACGCAACAATTAGATACTTTATGGTTTCACCACAAACCGGCACTGAAAGGTTTCCAACTATCTGGAGCCAAAAGTGTGTAACAGTAAAGTATTTCTTACAGACAGTCAGCAAAAAGCCTTGTGGAGAGAGCGGCATCACTTAATGGATGGTGGAACGTCTAACACTTGGTCCGTGATGGACAACTCGTAATTGTGTTTATTGGGACTTGGCACTAGTACTATGGAGCAGGGCATTCCTCTGACGTCCGGTCCAAACACTAGAAGAAGGAATCTATTCTTTTCTGACAATGCTTTCTCCATGCCAACATGGCAGTATCACCGGATGTCTAACAAATAGGAGCGTTCTTATGTTACAGATCAATATAGTATTCTGAAGCAAAACAAAGCATGAAACAAAAGCGGCCTTATATAAAAATATATTCAGGTACCAAAAGACCTTGGCTGGCAAGATAAGGGGCAAAAAGTGAAATCCGCAACAATGCTGGTATGCAAACATGATACTTTGTATTTAGTGGTCTACATACCACATAGTATTATTGATGTAGGGGGAGGCTCCAGCAACCTTGCAAAATAGTTTACACCTTTGTCTCTCTTAGACTTTATTACGCACAGTAAATTTATTTTATGGGAAACAACACCATTTATGCTTAGTATGCTGCTATTCCATTATTCTCTCAATATACGGTACTATAGGGGACGTGTCCTTGATAAAATTTATTTAGAAAAGTGTATTAATAAAATAATAAAAATTTCTTCCTGCTCCTTTTCTGACACATCTCAGGCCCCATGGTGGTTTCTACTACCTGGTCCCTATAAGAACAGAAGTAGTTCAATCCATCCAAAAAATTTGTTTATGTAGATTGTGAGCACCATATAGGGATCACTATGTACTTTTTTTTTCTATTTAAATATGTCTTTGTAGAAAGGGAGGAAATCCATGCAAACACAGGGAGAACATACAAACTCCTTGCAGATGTTGTTCCTGGCGGGATTCGAACCCAGGACTCCAGCGCTGCAAGGCTGCAGTGCTAACCACTGAGCCACCGTATTGCCCCTAAAATTTTTATTTTCTGTAATAAAGTATACGGTTGACTCACAAAGAGTTTCTGGCTCTGCCAGACCGAGCCTATGTATACATAGTCAGCAATTTATTAGACAACCAATTTAAAGGGAGTCTATCAATGGGATTTTTTTTTAATTTTAACTAAACCTATCTTCATGTAGCCTTTAGAAAGGCTATTGTAGGCATACCTTTTGTTTCAATTACCGTATATATTCTAGTATAAGCCGACCCGAATATAAGCCGAGGCCCCTAATTTTACCACAAAAAACTGGGAAAACTTATTGACTCAAGTATAAGCCGAGGGGGGAAATGCAGCAGCTACTGGAAAATTTCAAAAATTAAAATGGTTGGAGTTTTTGGGTGCAGTAGTTGCTGAGTGCTGGGGAGGGGATGTTTCAGTTGTCTGTCTGCCCCTTCCCTGAGCTTGAGGACTGTTTTTTTTTCCCCCACTTGGAATTCAGCCTGGCTGAATATAGGGTATCTGCAGTGCTCCTATTAACCCCTTCCCGATGGAACATCAGCACTGCAGATCCCCTATATTCAGTAGACCGGGCACTTTTAGACACAGGGATACCTAATGTGTATGTGTTTCACAGTCATTTTCTATTTTTATATGTATTCTAGAGAAAGGAGTGATTAAGAACTTTTTTTTTTTGCACTATTTTATGGGAAATTCTATACATTGATATTGTGGCTGGTCATAGGCCCCCCCCCCTCCTAGAAAAAACCCTGTGCTCCGAGCATCTCCATGTCATTAGCAGATTCCTATGTAATACGTGCTGCTATCTGCTTCTTTTACTTTCTCTGAACTTTTGAAGTTCTAGACTCTGTTTCTGGATATTGACATTTCCTGGATTTTTACCTGATCTATCTAAGTGCATATTCACACAATCCTACTTGTGCATTCAGCTGTGAAAAAATGGGGTATACCCGTGGGGAACCTATTTTCACATATCCCTCATCGACTTCAGTGTAGGATCCTGGGAAATGGTATGCTCTATTGTTGGATCAGTGACATGAACCATAAAACCCCCCAAAACATTGTGTGTATAGATCCATTCTTTTCTATGGGGTTGTGGGCTGGTCATTAATAAAACAGCACAAAGCTGGCAAGCTCTGTTGAGTGAATAAGCTCTTAGTCAGCTGCGACAATCATTGCCCGTTTCTCAGCCATTTGTTGGGAAAGTTTCTCTGCTTCTAAGGCCTCTTGCTTTTCCATAGACTTGTTTTGCTGTAGACAAGAATTTATAAAACTAGTAAGGCTATGTTCATATTTGTGACAGAGACTCCACTGCAACGTCCATCTGAAATTAGAGGACCAAGAAGTCCTGTATACACTTTTTTTTCAGTGTCAATGAATCGATGAGGTCTGCTGGGCTCCATATGTCACCACCATTTTGGCGATGCATCTGTACATTGTCCTTGGATGGACCAAAACAATGGACAGATGATGTTAGTGTGAACACAGCATAAACCTTTTAAGAATGAGTTATATCAGAGCCAGAGCTGGAATGTGGAAAAATCGAGGATTTGGAAGTACAACAACGGTACTGAGCCTGATAGTTGTCAACTTCAGCCAAAGGGACAAATGGGGAGCTGGTGTCGGGGATGGCCTCCAGAGACCATCAGCACAATCTCATCCATAGAGCAGGCGGACATTGAGGTTGTCCATCAGGGACCACTCCACATTGTGGTATGGCGGGGGAGAGAATTGATATACTTTTTTTCTTCTCGGAGACTAGAGTTTTGCTTTAATTTTGACCTGCTTACATATATATATATATATATATATATATACATATATATATATATATATATATATATATATATATATATTTTTTTAGACACAATACTTGAACAACCTGCACACATGGATGAACTACCACTGTGTCTCCATTTACCAATACTAGGAATTTGTACAGACCATTCACTGGAACAGATGATTTGTACATTTCACCAGTACGGAAGGAAACGGCGACAGAGAAATAAGACATTCATCTATACTGTCAGCATTAGCTAATTGAGCTTAAATATTTCTCCTCTGTACCTCACATGTAATGACAATGCCTCAGAAATTCCGCCTGTCATATTCTCCAAAATAATGTGATTACATTCAATAATTACAGGGAGGAGTCATTTGTTTCCACTCTATGTAAGACAAAGAGCGACTGCCTTGTACATGCAGAGACAGCGAGCAGTAATGCATAGACGCTGGCACTCAACTGACAGAAAAAAAAAGGACTTGAAAACAAATCTAGGAACAATGTAATGCATTCAAAGCGCATTGAACCGGCGCCAAGTCTTTCTAATATATGATCTACACAACAGAGCAATGAATAGGCATTATATTATTATACACAGACCCCAGCTCGCTTGCCAGGAATGATATGTCCAGACAAAACAAAATACTAAAAGAAAATTAAAAACAGGGTGTATGCCGGAGTAAGATGGACGTCAGCTAAACAATACAGCGCTGCATTCCAAACTCAATACCTACAAGTTAAACATGAGGTGCAAACAGTAATTCAATGCAAGGAGAGGGGCATTATGGGCTACGCAGCTACAGTCTGTGGGGATCTTCTGGGTTAGTACAGAACTGCGTTTTGATGGTATTCACATGTTTTCGGTTAAGATGATGTATTACTATTAACCAAAAAATTCAGATTGTATCTGGCCCGTCATATGCTTCCGAGTGGGGTGCTTTAAAAGGGTATGCCCACCTGTAAAGAACATTTAACAGACTATATATAGTGTAAAGGAATCTAGACAAAAAGTTGTATAACTTTGTAATAATCCTGCATTACATCTCTTCTACTCATTCTTGGTTATACAAAAAGTTGTGCAGTGGGAGACAGGTCCCTTTGACCTACATCAGGTTACTATACAGTAGTTTATGTGAAGACTTCAGGTCTGAGGATACTCCGGCATGCCCGGCTCTGTGCAAGAAATTATACGCTTCTGAACAAGCAGAATTATGAATGCTGCTCTGAATTATAATGGAGTCAATGTCAGAGAAGTAATGCAAAATACTTACAGAGTTTATCACCTTTCTGTCTGGCTTTTGCATACATACGCTTTGTAGATTTATGTGTATAAATAGTCAGAATTAGATCATTCGCATGTCTTCCATTTTTTTTATTCATCATATACTTGCTTCATTCATTCATATATATTTAGTTCAATTAAAGTTACTTTATTTGATTATTGCTTTCTAACTGAGATTTTTTTTGGGTTTTTTTATTTGGCCATGTGATCTCATCCTTACCTACTGAAAATAACCTGCCAAAGTCAGACTTTGCCCTCTGTTCCTGTATACAGTATATGGCCTATGACCTTGTCCATTCCCAGCCAGAACCTTTGCTCCTTCACACAATAATAATGTTCTTCTTTGTGCAACATAGTGCTGATGCCTCCATAATTCCCCACACATGATGATGCCCCTCAGTGCCCACGCAGCATAATGCTCCCTTTGTACCCTCGCTCAGTATAGTTACATAATAGATGAGGTTGGATGAAGACAGAGGTACAGTATAATGGCCCTTAGTTGCTCCCACACAGTATGATGCCTCATTAGTGTCCTCCATAATATAATGTCCCCATATAGTATAATGACCCCTTAAGGGAACAGGTATAAGATAAAGTGGCTGGGTATAAGAAGGTATCAGTACTCTGTTAAGGCGCTTCTGTTAGGAAAAGGTGGCAAAATAAAGGGTCGGGGTTCTCCACCTGCCTACAGCACATGTGATGGCTAATGACCGCACGATTATACCGATTATACCTCTATTTTACCTGCACAATAAGTGACCACAGCATGTGGGAAGTGTTTTATGTTTGGATACAGCAGATGTAATGTTAGTATAGAGCTTTACAGTCATGATCCACACGGAGGTTGTTGTAAAGCAGTAGTGCGGACAAGGCTCAGCTTGTGGACTGGGAGATGAGGCTGTGATCTGACTAAAAAGAATTGTTATGCACGGCAATGAAATCTTTTGGTTGCATTACTGGCTCATGGTTGCCATATTCTGGCTGCTATGTTAGAGAACATCCTAACAATAAACTTGTTCAGTAGGTTCATTTTCTCTTCAAAGGGGGGATCGATTGAACACAGTAACTAATATATACTTGGGCTGGTAGGGCTGCCCACTGTATTAAACTCTCATTTACTATCTGTCCCAGCTATATTTCTCAGAGAGTTAAAGCATATTTGCTTCATTCCTCCATCTTCCATCAATAAATTAACAATTCCCCATGCCCAATCTCTCCAAGTAATCCCTGCAGGTCTGGAGGGCAGGTCACTGTTATCTGACTTTGAGCACACAAGATATAAGATGATGCCAAGATACGGTGTTTATTGATGTATCTTACCTTCATCTGCCAAGAAGTACTAACCTAATCTGCACCGCAGTGATGACAGGTGGATGTGAGAAACTGTCTCTCTGAACTGTACATGATACAAAACGTGAGTGTATGCAAAATGCCAGCTGGTGTTACAGGGCCCCCTGCTGTCATAAGGCCCCATGCAGAGGAAACATTTGTACTATGGATAAAAAGGTGGTTGCGACAAAATTGGACAACCCTTAAAAGTTTAAATCAGTTGGGGGCAGTGAAAAAATCAATCACCTGTCCCCACTACTCCTATGTCCTCCCAGTGCAATCCGGTCCTTCTGTTGAGCGGGTCTCTTCCGCAGTTTCGCTGAAGCCGCTGACTCGTCTCAGAGGTCATGTGACCGATGAGGCCAATCAGCAGTGTCAGCAATAGACCCGTGATGTCACAAGTAGTGACATCAAATACCATTCACATGACCAGAGGCCAATCAGCGGCTTCAACAGAACTTCGGAAGAGACCCATTCAGCAGAATGACCGAAACGTGTCGGGAGGACACAGGAGCATTGGGGACAAGTGTGTATGAATTTTTTTTTTTTTTTTTCAATTCCTCCAGATGATTTAAAAGTTAAAAGGGTTGTCCATTTTTGTCTGGACAACCCCTTTTAAGTGGCTCTGCCTGTATGGTGAAATTGCATGGACTGTTTTACACAGATTCTCTATGGGGGGACACAAACTCCTGCTGGTGATCAGAAAGGAAAAGTGAAGATCATGACAGTTCCTTCCTGGCTGTACATTTATGGTCCCTTACATTATTTAGGGTAAAATACAGAGTAGGAGAATTACACTGTATTCCCAGCAGGCAGAGATTGCACTGTCTCTCGCTGCTCATGTGATGCTGTGCTGAGGCATCATTGGACTGATAGTACATAGAAAAAGAAACTTAAAGGGGCTCTATCACTGGGAAAAGTCATTTTTAACTAATCACATCCTTGCATAGCCTTTAGAAAGTCTATTCCACACCTACCTTTATTTCTGTAGATTGCCTCAGTGGTTTCTGAATAAGTCTGTTTTTATCCATATGTTAATGAGCTTCCAGCCAGCACAGGAAGTTCCCAGCAGCACTCGTCTCTCCTATTATCTCCTATGTGTGTGTGCAAACAGGAAGCTGAGTCATCAGCAGCAGCCTGTGCTGTGCTCATAGGAAACAACAGGAGAGGAGTGCACAATGTATCGTGCACCAGTCTAATTAGCATATGAATAAAAACGGACTTATTCAGACACCACTGAGGCAATCTACATACTAAATGTAGGTGTGGAATAGGCTTTCTAAAGCCTATGCAAGGATGTGATTAGTTAAAAATGACTTTTCCTAGTGATAGAGCCCCTTTAAAAGACGAAGAGTCTGAGCAGAACAGAGAAGAGTCTGAACGGTACAAAATACATAGAAGCAGTGCCGAATGTGAGAATGAAGTGAGACGTGAAGGAATGGAAATGTATTTTTTTTTCCCCGGTCCACTATCAATTTTTTTTTTAGGAACATTTCCGCAACCTATATTATAAGTGATAGATAAAAGTACAATTGTAGTGCAGCCACTTGTGGGAACATCTCAGCTAACTGAGCACCACTGGCTTACGATAAGAAGCTGTACTGTTTGAAGAGGACAAGTAAAAGCATGTTGGTATTCAATAGCCAGGTATCAAAATGGTCATTATAAATACAGTACCTAGATAATGGTTTCAATGAAAACAGATTGATCTTACCTGCGTCTGCATCATTGCTCGTTCCACACGGCGAGTACTTCCTTTCTCTAATTTGGTCCTCAAAATTAATGCGGTCGTTTGGATGGCCCAAAATTTGGGTTGTGAAAGCAAACACTGAAATAAGAGGAGAAATTACAAGTTTGATACTGAATAAAAAGTAAATGATAAAAAAAAGAAATGTATTATTATTGTTGTTTATTTATATAGCACCATTAATTCCATGGTGCTGTACATTATTACGGTATATTAATTCCATGGTGCTGTACATTATTATATTAATTCAATGGTGCTGTACATTATTATATTAATTCCATGGTGCTGTACATTATTATATTAATTCCATGGTGCTGTACATTTGAGAGTTTACATATGGTACACCAAATATACAAAAAAAAATATAATACTAACAGTGACCAACTGGCACAGTGGGGTAGAGGGCCCTGCCCACAAGGGCTTACAATCTATGGGGGAAAAGGGATAGAGACAGAAGGTGAGGGTAGAGACTGTTCAGATAGTGGTGGTGTGACAGTAATGTTTTTGGGCTCTTAGACCTTCCTGAATAGATGAGTCTTTAGGGCCTTCTTGAAGCCTGTGATTGCGGGGTCAATCTTATGTGTCTTGATAATGAGTTGTAGAGTATGGGGAATGCACAAGAGAAATCTTGGAGACGGTTGTGTGAAGAGCAGATAAAAGCAGAGTGGAGTAGGAGGTCTTTGGAGGATTGGAGGTTACATGTGGGCAGGTAGCGGGGAATTATGTCAGAGATATATGGAGGGAACAGGTTGTGGATGGCTTTGTATATCAGTGTTAGTAATTTGAACTCTATCCTCTGGGCAATGGGTATCCAGTGAAGGGATTGGCAGAGGGAAGCAGCTGATGAAGAACAGGGGAAGAGGTGTATTAAGCGAGCAGCACAGTTTAGGCTGCATTCACACAGAGTAATGACGGCTGTAAATGACGGCCGTCTTTTCCTATAGAACTCTATGTAAACGTTTTATGACGGCCGTAAAAGACACACAAATTACACACAAATGACGCCTGGCGTTACTCTGTGTGAATGCAGCCTTAAGGTGAACTGGAGGGGAGTGAGAGTATTCGCTGGCCATAGAGAAGGGAGTCACAGTAATCTAAGTGGGAGATTATGAGGGCATGGACTAGCATCTTTGCAGTTTCTGGGGTGAGGAAGGAGCGGATTCGATGGATGTTGTTGAGTTTGAGGCAGCAGGAGGTGTTGAGAGTTTGGATGTGCGATTTGAATGATAGGTCAGAGTCCAAGGCAAAGGACCCGTGGGACAGGAGTAAGTGGGGTTACATTATCTTTGATAGATGGGCCAGATAGAGGAGACATATGAGGTGGGGCGAAGATGATGAATTCCATTTTCTCCATGTTGAGTTTAAGAAAGCAGGAGGAGAGAAAGGAGGCTACGGCTTCAAGACACTTTGGAACATTGGACAACAGAGAAGTAATGTCTGGTCTAGAGAGATATATTTGAGTGTTGCCAGCATAGCAATAATATTGAAAACCATGAGATTCTATGAGTTGGTCGAGGGTGTAGATGGTGAACAGGAGGGGTCCTAGGACGAGCCCTGGGGGACACCTACAGAGAGAGGGCGAGGTGAGGAGGTGGTGTGCGAGTGGGAGATGCTGAATGTGCGGTCGGTGAGGTATGAGGAGATCCAGGAAAGGGCCAGGTCTGAGATACCAAGGAATTAGAGTGTTTCTAACAAGAGGGAGTGGTCAGCTGTGTCAAAGGCAGAGGAGAGGGTACGAGGAGGAGAACAGAGAAATGGCGCTTGACTTTGGCGGTTAGAAGGTCATAAGTGACTTTGGTTAGGGCAGTTCCAGTGGAGTGACGGGGTCTGAAGCCTGACTGTAGTCTGTCAAGGAGCACATTGGATGAGACATAAGAGGATAGTTTGGAGTTGACATGTTGCTCATGAAGTTTTGAGGCGTACGGGAGCAGAGAGATGGGGCAATAGTTGGCTGGAAAGGACAGGTCAAGGGACAGAATCTTAAGTATAGGTGTGTTGGTAGCGTGCTTGAAGGTGGAAGGGAAGGATCCATTGGTCAGGGATAGGTTGAAGAGATGAGTTTGGGCTGGAATAATGACTTCAGTGAGTTTGGGAATGAGATGTGACTGGATCGGGTCAAGCGCTCAGGAGGTGAGGTGGGATTTAGAGATTAGGGTGGAGAGCTTTTCAACAGTGTTGGTGGAGAAAAAGGTTAAAGATGAAGAGCACCAAGCAGTTGGGTAGAGTAGTTGCCATGGGCGGAGGAGGGAGTTGAAGGTAGTGAATAGCTGTTTGGGGTAGTGGGATACAGCAGATATGAGTGTTGTGAACCAGACCTGCTTTGCAGATGTGAATGTGTTCTTATATTCTGTACAGCATGTTGTACGTAACAAATGACAGTCAAAGAAGTTTCATATTAACATAATATAGTCACTTTTCAGTGTATGTACTATGACTACAATATCCAGAAAGACTGAGAGTGATGAGCTGAGCTATCAGTAACATACAGTGCAATGATGCTGCTGCTTCTGATCAATAGTCCTGTAGTTGGGATAGGATCTGCGGCCATATTTAAAGCATAAGAATATCACGCTGTACTGATAAAATCCAACATAATACTGTACATGAAATATGGTTATTCAGCTTTCTGACCAAAAGAGTCAAAAATATAATTCGTTTGTCCATTTATCGGACTCATCTGCGAGGCAAGAAAATGTTGGCAGCACTTGAGTTCCTGTTCAATGGGTGTTTTCTGCACAGGGATATCCACTGCCCTTCCTATGGTGTCAACAGCTTCTTATACACAAATTCCCATGAGACAAAAAGTCATCCACAAGCAGGACATAATTTTAGAATATTACTCACAAAAAAAAGGGTAAACTGCACAAAACTGGGAAGTGACATCAGTGTAAAAGTACCAGGATGAGACATAGTAATGGGCGCGGATATGAAACAGTATCTGGTCAGGTTATTAAGGAAACGTTAAATTCAGGCTTTGGCTGTTGTGGAAACCCAGCATGAAAAAAGAAGCCGAACCAGAAAAATAAATTTAATTTTTAAAATTTAATTTTCAAAAACGTTTTTGTGTTTTAAAAAGATACAACAGGTTAATTTTACCCACAGAAATAGACTTGGGGGGGGGGGATGCAGCGGAAGAACAGAGAAAAATGCAAGTGTTTTTTGTTTTTTTTGTTACCTTTTCACAGCATTGTTTTCCCTACACAGTTTTTCGTTGTGTTTCATGACATATGTCTTAGAGGGAGTTGACACTTTTGCCCCTGTGCAATCTGCATCATTCCAACGGGTTTCTGTCTTAAAGGGGTTGGCCACTTTCAGACCAATATTGACAAACAAATGTACAATTAAATGATATACAATTTTCCAATATACTTTTGTAAGTCTCCGTATGCCTGTGTACACGACCACACCATAACACCACCGCCTCCGAATTTTACTGTTGGCACTACACACGCTGGCATGACGTTCTCCGGGCATTCGCCATACCCACACCCTGCCATTGGATCGCCACATTGTGTACCGTGATTCGTCACTCCACACAATGTTTTTCCACTGTTCAATCGTCCAATGTTTAAGCTCTGTACACCAAGCGAGGCGTTGTTTGGCATTGACCTGTGTGATGTTTGGCACCCAATCACCTGACCACATTCGAAGTCCGTGAGTTCCGCGGAGCGCCCCATTCTGCTCTCTCACGATGCCTAATGTCTACTGAGGTCGCTGATATGGAGTACCTGGCAGTAGGTGACAGCACAATGCACCTAATATGAAAAACGTATGTTTTTGGGTTGTCTGGATACTTTTGATCACATAGTGTATATTTTCACGTCTCTGATTTTATCTGGAGGGTTTTTTTTAAGTATTGTTTGAACAAATCCATTGGAAACAAAAAAAAGTGTCATACTTCATCACATGTAATATTAGGAATGTATACCCCTGGAGGAGAATATTTCCAGCATATAACACCAGGCCTCTGTGCAACCTTACTGTACGGAGCTGCAGGTTATTCTGAGTGCCACCATGTGTATATGGTGTTATATACATTCCAGGTCCGAACGTACGGCTGGTCCTGTAAAATCTATTTTTTAGTTACACTACCGCTTTATTTTCGGATACACAAATAATTATCGGCTGAGATTTAGTAAAGATGGTTATCTGAGATACAAGAATCTATGAACATTGAAGATACAAAAGCCGTGATCTCTGGGAATTTGTATTCAGATGTTGAAAACTGCAAGTAATAGGAGGTGATTTGTATGGATGTGGCTATAAATATACAGTGGTGTTACTGAGAGGTAAATACAATGCTGGGCTCATCTTACTAAACAATGTGATGTACAGTCATTTATTACAAAGGATAACTCAATAGCCAGGCCAGATTTGTTTCCATCATGTCACAAAGCGGTGTCTCCTCCCACATCCTGACACATGTCAACTGAATGATAAAACGGCGGCCACAACTCATGAAAATTCACAGTCCCGGTCTATTCTTTCCATTGAGGTTACAGCAGCCCAGACTATGCATAACACTGGGTGAAAGGGAAGGCTTTAAAGTGCGTCCCCTTTATCTGCCACTCATTAACATGTCTTTCTCTCTCTTTACAGTTACAAAAGTCTTTGGGTATTTCAGGCAAATTGTATTTCAGCTATTAAATAGGTCAGCGGACAATTCCTTAAACCTTCTCCCACCACTTTGAAAGTTCTGAAAAGAAAATTTACAAAAGGCAGTAGTCACTTCTCCAATACCTCGCTATTAGTTCAAGATCGTCCCTCTATATACGCCATAGAAAAGAATACTTTGCCTATTATTCACTGTGTCAGTAAATTAAGGTTTAAGGCAACATTCTGGCCAAATAGGTGCTTAAATATAGGTTACACTCTCAAAATTCAACTTTAGACTACCTTAGGCTAAGGCTCCACGTTGCGGAAATGCTTTTTTTGTTGCAGTTTTTTGAGCTAAAGCCAAGAATGGCTACATAAGGAATGGGAAATATGAAGGAAGTTCTTATAGTTCTTCCTCCTGCTCAACCTACTCCTGACTTTTGCTCAAAAAACCACAGCAAAATCTGCAACAAAAAAAGCTGTGTTTCCGCAACATGGGGCCTCAGCCTTAAAAGGTTATTTTCTTCTCAGTAAATCATGGGTGAGATGGGAATTTATTTCTCTTACTTATATAGCGCCAACATCACAGCGCTTTAGAGACAGTGTCAGTCTCTGTCCCATACAGGGTTGGCAAACTAAATTCCTTATCAGTGTGTCTTTGGAGTGTGAAAAGAACCCCAACCATACCCTTGCAAACCCATTAGAACATACAAACGCCTTGCCGAATTGGCCTTGGTCAGATTTGAAACCAGAACTCCTGTGGCACAAGGCAACAGTGTTAACCACTGAGCCACCAAATGCCGTATATACTCAAGTATAAGCCAAGTTTTTCAGCACAGTTTTTGTGCTGAAAAAGTGCACCTCGGCTTATACTCGAGTCAATATGGTAATTTAAAGAGGACCTCCTTATGCAAGACCCCTGTGGGAGGCCGCTGGAGTAGCGCTGCTGCCGATAGGTTAGTGGAGAGGCAGTGCTGTCTCCAGGACCGCCCCAAGATGTTTCCAGAGCATGTTCTCTGCCCTGGAAACATCTTAAAGCGGCCCTGGAGACAGCGCTACCTCACCACTAACCTATCGGCAGCAGCGCTGCTCCAGCGGCCGACCACAGTCAGCAGTGGGCCTCCGCTCCAGTCCCTGCCCCCTCCCCTACATCACATGACGTCTTACTGCGCCTCAGCACAGGCGGCATCATCACGCCTCCTACACTGAGACGCAGCGTACTTCCAGGAGAAGAGGAGGCGGCTGGAACGACGGCAGCGGGAGCAGCGCAAGCAACACGAGGTTGGTAAATAAAAGCACTTTATGTTTGTTTCATAATAGGCCGCTACCTGCTGGAGTATTCCCAGCAGGTGGCGGCCTATTTACCAACCTCCCCGGGCCTGCTCACTCCCAACCCCCGCTTCACCTTATACTATAGGCTGCAGAGGCCGGCAGTGAGTAGGCTTGAGCCCAGGCTGCGATCCCACTGCCGCTATTATTATACTCGGGAGGGTCTTTTCAGACCCCCGAGTATAATAATCGGAGCCCCAGGGGAGGTGAGAGAAAATAATAAACAGTTTTACTCACCTCTCCAGGATCCAAAGTTAATCCTAGCCGGCTTCAGGCCTATATGGCAATATCTTACATGTCACGTGGTCTGGGATATTACCATATAGGTCCAAAGCCTGTGCTAGCAGTACCATATAGGCCCAAAGCCTGTGGTAGTAGTAATAGCCTCTTACTGCTAGCACAGGCTTTGGGCCTGTACGGCAACAGGCTGTTACTGCCACCATAAGGCTTTGGGCCTGTATGATAATATCCGAGACGTCTGGGGCATTATTATCTAATTAGACAGTGTCGATAATTATATATTATTAAAAATAATTTGTCATTTTATTTTGAACCACAAATTGGCCCCAAATTCGACTCCACAACCTCATAACTTTGTTCATCCTGAGTATCCTGGTTCACTCATAAAACAAACATAGTACATAATTGGGTAGAATAGTAAGAGACAATGACCAGGTGACACCGTAACATTACGTACTAAAGTAATGCTGATTTATATCTATTCATTGTCTGTAGAAAGCTGCACCCATACTCAAATAGCTCAGAGCGCTCAAGAACCCTTCTTATTCTGTAGGCAACATCGACAGCAACTGCCTAATAGCTGTATACAATGTAAGGGTGTTTCCTTTTCTGTAATTACAGTTATATCCAAATATTATGCCATAAACACCTGATAGAAGTGAGTTCCACCTCTGGGACTTGAATCTATTTTGAGAACTGGGCTCGGACTGATCCCAAAAGTGAACAGGGAGGAACTTCCTCTCTTACTGTTAAAGGGGTATTATCTAACAGATGTGAGTCCCACTTAAAGTGAGTCTGTCAGCAGGAACATTGCTATCAAACGGACAGTACCTTTTAAAGCAGCTTCTACACTTTCCACAGATGTCTTTCTTATTTTGCATTTCAGCTCCATTTTCATGAAAATCATGATTTTATGTGTGTAAATTAGCCAAAAACAGCTTTAAGGATATTTCTCCTCCTGCTGGGTTGCATTCTCTGCTCTAGATAATCACCCCTAACTGCCACCCAGCTCCCCCCACCATTGCTTGAGTGACATCTGATACTTTGTCTGCAGTTAGGCACAGCTATCTAGAGCAGAGAGAATAAGAAGAATAAAATCATAAAATCATAAGAACATAAGAATAAAATCCCGATTTTCATGAAAATGGAGCTGGAAAGCAGAGTAAGAAAGGCATTTTTGGAAAGTGTAGAAACTGCTCTACAAAGTACTGGCATTATTTTGATAACAAGTTTCTCCTTTAAAGAGGACCTTTCATGTGCTCGGCCACACACGGTTTTATATACCACTAGAAAGAGGACATTATCGGCTTTCCCATTATGTGCCCCGGGGGAAGAGCTATTGGCGCCATTACCGATAGCTCTTCACTGTCATAAGGGTTTTCCTGAGTGTCTAGCTTGGAACACCCCTCGTGACAATACTGTCCGTAGCCCTGTAGTGTCAGAGGGCACGTTCCTTACTGCCCAGCCATCACGCTGTGTGGTGAGAAACATCCCCCTCTCTCCTGATAGTACTCGCCCATAGATTAGTACTGGAGGGGCATTCCTCACTGCTCAGCGTTATGGATAGGCGGTAAGGAACGCCCCCTCTGACACTACAGGGCTATGGACAGTACTGTCAGGAGGGGCATTCCCAGCTAGACTGTCAGGAACGCCCTTCTGACAGTGAAGAG
Source organism: Leptodactylus fuscus (assembly GCF_031893055.1). Classification (NCBI taxonomy): domain Eukaryota; kingdom Metazoa; phylum Chordata; class Amphibia; order Anura; family Leptodactylidae; genus Leptodactylus; species Leptodactylus fuscus. The sequence continues at coordinate 44,578,753 of NC_134267.1, forward strand.
CTATCGGTAATGGTGCCGGTATATAAAACCGCCTGTCCCTGAGGACATGAAAGGTCCTTTTTAAAGAAGATGTTCAAAGATGGGACACCTGTGCACATGCCATAAATGTCTGATTTGTCAATATCACTTTATACTAGACTTTCCAGAAATTCCATTCACAACCTGTAAAAACTTGTCTGACACTTAATATAATAAAAGCTAAGTTCAATCATGCGTGTAAGAAACCCCATGGGAAGACTTCTGGGAGTCTGAGAGATGAAAACTGCAAGTGCCGCTAACCTAATATACTGTAGCACAGCGGCAAAAACCACAATATACAAGCATGCTATTTATGTGCCTCAGATCAAGGTGAACAAGGTCCAGGAGCACCAAAATATTTTTTCTGTATTACACTAATCAAAAACCAGTAACCTTAAAGTTCAGAATAATTCAACTTTCTGTTACCGGAATACTACTTATTTTTTACAATTAACGATCAAACGGTCTCAATAAATACCCCAATTATTTAATATTGGACTGGAATAGTAAAATGGTACTAACTATATAGCGCGGTGTTATACCGCCTTAATCTAAAAAGTCATAGAGAAATCTTCCCAAGGACACAGCGCGGCAATGAAAGGTTCAGCTGATGAGCTCTACAAATTATTTCCGAGCGCGTGAATACAGCGAATTCCCCTGGTTTAACACTGACAATACGCAGAACATCCATTAACCAACACCAGCTTCGTTCTATTCAAATTAATTGTTTTTTCCCCTTTGGTATCAAAGACTGAATTTATAAAAAAACAAAAGGTTAAAAGCTGTGTCTTTTGTAAAGAGCTATGAAATTGGACGTGCCGCACGCATCCATAGCCGGAGCCAGTGCTCATTAATTGTATTTTGGCTTCAGTAGACACTATCTGCCACAATTGCAGATCTTTACACAAATTGAGGTTGTAACATAAAGTCAGAGCAACGGAGAGCGGTTTCATTCATGCAAAGTGCAGTAAAGCAGAACACTGCAGGTCTGGATACACAACAGAAATGACCTACAGAAAAAAGGTAAAGTATCCAAACTAGTAAAAAAAAAAGTTTGAAATCAATAATACAGAAAAATAAATTCCAAACAGCCCCAGGGGACAAAAAAAGGGATAGACATAGAGACACATAGGGCTCCCACTAAACCCAAAACCAATCATTAGCTGAAACACGAGAATCAAAAATATACAATATATCCATATCCATATAAAACTCCAGACAAAATAATAATGAAATGGATACACAGTAAGACATTGAGAGTTTGCCCTCTAAAATTATATCTAGTTATCACAGTGAGTAGATGGCAAAAAATTATACAAGTATGGCCATCTAAATGTATAGGTACAACTTTCATCCAAAAAGTCAATGCACTCGTTAGACCCAAACAGAATACCATATACATGGAATAATGTTACATACCTTTGGATATATTGTTTGATGTATGATGTGGGGACCACCAAAACCTCAACACGGGTTCCGATCTGGTGTACTAGAGAGCACAAGCTGGTCACACGCATGCTAGTCCCTGTGCCCTGACTGATTCTCAATTTATATATCTTTGCTTGTTTTTGTAATGTAAAGGTGTGACCGGCACCTATAAGGATCTATAGGATAGGGTCCCACCCCAGTACATATAGGAAATAAAAGGATCCCAATAGATCGGTTTTTTGGGGTAAATATGTTGTGTTCATTCCATTGTAAAAAGCATTGTGCTACACGTGACAATACAGAGTGTCAAGCAACGTTTCGGCCACTGGGGCCTTTATCGAGCTCTTAGTCCATAAATGTCCTGTTGGTAGGTGTGGAGTTCCTACAGGGGTGGCTGTAAGGGGGTTGAAGTCTTCAACCCACTACCGCCACCAACGGTATCTGCTACGGACTACGCCTCACCCCACACTAAGGGGCTTCTAATACCAACAAGGACTCCTTGTAGACTCTATACAACTGTCGTTATACCTTACAGTACCACCCACCAAGGGTACTAGGCCATCTCTGTCTGCTATATTAGCCCTTCAACACCCTTACAGCCACCCCTGTAGGAACTCCACACCTACCAACAGGACATTTATGGACTAAGAGCTAGATAAAGGCCCCAGTGGCCGAAACGTTGCTCGACACTCTGTATTGTCACGTGTAGCACAATACTTTTTACAATTGAATAAACACAACATATTTGCTTGTTTTTGGTTCCATAACTGATCCTGACCCTATTCTGCTTTTCTACTGTGTCTGACCATAGCTTGTCCCTGACCTATTTCCTGCTTAGAACTATGCATGCATTCTGGAAACCAAAAACCCTGGCCCATACCTGACCCCTTGGTGCTCCACTCTAGCACCTCTTTTGTCCTAGGCCAGTCACCATCTATTCTAGGACCACTCCATGTAGTGGCCTGGTAATCTACCCAAAGAGAAATCCAGATTCTCATATAAGGGTAATATGGTGAATAATGGGGAGACTGCTAAGACAATGTTCTTGGGAGTGGTCCAAAGTGAAACAAGTTAGGTGGTGCGGTGGGTCCACAACTAGCTGCCCATAACACTACGTGAAACACTGTCTATATGACAGCTTTATTTTTCAGACTGACCGTGGCTCTTATTATAGTGATTTATGATATTATAAGTCCTCAAAATGCAAATATTCCACATTCAAAGCATCACTTTAAACTACCTCTGAGTTGCTTTAAAGAAAACTTCAAGTAGAAGCAAAACTTTCCCCAAACTGTATCCCCAAAACCCATAAAGACTGAATAATGAAACAAAGGTATAGGTGTTAAAAACAATTCAAATTCATAGAGAGGATAGAGCACCATGGTAACCACCCTTATGTACCACAACCATGTCGAAAATAGGTAAATAATTAAATAATTAATTCATGAGAATTAATAAATAAATACAGAACCCATGAAAGTCTGAAGAAAAGGGTCAAAGGCCCAAAACTATATAAATACCTCGGTGGAACTTTATAATGAACAATATCTAAATAAATGGTATAAAATGTTACAAAGTCACACCACTAGAATGCTGAAATACAATATATGAATCCATAATTAATAGCGCATAAATAATGTATAGTAGTACAGCTTACACACTGGCAGAATAAAATAAACACAGGGTATAAAAGGTGAAGAGCCAACTCCACTTTGGTCAGTATGGTTCATGTTTCATTAGTGATCTTATTCCACCAGTACTTAAAGGGGTTTTCTGGGGAAAAAAAACCCTCTTTTTTTTTTTTTTTTTTTTTTAAAGTGCTATTCATGGGTTAATAAATGCACCCATATGCCTTTAGCCATGCTTTGAGTGATTTCTGGGTGTCTCTGGGAGCTTCTGGCATGTCCTGCATTTGTTTATTAGGTTCAGCTTCATGATATGTAACTTCCACAATAACACCTCTCACCTTACTCCCTGTCTCCTTCCTCACTCCCTCCCTCCCATACACCCCCTCCCAGTCTCTCTAGCTATCCAGCCCTTCCCAACCTACTTAGCCCAACCCCCAACCCATATTATATACTTACCTTCCACGCTTCTTCCTGCGAGATGACTCCTCTTTCTTTACTGATTCTATAGGCGCATCCTCTTCTCCAGGGCGGCACTGTTCTGTACAGCGATGATCCACACAGTAGAGGTGAGTTATCAGCAGCAGTGCTTGGAGAAGAGGGCACGCCTGCAGAATCAGTAAAGGAGGAGGAGCCGTCTCGTAGGAAGAAGGTAAGTATAAAGGGGTGGATGGGGAGGGGGGTAGTAGTGACGATCCGTTTCCAAAAATAGGGAAACAGATTGTCACCTGATAATCAGAAAATGTTCCTGAGGTGGTCACATGACTTTATCCCGGACAACTCCTTTAAGCTGTACTACTATACATTATTTATGCACTATTAATTATGGATTCATGTATTGTATTACAACATGCTGGTGGTGTAACTTTGTAACATTATATTATATATAACAGACAGAAGACATGGATGAGATTTTTTCACAGCAAATGACCACGCTCTCAAAAAAACATGAAATAGTGATCATGGGAGACTTCAATTACCCTGACATTCATTGGGAAAACCACACAGCCAAGAGTAAAGGCTCCATCAAATTTTTATCCTCTCTAGCAGACAACTTCATTGCCCAGCTAGTAGAAGAAAACACGAGAGGAACATCCATTTTGGACCTAGTCCTAACCAACAAAGAGCACATGGTTAAGGGACTACGGGTAGCAGGGACACTGGGATTCAGCGATCATGCTATACTTGAGTTTGGGGTTGCAAGAAGAAGAAGACCTGAGAAGACACAGACTTCAAGGCTCGACTTTAGCAGGGCAGACTTCAAGAGCCTGAAGGCAAGGGTTAGCAGAATTCCATGGTGCAAAATTCTTAAGCACAAAAATGCACATGAAGGGTGGGAAATCTTCCGTAGGGAAATCATTAAAGCACAGGAACTAACAATACCTAGAAGGAAGAAAAATGGGAAGCACCTAAAAATATCAGGATGGATGACCAAAAAATTACATAACCTGCTAAAAAGGAAAAAGGAAACATACAAAAAGTGGAAGATGGGAACTATACCTAAGGAAGAGTACACAGCAGTCTGCAGACTCTGCAAGACAAGCATCAAAGGAGCTAAGGCTGAACACGAATTGAAGCTTGCAAAAGAGGCAAAGAGTAAGGTAAAAAGATTTTGGGGATATGTTAAAAGCAAAAGAAAAGTGAAGGAGACCATTGGAGTCCTGAAGAATGACAAAGGAGAAACAGTTAACATGGTGGAACAGCAGGTGGAGCTACTAAATTCATATTTTGTATCCGTCTTCTCCCAAGAAACTAATGGAAATATCGACATTAATGGTGATGGAGATGAGGGGAAGGAGGACTCCAAGCTGACTATAAGCGAAGGTCTGGTAAGAGAGCACTTAGCCAAATTACAGGAAACCAAGTCCCCAGGACCAGACGATTTACACCCTAGAGTCCTGAAAGAGATAGCAGAGGAAATAACAGAACCCCTTGCTATAATCTTCGGTAAGTCATGGGAAACAGGAGTGGTCCCTTTAGATTGGAAAAGGGCAAATGTTGTCCCCATCTACAAAAAGGGGAAAAGGGACGATCCAGGAAATTACAGGCCGGTAAGTCTGACCTCGATAGCAGGAAAAATCTTTGAGCAAATTGTCAAGGAACATTTACTTTGGTACCTGGATGGGAAGGCATTAATTAACCAGAGCCAGCACGGCTTTATGACCAATAACTCTTGTCAGACTATTTCCTTCCTTCTACAACAAAATCACTGAATGGTTGGACCAAGGGAATGCCGTGGACATAGTATATCTTGACTTCAGTAAGGCATTTGATAAAGTATCACATAACCTTCTTATTGAAAAAATGATTAAGTATGGCTTTGACAAAAAATCAGTTAGGTGGATTCACAACTGGCTTAATGATCGGGCACAACGAGTAATACTAAATGGCTACACATCCAACTGGAAGAAAGTCAAAAGCGGGGTGCCGCAGGGCTCTGTTCTGGGCCCAGTACTTTTTAATATCTTTATAAATGATCTGGACGATGGAATTATTGGGGAACTCATAAAATTTGCAGATGATACGAAGATAGGAGGAATAGCCAACACTAGAGAGGAGAGAAAGTGTATTCAAAAGGACTTAGACACACTGGAACAATGGGCTGAGGCGAACAAAATGGTATTTAACAGGGACAAATGCAAAGTTCTACATCTGGGTAACAGAAATGTAAAAAACATATATAGTATGGGAGGAATAGAACTAAGTGATAGCATAGGGGAAAAGGACTTGGGCATAATAGTAGATCACAAATTCAACATGAGCCAACAGTGCGGTGCTGCTGCAAAAAAGGCTAATAAAATTCTGGGATGTATTAAGACAAGCATTGAATCTAGATCAAGAGAGGTCATTATTCCGCTGTACTCTTCCCTGGTCAGACCACACCTGGAATACTGTGTACAGTTCTGGGCGCCTCAATTCAAGAAAGACATCGATATATTGGAGCAAGTCCAGAGAAGAGCAACCAAAATGGTGGAAGGTCTGCAAACCATGTCCTATGAGGAGCGGCTAAAAGAACTGGGATTGTTTAGTTTGCAGAAGAGAAGGCTGAGGGGAGATTTAATAGCAGTCTACAAATATCTGAAAGGTAGTCACAGTGCAGAGGGATCTACCCTATTCTCATTAGCACAAGGAAGTACAAGAAGCAATGGGATGAAACTAAAGGGAAAGAGATACAGATTAGACATTAGGAAAAACTTTCTGACAGTGAGGGTAGTGAGAGAGTGGAATAGGCTGCCACGGGAGGTGGTGGGCGCTCCATCAATGGAAATCTTCAAGCGGAATCTGGATAAACATATAGCTGGGATGATTTAGGAAAACCTGCACTCGCAGGGGGTTGGACCCGATGGCCCTTGAGGTCCCTTCCAACTCTACCATAAGAAAAAAAAAATATATATATATATATATTCAGATATTATTCATATGTTCTGCTGGGTTATTTATATAGTTTTAGGCCTTTGCCCTAACTGTTGTGACATTTATGGATTATCTATTTATTAATTCTCATGAATTCATTACTTATTTAATTATTGAACTATTTTAGGCATGGCTGTGGTACACAAGGGTGGTTACCAGGGCGCTTTATTCCCTATATGAATTTTAATTGTTTTTAAATACTAGTGGTCGGCATTTAATTGATATTGCAATAAACTTAATTTCTTATATCTTTGTTTGCTTATTCATTCTTTATGGGTTTGGGGGATACTTATAGGTATACGGACAGTACCATATCTGCTGCTGGATGTACACTGCTATTATACTTCCCTCTGCCGGAAGCTGTTAATGGACAGCGGCACATGCAGGGCTACGTCCTATACAAGTATTAGGTGCAGCACAGCAGCCCCATGCACTGCATAGCTCATGATTAAACCTGAATGAATGGGTCTAATCAGGAGGGAGTCTTGCGCCGTGGACGCCGCAGCTGTCGCAGCCGCGGAATCCATGGCAAGAAGGGGCATCACGCTTCTTTTTCCCGCTAGCGGAGAAAAAACTACTAGCAAGATAAAAAAGCGAGTGTCTCCCATTCAAATGAATGGAAGCCTTTTTTGCAGGCAGATTTTGAGATGGATTCCTCGTCAAATCCGCCTGCAAAAATCTCCGTGTGAACATACCCTTTAAGTGTTTGTAAAAATGGCCTTAGGCCTGGTTCACATCTGTGTTCGGTATTCCGTTCAGAGAGTCCACTTGGAGACCCCCAAACAAAAACCAAACGCATTAAAAAGTGATTAGCTAATAAACCACATGGACCCCATTGCTTGCCGTACTTTTCTCTCCGCATGTTTCGTGCAGAAACCGAGCACAAACCACATGGAACCCATTATAGTCTATGGGGTCCATGTGGTTTCTTAGCTAACCACTTTTTAATGTGTATAGGTTTCCATGAGGGGTGTCCCCAAACGGACTCCCCGAACAGAATACTGAATGCAGATGTGAACCGGGCCTTAGGCTATATTTACATTTATGTTATTGCATTGGTTTTTTTTTACTACAAAAATGTTATAAAATTGTGAAGATTTGACACAGCATTTCTACAAAACTGTAACAAGTATGCACAGACCTGTAGAATTCCCAGAAGACAACTTTGGACATTATTTGTATCTAATTATAAGAAACATTTTACAATATACTATATTATACATATTAAACTTTCCTGTTAGAAAGTACTCAGCAAAGGGGAGAATGACCAACTTCAATTGAATGTAAGGAATCGTAACTATGTCGAGTATATCCGTGTATAAAGCACGCCGTACAGCTCTTAGCACGCAGGTGTTACCATAACTAGCCAGAGGGCATCCTCACCGCACTCCGCTACATGCCCAGAATGACACAATTTACCTTTATTGTTGAACTATATGATGAAACACTAATCCATACTTCAGGAGAGAAGGATTACACAAACTAGGATTAACTACTTGTCCACAAGGTTGAGAAGTTCAAATGACTTCACCAATGGAATCCAAAGTTACGCCTAATGTAAGTTTTAGAAGACAGGAACAAAATCAGGGGTTTTCTATAGTGTTTTATGTCATAATAAAATTATACAGATGCTAAATCAACAGAGGACTGTTCTCTGCTATCAGTCATCTCTTAGTATTATCTATTTCAGGAACAAAACCAGCTACATATCCACCATCTGGCAAACTCCATTCTATAAACCCTATGACCCTGCTAACATCATAAAATATGGGTTCCCCACTCAAGACCTCCATCTTATTGAGCCAAAGAGCAGCTCTCATTCTGGTGGACATGTTTTTGGTGGGGTTTTTTTGCAAGTACAAAGGGGTTTTCTAAGCTAAAAATCTTGATAATCTATCCCAAGAACAGGCCACCAACTCCAGACTGGTGGAGATCCGACACCAGACACCACCACCAACTAGCACAGCAAGAACAGAGCAGGAACTAGACAACTCCGACCTCTATGCAGCAACCACACCAGGCCACAGTAGATCTGCCCCCACTTTCATAAATGGAAGCCGATCCACAGCAACCCAATACAGCCACCACACAGAGAACAGAGCCACCGCCCGTGAAACAGCCACCCAGAACAGCTGACCGGCAGAAGCGCCAGGCACCAAACCTCCACCGATCGACGATCCATCCCCAAGATCGGTCACAATACTCTTATGCTAAATAGATTTTATTGAAATGTACAAAACATTTCCAATATACAAGCATCTTGTATGTAAGAAAATGTCCAGTTTTATATGTTGAATAAGGGGCAAGAGGTGGGTGAAGAACAAAGGGGAAAGTCCAAAGAATAGTCAGCAACCAGTGTTTGATTGGAGTGTGCAGGACATGCTACGACATCTTCCCTGGAGAAATGGTTAGTTGTATAGTCATTCACTTTTCATAAATAGCAAAGCAAAAGAAGTAAGACCTACAGTATCCTGATAGGCCCCATACACATGACCAACTGTGCCATCTAACTGTGACATCTGGTATGTCTATAGAGGTGTTATCTCCTATTGTAATCCTATCTGTAAATGAGTTGACTGATGCAAAGAAAACCTGTACAGAATTAGCAAGTGTCAATCTATTGTTACACTTAGTGGCCAGAGTGATAATTGCGGGATTTTTTTAAAATTTAGATTGTGAGCCCCATATAGGGATCACAATGTACTTTTTTTTCCCTATCAGTATGTCTTTGTAGAATGGTAGGAAATCCACGCAAACAAGGGGAGAACATACAAACTGCTTGCAGATGTTGTTCCTGGTGGGATTCAAAACCAGGACTTCAGTGCCGCCATTCAACGCCAGCGGCATTCTTGCTGACCTAAGCCAGTCCAGGACAAGCTGTCCTGGACTGGCTTAGTGTCACCGTCTCGGCAGCCCGGCATGGGAAGCGAGCGGTGGATCGGGGAGGCCCTGTGGACGCAGTGCTGCTCCAGCGGCCTCCCCTCACGCTTAGCAGAGAGCAGGTCCTCTCCCTGCCTGCTCTCTGCCTGCTAACGCCTCCCGGGGAAGGAGGGGGAGGGGCGGCACCCCTGGCTGCAAGGCTGCAGTGCTAACCACTGAGCCACCGTGTTGTCCCATAATTGCTGGATTGTGTTGTGAGCATTCCATACCTAGAATGTTCAGTATGTGTTATCTGGGCAGACAGCACAGAATTACATTTTACCCAGTTGACTGTATCATGTTTCTGTATGGCTTCATAATATGGCAACCACAGCAATACTCTAGACACAGAATCTCATAAAAAAAAAAATCATGCCATCAGAATACCTTAGTGTCATACTGAGACTCAATACGGTGGCACATGTAGGGTATTTTTCAAAGTACAGGCTCCGTGCTGTCCCTTATTGTTTGGTGCCTGGGAGATGTTAGTCAGTCAACTGCATCTTCTAAAGACCGGGTTTGTTTGCCCGAGCAGATGACACTGCTTTGTAATACATCTATATCTGTATATTCTCAGAGAACCCTGTAACCTCTTCACTAGTGCGTGGCAGAGCCTGTATGATTTATAATGTATTTCATAGAGGCCTCGAAAGATAATCTGAGTCTCTGAAGACAATTTCGGTGGAAAAAGCAGCAATTTATAACATTGTTATTGTTTACAGAAGACATAAAACAAAAAACTAACACGGATTTCCGATCTTTCCAATTAAAACATTAGCTGGTGCCCCGGGAAGTGCCACTACATGACACGAAGGGCCAAGTTCACATGTGTTCGTAAACATAAGGCCCAAGTGCTGAGTGACATTTAAACATACACGGCCATATATAACAGCAGGCAGTATGGCTCCTCAAATGTCTCCAACTCGGAGGAATGAAAATCCCATCCAGGCTGCAGGCTGATGCCAAACATGTTGAAAGCAGAGCCCCCTAGTGTTTCCAGCCCGGACCCTCCCAGGCACATAGTCAGGATGCCACAACACTCTATTCCACTAGGCAGCAGTTCACTTCTTGACAGTAATTTGTCTTTATTACTATTTGTCAGTTTTAATGAATAATTTAATTACAATTAGTTAAATCTGAGAAAACAATCCCTTCATTCTATAGAAAAAACATCAGCAATTGCTACTGTGTTTTTACATCAGGATAATTGGGAAACACTAGAGATGAGCGAACAGTAAAATGTTCGAGGTTCGATATTCGTTTCGAGTAGCCCCTCAATATTCGACTACTCGAATCGAATATCGAACCCTATTATAGTCTATGGGGGGAAAATGCTCGTTTCAGGGGTAGGCAACGTTCGATCAAACGTTCGGGCTGGATCCTCCGAGAAGTCTTCTCCGTGCAGCGTCCCCGCGGCATCTTCCGGCTCTGAATTCACTCTGCCAGGCATCGGGCCTGGGCAGAGCCGACTGCGCATGTCCACACTACAAGCGGACATGCGCAGTCAGCTCTGTCCAGGCCCGATGCCTGGCAGAGTGAATTCAGAGCCGGAAGACGCCACGGGGAAGCTGCACGGAGAAGACTTCTAAAGGTAGGAGAAGAACCAGCGTTGATTGGCCGACTGTATAGCATTCGGCCAATCAATGCTGCTTCTGCATCGAACTTTTCCATTCGAATAGCGAGTGGTACTCGATTGAGTACGAGTATTTCGAATACCTACTCGATCGAGTACTACTCGCTCATTTCTAGTAAACACGTTCCGTTACGATGATTATAAAGTGGTTCCTATAATACTTCGTGTCACTGGAACCAGAATGTATCTGAGTGTTCAGCTATAAAATCGTCCCCCACTCAGCCTGCACATTTGGTCATGAGTGTGAGGCCAAAATTTATGTATAGGACTGTTCGATAGTCCAAATCCACAAACCTTTTTATGAAAGGAATGTATCTCCAGTTTATTCTAATTTATTTATTTATTAAAACTAGATAGCTTTGCAGAATATTTATGGCCAGAGGCACCAATACATGCCAGACTGGAGGGAATCAGGTGCTGCCTTTTATGCCGTGGATCCAGCAGGTGGCGCTACTACTTGGGACTAGAGGGGCCACTACTTTAACAAATGCTGAGGCCCGGGTGTATGAGTTATGATGGGCTGGCAGGAAGTCCAAAAAACACAGGAGAAGAATAAAGGAGATCACAGGCGCTGGTCTGTGGAAGTAGTCTTTATTTACAGCATAAAGACAACGCGTTTTGGGCAATAAATGCCCTTTTTCAAGTGCCAAATATGACAGGTGTATCTGGAAGAGCCTACCAAACCACAAAGCTAATCCTCCCAAAGCCGAGGCAGCGCCACCTATTGGATCCATGACACATCTGATTTAGATGTCTATAGGAGAGTTTTCTAGGCATGTTTTGTGCAGGGCGGGGGAACAAATAAGCTCTGCCATCACATATTACATGAGGATAACTATTACACAGGTATCTCCATCTTGTACAGTCATAGTATGGATATCAGTACTATAGTACTCTTTTTACTGACCCAATTATATTTTGCCACTATTTTTACTAAATTATGGCAAAAATTTCTTTCTCTAGGCGAGGAGGGGCTCTATCAGCAAAATCATGCTGATAGAGCCCAACTGTAAAAGTTAGATTAAACTACCCCCCCACCCCCCCGTTTTAAAATAAAAGCCTGAAACAGAATGTGAAACTTACCGAGCGGTGCAGGGTGGGCGGACATTCAGGCCTCCTCTTCCTCCGATGTTCCGTCCTCCTCCTCCGGCGCTCGCTAACTGATAATGGCCTGGGCGCATGCGCAGTAGCCGTAGTAGAAGCATTATGATATTGCGCATGCGCCCAGGCCATCGGAGGAAGAGGAGTCCTGAATGCCCGCCCGCCCGCCCTGCACCGCTCGGTAAGTTTCACGTTCTGTTTCAGGCCGGCGTGACAGCAGGGCTGCCGGACACTTCCCATTCATTTCTATGGGAGCCGGCATGCGAGCGCTCCCCATAGAAATGAATGGACTGCTTTTTTCCATTCATTTCTATGGGGAGCGCTTGCATGCCGGCTCCCATAGAAATGAATAGGAAGTGTCCGGCAGCCCTGCTGTAACGCCGGCGTGTACGGCTGTGATACACGCCGGCGTTCCGTAGTGTGAATGCACCCTTACGGTGCCTTTTATGTATGCATGGAAGCGGCACGCAGACTTTGCCGCCGCTTCCATCCATATATAAGGCGCACCGGACTATAAGCCGCACTTACAATTTATGAGGAAATCGTAGGTTTTTATGTGCGCCTTATAGTCCGGAAAATACGGTATAAGCCGACGCAAATATAAGCCGACCCCCCTAATTTTACAACAAAAAACTGGGAAAACTTATTCACTCGAGTATAAGCCGAAGGGGAGGAGGGGGGGGGGGGGAGGGGATGCAGCAGCTACTGGAAATTTTCAAAAATTAAAATGATCAGAGTTTTTGGGTGCAGTAGTTGCTGGGTGCTGGGGAAAGGGAGGGGGTGTTTTGGTGTCTGTCTGCCCCTTCCCTGAGCTTGAGGACTGGGGTTTTATCCCCCACTTGGAATTCAGTCTGGCTGAATATAGGGTATCTGTAGTGCTCCTGTTAACCCCTTCCCGATAGAACAGGAGCACTGCAGATCCCCTATATTCAGTAGACACAGGGATACCTAATGTGTTTGTGTTTCACAGTCATTTTCTACTTTTGCATATATTCTAGGGAAAGGAGGGATTCACAACTTTAATTTTTTTTAAAGCTTCTTTTTTTTTTTTTTTTTTTTTTTTTTTTACTATTTTATGGGAGATTCTATACATTGATATTGCAGCTGGTCATAGACCCCCACCCCCCCTCCTAAAAAAAAATAAAAATATTATTTCTTTTTGCTGACTCGAGTATATTTTCTCTCTGCACAAAAAACTAGACACTGAATGGTAAGGGCACATACTGATACATGCAGATTACGTTTAAAGACCATTGCAATGGGTTTTAATTCGGATTGTCGAAATCCATTTTTGAAGACTTCAAATACTGATTCCAAATGTATTTGCAGATGTGAACTGGACCTCACATGTAGTATAGGTTTTTTTGACAAATATTTGTATACCTATAGGCAAATAGCGGCATACTGTAAACATGTACGCCGAGTGAAAGTCCCTTATGAGATGTGCGAACACAGCTCTACTTCATAAAAGCAAATTTTAGCTCATAAACCTTCTCTATTGGATGAAGCAAGGCATGATATAAGCTGATACGAGTCGGAATCTCAGGGCCAGATCTTGAATTCCCCTACTACTCAAACCTCAGCGTTACTATAAGTGAATAAAGCACAGAGCCCTAACATTGTATCACTTACAAGGAGTCTACATTGCTGTAGAATGAGATAACAAGAAATCAGAAATGTAATAATTGTGTGGTATATTTCAGAGATTACATTCTATATCTCACCGTGTTGAAGAGTCAGAGAAACAGGACCCCAGAATAATTGAATCACTATGTATACATAGGCAGCAATATATCTCTAGAGAAATCAAAATTACATATACAGAGAGGAGTTAATGGATTAGCTGAGCTAAACTACGTAACACTGAAACATGATATTAAAAGTAACAAGCAAGTTGTGATAGTGACACAAAACAGATGCAGCCCCCGCGCCTTAGTAATATTTTATATTTCGCCTTTTCTAAACTAAACACTAAATTCTTTAATCCGGGATGAAAGACATATTGACAGTCTTTAGTTCACCCCTTTTTTTTACTAACAAGTACAAATTTCAACTTTTTTTCCCCTTTCTCTATAAAAGGTTTGGACACTTTTGCAATAACGTTTTTTATTGGTTTTAAAAAAGTAAGGTAAACAATATATATCCTGTAAGTTCTGTGTTTACGGGTTGCTCTGTAGACCTATGTATCTCTATGGATACACAGTACTAATAAACTCGTGTAGTGTAAACCTGCAGTTATGGCTCCCTATCTGCCCCTATAGATTTTTACAAGGATAGGCTCCTAGTTTGTAGGAATTTTATGTAAACATGTCATACCACAAATATAACAATGTAGAGTTATTTAGCTAAAGAGAAATAATGGCGTTTATGATATAAGTCACAGACCATTAGCTGACAATATCTCTCTACATTATAAAAATAAATTTCTGTCTGTCTGTTCTCTATTGCAAACCAAACGACTGTACCTATCTTCACCAAATTTGGTACAGAGATACTTCAGGTATCCGGGAAGGTTTAAGACGAGACTCCAACTCGCTCCGACGTACCGTTGCTGAGATACAGCACTCCAAACACACTCCAAAGACACTGTGTGTCTGCACACAGTACCACACTTTGGAGGATTAGATACATGCCTCTGCACACAGTACCACCTGACTTCAGATGAAAGCGTCATGCACTCATTCTAAAATTTTACATAGGCGCCTCCTCAAGCCAGACCAAGTACAGGCCTATACTAGAGGACACGATGGGAGAAGTGGACACAATGGTTAGTTTCTTTATTGCTAGCTGATATCTTTACAATGCTTATCGCTGGAATATGGTTGAAGGTATAAGTCAGAGACTGTAAGGCTGGTGGGGCACATCAAACTGATATATCTCAGGAATTTTAAAACATAGAACATGGATTCTGGTGTCATATATAAGACACCAAGATAACAATTCTAGAAATATCACCAGTGGGAAAACACAGTCTGGATTGACATAAAGATGTAACAGCGTTAAACTGAACTTCTGAAACTGGTTAAACTTCTGCAGGGTTAGATCTTACCACATAAGACAACAAAAACCAATGAAAAGTCTTACAAAAATGGCTTTGGGATAAGTTTAATGTAGAAATTCAGGATAACACCAATACATATGGATGTATATGCAGCTACTCCCAATGTATTGTACTGTATTCTCAACTAGTAATAACTCTGGAAATAATATAGGTAGAACTGCGATCCTTGTGTTGTATGAAAACTGCTAACTCATCTTTCATATGACATGTTCCACATTACTACATGCTGGGAGGAAACCCATGCAAACAGAGAGAGAACATACAAACTCCTTGCAGATGTTGTCCTTAGTTGGATCAGAACCCAGGACTCCAGCGTTGCAAGGCTGCAGTGCTAACCACTGAGTCACCGTGCTGCCTGGTCAATTCATTTTGTCCAAGACTAACCAAACATGAGAATCCGGCAGCAAACAGCACCTCAAAGCAATGTGCAACAGACCATTTGCAGATTTTAAAGGTACTCTCCACAAGCAGCACCAGGGTAGGTTCGGTTCACCCATATCTGGCAGTGAACTACCCACAACATGTCTTGCAATCCATTTCTCAGTGCAGCATAAGATTTATTTCTGTTTATAAGAGAAGTCAGATTCCACCACAACAGGTGTGAGCTCAGCATGGGCAAGGAGAAGTTGTCCTCATGCCACACAGGAAAGCATGGCCATAGAATATCGGATACCAAGCCCCTTGTGCTACATGGTGTGTGGCTGATCAGCTGTTATCTGACGTGTCCAGTTTAGGTGGGGTTATCACATCTACGTGATATAAAAAGAATATGCAGTGATAGGGAAACTATGAATAAGCTGTTATATAACAACATCAAGAGGAGCTGAGTAAGAACAAATTAGAACTGGGACGCAATGAATGAATGACGAGATCATATAAAAAGAATCCATTATTGATATACTGAAAAGTAGAGTAATGGAGAGAAAAAAATACAGTATATGAAAGGACGGTGCCTGCAAAGTGAGTCTGCAGTGTACATGTACAGTATGAACAATACTGGGAAAGCTCCCAGGGTGTACGTGATAAATATACGCTTGTGATGAATGCCATATAGTGACATCACCTATAGGGACATGTTATTATTAAGAAAAAAAAAAAAAAAGGCACAAGATAAACCCAGCCTGTTGTGAGGCCTGATTCACATCTGCATTTGGTATTCCGTTCGGGGAGTATGCTTGTTGATCCCCTGAACACAATACCAAAAGCATTAAAAAGTGGTGAACAATGAAAGCACACGGATCTCATAAACTATAATGGGATCTGTGTGGTTTCTGAGTGGTGTCCACACGAGTCGTGCAGTGAGAAAAGCACTTGTGCGGACACCACGTGGAAAACAGACAGATGCCTCCTCCTTCCCCTTTCCATATACTTCTATGTAAAAAGTAACTCAGCCTAATAAGATATATCAAAAGTTTTCTCATACTCACCTATACTTTCCATCCATGGAAAGTTGTATACTAATTTGAGGTATGCAAAGTAGAGCAATAAAATCTGTAAATGTAGACCTCAGATACATACATTTAAACAGGGAATCATTCTGTCCTCGCTGTACTAAATTCAGCTTCCATGCACTACTTCTTGGAGAGCTTCTGCTGATAAACAGAAGCCAATCTGAAATGGCAGAGCTGCTATGGGGAGGGAGAAAAGTAATCTGAAATTATAGGATTGGGGGGATATCATCACTCCATAGGGAGAGACCACCATTTAGGTGTGTGGAGTCTTATTAAGCCATGAGCGCTCCACTGTGCAAAGGAACATGGGAAGAATATGCAAATCTGACTTCCATGATGTAATTAGGAAGTCAGTGCCTCAGGCATGCACACCAATAGAGGGCGCTCACTGAGAATGTGCAAGGAAGACAGAGCCTCAGTCAAGGAATCCAATAGAGGGCGATCCCTTTAACATCATGCCGAGCTTCTCAGAGGCCTTTGTTTGCAATGATGTTGGGATTTTACCAGGTAGTCTCTCAGCCAAGGACAGCTGTTTCAATGTTATTGCATCTCGTCAGCTTGGCGCAGAGAGGACTGATCTGGCAGAGGTGAGAGGCTTAGACAGGGTTGGGGGGATATCGTCACTCCATAGGGAGAGAACCACCATTTAGGTGTGTGGAGTCTTATTAAGCCATGAACGCTCCACTGTGCAAAGAAACATGGGAAGAATATGCAAATCTGACTTCCATGATCCTGAAATTATAGTCAGTAAGCTGGTAGATTTACACTACCAGTCGGCACTGTAGCATTGCTGTAGTCATATTGATGTCAGCTATAAATTAACACACACAAAAATAATAAAATAACCCCTATGTATTCTGGCTTACAAATCATTTTTGATCTCACAATTGTACATCTGCTTCGAGGATGCACAACAAAGGGTGTCAGCAGAAAAGGAAATGACAAGTCTGTAAAACTGTAGAAATAAATAATATACCAAATCTATTAGTGTAAAATAGAAATGACAGCTTATATAAACCACTCGTGTAATCATTAACGAAATACAAGTCATTCTGCTGATAATACTACAATTTTGTCTATAAGGTGAGACGTGACTGGTTTATATTTCAGGACTTGACGTTAAAAAGGGAAATGACAATTTTACATGTGCCAGGAATTGTAAATGATGCATATCTGTGACCATACATAATAGTGCAATCAGTTCTCATAATATACAAACCCCAATAACCTAACATACTACAATGTGCA
Source organism: Leptodactylus fuscus (assembly GCF_031893055.1). Lineage (NCBI taxonomy): Eukaryota > Metazoa > Chordata > Amphibia > Anura > Leptodactylidae > Leptodactylus > Leptodactylus fuscus. Next base: position 44,596,651 of record NC_134267.1, read on the forward strand.
ACCAGCTACATGGAAAATAAACAGTCTTTGAAATCTGCTACGAGCCGGGATTCCCAAGATCTAAGTCTGGATGGTGAATGAAATATTCAAGCTAATTCATACATCTTTAGTGCCACTGGGAATTTTCCCTGCCTGTAAAGGAGGTCAGCCAAGTTCAGGAACGTACCTCTTGGCAGGGGCACATGTTACATCAATATGCTGGACAAGATTTACAAGTAAAGTAGGAAGGAAGATGATTTCTCTTCTACTGAAAAAGTACGCTTTATGTCACATTATACAAGGGCACAGAATTTGTAAACCCGTATAACAGATATTACTTACCAGCTTTATGGTAATGTATTCAGAAAAATATATCAAACTGTAAAAAGGTTTGCTTACTACCTAGTCTATCATTTCTATTGGCAGACTGTAGGTATGTATATTGTGTGTGCGTATGTATATATATATATATATATATATATATATATATATATATATATATATTTTGTGTATATTGTATATATATATATATACACATATATATATTGTATATTGTGAAGTGGAGAGGGGTATAGTGTGGGAGAACTGCTATTTTTCCCCAAGACTGTTGCAGTATGCACAGGCGTTTAGCTTGTAGGTCCCGGACTGGAGTAAAGTTTGGGCAGTCCTGCAGGGCAATCCATTCCAGGCTTGGAAACAGACCTGCAGAGCTCTGTAAGTAGCACAGGTGTGCTGGTTACTAAGAGAAGGGGAGAGAGACTGAAACACACACTCAACCAGTCTGGGAAAGCTCTGCCAAAAAGGACGCTGTTAAAGGGCTGGGTATGTGTACCCCTTGTTTACTTGTGAACTTTGTTTGTTAGGAGGTCAGCAGTAGGTTGACCCCTGGTTAGTGAGGGAATAACTCGTTTAGTAAGCCGCTGGAGAGGCGTAGGTCTTTATTTTCGTTTGGTTGTTTTGACATGCTGAGCTGCTGAGGAGCACTACCTGTACCTTTAAGCTTGTCTGCTGCAATAAAGACTGCTTTTGGGAAAGAAACCAGAGCTTCTTAATCCCCCGTACACCACTATATATATATATATATATATATATATATATATATATATACACACGCACACACACACACACACACACACACACACACACACACACTATATAATAGTGTAATGCTCACTAATCTGCTACAGGACCTATAGAAGTATCTGCACCTAAAATTAGCCAATACTTTTCCATGGGTGTTGTAAATCTGTAGAGGTCTCCCACTTTTTTGCAGATGGTGTACAACTAGGAAGAATTGCCTTATTGGAAACACAGGAAGAAAGAATGCAAAGGCCCCATGTGCGTGCTGCAGCAAAAAAGCGCTGTGGGAAAACCGCGGCAGCAATGCATCGCGGATTTCACCCGCAGAACTTTCAGTAGGTTTTCTCTGCAGACTTTCTGATTTCATTATACCTATGGAAAGACCGGTGGTTCCCCTATAGGTATAATTGACATGCTATGATTTCCAAAACCACAACGGTTTGGAAATTGCAGTGAGTTCACTGAGCGTATTTTCCCGCAGTGTGTGGATAGGATTCGTATTTTGGTAATAACAAGTCATTCTGTATCCACTCATTAGGGTTTAACTGATAGATTATGGGGTCTAACCACTGGCACTACCACCTGCCATGTGAACGGGATTCTCAGTCCAGACTGTTCACATGGAGTGTCAGTCATACATGCACGCACTGCTCCAGTCAGTTCTACAGCAATACTGGAGATAGGTAAGTTCTGTGGTTTCTGTCAGTCCCAGTTGCCTACACGACTGACCCTCCATTCAGACAAGAGGACTTGGGACCACCATTTACATCAAGCAATTTAACCCCACCAATCTGTTATTCAGAGAATAAGGGCATGTTATTAAAGTAATCTCCCTTTAACATGGAGTTGAAGGTAACAGTGGGAGCAATATTTTGATTCCTGATATAAGATAAGGTAAGATAAGAATCATTTAATAGTTCCACAATGGGGAAATTCAGTAAGTTACAGCAGAATGGATAATACAGTAATATATTACAAGAACAGAACACATACAAGCTCAGAATAGCAGATAGAAGTTGGCGCTGCCAGTCCTCTTTGGGCACGATTTTTCACATTTTTTGGGACTGTCCTCTTCTTCGCCCCTTCTGGGCAGAAGTACAGCTTATTACGGAAGATCTGTTTATCCAGGGGGTCCCGCTAGATCCATTGGTTTATCTACTTAATTTGCCTCCCAAGAAACTGGGTAAAAGGACCTCTCGTTTATTTTTAAATTTGTGTACTGCGGCAAAAACTCTTATTGTCCGCCACTGGAAGGATGTCCTTCCTCCTACCAAAGCTGAATTGATTGCACGTCTTAAGGATGTGTGCAGCCTTGAATACATGACAGCCACGCTGAACCACTCATTGGAGGGTTTTGACTCTTTCTGGTCTTTTTTTGTCCTGTTTCTCCCCGTCCTGTCTGTCTTACCAGTCTTTTGTCTTTGTTTGTTTGTCGTCATGTCTTCCTTGGTTTCTACCAGTTGCAGAAGGCCGCTTTTATATGGGCCTTTTCCTTGTTTTGTTGTATTTTGCTTGACTTTGTATACTTTGCTTTAAAAATTTCAATAAAAATTACAGTTGAAAAAAAAAAAGAATAGTAGATAGAAAAGATACTAGGAGTCATTGCAACTAAGAGGAAAAGAAAGACTTCAGGATCATTTAGTTCTCTGTACGGAGGGATCTTCGCTTAGCCTGATGTTGATTGTACAGCCTGACCACAGTGGGGAGGAAAGATCTCTGATAGCGCTCCTTCTCACACTTAGGGTGAAGCAGTCAGTCACTGACAGTACTGCCCAGTGCTATCACAGTCTCATACATGGGATGGGAGTTGTTCCCCAGGACTAGTTCCAGGGCGCTCCCTATGATAGAGCTGGCCCTTCAAACCAGCCTGTCAAGTCTATTCTTATCCCTGACTGGTATGCTACTCCCCCAGCAGGCCACTCCAAAAAATATGGCTGATGCTACCACAGAGTTGAAAAAGGCCCTAAGAAAGGTCCCCAGGACTCCAAAGGCCTTCAGCCTATAGAAGCATGGCTCACATTATTCATAAAAAAAATCCTGTTTTCCTTTGTCAAACCTATAATATATGGAACAAGAAGAACATATTGCAAATAAAAAAAAACAAGTTAATAGTTACAACAGATTTACAAGGAATGCAACATAGTTTTTTGTGTTTTATATTCTGCAATAATAAAGTCATATAATACTAGAGAGCACAGGTCAATCAGTATTCCTTGGACAATTAGAGGAATTAATTCAAAGGTGTCCATCACTTATCTGAATATGAATATGCATATACATACTTTCAGATGATTCAGAAATGTTCCTGTTATCATTGCACAAACAGGACGTATCATCAATCACAAGGTGATTTGTAAGAAATGAGCCCCAAAGTCATTATCAAATGGGGCTATCTTTGAACCAATGGGGCCAATACTGTGCCTAATGGAGTATTTACTACTCCAGTCTGACCAGACCAACATTGTGTCCTACAAGAAATAGGAAGGTAGACACGAAAAGCTCTTCAAGTATTGGAAAATATGAGACTGTAGATGTTTTGGTTTTTTTAAGTTTATTGGTAGAATGAATCAGTAATTTACTATGGGACATGAACATTACTATCTAATTGCAATGGAATAGCTTGTGGGAAAGAGAATGAGTAAAGCCAAAGGGGCATGGATCTGTTTTATCTTAGGGTTGAAGGTCATGGACCTCAATGTGGGGGAGTTCACACGGAGTAACATGCCGCGTGACCTGGCATGTATACGCCGTGTGAGATTTTGAGCGCCGTATACGCTCCCATTGACTTCAATGGGAGCTGGTATCGTATACGCCGCGTTATTTTGCGGCCGTGATTTTGCGGCACGTGGTCACGTGGCACGTTACTCCATGTGAACTCCCCCCCCCCCTTCCTTTATAGCAGACGTCGCAGAGCCAGGCTGTCAGGTCACAGTGACGGCACTTTGCAACCACATTTACTATCATTCGGTATGATGCGGTAGTACAATGTTCTGATGTTATACTGTGAACCCTAGGTAAAAAGATATGCATTGTAGTATTCTATGTATTTATTAGTTGCCCATTAAGTAGCGGTTGGCCCTACCACTTATTGCTACCTATCATCAGGATTGGTTATAATAACCTGCTGATCGGTGGTGGTACGATCCCAAGAGCAGCAAGTCATACAGGTGTATTGTGCCCTATTCTTTTCTATTGCTGGAGAGCATCCCTTTAATAAGAGAATGCAGAATACATCTAATTTTATCGCCTATGTAAAAGTTTAGCCTCATAGAGAACAACCTACGCTTTTCATGAACTGAGAGACTGGATGAACAGGTTCTTCCCATATTCTGAGCAGGACTGTACTATTTAAACCTTGTCGTGTCAGCCAGAGGACAGCTGGGGTGCCCGGCATTATTTTAGACATTGAAACTGGATAGGTAGAGCATGATGTCAGCATTACATCAAGATCATTCCACATATATATGTTCAATCTACATCAGATTTTTTTTTGGCTTGCATGTGCTGAATTTCTAGCTATCCTTGGACCCAAGATGCTGCTATTTTTACTATTTTCTTATACTGTATAGAAGCTGGCAGACCAAATACTGATGTATGACTATTTTTGAGACGTACTGTATACTCACTGAACACAATAAGGGATTTTTTTTACATTTAGTAAGATGCCATTGTTGGTCTCAAGAGTAAATGACAAAAAAAAAAAATTTCTTTTTCAAAAAATCCGGCTGGAATATAAAAATGCGGACAAATATGTACAGCATATGAAAATAAAGTAAGCAAACCATTATTAGCACATTTTCCAGAATTCAATACTATATTAAAAATCCTGTAAATAAAATCCATATCAGTAGAATACCATCACAATCTGATCATTGCGGAGGGAGGGGTTTGTCAAGATCCACCCAAAACCAATGAAATTTTTCCATGCACAGCAGCACTCGATTTAAAGGGTTAATCTTTAGCAGCAAATTGGCGAAGAAAGAAATAACAGGTCACGAGTCCTGACTAACACTATAGGATTGGTGCTATTCTATGTGGATTCTGTAATATCAATGCAGGTGATGGGAAGTATGGAAACTGCGTATCTGAATGTGACTGTGGTGTTACAGAAACAGTGTAGCTCACCTTTATGGGTGTTACTGAGACAGCATAGAGAACAGATGATCGGTTTTCTTAAAGGGGTTGTCCAGGATAAAATTATATTTCTACAATAAGCTTAACACCCTCCCCCCATCTACCTTCTAATTTACTTAGTCTACAAAATAATGTATATTTACCCAGATTGCCGTCACGAAAATGAGGAACCAGCAACCTAGAAGGATGTGACGTCATGTACCCAGAAGATCCGGACATGAAGACAGGTAAGTATGATGGCGTGGAAAGGGCTAGTAATAAGTGGGCTAACTAGGGAGACAGGGAGGGGGTGTGAGAAAGGGAGGGAGAGGAAGGTAGTGTGAGTAAGCTCTGAGTGAAGTGCAATGCATTATGGTTACTTGTAGGAAAACAGAACAGGAAGCTACCATGTAAACAAATGCAGAAGGTGCCAGGAGCTCTCAGAGAAACCCAGAAGTCACTCAGAACACTGCTAAAGGTATTTGGCAGCATTTATTAATCTATTAATAGCACTAACTGGCCTTTTTTGAAAAAAAATAATAAATTTGGCCCGGAAAACCCCTTTAAGTCCCGTACTGGTGGTCATGACTTGTATTCTGTTATTCCTGCCTTGGCCATGTTATACAGAGATGGGAATAACTCTGTATGTGCTGCAGCCCGCCTTCATTCACAGTACTGATGGAGGTCTCTGAGGATACAAAACGTAACGGTATACCTAGTGATAGGGCACACATTACTGGGATGAGAAAAACATCTTTAAAATACCAAATTTTTACCTTCCAAACATTTACACTGTTGTTCCAGTAACATATTTTTTGCACAAGTGTCGCTTTGCATATTCAGCAGTGACTTGTACATAGAAATGACATAGAACACCATCTACGGTAATTAAATTTACATCATACAAACTATTTAACAGTCATCCAAGTCAAAGCAGAGAGAAGAGAGTATGTAAAAGAGTGCTGTCACGTTTAGCAGATGTCAGATGAATGTATGACAACCATCTAACCAGCCTGCAGATCTGGCAATCTACATGTAGGCTGAGAAGATGCCTGCTCACACACGCACAGCTTCCCAAGTATTACCGCACACAGCCGAAACTATAAGACATTAAACATTGCTTGAAAGGAATCACATAGTTATAAAAGTAGGGACCACTGAGTAAAAACTGTTCTATTTCCACATCCTCTTTAATCCAAACAAAACGCCTATTAGCAGTATTGTGCCAAAATGGGGGCTAATAAAATAGTGGAAAAAAAAAGTTTTAAAAAATATAATAAACAAAAGTTCTAAATCACTCCTTTCCCTAGAATATATGTAAGGGCGGGTTCACACCAGCACCCAATCTCTGTTATGCAGGTTTCCGTTTTCTGTCGGCAGAAGACAGAAACCGACATTCATTGTCCGCCGGTGAGCATCTTCTGCTCTCTGTGGCGAAACCGTTTTTTCTTTTACTGGAAACAAAGTCCTGCATGTCCGACTTTGTGTCCGGTTAAAAAAAAAACAAAAAAAAACCATTTCGCCGCGGAGGGCAGAAGACGCTAACCAGCGGACACTTTTCAAGCCCATGAATGGGTTGAAAACTGCCCGATGATTTCCGTCTCCTGCCCAGTTTCTCGGGCTGGAAATGGAAACCTGTATAACGGAGATCGGGCGCTGGTGTGAACCTGCCCTCAAAGTAGAAAATGACTGTGAAACACATACACATTAGGTATCCCTGTATCTGAAAGTGCCCGGTCTACTGAATATAGGGGATCTGCAATGCTCCTATTCCGTCGGGAAGGGTTTAAAACCGGATACAGAGTCGGACATGCAGTACTCTGTGTCCGGTTTTAAAAAAAACGGTTTCGCGACGGAGTGCATAAAACACTCACCAGAGCTCATGGCCGGACCCGCTCTGACAGCTTTCCATCTTCTGCATGCAGAAGACGGAAAGCTGAGAACGGAGACCCGAACGCTAGTGTGAACCTAGCGAAATCTATTAGTCCTGTTCCATCTACATTATTACATCCTCTGACACTGAACACAAGCACTTGCATTGTACATAAAATACAGCATTTATTCAGGTTGGAGAAGTTTGTTCTATATATTGTATAAATGTTTCTATTAGAAAAAAAAAAATCATTCCCTACCAACAAGTCTGAACGGTTACCAATATACTGATATGCATATAGTTTTTCCAAATTGTCACCCTATAGTCTACAGGAGAAACTGAGGTCTGTAAGACAAGGGGATTAAAAGACTAAGCTTCTAAAATCTTCAGTTCTCCTGCTTTTGTGACAAGTATCCACTGGAGTCTCAGTCTCTGGTTCTCATCTGACAGAAGTGAAATGTCATGTGGTCTTCTGTAGGTCATCTCATTCAAGGTTGGACACACAATATTTTCAGAGATGTTCTTCTGCCTACAGTTGTAACAGATGGTTGTTTGAGCTGTCGCCTTCCTCACATCCTGACATTTTCAGTAACATCTAGAACAGGGGTAGGGAACGTACGGCTCTCCAGCTGTTGCAAAACTACAACTCCCAGCATGCATACTTGCTCTGCTGTTCTTGGAACTCCCATGGAAGTGAGTGGAGCATGCTGGGAGTTGTAGTTTCACAGCAGCTGGAGAGCCGAAGGTTCCCTACCACTGATCTAGAAGATCATTTTGTCCACAAGGCTGCTACTCACTGGATGTCTGAATTCAGCTTTACAGCTCTCTCTCTCTCATGGGCCACTATTAGAGAACTTGAAAGGTCTTCTTTAAGGAAATTGAATCTCTGCCATCTTTAATTTTAGCAGACCAAGGGGTGTTCCAACTTTGTGATTTACACCAGATGTCAAGCACTGTGTAGATCCACCCAATGGACCCCTAAGCACAGAAAAAGGAGAAGTTTAGACCAATAACTTACAAACTACGCTGAAACTTTACCCAAAAACTACAATAGAAATTTGCTTAACTTATCTTAACTCTATAATATTCCATCTGCATTATTAACATAACAGGTTCCATCTAGCTTAAGGTCATATGTATCAGGTCTGCTGCAAATTATTAACAGCAGACACCCTCCAGCAAAAAAACAACTGAACTTGTCAGGTTTTTGTGAATTTTACCCCTGCATGTGCCACGTGGTTCCAATGCATTTGCAGTGCATTTGTATTAGTGATCAGATCCTGTTGGGGGAACGCCCCAGGGAATAGATGTTGTCGGTATCCGAATCCGGGAAAGATGGGTTATTACAATCTCCTGGGGTTTAAGACCCCTAGGAGGTCTAAAAATAAAAGTAAAAAATTTAAAAGTTCAAATATATTTAAAAAATTATATTAAAACAACGTAAAACATTAGCTATCCCTGTATCTGAAATACCCAATATACAAACTTATATATTTTCCCATACTTTGACCTCCACAGAAAGAAGAAAAAAATCGAAGTAGTTGAACTGCTTCCCATAAAAATGGAATGGTAGAAATAAAAAGTGGACCGGGCCCCACAAAAAATGATCCCTGACCCAGCCCTCTATAAAGAAACATAAACATTTACCAGGCATCAGAATATGGCAACTCAATGAGAATTCTTTTTTCAATGTTTTGGATTTTTTTTTAAGGTGTTAAAATGTAACAAAAAACTATATAACTTGGTTATCAATGTAATTGAACTGACCTGCAGAATATAGGTAACATCTTGTGTAGGCTGCAAAATTAATGCCATAAAAATGAAATCCACAAGAAAGTCATACAAATGCAATGTATGTTGTACAGAAAATTATTTCGTACCATTACAAATTACTATTTGTCCAGCAAAAGCCAAGGCTTCATACATCTCTGTAAACAGAAATAAAAATGATAGGTTTCGTAAGGCGGGGAGTAAAAAACTGAAAAGTGAGAAATGGCTGCTGCAACCCACCAAATGTGGGTTTATCTGCAGCAGCGTGTGGAGAGAATTTGTTTAAATCTCATCCATTATTATATATTATTATATATATTATATTGTATTATTATTATTCTTACTATTATTATTATTATTATTATTTTATCATAATATAATATATATCTGTGTCATAGAAATGACCAACAATTGGCTGAACATCTTCAAACATTTCCTGTGTGTCCGAGGCTCCTAAGTAATATTTTGCTATGTTCTGAGAAGGCAAGGAAGAATCTAAGTAATTTCATGTACATGTTTAGTGGTTTTAGGTATATTTTAGGTAGCTAATCTGGCTATTTACGTCGCCTTATCTGATGCCCGATGCTGCAGTCAAGTTAATTAAAGGGGTTGTCCCATCACAAGGATCCTATCTATACTGCTTGTTAATGTGGATGTAAGACTTTTCCTAAATACACTGCTTCAGCAAAACTGCTTTGTTTGTCCACTATCTTACTTTATTAATTTTTTTTTAAAGTCACATCCCTTGACTTATCTGGTCATAAGTCAAGTGATGTAGCTGCTGCTCTGAGGGGGGAGGGAGGAGGGGCCACCTGGAGGGGGGTAGTTTACACTTTGGGGGGGGGGAAGGGGCCACCAATACAGACCCGGCATCCGCTGTAATAGAGAGGCGGATGCCGGGGACGGTTAGACGCCAGCACAGAATGCCTGCAGCATCGCTATGCTCCTGCCCTGCATGAAGCCAGCAGCGGCAGGAGCGATGCTGCTATTCCGGCGCGGAATAACAGCATTGCTTCTGCCGCTGCTGGCTTCATGCAGGGCAGGAGCTTAGCGATGTTGCAGGCATCTGTGCTGGCATCTGTGCCGGCGTCTACACTCCCTGTAATAGAGAGGCGGATGCCAGGTCTGTATTCACATAAACAAAGCCAAGCGGCGAGATGCCGCTGGCCCTGCGTGCACGCTCATAGACCAGTCTAGCCTTCACAATGCGAATACAGACCCGGCATCCGCTGTAATAGAGAGAGGCGGATGCCGGGTCTGTATTCGCATTGTGAATGCTAGACTGGTCTATGAGCGTGCACGCAGGGTTAGCGGCATCTCACCGCTGGCTTTGCATATGTAACCCCGCCCACCAATGATGCAACAAAACCGGAAGACAGAAGAATTTACAGCAACGAAGACTGGTGAGTATGCGACGTGGGAATACCCCTTTAAAGTCAAACACCTGTGATATACAAGTGCTCCTGTAGGAATGATAAGTGCCTTATCACTCACATGGTGTTAGCAGAACTTGCTCCCCTGCCAATCCCTCCTTCCTGGATGTTTCTTCTGTCTCAGCAGGGAGCCTAGCTGGAGGTAACAGAAGCAGTTTACAGCCCTCTACTATACTAAACTCCAAGATAAAAACAACCTAGCACATAAGAGGGAAAAACTAAATATAGTTTTGAGACACATAGTATGTTCCCAAAGCAGGGTCCTACATCTAAAATCGTGTCTATACCACAAACTAATAGAGAAAAAACAAAGAAATAGGTATACAGACACTCAAAATAGTGAGGTCAAAAATAGATCAAAACTCATAATAGGAATATACAAACTTTAATAGTATCACATTAAAAAGTTATACAAAATAGATGATGCGAGTAACACACAGGTAAATGTACAAAAAAAGAGCACAGCAAAGAGTCCAATACTGCCCAGGATAGATATTAGATGTAGTTACACGTGAGTGGTAAACAGGATATATATATATATATATATATATATATATATATATATATATATATATACCACATGAACCAGCAAGGTAAGCTAAAGCATAAGGCCAGATTATACAAATGCTGCCAAAAGGAGGCCAAATTTATCCTATAGTATATATAGTGCAAAGTGCAATAAGGCTAAAGCGCAATGAAGCTAAAAGTATGTAAGCATTGGGTACTTTTAGACAAGAAAAAATGGCCACAAAGTAGATTGTAAGAGACTTAATCAGTGGCAGCAGAGGTTACACAGCAGGTCTATCATATTAATAAATAGAAGTACAGCTTACCCATGATATAAACCACGTAAGTAGAAGTAGGGGGGCAATAGAAGAAACCGCTGGCTCGCACCCGACGCGCACGTTTCGGCACGCCTGCCTTCGTCTGGGGGTTCAGCCCAAGTCCGTTGAAATTTTTCAGCATACTAATTCTTTCAGTTGCTTCCTATTGTCTCTAGATAACATTTAGGGATAGTTCACATGGGGCGGGGGGGCTGATTTTGGCACCGAGAGTGACGTGGGGAGCCGCATCACTCTCGGGTCAAAACCCGCCTGCCACGACTGTCGCGGTTGCGGCTTCTCCTCCCCGGAGTTGGCTCAAATGAATGGGCCGACTCCGGAGGTTGCTGCCGCCAGGAATCTGCCTTAAGAAAGGGCAGCTCGCTTCTTTTTTCCACTAACGGCAACATGCCACTAGCGGGGAAAAAAGAACGCTAGCGGCCTCCATAGACCACCATTGTGAGGGGGCGGATTATGACGTGGATTACGCACCTAAATCCACCCCCTCTGTGCCCGTGTGAACGGGCCTTTATAGTCTATTGCTAAAGAAAGAGTAAGAGGTGACGTAAAGACTTAAGTGACATTCGGCAAAGCTTAGTAATAATACAAACTATACCTTAGATTTCTAAATGAATGGATTATAAAGTATGGAACGGAGCAGCTAAAATGTATTATTAGAATATAATGGGAACATTGACTAATCAGCATTAACTTATCTACGAGAGCCTTTATGTGAAACAAACACCTGTATGGGAGGAAAAAAGTACAGGCTGGTAACAATAAGAGGAAATTAAAATGAGTGGGATTTGGGATAGATTTGGCTGACCTGTAGGGAAACGACGCAGATAGGTGCACTGATACAGGCTGTGGAGCACAGTTAAAAGGCAGGGGGCCGCTGTAAAACAATATATGATATTTTTACAATGATTCATTCCGTTTCCTGATATGGCTTGGAACACACTGGACCTTATCACATCACTAAGGAGACTAAGCTACTGCAAGGAGTTGGCAGTGGGAGTACTAGTGCCCACTGGCCTCGAAAAACTAGGGCTAAGCTACCACCCTAGAACACAGGATATCTTCTACACAAGTATGTCCGGTGCTTTCAAAAACTTTGTCCAAGCACTCATAAGTTCGTGTCCTAATGGAAAAATACTTTCCTTAATAATAATAATGGACATGTACATTTGAAATGTATATGGTGCAGGGAGATAAAACACTAAGAAACCTGTCGACACGATCCATACAAAAGCTATGAATGAACAAACTATATGGAATAAGAAAGTGCATACTATAGTAATAGTGGAGGCAAATAGTATTGGAATAGTATTTAAGTAGCTACATCTAATAGGAGTCCAAGGGGCAGGGACAGTGAAGAAGCTGGAGAAGGAAGTGGCAAAAAAGAGGGCATATCAACCAGCCTTGGATAAAAGGGAATCTCACCGGCATTGTCCCAGGGGATGGAAAAATAAGCAGTCAAAGTTCCCGGAGAGAAAGAAAGGGAGGGAAAGCTTCCATGTACAGTGGGTATGAAAATTTTTCAGACCCCTTTCAAATTTTCACTCTTCACTTCACGATTGCTCAGTTTTCTCAGGTCTAGGAAGAGTTCTGGTCGTCCCAAACTTCTTTCAGCTAAGGATTATGTGCTCTTAGGAACCCTGACTGCTGCAGAAATTCTTTTGTAACCTTGGCCAGATCTGTGCCTTGCCACAATTCTGTCTCTGAGCTCCTTGGGCAGTCCCTTTGACCTCATGATTCTCATTTGCTCTGACATGCACTGTGAGATGTGATGTCTGACGGAACTGGAGAGGATCTACAAGGAAGAATGGCAGAAGATCCCCAAATCCAGGTGTGAAAAACTTGTTGAATTATTCCCAAGAACACTCCTGGCTGTACTAGCTCAAAAGGGTGCAAATACTCAATACTGAGCAAAAGGTCTGAATACTTATGACCATATAATATTTCAGTTTTTCTTTTTTAATAAATTTGCAAAAATATCTACATTTCTGGTTTCAAGATGGGGTGCTGAGTGTGCATTCATGAGAAATAAGATTAACTTTTTCGATTTTAGCAAATGGCTACAATGACACAAACAGTGAAACATTTAAAGGGGTCTGAATACCAGACTTATATATTATTTTTTTGAACAAGTTTGACATGTATTAATCATTGAAAGTTACATTTGTGATTTCCATATGATCTAGTATCATAGTCATAGAGCAAATATAAGTAAAACAAGCTCTTACTGTTGTGAAGGCTAGCAATTCTTCTTCTGTTAACTTGTGCACTGGATTATTCTTCTGGAAATCAATGCTGTGAAGAGAAACCACATGTTCACTCTCGCATATATGACATTTTAAGGGGTTGTCCAACCCAATCAAAATTTTCCAACAGCAAGTTACAATGCTATAACATATGTGAGAAGGTGACAGGCAGAGTGCTGGAGTCCAGATATATCAGCCCCAGGTTCTGACATATGTGTGGTCCAGGGGTGGATCTGGAGGCCTCAGCCCAGGTGTAGATCCTTGGCTCATTACTGGGCCAGAAAAAGGCTGCAGATCCTGCATTCTAGTGCAGTTCCATGAGGTGAAAGGAGGTGTATGGTTCTGTCCTGTAACCCTGAGTCCGGTGAGACTATATTGCTCCTGTTTGTGTGGCTGGAAGTAAGCCACACGTATAGTTAGGTTATCCGTTCTGTTTAGCTAGTGACTCAGACGAGCAGGTATTTATTTTGTTTTTGCCTGAAGTTAAGGCTGTATTTTGTTTGGCTCATATTGTGCCTTATTTTCATGTTTTTTTCTAAATAAACCAGTTTGCTGCATATTTTATGTCCCTGTCTTGACTGTTTGGGTCCGTCCGACTGGTTCTACCGAGCTAACTTCCTCATACATAACAAATAATATTCACATTACCCATCCAGTGTCACAACCATGCCAACATTTCACTAGCGCCATGTTGGTCTTTGTTTACCTTGCCAAAACCTTAATACGGTGTGCCAACATGTGACCACAGTAGCCAATAAGTGTAGTGGTCACGTGTTGACACCCTTTTTGGTATTTTCATCCAGACCTACAGAAAACAGCAACACCAACACATATGAAAAGTGTATCTTTATTCTTTTTATTGCCTTGAAAAGACTTGTTGATCGTGGTTGCTAATACAATGGAAAACCTATACAACTATATGGAATACAGTTACATACGGTGAGGTTATACATGTAGTGTTGAGTATGTTGAGGGATATTTACAGTGTATAGACCTCACATACATCAAAAATGTCTTATTAACAGACCCTAAAACTGTCATCAATGTGCAACTATATCGCATGATACAAAATATAACAACATGCTCTCACTCGTACGTGAAGTAATTCACTCTGAGGTCACACAATAGAGTATTTAAATTCATGTCCAAGATCTATACACGCAAACAGCTGTATACATATGTATATGCACAATTATACACAGACATGCACGCATAAACATTGTCACTCATCTAACAAATATTAACAATGAGGTCACACAAAGAACATGTGTCATAGAAAGAATGCCGCAGCTCTACCCCATCATGTCATCAAATACTGCAATAAAACATGGCCATCATTTCTAATACGTCGTGAAGCAATATTACAGCTGGAGCATTGGACGATTTCATATTATTCAATGGCTGGAGAACAGACTGAAAAATGTTAATTAAATTTTAACTTCGGTAGAAAATTATTTATTTCATCGATTACATTTATTGTATCATGTTAGCAATTAAAAAAAATAAAAAAAATTCTAAAAGTTCTTTCTGGGCGCCCTGCTGATTCCAAAACTTCTGATGAAAGGAATAAAGAGTTTTTGATTGCGGTAAGTAGTAATCAAGAGACAATGGCGTCCTCACTATAGCATTGGCTACGGATTTCACATTTCAGGCCCTTTCACACTTGCGGTCTTAGATTAAAACAGAATACTAGTTCTTTGGCTTGAAATATATATATATAACAAAAAAAAAACACAAGATAAGACATTTGTACAGAACAAACTATTACATCATCTGGAAAGGTTAGACAATACGATAATATGTGAAATATTGTAAAGCTAGACAGAATTAGTAGTTAGATAAAGCTGAATGTTGACTCTTGGGATTCTTTTCTATTATGTCTTACTTTTTATAAAAATATAATTTGGCTGACTTTACTTCTAAAATATGAAACATTGCAAAGCTGACTGCCTAAAAAGCCAAGCAAAATAATCTCACTGGAACGCTGATTTTATATTCCATCCTAATGGTATAGCGTCAGGTTTCCTCAATTTCAATTCTACACTGTCTACCAATAAGTATTTGGACACCCATGCAAATGAAGATATCTGCGGTCTTCTGCCGCTAAATAGGAAACAGCATTGGCATTAGTTGCATGCAAGATACCCCGAAGTGCAGAGTTGTCCGATTTCGAGGTCTGAGCAATTCTCCCTTAGCAATTAGAGATGAGTGAACAGTAAAATGTTCAAGGTTTGATATTCGTTTCAAGTAGCCCCTCAATATTCGACTACTCGAATCGAATATCGAACCCTATTATAGTCTATGGGGGGAAAATGTTCGTTTCAGGGGTAGGCAACGTTCGATCAAATTCTACTTACCAAGTCCACAAGTGAGGGTCGGGCTGGATCCTCCGAGAAGTCTTCTCCGTGCGGCTTCCGGCTCTGAATTCACTCTGCCAGGCATCGGGCCTGAGCAGAGCCGACTGCGCGTGCCCGCACTACAAGCGAGTGAGAGTCGGGCTGGATCCTGCACTACAAGCGGACATGCGCAGTCGGCTCTGCCCAGGCCCGATGCCTGGCAGAGTGAATTCAGAGCAGGAAGACGCCACGGGGAAGCTGCAAGGAGAAGACTTCTAAAGGTAGGAGAAGAACCAGCGTTGATTGGCCGACTGTATAGCATTCGGCCAATCAATGCTGGTTCTGCATCAAACTTTTACATTCGAACAGCGAGTGGTACTCAATCGAGTACGAGTATTTCGAATACCGTACTGATCGAATACCTACTCGCTCATCTCTATTAGCAATCAATGAGTCATGTCCAGACTATTTCTACCTTTGGTCATTGTGGCTGCTGTAAAGCAAACCTATAAATGCTAACCGAGGCTTAAGTATGAGGGTCGCTACCCTGTTTATGTACAAAAAAACATAATAAAAAAAAATCTGCAGTCACAAAATAAAGACAGACTCAAATAAAAGAAAATACGGAGTAACAGTATCTGTTTGTAATCAGTCAAAGGTATATAGGTGATACATTATGCAAAATTCCTTTAAGTATGCTATTGACCATTGCTTGAAATTAGTATTTGTGGTCTGTAAGGACAGTAAATTGCCAGAAACGGACAATGAATGAATCTATTTTACAGGAATGTTTAAAAAAAAAAAAAAAAAAAAAAGTCATCAAAACAGAATGAGAAGAATGGCACGTGATGGTCACTCTGGGTGCTGTGAAACAGTCAATTTAACTCCACATACAGAATGATGTCATGCGGTTAAGGTTAAAATTTCACAAATTTCCTGAGATCCGCTGCTTAATGTGCTATCGTAATGTTTCTCTAATATACAAACAAAATCTGCAGAATACAGCAAAACATAGAAAAACATAGAAATAATTTATTTTTATTTTTTTTGGGAGATCACTAAATGTTACTGTGCACACTGTAACTGGCTTGTATCACATGCTACCAAATCTGGCTTCCAGCACATGTAAAAAGGCTGCCATTTTTCACAGCTGGAACATGGATTTCTATGTTCCTCAGCTTTGAACATAACCAGATAGAGGAAATGCAGGAAATGTTTGTTTCTCTTTTAGAGTTTATTCAATAACTGTAAAGTTTGGTTCACATCTGCGTTGGAGTTTCCTTTGGAGACTCAGTCACATAGACTCTAGAAGATTGAGTATAATGTCATGCATGGAGTCTTTTTTCTCCGCCACTTTCAGTTGCAAAATGGTGGACACCTGAAGGACCCCATTAAAATGAATGGGGTTCACTGGGCTCTGTGTGTAACGGCTGTTGTAGCAGTCCAGCTCTGTGTTGTTTGATTCCCCAACAAACCTGAACACTGGAGAACCCGGCACTACTGTGAACCTAGCCTAATCTAACTTCTTCCTCTATAGATCACTACATTAAACCGGACCTCCAACTATAAAACTACTTTTCATAAATCAATACTATAGGAGAATAAAAGCAATTTTGTAATATATCTTACTAAAGAAATCGGTTTCCTTCTCCACTTATCAGGCTGATCTCATCGTTATTTTCACTCAGACTGTTTACATAGAGTCAAGTCTTTGTATACGCCTCTCACACAGAAGTCTATGGAGAAGGGAGGGGAAGGTTGTTAATCGATTTATGGCTTCATTCTGTACACTCGTAGTTTCTTATTTTGAAAAATGACAGTGTTAAAAATGCTGACTCGCACTGTAGTAGAATTTAGCAGCTGCAGCTACTTGTGTGTGTTTTCCAGTAACTCCCTCCTCCCCTCACCATAGACTTCAATTAAAAAAATAACAACCTGTTAAATGGAGAAGGAAACATATTAATTGGGGGTACAAATTAAAACTACCAAAATGAGAAAATGACTATAGAACTGTACTATAGAACTGAACTATAGAACCACATCAGTGGAACATCATAAAATGCAATTCTATAAAAACAACTACAAAAGAATTGCCCTCAATCTCTTCTAGATGTCCCCCGAAAAGGTTATTCCACACATACCTTTTATATTTTAATTGCCTCAGTCATTTTTCAGTGAGCCCGCTTTTATTCATATGTAGAGATGAGCGAACACTAAAATGTCCGAGGTTCGAAATCCGATTCGATCAGCCGCACACTGTTCGGCTGTTCAAACGGATTTCAAAACCCATTATAGTCTATGGGAGGAAATGCTCGTTTCAGGGGTACGCAAAATTCGATAACATTATACTTACGAAGTCCACGAGTGACGGTCGGGCTGGATTCCCCTTGAAGTCTTCTCCCGGCGCAGTGCCCCCGCGGCGTCTTCCGGCTGAGCCTGAGCAGAGCCGACTGCGCATGCGAGGGCATGCCCGCACATGCGCAGTCGGCTCTGCCTAGGCCGGATGCCTAGGCAGAGTGAATTCCAGCCGGAGAACGCCGCGGGGACGCTGCACGGAGAAGACTTCTAAAGGTAAGAGAAGAACCAGCGTTGATTGGCAGAATGTATAGCATTCTGCCAATCAACGCTGGTTCTGCATCGAACCTTAAACTTCGAACAGCTAGTAGTGTTCGATCGAGTACGAGTATTTTGAATACCGTAGTATTCGATCGAACACCTACTCGATCGAACACTACTCGCTCATCTCTATTCATATGCTAATTAGCCTCCTGCATGAACCCTGGAAGTCTAAGCGAGAATTTTCTCTTCTGTCATCAGCAGCAGCCTCCCTGCTCTCTCTCACACACACAGCAGACAGTGCTTGCTGAGACTTCCAGAGTGCACCTAGAGGCTAATTAGCATATGAATAAAAGCAGGCTCATTGAAAAACGACTGAAGCGATTAACCTATAAAAGGTAGGTGTAGAATAACCTTTCTAAAGGCTATGCAAGTATGTGCTTAGCTAAAAATGAGTTTTCCCAATGATAGAGCCCCTTTAATGGAAAAATCATTGTGAATTACGACAAATCGGCAGGGTAAGAGGATGCGCCTAAGGTTTTTCACAGCACTATAAATGCACATCCTGTTCGCAGTGATCCATTACACACTAGATCTGAATGATATTAAAAGTGGGAGTCACATAAAGTAATGCCCAAAACATAGTATAGATGTTGTTTGTATGAACATACAGTCCTATGAAAAAGTTTGGGCACCCCTATTAATCTTAATCATTTTTAGTTCTAAATATTTTGGTGTTTGCAGCAGCCATTTCAGTTTGATATATCTAATAACTGATGGACACAGTAATATTTCAGGATTGAAATGAGGTTTATTGTACTAACAGAAAATGTGCAATATGCATTAAACCAAAATTTGACCGGTGCAAAAGTATGGGCACCCTTATCATTTTATTGATTTGAATACTCCTAACTACTTTTTACTGACTTAGGGTGCATTCACACTGAGTAAACGTTAGCTTATTCTGAACGTAAAACACGTTCAGAATAAGCGGCGTCTAAAGCAGCTCCATTCATTTCTATGGGAGCGGGGATACGAGCGCTCCCCATAGAAATGAATGGGCTGCTTCTTTCACTCTGTGCAGTCCCATTGAAGTGAATGGGGAGTGCCGGCGTGTACGCTCCGGCATGAGCAGAGCTTGCTCGTAAACGCCGCTGTTACGAGCGCTCCCATTGAAGTGAATGGGAAGTGTTCGGCAGTCTGCCGTAATGCCGGCGTGTACGGCTCTCATACACGCCCGGCGTTACGTAGTCTGAATGCACCCTTACTGAAGCACAAAATTGGTTTTGTAACCTCACTGAGCTTTGAACTTCATAGCCAGATCTATCCAATCATGAGAAAAGGTATTTAAGGTGGCCAATTGCAAGTTGTTCTCCTATTTGAATCTCCTCTGAAGAGTGGCATCATGGGCTACTTAAAACAACTCTCAAATGATCTGAAAACAAAGATTGTTCAACATAGTTGTTCAGGGGAAGGATACAAAAAGTTGTCTCAGAGATTGAACCTGTCAGTTTCCACTGTGAGGAACATAGTAAGGAGATGGAAGACCACAGGGACAGTTCTTGTTAAGCCAAGAAGTGGCAGGCCAAGAAAAATATCAGAAAGGCAGAGAAGAAGAATGGTGAGAACAGTCAAGGACAATCCACAGACCACCTCCAAAGAGCTGCAGCATCATCTTGCTGCAGATGGTGTCACTGTGCATCGGTCAGCAATACAGCGCACTTTGCACAAGGAGAAGCTGTCAGGGAGAGTGATGAGAAAGAAGCCGTTTCTGCACGTACGCCACAAATAGAGTTGCCTGAGGTATGCAAAAGCACATTTGGAGAAGCCAACTTCATTTTGGAAACAAAGATTGAGTTGTTTGGTTATAAAAAAAAAGGCGTTATGCATGGCGTCCAAAAAGAAACAGCATTCCAAGAAAAACACTTGCTACCCACTGTAAAATTTGGTGGAGGTTCCATCATGCTTTGGGGCTGTGTGGCCAATGCCGGCACCGGGAATCTTGTTAAAGTTGAGGGTCACATGGATTCCACTCAGTATCAGCAGATTCTTGAGAATAATGTTCAAGAATCAGTGACGAAGTTGAAGTTATGCCGGAGATGGATATTTCAGCAAGACAATAATCCAAAACAACGCTCCAAATCGACTCAAGCATTCATGCAGAGGAACAATTACAATGTTCTGGAATGGCCATCCCAGTCCCCAGACCTGAATATCATTGAACATCTGTCGGATGATTTGAAGCGGGCTGTCCATGCTCGGCGACCATCTAACTTAACTGAACTTGAATTGTTTTGTAAAGAGGAATGGTCCAAAATACCTTCATCCAGGATCCAGGAACTGATTAAAAGCTACAGGAAGCGACTAGAGGCTGTTATCTTTGCAAAAGGAGGATCTACTAAATATTAATGTCACTTTTCTGTTGAGGTGCCCATACTTTTGCACTGGTCAAATTTTGGTTTATTGCATAGTGCACATTTTCTGTTAGTACAATAAACCTCATTTCAATCGTGAAATATTACTGTGTCCATCAGTTATTAGATATATCAAACGGAAATGGCTGCTGCAAACACCAAAATATTTAGAACTAAAAATGATTAAGATTAATAGGGGTGCCCAAACTTTTTCATAGGACTGTATAGCTAATGTATGCCAATGTCAATATCAATGATACTTAGGTCACACATCGACCTTCATAAACAATAAATATGTTGGCGGAAAATATAAAGTAAATTTAGATTTCTCCAGTCTCATTCTTTGAATTATTCATAGGCTGTTCTTAAGAACGATTCCCCAGAAAGTTATTTTTCCAGCACTTAACATAGCTTTACTCGCATAAATTCTCTGATATGCAAATGCTTGAAATTCAGGATTTTAGAGCCTCTTTAAAATGTATGTCATTGTCATTTACAACCACTTCATAAGTCAAGTCTAATCATTAGAGCCAGAGATTGCGGCTGAATGCTACACAGATAAGGCATGTTGTAATCTCTGAAGACCAGAGACATTTGGTGTAGATCACGAAGACCAACTCTTTAGCTGTTCAACATTAGATACAAAAAGAAAAAGAAATAATAGTTTAGAATAGAACATTCCAGAATCCACTGTATTTGGTTGACATTAAACTAAGGTTGTGTGTCAGTTTTGTGGTTGTCCATACAGGAGACCCACTCTACGTAGCGGAGGTCCACATGAGATAGAGAGTGGCCATTGGCACCGACACGGATTGTGTCCTGCCATTGGCAACCTGCTCTCTCAGTCTGAAAAGACAGAAAGTCCCAGGAGAGAATACCAAGAGAGTGGGAGTGATGTGCGGCTAACAAGGATCCTGATACAGAATCTGTCTGACGCTGACTGGTCCGAGCTTACTGACAGTACATCAATGTGACAGCGTCGGTGTCAGACAATGAGTCAGTGTTGCCGTCAGCAACACAACAGATAGCTGCATCTCATGTGATGTCATAGGGAAACTGGGCCAATAATTGAGTAACCAAACAGAATAGTACATAGGGTCTGCTCACCTCCTGTCCCTGCATGTGTCTGCGGGGGTCTCCTAAAGCTGTAACAAACCAATCCAAGGAAAACGGGGAAAGGACTGACTCTCAATTACTTCTAAAGATTTCTTCTTTACTAGGCTCCAATAAAAACATTCAAGAACTCTGTAGAAATAGCAACTGTGCGCCAGTCTTTTTCTGTATACTCTATGACAGAATAGTGTAAAAATGAGAGCTGAACAAATGTATGTGTTGTTTTATTTTTCTGTAAGATTTATATACTGTACAAGATGCTGAAGATGTTTCTGTCTCCGGCACAGATAGTGGTTTACAGATTCCAGCAGCTCGTTCTGACTTTTCGATGTAATGCCTTGTTTATCTAGATTACTTATCTGCTATCCTTATTCTTTTCATATTTTGGTTGACATTTTTGGGGGATGTTAAAAACATTTCCTAGTTTCCAATAGTATTACCATCTTAAGTTTGTTGAGTTCTGACAAATTCATGTATTAAAGGAGTTTTCCAGGACTTTTTTAATTGATGACCTATCCCCTACATATGTCTTGATGTTTTCTCGCAGCCAAAGTCTTTGCCGTATGTAACATCCCGTGATTGGCCTCAGCGGTTGCGAGCAATGGGAGACACCGGAGCACCAGTCAGGTGCACCCCACATTATTATCTCTGTCAAATACAGACATGTGAGAGATTTAATGCTAATGGGTGCTAAAGGACAACAGAGCAAATTCCATGGAAATTTTTAACTGATTTTTAACATCTCCAAAAGATTCTAACTATATTAACCCCGTGTTGCTTTAATAAAACACGCCAGTGCACTCTCTTCACGGTAAATGCCAACATTTTGTGTCTGGTAAATGCCTCGTCGCTAGCCCTTAGCTCATATCAATTAGGACAATGACAGTTACCCGAGGGATTTGGTCTGTTGGTCAACAAGGAGTACCCCGACCTTTTCAGGGACATTGGCACGTACGGTGAATGAGCTCCCAAAGAGAGAGAGAGACCTGACCCTTAAGTTATTACTCATATTATTTTTTTATTTATTATTATGCTTATTTATATAGCGCCATCATATTCCACAGTGCTTTACAGACATTGACAGTTACTGTCCCATATAGGGCTCACAATCTATATTCACCATCAGTATGTCTTTGGAGTGTGGGAGGAAACCGGAGTACCCGGAGGAAACCCACGCAAACACGGGGAGAACATACAAACTCCTTGCAGATGTTGTCCTTGGAAGGATTTGAACCCAGAACTCCAGGGCTGCAGTGCTAACCACTGAGCCACCGTGCTCATATTCTTGCTTATTATCTTTTATAGTACCTGCATCTGTTTTTCTATCTATCCTTTGAAGACCTACTTGAAGAAAACTAAATAAAACATAAAAATAGACAATAGGTACTTATGTTGCCCCGATGTCAACATATATAAAGCCAACTATGGGAGCGATTTCAGTATGATTGTAATATTGCCTGTAGTGATGGTGCAGACTCTGCATCGCTGTTAATATCATTATATGTTACATTGAAACTGTGTGACATACAAGTGTGATAGTGGTGTGCTGCACAAAGACACTATAATACTATATAGGTGCATAGAAACACAGTCTGGGCTCTCTGTCCATAGAAAGAGTCATCCCTATAGGTTATACAGTGACCCCTTACTACTAGCAAGGGTGGTCAGAGGACAGTGAAAGCCTCATGTTGGAGGACACCTCTATCAGGAGTAGGTAACATGCACCAGATGTGAGGTAACTTGTAGAACTTAGTATGCAAATATAAAATATATGGCTTAAATTGTGACCTGGCTTTATTCTTTATGATGAAACTTGAGAAGAATTTGAACATTTCTATGTAAGCCAGAAATCTTGTGACATTTGCTAAGTCTTTCACATGCTCTGGAGACATAAAATCAATCATAAAACTGTCCAAATGGGATACGAAGAAGTGGAAAAGGCAATCAAGGAAAAACGTGTACAACAATCTTCTAACAAACAATCGATCTTCAGTGTAATACAGATGAAAATATTAACATTGCAAGAGAAGACTAGGAAAGTAGGGTATATATTGGCATAAAGCTTCTGAAATTGAAAGTCCCAACCTTACATCTACTGTACCTATCAGCATCAGTTTGTCTAACAAGAATATATTTCAACGTCTGGCGAGAGTTGGCTGTCTTATGTAGTTTGAAGAATTTAGGAGAATGCCACCCCACTAGGGTTGAGCCGATCTTGAGTTTTCAGGATCGATTTTGAAATCCGATTTCCGATCATTTTTCATTCGAACCCGATCTCGATCCCAATGCAAGTCAATGGTATTTTTTTACTAATCGGAGATCGGATTTTAAAAACAATCCTATTCACTTTTATTTTTAATCACTAAGTAGCCACTAAGTAGCCAGAGGATTTTTTTTTTAATCCTCTGGCTATTTAGTCCCCCCTGGTGACCACTTACCTGCAGAGATGGCTGGTCCGGTGCCCGGTGTTCTTGTTCTTCTTTGCCCCACTGCCCCCGCCTCCTGGGTTAGGAGAGTGTGGGCGGGTACAGGGCGGGGAGACGTGACGTTTCCCCCCCCCCCAGTACCCGCCCACACTCTCCTAAGCCACAATCCCCACCTTCTTCCTAGCTCTTTAACACTAACCTGGGAGGCGGGGGCAGCGAGGTGAAGAAGAACGAGAACACCGGGCACCGGACCAGCCATCTCTGTAGGTAAGTAGCTAATAGAGATGTTAGCTAGTCTCCCATTAGAATGAATGGACGCAGCCGGCTGGGGTTTCATACCTATGGAACCGCAGTGGAGCCTTCACACTGAGTATACACTCCGCTCAGAATGAGCGGAGTGTATACTCAGTGTGAAGGCTAACATTGTTAGCTTTTCCCACAATGCTTGGCCAGTAGCAAAACATTGTGGGAAATAATCACTGATCTCGATCCCACCTAAAAAGATTGTGTTCGTAATTCCGATCACGATCGTGAAATTTTCTCGATCGCTGATCGGTATCCGATCTTTTCCAAACATGATCGTTCAACCCTACACCCCACCTTTCAGAGCATCTGAACGGGGCCAACTATGTCCCGTGATTGGTTCTATAAGGTTTTCATAGCAATCAAGGTCCAAATGAACATCCCCAAGCAAGTCATCGTAGCACACATATTACATGCTTGCAATAAGTTGACAATACACTCACTGCATCACGTAAGTATTGCAGTAGTTTGTACAAGAGATCAAGATTAAAGTTTTAAAATTTAGAAAAAACATAAAAACACACAAAAATACACCTCTTTTGTTAAATCTAATATCAAAACTAATATATAAAATGTCATGATATTTATCCTGCACAATTCAATTTTTTTTGTCACTTTGCCATCTGAAATAAATTAACTAATAAATGATCAAAATGGTACCAATAAAAGCGACAGGTTTCACTGCATAAAAAACAAGCCCTCACGCAGTTCCATTAGCAGATAAACTGAAAAAGTTATCGGTGTAAGAAGAAGGAGACATAAAGCTTATTTGTAAAAGTTAAAAGTTTTAAAAATCAGTAAAACGTTAAAAACTATAAAAACTATTTCACACCACAACGTTCACATCTGCATCTGAGTATCAGTTGGAGATTGAGTTTTCAACTGAAAATCATTGGAGGTAAATTATAAAATGTTACTATTCAAGTACAACTCATCCAGAAAAAACAAGCTGTATATAGTGTAGCTACGTCAACAGAAAAAGAAAAAAGTTATGGTTCTTGGAAAGTGAAGATGAAAAAGACGGATACCACGCCAAGCAAGGCTGCAGAGTCACAGTCATAAAGTAGTAGTTGATAGGAACTTCTGAAAAATAGAGGCACAGGACATCCCACTTGACACAACCGTTGTAGTTGGCCATCTCACTTGGGCTTTCCCTTTTATATAGCAAAAATCATCCACCATCCCCACCAACTCCAGGTCTTAGCATCTGCTATAAGATGCCACTACACTCATTCCAACACAGTTGGAATCTTTTTCTCTAAACCTCATCATTCTTATTAGATGTGTTAGTTCGCAATAATAGTCCAGTGTAATAGGCCCATGTGAATCTGCGCCAATTAATGTGTTTTTAATCGATCAGTGATTGTCGCATATCGTGGTGTCTAGTAGGACCCTTTCTGTACATATCCATCCACAAGTGTTAATGTGAAGGCACAATTGAAAAAAGCACAAAAATAATGAGAACTACACTGGGCAATTAAACAAAAGTCATTCACGGTACATTGCAGACATGTTTCAAATATTCCAAGCATGGTGTATGTATCTAAAGAAAGATTTGGGGGCACAGTAAATGACGCATTATTATGTATGATCTATGCCTAAGGACATTTGGTGTTGTGAAATTTACTGGTCTTCTAGGCTTACTCTATACTTTTATTAGGTATAATTTAGCAATTTGTCCATTCCATTCAGCACATTTATTGGCTCGTTTTTTTTTTTTAGATTACATCATCTGTATAATAACCTAATAAAAATGAACTAACAGGTGACATTCCATCAAATAAATGGCTCCCTAAAGGGGTGATCAGGGTGGCCAGAAGAAGTCAGTCTTCTTGTTTCCTAAGATTTAAAATGGGGGGTATTTTGTGATATGACCCCACTTAGCAAAGCAAAATAACTGAAGACAGTTATATGTCTATCAAGCTGGGTTGCAAAAACAAGTAACCCTTCCAGTTAACGAGTTTTAGGATACCTTCAATGTCCTTTCATGTCCTCGGGCACATGCTGTTTTATATACCGCTAGAGAGCAGACAGTGCACTGAATTCAGTGCACAGTCAGCTTTCCCGTTATGTGCCCTGGGAAAAGAGATATTGGTGCCTTTACCAATATCTCTTCACTGTCAGAAGGGTGTTCCTGACACTCTAGCTGGGAATACCCCTCCTGACAGTCTGTATATAGTGCTGTACTGTCACAGGTGCTATACTGCCATGACGCTAAGCTGTGAGGAACACCCGCTCTCCCCCGCCAACAGTACTCATCCATAGACTAGTACTGGGGGGGGGGGGGGCACGTTCCTCACAGCTCATGGCTGGGTGGTAAAGAACGCCCCCTATGATAGTATAGCGCAGTCTAGCTGGGTAGGACGGGTGTTCCTTACAGCCCAGCTAGACTGTAAAGAACACCCTTCTGACAGTGAAGAGCTATCGGCAACGGCACCGATATCTTTTCCCTTGTGGCACATAACGGGAAAGCCAACAGTGTGCTGAATTCAACTTTCTGCTTTCTAGCAGTATATAAAACCACATGTACCTGAGGACATGAAAAATCCTCTTTAAATGTACCGTCTAGGACTATGCTATTGCTTACTTCACACAGTCCCAGACAACTCCTTCAAGGAGTAACAAAATGTCAATGCAATTACATGTTTAATCAAATTATATGTTCTGAGAGGCATGGGAAAACTTTATGTCATACCTCAACAACCCCCCCGATCACATATCAACTCATTACAGTGCATTGAGATTATTCCTTCTCTCATTTAGTGCAAAGTTCAGCATATCTGTAGTCACCAGTTCCCTTACTCCATAAACCAAAACTTGGGACTATAGAAGTAGATGAAGTGTTTCTTGGAGTGTTCATGACAAATGTACATTACAATGCTATTTAGCTGTAAGCTGGAAAAAGATCTGACTTATAAAGAAGTTTCTCTGTAGACTTCACAAGTAGAGGTGGCCAAAGAACAACGTAAAACATTCAAGGGCCACAGAATTATTATTAGTATTGTTTATTTATATAGCACCATTAATTCCAGGGTGCTTTACATTATTACATTAATTCCATGGTGCTGTACATTATTATATTAATTCCATGGTGCTGTACATTATTATATTAATTCCATGGTGCTGTACATCATTATTACATTAATTCCATGGTGCTGTACATTATTATATTAATTCCATGGTGCTGTACATTATTATATTAATTCCATGGTGCTGTACATTATTATATTACTTCCATGGTACTTTACATTTGAGGATTTACATACAGTACACAAAATATACAAACAAAGGTAATACTATCAATGACCAACTGGCACAGTGGGGTAGAGGACCCTGCCCGCGAGGGCTTATAATCTATGAGGGAAGGGGCATAGAGACAGAAGGTGAGGCTGTACAGATGGTGGTGTGGTGACAGTAGTGTTATTTGAGGTTGTAGGCCTTCCTGAATAGGTGAGTCTTCAGGGCCTTCTTGAAGCCTGTGACTGTGGGGCTCAGTCTTATGTGTCTTGGTAAGGAGTTCCAGAGTATGGGGGATGCACGGGAGAAATCTTGGAGACGGTTGTGTAAAGAGTGGATACGGATTCAATGATAGTGAGCTCTCTCTTATCCGTGGATACCTTCTGTAAAGACCAGCCAACTATAAAAAGGAGTACGATGGTGTTATGACTCTACCTCCATGGCAAACAAACGGGGTAAAAAGATCATACTAGAGGCTGTTTATTTCCACTGTCCATTGAAAAACACAAGTATATTCAGCCCAACCAAACTTATATATCAATGAGAGAGTTCAAAGGAATAACTAAAGGTGTCTGATCACCTTAAAGCAATACTTATAAAATGCCCAAGGTTTTTTTGTATACTCACATCTACAAAAAAAATTGTAAGCTCTGCCAACTGAAGTATAATTTAAAGAAAATATCGAATACAGAATAAACATGTGGATAAGAAAATAAGCTGACATAAGAAATATATGTTCTTTGGGCAATTAAATGGCTTAGTGAGTGAGAGCGCATTATATAAAGGAAGATTTGGCTACGAGTCAGTTTGCCAAATCCAATTTCTTGTGCTCATAAATTAGGTCTAGTTACGTTTAATGTGCATACCACGTTCATACATTTATAATGCTACATTCCGAAATAATTTGTCCTAGAGGGGAACGTATTTCCTTAAGCTTGGCACATGGTGCATTCTACCCTTATTAAACTATACATTTAGAAATGAAGAACATACGTTTGGCCGGACTATTCCAAAGTGACTGTAATGGATTTTAGTTTAATTTTAAAAATCTGCAGGTCTTCTACATTGGATGGTCATCATTCACTGGTCACAGCATGGAGTGAAATGTGAAGGTGCAAAGATGTTAGAAGCATTATTTAGTAAGACTGAATTACTGGGACTACATCAGCCCAGGCATCTCCTATATATCACCAATGTGTCTTACTTACTGTTACTATAGGAATTGGGTTTTATGCTACTATCTAGGCAACGTCAATGTACAACAATTGCAATGCGCAGCTACTCAGGCTGAGAACTCGGTCAAAATCCAGCAACGATTTGGTTCCTTATATTCATTGAATATACCCAACAGTCTCCCCACTATGCTTCAGGGATTGTGCAGAATTTGGTGGACGTGATCACAGGTGGTATGCCTTTTGGTCACATATTACCTTTATCCTCTAAAGCAGAAATCCTCTATTCTATTACTGGCCGATAAGTCTTCCAAATGCCCGAACCGGGGTCACCAAAATGATGATTTATGAAAAATGATTTGCAATTTGCACTGACACTATGGAGGTGATTAATAACACTTGGGAGCCCTGAATAACCTTCCATACGGTACATGCCCAGGAATCCCCTTCGGAATTATTCGGTGGCAATTTAGTACACTATATTAGTATTTTCTTTAATAGAACCCTGATATTGTTTATTGTTGCTAGATCTTATCATTTTTATATTACCGTATATACTCGAGTATAAGCCGACCTGAATATAAACCGAGGCCCCTAATTTTACCACAAAAAACTGGGAAAACTTATTGAATCAAGTATAAGCCAAGGGGGAGAAATGCAGCAACTACTGGAAAATTTCAAAAATTAAAATGGTCGGAGTTTTTGGGTGCAGTAGTTGCTGGGTGATGGGGAAGGGGAGGGGGTGTTTTGGTGTCTGTCTGCCCCTTCCCTGAGCTTGAGGACTGTTTTTTTTTCCCCCCCAAGTTGAAATTTAGCCTGGCTGAATATAGGGTATCTGCAGTGCTCCTATTAACCCCTTCCCGACAGAACAGGAGCACTGCAGATCCCCTATATTCAGTAGACCGGGCACTTTCAGACACGGGATACCTAATGTGTATGTGTTTCACAGTCATTTTCTGCTTTTATATGTATTCTAGGGAAAGGAGGGATTCAGAACTTTTAATTTTTTTATTTTTTTAAAGCTTCTTTTTTTTTCTTCACTATTTTATGGGAGATTCTATAAATTGATATTGCAGCTGGTCACAGACCCCCCCGCCCCCCCCTAAAAAAAAAAAAAATTCTTTCTTTGCTGACTCGAGTATAAGCCGAGGGGGGCTTTTTCAGCACAAAAACTGGGCTGAAAAATTCGGCTTATACTCGAGTATATACGGTATATTGCTTTTGATATTCCACCTGCGAAGGGATATTGAATTTTGATATACTTAATAAAACTTATTAAAACTAAACTGGACTGGCATTGAAACAAATCTCGCTTGGGATTGGCACAGACCATGCCAAAATCAACGTTTATTATTAGAGATGAGCGAGTACTGTTCGGATCAGCCGATCCGAACAGCACGCTCACATAGAAATGAATGGACGTAGCCTGCACGCGGGGGGTTAAGCAGCCGGCCGCCGTCAAATGGGAAGTACCAGGTGCATCCATTCATTTCTATGGAGCGTGCTGTTTGGATCGGCTGATCCGAACAGTACTCGCTCATCTCTATTTATTATCATTAATTGGACATTTCCAAAACAAATTTAGGCTAAGGCTCCACGTTGCGGAAATGCAGCTTTTTTTTTTATTGCAGATTTTGCTGCATTTTTTTGAGCCAATGCCTAGAATGGCTACAAAAGGAATGGGAAATTTATAGGAAGTTCTTATACTTCTCCCTTCTACTCAACCCACTCCTGGCTTTGGCTTCAAGAAACCGCAGCAAAATCTGCAACAAAAGAAGCTGCGTTTCTGCAGTGTGGGGCTTCAGCTTTAAAGAGGGTTTCCTGATACCAAAAGCTAAAGAATATTAGTTAGTTTGTCACTACGTTTCAGTAACTTAATGAACTGAGGATCTGTCACTACTGGGATCCTCAAAGATTTGTATAATACAGTTCATTGGACTGGGCCAGTAATTGGTAACAGAACTGTGTGAGCTATGTATCTTTACATAAATGGTCATCGTGCAGGAACCCCGAGAATTCACTCAACTAATATATAAAGATCATCACAAATATTCATCCTTAAATAATTGTTATTGAGCCAACATATGCAGAACTTCTGACCCTAGAAATATGAGGTTATAATTCATTAAGACTGAAGGAGAAATGAAAACTAACTGATCTTAATGAGTTCAGAGGTCGAGTGCTGAATCACAGACGTCTTTCCATTTTCTTATTGAATCAATCTTAGATGTATCACACCATAAAATGTTAGCATATTCATGAAGAAATAATAATAATAATCATAATATTAATAAGACACTATGTTACCTGCTAACCAAAAGAACATCAAAGTAAAGTTGCCAGGAGAACAGCCTCTCTAAAAGGGCATCTTTTCGGGGCAACTGGAATACACAATACCAGACACAACCCATGAACAGATGTGGGGCTGTTTTGGAAGAATGTGGATATATTTATCTAATCCAGATAACCCCTTTAAGATGGAAATAACCTTTTAAAAATGATCAGCAGCAGCGGCAAAGTATATGCATATATCTGTAATAGTGACCTTGCATTTATAATATCTACTAAGGCCAAGAGTCCTTACTGTATAAGATTTAGCGATGGAAACGTTAATTGGATGTGGCTTCAAGACTAACCAAAAACAACCAATTTTTTTATTGCAGCAATAAAGATTATTGTCAGGTTTTAAAGGGAAAGTATAAAGTACCTGATTCCAGTCTTATCAGATATATGTAAACCCGCAATAGAGAAATAATGTGCTTGTTCCTAACTATTCATTTTTTAAAACTTCCCTAGGGGCAGGCATATTGGATGTGCCCTAAACTAGATCACCAGGCAGTGGTACCAGCAAGCATGGCGCAGAACCACTAAAGTTACTGACTGCAGTAGTCACAAACCAGTACAACACATCAAACACTGGCATACAATGAATGTATGAGAATAAGAACCTGTAAATAGACACCCGGGCATCAGCGGTGGAGAAAAAGGACTGAAGAGTTGAGTCCATTTTTGGGTTGTTTTTTGTTTTTTTAAAGTGTTAGATATCCCCTTTAAATCCTGATCCTACTGAGCTGTCACAGTCTACATAAGAAAGTCGATAGGAAATGTCAACTTTCCATGTATGCTCTAATGGTCAGAGTGGAAACTAGAGTATATCAAGAATTTTTTCTATAGTAAAACCTGTAGTAAAACCCTAAAAGAAATGAAATGCTTCCACCTTACAATCACAAATTTGCAGGTTCGAAAGCAGTTTTGCTATGACGATCCCATAATACTCCAGTCAAAATACCCTAATTTTATTCTTCAGAAAGAAGTACAGTATAATTTATAAGTCACCTATAGAATATAGCATAGACAAATAATTGGGGTATGACATTCCATTAACCATGATATTTGTCTGGATCATGCCAAAACTCAAACCGAATAAGTTGCGTTAAAAAAAAATCTCAAAACAAAAAAACATATTAAACCTAAAATAAAAAGCGACTGTCTATGTATCCGGAGGTCGTAGTCCCAGCTTATTTCTTAGCAATTGGGTTTAAATATTTGTAGAATACACAAATGTTTTTACAGTAGGAGAAGACATAAATACTGAGGTAATGGGGCTGTGTCCAGCCCCATCAAAATAAATCGAACTTTCCTCAAGCCATACCATTCATTTTTCAACTTCAAGGGCATGTCACTTTTGCTTATCTCGTTCATATGTTAAAACAGCTTTCAGTCTTTAGCCAATTCATTACAATCAGGTTCTGGCTGCAATCAGCGTCTGGCAAAGCTGTCATCATCACTTGGGAATGTCAGGGATCACTATCACACTGATCGGATCTCGCAGGACTTCCATCTTTAAGATTGATGTGGCTGTAATGGATTGTGTATGTTAGTACTAAGAGGTGCGGCTGCCAGAAGGCTGCATATTACCGCGCTGGATCAATCTGTAGGCAAATCAAACCTTTTGGACCCTTGTTAACAGTAGGTTTGCATTGCCAATTAAAGCAAACTCAAGATACATCACAGCAATAGAAATGTAATACTAAAACCAAGGTTCAAAAGGCAACCCAAAAATCTAAAATTAACAACTCCAACACATATCCATAAACAAAAGCTGAGAATAGGGATTGAGGATCTTGGCTTAAAACCAAACCCCAACATCCACATGGAGTCTGTTCTCCTTGTATTTCGTCCGGTCCCTTGGGGAACTGGGATACACATTGTTATGTATGATTTTAAGGGGTTGTCAAGTTTTAGCAAATAAATGTTATTTTTTTGTATTAAGGAAATGTATACAATTTTCCAATGTACTTTCTGTATCAATACCTCACAGTTTTGTAGATCTCTGCTTACTGTTACTTATTATCAATCCATGGGCATGTGATGGGCACATAGGTGCAGAGTTTGTTATAGTGAAAGCTCAGTGATCAGAGCTCTGTCTTGTACTATGTACTATGTACTACTGCTGATGCAACATTCAGCCGACAGTGCGCTGAATTCAGCGCACTGTCGGCTTTCTAGTGGTATATAATACCGCATGTGCCTGAGGACATGAAAGGTCCTCTTTAAGGCTATTCCTACATGTACTTAGTTAAAAAGGGGAATTCTAATGATAGAATCTCTTTAAGGGCCATTATGCCATTTAGCTTCCAGAAATTTCCAAAAGCAATGACAGCTCAAAGACCTACAGCATCCATATGCTACCCAGCAAGTCATATACAAACACAACACCATATACAATACCGAAATAATAAAAGTTTAGAGCAAGTCAAGAAAAGACACATATCACCTTCTATTTGACATGTTCACATTCATGTAGTCTATCTCAATTTTCATATATTCACTTTCTTAATATAAAGACATTTTTGGGAACTGCTGTTCAAAATCATGTAGAAAATATACAGAATAAGAAGGTGCAGGAAACAAAGGCAGGTTAGGTATAAAGATTAAGTTTAACACGTGTTTAGAAATATAATTATAAGAAAATTTAAGGTGATAATTTAGAGAAAAATTGCTAATTATTAGGTGATAGGATGGAGGCACAGATATATAAAAAAAAATTATATAAAAAAACAGCTAAAAGTTAAAATTTAAATAAAATGCTCATTATTTCTGAAACAAATAAAAAACATGTGTAGATTAAAAAAAAACACATGAACTTTTGAAAATGTTTTTCCATACTGTATATCACTCTATCTGCAAAGGTGTTTTCTCAATTTAATCCTCATAAATTCAAGGTCATTTTTACTGATCTTGACCTGTTCAGAAAACTTCTAAAGGCAGGGGTTTGGGTTTTTGTTTTTTAATTTATTTTCTCTTACGACAGACTTGGATGCATATTAAAGCACCTTGACCGACACGGCTTTTCAAGCTGTCCCATAAATGAGATTCAATTCCTGAAATGCAACATTTCTTTTCTATCTCAAGCGCACTCATTTATGTTAAATTAGGAAGTTCCGACTGGTAATATAAAACTGTACGCTGTAATGAAAGCCACTTGTACCGCTTTTTCTTTCTGCAAGAAAATCTCTAAATTCCCACAGTAAAAAAAAAATATCAGTGCCAAGTCTGTACTACAAAGGTATTTGTTGAATTGTTGAATACTTTAGTAGGCATTGTGGTGCTCGAACAGCAGATGAACGTAGGGAGGCCAGTCGTATGACCAAGCCAATGGAGAGCTTGCAGGATAAATCCGGAATACAATTAGGTTAGGATGAAAGCCATTTGCTTAAACTGAAAATTTCTAAAACAGCAACAGGAAATGGGGAAAGGATGAGCTTTTCAATACTAATTCTACAAAAACATAAAATGATTTTTTTAAAAAAAAGACATAAGAAAAGACCAAATTTGCAAGAAGGGATTTTTAGTTCAATCATGTCGTATGTATGTTGACTATACTATATGAAATACCTTTTGACGTTGGTTGGTGGAAAAGGAGAACTTGTGGCTCTAGCGTCAACTTTCGGAAGGTAACTTTCTATAGATCAATGCCTGCTTTTCCTGAAAGCTAGAAGTATAATTTGGGAATATAACCAAGCCAGAATACCTCCATCCAAATGGAATAGGGGCCCATCCGCAGCCAGTTATAGTGAGCTACCTCAAAACAAGGAGACCATATTTGCATCTATACAAAAATTCTTTACATTGGTGTCCTATTTTTTTTTTTTAACCCATACAACATACATTGGCAAACACTGTCGCACTACTTCTAGATCAGTGGTAAGAAGACCACTGAAATACACTATGGAGCAATTATATACAGTTAATTGTATTAGATGAGAGTGATTTAGTAAGGCTATATTAATACTTTTGTTGCAATCACAGCCGGGATGGGAAGATAGGTGGGTAGATGAACTACCAAATCAACTACAAATTCAAGAAAATTCTGAATATTTCCAACATTATCTGTTTAATGGGATGTATAATGATTCACTAAAATCCCATCCCCTTTGAAGTTACGTTAAAATGCCACGGTTTTTGCCATGTGGAACACAGGCCTTATGGGTTTTTTTCCCATATTGGGATGATCTCCTATCCATAGTCTAACTCCTAGAAGTCCGTTTACTGGGACCCTCAGAGATGATGAGTCCCTTATGTGAATAGAATAGTAGTGTGCAAGTAAGACCACCATTCCATTCAACTAAATGGGATTGTGGGGTGGTGCACCTGGCTATTTCCCTCAGTCCCACAGAAGTGAATGGAGTGGACGTCGTGCATATGCACTTGCTTGCTCTATTCACACAAAAAAAAACAACAAAACTTGATAGTCTTCAGTAGTTGATACTTTTTTAATGGCTAACTAATAATGATGACAGATTACATCGTTTCGGAACTCTAGGCTCCTTTCTCAAGTAAATTTAAAACCATTTCTGAAGGATGCATATTTATGTACAAAAGGGCACATAGGGATAGAATTCCAAGAAGAAGGGGGGTAGAGGGTTGTTAGTAATTTGTACAATCAATGTAAACATTCTAGGTTCTTATCAGTTCTCAGGTCAGTGATTTCTGTAAAATGACATAAAACCATGTGACAGATTTAGCCCCTTCTCCAGTGTTTGAAGCAGGGTGATAGATTTACACTCATAAATCCTTCGTTCTTTCTTTGATTTGAAATCCCCTCTTAAAACCAAAATTTTCATGTGATCGATGATATTATGATCCTCATTGCAGAAATGTTTTGATACGGGAAGGTCCAGTCTCTGTTCTCTAATTGTATGGCGATGTGAATTCACAGTGAACTTGCGTATCATTCTCATCAGTCTCATCAGCAAACAGACACGGATAAGTATTGCTAGAGGAAAAACCTAGTACACTGACATTAGGATTTACAGGGTCACACTTCTAGGTCTACAAGCATTCCACTCTTTGTCCACCACGGACTTGCTATATTGAATAAGAGCCAAATATAAAGAAGTACCTAAAAACTATTTTTCAGATGGTCTTGTCTTGTGTTTATCCTTGTTACAATCTACAACATTAGACCGATGATGTAATAAAAAAGAAAACAACTGCATCTCAAATTCTGATCATTCTCTATGTCATAACATTTTAGAAAGTGGACATGTGTATACGTATGACCCGACTCTGCTAGTTGACATGCTCGATTTTAAGTCTGGTTAAGCTGTATGTCACTTTCTTATAGGCATCTCAGACTACTCAGGCTTGTGGAGATTATGAAATGTCATTTATTTCTGGCTTAATCTCCAGGTGGTATACATTGTATATTCGCTCCCTGTGACTATTAGAGAGTAAGCTGATGGACTTCCAGGGCTGGATCTGACACTATAATGACATAGTGCTGAGGGGATTTGATGATACACCAGATACCTGCCATCTAGGCTAAGCTCTTAGTACACGTTATCTATTTATGGTACTTCTAAATACCAAAATGACAACAGATCACTGCAACTACAAAAAGTGCGAAATGCATTAGTATTATTTGTGGATTCCACCTCAAAATCAGCTTGCAAAACAACTCAGTGCCCCGTTCTTTGCTGCAATGATGAGCAGTCTCTTCGTATTCATGGACTGGTATTTTTCCCACCAAAGGATTCTGGCACATAGATGCAGCAAGTGATCCAGCTATGGATTCGAGGTCTCTGTCCTTAGGTTATTACTTTATTTAACCCATTAACTGCCATGATAACCCAATTGGGGATCGGATACTTTAACCCGCCTACGAACGCCATCTGTCATTGACGAATAGAAACAGGACATTCACGTGCTCAAGCAGGATGTCGTCCGTGATAGGAAACCTAAACTGATCACGTGCAGGCATTGCCTTGCCCACACGAGGTCATGTTCACGGTGCAGTTCCCATATTATTAAGAAAAAAAATGGCAGATAATGGGTTAAAGGGGTTGTCCGGGAAATACAGGACTGGGGCATAAATGAGGTGCGTCCTCTGCTGGGTCACGCGCCTGGAGGGAAATCTAACCATATAATAGCTAGCATAGAGTGAAAGCTGAGCTGTAGTTGGTTGCTATGGGAAAGTTGAATATCTGAGATTTCCTAGGACACCAGAAGCACTGACAAAGTTTAGTTAGACCATTGCTAGAGAGATCTTTAGAGCCCGTTTAGTTTAGCACTAAAAGAAAGTAGAATGGGTTAATAGAATAAAATAATTCTCCAAACACCCTCTACACAACCGTATAAAAAAAGAAGGTAAAACTGAAGAAATAACACATGGTTTGGATAATGGCTAAAATAAAATGTTTAAATTATTAATATTTTTTTGTATTTTTAATGGAATTATTTTACTCAAATGCAATTTAATATAAAATTTGATTTTATGTGTCTCTCATCGAGCTAATTTGAAGTTCACTCCCATGTTGCCAGGAAAGTTCGTCCATAGATACTGTGATTCCATCTTGCTCATTTAATCTGAGCAGAAGAGGGCAGTTCTTTTCTCACTTCACACAGTCAGTACAGATGGCAGGGACTGAATCTTCTTATTGTCCACATACACATGGATGTAAATTGTTTTAACTGTTTTACAGAACGTTCACAGAATTCCGTTCCCAGCGCCACACCTCCCATGAGGTGACCTGAAGCGAGCGCTTCAGGCGGCGCTATGCCAGGGCTTCAGGGAGGGCGGCATTTTCGCTAACCTAAGCCAGTCCAGGACAAGCTGTCCTGGACTGGCTTAGCACAGAGCAGTGGTTTGGGGAGGCCACTGGAGCAGCCCTGCTCCAGCAGCCTCCCCTCACGCTCAGGCAGAGAGTAGGCCCTCTCCGTGCCTGCTCTCTGCCGGCAAACGGCGTCAAACCCCGCCCCCTTCAATTTGCCCCCGCCCCCTCCGCTCAGTCACGCCCCCTCCACTCAGTCACGCCCCCTCTCCGCCCCTCCTCCCGGCAAGGGGGGGGGGGCGGCTTTCTGTAGTTCGCCTCGGGCGGCGAAAGGGGTAGGTTCACCCCTGTCCGTCCCCCATTCCACGTAAAATAAGCAAACAGGACTTTACACTCTGACGATTTCGGACAGAAACTGGGTGGACAACCCGGCAGACTTTATTATAATCTATGAGTTCTGCGGGAGTTTCTGTGGTTAACTGCTTTTTAGTGTCTCCATTTTTTGGGTCCCCCAAGCAGACTCAAAAAATGAAAGCTCGAACACTAGTGTGAACATAGTGTTAATTGTTTTATACTTGATTCATCTTGAGAGATTTAGTGACGCTTCTGGATATTTTATTTCAGAGTATACCTATTGTTTGCATTTTTCCTCTCTGTTGTGTACAATAGATAATAGGTAATGTAAGCCAATGGCTGGTCAGATAATGGAGGGGGTATACATCTCACCCAGACTACTCAGGTGGGTGAGATGAAAAACTCCAGAAAGACTGGTTCTCAGCAGACAACTTTTGTCTGCTGAGCGTTATTCAAGTTCTCTCTATTGGGCTGGACTTTTAGGAATGGCAGGTAGGTTGGTAGTGGGACCTGTCATTCCAACCCCCTCCAGTCGACACATTGTGGATGTTTCTGCAGCGTGTCAGCTGCTGTGAATTGTCCTCATTAGAGATGAGTGAACAGCGTTTGATAGAGTACATGTTCGATCGGATATCAGGCTGTTCGAGATGTTCGATTCCAGTCGAACACCAGGTGGAAAACTCGCTAAAAATTCGATTATCCTCCCACCTTCCCTGGCACTTTTTTTGCACCAATAACTGCACAGCGGAGGTGGGACAGGAACTATGACAACGGAGGCATCGAAAAAAAATCGGAAAAAGTAATTGTCTGGCTAAATCAGGTGACCTCCAATTTATACGAATAGTGGATTTAATATCCGGTTCATATGAGACTGTGAACTATGTGATTGTGAGACAGGGATAGATGTACTGGCAGGGTTAGCTAGGGATTACCTTTATTTAGGTGGGAATGTTACTCACCCAACTCTTTGGGGCTCTATCTGGTCGGGATCCCTGTCAGCTTGCGATATGTGCAGAATGGAGACTGCTGTGGACCGATCTTAGACTGCGCCTTCTCCGGCAGAACCAGCGTTGATTGGCTGAATGCTGTACTCTATATGGCATTCGGCCAATCAACGCTGGTCAATGCATTCCTATGGGAAAAAGTCAGCTCCCGCATATCGCAAGCTGACAGGGATCCCGACGTAATACAGTGACTTGGGCATGTTAGATGCCCCAGACATGCTTCCCCTGCTATCCCAGTTGCATTCCAGGGTGTTGGCATCATTTCCTGGGGTGTCATAGTGGACTTGGTGACCCTCCTGAGGCGAATAGTGGTTTCCCCCTTAACGAGTATTTTTTCCCCATAGACTATAATGGGGTTCGATGTTCAATCTAACAGTCGAGTATTGAGCGGCTACTCGAATCGAACATTTCACTGTTCGCTCATCTCTAGTCCTCATC
The DNA here is from genome assembly GCF_031893055.1 of Leptodactylus fuscus. Lineage (NCBI taxonomy): Eukaryota > Metazoa > Chordata > Amphibia > Anura > Leptodactylidae > Leptodactylus > Leptodactylus fuscus. Next base: position 44,636,393 of record NC_134267.1, read on the forward strand.
AGTGAGGTTTAAAAGGTCAGCTCCAGCAGCAAGACTTTGGGGCCGAGATTGGCTGGAGAGCTGACAGAGAGGTCATATTTTTGGAGCTGTGTTTTGAATGATTCTAATGGCTTTTTGATTTCTGTTATTCCAGGTGAGGTAACCTAGTCTATGTTTAGTTAGAGTCTAGCCGGGCAGGTATTTAATTTTGTACTGTTTCCTTTTGTTGCTGCAATACCTTTTTGAGTGAAAATAAACTCTACATTTGTTTTGGACTAAAGAATCTGGACTTTTGGTGTCTATGCCACCCCACCTAGCAACCCCAGACCCTGACAGTAATAACTAAGGATAAATGAGATTGTGGAGTGTAGACTTGTGTAGACCCACAATATGGCTTAGGGGAAAGAAAGGAAAAAGGAAGGAGAATCTTGTACATCTTAATATTTTGTTCGAACTGAGAACCGTAATAGAACCTGTGACAATAGTGACACTTTCCGCTAATTTGTTAATATCACAGAACAAAGTAGCGTCAATTTACATGGATTTTTGTGTAATGTGCACAGTGATGCAGAATCTGTACATTGGATGCTTTTCACACTTAACTAACATGGTCCAAATTCCAAATGTCTTTATTCTGATAAGCCGGGGAAATTTTCACATTAGTGATTTTGCTTAGACGTCTTGTTTTATGAGCCAATTTTTATTTAGGGTTTATGAGTATTTAATCTCACAACGGAGAAACCTCACTTCTATAGTTCACGTCCAATACATACCTGCTGTGAACAGCGGCCAGTACAGGACATTACCATAATGTCAAAAGCATCTAAAGTCCTATTTAATGCCAAAGATAACAATGTTACTAAACCTAACCATATATCTAAATGTCAACAATTGGAAACATTGCAGACAATGCCCTCACCTGACTTAAAGAAATACATTAAAGCGTCTGGATGGAGAGAGATTGGAGAAAATTCCAACCGCTATTTTGTAGAAGAATTCAATCCAGATTAGAGTTGGCTATACCTTTAACAGGTGTTGGCTGTATGCTTGATAGGTCGACAACCAATCTCCCTATTTAACCCCATGAACATGCAATCTCGGCCAAGAATGTGTTCTCAATGGGTGAAGAGCGTGCATAAGCTGCTGCCAGACACCTCCAGTGACGCTTATCTCCTTTACAAATGAAGAATCAAGCTTTCTAAAATTCAAAATCCCTGATCCTTCTTTTCACCGTCAACATCTGTTGGGGAACAGTTGTTACACCCCATACACATGACTGTCAGTCAATCGGCTTGTCTGGCCAACTTTGTTCTATTGTGTATGGGCATTTGAAGCCTTGTCCTTTTTTTCTTACATCGTCATTTACTTATTTCACTCAATTCTGAAAAAACGCACAGGCTTTTGCCTACAAACTACTTATTGCATTCATAGTTAGTAGTGATTATATATCTTCCCCCTCACAGAGTCCAATTCTTGACGCATTTCTTGTAGCTGACCTTTATTTTCCTGGGGACATGTTGGCAATGTGAGATGTCTGGCATTAGTGTCAGTGCAGCCGTAGACTTCCCATCTTGCATTGCACATGCACTGGCCACTGGGAAGCTCAATATTGCCTTTAAGATAAACCCTTTTCAGCGCTTCATTTAAAGTAAGCTACAGTATTTTGGATCTATCCGCAGCCATTACCATCCTGTGTTAGAATCTGGAGACACATGTGCCAGTCAATCTCTGCAAAGTGTTCTGGGACTACAACAATATCTACAATATCACATGTGTGTAGGGACAACACAGTGGCTCAGTGATTAGCACTGCCGCCTTGCAGTGCTGTAGTCCTGGGTTCGAATCCTGCCAGGAACAACATCTGCAAGGAGTTTGTATGTTCTTCCCGTGTTTGCGAGGATTTCCTCCCATTCTACAAAGACATACCGAAAGGAAAAAAAAGGAAAAAAAAGTACTTTGTGATCCCTATATGGGGCTCACAATCTACATAAAGAATATATATATATATATATATATATATATATATATATATATATATATATATATAGTCCTATGAAAAAGTTTGGGCACCCCTATTAATCTTAATCATTTTTAGTTCTAAATATTTTGGTGTTTGCAGCAGCCATTTCAGTTTGATATATCTAATAACTGATGGACACAGTAATATTTCAGGATTGAAATGAGGTTTATTGTACTAACAGAAAATGTGCACTATGCAATAAACCAAAATTTGACCAGTGCAAAAGTATGGGCACCTCAACAGAAAAGTGACATTAATATTTAGTAGATCCTCCTTTTGCAAAGATAACAGCCTCTAGTCGCTTCCTGTAGCTTTTAATCAGTTCCTGGATGAAGGTATTTTGGACCATTCTTCTTTACAAAACAATTCAAGTTCAGTTAAGTTTGATGGTGGCCGAGCATGGACAGCCCGCTTCAAATCATCCGACAGATGTTCAATGATATTCAGGTCTGGGGACTGGGATGGCCATTCCAGAACATTGTAATTGTTCCTCTGCATGAATGCCTGAGTCGATTTGGAGCGTTGTTTTGGATTATTGTCTTGCTGACATATCCATCTCCGGCGTAACTTCAACTTCGTCACTGATTCTTGAACATTATTCTCAAGAATCTGCTGATACTGAGTGGAATCCATGTGACCCTCAACTTTAACAAGATTCCCGGTGCCGGCATTGGCCACACAGCCCCAAAGCATGATGGAACCTCCACCAAATTTTACAGTGGGTAGCAAGTGTTTTTCTTGGAATGCTGTTTCTTTTTGGACGCCATGCATAACGCCTTTTTTTTATAACCAAACAACTCAATCTTTGTTTCCAAAATGAAGTTGGCTTCTCCAAATGTGCTTTTGCATACCTCAGGCAACTCTATTTGTGGCGTACGTGCAGAAACGGCTTCTTTCTCATCACTCTCCCATACAGCTTATCCTTGTGCAAAGTGCGCTGTATTGCTGACTGATGCACAGTGACACCATCTGCAGCAAGATGATGCTGCAGCTCTTTGGAGGTGGTCTGTGGATTGTCCTTGACTGTTCTCACCATTCTTCTTCTCTGCCTTTCTGATATTTTTCTTGGCGTGCCACTTCTTGGCTTAACAAGAACTGTCCCTGTGGTCTTCCATTTCCTTACTATGTTCCTCACAGTGGAAACTGACAGGTTCAATCTCTGAGACAACTTTTTGTATCCTTCCCCTGAACAACTATGTTGAACAATCTTTGTTTTCAGATCATTTGAGAGTTGTTTTAAGTAGCCCATGATGCCACTCTTCAGAGGAGATTCAAATAGGAGAACAACTTGCAATTGGCCACCTTAATTACCTTTTCTCATGATTGGATAGATCTGGCTATGAAGTTCAAAGCTCAGTGAGGTTACAAAAACAATTTTGTGCTTCAGTAAGTCAGTAAAAAGTAGTTAGGAGTATTCAAATCAATAAAATGATAAGGGTGCCCATACTTTTGCACCGGTCAAATTTTGGTTTAATGCATATTGCACATTTTCTGTTAGTACAATAAACCTCATTTCAATCCTGAAATATTACTGAGTCCATCAGTTATTAGATATATCAAACTGAAATGGCTGCTGCAAACACCAAAATATTTAGAACTAAAAATGATTAAGATTAATAGGGGTGCCCAAACTTTTTCATAGGACTGTATATATATATATATATATATATATATATATATATATATATATACACACACACACACACACACATCATATGTGTGTGGAGGTGTGCACAAGGCCGAGGCGCCAGGGAGAACCCCAAAAGTCCCTCTGTGACATAAAATATAACATTCTTCTAAATAGCTTACGGTAGTGGCTTCATTGGGGCCCACGTGCTTCAAGTAATATCTCTGCTGTGACAATGCGGCAAAGCAGTGTGCATAGCTTTTCTGCAATATTTCACAGCCCCAACATATGCGATGCTAGACAACAGCAACAGTAATAGCATAGCAATGTGTTTTACATGTCTAGGACACACAGGGTAGTTGTTTGTACAGATACTGCCAGTATACTGTAGTTAGTTTTGCATGGAGGATATAAAAGGGTTAATATCGGAGGCTATACTGAGCATTCTGAATAGGGAGGACTCATACAGATGAGCAAAAGTTAGGCCCTTATTTCTTCTAAACACTCTCAGCATTTCTGCTCCTAGAGATAGACTGTCTTTAGTAACTCAGCACAGGCACTACTCAGAGAATAGCGCTATCTGCTTCCGGATCTGTTCTCAATATAGCAGTTGTTAAGAACAACTGATTGGCGAGGGTCCCAAGTGTCAGGTCCCCACCAATCTGATACTCATGACCTATCCTAAGGCTGAGTCATCAAAAACATTTCCCCAGAAAACCCCTTTAAGAGATACAGGTGATGACTCTCTTATTGCCATGGCTGATGTGAACACTACTATTGGTAATCTTACGGTATTAAATGGTAATGGGCTAGCACCATTGAATGGGTACAATATGCCATCTATATTTCATGCAACTCATAGCAAAGAATTATACTCACGGGATCATTACCAAGTCAGAACTGCAGATAAGGTAAAAGTTACAGGATCGGTGTCTCTCAAAATACTCCTGAAAAGCCCACTAGAGGTTATTGTGGCTACTAAGATGCAGTTAGCTGGCCATTTATTGTGTATCAATTGTGCCACACACCAATCCTAAGGAGATGTGATTGCTCGGGGTAAAGCAAAAATGTAAAAATGCACTAACAGTTAATACTGTGGAGCTGGTAACAACTTCACTGAAGCCACTGAATACGGGAACATTTCACGTATAGACATAATGCTTAAGAAACTAATGGCGTTTTAAGTGCAGTATAAATACGGGATTTACACATCATTAGTTCTTTAATCCATCTCCCAGGGATCTATACAAACATTACATGAAAATGACAAGAAATACTGTAGAGTAATCTAGGTCTTCCCGGGAACCTTTAGAAGATTGCAGCGTGGCTCAGACATCCATAAAACCATCTGTGGTCAGCTTATGAAATGGGATATGTGTAGTTTCAGAAATGTCAGACTGCTCAGACTTACAACACGTTTCATGCTTCAGAGATCAAAACTGATCATCAAATTACATAGACAGTTCAAGGTATTAAAGGAAATGACCTACATTACAGAGGTCTATTGTAGGCATGGAGGTTAAAGGAAAATAATACATCCAACTATGTAATGACATCTAGGAGAAAAAAGGTGTCTTGTCCAATGAACAATAAACCCAGAAAATGCACAAAAAATAAATTAATATCCCGGCTCTTACTCCCTTAATCTCCTTCACTTTGATCCTATTTTGTCTTATATAACAACTGAAACTGACTTATTAAAAGGATATGTTCTCTGTGTGTCACAGAAGCTCCGTCATGTCTTCTCCTCCTTTATCTGGTTGTAAGACAACTGGCTGGAGCAGGAATCTACCTACTATGCGTTGTAAAAAATAAGCCCTACCCTTTTTGGTTAAAGGGATTCTACCATTAAAACCTTTTTTTTTTGTGGATAAGACGTCGGAATAGCCTTTAGAAAGGCTATTCGTCTCTTACCTTGAGACGTGATCTCTGCTGCGCCGTTCCTTAGAAATACCAGTTTTTACCGGTATGCAAATGAGTTCTCCCACAGTGATAGGGGTGGGCCCCAGCGCTCAAACAGCAATGGGGGCGTCCCCACCGCTGCCAGAGAAGTGTCTCCAAGCGCCGCCTTCTTGGTCCGCCGCGTCATCTTCAATGTCTTCTTCCGGCGCAGGCTCGTAACTTCTAGCAGAGCAGACTGCGCAGGCGCACAGGCCACGGGAAAATGGCCGCTAACAATACTGTGCAAGCGGCCATTTTCCTGTGACCTTTGCGCCTGCGCAGTCTGCTCTGCCCAAGGCCTAGAAGTTACGAGCCTGCGCCGGAAGAAGACATTGAAGATGACGCGGCGGACGAAGAAGGAGGCGGCGCTTGAAGACACTTCTCTGACAGCGGTGGGGACGCCCCCATTGCTGTTTGAGCGCTGGGGCCCACCCCCATAGCTGCGAGAGAACTCATTTGCATACTGGTAAAAACCGGTATTTCTAAGGAACGGCGCAGCGGAGACCACGTCTAAAGGTAAGAGACGAATAGCCTTTCTAAAGGCTATTTCGACGTCTTATCCACAAAAAAAAAAAGGTTTTATTAGTAGAATCCCTTTAAGCACCGCCCTTTTTGCTGGCCTCCAGCCAAAGATGGAACTGTTCAGCAGGACATTATCCCACTGTGTTCTCTGAAGGATTTCTACAAGACAGCAGAAAACGCTACAGGCAGACAGTGAGGGCAACTATATATCTTGTTACTTGTATCACTCACTTCTAAGTTGAATGTTCCTTTAAATCCACAAATAGCTCTGTATATATTATAGAATATAGATCAACAGAAGGAGGTTATTTTTCACATTTTATTTCTAATAATGTATATCAGTAATTATACATGTACACTACATGGCCAATACTATGTACTTATCCCTTCTAATTGTCAACGTACGCTAAGTTCACACCACTTGGGGAACCAAAAAAACAGAAACCCAATTTAATTGTGGGACTTTTCTCTCCGCATTTTACAAGTGGAATGGGGGACAGAATTCCCAAACGGAAACAGAGTGCTAGTGTGAATCCGTCTGTAAGGTGTTTCAAACCCACTCACGCGAACAAGTAAAATTAAGAGAATAACACAGTCATAAAATCTGCATAGACAAATACTGATAATAATATGGGTCATGTGATATCTCCTTAATTTGGTAATGATAATGCAACCACATACACACCATTGCGCCACAATGACTAAACCCTTACAATTCGCCCCGGTACTTGTGTTTCTGTATGTTTTTTAAGTGACCACTATAAAGCTGCAGTAAAATACTTTTTTCCCATATTCTGTCAAAACTGTGGAAATACTATTAAAGGGGTATTCCCATGACGCTTGTTCACTAACCTGCAGGCTGTTGTGCTCTCTTCACTTCCTGCTTTTCTCGGCACATAGGTGGGCGGGGTTTCACTTGCACGGGATTGGTTGTAAATAAATTACGAACTTCTTAAGATATAAAACTCCAGCATAAACGTACTTTTCATAAAAAATAACTTTTAATAGAAAAATAAGTTTAAAAATTCACAAGTGTCTCTTAAGCAACCCCTGAAAAAACAGGATATACTGTGTAGTGAGCTACATTGAATAGCTAGCGAACGCTAGCAGACACTGACTGACGCGTTTCGACACATGATGTGTCTTAGTCGTAGCCTAAGCCTAAGTATAGCCTAGTATATCCTGTTTTTTCAGGGGTTGCTTAAGAGATACTTGTGAATTTTTAAACTTATTTTTTTATTAAAAGTTATTTTTTATGAAAAGTACATTTATGCTGGAGTTTTATATCTTAAGAAGTTCCTGATTACAAGTTTCTTGGGCCGCAAGAACTCTCCGTGCATTACCCATTCCAGAACGTGAGTCATAATTTTTCTATATATTTTGCAAGTTGAACCAGACTTTTCCCTCCCCCCCCTTGTTCCCTTCAATATAGTAAATAAATTACCACAGTGTGAAGCTGATGTAGCAGAGCTGGATTTCAGTCAGTTTGCATTTCATACAGAGGACTCCCTATCTCAGCCCTTATCAGCCAAATTCAATTAAACCGACTGATAAGAGCTCAGAAATCCCAGAGCTCTGACCTCCCCTATCTGAGAAGCTCCACTACTTAAAATACACAAGCAGCTCAGAGCTGATCCCAGCCCCTCCCTCCCCCCCTGAGAGCAGTTAGCTACATCACTTGATAAATGAGCAGATAATCCCAAGGGCCATAGAAACAGAGTGTAAACAATGAAGTGAATAAATTAAGATAGCGGCCAAACAAAGCAGTTTTGATAAAGCAATGCATTTAGGAAAAGTCTTAAATCCACATAAACTAGCAGTATAGATAGGATCCTTGTGATAGGACAACCCCTTTAATGTGGAGTGGAAGTGTCTATAAGGTCTTGTAAGACAACCCCCTTAAAATGTTCTGCCTAAATTGGCAAGTCACTGCCAAACTCTATGGTCGGACTTAGCAGTTCTACTCTCTGCTGTTCCTGTAAGTACAGATGCGGAAACAACGCAGTACAGTGGAGATGTGGCATAACCATCGCTGCAAAAAATGCTGAGTTTTACAGTCACTGCAAAGTGAATAGGATTTTAGCAAATCTCATCCACAAATTGCAGAATAATATGCGAAGTGCAAAACAGTGATTTCCAAAACTGCTGCAGTTTTGGAAATGGCAGCATGCCAATTATACCTACATAAACACTGGTGGTTTCCCTATAGGTATAATGGAAGCAGAAAGTTTCCTCTATGGATTTTCTGTGAAGAGACATGCCGGAAAAAAATGAGATGTGTTGTGGGGCTTTGGCCTTAAAGGGGTTTTCCAGGATAAACAGAAAACACGGGGGTGACATGAAATACATAACAATACACTCAGCAAAACCTGGTCCTCCATTCCAGCCATGCTTCTCCCATTCCTTCCAGGAAGTGCTGAGGCTCCTGTGACAAATCACTGGTCTCGGTAGTCACATGTGGGGCATTGTTGATGTATCAGCAGTGACATCATCGGTACCACACATGTTGAGGCGCCAATGACTGTCTGCAGCGGTAACGTGAAGCTCAGCATTTCTAGGCGAAGCGGTAATACGCCACCCAGATGGAGGACAGAGGGTAGGTGAGTATCACTTATTTTTTATTTTACCAACCCTGGCTTTTCATTTATCCTGGAAAATATCTTTAAGAAATCAATGTTGTGCATTGCTACGAGTACTTTAAAGGTGACATTAAATTGTAGAAATTCAGTGGCAGAATTTCTCAGGCTTTTCATCTGCAGCCTCCATAAACCAGTCTATGGAAACAACCTTCATTGCCTTCACAATGAATTACAGTTAACAATTTACGTCCTTGGTAAGTGGCTGCACCTTCAAAAGGTAGCCTACCAATGATGGATGCGTCTCGAATTCTCAAAATGTTTGTAGTAAGGAAACCACATATGCACAGCTGTTCCTATTCCCACTGCTCCAGTTTACACATTTTATCTGATTTACGTTCTTTTTCTGGTTTCTGTCGGCTCACATTTTACGCTTTTAAATACAAACCCATGAAATTTACTTTTGACATGAGATGACGTATCATTTGTATTAATGTCTTACTAGGCATTGGCAATTCAATCAGCAAGAAAACATTTGGCAAGGCCAATGTAGGGACCAGTGAATAATGATCAATCCGCTCATGTCCATGTATTCCATCATTTATACAATATGAATATAAACCAGACTTCTGTACCCACCGCCCTCATGTATATCTTCATTCATTCTTCAGTCAGAAATATTCCGTATACAAATAAATCTCCCTTCAAAATAAAAATAATTATTTACCTAAAACCTAAAGTTAGAACCTCCAAAACACTTCACATGTTGGTCAGGAGGATTTCACTTGATTTCTTAGGTTCGTTTTTATAAGTCTTAAATGAAGTCAGTAGACGGCATAATAAAAATTCTTTGACCATTGACCAGATAGGAATAAAAGCTACCAAATCCCAACCCCCAAGGTGGGACTTACGTGAAGAGGTGAACAATGCTACTCTACACTGTTCCCGTAACTCCAACAGAATGGAAAAGGAAACAGAATTGCACATTTAGTCTCACTATTTTCGTAACTGTGCTGTAATTTCAGTAGCATTTTTGTATTTGCATCTATGTTAATTACAGGAACGGCGTAGAGAAGCACTGAGCTCCTGTTCCCATAAGAAGTGAAGCAACACACTGGTATTCACTGCTAGACAGTTTGTATTACACTTGAGAAAGGGCAGGTGCCCGAAACGCGTCGTGTTTAATAAACTGTTCAAGACCATACTTTGGTGTGCGCGCTTACTCCCTACTCCTCCACTCCTGTCGGGCTTGCCTGAGGAATCACCTATCCCTCTTCCCGTAAGGTCCATCCTGGGTGCTTGGAAAAAGTTATTCCCATTCTGGTAGCGATTTCCCATTTAAATCCAGATCCTGGTGCTCTGACTAGATCTTGATTTAAACACACAGTTAGTTTTGTAAAACAATCCTATAGTACCCACTTTTGTATTCACTAATGTATATGAAAACTTTACATGTGACTCCCTTATCATGCATTTGGCTCACCATTTTTTCCCTAATACCGTATATCATTTACAATTTTATATGGTGACAGGCAGGGTCCTGAAGTCACGCTATATCTCCCTCAGGGTCCTCAGCTATACCTGGTGTGCTCCTGTGCTGAAAGGGAGCAGGACTTAGGTTGGGCTCATCGCTGACCCATAAAAAGCTGCAGAGTCTTCATTTCAGGGCAGATCCTGGGAGTGAGAGGAGGCGCCTGGGTCTGTCCTGGAGAGATACTGTCTGCTAAGACCTGTTTTGTGATCATGCTACCTACTTGTTTTGCTTGTGTGATTGAAGCAAATATATGTAGATAGATAGATAGATAGATAGATAGATAGATAGATAGATAGATAGATAGATAGATAAATCTTTAAAACCTCCATTCTACTTGGTTTTATATTGTACTTTTATACCACCACAATGCAAACTAATACTTTGCAATTCATCCTTCTCTAAAAGGGGCAAACAACATAGTATAAGTGTAAATTCTTTAAAATATTCTATAGAAAATGTATTGTCTAATAATAAAAGAAAAATAGACGTAAATCCAGTCTTAGCAGCAGTCACTAGAAAAGACATTTATCACTGCGTAGTTGTCAGCTATTCACTAAAATTTCTGTCTGCTCCTTAAAAGGAGAAGACAAATATAAATAGTGCTAAACGCCTTGGCTTATCTTGCAAGCAACAGGTATGTGGAAAACTAAAAGTGAAGAATCCAGCATCCACGATAATAAAAAATTGAAATTTCTTTATTTGTCTTGAGAGCTAAAAAAACATACGTCCAACAAACAGAGGTGATCCCCACCCCGACACACCGAGCAACAAGAGTGACGTCAGCTGACGCGTTTCAGCACGTACGTGCCTTAGTCATAGCCTAAGGCTATGTAAACTACAAATAAAGAAATTTCAATTTTTTATTATCGTGGATGCTGGATTCTTCACTTTTCGTATCAACACTCCGAGTCGACGGAGATTCATCTTCCGTGCACCCGAACTCGTATATTCCCTGAACCGTGAGTGTGAATTGTACACATAATGCGTTTGGATGTTCTTCTTATACCGAACATGTGTCATCTTATCTGATCCATTTGGACTATATGATTCCAAGCTCTCCAGTGTGTCAATTTTGTGGCAAGATTTGTTAACTGTTATCAGGACATTTCAATTTTACATTTCAAGAAGAATTTCTTGTTTGGGCTGTGTATTCCCTTTCCTTATTCCCATTGCAATCATGTGGAAAACTAGTACGCCTGACCCTTCTTTTGCCCACCATCTAGGAACTGTCAGGTCATCCTTAAAGGAACACTAAACCTAGAACCAAGTAGGAAAAAGACAAGGAGGTTGCAACTGTTTGTAGGCTTGGAGGAATAATCTCCGACTGATCTACTGGACACCGATTGAGAAAAAAGGGAGGGTCTTAATATTATTTTGTCCAACTGCAGACAGAAGACAGCAGGGAGGTTCCTGTTCCAGCCAATTGTCTCCCAGACACAGGATTATGAGGAGAGGAACGAAAGATATGACTGATCTCCTGGAACATATGTAGTTGCGTGGACATCTTTTTTTCAGTTTTAATTCCCTTATGAAATAAAAGTTCATGGCTGAAAGAATCTCCAAGATATGATAAAAAAAAAAAGTTTCAGTATGAAATGGGTTAGAACATGACTCTGACTTGACTAGAAAACAATAGAGTTGATTAGACATGACTTGAAACCATTGAACCAGAATGAACAGACATGGAAAAATTCCTCAACAGTGATATACATCCCTGAAGACCATATATATTAAGTGGTAAAATAATTTCTCCTAACGGTGGTACAATAAGCTTTACTTATATTATGATATGGATGTTCATTCCCGTACGGATACGAAAATATTTTGTCCACTAGTTCATTTTCTAAGAATCATTCATTCTTAGAATATAGGAACAAGGGACACGTGGATGGAGGTCTAAAGAACAGAGCTGATTTAGGGTCATGATATATAATAATGGGGACATCTGGAAGGGGCACATCACTGAACGCTCCTTCATGTCAATCAAAAATGAAAAGCCAAAAAAAATGAAAACTATGCTTCTTCTATATGACCTAACAGAGTCCATGCGCTACTCTATCTAGACATACCGTACTGTTTGAGGATTTTAACTGAATCAGAAGAGCCTGATGAAAATACGCGTAGTAGGATGAGTGACTCACAGAATTCTCTAGTGGGGGAATCGCTCGATATGGAGTTACTGTGGTGATGAAAGGGTTATGTAACCTGAGGCAAAGGCATCCAATCCACACCTAGTGAGCTGCCAAGCCACAGATTTCTCCGAGTGAACACATGGAAATCTCCTTATCAAAGGGAACTCCAAACACAAAAAGCATGTCTTGCCCAGGGTAGAAAGGCTTTCTCCCTTTCACTTAACACTTCATAGTCATAAATGCTTGAAGAATCCTACAGCTGGACACATGGAACATACATTTCAATGCATACAAGTCCTGTCTCTGGTTTAGTTCTAGAGGTTTTTCCAATAATAACATTTATCTTCTATCCAGTGCTTAGCTGATAGAAATCTAAACACTGGAAATCCAACAACTAGCAGCCAAATGTTCTTAGGAATGCTCCGAGTAGAATGGTGTTGAGTAGGGTTGAGCGATCGGGATCGGAAAAGATTGGATTTCGATGGGTAAGCGAGAAAAATTTCACGATCGCGATCGGAATTCCGATCCCGATCTTTGCGGGCGGGATCGAGATCAGGGCTTATTTCCCACAATGCTTGGCTACTGGCTACATTGACTTCAATGGGTTCCTTTTTAGAAATACTAGCGTTAGAGATGAGCGAGTAGTATTCGATTGAGTAGGTATTCGAATTGAAAGAGCGAGTACCACTCGCTATTCGAATGGAAAAGTTTGATGCAGAACCAGCATTGATTGGTCGAATGCTATACAGTCGGCCAATCAACGCTGGTTATTCTCCTACCTTTAGAAGTCTTCCCCGAGGCGTCTTCCGGCTCTGAATTCACTCTGCCAGGCATAGGGGCCTGGACAGAGCCGACTGCGCATGTCTGCTTGTAGTGCGGGCATGCGCAGTCGGCTCTGCCCAGGCCCGATGCCTGGCAGAGTGAATTCAGAGCCAAAAGATGCCGCGGTGATGCTGCACGGAGAAGACTGCTCGGAGGATCCAGCCCGACCCTCACTCGTGGACTTGGTAAGTATAATTTAATCGAACGTTGCCTACCCCTGAAACGAGCATTTTCTCCCCATAGACTATAATAGGGTTCGATATTCGATTTGAGTAGTCGAATATTGAGGGGCTACTCGAAACGAATATCGAATCTCGAACATTTTACTGTTCGCTCACCTCTAACTAGCATTAATCTAACTAGTATTTAACTGATGAACTACAGTTTTCTTTCTTTCTATAGTGCTCAGTAAAACTTTAGGAAAACAAAATGTGACAAAAATGGTGAATTTAGTCTCATGTCTTAGGGCAGTCCTGGCTCTAGCGAAAAAAGTGGCAATGATTTACTTCAGATGTGGATATTAAATGATAGATTCATTTTAATCCAATTGTGAACAACCATTTAAGTAACCCTATCAAGAAGACTTGTTTGTTATCAGTGATGTATGTCAGATTATTCCCCTGACTACTTACTCTAAGGCCTGGTTCACATCTGCATTTGGAATTCCGTTTTGGGGGTCTGCTTGGGGACCCCCCGCACGGAATACCGAATGCACTGACAAGTGGTGAACAATGAAAGCACATGGACCCTATAGACTATAATGGGGTCCGTGTGTTTCCGTGCATTGTCTGCATGAGTTCTTGCGGAGAGGAAAGTAGTTCGTGAAGTACTTTTATCTCTGCGTGTTCAGTGTGGACACCACGTGGAATACACATGGACTCCATTATAGTCTATGGGGTCCGTGTGCTTTCATTGTTCACCACTTGTCAATGCATTCGTTACTCCGTTCGGGGGGGGGGGGGGGGGTTCCCATGTGGACTCCCCAAACCAAATACTGAACGCAGATGTGAACCAGGCCTAACACTGCATTTCAAACAAACACATCATCGTGTTACTACTTCCTTGTAACAGATACATTTTATTTTTTATTGACTAAACAATGGAAGCAGTAATATGCTTTAGGCTAGGTTCACATCAGCATTCGGGGATTCCTTCCCCTATTTTACTTGAAAAATGCAGAGAGAAAAGACCAGAAGACCGTACTGCTGTGTCCTAGACTCAAAGTTTGTCTAGGTCTGCTTTTTTAAACTCAAGAGGGAATTCACATTGCATTTGCTATCTACATTAGAGTTATACATCAGACGGCATCCATGCTTTCCTATAGACTTCATGTTAAGTTTCAAAATTCACAATAAAGACATTTCAGGACATTTAAGTCTGGAATATTTCAATGAAACACACACAACGGGCTGTCATAAAATACTGGCAAGATAAAACTGGAAAGATTTTTTCTTGCACAACTTCCCAGCTGCAACTTCAATGAAGATGACACTGAATCATCTTCACAGACCTGGATGGGGACGTCTCACTATCGGTGGTGATCACTGGCTATGGCCAGAATACCCATTAAAATTGCTTTACTCCCTTGCGGTAATGCTGGAATATTCCATCTTATAACGCTGGGTTTAAAATCAGAAGCAAATACCCAACAAATGTGTATTTCATAATATCCACTGCAAAAATCTGAAACAAACCCGGCAGCTTTTTACTTGTTCTTTGTCAACAAAGTTTACAAAAATACTATTGAAATGCTTTGAAATTTCTCATAGATTTTAGTTGCTGAATCATCAATAAATACTCAACAATACATGTTGGAATATCTGTTTATAGCATATTCTATGATCACCAAAAGTAAACATTGAAAGCAGAAAAGCTACGGCTAAGTTCACACTACTGCTTTTCAGTCCATTGCTCTGATCAGTTAGGAGTAGGGTTGAGCCGATCTTGAGATTTCAGGATCGTTTTTAAAATCCTATTTCCGATCACTTTCCATTCGAACCCGATCCCGATCCCAATGCAAGTCAATGGGATTTTTTTTAATAATCGAAGATCGGATTTTAAAAATGATCCTATTCACTGCACAGCATGGAGTCTAAAAATTGTTAGACTCCACGCTGTGTAGTGATTAAAAAAAAATCCCCCGGCTACTTAAGTCCCCCCTGTGCTGTCTGCTTACATGCACAGAAGTGCTGCTGCTGGTCTGGTCCCCGCTGTTCTCGCTCATCTTCTCGCCTCGCTTGCCCCCACCTCCCAGGTTAGTGTTACGGACCTAGGAAGAAGGCGGGGCTTGTGGCTTAGGAAAGTGTGGGCGGGTATAGGGCGGGGAGACGTGAGTGCTCTCCTTCCAGTACCTGTGCACACTCTCCTAAGCCACAAGCCCCGCCTTCTTCTAGGTCTGTAACACTAACCTGGGAGGCGGGGGCAGCGAGGCGATAAGACGAGCGAGAAAAGGGGGACCGGACTAGTGGCAGCGCTTCTGTGCAGGTAAATAATAATGCCCAGTTCACACATGCTGATGTGTTCCATCGGTAAGGGTTCGCATGAGGACCCCTACGGACGGAACACAAGCGCAACTACAAGCGCTGTGCAGATCAAGCACATGGACCCCATTATAGTCTGTGGGCTGGCTGCAGCCGTTCGTTCCTATGGGACCTAGCTAACATTGTTAGCTTTTCCTACAATGCTTAGCCAGTAGCAAAGGATTGTGGGAAATCATCTCTGACCTCGATCCCACCTAAAAAAAAATCGGGATAGGAATTCCGATTGCAAAATTTACTCGATCGCTGATCGGAATCTGATCTTTTCTGATCCCGATCACTCAACCCTAGTTAGGAGTTTAATTTCCATTTAAAACAGAGCAGAATGCAAACAATTTCTTGACTTTAACATTCAATGAATGGCGATGAGTCAAACAGAAGGTGCTCTGCTGCCTCTCTGCAGTCCATTATTCTAATCCTACGACGGATCAGAACAACGGACTGAAAGTGGCTGTGTGAACCTAGCTAAACACAAAATCAAAAACTACGTACAAAAAAAAAAAAAGTACTGAAATCCTAAAATCCAGTTCCCACTGTGCAGTTTTGGTACAGTATATTTTATTCTTTTATAAGTAGCGTATCCTTCAGAGATGGCACACTGGGGTTTTATTATTTACTCCCAGCTTTGGTTCATGAAATAGCGCCATAATGCACAGTGCGAGCAGGGATTTAGTGTTTACAGAAGTTCTCCATTTTACGACATTCATTTTCAGTACTTGATGAATGGGGCACGATAATATTACATTCATAGAAGTAAAGAATTTTGTTCAAAATGAGAATATAAAGAATCATTCACCACTTACCAAACCCCAAGAATAAGAGCCAGCTCTTCTGCACACAGATCAGGCATCTGGAATTGATCTGGATCTGCGAGCTTGATTTTATTAAGAACCGTGTCATCCTGTAACTCATGGTTCTGTCAGTGGAAAGGACATAATAAGAACCATAAATGTGAAGATTGTAACAACACACAACAATTCTTGCAAAGATTTAGTCTGGCTATAGATAAACTGGATAAAGCCTAGTCTGCCCCGCCCTCTTGTCATAAAACTAAAATGCAGACAGGAAACACAGATACAGCATTGTCTGAAAGTGCCTCGTCCAGCTAGTATTTGTAATATTACCAAGGGTGATTTGTAAAGCTATTCATTTGGGCAAAAATACTGGAATTTGGGAAAAATAATAGATCCCAAATCGGACTGACTGCGGTGACTCAAGTGTGAACAAAGCCTAGTTTCAATTTAAACCATGCAAGAAGACAGACAGTAACGTCCATCTCATCTCTTGAAGGGTTTGCATTTTTTTTATAATGTACATTGTGAGCCCCACATAGAGCTCACAATGTAATTTTTTTCCCTATCAGTATGTCTTTGGAATATGGGATGGAAATCTATTAGAGATGAGCGAGTAGTGTTCGGATCAGCCAATCCGAACAGCACGCTCGCATAGAAATGAATGGACGTAGCTGGCACACGGGGGGTTAAGCGCGCCGGCTACGTCAAAGCGGAAGTACCAGGTGCATCCATTCATTTCTATGGAGCGTGCTGTTCGGATCGGCTGATCCGAACAGTACTCGCTCATCTCTAAAATCTATGCAAACACGGGGAGAACATACAAACTCCTTACAGATGGTTTTTTGCCCTTGGCGGGATTTGAACACTCGGACTCCAGCGCTGCAAGGCTACAGTGCTAACCACTGAGCCATGTGGCCCCAAAGGTTTGCATTTTTAAAGGGGGAGCACAGTTCTGTGGTTAGCTCTGTAGCCCTGAAGTGCTGGGTCCTTGGTTCAAATCTGACCAAGGGTAACATCTGAAAAGACATGTATATGTGCAGGTTTCTTCCCGCACTTCAAAAACATACAGTACTAGAAAGAATCAGTATAACAAGAAATAACCGCTGTCCTTGCCACAAGCATCTGCATTATATCATACATTATATTAGGAACTGACTGTGCTGCTGCCCTAATACTTACATTTCTACCGCTAATGTACAACTGAATCCTTGAGCCTTGGCAATTCAACTAACTTGCAATGTCAAATTATCACCATTAGACGATAAAACGAATACAAAGTATCAGTACAATAAATATCAGAGTTAAATATTGGTGATCCATCATTACAGAAGTTTTACAGGCAAACTGGAAAACCCAGGAGGAGGTGGGGCAAAATTAAAAACAGCAGGGATATTCAACCAGCCACGATCCTTCATTCTGACATTGGGCCCCCTATACCATCCCGTGCCACAATTAAAGCAACTGGCCTCAACAGCCACATGTTGGGTACCAGTGAAGTCACTGGAGCATCTATGTTGTAACGCTTTCAGAAACCCAGCCATGGTTTCTATAACGTGGCAAAGTTACCTTCTCATACATGTACTGTAACCAGACCTCAATAAGGAAATTCTGTCTGGGTTTCTGACAAGTGCCAGTCTATAGAGAATTCTTACCTTCATGGTGGTATCCATTGGAAACTGAGCAATACAGAAGGCTGTCACTACTAAGGCCTGGTTCACATCTGCATTCGGTATTACATTTGGGGAGTCTGCTTGAGGACCCCCCGAACAGAATACTGAACGCATGAATAAGCAGTGAGCAATGAGAGCAAACGGACCTCATATACTATAATGGGGTCCATGTGTTTTCCGCGCGGTGTCCGCACAAATCATGTGGAGAGAAAAGTAGTGCTTGAAGTACTTTTGTCTCCGCGTGAATCATGTGGACACCGCGAGGAAAACACACGGACCCCATTATAGTCTATGCGGTCCGTGTGCTTTCATTACTCACCACTTTTCCATGCGTTTGGGATTCTGTTTGGGGGAGCCCCCAAGCGGACTTCCCTAATGGAATACCGAACACAGATGTGAACCAGGCCTAAAATGAAAGGGGTCATCTGGTTTCTACAATTGATACGCTTAAGGTAGGCCATCAATACTCACCGTACAAATGGTAGCAGCCAGTGTAGGTAGTGCAGCTCTGTACCTTCATTCGCCACTACTGTTTGTATGGTGAGTGAGCAGCGCAGATCTCCCATGCTGCCTCCGTACCAGTAATCTGTGGGGGTCCTGATGTCAGACCTCTGCAGATTTAAAATCGATGATCTACCCTAAGGATCATCAATCATAGAAACCAGATAACTCTGCAAAAAATTTATTTGTCTACAAATGTAACTATGCTTATATTCATGGGAAAACCCATCAGTGTGTTGTCATTGTGGCCACTCCTATATATTAACCTATGGAGACATTACAGAGGAGACTACTGCTGGGAAAAAAAAACTCAAAGTGGAGAAGCAGAAAAATAGTTTTTTAATTTGGCTGACCTGGCCAGTTCATTGGAATGGACGCCACATAAGACTACATTTTTCCTGCCCCCCTATAGTGATAGCCTTCCGTTAAAGGGGTTGTCCTAAGATTAATACTCACCCATGACCTACCTACGAGAAGTGATTTTTACTCCTCATACTCCCCATGATCAAGAGAATATTACTGCCATTCTATCCATAGTCTAAAGGACTAATGGAGATAGCCAATTATATTTCTTTGTTGGGCTCCTGATTTTTTTATTGAGTTTTTTTTTAATTAAAGGATTATGAGAAATTTAAGTACAGAAATTCAAATGCACACAAATAGCAAGAACAATATAGAATGTTAAAGGTGGTAAATGTATAGAAGGTTCTACTTAGTCAGCAGCGGCTCCAAACATCAGTAGACTGTGTGATAAGAAGTGTAAGGGTATGTGCACATGGAGTTTTTGCAGGCGGATTTTGGGGCGGAATCCGCCTGCAAAAACACCTCCCATTCATTTCATTGGGAGTTACTGACATTTTTTTTCCCCTAGTGGAAAAAAAAATTCTACATTCCCTATCTTCACGAAGATTCAACGGCTTGAGACTCCCTCCTGATTAGGCCCATTCATCTGCGCCTAATCAGGAGCGGATGCCGCAATGAGGTGCTGATGCACTGCATCGGCATCCCGTTGCGACTAGCCATGCGAAAAAGCAGAAAAGGTTTCCGTCATGTGAACTAATCCTAAAAGATATTCTACACATTGAATAGAACTACAGCACTACATATGTAACTGATGCTCATTCCAAACATGGACATGGGATCCTTAATGTAATGCTTTGTGTGGTCCCACCCCCTCCATTATGTACTAAACTACGAGAAAGTCTGCGGTTTGTTACTCAATCATTAAGTTTAATTACCTATGGAATGTGCAGTGTGTCAATGGCTGTGACTTTTTGCAGATTCACATGCCAGCAGCCATTATAAGGAATCTACTCACCTCCCGAGGCATATTCATCACCATGTTACAGAACACATTATAATAAACATATTAGCCTTGTTATGTAGGTTCCTTTTGTAACATACTTCTTATTGAAATCTTCAGGAAGTTTTTGCACTCAGACCCCTACCATCTCCTGTATGAAACACCGCATGAACTGTAAGTTGTTCCTCCTACTGCTGTAACCTCACCGAGGGCTGAAGATCCACCCCCAGTGCACCAAATGCCTCATTTGTATAAAGTTCCAAAGTTATTTATCTCCAAATCTACAAAACTGATAGCCATAACCAAGGTATGATATTTCTCACCGTAATGAGCTCTGTAACATGGTGGAGACAATTGGATATGCTTGGTGGAGGTGGTAGACGACAATAAACAAGCCATAGACAATCAAATTTTACTGATCAATCAGCAAACTGCAATGACTTGAATGGATGTGCAATGTTAAGTCACATCAGGACTGTGTCTTGACCACCCAGTGGCCATGACATGAGTCTTCACCTTTAGTCGGAAGATCCAGAACACACAGGCTAAAGGCGCTCATTCAATTTACCAACATGTCGGAAAAAAGGCAGATCAATTTCAATATAATTATGGGACATCAAGATTGTCTTGAGACCACATTATGTCGGTCCTGGAATACCGCAGCTTGAGTGACACTGTCAGTGTTGCTATATACAGTACCAATGACTGCTATGTAATGTATACAAGGTGGACGGATGCACAGATAGATAGAGAGATAGATCAATGGATGGATAGATAGATAGATAGATAGATAGATAGATAGATAGATAGATAGATAGATAGATAGATAGGAGATAGATAGATAGATAGATAGATAGATAGATAGATAGATAGATAAATAGATAGATGGATGGATGGATAGCGGCATATGTAAAAGGATAGATGGACAAACAGATAAACAGACTGTAAGATGGATACACACACGTCTGGATATATAAATCTTAGTATCTTTTATCGAAAGATCTGCTAGAAGACTAATAATCCTGCAGTAAACATGCATAGCTGAAAATGTCCTCACATGCTTGCGTGCCTCAAGATATGAAGTAATTTATTGCATTAATAACTACATACACATTTCATCCACTAGTGAACAGAACATCTACGCATATTTGTGGTTCACAAAGCCTTGATGACCCGTCTCCTAAATCTGATGCAGTCACCAAATCGAAAACTTGGCTTTAATTCTGATCAGTAATATAATTTAATAATTGTGTTTAATAAAAGCAGCCCATATAGGAAACTACATGTACATTATCCGATATTGAGCCGCAGCGACGGAGCACAACATCGCACGCTGTACTCTGACAACCTTCAGCTGCTTATGAAAAATTCAGGCAGAAAAGCAATGCAAAGGGTTGAAGGTATGGGTCGGACTGTGGTGATGAATTGGTTAATCAAGATGCAAGCACAACTGATCATTTTTCTTTCCATACCTTAGGCAAGTTCTCTACAGGGGTTGGAGCGGGCGTCAGTCCATTGCGTAAGAAGGAATCTCCTTCCCTTTGCACATCTAAAACAAGTTGAGCCAAGTCGTTTTCCTGAAACCGTGTCCGTTTTCCCAAAGCACCTGCAGGAAATGAAGACACAATTCACATCAATTTACTGCCTGTCAGGGAACAGTCCCAGCTCCTCTTTTTTGTCTTTTGCTAAAAAGAAGAAAGAAAATGCCGCCATTGAGACAGTTAACTCTTCCAGGACTGTGCATGGTGCATGCATCCACAGACACTGCAGGTGACAAGTGACCAGGTCTGTTACTTAGTCACTGTGCAGCATTGTAATGTTTCTATACGGCTCACACCTAATCATTCCGTGGGGACTCTCCCACTCAGCACAATGAGAGACGCCAGCTCGCACTCCTTTGTTCTCAATGTATCCAACATAAAGAATAACCACACGCATCTATAATGTTACCAGTCAGCTGTCTACGAAAACTGGATTTTAATTGACAAATAATGATCTTCTGACTATATTTCTCCTGTGTATAGACGGGTTTATTTCTGTGCAGGATCTATGATAAAGACGCTGATGAAAGCTAAAAATAAAGGACTATGACAGAGAGTAACTGTCTCTGCTATGAAAACAGTTATTGCTCAGATAGAAATCCAGTAAACACATAGTACATGTATATTACAAGGGGACACGGGGAAGTTCACATGTATAATACAAGGGGGGCACAGGGAGGTTCACATACACACATTATAATGTGGAATTGTCTGCAGCTATTCCATGCAATAGAGGCAAGAGATACTGCTATTGTAATATAGAACCTTGTACTATGAATATACAGTATATATACCACCAATCAATAGGTGGTCAGGCACAATATATTACAGTATATAGGCAGTCATTACATAATACAAATTTATATGTTACAAATGTAAAGTGAACTACTGAGCTCTGATAGGATTTTATTAGTTTTCTTTATTTATTTATTTTTTTTTACAGACATTGGGCATCTTTGGCATGACACATAAAAATTCGGTAGCCAATTTTATTTTATTTTTTTCCTTCAATATAATCTGCATTAATACATGTTAAATAAAGAAAAGGTTTAGAGGCATCGTTTACACTAGACTGTGTGGACTGACCAGGGGCAGCATATACACTAGACTGTGGACTGACCAGGGGCAGCATATACACTAGACTGTGGTCTGACCAGGGGCAGCATATACACTAGACTGTGGTCTGACCAGGGGCAGCATATACACTAGACTGTGGTCTGATCAGGGGCAGCATATACACTAGACTGTGGACTGACCAGGGGCAGCATATACACTAGACTGTGGACTGACCAGGGGCAGCATATACACTAGACTGTGGTCTGACCAGGGGCAGCATATACACTAGACTGTGGTCTGACAAGGGGCAGCATATACACTAGACTATGGTCTGACCAGGGGCAGCATATACACTAGACTGTGGACTAACCAGGGGCAGCATATACACTAGACTGTGGACTGACCAGGGGCAGCATATACACATTTTACGGTGGACTGACCAGTGGCAGCATACAGTATATACTAGACTGTGGACTGACAAGGGGCAGCATATACACTAGAACCAGGGGAAGGCAAGCTTCGTCACTGCAGCTGTTATAACACTACAACTACCAGAATGCATACTTACTCTGCAGTTTTTGGAACTCACATGGACGTGAATGAAGCATGTTGAGAGTTGTAGTCTCACAGCATCTGGAGTGCCGACGCTTGCTGAACCCTGCACTAGACTGTGGAATGATCAGGCGCAGACCAGGTGTCAACAACCTTTGGCGCACCAACTGCTGTGAAACTTCAACTCCCAACAAGGTCCATTCATTTCCATGGATGCTCCAAGAACAGCAGAACAAGTATGCATGCTGGGAGATGTAGTTTTACAACAGCTGGAGTGCCAAAGGTTGCATTGCAACTCCAATTCCCTGAAAATCATCATTTTCTTCCTATGCAAATTAGCTGAATAGGACTTTCTTATCCTGCTGGGACAAGACTCTTTACTCTAAATCTCTAAGTCTCCAATCTGGCTAGGCATGTCACAGCCAACAGTGACAAAATACAGTAGACTGGCCTAATCTTATGGGGCCACTACAGAAACAATGAAATATACCCATGCGAATGCCGGTCCTTCTGCTAGTGTTTTATGAAGACCTAGTCATAAGTGTTTGAAGTGATCCCCCAGCCTCGAGTTGCCTGCATTATTCAAGAGGCAGTACACTCACATCCTCCAGTGAGTGGCAGTGCACAGATCAAAGCAGGGAAAAATAAAAAAGGGACAGAAGTGGATTTCAGCACTGAATTCCACAGAAATTAAATTAATTGGGGCAACAAGATGGCTCAGTGGTTAGCACTGCAGTCTTGCAGTGCTGGAGTCCTGGGTTGGAATCCTGCCAGGAACGTCTGCAAAGAGTTTGTATGTTCTCCCCGTGGTTGCGTGGATTTGCTCCCATTCTACAAAGACATACTGATAGGAAAAAAACATCACATTGTGATCCCTATATGGGGCTCACAATCTACATTTATTAAAAAAAAAAGAAGAATTTCACAGAAATTAAATTTGTAAATAAAGTATATCCCGATATTTATTAATGACACTAATTCTGCCAGAAAATCAAATGTTTCTCAAACGTTTAGGTATGTCTTAAAGGAGACCCTTCACGTCCTCATGTATGTGCGGTTTTATATAATGCTGGAGTAGGCTGAATTCAGTGCACTATTGGCTTTCCAGGTTTTGCCCCGCTGCTCGTGATATTCGTGCCGTTAATTTTGGCACCGATATCTCCCCACTGTCAGAAGGACATTCCTCATAGCACTGTGTCAGTTCTGAATGAATCCTGCTTGAGGTTTGAGCAAAGGGTATTACAATTTAACCCCAAGCAGGAGATGTCCAGGGACAATGTCACTTTAAATGCTCGCAACTTTCACGTTAACTAATGTGCAGGATAACACTTGCAGCTGACAGCAAAGAGAGAGGAGAAAATTATTGTATTATTCTCCTGTCACTTCAGTTTTGCTCATGGTATCACCCCCATTATTAATCAGACTTGCCATTCAACTCCTTATATGTTGCGGTGACTCAGTGGTTAGCACTGCAGCCTTGCAGCGCTGGAGTCCTGGTGTTCAAATCCCGCCAAGGGCAAAAAAACATCTGCAAGGAGTTTGTATGTTCTCCCCGTGTTTGCATGGATTTTCATCCCATATTCCAAAAAGACATACTGATAGGGAAAAAAATGTACATTGTGAGCTCTATGTGGGGCTCACAATCTACATTAAAAAAAAAAAAATAATAATAATAAAAACTGATCAAAAGTGTTATGTATTCACAAAAATCTTATGTACCCACAAGGTCTCGTAAAGCTATGTTGAAATAAAATATAAAAAGTTATGAAAGTGCGAATGCAGAGAGGGATAAAATGTTATTGGTTTCAGGATAAAATGTGTTAGATTGCTTAAGGCTCCAGAGTGATTTGTGACATTTTTTGGGAGGGTTTTGCAATTTTAGGGTGACTGTTAATTATGGGAGGCACCTTGTGAATACAGCTTTATATAAATCCTCCCCTCTCTCAAGACAAATCCGTTAGGGCTCATGCACACGGAGTTAACGTGTGCGTATTTTAGCATAATACACGTGTAATAGAATACACGTGTAAATATAACACTCCCATTGACTTCAATGAAATCTTTTACATGCATAAAAAAAAAAAAAAAGCAATGCATTTTTTACATGTGTAAGAGATTTTATTGAAGTCAATGGGAGTGTTATTTTTACACGTGTATTCTATAAACGTGTATTATGCTAAAATACACTCGCACACATTACTCCAGACAATGTGGCAAGTTTTCCCCCTACTTTTAACCCCTGTTCCTAATTTACTTGGGAGCCAATATTTTGTCAAACACACTTACCCTCTGGGCCCAGTCCCTATCCATCCATCTGTTCAGGGCTGTCAGGCGTTTATCTGTTACTCTAAATTCTCTGGGTTTTGGGAGGGGTTTTCCCTGAGATTCCGCCCCACCCTCTGGTGTGCTATTTAAAGGGATTCTACCATTAAACTACCTTTAATGTCCATTTTGGGGTAGCCACTCTTGCAGTTCAATACAGGAGCTGGCCGGCGGCCATTTTGGGGTGGCCTCTCTATGCTCCTGTATAGAACTACAAGAGCAAGAGAAGCCAGAAGAGGCGGAGTTGCTGCAGAAGAAGGAGGCGGCACAGGAAAGAGCTCTGGGCAGCAATGGGGATGCGCTCATCGGTGTTTCAGCGCTGGGGCCCGCCCTCATTGCTGCGGAGAGCTCATTTGCATACCAGTTAAAACCGGTATTTCTACGGAACAGCGTGGCGGAGACCACGTCTAAAGGTAGGAGACGAATAGCCTTTCTTAAGGCTATTCCGACGTGTTCATTAGAAAAAAAAAGTAGTTTAATGGTAGAATCCCTTTAAGCTGGGTTCTGGCATCACCCCTAGTGCTCGCTATTCAGTTGAATCAGTGTCCTGATAGTAAGCATTCTCCTGGACTTGACCTCTGACCTTTGCCCCCTGATTTTGTACTATGTCTGCTCCTGTTTATGACCCTGGCTTGCCTCTAGACCTCCACTTCCTGAATTACCGTTTTGTACTGATTGACCATTCCTGTTACCGACTTGGCCTGCCTGACGTTTCCATTGGATTTCTCACTGTACTACCTTTCTCCCTTGGAGACAATCCTGGAGCGTATGACTATGCTTTACTTGCTACTGCCACCTGCGAACCACCCACCACAGCCTTCCGAATTCTAGGACCTTCACTGCAACCGAAAATATCTGTTGGTAAGAGATCTCAATGTCGTGTTTACTGTGATTTGTGGTGCGCTGTGTGTTTGGCGTTTCCTGACCTGTACCGCTATGCCCAGTAGTGCAGCCAAGCCCACCCCCACCATCTAGGGTTCTGGTCAACACCATTGTGGGGTTGGAGTTGGTGTGGCCTGGGAGGTGTTAAACACGGTGCCGCGGTTACCATTTAAATCTGAGTATCTAGTACTGGTTCTCGCTATGAGCTCAGATCTGCATCTGTTCCGTAACACTAGATTTCTCTTAGGTATACATCACCTTCGAGCCCTGCCACACCTCTTCTTTACATATATCCTCATCTATCCATGTAAGTACTGTATTTCTAGCTTATCTTTGTTATTTTCTCAGTTGTGTAACTTATTTTGTGCGGTTGTTATAATGATACCTAGATTTACTGCTCTTTATATGTGTCCTTATATACCTACCCAATTGCCAACATACCTGCCATATAAACAAGGGCAATATGGCCATTAATATTGTGTTGTTTTGATATTTGACATCATGACATTTTTGGATGCATTTTTGCATTCAGATTTATTGTATACATTATTCCTTGAAATTATTTATTGATTGATTTGCATTTTTACATTTATCTTTTATATACTCATGTTATTTCTCACTAACCCAGATTATTTTTGACTTGAGAAAGACACCGTTGGAGTGTCCAAATGTAAAGCCAATATATTTAATAAAACTCATAGTGGTTAGCTTGTAGGACAAATGGTTACATAGACAACCACATACTGCTGATGCTTCTTTGCGCCTTCTTCTTCATGCATGCCTCCTCTTCCTGCTATGTCCTCGGGTCCCGAAGCATGCTGCTTCTACTACGGCTACTGCGCATGCGCCCAGGCCATTTTTTTTTAGCAAATGTCAGTTCGCGAGCACCGGAGGAAGACGGGACCCGAGGACATCGCAGGAAGAGGAGGCGTGGATGAAGAAGAAGGCGCACCCTGAATGCCCGCCCCCCGTGCACGTTCAGTAAGTTTATCACATTCTGTTTGAGGGTTTTAGTTTAAAACGGGGGGGGGGGGGGGGGGGGTTAGTTTAATATAACATTTACGGTGCCTGAATAGCCTTTTTAAAGGCTAGTCACGCATATGTGGGCCCTATCAGCATGATTTTGCTGATAGAGCCCCTTAAATTTCGGAAATTATAGGACTTGTAGCTCTTCATAGAATTTAAGACCCCTCGGGCCATTTTGTGTTACTTTTCTACTTTCTCTTTTAGGTTGGTAATTACCTGGTATCAGCTTCACCTGTGATCAGCTGTTAGATGTTAGAGTCATTCTAGAAGCTTCCGATCGCCGAAGAGATATGTCTTCTCTTTTGGCAACTATCAACCAGTGGCAGGAATATGGGCTGTTTATAAGCAGCGGTTTTCTGTAGGGTCAAGCAGTCTTGTCATGACCAGCGTCCCACACTCCCTACTGTAAAAGACTGTTGCGGTATACTTTGGAGAGCTGATACCATGGCCTCATTTCAACCATATTACCATATGCATGGTATTTTTAGGTCTTGTGCTACTATGGTCTGGGGCTATTTTCTATAACTTGGACACAATCTCTCAATGTCAGTGGAAATAACCAAAGTTGGCATGGTACCAGGGGTGGAACATGAGGGGATGCAGAGGCCCAGGAGCCTAAGGGGGCCCATAAGCACTGGCATCAGTATTGAGATTGCAGCTTCCATCTGGCCCCTAAGCCAAGGAGACCCACAGATTACCCTAACCACACTAAGGTTGATTAAATGCCTTAGTTCCCGTAGCAATCTCTATGAAAATTTCGCTGTCGGAAAGAGGTCGGGGTCCCCAGACAAAAGATTGCACCGGGGCCCACAAGACTTTAGTTATGCCATTGTATGGAACAATGTACCTGCCTCTACCTCACTAAACAAATGCAGATCTGACCTAGGCCAGATAACAAACCATCAGCGCAAGAAATCACTAAAATTCTAAAAGCTTAATAGAGATGAATGTACACAGGCAAGTCCTAGCTACCAAAAAACTTTATATTAGTGTCCTTGGCGATGAATTTATTTCCACAATCCGAGGTAAATCTGACGGGGGTTTCCACATTCTTGTTTCTAGTTTCGAATAGTAATTACAGAATATTATCTGCAATAATGAATCTTCTAGCATTAGGCCAGGTGACATCCGCCCTGCCACATTCTGTATGCTGTAATAAAGTCTATAAATCTTAATCTACCTTCAGTAAAATGTAATAAGCATAATGTGTGTGCTCAGCTGATTGTGCCGTGTCTGGCCTAATTACTGTCACCAGGTGCAAATCCCTTCAGACGGGGAAATGTACAGCAGCTGCATTACCGGGCTCATGTGACCGTCACCAGACTCGCACTTTCTAGGAAGATTTTGCTTCGGAATACAGAAAACCATGCAGGTTTCCCAATGGAAAATATACTAGTTAACCCAATAACTGGGAAAAACTGTAGACTAATCTATCAATACCCGGGTCTCTGGAGGCTCGGAAACAGAGAGGGGTGTCAGCACAACAGCACATTGGCTTGTACTGCTTTATTCATTGTTCTAATTTTTATCATTTACTTTGTTTTATATAATTAGGAGAAAATTTTTACTTCTCTGTAAATTTGTGGATAATCCACAGAAAGTCTACAATAATTGTGTTTTAGAAGACTGACGGCAGAAAATTTTTGACGCAGATTTTGACTTTCCAATTGAACTGAATTTAGAGATCTGCACCACAGGTCTATATCAACAAAGAAAATTTCCAGGGCAAGTGAATGAGATTAGTTACTGTAGAGCTCTGCATTTGCCCTCCGTGTACAAAACTGAGCATAAGGTCATTCAAAACAGGTATAGAGTAGCAACAGGAACATTAAGGGCTGCCACCACAAGTGCGATATTAATGGAAGGATCAAGCCCGAACTAGATATGAGCGAGTACTATTCGAAACTGCTGTTTGGCCGCTTAACTCCCTGCGCGCCGGCTGAATCCATTCATTCTAATGGGAGTATACTATTCGAAACGGCAGTTTCCAATAGTACTCGCTCATCTCTAGCCCTACCCGGCATCACATGATTGTAGAATACTGTAGAAACGGTAAAATGAGACATTACAAAACAAATATGTATTTCACTAATGTATGATATATGATGTCAGCAAATATGGCAGCACATGACTTCATTACTCCTGTATATGGACAGGCCCAGGTAGATCTCTTGATGGCTTTGTCTGCATAAAAAGTCCATAATTCTGAAGTTTTTTGTTATGACTCCTGATATATTTTTTATCTTTTCTATTCTGAAATTTTTGAATGTTGTTTTTCTTGTATTATTATTGTATTATCTATGTTGATGTAACACTGAATTTCCCCATGGTGGGACTATTAAAGGATTATCTTATCTTATAAAGAACATGCTGAGGCCTCGTTCGCATCTGCGTCGGTAATCCGTTCGGGGAGTCCGCAAGCAGTGTACAGTGAGAGCACATGGACCCCATAGACTATAATGGGGTCCATGTGTTTTCCACACGAGTCATGCAGACAGGAAAGTAGATTGTGAACTATATTTCTGTCCGCATGTTCCATGCAGAAAGCACACGGACCCCATTATAGTTATTGGGTCCATGTGCTTTCACTATACACCGCTTGTTAATTTGTTCGGTAGTCCATTCGGGGGGGGGGGGTCACCATGCGGATTCCCCTGAACAGATTACAATGCAGATGTGAACGAGGCCTTAGCTTTATAGTATAGTGGAAGCTGTTAGTGTATAGGCTAGCTGCTACCCAGTATTCATCCCAGATCAGAAAAGGCAGTTGTCCAATGCAAGCAACTTTTTTTTCCTTTTGATGCAGAGAGACGTCCAGAGTCAAATCTGATACAAAAAAAAAATGCAGAAAATGTTTCAGTTCTGGTATCCATTTTTCTCTGGCTTTCCTGTACCAAGCCAGAAGGAAACTGCCCACTTATATATACCCAGACTTAGAAAAACTAAACCCAAAAAGGACACAGTTGGATACACACAAAGACAAGTCAACTTAAATTATTGAGAAAAAGCAGCAAGTAGCTCAACGAAAAGAAAGAAAATGATATGACAAGATAAACATATTTGATGGTGAAACATGACAATGGTAGCCATTCCTCAGTGGAGGCTTTAGGATTAGTGCTCGCTCAAACACTAAGCCTGACAGATTGTTTCATGTGACCCAAGCCTGTCAATTTTTATGTCTGACGCAGACCCGTCCACTATCCATTATATACGATCAATTATAGTGATTTTAACATCAACTGCCTTAAAGACTTCAGCAGCGAATCCAAGAAACACTTTGATTTTCTTACATTTTTCTACTACAGAAGGAAAAGAAAATGAAGAGCAACGGGAATGCGCTGTGCAAATGAATTATTATATAGGTGTAAAAAGTATAGAAAATTGGCCATATATTCTGTATAAATAAATAATGAATGAATGAATGAATTGTTAAATACCAAAGCCAACCTGTATGTGTGAGTGCAAGTGTGTGTGTATAAATGATATTATCGGTGTCCTTCTTCCATGCTGCCTTTTCACATCCAAATTCCTGATACCTAATGGTGAGCAGAGAATGTATTGGCAGCTCTAATCTCTTAGATGCCTCCATCTATTGCGTCCAGGATATCGACAAGGTTTGACAACTGCACTTAGATCCCTATTGCTAATAGGAAGTAGTACTGACAGCTATAATACACTGAAATACAAGAAATGAAAGAAATTCAGAAATGTTTTTGTTATTTTTAAAGAAAAAATCCTTTTATTTGTCAAAAAGTTACATACACTTCATAACTATACCACTGCAACAATGCACATGCCCGCGGCCACAAGAAAAAGTAAGCGGCCATTTTCTTGTGGCCTGTGATCACAAGGGCCCAGACATTCTCATCTGATCCTGATTTTCCTAAAAAGGAACGAGAACTACAAAATAATATAGAGAAATTCACTAATCCTATTAAATAAAGGAAACACACAAAGGAAACACACAGTTCCAACGAGATCTACCAGAATTTAAGGAGAACTGAGCCAAGATCAAGTGCATGATGGAATTAGTATCTCTGTATGACCTTAAGAGATAGCATTAGTATCCCTGTGGTGGAGGAGAAACATGGGTACTAGTTAAACCTAAACCTAGGGCTGTATGACACAATATTGCAGCCTGACTAGACCACATCTGTGATTGGATGCTTGACATCTCCCTCCCCACTCGACCAGGGCTTGCTAAGAGAGCTCCTGATGTTTTTTTACAGGTTTTTAGGGAATGTTAACTGACAGTTTCATTAAAAGTTTTAAGGGTTTATCTTTTTCTTTTGGGGGTATCCTTAATGTTTGCTGTGGGCATGCGCAGT
The DNA here is from genome assembly GCF_031893055.1 of Leptodactylus fuscus. Lineage (NCBI taxonomy): Eukaryota > Metazoa > Chordata > Amphibia > Anura > Leptodactylidae > Leptodactylus > Leptodactylus fuscus. The sequence goes on from NC_134267.1 coordinate 44,668,058, forward strand.
TGGCTCTGCCCGAGGCCTAAAAGTTTGAACCCAGCTCCAGAAGAAGACGCGCAGTGCGGCCATTACTGAAGAAGATGGAGGCGGCGCTGGAGATTTCTCTCGCAGCATTGGTGACGCCTCCAGTGCTGTTTGAGCACTGGGGCCCGCCCCCAGTGATGCAAGAGAACTGAATTGCATACAGACGAAAACCGGGATTTCTACCGAACGGTGGCGGGGAGAAGACATCTAAAGGTAGGAGAAGAATAGCATTTCTTAAGGCTATTCCTACGTGTGAACGAGAAAAAATGTGATTTTAATGGTAGAATCCCTTTAATACATGCGAATGCTGGACTTGTTCAGCTACTGTTCATTTCTGACTTTCACCTGATGGCAAATCAATTTAGTCAACTTTTACAAAAGTTGTTGCGTACCCCTGGTCTACAGTATATCCTGTCACAGAAGATCGCACAGATTTTTTCTGCTCTGATTAATATGCAGTATATTTATTATACTTATATTTACCAGCCAGGATATTTTATGCCTAAATGTTCTTTGTATTTTTCAGTTTTGTCATAATTGATGAATCTAGAAGCGATAACGTTTTTAATATTCAGTCTACATAGCTGCATTCTGTTGAACTGATGCTGCCACCTCTATGTGGACAACCTATATGTCAACGTCTTACGAACATAAAGAGGTTGTGCCACGTATACAAATCATTCAAACCCTATCTAGTAGAAAGAAAACAAGTTGTACCATTCAGACAAACCATTGAAACAGCCTTGGAACATGTTTAACAACTTCGGCTAAACCAGAGAAATTAATTTATAGTCAGCAGTTTCAGAGTTCTTGACCCAGAGCAAAACCAGAGATCTCCAAGATGTATTTAGAGGTAAAGTGAAGGAAATAAGTATTTGATCCCTTGCTGATTTTGAAAGTTTGCCCACTGACAAAGACATGAACAGTCTATAATTATAAAGGTAGGTTAATTTTAACAGTGAGAGAGAGAATATCAAAAATAAAATCTAGAAAATCCTATTGTATAAATTTTATACATTTATTTGCATTTTGCATAGAGAAATAAGTTTTTGATCCCGCTGGCAAAAAAGACTTAATACTCTGTGATAAAACCCTGGTTGGCGCGCACAGCAGTCAGACGTTTTTTTTTTGTAGTTGATGAGGAGGTTTGCACACATGTCAGGAGGAAATTTGGTCGACTCCTCTTCGCGTTTCATCTCCCATTGATGCGGTGAAGCAGTCCTGCGCCCTTATCAGAGAAACAAATCCCAAAACATAATGTTTCCACCTCCATGCTTGACAGTGGGGACGGTGTTCTTTGGGTCATAGGTAACATTTCTCTTCCTCCAAACACAGCGAGTTGAGTTAATGTCAAAGAGTTCAATTTTTGTCTCATCTGACCAATCTGGATGTTTCCGAGAGTGACTGGGATTCAGGTGCTGTGGTCAGAGGAGACAGAAAGTGAGTTTTTTGACATTAACTCAACTCGCCGTGTTTGGAGGAAGAGAAATGCTGCCCATGACCCAAAGAACACCGCTCCTACTGACAAATATGGAGGTGGAAACATTATGTTTTGGGGGCATTTCTCTACTAAGGGCACAGGACTGCTGCTTCGCCATACTAATGGGAGAATGGATAAACCCATGTAGCGTAAAATCTTAAGTGACAACCTCCTTCCCTCCGCCAGGACATTAAAAATGGATCGTGGCTGGGTCTTCTAGCAGGACAGTGACCTAAAACATATAGCCAAGGTAACATAGGAGTGGCTCAAAAAAAAAAAAAAAGAAAAAAGCACATTATGGTCATGGAGTGGCCTAGCCAGTCTCCAGACCTTAATCCCATAGAAAACTTATGGAGGGAGCTGGAGCTCCGAGTTTCCAAGCAACAGCCTCAAATGCTTAATGATTTAGAGATGATCTGCAAAGAGGAGTGGACCAAAATTCCACCTGACATGTGCGCAAACCTCCTCACCAACTACACAAAACGTCTGACTGCTGTGCGCGCCAACACGGGTTTTGCCACCAAGTATTGAGTCTTCTTTGCCAGAGGGATCAGATACTATATCAGATACTTATTATCAGATACTTCTCTATACAAAATGCAAATACATTTATACAATGTGATTTTCTGGATTTCATTTTTGATATTCTATCTCTCACTATTAAAATTAACCCACCCTTATCATTATAGACTGTTCATGTCTTTGTCAGTGGGCAAATGTACAAAATCACCAAGGGATGAAATACTTATTTCCTTCACTGTATACGTAAACATATATGTAAATATTTGACCTACCTTTCACAAACATCCTTTCCTATCCATTGGTTGAAAGTACTATAACTTGTAAAATGATTTTCTTCCAGATAAATTTAAAACCAATATAAGTTTTGCCAAAGAAGCCAAATATTAGCCAAGCAAGAAACTCTCGAAAGACAATGAACAAAAAAAAAAAAAATAGACGTACCCTGGATTGGATATACCAACCATTCTCATAAAAAGCAGATTAAGGAAGGTCTGGGGAATAGGGAGATAAGAATTTGACTTTCCAGCCAAACTATAGTTTTTGCTTGTTTTTGGCTGGAGATTTACATTTCTACTTCAAGGGTCAAAGTTTTCTAAGATGAACTTGTCCATGGAAATGTATGCCAGCTGGGAAATATGAAGTTTGTTAAACAATGAGTGACTTCGATATGAATGTATGACAGAATGATTAAGTGAATTATTATCTAATGGACAGAGAAGAATGTATTTGTATTACCACGCAGAACAACTAATACAAAACAAAACAGAGGTCTGGTAATTTTTACCGACTTTATACTGCATTCAATAAAGTGAATAAAGGTTTGTCATCTTTTCAAAGATCTTAAAAAGGCTTCATTTAAGCTAATAAGCAGTAAAAGCACCCACAGAGCAGCCCCATATGGTGCACTTTATGTGCACTGCAAACTGCTTTCTCTGAATGGTCGGTAGGGTCAAGCAGTACACAGTAAGGGAATTCAAGCTTATCACATTGATCTTGATCAACCAGTATTGTAGTGACTCAGCCCGGAGATGCTGACTAGTAGAAACCCATGCGATAAGCAGAAATTCTTTTGTTCCGCTCCACTAAGCTAATTGATATAACAAGTACAACAAACAGTGTTCAGTCCCCAATGTGTGTTTCACGGTTTACACAACTAACTTTGACCACTTATAAGTGAATAAATCTTAAATGGTTACTAACTTTTTCAGGTAACTTAGTCTTATTTAATAGAGCATGTGATTCCCGAACCAAACTGTAATGCAATTTAATTAAAAATTGTGCTATTTTGTGTCTGAAAAAAACCTCTCTAAAATTACTGCCACGTGCTGGCTCTCTTCTTGCTAATTTGCTGTTACCTCCCTGTTACCAACAAGGTTCTGTCCTTAGTTACCTTTGAAATCAAGAGTGGTTCACAGTGAGTGGAGGGAGGAGTTGTTATCTCTTCACACAGTGAATGGAGAGGGAAGGCGTTCTACTCATAGTCTCTACATGTCAGCACATAGCATTCCTGTCGGTGCGGCATTGCAGGAATCGAGAGGATACTACAGCTTCTACAATGTAAGGAAAGTTTACCAAGTACTTTTATAAAATTGTGACTAGTTTGTGTTATTGCTGATGGGATGTTAGTCAAATTGTGCTCAGATTTTTCTTTTTCTGTGTTTAAAGAGGACCTTTCACCACTTTTGGGCACATGCAGTGTTATATACTGCCAGAAAGCCGACAGTGCGCTGATTTCAGCGCACTGTCGGCTTTCCCGATCTGTGCCCGGTGTAAAGAGCTTACGGTGCCGGTACCGTAGTGCTCTATGGTCAGAAGGGCGTTTCTGACCATTAGCCAGAGACGTCCTTCTGCCTCGCGGCGCCAATCGCGCTGTGCTGTGGAGCGGGGAGGAACGCCCTCTCCCTCTGCTCACACAGCTCGTCCATAGACGAGCATTATCAGGAGCGGGAGGGGGGAGTGGTGAAAGTGGTGAAAGGTCCTCTTTAAAGAGGACCTTTCATCAGATTGGGCACAGGCAGTTCCATATACTGCTGGAAAGCCGATTGGCTTTTCCCAATCTGTGCCCCGGGTAAAGCGCTATCGGTCCCGGTACCATAGCGCTTTACAGTCAGAAGGGCTTTTCTGACAGTCTGTCAGGAACGTCCTTCTCCACAGCAGCGCCTATAGCGCTGTACAGTGTGAGCAGGGAGGAACACCCCCTCCCCACCTGATAATAGACTGTCAGGAACGCGCTTCTGACTGTAAAGTGCTATAGTACCGGGACCAATAGCGCTTTACCCGGGGCACAGTTCAGCTTTCCAGCAGTATATGGAACTGCCTGTGCCCAATCTGATGAAAGGTCCTCTTTAAGATCAGCTGCTCATATAATGCTGCTGTTCAGCTGCATTATAACCAGAATTTCTAGTTCTGTGTTCAAGTCCAACTAATGGCAACATCTACATGGAGTTTGTATGTTCCCCCTTTGTTTGTGTGGGTTTTGTTTTGTATACTTTTACATTTTTTCTAATTTTACAAAATAATAAAAGTATCATTTGTTTTGCGATCATATTCTTTAGACCAATAACCTTTTTTTTTTATCCCCAACACAAGTAATGAGTATCAGGCAGGTTTTTTTGAGGGACAAACTACAGATTTGATTGCTAGCACTTTGGGGTAAGTATTACTTTTTGTTCAACCCAACTCTCTAAAATAAAATAATTGATCCAAAACATAAATTTTGCAATTGACTATAATTTTTCATTAAATAGTGTTCTCTTTGCAGTATATTTACATGTTAATTTCATTCTGAGGGTTGATGTGATAACACATTTATTTTTTATGTTTACCTAATATTTGTCATTTTCTGTTGACAGATCTGTGTGAGGGCATGTTATTTACAGTACAAGCTGCAGTTTTCATGGGTACCATTGTGGGGTGCATATGAATTTTGATTGAATTTTATTTCATTTTATAGTACACAGGATCCACAAAAGACAGCAATTCAGAAATTTTTCTGAATGGTGTTCACAGTGTGGCATATTTGATATACTAAAGCATAAGTTTGTGTATTGCAAACTTTCTTCCCTTCATGATTACACTGATACTAAATTTTTATTTTTTTATTTTTTACAAAAATTTTTTTTTTAAATTAATCTATAAAAACAGGTTAACAGGGCTGTCATGGGGCTTGTTTTTTTGTTATAAGCTACAGTTTACTTCGGTACAGTTCTGGGATACATATAACATTTTGACAATTTTTTATTTTTTTTCATTTTTGGGAGGCAGGATAAACACATAACAGAAACTATGGAAATGTCCTGCAACAAAGATAATCTTTCTATAAGACAGATAACGGAGTCTCTAAATGTTTTAACACTGTAATACAGAATTCCACACGACTGATATAGAATAGTTCCTATAATAACAAGAGTGCAGCATGCAGTAGTCAATGGCATTTCTTTTCTCCCAGAGAAAGCAAGGATTGGGCATGTCAAAATCTCAGCAGCTTGATCTTAGTTTGGCAACAGCAGATGTTTCACATCAATGAACATGAAATATTATTGCACTGGATAATAGAAGGGGTCCCTGAATGATCATCTTTCCTGAACTATGGCTAGAGGTTAAACATTAGGTGATGTATGAATGCTACTAAAGGGTGGCAAGGTTATCTTAAAATGTAGTATGAGGTATTTAAAGAGGACTTGTCACCAGGTCTAAAAATGCTATTGACATACACCATTGAAACCATCTGACAGGTGTTGGCACACTTAGCATTTTGGTTATCCAAATCCGTTCTACCATTCCAAAGAATTACGTTTTTACTGTTGGTGCAAATTAGGGTAAACTAGTCAAGTGGTTACTGTGGGGTGGAATCTCCTTGTACTGTATGTCATGCACTGTTCCTGCCCATTTGGCTATCCCATAATTTTAAACAATCACTAAAAGTACTTATATATTTGAAAAGGCTTAAAGAGGACTTACACATGCGGTATTACATACCACTAGAAAGCTGATGTTCTTCACCGCTCAGTGTCATGGTTGGGCAATAAGGAACGCCACTTCTGACAGTACAGCGCCATAGACTCTACTGTCAGGAGGGACGTTCCTCACAGACTGTCAGAAACCCCCTTCAGACACTGAAGAGCTACGGTAACGGCACTGATAGCTCTTCACCAGGGGTACATAGCGGGAAAGCTGACAGTGCACTGAATTTGGCGCACTGTCGGCTTTCTAACGGTATATAATACCGCATTTGCCCGAGGACATGAATGGTCCTCTTTAAATGAAAATGGATAAACAAAACACCAAAATATTGAGAGTGACGCGGCCGATTAGATGCTATATGTCATTGAGACTTTCAGACCTGGTGATAGGTCTACTTTAAGTATATATTGCAGAAGGGAAGACAATAAGGCTCATCAATAACCTATGAGGAAGAGAGGAAAGGGAAATAACAAAAATGGAGGGTATTTTCCACTAAAACTATCTGCAGCCAAGAGGAACTCTTCTCTTAATATTCAGCGGTGGGGGAATATTAAACCATGGTGGGCATTCATACTGAAAGTGTAATGATAACATTTGTAAATAGCTAAAAGAACAAAATCCATAAAGAAAAAGGTCATAAGAAAATAAACATGGGACATGGAGGTGAAGACAATATTTGGGAAACCGTTTTTTTGTATGGGGGGGCGTTGCAAAAAAGATAGAAAAACGGGAATCTGCTAACCTGCACATTTCCCCCTTTTACAAAAACAGAATGAGCAGCAAAGACAAGACAGATCATCCCAAGGAACTGGTTTCCATGGGTTGATCTGTCTTGGTTTATCGGCTTATCACACTGTGCACATTGCTCCTTAATTTGAGAGACTGCTGGAGACCCAATCGAGAAGAGCCACCCTCTGTGCATCTTAAGTTAGGATATATATATGTATAGATATAAAGACAATGTTTAATGATCGTCCCTTTGGCAAGCAGATGCTGAAAATTTGGCCCGAAATCTTTGTCTTACAAAAATGCCAAACTGTTGTCAGACTAGGCAGACTGCTCTGATATTCTAGACCGTATTCTGAGGTTAAACAAATAGTGACATAATTATCCTGTACTGAAAACGCATCCTTAAGTTTGAAGAACTATGTCTTAGATTATAGACGGAAGGTAATACAGAGGTTTCATTACTGGTGACACGGTAAGACTGTAATGATATCAGTCAGAATAAACACTATATTTAATGAGTAGAAAAGTATAAGGAAATGCTAAGCACAAGATGTGACTGTGGCAATGCTAGGGACACAGGAGCTAAGACATGCACATTATAACAAGTAGGGAGTGATGGCAACTCAAAGGTGCTCGTTCAGTGGCCACTGGTCCCCCTTTTCCATTTGTGAACTATAAAGGCTATCTGTTAGCAGTACGTAAAGGGAACATGATAATGCGCTATAATCTGCAGGCAAGATGAGCTCGGCAGACTGGCAAACTGTTTTATGGGAAAAGATTAAAGTATAGTTTGTCAATTATTTTTATTTATATTTATATATTTGCTCTTTTAATGCTGGGTCTTATATCCTTGATCCTCTTATATATACAGAATTATGTATATTCTTGATATTGCATTGTAATTTTGTATTCACTTTGAAGTGTTTTACACTTAGTCTAGTACACTGCACTGTTCTCCTAATTATATCCTGGAGAATAGATTTGCATATTTTTTTACCCAGAATCCCTAGCGGAGCAGGAATGACTTGTAAGTCTCTGTACTGCCTATGTAGGTACACACTCTTCCTAATGTGTATGATTATCCCCTGACCCTGGTCTATAGTCTCTCACTCTGCCAAATCAGTATCCCTGCGCTATGCTGAGGAGGCCCAAAAGACCAAAACAGCGCCGTCCATAGCTGGGAATCTGTTCCTTTTGGAATAGAAATACTAATTTGGCAATTAAATCTGCATCATGATAGTAGACTTATTAACTGAGTCATGCATGATGTTAAGGATGCTGCCCTCTAGAGGGCAGCACACAGAGTGCACTGTTCTCCTAATTACATCCTGGAGAATAGATTTGCATATTTTTTTTACCTAGTTACAATTGGTCTTATTTGATGGACAGCCCCCTGTGCATAGAGAGATAGCTGTCAATCACTGATAGGACCGCCCATTTGACTATATGAATTTTTTAAAGCACAGAAAGAGCAAAGATATTAATTTTCCCACAAAACTATATCAGTATCAGTCTGTTCAGCTAATCCTGCTCAATGACAAGCTGCCTGCAAATTTGACTGCATTTTAAGGCTGCGGTCACACTAGCGTTCGGTTTCCCCCATTCCACCTAAAATATGAGAAAAGTCCTGCAAGCAGGACTTTTTTCGACTCCAATTTTGGATGGAAACCCAACAGACCCCACTGTAGTCTATGGAGTCCACATGTTTCTACAGATAACCACTTTTTAAGCGAATAGGGTTTCCATTTTTCCGAAGAACAGAAGCCCGAATGCTCGTGTGAACCTAGCGTTAGAGTGACAGGATCACTTCAACAGCAAGGCAAAGTCCCGACAGTCCTGGGCACCTGTGAGTGCAGGGCAGCAGAATTGTCACAGTTTGGAAGTTCCTAGCGTCCTATAGCTCTGTAAATTCAGATCACATTAGCCACAGTCAGGTCTGGAAATACATCATATACCATGGGGACCACAATTCTCACTCCAAATGTGTTTGTGTGAAAAGGCCATTACATGGAGAGAGAGCATTTTTGTTTTTATATATTTTGAAGTGACCTTGCAACATAAAAGTCTCCTTGGTTAATATGGATAGGAATTAAGGTTATTATAACCTACGTACAGCTTTAAGTTCAGCAAAGCGTCTGTAGTGGTTTTATAGTTCCTGCCTGAGGAAGATTAAGTAAGGACTAAGAACTTGTGATTATGTCCCTTGACTATACAGATGGGAGACAAAAGCCGATGGTGACCCCTAGTGTCCTTGTTTTATCTTAATAAACAACAATAGATGGTAGCTGTACTTGTAAAGCTCAAGCAATATACAAATACTAAACCTCTATATACAACATGAAATATAAGGCACATGTTGTGCATTGTATATAACATACAAAGAACCCTGGTTGTCAGTTATGCATGTTCCAATTCTTTATCTTGTGCATCACAAGATAAATAGCAATTTCATTGATGCCAGGGAACAATAACATCTGACCCAACTTTATTTATACCATCTGTAGGGGTTACATTTCCACCATGTACCTGCTCTTTCGGATGGAGACAAAAATAGGGATACACTGCAACATATACTTTTTTTTTTTTTTCCTTTAACATTGAGGACTATGGAAGGCATACACAAACAAATTACCAGAATTACCTAAATATAGTATGCGCTGCATACAGATTGATAAGTATTGACGGTTTGGTCAAAAGAGACGGATTATGGTATGTGCTGTATAACCGTTTGTGTCGGTTATTTTTTTTAGACTGATTCGTGACAGGCGGATACCAGCGTATTATTACAATAATAATAATAATAACTAATAATAAATATATAAATATATTAATAAAAATAATAATAATAAAAAATTACACTAAATAATGAGACATATTAGAATGACTGTCCAATAACCATAACAATTTATTTATAGCTTATGTAAGAAAGTGACATGGCCAGTCTCACTTGAAAGTTGTTCTAGAAAGTCATTTATCCCCTATCCACAGAATCGGGGGAACATGTCAGATCACTGAGGGTCTCATTGGTGAGACCCCCAGAAATTAGGGGAATAAAGGGATGAAAATTCCCCCAAATGTTCCATATGAATGAAGCGCTGGTGTGCTTGCATGACTTGCACTTCTATACAAGAGCCTGCTGAGGTCACCTGCCCAGCAGCCCTATAACGTGAAGTTTTTGGGTGTACAAGCCCTTTAACTATGGCAGAATCCTGTATTTTAATCCTGTAAATTCCTATGAAATCTGCATATAAGGAACACAGAAATACTAAATAACTCATATTTTAATCCTAAACACAGTAAGTCTTTGTAAAAAAAACAGAAATGCTATGTTCTTCCAGGCACCGATGAACAACCACTTGCCTATGGGCCCCTGTAAAGAACACCACTGATGAGATGCTGGCATTTCTGTGCAGAGGTTTCCGAAGTGCCAGAACATTCCTATGTAATTTGCCATGTTGAATTAATTGAAAACACTAGAGGATCTACCACCAAGTCTTGGCGGCCGGTTTGGTTCTGCTGTGCACACACATAGGAACATTTTAACTTCGGAATTCAGAACACATCCAAAAGACAATTTACACCATCTTTACGCATAAACAATAAAATAATAACATACATAATATGTTCCAGCGATGTGAGCATACAGTCTCCAATAGAGGACCTGTCACCACCACCACATGGTGGTTTAGAATGTGCAGTACTTGCATAAAACCAGAAATAACAATTCTGGAACATCTTGGCTTGGAACTCTGTGCTGTTCCTATGTTATTCTTCCTAAACATTGAGTCCTACCATTCTACTTTGTCCCAATATAGAGAGCATGGACTGGAAAAGTTTTAGGGTCTGAGATTGCCAATTCTAATAATATTCAATACTTATTACATTATTTTTTAGTTTATGCATTATGTGTTTGTATTTGTTTCCACTATTAGTATATACACACGTGGACAAAATTGTTGGTACCCCTCATTTAATGAAAGAAAACCCCACAATAGTCAGATATATAACTTTAACCTGACAAAAGTAATAATAACCAAACTACATGTTGACGAGCCACAAAACTTTGGGAGAATGTTCCATGGACAGATGAGACAAAAATCGAACTTTTTGGCAAGGCACATCAGCTCTATGTTCAAAGACGGAAAAATGAAGCCTATCTTGAAAAGAACACTGTCCCTACTGTGAAACATGGAGGAGGCTCTGTTATGTTCTGGGGCTGTGTTGCATCTGGCACAGGGTGTCTTGAATCTGTGCAGGGTACAATGAAATCTCAAGACTATCAAAGGATCCTAGAGGGAAATGTGCTGCCCAGTGTCAGAACGCTTGGTCTCAGTTGCAGGTCATGGGTCTTGCAATAGGATAATGACCCAAAACACACAGCTAAAAACACCCAAGAATGACTAAGAGGAAAACATTGGACTATTCTGAAGTGGCCTTCTATGATCCCTGACCTAAATCCTAGGAAGGAGCTGAAACATACTGTCTGGAAAAGGCATGTTTTAGGGCTGATTTGCCGCATCTGGCACAGGGTGTCTTGAATCTGTGCAGGGTACAATGAAATCTGAAGACTATCAAGGGATTCTAGAGAAATGTGTGGCCAAGTGTCAGAAAGCTTGGTCTCAGTCACAGGTCATGGGTCTTGCAACAGGATAATGACCCAAAACACACAGCTAAAAACACCCAAGAATGGTTAAGAGGAAAACATTGGATTATTCTGAAGTGGCCTTCTATGAGCACTGACCTAAATCCTAAGAAGGAGCTGAAACATGCCATCTGGAAAAGGCCCCCTTCAAACTCGAGACAACTGGAGCAGTTTGCTCATGAAGAGTCGGCCAAAATACCTGCTGAGAGGTGCAGAAGTCTCATTGACACTTACAGGAATTGTTTGATTGCTGCGATTGTCTCAAAAGGATGTGCAACAAAATATTAAGTTACGGGAACCATCATTTCTGTCCAGGCCTGTTTCATGTGTTTTATTTTTAAAAGAATTCTGCTGAAGCGAAAAGCAATGTCTGACTTTCATTTGTTCATTTTCATCAAATTTGTATTTATTATTACTTTTGTCAGATTCAAGTTATTTCTGTGACCATTGTGGGTCTTTCTTTCATTAAACGAGGGGTTCCAACAATTTTATCCATGTGCGTAATATATATATATATATATATATATATATATATATATATATATACATATACATATATATATATGTATATATATATATATATATATATATATATATAGTGGTCTTTAGATGATATTGTTTACGCATTGTTTTAACCTGTGTTCCAGTTTCGTGATACTGTATCTCTCTCAGGCAGCCTGCCATGTGTTCTCTGTAATTACTCTTTGTTTCAGCTCTTAGGACTCTATATGCAAACTCATACATTCTTTTACAAATAATCTAAAAGTTATTTAACTTTATTAATTTCTGATTGTTGTGGATCCAACTGTGCTGGGAATACCTTTAATACTGATATAAATACTACAAGAATTTGTAATGCAACTTTCTCACAATGGACAAAAAGCGCAGTTGAGTAGTAAACTAAAAACACTATGCTTTATGTTCTAATGATATGTGGTCTTCCCCATTTGTTTATTGGACTCTCTTTATCTATCCACAGGATATTCAGTGTTATTTCAGTGTTAATATGTTATATTTCAATATTGCACGTTTTCCGTACTTAGTGGATTCGAGAGTTTTAAAAATTGCTGTTAATAGGTGATAGATGACACATAGAAAAATCTTCTTTTATTATTAAATCTAAATTGGCACAGACCAGGCCAATACATATCCTGGAGTCCAATGTGGATATACTTTTTAGCATTTTTTTATATTTAAAATTTTTAACACAAAAATATTGGATCTGATTTTTATCTGTCCAATAAATATCTAGCTTTATGTCTTTAATAGGACAACCAGTATACGGGAAAACAGACTCTTACCAGTTAAATTAACTTGAAGCTTGGTCATGTTCTTGGCATGGGTAAGATGCTCCTTTGCTTTCTTGTATTCATAGAAATAGAGAGACACATATCCACATTCAAGTTGGAGCTGAACAAGCAAGTCTTGAGCTCCATTTTCCAAAAATAGCTCTTCAATTTTTGGTACTAAGAGAAAAGTAAAAAACAGAATTACTTGATGAATAAATCTGTTATGAAGATGATCTATATAAATACACAACTTTCTTAAAATCACATATCCAATCAATGGCATCTCTGCTAAGATTGCAAGAGGGCTGAGACAACTGTATGACAAGGCAGATTTTTGCTACAGTCAATACAATTCACCATATTAGAAAGAAAAAAAATGTATTAACAAATGTACACCCCATACTGTAACGTAAGATTGATGTAGCATTGTCTCCTTTACCTATTCCCCTGAACATGGAGAGAACTAGAGCCATGTATTCCTCTGCCCCTACAGCAGGGTCTCAGCCTGCACCTACCACCCCCCTCCACCTTAGATGGTCATCTGCGGCCAGGGGAGGGATGTAGTGAGTTCTCTTCATTTGCTTCGATCCAGCTGTATAAAAAGCAGCCGGATAACAGAACAAGAGCCCCCGACCTGGAACTGGGACCGGCAGAGCAGAGAGCCACAGTCTGACCTATTACTTTCCAATTTGTACACTGCAGTCAGCATGAGTGCACTACTTACCTCTCCTTTACCCTCATGCTCCGTCTTGCTTCAAAAAAGTGGAAAAGCACAACTGGGTAGCAGTGAGGTAAGTACCATACTAATAATCCCATTTGTATGAGGACAACAATGGGGGCTGGGCACTGTATGGGAGACACTTGTACTTTATGAGGTCAATGATGGGGACCTTTTATACTGAATTTATGCGGTAAACTTTGAGAACCCTGCTCTACATTTTGATCAGTGCTGCTGTGGAACATTTAATATTGTGTCGGGGAGGGGGGCTATTGTGGATCATTTAATACTGCGTGGGGAAGGGGGCTACTGTGGAGCATTTATTACTGTGTGGGGAATAAGGTCTATTGTGGAGCATATAATACTCTGTGAGGGAGGGCTGCTGTAGAGCATATAATACTGTGGGGGGCTAGTGTGGAGCATATAATTCTGTCCAAAGTGGAACATATAATACTGTGTGGGGGCCACTGTGGGGCAAATTGTACTGTGTGGGGGTCCCTTCACTATTATATTACAAAGTATCTGTTTTATAGCAGAGGTGCTATATGCACAGTCTGTAATAACATTGCACGGTCACTATAAAACAGATCCTGTGCGATGTAAATAGTGAACATTAATTGTTCAAAAGTACTAAATGCGGAGGCCTTTACCTTTTAGAACAAGCCCTGTAAATCCCCATTCACATGACTGGAATTTATGGGTCCGTATAAGACCACAATTGTGGATCCGCAGAGTATTAAGGTTAAATTGCCGTGTTGGCACTTTAGTGGGTTTTGGGTTGCAGTTTGGGCACTCAGTCTCAAAAAGGTTCGCCATCACTGATTTATGGGGTCTGTGGGTGTCCATGGGAAACCACTTTTTTAGCAGTTGGGCTCTCAGTTTTTGGGTCCCTATATGGAAGCGAACAATGGGGAGATGAATGCTAGTGCGACCCTAGCATGACAGTCCACTGCATGGTATAGTATCACATACTATAGTACTATAATAAATTATTGTATTCCTCGAGGGATATTGACAGGTCCAAAAATATGCCTGCTCCACTAGCTACCACCTTGCCTTACGTCCAGTTCAGAAAAAATATTTAGAACTGTAATAATAATTGGAATTGTAAAAATTAATATATTATAATTTAAGATTTAGAATATAGAATATATAAATATAAAAAGAAAATTTTTTGTAAATCGTCTACTACAGGTTCCTAAATCTCTTAAGTAGAAGGAAGCAGTAGAAATCTACACTGCTGTTCAGGTCTGTTTCCCAGGATTGAATGCTTTGCACCGTGATATTGCTCTTGTTCTAAGGGCTTCATGGGTTACAAATTGTCAAACCTAAGATTTACATGATAGCACAAGATACTATACTATATCTGTGACCTACAGATAACCTGCTATCCCTAATGTCTGATACCGCTGGCATTTCTTATTTATTATAGTGACCTAATGTGCAGTTACTGGAATTTATTATTTCTCCAACAACCAGTCAGGTGGACCCTTGAGAGCTGTTCCTTAAATAAGATGAGCCGGTAAACTAACACACATCCATGAATGATAAGTCCAGGCTTACCGGTGATTTCATGGTGTTTGCCCTTTATGTGCAAATGCTTTGCTCTTCTTGCAGTATATATTTTAGAACTAAAGACTTGTAAAGTACAGCATGCCTGATGTTCTCACACCATTTTATAAGGCCTTGAGGTGTACTTCTAAATCTGTTAACCTCTTAAATAAAAAAAGGAAGAAATAAAAGAAATATGTATTTCCAGTCTCTGGGGTAGAGCATAGCTAGGTCAAAAGCAATTCAGGTTAGATTCACATCTGCGTTGGAGTCACTCTGCCGCAGATTCTGACTAAAATCGGCAAAGAGAAACGTCCTGCAAGGTCTTTTCTCTCCTCCGGTTTCTGTATAAAACTGGTGGACTCCATTATGGTCTATCCGCGGGTAACTGTTTCTTAAGTGGACAGGGTCTCTGTCTTTTGGGTTTCAATGTGGACCCGAATGATAATTGGGAACCTAGTGTAGAATATACAGAAAAAAGTACTATTTTATATTTATGTACACACACTGTGGAAAAGTTAGCTCGGTAGAAGCAGTGATGAAGACCCAAACAGTCAAGTCAGGGACAAAATATGAAGCAAACTGGTTTATTTAGAAAAAAAAAAATAAATAAATAAACCTTGACCTCAGGCACAAAAGGAGCAAAACAAATTACAGCCTTAACTTCAGGCAAAAGCAAAATTAAAAAACCCTGCTCGTCTGAGCAACTAACTAAACAGAACTGATAACCTAACTATACATGTGGCTTACTACCAGCCACACGAAGTAAACAAGCACAATATTGTCTCACCGGACTCAGGGTTACAGGACAGAACCACACGCCTCCCTTCACTCCATGGAACTGCACTGCAATACAAGAGCTGCAGAGTTTTCTGGCCCAGTAATGAGCCAAGAATCTCCACCTGGGCTGAGGCCTAATCCAGATCCGCCCTGGACCACAGATATGTCAGAAACCAGGGGCTGATATATCTGGACTGCAGCACTCTGCCTGTCACCTTCTCACAACACATACATAAAGTCATGAGTAGTCACACCCATCTGAAACATTCAAGAGTGTGTTTACAGAATGTCAAAAAAGAGTGACAACAGAAATGACCTTAGTGAAGCAAATGTTGCTACTCATCAGTCTGGGAAGGAGTATCGGGTGATTTCCAAAAAAATTGAAGTCCATCATTCAACGATGAGTAGGCTTACAAGCAGAAAACATTAAATGCAGCTGACAATCTTCTTTGGGGAGGATTTTTCCTCCTCAGGCCCCTTTAAAGGGAGTCTGTCAGCAGTAAATGTTCTAAATCTAATCCCAGTACCTTGTAGAAGTGATTCTTTAGTTTTCAAATATACATTTGTTATTCAGATTTAGAGACCCATTTTCATGTGAATTTCCATTTTAATAATATGTAAATGTAGAGAAAAGTGGTTTGGTGACTAGAGATGAGCGAACACTGTTCGGATCAGCCGTTCCGAACAGCATGAATGGAAGCACCTGGCACGGCGACCGGCCGCCGGCAAAGTGTACGCGCCAGGTGCTTCCATTCATTTCTATGGGAGCGTGCTGTTCGGAACGGCTGATCCGAACAGTGTTCGCTCATCTCTATTGGTGACGAGTCTTTGCTTGCCTGGGGTTTGGTCTCAGTTCTATATTCCCATGCAAAGCACTTTTCCCCTCATTTAATCAAAACCGTTGAGAGCATATGTATACCCGACACCATCACCGAATGCATGAAAGGATAAAAATTCAAGATTTCCACACAATCTAGACTAATTGTTAATGTATAATAAGCTTGAGTTCATTCTAGGTGACAGATTCATTTGAAGGTCTTTGTGGCAGGAACACTTTAAAGCCCATGAAATGAATAGCACCATATCTTGAGAACGAACTGCAGAAAAGCCCTGTAACAAAATCCTTCTTCAGAGAGATCTTATGATTTCTGGATAAAAACCTTCATTTACCTTTTGCTTTCTGACGAGTATTGTAGTTGGCACATCAATAAAAAAGTAGAAAATTAAAGATTACAATCTGCAGCAAAGGGATATTTTACATTAGGCTGCTCTGCTCGACACACCATACTACTTGCTGCTCATTGCTGAACAAAGAGCGGAAATAAGAAATTTTATATGAAATAAATGGAAGCTTGTATGATGCTGGGCTCAACGCATACAAAGTGAGCTAATACCTGGAAGATAGCGGACCAGCAGGGTAGTAGGCAACTATGTCAAGTAGTTCCAACTATTACAAGTACACACAACACGGAGAGAGGAGATAGTCAATGTTTTTGTTAATTTGACCGACATATTGAAAATTGCATCATGCTAAAATTTGCACCAGTAAAGGAAATTTTCCAAGCAAAAAAGACTGAGAACAGGAGGAATGTTAAATAAGGAAATAAGAAATTATTATCTTTTTGGATCCTCTCTGTTTGTGTCTGGTTCCAGTAAGGGCTCGTTCACATCTGCGCCCGGTCTCCGTTCTGCAGGTTTCCGTTTTCTGCACAAAACAGAGGCAGGAGACAGAAACCTGCAGGACTCTTTCTCACCCATTCATTTGAATGGGTGAGAAAGCTGTCCGGCTGTGAGCGGCCGTGTTTTATGCGCTCCGCCATGAAACCGGGTTTTTTAATCTGGACACAGAGTTGGACATGCAGTACTCTGTGTCTGGATTTTAAAAAACGGTTTCACGGTGTAGAGCATAAAACGCTCACCGCCGCTCACGGCCGGACCCGGTCTGTGATTTCCGTCTTCTTGCATGCCAAGCCAAGCCAAGAATCTACACCTGGGCTGAGGCCTAATCCAGATCCATCCTGGACCACACATATGTCAGAAACCTGGGGCTGATATACCTGGACTCCAGCACTCTGCCTGTCACCTTCTCACAACATATACATAAAGTCATGAGTATTCACACCCATCTGAAACATTCAAGGGTGTGTTTACAAAATGTCAAAAAAAGAGCGATAACAGAAATGACCTTAGTGAAGCAAATGTTGCTGCTCATCAATCTGGGAAGGAGTATAGGGCTATTTCCAAAAAAATTGAAGTCCATCATTCAACCCAGTAACATAGTAACATTAAACCCAGCTGACAATCTTCTTTGGGCAGGATTTTTCCTCCTCAGGCCCCTTTAAAGGGAGTCTGTCAGCAGTAAATGTTCTAAATCTAATCCCAGTACCATGTAGAGCCGTGAAACCGGGTTATTTGATCTGGACACAGAGTCAGACATGCAGTACTCTGTGTCCAGATTTTAAAAAAACGGTTTCGCGACGGAGAGCATAAAATGCTCACGGCCGGACCTGGTCTGTGGTTTCCGTCTTCTTGCATGCAGAAGACGGAAACCACAGAACGGAGTGCCGAACGCAGGTGTGAACCTAGCGTAATGGGCCAACGAAGTCGCTGGCCTCAGTGTTTTAATTGTGGTAGTCGGGCAAGGCCTGGTTCACATCTGCATTTCGTATTCCGTTCGGGGAGTCTGCTTGGGGACCCCCCCTGAACGGAATACCTAAAACATTAAAAAGCAGTGAGCAATAAAACCATATGGACTCCATAGACTATAATGGGATCTGTGTGTTTTCCGTGCGGTGTCCGCACGTATCATGCAGAGACAGCACTTTTCTCTCCGCAGGATTTGTGCGGACACCGCGCCGAAAACATACAGACCCCATTATAATCTATGGGGTCCATGTGGTTTCTTAGTTCACCGCTTTTTAATGCGTTCAGTATTCCGTTCGGGGGTGGGGGGGGGCCAAACGCAGATGTGAACCAGGCCTTAGTCATCTCTGAGTGGTTCCAACACAGAATAAAGGGGGATGAATAAGAATAGATTAAACATTTTGCATTTCAAATTCTGACCCGCCCTAAACTAATTTTTTGGGGACCTATAAAACCCATTTGAAGGGAATCTGTCGCCTGGTTTTATCCTGTCCTATCTAAGAAAGTAGGAAATTACTTCACTTTTTATAAAACAGCCCAAAAACTCATGAGCAGCTGGCTCTTCCTACTATGCTAACTGCCTATTTTCATGCAATATGGTAAAAAAAAAAAGTAGCTAAAATAAAACGTATTGTTAAGGGAACAGTCTAGTTTGGAAGGAAGCCAGGGTTGTAGAATTCATATCTATGCTCTCCCATATAAAAACTGTTTGGGCATCAATTGACTAAACCTCATTAATTGAGCATCTTGTCTGTGAAATAACTTCTCTATGGCTCGCTCCTCACTGGTGAACAAAGAGCAAAATTAACACATTTTATGTTTAAAAAAAAAAAAAAAAACTAGATGATTGTCGGACATAACAAGTGAGTTTACGTTTAGAAGACAGTGGCCCACGAGTGATCTAGAAGTTTAATGTAGCTACACAGCATCTTTCTTTTTTGTTCCAGATATGTGTTTCATGATGACCAGGCTTTCAATGCAATACTGTTATGTGATAGTATGTCACACAGAGACATTCAACATAGATGCTGTTGTGTAGTAAATTGCAGCCTTTCGAGCATTTTGCTAGCATATTGTAACATTATATTGAACTGTTTTTGTAAGAATTTGGAGTTCTTAACAGAATTCTAAAAGTTATGGATTATCACATCCTTAACCCCTTAAGGACCAGGCCATTTTTTGGTTTCGCATTTTCGTTTTTCCCTCCTCACATTTCAAGAGCCATAACTTTTTCATTTTTCAGTTCACAGAGTCACATGATGGCTTATTGTTTGCGGGACAAATTGTACTTTGTAATGGCACCATTCAATATGCTGTGCAATGTACTGGGAAGCTGGAAAAAAATTCAGAATGAGGTGCAATTGGAGAAAAAATGCATTTGCGCCATTTTCTTATGGGTTTAATTTTTACAGGGTTCACTGTTTGGTACAAATGACATGTTACCTGTGTTCTACGTGTCAGTACGAACGCGGTGATACCAAATTTATATAGTATTTGAAATGTTTTGATACTTTTAAAAAAAATGATAAACTTTGCAAAATAGAAAAAAAATTTGTGTCATCATGTTCTAACACCTGTAACTTTTTCATATTTCCATGTATGGAGCTGGTTGTGGTGTCTTTTTATGCGGGACAAGATGACGTTTCTATTGATACCATTTGGGGAAAGATCTGATGGTTTGATCACTTTTTATTCAATTTTTTATAAGAGGCAAAGTGTTGAAAAAAACGCTTTTTGGCTGTTTTTATTTTTTTTGCTGCTACGTTGTTCGCAGTACGGGATAAATGTTTTAATATTCTAATAGTTCAGGCATTTTGGAGCGCAGGGATACCTAATATGTTTATGTTTAATGTTCTTTAATTACTTTTATAGCTAATCTAGGGAAAGGGGGGTGATTTGAACTTTTATATTTTTTTTATTTTTTTAATACTTTTAAAAACTTTTTTTTTTCTTCTGTTACATTTATGATCAGACCCCTTAGGTACCTTGAAACCTAGGGGGTCTGATCGCCCATACTATTCACTGCAATACTACAGTATTGCAGTGAATAGCAAAATCGCAGCACTTCTATTAGACGATGCCCCTGGCATCGTCTAATAGAACTAATGCAGGGACAAGCCTGGAAGCCTTCAATAGGCTTCCGTCTGTCATAGCAACCGATCACCGCCCTCCTGTGACGTTCAGGAGGGCGGCGATCGGGGAAACATGGCGGCGCCCATGCCGCCTGCTCTGTTTACACGCTGCGGTCGCGTTTGACCGCAGTGTGTAAAGGGTTAACAGCAGCGATCGGCTCGGGCACCGACCGCTGCTGTTATTGGCAGGTCCTGGCTGTATGATACAGCCGGCATCTGCCGTGTATGGAGCGAGCTCAGCGTGTGAGCTCGCTCCATACATCCCCATGCGACCCATGACGTACAGTTACGTCAAGGGTCGCTAAGGGGTTAAGATAGCAAATTATATTAGATGGTGAGGGTCTAACTGTCAGGACACCCACCAATCTCAAGTGAAAATAGACCATAAATAATTTTTGTGCCATAACTCCTTTAAAGAGATTCTACTATTAAAATCAAATTTTTTCTCGTTCACACGTAGGAATATCCTTAATAAAGACTATTCTTCTTCTACTTTTAGATGTCTTCTTCACGCCACCGTTCGGTAGAAATCCCGGTTTTCGTCTGTATGCAAATGTTCTCTCGCAGCACTGGAAGCGGGCCACCGCACTCAAACAACACTGGAGGCGTCCCCAATGCTGCAAGAGAAATCTCTAGCACCGCCTCCATCTTCTTCAGGAACGGCCTCTCTGCGCATCTTCCTCCGGAGCTGGGTTCAAACTTCTAGGCCTCGGGCAGAGCAGACTGCGAATGCTCGCAGCCATAAGAAAAATGGCCAGTTACACAGTAAGTAAGCGGCCATTTTCTTGTGGCCTGTGGGGATGGTGTGTTCAGGGTGATGAGCTGTGTTGCTTTTACACCAAACATATCGTTTTACATTGTGGCCAAAAAGTTGGATTTTGGTTTCATCTGACTAGAGCACCTTCTTCCACATGTTTGGTGTTTCCCAGGTGGCTTGTGGCAAAATTTAAATGAGACTTTTTATGGATATCTTGCCACTCTTCCATAAAGGCCAGATTTGTGCAGTGTACGACTGATTGTTGTCCTATGGACAGACTCTCCCGTTTCAGATGTAGATCACTTCAGTTCATCCAGAGTGATCATGCACCTCTTGGCTGCATTTCTGAAGAGTCTTCTCCTTGTTTGAGATGAAAGTTTAGGAGGGACGGCCGGGTCTTGGTAGATTTGCAGTGGTCTGATATGCCTTCCATTTCAATATGACTGCTTGCACAGTGCTCCTTGGGATGTTTAAAGCTTTGGAAATCTTTTTGTATCCAAATCCAGCTTTAAACTTCTCCACAACAGTATCTCGGACCTTCCTTGGTCTTCATGATGCTCTCTGTGCTTTAAACTGAACCCTGAGACTATCACAGAGCAGTTGCATTTATATGGAGACTTGGTTACACACAGGTGGATTCTATTTATCATCATCAGTCATTTAGGACAATCAGAGGTCCTCACTGAACTGAACGGAGTGAGTTTGCTGCACTGAAAGTAAAGGGGGCGAATAATATTGCACGTCCCACTTTTCAGTTTTTTATTTGTTACAAAAGTTTAAAATATCCAATAAATTTCGTTCCACTTCACCATTGTGTCCCACTTGTTGTTGATTCTTCCCCCCAAAAATTAAAATTTGATACCTTTATGTTTGAAGCCTGAAATGTGGCAAAAGGTTGAAAAGTTCAAGGGGGACGAAAATTTTTGCAAGGCACTGTACTGTATATTTACTGTATATGACATCAATCTTTCTTTATGCTTAGATCATTCTCAGACTGCTTTGCTACGTTAGTCTGGTCCAGTGATTCCAAATTTCATGATCATGAGGGAACTCCTAAAAATCTAGTACCATAAACCTATAGTCTAATTATTATAGCTGGAACGATAGACAGACAGACAATATGCCTTTAGCCCTTGGTATTCCAGATAAGATTGATTACTAAGACAGCAATCTTCATTTGAACCAATGGAAAAAGAGTTAAATAAAATGAAAAAAAGAAACTATTTTGAGGCTACCTTAAGGGAAAATGTTTTGTACTTGCTGACCTGGAAATATGAAGTGAGTGGCAGTCACCTTAATTACTTTCTACTGAGGCAGACTGGCTGAGTTCCTTGGGATATAAACTTACAATAACATAGTAAGACAAGGATGTGGAGGCCTAGTGCCATTTTAATGATGTCATCACCACATAAGGCCAACCAGAAATCCGACTAACCACAAACCTTTCAAGTAAGTGCTGCCAACAGTCATGTTTGGATCAGGACTATTTAGGCCTGCAGATGCCTGATAAAAGGAGGGGATCAAAGGGATTGGTTTTAATGAATGACTTTTGAGATTCGACTAATTAAATAAGGACACATTTTCTAGGATATGATTCCAATTATTATTATTAATATGCCAAAAAGGACTATATTTAGTGTGTATAAGGGTGGGCAGTGTATAAGTGTTACTGATGCCTTGGGTAGTCAATCTCTAGATCAGTAGGCCTGCTCCTTCATGGTTTACAGCGGGATGGCATCTTGTCCATACACTTAAGAGACTCAGACGCTGTACCTGGGTAAAAAAGTAAGAGGGCACAGCATTTGCTGTAGCAGTGCGGTAACTGAAATTTGCAGAGGCAGCCTAGAGATAGAAACGGGCCGACACAGGCAGATGTACAAGCCACGGACTGTGCCAACACGGTGCCCAAGGGGCCCTTGAAGACGAGACCCACATCCTGCTACACTGCACCAAATACGCAACTGTGAGGGCCGCCTAATTCCAAAGACTCTCTGCTCACATCCCGGATTTTACATCTGCAGATGAGAAGAGGAAACTCTAGATCCTACTGGGAGAATAGGAGTCTACTATGGAGATTTCCACCAACTGAGGGGAAGATGAGAACCCATTGGACTATTATACTCCACATCACCCACCCATTCACTCTACGCTCTAAACTTGTACTTTATCTGCAATGACCCGCAGAAATAAAACCCATTTATGATCAATGAAGGATTAAAATGTACAGTTAGAAAGACCCAGCATAATTGCTTGCTCACACAAATTTGCTCGCACTTGCCCGTACTTTTTTCATGGCCAAGTTAACACCCGAGAGTCTCGACTTGAGTCTATTAATGAATCCGTGAAGATATCCCAGGAAATGGCAAGTTCTACTACCCGTATGCGCAGTAGCCGTAGTAGAAGCAGCATGCTACTGCGCATGCGCCCAGGCCATTTTTTTAAAGCAATGTCAGTTCGTGAGCGCCAGAGGAGGACAGGACCCGAGGACATCGGAGGACATCGGAGGAAGAGGAGGCGTGGATGAAGAAGACGGCGGACCCTAAATGCCCGCCCACTGTGCACGTTCGGTAAGTTTATCGCATTCTGTTTCAGGGTTTTATTTTAAAACGGGTGGTAGTTTAATATAACTTTTACGGTGCCTGAATAGCCTTTTTAAAGGCTATTCACGCATATGTGGGGCTCTATCAGCATGATTTTGCTGATAGAGCCCCTTTAATACAACAGCGAGCACATGCCCGAATAACCCTGTTTGATAACAGTTAAACTAATTTGTGCACTTTAGATATTCGCAGCAGGCTGTAAAATGAGATGGGGTGGTCTTTGTTCACTAGTTATGAGTATAAAGTGTATACCTACTGCAGTGACATCTGGTGGCCACTGTAAAAACAGCAAATATTATGCAAATGAATAATTAAATACAACTACCGTAATTCTACTATAATTTTGCAACTAACAAAGTGAATCCAACACAAGAAATGCAAGCCAAAAAAATAAAAAATACTGATGTCATAACTACATAATCTTATAAAATTGGAATTGCATTGGTAAATTGCATTCTCTGACACTGTATTTAAGGGTCTATGCATCTTTTAGAGATACCCTGGAGTTTATTCAGGCCAAACTGGCAGACAATGAACATAACCAAGAAATCCTTTTTGTGTGTCTTGTTTAGTTCACGTTGTCTCTGCCTTTCCTGGACTCTTGGATATGTTGCAATTAAAGGGAACCTTTCAGTTGTTTTTTCCACCATAAACTGGCACCATCATCAGGTCCCCTTTCCATTGGTGCCCCTCTGTGGTCCTTCTGTTGCAGCAAAGTGAAATTATAAATGCCAGAAGGCATAAAAAGCCATATGTAAATTACCCCTAATGGGTAGGGAGCAGCTTCAGCCTGGTCATGCTGTTCCCTGGCTAATAATGCCTCCTTTTGGCAGAGGCTGAAAAAATTTATTAAAAAAATCAGCTGCCCTGGTATTCACTGCTGAATTTGAAAATTCTGCATCAAATCCTGCCAGGTGGAATTTTTCTGCTTCCTTTTGATACCAGTCGGAGTTTTCATATGGAATCAGACAGTCCATGGAAAATGAAGGCCAAGGAATCATGCAAGATATGGTCAGGTATAGCTGCTTATAATTTACAGTCACTAGCAGCAGAAGCGGACCTTAAAGGGGTTGTCCCATAACAAAGATCCTATATATACTGCTTGTTAATGTGGATTTAAGACTTTTCCTAAATACACTGCTACAGCAAAACTGCTTTATTTGTCAACTATCTTAATTTATTCATTTCATTGTTGACACTGTGTTTCTATGGCCCTTGGGATTATCTGCTCAAATGTCAAGTGACGTAGCTGCCTGCTCTCAGGGGGGAGGGAGGGGCTAAGAGCACGGGAGTGAGCCTGTGCCTGTAGCTGTTCCTGTGTCTACACCACACATGTGACCTAGCTTCCTGCTCTCAGATAAAGGAGGGGGGAAATGAGTGCTGCTTTCTTATATAAAACAGTCTAAATCCTAGTGGCACCTGGTCCCTCTGCTCACTAGGATTTAGCTTTCTTATATAGAACAGGCTAAAAGTTAATGGGCAGAAGGACCTGGTCCCTTAGCCCACTAGGCTTTAGCTGACTCTATATAGAACAAGCTAAATCCAAGTGTTATAGGACCTTTGATGACATCACAGACCCTTCAGTCATCCCATAGGATCACGCTATGTGGTGGGCGGAGCTACACACTAATTTGGGGGCGGAGCTAAACTGGAGGTCGTCAGACAGTATGGCTTTGCATGTGAAACCCCGCCCACCAATTGACGTTGAAATCCAGGAAGAAAGAAGCCTTTGCAGCAGCGAAAACTGGTGAGCAAGGGACATGGGAATACCCCTTTAAAGGATGGGGGCAGCTCAGACAGCTGGTTATGGCACTGATCAAGCCTTCACCATGGCTGGGAGAGTGCTGAGACAAGATCATAAAAACGTGATACGATAAAATAAGATAATCCATTAATAATCGCACCATTGGGGAAATTTCAGTGTGTTACAGCAGCATAGATACCGTATTTTTCGGACTATAAGACGCACCTAGGTTTTAGAGGAGGAAAATATGGGAAAAAAATTTACGTGGGATGTATAGAGTGTTTTTTTTTTTTGCGGGGCCAGATGTACTTTTTAGTTATACCATTTTGGGGAATGTCTATTTCTTAGATCACCTTGTATTGAAAAAAAACAGGAGGTGATTTAGAACTTTTATTTATTTTATATTTTTAAAGCTTTTTTTTTTTTTTTTTTTACTATTTTATTCCCCCCCGGGGGCTTGAACCTGCGGTCACTTGATTGCAAGTCCCATAGACGGCAATACAACTGTATTGCCGTCTATGGGACATTCTGTCTATTAGTATTACGGCTGGTCATAGAGACCAGCCGCAATACTAATACAGCAGTGACAGGCCTGAGAGCCTCATTAGGCCTCATTAGGCTCCCGGCTGTCACCCGAACAGGTCGGCTCCTGCGATATCGCCGCGCAGGAGCCGGCCTGCAACGTCACAGGTACGGGGCTGGTGGGGACCGACCCCGGGGGAGAAGGGGCCACCGATACTGACCCGGCATCTGCTGTACTAGAGAGGCGGATGCCGGGGAGGGATAGAAGCCATCACAGGTGCCGGGGCCTGAGACATCGCTGCGCTCCTCTGCCCTGCATGAAGCCAGCGGCGGGGGGACGGAGAAGCGGAATAGCATCGCCCCTGCTGCTGCTGGCTTCATGCAGGGCAGAGGAGCGCAGCGATGTCTCAGGCCCCGGCGTCTATCACTTGCCGGCTTCCGCCTCTCTATTACAGCGGATGCCAGGCGCCACATTCAGACTATAAGACGCACCCTTCTTTTCCCCCCAAATTTTTTGGGAAAAAAGTGCGTCTTATAGTCCGAAAAATACGGTAATTCAGATACAGGATATTAACAGTAATATACTACAGAAGGAGACACACATAGGCTGAGAAAAATACTCGGAATCAATAGCAGCTAAGGAAAAAAAAAGAATTAATAATCAGGATCATTTAGCTCTCTCTCTTTACTTGGTCTGATGTAGATTATACAGCCTGACCACGGTTGGGAGGAAGGATCTCCGATAGCGCTCCTTCTCACACTTGGGCCGGGTTCACACGGAGTTACGTGCCGCGAGATTTGGCACGTAGACGCCGCGTGACCCTTTGCGTGCCGTACACGCTCCCATTCATTTCAATGGGAGCGGGGAGCGTATGCGCCGCGCTAGTTTGCGGCCGTGCATTTATTCACGGCCGCAAACTTGCGCGGCGCATACGCTCCCCGCTCCCATTGAAATGAATGGGAGCGTGTACGGCACGCAAAGGGTCACGCGGCGTCTACGTGCCAAATCTCGCGGCACGTAACTCCGTGTGAACCCGGCCTTGGGGTGAAGCAGTCGGTCACTGACAGTACTGCCCAGTGCTATCACAGTCTCATACATGGGATTGGAGTTGTTCTACAGCATGGAGCTCACCATGGACAGTGTCCTTCTGTCACCCAACTGTACTGGGTTCAGGGGGCTCCCCAGGACAGAGCTGGCCCTTCTGATCAGGTCTATTTCTGTCCCTGGTTGATATACTGCTCCCCCAGCAGGCTACACCGAAATAGATGGCTGAAGCAATCAATTTAGTTTTACCTAACTCATGGTAAAACATTTATATGGATTTTCCAGTAAAACTCTATTTTAAGGAACAACTGTAAGAATATACAAGGTTGGAATGACTATGATAAATCTCTTTTCACATGAGTTGTGGGAGAATCCCTTCTGGAAAGGGAGTTGTTCTGTGTTTTGTAGGAGTTTGCATATGTCATTTAGTACATTCTACCTTCAACAATCTGCTTCATGTCAACTTCTAGAGCCATAAAAGATTAAACATTTAAGGAAGTACATTTTGAACGTTTCAATATGCTCAGGTGTCTGGAATCAATCTTCATTGTGTAGGTACAGCCGTAGCTCCATAAATATTTTTGAGCATAAAATGGGATATAGGTTGGTAGAACCAATTAAAAATCCCTAAGGATTCTTAAAGGGGTTTCCCCATCTTCCTCTACTCAGCTTTGCCTGCTTTCTCTTCTTCTCACTTCCTGCATTCTTCAACAAGCTGGTAGGTGGGCTTTGACTGTTTGATGAACAGGTCACTATGAAGTACCTCACTAGATATAGACATTACCTTTACCATTAGAAATTATTTATTACTAGCTTTTACCCGCGACTTCGTCTGCGGTGAGTTGAGTATTGGGCGGACACAGACGTGTGAAACTGTAAAAGTGCTTTAAAAGGTTTGGTGGGCTAGCAAATGTGATTTGATGTGTTATATTGTGTATGTTGTGATACAGACAATGTGATGTGTTATACAGCCTGTGTACAGGAGTATATATGTATCAGGTACTGTATATAGCAGTGATAGGAGATACATGTAATATATAGTATATACAGTCTGTGTACAGGAGTATATATGTATCAGGTACTGTATATAGCAGTGATAGGAGATACATGTAATATATAGTATATACAGTCTATGTACAGGAGTATATACACTCACCGGCCACTTTATTAGGTACACCTGTCCAACTGCTCGTTAACACTTAATTTCTAATCAGCCAATCACATGGCGGCAACTCAGTGCATTTAGGCATGTAGACATGGTCAAGACAATCTCCTGCAGTTCAAACCGAGCATCAGTATGGGGAAGAAAGGTGATTTGAGTGCCTTTGAACGTGGCATGGTTGTTGGTGCCAGAAGGGCTGGTCTGAGTATTTCAGAAACTGCTGATCTACTGGGATTTTCACGCACAACCATCTCTAGGGTTTACAGAGAATGGTCCGAAAAAGAAAAAACATCCAGTGAGCGGCAGTTCTGTGGGCGGAAATGCGTTGTTGATGCCAGAGGTCAGAGGAGAATGGCCAGACTGGTTCAAGCTGATAGAAAGGCAACAGTGACTCAAATAGCCACCCGTTACAACCAAGGTAGCCAGAAGAGCATCTCTGAACGCACAGTATGTCGAACTTTGAGGCAGATGGGCTACAGCAGCAGAAGACCACACCGGGTGCCACTCCTTTCAGCTAAGAACAGGAAACTGAGGCTACAATTTGCACAAGCTCATCGAAATTGGACAATTGAAGATTGGAAAAACGTTGCCTGGTCTGATGAGTCTCCATTTCTGCTGAGACATTCAGATGGTAGGGTCAGAATTTGGCGTCAACAACATGAAAGCATGGATCCATCCTGCCTTGTATCAACGATTCAGGCTGGTGGTGGTGGTGTCATGGTGTGGGGAATATTTTCTTGGCACTCTTTGGGCCCCTTGGTACCAATTGAGCATCGTTGCAACGCCAAAGCCTACCTGAGTATTGTTGCTGACCATGTCCATCCCTTTATGACCACAATGTACCCAACATCTGATGGCTACTTTCAGCAGGATAATGCGCCATGTCATAAAGCTGGAATCATCTCAGACTGGTTTCTTGAACATGACAATGAGTTCACTGTACTCCAATGGCCTCCACAGTCACCAGAACTCAATCCAATAGAGCATCTTTGGGATGTGGTGGAACGGGAGATTCGCATCATGAATGTGCAGCCGACAAATCTGCGGCAACTGTGTGATGCCATCATGTCAATATGGACCAAAATCTCGGAGGAATGCTTCCAGCACCTTGTTGAATCTATGCCATGAAGAATTGAGGCAGTTCTGAAGGCAAAAGGGGGTCCAACCCGTTACTAGCATGGTGTACCTAATAAAGTGGCCGGTGAGTGTATGTATCAGGTACTGTATATAGCAGTGATAGGAGATACATGTAATATATAGTATATACAGCCTGTGTACAGGAGTATATATGTATCAGGTACTGTATATAGCAGTGATAGGAGATACATGTAATTATATAGTATATACAGCTTGTGTACAGGGGTATATATGTATCAGGTACTGTATATAGCAGTGATAGGAGATACATGTAATTATATAGTATATACAGCCTGTGTACAGGAGTATATATGTATCAGGCACTGTATATAGCAGTGATAGGTAATACATGTAATTATATAGTATATACAGCCTGTGTACAGGAGTATATATGTATCAGGCACTGTATATAGCAGTGATAGGTAATACATGTAATTATATAGTATATACAGCCTGTGTACAGGAGTATATATGTATCAGGTACTGTATATAGCAGTGATAGGAGATACATGTAATTACAATGTGATGTGTTGTATTGTGTATGTATAGTGGAAAGCTATATGTAAATGTGAGTGAGTAGAGTGAGGGCTACTCCTGAGGTGACAGTAAGGAGTGTGCAGGCGGGTTGAGGCAGGAAATGCCAGGCAGTGTGTGTGAGTCTATAGCTGGGGCTAGGAGTCCTGCTTTTGTGAGTCTCCTGCTAGGAAGCCATGTTGTTTAGTGGCACCAAAAGTAGCCTGTGACTCAATCCTAAGGGAAAACTATGTTTGTATTGTGTATGTAGTGATACAGACAATGTGATGTGTTATATAGTGGAAAGCTATATGTAAATGTGAGTGAGTAGAGTGAGGGCTACTCCTGAGGTGACAGTAAGGAGTGTGCAGGCAGGTTGAGGCAGGAAATGCCAGCCAGTGTGTGTGAGTCTATAGCTGGGGCTAGGAGTCCTGCTTTTGTGAGTCTCCTGCTAGGAAGCCATGTTGTTTATTGGCACCAAAAGTAGCCTGTGACTCAATCCTGAGGGAAAACTATGTTTGTGGAAAATTGCACGCAAATCCGTCCAGGCGTTTTAGCGTGATTGAGGAACAAACATCCAAACTCACAAACATCCAAACACACAAACTTTCACATTTATAATATTAGTAGGATGATTACCCAATAAAATATGAACTATTCAGTGACATTCCCCAAAAAGATGTAAATAAAAAGTACATCTCAATTTGATAGAAAGACCCCTTGTGTATACCTATACAAAGAAATATAAAAAAGTTAGAGACGTGAGAATATGGCGACTCCAACTTTTTATTTTTTTTTGCGAAGTGTTAGATTTTTTTGTAAGGGGTTAAAACAAAAAAAATGTGTATATATATATATATATATATATATATATATATATATATATATATATGTTACACAAATATAAATTAGATATCCCTGGGATTGTACCGACCCACTGAATGCAGCTGACCTGCCATATTGGATGCACATTGAAAACTGTAAAAATGAAGTCCATAAGAAAGTTACTTAAATTCAGTTTTTTCTATGTCCACCCAGAACATCATACAGGATGTTAAATGATATGAAGTACAATTTGTGCCGCTACGAAAACTGAAAAAAAAAGCCTATGACTTTGTTGTGTTTGATATGGACAACTTAATAAAATGACGTCGATGGTCCAGAGATTTAGGGCACACTATATGCAGCTAAAGTATCACCATATTCAACACTATAAATGAATAAGAAAGGAGAAATAAAATGTGAACTTAGCTGAGACAAAATAGAAGTAATTTAATAAGAGAGTGCATTAGGTAGGAGCACATTCTCAGTGCAGCAGCATCCCCCTCCCCTCCCCTCCCATAACATCTACAAGGATGGATGAGATATAAAAAGGTAAACTACTTGGAAAGAAAACTTACTAGCACAATAAATCTCTAACGCTTCTTCAGACATAATTATCTCAAAGAAAATAAAAAGGGGGAGAAAGTAATTCAAGTGTAATCTCCTGAATGGTCAATGTCATCTCCCAATACTGTTGTAGGAAGGCGAGCACAGGCTTTATGATAAATGTTCTCGGAGCGCTCCATGCAGACACAGCCTTGTATTTGTAACCATCCCTTAACTTGATATCTATCTCCACACATTCTCCATCTATCCTTATAAGATCCCAGGAGGAAAGTCATACAACACCATGTGACTTAGTTACTTGGTTTCCTAGTGTGCACGGTGGATGAGAGATATACAAAGCACATGATTAAGTACTGTCCGTATATATTACTGTAACCCTTTCATAACTGAATTGTCTGCTTTCCAGCATTTGATTTAACATCATGGTTGAAATTACTTTCAGGAGTACCGGATAACATTATTTCCACTTCCTTGTCTCCATAAATTGTGATAACCGAGCTCTTTGGTCTACCAAGGACTTATGCTTTTCATCACCCGACCTTGTCTGCTCTGCCTTCCACCTACACAAACACTTCGGAACATTCTTCTTATTCCTATCACCCAAACTTCAAAAGCTGTACAAAGTTTTAGGAAAACGTGAACTCCGTCATCGGAAAAATTCTATCACATTTTGTAATACCGCCTGCTTCCTATCCACTCCCATGCCCGCATTATTACTCTATGTACCAATCCTTAATCTTGTAAATTCTGCAGATGTTTGTAAAAAATAAAATCTAATAAAACACTGTAAAGCATTTTGACAGCGATTCTTAATAGGGTGAGGTAATTAACCACAAAATAGCAGAAAGTGAAAGTCAACTCAACTTGCCACTGGCTAAAGGATATGCCACTCAGGCCTGGATTACATCTGCGTTCGGTATTCTATTCGGGGAGTCCGCTTGGAGAACCCCCCCCCTTCCCCCTTGAATGGAATACCAAAAGCATTGACAAGCAGTGAGCAATGAAAGCACACGGACCCCATAAACTATAATGGGGTCCCTGTGTCTTCCACAAGGTGTCCGCATTGAACACAAAAAATTATATGGGTACATTTATTAACCCATAATAGACACTTTGTAAAACAAAACAAAACATTTTTTGCCCATAAAACCCCTTTAAGATAGCTTTCTTCTAAATTTACCTTCGTAAATATGCTCCATTCTGTGCACACATTGTGAGTTGTATTATTTTTCTTATTTCCTACATGCATTTTTTTTGTCTCAATTGCTATCCATGATTTAACATGCTGACAATGAAAAGCAGCGTATATATGTATATATGTCCATACAGCGTATAGTAATTTGTACAGACGTCAGTCACTAATACTTTGACTTTTCTTACTTTTTCGCCTAGATGGATATAAATGGATGTCGCCGCAATAAATACTGCACCTTCACTTTATCACATTATAATTAGTATTCAGAATACAACCTTATTTTATCATCATCAAAAGAGACAGTTCCATCATTCACCACATATCAGACAAGTACAGCAATTCCAGCTTTCAATATAAATAAGGAATTTTGAGACACCTCTAGATATAATCTTCAAGTGCCCTTTAAGTAAACAGCTAAAGGCGTAAATATACAAGTTAACAATTCAGACATTTAAAGCATAGCTAAACTTTCAGACAACTTTTGATTTTTTTGTCAGTATTTGTGTCATTAATACAGTTTGTAATATACTTTAATAACAAATGTTGGATCCTTTCTGTGAAATCCTGTATTTTTCAGTCTTTCCATGTTTCTATATTGACACAATCAAAACCCATATTAGGGCCTGTTCACACGGCGGAAATATCTTCCGCCATGTGAGCTCTCCGCGTGGCTAGCCGCAACGGGATCCTACTCCCGATTAGGCCACAATGAATGGATCTAATCAGGAGTGAGCCTCGAGCCGCAAACCTCGAGCCGCGGGAAGATAGGGCATGTTGCTTCTTGTTCTCGCTAGCTGAAAAAAATCGCAAGCGGGGAAAAAAAAGTGAGCTACTTCCATTGAAATTAATCGGAGCCTGTAGTGCAGGCGGATTCTGCATCAAAATCCGCCTGTAAAAACTTCATGTGAACATACCCTTAGAGGTGACAGCGGAATTATCCCATGTCACAAGGATGTGTCAGGAAATGGAAAAAACCAGGGTGTGACATCTGAAGGGATCGGACAGCACATGCACACAGAAGGAATAGTCTCCAGAGACGTAGTGGATGAAAATTGTCTCTTTATTGGTTAACGACACGTGATACGACGTGTTTCGGGAGGGGGGGGGGAGTACTGCAAGAAGCGCTTTCCTCTCCATATTTTTCACCCTTTTCGAGTGGAAATCTAATGGAAACCACACAGATCATTACAGTCTATGGGATTCGTGGGTTTCCTAAGGTAACCGCTTTTTTATGCAGATTGCTTTTCCGTTCGGGGATTCCCCATCGGACATCCCCAACGGAAACCTGTGAGTAGATGTGAACCAAGCCTTAGAAGCTCATTATCTTTTTTCATGAGCTCCTCAACAATCAACTTTGTTAAAAACAAATGTGATACTTTTATTATGCATAACAATATGGATACAAAGTACACAACAAGGTAACAGTACCCACCTCCATCTATACAGGTTTGTGCGACTGAGAACAATTCAGGAGAGCGCTCCTCCAAAAGCTGTTGATGAATGTTCACACACCTTAAGGTCCACCATGGTAAAACCTGAAAGTAGAGACGGATACACTGTTAATCATTATCCAAGATAAGTAAAATACTAGAAGTACAATGAAAGGTAATAAATTTTTTTTTTAAAGAACCTGTATTAACAAAATATATGTAGATTTACAGGCATAAAATAGAGGTCAATGCCAAAAGATAGTAATATAAAAATTGAGAGTCTTCAGTAGTTGATACCTTTTTTAATGGTTAACCAAAATGATGACAGATTACAAGCTTTCGAGTCTGCTTGGTCCGAATTCGGGACAGTTGTCCCAGATCAACCGGCAAGTGACCTCTTCTTTCAGATGTATGTACAAATGTAAACTGTCAGTGTAGGCAGTGGGTCACTGTGGAGCATATTGCACTGTGTGGGAGCCACTGTGGAACTTATTGTAATGTGTGAATCTATTATATGGGGGTGTTGTACTGGCACTCATAATCTGACTTCAGGGAGCGAAGAAGTAGGGTCCCAGCCCGTCAATCATATATTAATAGAGACTTTATACTCCAAAAGACGCTGTCAAAATTTCTTATTTATTAATCACCAATCTGGTGTCAATAGAAAACAAACTTCTTCAGACTAGCTTCAAAAACATGGAGTATAGTGTGAATGGTTTTGGTCCTTGTGTGACCTACATCAGACTCTCAGAACTTCACAGAGTAATAGACCGAAGACTGGTGTTTTACCAGTAGGGATTAAAGGTCTAGTGCTGCAGGTAACAAGCGACTGTGTGAGGACTACTGTAGAGCAGACTGTACCATATGGGGGCCACTGTGAAACAGATTGCACTGTGTGGGGGCCACTGTTGAGAATACTGTACCGTGTGGTGGCCACTGTAGATCAGATTGTACTATGTGGGGGCCACTGTGAAACAGATTGTACTGTGTGGGGGCCACTGTGGAGAATACTGTACGGTTTGGGTGCCACTGTGGAGCAAATTGTACTGTGTGGGGGCCACTGTGAAACAGATTGTACTGTGTGGGAGCCACTGTGGAGAATACTGTATTGTGTGGAGACCACTGTGGAGCAAATTGTACTGTGTGGGGGGCACTGTGGAGAATATTGTATTGTGTAGAAACCACTGTGGAGAAGATTGTAATGTGTGGGGGCCACTGTGAAACAGATTGTACTGTGTGGGGGCCACTGTGGAGAATACTGTACGGTTTGGGTGTCAATGTTGAGCAAATTGTACTGTGTGGGGGTCACTGTGGAGAATATTGTATTGTGTAGAAACCACTGTGGAGAAGATTGTACTGTGTGGGGGCCACTGTGGACAATATTGTACTGTGTGGGGGCCACTGTGGAGAAGATTTCACTGTGTGGGGGCCACTGTGGAGAAGATTGTACTGTGTGGGGGCCACTGTGGAGAAGATTGAACTGTGTGGGGGCCACTGTGGACAATATTGTACTGTGTGAAGGCCACTGTGGAGCAGATTGTACTGTGTGAGGGCCACTGTGGAGTAGATTGTACTGTGTGGGTGCCACTGTGAAACAGACTGTACTGTGGGGGCCACTGTAGAGAATACTGTACGGTTTGGGTGCCACTGTGGAGCAAATTGTAATGTGGAGAAGAAGTAATAGTGAAGTTCTGTTTCAGAAATGGAGAAACACAACATCACCGGATTATGAGAAAGTGTGTCTTGGGCCTTCACATGACCACCCCCAGAATATGAGTAATTACAGATTATTTTTTTTTATTATTTTTTTTTTTTTTTTTTTAATGTAAGTAAATTAGAAGTTAGGTGGGTGGTGGAGGGGTTTAGTTTAAAGGGTTAAATTTTATTAATCCTGGACAACCCCTTTAAGGCCGGGGCCCCACAGGATATACACGCCGCAATTTGCCTGCAGTGGAGACGCTGCGGGAAAAATTGCGGCGTTTTACAGTGCAAGCAAAGGGGATGGGATTCATGCGAATCCCATGCCCACTTTGTGGAAGAAATCGTAGCGCGTTAAATATATCTAAGGAAACGCAGAGAAAAACTCTGTGAACTTTCTCTTAAAAGTGCTGCGGAAAGAACCACAATGCATTCACGCCGCGGTTCTTTCCGCAGTGCTTTAGTTAAAGCGCTGCGATTACGGCCCGTGGGGCCTTAGCCTATAGGGGCTTTCTGGGCAAGAAACCTGTGTGATAGTGCTATTAATGGGTTAATAAGTGCATCCAAATAACTTTAGCAGTGTTTTGAGTGATTTCTGGGTTTCTCCGGGAGCTCGTGGCATCCTCTGCATTTGTTTACGGGATAGGTTTCAGCTCTCTTAGCCTACAACTACCATAATGCATTGCTCTTCACTCAGATCCCCCTCTTACTCACTCCCACTCCCTCTCTCATACCCCCTTCATATTTCTCTAGCTAACCTACTACTAGCCCTACCTACCTAATAATAATAATAATAATAATAAATTTTATTTATATAGCGCCAACATATTCCGCAGCACTGTACAATTTATAGGGTTCAGATACAGACATACATAACAAAGAACGTCATTTCACACAATGGGACTGAGGACCCTGCTCAAAAGAGCTTACAATCTATGAGGTAGAGGGGGTGACACAAGAGGTAGCAGGGGCGGCATTGCTTATACAGTGTTCAGACAATTTTGTGCATTAGCTAACTCACCTAACTCAGAAGTTAGGTGGGTGAAAGGGTGTTTAGTTTAGGGTTAAATTTTTACTTATTCCTGTAAAAATCCTTTTAAAGATAGGCCATCAATTTTTAAAAGCTGGAAAACCCCTTTAAAGACAAGAGTATATACGAACAGCTAGAAAAAAATGTATATGCAAGCCATTTATCAGATAAAAGATAATGATATCAAATAAATGTATATAAATTGTTCATGAATATAATAAGTAAACAAGGTATTAGCCTAAAATAATATAAAATCCATTAGATCATCATCTTTTTTTTGCCAATCCGAATAATTTTAAGAAGCGCATCACAGTTTTAAGAAATCCAGTCGTCTACAAAGACCAACACTGCATAATGCAATTTACACTTTAAACAGCCCGGAATCTTTTATATTCTTTGGAATATTCCTTTTCTTTTATTATTTTGTAGACTTGCCTAAGGCCACACAGTCATGAGCAGAAAATTAAAGTAGTATAAAATGCTCAATATGAGCAGACAATCATTTGTATTCTCCTGGAGTATTCCAAGGGCAGTCGAAAGAGGGATTTCGGTTAGAGGAGAAAATCACAAAATTACAAGCTGACATACTTTACTTAAAGCGGGTCAACACACATGAGGGCATTGTCACAACAAAAGCATAGGACAAGGTGCGGTGTTACTACTCAGACATGGGGTGACAGAAGTGACAAGTGACAGCAATTTAATATGAAGGACTATCAAGATCTCGGTGATCCTTATTTGCTGCTGGTTACTGTACGGCCATTGGGGAGGATAATGTATATCTGGCAGGCATTGCGAGCTCATAAAGAAAAATCCTCAGTCTATCTCAGTAAAACATCTCTAGACCAGTTTTTAGGAATACCTGAATATTAATTTATTAGAAAATTACATAGTTGTCAAATTCTAATATTCTTCTACTTCTGCACGAATAAGTTTTTATGTCCATTCATGCCGTGTTTTTATGACTAAAAACTATTTCGAAATAGATATCACAACAGATTTTATTGACCTCATTCAAATCTCGCATATATCTGGTGACCTGTCATAGTTTCCTTCTAATGTGGATGATCTGTAAAAAAAAAAAAAAAAAAAGACAACTAGAGTTTTTACAGATCCAGACGGCTAGGTATAGATGACCTCCAGATGGCCGGTAGGTACAGATGACTGCCAAATGGCCAGTAGGTACAGATGACCATCAGATGGCCGGTAGGTGCACATGAGCGCCAGATAACCAGTAGTTACAGATGGCCGGTAGGTACAGAACACCATCAGATGGCCGGTAGGTACAGATGACCATCAGATGGCCGGTAGGTACAGATGACTGCCAAATGGCCAGTAGGTACAGATGACCACCAGATGGCCGGTAGGTACAGATGACCGCCAGATGGCCAGTAGGTACAGATCACCGCCAATGGGTTGCTGGAAAGTATCCTGGGTGCAGAACATCCAGCTTATTTCATTGAACATTCCCATCCAGAGTGTATCAGAGTCACCATACATACATGGACAGACCCTAAGATATACCATAATCCTACACTGCCAGCTCTCATACTGGACAGTATCTAGAAGGTGGAATAGGTTACAGTGTTGGCCAAAAGTATTGGCACCCCTGCAATTCTGTCAGATAATACTCATTTTCTTCCAGAAAATGATTGCAATCACAAATTCTTTGGTATTATTATCTTCATTTAATTTGTCTTCAATGGAAAACCACAAAAAGAATTGTCAAAAAGCCAAATAGGATATAATTCCACACCAAACATAAAAAAGGGGGTGGACAAAAGTATTGGCACTGTTTGAAAAATCATGTGATGCTTCTCTAATGTGTATTAAACAGCACCTGTTACTTACCTGAGGCACCTAACAGGTGGTGGCAATAACAAAACCACACTTGCAGCCAGTTGAAATGGATTAAAGTTGACTCAACCTCTCTCCTGTGTCCTTGTGTGTACCACATTGAGCATGGAGAAAAGAAAGAAGACCAAAGAACTGTCTGAGGACTTGAGAAGCAAAATTGTGAGGAAGCATGAGCAATCTCAAGGCTACAAGTCCATCTCCAAGGACCTGAATGTTCCTGTGTCTACCGTGCGCAGTGTCATCAAGAAGTTTAAAGCCCATAGCACTGTGGCTAACCTCCCTAGATGTGGACGGAAAAGAAAAATTGACGAGAGATTTCAACGCAAGATTGTACGGATGGTGGATAAAGAACCTCGACTAACATCCAAACAAGTTGAAGCTGCCCTGCAGTCCAAGGGTACGGCAGTGTCAACCTGTACTATCCGTCGGTGTCTGAATGAAAAGGGACTGTATGGTAGGATACCCAGGAAGACCCCACTTCTTACCCAGAGACACAAAAAAGGCAGGCTGGAGTTTGCCAAAACTTACCTGAGAAAGCCAAAAACGTTTTGGAAGAATGTTCTCTGGTCAGATGATAGAGGCGGCGCTGGAGCGTGTTCTCGAGCAGCAGTGGGGACGCCCCCATCGCATTTACAGCGCTGGGGCCCACCCCCATCGCTGTGACAAAACTAATTTGCATACCAGTAAAAACCGGTATTTCTAAGGAACGGAGCGGCGGATTCCACGTCTAAAGGTAAGATATGAATAGCCTATCTAAAGGCTATTCCAATGTGTGATGGCCAAAAAAATTCATTTCAATGGTAGAATCCCTTTTAAAAAAAAACTGATTTCACTGTAGAAAAAAAATGTAAATAGGTGCATAAAAATGTATTTTGGAAAATTCGAACATTATTTTCATGGCAAATCATCGTATTGTATCTATGAATATCTTCTTTGTATTTTGGATGTTTACAACAAAAATACGGCACAAGGTATAGAAGAGAAATTGGGCAGTATGGGTATTTTAAATAGAGAATTTGCCATGCTCCTGCGGGACTTTACACCTCAGCTAGTGAGCCTTATTTCCCATTAAATAAAGATCATTTCAATGCTTTTTGATACAAATGGCTGGGCTGTGAACAGATGAATGCAAATGGAAATCTTTCATCTCCATAAGCGAGATTGTTTGAAGCACTCTTGGTATGTGTGTGTTATTTTCTCAGTAAAAGCAAGACATTGCTTCCTTGTTAAATGGGCTGTACTAAATTCTTCTTCTGTAGCTTGTATGGCTACACCCTTTAAAACATTACTTTGAATGCCAGAATGATCCAAAATGAAAAAATGTCACAGTTATGAATACTTAGGGAATGCCTGAGTGACATCGGTGGCTGAAAAATGCATTTACTTCCTTAGGTGAGAAGTAAAAGTATAAACCAATTTTGCTAAGACATGTTATTATTCATTATATAAATTCACAACTTTATTTCTTCTACTCTATTATATTTTTGTAAAAAAAAAAAAAAAAAAAAAAAAAAATCACATCATAACGCATTTGGCCAGCTTAGACCGTCTTTGACTGTTTGGGTCCGAACCACTGCTTCTACCAAGCTATCTTTCCCACTTTCCCGCAATATCCCATAAATGCCAAATAGATGTAGGTCCCAACCCTGGAATCTGTGCCTATGTTGAGAACAAGTGTCCAATACCCAAGTATTGCTGCCACAAGGGAGAGATTGGTCTCTCAATTCATTTCTACAAGAGTTCCCGAAACAAGTGAATAGATAGTCCTGTACATTTCCTACCATCTCTATCTTCACTTTGTCAGCAAGGCGAGGGTCACTGATCCCTGTTAGTTGAGACACATGTAGGTCCCAGCAGTGAGACTCACTTCTATCCATATATGACATATCCTGTGGTTATAGCCATAAATGTGTGGTTGGGAATACCACTTTAAGTAACAATAAGTATGACTGCATATGAAGTAACAGAATCCTACTAATATTATAAATGTGAAAGTATGTGTGTTTGGATGTTTGTGTGTTTAGATGTTTGGATGTTTGTTCCTCAATCACTCAAAAAACGCTCAACTGATTTGGCTCAAATTTTCAACAAACATAGTTCCTAGGCAGAATCTTTTTAGCATAGCAAGCCACAAACTCCCTATTGCCCTCTCGGGCCTAGCTCCTAGGCCGATGTCGGGGTTGCAGGGGTGGGTGCAAAGGGGTCAGGGGGGGGGGGGGGGAGGGGGGTTGGAAAGGGGACACAATGACACCTAGACGGGCGAACGGATTTGGCTGAAATTGCGCACATACATACCTTGGGTCCCGGATTGAGCGATAGGCTACATGGAATTCCCGTACACCACCGCAATTCACTCCCGTGCAAGACCTGGGATGACGTCATCCCAGCCCATCAGCAGCTCACCTGGATGGGTGCCGCTTCTCTATGTGGGTGGAGCTATCGGCCGGCGTCCACAAGAACATGGTGGCTCTCAGAGGTCCAGAGCGTCCTGGACCAGCGCCCATACTCTGGGGCAGCGAGAAGTGTGTACGCTGCCCGGCCTGTGTGGGCTTACCACAGGACCGCAGTGCTCTGCCGCGGCCGGACAGGGGGTCGCCTTCACCACGGTCTGGAACGCCGGTTGGGCCTGCTGTCCCTTGGCGGCCTCTGGACTCTGCATGTCTGTCGGGGATGTCGCCAAAGTCTGCTCAGGGCTATCTACAGTGTCATTCATCCGCAGGAGAAGGGTTGTGACGACAGGCGAGTTAGGGGACTTTGCGAAGGGAGAGGGGTGGGGTGTTGGGAGTGAGGAGGTTGCCGGTCCAGTGGGGGACGCGAGAATGGGGGGCCTGGGCAGGTAAACCCGGGGGCCCCTGGAAGGTTGACGGGGCCAGGGCCGCCACAGCGCCCACAGATAGAATGGGGGCACATGGCTTGCCGCGGGAGGGGGACCCTCATAGGCACCCCTGTAACATCGGTGCACGGGGATCCCGGGGTTTGGTGAGGCCGTGGGCACAGGTTGGTGGGGGGAAAGGTGACACAGAGTCTGGGGGGGGAAGGGGTCACTGGGTAGGTAAGACAGGGAAGGGGGCATGGGGTGGTGGGAAAAAGGGGGCATGGGGTAGGTAACACGGGGGAAGGAAGCATGGGGTTGGGGGGGAAGGGGACACGGGGCTAGGTGGGAAAAGGGGCATGGAGTAGGAGAAAGAAGCGAGCACATGAGGGAGTGGGTAGGAAAAAAGGGGGTTGGCGGGCAGGGGGGAGATGAGGAAAAGGGAGCCGCTGTGAACACAAGGCAAAGGAAGAAGCCTGCACGGCGCTACAGGTGGGTCGCGCAAGGGTGTCAGGGTTCCGCGGACGAAGTCGCAGGTACTGCTAGTAAAACTATAAATTAAATATCTTTGCAAAATTTTTTTGCATTTTGCAAAACATTTCCTTCATAAATCCAATTTATAATTAATTTATTATTTAACAAAAATAGTCACAGCGCTTGGGAACAGGTGAAGGAAGGATAACACAGACATACTGGATGAACTTCTGAATAGACAACTGACAAGAAATTGTCCATGCCGAGCACGTCAATAGACACAGATCATTTCTTACCTGGAATGTTGTGAGTTTGTTCCTGAGGTTCACAAGGATTACTCTGGCCAGAAGTAAGAAGATTGGATTGGCTGTCAAGCTGTAGACCGATTCTCCATCAAGAACAAGCGTGCCCAGAATTGCAGCTCTCACAGCTTTGCCCTGGAAAGCAGAATTAATACGTATGGATTAAAAGAAGTAACTCAGTGATAATACCGTATAGTCAAGAATTTAGATATGCTTCAAGATCATACATGCACAGTAGTCAGCATTGTTACTAGTCCTAGGTTTGAATTAGTTTGTGCCACCACCAGAGGTGCTCTGTCCATTCTCATAGACTGTGCTGATGTCTAACTCTACAAACCATATTACCACTTAAGGGAAGAAGCCGAAACTTGGCATGCAGTTAGGTCTTGGGCAGATATGTAAATGATTACAGGTGTCATCAAAAAAGAATTAAAAACAAAACAAACATTGCTTCTTTCCACAAAAGAATGTGAAAATGCTTCCCCCTGCAGCCCTACAAAAGGGGTTCTCTAACACGCATAAGCAGATCCCATAGCATCCAGACACCAGTGGAACCTTCATTAGACACCCCTATTTCTGCCCAGACTATTTCCAGGAGTTAGCAGAAGTAAATTTGGCATCACATTATGCATTTGTTGTCCTGTCACTGTCACCTTCGTTTGCAGTGGTGTTATGAAAGAGAAATCTGGATGTTACAAACCACACCAAATCCAGGTTCTGCTTGGAATCAGATGGTGGTTGGGTTTGACCACTGAGACCCTTACGTAAGCAGTTCAGTCTTGCCATTGCTGTGGAGCTACAAGATGCCTTAACAGGTGATCTGGGGAGTCATCCTAAAGAGACAGCAGGTCATATGTGCAGGACATCTTGTGTGTTACTTCGCATGGCAGAACTCTCATTTGGCATTTTTCATCAGGAAAATGCTCTCCCACAAAGAGCAAGGTTTCCCAGGAATGTTTCTGCCAGATTGCACAACTTAGGTCTGGTTCACATCTGCATCAGTAATCCATTCAGGGTAGTCCGCATGGGAACGCATTGGCAAGCGGTGTGCAGTGAAAGCACACAGACCCCACAGACTACAATGGGGTCCGTGTGCTTTCTGCACGGTCTCCGCACAAGTGAAGCGGAAAGGAAAATAGATGGGTAGTCCATTTGGGGGGTGGGGTCCCCATGTGGGCTCCCCTGAACAGATTGCCGATGCAGATGTGAACCAGGCCTTACTTGGCCTGCCCGGTCACAAAATTCATTGCTAATTAAGCATCAATGGGACCAGCTGAGATACCAATTTTGGCAATCTAAGTCAGTGTGCTACAGCTGTGGGCGAATGCACCACAGGATACCATATGGTACTTGTTTGCTTACATGCCCAATTGTATCTCATCTTTTATCCAGGCTATAGGTGGGGCCTAACAGGGTACTAGAACCCTCTTTCAGTTTTAAAATTTTGCCTAACGAAGTTATCCTTTTGCTCTAATATTGTAAACACTGTGGGGAATCGCTCAGGTAGATGCTTGTAGCAGTGCCGGTAACAGGGACACAGACACTGGATTGCACACAAGTTCAGGCTTTATTCACATGTAACACATACACTGCTTTTGCAAAGCCACAGGATAAACAAAACAAAACCCTTCTCGGCTGAGAAACTAACTTAAACGTAAGGAAACTTTTCCCTGACTATACAGGAGACTGGCTACCAGTCTCCCACCTTGGCAATAACATCAAGTGGCATAGTAACTGCTTTGGAGGTCCAGTCTGGACAGTTCAACTTTGTCTGTATGGTACCACCCTGCTAGTCTTCACACTCAGGCTGTTATTAGGGCCTGATTAGTCAGCTGACCTCCATGGTGTGAGTCTTTACCAAACACCCTTTAGCTGCCTGGCTGGGACATACCTGTCTTCCCAGACCACACCCTTCACTCTCTCGCAACACTTACATATATCATTATTAACTTTACACATAGAAAATTTCATTCAATTCCAATAATACCTTGCCACGTTGCTTTTATTTTTTTGTCAATAAGAGTATGATCTGTGCATTCCCTAAAATATTATTTTGGTGTTCCCCTTCCCTCTCTAAAGCAAGAAGCATGAGTAAATGGGTTTGCAGCATAATGACCGTCTGTTCAGAATACTGGACGTTTGTTTAGATAGATGAAGGATCACTGAGACGTCAGTGGGATCTGCTGATGAATTTCTATGTGCATGGCATTAGCATATTTTTTGCAATTTCTATGAATCTGAAACAAGCTTGAAATGGAGTTAAATGACAGAAAAAAAAGAATTAGGATTG
This sequence comes from Leptodactylus fuscus, assembly GCF_031893055.1. NCBI lineage: Eukaryota > Metazoa > Chordata > Amphibia > Anura > Leptodactylidae > Leptodactylus > Leptodactylus fuscus. Next base: position 44,712,482 of record NC_134267.1, read on the forward strand.
GATTCTCCAGGGAAGACAGGGAGCTCTCGCCGAACGCAGGCACGCCTCACCATGAGAATGCTATCAGAATCACTGGAAAGCAGTCCTGTTTTTTAATTTGAAAACAACTGGAGAGTATTAAGACTCCTCTGTACTCAGCTTTCCTAAAGCCATCGCTCCTCTCTTTTCCCAGCCTATAGCCCTGCGGCATCAACACAGCCAAATAAAAATAGGTTTTCCGAGGGAAGACCCAGCTCTGGCTGTCTCATCCTATAAAATATGAGTGACGCCTCTAGCGATGTCCTGAATTTATAGCACACAGAAACATTACAGAGAGAGAAATCACACACCAGAAATAACAATGCAGACTCAGAACAGTGAAATCTGCTCCCACATTGCTTTGCTCTATTTAAAAACCCATTTACATGTTTTAGATAAAGTGCATGCTAATAATATTCTCTGTAATACATATAGATAGATTACAGGGAGGAGCTCTGATGTGCTGAACATGTCAATGAATGATCTCAAGAGCGCGGCTATGAAGTGTATCAAGTGAAATAAGTAGAGAGAAAAATTACAAAAAAAAAAAAAAAAAGAGAGAAAAAAAAACATAACCTAAAATAACCAGATGAATATTATAGTGTGTTATAGATGCATAAGAAGGGGTAATGTCTCTCATTAGGGAGAGAAGGCCCTGCTAAGAATTCTGGGTAAAGAATACAAATAAGACCTCATTGACGAAAAAGAGGAATTTGATTCTAGCACTACCTATTTGAAGGTAGCTGCCTATAGACTAATTTTTTATATATATATATATATATATATATATATATATATATATATATATATATATATATATATATATATATATATACAGTCCTATGAAAAAGTTTGGGCACCCCTATTAATCTTAATCATTTTTAGTTCTAAATATTTTGGTGTTTATAACAGCCATTTCAGTTTGATATATCTAATAACTGATGGACACAGTAATATTTCAGGATTGAAATGAGGTTTATTGTACTAACAGAAAATGTGCAATATGCATTAAACCAAAATTTGACCGGTGCAAAAGTATGGGCACCTCAACAGAAAAGTGACATTAATATTTAGTACATCCTCCTTTTGCAAAGATAACAGCCTCTAGTCGCTTCCTGTAGCTTTTAATCAGTTCCTGGATCCTGGATGAAGGTATTTTGGACAAACAATTCAAGTTCAGTTAAGTTAGATGGTCGCCGAGCATGGACAGCCCGCTTCAAATCATCCCACAGATGTTCAATGATATTCAGGTCTGGGGACTGGGATGGCCATTCCAGAACATTGTAATTGTTCCTCTGCATGAATGCCTGAGGATTTGGAGCGGTGTTTTGGATCATTGTCTTGCTGAAATATCCATCCCCGGTGTAACTTCAACTTCGTCACTGATTCTTGAACATTATTCTCAAGAATCTGCTGATACTGAGTGGAATCCATGTGACCCTCAACTTTAACAAGATTCCCGATGCCGGCATTGGCCACACAGCCCCAAAGCATGATGGAACCTCCACCAAATTTTACAGTGGGTAGCATGTGTTTTTCTTGGAATGCTGTTTCTTTTTGGACGCCATGCATAACGCCTTTTTTTTATAACCAAACAACTCAATTTTTGTTTCCAAAATGAAGCTGCCTTGTCCAAATGTGCTTTTTCATACCTCAGGCAACTCTATTTGTGGCGTACGTGCAGAAACGGCTTCTTTCTCATCACTCTCCCATACAGCTTCTATTTGTGCAAAGTGCGCTGTATAGTTGACCGATGCACAGTGACACCATCTGCAGCAAGATGATGCTGCAGCTCTTTGGAGGTGGTCTGTGGATTGTCCTTGACTGTTCTCACCATTCTTCTTCTCTGCCTTTCTGATATTTTTCTTGGCCTGCCACTTCTGGCCTTAACAAGAACTGTCCCTGTGGTCTTCCATTACCTTACTATGTTCCTCACAGTGGAAACTGACAGGTTAAATCTCTGAGACAACTTTTTGTATCCTTCCGCTGAACAACTATGTTGAACAATCTTTGTTTTCAGATCATTTGAGAGTTGTTTTGAGTAGCCCATGATGCCACTCTTCAGAGGAGATTCAAATAGGAGATCAACTTGCAATTGGCCACCTTAAATACCTTTTCTTATGATTGGATACATCTGGCTATGAAGTTCAAAGCTCACTGAGGTTACAAAACCAATTTTGTGCTTCAGTAAGTCAGTAAAAAGTAGTTAGGGGAATTCAAATCAATAAAATGATAAGGGTGCCCATACTTTTGCACCGGTCAAATTTTGGTTTAATGCATATTGGACATTTTCTGTTAGTACAATAAACCTCATTTCAATCCTGAAATATTACTGTGTCCATCAGTTATTAGATATATCAAACTGAAATGGCTGTTGCAAACACCAAAATATTTAGAACAAAAAATGATTAAGATTAATAGGGGTGCCCAAACTTTTTCATAGGACTGTATATATATATATATATATATATATATATATATATATATATATATATATCTCATAGTACAAACTCTACAGGCATAGATTTCACTGTTCTGCACAGCGAGAGGGATAAAGGGTCAGGCCTGGACAGATGACCAATAGGACGGTTGTATGGTCTAATCAGTGGGCGCCCACTAAGCATATGCGCCCAGTCTCCGCTTTAGCCAACCCGGCAGGTTTCCGTCTTCTGCCCTGAGAAACTGGACAGGAGACGGAAACCCGGCAGTCAGCTTTCAAACCCATTCACTGAAATGGGTTTGCAAATTGACCACCCGTATGTGTGTTCTGCTTTTCCGCGGCGAAAGCGGGGTTTTTTTTGTTTTTTGTTTTTTTTAGCTGGACACAAAGTTGGACATACAGGTTGAAAAAAAAAAAACAGTTTCACCACAGACAGGCAGAAGACGCTCACGGCGGTCACTTTGCAAACCCATTCAAGTAAATGGGTTTGAAAACTGACTGCCGGGTTTCCGTCCCCTGTAAAGTTTCTCGGGGCAGAAGACAGAAATCCGCCGGATTGAGCAAGCTGGACACCTGGTGCTGATGTGAACCCGCCCGTAGAGCGTGCTTAGCCAGGCTCTATGGGGTAATGGGTCCATTAGACCCCTGGACGTATATTATTTTTATAAATATGGCACTATCTATTGAATAGATAACAGCATGGACCTCCTTTCTCTAGGGTTACTCTTCCAATACAGGAGCCACCATTTTGGTTTATTGTGGTGCCCAGCATCTCAACTCCCATCTGAAGTCTCAATTTAGGGATCTGCAACTGGAAGTTAAATGTATTTTAGCCTTTAGAGTCTAAAATAATTTAGGAGTAAAGTCTAGTGTCTAAAGTAGTTTGGGGATCTGTAATGGGGTCTAATGATCTAGGCAGTGCTCCCTGTTACGTCTTCCTTTACAAATGGCTTGGCTTTAGATTATAAATATTTCAGGAGGAGAAGGACACTGTGATATGGTGGGATCTGACTGGGGAGATTTGTACAAGCTTGGCCACTTCGGACATAGTTTTCAGAACATTGGCAGGCCCTAAAGGTGAGACATGCCTCTGTCAGGCATTTATGGAATATCCTATGGATACAGCCTTAAAATGGGAATCGCCTGTGGATATTAGCTGGAAATGGAAGAAAAACATTCAGATAATTTCACTGATAACCAATCACATACAACCCACAATACAATGAGATCACATACAACCCACATACCAGAAACATCTCCTATTAGTATACAGAGAACATATTTGAGGAGTTAAGGAGAAATACATAGGAAGGCTAAAAACGTCTTCTGCCAGTAGTCTTGCGAATATAGAGATTCTTCTATCTGACTCACAGCTGGTCATTCTTTTCAATTTTAGAAGCCACGGGACATGAATCTATTTTATGGAAATCAATTGCAGGCCTGATTAAGCACAAGTATATTTACCTATACCTTTGGCAAACAATTTCTCAGCATGGAGCCATCCTGAAAGTAGAATACAGGAGTTCGACCAGTTCTCTCAAAGTTTAGTCTAGAATGTATACCCACAAGTCAAAATTGTCACTAATGTCTACATGCTGGATATATTGGGTGGGAATATTCATTCACCGATAAGGTGACGTCCACCCATTACAATTCACAAAGCAGCGTCTCTCTTTCTGGAGGACCTATTATATTGATGACTTACATGAACTGTGCATTGATTTTAATGACTGCTTAGTAATATGTTCTCTCGCAGCTTCCCCTCTCCGCACAGATAACAGCTGATCATCTGGGGGTCACCAGACCACCTAGCCACCAACACATGGGTAGGGGTCCAGTCATATAAACTAGGCTTGTCCAAGCCAAACAACGTCCCACAGATTTCTGTTACTTCTTTAGACGCAACAAACTAACGCTAGGTCCACACTAACATTTGCTCGTCTCTGTCCAGGATTCCGCTTAAATTGACAGAGAGCTAAGTCCTGCAAGCAATGTTATACTGAAATCGGAAAACCAACACTAGTGTGAACCAGTGGCGTAACTAGGAATGGCGGAGCCCCGTGGCAAACTTTTGACATGCCCCCCCCCCCCCCAACCGACACTGACGTCGGAGACCTCGACCAACCCCCTCCTCCGCACTCTATTATATCCCTTATAGTGGCCCCTGCACACAGTATTATCCCCCATAGTGACCCCTGCACACAGTATTATAGCCCATAGTGACCCCAGTACACAGTATTATAGCCCATAGTGGACACCCATAAACATTTATTATAATCTGGGGTCTTTTCAGACCCCAGAGTATAATAATCAGAGACCCAGGGGGGAGAAAAACATAAAAAAATTACTGTTTCTTACCTGTCCCCGGCTCCTACGCTGTCTTCTCTGCTGCCATCCTTCTGTAATGATGTCGGACGTCACATGACCCGGGACGCATGCTGGGTTCATGTGACGTCAGAGACATCAGAAAGGACGTCAGGAAGGAGGCCTGGCAGGATCGTGGAGAGGTAAGTAACAGTGTTTGTTATGTTCCCTTACCTCTCCCGGTCCGCCGATCATTATACTCGGGGGTCTGCAAAGACCCTCCGAGTATAATGATAGTATTTGTGGGGCCCGCGGCGTCACTTACCGATCCCGGCCCAGCCAGGATCGGCAAGTGAATAGGGCCCGTAATGGCCTATTAAAAAAAACAAAAAAAAAAATAGCGGTAGTGGCTGTTACCGGGCCATGGCCTAATGGCCCGGGCCCTGTGGCAGCTGCCTCCGCTGCCTCTACGGTAGTTACGCACCTGGTGTGAACCTAGCCTTATAGTAAGAAGACCATTTCTTTGTCTTTTGCATGTTTCAAAAACACAGAAGAGAATTATTTCCTCTTAGCAAACTATACGAAAATATAGTAAATGCCAAGATGTAGCTTGCAGAGATGACTACCACGCCGATACTATACTGAACCTCGAAAAGAAGACATAAACAAAGGGAGTCTACCACCTCCATACTCAACTGCCACCATATTGTAGAACACATTACAGTGATAAACAATACGCCTTAGTTAGATATGTCACTTTTGAGTATTTGGAGAAACTTTGAAGTCTTATGGTGCATGAAGGACAAGACTTCAGTCTAGGGAGCACAGCTCTTGCTGCCTAAGTAGGATGAGTGATCTCATAGCAGATTTAGGATCAACCCTCACTACACAGGGTGGCACCGGCAGAAGATGGGATCTGAGTGGCAAGAGCAGTGCTCTAGAGAGCTGAAGGCCCGCCCCCAGTGCACTAAGTGCCTCTTTTGCATAAGACTTCAAAGTTGAATGTCTCCAAATCTACAAAAGTGATATACATAACAAAAATATGTTCTCTCACTGTAATGCAGTCAGTAACATAGTGGCACTAGCTCAATATATTTGTGAGAGATGGAAGACTCCCTTTAAGAATTATTTTTGTTCATTATTGTCCAATATATTCATTAAACGTTCCTTTAATTGATTATGATATGCATATAAGAGTGTGAAACTTTGACATTTGAAAAAAAGGATTAGATGGGGGGAGAAACAATTTAAAAAATATTAAACAGGGCATTAAAAAATGTTCTATTATCTATGTAGAGAAAAGCCAATCCCATGTGTTCTCTACTCCACAGGACAATAAATATACACAAAATCATTTATTGAACAACTGTTCCTAGTAATTCCACCAAATGACTGACTCAACATTGAATTCCAGTTACAACACATTTCTATACTGTACATGCTCATTGTAGTTAGAAATCAATTATGTTCATCATTTCACTGCCAGGACAATCTTTACACTTTTGACAAACAGAAATAAAACCAAAATGATAATGTAGCAAAAAAAAGTCAAAATATACCCCAGTAGCCATTTTCTGAAAGTCGGCACCTAGCACATTGTACAAACGCCATCTTAATGCAATTGTAACTTAAGCAGAGCCTGAGATTCACAATATTCTCTAAGGCAAGGTTCACACTACCATTGGATTCTGTTATGAAGGCGTCCATTAAAAAAAAAAAAAAACCTGGACTCCTATCATAACAGACATTAACGGACAATAACGGATGTTCCATTTAATGTAGCATCAGTTAACGTCAGTTAGTGTGAGGGGGCATTCACACTTACGCCCCTGTGCGCCCTGTGTCATTCCACCGGGTTTCCGTCCTAAGCCCCAGAGAAACTGCATAGGAGCCGGGAAGCCGTGTGAAGTGTGCGCAAGTGTGAAAGCCCCCTTAGTGTCCGATTTTTTATATTGGACATTTTGTTTTGTTTCCGCTTTCTGAGCATGCACAGAAAACAACGGACACAAAATAACGTACAGTAACTGATCAGTTCCTGCTCATTATAAGTCCATTGTCCATAGATTTCAATGTTAAAAAAAATAACGGACACTTGCAATCCTTCAACAATCCGTTTTTTTCAAATGGATACAAAAGTCCTGCATGTAGGATTTTTTGTCCGGATTGGATATAAACGGACACAAACAGACACAAGATAAAAATCCCATTGAAATGAATGGAAATTTTAACAGATTACTGACGATGGTTCAGTAAGTTCCGTTGCTAAAATCTTGTAACAGACTATAGCTATGGACACTACTGACGGTCACCAACAGTAGTGTGAACACCCCCTAAGAATAAAAGAGTTACCGTATATACTCGAGTATAAGCCGACCCGAATATAAGCCGAGGCCCCTAATTTTACCACAAAAAACTGGGAAAACTTATTGACTCGAGTATAAGCCGAGGGGCGGAAATGCAGCAGCTACTGGAAAAATTAAAATGGTCGGAGTCTTTGGGTGCAGTAGCTGCTGGGGAAGAGGAGGGGGTGTTTTGGTTGTCTGTCTGCCCCTTCCCTGAGCTTGAGGACTGTTTTTTCTTCCCCCCCACTTGGAATTCAGTCTGGCTGAATATAGGGTATCTGCAGTGCTCCTATTAATCCCTCCCCACAAAACAGGAGCACTGCAGATCCCCTATATTCAGTAGACCGGGCACTTTCAGACACAGGGATACCTAATGTATATGTGTTTTTTACAGTCATTTTCTACTTTTGTAAGTATTCTAGGAAAAGGAGGGAATTAGCACTTTTTTATGCACTATTTTGTGGGAGATTCTATACTTTAATATTGTGGCTGGTCATAGACACCCCCCCCCCTCCTAAAAAAAAAAAAAAAAAAAAAAAAAAATTTGCTGACTCGAGTATAAGCCGAGGGGGGCTTTTTCAGCACAAAAACTGGGCTGAAAAATTTGGCTTATACTCAAGTATATACGGTATACATTCAACATATGACTTTGTCTACATTCACCAGATTTGAATAGACCACAAATTTCCAAGATCTAGATACCATTAAAAATCAACATATGCTGTGAGCAGAAATTGACAACATGGGTAACTGTTCATTTTCTTCATAGTCTCTTAATCCTATGCTATTAATTAGTTATTAATTCATAATTAAATATAAATTAATTATTAAGTATTATTAGTTAATAATATTATTAATGTGAAAGTTGGTATGTTTGTTACTCTTTCACGCAAAAACAGCTGAACCGTTTTGGATGAAATTTGGCACATAGTTTGTAACCTCGATTAACACATAGGCTACTTTTTTATCCTGGGAATTGACATGGTTCCACAACTGTTAGGAATTTATATTAATTTACTATATTAAACAGCTTTTGCCAGCAGAAGTGTCTCAGCTAATTGGAGGTTGCAGATAAAGCCAGGTCTGTTATCTCTCTATGTAAAAACACAGATAACAATGAGTTCATTGTGAACAAGTATTTGCATATTATCTGATCTGGATGTTAAAACCCCTTTAATCCAAATTGGTAGTTTCGCAATTTTAAACATGCCTGGAAAAAGAAAATCTAATTTGACGCAAAATTCTAAAACAACGAGAGCTATGAAGGTAGCCAGAAGTCACAGACTCCTCAAGTGGAGCTCAGGAGGATTGAGCAAGCTAGGTACCAAACAGCTCTTAGAGCAGCCGAAACGCCAGAGCCGGAGGATCATCGACGCCAAGAACACGCTTGTTAAATGGCGTCCCAGCGAGCTGCTGAGATGTCGGAACAATCACAAGCATGGTGCGAGGAACAAGTTCAACAGTAGGCCAGCTTGAGAGCTGCCGAAATGCGAGAGCAGGCAAACCATCAATGCCAACAACACGCTCATTATTATATGACGTCCCAGCCAGCTGCTGAGATGCCAGAACAATCACAGGCACAGCACGAGGAACAAGTTCAGTAGCAGGATTGCTTGAGAGCTGCCGAAACACCGGAGCAGGCCAACCATCAACGGCAGCAATTTGCTGAATATAGGCGGATCATCAATGCCAACAAAACGAAGATGAAGTCGCGGGCAGAGGCTAGTAAAGAAATTTCTAGCCATGAAACTTGAACAGGTAAAGCCTATGTTCATGCTATAAAAAAACATGTCGAAAAAATGCCATGCTACACCACTCCCACCATCATGGGTTGTCTATAATTCTGCTATAAGGAACTCACAAATTATGTTAGTGTAATATTTTATGTGTTTGAAATATTAAAACTAAAATAAAAATAAATATTTTTAATAAGGTTTTCTGGGACTTATTGATGACTTTTCATTAGGTTAGACCAGTGGTTCTTAACCTTGTTTGAGGTACCGAACTCACCAGTTTCATATGCACATTCACCGAACCCTCCTTTAGTGATAAATCAAATATGATTTTTTTCCAAACTCAAGACATAGGTATATGTTATTTTACTGGTACACAAAATGAACCGTGCATAGGGCCTAGGGTTCGATCGAACCCTGGTTAAGAACCACTGGGTTAGATAATCAAACTGGGATTGGTGGAATCCAACACCTGGGACTCCTCTAAACTATTGAAGAGGCAGCGACACTTATATCTCTTTCCTGTGTTGATGACATCATGTTCATCGATCACATGTAGTGTGAACGGTAGTTCAGTCTCATTCAAGTGATTGGGCCTGAACTACAATACTAAGTCCAGCCCCTACAACATGTAAGGCACCATTTCATTGTCAACATAAGTATCAAGGCCAGAATTACCTGTATGCCAAGATGAAACTCTCGGAGCATATATTTGTCCAGTACACGCTATGGCCACATTAAAGTATACACCTATAGAATAACAGTTGTGTCGTAAACAAAGCCTTATTCTGCCTGGTAGATATAGTGAAAACGTGGCATTATAAATCAATGGGATCCATTAATGATTCAGCCATATAATTCCTGTAATAAGGAAAACAATGATTCCAGTACGACCAAAGCCCGAGTTAAGGTAACAGAGTGTTTGTGCAGCATTATACACATATAAAAGATGTATTACATTGTTACACTGTCTAAAGTATTGTTTCTGCAAAAATGAAATTGGATTAAAAATGGTTTAATAACAATGCGAATACCAAAGCCAGAAATTGCAACATACAACAAAGTAGGTTTCCGCCAACGTAAGAAGAAAACCATACACCTGCACGACGTCTAGTAACTGAGAAAATAAAAATGTCATATTTCCTTTTTAGCGAGGAAATCAATGTGTTTTTGCAGCTAGTTCAACCCTTTATCTGGCATAAGGGACTTGCAATGCATTGCAGCGAATAAAAGCAGTTAATGGGTTTTGCATTAGACAGGCTGAGCGCCAGTGAAAAGGATAAAATATTAACAAGCATTCAACCCCGGGGTTTCCTGACTTTTATTTTTTATTTTTAATAAGGCAGAATTGAGCTGACCTGATGTTGTGCAGACTGCATAGTGACACGAGACAAAGCAAGGTTATGTGGTTAACACTTTAAATGCAATTATTACATATATTATATAAGAACTTTTTTTTTTTTTTATTAAAAAAAAAATTTGTTTTTTCAAATATTACTGAAGGGGGAAAAAAAAAACTTAGGGTAGGTTCACATTGATTCCGCTTCGGCTTTCTAGAATGGGTTTGCATACCAATTACCTGCACATACAATGAGAATAAAGTCTCGTGCCGCGGTGTCGGAGGCTGAATCAACCACGGAATTGAAGGCGAGATTGAACAGGATGATTCTTTGTATAGTGTGATGAAAATAGAAGCGTTCTTCCCATTAAAAAAAATTGTGAAAAAGATTTATTTGCCTCAAAATCGATTCTAGATTCCTATGTGAACCTAGCCTTAAAGACATACTACACCCAAATCTAAAGCATGCCATCTGCTACATTATGGTGATCCATTTGCCTCTATAGATCAGACTAGGGCCACTGCAATGGGATTCAAGCTCCGGCAATCTCTATTCTTACATCAGAAATGTGGGAAGAATATGCAAATCTGACTTCCATGATGTAATTAGGATGCCAGTGCCTCAAGTATGCACACCAATAGAGGGCGCTCACTGAGAATGTGCAAGTCTATCTTCCATGATGTAATTAGGAAGACAGACTCTCAGTCAAGCAAACCTATAGAGGGCGCTCCCTTTAACATCATGCCGACCTTCTCAGAGGCCTTTGTTTGCAATGATGTTGGGATTTAACCAGATACAGTCTTCTCAGCCAAGGACAGCTGTTTTGATGTACTTGCATCTCGTCAGCTTGGTGCAGAGAGGACTGATCTGACAGAGGTGAGAGGCTTAGACAGGGTTGAGGGGATATCGTCACTGCAAAAGGAGTGGTGGTCTCTCCTTTTGGAGTGACGATATCCGCTCAACTACATCAGAAATTGCAGAGACCGTAACACACAAGCTCCCCACAGGGGTACAAAAGCTCCTATCACAGTAACTGCAGATGATTATACAGGGTTAGTCAGGGAAGTATGGATGATTTGAACAGGGCGCCACGCAAGGTGGGGATAACCTTGGTGGATAAAGGCTGGGGGTATCTGCTCGTCAGGAGCCGCCATTTTAGTAGCAATGGAGACGTGGTCAATAGAGTATCGTGTGTTTGTGTGCAACACCTTTATTGAAACGGGCCGTTCTGTCATTCAAACACACGGATGTTTCCGTCATGGTCGTGTTCCGAAGTTTGACACGATAATGAAGTGGTTGAATAATTTTCAACGAACAGGTTCTTTGAGATCCGGAACTGCACGAGGAGGTGACTGAACGGTATGCACCCCGGAAAACATTGAAAGGGTGCGTCAAGCAGTTGAAGCCAGCCCTCGATGTTAGACCGTACGGCATGCTCATGCTCTTCGCATGTTGGACCGATCAGTTTGCCAGATTTTACACCTGGACCTTCAATTTTTGTAATGGCAACATCCAAGCTACACGTTAAAATAAAATTTGAGTTTCGTAACTGTTATTTCAAATCATCCATACCTCCCTGCCTAACCCTGTAAGGATGGGCTGTAAGTTTACTTAGGAGAATATAGAAGGGAGAGGGTATCTTGGGATTGATAGTAAAGTACATAGAGAAAGAAAGCAAGTATGATATCAAATATGTACAGTATCCATAATGCTAATTGTTTAGGTTTTTGAACAAGATTGGATCCCATCAGGTGTACTCCGATTCCAAAGCTTCCATATACAGTCCTATGAAAAAGTTTGGGCACCCCTATTAATCTTAATCATTTTTAGTTCTAAATATTTTGGTGTTTGCAACAGCCATTTCAGTTTGATATATCTAATAACCGATGGACACAGTAATATTTCAGGATTGAAATGAGGTTTATTGTACTAACAGAAAATGTGCAATATGCATTAAACCAAAATTTGACCGGTGCAAAAATATGGGCACCTCAACAGAAAAGTGACATTAATATTTAGTACATCCTCCTTTTGCAAAGATAACAGCCTCTAGTTGCTTCCTGTAGCTTTTAATCAGTTCCTGGATCCTGGATGAAGGTATTTTGGACCATTTCTTTCTACAAAACAATTCAAGTTCAGTTAAGTTAGATGGTCGCCGAACATGGACAGCCCGCTCTCAAATGATCTGAAAACAAAGATTGTTCAACATAGTTGTTCAGGGGAAGGATACAAAACGTTGTCTCAGAGATTTAACCTGTCAGTTTCCACTGTGAGGAACATAGTAAGGAAATGGAAGACCACAGGGACAGTTCTTGTTAAGCCCAGAAGTGGCAGGCCAAGAAAAATATCAGAAAGGCAGAGAAGAAGAATGGTGAGAACAGTCAAGGACAATCCACAGACCACCTCCAAAGAGCTGCAGCATCATCTTGCTGCAGATGGTGTCACTGTGCATCAGTCAGCAATACAGCGCACTTTGCACAAGGAGAAGCTGTATGGGAGAGTGATGAGAAAGAAGCCGTTTCTGCACGTACGCCACAAATAGAGTTGCCTGAGGTATGCAAAAGCACATTAGGAGAAGCCAGCTTCATTTTGGAAACAAAGATTGAGTTGTTTGGTTATAAAAAAAAGGCGTTATGCATGGCGTCCAAAAAGAAACAGCATTCCAAGAAAAACACTTGCTACCCACTGTAAAATTTGGTGGAGGTTCCATCATGCTTTGGGGCTGTGTGGCCAATGCCGGCACCAGGAATCTTGTTAAAGTTGAGAGTCGCATGGATTCCACTCAGTATCAGCAGATTCTTGAGAATAATGTTCAAGAATCAGTGACGAAGTTGAAGCTACGCCGGGGATGGATATTTCAGCAAGACAATGATCCAAAACACTGCTCCAAATCAACTCAGGCATTCATGCAGAGGAACAATTACAATGTTCTGGAATGGCCATCCCAGTCCCCAGACCTGAATATCATTGAACATCTGTGGGATGATTTGAAGCGGGCTGTCCATGCTCGGCGACCATCTAACTTAACTGAACTTGAATTGTTTGTCCAAAATACCTTTATCCAGGATCCAGGAACTGATTAAAAGCTACAGGAAGCGACTAGAGGCTGTTATCTTTGCAAAAGGAGGATCTACTAAATATTAATGTCACTTTTCTACCGGTCAAATTTTGGTTTAATGCATATTGCGCATTTTCTGTTAGTACAATAAACCTCATTTCAATCCTGAAATATTACTGTGTCCATCAGTTATTAGATATATCAAACTGAGGGGGGGCGGAGCCTGACCGTCAAACGAGATGGCTGCTTGATCTGTAGCTCTGCCACTCGTATACCCGAAAGCACTCTCCTCCGACAGCTAATCTTTATCGAAAATGGTCAGAACCGGTGGAAATCGCCCTGGGGACTCTTCTAGTGCCTCCAGACCCCAGCAATCTCAATCGGGAATGCAGAAATTTCTCAGAAAGAAAGACTCTCGCTCTCCGGCACTTACCTCCAAGATGGCGCCCGAGGAGGAGGATAGCAGCGCTGGGGAAATGGCGCGGGACTCAGATGCCGAGAGTCAGATTCAAGGTCCCAGCCAGACCATAATTACCCAATCTTTCCTTCAGAAAGCCCTGTCCCGGGCGATCGCTCCGGTCCTTGCCGAAATTGCGGAGCTCCGGGCTGACATGCGCTCCATGGACAAGCGAGTGGAAAAATTAGAGGCCGCTTATCGTGAGTCCACTAGATTGGCTGTGGTTGTTTCCTCACAGTTAGAAACTCAAGCCGAGCTTATCAATAAAAGCTTTCTTCAACTTGAAGACCTTGAAAATCGCAATCGCCGCCGTAATGTGAGGATCAGAGGGATCCCGGAGTCTATTCCAGCTGAAACGCTCCCTGAGGCTGCCTGCAAAATATTTGATACCCTTCTAGGCCCGGGCAAACTTACCGCTGCTTCAATTGAGAGGATCCATAGGGCCATTCGACCTAAGCCAGGCCCCGACGATCCCCCACGGGATGTATTGTGTGCTATGTTGTCTTCGGCTGATACTACAGCGGTTCTACATGCTGCGAGAGACTGCACTTCCCTTGCGCTGGATGATGCCAAGCTACAGATTTTTCAAGATTTGTCTCCAACTACTCTCCAAAAACGTCGGGTGCTGAAACCTGTATTAGAAGCTCTCAAAGCACGTAAAATACCCTACTCCTGGCTATTCCCCTTTGGCCTTTCGATTTTATATAATGGCCGCCGCCTCAATGTATACTCACCTGCAGATCTTCCAGCAATTTGGGCGGCCATTGGCTCACCTCCAGTAGAGATCCCTTCTTGGCTGCCGATCCCACTCGAGGATTTGGATACATCGCGTCCTACGCTTCTTCCCCCTTCTCCGAAAACCCCTGGCAGGTATAAATCTCCCCGAGGTCTGAGGGGTACACCGCGCAGACGTGAACTGCTCATGAGAGAGAAATAATTTTCTTTGCCCTGTTCTGTCCCTGTGGTTCAATATGATATTTGCTCCGTACTAACTTTGTTGGTTTTCCTATTTCGGTGTAACATTTGGATTCATCCCCACCAAGGTTTATTGTTACCTAGCTAATGTTATGTACCTTCATGTGGTTATACTCCATTTTCAGTTTTATGCTGGAGAGTCGCCGATGCCAGACCTCCCATCTCGTTAATGAGGGGAGATTGGTCTCGGCCATGATCCCTGTATTAGCTCTTTATATATGCTATCTCAAATCTCAACCCTCCCCTTCTTAACCCTATGCTCCCTTCCTCTTCCTACTCCCTCTTCCTCTATCCCCTCCTCTACTCTCCTCTATCGTTCACCTCTGTCGCCCCTCCCCCTTGATCCAGCCCCGTCTCTCATGTCACTCCTTCCTCCCTAGTGTCTCCCCCTTCTTTTCTTGCTCTCTAGTTCCCTCCTCCTTTTACCTTGGTCTCTCCTACCTTGATCCATCCCGCCAACAACGCCTTCCTTCTTCTTCCCGAGATGCTTTGAGATTCTGTCGTTCCTCTGACGTGGGATGATACGTCATCGTAAGGTCCTGTCGGCCATTTTTGTCTCTCTAGCTACTTGCTTATATGATGAGTGGATCTACGTAGACGGTACAATATGTGTATTTGTAATTACTTGCCTTATACTCTTATATTTCACGGCCCGTAGGTGGGACTTAGTTCAATCTTACTTGAGATCTTAGCGAGTAGTCCTATGTTTGCTCATAATGGTTGCTTATTACTTTTAACCTGTGCTCCGACCCATATTTGCCTGATTTTCGCTTATAATTACTATTATAATAGTGGTACCATGGTTCTGACGGACTACGCTATTTCCCATAGCTGTTTATTATTGCCACAGGATACCTTCCACCAGTTTCCCCACCCCTTGCTCTACATACCTCCCCTTTGAACTTTGGCTCATGTCTCTATCTATCTGCCGGTTCATTAATTATTGATCACTAGTTTTCTTATTTCTGACTAGGGCTATTTGTACTTCCAGCCTTGTTTTATTGAGTTCTTTGACCATTCTCTGTAGAATCTTTGGTTGGAGAGTGTGATAGGGGTTTATGTTTGATCAGGTCGTTCTACCTTTGTGTCCCCCTTTATACCGATTAGGAGGGTTTTCTCTTTCCCTCTTATACGCCATCTTTTTGGCATAGAAACCTCGACTCGGTATTTTGATCAGTGGACCTACAGATTTTATCCACTGATCCTTGTTGTTTTGTCTGCAACCCAACCTAGCCTCGCTGTTTTCCTCTCTCTTCCTCCCTCCCCTACTCTCTTCCCACCTATGTTCCTTTGTCCACCTTTCTTTTTGTACTCATCCGAATTGCTACCGCTGTGTCTCTCTTCTATTACTAAACTTTATATTTCTTGCTCTCTCTAATTTCTGGGATTCTACTAGACTGCAGTATTTTTATTCTCAGAACGAAATGGCTACTGTGCAATGTGTCTCCTTGAATGTTCAGGGCCTCAATACCCCAAACAAAAGAAGTAATCTGTTTCAACTTCTCAGACGCCAAAAAGCAAATCTCATATTTTTACAGGAAACCCATTTTAAAGGATCTAAACTCCCATATATTCCTAAAAAACTTTTTCCACACCAATTCCATAGCACACACCCATCCTCATCTTCCAAAGGTGTGTCCCTATTGATACATAATTCCATTCCCTTTGTCTTTAAACGTTTATATTCTGATGCGGAAAACCGATACTTATTCGTCAAAGGTTCGATAGCTTCTGTGGATTATACTCTTGCCTCCGTTTACTCCCCAAATACAGGTCAGGTTCCTTGGTTGTTGGAAATGTTTAGAATGCTAAAGTTGTTCTCAGAGGGTTCCATAATTCTGGGGGGTGATCTAAACTTAGCCCTCAATCATGACTTGGACTCAACTGCCAAACGGCCTATTCACAGTCAGAAGCTTATTGGGAGGCTATGTGCTGCTTTACAAGATCTTCACTTGCTCGACTGCTGGAGGTCTCTACACCCGACAGGACGAGACTTTACTTTTTTTTCGTCAACTGCAAAAACTTACCATCGCTTGGATTACCTGCTTACTTCGCGTGCTCTCCTGCAGAATGTCCTAGATGCATCCATAGGTAATATCGCATTTTCCGATCACGCTCCAGTCTCCATTACACTACGGCTGCAACAACTGCCAAGACCACAATGGTCTTGGAGGCTTAATGAATCTCTATTGGACTCTGACGACAACGCCCAATGGATTGGGGATAAAATCTCTGACTTTTTTGCATTTAACTCTTCTCCGGACTGCAACCCCACCATCTTATGGGAAAGTCATAAAGCATATGTACGAGGCTTCCTCATTTCTTTGGCTACCAAAGTGAAAAGAAATAACCGCAGAGCCTTGGACGATATCTTACTCAATATTGCCCGTTTAGAGAGGATCCACAAACGCTCTCTCGCGATTGCAGCACAAAATGAACTCTTGACTTTGAGAGAACAACTACGCGATCATCTGAATCGTCAATCTGCAAAGCAACATCTCCACTATAGGAAATTGATTTATGCCCATGGTGACAAGGGCAGTCGCATAATGACCAATCTATTGCGGAAAGAGAGGAAGAAACTATTCATTCCATCCATTCGTACTGGCAAGGGCCTTATGGTCTCTTCGACAGACAAAATAGCTGACGAATTCCTAGCCTTTTATTCAAAACTCTACAACCTGGCAGAAGATCCTTCTTCCAGTTCAATGCCTGACTTACCGAGCAAAATTGACAGTTTTCTGGCTTCCCTCGACTTACCGTCCATTCCTCCAGAGGCAGTAGACGAGCTTATTGCTCCGATCTCTCAGGAAGAGGTAGGTGCAGTCATGAATAGCTTTCAGGTGGGGAAGAGTCCGGGGCCTGATGGTCTTCCACTACGTTACTTTAAGAAATTTCATGAACACCTTATACCCCATCTTACCACTTGGTGTAACGCTTTGATGGATGGAGCTCAACTTCCACCCCAAGCTCAGGAAGCTTACATCACTCTGATCCACAAGGAAGGGAAAGACCCTACAGAGTGCGGAAATTACAGGCCCATTTCCCTGTTGAATACCGACATCAAATTGTGGGCAAAAATCCTATCCCAGAGACTTCAACCGCTGATCCCCTCCCTAGTGCGCGAGGAACAAGCAGGCTTTGTGACTGGGAGAGAGGGGCGGCATAATTTGATGAAATTGTTACCGGCAATACACCTAGCCCGATCGACTAAGCTCCCATTGGTGCTTTTGAGTATAGATGCCGAAAAGGCATTCGATAGGGTCAATTGGTCGTTTATGGCAGCCACGCTTGTTAAATTTGGTCTTCCAGCCAGGTTCATTTCTGCCATTTTTTCGCTATACCACCAACCCTCAGCTCGCCTTCGTATTAATGGCACTTTATCTGATAGCTTTCGGATCTTGAACGGCACTAGACAAGGGTGCCCTCTCTCCCCCACTCTTTTTGTTTTGTTTATCGAAACCCTCTTGCAAGCAGTACGGCAGGAACCAAGGATTCAGGGAGTGCCTCTTCGTGATTCGGAATTGCACTATACCGCGTTCGCAGATGACATCTTATTTACAATCTCAAACCCAGAAGATGGTCTGCCAGCCCTTGTGGACAGATTGACCGAATTTGGCAGACTTTCCGGATACAAAACTAACTTCTCCAAATCCGAGATCTTGAACATAACCCTTTCTAAATCTATGACTGAGAGACTTAAACCTAGGTCCCCCTTCATCTGGGCTGTTTCAGAGATCAAATATCTCGGTATCCGACTCACTGCTGACCCTGCTTCTTTATATCATAGAAACTTCCCTCCTATGTTAGAGGAATTAAAACGCTCACTAGCCTCGTACGTGACTCTTCCAGTATCGTGGTTCGGCCGTAAAGCCATCGTACAGACTTATCTCCTTCCGAAACTTATCTACAAACTAGCAATGTTACCGGTACGGATTCCGAAGCTATTTTTTAAAAACCTCAGATCTGTTCTCTCGAAATTTATATGGCGCAACAAGGCCCCAAGGTTGGCATGGTCCCTGATTACAAAGCGCAAATCCGAAGGTGGCATGGGTTTACCCAATCTACACAACTACTACAAATCTACACTGTTAAGTTGGTGGCTCGAACTGGCTGCCCCCATGCAATCTCCAATGTCATCCCGATTGCTCTCACAACTTTATGGATCTGATTATCTACGTCACCTATGGCTCCCACGACCTTCTGCCTCTTTACGCACTACCTCGGACCCGCTCCTGGACAGTGCCATGTTCATTTGGTCCTCATTGGGTGAACAATTAGCCCCAAAACCGTCCCCGCTGATCCCATTGGGCTTGCTCCCTGACCTGGTGGGTTTGGAAGACACAGCTTATCGTTCTCTTTGGGACAAGTTAAATCATCTAACTGTGCTAGACCTCGTTCAAGATGGTGGGTCTATGTCCTTGGAATCTATCCTGTCAAAATTGCCAGACCTCTCCATCTCTTTCTTGCATAGGAACCATATTTCTCATATCCTCCACAAGTTTACCTCCCTATTTCAGATCCGCACAGATCTGACTCCGTTTGAAAAGATTCTAAAATCTCCTACCAGAATGCTGCGCAAAATTTCACACCTTCTCCACCAGCACATATCTCCAGCGACTTTCTACAAACCTGCTTTTATGACCTCATGGGAGTCCGAGTTGAACGTTACATTTTCTCCAGAGGATGTGGAATCCATCTTATCCCACTCCCATGGCATTTCGACATGTGTTAGAGTTCAGGAGAACCATTACAAATTGATCACCAGATGGTACCGTACCCCGGTATGGTTGCAACAGAAACGTCTAACCTCGGACGACACCTGCTGGAGATGCTCTTCTGCCAAAGGCACATATTTACATATCTGGTGGGACTGCCCTCTCATTAGGCCATTATGGGACTCCATTCAATCTCTGATACAGTCTATCTACTCCCCTTCTTTCATTCTTACCCCGTTGACAATTTTCCTGGTTATGGCGTCCCCAGGATACAATCCTAAAAAAGATAAACTGCTCTATCACATGTTATCAGCTGCGAAATTGATTGTTCCACTTTACTGGCTTCAAAAATCTGCTCCCCCCTTCAAAGTTTGGGAAGACAAAGTGACACAGATAGCCCGCTTTGAGGAGCTTCTCAGTTATGCACAAAGGTCAAATGAAAACTATAGGCGTATTTGGTCACCTTGGCTGGTACGCAATTTATATGGTACTAATTGAAAGCTGAATTTTGTAATGTTTGAAGAATTTTACCCTTCCTTCCCCCCGCCCCCTCTTTTCTCTTTCTTCCTTATAGATTCTCCTCCTTTCTCTTCCCCCCCACTTCCATTTCTCTACTTCGCTACCTTTCCCTCCTGAGTACTGGTTGGGTATATAATTTTTCTCTGTTACTACCTTTTATGGTTGTTTCAACAGCGATGATTTAAGTCTTTTCATTGCTGATTATTTTTTATTGCAATGTTCTCTTTTTTTTCTGTATGCGCAAATTTGTTCAATAAACTTTTGAATTAAAAAAAAAAAGATATATCAAACTGAAATGGCTGCTGCAAACACCAAAATATTTAGAACTAAAAATGATTAAGATTAATAGGGGTGCCCAAACTTTTTCATAGGACTGTATACATACATCCCTTGGGTCCGGTGTATGTCTCTAGGTTCAATAAACTATTACATTATTTAACATCATGAATAACAGAATATATACAGATCACTTCTACACTGGCCTCCAGACACACTGGAATGACAGCACAAACATCACAGGTTACTAGGCGTAACATAGAATATAGTAATATAGGCACTGGCATGAGGCCTAAACATACAGAGTATGTATTTAATATAAGAAGAAATCAGGTCCATGCAAGACAATTACACCTGACCCTGCACAATATGAGTCCTTTAGGTCATTTTCTAGGTAAAAATAGATTTATTAATATTTCTATACATCAGGAGTGGTGCAGAGGATGAGCACCAGGGGGCAGAACTAGGTTAGGGGAAGTAAGTGGAGAGGGAAGCCCCAAAAAGCTCTTTATACTGAATCCATATATGAATAAAACATTGCTTTTCCAGGCATTTTCGGAAAGGTACAGTGATGTTTTACAACAATTGTCCTGCTGACAGACTCACTTTAAATCCCTTCTGCCTATAAACTTGACTTTTGTGGTCGATAACATGAGTTATCCATGTTTACGGAGACATTAAGAGAGGTAACGGCTGAATCAGTGTTTTGTATGTTTTGCTGGCTTTAGGCAGTATTAAGCCAAAACCTGGAGTGGAAATTCCAAAGAGAAAGAGTGTAACGGAACGATTGGTATTGGTGTGTTTCAGATCCATTACTGGTTTTGGTGTAGATATACGGATATCAAATACCAATATAAATACATTTATGTAAAAATGGTTTAAAGCGGACTCATCCCCTCTCCTGACATGTCGCTTCTAGGAAATACTTGTATTCTCTATAATAATTCTGGAGCTTTATTTCTTATAATTTGCTGTGTCATTTCGCAGTTATTCCTATTCAAAAGCAAAGACTAAGGCCCTGTTCACATCTGCGTTCGGTAATTCCATTCAGGGAGTCTGCTTGGGGACCCCCCGATTGGAATACATTAAGGCATTAAAAAGCGGTTAGCAAAGAAACCACACGAACCCCATAGACTATAGTGGAGTCTGTGTATTTTCTGCGTGGTGTCCATATGAATCATGTGGAGAGAAAAGTACTGCAAGCAACACTTTTCTCTCCACATGATTAATGCGAACACTGCATGGAAAACACATGGACCCCATTATAGACTGTTGTTTCTTTGCTAACCGCTTTTTAATACGTTCCTTATTTCACTCGGGGGGTTCCCAATTGGACTCCCCGAACAGAATACTGAACGTAGATTGAAGCAGGCCTAGATTGTCAACTGGGAGTTACCAGTTGGGGCGTGTCCCTCTACAACAGAGGTTCTCAAACTTATTTTGTCTACCGCCCACTTCGAGTATTAATTATTTTCTAGCGCCCCCCCCAAAAAAAATTTTTTTTTACTTTACTACATCTTAAGAATCACAATCGCAGTCATTATGTTAATAATTAAATTATGTGTGTCATGAGAAAATAAGACTTGGATTTACCTTGTACGGAGTTTCCTAAAGGACATGGCTCCTCTGCCCGCTAGCAGCCTGCTCTATATAATAAAGCTTTATCCTAGTGAACAGAGAGACCAGGTCCTTTAGCCCAGTAGGATTTAGACTGCTTTATATAAGAAAGCAGCACTTATTCCACACACACACACACCCCCCCCTCTAGCTCACAGCAGGGAGCTAGGTGATGTGTATGTGATGTGTATGTGTGGTGCAGACACAGGCTGGCTCCGTACACTCAGCCCCCCCCCCTCTCTCCCCACACACAGCAGGGAGCTACGTCATGTGGCTCCCTCAGCAATGAGCAGGGGGCCAGGTGCTAGTGTCCATAATGAAGTGAATAAAGTAAGATAGTGGACAAACAAAGCAGTTTTGCTGAAGCAGTGTATTTAGGAAAAGTCTTAAATCCACATTAACAAACAGTATAGATAGAATCATTGTTATGATACCACCCCTTTAAATTAGCCATCGCCCCCCTAAACCGCTTCAACGCCCCCCAATCTTCTCTGTGCCCTTTACTGCCCCCCTACAGGCCTCCAGCGCCCGCAAGGGGGCGTTATCGCCCACTTTGAGAAAGACTGCTCTACAGCCTGGCATTGTCCTATCAGTGATGATCGTGTGGGAATAGTAAGGCCCAGTTGATTTTTTTTTTTTTTTTTTTTTTTATTATAAATTTCCCGGGCATATTACAAAGGAATAGCACAACATAGAGTTATAACAAAAGATATTACAGAATTGTTATTTCATGGGAAACAGAAGAATTGACCAAAACTGTCAGGTACAGATGGGAGGTCATACTTATTCGACAGCAGTAAATGGATGATGATTATTTTAGGTTTTCAGTCATACAAATTTTATATACGGTACTGTCAATTTATTCGTTTTCTGCCTATTAGCATATACATTCTGGTTGTTACTTGTAGGTGCTTGAGGGAGCTACTTTAGTTCAACAGTTTTACACTATGGTCCATATTGGCTGTCACTATTTTCAGTGACATTGGGTGAAAATGTTCATTTCGGTTAAAATGATCCATTTTTAATAACTTTAGTCTAATTTGCATGGGCAGCTTTACTGACCGCCCAAGAAAACGAACGAACATCTGGATGACCAAAGAAGAGAGATATTAGCCCCATAACCATAGCCGACCAAATATGTGGTTAAGGCTAAACAGCTGTATACAATCTACATAAAGGTCTATGGCCGCAGTCAAGCTTTGACTTTTGGCTGAAGGTGTGCCACATTTATGTTTGGCAGATAATTATACAGTATTATTGTAATGATCCTCATACATTGAATCACAGCATCCGCCTTAATGGAATAAATAACAGGGCACTTTGCACAGAATTCTTGGAGTACACCCCTTATAGATGTAATCACTGTGATCTGTTCATTTTGCAGATTGTAGGTTATTTGGTAAAAACAAAAGAAGCTGGATGAAAATGATAAGGAGTGACAAGCTGCCACAGAGCATAATACAATAGCACACACTTGCATTATGCTGAATGTGTGTGTGGCTTCGGTGCCTTCAGTCTTCATAAAATCAACACTGGCACTAAAGCAAAGAACAATCAAGTTACTAAACCTTTACTTATTCTGCAGGCAAATAAATCCTAATAATTGCTATAGAGTCCGGCTTGGATAATTCTGCTTTCCATAAAGCTTAAGATCCTAATTTCTATCAAGTATGCTCGAATGTTCTACTGTATGTTATGTATCTTATTCTGACTCTACTGTTTCCCAGGCCGAGGAATGCAGAAATGTACATCACAAGTTATAAGGTCGAATAACAGAGTATTGAACATGGACTAAAATAACCGAACCAGCAGAACCAATCTATCAGGTTTGGGTGCCTTTGTGAGGGAGCACAATATGGGCCTATAGCAGACTAAGGTCACTATAACAGGTTCATACAACATGTCAATGGCAAATGTGGGGAAGGTAGCTTGGTAGAAGCAGTGGTATGGACCCAAGCAGTTAGAGACAGGGACACAAATCTTGCAGTAAAGTGGTTTATTTAAGAAAAACAGCAAAATAAATAAACCTTTACGTCAGGCACAAAAATGAGCAAAAGAAAATACAGCATTAACTTCAGGCAAAATAATATCAAACCAAAATCCTGCTTGTCTGAGCGCTAAATAAAAAGTAAATACTAACTGTACGTGTGGATTACTACCAACCACACAAAATGAACAAAAAAAAAAACACTGTACAGTACACAAGGCTCTTAGTGTCAGGACAGACCCAGCCACTTCCTCTCCTCCCGGGATCTGCCCTAAATTACAGGCTCTGCAGCCTTTAATGGCCCAGTAACAAGCCTATGACCCAAACCTGGGGCTGAAGCCTATTCCGGTCCACACATAAGTTAGCAATCTGGGGCTGAGATAGTGTGATTCCAGCACTTTGCCTTTCACCTTCTCACACAAATTAAAACACAAAAAGCTAAAAGGTTTGTCAAAAAAATCTTCCACCGAGTAAAAAGAACTATGTTCGGAAGCCGACGTGTGTCACATCCTTGCTAACTCCATATCTATATGGTATGTAGGGCTGTAGCGTAGAAGTTAGAATACAATATAAACTTATCATCCTCATCCACAAGGCTCTCCATAATGCTGCACCTCCCTACATTTCCTCCCTCATCTCTGTCTATCACCCATTGCATGCTCTCCGTTCACTCAATAACCTAAGATTAACATCCTCCATTATCAGAATCTCCCACGCTTGTATATAAGACTTCTCCTGAGCTGCACCACTTCTCTGGAATGCTCTACCCGGACAATCATATTAACTCCCAATTTCTACAGCTTAAAGCTCAAACTAAAGACACAGAGGAGAGGGGCAGAACCTGGAGCAAGAAGTGAGGGAGGGATATTGGCATAAGGGCAACAAAGGCACTGTCATCAGTGAAGAGTCAGGAGATCCATGTGCACATTACATTCAGTTGCCAATGAAAAATGTGGAATTGTAAAACAGAACGCAATAGAAAACGAATAACAGTTTATAATTAAATAGGTTTTCTAATATTTTATATTGATGACAATGAGGATCCTTAGGACAGACTACTGTTCCCTGATCTTTTGGGGTCACTGATCAGCATTTTGACGGTGACATGGTGCTCTGATCTCTCCTTAGTAACTGTGATGTGAGGTCCACCAGTGACAAGGTTCATGTGAATGGGATTTGGCTTCAACAGAAAAATGTGCAGTACTGTGTCTAGTGTACACTGAAAAGAGTGCTTACCTAAGCATCATAGGCCATTGAATCAGCTGATCGGCTGGGGTGACAGGAATAATATAATACTGATGACCTATCCCAAAGAAATATGAAGTTGTGCACATCCCTTTAACATAAATCTATGGTCTCATCCAATAGTAGAGTTAAAAGCAAGGCTGTAGATTTGGTAGGTCAAACCAACAACTATGAGGCCTCTATTTTTCCTCAACCTACGACTTCATAAATACCTGACAAACATTATGAGTCGAAGGCTCCTTCACACGGCGTAAGCGCTCGGCTCATTCCGAGTCGTACACGCGAGTGCTTCTAAACACTTCCCATTCACTTCAATGGGAGCACTCGCAAAGCCAGCTTTACGTGCTCTCCCATTGAAGTGAATGGGAAGTGTTTAGAAGCGCTCGCGTGTACGGCTCGGAATGAGCCGAGCGCTTACGCCGTGCGAATGGGCCCTAAGGTAGTAAATCCAGTGATTCCCAAAGTGGTCTAGGTGGCCCCCCGGGAACACAGCCGCGACGTTAGATCGAATCTTCACATTTCTTGACGAGATTTGGAAATATGGTAGAAATGTAGCAGCAGGGGGTTCACTGACACCAGTAAAATTTTGAAAGTGGTCTACGAGAAAAAAAAAGTTTGGAGAACCTTTGCTCTAATCGACATAAAAAAAGCTGAAGAACATTATTTCCGAATCCATCTCGGACTCCGACGCCCTGATTAAGATTACTTTAGGGAGCTGATCAAGAATACTTTGAAACAGGAGGCATCAATAACATAACAAAATAGACCAATAAGCAAGAAAAAAACTGTGTTAATATTAATAATAGGGGGAAGACCAAGAGTCGAGATCATTAATTTCTCATGTGAGCTAATACAAGCATAGTGCCTCATATCTATCATGAAGAGACGCTTAAATCATGTGGAAAGGGTCGCTTCTGGGCATTTCATGATCTAAGCAAACAGAATTAATGCATCTTTACATAAGGAATGCTATGTTCCAAGAAATCATGTTACCAGGAACCTAGCAGGATGATCTAATGATTAAATTCATAAGTCTGTATTCACACAGTGAAGCTCTGAATTATAAATAAAAGGGGGCATATGTCAAATATCATTTAATATCATTTCAGCTAGATTATATTTTTAGCAACACGATACAAGCTATTTCTCTGGCTGCGACATATTGGAACATATTATTGCCAATGATCAGAGGAGATTATACGAGATGTTCAAATTATTTTACTTAAAAGAAACTTCCAGTTCCAATCTGTCATCTCTTTAGATATTAAACCGTAAATTATAGCGCCCAATGACCTCTGTACAGATCACACGCCTCTATAGAAGTCAATGAGTGATTTGCAGTCTGCAGATTCCTATCGTATATGTGACTGCTGTAAAGCATATCTCTGAATACTGTTAAAAGTAGGCCCAGGTAAAATGGCTACCCTCACAATCATGTACATAAAGTAAAATAAAGACTACAATAACTACCCCCATCAAATAAAAACTGTCTGAATTATATGCAATACATTCCCTTTAACAGGAGCATGGAGGAAAGATGTAGACACAGAAAAAAATACTTTATTCATGAATTCCCACACACAGTAGGGCTAGTTTACTGTATTGGGCCTCCATTCTTTTTCGTGGGCTAGAAATCCCGGTTTTCGTCTGTATGCAAATGAGAGAAATCTCCAGCGCCGCCTCCATCTTCTTCAGGAACGGCCTCCCTGCGCGTCTTCTTCAAGAGCTGGGCTCAAACTTCTAGGCCTCGGGCAGAGCAGACTGTGCATGCCTGCGGCCACAAGAAAAATGGCCACTTACACAGTAAGTAAGCGGCTATTTTCTTGTGGCCTATGGGCATGCGCAGTCGGATCTGCCTGAGGCCTAGAAGTTTGAGCCCAGCTCCGGAAGAAGACGCGCAGAGAGGCTGTTCCTGAAGAAGATGGAGGCGGCGCTGGAGATTTCTCCTGCAGCATTAGGGACACCCCCAGTGCTGTTTGAGCGCTGGGGACCGCCTCCACTGCTGCGAGAGAACTCATTTGCATACAGATGAAAACCGGGATTTCTACAGAACGGCAGCGTGGAGTAGACTTCTAAAGGTAGGAGAAGTATAGCCTTTCTTAAGGCTATTCCTACGTGTTATCGAGAAAAAAACGTGATTTTAATGGTAGAACCCTTTTAAAAGGAAATTACTTCTACCTTATAAAACATGTCAGCAATTTCAGTGAAAAAAAAAATTAACAATTGCGGTTACTATTCGCATTCTCAAAATGGAATGGAGTAACTACACAGTCTGGCACTATCAGCACAGCTTAGACAGCATCATACTGTTGAGGGCTGTGCATGGTCCATCAAATATCAAATCTCCAGTCTGACATCTTCCTTCTACAGCTCATTCCCAATGAATTAATACAACTGAACTGCAACACCAAGCACAGCCAGACGCAATGTAAGGCGCTGTCCCCGATGTATAATGAAGAGGTCACAACCTTGCCCTAAAGCAGCTTGACCTCTTCAACAATAGTATGTCCATGATATTGATGACCTACACTAAAGATAGGCACATTCTCGGAAACCGGCTCTAACCTGCTACAACCTATAGATTTCCAGATATGAATGTCCCAATTAATTTTGTAGTCTATTTTTTTTTTTAATTGGGAACGCGTGCTTGCGCGGTATTGACTGTAATTGGATTTTGTGGCAATCTAAACTACATAAATCTGCGCATATGTTACAAGAACAGTAAATACTACATTTATTATAGTTGCAACACCCATGTTCATACAAAAGCATAAAAGTATTCTCGACACGTGGAGGAGTCATTTAGCCAGCAGAGAAGAAATGAAAAAATAATGATCTATCCTTGCAAAACATATAGCCCTTTGTACCGCAAGTGTGATTACTTAAATGTTCTATTTCCAGCACAGCTGATTATATCCACCTTGTCTCCATCCAAAAGCCTAATTTTTAATCCTCCAGACATTTTTACAGCTTATTATCAACAGTTTATTCATGGGGGGACTCGCCACTCTTGGCAAACAAAGTAGAGAGATAGAGCTGGCTCAGAATAAATTAGACAAGAGAGACCTTGTGGATATGCACAAGAGCAAAGTGATAAATCATTTTCATTTCACTAATACAAAGTTTCAATTAAGTATAATCAAAAGCACTGAGCGTTCATCAAAAAACCAGATTATTCACTTGCCAGATAAGGTTAATTCAAGTTCTATTCCAGCTGGGCTCATATGGAAATCGCACGTCATGGTTCGAGACCCGCTAAGCCTTGCTTGTGTGCTGGGATGTCCTATCTCCCTGAACAAACAAGTGATCAAATATACTTATCGTCGCCTTTCGGTTTTATATCATTCTTCTACGACCACTCTGCTACGTGGTTAGCGGGCGGCTGTGTGTTTGGACTATTAATGACCGAAGGCTGTATCTATCCAAGCCAGCGGTGGAGAAAATGAAGTGTTTCCCATAGATCAGGTCTCCTGACATCAAGAGCCTTTAGGTATGGCATAAAGTATGCATCATTATAAAACTTTGATCTATGATATGAAGATTTGTGTCCGTGCACTTGTTTGCGCTGTCTGGGGCTTCTGAAGTGGTGCGAAGTCTCTTATAGAAAATAAGCGCCACTAAAGTAAAAAATAAAGCTGTCATTTATAGTAAGGCTATGTTCACATCTGCGTTGGAGTCTTGTTTGGGTCCCCCTGGCGGATTGGAACAGCAGAGAGCCCAATGCAAGTGTGAACCTAGCCTTAGAGTGGAAAATGTAACTAAGATTTATATAATGGTTATTGTTAGAGATGAGCGAACACTATTCAGAACAGCCGTTCCGAATAGCACGCTCCCATAGAAATGAATGGAAGAGGCCGTGCCGGCTACGTCCATTCATTTCTATGGGAGCGTGCTATTCGGAACGGCTGTTCTGAATAGTGTTCGCTCATCTCTAGTTATTGTGTTATTGTCCTTACTTCTTTATGTACAATCATCATTTTTCTTTGTGGGTTTTAAATATTTTTCCTTCTGGAAAAGGACTGCACTAAATTTACAAACTAACACGTATCTTGCCACTTAATATCTATTCACAGGATAGGTGTCTGATCCCAGTAGAAAAATATTCCTTCAGCACAAGAGGTCTATAGTAAAACTTGACTTTTATTGGAAAAATATAAAAAATAGGTACCAGACATAGGAAAAAAAAAGGATATAGAAAAACTTACATGTTCAATTCCAAGTATGCATGTATGGTTGAAGACAGACAAGCCTACGCGTTTCGGGACATCCATGAGTAAGGGACGGATGTCCCAAAACGCGTAGGCTTGTCTTTCTTCAACCATACATGCATACTTGGAATTGAACATGTAAGTTTTTCTACATCCTTTTTTTTTTTTTTTTTTTTTTTCCTATGTCTGGTACCTATTTTTTATATTTTTCCAATAAAAGTCAAGTTTTACTATAGACCTCTTGTGCTGAAGGAATATTTTTCTACTGGGTTCTTGCATTGTTCCACCCCAGCCGGGGGTGTATTTTTTTGTGCACTCTTGGTCTAGCTGATTCTCTTTAAGATTTATGGTGAGCTGTGGACTGTGTTTTTTCTTGTGCATAGGTGTCTGATCTGTGGGGTTTGACTGCTAAGGGTGCATGCACACGATGTAATGTGGCACTGATTCTTGCACGATAACTCGTGTAAGGATCAGCACTGCAAAACAGAATCCCATTGACTTCAATGGGTTCCGTTTAGCACGTATAACACATTGAAATCAATGGGAGGTATGAGTTATCGTGCAAGAATCAGTGCCGCATTCCATCGTGTTATCACAAGGGGCTGAGAAATGGTCACTCAGCTATGCAACTGCTCCATTCAACTCCATTGAACTATTAAAGATAGTGAAATCTTGTTGTCAGCTTATTTTCACCAGACTCGAATAGATAGGCACTGCTCATGTGTGACCACCACTTCCTTCAGAGAGGGGTACCCACATTTTCATGATCGGGGTTGTCCCAATGATCAGATCTCCATCAATCAGGCACTTATTACTTATCCAATTTCCCTACATTGAGATAATATGCAATAAATGTGTCCAAAGAATGGGACCCTCACCATATTAAAAATGCTAGATACCACTCTGTCTCCAGCCCAATGGACCGACTGTCGCACATTCATAGCAAAGACAGTTGGCAGGTCACACTCCTGGAGCCCTCTCTAAAAATTCTTCACAGGACCTATTTGGTCTCATTTAGACTACACAGCTTCTACCTTTCGATGTCTCCCCTTTGTTTTCAAGGTTATGATGCCTTAGGCGATACTCTTCAGATTTGGCAGTACTACCCTCTGGCCCGTCACTTCTTGGAGCTTAACCATAGACTGGTGCAATAGTTTTTTGGACAGTCGTTGCCATGTCTGCCTCAGTCCTTCTTCTGTGTCTACTGCTCTCAGATATGCCCAATAAAATTGCTTCAGTACATCCTATTGGCTACATGAATCTATGTTGCTTTCAACTGCCGACGACCATGTCTTTCATTGACTGATGTCTTTCGGTGAGTTGACACGATCATGCTCCATGAAAAGATTAATGCTACTATCTCTGATACCTGCCCAATTTTTGATGGGGTTGGGCAGACTGGATTAATAGGCCCAATATCCCTGGCCTGTAATACTGTCTTCAGCTCTAGTCTGTCGCTAGGATTAAGTGCTTTTGTCCATACCCCTTGTCCCAGGCAGGATCATCCCCCCACCCCCGCCAAAAATTTGCCTTATGCACTTTAGCGCTGCATAGCCCTTTCTATTGCATTTGTTAGTGAGTTTTAAGTGTCTGTGTTCCCTTTATTCTCATATATAGGTCTACATTTACTAAAATCAATTCAAAGTGATTAAAAATGCACCTGTATACGGTGTATTATTGACACACTATGCACATCCCAGACTCAGTATTTGGCTCACTACTTTTTTAGACAGTGGGCAGAGCAGGGTGGGGACGTCTGATCTTCCAGATTTACTATAACTCATGCCAGCGAAGTAAAGGAACTGGGAGGTTACTCATGTTCATCACCTGTCACTTCCCGTGTCCATTCCTTAGGCTGCTGATTGGCCTCAGTGGTCAACTATGGCAGGGACTTCCGCCAAAACAAGACCGTGCAGTAGCAGGACATGACCGAAGTGGGAGACACCGGAGCATCGGGGACAGGTGAGCATGTTTGTTTTTTTTCACCTTTCCTGGCTTCCTTGCAAAAATTGGGTTTTCCTGGACAACCCTTTTAAGCTTAAGATACATTTGGCTATTTGTAGAACGCTCAGTTTTTTGGTAGATTTATTCTTTAGGAGTGTGGCCTGTTCTTTTCACCTACACATATACTTTAGGGTGTGTCCTAAGCTGACCTACATATCACTATACCAGCTTGATATATGTGGTTGTTATTGTTGGTATTGAGGTCTGAAATATAATGCGTTTAAATCTCTCATGCTTTATATATATAGATTTATCATGACAGTATACGCAGATATTTATCATACCTCTGAAAAGCGCTCAAGCAGAAGTGAGGGCAAAATATCTTGAGGTTCCGAAAGCACGGGGGGCCCGGTCCAATTGCTCTGCACGAAGAGATGAAGACAGCTGACTCCCAGAAGAAATATAAGTAATTGTCTAAAAAAGGAAAAAAAAAAAAACAACAACTATAAAAATCACCATTCAATTTTATATTCAGCCCCAAAACTGCAATTTTAAATCTGTTTTAAATTACCTTTAAGCTGCTATATCATAAACTGCGCTTTGGCTCTACATATAGATTTGAGTCCTAAAACACAATGATGTTTTGTAGATTCACTGATCTGAAGAACACTATGGCTGAGGCCCCATGTTTGGGACAGCTGCTTTTTTGTTGCCAATTTAGTTGTGTCTTATTTTGCCAAAGTCAAGAGTGGCTTCTACAGGACCAAGAATATACAGGAAACACTTAGGGTATGTTCACATTGAGTTTTTTTGCAGGACTGCAAAAAAGGCTCCTATTCATTTCAATGGGAGCCGCTCACTTTTTTTCCTGCTGACGATTTTTTTCAGCTAGTGGAAAAAGAAGCGTCATGCCCTATCTTGCCACGGATTCCGCGGCCAAGTCAGCCGTGGCTTGAGACTCACTCCCGATTAGGCCCATTCATTCAGGCCTAATCAGGAGAGGGATGCTGCGACGGGATGCTAATGCACTGCATCGGCATCCCGTTGCGGCTAGCCACATGTAGAATTCACACGGCGGAAAACGCCGTATACTTCACTCTTGTGCTAAATTCATTACTAGCATTGGATTTAAACAAAAAAAAAAAAAAAACCTCAACAGTAAAATCTTCAACAAAAAAAAAAGCAGATTTTCAATATGGGGACTTAACCTAAACCTAGAAATGAATGATAGTAAGAGGGCTGCACAAAGGCAATGAAATCAGAAAAAAAAAATGTAACCAAAAAGGTAGAGATTAGTATCGAACCTTTATCTGGGCATTTATGTTTCTACAATATTACGTTATACCAGGTTTATTAGATACAAAGCTCAAATAGCTAAATATCACAAGACATTACCTAGACGGCACTGAGCACAAGTAATCCATATACGGCAAATAATTCCATATTCCTTAAGGCATTCATAAGAATCAGTGCAAAACAAACTAAATGACCAAATCTGCTAAATAATTCATGACACAAGTAGGAATCAGAACTGTTATGACCCAAGTACTCTACAAGCAGGCCATATGGTAGCTGCACACATCCTGTATAATCTGTCACTTAATAATATGTTCACGCCTTTACTTAAAGAGGACCTTTCAACACTTATACCATTCTGCATCATTTAATTGATGCTGCTCCAGTCATGTCTGCACAATTGGAATTTTTGTCTGTAGCCCTCACCATTCCCAAGCAATAGGTGCTATTAGTTTTGGTGCCTGAAATGTGGTCTAAGCACTCTACTGTCAAGTGGGTGGAGTCAGGCAGTCGCAGGTCAGTGGGCATGATTCAAGGCTCTCTGACACTACCTAGTTCACATCAGGCTTTGAAAATAACTGGACTGACTACTTAGAAACGGAGGGGTTAGAGATTTTCGGATTTGTAGATGACACAAGAGGGGTCCACCCCATCTTTAAACTGGAACAGAGATCCACTCATTACAAACATCTGACAGATTCAAAGCAACTGAGTATTACATGGTCAGTCATTCATTTGATCTGTATTCTAAGGCTCTGGAGTTGGTACCTTTCTACCAGCTCTTATGAAGCCACCACCCAAATCCCCCCCCCCAACTTCCCTGCTTGTAGACTTAGATAAGATGTATTAATAAGTAACGATTGGTTAATTACCTGTCATTGTTCAGCTCCACAGGTGAGTGCAGGAAGGCAGCAATTTGTCTTTCTAGATATAAGTCAAGTTTTTCTTCTGGTTCTGGAGAACCAAATATCTCTTGTACCAATGGACTCAGAACAATGCCCTCATAGTTACCTTCAAATAGCAAATGTAGTAGAGCGATGATATCTGTTAAAAACAAAACAAAATACAACAAACATTTTAATAAACTATATGTTCCGATTCTATACTTGCCACTACACAGATGAAGTAGTGTTATACCGAACTTCTGCAATTAGTTAAAGGGGTTGTCCCATCTCAAGGATCCTATCTATACTGCTAGCTTATGTGGATTTAAGACTTTTCCTAAATACATTGCTTCAGCAAAACTGCTTTGTTTGGCCACTATCTGAGATTATAGTCTTATTTCTCCGCCCAAGACATGTGACGTAGCTCCCTGCTCTCAGCAGGGAGGGGGAGCTGAGTGCACGGAGCGAGCTTGTATTTCTGAGCTGTTTATCTCCCAGTTATCAGCTCTGATAATTGAATTTTGCTGATAAGGGCTGAGACAGGGAGTCTGTTACCTCTATTTGTAAACACAGACCTAAAACTGAGTTTATTGCAAGATGACTCTTGGTTCTGTAGCATGTAAATTTGGGATTTTCATCACCTATCAAATCCAGCTCTGCTACATCAGCTTTATATTGTGCATCTTTCAGTGATACTGAGCTAATTTATTTACAACCATCCCTCATTACTGACTGCAAAGATGTACTGCTATGAAGAGAACTAGCAGAGCTGGCTTTGTCTAGGAGACAGCAAGTGAAACCCCGCCCAACAATTTACTGAGAAAACCAGGAAGTGAACAGATGACACAGCCAGCAAGTTGGTGAACAGGCGAGGAGGGAATACCCCTTTAACCTGCTTCAGCCTAATATATTATCACAAAAAGACGACAAAACCAATGAAAAGTCATTAGGAAAACATTTTTCATTGGCTTTTGTTGTCTTCTGTGATAACATATTAGGCTGCAGCAGTTTAGCTAATTGAAGAAGTTTGGGTTAACTCGAAGAGTAACTGAGTGGCAATAAAGTAACCATACACACGTACATGCCTCAGCCGTCATGCCACGTTATAACTGTACAAGGACGCCATCATCTGCGCTACTATAGTCCTATAGGGCGTACTGGTGGAGAAGCCAGTTGGGCCTCTCTAGCCCCATCAAGAGCCCCTCATTGAAGTTGTTACTGTTGCCTGCGGAATATATCATGGAGAGGGTGTCAGGAAGCCCAGGTCTGCCACAACCTGTGGCCTTATGCCTAAAAGTAAGGAAAACAGGAACCTCCAGCTCAGGAGCATACACCCCTCCTCCCCCGTGCGATATTTAAAGGAACCCCACCAAGCTCTAGCAGGTCTGTTGGAGGGACCGTTTCCTGTCCCTAGTGGGGTGCGGCAACCTTCCTGTCAGTCCTTTTGTGGAGGCGTGGGGGGATAAGCTATTTGCCAAATACCAACTTTGGAAGAGCATGGGCTGCTGATTCCTGAGACTTGTCCATGAAGTTCCATAAAGTCTAGTCTTGGCACAGAAGGAAAGAGCCTCATTAGCACTAATAAGTCACATAAAGAAGATAGTCATCCTATTACACTGCGGTATGATAACAATATCAATCAATCTGAGGCGGTTACATCCAGTGGCTCCTAGGGGACGACTATAACAAAAATCTGTTCTCTTGGGTCTGTAAAGAAAATATAACATTATGACAAACTCAAGAGCCCTGGAATAATGTGTAATCGTAATTCACATCCACCTGCCTGACCGCTGCTGGAGTAGAGCGCTCTGAAAAATAGCGCTATAAAAAAGAATGTCTTGGAGCAATTTAAGATAATGATAAACGGCGTTCTATCTGATATCTGAGAGACTAAGGATCTCAAGTTTTACCACATCTGTTTAGTTCTCAGCGGTGCGGGAACATTAATGTCATGAAAGTATTAATAATTTAGATAACTACCAATTCTGGACCAATATACCCGTTACAAGATACTTTAGTTATCCATAGCACTGGAACGTAACAGCAAGCCTTGCTAGTATAGCATGTCTGCAATGCAAGAACTGAAAAATCACGCAGTATAAGAAGATGAGACTTCAGCAGAAAACTGGAGGATTGGATTACATTTGAGAAGGAACAAAGAACAGAATGAAGTCCTATTCTTGATGTCCAAACTATAGAAACCATGACATAACCATCAACCCATAGGTGAAAGAACATTGGAATTGGCATGGTGTCATGAGAAATGCAATGATGTCGGCTTATACTCGGGTCGGCTTATACTCGAGTATATACAGTATATTTATTTATACACACTTGAATGGAAGCAGGACATATGACTCATGAACATGCCATCACTGGCCTGTGAAGCAAAAATGGTGCTACTGCTATATGGAGGCCCCAGGTATTGGACTCCCACTTATCAGATACTGATAACCAATCTGAAGGATAGTTCATCAATATTTAACTCCTGGAAAAAAGAAAACCTTTAAAGGGGTTTTCTGGGCAAAAAAATTCCGCACCTGGGATCCTGAGCTGGCGCCTGCGCAACAGAAGCTACGCATGCGCAATAGAACGCTGGTTCTTTTTGCTTCTTCCGGCATTCTATTGTACAGGCGCCTGCTCCTTTGTGAAGAAAGCGACGCCCAGCAGAAGAAGAGGAAGTGAGTGTTGATGAGTATGTTGGGGGAGATGGAGTACAGGTGGCCTAATGTCTCCAGAAACAGTAAAACGCAACATCACAAGAAAATCAGACCGCCCCAGGCATATGGGTAAATATACTTTTTTTTTTTTTTTTAAAGAGAGTAAATTAGAAGTTAGTCAGGGGGAGAGGGTTTAGCTTAGTGGTAAAGTTTTCATTTATCCTGGACAACCCCTTTAAGTACACCAAGATGCCTATACATTAGAACCTGTTATCTCAACTCACGATCTAGAATCTCCTACTCGTATTTTTCATTTTTCTTTGCCTCTCTTCTTACTCCTCCCCCAACATTCATCTCTCACAAGCATATTTCTGCTTAAAAATTATAAATAGCTAGAATCCAAGGGCATCTATTACACGACTTCACCAATCTGCAGGTTTCTAAACATGCAATCAATAAAAATACATAATGGATTTTGCATCCTGTGTTATGGTCGTCCCTCATGAATATACTAGATACAATCAGATTAAAGGGAAACTAGTTAATTGGTCCTGACCACACACATTCATGACCGTCACAGCAGCAGTCAATACGAGGAAGCACGCTCCAGCGCTTATACTGTATATATTTAGCTCAACTTCTGGTCAAGGTTGGTACATGTTTATCTCGGTTCATTCTGAATCCAATGTTCTCATTAAATAATTGGAGGTGACTTAAGGACTCTTCTATGCTGTCACTATACAGTACTTGTCTGCTTGCTAAGCACACGCTTCAAAGCCTCAAATGTGCAATCATGCATTTTCTCTCAAAAAAAAAAAAAAGACCAGCAAAAACATTGTCAGTTCTCTAATGTCTATGTTGTCTGAGCTTCTCAAGCAGCAAATGGCTCTTTAAAACAAGCAAATTGGAAGAAAGCCAAGTAGAAATGAGTACACTTATTTTAAAATGGCAATAGATGGATTTAACTTGATATGCCAGTGACGCTCGACTCGGTGGAAGATGAAGACGACCTAAAGACGTATATTGTGAAAAGGTTATGACAACAGGAAATATAGGCAGAGATGATACTGATGGAGTAAAATACATTCATTTATTACAGGTACAGTAAACCTTAAAGGGGTATTCTCATTTTAAACACTGATGATAATATCAAAAGATATGCCATAAATGTCAGATATCTGCAGGTCCCAAAATTGGAACCAGAATCTCTCTCTAGCTCAGTCATGTGTTGAATCCAACCAGGTATTCTGCATGGTGCCTAGGCTATGTGTTAGCGGTTCTCTCCATGTGTAACGAGGCAGGATGGAGGTTGGGGGAGGGGGGGGGGTCAGAGGACCCCCATTCCCTTTTTAAAAGGAATATACCACCAAGCGTATTTATCCTCTATCCATATTTATTCTCCTCATCTTACCCCACTTACCCCTGTCCCACAGGCCCGATGCCTTGGGGTAACCCTGGACTCTGACCTATCCTTCAAGCCACATATTCAAACCCTCAACACCTCCTGTCGCCTCCAGCTCAAGAACATCTATCGAATCCGCTCCTTCCTCACCCCAG
Organism: Leptodactylus fuscus; assembly: GCF_031893055.1. Classification (NCBI taxonomy): domain Eukaryota; kingdom Metazoa; phylum Chordata; class Amphibia; order Anura; family Leptodactylidae; genus Leptodactylus; species Leptodactylus fuscus. The sequence goes on from NC_134267.1 coordinate 44,750,060, forward strand.
AAACTACCAAGATGCTCGTCCATGCCCTCATAATCTTCCGCCTAGACTACTGCAACACACTTCTCCATGGACTCCCAGCTAACACCCTCACCCACCCTCCAGTCCACCCTAAACTGCGCTGCTTGTTTAATCCACCTCACCCCACGATCTTCATCGGCTGCTCCCCTCTGCCAGTCCCTCCACTGGTTACCCATAGCCCAGCGAGTTCAAGCTACTAACGTTACCATACAAAGCCATCCACAACCTGTCCCCTCCATATATCTCTGAACTAATCTCCCGCTACCTGCCCACACGTAACCTCAGATCCTCCAATGACCTCCTACTCCGCTCTGCTCTCAACCGCTCCTCAGAAAACCGTCTCCAAGATTTCTCCCGCTCAGAGCTGCTCCCACAGCATCACCTATCCTTGGTTAAGGTTAAAGGGGTATTCCCATGACGCTTGCTCACTAACCTGCAGGCTGTTGTGCTCTCTTCACTTCCTGCTTTTCTCGACACATAGGTGGGCGGGGTTTCACTTGCACGGGATTGGTTGTAAATGAATTACCACAGTGTGAAGCTGATGTAGCAGAGCTGGATTTGAATCAGTTTGCATTACATACAGAGGTAGGGGACTCCCTATCTCAGCCCTTATTAGCCAAATTCAATTAAACCAACTGATAAGAGCTCAGAAATCCCAGAGCTCTCATCTCCCCTATCTGAGAAGCTCCACTACTTAAAAGATACAAACAGCTCAGAGCTGCTCCCAGCCCCTCCCTCCCCCCTGAGAGCAGGCAGCTACATTACTTGACAAATGAGCAGATAATCCCAAGGGCCATAGAAAAGCAGTGTAAACAATGTAGTGAATAAATTAAGATAGTGGACAAACAAAGCAGTTTTCATAAAGTAGTGTATTTTGGAAAAGTCTTAAATCCACATAAACTAGCAGTATAGATAGGATCCTTGTTATGGGACAAGCCCTTTAAAATTAGAGATGAGCGAACAGTGAAATGTTCGAAGTTCGATTCGAGTAGCCGCTCAATACTCGACTGTTCGATCGAACATCGAACCCCATTATAGTCTATGGAGAATAAATACTCGTTTAGGGGGAAACCACTATTCGACTCAGGAAGGTCACCAAGTCCACTATGACACCCCAGGAAATGATGCCAACACCTCTGGAATGCAACTGGGACAGCAGGGGAAGCATGCCTGGGGGCAACTAACATGCCCAAGTCACTGTATTACGTCGGGATCCCTGTCAGCAATTGCTGCCTTTACTACTGCACCCAAGCAGGGGCTGCCTGCTGTCCGGGCCCCTGCTGCCTCCCGCTGTCCCCAGGCCCTGTGCCGGCATCTATACTAGTAGATTTAAGGACCTGAGACATGACATCATCAAAGGTCCTTTAATCTACTAACATAGACTCAGTGTCTTTTGTGGGCAGAGCTACCCGGATTGTACAGGTCAGTGTACAATGGGGGGAATGGGTTATAGGATGTGAGGAAGAGGGGTACATGGGTGTGCAGGCTGTGTGTGAGAAAGTCTGCACCCCCATTCCTTCCTTTCTCACATACAGCCTGCACACCTATGTACCTCTCCTACTCACATTCTGCACCCCCCATTCTGCCCTATGTGAGCAGAATTGGAGAGGGGAACATGTCAAAAGTTCTCCACGGGGCACCGCCATTCCTAGTTACGCCACTCACAACCACATCATACTCATCTGACATCCTAAAGTGAGGGAGCCACTCTTTATAGCAGCTAATATTTCCAAACTGGGTGCAGAAAGGAATGACAACAGTGACTACTCCGACAATGACAATATGGACATCCTAGTAGTCCTGTACACGACATGCAGTACCTCCTAGATTTACTAGTCAGTTCATAAAGACTATTGCATTGTAGTATAATAGTAACTATCTCCCAAATACACAGAGTACACCCCTTACCAGCATTTGCTTCTGCTTCATACTGATGACTTTGCGGCGAGGGTTGGAATCCCCTGAGCACGTCTAGTTCCACAGCAGTCCACATTCAAATGCAGCGGCAAAGTACGACACAGGTGAAAAGATTTTGGATGGACAAAGTGACAACCGTGATCTGATGATAATCCACAGATGCCTGAAACATGTATAGAAATATAAGATGAGCAGTGAATCAATATGACAGAATCATAGTCTCATGGATCACAGTTTATGTCCGCTCCCTATAGCCATGCCCACTTAGCCTATCCAACTGCATGTTTACAAAAGCCAATAGGTATCTTAGGTTGTGTTCACATCTACGTTTCTGTATAAAGACTGCTACCTTATGTGTATGGCTTGTCTAAAACCCCATCACTATGCAGTTAGAGCTAGTTTCTGATTTTGACCGCCAACAACTTGATACTTCATTAGAGAGCATTTTTCTGCAGCAATACGAGCACATGCAAATGGTTTTGGTTGCACGCAGCCACCAATGATCATACCATATGATCACATGATTGTTGGCCACTACATGCATTACCTGAGCCTGCTCCATTGGTCACGTATAGGAATATGCAGTTGGATTGTATAATATAAATGGACCGTGTTGGGCAGGGCCGGCGTCAGCGCACGGCATAGTTGGGCAAGTGCCGAGGCCCACAGAGCCTCTGGGGGCCCCCCGGCACTTGCCTGTCACAATTTCAGCTCATCGGCGTCCGTCCTCGATGAGCTGGAATACATATGCGATGCAGGAGCTGCGAGATCAGCTCCTGCTTTAAAGCTCCGGCCCGGCTTGCGTGTGTAGGCGCGATGACGTCATCGCATCACGCCTACACACGCAAGCCGGGCCAGAGCTAAGCAGGAGCTGATCTCACAGCTCCTGCATCGCGTATGTGATTGGAGGGAGAGAGAGGAGCGTCGGGGGAACGATGGAAGGTGAGTGATAGAAGGTGAGTATAAGTGTTTGTTTTGTATTACATATTAAGGTGAAACATAATGAAGGGGGCCCATGAAACTGAGGGGCAAATGAAGGGGAGGGGGGAAACGGCATGACACTGGAGAACATGAAGGGGGTGGGGAGAGAACGGCATGAAACTGGGGACAGAGATGGAGGGGGCCCAAAGAAACTGGGGGGCAAATGAAGGGGAGGGGGGAACAGCACGACACTGGGGCAGATGGAGGGGGGGGGAGAACAGCATGACACTGGGGCAGATGGAGGGGGTGGGGAGAGAACGGCATGGAACTGGGGACAGAGATGGAGGGGGCCCAATGAAACTGAAGGGGCAAATGAAGGGGAGGGGGGGAACGGCATGACACTGGGGCAGAGACGGGGGACATGAAACTGTGGGCAGATGAAGGGGGAGAACGTGATGAAACTGGGGACAGAGATGGAGGGGGGACATGAAACTGGGGGCAGAGGAAGGGTGTATATGAAACTGGGGGAGAGATGGAGGGGGGCATATAATTTACAGGTGACTGTAGGAGGATTATACAGTGTGGGAGCACATAATGAATGAGAATTGGTGGAATCAACATAAAAGTGGGTGGAGCTAAATTTGCAGCGCCGCACATTTTGCCCCTCTTTCTACTCTTTAAAAGATTGGGAGGTATGGCGTTGGTGACGCCACATTCCTGCATGACGTCACTCGCTTCATCTGCAACGCACAGTGTCTCGACTCCCCCACCTCCTTTACAAGGGGGCCCACTGAGGCTCTGTCGCCCAAGGGCCCATAAAAACCTGGAGCCGGCCCTGGTGTTGGTACATTATAGGGTGACTGAATGAGGCTGTTGTATTGAGAGACCCTACAGTCAGTTTTTTCGTGACTGGAAGAGGTTTTTATTGAAAAGGGAAGGTGCAGTCAGGTTATTGGGTGATTTGCCTAATACCACCACACGCAGGCACATAATCTATGTAGCAGACTTGAAACTTACTTTAAAGAGGATCTTTTACTTCTCCTGACAAGTGTTTTACTAAATGTTTGTATTCACGGTGATATAACAGTTCTGTAGGATCTTACACTCTCTGTGTTGTTCTGTTCTTTTATTATTGCTAGAAATGTCTGAAAATTTTGACAACTGTTATACATCCTCTTGCAAAGGTCTGTGTTCTGCACAGACAGCATGGATTGGCCAGTGACAGGGACAAACCCTCAACTGGTAACTCCCAGTTGTCAACTTATCCATAAAATTCTAGCAGTTAATAAGACTAAGTTCACACAGTAGATTTTGCAGGAGAACCTGCCATGAAAATCTGCCATGGAAATATTCCTGGTGCCTACAGAATGATTTAAGGACTTACTCCCATTCACATCAACAGGACTCAGGTGTTTCAGGTGGAATCCACATGTGCATTGGGCAGGGGCGTTCTCTCTCCGCTAGCTTATATTTTTATTTAGTGAAAAAAAAAAGTCTGCCTCCCATGTAAATGAAGGGCTTGTGGATGTTTTACAGCAGATATCTGCACAAAAGTTCATCTTGTGAACTTACACTAAGACTCCATACCCAAACTAATAAATTGCCACCTGTGTATTATCTCAGGTCCATGTAGGGGGCAAAACTTAGGACGGGTCCTATTCTTATCTGCTGCAGACCAGGCTCATTAATGGAATGAAAGAGTTGTACTTGAGAAAGGAGCCTAGACGTTCCAAAACGTTGTAATCTGTCATCATTATGAGTTAGCCATTAAAAAGGTATCACCTACTGAAGACCATCAAGCTTTTTTGTTTTCTTTATATTTCCAGAGTTGTGGAAGGCATAGATGCCACAAAGATATCTTCCATGTGCCATCCATGTCTTTTTCTTACGGATCCATTATGTCACATGCAGGGCCGGCGTTGGGGGGGACTGAGCATTTGATCAGAGCTCCCGTCTGCTAGGGGCCCCTGGGATTCGAACATCATGCTTTTAGCCATATGGCTTGAATGCCGGGAGCTCCACTGCTGTATTGGCATGCTTTGCTTTGATCCTATGACAGAGCAGGGAGCTGAACATTACATGCTCTGCCATACAGGACCGCAGGTAACGCACAGGACGTTACTGCATCGCACCACCTGTGTCTCTACAACAGGGAGAGTCTTAGGCTGTTCCGCTCATCATGGGAGTGCGTTAAAGTGAGTACAAGATTTATTGTTTTCTGGAAGGTAAGGGAAAGGGATCATCTGCTAAGGGAGAAAACTATTATTTATAGGGGGGAGCTAATATTTATAGTAGGGGAACTATTAAATATAAGAAGCTAGTATTTATAATGGAGGCTCTATTATACATAAGGGGGACTATTGTAAGAGAGGAACTATTATATATAAGAGGACTGTTATAAGGGGGTTGTTAAATATAAGTGGGCTATTATAAAGGGGGACTACTAAAGGAGAGGAACTATTATATAGAAGGAGCGCTATTACTGACAGGGGGAACTATTATTGATATGGGACACTATGTATAAGTAGAGACTATTATTTATAATGAGGCGCTATAATATCTGATGGGGGAATCTATTAGGTGGAACAAAGGTGGTTGTTTAAATTGTGTGCGGGCATAAGGAGGGGTAGTTGTTACTGTTTTGGGAGCAAAAAGAAGGCGTTATTAATGGGCTGCCACTGAGAATATGATTGCATTGTTGGTATATCAGCATTTGAAGCCCTGCTTTTAATTGTGCCTGGAGCCACAGTTTGTCTAAAATCGGCCCTGGTCGCATGTTCATGTTCATATGCATGTAGCCTAACAGCGGAGACTATAGAACACAGAAAACATTCTCTAAAATGGATTATATTATGGCAAATACAGACATTATAGGAAAGCTGACTGGGTCATGTTTTATTGTTTTTTTATTTTTTAATTCTACTCATGTCATTGATGGAGCTATCATTGTAGATACATGATAATAAAGGAGGCAATTCACATTCAGAAGATACATGAAAGTGAAAAGAGATGTCACAGTGTATACGTCACAATGTATAAGTGACAGCTGACAGTTATTAGATAGTGAGGTATATGTCACTATTTATACGTGAAAGCTAAGAGTGATAGTGGATAGTGATGCCACAGTGTACTGTATATGGCATAATCTATAGGTGACTGGTGTAGTCAGATAGTGATTTCAAAATGTACAGTATATGTCCCAAAGCATAGGTGACAGCTGAGAGTGCAATTGGATAGTGATGTCATAATATACAGGAAAGAAACAACAAGCCTAAACTTCAAGATATCTGATGAGATTATAGACTTCAATTATCAATCCAAACTGCTAAGAGATCCAAAAGCGTCTATTCTATCAATAAAACATAACTATCAATAGTGATAAAAATAAAATAGATATAATCTATAAACCAACTCAATCCCTATCTTAGTAGATCATATTGACTGTACATGGGATGTTGAAGGATAGTGATGTCACAGCGTATATATGTCATAATGTGTATGTGACATCTGAGAGTGTTATTGAATGGTGATGTCACAGTGTACAGTATATATCACAACGTATACGTGACAGCTGAAAGTGCAATTGGATAGTGATGTCATAATATACAGTACATGTCACAATATATACGTGACAGCTAAAAGTGTTGCTGGATAGTGATGTCACAGCGTATACATGTCATAATGCTGATGTCACAGTGCATACATGTCATAATGGTGATGTCACAGTGTACAGTGCATCTCAATGTATACATGACAACTGAGAATGTTGTTGGATAATGATGTCACAGTGTATAGGTTATAATGTATAAGTGACTGCTAAGAATGATATTGGATAGTGATGTCAAAGCATACAGTATATGTCATAATGTATAAATGACATCTGTGAGCTTTGTAGGATAGTGATGTCACAGTGTATAAGTGACTGCAGAACGCTACTGGATAGTGATGTCACAGTGTACAGTATATACCATAATGTATAAATGAAATCTGTGAGCTCTGTAGGATAGTGATGTCACAGTGTATATGTCAGAATGTGTACGTGACAACTTTGAGTGCTAATGAATGGTGATGTCACAGTGTACAACTGTCACATATGTAACAACTGAGAATGTTATTGGATAGTGATGTCACAATGTATAGGTTATTATAAATGTATAAGTGACTGCTAAGAATGCTACTGGATAGTGATGTCACAGTGTACAGTATATACCATAATGTACAAGTGACATCTATAAGCTGTGTAGGATAGTGATGTCACAGTGTACAGTATATGTCCTAATGTATAAATGACATCTGTGAGCTTTGTAGGATAGTGATGTCACAGTGTACAGTATATACCATAATGTATAAATGACATCTGTGAGCTCTGTAGGATAGTGATGTCACAGTGTATAAGTAACTGCAGAATGCTACTGACTAGTGATGTCACAAGATGGGCACATCGGAATCATGCTGTGAAACTGGCAAGTCAGTGTTCCCTTGGATTATGATGTCATAGTGATGGATAATGACATCACACAGTAAGCACACAACGGTCACGATCTTAGTAGATTGTGATGTCACAAACTGGACAAAATTGGCAGCAACTCACCACACATTACAGTTTATAACATAATGGTGACAGCAGACTGGCAGTGCCCTATATCACATCACACACGTTATAGGGACGTGTTTCCTCTCAGTAGTACAGGCATACACAAAGGGGGGATGGAGCAGTACAACGCTAGTACGTGGAATACTGCAGAGACAGGTCAGTATACCGGCACCAGTCACATGTGCGGCGCTGTGGTGACACGTGATGTAGCGGCTCTTACCTGTACACATGTGCTGCTTCCCTGCTTCAGTGCGCCGCCATGACACTGCCGCGGAGCATGCTGGGAGCGGGTCATGTGACACCAGAGAGGATGGGCCGTGTGTGCGGGCAGTGTGTCACGGGTGGTGGTGCGGCAGAGGAGGAGGAGGGGGAGGGGGAGGGGAGCTGGGGTCTCTAAACCCAGTTGGGTGCACATACAGACCGCAGGGGGCAAAGAATGTTTGGTCCTTTGTAGGTGTATGAGCTCCTTATGTACATCCTGGGCCCCTCGAGGCACTGAACAATCTTATAGTAATTGTGAGTGTTGTAATTCAGTAGCTAAAAAGTTCTTTGTATTCAATGTAATAAACAAGAGGAAGCTGATTTTGGTGGACTATTTCCCCCCAGAACCCGTGCACCTATTATATGTCCACCTCTGACCCAAAAAGTCTAACCATTGCAGACTCAAAGGTGGCCATATACATTACATAGAAGTGTAGACCTGTAGGTGGCCATATACAGTGGGGCAAAAAAGTATTTAGTCAGTCACCAATAGTGCAAGTTCCACCACTTAAAAAGATGAGAGGCGTCTGTAATTTACATCATAGGTAGACCTCAACTATGAGAGACAAAATGAGAAAACAAATCCAGAAAATCACATTGTCTCATTTTGTAAGAATTTATTTGCAAATTATGGTGGAAAATAAGTATTTGGTCACCTACAATCAAGATTTCTGACTCCCACAGACCTGTAACTTCTTCTTTAAGAATCTCCTCTTTCCTCGACTCATTACCTGTAGTAATGGCACCTGTTTAAACTTATCAGTATAAAAAGACACCTGTGCACACCCTCAAACAGTCAGACTCCAAACTCCACTATGGTGAAGACCAAAGAGCTGTCAAAGGACACCAGAAACAAAATTGTAGCCCTGCACCAGGCTGGGAAGACTGAATCTGCAATAGGCAACCAGCTTGGATTGAAGAAATCAACTGTGGGAGCAATAATTAGAAAATGGAAGACATACAAGACCACTGATAATCTCCCTTGCTCTGGGGCTCCACGCAAAATCTCACCCCGTGGGGTCAAAATGATCACAAGAACGGTGAGCAAAAATCCCAGAGCCACACGGTGGGACCTAGTGAATGAACTGCAGAGAGCTGGGACCAATGTAACAAAGGCTACCATCAGTAACACACTATGCCGCCAGGGACTCAGATCCTGCAGTGCCAGACGTGTCCCACTGCTTAAGCCAGTACATGTCCGGGCCCGTCTGAAGTTTGCTAGAGAGCATTTGGATGATCCAGAAGAGTATTGGGAGAATGTCCTATGGTCTGATGAAACCAAACTGGAACTGTTTGGTAGAAACACCACTTTTTGTGTTTGGAGGAAAAACAATACTGAGTTGCATCCATCAAACACCATACCTACTGTAAAGCATGGGGGTGGAAACATCATGCTTTGGGGCTGTTTCTCTGCAAAGGGGCCAGGACGACTGATCCGGGTACATGAAAGAATGAATGGGGCCATGTATCGTGAGATTTTGAGTGCAAACCTCCTTCCATCAGCAAGGGCATTGAAGATGAAACGTGGCTGGGTCTTTCAACATGACAATGATCCAAAGAACACCGCCAGGGCAACGAAAGAGTGGCTTTGTAAGAAGCATTTCAAGGTCCTGGAGTGGCCTAGCCAGTCTCCAGATCTCAACCCTATAGAAAACCTAAAGGAGGGAGTTGAAAGTCTGTGTTGCCAAGCGACAGCCCCAAAACATCACTGCTCTAGAGGAGATCTGCATGGAGGAATGGGCCAACATACCAACAACAGTGTGTGCCAACCTTGTGAAGACTTACAGAAAACGTTTGACCTCTGTCATTGCCAACAAAGGATATAGAACAAAGTATTGAGATGAAATTTTGTTACTGACCAAATACTTATTTTCCACCATAATTTGCAAATAAATTCTTACAAAATCAGACAATGTGATTTTCTGGATTTGTTTTCTCATTTTGTCTCTCATAGTTGAGGTCTACCTATGATGTAAATTACAGACGCCTCTCATCTTTTTAAGTGGTGGAACTTGCACTATTGGTGACTGACTAAATACTTTTTTGCCCCACTGTACATTACAAAGAAGTGTAGACCTATAGATGACCATATACATTATATAGAAGTGTAGACCTATAGATGATCATACACATTACATAGAAGTGTAGACCTATAGATGATCATACACATTACATAGAAGTGTAGACCTATAGATGACTATACACATTACATAGAAGTGTAGACCTATAGATGACCATATACATTATATAGAAGTGTAGACCTATAGATGATCATACACATTACATAGAAGTGTAGACCTATAGATGATCATACACATTACATAGAAGTGTAGACCTATAGATGACTATACACATTACATAGAAGTGTAGACCTATAGATGACCATATACATTATATAGAAGTGTAGACCTATAGATGATCATACACATTACATAGAAGTGTAGACCTATAGATGACTATACACATTACATAGAAGTGTAGACCTATAGATGACCATACACATTATGTAGAAGTATAGACCTTTAGGTGGACATAAACATTATATATGTATACACCTATAGGTTATCATACGTACACTGTGTATCAATTCAAAATCTGATTTAAGTGCCATAAAGGTTACATTTTTGTCTTAAAGAGGACCTTTCATGGTTCAGGGCACAGGCCGTTCTATATACTGCTGGAAAGCCGACAGTGTGCTGAATTGAGTGCACTGTCGACTTTACCAATCTGTGCCCCGGGTAAAGAGCCAGCGGTGCCAGTATTGTAGCTCTTCACAGTCAGAAGGGCGTTCCTGACAGTCTGTCAGGAACGTCCTTCTCCACAGCAGCGTCTATTGCGCTGTACAGTGTGAGCGGGGAGGAACGCCCCCTCCCCTCCTGATAATGCTCGTCTATGCACTGTGATCAGAGAGCCACATCTGTCACTTGCTGAGCCACTCTTCTACTTGTATCTTCATAATAGAACCTGCGTGTGTATGTTTTCTTTTGAGTTCGAGTTTGACTTCTGTTTCCTATCTTGTTGCAACTTTTGAAAAATGAAAACTGGTCAAAGATTTACTGTTGTTATGTTTTCTGATAGTATGTTAGATTATCAACAGAATATAAATAGATGAGTTAGAGTTAGAATATCAATAGATTTGTATTTGATTTATTGAGAGTTGCTGAAGAATGGCATGTAGAAAAGTTTTTCTTCAAAGATAATTTTGAAATTTTTAAGGACTGGAGTTTTATAGTAAGTTTTCTCTTATCAGAGCCCTTAGGCCCTTGATGTGAGTTGAGTCTTGCACCAGCAGAGTATCAGGCTCTAAGTGAGTTCAGCCTTACTCAGCAGATATACTTTAGTAGATAAACTCCATATATACCAGATGAAAGTATACAGCTTGCTTCTCACCCAATGGGACAGGTAGAATGAGTGAGTGCACAAACTGATGTATACAAGCATTTTTGTTTAAAGTATACACGGAGGGTAGATATATATATAGCATTTATCTACTACCGTATATCCCGGATGCAAAGTATACAGCTTGCTTCTCACCCGTATGAGACAGGTATATACTGTATACCAGTGGTAGAGAATTGGAGCACTAAAAAGGGCTTTTGTCAAAATTAGCTGCAGGATGAGTATATATACTGGAGGTGAGAAGAGCTCTGAGAAGAGCTGTGGATTCAATTTTTCCTCCCTAGCAGTAGCTAATCTCTCTCTGACCCTCAGCATACGTCTCTCCCTGTCTAACTCCAAGCCGCAAATGACTCGAACATGGCTGCCACTATTCTTATGAATCGGAGGTCACCTGATTTAGCCAGCCAATAACTTTTTCCTATTTTTTCGATGCCTACGTTTTCCTGCTTCCTGTCCCACCTCCCCTGCACAGTTACGCTAGATTCACACTAGCGCCCAGAGTCCGTTCTGAGCTTTCCGTCTTCTGCATGCAGAAGACAGAAAGCTGACAGACCGGGTCCAGCCGTGAGCGCCGGTGAACATTTTACGCTGTCCGCCGCAAAACCGTTTTTTTAAAACCGGACACAGAGTACTGCATGTCCGACTCTGTCCGATTTAAAAAAAAAAAACGGTTTCGCGGCGGAGAGCATAAAACGCTCACAGCCAGACATCTTTCAAACCCATTCAAATGAATGGGTTTGAAAGAGTCCTGCAGGTTTCCGTCTCCTGTTCAGTTTTGTGCAGGAAACGGAAACTTGCATGAACGGAGACCGGGTGCAGATGTGAACGAGCCCTTATTGGTGCAAAAAAGCTCCAGGGAAGGTGTGAGGGGATACAAATTTTTACTGCGTTTATCGCGTGGTATGCGATCGAATATCTCGAATACCTTAGTATTCGATCAAATACCTACTCAATCGAACGGTATTCACTCATCTCTATTCAGAATGAGGTTGAATTGAGAAAAAAATCCAGCGCTGATGTTTTCTTATGGGTTTTGTTTTTACGGCTTCCACTCTGTGATAATAATGCTTTATTCTGCAAGTCAGTACGATCATGGGGATACCAAATTTATATAGTTTTTTTCAAGTTTCAAAGTGGTATTCCCATAACGCTTGTTCTGCAGCCTGCAGGGCTCTGTGCTCTCTTCACTTCCTGGATTTCTTGGCACATTGGTGGGTGGGGTTTCACTTGCTCTGCTATCTGCTATGTTTGCAGTCAATAATGAGGGATTGGTTGTAAAAGCATTACCACAGTATAAAGCTGATGTGGAAACTGATGTAGCAGAGCTGGATTTGAGTCAGCTTGCATTACATACAGAGCTAACTCCTTATTGAATACTACTCGCTCATCTCTAGAGATGAGCGAGTACTGTTCGGATCAGCCGATCCGAACAGCGCGCACGCATTGAAATGAATGGAAGCACCTGGTACTTCCGCTTTGACGCCGGCCGGCCGCTTAACCCCCCGCGTGCCGGCTACGTCCATTCATTTCAATGTGTGCGTGCTGTTCGGATCGGCTGATCTGAACAGTACTCGCTCATCTCTACTCATCTCTAATAAGGAAACCAATACTGGCATGAGAAGAATATGTAAAACTCTATTCAGATGTTCCCCTAGGTCAGAGTCAAACCTTACAGGACTAACTACTGAACCACTATGCTGGCCACAGGGATATTATTGGGCCATTTACTACTGTGCTTTTAAAGAGGACCTTTCACCATATCCGGGCACAGGCAGTTCTATATACTGCCAGAAAGCTGACAGTGCGCTGAATTCAGCGCACTGTCGGCTTTCCCGATCTGTGCCCGGTGTGAAGAGCTTACGGCCCGGTACCGTAGCTCTTCTATGGTCAGAAGGGCGTTTCTGACCATTAGCCAGAGACGTCCTTCTGCCTCGCGGCGCCAATCGCGCTGTACTGTGGAGCGGGGAGGAACGCCCCCCTCCCTCTGCTCACACAGCTTGTCCGTAGACTAGCATTATCAGGAGAGGGAGGGGGCGTTCCTCCCAGCTCCACAGCACAGCGCGATAGGCGCCGCGAGGCAGAAGGACGTTTCTGGCTAATGGTCAGAAACGCCCTTCTGACTGTAAAGCGCTACGGTACCGGGACCGATAGCGCTTTACACCGGGCACGGATCGGGAAAGCCGACAGTGCGCTGAATTCAGCGCACTGTCAGCTTTCTGGCAGTATATAACACTGCCTGTGCCCAGATATGGTGAAAGGTCCTCTTTAAGAAAGACAATAACCATAAATGGCTACAAGAACACTATTAATGCCTATAGAGTAATTGAGCCTCTGAAGATGGACTGTTTCTTATGAGTCAGAAGACTAGTATAATTAGAGAACGATTATAAACAGGGCTTTTATTGTATATTAGTGGGCTGAGTGCAAACCTTTTCCTAGCTGGGCTCCCCTCACAATCCTTTTGCCCCTTTAAGTAGCCCCTACATAATGTCTCTTGACATCTCAGTCACCATAAAAACAAAAAAAAGTTATACTAATCTAAGCCCATCCCCAACGAGCTCCTCGCAGTCATGTCTGCAACTCCACCCCCATCGCACCTCCCTACAGCAGACATCATCAGTGGAGGCCTGAATAACATAAAGATAATCCTTTAATAGTCCCACAGTGGGGAAATTTCAGCATGTTACAGCAGCATAGTAATACAGGTACAGGACAATACACAGTAATATAATACAGACGTAGACACACATATGCTGAGAAGAGAAGATATACTAAGAGTCCATAGCAGCTAAGGAAAAACGGAAGAGAAAGAGGAAGACTTCATAATCGTAATCATTGGTTCTCTGTGCAGAGTGATCTTCGCTTGGTCTGATGTAGATTGTACAGCCTGATCGCGGTTGGAAGGAAGGACTTGCGATAGCGCTCCTTCTCACACTAGGGGTGAAGCAGACGGTCACTTACAGTGCTGCCAAGTGCCATCAAGGTCTCATACATGGGGTGGGATTTATTCTCCCGCATGGAGGTCACCACAGACAGTATCCTTCTGTCACCCACCACCTGTACTGGGTCCAGGGGGCTCCCCAGGACAGAGCTGGCCCTTCTGATCAGCCTGTCAAGTGGAGCTATTGTTAAATCTATTGCGTTCAGCTTTATCCTAAGGATGTAGATAGAGTTGATATTGTTACCTGTCACCCAAGACAGCATCCCAAATGTGGGAATGTTCTGCTCAATGTGGACCAGCTGAGGATGCTCCCAATGTCATAGGGCCCAGTTCAGATGCAGCATTTGCCCTATGGTTAAAATGGATCTGATCATAGGGGAAGAAAGCATGACCTGAACACCAAGTTGCTGTGCCACCAGAGACTGAAAAATAAATCATGTCAAACCAAGTGAGCTGAAGAAGAATAAACATTAGGACTTTAAGAATTAGATGAGACACTTATCATGTTAGCAGATTTCAATGAAATAACTAACTGGCTATGGGTGCGGGCAGTGGTGGGATGGAAGAAGCTGTTGTGTCAGCAGAGTTTTAGCCTGATCCCAAGATCTTATGACAACATATTATTACCCTACCGCGGTTATTTGACGTCTGAATAAAATAACAGCAGCAAATGAGATCTAAAAATAAAGACAATACTCACCTCTCCATTCTCTACCAAATTTAGCGCGGATGCTGAGGTGATCCCCCGGTCTTGGTTGACAAGTGGCCCCAGCACATCACTGCTACAGCCAGTGGCGTAACTAGGAATGGCGGGGCCCCGTGGCGAACTTTTGACATGGGGCCCCCCCGACACCGAAGATCTCGACCGACCCCCTCCTATGAATTCCTGCGCGCTCTATTATGACCAATAGTGGCCCCTGCACACAGTATTATGCCCCATAGTGGCCCCTGTACACAGTATTATGTCCCCATAGTGGCCCCTGCACACAGTATTATGTCCCCATAGTGGCCCCTGCACACAGTATTATGTCCCCATAGTGGCCCCTGCACACAGTATTATACCCCATGGTGGCCCCTGCACACAGTATTATACCCCATAGTGGCCCCTGCACACAGTATTATGTCCCATAGTGACCCCTGCACACAGTATTATACCCCATAGTGGCCCCTGCACACAGTATTATGTCCCCATAGTGGCCCCTGCACACAGTATTATGCCCCATAGTGGCCCCTGCACACAGTATTATGCCCCATAGTGGCCCCTGCAGGACTAAATACTGTCACCTCACCCGCTGACCGCTATACCAGGACAATTGTGTATAAAAAATCTGGTCATGTGCATTACAATTTAGTAACTCCATGTGCCTCATATTAATAGCAGTTAACCCCATCATGTCCCTCACATTAACCCCTGTGTGCCTCACCATAAGAGTTACTGATATGTGAGAGACATGGAGGTAATAATAAAGCATCTTCATTATTATTACCCCCATATGTCTCACATATCAGTAACTCTTATGGTGAGGCACACAGGGGTTAATGTGAGGGACATGATAGGGTTAACTGCTATTAATATGAGGCACAAGGAGTTAATAAAACAAAAGAAATCACCCCAAATGCCTGATATTAATAAGTAACCCCAGTATGTACCTGTGTACCTGTTTTCTTTCTTCAGTTTCATTTTCCTGGAGCAGCTTCTTCTTCCTCTTCTTCTCTTGCAGGATGGCAGGAGCTCGGCAGGGATAAGCCCCGCCTCCTGGGCTCTCCTCAGCCCTCTCATTGGTGGGCAGAGGACAGACAGAGAAAGGGGGGGGGGGAGAGAGGGGGAACGTCCTGAAGCGCTGAGAGGAGCCAGACCTGCAGCTCCTGTGTCTCAGCCGTTGCTGCAGCTTCGGAGCCCCCTGTTGGTGGAAAGTATTCCACCAACAGGGGGCCCTGATCATTATACTCGGGGGTCCGAAAAGACCTCCGAGAATAATGATAGCAGCAGTAGCAGCTGTCAGCGGGCCCCTGATGTCCCGGGCCCTGTGGCAGCTGCCTTTGCTGCTATGGTGGTAGTTACGCCACTGGCTACAGCCTTTCAATGACCTCTGTGGTTCAGTGATAGGAGCCAAAAGTTTGGTCAATAGGAGATGTGAGAATTGTTTTTTAATTTTTTTTATACATGTTCTGGATATAAGTAAAATAATGTATTACCTCTATATTACCAAAGCCTGATGTAGCCAGAGCATGCGCCCTTTTTATGATTAGATTATTTTATATACTTCCTCTTACCATGAAGCACTACGGACTACTGATTCTGACTTAATAAAAAAAAAATAATGATTAAACATTAAAGAAATGAAATGTCTGTAGCTGCCATTGTAATACCCAACACAAAAGGACAAAAAAGGCTAATTTAATTTAGTGAACTGCCTAATTTTTTCTTAAATCATACATTTTGTTATCAGGAAGGAGAATTGAAGATTAAATTGCATTACTATTTGTAGAGCTGGGAAGGTAACCTTGTGTAAAAAAAAAAAAAAATTATACTTTCTTTAAAAGAATAATTTTTTTTAATTTTGATCTCTGTGACTTTACAAAAAGAAAAAAAAAAGAGGTCCTTAGGCAGCTCAGACTGCACTTACACAGGGATTAGAGTTGAATGTTAGTGGTGCATTTTATGGCTGTGTTGTTTGTGGTTAATGTGGTGCGGTTTTTACATATTTATTAAAAGTTACATTTTATATTGTCCTTGTTACCATTGCATTATAATTCTTGGGGCATCTTTTCACGAATAAGATGCAATTATTGTATACGTGTGTTAGGATTGGGTCCCGCAGGGTTCTCTCTCAGCGCACTGCACCACCTGTGGGTCAATCTCAAATCTAACTCTGGCCCTTGGCCTCGGGTAGTGAGGTGTCTGGAGTGTAAGTCCAGCTTGTGGCCTACTGAGCATGCTCAGACTTTTTGGAGCCGCTGACGAGCTAAGTGCCATTTCTTCCCTATTAAGCATGAGCGGTGAGGTCATGGCTACCGCCCCTATTGGGCGGGGACTTCCCTTTAAATAGTGTGAGCCGACACCCGCCCGGCGCTCATACTTTGACTGAAGTTTGCTAACGGCAGTAGTTCAGGGCTTGGCTCCAGTATCCAGGAAAGTGTTCAGACTAGGCCTCTGTGTGGAGTTTCTTTAGCCTCTATCTGCTCTGTAGTTAGTACCTATAAATCCTGAACTGTCAGCCCTACACTAGGCTAGGAGCAGTAGACACTGTTCCAGCCTGAGGTGTTGACAGCAGGTGTGGTCTCTGAGTTAGCCTCTTTATACTTTCAAACTTCCTGTGTACTCCTAGCTGCTGCAGGAGCATGTTTTGTTGCTGACCTGGGGTGACAGTTAACCCTTGGCAGCCTTGCTGTTTCAGCTGTACTGTGCACCTGTCCAGTGAGGTTAACTAGCATGGTGTTGCTGCAGCTTGTTCACATTGTGTACCGCGCCACATGACTGCCAGTGTAGCTTAACTGGTAGCACGCTGTTCAGATTTACCCCCGCCCATCTGGGCCTGTGGACCTCGCTGCAGTGTCTGCACATTAGCGGTTCTGTAGTTAAAGTTTATTATATATATATATATATATATATATATATATATATATATATATATATATATATACACACACACAGAACCGTAACAACATGCTTGTTTCCCTCAAATTTTAGTCACATAATTGCCCTGATTGCAAGTGTCATGGATTTACAGGGAACAGATTTTGTAGCAAATATTTGCTATTTTCTTTGTGGCTATCATGCAGCTTGAACACAAATTTTTGACATTTGAACAACCAAATAAACATGTTTCAATTCCTTGATGACCGTTTTTTATGTCAAGCAGCCATTATTATAAGAAGAAATGCAGCTGCACTATAATTTTGTGCCTTGCTGTCAAAGGGGAGAAGGTCACTTATGGATTAATTAACAGGGCATTCCTATGTAAACTGCTAGCTTATGTAAATTCAAGAGTTTACCTAAATATATTGCTTTCGAAATGCTGCGTTTACCTGCTATGTTAGATTATTCCTTTTCATTGTTTATACAGTGTTGTCAACGTACCCGGCCTGTATCTCACCTTATCTAGCATTATAAGATGGATGAGCTGACTTACTGCTCTCTAGAGGGGAGGGAGACTGAGTTCTCTAGATTAAACTTGCTCTCAGAGTTATCTTCTGCTAATTACCGTTTTCGGATAAAAGCTTGGACAGTGTCCGATTTCGCTGTAGGTAAACACAAAGATAAGTTTGAGTTTACTGCAAGTCCATTGTCTGACCTGGCAGGATGTAAGTTTTTTTTTTTTCTCTCCAGACCTGTGTAATATGATTTACATTTACTATGCATATTGTTGTATCTGCATTATTATAGGTTTCTAGTAATCAGAATAAATAATCTTTCACGATAAAGGCATATCTACTGATGTCCTTCATAGTTTTTTGTCCCTCAAACAATCAAAGCCAGACTACTAGCTTGTTGAAGAATACAGGAAGTGAGAAGAAAGTATGTGGAAAAACCCCTTTACGGGCTAGTTCACACGTAAATTACGTGTGGCTTATTTTGGTCCTGAAAAAAATGCTTCCTAATTAGGAAGTGTTTTTTGGACCTTGCCGCGCTTTTTGGAGCGTTTTTTTTGTAAAAACCACTTCAAATAACGCCAGGTGGTTTTCCCCTCTGGTAAAGTGAATGGGCCACAAAAAACGCGTTGCATTTTTTTCCGTGCTTTTTTTGCAAAAACCCGTGCAGAAAAAAAATGTGCGTTTTTCGCTTCCCATACACTTCTATTGCTTTCTTCAGGTGGAAAACGCCTGAAGAAAGGTCATGTCGCTTCTTTTTTGTGCTAGCGGCGAAAAACTGCTAGCAGGAAAAAAGAAAAGCTAGCAGTCTGCATAGACCACTATTGTAATGAGGCGGATTTTGAGGTGAGAACCGTCGTCAAAATCCGCCTCTTTGCCCCGTGTGAACTAGCCCTAAGTGTATGGTATCATTCTTAACAGACACAACGCGATAGCAGTCATTCTACAATTATATGTTTGGAAATGTTCTAATTATTATATTGGGATATTATGGGGTATTTTGCATGCTTAGCGACTTGCAGGAACCTGCTGGTTAGTCACTTGAAATACACTGTTCACAGATGGAACCATATTTCTCTTTATACAAGAAGTCGTGCAAGAAATCAGACATGATAGATGTTTCTGCTTAAAGGTAAGTTACTGCTCTGACAGTAAAATAGAGA
This sequence comes from Leptodactylus fuscus, assembly GCF_031893055.1. NCBI lineage: Eukaryota > Metazoa > Chordata > Amphibia > Anura > Leptodactylidae > Leptodactylus > Leptodactylus fuscus. The sequence continues at coordinate 44,769,366 of NC_134267.1, forward strand.
ACAAACTGTTCTGTAATGAAATAAAACACGAGGGCTAGTGCTGAAATTAGAACTTTAATTATTGTTCTCTGTCTTCCATCACAAATATCAAACCTCCTTGGAAGTGATAGAATCCATTTGCAAAATAAATCAAAACTTTGTTGAGTTTACTTCTCAGCATATTTATAATAGTGATTATGTCATTGATGAGGTACCTGTCAAAAGAACAGATGCATATCTATGACCATGCAAAAAGATAAATATGAAGTCATCTGGTAGATGCTAGAAAAGTACCAAATGGAAAATTGCCCTCCCACACCCGATTCTTACATGAGTAATAGTCTAGCAATAACCTTTTCCTACACTCATTGACGTTACAGTGTTGAAGCACATTTCCAGTGATTTGGACAACAAAGTACTTTGGCCTTTTGTTCTTTGCTACACACAATTGCTCAAAATATTTAGAACTCTTCAGTTTTATCAGATTTTATTGATATTTCTACAGTCTAATGACCCAAATATATTCTTTCAAATTAAAGGGGTTGTCCCATCACAAGAATTCTATCTATACTGCTAGTTTATGTGGATTTAAGACTTTTCCTAAATACAGTATATTGCTTTATCAAAATTGCTTTGTTTGGCTGTTATCTTAATGTATTCACTTTATTGTTTACACTGCATTTCCATAACCACGGGCCTGGGGTTGAGCTTATCTCCTCGGCAAGACAAGTGATGTAGCTCCCTGCTCCAGGAGGGGAGGGGGAGCTGAGTGCATGGGAGCGAGCTTGTATTTCTGAGCTGTTTATCTCTATGCCCCAGACAAGTGACTTAGCTCCCTGCTCTCAGATAGGGGATGGGCAGCTGAGTGCTCCGTGCTTGTATTTCTGAGCTGTTTATCTCCTTGGCAAGACAAGTGACGTAGCTCCCTGCTCCAGGATGGGAGGGGAGCTGAGTGCAGGGAAGCAAGCTTGCATGTGAAACCCCGCCCACCAATTAACGCAGAAAAACCGGAAGACAACTGCGTTTACAGCCGAAAAGCTGGTGAGCGACATGGGAATACTCCTTTAAGTTAAGATGAATAAAAACAATGGATTAACTTTGTTTCAAATTAAATCTATATTTTTGACTTCAAAGAAGTGACCTCGAGCAGCTATAACAGCGTTACACTATCAAGGCATTTTTGCTAATGTTGCAATCTGATACTGTTCAAATATTACTTCCCAACTTTGTTGCAGAAGTTCCCACAAATCGGCTACTCTTGTAGGTTGCGTTGCTTTGCTTTGACCCTTCTGTCCACTTGATCCCAAACAAGCTCAGTGGGTTTAAGTCTGAAGACGATGCAGTCCATTCCATTCTTTGAAGCCTAGCTGTGATGTAACCTGGAAGTTTGTTTTGGATCATTATCTTCTGTGATATGAACCCCTGTCCAACTAGGTGCACTCCAGAGGGTACTGCTTTTCCGTATGAAAAAATGCTGTGATAAGATAAGATAAGATAATCCTTTAATAGTCCCACCTTGGGGAAATTTCAGATAGCCCTTTTTATCCAGTGTGACAGCTACCCTTCGCGAGTTGCCAACTCAGGATTCAGCAAAATTTTTATGATTCTTAGCAGTTGCTTTCTTACTCATACTTGACCTATCAAACCTGCACATAGAAGTTGAAATGGAAATTTGTTTATTTTTCTCTGTATTAAGATGTGCCTGAATATGTTTAACCCCTTCCCGATGTCCATTGTACTATTATGTCTATTTGTGGATACCATGACTACAAAAATACAGATAAAATGGAACGGGTACAAAAAATGATGGGTGGTGGGTCTTACGCATAAAACATCAAGTGAGACTTAAAGAGGTATTCCCATCTCAAGGATCTTATCTATATTGCTAGTTTATGTAAATTCAACAGTTTTCATAAATGCATTGCTTTAGAAATGCAGTTTTATTTATGTGCTATTTGAGATTATTCCTCCCATTGTTTACACAAGGTTGCCTTAATCTCATGATGAGTGACATGACTCACTGCTCTTTGGAGGGGTTGAGTTCACGGGATCATGCTTGCTCTTAGAGCTGTTATCTCCTGATCTTAGGTCCTGGGCAATTAGGTCAGCTAATTGCATTTTGCTGATAAGGGACAGGACTGGGAGGGTGCTTAGTGCCTGTTATCTAACAGGACATAAGCGTAGAAATTAATGCAATTGCAGTCTTGGGCCTGGCAACATGTAAGTTTTTTTTCTCTCAAAACCTGTGTAATGTAATATACTATACATATTTTGATTTTGCATTTATATTAGATTTCTAATAACCATAATAATCTTTCATATTAAAGGCAAGGTCTATATCAACTCCAAATGAAATATAAATGCTCAAATACTAACAACTCACTGAATGGCTAGAATTATGGGATAATGTCACTCCTTAAGGAGAGACCACCTATTAGGTGTGTGTGGAGACTTATACAGCCATAGTCGCTCCACTGTAAGGGATCATGGGAGGAATATTCAAATCTGTCTCCCAAGATGTAAATAGGGAGACAGTGCCTCTGTTATGCTGCCCTCTATAGGAAGCACCCTAAACATCATGCCCAACTTTCCCAGAAGCCTTCACTGCATAATGTGGGATTTTTACCAAGTTAGGGTGAATTCACACTGAGTAAACGCTAGCTTATTCTGAACGTAAAACACGTTCAGAATAAGCGGCGTCTAAAGCAGCTCCATTCATTTCTATGGGAGCGGGGATACGAGCACTCCCCATAGAAATGAATGGGCTGCTTCTTTCACTCTGTGCAGTCCCATTGAAGTGAATGGGGAGTGCCGGCGTGTACGCTCCGGCATGAGCAGAGCTTGCCGTATATATATGTTGTCTATTCAATGAAGGTTTGCTGAAACTTTCAAACATACACATTGCAGTAGTGCAGAAATACCAATAGGGGTGATAAAATTAAATCTCCTATCTCTCCCTATTTCTCTACGTGTTTCACCCCCGTTGCAGGGGGATCCTCAGGAGATTAGATGTGATGATATAACCGCAGCCTAGATGTCTTAACAGTCTCGGAGATGATAATTCCCTACACTGAAGTCAGCTGCCCCTCACAATAATAGCTATGATAAATACAAAATGATAATGGTGGTAATAACCACCGTTCCTCTCGCCCAGGTGGTGGACGTGGGTACTAAATCTTTCAGCAACGCCTATATCTACATAGTGCCCAATCCAACAAACAGTTAAAGCTGCCCACCAGCTTGTTGAAGAATACAGGAAGTGAGAAGAAGAGTGAGCAGACAAAGCAGTTGAAAGAGTGATATGGGAAACGCCCTTTAAAGAACTAAAAATAAAGGAAAAGTGAGACATGATCAAAATCTTTAAATATGTTAGTTTTAGCTTTTTAATGGCAGATATTTTCCATTTTTTTGAATTTTAGTTTTTTCTCCTTCAAAAAGCTGAGTTTTTTTTTTCCCCAGTTAAAGGGCCTATTTTATGGAGTTAAATTGTACTTCATATTGACACCATATATTCTGAATAATATTCTGGAAAGTTGGAAAGAATTCAGAATGGGGTGAAATTGGAAAATTTGCACAAATTTTCTTACAGGTTTTGTTTTACAGCAATCTCTGTAATCTCTGCGATGACTGGCAAAGGGCTAGTTCACACGTGAACTGCCCGCGCGGGTTTTGACACAGAGAGAGACGCGGCGAGCCGCGTCTCTCTCTTGTCAAAACCCGCCCGCCGCGACCATCGCTGTCGCGGCTTAACCCTCTGCTGTCGGCTCAAATGAATGAGCCGACATAGGAGGGAGCTGCCGGGGGCGGAAGCCGCGCGGCTGAGCCTGCGCGGCTTCCGCCTGAAGAAAGGGCATGTCCTTTCTTTTCTCCGCTAGCAGCAGCTCGCCGCTAGCGGAGAACAGAAGCCCGGCGGTCTCCATAGACCACCATTATAAGGGGAGGTTTTGGACGCAAAATCCGCTGTCAAAAACCTCCCCTTATACTCACGTGTGAACTAGCCCTAAGATGGGAATATCTTTCAATATAAGGTAAGGGTTGTAATTATTTCAGTTTTATCTGTTTTAGGTTCTGTTGGCATTCACATGGCATAGACCAATGAAATCTACACAAATTTCATTAAGATGTATTGAATCTCATAAAGGCAGCTGTTTTCTATATTTCAGACCCCAGATAACAGATGGTCACAAGAGGTTTCTAAAGCCAGAGTCACAGGTAGCAGGCTATGGGGAACTGGTTTAATTTTTCGAGAGGGGTAAACATTGATTAGACATCCCCTAAACTGCAGCTTATTGGTGCATCCCTTTAAAGTATATAACCTTTGAAAATCTGTATTTTGTCTGCAGGAGTTAGATAGTCTTGAAATGCTGTTTTAATTTTTGTCTTTTTTCTACATATGCAGACTACTGCTATTTGGATGAAATATTAGTACGGGCGAGAGAGCAAAATCCGTTCTCTTTCTCCTTTATAGGAGACAACTTTATTTTTTCCTTTTATTAACCTTTTAATGCAGACATAATAAAGAAAAAAAATCCAAAATGATCCTTCAGGTAGCAGCCATTAGCTTTATTAGCTGACCTCAGTTTACAAAATACTATTATCTCAAGTGACAAATAAGCCACTTATTGCTTAACTTTAGATGAAAAGTGGTGAGGCTGGGTTCTTTTGTTTCAGTCAATTTGTATTGACAGCAAATGGAATTAAGCAGGGTGAAACTGCTAGATCAGCTTCAGAAAAGTTATATAACCTGACTTTTAGCAACTTCATTTACACATTCTACTGTTGCAGAGTCCAGTGGTAGTCCAGGGCTTTACACGACTCCCAATGACGGCTGGCATTACGCTTGTTGATATAAGGTTTACCTACAGTTGTTTGGCTATGGAAACCCATATATGCATAGAAAAGGAGGGGGGGGGGAATCAGGAAAACACAGCCACCCAAAAATCTTTGCAATCTTGCAGCAAAAAATCCAAATGTTTCTCAAATGAATCACAATTGAAAAAATCATAAAACAGAACACTTACTTCCCAGAAATGATAGACCGCACGGACTCATCCATCCTCCGTCTAGGGACGTGATAACACATGAGCAGAACGTAATAAAAGATGAAAAGTCCAGCGAAATCTTCTTAGATAAAAATCTTAACTTTAATAATTCCAAAATTTTTTAAAATGCAGCATAACTTACAGACAAGGATGGTATATCAAAAGATGGTAGTAGATAAGAAAATTAGCTGATGTGTTTCGAGAGAGATGCTCTCTTAGTCATAGCTCTCTTAGTCATAGCTATGACTAAGAGAGCATCTCTCTCGAAACACATCAGCTAATTTTCTTATCTACTACCATTTTTTGATATACCATCCTTGTCTGTAAGTTATGCTGCATTTTAAAGTTTATCTCCACATATATGAAATTAAGTGGGATATGTCTGGAACTGATCACAGCAAAATCTGCCCTCCAAAAGCTCGTTCCATTCTAAATTCTGCTGTGTGTCCATACATAAGTTTACATCCACATGCGGAGTATTACAGTAGTCAGGGGAGCTTTCTTCTTTCACCCCTTGAAAATATGTAAATTCTAGGGCTAAATGAAGGTATTAGTAAAAGAAATTGAAATGTGTAAATTTCACCATCATTTTCTTTTCATTTCTGTGAAACACTTAAAGGGTTAACAAATGTCTGAGATACCGTTTTGACTTATTTAAGTGGTGCAATTATGAAAATGGGGTGATTTTTTTTTTTTGTTTTTGCTATTTACAAAAAAACAGAAGCCCTTTAAAGCCCCTTCAGATATGAATTAGTCCTTTGAAAATGGGTTTTGGAAATGTTCTTGAAAATTTGGAAAATTTCTGTTTGACTTGTAAGCTTTATAATATCCAATATTCTGTTGGAAGTGGTCAAAAGCTGTGATCTTAAAGGGGTTGTGCAGGATTAGAAAATATGGCTGCTTTCTTCTTCTTTTAAGAAGTGACCTCATGTGTGTTGTGCACCTGGCAAATAATACTGCTCAGTTCCATTAAAATGAATGAGACTGAACTATAGCATGGTCATGTGACTACAGATGAGCGAGTACTGTTCGGATCAGCCGATCCGAACAGCACGCTCAATAGAAATGAATGGATGCACCTGGTACTTCTGCTTGGACGTAGCCGGCGCGCTTAACCCCCCACGTGCCGGCTACGTCCATTCATTTCTATGCGAGTGTGCTGTTCGGATCGGCTGATCCGAACAGTACTCGCTCATCTCTACATGTGACCAATGGACATGATGTCACTTCCTGAGAATAATAAACCAGCCATGTTTTCTAATCTTGCTAACCCTTTTAATGTTTAAGACACACATTTTTTGCATTTCCATAGAAATTTCCACATATCCTCATATCCTAAAGCTAAGGATCCTTTCACGGTTAGTCATGGCAACGTAGTCTGTGAGCTCTGTCGTCAGTTCATCGACTTTCGCCTTTTATTAGAATTGTATCAGCACAAAATGGTCAAGATAGGAAAGGACAAGATTGCTGACCCTCCTGAGACCACTAGGACTTCTCATCTATAAGCCGACATGCAGAAGTTCTAGAAAAAGAAGACACTCAACTCGCCTACATCACAGCCCAAAATGGCGCTGGACGAACGTAGCAGCACGGGAGAAGCGGCAGCTGATTCAGATGGAGATAGCTCCCAACTTGATAGAAATCCTGTGCTCATCACAATAGGTTTCCTTTGCAAAGCCTTGTCTCAGGCTGTTGCCCCTGTACTCGCGGAACTTGCAGACCTTAGAGCAGATATCAGAAGCACTGGACGCCGAGTGGATGCACCAAAGGGTGGCCAGGCAGAAATGCGGAAACTTTCAAAGGTCATGTCTGGCAGACTTGAATCTAAGCTAAGGATCCTTTGAGAGCCAGGTAAATATTCTGTGACCATCAAGTGCACCTCACTGCTCCTTCATGGGCCCATATCAAATATAAACATAGGATTATTGCCATCTTTACAATGGCTGTCATCTTGTCTATTTTACTGACACCCCGTGTTTTTCTTGTTTAATAAATGTAGGTACATTTTGTCCTATGCATAGTACATCAAAATCCGAAGTTGAGTAAGAGCTCCTGCGATGTCAGGGATTGAACAAAGCACGCCTTTCACACAATACACCTAATAACCAATGTGACCATACTCCTTTTAAATGTCATTTTTTTATTCTTCGTCCGTATCTTATTACAGTAGGAGCCTGATTAAAGTGACTTACTTGGAGCAGAACACATTTCTTCAAGGGCAGCTCAGGAGAAGACATTGCATTGAATGAAAATTAGGTAAAATCTCTGCAGCACAGACATAAACAAATGATCAGAATAGTAATAATATGCTGCCTTTCTTAGTCACATAGATAAATTACATTGGTAAAAGTATGTGGACCCCCACCTTGTTATAGAGTTCAAGTATTTTAGCTACACCCATTGTAAACTTGTGTTGTCTTCATGGACAAACATTGGTAGAGTTGCTCGCATTGAAGACCTTAGAAAACCACCTTTGTCACAACTTAGTTTGTGAATTGTGATCTGCTAGATATAATTGTGAAGTAAAAGCATCTTAAAGCAAGCAATGCATAAAAATCAACCTAACCGTAGCTGCACCACTGACTATAGTACCAAACTGATTCTGGACATGACATCCGCCCAAGAACTGACTGCTGGGAGCTTCATAGGTGTCAATGCTCAAGCAGCTGCACACAAGCTTAATATCACCGTACACAATACCAAGCACCACCTAGTATACGGTACAACATTCTGCCACTCGACTCTGGAGCAGTGAAATTCAGTTCTCTGGAGTGATAAATCATTTTTTACTTCATTATGGTATGTGACAGATGAATCTGGGTTTGGCGGATGCCAGACTAACTAAGATAGTATAGGAGAGTTTACGAAATATCCATGGGAGATGATGCTAGATATGGTGGCATTATAACTAGAGATGAGCGAGTAGTGAAATATTCGAGATTCGTTTTGAGTAGAGCCTCAATATTCGACTACTCGATCGAATATCAAATCCCATTACAGTCTATGGGAAAAAATTGCTCGTTTCAGGGGAAATCACTATTCGACTAATAGAGAGTCACCAAGTCCACAAGTAGCAGGAGGAGAGTGTTTAGGAGGAGCGCTGTGCAGTTAAAGCGCATGGACCCCATAGACTATAACGGGTCCATGCGCTTTAACTGCACAGCACTTGCAGTTGCGCTGATATTCCGTTCGGGGGGATCCTCCTGCGGACTCCTTCCAGACGGGAGGAAAGTGCTATAGTGAACGTACTCGTCCTGCAGAACCAGCATTGATTGGCCGAATACTATACAGTGTATAGCATTAGGCCAATTAACGCTGGTTCTGCAGCAGGCTCATCCTTGCTAGTAGGGAGAGCTGGCAGCTTGCGGTTATGCAGGAGCTAACTTTTTCTCATAGGAATGCATTGACCAGTGTTGATTGGCCGAATGCTATACAGTGTACAGCATTCGTCCAATCAACGCTGGTTCTGCCAGAGGCTCTTCTTTGACAAGGCAGAGTCTAAGATCGGACCACAGCAGACTCTATTGTGGTCTGATCTTAGACTCCACCTCCTCATAGGCAAGCCTCCGGCAGAACCAGCGTTGATTGGCCGAATACTGTACATTGGTCAATGCATTCCTATGAGAAAAAGACCGCATAGACCGCAAGCTGCCAGCTCTCCCGACTAGAAAAGAAGAGCCTGCTGCAGAACCAGCGTTGATTGGTCAAATACTGTACACTGTATAGCATTTGGCCAATCAATGCCGGTTCTGAATGAAATCTTTACTGCGATTAGGAGTAGTATTCGAATGAGTACGAGCATTTCGAATACCGTAGTATTCTATCGAATACTTACTCGATCGAATACTACTCGCTCATCTCTAATTATAACCAATGGGATCCCTATAGGTATCATCAATACCCATTACAGTCTAAATCATGGATCTGTTCAGGACCCTGTGGGATATTCCCAAACTGGATCCAGATCTGAAGAATAAAGTGACTGTGGGAGGCAATAAGCAATTTCAGAGATTTCTTACTTCATAGCCACCTCCTTCCCCCAGGATCTTATTTCATTTGGTTGGATTGAAAATATTGCAACTGGGATGGGGTACAGAAACAGGGAATCTATCAACTGCAGGGGTGCTCATACTCACCTGTCCCACAGCAGTGTGTTGTCATCTGTTACTATCTGTTTTGCCTTGTGCCCTTCCTTAATCACCAGAAGTCCTGCACGTCATAAATAGAGCTGGTGACATCACATCATATGTCACCAGTTCCTTTCCTGCAACCACTGAGTTGTCACCTGGGGGAGCTGCGATGGACAATGGAAAACCAGGAAAAGGTGAGTATGGTTTTTTTTTTTTTAATGTTACATTTGACTTGACCTCCTCCATAGCTAGTTCATTTCCTGGACAGAACCTTTAAATCTACTAAGCCAGTGGAACTGAAAGATGCCGTTTCTTTTGCACCTTTTATATAGGGAATGTGATATTTTGATTACAGAGAGATAGCAACCCTCAAAACATGTTCATGTCCCTATTGGACGGGTGTACAGTATATGTTCCTTGTCTTTATAACCCACCAGGAGATTTGCTCAATGATGCACCTGAAGATATCTGCAGAAATACTGACAGACACATATTGGTGACAAAATAGCAGCACATCCAAAAACATTTACATTACAATAATGACGGTGTGCTTACACCGAGGAGAATACAGAGGACTACAAGACAACAAGATGGTATGGTTTGGTGTTTTTTTTTAAAATTAATTTGACAGGATATAGGAATAGATTGGGTAGAGGGTTTTTTTTGTATTTAGGAAAATCAGATTTTTATTTTTTAAGGAATTTTAAATGACACTGTGGGTAGAGCTATAGATGCAGAACAATAGTTAGCTCCAGGACATAGTTGTTGATACAGTATATTCTGCTTATATTATACTGTTGTAGTCACACGACTGGAGCTTTTACTTCTTTTTGCCTGGGAGGGGATAGACTCTAGCGCTGTCCATGTCGACAGGTGTTCCTTACAAAAGCCAAGTACTCTACATTCACATCTTTCATAGAATCATTCAGGACCGGAGCAGGAATTTTAGTCCCAGGAGAAGCAGAACATTTAGTAAGGAAATATTTTCTTTACAGAGATATCAGGACTTTCAGGAGTGTTTGGATGAAATTGGGGAGTCCATATGCGGCTTTCCTGGCTGGACCATAGTTTTCTCTATAAGTCCTGGTGAATGGAGAATGATGACTGATAGATGGATGGTGGTCAGTAGATATAATTTACCCTCACAGAAACAGCAATATTCTTTATCATCGGGGATGCTTCTGAAATGCTCAACTTTATGGAGATAAAGAAATACTAGCTAATAGGAAGGAACTGGTGATGGACATAAGCCATTACAGGATAGGCATGGACTGTTTTATGCCAGTTATCAATTGGCTACTGATATATAGCCCTAGCACACAGAAATAGAATAAGACACATCCTTATCCCTTTTAACCATAAATCAGCCCCAAACATCAGTGTACTGCTGTAGTAGTGACTTATAATAACTTAAACCCAACAGGACGACATTATTATTATTATTATTTATATAGCACCATTAATTCCATGCTGCTTTACATTTGGAGGTTACATACAATACACAGAATATACAGGTAGATATAAAACTAACAATGACCGACTGGCACAGTGGGGTAGAGGGCCCTGCCCGCGAGGGCTTACAATCTATGAGGGAAGGGGGTTAGAGACAGAAGGAGAGGGGGAGACTGTACAGATGGCGGTGTGGTGATAGTGTTATTGGAGGTTGTAGGCCTTCCTGAATAGGTGAGTCTTCAGGGCCTTCTTGAAGCCTGTGATTGTGGGGATCAGTCTTATGTGTCTTGGTAGGGAGTTCCAGAGTATCGGAGATGCAGAGTATGGGACTACATTGAAGTTATCCCACAGTTATTGCGCTTTATAAGTCCATTGACAAATAATATCATCCTACCTGCATTAACATAAAGCACATTGGTAGGTAAACTTGTAATTAATGTCATATGTGGAGTTATTTTCACTGCATGTGCCGTCCATACCAAATCATGCCCAGTCATTGAATCTCCATCCATAATCCAGCAGGCAGCATGACACATTATATGGGTTTATTTGTCTCTTACTTGGTAAAAGAAGACGTATAACATCCCAAGTAGCTGCCTGTTACTGCTAGCATATATGGACACGTCACTGCAGCTTCTTACCCTCTTCACAAGTGGTTTTATAAAGCAGTAAGAGGGATGTGATGTGAAACCTACCGTCAGAATCACTGACTTTATCAGACAGTTTGATGGTACAGAATCTGCCCCTTCTTATGCTCCATCATATGGCAGCGAGATCCTGTGTTGGAGTCAGCCTCTTACTCCAGCTTATCTGTATAAGTGCAGGCTACTAAAGAAGATGAAAGAGAAAAGAAAGTCCAACAAATCTGCAGTTTGCAATTATTCCATCTCATCTACAACCCCTTTACATTGAGTCACAGGCAGAGGCTAGTAGGTTAGAACTGTTTTGCCAGCTCCAAAATTTTCTATTGGAAATGAGTGATGTATTCTGAGGTGGGCGATCTAATGTCTTTAAGGAAACAGCTACAAATATTACACTAAGGTCTCCTGGAAAGAATTAGGAATCACAGATAAATCTGATGGAAAGATTTCTTCCAAAATATGTTCAGCAGAACTCTCCATTCCTCTGAATTGCCGCTTCATTATCTGTATAGATATGGAATAGTCTGAATGGTTTTACAAGCTTTTATGTTCAGAACTGATAATGTTGTCAATGAGACATGTCGGTATAGAGGCATATACTAGAGAGAAACCTATATACATTGTATTATACAAGGTGGAAAGCTAATAATGACTTAAGACTAGAGGAGAAGACATAGCTGACCAGACTACCAGAGGTCCACAGAATCCTCCTCTGGGCCCATGTGTAGAATTTAATAAAATAATATATTTTATAATAGGTTAAAAGAGATAATCCTTAGCTGTGGTTACAAATGATGTAATATCTCACCGAATAGGACGTGCCATTATTATCATGCACTGATACATATCCATCGTCCGATGACTTACAGACATGCTGGACATCCTTCTTTCTTAGGATTCCAGCCAAAACTAAGGCTGGTCTTACACGACTGTAATGTAAGTCCGCAAATGGTCCGCAATTGAGGGTTTTCAATTGCGGACCATTTGCGGACACATTATATTCAATGCGGCCTCTTACACCACTGGATATTTTATCCATGCTGTGGCTGGGCCACAACTGTGGTCCGCAATTTATAGAACATGTTCGTAATGGTCGTGAATTACGGCACTGCACGGACTTGCCCATAGAACTCTATGGGCGAGTGCGGCAGTTTACAGGCATCTGCGGTGTCTATGTTGGTGATCAGCTACTTGCAGACCGTAAATTCATTACGGTAGTGTAAGACCAGCCTAACTAACTGCATTTTATTATGTACATCACATGGGATAGCTCAAAGCCATAGTGTGGCTGGTAAAAGAATTCATCTTTGGTGGTATTTGAGCACGGTGTTCAAGGTACATCAGGGGATATAATTAAGGGGTTATATCTCCGAAATGCGTAGGCTTATTCGTCCCTTTATCCCGTCTGCACAAGGACGAATCCACCTGTTGCTTTTCCAAGAATGAGATATACAGTATATATATTTAACTTGGAGCATGTCTCCACAATAAAATTTTGGAAGTTTTTTTTTAAAAAAAACGAATCATCCGATGTGCTGAGACTACTTCAATTTGCTCCATCAGGGGATGTGCTGTTCTTTCTATAAAAAAAAGATTTCTTTAGGCATTTTTGATTAATTTTGCATATTATCGCTGAATAAAATATATCACAAATTCTATATAATTTGATATCATGAAAATCACATCGGAATACTTAGAAAAGCTGAGCACTCAAGACAAAATGGAATTAAAAGTTAAAATCCATATTCATTGACCAATTCTAACATTTACAAATGTGGAATCAGTCCATTATTGCTAGTGCTCGGGCAGGACCACCACGGCAGTGGCTAGCATGTTTCTTAGATGACTTCCCGTGGACACCAAACATGGGGATAATGTGTTTTTGCTATCTAATTTAGAGAAGACTATAAGAAGGTCACAGATCCCTGATGATTGGCCTTACCAGCCAAGAAGCATAGGGATAGAGCGGCCAGGTGATTAATGGGACAGCAATGTGGTACTGTACTTGTAAGGGCGGAAGTCTGGTTATAGGGGTCAGGACACAGATAAAACAAGGATAAGAAAGGGAGATTATGAAATGGATCTGCTCTCCTGTGGACCTGACTTTCTCTAGAGAACCCTCCTGACTGGTGAGATTGAACCATTTATTCTTCTTTCAAGAATTATATTTTCTAAGTGTTTATGTCGATCTTTGTAACACTAGAATTATGGGGATTTTCTACTTCATTCCTGTATTTACGTTTTTACATATACAGTATATTCCAGTGTATATTCATTTACGTAAACTTAATGGAACTGGTACTGCAAGTGATCCCTTTAATGGGAGGTGTGGTTGTTTAGATTTCATACGTGACTATTATATGTTGACTTATCAAAAGTGATGTTTTATCCTCATTAGAAGTGACATCTAGGCAGGTTTAACAAATGTGGAATTGGTAAAAATATATAGAAAATGTTATGTGACTGCTTATGTGACTACGCATCCCTATAAGTATCATTGACCTGTGATATAATATATTTTATCGAAATATCATTCAAAATAAGTATATGATATAATCTGCTGGTAAATAATGGTCATTGAGTAGATTCCGCAAAGCCAATTTGTTCAGGGCGGGGCAACAGTATCTGGTGCTATTCACATATAATACATATACACTGAATTAGTATATCCGTCACCGCTGTAAATCCTTACTGGACGCTTACTGTAGGATGCCTATCCACCTATATAGTGTCAATCCATCTCAAAGTATTATGTGTGTCATATATGTGGCGATAATGTTAGGGAGTGTTTAGTCATTCTGACAGCGTAGTAAATATTCATCCGGTAATACTTTCGAGTCATTGGTTTGGGATTAGTCAGATGGAGTAGAGGGGTTGATGTCACTAACTAGTATGATACAGAAGATAAAGAGTTTATTGGCAATATATGGGGAACTAATAGGGAATCATACTGTGTGGGTGTAGATATGTGGCACTATAATTTGTGGGGGCACTAATGTGGAATTATACTGTGTGGGGGGTACTAAGGAGCTTTATACGGTGTGGGGGACACTAATGGGGCATCAGTGCCACTCACAAAGAAAAATACGCCATTAGTGACCCTCACTTGTTATACTAAGCCATTGGTGCCCCCTCACCATAGCTTAGTGTACATATAGTATAATTCTTCATTAGTGCCCCTCACTAAGAACTGACGCCAATAACAGAGTGTAGCACCGTAAGACCTGTGTAGGCAGTAGGGACCATTACCGCCCCCTACTGTCACTATTGTAATTTATCAGGGCATTGTAGATTCACTGCAGAAATTTCTGTGACTTTATTGGTCATTGGATTGGGTCTTGAAGAAATCCTCGCGTTTGTTGCCAAACAACTCAATACAGACAAATGGGATTGATTTTCAGTATCAGATTGCGGAATTTACCATAATTTCAATTTTATAAGAACTATGTTTCCTAATGTGCGGCCTTGTATGCCCATTGCTTACATGAGAATAGAGGGTGTGGGCCCAGCAGAAGGTGAAGATGTCACTGTGTTTAGAGAGATTGACAGGGATATAAAATGAAACAGACAGATCAATGTACAGCTGTAGTTAGAGTTGTAATAGCAAAGCCCTAACCACAGTGCCTAAGAAATAAATAATTGTGCTCCAATGAATAATGATGCCAGCCACAGTACCACCAAAGAAGTGCCATTCCCAATCTCTCCATGACAGTGTTGTACACAGTGACTCCATGACAGTCCTATCCAATGGGTATTCATAACAGTGAAAGCCACACTACTCCAATAACAGTTAACTCACAATGCCGGCCATACTACCCTTATGTGCCATTCACATTGCTCCTATAAATGTGCCAACCACATTACTCTGTAGTACTGGCTGCAGTCACATTTGACGCTTTAACCACATGTCTTTACTTCTGATTTAGGGTTTGTGGCAAGCTGTAAAACCAAGCATAAATGGCACTGGTGGGTGACTGGTTGGGTAGGCTGGTCACTGTCACTCTGACATTACTGGCTAAGCACAGTAGTAAATATATGCTTGTAGGCACACTCGTACATGGCCTATTATGCACGCTCTAATGAACGCTGTACCTGAACAGAGGAGGGCAACATGACCACAGTGTACTGGTATGTGAATGGACAATACAGATCTTATTAATGATCTCTTTAACCTGAGTTGTCTATCCAAGACAAGGGGGCATCCTCTATTAATAACTTGTACAAGTTTATGTCTGGATGCCTTTCCTAGTATTACTAATATTTTGGGGTGGGATGTTGATCCAGGGATTTATTATAATTGGCATATTTAGAGTCAGGATGGAATTTTCCGTTCTGCCAATAAGTTCACTTGACTTGGTTTTCCTCCTTGCCTTCTTCTACATCAACATAAGATAAGATAAGATAATCCTTTAGTAGTCCCATATTGGGGAAATTTCAGCATGTTACAGCAGCATAGTGATACAGGTACAGGACAATACACAGTAATATAATACAGACGTAGACACACATAAGCTGAGATGAGAAGATATACTAGGAGTCCATAGCAGCTAAGGAAACGGAAGAGAAAGAAGGAAGACTTCATGGTCATCGTCATAATCATTAGTTTTCTGTGCGGAGTGATCTTCGCTTGGTTTGATGTAGATTATACAGCCTGGTCGCGGTTGGAAGGAAGGACCTGCGATAGCTCCTTCTCACACTTGGGGTGAAGCAGACGGTCACTTACAGTGTTGCCAAGTCCCATCAGGGTCCCATACATGGGGTGGGATTTGTTCTCCCGCATTTGAGGTCACCACAGACAGTATCCTTCTGTCACCCACCACCTGTACTGGGTCCAAGGGGCTCCCCAGGACAGAGCTGGCCCTTCTGATCAGCCGGTCAAGTCTATTTCTGTCCCTGGTTAATATACTGCTCCCCCAGCAGGCCACACCGAAAAAGATGGCTGAAGCAACCACAGAGTTGAAGAAGGCCCTAAGAAGTGACCCCTGGACTCCGAAGGCCCTCAGCCTCCTGAGCAGGTAGAGTCTGCTGTGACCCTTTCTGTGCAGCGCCTCCAGGTGATCAGCCCAGTCCAGTTTATTATTGAGGAGCACGCCTAGATACTTATAGGTCCTGACTATCTCAATACATGTTCCTTGGATCTCCACCGGGGTCGGAGCACTTCTCCGTTTACTGAAGTCCACCACCATCATCTTGGTCTTCCCAGCATTAATACTGAGCTGGTTCTGCTGGCACCATTCAACAAAATCCCGGTTTAAGTCTCTGTATTCCCTATCATCGCCATCAGTGATAAGGCCTACTATAGCAGAGTCAACATGGTAGGATTACAGGTGACTGTGACAGGTTGATGTGACTTGAGTCATTTCGTGATCTTAATACTGATGCCAGTGTTTATGGGCCCCTTATGGCTCCTGGGCCACAGTGCGACTGCACCCTCTGCAGCCCCTCAAGTTATGCCCCTGGTCATTGATTTACATGTAGCCAGTCAACCATTAATCTAACATGTATCACAGCTCACAGGGAGACCTGTAGGCAACATACAAACTATGTGTGGTTTGTTCCTGCAGTTATACAATATATTATCTGTAATCTGATATGACTGCCAACCAAATATGTCCCAACATGATTCACAATGTATCGCCTAAATTTCCAAATATTCTTTCCAACCTTCAGTAGATCAAAGAGTAAAGGGTTTCTATCATTAGAATCCCTTTTTTAACTAAGTACACATCAGAATAGCCTTAAGAAAGGATATTCTTCACTTTACTTACTTTTTCTGATCTGCGCCGCCGTTCTTGAGAAATTTCTTCTTTTTTCCATATGTAAATGAGTTCTCAGAGTTCTCGTTCCTCTTTGCTCAAACAGCAGAGGGGGCATCCCTTGTGCTGTCCGAAAACTCTCCAGCGACGCTTCCATATACTTCTTCCAACCACCGCTTCACCAGGCCAAGTCTTCAGCCAAAAGCGCCGAATGCACATGGTCATCGGCCATATTCCTGTGACTGAACGAGCTCGTGTAAGAGGCCACAGGTAAATTGCTGACGGACAGGCGCAGTCTTTTAGATGAAGATGCAGTAAGCGGCAAAGAGGTGGTCCGGAGAAGGAGACTGAGGTGTCGCTGGAGAATTTTCAGGCAAAGGGGAATGCCCCGTGTGCTGTCTGAGATCTAATTTACATATGGAAGAAAGAAGAAAATCCTCAGGTACGGCAGTGTGGATCAGAAAAAGAAAGGTAAGAGAAGAATAGCCTGTCTTAAGGCTGTTCCAACGTGTACTTAGTTATAAAAGGGATTCTAATGATAGAATCCCTTTAACCAATGATACTCTAGATCTTGTATTTTCTTATGTGCTTTATACAATGACAATTTTTTTGGTTTGTAGCAAGACTTTACTTGTTAATTCTCCGCTCAACTAAATGTGGGTTTTAATTTGCAATCCAGCCAGGAATAACTAGAGTATGGGGCAGATGGAAGGGAGTCACATCTGACATAGTCTTCATAGGAGCTGTAGACACAAAACCATAGGAGATTTTTAATCAAGACTATTTTTTTGCATTGTATATGAAAAAGTGATGTCAGGGCAATGCAGTATGTAGTGTAATATACCATAGCCCATAATCTACAAAGGGTCCCCACACAGCCTATAAGCGATTAGATATGTTACTTGTGAGCGTCTACATCAATACAATTAGCAACTTTAGGATCCCAGATTTATTGCTGCAGCTATAATGTGTAAATAATGAGAAGAGAGCCGAGAAGCTGTTGCTTCTACAGGTAGCAGATGTTTTATAGCCTATTTCATGAATGCAATATATCACTGTCCAACTAAAAATAATGAAGTGGAAAAATTGGCAGGTGCCACATTCTCCACCTCTGTTTCTCCTTATGTCAGTTGTTTAACTCATGCACGGCAGCAAATTGAAAAAGGAAGGGGACGTATTTGTGAAGTTGTGATTTGTTTATGAAATATGAGTATAATTCTAGATCCCCTGGAGGACTAAAGACCGCAACTCTCAAATGCAAAAGAATAACTTGTTGACATCATGCTGGTATTGAAGCTATCATTGTGACAGTGTAAAATAAATGCTGGCAAATCAGCGCACAAGAAGTTATTACTTAGTTCATGTGCAGTGGAAATAGTGTATTGACTACCCAATAGTTAGCATGTGGGAAAACTAAATGGGTACTTGGGGCTTTACTGTTCCGAAAAGCAGCACAAGAACCTGGGTGTATCTATTCAATTTCACTATTGGAGATATTATATAATTGGGGTCACTTAGTCAGCAATTCTTCTATACTACCTTCAGTGACCTATATGTAGATTGGCTATACAAATAGTAAGTTATTTAAATTTAAAAATGCTTTCTTGGACATATATTTTTATATTATCACTGGAGCAAATATCAAAAAGTGCAGGTTCTGGCTGACAGCAGAGTGTAATTGAATAAGCTAACTAAATCTCACACAGTGCTGATAGATCCTCGGCACCCAAATGCCTTTACCAGGGAAGCCAGATAGAATTGTGCTGTATTTGGAGCCAAGTTATCACCACAGAAATTAGTATAAGAAAATAAACATTCTACAAACTAATAGCAACCCAGAACAACAAACACACAAGCCAGATCTTAACCAAAGACATGACTCATAAGAGTGAACACGTCCAAGCCAAAAGGTCAATCCGAGTGGGATAGTCAAAGCCAAAATCAGTAGACAAACAAACTGTTACGGTCAGCAGGCTAACTTAAAAAAATAATAAATAAACAATAGCCTGCGGAGCCCAACTGGGCTCTGAACCACAGGGCACCCTGGTGTGAATGAGGCCCGACAGTTACTTCACTGCCGGGTTAAACTACCAACTGACTGAGGAGGACTGAGTCCTCCCTGATACTTTACAGGGAAGCTACCTCTGCAGCACAGAGCAGCCGCTAATGTAATCAGAGTCTAGTAGTTGCTTCACTGCTAGACTAACAGAAACTATGACCATGTGCTCCCAGTTGCTTTACTGGGCCGCACCCACTACAGCTACCTGCTGTTGCAGCAGTGCCAGGAAGCTAATAGACTGTGTGAACAAGGTCCTATATAAATATGGGTATCTCCTCTAACCTGTAGCCTATCCCTACAATGATAGGGCTAAGAGGAAACAATATTTCAGAATGGAGTCCCACTTCCACAAACATATAATACATAAACAAAAACATAGAACAGTGCTGGGTCACACACAGAGCTGCAGCACCACACACAGTGTAACAAGAAATGCTTCAGAGTTGAGACTAGGACACCGGACTGACAAACCTGCCTCCATAAATGGAGGGAAGGCGGGTCTGATCAGTAAGCCCAGGTGCCCAAGCCAGGTGCTCACAGGCTGACACCACTATCGGTCAGCAGACTGACCATGCCCATAGGCTGCAAAGGAACTAACCCCTGCTATGCTGGACTGCCAGCAACAAGGAGGGAATGACAGTGTGTTATGGTGCCACAACAGAGGAATGGGCTGCGACCTGACCCCTTGGCCACATCTGCCGCACTATCCTAACACAAACTTCCAGTAGTAGGTCAATGGTCATTAATACACAAATCGACCACAAACAATCTGAGTTCAGAGTCTCACTAAGGTATAAACTAATAGCAGGCACTTGGGTGGGCAGGAACTGAGTTTAAATATCCTTAGTTGCTGATTAAATCAGCATAGCAGAGCTCTGAAAACCACAGAAGCTTGATATGATGGCAACAGGAGTGTTTAGTACACTGAGTCTCCTAACTTATATATTGATTACCTATCCTTAGGATAGGTCATCAACATGAGATGAGTGGGGTTCCAACATATAGGACCCCCACTAATCATCTGGTTGAAGACGTCAATGTGTTCAGTGAGTTCTGTGGCCTCTTCACTGAATACCAAGCTCAAGACTTGAATGGGACTGAGCTGCTCCTGTACCAAGTGACTGAAGGGTAATGTCTCCAGAAGAGGCCAGGGAATTCATGATGTCATGGATGTCAAACATCAAACCCCCACCAATGACATTGTGATGACCTATCTTACGGATAGGTTATTGTGATGATCAGAACTCAGTTATGTATTTTTGCATTTTTCAGTCATGTACATTTCTTCTGTGGATTATCGCATCATATTAAACCTTTTGCTGCAGGAATGTGGAATATCTGTTTTGTAGTCAAAGCCCTTTGTTGTCCTGTCCCTAGTTCCAGTAGCATACCCCTGTTACACTCATTATCTCCACAGGGGTTTCCTGCAGAGCCATGGCTGAAAGAGCCTTATGCAAACAGACCTCAGTCTGCCTGGAGCCGGCCACAGTACAAAGGAAATATGGTTTTCTGACGATAATTCTCCAGTGGAACCACCTATCTTCACACTGCAATGTGGAGACAAGCGTCCCAAATCTAGAGTTGGTATTGTTGGGTGCAGGTAAAAGGTCCAGACACTGAACTTATTACCCAAAAGGGATTGGGGTGTCATGTTTGGTGTCTACACGATGGGGATCTTGCCATGAGCCCCATCATGCCACTTGCCTGACACTACGGTCATCTGGCAAGGAATTATGACTGTTCTTAGTTATTTAGTTTCAAGATGGAGGGCGGGACATCCTCTCATAAAGACATCACTCACGGAGGAGCCTAGAAGGAGACTGGGAGAGTTATATTGTCTCACCTGGAGGAAGAAGGTTCTCTTTGTCCTTGGGCAGCATGTAAGACACATGCTCTTTCACTGGTCTCCCCTAGGAGGGACCTAGGTAGTTCTGAGCCTGGAAGGCATGTGGGCACACTGAGACTCATTTTGGTATATTGTTTCCTTTCTATCTTTTATTTCCATTTTATTTTATGTATTGTATTGTGTTTTATCTGTATTTGCTTGATATTCACTGATATGTATTTCTGTATATGTTAGTGGCTAGTACTGACCCACTTGCAATTAATAAATATACAAAATTTATAGAGCTTGTTTTGTTTTATCCTATAAAAGCAGGCACCCTCACAGGGGGTGAGTGGAAAGTAAGAAAGAATGGTGATCACCAGATGTGCCAAACGGCATTGGTTAGGAGATATCCTTCACAGTTATCAATATGTAAGTCCAATGTGCAAGAAACCTGAGCACTGATTCACTTTGTTTCCTGCATAAGGAATGCTCTGAAACTGGGATTGTGGTGGGGAAAAAGCCAACAGGACCTTGATCTCTTCATTCGGAGGATTCTTAGGATCCTGGGACTGGATCCCCTTAATTGTTTTAAGTGTATGTTTATTAGAAAATGAACAAAAACAACATATACTGTATATACAGAATACATCTGAGCAAAATGAGTAATAGAGAAATGCAATAGCAATGTAGTACTGTCAAGGGAGGTCTAGCAATGAGGGGTCAAAGAGGACAGACCACCAAAATACACTAAAAGTATACAATAATTATGCATATAAAACACTCATCAAATAATCAAAATAAGACATAGAAGGAGAGAAGGGGAAGCAGGAGCATATGGAGAACTAGTACATAGGGTAGGACATCTCTCCTTGTCCTTGTAGGGGGTTAATAAAATAGAAAAAAATAAATGTTCAAATCACCCCACTTACCCTAGAATACATATAAAACAAAAAAAAAATTATTGTGAAACACATACACATTAGATATCCCTGTGTCCAAAAATGCCTGCTCTACAAACTTATAAAAATATTTATATTTTTCATACGGTGTATGAAAAAAAAAATCTAAAGTGCTGAACTGTCCTTGTTTCGCTTTCACCTCTGATAAAAATTGGAATAAAAAGCAGTTTCAGTACAGACATATTCAGTCCAAATGGAACTGTCCAACAAATACTCTTGCTGCAGATGAGTAGCCTTACTTACCATTCCCAGTTCCTGCTCATAGCCATCTCTGCTTCCCCTTCTGCCCTCTAGGGGGCCCTGTTCAGCATCAGCGATGTCATATGGGATGCATGGTGCCCTCTGGAGGGCAGAAGGGGTAGCCCTGCTACAGCGGTAGTTATGGCACTGGTGTTATGACAGATAATGCAGATAAAGGTCTCTAAAAATTCCAAGAGATACAAAAATCTTTGAGAAAGAGAATTAGCTGTAGAGGAAAGAAAATAAATCAAATGGAAATTCAAAGATTCCTTTACACTTAGAGAATAAGGTAAGGAAATAGAGAACAAGAGGTTCTGAGAATACAATCCCACCGGGCATTATGGGGTGTAATTATTATTTATCATAGAACTGAAAAATGTCGTAAAGCTTTCTGAAATAATATCTAGCAGACTGACAATATTATCTGTAGTTCTAAATATTTATACAGAGATAAATAAGATGGTTGACAAGTGGGCATTCTCATAGGAGCAGGGGTAGTAAATCCAAAGCAACTTACTGGGCACAGCACTGGATGTCCTACCGGCTTATCGCCTGCCATAATATTTTTCATTTGATTATAGTTATGTGTTTATATATCAAAATTACTGGCCCTGAACATAGCTTGTAAGGCGATCTCACATAAGAAGTGTAGTCGTAAGCCACATTAAATAGTGTATCTAGTCCCAAATCCAAATTTCATACTAATGACCTATCCACAAGATGTGATCTGTTGTGGTCCGACAGCCAAACCCTGCAAAGATCATCTGTTCTAGCAGTCTCTGGGCAACAATGCTCCTATTCAAGTAATAGGAGCGGCACAGCCCCATCCACTGTGTAATAGTGGTTTCAGTGAACTGAAGCACTGCTCCAATTCTGGGTGCCAGAAGCTGCTAGAACAGATAATCTATGCGGGCCATCACTTTGCCTGTAGATAGGTCATCAGTATGA
The DNA here is from genome assembly GCF_031893055.1 of Leptodactylus fuscus. Lineage (NCBI taxonomy): Eukaryota > Metazoa > Chordata > Amphibia > Anura > Leptodactylidae > Leptodactylus > Leptodactylus fuscus. The sequence goes on from NC_134267.1 coordinate 44,792,400, forward strand.
AAATCCAATTTGGGACTGGAAAATTCCTTTAAAGGGGCTCTATCACTGGGAAAAGGCATTTATAACTAAACATATACTTGCATAGCCTTTAGAAAGGCTATTTTACTCATACCTTTTGTATGTTAATCCCCTCAGTAGTTTTTGAATGAGCCCGCTTTTATTCATATGCTTATTAAGCTCCAGTGTGCACAGGAAGTTCTCAGCGAGCATTCTCTGCTGTTTGTGTGAGAGCAGGGAGAGGAGTCAGCAGAAGCCTATGTTGTACACACATAGGAGAGAGAGTGATCGGTGAGACATCCGAAGTTCTCGCTGGAGGCTAATTAGCATATGAATAAAAGTGGGCTAATTGAAAAACGACCAAAGTGATTAACATATAAAAGATTTGTGTGGAATAGCCTTTCTAAAGGCCTTGTAAGTATGTGCTTAGTTAAAAATGAGTTTTCCCAATGATAAAGCCCTTTTAAGTTAAGGACCTATGTTGTGGAAAGACAGCTTTTTTGTTGTTGCAGATTTTATTGCGTTTTATTTATTTATTTTTTGTTGAGCCAAAGCCAAGATAGGCTACAATAGGAATGGGAAATATATAGGAAGTATATATGCAGTAATTCTACCTTTTGTTCATTCCGTTCCTTGCTTTGGCGTATAAAAAAGCAACAAAATCTGCAACAAAAAAAAAAGCTGTGCTTCACTATGCGGGGCCTCAGCCACTTGGGGGTGTTATCCCAATGGACAGTGTTCACCTCTGCAAAAGGATATTTTCTTTTGAAGACGCTTGTGTCACGACCTGAAGACTTGTATAAAAATTGTGTGTTTTTCTGGTGGGGTTTGGTTGGGGTTTTGATCCAGTGGTCTGGGGTCTTCTGGTGGTTTCCTTGCTATTGGGCCATCTTTTTGGGTATTGAGTATTGGCCTTCAGAATTTACTTGAGGTTTTTTGGATCGAGCCTCAGGTGTTGGTTATTACCATTATCCTATGGGACGATTCTGGGGCCTTTATTAGGAGGAGGGCTGGCTTCACTAGTTGCCGGTTGTATGGGGGCACTCGTCCACATTAGGGAGAGTGTTCGCCTACATAGGCAGTACGGAGACTTACAAGTCATTCCTGCTCTGCTAGGGATTATGGGTAAAAAATATGCAAATCTAGTCTCCTGGATGGAATTAGGAGAACAGAGTGCACTCTGTACACCACCCTATAGAGGGCAGCATCCTTAACATCATGAACGACTCAGTTATAAAGTCTTTTAATCATAATGTGGATTTAATTGCTAAAACAGTATTTCTGTCCCAAAAGGAACAGATTCCCAGCTATGGACAGCGCTGTTTCGGCCTATTGGGCCATCCTCAGCATAGTGTAGAGATACTGATTTAGCATGGTGAGAGACTATAGACCAGGGTATGGGGGCACTCGTCCACATTAGGGAGAGTGTTCGCCTACATAGGCAGTACGGAGACTTACAAGTCATTCCTGCTCCGCTAGGGATTATGGGTAAAAAATATGCAAATCTAGTCTCCTGGATGGAATTAGGAGAACAGAGTGCACTCTGTACACCACCCTATAGAGGGCAGCATCCTTAACATCATGAACGACTCAGTTATAAAGTCTTTTAATCATAATGTGGATTTAATTGCTAAAGCAGTATTTCTGTCCCAAAAGGAACAGATTCCCAGCTATGGACAGCGCTGTTTCGGCCTATTAGGCCATCCTCAGCATAGTGTAGAGATACTGATTTAGCATGGTGAGAGACTATAGACCAGGGTATGGGGGCACTCGTCCACATTAGGGAGAGTGTTCGCCTACATAGGCAGTACGGAGACTTACAAGTCATTCCTGCTCCGCTAGGGATTATGGGTAAAAAATATGCAAATCTAGTCTCCTGGATGGTGTACAGAGTGCACTCTGTTCTCCTAATTCCATCCAGGTGACTAGATTTGCATATTTTTTACCCATAATCCCGGCTCGCTCAGTCTCCGGTGGCCACACCCACTAAAGCGAGCGTACCTATCTTGCAGCGCACAGTGGCCATCGGGACGCCCCCAGACTGCCGTGCACCTATGGGAGCACAGCTGCAAGACCGCGGATGATGTCATCCCAGGTCCTGCAGCAGAGCCAGAGTGAACTTTCGCTGGTACCGGTGGTTATGTCGTGGTGCAGAGCCAGATACGAAGTAGCCTATGTTTCCTTTCTGGGGAACATCTAGGTATGTGGGAAAATCTCAGGCACATACGTTTCACCATGTGGGCGTTATTTTTATAATATTAGTAGGAAGGATAGGATATATACAGTCCTATGAAAAAGTTTGGGCACCCCTATTAATCTTAATCATTTTTAGTTCTAAATATTTTGGTGTTTGCAACAGCCATTTCAGTTTGATATATCTAATAACTGATGGACACAGTAATATTTCAGGATTGAAATGAGGTTTATTGTACTAACAGAAAATGTGCAATATGCATTAAAGCAAAATTTGACCGGTGCAAAAGTATGGGCACCTCAACAGAAAAGTGACATTAATATTTAGTACATCCTCCTTTTGCAAAGATAACAGCCTCTAGTCGCTTCCTGTAGCTTTTAATCAGTTCCTGGATCCTGGATAAAGGTATTTTGGACAAACAATTCAAGTTCAGTTAAGTTAGATGGTCGCCGAGCATGGACAGCCCGCTTCAAATCATTCCCCCAGATGTTCAATGATATTCAGCTCTGGGGACTGGGATGGCCATTCCAGAACATTGTAATTGTTCCTCTGCATGAATGCCTGAGGATTTGGAGCGGTGTTTTGGATCATTGTCTTGCTGAAATATCCATCCCCGGCGTAACTTCAACTTCGTCACTGATTCTTGAACATTATTCTCAAGAATCTGCTGATACTGAGTGGAATCCATGCGACCCTCAACTTTAACAAGATTCCCGATGCCGGCATTGGCCACACAGCCCCAAAGCATGATGGAACCTCCACCAAATTTTACAGTGGGTAGCATGTGTTTTTCTTGGAATGCTGTTTCTTTTTGGACGCCATGCATAACGCCTTTTTTTATAACCAAACAACTCAATTTTTGTTTCCAAAATGAAGCTGCCTTGTCCAAATGTGCTTTTTCATACCTCAGGCAACTCTATTTGTGGCGTACGTGCAGAAACGGCTTCTTTCTCATCACTCTCCCATACAGCTTCTATTTGTGCAAAGTGCGCTGTATAGTTGACCGATGCACAGTGACACCATCTGCAGCAAGATGATGCTGCAGCTCTTTGGAGGTGGTCTGTGGATTGTCCTTGACTGTTCTCACCATTCTTCTTCTCTGCCTTTCTGATATTTTTCTTGGCCTGCCACTTCTGGGCTTAACAAGAACTGTCCCTGTGGTCTTCCATTTCCTTACTATGTTCCTCACAGTGGATACTGACAGGTTAAATCTCTGAGACAACGTTTTGTATCCTTCCCCTGAACAACTATGTTGAACAATCTTTGTTTTCAGATCATTTGAGAGCGGGCTGTCCATGTTCGGCGACCATCAAACTTAACTGAACTTGAATTGTTTAAGTGTAGAAAGAAATGGTCCAAAATACCTTCATCCAGGATCCAGGAACTGATTAAAAGCTACAGGAAGCGACTAGAGGCTGTTATCTTTGCAAAAGGAGGATGTACTAAATATTAATGTCACTTTTCTGTTGAGGTGCCCATATTTTTGCACCGGTCAAATTTTGGTTTAATGCATATTGCGCATTTTCTGTTAGTACAATAAACCTCATTTCAATCCTGAAATATTACTGTGTCCATCAGTTATTAGATATATCAAACTGAAATGGCTGTTGCAAACACCAAAATATTTAGAACTAAAAATGATTAAGATTAATAGGGGTGCCCAAACTTTTTCATAGGACTGTATATATATATATATATATATATATATATATATATATTACAGTAGGTATTATGCATAATATAATAATACACATATTACATCAGCTACTATCCTATCCTACTAATATTATAAAAGTGAAAGTTTGTGTGTTTAGATGCTTGTTCCTCAATCACGCAAAAATCACTAAACTGATTTGGACGAAATTTGGCACATAGATAGTTTGCAACCTCGTTTAACACATAATTATTCTGTATAATGTACTGGGAAGCTGGAAAAAAATCAGAATGGGGTGAATTTGAAGAAAAAATGCATTTCTGCGACTTTCTTATGGGCTTCGGTTTTACGGCGTTCACTTTCCAGCCAAAATGACACATCCGCTGTATTCTGTGTTTCGGTACGGTTCCAGGGATACCAAATTTATATGGTTTTATTTACATTTTAACCCCTTAAAAAAATCCAAAACTGAGGACGCAGATCTGAGTTGAACACACATGCGGCTGAAGGAAGGAGCTGACACAGGTCAGCTCCTCGCTTCGCCGCTGCCCGTGTCTCTCCCTGACACACGCGGCTGAAGCTGCTCGCGTGCTCGCTTCGCCGCTGCGTCTCTCTCTCTCGCTGACACATGCGGCTGAAGCGAGGAGCTGACCTGTGTCAGCTCCTCGCTTCACCGCTGCTGCCGGCTCCTGGCTTGTACATCGCGTCTACAAGCCAGGAGCCGGCGGCAGCAGCGAAGCGAGGAGCTGACACAGGTCAGCTCCTCGCTTCAGCCGCATGTGTCAGCGAGAGAGAGAGACGCAGCGGCGAAGCGAGCACGCGAGCAGCTTCAGCCGCGTGTGTCAGGGAGAGACGCGGGCAGCGGCGAAGCGAGGAGCTGACCTGTGTCAGCTCCTTCCTTCAGCCGCATGTGTCAGCGAGAGAGGCCGGCAGAGAGCGGCGAGGGAGCGGAGGAGAAGGTAAGTTTAATGTGGAGGTGGAACGTGAATCTGGGGGCAGATGAAGGAGAGGACGGCATGACATTGGGGCAGAGATGGAGGGGACATGAATCTGGGGGCAGAGATGGAGGGACATGAATCTGGGGGCAGAGATGGAAGAGGGACATGAAACTGGGGGCAGATGAAGGGTGTATATGAAACTGGGGGAGAGATAGAGGGGGGACATATAATTTACGGGTGACTGTAGGAGGATTATACTGTGTGCCGGTACATGAAAAATTAACGAGTGGGCGGAGTCAACACAAAAGTGGGTGGGGCTAAATTTACCGAGCCGCACATTTTGTCCCTCTTTTGGTTCTTCAAAAGTTGGGAGGTATGACATGCAGATGGGTAGGGGTCCAACCACTCAGACCCCCACTGATCATGAGAACAGAGATAGCTATGGTCTGTACTTTGGCTATCCCTGTCACTCCCAATGAAATTAATGGAAAAAGGAGGACAGAAGTCCCCCATTGTCCCGATCAGTGGGGGGTCTCAGCGTTCGGACCTCTAGTAAATAATATAATACACATATTACACCAGCTACTATCCTAATAATATTATAAATGTGAAAATTTTTATGTTTGGACTAGCAGTTACCCACGACTTCGTCTGCGGGTTGGCGGTGGCACTGAACAGCTTATATTTCTTGTCCCCCCATCTCTGCCCCCAGTTTCTTGTCCCCCCTCCCCCCTTCAATGCAATGCACTGTATAATACCGGCGCCTCTATTGCAGTCTACCTGCCATAAACTGCAATGGAAGCGAAAGACTGACAGGCCGGGGAGCCAGCGCAAGGCTTCCGGCTGTCACAGCAACCTGACGCCGGCCCACACTCTGCCTCATGTATGCCACACGCAGCCAACAGCCCGACAACTATGTGGAGTGAGCAAGCGGAGAGAGCGGCGGGGGAGCTTGGCAAGGCGAGTCCAACTACACTGGGGTCGATGGGGGGGGGGGACATGAAGCTGGGGAATGTGGTTGATCCCTGGGGACACCGACCTAGGGACACCCCCCTCCCTCGGGACACCCCCTCCCCAACCCCCTGTATCCACTGCACTGACCTGTGATGTGGAGTGTCGGGTGCAGCAGCCTCCTCCTTAGCCGTCCGCGAAGTGTGTAGGTGGCCTGGGATAGCTGCGGCTGAATCGGCACACCCACATTCAGCCCCTAACCTATGGTGCCGCAGCCCTGGCTCCATAGCCCGCCCACAGCCTGCCATACACCAATAGGAGGTGCAAGTCCAGACCAGCGCTGGCAGAATGCCAGCTTCTACAGCCGAGCCGGAGGGTTCTTTGGAGGGTCACGGTGGCGATTTGGGGTGAGTGACCCACATGTAAAGTAGCCCATCCTTCCTTCCTGGGCAATATGTGTGTTTGTGTGAAATTTCCCCAAAATCCATTCAGCCGTTTGACTATGATTGAGGAACAAACATCCAAACACACAAACTTTCACCTTTATAATATTAGTAGGATAATACATAGTGTATGACACTGTCAGGGCTCCTAGGACTATATATCTATAATATATAGTGTATGACACTATCAGGGCTCCTAGGACTATATATCTATAATACATAGTGTATGACACTGTCAGGACGCCTAGGACTATATATCTGTAATATATAGTGTATGACACTATCAGGGCTCCTAGAACTATATATCTATAATACATAGTGTATGACACTATCAGGGCTCCTAGGACTATATATCTATAATACATAGTGTATGACACTGTCAGGACGCCTAGGACTATATATCTGTAATATATAGTGTATGACACTATCAGGGCTCCTAGGACTATATATCTATAATACATAGTGTATGACACTATCAGGGCTCCTAGGACTATATATCTATAATATATAGTGTATGACACTATCAGGGCTCCTAGGACTATATATCTATAATACATAGTGTATGACACTGTCAGGACGCCTAGGACTATATATCTATAATACATAGTGTTTGACACTGTCAGGGCTCCTAGGACTATATATCTATAATACATAGTGTATGACACTGTCAGGGCTCCTAGGACTATATATCTATAATACATAGTGTATGACACTATCAGGGCTCCTAGGACTATATATCTATATTACATATTGTATGACACTATCAGGGCTCCTAGGACTATATATCTATAATACATAGTGTAGGACACTGCCAGGACTCCTAGGACTATATATCTATAATACATAGTGTATGACACTGTCAGGGCTCCTAGGACTATATATCTATAATACATAGTGTATGACACTGTCAGGGCTCCTAGGACTATATATCTATAATACATAGTGTATGACACTGTCAGGGCTCCTAGGACTATATATCTATAATACATAGTTTATGACACTATCAGGGCTCCTAGGACTATATATCTATATTACATATTGTATGACACTATCAGGGCTCCTAGGACTATATATCTATAATACATAGTGTAGGACACTGCCAGGACTCCTAGGACTATATATCTATAATACATAGTGTATGACACTGTCAGGACGCCTAGGACTATATATCTATAATACATAGTGTTTGACACTGTCAGGGCTCCTAGGACTATATATCTATAATACATAGTGTATGACACTGTCAGGGCTCCTAGGACTATATATCTATAATACATAGTGTATGACACTATCAGGGCTCCTAGGACTATATATCTATATTACATATTGTATGACACTATCAGGGCTCCTAGGACTATATATCTATAATACATAGTGTAGGACACTGCCAGGACTCCTAGGACTATATATCTATAATACATAGTGTATGACACTGTCAGGGCTCCTAGGACTATATATCTATAATACATAGTGTATGACACTGTCAGGGCTCCTAGGACTATATATCTATAATACATAGTGTATGACACTGTCAGGGCTCCTAGGACTATATATCTATAATACATAGTTTATGACACTATCAGGGCTCCTAGGACTATATATCTATAATACATAGTTTATGACACTATCAGGGCTCCTAGGACTATATATCTATATTACATATTGTATGACACTATTAGGGCTCCTAGGACTATATATCTATAATACATAGTGTAGGACACTGCCAGGACTCCTAGGACTATATATCTATAATACATAGTGTATGACACTGTCAGGGCTCCTAGGACTATATATCTATAATACATAGTGTATGACACTGTCAGGGCTCCTAGGACTATATATCTATAATACATAGTGTATGACACTGTCAGGGCTCCTAGGACTATATATCTATAATACATAGTTTATGACACTATCAGGGCTCCTAGGACTATATATCTATATTACATATTGTATGACACTATCAGGGCTCCTAGGACTATATATCTATAATACATAGTGTAGGACACTGCCAGGACTCCTAGGACTATATATCTATAATACATAGTGTATGACACTGTCAGGGCTCCTAGGACTATATATCTATAATACATAGTGTATGACACTGTCAGGGCTCCTAGGACTGTATATCTATAATATATAGTGTATGACACTGTCAGGACGCCTAGGACTATATATCTATAATACATAGTGTATGACACTGTCAGGGCTCCTAGGACTGTATATCTATAATATATAGTGTATGACACTGTCAGGGCTCCTAGGATTATATATCTATAATACATAGTGTATGACACTGTCAGGACGCCTAGGACTGTATATCTATAATACATAGTGTATGACACTGTCAGGTCTCCTAGGACTATATATCTATAATACATAGTGTATGACACTGTCAGGACGCCTAGGACTATATCTATAATACACTAGCTAGTACCCGCGACTTCGTCTGCGTTGATTGTAGAAGTGGGTATATACAGGCGCGGGTAAGGTTTTCGTACTGTGTATAAGGTATGAGATATAAAATGTAACTTTGTATCTTGTTTTTGCTATAATTCTGAGAATACGTGAGACTTTTGTGTTGAATGTAATTTGTATTTCAGCTGCTATACGGTGTTCTGAGAAACTGTACATAGTGTCTTTGGGACAGAGATATTTCAGATTAATATACTTCGATATACGACATTGTATGATTTGTTATTTTCCGCCAGTACATGGAAGTTTTGGGCACAGGATACTCTTGAGCAAGCCACATAAAGTCTGGCCCTGTGCATGACAGTTTAGTAACTCCATGCGCCTCTTATTAATAGCAATTAACCCCATCATGTACCTCACATTAACCCTTGTGTAAGAGTTACTGATAGAGATGAGCGAGTACTGTTCAGATCAGCCGATCCAAACAGCACGCTCGCATAGAAATGAATGGACGTAGCCGGCACGCGGGGGGGTTAAGCACGCCGGCTACGTCCAAGCGGAAGTACCAGGTGCATCCATTCATTTCTATGGAGCGTGCTGTTCGGATCGGCTGATCTGAACAGTACTCGCTCATTTCTAGTTACTGATATGTGAGAGACTTGGAGGTAATAATTAAGTATCTTCATTATTGAGGTCTTTTATTAGTACCTCCATATGTCTCCCATATTAGTAACCCTTATATGGGGCACACAGGGGTTAATATGAGGGACATGATGGGGTTTATTCCTATTAATGTGAGGCATTATGGAGTTACGAACACTAAACTAATAACCCCAAATGCCTGACATTAATGAGAATAGGAACTAAAGGAAGAGAACTGTGTGTTTCTTACTTTCAGTTTGCTAGCAGCTTCCTCTCCTCCTCGGGGAACGTTTGCAGGGTGCAGATGGCAGGAACTATCACTATAGCAGGCAGGCAGAGAACTGAGCGATTAAGCTCCACCCCCTGGGTTTCCTGCACCCCTCTCAAAGGGGAGTGTCCTTATGTCTCAGCTCTAGCAGAGCACTGAAGGGACGGGACGCTCGGACTTCATTTAACTCTTGCAGGTCCTGTGCTGCTGGCGTGCCAGTGAAATATGGCAGGAGTGCCACTCTTGGCACGTGTGCAGGGGTTGCTGACCTCTGCTGTAGGGGGGTAATATGAATTTTGTGGCTTGCTATGGTCCAAAGTGTGTGAGATTGCAGAGATAGTGATGTGAGTTTGGGTTTTGTGGGGGTCCTGGGAAAAACATATGTGCGTTATTGTGACGAAAAGTAGCCTATTGCGCAATCCAGTGTAGTAACTATGTTTGTGGAAAATTTCAGCCAAATTGGTGGAGCGGGTTTTGCGTGATTGACCGCCAAACATCCGAACATCCAAAGTCACAAACCCACAAACATTTCACATTTATAATATATATATATATATATATATATATATATATATATATATATATATATACACTCACTGGCCACTTTATTAGGTACACCATGCTAGTAACGGGTTGGACCTCCTTTTGCCTTCAGAACTGCCTCAATTCTTCGTGGCATAGATTCAACAAGGTGCTGGAAGCATTCCTCAGAGATTTTGGTCCATATTGACATGATGGCATCACACAGTTGCCGCAGATTTGTCGGCTGCACATCCATGATGCGAATCTCCCGTTCCACCACATCCCAAAGATGCTCTATTGGATTGAGATCTGGTGACTGTGGAGGCCATTGGAGTACAGTGAACTCATTGTCATGTTCAAGAAACCAGTCTGAGATGATTCCAGCTTTATGACATGGCGCATTATCCTGCTGAAAGTAGCCATCAGATGTTGGGTACATTGTGGTCATAAAGGGATGGACATGGTCAGCAACAATACTCAGGTAGGCTTTGGCGTTGCAACGATGCTCAATTGGTACCAAGGGGCCCAAAGAGTGCCAAGAAAATATTCCCCACACCATGACACCACCACCACCAGCCTGAACCGTTGATACAAGGCAGGATGGATCCATGCTTTCATGTTGTTGACGCCAAATTCTGACCCTACCATCCGAATGTTGCAGCAGAAATCGAGACTCATCAGACCAGGCAACGTTTTTCCAATCTTCAATTGTCCAATTTCGATGAGCTTGTGCAAATTGTAGCCTCAGTTTCCTGTTCTTAGCTGAAAGGAGTGGCACCCGGTGTGGTCTTCTGCTGCTGTAGCCCATCTGCCTCAAAGTTCGACGTACTGTGCGTTCAGAGATGCTCTTCTGGCTACCTTGGTTGTAACGGGTGGCTATTTGAGTCACTGTTGCCTTTCTATCAGCTCGAACCAGTCTGGCCATTCTCCTCTGACCTCTGGCATCAACAACGCATTTCCGCCCACAGAACTGCCGCTCACTGGATGTTTTTTCTTTTTCGGACCATTCTCTGTAAACCCTAGAGATGGTTGTGCGTGAAAATCCCAGTAGATCAGCAGTTTCTGAAATACTCAGACCAGCCCTTCTGGCACCAACAACCATGCCACGTTCAAAGGCACTCAAATCACCTTTCTTCCCCATACTGATGCTCGGTTTGAACTGCAGGAGATTGTCTTGACCATGTCTACATGCCTAAATGCACTGAGTGGCCGCCATGTGATTGGCTGATTAGAAATTAAGTGTTAACGAGCAGTTGGACAGGTGTACCTAATAAAGTGGCCAGTGAGTGTATATATATATATATATATATATATATATATATATAATGTTTGTGTGTGTATATATATATATATATATATATATATATATATATATACTGTATATAGCCATTTCAGACACTTACAAGACTAGGCTTTTTCTTCTAAGTTTACCACTACTAGTAGTGAAGCTACTAGTCAGCACATTGTTATTGCATAGGTAGCAAAGCGGTAAAAAGATGAACTGTCCAATATTCATCATCAGCAGTGAAAAGGGTAATTACCCTTCTAGTATCAGCGAGAGAGAAAAGGTTAATTATCTCATTACTACTATGAGCGGTGGCAGCGTACGAGTTTATTTCTCTCACGAAAAGGCCAGTGATGTCTCACTTTCTTCTAAACACAAGACCCGGAGTCTGAAGCCGGAGAGCAGCAGTATCACTATAGCACACAGTCTTCAGATACGCTGTTGTATACCAGGCAATCTTATCATGTACTTACTATAAAACTGGTAAATGTGTATTCTCTACGAGTCTGTCCATCCGATACAAAGCACTTGTTTCCATCTTCTGCTTCAGACCAGTAAGTAAACAAGCGATTGTTAATGCAAATGACTGGACTGGAGAGGCAGTATCAAAATAAGCCATAGAAAGGGACTGGTCTTACAGGTGGTGGACAGAACCATTACACCATTACTGTCTCCTTATCCTTGTAGACTGATACCGCTCTAGATTTGCATTTCCCATTATTCTTGCCACTACTGGTAGCACGATGTCATCCCTGCAGCGTATTCAGGTTAAAAAGTGAATAGCGAGCAAGGTTCAAGGTGGGTTGGGATGGGGGTGTCTTAGGGGATGTCTCGGTCCATCAGATTTACTACTAGTTAGTTACTCAAAAAATATGCTGTGGGTCATACCTGAAATCTATATCACGTCTTTTACTGATGTAGATTTCAGTTGTGGCACACATGATGCCCAAGATGCACCAGAATCTCTTCAAAGTGCTGACTTGTTTTGCACCAGTGGAGGAAATGGCAGCCCTAATAGACAGCTCCATCAGCGAAGGGGAAGAATGTAACATGCATGCGGGTTTTCATTCTGCAAACAATAGCCGCACAAACATGTTGTGTGAATACTTCCTTCCTTTTCAAAACAGAATTTTGCAGCAGTGTAAGTGTGTTAATATTTAACACAGACTCTTAAAAAAACGGAATGATTTAAGCTCATGTCCAGTATGTTTGTACCGTACTATACAGCATCGGGGTTTAGCTGCTGACCCACAATCTGCTCTGTCCATACTGCCCTTTATACTGTGCCAAACACAGTATCTACCTTGTAGCAGTCACAGTTTCTTCTACTCGCTAGATCACTCCTCAGTCCCGATTGACATCTGCGTTCAGAATTCTGCTTGGGGACCCCTTGAACAGAATACTGAATACATTAAAATAGCGATGAGCAATGAAAGAACATGGATACCATAGATTATAATGGGGTCCATTTGTTTTCCGTGTGGTGTCTGCACAAGTCATGTAGACAGAAAAGTACTTTTCTCATATGGACACCACACGGAAAACATATGGACCCCATTGTAGTCTATGCGGTCCATGTGCTTTCATTGTTCATTGCTTTTAATGCGTTCGGTATTCCGTTCAAGGGGTCCGCAAGCAAATTCCACAAACGGAATACCGATTGCAGATGTGAACCGGGCCTCAAAACGTACCACCCATAGTAGACCAATGCGTCAGACTCTGTGCTCCTGATTCAAGTGATCACTAACAAAAATCTATAAGCATCAGAAGTGTTTTTGTCACATGTGAGCTTGTTATAAAGTGACATGCAGTGTAATAAACCAATGATTTTACAATGTCTAACTATAAAAACCCGGACCAAAAAGAATATATCAAAAATATATAAATTTTATTAATATAAAAATACACAAACATGTAAACATAAATAATAATAAATGGAGGAGCTGAAGTGTCCACACTAAATGAGCAGGTGAGAATGTGGCATGTAAAAATGTACTAAATCAGCTGAAGTGCCAAACATACCAAAACAGCAAAAATATATAAACCCATATATATATAAAGAAGAGTGAACAACAAATGCCTGAGTGAATGTGAAAAATAAGGTAATGAATATCACATAACTGCAACGTGCAACTCTAAATGGAAGAAGTGAAAAAACACTGAGGTAAGATATAAATTACTGTGAAACCCAATGAATACCAAACGTAGGATAATAAAGGTATGCATGAAACTCCCTGTAAAGCTGTTACCTATACCACATACACAGCCTGCCCACGCCCGACGCGCGTTTCGCTCAAAAAGAGCTTCGTCAAGGGACAATGATGGTCACAAGATGGTGGGTATTTAAGCAGTACAAATCCGATACACCTGTGCAAAAAATTAAATATATAAAAAAAGAATAAATACCGGCATACCAGCTTATCAGACAGAGCGTGTTAGCTGCAGCACACGTCCAGAAAGATGGCGGACCGGACGCATACAGCGCATGCGCCGCCGCCACGTAAGCATAAATTAACTGGCATGAACGCCCAGAACAATGGCGGACCAAGAGCCTACGGCGCATGCGCCATAAAAACTACAAAGCCCCAGCATGTATATGCCCATACAAAGATGGCCACTTCCTATGGGGCAACCAAAATGGCCCTCATATAAGATAATACAAATCTCGCGCATAGTGAATGCCAGGCGAGTTTGAAACCACGGCGTCTCACTGCGCCGACGCAGGAAAGAGTACACCACAAGGGGGCAGAAGTATACCTACAAGATAATAGTGTAAGGTAAAGGGCCTATACGCAATATAATAACACAGGGCATGTTTGAGCAGAGCTAACACATAATACAGAGATCTGCACTAAGCACAGATAAAAGCAAAATATTTGAGCTCATATCGAACTAATAGAAATATATATGAATTCACTCATACAGCAGATCTATGCTAATAACTGGTACTGCAACCAGTATATATGAAGTGGTTCATGAGATAAATATAAAATCAGAGGAATACACTTATAGAAATAATTATGTACGTAAGTGAAAAACACATATATAAGATGAAGTGGAAGTGCGTGCAAGAAAACACGGACAAAAGTGTGAGGTGAAGTGAGAAAGGTGAAGAGAAGGATAAGATGTCAGGTTTAAATAACACAAGTGAAAAAAATATATATATAGTTTATTCATTTTTGTACACATGTATTGCACGGGTATGTAATTTTTGCGTGCCCGTGCATATATATGTTTATATATATATATATTTTTTTATATATATATTTTTAAAAAAAATTTTAATTGGTGTTGTCTGACTTTTTGTTGCTTCGGTTACTGTCTGGTTTTTTTATTTTTTTCTAGATCCGTATGACGCTTGCCATCCATCTTTTAGTGGTTCTGTTGGCTTTTCTTCTATCAAGAGATACCCATGTGGAATACCTTTTGTGGACATTTATTTATTATTTTATTATTTTTTTAAAAAATATTTAAAAATATTTAAAAAATATATATATATTTTTTTCACTTGTGTTATTTAAACCTGACATCTTATCCTTCTCTTCACCTTTCTCACTTCACCTCACACTTTTGTCCGTGTTTTCTTGCACGCACTTCCACTTCATCTTATATATGTGTTTTTCACTTACGTACATAATTATTTCTATAAGTGTATTCCTCTGATTTTATATTTATCTCATGAACCACTTCATATATACTGGTTGCAGTACCAGTTATTAGCATAGATCTGCTGTATGAGTGAATTCATATATATTTCTATTAGTTCGATATGAGCTCAAATATTTTGCTTTTATCTGTGCTTAGTGCAGATCTCTGTATTATGTGTTAGCTCTGCTCAAACATGCCCTGTGTTATTATATTGCGTATAGGCCCTTTACCTTACACTATTATCTTGTAGGTATACTTCTGCCCCCTTGTGGTGTACTCTTTCCTGCGTCGGCGCAGTGAGACGCCGTGGTTTCAAACTCGCCTGGCATTCACTATGCGCGAGATTTGTATTATCTTATATGAGGGCCATTTTGGTTGCCCCATAGGAAGTGGCCATCTTTGTATGGGCATATACATGCTGGGGCTTTGTAGTTTTTATGGCGCATGCGCCGTAGGCTCTTGGTCCGCCATTGTTCTGGGCGTTCATGCCAGTTAATTTATGCTTACGTGGCGGCGGCGCATGCGCTGTATGCGTCCGGTCCGCCATCTTTCTGGACGTGTGCTGCAGCTAACACGCTCTGTCTGATAAGCTGGTATGCCGGTATTTATTCTTTTTTTATATATTTAATTTTTTGCACAGGTGTATCGGATTTGTACTGCTTAAATACCCACCATCTTGTGACCATCATTGTCCCTTGACGAAGCTCTTTTTGAGCGAAACGCGCGTCGGGCGTGGGCAGGCTGTGTATGTGGTATAGGTAACAGCTTTACAGGGAGTTTCATGCATACCTTTATTATCCTACGTTTGGTATTCATTGGGTTTCACAGTAATTTATATCTTACCTCAGTGTTTTTTCACTTCTTCCATTTAGAGTTGCACGTTGCAGTTATGTGATATTCATTACCTTATTTTTCACATTCACTCAGGCATTTGTTGTTCACTCTTCTTTATATATATATGGGTTTATATATTTTTGCTGTTTTGGTATGTTTGGCACTTCAGCTGATTTAGTACATTTTTACATGCCACATTCTCACCTGCTCATTTAGTGTGGACACTTCAGCTCCTCCATTTATTATTATTTATGTTTACATGTTTGTGTATTTTTATATTAATAAAATTTATATATTTTTGATATATTCTTTTTGGTCCGGGTTTTTTGTTTTTTATGCCTATATTGCCCTGGCTGTTTTGTTATTGAGTTGTTTATCATTTTTGTCTGGTTTCAGATTTTACATCTACCGTGATGGATTTTGAGGCACGTACGGCCTCTTGGCAGTCACAATTAGACTCCGTTTTTGGAGGAGCGGAGGTGCCCATTGAAACGTCAGATCAACGTACTAATCGTGAGTTAAGACACAACCTGAAGCAAATTCTGCATCGGCGTACTAAATTATGGTGGAATAAGGCGTCCTTAAGCAATTATATATCAAAACAACTTATACCTAGAGGCCTTAGGGTCCAAGTGTTCCCGTCTTTTGGTTTGGATAATGTTGAATTTATTAAGAGATGGGAGGAAATCTGTAATGCTTGTAGCCGTGACCTCATGCAACTTATTATTGATCAAAACACCAAATGTCTAGAAGAACTTGCATTGGAGGTAAAACGGCTGGAAACAGATCTACAGAAGAAACTTAGTACTGTTGAGTTCGATGGCCTCAAAAAAGAACTTGAGGAGGCTGCTTCCATGTGGGAAAAACAGATACAAGCCACAAAGACTAAAAAATATCAAAGAGACTTGAATGATGTACGGAACAACCGTGTATATAAATGGCAGTCTAAGGATGGCCCTCCCAGGTCACGATCTTCATCTATGTCTTCTACCGGCTCTCTTGGAGGCGATTCCATCTTACCTTTTAGACGTGAGAAGCACTTTACGCGACAAAACAAAAGGAAACAGGATTCGGTTGATGGTGGACAAAAGAAAAAGACAGCACATGTATTTGCTTCAGACGGCAATCGGTCGAGTGACACATTACAGGTAATTAACCTATCAAGTGTTAATTTAACTACACCTCAAATTGAGGTATTGCAATTTGGATTAAATTTTGTGCCGTCTAACAAATTTGATACTTTTACAGCGATAAAGGACTTACACCTTTTCGCTAGAAAGCTTCTCTTCAAAAAATTTTTTCACAAAGACGAATCGCAAGGTACACTTACTACTCCAGAGGAACAACAGGCTTTACGTACCTTACAGTCATTACTTGATGAACAAGAGAGTTCCCCTAAACAACTTTTTCCATCATCATTGATCCCTCCATCTACCAAATTTCCACCATTGAACTTGGTACACCATATTGATCTTTTTGTGCAGATGGTGAGTAGAGAATTTGAAAAGATTCCTTCCAAAATCTATGATCATAATATTTCATATGATCACAGAAAAGCTATACAAGAATTGTCATCGATGTCTGACATAGTCATTAAACAATCGGATAAGGGGGGGAATGTAGTATTGTGGCCAGTTCATATGTATAGAAAGGAAGCCTTGAGGCAATTAAAAAATCCAACTTGTTATAAAAAGATGACATACAACCCCATGCGACAATTTACATCAGAATTAACCCTCTTATTACAGGCAGCTGTTGAGGATGGGGTTATATCCCCAAAACAATCTTCCTATCTACTTCCTGAACATCCCACATGTGCTACTTTTTACATGCTTCCGAAGATCCACAAAAATCCGGTTTGTCCCCCAGGTAGGCCCATTGTCTCAGGGGTGGGTAGCCTTTGCGATCCAATATGTAAGTTTGTGGATTTTCATTTGAAGCCATTGGTTGAAATTCTTCCGTCCTTTATTAAGGATTCATCTGACATTTTGCTTAAGGTTGACGGCTTACATCTTGAAGAAGATATGTATCTGGTTATTTGCGACATTGAGGCATTGTACACGTCAATTCGACACGATGATGGGCTATTGGCTGTTAAGACGTTTATTGATATGTCTGCTATTGAGAAATCCCTAGGTGAGTTCCTGTTGAGATTGTTGCGGTTTATTTTAACACACAATTTTTTCCTTTTTGAGGGTTCGGTCTTCCTACAGCTCCAGGGAACTGCAATGGGGGCGTCATGTGCGCCCTCTTATGCAAATTTGTCCCTGGGGCTGTGGGAAAGAACTATTTTTCTTACTGACCCTATCCCTCTTATTGAACATGTCCAGAGTTGGTGGCGTTATATAGATGATGTCCTTTTTGTCTGGCAGGGTTCCATACAGGACCTTGAATGTTTTATGGGACATATTAATAACAATGATAAAAACATCAAAGTTACATGGTCGTATAGTCGCCAACAGGTTGAGTTCTTGGACATAAAAATCAAGGTAGATAATGAGGGTCATGTACATACTGACCTATATCGAAAGCCAACTGCAACTAATTCTTTATTACATTCTCGTTCTGCTCACCCAAAACAGCTTATACATAATATACCGACTGGACAATTTCTACGAGCCCGGCGGGTGTGCTCCACGGATGCATACTTTGAAGCGGCAGCACGGGATTTGGAACAACGTTTTGTAACCAGAGGTTATGACCGGGATGTGATTAAGAAAGCTTATGTCCGTGCTAGATCGTCTAATCGTGCTGAATTACTGAAGAAAAAGCAAAAATCTAAATCGACCGATTCTCAACTTGAACAGGTTCGGTACATTACTACGTTTAATTCCCAATGTAGCCAGCAGCGAGCAATCCTTAAAAAATTTTGGGGCTTGCTACTGTTGGATCCAGTTTTGAAATTATACTTGAATGGATCTCCGTCTATTACATATAGACGCTCCCGGAATCTTAGAGATTCGTTGGTCAGGAGCCATTTCTCAGGTAACTCCGGACAACAAATCTTAAGCATACATGGCCCTAAACCGGGATGCAAACCATGTGGCCAGTGCGTGGCCTGTGTAAATGTTGATACGGCCTGCACATTCTGGAATTCTGAACATAGTCGTACTTACCAGATCCGTCCTACTCTCAACTGTGTATCATCTGGAGTTATTTATTTTGCTGTTTGCCCTTGTAATCTTATTTATGTTGGCATGACCACCAGGGAGTTTCGCCGTCGGGTCAGGGAGCATGTTCTGGGCATCACCAAAGCCAGGGATGCTCAGGATATTGGATCACTTACCACCATCCCGAGACATTTCAAATTATGTCACAACAGTGATGCTTCACTCTTCAGGGTTAGGGCAATAGATCAAGTCATTCCAGGCCCAAGACTGGGTAACTGGAAGAAATTATTAGCCCAAAAAGAGAGTCGGTGGATTTATACTCTCAATACAGTGTATCCCATGGGTCTTAATGACAATATTAGCTTTACTCCTTTTTTGTAGTTTTGCTCTGGTTGTGTCTTCTCACTTTGTCTATTCATTTAGTTTATTCATTTTTGTACACATGTATTGCACGGGTATGTAATTTTTGCGTGCCCGTGCATATATATGTTTATATATATATATTTTTTTATATATATATTTTTAAAAAATTTTTTAATTGGTGTTGTCTGACTTTTTGTTGCTTCGGTTACTGTCTGGTTTTTTTATTTTTTTCTAGATCCGTATGACGCTTGCCATCCATCTTTTAGTGGTTCTGTTGGCTTTTCTTCTATCAAGAGATACCCATGTGGAATACCTTTTGTGGACATTTATTTATTATTTTTTTAAAAAATATTTAAAAATATTTAAAAAATATATATATATTTTTTTCACTTGTGTTATTTAAACCTGACATCTTATCCTTCTCTTCACCTTTCTCACTTCACCTCACACTTTTGTCCGTGTTTTCTTGCACGCACTTCCACTTCATCTTATATATGTGTTTTTCACTTACGTACATAATTATTTCTATAAGTGTATTCCTCTGATTTTATATTTATCTCATGAACCACTTCATATATACTGGTTGCAGTACCAGTTATTAGCATAGATCTGCTGTATGAGTGAATTCATATATATTTCTATTAGTTCGATATGAGCTCAAATATTTTGCTTTTATCTGTGCTTAGTGCAGATCTCTGTATTATGTGTTAGCTCTGCTCAAACATGCCCTGTGTTATTATATTGCGTATAGGCCCTTTACCTTACACTATTATCTTGTAGGTATACTTCTGCCCCCTTGTGGTGTACTCTTTCCTGCGTCGGCGCAGTGAGACGCCGTGGTTTCAAACTCGCCTGGCATTCACTATGCGCGAGATTTGTATTATCTTATATGAGGGCCATTTTGGTTGCCCCATAGGAAGTGGCCATCTTTGTATGGGCATATACATGCTGGGGCTTTGTAGTTTTTATGGCGCATGCGCCGTAGGCTCTTGGTCCGCCATTGTTCTGGGCGTTCATGCCAGTTAATTTATGCTTACGTGGCGGCGGCGCATGCGCTGTATGCGTCCGGTCCGCCATCTTTCTGGACGTGTGCTGCAGCTAACACGCTCTGTCTGATAAGCTGGTATGCCGGTATTTATTCTTTTTTTATATATTTAATTTTTTGCACAGGTGTATCGGATTTGTACTGCTTAAATACCCACCATCTTGTGACCATCATTGTCCCTTGACGAAGCTCTTTTTGAGCGAAACGCGCGTCGGGCGTGGGCAGGCTGTGTATGTGGTATAGGTAACAGCTTTACAGGGAGTTTCATGCATACCTTTATTATCCTACGTTTGGTATTCATTGGGTTTCACAGTAATTTATATCTTACCTCAGTGTTTTTTCACTTCTTCCATTTAGAGTTGCACGTTGCAGTTATGTGATATTCATTACCTTATTTTTCACATTCACTCAGGCATTTGTTGTTCACTCTTCTTTATATATATATGGGTTTATATATTTTTGCTGTTTTGGTATGTTTGGCACTTCAGCTGATTTAGTACATTTTTACATGCCACATTCTCACCTGCTCATTTAGTGTGGACACTTCAGCTCCTCCATTTATTATTATTTATGTTTACATGTTTGTGTATTTTTATATTAATAAAATTTATATATTTTTGATATATTCTTTTTGGTCCGGGTTTTTTGTTTTTTATGCCTATATTGCCCTGGCTGTTTTGTTATTGAGTTGTTTATCATTTTTGTCTGGTTTCAGATTTTACATCTACCGTGATGGATTTTGAGGCACGTACGGCCTCTTGGCAGTCACAATTAGACTCCGTTTTTGGAGGAGCGGAGGTGCCCATTGAAACGTCAGATCAACGTACTAATCGTGAGTTAAGACACAACCTGAAGCAAATTCTGCATCGGCGTACTAAATTATGGTGGAATAAGGCGTCCTTAAGCAATTATATATCAAAACAACTTATACCTAGAGGCCTTAGGGTCCAAGTGTTCCCGTCTTTTGGTTTGGATAATGTTGAATTTATTAAGAGATGGGAGGAAATCTGTAATGCTTGTAGCCGTGACCTCATGCAACTTATTATTGATCAAAACACCAAATGTCTAGAAGAACTTGCATTGGAGGTAAAACGGCTGGAAACAGATCTACAGAAGAAACTTAGTACTGTTGAGTTCGATGGCCTCAAAAAAGAACTTGAGGAGGCTGCTTCCATGTGGGAAAAACAGATACAAGCCACAAAGACTAAAAAATATCAAAGAGACTTGAATGATGTACGGAACAACCGTGTATATAAATGGCAGTCTAAGGATGGCCCTCCCAGGTCACGATCTTCATCTATGTCTTCTACCGGCTCTCTTGGAGGCGATTCCATCTTACCTTTTAGACGTGAGAAGCACTTTACGCGACAAAACAAAAGGAAACAGGATTCGGTTGATGGTGGACAAAAGAAAAAGACAGCACATGTATTTGCTTCAGACGGCAATCGGTCGAGTGACACATTACAGGTAATTAACCTATCAAGTGTTAATTTAACTACACCTCAAATTGAGGTATTGCAATTTGGATTAAATTTTGTGCCGTCTAACAAATTTGATACTTTTACAGCGATAAAGGACTTACACCTTTTCGCTAGAAAGCTTCTCTTCAAAAAATTTTTTCACAAAGACGAATCGCAAGGTACACTTACTACTCCAGAGGAACAACAGGCTTTACGTACCTTACAGTCATTACTTGATGAACAAGAGAGTTCCCCTAAACAACTTTTTCCATCATCATTGATCCCTCCATCTACCAAATTTCCACCATTGAACTTGGTACACCATATTGATCTTTTTGTGCAGATGGTGAGTAGAGAATTTGAAAAGATTCCTTCCAAAATCTATGATCATAATATTTCATATGATCACAGAAAAGCTATACAAGAATTGTCATCGATGTCTGACATAGTCATTAAACAATCGGATAAGGGGGGGAATGTAGTATTGTGGCCAGTTCATATGTATAGAAAGGAAGCCTTGAGGCAATTAAAAAATCCAACTTGTTATAAAAAGATGACATACAACCCCATGCGACAATTTACATCAGAATTAACCCTCTTATTACAGGCAGCTGTTGAGGATGGGGTTATATCCCCAAAACAATCTTCCTATCTACTTCCTGAACATCCCACATGTGCTACTTTTTACATGCTTCCGAAGATCCACAAAAATCCGGTTTGTCCCCCAGGTAGGCCCATTGTCTCAGGGGTGGGTAGCCTTTGCGATCCAATATGTAAGTTTGTGGATTTTCATTTGAAGCCATTGGTTGAAATTCTTCCGTCCTATATTAAGGATTCATCTGACATTTTGCTTAAGGTTGACGGCTTACATCTTGAAGAAGATATGTATCTGGTTATTTGCGACATTGAGGCATTGTACACGTCAATTCGACACGATGATGGGCTATTGGCTGTTAAGACGTTTATTGATATGTCTGCTATTGAGAAATCCCTAGGTGAGTTCCTGTTGAGATTGTTGCGGTTTATTTTAACACACAATTTTTTCCTTTTTGAGGGTTCGGTCTTCCTACAGCTCCAGGGAACTGCAATGGGGGCGTCATGTGCGCCCTCTTATGCAAATTTGTCCCTGGGGCTGTGGGAAAGAACTATTTTTCTTACTGACCCTATCCCTCTTATTGAACATGTCCAGAGTTGGTGGCGTTATATAGATGATGTCCTTTTTGTCTGGCAGGGTTCCATACAGGACCTTGAATGTTTTATGGGACATATTAATAACAATGATAAAAACATCAAAGTTACATGGTCGTATAGTCGCCAACAGGTTGAGTTCTTGGACATAAAAATCAAGGTAGATAATGAGGGTCATGTACATACTGACCTATATCGAAAGCCAACTGCAACTAATTCTTTATTACATTCTCGTTCTGCTCACCCAAAACAGCTTATACATAATATACCGACTGGACAATTTCTACGAGCCCGGCGGGTGTGCTCCACGGATGCATACTTTGAAGCGGCAGCACGGGATTTGGAACAACGTTTTGTAACCAGAGGTTATGACCGGGATGTGATTAAGAAAGCTTATGTCCGTGCTAGATCGTCTAATCGTGCTGAATTACTGAAGAAAAAGCAAAAATCTAAATCGACCGATTCTCAACTTGAACAGGTTCGGTACATTACTACGTTTAATTCCCAATGTAGCCAGCAGCGAGCAATCCTTAAAAAATTTTGGGGCTTGCTACTGTTGGATCCAGTTTTGAAATTATACTTGAATGGATCTCCGTCTATTACATATAGACGCTCCCGGAATCTTAGAGATTCGTTGGTCAGGAGCCATTTCTCAGGTAACTCCGGACAACAAATCTTAAGCATACATGGCCCTAAACCGGGATGCAAACCATGTGGCCAGTGCGTGGCCTGTGTAAATGTTGATACGGCCTGCACATTCTGGAATTCTGAACATAGTCGTACTTACCAGATCCGTCCTACTCTCAACTGTGTATCATCTGGAGTTATTTATTTTGCTGTTTGCCCTTGTAATCTTATTTATGTTGGCATGACCACCAGGGAGTTTCGCCGTCGGGTCAGGGAGCATGTTCTGGGCATCACCAAAGCCAGGGATGCTCAGGATATTGGATCACTTACCACCATCCCGAGACATTTCAAATTATGTCACAACAGTGATGCTTCACTCTTCAGGGTTAGGGCAATAGATCAAGTCATTCCAGGCCCAAGACTGGGTAACTGGAAGAAATTATTAGCCCAAAAAGAGAGTCGGTGGATTTATACTCTCAATACAGTGTATCCCATGGGTCTTAATGACAATATTAGCTTTACTCCTTTTTTGTAGTTTTGCTCTGGTTGTGTCTTCTCACTTTGTCTATTCATTTAGTTTATTCATTTTTGTACACATGTATTGCACGGGTATGTAATTTTTGCGTGCCCGTGCATATATATGTTTATATATATATATTTTTTTATATATATATTTTTAAAAATTTTTTTAATTGGTGTTGTCTGACTTTTTGTTGCTTCGGTTACTGTCTGGTTTTTTTTATTTTTTTCTAGATCCGTATGACGCTTGCCATCCATCTTTTAGTGGTTCTGTTGGCTTTTCTTCTATCAAGAGATACCCATGTGGAATACCTTTTGTGGACATTTATTTATTATTTTTTTAAAAAATATTTAAAAATATTTAAAAAATATATATATATTTTTTTCACTTGTGTTATTTAAACCTGACATCTTATCCTTCTCTTCACCTTTCTCACTTCACCTCACACTTTTGTCCGTGTTTTCTTGCACGCACTTCCACTTCATCTTATATATGTGTTTTTCACTTACGTACATAATTATTTCTATAAGTGTATTCCTCTGATTTTATATTTATCTCATGAACCACTTCATATATACTGGTTGCAGTACCAGTTATTAGCATAGATCTGCTGTATGAGTGAATTCATATATATTTCTATTAGTTCGATATGAGCTCAAATATTTTGCTTTTATCTGTGCTTAATGCAGATCTCTGTATTATGTGTTAGCTCTGCTCAAACATGCCCTGTGTTATTATATTGCGTATAGGCCCTTTACCTTACACTATTATCTTGTAGGTATACTTCTGCCCCCTTGTGGTGTACTCTTTCCTGCGTCGGCGCAGTGAGACGCCGTGGTTTCAAACTCGCCTGGCATTCACTATGCGCGAGATTTGTATTATCTTATATGAGGGCCATTTTGGTTGCCCCATAGGAAGTGGCCATCTTTGTATGGGCATATACATGCTGGGGCTTTGTAGTTTTTATGGCGCATGCGCCGTAGGCTCTTGGTCCGCCATTGTTCTGGGCGTTCATGCCAGTTAATTTATGCTTACATGGCGGCGGCGCATGCGCTGTATGCGTCCGGTCCGCCATCTTTCTGGACGTGTGCTGCAGCTAACACGCTCTGTCTGATAAGCTGGTATGCCGGTATTTATTCTTTTTTTATATATTTAATTTTTTGCACAGGTGTATCGGATTTGTACTGCTTAAATACCCACCATCTTGTGACCATCATTGTCCCTTGACGAAGCTCTTTTTGAGCGAAACGCGCGTCGGGCGTGGGCAGGCTGTGTATGTGGTATAGGTAACAGCTTTACAGGGAGTTTCATGCATACCTTTATTATCCTACGTTTGGTATTCATTGGGTTTCACAGTAATTTATATCTTACCTCAGTGTTTTTTCACTTCTTCCATTTAGAGTTGCACGTTGCAGTTATGTGATATTCATTACCTTATTTTTCACATTCACTCAGGCATTTGTTGTTCACTCTTCTTTATATATATATGGGTTTATATATTTTTGCTGTTTTGGTATGTTTGGCACTTCAGCTGATTTAGTACATTTTTACATGCCACATTCTCACCTGCTCATTTAGTGTGGACACTTCAGCTCCTCCATTTATTATTATTTATGTTTACATGTTTGTGTATTTTTATATTAATAAAATTTATATATTTTTGATATATTCTTTTTGGTCCGGGTTTTTTGTTTTTTATGCCTATATTGCCCTGGCTGTTTTGTTATTGAGTTGTTTATCATTAATGTCTAACTATAATTCTAATTGCCGATTATTGCTGAATTCGAGTTGAGAGCCTTTCCTTAAGTATTGGAATGCACAGCATTGCATTGCAGCACAACATGACAAAGTCAGAGGGAGAGATTCATGAAGTGGAGCGTCTTCAACACTGGTCTTTATGTCTTCTGCGCTGGATGAAGATTTGGCTGATCTATGGCAAGTGTGATCATAGCTTAGTGGGTTTTAGATATCATTTACACCAAAAAACTGGCATAAATAATTCTAAATTTGTCAGCACCAAAGCCTCCTCCCCCATAAGACCTCATAACGGCCTCCTTTTTGGAAAGTGGTGAAGGCAGAGTACAAATGACAGTTGTGACATTTTTTTTTTTCTTTACACTGCTGATAGGTGGGAATCCTGGATATCAGACCCAAGGATAGGTCATCCATTGATATGCCTGGAAAACCTATGGAAGGCTGAGGCCACATGTTGCAAAAATGCAGCTTTTTTTTGTTGTAGATTTTGTTTCGTTTTTTGAGCCAAAACCCAAAATGCCTACAGAAGGAATGGAGAATATATAGGAAGCTCTTAGGCTAAGGCCCCACGGGCTGGAACCTGCGCTAAAGCGCTGCGGGAACAACTGAACACCAATGCATTGCGGTTCTTCCCGCAGCGCTTTGAACAGAAAGTTAACAGAGTTTTGCTCCGCGAACTTTCTGTTACAATTATATCTATGGGAAAGCCTCCAGCATTTCCGTAGATATAATTGACATGCTGTGATTCTCAACACGGCAACGGTTTTGGAAATCGCTGTGTGTCAGTGCTGTGATTTTTTTCCGCAAAGTGGGCATGGGATTCGCATGAATCCCATCCACTTTGCAAGTACTGTACAACACCGCGATTTTTTCTGTGGCGTTTCCAGCTTGTGGGGCCCCGGCTTTATACTTCTACCTTCTGCTCAACTCACTCCTGGCTTTGGTTAAAAAAACGCAACAAAATTTGCAACAAAAAGAGCTGCATTTCTGCAACGCGGGGCCGCAGCCTAACTGAAGATTTTCCAAAAAGGTTATTACAAAATAGGTTTTATGAGCCAGAAAACTCCTTTCACATTGTAAGTATTTATACAACTATAGGGCCATGGTGATCAATAGTTCCTTATACGATTGATCTCTCTTAGTATAACCATTGCCCTGTTTTCTTAGTAAGAAAATGAGAGTTGTATCAGGATATGCTGTAAAATCCTTTTTAATGACCCGACTTCTATTACCCTAAGAAGCGGCAACACAAACATGGCCACAGTAATGAAAGGTGTCTGCCTATATGAGACGTTGTGTCTCCAAGTGTCGATAGTAATTAGTCTTAGTTTCTTCCAATAAGATTGCTGAGGTCTCATAAATAATCATAAGGAATTAGTCACCGGAGACTTTCGCTCCCACCTATAGCCATAAGAATCTAATGACAAGGGATAGTTTAACAGACTAATCAATGAATCGCTCAGCGGTATAACTCACTCGCTTCTAGCCCACCGAAGTCAAAACCATTGAAATGGCGAAAAAAGCTATATACATTCATTGACAAAAAATAATGCACCAAGGAGCTGTTCAAATGTAACATTCTGTGTGTGAATGTAATGATGATATACAATAGATATTGGTTACTTGTAGGGTAGTATATGTTAGTGGTTAGAATATCAGTGCAAAAGGATACGTTTATTGGGTTACACTACACAATTGCCCTGTTGGGCAGCCTGTACCCTGGATAGGAGATGTCACGGGGGAAGATGGGGAGAAGCAACGGAACGGGATCGTCTGGCAGATCGACCCCTGTAACTTGTAGGATAACGTGGCAAACCCTGGACCAGAAGGGGTGAAAAAGGGGGGCATCCCTACAGTTGGTCTCTT
This sequence comes from Leptodactylus fuscus, assembly GCF_031893055.1. Lineage (NCBI taxonomy): Eukaryota > Metazoa > Chordata > Amphibia > Anura > Leptodactylidae > Leptodactylus > Leptodactylus fuscus. The sequence goes on from NC_134267.1 coordinate 44,820,125, forward strand.
GCGCCTTGCAGGAGATGGAGAACTTGTGGCACGCCCAGAAGGCAGAGGACCACACTCCCGGTGGAAGCAAGACCCCCAATTTCCTCTCCCGGCACTCTGTGAACGCAGGCAGCTCACCATCAGGATCCTCCACCAACCAACCATATAGAAGGGAAAAAGTGTGGGTGAGAGGTAAAGAAGACAAAGGCGTTCGTAAGGAAGTAGAGCCCTGTGAAGGTTGCCAGTAGATTTCAGGGATGAGTAGAAGTGAGTAGTTGTGTATATTGCCAGTGAAGGGTAGCAGATTCTGGACGCGAGGTCTGGGCCAAAACATCAGCGCGGGATAGTAGAGTGGAGGCTGAGGTGACTTGTCTAAATCTCAGTACCAGATCCTCCACCAAGTGAGACAAGAACAGGGAGTGGAGCGCCAGAGGGAAGTCTGGTTTACTTGAGATTGGGGTCAGAGGACCATCATTCGTCAAGAGCTTTCGCATCGCGCCATAGACGCGGCACACCCCCATTGTCTGCTGAGCAACAAAGTGTTGCGAGAGAGTCTGACTGTCACTCCAATGCCTCCAGGTAAGAGCAGTGAGAGGTAGAGAGCACAGTGACCCCTCAAGAGCAACCCAGAGTTTGAGACGTCCAGAATGAAGCCAGTTGAGAATGCGCGTGGCCACTGCATCTAAGAAATATTTTGCACAGTCCGGGACCCCCATCCCACCCCTCCGTTTGGGTCTAGATAGGATGGACCTGACTATACATGAGGGTTTAGCGGCCCAGATGAACTTGTTAAAAGCTTGCCCCAACACTAGGAAAAACCTCGATGGCAGTATAACAGGGACGGTCTGGAAATGGTATAGCAGCCGGGGAGGACATATGATATTGACTTTTGCCCAAAGATGTTGCAGCTGGGCCTGAAGATCCTGCACACTTGCTGAAACTGAATTGACCAATTTGGTGACCAGGCAGGTCAAGGAATTGTTGCAATCTGGCAAAGACATTCCTAGGGAGACCCTTGCTGTGTATGGGTGAGCATTATCCTGCTGAAAAATACCATTTGGAAGCCCTGCCATGATAAACAACAACAACTTGTGGCCTCAGGATGTCCTGCACATATCAATGAGCTTTTAGTAGCCGTTGTGTCACTACTGGGGTGTTGTATGCGATGGCTCCCCAGATTAGTGTTGAGAAAATAGAATATTCGATGCGTTTAACCCCTTGGTGTTCGGCCGATTACACACATTCCTATGCTGGTGAGATATTCGATCAAATACTATTCACTCAACACTACCCCAGATCATTATACCAGTAGTTGGGGCAGTATATTGTTCCACAGCAAGTGTAGGATTAAAAGGCCTCCATACTCGAACCACTGGGTTTGTTAGTATGATATGGTTCTAGCAGTCCAGCTTTCTTGTACACGATACTGCTGCAAATAAAGGCAACAGTGGCTGGCTGTCAATAGCAGGAAATGTAATGGGAACCTGATATCACATTTCCTTTTGTCAAGTACCTGGAAATAGTCTGGGCAGAGACAGGGATGTGTAATGAAGGTGGCGCCTGTGTTTAGATGGTAGACAAGGAAACTGTGAGAGATGCTTGTGCATGTTATTGTATGTAATCCTCTCTATGGTGGTTTGTGTGGGCTTAGCCTGTTTGCCATGCGTATGTGCCCTCACGTAACCATTGCTCCCAACACCTCCTAACAACTAGGTCACAACTACCTAGAGGACAGGCAATTTGTTGAAATGACATCCCACTTCCTTTCGTGCAATGATGCACACCCCTGGGGTCAATTGGGCAAAATCTCTTTGAGTGCATTGTAGAGGCATATCTAGCAGTCAGTGATCTTTCTCTTTACAGGTTTGCATGAAAAAAATTACAAAGGTTTTGGTTTTGTTACAACTTTTGCAAAATTCATGTTGAATCTGGTTCATTACAAATTAGTTCTCAAATCTCTAGAGACATCGGACTCCTGAGACACCAATGTATTATTGTTCAGTTTTAATTATAATATACAAGATATACTGTATACTTCCATGGAAGGAATGCGACACACAAAATATGCACAAAAATTAAAAAAATATCGCTGCACTTCCTCCCTTCATTGGTCCTATAGGAAGAGATAAAGGGAAGAAGTGCAGCAATATTTGTTTTCAATTTTTTTTTGTGTTTAGCATTCCTTTAATGGAAGCATATATTTGTTAGATCTCATTCATATCACTGCACACTACTAAAAGCACTTCCACAAGACACGGAATTTTCCTGTGGTACCTGATACATAAACAGTATCTAATCTTTCAACAAACTTAGCATTAATCAATAGTACAATGTATATAAATGAGGAGAAACACTCTATGTGACCATTACATAAATTATATTTTTGTACTTTTCAGCTATTTAGGGCTACCTATCTAGTTTGTAGTTTAGTGCGAGCTAGCTGCTGGAGACTAGCTGCCAATTGCAACATTAAGTAGGGGAGAATCTGCTCCATAACTGTCTCCCTCTCTTGTAGAAGCAGCCCCATTAGTATGCAGGACATATTTAGAGAAGTGAGTGAGTAAAGTGCTTTGGTTGTGGTAGAAAGCTCCTATTTAGTGCTAGTATCAAATTAAGTCTTCCTTTCTTCTGATATTTATTATTAATTATTATTATTATTATTATTATTATTAATAATAATGTTTATTCATATAGCACCATTAATTCCATGGTGCTTTACATTTGGGGGTTACATACAGTACACAAAAGAGTATGGGAGATGCACGGGGGAAATCTTGGAGACGGTCGTGTGAGGAGCGGATGAGAGCAGAGCGGAGTAGGAGGTCATTGGAGGATCTGAGGTTACATGTAGGCAAGTAGCGGGAGATTAGTTCAGAGATATATGGAGGGGACAGGTTGTGGATGGCTTTGTATGGTAATGTTAGTAGCTTGAACTCATTTTGCTGGGCTATTGATAGCCAGTGGAGGGACTGGCAGAGGGGAGAGGCCGATGAGGATCGGGGGGGGGGGGGGGGGATGAGAGGTGAATTAAGCGAGCAGCGCAGTTTAAGGTGGACTGGAGGGGGGTGAGGGTGTTTGCTGGGAGTCCATGGAGAAGTGTGTTGCAGTAGTCTAAGCGGGAGATTTTGAGGGCCTGGATGAGCATCTTAGTCATTTCAGGGGTGCGGAAGGAGCGAATTCGATGGATGTTCTTGAGTTGGAGGCGTCAGGAAGTGTTGAGGGTTTGAACGTGTGACTTGAAGGATAGGTCGGAGTCCAGGGTTACCCCAAGGCATCGGGCCTGTGGGACAGGGGTAAGTGTGGTTCCGTTGACTTTGATAGATGGGTCGCATGGAGGGGCCATACGGGGTGGGGCAAAGATGATGAACTTCATTTTCTCCATATTGAGTTTGAGAAAGTGGGAGGAGAGGAAGGAGGCTACAGCCGTTAAACAATCTGGAACTCTGGTCAGCAGGGAGGTAATGTCTGGTCCAGAGATGTATATTTGGGTGTCTTGGCATAGCAATAGTACTGGAAACCATGAGATTCTATGAGTTGGCCCAGGCCAAGGGTGTAGATGGAGAACAGGACGGGTCCTAGGACGGAGCCTTGGGGGACACCTACAGAGAGAGGGAGATATTTCCTCTGTACTACTCCCCCTCTCCTGTCCATATACTTCTATGTATCTGTATTCTGTCATATAATGTGCAGTCCATCTCTAGAGGGTTATAGCAATGATTTTCAAAGTTAAAGTCAGTTTAGCTGAAGTAGGGAAAGCAACAGCCTGATAATATATATTACAAATTATCTTAATTGTTTGTTCTATTGATTTATGCAATGATTGTTGAAAAGTTAGTGACCATATAAACACTCTTCAAAGTCATGATGTCCTGCCTGTTGATGGATGAAGTAGTGGATGGTCTGTTTTTCCTCTCTCACGTTGCACTCTAATGTCACATTTAAGTGTACCTATAATGTGATCCTTCTGTGCTGGGTCCTCTCTGCAAGGTCCTTCTAGGGTCACATGAACCCATTGACAGTCTATACGTACACTAAGGGCAGGTTTCGACCTTTCTTTATAACTTATTTAATATGAATACTAGTATACATGTTTTAAATTTCATGTTCCTGCACTGAAATACAGATTTGATCTTTTGCCGTTCTTTGACCTTGCAGGGCATAATCATTCAGCTATAAAATTAATTGGCTACCAGTGAACCCCAGACGTAGCAGACGTGGCTTCAGGACCAGCTATAATATTCCCTTGTTGAATACAGAGGGCTTTTGTGCTTGGTGATATAAGACAATAAATCAGATGTTGGTGTCTCCGTCCTCTAACACACTATAACCGTTCTAATCATATCTGGTGAATAGGAAGATTGATCGATGGCTAAATGTTTAAGCATTCTTCAGACAAAGGGACAGTCGCGCAACATTGAAAGGATATTTTTAATCTTGTTATGCTTGAGAATGTGCCTCGCATCTGCCACCAAGTCCGTGAGCAAATTTGCAATGCTAGCTTGGGCTCTGATGCTGGATATTTGGTATGATGTAAAACAATAGAGGTGAAGTGATTCAAGGAGTCGTAGAGAAAAAACATCACAGAACGTGATTTGCATGATATGTCCCCAGACACCAGGCAAGCAGCGCATGGAAAAGTAATCAATATGTCCTTGCCCTTCTCTGCTGGATACAAGTGATTGGAGGCAAGAACGCCTCAATTTACTGCATTACTAAGGTTAACACTTCTCTTGTGTTCCTTACAAACATGTCGTATCACAAATATTTCATTCTAGAATTAAATGCTAAATCTAATTATTATAAAGATGTTATTTCAGTAATTTACAGTAGAGATAAGATGTAGCAATAGCTAGCTATGAGATAGACATAGAAAGTGATACTGTAGATAATACGTTTTCTATCTATCTATCTATCTATCTATCTATCTATCTATCTATCTATCTACCTATCTATCTATCCTGTTGTAATGAATATGTCAGGCTGAGGCATCACCACCTAGGCTTGCCCTGCTTTGCCATACTCTGCCCACTTTCGTACGTTGCGGCAAGTGCAATGCAGAGGGAAATATGTAGCAAACGCCTGGCACAAGAAAGAATTTTGAGCCAAATGTGCGCCACTATACCATTCTTGTATTGACTTAGAGGGATTGATAAATTTTGCCAATGGTATCAAAATGTTGCGACTATCAGTGACTCCTATGGACAGAAACTAAAAGGTAAGAGCCGTCCAAGCTGTGTCCCTGTGTGCGGCTGTAAGCATACACATGCATTACAGTATATTATGCTATAGGTACTGACATGGGTTATTTATCTTCATTTATTTAGCTTTGTCCCTATACAATGGTCCAGTTTTCATGTAGTAAATGTGGCCAGGTGTACGCAGTAGAAAACACTTCAATAATCATCTGATGATTGTTGTCCTGACTCTGCCCCCATGATGGTGGATTTGGAGAAAGAAGGGCTCCTGGCATGTTGTGATTCCTTTGTTTTAATGGAATCCAACCCACTGCCAAAGGTATCTGGCTGCATCTTATTCCCCTCTCCCTATTGAGAACACATGTATGCTTAACTAATAGCTACTGTATCTAAGGAGTATGGCCAACATAACTAATCTTTCTAACAAATTTTGCTCTTTTGGCAGCATTTGTGTCGATACATTTTGTAATACACTTCATTAACAAATCGTGGCTCCTTTCTGTGAAATCCCGCTGTTACCCCTTTTTCACTCTTGAGAACCAAAATCTGTAGAATTTAAAAGACCTTGTTAAATCTAACATATATGTCTATTAATTTAAGGGGGCAAACAGGGGCATCATATGTACACAGCATATATTATTCATTTCCAGGGGATTTATATCATGTACCGTATTTTTCGGACTATAAGTTTTGCAACAGCAAAGGTGCTCCTCGGTCCCCCCACCGGAATAGCAGCTTCGCTCCTGCGCTGCTGGCTTCCTGCAGGGCAGGAGCGTAGCGATGTCTCAGGCCCCGGCACCTGTGCCGGCGTCTAACCCTCCCCGGCATGCGCCTTTCTATTACAGCGGATGTCGGGTCTGTATTGGCGGGCACATTCGGACTATAAGACGCACCCTTCTTTTCCCCCCACATTTTGGGGAAAAAAAAGTGTGTCTTATAGTCCGAAAAATATGGGTATATTTTATATTTGGGGTAGCAGGATGGAGACATAGTGTAGTTGAGTAAAATGTGGGTTGGGTGTCTGGTAAAGTGAAGAGCGTAAGATGTCTGTTTTGCAAACTTTAGAGAGACAAGTCACAGCTGGAAGAAGTGGTTGTGGCGGTCCAGAATGTGAACGGTTAGTCAGAAACATCACCGGTAAGCCGCCATATTTTTCCTGTGTTGTACTAATTTAAATGGTAGGCAGATCCCTATGTAGAGCAGGTGTCTACCACTATATGGTCAGCATATTATTAGACTTGGGTAGGGATCCCACTCAGATGTGTTTGTTTCAGTAAATAGAACAATGTGGAAGGACTCCGCAGGCTCTATAACATTTGCCTACTTTGCCTCCATGCAGGGGCGTATCTATAGGGGATGCATGGGTAGCAGTTATTACTGGGTTCTAGACCATGGAAGGGACCCCAAAGATCCCTCTTCCATATAAGATATATCACTATTTCTAATGGCACAAGGTAGGTAGGAGCCCCATTACAGATTTTACATTGGGACCTAATAGCTTCAAGTTCCACGTCTGCCGCCATGGTGGGGATGTCATTAACTTCAATATAAATGTCCAGCGTTTATTGTAAATGAGAAATCTGTAGGTGATAAACATGAGCACAAGTTCACATTAGTAACAAGCAAATGCTGCAAGTCTGTCTGTGACAGGAGGATGATGGAAGTCTCCGCTAATCCACTTTCCAATAAGGTATTCAGCCAGCCATTAGGACTGTGTTCAGCGCTTGGATTTATAGAGATGAAGCCAATTCCTCGCAAACCTCTCATTTATCTATTATTCAGCTGTAGCAGGTAAATTGTGCGTGTGTAACAAGTATTTTATAGAAACAGAATGACAGTAGACAATACTGGTATTGGTTACACCAATATATCTAATATATGGCCAGAAGTATATACACACCTGACCAGCAGGCACAAAAAAATGGGTATTAATATAGAGTCGGCCCCCAGATATAGCTATGTCATCCCTCACTCCAAGGTCAGCAGTGTCCAAGAAGGCCCTCCATCAAAATCTGTCTATAGAGATTGTTGCCCATTCATAGCATGTGTGAAGCCGGGCACTGATGCTGGGTGTGAAGGTCTGGCTCACAAGTACATTCAATTTCCAAAGGTGTTTGATAGTGTAGAGGTCAGCGAGTACCTTTACACAAAACTCCTTCATGAAATATGTATTTATATGCTGTAGGATTAACCCATCAATGGAAATAGACCCTGAAAAACAGACTTAAATCGTTTTTTTTTCCGAATTCCAACAACCAGACCCCACGCAGATCAGCTGTTCCTATTATTCTGAATAGAAGCAAGCCTGTGCATGCTCCCTGTCCACTGCTGTTGGCACCCAAAAACAGTTGATCTGTGTGGGATCTGGGTGTTGACCCTACACATCACATACTAATGACTAGAGATAGGAAAATTTAATGCGATTTGTTTCAACAAATGTTCAGCCCTCTGGTTCGTGCTGACAGACCCATGAGTATAATAAAATGGAAGCCCAGTTATTTGTTATGCCTCACCTCTCTGGAACATCTTTGTCATTGGCATCAGTGCACCCCAAGTGGCCCAATCACATGTGCATGATGCCAGGCAGAGTCCTGAAGAGGATGCCCAGAAAAGGTGCGACATAGTGCGTATTATACTCTGTAGTTGTACCATGGTAAAAGTTGTTTAGTGCTCCCCATGGTGAAAGTTGCTGAAGTTGGGCGTTGCATAGGTTACAGTCATGGGAATGGTTCCATATTTAAGGGCTCGTTTCCGTACTTGGAGTGTAACTAACTTGGAAAAGCTTTGCTCTAACTCGAGAGCCACCTGGTTCAGTGAACTAGACAACTCAGTGCATCCTCTACAACAGCAGAAGCATGCTGCTCATTGCCATGGCCTGGGATCTTGCACACTAGACCTAATCGCATCCAACAATTGCAACTCGTTGTCACTGAAGTATTGTGCTGTTTGTATGCACGCCATCTACCTAAGTAAGGCCGGGGCCCCAAGGGACGTAAACGCTGCGGGAAAAATCGTGGCGTTTTACAGTGCAAGCAAAGGGGATGGGATTCATGTGAATCCCATGGCCACTTTGTGGAAAAAAACGCAGTGCGGACACACTGCGATTTGCAAAGCCGTTGCAGCTTTGCAAATCGCAGCATGTCAATTATAGCTACGGAAACGCCGGCGGCTTTCCCGTAGATATAACGTTAATAGAAAGTCCGCAGAGAAAAACTCTGAACTTTCTCTTAAAAGCGCTGCGGAAGGAACTGCAATGCATTTACGCAGTGTGCTGCGGATTTAGTGCTGTGGGTACGGCCCGTGTGGCCTTAGCCTAAAGAGGGATTCATTGAACAGTGGAGTGTCTGTGTACTTTATCGTCAGTGGTTGACTTTGGGTGGCCTACAGGGGATGAGATCTGAGAAGTAGCTTAGAAAAAGAAGGCTGAGCATGGTGGTGCATTGGCCCCAGAGGAGTGCAGGGCCAGCCAGAGCAACTATATTGCCAATGTCCTACAACCCTGTACATTGCTTTTCTGGGGCTTGCTTAGAGGCGGACAAACATTGGGCCCTTCAGCGCACTGTCGGCTTTCTAGCGGTGTATTACACCGCATGTGCCCGAGGAGGTGAAAGGTCCTCTTTAATTGTTATGTAGGCTATCTAAATCAAGAAAGCAGGAGTAGTGGTGTTCTGGGCATTGACAAGACATCTGATGCTCATATTTTTATGTGTGTAAAAGAAAAAATAATTTTTATACAAAAGTTGTATGTACGTGGCTGTTGCAATAACGTTCTGAATATCATTTTTACAGACTCTAGGGTATTTAATTTTATCATATATGAGCTTATTACCTATTATGACTTAGCATGCTAACTACTGTTAAGCGAATAGTAGATATGAATACCTCGCTCCCATAGGAATGCGTGTTAGCAGCCGGCAAATCTTCACAGCGCTTAACCCCTTGGTGTTCGGCCGCTTCCACACATTCCTACGAGAGCGAGGTATTTGACGAATAGTTTCGAATACTATTCGCTCAACACTAATGCTAACTGAGTTTTATTCAGGTTAGTATTTATTATACATATACGGTTTTATACCAAATTATACATTTTTGTGAGTACATGTACAAACTGACTTGGTCATATCTGAACATCTTGCAACTTTAGTTTAATAGTTTATATCACAAATTTATACAAATATAGTACAGTACACCAGGAAAAAAAAACAAAAAACAAACTAATACAGCTAAATTCCCCCCCGAATCTGTGTTTTTTTAACTCTATATATATTGGTGCAGATCTTAGATGAGAAATTCCGTATTAAATAACGGTATGTATCAAAGGCTGAAGCCCCATGTGCTGTAAACTCTGGCGCAAAAACTGTGGCATTTTAGAGTCCTTTCTTGCAAATCCCATCCACACATTACAGAAAAATACCTACAGCAGAAATGTTGCGATTTACAAAGCCATTGCGTTTTTGGAAATTTCTGCACGCCAATTATACTTAGGGAAATGCTGACAGTTCCCATATAGACTTTCTGTGAAAAATACTACAGCAAAAACCATGATGCATTTCCGTCATGTTTCTTCCCACAGCACATTTTGGCTGCAGCCCGCTATGTGAGGCCTTTGGCTTAATTGGTTATCCTCTATTCATGAGATACAGGAGAACTTGGAAGTCACAAAGGGACAAAACTCCCGTTCTACTGAGTGTTGCTCAGGATGGACGCGTTCCGTTCCTATTTAATTTTCCATTTTATTTCCATTAATTTAATCAGGAGTGACAAATAGCCATAGCTAAGAGTAAGACTAAGGATGCATTCACACTTCGGATATGCTGCCTGATTCTGAACGTTAAAACACGTTCAGAATCAGCGTGTATAAAGCAGATCCCATTCATTTCAATGGGAGCAGCATACGTGCGCTCCCCATTGAAATGAATGGGCTGCTTTTTTCTCTACGAGTGCTCCCATTGAAGTGAATGGGAAGTGTTTAGAAGCGCTCGCGTGTACTGCTTGGAATAAGCCGAGCGCTTACGCCGTGTGAAGGGGCCCATAGAGAAAAAAGTATTTTTCCTATATGGAATAACTAAACAAAACATTAATTACAGGCCATTTCTCATGACTGACATTTTGCCATTTAATGGTCAATTAATGTGCAGTATTTCAGTCTGCAGGACAAGCGACTTACATCAGTGGTTAATAGGATACAAATGACAGTGGGGCAAGTTTAAGACTGGCATACAATACAGCAGACTAGCACAGGGACAGATTTATGAAGAGACTATAGAATGGAAATGTACGCCATGTAGGAACTGGGGAAGATTTAATAAAACTTTCTTGGAGAGAGTTAGGCTGAGGCTGCACGGGCCGGAACAGCCGAGCTAAAGCGCTGAGGGAACAACCGCGGCATGAGCACATCGCTGTTCTTCCCGCAGCGCTTTAAAACAGAAATTTCACTGAATTTTCCTCCGCAGACTTTGTTACAATTATATCTATGGGAAAGCTGTCGGCCTTTCTGTAGATATAATTGACATGTTGCGATTTTCAAAACCGTGACTTTGTGGAAAAAAAAATAAATAAATAAAAAAAAAAAAAAAAATCGCAGGCCAGACATGCTGCAATTTCCAAAACAGTGGGCATGGGATTTGCATGAATCCCATCCACTTTGCAAGTACTGTAAAATGCTGCGATTTTTCCCATGGAGTTTCCGGCACGTGGGGCCCCGGCCTTAGAATGGAAATCAGTCTGGCTAAGGCGCATAAGAAAAAGGCCAGGGTCACCTTTGTCACAAGTGAGTTTGGGAGGACATTATGGTTAGAGGACAGAAGTTTCACACAGTGCTAGATGGATAAAATGAACACCACACTAAAAAAAAAAAAAAAAAAAAAATCCAAACATTTGTTGCATCACTTCATATAGATTCCAAACTAGCACACGCATTGTGTATTGGAAAGTGTATGAATCTGATTTCTAGAGCTGTATATAAGCCCGAGATCACATGTGCAATACTAATAATCACCTGTCCCGTAAAGCAAGTCATCGCTGGACTCTTAAGAGGAATCTTTAGCTGGCAGTCTGAAGGAGTCATCTGGATTTGGAAGACTGAAATTCTAATAATCCAGATTATTGCCCTAAAGTATATAGCTACAGGAAGCCGAACCTTGTGTGTACAGGAACCTAGATGCATACAGAATACTTCCATAACGTTCACGTGTCATATATAAAGTTACACATTGTATGAGCATACAATAAAACAAGTTTCTATAAAATACAGTTTCCTATTAGAAGGCTATGTAATGGAAGAGAAAAAAAAAAAAAAAAAAAATCACAGATCAGGATACTTCTCATAAAAATTCATGCAGCAGCTCGCTGGTGAGACATCAGTCTGTTCCATAAACCAAGACCATTTGAATTAATACGTGATTTCTCCTTGTACATTTGCTGTAGGGTGAATATGAATGAATGAAATGGCTCTGAAGCAATGTTAAAGAGGTCACCAGAAATGATGCATGTTAGCAAAATAGTAAGTAAGGGACAGCCCAGCGCAGCCAACAGGTTTCCACGAACTGTGAACAAACTGGACAGATTGAAGAGGTGCTGAATAGAATCTCCTTGAATATATTTTTATAACTTGGCATATATTAAGACATTTGATGGTTGTTTTCAGCTAATAAGCCAGCCATACACTTATCTGCAGGCCTTTGGCAGATCCAGCTAAATCTGATGAAGTCTACGGAAAACCTAATGTTTGGTGGTCTCATAAGATTAAAAGCGGATACAAATAAGTAGAATTTTCCAATGATCTAGACGAATTTCTCATGAGTATGGCTAGCTTTACTACTGGAGATTTATATAAATCAATGGTGGTAAGATTCACCCTATAGCCCCATGACAGTGTACAGTCAGGGGTTTTGATGGCCTTTTCTGTGGAATATGGAGCATGTCTAATCCAGGTTCATGATGACTGAACGATGCAAAACACCCCCCAGACCCCCTCTGAAACCAACACAGGACCAAAGATACTTTGGAAGGCACTGTGACATCAAACATCAGAATCGCCATGGCCTATGCACAGTGACATGCACAAAGCCTCAGTGGATAGGTATGGACTTATTCACATGGGGCACGGGACTGCGTATTTTGGTCCCGATACTGATGCGGGAAGCCACGTCCGAATAGAACCAAAATGTGCTTGCCGCAACTTCCGACAGGTGCGGCTTCCTGCTCCGGATTAGGCCCAAATGAATGGGCCTAGTCCAGAGGGTGCTGTCATGAGGCGGATGCTGGGGCTGACTCAACCACGGAATCCGCCTGAAGAAAGGGCAGCTCGCTTCTTTTTTCCGTGAGCGGGAACATACTGCTAGAGGGGGGAAAAAAAAAAAAAAAGAACGCTAGCGGTCTACATAGACCTCTATTGTGAGGGGGTGGATTCTGAGGTGGATCCGGCGTCTAAATCAGCCCCCTCTTCCCCCGTGTGAATGAGCCCTAAGGAACTGCTCCATTGACTTGGTGAATGGTTAATACTCTGCATGAAGTTTCAGGGATTAGCATCTGAAGGCACTCAACCATAGTTTGTTGCCATTGATCCACAATTTTGAGACTGCGGATAATATATGGACACATTGAGGTGTGTGAAGGCCATAGAAAAGAGCCAAAGAATTTGGAGCAACTCTTACACCTGTCTATTTAGCAGGCCATTCATTAGAGTCAGAGGAATAAATATTCGTATCAGATTAGTATCTGTTGCATCCATGTGCAATCTGCCAGGCTTCCTCAGGTCCCTTGGGAAAAAAATAAAAAAATAAAAAAATGGGTAAGACTGTTTCAAGGCTATGGCTGCTATATGGAGATGAAACTTTGCCCACATGTAATGGCCAACCATCACATGATCTAGGTAGAACCTAAAAGGTCATGCCAATTCGAAGACTAGCCGTGCTGAACGATCAGAATTTACTTGCCTTTTGGAATACGCAGATTAAGGTTATATAGTTACTATCATGAAGGCATCTAGTCAATGCGGATCCTTTAATATAGAAATGGCTCTCACAAGTCTGTCTTGAAGTGGGACTTATTGTCAGAGTGATCAGCAGCCATTTCTGAAGTTATGGACTCCTGGAGACAGCTACTGAGCAACCGATATATTCTTCTCCCTCTGGATAAAAGTTAGATGGGTTTTCAGGACTTGCTGCGATCAACTCTGAACATTGCCTAGAGAATTGTGTCTATCCTTAGCACAACGCCAACAGGTTAGTGCACACTGGTGTATGCTTTTGCGAGACAGTCTAGATTATCCAGTTAACATATTGCGGCAGAGGATTTCTTATTAAAGATCACTAAATATATTATACTCTAGCTAAAATATTCAAGTTACATCCTTGGAAACTCCTTTAATGCAAGTTTGATGTATTGACCTCATTCGTGAATTGTGGTGAACAAGAATCTCTAACCATGCGCAGAGACAAAGTGCACCCTGTACACAATATATTGTGTTTGCAGTAACTATCCCGATATCCAATCCAAGCATACATAGTCATGAACCTGCATTCATACCATTTCTTACATTCCTGGTCACCAAGGTCCCACGTAGTGCAGTTTTTCCAGCGGATTTTCTACTTCAATTATACCTAAAGAGAAAGCTGCCAATGTTTCGGTAGGTATAGTTAACATGTTGCAATTTCCAAAGCAGTTGCGTTTTTGGAATTCACAGCATTTCAACATGGGCAAATTATTCTGCAACGTGTGGATGGGATATGCCAGAATCCCATCCACTTTGCAGGGACTGACGCCACGCCATTATTGCCACATGGCCACCCCGGCCTAAACGGGTTTTCTGGGTTGTAAAGTATTATTTACCTGTGTTATAGATAAGCCAATATCAGATCAATGGGGGGTTTGACTGATAAGCAGTCCGCTCTGTTCTCTAGTCACTGCAGCTTAAAATCCCATTCAAGTGAAGGGGAGCTGATCTGCCGTTGCTTGCTTTGGCCAATATGTCGAACAGAGTTGTCCACTTCCTGCGCCATTCTCTGTTTCAGATGGATCACTAAACAGATCTGTTGTGGTCTGAAACCCACCAACCCCATCTTACAGGTGGTGGGTGACAGAAGGATACTGTCTGTGGTGACCTCCATTAGGGAGAACAAATCCCACCCCATGTATGGGACCCTGATGGCACTTGGCAGCACTGTAAGTGACCGTCTGCTTCACCCCAAGTGTGAGAAGGAGCTATCGCAGGTCCTTCCTTCTGACCAGGCTGTATAATCTACATCAGACCAAGCGAAGATCACTCCGCACAGAGAACTAATGACTATGACTATGAAGTCTTCCTTCTTTCTTCTTCTGTTCCTTAGCTGCTATGGACTCCTAGTATATCTTCTCTTCTCAGCATATGTGTGCCTACATCTGTAATATTATATTACTGTGTATTATCCTGTACCTGTATTACTATGCTGCTGTAACATACTGAAATTTCCCCACTGTGGGACTATTAAAGGATCTTATCTTTAGGATCGGTCATTGGAAAACACCCTTTAAACTGAAGAATACAAATCTGTAATATTAGTGCAAAACCAGCAATAAATCTTATGCATCTAGTAACCCATTCCAAACACAATAAAAAGGATAAACCTAGAACCAACCAGAAATTGAAGGTAAAACCATGTCCGTTTATTTCATGTGCATCAAATGAAACAGACTGTGATAAATTCAGTCTAACAAGAGCAAAGTCTCCAGTTCTAGGGTCTCTTTCATAGTAAGTTTATTCTTTAAAAATGAACGACAAAAACAAAATAAAAACCAAAAAGAAAAATGTACCAGTAATTGACTTATTAGGAGCAGGTCTGTAAGTTTATTGTAGAATGCAGGAGTTTGTTGTAGAAATTAAAGAAAAAAACAAAAAAAAAAGGAAGGTATGGCCAAAACCTATCAAATTCTGTGAAAATTTGCAGTCTTTAAATAGTTATAAGAATGACCAATATATATTCTGTTACGACGCCCTCAAATCTATCGGTAAAAAAACAAAAAAACCAAAAACATTCAGTAAACATTCTTTCGTAAGGAACATTTTCCCTTATTTCAGTGATTTCACCATTTTCTTGCTAAACAGACCGATCAGTGGTTCTCACAATTGAAAAATAAAAGCACAAAAAAAGTTTACACTCTTGTACAGGTAAAAGATCATCTTGAATTAATCTGTATAACCTTAAGGGCATAGAATAGTTTTAGCTTCATTAACTATTACATAATTAGCTTCTTACATACAAATATGGACATATTTGGCTGTGCTTCAAAGCCTGTGTGTAAAAGTCCATGCCAATGCAGCTCAGAATTTAAAGTCACCGGGGTTGTCTTTACTGCTGCTGGGTTTGACCTGTTCGTGCAATGAAGCCTCCTCGCAGCTCGCTGTGGCAAGGCATTTTTCTGTAGACTCATCAGCGTCTGGGTCCAAGCCTTCGGGGCACTGGAGTTTTAAGAGCTCTTCTCGGAGCTGAGCCGTATGTCGCTGCGCACAAAGCAAAAGGAAAAGTATGGTCAGCATGTCATTGTAATAAATGGTTCTCTCCAGAGTCACAAAGCACAGGGCTGCATGGAAGCCGCTGTGTACGCAAAACGTACTCCAAGGAGCCCCAGGGACTTCCTTGCAGCAACAGGTGATAGGATGTGCTGAACATGCAAGAGGAAATTCCAAGAACGACTTGCATGAGTCCCAAATGTAAATTCAATTAAACAATGAAAGGTCTAAGAAAGGGGCTTTGCATTTGGTTGCTTACAGCAACATATCTGACAGATATCCCCTATAGAGCAGCGTAGATCTTAATCGGCTACTGGCGCTATACAGCCATCCTTGAAGAATTCTGACAACTAACCTTTAATGCTGCGGCGTGGTGGGACATCGTCCTGCCGACACGTTTGTCACTGCTGAACTGCTGAATATCTACAATCCAGTCCTCGCACTGGGCCATGATCTCGGCTCGTTTCAAGTAAAAGTGTTTATGAATCACCTGCAACGTGGAAACGGAAGAGATTAATATTGGTTCGATCCAGAAAAACCACATCAAAACCCACAAAAGAATCCACCGTTTCAAGTAATAACGTATCCAAAAGGGCATTGCAAAACTTAACACCCAAAGCCTAGTGCTTTTCATGGTCGTTTAAAAAGGCAACCCTATAACCCCCCCCCCCCTTCTTGAAAGGAGGACTGGTCATGGTCAGTGCTTAAATGGAAAGGAGGAAACCGTGCCTGGTTCTGCCTGTCAAGCTGGACTTTTGATGCAAACTCTACTCATCTGCAACTTATTATCTATCCTATGGATTAGAGGTTAGAGGTCAAGCCACTTGGACTCCTTCAATCACAGGAATTAGGCCCTTAACCACCGCCCTATTGAAACGGGTTGAGAGTATGCGCTTCCCCTTCGTTCAATTTTATAGGACTGCCAAGATGGCAATCCTATAAAAAATGGCAGCACCCGAGCCCCGATCTATTGCGTGGTAGCGGTCCTATCACAGTGAGCTGCATTGATCAGACTGTTAAATATTATATATTTACAATATTCTCTAGAAGACATGGGGTTAACACTCTACTGACATCATAGTCTTATATTTTGGGTGCATGGGTGCGGTTAGAGTACACTATTTTAGAAATCTCCTTACATAGCTACAAGATGGAAGGTAACACCCACTCTCATGAATATAAATGAGTAAGAAATACACATGTCTGGGTCTGTCTTTGGGAAGACCAGGAGGTCTGTCTTTGGGAACACCAGGGTGGGTGGTCCAGGCAGATGGACATCCATGGACGTCGTAACCAGCCCAAGTCCACCAACCAGATGACAAGCATGAACCAAGCTGTAACTACAAGATATCCAGATGATTTAACTTCTCTGAAGATGTAAGCTATTGACAATTGACTGATATTTGTGTTATTTGGACATTTTCCCTGTTCCTGTGTTTTCCTTCAAGATATTAATAAACCTCTACACTGATTTATAACAAGCTGACTTCTTCCTATCGTGGATAAGGCCAGGTACGGATATTTAACAGTGGACACAAGTCTCACCGGCAAATACAAGATATTTAACAGTGGCGAGCCAGCCTTCCTCCGTTACTTCATGGCTATTTAACAGTGGCGAGCCAGCACGGTCGTTTTTTTTCCTGTTTTTCTCGTTCCGTTCACTTGCAATTAAGGGGGAAGAGAGGAGTATTTTGCAAGTTGTATGAATTGCAAGATTCAGGAAGACTTCGAAAAAGAACTTATATTGGTGAGATACAGATGACTGTTGTACGTGTTATATGATACGGAAACCTGTGTGAGGAAAGCCTGTGAGGAAACACAGAAGGACCACAAGTGCCAGACGTACTGAGACGTTCTGATGACAGGGACCAACTGTTCCAAGGACAAGCTAAAGGTGAAGCTTTCTACAGTGGTGAGTAAAGATTTTACTTTTAAAGTATGGAAAAATTTGAGTCATTGTCTAAAAAATGTAACGTTGAGTTTAAAATTGTGGCTAGTGACAATTTAGCGAGTATATGGCAAGATTTGTATACACAATGTGAGCAGGCAAATTCTAAGATTGAAAATAGAATTTGTTCTACAAAAGAGAAGCAGGTATTTAGGAATATAGCTTCTTTGGTAAAGATTTTTAATGACATGGTAACAGAAAAGAAATTAAGTAATAGTATGCATAAATCTGTTCAGACAGATGAGAAATCTCAATATGTTGATAAAGAGCACCATGTGGCAGTAATGGCCATAGATGGTGAGGAACAAATGATACAAGAAACTAAATTGAAATTAAAATCTCAGGAATATTTGATGAATCTGAGTAAAGCCATTCCCACATATGATGTAAAGATCCATGTGTGTAGAAACTCAGAAATTTTTGAAAGCCATGCAGAGAAATTTGATCTAAATATTGAACAGAGAAATAAACTGTTTAAATTATGGCTTCCTATTGATTTTACAGAACGTTTGTCTGCAAAAATGTCTTATGATAATGAGTCAGATGAATGGTTAAAAGACAGTGATGTGGAGAGATTAAAGAAACTAATCTGGTGCACTAGAGGTGACAGCATGCCAACATCTGACATACTGAATGAGATAAAGATTGGCAGAAAAGAATGTACATATGCGTTCATGTCTAAATTTGAAAGGACATACAAAACTGTCATTCCAAAGGTGAACTCTTCATCTATGGTGAAAAGTTTTGTTAAAAAGTTCAAATTCTTGGATGCAGTCACCCTTGCCAGTGCCTCAGATAAGAAGACTTTATTTGAAGCTGCTAGTTTATTGGACATGGCCAGAAGACATCAGAAACATATGTCAAATGTAAACCGAGTATGTCCAAAGCAAAAAGCAAAGCCTATTAAGAGACATCTGTCAAATCAGGTTAAAGTGTCCCCTATTTATAGGAGGCAAAGTGACAAAATCTATGAGAAACGTAGGAAATTACATGTTGCATATAAACCATATGCCATGCAGGAAAGTCCACAAATTGAAATTCCAGTATTAACTGAAATTAAAGAATTGCAGCCAACCAAATCTATTGATAGTCAAAAGATTGTATCTGGGAATGTACCAGTTGTCTCCAAAATGTCAGATCTTTTCAGTAACCCAATGGCATCTGACCTGTCTTATATTCTTAGGAAAAGGGCAAGCTTGGCATTCTCTCATGACCTGGCGAGGCTATTATGGATGGACGTGTTGACAGGAAGTTCATGGGTTTAACTTAAAAATATATATCTGAAAGGAGGTCAGGGGTCGAATTTAAAAGTATCTCTGAAGGAATGACTGTCTATTGAGATTTACTTACGTACTATTTGGCTATGTAAAGAGAAATCCCTTTTATATGAGGAGAAGTCCAATGATCAGGTATAATCCACATTATTATGTGATGATGTTCATAAATAATCCTAATTATGCTATTGTGAATAATACTATGGATCATATCATTATATATATATTTACACACAGGAGGAGAGCCTGATGTGTGGTGAAGACTTTTCGTCATAGCCCACTCTCTGGAAGCAGGGAGAGGAGGAACATGTTATGTACAATATATGAATATATGACATGTATATGAATATATGTACAATATATGAATATGATCAAATAGTATTAGGAATCCATAAAGTTATTAAACTTTTCCATTGGTTAAAATCATTATTGTATTAATTAGTTTTTTTGCTAAAGTTTATCTATTTTTTTCTCTTCAGATATAGATATATGGAAAAATGGATCAGTTCAATCATTGATGTCCATTCATTCATCATTCTTTCTTCTAGCCAAAAGAATGCATGGAGTGTCTAACGATTAATGAGTAAACAAATTAACATGGTGTGACTAATAACAATGCATGATAAAGTGATAGAAGTTCTAACTTACCTCAAGCATGTTTTTCAATAGTTTCATGTAAAGTCCATGTTTTTAGGATTTTCAAGTTATAATCCATTTTGTTTAAAGGCATGCAACTAGGCATGGAGCTCTTACTTACTGTGAGAATAAGTGTTCGTTCATGTGGTCAGTTGATTGACAGCAACACATTGTGACCTGTGACCCTGATGGGCTGGTCAGTATAAGTGTTATGTGTGTTATGTGTCCACTGGTGTATACAACAGATCTGTGACATCACAAATAGGCCTAAGAAAATCAGGATGCATCCAACAAGGAAAAAAGGAAAATATATCCAACAAAGAGACGTCTATTTTCTTTCTATTTTCTATTTCTTTCTATTTTCTATTTCTATTTTCTTTTTCTATTTTCTATTTTTTATCTTATGTGATCCTCTATATTAAATTGGGAAATCAGCAAATATATTTGAAATCCATTGAAAGGAACCTCATATGTTTATACCTACAGGAAAACCAAGTGTTTAAGTCACATGAGCTGAGAGAAGAGGTGACAGCTGCACTACAAAGCAAGGTTATTTTAGGTGAACATTAGGAAAAAGTAGCTTTTGAGAAGATACAGATAATCTTCAATATATTTGTTCAAACCTAACAAAGAATAAAGGTTTATTGTGGTAATTGGATCATGGGATAATAAATATATTAGTTATGGTGGGAAAATCTAGTTAGCTATAGCCAGTATTGTATTATTGTTTTATTATATTATTATTGATTATGTATTCTTACTTGTACGCACACACTTACATACACTTACACACATCAACATCTACAAACATTGGGAAAACAAACATTGGGTAAACATAAATGTCTTATATGCAAATGAGATAAGCTAATCATCTTCATGAAAGGAGACGTATAATATCATCAAAGGATATGGGATATCAAGAGAGATAGTCTCTGGTTTATTCTTTAAACTTCTGATTATAGGATGTGACATATTTTGAAATGTTTATGTTTATATACTTATTTCATATATATGGTATTCACATACAGCCAGTACACAAGAATATATACAGTTAAGTTAAAGACAGTCAAGTATGTTAAGTCTTGTCTCTATTCTTGGTATTGGAGGTATCTGAAAGGTTAAAAAGGTCACAGGAGTCTGTGAAGAGACGAGGTGTTAAGAGGAAACTTTAGGCACATACGTTTTTATGAATAAAGGTTAATATTGTGTCTCAGATAAAGAACACAATGATATTTAATAAATGAATGTTTAAAATAAAATAATATCTTATTAAAAAGGAAATAAAGTGATTAAACTTTAGAAAATGTATGATTAAGTATAATATAACACATTCATATAGGAACATATGTTTAGTATAATTGGTGAAAAGTTCTAACTAAAGAATAAATAGTGTGATTGTCTATAGAATGGTAATTAATAACGAAATCACATATTTCAAAGTCATGTTGCAATTTGTCATCACAAGTAAAGTACACATATATATTCATGCATATAGATATAAAGATATATGTTGATATATGATGTTTACATAGATAATTGTATCCAAAGTACTATTATCTGATTATCTGATAGTTTGATAAATGTATTGAATATCAATATTTTACAAGTCAAATATAAATATTGATACAATATAAAGAGAAGTATGATATATAAATGAATGGTATGGTACACTGTGATATTATAGTTTAGTAAATTGCCTAATTTGGCTTGGTTATTAGGGAAAGAAAACTTATCTTCAATCAAGTCCAAGATTATGATAAAGTTTGATATCAAATGTTAATAAAAAGACCTTTAACAGTTACAAGAAGAAGATGTGCGGGAAAAGACAAAATCTGAAGGTATGATGCTAAATGCTTAAGCTTATGCCAAGGACTGTGTTTAAAAATTATTGCTGGAGTTTGGAACCTTTGATCAGCTGATGATTGGACAGATATAAAGACGTCCTCATCAATGTTTGGTGGAATCCTCTCTATTTCAAGACTTCAAGTTGTTTGGTGAGCAAAAGGGTTGTGAATGATAGAACCCGAACACAGATATTGTGTATCCAAGAGACTGAGATTCCAGGACTGAACCTTACTGACAAGCAGCAGGGATGATGTCAGAATTCACACTTGCCTTGCTTTTGCAGTATTGCTCCAGAAGTGTCACATTGTTGTTCTACAGTGACAGGTGGTAAAGGTAAATACCAAAGGAAACTCCTCTACAGTCTATGTCTTGGTGAAGTGAAACATATGGACTTTGTTGTTATATCAATATCTTCACAATATGAACTTTAATGGACAATGTTATAATATCTGCACAACACGGAGGAAATCTAAAGGACTTTATGTCAAGAACTACATTTGTGGTAAGCCTTCTATTATGATGGAAGAAGATGACCAGAAGACCAGACGATGAAAGAAGAGCCTTCATCAGGTGTAGGTTAGATAGTGGATCAAATTGTTTCCATCTTTGATCACAGTTTACCATAACATACCATAACATTTATTAATGACAAAATTTATTGCAAATTGATGAAATTATTGTTACATGGACAATTAATGAAAATTAAGTTCCAGTATTCAGCAAAGAAGAAAGAAGATATAATCTAATTGTATGAATATTGTTGTATGGTATATCTTGAGAGTTCAAACAGATATTTCACTCTCAAAAGGGGGAAATGTTAAATATTATATATTTACAATATTCTCTAGAAGACATGGGGTTAACACTCTACTGACATCATAGTCTTATATTTTGGGTGCATGGGTGCGGTTAGAGTACACTATTTTAGAAATCTCCTTACATAGCTACAAGATGGAAGGTAACACCCACTCTCATGAATATAAATGAGTAAGAAATACACATGTCTGGGTCTGTCTTTGGGAAGACCAGGGGAAGACCAGGAGGTCTGTCTTTGGGAACACCAGGGTGGGTGGTCCAGGCAGATGGACATCCATGGACGTCGTAACCAGCCCAAGTCCACCAACCAGATGACAAGCATGAACCAAGCTGTAACTACAAGATATCCAGATGATTTAACTTCTCTGAAGATGTAAGCTATTGACAATTGACTGATATTTGTGTTATTTGGACATTTTCCCTGTTCCTGTGTTTTCCTTCAAGATATTAATAAACCTCTACACTGATTTATAACAAGCTGACTTCTTCCTATCGTGGATAAGGCCAGGTACGGATATTTAACAGTGGACACAAGTCTCACCGGCAAATACAAGATATTTAACACAGACACACAAAACTTATCCTTAAGGTTGGTGCTGAGATGTAACCTTGTAACCTGGGATATTACACATACAGGGACTAGTCACTACTTATTCGTTACACATGGAGGAGAAATGCCAATACCCCTACATATCATAACAATGGAAATATACACCTCTACATTCCCCTAGCAGGGCTCATGCCCCTAACATACTTGGAATAATCTAGTTGAATCCAGAAGGAAACTTTCTATCAATATTCATTTCTAGTAAGATCATACAATAAAATGTGAACAGGCTGAGCAGTCGGCAGCCACAACCTCAATGTCTCGCTTTGCCATCAGAGTACCAATTAAAGCTGTGGGACGCTTGTTTACGGGAAGAACAGATTCGAGAATCTTCACCCTTGACATAAAGTGACGGATCAAAATGAAAACAATTACACAAATGCTGCGATAATTAATGGCGTGCGAGGAGGGAAGAGATAAAAGTGAAGGTCTATTCTAGTGGAATGTCTCTGGCAGGAAGGCTGAAGACTGTGCCACAACCACCATCCCATTAACCTGGTACATTGAAAAACACGGCAACCTCTGCTCCGATACACAACCAGGACATGACTAGAATGTAAAGTGGGAGCTAGTGAGCAAGACGAAGGGAAACAATCTGCAGCCCTGTTTCCAATGACTGGAGAGATTGTCTTTATAAGGCACTTCACTTTCACTCAGGAGGATCCAGGAACTTACTCTGGTGTCAGCACTTGGCTAATCCAGTGGCTCATTCTGCTATGGATGTAGTATACGGGGTTATATCCAGAGCACCCTGTATAAGTCATATTACACTCAGCTTCTCCTCAAGATAAAACAGGACATTGTCTTAAACTTTAAGAGGTTTTCTTAACTCGCCATATTGCTATAAGGTGAAGGGGGGGGGGGGGGGAGGGAATCCACTGTTGCAGATAAAAAGTTTGGTCATGTGCATTACAGCTTAGTAACTCCATGGGGATCATAGTAATAGCAGTTAACCCCATCATGCCCCTCACATTAACCCCCTGTGTGCCTCAGTTACTGATATGTTGGACATATGGAGGTAATAATTAGGTATCTTCATAATTAAGGTCCTTCATTAGTACCCTCATGTGTCTCACATATTAGTAACCCTTATACGGGGCACACAGGGGTTAATATGAGGGACATGATGGGGTTAACTTAATGTGAAGCACATGGAGTTACTGAAACTAAATTAATAACCCCAAATGTCTGACATTAATAG
Source organism: Leptodactylus fuscus (assembly GCF_031893055.1). Lineage (NCBI taxonomy): Eukaryota > Metazoa > Chordata > Amphibia > Anura > Leptodactylidae > Leptodactylus > Leptodactylus fuscus. The sequence continues at coordinate 44,844,115 of NC_134267.1, forward strand.
GCAGAGTAACTAAAGGAAGGTCCCTGTGTGTGTCACGTTACTGTAGCTTCCTCTCCTTCATACTTCCATAAGACACAATGAATCCTGGCCACTCATCTGCAGGGTAGATGCTAAATCCTAGTGTGCTAAAGGACCTCTGATGACATCATGACCATGTGATCGGACTCTGGTGTGGGCGGAGCTACTAGGATTTAGACTCAACCTTCTCTGCAGATGTTACATACTAGTGGCTACAGGACCTTTGATGACATCAGTCACGTGACCTCATGACAAGCCAATCACAGAGCAGTAGCACTAAAGGACCTCCCCCTTCCAGTTTTCTGTGCTCCGTGGACCCTGACTCATGTATAAGCCAAGGAAAGCTTTATCAGCATGAATGTGCTGAAAGAAAAAGTTGGCTTATACTCGAGTATATATGGTGTATGTGTGTGTATGTTTTTTTTTTTTTTTCCATACAACCCACTTCCTCTGCTGCCCTATTAGAGGTAATATGTTACCCCCACCAGAGCACAGGTATTGAAGAGCGCACTGCAAGGTGTTGCTCTTCAAATTTTACATGGAGGGTCTATGTGGAATGCTTTCCTATGCAGTCAGGATGGAGGTGGATAATGGTTCTCAGTGAAGAGACTCCATGCAAAAATAGATTCCAGCCGCCATCTAGACGGCAGCACATGTGAAAGTTTTATTACAATGGGATGTATGGGAAACCGCTCCACAAGACCACCTCAGAGAAAACCTACATCTCCCAAGCCACATTTTCTGTGACAGATTTCCATTTTTCCTTGTTAACCATCAAGACCAACTCCCTAGAAGAACACTTTAATGCACTTTTGGATGTTCTCCTCAAAGAGGTTTCACTATATAGGAAAAAGGAATTATAAGCCAGGGAACAACAAAATCTTGTCAGATTTTACTACTTTATCGTAGGGGCAATATGGCTTCCTATGAGACACTACTACATGTATGGCAAACCGGGTTCACTTCAGGGACTCCTGGCTGTAACCGGCTACAAAGGGGCCCCTGCCTCATGGTTGGCACTCCATTGCAGTTTATAGCAAGTTATTGAAAACCTCTTAGGATAAGATGCTTCATTTGTATAATGAAATCCTATAAGACACGTATACTGAGCTGGTGGTGGATGACGAATTAAACACACACCAAAGAATACCAGTCATGGTTTGCTCTGGGTATAACACGGTAACATGTCTGAATTGCTCCTTTACGTTATTACTAGAGATGAGCAAACACTGTTCGGATCAGCCGATCCGAACAGCACGCTCCCATAGAAATGAATGGAAGCACCTGTGACGCCGGCCAGACGCCGGCAAAGTCAGCGTCACAGGTGCTTCCATTCATTTCTATGGGTGCGTGCTGTTCGGAAAGGTTGATCCGAACAGTGTTCGCTCATCTCCAGTTATTACTAATGTCAGACTCAAAGCCCTCAGTCTCATTTCCCTCAACAATTGAGTCCACACAAGACCAGTCCATACCGGTGCCAGTCACACTGCCCCATAGAATAGATTGGTGTGCCCCCATGAACTGTAGCCAATGCTTTGTAAACCCTCATTTTACATTTTGGTGTTGGGTCAGACTTGCACAGTCCTCAAGTACGAGGAGTCCGGAGACATGTGACCACTGTACTGAGATGCCAGCACGCCCGCGCCAGTCAGATGCCAGACTGATTTAGAGCATGGGATGTTTCCGGCATCCAATCCGCTTACACATTTCTGGTGTGACCTCCCATGAAGTACACGAGAGGTCATTTCTAGCCACTATACTGGACATGATATGGTTCCACGCGCTCCTCATCACCGATCTGACAGACCTGTAAATATCAGAAAGAAGCCAGCCATGTTCTCTCCTTGGCTGTATGTACTAATGTCTGGATGTAATGCTGAGTAGTGACCCTTCTAATTATTCCGGACATAAATCAGTGCGGAGACGACTTATTTTTAGCTCCTTGGAATAAATGTGTGCCCTTTTCAAAGTCAGACCTGACAAGAGAAGTAAAATAGAAGGGTTATGTGATTGCGGGAAGCAGGATGAAGGGAATGAGTAAATATCTGTAAGCTCAGCCTCATCGTGTCTGTGGAGAAAGCCATTAGACTGCAGCACTGTGGGGAGGAGGCATTTACAGGTCAGCACCGTCTAAATGGCCTGTTGCATTTGTATTGTGTATCTGTGGTGTGTGCGTACCCTTGAGATGTACTGCCAAGGATGCCACTGCTACACAGTCCGCAAACATACATGTGATCAGATGAGAGACTGGTGTGTGCACACTGCCCTACTACATAACATCAACTCACACGCATCAGTTTTTACAGAATTTCCGATGGGAACAGGAATTTAATCTTCACATGTCAGGAACAAGGAATTCACAGGAAGCCAATTCATCAATGTAGTTTGCAGAAAGGCGGGAAAGCCGTAGAAACAGAACAAACTCTACACAGGTATTGCTGTCGTTCCTCTGTTACTTACAGACTTTGGAATCCTTTGAGATAAGCTTGAAAACTCCACAACCTGATATTTTGCATCATTACATGGTGCTGGGCTTTTGATATTGGCCCTTATATAAAGCTCCAAGAGTCAAATATATACAGGACTCAACATGATGCATCACCAGGAACATGGGAAGAATATGCAAATCTGACTTCCATGATGTAATTAGGAAGACAGAGTCTCAGTCAAGCAAACCAATAGAGGGCGCTCCCTTTAACATCATGCCGACCTTCTCAGAGGCCTTTGTTTGCAATGATGTTGGGATTTTACCAGGTACAGTCTCTCAGAAGGTCGGCATGATGTTAAAGGGAGCGCCCTCTATTGGTTTGCTTGACTGAGACACTGTCTTCCTAATTACATCATGGAAGATAGACTTGCACATTCTCATTGAGCGCCCTCTATTGGTGTGCATACTTGAGGCACTGGCATCCTAATTACATCATGGAAGTCAGATTTGCATATTCTTCCCATGTTCCTTTGCAGTGGAGCGCTCATGGCTTAATAAGACTCCACACACCTAAATGGTGGTCTCTCCCTATGGAGTGACGGATATCCCCTCAGCAGGAAAATACAGTCCGATCTGCCAGTAAGTCGTTGCAGTGGGATCGGAAGAGATTAATATACAGCTTTGTGGGAAAAGATTCAGTATAACTTGTCGTTTATATGTTATTTTATACTAGTCCTACATATGACTGACCACTATGTACAGTCAAATTTAATTATTAATATTTTTATGATTTACTTTTTTTTTTTACACTATTCCCTATACTTTCACTGGACGTTATATTCGGTCATCATTAGGAGTTAGCCATTAAAAAAAAGGTATCATCTACTGAAGACAAGTTTTTTGTTTTTAATATTTCATACTCACTGGCTAACACGGTACAGAAACAAACATTTCCTTCTTTATACTTTCACTATGATCCTGTGATAACGATAGGACTGGTAAGTGATCTTCACAGAACAGGAAGTATCAGACTATAACCAGGTTTTGTGATGACAGTGAAAGCTGCAGGATTTATTTATTTATTTCAAATCTATTTTTTTTAAGAGAAAAAAAAAAATTGAATAAAGTTACATTAACCATAAACTTTGTAGGGTACAAAGATTTATATCAAAATAACAGTTCTGCCAATAAAATATAGCAGTTTTCACTGAGACAAGAGTGGATCAGGGTTATTGTACAGTGGCTGAGCATCACCCCAAGTGTGTGGTCTTACCAAAAAGGGTTGTGCCACAAAGACTTCTCCCCTCTTAACCACAGGATCTGCAAAGGATTTAACTAGCAGGGGGTCTGTATGTGCTGGGACTCCACCCATCACAACATAGGTCCCAAATCCTGTATAAATGGATTGGATTGGCAGCACCACATATACACAGCTCATACATAGCTGAAATAGCTCTTAAGTTATTATATAGAATTGTATGGAGTAACGCTACTACTGCTCCATTCAAACAAGAGGACTCGGTGGGCACCTGTTTGTATGATCACTGGGGGTCTCACTGATCAAAACACTGTTCTGGGGATAATATCACTCCCTAATGAGAGATCACCTTCTCAGATGTATGGAGTCTTACAAAAAGCCTTTTTAGCGCCACTGGGGGGATTATGGGAAAAATAGGCAAATCTGTTTCCCGCATCATAGCAGTAAAGGCTTGTTGGAAAGTCAGGCATGATGTTCAAGGGAGCTACCCCTAGAGGGCAGCAAACAGAAGAAGAACTGTTTTCCTATTTTGATCATGGGAAAAATATACAAATCTGTTTCCCAAAATGTAAACACTTCTGCCTTAAAGGGGTTGTCCCATCTCAAGACCAGGGGATGAGCTGATCTCTCCACCCAGGACAAGTGATGTAGCTCCCTGATCTCGGGGGAGCTGAGTGCTCGGAGCAGCTTGTATTTCTGAGCTGTTTATCTCCCTCTTCCAGTTATCAGTCTGCTAATTGAATTTTGCTGATAAGGGCTGAGACACGGCGTCTGTTACCTCTGTATGTAAACAGACCTAAAACGGAGTATATTGCAAGCTGACTCTTGTTACTGTAGCATGTAAATTTGGGATTCTCATCACCTATCAAATCCAGCTCTGCTACATCAGCTTCATATTGTGCATCTTCCAGTGATACTGTGCTAATTTATTTACAACCAATCCCTCATTACTGAGTGCAAACATGTACTGCTATGAAGAGAGATAGCAGAGCTTTGCCTGGGAGAGAGCAAGTGAAACCCCGCCCACCAATTTACCAAGAAAACCAGGAAGTGAATAGAGCATACAGCCTGCAAGTTGGTGAACAAGCAAGTTGGGAATACCCTTTTAAAGTTATATAGAATTGAATGCAGTGGCACTACTACTGCTCCAAACAAGAGGACTTTGTGGTCCCCTGTGTATATGATCACTGGGGGTATCTCACTGATCAAAACCCTTCAACCTTAACCTGTGGATAGGGGATACACTCATTATAAACTACTAGGGTAAAATACTGTACTTACCCCCTAGATGCACACATATATATATGTAAATCCCAAATAAAGTCTCCTGGTCATGGCTTGGATTGATAAAGGACAAGATCAGTGCAAGCCGTCCTTGCGTACAGGCACACGTGGTATTACTTGCTAAGGCCTTTCTTCATTATACTTTATTGGCAGTGATTAGGATGTAATTATGTATCAAGTTCACCCAAATGCTCTGAACTATTTGCTGCTAATTGTTATGCTCGTGATAAGTCATTCTCGCTGCGTTATAGAGAAATATGCAAGCCACTAATAAGTTCAGCCGAAATTACTTCAATTAACCAACATTTATGTCGGTGGATTATAAATCAAATCTCATTCCTTTTCCCCCTTCTTTGACAGGAAACACGAAGTGTGAAAGTTGTGATTTTTCTTCTCGGCTGGTCAGACTATGTCTAACAAGTTTAACATCCCATTTTATTTTTAAAGCGGGAGGCAATATTTCATATTTCAATTTTCTTGCTTGAGTTCTTTCTTGGAAGCGGGGCAAGAAGTTATCAATTATACCTCAGGGAAGATATAAAGCCGGGATTCCTGACACTCACGCACCTTTACACTCAATTAGACATGTGAAATTGCCCAGGAAAATTTATTGCCGGTGTCAAACTAACTTTGGTCGTGGCATAATTACTACCATTTACTATACTGGAGCGGATAAATAAAAACATGGGCCTGTTATCTTCATTGCAATCTGGCACGGAGAGAACATGGAGTGCCGCAGCTCAGTCACGCCCGGCACATGCAACAAATCTTATGTTCCCTACAACATTTACATAGAAGTTACAAGTAACAGCAGATTGTGTAGCAGGTTGTAAAGCATTCAGATAAGAGCGGCGAGTGGGGGAGACGCAGCATTATGCATACTTACATCTCTAGACAAGAAACCATATGACAGCACTGTATATCAGGCATATAGCATAGATACTTGGCGTTACGTCCACTTCTCTAAGAGCTAAAAACCAGGCAACTATTTGGGTGCATGGCATGTGCTCTGGCATCATGGCTTTGGTACCTATAAGTTCATTCCAATGGGAAGAGGATTGGGAGGGGGAGGGGAGGGGGAGGGGAGGGGGAGGGGAGGGAGAGGTTGGAGCAAGGCCAAAATCCCCAAAACCAACCAGTCCCAGTTCCAAAGAAAACGAAACCACTCCAAACATTAATATACAGGAATTCTCATGGAGTTCTTTGGGCGGTGGGTCAAGCATGACAAAAAGGAATCATTTTTCATTTTGGGATTTTATTCTAATTTTCTGTACAATACTATGGGAATTGCCATCATGCCTGAGCACAGGAACAATAGTCCGATTCCAAATCATTAAGGTCAATGGGAGAGTTTTCTAGACATCCTCTATGCAGCGAAGAGGAGCAAATAAGCCGTGCCATCTATTGTCAGTACTGGGTGCCATGATGGCTGTTGTATGGCAAGATGTATAGCGGTGTTACTGCTAATGTAAAGGTATTGACTGCGCAAAAAGAAAACCCCTACAGAATTGAAGTGTTAATCTATTATTAGGACTCATGGTCAGAGTGAAAATTGACCAATCTCCATTTAAAAAAATAAATAAAAATAAAATACAGAAAATGTAATATTTTCAGGAGTTAGACATTGCGGTCTGTGACTCCCATTCTGCATCGTTATCATACAGGCTTTATTCTAGATTACTTCCTAAAATCAAGTTGGCTGTGTAGTCCGAACAGCATTTATAGGGTTACTTACAATTGGAAAAATCAATTCCCTATTCCCCATCTGAAGACACAAATACATAGTAAAGCCAACCATACTTTGTACATGGACAAATCTGCCCGTTCTGGATAAAATCTATTGTGTATGGCCACCTTAAAGGGGTTGTCCAACTGCTTCTTATATTGGTCACAAATTCTCAGGACAGAATACAGACTGTATGAAATGGAAATAGTGAAATAGTGAATAGGCATGCTTATGAAGAGGCCCCTTCGAATAGCCGATCCCTCACTGATCTTTTTATTCATGGCCTCTCAATAGGTCATCAATAAGAGAAGTTGGACAATCCCTTTAAAAGGTCAATGTGATAGCAAGCCAATTAACACGTTGACTTTGTAGGAATGCAAAAGGACTTACAAATTCCATACAAATGTTGAAATTCATATTAGGGAATACATATTGCCAATCTCCAATGTAATCTTCAAACAGCCTGCAATTGTCGCTTTATTTTAAATAGTAAACTTGTCTAAAATAATTAGCGTCTGTGATTTATATTCCGCTCTTATATTGTTGCACCCTGTACAATCCTTGACTACAATTTAGTTCAGATTTATTTACTGCAATTCAAACAAACTGTATTTCTGGATCTGAATCATCCTTCTTATCGTCATTACAAGGGTTGGTTCTGCCTGCGCGGCTGAATATAAAGATGTCAGCCGAAGAACTCGAGGAAAACGATAAAATGTGACTGCGTGTAATAAAGAAAAATAGCAACGTCCCTTTATTTGGAATATATGAATTTTCACAAAACCTGACAAATTTATTTGTGAAATAAAAGTGTTATTCAACAGTCAAAGAATATTTCCTTTGGGAAATGTAGTGTAATTTAATGTCTGACTCGTGAAGCCTGTGGTTCTGCGTTCAGCAAAATGTATTCCCATCAAATCCAGTTCACAGAGGCAGGCAGCTGGAGAGACAAGCACTTTGTAAAAGTCATTATCTGCTTGCAGTGAGCAATTGCCTTAGCACTAGGCTATATCCATCTGGATTTATCTCACTCCTCCACCTTTCTAAGGGAGCGGCCGGGTGTCAGCCGCACTTGTACAAGTTATTAAGACAACCACTGGTACAGATGGCAACAAAACAAAGTGACTTGACGGTGCTGGCCTCCTCACTCATTTACATGCCGACAACAACAGTGCGGCATTACAAGGCGCTACTTTGTAATCTTTTCAGCACATTCACACCTTATTACCCGTCCGCTAAATGTTGCCGGCTTCAAACACGCCTTCCCTTCCTGCCTTTACCACCAAGACGCTCCTCTGGGGAGTCAGATGGCGTTACAGAGCCTTGGGGCTATAGGGGACTATGGAGGGTTCTGCTAATTCAGTCTTGATTGCGTTAACCTCAAAGGTCATTTAATACCTTCCAGAGTATTTTATAGCACATTACTGCAATCCCCAATTTATGGCTCTATAAGAAGGATTCCAGAGACCAGGCTGAGAGGTCAACATATGTAAAAGGAATGTGTACAGGACTTCAAGAACCTGTCCCTAACCTATACAATCCATTCACAGAGGTTCAGAAGCCAAGTATTGTAGCGGTGACATAAGGCAGCTCATTCTAACAATACTGCAATGGTGATTCAGGGAAGAAAAAAAACAAAACACAAAAAAATGGATCTGGTCTTAAAGTCTATAGCAGCAGCTTAAGTTCATAAAGCACTAAAGCTGTATTTGGAAGTTGCATGTTTGGCCATATGGATATGTAATGTGAATTTGAGGCTATTTTAGACTGTAGTATGAAAGATCATTTGACAACTTGAGCTAATTCATATGTGCACCTTGACAGTAATGGAATCCCCATCCGTACTCACTACCTAATACTGAAGGCCCATCCTCAGCAAGACCCCATGCACATGGCATTATTAGTATAAAATGGAAGGCACTTGCCAAGATTTTAATTTTAGATCTACAATATGCCAGCTGCCAAGGTCTGCTATGCTTTTACATTATATCAAACACTAGAAACTAGATTCCAAAAGCCAAAAACAGACGTTTCTGTAGAATATTCTTGGATTTCTACAAACTGCATTGAGATAAATAAGATCATTGCAGTAATGCATGCAGTAAGGGCCATCATTGTGGCAGGGTATTCAGCACTGTACAGCTATACTAAAGGAAATTTCCCACCGGTGCACAGACCTAACAATACATGAACCATTGGAAACTTACCTCTTTAAAACATGGTGAAGGATTCCTAATTTGTTCTAGCATGGCCCACTTGACTGTAGCCTGTCTGATATTGCCATCGTATTCTCTGGAGCTCTGTGTGCCGCTTGGTGTGCCTCTTGATCGCTCGTATCCTGGCTCATTGAAGTATGGCTCAGATACAAGGATAAGGGACTGGACAGACACCAATACCTGCAAAAGCAAGGAAAGAGCAACTTTTGTTATAATAAGTAGTACAGAATGGCAGAGAATTTATTCTTAGGATAGACCAGTCACTATTAGATCACTGGGATCAGAGGCCCGACGTGTGTTTTAATAGGCTGGATCGTGCAGCAGACCCAGTCCATGTGGCGTTTGCTTTAATCGTCTTTTCATTGAGACGTCATTGTACCTCCCTATTCCTGCTACTTAACATTTTGTTCTCCTAGGAAAGATTTTTGGAAAAGCCGTCAGAACTCCTGGAGCTCTGACTACATGTCCTTTTAAAGGGGGGAGGGGGATGATGATGTGCACCTTTAACAACTGAACACCATCACAGTTTGCTCAGAGATGTAGTCAGAAATATGGATTACCTACGCAGCTGGCATGTGGACAGTGTGGGAATGTAATTCATGCACTAGCTTAACAAATGTATCCAAACTTGGAGCAAGACAGCTGAAATCATAAGCTCTTCTCCCATACTGCTTGGGGGAGCGTATAAGTCATCATTATGAGCAGATCTCTGGACAGACAGCTGGAAGTTCCAGCATGATATACATACTAAAGCACTATTAAAGTGAGGGAACAGCAATCACTGACAAATTATTCATTTGGGCCCAATTCCTACTGCAGTGTAACGCTATGCATGTGCCGGGCTTTACACATTACCATTTATCAAGCACACTTTGTCTATGCCCTGCTGGCTTTCACTTAGCCAGTACATAGACTTTCCAATGATATATAGAAGGGTTATGTAGAGATACTTTTTTGATTCTACCAAATCCATGTAGATTTAAAGAGGACCTTTCATGGATTTGGGCACAGGCAGTTTCATATACTGTTGGAAAGCTGACAGTGCGCTGAATTCAGTGCACTGTTGGCTTTCCCGATCTGTGCCCCGGATGAAGAGCTAGCAGTGCCGGCAACTTAGCTCTTAACAGTCAGAAGGGCGTTCCTGACAGTCTGTCGTTCTTCAAAGCAGCGCCTATCACGCTGTACAGTGTGAGCGGTGAGGAACGCCCCCTCCCCTCCTGATAATACTCGTCTATGGACGATCACTGTGAGCAGAGGGAGGGGGCGTTCCTCCCCACTCACTGTACAGCACGATAGGCACTGCTGTGGAGAAGGACGTTCCTGACAGAGTGTCTGAAACGCCCTTCTGACTGTAAAGAGCTACTGTACCGGGCCCGATAACTCTTTACCCGGGGCACAGATCGGGAAAGCCGACAGTGCGCTGAATTCAGCGCACTGTCAGCTTTCCAGCAGTATATAGAACTGCCTGTGCCCCAAACCATGAAAGGTCCTCTCTAAACATTTAGTTAAAATTTAAAAAAAATAAAAAATAAAATAAAAAAATACCGCCCCACCATTTCTGGTCAAAGTTTGCAAGCTAGATAATGGTGCTGGCCCCATGCCTGCACTTGGGATATGTCACTTCTTGTTAATGTGACCAGTACATTACTATAGGCACATTTCATTTGTACTGATGTCAGCTAAATACCATGACTTTACCAATACCAGGTACTAGCGCAGCAATGGAGGCCGTCCAAATCCTTGTGCTTGCATTAAGGATAGGAGCTCAATGTACATTTCTAACAAGAGGCTCGCCCCTGACAACTATTTTACGCTGCGTTGTTGGGGCTTCAGGAAGATCTTTTGAGCTTAAATTAAAAAGAAAAATGGACAGAAAAAAATTTGCCCAAAAGACTGGCATCATTTTAAATACCTGCAAAAAACTTGAAGTTTGTGGATTCCATTTCTCCTCTGGTCTCCCGTGCCATGTGTTTAGTATGCTTAAACAAACCTGAGGGGAAAAAAAACAAAGATCCTGAGAATTACAAGCTGTCCAAGCATCAAGCCACCATTAGAACTGTATGTACTGTGATGAAGACATGTAGCATAACGGGGCCTTTCCTATGGCATTGTTCTACTTTTCAAATTCAGCTAATTTTTCACCAAATGAGGGAAAACTAGGAAAAATAACCTTCTCTATTCCCCAATATAGATCCCTGGTTTATGTTGCATAGAGAAAATGGCTTCTGTTTCAGAGACTCTATAATCTGCATTTTTTTTTTTTAAACAGTTGGAATTCTCCATTTCAGAAATTTTCAGAAAAATTGTAAAGTCGACGTTCACTTTGCCCTGGATATCTTTCATGCAGACTCTGCCTCCTGCTGCAATCTAAGCTCAGTTTCTTCACTATAGCCAATAGTTGGGTGTATAAAGAGGTCTGCACCAAATATATCTGACTCGCTGTGTCTATGACCAGCCGCAATAGTAATGTATACAATCTCCCATGAAATAGTTTAAAAAAAAAAAAAAAAAAAAAAAAAAAAGCTTAAAACAATATAATAAAAAATTAAAAGTTCTAAATCCCTCCTTTCCCTAGAATACATATAAAAGTAGAAAAGGACTGTGAAACACATACACATTAGGTATCCCTGTGTCTGAGTGCCCGGTCTACTGAATATAGGGGATCTGCAGTGCTCCTGTTCCGTCGGGAAGGGGTTAATAGGAGCACTGCAGATACCCTATATTCAGCCAGGCTGAATTCCAAGTGGGGAAAAAAAAAAAAAAAAAAAAAAAAAGTGCTCAAGCTCAGGGAAGGGGCAGACAGACAACCAAAACACCCCCTCCCCATCCCCAGCACCTACTGCACCCAAAAACTACGACCATTTTAATTATTGAAATTTTCCAGTAGCTGCTGCATTTCCCCCCTCGGCTTATACTCCAGTCAATAAGTTTTCCCAGTTTTTTTGTGGTAAAATTAGGGGCCTCGGCTTATATTCGGGTCGGCTTATACTCGAGTATATACGGTAAATGTCATATAGGAGAATTGGCTTAATATAGGCGTCCCCGACAATAAGGGCATATTCACATGGCAGAATTTGTACAAGCTGAAAAATTCACCACCAAGATTTGAACCTGAATATTTCTGTTTGACCAAACTCTGCTGCAGAAATAAAAGAAATTTGCAATGAATTTTTCTGCCTGCCTTTCTTGTTAATGGAAGCTAATCACAGGTATTCTTTCATTTTTCAAGGGGAGAAGCCGAAGTGCTAGGATGCTATGGTCTACACACAGCTCCATAGATCTCCCCCATTTCTTTGGTCTTCGACGGCATTTGCAATATACACATCCATATCTGATACAGGCCAGAAACATAATGTGAACAGAGCCCGAGTGTAATTGATACACTTTAACTATTCGATGACTGGCCTCCTCCTCACAGCTGCACGGTTTTTCCGTTCTGCCTTCCTTAGCGTGCTAGCACCGACACAGAACGGATATAATAAACTGCAATAGCAGCAAGATTTCCAAGGAATTTATCCCTGGATAGCTGTCACCTGGAACATGAAACGCATTGCCAGCTCTATTTTTAATTGGTTTGTTAAACACTTGAAGGCCCGCTGTTCTGGAGAGACCTCGGTGATGCCGATACTCCCTGTAGCTTGGTGAGGTGCAGTTGAGGTATTTCTAAATATAGCAGAACAATGCATTTGCAGTCAAAAGATTCACCAGAAAGCGTATAGTCAGCAAGTGGGCTGCAGGTGCTATATTTGGACAGCTCAATCTAGTTAAATGAAGAAAATACGGGGAAAATACCATGTTACACATCATTAGGAAGACTGCGTGGGAGTGGGGGATGGGGACTGGTGGTGTGCGGAGGAAAGATTTCTGTTAGGAGCAGAAAATCTTATTATATAACAGCAGATTTGGCAGTGCAATGACCCTAATGAAGCGTGTGACAGTGTTATGGGTTTATTATCTAGTAATAGCGCCTCTATTCCCACCCAACATATAATAGAGAAGCCGGCAACATAGATAACGTCCAATGTCCTAATGGAATATAGTAGAAGGACATGAAGTATCTGTCATACACCGTTATGCCATTGTAACAGGATTACACCCATTCTATAACAGAGTGCTACACTATAGGTGGTACTTGTAGGAATAGTGCACAATACACTGGGGGTAGGATATGATAGATATGGGTTTTTTTTTAAAGTTTTCCCTATCACATTAAAAAAAAAATGGCACTTAAGGGTTACAGCAAATAAAACCCCAAAAACCGGTAAAAGTAACAAATTGAAAGACTTAGGAGCAAGTTAGGAGATAACTTGTAGGTCAGTGGAGGTCTCCGTAGTCAGACAGTCCTCTCCCTTCCCTCTCCATCAGGGAGAGCGGGAGACTTTCATCAGTTTTGAATGGAGTGGTGGCTGGACAGCTCGGACAACGTTCCATTCATTTCAATGGGAGCACCAGAAAAAGCCAAAAACGGCACCACTAGGATGAATTATGGAATAAGTTGCTTTGGTGGGAAAACACCTTTAACTGGATTCTACCTTTGCATGTTAAAGCAACTTTAAAAAGTTCAAATTTTTTTGATGGGAATCAATGTAGGCATATCTCATTTTTATTACTTCTAGTACAATAACATGTTCGAGGGGACATACTGTAGTTTTTAGCAGCAGCATTTTGGGGTTCATATGGTAGTGCGCTGACCAACTGAGATACTATTGTTCCTTTTGACAACAGTATCTAAGGGGTTGAAAGCCTAGTATCTGAGGTTTCTCTTATCCCAGGCATTAGGAAGAGATCTTAGCTGTCGATCACTGCTGGGTTCAGGCAATGTTCAGATAAGTCATCAAAGATTCTGAGCCCATGCGATCACCTCGCCTAATGTTTATGGGGTATTCCAAAAATTTTATACCGATAAGAGAAAAATCTGTAAGGTCAACGGCACATTAGTAGGGTCTAACATCCAGCACCCCCAGTCAGCTCATCTGAGTGTTGCAGCCCCTTTATTCAGACCTGACGGGCACAGCATTGTACAGAGCACAGCATCCTCAGCAGTGTTCAGTGAGCTGCAGAATGATTGACACTCGTATGGGTGTGTGACATTGCACATCCTATAGCCTAGGAATTGCTGTAGAAACTGTGCGTATATAATACTGGAGATTGTAATACCTTGCCATCATTGTAAAGGTTTGGATTAAACCTAACACTGTGTCCGCCTGTTGTCTCCAGATTCACAAGTGGAGGTGAATTTGGGTAATCTTGAGGAAAGTAGACATCAAATTCAAAACACCCGTTAGCATATGGGGTGTCTGCTGGTCCAGTTATCAAAACCTGTGGAAACAAATGCCACATAGAATGCATGAATCTGTGTTTCTTGCAAGTCTTTGCATCACTTATGAAAAACTGAACTTTTATATCTGAAATCTCAACTCTAGAATACAAGACTACACAAATGGTTCAATAACTTCTGCACCACCAGATCAGTTTATACAAGAGACTTGGGATACCAGAATGCATAAAAGCATATGGGAAGTTGTGATTGGTGAGGGGCTGGATACTGATCACTGGAACAAAGGAGCTAGAATACTCAGCCGTAAAACATCGGAGTCCCTTTGTTCTACGGATTTATAAAAAGTGCAGAATGTGCAGAGCGTAAACTCCATGTGAAGGCTCCCTATGGATTGTAAGAGACATAACAGTATCCTTCGTGTGTGCTCTATACACTTTGACCATAGAAACATTAAAATATTGGGTGTTGAGACCTACAGCGTTATGGATTTGAGAACTACATGTGTTCTTATAGCAACTTCTGATACCCTTGAGAAGAAGCATTTGGGATTACAGCATTTGCCATAACTTTTACATCTACAGAGAATACATTACCTTCATGATGTCTAGTCGCTCTTCATCACAACGGACAAAGACGCTGGATGAGGAAGACAGCGGTAAGGATGTAGAAAGGGTCACTGCCTCCTGGGCAAGACGTCTGGCTCGTGCTGCACTGTTTGCATCACTTGCGTTCTTCACCTGAGACATGTAGTGGTAATTGACTTTAAACATCAGCTTTCCGTCATCATCTTCAGACACCATCTCAAACGTATCTGGAAACACAAATGTAAAGAGTTCAGAAGCCATGACCAATTTATGATATGTTTTTAATGGACTCAAGAGCTGTCACCAAAAACCAAGAACTTACAATCTTAGCTCTACAAAGAACAGCATCCTAAATCCCTAGGATGGGGAAAAGTAATACGCATGCAAGACAACGGATTATTTTAGGTGCATGATAGACAATTACTGGCACTCACATGGTTTAGTGTGGTGTTATTTTCACTGCTGTAGGGACAGCACAACAAAAATGGTAGTACCAAGACAACCATTGACTATACCAAGATCAACTGTATTATGGAGTCTGTCCTTTTACCTATGAGAATAGTGCAGCATGATACACTAATTTTTGGCTTTTTTAGAGGAATCTGTGAGCTAGGCTGCCAATGGAGTTTCCAACACAGATGTGAACAAAGCCTTAGTTGGAATCTATCACCATTTATGGACATGAACCATAAATTTGTTTTGTTGAACATGAGTTACAGTATGCAACTAGTATTGGGCCTTATATAGCATATAAGTACTTGGAAACTATTAAAGGTTTTTCTAGGAGTTACACACTGATGAACCCTCCCTCAATCCTGATACCAGAGGCCCACAGATCAGGTGCTCGAAGCAGCAATGCTTAGGTGAGCACAGCTTCTACATCACAGGTCAGTGACATCAGGTTTATTCATAAAGTGCCCCCGCTTGCAGCTTAGTCCTCTTCACTGGCTGAATAATAAAGTGTTCCCCAGAGGGTCTACATCATTGTGATCTATGATGCTAGGGGCACATGCTTCCCAGAGCTCTGTTGGCTATAATGTATGTAATATGGGACAGTGGAGACACTGGAAAGCAGGGACTCCTTAGCATCATAGGTCACAGATGCAAGAGGTCCTGGTTTCCAGCCCAGATTCAGTCTGGGAAATGCAAGTAACACACCATTCTGATTTTACAGACAATATTTGCCCATGAGCAGGAGCCCCTAACTGAATAGCCAAAGACCCTATACAGAAAGTGTAGACTGTGCAACCATACAAGACATCTTAGCTATTCATGCCATCTTACCAGTATATTAAACAAGGATAGGAAGAGATCCCCCAGGAATCGTCCGACCGCACTTCCACAGGATAGTTGAATCAATGGCACCTCCACCAGGCTGATTTGACATCTGCACTGGAGCCTCCATTGGAGACTGTTGCAGTGTCCACCTGAAAATCAAAGGGGTCCATACCCTGAAATGTGCGTTTGATTGAACTATCCTGTGGAAGGGAGATCCTTTGATGATTCCTGGTGGATCTTTTCCGGTCTTTGTTTCATATCTACAACACTCTTGGAGGTCCGGACCCTGCCGCTCCAAACACCAGAGAAGAACCCCCCCACCAGTCGGTTCTACCACTGTTACAGCAGTTGTGAATTTTTCACGACTCCCAAAAAGTGAGAGTCTACTTATTGTTACCACCGTATTGGTTACCATGAAGTACTTCACTATATACAGCTTGGTGCGGTTCTTTTTACTTCTGAGATCTTACCAGTATACGCATTCTAAAACACATTGACTGGCACAGTAAGAAAAAAAGTGCCAAAACTGTGTGACAATCTGATCACATCTTCTCCATTAGTGAGTAAACCAAGACATCTGCCACTGAATGTATGTACCGTCTTACAACAGAGCTAACAAGATGTTGTAGAATTGGGTCATTCTCCGAGTTCCCTTTGTTAGCGAATCTCCAGAGAACTGGGTCACACCATGCGTTCCCATTGTTGGAGAATCTCTAGGGATCTACTGCTTAAAAGATGGCATCAAACACATTTGATGAAGGGTTTGATAAATTACAGAAAAGTGGTTTAAACAACAGCTTGTCTCTAGAATACTAAAAGTGAGCATGAATTGGAAATCCAGAGATACTATGTTGGCTTCTAGCCTCAGTTTTAGGGACGTTCATACATGTGATTATCTGAAGATACTCAGGAAAGTCAGGGTTATTATAGTTTACTATACAATGAATGAAATTATTTAAAAAAAAAAAAAAAAAGTTGTGCTGCCAGGACCTAAAGACACCCGAGTCCTGCTGTCCCTGTCCACAGAGTGCTAGATTTCCATATATCCAGTATACCTCAGAGGAAAAGCCATCGAGCACTGGACAAGGGCAACAGGACATTTTTCTTTAACATATGTATTGAATCAAATAATAGAATGAATAATTTTCCTATTTATCCTATACTGCCTGTAAAAGGTCACAGTCTTCTTTATAGAGCGTATTATCCTGGACCAAAATATAATGAGCATTATTTAAAAATTGCGCTTTAAAATGTTCCTGCCACTAGAGGTTTCAAGGTAATTTGCAGTTCACCGTTACTAGGGACGTTATGTCCATAGATTCCATTAAATAGCAAGCACTACAGTGAGTGGACGGAGGAAGGATTGGTCTCTTCACACAGAAGTATCCGCCCCTCTCCTCAATTCACTAACCGCTTCCACTGTGCACTGGACTGAAGATTCTGCACATCTCTCAGCTTACAATGGAAGAAGAGTCCTCCATGTACTTGTATCTACTATAGGCGGCTTGGGTGGTTACAGTTTGGAAAGCTGCTTTCTATCTGAAGAATATCTCAAGTACTTCTAGACTGCTCTTTTCCTGAGTAGCGGCTTGCCTGCATTTGCAGTCTAGTGTAGATGGATCTCATGCTCACTTTGGCTGTTCCCAGCAACGTGTTTACTGTTGTACAGTTACTTCTGGCACAATTACATATAAATAAACCAGTATGTATGAATGTATGGAGGAGGGGGCAGAACTACTTATTATACATGCTCACAGCCTCAGACAAAAATGTAAGATGTGCTGCAGCCATAATGGTGATATTAGCAACTGAAAACGGATTCGCATTCTGTACTTTGGCTGTATAAGCCTTCAGACATGATGTCCTAAAAAGACCCTGCACACACTTTATTTTAAAGGGTACCCAAGTTTTCATTAAAAGTTGGTGTTCAAATAAGTCATCCACTAGACAGTGCTGGAACCCCCAATGCTCCTTCAGAATGGAGTAGTGGCACCAACAGAATTCTTTGGGATAATATATTGCTAAATACCACAAAAAGGTGAATATCTATCCATCTATCAGAGCAAAATTGGTAGTCCGGTAAATGCTTCCCCTCTCCCCATCAAGAATAAATGCAGAATTGCTTTCATGTGTATGGTTAAGTCAGGAGGATCAGGTGTCAGCCCAAGCTATAGAACGTGTATACCTATACACAAGTAGCATACAGACTTCACAGATACACTAACAATTCCAGTTAGTTTCTATCTTTATGTATAAATATTACAGCTCTAATGGAAGAACATAATGTAGGCAAAAATTTTAGATTAAGAAAAAAAAAAAAATTTCTTCAACATTACATTTTCTTACCAAATTGGAGTTTCTTCATGACAGCAACATATTTCTCTTCCAAAGACCGTAAGACTGAAAATGGTTTAGACTTCACAGAGACCT
Organism: Leptodactylus fuscus; assembly: GCF_031893055.1. Lineage (NCBI taxonomy): Eukaryota > Metazoa > Chordata > Amphibia > Anura > Leptodactylidae > Leptodactylus > Leptodactylus fuscus. The sequence goes on from NC_134267.1 coordinate 44,862,615, forward strand.
TCTTGGAAAATTCAGCCATCTTCTTTTCTGAAGGATAAGGAAGTGAAAAAGTGATTACTATCAAATTTGTCAACAACTCAAGGTACAAGAGGGGAGATTGGCCTTTTCTCATGTACCAATTTTAAACAGTCGCCTCTAGCCACAAATGGGATTCACTTATTTTTTCCGGGGGCTCTACTACCTTGATTTGCTTGCCGGAGGCTGGTGGTGGCGGCATATACAATCTCTGCTGTTCTCTGGATGTCTGGCACCAACAAAGTTAGTCCTTCTGGCTCAGGATCTGATGCATCTGGTTTCACTCCAGCTTTGGCCTTATCTTTCTTTGACCTATGAGTGTTGGGGCAAGCAATACAAAAATAAATACATACATACATTTCAAACTCAACCAAGACATACTAACGTTCATCTAAGAAGGGGAGTATACAAGAGAGAATTGGGTTGAATTTTTTTTTTTTTTTTGGGAGGGGGTCAGGTAAGTCACAATCACCCAAATGTAAGTGAAGAGGGAAGACTGGTGGGCTCCATCACATCATGTAATATTGCCTAAACCTCTTTAAAAAGATATGTTCAGATATTTAGGGATGGGCCACAAAAGCCTAATTGGTGTGGGGCAAGCTTTTGGACCCCCACCAATTAGTTGTAGGCAAGCAGGTACTGCAGTCAGCTGTACAATACACAACACGGACCTGAAAGCAATAAGCACTATACAAGGATAGGGCCGGGCACTTACAGTTCTGGGGTTGTGTATAGTATGAGCACTGAAAGTTGCCCTGTACAGGTGACCGGCTTGAGGGCAGGGGAGGGCTTGCTGTAGGCCCCCATGCCCAAATACTTACTGCCTATCCTAAGGCTAGACCATAAAGGAGTTATCCAGGATTTAGGCTTTTAAGGCTGAAGCCACATACTGTGGAAAACCGTTTTTTGTTGCGTATTTTGCTGCGGTTCTTTTAGCCAAAACCAGGAGTGATATTTGCAGAAAGGAGAAGTTTGCAGAAAAATTTAAATTTGGTTGTTTCATGCGTTGGGTGGCATAGGGTTCTGTAGTTGATAAAGTAGAAAAAAAAAACCCTTAAAAGTAATCCAGCATGCTATAAAAGCAGACCTTTATATGGAAAGTAGCCACAGCAAGCAGACCGTAGCCTTCCATATGGCGTAATCTAGGTACATAATACTACAAAGCATCCTGTCTCAGACGAGTCTTTAAGCAATATAAGTTTGGTGGTAGCTCTGATTTTACAGCCCAAATATATTTCTCAGATCTATACCCTGTCCTCAATAGCGCTCATAATATTCCTCTCACACTATGGAACATTTCACATTAATGGACCAATAAAAAGAAAGTGGTTCCAAGGCCATTGCTGGACACCTCCTGTTTGGCCTGAAGAAGACACCTGCCCGATGTCTAAGCACGTAGCCTTGTCACCACTGTCACTGGAACCGAATAAACACGGCCTTCCAGCCTGTTACTTTTTGCGTTGCATCCTTCCACTGCAGGGCTCTGTACAATTTCCTGTTTTTTGGTTTTTTTTGCACCTCATTTACATTTCACATTAAGCCATTTAACATCTCATTTATAGAGAGTTGAAGAAAACCAAAAGCAAAGATGGGGATAAGATACAGACTAGGTGCAGGTATTGCTGACCTCTGAGCCACAGTGCTGCCCCCTAGAACAGGGCAAGACAAACTAAGTTCATGGATAGTAGGATGCCTTTGTGAAGCTTGATGGAAACCTGTCTATACGGATAAAAAGATGCCACAGATAAAATTACCTATACTCCGGGATTATGACACTGTTCCCGCTATCTCAGATGAAATTACTAGAGAGGTACAAAGTTTGTGAAATGCTGAAATATTAAATTGCTGCTTTAGGAAACGCGGAGTTATCAAATCTTGAAATCTTTGGGGTAGACGACGTGGTCACAAATCACATCAGCATTACGGTATATCCTCAAATCGCATTATCAGTACATTTGCTTGCTGTATGATTAGGTGGAGAACCCATGAGGATGATAGAAGACACCGGCAAGGAGTACAGCCATCGCCATGCGACCAGCTATAAATTATATCAGCGTATTCCTTCACAACCAGCTTTCCCCGTTTCCCTGCGTTCAGCACATTATCTGTTTGCTGATCTACGAGACTTTTGAGGCATTTTCCTAGAAATCACAAACTAGCATCTGTCAGGACATCTAATGCACACAAAGTTTGGTGAGCTAGATGGAAAAAAAACAATAGTCATGTCAGCTTTACATAAGGTGATCAATAGTACATTGTCGCGTGCCTTGTAATTGCACTATTCAGCCTTTACGGAAATCTGCAGCAAGCAAGCCATAAAATACAGAATCCGTAGCCTGACGCTTTTCTGTCCAATTTGGCAATGGTCGTGAAGCGGTGAGAAAGAGACACTGCAGTATTTCCTCCGGTGACAAGGGATTCATTTGGCAAAAGAGGTTTTTTTTGCATAGAAACAAACAAATATGATGGGGGATTAGACTAAATGAATTAATTGGCTAACATGCCCCTTTCTCCTAGCGCAGCACTTTTCTTTACAAGTACGGTCCACAGAATTTCATGCCAGCAAGCACTTTCTTACCAACCCCTTCTCTTTGTAAGCAGATAGCTGGTACAGCAAAAAGTAGCTTACATCTGTCTCTTGAGATCAGACAAGAATTATATTTTGCCTTGGGATTAAAGAGAAAAAAACAAAAAAAAACCTACAAGTTTTGTTTATACATCACAATAAGAAAAAAAAAAAATATATATAAAAAAAAAAATTTCCTCGATGCTGCGGCTCCTTCACTTGGCCCAGCGAGAATCGTTCTCCGTATAGCAGAGGATTAATCATCTTCAAGCCTTTACAATGGGCTCTGGTATGATCCGTCACAACAAACAGCGGCTACAGAAGAGTTCTATTTATTTCTTGTTCCATCCGCGGCTGTATCACGGCTTGCTTCCAGATTACCAGCCTCTACTTTCTAAGAGTTTTTACTTTTTGACGGTTTCCAAGTTTGTTTTTTTCTCCCTAGGACGAGTTTACAGACAAGCTTTGGACATTCAGCCCTCAGTACTAGCCCCATGGCTATGAAAGTATACTGTACAGCACAGCGATTCTGCACTGAAGCCCCCTTGATGGTTTTTCCATACACAGTAGTACCCACCATTCATTTTTCAACAGAAAATTTCCTGTTTTTCTCTCGTGTCAATTGCAGTAATCTGTGGATTGCAATGTAGAATTGTAGGTACAGTAAAAATAACCAAGCCATACCTTAATCTGTTAGTATAGGTGTCAACACAAGTTTTCATTTTTGCTAGCAGAGTCCCCACAGATGTCTGCGACTCAGATTGTTCCTCCTCCTCTTCTCCATTAGCCCCAGATAGAGGAAGCAGTAGAGGTACCAGGGCTACACATGAAGCAATGGCTCGGAGTAGCTCCAGCAAGGCTCTGTACAGGGGCACGTGTCTAGCCATGTCCAGCACTAGAAAAGAAGAAAAAACAAAAACATTCAGCTTTGTATATGAGGATCACAGCAATGGACTGAATACATGCGTTATCATTGGCGCTGGGAGTCAGTGAGCACTTGGGGGGAGGGGGGCGGTAAGCAGTACAATAGGAATTGGGTTTTTAAGAGATTCCAGTTCAGAACATTAGGTTGCTGCTCTTTGGGAGAAGCTGCCACATGAAGTTCTGGCTGCAGAATAACCACACTCTGTATTCACTTAGAACGAAGGGAAACACAACGTAGGGGCCAATTCTCAGTTTTAAAAATAACCCATATTCCGTGTTACACTTCTGTATAAGTGAAGGAACCAGCAACCCCAGACCAGAGTGTTGCTGTGCCATGGCCAGAACACTAGCAGCACCCAGAAAGGAGCCCAAAACCCAACATATAAAATGGAAATCTTACTCAAAAACGCACAGATACAGATCTAGAGTTAAAGGGGTTGTCCCATCACAAGGATCCTATCTATACTGCTAGTTAATGTGGATGTAAGACTTTTCCTAAATACACTGCTTCAGCAAAGCTGCTTTGTTTGTCCATTATCTTACTTTATTCAATTCTTTGTGGCCACAGCCCTGACTTAGCTGCTCATGAGTCAAGTGATGTATCTGCTGCTCTCAGGGGGGAGGGAGGAGGGGCTAAGTGCAGGGAGCGAGCCTGTGTATCTAGCTATTCCTGTGTCTACACCACGTGACCTAGCTTCCTGTTAGCAGATATGGGAGAGGAGCTACTTTCATTTCTTCTGTTCTCCCAGTTATCAGGCTAGCTAATTCAATTGTGTTCATTATGGCAGAGACAGGTAGTGTCTGTATGTAACACAGAATGGAGTTGCTGCTGCCTGTACTTCATAGTCCAATATGGGTGGGCAGAGCTACATGTTAATTTGGGGGCAGAGCCAGCCAAGAAACCAGGAAGAAAAGATTTTACAGCAGTGAAGACTGGCGAGTATGCGACGTGGGAATACCCCTTTAACAGAGGTTCTGCTAATTTTACAGTGTGAAATACCATCACAAGACAAAAACGAAATCATATATATATTACATATAAATAGTAAACATTTTTCAATGACTTCATTTTTGTTTGCTTTCTTTTTTTGCGCTACAGAAGTTTGGGTTCATGTCTGAAATTTCTCGGAAGTATACAAGAGAGTAACGATCCTGAATGAACAATTGGCTGACATCGGGGAACAACAGTATATTTAACTGCACAACAAATGGTTATAAGACATAGCTTAGCTGTCACAAAACCTACAATGGTCCCTTGTCTGGAAACAGATTTGACAGGAGAGAAACATTCACTTATTACACAATTTGTAATGTCACTTCTACACAGTATTAGGATATAGTCACACTTTCATGATTTGAGGTGTTAGGCCAGGACTGTACAGTATAAGACACTATCCATACATATAATGGTATATAGGTGGTTACAGTAAGATTTGCGAAGCATTACTACCCACAATACAGTTCATGAATCAGTAGGAGGATGCAGTCAGTTTTACAGGCTTGCGGAGGCAGGTGCTAGCAGTTTGCCTTCACCATGCGATGACCCTGTGCAAGTGGCTCTTTCCTCTTTGCCTCAAGCACCACAAATTAAAAGAATACAGCCAAGAAGAAAGTGGTACGTGCAGCACATGGTAGGATTTTATTACATGCCATTACACAGGTAATCGATACCACCAACATAGGCTGCTGTCATGGTCCTGCGAAAGATATTTAGTCATCCACACTCATACCAATATATGAAGAAAGAGGAAAAGGGGGAGGAAATCAATGCAATACCATGGTTACAGAAAATAAGTACACCTATTAGACTATTATACAAATGCTAGTAGAGGGATCCTTTGTAGAATGGCATAGTGACCAGGTAAAGAGCAAAACAACATCGAATGGATAACACAAGTTGGTTTTAATAGATGGTGGACCTTGCTCATTAGTAGTTTGGCTGACATAAGGTCAACAGATGTTGGATGGGTACAAATGTTTGGAAATTTCCTCCCTAAGGTAGAATCCACTGCCAGGAACTTATTCCCCTTTCCCAAATGAGGACAGTAAAGGGTGATCATGATATTTTTGGGGGGATGGAAACAACGTCATTTCCATCCACAAACAGAAGAAGAAAACCGTTGCCCTATTCAGTGGGGCAGAGCATATAGAAGACCGGCCTCAACCCAACCATTACTTTTCAGTAACCGTCTACCTACTAGGAGGGTAGAGTCATAGAAAGGCTTTACTTTATCAGGGGCAAAGAAGATTCCAATGCTTTAAAAGGGAGTCTCCATCTTGGGCACTTATGACATGCCATAAACCTTTGATAGACGTGGGTGCCACCTCTGGGACCCGTGCCAGTTTGCCAATCGTGTTTTCTTAGTAGAGAGCAGGGAATGAGCGCTACTTCTAGTGGGGGCTCTGCGAAAAACAAAAGAGCGGGCACAGTGACATTCAACATGCCCAATTCTTCCCTCACCAACATCCGCTATACAAATGTCTGCAGGACATTTAATAAATACACAATAGATGGTCGGATACTCTTGATAAAACTGGCAGGGGATCGTGTCAACTTAAGTCTAATGTGTAATGTAACATTAAGCCCTTTGTATTTTGTAAGTACTGACTAAAGCCAAACTGGAGTTGTCCTCTAGCTCCCTTTGCTATGCCCTTCAAAAAAGTAAGATGAAGTCTTTTACTTTACTTTGGTAGAGTTGGAAGGGACCTCAAGGGCCATCGGGTCCAACCCCCTGCGAGTGAAGGTTTTCCTAAATCATCCCAGCTATATGTTTATCCAGATTCCGCTTGAAGATTTCCATTGATGGAGCGCCCACCACCTCCCGTGGCAGCCTATTCCACTCTCTCACCAAGTCTCCAACCCAAGTAAAAGAAACCTACAAAAAAAAGGCCAAACCCTTGATTGAGATCCTCTGTGCCTATGGCCACGTTATTGATGGTTGCACACAACAGGCGGCCATGAATGAACGGAATGGGCAGCGTGCAGGCAGCACACAGATGTCACCTGTGTGCTGGCCATTCACCGGTCATGTTTTTGTGCCCTTCATTCAAGGAATAGGAGCTGCGGACACAGGGATGCAAAAGTCGGACAGGAATAGGAACTGTTCCATATTTTGCATCCCGTACGGTCGGCCCGCAAACGTGACCGTGTAATTCATGGTCATGTGCATGGACCCATAGGAATGAATGGGTCAGTGTACTATCTGAAAAAAATATGGATAGCAGACTAACCATTCATACAGTCATGGGCAAGGGGGCCAAGTTAGTAAGGCTACTACTTTGGGAAAGATCCAATCTGCACATACAAGCTTTTTATGTTGAAGTAACGTTCCATTCAAAGTAGTGATACCTAAAAATGTCACAGTGAAAAAGGAAGGCAATCACTCATGTCCCCAGAAAGCCTGACACAGGATATCCCTTCATATATTTTATTCTTGATCACTAATACAAATTGATTTCCCCATTAGCTGCTCATTCTCACAGCAACAGAGGGTAACCGGACAGAAAATTACCTATGCAAAAATTGAAAGTTCTCTCACCTTCCATGCCCTCATTTACTGGCATTAATAAATTAACTCCATTAAACCCAAGACTTATTTCACCCACCAATCTGTAGAACCAAAAGTTTCATAAAGATGACCAGACGCATTAGAAATGTTGATCAAAGTGATTGATTTAGATTTCAGACAATGGTTGGGTAGAATATTCTCACAGCACTCCATTGTACACAATACGGTAGATTGGTAAATATGTGCTGCCTTATGGTTCCTCTTGGCATGGCCCTAATAGACAACAGTATTTCACAAACTTATTAAAAAGGACAGAGCTGTTTGACCCCATCAGGCGTGTGTACCAAGAGAATAAGGTCTCCTACGTCACTTTGTATTGTTTGATACTTACAGTATACAGTATACTTCGCTATGGTTCACTAGAGATATGGAGGGCCTTGCCGTATAGTCTAACTTTAATATTATTTATTCAGGGATCACCAGTTGGTGTAAATCTGCTTCCACATGGAGCACCTTATGTGGTTATAGCTGAAAACCATTCTGGGGCCAGCAATGCTTTTGCTATTATGCAAGTGAAAAATCAATTATTTTGGCCGTCATTACAAGTCACGTGGTAACCACAAAACCGGCAAGAAATGATACAGCTGAGATTGGTGGCTTCACTAACGTAATAGCACCGGTGACCCAAGGACTGAGGGCAAGTTCACATGGGCTTTTTTGGTCAGGATTTTGAGGCAAAAGATGGCTCCCATTGAAATCAATGGGAGATGGTCAGTTCTTTTTTCCAGCAGTCGTTTGTTACGGCTCCCAGAAAAAGAAGCGACATACTCATTCTTTCAGGCGGATTCGCCTCACGGATTCATTTGGACCTAATCCGAAGCAGAATGTGCGACTGGAAGCTGATGCACAGCACCGGTATCCAGTCGCAGCTACCCATATTTTTGTCCTGAACCTGAGGCAGAAAAAACCCTGTGTGAACTTACCCTGAATGCGGCTATAGCTGCATCAGATGCATTGCATGGCAGCACCCTCAATGACTATGAACAGCTTTAGATATATTTGTGGACAATGAAATGTTTACAGATTGATTAAAAAAAAAAATTCCAATTATTGGGAAGAATTTATGGATATCCGCTTAACATTTTATTTCATTTTTTTAAAATGTAGATTGTGAGCCCCACATAGAGCTCACAATGTACATTTTCCCCCATCAGTAGGTCTTTGGAATATGGGATGGAAATCCATGCAAACATGGGGAGAATATACAAACTCCTTGCAGATGGTTTTTTTTCCCTTGGCGGGATTTGAACACCAGGACTCCAGTGCTGCAAGGCTGCAGTGCTAACCACTGAGCCACCGTGTGGCCCCTTCCTCTTAACATTTTAGAGCAGCCATCTCCACCATAGGTGCTGAGCCACGACAAATAAAATATGGCCGTACTTTGCTTGTGAAGACCCTCCCCTGTGAAACCTTTTTTGGATACAAGTTATAAAAACAACAACAAAAAACTTAATGGGCCGTTAAATAGATAATATTGAGTAGCGCTAACTCCTTTTTTCCAAATCGTTTAACAATCTGAACACGGCTTAATTGGATGCGGACGACAATCCGCTTACACCGAAGCCACATAGAGGAGATTGTTCATATGCTCATAGTATTTAATGCAGAACGTGTTGCTAACGCTGGCAGAGGCCGGGCACTGGTTATTTCTCAGGGATCAAACCATTTCAGCTTTGTATTATAATAAGAATAAATCCCTAACAAACCAGTCTCATCTTCCAGGCTGGTATCATCCTGGAGTTAAGAAACTCATTAAGATTGCGAGTTGTGTAATAAGGCGGCACAGCGGGGCCACTTGCATGAGCAACACAAAGGTATAGCAGCTACAGTACACTATGAAACCACAGGCACGGTACAATACAAAGCCTTCTCATTTCTAATTAAAAGCCTTAAACTCTGCACAGTTGCTATAGACACATAAAATAGCTCAGGTAGTTCGTTTCCTGAAGGGCTCAGCTTTTCCTCCTACCGTTGCTAAATTATTCAGCACTGCAGGCTTTCCCGGCCCCCATCGCTGTACCTTTCCAAACATATGAATGTGGTTGTGTGCGCTTCTGGCCATCATGTCACTTCTATGCGTTTTATGCTCTGCTGCATTTTAAACTCATAAGTCACGACTCTTCGTCACAGGCGTTTGCCGAAGTTTGTCTAAAACATCCAAGATTGTGGCTCCCAGGGGCTCAGCTAATGTCTAGTGGCAGTCACATAGGGTTTGCCAACTTCTACTGAGGAGTGCGAACAAAAACACAATTCATCATAGCCAGAATAAAACCACACACACCAAAATGCTAATACAAAACAGATCATTTACGCTACCAATGTAAATCAGACAACAAGAAAGATATAGCAAGAGCTAATTAAGTAAGAGGATCCTTAATACTACCCAAAGTGCTCCTGGTCAGACCGACGGGCTGAGCATCAATGTTACACACTGGACAAAGCGGATCAATGGCATCCTCTACTAGTGACCTTATGTTATCTCAGACTGGAGAAAGCTTTACTAAATTCGTAAACCGGTTGTGGACCAAAAAATAAATAAATAAAATATAAATATAATAAATATATATATATATTTTTATTATTCTGTTTCGCTCTCGATTCTATATATGGAGAAACAAGATCGTGACAGTTTCTTCTTCTGAAATAAGGTGCAGAAGTGGTAACTGTTATAAAACTGAATAAAACACAGGGATTAGCTGACATCTGTCAGGGATTTGTCATGAGTGGCCCACACAGTCACCGGTGGCACTTAAAGCCCATTGACTTATCCACTCTGTTGTGCTGTTGTGTCCATGGACCTGTTGAGAAAATTAGGAAGGAAACCAACAAATCACAGATTAAAGCCAAACATTAGTACTGGGATTTTTAGAAAGAGGAGAACCTTGTTATAAGGGTTGCTATGCTTATGTGTCACGAAACAGCCATGACTCCGTGTGGTTCCATCGCACAAGAGGAACAGCCAATAATCCCCAGCGACTTATGGGTCTGGTAGGTCAGTTGACGAAAAAGAAACTTTTTTTTTTTTGAATTTTCCAAAGGGGCTCTTAATTGACACAGATGTAAACAAAAAAAAAATTAAAAAAATATGAGTACGGCAGCCTGAAATAAGCAACAGTATGGTGTGACTTCTGCCAAAAAGCTTTTCTTCTGACCGCATAATGGCAATCCAATTGTTATGACAATCTAATTATTAGAAGGGTATAGAGGGAAAAAAAAAAAAAGAGGAAGCGTTGCATTGTTTTCTCTCACAATTAAAGTGGAGAGCCACTAAAAGGGTTGGCAACTTAGAGGACTTTTCACCACCTCCACCAATGTCAGTTCATGGTATCATTTAATAGCCGCCATTTATTCCAACACACTTCTTTAGTTCCCACCGCCGCTGTGAAATAGGTGCCATTAGTGTTGGTGCCTGACGCGCTGTTTAGGCTCTGCACTGTCAGGTGGGCGGTATCAGAGAAGAGAATCGCACCTTTTGCCTGCACCTGTCTGACACTGGCTGCCTCTTAATCACACTCCCCTTCCTAACGAAGTAGCACATCAGGAACAAACCAACAGCACTGATTGCTCGGGAAGGGTGGGGACTAGAGGGGAAAAGAAAAAAAAAAATCAAAAAAAATAAAACAAAAACTGATGAAAAGTTCAGCTGCCATTTTAACAGCTGGAAAGACCCAGCAGTTGGTGAAGTGGTGACAGGGCCTCTTTACAATGTCCTCTGTTATGCAGAGTTGGGAAGTGCGAGTTTCTGCATAGGAATCCCCTTCTATACATAGTGCCAGACGACACGTTCACTTCATCGTAAGGAGACGTTTACTTGATAAAGCGCACGCACGCTAGACTTTATCCTGGTTTCCTACAGAGTGGAGCGTGACCACCATTTTGCAGCATTAGTTATTCTATACACAGAAAAATATCAGTCTTTCCAAAGTTCTACCCTGATAGACTGCAAGGACAATAAGATGAATCATTGTGACAGGCCCAAATAGATTTAATGAACAGAAATAAGTAATATATAGCACAAAGATTTTGCAACTGCAACGAATGGTTAGAAGTGTCTGCTATGATTAGCTCCAATATTATAAATCATGTCACAAAGGAAATTAAACAATTCACACCATTTGCCACGTTCACAAAGCATCTCAATTAGAAAACCAGAAAGCCAGAAAGAACATGGCTACCCAATGACCAGATACTGGAGAGAGCGCGCTTTATGCTACTTCCTACTATTATAAATGGGAAAGTTTGTGTGTTTGGATGTTTGTTAATCACGCAAAAACGGCTGAATGGATTGGTATGAAGTTTGGCACATAGATAGTTTGTAACCTAATTTGTGGCAAAATTCTAAAACAACGACGGCTATGAAGGTAGCCAGAAATCAGACGTCTCAAGCAGAGCTCAGAATGATTGAGCAAGCTAAGCATCAAGCGGCTCTTGGAGAAGCCGAAACGCCGGAGCAGACGAATCATCGACGCCAACAACGCACTCATATGGCATCCCAGCGAGCTGCTGAAACAATCACAGGCACGGAGCAAGGAACAAGTTCAGCAGCAGGCCAGCTTGATAGCTGCCGAAACGCTGGAGCAGGTGAACTATCGACGACAGCAATTTGCGTATTGTTGGTGTTGATCCGCTTATATTCAGAAGAAAAAGTTACAGACAGAGACTAGTAGCAAATAAAAGTAAAGTATATGCAATTTAAAAGGGAGAGGCACGTGGGTAAAAATCAGATGGCTATAGCAGAATATATATGGGGACCGAGAGCCTGTTCTGTCTACCACAGCGTTTATAGTTAGTCCAGTCTGGATCACAGTGCTCCACTTTTGAACGAACAATGGGATTTACGTAGGTTACAAGAGATGACAAAACATTCAGTGCTCTATGACTGGAGGATACTCAATGCAAGAAGTCCTTAGGCTTTACAACAGCACACAATTCTCTTTAGCTCCGTTTTTCCACCACAACATGTTTAAAACACAGATGCCCAGATTTATTATCTGACTTGCTTAGAAAGTGGCCAAGAATACACATTTTTGGAACCTCAACTCCAGTGCCCAACTTTAAAAAAAAAAAAAAAAAAAAAAAAATTTATAAATATTTTTAACACAACAACAACACACACGATCCTCTAATTTTGAGCGAAGGGTGGGCCAGATACAAATTTTGTTGCACAAATTAATCTGTGATCTGAATAGGGTTTATAAAAACCCATGTACAGGAGCAAGTCTCTTCTTTAGATGTATAGAATAGATTTTCTACGTCAGATATGCACAAGGCCATAGTGATTACGTTACCTCTATACTTCCTCTATTATTTTTAGGGGTCTCCTACAGAACGGAAAAAAAACAAAACAAAACAAAAACAAAAAACCCCGTAGCAGCTTCCTCAATTTCATTGTTATTTTAAACCACAAGATTCATTACAACTAGAGGCGCCTTTGCAGCACGCCTATTGAATTAACATGAAGCGCCGCTGTGAGATCTACAATGTGGCTGGCAGAATATTAAGCAGCCCGTCTGCTGATCTTGTGAAGCTTCTTCTTGATCGATCCCGATTAGCTGTTAATTTCTACTCCTGGAGTCCGTACAATATGCTCCACTTGTGAGCCAAGACAATTGGAACCAAGAATCTGGCTTTCAGATAAGACTTTATAAAGGTGAATTAATACTGTGCTAGTTTATATAATAGAGACATTAGGTAATATAAAGGGAGTGCACAATATTAAGAAACAGGGACTGCTTAGCAATCCTAGAAAACCCCCCACAATATGTTAGCAAAAGCCTCGGTACACATTGCCTTCAAAATTATATGTCAATTCTAGGCAGTTATCAGTACCAGCCTCCATAAAGATCACTGGGACATCTTAGAAGGTGGTAGACTCCTTTTAAGGATATTCAGCTGTCACCAATATGATGTTACAGATCACAGTACAACGGCAAACACCAAACCTGTGTTATGTAAGTCACTTTTGGACAAAAACAATTTTGAAGCTACACGTAAAATGATTAGGGGATAATATCTGTCCTTGAGGAGAGATCACCTTCGCAGGTGTAAGGAGTCTTACAAAGCCCTTTTCGCTCCACTGGGGGATTATGGGAATGATGGAATTAGTGCACTGGGGGTGGGCCATCACCTCCCTGGAGCACTGCTCTTGCCATAGAGACTACAACCATCACCTGATTAGTCAGAGTTGATCCTCCCACTGCTGACATCTCCCACCCACCAACTACCTTCAAAGTTTTTCACCTAATTTATAGAGTGACATTACAGTGATAAAAATATATACCTTTGCTATGTGCTCCGTAATAGTGGCGGCAGTTGCATATACAGGGGGCTGGGGGATTAAATTCCCATACTCATCAGTCTTTACTACTGTAAAATCTTCTTTCTTCCTGGTTTCTTGCATCATTTGGTGGGCGGGGTTTCACATGCAACCTGCCGTTTAGCCCCATCCCCAAATTCCCGTGTAGCTCCGCCCACCCATATTGGACTATGAAGTACAGGCAGCAGCAACTCCATTCTGTGTTACATACAGAGACTGCCTGTCTCTGCCATAATGAACACAATTGTATTAGCTAGCCTGATAACTGGGAGAACAGAAGAAATGAAAGCAGCTCCTCTCCTCTGATAGCAGGAAGGTCACGTGGTGTAGACACAGGAATAGTTAGATACACAGGCTGGCTCCCGTGCACTTAGCCCCTCCTCCCTCCCCCCTGAGAGCAGCAGATACATCACTTGACTCATTGAGCAACTAAATCAGGGCTGTGGCCACAAAGAATTGAATAAAGTAAGATAGTGGACAAAGCAGTTTTGCTGAAGCAATGTATTTAGGAAAAGTCTTACATCCACATTAACAAGCAGTATAGATAGGATCCTTGTGATGGGACAACCCCTTTAATTATTGGTGAAAAGCAATATATCTAGTTTGACATTTTCAGTCTTTCAATTTATTAGGACTAAAAGGTGCTTTCAAAGCTATTGGGGGATGGGGATTTAACTGTGCGGAAAAACAGGCGAGTAATATATATGCATTGTAACACGTTACTCATGGTAAGCCACACCTACTTTTCCTGTCCGAAAATATAATCTAAAAACAAAATTTGCATTGCATAACTTATTCACAGAGCAAACCCCAACACCACACCGCAACACAAGAACCCTCCCCAAAGAGCTGAGCACTGCTGATGTGCTTAGTCCGTACGCCGCTCCCCGTCAGCCCGTACGCTGAACAGAATGCCTGTATACTAGAAATTGCATTGATATGTAGTAGTCATGTAACATGACTAGGTTTGTGTCTTTCACAAACATGGCTGATCACTTACACATTACAAGAATCATACTTTCATCTTACAAGACAATCAATTCACAAACTGTGGACCAGACAAGAAATAGTCTTCATATCAGCGTATTTCCTATATACAGCATGTAGTCCATACTAGGTTAAGGTAATTAAAGAGATCAATGATGGCGATGGGAGTTTTCATTAGACTCCTAGAAAGAAGCTGTAAATAGAATTTACTATCCTGCCCCTAAGAAACATCACAAGTAAGTTTCTTCAGGATTGATTTCACATAAATTTGATTATTTAGCAGGAATACTAATAAAATGTGGTCAATGAAAGTAACACATGCATGTAAGGTCAAAAAAAGGATCCGGCTGCACGAGTATAAATCAGGCTCATGCTTCGGAAAAGACCAGACGAGACGTTCTGGCAGTATTTCACCACTTCTTACTATTAATAGCACAAGCCAATGCCTGGAGGAACCAATAAAGGGATAATAAACACCTAAAACACATTACAGCAAGTCCGGCAAACCAAACTTCTAAACATCTTACATAGTTTGGGTTATTTCACTGGAATTCTGTCTTCCTAACTACATCAGGGAAGACAGGCTTGCACATTCCAGTGAGCACCCTCTATTGGTTTGCAACATTGAGGCAGCAGCTGACTTCCTGATTACATCATGGAAGACAGATTTGCATATTCTTCCCATAGTTTGGCCCCACAGAAAGGACATTCATAGGACTGATAATGGGTCTCTTTTAATAGTGTCAAAGGAAGTTGAGCTGAAACTAGAAGATAATGGGGTCCGCCTGAAACATGCATTTTTCAATTGGAATGGAAACAAATGAAGACTTCAGGCAGATGTGACGTTAGCATTAAAGGAATATTTGTAAGCACACCCTGTATTATTGGGGTAGATTGGACGATACAGTACAGGGTTGTAATAGAGTAATAGAAAAGGATGTCTAAATGGGCCAGCAGAGGTTAATGGCAGGGTATCAGGCAGCTAGAGCACATTACTGCTGGTGCGATATGGCCAAGGATCACAGGTTTATGAATCATTTCAGCCAGCAAGCTTAAGAAAAGCAACTTCATTTTAGCGGTTTTGCTCTCCAAGGAGGTTGCAACTGCCATTTTGATGAACAGCCAGAAAAGCGAGTGATCTCTAACAAGCGCGCGGCATTCGACAATCAATCATCCTATAATGCAACAAATAAAAAGCAGATTGAATGGAAGAACATACAAAACACCTAAAATGATCAAAAAAATGGAAGCAAGAATGAACACAGAGTTACATAACATTCATTCACACTCTGATCCCGTTCATAGCGGGACGCTCCCTCATTCGCAAAACCTTCCGGTGAAGGAGTCTTCCTGGATACGTTTTACCTTTCAAGCCAGGTATTTACTAAAATTTAGCGTATTATACAGCATACCTAATGATATTCAGTATTAATGCTGCTACACCATGCTCCACGGTACAGTAGATTAAAGCCATGACTGTGTTATGAGAGTGTATGCTTGCAATAATGCATGCTTACAATATCAGTGCAACTGGGATTTCTTATTTTTATTTTTTTTTTATGTAGATTGTGAGCCCCACATAGGGGAAAAAAAAAAATGTACATTGAGAGCCCTATCAGTATGTCTTTTTGGAATGTGGGATGGAAATCTATGCAAACACGGGGAGAACATACAAACTCCTTGCAGATGGTTTTTTGTCCTTGGCAGGATTTGAACACCAGGATGCAGCAATGCAAGCCTGCAGTGCTAACCACTGAGCCACCGTGTGGCCCCTGCAACCGGGATTTCTGACCATCGCATCCTGAGCAAAACCCCTAACAGGATGGACACGCCAATTACATAGCATTAGTATTTCCTGCAGCACATGCCTGTAGAAGTTTGGCCGTACACCATGTACTATGCAAGTGGAAGGACCCCAGCGCAAGGAAAAGGGGCTCAGTCAAAGGCTTCACAAAAAAAAAAGTGGGAGAGTTGCTAGCAAGCTTGCTTATAAGCCAGATTTCTGCAAATTAATGGAACATGATTTTAGGTCTGGTTTCTACGGTCCAAATGTCAAAAATTTTATTCTAAGGTTTTATACGCTTCTATGTTATCCTAAGTGTAAATACTTTGTGTGTTTTTCTTTATATTAGTGCAGAAACCTTATTCTATGAGGTCTGTTGATAAGACAGGCAGTTTTTGCCATTATCCAATTACTTATTTAAATGGATACGTTCACATGTAAGAAATGGAGCCATTCCAAGGAACGCAAGTCAGCATATTTCGATGACCTCCCCATTGTAGGTCAGTAGTTCTGTTCTAGATTCTCAATCATTACAAGCTTCCATGAGGCTTTAATAAAAACCCGACTGGATATATTTTCCACATCACTTGGGGTAAAAAAAAAAAAAAAAAAATTATGGCCAGGCTAAAAATGTGATACAAATTTCTCCGCCATCAGCTCGCACATACATACGAGCGCACATACACTTTCTAATTTTCAGAAGGTTAGTTCAAATAATTGCTTTCCATAAACAGATGCTCGAGGGACATTACCCTCCAGTCATCAGCATTGGTTACAGCTTGATGACGCACGCACTGTGACCCATCTGATTTGGGTGGCGAGCTTGCAAGGAGTGACTATAAAGAGGCAGCGCCTCCCTTAAAACAATATGCCTGTTGTAACAAAGCATGGAAACAACAACAACAAAAAAATGAAAAAAAAAGGTAGAAGCAGCTTTTCAGCTCCAGTGCCCTAATGTCACCATTTGTCACGCAGCTTTCCCTTAGAGCTTACAGGACTGGGGTTAACTCTCACTCCCCTCCCCTGCTGTATGCACAAGCTACTCGCTGGAATGGTTGCAGATTTCAAATGTGCCTGGCCTGACAATGGTGCTGCTGCGCATTGTTATGCAACTCACTGTCTGGGAGGGCAGCTTGTAGCTCCTTTATTCTGCAAGTGCCAGGTGCGTGTTTAGTCAATGTCACGGCTCACTACTGTAATGCAACCCAGAGCACGGCCACTCATCTCCGCTGGGGCTAGCCGCTGAGTTCTGCCATGTCCAGGATGATGCCTTGGAATTATCTGCCACTAATGCTCGCTTAGGTGTGAAGCGTGCCCGCTGCTGGGAACTCCAACCACTGCTTACAGGACGCAAGCCTTCAGCAAAGCCTGCGATGGAGCTCACTTGCAAACCCTGCTGGACCTAAAACCATGTTGCCGGGAATAAGAGACAAGACATGAATGGGTGACTATAAAGAGAGAATCCTGGAATGGAAGTCAATGAAAGAGCAAACTATATATACAGTGAAATAAACAAACCATCCATCATTAGCCAGTGGGGGCTGCCTGCTGTACGGGGGAAAAAACACAACTTGGATCTGAACTGAGGACAAGCCTCTCGGAAAGCTGTTCTCACGCTGTGGATCAATATTGAGAGTAGCATCTTTTTCACGTCGCCAGGATTCATTGGATTAATGATAGACTGAGCAGCCGTGAATTTTTTTTTTTTTTTTTTGCTCTTTGCCATTCATTATTGAGAAGGAAACAGGAGAGGGACAGCACATGTATACATGTGTGCTACAGCTCTGCTGGAGGATAAATCCTTGGCTCTCCATTGTGCGGAGGACACAGAAGCATGCCTGATGCCACTGTACTCCTGATGCAGAGTAGGGTAAGACAGCCATTCTCATTTTCTATGTATGCATGCCCAGAACAAAAGGATTCCCTCCACTAATTGTCAATGGAAAGGTAGAACAAAGCCAGCGCTCGCTCCGGCTTCTATTTAGCACGCTGAACTACAGTACCCTCAGCAATGGAGACAAAGCCTTGCACACAGCCCACACCTCCCACTAGGAAGCTTTATTAATGATAGCCAGTTTTAATTATTCATTAACGGATGCTTCTAATGAATCGGCATCGTCAGGTGCACACACAAAACGTTTTACTATTGCTTTTGCCTTCGTTTTTTTCTGACCATTCTCCCCCCCACCCCCAAATTAACCCACTGAAGAGGCTGTATGTAATGGAGACTTGTAACATAACAATGGCTTCATGTGCTGCTGCATGAGATGATCTGAACGGCTACATGGATGCCGGCAGACGCTTGTCACACCATGAAATTGTAGCATTATCACGCTGTAAAATGCAAGTTACGTTTTTGTTGAATTTGATCATTAAATTGGGCCTATTTATCTGCGTTTTAGAGAAATTCACATGTATAAAAACATGCATGTTCTATACGACTGCACTGTCAATAGGAAACGGCTATAGAAAATGGCACATTGAGCTTCAGCAACCTGTACCCTGATGAGGGATATGGAGGATTGTGTAGTAATATGGGATTAATGGTAATTAGATCAACACTTGTAACCTAGTGTTAGGATGTGGCACGGTGAGGGACTATACACCGCCGGATTCCTCCTTGGTGAAGGGCCCCCGACTGAACCATCCTAAGCTCTCCAGCATCAGAGGGTTAATTGGCAATTCAATTGCGAGTGTACAAATGGATTATAGAGCGCTCCATTTATCAGTATGTCAATAGCCACGTCCACTACAAGGGATCGGACTATACATTAAATACCAATACACAATGGATGACTGGCTGCACATGCCTAGTTTAAGCTAATACTTTCTATAGTACGCACGCCATATAAGTGACCCGTGACGCCCTTATTAACCTTTAGCTCACTGGCTTCCAAACTTTCCACTTTTAGTCACACGTTTCCTATAATGTAATTTCTAGACGGTTTAGTGAGGTCCATTAATGTCAATAACTTCTCCTCAAACTTCTAGGACACCTGCATGAATGCAAATGGCAGCTCTGTTTTAGAGTACGGCATAAACTAGCTTTCTCTTCCGTCCCTTTTCTTCTAGATAGTCTTCGGAGGATTGCTGAAGACATTTCTGGGAAACATGGTCACGTCTGCTATCACGGCAGCAGCAGCAGAAGTGAAGAAGCAAGAGGAGAAAGAAGAGAAAGAGGAGTCCATCTTAGCCATGCTGGGGATTATAGGAACTGTGCTCAATCTTTTTGTCATTGTCTTTGTGTACATCTACACCACCCTCTGATGGACTCTCTCCCTACGCCGGAAGCTTGACCAAGGAGGGTGACACCTCGGTGACTAACTTAAAAAAAAAATGGCAGGGGATAAGATACAAAGACTAAACTCCCCAGACCTTCCAATACATTCCAGTGCTAAGTGCCTAGGTGGACCATGGGCAATGGAGCGCATTTGCCAATGTAGATAGGAGTACGACACCAAGATGAGCAGAGATCACTCATGTACAGAGGTGCGACTGTGCATCAACTTTACAGAAGCCCATGAGTGCCGTGTTACTGCCATAATCCTCAAGATACAGGAAATATTTGTACAGATGTGTCCATCTTATGGCATCTCACTCACTCAACAGGAAAAACAAAAAAAAACATTCAACGTCTTCTTAAACGCCATGTAAAACTCTTCTAATATATGCTTTCATACAGGCACAACCATGGCTGGATTATATTTTGCTGCATTTCATTTTCTCCATGAATAGATTATTTTCTAAAGCACCTTACTAAAAAGTTGTAACCACTTTGCTTTATTTATTACCATCGAGAACATGGCGAGGAGGCCCGAGCAAGCCATCAATATGTCAGCATACAATGTGAGGCCATGGTAGGCAACATGCAAGCCATTAAGAGTATGGGATTATTCATGAGAAATACTGTATGCTGGTATTACTACTGAATGTGAGAGGAACTATGGATGGCATCGAAACGAGACACCACCCAGGGCCTAGCTTTCTGCACAGGTGTAAATTTAGCAAAGTGTGTATCCAGCCCAATATCTCCCTCCATTCATCTAACAGATGCTTCAGCCATTGTAAGTGTCACATATAGCTCTGACACTACTGAAGGAATAGTCATCGAAATTGTAACCAAGTACCAATTCTAACAAAGCACCAGTTTCACTAACATGGACCATTGTTTGACATGCTTTGGGTGGATGTCACTTACTAACAGGTCAAGTATTTTGATAAACAGCAGGCTTTCCAGTTTGGTGTGACTATACTTTTAATGTCTATGTGCCATATTGTCAGATTATTTTTTATTCTACAGAACGTATTAATGTGATTACTTGTTCGGCGAAGCTGGTGCTTTACAGGAGTCACCTATGGACCCCACATGCACTAGAGAAGATTCTCCGCTAGCCGGGCAGTCAAGCCCCCCACCCTGCCATAGCTTTGGTTATCTCCGATACACTACTGTACACTCCATACTAAAAGCCATGTATTAAATTATTACAGCAAGACCATGGTAAATGTAAGAACAGGTCAAAAAAAATAAAAAAAAAATCAGGTTCTTTTATGGAAAACTCTTTACAATAGTTTAGTCTATTCACATAACCCTAAATGGGAATGCCAAACTGACCAACTAAACAGAGAGGTCCTGTATTATAGGCCTTCAATAACAGTAGGTACAAGGACCCACCACAACTACCCAAGAGACATAGATCTTGTTTTCATGGATATCCAGAATAACTTACCACAGGCTGGGAGAGTTTGAGAAATACTAAGACCTAGAATTTACCAACTTAAGGCCAGAGGTGCACATTACACCAAAGTACGTGTGTTGTGGATAGGAGCATAAGGGCAGAATGGAGAACATGACTTGATATGGTCTATCAACCAATAGGATAAAGAGCTACTTGTACCCCTCAGGTCTCATCATCCTTAAACAGGCTATAAAATATACCATATATGCATTGCTTAGACTTTTGTAATGAAAAGGAGATTTGTACATTTCAATTTTTGATCAAATTCAACATTAAAATATTTTCAAAATCGACACTAAGTGCCCAAGTATCCACCTTACATAGAAGCAATAATGCGTGAAACCTGAAAAGATGCATTCATGTAACGTATGGAGCATTCCCAATGGCTGGAAGGACACCCACAAACCACATTTTTACAAAAGGATTTAGCCCATGATATTCTAGGATTTTCTTAGGCAATATAAAAAAAATAAATAAAATACCTATACACTATATGTATGTCAACCAGTCACTTGTAACTGGGGTCATACCGGAACATAAAAAGGTCTTGAAACATATGAAACCTTGGCTCCATAACTAGACCAAATGAAAGTCATATCTTAACACACTAAGCTCATCACTTCTGCCATGCACATACATTGAAACCTTTTTCAGAAGGCCGCCCAAAACTGCATTGGAATCTGGTCCATCTAGAAGGTAGCCATTTAAAGTACAGCCAGTACGCCAAATATATAGTCGGTCACAAGAAACCTGATGTAATATAGAGGGGTGGCTTTCTAATAGAGGTGGATTCACTAAAATACTCTTTACATGATCAAAATGTAATACTCTTGAATAAAAAAAAAAAGCCCAAAAACACTATGGTGGTGGGAGTGATGGTTGAGACATTTGTGCATGGTACTCGAATGGTCTAAATCTGCGCCAATCCTCCATTGGATAACATCTGATGTCAGGCATACAGTAATGGCGTGGTTCTTGAGCTGAGGATAGATCCTTTAAGCTCTTGTGCCTTCTTGAACTTTAGGCCTGTGAACCCTATGGATCGCGCTTCTAATAACAGGCACTTAAAGTTCGGGATTACAAACCAGTCCACGGAAAAAAACTAAAGTTTACGTTTCCCCAAAAATTCCACAGACATTATAAATACGTATAACCTGCTCCATCAGGGATGATAGATCTCACAGTCAAGTGTAAGGAGGTTTGCAGCTGAATAAAGTAACCTGGATACCAGAGGAACGTGGAAGAAGATATAATATCCAATACATATTCCGAAAAGTCATAATCATCTCAGCAAATCTAATGGTAAACTACTCCCGGGGTCTTAAACAAGTGCTACAAGAATAGTGTCAGGTTCCACATCTGAAGGATCTAATGTAACAAGACTTCACAATTAAGACTTACATAGGTCCAGAGGTATAACATTGAGACTTATTTTGTCTAACTTACAAAATTTTTTAAAAAAGGCCATTTAAAAAACGTTACTTGTAAGGTCAATATTCAGGCAGTTTGACAGTGAAAGTCTGAATTGACAACCCTCTGACAGAGAAACGTGCCAAGAAGTTGTCACTTCCCTTCCTATAGCGAGTGTCAAACGCACGTTACGCAACTGGTGGACACAATAAGAACAGACGGCCAAGGGTTCAATGTATCACGTGGTACAAAAGGGGAAAAGAAAAACTAGGATGAATTCAGCAAAAAACTGGTTTGGTCACCGAATTCTTCATTTAACTTATGACCACCAGTGTTACAGTGACGCTTCCTATCAATAGTGACCGGCAAACTAACCTTTGACTAATGCAATGATGGGTCAGAATTTTTTTTTTTTTTTTTAAATATAAGAACCGCAAAGTTTAAGGCCGTACCAATAAAATTATTCTTATTTTATTACCCCTTTAACAAATGGAAATGAAAAAGCCTATGAAAACTGATGAAGTAAAAAATGTATTGTTTATGATCTTAATAAAATAATCATCTGAAGTCAATGGTGATGAGCATTTGTAAGAGAGTCTTAGGTAAGGTGAAGCGGGAGCGTTGTAACATGCCGAACAAGTCATTGTCCGGTAATGGGTGCCCATAAGCATTTTATGGGAGATTCTGCACAAGGTGAATGATGGGCCATATATGTGGATGAGGTGGACGGTACTTCAGTGATTAAGGAGTGGGCAAGATAGGACATAAAAAATTGTAAAGGCAGTGATCTATGATGGATTAATGATAATTAACCGCTGGGTCACATTAAAAGGAACACTAAATAGAAAATGCTAAAAAAAAAAGTGAAACTATTCCAGCACTTCAGCCATTAATCTACTTGGTTTCTTTGACCTCACTTATTTTGCAATTAAAACCCAGAGAATCTTCTGAGTGTCTCATGAGACTAGATATTTCTTGTGTCTGTAAGACAACTGGCTGGTGCAGAAGGATCTCTGCAGGGCCCAGTCAGCAGAACAAAATGACTGAGTAAGGTCCTTTTAGCCAAACTCTACCCCTCAGGAGATCTCTAGCTAAAGATGGAGAAGATAAGAGGATTTTCACTAAGAATTTGTACAAGGATTCAACAACATGCAAGAAACACTGCACACAAACATTGAAAGGCAAGATTATCTGCTGCTTACTTATGTGGCTGAATTTATAGGCTTAGTATTCCTTTAATAGGAAATCATGAACTGGGGTAAAAGTAAAACTGGGGAGAATTTACTAATACCCTTTGCAAGTTTGCTGGCATAGTTGTGGCTCATCTTCGTTCCACACAACACCTTTTACAAAAATGGGTGAAGTGCGGTGGAGACTAATGCAGGCCAGCGATGCCTTTGGTCTGATAAATTTACTATAACTTATGCCATAAAAACGTTCCACGATTTAGACCCAAAATCCTAAGTGTCAAAAGAAACCTGCATATGAAGCTAACTTGCTTAGTGTTCCAGGGGTGAGGTTGCGTGTGTCGTACCATCTCTTTTCCCCTGTAGACATTGCACATTAGAGTCTATCAAAACTTAGGTTAGACCACTTTCTCATGGTGCGTATTCTGCATCAGTATTTCTAAGTCAAAGTCACTACAACGGAAGGAAACCCTGGAAAGAGCCTTTATGTGCTTTGGACTTCCAGATTTTGGCTTATAAATACTAATTGAAAATACTGTGGTCAGTTTTTGGAGTCTTAGACGTCACAGAGGCCCCTTAGATAGGTATAACACATAAAGGGTTACATAATCCACCTGAGGGTGGGTTCACACCAGCGCCAAATCTCCGGTTTTCTGTCGGCAGAAGATGGAAACCTGCATTCAGTGTCCGCCGGTGAGCGCCCATGAACGTCTTCTGCTCTCTGTGTCCAGTTAAAAAAAACTTTCGCCGCAAAGTCCTGCATGTCTGACTGTGTCCAGTTAAAAAACACTAGTTTTGCTGCAGAGATCAGAAGACGCTCACGGGCAGACACTTTTCAAACCCATTCAAGTGATTGGGTTTGAAATCTGCCTGCCAGTTTCCGTCTCCTGTCCAGTTTCTTGGGCAGGAAACAGAAACCTGGAAAATGGAGATCGGGCGCTGGTGTGAACCCCGCCCTTACTAACACTGAAAACACTGCCACATGTGAATACGCCACAATAGTTATATTATTTGGGGTAAACAAGGTGGTTGAAATGACATGAATAAAATATGTAATCTGTGTTTGTTCAATTGATCTAGAAAATGATTAAAGTTTCAATTAACAAATCGCAACATGGTTACGTTAAAGCAAAGTACCTGAGTCATTCCGCAAGTATGACGACATAGCCGGTATAAGACAAGACTGACTTAGCAGCTCCAACAAGACAGATGGAAGCGCGTTGCTGTTCTGTCCTCGACTCTCACTGGCTGGCACTTCTCCATTAACTGCACACCCAGATGGATTTATATAGCTAGCAAGAACCTGTAAGAAGCAGAATACATATTCAGATTTGCAGAAAATAGGCTTTTAAAAATGCTAAAAAAAAAAAACCATTCCACAAGAGGAGAAATGAAAGAGTCAAAAGGACAGAAATAAAATATATTCCGCACCATGTACAGATATGGCTGAATGTTTCCACTACAGGTGCAAAGAGGACTATTGAGGAACAGATGAACATTTTCCTGATATTCCAATCGTGATCATCGGTGAAATGCCGGCCTGGTGAATTTTTAAAGACATTTGCCACATTGGTTCTGTGATAATGTCATATTCACCCACAGACATCGGCACGTTGTATGCAAAGGGAAAGTCAAACCCCACTTGGGCAAGGCTCTCTCCTAAGGAGCTACAAGAGTCCTCCAACCACACCTATGTACAAAGTTATTTCTCTCCTGATCAAAAAATTTCATGTGGAAATTAGTTTATTTTTTTAAGCCCAGAATCAGAGGAAAAGAAAGTTTGACAAGTCCTCTTAGCCTGTCATTTCCTGCTCTCAGATAGGTCAGATATGACTGACAGGACTCCTAGGAAAGACCGCAAGAGTCCGGCTTACCCCACCCCCACAGTGATTGACAGCATCTCCTGTACAGTGATTCTCTATCACTCTGTATACACAGAACCACAACATGACGTACAGCTTTAGCCATTTTGTGCCGTATATACAGGCATCACTACTGAAGTGGCACGCACTTTAAGCCATTACTGAATATAACATGCATTTCACAAAAGGCACCCTACACTCCAAGCAAAGGCTTTGCTCCGAAAAACACTACCTTTAAGCGGAGAAGCATTACACTGTTTTCATGGCAAAACAAATACGACTGTGCGCTAACATGTATGCCAGAAAGCTTAAAAAGCACATTAAAAAGGCCAAAGAAATGGCTACATCATGAGATTAATCTCTTTAACTCAATTATATGGATCTGTATGAAAGCAATCCAATCTTACAATCCGTTTCCAAATCCTCATACTGTATTTTAAAGAGATTAAAAGAATTTGTCAGGCATGAAGTTTATTGAATCGGCTTCTCCACAGACCACTGCTTTCCTTGGCTGCACTCAAGTGCAGGGTTAGGAGACTGCTACACAATGTAGTTCAGCAATAATATAGCCATTTTATACACACACCATCTATATAATTATTCTTGTGACAATCTACGGCACCCAATGGAGTTTGATACGATGTGATCGTAGCTTTATTCTGTCCAGAGGAGTTGTCACAGACCGCAAACGTTTCAAAGAACGTAGCACAAAACTGACACCATCATGGAACCCATTAAAAGTCAAAAGGAGTCTACTGTTCACAGTTTACGTGGCAGATCTAGCCGGGTTCCATTTATAGTAGTATTCAGTATTCAACTGCCCCATGAACGTTTATCCCCGAGTCTACAGCACTGGGATTAGGTGTGATCAAGGTCTCAACATACGCTCCATATGTGTACAGGTATTATTTATCATGGTTTTCACAAGATAAGAATAAAAACCAAAACTATTATTTTATTGCAAGACCAAAGGCTTGCAACATATTGTTTGCTTTATGTGAAGCAATTGGCAAACATTTATAATCTCCCTGTCCACAAATGTTATTCTTTCAGCCCTATACTGACTGCTTTTGACAATGTGGCTCTAACCAAAAGCTTCCACAAACTACCCAGCACAATGCATCTGTTCAGTCTTAAAAGGTGTAATCGGAGGTTAAAGGTTTGTGTGACCTACCCCCAGGATGGGCTATAAATACATCAGAGGTGGCCAGTCCCTGGACTACTCAGGTAGGTTCCAGCAGCACTGAAATGAATGAGCAGCACTGAACCAAACTGCAGTGAGGGTACGAGGCTACCATACGTGAGACTGAGCCGTCCACTTTCGGCCCTGTATTGTGCATAGGATGGGTGCTGAAGCAGCGCCACAAAGCTGATAAGTCCAGGAACAGGTTGGTGGTCCCCCTATGGATAGGCCATAAAAACCTTACTGTACCTCCCCTGGACCCAGTACAGGTGGTGGGTGACAGAAGGACACCGTCAGTGGTGAGCTCCATGCTGGAGAATAAATCCCACTCCATGTATGGGACCTTGATGGGACTTGGCAGCACTGTAAGTGACCGTCTGCTTCACCCCAAGTGTGAGAAGGAGCGCTATTGCAAGTCCTTTCTTCCAACCGCGATCAGGATGTATAATCTACATCAGACCAAGCGAAGATCACTCCGCACAGAAAGCTGAATGATAATGATTATGAAGTCTTCCTTTTTTCTTTCTTCTTCTGTTCCTTAGCTGCTATGGACTCCTAGTATATCTTCTCTTCTCAGCTTGTGTGTCTACTTCCGTATTATATTACTGTATTATCCTGTATTTGTATTACTATGCTGCTGTAACATACTGAAATTTTCCCACTGTGGGACTATTAAAGGATTATCTTTAAGGGGGCTAGATGGCAGTGAATTTTTTTTGTAATCTTTATTTAATCTAACCAAACTTCCTTTTAATAGACCATTGTGAATGGGAACTTTGCAACAACCTGTTTTCTAAGCGTTGTCTGTAGACATACTCAATGTAGTACATAGAGCAGAAGCATTTACCAAAGGGGTATGGTCACTTCAAATGACTAAACTTGGCAGCATATAGTGATATGAAACCGGAGATCTAAAGTACTAGTTGTCAAAGAATTAGAAGAGACACTACTTAAAAACAGAGTCGGGAATATGAGCTGAGCATGCAGCAATCCACGAACTATATAAAGTCACACTCCCGACTTTTTAACTAGCAATAGCTCTTATTCTTTTACATCTAGTGCTTTGATAGTGACAATATACGAAGAGAATTTCATTTTTCGAGGCAGTATAAGATTGAAGGTACCGCCATTTGACGGAACTAAACCCCCCGTGGTAAATGCTTCAGCTCTACAGATCTGTAACTGTGTACAGGCTTTCCTTAGTAACAGCTCAGTAGGTTTTCGATGAAAATGTTGCAGCCTGTTTTTGTTTTTTTTTTTAAATAAAAAAATAAAAAAATAGATTTCTCTGCATTTACATCCACTATCTATTGAGGCACTAAATATTCCATAGCCATTGTTATAGACAAACCCAGCGTCACAGTAACTACCAGCCTGACAAAGAGCAGTGATATTTACCAGTAACAAGCAGGTTACATGCTCCTCTTCCAGTCTCTGCTTTGTAAGGGCCTGCTCAACATCCCAGCCTGAAGCGGTGGATCCTGTACCAAATCCAGTACCCTTAGCCCAATAAAGTTGCTGTTCTTCACAAGTGCCACTGCTGTGTGTGCTAGAAACCTGTGGCTTAAACAAGAAGACAAAGATTAGAAAAATCTAAAACACTTCAACGGTAAGGATAGACTGCGTTTTTATGAAGTTTCTGAAGCCAGAAACAGGAGTGGATGGAAAATAAGTAGTAGCAGACATAATGCAGAGAGGATATGTATTACACCTGCATGCCAACCACCACTAAACTGAAAATCTCTGGTTTACTGGCACAATAGGACACGGGCTATTCATTAATGCTATTAAAAACTGCAAAACAAAAAAACCAAACATGACCACCCTCGTCCCAAAGAGTTATTAGGATAACTTCACGTGTTAGATGTGGCTACTAGCGCAGATTTGACTCTAGGAGTGCAGCCCCCCAGAATGCACCTCATCTATTGGTAGGCATAGGTCATGTGATAAATGAGGTGCACCCTTCACCGGCACAGGTAATATAACTAATGACCCTTCTTTTAGGACCGCCATATGACAGCCATCTGAAAATTAAACCGTCTGGCTGGCCTCACACTGTAGCACTCCTGACAGGGTTATACACTATAGTGACAGCTGCAGGCTATAAGACTCCATTACTGCATGTGTACAGGCTGTTTCGCATATACCCACATAAATAGTAATTAAACTGGGGCAGGTTCAATTTACCATATTTGCCCATCTGCAAGCGCTCCTGATCTTCTCGAATTGGTGACCATTGATCACGATTGATCTCTTCCCCCTTACCCGCTGCAGGCAAATCAGGTCCCGTCCCAATACACTTACAGACTAGTTGCATATCCACAAAGATCATCATCTCTACTACTGCACCAGTTTGTGGTCACAGAACTTTCTGCTCCTACTAAAGGCCCTTACATGATACTCTTATTGATATGGGAGGCATTTTGACCTGCCTGACTTCCTGATAAACTAAACTACAGTATGGAGAAACCTAAAATTTTAATTTTGCATATGTAACCTTTCTATACAAAAGAAGTCTAAAACAATTTGTGGAATTTACTCGTAGCATTTAATTCTCAATGTTGCAAAGCCAGCAACATACTGTTTAAATGGCAGAATATTTTATTCCAAAGCCCATATGGTATTTAAAGGGATTGGTGGGGATCATGGCGTCTTTGCCTAATCTCACAATACTGTGCCAGTTACAGAGCAGTGTTAATTTTTTTTTTACAAACCCTCTCCCTTTCAAAAAAAAAAAGTTAATGTGCAAACAGTACAAATTGGCATGGGGACTGCGAGACAGATGGGACTGCTGTGCACAGCCTTATTTTAACAGGACTGCTGATGCGCTTCTTTCTCTAGGATTACTTTACATTACAGCGTCCATTACTGCAGGTCTAAAGGGGTTAATTCCATTTTATTTACAAGCATTAATAAGACTGTAATAGACAATCAGTGGAGGGCTTTATACGTTTACGGTGCATACATCTTGAAACTTGGCTGCTACCCTCGCTGATTCTTCTTTTTGGCCCGCTTTAGAAAACCAGGAGGTTAAGCTAGCTCTATCAAATCGGAAATGGCTGCCAAAAATGAGCATGTGAGCCAAGACTGAATCATCTGTGTATAACCGACTCTGCTTCAGAAAATAAAGCACCTTGCTAGAGCGAGTACGTGTTGGCTGAAAGTGGAGTAGTTTGTCCAGGTCATAGTCAATTGAACGCTTATAAACGAAAGCTGTAAATTAGAACGGTGTTAAGTACATAGGACTGAAAGAAAATAACCCCACATATAAATAGGGCTTATTAAAGCCTCATTGTTTCCCACGTTTAATAAACCATAACAGTATAAAGGAGCCCTGCTGGGTGACAAAAAAAAAAAAAAAAAACTCGCAATACAGCACATTCTGGCCAGGTTTTGACTCTTCATGCAAGAAACCACCCTGATGCTGCAAACTGTTGAAAATGTATAGGTAGTTTCTGAAGAAGTACCAACTGGGTCACTAATACTTGCCACAGATCTGCAGAAACTCATGCTAAACTATATGCAGCATTGCCATGAATCCGCAGCAAATACAGCCCAAAACACACAGGAACGCTACAAAGATTGTCATTTTATATGCTGTTTGTCCAAACTACTCTGGAGTAAGCTGTACCAAATGAAAAAGCTCAAGGTCTTAGGACTAGTTCACACGGGATGGCGAATTTTGGTCCCGACTTGTGACACGGGAAGCAGCGTCTGAATAGGACCAAAAAGCGCCTGCCACGACTGTCGCGGCTTCCCGTTCTGGAGTAGGCCCAAATGAATGGATCTAGCCCGGGGGAGTGCAGTCACAAGGCGAACGTCGGGGCTGACTCAGCCAAGGAATCCACCTGAAGAAATGGCAGCTCGCTTCTTTTTTCCGTGAGCGGGAACATACGCGCCAGCACAGATGTAGAAGAAAAAAAGAAAAAAAAAAAACACACACACAACTGTCCAATATATCACATCTCATACCCATCCATACGATATGTGAAAATTGGCTCATTTGGTCAAGGTCCCACTTATAAGCCCAACATCAATAACCGGGTGATCGCTCTCATACATGGATGGATGCTTTGTCCCCTAAAAGAATTTTAAATGGGTTGTCTATTTTAAGGGCCAAATCTGTTACAGTTGACCTATCCTCAGTATTAGACATGAGCGAGTACTATGAGTAACACGCACCCATAGGAATGAATGGACGGCCGCTTCCATTCCTTCCTATGGGTGCGTGCTATTTGAAACGGCCGTTTTGAATAGTACTCGCTCATCTGTACTCAGTATAAGTCGTCATTACCAGATTGGTGGATCTGAAAAATGAATCTCACACAAGTCAACTGTTTCAGGTTGCCTTTGGCGCCAGAATCTATAGCAGAGCTCTGCTCCTATTCATTTGGTGCCCCAACAATTTGATTCTGATGATCTGTCCTGAGGATAGGTCAAATCAAAAATGACTTGGGGGATCAAAAACAACTTTACAAATTTGCATCTATAACGTCAGGGGGAGGGGGACATAAACCTACCTCTGTTTGACTGGAACTAGAGTTTGGTATCCTGGGAGCGTGGTGACTCAGAGCAGACAAGCAGGCAAGAATGAGATGTATAGCTCCTATTTCTAGTGCCATGCGTCTCAGGAGCACGCCATCATCTGTGGTTAGAGGCATTGTGCTGAATAAGGTGCGTAAAACATGGAAAGGTAGCGTTGGTAGAACATTTGCAGACGGGGACTGTAAAATATGACCTAAAGAGGGGGGAAAAAAACCAAGATCATGAGGGGAAAAAAAACAGTAATTGTGTACAAACTAATCTGATGGTTATAAATGCCAACACTGCACAAAAAGGGTATTGAAGGGAGTTCCTAAGAGGGTCCCAGTGATCACTCAATTCTATAGGACTGAGAGCATACTAGGATGAACATAGATGCTAATGCTTTAGTCACAAAGAGGATTTGAGGACTAGAATTCTTGTGAATTTCCCATTGGTCTTCTCACCAATTCCTTGGGCCCTTGCCAACTACTAGAACAGGACACCCAAGCTCTCTGTTCTTAAAACAAGACTCCAATAAGGATGAGTGTGAGTGGAGCAGCAGTCAAGTATTTATAAATGGGGAGCTTGGGACCTTAACTTAAATGCCTGATCACAAGGAATACTGGGATTAACACCTATCACAAATTTTATTGTTATTTCAAAACGCATTTATATAAAATGACAAATGACAGACAATTGATTCTACCCCCAACATCTCTAAAAACGACAGCGACAAATATAAAATGAAAGCCACAATGTTTAATGTACAAGTCATGAAAGAAGAGGTTAGAGGAGCGGCAAACAATCGCTCATAAGCGGTGCTTAAGAAATGCTATATTACACATTAAAACAGAACTATTTTCCACACATTCTGCCTACGGGCTTAATAACCTCAAAACTAAAGCAGGTCACCGGAAGGCAACGTGCAATTTTAAAACCATTGAAACCCCATAGTGCTTATATTAGCATAGAGAATTGTTCAGATATTAAATCAGGAATGTATTAACTTCTGTCTAAACACTCATTACCAGGCGGCTTTACAGCGCGCTGATCTAAGCGCTGATACTTACTTCCTTCCCCGTCATCTGTCACTCCCAGGACCAGACGGAGTAGGCACTGTGCATGCTTCCTCTCCTTTAGCAGAACTTCAGCATACCCAGGGAGGCGAAGAAAGAGTCCAAATGCAGCGAGAGAGTGAGCGGGGATGGGAGACATGGTCTGCACGGCAGACTTGATAGGAGGGGGCTCTGCAGCGATGGTTTCTGGGGCTTCATAGACCAGTTCCCCTGACTGCTCAATGGTAACCCATTCAAATTGATCGCTGTCCTTTGGTTTTTCTTGTGTTGTTGAGGTAACCACAGGGGCACTGACCTGCAGAGAAGAGAAAAAAAAGGTGATAAATTCTCTTTAGGAATTTCATTATAGTTATGGGTTTTATTTCTTCAACTCATGGGTGTAGGCAAGAGCGTTCGCCATAATTCTCTAATCTAGTGCAATTATTTGTAGAGCCAAGTCTTACTTGCTGAATGACGTCCGGATAAAGCATGGGAAGACGCTCAGCAATGAGGGCCAATCCACCCATACCCGCAAACACCTGTAAAGGTGACTGGATAGGACAGGTTTCCAGGAAAGACTCATCTAAAACAGATTCCATGCATTCGTCTCCTGGGCTCAGCACTTCATCTTCTGGGCAGGCACCAAGCAGATCTCCGTGTTCTTTTGTAAAATAGACAAATGCCAAAAGTTACTGATAAATGGCCATATTAATTTGCAATAAACAAAATACATTGGCGACATTAAAAAGACTTTCATATCTATACGCACAAGCAAATGAAGATGGAATATATACACATCAAGGGAACTTTCTGTACAGACGGAGGGATCCTAAACATCGACATGTGAAACTGTAGTAAATTTAGGTCAATGAAACCTCCTGCAAGGTGGTAACACAGCCAAGGGCACATTTACTTATTATGCTTATTTTTATAGCGCCATCATATTCCACAGTGCTTTACAGACATTGACAGTTACCGTCCCATATAGGGCTCACAATCTATATTCCCCATCAGTAAGTCTTTGGGGTGTGGGAGGAAACCAGAGTATCCGGGGGAAACCCATGCAAACACGGGAAGAACATACAAACTCCTTGCAGATGTGGTCCTTGGCAGGATCTGAACCCAGGACTCCAGCGCTGCAAGGCTGCAGTGCTAACCACTGAGCCATCGTGCTGCCCTACATAATAGTTTGTCATATTTCAGAAAAGTCAGTCGATTTCAGATTTACTAATAGGATTTAATACCTAAAAAGTGTTAACTTAGACAAGACTGTCTCATAGTGATCGCACTGGCTCAGGCTAGATGATGAATCTGATGTATAGCTACATTGGGGGCTAAGAAGTGGGAAAAATGGCAGCAATCCAACAATTAGAAAAAGTGTGGGTACATTGGTGTCCAGTTATCATTTATACCTGCCATGTGCCCTTGCTGGATAAGGGGGTCTAAGCCATAACAAATGGGGTGCCTAGCCTGTAGGTTTTTTTGGCACAAATCTGGAGCAGATCTGCACATTTCGCTCTGTAAAATAGATTGTGATTTTAGTATTTTTTTCTTAAATCTGATGCAGGTTGTGGAGCACAGTATACTCATTTACCATAGACGGCTTCTGCATTTGTGGGCATATCCCTTGGCAACCAATCAAGACAAACAAAGTCATCACTAAGATGGTTAGAGAAAATCTTTAAAACTCTGCAGAATTGCTATCTATATTTGCAAAAATATTTAAAATGTTAATGTCTACAAATCTAGATAAGATTGTGTCCATAGGAGTAACCCTTTAACCAATACCTCCCAATGTTCAATATTTGTTTGCCTTTGAAAGGAATTGTATATCATTCACAGCTATACTTTTTACCAAGTAAAATAAGATACTAATGCTTATTCTACTGTAAAAGTTGACGTTCTGTTTCTATACAAATATCTATCATTTTGATTTTCTGTATGACTAAGGGCAGCCATTAAGTCTTGGCTGCTATCTGAACAGCAGATCAGAGATCTACTTTACAGCAGCCACATGGTCCATAGATTAGTTATTGACTTCTACGGGAGTGTTCTTCTGACATGTGAAGAGGTCACTTAATAATGGTGGTTGGGGTGGTGGGGCTGTGACCAACACCTATTATCAAAGAGGCAGGTCCTGTGACATGTGATTCCAGTGTTTAATAAAGGTGCTACCTAGCCTAAAAAAACCCAAACCACACCGTTTTTTTTTTTTACAATAAGTGTAAAAAAAAAATAAAAAAATCCCATGCAATTCCTTGCTGAAGCTCTCCAGAATTTAGACATTGAGATTGATTAACTATCCCAAGGTTAGGTAAACAGATTGGTGGGGTTCCGAAATTCAGCACCCCCACTGATCAGCTGATATCAGTAAGAGATGAGCGAGTACTATTCAAAACGACCATTTCGAATAGCACGCACCCATAGAAATGAATGGAAGTGGCCTTTGCCGGCGGCCGGCCCCTTAAATCCCTGCATGCCAGCTACGTTCATTCAATCCTATGGGTGCGTGCTATTCGAAATTGAAGTTTCGAATAGTACTCGCTCATCTCTAATTCAGTAACAATATAGTGAAAAGAGCTGTAAACAGATTACTATATACACTGCATGCTGTTAACACAGATTCTATTCATTTAAATGGAAGCGGAGCTGGAGTAACTCTCTACATCCATTACACAGTATACAAGACTGGGTTCTTTCATGGTGTATGTGGATGTGAACAGTCATATTGATGATCATTTCCTTAGGTAAAAGCTTCATAGGCTAAAGACTAGAGATCCCTGTTGATTAAAATGGGAGAGAAATAGGAAATCACTGCACAAAACAAAAAACAAAAAAAAAAAATTGTATAATTTTGCTTTACAGAAATCTACAATCTGTAAAAAACAAGATTGCCCTTTTTATTTAAGCATATAAAAGCAGAAATTGTGCAAACTAAACCATGACTTAAACAATAGCCTCTGGATGTAAGTGTAATTCCCGGTTACTATAATAACAGTACTCAATGTGTTACTCGCGAACAGAAAGCCCTCCAAGCTACCTCTGTTCCCAATTAGAAGCAAAAAGATAAGACATTTTATAATTAAACTTTCCATTTTTAGATTGACGAGGACATAGATCAGTAAACATATGTATTCTTTGTAATGACTCCAGATGATTTCATACAAATCGGCAGAGTCATATTAAAGAGCCCACTTCCTCAATTTTTATTTTAGTCAGTGGTCTATTTCATTTTTTTTTCCCCATGTGAGTGGGGGGCCTCTCCCACATATCCCGGGATTGCTAACAATTTTCAGTAACTATTGGACAGGGGAAAAAATGGAAATCATACAAGAGATGAATTTATGTTTTAAAGGGATTGTAAGATTAGGAAACAAACACCAAGTTTTCCATAGAACAGCATATTGTCTGTCTATGGGATGAATGGCATTGAACTGACATACTACAGTGTCAATTATTTATAACATATCTATCTGTTAGTGGTGGTCAGACCTCATTCTCCTGACAACTGCTATAAGAATCTGAGGTGTGGCTTAGATAAAGATTTCTCAAATTTGTGGGACTTTTGAAGATGGCGGTCCAGTCTTCAAGACATTATGCACTTAGGATAACCATTTTAAAAGGCATGTCCTTAATGTCTGTAAATATCATGTCTGTATCCTAATGTATCTTGTAAGAAACCACTTTATATTTATCCACAAAGATGACTTTCAGCACTAAGACTAAAGATCATTTCACTAATACTGGTCCACGCCACCACATAACTCCGGTAACATGGCCTGTCACTTTGCTATAGAGCAGGGGTAGGGAACGTACGGCTCTCCAGCTGTTGCAAAACTACAACTCCCAGCATGCATACTGGCTTTGCTGCTCTGGGAACTCCCATGGAAGTGAATGGAGCATGCTGGGAGTTGTAGTTTCACAGCAGCTGGAGAGCCAAAGGTTCCCTACCCCTGCTATAGATGGACCCTGTCATGGTCTTCTCTTCTGAGTCCTTGTATCCTAAAAACTGCAATTCAGAATTTCTAAACATTGCAAAGGTCCCCAAAGAAAGAGGGTGACAAGGAAGGAAGGATCAAGTGTGAAATCTAATCTGTGCAAAGTATGGCAGGTTTGGGGCAGCAGCTTAAAGCCCTGTTAAATGGGCTGAGGACTGGGTCATATAGAAGGAATAAAATTATGAAGGAACAGAAAAAAAAAAAAAAACCACACAAAGAAAAACCTGCCAACTAAGACGTGCTGCCAATAAAGAATCTATGTCAGATGGCCATTTTAACACAAACCAGTCACTCATCGCTTGTCCTTCCTAGTATCAGCCTAGGTAATAGCGCCTTTACTCCAGTTCTGCTAATCCATTCACACATGGCCAAACAGAGCACAATTGGTTAGTGGAGTAGTCACAAGGAATAGTGATTTTTCTGTCAACAGCCAAGTCTTAAAGGGGCAGTACCTCAATTCAGCACTGTCAACTTTGCTGGTATGTGTCTTGATTACAGAGATATCCATGTTCTTGCAGGAATATTGGTAGCAAAACTATCAGTGGGGTCGGTCTTGCTGCTCAGAGTCATTGCAGAGCTGTGAAGAACGCCTCCGGATGGTACACTTCCATAGCCATGGAGGAAGGGAAGGAGGGGAGGGGGGATGTTCCTCACAGGCCAGCCATGACACTGAGCTGGAAGACCCGTCCTATTGACAGTAACAGCACAGATATCACTGCAACCCCAATACATACCGGTAAAGCTGACAGCCCGCTTTCTAGCGGTATGTAACACTGCACTACTTTCATGTCCTGACATTGGCCAAGTGTGGTGATAAACAATACATCTTACTACATTTTTAAAGTATTACATTAAGTTTGGTCCTGTTCACCAGTACCCAGACACCTTACACCCCCATCTTCATCTTCAGACTGCGCTCCTTTATGCACATATTTCTGCTTTCTAATATATACCTTATTCATTTCAGTACCAGATCTCCAATATTCACCTGTCGGCTAACTGTTTAAAGAGGACCTTTCATCAGATTGGGCACAGGCAGTTCCATATACTGCTGGAAGGCCGACAGTGCGCTGAATTCAGACTTTCCCGATCTGTGCCCCGGGTAAAGCGCCATCAGTCCCAGTACCGTAGCGCTTTAAAGTCAGAAGGACGTTCCTGACAGTCAGTCAGGTAAGTCCTTCTTCACAGCAGCGCCTATCGTGCGGTACAGTGTGAGCGGGGAGGAACGCCCCCTCTCTCTGCTCACAGTGCTGGTCCATAGACGAGTATTATCAGGAGGGGAGGGGGTGTTCCTCCCTGCTCACACTGTGCAGCGCGATAGGTGCTGCTGTGAAGAAGGACGTTCCTGACCGTCAGAAACGCCCTTCTGACTGTAAAGCGCTACGGTACCGGGACCGCTAGCTCTTCACCCAGGGAACAGATCGGGAAGGCCGACAGTGTGCTGAATTCAGAGCACTGTCTGTTTTCCAGCAGTATATAGAACTGCCTGTGCCCAAACCATGAAAGGTCCTCTTTAAGCTCACATACCAGAAGTAATTGATTCTTTAATATAAACTCGAGGCTTACCTTTTTCAGTATGAAGTCTCTTAAAGGAATCAGTTTTTGACAAGCTTGGATCAGAGATGACCTTGGAGCCAAGTTTAACTGTCAGATCTACAGATCGAAAACCTTGAGGGAGCTTTCTTTCATACAAGAGGGTAAGGAGCTGTGCAAGGGTCATTTCAGGAGGTAAGGGTTGACCTGTATATGATAAAGACAAAATATATTCAGATGAAATCTTATTGCCACCTGTCTTGTCTATACAGCTTTTACTAAATTTTCTTAAGCAACTCTACCCGGCAGCAGTTTATGGTAAAGGTGGAACACGGGAATGCTGATGGTCTTGCTTGAAGAGTCTACTCCTGAAGAAGAGCCACCTACTTTATCTGTCATTACTCTTCCTCGCCTTGACGGGGGACGAGGCGGAGTGGAGGACATTGCCCGTTTCGATTGTGATTTTAAGCCTTTGTATTAAGGAAAACAAACAAGAAGTAAAGAATTGTACAAAAAAAAAAAACCCTTACACAGCACAAAATACTTTGTATGCAATAAATGTAAATGAAAAAAGCTTATCAGCTTATAACATTTATACTTCTAAATTCTTAAAATTCCATTTCCATAAAAATAAATATGCTGGTGGAGAATTTTCACAACAGTCTAAGGATGACTAGAGACTGCCCATATGTTGCCTTCTGTATGTGGATTTTGCGGTGTCTTTATGAGCCAAAGCCTGGAGTGGGTTCAATAGAAATGGAAAGTGTGTAGGAGGGTCTTATACTTTAATAATTCTCTCATATACACATACACGCAACAATGGGGAAACTTTTCATCCAAAAATTAATGTATGCTTGGCTGATCTCTCACAAAACATTCTTACTAGATCACTGGCCAATATGATGAAACTGCAGGGCTCTGTTTACTTACAAAGCCTCCTCAATGGCAAAGCAACTTTTCATTAATGGCTGTCCTGGCAGCATTTACCAAGAGCCCACAGTGTAGCAGGCATCGTATGTCCCTGGAGTGTGGCATCAGTTGACAGGCCATTCAGCAGCTCCTGGCTACACACAGATGGCACCCTTACGAGATCCAGCTGCTACAACATCTCACTGAGAACGATCTGGACCGGCGCATTGAATTTGCAGAGTGGCCGACACAACAAGTGGAACAGGACGCACAGTTTACACAGAAGGTTCTGTTCAGTGAGGAGGCAAACTTTTATGTGATGTCACTCTCCAGAGACATATGGCAAGTGCTACGCTGTGGGCACTTGGTAAATGCTGCCAGGACAGCCACTGATGTTTCATCATTGGCAAGTTTTCATACGTCCAGATTTGGGCTAATCCAACACCAAACCAGTTGCACAAAATTTGGAGAGCAGTTTGCTAACTGTGGTATGGGAGATGGGTGGTCTCGTATTTCTGTCTGTTTTGACACCAAGGTTCACTGTAAGAAGTGAATGAGTCAGTGAAGGTGCAGGCGGCCCACACATCCTTCATGTTTTCTTCATGCTGTTTGTGTGCATTTAGCCTTAAAATAAAATCAAAATTTTTTTTTCAAGCTGAATGCAACAGTCACCCAGCCCTAATCTGCACTGGACACTTTCGGGATACTTTCGGTGCAGGTGCACTAGAAGAAGCAGCCATTGTCATCTTGAGAGAAAATGAGGAAAGCAGCTAACCCCTCAAGTAAAAACTGCAAAGCGTGAAGACTGCACAGTGCTCGGGACACTTACCTGAAGCAACGACAACACTGTAGTTATCCTGGAATCCATTTTCCGCTTTCACTTTTTCTTTCTCCTCATGGTTTTTCTTTTCCTTGTCATCTTTCTGCTCACTTATCAACTTAGCAGTAATGCTTGGCGTGTCTGAAGAGAAGGATACAGACAGGGGTGTCTAAATCTAAAACAGATAAACCTACTACAAAAAAAAAACGGACGGATGAATAAGCAGCTACTTTGTAAGAGGGCCAGCCAACAGAGGCTGAAACTGCAATAATCCTGGCAAAATCATGCAACAAAGCAACTAGCCATTTTAAAGCCCCAACACACACATGTAGGCGAAGTTCCAGCAAAGTGTGGAGGGCTCCATGTGTCCTCACCACAACTACGCCCAGTTATCTCTGCATATAACTTATTCAAGTCTACCTTTCCGGTAGATCTCCACCACTTCTAGGTTACCTTCCCCTGGTTAAACATTCTGACATATACCCAGTTTCAACAATGACCTCTCTATCCACACGATTGTCTGGTCCTGCTCTGGGGGCTCCTGTAACCCAAGGTTACCGATTGGTCCAATGTCCAATGACTTAAGTAGTCTAGCGGTCGCTGGAGAGGAATCAAATACATCACCGGTTCCTCAAATTTCAGTGCATTGAGCCATGGCATGGTGAAATAGAAGTAGGACCAAACAACGGAGGGTGGGAGATAGGAGTGTAAGTTTTTTGTTTTGTTTTAAATTTTACATCCACCCCGGATAAACCCTTTAGAAGGCTGGACCAAAATGTGACAACCTCTCTTCAAAGAGCAGACAAAAGGACATTAAAAGGGTTATGTGAAATCTTTAGATCAAGTCAATGTTCACCCATTAGGTCTCCTTAAAGTGGTGGAGTGACTACTTCAAAAGTGCCCGACACTAATGAGAAAAAGAAAGTTGTATAAATGGCATACATATCCTCCAATGGTACAGGAGCATTGAATGGGTTTTCCCAATCAGACATTTGGAAATGCCAGAAAAGTCTTTAGATGAGGCCCCACTTCTTTGGGAGTCTTTAAAAATCAAGTAAACCTCTTTGACCCCACAGGTATAGGCGCTTTATTCACAGCAGCCCCGGGACAAAGGCTTCCTGACCTGTGCTAGAGGTACAATCCACATCTAGAAAACCTTCATGGCATTTCCTATGGGTATAACAAATATCCGGTATGATCCCTTTAAACAGTTGAAATCTTCCTAGTAAAAATTTTTAAAGGAACCTTCACTTCTAAGGCCACTTTCACATTTGCGCACTTTGGTTGAAAAAACAGTGATAAATGCAAAATATGAATCAAACCCAGGAGGGAACTTCCAGCTACCGATGCCGAACACTAGCCAAACACAAAAAGGGAGGCCCAAATAGGAACCTTCACCGTTTACTTGGAGGACAACCTGTCAATTGAAGGACTGAAAACCGAGATTAAAGAAATGAGAAATTTAACAAACCCGAATATTGCATAGCTTTCCCTTCTGTAATAGTTTTGCCAAAGCCATATTCATTTAGTATTTACAACGTCACAATAACAAAGGCGTCTACAAACAGATTCCCTGGTATACGGTGTATACAATATGGGGCACAATGACCGCAACTGGCACAAATACTCAGTACTAAAGTTTACAACCAGGTCTGCAGGTAAAAGGCGAGCACCTCATGATACAAACTCTACAGAACCGGACGTGTTGAGGAGGTTCTGTATGAGACCTGGGACAAAACTATGACACCCATGTCCGTCTCATCCATGGGGAGTAAGGAAAAACCATTCCCAAACCTTCTTAGCCATCAACTTACAGTAGATCAGCAACCGATCTAAAGCCTAGATACAGGCCATTCTGTAACTTCATCTGGTTCTTCCTACATTAATGGCCGTATGGTTTCGCAAGCAAAAAGTGAGATATTACCAAATTCTGCTGCCAGTTAGCAAGCAATAGAAAATCACTAACATCCAGTGGATATGTTTTAATAGCATGTGCCCACCACAACACAAGCGACAGGAACGTATGTATAGTTCATGTTCTGTGGCTACATAAAATAAGTAGAAGATGATGGGTGGAGAATAAGCAGATCTCAGAATAAGCAGCACTTTGTGTAATGGGCACAGCAATAGGTTACAGTTATTCAAGGTCTTAAAAAGGAGAAGCATTTATCAATGCAGGAATCATTGCTGGCAATAAGTGTGCACCTAGCGGATGCTAAATCCATCATTTATACACGCACTTGCTGCACCGAGTCTCAGGCTATGAACGCATCGCCCTTGACTTTTGGAAACACTTTAGGAATTCAGATCTTTTGGGCCAATAATCGCACTTTCCTGAACAGAATTTTTCGCTCACTAAGAGGTAGTTCATTTTATCTGTGACATTTTCATGGACATGACTCAGAGGGCAGATGCCGCCATTACGGAACGCATCGCCATTTCTTGTAGAATGAAATTAACGCAATACACTTGGCGTCCATCCATTTCATTGTCCGTCATGAGGCCAAAGAAATGAGCAAAGGCAATTAATACTGCCGCTCTGAGGGTGAAGCTACACATTGGACCAACGCTGCTGGATGTCCACAGGGTCATTCAGCAGAGTTCTTCACTGAAACACCCTGACAAAAATGGGCGTCTGCCTGCCATTCATCTGAAGATTTCTCTGCAGCTTCACAACACGGCTGTCGAGCTGTAAAACACAGCAGGTTAACTCTTCATGAAGTCATGGCGGCTGAAACAACTTCTTAAAGGGGTTGGCCACTTTCAGACTGGGTCTGGCTCGGGAAACTCTGGCTTAAAGGGGTTGGCCACTTTCAGACCAATATTGACAAACAAATGTACAATAAAAGATATACAATGTTCCAATATACTTTCTGTATCAATTCCTCACGGTTTTCTAGATCTCTGCTTGCTGTCATTCATTCTGTTACTTCTAGAGCAGGGGTCTCAAACTCAACTCAGCATGTGGGCCGCAGAGCAAGATCCCAGCCAGTCGGCAGGCCGCACCGCGGCAAATTTAGCTCCACCCACTTTTATGTTGACTCCGCCCATTCATTTTTCATGTGCCCCCACACTGTATAATCCTCCTACAGTCACCCGTAAACTATATGTCCCCCCTCCATCTTTCCCCCAGTTACATATACACCCTTCATCTGCCCCCAGATTCATGTCCCCCCATCTCTGCCCCCAGATTCATGTCCCCCATCTCTGCCCCAGATTCATGTCCCCCCATCTCTGCCCCCAGATTCATGTCCCCCATCTCTGCCCCAGATTCATGTCCCCCCATCTCTGCCCCCAGATTCATGTCCCTCCATTTCTGCCCCCAGTTTCATGTCCCCCCCATCTCTGCCCCCAGATTCATGTCCCTCCATTTCTGCCCCAGTGTCATGCCGTTCTCCCCCCTCCCTTCGTCTGCCCCCAGTGTCATGAGCCCCTTCATTCCACCTCAATGTTTAAAGAGGACCTTCCACCATTTTGCCCACAGGCAGTTCTATATACTGCCGGAAAGCTGACAGTGCGCTGAGTTCAGCACACTGTCGGCTTTCCCGATGTGGGCCCAGTGTGAAGAGCTTACGGTCCGATACCGTAGCTCTTCTATGGTCAGAAGAGCGTCTCTGACACTCAGTCAGAGACGTCCTTCTTCACAGCACAGCCAATCGCGCTGTGCTGTGAGAGCCGGGAGGAACGCCCCCTCCCTCCCTGATAATGCTCGTCTATGGACGAGTACTGCGAGCAGAGGGAGGGGGCGTTCCTCCCGGCTCTCACAGCACAGCGCGATTGGCTGTGCTGTGAAGAAGGACGTCTCTGACTGAGTGTCAGAGACGCTCTTCTGACCATAGAAGAGCTACGGTACCGGACCGTAAGCTCTTCACACTGGGCCCACATCGGGAAAGCCGACAGTGTGCTGAACTCAGCGCACTGTCAGCTTTCCGGCAGTATATAAAACTGCCTGTGGGCAAAATGGTGAAACGTCCGGATTTAACTTGGACCCGGCGTCCCTAGGCTTGTGCGGGCCGCACAAAATTGTTCGGGGGGCCGCATGCGGCCCGCGAGTTTGAGACCCCTGTTCTAGAGGATAAAAGTCTGACCATGGTCATGTGATTTATGGTCCATTGTCATGTGATGAGCACACAGGTGCCGCTCGTTAAAGTCACAGCACAGTAATCAGACATCTGCCTGGTAATCAGCTGTGCACCTGTGTGCTCATCACATGACCATGGACCGTAAATCACATGACCATGGTCAGACTTATCCTCTAGAAGTAACAGGATGAATGACAGCAAGTAGAGATCTAGAAAACCGTGAGGAATTGATACAGAAAGTATATTGGAACATTGTATATCTTTTTATTGTACATTTGTTTGTCAATATTGGTCTGAAAGTGGCCTACCCCTTTAAGCCAGAGTTTCCACAGCCTAAAGACTGAATGAAGCAGGGAGTGGTGTGAATACATGGGGGCTGCTGGCAGGGCACAGTGCAGGCTATGAAGTTCATCTGAAGCAGCAATCAATACCCACATTCTAATAGATTCTACAGTGTTTTTTTTTTTTTTTTTTTATATGGGGGGGGGGGGGGGGGGTAAAACGCCAAATGCTTTGTACATCCGTATACATTAATAAAACTACTACTGTGGGGGAGGAACTCAGACTTATTTCGCAAATGCCCAAGTGGTGTCTACAGTGACTCTATTGTACGCCATGTGCATGCCCATATTTTTCCAGTGTACAACTTGACATCACTGTATGAGTTTGTATAAGACAAAACTAACCCCATACCAGTTATGGAACTCGCTACTTAACGTGTTCATAGTAGAGTGGGAACCCATTGCAAGATTTACTATAGAGCCCCATTGGTTACTTGTCACCCCTGTTTACAAACTTTATAATATATGGACGCTCATGGACGAGCAACAGCATCTCCAAGCTTCAGATGGAATAGTGTAAGGGTATGTTCAGACGGGGTCTTTTGGCAGTGGATTTTGACATGGAATCCACCTCAAAATCCGCTGCCAAAAATGGCTCCAAATGACTTCAATGGGAGCTGCTCGCTTCTTTTCTCCGCTAGCTTAGTAGCAGAAATAAGAAGTGAGCTGTCCTATCTTGTCAC
This sequence comes from Leptodactylus fuscus, assembly GCF_031893055.1. Classification (NCBI taxonomy): domain Eukaryota; kingdom Metazoa; phylum Chordata; class Amphibia; order Anura; family Leptodactylidae; genus Leptodactylus; species Leptodactylus fuscus. The sequence continues at coordinate 44,907,098 of NC_134267.1, forward strand.
GGATTCCACAGCTGACTCAACCGCGGTGCGAGGCTCCAGCCCATTCATTTGGGCCTAATCTGGAGCGGAATACCGCAACGTGATGCCTGTGCACTGCCCCAGCATCCCATCACAGCAGCCATGACGGACTGTGTAGACACGGAACTCTGTGTGAACTACTCCTAAGTAAAGATGATCGAGTACTATTCGAAATGGCCGTTTCGAATAGCACACTCCCATAGGAATGAATGGAAGTGGCCAACACGCAGACTTTGCTGGCCGCTTGGACGTAGCTGGCACGCAGGGGGTTAAGTGGCCGGCAAAGTCTGCGTGTTGGCCGCTTCCTATGGGTGTGTGCTATTCGAAATGGGAATTTCGAATAGTACTCATCTCTAGTCCTAAGGAGCTGGCAACGATGCTTTAGCATACCAAGACATTTGGAAAATTGTACGCTTCCCACTTTGTGGGAACAGTTTGGAGAAGTCCCTTTTCTGTCCTGGCATGACTGTGTCCCAGTGCAAAAAACAAGGTCCATAAAGGGCATGTTGGGCCCATAATACTGTATATACTTTCCCTCCCTAGGTCCATGTATATACAAACCATTCTCTTACTAAGGAACATTTACCCAACTTAGAAGAAGTCTTGTCTAGGAGCAATTCATAAAACCACTTTGTTAAAAATAGGGGAAAATCTAAAAGCAAAAAACCATTCATGACTACAGGAAGCCCGAAGTGGCAGAGAAGTCCGATTAACAAGCAGACATTTAAGAAGCGCCTTTATTGTATAGTAAAATCTCAATAGGAAAGGAACAGTGCAGATGGATTTAATATAGGGAAATGGGTGAACTTAATAAGGTTCAGCCTTACAATAAGCTGAATGTGTGAGCTGGTGGGGCCGGGATGAAGAGTCACTGCTTTACTTCCACATGATTAACTTTTATGCACAATAATGGTTCTTGGCAAGTGACTTTACCACCGGCCTATTCATATAGAAAATTTATGTCAATGAAGAAGCCACTTAATAGTACATGGTCAGTTCCAGACCTGATAAAGCAATTGAAGGATTAGTGGGCATGATATTTATAGGCCAATACATATGCAAAGTATAATACTAGGAGCGCAGGTTTGGCAAGTCACCAAAGTCATCATACACCCCTTACATATCTGGCTGAGCCGTAGATTCGGATTCCCTATTCTTGTCTGAGTGCTTGCCCTTGTACATATGCAGAAATAAGCCATATCGCCCACATAGGAGGTTACAGGCAGACATCCCTCCTCTATTTGCACAAGAAGGGACATTACAAAAGATTCTCAACTATCAGATTACACAAACATGAAACTCCTACGGATGAGTGCCATGTAAATAGGTAGCCATACAACTTCTTTAGGCATACAATTTGGGAGAAAGGGGTCCTTCAGTAGGGCAGATGGGTCACCAGTATGGATGAAGACCCCGACAGCACAAGAAATGTATCCGGTGCCAAAGACAACCAAGGAACAAGTTTCTCTGATAAAGCGTTCGTTGATTGTATGGCCAAAGCACGAATATGCATGTATATGAAAAAGTCTGCCCAAACATAACGTTCATTTGGCATCTGTAAATTACAAAATTTCCTAAAATTGACATTCATGTAACAAACTCTAAGCCAAGAGGGATCAATAACTCATTATAGATCATAAAAAAAAAAAAAAAAAAAAAAAAAAAAAAACAAAACCCACAACTTTCCACCTATTCTGTACTCCAAATTAATCTGCCCTTACACATTGGACCTGCCGATTTGGCAGCGCTGCAGTTCCCTGCACACTGGGTTGGATTAGACTCCCACTGCTCACAAAGCGATGGTATATAATACGGGAAAACCCTTTCAAAGATGCATGGAGACCGCTGTAATGTCTCTGCACTGTACAGTCAGTATGATGACAAATCCAAGCCAAACTGAGATCTAAAGACCCAGATCCCCAAGAAGGTGCCAGTTTGGGTCATCAGACTCAGTGAGGACAGGATTTGTGACTTTATATTACACAGTTCATATTAGATACATTACAGCTGGTAAATAATGATATTATAAAGCAATGTCTGTGTTTATGAACACACAAATACACACACACACTTAACAGCAAAAAACAAGTATTAACCTGCATATGAAGTGGATGTCCATTCTGCCACTAAACACGAAATATGCATTGCTACAGATTTATCCTCGAAAACATCTCTCTTACCGGAGACCCGGTCAAGAAGGTCTGCAAGTGTAGTAGAGATAGGCAAGTGAAGAGTACGGAACTTGTGTCCGGCTCCATACATGGGATGTTGGATGATGTGACTTGTAGCATTTATCCTGCCTTTGTACAGCTGCATAGAAAAACATGAGATTCATCACTGAATGGCTTTCATGGAACAAGTCAACAAGAAACTATTACATATAGAATTTAGGTAAAACCTGTAATATAACTATTGAAGTTTTGAAGCTTTGCTCTATTGGGGGACACGTTTATACAGAGGGGATTACTATATCGCTGAACACCACTGAATAAAACCAAAGTGTTAAAGACCATGTGTGAAGAGGGACAGGGCAGCAGCAGATTATATATATCTAGATGCCTCGGACAATGGTTTACTTTGCAATACAGTGTTCGCGCTCGCTACGCTATGTTCATTGGTAAGTGCTTGCTGCCATCTGCTGGACAAGTTTGTGAAAGTTACATGAGAAAAACTTATCGTAAGTCATAAAAGGTATTAACTATATTTTATCAAAATAAAACCAGGTTCATATATAGACCCCCAATGACTTGAATGCTGCTAAACACGTTAACATTACTGCTGTGCATAGCTTTGCTTAATGAAGATCTTTTATAACCTCCAGGATAAGAAATGTTCTATACCATTACAAAACTGATGCGCTAAATTCAGATTTTCAGTTGGTGCCAGTAGTTTTCAGCACTGTCAAAGGGTCGGGCCTCAACTCAGTCACCACAGGGAGGTGAGGAACACTTCACCACCCCCCCCCCCCCCCCCCCCCCTTATCAACTGATCTGGTGACTGAAGATCCTGCACAGGACAGGGCCAAAAGCAGCTGCGCTCCTATTCAAATAAAAGGTGCGGTGCTGCAGTCCTGTGCGCCATGTTCAATGGCACTGGGGTACTCTGGCTCTGTGCCCATTATAGGAGTAGAGCGACTACTGGCCACATCCTGTGCAGTAGCCTCCAGTAACCAGATAAAGTTAGGGCGCCACTGAGTATATTAGACAATTGATGCATATTACAGGTTTTTAATAGAAAAGCAAACGTAAAGTAAAAGCACCTTCAGTGGATTCTGAAATAAGAGAAACATGATAGGAGTAATAAATTGTACAAATTATGTAGACAAGCCCATTAAAAAGGTGCCCAGTGTCCTATGTGACTACTTAAACACATGAGGATACAAGACTCAAGAGATCACCGACAACCCCGATGAAACTGCCAGGAATACTTACAGGGCAGGGAGACTGAAGGAACATGGTAACTTTTTCATCTTCCAACATCAACTGCAGGAAGAGTCTTCGGATGAAGCCAGAGATGTTTCCGGAGGCGGGCAGATTGCCACGCTGGGGAGACGATTGGAATAATTCACAGAGAACCTGAAGACACAAGCAGAGACTTAATATCAAAAGCTTTTGGAAAATCGGGTTTATTAAAAAAAGTCACCTTAACATTCACATCTCTTCTCAAGACGTTCTGTCACGAGTATTCCCTCACGTATGCCGCTATATACTGTGTGATACTGACTTATACCATGTAGACAGATTAAACTCTTTTGACCTCATGAGTACTGGCGATGTCTAGCAGTAATAGACTCTTAGGAGGTATGGCACCATGTCACTGAGTTTGTGTGCGCAGATGAGATCTTTGTGAAGTAAAAGGACCAATAAATCAGATATTAGATCTGATAATCAGGAAATGCGCTCTCCTCAAAGGTTAGAAAATACGGTTTTATTGGACTTAAAACTCGCACAACGCGTTTCAGGCATCTGATCACGCCCTTCCTCAGGTGCAACAGTTTCTGCTGCTCTAATGGATCGTGTCTCCTTTTGGAAAGAGAGGCAGCCTTTAAATGGATCGTGTCTCCGGTTTATGTGATAACCAACATCGCTTGCGTAAAGCACTAAGCCTGAAGAAATGAACGGGACGCCACCCCCACCGCCTCTGGACCGGGAGGAACACGGGGCTCCTCCCGCTCCAGAGGCGGATATCAGGATATTTTTTTTTTTATTCAGGAAAAGTCTAATGTCTAGGTCTACATCCCATATATATTATCCTTGGGTATGTTCATATGGCGTTTAGCAGTCAGAAGACACAATGTTTGAGGTTTTTTTTTTTTTGTTTGTTTTTTTTTACCTCCAGCACACTACATGGATCTGGAAAGTTTGTTTTAATAAAAATAAATAAATAAATGTTTCCGCAAAAACAGTCAAAAAAAAAAAAAAAAAATCACACTGCTTTTTTTTCCCACCTGTCAATGACTTCAATGCACAGTTTACCTGAAGATAGGTCATGTCACTTTTTATACGCCAGTATAAGATTTCTCGTTTTATGCAGTGTATTGCTTTAACAAAGAAAGAACAGATCTCATATATTTGTCACCTGACAAACGCCCCGCTTGCCACCGAGCCAGTCATTAACTGACCTGCCCAAACCCATGATTGGATGAGCACACATTTCCTGTGTGTTGTGATCGGCAGAGTCCCAATAAGATTTGGCATGGGAGCAGAGGGACATCAGTGACGTACCTTATCCTTCATGTTAAATGGCTGAGAGTGGTTAAACCTCTCAAGCTAGGTAACATCCTTTAACACCTAAGGGATTCAGGGTAGTCTCTTAAAGGGGATGGCCACTTTCAGACCAATATTGACAAATAAATGTACAATAAAAAGATATACAATTTTCCAACATACTTTCTGTATCAATTCCTTGCGGTTTTCTAGATCTCTGCTCGCTGTCATTCATTCTGTTACTTCTAGAGGATAAAACTCTGACCATGGTCATGTGACTTACGGTCCATGGTCATGTGATGAGCACACAGGTGCCGCTCGTTACAGTCACAGCATAATAATCAGTCATCTGCCTGGTAATCAGCTGTGCACCTGTGTGCTCATCACATGACCATGGACCGTAAATCACATGACCATGGTCAGTTTTATCCTCTAGAAGTAACAGAATGAATGACAACCCGAAATCTAGAAAACTGTGAGGAATTGATACAGAAAGTTTATTGGAAATTTGTATATCTTTTTATTGTACATTTGTTTGTCAAAATTGGTCTGAAAGTGGTCAACCCCTTTAAATTGTTTCATTACCGATCTTCTGTCAGCTATATTCACATGCCTATTTTAGTAAAGAATTGCATTTACAATTTGATAACTGAGCATCTTTTCTTAGACACGGCTCCTCTGCTATTACTACTACAAATTTAGCATTACGGTCATAAGTCACTAATGTTCCCCTTTCAACAATGTCCTTCACAAAACAAAAACTGCAGAAAAAGACCCCTCCACCTCTGTCCCCGGTTACCGTACCTGTGCCATTAATCGCTGGTTATTTGGATGACAGGATATGCATTGCAAGAAAAAGGCCACAGTTGCATTTTCCACAGCAGTTCTTTGCTGAGTAGTAAGACCATTCCCTGCAGTCGAGTTCATTAAAGTGCATCTGGAATTGGTCTGCTGTGAACCATTTACATGACCTGTGGAGCTGGCACCAGAATGACAAAGTAAAAACAAAAGTGCCGTCCAAAGAGGGTTAACTTCAGAACCTCCAAGCCAGTCCTTCATAACATGGCTATTGCCAACTTCAGTCAGAAACCTGAGAATAGGTGCCACCAAGTCCGCCGTGACCGGCATCCTACTAAAGTGCTGAGATGAGTGCTGCCGTCTGAGTCTCTCCTGTGTGGCATCCGCAGAGGCCGCGCCAAAGTCTGAATTAGATATGTGACTGAAGCAAAAGTTAACTAGGCTCCGAACAAGAAGAGAAGGTAAACCGGAGTCCAGCAGTTGTTTGATGGCTTCCGGGGACTGTGACGAAGCAGCAAGCGTGGCCAGGTGAGACTCTGTAAGTGCAAGGGGCGCTTGTGCGTTTTTAGAGTCATCTGTAAGAGCAGCATTAAGGTCTTGCTTCTTGCTATCATCTGTAATAGAAAGTCTGTGCTGGCTTTGAATTGGAGGAGGGGTGATGCCCATCCAGCCCATGAGCAAAGAAAAGTAACTGGGATGGATGTGACACATTGAGCATAGCAGTCCATCAACAGCTTTCTTTAAGACCATGTTACATGGTAAAGACATGGACCATTTGTACAAGGATCTGGAAAAGAAATAAATAGTGTTAGAATATTATATTATTAACATGGATGTGTCAGCGTCATATGAAAAATAGTCAGACTGGCTTGTTACAGTCTGACAAGTCAGCACATGAACACAGCAACCTGTCCATGAGCACCAGCGGCCAATTCATAACACCCTGTACCTCACTTTCTTATGTGAAAGACATGACAGAAGAAGTCAATGTTTGGTGCATGCCAGTCTCTACACCATCACTTGAAAATTTTTGCTTCTAAGGGTGCATTCACACTACGGATACTGTAACTGATTCTGAACGTTAAAACACGTTCAGAATCAGCGCGTATAACGCACATCCCATTCATTTCAATGGGAGACTGCATACGAGCGCTCCCCATTGAAATGAATGGGCTGCTTTTTACTCTACGAGCGCTCCCATTGAAGTGAATGGGAAGTGCTCACGTCTACGGCTCGCCGAGTGAAGGGGCCCGGTGCTTGGCTCAGTCCGAGCCGTAGACACGAGCACTTCCCATTCACTTCAATGGGAGCGCTCGTAGAGTAAAAAGCAGCCCATCCATTTCAATGGGGAGCGCTCGTATGCCGGCTCCCATTGAAATGAATGGGATCTGCTTTATACGTGTTGATTCTGAACGTTTTTAACATTCAGAATCAGTCACCGTATCCGTAGTGTGAATGCACCCTAATAAGTACAGACTTGAAGCCATAATATGTCCTTAACATAGCAAACTATTAAAACAAGTTGTCCAAAATGAAGATTCAGGTCTGCTTTCATTTAGAAAGATCACCGCCCCTGTCTACAGGATTTGTCTGGTATTTTGGCTCAAATCTTTTGAAGTGAAAAGTGCTGCAATACCAATAGAACTCATGGACAGGGGTAGCCATTTTGGGGGGGAGAAATCAGCTATTTGCTGTCTTGGATAACCCCTTAAAAAAAAGGTACGATTGGAAATGTTGAATTCTACATGCCTGAAACATTTGTTCTCCTTGAAGATAAGTAGAGAAGAGTACTATTCAAAACGGCCGTTTCGAATAGCACGCACCCATAGGAATGAATGGAAGCGGCCAGCACGCAGACTTTGCCGGCAGCCGTCCACTTAACCCCCTGCGTCCATTCATTCCTATGGGTGCGTGCTATTCGAAACGGGAGTTTTTGAGTAGATTAGAAACTTAGCTAAAATATATTGGTGGGCTGCATTCTAATATTGTGGTGGCTGCATATAGGCAGGGTTTCATCTTGCTGTGTGTGGCTACCACAATGTGGGAATGCAGCGAATCTAAAGCCCATCAACCGGTTGCATATTCAATAGGAAAATAAAAGTGAGCACATGGAAGGGACTGAGCCTTCCCAGAGTGGGGCCCAGTGAAGAACCCACTATATACCATCCATGTACAGAAATGAATTTTTTTCATTAAGCAACTGTTTCAAGTGACTCATTTTTTCAGGACCTCCTTAAGCCCCCGTTCACATAGGGCACGGGACCGCGTATTTTGGTCCTGATTTTGATGCGGGAAGCCGCGTCAGAATAGGACCAAAATGCGTCTGCTGCGACTGTCATGGCTTCCGACAGTTGCGGCCTCCCACTCCGGAGTAGGCTTGAATGAATGGGCCTAGTCCAGAGGGTGCTGTCGCGAGCAGTCTGCATAGACCTCTATTGTGAGGGGGAGGATTCAGCGCCAAAATCCACTCCCTCTTGCCCCGTGTGAACGAGCCCTAAGGGGTACAGAAAGGTCTTATTTTTATAGCTACATTACAAATGTAGAATCTGTAGGAGCGGGGATGTACTTACTCAAATAGATCTCTGTTCAGCAAACCAGGCAAGTCGTATTCCACAGGAAGTTCGTAACTATGCCATAAAATGGCTGCTACGCAGTGCAAATGAGAAGGGGATGGCATTAAAAGACCAAACTCTCTCGACGAATTGTTTGGAGGGTTGAAAGTGCTACGACCACTTCTTTTCAAGGAAGCCACTCTTGCAGAATCGCTCACCCACTTTAACAGAGCTTGTATTCTATAGCCAAAGCAAAAGGATATCAGCAATAGCAAAGCTCAACGTCTCAAATGTCATGGCATTAAATGAATTACGGTGAAATGTGTTAATTTTGGACAAGTTTACTTAAAGGAGACCATAGGAGGTGAATACAAATGTATGCATTTCTAATAAAACAGTTGCCATTTAACACACAAAAATATCCAGAAGGTTTCCGTACCGATCCTTTGTTCCAGGGTCTTGGGTAGTCCCTAACTGGTAGAGGATATCTATTGTGGAATCTGATGACAATCCATTAAGCCTTCCAAATAGCAGGGGACTATTTAGATCTGTGCAATAAAATTAAAAAGATGAAATCCTCATGTATTTAGATGATTATATATCCATTAAGGGGAGTGCAGGGACATACCTGCGGGGTCACTGCCAGATGCTGCACAGTTGCGCAGAAGGATATCAATGAGGCGAAGTCCTATCCTGGTTGACTGAAGTCCAATCTTAACCAACACCGCCTCGATGTTGGGAGAATGCATGCCACAGTATGGAGACATCAGTAAGGCAGCGCAGGTCTGTAACAGATTGGCTGTGGGGGCTGCAGCACTTGCCATCATTGCTTCCAGTTCACTGATATGAGTGAGGCAATGATGTAAAAGCCTTAGCCAGCCAATACTTAAAGGAAAAGAGAAAATGTTAAAGATTTTTTTTGGTGGGTGGGAAAAAAAAAAAAAAAAAAAGTCAGTATTTCACACATTACATTTATACATGTCGGAGTGGAAAGAAAGCCATCATTTAACCTCATCTTCACAACATGGAGCAGGGTGAAAAGTTAATAAGCGAACTGCAACAAGACTAAATGGTACGCTCCCCCCCCCCAAAAAAAAAAAAAAAGGGGGAGGAGGAGGGAACCACTACCGTAAACTGAATCAACATTATAGTAAATATACAAAACAATATAGTAAACATGGTGTAATTTTCTCAAGTTTCCTATGCACAGTATACAAGTTCATGGTACAATTCACTACACTTTAGTCAAGGAGTAAGGAGCGAGTCTAGCCCACTGTACATCTAATTTTCTCCCAATTAGGCCAACCAAACCAGACAATGTAAGTCACTGTCAGACTCAGATAATGCTGTGCTGCTGACACCTGGCTATCCTAGACCATGGAGGCAGTCCTGGATTGATGGGAATTAAAGGGGTTACCCAATTTCTAACACTGACGGCCTATATTTAGGAGAGGCTGTCTATATTAAATCTGCAGGGGGTCTGACATCTGGGCAGCATAGCTCACAGTCTGTAAATAGCAGAATATGCGCTGTCTCCGTACTGAGGTGTCAGATACTTGCAGATCCAAGATTGACGGCCTAAGAATGGGTCATCAATGTTATAAACTGGAAAACTCTAAACTTCCTTCCAGGTGCAGTTATTGTGCCTTGAACCAATCAGGTCCTCAGGATGGTATCCAGAACAAAGACTGGATTGTGTTCAGATCTGGTTGTAACAGACTGTAGTGGGAAGAGAACATACATGGCCCCTCTACAGACTAGTGCAGCTGCTGTATGTTTCTTAATTCAAGGCAATGACCTATATCACTTTTATATCCATATACACAGGCCTCTGGAAAATGCCCCGAGACTAAAGGCTTCACTATTATTGTGGATTTGACTTTTGCGTTACCTTGTTTTAGACACCTGATCCTCAGAAGGAAGGAAAGGGTTATTAATAGTTGCTGATGACGTGTTTCCAAATGCAGTCAGGCCAAGCAATTTAATTTGTGAAAGTCCAAGAGTGCTGGCATCACGAGGACGGTGGAGGCGAAGACAGACGGCAGATGCCACCTCTGCTTTCACAAGCTGGATTTTGATGTACGTGAGTCCACTAGTGATGACTGGTGTGGACAAGGGCAGCATGTTGACCCCATCTGCACTAATTTCCACAGAGACTGAAGACGGACACGCTAAAAAAAAATAAAAAAAATATATATATAAATTACAAAGACAATTATGAAGAGATTTGTTTTATGTCCAGACGTTGACTATTCTATCACAAATGGAGAGACTGCTTACTGGCCAGGGATGCAAGATGAGGCTGAATATGAATCTCCTTCAAAAGCACGGCTGCTGGCAGGTGAATCGTGAGATCACACCAAGCTTCCTCCGGTAAGAAGATATAGGACCAGGCAGCAGACCGTGCTCTCCTGTGTGGTGGGGTGGCTTGTAGAAGGACTTCTGCAGGCTGAGCTGTTGGACTACTTGATGTGATTGTACCTAGCAGAAGAAAAAATGAGCCATTAAACTGTATGTATGTTATACTGAGTAGTTCTGAATCTTGTCTAGTTATGTTTTTTTTGTTGCTTCTAAAATCATCCGGTTCGGATTACATGGAGACAGAAGGATGTGACCAAACCTACATCCACTGAAGATCAGTACTTACAACCTCTCTGCAGAGATTTATCAAATGTCTGCAAGTGTACCTAGAAGAACTGATACAAAAAAGCCTTTTAATACAGTATGTGCATAGCAAAGTGGCAAAACTACATACCAAGAGGAGCAAAGTTGTGGATTCCCTCCGCATTATCAGGCTCAGAAGCAAGCACCCTCGCTTTCAAAGTGCTGTCTGAAGTTTTGCTTGGGCCAGAGTCGAGAAACTTCATGATTGTAGACACCATGCTTCTGGCAGTGTTAACTATTGCTCTTGTGCTTGTCACCATGTTATTGCAGATGAGCTGAACGCCTCCTAAAGGCAAGCACAATAAAAACATTGTAGAAGAAGAACAATTATCCACGTTGCATACACACACCAGTACGTGCAAGTGTTCAGGAGTAAAGTTAAATGAATAGTGGACTTCCATTCTCTATAGTCCCAGAGGTCAAACAGAGCTGAATCGTGATCCTATGGTACATATTTAAGTTTAAAAGTGTACAGTATAATGAAATTAAAGGGGCGTGCAGGCAAAAATGGACAACCCTTTAAAGGTTTAAATAAAAACCCAAACACCTGATTGAGAACATGAAGATGGGTCAGAGAAATGGGAAACAGTCTAGGAATATGTGGGAACATTCAGCAGGTGGAAAATTTTAGTTGCAAAGTAAGCAAGGCACTAACATAAAATCTAGAAACCTACCCATATCATGGAATGCTTTCAAGGCCTCGCTCGTATCCAAAACTCTCAAGATAAACCACAGCAAAGGCTCGGACAGCTGGCAAGTAGAAAGAGAACCCTGAAGACAATAAAGTAGCACACAATTTCATCAGTTTTCCACTTTCATGAATGGACTGCAGAAAGCGATCACTTTACCTCAGTCACATCTTCACACAGTAATTGACAAATTTAAAAAAAGAGAAATAATAGTGAATATTGCTTTAGACTTCACACACAGATTGAAGGGGGCCCCTGCCTTTTATGGTCTGTGTCATATCTGAACTCAATACACAGGATCATGGACATTAAGGACAGAAAATTCTAGACTACTATGGGTTTTATTCTTCAACACTACAAAGTATCATTTGAGTATGGGGCCAAATACCATGGCCTAAATGGGCTCTTACTTTTAAGGGCATCAGGTAAAGATCACCCAATGCTGCCAGAGAACTCGCCATCGCCACTTCCATCTTCTTCAGGAACGTCCTCTTCACGCGACTTCTTCCGGCGCAGGCAGTCAAACTTCTAGGCCTCCGGCAGAGCAGACTGCGCATACCCACAGGCCACAAGAAAATGGCCACTTACTGTGTAAGCAGCCATATTTCTTGTGGCCACGGGCATGCGCAGTCGGTCCTGCCCGAGAAATTTGACCTCTTGCGCTGGAAGAATACGCGTGAAGAGGACGTTCCTGAAGATTGAGGTGGCGCTGGAGCTTTCTCTCGCAGCATTGGGGACCGCCCACAGAGCTGCGAGAGAACTCATTTGCACACACAAGAAAACCGTGATTTCTACTGAACGGTGGTACGGAGAAGACATCTAAAAAGGTAGGAGACAGTGTTTTAATGGTAGAATCCCTTTAAGGTGCAGGAGTGTCTCTCTCCGTCCACAGAATTGCTATGGTCTTTGCAAGGAATAGCATTTCCAAGAGTACAATATGAGTAAGGTGTAACCGGGCCAACAACTTAAAGGTACTCAACAAAATGACCCATTTCAATTTAAGGGCACTGCCATTTGACGTGCAAGAAATGAGCTTGTGGTCTGGTGCATCTAGATCATTTGGGATACATAGGGGTCATACATTTGTCACTGATACTCTGGAAAGCTGATGTATTACTTATGGGAAGCCAAAAGTTGTTACCTGTCTGCCCATATATCCACATGCCATATAAGTTAAAATGGGCTGCAGCATAACTTGAACACTGGTTGCCTTCTTACTGAGAGTGGTGAGTATTGTGAACAGACCATCACCAACTGATATCGCGTCCAATCCTCCATGAAAGTTTTCGTGTTTAGTTAGATGTAAACCACTTGCACCTACAAGTAAACAGTTAGTTTTGCTTTAAAAGGATTTTTAGGTGTTGAAAAGGAAACTGATCAATAAGAACCAGAAGCTCAATTGTAAAACCTAGACGTAAATGCAGGTCTAAAGCACTAAAGTCCTCTTATTGTGGTTGCTTTTTATTGATGACCTATCCTCAAGATAGGCCATTAAAAAGATCGGCGTGAGTAGAAGGGATTGCAATGATCAAACTGCTGCCATCTTTACGTTGCACGCTGTTTGATTAACATCGACCATGTTATGCAATTAAAGCCTTTCCAATTCAATTTATGGAATGAAGCTGTTGTCTGCTTCATAGAGGCTGTGTATTGTAACTACACTTAAACAGAGGGTTATAGTGCTTGCACAAGCACTGCAGCCCCTTCAAGCAGAAGTTTAGTGGGAGTTCTAGGTGTCAAACCTGCAATGATCTTTTAGGGTGCATGCACACTACGTAACGCCGGGCGTGTATGAGAGCCGTACACGCTGGCGTTACAGCAGGGCTGCCGAACACTTCCCATTCACTTCAATGGGAGCGCTCGTAAACGCCGCTGTTACGAGCGCTCCCATTGAAGTGAATGGGAAGTGTTCGGCAGTCTGCTGTAATGCCGGCGTGTACGGCTCTCATACACGCCCGGCATTACTCAGTGTGCATGCACCCTTAATTAGGATCAATAAACTTTTTAATCCCTAAGGGCTAGTTCCTACATGAATAGGGTGTGGCGGAATTTGGGCCGGGGAAAAAAAACAAAAAAAACCCAAAAACAAAAAAAACAAAAAAAAACAAAAAACACACCCTTCATCTCAAAGACCACCAGACTGTTTTTCCCTCCAGCACAGCGAATGGACCTTAAAAACCGCGACGTGATTTTTGGCAAAAAAAAAAAAAAAAAAAAACGCTAGCGGTTTTTCCCCCTCCCATTCACTTGTATTGATTTCCTGAGGCAGAATCTGCCTCAAGAAAGGGCAGCTCGCTTCTTTTTTCTGCTAGCGGGAAAAAACTACTAGCGGGAAAAAAAGACCACTAGCGGTCTATATAGACCTCTATTGTGAGGGAGCGGATTTTGAAGAGGATTCCATGCCAAAATCCGCCTTCTCTTGCCCAGTGTGAACGGGGCCTAAAAGGCACTGGAACAACCCTTTAAGTGTGAGGTTCCAGCTAGGGACTTTAGTATCCAAGTTTATACATCTACAGTCCTAAGAATTCTGGATTTGAAGACTGCAGTGAGCAGAAAGGAGCTTCATGAGCAAAGCAAAGTCAAAGGACTCTATACTACATCCTGAAATACCGATATACTAGATGTATTACTAAGTGCATCAGTACATTTACCAATACAAATGAGACTTTAAACACTTACCTATAATCATGGCCATAGCACTGCTGTTGCATTGTCCAAGGGCAGAGAGAATTTGGCTCATAATCTGCTGGTTGGCTAGCACCAAATCTGCCACATATGCAGTGGAACTTTGTGTAGCTGAAGAATTGCTGTTGGCATCTTTTCCACCATAGACTTTCTCTTCATCAGAAACGCTGTCCGTGGTGCTGCTGACAACCGATGCGCGGGCACTAAACTCTTTGTTACTTGACAGGGGCAACTGAACCAGGATGTTCACCAGCTTCAACAAGTCAAACATTAGCTGATCACGCGTCATTTCTCCACAAACTGCTTTGGCGTCACCAGGTCGAATAATATTTGCAAACAAGCCACCAAAGCAGGCCCGGGCCCCAACAGAACTGTCAGATCCACTGCGAGATACCACTTTGTCAGAGCAGGTAATATAGTGATGTACCAGGAAGGTAACTGATTCGATTACAGAAGAAATGGTACTGACTGAGACCACCTCGAAATTTTGTTCCAGGGTGAATTCTAGAAGTTTCACCTGTGCATCCAGGGGGCCTTGTCCTGTTTGAAAAGCACCTCTAAATAGAATAAAAGTTAGAAACAAACTTTAGGGTTTTTTGGTTTTACATAAATTAAGGAAATTTATTTATAACAACGGTGCCGGTACCGTAGCTCTTCACTGTCAGAAGGGCGTTACTGACAGTCAATTGGGAACACTCTTCCTCACAGTAGCATCTATAGCACTGTACTATGAGGAGGGCCGTTTCTTACCGCTGAGCAATGACGCTGAACGGTGAGGAACGCCCACCCAGTACTCTTCTATGGACGACAACTATCAGGAGGGGTTCCTCACCGTTCTCACAGTACAGCGCTATAGATGCTAATTTGAGGAAGGGCGTTCCTGACTGTCAAACGCCCTTCTGACAGTGAAGAGCTACGGTTCCGACACCGATAGCTCTTCACCGGGGGCACAAAGGGAAATCAATGGGTTAAAAAGCCTCACATTGATTTCAATGTGTTATGCACGTTAAACAGAACCCATTGAAGTCAATGGGATTCTGTTTTGAAGCGCCTACTCTGACACGAGTTTACGTGTCAGAATCAGTGCCGAGATACATCGTGTGCACGGGCCCAAAAGGGGAGCGTTTTCCTGGCAGAAACACATTTGCCTCAAGTAATTTTTTTGAGTCTTTACAGTAAAACCTATTGTCAGCAAGGTAAACTTTCCTGCCAAATCTGACAATAGGAGTGGAGAGGCACTGCCGCTTACTATATGGGAAAGTTGTGCATGATACTATGTGGGCACACTATAGCGGCTTCAGTAACTGTACTACCCGTCTGCCAAAGTCTCTGCACACAGCGAGGTCAGGAAATAGATCTGGGGAGGGGGCATCTTTTAAATGACATTTTCCACCTAAGTTTAGAGAGATTCCATTACTAAACCAAACCTCTGTAATTTTTGTTACTTTACCCCAAACTTTGCCAAGCATGAAGCCAGAACTGTGGCATATTTAGCTTAGTATGGGTCTTCATGCATATATACACCTCCAACATGAAGTGGAAAGGCTGGAGTGAAAATGATGCAAGAAGAGATTACCACACCCTATGGGATCCTTTCTATCTGACCCATAACCAGTTTGCCAAAAGGCACCAAACCAGTCCAGAAGCCAGATCAAAACATTATTTCCAACACCAGGATAATTCCAAAAACACTAGGTGCCTCTGTTCTGGCTTTAATTTCCTTCTGTCTCGACTTCACGAAGCTCAGAGGAAACTACAAAGGGGGTGCAGTGTATATGAACAAACCCTAAATCTTCCAAATGCGTGAAATTTCTCTTTAAAATTGGAGTCAGGAGGGGGAGGGGGAAGACTCCTATAAATACTTGGAAAAAAATCTTAATACCACAAAGATGGTGTTACAAACCTTTCTGTGGAAAGAATGTGTATGAGCTTTAGCAAAAATTCACTGAACATCTGAGGACTGGTGGCAGAAAGATGGACTTGTAGTCGAGTCAGGAACTCCTGCATTGCCTGAGTAGCAGTGGGCCCAACCTGGACAGCAACAACAGAAGAGAAATACATTAAAATTTTATACACTTTTTTGGGAACACCACAGATTATTATGCAAGAGCTTTTAAATAATAAGTCAGCAATCGTGAATAGTCAGTGGTTAACAATGCACCAAGACTAGGAGTCACAGTAATAAGTGTCTGGTATATAGAACCTGACTGCTCAAGTTTCATAAGCACTGCCCTGTCATCAGCGTGGAGCCCCAATACATAACATGACGCCAGGTGGATGGTTAGGTGACCATTACATTGCTCAGTGTAACGTATATGGTCGCATGTCCTTCCACCAGCTGCCACAATGTGGATGGGAGCGCTGTATTGACTAGACAGGGACAGCAGAACTTCGGGGGGTATGCACCTTATGAAACCTTAGACAAGGTGCCAGAACCTCCTACTAGTGAGGGACCAAACACCTAATAGAGTTTTAGATACTTGTTTAAAAAGACCAGTCTATTTACTAGAGTAGGAAAGGGATAAGTAGAAAGTTCTTTTGAACCTTAAAAGGAATTCCCATCTCCGCCATGGAATACAAGGCTCCTTATAGTTACAGAACCAGCTTAACAACGCTCTTCTACACCATCTCCGAGGCATACAGGAGTTATGGAAACTTCATAGCACCACAATGACAAGTCTAGTCCCATTTCAGCCATTAAAAGGAAATGAGCCATAAAAGAACTTGCCCCAAGATGGCTAGTGCTGCTACACTGAAAAAGACGACTTTATACCATTAACAGCTTTTAATCGCTGCTCCTAAATTAACCCGTTATGCCAGTCAGTGAAGTTTTATTTTTATACGTTACTAGCAGGAGGGCCTGGGTTCACACGGGTATATTTCCTTTTTTGTTTATGTAGTGGCCCCATAAGAATTATCCAGTTTTGCACTAGTGTTTTTGTATGTCGTTTGTGTGTCCATAAGAGTCACGTGATAAAGTGTATCATTTTGGATATCCGTGGAAAACCTGCGATCAGTTATTATGGATACCTGGAGTAAAGCTGTGTGTATGTGACCTTGTGTAAGTGTCATCCACAGCACCCTGACATACAGCAGTGAAGAAAAATGACTGGGTTGCTATGGAAACCTGGAGTAAACTCTAACGTGTGTTACTCTGTGCAGAGCCGCGTATCTAATCCTCCGGCATGTGGTACTGTGTGCAGAGGCACATATCTAATCCTCCCCCCATGTGGTATTGTGTGCAATGGCACATCTCTAATTCTCTGGCGTGTGGTATTGTGTGCAAACATGCATATTTAAAAAGGGATTCTACCATTAAAACTATTTTTTTCCTCTAATTACCACGTTGGAATAGCCTTAAGAAAGGCTATTTGTCTCCTACCTTTAGACGTGGTCTCCGCCGCGCCGTTCCGTAGAAATACCGGTTTTAACCGGTATGCAAATGAGCTCTCCACAGCAATGAGGGCGGCCCCAGCGCTGAAAGGCCGATGAGCGCATCCCCATTGCTGCCCGAGAGCTCTTTCCTGCGCCACTTCCTTGTTCTGCAGCAACTCCGCCTCCCCTGGCTTCTCTTGCAGTTCTAGAGAGGAGCATAGAGAGGCCACCCCAAAATGGCCGCCGGCCGGCTCCTGTATTGAACTGCAAGAGTGGCTACCCCAAAATGGCCGCTCTTGCAGTTCAATACAGGAGCCGGCCGGTGGCCATTTTGGGGTGGCCTCTCTATGCTCCTCTATAGAACTACAAGAGCAAGAGAAGCCAGAAGAGGCGGAGTTGCTGCAGAACAAGGAGGCGGTGCAGGAAAGCGCTCTCGGGCAGCAATGGGGATGCGCTCATCGGCCTTTCAGCGCTGGGGCCTGCCCTCATTGCTGCGGAGAGCTCATTTGCATACCGGTTAAAACCAGTATTTCTATGGAACAGCGTGGCGGAGACCACGTCTATAGGTAGGAGACGAATAGCCTTTCTTAAGGCTATTCCGATGTGTTCATTAGGAAAAAAAAGGTAGTTAATGGTAGTATCACACTCCAGAGGGTTAAAGGGGTTCTGTGTGCAGACTTGCATAACTAATCCTTCAGCGTGTGGAACTGTGTGCAGACGCGCATATTTAATCCTCTGGTGTGTGATACTGTGTGTTGACCTGTGTATCTAATCATCTGATGCGTGTATCTCAGTTTGGATATCAGTGCTGGATTGTGCATGTGGAGTGACTGTGTGTATGGCAGTTGGAATATGAGTGAAAGACTTGCGGGTTTGTATTGGCTAATTGGGTGTGTGTGTTGTCATTGTTTTGGGAATGCTGTATCTCAGCAACGGTACGTCCGAGCAAATTGAGGCCTCCTCTTAAACCTTCCCGGACACCTGTAGTATCTGTGTGCAAAATTTGGTGAAGATTGGTCCAGTCGTTTGGTCGCGCATAAAAAAACAGACATTCATTTTTAGAATAGAGAGATGGACAATCTAAATTCTGCTCCCTTGTTTAAATCCTAGCGAAAATGTTATCACTAGTTCTGCAATTCTGAGTCACGTTTCAGGACAGAAGACTGCACAGTCCATACATTAAAAGACTAAATTATCTTTTTGGTCTTCAGATTTGATACAGAGTAAACCATCAAGTTATTAAACATTTGGTTAACTTTACCTGGGGACTGTGCTGGTTGGTCCCATGAGGGTTTGTTCCTGAGAGAAATTTCACAAGGACATGAAGGAGGTTTGGATCTGAAACTAACAGCTGGGCAGTGTTTTCCTGAGCTCCAATAGTGCTGCTGGGTCCAGCTAGAAAATGTACAAAGTCTTAAGATTAATTTTTTTACCAAAAATTGGAGATATTAGTTACAATGCATTTTGCTTCAGACCATATAGAGAGATTTATTTAATTAAAACAAAAAAAATCCTAAATAAAAGTATAAAGAAACGACATGTCCTTTGAATAGGTCGTCAATAGTCGACTGGAAAAGGGAAGGGGGGGGGGGGGGGCAGATTTCTTGGACCCTGACTGATCAGTTAATTGAAGAGGCTGATGCACTTCAGAACAAGCAATGGAATAAGTGCAGCTCCATACATTGTGTAGTGGCCATGAAATTGGAACTGGAGCAATACCCTATGCAATTTAAAAAGCTGTGGCGCTTCCAAGGAGACATTTCCTCCATGGAAGCGCCAAGGAGGCATTTGGTTCCTTGCACCCTGCAGCTGACTGGCAGGGTGCAAGGAACAAAACTTCCACCAATAATATACCAAAATCAGGACATTTAATATATATTAAAGCACAACCCCCCCCCCCCCCCAAAAAAAAACAAAAAAAAAAAAAAACCTCAGAACACAAAAAATACACAATTGATTCAAATTGATTATAAATAAGGGCTCTAGGTTTGGTTCAGAAATTTCTTTGATGATCAGAGAGACACGCCTGCTACCAAAACTGAATTTTTAGTGGCAGAAACTTCTGCAACAAACCTGCGTACAAAATTAAGAGTAGAAATGAATATACACAGCCTCCCTAAGGCAGCCTTCACACGGAGTTTACGCTCCACTCATTCTGAACATAAACTCGTTCAGAGTGAAAGGTGTAAAAACAGATCCCATTGACTTCTATGGGTGCCGGAATACGCGCATATCACATTGAAAGCAATAGGTAAAAAAAAAAAAAAAGCCTCCGTTTGATTTCAATGGGTAGCGAGCATATGCCGGCACCCATAGAAGTCAATGGGATCTGTTTTTACACCACTCACTCTGAACGAGTTTACGTTCAGAATGAGCGAGCGTAAGGCTCCCTAATACATAGTACATGCACATGACCAAAAGTATTTATTTCTCTGATCACTATGAGAACAAGGGAATAAGCGGCTACTGATCCCCATGCACATTAGATGCAGGTGGGTTTAGGTGAAATTCATGTGTATGGTCATCTTAATAGATCACATTTATTTGGATCTATACGGTTTTCAGTCTCTATATTGTAAAGCACTTCATAATTTTGCGAATTACCAAGGTTGACCAGTAGTCCTAATGAAGCGGAATTAAACTAAAGGAATAGGAAGGTGAATACCACTTACAGTTCAGTTGCATGTTTGTCATAAGAGTGAGGCTATGAAGCACAAGGCACCATGTCCGCAGTAAAGTATTTGGATGCCAGGCCAGCACTGTTAGAAAGCTTGTTATAGAAGCTGGATACAAAAAAAATAAAATATAATTATTGGCAGAACATAAGACAGTCCTTTAGTTGATAACAGCCCTGGCCTATAAATGGGACCTGCTACTGGAACCACATTCAAGAACTGTATGAATCCCCATTTATGAACAGCCTCGGTGGAGTTTCCTTGAATTTGGCAAGTCCTTTACCATAATTGTATACATGCACACATACAAGAAGATTTCATAACACGTTATTTTTATATAGTTTGCTTATTAGGGGTGTGGTTTAGATCAGGGGAGGTGTGGCTTAGTGGCAAAGGTGCATCTTGAAACGCAACACCATTTTAGTGTAAATTTTGCCATGGACTATACCAAAAAATAAAATAAAGTTGGGACCAGTAGGTAGGTTAGAAATCTAGCTGCCACTTATGTATTCCCATTTCCCAAGACCATGACATTATATTAATAAACTATCCAGGTTTATCAAAATCTGGCAGATGTCAAGATTTCTTCAGATGAAGCAGCTGCCTATTAAACAGGCACATGCCAAAAACACTTGGGAAGATTATTGAAGCTGAAGGTTTAAAGATGTCCCGGGTTGGGAGGACTGGAAACAAATCTGCACCTTATTCATCCACTTCCCCCAATGCTTGAACAAAGGGATTATCCCCATTGGACAATTTAGTGCTTCCTATTTTTGGCAAGCAGTTACCTTGATTCAGAGAGACGACTGGCACTCTGTTAGCATGGTACAAGAACAGGTCACTTCCATTTTCCTTGCCCCCACTGGAGCTAGAATTTAGGCTCAATGTGAGCCATAACTGTAGAAGAGACTCCAGCTGCAGAAAAATAATAAAGTTGGATTAAGGCTCTTCAAACTACAAGACAAAGATTTTGAGGATAAGCAACCAATGATGAACATGATCTACATTTAATAAAACTGCCTGCAACCATCAATGTTCCCACCAGTAAAATAACTTGTAGACTAGTGGGGATTTGCCCATTGGTTGGCCAGACAGATAGGCTGCGGCTTTATTCATTTTATATGGAACTGCTGGAGACAACTGAGGCAGAGCGATCGGTTATTACTGGAGACACCTTGAAAGGAATGGAGCGCAGCAGCTGTCTGCCCAACCACATGGACGAGAGAGCAAGGCTCCCCCGCTCAGGTGGTTGGTGGATCACAGTAGTAGAAGCTCCAGCCATCTGTTACTTATTCCCCCATCATGTGCTTAAGGGATAGGTTGCAGCCTTTTAACTACTGAATTAGTGTACAGTAAAATCCAGAACCCACAGGTAATAGGTTCCAAGACTAACAACATTACAGAAAGCATCAAAGTGTTACTCTGCATAACGAACAAAGCCAAAAGTAAATGGATGACTATGTAAACGGATGATCATCTGTCTGCATTCTTTTTTTTTTGCATCTGTTAAGTGGGAGAGAAAAGAAAAGACAAATCCACAAACACTTAAGGGCTCGTTCACATCTGCGCCCCGGGTCTCCGTTCTGCAGGTTTCAGCTTCCTGCACGAAACTGGGTTCGAAAAGTGTCCGGCCGTTAGCATCGGGGAGCGTTTTATGCTCTCCGCAGCGAAACAGTTTGTTTTTTTAAATCGGACACAGAGTCAGACATGCAGGATTGGGTGTCCGGTTTAAAAAAAACCAAAACCAAAAACAACAAAAACATGGTTTTGCCGTGGAGAGCATAAAACAGTCACCCGTGCTCACGGCCAAACACCGTCTGGCAGGTTTCCTTCTTTTGCCGGCAGAAGATGGAAACCTGATATGGAGACCCAATCGCTGGTGTGAACCCACCGTTAAAGGGGTTGGCCACTTTCAGACCAATACTGAGAGACAAATGTTATGGTTTGTATAATAAAAAGTTGTACAATTTTCCAATATACTTTCTGTATCAATTCCTCGCGGTTTTCTAGATCTCTGCTTGCTGTCATTCATTCTGTTACTTCTAGTGGATAAAAGTCTGACCATGGTCATGTGATTTACGGTCCATGGCCATGCGATTAGCACAGGTGAACAGCTGATTACCAGGCAGATGTCTGATTATTGTTCTGTGACTAACGAGCAGCCCGTGTCCTCATCACATGACCATGGACCGACTGCAAGTCACATGACCATGGTCAGATGTTTATCCACTAGAAGTAACAGAATGAATGACAGCAAGCAGAGATCTAGAAAACTGAGGAATTGATACAGAAAGTATATTGGAAAATTGTACAACTCTATTATACAAACCATAACATTGGTCTCTCAATATTGTACTAAGTGGTCAACCCCTTTAATACATTTGGTCTAAAGCTTGTGCAAATGAACATTACTCAAAACCAACCTGGACATGATGCACTTGCAGCATTGAGAAGAGCTTGTTAAAGCAGGCACTCAGCATTGGAATGGAAGACGACTGAACAATTAGCTGGTTCGCCTGACTGGACGCATGAAGCCCTCGTAACAAAGAGTCGTCTGTCCCACCGGAAGGCTGTGATACTGTGAAGCAAAAGTAAATTCTTAAGCCACAGAGCGCAACATAGCATTAGGCTAAAGCCTCAAGGTGCAAAAAACTGCTTGTTTTGCAGCTGATCAGAAGGTGAAAGTTACAGCAGAAAGCCTGAGGGGGCGAAAACTGAAGAGGACTTTGGGAGCATGGCAGAAATGGAAGAAGAATTTTAGGTGGACTTCAACCTCAATTTATGGACATAAGAGTGTGTGCGGTGTTCTCGAAGGATAACATGTTCCAACTGATTTAAAGAGTAGAGATGAGCCAACACTGTTCGGATCAGCCGTTCCAAACAGCACGCTCCCATAGAAATGAATGGAAGCAGCTGGCACGTACACTTTGCAGGCGGCCAGTCGCTTAACCCCCCGTGTGTCGGCTACGTCCATTCATTTCTATGGGAGCGTGCTGTTCGGAACGGCTGTTCCGAACAGTGTTCGCTCATCTCTATTAAAGAGTAACTAAACTGTCAGACAACTTGATTTTGTTTGTCACTGATGAATTTTGTAGTCTACTTCATTAAATTTTGGCTCCTTTCTGTGAAACCCTGCATATTTTCACTCAGTTTTCAAAAGAAGATGATCCAGCCGACAAAATATATAAAACTTAACTTTTATTCTGCCAATTCAAGTTAAAATTTATCCAGTGAACATGGTGGTCAAACCACTGCCCAGCTAGCCACGTTCACTGGATAATTTTTAACATGAATTGGCAGAATAAAAGTTAAGTTTTATATATTTTGTCGGCTGGATCATCTCTTTCTTTTGAAAACTGCATATTTGTCTCAAGCCGAAGAGACTAGATCTGTGCTGAAGATTGCTTGCACTGGGAGTGGAAGACACATGGAGCGATTTCTCTTGGAGGGCTGAGTACCTTTTCCTTTTTCCCTTATTTTCCCTGTATTTGGCTTTGCATTTTCACGCTTTCCCCTGCTTCTTTATTGAGAGCGGTGACAAAGTGCCACTTTTGTTGACCGGGCATTTTCAGACACAGGGTTACCTAATGTGAATGTGTTTCATATACATTCGGCTCCCGGCTGTCAAAGAAACAGGTCGGCTCCTGCGTTCTCGCCATGCATGAGACGTCCTGCAATTTGAGAGTTTTGGGGCTTATAGATGGTATTAATGCCCTTTATCAGAGTGGACTGATTTGCAGGCCCTAGCTGTTGGTCTCTGCTGTACATTACACTCTGCAGCAGAGTGGCCGACATCATCTTTACAGACTCTGCATCCGCTGTAATAGCACAGCGGATGACGGGATGGGTTTGCACCACCAGTACAACCTGTCCTTGCGGTTCAGACCGCGCAGCATCGCCCCATTCCTGCCGCTGTAGGAAGCTGGCGGTGGCAGGAGTTGGGCGATGCATTCAAACTAAGACGCACCCCTAGTGTTCCCCTGAAGTTTGGGAGGGTTGAAGTGAGTCTTCTAGTCTGAAAAATACAGTATACACAATTTTATTGATACCACTTTATATTATTGAAGTGGGTAAAATCAGTGTGATTGTGCAGTCTGTGCATTAAGGACATAAATGGATTACTTAGAATCTCTTCCCCTATCCAGTAGACTAACTCAAATTAGGAAGAGGGGAGAAGCGAGTCGCAGTTTAAATTGAAGTGAGTGTTCACTATACTAGAACTAGAATGTGATGGTGGTGGAAATTTTAAAAAAAATAATAAATGCCTGTTAAGGTTTTTGATTTTTTTACTTACATGTAGGTGATGAATTGGTCAATGCTTGTAAAATGGAATCTGCCTCAAGAGTGGACATCATTTTTAACATTAATTCTGCTTGCTGCTCCAGACCAACTTCCAGGCGAGCATCAAGTGCTAGAAGTACAAAAATATAAATAAAAAAAAAATTAAATAAAAATATCTTATTTCAACAAAAAGTTTCAGGAAAGCAACCACTGAAAAGTTTGAGCTCAATTCCCCCCCCCCTCAAAAAAAAAAAAAAAAAAAAAAAAAAAAAAAAAGTTATATTGTGCCTTGGAATTGCATTAAGATTCTGCAACAAATGCAGCATGGACACTGAAAAAGCAGCAAAATAAGACGTCTATATGAAACTGGTTGCCCAGTTATAGGGGAATAAGTGTCCAATCGCTGGGAGCCCAATCACTGGGGACAGTGTGTAATCTACAGCAGCATCTGCAGGACAAAGTTAATGGATCAGCGGTCATACAAGGGCACTGGCGGTCCAGCAATCAGACACTTATACCCTGTCCTGTGGCTAGGGAATAAGTGTCCATAATTGGACACCACCTTGGGGACTCTTGCTCTTTTTTCCCCCTTCTGTAATTAAATGGACTAGATTCCCACATTTAAAACAGAAAATTCTCACCTTGAGAGACTGAAACAGACACCGTTTGGGTACCATTCTTTTCTGTAGTTGCTGCTGGTTTTGCCACTGGAATTCCAACACCTCCAATGTAAGGATTGTAATTGTAGGTGCCATAATCGGCGCCCCAATAATCATACCACGTGCTGCTGATCGGCTTTGGTGGGAAGGAAAAAAACCACACAAAATATTGAAGTCACATTAGACCTATTCAGTCTCTTGACGAGTTTTATTAAGTACCTGTATCCTCCATAATACAATAATTCTGGAGCATTCAATGTTATACAGTTTTCCTTCTTTAAGAATTATTTTTTTTAATAATGTGAGAAGTGTAGGATACCAGTTATGGGGGTGTATCCCTACAACATGGGCACTGTCTAGTCAGTGCTGTCTGTAAGAGGATAAATTTATAGTAGGTATAACAAGGAACAGAATACCAGGAGTGGATGTAACAGAATGGAGAAGTCTAAATGTTCCTTTAATATTGAAAATTACGATTAAGAAAAAAAAAAAAAAAAAAAAAAAAAGTGAATTTCTTTAAAGGGATCTCATCATTGCATATCTTTTTTTTCTGACTAACACGTAGGAATACCCTTAAGGAAGGCTATTCTTCTCCGCACCGCCGTTCAGCAGAAATACGGGTTTACTTCGGTATGCAAATGAGTTTGCTCACAGCACTGGGAGGTGGTCTCCAGCACTCAAACAGCACTGGGGGCGTCCCCAATGCTGTGAGAGAAATCTCCAGTGAGGCCTCTATCTTCTTCTGGAACTCCCCCTCCATGTGTCTTCTTCAGTCCTGGGATTTCAATCTTCTAGGCCTCAGGCAGAGCCAACTGCACATGCCTGGGCCACAATAAAATGGCCGCTTACACACATTTTTCTTATGGCCACAGGCAAACGCAGTCCGTGATGCCCGAGGTCTAGAAGAAAGAAACCCAGGATGGAAGAAGACACAGGGAGAGGGTGTTCCAGAAGAAGATAGAGGCGTCACTGGAGATTTCTCTCACAGCATTGGGATTGCCCTCAGAGCTGTTTGGGGGAAAAAAAAAAAAAAAAAAAAAAAAAGAAG
This sequence comes from Leptodactylus fuscus, assembly GCF_031893055.1. Classification (NCBI taxonomy): domain Eukaryota; kingdom Metazoa; phylum Chordata; class Amphibia; order Anura; family Leptodactylidae; genus Leptodactylus; species Leptodactylus fuscus. Next base: position 44,933,248 of record NC_134267.1, read on the forward strand.
CAGTAAAATCTGCAACAAGGCTTTCTGTAATGTGGAGCCTTAGTGAAATATATAGAATCGAGAAGACCAATCACCCTCAGTGTAACTAAGGTGGGATGTTAGAGAGTATGAACCATCGGAGAGAGCCAACATTGGAGTTCACCGAGTGTATACATAGAAGTCCAGGTGTAAGGGGGGGGGGGGGATGCATAATATACACCGCACAAGTGACTGATTTCTATACATACCTTAGGCTTCTTCACCGTCGTAATACGTATCTTCAGTGATAGTTAAAAGAAAAGTTACATTAAAAAGAGGGATGCTAAGAAAAGGCTCAGAGTGGTATTAAACACAAAAAAAAAAAACCCACAGAAAAGGCATCACATTGCCACCGACTGTCGAGATGGGCTTCCTCATTCGCTCAGACACCAGGGACATTCCCACTCAGCCAATGACTGGCTGCACCACTGACCCAAAAGGGACCAGGAAGCAGAGACTGGTGTAACTCAATGAGAGAGTGGGTGGGAATTGGTCAGATGGGCATTCCCTCTTCTTGGTTTTATGCCATTCTGAGCCTTTTATCTAAAGTGACCGACAGGAACGTGCAAACATTGTATTTATTGAAAGGTGCAAAAAGTGAAAAGCTCAACTTACCTTGAAGACTTTGGCTGCAAGAGGATCTTTTTCCAAATCAATATCTAAAGGATCAATATCAACTTCCATCAGGTCTTGAAGTAATTCAAGGTCAATTTCTTTATCTTTATCCAAAGATGATAGAGGAGGAGCACCTTTGGGTGATGAAAACAGCTTTAATACTGCCAAGTAGTGACGTCTGCCACCTAAACACCTGGACCATGAGGACGGGTACTGGGCAATTTTAAGGCTGTACTTTCATGCTTTCCACTTCGGTATACTCACATGACAAAGCTATACTGGCAGGCATTATTATAATGGGACATTATCTGTCTGGGGCATATTAAATCTCATTTCACCCATACCACCGCTTTACAATTAAATTACTGTTACTTTAACAATAACAGTATTCTAGACTCATCGTGCCCACCTCCTATAGAATAAAGTACCTTTCCCCCTGTAGAAACTTCTACCCCATCCATGGGATGCCCAAAGAGTGCTATATGTGAATGCTGCGTGGTGGGAACGCCTAGCTATTGCTCCATTCATTTTTATGGGACTACTACAGTCCTGGCAATCCACAAGAAGTGTATGGAGCTGCAGCCACGCATGAGCTCCAGCTCTACAATCACATGCAGCACCCAAGCGACCCCAATCTCCGAGGGACACAGCAATCACACATCTAGCACATACCCTGCATAATATCATTACATTAAATCTTCAGATAAGTTCCCTCTTTTCTTCCCTATAGAGGTCTTCGTTTTCACTTTACTTACAGTTTTTTTTCAATGCATGATCACTGGCACTTGCCGCCCCACCACTTTTTTTTTAAATTTATTTATACGATCTGCTATTGTATTACATTGTACTCCTGCGTATGCTCAGGTTAATTGCTGTTGTGTATAACTCGTATGGTAGCTTTGCCTTCACATTCCCTGTGTCCAGGGTTCATTGTATATAGAGGTAGCATTTGGATTACTTCCTGCGTTCTATTAGGTACCCTATTATAAGCTTCCAATTTTTTACCACTCATTAGCTCCTGATGAAGTTTCAATAGGAAACGAGGTTCTAGCTGCATATTCTATCTCAGGGTTTTCCACGTGTCCATCATGTCTGAGTAAGCTTTGAGCTCATTATACTATTGTTTGCACCCATTTATTTCTTTATGGGTGGTGCATATTTGGCAGAATGTGGTATTAAAACTCACTGTAGCACTGTTTATGCATATCTGGTACTGTTGGGTTTTATTAGGCTCCCCTATAACGTCTGCTTACCCTTCCATGTATTTTATGTTATTGTATACATAGAGTTGCAGTGACCCATTACTTGGTTATATCTGTATAATCTGTGTGACACGTGGCAGTTATCCCCCATTACTACTTATAGTGTGGAAGTCTAACTATATTTCATAGCCTATCTAATCGTGTGATGTTGTGTATCACTTATTTTGTATGGGTCATGTCATTTAATAAAGATTTGTATTTTTATATACATTCATATGGCTTTTTTGCTCATTGTTTTTTTTTTCAGTGATCTTACAGTTACCTGTGATGATATCCGGAGTTAAAGGCTCATCCACTGTTTCCACCAATGGTATGACAGAGGACTGCTGCAGAGAATCATCAGAGTCACCCGCTGAAGCAGCTGCCTCCTCTCCCATGGCAGATTCATCCAAGGCTTCAGCTGCTACAGGTGCTAACAGCTCCCCTATAAATAAGATAATATTTTCAATTTTATTTTCAGAATTCTGGCCTATTTGTACAATTTACTGAACTCTCCCTAGACTAGAACATATTCCGACAGCAAACTGCCATGTTAGTTTTGGTCATTTTTTTTTTTTAACTAACTTCCCAGTTTTATGACCCATGTGATATGCAGATGCCCTATATTTCAAATGTAATCATCTATACATTACTAGTCTCTGCTAGTTGGAGTATAACCTCTTATGGCATGGGCAACTAAGTGTATATGCTACAAAGAAGACTGTCCCTATTCTGCCCCTCTTTCTGATTACTTACTGACTTTGTGTTTTGGTTATTTCGCGATTGCCCAGTTCTACTGGAAAGTAATCTGAATTATGAAAACTATACAAATTAATGTACCAGCATTGTTTTAATGCAGCAAATGTTCCCTTGGCAGCCCCTAATGTTGACGTTCCTCCAGCAGTAGGCATTCCACAAGCCCTTACTTCTGCCTTTGAGTGGTGAATCTGGTGTCCATCCAAAAGTCTGCCACGGTCACCACTCAAAAATGAAGGTAGGGGTTGTGGAGATCTTACAGCATAGAGATTAGTCTATGTGTAGAAAAAGAACTTTTTGAAGTCAGGAAGAAAGAGCCAAGCAATAAAGTCAAGTTCTCCACAAACTAAGTGGTGAATGGCCCAGAATCTGGCTCATGTATAGTTCTGAGGCGTATGGTCTCCAGCTTCTTCTCCCCAGGCATCAGAGTCACACCACTATTGCCATGGCAGATAGGAATTCAATGACTTGCCTGTACTCAGAATTATGGGATAGTTACATTACCTTAGGGAGTGTGCACCTTCGCAAGTATACGGAGTCTTGCAAAGCCTCTTTCACTCCACTGGGGGATTATGGGAAACCTATGCAAATCTGTTTTCCAAGATGTAAATAGGAAAACCGTGCCTCTGCTGCCCTCTAGGGGCAGCCCCCTTAAATATCATGCACGACTTTTTCAATAAGCCATCAAACTAGCATTTCTATGCTCCAAAAGGAACAGATTCCCAGATGTGGACAGCGCTGTTTCGATCTGTTGGATCTCTTCAGCACAGCGTAGGGATACTAGTTTGGCAGAGTGAGACACTATGACCAGGATTAGGGGATAATTACACTCCTTAGGGAGGGTGCACCTTCGCAGGCGTATGGAGACTTACAAAGCCTTTCGCGCCACTGGGGGATTATGGCAAAAATATGCAAATCTGTTTTCCAAATTGCCTGTACTCAGTGATGTCAATTACAGAACAGGTCTACACGAGGGCAAGGAGAGCCTGACTATCACTTTCCTCCATGTTATTACATAGTATATACACACACAAGAAATGTAGATTAGCAGTAGATTAACCATTGTAGAATTCATAAAAGCTTGTAACAAACCACAATCTACTGAAGAAAAGAAACAATTGTCCTATACCTGCCAAGATGTCCTGAAGCATGCATGTCAAAGAGTATTGTGCCCAGGCACCACCCCAAGAAATGTCTCCTCTGTTGAAGTCTGTGCCAACCAACAGTAGTAGAAGTCTTTCCAGCTGCTGTTCATTCACAACCTCACACAAATGTATCGTTGGACGGGTAGCATTTGCTATTCTGGCAAGCACCTTAAAACATAGTTAAAAAAAAAAAAAAGTTGAAATATAGGCAAACGTGTCAGAAAAATATATGACTAGGCGATGGTAAAATCCTTCTATAATGGAAGAAGCTATACAAAAATACAAGGCAGCTATTTGTTGCAGACACCACTTGGGGGGGGGGGGGGGAATGTTGCATTAAACACAGTGGCTTGCTTAAGTATTCATACCCCTTAAACTTTTTCATATTTTGTCACCTTAAAACCACAAATTTGTATTCGAGATAAGTGATAAATACAAAAGTAGCATACAAGTGTGAAGTGGAAGGAAAAGGATACGGATTAAAATTTTTAATCAAATAAAAAAAATCTGATAAAATGTGATGTACAAAAGTATTCAGCCACACAATATCATTACTTTGTAGACACCTTTCATATTGCAATTACAGCTGCAAGTCTTTTGGGGTTATGCCTCTACCAGCTTTGTGAATCTAAAGACTGAGATTCTTGAAAAAGCTAAAGCTCAGCCAGATTGGATGGAGAGCGTCTGAACAGCAATTCTCATGTCTTGCCACAGATGCTAAAAGGGATTTGGGTCTGGACTGTGACTGGGCCATTCTAACACATGAATATTCTTTGAGTTAAACCATTCCACTGTAGCTCTGGCTGTAGGTTTAGGGTCTTTGTCTAGCTGTAAGGGGAATCTCCTTCCCAGTCTCAAGTCGGTTCCGCGTCACTCTGAGGTGCCAAAATCCGCCCCACCGCCCCCCTGGTGTGAACTTAGCCTTAGTGACGGATGCAAACAGCCCCCTCCATCAAGTGCCCATGTGCATTCACCCAAATGTAAGAAAAACATATTTCTAATTTTTTTTTTACAAAAGTAAAACAAACATGATTAGATTAAATTGGAGTCAATGAGTACGGACATAGAGTGGACTATGTTACTCTGCTACAGTTCATGCCTGTTGCAGTCATTCTAGGATGACAGCAACAGACTAAACAGAAGTGGGACAGACAAACCTACATTTTATTGTGGTAATCTAAGCAAAATATTGTAAGAGATGCATAGTGGAGCAGTAATGGTACCTTGCAGACAAACAGGAGGAGGTCAGCATGACAAGTGAAGTCCATAGACAAGAGAAAAAGAGCTAGCTTCTGCACAACAGAAATACAACGCTCATGTGTCAAAGTGAAGGGCAGAGGCTCAATTTCTGGGCTCTCTTTTGTTGCAGATACTTCCGTGTCTTGAGCAGACCGTGGCCACTCAGCTGTGCGGCGCAGGCGGATCAAGTCTTTAAAGTGCTGTGGAAGAGACAAAAAATAAAAACCCTTTTTAAGGTTTTTATGGAAATGGATGGAATGAATATTATGATGCACAACTCAGTCTTACAATACAAAGCTACAAAACATTATTTTAAGACCATGCACCACACAAGTCCTATCCACACAACACAAAGTGTCTGACCACTGCAATCTCTGACAATCATGAGCAGTGGTCCAGAATCCCCCCCCCCAACCCCATTTGAATGAATCAGAAGTCAAGTGTCTACTACTCCCCCTATTAATCTCTATGGGACACCTGAAATTGGCACTTGAGTGACCACTGCTCCACTACCAGTTTTTCATGATTGTGGAGGACCCAGCTGAATTCCCACCAGACATTTATCACCTATTCTGTTGATCGGTGTAACCACTTTAAAGAGGACCTGTCATTTCCTTAGGCACATGTGGTTTTATACACCACTAGAAAACCATGCAGCAAATTCAGTGCACGGTCTGCTTTCCTATTATGTACCCTGGGCCAAGAGATATCGGCACAAATACCAATGTTTGCCACTGTCAGAAGGGCATTCCTAACAGTCTAGCTGCACACAAATGGTTATACTCCCATTTTGTTTCCCTTTCCATTTGGCTTGAGTTATTTTGTGAAGTCTGGATTGTTTTGTGCATAACATTTAGACTCTGCCCTTATAGGGCATGTGTGCCGATAGAGTCAGGTTCAGTTACACAGTAGGTGCCTTCTATACTGTACTACCTATGGGAATTAAGGGTCAGAGGATTGGGGGTTCGACCACTGGGTCTCCCAGTCTTCAGGAGAACAGGTGACACGTGAACAAAGTACCAGTGCACATGTGACTGCCTCTCCTGTGGATACAGGATAAGTGTCTAGTGAGAATCCGTTTAAAAGGAGCCAAAAATGGAAAGTATAGGAGGAACTGCTATTGGTCCATAGCTATGCAAGTTGAAGTTATAGCTTTAATTGCCTGAGGCTCTTAGATTTATTAGAAAATTCTTGCATCTTGTATCACTTGAATGAAGGGCTTTGTGCCAACCACTTAGAAAGAAGATAGAAATAGAAGCCACAATCTCTTCTCACCTTAGAAGTTGCTTGTTTAAGCTTTGCTTGCTCCACCAGCAGCTTGTAAGAGGATCCTTTGTTGCTCTGTATTTTTTCTTTTTCAATTTGCTCTACTAAAGCCTTCTGTTTTGCCTTTAGTAGGTTAAGTTGCTAGAAGGAAAGTTAATTTATTAAATGATATAAATAACTTGTGTCAGTTTACACTAGTGATCCCACATACACTCTTAAGAGTCTGAGGTTGTGCTCACATGTAGCTATTTACTCTCTATTCTCAATCTGAAAGAGATAGGTGGATCTATAATTAGAGGATGTATGATAGAAAGATACATCTACATTATAACATTGCAGCGAGTCTACAGGTGTGAACATACACAGATGACATAAGAGGCAAGTAAAAGTTAGTTCCCAAAAGACAAAAAGGAGATGGCATGAAACTGCATTGAAAGTACAAGATGCCTCTATACACATGGTCTATTCCACCCCATACAGATTACCTGTTTGTGGTGAACAAGCTGTTTTCGGATCTTCCTGGAGTACAGCCTATCCAAGCTGCTGTTTCCTTTGGTTGACCGGTTTAGACTTTGTGTGTGCAGACTATTATTAATAAAACTCCACTGATTGCCTGCAGAACAGATAGAATTCAGTGACTAAAGCCCATTGGCAAAGGCATCCAAATGGTCCTTATGACTCAGAAGTCAAACAGGAAAGAGTCAAAATACAATAGATTGCCATTGCCGATGTATTCTGAAGACCAAATGCATGTGATCCGGAAGCTAAAATGCAAGTTTTCAGCTCAAATACCTGAGAGAAACCTTTCCCGTTCTTTGCCATTCAAAGGTTTTTTGGAGGCTGCAGCCTCGTCTTCTACAGTGGCGACGTAATCCAGTAAGCGAGAAACCAGCATGACCACCCAGCTTATCATAGGGATGTCGAGGACTCCTGCAAAGACAAACAAAACACTACAACTGACTCAAGTACATAGATTGATTGAAAAACTCCATTTTTAGGTTTTTGAGGGGGGTTTTGACAAGCACTACTGTCACGTATAGAATTAAAATTTCCTTTATTTGGAATTTAAGCAGTGTCCAAAGTTTTTCTCCTCACAATGCAGTGACACTATTGCCTGTACATTATACCTGCACAGCAGACCATGAACTCTCATCCTAGCCATTTTTTAAGAAGGACAACAGTGCTGAAATTTCTTTGATGATCTTTGAGGTTTAGAAACTCAGGCTGCCAGACTGGTCCCAACGCTAGGTCATGTGTCAACCAACTCTCTCCAGCCCATAGCTTCATATGACAGGTATTATGGAGACTGGCAGATTGACCCATTATGGTCATAAAGACAGTTCTTTACACTGTTGTAGATCAGCAGAGAAAGAAGGATTGGGGGAAGGGGGGGGGGGGGTCTTATGTACTGAAGTAACTGGTCGGTTTGCTCGTTGCAATGTCAGACCAAACTAGCAGAATCTTGGCCAGTCTAATAACTGGTCACTGGTCACTTAGATCTGCAGCACATACCTGCATGTCCACAAATAAACTGTATTGAGAAGATTGACTGATGCAGGAAATATGTCCATGTGAAAGAACCAACAATCTAGTTTGACAGATTCTGAGCTGTCCATTTAGTAGAAATGTAAGGAGATGAGTTACCTTCAACACGCCGGTAGACAGGAAGATGTGGTTGTAGAGGTGATAAGAGACTGTCTAGAAGATTTAATAAACTTTCAAGGACTCCACTGTTACTAAGTGATCTTTGGCCTATACAAGAAAGTAGTACGAAAACCCTGCAAAGAGGAGAAAACCAACAAAGATCAGCAAAGGTAAAGCTACACCAACAATGACTTTCTGCCTTAAATATTCTTGTACAAATATTTCCCCCATGAAATTAAATAGTGATGGTGGGGGGGGGGGGAATAAAAAAAAACACCCACAGACACCAGTGTTGTACATAATAAACAATTGTAATATTAGATAAGACCATACCGATCTTGTGGGAAGATCAGAAGCTGTTCCGAGTTGTAGAGTTCCTGCAGCACATTTGAGAGAAACTGTCCCCACCATCTCTCTGCACCACAAAGCTGTACCAGGAGGAGGCCAGTGTGCAACCGAATTTTTGGGGTTCCACTTATACACAAGTGCTTGAATAGCTCTTCACAGGCCTGAGCATGGAAAGTGTTCTGGAGCACAGCTGGCACTGAAGGCCCTGCAAGGTAATGGAAAGATTTAGCCAATGAAAAGGATAAGGCCTGTCTCGAACATAAAACAGTACATTACAGAACACTACCACAGATGGTTTGCCAGACAGTTTAGTTGATAAGTCTGCATCATGGCATGAAACAGAATGCAGACCAGCACCACAAAAACCAAATTTTTTTTGTCCATTGTTAACACACAAACAAGTCTGTGCACCATACTGCAGGGAGAGAGCCACTAACCATTTGAGGAGTGAAGAAGGCTAAGCAAGGTATCCAGAAGATAACGGATGATTGTACGGAGTTGCTCGGTTGAAGATGTATGTATCAGTTCTCTAGAGTCAAACTGTTCTCGTAAAGTCTTTCTGCTCATGCCCAGGGCAACCTTAAGTCTCTGAACGGCATGGTGAGCCAGGTTCAGTTGGAGTTGAAGCTGTATGCAGTCTTGATACGCAGAAAAAACTCTGCCATCCTCTTCAACCGCTTTGTCTGGCTTTCTTAAAAAATATTGTGCATTGTTGGCACTGTTCAATGGTGGGAGATCAATGCTTTGTAAAAGAGTCTCTAATCTATGGCAGGCCAAGTTATACCTAAGAAACAGCGAGAAAAGGAAGTTTAATGTAATCCGGTAAAAAAGCAGTGTGGACTTGGAATAAGAGCACTGAGTGTAGGGGGAAGAACTCACCTGCACTGGATGTCCTCCTGCAGAGCTACCATCATTGTAAGATGTTGGTCAATCTCTGGTTGACTTGCAGATTCACTTTCGCCTCTGAGTGGGTCATGCATTAGTTTCAGTTCACTTTCCCAAGGTAAAATATAGGTATGGCCATAATAAAAACCCAAAGGGATCTTTGCTCGGGCATTGGTACTTCCATAACGTCCAATGACTGTAATCTGATAATAAATCAATGTCAATTTACTGTAGTTTTTCGTAAATAAAGAACATTTGACTACTGAGAGCTAGCACTTTAAAGGGATTCTCTCTAAAATGCAATTTTTTTTTCTGGGTAGAAAATTTCAACCATGCAACATGGCCGCAAATCCACAGCAAAATCCATGTGGTTCCTTAGGAGGCTGTAATGAAAATGCAGATTTTGCTTTGCAATCACTGTAGAATTGCAGAGAACACCACAGTGGAATTGTGCTTTCCCATGTGGATCCACTCTTAAAGGGATTCTATCATTAAAATGCAATTTTATTTTTTGTGGGTACCACGTCGGAATAGCCTTAAAGGCTATTCTTCTCCTACCTTTAAAGGTCTTCTCTGTTCAGTCGTTCAGTAGAAATCCCGATTTTCGTCGGTATGTAAATTAGTTCTCTCGCAGCACTGGGGGGCATCCCCAATGCTGCAAGCGAAATCTCCAGCGCTGCCTTCATCTTCTAAAACGGCCTCTTCGCGTCTTCTTCCAGCGCTGGCTTCAAACTTCTAGACCTCGGGCAGCCGACTACGCATGCCAGCCGGCCACAAGAAAATGGCCGCTTACAATACTGTGTAAGTGGCCATTTTCTTGTGGCCGGCAGGCATGTGCAGTCAGCTTTGCCTTAGGCCCAAGGCCTAGAAGTTTGAAGCCAGCGCCGGAAGACGACGCAAAGAGAGGCTGTTCCTGAAGATGATGGAGGCGGTGCTGGAGATTTCTCACAGCATTGGGGCCCGCCCCCAGTGCTGTGAGAGAACTCATTTGTATTCCAACGAAAACCGGGTTTCTACTGAACAGCGGAACGGAGAAGACATCTAAAAGGTAGGAGAAGAATAGCCTTTAAGGCTATTCCGACGTGGTACCCACCAAAAAAAAAAAAAAAAAAAAAAAAAAAATTTGCATTTTATTTATAGAATCCCTTTAAGAATGGATCCACATGGGAAATCACAATTCCACTGTGGTGTTCTCTGCAATTCTACAGTGATTGCAAAGCAAAATCTGCATTTTCATTACAGCCTTTTAAGGAACCAAATGGATTTTGCTGTGGATTTGCAGCCATGCTACATGGTTGAAATTTTCTTGAAGTGCAGATTAAAAGGAAAGGAAAGGAACAATACCGTGGACAAAGTAATAAATTAGGCTTTATCTTTACCTTCATAAATCTGCAGACTGGTGGCGGTAACAAATCATGTAAAATGAGTGAATGGGTGCTGATATCTGTTGCAACAACTAATCGTCTACCATCAACTTCTTCACCCAAGCTCCAAATGTCAATTGATAAAGAGGCCAGATCACCACAGGTAGGAATAAGAATATCTGTAAGGAGCACAGGTCTGCCGAAATCTAAAGTCACAAATCTTCTAGCGCCTGAACACAAAAACAGAAGTATAAGCGGCGTTGCAGCACATTAGGTTCTTTTGACGCAATATACTGACTAGAAAAATTGTGCAAAAAAACCCAAAACAAACGGCCTCCATGACAAGTCTGTTCTTACCAGAATGCATTCTCTCAATAATAATGGACTGATGAGGAGGTGGTTGTAGGAAGTGAGAAGCATGAGAGATAGCCAACGCAAGACCTGAGCCCAGTTGAGTCTGAAAAAAAAAAAAAAAAAAAAAAAAAAGTTACATTAGGTTACAGGCAGATCACAAACACTAAGGGAAAAAAAAAAAAAAAAAAATTATGTATGACAAAATAGTTTACCCCTCTAGTTTTGCTCGAGTTTTTGCCATGTCCAGCAAGAATAGCAGGAGGCGAATCGATGACTGTTCCAGGAAACAGCTGGGCTAGCTCAGCATTGATGGCGGCAGACACAACCTCATTGGGTGGTGTAAGCGGTGGTGTCATGAAGAGTGGCGTCGTTTTCGGGGTGGGAGGTATGACATCGGATGGATGAATGAAGAACCCTGGGGCAGCCACGGGGTTGGAAGGCACAGAGTTGTGAACCGGGCCCACTACAGAGGCGGCTGCGGCAGCAGCTGCTGTGGTCTGGTGTAATTTGGCTTCCAGTTTTGCCTTCTGGAAAAAAACAAAAAAACCAAAAGCATGATGTTAAAACCTTAGCAAACACAATGACCCTACAGATTCGACAACTCACTTTATTTTTTTATATTGATTTTTTTTTTTTTTTTTAGTTGAAGACTGCCACAGTTCTGACTTTTATTTTTACTTGTACATCAGTCCCTCTATTTAAACGGAGTCTAAGCAGACAGCCTGTTTGGAACTAAAGATCTAGAACAGCCCAGATGTTACACGTTTCTAGACATAACTTGGCTTCACCTTGTTGATATCAGTACATCAAATGGAAACTGACAGGTAAACCAAGTCAGTGAAATCTTAAGTGACCAGCTTGTTACGACTGGTAGGCAGGGGGGAGGGGACCTCCTACAGTCTATTGCAAGGCTAGGCAACCTTCGCCACTCCAGTTGTTGTAAAACTACAACTCCCAGCAGAGCATACTTGAAACTCCCATAGAAGTGAATGGAGCATGGGAGTTTAGTTTCACAGCAGCTGAGTGGCAAAGGTTGTTGACCCCTGGTCTACTGCATTGCTTCAGAAAGGAAACAAAAAGGAAAAAAAAAGTGTATACAACACATACAAGACAGAATGAAAAAGACAGGGTTAACCAAGAAGATAATGTTAATGCCAATCTGCAATTCTGAAAGGTGCCCATACACTATTATTAACAGTCAGCTGAACACGTGATCAGACAGCAGCCATTCCTCCCAAATTCCTAACAAGAGCGCTCACCCAAGTGCACTTTTTAATGGAGATAGGAGGCTATGCCACCGTCAGACACCTCTAATGACTTACCCACAGAGGAACAAAGAACTAGGCATGCTGATAATCAAGTCGAACCCTGAATTTCCCCAAATATCTACCTTCATTGCTGCAGAGTAAAGTGGCCATACAGTTAAACACTTCCTGGTATTAGGGCCCAATATGACAACTTCCAGGTAAAGAGAGTGTTCCACTCCAGATAACTCAGGTAATTGTTAAGTCTTGAATTTTTCGGTAACTTATCCTTAGAACAAGTCATCGGTGGAAGATCAGCAACCCAGAAACCTTCACCGATCAGCTGTTTGCAGAGGCTGCAGCGTTTGGACGTGCACTGTATAGCAGCTGCTCTTGATATTGCAGTTCAACCATTTCTCTTGACTGGAGATTTGTACTTTTAGGCCGGGGTCACACGGGGGTATTTTGGTCACCTCAGGTTCTGATCCAAAATACGGGTAGCTGCGACTGGATGCCAGTGCACCGCGCACTCCGCTCCATTAGGCCCAAATGAATGAGCATGTCCGTTCTTTATTTCCGTGAGCCGGAACAAACCGGAAAAAAAGACCTGACCAGCTCCCACTGATGTCAACGGGGTCAGTCTTTTTGGTCAGGATTTTGAGGTAGATATGGCCTCAAAATCCTGACCAAAATACCCAGTGTGAACTCAGCCTTATCTATAGCTGTGCCCAGTATAAGAGTATGGTTTCAGTTATGTGAATAGGATTGACCGCAGCGCTGTGTAGTAGTTAGCTTGGTGCACCAGCTCCAGCCTGGAAACTGCTTCCAGGCCCTGTCACCTGCTGATCTTAGAGGGTCTGCCCAACTAATCTCCCCATTGAAAACACACAGCCATGCCAAACATGCAGGTGTGTGAAGAAAGGAGGAGAGACAGCTGTCTGAACAAGCATATGGCCGACAGTATCTAAGGTGTATGGGCAACCTTTATGTTCTGTGCATCTCACAATACACAGAAGTTGAAATCAGAGACCTCTAGTAAGTCTAAGTGAGCAGATGAGATGAAGGAACCCCACACACCATGCTCACCAAGTTCACACCGTATAATAGCTTGATTTTTAGAATGGCTTATGATATGGAAATCTCCAGAAAACATTTCATGTAAAGAAATGAGAGTTTTAAGGCATTTTGAACAAGGTTCTCAGCATGTGGTGTTTAAAGTGAACGTGGGGAAGCGTCCTCCCACCTGTTGCTGAAGCTTCAGAAGCTGCTGTTGTTTCTCTTGCAGTACCTGGAGCTGCTGTTCGGCTGAAGCCATTGCATGAGAGAGGGACTGTAGAGCAACCTGGGCTGCAGAGCTCAGGGCGGTCGAGGCTTCTCCCACTGTACCAGCAGACAAGCCTCCCACTGCTGGGGTCACACCGAACGTACTCACTGGCATAGAGCAAAATAAAACACAATCATGTAAATAAATGTAAACTTCATTTCCATAAAATTCAAATAGATATTAAACCAAAAAACCACCAAAAACCCATATATAGTATACAAGCGTTTCTTTAAGGGAGTGTTGACATGCAGATCTTTAAGGTTGACAGGTAAGGTTTCATTTTAACTAGCATGTAGTGTTTGCCAAAAACTACAGCAACCTTCTAATGGGGGTGAGAAGTTGGTCATTTTAAAGGGGTTCTCCCATCTCAGCCAGGCTGCAGTGTCTACTTTACACTTCCTGTATTCCTCTCTACTTCCCTCCTGCTAAACAAGACAAACACTACTTCTGCAGGTCAGATAATCTGCAGATTCTTGTATACAGCGGACTCCGTGTTGTCTGTGTGTTTACATAGAGAGATAACAGACTCGGCTTTATCAGCAAAGTACAATTATCTGAAAGGATTGTCTGAGTAAGTGACGTCACTTGTCCTATCTCCCAGGTCCGTGGTTATAGCAACGCAGTGTAAACAATGGAAGGAATAAATTCACATAGCCGGGAAACAAAGCAAAATTTCTAAGGCAATTTAGGAAAAGTCTTCAATTTACATAAGCTACCAGTATAGATAGGATCCTTAAGATGGGACAACCCCTTTAAATTTTATCAAATCTTTATTTAAAAAAAAAAAAAAAAGCCAACATGGTCAACATCTTAAAGAGTCCAAAAGTCTATGCAACAAAAATCTACACTGGAAACTAAATTCTCTGAATGAAGTGACAAGTTGTACATCATATTGTGATCAAATCTGGCAAGAAAATAATATGCATCAATAAGAATGTGACGTCATGTGTACAGTATGTTCCCATCTGGAGGAGGATTATGTTGAAGTCAACTAAATAAAGTGTTTTACCCAATACATTGCTTTATCTATCTTGCTCCATTTGCCAGATACTGCAGATTACATCTGCTCAGTAGTTACAGCTTTATTGCCTAGGTTTCAGACTATCTGGCTACAGGTCAGGCTTTTTTGTCCAGTTCCTCTCTTCACTGTGGTTGATGGCTAAAGGAGTTTCAGCTACTCAAAGTGCTGTAAACTGCTGAGCCATGACAAGGGATGGAATAAGCTCGATCAGTGAGTTATTGCTGTAAATAAATGTAGTGTAGAAGAACCATCTATATCTAGTAGCCTGACCTGTACATCACATTGGCTAAGACTGCCCACCAACTTGAGAAAGGGAGGGGGGGGGACAAAAAAACAAAAACAAAACCACCTCCCTTTCTACAGTTGTATGACCTGACCATATTGCTCTCCTGTTCACAGACAGGATCTCCATTATACTCAACTGCTTGTGATCCAAGGATGCAACTATTGAATGATGGATGGACACTGAAAACAGCCTAACAAACTTTTCAGTAGGTCTTAGGCTTCCATCCAGATTTCCTTAACTGAAACCTCAGAAGTTCAACTAAGGTTCACACCAGTGCGGGTCTCATTTCAGTTTCCTGCCCGAGAAACTGGACAGGAGACGGAAATCGGCAGGCAGTTTTCAAATCCAGTCATTTGAATGGGTTTGCAAAGTGTCCACCCGTGTGTGTCTTCTGCTCTCTGCAGCGAAAGAGGTTGTTTTTTTTTTTGTTTTTTGTTTGTTTTTTTTAACTGGACACAAAGTTGGACATGCAGGACTTTGTGTCCGGTTATAAAAAACAAAACAAAAAACAAAACAAAAAAAAAAAAACACACACACACCACACGATTTTGCCACGGAGAGCAGAAGACACTCACTGGTGGATACTGAATGCAGGTTTCAGTCTTCTGCTGGCAGAATACTGAAACCTGCAAAAAGGAGATCAGGCGCTGTTATAGATCACCATAACACTAGGACTCTGTGTCCTGGCATAGATATGGCACGCGCAGACTGAATTCCAAGAATGAAACTCAGGCATGTGAATGAGCTAAATATAGAATATTTTCTCACAAAAAAATAAATTACTGGTCATACCAAACATATCTTCTCCCATTACCCTTCAGTATCATTTGTATTGTATATTTTACATATGATATTATAAAGAAGAAAAAAATTTGTATATACCAGTAAACGTACTTGCATCATCCCTCTCAATTCTGGTACCATCACTTGTGGAAACACAGGTAAAGTGCAAAGGTTCGACTTCTAAGAGTCCTGTCAGAGAAGTGAAACTGCCCTCTGCGGCTGTGCTGCTGTTCACCTTGCCGCTACCTGTTAGGAATAGCAGAAGAGCATTACAAATGGTGGATACCAGGTGGTTAATACAAGAAAAAAATTAAAAAAAATTTCCTCCATGAATGTAGATACACTGCTAATTTATTTTATACATTAGCACGTGATATATATCCATTTACAAATGGCCGGCTTGTGGTATCCTTAACAAGGCGGTTCGTCTATGGTTGCTGTACTTCAGACCTTCTCAACCACTATGTTAGAAGGCAGAGCATGGCAGCCACAGGCATAAATGGGTGATCAAAAGACGTGGGGACCCTTCACGTTGGTTTACAAGCTTATGTATTTTGCCCAAATTAAGACCGATTTATAAATCAGTTGCAGACGAATATTGCATTGTACTTAAGTCTTATCCAGCCTTTTTATGTTATTTTCCTTCTTCACCCACAAAAGTGGAGAAGAAGGAGGGGAGGCACATTGAGGCAGAGTCTTGGGATGAGGGCCAGAATGGGTTTCAAAACACAAGCATTGCTCACCTGACATATTACCCACTGCTACGGTTTAGAAATTTTCTGGGATCCCCGCACAGTTTCTCTACTTCCAGGTCCCACTTGCCACAGAGGAAATGGTTGAGAAGCCAACCACTGATTGAGAGAACACCACGTGTGTGACCAAGGACAAGCTAAGAAGTCACTCCCTGTGTCAAGAAGGAGCAGGAAGTAGAGACCAGCGGGAACTAAGGAAGAGTCAGATCAGTAGGGAATTGTTAAAGGGGTTGGCCACTTTCAGACCAATATTGACAAACAAATGTACAATAGAAAGATATACAATTTTCCAATATACTTTCTGTATCAATTCCTCATGGTTTTCTAGATCTCGGCTTGCTGTCATTCATTCTGTTACTTCTAGAGGATAAAACTGACCATGGTCATGTGATTTACGGTCCATGGTCATGTGATGAGCACACAGGTGCACAGCTGATTACTAGGCAGATGTCTGATTATTGTGCTGTGACTAATGAGCGGCACCTGTGTGCTCATCACATGACCATGGACCGTAAATCACATGACCATGGTCAGTTTTATCCTCTAGAAGTAACAGAATGAATGACAGCAAGCAGAGATCTAGAAAACCATGAGGAATTGATACAGAAAGTATATTGGAAAATTGTATATCTTTCTATTGTACATTTGTTTGTCAATATTGGTCTGAAAGTGGCCATCCCCTTTAAGCATTACTATTTCAGTTGAGAGTTTGGCCATAGCGGTTTTCCTGACCACCATTTAAGCCACAATAAACAGATTTCAGCACTGCTCCCATACATAATATGCGAGTCTTGGATTACAGCAGTGAGCCCTATGAATACCCATAGAATACGCATAGCCATCACCAAAGTTGATACATTAAGTGAACGGAACCGACACTTATCACCTGTATAGAAAATTTACAAAGTAGCAACTATGTAGTTTCATTTCATTACCTAAACTAAAGAATACATCCTACATACTGGTTTTTACTCTATTACTTACCTAAAAGGACATCTGAAAGGTCAATTTCATCTGTCTGTAACCCAGTGCTACTATTGTATATGTTTTTACAGGAGGAGCCACTGACTTCCAAATCAAAGAGTACTGGATCAAACGGTGAACTGTACAGGCCATATCTAGAACACAAAGATTGAAGTCTGATTTTTGTAAGTCAAACCTCTTATAGAACTTTTGTAGAAACCTCTTCTAAACAGCTGTCTAACAAAATGTCTTACCTAGTTTGAAGTAGTGCCTCCATAGGTGTAAGCCGGTCCTGCAGCTGTCTGGATACTGCGGTAAGCAGCGAAGCACAAGAAGTGCTACAACCTGCAAGGTCTTCCTCCTTAACATAATTTAACAAGACAAAGTACCAGTATACAGCTCCTGAAGTAAGAAAAGAAAATAAATAAATTTGGAGTGCAGACTCCAGCGCCATCCAGTTATTACACAAACAGATACAAGGACGTACCCCCGGTTGCTGCAGAGGGAAGGTAAGTCATGTTTTCCAGCAATGCTTTCAAAAGAACAAAGCCAAAGCTTGGCTGATTCGGATCACATTTTCCATTGCTGGGAGAAATATAAAATAGAGGATTAGAAGTTTACTTAAATCTGACTAGTATTCCCCTCCCTGGATTGCAGTATATGATTCGTCTACAGTATGACAAGACAGACCTCAGATTTGTAAGTGACACTTCCAATTTGTAGGCAATATTTACTGTAGTTTCATGAATTATAGGAATTAAGGGGACATTTCACTTTAACAGATACTACACTGCTTTTGTCTCAGATTACCGTATATACTCGAGTATAAGCCGACCCGAATATAAGCCGACCCCCCCCTGAAGGAAACCCCTGAAGGCTAGATTGCAACAATACTAAGAGCAAATGAACAGCCATATAGAGTAAAGCAGAAAATGAAGAGGAATTCCTCTTTATTTTCCACCGCCAGTATTTTCACCGCTGTCTAGCCGCGACGCGATGTTGATACAGGAAACGCATCAGCGTTCCATTGCAGCATCCCACTCCTGCTTAGGCCTGAATGAATGGGCCTACTTAGCGGAAAGAGTGGAGCCATGGGAGCCGCGTAAAAAAAGATTGAGCAGGGCACTCTTCTGCATCCTGCAGAGATCTCTGCCTCCGATTAAAATGAGGCAGATTCCAAAAGACATCTCCCCTGGAGACTGGGGGTGAATCCACTCCAAAATCTGCGGCAAATTCCTCAGTGTTAAAATAGCCTTATAGTATTAGCCAATGTTTTCGGGCATAGTAGCAGGGTAGAGGAGTCAACCAACACCAGCTGCTCTAGTTTGTTGCGGTGATGCTCAGACTCCATCTCCTAAATAAATGGATGACAGGCCTTGTCAAATGCAGTAAAACATTCTCCCATTCATTTAAGGAGCTAGGGGAGAGGGAATGCAAAAATGGAGCCAGTTTACAAGAGTGTGATGTAACTGACATGGTATATGCCATAGCATGTGACATAGCATATGAAATATACTTTTTTAAAGTTTTATACAAGTACACAAACCTTATGCAGAGAGCTAAGAAGCGGGAACATTTATGGGCAATACTTCTTCCTGCTTCAAAGAAACATGTGCGCACGATATCAGACAGACATCTTCTCGTTTTGGATAATAAGCTCTCTTTTCCTTCCCGTAAGCTTTATAAAGAAAAGGAAAAAAATAAATAAAAAAAAATAAAAAAAATTTACAGAATAAATGATAAGTTACACAAAACACTCGACTCTTAAAGGGGGTTTTCTGGGATTGCGATGTTGATAACCTATCATTGGGATAGATCAATATTAGACTAGTTGGATCCTACATCCAGGACCGCAACTGATCAGTTGTTTGAAGAAACTGCAGCTTTCAGGTCAGCGCTGCAGCTTCTTCATAGAAATAGGCTCAGGCCTAGTCACTTACACTTCACAGCAAATAAACCACGTGACAAAATAAGACCCCACTGGTCTATGAAGCATTGAATGGCTGATCTGTGGGGACACTGGGTATTGGATCAAACATTAGATAACGAGGATAGGTCATCAATACTTAATTTCCAGAAAACTCCTGTAGGTCAAGTCCCCACGGGACGTCCCACAGCAATAAAGCGCTGCCGGAAAACCTGTGGCGTGAACGCATCGCGGTTCTTCCCACAGCGCTTTAAACAGAAAAGTCAGTTTTTATCCGCAGATTTTGTTACAATTATACCTATGAGGTATTTATACCACCAGTATTTCCACAGGTATAGTTGACATGCTGCAATTTCCAAAACCACACACGGCGGTTTACCCGTAAAACACTGCGATTTTTTTTTTTCCCAGCGTTTCCACCGCAGGCAAATTGCGGTGTTTCTGTCCAGTGGGGCCCCAGCCTCAAACATCATTTATAGACAGATTATGAATAGAGATGAGCGAATAGTATTCGAAACTCTAATGTCGAATACCTCACTCCCATAGGAATGAATGGAAGCTGCTGAACACAAAGGGGTTAAGCGCCAGCCGCTTCCATTCATTCCTATGGAGCGAGGTATTCAAAATTAGAGTTTCGAATACTACTCGCTCATCTCTAATTATGAATAATCACATCAAAATTCAAGAAGGAGGGAAAAAAAGCCCCAGCAATTGAGGACCAGAGCCAGGAGGTGACCCCTTCATATTATTAGCCCAAATTAAGTCTAAGTAGTTACAGTTGGTATAGTATCAGGGTGCTACAGATTAGCGTAGGCCATAAGTATATAAAACTTCTGCACCGCTAGTCACATAGGTATGTTTATAGCACCTAAGGCTTATATATCCTCTGGCTTATGTAACTCATGCCATCAGATTATCTCTTACACGAAAACTTCTCATCCCAGCAGCTCAAATAGGGACCTGTGTCTCCTGAACCCTACAGGGTGAGATTTACTCCAGTGTTTGCCCGTTTCTGTAACTCCTTATCAAACTTAAACTGAAGTTACAGAAACAGTGTAGCACTGCAAGCTGCAACATTTCCATAAATCTTATTTCTGACAGCCTTACGGAAACCGCATAGAACATTCATGGCCTACTGTTTCTGTAACTCGTGGACTAGTGGCCAGGACTTACAGCACAGGAACACCACTTTAATGGGGTCGGTCACTGGGGTGGGGGGGGGGGGGTGAAGGAGGAAGGACAGCGTCACTATACCTGCCCAGCCCATTAGAGTGTACGCCAGCAAGCCAACACAGAATATCCAGAACCAAACTCTGTGCATGTTCCGTAGTTAATCCATCAGATGCTTTCTTGCAGAGCGTGTTCAGAAGCTTCTCATGAAAGTCTGAGAACTGCAACATGGCGCACCGCTGGACCCTAAGAAATATTTAAAAAAAAAATAAAAAAAAATTTTTAAGCAAACAAAATTCCTACACAATTGTCCTTACCATGATACAACCACAACCCAGATTCATGTCCCATCCAGAGTTCATGATATGATCAGACAGGTAGGAATAATATACCCGCTCGTTTTAAGTTTCTACCCATTAACAGTTAAGATAACTGTGCCATCTTGGCTAAATCGTGCTTTCCTGCCACTTGACAGCAAATAGAGCAGCAAGAATTGAAATCCTATGTCCATGTACAAGGCACTGTATAAAGGGAAATGTAGACAATTCTGCCCACTGAACAGATTGGACTACTTGTATCACTATCCAGGCCATGTAGCATAACCATAGAATTAAGAACACTCTTCAAACTATAATCTGTGCAATAATTGCAATGTCCATGTGGAAGGGGGTCCGAAACCCAATACCTTGTAAAAATACCCTGTAAATTGGCTGCTGGCATGTAGTGGTTCCCATTAACTTAAACACAGACCTTTCTTTTGGGATACAGGTTTTCTTGAAGCGCCGTATTGTGACAGACACTTCCTGGAGAAGGTCACAACCTCTCAGGTTATCAACTTTCCGGGATGAGGGGTTGCTTTCAATTTTTGTTGCAGATTTGTCCTTTAGAAGGAGAGAAAACAAAGACACTTACTGTTGTACTAATGTTGTTTTTTGGTAGTAAGACAGTAATGTGTTATGGTCCCATACCTTGCCTGGTACGACCTTAGCCAATAAGGAGGCAAGAGAGTGCCCCTTTACATGCACAGTTTTTATTGAGGGCATCCTTACAACTGGTCTGGTACCGCCATTGCAAAGGTCTTCTGATCCTCTGTCAATCACAGCCTTTACGTGAATTAAAAAGGAACGATACTTTCCTCCTGCCATCCCTACATATACAACATAAATCGTGAATGATGCAGATCAAAAACAGCACAAACTAACTCAAATTTGGATTTGTATAATAAGGTTTTGACAAATCTTAGCATACTTGGTTCAAGCAAGTTTAGACCTACCTTTTACAAGCTTAGGACTTGTCAAGGTCAACATTCCCGCGTGACCCGACAGATCAAGACCACTTGCCAGCCACACTGGACCACATAAGATATCTTCTTTGTGTTCTTCTAAAAATGGGCACAGCCTTGGGCCTAGGCAACCAAGAAAGACAACTTTAAGATGACACAGTCATCACTGGGCATCTCATCAAGTCAACTAGTATCCTGCTCTGAAGTGATGAGGAGGCAAGAATTCACAAACCACAGTCGATAGAGGCATTTCTGGTTTAGCTATAATTCCTAGTCATGTTTCAGGGCTCTTTATAGAGAACGTTTCATGATTTGGGGCACATGCGGTTTTATATACCGCTGGAGAGGAGACAGTGCTCAATTCAGAGCCCTTCTGATGGTGAAGAGCTACGGTATCTGTACCAATAGATCTTCACCTGGGGCACAGATCGCTGAATTCAGCGCACTGTCGGCTTTCCAGCATCCTATTAGACATCCTATTAGAATTAGGGTCCTCACCATTTTCCTCCGTGTGAATAGGCCCTCAGTTGTATCAAGAAGTCTTTCTACAGACTGAGGGAGGGGCAGAAGTCAGGTTGCAATAACTACTTACACTGAGAGTCCTCCACCTCCATGTTCTGTAAGTCCTCATTCAGATCCACCAGAGTAGGCTTCCCATTTCTTTGTACTTCAACATTAAAGGCTGGAGACAGAGGAAAGGCTATGGGTCTATCCACTGGGGTTTCTAGAACAGGAAACAAATTTAGTTAAAGGACACAACAGATTTTTTTTTTTTTTTTTTTTCACTGGGACAGATCACATTAGATAAGGGCATCTAATGATATTTTAAGAACAAGTCTTTGGGTACAGTCACAGACAAATTTGTCTGATATGCGAGCGATTTCTGCCCACAAATCTGTTGCAGCAAACGCTAGCTGTGCCCCTGATCGCAGGAACTCCTATCTATGCAAACAAGAGTTTTGCTTGATTGACTGTCCAAGACAGACCAAAAGGCTCAATGGTACACAAGGAATCAATGAACCGGGTTGCAGCAGAACAAACATGGTTAAAAAGGTTTTGGGTTTTTTTTATGTGGGCACTTACCAAATACGGTAACTAGCCCAACTCGCTGCAATTTAAAGCTTGGCTCCAACAACCCCACACCATATAATGCTCTTCCCCAGTGTCCCCTCCTTTTCTTAGAGGTGGTGCTAGTTCTAAATGGCGTTACAGCTGAAAAGTCTTGATGCTATTTGCAAAACATTAAGTCACAATTGACAAACCTCCTATTTGGCATCTAGAACCCTGTAGAGTACACAGGCAGCGGGCACCAGTCATTTGGTCAAACTGCTTATGGAGGAGGGACAAGCAAGAGATAGGGACACAATTGCCATATGGCAAGTCATGAATCTACGCTATGCGCAAAAATCTTCTAGGATAAGAGGGGACAAGATTGGATACAAGTAATGTCAGTGACTTATTGCCCAAAGTGCTGAAACTACCACCAATCATTGAAATAAAGAGGGCAGAAGAGCTCAGCTAAGCACCGTGCCCCTTACTTTACTAGGAAGTTCAGGTACTCCAGGTTTGGGAATACCAGTACAGATTTTGCACATACAGAAAACCCTCCAGCACACGCTTTAGCACCTCCACAAGGACAGATGGGGACAGGGTGTACATGTAAATAGGAAAACAATGGCTGAGGTGTGAACTCTTACCATTAACTTTAGCTAATCCAGGCGCTTTGTTTTTGAGCAGCGTCACTTGGATTTGTGGAATGTTTGCGATGTTTGAGTTCAGTAAGAACTTGAAGTCAACATGCCCCACCATACAGGCTTTCGGCAAGACCAGCTCAAACACATGTTCATCCCAACTGGAGCTAAGGACAAAAGCAAAACGGCAATCAAAACACAATAGAAATGAAAGCATGACAAAAGGAAACCTAAGCAGACCTTTAATGCAAAAGATTAAATGTAAAACCCTACAAACTCTTCTAGCACAGAGAACTGCTGAAGGGCCAGGCCACATTTGACATTCAGGATCAACCATTTAATTTATTTCTTCTTCCCTGGCAGAACACTCAGATATTTTCTGTGGCATTTTGAGGTCCATGTAAGTTAATCTTTTATTTGTAACTAATGCATTATATTACCTGTACATTCCTATGTATCACTGCCTGCGTAACACGCTATATACTTTCCGACATGATACACAGGTTGCCTCGCCTTAAAAGGTTAGACCTTCTTCACATGGTAATATTAAAGGTCAACATTTGTAAGCTGTAGAAGGGGAGAACACGGAAGGAGAAAAAAAAAAAAGTTTTCTACTTTCTCTGCAAGCTCAACTTCTGGTTTTCAGTTATTAATATTGGTATAGAGAAATGACCATAATACTGTTAATAACTCCCTAGTTACTCTCACCATTACAGAAAATTCCCCTTCCATTCCCACCCCACCAGCCTTCGCTGCTTAGAGGAACGAGCCAATGCTTATTTCTTCAGTGCCCTTGGCTTGGATCTCAAGTCAGGGTAGAATTTACTGTAGATTTTAAAGCACAAACCACCTGAAAAATCAGTGCAAACTTCTGCCATGTGAACAGATTCATAAGCCTCAGTGCACTTTTTGGATCCCATATGATCAACCAGATAGCGTGCTCTGAAGTCTATATACGCACATACAACTTCTAAACGCCAAGATTTATTTTTATCTACATGGCAATATCCTGTGAAAGTTTGTGTGTTTGGATGTTTGTTCCTCAAATCACAGCCAAACGGCTGAAGGGATTTAGGTGAGATTTCACACATACCTAGATATTCACTAGGAGGTAAAGATAGGCTACTACTTAGGTCCCACACTCACCCTGAACCCCAACCGGCAAACTTTCTCGCTGCCTCCACTGCAGGACCTGAGATGACATCACAGGTCTTCCAGCTGGGCTCCAATTGCTTGGCTGCAGTCTGTGAGCAGGCCGCAGGGGAAGCCGAGCGGCCTCATACGTTGGTGGCATTGCATGGGCAGAACCAGTGAGCAAGTCAGTGCCGGAGAAAATGGTTCCTGGCTCTGGAGCGACCCAGCCAAGCCGGCCTGCAGCTTGGAGCTGGCATAAGTTCTGCCCGCGTCACCACAAATTCGGCAGACGCCCATAACTTGCCGTCTGGACGAACACCCGCGGGAGAATGCACACATACCTCCGCACCACCTCTTCAGTGACTACAGCGGCTCCAGGTAGGGGTTGCTGGCAGTGGGGGTTAGGGGCTTTCACAGTGCGTGGGGATGGATGGGGGAATATGTTGGGGGTCTCGGGATGAAGAGGGTTGTTGGGGTGTGTGTGTGTGTGTGGTGCATTGCAGGTCTTCAAACGGTGGAGGCCATTGTCGTGAGCCGCGGAGAGGGGCCAGTGGTGCGCACGGGCAGGAGTGGCGGCAGCGGGTGCGACACAGAAGGGGAGACACATAGGTGCGGGAGCGTCTGCGGGGGAAAGAGGCCAGGTGCATTGAGAACAGTGGGCCCGGCAGTGTGCAGGAGGCCGCAGAGGAAGTCGCGGGTACTGCTAGTACTATATAAAATATAGTTGAAAAAATTCAATCCCTTGATTGTGATTGGCACGAGTCAGTGTCACAAGCCATACTGTCCACATTAAATAGAGGTGGTCATTATATTTTATTTTTTCTGGCCTAATGCAATAGAACTCCATTGTTTCGGAGGCCTGGTGTGGCTCTGACAAATATTGAGCATTACTATGTGTACCTTACTATCAACACTGCAGAAAGGATGTGACTGCAATATACACTACTCTGAAATGTAATGTGTACAGTATCTTACAGAGGACAAAGGTCCATCACGGAATAGCTTCTTTTACAGCATGCTGTATCTATGCTCTCATGTACAGCGCTCATACAGTAATGCACTAGGATTAACTGCTAATCCTGGTTATCACAATGAATAGGCAGAATAGGTTGAGAAAGCAAGAACCTTGAAGGGTTAAACACTGGTTTCTCTAATCCCAGACGGTACATCAAGTCTATGTAGCTGAAATCACGGTTCTCCCGCTGCCAGTCATGCTGGCACAACTGCAACACCCATGAGATTGTGTATATGTTGCGGCTTGCAGGTACATCATGATAGATTGTGACATCAAGGTGCAACGTTCCTGTTTGTTATAATCGCATTGGACATCAATTTAATGCTGAACAATCCATACTACTACACCATACGGTCATTTTTGGCATAGATCACGGTCACATCTAACAGATAGGAAACCCTATCATCTATACCGCCTGTTTGATCTGATTCCTTTCTAAGGCCTGTTCATATTAAATATAAAAACAGACCAGAGTTTCATTAGGAACAGAAGACTGACTGAGGCTGTCAAACTACTGTCTCCAAGTCCATATTCGCAACAGACTAAAATAGTGTATGTCGCAGTTCTTTCCACAACAACAAGTCCATAATGTGGAGGGAAGGGAAGGGGGTGGGGTAACTGTACAGCATGGTTCCCCTTTAAAGCAATACAATACCTATCGTTCTGCAGCTTCCACGTGCGGGTGTGCTGGGCGGCATCCCCATGGTGTTGCTGGTGTAAGTGTTGCGGATGCCGTCTTTGTTGCTGCTCCTGCTGAACTTCCACCCAACAAGGTGGCACAGTTGCAGAAAATCTTGGTATCAGAGTCTCAAAACGGGTTAGTTCAACTAAACATGTCAACATTTCCAGCGAGAATGGCTGTTCCACTAAAAGGTCAACACCTGAGGAAAAAATACCAAGAGTTATAAAAACGGGACATAAAAAAAATAAATGAATAAAATTGTACTACAGTAAAAATCCAATAACTAAAAGTTAAGGCTGGCGGATGAATTCTGTTCGGGGGTTCTGCACCCAAATCCGCTTGAAAAATGTAGAGAGAAGTTCTGCAAGCAGGACTTCACTGCATTTTTCAGGTGGAAAGCAAGCAGATTCCATTATATGGTCTGGGGTCTGCGGGTTTCCACAGGTAACCACTTTGTATGCAGATTGAGGACCTGAAGAACGGAAACCCCAGCGCAAGTGTGAACCTAGAGTAACCTGTGATGATGCACCAAATTCTCTAAAGGCACATGTGCAAAATAACTAAAATGTGCCACATCTGATGCGCACTTACCTGTGATACCAGGACTGGAAGGGTTAGATAAGGGCTTGATGCCTTCTGTTAACTGCTCTACCACCTTTGTCAATGACCCATCTACAAGGATATCCGTTTCATCTAGATCATCACACGTTCCTCCAATCTGAAGAAAATGAAGTTCTCCACCTGAAAAACCAAAGGAAGTTTATGATCACCTAAACAAATCCATATAGCTAGCAGTGAATGTATCGCCGGTCACCAAGAGCACAATGTGAGCCCCATTCAGAAGGAAGAGACATAGGGGTCGAGTTCCTAATGGAAAAAAAAAAACCCACATTGTGGCAAAGCAGGTTTTTCTGTTGCACATTTTGCTGCGTTTTTGAGCCAAAACCAGGAGTGGATTGAGAAGGGAGAAATATAAGAGCTACCCATATACCTTCTTTAGCCCTCACCAGTCTCAAGCAAAATCAATGCTGTTAGTTTTCGCTCCCAATATCCTACTTAGGGCCCCTTCACACGGAGTATACACTCGCTGATTCTGAACGTGTATACTCGTTCCGAATCAGCAGCGTTAAAATAGATCACATTGCTTTCTATGGGATCTGGCATACGTGTGCTCCCCATAAAAATGAATGGGCTGCTTTTTTCCCTTATTGCTTTCAATGTGATATGCACGTATGCCGGCACCCCTAGAAAGCAATGGGATCTGTGTTAATGCCGCTGATTCGGAACAAGTATACACATTCAGAATCAGCGAGCGTATACTCCGTGTGAAGGGGCCCTTAGGCTCTGCATTGTCAGGACTGAGGTGTCAGCTCACAATCGCACCAATGCATACTCCTACTCACACTCACTGCCCGACACCACCCATCTGATATTACATAGCTTAATAGGGTATTCCAATCTCAAGGATCCCATCTATACTGGTAGATTATGAAAGTTGAAGGCTTTTCCTAAATATATTGCTTTAGAAATTCTGCTTTGTTTGCCTGCTATGTGAACTAATTCCTCCCATTGTTTACATAGCGTTTTCATAACGCTGGACCTGTGTGATTGGACAAATGTGATGTCACTCACTGCTCTGCCAGCAGTTCAGCTAATTGCAGTTTGCTGATAAAGCAAACCTTATCAGTTATCTACTATGTAAACAGATGACACAGAGTCCTTCTCTAGAAACATTGGCATATTATCTGACCTGCATTTATATTAGATTTCTAGTTATCACAAGTATTGAGATACTTCAACATTAAAGTTTTATTAAGGATTTTCCAAGGGTTTTACAAAAGGGAAGGGGGGGGGGGGGAAGAGGAAAGGCAGGGGAAAATCAGGGAAACAATGGGAAAGAAAAGGGGAAAAAAGGGGTCAGGAAAGGGAAACGGGGAAGGGGAGGCGGACTCTGACGCAGCAGAGTTACAATGAACAATGCATTTCAGATAATTAGAGAAATAAAGAAGAAAATGCAACAAGAACCGTAATGTGTTGTAGTAGCATAACAGAAGGAACAGCAATCCGCAACACTGAAGCACTAACTGAGGTTATGCGAGCACCAGAAAGGTAATTGACAAGAAAGAATTCAAGAAATAGGCAGGCATCACACGGGCGAGGAAGGGAAAAGAGCACGAAAGTCAGCAGAGTAATAGAACATGTTCCACAGTAGCCAGGTCTGATGGTGAAGTCGGTCATCAGGGCGAAGCATCGCCAGCATGTCCTCCATTGTGCGGATATGGAGGAACTCCTTAAGCCAGGAAAGGAGCGTGGGGGGGGGGGGGGGGACTAGGACTTCCACAGTCTCGGGATGACCGAACGCGCGGCTACCAACATAAACCCCAAAAGCTTGCGAATAGGTTTCCGGAATTTACGAGAGAAAAGGGAAAGAAGCAGAGGGGCCGGATCATCTTCTAAAGCAACACCTGTCACCTGAAAAATAACCCCTCTCACACTATCCCAGAAAGGGCGAAAAAGGGGACATCCCCACCAGATGTGAGCCATCGTGCCGCGATCGGTGAGACATCTCCAACACCTATCAGAGGTGGTTGGAAAGATGGTGTGGAGCAGAGTCGGGACCCTGTACCACCTAGAGAGGATCTTATAATTGGTCTCCTGAGCCTTGCAGGAGATAGAGAACTTGTGACACATCTCAAAGGCTGACGACCACACACCCGGCGGGAACACCACCCCCAACTCCCTCTCCCAGCCCCCCACGAAGGGTGGTAAGCCACTCTCCGGGCCCTCTAACAGAAAATTGTATAGAAGAGAGACCGTATGTTCCGGCCGAGAAGCAGAGAGGCAAAGGCGTTCTAAGGGCAGAAGCGGTCTATGAACATCCTGCGACCGCTTCAAGGACAAATAAAAATGGGATAATTTGGAACAGTGCCAATGGGCAGTTACTGAGTCCGGTCTGGAGGCTAAAGTCAACAATTCCAAGCGGGGAAGGAGAGTAGAGGCAGAGGTAACATGCGTGAGCCGGAGGAGAGGATGGACAGGGGGGCGACCCAGAAAGGAGGAATTAAATGCTGCTGGAAAGTCGGGGTTGCCCGAGACTGGAGTCAGAGGGCCATCATTCTGGAAGAGCAAACGCATACCACTATAGATTCGACACACCCATAGTCTGACTCGCTACGAACGGGAGCAAATAGGGCTTACAGTCCGTCCAAAATTTCCTGTGGAGCCAAGGGAGCGCCGTGAGCGGTATAGGGCTCAAAGACTCTTCTAAGGCAACCCAGAGTTTAGAGCGGGACGAATGGTGCCAGTCAAGAATACGCGTAGCGACTGCCGCAAGGTAATACTTAGAGCAGTCAGGCACTGCCAGGCCTCCTTTCCTTTTGTGCCGGGACAGAGTATTCCGAGCAATGTGAGGGGGTTTAGAAGACCAAATAAACTTACAAAAAGCCTGTTTAACCGCTGTGAAAAAAGATGCCGGGAGAATACAGGGGACCGTTTGGAAAAGGTACAATAGACGGGGGAGAACGTTCATTTTCAGGAGGTTGATGCGCCCCAACCAGGAGAGACCCTTTGCGTCCCAACGAATGAGTATTGAGATACTTCATAGTGTCCTGTTCAGCAAGCTTGGGGGGAGGGGGAGGGGAAATAAGGAAAGTGAGAAGGAGACAGCAGTTAAAGCTGCTGAAACTGCACTGGAATCAGTAGTGTGGCACTTATTAACAGATGCTAAGAATTAGAACTGGTGAAAGTGGCGAAGAGTGCTCTTTAAAAAGGACCTTTCACCATCTGGGGCACATGCGGTGCAATACACCACTAGAAAGCAGACAGGGCGCTGAATTCAGTGCAGTATTGGCTTTCCCATTCTGTGCCCCGGTGAAGAGCTATCGGTGCCGGTACTGTAGCTCTTCACCATTAGAAGAGTGTTCCTGACAGTCAGTCAGGAACACCCTTCCTCACAGTTGCACCTATAACGTTGTACTGTGAGAGCAGGGAGGAACGCCCCTCCCCTTCAGATAGTTCTCGTCCATAGACAAGTACTGAGGGGAGCGTGCGTCACTGTTGGGCAGTAAGCAACACCCCCTCTCACAAGACAGCGCAATAGACATAAAGAAGGACAGTGAAGAGCTACAGTGCCAGCACAGATAGCTCTTCACCCGGGGCACAGAACATGAAAGCCGATAGTGTGCTGAATTCAGCGCTCTGTCTGCTTTCTAGCAGTGTATTACATTGCATGTGCCCCAAGTGGTGAGAGGTCCTCTTTAAATTGAGTCAAATCTGAGTCAAGCCTTGATATGTGTTATGTTGTACAATTTTCCAATATAATTTTATCAATCCCTATGTTTCTAGATCTCCGCTTGCTGTCCTTCACTCTTCTTACTACCCAGTGGATAAAAACCAGTCCATGGTCATGTGATGAGGACACAGAGGCGCGTGGCTCATTACCAGGCAGATGTCTGATTACTGTGCACCTGAGCTCACTACACACACACCCATCTGTCTCAATATTGGTCTGACTGGAAACCCCTTTGAGCTAGGCTTGCTCGCTTTCAAAGTGGTTATGGTGTCACTCAACCTGAAGTGTCAGGTTATCAGAAGACGCATTCACCAATAGGGATAGACCTGCCAATGATCTTTAGCCATGTAGGAGGAAGCCAGATCGTGGCAGCCACCGACACGTCTTCTTGTAGCTAGTATTTTTTCAAAACTAAATGTCCCCTCTCAAAGACAGCAGATATATGGAACATGGCTGGGGCGCCCTAGGCCAAACCACCAACCTCCTTTATAAATGGCTGACAGCCATGGTTCAAATCAGAAACAGTAAAGATCCTCCGGGGGAGGGGGGGGCGGGGGGGGGGGGACACACACACCTGAAATATGCAACAAACTATGCAATATTGAAAATGGAAAAAAAAAAAAAAAAAAAAACCCACCACCCCTTAAATGTAGTTTTAATTTTAATTTTTTAAATAAATACATACCTGAACCCATCATCAACACAGCGAGTTTGTGCATGTATCCTAACCTTTACCATTATCCCCTCCCCCTGCTCGAGTAATAATTTCAACAATATCAACATGGCCATATAAATGACTGCTTTTTGCCAAATATTGTATCAAAAAAAGTTAGCATGATTTAAACTGCATGAACTATTCTGAAGATTTTTACATTCTGGTGAAACCAATTTTTATATATATATATATATATATATATATATATATATATATATATATATATATATATATATATATATATAGTTTTACTTCTTATGCAAAATAAACAGACTTACAAAAATAGGGTTATTTTTTTTTTTTTACCTACAATACTTTTTTCTCCAGTTTATGGAGCTGCATGAGCATTTATGGTTCGGTAGACTATGTAATATGCAGAATCATTTCACCAAGCTCCATAATATCAGTCTATTGTTACCGAAGAGAAACATTACAAGTGCGACCCAGTAACGGCTTATACACTGAAAATGCTGCTCTGTGATATTCTTGATCGCGCACTAGTCAGGATGATGTGCGGGGCCCATATATATATGTATTCTATAGATCAATGCTTGTGTCAGACCACCAACCACCTGATATTTATGACCTATCCAGGGGACAGGTCATCAATATAAAACAACTGGACAAACCCTTAAGGGCTAGTTCACACAGGGTAACGCGTGTGCACATTCTGTTGCAGCTTTCCGTCCAGATTACGCCCAAATGAATGGGCCTAGTCGGGAGAGAGGTGTTCACGAGCGGGAACAAACTGTTCGTGGAAAATGGAAATGACCGGCTCCCATTGATTTCAATGGGAGGTGGCAGGATTTTGACAGATTCCACGTCAAAATCCAGACCATATTGCCCCGTGTGAACTTGCCCTTAATATAGGCCAGAAACACGTCTGCACTATTGTATAACCTCTACTGAACACTAAATGTTTGGTTTCCCCCTACATATATATAAGGGCTAGCTCACACAGGGCAAGTCGGCAGCGGATTTTGACGTGGAATCCGTGTCAAAATCCGCTGCTCCCAATTACTTCAATGGGAGACGCTCGCTTCTTCTTTCTGCTAGCTAGCGGGGGAAAAAAAGCGAGCTGCCCTATCTTGTCGCGGATTCTGTGGCTGAATCAGCCGTGGCATGTGCGACATGAGGCTCCGGCCCATTCATTTAGGCCTAATCCATCACGGAATGCCAGAGCACTGCACCAGAATGTGTACAAGCAGAACCCCATGTGAACTAGCCCTTATACTTCTACATGAGTTATTGTATGATAACATTGCTGAATTAATTAGGTGACATTTATACACTGAAACGTCTACAATCACACCAGCAAGTGTTCGCACATCTAACTGTACAATTAATACTGTGAATTAATGAAGAGCACATCCTAAAGTGAAAGCAATCTCCATTAAAGAAGACCTTTCATGGAATTGGGCATAGGCAGTTCTATATACTGCTGGAAAGCAGACAGTGTGCTGAATTCAGTGCACTGTCGGCCTTCCTGATCTGTGCCCCGGGTAAAGAGCTAGCGGTGCCGTTACCATAGCTCTTTACAGTCAGAAGGACATTCTTGACAGACTGTTAGGAACGCCCTTCTGACTGTAAAGAGCTACGGTACTGGGACCACTAGCTCTTTACCCGGGGCACAGATCGGGAAAGCCGACAGTGCGCTGAATTCAGCGCACTGTCGGCTTTCCAGCAGTATATAGAACTGCCTGTGCCCAATTCCATGAAAGATCTTCTTTAACCCCTTCCCGCCGATGGCATTTTTTGATTTTCGTTTTTTGTTTTTGACTCCCCTCCTTCTAAACCCCATAACTTTTTTATTTCTCCGCTCCCAGAGTCATATGAGGTCTTAATTTTTGCGGGACAATTTTTTCTTCATGATGCCACCATTAATTATTCTATATAATGTACTGGGAAGCCGGAAAAAAATTCAGAATGGGGTGGATTTGAAGAAAAAAATGCATTTCTGCGACTTTCTTACGGGCTTTGGTTTTACGGCGTTCACTGTGCAGCCAAAATGACATGTCCCCTATATTCTGTGTTTCGGTACGGTTCCAGGGATACCAAATTTATATGGTTTTATTTACATTTTGACCCCTAAAAAAAATTCCAAAACGGTGTTAAAAAATTTTTTTTCTAAAAGTCGCCATATTCCGACGGCCGTAACTTTTTTATACATAGGTGTACGGGGATGCATAGGGCGTCTTTTTTTGCAGGGTCGGGTGTACTTTTTAGTTCTACCATTTTCGGGAAATGTTATTGCTTTGATCACTTTTTATTCAAATTTTTATCAGAATTAAAACAGTGAAAAAACGGCGGTTTGGCACTTTTGACTATTTTTCCTGCTACGGCGTTTACCAAACAGGAAAAATATTTTCATAGATTTGTAGAGCGGGCGATTTCGGACGCGGGGATACCTAACATGTATATGTTTCACAGTTTTTAACTACTTTTATATCTGTTCTAGGGAAAGGGGGGTGATTTGAACTTTTAATACTTTTTTTATTTTTTTTTTTTTTTGCATTTATTAGACCCCCTAGGGGTGTTGAACCCCAGGGGGTCTGATCACTAATGCAATGCATTACAATGCTAATGCATTGCAAAAAATCATCATCTCTTTTGCAGGCTGTATACACCATCCTGCAAAAGAGAATTTGCAGACTGGCTGGGAGCCCTTAACAAGGCTCCCGGCTGTCATGGCAACGGGGGGGTCGGCCCTGGAGCATGCTCCAGGAGCCGGCGATCCTTGCCAAAATGGCGGCGCCCATGCGCCGCCGGGAAGATGGCGCCTCCGGCGCCTTTGACAGCAGCGCCGGAGGGGTTAATGCCTCCGATCGGTCCGGGGACTGATCGGAGGCATTAGAGCCGGTTGTCTACTGCTTGAAGCAGTAGACACCCGGCGGCTATGACAGCCGCCCGGCTCCCGGGCGGTCGCCATAGTTACAGACCCGACACGTGCCGTACTATTACGGCGCATGTCGGGAAGGGGTTAAAGAGAACCCGTATGACATCTACAGACAACATGATCTACAGCACAAGGAGCTGAGCACACAAATATATAGTTTTGAAAGAAAAGATTGTGTCCAACCAACAGCTATTAATACACTCACATGGCAGGCCGACTAAACTGAGAATAAGCAAAAGTGGCTCCTACAAGAATTTAGAATAAGTTATCAATATTAAAACTGTGGGGGACCAACACCCAGCACCCCAAACAGCTCTATTCCCACAGTGTATAGTATTGTAAGCAGACTGCTCTGTATACTGTACAGTGTCACCATACTGCCCTATAAGAGGTGAATAATGTAATGTAAACAGAGTAATGTGACACTATCTAATCAGTGGGGGTCCTGGGTGGTAGACCCCGCCAATCTGATATTGATGAAATATCCTAAGGGTAGGTCAATCTCAAGACTCCGTGTACCCCTTTAGATTAATAACTTCTAATGCGGGAAGAGCTGAGCAGATTTCTATATAGTTTAGCGTGAAACAATTCTGTATAACTTGTGACATGCTGACTGCGCACTGGAATGCAAGAAAACTCCCAAGCTAGATTTTGCAATCAATAAGCAAAAATATTTCATATTAAATATTTACACAGCAGCATATTTGTGGCAATACAAAGAAATCTATAAAATGTGTTTGGGGCAATGACTAATACTTAAGGTCTATTCATGTAACTTTTCAGTTAATTTAATAAGAGCCAAAACAAAGCAAAAAAAAAAAAAAAAAATGCACTAGAATATTCTGACATTTCCTGTGGGTCTATAAACCTGCGTGAAAAAGTTTCCTTTAAGTTAACCTCTACCCAGAATATTGTGTCAGGGATTTCCAGTGCAGAAAAGGAAACCAGCACTTGAAAACCAGAGGTCCAGAGCTCCAATGATCTTGACAAGTAAACTTCT
This sequence comes from Leptodactylus fuscus, assembly GCF_031893055.1. Taxonomy (NCBI): domain Eukaryota; kingdom Metazoa; phylum Chordata; class Amphibia; order Anura; family Leptodactylidae; genus Leptodactylus; species Leptodactylus fuscus. The sequence continues at coordinate 44,968,299 of NC_134267.1, forward strand.
CCACCATTCATAAACTTACCAGGGCTAAGCCCGCACTTCACACCCTGGTATCCAGTCCTGCATAAGGTTTAGGTTCACATCCACAGAAAATCAGCAGAGAGAAGCGTCCTGCACGGAGGATTTCTCTCAGCATAAAAAGAGGCAGACACCCCGAGTCTACGGGGTCCACAGGTAACCGCTGTTTTAGTGGTCAGGTTCTCAGTGGACCCTTGTGCAGATGTAAACCTAGCCTTAGAGACTGGAGGCACAAACATAAATGTCTTACACACTAAGTCACTGTTATCTATTCTTACCTTTCGTACAGGCACACAATCTGTCTGTGCCAGAACAGTAGACAACGGATACGAATGGGTCGATTTCATCTGTTCCTTCCTTTTTAGGAGGATCCACTTTAGCCATGACCTCAAATGTTGAAAGATCTAAAATTTTCACAAATCCACCTTGAGTGGTTACCACTAAGTGCCCTAGGTTATGCAGCTCAGATTTCTTCTCTTTTCCAGAAAGATTTTTAGGAGTCAGTGGGGCGTCTTCCGAAGACTCCTCACAGTCGTCCTCCCTATTGTCTAAAATATCAGGCTGTAATAGAATAAGTGAGGTAATGGCATCCTGAGGGTCTTTAATATGCAAGATTTTCACCGGCTGCTCCTCCAGAGTTACTATTCTGGTAGTATAATTCATTTTGTAGATCAACAAGTATCCGCCGCTCACGCTCCTCTGGACTGGTTGAATAATTAAAGGATCCTGAACGTCTGATGAAGACTCACAGGGGATAACATTGATACTAGTTCCATTCACGCTGCTGAGACTGTGCTCAGCTTCTCCTTTCCTTCTACTGCAAAGAGCTGAATTTAATTTGTTTAAATTATTCAAGGCCTCGACTTGATTTATTGCACTCAAGGACTCCGCAGGACATTTCTGTAAACCTATTAAAAGATGGACGCCATCGGCGCAAGGGATAATTGAATCTACACAGAGGTTCTCCTCCTCTGCAAATTTAGGCAGCCGCATACACTGCACCAGTGTCCCAGGCTTAGGAACCATAGAAGTCCACTTGTCCGTGTCAGGGGACGCCAGACTGGCTGTGGCCTCAGCAAACTGCTGGATGTACGTGACAGGAGGGTCTTGAAGAAGCAACTGCTCCTGGTTATCAAGCTCCATCTCAATGATTTGTGGGACAGTAAACCCATCGTCGTGAAGACTTTTGCTCATAATATTGTTCATATGAGAAAAAAGTTTCCCTGCTTTTTCGTCAGACTCTTTAATGCTATAAAGTAGCAAAACGGGTAGCGTCCTTTTTACCAAAGGAGAATTAAGATCAGAGTTTGTGCCAGATTCATTGTCAGTGGAGCCCTGCTCCGAGGAGCTCTCACCTGGAGTCCTGGTTAAAGCATCAAGTGACCTGCGAGAATTGCTACTAGTGGGGGAGGAGACCGGAGACTTGTAAGTCAATAAACCACCAGTCAGTAAGCAAGGAAAGGGAATGTTGTGCTGTTCTAAATGTTTTTCCTTGGTCTTTTCACTTTTACAACCAACTAAAGCAGGATTTGCTCCAAGTTCCTCTAAGTCTTTTACGGTATCTTCAAGAACGTTCGCTACAATCTCCCACTGTAACTTCTCCGGCTGCTGCAGTATACTAAGAGCGGTTATATCCAGGCTCATCTCCAAGGTTTCCTTCTGAGACGTGTGACCTAGGAGAGACAATTTTAAGAATAAAAAACAGACACATGGGATAGAAAGAACCCAAGCCTCCAAAAGCTAGCCAGGAATCAAAGATCCAAATGATACATCACACCAAAAGCCGATTTTAAGAAAATAGGGATATGCTTCACAAGGGTTCACAATTTCTCAGCTTTCCCATATGACATCTGTAGTAATCAGTAGGATCCTACTTATTCTCATGCCTTGGAATGCTTAAAAAAAACAAAACAAAAAAAAAAAAACACCTGCATTTTCCATAGTACTGAGTAGAGTTACTGACACTCCCATTCATAAGCATGTCAATGGACCATGCCGATTTGGAAGTGGAATCCACATCTAAATCTGTGCCAAATCTAATACATGTGAATAGATCTTTACTTATTCCCTTGGCAGTATTACAGCTCCTTGAATGGATATCAGTTTATGGAAAGAGCAGGTTTATACAACATTTATAGATAGATTACCTGTGACTGAATCAGATCTTGATCGTTCTTCACTATCTGAATCATCCAGCAAGTCATCACTAAAATAAAAAAAGCAAAATGTAGATTATAATGGGGGAAGGGGGGGGACAAAAAACAAAAGCAAACACACACCATAGACAGTAAAGCTACCCATGTAGTGAATAACCCAACTAAGTGTTCTACTAATGCATAGAAAATGTTTCACTTTAAACCAAAGCTGGCAGAAGCACTGGATGGCTTCTAGGACCCCAACCCTACAAGACTGACCTGGCTTTGAGTATACAAAATGGTATTAATCTGCATGGCTACTTAAAAACTCGACACCCCACACCCAGCCAGGAGCGGATTGAGCAGAAGGGAGAAGTATAAAGGCGCTTCCTATACATTTCCCATTCCTCTTGTAGCCACTCAGCTTTGGCTTTAAAAAAAAAAAAAAAAACCTAAGGTCTTCTGATGCCTTTTCCCCGCTCTATGAAAGACTACATTCAACTGACAATAGTCAAATTAGGATTGTGCCCAATCCACATCTGCATTTGGTAATCCGACTACCAAACGCATTGGCAAGCGGTGTGAAAGCACACGGACCCCATATACTATAACAGGATAGTTGTGCTTTCCGCGCGCCGCCCACACAAGTCATGCAGACATAAAAAATAGATCAAAAGGTACTTTTCTGTTTGCATGTTCTGTGCAGACACTGTGTGGAAAGCACTTGGACCCCAATATAGTCTATGAGGTCTGTGTGCCCTGAAGCTCTCTGCTTGCCAATGCATTCAGTATTCTGTTTAGGGGTGGGCGGTGGGGTCCTCCATGCGGACTCCCTGAACAGATTACCAAACGCAGATGTGAACCAGGCATTACTCACCTTACCAATCCTCTGCCACCACTTTCCGGGTCCACTGAAGCCTCTACCAATAATGAACAGTATTCACAGGTAACTGCATAAGCCTACCATTGGCTGCACCAGTGACCTCTCAACAGGACTATGGCCACCACTTTGGGCAGTCTGGCCAGTGTAGTCACACTACCCAGCCATTGAGAAGACAACGCTGGGGCCAGGCAAACAGACCATCTAAGCTCACAAACAGTGTCATGAAGACTGGCAAGGTGAATGTTACTCCTTTTCTTATTTTATAAGATGATCTGCTATAGGATGGGAGCAAATCCAAAATTCAGATACTAATAGGAGTTTAGCTAGAGGTTTGATACAAAGTTGGCCATTACAAGATGTGCATTTTAAACATATATAAATATTATATTTTAATCCTGATAATACAGAATTCTGAGCCTGATTAGAGAAAAATTTGCATAAAGTATGAGCATACAGAAAACTATTTGTCATAAACCTTGAAAAAAAAAAGTTTGTGGAAAAGTTATCGATCTTAAAGTTAGAAATGTTTATGATGTTTTGCATAAAATAGGTGCAGTACCTGTCTCCCTCTAATTTTGGGATGTCTGAGCAGCTGGATGAATCTTCTAACCAAGCAAGTGTTGGTCTTCTAGTCTCCACCGTGGTAGTACTAGAGTCACCAGCAAGAACTAGGAGCTGCACTATTGCAGGGTCATATGGATTCACCTCAAATTTTAAGTGCACCTTAAAACAAAACAAAAAATTTATTAATTTACATGACAGAATATATAACACTGATGTATATAGATACTGATTAAATGTGGAATTGTTTAATTAAAAAAATATATATACCTTCATAAGTTTGGAGACATCCCACACACAAACTTTTCCTCTTTTTGTTGCCGCAGCTAGAAAGTGTGGACAGTTCCCCACTCCAAAACAGGATATTCTATCTGTGCCATCCGTGCAGGGGAACTGGGCAGGACATGTTGCAAGAGTAACTGAGAGGGGCACATTCTGGGTATGTTCACCTTTTACAAACGGGCAGTTTGGGGAATGTCTCTCGTGTTCAGACCTTGAATGCGAGGAAAAAAAAATAAAGGTTTATCAACATTTTTACCTGGATTCCTGCTTGTATATATAACCACTAGTAAGAGTATATACTTAGAGGAACGCTAAGCCTAGAAAGGAGTGAAAAATCTGAATTCATTTTATCTTTTTTATTCTGCAGACTTTCTGGATGTCCCTCCATTGCATAGTCTTGCAGAAGCATTGGTAAGGACAAGAGAACCTACCGATCTCCCACCCCCCCCTTCATTTTTGCTTAAAGGGGTATTCCCAAGTACATAATTATTTTTAAATCTGTAGATTTTTGCAAATATAAAGCAATGAAACATTTTGCAGAGTTTTAAAGATTTTCTCTAAATATCTTGTGGTGACAGTCTGTTATCTTGATTGGTTGCCAATGGATATGACCATGAATGCAGGAACTTTCTAAGGTCAGAAAATCAGCCATGATGTACTTATTGTGGCCGGGATATCTTCTGATACATGTAGTGTCCCTGCCTGATAACCCAGGTACAATAAGAAAATCATGGCTGGGTTCCTGACAAGTCCCAAACCATAGAAAGTTTCTGCGTTTGTGGTTGTAACCATTGGCAACCGATCAAGACAAAGACTGCCACCACTAAGTGCTCGTTCACATCTGCGCCCAGATGTCCGTACTTCAGGTTTCCATCTCCTGCATAAAACAGAGCAGGAGACGGAAACCTGCAGGAGTCTCTCACCCATTCATTTGAGCGGCGGTGAACGTTTTATGCTCTCCGCCACGAAACCGGGTTTTATAATCCGGACACAGAGTCAGACATGCAGTACTCTGTGTCCGGATTAAAAAAAGACGGCATGCAGAAGACGGAAAGCACAGAACGGAGACCAGAACGCAGGTGTGAACCTAGCGTAAGATGGTTAGAGAACATCTTTAAAACTCTGCAGAATTTTTAATTACCTATACTTGCAAAAATGTTTCACTTTTAATTATCTACAAATATAGGTAAGATTATGTACATGGGAATACCCCTTTAATTGGGGGGGGTGCACATGCGTATGTGTATCAGCAGGGCTGATTTTTATCCAATGGCAGTAAGCAGAATGAAAAAGCAAGCAGAGATCTAGAAAAATGGGGAAGTGATCTAGAAAGTATATCGGGAAGTTGTAGAACTTTTCATTATACAAGACATGCTGTCCAGACCAATAACGAAAGACAACCGTTTGTATAACCGCTCTATGATTTTCCAATATCCCATTGATACCTTATTATTGGGCTGAAACGGACAACCCCTATAAGAAATAAGTTTCCTTTAATCTTCTAAGACTATAGGTTTGTTTTCCCAACATTTAAGGTATAAACTTAAAAAGGGGATTTCCAAGATAAATATTGATGATCTATCCTAAAGACAGGCCAACAATACCAGATTTATGGAGGTACGATACGGTACGATACCACTGACAGTCGGCTGTTTATGAGAGCTTAGGACTCTTTGTTTCTTCATTGATAAGAAAGTATATGTTCGCTTACCAGGGCTCGTCTGTAGGTTCCCAGCAAACTAAACATACACTACACGTAAAACACATGGCTCGATCATCCCCTGAGGAAGCTGGCTGTAAAAGAGAAAAAAAATAATACATAAATATAGGTATCTATTACACACACAGTGAACAGACTTTTCAGTTGATAACATTTATCTCACCTGATGGTAAAAACCTGCTTGAGCCATGGGGTCGGGCTGGGCCCACCTGTAGCCAACATGAGGCCAAGATGTGAAGGTCTCCCGTCTGTTTGCTTCACTATACATTAAAGACCTAGGAAACGGTTAAAAATGAACTGTGAATGGTAAGTTGATGCAATTGTTGGAATCTACCTCAAAATCCACCTTCTAACACCCCCATTCAATGTCAATGGGAGTCAATAGACTTTTTTTCTCCTCTGGTTAAGTTTTTAAAAGTTTACATTTCTCTTTGCTGTGCCATCATTCCCATGATGCCTCAGCACATCACATGACCAGCCAGAGGACTGGGCTATCACTGCTGCTTGGGGATAGTGGAATTCTTTTTTTCTTTACATAGTCTTTCATATAAGCAAAGAGGCCAAAAATACAGTCAGGGAGGCTACAGAGATCTCCGTTATATGGGTGTGACACGAGCTGTCTTATACCAGCAATAGCTCATGATAGCAGATATGGTCTCCATGTGGACGGCCATGCTGTTGGAGACTCCACTTTAGAGAAAAAGCCATGTTATTCTCAGGGTGGTCATCCTATCTAAGGGAGTGTTAGCAGATCGATATGGATGACCAACCCCAAAGATACACCAAAATATTGGGTCCTGGGGAGCCCCTTTTAAACAATAAATAGAAGGAAAAAACCAACATGTGCCTCACGAGAGAATCAATATACACACATACCGATCCACAGATCGCCCAGGTCCCACACCGAGCTCAGGCCTTGCACTAGGTAAAAGGTAGGACAACCTGTCCATTATAGAAGATGCCACAGGCAGTGCAGCAACATTTTGATTTATCTTCTTCAGCTCGTTCACAATGGCACCAGTTACCGACTTTAACACATGGTGAGGAAGGTGAAATGTGACAGTCGCCCACTAGAGGAAGGAGAAATTTTTTTTAAAAAAAATAAATAAATTTATACAATATGTGATTATGGAGTTTAATTAAAAGGCATATATATATATATATATATATATATATATATATATATATATATATATATATATATATATATATATATATATATATATATATATATATATATATATATATATAACCACACACACAACCACCACATTTATTATCACCGGGTGGAGGTTTGTGTTCACAAGTGTGCCATCAGAAACATGGCTTCTCAGGTGAAAGTTGAATTTGAAACATTCATGGTCAGAGTCTGCATAGTTCATTTATGCAGCGATGTTTCATAGGTTTGATTTATTGCATTTGTAGATTAGTTTTGTTTGTTTAGGCCACTACCAGTGTTTATTTTACACAGTTTAGTAAATATGCCCAAAAGAAAAAAATAAATAAACAAAAAACACACACACACACACACACACACACACACGATACTCTACAACGTGTCACAAACATATGAGAACGTTTTCCTAGCAGTACATATACAGAAAAATATAGGTGCTTTTGAAGTAGTAATAACATAGCACTGGCACAAAATGACGACCAGTCACAGGCGTTCACTAAGGCTATGTTGCAATAGTAAATAACTGTATAGACCCCCTTCTAAATCTAGACGCGAAATTTCAAGCTCTGTTCACTTCTGCGTTCGAGGAGTCAGTGTGTTTTTCACACGAATCATTCAGAGAGAAGAGTACTGCTTGAAGTACTTTCATCTCCGCATGATTCGCGTGGACACCGCACAGTAAACACAAGGACTGCATTATATCCTATGGCGTCCGTGTGCTTTCTTTGCCAACCGCTTTTTCATGCGTTCAGTGTTCTGCTCGGGGTGAGGGGGGTCCCCAGGGGACTTCTCAAATGGAATACCCAACGCAGATGTGAACCCACTTGCCATTTGTGTGTGCAGTGCCTGCAAGTACGAACAAGGATCAGGCCTGAACACATAGCTGTACATGGGGGTTAAACATTAACCACTTCACTTTCAAAAGTCTACAAATCCATAGGCCATAAAAATGCAACAACCTACCGAAAAGTTTTGTCTAATGGATAATGAGTAACACTTATGAGATGGAAGTTTGCTTAGCAGCTTAAGAAGGGCTGCTGTTAGGAGCAGGATTCATTTCATGGGTCTTACATAACTTACTGGCTGATATTCCTATAAAAGGCCATTCTGTGTTACTTTTATGAACATGACAACAAGGAGTTGTGCACGGAGTTAAATTTACCCTCCTTCCTCCAGAGGTCTTGATCTGATTCAGACTAGGTCATGTGATTGGAACTAGCCCCTGACCCCCAGGTCAATCCATCCCCCCAAGTTGTCATCACATAACCCAAGTTGTCACCAGACAGAGACCCCTGGATCCTCCAGGAAGAAGCCACCTTAAGAAAGAGACTAACTCCAAGGAAACCCTCTTTACATTGCATAGCAAAAACAGCCATGTTCATAAAAAGAACAGGGGGGGGAGGGGGGACTTAGGAACACCAAAGACATTGTTATGAATGAAGAAACTGCTGGAGGAAAGGTAGTAAGTTTTGTCCATGGACAACCATTTGTGGCTTAGATTTTTAGCCCTTGCTGAAAGCATTGTATGCTCGGCTTGCTCTAACAGAAACTTGGGCCATAAAATATTAAGATTGCAAAGGTTTCCCTGTCAGATGTGCCCATGCAAACATCCAGCATTGGGTCACAATCATGTCTACAAGAGTCACATGACTATACCCCCCCAACCAATAGATGTCACATGGACTGTACATCCAGAAAACCTCCCAAACCAAATTGAGTGCCTTGTAGGGAACTCTAATAGGAGCAGAAACTTACTTTTATGGCCACAGACCAGTGGAGAGAATCAGGTTTTCTGCTGAATATGCGAATTAGCCGGAAAGTGCACTGGGCACAACCAGTCTTTCATATTTACCTACAAACAGCACCTAGTGCTTCTCCTCTGAAATCACCGTGTGACGCTGTTGTGAGTGACCTTTTTAGCACGTACCCACATTATGGAGTCAAGTGCATATCAATAAAGAGGATTGTGTCTGCATTGCGACAGTTAGTGGCCCCAAAGTAGACTTCTGCTCCTATTAAAGGCTTCTATACAGCACTACCAGCTTGGACCTGATAAATTCCCTTTAATGTTCTTAAAGGGGTTGTCCCATCCCAAGGATCCTATCTATGCTGCTAGCTTATGGGAATTTAAGACTTTTCCTAAATACATTGCTTAAGCAAAACTGCTTTATTTGGCCACTCATTATTCACTTCATTGTTTACACTGCGTTTCCATAACCACAGACTTGGGGATGGACTTATCTCTCCTCCAGGACAAGTGACGTAGCTCCATGCTCTCAGGAGGGAGGGGAAGGTTAATGCTAGGAGCAGCTTGGATTTCTGAGCTCTTTATCTCTCTGCCCAGGACAAGTGACATAGCTCCCTGCTCTCATGGAGGGGAGGGGGAGCTGAGTGCTCAGTGCTTGTATTTCTGAGCTGTTAATCTCCCTTTTCCAGTTATCAGTCAGCTAATTAAATTTTGCTGATAAGGGCTGAGACAGGGAGTCCATTAAACACAGACCAAAAAGAGAGTATATTGCAAGCTGACTCTTGGTCCTGTAGCATGTAAGTTTGGGATTGTCATCACCTATCAAACCCAGCTTTGCTACATCAGCTTCATATTGTGCATCTTCCGGTGATACTGTGCTTATTTATTTACAACCAATCCCTCATTACTGACTGCAAACATGTACTGCTATGAAGAGAGATAGCAGAGCTGGCTTTGTCTGTGAGATAGCAAGTGAAACCCCGACCAACAACTTACAGAGAAAACCCAAGAAGTGAACAGATCACACAGCCTGCAAGGTGGTGAACAGGCGAGCTGAGAATACCCCTTTAGTGACTAGCTACTAATATTCATCCTGGCTGACGAGTAGTTTTATTTTCTGCCATAACCACTAACATGGTCCAGAACTTACTTATTTCTACCAAAATCATGAAGTCAATATTATAAAAGGTTTCTTACCTTGGCAACCTTATGATTTGCTGCCGTCTCATGTGAGGTATTTTTAAAGCCATCTTTGAGCTGCATAATAAACAGATCATAGCCTTCCGCACTAGACACATCAATCTTCTCCAGGCAGGCCGATAACAACTGCTGTACCTGTAATTCAACAATAAAATAATACACATCACTTTGAGTGAAGAAGGGGGGGGGGAATTTAGGAAGTCCCAGAAATTGAATAAATGAAGCCAAGAATATAATAAAACTACACACACTGTAGTAAAAAATAGATGACTGCATAATTCAACATATAAGTCTTCATTTTTTGGATTAGTTTAAAAGGGCCAAAAGACAGCTGCATTTAATACAGTGACGCTAGGTTCACACTAGCGCCCGAGTCCATTCCCAGCTTTCCGTCTTCTGCATGCAGAAGACGGAAAGCTGTTAGACAGGGTCCGGCAGTGAGCGCCGGTGAGCGTTTTATGCTCTCCACCGCGAAACCTTTTTTTTGTTTTGTTTTGGGTTTTTTTAATCGGACACAGAGTACTGCATGTCTGACTCTGTCTGATTTTAAAAAAAACGGTTTCGCGGCAGAACATAAAATGCTCACCAGCGCTCATGGCCGGACATCTTTCAAACCCATTCAAATCAATAGGTTTGAAAGAGTCCTGCAGGTTTCCGTCTCCTGGTCAGTTTTGTGCAGGAAACGGAAACCTGCATGAACGGAGACCTGGCGCAGATGTGAATGAGCCCTAAGACGTCCTACTACTGGCTCAAACAAAGTTCACATCAGAGCTGGCGTCTGAGACAAAGTCCTGTACAGAGGACTTCCCGCTGCTGTGTTTTGGTTTTAAAACAAAGGTCACCCAACAGAGCCCATTACAGCTAAAGGGACCCATCGGACACTGGGGGTTATCAATATTTCGTCCCACAGAGCAGAACCGATAGGATGAGGCGTAAAACTAACATCTTCTACACGTCAGGTAAGATTCAGACAACCTAGCAATTCTAAAAATAAGCAAAATAAATCTGGGAAAGCATTTCTGGACCATAAGAAGCAGACATCAATGTAATGGGAAAGTTTTGGGAAGCAGGAGTCGAGCTTACCTCAGTAACTGGCAATTCAAGCTGGACTACATCATCGGATTTTGAGACTGGAGTCTGAAATGCGGTGTCTAATAATAAAATGCCATTTAGATCCTTCCGGCAGCCCACTGCGTAGTCATCCACAAAGATAACTTTATCTACAGTAGGGAAATACTGACACTTCACCCGACCACCAGGCTTTGCTGTTGAAAAAAAACAAAACGAAAAATATATTAGGACAAAGGCGGAATGTGAAATCCAACAACAGAGACCGTGCTGGTGTGAATCCAGCCCGAGATGCTTAGTGGCCATCTAAGTCCATTTTCTGTTACTGCAGATCAGAGCTAGTCCAAAATCCACAGCGTGGTAACAACTGGCATAACAGTCTTGAAGAGTAGTTTTCTTTTTAACCATGTATAGCTGCCTGGACTTTATGCGTTAGGGCTTATTTTTTGGAGGAGGGATTGTATTTCAAGCACACTCAAAATCCAGAAAAATCTTGCTAGGGCTCATTTTCAAAGTAGGTCTTAAAGGGATCCTATCAGTCAGAATCTTTTTGAAGGTACCACGTCGGAATAGCCTTAAGAAAGGCTATTTGTCTCCTACCTTTTGTCGTCTACTCCGCACCACCGTTCGCCTACAATCCTGGTTCTTGTCAGTATGTAAATAAGATCTATTGCAGCACTAGGGGCGGCTCCAATGCTGCGACAGAACCCTCTCCAGCGCCCTCAGTGATGTGAAAGATCTCATTTACATTCAGACAAGAATCAGGATTGTAGGCAAACAGCGGCGCGGAGAAGACGACGAAAGGTAGGAAAATAATAGCCTTTAAGGCTATTCCAACATGGTACTTACAAAAAATTGTGTCTGACTGATAGGATCCCTTTAAGTTTGGAGAAACTTGACAGTGGCAAAGAGTAGCAGTGTAACTCTCTCTAAAGGAGAGAAGACTAATGTGGAAAAGGAAACATTTCTTTAAGATACAATATAAAGGTTCTTCTATTTGCATGTCATTTGCATTTATGAAAAGTGGTTTTCTAACCAGAGGCCACATGAGACTTTGTAGCCTATGGACATGTTAAATAGCTAAGCGGTTATACCCCTTTAATACATCCTAGTAACGTGCAGTAAATGTGACATTAAATTGCTGTCAGAGTCCAACTTTCACGAGCAATGGAAACTCCCTAGATTTTCTAAGCTTGGTTCAGCGAAGTGACAAATACTGTTCCAAGTATAAAATGTAATTCTTAAGAGAGGAAGTTTTCAGTTCTAAAAACCATGTACATTTAAGGTAAGTTCACACGGGGTATTCTGGTCAGGATTTTGAGGCCGTAGCCGCCTTAAAATCCTGACCAAAAAGATGGTTCCTATTGAAAGCAATGGGAGCTGGTCAGTTCTTTTTTCCAGGAGCTGACATGCTCATTCTCAGGCGGATTCGCCTCACGACATTCGCCTGAAGACACTCCCTCCAGACTAGGCCCATTCATTTGGGCCTAATCTGGAGCGGAGTGTGCGACTGGATGCCGGTGCAGTGCACCGGCATCCAGTCACAGCTACCCGTATTTTCGTCTGGAACCTAAGGCAGCATCTTCCTCATGTTCCAGACCAAAAAACCCTGTGTGAACTTACCCTTAAAGAGGACATTTCACTACCTCCAAGAAGTCCGGATCTTTACATCGATGATTGATTGCGACACAGATGGAATCCCTCTAGCCCCCACCATTCCTGAGCAATCAGTGCTGTTAGCTTGAAGCCAAAATGATCATCCTCCTCTCAGATGTGCCCACTGCCAAAGTCTGTCAACTGGGCAAAAATGTCTGAATCCTAGATAGAAGTTCTTCAGCCAAAACATCTCACTAAAAAGGTAGACTACCTGGAAGTAGCCTCTGAATTGTTTTTTATTTTTTATAAGTATTGAAACACTTAAGACCCAGTGTCTAATTAAAACACACCTGTAATCATGTATCTATCTGCCCAAGACATTTCTATCTAAGGGCATTTTTTTTTTATATATATATTTTTGTCAATGAGTATATCACCACCTCTGAAGTCCATGCCTGGCACTGACTTTATGTGCAGCTAAAGATCTCCACAGGTGGCTCCTGTTCTGTGAAGATTATATGCAATTCCATGTCAGCAAACTGTGAATCACAATATGCTGGTTACATTAAGAGGATAAACAACCTCTTTCCCGCAGAGACCTTACAATAGCAGACATGGGCAGGAAATTCTATAAGCTGCACTTATTTGACACACACGCACAGAATTTCTAATTCACTAGGATTAGATCACCCCTTCTCAAAAATCCTTCCTAGGCTTTCACATACAAAGTGTGGCAAGCCAAGGAAGTGATACAAAATATAGTCATTATGTACTGAAAACTAAGATGTAAACTGGCAGCGGCTCAAACCAGCAAGACACAACCTAACAAAATGATATAACAAGTCTACAAAGCACAGCAGGATTGGCCCTTCATAGTTTCTCTGTAGAATGGGTCCAGTTTTCTGTTGCGTGGAAACTCAGAGGTAACAGCCGAAAGGAGGATGTCAAGTGTAGAAATCATAGGATTAGATTTGTAACACCAATGACAGCGGCATCTTATATCCTTCTGCAAGCCATCAGTAGCATGGACCCAGCAATCCTAATACCAGTAGAGTTTCCAGTGTACTATATACAAAAGACACCTTATGAAAACTGGCCACATATATAAATACATAAATCTATAGTTTTATAGAATTATATTTGGTGATGTGTCTTGTTCTGGCCAGTGCTTTTTCCAGTTTTTGAGTTCCCAGTGTACGCCATGGCCCTCTGCACTTAAGGGATGTAGGAACCTCAAACACAGTGAGCACCACATGCCTTGTTATATAAGAGGAATAAGGGCAACAAGGTGCCTACTATCCCGCAAATGTGCCCACCTTAGTACCTGCCTCTGACACTGCACCGGCATCCAGTCGCAGCTAGCCGTTTTTGGGACCGGATTGTAAAGCGGCCTCCGCATCAAAATCCAGTCCAAAAAGCCCTGTGTGAACTTACTGTTATTTTATACCACAGGGAGTATCGCACACACTCAAAACACTGTTTGAAAAAGAATGAAATGTGCTGAAGTCCAGGAGAGGTGAGTAACACTGATCACCTCCCCAAGACCAGACTGGCTGATGTACAGGATACTATGATGTATCACAATATACACTTTGCCTTTACCGTGATATTATGATGATTACTAAAAATCTAATATAAATGCACAAATAATATGCACTATAAATGTATATTACATTACACAGGTTTGTACAGCACACTTTCTAAAGAGAACGGACTCGCAGAGCCATTATCAGCAATGGTCCAGACATGAGAAGCTGAGAGGTATTACTAGTCATAGGACGCTGCTGAGGGCCAGAAGAGAAAATTCACAGTTTATATCATAAGCCTTTCTCACAGGCCAGAGAACAACATTTCTTGTGAGAGTCCTACTTAGTTATACAATAAAAGGCTGGGTGACTTTTGCCTAAAAGTAACATTAAAATTTTGTTGAACATTTTGGGCCACACCATAAAGGAACATTAGGCAGCATGATTGCTACTATAACACTGAAATAGTGTGTTATGATAATGTAAGTTGTACTTTTGCTTTCACTATGCAAACTAAGACTTTGATCCTGACAGAGAGGGGGATGGGGCGCAAAGACTAATCTAATGTGTTAAACTGCCTCAAACTGTTTTTACTGCTCATGAGCAGACACCATCTTCATGAAGTACTATTATGTCAATTTATGGGAACACGTGATGTAGTATAGATCACAGCAGTAACTAGTTAAAGGGGTTGTCCAGGGAAAAATGTTATATTTTAAATAGGCCAGGTGAGTTTTCCCCACCCCGGTCTATTTAAAAAATATTTAGTTTTGCCCAGACAACCTGTTTATGCTAAAACAAAAATAGGAAGTTATGGCTCTCAGAATATAGTGCCACTAAAACAAGTAAGTTTTGCAAATAAGTGATTTTATTCCGCAAAGTATATAGGTGGAAAAGTGTCTCCCACCATGGTGTTTACAGTCCCTGCAAAGCGGGTGGGATTCATGCAAGTCCCATTCACAGATTGCTAACTTGGCACAGTTTGTAACCAATTAAAACATAGGCTTCTTTTTATCCCGGTAAATGACATGGCTTCACAACTGTTATAAATTTATGTTCACATACTATATTAAACTGTTCTTGGCAGCACCTTATCTCAGTTTCTGAGAAAGCCAGGGCTATTATCTCTGTGTAAACACACAGCTAACCCTCAGTGGATTGTGTACATTCATTTGCATATTATATGATCTGCTCCAGGAACTTCTGACAAACTGACATGGGCAAACACCTTTAATCCAAATTGGCAGTTTGCCAATTTTAAGCATGCCTGGAAAAAGAAAATCTAATTTGTTGCAAACAAGCACTATGAAGATAGCCAGAAGTCACAGAGTTCTCCTCAAAACAGAGCTGAGGAGGATCATCGATGTCAACAACACACTCATTATATGGCGTCCCAGCGAGCTGCTGGCACAGCACGAGGAACGAATTCAGTGGCAGGCCAGCTTGACAGCTGCCGAAACGCTGGAGCAGGCGGATCAACGCCAACGCCAACACCACACTCATATGACGTCCCAGCGAGCTGCTGAGATGCCGAAACAATCACTGGAACAGTGTGAGGAAGAAATTCAGCAGCAGGACAGCTTGAGTGCTGCCAAAATGCCAGAGCAGGCAAACTATGGCAGCAATTTGCTGAATATAGGCGGATTATTGACGCCAAGAACCCACAGAGGCTAGTGTGAATGTGTATGATTGTATAATATATACACACACACACTAAAAACAGATATACAGATTTATCACTGTTTGGTTATTTCCCCAAGGTGGGACTATTAAAGGATTATTAAAGGATTATCTTATCTTATCTTATTCTAACGATAGAATCCCTTCAAACAGGAGAGGCCACAGGAAAATGGCCAACAGACATGTGCAGTCTGCGCTTTTGGATGAAAACGCAGTGGGAGCACAAGAGAAGAGGCGGTCTGGAGAAGACAGAGTCGTCGCCGGAGAGTTTACCCTGGGGGAACGCCCCCAGTGCTGCAAGAAAACTCATTTAAATAAGGAAGAAAGAGGATATTTCTTAGGAATGGCAGCACGGATCAGAATAAAGGGAAGGGAAGAATAGCCTAGCCTTTCTTAAGGCCATTCCTACATGTATTTTGTTTAAAAAAAAAAAAAAAAAAAAAAAGATAGAATCCAATTCAGTGTATGTTCACACGAGCGGCTAGCTGCAACGGAATGCCAGTGCAGTGCACCATCATCCCGTCACAGCATTCTGCTCCGAATTAGGCCCAAATCAATGGGCCTAGTCAGGAGGAAACCTTGTGTTGTGGAACCCGTGGCAAGAAGAGTTTTCTCACATTTTTCCGCTACTGGCTAGTGGAAAAAAAAAGTGAGCAGCTCCCATTGAAGTCAATAATCTGCTGCCAAAAAAGCTCCATGTGAACGGACCCTAACTTGACTTTCAGCAGTGTGATAACTGTTTGCTGTGATATTGTAAAAGCCATTGAAAACCCATTAGAGGATTAGAGGTCATGCTCTGTGGCAGTGTTAATGAATGGCACGGTCAGTGAATGGGTAATAGGACCATGTTTTGCAGAGCAGACACGTGACCATGGAAAGGAAAGTGTCAGTGTGCTATCCAGGAAAAACCTGGATAAACTGACCATTCATATGGTCATGTGCAAGGGGGTTAAGGATGCTCATGTACAAGGGTAATATGGCACCTAGATCCCAACTACTGTCTACACTGATGACCCTGATAACACTGTAGATATAACCGATTTCATGATCCTTTGAAGTGGCGAATTTATTACGTTACATTACTTGCACTGACCCAATATTAATTGTAACAATTAAAAACAAATCTTTTACTTTGAAGCCAGAGTCAATTTTTTCTCCTGAACTCCATGCAAAAGTGGTCCCAGCTCCACAGCCCTGATATATGGAAACTGTACAATCACTAATACAAGGTACGCGGCTTAGTTTTATATCCATTTTCCTGCTGAAAGACTTCCTATGGCTAAGACCCCACGTGCCGTAATCGCAGCGCTTTAACCGCGGCGTGGACGCATTGCGGTTCATTCCGCAGCACTTTGAAGAGAAAGTTCACGGAGTTTTCCTCTGCAGACTTTCTCTTAACATTATATCTACGGGAAAGCCGCTGGAGTTTCTGTAGATATAATTGACACGCTGCGATTTACAAAGCCACAACCGCTTTGCAAATCGCAGCGTGTCCGCACTGCAATTTCTTCTGCAAAGTGGGGATGGGATTTGCATGAATCCCATCCGCTTTGCCTGCACGGTACAACACCACGATTTTTCCCGCAGCGTCTCCGCTGTGGGCAAATCATGGCGTTTATGTCCCGTGGGGCCCCGACCTATAAAAGGAATCGGTCACATTGATCGGTATTCTCCACCGGCAGAACATCATAGGAGATGCTGAGCCAGTTGAAGAATAGCATTGTAGGAAGAGATTCCATAAAACTTATATTTTAATCTGTGTTCTCCCTCATCTTAGGAGTTCATTGCCCAGTCCTACACACAGTAAGATTATCTTATTACAGACATCTGGAGAGGAGGTTAGTCAGTTTCTTATATTGTAATGCGCTAGTTACTAACGAAGTAGTTTATAACTGGACGTTACTCTAAGTATCACTGTCAGACTTTAATAGAACGTGTTTTTCACCTTAATACAAGATCTAAGCACTAAACATATTGCACAACACCTATTCAGCCTCCTACACAGCCTATGATCACATCTACCTGAAGAGGTGTGATTCAGAGGCCAGCGACAAAAATAGCTCAGGAAGAAGACACCGCAACTAAAATGGCTCAAAAACAAAGAACCATCTTTAGGAACAAAATCTGCCACCATAATGTACGTGGATTTCTGGACTTTGTTTAGCCCTAAAGATGTATTCAGTTACATATGTCTTATAAGATTGTAAAAATTTACAAAAATAAAGTGGTTTTACTTAAACTTAACTGGCAACAAATTTTAGAGATTTTACTGATCAAATTTTCTAGTTTTACTTATTCTAGATAACTTCTGACTGTCCAGCTTGGACTTGCACCTTTTACGTTAGTGTCCGTATATAGTCTGTACTTTTTAGGATATTAGGATTGAGGCGGGAAAATATGGTTGAAAAGGTTCCTGATAACCTGATAGACTACTGGGGAAAGGGGAGGAAGATGCTGCTGAGGGAGTCCGTGAAAAGGGAACAGAAAACAGGACTATAGGGGAAGCCATACTGCGACTACTGGAAAAGAAGGCAACGTCGTCTCTACAAGAGCTGGTGACTTGTGACTACTGAAGGAGAGCAGGGGCAAACCGGTGTAAAGGTTTCTTCCAGTCTGGAATGGGTTTTTGTAGGTCTTTGTCCACTGCTGGTCTCTACCATTTAGGAGAAGAGGTTTGGACCAGGAAGAATTTTATCCAGGCCTGTGTCAGAGTATACACTCACCGGCCACTTTATTAGGTACACCTGTCCAACTGCTCGTTAACACTTAATTTCTAATCAGCCAATCACATGGCGGCAACTCAGTGCATTTAGGCATGTAGACATGGTCAAGACAATCTCCTGCAGTTCAAACCGAGCATCAGTATGGGGAAGAAAGGTGATTTGAGTGCCTTTGAACGTGGCATGGTTGTTGGTGCCAGAAGGGCTGGTCTGAGTATTTCAGAAACTGCTGATCTACTGGGATTTTCACGCACAACCATCTCTAGGGTTTACAGAGAATGGTCCGAAAAAGAAAAAACATCCAGTGAGCGGCAGTTCTGTGGGCGGAAATGCGTTGTTGATGCCAGAGGTCAGAGGAGAATGGCCAGACTGGTTCGAGCTGATAGAAAGGCAACAGTGACTCAAATAGCCACCCGTTACAACCAAGGTAGCCAGAAGAGCATCTCTGAACGCACAGTACGTCCAACTTTGAGGCAGATGGGCTACAGCAGCAGAAGACCACACCGGGTGCCACTCCTTTCAGCTAAGAACAGGAAACTGAGGCTACAATTTGCACAAGCTCATCGAAATTGGACAATTGAAGATTGGAAAAACGTTGCCTGGTCTGATGAGTCTCGATTTCTGCTGCGACATTCGGATGGTAGGGTCAGAATTTGGCGTCAACAACATGAAAGCATGGATCCATCCTGCCTTGTATCAACGGTTCAGGCTGGTGGTTGTGGTGTCATGGTGTGGGGAATATTTTCTTGGCACTCTTTGGGCCCCTTGGTACCAATTGAGCATTGTTGCAACGCCAAAGCCTACCTGAGTATTGTTGCTGACCATGTCCATCCCTTTATGACCACAATGTACCCAACATCTGATGGCTACTTTCAGCAGGATAATGCGCCATGTCATAAAGCTGGAATCATCTCAGACTGGTTTCTTGAACATGACAATGAGTTCACTGTACTCCAATGGCCTCCACAGTCACCTGATCTCAATCCAATAGAGCATCTTTGGGATGTGGTGGAACGGGAGATTCGCATCATGGATGTGCAGCCGACAAATCTGCGGCAACTGTGTGATGCCATCATGTCAATATGGACCAAAATCTCTGAGGAATGCTTCCAGCACCTTGTTGAATCTATGCCACGAAGAATTGAGGCAGTTCTGAAGGCAAAAGGGGGTCCAACCCGTTACTAGCATGGTGTACCTAATAAAGTGGCTGGTGAGTGTAGTTCACATGGAGGGCCAAACATGGCCTCCTACTCAGACCTGTAATAATACACGGGTGCGTTTATGGGGCTATAATAAACAGGTTGGTGTGGTAGCCATTAAAAACATGGTTGGCATACTGACAAAGCGCACATTTGTGTACATTAAGCAAAGAGTGAAGCAAACTGCCAGGCAGTGTATCGTATTAGGCCTGCATCAGACACAACCCAATACAGACACACCACAATTTAAATGCTGCATTTGCCATCGACCATGACACCTACGGGGTTAAACACCTGGGACGGGCAGTTTTCCAACCCTGGGAATTAGTTGCACGTGCCCGGCTGCAAAATTCACAGACAAGTACAAGAGATGGACCCTTATTCTGATGTAGGTGATGTTAAGTCAATTGAAGCCCATTTGTGACAGACTTGCCCCTGGTTCACATTATTGTATGTATTCCATCCGCATGGAGTCCCCCCCCCCCCCCCCCCCGGACGGAATACAATCGTAATTACAAGTGCTTTAAAAGCACACGGACCCCATAGACTATAATACTCCATGCGTGAACCAACCCTTAGAAAGTCCATGCATCACTTAAGGGGTTAAGGGTATGTTCACATTAGAAGCAGTATGTAAAATATAGTAAATGTACGCTCCTAAATACTCCTGCAGAATGTCTACAATTGACATCAATGGGAAATACGCATTCCCTGAACGACTATGCATATATTTATGCCACATTCAAGGTACACGCTGCTTGCTACTCGCTTTTGAAGCCAAGAATAGTGACAGAGGCCGGCAGAGAATACATTAAAAAATGCTGGTCCAGCATAGGAAGTGCTGTTCTAAATTCCCCCCCGATGGGAGGACTGACAAGTACATACAAAATACATTGGATATACATATTTTGCAGACATCTATGCATCTAAACAAGATTTTTTTTTTTTTTGAAAGCCAGTCATAAGTGGATGCAAAAGGAATGGGAAATGTAAAGGAATGCCTTTCCCTGCAAGATCTACCTCTGGGTATGTATTGAAAAAAAACCTGCCATTAACACAATGTAAAGATGAAGTCACAAGTAGCTGTCAACTTGTGCCTTTAGCCAGACAACCATAACCCATGAATACACCTAAATATCACTCCACGAGGATGTCACTTATGATCAGCCTTATACATTAGGATTAGATGAAAGACCCGCGTGGCTGCGTGTGGTGCGACTGCTTGTTATGACCATGTCCCCAAAGCCAATGGCAGATCTATAAACAGCAAGTCTTCCATGTCACATCAGATACACCAGACCTTGCACATTGCTGCACAGAGTCACAATTTTGTGCGATTCCCACTTAACATCTCAATTTTTGACATGTTTGATGACAATGATAAATGTCACTTCAGGTTACTGATATTTTTAACCTACCAAACATTTTCACCATTAGGAGATCCTAATCTGGAGCATTTGTTACACATAAGAAGATTACAGTAAGGGCAGACAGTCGGTGGGACATCTGCCTATCCTCACAGGGAATGGGAAATCGTGTTTGCAGAAAGGATATTGTCCCAGTAGTGTTGAGGATCCTCACATACAGTAACGTTTACTAGCAAGATTAGGTAATATAATTTTAATATAGGAATATATAGTCCTGTAAATGAAGGCATGAAGCTGGTATGAGGAGAAAACTTAGTAAACTAGAGATTCCCAGCAAGGATATGGAGTGGGTTGGCCCAACTAGGGGGTACAAATTTCTAAATGTCAGTGGCTATAGGTGGGTTTGGGCTCTGTTCTTTTCTTGACCGATTTAGAGTCTGGTCACCAAGTCTGTCCGCTTCAGTAGACTAGACGCAACTGAAGTACTGAGAAGTCTCCGTAACATGGCTTCAGCACTGGACTCGTCTTTGATGTAATCCTCACTTGTAAGAGGCAGCATATGGTCAGCCATGATTCTGCTTCAGTACCAGAGTAGACCTGTGTAACGGGCACTGCCACCACCAAGCCTGAATTCCCTTTCCTTTTTGAAGGCAGTTTTTGGAGAAGGTCGTCATTTTCTGGATGCTACCGGTCTGTCTAAATCAACTGGGACAATTATTTTACATTTCTCACCACTTTATTAGAACAGCATCTCAGCTTGTAGGGTCTCATGCATTATTAACTGTATACAGACAACCCCTGTCTATATATATATATATATATATATATATATATATATATATATATATATACACACACATACATACATACACACACACACACACACACACACGTGTCCAGGATTGAAAGCCTTTAGTACACAGCTGATCCACGTGGGAGCTGCCTGTCGGCTCCACACCTATCAGATATTTATGGCTTAATGGTAGGCCATAAATAAAATACTAAAAAATCCTGACCTACCTACCCCTTTAAGTGTACTTCTGCAGGATATTCTGCCCACCACCCAACAAGTACAACAACCAAAAGCTAAGATGTCACATCAGCTCTGACTAGTCATTTCCTTACATACTGCTATATAATGTTTCCTTATTTTACTGCCAATTTAAAGGGTTAAAATCCAGAGATGGAAGAAGCCTTTAAAGACTCTTCAAATAAGTGCCATTCTATGTTCGGCCTCTCCTTTCAGCAGGGTAGCCAGTAACCTGTTTGGTTCACCAATGGTTCTGACCTGTCCCCTGTACATGAGCGCTGCAAACCAAACATTACCACTCAGCCACTGACTGGCTGACCTGTCACTGGCAAGGGCAACAAGGACCGGCAACCACAACAGACTCAGCTTGATCCCCAACTGAACAGAAAGGTGATTAACAGCATGTTACTGTATATTGGAGAGACCATTACTTTACTGCCATCAGTAGCCCAATGATTCTGCTGTTATAAGTATCAAACCCAGGTACAAAATGAACGTTAACATTGAGAATCACGAGTCTAACAATCGGTTATATGACCACAGGAATGGGCAATTAAAATAAATAAAAAAATATTGAGTCTGCTCAACCATTGTGAATTTGCTTACAATTATTTCAATTATTTTTCCTCCATGCCATCCTCTGTCACACTGCTACAGTATAGGTCACTACCTGTACACTATACAAGCAGGATCCCTGATACAGGAAGAACCAAAACTAAGTGGTCAGACGTACCATATAAATCGGGGTGGGAAGCTAGGTAGAGTGTTCAATTCATTGGGATTTTGATCATAATCACTAACCCGTATGACCCACCTTTATTTATAATGGCTCCCCAATGAACTTACACTGGGATGTGTACTTGGAAAGAATAACTCAGTTTATTAAGTGTTGCGCGCAACTAGTTATTCTGGAAAAGTCTGACCAAATTTTATTTTTTGCTAGCCATAAGCATCTGTACATCAGCGCCACAGATTTGATCCTTTTTTGTGCACAAGTCTAAAGTTGAGCTAAAGAGGACCTTTCATGTCCTACCATACTGGCGATATTATATACCACTGGAAGACTGACAGGGCACCGAATTCAGTACACTGTGAACTTTGCTGATATGTGCCAGAGAACAGTTAGTTACAGCATCAAACCCCTCCACTGTTGTCACTAATCTGTAAAAAACACCCTCCAGTAGTATAAGGAAATGGAAGAGCCATGACACTGAACTGTAAGGCCTGCCCTCCTGACAGTGGAGAGTTATTGGTGCTGAAACTAACAGCACTGATCTCTGGCACCCAGAAGCATACCTGCTGCATTCAGCGTATTGTCAGTTTTCTCATAGTATATCATACTGTCAATCTCCGAGGACATGAAAGGCCCTCTAACATTGGAGTTGGGCTTTCAGTTTTACCATGCCATCATATAACCAGTGGCCAAGCTAGGAAGAAATCCATTACATGACAGACTCCAGAGACTCCGCTGACGTTTTTTTAGATGCCACAGGAGGGGCAGCAGCATGTCCTTCCACTTGAGTGTACACTATTAACCACCATATTCACTGTTGAGATTACAGAAACCACTGAGTCCACTGGGTGTGGTATCATAGCTTCTACTCTAATGTTAGCTGTGAGCAGAGCCTTAGCAGGGTTGTTTAACAAGGCTACATTTCCCACCAGTATATGAACACCAATAGGCAAACAACTGATCATTCGCTTCTTTATCAATTGATCGCCAAACAAAGAGTTCAAAATACTAACACTGACATATAAAGCCATCCACAACCTGTCCCCTCCATATATCTCTGAACTAATCTCCCGCTACCTGCCCACATGTAACCTCAGATCCTCCAATGACCTCCTACTCCGCTCTGCTCTCATCCGCTCCTCACACAACCGTCTCCAAGATTTCTCCTGTGCATCTCCCATACTCTGGAACTCCTTACCAAGACACATAAGACTGACCCCCACAATCACAGGCTTCAAGAAGGCCCTGAAGACTCACCTATTCAGGAAGGCCTACAACCCCCACCAACATTACTGTCACCGCACCACCATCTGTATAGCCTCTCCCTTCACCTTCTGTCTCTACCCCCCTTCCCTCATAGATTGTAAGCCCTCGCGAGCAGGGCCCTCTACCCCGCTGTGCCTGTCGGTAACTGTTAGTATTATATTTGTTTTGTATATTGTGTACTGTATGTAAACCCCCAAATATAAAGCACCATGGAATTAATGGGGCTATATAAAACAATAATAGCTAGGAATCTTTGTTCACAATCTTAGACGTGTGTAAACGGTCATAAGAACGCGGAATTATCTGATCATTGACTGGTGTAAAAGGGTCTTTACTCAATGGGAGCTGTCAAGATTAATCCTTCCCCCATCTTCTGGAACCAGAATCCATAAAAATGATAAATATGTTTGAAAAGCCAGAAATCAATGGGTTTGCACTGTTCATTGAAAACACAGAACTTTGATGGTCCCTACATAGCTAATTGCATCCACATATTTCAGGAAAAAAAAAAAAAAAATCTGCTGCAGAAAAGCATGCCAATACCAGTGGAAACGCTGGCATTTTCCATATGGGTTTAAAGAGGACCTTTCATGTCCTCGGGCACACGTGGTTTTATATACTGCTAGAAACCAGAGTGTGATGATACTAAGGAACTCCCTCTCCTAATAGTACTTGTCCATAGACTAGTACTGGGGAGCGTTCCTCGTCACTCAGCATCATCACTGGGTGGTAATGAAGCCCCCTCTGACAGTACAGCGCTATGGACACTACTGTCAGGAGGGGCTTTCCTCAAAGACTGTCAGAAATGCCCTTCTGACAGTAAATAGCCATCGTAACGACAGGGCACATAACAGCTCTCTAGTGGTATATAAAACCGCATGTGCCCGAGGACATGAAATGTTCTCTTTAATAAGGGAAGAGAAACTCCGCAGAAACCACATTGTATTTTTGCTTTTCTCACATTTTGGTACATAGGGCCGTAGCCTCAAGGGCTAAGGCCCCACATTTCAGAAACGCAGTAACTTTTGTTGCAGATTTTTCCACAGTTTGAGCCAAAGTCAGGAATGCATTTAACTGAAGGGAAACTTCTTAAAAAAAAAAAAAAAAAAAAAAATCTAAAAGTCTGCAACAAAAACGCTGCATTTCCGCAACATTAGGCCTCGGCCTAAAATATATATTAACCAATTTTATTTTATATATCATAAACACACCAAAAAGCTCCAAAAGTTATAAGAGAAACAAAAACCATACTTGACTCTTCTCATCAATCCAGCTCTGACAATCCTCTGGTTCTCCTGGTTTTATTTACTGGCATCTTAGTAAGGGGGAGTTCACACGGAGTAACGTGCCGCGTGATGTGGCACTTATACGGCCGCAAAATAACGCGGCGTATACGATCCAGGCTCCCACTGAAATCAATGGGAGCGTATACAGCGCTCAAAGTCTCACACGCCGTATACGTGCCACATCACGGGGCACGTTACTCCGTGTGAACTCCCCCTAAGGAGGCAAGCAGTCATGATAGTAAAATACAGCATGTGACAGCTATGGAAATACATTGGTTGCAGCGGTCACGTGCTGAACAAAAGTGAAAAAGATTGGGAGGGCCAAATAAGATCCACCAATAGATCGCCAGTACCATTTATTTTTATTTTTGAACATTTGCGGCTGTTTTAAAACCTCTTCGAAGTTGGTTAAATTCTTTAAAAGGTGATATCTTCATTAGAAAATAAAAAAAATAAACCCCACAAAAAAAACAAGATTTAGCCAATTCAGTCCTGCTGGGACCCTACATGATCATCTATTACTGGAAACCCATAGATATTACACAGTGCCCACTCTCAGACTGCCTGAACAATATACTGTAGGATTGACACTAGAGTAAGAGACATCCTTAGTAATTCCTTCACTCCTGAACACACTTGCGCTTGGTGTCTAGTGTGTGCTTTTCCGTCTTCAGCCCTGGCGAAACTGGACAGGGGTACGGAAACCTGGCGGTCAGCTTTAAAACCCATTCACTTGAATAGGTTTGTAAAGGAGACTGCTAGTGTCCACCTGCTCTGTCTGTCCGCAGGGAAACTTTTTTTTTTTTTTTTTTTTTTAACCGCAAATAAAGTCGGACATGCAGGACTGTGTCCCCGGCTTAAAACAAAAAAAAAAAAATTAAAAAATAAATCTGTCCCCCCCCCCCCCCCCCAGGCTGCAGGTGGACACCTTTACAAACAGATTCAAGTGAATGGGTTTTAAAGCTTACCTCTGGGTTTCTGTCACCTGTCAAGTTTTGCCGGACAGGGGACAGAAACCCAGCAGAATGCACACACCGGACACAAGTGTGAACGAGCCCTAACTCCGTAAACCCTGATAGAGTATATGAAAGTGGGTTTTCTAATATGGACAACCCAAGCACAAGCAGTACATCTCAATGCTAATGGATAATGAGACAAATATGCATGAAACCTTCCATAAGGTGTAGCGGTCAGACAAATACATCAGTAAGTGTAAGTCATGTCAATGGACCACAGCAGCCGGATTATAAAATGTCCATGTAGAGGACTGGTGTAACAAGTTGCGTGAAAGCAGAGATTTCACCAGCAGTTACGTGTCACTTGAATACAGGTCACCACTGGGGCCAGTAAGGATGAAACGGTTTGTGCTAGAATGGAGGATGTGTAAAGGAGCGTTAGGGTCCATTCACACCCTTAGAATACCACCTAAATCTAAAACTTAACCCGAGGATGCCAGCAACATCTAATAGGCAAGAGTCATTCACTTGTGATTCAGAAAGGCCCAGAGAATGATGCAAATAGAGTAATGAACATGGATGACTGCAGCATGTGCCTAAACAAGATACTTTCCATTGTCCTTAACCTGAGGTATATACCAACAGTGAGTAAAGGAGCATTCTACATTCACAATCTTGATGGCCCACCCTAAGGTAGGTCATTGATATCAGATCACTCCATTCCAGTCTTAGGGTCAACGGAAGAAAAAAAAAAATAATAATCCATAAACCAGCCGCGTGCCGTCAGGATTAGAGATGAGCGAACACTGTTCGGATCAGCCGATCCAAACAGCACGCTCCCATAGAAATGAATGGAAGCACCTGGCACGCTGACTTTGCCGTCGGCCGGCGTCACAGGTGCTTCCATTCATTTCTATGGGAGCGTGCTGTTTGGATCGGCTGATCCGAACAGTGTTCGCTCATCTCTAGTCAAGATCTCACACACCCAGAGGAAAGAAAAATAAAATGATACAAAGTTATTTTTCAACCAGTGCCAGCAGCAGGTTTGTACATGGCCCTTGAATATCATGGAAACCACATGGGATAGGAGAAGAAGGTCCTATATTGATGGCCTGTCTTGAGTATAGACAATTAAATGAAATTTATGGGCCATTTAATAAAGCTCAGCAGGTGGTAGAGAAGGGTCTCAGTCTGTACAGTTACAGCGCTCCAGTAATTATGTCAATGGCCCTACATATGGCCACAAAGCCAATCCATGTCCACAGATTCCAGTACTGCTGCGATCACCGTGTACCACACAAGACCACCGAGATCAGTAAATGTCAGTGACTGAGGAGAGGACCAGAGCCTTACCACAAAGATGGTAGGTAGAAGTAGTGAGTGCACTATTTTGAACCCTTTCAGTTTTCTAGGGTATTTTTTGGCCCCTTAAGGCAATGGGCAAAATTGCTGGAGGTTAATGGCTGTGAATTTGTGGCGATTTACAGTTAAAGGGTTTTTTCCCCACAAATGTAACCATATTTTAAAATTTGTAGACAATTAAGAGTTAAACACTTTTGGAAATACAATTATTGTGCAGAGTTTCAGAGATTTTCTGCAAGCGTCTTAGTGTTGCGGTCTTAAGTCTGGACCAGACACCATGGATGCCACCACGAATGCAGGACATTTCTATGGTCTGGGATTTGTCATTATTTCCTTATTGTGGCCGGGTTATCGGACACCAACACTACATGAATGAGAAGATATCCCGGCCACAAGAAGGAAATCAGCTGCTTTTCTAACCATGGAAAGCTTCATAGTCAGATCAACTGAAAGATTTTCTCTAACCATCTTAGGCTGGTCTTACACGACCGTAATTTAAGACCGCAAATGGTCCGCAATCGAGGGTTTTCAATTGCGGACCATTTGCGGACACATTATACTCAATGCGGCCTCTTACACCACCAGATATTTTATCTGTGTTGTGCCGGGCCGCAACCAAGGTCCGCACTTTTTAGAACATGTCCATAATGGCCGCAATTCACGGCACTGCACGGACTCACCCATAGAACTCTATGGGCGAGTGCGGCAGTTTACGGGCATCTGCGGAGTCTATGTTGATGATCAGCAACTAGTGTTGCTGAACAGCAACATGCGGTCCGTAAAAGCATTACGGTCGTGTTAGACCAGCCTTAGTGGTGACTTGTCTGACTGTAAAAATGTTTAGCTTTTAATGGTCTACACATTAAAATAAGGCTAGATTCATGTGAAGTCACCATTTAAAGGAGACCTTCCCCCATCCTATCATTAAAATGCTATTTTTTCTCACTAATACGTCAGAATAGACTTAAGAAAGGCTATTCTCCTACCTTTAGATGTCTTCTCCACGCCGCCGTTTGGTAGACATTCCGATTTCCTTTGGTGTGCAAATGCCTTCTCTCGCAGCACTGGGGGCTAGTCCCAGCACTCAAACAGCACTGTCCCCAATACTACGAGAGAAATCTCCAGTGACGCCTCAATCTTCTTCTGGAATGCCCTCTCCCTGTGTCTTCTTCCGTCCTGGGTTTCCATCTTCTAGACATGTGGAGTCGGCTCTGCCATTGGGCCTCGGGCAGAGCTGACTGCGCATGTGTGTGGCCTCTTACACAGTAAGCTGGGGTAAGCGGCCACAAGAAAATAGCCGCAGGCATGCACAGTTGGCTCTACCGTCGGGCCTCGGGCAGAGCCAACCGCGCATGCCTAGAAGATTGAATCCAGCACCAGAAGATGATGCAGGGAGAGGACGTTCCTGAAGATGATGGAGGCGGCGCATACCGACGAAAACCGGGATTTCTACCGAACGGTGGCACGGAGAAGACAGCTAAAGGTAGGAGAAGAATAGCCTCTCAAGTCTATTCTGACGTGTTAGTGAGGAAAAAAAAACCCCAGCATTTTAATAATAGTATCCCTTTAAATAAGTCATTTCCATAGTGAAAAACCCCATGTTGACAGATTTTCAAAGCAATTGTGCCAATGTTATGTGCTATTCTGTTATCGGTGTGTGGGGCCTCAGCTATAATCTTGCCCTTTAAGACTGGGACTCCAAGTAGTGGAAAGAAATGTGGCATTTTACAGTCAGTCTAGCAAATTGCATCCACTTTGGGGAGGGGGTACACAATTTCCAAAACCACCGCAGTTTTCGAGATCGCAGCAAGTCATTTATACCTACAGAAATGCCAGCGATTTCCCAATAGGTATAATGGATGTGATGCCACCACAGTTTTTTGCTGTGGCCCACTATATAGGGCCTTAAAGGGGTTTTCCAGACCCATACAAATTTTTTCATATTCAAGCAATAGGAAAAGCACTCCAGCCCCATCCATATAATAGCGGTATTTCCAGGGCATTGGGTCATCGCTTTTATTACTTGAGCAGGAGCAGCCTGCACACACTCCTCGTCCATGGTAGGATATTGGAATAGTTGATTCTTGGGGTTCAGCCCCAGACCCCACACAGATTACATAACAATGACCTATCCTGTAAATAGGTCAACATTAGGAAAAACATGTTTGGGTCCCAGAAAGCTAATTTAAGCCCCCCATGAACATAACCATGTGCTTTGTTACTGTGATTTATGGCTAGCACGCTGACCCATTATATTCTCATACACACAACGGTGTACTATGCCAATAAATCGTAGGATGCTATCGGGGAAGAATATTTTATTTCGTTTTGAGATATATTTACGCAATAACATTCTAGGATTTATTTGGAGAATTAGCATCAGGATCTTTTTGACAACCCTGTTTATGTGGGTGTATCATCATGTCGCCCTGTAAGGGGCCGTGAACTCAGAACAGATCCTATTTCTGTCCATTTTGCATTAATGAGACGTATGGGTGCGTGGAGGTCACAAATAGCACATGGAGATCACCACCACCTACAGGATCTAGTGACAGGTCCTTCATGATCACCAATAGGGATCCCCTCATGACCCTCCATGATAGGGAATCAGTCCTCCCCCTTCTAATGACTGACAGGGCCCACACCCACTTCTTTAACCCCTCCTATCCTTTCTAATGCCTGACAGGTAGCCACTCCTACCCCTCTATAATGCCTATGAGGGGTCCTCCACTATTAGGAAGCAGTGGGCAGTAGATGTGGCACCGGCCTGGGCACACCGATGGGGATGGATTCCCCTAAGGGCTAGTTCACACGTGGGCAAAGGGGAGGTTTTTGACAGCGGAATTCGCTTCAAAAACCTCTCCTTTAACATGGTGGTCTATGTAGACCACTAGCTTTTTTTTTCCTCCTAGCGTTTTCCGCCTGAAGAAGCGACATGACCTTTCTTCAGGCGGAAAACGCCTGAAGAATTGCATAGAAGTGAATGGGAGGCGAAAACCGCGCGGTTTTCGCCTGTAGTTTCTATAGCACATATAGGGAAAAAAAAACCCTAGCGAAAACCGCTAGCGAAAACCGCGTGGAATGCAAAAAACAGCGTCAAAAAAACTCCTCGAGGTTTTTTACCTCGCACAAATAAGCTAGGCGGTTTTCACGTGTGAACTGACCCTAATCCATCCATATGTAACATCACCCGGCAGTGACTCCCAGCGGCCCGCTCTCCTCATGCCCCGGCTGCACTCACCGTGTACGGCAGACGCCTGTAGGATCGCCCCTGACGTGCCATCGATGACTTTGATGCTGCCCCGTGTAGTGACGGCCAGGATGGCGTTCAGCGCCGGATGATAGGACAGACTGCTCACTCCGTGCTCGTCACAACGCAAACATCCATCTCTAAGCACCAGCCACTCCGAGGATCCCGCCGCAGCCCCCGCCGCCATCTTCGGCAGCCGGGCCCCCTCCGGGCGGGACACCGGGGCGGGGAGGCCGGGGGAAGAGCGAGGTACAGAGGCTGACGTCCTAGAAGTTCGGGAGCAGGAGGCCGAGAATTCCGACACAGGAGCTGGGTGAGAAGGAGGGGGAGGAGGAGGGAGAGGAAGAGGGCCGCCGGCCGCTGCGTCAGGTGACAGGAGAGCAGCAGCCGCAGCAGCTCCGCTACCGCTATACACCATCCGGGGCAGCAGCCAGGAAGCCGCACGGACAGGAGGAGGGGACACCGGAAGTGACGACACCCGCACTGCTCTGACGGCGTCACTTGTACGTATGCGTGCCACTGAGAGCAGATCAGGAGCGCTTCCCTTTTATTTATTTTTTTTTCTGCTTCCCTAACAAACTTTATTTAGAATACAATGGCACAGTGACTCAGACATTATAGCCGGCTAACTGCACTAGTTCTACACTGGGGTCGTGCGGTAGGACGCCCCCTGCTGCTCATATTTAGAGAGCATTTATATTGTGTCGTACTGTCACATTGACAAATGTGAATATATATACATCCCGTTCCAAAATGAGAAGATGAAATCCTCCTAATAATATAACTGTTGTTCAGAATCGTAACTACGGGTACAACATGGGGACAAACACATCTAAGTGAGCTCCCGACCCATTAAATATCTTCCCAATGACCCCCTTGTATTCGGAATGCCTCCTAATATCCCCTTTGTATTAAAGGGGTCACATTCCCTGCACCGTTCAGTGTATATATATATATATATATATATATATATATACACACACATATATATATATATATAGATATATACTGTATATATCTTGGTCCCCCAGTTATTACTGTGCAGAGAGGAGCTGGGAAGCCAAGACTTATTTCTCTGCTTCTTCTACAGCCACTCCAACTCTCAGTGACATCATCCATTCTCCTCTAGGAGGACCACAGGTCATGTGACCAAGAGTTGGGGCATCAGCAAGAGGGGCCCAGCTTTCCTCTGCAAAATAAGAATATAGGACTCCAGGGGACTTGGGTGTCTATCGTAATAAAGCTTAAAGGGGTTGTCCAGAAATACAGAACAGGGCAGGAGACTGTGAAAGGTGAAACATTAAAAAAAAAAAAAAAATCATACTCACTGTCCCATGCCTGAAGTCTTCGCCGCACATGACCACTAAGACCAATTAGTGGGCTCAACGGTCAATGAAAAGGACTCAGGGCATCACTCACGTCACCAGTGACATGATGGGTCCTTTCATATGACTGCAGAGGCCACTCATTGGCCTCAGCAGACACGTGGCAGGAGGACTTCCGCCAAAACTAGCCCCTGGGCACGTGGGAACGAACAGCAGGGGAAGACACCAGAGTGCCAGGGACAGTTGAGTATGGGCCTTTTTCAACTCTGGTAGCATCAACCATATTATTTGGAGTGGCCTGTTGGGAGAGTAGCATATCAGCCAGGGACAGAAATAGACTTGACAGACTGGTTAGAAGAGACAGCTCTGTCCTGGGGAGCCCCCTGGACCCAGTACAGGTGGTGGGTGACAGAAGGACACTGTCCATGGTGAGCTCCATTCTGGAGAACAACTCCCATTACATGTATGAGCACGTGATAGCACTGGGAGTACTGTGACCGACTGCTTCACCCCAGGTTTGATAAGGAGCATTATTGGAGATCCTTCCTCCCAACCGCGGTCAGGCTGTATAATCTACATCAAACCAAGCGCAGATCACTCCGTACAGAGAACTAAATGATCCTGAGTCTTTCTTTTTTCTTCCTAGTTGCTATGACTCCTAGTATCTTTTCTATCTGCTATTCTGAGCTTGTATGTATTATTTCTTGTAATATATTACTGTATTATCTATGCTGCTGTAACACACTGAATTTCCCCAAGGTAGTACTATTACAGGATTATCTTATGTCATTTTGTATGTTTCACCTTTCTTTGCCTCCTGCCCTAATGCTGAATTTCCTCGACAACCCCTTTGAGGGGGTTGTTTGGGCTTAGCAATAAGCCTAGTTAAGGTTTTTATAGCCTAGTTAAGGCTTTCATAGCAATAAATACCCCTGGACCGATCACCTTTACAAAGCCGCTTCCAGCGCCAGTCTTATACACAATACAAGGCTAGCTGAAAGCTCCTTCCCCTGTATAGTGTCCAGGTGCAGTCATTGCAACTCAGCTTCCATTGAAGTAAGTGAGAAGCCAATGAGTGGGTGCAGTGGTCGCTTGAGCTGCTTCGCTTCTGTCCCTGCCAGTGCAGGCAATGAATCGAATGTGAGACTTGGTTATAGGTGAGTATTGATACTTTTTTAATTTTAACGACCCCCTGGAAACCTCTTATGTGTAACCCCTTAAGTATATGTGTGTATATGTAAACGGACGCCTCTCCATGACTATATACAGTATATGTGTTAGTGACTACATATCTGCTCCTAACTGTCTATTTGGGAGGAAGCTTAACATCCCAGTTGCTGTCAGCCTATGTGTGGACCAACACTGGAATGCCCTGAAACCTAAGAGGGCGTTCATACTACTTCAAAATATTTTTTAACATTCATGTCTATGACTAATGGATAGTAAGGGATGATAATCCCTAAAACTAACAGATTATGATGGAACTTTATATGTCCAGGCACCATCTGCACGTTAAAGGACACTGACTGATGACCGATCATACAGCTTTAATATGTGTAATGAAAGTAACCTCTCACAAAAATGTCTGGACCACTGTATAAGCAATGTTACTTCCTATGCTGCCCATACTACCTCTTGTTTCACCCCTCTACTTCATAGATTGTAAGCTCTTGCGAGCAGGGCCCTCAGTCAGATGGTGTGAATTGACTATTTCTTTTTAATGTATTTTTTTGTCTCTCCTTGGGTGTAAATGGATCAGTTAAAAAAAATGGACACATTACCATATGTTTGGGTCCATTAATGTCCTTTATGATAGGCATCAGGTATTTCACTCATGGAATGTTCTCATCAACCTCTTTACTACCAATGTCTCAATTATCTCCAGCAGACTCGGCCTGGCCCACACGAAAGCAGGTGAATTCCATGGTGGGCTCCTGAGCCAAACCAAGCACCCAGCACCCTACCCCTCCACCAGTGGTGCAAGGAACAGTATATACAGCTAGAGATAGTGCAACATCTCAACCAACCTAAGTGACCAAGTATACATCTATGTACGGAAGTCAGCCATTAAGTATCCTCTCTTCCCTGGCCCTGCCTTCTGAACATAACTGCGGGGGCGTCATTTTGTATTACCTTTAAGCTGGCCTTCTGCTGTTTAAAAGAGTTGTCCAGGAATTTTAGGACTTAGAGAGGAGGTCGGGAAAGTGAATCATAAAAACTAATACTTACCTTTCCTGGGGATTCCAGTGTTCACTGCTGCTGTCCAATTCAGCACACATACATCACCGGTTGGTTCCCTTCTTGTGGCCAATCACGTGCAGTGCAGGACTTCTGCGGCAGACACCAGATTGCTAGGGACAGGTGTCTGAGCCCTGAAATTCCTGGACACCCCCTTGAAGCTAAGAGGTCCTAGTGTAACAGCATAAGCCAGCCTATAGGCTGGGCCCAGGACAGAAACTGTCTGTGGCAAGGTTTTGATATCAGATTATTGCACACAAAAATGTTTGTTGGCACAGTTTTAGGCATTTGCAAATGGCTTGCATATAGCTCTACCATGGACCCTCACAATTCATTTTTCTTGTGAGCCCTGGAGACTTCAGTCTTAGGGTGCATTCACACGATGTAAAATGGAGCGCAAGCTGGCACATATACGCGTGTCAGCATTTAGCGCGCTTAAAAAGATCCCATTGATTTCAATGGGAGTTACGAGCGTATACGCCGCATTATTTTGCACCCGTAATTTTGCGGGCGCAAAATAACGCGTCGTATATGCTCGTAACTCCCATTGAAATCAGTGTGATCTTTTTGAGCGCGCAAAATGCTGGCAAGTGTATACGTGCCAGCCTGCGCTCCATTTTACATCGTGTGAACGCACCCTTACAGTCACTTCCTTTGTGTAATGATTCTATGATGTCAAGAGGGAGTCAACTTACTTTATCTGACTAGGGCACCAAAGTCTCTGCTTCAACCATATTCGCAGCATCTTAAGTGTGACTTTGGATTCAGTGACTTTAGATTAAGTGCACCTAGCAGGTTATTCACTTCTTCCTTCTTTTTGTTTTGCTATATCCCCATTACAATCTCCATTACTCTATTGGTGCCAATGCAACTCAGTGCACTTCTTGTGCAATGTATGGTTTCCTAGTACAGCCATTTGAAGCAGAATATTGTTGTGTGGAATATAAAAGAATTGCTGATCCGGAAGCCCAGAATCTGAATCTAAATGAGCAACTCTCAACACTGCGTGCAATTGACAACAGGCAAAGGCATCTTCTACTCACTGAGCAAACACTCTCTGTGGCAGATGGGTATAGAGATAAAGAGGATAGTATGGAGGTTCAGGATGGGCAGGCAGAGAGCTGGGTAACTGATAGGAAGAGGGTCAGAGTGAAGAGTGTCAGGGAGGGGTAGTCCTTACGTTGTTGATGTTACATAAGTTGATGGAAGAGGAGGCCATTAGCGCAGGATACTTCCTCTAGAATCCAGGCGAATATCTGCACTAGTAAGAAGAGAATTGGAAACATAGAAAGCCCACACAGAACCTGGTAGTGGGAGACTCAATTATTAGAGATAGAAATAGAGCAAACTGTCACATAAACTGGGAATAGGGAACAGTTTGTAGTCTTTTGGGTGCATAGATTCGGCATTTGACAGATCAAAGGGAGGATGCTGGTGGTGATTAAGACATTGTTAGGGGGTTTCACACCTGCGCCCCTGTACACCCTGTGTCATTTATTTGAATGGGTTTTAAAAAGCAAATTGTTTTTTTTTTTTGGCCAGACACAAAGCCGGTCATGCAGAACTTTGTGTCTGGGCAAAAAAAAAAAACTGGTTTCCCCGGGGAGAGTCTGCATACAGACACCAGTGGTTTGCTTTTAAAACCCATTCAAATGAATGGGTTTTTAAACTGACCACCAGGAAGCCGTCCCCTATACAGTTTCTCTGCGGCTTGGGACGAAAAACTGGCGGAATGACACAAGGCGCAAGTGTGAATGTGCCCTCAGTAATGAGGCACGACGACCTCACTGCTGACACAGAAACATAAAAAAGCTAGACTACAAGTGGTGCCCTCTCCATATATCCCTCATAGGCCGCATCACAGCAGTTAAAATTACTCTCCTCACGAAACTAATTTATTGCTTCGAAACACTCCCAGTTGCAGTGCCCCGATCATAATTGTGCTCCCTCCAAAATCGATTTTCCAGTTTATCTGGAATGTAAGCAACACTATATTTCCTGCTAAGTGATGTTGATTGGCAAGAACGAGGGGGGAAGTTGGCGGTTCCACATATTTTGCATTATTTTGCGCTCTCTTGGTTCTCCTCTTTTCTCTCTCAAACCGCACTTTCAGTGTATCATTTGCGGGCTCTGTTTCCTCCCCGCTTTCCCTTGATGATGGGGTTCTTCAGGGCTCGGTCCTAGGCCCCCTGCTCTTTTCTCTCTACACAGCCCCCATTGGACAAACCATCACCAGATTTGGCTTCAGGTACCATCTTTATGCTGATGACACCCAATTATACACATCTTCCCGTGACATCACCCCTGTACTCATACAGAACACCAGTGACTGTCTTTCTGCTGTCTTTAATATCATGTCCTCGCTCTATCTGAAACTAAATCTCTCTAAGACTGAACTACTACTGTTTCCACCATCTAATAGATCTATCCCTAACTCCTAGGAGGCCCGCTGCCTCGGGGTTACGTTTGATGCAGACCTTTCCCTCACCCCTCTTATTGAATCACTCGCACGTTCATGTCACCTCCACCTCAAAAATATCTCCAGAATACGCCCTTTCTTTACCAAAGATACATTAATGACACTTATTGTCTCTCTGATTCATTCTCGCCTTGACTACTGTAACTCCTTACTAATCTGTCTTCCCCTCACTAAACTCTCCCCTCTACAATCTATTCTGAATGCAGTGGCCAGGCTCATCTATCAGTCTAAACGCTACAGCGATGCCTCGGGTCTATGCCAGTCACTACATTGGCTGCCTATTCATTATAGAATAAATTATAAAGTTATCACCCTCATCCACAAGGCTCTCCATAATGCCGCACCTCCCTACATTTCCTCCCTCATCTCTGTCTACCGCCCAACCCGTGCTCTCCGCTCACTCAATGACCTAACACTTACATCCTCTATCATCAGAACCTCCCACGCTCGTATACAAGACTTCTCCCGAGTTGCACCACTTCTCTGGAATGCTCTACCCCGGACAATCAGATTAACTCCCAATTTCTACAGTTTCAAACGCAAACTAAAGACACATCTTTTCAGACAGGCCTATCACAATTCCAAATGTAAATCCTTCCGTACTATAATTAGAATCCCCAAAATTTAACCCTCCTCTGCCCCCGCTCCCACATTACACCACATGATATGATGCAAGTACCATCCACATGTTAAAGGACACAACTGGTGACGGCTCATAAAGTTTTATGTTTGTGCAATGACAGTCACCTCTATTACAAAATTGTCTGACCTCATAAGCAATGCTGCCCCGCTACCTCTTGTGTCACCCCCTCTACCTCATAGATTGTAAGCTCTTGCGAGCAGGGCCCTCTGTCCCATTGTTTGAAATGACTTTCTTTGTAATGTATCTTTCTGTTTGCATTTGAACCCTACAAATTGTACAGCGATGCGGAATATGTTGGTGCTATATAAATAAAATTTATTATTACTGGGCATCCCACCTACGTTGTCTTTCGTTCTGGGCTGCAACACAAGCATACACTAAGTCGGTCGAGATTGAGAAGCTTTGGCTGACTACAATCCACCCTAATGTGTTTCTGTGGTCCTGCTCCCCCCTCTTCTGCCCCTCTCCTCAGGACCATTGACTTTAACTGTGCCATTTGGATGATTTGCTCTAAACTTTTCTTTCTGGCTTCACTGCGTTCCTCCGTGATCTCCTTCCTGTATAACCTGCTCCTCCTGGAAGGACTTACAGGGGCTATGGCATGGCCCTGGAGTAAGCTGGGTCTCTTTCATATTGTGGATCTCAGGCCTTTTGCTTATTTCACTTCTCTTTTGCACTTGCCCATCTCTGAGTGGTTCCACTACCAGCAAATTGCTCATTTTGTGACTTCCCAATTTGGCTCCCTGATGGTCTCTACTGCGTTTGAGAGAGTTTGCCGAGATGGCACCTCCACAAGAGGCTTGACATTGGGTATTTACTGGCTTTTGTCCTCCCCAGAGGGATGGGTCCCCCTGTCTCATAAATACATGGTTATATGGTCTGAGACTTTGACTTGGCAGATCTCCCCTGGACAGTGACATATTGTTTGGTCCCGCGCAACCAAATATTCGGCATGTGTAACATTCCATGAGACCCAGTATAAGCTACTTATGCATTGGTACCACACCACCGCCTTGCTTCATTCTCTCAACCCTAGCATTCCCTCTCTTTGCTTGCGGTGTCATGCGGAGGTGGGTACATTGTACCATGTTTTATGGAAGTATCCACGGATTAGCTTATTCTGGATGCAGGTCAAGATCCTTACAAATGCCCTCTTTTATTTGCTTAACCCCTTCCCGACATGCGCCGTAATAGTACGGCGCGTGTCGGGTCTGTAACTATGGCGACCGCCCGGGAGCCGGGCGGCCGTCATAGCCGCCGGGTGTCTACTGCTTTAAGCAGTAGACAACCAGCTCTAATGCCTCCGATCGGTCCCCGGACCGATCGGAGGCATTAACCCCTCCGGCGCTGCTGTCAAAGGCGCCAGAGGCACCATTTTCCCGGCGGTGCATGGGCGCCGCCATATTGGCAGGGATCGCCGGCTCCTGGAGCATGCTCCAGGGCCGACGTCACGCTGCCATGACAGCCGGGAGCCTTGTTAAAGGCTCCCAGCCGGTCTGCAAATTCTCTCTTTTGCAGGCTGGTGTATACAGCCTGCAAAAGAGATGATGATTTTTTGCAATGCATTAGCATTAGTGATAAGACCCCCTGGGGTTCAACACCCCTAGGGGGTCTAATAAATGCAAAAAAAAATAAAAAAAAAAGTAAAAAAAAAATATAAAAAGTATTAAAAGTTCAAATCACCCCCCCTTTCCCTAGAACAAATATAAAAGTAGTTAAAAACTGTGAAACATATACATGTTAGGTATCCCTGCGTCCGAAATCGCCCGCTCTACAAATCTATAAAAATATTTTTCCTGTTTGGTAAACGCCGTAGCAGGAAAAATAGTCAAAAGTGCCAAACCGCCGTTTTTTCACTGTTTTAATTCTGATAAAAATTTGAATAAAAAGTGATCAAAACAATAACATTTCCCGAAAATGGTAGAACTAAAAAGTACACCTGGCCCCGCAAAAAAAAAAACCCCTATGCATCCCCGTACACCTATGTATAAAAAAGTTACGGCCGTCGGAATATGGCGACTTTTAGAAAAAAAAAATTTTAACACCGTTTTGGAAAATTTTTTAGGGGTCAAAATGTAAATAAAACCATATAAATTTGGTATCCCCGGAATCGTACCGAAACACAGACTATAGGGGACATGTCATTTTGGCTGCACAGTGAATGTCGTAAAACCAAAGCCCGTAAGAAAGTCGCAGAAATGCATTTTTTCTTCAAATCTACCCCATTCTGAATTTTTTTCCTGCTTCCCATTACATTATATAGAATAATTAATGGTGGCATCATGAAGAAAAAATTGTCCCGCAAAAATTAAGACCTCATATGACTCTGGGAGCGGAGAAATAAAAAAGTTATGGGGTTTAGAAGGAGGGGAGTCAAAAACGAAAAACGAAAATCAAAAAATGCCATCGGCGGGAAGGGGTTAATCTCCCCCCCTCACACACGCAGATATTTAGGCAAACAGACCTCCAAATTATTTTTGTTATTTACTGTAGCCAAAACTCTGATTGATCTCCACTGGAGGAAGACCTCCCTTTCAACTGGTCTGGAGCTTATCGTTTGCTTTAAGGATGCCCAAAGTAGAGTTCCTGACCGCCTCCCTTATAATGTGGAGGCTTTCAATGCTGTGTGGTTATCTATTCTATATTCAATTGAATACGCTATAAAGACTAGAAATTTAAAGGGGCTCTATCAGCAAAATTTTGCTGTATGAGCCCCACAAATGCGTGAATAGACTTTAAAAAGGCTATTCAGGCACCGGTATTCTAATTTATCTTTTTTTTTTGAACTGTAGTTTTTATTGAAAAGATTTTTATAAAATACAATATAACAAGAGTAGAAAACATAAAAAACAAGAACGTGAAGTAATGCACATACTGTCAAGTAGACTGGGAATGTATACACATCACAAAAAACCTGAGATTGGAAATGAGGAGGTGGGGGAGGAAGGGAAAGGGAAGGAGTCAGAGACCATTCAAAATACAGTATGCATCCCAAGATGACCATATAGCTTGGAACAGTAAGGTTAAGTGTGGCCATCAGATTCTCCATACTACGGACGTCTTTAACTCGGGCTACAAGATCAGAACCAGAGGGAGGAGAGACACTCTTCCATCGGAGAGCGATGAGCATTTTCGCTGCGAAACAGAGATATAGAAACAATTTAGAGGTCTGTTTACCCAGATGAGCAGGGGGGAGATTGAGGAGATAGATGAGGGGGTCTAAAGGGACACCTTGGATAAATAGAGCGTCCTTAAGGGACTTGACCTCCAGCCAGAAAGGGTGGATCCCTGGACAGTCCCAAAAAATATGATATAGAGTACCCACTTCTGCCCGGCAATTCCAACACAGGGAAGAGATGTTAGGGTTAAGGGAGTGGAGCAAGGCTGGGGTATGGTACCAGTGCATAAGTAGCTTGTACTGAGTCTCCCGGAATGTAACACAGGTGGATGATTTAGCTGCACGGGACCAGATAATTTGCCATTGGTTCAAGGCCCCAGACCACTTCTTCATATATTTATGTGATATG
Source organism: Leptodactylus fuscus (assembly GCF_031893055.1). NCBI lineage: Eukaryota > Metazoa > Chordata > Amphibia > Anura > Leptodactylidae > Leptodactylus > Leptodactylus fuscus. The sequence continues at coordinate 45,009,270 of NC_134267.1, forward strand.
GGGCCCTGCCGTCCAGAGGAGGAGAGGATACCATAAATACCAGAGATAAGGCTAGCAGTAGAGGTGCCCGCACGACATAGTTTTTCAAAGACAGTCAGTGGGGACACCTTCAGAGAGCCGAACTGGGTAAAAACAAAATGGGCAATCTGCTGGTAATGCAACCATTCAGTGGTGGGTAGATGTAGTTCTGACACAAAATACTCAAAGGGCCTGAGCTCCAACATTAGCGGGTCTATTAAGTCAGTGACACGGAAAAGGCCTAGCCTACTCCATGGTTGCACCAAAGCTGACGTAAGTCCATCCGGTAAGAGGGGGTTGTACAAAAAGGAAATCATGGACGAACACTGGGAGGCCAGGGGAAAGATTTTAGAGCAGGTAATCCAAATGGCCCTAGTGAAGCGTATAGGACCCAAAAGGGGAATGGATGGAAGGGGGGAGGAACGGGACCACAGAAACGCATTGGGATGTATCGGAGCCAACCAGAGTTTCTCTATCTCAACCCAGCCTGCGGGGCTGTCCAAAATGGCAGGCAGCGCAAGTGAGCAGCCCAATAATAGTGCAATATGTGTGGTACCGCCAATCCCCCCTCCTCCAGCATCACCGAAAGAGGTATGCGGTGACGCTTGCCATTCCAAATAATCTTTAAGATGGATTTTTGAAGGGAGCGCAATTCAAAGTGAGGGACTGCGACTGGAAGAGTTTCAAAATAGTAGAGGAGCTTTGGGAGGGCGGGCCTTTATGACCGCATTAATACGACCTATAAGAGAAATATGGATGGGGCGCCTCTCAGTTCATTAAATAGGCTAGGGTAATTAACTGAATAGAGGGTGGAGTAAGAAGAGAAAAGCTGGATCCCAAGATATCGGATAGAGCGTTCCCGCCATTGAAAGTCAAAGTTGGAACGAAACCGTTGTAAATCAGCAGTAGAAATATTAAGGGGGAGGGCTTCAGTTTTGGTGGGGTTAACTTTATAACCGGAGAAATCTCCATAAATCTTAAGGACCTGGAGAAGGTTGTGGAGAGAAATATGGGGATTTGTAAGGGTTAGGAGGACATCATCAGCAAACAAACTAATTTTAAAGGATTTATCTCTAACCAAAACACCCGAAATATCAGGATTTAGCCGAATTTGGGCAGCCAAGGGCTCAATGCATAAGGCAAAAATAAGAGGTAATAAAGGACAGCCTTGCCGAGTCCCATTACGAATGGGAAACGGAGCAGAGACTGAGTTAGGGAGTTTCACCACCGCCGAGGGGCGAGAATAGAGCCCCTCAATAGCGGTGAAAAAGGTCCCAGACAAACCAAAGCTACCCAGGGCGGCATCAAGGCTCTGTAGGACAGTAGGGGTGGCAGTGCGATTAGGTACATCAAGTACTCTACAGGGAGAGCTGGCAGCTTGCGTTTATACTGGAACTTACTTTTTCTCATAGGAATGCATTGGCCAGCGTTGATTGGCCAGTGTACATGTTGTGGACTCCTCAAACACCCGTAGGATGTCACAAAGGTCTCTCATCCATGGCCACTCATGGATGAGAAACTGAGGCAGCTGACTTTGTGGCACCCTAGGGTTTTGTAGCTGGTATTCCATCAAAGGTCTCTGCTGCTCAACCACTCTATTCAACATCTGAATCTGAGTTCCAGCGTGTGGGGACGTCGCACAAAAGCTGGTGTTGTGGCACATGCAGGCGTTGCTGGAGAGATTTTAAGCTAGCAGCGGCTACTGTCGACTTGCGAAAGTGGGCGCACATGCGCCGCACTTTCACCAGTAGCTCTGGAACATTGGGGTAGCTCTTTAGGAAACGTTGCACCACTAGGTTGAAGACGTGGGCCAGGCATGGAACATGTTGGAGTCCGGCAAGCTCCAGAGCTGCTACCAGGTTCCGGCCGTTATCACAAACGACCATGCCTGGGCCCAGGTGCAGCGGCTCAAACCATATTGCCGTCTCATCAAGGAGGGCATCCCTCACCTCGGAGGCAGTGTGCTGTCTGTCCCCCAAGCTGATCAGCTTCAGCACGGCCTGCTGACTTCTACCAACGCCAGTGCTGCAACGTTTCCAACTCGTAGCTGGGGTCAATCTAACAGCGGAGGCGGTGGCGGAGGAGGAGGCGGTGGCGGAGGAGGAGGCGGTGGAGGAGGGGGGTGTTCTTCTCGTGTCCCTGCCAGGAATGTTAGGCGGGGAGACGAGGTACACCGGGCCAGTTTGGGAAGCTGTCCCAGCCTCAACTACATTCACCCAGTGTGCCGTCAGTGAAACGTAGCGTCCCTGTCCGCATGCACTTGTCCACGCGTCGGTGGTCAAGTGGACCTTTGTGCAAAGCGCGGAACTAAGGGCACGCCTGATGTTGAGTGACACGTGCTGGTGCAAGGCGGGGACGGCACACCGGGAGAAGTAGTGACGGCTAGGGACGGCATAGCGAGGTGCCGCAGTTGCCATCAGGTCCAGGAAGGCGGGAGTTTCAACAAGCCGGAACGCCAACATCTCCTGGGCCAGCAGTTTAGCGATGTTGGCGTTCAAGGCTTGCGCGTGTGGGTGGTTAGCAGTGTATTTCTGCCGCCGCTCCAATGTCTGAGAGATGGTGGGTTGTTGTAAAGAAGCGCCTGATGGTGCCTTTGATGGTGCAGGAGAAGGAGATAAGACAGGAACAGGGGAGGATGAGGAAGAAGTCAACAAAGTGGCGGAGGCAGATGAAGTGGTATCCTGGCTCGTCCTCTGGAGTGCATCGCCAGCACAGTCAGCAGTGGCAGTGGCAGAGGCAGTGGCAGAGGCAGTGGCGTGAACGGCAGGCGGCCTTTGTCCTGCCGTTGCTGCCTGCCACTGATTCCAGTGCTTGGATTCCAAATGACGGCGCATTGAAGTGGTGGACAGGTTGCTCTTCTCAGAGCCCCTAATCAATTTCGAGAGGCAAATTGTGCAGACAACACTATATCTGTCTTCAGCGCATTCCTTGAAAAAACTCCACACCTTCGAGAAACGTGCCCTCGAGGTGGGAGTTTTTTGGGGCTGGGTACGAACTGGAACATCTTGGGAGATTCCGGGTGTGGCCTGGCTTCGCCTAAGCTGCTGACCTCTGCCTCTGCCTCTAGCTACCCTTTTTGGTGCTGCACCTGCCTCAACATCCACACTACTTTCCCCGCTTGACATCCCCCGTCCAGGTCGGGTCAGTGTCCTCATCATCCACCACTTCCTCTTCCAACTCCTGTCTCATCTCCTCCTCCCGCACAATGCGCAGGTCAACTGGATGCCCTGACGGCAACTGCGTCACATCGTCGTCGATGAGGGTGGGTTGCTGGTCATCCACCACCAAATCGAACGGAGATGGAGGAGACTCTAGTGTTTGAGCATCTGGACACAGATGCTCCTCTGTTAGGTCCGTGGAATCGCGACATGGAGGGGCAGGTTGAGGGACAATGAAAGGAGCGGAGAACAGCTCTGGGGAGCAGGGGCAGTTGGGGTTATTGTTCTGTGAAGCTTGGGAATTTTGGGAGGAAGGAGGACAAGACTGTTGGGTAATAGGAGGAGAGGAGGCAGAGCCTGACTGGCTGCTGGACAATGTGCTGTAAGCGTTATCCGACAGCCATTGCAAGACCTGTTCCTGGTTCTCGGGCCTACTAAGGTTTGTACCCTGCAGTTTAGTTAATGTGGCAAGCAACCCTGGCACTGTGGAGTGGCGCAATGCTTGCTGCCCCACAGGAGTAGGCACGGGACGCCCTGTGGCTTCACTGCTACCTTGCTCCCCAGAACCATACCCACGGCCTCGTCCACGTCCCTTTCCGGGAGCCTTGCGCATTTTGAATTCCCAGTCAGAAACTGGCACTATATGGCAGTAGCAAGAAATGAGGGTATTTGTAACCCCAATATATTCTTTGAATTCCCAGTCAGAAACTGGCACTATATGGCAGTAGCAAGAAATGAGGGTATTTGTAACCCCAATATATTCTTTGAATTCCCAGTCAGAAACTGGCACTATATGTCAGTGGCAGAACTTGAAGGTATTTATAACCCCAATATATTCTTTGAATTCCCAGTCAGACAATGGCACTATATGGCAGTAGCAAGAAATGAGGGTATTTGTAACCCCAATATATTCTTTGAATTCCCAGTCAGAAACTGGCACTATATGGCAGTAGCAAGAAATGAGGGTATTTGTAACCCCTATATAGTCTTTGAATTCCCAGTCAGACAATGGCACTATATGGCAGTAGCAAAAATAGTGGGTGTATATAGCCCCAATTCTATTGCTAGGGGACTTGCAGGGTATTTCTGGGGTGAAGGTGGGGGGGCACACCGTTGGAACGGGGATCGGGGGTGTATATATAGGGTATACGGGAATACAATGTCAGTGTATTCCATTCAGGATGCTGGGAAAGCTGGGTTGCGGCGATTGAGCCCGTCAGTGCCACGTTACACTGACAAGCTTCTCCCTGGAATTTAGCTCTTATAAGAGCTGTTGGTTGTCTTCTCTTTCCTATCCTAGCCTGTCCCTGCCTACCCAGAATCTAAGCCCTAGCTAACTGGACGGAAACCTCCGTCCCCGGTGAATTGCAAGCTCAGAATGACGCGAACCTGGGCGGCGCTGTTCTTTTAAATTAGAGGTCACATGTTTTCGGCAGCCAATGGGTTTTTCCTACTTTTTTCAACGTCACCGGTGTCGTAGTTCCTGTCCCACCTATCCTGCGCTGTTATTGGAGCAAAAAAGGCGCCAGGGAAGGTGGGAGGGGAATCGAGCAATGGCGCACTTTACCACGCGGTGTTCGATTCGATTCGAACATGCCGAACAGCCTAATATCCGATCGAACATGAGTTCGATAGAACACTGTTCGCTCATCTCTATTTATGAGGGCCCACTTAGAAAAAAGTTTAAACATGGCCTCCTAATCTATTAAAACCGACCTGGTTTGTTTATGTATGTACAGCTTCTACCTGTATTTGTTTCAGACTGGATTACATATCTGAGTTATATTACAATGATCAGTCTACAGTAAGATGGCAGCTGTAGCTCCTGGTGGCAGAAGGGGTATTAAGAGAACATACATCCTCTAGTGCTCTAGATGTGGAGGGCTTGTGTGGTGCAATCTGTTCACAATACCATTACTATACTCCATTGCTCTTATCCATCATAGGTTGAGAGCAGCTGACTTTAATGGCGATAGAGTGAATGATGCAGACGGGGCCCTCTATGCCTGCAGCCATTCACTCTAATATGAAAAATATGACAAACTCTTTCTTCTGTCATCTTTGTCCTGCAGGTACAACTTTTTCTTCCTTTAGAAAAATAAACGAACATGATGATCTGAAGACCTAAGAATGGGTCATCAATATATGGCCCTTCACCTGGAAGACCCCTTTAAACTCTATAGATGCCTTTAGGTCATTTTTTAATTGCATTTATGAAATACTGTTCACTAGAAAGTCCATCAGACTAACATCGAATCAAGCTCCTCTCTCTTCTGTTCTCAACAATCATCTAAACTGGAATATGAACAAACCAAAGTACAACTGTTTATATACATGTAAGCTGCAGAAACCAATATTACAATTTTTTTTATTATTTACTATTTAGGGCTCGTTCACATCTGCGTTGCCCTCTCCATACTGCAGGTTTCCGTTTCCTGCATAAAACAGAGGCAGGAGACGGAAACCTGCATGAGTCTCTCTCACACATTCATTTGAATGGGTGAGAGAGATGTCCAGCCGTGAGCGGCGGTGAGCATTTTGCGCTCTCCGCCGCAAAACTGGGTTTTATAATCCGGACATAGAGTCGGACATGCAGTACTCTGTGTCCGGATTAAAAATCGGTTTCGCGGCAGAGAGCATAAAACGCTCACCGCCGCTCACGGCCGGACCCGGTCTGAGCTTTCCGACTTCTGGCATGCAGAAGACGGAAAGCTCAGAACGGACAGGTGAACGCTAGTGTGAACCTAGCATTACTATTATTATTATTTTTTTAAACCTTTTAGGGAGCGTTCACACTACCGTCGGTGCTCGACAGGTAGTGTCCGCTCCTAGTGTCCGCTCAAAATCTGGCATGGACATGAGGAGCGGACACTAGCTGTGTCCGTGACACCTGTCGTTTATTTAAATGGGCATCGGGTGCGTTCTCTTGCACTCCGTGCCCTTCCTTCCCTGTCCGCATGTAAAGATGTCTTCTCAAGCGGACAGAAGAACCCTACATGTCGGGTTTTTCTGTCCGCTTGAGAAGTCGGACATCTTTACATGCGGACAGGGAAGGAAGGGCACGGAGTGCAAAAGAACGCACCCGATGCCCATTTAAATAAACGACAGGTGTCACGGACACAGCTAGTGTCCGCTCCTAATGTCCGTGCCAGCGGACACTAGGAGCGGACACTACCTGTCGGACACCGACGGTAGTGTGATCGCCCCCTTACAAAGATTATTTTTTGTTTTACATGCAGTTAAATACACCTTGATCTAACGGTGTCCATAGTCTTTAATTCTTTCCCACGCAGTGCCATAATAGTACATTGGGGAAGCTATTTAGTTACTGGCTATCTGCCATGCTATTACGGCACTGTGGTTAGGGTTGCCACCTTTTCAAACCAAACAGGTCAGGTGTGGAGGTGGGGTTTTGTTGGTGTGACTTCAGGATACAGATGGATGGTGGAACTTTTTCACTGGAAAGCTCTGACAGGAGCGTCACTAACAAATGTGCAAGTCAAAGGATCTTAAAACACTGTAAGGAATGGGACTCCTTGGCCAATGATTTTATGAACAATACTATAGCTAACACATAAGACATCTTCAAAGGTACCATCGACCTTATAGACAAACCTGGTTGTCGCTGTGTTCTATTGCCCGAGTGTTTTCTGTACACCGCACTGAAGCAATGACAAGGTGTAATGACATATGACCAATATAGCCAATCACAAGATATGGTAGTGATATAGGCATGAACAGCACGTGACCACTACAGCAGTCACGGTAGTATTGCATGTCATCACAGCAGTAATTATACATACAATCATGGGAAATGCACACTAAATCCTCTTTAAATTCTATGGTTTTACATATCAGGACATAATAAAAACAAACATCTGGAGCTTTAAATGATGAAATTCTTGGATTACACTTTCATGTATCACTAGCTGTTTTGATGCTTCCTAATTACATCATGGAAGTCAGATTTGCATATTCTTCCCATGTTCCTTTGCACAGTGGAGCGTTCATGGCTTAATAAGACTCCACACACCTAAATGGTGGTCTCTCCCTATGGAGTGAAGATATCCCCTCAACCCTGTCTAAGCCTCTCACCTCTGCCAGGTCAGTCCTCTCTGCGCCAAGCTGACAAGATGCAATAACATCGAAACAGCTGTCCTTTGCTGAGAGACTGTACCTGGTAAAATCCCAACATAATTGCAAGCAAAGGCCTCTGAGAGAGTCGGCATGATGTTAAAGGGAGCGCCCTCTATTGGTTTGCTTGACTGAGACTCTGTCTTCCTAATTACATCATGGAAGATAGACTTGCACATTCTCAGTGAGCGCCCTCTATTGGTGTGCATGCCTAAGGCACTTGCTTCTTAAATACATCATGGAAGTCAGATTTGCATGTTCTTCCCATGTTCCTTTGCACAGTGGAGCGCTCATGGCTTAATAAGACTCCACACACTTAAATGGTGGTCTCTCCCTATGAAGTGACGATATCCCCTTAACTACAATTATAAATGTGAGGTTCTTGGCACACAGTTTGATAAATGGTGTGAGCCCATCTGCCACGTCACGGCGACCTCATTCAGATGGGTCCCTACACTAAGACTATACTTGTTGAAGAAATGCTGCCCCCCCCCCTCTTCAATCTACAGACAAGACCCCAGAGATTAAGTTCTTAGAAACTGCACTCTATCAGTGGGTCTATAAGAAGTTTATCTCCTGCCCCATGTGTAAAGTGTTAGTGTAGGGACCCATCATAATAAGACCACTATAGTGGTTGATGGGCACAAACATCATATGCAAAATTTCTGCTACAGCATCACTATGGCTAAAACATACTACTACTACTACTACTACTACTACTACTACTACTACTACTACTACTACTACTACTACCACCACTATTACTACTACTACTACTACTACTAATAATAATAATAATAATAATAATATATTATACAATAATAATAGTATTATAATACAATAATATACTATAGTACAATAATAATAACAATGTACAATAACTGATTTATAATATATGTTTAGTATTCAGAAATGAATAGCACCAGTAAACTTTGGTGCATGTCCTTCTGATCAATGGCAGATACCAAGGAGTAAATCTCAAAAAAAGAGGCAACTTTCCAATGTATAATGAAAGAGGAACTTTATTAGCCCAAAACTGCAACCTTTCAGTCCACAAGGGATTGATTGACAAAGGTTCCGTACACATTGAAAATTTGTACTTTTTTGCTAAGTCCTCTTTTTTATAAGTTGGAGTGCTGCTTTTTTTCTTTGATATACTTATTGTATTTAAATCCTGACTATGATACTCACTTCTTAGCAATAAAAAGCCATATAATGGATCCATAGCATACCCACTCCATTCTACCATATACCCTGCATAGTGGGGGAGGGGGGGACTGTGGGAAGCATAAAAAATGGCAGAGATTCCTAGTAAATATAAGTACATGCAGAAAGGCTCTGTGTAAATATAGCTGTGTATGTAGATGAGCTATGTATAGCATACTGTGTAGTACAATGATGTATATGTATATTGTACGTACTACAGAGCTGTGTGCACATAATCTCAGAGGAAAAAATAAATATTTAAAGTAATAAAAAACGGCAGTTTGATCAAAAGATAAGGACACAATAGGTTTAACAAGAGTCGAAATCTGGGGTACATCTTTGCATCTTATAGTCCAAAAAATACATATATATAAATATATATATTTAAATATACACAGTATACACATTGCACTTTCTATATATATTTTATACTACACTACACTACACTACACTATACTATACTATACTTATTACATAAGTGACAGGCTTAAGTAAATATGTATTATGTAATTATAAAACTATATACATATATACATATAATACACACCTTGCAAATACTGTATATGGACATACAACAAAATAAAAATAGAAGCAACTTTCCAAGGTATTGCAAAAAAATCCTTAGCAAATTTATTCAGCCATTTGTGTAGTGCTACCTTTGTAATAGTAGCTATAGCAGCTTATGTAATAATTCTGTACTGTACATATCTATCCATCCATCCATCCATCCATCCATCCATCCATCTCTCTATTTATTTATCTATTAATCTAGTTGCAAACATTTCAGTATGTGTTCAGATATGTTTAGTTTAATGTAAATAAAGCTATCTATTATCCTATTAGTGAACGCTACATATATACAGTAAAGACATCTGACACATATTGTATGTAGATAATAATTACATAATTTGAACTAGAGACTAGTTACTACAAACGCCTATACATGTTTACGTTATGTTCACATCTATGCCTGGGTGTCCATTGTTCTGGTCCTTTGGAGAACCAGAACAACGGACACAAAAACCACTAAAATAGTGAACACCATTGGTGTGGCGGACCCCATTGACTATAACTGGATTTGTTGGGTGGCCGTTCTTTGAAACTAAAACTGCTGGATGAAAAAGTTGGACTTGCGGTACTTTTTCTTCCAGAAATGTATGATCACTACGAAGGTGTTGCCAATCAGAGATTCCGACGCAGATGCCTGAATCAAGGAGTTATGCGTCACTCCTCTACCCTTATTTACTCTACCAAACTGTATCTTTTGCCACCTTTCTCTACTTTTTTTGCACCTCCCACCTCTTGTCTCTTTCCTCTACTCCTTCATGCCTCTTACCTCCTCCATGCCTTTAATCTTTCTACCTACATGCTTCATATCTATCTCCTCTGCTCTTCTGCCTCCTTGCCTCTTCCCCCATATCTATCTACTTTCTCCTTTACCCACCATGCCTCTCACTTCTAGTCATCTATGCCTCTCTTCTCTGCACCACTTCTCTATGCGCCTCTTGACACTCTTTTCTATCCCATGCCTCTTTCCTCAATCCCTCTGTACATCATGTCTCTCTCCAATAAGCTTCTGCACCTTCTCTCCTCTACCTCTCCCCGCCTCTGTCCTGTTTTCTCTATCCCTATGGACCTCTCATCTTACAACTTACCCCTCAATGCCTCTTGCCTCTACCCCTATGCCATCTTTCTTCTATAGTCCATATCATGCTATCCTCTATTCCTCTCACATCAGCCTGTCTGCACCTCTCTCACTTACCCCTCTGTGCCTTGCGTCTCTCTCTTCTAACCCTCCATGCCTCTCTCCAGTACCCCTCCACCCCCACTAATCTCTCGCCTATCACTTCACTCCCTTCACTTCTCTTTATCTCTCTCCTCTACTCCTACTCACACCTCCTTCTCTCTTCAATCCCTCCCCACATTTTGTCTCTTTCCTCTAATTCTCTGCACCTTTCTTCTACACCTCTGTAGAACCTCTTGTCTTTCTTCTCTACCTCTCTAAACCTAACTCCTCTACCCCTTTGCATCTCTTACCTCGAACAATCTGCACCTATCACCTCTCTGCATCTCTTTCCTCTCCTCTAGCCCTCCATGCCACATGCCTTTTGCTGCTCTCTTCCACCCCTCTCTTCTCCACCATTATGCACTACTTGCCTCTCTCCTTTACCAGTTTGCATCTTTTGCCTCTCTCCTCTACCCCTCTGTGCCTCCCATCTCTCACCTTTCTCTCCTACCCCTTCATGGCCTCTCACCTCTCTCATCTACCCCTTCAGACCTCTAACTTCTACCCCTTACCCCTCTGCACCTTTCACCTCGTGCCTCTCTCTAAAATCATGCCTCTCTCCTCCATGCCTCAAGATTCTCTCCTCTGCCCCTCCAAGCCTCATGTCCTCTTATGCCTTTCTCCACACTTCCATGCCTCTTGCCTCTCTCCTCTACCACTCTGTGCCTCTCACCTCTCTCCTCTACCCCTTCACACCTCTCTCCTCTACCACTCTGTGCCTCTCACCTCTCTCCTCTACCCCTTCACACCTCTCTCCTCTACTACTCTGTGCCTCTCACCTCTCTCCTCTACCCCTTTCACTCCTCTCTCCTCTACCACTTTGCGCCTCATGTCTTTCTCCAGTACACCTATATGCCTTGTGCCTCTATCCTCCCTTCTCTACTCATCTGCACCTCACTCCTCTATGCCTCAGGGCCTCGCACATCTCTACACTATTCCTCCATGTCCAGCGCCTTTCTTCTCTACCCCTCAGTGCCTTGTGCCTCTCTCCTCTCCCCCTTCGCACCTCTCAATTCTCTCTTCTTCTCCTTCTCTTCCTCTGCTCCTGCCTCTGTCCTGTATCCCTACACCCCTCGCTTCTAACCTCATCCCATTTGTGCCTACTGCCTCTCTCCTCTATCCCTCTGAGTCTCAGGCTTCTCATTTCTTTCCTCAACCATTCTACCTTCTGAGCCTCTCACATTTTTTTCTCTACCCCTCCGCTCTTGTCACCTCTTGGCTCTCTCCACTACACCTCTTTCCTCTCCTCTATCCCTCTGCACCTCTCTCCTTTACCCCTCCACACCTTTTGCCTCTATTGCCTACCCTTCTCTCCCCTACCCCTCCACTCCTCTTGACTTTATCTTCTACCCCTCTGTGTCTCCTACTTCTCTCCTCTACTTTTATGTCTCTATCCTCTATCTCTCCTCACCCCTGGAATATACTCCTCCATGCCTCAAGGCTTTCTCCATTACCCTTCCTTTCCTCTCGCCTCTGCTCCTCTGGTTTCTAACTTTCCATGCATCTTGCCTCTACACCTTTGCCTCTTCTACCCCTTGAGGCCTTATGCCTCTTTCCTCTACACTACTGCATCTTGTGTATCTCTCCTCTACATCTCCCCTCTCTGCCACCCATCCTTAAATAGCACATCACGTCTCTACATCTTTCCTCTTCTGCGTCTCACATCTCTCACAATCCACCCCTTGTGCCTCTCCTCCTCCTCACCTTGTGCCTCTATTCCTCTGTGCCTCATTCCTCTTATTCTCCATAAAATTATACTCATACACCGCCATTTATAGAGGTAATTGTATTTGTCCCTTTGTATATATTATACAGATGTTGCAGAATTAACAATCAGATTTGGATTGCCCCAGTGCAATCCTTCTCAATGTTGGATTGCGCTGCCAGGCAACTCATATAAACTGCCTGGCAGCACATGCCTCCTTTGTCCCCTCACGCCCCCTGCTGCACCAACTGTTGAAAAAAAAAAATCATTGAAGGCACAGTGCATGACCAATATGTCGTAGAGAGCCTGCAACCATTATTACTGGCAGCTGCCCTGCTATGATTTAACCCTGTACTGTGATACAGGGATGTCAAAGTACAGAAATAATATTCACATTGGTGGGGTATTAGTAAACAAACAAAAAATTAAAACCAAAGCAGAGTCGGGCAGATATTAGTCGCCTCAGCCTCTGTGATTTGGCCATTTGAATTTGGCAACAAAGCAGATAATTTGCGGCTAAATTCAAATGGAAAAAAATCACTGAATAGCTGACAACCCTATCGAAATCAATTGGCACTAGATTCAAATGACCAGTATTGTAGTATATGATTCCTCCACTGTGACACCAATGATTTTTTTTCTACTGTATCCGCAGTCTATCCATCCATCTATCTATCTATATTACACACCTTACACAAAACTATTTATAGACATACAGTATATGCTACAATCATGGACTCTATTCACACAAACAATACACCATATACTTCATTCTATTAGGGGAAAATACAGCAGATATCCAAAAATAAACTAACAAAACCAAAACTGAATATCTGACAATAATGATACAACCACAGCAGACTATGTCAAAAATAACAATTTTATTACGATATACAGCTAATAAACACACAATAAAAACAATAAAAAAAACGTCAGAAATTCAATAGGAAGGCGGAGGTCGCAGTAATCCAGGACATTACACACAAAATACATTAATCACATAACACAGGGAATGTCCAAATTCATGATGTAAATAATAAATGAAAAAGTTAATTTAAAAATTAATACAAGTAAATAAATACATATGTGCAAAGTGATTGTTGCAATGCACTTAATATCTCATGTGACAACCCAATGTTCCAAAAAGTGCAAGTGCAATATGTGTAGCACAGAACATAAACATATATAATGTATAGGGGCAAATAAGTAACTGCAACTGACAGCCATGACAGCCTTGCCCAATAGATACTGGTTTTCAGTTCATGTTATAAAGTGCACACAGTGACATGTATCCCAATATAAGGTGCATAGCTGCAGACAACATGGTTGTATCATTATTGTCATTCAGTATATTCAGTATTGGTTTTTACTATTCACACGGACATTACATATATGTTACCTCAATACCTCGGACACATTTGTTGTTCTTTGTCCTTTGTAGAAACAAGGATAAAACCATGTCAGCCAGCAACAAACAGTGCAGTGAGGATCTCCCCATACAGTGAAGACCATTGTGTTAAGACAAGCATCATTTACATATATTTTACAGAAGTGGCCATATGTTTAGCCTTGTTTGTCATTAATCTAAATATTAGTCAGCTAAGGACCAAGCACATTGTTATACATCTGATATGTCTGATATTACATACTTATCTATTAGTATTTGTTATAATCATCACTTCTCTAGTTGTATAATACTCCTCTCCACTGGAAGGAACAGAGACTAATACTGGTCCTTTACATAACAGTCGCCCCCTAGCTGTTACCTGTAATACAGTCCGTGTAATGATCGGTCTTAAGATCTTCAGTATTAGGATTAGATCCCGGTCACTTACCAAACACATCGCCATAAAGTCCATGGCGGCTGCAGAGAGGAATCATAGACCGGCGTCTTCTCTCATCCGCCAACTGACTGCAGCCAACTGATTTTTCAAATTCCTATCCAGCAATCCTATTGGTTGTAAGAGGATGCAGTTGCCATGGTGACATATACAGCTGATTTAACCCCTTAAGTACCAATACTGATTTAGCATTAAGGCCTTTTACTTCTATAGGCATTGCTCTATATGGACTCATTTATTACTGGACAAGATACATATGATTAAGTTTTTAACTTGTTTTTAACTCTTTTTAAACAGTTCAGGACTGGGCCGTTTTCCTTCGTTCAAGACTGGACACATTTTTTTTTTTTTTTACAGTTTTTTCTGTGATAAACAGGGATTTATTTTTATGGTGTTAATATTTTTTGCTTGTTTTTTTCTTTATGTTAATATCTGGAAAACGGACCGAAAGAGGAAGGAAAATGTGACTGATCTTATTTTTCCATATTAAATAGCATAAAAGTTTCTTTCTCTATTACGGTAATTTTTATGTAGGTGACACTTATTGACGTACTGTTGCATTGCTGGAGGGTGGGTGGGACCCATTTATGTATTCTCACATTGTACCCTCCATAAGGTGTTGATGGAACCTTGGGAGCATGTTAATATTACTTTGGGGAGGTTTTTTTTGCTAATTTTCCTTGTTACTGGGGCCTCAAACATAGTTGAAAAAGCCCCCAGAAATGGATGGAAACAAAGCGCTGGGGAGTTCTGAGGTGGCCAGCCTGGATCTGAATCCCATGTAACACCTGTAGAGAGATCTTAGGGTTGGTTAATATCTGCTTTTGTATTCCGTCTGCTGAGAGTCCATATGGAGACCCCTGAACGGAATACAAACGCAATTGCAAGCACTGTGCTGTAAAAGCACACGGACCCATAGACTATAATGAGGTCCGTGTGCTTGTCGCACCCTGCCCGCACGAATCATGCAGACAGGAAAGTAGATTGGGAACTACTTTCCTGTCCGCACGATCCCTGCGGACATCTGCCAGTAAGCACACAGACCCCATTATAGTCTATGGGGTCCATGCGCTTTTACAGCACAGCGCTTTGCACTTGTGTTTGGTATTCCGTTTGGGGGGATTCCCATACGGAGTCCCACAGACGGAATCCAAACGCTGATGTGAACAGGACAATAAAATTGACGTTGGGAGAAGGCATCCTTCAAATATGAGAGACCTGAAGCAATTTGCAAAAGAAGAGTGGTCCAGAATTCCAGATAAGAGGTGTAAGAAACTTGCTGGTTATAGGAAGAGATTGATTTCAGTTATTTTTTCCAAAGGGTTCACAACCAATATTAATTTGAGAGTGCCAGTAATTTTGTCTTCCCCATTTTAGGAGTTTTACATGATATTATATGATTTTTAGCCTTTTTTTTTCATGTCGTTCCAATACACACAAAGGAAATTTGTATAACAAAACATGTAATTTCAAAAATTTTCTGGGAGCTTTACCTGTTTTGGACTTATGCCTCCATTTGCACAAGTCTTACTATGATGTTACCACAAATGTTTGCATTCTGTATGATGCCTATATTCTGTTCTTTTATGAAAATTCAATAAAAATTTATTAAACCTAATTTTCTAGGAGAATATATATACTCGAGTATAAGCCGAATTTTCCAGCACAGTTTTTGGGCTGAAAAGGCCCCCCTTGGCTTATACTCGAGCCAAGCAAAAAAAAAATATATATATATATATATATATATATATATATATATATATATATATATATATAGCCACAATAGTAATGTTGTATAGAATCTCTCATAAAATAGTGAAAAAAAGGGAGCTTTAAAAAAATATAATAAAAAATAAATAAATAAAAGTTGTAAATCCCTCCTTTCCCTAGAATACATATAAAAGTAGAAAATTACTGTGTAACACATACACATTAGGTATCCCTGTGTCTGAAAGTGCCCGTTCTACTGAATATAGGGTATCTGCAGTGCTCCTGTTCCGTCGGGAAGGAGTTAATAGGAGCACTGCAGATACCCTATATTCAGCCAGGCTGAATTCCAAGTAGGGGAAAAAAAAACCCAGTCCTCAAGCTCAGGGAAGGGGCAGACAGACAACCAAAACACACCCTCCCCTTCCCCAGCACCCAGCAACTACTGCACCCAAAAATTCAGACCATTTACATTTTTGAAATTTTCCAGCAGCTGCTGCATTTCCCCCCCCCCCCCCCCCTCGGCTTATACTCGAGTCAATAAGTTTTCCCAGTTTTTTGTGGTAAAATTAGGGATCTCGGCTTATATTCGGGTCGGCTTATACTCGAGTATACACTATGTGATCAAAAGTATCCAGACACCCCCAAAAAACATACGGTTTTCATATTAGGTGCATTGTGCTGCCACCTACTGCCAGGTACTCCATATAAGCGACCTCAGTAGACATTAGACATCGTGAGAGAGCAGAATGGGGCGCTCCGCGGAACTCACGGACTTCGAACGTGGTCAGGTGATTGGGTGCCACGCATCACACAGGTCAAGGCCAAACGACGCCTCGCTTGGTGTAAAGAGCGTAAACATTGGACGATTGAACAGTGGAAAAACGTTGTGTGGAGTGATGGATCATGGTACACAATGTGGCGATCCGATGGCAGGGTGTGGGTATGGCGAATGCTCATTGACAGCGTGTGTAGTGACAACAGTAAAATTCGGAGGTGGTGTTATGGTGTAGTCGTGTTTTTCATGGAGGTGGCTTGCACCCCTTGTTGTTTTGCGTAGCACTATCACAGCACAGGCCTGCACATTGCTGTTTTAAACACCTTCTTGCTTCCCACTGTTGAAGAGCAATTCGGGGATGGCGATTGCATCTCTCAACACGATCGAGCACCTGTTCATACTGCATGGTCTGTGGCGGAGTGGTTACACGACAATAACATCTCTGTAATGGACTGGCCTGCACAGAGTCCTGACTTGAATCCTATAGGACACCTTTGGGATGTTTTGGAACGCCAACTTCATGCCAGGCCTCACCGGCCTACATCGATACCTCTCCTCACTCCGTGAAGAATGGGCTGCCATTCCCCAAGAAACCTTCCAGCACCTGATTGAACGTATGCCTGCGAGAGTGGAAGCTGTCATCAAGGCTAAGGGTGGGCCAACACCATATTGAATTCCAGCCAGGGTCGGACTGGCCCGCCGGAGCACCGGGGAATCCCCCGGTGGGCCCCAGGCCCCAACTATAAATTGCTGCTCGTTTTATTTAAGAAAAAGCATAGGCAGGGTGGACTGGCCTGCCGGGGAACCGAGGAATTCCCCGATGGGCCCCCGAGCCTGACTATTAGTTTTATCTAAATGCATTTGTCAGGGGCCCGATCGGGATCTTCAGGGGCCCGATCGGGATCCTGACCGTGCCAAAATGGGCCCCTGTACCAATCAGTGCGAGTGTGTGTCTCTGCTCCCTGCACTGTACACTGCCGTCACTAGCAGGAGCTGTGTTGTCCCTCCCCCACACAGATTGGAGTGTGCAGGGGGAAGTCTGCCGGCTGCTGTAAATGAAGAGCTTTCACCACAGCCAGACAAGACAGACAGGACACAGCCAAATGTAAGTACATTTTTTGGGTAAAATATGTATATTTAATGTGTGTATATTTGTGTAAAGTGTCTGATATACTGTGTGAGTCCTGTATATTTGTAGATTGGTGTGTGTGTGTGTGTATGTATATGAATGTATGTGTGTAAATGTATGTTATATGTATTAGGCCCGATTCACATCTTCACTTTTCGGGAAGTCCACTGTGATGCATAATACTGTGTGCAGGGGCTACTATGGCGCATAATACTGTGTGCAGGGGCCACTATGGGGCATAATACTGTGTGCAAGGGCTACTATGGGGGATAATAGTGTGTGCAGGGGCCGCTCTGGGGGATAATACTGTGTGCAGGGACCACTATGGTACATAATACTGTGTGCAGGGGCCACTATGGGACATAATACTGTGTGCAGGGGCCGCTCTGGGGGATAATACTGTGTGCAGGGGCCACTAACGATTAGGCCCTACTGAGCAAAACACAGTTAACGCTGGGTTCACACCAGCATCTGGTCTCCATTCTGAGGTTTCCATCTTCTGCATGTAGAAGACGGAAACCTATCGGTTCGAGTCTGGCCGTGAGTGCCGGTGAGCGTTTTATGCTCTCTGTGGCAAAACCGTTTTTTTTTTTAAACCAGACACAAAGTCCTGCATGTCCGACTCTGTGTCTGGTTAAAAAAAAAATGTTTTGCCGCGGTGAGCACAAAACGCTCACAGGAGCTTACGGACGCACACTTTTCAAACCCATTCATTTGAATAGGTTTGAAAAATGCCTGCAGGGCGGAGACCCCGGGCGCAGATGTGAACGAGCCCTTAAAAACACTTTCTATTTTTTTAAGCACACTGCCGATCCGAGTGTGCAGGGGGAAGTCTGCCTGTCTCAGTGTCTCCCACTGCGGTCCAGTCCGGCATGTAACTACCAGCAGAATTGCAGGACCGGAACACTGGGAACAGATGAGTGCGGGGTTTTTTTTATGTGTACTTTGTTTTTCTCCTCCCCGGACTAATTATAAACAAAACAAAAAAAATTCTGCTGGACAACCTCTTTAAAGTGTGGGGCATTTGGGGGGGAAATTAAAGGGGTTGTCCAGGCATAATTGTCTATGGTTTATCGTCAGAATAGGCTATAAATGCCTGATCTGTAGGGGGCCCACACCCAGGCCTCAGACCGATCAGCTGTATGGAGCCACTTCTGGTACCAGTCCTGTACACAATACGGGGCCAGAAGCAGAAAGCTCTGTTCCACTGTATATCAGCCGGCACCTTCTCTGCATCTCGGCACTTATTGAAGTCAGTGGGAATGAGCTGCAGTGAATCTGCCAGGCAACTACACTCACCGGCCACTTTATTAAGTACACCTGTCCAACTGCTCGTTAACACTTAATTTCTAATCAGCCAATCACATGGCGGCAACTCAGTGCATTTAGGCATGTAGACATGGTCAAGACAATCTCCTGCAGTTCAAACCGAGCATCAGTATGGGGAAGAAAGGTGATTTGAGTGCCTTTGAACGTGGCATGGTTGTTGGTGCCAGAAGGGCTGGTCTGAGTATTTCAGAAACTGCTGATCTACTGGGATTTTCACGCACAACCATCTCTAGGGTTTACAGAGAATGGTCCGAAAAAGAAAAAACATCCAGTGAGCGGCAGTTCTGTGGGCGGAAATGCGTTGTTGATGCCAGAGGTCAGAGGAGAATGGCCAGACTGGTTCGAGCTGATAGAAAGGCAACAGTGACTCAAATAGCCACCCGTTACAACCAAGGTAGCCAGAAGAGCATCTCTGAATGCACAGTACGTCGAACTTTGAGGCAGATGGGCTACAGCAGCAGAAGACCATACCGGGTGCCACTCCTTTCAGCTAAGAACAGGAAACTGAGGCTACAATTTGCACAAGCTCATCGAAATTGGACAATTGAAGATTGGAAAAACGTTGCCTGGTCTGATGAGTCTCGATTTCTGCTGCGACATTCGGATGGTAGGGTCAGAATTTGGCGTCAACAACATGAAAGCATGGATCCATCCTGCCTTGTATCAACGGTTCAGGCTGGTGGTGGTGGTGTCATGGTGTGGGGAATATTTTCTTGGCACTCTTTGGGCCCCTTGGTACCAATTGAGCATCGTTGCAACGCCAAAGCCTACCTGAGTATTGTTGCTGACCATGTCCATCCCTTTATGACCACAATGTACCCAACATGTGATGGCTACTTTCAGCAGGATAATGCAATGCCATGTCATAAAGCTGGAATCATCTCAGACTGGTTTCTTGAACATGACAATGAGTTCACTGTACTCCAATGGCCTCCACAGTCACCAGATCTCAATCCAATAGAGCATCTTTGGGATGTGGTGGAACGGGAGATTCGCATCATGGATGTGCAGCCGACAAATCTGCGGCAACTGTGTGATGCCATCATGTCAATATGGACCAAAATCTCTGAGAAATGCTTCCAGCACCTTGTTGAATCTATGCCACGAAGAATTGAGGCAGTTCTGAAGGCAAAAGGGGGTCCAACCCATTACTAGCATGGTGTACCTAATAAAGTGGCCGGTGAGTGTATACAGTGGATGAAGCTTTCTGGTTCCAGTCCTGTGTCGTGTACAAAACGAGCGCGGAAACGGAAACCTCTGTGGAGTTTCTGCAAAAAGCGCTGCAGGAAAAACTGATGTGTCGGCGCCGGGGGTTTTCCCGCAGCGTTTTTTTGCTGCGGGACGCTGTGTTAGGCCTTATCCTTATAGTGTGATGTACAGTATATTGAGATGGTAAAGAGGAGCTCTCACCTCCTGGGACACATGCGGTTTAATACACTGCTAGAGAGCTGACAGTGTGATGATTTCAGCGCACTTTCAGCTTTCCCATTCTATGCCCCCGGTGAGGAGCTATCAGTCCTGTAGCTCTTCACTGTCAGAAAGGCGTTTCTGACAGTCAGTCCGGAACACCCTTCCTCACAGCAGCGCCTATAGTGCTGTACTGTGAGAGCTCTATAGGCGCTCAGCGTCATCGCTGGCTGGTAAGCAACGACCCCTCTCACAGTACAGCGCTATAGATGCTACCGTGAGGAAGGGCGTTCCTGACTGACTGTCATAACGCACTTCTGACGATGAAGATCTACGGTACTGGCACAGAACATGAAAGCCAATAGTGCACTGAATTCAGCGCACTGTTGGCTTTCTAGCGGTGTATTAAACCTCATGTGCCCCAGATCGTGATAGGTCTTCTTTAAGGATTAGGCGCAACAGCGAGATGCAGCTAAAAAAATATTGTGGGAAAAAATTGCAGTGAATCTCAATATATTTTTTTCCACAGTGTTTTTCAGTGAGCTTTTGTCCCCAGCACCCCATTGTCCCCGCCTGTGTCTGTTAGATACAGGATTTCCAGAAATGAGACCTAATTGGTTTCAGTGGTCCCATGAGGTGCAGGACTCCCAGCATGGAGGCACCGGCGCGAGACTGAATGGAAACTGGCAGCGGACAATTGAGCAACAGGAACAGGTGAAGGCGCTTTTTATTTTATTTTTTATTTTACACCTCCCTCCCAGCACATGTCCAATTCCTGGACAAATCTTTAAAGGGTTTATCCATCTTTGTAATATTGATGGTCTGTCCTTGGGATAGACCAGGGGTAGGGAACCTTTGGCTCTTCAGCTGCTGTGAAACTACAACTCCCAGCATGCTCCATTCACTTCCATGGGAGTTCCCAGAACAGCAGAGCCAATATGCATGCTGGGAGTTGTAGTTTTGCAACAGCTGGAGAGCCGTACGTTCCCTACCCCTGGGATAGACCATCAATATTGCATCTGTGATGACACAACAGCCAGGACCTCTGCAGATCAGCTGTTCCAGGACAGCGCGGCTATAGGTAATGGTAACATTTCTAGGAGCCACGCTGTTCACTTTCCATACAGTATGTAGCAATAGGTTTAGGTAGTGCAGTGTTGCACATTGTATGGCGGGTGAGCAGCATGGCTCCTGATATGTTATTACCTTCAACCGCCCTGTCTTGGTATCGCTGGTTTGCAGGGATCCTGATGGTGGGCCCCTAGAAATAATTCCACTGGTGGGCCCTAGACACCCCAGTCCGACACTGATTCCAGCATTACCGATGGAGGGCGCCACGAACTTGTAAGTCATTTTCAGCCAGGTGTCCGGATACTTTTGATCACATAGTGTATATGGTACTTCATTTTCTGGAAAAATTTCAGGAGTGCCAACACTACAGCCATGACTGTAAACTAAGTTTATTCAATGGGTCCATGAATAATTAATGATAATAAATATATAGAGATTTTTTAGTCTAACTGCTTTTTTTTTTTTTAAATAATAGCACATCTCAAAGAAAAAAAAGTTGTTTTTTTATATCACAAAATCCAAGAGCTTTGCCATTGATATAGCTATGTGAAGGCTTGTTTTTGTAGAACAAGAGATAGTATTTAATATAACTATTTTGTGATACAGTAGATACAGTATATCATTGTTTGGCTTTTATTTTTTGGGGTGAAGAAAAGGAACATGCGGACAGAAAAGTACTTTGTGATCTACTTTCCTGTCCACAAGACTCGTGCGGACACCGCTTGGAAAGCACACAGATCCATTATAGTTTATGGGGTCCGTGTGCTTTCACTGCTCACCACTTGCCAATGTGAACCAGGCCTTAGCTTAACATTATTTATCTTGACTCTTTATATGCAGTATATAAAATGAATGTAATATTATACAAAACCTAAAAAGTATTCTTATTAATAAGCATTGCAAGTCAAATGTAAATGGTACAGCATGTATCCTGGCTTTCCAGTACATGTTCAGATATTACTTTATATGGAACCACACTACCATCTTGTGGTTGTTTGCAAGTTTGTTGCATGACAGGAGTTAAAGTTTGCAAATTTTGTGGCAGTATTTGTGTTGTTTTGTAATGACATTACCTGTATCATTAACCCCTTCCCGACATCTGCCATAATAGTATGCTGGATGCTTAAAGATGGCGGCTCCTTGGGAGTCGTGCAGCCACCATAGCCGCCGAGTCTCTGCTGTTTTACACAGCAGTGACTTGGCGCTAATGTCCGTGATCAATGTCCGTGATCAATGTCCACACTAATCACAGGTATTAAACCCTCTGGTGCCTCGGTCAAAGCTGACAGAGGTGCCATTTTACCGGCAGTGGGCTCCACCATTTTGCCAAGGATCACCGACACCTGGAGCAAGCTCCGGTACTGGCGTCCCATTACTATGACAGACAGAGCCTTGTGAAGGCTCTCAGGCCTGTCTTTCATTAGTTTCTATGGCAGACTACTCTATGCAGACTGCAATAGAAGAGACTTTTTTTTTTTTTGCAGTGCATTGTAATGCATTGCATTAATGATCAGACCCACTGGGGTTCAAGACCCTTAGGGTGGGGGGTGGGGGGTCTAATAAATGAAAAAAACAAAAACAAAAAAACATTAAAAGTTCAAATCATCCCTTTCCCTAGAACATATATAAAAGTACTTAAAGGGGTATTCCCATGACGCTTGTTCACTAACCTGCAGGCTGTTGTGCTCTCTTCACTTCCTGTTGTTCTCTCGGCACATAGGTGGGCGGGGGTTTCACTTGCACTGGATTGGTTGTAAATGAGTTACCACAGTTTGAAGCTGATGTAGCAGAGCTGGATTTGAGTCAGTTTGCATTACATACAGAGGTAACAACTCCCTATCTCAGCCCTTATCAGCCAAATTCAATTAAACCGACTGATAAGAGCTCAGAAATTCCAGAGCTCTCACCTCCCCTATCTGAGAAGCTCTGCTACTTAAAAGACACAAACAGCTCAGAGCTGCTCCCAGCCCCTCCCTCTCCCTCTGAGAGCAGGCAGCTACATCACTTGACAAATGAGAAGATAATCCCAAGGGCCATAGAAACGCAGTGTAAACAATGAAGTGAATAAATTAAGATAGCGGCAAAACAAAGCAGTTTTGATAAAGCAATGCATTTAGGAAAAGTCTTAAATCCACATAAACTAGCAGTATAGATATGGGTGTCTTATTTTTACACGTGTATTCTTTACATGTGTATTGTGCCAAAATGAGCGTGCGTTTACTCCGTGTAAATGGACCCTAAAATGGTAGAAGCCACCTCTTTATTACTGCAGTCTGAAGTAGACATCCTGTTTAGGGACTGAAGTTGGTCACTATTGACAACAGGCTGTCCCCTATAGTGTATACTTTTTATTCATGTATAATGTAAGCTTTGCTGAGTCACTTATATATGACTATATGAATATGACTATATGACTATATATGACTTTGTTGCCAACTAGGTGCCAGATGACTGTTGTACCTGTAGCAATTAATATAGAGATTAACATTTGCATACCTCCCAACTTTTGAAGAACAGAAAGAGGGACAAAATGTATTTGTGTTAGTGCGCTGTGGAAAATTTAGCCCCACCCACTTTTAAGTTGACTCCGCCTATTCTCATTCAATTTTCATGTGCCCCCACACAGTATAATCCTCCTACAGTCACCCATACATTATATGTTCCCACATTATAATGTTCCTCTCCTGGTGCCCCAGTTTAACCTAGAGGGAACATGAAACTGAGGCAGCTGGAGGGGACATTAACAGTGGGGGTAGTTGGAGGGGGCAATAAATTAAAGGCAGCTAAAGTGGGACAATAAACTGGGGCAACTAGAAGGGGAGATTAAACTTGGGCAGCTAGAAGCAGACATTAAAGGGGCTCTATCAGCAAAATTATGCTGATAGAGCCCCACATAAGCGTGAATAGCCTTTAAAAAGGCTATTCAGGCACTGCTAAAGTTATATTAAACTACCCTCCCCCGTTTTAAAATAAAACCCTAAAACAGAATATGTTCATCTTACCGAACGTGCACGGGGGGGTGGGCATTCAGGGTCCGACTCCATCTTCAGCCACGCCTTCTTTTCCAGCGATGTCTTCGGGTCTCGTCTAACTCGCGAACTGACATTGATAAAAAATGGCGCGGGTGCATGCACAGTAGTAGTAGCAGCATGCTGTAGATGTAGCAGAGCTGAGTATACAGTAAAGTAGGGACGAAGCAGAAGAGTAGATAGACAAGTCAATGTACAGTTATGGAGATGTAGCAGAGTCTAATATATGGCACAGCAGGGAGGAAACAGAAGAGTAGATAGTATGTATCTACTCGTGAACTTCGCACAACTTACCTCCACAGATCCGTTGCCGCTCCCCATTCTTCTCACTCCTCTTCCCTCTCATTGACATGCCTTCAGAGCGCCATGCGCGCCCCCGCCTCCCTAGACTAGTGTTAAAGATGCTGAGAGAAGGCGGGGCTTGTGGCTTATGAGACTGTGGGCGGGTACTGGGAGGGGAGACATAAGTGATGCACTCACGTCTCCCCGCCCACACTCTCCTAAGCCACAATAAGCCCCGCCTACTCCCATCATCTCTAAGACTAGCCTAGGGAGGTGGGGGCGCGCACGGCGCTCTGAAGGCATGTCAATGAGAGAGGATCGGACCAAGAAGAACGGGGAGCGGCAGTGGCAGTGGATCTGTGCAGGTAAGCGGACACCAGGGGGGCTAAGTAGCCGGGGGATTTTTTTTTTTTTAATCACTACACAGCTTGGAGTCCAGAAATTGAAACATTTAGGAATAGGAAATAACATTATAATAATAAATAACAAATAATATCGGTGACGAGATCCAACATTTCCAAAAAATACAAGAAAGGAAAAAATTTCCGAAATAAAAAAAAAAAAGTGTTTCGAGTTTGTGCATTTTTCATTTCTGAATTTTTTCCTTTCTTGTCTTTTTCAGAAAGTTAGATACTGTAGTCTGGTGTGAAAGAATATGCATAGCCCAGAAATGTGAGAAAAATACACTTGCCAACAGTATTTTGGCATGTTATTATTTCCACTTGCCAGCATATTTCGCAACACTATAGAGATAAGTGTCATCACTTAGATCAGTCCCTGTCCCCAAAGGGGCTCACAATATGTCACATATGTCTCATACACACCCATCTGAAACCTGTTAGACAAGAGGAAATTCTTATCTCATTTCTATGCCAAACTTACAACATGTACTATGTGTGCTTTATGCATAAAGGAGTTGTCCAACAGTCAATAAGACTCTACAAACCACTTGATCCTTTTCCATACTAGCAAACATTGTAATATGATCACTTGGACCATGTGGTGGTGCGAGACTGCAGCAGAACTGGGACATACAGAATATTAAGGCTAAGGCCCCATGTAGTAAACCACGGCTAAAAAATGCATTGTTTTTTTTATTACAGCATTTTTCATTGTATTTTTGCTGCATTTTTTTCCCCTTATGTCTAGAACAGTGGTTCTTAAAGGGGTTGTCCCATCACAAGGATCCTATCTATACTGCTTGTTAATGTGGATGTAAAACTTTTCCTAAATACATTGCTTCAGTAAAACTGCTTTGTTTGTCCACTATCTTACTTTATTCAATTCATTGTGGACACAGCCCTGACTTATCTGCTCAAAAGTCAAGTGATGTATCTGCCTGCTCTCAGGTGGGAGGGAGGAGGGACTAAGTGCAGGGAGCCAGCCTGTGTTTCTAGCTATTCCTGTGTCTACACCACGTGACCTAGCTTCCTGCTATCAGATAGGGGAGAGGAGCTGCTTTCATTTCTTCTGTTCTCCCAGTTATCAGGCTAGCTAATTCAATTGTGTTCATTATGGCAGAGACAGGCAGTCTCTGTATGTAACACAGAATGGAGTTGCTGCTGCCTGTACTTCATAGTCCAATATGGGTGGGCGGAGCTACACATTAATTTGTGGGCGGAGCTAAACGGCATGTTACATGTGAAACCCCGCCCACCAAATTATGAAAGAAACCAGGAAGAAAGAAGATTGTACAGCAGTGAAGACTGGTGAG
Organism: Leptodactylus fuscus; assembly: GCF_031893055.1. Taxonomy (NCBI): domain Eukaryota; kingdom Metazoa; phylum Chordata; class Amphibia; order Anura; family Leptodactylidae; genus Leptodactylus; species Leptodactylus fuscus. The sequence goes on from NC_134267.1 coordinate 45,035,564, forward strand.
TATGCAACGTGGGAATACTCCTTTAACCTTGTTTGAGGTACCGAACCCACCAGTTTCATATGCACATTCACTGAACCCTTCTTTAGTGATAAATCAAATATGATTTTTTTCCAAATTCAAGACATAGGTATATGTTTTTTTTACTGGTACACAAAATGAACCGTGCATAGGGCCTAGGGTTCGATCGACCCCTGGTTAAGCACCACTGGTCTATAGGGAAAATGCATACTTTTCTGCAGCTAAAATTGACTGGCCATTGATTGGCCTCTGTGATCACATGTGGCGAGGACTTCTGCCGGAATAAGCCCCCGGGTGCCACTGGACCAGACCGTGGCAGGGTACACCAGAATGCCAGGGACAGGTGACTATGTTTTTTTTAATGTTCCACCTTCCCAGGTCTCCTGGACCAGAACTGTAATTCCAGGACATCTTCTTTAAATTTACTGTATGTGGATGGGGGCTAGTCACATGACCAATTTTATGACTGCCTGTTTTTAAGACTGTCAGAACTTTCACGGATCCCTAAATGTGTATTTTCCCTCGGGTGCACATACACAGCCTTTTTTTTTTTTTTAACAACTGCACAGTAAATTTCCAACACAACAATACATACTTTTATCACATCTCACTTGTACATTGCAGATTGTTTTGTTTTTTTATAAACAAAGATGCAGAGTTTTTTCAGTAATCTGTGGATAGGATTAGCCAGAATCCCATTCACTTTGCAGGTAATGCAAAACTCAGTGTTTTTTTGCCACAGTGTATCTGCTGCTGCCAAAACACAGCGTTTTCAGAACATGGGACCCCCACCTCACGCTAGTTTCACACTAGTACACTGCTGCTGAATCTGCATAAAATCGGTCGGTGGACAGAAAATTTTTGCAAGGAGGACTTTTCTCTCCACTTGTTTCCTTATAAAATTTAAGGAAACCCAGCAGACCCCATTATAGTGTGTTTTCATATCATGTATACATTACCATATACCTACCCATATTTCCCATATACATTTTTTTTATATTGGATTGGTATTGGAATTATATCCACATCTAAAAGAGAAAGCAATGGTAATGTAATGACTAGCTATATCCACTCTATTTTAATGAAGTTAAGAGATAGAAAGAAAAATTGTCTGACAATCGCTTTGTCTACTGCCTGCTTAGGGATTAATGGTCATGTCTTTGGCTGGGGCAACCATACATGTATAGAGGCAGATAGAGTGCAGTTGCTTTGGGGCCCTGGGGGGAAGGGACCCAGATTAGGGCGGATACTTCCCCTTTGTATAGGTTAGTAAGAACTTTTACAGGACTCTCCTCCCTAGAGGAACTACACTATTAGCACACATGGGGGTGGGAAAGTAGCCGGGAGGAGAAAACAAATACTTCTATGGGGCCTCTTTCCTCCCATGTACACCACTACAAATGGGGCCTATCTTATGTGAGATGTTGCCCAGTACAGTCCTTTCTGTTAGTGCCCCAATTATAATGTACTGTCATATTGTATAGAAATAACACATCCATATGGATAGGGAAGCGGCCTGATGGTAATACCAAGGTGCCCCCTCCTGCTCATGGAGTGCCGCACAAAAGAGACCAAGAAATGAATCCTGTACAAGGGGAGGATACATGTAACCCTTTTCCTTGTAGGGGTTCAGCAATTGACACTGAGAGACAAAATATATGTTGACCCCTCCCCCTTCCCATTGTGGGGCTTTAGTAATTGACACTATTTTTTGGTGAGCGTTCTGAATCTGAAGTGGATGCCACTTAATACTATGGACGCACCTCAAAATGGGTCTTAAAGGAACAGTATCCCCAAAATAGACCTTAAAGGGCAGCACCTTCCCCTTAGGTTGTTGCAGTAACACTCGTTACTGGGCTATAGGGCTAATTAGAGCTATAATAACCGCTAAACCTGGCATTTATATATCATAGGAGGCTGCACTCTCTATAAGGTTACTCACTTTAATCTGGTTATGAGATATTTTTGGACTGGATATATTTTGCTGTTCCCTCTTTGTGATAGGTTTGGTGTTTATACCCACCACAGGTGGAATCTTTTATCATTTGTGGACGCAATTTTTAATCAAATACTTAATAAAAGTAACATTTTATTTATTTTCTTGTAGGCTATCGAGGTTCTTAAAGTAACTTTTCCCTTCTGTGAAACCTCTTTAATTTTTGGAAAAGTAAATATCACTTCTCTGTGACTTGATATTCCTTGGTCTGAGCTGGGAAATGGCAGCAGGTGAAAGAGCTTCGTGAATGTCAAGCCCGGTGGTGAGAACAAAGATCAAGTCCGGAATCTGCCTCATGATCCAGCAGGAAATCCACTTATTCAGCGAATACGTCTGACTGCAGGAAAGTCGGGTGAGGGTCAGGTCCAGTGAATATGTGTCTGAGGCGTAGGTCATGTGATCTTGAGGAGGTGGTCACCATGTCATTGACCTGTGGTAGAGTGGTTTCCTCCAGCTGTGTCTCATATTCATTGTGAACACAGCAAGACCCCCGCTCTGTTATATATATCTGCAGATACAAAAATATACCTGCTCATGACTCAACATGGATCAGCGGAATCCTATTAATATTATAAATGTGAAAGTTTGTGAGTTTGGAGGTTTGTGGGTTTGTGTGACTGGATGTTTGTTAGTCAATCACGCAAAACCCGCTCGACCGATTTGGCTGAAAGTTTCCACAAACATAGTTAATACACCCGATTGAGCAATAGGCTACTTTTCGTCACAATAGCACACATACGTTTGTGCCAGGACCCCCACAAAACCCAAACTCACACCACCATCTCTGCAATCTCACACACTTTGGACCATAGCAAGTCCCAAAATTCATATTGCCCTCTACAGCCTCGCCCCTAACCCCACACAATCACATATACATATACTTTACCACTTTGCCCCTCACCTTACCGATACTAAGGAGGCTCTCTTTAACGCTCCGGAGCAGCCATGTTTGCCGACCCCCACCGCTCTGACAATCCGCGACACCGCCCACCCATGTCAATACCCCTAGGCAGTCTAATAAATGCAAAAAAAAAAAGTTTAAAAAAAAGTAAAAAAAATATAAAAACAAATAAAAAGGATTAAAAATTCAAATCACCCCCCTTTCCCTAGAACACATATAAAAGTAGTTAAAAACTGTGAAACACATACATGTTAGGTATCCCCGCGTCCAAAATCGCCCGTTCCACAAAGCTATACAAATATTTTTCCTGTTCGGTAAACGCCGTAGCGGGAAAAATGGTCAAAAGTGCCAAACCGCCGTTTTTTCACTGTTTTTATTCTGATAAAAATTTGAATAAAAAGTGATCAAAGCAATAACATTTCCCGAAAATGGTAGAACTACAAAGTACACCCGACCCTGCAAAAAAAGATGTCCTATGCATCCCCGGTAGCTACACCCCTGCACGGTAGCTACACCCCTGCTTCTGCTGTAACAAAGCCCTGGGCGCTGCTGGACTGGACAGTGGCGGGGGACAGTAGAACACCAGGGACAGGTGAGAATGTTTTTTGTTTTATTTTTCACCTTACCTGGCCTTCTGGCAGAAATCTGTAATTCCTGGACAACACCATTAACGTGAACAAGCTTCATTTGTACAAGTCTGTAAAATTTCAGTTGTATGTAATGAGGTTCTGCAGCAGCAGAGATACAGAACTATATATAAAAAAAAACTACTGAAACTATTGAAGCAATTCATGGAGGGATACATGTGAGTCAGTGGTTGGTAAAGGAGAAAGTTTCACAAATGTGATTTTTGGCCACTACAACAGGATCAGATGAGCGGTATGTGCCCATTGGCGCTTATCTCTGTATAATCATCAAGTTCTGACATCACAATGTGACGTTTATACAAATACTAGCTGTTACCCGCGACTTCGTCTGCGGTGATTGTAGAAGTGGGTATATACAGGCACAGGTAAGGTTTTCGTACTGTGTATAAGGTATGGGATATGAAATGTAAGTTTGTATCTTGTTTTTGCTATAATTCAGAGAATACGTGAGACTTTTGTGTTGAAGTTAATTTGTATTTGAGCTGCTATACGGTGTTGTGAGAAACTTTACATAGTGACTTTGGGACAGAGGTATTTGAAGTTAACCCCTTCCCGCCGATGGCATTTTTTGATTTTCGTTTTTGACTCCCCTCCTTCTAAGCCCCATAACTTTTTTATTTCTCCGCTCCCAGAGCCATATGAGGTCTTAATTTTTCCTGGGACAAATTTTTCTTCATGATGCCACCATTATTTATTCTATATAATGTACTGGGAAGCAGGGAAAAAATTCTGAATGGGGTGGATTTGACGAAAAAATGCATTTCTGCGACTTTCTTACGGGCTTTGGTTTTACAGCATTCACTGTGCAACCAAAATAACATGTCCCCTGTATTCTGTGTTTCGTTAAGATTCCGGGGATACCAAATTCATATGATTTTATTTACATTTTGACCCCTTAAAAAAAATCCAAAACTGTGTTAAAAAATTATTTTTTGAAAAGTCGTCATATTCCGACAGCGGTAACTTTTTTATACGTCTGTGTACGGGGATGCATAGGACGTCTTTTTTTGCAGGGTCGGGTGTACTTTGTAGTTCTACCATTTTCGGGAAATGTTATTGCTTTGATCACTTTTTATTCAAATTTTTATCAGAATAAAAACAGTGAAAAAACGGCGGTTTGGCACTTTTGACCATTTTTCCCGCTACGGCGTTTATCGAACAGGAAAAATATTTGTATAGCTTTGTGGAGCGGGCGATTTTGGACGCGGGGATACCTAACATGTATGTGTTTCACAGTTTTTAACTACTTTTATATGTGTTCTAGGGAAAGGGGGGGGTGATTTGAATTTTTAATCCTTTTTATTTGTTTTTATATTTTTTTTTACTTTTTTTTAAACTTTTTTTTTTGCATTTATTAGACCTCCTAGGGGTATTGACATGGGTGGGCGGTGTCGCGGATTGTCAGAGCGGTGGGGGTCGGCAAACATGGCTGCTCCGGAGCGTTAAAGAGAGCCTCTGGAGTATCGGTAAGGTGAGGGGCAAAGTGGTAAAGTATATGTATATGTGATTGTGTGGGGTTAGGGGCGAGGCTGTAGAGGGCAATATGAATTTTGGTACTTGCTATGGTCCAAAGTGTGTGAGATTGCAGAGATGGTGGTGTGAGTTTGGGTTTTGTGGGGGTCCTGGCACAAACGTATGTGCGCTATTGTGACGAAAAGTAGCCTATTGCGCAATCGGGTGTATTAACTATGTTTGTGAAAAATTTCAGCCAAATTGGTCGAGCGGGTTTTGCGTGATTAACTAACAAACATCCGAACACACAAACCCACAAACATCCAAACCCACAAACTTTCACATTTATAATATTAATAGGATTATTAACAATTATGTCAATGGGAAATTTCCAGGTAAACCCATTATTATATGAGTGAGCTGACTACAAAAATTTGGGCAACAAATGCTAGAGGTGGTCCCCTCAAAATAAAACACAGACAGAATTCAGGATAAATGTATAATTTAGTCAACAAGTAGGTACAAATGCCCTAAATAATAATAAACAATAAATAATGATAAAAGAACCCCAAACCATGTATTTTATGCTTGCTATGACATCAGCATTTTTCACAGATTGCTCCAACCCACACATATAACTATAGGGGCCCAAAATGTTTCATAATCCCTGGTGACCGATACATTTACTTAGTTCACAATAGCCCATCATTCTTGGTCCCCATAGTTGCATTTTCCTAAAGTTCATTCCTTAGCTTGGCTTTTCTCTCGTTCCATGTCACAAGCTTGGCTCTCATCTTATTCCTGGTCCCCGTCTGGTATCCCTTTAATTTGTGGTCCTCAGTATTGTTCCTCATCTATACTCCAACATGACTTCCCAGCTAATTCCTAGTCCCCATTGTGATATCCCTTTACATCTTGGTACTTAGCATGGTCCCCCTCCTGGACACACCTATGGCTTTCCCACTCATTCCTGGTTCCTAGCATGACTTCCCTCTCATTTTCCCTCTTCACTACTAACCTTGATCATACTTGCTGACATTTTATAGGACTTTGAAGTCCATCTGGGAACATCCCAAAAATGCCCACTAGTGCCACATGGCCTAGTTCCCGAGATTGTCATAGCATTATTGGCACTGTTTCCCTGTATGCTGGGTTAAATTGACTAGGACCAGGACTCTGCCCCAGCATGATGCTGGTGACTTTTCTCCCCAACGTCCCTTACAAATTTCTTTCTTCTGCTTGATTCAGTCCAGTGATGTGGCCCCCATAGAGCTTCAGCCATATTGATCTCACACTGTGTAGTCTTTTAGAAGGGGTTCCCACTAAAAATGTGCTAAAAAAGTAGTTTTTGGTTGGATATGGGGGTGGTGCAAATGCATGATTCATGCAAAAGGATCCAAACCAAGGGCATTTACTGGACAGACTTTTCATTTGGCCAACATTTCTGTGTTAAATATTATTTTTACAATTGGTCTTATATAATATTCTAATTTTCTGAGATAATGACTTTTTGATTTTCCTTGGCTGCAAGCCATAATCATCAACATTAACAGAAGGAAATGTTAGAGTCAAATCCTCCATCTTTGTATTTTGTCAGTCATCTTGTAACCTTTCACACATAAACTGTGTAAGTAAGTCGCAGCTGGCTATTTGTATATCTTATCTTCATGGTATATGGAGGTCATTGAGACTCATTTAGCACCAACATGACATCTTATCTCTGTTTCCATGATATATGCATATAGACATAGTGTAAGCTGTTAGTTCACACATAAGTGTTTTTGAAACTTTCTTTGTTTAAGGACAAAGTACAAAGTCCATTAAGCTGTAATGAGATGCAAAATACATGAGGCCTCAGCCAATAGTCATGTGCCAGGTTTATCTTATAACCAATCATTTTATGCCAACCATGTTAGAATAGTCCAACCTGCTCTTGTCTGTATTGTATTTAAACCACCTTTGTGCACCATTAAATTAGAATCCACCTTGATACACCAAACACCATGTGTCTTCGTGATTCTCCAGGTCAAAGATCGGCTGTAGCCAATCTTGGCCTGTTAATTAATTTTCCTTTACAGACAGCATATCTCTGGGGTATTATGATTCCCCCGACAGAACCTGACGCCCATCATGGGGCATCGATAATCGTTTAATGTGCAGCCGATAGTGTACTGATCCACTCACCAACCGATTTGGAGACGGGCCCGGAGGACCTCAGATGAATAAAACGGCGCTGTAACGGTAAGTCCTTTTCTTGCCAAATAACTAATCTGAGTTCCCACGTGTCCCGGATCCTGTGTGTCGGTGAGTGAAGATTAGTGCTGCATATGTTATAATAATCGATGCCATATTATATAGTGTGCAAGAACCTGAATAGTATGTTGTCTGTAGTGGGGTGGGAAATGTTATACCTCATTCTTTGTCTACTGTCCATGCTGTCATTTGGTTGCTACATCTGTTATAGAGTGTAAAAAGCGGTGCAGAAGAGAGAGTTATTCTTCATCCTTAATCCCTAGAGTTGCGAGAGTGGCAGTACTGAGTGATTGAAAAGTCCTTGTTTTGGACACTAAGGACTGAGTAGAATCTGAGTAAGTACATGCAATGATTCAGGGGTGTTCGATAGAGGGACACAGACAAAGTGGAGTCTGTGGAAACCAAATGAGGGTTTTGCCCTGAGCACTACGCCAGAACATGCACATTAGAGATTAGTTCAATGAAAACAGAGTGACTGTTTGGGAGGTCCCACTAGGTGAGTCAAAAGTGACCCTCTATTGTCTTAATTGCCCTAGAGGAGTGGGATGCTCACGGCTGACTGGCCATCAGCTATTATGGGGGAGGGACCCTCTGAGGTAGGGTATACCCCCATATGAACTAATAGGAATGGGAGAGAGAGAAGAAGATGCCGCTCAAGAAAAAAAAAAAAAAAGAGCAGGAGTTACCAATGGAGAATAGGCAGGACAGATACAGGGATAGAGGGTAACCAGGAAGTGTTTTAATTGTGGAAACCAGGGACACTTGGCTAGAGATTGCTGGTGTCCTAAGCGAAGGACAAAGGCTTTGAGTGTAAGGAAATGTATAGTGAGCATCCATTGACAGTCCAGCTAAAGGGTTAATGTGCTTGGCACTTAGCATTGTGTTGTTAGTTTGTTGGTTAGTGGAAAGTGGAAACATGATATGTTTTGTAGTGAGGATACTGCAGGTTAAGTGTAGGTATGTGTATACACATATGTGTGTATATAGGCTTGGGGGTGGACATTAAGTTATTTCTAGAATGTCTATAGTGTCCTTTTATTCAGGAAAGGTTTCCCATTTTGAGAATGCTCCTCTCATGGTAATGTTTTTAAAATTGGATAAATGGCATAAATATGAGATCAACATTATTATGTTTATTTTATAGTAATATGCAAATTGGTAAGAAGATGAAGGCAACTATTTACATGTTTTGGTTTGTTTTCTCCTCAATATTTAGCTGTGCGGGAATTATAACTAACTCTGTGCCTATTTGTAGGAATAAGATTTGGCCGTCCCAAGAGAATAAGTGATATCACGGTACAAAATATATGAAAATTTTTATTTTAGTTCAGACAAGTTCTTTTTGATTTAATTGACATTTGTTTTGTTCTGTCTGGAGCTCCAGTGTGACGTTGCATGTTTGTATGGAAGGTTCAGAAAAGTGAATGGGCCCATATATGTGTGTCAGTTATATGTACAAGTTACATGTGTCTGCTATGTGTACATGTTCTGTTTGTCCATGTCTGTATTGTTACATTTTCAGTCTCCACAGCAAGCAGATATTGAATGCTGATAACCACAGAGGGTGGTGACAAGTAGATATGAAAGGGAGGCATAAAAGTTCTTTCCATTGTTGAATATATATGTGTGTTCTGGTGTAAATGAGATGTACTTGATATACCATGTACATGTATTATGTACTCAGTGTGTATTGGTGCGTATGTGTATCAAATGTATCACATGGGCTTTACACTTGTAACATAAATATTTGTTATGGGTTTATACTATAAATCCATGAATGTTAACAATCGGGATTTATTGTGTGAAAAAGTTATTCAGATGTTCTTTCTGATATGGGATTAGGCCCCATAGGGGTAGGCAATACATGTGAACTATCTTGCCACAAGGGGCACAGAACGCCCCTAATATGTACACGCAGGTAAAGATAAATTGCAGTTCTACAAAGTTAAAGTGGTGTTTCTGGGTCATTGTTTGCTACAAGGTGTTAGATAGCTGTGTAAGTAGATCAGAAGTCACTCACATATCTGCTCTGTAATTTAAGGCTTCCGCCTTCTCTGCTGATATATGTTGAGTATTTACTTACCTTAATGAATTTTTGGAGTGTTTAGAAGTTTTAGAGAACTGAATTTACTTGGGATTGTATAAATAAGTCTGCTGGGATATGTAGTACTACAGCTATGACAAGTGTGGGGAGAGTCAGCGCAGCTGCTTCCATGATAAGACACGGTTTACAAGGGGTGATAAATCTTGCATTGGAAACAAAGATGACAATGGCTGGATATCTCAGGCTGCAGTGTGTCTTATCTATGTCTTCTAATGTAAGCTTTGCATTCTGTGCTGCACTACAAGTCCCTTCTAACCTGTTAACAATAGTTTCAGGGGAGGAGTAAGGAGAGTCAGATAACTTAAAATTAATTTTACTTTTGCTGATTTGGTTAATAAATGATGAATCTATTGTTAACACTGATGAGAGTTCTTTTATTTTAGATGATTCTCGATTTGGGAATGATGGTGGATTCTGCACCAGATATGTCATGGTCACTGAATGTGAGGTAAACCAAGGGTAAAACCAAGCACAAGTAGAACCATTATAGAACTGTATGGGTCTCAGCTCATGAAGTTGAACTAGAAGCCATCACTGAGACAGGGTACAATGTCTGAGGGTAGGTGTTTGATATAGTGGGACTATGGTCCAATCTGGAGAGCGAGAGCTTTCTGTAGGGTCAATGTTAAGCTTAAAAGGATTTCCATGCTGTTCAGGTAGTGATAGACCCTGCTGCCCCCACATAGGTGGGTATAGTCAAAAGTCAGGACACACACTAAGGCTGATATGAAGGAAAGTAGAGGTAACTTGTGGGCAGACACTGCCACTAACCCAGTTGCAGAGGCCTAGGGGATATGCCTTACTGATAATTGGTCACTATACTCGACCCAAACCCCCCTTTTAGCTCTCTTTTCAGGTTTTACAACACTGAGGCACCAAAAATGGTCCAGGACTACAGTAAAAGAGGATGTACAAGTCCTGATCTCCGGTGGTAAGAGAATATATTTACTGAGTGCATTGTCCCCACTGATGGCATAAAGCAGTGTTTAGAAGTAGCCATGTGTGACCTGGTGAGCAGAGGATGGGCGGCTGCAGGATTTAACATCACTACAGACACTGCATGGCATGTGTTAAATGCAAAGTAGGCCAAAAAGTGAAAAGTTTCTCAGAGCCAGGCCCAGAGCCCTTGTACCCGTTCCAGAGATTGCAGGTTAACTATATGCAGTTACTAAAGGTGAGATGGTATAAGTACGTGCTTGTGTGTATAGTTATCTATCTTCAGAAAAGTCTGAGGCATATCTGGTGAAGAAAGCCATCACAAACGGGGCTGCAGATAGACGGCTACTGAAGAAGTAGTGTGTCACTTGTATTGGTATTTTCTGTAAGGTACCCTCCTGACAGAAGAATTGGCTTTAGCCCATGTCAAACTTTCTTTGGGGGTTGTATTCTTGGCAACTCCTACAGATGTGGTATGGTGTACTGACTGACTATGTGATGTATTGGCAAAAACATTTGACTAATGTATAGTTTTGAGTTTTCTCTCCTTCTCAGATTTTAAGTTAGTGGGCGGGACCTATTCATTTGAGCCAAGAGATTGATGTTGATAAAGAGACACGTGAGAAAAACCTTGGAGCCAAGATTTGATGGTCCATTCCAAATGCTGATGATAACCAGTACTTCTGTGAAATTTGAAGGAGAGCCTAATTGTATCCATGCTTCATATTGCAAGAAAGTCTCTACACACAAAGCGATGAAGATTCTCCTGATAATGCTGTTACAGATGGTCCTGACGATAAGCCTGCATAGAACATTTAACAATGAAGTGGGACAATAAGTTTCTTAAACATCATATGATTTTGATCAAAGATCTGAATGTGTCAGATTGTAGGATATGTACTCATAACTAGAGATGAGCGAACACTAAAATGTTCGAGGTTCGAAATTCGATTCGAACAGCCGCTCACTGTTCGAGTGTTCGAATGGGTTTCGAACCCCATTATAGTCTATGGGGAACATAAACTCGTTAAGGGGGAAACCCAAATTCGTGTCTGGAGGGTCACCAAGTCCACTATGACACCCCAGGAAATGATACCAACACCCTGGAATGACACTGGGACAGCAGGGGAAGCATGTCTGGGGGCATAAAAGTCACTTTATTTCATGGAAATCCCTGTCAGTTTGCGATTTTCGCAAGCTAACTTTTCCCCATAGAAATGCATTGGCCAGTGCTGATTGGCCAGAGTACGGAACTCGACCAATCAGCGCTGGCTCTGCTGGAGGAGGCGGAGTCTAAGATAGCTCCACACCAGTCTCCATTCAGGTCCGACCTTAGACTCCGCCTCCTCCGGCAGAGCCAGCGCTGATTGGCCGAAGGCTGGCCAATGCATTCCTATGCGAATGCAGACTTAGCAGTGCTGAGTCAGTTTTGCTCAACTACACATCTGATGCACACTCGGCACTGCTACATCAGATGTAGCAATCTGATGTAGCAGAGCCGAGGGTGCACTAGAACCCCTGTGCAAACTCAGTTCACGCTAATAGAATGCATTGGCCAGCGCTGATTGGCCAATGCATTCTATTAGCCCGATGAAGTAGAGCTGAATGTGTGTGCTAAGCACACACATTCAGCACTGCTTCATCAAGCCAATACAATGCATTAGCCAGTGCTGATTGGCCAGAGTACGGAATTCGGCCAATCAGCGCTGGCTCTGCTGGAGGAGGCGGAGTCTAAGATCGCTCCACACCAGTCTCCATTCAGGTCCGACCTTAGACTCCGCCTCCTCCGGCAGAGCCAGCGCTGATTGGCCGAAGGCTGGCCAATGCATTCCTATGCGAATGCAGACTTAGCAGTGCTGAGTCAGTTTTGCTCAACTACACATCTGATGCACACTCGGCACTGCTACATCAGATGTAGCAATCTGATGTAGCAGAGCCGAGGGTGCACTAGAACCCCTGTGCAAACTCAGTTCACGCTAATAGAATGCATTGGCCAGCGCTGATTGGCCAATGCATTCTATTAGCCCGATGAAGTAGAGCTTAATGTGTGTGCTAAGCACACACATTCAGCACTGCTTCATCAAGCCAATACAATGCATTAGCCAGTGCTGATTGGCCAGAGTACGGAATTCGGCCAATCAGCGCTGGCTCTGCCGGAGGAGGCGGAGTCTAAGGTCGGACCTGAATGGAGACTGGTGTGGAGCGATCTTAGACTCCGCCTCCTCCAGCAGAGCCAGCGCTGATTGGTCGAGTTCCGTACTCTGGCCAATCAGCGCTGGCCAATGCATTCTATTAGCCCGATGAAGTAGAGCTGAATGTGTGTGCTTAGCACACACATTCAGCTCTACTTCATCAGGCTAATAGAATACATTGGCCAATCAGCGCTGGCCAATGCATTCTATTAGCTTGATGAAGCAGAGTGTGCACAAGGGTTCAAGCGCACCCTCGGCTCTGATGTAGCAGAGCTGAGGGTGCACAAGGGTTCAAGTGCACCCTCGGCTCTCCTACATCAGAGCCGAGGGTGCGCTTGAACCCTTGTGCAGCCTCGGCTCTGCTACATCAGAGCCGAGGGTGCGCTTGAACCCTTGTGCACACTCTGCTTCATCAAGCTAATAGAATGCATTGGCCAGCGCTGATTGGCCAGAGTACGGAATTCGGCCAATCAGCGCTGGCCAATGCATCCCTATGGGAAAAAGTTTATCTCACAAAAATCACAATTACACACCCGATAGAGCCCCAAAAAGTTATTTTTAATAACATTCCCCCCTAAATAAAGGTTATCCCTAGCTATCCCTGCCTGTACAGCTATCCCTGTCTCATAGTCACAAAGTTCACATTCTCATATGACCCGGATTTGAAATCCACTATTCGTCTAAAATGGAGGGCACCTGATTTCGGCAGCCAATGACTTTTTCCAATTTTTTTCAATGCCCCCAGTGTCGTAGTTCCTGTCCCACCTCCCCTGCGCTGTTATTGGTGCAAAAAAGGCGCCAGGGAAGGTGGGAGGGGAATCGAATTTTGGCGCACTTTACCACGTGGTGTTCGATTCGATTCGAACATGGCGAACACCCTGATATCCGATCGAACATGTGTTCGATAGAACACTGTTCGCTCATCTCTACTCATAACCCCATATTAGCCTAAGTCATGTCATATATAGCTGTTTCTTTGACGCAACAGGAAATGTTTGAAGTATATAGTTAAGAAGATACCACCTCATATTTTAGGAACAATACATAGTATAAACAAGTAAATATCAGCAAGTTGTAGTAAAAATCTTATCTTCATTTTGTTTGTTTAATACAAAACATATACAAAAGGATGAGCAGACCAAGATATAAAAGGCCAGAACTATGATTGAGATTAGGTTAGAATACAGGAACATATGAGGGGAATCTGGTAAAGTCCGGCAGTAGACATTAGGTCACTGAAGTACCTAAATATGAATTCCTGTATTCAACCATCTCAAAATGGGGGAATGTTAGAGTCAAATCCTCCATCTTTGTATTTTGTCAGTCATCTTGTAACCTTTCACACATAAACTGTGTAAGTAAGTCGCAGCTGGCTATTTGTATATCTTATCTTCATGGTATATGGAGGTCACTGAGACTCATTTAGCACCAACATGACATCTTATCTCTGTTTCCATGATATATGCATATAGACATAGTGTAAGCTGTTAGTTCACACATAAGTGTTTTTGAAACTTTCTTTGTTTAAGGACAAAGTACAAAGTCCATTAAGCTGTAATGAGATGCAAAATACATGAGGCCTCAGCCAATAGTCATGTGCCAGGTTTATCTTATAACCAATCATTTTATGCCAACCATGTTAGAATAGTCCAACCTGCTCTTGTCTGTATTGTATTTAAACCACCTTTGTGCACCATTAAATTAGAATCCACCTTGATACACCAAACACCATGTGTCTTCGTGATTCTCCAGGTCAAAGATCGGCTGTAGCCAATCTTGGCCTGTTAATTAATTTTCCTTTACAGACAGCATATCTCTGGGGTATTATGATTCCCCCGACAGAAAAAATGGAAAAAGTTCACTCTGTTTGTAATGACTCAATATAATATATGGGTTTCACTTTTTCAATTGAATTAATAAAAAAAATAACTTTTTGATATTATAATTTATTGAGATGCACTAGTAAGTGTATTACACCGCATAGTTCTACACAAACTCTGGTCCCTCCGGGTGAATGTCGCTTTTCTACAGGACACCCAATATGATCACCCAGGCACTTTTATAGACCTATTTGGCATATAACAATCTTTGAAAAGGTGGTGTGGCTATCCTATGATCCCGTTCCTGCCCTTTCTCTATATTGGCTTCTCAATTGGACCTCCAGGGCTGTCACATTAAAGGGGCTCTATCAGCAAAATCATGCTGATAGAGCCCCACATATGCGTGAATAGCCTTTAAAAAGGCTATTCAGGTACCATAAAAGTTATATCAAACTGCCCCCCCCCCCCCCCCCCCCCCGTTTTAAAATAAAACCCTAAAACAGAATGTGAAAACTTACCGAACGTGCACGGGGGGCGGGCATTCAGGGTGCGCCTTCTTCTTCATCCACGCCTCCTCTTCCTCCGATGTCCTCCTCCGGCGCTCGCGAACTGACATTGCTTAAAAAAAATGGCCTGGGCGCATATGCAGTAGCATGCTGCTTCTACTACGGCTACTGCGCATGCGCCCAGGCCATTTTTTTTAGCAAATGTCAGTTCGCGAGCACCGGAGGAAGACGGGACCCGAGGACATCGGAGGAAGAGGAGGCGTGGATGAAGAAGAAGGCGCACCCTGAATGCCCGCCCCCCCCCATGCACGTTAGGTAAGTTTATCACATTCTGTTTTAGGGTTTTATTTTAAAACCGGGAGGTAGTTTAATATAACTTTAGCGGTGCCTGAATAGCCTTTTAAAGGCTATTCACGCATATCTGGGGCTCTATCAGCATGATTTTGCTGATAGAGCCCCTTTAAGCTAGGTCTCCTACATGTCCAGCCTATAGTTCTCTGCAACATCTATGCCCCTAATTCCTCCCAAATCCCTTTCCTCATGCGTGTATTGAGGCATCTTTGAGCTTTCCCAGATGCAGCGTTGCTACTTGGAGGAGATTTTAACATGATCTTCTCTGAATACGCTGACAGGATGTCTCTTGCTGGTACTCATTTGGGTGCCCCCCAGCTTCGCCTCGCCAAGGAATTCCACCCCCTCTTTAGGTCAGCAGCCCTATATGACTTCTGGCAGGATGATAACTCCTCCGCTTGTTCCTACATGTTCTATTCCCACGCCACATAGCACACACTACAGGATAGATTATTTTTTTTGGCATTACCCTAGCACTCCGCCTCCTGACCTGCGCAGATATTGGCCCCATCTTATGGTCTGATCACGCCACAGTCCAGGTCTCCCTGTCCTTCTTCCCTCTCCCTACCAGATGCTGTCACTGGCTCTTTAATGAGTCCCTCTTACACTCTCTCCCTTTGCATGAATCGCTCTGCACACATCTTGTGGACTATTTTAATACCCCCATCCTGACACCATAGCTACTCTCTTTCAGGACTACTATACTAAATTATAACCTGCCTACTCCTACCACCCCTCACTGGACTTGGGCTCCTACCTGGACTCCTTCTGTCTCCCCAAGATCCCGTCCTCGGCCCTAGATTCCTTGAACACCCCTTTTACTGACAAGGAACTTACTGAAATCCTAAAGGATCTCCCCAATGGTAAAGCCCTAGCCCATATGGCTTCACCTACTCCTATTGCGCTCTTAAAAACCGATCTTAAGCTTTTCGCTAAGCTTTTGGCTGATAGACTTAACGCTTGGCTTCCCTCTCTCATCCACAAGGACCAGGTGGGTTTCGTCCCCTGCCATCAGGGGTGAGACAACACCAGAAAGGTTGTACACTTGATTGACGTTGCCAACCGTTCGGTTACCCCCACTCTTATTCAAAGCCTTGATGGTGAAAAGGCTTTCGATCGCCTCGACTGGTTCTTCATGCTGGCCAGTGTGGCCACCTTTGAGAGATTTGGTTTCTCTGGGGACTTTATGAAAGCAATTAGATCCCTGTACTCTCGTCCCTCTGTGGTCGTAAAGCTTCATAATATGGCCCCCCCCTCCCTTTCCTCATCCAAATCGGACTCGTCAGTGGTGCCCTCTCTCCCTCCCCATATTTTCTCTTTGTATTATACCCTTGATGTCCCAGATTAAGTCTAATATAGATATCATGGGAGTTGCAGCCCGGGATAGAGAGTTTAAGGTTTCTCTATTTGCTAATGATGATCTTCTAACCCTCACTAACCCCCACACCGGCCTCCCGAACCTTCTCCAAACTCTTAGGGTCTATGGCAACTTATCCAATTATAAAGTCAACCCTAGCAAGACAGAAGTCCTCCCCCCTTAATATCCCTGATTTTGCGTTGTGGTTGCTTCAATGTAATTATGATTTCCAATAGAGAGACCGCTCACTCCACTACCTGGGCATTCAGCTTTCTTCAACCTACTCTTCCTTGTACTTAGTTAACTATCCCTGCTTATTCCTCAAGCTCCACTCACTCCTAGATAAGTGGCACCTTCTCCACATCTCCCTCATAGGACGGATCATGGCGGTTAAAATCACCCTCCTCCTGAAACTCCTTTATTAATTTGTGACACTCCCAGTGGCAGTACCGTGCTCTGAATTACTGTCCCTTCAAACGGCAATTTTCCAGTTTAACTGGAAGGCGAAGCGTCATCGTATTCCCAGCCCTGTGATGTTGGCTGGCAAATCTGAGGGGGGTCTTGCACATATTGTATTACTATTGAGGGTTCCAAGTCTGAGCTATTCGGTTCCCAAGAAATTTAAAAAACTTTGGTTGTCTCCTGTGCATCTGAATGCCTTCCTGTGGTCGCTCACCTTCCCTTGCCACCCTACTCCTGGGGCCTATCACCTTTATCTGGACGGTGTATATCTCTAGTTTTATGCTATCTCCCCTGGCCTCTCAATCCTCAATCTCTTTCTTGTAGAATCCGCGCAGGAAATGCCTTCTGCTAGCGTGCGGTCCTGGAGAAGGTTAGGTTTGTTCCGCATTGCTGATCTGGTCAATCCCTCACCCCTAGAGCTCAGGGTTTTTGACTACTTCATCTCTGTTCTACACTTGCCGACCAAATGGTTTCACTACCAACAAATTTCTCATTTTGTCCTGGATCAGTCTGGGTCACCTTGGGTATTACCCATGGTCTTTGAGAAACTGTGCTGTGCTGGCACCTCTACTAGAGAGCTCTTTACCAGTATCTAAAGGCTCCTGTCTTCCCCTAAGGGCCGATCCCCCACATCACAGAAATATGGTCAGATGGGCTGAGGCTTTGAATAGGCAGATCTCACCTGAGCAGAGGCAGATCATATGGTCCCAAGTGGTTAAGTCCTCAACCTGTATCATCTACCGGGACACCTTTTGCACTGGTATCATACACCAGCATTGCTCCACACTCTTAATCCTGTTATTCCCTCTTCGTGTTGGCGCTCGGAATGGTGCACTATATTTTCTGGGACTGCCCCATCCTCCACCCTTTTTGGATGGAGGTTAAACTCCTTACTGACACCTTCTTTGTGCAGGGTATCACGTTGGACCCCCTCACCCACCTTCTTAACTTGTTCCCACACACCTAGGTAAGAAGACGTCTATGCAGTTACTCTTCTTGTGCACTGCCGCTAAGACCCTAATTCTCCGCTGGAAGGAGGAGCCTGAGTTGGTTACTTGCATGAAGGATGGCTGTGGTCTAGAATTCTTGACTGCAACTCTCAACCACACTGTGGAGGTTTTCAATGCTATCAGATCACATTGGGACAGCTATTGCACTGTTCCCCCTCCCTTTCTCCCTCTCTTTGTCTTGTCCTTTGTGAATAGGTATGTGTTTTTTTTATTTTTTTTTTGCATTTTTCGAAAGTTTTATTTTGTTGGACTGTTGTGCCACATATTTTGTTTTTTTCCATATTTCTTTCTACATCACTGTATGTTATGTTGTTGAAAAATCTTAATAAAAGTCACAGTTGAAAAAAAATAAACTGGGGTGAGATGACATTAAACTTTGGGGGGGGGGGGGGGGGTAGATGGTGGGTGACACTGGTAGAAGGGGTAAACTGGATTAAGAGTGTGGATCAATGCTGGCGCATGATACCAGTGCATAAGGATTTTGTATAGGGTTTCCCGCTGGAAGGGGAACTAAAACTGGAAGCAGCCTAAGGGGGGGCAAGTTGGAAGGGGACATTAAACCGTAGGGGTAGTTGGGGGGAGACATTTCGGCCTCTAGTTGTCCCCAGTTTAATGTCACCATCCAGCAGCCCCTGGTTTAATGTTCCTGTTCTACTACCCCATGGTTTAATGTCACTCTCCAGTTGCCCCATAGTTTAATGTCCGCCTTTAGTTTCTCCCAGTTTAAACTGGGGCACCATGAGAGGAAGTTCATACTGTGGGGTGATTGAAGGGGAACATTATAATGTGGGGGCATGTAATGTAAGGGCTCGTTCACACGTGAACAAAGGGGCGGATTTTGACAGCGGATTTCGCTTCAAAATCCGCCCCATTACAATGGTGGTCTATGCAGACCGCCGGGCGACATGTCCTTTCTTCAGGCGGAAGCCGCGGCGTGCTGGGCCGGGGCTTCCGCCTAGCGGCAGCACCCTCCTATGTTGGCTCATTCATTTCAGCCGACATAGCTGCGACCATTGCTTGCCGCGTCTCTCTCTGTGTCAAAACCCGCGCGGGAGATGCACATGTGAACTGACCCTAAGGGTGACTGTAGGAGCATTATACTTTGTGAGGATCACACAGAGAAACGGATGGGATTTGGCGGAGTCTATTTAGAAGTGGATGGAGCTAAATTTGCCGTGTTGCGTTACGCACGCCGCGTATTTTGTCCCTCTTTCTGTCCTTTGAAATTTGGGAGGTATTCTGGGCTATGGATGGTTTTGCCGTCCACCTTCTCATTAGGATACATAGAAATAAAGAGAGAACTATCAAGTACAATAGACACAATAGTCAGCACTCAAAGGGGACATGACTAAGCAGCCAGGGCTTGTTATTGTCCGGTTTTTTTGTTTTGTTTTTTTCTTTTTAAACAATACAAACTTTATTAGCAGCAAGGAAATTTACACAAACACAACTGGAAAGGTAAACTCCGGAAGAAAGCCGGATGTCTCTCCTAAGCGCTGCGTGGCTGTGAGGGAGGAGCGATCGGACAGGAGAGGACCGGACTTCTGCTCGGTCTGTGTTTTTCACACTGTACCTCATCTGAACTGGTGGTGTCAGACGGTGACGTCACAGCAGAAGGCGGACGCTGGTGTCCTGGTATGTGCGTGACGTCAGGGCGCTCTCTTCCCCACGTAGATCCTGTGGAGCTGGCCTGAAACGTCACTGCCGTCACCGACATCACCCCCAGCAGCAGCAGAAGGATGCAGCCGCCGGGCCCTTCCCTACACCCCCATAACAACAATCCTGGGGACTTCACCTTCGTGTCATCCACCGAGGCGGAAGGTGAGGCCTAGTCCTGACACTTGTCATGTGTGCTCACCTGACCCAACACTGTGCTCTGTCCTTACCTGTACTGAAGTCATGTCTGCCAGCTCAGCTGTGTATATATGTGTATATAGATATGTGTGTGTGTGCCCCGTGTGTTGTCTGCTTGCTAGTTCCTGCTCTCTACAAAGGCTTAGTTCCGTGTTTATATGCTGTGGTATATATACTGTTGTATCTATGCTGTGTATATGTGTCTGTATATATATATATATATATATATATATATATGTGTGTGTGCCCCGTGTGTTGTCTGCTTGCTAGTTCCTGCTCTCTACAAAGGCTTAGTTCCGTGTATATATGCTGTGGTATATATACTGTTGTATATATGCTGTGTATATGTGTCTGTGTGTATATACACTCACCGGCCACTTTATTAGGTACACCATGCTAG
Organism: Leptodactylus fuscus; assembly: GCF_031893055.1. Classification (NCBI taxonomy): domain Eukaryota; kingdom Metazoa; phylum Chordata; class Amphibia; order Anura; family Leptodactylidae; genus Leptodactylus; species Leptodactylus fuscus. The sequence goes on from NC_134267.1 coordinate 45,055,823, forward strand.
TAACGGGTTGGACCCCCTTTTGCCTTCAGAACTGCCTCAATTCTTTGTGGCATAGATTCAACAAGGTGCTGGAAGCATTCCTCAGTGATTTTGGTCCATATTGACATGATGGCATCACACAGTTGCCGCAGATTTGTCGGCTGCACATCCATGATGCGAATCTCCCGTTCCACCACATCCCAAAGATGCTCTATTGGATTGAGATCTGGTGACTGTGGAGGCCATTGGAGTACAGTGAACTCATTGTCATGTTCAAGAAACCAGTCTGAGATGATTCCAGCTTTATGACATGGCGCATTATCCTGCTGAAAGTAGCCATCAGATGTTGGGTACATTGTGGTCATAAAGGGATGGACATGGTCAGCAACAATACTCAGGTAGGCTTTGGCGTTGCAACGATGCTCAATTGGTACCAAGGGGCCCAAAGAGTGCCAAGAAAATATTCCCCACACCATGACACCACCACCACCAGCCTGAACCGTTGATACAAGGCAGGATGGATCCATGCTTTCATGTTGTTGACGCCAAATTCTGACCCTACCATCCGAATGTCGCAGCAGAAATCGAGACTCATCAGACCAGGCAACGTTTTTCCAATCTTCAATTGTCCGATTTCGATGAGCTTGTGCAAATTGTAGCCTCAGTTTCCTGTTCTTAGCTGAAAGGAGTGGCACCCGGTGTGGTCTTCTGCTGCTGTAGCCCATCTGCCTCAAAGTTCGACGTACTGTGCGTTCAGAGATGCTCTTCTGGCTACCTTGGTTGTAACGGGTGGCTATTTGAGTCACTGTTGCCTTTCTATCAGCTCAAACCAGTCTGGCCATTCTCCTCTGACCTCTGGCATCAACAACGCATTTCCGCCCACAGAACTGCCGCTCACTGGATGTTTTTTCTTTTTCGGACCATTCTCTGTAAACCCTAGAGATGGTTGTGCGTGAAAATCCCAGTAGATCAGCAGTTTCTGAAATACTCAGACCAGCCCTTCTGGCACCAACAACCATGCCACGTTCAAAGGCACTCAAATCACCTTTCTTCCCCATACTGATGCTTGGTTTGAACTGCAGGAGATTGTCTTGACCATGTCTACATGCCTAAATGCACTGAGTTGCCGCCATGTGATTGGCTGATTAGAAATTAAGTGTTAACGAGCAGTTGGACAGGTGTACCTAATAAAGTGGCCGGTGAGTGTATATGTGTGTGCGCCCTGTGTGTTGTCTGCTTGCTAGTTCCTGCTTTCTACAAAGGCTTAGTTCCGTGTATATATGCTGTGGTATATATACTGTTGTATATATGCTGTATATGTCCTAGTAGCTCCAGTACAACCACATTGTTATGTGCTGTGTTGTCACTCACCGTCTGTATACACTATATCTACATAAGGAGTCTAATGGCGCTCTCTGCTGCCTCCCAAAAACTGAGCAGAAGGGGCTTCCTGTGTTGTTGGAGAAATAAAGAAGCTTTAACTACCTGGTTGTGGTTAGACATGGCTGCAGGCAGCTGGACCTGTGCCTGTAAAAAGAAAACCATGGCAGTAACCCAGTGGCAAAAATACATGTCAGATTATACTGATGTAGATCTCTGCTGTGTGAACATAGTCGTAGAGGTCAATGAACAATGCAAGAATGTAAGAAGGAACCTACAAGTGTGATTCTATCAGGAGTGGCCTGTATATTGTCACTAGCAGTATATGTCTTGTGTAGTTAGAAGCTCTGGGGATAGTCATCTTCAGTGTTATCGAGTTTTGTTTTTTTCGTGTACCGCTTCTATTGTGTTTACTGTAAGGCTACATCTATGAACTGTCTCCTTCTGTCTCTACCCCCTTCCCCCATAGACTGTAAGCCCTCGCGGGCAGGGCCCTCTACCCCACTGTGCCAGTCGGTCATTGTTAGTATTATATCTACCTGTATAATTTGTGTATTGTATGTAACCCCCAAATGTAAAGCACCATGGAATTAATGGTGCTATATAAATAAACAATAATAATAGATCTACTTATCAGTTTTTGCTACAAATCACAACACAACTTCTTCACTCATGTGAAAGGAGTTGTATTGCGACTCCCTAGTGTGCTGCAAATGCAACTTCAACTTGTAAAAAGTTGAATATTGCTTGACCTTTTTGCGTCTTGAAGTTATGATCACAGCGTACTAGGGGTCGTGATGCAACTCCTTTCAATAACATGCGTGAAGGAGTCTTAGAGTAACTCTATGATTTTTGGCCGTGGAACAGGAGTCAAAGCCAAAATTATTGTGCAGCCTTACCTTTTAAAGGGAGTCTGTCATCAGAACTCAGCCCTACAGATATAGGATAGGGTCATGTGAGTTAAATGATGCTTTCCCCTTGTGAGTCGGCGCCTCTGTCGCTAGGATATTGCTGTTTTTTTTTTTTGTTGAATATGCAAATAAATAATGTTGCCCCAAAGAGGTAAGCGACAACGTCCTCATTGCTCTGAAGAGCTCATTTTAATTAAAGAAGTAATGTGTACAGTATCCATACTGGTAGAAAATTTAGGGCATATTGCTGGCGCCCCAACGATTCTAAGACCCCATGCACACGACCAAGTGTGCTTCCAATGTGGGGCTGAGTTTGCAGTGGAATGCTCTTGGAGTGTCATCAGATTGCATTTCGTGATGCACTCCCCTCTATGGGGGGTTCTGATTCATTTCTTCCGATAACACATATTATTATAGAGCAGTTCCTATCATGCTCTGTTATCGGAACACAATACATTGGTAGCCTCCATAGAGGTGACTGGCAACATGAAATGTATCACTCTGCCCTACATCAGAAGCACATTTGGTCGTGTGTATGGGCCCTAACAGTGAAGGGGCTCCAGTGCTGATTCAGCTGCCCCTTCACGGTCTTTACATGCACTCCAGTGCCCGACCACCCACTGCGTAGGGAAACACCGTGAAGGCGCCACAGCACTAAATCAGCCCTTTGTTCTTAGGGGTGGAGGTCCAATTGGTCAGAACCGTATCTATTGATACGTCATTACTGCTGTAATTGACAGAATGCATTGATGTGGCCACTAGAGATGAGCGAGTAGTATTCGTTCGAATATCGAATCCTATTATAGTCTATAGGAAAAAACGGGAATGTTGTTCCAGTTTCTATGGAAACCAAAGTTCGACACCTTGGATCCTCCAAGTTCCGGAAGTAGCAGGACGAGGAGCACGAGGAGGTTTTTGCATTGAATTCAATGGATTTTTCCTGTGAGGTATTCGACCGATACGAGTATTTAATCGAATACTACTCGTTCATCTCTAGTGGCCACATATATACTACTAGGAAATGGAGTTGAAGTGCATGGACAGGACAGGAGTAGCCGCTACTTGGAGAGGGTTTTTTTTTTTTTTTTCCTTGCTAGTTCACACGTAAAAACCTCCTGGCTTATTTTGGTCCCGAAAAAAACGCTTCCTGATTAGGAAGCGTGTTTTTTTTTTTACCTTGAGGCGTTTTTTGGAGCGTTTTCTTCAGCAGTTTTTGGTAAAAACTGGTTCAGAAAACGCCAGGTGGTTTTCCCCTCCCCTAAAGTGAATGGACTGTAAAAAACAAAAAAAGGTAAGCGTTTTCGGTCACGGTTTTTTTGCAAGAAAAACGCTAGGCATTTTTCGCCTCCCATTCACTTCTATTGCTTTTCTCAGGCAGAATTCGCCAGAAGAGAGGTCATATCTGCTAGCAGAAAAGCGAAAGCTAGCAGTCTCCATAGGTCACCATTGTATGGAGGCAGATTTTGTCAAAATCTGCCTCATTGCCCAAGTGTGAAATAGCCCTTAGTGTACGGCAGATGTTCCAGCTTGGATTTGAGCAGGTCACGTAGTTACAAGCTCTCTCAGGTCTCTGCTGTGTTAAACATCTTAGATCCCGCCACATTGTTCATGATGAGACATCTCTGATCATAGGCTATTAAAGGTGACTTCTCAAGTTACATAGTGATGACCTGTCCTTAGAATAGTTAACAATAGGTGGGGTTTGCTCAGGTGAGTGCTGCTTCCACCTCACTGGCCACTGACATCATCTTCATTTGTTCCATAGCCTGAGTGCAGCTCTGCCCTGTAAAAGTGAATGGGGCTGCAGCCATGTCATGTACAGCGCTGTGATTCGTATTCATTTGCCACAAAGCTTAACCAAAAGCTGCAAAACTGATGGGCGAGGGTCTCCTCAAAATATAAAGATATTTATCCCATATGGTACCATAACATGTAAAAAGAAAATATCGGTATACCCGAGTCGCCTTGATGCTTCACCTCCCTCCAAAAAATTATGTAAGCAAATAAAATAAATATTAGATGTTCCCCTGTGTGTATAAGTTACATTATATACCCGAAAAAGGCTCAAATTAAACTCTCAGTGGCCCTAGGTCTGCCATTTTCGTACTAGGCAGGGCCTAATAGGATACCTGTTAGTGTTAGGCTTTATGCTTTGTCAGTATGTTAGCCTTTAATAACTAGCAGACTGACAGATTCTTTTCTTGTGTCTTATCACAAGTTGGTGTAGGAGGCCAGGGGCCATGAGTCTGGAGGCAAAAGTCAGGGCACGTCCTATTCTTGTCCATTGTATAGCCTGGGCTCGTTAATTGAAATGTAAAGGTCTGTGGACAGCATGGCGATACATTGATCTAATTAACGTGCTATCCGTGCCATTTTCTAACGGCCCAGCATACGTTTGTGTGCATGTAGCCTTATGCTGACAGATATAGAAATATTTTATTGTATTATCAAAGAAATCTAGTAATTAAGTAATCTAGTGATAAAGTGAAAAAAGTAAGTGGAATTTTATAAAAAAAAAATAAAAAAAATTGCATTTGACCCATTTTATACCTAATTACGTTTTCTGTTAATCCCCATAATAAAATGCCTACTCTTCCTAGTCCTGCTGTATCTTCTGCCGATTGATGTTGGACCCTCTCAGATCACTTACTGGTGACCTCTCCTGTAGGAAAAAAAATGGATTTGGGTTCGGGCGGTTGTGTCATCAAAACACATGGCAATAAACTAATCAAAATATATATTTTTAAGTAATTCTGTAAAGTTATTGTCGCTTTTTTTCAATGTTTGTTTTATATTCCCGGCCTTAAAGGGAATCTTTCATTAGAGAGATTAGAAGAAAGGCTATTCTCCTCTTACCTTCATTATTCTGAGCCATGCCGCTGTTCCTGAGAAATATCTTTTCTTCCTTATGTAAATGAGTTTTCAGACAGCACAGGGGGCGTTCCCTGTGCTGTCTGAAGACTCTCCAGCGATGCCTCCATCTTCTTCTCTGCCTCTACCTCGTCACAGTCACATCTTCATCCAAAAGCACCGACTGTTGTTTTTATCCCTTTACCAATTATGGACATTTTGTGCCCCAGTATATATTCTGCAAAGACCAATGCTTTTTTTTACTGTATTGCTTTAGAGTTGTGAAAATTGCGTACATAAATAATTTTTTTTTTTTTTACCCCCTACACAAGTCACCCCTACTGCTCCTATTCAAAAGTTTGCACCTCAGTTTTGAATGGAGCGGCAGGGAGGACAGACAGCACATGCTGCTCCTTTCATTTCCGTGGAACTGGCAGAGATAGCCGAAACATGGCAATAAATACAGTGGAGGCCAAAAATAACCGCACCACCAGTGGATTTTGTTAAATGTATGTGATGCGTATAAATGGAGTCCCTGCAAGTGATATGTATACCTCCTACTATGAAAATCGACGGAAAAATGTCACGTGACATCATGTACAAAATTGCCAAATACTGGTCATCCAGGAGAGAAGAGGATAGAAATGGAAAAAGGCGAGAAATCATTTTCGCTACAATCATTACATTTTGTGAAATGGTGCGGTTTTTTGGCCATCACTGTAGTTAGGGGGCGACTGGCTCTGACTGGAATCCCTCTTAAAGGGGTTGTCCAGGCTAAACTTTTAAAGATTAAATCTGCTGGGGGCAGTGAAAAAAAAATCCATATTTACCTGTCCCAGCTGCTCTGTTGTCGTCCCGCGTCTTCTGGTTCGTTTGCTCTCCCAGGTCTCTTTCGGCTTTGTGCTGAAGCTGCTGATTGGCCTCAGCGGTTACGCCATTCAGCAGCCTCAGGAAGAGGACCCGTGATATCACAGGTAGTGACATTAAGACATTGACCTCAGCACAACGCTGGAAGAAGCCGCAAAGGCAGATGAACCGGGAGGCACAGGAGAACACTGGAGCAACAGGTGAGTATGCATGTTTTTAACTTATTTTTTTACTCCCCCCCCCCCCCCCCAGCTTATTTAAACTTAAAAACGGTTTTCCATTTTTGCCTGGACAATCCCTTTGAATTTTCCCTGCAACACCACTATGAAGGATGTTAAAAAGGAAATGGTTAGCAGTTCCAGTAGAGGGACGTTTGGTGCTCAGCCTCCTATCTAGTAAGGATGGTCCAAAGCAGAGAATCCATTTAATTCCATTGGGAGCTCATTTAATGTTTTTTTGTGACTTGCTGTTATTGGTGTTAACCTTTGACAACTCTACTCCAATTGGTTCCATGGGGAACCTTAATGTTTTCCAAAGGAATTCATGTGCTTTTTCAATTAGATAAAAATGGGCACTCACATACCAAAAAGCATTGCCCTGTACTATATTTACGAAAATGTGATAAAACGGCCTCTTTTGCTTTAATCTGTGCTTTTTCTCTTCACTTTGTAGACCTTAGTGGCTCCATAGCTGCACCTGATGTAAAGTTAAACCTTGGTGGAGATTTTACGAGAGAATCAACAGCCACAACATTTCTCCGACAGAGAGGATATGGGTGGTTGCTAGAAGTGGAAGAAAATGACCCTGAAGACAATAAACCTCTCTTGTAAGTCTTTGCCTAGGTTGTGATTATTGTAAGTATGTCCTAACTGTATGTATTATACAGTCTTAAAGGGGTGTTCAAGACTGGATATTGATGGTCTGTCATAGGATACAACATCACTACAACATCTGGGGCAGGAGGGGAGTCTGACACCCAGCTCTCCAGCAGCATGGAGCTAGAAGCAAATGGCACCGTAGGTTGTGTAGTGGTCATGTCATGGTATTGCAGCTCAGCTCCCATTCAATGTAACATTTATCTTCATAAAAGACAACATTTAAGTGTGTGGTAGCGGCACTACTACCAAACTGTAAGTCAGCAGGTGGCATAAAGGTTGGAGGTTCACCATAATTGTTCATTGTAGGACTTGAGACATAAATAGGCCCAGAATTACTAATTGTTAGTATGAACTTTGCTTAGGCAGACAGTCTGAAACTGCCCCAGTTTATTACACTGTCTTATGCTGGATGCTAAATATGGCATATCTTTAGACAGTCTAATACAAGTTTATACCTCCTTTTAGTTGACTTACTTTGTGATACCTTTGTGTAGTGGTCTCCCACTATCGTCACTCTCCTAATGAGGAGGAGGATGAATGATGATCATTTAGGAGAGCTGGTGCCGACCAGGGTCAGCAAGTGGGCAATTTTACCCAATAAACTGCTGCCTTATTCATGCTCCTGGCTGCATTTGGTACATATTCATGGGATTTCTATATTTTTGAAGAGCAAAATCTAATTTTCACTTTGTGTTTTACAGGGAAGAGCTGGACATAGACCTTAAAGACATTTACTACAAAATACGTTGTGTTCTTATGCCAATGCCATCCCTGGGATTCAACAGGCAAGTCGTACGAGACAACCCTGACTTCTGGGGACCACTTGCAGTTGTTCTGTTCTTTTCCATGATCTCCCTGTATGGACAATTTAGGGTATGTACGACCCCTTCATATAGGTTAGATATTTCCTGACACCTATTAACTGTTTTGCATGAAATGCCTTTTGCATTTCCTTTTGCCTTCTTCTTTCCTGTCTATTATCTAGTACTCCTTACCAATGTTAAATTACCATTCACAACAACCTTTCCCTACTTTTCACCCTTTAAGCGGACAATACCTTATAGGCAACACCTTAGATTTATTTTTTACTTATTTATTTTTAACATGTGTGTTCACCTTAGAAGGCTATATTACAGTTTTAGAATGCCTCTACATAAAATTCTGAGTGAGGGCTAGACAGTATCCCCCTACATGTATCTGACATTTGCCTCTTAATAACTATACCGTGGCAGGCTCAGAGCTATAATAAAAATTCTGCAGGCTTTAGGGGTAAAATCTTTCAGCGTTCCACGCTCACAAGTCTGCACAGATCTTGTTCTTGAATCCTAGAAAGAGTAACTTTACACTAGGCCTTGTTTTGTAATCCAGTTTAGGGAAAAAAAAAGCAGCTGCCCTACTGCATTACATGAACTCCATTGAGTTGATTCATTAAAGGTTTTAGTTTAAGATAGTACCAGGCTACTGTTGGAGACTCCAGCAAAATGTCTGGAGGACAAAGTCCTGCATGGCGGGCTCAGGCTTAAGTTTACAGACATAGAATATCGATCATACCCCATTATAGTATATGGGGTCCACCAGGCTCTTTCTGTAACAGCTGTTTTAGCAATCTGCCTAGTGTGAACCATAGCTTCAGACACTTATTCTCTAGCCTATCACTGGGGGATAAGGTGTGTTACGCTGGGTTCACACCAGCGTCTGGACGGAAACCTGTCATGCCAAGTCTGGCTGTGAGCGTTTTGAGCTCTCCGCGGCGAAACTGTTTTTTCTAAACTGGACACAGAGTACTGCATGTCCAACTCTATGTCCGGTTTAAAAAAAACGGTTTTGCCGCGGAGAGCATAAAACGCTTACCGGCGCTCACGGCCGAACACTTTTCAAACCCATTCAAATGAATGGGTTTAGAAAGATGCCGGCAGGTTTCAGTCTCTGTTTTGTGCAGGAAACGAAAACCTGCAGAACGGAGTGCTGGGCGCAGATGTGAACGAGCCCTTAAAGGGGATGTTCCACAACTCCTTTTAAGAGATTGTCACAAATAGACACTCTGCAGGGTGGGGAATAAGTGTCTTATCTGTATGGCTCCCACCACTTGGACCAGCTTCCTTATTGCGAGTTTAGCTGTAGTTTTTATTGATACTTATTTATAACCATGGATAGTAAATCGGATGCACTGTTGGCTTTTCCAATATGAGCCCCAGTACTGGACCGATATCTCCCCACTGTCAAAAGGGCAGCTTTACAGCTCCGTGTCATTGCTGAGCTGTAAGGAATGTACAAGTCTATGGAAGAGTACAGTCGGGGGTGGGGGTGTTCCTCACAGCCCAATGATGATGCTGAGCTGTAAGGCCCGCCTTCTGACAGTGGAGAGATATCGGTGCAAAATTAACGGCACCAATATCTCCAGCACTGGGGCTCATATCAGAAAAGCCACTGTTGGCTTTCTAGCGGTATATAGCACCACACATCTATGAGGACTTGATCACTCCTCTTTAATTCTATTTTTCTGTATACAAACACTTCCACTGTAGCACTTGTTGCCCACATGTGAATAAGATATAGATATCTAAACTTAGTAAAATGTGTAGAAAACAGTCTTACTACATTCATTTGTTTGTGTATTGTGTAAAGGTTGTGTCTTGGATCATTACAATTTGGATATTTGGATCATTGACCATTTTCCTACTGGCACGAGTCCTCGGTGGAGAAGTAAGTAAATATTCTTTTAATGTTCTGTAAAAGAGACCACAAAAAACATTTGGGGAGGGGGGATTTATATTTTAAGAAAGTACGCCAGAAAAGTGGGGTAACAAAAAAAAGTTGCATAATGTTTTTTCATATTTACGTAGGAATTAAATTTCATGAATTAGTGGATCTGTACTTTTTTTGTCTGACCCTGGCTGTTAGTTTCATGAAGCAGTCGGGTTGTGGTAAAACAGGAGTTGGTCGGTGGTTTTGTCTACAGACTCCATAGCCCTGGATAAGGACCTGGCAGCTAAGAATCCTAGGCTTGCCAATGTTGTGTTACTTTTCAGACCAGCGTGAATAGTAACACAAGAATTTTACCATAAACTGTAAATAAAAGGAAAAAAAAAACAATTTAACATTCAAAATAATACCTTAAAATGTAACAATTCTAATCTCTCCATCTGTCTAGATCAGTGGTTATAAACCTGTTGTACATGAACCCCAGGAGGTACTCCCTGCAGTCCCTGGGGTATATGGCATGGTTGCATTGCATCTAGGACACATACTTGTGCATGGGCACCATCCTTACTTTAGCAGCACAATAAGCATTTCCATCAGTACTGATGGGGGTCCTCATTGCAGTTACTTGCACCCCAAGAGTGGTGGGCTGCGTTTATCATTTACCTCTCAGCTCCTCATTTCCTCTTTTCTCTGAATGCTAACTGTACAGCAGGCCCCAAAGCAAAGAGAGGAATCATGGAGCAGAGTGGTGAGTAGCACATGCAGCTCACCACTGGTCTGCCAGTAACTGCAATGAGCACCACCGTCAATACTGCTTGTAAAGTAAGGATGGCACTCATGACCATGTGCAGATGTTTGTTATTAGCAGAGGGAACTGCATGCAGTGGGGGTGGGAGCACTGTGCGGGCTATCATCAGAAGGGCGTTTCTGACAGTTAGCCAGGGACGCCCTTCTGCCCAGCAGCGCCTATCGCGCTGTGCTCTAAGACTGGGGAGGAACACCCCCTCCCCTCCTGATAATACTCGTCTATGGACGAGCACTGTGAGCAGAGGGAGGGGACGTTCCTTCCCGCTCACACTGTACAGCGCGATAGGCGCTGCTGGGCAGAAGGGCGGCCCTGGCTAACTGTCAGAAACGCCCTTCTGACACTAAAGCGCTACGGCCCCGGGACCGATAGCGCTTTACACCGGGCACAGATCGGGAAAGCCGATAGTGCGCTGAATTCAGCGCACTGTCAGCTTTCCAGCAGTATATAAAACTGCATGTGCCCGATCTGATGAAAGGTCCTCTTTAAAGCTGAAGCCAATGTTACACTGACATGAACTGATGAAAAATTGCATAAAGTTTGGATGTCGTTTCATTTAGTTTTTTTTCTGTCTGTAGGTGTCTTATGGACAGGTGCTTGGCGTTATAGGATACTCCTTACTTCCATTAATTGTTATTGTCCCAGCACTTATAGTTGTTGGGTCCTTTGAAATTGTGTCCACGGTTATCAAGGTAAGTGGTCTCCACGTTACAAACTAAAACTAAAGGTTTGAAATACAGTTTTTTGTGGACTATAAAACCCATTTTTTTTTTTAGCAACGGAAAACCTTGCTAAAAAGTACTTGCATCTTCCTTGCCTAAACCTGGGGTGTGTCTTAGGCTGGTGTTACACGACAGTAAGTTTAGTCCGCAAATGGTCTGCAATTGTGGGTTCTCAATTGCTGACACATTGTATTCAGTGCGGCCTCTTACTCCACCGGATATTTTATCCGTGGTGTGCTGTGACCGAGGTCCGCACTGATTACCGCAGGTCCGCAAAGTCAAATACATAACGGCACTGCACGGACTGTCCCATAGAACTCTATGGGAGCGTGCGGCTGGACACGGACGTCTGCAGAATGAGTATTTGGAGTGAAGTTTAGTATTGCTGATCAGAAATTTGTGGACTGTAAAACCACTACAGTCGTTTAAGACCAGCCTTAGCCATGTTTTGTCACTAAAAAAAATTGCCAGCTAGTAGGGTTGAAAATAAAGACTTATGTCCTTCCAGTTCAATCAAGGGAGGGGGGATTTTAATGTTGCAGTTTCTCAATTTTTTTCATCTATAACGTGGAGATGAATCATGGAAATTTCTAGGGGCATGTCCAAATTTACATAAAATATGTAAAAATACAGTAAAAGAAAATGGGTGGGGGGTATAATTTAAATGTGTGATTTTGCGTATTATTAAATCAGCCTTATTGGTTTTGTTTATCAAACATCAGAAAAAGCAGATACAGATACAAAATTCCAATGTCTACAGATTCTTTGGGATCTTACTCCTTGTTAACATCTCCGTTTGGTAATACGTTCGGGAAGTCCGCATGGGGACCCCCTGAACAGACTACTAAATGCATTTGTAAGCGCTGTGCAGTAAAAGCACACAGACCCCAGAGACTATAATGGGGTCCGTGTGCTTGCCGCGCGCTGCCCGCACGAATCATGCGGACAGGAAAGTAGATTGTGAACTACTTTCCTGTCCACATGTTCTGTGCGGAGATCTCACGGCAAGCACACAGATCCCATTATAGTCTATGGGGATTCGTGTGCTTTCACTGCACACCGCTTGCAAATGCGTTCAGTAGTCCATTCCGAGGGGGGGTTCCCATGCCGCTTCCCCCGAACAGATTACCGACACAGATGTGAGCGAGGGGTTAGTGAAGATGATATTCAGTGGGAGCTATATCAATCTGCGTCACTATAGAGTAAGCTGTGGGCTACTAGAATTTGCTCAGGTTGCGATTTACACCAGCATTGAGCTGCAGGGACCATAGGAAATGAGCTATTGTGTTTTGCAACGTGCTAAGTTGTGCGGTTTGACATGAATAAGAATGACTGTGCTTTTGTTTTGCAGCTTTTTGGCGTGTTCTGGGCGGCGTACAGTGCTGCATCTTTATTAGTGGGAGAAGAGTTCAAGACAAAGAAGCCGCTTCTCATTTATCCCATCTTTTTATTGTACATTTATTTTCTATCTTTGTACACTGGAGTGTGAGAATCAGACGCCCTATTCATTTGGTACAGTGGTAACGTGTAATGCTGGATGGGTTGGCGAGAGGACTCTGCCTCCCAAACCTTTGGTGTGTATGACGCCTATGTGTATATATTAAACCCAGAGATCTTGTCAGGGGACTTATTCTCTATGGCAATATGGTGCAGGCCCGTCTGACATAGGAGGGATCAACAAAGCAATTAAAGCTCTAACTTTTTTTATAATATTAGCGTTTGTCTTACATTGAATCTGAAAGAATACCTTGAGCAGCATTTCACTGATCTTTTTCACCCCCTAAATGATGTATATATAGCACATGACTGTTATCAGATCCGAACATGTAATGTTCTTGGCATCTGTGCATACGCGCCAACGTGGATTTATTTTAAAATTGGCACAAAGAAGACATCTGTGCAGTTTGCCCTGGATGATAATAAGAAATTTTTAGTTTTCTTTCCGGGGTGACCTTCTATCTTTTTAACTCCAGTTCCCTATTGATAACTGAAACGTACATCCTATAGACTGGTTACAGATAAAATATTGTACCAGACTCGGCAGTTTATGATCATTTTAATTTGAGACCCCCCCCCCTCCCTCCCCCCCAAAAAAATCAAGGATTCCCATAACATGAGCTCTTTTATGTCTGACCGTGTCATTCAAGAAGATAAGTGCCAGCTAAGAACATATTCTTATATATTGAGATGTTCTCTGTTGACTGTTGTAGGCCTGTGCGGTGAGCAAACTCCCATCATGGCAGACCGGAAATCTTCTCTAGGGAAAAAGATCTGTTCACCAATTTTAAGTGTCTTTATTGAGCGATATTATATATTTTTTAAGTTTTTTTTTTTTTAAGTTCACTAGTTTTTTATGTCCTTTTTTTTTTTTTTATTCACGTACAAGGGAAGTGGGTAGAAAACCTGAGAACACGTGTATTGATGGAGGTCTGGGTCACTATTTACATGATAGTTTTTCTGCAGTTTGCACTTGTCGCACTGGAGCCAAGTCGTAGTTGCATTTTCTATTTTATAGGTCTTTATTTCACTTCACACTCGCACCTTTCCTGAGATAAAAAGTAAACTTTGCCCTTTCTGTAACATAGAAAATCTTATATTGCTGCTGAAAAGAAACAAAAACCGAGGAAAAAATATCCCTAGATTAAAGTGCAATTGTGTGGGACGGTGTACTTTTTGGTGGTTAAAGTTTTTTTTTTTTTCTTTTTTTTATCTTCTTTCAAATTATTCTGTAGATATGGTAAATAAATATTTATGAATGTTGATTTCAACTAATGTAACAGTTATCGATGTGATATTCATCATTTCTTTAATTCCTGTTACATTTGCAACTTTTTTTTATAGATTTAATTTCTGACTGAATACAGAAAAATAAACTGCAGAGAATAAATATGCCTTTGGATTGTATGTCTTCTGCTGTACATTTCATAAATCATAAAAGGAACTGTAAAGGTGGATTTAATACAACCGGCCAACAAGCACATGTAAGGCTGCGTTCACATGGAGTAACGCGACGCTCATTCTGATACGTAAACACGTGTCAGAGTGAGCGCAGTACAACAGAATCCCATTGACTTCAATGGGTTCGGTCTTACGCGTGCTACCCTTTGGACTCAATGGGAGGCTTTTTTACCTATTGCTTTCAATGTGATACGTGCGTATTACATTTAAAGCAATAGGTAAAAAAGCCTCCCATTGAGTTCAATGTGTAACCGATTGCTGTTCTGTTCAGTGTGACGTATAAAGACTATACTTATCTGCGAGCACCAAACAAAATGGAATTAGAAATAGATAAACAAGATGCACAGTCGATATAAAAAATAAAAAAAAATCCTGGTTTTACAGAGCATAAGGCTGAGGCCCAACATTGCGGAAACGTGGCTTATTTCGTTGCAGATTTTGTTGCGTTTTTTTGAGCCAAAGTTAGGAGTGGATTAAGTAGAAGGTAGATGTACTTGTAGCCATTCTTGGCTTTGGCTTAAAAAACCGCAACAAAAAAAGCTGCGTTTCCGCAACATGGAAGGCTGTGGCCCCTTGTTGCAGAAAAGAGTATTTTTTTGTTGCAGATTTGGCTGTTTTTGTTTTTTTTTTTCCAGCCAAACTTAAGGGGCTCTATCAGCAAGATCATGCTGACAGAGCCCCACATATGCGTGAAAAGCCTTTAAAAAGGCTATTCAGGCACCGCTAAAGTTATATTAAACTACCCCCCAGTTTTAAAATAATACCCTAAAAAAGAATGTGATCAACTTACCCATCGTGCACGGTGGGCGGGCATTCAGGGTCCGCCGTCTTCTTCATCCACGCCTCCTCTTCCTCTGATGTCCTCGGGTCCCGTCTTCCTCCGGCGCTCACGAACTGACATTGCTAAAAGAAAAATGTCCTGGGTGTATGCGCAGTAGCCGTAGTAGAAGCAGCATGCTACTGCGCATGCGCCCAGGCCATTTTTTTTTAGCAATGTCAGTTCGTGAGCGCCGGAGGACGGGACCTGAGAACATCGCAGGAAGAGGAGGCGTGGATGAAGAAGACAGCGGACCCTGAATGCCCGCCCACTGTGCACGATGCGTAAGTTGATCATTCTTTTTTAGGGTATTATTTTAAAACGGGGGGGGGTTGTTTAATATAGCTTTAGTGGTGCCTGAATAGCCTTTTTAAAGGCTATTCACGCTTATGTGGGGCTCTATCAGCATGATTTTGCTGATAGAGCCCCATTAGGATTGGCTACAAAAGGAATGTTTTTTGAGCCAAAGCGAGGATTAGATTTCGCAGAAGGGAGAAGTATAAGAGCTTCGTCTATATTTCCCATTCCTTTTGAAGACACTCCTGGTTTTGGCTATAAACACACCCCCCAAAAAAGCTGCTTTTCCCAATGTGGGGCTTAAGCCTAAAAGTGCTCTGCTGTGAAGAAAGGCGTTCCTGACTGTCAGAAATACCCTCCTGACAGTGAAGAGCTACGGGACCGGCACTGACTTTCTCATACAGATTTTTCCCTTATTCAAAATCCTATTTGAATGTGTATATTAAAACTAAATCTCTCCTGTACTTGAGAAGCCTTGCTAGACTATGGAGTGAGTTTTCTGGCTGTTTCTAATAACAACTAGCAGAATTCTAAAGGCTCTCTTGGACTGTAAAGCCAGATTCACACAGTAGATGTGTGTATTTTCAAACTCTACCCAGGAGGAGGAAGGTATAAAGGACTTCTCTACCTTATAACTCAGCTACTCTTTGCTTTGACTAAAGAATCTAGTCTGACTGTAGGTGAGGAACAGTAAGGGTATACAATACAACTTATCGAAAAACAATATATAACCTGTACAGTGGTGTGGTGGATATATACGTTAATGCACGGGTGTCAGACGCAAGGCCCGCGGACCAAATCTGGCCCAGCAATTGGGCCTCAGGCAATATTATAATAACAATAAAGATGGCAGCCGCCAGCATAGTGCCACAGTTGTAGATCTTCCCTACTTTTTTGTGCCCCCCAAATCCTGGTGACGGGCAGCCGTGGCAACCAATGAAATTGCAGCTTGTTCCTGTAAACATCGGGACACACTTGTGTGTGGCAGCAGGATCCTGCAAAGAAGAAGGTGCCCAGAAGGTGGAAGGTAAGTACTCCCACATACACACACTGAATTTTACCCCCAAATCTTTCAACTTCCCTAATAAAAACTACAACCCCCAGCAGCTGCTGATCTTCTCTATCTGTGGAACATCTATGAATAGATAGTCAAATGGTATTCATGTAAAGTTACGGTATTTGATTGCTGTGTGTTCTATAAAATAACACCACAAGATGGCAGCATTTTTCCACAAAAAATAAAAGGTGCTCAGATTTTCTTTGATTTCTAAATAAGATGAGAATATATGAAACTGTTAAGATCCCTTTGGGTAAAAATACACGCCCTACAACAAAGATCAATTTCTTCATAGGACACATGACTGGAAAGCCACCACTTTTAAGACTTTCCTTCTATATTTTATATTTGTATTAAAATTATGCATTCAATTATACAACAGTGCTATATAAATAGTAAATATGTACATAAGAAACATTGTAATATATTGTAATAAAGGGAGTCTGTCAGCAGGACAGTCTGTATCAAACTAAAAATCAGGATTTTATTCTTATGCAAATTAGTTGAAAAGAGATTTTGGGATGTCTTCTCTTGCTGGGGCTTCACTCTTCACTGTAGACGAGGGGAGATAATTTAGAGCAGAGAGTGTAGCCCTAGTAGCAAAAGAAACGCCCCTAAGGCCCTGTTCAGTTAATTTGTATGAAAATAAAACAATTTAATGAAAAAAGAGCTGCAATACAGAAGAAAGTCATCTTTGGAGAGTGTAGGAGCTGCCCTACAAGGTACTGGCATTACTTTGATACCAATTCTCCTGCTGACAGACTCCCTATAAAGAAATCTGTTTCCTCTTCCACTTATTAGGCTGTGGTCTTCCTCCGTACCTGCACTGGGACTATTTATTGATATAGAGCCTGTCTCCATATTCACTTCATACACATGGATGGGGAGGCTGTTAATTTCTTGCGTCATTCTGTAAAGTGGTAGAATCTTATCTTGAAGCAAAGCAGTGTTAAAAGCTCTGACTCTGTAAAAAAGGTTTCTTCTATCTACGTGAACTATTTATTATGAAAAGTTGTCTTATAAGTGGACACATGCATTAAAAAACATTGACAAGTTCATACAAGGTGTTACTCCAGAAGAAACTCAGTCTGGCTGACATGTTTCTGAACTATGAGGTCCAATGTCTTGCTATGTATATAGTGCCTGACCAACGTCCGTGGGATCCAGAAGTTCCAGACCCCTCTGACTACTTCTATAGTGATTGGATGGAAAACTTCTCAGCACAATCCACTCTATTGGCCTCCATTTCTCTCTCTTGGTTCTTTTCCTATCTTTCTCACCGATCATTTAGTGTGTCACTTGCTGGTGCTACTTCTCGTCTTCTCCTTGCTCTTGGGGTTCCTCAGATTTCAATACTAGGTCGCCTCCTCTCCTCACTCTACACAGCCCCTATTGGACAAGGCTTCAACAGATTTTGCTTTATCTGAAACTGAACCTTTCAAGAACTGAATTTTTTTTTGCCTTTCCACCATTTACTAACTGAACTAACCCTTGATATCTATATTTTGGTCCATCGTCTTACCATAATTCTGAGGCAGCGTGCTCATTGTTGTATTTAACATAGACTTTCTCCTTCAGCCTACATATTCATTCACTACCACCAGTGGCGTAACTAGGAATGGCGGGGCCCCGTGGCAAACTTTTGACATGCCCCCCTCCCCTAAGACCTCGACCAACCCCCTCCTCTGCATTCCTGCGCGCTCTGTTATGCCCCATAGTGGCCCCTGCACACAGTATTATGTCCCTTAGTGGCCCCTGCACAGAGTATTATGTCCCTCAGTGGCCCCTGCACAGAGTACTATGTCTCTCAGTGGCCCCTGCGCACACTAAAAAAAAAATAAAACATGCCCTGAAAACTAATCATTTTAGGCAGGCGTATCACATGACCTGATCAAACAATTCTACGTTTCCTCACACTAAGCTAACCTCTTCCTCAACCTGACCCCTCCATCCAGAATTACATCCAGAATTTTGAGGTGGATATTGCCTCAAAATCCTGACCAATATAGCCCGTGTGAACTCAGTCTAATTCTTCTTCTTCTAAGTCCTGGTATTTTGTAATGCATTGTATTAGTGATCAGGCCTAGAGATGAGCGAGTACTGTTCGGATCAGCCGATCCGAACAGCACGCTCCATAGAAATGAATGGATGCACCTGGTACTTCTGCTTTGACGTCGACCGGCCGCTTAACCCCCCCGCGTGCCGGCTACGTCCATTCATTTCTATGCGAGCGTGCTGTTCGGATCGGCTGATCCGGACAGTACTCGCTCATCTCTAGGCCTGATAGGGGCCACTATGGGGTATAATGCTGTGTGCAGGGGCCAATAATGGACATAATACTGTGTGCAGGGGCCACTATGGGGTATAATGCTGTGTGCAGGGGCCACTATGGGGTATAATACTGTGTGCAGGGGCCACTATGGGGTATAATGCTGTGTACAGGGGCCACTATGGGGTATAATACTGTGTGCAGGGGCCACTATGGGGTATAATGCTGTGTACAGGGGCCACTAATGGACATAACACTGTGTGCAGGGCTTAATAAGGGATATAATAGAGCGCGGAGGAGGGGGTCGGTCGAGGTCTCGTGCAACTATAAAAATTATTCATTATTATTATTATAGCACCAAAATATTCTGCGGTGCATAGCCTAAGTCTTGGTTTTTCTGCTATAGCTCCAAATGCAAAAAATCTCCATTGGATTTATCGTACACCTATGCTGTGAACATCCAGTAAGAAAAGTACCATGTCATTTGTCATTTTCAGCACTGTAAATTGGGGCGAATGGAGAATGCATTTCCACCCTTACTTGCATAGCATGAAGCCACTGCCCTGTCCTATAGTAATGCGCTTGATATCCCTCGGAACTGTTTAGTGACTTTCTCCTCAGGATTCAGCATTGCTGGCGGGAGACCTCGTGTGCAGACACCGTGCACCATGCATACAGGTCCCGGGAACCAGCAGCTGGCCCCCCAGTAACCATCTACACAACGCCCCCTGCTGGACCTGCAGCGCACTCCATAACCGGAGCCCTCACAGCATTGCAGCCACGGCTGGAGCAGTCACCGCTATATCCGGCGCTGTAGGTAATGTCTGTGGAGCAGACTCCCGGTATAACAACGTGCACAGAGCGGTATATACCGGCGCGCTGACTCCGCCCACCTCTCTCCCATACACGGTGTGAAGATGAAGGACGCACGGAGTGGGCGGAGCCTGTGAGCGCCCCCGGCACCAGCTTGTCCTGCATAGGCCTGAGCTCTACACACAGGTACACAGGCTGCGCTAATGCTCACGTGCGGTTCTAATGCGCTTTGTTAGCCCATGTTAATGACATCCGTAACGGCATGTAGTTTTCTATTTTTCCTCTCGGGGCGCTAAGAGACTTGCATTGACTATTATGATACAGAGTGTACCTTGTCCTGGGTTATTGCTACAGATCTGATGAGCTGCAAGGACAGCTATAGTATATAAGCCACTTCTATAGCGCCAACATATTCCACAGCGCCTTATAGCTTGTCATCATTCTCTGTCCCAAGTAGCGCTCTCAAGCTAAATGCCCTGACACTATGTCCTTGGAGTGCCCACAGGAAAGCCGCACAGACTCCTTGTTGTCCTGGATTCAGACCCAAGCCCTGCGCTGCAAGGACTAGTGCTGCTAACCACTGAGCCATGCTGTGTTTTAACCTGTTCCAGACCACCCGCTGCCTGTATACATCCCGTTGGTCCACTCTTAAGTATAACTAAACCTTCAAAAGCTTTAGATTTTTTGGCAGCATTTGTGTCATTAACCCTTTACTGACGTCTACCATTCTATTACGGTGCATGTATGGTCTTTAACTATGGCAGATGTTCCCTGGTGTCCACTGCGTTACATCCACTCCTGATACCGTCACTCTGTCTTTAGTCTCCTCCCTCACCTGATGCTTCCTTTGGGGGCGCTCACGATACCATTGTTAATGTCTGTTGCTGTCTTCCGTCATAGGATGACAGCAATGGACATTAAAGGGGTTGTTCAGGCAAAAATGGACAACCCCTTTATCTTTTAAATCAGCCCGGGGCTGTAAAAAAAACCCCATCATACTTGTCCCTGTTGCTCCTGTGTCCTCCTGGTGCATTAGGGCCTTTCTGCTCAATGGTTCTCCTCCGGAGTTCCGCTGATTGGCATCAGTGATCATGTGACTGCTGAGAACAATCAGTGGCTTCAGCAGAACCCAGAAAGAGATCCGGAGGAAGTCACCGGAGCATCAGAGTCAGATGAGTATGCATTTTTTTTTTTTTTTTTTTTTTTTACTGCCCCCAGCCAAATTAAAAGTTAAAAGGATTGTCCAATTTTGCCTGGACAACCCCTTTAAACTGTTGCAGAGAACGGTCACAGACTGATTCTGTGTCCGTTCACGTTGACACTAATCTAAAAAACATGACGCAAACTTCTGTCATGTTTGTTTAGTTTTGTAGCAGAAGATAAAGTCGTACATGCAGGACTTTATCTTCTGTTACAAAGATAGACAAACATGGTGGATGATGGATGATGGCTTCCGTCACATTTACATTAGTGTCAACTGGAACGGAAACAGAAACAGTCTGCGATCGTTCTTTGGGACAGTTTAATGTCCATTCCTGTCATCCTATGACAGGAAACAGCAATGGACATTAACAACGGTAGTGTAAACCCCTACTTGGCCAGTGAGTGTGACTTTAAAGGGATTCTACCATTAAAAAACTTTTTTCTAGGTAACACATCGGAATAGCCTTTAGAAAGGCTATTCGTCTCCTACCTTTGGAAGTGATTTCTGCCGCGCTGTTCGCTCGAAATACCGGTTTGTACCGGTATTCTAATTAGTTCTCTCAGCGATGGGGGCGTCCCCATTGCTGCTTGAAAACCGACTCCAGCGCCGCCTCTACCTTCTTCTGCATCCTCCCCTTCCTTCTTCGGCTTGACGTCGGACGCCTGCGCAGTACGCTCTGTTCGGCGAACTTGCAGTGTTGGCACTATGGCTGTGGGCATGCACAGTGCGTTCGGCGAAGTTCGCCGAACAGAGCGTACTCTGCAGGCGTCCGACGTCAAGCCGAAGAAGGAAGGGGAGGCTGCAGAAGAAGATAGAGGCGGCGCTGGAGTCGGTTTTCGAGCAGCAATGGGGACGCCCCCATCGCATCTCCTGCGCTGGGGGACGCTCCCATTGCTGCAAGAGAACTAATTAGCATACCGGTACAAACCGGTATTTTGAACGAACGGCGCGGCGGAGATCACTTTCAAAGGTAGGAGACGAATAGCCTTTCTAAAGGCTATTCCCACGTGTTACCTGGAAAAAAAAGTGTTTTAATGGTAGACTCCCTTTAAGACAGAATTCACGTGACCAGTGAGCTCACGTTCAAGAGTGGGATACACCTGGGAGGGGGAGCTACTTTCTTGTAAGTGTCACAGTGTAACTGAGTGAAGTCTAAAGAGTGCGGAGAATCATTAGAGTTGTCCCACTGTCCTAGTTGGTGGCCAGGCAGTCATGTGATCTGCCAAATGACGGGGACTGTATGAGCTGCTGGGTCTAAGAGTCCTAGGGTGCAGGACTACTCTACTACATGCTCATGGCAACAACAATATATGTCACCTACTGTACATAAAAATTATCAGAACGGAGGGGGAGAACTCTTTGTTATCAATAAACCACAAAACATGAAAAATGTAAAAAAAAAACCAGACACTTCACCTAAGTTTTTTGTCTCCAAAAAAGTTTCTTATTAAAGACAGATACAAACAATATAAATGGCGTACAAGTACAAATGATAAAGATCTCTACACACGCACGGGTCTAATAAATAAAAATTGTACATATAAGAAAGTAAAGAACATACAACAGGTAATAAAAAAGTCATCAAATAAAAGCAAAGAAATAAGAAATTGGGAGGGTAAAGTGGAAAGGAAAAGCCAAGAGGGAGAAATCACAAACTACATGAGGACAAATAAGTATAAGGTGGTAACATTGTCACATAGTTACCGCTACATGGACATAATAACATTCATAGAGACAGGGTAACAGCTATTCTCAGACCCTGAGGGACCGCCAAGGGCGCAAATACCTTCTAACAGGTCATATGTATCTGTATGAGTGGCCTTTGTCCTTTCATATAGCATGATATGATGACTCCAATGTAGTACAGTAGAGCGTACCCCTGGGGTTACACCATTGGGAAGCAAAATGTATGCGGGAAGCCATGCTAATACATTGAATCAGGCAAAAAACCTTATTATTAGCTCCATTTCTCCTCATTTTTTGTTCAGATTTTTAATGTAATCTTTGCATGTTGTTCTCCCGCCTCCTACCTTATTTATTGACATTATTAATGTCCATTGCAGACATTTGTCAAAGGACATGCTCCAGTCATGTTTGTTATATTACAGTAAATGCAGACATCCAACGAGGGGGCTCCGTATGCTTCTGTCATTTAAGGTCTGTTGCACTCATTCTGTGACACAACAGACATTAAATATACAGTATTGTGAACCTAGCCTTAGTGCAGCCACACAGCAGAGTGGCCATAACAAGGGTAGCAGTGATCAAGCTATCAATATCAGGGTGCACACAAACTACATGCTCCCAGGCCTAACAACGGACTGTGTTTGTGGTTACGTAGAGAGATGAGACATTGTCTTGAGCTTTTATCAGCAAACTGCAGTTAGTTAACCTGAAGATAGAAGCTATGAAAGTAATCTAGAGAACCCTCCCCTCCAGAGAGCAGTGAGTCACATCAACCGTCCTGGGTCAGATAATAGGCTGGGTGCCTTGGCAACTTTATGTAAAGAGCAGGAGGAATAATTTCACATCGAAGGCAAATGGTGCAGCATTTCTAAAGCAATGTATTTAATAAAACTTGTATCAATAGATAGGATCCTTGAAATGGTATTACCCCTTTAACTGATTGAAACATTCAGACTTATATCTGAATCTTGTTTATTGGTTCTAGCTACCTTTTACTATTTGCTTGGTATTGTATATAAATGAATAAAGTCATAATATGGTATAGGCCAGGTTCTTAAGCATAGTCTGTAAAATGCAACATGTCTGGTGACCTGTAGGGATTGTAGGGTTATAGGTTGGACTTGATGGACTAATGTCTTTATCCAACCTCATCTACTATGTAACTATGTAACTATCTGTTTTATAAATCACAGTTAACAAGGATTTTTCTTGTCCAATTCTTTTACTGTTCCTTCTTATACATTTTGCAATGACACATGTATGTTACAATGACATGTACATGTTATAATGACATTTGCATTATCTGTAATATTTTAGTCCCTAATAATTTCAGAGAATGGTTTAATGTATATATAACTATCTGTGATTAGCACTTAATACTTCCAATGTTGAAACCAATAATAATTTGCCTATTATTAATGTTTTATAGTGACCATGAAGGCGATGTTGTTCAGATTTGGCGTCGTCATCACTCTCAGTCACACAGACACTGAACTGTTAGTACTTGGATCAAGAGCAGAGATGGGAGCCTGGGATCCGCAGTTTGCCGTACCAATGAAGCCCACACGCTGCCCTCTGTCTACTATTGAGCCATCTCTCTGGGTGGGAGAGGTAGTGTTGGAAGAACCATGCGACAAATTTTGGTTCAAGTTTATCAAGAAAGAAGCTGGAGTGTTAATTTGGGAAGGTACTAAAGGAAATATTTGTAGTAACTGCATTTTTTTAATATATGCAAATCGATTGTATATGATTTGATTTATCTAATAGAAGGAAATATTTTCTGGACCAAGTTGTCAGGCACTTTGCACATCACTTTTGAGACAGCAAATAAGATCAGATGCCAACAGAGAGTAGTATGGATAGATGATCAGGGTGCTGTGGGGCATAAGAAATGAACCCAACAAACAAACAGGGAGCTGAATTTGGGTTGTCATAAACAAACAGGGAGCGGTGGGGGTGTAATGGATGAACAGGGAGCTATGGGAATGTAATAAATGAACAGGGAGCTGTGGGGGAGTGTAATAGATGAACAGGGAGCCGTGATGGGAGTGCAATAAATGATCAGTATAATGCTCCAATCATCGTATAAAGCATGCATCCAAATAATATATAGTATAATGAGGCAAATTTACACTAGGTTCACACTAGGGTTCATGTCTCCATTGTTCGGTTCCACATTGTTCGGGACCTGAAAGCCGGAGAGCTGCTTAAAAAGCAGAAATCTGATGGACCCGACAGGTAACTGCCAGTTTTATACTGAATCTGGCAGATTAAAATGTCCTCCTTGCAGGACTTTTCTCTGCCGATTTTAGATGGAATTTGCGCAAATGTGCACGTAGCCTTAGTAAATCTGAAATATCGTGCTCCAAGCTTATTAAATGACCCGAGCAAGGATCGAGATTTTATGAAGAGGCTGCAGCGGATGAAGTGCTGCTTAAAGTGCATGTTTGGTACAAGAAAGTTCCTTGTGCCAAAGTGCACCCTAATAGCATCAATGTGTCCCAATGACCTTATAACAACTGTCATACAGTTTCTGAATGCAAGTGCAGTACTGCAACCAGATAAATACAGTGGCGGCCAAAAAAAACGCACCATTTCACAAAATGTAATGATTGTAGCGAAAATGATTTCTTGTCTTTTTCCATTTCTATCCTCTTCTCTCCTGGATGACCAGTATTTGGCAATTTTGTACATGATGTCACATGACATTTTTCCGTCGATTTTGTAGTAGGAGGTATACATATCACTTGCAGGGACTCCATTTATACGCATCACATACATTTGACAAAATCCACTGGTGGTGCATTTTTTTGTCCGTCACTGTAGTGCATGAAATGTCAGATAGATTATACATAAAGCACTTGCAGTTAGATAGTGGATCTATTACTGCATGTAAAACTTGGTGATGAGGCAGATTAATGTCATTAATTTGCCATCTGGGAGCCTCATAATTCTGGTTTTCTACAGAATCATAAAATCAATTTAATTTGTATAAGCCTGCCCCCATCCCTTCAGCAGTGTTGTGCCACTGATGTCTGCGGTGTTCAAGGCGCTGTTTGAACCTTTGTTGAGCACGGGGGTGTGGAGGTGTGTGTGTGATATATATATATATATATA
Source organism: Leptodactylus fuscus (assembly GCF_031893055.1). Taxonomy (NCBI): domain Eukaryota; kingdom Metazoa; phylum Chordata; class Amphibia; order Anura; family Leptodactylidae; genus Leptodactylus; species Leptodactylus fuscus. The sequence goes on from NC_134267.1 coordinate 45,081,136, forward strand.
TATATATATATATATATATATATATATATATATATATATATATATATATACTTAGCTCGGTAGAAGCAGTGGTGCAGACCCAAACAGTCAAGGCAGACACAAAATGTGTAGCAAGCTTTTCCATTGCAGTGAATGCACTGAGAAACTTTACATTAACAGATGCGTGGAATAAAAAAAAACGAAGAGCAATGTACACGGAGCAGTATGTATTATATTACCGTATTAATATTCACGGATTATCTGCAGAATGTGTACGTTACTGTGCATTATTACACCCCATCCTTTTAAATTATACTACACAGTTCAGTGAGCCGGGGCCTGGGAGAGTCTGATATATTCCATGCAAGGCTTTCACCTCCTGACACCAGCTATGAATGACAATCAACAAGAAAAGAACAAGAAAATCGAGATTAAAATCACTCATAACCTTGCAAATATCTAGAATTTTGTTTTTAGGTGATATCGTTCTGCCTTAACTGTATCCTAATAAATAGTGAAAACATGGCTCTGATAAATAGTGGATTGCTGGTGGATTATTGCTTCTCATGTACACTTTTTTTTTTTTGCCTAAGGAGCTGTAGGGGTTAATGCTCGTTGCTAGGAGGCTAAAGGGGTTAATGCTCGTTGCCTAGGGGGCTATAGGGGTTAATGCTCGTTGTATAGGGGCTAGACCTAGGTCCACAGGGTGTACTGGGCACTTATGCTTATTGCTTAGGGGTTTCTTTACTTACCTGTAGCAATGTCAGTGAAGTTCTCCTTCATCCACTTCATACACGGCCTGGATCGCTTCTCCGGGTCCTCTTTAAGGCTAAGGCCCCACGTCCCATAGCCAACAAACGCAGTGGGAAAAACCATGGCAGAAATGCTTTGCGGTTTTTCTTACAGCACTTTTCACAGAAAGTGTGCAGGGTTTTCCTCTGCAGACTTTCTACTTCCATTATAGCTATATGGAAACTGGCAGCGTTTCCGTAGGTATAATTGGCATGTTGCGATTTGCAAACACACGATCATTTTTTAAATCACAGCATTTCCCTCACACTAGATGTGGTTAAAAGAAAAAAAAATCCCTCTATGTTTCACCAGCACCCTAAATGGTGCTGGATCATCAGGAGAAAAGTCTGAATGACCTCTCAGTCTGAGATATAAGAGGCAGTGGAAAGTGAGTTTCTTGGTGTTTTTCGAACAGCTATTAAGAATACATTGAGAGAGATCCTTCCCCTCACACCATTCGTTCTCAGGCTATATGTCTCGTCTTCTTCATGTTTCTACTTTTTAAACTATAAATAATAAAAGTGAAGTTTTCTATCTTTTTGCTTTGACATATCTAGAATACCCTATCTTGTACTCACATTTATTGAACGCTCTGATAGTGGTACTAATACAGGATTGACTTTCTGTTTTGTGATTTACATTCAGTCCCTATAAGTATGAATAGTGTCATAGTGTCTTTCTTTATCCTACTTTAACCTTCATTTTTTTAAATGTAGATTGTGAGCCCCATATAGGGATCACAATGTACTTTTTTTTTCTTTTTTCCCTATTAGTATGTCTTTGTAGAAAGGGAGGAAATCCAAGCAAACACGGGGAGAACATACAAACTCCTTGCAGATGTTGTTCCTGGTGGGATTCAAACCCAGGACTACAGCACTGCAAGGCTGCAGTGCTAACCACTGAGCCACTTGCATATTTAAGTACAGGTTGCACATGTATTTCTGCACAACAGAAAATGGTTTGGCATGTCAATGTCCCATTGCATTGATAAATTGATCGCTTGTTCCAATAGCTGCAAGGTGATTTATAGTGATGAGCACAAAAACACATCCTACACAAAACACAATTTCAGATTCCATTTGTTTGTTGAAATTCAATAAACACTTTTTTCAGTTTTTGTTTTTTTCGATGTGATTCATCAACTGGTTTGATTTTTTAATTTACTTTGACCTAAATAGAAGCTATTTTTAAAAACATCCTTTCTAATGTGTCCCCTCTTGATCTGTATTGCTTTTTCCATCAGTTGTTCTGTATCATGAATCATACCGCTGCCTTGGTTTGGGATACATTATTCTCAGAAGCTCTTTGTGTATGAATGTCTTATAAAGCTTACTATAAGCCCCATAGTCCGCCATATGTGGAGCATGCTGCCGCTCTTATGGTGCCCTCACAGAACAGTATATCTGTAGACTGATGATATTTTAATTGAAATGCATTGCCACTGTTTTCCAGATTCTTGTCGATCCCAAATGTGGACTTGTGCCCTTAGTCTAGATGTAAAAAAATACCTTCTGCAGACCAGATTTATGGATTACGGCTCTCTTAGGCCTGTAGGTTATTATTGTTGGGGAGGCATTTTGGACCTGACTCATTGTGCTTCAGGTACGCCTGGATAGATAAAAGGGTTTCATCAAATAAATATTATAGTTTGCTGAATGAAAAGTTATATAATTTTCCAATATACGTTCTGTATCAATTCCTAAGGGCTCATTCACATTTGCGCCCCGGGTCTCCGTTTTGGAGGTTTCCGTTTCCTGCCCGAAACTGGACAGGAGACGGAAACCTGCAGGCATTTTTCAAACCCATTCATTTGACTGTGTTTGGAAAGTGTCTGGCTGTGAGCGGCCATGAGCGTTTTGAGCTCTCGACGGCGAAACCATTTTTTTTTTAACCGGACACAAAGTCGGACATGCAAGACTTTGTGTCCGGTTAAAAACAAACGGTTTTGCCACGGAGAGCACAAAACGCTCACCGTCGCTCATGGCTCGACATGGTCTGCCAGGTTTCCGTCTTCTGCCGACAGAAGATGGAAACCTGAAAACGTAGATTGGCGCTGGTGTGAACCCATAGTTTTCTAGATCTCTGCTTGCTGTAATTTTTGGCATAGGAGATGGGTGGTCTTGTAGGGTTTCTTGCATTGAAGTCTGCTGCAATAACACGGGTACTGCATTCACCAGACATCAAAACAATGTCTGTCCTCTCTTAAAGGGGCTCTATCAGCAAAATTATGCTGATAGAGCCCCACATATGCATGAATAGCCTTTAAAAAGCTATTCAGGCACCGCTATAGTTATCTTAAACTACCTCCCAGTTATACAATAAAACCCTAAAACAGAATATGATCAACTTACCCATTTTTTTTATAAATGTCAGTTCGTGAGTTAGACGGGACCCGAGGACATCGCTGGGTAGGCGTGGCTGAAGAAGACGGCGGACCCTGAATGCCCGCCCACCGTACACGATGGGTAAGTTGATCATATTCTGTTTTAGGGTTTTATTTTAAAACTGGGGGGTAGTTTAATATATCTTTAGCGGTGCCTGAATAGCCTTTTTAAAGGCTATTCACGCATATGTGGGGCTCTATCAGCATGATTTTGCTGATAGAGCCCCTTTAAGCCCAGAAGTGGCAGGCCAAGAAAAATATCAGAAAGGCAGAGAAGAAGAATGGTGAACATAGTCAAGGACAATCCACAGACCAGCTCCAAAGAGCTGCAGCATCATCTTGCTGCACATGGTGTCACTGTGCATCGGTCAACAATACAGCACACTTTGCACAAGGAGAAGCTGTATGGGAGAGTGATGAGAAAGAAGCCGTTTCTGCAAGCACGCCACAAACAGAGCCGCCTGAGGTATGCAAAAGCACATTTGGACAAGCCAGCTTCATTTTGGAAGAAGGTCCTGTGGACTGATGAAACAAAGATTGAGTTGTTTGGTCATACAAAAAGGTGTTATGCATGGCATCCAAAAAAAACAGCATTCCAAGAAAAACACTTGCTACCCACTGTAAAATCTGGTGGAGGTTCCATCATGCTTTGGGGCTGTGTGGCCAATGCCGGCATCGGGAATCTTGTTAAAGTTAAGGGTCGCATGGATTCCACTCAGTATCAGCAGATTCTTGAGAATAATGTTCAAGAATCAGTGACGAAGTTGAAGTTACGCCGGGGATGGATGTTTCAGCAAGACAATGATCCAAAACACCGCTCCAAATCGACTCAGGCATTCATACAGAGGAACAATTACAATGTTCTGGAATGGCCATCCCAGTCCCCAGACCTGAATATCATTGAATATCTGTGGGATGATTTGAAGCGGGCTGTCCATGCTCGGCGAACATCAAACTTAAAGAGGACCTTTCACCACTTTTGGGCACATGCAGTGTTATATACTGCTGGAAAGCTGACAGTGCGCTGAATTCAGCGCACTGTCGGCTTTCCCGATCTGTGCCCGGTGTACAGAGCTTACGGTGCCGGTACCGTAGTGCTCTATGGTCAGAAGGGCGTTTCTGACCATTAGCCAGAGACGTCCTTCTGCCTCGCGGCGCCAATCACGCTGTGCTGTGGAGCGGGGAGGAACTCCCCCCTCCCGCTCCTGATAATGCTCGTCTATGGACGAGCAGTGTGAGCAGAGGGAGGGGGCGTTCCTCCCGGCTCCACAGGACAGCGCGATAGGCGCCGCGAGGCAGAAGGACGTCTCTGGCTAATGGTCAGAAACGCCCTTCTGACCATAGAGCACTACGGTACCGGCACCGTAAGCTCTTTACACCGGGCACAGATCGGGAAAGCCGACAGTGCGCTGAATTCAGCGCACTGTCAGCTTTCCAGCAGTATATAACACTGCATGTGCCCAAAAGTGGTGAAAGGTCCTCTTCAAAGGGATTCTACCATTAAAACTCTTTTTTTTCTAGGTAACACGTCGGAATAGCCTTTAGAAAGGCTATTCGTCTCCTACCTTTGGAAGTGATCTCCGCGCCGTTCGTTCGAAATACCGGTTTGTACCGGTATGCTAATTAGTTCTCTTGCAGCGATGGGGGCGTCCCCCAGCGCAGGAGATGTGATTGGGGCGTCCCCATTGTTGCTTGAAAACCGACTCCAGCGCCGCCTCTGTCTTCTTCTGCATCCTCCCCTTCCTTCTTTGGCTTGACGTCGGACGCCTGCGCAGTACGGTCTGTTCGGCGAACTTGCGGTGTCGGCACTATGGCTGCGGGCATGCGCAGTACGTTCGGCAAAGTTCGCCGAACAGAGCATATTGCGCAGGCGTCCGACGTCAAGCCGAAGAAGGAAGGGGAGGATGCAGAAGAAGACAGAGGCGGCGCTGGAATCGGTTTTCAAGCAGCAATGGGGATGCCCCCATCGCATCTCCTGCGCTGGGGGACGCCCCCATCGCTGCGAGAGAACTAATTAGCAAACCGGTATTTCGAACGAACGGCGCGGTGGAGATTGCTTCCAAAGGTAGGAGACGAATAGCCTTTCTAAAGGCTATTCCGACGTGTTACCTAGAAAAAAAAGAGTTTTAATGGTAGAATCCCTTTAACTGAACTTGAATTGTTTTGTAAAGAGGAATGGTCCAAAATACTTTCATCCAGGATCCAGGAACTGATTAAAAGCTACAGGAAGCGACTAGAGGCTGTTATCTTTGCAAAAGGAGGATCTACTAAATATTAATGTCACTTTTCTGTTGAAGTGCCCATACTTTTGCACCGGTCAAATTTTGGTTTAATGCATATTGCACATTTTCTGTTAGTACAATAAACCTCATTTCAATCCTGAAATATTACTGTGTCCATCAGTTATTAGATATATCAAACTGAAATGGCTGCTGCAAACACCAAAATATTTAGAACAAAAAGTGATTAAGATTAATAGGGGTGCCCAAACTTTTTCATAGGACTGTATCTGAAATCTACATAGGGCAATGGGAGGAGAGGCTCTAGTGGCAGTATACTGTATGTGAAAAGCATAGCCATACACTCTACGGATTTAATTTAATTTTACCTTATGCCTATTTGGTCTGAAACTCAAAACATTTTTTGCACAGAAAACCCCTTTAAAATATATTTATTCTGTTCGTCTTTTTTTTTTTTTTTTTTTTTTTGTAGGACACAACAATGTAATATGTCCTACTTTTCTGTCCTACAAAAAAGACCAGAAACTGATCAGGTGTTGGGTTTTTTCTTTCATCAGTTGGGCATTCATTTGCAACCATTTTGTAAGACATCTGTCAAGCAGTTCCTTCAAACAGAGGATCAAAAGGTGATGTGAACAGCTCCTTCCTTTGTAGACTACAGGGGTGCGATTAAGACTTACGGGGGTCTAGTGAGGAGGTCCGAACAATATAAAATGTATGACTTTTGTAGCTGTAATCTCTCTGAATGTCTGCCACTGGTCATCTGTATGAGAATATTTAGTTTCATATTTTGGTTTTGACACATACTTTACTGTATTATATATGTGCTATATGTAACCAGTAGGTGGCACCATTTACTTTCATATTGTGGTAGAGACTAGAAGAAGCCTCAGTAACAATATCTACAGTAACTAAAGAAGCTTCTGTAGGAAAAATAAAGTCAGCTCTGTCTCATTTAGGAAAATTTGGCCATTTTCACACATTTTTTTTATCAGAATTATGTCCATTTTATTTTTGTCAGTTATATAGAGCTGTGTACACTTACAGATGTGCTTTTGTGAATCTGCCCCTTGGGTTCTGTTGGCTTTTGTTTTTTCAATTCACTGGTACATCCCATTGGGCGTATACGCAGCACTAAAGTGCTGCAAGAAGAACTGCAGCACTTTTAAGAGAAAGTTCATGGAGTTTTCCTCTGCGGAATTTCTCTTAACATTATATCGATGGGAAAGCCGCCAGCGTTTCCGTAGATATAATTGACATGCTGCAATTTACAAAGCCACAACGGCTTTGCAAATCGCAGCGTGTCCGCGCTGCGATCTTTTCCGCAAAGTGGGGATGGGATTTGCATGAATCCCTTCCACTTTGCAAGCACTGTACAATGCTGCAATTTTTCCCGCAGCATCTCCACTGCAGGCAATAGTGGCGTTTACGCCCAGTGGGGCCCTGGCCTAGGGTAGGTTCACATGGAGGAGTTTGCCACGGCTGATCAAGCTGCAGATTTAGCAGCTCGAGACTCCCTGCTGAACTCCCATTCATCTGGGCCTAATCACAGCAGAAAGCCTGAACTTGGATACCCTGCGTCGGCATCCCGTAGTGGGGAGACAGCAACAACCCTAAAGCTTTGCTACCATGGTCAGGATTTGATTAAAGCGAATCCGTTATGGATTTTCATGGAAATATGCAGCTGAACTCAGAGGGAAATTCATGAAGACTAGCATATTCAACACCAGTCTTCATAACCGCAGTGCAGGCGGAAGAGCTGACTCTATTATAGTGAGGTGCGTGCTCCTCCGCTTGGTCATGTGCCTATACTTGTACCTGGCATAGATTTGCATGATCATTTGCACTACTATACCAGTCTAAATGATATTAAATGTAGCACAACTGAGGCATAAAGACTCCAGTTACAACTTTTTTTTACGCCATAAATGTGACTCCATTATAAATCTGCTCCGGAGACATCTGCCACAGATTTGTTTGCTGACAGATCAGGTCTGTTGAGATTTATGTGCACAGTTTGCTAAGAAATCCAGACAGAATCCACAATACGTGAACGTGACTTAAGAAAAAAGAAAAGTATTTCCAATTGAGTCCTTTAGGCTTCATGGATAAGGAGTAACTTCTTCATTTTAAAACATTGGGACAAGTTTATTCCATTTTATTTGATATTTATTACATTTCAATTTGTCTGTAGGAGGGTAGTATGTAACAAAGCCTTAACCAAAGCTATAACCATAGGGACAATGGAGCACTTGCACAGGGCCCTATGGTAGCGGGTGCCCCCTTGGGGCAGTGGGACGGTCTTGCATTTTTAGTGCAGTCCTGCTGTTCTGTGCTGCCACAATATACCATATCTCAAACTTAATCGGCATCCTCCGGGTGAGATGAGTAGATTACAATGGTGATGCTGCGGAGAGGGTTAACCTGAAAAGCGCACATTATACTGTAGGAGCAACCTGGAAAGGGGGCATTAGACATTATAATATAATATCTGAGGGACAGGTTAAAGTCTGCAGGGCCATTGGGGAGGGGGCTGTTAATGATTGATGAATCTGCTGGGGCATTTGCTAGTGTGATGGGCCACTGAGGGGCATTATATTATATGAGGGCCACTAAGGGGCATTATACCATGTGGGAGCTACGGACTGGGCATTATAATTTGTGCAGGCCAGGTATTTCTAAGGGATGCTAATGGGGGGAACATTTATGAAACCTTTGCACTTGGGCCCACCAATGAGTTAAAACGGCCCTGTAATGTAAAGTAAGATTTCAGTAGGGGGATACACAAGGCTTCAAAACACTGCATTCTGCTGTGGATTGACTAAGCCTAAATCATAGAACCCTATGAAAAACCAGTACAAGCCTGTACTCCTTAGGCCGGATTCACACATGGTTATTTTGGACCTTAATTTGACGTGGAGGCCGCCTCAGATTCCGGTCCAAAAAACAGGTAGCCGTGACTGGATGCCAATGCAGTGTACTGGCATCCAGTTGCAGCACTCGCTCCGGATTAGGCCCAAATGAATGGGCCTAGTCGGGAAGGAGTGTCTTCAGGAGGACGTCCGGATGCGGCATCCCCCTGAAGAATGAGTATGTCGCTTCTTTTTTCGGGAGCTGGACCAAACTGCTCACGGAAAAAAGAAATGACCGGCTCCCATTGATTTCGGAATCCGCCTCAAAATCCTGACCAAAAAACCCCGTCTGAACTCAGCCTTATAGATGCAAAAACTGCATTTGTGGTACCTATGTCGAGGTTTTTCCAGAAATCTCAATATAGGGATGCCATATTTCAGTCTCCATTTACTTCTGACAGAGAGAATCCGCATCTGATGTTTTTTTCATAAAGCAGCGCAGCATGGAAGGGGTAAAAACCTTCATACATGCAGAGTCCATTGAAGCATACCACACCGTTAATTGGATTCGTTTGGAAATCAGAAACCTCAATATGCCTTTGATTTCCATATAAATCATACAGCAAACAAACAGTGCAGTAGAGGCCTTGGAAGGATGAAGCAGAGAAAGAGGAGGAGATGGGTCATGTAGTCACATGCAGTCTACAGTATGAACTAGGACCAACGAGAAACATGAAAAGTTGTGGTGATGAAGCCAGTCATCATAGAAGTCACATTCTGTAATGTATCCTTATAGGGAGTCAGTCACCAGAACCCGCATATCAACCCAGCCCTGCAGATACACCAATATATCTGCAGTGGGTACTCAGGTTTCCTCCTATACCTACAGTGCCTTGTGTAAGTATTCGGCCCCTTTGAACTTTTCAAGCTTTTGCCACATTTCAGGCTTCAAACATAAAGATATCAAATTAAAAATTTTTGGGCAAGAATCAACAACAAGTGGGACACAATTGTGAAGTGGAACGAAATTTACTGGATATTTTAAACTTTTTTAACAAATGAAAAACTAAAAAGTGGGGCGTGCAAAATTATTCGGCTCCTTTGCGTTAATACTTTGTAGCACCACCTTTTGCTGTGATTACAGCTACAAGTTGCTTGGGGTTTGTCTCTATCAGTTTTGCACATTGAGAGACTGAAATTCTTGCCCATTCTTCCTTGCAAAACAGCTGGAGCTCAGTGAGATTGGATGGAGAGCGTTTGTGAACAGCAGTTTTCAGCTCTTTCCACAGATTCTCGATTGGATTCAGGTCTGGACTTTGACTTGGCCCTTCTAACACCTGGACACGTTTATTTGTGAACCATTCCATTGTAGATTTTGCTTTACGTTTTGGATCATTGTCTTGTTGGAAGATAAATCTGCGTCCCAGTCTCAGGTCTTTTGTAGGTTTTCTTCCAGAATGGTCCTGTATTTGGCTCCATCTTCCCATCAATTTTAACCATCTTCCCTGTCCCTGCTGAAGAAAACCCAAACCATGATGCTGCCACCACCATGTTTGACAGTGGGGATGGTGTGTTCAAGGTTATGAGCTGTGTTGCTTTTACGCCAAACATATCATTTTGCATTGTGGCCAAAAAGTTGGATTATGGTTTCATCTGACCATAGCAACTTCTTCCACATGTTTGGTGTCTCCCAGGTGGTTTTTGGCACACTTTAAACAAGGCTTTTTATGGATATCTTTGAGAAATGGCTTTCTTCTTGCCCGACATGTCGGGTTTTTCTGTCCGCTTGAGAAGTCGGACATCTTTACATGTGGACAGGGAAGGACAGGCACGGAGTGCAAAAGAACGCACCCGATGCCCATTTAAATAAATGACAGGTGTCATGGACACAGCTAATGTCCGCTCCTAATGTCCGTGCCAGATTTTGAGCAGACACTACCTGTCGGACACCGACGGTAGTGTGAACGCCCCCTTATTTTAAACTTTTTTAACAAAGAAAAAACTGAAAAGTGGGGCGTGCAATATTATTCGGCCCCTTTTTTTGTTTATGTAGATTGTGAGCCCAACATAGAACTCACAATGTTCATTTTTTTTGGAAACCCATGCAAACACGGGGAGAACATACAAACTCCTTGCAGATGTTTTTTTGCCCTTGGTGGGATTTGAACACCAGGACTCCAACGCTGCAAGGTTGCAGTGCTTAACCACTGAGCCACCGTGTGGCCCCCTGACTTCTACGTTCTTAAAGAGAGTCGATCTTTGGGGAAACATGTTTTAACTGAGCCCACGTTGGAATTCCCTTTATAAAGGCTATTCTATTCCTACCTTTACTTCTATTCTCCTCACTTACCGTTTGCCCAAAAAAGCTTTTTATTTGTATGCTCAGGGAGGACATTCATCCTGTGCTATGAGTACACCATCATTATCCTCACAACACTGCCCCCAGCGCTGCTTCTTCACGCCCTCTGCATCTTCTGCTCTTCCTCTTTGCATTGCAGCGGGTATGCGCTGTCGGCGCTACCACTTTGGGTTTGGGCAGAGCCTACACAGTTTGCTTGTGTAGGAAATAAAAGAAAACGGCTGCGAGAAGAAGAGAAGTAAAGGTAGGAATAGAATAGCCTTTATAAAGACTATCCCAATGTGGCTTCAGTTACATGTTCCCCATTGATAGACTCATTTTTAAAGCTTTGGGTCATTTGATCCTTTTGTTGTAGCCATCAGCTTAGTATCATGAGTTCAGCGTTGTACTAGCGTGTATAAGAACTGTTCTTCTGATAAATTAATGGTAAGGCTCTGTTCACATTTGCATCATAACTTCTGGTTCTAGCCGTAAGCAGCCACATTGACTGATAATGGGCTCCATTGGGGTTCCATCAACAATTTTCATTGTTTTGACAGAAAGAATTGTGTTGCATGCATTGCTTCACTTGCTGCCAAATGTGATGTAGACCCAGCTCTAACTAAAATGTGAACAGAACCGTACCCTGTTTATTTTTTAATGAATACCAGCAAGACATATGTGTTTACTGTTTCTGTCGTCTCTTTATAAACTGATATTTCTTCGCCTTATTTTAACAAGCAAAGGAAATTTCTAAAACTTTTTTTTTTCCAAGCAGCAGAGCCAAACTGTTGACCTTATTGTAGTCAATCATCAAGAATCTGTAATGTATTCTGCAATTATATTTATTTCACGGCATATAAGTGCCAATAATGACTGGATAGAATGAACAAAAATTTGTATGCACTTGGATAAAATGTAAAAGCTGATATACTGCCCAAATGGAAATAATTCTGCTGCGTTCTGACGTTACAATATCCAGTAAGGGAATAGCTTTGGAGGTTGCATTAGCTGCATCTTGCATACCAAGCGCCTTGTTTTTTTCCTCCCGTCCTTTGGGTACTTTTTAGAGTTTATTTATGCTAACACAATTACGGATTATTAAAAGGTTACATGATGCCCATCTTTCATATTGTTTGCATAAAGCATACACGTTGAGTTATACAATGGATTCCTCATTATAATGGTGTCCTGGACATAGAGAATCATTATGCCAGCCATCTTTTCCATAATTTTGTATAAGTAGAATTTACACATCTCTTTCATAGAATATGGAAGGCTGATTCTTATAAGTATGACAACAATTTCTAATACAAAAACTTAAAATGTAAACTACTTGGCATCAAGCAAGGATGGCATTTCAACCCATATGCATACTGCAAGTATTTCTGAACGTTGTGAATAACAAGGGACTTGCAGTACATCATATTGTACATTAATGAGACTTCTAGGTAAACAATTGTCTAGTGCAACTGCTAATATATTATAACTGAGATGGAAACTATGGACACGATCTAAATCATACTAGAGAATATATAAAGGCCAGAATGCTATGGCTGTCTTATATAAATATGTACATGAGGTAGTATAAGAAAATAGTATAAAAGAAAACCTATAACAGCCTACTAGTTTAGAAACTGGCTTAAGCATTGAAGGATGCAAAAAAGTTGACAGACGGACCCCTAAAACACCGTTTACTCACGGAACCCAATGGACCACCTTGACTATAATGGGGTCCATCAGGTGTCTGTTATTTACTTTGGAGACCACTTCAACGCAGATGTGAACATAGCCTTTCACTACCTCCACCATTTCTAGTTCTTAGCATCTGTTAATAGGTGCTGCTCCATTGATTCCAACTCAGTTGGATTTTTTTTCTAGCTATCATCATGCCCACGTGACAAACTCAGTTAGTTTTGATGCCTGATGTGCTCTTTAAAGGGCTATTCCCACATCGCATACTCACCAGTCTTCACTGCTGTAAAATCTTCTTCCTTCCTGGTTTCTTGCATCATTTGGTGGGCGGGATTTCACATGCAACCTGCCGTTTAGCTCCGCGCCCCAAATTAACGTGTAGCTCCGCCCACCGCATAGCATGATCCTATGTGGTGGCTGAAGGGCATGTGATGTCATCAATGGTCCTTAAACACTATTTGCACAATATTGGACTATGAAGTACAGGCAGGAGCAACTCCATTCTGTGTTACATACAGAGACTGCCTGTCTCTGCCATAATGAACACAATTGAATTAGCTAGCCTGATAACAGGGAGAACAGAAGCCGAGTTCAGAAATGAAAGCAGCTCCCCTCCTCTATCTGAGAGCAGGGAGGTAGGTCACGTGGTGCAGACACAGCAATAGCTAGAAACACAGGCTCGCTTCCTGCACTTAGCCCCTCCTTCCCCCTGAGAGCAGCAGATACATCACTTGACTTTTGAGCAGATAAGTCAAGGGCTGTTTCAACAATGAATTGAATAAAGTAAGATAGTGGACAAACAAAGCAGTTTTGCTGAAGCAGTGTATTTAGGAAAAGTCTTACATCCACATTAACAAGCAGTATAGATAGGATCCTTGTGATGGGACAACCCCTTTAAGTTCTGTAATGTCAGGTGGGCAGTGTCGGGCAGGGGGTGTGATTTAGAGCTCGAATCCACGGCAGCCAGTGTCAGAGCTCAGAATCACACCCCTTGTCTGTTCCTGCCTAACACCGCCCTCCTGACAGTACACAGTCTAAATACTATATCAGGCACCAAAACTAACAGCATTGATTGCTCAGAAATGGTGGGGGCTAGAATAAAATTAAAAAACAGCAGCACAAACCTTCAAGATAAAGGTAAGAGATTAATAGCCTTTATAAAGGCTATTCCAACGTGCTTTTAGTTTAAAGAGGACCTTTCATCAGATTGGGCACAGGCAGTTCTATATACTGCTGGAAAGTCGACAGTGTGCTGGCTTTCCCGATCTGTGCCCCGGGTAAAGAGCTATCGGTCCCGGTAGCGCTTTACAGTCAGAACGGCGTTTCTGACAGTTAGCCAGGGACGCCCTTCTCCACAGCAGCGCCTATCGCGCTGTACTGTGTGAGCGGGGAGGAACGCCCCCTCCCTCTGCTCACAGTGCTCGTCCATAGACGAATATTATCAGGAGGGGAGGGGACGTTCCTCCCCGCTCACACTGTACAGCGCGATAGGCGCTGCTGTGGAGAAGGGCGTCCCTGGCTAACTGTCAGAAACGCCCTTCTGACTGTAAAGCTCTATGGTACCGGGACAGATAGCGCTTTACCCGGGGTACAGATCGGGAAAGCAGTATATAGAACTACCTGTGCCCAAATCGGTGAAAGGTCCTCTTTAAAACCTGTTTTTTAATGATAGAATCCCTTTAATACTTTGGAATTTGGATTTGAGGAAGGGTTTTTTTGGGGGCATGCTAAGATCTGATTATTCTATCCTATGTTTCACATTTATTCTCTACTCTATACTTTGTGTTCCCTCATATTCACCATTAGTCCAGTCGAACTTTCTGTGCAAAGCACTGCTGGAAGAATCGCTTTGCGTTGCCACTGTGGTTTTTCCTGCAGCACATTTTTGCTATGGGATCTATGGGGGGCCTAACTAAAGAGATTTGGAGCTGCAGTATGATTTCACCTGTCTGATGCTTTTGTTCTCAGGCTGACAGCAGCTTTCTATCCCAGCTCAGAACACATGCACTCTCAGCAGGTCCAGGCATGGATGTGTATGGACTAGTCAGACAAGATAACTGTCAGTCAAAATAATGTAGTGTTCAGCGGACGACTATCTATAACGTGTATAAGGTGTATGGCAGCTTTACAATGAACCTAATGTCATCCGTAAATCAGATGAAACAAACATGGTTATTTTGTATGAACTATCCAGTAGCAGTGCCCAAATCTGACTAGAACATAGAAATTCTGATAGCGGAGATGCCTTATAGTGCTTGAAATGTAGAACACAGGAAACTATTTATCCCTGTTTCTGCTGTGTAATCTGCTTTGATCATGTTGGTAACAGCTGCCAGCAAAATCTCTTTCATAAATCATTTATACTTACATAAAAACTTCATAAATTCATAGGAAATCATACTGTAGCATTTATTGTCCACATATGTTCTTAACACACCAAGGATTACATCAGTGCAGTTTACTGATACCTATCAATGTACTTGCATATGATAGCAACGGGGCCTATAGCAGACCTGGGCAATGTACGGCCCGTGGGCCACATGCGGCCCTCTGACCGCATAGCTAGTGGAAGTTCATTCAAGGACCTGAGATGACGTCACCACAGCTTATCACCAGAATAGGCTATGACTCGTTAGTGGGAAGAGCCACACGGGACTGTGTGCTTGCTGCAAGCTGCTGGCAATGGAGGCTGCTGAAATTAAACTGGGGCAGCTTCAGGAGGATATTAAACCATGGGAGGTAGCTGGAGGGGGACATGTCTGCCTCTAGTTGCCCCCAGTTTAATGTCTCCCTCCAACTATCCCCACTGTTTAATGTCCCCCTCCAGCTGCCCCAATTTAATGTCCCCTCTAGTTTCTGCTGGTTTATACTGGGGCACCAGGAGAGGAACTTAATACTGTGGGGCAGTTGGAAGGGAACGTTAAAATGAGATGCAGCAGAGCTGAGTGTGCAGCAGGGTTCACATCTCCGTTGTAGCAGTGCTGGTCGTGCGCTCAGCTCAGCAGCATCTCCGGTGTAGCCGAGCTGAGCACACGGCCAGCACTGCTACAGCTCGGCATAGGAATGCATTGACCAGCGTTGATTGGCCGAATGCCATACAGAGTACAGCATTCGGCCAATCAACGCTTGTTCTGCCGGAGGAGGCGGAGTCTAAGATCGGTCCACAGCAGTCTTCATTCTGGTCCGATATTAGACTCCGCCTCCTCACAGATGAGCCTCCGGCAGAACCAGCGTTGATTGGCCAAATGCTGTACTCTGTATGGCATTCGGCCAATCAATGCTGGTCAATGCATTCCTATGGGAAAAAGTCATCTCCTGCATATCGCAAGCTGACAGGGATCCTGATGTAATACAGTGATTTGGGCTTGTTAGATGCCCCCAAGCATGCTTCCCCTGCTGTCCCAGTTGCATTCCAGAGGTGTTGGCATCATTTCCTGGGGTGTTATAGTGGACTTGGTGACCCTCCTGAGTCGAACAGTGGTTTCCCCCTAAAAGAGTATCTATTCCCCATAGACTATAATGGGGTTCGATGTTCAATCGAATAGTCGAGTATTGAGCGGCTACTTGAATCGAACTTCGAACATTTCACTGTTCGCTCATCTCTATCCAGCAGCCCCCATTGCCGGCAGCTTGCATCAAGCACACAGTCCCGTGTGGCTCCGCCTACTAACGAGTCATAGCCTATCCTGGTGATAGGCTGTGATGACATCATCATAAGTCCTTGAAAAAACTTCCACTAGCTATGCGGGCCGGATAGAAGCAGTCAGAGGGCCGGATGTGGCCCGCGGGCTGTACATTGCCCAGGTCTGCTCAAAAGTAGCACCTCTCTCACCTGGAATATAGCAATTCCCAGTAGGGGACTCCTCAGTGTTATTAAATCATTAGTTGGAGGGTCATGAGCACCATCAGCACTAATAACACCAACTGTTTAACTCCTTAGTTACCATAGTTAACAGCAACCATGGCATTTAAAGGGTTGTATAGTCGGTGCCCCTCCCATCAACACCCAAATGTTTCTGTGTTTCCATATAAAAAAAAAAGGGAAAAAAAACCCCAAAAATATATTTAAAAAAATAACTAAGTAAAACAATAACATCCCTTAATATGCAATTAACCCATTATTTATACTGCTTGGTGATTAAAAGAATTTTTTTTAAAAAAAATCATAAATACTTTTTATCCACATTGCCTAAAAAATCTCCAGCTTACCTGATCAAAAATGACCTTACACAGGAATAATGAAAAAGAGTTATATCTCTAAAAATATGGTGGCAAAAATAATGAAAAAAAATGTTTTTACTGTGAAAAGGAGTAAAACATACCCAAGTACACAAGTTGTCCTGCAGAATACAAATAAACATGCTATTTATCATGCACAGTGCATGGATCCAAATGTAATTTTTTTCCCATACCCCAGAGAAGTGAATCAATATCTTCTATATACACCAAAATAGCAGAGCAATAAAAATTCCTACATCCTTAAGGAATTAAAGACTGATCATGAAACAGTCATGCAGGTACGGGATAACTTTGGTGTATTTTCCTGTCCGCATTGATGAATGTACTGAACTGTGTTGGAAAAGGCAGATTTTACTGCATCTTTCATCCGAAGGCTGAATCCCATAATATAAGTCATTTGATTTTGAAAGCCTATTATTCAGTGTTATGTCTCACTTTGTAGTTCAGGTATGGCCAGAGTATGCTGTGTTCTTGGCAATTAATTCAGAAGGTAGGTTAATGACGCTTTGGGTTAATGTAAGTTAATTACACCTTGGCATCTCTCAGTGTAAATTACTTTATCAGATTGCATTGGTTATCAGGTGAGCTTTTGAATAATGAACCTTGTACTCCTCCGTTCCATAGGAGATGTTTTCCAAACAGCTTTTAGGTTTGGGTGACCTTGAGTGACTAATTTAATCTTTTGGTGCCTGAGGCAAGAAAACATTATTGACCTTGGTCTAGTTTTTGTTACCAATTTAATGTGAACTTCCATCAAAGCCTTCATTAACTTTTGTTATTTTTTTTTTATACATTTTGCTTCCTCTGTAAATGTCGTTAAATGTTTATAGCAGAAAAATTGTTTTCTAGGCAAATAATGCAACCAAACGTCTTTATTTTATTTTTGATTACCGTATATACTCAAGTATAAGCCGAATTTTTCAGCCCAGTTTTTGTGCCGAAAAAGCCCCCCCTCGGCTTATACCCGAGTCAGCAAAAAAAAAAAAAAAAAAAATATTTTTTTTTAAGGAGGAGGGGGTCTATGACCAGCCACAATATCAATGTATAGAACTTCCCATAAAATAGTGCAAAAAAAAAAAAAAAAAAAAGTTCTAAATCTCTCCTTTCACTAAAATACATACAAAAGTAGAAAATGACTGTGAAACACATACACATTAGGTATCCCTGTGTCTGAAAGTGCCCGGTCTACTGAATATAGGGGATCTGCAGTGCTCCTGTTCCATTGGGAAGGGGTTAATAGGAGCACTGGAGATACCCTATAGTCAGCCAGACTGAATTCCAAGTGGGGGGAAAAAAAACCCAGTCCTCAAGCAAAGGGAAGGGGCAGACAGACAACCAAAACACCCCTTTCCCAGCACCCAGCATTTACTGCACCCAAAAACTCCCATTTTAATTTTTGAAATTTTCCAGTAGCTGCTGCATTCGCAGTCGCGCACTCCGCTCCAGATTAAGCCCAATGAATGGGCCTAGTCGGGAGGAGGGTGTGCCTTCAGGCCGAATCGTGAGGCGAATTGGCCTGAAGAATGAGCACCTAGCTTCTTTTTCCGGGAGCCGGAACAAACTGGCTCCCATTGATTTGAATGGGAGCCATCTTTTTGGTCAGGATTTTGAGGCCATATCCACCAAACCCCCTGTGAACTTACCCTTAGGGTCCATTCACATTCACATGAAGGAAAATGGTGAGGAATTTGGTGTGTAATTTTCCACGCTGAAAAAAACCCTCCCATTGATTTCAATGGGTTCTGCTAGCTAGCACTGCTAGCTAGTGGAAAAAAAAAGCTAGCAGAACCCATTGAAATCAAAGGGTCCATTCACACAGAATTTTTTTGGCGAAGTAAAAATCCGCTTCAGAAATTAGGAAATGTTTTTTCCTCCAGCGCAGTATATGGACCTTGAAAAAACCACTAGCAGTTTTTCCACGTGGTTTTTGCCACTTCCACATGGATTTTCCTCCTCCCATTGACTGTGTTGGTTTTTGCAGGCGGAATCCGCCTGAAGGAAGCTTTTTTTCCGCTAGCGGAAAAAAAAGCTAGTGGAACCCATAGAATTCTTTTTTTTCCACATGGATTCTGACATGGATTCAGTGCCAAAATCCTCTCCAAAAAAACTCTGTGTGAATGGACACACAGAGCACATACTGCTGTGAATTAAAACCACGGGCTGCATGCGTGGGACATGGGAATGTTCCTTTCATTAAATGAATAGGACAGGAATAGGACCTGTCCTATCTGATGTGGCTCAGACTTTTGGCCCGCTCATGGGGCCGTGAAAATCACAATCATGTGTACGGGTCCATAGAAAAGAATGTGAAATACACAGATAGCACACTGACCCAAACCACAGTTGTCTGCAAGGGGCTTAAGGCTGGTCTTACACGACCGTAATGCTTTTACGGTCTGCATGTTGCTGATCAGCAACATTAGTTGCTGATCATCAACATACACTCTGCAAATGCCCGTAAACTGCCGCACTCGCACATAGAGTTCTATGGGCGAGTCCGTGCAGTGTCATGAATTGCGGCCATTACGGACATGTTCTAAAAAGTGCGGACCTCAGTTGCGGCCCGGCACACCACGGATAAAATATCTGGTGGTGTAAGAGGCCGCATTGAGTATAATGTATCCGCAAATGGTCCGCAATTAAAAACCCTCAATTGCGGACCATTTGCGGTCTTAAACTACGGTCGTGTAAGACCAGCCTAAGCTACATTTCTGCCTTAGCCTTAAGTATTTTTTATTGTATGTCGTATTCTGCAACTATAAAAGTACAAATAGGAACTTCTGTAAAAACCCACCGAAAATGAAGTCATCAGAATTTCACACAGACAGCTAGGCTATGGCAAAGCAGGAGTTCTCAATATAATTCCCCAATTGTTTTAAGCAAGCTGTCAGGCAGCATTGAGAAATGTCTTTATGTTTAACATGAAATGCCTGTGGCAAGATTTTCTTGTCTTTTTGCCCAGTTATTTGGTTAGCAATTAATGTTCACCGTCTCCTAATCACTTTAGAAAAAAATTGAAAGGCTTAGTGAGCTGCAAACCCAGATGAGTCTTTACACACCTCTGATGACTATTTGTTGTCAGCGCTGCCATTGTGTTACTTTACTGCAATTTATGTTTTATTTTTCAGCAAACATTTTATGTTATCATACATATACAATTACCAGTCTTGGACTTGCGGCACTTCTATAGCTTTATAAATATCTGGCCTTGAAAGCCATTAGTGTCACTGCCTCCGAGCAGATGATAGATGGTCAATTAACTGGAGATCAGTAGCTGAAGAATATTTCTTATTCATCTGGCAGAGCCTATAGAAACGAATTGAGTAAAACCGTGTCATGTAAGCTTTCAAATTATGTCTTCTGTTTAGTACCAAAGTACCAAAGTATTTCACTCTGAATTATGGCTATATTTTGTAGCCCAAAAGTAATGATCCTTATTGTTTGGTTGAAGAGTAGCTCAAAACAAAGTCATTTACAAGGAACTTATTATTGTTCAAGGAGCCAAATTTCTCTCAACTCTCATTAAAGGCACTGGAGAAAATTGAGACAAGGGCCAAAATTGGACAAAATTGGGGCAAGGGTCAGGAATGGTGTAAAATAGCTAAATAAGCAATACTTCCTGCTTCAAACCCCAGTAGAGATGAGCGAACAGTAAAATGTTCGAGATTCGATCTTCGTTTCCACTAGCCCCTCAATATTCGACTACTCGAATCGAATATCGAACCCTATTATAGTCTATGGGGGGAAAATGCTCGTTTCAGGGGTAGGCAACGTTCGATCAAATTATACTTACCAAGTCCACGAGTGAGGGTCGGGCTGGATCCTCCGAGCAGTCTTCTCCGTGTAGCGTCTCCGCGGCATCTTTTGGCTCTGAATTCACTCTGCCAGGCATTGGGCCTGGGCAGAGCCGACTGCGCATGTCCGCACTACAAGCGGGCATGCGCAGTCGGCTCTGCCCAGGCCTGATGCTTGGCAGAGTGAATTCGGAGCCGGAAGACGCCGTGGGGAAGCTGCACGGAGAAGACTTCTAAAGGTAGGAGAAGAACCAGCGTTGATTGGCCGACTGTATAGCATTCTGCCAATCAATGCTGGTTCTGCATCGAACTTTTCCATTCAAATAGCGAGTGGTACTCGATCGAGTACAAGTATTTCGAATACCGTAGTATTCGATTGAATACCTACTCGATCGAATACTACTCGCTCATCTCTAAACCCCAGTGCTCCTGTTCCGCCTCTCTGCTGGTCTTTGTTTACAATGTAGCAATGCTGGCGCATTATATAAGAGGACCCTTCACCAATTACACCAACTCCAATTAATTGTATCCTTCAATAGGTACTTCTTCACTGTAGCTGGAATTTTTTCTCTAACCACCACTGTTGCCAATCATTCCTGTTAATTTTAGCACAATTTTTTCATTTCCACTGTCAAGTGGGCAGTCCCTGACTTTCTGCTCCAGTTCAGGACTGACAGTAGAGGGTTTAGTGCTGCTGTAACTAGCAGAAATTATTGCTCAGGAACACTAAGGGTTAGAGAAAACATTCTAACATTGCCAAAACCAATGGAGCAGATCCTATTGAAAGATGCAATGAATTAAGCTTGCTGGAGGAAGTGAAAGGTCCTCTTTAAATTGTCAGGTTTTAGCATTTACCTGAATGTCAAGAGGGATTGTGATCTGTCAAAGGATTACCGTAATGGAGGCAGGTTCTGTATTGAGGTAGGATATCATTACAAGATATTTCATAATTGCTGGTTAAAGGAGGCAGGCTTTTCTTAGTTATATACAGGGGCATAACTTAAGAGGGTGCAGTCGCATCGGGGTCCATAATCACTGGCATCAGTATTGAGATTGCAGCTTCCATCTGGCCCATAATCTAAGGAGACCCCCAGATTACCCTAACCACAGTAAGGTGGATTAAACTCCTTAGCACCCGTAACCATCATTATAAAGAATTTACTGTAGGGATGAAGTAAGATTGCACCGGGACCCACAAGACTTTAGTTATGCCACTGGTTATATAAATACCATGGCAATTATGTACCCTCCCAGTAGGCTGGTCCAGGAATGACCACCACCAGTTGTGGTGCTCTTCGCACTAGGCTTATCACAGAGTCTGCGCCGTGCCCGGAGCTGGAATAAGCCATCGGCAAAGACCAGATCTGATGAAGGGGTGGAATCCTGTGTGAATCCAAGTAAACCCCGAAACGCGTCATCTGAATAAACTACAATAATTGTTTTTAAATTGGTCCGAGTGAGCGCGTTCTACTTTTTCCCTGGTATATCCAGTACTTACCCACTATGATCTTCGACCTGTGGTCGTGAGTTCAACGCAGCCATCGTATACTCGGCATACCTTGAAAGAGATTTCATTTACCTAAAATTGTTTTTTTTTCGCTAAGGCGAACTATTCCTGCTATTTCCAAGATCTAAAAGGAAGCGCGGTTTTTCTTGTCTATTTTTCACCATATGGAATCATTAACTATTAAATTTTTCTTTTCTTTCTATTATTTATTTTTGCAAATTTTGTGTGCACTTTTTCTGTATGTTCTTTATTTTTATCACTCTGAAAGGGGTTGTCTAGACTATGAAAATTTTTGGTACTAAATTATAATCTATCCACAGGATAAATCTTCAGTATCAGTTCTGTATACTGGTGCCTGGAGCTGCACTTGAATAGGAGCAGGGCTATTTCCAACTACAGTATGTAATAAATATATGCGGTTGCATGTACTGATCAGTAACAAATTCAGGTGTCGCACCTCAACCAATCTGATACGAGTAGGTTGTCAGTATTAAAAATCTTCAGGTCCTGAACAACCCCTTTAAGCACTATAACTTTAAAAAAAGGCATTATTATTTGCTTTATTGCTCTAAAGAACTACTATCTACTAAGTATTGTGGTTTGTCCACCTGTTGACTGTTTTTGGGTATGTCCTCTGCTTGGTTATACATGTTGCACTCAATTTGTACATGTTGCAGCGGAATCCAAGGCCTTCTGTGACACTGATCATATTAAAGTAACACTTATGCACTGTATTATTCCATGTATTATGGAGCACCAACTTGGGCCCTGTACCGGATATAACATCAGTATAGCTTTTATTCAGGTTCTTCTTAACATGGTATGGTTTTATTCTACCTCACAAATGCATTTTTTCATTGATAGGTAATGGACCCCACCATGACCGCTGTTGCATTTACGAAGAAAGTAACATAGTAGATGGTGTTTATTGCTATCCAATAGGACATTGGATTGAAACCACTGGACATACAGATGAAATGAAACACACCACAGATTTCTACTTTCACATTGCAGATAATCAGGCCATACATTTCTCCAGGTATACTATACAATTTCTACATACTGGCATTGTGTTAAAGGGGCTCTATCAGCAAAATCATGCTGATAGAGCCCCACATATGCGTGAATAGCCTTTAAAAAGGCTATTCAGGCACCGCTAAAGTTATATTAAACTACCCCCCCCCCCCCCCCGTTTTAAAATAAAACCCTAAAAAAGAATGTGATCTACTTACGCATCGTGCACTGTGGCGGGCATTCAGGGTGCGCCGTCTTCTTCATCCACGCCCCCTCTTCCTCCGATGTCCTCGGGTCCTGTCCTCCTCCGGCGCTCGCGAACTGACATTGATATAAAAAAAATGGCCTGGGCGCATGCGCAGTAGCATACGGCTTCTACTATGGCTACTGCGCATGCACCCAGGCCATTTTTTTTTATCAATGTCAGTTTGCGAGCGCCGGAGGAGGACGGGAGCCAAGGACATCGCAGGAAGAGGAGGCGTGGATGAAGAAGACGGCGGACCCTAAATGCCCGCCCACAGTGCACGATGCGTAAGTAGATCACATTCTTTTTTAGGGTTTTATTTTAAAACGGGGGGGGGGGGGGGGTAGTTTAATATAACTTTAGCGGTGCCTGAATAGCCTTTTTATGTGGGGCTCTATCAGCATGATTTTGCTGATAGAGCCCCTTTAATGTTACGGTGAAAGATTCTCCTTTTCCTTTTACTATGGTGTTATATGTTCTCTTATACAGCAAATACATTATGTTCTTTTTTTATTTAGGGTCCTGAACAACATGGATAAAAAATCTGAACACTATGTCCATGGGATGTAAACTGGAGACCCTCAGCTGTCCCAGGCTCATCTTGTTCTGCACAGATGCTGAACAGCAGCTGAATCCGTCCAGGTCATGCACAGGAGTTTCTGCTATCTATAGATGTGCATGTGTTGGATCCATTCAACCGCTGTTCAGTATTCTTTGCAAAATGGGATGAATTATAAAGGGGTTTTCCGGGCAAAAATAATTTTCTTTTTAAAACAAAATTTGTTTATGCTATTAATGGCTTAATAAGTGCACCCAAATACCTTCAGCAATGTTTTGAGTGAGTTCTGGGTTTCTCTAACAGCTCCTAACTTCACACTGGCTGACTAACACTCAGGGGCGTAACTACCATGGTAGCAGCTGCCACAGGGCCCGGGACATTAGGGGGCCTAGCGAAGGCCGCTACCCCTGCTGCGTTTTTTTTTCTTTTTTTATTAGGCCATTACCGGCTGGAGATACACCAGCCGGTAACGAGCTCTATTTACTAGCTGGGGCCGGGATTTGTAAGTGATGGTGCAGGCCCCACAAGCACTATTATACTCGGGGGGGGGTTTCGGAACCCCGAGTATAATGATCGGAGGCCCAGGAGAGGTAAGATAACATATAAAACTGTGTTACTTACCTATCCAGGCTCCGGGTAGGCTTCGGCCTACTTGCTTGAAGTCATATGACCCGCGACGCAGGGCTCTGGTCACTTGATGTCCCGGAAGATGGCCGACAGTGACGGAGAATGCAGGGGAGTCGGGAGATAGGTAAAAGTAACAGTAGTTTGCTATATTTGTATCCCTCTGGGTCTCCGATTATAATTGTTCAAATGGGACATAATACTGTGTACTGGGGCCAGTATGGGGACATAATGCTGTGTAGTGTGGCCAGTATGGGGGCATAATACTGTGTACTGGGGCCACTATGGGGACATAATACTGTGTGCAGGGGCCAATATTGGGTATTATAGTATAGTATTATTTCTGCGCACGGGGGGGGGGGGTCAGCGGTAGGGGTCGGTTGGTCGAGGTCTTCAGCTTTGGTGTGGGGGGGGGCATGTCAAAAGTTTGCCACGGGGCCCCGCCATTCCTAGTTACGCCACTGCTAACACTACCTTCCTCTCACTCTCTCCCCGTTCCTCTCTTACTCCCTCCCCCCTGTCTCCCTAGCTATACCACCCACAGCTAGCCCTTCCCAACTAACTAAGCCCATCCCCCCCACCTCATCATACTTACCTGTCTTTGTCCACACTTCCCTTCTGCGGGGACAGCTCCTCCTCTTCTTGGAGGTACTCTGTAAAACATAAAGCCCCACGTATACTAAAACTGGCTTATTGTACAGTATGAATAGTCAGAAAATAGCAATAACATACAAAAACAGTGTAAAATCCTGACTGTCTATCATTACCTATGTGTATATACTACATAAGATTTGCATGCTATACAAGTTTCCAGTATATCTGGAGCATCTAGGTATATCTATCTCTCTCTCTATATACAGTCCTATGAAAAAGTTTGGGCACCCCTATTAATCTTAATCATTTTTTGTTCTAAATATTTTGGTGTTTGCAACAGCCATTTCAGTTTGATATATCTAATAACTGATGGACACAGTAATATTTCAGGATTGAAATGAGGTTTATTGTACTAACAGAAAATGTGCAATATGCATTAAACCAAAATTTGACCGGTGCAAAAGTATGGGCACCCTTATCATTTTATTGATTTGAATTCCCCTAACTACTTTTTACTGACTTACTGAAGCACAAAATTGGTTTTGTAACCTCAGTGAGCTTTGAACTTCATAGCCAGATGTATCCAATCATAAGAAAAGGTATTTAAGGTGGCCAATTGCAAGTTGATCTCCTATTTGAATCTCCTCTGAAGAGTGGCATCATGGGCTACTGAAAACAACTCTCAAATGATCTGAAAACAAAGATTGTTCAACATAGTTGTTCAGGGGAAGGATACAAAAAGTTGTCTCAGAGATTTAACCTGTCAGTTTCCACTGTGAGGAACATAGTAAGGAAATGGAAGACCACAGGGACAGTTCTTGTTAAGCCCAGAAGTGGCAGGCCAAGAAAAATATCAGAAAGGCAGAGAAGAAGAATGGTGAGAACAGTCAAGGACAATCCACAGACCACCTCCAAAGAGCTGCAGCATCATCTTGCTGCAGATGGTGTCACTGTGCATCGGTCAACTATACAGCGCACTTTGCACAAATAGAAGCTGTATGGGAGAGTGATGAGAAAGAAGCCGTTTCTGCACGTACGCCACAAATAGAGTTGCCTGAGGTATGAAAAAGCACATTTGGACAAGGCAGCTTCATTTTGGAAACAAAAATTGAGTTGTTTGGTTATAAAAAAAGGCGTTATGCATGGCGTCCAAAAAGAAACAGCATTCCAAGAAAAACACATGCTACCCACTGTAAAATTTGGTGGAGGTTCCATCATGCTTTGGGGCTGTGTGGCCAATGCCGGCATCGGGAATCTTGTTAAAGTTGAGAGTCGCATGGATTCCACTCAGTATCAGCAGATTCTTGAGAATAATGTTCAAGAATCAGTGACGAAGTTGAAGTTACGCCGGGGATGGATATTTCAGCAAGACAATGATCCAAAACACCGCTCCAAATCCTCAGGCATTCATGCAGAGGAACAATTACAATGTTCTGGAATGGCCATCCCAGTCCCCAGACCTGAATATCATTGAACATCTGTGGGATGATTTGAAGCGGGCTGTCCATGCTCGGCGACCATCAAACTTTACTGAACTTGAATTGTTTGTCCAAAATACCTTTATCCAGGAACTGATTGAAAGCTACAGGAAGCGACTAGAGGCTGTTATCTTTGCAAAAGGAGGATGTACTAAATATTAATGTCACTTTTCTGTTGAGGTGCCCATACTTTTGCACCGGTCAAATTTTGGTTTAATGCATATTGCACGTTTTCTGTTAGTACAATAAACCTCATTTCAATCCTGAAATATTACTGTGTCCATCAGTTATTAGATATATCAAACTGAAATGGCTGTTATAAACACCAAAATATTTAGAACTAAAAATGATTAAGATTAATAGGGGTGCCCAAACTTTTTCATAGGACTGTATATATATATCTATGCATTTTGTTTCTTAAAATTAGAATCTTACCTAATATCTGGCTTGGAAGTTGCCCTCGGCAGCTGGAGCACATTACCATCAAGATGAAACATGAATTAGGAGTGACTGCTGTCCTGAACTTCCAGACAGAGTGGGATGTTATACAGAATTCTAAAGGCTGCAATAAGTATTCAGAGCCCATGAGTGCGGACACCATGTTCAGGTTATATAATGAAGCTGGACTGACGTATATATGGATCCCTACCCCCGATATGAGTACAGAAGGTAAATACCTTGATGAATCTTATACATAATACACTTGCATATTAATGTCATCATTCTGTATAGTGTGCCTAGCTGCAGTGGTTTAACTAGGAACAGCGGGGTCCCGTGGCGAACATTTGACATGGCCCCCCCCCCCCCGACCAACGCCTGCCAAAGACCCCAAACGACACCCCCCCACCCCCACCCCTGCATTCCTGTGCTCTCTATTATGTCCCATAGTGGTCCCTGCACACACTATTATGCCCTATAGTGGCCCCTATACACAGTTATTACATTGTTGGCAAAAAGTATTGGCACCCCTGCAATTCTGTCAGATAATACTCGGTTTCTTCCAGAAAATGATTGCAAGCACAAACTCTTTGGTAATATCTTCATTTATTTTGCTTGCAATGAAAAAAAAACACAAAAGAGAATGAAAAAAAAGTCAAATCATTGATCATTTTACACAAAACTCCAAAAATGGGCCGGACAACAGTATTGGCACCCTCAGCCTAATACTTGGTAGCACAACCTTTAGACAAAATAACTGCGCACAACCGCTTCCGGTAACCATCAATGAGTTTCTTACAAGGCTCTGCTGGAATTTTAGACCATTCTTCTTTGGTAAACTGCTCCAGGTCCCTGAGATGTGAAGGGGGCCTTCTCCAAACTGCCATCAAGAGATCTCTCCACAGGTGTTCTATGGGATTCAGGGCTGGACTCATTGCTGGCCACTTTACAAGTCTCCAGTGCTTTCTCTCAAACCATTTTCTAGTGCTTTTTGAAGTGTGTTTTGGGTCATTGTCCTCCTGGAAGACCCATGACCTCTGAGGGAGACCCAGCTTTCTCACACTGAGCCCTACATTATGCTGCAAAATTTGTTGGTAGTCTTCAGACTTCATAATGCCATGCACATGGTCAAGCGGTCAAGCAGTCCAGTGCCAGAGGCAGCAAAGCAACCCCAAAACATCAGGGAACCTCCGCCATGTTTGACTGTAGGGACCGTGTTCTTTTCTTTGAAGGCCTCTTTTTTTCCCTGTAAACTCTGTTTATGCCTTTTCCCAAAAAGCTCTACTTTTGTCTCATCTGACCAGAGAACATTCTTCCAAAACGTTTTTGGCTTTCTCAGGTAAGTTTTGGCAAACTCCAGCCTGGCTTTTTTATGTCTTTGAGTAAGAAGTGGGGTCTTCCTGGGTATCCTACCATACAGTCTCTTTTCATTCAGATGCCGTTGGATAGTACGGGTTGACACTGTTGTACCCTCGGACTGCAGGGCAACTTGAACTTGTTTGGATGTTAGTCGAGGTTCTTTATCCACCATTCACACAATCTTGCTTTGAAATCTCTCGTCAATTTTTCTTTTCCGTCCACATCTAGGGAGGTTAGCCACAGTGCCATGGGCTTTAAACGTCTTGATGACACTGCGCACGGTAGACACAGGAACATTCAGGTCTTTGGAGATGGACTTGTAGCCTTGAGAATGCTCATGCTTCCTCACAATTTTGCTTCTCAAGTCCTCAGACAGTTCTTTGGTCTTCTTTCTTTTCTCCATGCTCAATGTGGTACACACAAGGACACATGACAAAGGTTGAGTCAACTTTAATCCATTTCAACTGGCTGCAAGTGTGATTTAGTTATTGCCACCACCTGTTAGGTGCCTCAGGTAAGTAACAGGTGCTGTTAATTACACAAATTAGAGAAGCATCACATGATTTTTCAAACAGTGCCAATACTTTTGTCCACCCCCTTTTTATGTTTGGTGTGGAATTATATCCAATTTGGCTTTTTGACAATTCTTTTTGTTGTTTTTTTATTTAAGACAAATTAAATGAAGATAATAATACCAAAGACTTTGTGATTGCAATCATTTTCTGGAAGAAAATGAGCATTATCTGACAGAATTGCAAGGGTGCCAATACTTTTGGCCAACACTGTATGTCCCATGGGGGTCCCTGTACACAGTATTATACCCCATAGTGGCCCCTGCACACAGTATTATGCACCATAGTGGCCCCAGCACTCAGTATTATGTCACATAGTGTCCCCTGTACACAGTATTATCTCCCATAGTGGCCCCTACACACACTACTATGCCCTACTGTGGACACCCATGAACAATTTTTATACTCTGGGCTCTTTTCAGACCCTAGAGTATAATAATTTCAGACCCCAGAGTATAATAATCAGAAACCGAAGGGGGGTACCAGCATAAAAAACAATGTTGCTTACTAAAGATGAGCAAATATACTCGATCGTATACCTCCAACACATAGTTCCTGTTACCAGGGAAGGTGGGAGGGGCAGTAAAAATTTGATGCCCTTGAAGTGTTTATGCACCAGGAGCTATGCAGCGGAGGTATTCGAACGAGTATATTCGCTCATCTCTATTACTTACCTATCCCTGGCTCTGCTGCAGTCCTAGGTGGTGTCGGCCATCTTCAATGACATCTGGGATGTCACATGACCCAGGACGCAGGCCCGGGTCATGTGACGTCAGGAAGAGTCACAGAAATAGGCCCGAAGCCTGCCCGGAGAGGTAAGTAACACAGTGTTTTATGTTACCTTACCTCCCCTGGGCCCCTGAGTATAATAACGATGTTTGTGGGGCCCATGGTGTTACTTACCGATCCCGGCCACACCATTATCTCTCCACTGTCAGAAGGGCAGGACTTTCCGTCTAGCGTCATCGCATACTGTCAGCTTTCCAGCGGTATATAAAACCGCCAGTGCCAGAGGACGTTACAGGTCATCTTTAAGTAGGACTCTATATATAGAGGGACATAAGAACAAGGGGGGCGGAATGGGGAGTCTTATTTTTGCATTTGACCAATTATAAGATAACAACCAACGCAACAACCATAAGTTGTGTATCACAACAGCATTGTACAGGCAAGTGGTGCTAACACCAGCAAGAAGAACATAGCCTCTCACAATGCAGGAAAGACGTAAGATGGACCTGAAACAAGATTAGGAATTGCATTTTCTGACTTCCTGAAAGAATTGTCCACACGTGCACATTACAAAATCAAATGGTGTCGCACATTTGTGCACTCACTCATCCAGGTGATAGGTAAAGTAATGTCCCCCACTTAAGAAACGCTGACCTCCTACCTACAGAGGACGGCCATGTCCGGATATTTTATCAATGATCTTTAAGTGGTTTTGGCTGTCGTCTGTGATAAAATATTCCACTTCATCACTTTACTAATTGCAGAAGTTTTGGTTAACTTTGCTACATCTGTACAAAAATCCCCGAGTACTTCTTTAAGTAATGTTCCTTCTGGACGTAGTCATTTTTTTCCGAATGTGAGCAGTGGGATTGTATCAACCGATATTTCTGTAACTTAGATGCCATGAGGCAGAACTGCCTAGTGTCACAGTAAATTATCACATTTTTCTTTCTTATATTGAGAATGAACAGCAGGGACATTCCTGTCATTTAGCAAATTGTGACTAATAGTGGCCATTTCCTCTAAACAAGCCATCAGGATTTCCAAATATTCCTAAGAGTGTCCCATACATCATATTGTAGATCCATACAGAAATGGATATTTGGACAGTTGCCAGGATTCTTCTCTTTGGGAGTCTGTCTGTGACAGTGCTGTCATTTTCAGTCGGCTACATCCTGGAAAGACGAAACTTTGCCTGCAGTAAAGTAGCAGCGTTGCGATACAGTTAGGTAGTCCCTTCTTACTTTCTATACATTAACTTGTAAATGGATCTGGAGCTCTTGGTGACTAAGACATGAAAACATATTAGCTTTCTTCAACTCTTCCTAATGAACGTATAAAAAAGAAATCAATTTCAGCATCGATCATTCTCCTTGAACATTTTGTCTCCCTAGAATATGCCATTCAACGTGGAGAATAAATTACTTTTATTTAGGGCAATTTACTTCATTTCCCAGGTTATGGAAACATGGCTTTTAAAATCGTAGCAAGATAAAATATCACAGCAAGGTATAAGAACATTTTTGTGTTTATTGAAATCAGCTTTTCCTGTGTGTCTGTAGAACAAAGATAATGTTTCTTCCAAATGAGAGTTAAAGTACTTCCAAATTACCTGCACAGATGGGAAGTGTCTTCTTATTCTTCTTAGCATTCTATGCTGTGGAGATATTTAATGACAATTTCATTCTGTTATATCTTCTCCTGGGTAGCCCTGTTGGATTTTTCAGTCAGGTATGTGTCATATCCCTTGACGGTGTGTCCGTTTTGGGTAATATGGCATATGCTACTACAAACCCAAACCGCGGTAGAATCAATAACGACTTCTCCTTAGTCCATTAATGTAAAAATAGAGACCCAATAAATTGACAATTTGCACCATATGTACCCTAAAATTGCACCTTAAAAATGTAAAATTGTACAAAATGATAGAAAAATTGTGACTAATAGTATATGGAGGTGTAAAAGTCAAAAAAAGAATCCATGGTCCTTTAAGGGGGTTGTCCAAAGACTTGAAACAGTTTAAGAAAGGGTCAGAATGAGTAATAAAGTAAAAGCATGCATCAATAATAGACGGATTACTCACCTCCCCATCCCTGATGCTTTCTTCAAATGCCTCGCATTCTCTCCGATATCTACCTTTTGGTCCTGTCCAGGAAAGCCTAGAAATTGCCCGGTTGGCCAATTGTGAGTCAGACGCAGCATTTCTTGTGTGTTGCAAATGGACCAGGAAATAGAGACCAGCAGGGACATATTAAGTGTCAGAACTCCAGCATCAGGTGAATGTGAAGGTGGCTAATGCCTCTTTTCTCTCTCTTTTTTTTAAAAAAAATCTTTCTGCCCTTTTTGTAAACCATTTTATCCGGCCAAACAAAACAACCCCTTTAATGTGGTCTTCTGGCCCCACTCAGTTTTTCATACTGATGACCTATGGCCGTGATGGCGGACCTATGGCACACATCTAAGAGAGGACACGAAGAGCCACCTCTGTTGGCACGCACACCGTCGCCCTGATCGCTCACTAATGGGGAATCCAATACAGGATTCACTATTAGTGAGCGATCGCTGTTTTCAGCAGTAGCATATAATATTGTGTGTGGAGCTACTGTGGAATATATAATACTGTGTGGGAGCCTACTGTGGAGCATGTAATACTGTGTGGGAGCTTACCGTGAACCATGTAATACTGTGTGGGGGCCACTGTGGAGCATATAATACTGTGTGGGGGCCACTGTGGAGTGCATTTTACTGTCTGGGGGGGCCACTGTGGGGCAGATTGTACTGTCTGGGGTCACTAATAACTCTGGGGTCCCCTCACTAATAACATTACATAGTCACTATAAAACAGATCGAGTGTGATATAAATAGTGAATAGAGATGAGCGAACACTATTCGAAATAGCCGTTTTGAATAGCACGCTCACATAGAAATTAATGGATGTAGCCGGAACGTGGGGGATTAAGCGGCCAGCTGCCGGCAAAGTCTGCGTGCCGGCCGCTTCCATTCATTTCTATGTGAGCGTGCTATTCGAAATGGCTGTTTCGAATAGTGTTCGCTCATCTCTAATAGTGAACATTAATTGTTCAAAAGTACCAAATGTAGAGACCTTTACCGTTCAGTATCAAGTTGTTTGTATTACTGAAAACTGTGTAAAGCCCTATTTACATGACTATATTTTGTGGGTCCATAACTGTCCACAATTGTGGATCCGCAGAGCATTAAGGTTAAATTGCTGTGTTGGCAC
Organism: Leptodactylus fuscus; assembly: GCF_031893055.1. Lineage (NCBI taxonomy): Eukaryota > Metazoa > Chordata > Amphibia > Anura > Leptodactylidae > Leptodactylus > Leptodactylus fuscus. The sequence goes on from NC_134267.1 coordinate 45,113,807, forward strand.
GTTGCAATAATTTAAGGGGTTTTAGATTGCAGTTTGGGCACTCGGTCTCTAAAAGGTTCGCCATCACTGACCTACGGTATGATTGTTCCTTTTTTTTTCAAGCAATGAACCAGGTTTTCCAATTTCACTAAAACAGGTAGATGTAATATGAGCTTATTAGAAATATTGCAGCTATTTTGCAGCGACTCTATACTTCTACTGTACAATGGTGAAATAATACAATTATAGTAAATGGGCAAAGGAAAAGCTTAAAATAAAAAGCGCTTGTAAGGATTATACACTTCTATACTGTAAAACATGAGTTACTGACTTCTGAAGGTCATTGTCCTTTTGTATGGAGAAGAAATATGGACTTTCCACCTAGACTGGAGTTACACTCTGAATTTATCACAATTAAACTGACCGACTACAAAGAATATATTGACTTCTGTTTGGAGCAGTATATCAGCAGGATAGTACAGTGCAGTAGGATTCCCGTAGAGCTAAGACTATAGCCACAAATTATAACTTGATATTTATTGTAAACTAAAATTAAAACATGACTTGTTTGGACATTTGGCTGCAAGTTTCAAACAGACTGAAAAATCTAAAAGCTGCTGTGAAGTTTATACAAAGGAGCAATGTTACAATTGGAAGATCAAAACTTTGTCCCAGAAAATAAACTAATGACATATATGTGGGGTGTAAAGTGTATTTATTCCTGTCAGCACAACTAGACAAAGTGATGGTTTCCAGCTTCTGTAAGACCTGGTTCACATCTCCTCTTCGGTATTCTGTTTGGGGAGTCCTCTAATGGACCCCATGAACGGAATACCAAACGCATTAAAAAGCAGTTAGCAGAGAAACCACACGGACCCCACAGACCAGGGGTCCTCAAACTACGGCCCACGGGCCACATGTGGCCCACCAAGGACATTTTTCTGGCTGGCCACATGTGGCCCGCAAACCATCGACCAGATCTTTCACTAATGGGGAATCCTATACAGGATTCCCCGTTAGAGAGCGATCGCTGCTTTCAGTTGTATGTGCAAATGCACATACAACTAAAAGCTGTCAGTGTAGGCTGCAGTCCACGCGACCACGGCCTATACTGACTGCAAAGTGTGACCTCAGCCCTGACACAGGCGCGATGATGTAAGTCATTAGTTCCTGTAGTCAGAAGAAGGAGGGTGCCCGGCGGCTCTTCATGGGTAAGTATAATACTGTGTGTGTGTGTGGGGGGTACTGAGGCGCATATATTACAGTGTGGGGCGTGTACTGAGGAGCATATAATACTGTGGAAGGTTGTAGCGTACTGAGGAGCATATAATATTGTGGTGGGGGGGCGTACTGAGGGCATATAATACAGTGAGGGAGTTGGAGCGTACTGAGGAGAATATAATATTGTATGGGGGGCATACTGAGGAGCATATAATACTGTGTGTGTGGGGGGGCATACTGAGGAGTATATAATACAGTGTGGAGACGTACTGAGGATCATATAATACAGTGTGGGGGGTGTACTGAGGAGCATATAATACTATAATACTGTGTGGGGGGGGTTGGTGCGTACTGAGGAGCATATAATACTGTGTGGCGGCTGTACTGAGGAGCATATAATACTGTGTGTGGGGGGTGTAATGAGGAGCATATAATACAGTGTGGGGGGGCGTACTGAGGAGCATATAATACAGTGTGGGGGGCGTACTGAGGAGCATATAATACTGTGTGGGAGGCATACTGAGGAACATACTTTTTGTGTGTGGGGCGTACTGAGGAGCATATAATACAGTGTGGGGGTGTACTGGGAAGATATAATACTGTGGAGCATATAATACTGGGGGGGCCTGCTGTGGAGCGTATAATACAGTGGGGGGAGCTACCATGGAGCATATAATCTTTAAACTTTTTTCAAACTATATTTTGGCCCTCCAATGGTCTGAGGGACAGGGAACTGGACCCCTGCCATAGACAATAATGGGGTCCATGTGTTTTCCACACGGTGACCGCAGGAATCATACGGAGAGAAAAGTACTGCGTAAAGTACTTTTATCTCCACATTATTCATGGAGACACCATGTGGAAAACACATAGACTTCATTATAGTCTATGGGGTTCGTATGATGCGTTTGGTATTCGTTCATATGGCCCCCAAGCACAGAATACCAAAGAGCAGATGTGAACAAGCCCTAACCCAAACACCAGCAGTAGTAGGGATACATCCAAATTTTAAATAAAAAAAATAACAGGCCATGGCTACTTTATGGCCTCAATAGTTGTTGCACAAGCAAATATCAAAGTGTTGCCCTTAAACATTGCAAGAAATGTAAGTTAATGGGAGTACAGTGGCAGATATCTCACATCAGACTCAACACATAGGGTCTAACCTGAAGATACCCGATCCATGGTAAAGTGGCACAGATGGAACATGGTCTCACCTCTGGGATCTATATGTATCCTGGCAACAGGGTTCCCAACTATTGGCTGCAGAGTGGAAGGTATGCTGCACGTGCATAGCTCTCTCCATTCACTTCTATTGTATTTATGAGATACATGTACAGAAATACCCTTTTTACTGTATTGCAGACCAGTGCATGAACTCTGTATATGTCATTGTAAGGAAGAAGTAGGGGGTAACTCATGCAGCGGATAAATGTTCATCAGATCCATTCTCTGGAATCACTTCCAAATGTTCCAATGAACTGTAGTCACAATGTAAGTTTTTACACTAATGTAATAAATATTTGTATTCTTTTCAGGTAGGGTCCGGGTGCTGCCACAAGCTGTTTATCTCCTGTTTGGACTTTTGGAAAATGGCCATACAGTCTATGTTCACTGTAACGCTGGAGTTGGTAGATCTACAGCCGCAGTCTGTGGCTTTCTAATGTATGTCATCGGTTGGAGTCTTAGAAAAGTGCAATACTTTCTAGCGTCAAGAAGGCCGGCTGTGTACATCGATGAAGAAGCTATGAGGCGTGCTGAGGGAGATTTCCTTCAGAAGTTTGGTCAGCTCCGTTCTACCGTATGTAGGATTTAGTTCACGGTAGTCACAGCATTTATTTTGGGGATTTTTATTTTGGTGCATGTACAGTATATACAGTATTTCACAGCTTGGCTGAAATCCTAGAGATGCTAAAGTATGACTCGGGATCTGTCCAACCAGTCTATTATTATAAAAATTGTAAATGGCATGTATATAGATTATCCAAAACAGCATATGAAAGTAATGTATATACCTCCAAAAACTATTCATGCATATGGACTGTCATTGAGTACTGATGCACCCTGGTTAGTGTAGTTAAGTGCTTTATATGATGTATATGGCATATCCACATACATAAGCCCATCTCATCTGATGATCTCAATATCCATTTTAGCTTCTATTTTGGTAGACTACATGAAAGGTACAAACATACATTGCAGCGGCCGCATGTGAATGTCCAGCATATCATAAGAGTTGAATGTTACTTAAAGGGGTTGTCCACTTTCAGAACAGTATTGAGACACAAATGTTATTGTTTGTACAATAAAAGGATATACAGTTTTGCAATATACTTTATGTATCAATTCCTCACGGTTTTTTAGATCTTGGCTTCTTGTTGCCATTCATTCTGTTACTTCTAGTGGATAAAATTCTGACCATGGTCATGTGATGTACGGTCCATGGTCATGTGATGAGCACACAGGTGCACAGCTGATTACCAGAGCAACACCTGTGCGCTCATCACATGACCATGGACCGTAAATCACATGACCATGGTCAGAGTTTCATCCTCTAGAAGTAACAGAATGAATGACAACAAGCCGAAATCTAGAAAACCAAGAGAAATTGATACATAAAGTATATTGGGAAATTGTACAACTTTTTATTATACAAACCATAACATTTGTCTCTCAATATTGGCTTGAAAGTGGACAACCCCTTTAACTAAGAAGGCTAACTTAGAATGAAAATTTGCACTTTTTTTTGTAGCGATTATTTATTTGTTACAAATACTTCAGTGTTTAGCTGGATGTGTATAATAAATTATTTATTAATTGTTTAATCACCTTTTATCATAATTTATGGTATTAAATTAAAATAGTAAATAAAAGTAAGAAAATTTTTGGACCTGTCTTCTTTTGCAAACTTCTGCATGTCTCTTATATATGGAGGGGGTCTTCTCCCAACAGCAATTTTAAAATCTCTCAACAGGTGTTCGATGGGATGTAGATCTGGACAAATTGCTGTCCATTGCAAAACTCTCTCATGCTTTGTTTCCATCCATTTCTGGGTACTTATTGAAGTATTTTGGGGTCATTGTTCTGCTTGAAGACCCATGACCTAGGATGCAAACCCAACTTTCTGACACTGGACCCTACATTGAGACCCAAAATCCTTTGTTAGTCTCAAATTTCATGATGCCTTACACATGGTCAAGGAACCCAGTACCAGAGGCAGCAAAAGAACCCCAAAACATCTTTGAATGTGCACCATATTTCATTGTTGGCTGTTGTTTTCTTTTCTTTGTAGGCCTCATTCCATTTTCGATAAACAGCAGACTGATGTACTTTACCAAAAAGCTCTGCAGTCCTATGAAAAAGTTGGGGCACCCCTATTAATCTTAATCATTTTTAGTTCTAAATATTTTGGTGTTTGCAGCAGCCATTTCAGTTTGATATATCTAATAACTGATGGACACAGTAATATTTCTGGATTGAAATGAGGTTTATTGTACTAACAGAAAATGTGCAATATGCATTAAACCAAAATTTGACTGGTGCAAAAGTATGGGCACCTCAACAGAAAAGTGACATTAATATTTAGTACATCCTCCTTTTGCACAGATAACAGCCTCTAGTCGCTTCCTGTAGCTTTTAATCAGTTCCTGGATCCTGGATGAAGGTATTTTGGACCATTCCTCTTTACAAAACAATGGGCAGCCCGCTTCCAATCATCCCACAGATATTCAATGATATTCAGGTCTGGGGACTGGGATGGCCATTCCAGAACATTGTAATTGTTCATCTGCATGAATGCCTGAGTCGATTTGGAGCGGTGTTCGGACATTGTATTGCTGAAATATCCATCCCCGGCGTAACTTCAACTTCGTCATTGATTCTTGAACATTATTCTCAGGAATCTGCTGATACTGAGTGGAATCCATGTGACCCTCAACTTTAACAAGATTCCCGGTGCCGGCATTGGCCATAAAGCCCCAAAGCATGATGGAACCTCCACCAAATTTTACAGTGGATAGCAAGTGTTTTTCTTGGAATGCTGTTTTTTTTGGACACCATGCATAACGCCTTTTTGTATGACCAAACAACTCAATCTTTGTTTCATCAGTCCACAGGACCTTCTTCCAAAATGAAGCTGGCTTGTCCAAATGTGCTTTTGCATACCTCAGGCGACTCTGTTTGTGGTGTGCTTGCAGAAACGGCTTCTTTCTCATCACTCTCCCATACAGCTTCTCCTTGTGCAAAGTGCGCTGTATTGTTGACCGATGCACAGTGACACCATCTGCAGCAAGATGATGCTGCAGCTCTTTGGAGGTGGTTTGTGGATTGTCCTTGACTCTTCTCACCATTCTTCTTCTCTGCCTTTCTGATATTTTTCTTGGCCTGCCACTTCTGGGCTTAACAAGAACTGCCCCTGTGGTCTTCCATTTCCTTACTATGTTCCTCACAGTGGAAACTGACAGGTTAAATCTCTGAGACAACTTCTTGTATCCTTACCCTGAACAACTATGTTGAACAATCTTTGTTTTCAGATCATTTGAGAGCGGGCTGTCCATGCTCGGCGACCATCAGACTTAACTGAACTTGTATTATTTTGTAAAGAGGAATGGTCCAAAATACCTTAATCCAGGATCCAGGAACTGATTAAAAGCTACAGGAAGCGACTAGAGGCTGTTATCTTTGCAAAAGCAGGATCTACTAAATATTAATGTCACTTTTCTGCTGAGGTGCCCATACTTTTGCACTGGTCAAATTTTGGTTTAATGCATATTGCACATTTTCTGTTAGTACAATAAACCTCATTTCAATCCTGAAATATTACTGTGTCCATCAGTTATTAGATATATTAAACTGAAATGACTGCTGCAAACACCAAAATATTTAGAACTAAAAATGATTAAGATTAATAGGGGTGCCCAAACTTTTTCATAGGACTGTATATTAATCTTATCAGTCCACAAAACTTTTTCCCAGAAGGATTTTGGCTTAAGTACATTTTGGCTTACGTAGCTTTTGTATGTGTCTTTGTCGGCAGTAGGGGTCCTCTTGGGTCTTCTGCCATAGCGTTTCATTTCATTCAAATGCCGACTGATAGTTGGCGCTGATACTGATGATCCCTGAACCTGCAGGACGGCTTAAATTTCCTTGGAACGTGATTGGAGTTGCTTATCCACCATCTGGACTATCCTTCGTTGCAACCTTTCATTCACTTTTCTCTTCCGCCCACATTCAGGGAGATTAGTTACAGTGCCGTGGGTTGTAAACTTTTTAATTATGTTACACACCATGGACAAAGGAACATGAAGATCTCTGGAGAGTGGGGGAAAACACAATGTCAACCACTCCTGTAATCATTTACATACCGACCTGGAACATACATGCACGGTGAGTTTTGCAGCAATCCGACATTCCTGCGATATTTTTTTTTGTCAGGGAGCGTATATTACTAAATTTATCTGTCACAAATGCTTACTGAAAGTTTAGGTATGTTTTCATAAAATAACCACATAAATAATGACATGACTATGAAACAATTTAATAGTGACCAAATATAGTGTAGCGCCTGCTGTATGACCAAAAATATCACACAACATTGAAGGGTACATTATCCTGCCGCAGGTCAAGCTCCACAGCCCGTATATACATATTGTAATATATATTCTGTTTGTCAATCAATATATTGCCCTGCACACAGTACTATCCCACATAGTGGCCCCTGCACACAGTATTATCCCCCATAGTGGCCCCTGCGAACAGTATTATCCCCAATAGTGGCCCCTGCACACAGTATTATCCCCATAGTGGCTCCTGCACACAGTATTATCTCCCATAGTGGCCCCTGCAAACAGTATTATCCCCAATAGTGGCCCCTGCACACAGTATTATCCCCTATAGTGGCTCCTGCACACAGTATTATCCCCCATAGTGGCTCCTGCACACAGTATTATCCCCATAGTGGCTCCTGCACACAGTATTATCCCCCATAGTGGCCCCTGCAAACAGTATTATCTCCCATAGTGGCCCCTGCAAACAGTATTATCTCCCATAGTGGCCCCTGCAAACAGTATTATCCCCAATAGTGGCCCCTGCACACAGTATTATCCCCCATAGTGGCTCCTGCACACAGTATTATCCCCCATAGTGGCTCCTGCACACAGTATTATCCCCATAGTGGCTCCTGCACACAGTATTATCCCCCATAGTGGCCCCTGCAAACAGTATTATCTCCCATAGTGGCCCCTGCAAACAGTATTATCTCCCATAGTGGCCCCTGCAAACAGTATTATCCCCAATAGTGGCCCCTGCACACAGTATTATCCCCCATAGTGGCTCCTGCACACAGTATTATCCCCCATAGTGGCTCCTGCACACAGTATTATCCCCATAGTGGCTCCTGCACACAGTATTATCCCCCATAGTGGCCCCTGCAAACAGTATTATCTCCCATAGTGGCCCCTGCAAACAGTATTATCTCCCATAGTGGCCCCTGCACACAGTATTATCCCCCATAGTGGCTCCTGCACACAGTATTATCCCCCATAGTGGCTCCTGCACACAGTATTATCCCCATAGTGGCTCCTGCACACAGTATTATCCCCCATAGTGGCCCCTGCGAACAGTATTATCCCCAATAGTGGCCCCTGCACACAGTATTATCCCCCATAGTGGCCCCTGCACACAGTATTATCCCCCATAGTGGCTCCTGCACACAGTATTATCCCCCATAGTGGCTCCTGCACACAGTATTATCCCCATAGTGGCTCCTGCACACAGTATTATCCCCCATAGTGGCCCCTGCGAACAGTATTATCCCCAATAGTGGCCCCTGCACACAGTATTATCCCCCATAGTGGCCCCTGCACACAGTATTATCCCCCATAGTGGCCCCTGCACACAGTATTATCCCCCATAGTGGCCCCTGCAAACAGTATTATCTCCCATAGTGGCCCCTGCAAACAGTATTATCCCCAATAGTGGCCCCTGCACACAGTATTATCCCCTATAGTGGCTCCTGCACACAGTATTATCCCCCATAGTGGCTCCTGCACACAGTATTATCCCCATAGTGGCTCCTGCACACAGTATTATCCCCCATAGTGGCCCCTGCAAACAGTATTATCTCCCATAGTGGCCCCTGCAAACAGTATTATCTCCCATAGTGGCCCCTGCAAACAGTATTATCCCCAATAGTGGCCCCTGCACACAGTATTATCCCCCATAGTGGCTCCTGCACACAGTATTATCCCCCATAGTGGCTCCTGCACACAGTATTATCCCCATAGTGGCTCCTGCACACAGTATTATCCCCCATAGTGGCCCCTGCAAACAGTATTATCTCCCATAGTGGCCCCTGCAAACAGTATTATCTCCCATAGTGGCCCCTGCACACAGTATTATCCCCCATAGTGGCTCCTGCACACAGTATTATCCCCCATAGTGGCTCCTGCACACAGTATTATCCCCATAGTGGCTCCTGCACACAGTATTATCCCCCATAGTGGCTCCTGCACACAGTATTATGTCCCATAGTTGCCCCTGCACACAGTATTATGTCCCACTGTGGACACCCATAAACAATTATTATACTCTGGGGTCTTTTCAGACCCCAGAGTATAATAATCGGAGACCCGGGGGAAAAAAATAAATAAAAAACTACTGTTTCTTACCTGTCCCCCGGCTCTTACGCTGTCGGCTTCCGCTGCCGTCCTTCTGCAATGAAGTAGGACATTACATGACCCAGGACGCAGGCCGGATTCATGTGACGTCAGAGACGTCAGAGAACAAGGAAGGAGGCCTGGCCAGGATTGTGGAGAGGTAAGTAGCAGTGTTTTTTATGTTTCTTACCTCTCCCGGTCCGCCAATCATTATACTCGGGGATCTGAAAAGACTACCGCCTCTGCTGCTATGGCGGTAGTTACGCCACTGTGTATAACAGTTCTGTCTGGGTACCAGATAACATTAATATTCTAAATAATAATAATACGTTTTATTTATATAGCACTAACATATTCTGCGGCATTCTATTTATCTATCAATGTATATACATAGTCAAATTGCTACGATTTCTGTCCCATATAATATTTCTGTCTGGGTACCATATAACATTAATATTCTGTGTTTTTGTGCAGGATTTCAGTTTCTCATAAATTAAAGATTTAGCTGCAAATGTTTGTTACGGGAAAAACCTCTGAAAAGGAGATCATCTTGAACCTAGAAGTGATGTTTTCTGCCATGTTGATGCATTTCTTCTTTTTCTGTGATCATAAGCAGCTATAAATGCCTCATGAATTTTATATCTCTGAAAGTACAAAATCATTTAAGTTCATTAAACAAGAACATATTAATGGAGTTGATATTTACCCACACGTGTGAGTTATTTTACCACTTGAAGACACTGGACACAGTGCTACATCTTTCCAACACCCGGCGGCTATGGCTATGGTTAAACGCCTGGCCATAGTACGGCGGATGTCGGGAAGGGGTTAAAGAAATAGTAGAAATCCTTACCTGATACAAGTTTGTTGAACTAAAAAATCTGATTTATATTATTAGTATCAATGTAATATTCTAGGCTGAAACGTGATGGTACATTTTTTATCTGCAATTCAGCTGATAAGTCATAAAGATGCTAATGTTCTTTAATAGATTTCTGTAAAATGAGGAACATTGGACTTATTAGTGAAGTAATGTCTTACTAAAGCAAATCCAATGAAGGAATCAGTGAGTGAGTATATAGGCCATGTTGTACTATTATGTTCAGGAGAAAAGTTATTGGAGGTGGTAAGCAAGAATTGTCATGATAAACCTAAACATTACCTGTCACTATTTCTGACATGTTTTTTTAGTCAATACTTGTATTTCTTAAGAAATAATTCTAGGGCACGTCTTTGTGCTGTGCCATTCCTCTGTTATTCTTCTTTACAAACAATTATTTGTTCAGTTGAGGGTCGGTCTCTTATGGAGTAGTAGGCCACAAGTAGCAGAAAGTCTCAGCATCTTAAATGGGGCGTAACTTGAAGGGGTGCAGAGTGTGCAATCGTACCCGGGCCCAGGAGACTTTGGGGCTCATAAGCACTAATATAACTTAAATGGTTCACAGTGGTCTCATCTGCCACTGGGTCCATAAACCTGCGGTTCCATAGGTTACCCTCACCACATGAAGGCTGACTAAACTTCTTTGATCACCTTTCTGAATCCCTTTGATGACTGGCAGTTTGTACATAGTAAATTTATTACCCCTGTGGGGGACCCAAGCTAGATTTTTGCACCAGGGCCCTTAAGCCTTTAGTTACGACATTGATTTTAAAGCTGCAAAATGGTTTCTGATGGAGCCATTGAGGTGAAGTTAAGAAGGTGGGGCTCAGGTTACTGGCTGGGTTGCTGCAGTGCTTAGATACTTAGATTGTGAACCCTATAGATAGTGTTGGTACTATCAGTAAAGTGTTGCAGAATATGATGGCGCTAAATAAGTAAGAAAAATAAATAAAATGTCATTTTTGTCAGCCTATGCATGTATATAATAATAAACTATGTAGCTTTTTACATTAACATATTAGTAATTAGTGACGAGTAGAGATGAGCGAACACCATTCGATCGAATAGGTATTCGATCAAATATCAGGCCATTCGAGGTATTCGTTCCTAATCGAATACCACGAGGCATATGCAGTAAAAATTCGTATCCCCTCCCACCTTTCCTGGCGCGTTTTTTCACCAATAACTGTGCAGGGGAGGTGGGACAGGAACTACGACAACGGAGGCATCGAAAAAAAATTGAAAAAACCCATTGGCTGCCGAAAACATGTGAACTCCCATTCATAAGAATGGCCACCACCATATTCGTCAGATTTGCGGTCAGAGATAGGGAGAGAAACATAACTGCTGAGGGCTAGATAGGCATAAAAAATGAGAGTGATGGTTCTGGAACCACCGTTTTAGGGGCTAACAATTTTAAAGGGGCTAACACTCTGCTGGTACAAGGCTCAACTCACCCAATGGGCCTAAAACTCTGCTGGTGCAAGGCTGAAGTCACCTAAAGGGCCTCAATCTCTGCTGGTAGCTCAGCTTAAGGGCCTGTAACTTAATTTGGAAGGGCTCATGTTAAGGGCCAGAAAAGTGAATTTTGGAAGGTTTTACCACATCACACACACACACACACACACACACACACGACAGTTAAGGGTGGGTACGTTTGGATTTCCCATTGCCTATTCCATCTGTGGTTGTCATTTGCAACGTAATTTAAAGGGGTGCTTGTTGATGTTTCTTTAGCTTAAATTTGGGTTTCTGTCCATCCATTTGGTGAAGAAAGTAGGTTTCCAGGTATTTTCCCACTTTGATAGAGGTTTTTTTGAGTGTGGAAAGTGTGTAGTTGTTAGGCTGTGATGGTGGGGTAAAACTGTGACTTGGGCTTGTTAGATGCCCCCAGACATGCTTCCCCTGCTGTCCCAGTTGCATTCTAGAGGTGTTGTCATCATTTGCTGAGGTGTCATAGTGGACTTGGTGTCCCTACTGAGTCGAATGGTGGGTTCCCCTGAAACGAAGAATTTCTCCCCATAGACTATAATAGGGTTAGATATTCGTTCGAATAGTCGAATATTGAGCGGCTATTTGAAAGGAATAACGAATATCGAATATTTTACTGTTCGCTCATCTCTAGTGATGAGCATTATCAGTACCAAATCACAGTTCTATGCAATGAGCAGAGCCCTTAGCTCTGTATGGTGTCTAGGAAAGGCATGTATAGCGCACCTTGACAACTTTCATTTAGCACTTTTAGTGTCCACGCACACGACCGAGCGTGCATCTGAATTGGGGGCCAAGTTTATCCTGGAGTGCAGTTGGATGACACTTGGAGTGACATTTGATTGTCATCTTAGTACATTCTGTGATACACTCACATTTATTGGGATCCATTCTATTTGATAACACAGAGAATAGACAGACCTGCTCTATAATCAGCCGTGTTAACAGAGCAGAATGTATCTGGTAGCCCCACAGATGAGACTGCATCACGCAATATCATTGGATAAACTCAGCCCTCAACACAGATTCTCATATGGTTGTGTGCAAGGAACCTAAAGGTAATCTGTTACCAGAATACCCAATATCAAGCAAGCCACAATGCATTGCAAGGTACATTATACTAACTGAGCCCCAACATACCTTTAGATTGCCCAATGGATGCACCATTCGCATGGAAAGATGTTTCTATGAATATACACATGAGAATGAAGTGCAATGGGCATGGCCCAGACTCCAAGGGCTCTCTATTCAGTTTTGCTTATTTATAAAAATAGCCTTTTTCATGGAAATGGCACCTTTATTGGATTATATAGAAGTATAATGGTTCCCAGCATAATGCCCATAGCTTGTTTCATATCAAGTTTCCTGGTGACAGACTCCCTTGAGAGGACCAGTGACCAAGTATAAAATGCTAAATGCCATATATCATGTGGTTGCCGCTGTGCCCCTGAACACTTTGGTGGTTATTTATTTTGTAATCCATCCACCCATTCAAAAGATGTAAAATTTTCCCACCCACTTGGAGAATAAGAGCTAAGCTACATATAACTTTGCAGGGGATCTACACTCACCGGCCACTTTATTAGGTACACCTGTCCAACTGCTCGTTAACACTTAATTTCTAATCAGCCAATCACATGGCGGCAACTCAGTGCATTTAGGCATGTAGACATGGTCAAGACAATCTCCTGCAGTTCAAACCGAGCATCAGTATGGGGAAGAAAGGTGATTTGAGTGCCTTTGAACGTGGCATGGTTGTTGGTGCCAGAAGGGCTGGTCTGAGTATTTCAGAAACTGCTGATCTACTGGGATTTTCACGCACAACCATCTCTAGGGTTTACAGAGAATGGTCCGAAAAAGAAAAAACATCCAGTGAGCGGCAGTTCTGTGGGCGGAAATGCGTTGTTGAGGTCAGAGAATGGCCAGACTGGTTCGAGCTGATAGAAAGGCAACAGTGACTCAAATAGCCACCTGTTACAACCAAGGTAGCCAGAAGAGCATCTCTGAACGCACAGTACGTCGAACTTTGAGGCAGATGGGCTACAGCAGCAGAAGACCACACCGGGTGCCACTCCTTTCAGCTAAGAACAGGAAACTGAGGCTACAATTTGCACAAGCTCATCGAAATTGGACAATTGAAGATTGGAAAAACGTTGCCTGGTCTGATGAGTCTCGATTTCTGCTGCGACATTCGGATGGTAGGGTCAGAATTTGGCGTCAACAACATGAAAGCATGGATCCATCCTGCCTTGTATCAACGGTTCAGGCTGGTGGTGGTGGTGTCATGGTGTGGGGAATATTTTCTTGGCACTCTTTGGGCCCCTTGGTACCAATTGAGCATCGTTGCAACGCCAAAGCCTACCTGAGTATTGTTGCTGACCATGTCCATCCCTTTATGACCACAATGTACCCAACATCTGATGGCTACTTTCAGCAGGATAATGCGCCATGTCATAAAGCTGGAATCATCTCAGACTGGTTTCTTGAACATGACAATGAGTTCACTGTACTCCAATGGCCTCCACAGTCACCAGATTCAATAGAGCATCTTTGGGATGTGGTGGAACGGGAGATTCGCATCATGGATGTGCAGCCGACAAATCTGCGGCAACTGTGTGATGCCATCATGTCAATATGGACCAAAATCTCTGAGGAATGTTTCCAGCACCTTGTTGAATCTATGCCACAAAGAATTGAGGCAGTTCTGAAGGCAAAAGGGGGTCCAACCCGTTACTAGCATGGTGTACCTAATAAAGTGGCCGGTGAGTGTATGTTTTGAATGGGTGGATCGGTTAAAAGAAATGCCAAATTGTTCCGTGGTACAATGGCAATCTAGTCATGTATGGGATTTAGTATTTTGTATTTAGTGACAGGTCTGCTCTAAATGCTCAGCTCTACTTTCTCATTCTGATTTTGTGAGCAAGGCTCAGGAGAGATGAAATGTCTAATATTCTGGTCACATATACTGATCTTTTGATAAACTCATTATTGGATTTTTGAAAAAAGGTTAACCATAATTGCATTACCCAAGACTACCGTGTGCTGTGAATTCATGCCTTACAGTCAAGAGTTCAGAACAAGGAGTGAAAGAGGTGATGTAAACAATCTTTTCTGTGTTACTATCCTGCCTGAAAGAGGACCTTGCCCCACCTCAAACAACCAATAGGTAAAGCTCCACTGATTCTGGCACAGTTGGGATTTTTTCTGTGGCCCCCACCATTCCTGAGCAAACATTTCTTTTAACACAATTAGGCTCTCTACTGTCCGATGGGCGTGGGCGGTCCCTGCCTGTCTGCTCCAACCCAGGACCACCCACCTCACAGTAGAAAGTAGAATTGTACTGAAACTAACAGTGATTACTTGGGAATGGTAGAGGAAAAATTCCAACTGTTTCAGAATCAGTGGAGCAGTACTTGCAGGACACAGTTAGGCCTGGTTCACATCTGTGTTCGGGATTCTGTTTGGGGATTCCACTTGGAGACCCCTATATGCAGTAAAGGGATCCTATCATTCAGATGGAATTTTTTGTGACTAACACCTTGGAATAGCCTTAAGAAAGGTTATTTGTCTCCTATCTTTAGAAGTCTTCTATGTGCCGCCATTCTGTAGAAATCCCGGTTTTCGCCAGTATGCAAATGAGTATTTATACGGAATGGCGCCACGGAGAAGACATCTAAAGGTAGGAGATGAATTTCTTAAGGCTATTCCAACGTGTTAGTCACAAAAAATTCCATCTGAATAATAGGATCCCTTTAAAAAGCGGATAGCTAAGAAACCACATGGACCCCATAGACTATAATGGGGTCTGTGTGGTTTCCGCTCAGTTTCCGCATGAGTCATGTGGAGAGAAAAGTGCTGCTTGCGCATGATACGTGCGGACACCGATCGGAACCACACAAACGCCATTATAGTCTATAGGGTCCATGTGGTTTCTTAGCTAACCACATTTTAATGCACATAGGTTTACGTCTGGGAGTCCCCAAGCAGACTCCCCAAACAGAATACAGAACACAGATATGAACTGGACCTTAGTTGGAACTAGAAAAATAGGAAGCAGGAAAACTGAACAAATTCTAGATTTTGTATTTATATTGTATTTAAATATAATTATATTTATAATAAGAAGTTTATTTAAATGATATATACGTTTTCTGATGATACATTGTAAGTCATGTAATCTTTTCCATTTACAAGTGCCCTTTAAATGTAAATTTTGAGTCTTCAAAATCTTAATATTAAAACAGAAAAACTGGTGAGCAGTAAAGTCTAACTTTTTAAGCTCATGTAAATTCAATGTTATGCTTTTGCGAGAAGTTAAAGTTAAACTTTAGACATGTTAATGAGAAAAGTGCGGAAAAGTAGCCATGGCAATAACCCCCCATTCAGCCAGTAGGGACCTTTCCTATTATCTTTTCTGAAAGCCTCACAGCCTTGCACCTTGAGAGTTGAACAAGCACAATAAAGAACTTAGCCGTATAATTCATAAAAGAAAATCAATACATGACTTTAATAGCGATGGCTTTAGCACTGTTTAAGAAATGCTATTAAAATGCAAAGTAGCCTCCCTTTAAACATCAAGCAAATCGACATAGTCCTCCTAACTAATATTTTTCTCATTTTCTCTTATTTTTTTCCAAACTCTAAAAAGGAATTTAGGAAATGTGTTTACTTCAATCAGAATATTCAGAATATTCTAACCTAAATTAAAAAAAGATCATTGCCCCTTCCCCTTCTCTGCAACTGCATGTAAAGTTACTAGTGTTGAGCGAGTAGTATTCGATCGACTACCACGCCGGCATAGGAATGCGTATAATCAGCCAAACACCAAGGGATTAAATGCATCAAATATTCGATGCGTTTAACCCCTTGGTGTTCGGCCTATTACACGCATTCCTATGCCGATGAGCTATTCGATTGAATGTGTTCGGCCGATTACATGTATTCCTATACCGGCCTAATACTACTCGCTCAACACTAAAGGTTACAAGTAAGAGACATCTTCTGTGAATTTCTCTCCCAAAAGGGACACTAAACCCTGAAAACCCAGAATAAAATTGAAAATATACATGATCTAGTTAATCTCTAGTTATGTCTGCAGGATTAACCTCCGCAGAATGAATCCTGCCTCTGTGCAGTGCCATTACCAACTGGAGATCAGCTGCATGCACAGGGAGTTCTGGAGGTTCAGGCGTATTGTATAGGAGGCTTAGCTTCCATTCAGTCTAAAGTGGTAATGGAGCGCTATTGAGTGTTATGGAGACAGTGCAGCTCCAGAGTATGAATCACACCATGGAGAGGAGAGAATACATGTGTATGTGGTTTTCATCTATCAGTTTTCCCAGAATCCTGAAAGGCAAATCAACCTATCTGGGTCATAACCTAAAGGAGGTTTATGTGGGTAAATATTATTTCATCAACATTACATCACTGACTGGTGTGTTACCGTTTTTTTTTTTTGGGGGGGGGGTATGAATGGTACATCTGTTAAATTAAGGAAGAATTATGGAGCGTGGAGGAAGGTTTCCTCAGGTTTATTTAGTACTCAGCAGTCCCTTTTGCAACAGTACTTCATATATTACCGATCTTTGTTAGGACACTGAAAGACAAATCTGACAAGATTGTGCATTATTTTGGAGCAATTTTATATTACTAAACTAAGCATTTGGCGGTCTTTAATACAGCATTACCTAGTATGCTACCAAGATTTCATGGGACCCTGAAAACACCTAACATGATGTAGCACAATTATGTGACGGGATGGGATTTAGATAAATGTGTTATTCAGAATTCCATATCCCAACTTCACATGCAATGCTACCCAGCTTTCTCAGAACCCTGAAAGTCAAAACTAGCAAGCTTTGGCTTGATTTGGGAGAAAGCAGAGGGATTTATTTAGGGAGGGATACTTAGTATCAGCAGTCTCTATTAGTGCATGGTAGGTTACCTAGCTTTATCAAAATGCTGAAAGGCAAATCCTGGCAAGCTACAGTATTCTTATAGTGCAAGGAGATATATTTATTTATGTAAATACATATAGTATTCAGTATTCCTTATTATAGCCTCACATGTTCTGCTACCCAGCTTTCCCAGAAGTCTGAAAGAATATTCTGTCAATCTTTGGCTCATTTATTATACAGCCATGCCAATTGCTATATTAGCTGGTAACTCAGGCCTATAGACCTTCACAATTATCTCTGTTTTTCTATTTGTAAACATACTTAAAGTGGTTTCCGATACATACACACATATATATATATATATATATATATATATACATATTTTATAGATGTAGTGAAATTCATTTTTCTGATTGAGACCAAATAAAAAATTCCTACTCATTTGCAGAAACGTGTAATCAGCACAGTCTATGTTGCAATAACTTCCTTACTGGTCCTGATCATATGCCGTTCATTATGCACGTTACTTCAGGTGCTTGACCCACCCACCATGACCGTGACATCATTACTAATGAAAGCAGCATTTGCCTAAACTTTATTGACTGCCAGAGCAGCCATGAGGAGGTGAGGGCTGGTCCTTATCACCAGACAAGCCAGCAACTGGTTTGCAATAGTGATTAGCGACAGTAGATGTAGCAAGGTAGACAAGAAAATGTTTTGTTTTGTTTTTAAACTATTCTATCTTCTGTCCTGAAAGATATTCTTCTGTGAGTGGTCAGAGGGGTTTATGGACACTGACTGGATGGTAGCATGGTAGATGCATAGGAAGAGTGAATTTATGATCCACAATGCAATTATAATTTTTATCCAAGTTTGTTTCTGGAAAGCTCCAGACTAATGTATTTAGAATATATATTAAAGTGGTAAAGTGGCAACTATTAGATTGGTAGGAGATTCTTACATGGGACTGCTGGGGAGAAGCTGAGTACATTGATCAGACCCCTACTATTCTAGCACTTACTTCCTATCCACTGGTTATTACCAAAGTATTGGTTATAAACATGTATTTAGAATAAAATATAATAAATTATGTAGCTCCAACAAGGAATTTGTTAAATTTAATATTTCTTTTATGACACTTTAAAAAAATAATCTTAAATCTGACTTTGACAAAACCTCGTGTTTCCTTTTCTTGATATTTTGCTCCCTAAGGGGAAAGTTCCTATTGATTTTCCGCCTGCTTATCACTCAGTATGCCGCTCTTTTGTTCATCTCTTTGTGTTAGGGTCTACAGATCTACAGTACTTTGAGGTTTTTTAACATCTCTTTCCTTTCACAGTATAGAATATTTCCACTTTTACTGTATAGGTTTCTGTAGAATGGTAGAGAATGTAAAGATTTTCTTATTAACTTTTATATATTGTATTTCCATGGAAATAAACATTTGATTTTATTCGCCATAGACCGATTGAAATAACTTTATTTTCTGAAATTGAACTCTTTTTGTAAAGAATGCAAACTTGAAAATATAAAATGATATATCTTGTGCTATTCTTTACATTGGCGTATACAGTAAAAAAAAAAAAAAACCCTTCCATTAAAGTCACTTGTTTGTCTCCGCTGCGGGTAAATCGCAGCGTTTACGTCCCGTGGGGCCCCGACCTTAAAGGCAAAGGGGGTTATAAAGAGGGGGTTTGCTTTACTTGAGATCCTCTTCATGAGTCAGAAAGGGAAGCTGCTCTGTAAAAGCAACTCAAATCTGGCAGACTCATGGGATCCATTATAAGGTTAAGGCCCTACATAAGAAGTCACAGCCAAAATTCACTGTGGAAAATGCATATTTTTCCGTGGCGTTTTTCACGGAAAGTTTGCCGTTTTCCCCTGCAAACTTTCTACCCCTTTCTACAGCTACACAGAAAATGCCAGTGTTTCCGTAAGTAAAATTGACATTCAGTTTTTCCGCTGCAGATTTTTTTCTGCAATGTGTGGATGGGATGATAAGTGCTGCTGATAAGAGCTAATTGTATGGGACAAATCTACGGTGATACATTTCTATCTTTTCTCCATATATGAGTGAGATGTATCTGAATGAATGATAACCACTGGTGAAAGAGACAACTTTCCTATGTATGGAGACATGGATAACATCTATGAACCCTAGATCGCCCCTAAATAGATCGCTATTAATGGATTTTATAAAGACAGTAGCACCTATGCTCAGTGTCAGACTGCCCATCTTAGTACCAGAGGATCCTCCGATGGACTCAGGCTCTAACACGATATTGGTCCAGTAAGGATGCCCAAATTTAAAGAGAACAGTGGTTTATTTCCTAGTGGTCATTGGCGGGTGGGAGCCCAGAATCATATTATGGGGTGAGCCCAAGGAACCTTAGTCTGACACTGAGCACATGCTAGGATGTCACAATGCGCCATTTTAACGTTAATGAGTCCCATTGTGATATCTCAATGCCCCATTGTGACACCATAGAACTTATTGTGATATCAGAATGACCCAATGTGATGTTATAATGGCTCATTGTGTTGGAATAGATAAATGAATAATACAAAGCACTGATAAAAGTGAATAAATGTATTAAAATAAACAAAAATCAGAATGCGCGATCCATTACATCAGGTTAGTTTTTACTCCACCAGAAGAAAGTTTTTCAGATTAGGGAGTCCCTGGTTTGTAATTTATCTTTTGTAATTTACGGTATTTGATTGACTGCCAATGTCACATCTTACTACACTGAATATTCACATTACAATTGCTAAGAGCAGGTTTATAATATTAATAATGTTATAATGAATCATTATCATGCCACATATATCTGACACATAAAAATAAAAGATCTCATTTTAGAACAAATACCCAGTAATTTAAGGGATTCGCAACGTGGGGCCCCAGTTTAAAGTATACCTTTTGGGGCAATATTTGTCTAATTTCAGTAGAGTTCTCACATAATTGTAATATATTGTCTAAACAACTCTTTCTCAACAAATAACTTTCATTTATTAAAGGTGTTGCAGAAAACAGGGCTCAGAAAACACATGATGCAAGGAGTTTTGTTTGCTTTCTGTGATTTTTCAATATGGTGGTTATAATACTTATACACTACAGACCAAAAGTTTGGACACACCTTCTCATTCAAAGAGTTTTCTGTATTTTCATAACTATGAAAATTGTAGATTCATACTGAAGGCATCAAAACTATGAATTAACACATGTGGAATTATATACTTTACAAAAAAGTGTGAAACAACTGAAAATAGGTCTTATATTCTAGGTTCCTCAAAGTAGCCACCTTTTGCTTTGATTACTGCTTTGCACACTCTTGGCATTCTCTTGATGAACTTCAAGAGGTAGTCACCGGAAATGGTCTTCCAACAGTCTTGAAGGAGTTCACAGAGATGCTTATCACTTGTTGGCCCTTTTGCCTTCACTCTGCGGTCCAGCTCACCCCAAACCATCTTGATTGGGTTCAGGTCTGGTGACTGTGGAAGCCAGCTCATCTGGTGTAGCACCCCATCCAGGGGCGGATCCAGGGCCGGGCGAGCCGGGCAACCACCCGGGGCCCCGCGCTTAGCAGGGCCCCGCGGCCCGGACCTAACAAAATGGTCCCGGTCGGCATGTCCCAATTTCAACTCATCAGCGTCCGTAGGACGCCGATGAGCTGAATACATAGGCGTTTAAAGCAGGAGCTGTCAGCTCCTGCTTTAACGCTGAGCTCCGGCATTTGTAGTCGCGATGTGATGACGTCACATCGCGGCTACAATATGTGTATGAGGGAGAGAGCTGCGAGGGAAGGTGAGTGTGTGTGTGTGTGTGAGAACAGCATGACACTGGGGCAGATGGAGGGGGGGAGAACGGCATGACACTGGGGCAGATGAAGGGGGGGGAGAACGGCATGACACTGGGGCAGATGGAGGGGGTAGAACAGCATGAGACTGGGGCAGATGGAGGGGGGGAGAACAGCATGACACTGTGGCAGATGGAGGGGGGAGAACGGCATGACACTGGGACAGATGGAGGGGGGGAGAACGGCATGACGCTGGGGCAAATGAAGGGGGGGAGAACGGAATGACACTGGGGCAAATGAAGAGGGAGAGAACAGCATGACACTGGGGCAAATGAAGGGGGAGAGAACAGCATGACACTGGGGCAGATGAAGGGGGGGAGAATGGCATGACACTGGGGCAGATGAAGGGGGAGAGAACAGCATGACACTGGGGAAAATGAAGGGAGGGAACGGCATGACACTGAGGCAGATGAAGGGGGAGAGAATGGCATGACACTGGGGCAAATGAAGGGGGGGAGAATGGCATGACACTGAAGCAGATGAAGGGGGGAGAATGGCATGATACTGGGGCAGATGAAGGGGGGATGGCATGACACTGGGCAGATAAAGGGGGGGAAAACGGCATGACACTGGGGCAGATGAAGGGGGGAGAACGGCATGACACTGGGGCAGATGAAGGGGGGAGAACGGCATGACACTGGGGCAAATAAACGAATATCTCACGTACCGACCTATCTAACTTTATATACATTTATAGTATATGTGGCATTTGTAAACATATATATCTTTACATATACATTGTACATACAGCTTACACATACTGTACTGTAGAGATGTTACATAAGTGAATACCACTTACAGATATATCTGAACACCTATATATACAGTAAATACTGTTACTGATGTTACTTATAGATATGCCTAAATATAAACATATTCAGTCAGCCACTGGTGTAACTAGGAATGGCTGGGTCCCAAAGTGAACATTTCACATGGGGTCCAAAACACCCTCTGACCCCATCCCACACAAACCGCATTCCTGCACACACTATTATGTGCCATAGTGGTCTTTTCAGACCCCAGAGTTTAATGATCCGAGACCCAGGGGAAGGTACAAACATAAAAAACATGTTACTTACCTCTCCCTGGCTCCAGCACACTCCCCACTTTCGGCCACCTTCTATGTTGGACCTACCTACCTGCCATTCCTAAAAATTCAGCCCAGTAACCAGAACTTTGAAATTACCCTCAGCAGACAATAGTTATCTTCTGAGAAACGTTCTTTCTGGACTTTTCTCATCTCACCCACCTTAGTATTCTGGGTGAGATGTACACCCCCTCCATTATTTTGCCGGTCATCAGCTTACAATATATTTATAGTACACACAACTTACACATACTGTATTTAGGGATTCTACATAAAAGAATATATATATATATATATATATATATATATATATATATATATATATATATTTATATTAGATATAAATATTGTATATGTGTGTGTCGGTTCGGACAGTGAGAGCAGGAGGCTCCTGTGCAAGATTGGCTTTTGCTTAAAAGGTTGATTCATGTTATTAAAATTGATGCCCTATCCTAAAGAATCAGCTGTTTTCGCTGTGGCTTCTTCATTGTTTTTCTCCGGCAGCGCTCTCTATATTCAGTATGTTGTATTTTTCATAGCAGCTATTCTGAGCATCGCATCATTATGAAAAATACGGCATCCTGAGTAATAAAAAAGGACACCATGGCCCCTTTAAACAGGTAAGTGATGTGGGTTCCGGGATTTGGACCCCATCAATCTCTCAAATTTGCATTCAATTCAAATTCGCCATTGGTTTTAATAACCTGAATAATTTGTTTAAAGGTTAAGGCCCAAATTTTGAAGTTATATCCTATTCACAGGATGGAGCCTGTTTATCCCTTTAGGGTGTCCATGACTTTTATATATTTGGTTTTTGGATCCTGCAGTTACCCTCTGACTATTTATATATTGTGGAATGTAGTATACCACATTGGTAGTGACATATCTAGCATAACTGCCTTTGTATAAGGTGTGGACATACTTTTGGAATAAGGGCAATAAGGGTGCATTATCATATTATATTACAAACTATATGAATACTGGCATCATTTACCCCATTGTAGTACAGCAGTGTGTGTGCAAAACCTTTCCTTAGGACGAGGGTGGGACAGATTCAGTATTTTTCTGAATAAATACTAGAGATGAGTGAACAGCGTTCGATCGAGTACATGTTCGATCGGATATCAGGCTGTTTGAAATGTTCGATTCGAGTCAAACACCAGGTGGCAAACTCACTAAAGATTTGATTCCCCTCCCACCTTCCCTGGCGCTTTTTTTTGCACCAATAACTGCGCAGGGGAGGTGGGACAGGAACTACGACAACGGAGGCATCGAAAAAAAAAATCGAAAAAAGTAATTGGCTGGCTAATTCAGGTGACCTCCAATTTATACGAACAGTGGATTTAATATCCGGTTCATATGAGACTGTGAAGTATGTGACTGAGACAGGGATAGATGTACTGGCAGGGTTAGCTAGGGATTACCTTTATTTAGGTGGGAATGTTACTCACACAGCTCTTTGGGGCTCTATCTGGTCAGGATCCCTGTCAGCTTGCGATATGCGCGAGCTGACTTTTTCCCATAGGAATGCATTGACCAGCGTTGATTGGCCGAATGCCATACAGAGTACGGCATTCGGCCAATCAATGCTGGTTCTGCCGTAGGCTCGTCTGTGAGGAGGCGGAGTCTAAGATCGGAGACTGCTGTGGACCGCTCGTAGACTCCGCCTCCACCAGCAGAACCAGCGTTGATTGGCCAAATGCTATAGCATTCGGCCAATCAACGCTGGTCAATGCATTCCTATGCCGAGATGTAGCAGTGCTGGCCGTGCGCTCAGCACTGCTACACCGGAGATGAAGCAGAGCTGAGTGTGCGCTGGACCCTGCTGCACACGCAGCTCAATTGCATCAGCTGAACTCCCCATAGACAAGGCTGAGATGGTTTATTTTTGTCTCTGCCCTCCTGATCTCTGCATATTCAATGCAGAAAGGAGGGGTGTTCTATGTAGCCTTACATTCAGTATTCCGTTCAGGGGGTCCCCAAGTAGACTACCTAAACGGAATACCAAATGCAGATGTGAACCGGGTCTTAGACAAGTGAAGTAATGTCACTAGGCAACCATCTTTATCAAAGACAACAAATTTATTGCTTTTTTTAAGTTAAATGAATGAAATATTAGTATAAGCCTATCTAGCAACCAGCTGAACCTCAGGCTTTGAAGATTAGTTCCACTCTGGAAAAATCTGTTGTTGTTTTCCGTATTAATTCGCCAGATCATAGATCCTTGCCAACTAAATTAGCACGCTAGACAAAATTCTCCAAATAATAAGCTTCTGATGCAACGTCTGCTGTAAATCCTAATATTCATTACAGTGTTATTTACAAGTTTCAGCTCTACCGTAAGACACGGTACGGTCCATTTGCCTATGAGGTCTCGTTCTAATTAGTGAACCTTTTACTTTGCCTTTAATTGTGAGTTAGTGTCTATTTTTACATTTCCATAAACAGGGAACATCATCTCCAATCATATAATTAGTTGATTTGCGAGAACATTGTGGTTTAATTATGGTAAAATATTAATTATACTGATTGGACAGCTGGTATCGGTTTACTGCACATCCACATTGTTTTCATGACCTTTTCCTGGCCCCTTCAGTGCAGATGGAGACATTGCAATCATTATTTCCACACATTTATAGTTTACTCTTCTGCAAAATTTACTATGTCTTTCCCAAAAAGAAATAGGTGAAATAAATATTTCCCTTCACAGAATCTTATCTCCATTCCTTTAATTTAATTAAAAACCAGCTTCAATGTATAATTTATATTAATGCATCTATCTCGCTGCTACACATTGCATGTATTTACTTTAGAGTCGCAGCGTGCATACTAAACATATTTGTGTTAATTAAAGGAAAATGGAGACTTGGAAAATTAAAGGGCAAGGCAAGTTCAGGTTGAAAAAATGGGCCCGTTTTGTGCTGAGGTTCACTGTTCTGATCTTGGCAATAACAGTTTGCAAGTTCTACTGAATTTTATACAGCACTGTGTATGTATCACCATTAAAAAGTATAAGGCTATGGCTACGTGGCGACTTTGGCCACAACTCTGGTTCAAGATGGCTGGGTTGCCTTGCAACTTTTTCACTTGTGTTAGTGAAAAGTCGCATTGCAATCCCAAAGGTGCCACGATTGCGACTTGTTGTTGCAAAAAAATCGGACATTACTTGATGTTTTTTTTTATTATGACTAGAAGTTGTGGTAGCCCCTTTGGGGTCTCAATGACACTTAATTTACTGACATGAGTGAAAGAGTTGCAAGGTGTTGCAAGAGTTGCAAGACGCAACGTGCGATCTTTGGTCGCAAAATGGGTGTTGTGGCCTGAGTTGTTGTGTAGCTAAAAACTGATACATGGACCAGCTCCTTTCTGCTCTGGGAGCTCTTGATGTCACAACAGTGCGGCCAAGGAGCAGAACCGGGGGAGGTCAGGTAAGAAATCATCTAATACTGATATGGGGGGGAAGGGGGGAAGTGAAGGGACCACTGAATGGTCCATATAGTGGTCCCTTCACTGGGCGCCTCTATACAGGGAACCAATCACTGGTCCCCCATACTCTAGAGTCATTATATTGTGTTGGGAAAGTGATGGGGCCATTATATTTTGTGCGGACAGTGATGGGGCTAGTATACTGTGGTGCATTGGGGGGGGGTATTAAAGGGGTTGTACAAGCTTAATTTTTTTATGGCCTATTATCATCTGACCGTAGAGGGCTGATTTCTGACCTTGTCAGCTGTACAGAGCTGCTTCCAGCACTTGTCCTGTGCATAATATAGGACTGGAAGCAGAAAGCTCCATCCAATATATAGTTGCTGGACCCCTTCACTGCAGCTCCTTTCCCACTGACTTCAATAAGTGCTGAGATGAAGTGTAGATGCCACTATACAGCGGATAGAGTTTCTGGTTATGGTCCAGTATTGTGTACAGGATGGGTGCTGCAAGCAGCCCCGTCCAGTTGACAAGGCCATGTGATCCCCTCCTACCGATTAGGTATTTATGGCCTCCCTGCCTGCCACAATTCCTGGACCCTTTAAAGGGTTTATCCATCTTTCTAATATTGATGGCTTGTCCTTAGGAACAAATGGGAACAAACCGCGCGCGGAAAAAAGAAGCGACTTGCCCTTTCTTCAGGCGGATCATTTGGGCCTAATCCGAAGTGGAATGCATCGGCATCCAGTCGTGGCTAGATGTTTTTTGGACCAGAGTCTGAGGCGGCCTCTTTGTCAAATTCTGGTCACAAAACTCAGGTCTGAACTAGCCCTAACATCTTTAAATTGCCATTCATTGAAAGTTGTTTCTCTAGTTCACAGAGCAAATAACAATAAGTGATGGTATATTACAGTATTAAGGTTTACATTTGCTGACTATAGAACCAGAATGTATCAATGTTGCGCTTTATTTTATAGGAAAGTTTTATTTGTACGCTGTTACGGATTGTTAGTCAACATATCAGCGATATATGAAGTTTTTACATTTCTATTGTGATTTTTATTGCTGCTCTTATTACTTATTACAATGGCTTGCCAGTGTGTGCTGTTTTATGGACACAACATAACACTAAACTAAACTATGAAGTATTAAACATAGCCCTTAATAAAGTCAGATGCTTTTAATAATAGATATTCACTTGTTTCGGGCTGATACCGATTTTATTTTATGCAAGGTTGAAATCTGCATAAATGGTTTAGTAGCCTATTATAGAAACGAAACAAAACATTAATTTTATTGCCTGTTATCTATGAAACAGCAAATCATTTTCCTGTTATTAATTGGCTTTTATGCTGCAATTCATTAATTCAATAATGTTTTCCTGAAGGTATAAAATAAATATAACGCTGCCACTTAATAGATAATTAGAAGTCTTGTTAATTTCACAAAGCTAGCATTGTGTGAATTGACGAACATTAGACTTACAAATTATTGTAACAGTAAAAACGAAATCAGGGTGCGTTGGCTGTAAATTGTAGTTGTATTAATATGAATGTTTAGTGAAGACCTGTCAGAAAAATATTATAAGGGCATAAAATAACGACTGGTAATAAATAGGGCATGTCCTGTTTTGGTCTGTTTTACCAGCCTGACAGACCTACGGTTGTGCTAAAAAGTTTACATACTCCCAGCAGATTTTTTGGAGTTTTTAGGCCTTTTTTTTGTAGAGAATATGAATGATAACACAAAAACTTTTTCTCCACTCATGGTTAGTAGAGATGAGTGAACAGTAAAATGTCCGAGGTTCGATATTCGTTTCGAGTAGCCCCTCAATATTCGACTACTCGAATCGAATATCAAACCCCATTATAGTCTATGGGGGAAAATGCTCGTTTCAGGGGTAGGCAACGTTCGATCAAATTATACTTACCAAGTCCACGAGTGAGGGTCGGGCTGGATCCTCTGAGCAGTCTTCTCCTTGCAGCATCCCCGCGGCGTCTTTCGGCTCTTCATTCACTCTGCCAGGCATCGGGCATGGGCAGAGCCGACTGCGCATGCCCGCACTACAAGCGGACATGCGCAGTCGGCTCTGCCCAGGCCCGATGCCTGGTAGAGTGAATGAAGAGCCAGAAGACGCTGCAGGGAAGCTGCACGGAGAAGACTTCTAAAGGTAGGAGAAGAACCAGCGTTGATTGGCTGACTGTATAGCATTCGGCCAATCAATGCTGGTTCTGCATCAAACTTTTACATTCGAACAGCGAGTGGTACTCGATCGAGTACGAGTATTTTGAACACCGTAGTATTTGATCGAATACCTACTCGATCGAGTACTACTCGCTCATACCTAATAATGACTGGGGCAGTGTCTGTTACACCAACTTCTCTGGGGCTTCACAGCGCAATCTGGTCCCTTGTTATCTTCCAGCGGATGTTTCCGCCACTTGTGACTGCTGAGGGCAATCAGCAGCCTCAGCAAAGAGCATGTGATGTCACTACATGTGTCATCCCAGGGTCTCTTCCTGAGGCTGCTGATTGGCCTCAGCAGTCAGGCCTATCAGAATCAGCGATGATGGGGAAGTATGCAGATATATATACTTCTGTGTGTATATACTCTTATTTCTCCATCAAGGCCTGTGTTCTTAGCCTGTTTGACCTATTTCATCTTGACTTGTCTTCAGTACTTAATCGATATTCGTGTCTGGAATTACCAACCTAACAGAATAATAAAGCTAATATGACTTAGATAAAGTTGATGGAAAAAATGATTAAATAGTCCCCTATTCAAAAGGGGAGGTAAAAACTCTTTAAGGACTTGTCCTCTGCTTTAGAAAATACTTATATTCCCCCTTAAATACAGTGCTAAGGCATCTTCTCTTACAACTCAGCATTGCACAGTTCCTCTGTTGTTTTTCCTGGAAATGTGTAATAACTTAACAACTGGGGTGTTACAATTTCTCTTTTCAATAAGGCACATTTCTTTATAGTGTATCAATAGTGGTTACACAGTATCAAAGCGTGGGAAATACCCCATTGAAATGCTAGCGCACAGTTTTCAGTTTGGTCATACATTTTAAGATGGAATTAGAAAGAAACAGCACAAAAGTAGTTCTAAGAAAAGACGTTTCCTAGCTGTTATGTATGGGCCTTGCTATTAAAATGGACATATTAGGAGACCTGGAAGGTCGAATATAAATGCAGTAGGGGTTTCATTAAAAAATACATCCTAGTTTTACCAAACCTATTATTTTTTATCAATAATCCTAGAATTTATTATTCTTTCAGTGGCACTAAATAAAAATATAATTCAATGTCCCTTCATGTTTTCTAAAACACGGTTCAATATATCCTCCCATGGAAGGTGTATATTTCCTACTTGCCATTGATTTTGTCGTATAAAAATGGCTTTGATAATAGCTTAGCCACAGGGATCTATGCATGGGGATTTTCTTCCTCCCTAAAAAGTTCTGAGTAGTTAAAAAATGACAGTGTTAAAAGGTAGTGACTGGAAGTCTTTATGACTTTCAGACGTCTCTAATCTGGACTATTAAACTTTAAAACAAGAAAAGGAGATTCAGTTCTTATATGTGAAATGGTCAGAAAGTAAAAGTGCTATAATATTTATATCAGTTCTGACATTCTCTTCAGTTTTATTGCAACTTTTATGGTAACTTCTGCTGTTTTTGACATTTGTCCTAGTGTTGACATACACAGAAAACCTGAAATATAAAATAAAGCAAGACAAATTATATTCTAAATTATAATCCATAATTTACATATATGGGTTACTGGGTGATATGAGAGCAGTGGGTTAGGGCAAGAGTGGGACTGGCCTTTTGTGGAAAGGACATGGCTAGCTATATTCAGGCACACTATATTATTATTAGACCCCAGAAACTTTACATTAATATCATAGTCCCTTATGTTAATATTGAATGACAATTTGGGAATACTACATGCATTCACCCCATCCCCAGACCTGTGGAGCTGTCAGAGAGGTGCAGCACATTCACCATCATTATAGACTATGGCTTATTTTGTTTCAATGCTCATAGGATAACCAGAGACCAGGCAAGTGACTGAGTGGAGTGAGTGGGCAAGCTGAGACAGAGGGGCTGCTAATAAAATCTGGGACAAGTGCAGCTTGTTGTACATTCTAAATTTCAACCCCAAGTTGTCTTTTGAGGGGTCCAGTTTTGAAAATGGGATGATTAAATGTGGGTTTCTAATATGAAGGCCTTTAAAATTCCCTGAAAAATGGTCCCTGAAAAATGAGTTTCTGTTGGTATAATTGACATGCTGCGATTTCCAAACTGCAATGGTTTTGGAAATTGCAACGTGTCCACTGCACAAATTTTCCGTAATGTGTTACATACATAGTTACATAGTAGATGAGGTTGGATAAAGACATTAGTCCATCAAGTCCAACCTATAACCCTACAATCCCTACAATGTTGATCCAGGGGAAGGCAAAGAACCCCATGAGGCTCATGCCAATTGCCCCATTTCAGGGGAAAAAATTCCTTCCCGACTCCAAATCTGGCGGTCAGTATAAAAACCCTGGCTCAACGTGTCCTTCAAATCTAGAGTCCATAACCTGTTATATTTTTACCCTGGGGCAGAGAGTTCCAGAGCCTCGCTGTTCTTACTGTACTTCTATGTTTCTGGTGAAACTTTTTCTCCTCCAGACGTAGAGGATGTCCTCTCACTGTCACTGGCCTAGGAGTATAAAGATCCTTAGAAAGTTCTTTGTATTGTCCCTTCATGTATTTGTACATTGTTATTAGATCTCCCCGTAGACGTCTTTTCTCTAAACTGAATAACCCCATTTGTTAATCTATCGTTGTACTCCAGTTCACCCATTCCCCTAATCATTTTGGTTGCCCGTCTTTGCACTTTTTCAAGTTCACTTATGTCTTTCTTTTATATCGGGGCCCAAAATTGCGCACAATATTCTAAGTGTGGCCGTACCAGTGATTTGTATAGAGGCATAACTATGTCCTTGTCATGAGAATCTAGACCTCTTTTGATGCATCCCATAATTTTATTTGCCTTGGCAGCAGCTGCCTGACACTGGTCACTAAAGGTAAGCTTGCTGTCCACCAAATTCCCTAAGTCTTTTTCATTGGCAGTCTTACCCAGTAATTTGCTATTAAGTACATACATTTTATTACGTCGACCAACGTGCATTACCTTAAATTTGTCAACATTAAACTTCATTTGCCAAGTCTCCGCCCATGCTTCCAGTTTCCTTAGATCGCCTTGTAATATTCTACTATCCTCCTCATTATTAATTACCCTACAAAGTTTAGTATCATCTGCAAATATGGACACCCTGCTTTGTAAATCCTCTACCAGGTCATTAATAAAGATATTAAACAAGAGAGGACCTAATACTGACCCCTGTGGCACCCCACTGGTGATAGTGACCCAGTTTGAATATTTACCATTAACAAGTACCCTCTGTTTTCTATCAGTGAGCCAGTTGCTAACCCAAATGCATGTTTTCCCCCAGTCCCAACATTCTCATTTTGCATACCAACCGTTTATGTGGAACAGTATCAAAAGCCTTTGAAAAGTCCAGATACATCACATCTACTACATTACCCATGTCCAAATACACCATGTCTACTGCATTACCCATGTCCATGTACACCACATGTACTGCATTACCCATGTCCAGGTACACCACGTCTACTGCATTTCCCATGTCCAGTCTAGAACTGACCTCTTCATAGAAGCTGATCAGATTAGTCTGACAGGACCGATTCCTCATAAACCCATGCTGATTGGGTGTTATAAGATTATTTACATTGAGATACTCCAGGATAGCATCTCTTAGAAAGCCCTGAAATATTTTACCCACTACAGAAGTCAAACTTACTGGCCTATAGTTTCCAGGTTCCCTTTTACACCCCTTTTTGAAAATTAGCACCACATTTGCTATTCGCCAATCCTGTGGAACAGACCCAGTCATTACTGAATCCTTAAATATTAAATACAAAGGTCTCGGATGGGATTCGCTAGAATCACTTTGCAGTGACTGTAAAACACCACAAACAAAAGATGATGAAAACATAAAGCAGATATATTGCAGACAATATTTATTAGTATATGTGGGTGGTATGACTGCGTGAAAATTAGAGCATTTCATGTTGATAATTGGAAATGTTTCTAAATTTTCACCAAATTTCTTATTTA
The DNA here is from genome assembly GCF_031893055.1 of Leptodactylus fuscus. Taxonomy (NCBI): domain Eukaryota; kingdom Metazoa; phylum Chordata; class Amphibia; order Anura; family Leptodactylidae; genus Leptodactylus; species Leptodactylus fuscus. Next base: position 45,145,501 of record NC_134267.1, read on the forward strand.
TTCATATGCATAATATATTGATCAATGTTTATCACTAACATGAAGTACAATGTGACATGAAATATCATTTCAAAATCACTTGAGTAGGTTAAAATGTCTCAAAGGCTGAGGCCTTTGTTGCAGATTTTACTTCTCTTTTTAGAGCTAAACCCAGAAGTGGATTGAGCAAAAGGTAGAAGTATAAGAAGCTTCCTATATATTTCCTACTCGTTTTGTAGCCATTTTTGGCTTTGACTCAAAGAAACACAACACAATCTGCAACAAAAAATGCGCTGGGCCTTGGCCTAAGGTGGCTTTTGGCCATGTCCCTAACAGGTTTACAGGTGTGTCCCAAAACTGTTATCCATGTAGTGTATGTTCTGTTAGGTAGGGCGCTAACTGTTAGCCAGAGAGCTCTGTGGGACCTAATTTCACCAACAAAGGCCTCTGAGAAGGTCGGCATGATGTTAAAGGGAGCGCCCTCTATAGGATTGTTTGACTGAGACTCTGTCTTCCTAATTACATCATGGAAGATAGACTTGCACATTCTCAGTCAGTGCCCTCTATTGGTGCACATACTTGAGGCACTGGCATCCTAATTACATCATAGAAGTCAGATTTGCATATTCTTCCCATGTTCCTTTGCACAGTGGAGCGCTCATGGCTTAATAAGACTCCACACACCTAAATGGTGGTTCTCTCCTTATGGAGTGACGATATCCCCTCAATCATGTATTACATGACAACCTTTATTATTCAGAACAGTTGACTCTCTAAAAGTATTCTGTTGAACTGTCCAAGACTTTATGAGTTTTAATCGCAATCCAAAAGCCAAATAAAATGATATTATGAATCCTGGAATATTACAGTAATTTTTTAAGAAACATTTTAATTAGTTTATTGCATTTCATATTGAAGTACTGTTAAGGTTAGGGCTGGGTGGACTATAATTAACTGAAAATCAATTTAATGTAATTAAATTAAATCAATAGTTTGAATTTACATGTCTTTGTTATAAAATAGTTTTGCTTCTCAAAGCAGAGTTTATCCTCCTAAGAGAACCTTTAGTCAGGTTGTGCCAATTTTCCTTTTGTGCTCAAACTATTAAACTACTTGCCCTTTTCTGACTGTGGAAATGGCCAGAACTCTAACTAACCCTGATTTATTCTCATCATGGCTACTGTAACTCCTTACTAATTGTTCTTCTGCTCTGATAGCGACTTGACCTATTTTGTTCTCATTTCTCTAATTTTTTCATTCATTCCTATCCATAGGGCTGTGGAAAAAAGTGTGCAGCACATGGACATCATACGTGTGCTCTCCATTTTACTAACATACATCCATACAGATGCCGGAATTGCTTCCCCTTTGCGGGAGCTACCTGTCAATTCAAATGAATTGCCGGGCAGTAACTGCTCTTTTTGCAGGAGCTGCCCTTCCATTCATCATGTTGACACAGTAGGTCACTTTGGTGGCTTACTTTCAATGTAACCTAGAGTAAACCCAATCACATAGCTAATGCATGGACTCTTATGTATTTTAGAACTCCCTGCACTAGCCCATTGTGGTGCATGGACCTTTGAGATGAGACATAATTCAGAATAGAATAGGTGCCAGAATAGAAACCAGGGTTCATTGAACTCTGAATCACAGAAGACAGAGGATAGAATAGTATAATTAAAAAAAAAAAAAAAAAAAAATCTCATAGAAATGGGTCTTTTTAAGTTTTTTTTTCAGGTTGTACTGGGCACTGCCATGATGAAGCTCCTCTCTGACCCCGGTGGTCACATGAACCACCGGGATCAGAGACTGTTAGAGCTGCTGGGTCCTATAGGATCCAGATCAGCCCTATGGTACCGTGCAAGAACCTGTATTCCTTCTGTAACTGGGGCTAAATGTACCAGCCCCATTACAGGGAAAATTAGCCTCCCCCCCAAAAAAAAAGTTATCAGATATCCCCAAAGATCTATTATGACCTTATGGGGACACAATGTGAAAAAAAAATTAATAGAAAAATAAAATAAAGTAAATAAAATATTTTTTTTAAAATACATAAAATAATATGCCAATAAAATGTCCCATCCCCAATGACACCATAAAAAATTAAAATTACTATTTTAGGCTGGGGCCCCACGTTGCGGAAACACAGCCTTTTTTGCTGCAGATTTTGTTGCAGTTTTTTGAGCCAAAGCCAGGACTAGATTGAGCAGAAGGTAAAAGTATAAGAACTTCCTATATATTTCCTATTCCATTTGTAGCCATTCTTTGTTTTGGCTCAAAAAAACTCAACAAAATCTGCAGCAAATAAAGCTGTTTCCGCAATGTGGGGCCCTAGCCGTAAAAAGTTTTTTAGTAGCACTTTGTGCTAATGTATATAAAAAAATGAAAACAGACACGTTTTCCTTCCTCTTTTGTTTATATTTTTCCAAATATAAAAAAATATAAAAACATAATAAATACAAAAATAAAAACAACATAAAAACAAAGTCACTGAAAAAAAGACACAGAAGTTAGTTGAATAAAGCAAATAATAAAAATATTATAGTCCTTAAAGGGGTATTCCCACGTCGCATACTCACCAGTCTTCACTGCTGTAAAATCTTCTTTCTTCCTGGTTTCTTGCCTCATTTGGTGGGTGGGGTTTCATGCAACCTGCCATTTAGCTCTGCCCCCAAATTAGCGTGTAGCTCCGCCCACCGCATAGTGTGATCTTATGGGGCGACTGAAGGGCCTGTGATGTCATCAAAGGTCCTCAAACAATACTATATGCACAGTACTGCCTGTCTCTGCCATAATGAACACAATTGAATTAGTTAACCTGATAAATGGGAGAACAGAAGACGAGTTCAGAAATGCAAGCAGGTCCTCTCCCCTATCTGAGAGCAGGAAGCTAGGTCACGTGGTGAAGACACAGGAATAGCTAGAAACACAGGCTGGCTCCTGTGCACTTAGTCCCTCCTCCCTCCCCCCTGAGAGCAGGCAGATACATCACTTGACTTTTGAGCAGATAAGTCAAGGGCTGTGTCAACAATGAATTGAATAAAGTAAGATAGTGGACAAACAAAGTAGTTTTGCTGAAGCAATGTATTTAGGAAAACTCTTATATCCACATTAACAAGCAGTATAGATAGGATCCTTGTGATGGGACAACCCCATTAAAACTGCACATACAAAAGACCCAAAATGTGTCTGATGCTGGACCAGAAATTGGCCTGGTGCAAAAGTGGTTAAAAAAAAAAAAAGAAAATACGTATATCATAAATTTAATGGTCTGTTCATGGTTAATTGGTCTGTACAATTACATTATAAACCTGCAGCATTCTAAAATTTAAGTTTAGTTAGGAAAATTCAATTCAACCAAAAATATCAAATAGAGATGAAATGTAACATCTCTGCCTGTTCGGGTCACTGCACCACCCTCTGCTCACATGCTGCGGCGCAGGAGGCGTGTGCAGTTTGAGAATCTGCTTAAAGTTTTTAGTTGCTCTGTGTGAACACGGCTCTAGTCCTTAATTGGATTTGCACCACACCCGTCTTCTGCCAAGGTTGCCTCTGTCCATTAAGTGGTTAATCTTGCCTTGCCCTGTGATTGACAGCTGCCTTTCTGTGAACTCCATGGGCGGGTTCTTCCTCCCTATTTAGCCTTGGTTCCCATTCACACCAGTGCTTGTTATTGCCGTGCGCATACCTGCTCTTACTGTCCCTGTTTGCTTATACTATTATACTTGACCTTTGGCTTTTCTCATTGACTATTCTCTTGACTCCGATTTGGCACTGCATCGCTCTCCTGTTACCGAACCCTGGCTAGCTGACCTCCCTTTGTTGTTGTTCGTCTTGTCTGCGTTTTGTGTGTCACATACTCAGGGAGGGATTGTCCTCGTGGTTGTCGCCTATTACCTAGGACAGGGCCTGGCAATAGGAAGGGAAAGCGGGGGGCTTCAGCTTAGGGCTCACTGTCTCTTGTGCCCCTCCCAGGGTTTAACAGTTCTGGGAATTGCTGTCTTAGCAATTCCCTTACATGAAAGTTCTATGAATTGTATGACAATATAAGTATCTGAGACTCAGTATTATATCTTCCATGCTGCTGCTGCTTTCATATAAATACGCCAGAAGTTACGACTTCTATCATCCTAGAATTGCCACCGAACCTCATTAGACAAATAATAAATGAATTATCGCTAGTCTACCATATCTGCATGGAGTTCATTATCATGTGAAGTAGTTGAATACAAATATTCACAAGAGGTTCTAGGTTAAGCAATATCATTGTCATGCACGGTAACTTCTTGAAACACTAACGTGAATCATTTTTCAGAATAAGTACAGCCATCAACTTCCATCTGACACCTTGTGATGCAGTTCAAGCCTTGTGCATTTGTATCATTCATCTGCCAAGGAGTCTATTACATGTAGATGTGTTTGCGCTTTATATAGTGAACAACTATTTATGTCTTAATTAAATCTCAATAGAACCTGAAGACTTGCCGCCGTTTGCAGTTTGTTGGACCTGAAACTACTCTCTGAAAAGGTCATTGTGAACCCTCTGTAGTAAAACCTGCCATTTATGCTCTTAATGTGTTTTATAGGGACGTACTGTGCAGAAGGTTTTGTATCCAAAGTAGTATAATTCAGTATGTATTCACAGCATTAACTGGGCACATGAAGGACAAACCATAAGGACTAGCACCCAAGGCTGCTATGGCGGCAATCATTCACAGGAATTTGGCAGTACTTTTTTCAGTATGGGTTATGCTTTTTGTGGGTCTAGGGCAGGGGTAGGCAAACCCTAATATGTATACCAAGAGAGACACATGAGGCATATTACCCTGGTATGGCAGCCCGAGTCCTTGGTGTGCAGTACTTGGGCAAACACACTCAGCGGTTTTGTCTGAACCAAACATGTCAGAAACAAAACTACTCTTCAGACCCCAGAGTATGATAAGGGGAGGCCCAGGAGAGGTGATCAAACATACAAAAACCAATATTACTCACCATCCCTGGACTCTAGCATGGCTCCCTGTTGTCTATGGCACTTCTGCCTGACATCAGAGACTACTGATAGGGCCTCATCGGCGTCATGAGACATAATGATGTCAACTAGGGTTGAGCCGATCTTGACTTTTCAGGATCGATTTTGAAATCTGATTTCCGATCATTTTTCATTCGAATCCGATCTCGATCCCAATTCCGATCCCAATGCAAGTCAATGGGATTTTTTTTACTAATCGGAGATCAGATTTTAAAAGCATTTTAACACCTATTCACTATACAGCATGGAATCTAACAATTGAACACTTTAATTGTTAGAATCCACACTGTGTAGTGATTTTTTAAAAATTTTTAATCCATTTTTTTTAATCCTCTGGCTAATTAGTCCCCCCTGGTGTCCACTTACCTGCAGAGATGGCTGGTCTGGTGCCCGGTATTCTCGTTCTTCTTTGCCTTGCTGCCCCAGCCTCCCAGGTTAGGAGAGTGTGGGCGGGTACTGGGAGGGGAGACGTCACGTCTCCCCGCCCTGTACCTGCCCACACTCTCCTAAGCCACAAGCCCTGCCTTCTTCTTAGCTCTTTAACACTAACCTGGGAAGCGGGGGCAGCGAGGCGAAGAAGAACAAGAACACCGGGCAAAGGACCAGCCATCTCTGCAGGTAACTAGCTACTAGAGATGTTAGCTAGTCTCCCATTAGAATGAATGGACACAGCCGGCACGCAGGGGGTTAAGGCTGTGTGTCGGCTGTTTCCATTCATTCCTATGGAACCGCAGCGGAGCCTTCACACTGAGTATACACTCGACTCAGAATGAGCGGAGCGTATACTCAATGTGAAGGCTAACATTGTTAGCTTTTCCCACAATGCTTGGCCAGTAGCAAAACATTGTGGGAAATAATCACCGATCTCGGTCCTACCTAAAAAGATTGTGTTCGGAATTCCGATCGCGATCGTGAAATTCTCTCGATCGCCGATCGGAATCTGATCTTTTCTGAACACGATCGCTCAACCCTAATGTCAATGTGACCCCTGAGACCTAACCAGTGGTTTACACACACAGAAAGTAGTCTATTTTTTTTTTTGTGCTGGAAAGAATGGAAAATAACAATTTTTAAAAAACTGCATTGAAATATATATTTGCACTTAAAACTCACATCCAAGCTGAGGCTTACACGCAAATCAATGTAAAAGTAACGGGCCACATTGTACAAACCTTATATATACCACTATCATAAACATCCATCAAGAAAATAACCTGGACTCTCAAAAACACTGCACAAGCACTCAAGCAGACCTGCTATGTAAAGTGTACTCTCCAAAAACTGCAAGCTATAAGGGGTTCATACATATCTACATCTACATTCATAGGTACCACAGTAACTGTAAACCTCTAAACCTAACCAAGGGTTTAATACAGAGTATAATAATTGTTCATGGGTGTCCACAATGGGGCATAATATTAGGTGAAGGGGCCACTAGGGGGTATAATACTGTGTGCAGGGGCCACTATGGGGCATAATAGGGCGTGCAGGAATGCGGAGGGGGGGGGGTCGGTCGGTGGAGGGGGGCATGTCAAAGTTATATATATATTTTATGTGTTATTTGGAGTGTTATTCCCATATGCCTAGTATAAGGGAACAGGGGAGATTTATTAATACTAGCCCACTGTCTCTCTTAGTGCAATGGGTACATAATGGGTTACTGTACTGGAAATACATTATTAAATCTGCACATTGCTTTCCCCTTTAAATGATTGATGATATTGAGGCTGATGCCTTACACTTTTAGGCTACAAGTAATGATCTGATACTGCTGCTGTTGTTTTGGATTAATTCTTCGACTTTTTAAGAATATTATTTGTTACATGTAGAAAAGTTGGAAAGAACCTACAGTAGGTCATAATGAAGATGTAAGACTATATTCAATGATCTGCTGCCACCTGGAGAAACGGAAAGTACAAATCATTTTTATGTCTACTAAAACACAGATTCACAATAACCATGTTACTTGTTTTGGCCCTTGATAGAATTATATAGCCAAAACGGATAGATTGTAAGTAGAGATGAGCAAACAGTGAAATGTTCGAAGTTCGAAGTTAGATTCGAGTAGCCGCTTAATACTCGACTGTTCGATCGAACATCGAACCCCATTATAGTCTATGGGGAATAAATACATGTTTAGGGGGAAACCACTGTTCGACTCAGGAGGGTCACCAAGTCCACTATGACACCCCAGGAAATGATGCCAACACCCTGGAATGCAACTGGGACAGCAGGGGAAGCATGCCTGGGGGCATCTAACAAGCCCAAGTCACTGTATTACGTTGGGATCCCTGTCAGCTTGCAATATGCGGGGGCTGACTTTTTCCCATAGGAATGCATTGACCAGCGTTGATTGGCCGAATGCCATACAGAGTACAGCATTCGGCAAATCAACGCTGGTTCTGCCGGAGGCTCATCTGTGAGGAGGTGGAGTCTAAGATCGGACCAGAATGGAGACTGATGTAAACCGATCTTAGACTCCGCCTCCTCCAGCAGAACCAGCGTTGATTGGCCGAATGCTGTACTCTGTATGGCATTTGGCCAATCAACGCTGGTCAATGCATTCCTATGCCGAGACGTAGCAGTGCTGGCTGTGTGCACAGCTCGGATTCACTGGAGATGCAGCCAAGCTGAGCGCACGGCCAGCACTGCTACACTGGAGATGTGCACCTGCTGCACACTTAGCTCTGCTGCATCAGAGATGCGCTGAACCCTGCTGCACACTCAGCTCTGCTGCATCAGAGATGCGCTGAACCCTGCTGCACACTCAGCTCTGATGCATCAGAGATGCGCTGAACCCTGCTGCACACTCAGCTCTGCTGCATCAAAGATGCGCTGAACCCTGCTGCACACTCAGCTCTGCTGCATCAGAGATGCACTGAACCCTGCTGCACACTCAGCTCTGCTTCATCTCCGGTGTAGCAGTGCTGAGCGCATGGCCAGCACTGCTACGTCTTGGTATAGGAATGCATTGACCAGCGTTGATTGGCCGAATGCCATACAGAGTACAGCATTCGGCCAATCAACACTAGTTCTGCCAGAGGAGGCGGAGTCTAAGATCGGTCCACAGCAGTCTCCATTCTGGTCCGATCTTAGACTCTGCCCCCTCACAGACGAGCCTCTGGCAGAACCAGCGTTGATTGGCCGAATGCTGTACTCTGTATGGCATTCGGCCAATCAACAATGGTCACTGCATTCCTATGGGAAAAAGTCAGCTCGCACATATCGCAAGCTGACAGGTATCTCAACCAGTTAGAGCCCCAAAGAGCTGGGAGAGTGACATTCCCACCTAAATAAAGGTAATCCCTAGCTAATCCTGCCTGTACATCTATCCCTGTCTAGTTCACAGTCTCATATGAACCGGATATTAAATCCACTGTTTGTATAAATTGGAGGTCACCTGAATTAGCCAGACAATTACTTTTTCCGATTTTTTTTTTTCAATGCCTCCGTTGTTTTAGTTCCTGTCCCACCTCCCCTGCGCAGTTATTGGTGCAAAAAAGTGCCAGGGAAGGTGGGAGGGGAATCAGATTTTTAGTGAGTTTGCCACCTGGTGTTCGACTCGAATTGAACATCTCGAACAGCCTGATATCCGATCGAACATGTACTCGATCGAACGCTGTATGCTCATCTCTAATTGTAAGTAATGAATGTACTAATGAAAAAAATATAAAGACTGACCATACCAAAGTAATAATATTGCTGAAATAAGCATTGAGTCTGATGATTTATACAGTGGGATGCAAAGGTTTCGACATCCCTGGTGAAAATGACTGTTATTGTGAATGGTTAAGCAAGTTGAAGATGAAATGATTTATAAGGCATAAAGTTAAACACAATTGTCTATAATTTTAAGCAATATCAGTGTATTATTATGTTTGAGTATAATTTATAGTGAAAATTTCTGCTCATAGGATAGTCAGAGTGGCAAATAAGAACCCCCACTTGATTTCAAAAGACCTTCAGGAAGATTTAACATACTCTGGTGTTGTGGTGCATTGTTCTACTGTTCAGCGATACCTGTACAAATATGGTTCATGGAAGAGTCATCAGAAGAAAACCTCTCCTGCACACTCACGATCAAATTCAGCGTCAGAAGTTTGCAAAAGAACATCTAAACAAGCCTGATGCATTTTAGAGACAAGTCTTGTGGATCAATGAGGTTAAAATAGAACTCTTTGACCACAATGATCAAAGGTATGTTTGGAGAGAAAGGGCACAGAATTTCAGGAAAAGAATATCACTCCAAATATTAAGCATGGGGGTGGATCAATCATGCTTTGGGGTTGTGTTACAGCCAATGGTATGGGAAACATTTCACAAGTAGAGAGAAGAATGAATTCAATGAAATTTCAGCAAATTCTTGAAGCCAACATAACACCATCTGTAAAAAAAGCTGAAACTGAAAAGAGGAGAATGAGGTGGATGGCTTCTACAAATGTATTCTGATCCTAAACACACGTCAAAATCCACCATTGACTACCTAAAATGGCGCAAGCTGAAGGTTTTACCATGGTCCTCACAGTCCCCTGATCTAAACGTCATTGAAATTCTGTGTCTAAACCTCAAAAGAGCAGTGCATGCAAGACGAGCCAGGAATCGCACAGAACTGCAAGACTTTTCCAGGGAAGAATCTATGAAAATCCCTCTTGGGTCTCTTGGCTTGAACAGCCTTTTTAAAGGCTATTCACGCGTATGTGGAGCTCATACAGCATAATTTTGCTGATAGAGCCCCTTTAAAGATTTTTGCAATATAAATAATTAATTGCAGAGTTTTAGAGATTTTATCTAATCGTCTTAGTGGTGACGGACCTTTGTATTGTTACATTGCCAATGAATGCAAGAACTGTCTATTGTCTGGCACTTGTCAGAAACCTATTCATCATTTCTTTATGTATATACATTGCCCTTGCTGGTTTCTGTATTTGAGTGGCTTTCTGATGAGTGCCAGACCATAGAAAGTATTCATGGTTGTATCAATTGGCAACCTATCAAGTCCCTAGAAAATCTCTGAAAAATATTTATATTTGAAAAAATGATTAAAGGGGTTTTCTGGCAGAAATGTTTTTTTTTGTGTTGTTATAAAGGTGTGTTAGTGCGTGTAATGGGTTAATAAGTACACCCATATACCTTTAGCAGTGTTTGGAGTGATTTCTGGGTGTCTCTGGTTGCTGTTGGCATTCTATGCATTCATTTACATGGTGTTATCTTCCTGCTGTGCCGCTCCCTGTGTAGTATAGTAAGTGGAGGCCCTGGGGAAGAGCGGCAACATAATAAACTATAATTAACTATGTGATATTCACCTTGCCTCACCTCGACTGGGCATCCCTTGGTGGCCTCTATTGATCTACTGGCTGACCTTGCACATAGAGTTTTTGGTTGCACTCAGCGGTCACAAGGGGCTCGCTGACATCACATTGCTTCAGTGGTGACACCAAAGGACGGAAGAGACAAGAAAAGGAGGCCGAAGGACCTTTGCATGCAACTATCCCCAGAGTATAATATTGATTCATGTGTGATGAGCCCTGACTGTTTTGGGTTCAGGTAGAGCCCAAAAGTTTTGGTAAATTGGGTTGAATCCAGTTCAAACACACATCTCTAGGTTCATATGCAGTGTTCTTCATTTCAGGCAATAGCTATTTTCATAAAATATGGAGAAATTCCCTGTTTTCTTCATTGTCACTTATAGTCACACATTATTTCCCAGCATAATCTTTACTACAGAAACATATATTTGGAAAGCTCTGAAAGCAGCAATGTTACCTTGTTGTCAAACATAAATCAAATAAATGTATCTGACCTTTGGGAGGCAAAATAATAAAATGAAGTTATTTATCTTTTTACTGGCTGTCAAACTGTGACCGAAAACCGGAAAGTGACACTCATTTCTCAGGGATGTTATTAACCCCTAAGGATGAAAGAGCAGCCTATCAGCTCATTGCTAAAAGCATTACATTGTATAAGGTATAGACAAAAAGGTCGGCAGGAGATTTAGGAAACCTAACCTTTTATTTGCTCACTTTCTCTTAGTGAGTAATTGTGTTCGGGCTTCTATTTTCGAGGCAGTACCAAGAACAAAGTGTATTTCTACAGAATGATGACCCACATCAAACACCTCCTCTGCTCTATATTGCCATCAGGTTCTCAGACTTGTCTTCATTTTAGTTTGTGTCAGCAATCATCCTAATCTTGAGACATACAATGTGTTATTAAGACTTGTTAGTCTCTGAGATCAAAGAACTTCCCATGATAGCGTCTGTCGGTTCAGTTTATACGACTCCAGTAATGTCACTATACCTCTTCCTTAACCTCTTTTTTCTAAGTGTTAGTATTCTGAATGTGACATGTATATCATTTACCTAGTACAAGGGCTGTTTTAATGGAGTTGTCTGGTAATAGAAGAATAGGGATGTTTTTTTTATTTCAACCGTACAACTTCGTATAGTTCAGTGAAGCTGAGCTGCAATACCAGACACAACCCATAGACAGACATGGTATGTTGCAGAAAGAAGAAGACCCATATTATTCTAATCTGCACCATTGCTTTAATAGGAATCTGTTACCAGGTTGTTCTACCATAAGTCAGTTAGTTTTTATCTTGCCATAACTTCATAAAATCATGCAAGTCAAACTGAGTGCAGCAGACATTGATTGACAGCCTTCTCCCTATACTCTGCCTAGGGAGAAAGCTGTCAATGAGCAAAGAGAGTTTTCAGCTCATGGATATTAAGAACTCCAGATTGCCTGTACAGCATTGAGAAGACTCCATTGCTCAGCTGTACCTACCAAACTGTGATTTTATGAAAAATGCTGCATGAAAATTAACTGACCCAGTGCTGGAACCAGAATTTTTGTCGCTTTATGTTTCTTTAAACAGGACTGTATAAACCTAGTGACAGATTCCCTTTAAAAGTAGTTTGTGGCAGCAGCACTGGGGAATTGCCCAACTGGCAATTTTTTTATTTACATTTTCTTCATGTAATCGGTGGATTAAAGTCAAAAATTTCAAATTTGAGATTTAGTTTTTTATGTAGTCTGTGAGCCCCATATATGGCTCTCAATGTACATTTTTCCCTATCGGAATGTCTTTGGAGTATGGGAGGAAATCCACGCAAACATGGGGAGAACATACAAAATCCTTGCAGATGTTGTCTTTGGCAGGATTTGAATCCAGCACTCCAGCACTGCAAGGCTAGTTTTAAAATTAGTAGTTAAAATTAGTTTGTGGATTGTAGATAAATTAAGAAATGTTCATACTAGGTCACACACCTATATCTGTTCCTGCCTGAGACCACCCACTTGACAGTAAAGTGTCTAATTAGCATATTAGGCACCAAAACTAACTGGACTGATGTTAGGGAATTGCTAGATGACAATTCCCCAGTAGCTGCTGGAGAACCCTGGAGGAAGGGGCACAAGGGACAGTGAGCCCTAAGCTGAAGCCCCCCACTGTTCCTCTTGCCAGGCCCTATCCTATGTAATAGGCGGCAACTTGAAGACGATCCCTTCCTATATATGTGATACACAAAACGCAGACAAGACAAACAACAACAAAGGGAGGTCAGCTAGCCAGGGTTCGGTAACAGTTGAGCAATGCAGTGCCAAATCGAAGTCCAAAAGAATAGTCAATAGGAAAAGACAAGGTCAGGATTAAGATTACAAGTAAATTAACAACAAGAGAAAGCCAGCAAGCACGAGGCCATAACAGGCACCAGTGAGATTGTGAGCCAAGACTAAATAGGGGAGGATGAACCTGCCCTGGACCTGACAGGAAGGCAGGCTGTCAATCACAGGGCAAGACCAAATTTAACTACTTCATGGACTGAGGCAGACAGTGGCAGAAGACGGGTGTGTTGCAAATTCAATTACAGAACTATAGCCGTGTTTACACAGTGCAACCAAAAACTCTAAGCAAGGAACTAAACTGCACACGCCTCCTGCACCGCCGCATGCGAGCATAGGGTGGCGCAGTGACCTGAACAGGCAGAGATGTTACAACTGATTGATTAGGAATAGTGGGGGTTAAAGAAAAACCCCTAACTGCATCAGATTCAGCAAACAGCACCTATAAAAAAATAAAATGAGTTGGATTTGGTGAAGTTGGTGAAAGGTTCTCTGTAGCACCTTTGCTGGTTTGGGTCTCTGTACCACCCTCTGCTTGCATACTGCAGCGCAGGAGGCGTGTTCAGTTATCATTCCTTGCTTTTGGTTCTTGTTGCTCTGTCTGAACACTGCCCTATTCCCTCCTCTCTGAATTGATTTTCCACCAAACCCATCTCTTACACCTTTGTTTCCCTCTGCTCCTCAAATAGTTAATCTTAGCCTTACTTGTGTGATTGACAGCCTATCTGCCTATCAAGCCTGGGACGGGTTCTGGACTTCCTTAACAGGTTTTCTGCCCACACATGATTGCTGGCTATTGTGACTCTGCTCTCACTAGATGTTCTCTTTGCTATGGCATTGTATTTATTGACTTCTGACCTTTTGCTTTTCATGTTATTACTCTTTTGGATTATGATTTGGTACTGCTATGTCTCTCCGGCTTTGACCCTTGGCTTGCTAACTCCTCTTCTGTGTTGTGTTGTCTTGTCCGTGTTCAGTGTTTACATTCATTTAGAGAAGGGACTGTTGACCAGTTGTCCCTCAACAGTTGAGGTGAGTAGGTAGGGACAGTGACTGCGTCAATTTAAGGATTCACTGTCTGCCTAGGGAGAAAGCTGTCAATGAGCAAAGGGAGTCTTCAGCTCATAGATATTGAGAACTCCAGATTGCCTGTACAGCATTGAGAAGACTCCATTGCTCAGCTGTACCTACCAAACTGTGATTTTATGAAAAATGCTGCATGAAAATTAACTGACCCAGTGCTGGAACCAGAGTTTTTGTTGCTTCTTTATGTTTCTTTATACAGGGCAATATAAACCTAGTCACAGATTCCCTTTAAAAGTAGTTTGTGGCAGCAGCACTGGGGAATTGCCCAACTGGCAATTTCTTTACATTTTCTTCATGTAATCGGTGGATTAAAGTCAAAAATTTCAAATTTGAGATTTAGTTTTTTATGTAGTCTGTGAGCCCCATATATGGCTCTCAATGTACATTTTTCCCTATCGGAATGTCTTTGGAGTATGGGAGGAAATCCATGCAAACATGGGGAGAACATACAAAATCCTTGCAGATGTTGTCTCTGGCAGGATTTGAATCCAGCACTCCAGCACTGCAAGGCTAACCACTGAGCCACCATATTGCCCCAAAAGAGATTGTTGATATGAGAATTGGATGATTTAGATGAAAAGTATATTTTTAGATTGATGGACCATTGTCTTTTTTCAACCTTATTAACTATGTAACTATGTGACAGCTTTTGTTCAAACAAAACGTAATGTCTCCAAGTAAATCTATACTTTAAATAGAAAATCTAGACTCATTAATAATTAATTTTTATGTCCTAATTATAAATTATGTATACTGTACAATGATGTAAACCCATGCTGATGACTCAGATTAGCAATCTGTTAAAGAATACATTTGCATCTATATGAATAAGTTATTTAGATGTAATTTCAACGATCATGAAGAAATCTTTAAAGAATGGCTACATTAGCGGTATTATGTCATAGTCTGCAGACATTGACAGTATTATAGTTAACAATTATTGATTGGAACCATACGGGCTCAATAGCTTCCTTGTAACTGGATTAGAGAAAAATGTGCTTTACAGGCTGTGTACTGTACTTATTATTAGCAAAGATTTATTACTTAACACTTTTATGAGACTGAAATGTTCTCGCTTCCCTTCACTGATCTCTTCCACCTAACTGATATCTAATGGCAGCATACATAGTTATATTCCAACTAAAGACAGCATGGTATATACCCAGAAACTGCAAATGGAAATTATGCTATATGGGTTAAAAAAATAAGCACAGCATGTATTCATGTTGGTGGTGTTTGCATGTATATTGAGATTTCTTAATAGTTTATTCAATAGACAACATTAAGATCCATATTAAGCATGTTGGAGGTTTTAATTCAAAAGTTTTTACATACTTGAAAAGATACCTACAAAGTACTGTAACTTGACACATCTTAGATACTCAATCTCTAAGTATAGCAATCTGCTCAGGACAATTTATATTCCCCCTACGCCCAACAGCAGCACAACTGGGGTATTCCTGCCCCTATGAGCTGTTAGGACAGGTGGAATTTGTAATTACCTAACAGCTTTGACCCCTATAAGAGGTCGGAAGACCAACTCCCCATTGTGTTTTTTTCTGTCCTGTGGGACAGGACAGGTGGTTGGGGAAAGGTGTTCTGGCCTCTTACAGGGGTCAGGGCTCCCTCTCCCCCCCTAATTCTTACCTTAAGCTTGCTTCTAGTCTGCGCTCCTGCCTGTCGGCCCCCCTCCGCAATTGTTGGCCACAATAGAGGCGCCAAAGCATCCAAACCAACTCTGTCAAGATGGATCAGAGAAGCCATTATCTGCTCCCTACGTGCTCAAGATCTCCCGGTACCAGACTTTGTCCGTGCCCATGCCACCCGTGCAGTGGCAACATCTTGGGCCGAAAGGCGATCCCTTTTCTTGGAGCAGATATGTGCCGCTGCTTCCTGGAGTTTGCATCTAAGTTTTGCCAAGCATTATAGACTGGATTGGCGGTCGACGGAGTCTACAGCGTTTGGACACTCTGTGTTGGCATCAGCCTGCCAGGATCACCCACCCTAGGGTAAAAGCTATACTTGCTAAATCCCCAGTTGTGCTGCTGTTGGGCGTAGGGGGAATGAAAGATTATGAATGATAATCTGTTTTCCCTTAGCCCAAACAGCAGCACAAGGCTCACTCCCTATGCTGTTTTTGTACTTTGTTGTACTATGTTGTATTATTTCTGTGAAATATACGCTGTACTTTATACCTGATACTAACACAATGGGGAGTTGGTCTTCCGACCTCTTATAGGGGTCAAAGCTGTTAGGTAATTAAAAATTCCACCTGTCCTAACAGCTCATAGGGGCAGGAATACCCCAGTTGTGCTGCTGTTTGGGCTAAGGGAAAACAGATTATCATTCATAATCTTTCATTCTTCCTGATACTACATAATTCTTTCACACTCCACACTCTTCACTGCAAGGCATCTGTCCTAGCACATGATGTGGGAGCAGCTATCAGGGGTTAATTAATTCACTCCATGCACTCAATCTTGCACTCACCCTACAAATTGAGGGTAAATCACACCCCGATATAGTCCACATCCCAGATACACGCCACGACCTACTGATTTGCGATTATAGGAACCCCATGCACATATTCACACAGCTGTCTAACACTAAGATGCAAACACACTTTAAAAGTCTATGGATTCGTAGAGCATATGCAGATCAACATAAAATTGAATGATTTAATACTAAAAGGATCCAGTGCTTATATACAACCCCCCCCCCCCCCCAAAGTTGACAAAACAAGCAAAACAGTTGTTAAATAAAAGGAAGAAAAAACACAAAGATGTTGTAAGTTATAGTTTTTTGTTTCCTTGGAGCTTGTATAATATGAGAAGGCCAGCACCTAGCAGTTAGCTGCTCCTAAGATTTTACAAAATTTTTCTTGAAACAACAGTTTTTGTAATTACGGGCTCTGGCCCTGTTTCTTTGTCAGGGCACCACTGTTCATCAGTTGGGGCCTGAACTGTTTCTTCCTTAGGGAGTCTTCACACGGAGTTACGCTGCGCTCATTCTGAACGTAAAAACACGTCCAGAATGAGCACATAAAAAGCAGCTCCCATTGTCTTGAATGGAAGTCGGCATACGTGCGCTACCCATTGAAATCAATGGGAGGCCTTTTTGGTACTCTTCCATTATCGGGCCAGCATCGTAGTTCAGCATCAGCATCGGGACATGCTGAATTGCTGACTATTGGCCCGATGCTGGCTGGCACTGGAGCTGTGTATAAAGGAGCAGCAGATCAAAGGATGCCAGAGAGGGGCGCGCAGACCCTGCCCTCACTCGTGGTGTGGAGGCTAATGGTTGGCAGGATTCTGCACCTAGATGTCATGTCAGCCAACCAATGCTTCTACAATATA
Organism: Leptodactylus fuscus; assembly: GCF_031893055.1. Classification (NCBI taxonomy): domain Eukaryota; kingdom Metazoa; phylum Chordata; class Amphibia; order Anura; family Leptodactylidae; genus Leptodactylus; species Leptodactylus fuscus. The sequence goes on from NC_134267.1 coordinate 45,162,574, forward strand.
TCAAAATAAAGTGGGTAATTTCATAAATACTTTACTCAATATATTATATAGATTCAAAGCCTGGTTGAGATGTGCCGGATGTATCTGAATGAAGTTCATTGGCACTGCGGGCCCACCTGACTCAGGGGCCCACCAGTGGATTTACTAGTGAGCCAATCTGAATCTGCAGGCTAAATTCTAGAAAGCAGGTATGTCCCTTCCTATATACAGGGCTACATTTGGTCAAATAGAGAAGCCGTTCAACATCAGATTTATAAGTAACTTCCCACAGAAGCCAAGCTATTACCAAGAGCTATTACATTACCAATAGGTTCTTTTAAATAAGTTGTCAACATCTTGTTACATAACCAGGTAGATGACCTAATTATGTCTGTGTAATGACTATTTTATTCTAGCTTCTATTTTAATAGATATAAAATCAAAAAGGATTTTTTTCAAAGGCATATATTCATCAAAGGATGTAAATGATCTCATGCTAGTTCCTCTTGTAATATTATTCTGTGAATTATTTTTAGCTTTGTAGAGTGCGGTACTCTTTAAAATAAAATTTGAACTTTTTTTATGTTTTACACATAATTAGTGAGAACTTTTAATGAATATACAGAAACATTTCTTCTGTGCTATAAAGTTAGATCAAAGTTATTCGAGAAAATCGGAATACTGTAATAAAATGTGGATAGATATATAAATTCAAGTTTAATCATGTGTAGAGCAGGAAAACTCTACAGTAAAAATTCACAAAATTGTGTTATACTTTACTGAAAGTGGTTGTTTTACGGATAATGTTACAAAAGAAATGCTATGGGTCCGTTCTCATGTGTAGATAATCTGCTGAATAAGAGTATGTCAAAGATAATAATGGGTCTGAAACTTTAGCGTTAGAGATGAGCGAGTAGTGTTCGATCGAGTAGGTGTTCGATCGAATGCTACGGTATTCGAAATACTCGTACTCGATTGGACACTACTAGCTGATCGAAGTTTAAGTTTCGATGCAGAAACAGCATTGAGTGGCAGAATGCTATACATTCTGCCAATCAACGCTGGTTCTTCTCTTACCTTTAGAAGTCTTCTCCGTGCAGCGTCCCTGCGGAGTCTTCCGGCTGGAATTCGCATGCACAGTCGACTCTGCTCAGGCGTCGGGCCGGGCAGAGCTGACTGCGCATGCGCAGTCGGCTCTGCCTAGGCCCCGATGCCTAGGCAGAGTGAATTTCAGCCGGAAGAAGACGGGGGGATGCTGCGCCGGGAAAAGACTGCACGGAGGATCCAGCCCGACCGTCACTCGTGGACTTGGTAAGTATAATTGTATCGAATGTTGCCTACCCCTGAAATGAGCATTTCCCCCCATAGACTATAATGGGGTTCGAAATCCATTTGAACAGTCGAACAGTGTGCGGCTGTTCGAATCGGATTTCGAACCTCGGACATTTTAGTGTTCGCTCATCTCTATTTAGAGTAAGCACCACACCAAAAATCATAGTGTTTTACAGTACCTGCAAAGTGGATGAGATTTTGATCCCCTGCACACATTTCAGAAAAAAATCTGCAACAGAAATTCTGTGATTTCAAAAACTGTTGCGTTTTTGGAAATTGCAGCATGTCAATTATACCTACGAAAATGTTGGTGTTTCCCATACGGATATAATAGAGGCAGAAAGTCCACAGAGGAAAACCCTGTGGACTTTCTGTGAAAAGTGCTGTGGAGAAAACGCAATGGGGCCTTTGCCTAAAGCGTGTTTCCATCTTTACAAACTGAAGTTGATATGGGAATGATGGGCTACAAGTCTTAACACCAGTATAGAATTTAAGGAAACAAGTGTACGGAGCTGCGGTACACGTTTTGTCCCATAGAGATGAGTTGGAACTATGGAAACAGCATAGCACAGCTAAACTACACTGTTTCCATAGCTCAACAGTTACAAAACTAAAGTAGCTAAATGAACCTAAACCAAAGACCCTGGAGGCCTCACACAACCCTCGACAAAGTAGTGGCGAAATGTGTCAGGCTTCCTCTTCCAGGGTCTTTGGTTAGGTAATAGGAGATAGGAAATCCATGCAAACACGGGGAGAACATACAATCTCCTTGCAGATGTTGTTCCTGGTGGGATTCAAACCCAGGACTCCAGCGCTGCAAGGCTACACTACTAACCACTGAGCCACCGTGTTGCCCCGTTTTTAGTATTTCTATACCTGTTTTTCATACTATTACCTTTTGGGGAGGGCACTAATGTTATATTGGGTGTAATCTTTATGGATACTTTTATATTGGTTTTTACACTGGAACCATCCTTGGGAGTCGGTTAAAGTATTTATTGGTTCCTCGCCTGCCTGTAATTTATGTTTTTGATTTTTTTTCTTAATGGTATGTTCTAAATAAAATCGATTGAATATTTTTCTATTTTTGTATTTATTATAGTGAGTCTCAGCGCACTATATATTACTCACTGTATTAGGGCTAATGATTTCTCCGTGCGGTTAGCCGCAATGGAATGAGGATGCAGTGAATGGGCCTAATCGGGAGCGAGTCTTGCTCCGCGGATGCCGTGGCCTGAGACAGCCACGGCATCCGCGGGAAGATAGGGCATGTTGCTTCTTTTTCCCGCTAGCGGCTCCCATTGAAATGAATGGGAGAATTTTGCAGGTGAATTTTGAGGCAGATTCTGCCTCAAAAATCACCTGCAAAAAGCTCTGTGTGAACAGACCCTTAGTAGTATTTTTGCAGTATTGTACAATATCTGTGTTATATATTTATACATAAAAGAGCACAGGAAAAGTATGGTCAAAGAGACAAGTGGTGTAAAACAGAACTATCGATACTAAACAACTGGAGTAATAAATATTGGAACAGTTCGTAGATAAGGAGCGTGAAAATTCTGAAGATCTGAAACCCCCAACAGGACAGGACGACTCCACCGATGTTCAGTAACAGTAATAGCACTCCCTGTAGGCATTTCTTTCTGCTCATTACAATATACGTGTTCACTTTAGTTTTGATATATCTCCAATATTAGGAAAGGTTATATGAGGTGTCATGATGTATTGTGGCATTCAGGGCCGCCATCAGGAATTTTGGGGCCCCATACAGCCTAAGTGTCTGCCCCCCCCCCCCCCCACACACACACACCATTTTAAGACTACTTCATTTTGCGACAATTAAACCAGTGATTTTCAACCTTTTTTGAGCCGCGGCACACTTTTTACACTTCAAAAATCCCGGGGCACACCACCAACCAAAATGGCACAAAATGACACTAAAACTACATATTATACATATAGTTAATAATATAGATTCTAAATGGTTGAATCTTTGGTTGAAATAAACTGCAGCAAAATCTGCAACAAAAACGCTGCGTTTATGCAACGTGGGGCCTCAGCCTTACGCCTCCTGCATACAAGTGGCACGCATGTGGTTTTCACTGATATAAACATTAAAAATTAATTGACAGGGCCACAAATGCAGACAGATATAGGGTATATATAGGACAGATACAGGGTACGTATAGGACAGATATAGGGGATGTATAGGACAGATATAGGGAATGTATAGGACAGATATAGGACCTGCTCTATAATTTTCAGCTCTTCAATTTGGCCCAGATACACAGCCACAAAAAGAATGGCTGTATATATGGGTCCTTAGAAATGTATAGGTCTGTATTTATATCCACAGTTGTGTATAAAAAGTTTGGTCATGTATATTACAGGTTACAACTCAATGTGCCTCATATTAATAGCAGTGAGCCCCATCATGTCCCTCACATTAACCCCCCTGTGTGCTTTACATAAGGGACACTGATATGTGAGACATATGGAGGTAATAATTAAGTAAATATCTTCATTATATAGTACCCCCATATGTCACACATGTTATTAACTCTTATGTGAGCCACACAGGGGTTAATATGAGGGACATGATGGGGTTAATTGCTATTAATGTGAGGCACATGGAGTTACTAAAACTAAATTAATAACCCCAAATGCCTGACATTAATAAGAATAGTTACTAACCTGGTGTTTTCTTTTACTTTCACTTTGTTCAGCTTCCTCTCCTCCTCTCCTATTCAGGGCTGCAGACGGCAGGAGCTCCTCACGTGTAGCAGCAGGTCCCTTATCCTGTGCAGTGAGAGGCTCATCTCTGATTGGTGGGCAGGGAGAGAAGGGGGCGTGTCCTACACCTGAGCTCTAGCAGAGCAGTGTAAGGACGCTCCGTCTACATTTACAAGTATACGGGGACTGGCTGCTGTGCCTGCAATGTACAGTAGGTCTCCCGTGCCAATCTTGGCACGCGTTTGGGGAACTTTCCCCGCGGCACACCCGGCACACTGGCTTAAACAACCTCCTCTGACCTGGGGCCTGGGCAGTGGGCACTGCAGGGGGCCCGATCGAAATGTCAGGGCCCCGATCGGTCCCCGTCCCCCAATCCAGCCCTTGGACTGCTGGCGCCAGGGGCCGGGCCCCCCCAATTTTTCAATTTGGCCGGGCCCCTGACGCCAGTAGCGGTAGTACTGCCCTATCGGCGGCCCTGGTGGCATTGAATAATGAATCTTTTGTGAAAACTCTTGTTTGTTTTCTCCAATTGCAGCAATTACTACAATTATTATAATGTGACTGACAATGTCGTCTAATAATCATTAACAGTAAAGAGCAGCATTTACAAGCACACCAGAGAATATGAATAGCGTACTGACAAACTATACAAGGAAGCTTACTAGAGAATTCATTGACTCAAGCAACATGTTAATTAGGGCATATGGCTGAGCTACGACAGCGTCACAAATTGGCGATTGCTGTGGGAAACCATGACTCTTTGTAAATGTGTTCCGCTATCTGGAAGGGCGAATCATGACTTACTTTGGCTGATAAAAGAGACTGGCTGCGGAAAGTATCCTCCTCCTCACCAGGGCTATTAATCACAACATGAGATTCTACAATTGTTCAATGATGTTTTAAGGATTACTGAAAATAATCATAAATTATACACATCTTTTTTTGAATATTTCCTGGTGGTGTAATAATAACAATAACAATAACAATAATAATCCTACTAATATTATAAATGTGAAAGTTTGTGTGTTTGGATGTTTGTGAGTTTGGATGTTTGTTCCTCAATCACGCTAAAACGCCTGGACGGATTTGCGTGCAATTTTCCACAAACATAGTTTTCCCTTAGGATTGAGTCACAGGCTACTTTTGGTGCCACTAAACAACATGGCTTCCTAGCAGGAGACTCACAAAAGCAGGACTCCTAGCCCCAGCTATAGACTCACACACACTGGCTGGCATTGCCTGCCTCAACCTGCCTGCACACTCCTTACTGTCTCCTCAGGAGTAGCCCTCACTCTACTCACTCACATTTACATATAGCTTTCCACTATACATACACAATACAACACATCACATTGTAATTACATGTATCTCCTATCACTGCTATATACAGTACCTGATACATATATACCCCTGTACACAGGCTGTATATACTATATAATTACATGTATCTCCTATCACTGCTATATACAGTGCCTGATACATATATACTCCTGTACACAGGCTGTATATACTATATAATTACATGTATCTCCTATCACTGCTATATACAGTATCTGATACATATATACTCCTGTACACAGGCTGTATATACTATATATTACATGTATTACCTATCACTGCTATATACAGTACCTGATACATATATACTCCTGTACACAAACTGTATATACTATATATTACATGTATCTCCTATCACTGCTATATACAGTACCTGATACATATACACTCCTGTACACAGGCTGTATATACTATATAATTACATGTATTACCTATTACTGCTATATACAGTACCTGATACATATATACTCCTGTACACAGGCTGTATATACTATATATTACATGTATCTCCTATCACTGCTATATACAGTGCCTGATACATATATACTCCTGTACACAGACTGTATATACTATATATTACATGTATCTCCTATCACTGCTATATACAGTACCTGATATGTATATACTCCTGTACACAGGCTGTATAACACATCACATTGTCTGTATCACAACATACACAATATAACACATCAAATCACATTTGCTAGCCCACCAAACTTTTTAAAGCACTTTTACAGTTTCACACGTCTGTGTCCGCCCAATACTCAACTCACCGCAGACGAAGTCGCGGGTAAAAGCTAGTAATAATAATAATAATAATAATAATAATAATAATAATAAAAAATGGTACATTTTATTCATATAGCGCCAACATATTCCACAGCACTGTACAATTGTAGGGTTCAAATACAGACAAAAAGATACTTTACAAAGAAATAGTCACGTCACACAATGGGACTGAAGGCCCTGCTCACAAGAGCTTACAATCTATGAGGTAGAGGGGGTGACACAAGAGGTAGCAGGGGCAGCATCAGAGGTAGCATTGCTTATACAGTAGTCAGACAATTTTGTAATAGAGGTTACTGTCATTACACAAACCTAAAACTGGGAGCCGTCACCAGTCGTGTCCTTTAACATGTGGATGTTTCTTGGACATATAGAGTTAGCCTGAAATAGCATCATATCATGTGGGGTAATGGGGGAGGCTGAACAGAGGAGGGTTTGTTTTAGGGATTCTAATTACGGAAAGGAAGGGTTTACATTAGGAATTGTGATAGGCTTGTCTGAAAAGATGTGTCTTTAGTAGAGATGAGCGAACAGTGTTCTATCGAACACATGTTCGATCGGATATCAGGGTGTTCGCCATGTTCGAATCGAATCGAACACCACGTGGTAAAGTGCGCCAAAATTCGATTCCCCTCCCACCTTCCCTGGCGCCTTTTTTGCACCAATAACAGCGCAGGGGAGGTGGGACAGGAACTACGACACTGGGGGCATTGAAAAAAATTGGAAAAAGTCATTGGCTGCCGAAATCAGGTGACCTCCATTTTAGACGAATAGTGGATTTCAAATCCGGGTCATATGAGAATGTGAACTTTGTGACTATGAGACAGGGATAGCTGTACAGGCAGGGATAGCTAGGGATAACCTTTATTTAGGGGGGAATGTTATTAAAAATAACTTTTTGGGGCTCTATCGGGTGTGTAATTGTGATTTTTGTGAGATAAACTTTTTCCCATAGGGATGCATTGGCCAGCGCTGATTGGCCGAATTCCGTACTCTGGCCAATCAGTGCTGGCCAATGCATTCTATTAGCTTGATGAAGCAGAGTGTGCACAAGGGTTCAAGCGCACCCTCGGCTCTGATGTAGCAGAGCCGAGGCTGCACAAGGGTTCAAGCGCACCCTCGGCTCTGATGTAGGAGAGCCGAGGGTGCACTTGAACCCTTGTGCACCCTCAGCTCTGCTACATCAGAGCCGAGGGTGCGCTTGAACCCTTGTGCACACTCTGCTTCATCAAGCTAATAGAATGCATTGGCCAGCGCTGATTGGCCAATGTATTCTATTAGCCTGATGAAGTAGAGCTGAATGTGTGTGCTAAGCACACACATTCAGCTCTACTTCATCGGGCTAATAGAATGCATTGGCCAGCGCTGATTGGCCAGAGTACGGAACTCGACCAATCAGCGCTGGCTCTGCTGGAGGAGGCGGAGTCTAAGATCGCTCCACACCAGTCTCCATTCAGGTCCGACCTTAGACTCCGCCTCCTCCGGCAGAGCCAGCGCTGATTGGCCGAAGGCTGGCCAATGCATTCCTATGCGAATGCAGAGACTTAGCAGTGCTGAGTCAGTTTTGCTCAACTACACATCTGATGCACACTCGGCACTGCTACATCAGATGTAGCAATCTGATGTAGCAGAGCCGAGGGTGCACTAGAACCCCTGTGCAAACTCAGTTCACGCTAATAGAATGCATTGGCCAGCGCTGATTGGCCAATGCATTCTATTAGCCCGATGAAGTAGAGCTGAATGTGTGTGCTAAGCACACACATTCAGCACTGCTTCATCACGCCAATACAATGCATTAGCCAGTGCTGATTGGCCAGAGTACGGAATTCGGCCAATCAGCGCTGGCTCTGCTGGAGGAGGCGGAGTCTAAGGTCGGACCTGAATGGAGACTGGTGTGGAGCGATCTTAGACTCCGCCTCCTCCAGCAGAGCCAGCGCTGATTGGTCGAGTTCCGTACTCTGGCCAATCAGCGCTGGCCAATGCATTCTATTAGCCCGATGAAGTAGAGCTGAATGTGTGTGCTTAGCACACACATTCAGCTCTACTTCATCAGGCTAATAGAATACATTGGCCAATCAGCGCTGGCCAATGCATTCTATTAGCTTGATGAAGCAGAGTGTGCACAAGGGTTCAAGCGCACCCTCGGCTCTGATGTAGCAGAGCTGAGGCTGCACAAGGGTTCAAGTGCACCCTCGGCTCTCCTACATCAGAGCCGAGGGTGCGCTTGAACCCTTGTGCAGCCTCGGCTCTGCTACATCAGAGTCGAGGGTGCGCTTGAACCCTTGTGCACACTCTGCTTCATCAAGCTAATAGAATGCATTGGCCAGCACTGATTGGCCAGAGTACGGAATTCGGCCAATCAGCGCTGGCCAATGCATTCTATTAGCCCGATGAAGTAGAGCTGAATGTGTGTGCTAAGCACACACATTCAGCACTGCTTCATCACGCCAATACAATGCATTAGCCAGTGCTGATTGGCCAGAGTACGGAATTCGGCCAATCAGCGCTGGCTCTGCTGGAGGAGGCGGAGTCTAAGATCGCTCCACACCAGTCTCCATTCAGGTCCGACCTTAGACTCCGCCTCCTCCAGCAGAGCCAGCGCTGATTGGCCGAATTCCGTACTCTGGCCAATCAGCACTGGCTAATGCATTGTATTGGCTTGATGAAGCAGTGCTGAATGTGTGTGCTTAGCACACACATTCAGCTCTACTTCATCGGGCTAATAGAATGCATTGGCCAGCGCTGATTGGCCGAATTCCGTACTCTGGCCAATCAGCACTGGCTAATGCATTGTATTGGCTTGATGAAGCAGTGCTGAATGTGTGTGCTTAGCACACACATTCAGCTCTACTTCATCGGGCTAATAGAATGCATTGGCCAATCAGCGCTGGCCAATGCATTCTATTAGCGTGAACTGAGTTTGCACAGGGGTTCTAGTGCACCCTCGGCTCTGCTACATCAGATTGCTACATCTGATGTAGCAGTGCCGAGTGTGCATCAGATGTGTAGTTGAGCAAAACTGACTCAGCACTGCTAAGTCTGCATTCGCATAGGAATGCATTGGCCAGCCTTCGGCCAATCAGCGCTGGCTCTGCCGGAGGAGGCGGAGTCTAAGGTCGGACCTGAATGGAGACTGGTGTGGAGCTATCTTAGACTCCGCCTCCTCCAGCAGAGCCAGCGCTGATTGGTCGAGTTCCGTACTCTGGCCAATCAGCACTGGCCAATGCATTTCTATGGGGAAAAGTTAGCTTGCGAAAATCGCAAACTGACAGGGATTTCCATGAAATAAAGTGACTTTTATGCCCCCAGACATGCTTCCCCTGCTGTCCCAGTGTCATTCCAGGGTGTTGGTATCATTTCCTGGGGTGTCATAGTGGACTTGGTGACCCTCCAGACACGAATTTGGGTTTCCCCCTTAACGAGTTTATGTTCCCCATAGACTATAATGGGGTTCGAAACCCATTCGAACACTCGAACAGTGAGCGGCTGTTCGAATCGAATTTCGAACCTCGAACATTTTAGTGTTCGCTCATCTCTAGTCTTTAGTTTGCGTTTGAAGCTGTAGAAATTGGGAGTTAATCTGATTATCAAGGATAGAGCATTCTGGAGGATTGGTGCAACTTGGGAGAAGTCTTGTATACGAGCGTGGGAGGTTCTGATAATAGAGGATGTAAGTCTTAGGTCATTGAGTGAACGGAGAGCACGGGTTGGGTGGTAGACAGATATGAGGGAGGAAAAGTAGGGAGGTGCAACATTATGGAGAGCCTTGTAGATGAGGGTGATAAGTTTATATCGTATTTTGTAATGAATAGGCAGCCAATGTAGTGACTGGCATAGACCCGAGGCATCGCTGTAGCGTCTAGACTGATAGATGAGCCTGGACGCTGCATTCAGAATAGATTGTATGTATGTATGTATGTATGAATGGATTCATATGGAAATCACTATAAAATTTATGCAATGCTCCATCAATTCCATATTTACAGAGATATTTTTCTAGGAGAAAATTCTTTGAAAATATGATGGGCTATAGAATCACCATATAGCAGCAGATGGAGTGTTTGTTTCTCCATAGTGCAGATGTAAGGGCTCTGAATTCACTCTGCCAGGCATCGGGCCTGGGCAGAGCTGACTGCGCATGCCCGCACTACAAGCGGGCATGCGAAGTCGGCTCTGCCCAGGCCCGATGCATGGCAGAGTGAATTCAGAGCCGGAAGATGCTGCAGGGAAGCTGCACGGAGAAGACTTCTAAAGGTAGGAGAAGAACCAGCATTGATTGGCCGACTGTATAGCATTCGGCCAATCAATGCTGGTTCTGCATCGAACTTTTCCATTCGAATAGCGAGTGGTACTCGATCGAGTACGAGTATTTCGAATACCGTAGTATTTGATCGAATACCTACTCAATCGAGTACTACTCGCTCATCTCTAATGGATATCACTCTAGCCTTACCTCTTTGCCTAGACCACGTTAGAAAATAATTCCAATGTATTACCACTGTGTAGGAACATTGAGTCGGGGTCTCTGTATATTTTATGTATTTTGCAAAAATATCTGGAAAACAGCTTCTAATTAAAAAATACTAAATAAACTTATCACTAGAGATGAGCGAACAGTGTTCTATCGAACTCATGTTCGATCGGATATTAGGCTGTTCGGCATGTTCGAATCGAATCGAACACCGCGTGGTAAAGTGCGCCATTACTCGATTCCCCTCCCACCTTCTCTGGCGCCTTTTTTGCTCCAATAACAGCGCAGGGTAGGTGGGACAGGAACTACGACACCGGTGACGTTGAAAAAAGTAGGCAAAACCCATTGGCTGCCGAAAACATGTGACCTCTAATTTAAAAGAACAGCGACGCCCAGCTTCGCGTCATTCTGAGCTTGCAATTCACCGAGGACGGAGGTTTCCGTCCAGCTAGCTAGGGCTTAGATTCTGGGTAGGCAGGGACAGGCTAGGATAGGAAGGAGAAGACAACCAACAGCTCTTGTAAGAGCTAAATTCCAGGGAGAAGCTTGTCAGTGTAACGTGGCACTGACGGGCTCAATCGCCGCAACCCAGCTTTCCCAGGATCCTGAATGGAATACACTGTCAGTGTATTCCCGTATACCCGATATATACCCCGATACCCGTTCCAACGGTGTGCCCCCCCACCTTCACCCCAGAAATACCCTGCAAGTCCCCTAGCAATAGAATTGGGGCTATATACACCCACAATTTTTACTACTGGTATACAGTGCCATTGTCTGACTGGGAATTCAAAGAATATATTGGGAATACAAATACCCTCATTTCTTGCTACTGCCATATAGTGCCAGTTTCTGACTGGTAATTCAAAGAATATATTGGGGTTACGTGCACCCACAATTTTTACTACTGGTATACAGTGCCATTGTCTGACTGGGAATTCAAAGAGTATATTGGGAATACAAATACCCTCATTTCTTGCTACTGCCATATAGTGCCAGTTTCTGACTGGTAATTCAAAGAATATATTGGGGTTACGTGCACCCACAATTTTTACTACTGGTATACAGTGCCATTGTCTGACTGGGAATTCAAAGAATATATTGGGAATACAAATACCCTCATTTCTTGCTACTGCCATATAGTGCCAGTGTCTGACTGGGAATTCAAAGAATATATTGGGGTTACGTGCACCCACAATTTTTACTACTGGTATACAGTGCCATTGTCTGACTGGGAATTCAAAGAATATATTGGGAATACAAATACCCTCATTTCTTGCTACTGCCATATAGTGCCAGTGTCTGACTGGGAATTCAAAGAATATATTGGGGTTACGTGCACCCACAATTTTTACTACTGGTATACAGTGCCATTGTCTGACTGGGAATTCAAAGAATATATTGGGAATACAAATACCCTCATTTCTTGCTACTGCCATATAGTGCCAGTGTCTGACTGGGAATTCAAAGAATATATTGGGGTTACGTGCACCCACAATTTTTACTACTGGTATACAGTGCCATTGTCTGACTGGGAATTCAAAGAATATATTGGGAATACAAATACCCTCATTTCTTGCTACTGCCATATAGTGCCAGTGTCTGACTGGGAATTCAAAGAATATATTGGGGTTACGTGCACCCACAATTTTTACTACTGGTATACAGTGCCATTGTCTGACTGGGAATTCAAAGAATATATTGGGAATACAAATACCCTCATTTCTTGCTACTGCCATATAGTGCCAGTGTCTGACTGGGAATTCAAAGAATATATTGGGAATACAAATACCCTCATTTCTTGCTACTGCCATATAGTGCCAGTGTCTGACTGGGAATTCAAAGAATATATTGGGGTTATAAATACCCTCATTTCTTGCTACTGCCATATAGTGCCAGTGTCTGACTGGGAATTCAAAGAATATATTGGGGTTACGTGCACCCACAATTTTTACTACTGGTATACAGTGCCATTGTCTGACTGGGAATTCAAAGAATATATTGGGAATACAAATACCCTCATTTCTTGCTACTGCCATATAGTGCCAGTGTCTGACTGGGAATTCAAAGAATATATTGGGGTTACGTGCACCCACAATTTTTACTACTGGTATACAGTGCCATTGTCTGACTGGGAATTCAAAGAATATATTGGGAATACAAATACCCTCATTTCTTGCTACTGCCATATAGTGCCAGTGTCTGACTGGGAATTCAAAGAATATATTGGGGTTACGTGCACCCACAATTTTTACTACTGGTATACAGTGCCATTGTCTGACTGGGAATTCAAAGAATATATTGGGGTTATAAATACCCTCATTTCTTGCTACTGCCATATAGTGCCAGTTTCTGACTGGTAATTCAAAGAATATATTGGGGTTACGTGCACCCACAATTTTTACTACTGGTATACAGTGCCATTGTCTGACTGGGAATTCAAAGAATATATTGGGAATACAAATACCCTCATTTCTTGCTACTGCCATATAGTGCCAGTGTCTGACTGGGAATTCAAAGAATATATTGGGGTTACGTGCACCCACAATTTTTACTACTGGTATACAGTGCCAATTTCTAACTAGGAATTCAAAATGCGCAAGGCTCCCGGAAAGGGACGTGGACGAGGCCGTGGGCGAGGTCGGGGGAATGGTTCTGGGGAGCAAGGTAGCAGTGAAGCCACAGGGCGTCCCGTGCCTACTCCTGTGGGGCAGCAAGCATTGCGCCACTCCACAGTGCCAGGGTTGCTTGCCACATTAACTAAACTGCAGGGTACAAACCTTAGTAGGCCCGAGAACCAGGAACAGGTCTTGCAATGGCTGTCAGAGAACGCTTACAGCACATTGTCCAGCAGCCAGTCAGACTCTGCCTCCTCTCCTCCTATTACCCAACAGTCTTGTCTTCCTTCCTCCCAAAATTCCGAAGCTTTACAGAACAATAACCCAAACTGTCCCTGCTCCCCAGAGCTGTTCTCCGCTCCTTTCATTGTCCCTCAACCTGCCTCTCCACGTCACGATTCCACGAACCTAACAGAGGAGCATCTGTGTCCAGATGCTCAAACACTAGAGTCTCCTCCATCTCCGTTCGATTTGGTGGTGGATGACCAGCAACCCACCCTCATCGACGATGATGTGACGCAGTTGCCGTCAGGGCATCCAGTTGACTGGCGCATTGTGCGGGAGGAGGAGATGAGACAGGAGTTGGAAGAGGAAGTGGTGGATGATGAGGACACTGACCCGACCTGGACAGGGGGGATGTCAAGCGGGGAAAGTAGTGTGGATGTTGAGGCAGGTGCAGCACCAAAAAGGGTAGCTAGAGGCAGAGGCAGAGGTCAGCAGCTTAGGCGAAGCCAGGCCACACCCGGAATCTCCCAAGATGTTCCAGTTCGTACCCAGCCCCGAAAAACTCCCACCTCGAGGGCACGTTTCTCGAAGGTGTGGAGTTTTTTCAAGGAATGCGCCGAGGACAGATATAGTGTTGTCTGCACAATTTGCCTCTCGAAATTGATTAGGGGCTCTGAGAAGAGCAACCTGTCCACCACTTCAATGCGCCGTCATTTGGAATCCAAGCACTGGAATCAGTGGCAGGCAGCAACGGCAGGACAAAGGCCGCCTGCCGTTCACGCCACTGCCACTGCCTCTGCCTCTGCCTCTGCCACTGCCACTGCTGACTGTGCTGGCGATGCACTCCAGAGGACGAGCCAGGACACCACTTCATCTGCCTCCGCCACTTTGTTGACTTCTACCTCATCCTCCCCTGGTCCTGTCTTATCTCCTTCTCCTGCACCATCAAAGGCACCATCAGGCGTTTCTTTACAACAACCCACCATCTCTCAGACATTGGAGCGGCGGCAGAAATACACTGCTAACCACCCACACGCGCAAGCCTTGAACGCCAACATCGCTAAACTGCTGGCCCAGGAGATGTTGGCGTTCCGGCTTGTTGAAACTCCCGCCTTCCTGGACCTGATGGCAACTGCGGCACCTCGCTATGCCGTCCCTAGCCGTCACTACTTCTCCCGGTGTGCCGTCCCCGCCTTGCACCAGCACGTGTCACTCAACATCAGGCGGGCCCTTAGTTCCGCGCTTTGCACAAAGGTCCACTTGACCACCGACGCGTGGACAAGTGCATGCGGACAGGGACGCTACATTTCACTGACGGCACACTGGGTGAATGTAGTTGAGGCTGGGACTGCTTCCCAAACTGGCCCGGTGTACCTCGTCTCCCCGCCTAACATTCCTGGCAGGGACACGAGAAGAACACCCCCCTCCTCCTCCTCCTCTACCGCCTCCTCCTCCGCCACCGCCTCCTCCTCCGCCACCGCCTCCTCCTCCGCTGTTAGATTGACCCCAGCTACGAGTTGGAAACGTTGCAGCACTGGCGTTGGTAGACGTCAGCAGGCTGTGCTGAAGCTGATCAGCTTGGGGGACAGACAGCACACTGCCTCCGAGGTGAGGGATGCCCTCCTCGATGAGACGGCAATATGGTTTGAGCCGCTGCACCTGGGCCCAGGCATGGTCGTTTGTGATAACGGCCGGAACCTGGTAGCAGCTCTGGAGCTTGCCGGACTCCAACATGTTCCATGCCTGGCCCACGTCTTCAACCTAGTGGTGCAACGTTTCCTAAAGAGCTACCCCAATGTTCCAGAGCTACTGGTGAAAGTGCGGCGCATGTGCGCCCACTTTCGCAAGTCGACAGTAGCCGCTGCTAGCTTAAAATCTCTCCAGCAACGCCTGCATGTGCCACAACACCGGCTTTTGTGCGACGTCCCCACACGCTGGAACTCAACGTTTCAGATGTTGAATAGAGTGGTTGAGCAGCAGAGACCTTTGATGGAATACCAGCTACAAAACCCTAGGGTGCCACAAAGTCAGCTGCCTCAGTTTCACATCCATGAGTGGCCATGGATGAGAGACCTTTGTGACATCCTACGGGTCTTTGAGGAGTCCACAAGGAGGGTGAGCTCTGAGGATGCGATGGTGAGCCTTACAATCCCGCTCTTGTGTGTTCTGAGAGAATCCCTGATTGACATCAGGGATAACTCAGATCACACAGAGGAGTTAGGGATAGCATCCGATCCGTCACAGCTGGAGAGTAGGTCCACACATCTGTCCGCTTCACTGCGTTTAATGGAGGAGGAGGAGGAGGAGGAGGAGGAGGAAGAAGAGTTGTCCGATGATGTGATGGTGATACAGGAGGCTTCCGGGCAACTTCGAATCATCCCATTGTTGCAGCGCGGATGGGTAGACATGGAGGATGAGGAGGAAATGGAGATTGAACTTTCCGGTGGGGCCAGAGGAGTCATGCCAACTAACACTGTGGCAGACATGGCTGAGTTCATGTTGGGGTGCTTTACAACCGACAAGCGTATTGTCAAAATCATGGAGGACAACCAGTACTGGATCTTTGCTATCCTTGACCCCCGGTATAAAAACAACATCTCGTCTTTTATTCCGGTAGAGGGGAGGGCCAATCGCATCAATGCTTGCCACAGGCAATTGGTGCAGAATATGATGGAGATGTTTCCAGCATGTGACAGTGGCGGCAGGGAGGGCAGTTCCTCCAGTAGGCAACCAAGTTCTCACCGGTCCACACAAACGAGGGGCACACTGTCTAAGGTCTGGGACACCTTGATGGCACCCCCTCGCCAAAGTGCCGCCACGGAGGGTCCTAGTGTCACCAGGCGTGAGAAGTATAGGCGCATGTTGCGGGAATACCTTTCCGACCACAGCCCTGTCCTCTCCGACCCCTCTGCGCCCTACACGTATTGGGTGTCGAAGTTGGACCTGTGGCTTGAACTTGCCCTATATGCCTTGGAGGTGCTGTCCTGTCCTGCCGCCAGCGTCCTATCTGAGAGGGTGTTCAGTGCAGCCGGTGGCATCATCACTGACAAGCGCACCCGTCTGTCAGCTGAGAGTGCCGACCGGCTCACTTTGATAAAAATGAACCACCACTGGGTAGAGCCGTCATTTTTGTGCCCACCTGTGTAAAGCACCCCAACATGAAACTCCATGTCTGTACTCAACCTCTCCAATTCCTCCGCATCCTCATACTCATCCACCATAAGCGTTGCACAATTCTGCTAATACTAGGCTCCCTCCAACATGATTTCCCCCAACTCTGCTGGTTAGAGGCTCCCTCCACCCTGATTTCCACCAACTCTGCTGGTTAGAGGCTCCCTCCACCCTGCTTTCCCACAACTCTGCTGGTTAGAGGCTCCTTCCACCATGAATTTGCCCAAACTGGGCTGTTTAGAGGCTCCCTCCACCATGAATTGGTCCAAACTGGGCTGGTTAGAGGCTCCCTCCACCATTAATTGGTCCAAACTGGGCTGGTTAGAGGCTCCCTCCACAATTAATTGGTCCAAACTGGGCTAATTAGAGGCTCCCTCCACCATGAATTGGTCCAAACTGGGTTTTTTAGAGGCTCCCTCCACCATGAATTGGTCCAAACTGGGCTGGTTAGAGGCTCCCTCCACCATTAATTGGTCCAAACTGGGCTGGTTAGAGGCTCCCTCCACAATTAATTGGTCCAAACTGGGCTAATTAGAGGCTCCCTCCACCATGAATTGGTCCAAACTGGGTTTTTTAGAGGCTCCCTCCACCATGAATTTGCCCAAACTGGGCTGTTTAGAGGCTCCCTCCACCATGAATTGGTCCAAACTGGGCTGGTTAGAGGCTCCCTCCACCATGAATTTCCCAAAACTTGGCTGTTTAGAGGCTCCCTCCACCATTAATTGGTCCAAACTGGGCTGGTTAGAGGCTCCCTCCACCATGAATTGGTCCAAACTGGGCTGGTTAGAGGCTCCCTCCACCATTAATTGGTCCAAACTGGGCTGGTTAGAGGCTCCCTCCACCATGAATTTGCCCAAACTGGGCTGTTTAGAGGCTCCCTCCACCATGAATTGGTCCAAACTGGGCTGGTTAGAGGCTCCCTCCACCATGAATTTCCCAAAACTTGGCTGTTTAGAGGCTCCCTCCACCATTAATTGGTCCAAACTGGGCTGGTTAGAGGCTCCCTCCACCATGAATTGGTCCAAACTGGGCTGGTTAGAGGCTCCCTCCACCATTAATTGGTCCAAACTGGGCTGGTTAGAGGCTCCCTCCACCATGAATTTGCCCAAACTGGGCTGGTTAGAGGCTCCCTCCACCATGAATTGGTCCAAACTGGGCTGGTTAGAGGCTCCCTCCACCATGAATTTGCCCAAACTGGGCTGTTTAGAGGCTCCCTCCACCATTAATTGGTCCAAACTGGGCTGGTTAGAGGCTCCCTCCACCATGAATTTGCCCAAACTGGGCTGTTTAGAGGCTCCCTCCACCATGAATTGGTCCAAACTGGGTTTTTTAGAGGCTCCCTCCACCATGAATTGGTCCAAACTGGGCTGGTTAGAGGCTCCCTCCACCATGAATTTCCCAAAACTTGGCTGTTTAGAGGCTCCCTCCACCATGAATTGGTCCAAACTGGGCTGGTTAGAGGCTCCCTCCACCATTAATTGGTCCAAACTGGGCTGGTTAGAGGCTCCCTCCACCATGAATTTGCCCAAACTGGGCTGGTTAGAGGCTCCCTCCACCATGAATTTGCCCAAACTGGGCTGTTTAGAGGCTCCCTCCACCATTAATTGGTCCAAACTGGGCTGGTTAGAGGCTCCCTCCACCATGAATTTGCCCAAACTGGGCTGTTTAGAGGCTCCCTCCACCATGAATTTGCCCAAACTGGGCTGTTTAGAGGCTCCCTCCACCATTAATTGGTCCAAACTGGGCTGGTTAGAGGCTCCCTCCACCATGAATTTGCCCAAACTGGGCTGTTTAGAGGCTCCCTCCACCATGAATTGGTCCAAACTGGGTTTTTTAGAGGCTCCCTCCACCATGAATTGGTCCAAACTGGGCTGGTTAGAGGCTCCCTCCACCATGAATTTCCCAAAACTTGGCTGTTTAGAGGCTCCCTCCACCATGAATTGGTCCAAACTGGGCTGGTTAGAGGCTCCCTCCACCATTAATTGGTCCAAACTGGGCTGGTTAGAGGCTCCCTCCACCATGAATTTGCCCAAACTGGGCTGTTTAGAGGCTCCCTCCACCATGAATTTGCCCAAACTGGGCTGTTTAGAGGCTCCCTCCACCATGAATTGGTCCAAACTGGGTTTTTTAGAGGCTCCCTCCACCATGAATTGGTCCAAACTGGGCTGGTTAGAGGCTCCCTCCACCATGAATTTCCCAAAACTTGGCTGTTTAGAGGCTCCCTCCACCATGAATTGGTCCAAACTGGGCTGGTTAGAGGCTCCCTCCACCATTAATTGGTCCAAACTGGGCTGGTTAGAGGCTCCCTCCACCATGAATTTGCCCAAACTGGGCTGGTTAGAGGCTCCCTCCACCATGAATTTGCCCAAACTGGGCTGTTTAGAGGCTCCCTCCACCATTAATTGGTCCAAACTGGGCTGGTTAGAGGCTCCCTCCACCATGAATTTGCCCAAACTGGGCTGTTTAGAGGCTCCCTCCACCATGAATTTGCCCAAACTGGGCTGTTTAGAGGCTCCCTCCACCATTAATTGGTCCAAACTGGGCTGGTTAGAGGCTCCCTCCACCATGAATTTGCCCAAACTGGGCTGTTTAGAGGCTCCCTCCACCATGAATTGGTCCAAACTGGGTTTTTTAGAGGCTCCCTCCACCATGAATTGGTCCAAACTGGGCTGGTTAGAGGCTCCCTCCACCATGAATTTCCCAAAACTTGGCTGTTTAGAGGCTCCCTCCACCATTAATTGGTCCAAACTGGGCTGGTTAGAGGCTCCCTCCACCATTAATTGGTCCAAACTGGGCTGGTTAGAGGCTCCCTCCACCATGAATTTGCCCAAACTGGGCTGTTTAGAGGCTCCCTCCACCATGAATTTGCCCAAACTGGGCTGGTTAGAGGCTCCCTCCACCATGAATTGGTCCAAACGGGTTTTTAGAGGCTCCCTTCACCATGAATTGGTCCAAACTTGGCTGTTTAGAGGCTCCCTCCACCATGAATTGGTCCAAACTGGGGTGGTTAGAGGCTCCCTCCACCATTAATTGGTCCAAACTGGGCTGGTTAGAGGCTCCCTCCACCATGAATTTGCCCAAACTGGGCTGTTTAGAGGCTCCCTCCACCATGAATTTGCCCAAACTGGGCTGGTTAGAGGCTCCCTCCACCATGAATTGGTCCAAACGGGTTTTTAGAGGCTCCCTTCACCATGAATTGGTCCAAACTTGGCTGTTTAGAGGCTCCCTCCACCATGAATTGGTCCAAACTGGGGTGGTTAGAGGCTCCCTCCACCATTAATTGGTCCAAACTGGGCTGGTTAGAGGCTCCCTCCACCATGAATTTGCCCAAACTGGGCTGGTTAGAGGCTCCCTCCACCATGAATTGGTCCAAACTGGGGTGGTTAGAGGCTCCCTCCACCATTAATTGGTCCAAACTGGGCTGGTTAGAGGCTCCCTCCACCATTAATTGGTCCAAACTGGGCTGGTTAGAGGCTCCCTCCACCATGAATTGGTCCAAACTGGGTTTTTTAGAGGCTCCCTCCACCATGAATTGGTCCAAACTGGGTTTTTTAGAGGCTCCCTCCACCATGAATTTGCCCAAAC
This sequence comes from Leptodactylus fuscus, assembly GCF_031893055.1. Classification (NCBI taxonomy): domain Eukaryota; kingdom Metazoa; phylum Chordata; class Amphibia; order Anura; family Leptodactylidae; genus Leptodactylus; species Leptodactylus fuscus. Next base: position 45,182,812 of record NC_134267.1, read on the forward strand.
TGGGCTGGTTAGAGGCTCCCTCCACCATGAATTGGTCCAAACTGGGGTTTTTAGAGGCTCCCTCCACCATGAATTTGCCCAAACTCTGCTGGTTAGAGGCTCAATCCACCCTGATTTTCAAAACAAATGTTGGTGCCAACCTCAACTTACTACAAGGGCCAAATTCACTGCTGGTGACAAGCTCTCCTCACTGCAAGTGCCAAATACACATGTTTCAAGGTGTTTTCCTACTGTCAGAGAGGTGGTATTGAGTGTGTAAAGTGTGTAGTTGTTAGGCTGTGATGTTGGGGTAATAGAGGGTCTTTGGTGTGTTAGATGCCCCCAGACATGCTTCCCCTGCTGTCCCAGTGTCATTCCAGAGGTGTTGGCATCATTTCCTGGGGTGTCATAGTGGACTTGGTGACCCTCCAGACACGGATTTGGGTTTCCCCCTTAACGAGTATCTGTTCCCCATAGACTATAATGGGGTTCGAAACCCGTTCGAACACACGAACATTGAGCGGCTGTTCGAATCGAATTTCGAACCTCGAACATTTTAGTGTTCGCTCATCTCTACTTATCACTCAACTGAGTCTGTTATCATTTCTGTAGACAGTTCATATCGATGGAAAATATATCCTTCAATATTTCATGTAATGTCACTAATTGAATCTTTCATAGGTGTTATCCCTGCAGGAATTTAAGGCAGCAATTTTCTTTTCTTGTGCCTGTTAATTCACATTACACATCTTTAAGCACAAAATCAGATGTCATTAGATCTACGCAACATGAAACGATTTAGTCCTATAATTACAATCTTTCTTCCTTGCCCCTCATTGACCAATATACTGTATATGTACTATTTTCTTAAGTATGGAACCACAAAAACACATCACTGGTTTATGAGACAAGTTGCAAGAAAAATACCGTGGATTTATTAGAACACTGGCTGGGAAATTACAAATTGTACATTAAATCCTCTGAAAAGAAAACATTTTAAAAGGATTCATAAAGTCTACATATAAATTTTCTAATACTCAGTCTGTAAACCTCACGACTATGTTCTTTAATATAAAAAAAATCTCTTTCGGATATCTGAAAAATAAACGAAGGAAACAAAGAAGAGAAAAGGACCTTAAACCCATTTTTTTTGCTTTTTAATAACCAATTAAAATGTTTATTAAAATAATAACACTATTTCTTAAAATGTCTTCTCCTTCTCCATGGGTGTTTGCAATATGATCCTCATTGCATAAGAATCTGTGAGGCATTTGGGCTTTAGAGTTATTAAAACTATAAACTGTGTAGAATATATGATTTGTTGAAGGGATGTCCATTTTCACGTAACCCATTGCAGAATTCTGAGCTGATAGAAGGGGATCCTGAACTCTTGACTATAGTGCCAAAACCGGTGGTGTTACCGGTGGTGACACTGCAGGGACATTGAACACTTACTGCCAGGCTTCTCCGCATCTAACAACTGTGGGGAAGGTAGCTCTGTAGCAGCAATGGTGTGGACCCAACCAGTCAGAGACAGGAAGGCAAAATCCAGTACAAATAAGTTTATTTAGTAAAAACAGCAAAATAAATAAACCATCAGGTACAAAAATAAGCAAAATAAAATACAGCCTTAACTTCAGGCAAAGGGCAAAACAAAACTCCTGCTCGTCCAAGCTCTAACTAATACAGAGTAAGGCTAACTGTACATGTGGCTTACTTCTTGTCAAACGATCAAACAAAACACAAGAACCAGTTTGGTGTTACCAAAATTAGCTCTCCAGGACAGGTGCAAGCACCTCCACTCACTCCCAGGATCTGTCCTGAAGTGCAGGCTCTGCAATCTTTTATGGGCCAGTAAGAAGCGTCAGGACCCACACCTGGGCTGAGGCCTACTCAAGACCCGCACTAGACCACACATCGGTGAGTAATCTAGGAGATATATATCGTGACTCCAGCACTCTGCCTGTCACCTTCTCATATAATTGATAGCTGGACATACCAATAGGGGTACAATTTTTCATCAGTTTATTATCAAGTAACCCTTCTGACAAGTGGCAAATGTCCAAAGTGGAAGAGAGCCCTATTACTGAGCATAATCAGAGTGGTGTTTTAGATATCATCTTCTATCAAGGACAAGTAAAATTATTATGGAAGAAAAGGACCAGCCTCCAAAGGAAAACCCAAGGTACAGCGCTCGCCCATTCACAATACAATATACTTTATTAAGCATGACGCGTTCTGGGCCTGAATGCCTTTTCTCAAGTGCAGACAAATCTAGCCGCGGTGGGCCGAAGACATGTAAAGTATATTGTATTGTGAATAGGCGAGCGCTGGTCCTTGGCTTTTCCTTTGGAGGCTGGTCCTTTTCTTCCATGTTCTGACGTCCCAGTGACAGTTACCTGCAGCTGCCCTCTACATACATTTGGTGGATGTTCAGTGGTTGTTGTGCCATACACAACCATACCAGGTGAGCAGTCACCTGTTTTATACACTATTCCTGCTTTATCACAGTTAATACACTAGGATGGGCTCGGTGCCTCCTTTTCTTTTTATTGTTGAAGTAAAATTATCAGTGACTATGTCATGTTCTGGTGTTCTCGAACAAAAATATAATATTTGTAATGCTAGGTTCACACCTGCGTTGGAATTTCAGTTCTTTGGGCCTGCTTTGGGACCTGAAAAACAGAAACCCAATCTGCTTAAAAAGCAGTTACCTGTGGATATCCGCAGAACACATAGACTATAATGGGTCCACTGGGTTTACCACCCAAAAAATACAGAGAGAAAAGTCCCTGAAGGGTCACCAAATGCAGGCACAACTCTAGCCTAAGAGCACTTTTGAACAACCGGAAAAATACTTGATCAGGTGATTCATGTTTTCTTATGGTTATGGGATGGTTTGGATTTGGTACAACCAACTTAACACCATAGACCTATCCTGTGAAACATAACATTTTTAGTAGCCGTGCAATGGAGTGGTGAATGTTCTCCTGATACTTTAATAGACACAAACTCCTTTAATATTACTGCTGACCGGGAGATCTTATTTATGGCTGGCTACTGTCCATACACACATAGCATAAATGTAACAAGGTTACTTTTTCAGTTGAACAATTCCCAGATTTCAACCCAATTGAGCATCTGTGATATGAAGCTGAAGGCTTGATGTATGGCTACATTACCTTCTCATTTGCAGAAGCCACATGGTGCCGTTATGTCAAAATAGTACAACATTTTTTATCACAATTATAAGTTAACAGAATTTTTTTTTGTGAATTTTGCAGAAATTCATTTCCTTCCAGTAATTTGTATGTTGACTATATACAGTATGTACTACTTTTTCAATTTCATCTAAACAATGCAGCTATTGTGCTTTGGGCAGATTTAATCAGCTTCCGGAATTACCGAGCGCTTGTCTAATTGCTACTTTTCCCTCGGCTGATAAGTCATTTTCTAAGAAGGTGAATGTTTTAAATTGTTTTTATATCAAGCAATTTACCATATGTCTTTGTAAGCTCAAAGGGTGTAATCCCACAGTAAAGAAATCGTACTAGATAAAGATTTTCTGCAAGTGTCCCAGCACTGCACCCCTTGCAATTAAAGTAATTCCACTTGTGAGGTACGTCACCTGGGAACACACTGAACTACAGGTTCGGATACCGTGGAGGATTATAGTCATTTGGTTTAGCTACTCAGGCACAAAAAGTGGAAATAAATTGCTACTTTCCTCTTGCAAAAATAAAAAGAAGCAAAAACTCTAAAGAGTCTATTTTTCATGTGATGAGAACATTTCTCCTGAAAGAAAAATGTCTGTAAAAGAGCAAAGCATGCAGAATATATAGAAGAGGCCAGACCTACGTGTAGGATTTGTGCTCTTATTTCAAGATAATATTTGAAGCAGTAGAAGTTGTCAGCGCTGCAGGAATATCTAAGATAAGATTGGAAGAAATATCTATGATAAGAATTGATTTAAAAGGATGTGATGTCTTAAAAGTTTGTACAACCTCCCATACGAGAATGTGGTATTAAGGAGCGCACGTCTATGTATCAGTGGTGGGAAATGCCATAATCCAGGATTTAACTTTTACGTCAAAGGGGTTTTCAGTTTCAACATATAAATGTTATTGTTAGTGTAATGAAAAGTTATGGAACTTTCCAATATACTGTACTTTCTGTATCCATCCTAAATGGGGGTCTGCTTGCTGTAATTCATTCCGCTTACTCTGCCCTTACTTCCTATGGATAAAAATCAGTCCATGGTCATGTGATATACAGTCCATGGTCATGTGATATACAGTCCATGGTCATGTGATATACAGTCCATGGTCATGTGATATACAGTCTATGGTCATGTGATATACAGTCCATGGTCATGTGATATACAGTCCATGGTCATATGATATACAGTCCATGGTCATGTGATATACAGTCCATGGTCATGTGATAGACAGTCTATGGTCATGTAATATACAGTCCATGGTCATGTAATATACAGTCCATGGTCATGTGATAGACAGTCTATGGTCATGTGATATACAGTCCATGGTCATGTGATAGACAGTCTATGGTCATGTGATAGACAGTCTATGGTCATGAGATATACAGTCCATTGTCATGTGATATACAGTCTATGGTCATGTCATATACAGTCCATGGTCATGAGATATACAGTCCATGGTCATGTGATATACAGTCCATGGTCATGTGATAGACAGTCCACGGTCATGTGATGGACACACACAGGTGCACAGCTTGTTATAGTCACAGCACAGTAATCAGACATCTTTGTAATCAGACAAAACTAAAACTTGCAGCATTATATTCCATGCAACCAACGGTCACACTTACATATAAATTTGCTCCATCCCTGTCACACTGATACTAAAATTTGTAAAGGACTGCCTGTATGTTGGAGGTCTAGTATTGCGGCTTCCCCTAAGACAAGCTGACTCATGGTCATGTGACTGGCCGTGCTCTACTCCAAGGATAAGCAGTACTTTGAAAAGATCATTATTGATGCAACTGGGATGCAGCCAGTATAAATGCAAATAGAACTTTATGGTGCATGTAATATAATTCTGGAAGTTTTAGTTTAGACAATTCCTTTAACTTCCACTGCTTTTATTGGATTCATAGCATCAGTGGAGGTCATGGCAGTCACTCTCCCACTGACTTTGAATTGATGTCATATCCTACTGATATGCTTTTCCTTCTCATGATTGGAATACGTCTTTAAGGCTAAGTCCTCTGTGTTGCAGAAACACAGATTTTTTTGTTGCAGATTTTGTTGCAGTTTTTTGAGCCAAAGCCAGAAGTGGGATGGGAAGGGGAATACTATGGCAGGGAATGGGAACCATTCATGGGTCATGTGTCACTTAAAGGGAATGTGTCGCCAGAACATGGCTTATTGTTTAAATCAAATTTTTGTATTAAACATATTTTTAAGAATTGTTTTTAATTAGAGACGGGCGAACCTCACAAAATTAATTTTGATGAATATTAAGGTTTGGCCCTCCAATTTTCTTTTTGACTTAACTTTGGACCCCAGAGTATAATAGCTTATCCAAAAGAGGTGACTAAAATTAACAAACATTTATAGTCCTGGATATTCAACGGTCCCCCGGGACTTCTTCATGCCTCTTCTGGCCTCTGGCTGATTTCACATATCCCATGGCCACCGACAACATGATGCTGGGTCCTGTATGGCAAAGGTCCAGACATCATAGAAAAAGGAAGGATAGTTGTTAGAGATTAGCAAGTTGTATTCAGTTGAGTAGGTATTCGATCGAATACTACGATATTCAAAATACTCGTACTTGGTCGAATACCATGTGGTAAGCTCAGTAAAAATTTGATTCCCCTCCCACCTTCCCTGGCTTTTTTTTTACACCAATAACTATGCAGGGGAGGTGGGACAGGAAGTAGGACAACGTAGGCTTTGGAAAAAAAACGTATACAGTCATTGGCTGGCTAAATCAGTAGTAGTAGCAGCAGCAATAATAATAATTATAATAATAATAATAATAATAATAATAATAATAATAATACTGGGACTTGGGTGTGTTAGTGCCCCCAGGCATGCTTCCCCTGCTGTCCCAGTTGCATTCCAGAGGCGTTGGCATCATTTCCTGAGGTGTCATTGTGGACTTGGTAACTCCAATTGGTCGACTTTTGGTTTCCCTGAAATGAGCATGTTTTTCCCATGGACTATAATGGGATTCAATATTTGAACGAATAGACCAAATCGAATTTCGAATTTTCGAATATTTCACTACACGCTCATCTCTGTTAATATGAGGACCTGCATTCTTTTACTATTCTGCTAGATCCAAGATATTTGGCGATTAGATCATTGGGCAATAATAAAATATAAAGGAATGTTAAAATATATTAAATATATTAAAATATGTTAATATATTACTAAAGAATGCCAATACAATGCTGTATGGAAGATATCTGACAACAAATGGTATTCTACAAGTCCTATAGCCTTAACTTGTTTTTATTTGAAAATAGGAACTTTTTGGATACATTGTAAACAACATTGCAGTAGATGACATATGCACTAGCACTGGACTAGTTTGTCTCTTTGTAAATTAACCTTATTGACTTAAGGAGAAAATAAGCTTTCTTTTTATGTTTTTATGTTTGTGGCGTCCAACCCTTAGCAGTGAACACTTGGCAAACTAGTGAAGGACGGCAGCTGTATCCTCATTTAATTGCTCTCCTTCGCCTTTGAATCATGGGCTTTAAGAAAGTCTGTAAAATACGGAATCAATAGTTTGTCAAGAGCAAAGACTGAATGTAACCGGCTCCTTTGTCTATTTTAATTGCCTACATGCACAAAACCCTCTGTACTGCACTGCTTGTCATTCTCTCAATTCCCACCATGTTGTACCATACAATATAATCTTGTTATACAAAATACATTTGCATTTTCTGTGTCCAAAAGATACAATGATACTAATATGCTGTCTAGTCTGTTGCCATTCATTGAAGTAGGCTTATTCCTAGAAGCACGAATCCCTCAAAAGGAAGTTGTTATTGCATATTTTGGTACAAGACGTCTTTTTTTATTATTATTATAAAAGAACACTATTTAACAGCTAAGAAAACTCTGTGAATTAAAGAAGCAAAGGACTTAGAAGAAGAAGCTATGGAAGTGTTAGAATAGAGTATAATGATTTGCAGGGAGTCTCAGCAGTTTTGACAGCTTAAAAACAGCTGATATGTGAGGTTTAAAGCTGTTATATACTTATATAGCTACATGGTATGGTTGGAAAAGACATAAGTACATGAAGTTCAATTACATGATGGATAGGGATGTAAAAAACAAATTGTAATCACTTATATAGGAGATAAAGGCATCTAAGCTTTTTGTGAAGATGTCAGTTGCTGCTGTGACCAGCTCCTAGGTAGGCTATTCCACAGATTCAGAGCTGTTATGGTGAAGAAGCCTTTTTTTTCTCCAGTTAGAGGGAGTAGAGGGTTATTTTTAATAAGATAATATAAGATAAGATAAGACAGACGTAGGCACACATATGCTGAGAAGAGAAGATATACTAGGAGTCCATAGCAGCTAAGGAACAGAAGAGAAAGAGGAAGACTTCATAATCATAATCATAATCATTAGTTCTCTGTACGGAGTGATCTTCGCTTGGCCTGATGTAGATTATACAGCCTGACATCGGTTGAAAGGAAGGACTTGCGATAGCGCTCCTTCTCACACTTGGGGTGGAGCAGACGGTCACTTACAGTGCTACTAAGTGCCATCAAGGTCCCATACATGGGGTGGGATTTGTTCTCCTGCATGGAGCTCACCACGGACAGTGTCCTTTTGTCACCCACCACCCGTACTGTACCTGTAATGGAATTTTACATGCAATAGCTTTTTACTATATTTTTGTGTATGAGCCATTTATATATTTTAATATTGTACCTCTTAAACACTTTCTCAAGTCTAAATAAATCCAACTCTTCTAATCTCTCCTCATAACTACAAGAGCCCAAGACTGAACTGTATATTCTAGATGAGTATGTCTGACTCTGTTTCAGCGATAAAAAGTGATAACAACCCATCCTCTATTACATCAGATCCTGTTCATTTACTCTCAGTGCCGAGCTTTGTTTTACCGATGTGGAGTTGACAGGTATGTTCCTCTTTGGCATAATCCGGCACTCCCTGAATTGAGGAGACTTCCCAGCACCTCCTTGTGGAGGGCTAAGGGGGTATTCTTTATGGGGATATCTGTGTGGATGGTGTCTTTCAGTATTTCCAGCAGTTCAAGGATAGGTTTGATCTTCCTAACACATTTCACGTGCTGTACCTCCAGCTCCGTCATGCCATACAGTCTCAGTTGCCTGGGACTAAGTTTTGCAAGAATAACCTTTCCACTCCCGTGTTACTTTTTGGAGTCCCCGTGGGTCAGGCCATTTCCGTTTTATATAGGGATCTTTTGTCCACAAACTCTAAGGAGTTTCCCATCTAGGTCTCACTGGGAGAGGGATGTGGGACGTTTAACTAATGAGGAGTGGTCGAAACTCCAAATCTCGTATCTCCTAACCTGGGGGACCAGATGTCCCATATATATATTTTGCACCATGCTTATTTGTGCACTACTCGGGTCAACAGGTTCTGGCCGGGTTTTAGAGACCTTTGCCCCTAGTGTGAGGCATCCCCAGGCATGTTTTATCATCTACTTTGGTCCTGTCCGGTGGTACTGGGTTTCTGGGAGCAAGTCAGAAAGTTCTTTCACAACCAAATGGGGCTAACTGTCCCAGATGACCCCAAGCTATGCCTCGTCTATGTGGATCCAGAGCGTTTCTGTTCTATTGTAGAATGAATGTTTGTGCTCGTAAGATTTTGGCCCACCGTTGGATGTCCTCCCGGCCTCCAGTGTTGTGTGAATGGATCAGATCTGTGAATATCTCTTTGTCTTTTAAAAAATGGATATTTAAGCATAGGGATAATGAGACAAAATTCCACAGTGCCTGGGACAAATGAATAGCTTCTCCACATACCCTGTCCCAACCTAGCCCGGACTATGATTAAATACTTAGTGCTTCTCCCATGGTCCTGTTTGGATGGGTATGAGGTTATACACATGTTGATGTGGAGTTCCCGGGGGTGGTTCTGTGGGGGAAGGGGCACCAGTTGTTTAGAGATAGTGCTATTAATCCCATCTTGAAAATATTTCATGAGTAAAGTATAAGGCAGGTCCAAGTAGCAGTTCAAGTAGCATTGATCGCAACTCAAGGCTGTAGCCAGTTTTTCATCCAAGTACAAATGATTTTTTCTATACCAATAGACCTTATTTTACTCAATATAGGGGTTGTCCCTGGAAGTAAAGTGAAAGGACCTTTCTTATGCTCCACATTCAATCTGAGTACAGTCAGGCTGAGGGTGGATGGATCAGAGTGGGAGTGGTGGCAGTTGGTGCTCCTATGGAAATTATGGGGAGTGCCAACATTCAGCCTGGCTGAGGTCAGGTTCAATATGGAGCGAGCGAAAGTTCCTTTCCTTGGGGCAACATGGTGGCTCAGTGGTTAGCACTACAGCCTGGCAGTGCTGGGGTCCTTGGTTTGAATTCTGTCAGGAACAACATTTGCAAGGAGTTTGTATGTTCTCCCTTTGTTTCCGTGGATTTCCTCCCATACTCCAAAGACATACTGATAGGGAAAAAAAAAATAAAGGTCCTTTCCTTCTGTTTCGTAGGATAGCTCTTTTAAGGATTTACGAAAAACAGTGTCAAATGCTTTTGCAAAGTCCAACACAACTATTTCCACAGCTACTGCACTACCCAGGCTTATATACTTATCTATTCATATAAACAGTTAAAGTATAAATATGTGAATGCCAAATGTTATGACTATGCCTCAAGCCACAATCTTCCTTGGAGAATACTCTTGGGTATTCTCCAACTATAAGGTGTCCTGGGTTCTCTGCGTTTAGTGATTTCTATCTAATCCCATGCCTTGACTCTTGAGTGAAGACTCAAGTCAACCAGGAGAACACTAGAATCATCAGTCCATAACAGAGGGTGGGGATTGGAGGGCATTAATTAATTAACCCCTTATGGACTCAGATGTTTTATCCTTAAAATAGTGAATGGAGCACAGGTCATAGAACACACTTTCCTATCATTTACATGGAGCAGTCATGGGGGTCTTTCAGGCCCCGTTCTCTTGATCGCTGTAGGTCTATATTATCTGGGTGCTGTGTGCAGAATCCTCAGTGTATTCTTTAAGATCCCTCTTGCTTGAAAAAGCTGAGTGAGTTATATTAGAAGTAGATAACAGAAGAGACAGGATAAAGCTGCATCTAATAGAGGTAACTGACTGTTAAATCCACAAGGTCTCATATGACTAATTAGCGCGGCCACGCTTGGTTCGTTATATTTCTTTTAGTTCAATATTCTTTAGTAATAGTCTACGCTACACTATATAGGCATGGACATGTTGATGGAGTATTTCTTTATATTGGCGACATTTCTGTATTTAAGTCTTCATTCACAAATACACAATACCTAAAAGTTTGAATGCTATGAACTTCCGAAAACTTACAAAACCCTCTAAATTCTCCAGTTTCTGAGATTCATCAAAGTGTCTGCAATTTATACTACTAAATAAATCAAATTCACAAGATAAAATGGAGTTTGTAGCATTCTCTCACTAGAGAATATTTGTCACTGCTTGATGAATCTAGGCGGTAATGCTAATATACATGACAAGCATGGAATGCCGATTTCCTGTTTTGTAATTTTGCAAGTAAGTTGAAAAATAGCTGCTGAAACTTTGCGGTAATGAATGGCATTAGCTGTTCTGGAAATTACACCTGGTTTGTCAAAGCAGTGTGCATAATAATAACTTGTAAGTGCATATTTAAACTGTGCTGAAATTACTGGCGTACTGAGCACAACATGATTCCTTTGATGGAGTAATTGTCTCACCGTGGGAAGCTGATGTTGCTCAAATTTTCTGGCATCTTGACTATAAATTAATCCTTACTTATGTTGGTTAATGTAGGGCACTAAAGATACGGAAGTGTCACTAAATAGTTAATGAATGTCAACCAGTCTATGAACGGTATTCCAAAAATGATTGAGCTAGAAAGTCGCACAAAGATTCTGCATGTGATTCTGTCCGCAAGGTCACACTTTCATTTATTTGCTACTACAAAAATAAATGAGGTAAAAGCAAATGTGTTTTTCCAAGGTTGCAGTTTTTTAGTATGGTCTAAATAATAAAAGCTTATAGAAAACAAAGTAAAGTTGTTTGGAAAAAAATTTAAGTTCTTTTCCAACTCTACTGCGAATGTTGCTACTATAAAATCCTTACCAAAAGATACTGACTGATAGGATAAATTCAGAAAGATACGTTTATGTGTTTACTGATCAGTTTCTAAGATAAATATGCATTTTAGGGGATAGATTTTTAGTATATAGAGGTTCATTGTTGACCACTATGTCTGTCTATCTAACATACTATATATGTATGTATATACATATTTACTGTGCATACTATATATACTATAGATACCTAACATACTGTACATATATATATATATAGGGAACACTGAAATAACACATCCTAGATCTGAATGAATGAAATATTCCCATTGAATACTTTGTTCTGTACAAAGTTGAATGTGATGACAACAAAATCACACACATGTCATCAATGGAAATCAAATGTATTAACCAAAGTGGAAAAACACACTACAGGCTGATTCAACTTTGATGTAATGTCCTTAAAACATGTCGAAATGAGGCTCAGTAGTGTGTGTGGCCTCCACGTGCCTGTATGACCTCCCTACAATGCCTGGGCATGCTCCTGATGAGGTTGCAGATGGTCTCCTGAGGGATCTCCTCCCAGACCTGGACTAAAGCATCTACCAACTCCTGGACAGTCTGTGGTGCAACGTGACACCCGCTTATTTGTTATAATATATAAATATGTGTACTGGTAAGATACATCTAATGTATACTAATGTTCACACATAAAGGTAAATTTGAGTTAAAAATACAGAAAGGACACGCTTCTTTAAGATGGAACCACAATTAATGAGACCCAGCGGATCCTTGATCTTTCCTCCAGATCACAAAAGGTATCTGTTCTTTCCTTATTCGTGGAGAATGCAGTATGATATAATAGCAATTAGCCAAAATCGGGTCGCCACCACCTGGACGACGGCTGTCAGGGATGACCAGGCCGTAGAGTACAGACGAGAATAGTAGAATCCAATGAATTCCACAAAAAAGCCGGGGAGCGCACTCCTTTGGGAATTATAAACTGGAGCCCAAGGATGCAAAGAAATAAATAGAGCTCAGTGTCTCTGATCTAATGAAGGGGTTGTGTTCATAGAATGTTTCATATACCCTGAAACGTGTAATCTCAATAAAATTCCATTTCTTTTCATCCTCGGGCTCCAGTTTATAATTCTCAAAGGAGTGTGCCCCTGGCTTTTTTGAGGAATTCGTTGGATTCTACTAATCTCGAATGTATACACAGAGGTATTTACACTTTTGAGGAACCACAGGGTTCAGGGATGGTAGCAACTGCTACTGCTGCATCTCCTATAGCTACACCCCTGGAAATCAGAAAAGATATTAAAGCAGTTTAATTGACCTTAGTGTGGTTAGGATAACTTGTGGGTCCATTTGGTATATGCAACAACTGTGACCACTGTAGTAATGTCAGCTCATATGGGCCACCTAAAGCTCCTGGGTGGGGTGTGACTGAATCCCCTGCACCACCTCAACTTGGGAGATAGGAAAACTGTACAATTGAAAGGAGGTTCTACATTGTACCCTTGGCGACTTCTAGTCTGGATTCAAAGGGAGAAACAGTTGTGCATAGAGGCATACAGGTTCCATATGGTATCTCGTGGCACATATGTTGCAGCGGGGCCTGTAGATCATGCACACTTGTAGGTTACTGAAGTTGGTATCCCAGCTAGATCTATGTTAATCCAAAAAATGCTCAGTTGACAGTAAATCACCAACTGAACAGGCCAAAGAAGTTTTGTAACCTGGTGTGACATTCCTGTGTGTGGATGAGCATTATCCTGCTGAAAAATGCCAGATGGGAGCCCTGCCATGCTTCCTACTTAAGGTGCTCGATCCACACTAAACCTATGCAGTAGGGCTCTAAGACTTTGGTTTATTAATGAAATTTCTACAGAGTAAATTTTCCAATTGACTTATAGAGGTATTGAACATAATCATATCTATATTTGTAGAAAACAAAACGTTAAACATTTCTGCAAATATACTATAAGTAGTTAAAATTCTGCAGAGATTTAAAGATTTTCTCTAACTATCTTAGCGGTGACAGTTTGTTGTCTTGGTCGGTTGCCAATAGATACGACCACAAATGCAGAAACTTTCTATGGTCTGGGACTTGTCAGGAACCCAGCCATGATTTTCTTATTGTAGCTGGGTTATTAGGCAGGGACACTACATGTATGAGAAGATATCCCGGCCACAATAAGGAAATCATGGCTGATTTTCTGACCTTAGAAAGGTCTTACATTCATGGTCGTATCCACTGCCGACCGATCAAGTCAACAAATTGTGACCACAAGACAGTTAGAGAAAATACTGAAGACTCTGCAAAATTTTAATTACCTGTATTTGCAAAAATTTTTAACTTTCAATTAGCTACAAAATCTAAAAATGGTTATGTTCTTTGGAATACCCCTTTAAGTGTGGGATCCACAAATCAATCAAATAAAGCTCCATAATATGAGTAAGGTTCCCCTTAAATAATGTTCTTAAATTTTGTTCTTGTATTGAATGCATGAGAGGTAAGAAATTGTCCAGGAGCAGAAGACAAATAGTAGGGAAGTATAAAGGATATGTCCGAGCAGTCATAATTGGACAAATTAAAGTCAGTCTCTGTCTTTCCTTTTAGCAACGTATGGTTATGTCGGGGAATGATTGATGACTTATTCCTTGGGGTCTACTTCTTTGGCGTTCACATGACATATTCTATTTCCTCCTTAAATTCTTATCATCCTTTATCAAGTTTTGGAAACTGCTGAGAAAAAAATAAGATAAAAATCAGAAACTGACATTTTTCAAAGTGGCATTTATTTGGAAATATAATCTCGGTAAATGATATATCGATCTTGGAGTGTTTCGTGTGCGCTTCCATTATTTTGATGTAAATTATGCAGTTTTCAGTCTGAGCAGTTATAAGGTCTGAAAAGTCTTTTATACAGTTAATTGCGAGTTTGTCATAGAGCTTTCTTATGCCGCTCTACAGAGTATTAGATTTGTCATTGAAGGTTCATTCAAGAGATTGTGCCCTTTTCATGTAATATTCCGCTTCGAATATATCAATAGATGAAATAGACTTAATATTTCACACACAATCAAAGACGCGAGGTAAGCTAGACATCTTTGATGAAAAACAGCAAAATACAATCAATTTTGTGAATTTGTGCATTTACTAGTTTAAAGAAATAGCCCTCATACAGAGGTGTCACCGATGTCTTGGGATAGTTAGATTTACAGGACAATGCTGTTTTATGAAAATGGGGCAGATTTACTAATACCGTGTAAGGGCTCATTCACATGGAGTAAACGCGCATGGCAAAATACATGTGTAAAAAATAAACGTCTAAAAATAAGACTCCCATTGACTTCAATTGAGAAAAAATACTGTTGCACACACTGTATTGCATTAAGTGCAGTGAATTTATTTACAAAACAAAATAGATGATTACAGTCGTTGTGCGAAGGACATAGAAAATTTGGTATGCAAAGGAAATTTTTAGATCGACAATCAATAACGTTTCGGTCATTAGACCTTCTTCAGAAGCGATCTAAAGAGGAAAGATCTAAAGAGGAAAGCCATCAGGTCAGAGGAGTTCAAGGCATGCCTTGGACTCCTCTGACCTGATGGCTTTCCTCTTTAGATCGCTTCTGAAGAAGGTCTAATGACCGAAACGTTATTGATTGTCGATCTAAAAATTTCCTTTGCATACCGAATTTTCTATGTCCTTGGCACAACGACTGTAATCATCTATTTTGTTTTGTAAATAAATTCACTGCACTTAATGCAATACAGTGTGTGCAACAGTATTTTTTCTCCTTTGGCTATAGGGTCGAAGGACCCTTTACTGTTAGCACCACGCTAGATTTATATTGGAGTGTGCAGTACCATTGCTTTTTTCCCATTGACTTCAATGACATTTTATACATGTATTTTGACGTTGTTTTTTACAAGTGTAAAAAAATGTCATTGAAGTCAATGGGAGTCTTATTTTTACACATGTATTTTTCCAAAATACACGCGCGTTTACTCCATGTGAACGGGCCCTAAAAGTTAAGGCTTTATTAATTAGGACCATTTAACAGCCAATTGTTTGGAGCAAACACTTGTACAACTCATTCTTCCAGACAATTGATCTGTCTAATAATCACCCCATACACAAGAGCTTGTATCATCGTCCATTGGCAATCTATCACGCTGTCTCATAAGGGCTATGCTGCCAACATATAATGAAAGTATTTGCCAGGGAAACAATCACTTTAGCGAACATCCCCTCTGTGCGTCCTCTGCACGCTTTAGTGTAAAGATAGACAAGGCAGTCATAAATGCTCAAGATTTATAATAGTATCAGATGCTGGCTAATAAATCTGTTGTGGTATTAGACTGTCTAGTGTAATATTACAAATCCAATGAATTGACTTAGTTTATATCACAAAAAATCTGCCAAGACTTTGGTGCATGCTTGGCAAGTGGTGATGCAACTTACACCCCATCCGCTGTTCTCTAAATCATGTCTCTTTTTGTACAATTCATAAAAGTATCTAAAAGTTGTCTAAAGCACTTGGTAAATGTAGTATAAGGCTTTGTTAGGCTAAGTCCACATGTTGCTTTTTTTGTTACAGATTTTGCATTCTGCATTTTTTTTTATCTAAACCCAGAAGTGGTTACAAAAGGAATGGGGGATATAAAAGGAACACTTATACTTCTGCCTTCTGTTCAATCCACTCCTGGCTTTGGCTCAAAAAACTGCAGCAAAATCTGCAACAATAAAAACAGCTTTTTCGCAATGTGTGGCATCAGCCTCAGTCAGGATTCTGCCATGTCAAAAAGTAAGGCCTGGTTCATATCTGCATTCGGTATTCCATTCGGGGAGCCTGCATGGGGACCCCCCGAATGGAATACCAAACGCATTGACAAGTGGTGAGCTTATGAAAGCACATGGACTCCATAGATTATAATGGGGTCTGTGTGTTTTCCACACGGTGTTCGCGCGAGTCATGAAAGTAGTTCAGGAAGTACTTTTCTCTCCGCATGACTCGTGCAGAGACTGTGCAGAAAACACTCAGACCCCATGATAGTCTATTGGGTTGATGTGCTTTTATAAGCTCACTTCTTGTCAATGCATTTGGTATTTGGTTTGGGGGCTCCCCATGTGGACTCCCTTAATGAAATACCGAACACATAAGTGAACCAGGCCTTATATGAGGATAGACATTGTTTGTTTTACTTTTACTTTTTTTTCATCCAGTAATCCTTTCGTGGGAAATATTTGCTGGTACTGCAGATGCATTAGTGATATTATCCTTATATGGGGGGGCGATGTGTCTACTATCTGGGCATCCGTGCATTACATTAATTACAATCAACTCAATCTCAGTTTTACCCATCAATATCCGATAATAAATTTTTTGTATTTTGAACTCACATTGGAGGCAGGATGTCTTGTAAACATAAAAACATTTTGAAAGTCGATCATGGGAAATACAATTCTCCATTCTAATGATATAATTAGAGATGAGCGAATCAAAGCTGATGAAGTGGAATTCGATCTGAAATTCTGGAAGTATTGATACACATCAAATCCGGATTTCCTCATGCTTTGTAGTAATGAATTGCATATTTTCCTGAAGTGGCTGCTGCACATGTTAGGACACGGAGCTCTGGGTAAGCAGGATTAGAGATGAGCGAATAGTACTCGATCGAGTAGGTATTCGTTCGAATACTACGGTATTCGAAATACTCGTACTCGATCGAGTACCACTCGCTGTTCAAATGGAAAAGTTTGATGCAGAACCAGCATTGATTGGCCGAATGCTATACAGTCGGCCAATCAACGCTGGTTCTTCTCCTACCTTTAGAAGTCTTCTCCGTGCAGCGTCCCCGCGGCGTCTTCCGGCTCTTCATTCACTCTGCCAGGCATCGGCCTGGGCAGAGCCAACTGCGCATGTCCGCTTGTAGTGTGGGCATGCGCAGTCGGCTCTGCCCAGGCCCGATGCCTGGCAGAGTGAATGAAGAGCCGGAAGATGCCACGGGGACGCTGCACGGAGAAGACTTCTCGGAGGATCCAGCCCGACCCTCATTCGTGGACTTGGTAAGTATAATTTGATCGAATGTTGCCTACCCCTGAAACGAGCATTGTCCCCCCATAGACTATAATAGGGTTTGATATTCGATTCGAGTAGTCGAATATTGAGGGGCTACTCGAAACGAATATCGTATCTCGAACATTTTACTGTTCGCTCATCTCTAAGCAGGATCAACCACAGTGCCATGAGTGCAGTCAGTCAGCAGCCAGCCAGCCCTGTGATGTCACAGCCCTATAAATACCCTGCGTCATCTTGGATTCCAGCATTTTCCAGTGCACTTAGTGCAGGGAGAGATGTTAGCAGGTGCTAGGGAAGATGGTAGAAAACACTTGAAAACTGATATTTTGCTCAATCGAAGTTCAAGGAAAGTACATTAGAAATGTAGGGAAAGGATAGAGAGGAATGTATACAGAGCATTGAAGCAGAACAGGGTTCATTTGGGGTGTTTGCAGCCTAGGTAACAGGAACAATCCTACTATACCTTGCTTCACTGACTGCCATTATATTGCTGCTCATTGCAGGTTTGCAATAGATCATATCTGTGTAATTCATACTATTGAGTTTTATTAGTGAGTTGTACAGAGGTTCTTAGAGCAACGCTTGTCATGTACGTGTCACAATGACTCACAGTATTGTTTCACTACCGCTGCAGAGTCCGTATCCGTGTTACTACAAGGCACAGTATTCTACACTACTATACAGATACACTGCAGCCAGGAAATAGCTGTTTTTTTAATTAATTAATTCGGATCAAATTGAATCGTTCTGAAAAATTCAGCAAAGCAGCTGAATTGAATTTATGAACAATTTGCTCCTCTCTAGATATAATCATCCAGGGCACACAATTGCTTCAATACTGATGGGTGTCAGAGCAAAAAAACTGCAGTAGAGAGGTAGATTACCAAAACGAGAGATCTGGTATTATGAATAGATTCATGAAGAGGGGTTATAAAACAGAGATCTTGGAAAAAGCTCAGTCCTGAGTACAACGTAGCAATAGAAGTGTGTATCAAGACATCAGATAACAGGCAATGCAAAGAAATGGGAACTCACCGATGAAAACAAAACTGTATGGAGGTGATAATGGATGTGGGATCAAACAAATAATGGTGGTGACAGTCAAGTGATAGAGAAGACAAAGAGGAATGAGGGTGACACCGTATCCTTCTTGATAGGGGCGTTTTGTATTCTATGATCGAGAACTAGGGCCCTACAGGGAACTCCTGGTCAATAGAAGGAGTGGAGAATTAGCAATGTAACCATATGGAGATTTTAATATATTTTCAACCTATGAGTCTAGGTAATAGGATGGAAGTACTCCTAAATAAATATTCGTCTCTCTTATAGATAGCACTCTACAGTTGTAATAATAATACTGGTAGTCTCCATTTGCTCCCTTTTTTTTGGGAATTTATGTTTTGTTTGTTGTAATAGTTACCTTTTAGGGGGAAGCCTGTTGGTAATCCCTGTATTATGGCATTATAATTCCTTAGGCTCTATATAAAGTATTTGGTTATGGCATGCCCCGTTGTTATTAGCATTTTTTTTTACTACCTCTTACTTTATAGATGAAATAAATATATATATATATATATATATATATATATATTCACTACTGTTTGTCAATGATATGATAGGACATGATGTTCTGATTTAAAATCTCAGCGAGTTGGATGTTGGCAGCATTCTGTATGTCAGAATCTAGGGTGCCAGGATAGGTTCCCTACCCATATAATAGAATACAAAGAGCGTTATACTTCCGTGGCCGGCCACGTTTTGATCAAGCCAAGGATTTCCCACTTCTACCAGCAATCATCTATGATGAAGGAGAGAGAGTTGAGTCTTTGCCTTCATTTATTCTTTATTGGAGATGAGCGAACAGTAAAATGTTCGATATTCGATATTCGTTTCGAGTAGCCCCACAATATTCGACTTCTCGAATCGAATATCGAACCCCATTATAGTCTATGGGGGGAAAATGCTCGTTTCAGGGGTAGGCAACGCTCGATCAAATTATACTTACTAAGTCCACGAGTGATGGTCGGGCTGGATCCTCCGAGAAGTCTTCTCTGTGCAGCGTCCCCGCGGCGTCTTCCGGCTCTGAATTCACTCTGCCAGGCATCAGGCACTACAAGCGGGCATGCGCAGTCGGCTCTGCCCAGGTCCGATGCCTGGCAGAGTGAATTCAGAGCCGGAAGACGCCGCGGGGAAGCTGCACGGAGAAGACTTGTAAAGGTAGGAGAAGAACAAGCGTTGATTGGCCGACTGTATAGCATTCGGCCAATCAATGCTGGTTCTGCATCAAACTTTTCCATTCACATAGCGAGTAGTACTCGATTGAGTACAAGTATTTCGAATACCGTAGTATTCGATCGAATACCTACTCGATCGAACACTACTCGCTCGTCTCTATTCTTTATTACTTTCCAGAGACATTAGGTAGATTAATGCATCATGGGAGAGCAATTATTTTGTTCCAAATATATAAACATTTACATATACACTGTAAGTATATTCATTCTTAGTACACAATATACATGCCATGTATACAGCCATACCATTAACGCCGCTTGCTTAACAGTTTTCATTTTAATTAAACGAAGACTAAAAAAAAATGGAGTTTGTATAGTCAGAAAGCTGTCTATACACTGTACTACAGGTGCTGAAGAATGGAGAAACAAGGAGATGCGGATGTATTTTTATCTCGTTTGAGACCATTAACATTAAATAACTTGTGCTATGTTCTCCGACATGCCAGCAATTATATCACATTTAACAAAATCATGTCCTCAGCCCCCTCAGGCTTTGTTGAGATGGCTAATGAGTTTCATTACAGCAGAAATCACTTTTTTTTCTGCTATGCAAAATCGTGAATAGTTCTGTAGTTGTCTTGTAAGTAAATCAACGTGAAATTGTATTCATTCAGTCTCATAAAATCTGCTTAATCCAATGTACCAGTGCTTATTTTCAGCAACCTTCTCCTTCACCTGAGAACAAATGGCATGTCTCTTTTTTTTCTGCTATTCTGTATGTTTTAATCATTCACACAATATTTCTATAATATATGGTATTAGTAGAATCTACTAAATAACCCTGAAGCAGAAATTACGTCCCCGGACCGGTGGTTGGACCTATTGTTTGTACGTTAATTATTTTGCTACACTGTGACGTCTCATGTATCCTCTAATTTATGAAGTGCTGTAGATTGTGTTGGCGCTATATAAATTATTATTAAAGAGGTTGTCCAAGATTTATATATAGGATAAGATAAACTTTATTACATCCATAACTATAACAATATATATTAGTAGAGGAAACCAATGGCGTTGTATGGGGTACTTAAAGAATTGTATTCCCCATAATAAAATAATTGTTGAGCAGCTTTTTGTAGAAATCTATGCTGTACTGCTCCTTTATGAATCCTACTACACATTTATGAATAATTTACCAACTGGTGTCACTAGTTTGGGTATGTTTCTATATAATCTGACATTGTCAAGTCAGTGCAGATAGTACCAGACTATGTAGTGACACACTCAGTGGCATAACTAACGTTGTCTGGGCCCGCTACCTCATCCCTACAAGTGAATTCTTGATAGTAGTGATGGTTATGGGAGCTAAGGAGTTTAATCACCCTTAGTGTGGTTAGGGTAATCTGTGGGTCTCCTTGGATTATGGGCCAGATGGAAACTGCAATGTCAATACTGATGCCAAGGCTTATGGGCCCGTTAAGGCTCCTGGGCCCCGATGTGACTGCACCTTCTGCACCCCCTGAAGTTACGCCTCCTACACACTCCGTAATAATTACCAGGACATAAGTCCATGGTGTACTGACCTCCACCTTATCGGAGAAATGTGACTGTAGTCAGAGCACCACAGACTCATCTCTAGGTAACTATTAAAAGCTCTAGCTAAACACTATTGAGGAGGATAGACATAACATAGACATTAGAGATGAGCGAGTAGTTAAATACTCGATATTCGATATTCGTTTCGAGTAGCCCCTCAATATTCGATTACTCGAATCGAATATCGAATCCTCTTATACTCTATGGGGGAAAATGCTCATTTCAGGGGTAGGCAACATTCGATCAAATTGAACTTACCAAGTCCACGGGTGAGGGTTGGGCTGGATTCTCTGAGAAGTCTTCTCCGTGCAGCGTCCCCGCGGCGTCTTCCGGCTCTGAATTCACTCTGCCAGGCATTGGGCCTGGGCAGAGCCGACTGCGCATACCCGCACTACAAGAAAATGGCCGCTTACAGTCAAAGCAGCCATTTTCTTGTAGCGGGGGCATGCGCAGTTGGCACTACCCAGGCCTGATGATTTACTTATAATGAGATCAGAGCTGGAAGACGCCACGGGGACGCTGCGCGGAGAAGACTTCTAAAGGTAGGAGAAGAACCAGCGTTGATTGGCTGACTGTATAGCATTCGGCCAATCAACGCTGGTTCTGCATCGAATTTTTCCATTCGAATAGCGAGTGGTACTCGATCGAGTACGAGTATTTTGAATACCGTAGTATTCAATCGAATACTTACTCGATCGAATACTACTCGCTCACCTCTAATAGACATGCTTTGGAAACTAAAACCACCATTGCATAAGAATGTGCTGGTATCCTAAACCCTACTGACAGGTTTCCTTTAAAAACGTGCCTAAAAGCATGCGTATCCTATAAACCGTTTTCCTCTGCACTACAAAATTATCTTGTGGCATGGAACAAGTTTGTACATCATTTTCGGGATTCTGTGAGCTGGAGAACTATATTAGAGCCGCACACATCAGAACACAGTCAACAAATGTATCTTGACAGCAGTTATTAGATGAAATTTGTATTGTCTTGAATTATTGTATATCTGTGAAATACTGTATACTAGAGACTAGAGGGAGTTTCTTTACTGTAGTCATTTGCTGACGTACCATCATTTGTCCACATCACTATATCTAGTAATACAATACAGACCTTGAGAAATCATCTCAAGAAATGTTCTGTGTGTTGTGTACTGCAAGCAGCCCCAATAGTCTTAAAATATGACTATATTAAATTTACTCACATTTCTTCTACAGACTAAAAAAAAGTACTAATATGCAATAAATACAGTGGAACATCTCCCTGACATATCATCTCTTATTTGTTGCCAGAGGGAAATGCAAAGTCTTGCAGCAAGAAAGGATTAAACATCCACAATAACAACAAAATCATTTTAAGTTAGTAAACTTTTTTTTTACAGCTATTTATAAAAAAGAAAAACTTTTGCGAGTTTCTTTACTGTGTCTTACATAATATGCCGAGAGAACATTGTTTTCTGGTTCTCAGGTGGCTCGTGTGAGATATCCAGTACGTTGTGCATTAGAAAAACTCAAGAACATTTAAATCACCTCCTCGGCTAGATCCTTTGAGCCTTGAACTTGGATTGGTTTTGACTCATGAATGCTTCAAATGTTACTTTAGAAAACAACACAATACAGGTTTGATAGTAACAGAATAATACAGTTTCCATTGTAATAGTTTTTTTATTTTGTGGACAAATTTCTCTTGGAAGATTTTCTTAACTAATTTTTCCAAAAATTGTGGGTTAAATTGTTTAGATGGCATATCTTATATTTAGATATCTAAGTAAATAGCAGAAATAAAGAACAAATAAATGAATATTTAAGGACATGATATCCCATTCAGTATATGCTGAACACAACAAGGCGCCGTCGTTTTCCGGCCACAGGCTATCTGCTATGGGATGCCGATGCTGATGAATAGGCCTGATTAGAAGGGAGTCTCGAGCCTCGGACTCTGTGGCTGTACTGGACGGAGTAGGATGCTTATTTTTTCAGCATCCTGCTGCGATCTCTGCCTTGCATTGAAAACAATGACAGACGGAATCTGGTGCAAAATTCCTACATGTGGATGTTTACGAAAACCATTGAAACAGTTGCATAAAATAAGGACATTATTTTAACCATCAAAAATGAATATATTGAGTAGCAGTTTATATAGAAACACTTATATTGCCCTGAAATAATTTCCATTTTATCTTAGGATAGACATGGGTTTATCCCAGGCATACTGAGATTCACTAGATTTCTTAACCACAAATGTTGGAAGTTTATTCCAAGTCTCACCTATTCTTTCAGTGATATAATATTTCCTGACATTGTTTCTGATCCCCCGTCCCTCTCCCCAGCTAATTTTAGATTTTTTTCTCTCGTTCTTGTGTACTGCCCAGTGCTATCACAATCTAATACATGGGATGGGAGTTATTCTCCAGCATGAAGCTCACCATGGACAGTGTCCTTCTGTCACCCAACTACCTGTACTGGGCCTTCTGATCAGCCTGTCAAGTCTATTTCTATCCCTGGTCGATATACTGTTCCCCTGGAAGGCCACAACAAAGAAGATAGCTGATGCCACTATAGAGTTGAAAAAGGCCCTTAGAAGTGGCCCCTGGACTCCAAAGGCCCTCAGCCTCCTGAGCAGGTAGAGTCTTTGGTGACCCTTTCTGTGCAGCGCACCCAGGTGATCAGCCCAGTCCAGCTTATTATTGAGGAGCACACCCAGGGACTTATAGGTCTTGACTGTCTCAATGCTCGTCCCCTGGATGTCCACTGGTTTTGGAACATGTCTCCGCTTACTAAAATCCAATGCAATAGAACTAAATCTTTTTGCATGTTACAAACCCCTTCAGGAGTATCAACCCTATTACACACTTTTGTGCTATCAAACAAACTTGCAAACCTTACCTATTATATAAATTGAGTAGATACCTTTCAGTATTCCAGCAGGTGACAGGTGTTTAAAGCACATTCATAACACTGTTATACTCAGATGACATGATGACTTTTCAGATGACTGTTCAGATGACTGTTCAACTGGAATGTACCCATACGGCTCCGTAAAGAATCTTTTTTTTTTACAATGGTGAAGGTAATACAAGGGTTAATACTTCTGATGACTACTTCTACACATCTTTTATATTAGGTAACAGATTTCACTACATTCACATCTGTCATTTTTTTCAGTTTTTATCTTTCATTTTAAAGACTGAAAAAAAATGTCAGTGCTAGATTTGTCATATGATAACGTGCCCCATTGCCTATAATGGGGTGGTGCTTGTCTTTCTCAGGAACCTACCACCCTATTATATACAATGGTGTGCATTATCATATGACAAGTCTAGCACTGACAATTTTTTTTTGCATCTTAGAATAAAACTCAAAAAATGGCAGAGATGTGAATGTAGCAAAATCTGTTTCTTAACATTTCTATGTGCAGCCTTTCCTTGGCTTCTTTGGCTCATTGCCTTGGACTTCTGACTTTTCCTGCTTTAATTCAGTTCAATGTCAAATTATAATGTGTCACCTTTACCTAAGGGATGTCTAATGCATCTGTCCTTCCTTCACTACCAGCTTTGCTCAGACTAATATAAGCCCTAATCATTTCTCACCTACTGTAACTCAATATCAATTATTATTCCGATACACCGTCCCTTTTAGTACATTCTGAATGTAGCAGTCACGTACATCTCTTTGTCCAATAGTTATATTAACATTGGTGTTGGTAATGCTGCCACTGGCTACCAATTCTGTTAGAGCAAACTTCATGACTCATTTCTCTTCTCTCTGCTATCGATTACAAGTTATAGTGTCCCCATCAGTACCATGTCACAGTACCCCTTCAGTATTATTCTTCACAATTCCTCCATCACAACTACAGAGGTAGCAGTGGCATTGAGGACTGGGTATTTGAGGTGGTTAAATGCTCCTTTGCAACATACAAAAAGATCAATATTATATATGGCCCATGTCAGGTGAGAGAACCTGTTACATCTATTGCCCTGGGGCCCAAGAACTTCATAATACGATTTCCCAAGAAGTATTAACTATAATTTCTCTCCATTCCCAAGACCACCGACCTCAGTGCCCTCATGATTGTCTGGTCAAAGTATTCTAGGTAGGTGCTTCATTTTGTGTTTTAGTAAAGATACAGGCTGTCTGACTGTTCCTTAGTAGAGATGAGCGACTACTATTCGAAACTCCTGTTTCGAATAGCACGCACCCATAGGAATGAAGCACACAGGGGGTTAAGCGGCTGGCCATCGGCAAAGTTTCCATTCCGGCCGCTTCCATTCACTCCTATGGGTGCGTGCTATTCGAAACGGCCATTTCGAATAGTACTCGCTCATCTCTATTCCTTAGTTGTCTGAGTGTTAAGTGTTAAGAAATAAAAAATAAAAATAAAAAAAATAGTCCTCACTTGAGACATCCCCATCATTCTTACTGGCATTATACACCAGTTGATGACTCCTGGAATGTAAAGAAACTCAGAAGCATCAGTGCCAGAGCTGTGGGAGATATAATATCTTAGTACTGGAGTTTTTATGTTTTCTAACGTTGTGTGCTGCTAGATTTATTGTTTTTAGACTTTTGGACAACCCCTTTAAGACAACAACATCAAATAGTTATGAGTCCTCCTGTAAGGGAATTGCTAGCAGAGCAATTCCCCAGTAGTTGCTGGTGAACCCTGGGAGGAGGGGCACAACAAGACAGTGAGCCCTAAGCTGAAACCCCTTGCTGTCCCTTCCTGCCTGCCGGTCCTGTCCTAAGCAACAGGTGACAACTGGTTGACAATTCTTTCCTATATATGAATGACAACACAGAACTCAGACAAGACAAACAACAACAAAGGGTGGTTAGCTAGTCAAGGGCCCAGTAACAGTCGAGCAACACAGTACACAATTGTAATCCAAAAGAATAGTCAAAGGTAAAGCCAAAGATCAATAATAAGAGTTCAGGAAACAGGTAAGCAAGAGTGACTCTAGCACGCACAGGGCAATAGCAAGCACCAATGTGAATGTGAGCCAAGAATAGGCTGTCAATCACAGGGTAAGGCTAAAATTTACTTTTAGGGTACATTCACATGGAGAAAAATGGCGCTGAATTTGGTGTCGAAAAAGCCTCCCATTGCTAGCAGAAAAAGGAACCCATTGAAGTCAATGGGAGGCTTTTTTTTCAACGTTGAAATTCCACACCACGTTCAACACCATTTTCCTCCATGTGATTGGACCCTTAAGAGGAGCAGAGGGAAACCAAGGTGAAGGAGATGGTTGTGGTGGAAAATCCATTACCAAGGTGAAGGAATAGGACAGAGTTCAGACAATACAAGAAGAACTCAAAAAAAGAAATCACAGCTGGAGGATGATGCCAAAGTCCAGACGAGCGAAGGTGTAACACCTCCTTGTTTATAATAATTAATGATGTTTATTTGTATTTATTTTGTAACTTGTCTTATGCCCAACGACAAAGAATATCAGAGTCAGAATATTCTGAGATGTCATACAAAAGGAATCGATTTTTGTGATACTAATGAAAGGTACGTATTGCAATTATATATAATATATATAATAATGAAAGGTACATATTGCAACTATATATAATAAAAACACTTGCAAAGCATTTATGCATTTATATCTTGAAGAATCTCTTGCTGATTTGTGTAGCCCACTGCTGATGGATACCCCCACTCTAGTCGCCAGACAAAAGCTATAAAGACAACTATAAGGCAGACATTGCTGCATCCTCTTTCTACTAGACACGACATTACATGACCATCATTAAAAGAAATGACCTTGTCAGTTTTGTATCTATACAATTACAGAATCTGGCAACAGTGACTCTAAAGATGATTCCATCATGTCCCACAAAAGGTAATCTATAAAACCCTGCCCCATTTAGTGCCTATATTCTCTACCATACTGTGTCTTATTTACTGCCGTCATTTTCTACTCGGTCCTTTGTAGATTTATTTTCCATTTTATTGTTAATGTTGCTTCCAGTAGTAATTCCATCTTGTTCAAAAGCTACATTCACTTATCTTATTTCTAAAACCTTGAAATCCTCAGTTTAATGTACATAGTCTAGTAAATTTATTACTTATTATATTTAATGGGCTCGAGAGGTGTCACTCTTTTTATGGGTACCTCCCCACTACCTCTTTAACATACAGTATATCTTCAGCTTCAGACATGATTTTACTAGTAAGGAGATCTTCAAGCTGTAAATCTGCCATTTATGTCACTAATATTCTGTGCCCAATGGATTAGATAAGGACAGTTTATCCCATTGCTCAATTTACTCTACATACGTAATATAAATTATGTCTTTTCCCATTTGATGAGCATTTCAATACTCTTTACAATTGGGATTTTCATCAAGGGTATAGGAATTTCTACGATGATATGTTTTATCAGGTATTTCTACTATGATCAAACAAATTTTAGTAGAGATCATAGCGCAGGTGAGGCTATGTTTACTAGAGATGAGCGAGTAGTACTCGATCGAGTAGGTGTTCGATCGAATACTACGGTATAGAGATGAGCGAACACTAAAATGTTCGAGGTTCGAAATTCGATTCGAACAGCCGCTCAATGTTCGTGTGTTCGAACGGGTTTCGAACCCCATTATAGTCTATGGGGAACAGATACTCGTTAAGGGGGAAACCCAAATCCGTGTCTGGAGGGTCACCAAGTCCACTAAGACAACCCAGGAAATGATGCCAACACCTCTGGAATGACACTGGGACAGCAGGGGAAGCATGTCTGGGGGCATCTAACACACCAAAGACCCTCTATTACCCCAACATCACAGCCTAACAACTACACACTTTACACACTCAATACCACCTCTCTGACAGTAGGAAAACACCTTGAAACATGTGTATTTGGCACTTGCAGTGAGGAGAGCTTGTCACCAGCAGTGAATTTGGCCCTTGTAGTAAGTTGAGGTTGGCACCAACATTTGTTTTGAAAATCAGGGTGGATTGAGCCTCTAACCAGCAGAGTTTGGGCAAATTCATGGTGGAGGGAGCCTCTAAAAACCCCAGTTTGGACCAATTCATGGTGGAGGGAGCCTCTAAAAACCCCAGTTTGGACCAATTCATGGTGGAGGGAGCCTCTAAAAACCCCAGTTTGGACCAATTCATGATGGAGGGAGCCTCTAAACAGCCCAGTTTGGACCAATTCATGGTGGAGAGAGCCTCTAAAAACCCCAGTTTGGACCAATTCATGGTGGAGGGAGCCTCTAAACAGGCCAGTTTGGGCAAATTCATGGTGGAGGGAGCCTCTAACCAGCCCAGTTTGGACCAATTCATGGTGGAGAGAGCCTCTAAAAACCCCAGTTTGGACCAATTCATGGTGGAGAGAGCCTCTAAAAACCTCAGTTTGGACCAATTCATGGTGGAGGGAGCCTCTAAACAGGCCAGTTTGGGCAAATTCATGGTGGAGGGAGCCTCTAAAAACCCCAGTTTGGACCAATTCATGGTGGAGGGAGCCTCTAAAAACCCCAGTTTGGACCAATTCATGATGGAGGGAGCCTCTAAACAGCCCAGTTTGGGCAAATTCATGGTGGAGGGAGCCTCTAAAAACCCCAGTTTGGACCAATTCATGGTGGAGGGAGCCTCTAAAAACCCCAGTTTGGACCAATTCATGGTGGAGGGAGCCTCTAAAAACCCCAGTTTGGACCAATTCATGATGGAGGGAGCCTCTAAACAGCCCAGTTTGGACCAATTCATGGTGGAGAGAACCTCTAAAAACCCCAGTTTGGACCAATTCATGGTGGAGGGAGCCTCTAAACAGGCCAGTTTGGGCAAATTCATGGTGGAGGGAGCCTCTAAAAACCCCAGTTTGGACCAATTCATGGTGGAGGGAGCCTCTAAACAGCCCAGTTTGGACCAATTCATGGTGGAGGGAGCCTCTAAAAACCCCAGTTTGGACCAATTCATGGTGGAGGGAGCCTCTAAAAACCCCAGTTTGGACCAATTCATGATGGAGGGAGCCTCTAAACAGCCCAGTTTGGACCAATTCATGGTGGAGAGAGCCTCTAAAAACCCCAGTTTGGACCAATTCATGGTGGAGGGAGCCTCTAAACAGCCCAGTTTGGAGCAATTCATGGTGGAGGGAGCCTCTAAAAACCCCAGTTTGGACCAATTCATGGTGGAGGGAGCCTCTAAAAACCCCAGTTTGGACCAATTCATGATGGAGGGAGCCTCTAAACAGGCCAGTTTGGGCAAATTCATGGTGGAGGGAGCCTCTAAAAACCCCAGTTTGGACCAATTCATGGTGGAGGGAGCCTCTAAACAGCCCAGTTTGGACCAATTCATGGTGGAGGGAGCCTCTAAAAACCCCAGTTTGGACCAATTCATGGTGGAGGGAGCCTCTAAACAGCCCAGTTTGGACCAATTCATGGTGGAGAGAGCCTCTAAAAACCCCAGTTTGGACCAATTCATGGTGGAGGGAGCCTCTAAACAGGCCAGTTTGGGCAAATTCATGGTGGAGGGAGCCTCTAAAAACCCCAGTTTGGACCAATTCATGGTGGAGGGAGCCTCTAAAAACCCCAGTTTGGACCAATTCATGATGGAGGGAGCCTCTAAACAGCCCAGTTTGGGCAAATTCATGGTGGAGGGAGCCTCTAAAAACCCCAGTTTGGACCAATTCATGGTGGAGGGAGCCTCTAAAAACCCCAGTTTGGACCAATTCATGATGGAGGGAGCCTCTAAACAGCCCAGTTTGGACCAATTCATGGTGGAGAGAGCCTCTAAAAACCCCAGTTTGGACCAATTCATGGTGGAGGGAGCCTCTAAACAGGCCAGTTTGGGCAAATTCATGGTGGAGGGAGCCTCTAACCAGCCCAGTTTGGACCAATTCATGGTGGAGAGAGCCTCTAAAAACCCCAGTTTGGACCAATTCATGGTGGAGGGAGCCTCTAAACAGGCCAGTTTGGGCAAATTCATGGTGGAGGGAGCCTCTAAAAACCCCAGTTTGGACCAATTCATGGTGGAGGGAGCCTCTAAACAGCCCAGTTTGGACCAATTCATGGTGGAGGGAGCCTCTAAAAACCCCAGTTTGGACCAATTCATGGTGGAGGGAGCCTCTAAACAGCCCAGTTTGGACCAATTCATGGTGGAGAGAGCCTCTAAAAACCCCAGTTTGGACCAATTCATGGTGGAGGGAGCCTCTAAACAGGCCAGTTTGGGCAAATTCATGGTGGAGGGAGCCTCTAAAAACCCCAGTTTGGACCAATTCATGGTGGAGGGAGCCTCTAAAAACCCCAGTTTGGACCAATTCATGATGGAGGGAGCCTCTAAACAGCCCAGTTTGGGCAAATTCATGGTGGAGGGAGCCTCTAAAAACCCCAGTTTGGACCAATTCATGGTGGAGGGAGCCTCTAAAAACCCCAGTTTGGACCAATTCATGGTGGAGGGAGCCTCTAAAAACCCCAGTTTGGACCAATTCATGATGGAGGGAGCCTCTAAACAGCCCAGTTTGGACCAATTCATGGTGGAGAGAACCTCTAAAAACCCCAGTTTGGACCAATTCATGGTGGAGGGAGCCTCTAAACAGGCCAGTTTGGGCAAATTCATGGTGGAGGGAGCCTCTAAAAACCCCAGTTTGGACCAATTCATGGTGGAGGGAGCCTCTAAACAGCCCAGTTTGGACCAATTCATGGTGGAGGGAGCCTCTAAAAACCCCAGTTTGGACCAATTCATGGTGGAGGGAGCCTCTAAAAACCCCAGTTTGGACCAATTCATGATGGAGGGAGCCTCTAAACAGCCCAGTTTGGACCAATTCATGGTGGAGAGAGCCTCTAAAAACCCCAGTTTGGACCAATTCATGGTGGAGGGAGCCTCTAAACAGCCCAGTTTGGAGCAATTCATGGTGGAGGGAGCCTCTAAAAACCCCAGTTTGGACCAATTCATGGTGGAGGGAGCCTCTAAAAACCCCAGTTTGGACCAATTCATGATGGAGGGAGCCTCTAAACAGGCCAGTTTGGGCAAATTCATGGTGGAGGGAGCCTCTAAAAACCCCAGTTTGGACCAATTCATGGTGGAGGGAGCCTCTAAACAGCCCAGTTTGGACCAATTCATGGTGGAGGGAGCCTCTAAAAACCCCAGTTTGGACCAATTCATGGTGGAGGGAGCCTCTAAACAGCCCAGTTTGGACCAATTCATGGTGGAGAGAGCCTCTAAAAACCCCAGTTTGGACCAATTCATGGTGGAGGGAGCCTCTAAACAGGCCAGTTTGGGCAAATTCATGGTGGAGGGAGCCTCTAAAAACCCCAGTTTGGACCAATTCATGGTGGAGGGAGCCTCTAAAAACCCCAGTTTGGACCAATTCATGATGGAGGGAGCCTCTAAACAGCCCAGTTTGGGCAAATTCATGGTGGAGGGAGCCTCTAAAAACCCCAGTTTGGACCAATTCATGGTGGAGGGAGCCTCTAAAAACCCC
This sequence comes from Leptodactylus fuscus, assembly GCF_031893055.1. Taxonomy (NCBI): domain Eukaryota; kingdom Metazoa; phylum Chordata; class Amphibia; order Anura; family Leptodactylidae; genus Leptodactylus; species Leptodactylus fuscus. The sequence goes on from NC_134267.1 coordinate 45,214,431, forward strand.
AGTTTGGACCAATTCATGATGGAGGGAGCCTCTAAACAGCCCAGTTTGGACCAATTCATGGTGGAGAGAGCCTCTAAAAACCCCAGTTTGGACCAAATCATGGTGGAGGGAGCCTCTAAACAGGCCAGTTTGGGCAAATTCATGGTGGAGGGAGCCTCTAACCAGCCCAGTTTGGACCAATTCATGGTGGAGAGAGCCTCTAAAAACCCCAGTTTGGACCAATTCATGGTGGAGGGAGCCTCTAAACAGGCCAGTTTGGGCAAATTCATGGTGGAGGGAGCCTCTAAAAACCCCAGTTTGGACCAATTCATGGTGGAGGGAGCCTCTAAACAGCCCAGTTTGGACCAATTCATGGTGGAGGGAGCCTCTAAAAACCCCAGTTTGGACCAATTCATGGTGGAGGGAGCCTCTAAACAGCCCAGTTTGGACCAATTCATGGTGGAGAGAGCCTCTAAAAACCCCAGTTTGGACCAATTCATGGTGGAGGGAGCCTCTAAACAGGCCAGTTTGGGCAAATTCATGGTGGAGGGAGCCTCTAAAAACCCCAGTTTGGACCAATTCATGGTGGAGGGAGCCTCTAAACAGCCCAGTTTGGACCAATTCATGGTGGAGGGAGCCGCTAAACAGCCCAGTTTGGACCAATTCATGGTGGAGGGAGCCTCTAACCAGCAGAGTTGGTGGAAATCAGGGTGGAGGGAGCCTCTAACCAGCAGAGTTGTGGGAAAGCAGGGTGGAGGGAGCCTCTAACCAGCAGAGTTGGGGGAAATCAGGGTGGAGGGAGCCTAGTATTAGCAGAATTGTGCAACGCTTATGGTGGATGAGTATGAGGATGCGGAGGAATTGGAGAGGTTGAGTACAGACATGGAGTTTCATGTTGGGGTGCTTTACACAGGTGGGCCCAAAAATGAAGGCTCTATCCAGTGGTGGTTCATTTTTATCAAAGTGAGCCGGTCGGCACTCTCAGCTGACAGACGGGTGCGCTTGTCAGTGATGATGCCACCGGCTGCACTGAACACCCTCTCAGATAGGACGCTGGCGGCAGGACAGGACAGCACCTCCAAGGCATATAGGGCAAGTTCAAGCCACAGGTCCAACTTCGACACCCAATACGTGTAGGGCGCAGAGGGGTCGGAGAGGACAGGGCTGTGGTCGGAAAGGTATTCCCGCAACATGCGCCTATACTTCTCACGCCTGGTGACACTAGGACCCTCCGTGGCGGCACTTTGGCGAGGGGGTGCCATCAAGGTGTCCCAGACCTTAGACAGTGTGCCCCTCGTTTGTGTGGACCGGTGAGAACTTGGTTGCCTACTGGAGGAACTGCCCTCCCTGCCGCCAACGTCACATGCTGGAAACATCTCCATCATATTCTGCACCAATTGCCTGTGGCAAGCATTGATGCGATTGGCCCTCCCCTCTACCGGAATAAAAGACGAGATGTTGTTTTTATACCGGGGGTCAAGGATAGCAAAGATCCAGTACTGGTTGTCCTCCATGATTTTGACAATACGCTTGTCGGTTGTAAAGCACCCCAACATGAACTCAGCCATGTCTGCCACAGTGTTAGTTGGCATGACTCCTCTGGCCCCACCGGAAAGTTCAATCTCCATTTCCTCCTCATCCTCCATGTCTACCCATCCGCGCTGCAACAATGGGACGATTCGAAGTTGCCCGGAAGCCTCCTGTATCACCATCACATCATCGGACAACTCTTCTTCCTCCTCCTCCTCCTCCTCCTCCTCCTCCATTAAACGCAGTGAAGCGGACAGATGTGTGGACCTACTCTCCAGCTGTGACGGATCGGATGCTATCCCTAACTCCTCTGTGTGATCTGAGTTATCCCTGATGTCAATCAGGGATTCTCTCAGAACACACAAGAGCGGGATTGTAAGGCTCACCATCGCATCCTCAGAGCTCACCCTCCTTGTGGACTCCTCAAACACCCGTAGGATGTCACAAAGGTCTCTCATCCATGGCCACTCATGGATGAGAAACTGAGGCAGCTGACTTTGTGGCACCCTAGGGTTTTGTAGCTGGTATTCCATCAAAGGTCTCTGCTGCTCAACCACTCTATTCAACATCTGAAACGTTGAGTTCCAGCGTGTGGGGACGTCGCACAAAAGCCGGTGTTGTGGCACATGCAGGCGTTGCTGGAGAGATTTTAAGCTAGCAGCGGCTACTGTCGACTTGCGAAAGTGGGCGCACATGCGCCGCACTTTCACCAGTAGCTCTGGAACATTGGGGTAGCTCTTTAGGAAACGTTGCACCACTAGGTTGAAGACGTGGGCCAGGCATGGAACATGTTGGAGTCCGGCAAGCTCCAGAGCTGCTACCAGGTTCCGGCCGTTATCACAAACGACCATGCCTGGGCCCAGGTGCAGCGGCTCAAACCATATTGCCGTCTCATCGAGGAGGGCATCCCTCACCTCGGAGGCAGTGTGCTGTCTGTCCCCCAAGCTGATCAGCTTCAGCACAGCCTGCTGACGTCTACCAACGCCAGTGCTGCAACGTTTCCAACTCGTAGCTGGGGTCAATCTAACAGCGGAGGAGGAGGCGGTGGCGGAGGAGGAGGCGGTGGCGGAGGAGGAGGCGGTAGAGGAGGAGGAGGAGGGGGGTGTTCTTCTCGTGTCCCTGCCAGGAATGTTAGGCGGGGAGACGAGGTATACCGGGCCAGTTTGGGAAGCAGTCCCAGCCTCAACTACATTCACCCAGTGTGCCGTCAGTGAAATGTAGCGTCCCTGTCCGCATGCACTTGTCCACGCGTCGGTGGTCAAGTGGACCTTTGTGCAAAGCGCGGAACTAAGGGCCCGCCTGATGTTGAGTGACACGTGCTGGTGCAAGGCGGTGACGGCACACCGGGAGAAGTAGTGACGGCTAGGGACGGCATAGCGAGGTGCCGCAGTTGCCATCAGGTCCAGGAAGGTGGGAGTTTCAACAAGCCGGAACGCCAACATCTCCTGGGCCAGCAGTTTAGCGATGTTGGCGTTCAAGGCTTGCGCGTGTGGGTGGTTAGCAGTGTATTTCTGCCGCCGCTCCAATGTCTGAGAGATGGTGGGTTGTTGTAAAGAAGCGCCTGATGGTGCCTTTGATGGTGCAGGAGAAGGAGATAAGACAGGAACAGGGGAGGATGAGGGAGAAGTCAACAAAGTGGCGGAGGCAGATGAAGTGGTGTCCTGGCTCGTCCTCTGGAGTGCATCGCCAGCACAGTCAGCAGTGGCAGTGGCAGAGGCAGAGGCAGTGGCAGAGGCAGTGGCAGTGGCGTGAACGGCAGGCGGCCTTTGTCCTGCCGTTGCTGCCTGCCACTGATTCCAGTGCTTGGATTCCAAATGACGGCGCATTGAAGTGGTGGACAGGTTGCTCTTCTCAGAGCCCCTAATCAATTTCGAGAGGCAAATTGTGCAGACAACACTATATCTGTCCTCGGCGCATTCCTTGAAAAAACTCCACACCTTCGAGAAACGTGTCCTCGAGGTGGGAGTTTTTCGGGGCTGGGTACGAACTGGAACATCTTGGGAGATTCCGGGTGTGGCCTGGCTTCGCCTAAGCTGCTGACCTCTGCCTCTGCCTCTAGCTACCCTTTTTGGTGCTGCACTTGCCTCAACATCCACACTACTTTCCCCGCTTGACATCCCCCCTGTCCAGGTCGGGTCAGTGTCCTCATCATCCACCACTTCCTCTTCCAACTCCTGTCTCATCTCCTCCTCCCGCACAATGCGCCGGTCAACTGGATGCCCTGACGGCAACTGCGTCACATCATCGTCGATGAGGGTGGGTTGCTGGTCATCCACCACCAAATCGAACGGAGATGGAGGAGACTCTAGTGTTTGAGCATCTGGACACAGATGCTCCTCTGTTAGGTTCGTGGAATCGTGACGTGGAGAGGCAGGTTGAGGGACAATGAAAGGAGCGGAAAACAGCTCTGGGGAGCAGGGACATTTGGGGTTATTGTTCTGTGAAGCTTGGGAATTTTGGGAGGAAGGAGGACAAGACTGTTGGGTAATAGGAGGAGAGGAGGCAGAGTCTGACTGGCTGCTGGACAATGTGCTGTAAGCGTTCTCTGACAGCCATTGCAAGACCTGTTCCTGGTTCTCGGGCCTACTAAGGTTTGTACCCTGCAGTTTAGTTAATGTGGCAAGCAACCCTGGCACTGTGGAGTGGCGCAATGCTTGCTGCCCCACAGGAGTAGGCACGGGACGCCCTGTGGCTTCACTGCTACCTTGCTCCCCAGAACCATTCCCCCGACCTCGCCCACGGCCTCGTCTATGTCCCTTTCCGGGAGCCTTGCGCATTTTGAATTCCCAGTTAGAAATTGGCACTATATACCAGTAGTAAAAATTGTGGGTGCACGTAACCCCAATATATTCTTTGAATTCCCAGTCAGAAACTGGCACTGTATACCAGTAGTAAAAATTGTGGGTGCACGTAACCCCAATATATTCTTTGAATTCCCAATCAGACAATGGCACTATATACCAGTAGCAAGAAATGAGGGTATTTATAACCCCAATATATTCTTTGAATTCCCAGTCAGACAATGGCACTGTATACCAGTAGTAAAAATTGTGGGTGCACGTAACCCCAATATATTCTTTGAATTCCCAGTCAGACAATGGCACTGTATACCAGTAGTAAAAATTGTGGGTGCACGTAACCCCAATATATTCTTTGAATTCCCAGTCAGACAATGGCACTATATACCAGTAGCAAGAAATGAGGGTATTTATAACCCCAATATATTCTTTGAATTCCCAGTCAGACAATGGCACTATATATCAGTAGTAAAAATTGTGGGTGCACGTAACCCCAATATATTCTTTGAATTTCCAGTCAGACAATGGCACTGTATACCAGTAGTAAAAATTGTGGGTGCACGTAACCCCAATATATTCTTTGAATTCCCAGTCAGACAATGGCACTATATACCAGTAGCAAGAAATGAGGGTATTTATAACCCCAATATATTCTTTGAATTCCCAGTCAGACAATGGCACTGTATACCAGTAGTAAAAATTGTGGGTGCACGTAACCCCAATATATTCTTTGAATTACCAGTCAGAAACTGGCACTATATGGCAGTAGCAAGAAATGAGGGTATTTGTAACCCCAATATATTCTTTGAATTCCCAGTCAGAAACTGGCACTGTATACCAGTAGTAAAAATTGTGGGTGCACGTAACCCCAATATATTCCTTGAATTCCCAGTCAGACAATGGCACTATATACCAGTAGCAAGAAATGAGGGTATTTATAACCCCAATATATTCTTTGAATTCCCAGTCAGACAATGGCACTGTATACCAGTAGTAAAAATTGTGGGTGCACGTAACCCCAATATATTCTTTGAATTCCCAGTCAGAAACTGGCACTATATGGCAGTAGCAAGAAATGAGGGTATTTATAACCCCAATATATTCTTTGAATTCCCAGTCAGACAATGGCACTGTATACCAGTAGTAAAAATTGTGGGTGCACGTAACCCCAATATATTCTTTGAATTACCAGTCAGAAACTGGCACTATATGGCAGTAGCAAGAAATGAGGGTATTTGTAACCCCAATATATTCTTTGAATTACCAGTCAGAAACTGGCACTGTATACTAGTAGTAAAAATTGTGGGTGCACGTAACCCCAATATATTCTTTGAATTACCAGTCAGAAACTGGCACTATATGGCAGTAGCAAGAAATGAGGGTATTTGTAACCCCAATATATTCTTTGAATTCCCAGTCAGAAACTGGCACTGTATACCAGTAGTAAAAATTGTGGGTGCACGTAACCCCAATATATTCTTTGAATTCCCAGTCAGACAATGGCACTATATACCAGTAGCAAGAAATGAGGGTATTTATAACCCTAATATATTCTTTGAATTCCCAGTCAGACAATGGCACTGTATACCAGTAGTAAAAATTGTGGGTGCACGTAACCCCAATATATTCTTTGAATTCCCAGTCAGACAATGGCACTATATATCAGTAGTAAAAATTGTGGGTGCACGTAACCCCAATATATTCTTTGAATTCCCAGTCAGACAATGGCACTGTATACCAGTAGTAAAAATTGTGGGTGCACGTAACCCCAATATATTCTTTGAATTACCAGTCAGAAACTGGCACTATATGGCAGTAGCAAGAAATGAGGGTATTTATAACCCCAATAAATTCTTTGAATTCCCAGTCAGACAATGGCACTGTATACCAGTAGTAAAAATTGTGGGTGCACGTAACCCCAATATATTCTTTGAATTCCCAGTCAGACAATGGCACTATATACCAGTAGCAAGAAATGAGGGTATTTATAACCCCAATATATTCTTTGAATTCCCAGTCAGACAATGGCACTGTATACCAGTAGTAAAAATTGTGGGTGCACCTAACCCCAATATATTCTTTGAATTCCCAGTCAGACAATGGCACTGTATACCAGTAGTAAAAATTGTGGGTGCACGTAACCCCAATATATTCTTTGAATTACCAGTCAGAAACTGGCACTATATGGCAGTAGCAAGAAATGAGGGTATTTGTAACCCCAATATATTCTTTGAATTCCCAGTCAGAAACTGGCACTGTATACCAGTAGTAAAAATTGTGGGTGCACGTAACCCCAATATATTCTTTGAATTACCAGTCAGAAACTGGCACTATATGGCAGTAGCAAGAAATGAGGGTATTTGTAACCCCAATATATTCTTTGAATTCCCAGTCAGAAACTGGCACTGTATACCAGTAGTAAAAATTGTGGGTGCATGTAACCCCAATATATTCTTTGAATTACCAGTCAGAAACTGGCACTATATGGCAGTAGCAAGAAATGAGGGTATTTGTAACCCCAATATATTCTTTGAATTCCCAGTCAGAAACTGGCACTGTATACCAGTAGTAAAAATTGTGGGTGCACGTAACCCCAATATATTCTTTGAATTCCCAGTCAGACAATGGCACTGTATACCAGTAGTAAAAATTGTGGGTGCACGTAACCCCAATATATTCTTTGAATTCCCAGTCAGACAATGGCACTATATATCAGTAGTAAAAATTGTGGGTGCACGTAACCCCAATATATTCTTTGAATTCCCAGTCAGAAACTGGCACTGTATACCAGTAGTAAAAATTGTGGGTGCACGTAACCCCAATATATTCCTTGAATTCCCAGTCAGACAATGGCACTATATACCAGTAGTAAGAAATGAGGGTATTTATAACCCCAATATATTCTTTGAATTCCCAGTCAGACAATGGCACTGTATACCAGTAGTAAAAATTGTGGGTGCACGTAACCCCAATATATTCTTTGAATTCCCAGTCAGACAATGGCACTATATATCAGTAGTAAAAATTGTGGGTGCACGTAACCCCAATATATTCTTTGAATTCCCAGTCAGACAATGGCACTGTATACCAGTAGTAAAAATTGTGGGTGCACGTAACCCCAATATATTCTTTGAATTCCCAGTCAGAAACTGGCACTATATGGCAGTAGCAAGAAATGAGGGTATTTATAACCCCAATATATTCTTTGAATTCCCAGTCAGACAATGGCACTGTATACCAGTAGTAAAAATTGTGGGTGCACGTAACCCCAATATATTCTTTGAATTCCCAGTCAGACAATGGCACTATATACCAGTAGCAAGAAATGAGGGTATTTATAACCCCAATATATTCTTTGAATTCCCAGTCAGACAATGGCACTGTATACCAGTAGTAAAAATTGTGGGTGCACGTAACCCCAATATATTCTTTGAATTACCAGTCAGAAACTGGCACTATATGGCAGTAGCAAGAAATGAGGGTATTTGTAACCCCAATATATTCTTTGAATTCCCAGTCAGACAATGGCACTGTATACCAGTAGTAAAAATTGTGGGTGCACGTAACCCCAATATATTCTTTGAATTCCCAGTCAGACAATGGCACTGTATACCAGTAGTAAAAATTGTGGGTGCACGTAACCCCAATATATTCTTTGAATTCCCAGTCAGACAATGGCACTATATACCAGTAGCAAGAAATGAGGGTATTTATAACCCCAATATATTCTTTGAATTCCCAGTCAGACAATGGCACTATATATCAGTAGTAAAAATTGTGGGTGCACGTAACCCCAATATATTCTTTGAATTCCCAGTCAGACAATGGCACTGTATACCAGTAGTAAAAATTGTGGGTGCACGTAACCCCAATATATTCTTTGAATTCCCAGTCAGAAACTGGCACTATATGGCAGTAGCAAGAAATGAGGGTATTTATAACCCCAATATATTCTTTGAATTCCCAGTCAGACAATGGCACTGTATACCAGTAGTAAAAATTGTGGGTGCACGTAACCCCAATACATTCTTTGAATTCCCAGTCAGACAATGGCACTATATACCAGTAGCAAGAAATGAGGGTATTTATAACCCCAATATATTCTTTGAATTCCCAGTCAGACAATGGCACTGTATACCAGTAGTAAAAATTGTGGGTGCACGTAACCCCAATATATTCTTTGAATTCCCAGTCAGACAATGGCACTGTATACCAGTAGTAAAAATTGTGGGTGCACGTAACCCCAATATATTCTTTGAATTCCCAGTCAGACAATGGCACTATATACCAGTAGCAAAAATTGTGGGTGTATATAGCCCCAATTCTATTGCTAGGGGACTTGCAGGGTATTTCTGAGGTGAAGGTGGGGGGGCACACCGTTGGAACGGTGATTTGGGGTGTATATATGGGGTATACGGGAATACACTGTCAGTGTGTTCCATTCAGGATCCTGGGAAAGCTGGGTTGCGGCGATTGAGCCCGTCAGTGCCACGTTACACTGACAAGCTTCTCCCTGGAATTGAAGTTATATGTAAGCCCAATATATTCTTTGAATTCCCAGTGAGACAATGGCACTATATATCAGTAGCAAAAATAGTGGGTGTATATAGCCCCAATTCTATTGCTAGGGGACTTGCAGGGTATTTCTGGGGTGAAGGTGGGGGGGCACACCGTTGGAACGGGTATCGGGGGTATATATCGGGTATACGGGAATACACTGACAGTGTATTCCATTCAGGATCCTGGGAAAGCTGGGTTGCGGCGATTGAGCCCGTCAGTGCCACGTTACACTGACAAGCTTCTCCCTGGAATTTAGCTCTTACAAGAGCTGTTGTGGTTGTCTTCTCCTTCCTATCCTAGCCTGTCCCTGCCTACCCAGAATCTAAGCCCTAGCTAGCTGGACGGAAACCTCCGTCCTCGGTGAATTGCAAGCTCAGAATGACGCGAACCTGGGCGGCGCTGTTCTTTTAAATTAGAGGTCACATGTTTTCGGCAGCCAATGGGTTTTGCCTACTTTTTTCAACGTCACCGGTGTCGTAGTTCCTGTCCCACCTACCCTGCACTGTTATTGGAGCAAAAAAGGCACCAGGGAAGGTGGGAGGGGAATCGAGTAATGGCGCACTTTACCACGCGGTGTTCGATTCGATTCGAACATGCCGAACAGCCTAATATCCGATCGAACATGAGTTCGATAGAACACTGTTCGCTCATCTCTACTACGGTATTCAAAATACTTGTACTCGATCGAGTACCACTTGCTGTTCGAATGTAAAAGTTTGATGCAGAACCAGCATTGATTGGCCGAATGCTATACAGTCGGCCAATCAATGCTGGTTCTTCTCCTACCTTTAGAAGTCTTCTACGTGCAGCTTCCCTGCGGCGTCTTCCGGCTCTGAATTCATTCTGCCAGGCATCGGGCCTGGGCAGAGCCGACTGCGCATGTCCGCTTGTAGTGCCCGACCCTCACTCATGGACTTGGTAAGTATAATTTGATCGAACGTTGCCTACCCCTGAAACGAGCATTTCCCCCCATAGACTATAATAGGGTTTGATATTCGATTCGAGTAGTCGAATATTGAGAGGCTACTCGAAACAAATATCAAACCTCTAACATTTTACTGTTCGCTCATTTCTAATGTTTACATATTTGTTGCAGTCCTGCAAGACTGTCTTTTTCATCCAATGATGTCTCTAATAAAATAAGGGGCATCCTACAGACCCCAGTATAGTCAATGGGGTCCCTTGTGATTTGCTGCTGTCCATCATTTGATGGACCATATTTCAAATCTTCTGGTCCTCTAACAGATCAAGAGTATGGAGAGAACGACACAGGTGTGAACATAGTTTATCCGAGTCATTAAGAAGAAACCCTCAAATTTACAGTTCTTACCTCTTTACGTGCTTGCCTCTAACTATAGAAAGCTTGGTTATACAGTGACACAATTCCTCGTTGAAACTGTAGATACATGTGCAATGTAATCTAGCGATTTGTGTACAAATGAAAATGAATGCAGAGCATTTAAGCCTCCTAGTTGTAGAATGGCCTCCTATGGTTGTAGCTAGCATCAGGTGGTATGGCAATAGTCTAGGTATACAAGTTAAGATTGGGGATCAGGTGTCTAACAAAGAAGTACAGAGTGGCAAATGGGTGCATAGTCAGAAAGAAATAGCTGTATTAAGGTAACCTAAAAATAGTAAGGTTTGGGCGTCAGACCAATCAAGTTATTTAGACGATAGACAGTATTAAAATGTCATGCAACTGGGGATAGATTAGCATTTAATCCACCAAAGGATATACAGTTTTAAATAGTCTGCTGGAAGCAAAAACACGTATAAGGACGTCGCATCTAAGAGCGCTACAGTAAGTATTATTTCATGGCATGTCTTAAGAGAAATACACATCTGATTTTCATTAAAATTGTATAAAAGTATGATATATATTACTCCATATTTTTATGTTTTATTTTAAAGAGAAATACATGTCTGATTTTCAGCATGTTTTCTTTTTTGTTTGTATAAGGGGGCTTTAACACTTGCACCCGGTGTCCGGTTTGTGCATTCCGCCAGGTTTCCGTCTTCAGCTCCGGTGAAACTGGACAGGGGACGGAAATCCGGTGGTCAGCTTCATAACCCATTCACTTGAATGGGTTTGTAAAGGTGACCGTCTGTGTCCACCTTCTGCCTGTCCGTTTTATGTACACGTAAACAAATCCCCAGTGCCCAGGTTCTTATCAGTTCAATGTCTTTATGGCTGTCTCAGGTCAGTGATTTCTGTAGGATGCCATGAACTCATGTCAAAGGTTCATTCCATTCTCCAGAGTGTTAAATAGGGTCATGCACTTGTACTCATAAATCCGTCTGTTCTTCTTGGATTTAAAATTCCCTCTTAAAATCAAATTTTTCATGTCATTGGTGATATTATGATCTTCGTTACAGAAATTCCTCTCAGCATCTCCAGGTGTGGGTTATATGTGACGACCAGGGGCACCCGATTTGGTTATCAATTGTTCTTGAATGGAAACCCTGCCTCAAGGGCCAGGGCCACCAGAATACCAAGATCGGCGAATTTGAAGGATTCTGGCTAATCCGATCCACAAATTGCAGAAAAAATTCTGCAGCGGGAAAGCTGTGTTTCCAAAAACGCTTCCCTGTGGAAACCCTGACATTTTCTGTATAGATATAAATGCGATGCGTCCCTGCCATGTGTTTTTCTTGGCTTTGCTTCACTATTTGGGGCCTAAAAGACAGACTTACATGCAGAGCCAACAGAATAGAAAGGGAGAAGAAACCCCTAGAAGTGGGGGGACCAGCTGAACTCAGGATCTAATAGAGCCAAGTATTTAATGCTAAGCTGTTACAGAGGTCACTATATGAAGGTCAGTCTATTAACATGGTGGGTCAATAATAAAAGCTGTTTTTGAGCATGTTGCCACTTTTTCTTGTAAATTGTTCCATCTCAAATAGTTATTCTACAATTTACATTTTATTTTTTGAACAAAAAGATAAAATGATATTTTACAAATTTGATCTCACCTTCTCCTTCATAATACAGCATTTTATCTATATATGAAAGTAAATCTTCTGAAAAAGATAATATAAAACCGTGGAAATACTGGTCGCCCCTCACAAGTCTTATTGATCTGTCTTGTAAGTGCTGTTTCATGGCTTATCATAAACTCCCAAGATGTGTAAAATTGTGGATTAAGTTACACTGAGCAGATGATAAATGTTCCATTAAGTGTGAACTATATTCAAAATCCTGTCATTTTGCATGGGGTAGGAGTGTAAGAACAGATAATAGGCCTGAAAATTTGCATTTCTATACATTTACAACCTCTTTTATAACTTTTAGAAGATGATAAACATATGTAAATTATATATCTATTCTAGGATGCTATAAGTTTACGGAATAATGTCGAAAAATATATTTATCATGTGCAATTTATTGGCAATTCTGAATTAAATGAGCAATTCCAATGTACTAAGACTCATACACTCCATACAAAATTTGGGAGAGATATTTGTTTTATATTTTTCTTTTTCTTCACAAAAACTTAGATGCTCAATTTTATGAAAGTATATAGTTTAGTATAATTGTCTATGTAAAACCTTAGCAAGGTATTGAATATTGTGAAAGATGAATACTGAAACAAACATCTTATTGGCCTACTTTATGTTGGACCCTAGAACCCTATTTGTATGTCACAGTAACTCATCCTTCAGACATAGCTCATGTGATGTAAAAAGAGTCTTATTCAGTCACTGGTAATACTACTGGGTAGGATGAATATTGGCTACCACTCATTTCATCTAATCCAGTCATGCAAGTGAGAAACATTTTCCAGGAATATTTTAGAGAAAAATTAAAGAAGTAATACATACCCCTGAATAAGTCTTTATTGAGGCCACCACACACAGACGTATCCAGGTGATGGGATACAAGTGTCGCTTATGACCGATAGACAATGCCAGAAGCTTCTTACCTGGGTCAAGGAGAGAAAGAACTGGACTGTTGCTCAGTGGCCAAAGGTGTTTTCAGGTGAAAGTAAATTTTGCATTTCATTTGGAATTCAGGGTCCCATAGTCTGGAGGAAGAGTGGAGAGGCTGTACACAATCCAAGATGCTTGAGGTCTAGTGTGAAGTTTCCACAATCACTGATGGTTTGGGAGCCATATCATCTGCTGGTGTAGGTCCACTGTGTTTTATCAAGACCAAAGTCAGCGCAGCCGACTATCAGGAAATTCTACAGCACTTCATGCTTCCCTCACAAGCTTTTTGGAGATGGAATTTTCATTTTTTAACAGGACTTGGCCTCTGTCCACACTGCCACAAGTACCTGGTTTAATAACCACAGCATCACCGTGCTTGAATGTCCAGCAAACTCCCCTGACCTTAACCCCATTAAGAATCTATTGGGTATTGTCAAGAGGAAGATGAGAGACCCCAGACCCAACAATGCAGACGAGCTGAAAGCTGCTATCATACATCCTGGGCTTCCATAACACCTCTGCAGTGCCACAGGCTGATCCCTCCATACCACATTGCCGCATTGATCCAGTCATTCACACAAAAAGAGCCCCCACCAAGTATTGAGGGCATTTACTGGACAGACTTTTCATTTGCCCAACATTTCTGTGTCAAATAATTTTTTTTTACAAGCTAGTCTTATATAATACTAGCTGGTACCCGCGACTTCGTCTGCGGTGATTGTAGAAGTGGGTAAACAGGCGCGGGTAAGGTTTTCGTACTGTGTATAAGGTATGGGATATGAAATGTAACTTTGTATCTTGTTTTTTCTGTAATTCTGAGAATACGTGAGACTTTTGTGATGAATGTAATTTGTATTTCAGCTGCTATACGGTGTTCTGAGAAACTGTGCATAGTGTCTTTGGGACAGAGGTATTTCAAGTGAATATACTTCGATATACGACATTGTATGATTTGTTATTTTCCGCCAGTACATGTACATTTTGGGCACAGGATACTCTTGAGCAAGCAACATAAAGTCTGGCCCTGTGCATGACAGTTTAGTAACTCCATGCGCCTCTTATTAATAGCAATTAACCCCATCATGTCCCTCACATTAACCCTTGTGTAAGAGTGACTGATATGTGAGAGACTTGGAGGTAATAATTAAGTATCTTCATTATTGAGGTCTTTTATTATTACCTCCATATGTCTCACATATTAGTAACCTTTATATGAGTCACAGAGGGATTAATATGAGGGACATGATGGGGTTTATTCCTATTATTAATTAATGTGAGGCACATGGAGTTACTAACACTAAACTAATAACCCCAAATGCCTGACATTAATGAGAATAGTAATCCTATGTACCTGTGTGTTTTTCAGTTTCACTTTGCTAGCAGCTTCCTCTCCTCCTTGGGGAATCTTTGCAGGATGCAGACCACTATAGCAGGCTCAGACCTCAGTGATTAAGCTCCACCCCCTGGGTTTCCTGCACCCCTCTCAAAGGGGAGTGTGTTTATGCCTCAGCTCTAGCAGAGCACTGAAGGGACGCTCGGACTTCATTTAACTCTTGCAGGTCCTGTGCTGCTGGTGTGCCAGTGAAATATGGCAGGCTTGCCACTCTTGGCACGTGTGCCAGGGGTTGCTGACCTCTGCTGTAGAGGGTAATATGAATTTTGTGGCTTGCTATAAGATAAGAGATAAGATAAGATAAGATAATCCTTTAATAGTCCCACATTGGGGAAATTTCAGCGTGTTACAGCAGCATAGTAATACAGATACAGGATAATACAGAGTAATATATTACAGACGTAGACACAGATAAGCTGAGAAGAGAAGATATACTAGGAGTCCATGGCAGCTAAGGAAAAAAAACAGAAGAGAAAGAGGAAGACCTCATGGTCATCGTCATAATCATTTAGTTCTCTGTGCGGAGTGATCTTCGTTTGGTCTGATGTAGATTATACAGCCTGGTCGCGGTTGGAAGGAAGGACCTGCGATAGCGCTCCTTCTCACATTTGGGGTGGAGCAGACGGTCGCTTACAGTGCTGCCAAGTCCCATCAGGGTCCCATACATGGGGTGGGATTTGTTCTCCCGCATGGAGGTCACCACAGACAGTATCCTTCTGTCACCCACCACCTGTACTGGGTCCAAGGGGCTCCCCAGGACAGAGCTGGCCTTTCTGATCAGCCTGTCAAGTCTATTTCTGTCCCTGGTTGATATACTGCTTCCCCAGCAGGCCACACCGAAAAAGATGGCTGAGGCAACCACAGAGTTGAAGAAGGCCCTAAGAAGTGTCCCCCGGACTCCGAAGGCCCTCAGCCTCCTGAGCAGGTAGAGTCTGCTGTGGCCCTTTCTGTGCAGCGCCTCCAGGTGATCAGCCCAGTCTAGTTTATTGTTGAGGAGCACGCCCAGGTACTTATAGGTCCTGACTATCTCAATACATGTTCCTTGGATCTCCACCGGGGTCGGAGCACCTCTCCATTTACTAAAGTCCACCACCATCTCCTTGGTCTTCCCAGCATTAATCCTGAGCTGGTTCTGCTGGCACCATTCAACAAAATCCCGGTTTAAGTCTCTGTATTCCCTATCGTCGCCATCAGTGATAAGGCCGACTATAGCAGAGTCATCGGAGTACTTCTGTAAGTAACAGCTGGATGAGTTGTGCCTGAAGTCAGCAGTGTACAGTGTGAAGAGGAATGGGGCAAGAACTGTACCTTGTGGTGCCCCCGTACTACAGATCACAGTGTCAGACACACAGTCCTGGGCTCTCACATACTGAGGGCGGTTTGTCAGGTAGTCTAGGATCCAGTTGGACAGGTGATGGTCCACACCACCAAGGTCACACCACTATGGTCCAAAGTGTGTGAGATTGCAGAGATAGTGATGTGAGTTTGGGTTTTGTGGGGGTCCTGGGAAAAACGTATGAACGCTATTGTGACGAAAAGTAGCCTATTGCGCAATTGAGTGTAGTAACTATGTTTGTGGAAAATTTCAGCCAAATCGGTCGAGCGGGTTTTGCGTGATTGAGGAACAAACATCCAAACACACAAACATCCAAACTCACAAACTTTCACCTTTATAATATTATATTAATAGGATTCTAATTTTTTGAGATAATGACTTTTGGGCTTTCTTTGGCTTTAAACCATAATTATCAACATTAATAAGAAATAAACACTCTGTAATGACTCAATATAATATATGGGGTTCACTTTTTCAATTAAATTACTAAAAAAATAACTTTCTTATTATATTCTAATTTATTGAGATGCGCTTGTATATTATATAGACATTACCCAAAATTGTATAAATAAAAAGTACATCTGGAACCTCAAAAAAGGTGCCTTATTCAGCTTCGTACATGAAAATAAAAACGTTACAGCCATCAGAATATGGCAATTTTTGTAAAGAGGTTAAAACATAGAAAAAATTCTATATAACCTTGGTATTCCCAGAATTGGACTGACCCATAGATTTCAGATAACTTGTCATTTTGCATCATACAGAATATTAAATGATACCATGATAAAGTACAATATGCCCCATAAAAAAGTGCTCAAATGGCTCAGTGAACAAAAAAATTTAAAAGTTAGCTTTGAGTAGGCGGGTAGTCAAAAACTGAAAACTGAATAATGGCTGTAATGGGAAGGGGGTTAAGGGGATTGGCCAGTTTCTTGTACTGTTCTGCAAACAGCAATTAATGGCTCTTTCCTAATTTTAGTTGCTCTGTGCATCTCTCATCTGAAACTGGCCAAGAGTTTGAGAATAGTGTTACGAGGAATATTTTTTTTCTCATCTTTCTGTGAATACGGTTGTACTCCTGGTGCTAGAATGAATCTATCTTGTGGAATTACAGTAGTGATTGTCTTCTTTGTGCAGAAACTGCAATCATTGTGGGAATCAATATTGTAGAAATTGGTAAAACAGTGTTTCTATTACAGAGTCATTTGGGAAGCATTTTTTGGAAATAGAAGGCTACTATATATAAGAAGTTTTCCTTAAAATGTTATTCATTGTAACAAAACGACTTTATATAACATTGTGGAAAAACAAATCATCTTTGCAGGTTTGTAAATCAGTTTCTTGCATGCATTATTGTAAAGCCTAGTTGCAAAACAGGTAAACAGGAATACTTCTGAATTCGTACAGTATAGTACTCATGTCGATCATATGTGCTTCAAATGTTTATGGTGTTCAGGTTCTTAAAAGGGTTAAAAAAATGAAAACACTTGTGTTCAGTATTCCATTTGGGGAGTCAACTTGGGGACCCCCAGAACAGAATACCAAACACATTAAAAAGCGGTTAGCAGAGAAACAACACGGACCTCACAGACTATAATTTTCCGTGCGGTGTCTGCACAAGTCATGTGGAGAGGAAAGTACTTCAAGAAACACTTTTCTCTCTGCATGATTTGTGCAGACACTGTGCAGAAAACACATGGACCCATCATATTCCATGGGGTCCGTGAGGTTTCTCTACTTACCGCTTTTAATGTCTTCGGTATTCCGTTCGGGGGGTTCCCAAGTGGAATCCCCAAACAGAATACGGGTTCCGGCTCAGCCGCATATGTGTCACCGAGAGAGGCGGCAGCGGCGAAGTGAGGAGCTGACACAGGTCAGCTCCTCGCTTCAGCCACATATGTGTCAGCGAGAGAGGCGGCAGCGGCGAAGCGAGGAGCTGACCTGTGTCAGCTCCTCGCTTTAGCCGCGTATGTGCTCAACTCAGATCTGCGTCCTCTGGACGCAGATCTGAGTTGAAACAGGACATACAATGACTGCTGCCGGCGCCAGGGGGCCCGGGCCCCCCCCCATTTTAAAATTTGGCCGGGCCCCTGACGCCAGTAGCAGTAGTACTGGCCTATCGGCGGCCCTGTGGGCATGGTTGGGGAGTCACGAGATGTAAACACAATCGTCACTAGTCTGAGAGACCAGTGCTATGTTTCTCACGGCAAGGTAAGTATATACATGAGATTATAAATCAACATCCAGATCAAATGGCTACATCGGGGCCAAACAATCCCGTTCATAAGCACGATCCACGGGTGGACAACTAGGATGCATCAAAACTCATATGTAGATAGTAATTCCATACCGGAACGAGTTCATAAAGTCATTCTACAGTAGGCTCCCTGTCAGTGGTATTATAATAAAAGTCCATCAGGATAGTATCAATTGTATCTGTCCTTATAGGTGCACACATGCATTCTACCTACGCCATCCCGGCCATATCACATTAGCAAAAAGGGACAGTGCGACACAGACAGCGCACGTAAGCATAATAGAAGTGTGTGAACAAAGTCCAAATGCTACAAGTAACGATATTGATGATAACCCGATGAGTATGATGGCACACCAACACCCTATGGAGAAAGCCGCAGATGGACCTAGGCTGCTGTCCAGGTAACCACTACCCGAGGATCGAAAAAACAAAATGGCAGTACATACTGCCAAAAAATATAATAGAGGTGTGTACACACAGTACGGGTGGTCGAGATAACACTGACAATAATATAACAGCCTAATAAGTATGATGACATTCGGTTATATATTGCAAATATTCAAATCTCCGTTTACTGCGTTGCCACTACTCTATAATATACTGGCATGGAAGAAACAAACACGGCGGGAGAAGCTGCAGGTGAGTGTGTCAGTGCTACATAAGTACTATTCAAATATTTGGGCGGCAGAGTGTCAGAGAAAAATAGAAATAGATGATGATAATGCAGACGCCATATGCGGACTGCTGACTGCCACTCATACTCTGCCCACCTTGTTATTACACATATGGATGGAAAATGAAATTTAGAGAAACGGGAGGAACGACAGTGTTTCATTTAGGCCCTTGGGTTTAATAGAATCAAACCTAAATATCCATTGCGTTTTTTTGCGCAAGATCAGGTTTTCCCAGTCGCCCCTCCTCTCCGTTCTTTTAACACATTCCATCCCCTGAAATTTCAGGCTGAAAACATCTCCCCCGTGTCTGTTGCGAATATGATTCGCAACGGGTGTGTCAGTGCCTCTCAAGACATCACCCACGTGCTCCAAAATTCGCCGTCTAAACTGCCTTTTAGTTTTGCCTACATAGTTCAAATTGCAAGGGCATGATATCACATACAGTCCTATGAAAAAGTTTGGGCACCCATATTAATCTTAATCATTTTTAGTTCTAAATATTTTGGTGTTTGCAACAGCCATTTCAGTTTGATATATCTAATAACTGATGGACACAGTAATATTTCAGGATTGAAATGAGGTTTATTGTACTAACAGAAAATGCGCAATATGCATTAAACCAAAATTTGACCGGTGCAAAAATATGGGCACCTCAACAGAAAAGTGACATTAATATTTAGTAGATCCTCCTTTTGCAAAGATAACAGCCTCTAGTCGCTTCCTGTAGCTTTTAATCAGTTCCTGGATCCTGGATGAAGGTATTTTGGACCATTTCTTTCTACAAAACAATTCAAGTTCAGTTAAGTTTGATGGTCGCCGAACATGGACAGCCCACTCTCAAATGATCTCAAAACAAAGATTGTTCAACATAGTTGTTCAGGGGAAGGATACAAAACGTTGTCTCAGAGATTTAACCTGTCAGTTTCCACTGTGAGGAACATAGTAAGGAAATGGAAGACCACAGGGACAGTTCTTGTTAAGCCCAGAAGTGGCAGGCCAAGAAAAATATCAGAAAGGCAGAGAAGAAGAATGGTGAGAACAGTCAAGGACAATCCACAGACCACCTCCAAAGAGCTGCAGCATCATCTTGCTGCAGATGGTGTCACTGTGCATCGGTAACAATACAGCGCACTTTGCACAAGGAGAAGCTGTCAGGGAGAGTGATGAGAAAGAAGCCGTTTCTGCACGTACGCCACAAATAGAGTTGCCTGAGGTATGCAAAAGCACATTTGGAGAAGCCAACTTCATTTTGGAAACAAAGATTGAGTTGTTTGGTTATAAAAAAAGGCGTTATGCATGGCGTCCAAACAGAAACAGCATTCCAAGAAAAACACTTGCTACCCACTGTAAAATTTGGTGGAGGTTCCATCATGCTTTGGGGCTGTGTAGCCAATGCCGGCACCGGGAATCTTGTTAAAGTTGAGGGTCGCATGGATTCCACTCAGTATCAGCAGATTCTTGAGAATAATGTTCAAGAATCAGTGACGAAGTTGAAGTTATGCCGGGGATGGATATTTCAGCAAGACAATGATCCAAAACACTGCTCCAAATCAACTCAGGCATTCATGCAGAGGAACAATTACAATGTTCTGGAATGGCCATCCCAGTCCCCAGACCTGAATATCATTGAACATCTGTGGGATGATTTGAAGCGGGCTGTCCATGCTTGGCGACCATCTAACTTAACTGAACTTGAATTGTTTGTCCAAAATACCTTTATCCAGGATCCAGGAACTGATTACAAGCTACATGAAGTGACTAGAGGCTGTTATCTTTGCAAAAGGAGGATCTACTAAATATTAATGTCACTTTTCTGTTGAGGTGCCCATACTTTTGCACCGGTCAAATTTTGGTTTAATGCATATTGCACATTTTCTGTTAGTACAATAAACCTCATTTCAATCCTGAAATATTACTGTGTCCATCAGTTATTAGATATATCAAACTGAAATGGCTGTTGCAAATACCAAAATATTTAGAACTAAAAATGATTAAGATTAATAGGGGTGCCCAAACTTTTTCATAGGACTGTACACAACCCCTTCATTCCGGCACGAGATGAATTGATTTGTCATGTAGCTTCTCCCCGTTTCGTGTGCTAGGACTTCACGGCCTCGCTTGATATAACCACAGGCTCTACATGAGCCACACTTATGTGTGCCCACAGGCATACCAGAAGAAAGCCAAGTCGATCTACTTTCTGGTTCAAGGTGGCTTTGCATCAATCTGTCACCCAAATTGCGTCCCCTCTTGTATGTTATAGATGGTGTCAGGGAGATGACCCTGTTAATATCAGGGTCCTGTTGTAAGATACCCCAATATGTGCCTATAATTTGTCGGACCTCGTGTGAGTGTTGATCAAAGGTCCCAATGAGGCGGATGGTGTTATCCTGTTGTTTTTTAGGTTTGGGTACCAACAGGGCCTCCCTCGATGTGTCCCTAGCTTGCCTATAGGCTGTATCCAAGAGGGGGCGGGGATAACCCCGCTTGATAAACCTTTCAGTCAATAGCTCACTCTGTTTATCAAATTCTTCCAAACTTGAACAGTTCCTCCTCACTCGGAGGAACTGTCCCTTCGGTATTCCCTTCTTCAGGGGTAGGGGGTGATGGCTATCAAATCTTAACAGTGCATTCGTTGCTGTTTCCTTCCTATAGAGGGTTGTGGTTAATTCCCCAGATGTAGAAATGGAGATCTGAATGTCAAGGAATGTAATGGTTTCAGGATGAAAAGTAGAGGTAAACCTGAGGTTTAAATTGTTCGTGTTTAAAAACGCTACAAACTCATCATAGGATCGGGTGGGCCCAGACCAGACGATTAGAATATCATCAATGTACCTTAGCCATAAGGCAATATGGTGGTTCCATTGATCACATGCTTCCCCAAACACAACCTCCTCCTCCCATGCCCCTAGGTACAGATTTGCGTAGGTTGGTGCAGTGGGGTACCCCATAGCGGTGCCCCGCCGCTGATGGAAAATCCGACCATTAAACAAGAAGATATTGTGAGTGAGGGTGAACTCAAGAAGCTGTAAAATGAAGGAGCTGTGTCTGTCATATTGGGTCCCCCGGGTCCTTAGGAAGCGCCCCACAGCCCCACACCCCTTGTCATGGGGGATGGAACTGTAGAGCACCTCCACGTCTAGAGATGCCAGGGCCGCCCCAGATGGTAGTTGGATGTCTTGAAGATGACGAAGAACATCCATGGTGTCTCGGGCATACGACGGGAGCGCAAGGACAAAAGGACGCAATACGATGTCAAGGTAATTGCTAATCCCCTGCGTCAACCCGTCGATGCCCGAGACAATAGGGCGACCCTTAAGGGGTGAATACCCCTTATGCACCTTTGGCAAGCAATAGAACGTGGGGACCCGGGGGTTAACCGGACACAGGTATAGATATTCCTTCTGTGATATCAGCCCTCCTTCCCTGGCCTGGTCAAGCATGCTCGTGAGTTGCGCTGTATACTGAGGTGTTGGGTCAACGGGCAATATTGTGTAGTTATCGGGATCCAGAAGGATTTGCTCACACATGGATATATAGTGGTCCCGATTGAGGACCACTATATTGCCCCCCTTGTCTGAGGATGGAGCGGTCGGATTCTAATGTTTCCAATGCCCTCAATTGAGCCCTGTCCATGTTGGGTCTTTTGAAGCTCAGATTTGAGGCTAATCCCTGTAGCCGCTCCAGCACCATTTTTTCAAAAATATCAAAGTGTTTGTAATCACCTGGTGGGGGAATTATTGCGATTTTTGGGTCTGAGCCTGGTAAGGGGCTGTGATATCTCCTCAACTTCATTTTCAAGGAGAAGACTTTCTAAAATACGAATGCCCTCCAAGTCTCCCACCTCCACCCCCAGATCCCTTGCCCTTCGGTGGTCCATAGAGGACATGTACTTAGACCAACGCAATTTTCTCACAAATAGGGCCACATCTTTCACCCAGTCAAAATGATGGAAGTGTGTTGTCGGTACGAACGAGAAGCCTTTGGAAAGAACCATAATTTCAGTGTCAGTGAGAGTTTTATCTGATAAATTGATCACTTGTAATAGATCTTTATTAGAACCGGATCCTAACCTGGGGTTTGTTGTTCGGTCCTGTTTCTTAGAAGGTACTGGGTTATTTGGGGACCTTGGCCTAAAAAACCAAACGTAGTGGGGTTATTTGTGTGATCCCCAGACTAATAGATGTTTCTACCCCTCCCTCTGCTCTTCGTACCGTAATTGCCACCTCTTCCTTGAGTCCTATCCCTAGGTTTTGTTCTCATATCATTATCAGATGTCTCGTATTCAGAGGAGGATAAGTCACTCATTTGTGCTGTTCTCCCTAGGTCGGAGTAAGCCCTGTTCTCTTTAAACTCCAATAAGTCCCTTTGGAACTGTTGGTGTTTGCGATTTTTAATCTGATTGGTCAATTTCCCAATGTTGTTTTGTAACTCCCTTTCTTTTTTAGTAAAGTCAGGGTCGGAGCTAAAGGTCTGGGCTTTTGTGATACATTCTTTCAACTTAGGTTCTAATCTTGATAAATTGCTCTTTTCCTCCTCTAGAATAAACGTTATCAAGCGTAGGGATGACTCAGTCACCTCCATCGTCCATAGGCTCATGAGTTGTGGTGACCTAACTCTGGGAGAGGGGTGTATGGGATTCCGTAGCCCCCTTGGAACTACTTTATGTTCCAAATATTTGGACAGCCCCTGTACCTCCCACCAGCATCTCACGTAGTCGCGATAGATTTTAGTCAGTCCCTTAACCCCTTCCCGACATGCGCCGTAATAATACGGCGCGTGTCGGGTCTGTAACTATGGCGACCGCCCGGGAGCCGGGCGGCCGCCATAGCCGCCGGGTGTCTACTGCTTCAAGCAGTAGACAACCGACTCTAATGCCTCCAATCGGTCCTCGGACCGATCGGAGGCATTAACCCCTCCGGCGCTGCTGTCAAAGGCGCCGGAGGCGCCATTTTCCCGGCGGCGCATGGGCGCCGCCATTTTGGCAGGGATCGCCGGCTCCTGGAGCATAATGTAGAACCCAATCCACTTGGAAAAATGGAGAGAGAGACCAGTGCTATGTTTCTCACGGCAAGGTAACCCCTAACAATGCTCCCATATTTACTCTAGCAACATTGTGAATGAATACATGGTCATTGAATTTGCTACTTGCGCCACACTGGCCTGTCATGCCGGAGGTTGTTTATCAGGGGAATGGAATGTATGCCTCAATTGCTAGGACATTAGCCTAGGTGCTGCATATGTAGCGGAGGGCATCAATAGCAATTTGATTAGGGCTTTTTCCACCCTTTTGCATTTTTCCAAGTGGATTGGGTTCTACATTACTAGTTCACTTTAATTCTTTTTTTCTAAAGGGGATTTGGGTCTGTTTTTAATTAAGTTATTAAAAGTAATGTTTTAGCTTCTATTGCAATTAGTGGGGTATCTCCAACTGTATTTTGTACGTTTTCCTGATACCACCAGCCCAGTGTATATAGTCTAAATTCTACCACCAAAAAAATTACTGCTCTGTCTCTATTTATTCTATCAATCGACAGCATTAGCAAATCTGCTGAATATTCATTATGTACTATGACTAGGGAATTTACATTCTCATTATGTGCACCGCCACATTTTAAAGTAGGAGATACCGCATCAATATGGCAGGTATAAAATACTAGTAGCTATATCTTTCACAGTCAAAATATTATCTAGTTGATTGTCTTGTAGCTAGTGTCATATACAACAGTAGTACAGTGTGAAGGTTGTCAAAGTATATTATACTATAATAAGAGAACTCATGTTACGTGAGGAGTGTCTCAGCATTTTCATCTCAGTGGAAAATGTGACATACTCGACAAGGGAGAAAAAGTCTGATGAGCTGGGCATGGTGAAGCATTGGTGGTATTGTGGAACCTGAGGGGCATCATACTGTGTGGGTTAACGAAAGGGGCATTATACTATGTGAAGGCCACTAAGGGGGTATTATATTGTGTAGTGGCCACTGAGGAGGCACTAAAGGAGCATTATACCGTGTGAAGGTGCAAAGAAATAATTATACTGTTTGGAAGTCACACTGGGGGCATTATATTTGTAGGGGCACTAGTGGGGTATCATACTGTACAAGGGTAACTAAGCTGCCATTATACTATGTGGGAGACGCTAAGGGTATGTTCACATGGATATTTTTGCAGGTGGATTTTGACGTGGAATCTACCTCAAAATCTGTCTGCAAAAATGACTCCCATTGACTTCAATGGGAACCACTTGCTTTTTCTTCCCACTAGCTAGTAGCGGAAAAAAGAAGCGACATGACTTATCTTGCTGTGGATTCCGTTGCTGAGGCAGCCTCGAGACACGCTCCTGGGATGCTGCAACAGGGAAGATTGCACGCCGGAGACCATTTTCCGCCGTGTGAAACATACCCTTAATGAGTTAATAATGATAAACTGCATGGGAAACATTAAGGGGCATTGTACTTTTTGAGGACAAATGTAGCATTATACTTTTAAGGGGCATTTAGAGGTGCAAAGTACAAAGGGAATAGACAGAAATGGGAGAAGGTAAAATGGGGCATGGTGTGGGGAGCATGGCTTAACAAAAAAAATTGCCATGACGCCCTGCCAGATTAGTATCTCTTTACATCCGCTAAAAATTGATATTGAACTGGCCTTTGAATATGCTACAATTTCCCTGGCTACAAGATATGTACAAAAAATTTTGACACAAATTTGGGCAGAATTTTGATACATTTTGATTAGTAATCATCCTCCAATGGCTTGTAAAACCCTAATTTGTCACATTGTCTACAGTCCTAGTTTAAGTTGACCCTTGCTAAATCACTAAGGGGCAGTTCTCACGGAGTAAACTGGCGCGCAATCTGGCATGTAAACGGCCGCAAAATTACAGGTGCAAAATAACGCGCATTATAAGATCGTAATCCCCATTGAAATCAATGGGATCTTTTTTGAGCGCGCAAACTCTGACACGCGTGTATGTGCCAGATTGTGTGTCAGTTTACTCCATGTGAACTGCCCCTAAGGGTGACTAGATCACTACTAGTGTCACTAGATTGCTATTGCCATTGCATTACTGACTCACTTTCCTATTTTTCCTCAATTGAATACAAAGTGCTACTAAGAATAATTTAAAAAGAAAATATTTTAGTGTGCTAATCCTCAGTTACTGCAGAATGGTGCCTGCAGGACGGCTATAACTTTTCCCTGTCTTTTATTAATTACTTAGCCATTTGCCTGACTTTTTTACTGATGAGAATGTGGGGAATGATTTGTTGGCCAAGTCTACCGATTAACTATGTCTGAAATAAATGTCTTGTGAAATCCAAAGTGGAACAACATCCGTTTATAAGATAAAGCAGTATCTCATATAGTATTGTATGTCAAATGTCTCCTGCAGCTTTGAAAGTCTTTTGATTTTGACTTTTGTATACTAGTATCAATGAACAGCTTTTCCAGATTCTGACAACTTATCTCGGAACTCAAGGCAGAAGTTTAGGAAGATGATCCCCAAGATCACTCGATAACCTTCATTTAGAAGCAGAATCATAAAGTCCTGTGTCATTAACCCTTTAAGGATGCAGGCTAGACTTTTTTTTTATTTTTATTCGAATATTTGATGCATTTAACTCCTTGGTGTTCAGCCGATTACATGTATACCTATGCCGGCGAGGTATTGGATCGAATACTACTCGCTTATCACTATACATAGTCATATGAGGGCTCTATTTTTATGTGATGAGCTGTACTTTTAAATCTCACCAAGTTTCCAGCTCTTAAAGAGGACCTTTCACATCCTCAGATACATGCAGCTTTATATACCGCTAGAAAGCTGACATCAGCACACTGTCGGCTTTCCCATTTTTTTTGCCCCAGGGCTGGAGATATCGGTGCCGTTACTGATTTCTGCCCACTGTCAGAAGGGCTTTCCTGACAGTCTAGCAAGGCTGTGAAGAACGCCCTCTGATAGTACTGTCCATAGCCATGTACTGTCAGAGGGGGTATTCCTTACTGCCCAGCGATGACGCTAAGCTGTGAGGAATGCCACCCTGACTGTACTCATCCACAGACTAGTACTGGGAGCGTTCTTCACAGCTTAGCATCATCTATGGGTGGTAAGGAATGCCCCCAATGACAGTACAGGGCTATGGACGAGTATAGTCGGGTGGGGTGGGGTAAGGGGGTGTTCCTTACAGCTAGACTGTCAGGAACGCCCTTCTGACAGTGGGCAGAAATCAGTAATGGCACTGATATCTCCAGCCCCAGTGCACATAACAGGAAAGACCGGTATATAGAACCACATGTACCTGAGGACATGAAAGGACCTCTTTAAGTGAGTAATGGATTTATAGTCACACTTTTTTAAGCTGGACAGATTTACAGACTATTCTGTGCCTGAAGTTGTATCTAAATGAGGTGTTTTCTGCAACATGTGCATGCATTTCTGAATGCTTCATTGAGATGAATGGAGCAGTTCCAAAAATTTTTGCTGTAAGCCAACTTAGGATAATGGAATCTGACAGAAGCAATAAACAAGTAAATGATGAACAAGTTCAGTCTCTAGACGACTAGTCTGTAAATTCTGTCTAAAAATGCAAAAGGTGCGGAACGAAGTATAAGACTAGGCTGAGACATTAAAAAAAATTCTGGATGTATTCCAAGAAAGATAAATTGGTTTTAATAACAATATCTAGGGGAAAGCAATTTTGTACAAACCCTCCCCCCCCCAAAAAAAACAAACAAACAAGAACTAGAGTACCGTAAGTTTTACAGATTGTGCTGACTAAATCATTTACTGCTGGGATTTTTTTCCTTTAGCTTTGTATTTGGATAACTATAATTGTGCGAAGCAGCAAAACAAAATTAATAATTGGATCATTTACTCAGCTCATTTCCCTTCCACCTTGACTTTATTAAATTTCAAGATGGCTTGGATATTAGCCAAGAATGTTAGAAAAATATTTTATATTATGAATCAGAAGAACAAGTATATCATAATAAACCAAGAGTGGAATTTATGTCTACAAAAAAAAGAAATCCCACAAACAAAAAAAGTTTGGTTAAAATATTAGGTTTTGTAAGTTTAAACTCTGAAAAGCCATAAAAAGAATTTATTGGGGAATAGTGATTGTCTTCTAGCTTTAACTAATTCTAAAATGCCAAGCAGGAGAATAACTAGCAAAGACTGGGATCCATAGCAAACGTTTGACTCAGGAGCTCCTATCCCCACATGGTATAGCACCCACTTTCCTGGTCCCCACATGATATAACACGCCATTTACACACATTATAGTGTCCTATAGTGATCCCCTTCAACAAGTATAATGTCCCATAGTGGCCCCTCCACACAGTCACATGACCATAGATGATCTAGCATTTATTTTTTGTTATGCTTACTTATATAGCGCCATCATATTCCACAATGCCATTGAATGCAGTTGTGACAACGTGAGTGCTACAAAGTGTTCTCATTCATCTACATTAGCTGTGATATTGCAGGGCGACACAGGGATCTTTTCCGAGAGCTGTCGTGGACCATTCATGAAAACTTTCTTTGCCTGATCATTTTCATTATATTATTACCAGAAGGACATCTGGATCATGGAAGGACACATGGGACTGAAAATATGACAATGGATGTGAGATTCTTAATCATATTTTACTGCCATATATTAAATTATGTGTGTGTACTGTTGTCTGAAATGACTGTAGAGCAGATTATTCTTCTCCTCCACTTCCTCTTTGACACATGTTGTGATTCGGCAAAAAAATGGGCACCTGATAGAAAGAAAGTGTCCGCTTTTATTTTTTATTTTTTTCTCTTGAGCCTTATTAATCACAAAGATGAGCCATTTACAAAATTCCTTGAATCTCTGTTAAAGGGGCTCTATCATTGGGAAAACTCATTTTTAACTAAAAATATACTTGCATAGCTTATAGAAAGGCTATTCCACACATACCTTTTGTATGTTAATTGCCTCAGTCATTTTTTTAATTTTTTGCCTCCCAGCGACATACTGTCCCATACTGTAATTGGTATGGTTCAGTGTGTTTCTAGGAGGCAGGGATTTCTAGCTTGATAGAAGTGCCAATCCCAGCATGAAGTTGGTAAATCCAGCTAACACATTAACTGAGTTTCACAAGTGGACCTATCCAAGGAGAGGTAAACACTTGGTGATATCAAGATTTCCTATAGAAATAATGGCAGATAGGTACACTCCATCAAGACGATCAGTTGGGAAAACATACTAGAATCCACTCAGTGGCACTGCAGCGACTACACCACCAATAATTTGATCAGGTGCAAATTAAAGTTGTCGACCAGCTGGATGACTGGGTGCATATTGCTGTTTCCTGGACACCTATTCCCTTACGGATCACTGACATTAGTGCAGAGGAGTAGGAGAATCATATGGAGAGGACAATGACAACAAAGATGTCCTTGTGCTAGGCGTGGATGTAGCCTGCCTACAAAACTAATTATGAGAAGAAGGAGTAGGATGGTCTTTCTCACTTTGTTTGCCACTGCTACTGCCAATTCCATTTTGCCAAATGCCATTTTATGTGACTACAGGGAGACCTAGAACCTACACATGTGTCTGCACGCTTGTGACTAGTCCGCTTGCGGATCTTGCACCTTGGCATGGATTTGTCATTTGGTAACATACAAAAAATATTCCCATATGGAAATTATCACCTTCAGTTTACTCCCAGTGCCCCTATTAGTATGAATAGCATTATCATACAACCTACCACTACTATCTCCACCCCTACTAAAAGTCATGTCTTCCACCTCTGCCTTCATTACATCCAGAAAAATACTTTTCTTATCCAATTCATTAAGAAGAAAAAGAAGAAGAAGAAGAAGAAGAAGACTTAGTTACGAGGAATATCTCTCTCATCACATGCCACAGACTACTAGGGAATGGGTCTGTGTCAGTGAAGATGAAGAAGACTTGGTTGACAGTAGACAGTAGCTGCGTGGTAAATTATGCGTTGCAACACAAGAGGAGCACACAAAGCTCTGACTTGTGACATCACGCTTGGATGTAATATTCTCCAGAAATGAGCAAGCCAAGTAATTAAAATTATCATCTTCATTCTCAGGACATACCACAATCCTGAAGCTACTGACTGCACAGCCAAGACCAGTAGTGTTGTTATTGCCTCTAACTTTATTGCAAAAAATAAAAATAAAAATGAACAAATTGAGATTTTTGGTACTAGAAGGGTGACCTGGCCAGTGTAAGTGTAAGGCAGTGAATACTACAGTGACAGTACAATGAAAGCTTCTCCCCTCCTCACGCCTATGATTTTTCTGCCTCAATAGCTTTTTACAATTGATTAAATCTAATTAAACTCTGCTTAAAATTCCCCCTCTCCTATAATTCTATAGCACTATTTCAATGTTGGTGTTTTTTTACACTATTATTATTGGTGCATTAGACTGGCTTTAGCTGCAGTAAGACTTATTTCCCCTAGTCTGTTTTTGTACAAAATGGCTATACTTCTTCCTGTGCAGTATCCAATATTCTCATTTGACATCAGCTCTGTAACTGCTTTGTCCACCATTCATGATTGGCTGAGAGTTGATGCCAGAAGCCGCCTACATTACAGTGACTATGTGATACTACTACTATTACCTCCTACCTCATTCTACTAATATTATAAATGTGAAAGTTTGTATGTTTGTAACCGGGATTAACACATAGGATTTTATCCCGGTAAATGACATGGCTTCATGTCTGTTATGAAATTAATTGGAGATTGCTGATAAAGCCAGGTTATAAACACACAGATAACAGGCAGATCATCGACGCCAACAACACGCTCATTATATGCCATCCCAGACAGCTGTTGAGATGCTGGAACAATCATAGGCACAGTGCGAGGAACAAGTTCAGCGGCAGGCCAGCTTGAGAACGGACAAAACGCCAGAGCAGGCAGATCATCGACACCAACAACAAGTTCATTATATGGTGGCCCAGTGAGTTGCTGAGATGCCAGAACAATCACAGGTGGGAAAGTAGATGGTAATTGGTACATACAAGTAAACAAATCATCAGTTCACAAGGCCCTTATCAGTTCAATGAGTGGTCTTTATCACTGCTTTGATTAGTGATGTGATGGCTTGTTCCTGTAGAAGGCCATAAACCCATGTGACATTTTTAACCCTCCGGAGTGTGTCATCAGCTTGTATTCATAAATTTTTCCGTCTTTCTTGGATTTGAAGTTTCCCCTTAAAACCAAAATTTTCATGTCATTGATGATATCATAATCTTGATTGCAAAAGTGTTTTGGCACGGGGAGGTCCATTCTCTGCTCTGTAATTGTGTGGTGGTGTGAATTCATCCACATTCTAAGTTTCTGACCAGTTTTGCCTACATATAGGCCCCCAGTGGGACATTTGGTGCATATACCCCAGTTTTTTATATTTCATATCCACTGTCTAACACGGTACAAAAATATGTTTTCCTTATACTGATATGTTAGGTCACGTTCTGGTGCTTTGTATTGATTTGCTTTTATACAGCTTTTATCCACGTACAGAAAATTCTATTTGAAGCCTAAATAAGACCTGATGTTTATGTCTGCCTGAATATACTGCTGCTTCTTGTTATATTCACTTTCACTGTCAGCTGTAAGGAAAAAAGAGCATACCAAAGTCAGTAAAATACATTGTGATGGAATATCACAAGTCCAAGGTTACACATATAGATATATTTTATGGACATAATCAGATAGGAGGTCTCATGGTTACATATCATGCTAGCAAGTGTCTTGCTCAAGGCAGTGCTACTTCAGAGCTGATCATATATACAGTGCTTCTGTATTCAGCAGTCTGTGTATTACCGAAATACCTACAGTATTGCTCTCCATTCTCATCAAGGGTCTTTTGCTGAATTTCAGCTGCAAGGCAGCAGCATGGATAAAAGCTATTTAAATCATTGTTTCTCATTCATACGGAAAGGGCAAGGTTATTTAAAGAATCCATTGCCTAAATGGATTTTATGGTGTAAATCAATAACAAATAGAAACAAACAATTTTATGGGCCTGCATAGTGAAATAATTAAATTGAGGGAAAATGTGCAGGTACGTTTCCAGTAAGAGTTTTTATGATATTTTTCATGAAAGAGGATTTGTAATGCAGGTTGTGAAGATTAATATTTTATACTGGGGTATATGTTAATGTAGCAGCTTTATAGTAGAAATATTAACCTGAAACCCTCTACATTTCCTTCTATTCTTATAAATATGGCACAAGTCCTTTTACTTCTCATCTTTGTTTAGAAAACAACAATCCCTCCTTAGTTCTAGATGCATATTTGATGAAGTGCACCAAGAATGGTGCGCAGTGGCGTAACTAGGAATGGCGGGGCTCCGTGGTGAACTTTTGACATGGGCCCCCCCCATCCCAACTGACGCAGAAGACCTCGACTGACCCCCTCCTCCGCACTCTATTATGTCCCTTAGTAAGCCCTGCACACAGTATTATGTCCCTTACTGGCCCCTGCACACACAGTATTATCCCCAATAGTGGCCCCTGCACACAGTATTAACCCCAATAGTGGCCCCTGCACACAGTATTAATCCCAATAGTGGCCCCTGTACACAGTATTAACCCCAATAGTGGCCCCTGCACACAGTATTAATCCCAATAGTGGCCCCTGCACACAGTATTAACCCCAATAGTGGCCCCTGCACACAGTATTAATCCCAATAGTGGCCCCTGCACACAGTATTAACCCCAATAGTGGCCCCTGCACACAGTATTTACCCCAATAGTGGCCCCTGCACACAGTATTAAACCCAATAGTGGCCT
Organism: Leptodactylus fuscus; assembly: GCF_031893055.1. Lineage (NCBI taxonomy): Eukaryota > Metazoa > Chordata > Amphibia > Anura > Leptodactylidae > Leptodactylus > Leptodactylus fuscus. Next base: position 45,246,707 of record NC_134267.1, read on the forward strand.
CTGCACACAGTATTATCCCCCATAGTGGCCCCTGCACACAGTATTAATCCCAATAGTGGCCCCTGCACACAGTATTAACCCCAATAGTGGCCCCTGCACACAGTATTTACCCCAATAGTGGCCCCTGCACACAGTATTAACCCCAATAGTGGCCTCTGCACACAGTATTATCCCCCATAGTGGCCCCTACACACAGTATTATCCCCCATAGTGGCCCCTGCACACAGTATTAACCCCAGTAGTGGCCCCTGCACACAATATTAACCCCAATAGTGGCCCCTGCACACAGTATTAACCCCAATAGTGGCCCCTGCACACAGTATTAACCCCAATAGTGGCCCCTGTATACAGTATTATGTCCCTCTGTGGACACACATAAACAATTATTATACTCTGGGGTCTTTTCAGACCCCAGAGTATAATAATCAGAAACCCGGGGGAATAAAAACATTAAAATAAAACACTGTTGCTTACCTGTTCCCCAGCTCCTAGGCTGTCGACCGCCACTCACGTCCTTCTTTAATGACGTCGGACGTCACATGACCCGGGAAGCATACCGGGTTCATGTGACGTCAGAGATGTCAGACAAAGTAGGACGGAGGCCTGGCAGGATCGTGGAGAGGTAAGTAACAGTTTTTTATGTTTCTTACCTCTCCGATCCGCCGATCATTATACTCGGGGGTCTGCAAAGACCCCCGAGTATAATGATAGTCTTTGTGGGGCCCGCGGTGTCACTTGCCGATCCCGGCCCAGCCAGGATCGGCAAGTGAATAGGGCCCGTAACGGCCTATTTAAAAAAACCGCAGCGGTAGCGGCTGTCACTGGGCCCCCTAATGGCCCGGGCCCTGTGGCAGCCACCTCCGCTGCCTCTACGGTAGTTACGCCCCTGATAGTGCGTGAAATCTGCATATCCTATGTTTTACAGAATTTTACAGACAAGGTTTACTTATGTAATGTCAGTGCTGTGGTTTATACTCTGACCAGTCACATGTCTCCATCCTTCTATCTCTTCCCATTTCCATGCAGATTCACACATAGGAGGAGAACCCTTTAGCATAATGTCCTCTTCTCCATTTCCCCTCTCACAGCACACAGACACTGAGGGGAACAGCTACTGTTGCAAGTTCTCCCTATTTCTGTCTTGCAGAAACTTTATGCTATTGACATAGATTGCAATTGTTTCAAAATGTTTTTATTAAACTTTTTTTTTTTTTTTTTTTTAAAAAAAGCATTTCTCAGTCTAATAGTATTCAGGGGAAAGAAGGAAAGGAAGGTGGGCAGGCAGTGGCTCCAAAGGTTTGGTCACAGTTCCATCATTGATATTGATGAGACAGATGATGGATGTGAAACTGTAAAGTCAGTAATTACTTCTATACTAATGGTAAGCCAGGTGGGTGGATAAAGAGCCCAAGTGAATTCTATAGGTGTTTAGTCATTACAGATGCTTATACCCCTATGCACTTCTATGGGGCTTCTGGAGAAAGCAGTCTCAGAAGCTCTATGAAAATAGTTGCAGTCTTTCATGTGGCTGTTTCTTCATTCACATGGAGGATGCAGTGGGACTTTGAGCCCCATTTAACTGATCGATGGGGGATAAGCGTTTGATTGCTTGGACCCCTCTATTGATCTGACATTTATCCCTTATCCTGTGGATATGGAATATCTGTTTTAGTGACCAAAAATAGTGACTGAGCAAGTTAACTTATCATCCTATTAAAACTTTCTGAGGCCACATAAAGTCATATGGGACAAATAAAGGACACTTATTGAATTCTATTGTTTTATGTACCAGGACATGAAAAAAAAAATCTGGTTCAAAAATCTGGTTCTTAGAAGGTCCTAAAGTTAGGTAAATATCTCTTGTTATATACTATTGTACCATCCATGAAACTGTATCACTGAAATTTCCCCATTGTTTGACTATTAAAAGATTATCTTATCTTATACAACCTCAGATATTCATTTTTTTTAATGTAACCAAAACGGAAAAGCCTTGTGTAAAAGGGGTTTCCTATCTCCCTCTGTAATCAGTTTACCTGCTATCGCTTCTTGAAAACTGGTCAGCAGGCTTTGAGAGTTTGATGGACAGTCAAAGCCCACTATGAAGTACCTCAGTAGATAAAGACATTGCCTTTACCATGAAAATGTATTATCATAGCTAGGAATCTAATATGAATGCAGATTAAATCATTTGCACAGTAAATGTATATTACATTACATAGGTTTGGAGAGAAAAAATCTTACATGCTGCCAGGACTTAGAGAGGAATTGTATTAATCTCAACACTCATCTCTGTGAAATAATAGAAACTAATCAAGTACTCTGCTCCAAGCCCTTATCAGCAAAATTCAATTAGCTGAGAGCAAGCACAATACTGAGAACTCATCCTCCCTTCCCTCCAGAGAACAGTGAGTCACTTCACTTATATAAAGATCAGATACCAGGCCAGGGATTTGAATTCTGGGTTTTCCCTGAGCTATGGGTAGGCAACTAGAAGATGTGATGTCTCCCATAGACAATGCATGAAGGAAATTGGAGATTATGCTTTAACTCTCTCTCTCTCTCTCTCTCTCTCTAACTCAGACACAGCAAGGAGGATATTATAGGGAAATGCAACTTATAATTAGTATTGCAGTAAATAAAGCTCTTGGGGTGAGGCATAACATTTTTTACTATCTTCAGTACCATATGTGCCTGTGTGCGTTCTCTTTCCCCTCCCCTCTTCATTAATGTATATGGATACATGTAATCTGATATTTCAGTGTTCTGAAAGTTTGTTTTGGGCAATGGTAGTGGAAAAAGAGTCTGATAAGTAGAGAGATCAGCATTTTTCCTCTGATATGATTTTCTCTTTCCAGCAGGTGAAATGTCATAGATTGGTGAACACTAAATGTGTGAGGATTTCTGTTCTAATGTAAAAAAAAATATGTAATTCATGCTTCCAATTATTATCATCATAGAGACAATGGTGCCAAATCGAGTCAAAATATTTTTTGTGCAGTAGTAATTATGATCTGTGTACTCAGGAGAGCAGCCCTGGGAACTGCGGCTGCCATATTTCCTATATCTGTCTTAATAGCATAATTATTTCTAATTATGGTAATAGGGGAGAATAGTAATGTGGTTGTAATTACAACATTTCATTGAATATATCTCTAGAATAAAACTGTGATAACTATTACCTATCAAGAGAGAAAGAACATAAAGCTTTTATATATTTGCGACTGTAAATTTCATAGCCTTCTCTTATTATCTCCAAATACAGTAAACATCCATGTTGCCAAATACGCGTTATTCAGCCGGAATAAAGGGAGCCTTTCAGGTCCAAAATACCTCCCAAAGCAATTAAAGTGCTGTATAGGGGCCTTTAATAATAGCCATTAAAATGTGTAATGAATAAAGAGAGAAAAAAGCTGGAATATTGTAAGAAATCTGTAGCAACTAATGATCATACCATAAAAATTCCATTCAGGTAAAGCCATAGCACTTCCTCTTAAATGTGTTTCAGCTTCAGTGCCCAGTGGTTGTTACAGCGTTTTGTGAACAAGGTTTTTTATGAGTTTCTGCTTTTAATATAATAATAATTAAACAGAATGACAAGTACATAGAACGGGTTCCATTATTTAAGGAATGAAGTCTTTGTCCTTTGCTGCTTGTTACTTGTAATTGCTTTTTTTTGTGTTTGGCTTCTTTGTATATATGTATTTTTAGTGACATCTTATCATTATGAAATGAACTTACGTTTCGCAGTTTAACATTAACATCACGGTTTGTCTTTACCTTGTAAAGTAAGTTTAAAAGAAATCTTGTGAAATATAAATAGCAAATAAGATGTTGGTTGAACTTATAATATGAGCAAAATGGTTTATATTGTGTTTAAAATTCATATGTCAATATGGCAATTCAATAAAGATTTTTAATGTAGTCAAATCTTTGGTAAATCCACAAATAAAGACAGTTTTTGAAGCTTTTTAGTCTCTTGGAAACATACTCTGAGGTTGAGGAAATTTGTCTTGTAGGCAGCTATTAATAAGGGTATGGACTGTGTGGGCGGTTAGCTCGGTAGAAGCAGTAGTTCGGACCCAAAAAGTCAAGACAGGGACATAAAATATGCAGCAAACTGGTGTATTTAGATAAAAAGAGGAAAATAAATAAACCTTGACTTCAGGCAAAATTGAGCAAAACAAAATACAGCCTTAACTTCAGGCAAAAACAAAATAAAAACCTGCTCGTCTGAGCGACTAGATAATAGAACCGATAACCTAACTATACATGTGGTTTACTACCAAAAAAGAAAAAAACAAGTGCAATATTGTCTCTCCGGACTCAGGGTTACAGGACAGAACCACACACCTCCTTTCACCCCATGGAACTGCAATGCAGTGAAGAGCTCCAGACTTTTCTGTCCCAGTAGTGAGACCAGGATCTACACCTGGTCTGAGGCCTAATCCAGATCCACCCTGGACCACACATATGTCAGAAACCTGGGGCTGATATATCTGGACTCCAGCACTCTGCCTGTCACCTTCTCACAACTGTTATCTTTAGTCACATAGCTGCCATACAGTTACACCGCTGTATGGTTAGTACCTGCTTGGACTAGTAGTTTATCAAAGAAAAAACATGTGATAAGCTGCAATAGAAGATTGAAATTGAATGTAGACAAGCAGTAGAACCTATAAAATATCCTCTTGGCTATAATAAATCATAATTTCATACGTTCCCTAAAATGTAATAAAAAGTTGCAAAGAGTACTTGATACCTGTGGGTGTTTTTTTACAGTAGTTTTTTTGAAGAAAGTTACCAGCCAGAATAAAACCAAACTTCACAATAAATGAGTATTGCAAACAGCTAAGTAGAGGATTATTCAGCAACCCGTTGGAAAAAGCCTGGAAGCTCGAAGTTGTAGTACTAGATCTTGGACATGACATGGTGGCAATGGATTCTATCAATTCCTCTAGTTCTCCTCCTGGGCTGACGCAGTGCTTAGGGGACCTGCGGTGTACCTGATGGTAGTGGTGGTCTCTCCCAGGGGCACATATGACTTATCAAAAGGAAAACTACTCCAGCATGCCGAAATGAATAAAAATTAACTTTTACTGAATACAATTAAAATCATTTACATAAACATGGATCCAGACATGAAAAAGAAACTGAAACAGCTTACGCGTTTCAGGCGTTGAAAAACAATCCCTTAGCAGTCCGAGGTTTTTCTCTCTGTGCAGCTGATCTTTCTGCTCATATACATTATTTTGAGATTAAGTGTGATTTTGAGTGTCACCAATTTTTGTATTGCATTATGGTCAACCTTCCTAAGGCTGATGGCAGTTGATGTGCTCTTCAGGAATATTTCTCAGGAGTTGTATGCAGAAAACAGGGTTACTTGCAAATTTACCTGAGTTAGAACCCGGTAACACAGCATGCACTCACTAGTGGAGTCACCACTGTAGACTAGAGCTGACCTGGTAGATGGTACACTCATCTCATGGACTTTGTCTTTCTGACTGGGGCATTGTTCCACTTTACTATATTTGCAATGCTCTCTAACAAGGTATAAAAAGTCTCCATTAAGTAGGATAAATATAAGTATGGCTGCTCAATGGAAAAAAACACACACACAAAGCAATATTTCACAGCACTGAGTTTTCACTAGCACACGCATATTAAAATTCCATACAAAAATATAGAAATATCTAGATATAAGTATGTTATCTTGAATGTATTTTTGCAAAGATCAACAGAATTTACAGAAAAAAAACCCTCTAAAATTTCTGAAAAAAATAAATAAAACTAAAATTCTCCAATTTATTTCCTTTCATAGACCAAGAATAAATGAAATTAGATGATCTAAAGTTTAGATCTTGTAGTTTGGGATTCAGAGACTCCAGAGTGCAGATGTAGCCCTTGCCAACTGATCTGCAGGTGTGTTATTTCCATTGCATCCTCTGCACTCGGGGTTATCCACAGACAAGTCATGACTTTGGGTAACCACTTTATAGAGCAATGAGAGCTTTCATCCATTTGGTGGAAGCTCTCATTGCATGACCAGGGAGCAAGAGGTTCACATACTGTTCAAGCATAATGCTTTCTTGGTATGTGGTTGAGGGGCCAATTTTTCATTTCAGTGGAATGGGGGCATAGGAATAATACATGCATTATAGGGGCATGAGGGAGTGGACCCAATTGTATGTTATAAGGGTTTCTCCTGGTCAAATGCCTTGGTCATGGTTTACAGAATGATATAGACCCACTAAAGGCTAAGCAGTAGCTTTCTTCCCCTGTTCCTCACCTGTAGTTCTTGTATTTAAAGAGCCCATACTTGTGGGGGATGGGGGAGGAAGAAGGAACAAATTGGAAAGACACACCTCTTGCACAATATTGTGCTTCAACAATTTGTATGATGGCTACATTTGTAAAAATCATCCCAAATATAAACTGGTGGGTGAACCTCAGCCTTGCAAACTGAATCTTGTGAGGTTTGCCCATCCCCGGGTAACTAGTCCACCTTTTTAACCACTCTTGGGAAATGTAGGGCACTTTTTGACCTTGGACACCGAAGTTTCCTTACTGGTTCAGCAGTGGTCCAATGACATGGACTGCCTGTTAAGCCCTGTCACTAACTAGCCTGTAGAATTGAAGATGCTCCTTCACAAACTAGTTCCCTCTTCTATTGCTAGGTCTAAAACTGACTGAAACAGTAAGTAACTCATTGGCTAAAGGTTTGGACTCCAGGTAACCACTAAACTCCATCCACCTTCTAGAAACCCAGAGCAGATGCCACTCATGTTTTTACAACAACGCAGAAATAGCCTATTAACTCCTGAGTGACCAGCATTAAACTGAAAAAATTGTATTTATAAGGTATATATGGCTACAACAACATGAAGTAATTTTAATGCAACAACAACCAATTTTATTTATTCATTTTCACTGTGACATTGAGTAAATATAGTTGGTGGAGTTTGGCTTTAAGAATAATTATTGTCCCACCTACATACTGTAGAAAAACCTACATATTGTACCTATACCTGTCGTATAATTATAATGTTTTCCCTAAATCATTTGTACATAGCTTAATGTAATGCCTGGTATCAACATTTCTTCCTCTGTTAAACCTAAATCAATGTATGTAATTGGCTTTTATTGATTTTGCAAGTTGAAGCAGTTGTTTTGAGGAGATGAGTTTTTTATCTTCTAACTATATTGACCCATAGGCCAACTACCATATAAGAACAAAAAATCGATATAAAACGTATAAATTTATTGAAAAACATAAATAACAATAAATATGGATTCAGAGGCAATTTGTGCAACCAACAATGGATGCAATGAAATACATACTAGCAGGTTTCCATGAAAAATGCGCTTTATAATTAGTCAATGCAATACTGAATGACAAAAACAAGAGTACTCCATAGGGTGGGTATCCTTCATTGTGTTCAAATAAGTATATGAAAGGATCATAGATCACTAGCAATTGCTGAAAGCTAACACATTAACCCACAATATTGCAGACATAAGAGGAAGCATTTGAGATACATTTACATTACCTGTATGTATAACATGCATTAGTACGCGCCCCGACGCGCGTTTCACCACATAAGTGGCTTCGTCAGGGGGAAAGGCTATAAGACTAACTGCACATTGCAAAATATATATAGTGTCTCTGGTGATTTTAAAATAGATTCAGCTGATCAGGAATTACCTGCGAAGCCTAGAACGGGACAGCTGTACACTCTGCGCGCACCCGCACAATCCACCACACCAACTGCGCATGCGCGAGGATAACGAGGTATCGCGAGATGTCTACACCGTAATGTCTATGAGAGATCAACTATCAAGTACTGCGCATGTGTAGAACATCGCGAACCATAATATATATACCCGATCAGCTACATATAAGCAGATTTTAACACAGGATGTAACTGTACATAAGAAACGAATGAGTATATATTGTGTATATAAGGATTATTGTACGTGTTTAGAAAACAGCATATTCCCTGGAACAATGTATAGACACATCATCCATTGCTATAAAGTATAACTACCGCAATAATAACGCATCAAATGTGAATAGTGCTATAAAACCAAAACGCATATCAGTTTAGAATAAATATAATACAACAATATTGAATAAATTCATCTATGAAAAAGTGTAAATAATCGATATAATATAAATAATGGTATATAAAAGTGCATAAAACTTAAAAATAAATATAGAGTGACGTGAAATGTGAATAAAGTGCGCAGTGACGTAGTGAAAAATAATAGTGACTTCATTGTATACATAATAATATATTTTTTATTAAAAATACATTCATATAGAAAATACCACAGTGAAATGCATAATATGCGTATATATTTTTAAATATAGTATAAAAATTATATATATCTAAGCAAAGATGGATGATGTATCGCAGCTTCCAATTCATTGAACTTTTTGAATTTTTCATGTTCTTATGAAATTCATATAATGTGAACACCAAGACACTGTATATGAAAAGAAAAGAAAAAAATAAATAAAAAAATAATAAATATAATAAAAATATACATTACAAAAAGTAATATATATAACAATAGTGTGTGTGCATGTACATGCAACCGCACATATACATACATACACATATGTGTATAAAAGTGCTTACTCAGCCAAATAGCACTAATATAAAATAAAATCACAGAAGAGACTGCAGAAGAGAACTGAAAAGAAAAAGAAGAAAAGAAAAAATGAAAAAATAAAAGATAGTCATAATAATAAATAATAATAATAAATAATATAATAATGAAAATTGAATAGAGAAAATTAGAAAATTATAATAAAGTATAAGATAAATCATAGAAAAGAAGCAAATTGAATGTTATCATTCAAACCTTTCGGATGAAGTGTTTCAAGAGTGAAAATCCAGCGGGACTCTTTTTGCGCTAAGATACGTTTCCAATCGCCAGAGCGAGAAGTTGGAATCACTTGGTCAATTGCCCTCATTCTCAGGAGAGAAGGATCTGAATCATGATGAATTTTAAAATGTTTAGGGAGTGTTTTCAATAAAGAGATATTATTTTCATCCTTTGAATTCCGGATATCTATGTAGTGTTCTCTAATCCTTTTTTTGAACTCACGACTGGTGAGACCAATATAAATGAGACCACAAGGACATGTTGCAAAGTATATAACTCCCTTTGATAAACAGTTTAAGGAGTGACGTATTTGATAGAACTTGGTCCCCTTCGAATTCCGAAAATTATTGGCAGTATCAACATTTTGGCATGCTATACATTGACCACAGGGCTTACAGCCCCAAATTGGTTTTGAAGCTCCAAAGATGTATTGTTGTGGATTTGTAGTATAATGGCTCTTTACCAATATGTCTCTCAAATTTTTCGATCTTCGATACGTTATCCTTGGGCGTGTATCAACATATTTCCTCAACACAGGATCCCGGGTAAGTATGTGCCAATGTCTATACAGGGTGCGATTCATCTCATGATGTCTGGAATTATAAGAGGTTATAAATCTTACTTGATCGCTAGCAACTGATGATTTAATACGAGGACGAAGTGCATCCTTTCTCTGAATTGAAAAAGCTCGTCTAAAGCCTCTCTGTATATATTCTTCTTCATAACCTCTCTCCCGGAATCTCTTGGTGAGATCAAAAGATGCTTCAAGAAAAGACTCCTCAGTTGAACAGATCCTTCTGGTTCTTGCAAATTGACCAATCGGTATACTCTGTACCAAGTGTCTTGGATGGGATGTCTGGAAATGTAATAAGGAGTTAGTAGCCGTGTCTTTACGGTATAATTTTGTTTGTATAGCTCCATTACTATCAGTAGTTAGTTTTACATCCAAAAAATCTATTTCATGGTGGCTGAAGCTATATGTGAGAAAGATGTTTTTGCTATTTTTGTTTAAATGTCCCATAAAGGTGTTCAACTGTTCTGGAGTACCCTGCCAAATGATGAATATATCATCGATGAACCTCCCCCAGAAGTGGACACATTCCACTCCTGGGGGAGGGTCAACGAGAAATATGAGACGCTCCCACATGCCTAAAAATAGGTTAGCATAAGGGGGCGCACAAGACGCCCCCATTGCCGTTCCTTGGCATTGCAAAAAGAAATTTTCTTTAAAAGTAAAAAAATTATGTGTGAGTGCGAATCGGAGTAGCTTAAGGATGAACTCACCCAAAGATGTATCAAGAGAGGACATGCGTATAGCTTCATGTATTGCTTCCAATCCATCATCATGTTTTATAGAGGTGTACAATGATTCGACGTCACAAGTGACCATTATCATATCTGGGTCCAAATGAATTCCATCTATCTTCTGCAAAAAATGGGTAGTATCCTTAAGATAAGAAGGTAGATTTTCTACCAATGGTTTTAAATAATGATCAATGTATTGACAGATAGGCTCACACAAATTGTTATTGCCGGAAACAATAGGCCTACCTGGGGGAACCAACGGATTTTTGTGTATCTTGGGAAGAAAATATAAAGTTGCAATGGATGGTGAACTTGGTAACAAATAGGAGAACTGATCCTTTGTAATGATTCCTTCTGAAACTGCCTCCTGTAAAATTAAGGATAATTCTGAGGTAAACTTTGAAAGAGGGTTAAAGGTAAGTTTCTTGTATAAAATACTGTTTTTCAGATGTTTAAATGCCTCCTTCTCATACATTGATCTAGGCCATAACACAATGTTTCCTCCTTTATCAGAAGGTTTTATAATTAAATCAGTCATATCCTGTAACTCTCTGAGTGCATTCCTCTGTTGTTTATTCAAATTATCTCTACAGATGGTAGGGGATATTTTTTTCAAGTCTAGACTCACTAGATTAACAAAAGTCTCAACTGAATGAGATAATGAGACAGGGGGGAATTTTTTGGATGATGGAATCAATCGTTTGGGAAACTTACTTAGATCCGATGATTGTGTCTCCTCAGAAAGATCTTCCAAAATTTGTAAAGCCATCTGTTCCTCCTCAGTAGGAAAAGTCGATGCTGTTGATGTATTATCAAAAATCTTTTTAAATATCAATTTCCGTGCAAATAAATGCAGGTCTTTAATTACCTCAAAAGGGTCAAATCTAGAGGATGGAGAAAAATTTAATCCTAGACTTAACACTTCCTGTTGTGATGTGGTAAGAACATGATTGGACAAATTTATGATTTGCAATTGATTCATTGTATTACTTACCATATTTGAGGCAGACATGGAAGTATGTTTTTTCCTATTAGTTCCTTCCATATTTTCCTGTTTCCTTTTATATTGTCGTGTAAATTGTCGATCTCGTGAAGTTGAAGCATGAGATGAATCGCCACCAGTAGAATGATAGGAAGATACAGATGAAGATCTGCTTCTTCCTGTATTAGAGTTATATCTCCATTTATACACTCTGTTATTTTGAAAATCCAAAGAGTCGCGCTGGTACTTCTTTCCCTTGGTTTCACGTATATGTTTCTCGGTTTGATTAATTACATCATCAATCTCCTTCTTAAAAATTTCTAATTCAGTATTAGATAACTTCTTCTTCAAATCACGTTCAAGTTTTTCAATATCTGTGGTGAGTTCGTCTACCAATTTTGAATTATATTCAATAATTAATTCCATTAGGGACTTACTAGCTCCATTACAAATAGCTTCCCATTTATTCAAAAATTCTTGATGTAATTCATTAAATGATGGAAAAATTTGAATTCGTAAACCCCTTGGTATAAGTTGTTTACTTATATAATTCTCAAGGAAAGATTTATTCCACCACATTTTAAGCTGTTTTATCTGTTGTTGTTTAAATTGTTGTTTAATCTCACGAATTGAACGTTGATCTGCAGTCTCAGAAGGTGCACCATTACCTCCAAAAACAGAATCTAATTGGATGCGCCATGACGCTTCCCTGGCCCTAAAATCCATCCTATTAAATGGAATAATTCAACAATTAGTACCAAACAAAAAAATATATAGGGCAAATCTAGGTAGTATTTAACAGAAACCAACTATATTGACCCATAGGCCAACTACCATATAAGAACAAAAAATCGATATAAAACGTATAAATTTATTGAAAAACATAAATAACAATAAATATGGATTCAGAGGCAATTTGTGCAACCAACAATGGATGCAATGAAATACATACTAGCAGGTTTCCATGAAAAATGCGCTTTATAATTAGTCAATGCAATACTGAATGACAAAAACAAGAGTACTCCATAGGGTGGGTATCCTTCATTGTGTTCAAATAAGTATATGAAAGGATCATAGATCACTAGCAATTGCTGAAAGCTAACACATTAACCCACAATATTGCAGACATAAGAGGAAGCATTTGAGATACATTTACATTACCTGTATGTATAACATGCATTAGTACGCGCCCCGACGCGCGTTTCACCACATAAGTGGCTTCGTCAGGGGGAAAGGCTATAAGACTAACTGCACATTGCAAAATATATATAGTGTCTCTGGTGATTTTAAAATAGATTCAGCTGATCAGGAATTACCTGCGAAGCCTAGAACGGGACAGCTGTACACTCTGCGCGCACCCGCACAATCCACCACACCAACTGCGCATGCGCGAGGATAACGAGGTATCGCGAGATGTCTACACCGTAATGTCTATGAGAGATCAACTATCAAGTACTGCGCATGTGTAGAACATCGCGAAACATAATATATATACCCGATCAGCTACATATAAGCAGATTTTAACACAGGATGTAACTGTACATAAGAAACGAATGAGTATATATTGTGTATATAAGGATTATTGTACGTGTTTAGAAAACAGCATATTCCCTGGAACAATGTATAGACACATCATCCATTGCTATAAAGTATAACTACCGCAATAATAACGCATCAAATGTGAATAGTGCTATAAAACCAAAACGCATATCAGTTTAGAATAAATATAATACAACAATATTGAATAAATTCATCTATGAAAAAGTGTAAATAATCGATATTATATGAATTTCATAAGAACATGAAAAATTCAAAAAGTTCAATGAATTGGAAGCTGCGATACATCATCCATCTTTGCTTAGATATATATAATTTTTATACTATATTTAAAAATATATACGCATATTATGCATTTCACTGTGGTATTTTCTATATGAATGTATTTTTAATAAAAAATATATTATTATGTATACAATGAAGTCACTATTATTTTTCACTACGTCACTGCGCACTTTATTCACATTTCACGTCACTCTATATTTATTTTTAAGTTTTATGCACTTTTATATACCATTATTTATATTATATCGATTATTTACACTTTTTCATAGATGAATTTATTCAATATTGTTGTATTATATTTATTCTAAACTGATATGCGTTTTGGTTTTATAGCACTATTCACATTTGATGCGTTATTATTGCGGTAGTTATACTTTATAGCAATGGATGATGTGTCTATACATTGTTCCAGGGAATATGCTGTTTTCTAAACACGTACAATAATCCTTATATACACAATATATACTCATTCGTTTCTTATGTACAGTTACATCCTGTGTTAAAATCTGCTTATATGTAGCTGATCGGGTATATATATTATGGTTCGCGATGTTCTACACATGCGCAGTACTTGATAGTTGATCTCTCATAGACATTACGGTGTAGACATCTCGCGATACCTCGTTATCCTCGCGCATGCGCAGTTGGTGTGGTGGATTGTGCGGGTGCGCGCAGAGTGTACAGCTGTCCCGTTCTAGGCTTCGCAGGTAATTCCTGATCAGCTGAATCTATTTTAAAATCACCAGAGACACTATATATATTTTGCAATGTGCAGTTAGTCTTATAGCCTTTCCCCCTGACGAAGCCACTTATGTGGTGAAACGCGCGTCGGGGCGCGTACTAATGCATGTTATACATACAGGTAATGTAAATGTATCTCAAATGCTTCCTCTTATGTCTGCAATATTGTGGGTTAATGTGTTAGCTTTCAGCAATTGCTAGTGATCTATGATCCTTTCATATACTTATTTGAACACAATGAAGGATACCCACCCTATGGAGTACTCTTGTTTTTGTCATTCAGTATTGCATTGACTAATTATAAAGCGCATTTTTCATGGAAACCTGCTAGTATGTATTTCATTGCATCCATTGTTGGTTGCACAAATTGCCTCTGAATCCATATTTATTGTTATTTATGTTTTTCAATAAATTTATACGTTTTATATCGATTTTTTGTTCTTATATGGTAGTTGGCCTATGGGTCAATATAGTTGGTTTCTGTTAAATACTACCTAGATTTGCCCTATATATTTTTTTGTTTGGTACTTTTTTATCTTCTGTAGACAATATTTGTCCTTTGTGTCAATGCTGAGTGTCAATTGTGTTACATTTTATAACCCTGCTTGTTTCATCATGTTAAGGGCGGGTTCACACCTGCACCCAGTCTCGGCTTTAGCAAATCCGTTGGGTTTCCATCTTCTGCCCCAAGGAAGTGGACAGGGGACAGAAACCCGGCAGTTTTCAAACCCATTCACTTGAATGGGTTTGCAAAGTGACCGCCCGTGTGCATCTTCTGCCTCTCCATGGGGAAAATATTTTTTTTTAACCGGACACAAAATCCTGCATGTCCGACTTTGTGTCTGGCCAAAGAAAACAGTTTCGCTGTGGAGAGGCAGAAGACGCTCACGGGCGGTTACTTTGCAAACCCATTCAAGTGAATGGGTTTGAAAAATGACTGCCAGGTTTCTGTCCCCTGTCCAGTTTCTCGGGGCAGAAGACGGAAACCCAGCAGGATTGGCTAAAGCAGGGACCGGGCACAGGTGTGAACCCTCCCTAACAGGTATAGTCACCTTGTCTACTTGTATGTCTACATCTCATCCTTTGTGATAATGTGGACAGCAGAAAATGAATGAATACTCATAACACCTATTTAGAGTAAAATGCATTGTTATATGTGTGCCTTTTAAATACATCATGCTATATTGCATTTTGGTATATAAATATCATCATGGTGGGGGAAATGCCTCCCTCCCTTATGACCTCTTTCTATGATAGCTCCTTTGATTCTGATGGACAAGGGTCATATTTGTATTACACAGATGGCCATTTATCTGAATGGCTACAATGTAAGAATACTAAATGTAACCAGTAGTAGCCACTTGAGTGATAATAATTTGCTGGCCATTGGCAAAATCAGCTGTTGGCAGGGGAGCTAAGAGTGAGACCCGGGCGACTAAGTGACTGCAGCAGCAAGTGTTTTCTGAGAGGGATTGTCTCTAATGTGATGTTCCTTCTAACTGTTCCGAGAATACTTCTGTTTGTGACTTGGTTAACTTCCTTATGACATGTGTTGTCTAATATTTTGTGAGGAGTTTAACACGGGATAAAAATAAAATAAAGTTTCATGAAAAGTTCAGTCATTTTCTAATATACTTTATGTTTCCAACCTTCTTTTTCACCACGTTTAGGGTCTCTGTTTTCACATTCTGTTTACATTTAAAGGCTGAACACTTGTATAAATGTAACTAAGTGAGAACTGAATACAAAAGTATCCAGTCTAGACAGACCTCTGTGTACAACAAACGTTAGTCCTCCCTATAAATGCTCAGGGTCATTCAATGTCTATGTAATAAAAGACAAGGAACAATGTCCACCCACACTACAAACCTGTCCAATTTATTGCAAGAAATAACACATAGAAAACATCAAAGATGATAATAACGTATATCAGACAAAAAGATAGAGAAAGAGATATGGAAAAAGCCAAAGATACCAAAGCTGTCCAGGGCATACAGTATCACAGGAAATAGCACAATTAGTAACAGCATAGTGGAGTAAAGAAATCAGAATAACACCTAGTCATATAATAGTCATATACTAATAATAGTCATATAACAAGTCCCACTTAAAAACGAATAAACCAATAAGAAGTCAGTGAGAAGGTAAATAATGGCAAATTATAAATAGATAGAATACTCAGAAGCTTAAAACATGGAAGATTGATGGCAGATCAATACACATGGTCCATGTCGTCTGCTCTTATATTATTTATTTTTTGTGTTAGAA
The DNA here is from genome assembly GCF_031893055.1 of Leptodactylus fuscus. Lineage (NCBI taxonomy): Eukaryota > Metazoa > Chordata > Amphibia > Anura > Leptodactylidae > Leptodactylus > Leptodactylus fuscus. The sequence continues at coordinate 45,262,740 of NC_134267.1, forward strand.
CATACATGTGTTTATCCCAGGCATGCTTACATTTAATTACTTGGAAACCTCATGTGATGAAGAGATCATCCGTTATGTATTTCCAGTCCTGTATTTTTCTTCTTTATAATATCATGTGTTCATATTAACCCTTCCAGAGAATGCAGTATTTCTGATTTACTCAAACCCCTTGTTTCCCAGAGAGGCACCTACACAGGCCCTGGTTTACACATAATGCTACTTTCATTATCTCAGCAGGAGGACCTGCTAGAGCTGAAGCAGATTTTGTGACTGGAGCCACACTACAAAGAAATATGGTTTTATGATATTTCTCTAGGAGAACATGCTACAGTCACCCCGATAAATTCCTCAGGTGCACAAGGTGAAGGCGCATATTTCCAGTCCAAACATTGTGCTGTTGAGAAAAAGGGAAAGGTCCAGACACTGAACTCATACCCAAGCAGATCGGGGTGTTATCCTTGGTGTCTACATGAAGGGGGTCTCACCATGAACCCCATCATACCCCATGCCTGACACTACGGTAATCTGATGAAACATTATGACTGTGCATAGTTATTTGGTTTTAAGATGGGGCGGGACTTTTCTACCTCGTGACATCACTTTGTGAGGAGACTAGGAAAGTAAAATGGTCCTCACTGAGTGACAAAGGTCTCTTTCAGCCCAGCATGTAGTGAACACATGCTCACTCTTTGTTCCTGGACATGATGAAAGACAGACACATGCTCTTAGACTGGTCTCCCCTGGTCTCCCCAAGTGATTTCTACTTCTGGAAGCTATGCGAGCAGGTTGAAGTAAAGCATGCGCCCTGAGGCCTGGAAGTGAGGCCCTAGAACCAACTACAGACTCTTGTTGGTATTGTTCCTTTTCTATCTTTTATTTCCATTTTATTTTATGTATTGTATTATGCTTTTAACTGTATTTGCTTGTCACCCACTGATACATATTTCTGTACATGTCAGTGGCTATTGCTGACCCACTCAGGTTAATAAATATATCAAATTTATAAAGTTAATTTTGTAATATCTTATAAGAACTGAGCAAACTCGCAGGGTGCAAGTGGAATGTAAGGAAGAAGGATGATCACCAGGTGTGCCAAGCTCTGGTAAGGCGGTATCCTTCACACTCAACAACTTTTTAAGTAATATAATATTTACTGATATTGCTTCTGATCTTCCCTCAACTAATTTCAGATTCTGCCCTTTCTTCCTGTGTTTCATTTTGAACTAAAACACTTCCCATTTAACCTTAATTCCATTGACATGTTTAATGGTTTTAATCATAAATCCCCTTTCCATTCTTTCCTCAAGGCTATATAGATTTAAAATTTTTAGAATTTCTTTTTTTTTTTATTTTTGCTGTAGACCCTCCACCATTTTTGCACACTTTCTTTTGCATCTCATCTGTATCATACAATATCTAGAGACCAAAAAGATTCCAAATGGAAATAATATATTAAATATATGAAAGTGCACACACAATGTCTAAAACATAAACATGAATATGCCCCCAATCAAAGAAAAAGTCATCCTTACTAATATTATAAATGTGAAAGTTTGTGTATTTGGATGTTTGGATGTGTGTTCCACAACCTGTGTACCTAGAATGGCACCAGGAATAAAATATAGGCACCTCACCATCCACGTATATTGCCGGGTTTGCCGACCGCGAGCACCGAATTCATGGTCGGTGTAGGTTGAAGGACCTGAGATGACGTCACAACGTCAGGCGCAGCGCTCTGATTAGACCAGGCGACAGCAGGGGCAGAGCTATACAGCCACAAGCCGGCCGTACAGCCACAGGAAGAAAATGGTGTTGTGCATGCCGAGAGCCGCACACGGTGCCATCGCTGGAGCCCGATGCGCGGCGTGGAGCGGTGAGTCCACCAGGGTCCCAGGAGTGGGAAGAGGTAGAGGGAACTGTGCCGAACTCCTGCAAACCTCCGTCTGCCAACCCTATGCACCCCTGTAACCTCGGTGCACGGGGAGCCTGGGGTGGTGTGAGGCTGGGGTCGGTAAGGGGGGGCACAGGGTGGGGTGGTCTTGGGGGGAAAGGGGGCACAGGGTAGGAGGAAGGAGTGATGGAATGGGGGAGTGGGTAGAGAAAAAAAGGGGGGTGGCCAGGGGGGAGAGGAGGGAAAAAGGAGCCAGCAGGCCGCAAGGTGGGGGCCCAGGTGGGGTTCATGGGCCCACAGGTGTAGCAAGGGCCTACTGTGGCCACAAGGCAAAGGGGGAGCCAGGGTGACGCTCCAGTTGGGTCGCGCAGGTGGTCAGGGTGCCAGGACAATAGGTGTTGCGGGTACTGCTGGTTGGTGTATAAACAAATCTTAATATATGATCTCAATGTATAATATATGCAGTAAGGCATATGACTGTAGTGGTTTTTATTGTCCACAAACCAGATCTGTATGGATTAGATATATATGAGTTTTCAGCCAATAGAATTTTTCATAGAATCAAAGCAGCTTTCCTCTTTGCTGTCTCTCACAGGGAAAAAAGTGGGAAGTGCAGAGAGTTGCCCAGTTCATATTTTATGACTTGATAGGACTACAACTGGGCATACAAACATAACAACCCAGTACTCACCTCTCCCTGTGTCTCTGTTTCCGGTGGCTGCTTCTCTGTTAATCTGTATAGCAATTGGTCTGTCCCCTGGATGACCTCAGCAGTTGTGCTAGGGGACCACTGCAGCCAATCACAGGCCTCAACCGTGGCCTCTTCACAAATGGCACATGGTTTTAATATTCCTGGGTAATGTCCCATAATGCTCTCCACATTATACCCCCAATGTTCCCTGATGCATCTGCTAGTATCCCCTGATGTCCCCCTATATAATTACTCCCCCAGTTATTCCTGATGTCTCTTATATGAATATTCTCCCCATCTCCCCAATGCCAAAAAGAAAAGCAGCAATTATATTACTTTCCCTCCAATCCCCTGACACATACAGTTGCAGCATCTTTTTCCAGGAGCCAGGACCACTGTCAGAATGTGAAGATCAAGGTGCAGGAGTTGTGATACAGGGGCATCATTGCACTGCATAAGGCAGTTTCAGCCTACAAATCAGAGTGTAGTAGGCCCAGAAGCCTACAGTTTCTACTTGGGTTTCAGCTTTGGGTTGGGGCACCTCTATTCCCTAGTTCTATGAACCAATGGTATTTAAAAAAAAAATGTGTTGGTAGAACTGAAGAGAAACTTCTATATCCCATCCCTAGTTAAACCATATGTTTATACACTCACACATACATTGCCGCTTTCTACACTCTATTAACTGTACAGTAAATGTCATTAATCATGTCAGGAAATAGCCTGCAGACGTGTTACTGCTGACCTTGCCATGTAAACTATTTAACTTCCATGAGCTATTTATAAACCATTGAAACATGGCGAGTGAATATATTATATGTTCTGAATAGAAAGCAACAGGATTGAAGAAAATCCAGTGAAATCAAAGCTGTCAATGTAGTATAAGCAATAACTTGTAACTAATACTCTCATGTAAATAAGTAACTCTGAAAGGAATTGATCGCCTGCCCATCCCCATGCTGGCAACAATAATCTATCAATATAATGTTCAACATACTTCAATCAAATCATAATCTCATATTATTATGAGTAAATACAATATCACATTACAGTAATTTGGTTTGTTCAACCTTAGGAAACATGTCGTGGAAATGCGTGGAAATGTTGCATTGTAAACATTGGCAGATTTGTCCTAGACATAAGGAGGCATTTTTGATCAGCTGATAGATATGTGCCCTGATACCCCCACATACCCATTTGCTCAGCTGAGGATGCGTGTCCTCACAATAGGGAGATAAGAATGGCATTTATAAATATGAACATGATCTTAATAAAGCAATACTCTTCAATGTTTCTGAACCTCATGAAAATGACATCCAACCAAGAGGTCAACTGCAGACCATTCAGGGACCAGAAGAACAGCATATTAGTGTTTTTATTTTAATAACAGGGGGAAAGATCAGGGACAAAATTAGTTTTAAGAAGTAAACCTGGTGCAAAAATTCCACCAGCCCACATAACCCACCTCCACTTCCCATATTCGGGGACAATAGTGACGGAGAATATATGCCGTAGCAAATTTTACTTTACTTGGTCACACACCATACAACCGCCTTATATAATACCTGCCGCCTCTCCTGAGATACATGTTTGAGTAATTACTGGGCAATTCTTTCAAAATGTGTTTCATATTCGGGTTTGGCAGCTGGGGTTCCTGATTTGGTTTGGGTCAAACAAATTTGGTATGAACTACACCTTAAACTGGCTTACTACATAGTGAAGAACATTGTCAGGGCTCCTAGGAACCTATCTATGCGGTTTCTAACTCTCTAAGGCAGACAAGTTTATGTCAAAGTAAAAACTAACATTATTATACTCTGTGGTCGCTTGAGACCCAAGGGTGAGGCCCAGAGGGTGTAAAAATTAAAATATAAAATCATATTCACCTAACATTACTGCTTTGGCCCTCGTCGTGGCATCTGACTATCTCCTGGTGAAGACCAGCCCTCTTCTGTGATGGTATTGGGCTTGGAGTCGTGGCTGAGGCCTGTGATTGGGCCACCGGCGATCACATCAAGCATCATGACATAATGAGCCTCGGCCAATGACGTCACAAAAAGGTACCAGACATCACCATGAGAGTGCTGGACGCTGCGAGGAAGCAATAGAGGAAATGGAAGGTGAATATGAATTTTTTTTTCACCTCCCTTGGACCTCTTCCTATTATACTCTGGGGTGTGAATAGACCACAGAGCATAATGCTGGGACCATTTTAGTTAATCCAGGATGATTCTCCATTTGTTTGGTTTCATATAAAAAAAAATACAATTTAAAATAACAATTTGGATTTGGTTCAGGTCAAACCCGGATTGGTATGAACTGATTCACCTCTCTCAAGTAATTACTTGTATTCCCTATGATACAACAATTCTGAAGCATCTTTTCTTACAAGTATAAAAGTAAAGGATGGATTTTTGCTGCACGGTTGTATCAGGCATTTTTGGAGAAGTGTTTTGTGTTGCACCATGTGTGTGACACTGCTGCAAAGAAATCTTATGTAGTAATTTAGTATTTGTTCAGTGTCAAATACTATAGTGCTGCACAATAACCAAATACAAAAGAAAACACATCAGTAGTGGCAAATACCAAGTTGCAGCATAAATAAGTTTTCAGAACTACCAAACAACATATTCTGAAAAAACATATGGTACCAGTGGTTTCCACATAATTTCCTTCATAATTTAAACACTCCAAAAGAACAATTATTATAAATGCATAAAAAAATATTATTAACTAGCATCTGCCTGTGACTTCGTCCGCGGGTTGGCGGTGGCGCTGAGCCACTTAGAGTTGGTGTATTGGTGGTGGAGATGATCCGCTGTGCGCCAAGGCGGACCCCTTTCACCACTGGGGTGTTGTTCTCTCTCTCCCGCTGCACTTCCCCTGGCCCCCGTCCCCCCGTGGCTGCCCAATCTTATGGTGCCCCTTGCACCCTTGGTGGGCCCCCCTACTGGGGGCCCCCCTCTTCCCCCGCGGTTGCACCTCTACTCCCGTGGCAACCATTCTTCCGCGCTCTCCCTGCCTCGTGTGCCCGGGCCCTCTTGTACCTCCCAAACTGTGTCCTGCGCACCATCCTCTCGCGCGGTACCCAGGGTCCCAAATGCCTTGCCCACGGACCATTACACGGTTGGCCCACTGTAGAGCGCCAGCTCCAGGTTTTTATGGGCCCTTGGGCGACAGAGCCTCAGTGGGCCCCCTTGTGTAGCAAATCATGTGGCGACAGTAAAACAGCAGGTACCACAGAGACCCAAATATTTTATTTAGAAAAAAAATATGTAAACTTAGAAAAACACTCATGCAAAATAGAGAGAGTGCAAGAAATCAGGGAAACTTTTGAAAAATTTGCTTCTCTGTAAGTTGTAAACTTCTAAACATTTTATGCTAAGTTTTGCAAGATCTTTTTTTTTCTTCTTTTTTTTAATGTAGATTGTGAGCCCCACATAGAGCTCACAATGTACATTTTTTCCCTATCAGTATGTCTTTTTGGAATATGGGATGGAAAACCATACAAACACGGGGAGAACATACAAACTCCTTGCTGATGTTTTTTTTGCCCTTGTTGGGATTTGAACACCAGGACTCCAGGGCTGCAAGGCTAACCACTGAGCCACCGTGTGGCCTCTAGTTTTGCTAGATCTTTAACAGTAGTTACTTTTCTTAGGCACAGCCTCTGCTGAGACACTATTAAAGGGTCTCAGCACAGGCTCTTGCTCTTCCCAGCCTGTATTGAGACCCCCTAATAAAAACAGCTGAAAATTCCACACACACACCCTCCTCCCCCCTCTCTCCTCATCTTCCCCTCTCCCTCTCCCCTTTTGTATGTAAATCGCCTCAGTAGTGTTTGAATAAGTCAGTTTTTATTCATATGCTAATTAGGTTTTCATTGCAGAAGAAGTTGTCAGCCAGCTCTCCTCTCTGTGCTGTGTATGAGAGCAGGGATGAGGAGTCAGCAGCAGCAGCCTGTGCTGTATATACAGAAGACTTCCGGGTGCACAGAGAAGCTAATTAGCATATGACTAAAAACTGACTTATTCAAAATCTACTGAGGCAATTTACATACAAAAGGTAGGTGTGGAATAGCCTTTCTAAAAGCTATGCAAGGATGTGATTAGTTAAAAATGACTTTTTCCAGTGCTAGAGCCCCTTTAAAGGAGGATATTGATCTTGGTGAGTGACATCCAAGGATAAAGTTCAGCATTGAACACACAGAAAAATACACATAGTTTGTACAGCAATTAACTCATATCGGGTCCTTCTTAATCATGGCAGTGTTTTGTCTAGAGGTTGCCAACCATTCCTTTTCCATTGCAGTTGGTTATCATGTAGTGTCCCTGCCAGATAATCTGTCTGCAATAAGAAAATCTGGGTTCTGGGTTTTGACAAATGAATGGAGGTTCCTGCATTTATAGAGGTATACATTGGAAACCTATCGAGACAAAAGACTGTCACTACTAAGATAGTTCAAAAAGATCTTTAAAATTGCACAATTATTATTGATATTTGAAAAATTGTTTAACTTTTAATTGTCTACAAATTCAAATACGATTATTATGGTCACAGGAAACCCCTTTAATGCTATTTATTTTGTATGTAAAAAAAATTCATCTTCTACAGATATTTTATCCCAAGTTGGTTAACCATTGAGCTCGAACACTTTCCATTAAAAAAATGTAATCAGGCCAGAAACATCTTTGAAATTTCACTACTGAATCTTATTCTCTACCAAGTGTCATCAATTCTTCCTGACAAGTTTAATGCTCGGAGGTTTAGAGGTTGTTAGATTATAAGTTGTAGGCTACATAATTCACTACTGATGGATCTCTTCCTGGAGAAGTGAAAAACTGAATAATTGTTTAACTTAAATAAGGAAGCCAAGGTGGACTTAAAATGAATTAACAAGTGTTATATATCATATTACATTTCTTGGAGCTCTGTGAGTGGCCGGTTTATCCATTGATAGTATGGATGACCCAACACCTATAGGAATTTAGACTTGTATTCTTACAAATATATTTTCCGATCACTCTAGAGCATGGCTAAAAATAATGGTATTGCTTATGTGTGGCTTATAGACCAGACACCTTGGCTACCTTTTCATTCTGGAAGCATACCAAACCAAAAATCTGTAAAGGGGACAAATGGAAAACATAGCAATGGGTTATGTGTCATATTACATATCATTGGAAGTGAATATAATTTATTCTTCATTTTTGGTATGCCTGGACTTGTACAAACATTTGGCATCACTTTCTGGGCATATCCTACCTATCTTCCCCAGAGTTATGGAATATTCCCTAAATAGGTTAGATATCTTTGGACTTAGCCTCTGAGCGGTTCCAAAAGGTCTGAGCATGCTCAGTAGGCCGAAAGCTTGACTTAGACTCCAGACACCTTACTGCACGCCGCCAAGGGCGAGGGTTGGATTGGCCCGCAGGTGGTGCTCTGCGCTGGACGGGAAACCTGCGAGACCCCATCCTAACAGTTAACCGCTCAGACGAGCAGGATTTGTGTTACTGTTTTTGCCTGAAGCTAAGGCTTGTTTATTTTTCAGCCAGTTCGTTTTTTTTTTTTTGCAAAATAAATGCACAGGTTTAAAAACCTGTTGAACCTTATTTTGGTGTCTGTTTCTGAATGTCTGGGTCCGCTGCTACTACCGCTGAGCCTAAATCCTCCACATGCTTTAGATTTAATTTTGCTTTAGGGGGGCATTCTGGGACTTATAGATTGATGACATATTCTTAGCACCACTGCACTGTACAAGTCATTAGGGCAGTACTTGACATTGCAGCTCAACCCAATTCACTTGACTGAGCTGCAGCTACAATGCATTAGGAAAGTCTCAAGTTTAAGACCATTTCACTTTTTTTTCACATTTTGTTGTGTTTGAGGTCATGCATTAAAATCATTTTTTTCCATGAATATGCGCTCAAAATCTCATATTGAGAATGTGAAAACAGTATTTAAGAAATTCTTCAAAATTTAGTGAATATGAAAAATGAACCTTTGGCATGGACATTCAGACCCTTTTGTGATAACAAGAACCCCAATTCTGGTATTCATTTCTTTTCTATCTTATATTCCCATTTTGTTTAATGTATTCTATTGTGCTTTCAGCTGTATTTGCTCGTCCATACATTGATGTATATTTCTGTATATGTTATTGGTTAGTACTGACCCAATCGAGTTAATAAATATATAAAATTTATAACGCTCGTTTTATATTATCCTATGAACTCAACACAGTAATGGAGTGTGAGTGGAAAGTGAGAAGGGTGATCGTGGGTGTGCAAGGGTGTTTCTGTGAGGCAAACTCAAATGATGAATTGTGTACAAAAGAAGTGAACAAGTCATTTTGAAATAACGTCAGATCTTTTTCTTTTTTTCTTTAAATCTTTTTATTGAGTATTTCAATAACCAATAAAACAGAAACACTTGAACATTTGCCAAGTTGGAATATAGTATAAAGACGATACAGCATGGGTAATGAGTAGAGATGAGCAAGTAGTGTTCAATCGAGTAGGTGTTCAATCGAATACTACGGTATTCGAAATACTCGTACTCGATCGAACACTACTCGCTGTTCGAAGTTTAATGTTCGATGCAGAACCAGCATTGATTGGCAGAATGCTATACATTCTGCCAATCAACACTGGTTCTTCTCTTACCTTTAGAAGTCTCCTCCGTGCAGCGTCCCCACGGCGTCTTCCAGCTGGAATTCACTCTGCCTAGGCATCCGGCCTTGGCAGAGCCGACTGCGCATGCTTACTTGATAAACTATTTGTGAATTAACCCATAATAAATAGACCCTAGGGAGGCCAAGTTTTACTAGGGGCTCACAGGAAGATCCTCTGGTTGTCTGGTGGGTCAGTCTGACCCAGTGGCATAGCTAGGAATGGCTGGGCCCCAAGGTGAACATTTGACATGGAGGACCCCCCGACCCATACCGACATCCCCCTCCTGCATAAACAGCATTCCTGCACACTCTACTATGTCCCATAGTGGGCCCTGCACATACTATTATGTGCCATAGTGGTCTCTGCACAAACTATTATGCCCTATAGTGGCCCCTCAGGCATTATTATGCCCCATAGTGGCTCCTGCACACTATATTATGCCCCAAAGTTGCCCCTTCACACAGTATTATGACCCACTGTGGACCACCCACGAACAATTATTTTACTTTGGGGACCCCATAGTATAATAATCGGAGAGCCAGGGGAGTATACAGACATAAAAAATGTTACTTACCTCTCCCTGGCTCCAGCACACTCCCCGCTGATTTATGCCATCTTCAATGTTGGTACAGACATCACGTGAGCCAGACCTGGTTTGCGACGCATAATGACGCAGGCCTAGCCCATATGATGTCTGGGATATCACCAAACAGGCACAAAACCTGCCAGAGCACAAGAGAGTAAGTATGTAACTGTTTTTTATGTTCCCTCACCTCCCCTGGGCCTCAGATTGTTATACTCTGGGGTCTGCTGCCCCGGTAGTTACAGCACCCATAATAATATACAGCAAAGAGAGTTAAAAATATAAATATTTCAGTACCTAGTTAATTAGTAATTAATATATAGGCGACACTTTCTCTTTCAATGTAACCAGACAAACACAATAAATCAAATAAATAACTTTCACTTCATAAATACACATAAAACAGGGAAGATTCTGATAACGGAAGAACAGACTAAACTTCTGAATGTCCTGACTGCATTATAAGAACTTCAGACTTAAGCCTGTCTGCTTTATCCAAAACATTTTTAGTATATTTGATCAAAAAAGTAAGCAATTTTTCACTTCACAGTTATCAGGATCCAGAAGTGTCCTGGTTTTTCAATTAAAATAAAATAAAGAATTACTGCTAGACATGATGGAACAGAACAAAAAACCTATTCAGAGAAAGAATCTGCACAAGAGATTTTCTTTATCGTAGTCCTAGGCTTCCCTCTCAGGTATCTGGTATCGCACATATACTACTGTCATCTGATTACTTTATATATTTTTCCCATCATTGATAAAGTGCCGCTGCTCACCTGCTGGAGATAGCAGAACTTTCATTTTCACAAAAGAGCAAAAAGTGTATCCGTCATGCTTTCTATGATAATGAAAAAATACAGAGGAAGACAAGCCTGGGGATTCATGTTATCTAACTCTTGGTGAATTGTCATATTTTCTTACTCCATCATAAGACACCATGCACAGTCTTACTGGAATCTACTAGATAAAGTATATATTGTGCATTACATGTATTTATTAATCATGCCCAGTAATAAGACATATGGTAATATAACATTTAAAATAATGAAAGGGTGACATTTGTATGTAGAAGACTGTATTCTGGGAATCATGTTATAGGACGTCAACCTTTCGAGGTTAGGTGTAGGGTTCCCTCTTTTTCTCATTGTGAAGCCAAACTGTTGGTATAGGAAGTTTTATAGGTCAGACAGTACCCCAGAGTATAATGATTGGAGACCCAGGGAGGATACAAACATAAAAACCACAGTTACTTACCTCTCCTGGGCTCCGCTGCACTCCCCACTGATACAGACATCTTCAATGATGGAGCAGATGTCACTTGAGCTGGGTCTTGCGTTGCGCTGCATAAGGACGCAAGTCCAGCTCACATGACATCTGTGATGTTATCCAGTAGGCCTGAAGCCTGCCGGAGCCAGGAGAGGTAAGTATCAGTGGGTTTTTTTTATGTTCTCTCACCTCCCCTGGGCCTCTGATCATTATACTCGGGGGTCTGAAAAGACCCCCGAGTATAATGATAGTGTTTGTGGGGTTCTCGGGCCCACCTCCCGCCTCCTGCTCACAACCACCTCCAAGAAGGGGAAGTGCAGGCGGCTGTGAGCAGAAGCCAGGGTCGATAAGTAAATAGGGCCATTTACTGGCTGGAGTTACTCAGAAGTGGAGTTGCCCAGATAAATATTCTGCTTTCTAGCTAAAACTCACACTCCAAGACTAAGGCCCCACGTTACGGAAATGCAGTGTTTCTCTTGTTGTGGAAATGCACCCGAAAAATATGCTTTTTTTCTGGGGCCTTAGCCTAAAGTTGATTCCACCACCTTACACTTGTATTGGTTCCCCACGGGTGCTTGAAATACTCCATTAAACTTTCCATACTCCAGAAATATATTAATGGGTTAATTAGTTTCCTATGAAATTAACCCGAATGTATTATGTATTATAGACAGGGAAATTATATTATAAGCCCCAACTTGGGACAGGGACGGTTGTGATATTTATGGACAAGCGATGTATTGACCAATTCACACCTGTATAGTAAAAATATCTTTGAAATACAACACTGTAATACACATTTTTTTTGTTGGAGATAAAAATTTGCAGGAAGAATAACATCCAGGAATTCCTTGTGTCTAATGGACTGATAATAAGCTAAGTCTTAAGATTCGGAAGGCTTGTAAGAAACTCAGAGTAATATTTTACCAAGCTCTTCATTGCTCTGGAGTTTCATATTAGAGGCAACGTCATGTCTTCTCAGTTCTGTAGGTAAATCATTTGACTCTTCTCTCCATTTTAGTTAGAGATAAGTTACAGACAAGAGTAATTGCGCTCCTTTAACATTTTGCTAAATCCCAGTGAATCAGAATGAAATGAATAGTGATGTCTATAGCTTGCAGATTCAGGGCTTTACGGCCTCTAATGAAAACCCGGCGGCAATTTCTGTTGGATAGATTGGTTACCCCCGTCCCCCGCAGGATGGATTCCTATTGGATGACATTTTATTTTAATTATGTAATGGGAGCAGATTTTACTTATTTAGTTGATCAAATAAGACCAGCACTTTTTCGAATTAGGCCTTAAGGTCACACTCTTTATGGAAAAATGCACTTCTGGCGGCTACTGGGAATGAGGCACCTTTTTCTGTTTTACGATTTGTGCCAAAATTTAGATCATACCCTTTTAACTCACACATTTTACAAATTAACTTATTGCACTAGGCCTGTCTATTTCTAAAAAATATAATTTAGTGCTCCTCTACAATGGTAACATAACACAGGCCGCAATAGAAGATTAAGACTGGGGCACCACATGGCATAATTGCAAAAGTTTGCCCGCAATGTAAATGCCACAGAAAAAGCACGGTGTTTTACAATCACAGCAAAGTGGAGACAAAAGCAGAGAGACACCGAGCGCACTTGTGGGGTTGTGAAAAGTCACAACACTCTATAGCGCATGTAGATGTTAATCCAAGGTGAGAGTGGCAGCGGTTCAATCTATGGACTCCGGAGGACCAGAGAAATAATGGACAGCAACAGCAAGGACCAGAAGTCCGTATGAGAGGATCTGCACTCACTGATGATGAAGGCAAGGCACAAGTCGAGGGTTTCAAGAGGAAAAAACCCTTTATTGAGGTGAGTATAAAGCAGAAAGGTATGACGCGTTTCGGGCCGCATACAGACCCTTTCTCCAGTGCAAAATAACAGGTCACATCGGGCCAGACGTATCTGTATGCAGCCCGAAATTCTGCTTTATACTCACCTCAATAAAGGGTTTTTTCCTCTTGAAACCCTCAACTACTGCCTTGCCTTCATCACCAGTAGGTGCAGATCCCCTGATATGGACTTCTCGTCCTTGCTGTTGCAGTCACAGCAAAGTGGATGGGATTCTAGCAAATCTCATCCCCACTTTGTGGAAAAATACCTGCAGCAGAACCGTTGCGTTTTTGGAAATCGCAGCATGTCAATGATACCTACAGAAATACCCCCAGTTTCCTATAGGTATCAATGAAGCAGAAATCTACAAAGGAAACCTCTGCAGACTTTCTGTGAAAAGCTCTGCGGAAAAACCGTGATGTTTTGCCGCTGTGGTTTTTCCAGTGCTTTTTTACTTTGGGACACCACATGGGGCCTCAGCTTAAAGGGGCTTTTTAAAAGATGACATATTCTTAGAATAGCTCATTAAAGAAAGATCTGTGAGGGATCCTTATAAATCAGCTGAAAATCTTTTTTTTTGGAATTTTTTTTGTTAAATACATAAAAATTTTTGTTTTTATGGCAAAACACTGACTACATCTATATTAATCTGAAAAAAATCTCAATTTCTTAAGGATTTTTTTTTTTCCTTACCCTCCGGCCCCCCTCCCCCACCAAAAAAAACAAACAAAAAAACCCCAAACAAGCTAAATAACTTACATAGTTCTAGTCTTATGCTCACTGACCAGATCGTCCTTTTAGTGCTTTCAAAGCTTTGCTATTTGTCTTGAAATATTTTTTTTGTATATACAAACATATACGCAGTGTCAGAATTGTTGCCAATCAATATTATAATTAAGCAGCGTGCAGTAAAACGACTGGAAAAAAAACAGAGCAGTGGACATGCAAAGAGAGAAGGAAACACTTAGCACAATAAGGAAACAATAGGAAAAAGAATAGAAATACCAACATTGTTTTTGGCTTTTTGGTTTAGTTTTTTTCTGGTTTGGTGGCACCACCAGTAGCCGCAGGATTGTTGTACTTCCTAATAATCATCATCTTTTTTGGCCTAGTACATCACATTATTCCTTGCCATACTGCCACTCCTGTTGGCACAGCTACCATCACTGCCACCATTCAGTCAGACATATGCTGTGGCCTAATCCATCACATTCCTCTATAAACCACACTGTTGGTGCCACAGTGTTGGCATAAAAAATAAAGATACAGTAAAAAAGCTCTAAAAAACCCATGCAATTGTATATTTGAATGCCATTTTGATTTCACATTTGCTCCCATGAAGGGATCGTATTTGACGACTTTTTCCTTTAGAAAACCAATTCTTCATTACTTTTCAACTGGGCACACAGTTACAAATACATATCCTTAATAACAAGACTGTAGCCCTTACAAGTCATCAGAATAGGTTAACTTTTCTATATAACCATTGTTTTATGCAATATAACAGCCGTGTATGTTTAAAAAAAAAATGTGGGCAAACAAATGGCAAAGTAAAGTGAGGGAAGCAACCCTCGAAGCGGATGTTCTCCTTAAAGGGGTTGTCCCATCGCAAGGATCCTATATATACTGCTAGTTTATGTGGATTTAAGACTTTTCCTAAATGCTTTGTTTGGCCGCTATCTTAATTTATTCACTTCATTGTTGACACTGCGTTTCTATGGCCCTTGGGATTATCTACTCATTTGTCAAGTGATGTAGCTTCCTGCTCTCAGGGGGGAGGGAGGGGCTGGGAGCATCTCTGAGCTGTTTGTGTCTGACAAGTAGCAGAGCTTCTCAGATAGGGGAGGTGAGAGCTTCTGGATTTCTGAGCTCTTAACAGTCAGTTTAATTGAATTTGGCTGATAAGGGCTGAGATAGGAAGTCTGTTACCTCTGTATGTAATGCAAACTGACTGAAATCCAGCTCTGCTACATCAGCTTCACACTGTGGTAATTAATTTACAACCAATCCTGTGCAAGTAAAACCCTGCCCACCTATGTGCCGAGCAAAGCATAAAACGCTCACCGCCGCTCACGGCCGGACTCGGTCTGTGGTTTCCGTCTTCTGGCATGCAGAAGACGGAAACCACAGAACGGACAGCTGAACACAGGTGTGAACCTAGCGTCATCAGTTATATGCTGCAGTGGCAAGAGATTATACTTCCGAAGATCAGAGTTATCCATCATAGACAATTGCTGCAGGAACCTGTCTATGTGTGTCCCTCACTCATGATGGATATATGAACCATGTACCATTAAGAGGTTAAAGGGGTATTCCCATAACTCTTGTTCTAAGCCTGAAGGCTCTGTACTCTCTTCACTTCCTGGATTTCTCGCACATTGGTGGGTGGGGTTTCACTTGCTCTGCTATCTGCTATGATCCACAGTATGAGGCTGATAAAGCAGAGACTGGAAACTGATGTAGCAGAGCTGGATTTGAGTCAGCTTGCATTACATACAGAGGTAACGGACTCCTTAACCGGCTGATAAGTGGAAAAGCTGAAGATAGACAGCACAGTAATCCCAGAGTTCTCACCTCCCCTATATGAGGAGCTCCTTTGCTTGTCAGCCCCTCCCTCTGCCCCCCACTGAGAGCTGGCAGCTACTTCACTTGACAAATCAGCAGATAATCCCAAGGGCCAGTGTCAACAATGAAGTGAATAAATTAAGATAGCGGCCAAACAAAGCAGTTTTGATAAAGCAATATATTTAGGAAAAGTCTTATATCCACATAAACTAGCAGTATAGATAGGATCCATGTGATGGGACAACCCCTTTCAGGATGCGCCAACCTTTTCAAACATTGTGTGACATAATGACAAAATCTATAACTTTTTTATTTTTCGACATAGCTACATGATTTTGCACTATTTGGGTTACATATACGGTTTTGATTAGCTATTATTAACGTTTTGGGGGTTTCTTGTGAAAGAATCTAAAATTCTATTGTTAATTTTTGCATTTTGTTTTCATGGTGTTCACGATATATTAAAGATGACATGGCAACTATGGCCAGTGTATCATTACGGTTATGATGATACTATATTTATATTGATTTGATTGTGTTCTGCCATTTTTACTAAATAAAATGGCAATTTTCAGATATGAGCCATTTGCTTGGGATTACCATATTCTGACGTCTATGACTTTTTTTTACAATTTTGTTGATGGAACTATGTCAGGACTTTTTATTTGCAGGGCACATTCTAGTTTTTATTGGTACCTATTATTGATATGTATGACTTCTTGGAACACTTTATATTGCTATTTTGGAGAGGAGGCAAGGTGACGAAATTTGACGTAATTTGTACATTGCGTTTTTTTTTTAACCACTTCCGGACCGCCCATAGACTATATACGTCCGGGAAGTGGTTGCCTTGTTCTGACAGGACGTACCTGTACGTCCATCAGAACACAGCAGCTGCACGGAGATCGTGTAGCTGCTTTCAATAGGAGCCGGCTGTAACTTCAGCCGGAGCTCCCAGAGAGAAGACAGGGCAGATTTATTACCTCCCCTTCCTTCTCGATCGCTGTGTATACAGCGCTCAATGAGCGCTGTATACACAGCTTTGGATGCAGGGGTGAACCTGCCCCTTTCGCCGCCCGAGGCGAAGTGCAGAAAGCCGCCCCCCCCGCCGGGGGAGGGGGAAGAGCAGGGGTGTGGCTTCACGGAGGGGGCAGGGCTTCGCGGAAGGGGGCGGGGCTTAGTGCCGTTCGCGCCAGAGAGCAGGCCCGGAGACTGCCTGCGCTCTGCCTGAGCCTGCGGGGAGGCTGCTGGAGCAGCGCTGCTCCAGTGGCCTCCCCAAACCACCGCTCCGTGCTAAGCCAGTCCAGGACAGCTTGTCCTGGACTGGCTTAGGTTAGCAAAAATGCCGCCCTCCCTGAGGCCCTGGCATAGCGCCGCCTGAAGCGCTCGCTTCAGGTCGCCTCATGGGACGTGCGGTGCTGTATGGACGCAGCCATAATTCAGTTGCCCTCTGACCCGGCAGACACGTGATCCGCTGGGAGCAGAGTCTTACAAGAGCTGTTGGGTCCTACAGGACCCCAGATCAGCTCAGTAAGCTGTATATACAGTGTGCAGGAGGCTGTATTCCTCCTGTATCTGAGGTTAAATGTAGCAGCCTCAGTTATAGGAGAAATCAGCCTCCAGTACAAAAAATAAGTGATCAGATGTCCCCAAAGGTCTCTTATGATTTTATGGGGACACCATCTGAAAAAAATAAAAAATAAAAATAAAAAAGTTTTAAAAAAATGTAAATAAAATAACAATAAAAAATAAATAAATAATACGCTAATAAAATGCTGTTATTAAAGGTTATAGCCCCACCCCCAACGACACCATACAAAATAAAAATTACCATAACGGAGAGGAAAAACTATATTATAAAGTTTTTCAGTTACACTTTGTGTTATTAAATTTAAAAAATAAAATAAAATAATTGAAAACCAGACACAATTTCCCTCCTATTTTGTTTATATTTTCCCAGATATAAAAAAAATTAAAACACATTCGAAAATAAAGATAACATAAAAATAAAGCCCTATGTGTCCCCGAAAAAAGACGCAAAAATTAGTTGACTGAGACATACGGGAAAAATGTTACAGCCCTCAAAACCGCACATACAAAATAAACCTAAAATGTGTCTGGTCCTGGACCACACATTGGCCCGGTACTGAAGTGTTTAAATTTTTTAATGGAATTCACCATACGAGATAGATAACACTATTTTTGTGCAATTTTGTAGGGATACCAAACACGTTTGTTTATTTTATTTACATTTTACATCTCAGACCCCGTCATCTCGTCATGGGAATCCAAGGGTGGATCTTGCCCCCAAACCCATTTACCCATTTTATTACAGCTCTGAGTGTTAAAGGGGTTGTCCCATCACAAGGATCCTATCTATACTGCTTGTTAATGTGGATGTAAGACTTTTCCTAAATACACTGCTTCAGCAAAACTGCTTTGTTTGTCCACTATCTTACTTTATTCAATTCTTTGTGGCCACAGCCCTGACTTAGCTGCTCATACGTCAAGTGATGTATCTGCTGCTCTCATGGGGGAGGGAGGAGGGGCTAAGTGCAGGGAGTGAGCCTGTGTATCCAGCTATTCCTGTGTCTACACCACCTGACCTAGCTTCCTGTTAGCAGATAGAGGAGAGGAGCTGCTTTCATTTCTTCTGTTCTCCCAGTTATCAGGCTAGCTAAATGAATTGTGTTCATTATGGCAGAGACAGGCAGTCTCTGTATGTAACACAGAATGGAGTTGCTGCTGCCTGTACTTCATAGTCCAGTATGGGTGGGCGGAGCTACATGCTAATTTGGGGCGGAGCTAAACGACAGGTTGCATGTGAAACCCCACCCACCAAATGATGCAAGAAACCAGGAAGAAAAAAGATTTTACAGCAGTAAAGACTGATGAGTATGTGAGGTGGGAATACCCCTTTAACTATACACTCAGTACATATAAGTATGGCGCAAATTGGAAAGGAATTAACATCCATTGTTCTTATCCTCTAATGGATTAGAGCCATGGATATTACAATTGAGTGAAACCTGCCTATCTCTACAGTTTATGGAGATTATATCTGTGCATGAGCTGTAAAATTAATATCTAAAGGAGAACCTGACTTTCAACTAAATTTATTCTGACTAAACAAAACATTGACATGAAAGTCTATGTGACTCGCAATGTAAATGAGGGGGCTTATTGTAGTAAATATATTATTTTAACCGTGGCTTGAATTTAAGTATAGAAACATAATTATTGAAAAAATGTCGTATTCAATGACTCAGGGGAAATCTTAATATATTTTTAAAGTTAAATCTCTGTTTCCCGTCAGTACATAAATTGCTCACATCAAAACTAACATTAGCCAGTAATTTTAATGTGAATCTGTGTATCTCTCTAACTAATTAGGATAATTTTTCAATTAACTGTGACATGATAAAACCACATCAATTCCCAAATTGCTATAGATATGCATTTCCTGGCACCGTCCCAGAGATAAATATGGATATAGAACAAGAATATAAATTCTGTATTTCCAAAGTACAGTAAACATGACATGCAAGGGGATGAAAGTAATGTCAGAAGTCATATCCTTTATAGAAACTTTTCTGTGTACTGGCAACGGTATTGTTGTATAGAGTCCACTTGCTCTAAGACAAGTTTAACCAATACAAGTACAGAACTTATGTTTTTACGTCTAATGGAGCAATGTTTTTAGAGAAACATAATTATCTAATAATGTTCCATCAGTAATGCAATGTTTTAGAACAATTTCTTAAAATAAGAGGAAACATTGATTAAAAAGAGACCAGAATAAATAAATGCCGAAGTAAGATAATACTTGCAGTAATTGTAATGACAAAATATCATTAAACTTTACTTCACTAAAAATATTATGTTCAAATATAACATCAAACAGATATTAGGTAGAGATGAGCGAGTAGTACTCGATCGAGTAGGTATTCGATCTAATACTACGGTATTCAAAATACTCGTACTCAATCAAGTACCACTCGCTATTCGAATGGAAAAGTTCGATGCAGAACCAGCATTGATTGGCTGAATGCTATACAGTCGGCCAATCAACGCTGGTTCTTCTCCTAACTTTACAAGTCTTCTCCGTGCAGCTTCCCCACGGCGTCTTCAGGCTCTGAATTCACTCTGTCAGGCATCGGGCTTGGGCAGAGCCGACTGCGCATGTCCGCTTGTAGTGCGGACATGCGCAGTCAGCTCTGCCCAGGCCCGATGCCTGGCAGAGTGAATTCAGAGCCAGAAGATGCCGCGGGGACGCTGCATGGAGAAGACTTCTCGGAGAATCCAGCTTGACCCTCACTCGTGGACTTGGTAAGTGTAATTTGATCGAATGTTGCCTACCCCTGAAACGAGCATTTTCCCCCCATAGACTATAATGGGGTTCGATATTCGATTCGAGTAGTCGAATATTGAGGAGCTACTCGAAACGAATATCGAATCTCGAACATTTTACTGTTCGCTCATCTCTAATATTAGGTAAAATTAGCTCATCTACAGCATAGAAGCCAAGGGTCTTGTCAATCATCATATAGATCGGGGCACATATCAGGGATCAAAGGGCATAAAGGACTAAAACCACCAAAACCAAAACTCATGAAAATTCAAATTCATCTTTATTATAGCCACAATGGGGACAATGTATTAAACTAAGTACACCAGTTTTGTGGCATAAAACTGGAGTTATGGTGGATACAGTGTGCAAATTCAAGAAAGGCCTGCATAGCCTTTCTTGAAAGGAAATATATTACAGGTTATGGGTATTAGGCTTCTGGTGAGGACAAGTTGATCCGGGCTTGCATACTGATTTCCAGATTTGAAGTTGGAAAGGATTTTTCCCCAGAAATTGGGCAATTGGAATCAGCCTCATGGGGTTTTCTGCCTTCCTTTGGATGAACTCTGTAGAGTATAGTTTGGACTTGACAAATCTGTGTCTTCAAAGAACTTTTTGTGCTACGTTAGTTACTATGTAAAAGCAGAACATTTTTGACACAGGCTGGCTTTTTTTTTTTTGCCAAAAATGCACCACCTTGTCCCTTTTCCATTGTGTTTATCACTTATCAAAAAGTGGGCAGGGTGTAATGGCGATCAAAGCAAGGATCAAGATGGCCTGGGGATGCCTTAGCCTGACAAACTTACTATAATTTTAAGAAGACTGTCATGAATAATAGCTAATATCTACATTAGCTCCTGACTGGTGTAGATTTCAATTTTGGCACAAAATATGCCACAAATATTAAGAGGTTACAGCTTCGTGGTAATTCTGGTGCAAATCTCTCCAGCAGAAGATGAGATTAAAATCATTACCCATAATGTTACCAAGTTTGTTTAGTACATTGCACTAATAAGGCCCAAATAAAGATGCTACTCTATTGCTGTTGCTTCCAAAAAAATAGAGTAGACAGAGCTCAGTTGTGACTGGTACATTGGAGTCCACATAAACATGTTTGACCAAAAATACTAGATTAAATCTAGAAACAATTATTTAGTTTACACAACACATTCTTCTATAAAAATGTATTTTAACTAATGTAGCTCTATGGAAAACTGAGGTGAAGGAAAATAATTCACTCCAATGATTCCTCTTAAGACATTATCTATTGGATTTTATTGTAGAGTATTATAGAGTAAAATACATAATAAATGGAATGGCCTATGTGGGAGGGGTAAACAGCACTCTCACTGTCTCCTAGGAGTCAAGTCTTGTCCAGATTTACTCTGATATCCTGGTTCAAATCATATTGTCAGAAGGTGACAGGCAGAGTGCTGGAGTCCAGGTATATCAGCGCCAGGTTTCTGACATATGTGTGGTCCGTGGCGGATCTGGAGTAGGCCTCAGCCCTGGTGTAGATCCTTGGCTAATTACAAGGCCAGAAAAGGCTGAAGCTCTTGCATTCCAGTGCAGTTCCATGAAGTGAAAAGAGGTGTATGGATCTGTCCTGTAATCCAGTGAGACAATATTTCACTTGTTTTGTTTGTGTGGCTGGAAGTAAGCCACATGTATAGTTAGGTTATCCATTCTGTTTAGTTAGTTGCTCAGACGAGCAGGTTTTTATTTTGTTTTTGCCTGAAGTTAAGGCTGTATTTTGTTTTGCTCATTTTGTGCCTGAAGTTAATGTTTATTTATTTTCCTGTTTTTCTAAATAAACCAGATTGCTGCACATTTTGCATCCCTGTCTTGACTGTTTGGGTCCGCACCACTGCTTCCACCGAGCTAATTTCCCCACACTATGCATCACTGAAATGAACTTCTCTTCTCTTCCTCTACCATTTTGTGCTCCCAAATAGCAGATGGAATAATTTGATAGGTTTTGTTTAAACTGGTTTACAATAATCCAAACCGAATAATATATTGAGAGCAAAGTATGACAGGGAACATGTGAGTCAATTGTAAGTAGCAGAATATAGCTGCTTCTCTCTTCTTTCTACAGATTCTCTTATCCCTATTTATGGTAAACATCTAGTATTTTATCTCTACCAATAAGGATTTCAAAGTATAAGAAAATAACATTTAGAAAACTTAAGAAAGGTCTATAGGTCCTAAGGACACTTTAAAAAAAATGAGAAGAGGATTTCCACAGATTACAGAACTAATATAATTGCATTTAAATCGCAGCAGAACCATCCATAATTCTGGAACAGAGGCTTTGGAATGTTTCGATAATCTTAGATGTCGTGAGTGAAGAACTTAAGGGTTATAGTGTGCTTATGACGATAAGTGTCTGGCACAAGTGTCTCAGTGATAATGTGCATGAAGCTATTTTTGCTTCCAATTAACTACTGAACAACGCAGTGAAGGGACAGACCTGCCACCGAATTTTGTCACACAGTTTGGTGATTTTTCACTGATGAAAGGATTCTAATTATGTTTGATATTTTTTCAATCCCGCATTTGACTGTTTGGCTTCAATCTGCCAGAACAAAGTTTCTTTTATCAGATGTCATTGATCATTCCTTGTACTGCTTCAATAATTTGACTATTTTTGGCATTTTTTCTAGTTCACACTTTTGTTTTATCGCCATGTAGATTAACACATGTTTACATGTAACAATGCCGCTAATGCTGAAGACCACAAAACTGGACTTGTATAGCAATTTCCCACATCATAACTACACTCTTAGCAGTAAGGCTGTATTACACAATAACCAGTCGCAAACCACATTAGGTAAGCACAAATTATTGCAAAAAACAACATACTCAATAGTAGGTGTGTTACCTTGATTGTAACCGAAGTTAGGGTAAGTTCACATGGTGATTTTTGGTCTGGAATTTGAGGCGGAGGCCGCTTCAGGTTCCGGACTAAAAGCCGGGTACCCGCGACTGAAAGCGGTGCACTGCACCGGCATCCAGCCGCGCACTCCGCTCTGGATTAGGCCCAATGAAGGGGCCTAGTCTGGAGGAGGGAGTGTCTTCAAGCTGAATCGCGAGGCGACTCGGCCTGAAGAATGAGCATCATGGAGTGGACACATGGGCATGATGCGTGTCATGACATCATGAGGCTTGGCATGCCCATGTCACTACTGAGGTCCAATCAATGTTGTCATGCCCATTCAGAGAATAAATTTAACATGTTATTTAAAATATATGGTGAATGGCGCACAACTTATTGTGTAAAAAGACAATGTAGAAATTGCTGTTTTGTTTTATTTGCTCCCTGAAGTGTTTATGAAAAGTTAATCAATGAAATAGGTGCAAATTTGGTTCCCTCCAGTCACTGTCTCTATTCTTTAATTTATTTTATTTGTCGGCCAGATGTACTTTTTATTTATATGCTTTGGTGGGATGGTCTGATGTTTTGATCGCTTTCTCTTCAAAAATTTTTGAGGTGAAACAGCAAAAAAAACCAAGATCCAGCTCTTTTAATTATGATATTCACTGTATGGGAGAAATATTTTGTTTTTAGAAAACCCTAGGAATGGCATGGAACCCCATGGAATCTGATCAGTCATACAATACACTGCAATGCTAATCCATTGCAATGCATTGTAAAATCCCTGTAAGTCTCTCAATAAGCTCCCGGCTGTTACGTTCATTTTTCCACACCTGATTTTACATATCCATTACATTTTATCCTTTTTATGACAAAACTTCAAACTTAATTTTATAAATGTTACTCCATATATTTGTTAGATAAAAGATGCCCATTCATGTTTGAGATCAATACATATTTTAATCTTAGCAAGTGAAAAAAAAATAAAAAAAAGTAATTCCTCCTGTTTTACTGGGAAGTTATATTTAACAGTGGTTAATTTTTTTTTTTCCAACTTGACCTATGACAAAAAAAATCTTTGGAATATATCTGGTTGTACTTTTGAATAATTTTATTCTTTCTTCTTTCTACAAGAAAATGATGTGGTTCGGTGCTAATTAAAGACTTGACTCTTGTAACATGCAGGTCTCCATATGTATTGAACCGTGACACGGACTGAATGAGAGAGGCAATTAAGAAATTCATTCTGCAGCAAAAACGAAGGAGTTGTTAGAACTTTTAATTGAGGAATCACTTGCAATAAAATGATTTGACATTGTGATACTTCATTTATAATGCATGTAGGGTTAATTTACCACCTGCAAAAGTTCAGGAGGCCAAGTCCTTAATATGACTTTGATTTCTGTGATTATCAAACTGAATTAATTGACAACTAAAATGGGTCAGTGTATCTCTTCATATAACCATACAGTCAACATACAGTGATTCATATAAAAGTTTTCCGAAAGATAAACAAGTAATAGTAGGATGTAGTCATTTAATTTATACGAACTGCTTGGGAACATGAAATTTCATTGCCTTACCCTTTATTGAATGTTGTATCACTGCCAGTTCTCTTGCTATGTAAATATCATCAGTAAGCTACTGGCATTTGCTGACAGATCCAGGCAGCAAGAATGATATGTGTTTCTTTAATCGGGAGGCCCTTGCAGCTTCTGAATGTGGAGAAATAGGGAGGGAGTAGTAGCCATGATTGACCTGAAAGGTGGAATATCTCACCAGCCAAGTTTGCAACAGACTGTGATGTTAAGGTCATTGTATGAAAATGTGACTGAAAGTAAGCAGAGAGGAAATATTGGAACTTCTAAGGCACAATATTGGGAAGCAAATGCCGTAAATAGTATTTGCTATTTACCGTGAATGAATTTAATGAGATATCAATTTTTCCTGAAAAATCATTTTAGCTGTTTAAAGGAACATTAAACCAAGAAATAAATATGTAAATAATATGTAAATAAACAAGATATAAATAAACAAAAATGTAAACATTTTTGGCAATTCTGCAAAAGAAAGAAAATATATATATATATATATATATATATATATTTATTTATTTATAGAGCATTTGTAACCAAATCTAGTAGAATACCTCTCGTTTTCTGAATATTTCAAAGTTTACCCCCTGCAAAGGCTTTATCTGTAGTTTGCAGTTCTCCCTGAGCTGGTGGGTGGAGCCTAGCAGCCAAACACTGCCCACAATAAGTAAGGGAGAATTTGATCCCTCACTGTCTGCATCTCACTCAGGCTAGGTTCACGTCTGCGCCTTGTGCCCACCTGGGATAAGCACTGCAAGGAGTGATTTTATCTCTGCATTTTTCACTCTTTTTGGGTAGAAACCAGGTGGGGGTCCACAGGTTTCTGAAGGTAACTGCTTTTTTAAGCAGATTAGGTTTCTGTTCATGGGATCCCCAAATGGAGCCCCCGAACAGAAACCCAAATGCAGGAGTAAGCCTAGCGTCAGAAACATCACAGATTTTATAGACATGTGTAATGTAAGTCATGTGACCTGTAATATAGATATAACAATTTTTCCAGAATGAAAGTGATTTTAGAGTGGAGGAAAACAGGGGAAATATCCTGATGATTTATACAAAATGCCTTGAAACAAGTCACCAGGAAACTCAATATAAAACCAGACACAGTGGTTCAGAGGTTGCTGATCCCTGGTCTAAAAGACCCACTATTTCCTTAAAAAAGAAATTTTATAGAAATATGTAAATGAGGCTTAAGTGCATTGGGGACTGATAGCTTCTTCCTTATATTTATGATGCTGCTTTGTGAATTCCTGCATATGCACATTTCCAGCTGTGGAACTTGGAGGCTCTAAGGGCTTGTTCATACTGAGTTTTTTGGCAGCAGATTTTGACACGGAATCCGCCTCAAAATCTGCTACCAAAACTGGCTCCCATTGACTTCAATAGCTAGTAGCGGAAAAAAAGAAGTGAGATGACCCTTCTTGCTGCAGATTCTGCAGCTGAATCAGCTGAGGCTCCCTTCCGATTAGGCCCATTCATTTGGGCCTGTGTGAACATACCCTTAGAGAACCCATTGCACTTGAGCCTCATTTGCATGATTTGGAAAAACGGTTGAATATTCAGCTTTCAACACTACACGCTATATATATTTCCAAATCTAAGCTGTATAACGTTATATAACCCTGTCTACTTCAAAACGAAATATTTTCAGTTTACTTAGTAGACAAGATTACATTCTTTGTAATAAACCCATTAACATTTCCCTGTAAAACAGACTGGAATATTTTGCCAGAGCTGTAAATGTCTATCTTTAATTTAGTTAAAAACACAGCTGCAATAATCCCTAAGTGATCCAGTTTGTACTTCTGTGTAAGTTTTTCGCCATTTTGCAGACTTGGCATTTTCTTATTTTTTAATTTCTTGGAATTAAGGTCTCCAGGGATCGGAAAGTCTTTAATTAATCATTCCAGTGGCAGAGTGAATGTGCCAGTATGGGAAGAATTTCAGAACCTTGTATGTTCCTAAGTATCTTGTTCTGGGAAGAGATACAAATTGGACAGACAATTTCTTACTAATGACTCGAATATATAAAGTAGTGTAATTAGCAGGACTGCACAAAGTGCCTCAAGTAGTGATCTTAAATACCATGTACACTCGCAATGGACACTCTAAGTTCATTCACCCTAAGTTAGACATTGTGTCCACAACGCTGTTACTGTATCTGCAATTATCTCGATTACTTTGGATTAAAAGAATTAATTGCTTGAAACAAATAGATAAAAAGAATTCCTAAATAAAACCTAACACTTAAATAGATGTTATAGATGTGTTGACAGCATTGTGGTGGGTGCAGATAACTGGGCTTGCTCAGCCTTAATAGGGCTCATAAGGTCAAGCAAGAAGCAACTCCTAAATCTGACAGTATACAGAGGAATTTGCTGATGGGTTCATCTTTGACAGTTATTTCACAAATAACCTTTCAGTCTTTATTGATGATGTGCTATGGCAGAGACATTCCCCTGACAGACCAGAAGGGAAGCAGGCTTTAAATTGTGCAGCAATGCAGTTTGTTAACTCATCCGACAAACGAATGAAAGGGATTGCAGCCATTAGAAAGTGGGAAGTGAAGGAGGACTTTACTTCATTAGAAGCTTATGGGTTAACTTTGGTATATAAAGTATGCTTAGATGCAGGGACGTAACTACTGGGGTAGCAGTGGTAGTAGCTGCAAGAGAGCCTGGGACATTAGGGGGCCTGGCGATAGCAGCTACCACTGTGGGGGGTTTATAGGCTGTTACCTATTTACTTACTATTCCTGGTTTTTGTTCACGGCCACTGTCACTTTGCCTTCTGCAGAGGCCGCTGTGAGCAGGAGCCAGGATCGGTAAGTGATGCGACGGGCCCCATAAACACTATTATCATACTCGGGGGTCTTTTCAGCTGGAAAGGACTACCTACCATTATGTTTGCATATTGTCTGTAACCATCTCTATCTCAGAGTTATGATATTGGAGTTGGAGCTCCACAAGTTCCAGTGCTGTGTTCCCCTGGCATTCTAGATCCTGCAATGCAAGAACACTAACCCCTTCCCGACATGCGCCGTAATAGTACGGCGCATGTCGGGTCTGTAACTATGGCGACTGCCCAGGAGCTGGGCGGCCACCATAGCCGCTGGGTGTCTACTGCTTTAAGCAGTAGACAACCGTCTCTAATCCCCGGACCAATCGGAGGCATTAACCACTCCGGCGCCGCGGTCAAAGGCGCCAGAGGCGCCATTTTCCCGGAGGCACATGGGCGCCGCCATTTTGCCCGGGATCACCGGCTCCTGGAGCATGTTCCAGGGCCGACGTCCTGTTGCCATGACAGCTGGGAGCCTGTACAAGGCTCCCAGGCTTGTCTGCAAATCCTGCAAAGGATGATTTTTTGCAATGCATTGCAATGCATTAGCATTGTAATGCATTGCATTAGTGATCAGACCCCCTGGGGTTCAACACCCCTAGGGGGTCTAATAAATGCAAAAAAAAAAAAAAAAAAAGTAAAAAAAAAAATATAAAAAAAATATAAAAAGTATTAAAAGTTCAAATCACCCCCCTTTCCCTAGAACACATATAAAAGTAGTTAAAAACTGTGAAACATATACATGTTAGGTATCCCCGCGTCCGAAATCGCCCGCTCTACAAATCTATAAAAATATTTTTCCTGTTTTGATTCCGATAAAAATTTGAATAAAAAGTGATCAAAGCAATAACATTTCCCGAAAATGGTAGAACTAAAAAGTACACCCAGCCCCGCAAAAAAAGACGCCCTATGCATCCCCATACATGCACGTATAAAAAAGTTACGGCCGTCGGAATATGGCGACTTTTAGAAAAAAAAAATTTTAACACAGTTTTGGAATTTTTTTTAGGGGTCAAAATGTAAATAAAACCATATAAATTTGGTATCCCTGGAACCGTACCGAAACACAGAATATAGGGGACATGTCATTTTGGCTGCACAGTGAACGCCGTAAAAACAAAGCCCGTCAGAAAGTCGCAGAAATGCATTTTTTCTTCAAATCCACCCCATTCTGAATTTTTTTCCTGCTTCCCAGTACATTATATAGAATAATTAATGGTAGCATCACGAAGAAAAATTTGTCCCGCAAAAATTAAGACCTCATATGGCTCTGGGAGCGGAGAAATAAAAAAGTTATGGGGTTTAGAAGGAGGGGAGTCAAAAATGAAAAACGAAAATCAAAAAATGTCATCGGCGGGAAGGGGTTAAAATACTCATCTCTCATTATGATAAAAAAAATACTTCTTTTATATCAATGTGGCAGTTGTGAAAATATTGTGCTGCACAGACAGTAGGAAGAGTTAATTTCAATGAAACAGTTTCTGTCAACGTTCCGATCTATGATCTCCATCTGATTCTAAGATACATATTTGTATTTCTGCTGAACTATGATAGAGAAATAATGACATTTGACAGCCTATGGGAGTAAATAGGACTGATCTCCCACTTTAGTGTGTGCATGAGGCTCTAGTAATCAGTCATGTTACCAAGCTAATCTCACTTTCATGCTCGGTACCCACATGGCATATGGTGAAGCAGATGTTCTTGCTATTAATTATACCTCAGTTCCTCTTTTGGTTTCATGCTGTTAAACAATGTTTTCTGGGGTAACTACATAAGATCTCTTCAAGCTACACTGCACAAGTAAGTGAAGTGCAATATCTATACTGTGTATTATCTGTGTTATATATATGTCATATTACACCTTAACCTCACCAGGGCACGGATGAGTTGTCCTGATCCACTTGTTCTTGAGTTGTAGAGTGAGGGCATGACCTGTTTCAGATTTTCAATAAGTAGTTCAAAATGACTACACTTTGTCCTTTCTATAATCTGCATCTCAGATTTCTTTCAGTTCCATGCTTGGTAATAGACTGAGAGTGACGTGAGCACCCAGGTAGCCTTCAGCTCTACATAGCAATGAGAGAGTGCCAACAATTGTCTATTAATTTTCATCTAAACATGCATAGACTACATTATTACACTGTCTACCAATAAGTATTTGGACCCCCATGCAAATGAAGATCTCTGTGGTCATGATGTACGTCACGCCTTTCGCTGATAAATAAGAAACAGCATTGGCATTAGTTGCATGCAAGATGCCACAAAATACAGAGTTGTCCGATTTCGAGAAAGGAGTAATTGTGGGGTACCATAGAAATGGTCAATCCTTAAGGGACATAGCAAGCAAACTGAATTACCCAAAATTGACAGTGGCCTATGTGATTACAAAGTGGAAGGTGAGCGGTGATTGTCAGATTGTGCCCAGAGTTGGCAGACCCTCAAAACTGGGAGATAGAGACTGACGAGTGCTGGCCAGAGAAACCGCACCAAACCGATGGTTCACATACACCAGGAGTTTCACCAGGCATCCGGAAGTATTGTGTCCATCAATACCATCCATAAGGAAGCATCTGCTGGGGTCTACCAACTATTGTATAGGAATAAATGTTGTTTATATATTTTACCACAGGTATCCCAATACTTAGACAGTGTATCTATGCCAGGTAGTCTACTCTACTGGTCTGTCAGAGAACCAGAACAGAAAAATTTACTGTAGAAATAATGGACAAAGTCAAGGGGCCACATTGACTATAATGAGGCCCATCAGCACTTTATTCAACAGCAATTTGTAATTTGCGCTGGAAGGACACCTGGAACAGAGGTGAACTTAGCCATACTTGAATCGGACAAGTTAGCATATTTATTTCAGGAGAACAAGGAGATAAGTCAATGATCAGTTCTGGCAGCATTTACTTTCCAGATGAACAAATGATAGGTTATGTTGATATCTAATATGCCAGATCCTTCTTTCACCCAATAACAGATGTTGGTTGTTCTGCCTTTATACATATTAGATGGCTTGTTGATCCCACAGAATTTATATATTTAGACAGCATTTGTCTCATATGTATTGCTAGGTTTAGACTTTAAGACTTCTTACCACATATCCTAGTCAAAATACACATAGACTACATTCATAGCTTACATTTTAGTGATATATTTAGTGATATTTTATACTGTATTTATATTTGACTCTCCATTGAAATTTAATGAGAGCTTGTCAAGAGTAGCAGGGGCAGTCTCATTGGTCTCCTGTGTAACATTTTCTGCACAGTCAATCACAGCTAGCAGGTCAGTTAGCACAGAACCCCTTAGCCTTGGCATGTCACCCTGGGCATATGCATCATTTACATTATAAGTACATGTTACATTACAATCAACAAGCAATGTTACATGTCATTCAGATTCAGTACAATGGACAGTTCCACTGAGAGAGAAGGTTCCTCAGCCACATATCGGCACATTAAATGTTCAAATCATTCCCCAGTAGGAAATTAGTTTGAATATCTTCTGACACCCACAATTCTTTTAGCCTCCTCTCTACACATCAATCAAGATAAACCTGGGTCAAGGACAAAGCACGTTGGACTCTCCCAAAGTTTTTCCTGGAATTTTGCCCTCAGAAGTCAGAAGTTCAGGATGGACCAACGTTATCGCATCACTCATGTCTCTAAGCCCCCAAGTAAAAGTATTGCACACTGTAACAGACTGGAAGTTGCCATCAGGTTTCTCGTCCCAACCACAAACTAAACAATCCCCGGACAAAGGTGCAGCTGAAACTCAAATCAGGTGTGTGGTGTCAGCCTTTGGAGTTTCTGGTGATTATATTCCCATGGACCATGTTTCGTTATTGACTTTTGTGGAATATAACTATTTATAGACCCTATGGACCCACATATTCTTATGGATTACTAATTCCCATGGATACATAATGTTTGGGGCAATATGATTATGATTTCTAGATTATGTAGGTAATTGGATCATCATATACAGTATATATTATTTATTTATGCATTTGGATTATAAAGTATTTATGATTATTTATCTGTGTAGTTATCCTCCCATTTTCTGTTTATAGTTGTGGTCCCATACGAACATATTTAATGCCTCCATAAGTATCTGACATCCATGTTTTTTGTGCTGTTTGTCATATCCTATGAATTTTATTGATTTTTATTTTTTATACTTTAATTAAATATATTTTTATTTTTGTGCTTTGTGTGTTTTGCTCTATTTTTTCTATTGGTTGGTTATATGTTATTTATAGGTGCAGGCACACTAAGTGCATTCAAATTTTGAAGAGAAAAAAATCATTCCATTTTTGGATAGTAATTTTGTACTTTCCCATATATTGTGTTATTCTGTTGGTATTTCTACAAGTAGACGTCATATAGATCTCCTAGGTATAGGTAAATGTTGGCATATACATAGACATGCCTATTGTAAGGATTTTTCATCTTGCAGTGAGTATGTCTTCATAGCTGTTAATACATTGCAGCCTGTAGTTTTTTCTCATATACACATGGTTTTGTGTGTTATTATTTTTTTTTTTATTATTTATTTATATAGCACCATTAATTCCATGGTGCTTTACATTTGGGGGTTACATACAGTACACAGAATATACAGGTAGATATAATACTAACAGCGACCGACTGGCACAGTGGGGTAGAGGGCCCTGCCCGCGAGGGCTTACAATCTATGAGGGAAGGGGGTAGAGACAGAAGGAGAGGGGGAGACTGTACAGATAGCGGTGCGGTGATAGTGTTATTGGGGGTTGTAGGCCTTCCTGAATAGATGAGTCTTCAGCGCCTTCTTGAATCCTGTGATTGTGGGGTCAGTCTTATGTGTCGTGGTAAGGAGTTCCAGAGTATGGGGGATGCACAAGAGAAATCTTGGAGATGGTTGTGTGAGGAGCAGATGAGGGCAGAGCGGAGTATGAGGTCATTGGAGGATCTGAGGTTACGTGTGGGCAGGTAGCGGGAGATTAGGTCAGAGATATATGGAGGGGACAGGTTGTGGATGGCTTTGTATGTTAGCGTTAGTAGCTTGAACTCAATTCGCTGGGCTATAGGTAGCCAGTGGAGGGACTGGCAGAGGGGAGCAGCTGATGAAGATCGGGGGGTGAGGTGGATTAAGCGAGCAGCACAGTTTAGGGTGGACTGGAGGGGGGCGAGGGTGTTAGCTGGGAGTCCATGGAGAAGGGTGTTGCAGTAGTCTAGGCGGGAGATTATGAGGGCCTGGACGAGCATCTTGGTAGTTTCCTGGGTGAGGAAGGGGCGAATTCAGTGGATGTTCTTGAGCTGGAAGCAGCAGGAGGTGTTGAGGGCTTGAATATGTGGCTTGAAGGATAGTTCAGAGTCCAGGGTTACCCCAAGGCATCGGGCCTGTGGGACAGGGGTAATTGTGGTTCCATTAACTTTGATGGATGGGTCAGGTGGAGGGGCCATACAGGATGGGCTGAAGATGATGAACTCTGTTTTCTCCATGTTGAGTTTGAGAAAGCAGGAGGAGAGGAAGGAGGCTACGGCTGCTAAACAATCTGGAATTCTGGCCAGCAGGGAGGTAATGTCTGGTCCAGAGATGTAGATTTGGGTGTTGTCGGTATAGCAGTGGTACTGAAAGCCATGAGATTCTATGAGTTGGCCCAGGCCAAGGGTGTAGATGGAGAACAGGAGGGGTCCTAGGACGGAGCCCTGGGGGACACCTACAGAGAGAGGGCGAGGTGAGGAGGTGGTGTGCGAGTGGGAGATGCTGAATGTACGGTCGGTGAGGTATGAGGAGATCCAGGAATGGGCCAGGTCTGAGATACCAAGGGATGAGAGAATTTCTAACAGGAAGGAGTGGTCAACTGTGTCAAAGGCAGAGGAGAGGTCGAGGAGGAGGAGGACAGAGTAATGGCGCTTGGCTTTGGCGGTTAGCAGGTCATTGGTGACTTTTGTTAGGGCAGTTTCAGTGGAGTGCCGGGGTCTGAAGCCTGACTGAAGTCTGTCAAAGAGCAGGTTGGATGAGAAATAGGAGGAGAGTTCGGAGTGGACATGCTGCTCAAGAAGTTTTGAGGCGTACGGGAGCAGTGAGATGGGGCGATAGTTGGCAGGAGAGGACGGGTCGAGGGACGGTTTCTTAAGTATAGGAGTGACAGTGGCATGTTTGAAGGCTGAGGGGAAGGATCCATTGATTAGGGATAGATTGAAGAGATGGGTTAGGGCTGGAGTAATGACTTCAGCGAGTTTGGGGATGAAATGTGACTGAATCGGGTCGAGCAGGCAGGAGGTGAGGTGGGATTTGGAGATTAGGGAGGAGAGTTTTTTGTCAGTTATGGAGGAGAAACAGGTCAGGGATGAGGAACAGTAAGTAGTTGGGTAGAGGGGTTGTCGGGGGAGTAGGGTGAGACTGTCTCTGATGGTGTCAATTTTAGTTTTAAAGTAAGAGGCAAAGTCATCAGCTGAGATAAGTGATGTTTGAGGGGGGGCGGGAGGACGGAGGAGGGAGTTGAAGGTGGAGAAGAGCTGTTTGGGGTTGCAAGAGAGTAAAGATATGAGTGTGGTGAAGTAGACCTGCTTTGCAGAGGTGAGTGCGTTCTTAAATGAGAGCACTGCTTCTTTGTACCTGAGGAAATCCTCCTTGGAGTGGCTTTTCTTCCAGAGGCGTTCTGCAACCCGCGAGGCACGTCTCATTTTTTTATTCAAGTGAAAATAGATTTTGCTGCACACACTGTTTTGTGATCAAAGGAGTATAGAGATTTATTTTACAATATAGCTAACGCCTTTTGACACAATGCAAAATATTGGCATAGAAAGAAAGGCTAGATCAATTGGATATGACGTTTCGGTCCTTAGTAGAGATGAGCGAACAGTGTTCTATCGAACACATGTTCGATCGGATATCAGGCTGTTCGATGTGTTCGATTCGAATCGAACATCACGTGGCAAACTCCAAAAAAATTTGATTCCCCTCCCACCTTCCCTGGCGCTTTTTTTGCACCAATAACAGCGCAGGGGAGGTGGGACAGGAACTACGACACCGGAGGCATCGAAAAAAATCGGAAAAAGTCATTGGCTGCCGAAATCAGGTGACCTCCATTTTAGATAAATAGTGGATTTCAAATCCGGGTCATATGAGAATGTGAACTTTGTGACTAAGAGACAGGGATAGCTGTACAGGCAGGGATAGCTAGGGATAACCTTTATTTAGGTAGGAATGTTATTAAAAATAACTTTTTGGGGCTCTATCGGGTGTGTAATTGTGATTTTTGTGACATAAACTTTTTCCAATAGGAATGCATTGGACAGCGCTGATTGGCCAGAGTACGGAACTCGACCAATCAGCGCTGGCTCTGCTGGAGGAGGCGGAGTCTAAGATCGCTCCACACCAGTCTCCATTCAGGTCCGACCTTAGACTCCGCCTCCTCCGGCAGAGCCAGCGCTGATTGGCCGAAGGCTGGCCAATGCATTCCTATGCGAATGCAGAGACTTAGCAGTGCTGAGCCAGTTCTGCTCAACTACACATCTGATGTACACTCGGCTCTGCTACATCTGATGCACACTCGGCTCTGCTACATCAGATGATGTACATCTGATGTAGCAGAGCCGAGGGTGCACTAGAACCCCTGTGCAAACTCAGTTCACGCTAATAGAATGCATTGGCCAGTGCTGATTGGCCAATGCATTCTATTAGCCCGATGAAGTAGAGCTGAATCTGTGTGCTAAGCACACACATTCAGCTCTACTTCATCGGGCTAATAGAATGCATTGGCCAGCTCTGATTGGCCAGAGTACGGAACTCGACCAATCAGCGCTGGCTCTGCTGGAGGAGGCGGAGTCTAAGATCGCTCCACACCAGTCTCCATTCAGGTCCGACCTTAGACTCCGCCTCCTCCGGCAGAGCCAGCGCTGATTGGCCGAAGGTTGGCCAATGCATTCCTATGCGAATGCAGAGACTTAGCAGTGCTGAGCCAGTTCTGCTCAACTACACATCTGATGCACACTCGGCTCTGCTACATCTGATGCACACTCGGCTCTGCTACATCAGATGATGTACATCTGATGTAGCAGAGCCGAGGGTGCACTAGAACCCCTGTGCAAACTCAGCTCACGCTAATAGAATGCATTGGCCAGCGCTGATTGGCCAATGCATTCTATTAGCCCGATGAAGTAGAGCTGAATGTGTGTGCTAAGCACACACATTCAGCTCTACTTCATCGGGCTAATAGAATGCATTGGCCAGCGCTGATTGGCTAGAGTATGGAATTCGACCAATCAGGCGGAGTCTAAGATCGCTCCACACCAGTCTCCATTCAGGTCCGACCTTAGACTCCGCCTCCTCCGGCAGAGCCAGCGCTGATTGGTCGAATTCCGTACTCTGGCCAATCAGTGCTGGCCAATGCATTCTATTAGCCCGATGTAAGACATGTAAGATTGATCTGGCTTACTTCTGTTCTCTATTCTTTTATTTTAATTCCTTTGTCTTTTGTTATATAGTTCTCTGTTGTTACTTCTTGGCAAATTTATGTTTATGTACTCTGCTTGTACTATGACGCTATATTTGACCATATCTGACATGTCATTGATTTATACCTGTGTTTATTGCTCCTAGATCGCGTCTGATGAAGGTCTAAGGACTGAAACGTCATATCCAATTGATCTAGCCTGTCTTTCTATGCCAATATTTTGCATTGTGTCAAAAGGCGTTAACTATATTGTAAAATAAATCTCTATATTCCTTTGATCACAAAACAGTGTGTGCAGCAAAATCTATTTTCACTAGTATATTTGGGTCGAAGGACCTTTTTTCGCTAGCACCACATATAATTTTAGAGTGTGCGGTACCATTGACTTTTTTGCTATCAGTTTTTTAGTCAGGTCAGTGTGCCAGGGTTGTCTATTGATCGGTTGGGCTCTGGTGTATGTGTAGGGGGCTACAGAATCAAGGGCTGAGGTAATGGTGGTATTATAGAAGGCAGCAGCGGCATCTGTGTCCTGGAGTGAGGAGATGTCAGTGAGTGGTAGGAGAGAGTCTGAGAGGGTGCAGGTGTCAAGGCGGTTGAGGTTCCTGCGGGAGCGTGTTGGTTTAGAGGTTGGGGTGTCTATTGGAGAGGAGAGGGCAGAGAATGTCAGCAGGTTGTGGTCCGAGAGCGTGGATGGAGAGTTAGAGAGGTTGCATATGGAGCAGAGGCGGGTGAATATTAGGTCTAGTGTGCCCCCCTTTATGTGGGTGGCAGAGGAGGACCATTGGGAGAGACCAAAGGAGGCGGTGAGGGACAGGAGACTGGAGGCAGAAGGGTGGTCTGTGTTAATGGGGATGTTGAAGTCACCCATGATGATGGTGGGGGTGTCTGTGGAGAGGAAGTGTGAGCCAGGTGGTGAAGTGGTCGATAAAGGCAGCGGTAGGTCCCGGTGGTCGATATATGACGGCCAGTTGGAGGTTGGAGGGTGAGTAGATATGAACAGAGTGCACTTCAAAGGATGGGGGGTGAGGGCAGGTAGTGCCTGGATAGGGGCAAATGAGCACTTGTCTGACAGGAGGATGCCTACACCTCCACCAGGTTTGTTGTTGGGGCGGGGGGTATGTGAGAAGTGCAGACCTCCATAGGAGAGGGCGGCGGGGGAGGCTGTGTCTGAGGGTGTCAGCCATGTTTCTGTGAGACAGAGAAATGTAAGTTTGTTAAGAATAAAAAGGTCGTGGATGTAGGCAAGTTTATTACATACGGAGTGGGCATTCCATAGTGCACCAGGGAGGGCAGGGGGAGGCGTAGGAGTGAGTGTGATTGGTTTGAGATTTCGGAGGTTCCATGTGCTAGCGCCATGTGTGGGGATTTGCTGGGGAGGTCCAGGGTTAGGAGATATGTCACCAGAAGTAAGGAGGAGCAGGGAGAGTGACAGCAGGTGCAGGTAGGAGAGGCTGTGGGGGGGTTGTATGTGTCTGGGGCGGAAAGCCTGCAGGTTTGTGAGGAGCTGTGCAGAGAAAGTTATATGGTGGGGTAGGAGAGAGGGAAAGATGAGGATTTCTTTACTGACAAGGCTGGTTTGGGGTGGAAAAGTGGTTTTTACAAGGAGTGGGAGAACAACAGTGATTAAAATGAGAAGCATTTCTCTGTGTGTTCTGTATGGAAGAGTACATAGGAGTGGTCAGGTACTGGATATAGCTTCCGTTTTCAGGGCAGACCCAGGAGCTGGTGTAATGTTGGAACACATTGTATATACCTACACATTATTGGCCACATTTTGTGGGTTGCTAAGATGGGCAGGAAAGAAGACAGCTGGGTGTGGTCCTCTCTGTAATCTATGTTGTATATTGATGTTGTATATTGATATAATGTATATAGCTTTGTCACATCTATGTTGTTAGTAAGGTATTTTTATATATGAATTATCTGCAAGGGTTGGACGTTACGCCAATGAATGACGGACTGGAGGGTGTTCATATTGGAAATAGCACATAGTTACATAGTAGATGAGGTTGGATAAAGACATCAATCCATCAAGTCCAACCTATAACCCTACAATCCCTACAGTGTTGATCCAGGGGAAGGCAAAAAAACCAAAAAAACCATGAGGCTCATGCCAATTGCCCCAATTCAGGGAAAAAATTCCTTCCACATAGTAAGCAGGTTGTGTAAAAACCAAGGGAACAGCCTAAGAACAGAAGAAAGGAATGAAATATAGATAAGCCCAACCTACCCATTTTATATTATCCCTAACAAATAAGTGTGACTTACCTTCCATTTTTCCTGTTTGATTTTATACTTAAAAGTATGCTGCATGGCCAAACATTTCATTACAACTGCTACGCTCCACACTTGTTGGGTCCGAACAATATTCACCTTTCCATGGTTCCGCTGCTGCATCTGGTCTTCTTTCCCTTCTTTCCCGGGTGTCTGTTAAACTTGAACTCGAAATGTTTGGAAAATGTATTTCTGTTTATGTGTGTCCGCTCTGTAGGCGATGGGGGAAGCTGTGAATTGAAGCTTTTCAAGGTTTTTGTTAGCAATAGAATTAGTTTCATGAGAAATTGCATGGGTTAACTAAACTGAAGATTAGTAAGGTCTGGTGACATGTGTATAGGTAAGAGTCATCATTAAAAGTAATATACTTCAATATCATTCTTTTCAGATCCAGCCCCTTTGAAATCTATTACTCCCTTACAAATTCCAGTAAATTAGTACAGTACATAGCAATGTCATTTCATAAAGATATATATAGAGGCAAATCATTTAGAAACTCCTACTCGGAATATAAATGAGTCATGAAATAGCACTTAAGAAAATGTTCTGTTTTATGTATCTTAGTCACAGTAGGTGTGCAGAAATATATTAATATCATCCTTGCAAAGATTTTATTTATTCTCAATGTGTTTTAAATTAATGCATCATTAAAGTGTTGGATTTTAGAGTAATATACTGTATTTATTAGGTATTTTTTTAATACACCTAGTAAGTGTGATTTCACTTTTAGTAACATGAGAGGTTTAAAGGGGTTGTCTGGGAAGAAATAAAAAAATAATCCCTAAGGGCTCGTTCACATCTGCGTTGTAGGGTCCTTATTGCAGGTTTCCGTTTCCTGCATAAAACAGATGCAGGAGACGGAAGCCTGCAGGAGACTTTTTCACCCATTCATTTGAATGGGTGAGAAAGCTGTCCGGCCGTGCGCGGCAGTGAGCGTTTTGCGCTCTCCGCCGCGAAACCGGGTTTTATAATCCGGACACAGAGTCGGACATGCACTACTCTGTGTCCGGATAAAAAAATCCGGTTTCGCGGCGGAGAGCCTAAAACGCTCACCGCCGCGCACGGCCGGACCCAGTCTATGGTTTCCGTCTTCTGCCATGCAGAAGACGGAAACCATAGTACGGAGACCCTGAACGCAGGTGTGAACCCAGCGTAAGGCACATTTTCTGATAATCCGGTGACTTTCTGTTTCCCAATTTCCGAAACAGAACGTCACCATTACGTGCCCCCAACCTCATCATAGTTACGTGTCTTTCTTTCTGGGAATGGCTCCTCCCCTCTTCCTCCTTGCAAGAACTTGCATAGTCTAGTGGTGCCTGCGACTCATGCACAATAGAGATAACACTCCATCTCTACCAAGTAGGCATCAGAGGCGCTTCTGATCTGTGTTCGCACAGCAGGGATAGCTTTCCAAGAGAAATAATAGTAGCTAGGTATCTTCCATTGAGAGTGAGTACATGCCTTTAGTTGGCGATATGTAGTAGAATCCACCAGGAAGCATGGCAGTGACTGTACCACCAGCAGCTTGTCCAGGTGTGAGTTAAAGAGGACCTTTCATCAAATTAGGCACAGGCAGTTCTATATACTGCTGGAAAGCTGACAGTGCGCTGAATTCAGCGCACTGTCGGCTTTCCCAATCTGTGCCCTGGGTAAAGCGCTATAGTCAGAAGAGCGTTTCTGACAGTTAGCCAGGGATGCCCTTCTGCCCAGCAGCACCTATCGCGCTGTACTGTGGAGCGGGAGGAACTCCCCCCTCCCTCTCCTGATAATACTCGTCTATGGAAGAGCTGTGTGAGCAGAGGAAGGGGGTGTTCCTCCCCGCTCACACTCTACAGTGCGACAGGCGCTGCTGGGCAGAAGGGCGTCCCTGGCTAACTGTCAGAAACGCCCTTCTGACTATATAGCACTACGGTACTGGGACCGATAGCGCTTTACCCGGGGCACAGATCGGGAAAGCTGACAGTGCGCTGAATTCAGCACACTGTCAGCTTTCCAGCAGTATATAGAACTGCCTGTGCCCAATCTGATGAAAGGTCCACGTTAAGTTGTGCAACCGTCGGATAGATGCATGTTGTTGTTTCCTGGATACAAATTCC
The DNA here is from genome assembly GCF_031893055.1 of Leptodactylus fuscus. Classification (NCBI taxonomy): domain Eukaryota; kingdom Metazoa; phylum Chordata; class Amphibia; order Anura; family Leptodactylidae; genus Leptodactylus; species Leptodactylus fuscus. Next base: position 45,302,771 of record NC_134267.1, read on the forward strand.
CTTATGGATGACTGACAGTGTGGAAAAGACGTGGTAGGAGACACAGTTGGTGATGATAATGATAAAGATGACCATGTGCTAGGTGTAGATGTGACCTGCCAACAAGTAAGATCATGTGGAGAAAGATGTGTAGAACAATCTCGCTCACTTCTCACTAACACTGCCAAGTCTATTTTGACAAATAAAATACTGTAGTGATTCCTTTTCTTGTGAATATGTAGAGATGTTGTTCCTAAATATGTTCCTTCAAGGCCATGGCTAAGTTTCTGTTTGCATATCTTGAACATCTCTATGATTTATCGTTTAGCAAAGTACAAAAAAATTCCAACACAAGAGATGACCATGGAAACATGTCTACCACTAAAATGATCAATCCCACTTCTCCACCCTACAAGCTGCCCCAAGGTAAGCCCCAGGAATACTTTTTGGATTTTGGATCTGTGCAATAGTCTTCATCTGATGTCACATTGTCTCCCTGATCGAGTTGCCAGGTCCTATCCACAAAAGACTCCTCATTGGCAATGTCAATGTCATCATCATTTTTCCCACTTTTTTATGAAACATCATGGCCATGTACACCCTTAGGATTGCCAGCTCCAGATTTTGCCCTAGCTCACCTCCCAGAAACATTACAAATGTAAAGCACCATGGAATTAATGGCGCTATATAAATAAACAATAATAATAGTGCCACACTTCCTGCCACTACTACCTCCAACACCAACAGTCATTATGTCTTCCCCCTCTGCTTGCCCACAATTCTGACTGTTTTCATCAAACTCATCAAAAGAGGATGAATACTGCTCTGATGAGGAGAAATAGATTTCTCAGCAGGTGCCACATTGCTGCCAGGGATCTGTGTCAGTGAATAATGTAAAGGAGACATGGGTGACAGTCCAGAAAGGTCCTGCCATAAATTACATGTTATGTAGGATAAAGAAGAACACACAGGAGCCTAACCAAAGATGCCATCACTCTCAGATGTAATATCTTCCTGTGACTGAGATGAGTGAGCTGAGAAATCAAAAGCTTCATCTTCATTCTCAGGAATCACAACAACCCTGTGGCTACTGGCAGTGCTACCCATAATAGAAGTAGTGTTGCTGTTGTCACCCACATTCTTATTGTTAGTTTTACTTGCATGTGTGTTTCTTCATCCATCTCTTTTTACCTGTCCTCTGGTTGTTTTTTTCCAGTCATTTTTTTAATGCACACACTGCTTAATTATAGTGATTGGAAACAACACTGGCAATGCGTGTATATTTTTTTATTACATTTTTTTTTTTTTTGATTAACACAAACTAGACTTGTTGGATGAACAACAAGAAACTGCTTAAATAACAGTTCTTTTTTCATATTTGCGAAATCCTATTCTTTGCTGTTATAACAGCAGTTGCTATGAAGTGAAAAAAGTTTAACCGTTGCCCAAAAAAACCTTAAAAGAGGATTTTTCACTAGATTGTTTTGTCAGTAAAAAGTATGTTTAACGTCTGGGTATACAGATGAAACTGCTCTATTGCACAACAGACCAAGTAAAAATATTGGCAATGATGGGGTTAACTGTCCTGTCTGTGTGTCTGTAATCCAGGAATTCTGTATTAGAGCAGAAATACAGCAGTCTAAAGCTCAAACAGCAGCTGCTGCAGCAGCAGATATTAATTCCTATTTATTGATTTCTATTACTTATTTATGTAATTGGTTGAATCTGACTATATTATTGCTAGAGATGAGCGAACAGTGTTCTATCGAACACATGTTCGATCGGATATCAGGGTGTTCGCCATGTTCGAATCGAATCGAACACCACGTGGTAAAGTGCGCCAAAATTCGATTCCCCTCCCACCTTCCCTGGCGCCTTTTTTGCACCAATAACAGCGCAGGGGAGGTGGGACAGGAACTACGACACTGGGGGCATTGAAAAAAATTGGAAAAAGTCATTGGCTGCCGAAATCAGGTGACCTCCATTTTAGACGAATAGTGGATTTCAAATCCGGGTCATATGAGAATGTGAACTTTGTGACTATGAGACAGGGATAGCTGTACAGGCAGGGATAGCTAGGGATAACCTTTATTTAGGGGGGAATGTTATTAAAAATAACTTTTTGGGGCTCTATCGGGTGTGTAATTGTGATTTTTGTGAGATAAACTTTTTCCCATAGGGATGCATTGGCCAGCGCTGATTGGCCGAATTCCGTACTCTGGCCAATCAGTGCTGGCCAATGCATTCTATTAGCTTGATGAAGCAGAGTGTGCACAAGGGTTCAAGCGCACCCTCGGCTCTGATGTAGCAGAGCCGAGGCTGCACAAGGGTTCAAGCGCACCCTCGGCTCTGATGTAGGAGAGCCGAGGGTGCACTTGAACCCTTGTGCACCCTCAGCTCTGCTACATCAGAGCCGAGGGTGCGCTTGAACCCTTGTGCACACTCTGCTTCATCAAGCTAATAGAATGCATTGGCCAGCGCTGATTGGCCAATGTATTCTATTAGCCTGATGAAGTAGAGCTGAATGTGTGTGCTAAGCACACACATTCAGCTCTACTTCATCGGGCTAATAGAATGCATTGGCCAGCGCTGATTGGCCAGAGTACGGAACTCGACCAATCAGCGCTGGCTCTGCTGGAGGAGGCGGAGTCTAAGATCGCTCCACACCAGTCTCCATTCAGGTCCGACCTTAGACTCCGCCTCCTCCGGCAGAGCCAGCGCTGATTGGCCGAATTCCGTACTCTGGCCAATCAGCACTGGCTAATGCATTGTATTGGCTTGATGAAGCAGTGCTGAATGTGTGTGCTTAGCACACACATTCAGCTCTACTTCATCGGGCTAATAGAATGCATTGGCCAGCGCTGATTGGCCGAATTCCGTACTCTGGCCAATCAGCACTGGCTAATGCATTGTATTGGCTTGATGAAGCAGTGCTGAATGTGTGTGCTTAGCACACACATTCAGCTCTACTTCATCGGGCTAATAGAATGCATTGGCCAATCAGCGCTGGCCAATGCATTCTATTAGCGTGAACTGAGTTTGCACAGGGGTTCTAGTGCACCCTCGGCTCTGCTACATCAGATTGCTACATCTGATGTAGCAGTGCCGAGTGTGCATCAGATGTGTAGTTGAGCAAAACTGACTCAGCACTGCTAAGTCTGCATTCGCATAGGAATGCATTGGCCAGCCTTCGGCCAATCAGCGCTGGCTCTGCCGGAGGAGGCGGAGTCTAAGGTCGGACCTGAATGGAGACTGGTGTGGAGCGATCTTAGACTCCGCCTCCTCCAGCAGAGCCAGCGCTGATTGGCCGAATTCCGTACTCTGGCCAATCAGCACTGGCTAATGCATTGTATTGGCTTGATGAAGCAGTGCTGAATGTGTGTGCTTAGCACACACATTCAGCTCTACTTCATCGGGCTAATAGAATGCATTGGCCAGCGCTGATTGGCCGAATTCCGTACTCTGGCCAATCAGCACTGGCTAATGCATTGTATTGGCTTGATGAAGCAGTGCTGAATGTGTGTGCTTAGCACACACATTCAGCTCTACTTCATCGGGCTAATAGAATGCATTGGCCAATCAGCGCTGGCCAATGCATTCTATTAGCGTGAACTGAGTTTGCACAGGGGTTCTAGTGCACCCTCGGCTCTGCTACATCAGATTGCTACATCTGATGTAGCAGTGCCGAGTGTGCATCAGATGTGTAGTTGAGCAAAACTGACTCAGCACTGCTAAGTCTGCATTCGCATAGGAATGCATTGGCCAGCCTTCGGCCAATCAGCGCTGGCTCTGCCGGAGGAGGCGGAGTCTAAGGTCGGACCTGAATGGAGACTGGTGTGGAGCTATCTTAGACTCCGCCTCCTCCAGCAGAGCCAGCGCTGATTGGTCGAGTTCCGTACTCTGGCCAATCAGCACTGGCCAATGCATTTCTATGGGGAAAAGTTAGCTTGCGAAAATCGCAAACTGACAGGGATTTCCATGAAATAAAGTGACTTTTATGCCCCCAGACATGCTTCCCCTGCTGTCCCAGTGTCATTCCAGGGTGTTGGTATCATTTCCTGGGGTGTCATAGTGGACTTGGTGACCCTCCAGACACGAATTTGGGTTTCCCCCTTAACGAGTTTATGTTCCCCATAGACTATAATGGGGTTCGAAACCCATTCGAACACTCGAACAGTGAGCGGCTGTTCGAATCGAATTTCGAACCTCGAACATTTTAGTGTTCGCTCATCTCTAATTATTGCTTGTAAGCTTCTCAGAACTTCCCTCTTCTTCCATTTGCAGAACATTTTATTTAATTGACTCTACTATAGACTCTCCCTGTTTTCTACCCTTATTACTATTTTTGGTGTACCCTTCTTGTTTCCCCCCTTTCACTGTTGATGAGATATGTCCTCCATATTGAGCTCACCCACTCTTGAGTCCCCTCATTGAATGTGCAGCCTCTCAGTACTGTCAGACCGAATCTTGTGGATGCATATAGAGTGAAGCGTGACATCCTAGTGTCCACACGGAGCAAAAACATAATATTGCAGGGGCCACATGGTGGCTCAGTGGTTAGCACTGCAGCCTTGCAGCACTGGGTCCTGGTGTTCAAATCCCACCAAGGGCAAAAAACCATCTGCAAGGAGTTTGTATGTTCTCCCCGTGTTTGCATGGATTTCCATCCCGCATTCCAAAGACATACTGATAGGGAAAAATGTACATTGTGGGGCTCACAATCTACATTTTAAAAAAAATGAAAAAAACCCAAACATGATACGGCAGCTAAATACACTAAAGTGCGCCTTTGTTAATTTCAACAAGGCTGAACAAATTTGTATGGGCTTATTCAACAAAAAAATCAGGCCGCTTGAGGGGTATCCTCCCCCCTCTCTCCACGCAAAGCAAGCATCCTGCAAACCTCTCTGAATTCTGTTTTCAGATGAGTCATTTGTACCACAAAAGAATCATCTTCACAAAAATTCAGGGACAGGGTTCATTGTACTGCAATTTTATTCAAATAATTATTTGGTTGCGGTTATAGTTTCTATTATATGTCTTTTATCTGGGGTCAACATTGTTACATTTATTGCATGGCACACTGAGTATTTTATTTTACTTTATTTTATTTTTTTTTAAATTAGCTTTCCATACAAAAAATGATGCAGACCACCGCTCTACATTGTCACTGATGCTTTTCAAGCTGCAGTAATGTAGATTTATACTCTATGACATTTTGGATCTTTATAAAGCTGCGTGATATTTATCAGCAAAATTTCTTAGCTGAGTCATCTTTTGCAACAGCACATCTGAACATATTTTCTTGATACGGCGTTAAAATCTAAAACAAAAATAGATTATAAATCAGGCAATGGTAACTTGACCAATAGAGACATCTTAAAGTGGCTATGTTGCAATGACAGCACAATCCATGGCAGCCCTTTTCTAATGTCAAACAAGCCCTAGAAAATATAAAATAAATATTTAATATATATATATATATATATAAAATATTATTACTAGCCTCTGCCCGCGACTTCGTCTGCGGGTTGTTGGAGTGGATGATCCGCCTATATTCAGAAAATTGCTGTTGTCGATGGTTAACCTGCTTCAGCGTTTTGGCAGCTCTTAAGCTGTCCTGCTGCTGAACTTGTTCCTCACACCGTTCCTGTGATTGTTATGGCATCTCAGCAGCTCGCTGGGTGCCATATAATGAGCGTGTTGTTGGCGTTGATGATCCACCTGCTCCGGCATTTTGACAGCTGTCAAGCTGGCCTGTCGCTGAACGTGTTTCTCGCGCTGTGTCCGGGATTGTTCCATCATCTCAGCAGCTCACTGGGAAGCCATATAATGAGCGTGTTGTTGGCACTGATGATCCGCCTGCTCCAGCATTTTGGCAGCTTTCAAGTTGGCCTGACACTGAAGTTGTTCTTCACACCGTGTCTGTAATTGTTCCGGCATCTCAGCAGCTCACTGGGATGCCATATAATGCATGTGTTGTTGGCATCGATGATCACCCTCAGCTCCGCTTGAGGAGAACTGTGTGACTTCTGGCTACCTTCATAGCTCTTGTTGTTTTCAACTAATCGAGGTTACAATCTATCTGTGTGCCGATTTTCATTCAAATCCGTTCAGCCGTTTTTGCGTGATTGAAGATCAAACATCCAAACTTTCACATTTATAATATTAGTAGGATTTAAAATAAAGTAGTACAAAAGTTAATATTATCAGGTATATATTTTATTAGCAATAGAGATGAGCGAACACTAAAGTGTTCGAGGTTCGAAGTCCGATTCGAACAGCCGCACATTGTTCGACTGTTCGAACGGGTTTCGAACCCCATTATAGTCTATGGGGGGAAATGCTCGTTTCAGGGGTACGCAACATTCGATCAAATTCTACTTACCAAGTCCATAAGTAAGCGGCCATTTTCTTGTAGCGCGGGCATGCGCAGTCGGCTCTGCCCAGGCCCGATGCCTAAGCAGAGTGAATGAAGAGCCGGAAGAGGACGCGGGAACGCTGCGCAGGGAGAAGACTTCTAAAGGTAAGAGAAGAACCAGCGTTGACTGGCACTGTATAGCATTCTGCCAATCAACGCTGGTTCTGCATCGAATCTTAACTTCGAACAGCTAGTAGTATTTGATCAAGTACGAGTATTTCGAATACCTACTCGATTGAATACCTAGTCGATCGAATACTACTCGCTCATCTCTAATTAGCAACAAGACAATAAGTATATACACCAGACCATGCTTGATCTAGAGACCTGCAGTATGTGACCACTAGATAAATCAGATTCTTATAATCATTTCTTTTCAGAACGTAAATAGCTATACACCAGTATCTGAGCAAAACAGATATAAAACTAAGTGGATAAAGAGGATTAATTTTGGACAAGAGGGTCATATAGTAATCTTTTTCACAAGAATATTGATTTTCCTGACTATACAGTAGCTGGTGTTGCTAATAAATGGGGTGACATTAAATACACCCACAGGATTGAATAATCATCTGGCTTTAAAGATATGCAAAGTTTGTTTGGATGCTCTGAATATCATTAGTTTATCTTATTAAAGCTACATGTAATCTATTCAATGCCACTAAAGCACAGACAATAGGAAAGGACATAGCACAGATGACTTTCATCTTCAAGTGGTAAGTAATTGGAATGGTGGGAAGCTGAGCGCAGTGTAATACCATTATCATTTTGTTTGGAAATTCATTATGCATAATGGCTGTCATTTAAAGTTTTCAATTTCATAGTAAATGTAAAGTCTTGTATCATCACTTGATGAGAATAGTCATATATAATGGAATCTATGTTTAACACAAGGTTTTATCGGCACAATGCTTTTTGAGGCTTTATAATAGCAAAAACAAAATTAAAAATTTAGATTGAAGTCTCATTCGTATGTCCACATCCGCAGAAGGATGAGGTCCATGCTGCTCATTTGTGGATGCTATGCTGTTCAGGGTTATTCTGCTTTTCACTAATGTGAACAGAAGATTATCTTTATTTTTGTTTCATTAAATGTGGAAGAAAGAGGAAATGTTTCCACAATGTTTTTGCAGACCTATAATCTGTGAAAAAACACTGGAGTCTAAATAAAGACATTGCAATGAATGGGTATGTCATATGTCATGTGAAATGCAGAAATCTGATTAAGGCCTTATAATAAACTCTGTAATGTTCAGTTTATTTTTTTTCTTTCTGTACGTTTATTTTGCAAAAACCTCAAAATAAAATAAGCCTTAACTTCAGGCAAAACAATAACAGAAATCCTGCTAGTCTGAGCTACTAACTATACAGAGAGCACCCTAAGGGGTAGTTGACAGAGTAAACTGGCATGTATTTTGACATGTATTTTGGCGTGTTTTTTTTTTACACGTGTAAAAAAATGTCATTGAAGTCAATGGGAGTCTTAATTTAGATGTATAAAATTACACACCAAAATACACACCAGTTTACTCCATGTGAACTACCCCTAACTGTACGTGTGGCTTGCTTCAGCCACATGGTCAACACACAAGGCAAAAACAATGGCTGCTATATGCGCTGGACTTTCATCAGTTTTCAGAGCATTGAGACAGAACCCAACTGTTACGGACCCCAAAAATACAGCTGTGTGAATAGGGAGTTACGGAGCTTTCAATTATACAAACTACTTCAATCTGCACCACGTTGGCCTCCCACACAGTACAATCTGCCCCATAGTCGCCCCCCACACAGTACAATCTGCCCCACAGTGACCCCCCACACAATTCAATGTGCTCCATGTGGCCCCAAAAATAGTATAATGTGCTCCATGGTGGCCCCCAGACCGTACAATGTGTTCCACAGTGGCCCCCACGTAGTATAATGAGCTCCATAGTGGCCCTTACACAGTATAATATGCTTCTGTACTTCCACAAAGAGCAGCCAGATAACCTCCTTCCACCGCAAAGCAGGTGCTGATGAATGATGTCATTGTACCTGCGTCGGGGTAGAGGGACAGTCTTCTGTCATTGTAAGCTATGGACCCATGGCCTACACAGACAGTTTTCAGGTGTATGAGCTTTTACCTTTGTGTTTTGCTAGTCGATCTGGGACAGCGGTCTTGGATTCTCCATTAGCGAGTGATCCAGGAGACATATTGGGGAGACTGCGTGCGTGCCAACAGAGAGGGCTCTGAGTGTCCCCTCGGACATGTGTGCCATAAGTTTGCCATCACAGCTCTAGAGACTATTCATAGTAGAGTGGTTTTCCACTCAGAAATAAGAGAAGGATACAGGCAGTCTCAGGGTATGTTCACACGTGTGAACATTCCACGCGGCTGGCCGCGATGGGATGCCGGTGCAATGCATCACCACCTCAAGTCTGTAGCATTTTATCGCAGCATCTCATCTTTACCTCAACAATTCAGATTCTCACTTGTGCTGGTCATAACTCCGCCCTCACAGTCATATCTGTTTGGCATCAAGGTCCTGGCGGTAACAAAGTCTAGTCACAACTGCACACCGCCACCTACCATTATTAATCCCAGTATCTCTGGTCTGGCACTCTTCTTTACTCTCCAACTCAAGCTGCAGCTTCATTGTTCCTCTGTTGCCCTTTGTAAACTCTAGGCTGATACACATTAAGGATATGTTTACATATGTTTTTAAAGCAGATTATTTTGAAACTATTTCTCAAACCTGTGTGAATTTTTGACATAATGGAAGTTTCAGGTGATATCTACCTGAAGATGGAGCAAGACATTTCTCCTTCTACTTGCTGAAAAAATCTGCCACTGCCTCTCATTGAAATAAATGGTAAGCAAATTTTCGGTGTGTTTGAGTCAGATTTTGAGATGAAAAAACCTGAAAATCTGCTCCAAAAAAACTCTGTGTGAACCACTCAGTCAACAGGACACATAGGGATAGGATTTCAGGAGGGACCGGTTAGAAGCTCAGAATGAGAATGAATGCACATCGCCATACAATTAGAGAACAGAGAATGGACCTTCCCATACCAAAACATTTCTGCAATGAAGATCATAATATCACCAATGACATGAAAATTTTGATTTCAAGAGGGAATTTTAAATCAAGGAAACAGCTACTGATTCATGAATATAAGAGCATGGCCCTATTTAACACTCTGGAGAATGGAATGAATGTCTCATATGGGTTCATGTCATGCTATAGAAATCACTGAACTAAGACAGCCATAAAAATAAGAACCTGGGACCTATCCTTATGTGTCCTGTTGTACATAAATATGCAGCCTTCAGAAATTGCTCTTAGTTATATCTGAAGAAGAAGCCAAAGAGCTTCGAAACGTTATAATCTGTCATCATTATGAGTTAGCCATGAAAAAAGGTATCATCTACCGAAGACTCTCAAGTTTTTTGCTTTTTATATCTAATAATGGCACAGTAAGCTGCTCATAACAACATCCATCTGTGTGTACGACCCCTACTGGGGAAAAAAAATCTTCTCAAAAAAACTGTATTTTATATTTTTTAAAAATTCCATAGAAAGTTACACATATACATTTTGCCTAAAATATATTCATTCTTTCTGCGTGCAAAAAGGGATTATAAGAAAAGTTTATTAAATTATTCTAAGCGCATAAACAATTTAAGCGTGGACTATGCATATAACGCGAATGCTTGCATGACCATTGTGCACATAAGTCTCTATGGAACAGAGCACAAGAGGAAGACTAGTAAATGTTTTACAATATGTTATGGACACAGCTATGATTTAACATTATTCCACAAGACTTCCCAGTTGTTTTGTATTAATTAAGTTATACAAAAGCAAAATGAGCCCTAATGTGACACACAGTAATACGTATAGAACACTATAAGCTACCTACATTGAAATGAAGGTGATCTCCCTATAGACTACCAATGCTTGTCTGAAAATTCTAATTTCAACTTGCAAAGCTTAGCCTAAAATGTATTCCTCGTTTGTGAAGGACTGTAATTACTGCCTGGATACGTAGATGTATTTTATATTTTTAATGTATGTAATGGTGTGGTTCATACTCTTAAGCTACATTCGCACAACAGAGAATAATGGTAGCATTAAATTCAATGTCAGTGAATGGGGGCTATTCACATAATAATTATTTCAACTCCCTGCTGTGATGGATTGTCAAAATTTATGTCATGTCCTATTTTATATAGATCCCTCCATTCATCGATGTATGGTGGATCCTTGAAAATGAGTGCCACTTGGATACAAGATGGCCGTGAAATGGACGAATTTCACGACTGTTTTGCACCATGCTCGTCTCTGTCATGAATGTAGCCTTTAACCTGCATTTTTGTAATGCCAGTGTATGAAAAATGCATCAACTTTTTTCCCCATTTCCTATTCTTTTCAGTGTCTCTAGGTTCCTAAAAAACAAGGCACTCACACAGTTGGCAAATGTGTTGCTTGTGATTTTCAGGAACCTATAGACTAGAATTGTGCTATGTGGTCCACAAAAAAACCCAAAATAGTATATTTCTCTGTTTGGTTGTTGGTCCATGGATGAAGACTGGATGTCTGCAATCACCCATTAATATCAATGGGAAATGCATACACACGCAGACTTCACACGAATTCTAGTTGGTTACAACAAAAACCGGCAACTAGAGAAGCCAGCCCTCCTCTTTATACAAGCCCCAGAAGCGTCCGATAGGACAATGGTAATGACCAACACCTGAGACTCAATCCAAAGAACCTCAAGTATACTCTGAAGGCTGACACCAAATGCACAAACAAATGCTAGAAGACCAAAGAACACCGGATCAAATCCCCACCAGAAACACACACAAATTTTATACAAGTATTCAGGTCGTGACAGCATGGTCCTGGTGTCTTATTAAAGCTTGTATTCTCAGCTTTGACAAAACTGGACATATCACCGGTGGAAAACAAAGTCAGGAATGGGGGTGTATATACAATATTCATTCCCGACTTGAACTGAAGACAGTGACTGTTAAAAGAGTAGAGTTTGTGGAGACTTCTGTAAATCAAGACAGGACAAGAAAGAAGGTATATAGACTTGATTAAAGAACTACTAAATCTGCCCTCATTTATGTGCCTATAAGGCCATGTTCACATGGTCAGTATTTGGACAGTATTTTATATCAATATTTGTAAGCCAAATACAGATGTGGAACATAAACAAAAACCGTATCATGGAAACAGTTGTACCGATTTTTGTTTTGGACACAGTCCTGATTTGACTTTCAATTACTGATGAAGAATACTGAGCAAATACTGACTATGTTAAAGTGGCCTAAGAGGTAGCATTATTAAGAAGATCTGTAGCAGTGGCGTAACTAGGAATGGCGGGGCCCCGTGGCGAACTTTTGACATGGGGCCTCCTCCAAGAGGGGTACATGGGTGTGCAGGCTGTTTATGAATAAGAGGGTGACGTGGGATGCAGGGTGTGTATAAGCAAGAGGGGGTGCAAGCTGTGTGCGAGCAAGAGGGTGATCTGGAGGAGGGAACCCCCCATTCCACCACACACTTGCTCACCCACAGGCTGCATCCCCATTCCCCCTTTTTTTCTCACACAGCCTGCGCCCTAAGGGCACCCTCTTTGCTCACCCACCGCCTGCACCCCCATTCCCCCTTCTTTCTCACACACAGCCTGCACCCCCCAGGTTACCCTCTTTGCTCACACACAGCCTGCATGCCCATGTACCCCTCTTGCTCACACACAGCTTACACCACCCGTTCCCTCCTCTTGCTCACATAGAGCAGAATGGGGGTTGCAGAATGTGAGTAGGAGGGGTACATAGGTGTGCAGGCTGTGTGTGAGAAAGGAAGGAATGGGCTGCAGACTTTCTCACACACAGCCTGCACACCCATGTACCCCTCTTCCTCACAGCCTATAACCCATGCCCCCATTGTACACTGACCTGTACATTCCTGGTAGCTCCGCCCACAAAAGGCACTCAGTCTATGTTAGTAGATTAAAGGACTTTTGATGACATCATGTTGATGTCATGTCTCAGGTCCTTCAATCTACTAGTATAGATGCCAGCACAGGGCCTGGGGACAACGGGCAGGAGATAGAAGTTTCTCCTGCCCGCTGTCACTATGCAAGTGCTGGGAGGCAGCAGGGGCCCGGACAGCAGGCAGCCCCTGCTTGGGTGCAGTAGTAAAGGCAGCAATTGCTGACTTTACTACTGTTAAAAGATGGACTGTGGAAGAGGCAGCTCCTCTCCATCCTCAGGCAGCCCCCGGCGCTGCAATAAATAGGGCCCGTTGCGTGCTGGGATTACACCAGCAGGTAATGGCCTATTTAGAAAAAAACAAAACGCAGCGGTAGCAGCTGTCACCGGGCCCCCTAGTATCCCGGGCCCTGTGGCAGCTGCCTCCGCTGCTACCACAGTAGTTACGCCCCTGATCTGTAGCTATATGCCCTATTAGTCACTGACCTAGGAGCACTTAGTTCAGCATGCTGCTGTTTTATATTTGACAAGAGCTTACTGCTTACGTTTTTACTGCCTTGCGACTATATGGAATAAATCATCTTTACTTTATACTGATACTGGAAATTGGAAGTGGCCTGAGTGATGTTGTTTCATTCGTATACTTGCAGGATTTAATGCCAACCATCTGAGGAGTGTTTATAGGTGAACGCTGTTCCCAGTGTAAAGCTGCAGAGACTTTTTTTCTGCCTGCTGCAGAAATGTATGACAAGATAATACTTCACAATGATGACAGCTGCTCCTATGGCTGGTTAGCTGCTTGTGGAGGAATGGGTTGTCTTCATGGAGGAATCCGTTGGTTGTGTTTATGCATTCAACTTTTCAGATAAAAGTTTTGGAAGCCAAAACCAGATGTGGATTACAAAGTAAATGTTGTTTCTTTTTCTTTAAATCCACTCCTGACTTAGGTTTCCAAAACGGCATCAAGGAATCTGACTACCATCACTGCTATTTGCTATTATTATTATTATTATTATTATTATTATTCTTATATCTGAAGTTATGTAACAAGAACTAGAACCTATGGAGTCTAAATTTACCGTATTTTTCGGACTATAAGACACACTTTTTTCCCCCCAAATTTGGGGGGAAAAGAAGGGTGCGTCTTATAGGCCGAATGTGGCGCCTGGCACCCGCTGTACTAGAGAGGCGGAAGCCGGAAAGGGATAGACGCCGGGGCCTGAGACATCGCTGTGCTCCTCTACCCTGCATGAAGCCAGCAGCGGCAGGGGCGATGCTATTCCGCTCCTCCGTCCCCCCGCCGCTGGCTTCATGCAGGGCAGGGCAGCGATGTCTCAGGCCCCGGCGTCTATCCCTCCCCGGCATCCGCCTCTCTAGTACAGCGGATGCTGGGTCTGCAGTCTGTATCAGCGGCCTCTTCTTCCCCGGGGCCGGTCCCCACCGGCCCCGTACCTGTAAAGTTGCAGGCCGGCTCCTGCGCGGCGATATCGCAGGAGCCGACCTGTTCGGGTGACAGCCGGGAGCCTAATGAGGCTCCCAGGCCTGTCACTGCTGTATTAGTATTGCGGCTGGTCTCTATGACCAGCCGTAATACTAATAGACAGAATGTCCCATAGACGGCAATACAGTTGTATTGCCGTCTATGGGACTTGCAATCAAGTGACCGCAGGCTCAAGCCCCGGGGGGGGAATAAAATAGTAAAAAAAAAAAAAAAAACCTTTAAAAATATGAAATAAATAAAAGTTCTAAATCACCTCCTGTCCCTAGAATATATATATAAAAGTAGAAAATCATATATCATAAACCACCTGGTTTTTTTTTCAATAAAAGGTGATCTAAGCAATAGATATTCCCCAAAATGGTATAACTAAAAAGTACTTCTGGCCCCGCAAAAAAAACCACTCTATGCGTCCCCGTACAGCTGCAGGGTCACCTGTCAATGTGGCCTTGCAGCTGTTGCAAAACTACAACTCCCATATATTAAATATTTTACCAGTTTTTGCTTCAAAATTTTTTTTCCCTATTTTCCTCCTCTAAAACCTCCGTCTTATAGTCCAGTGCGTCTTATAGTCCGAAAAATACGGTTCAGTTAATCTCCTATCAGGTTTGCCACCTGTCAGCTGGCAAGAGACAACAAACCAGCACACTATCGCTTGGCTTCTGGATGAGAATAACATACTTGGCTCCCGGCACTCTGACCAGCACAGCGAAATTAAACATGAAATATAAAGCACAAATAAATGAAATACAAATATAGACCTCGAAAAATATATAGAAATATGATTAAATCTTTATCGTACAAGCAAATATAATTAAGGATAGAACATTTCTAAACTCACAATGTATCTAATAAAATATTGCCAGAAACTCTAGCGGCCTCATTCTCCAATCCTAAGTAGAGATGGGGTATTTAAAGGGGACCTTTCATGTCCTCATCTTTATGCGGTTTTATATACTTCTAGAAGGCCATCAGTGCACTGAATTCAGCTCCAGATATGGAGGTGCTGCAGATATTTGTGCTGTTAATTTTGGCACTTATATATCCCCACTGTCAGGAGGGTGGACCCTACAGCCTAGTATCATCCCTGGGCTGTGAGGAACGCCCCTCATAACATTACAAGTTTATGGAAGAATACAATCAGGAGGGATGTTCCTCACATCCCAGTATTGATGTTAGGCTGTAAGGCCTGCCCTTCTGACTGTGGGGAGATATTACTGCCAAAATTAACAACATCAACATCTCCAGCCCTGGGGCGCATACCAAAAAAAGCACAATGTCTGTGCTTTCTAGCTGTACATAATATCATACATCAATGAGACATGAAAGATCCTCTTTACACTATGCTTGAGGCTACTCAGGTGCCTGATATTGGTTGTAGTTAGGTTTGTGTTCTCTGAAATCACTTGCATCTACCTTAATTGTTTACCTCGGTATTCATTTTCTCACTGACTTAGCTTTGTCTGTGAACTCCTGGACTCAACCCTGGCTTTGACACTCTTTGACATTCTTCAGCTACTGCTTTGGATACTTACAGTATATACTCTCCAGATTTCAACTGTATTCTCTCTGCTGTACATTTTCTGGTCAGATCTTTGTCTGCAAGTGCACATATTTTCTTACACTAGGTTCAGAGTGGTGACCTGGATCCTGATTCTGCTAAAATCCAACCAGCCTTGAGGAAGGCTCTGGTGAAAAGGAATGCCTTAGCCAACTCTACCAGCCAGTGTAGGATTTTGGGTAACTTGTTTTGCTTGCTATCTGATCTAACATTTTCTGCAGTGCATTT
Source organism: Leptodactylus fuscus (assembly GCF_031893055.1). Classification (NCBI taxonomy): domain Eukaryota; kingdom Metazoa; phylum Chordata; class Amphibia; order Anura; family Leptodactylidae; genus Leptodactylus; species Leptodactylus fuscus. The sequence goes on from NC_134267.1 coordinate 45,318,441, forward strand.
AGAAACAGTGTATTTGGAAATCTTCTTAGAATGTGCGCTCTATTTTGGTATTCCATTTTTTTTATATGTTTATTAGGATATTATTAAAAAAAAAAAAGGTGAAAAAAAATAGAAAATGGAGACGTGTAATAAATTATGGAGGTGTGTAATAATTCTGCATTCCATTATGAAGAATTAAATTAAAAACATATATGGGGAATCAAAACCGGCCTTAATGTCCCTGCACAAGCAGCCAACACTGGACCTCATGAATTAGGCACATCCTCCCCGCAAGTCAATATCATCTACAGTAAATCTTTGTTTTCACATTGTTCGTTGTGTGGTAAAAAAAATTACATGTTAACTTTATTCTTTAAGGCTTTGGCCCAACGTAGCGAGCCACAGCCAAAAAAATACATTGTAGTGTTTTTCGCAGAAAGTCTGCCGAGTTTTCCTCTGTGGACTTTCTGTCCCGATTATACCTAGCATTTCCGTAGGTATGATTGACATGTTGCGATTTACAAAAATGCAACCGATTTTGAAATCACAGCATGTCTGCTGAGGATATTTTTCTGCAATGTGTGGATGGGATTAGCCAGAATTGAACATTGTGTTTTTATTTTTTATAATGTTCACTGTGCGTAATAAATACTTTCAGATTTAGTGCTCCTTTTACTCCCTGCCACCAATAGGACCCCCCCCCCCCCATTGGACGCCATATAATATCACTGGCCCCCGGAGATTAGGCCACATCTATACTACCTGTCCTTATACAATGGACCGTGCCTTTCATTAACTCATCAACTTCTGGCCAGCATTCATATAGATCCCAGAGTGTGTTTCCCAGGCGGTACACAGCTGTTCATACCCTTCTGACTAACCTTATAAAAACACCACAAACACCATAGGTGTACTCTATTTCTCTACACAGAGATCAGATACCCTGTATAGAATGCATCTGTACTATGAAGAAGGCCACAATTAGGTGGAAACATCCCTAATTAACTACCCCCGTTTGAAGTGGAATCCATATTGTATTGGACTAGGAGACTTGGGAACGTATTCCACTACCCACACGATGGTGCGCTCCACACCACTGTATAATACTTTCAGATTTAATTATTTTGGAATTTTTTTAGATGGACTTTTTATATGTAAAATGGGAAAGGGGGTGATCTAACATTAATGTTTGTTCTGTTTTTACTTCAGCATTGTGGTGTATTGCCCAGTGATTGTTATTCCATTGCACCCTGTTAAGGTATAATAGGTGCACCAATATGGCGCACCGGGGGGACTTCAGTGGGTCCCAGTCCTCATGACAACATCATGGCAAGCTGCAATTGCATCACTAGGTAGGAATTGGTGGACAGAGGGAACCCACTCCCTTTGTGTATTTGCTCAGATACCACATACAAAACCAGTTCTTCCTCGACTTTTGTTTGCCAATGGGCTGTTCTATTTCCTACGCGTATTTCGAGGCGTTTAGTTCCTTTCTGGAATGGGTGGTCCAGGATGTGTCTGGTCTGTCATCTGTTATCCACTATTTGGATGACTTTCTCTGTGTTGGCCCTGGGAGATCACCAGAGTGTGTGGTGTTGCTGCGGACGGTGCAGATGGTAGCAGATTTGTTTTGGGTGCCTCTTGCTCCTGATAAAATGGAGGGCCCTGCTACTGTGATGAAGTTCCTGGGTATTGAGCTGGATTCCGTATGGATGGAGTCGAGGCTGCCGGCTGATAAGTTGGGGGATCTGCGGGATACGGTGTGGTTGTTTCATGGGGTTAGGAAGGTTCACTTGCGTGAGGTGCAATCGCTGTTGGGCAAGCTTAACTTTGCTTGCCGCATCATGCCTATGGGGCGGGTGTATTGCCGTCAGTTGGCTGTGTTGACGGCGGGTGTGCGATCGCCCCATCACTTCCTGCGTACCACGTCTGAGTTGAGGGTGGACTTGTGTATGTGGGAGGTCTTTTTGTCGCGTTTTAATGGTTGTTCCCTTTGGTTGCCGAAGGTTGTGCGTAGCGCTGACTTGGAGCTGTTCACTGATGTAGTCGGTTCGGTTGGGTTTGGTGCCTATTTTCAGGGTCGTTGGTGTGCGGGTGAGTGGCCTGTGGAGTGGGTGGCGGCAGGCTTGGTGTGCAACCTTGCGCTGCTTGAGTTGTTTCCAATTTTGGTGGCTGTTGGGTTGTGGGGTCAGGAGTTCCGGGACAGGAGGGTGTGCTTTCATTGTGACAATAGTGCTGTTCTTTTTGTCATTAATTTTCAAACAGCTAAGTCGCCGCCAGTAGTGTCCCTACTTCGGCACTTTGTACTGCGGTGTCTTGAGCTTAATATTTGTGTCACTGCTCGTCATGTCCTGGGGGTCCTGAACCCTGTGGCTGATGCTTGTCGTGTTTTCAGTTTTCCAGGTTTCGGGAATTGGTTCCGGGGGTGGAGGCAGAGGGCGAGTAGTGCCCGAGTCATCTGTGGTCTCTGGTGTCGGTGCCGCGGCAGGGTTAGTGTGGCAGTCTGTGGCTGATGGGACGTGGCGGCGTTATCAGCAGGTATGGCATGCTTGGGAGCATGACTGTGTGGCTTGGGGGATTGGCGATTCTGCTGAGGAGCATCTGGTTTTGGTGTTGGCTTGGATTGGGTTGGCTTTTGCTGAGGGACGATCTGTCACGGTCATTTCTCAGCGTCTGGCAGGCTTGACTTTTTTGTTCCAGCTTCGGGGTTTGAGGGATGTGACAAAGGAGTTTGTGGTGCGACAGGCTATGCGGGATTTCTGAAAGGGGGTTGTGAGGCGGGACTCTCGTCGGCCTGTGTCTTTTCCTCTTTTGGTGTGATTGGTGGCTTGTCTGTCGGATGTGTGCTTCTCTCCGTATGAGGTATTGCTGTTCTGGGTGGCGTTTGTGCTGGCTTTCTTTGGGGCTTTTCGAGTGGGAGAGCTGGTGAGTCGGTAGTGGTTGCTGGGGGTTTGCGGTGTGGTGATGTGGAGTTGTTTGATGACTGGGTGGAATGTAGGTTGTGCCGCTCTAAGACGGATCAGGTGGGCAAGGGTTGGTTGGTGGTGTTGCATGCGTTACTGGGGTCGGTGTGTTGTCCAGTTGCTGGTGTGCGGGAGTTGCTGCATGTGAGGGGTTCTGGTCCTGGCTCTATGCTGGTCCATCAGAATGGTGGGGCGCTGTCCCGTTTCCAGTTCATTGCTGTCTTCCGGAAGGCCTTGGGATGAGTGGGCGAGGTTCCGAGCGAGTATGGGTCTCACTCCTTCCGGATTGGGGCTGCTAGGAAGGGGGCTCGTTGGGGGCTGGGGACAAGGAGGTGCGCCATATCAGGCGTTGGGAGTCAGATAGATTTCATCTGTATGTTCGGCCTTTCTTGTTGCGGTAGTTTGGTTGCCTGTGGGGAAGGGGGGGGGGGTCAGAGGCCGGTGAGGGTTTCCTTTGGTGTTTATGTGTGTGTTACTTGTTTTTTCTTGTTTTTGCTTTTAGGTCCCTGTTTAGTTTGGATCTTGGGACATTCATTTGTCTTTTGGGGAGCGCTCTGCGCCAACGTGCATCCAGATAGTCGTCAATTGGGCCTGCGTCGCGAAGAGGCGGTTGTCCGGTGGCTTGGAGTGCAGGGATGGTATGGAGTCAGGTACTGCCTGAATTTCATTATTACAGCTGCGTGGATCGCCCTCCTCATGTGGTGGTGCTCCATGTCGGGGGTAATGATCTAGGTCTTCGTGGTTCCAGGGAACTCATTAGGGACATTAAATTTGACATATTGCGGCTCCTGGCGGAATTCCCAGGTCTGGTGGTGGTGTGATCCAACATTGTGGCCTGCCTGGGCGCGGTCGGCCGCCAGGATTGAGAAGACCCGGATTAAAGTAAATCGGATGGTGTCTCGTTTTGTGGTGAGAAATGCAGGTGTTGTGGTGCGGCATAGGGACTTGGAGGTTCCCTCTTTGGATCGTTTGCGCAGTGATGGCGTTCATTTGAACGCTATTGGCACTGACCTGTTTATGCTGGGTTTGCGGGATGGTGTGGCCCATGCAATTTCTGTGTAGCGGGACTCCCAGGCATAAGGGGGGTCATGCCCCGTAGTCTGTGGCGGGGGTTACTGGGGGGGTGAGAGGCTTAGCGGTCAGTGATAGGACCTCTTCAGCGGTATGGGGGTCCTGTGGTGTAATCCTGGTGTTGTCCTCTAGTTGGGCTTAGGTCCCTCAGGGGTCAGGCTTTGCGTGTCTTAAAGTAATTATAGTAATTATAGCTACCCGAGGCGGTGCCTCTTGCCATTCTGTTTAATGTTTTCCTGTTTTGCACTTCAAGGTTGTGTAATTTGACTTAGTAATAAATGTTCTAGGATAATAATGTACGGGTATTTATATTATCGCCCATTTATGGCGGGCGATCTGTATGTTAACGTGTTTCTTTATTCATTATTGTGTTGATAAATCGGCCTGTACAGGCCAAATTAAAAAATCCAATACAGGTGTCAGAGTCGTTATTGGGAACCAAGTGAGGTGGTACCAAGGGTGGTAAAGGTGGAGGTAAGGTACAGGTAACGAAATTGAGGGGACCATAGCCTCATACCCAAGTCATGGAATAGTTAGGGCTTGCATAGAGTGTTAAGTTGCATAGGCAGGCCCTTGGATACGGCAACATGTCCAGAGAATATTCTTTATAGGTGGACACACACTAAGGCTGTGCTTAATGTGACACAAACAATGTGTCATCAATGCACTTGGCATTGTAGAGGTGAGAGGCTTTATAGGCAACATATTCCAGGTTATGCTTATATAGTTGGATACATTTCAGACTTTTGTTGGAAATATACATCAAGAGGCTTTCCTCCTGAATAAGCTAAAAGCACTGATATAAATATAGGATTTGCAGGTGTGACCAGGCCCAGGAATCAAGGGGGCCCACAGTCCTCCCTCAATACTATTGTGGTATATATTTTTTTTAGTTGCCCTTTCAGAGTTCCTCTGACAGCTCTTAATCTGTGCAAATTATATTTATGACCCCTGCCATTTACCGCACTAGAGTGAGAAGCTTTATAATACACAGCCTTCCGCTGTCAGAAAGTAGAGAAAATCTTTCATGGTAAAATTGCAGTTGGGGAGCAGTCTTCATGGCGATTTGGTACAGATAGAGAAAGAAAGGGAAATGTAAATGCTGCTAATATATACAGAATGCAGCTGACGGGTGTAAGGATAAGTTGTATGGGGTTGCCCAAGCTGAGCTTCTGCAACAGGGCCTGGCCATGAGCCTTTAGTTACAGCATTGCTAGAAACATGATGTGAATGGAGCCTAATTGGTATGGAAATCAATAAAGAATTAATTAAAACAATCCAAACAATTAGAGAAAGCAAACCCATTTATTTTATTGTTGTCTACTTGCTGTCATTTCAGGTGGACTCTGTGAAAATGCTGCACTTACTTTGTAGTTGTAAATCCCCTAAAATCTCAGTTAATAATAGGCAGACCATACATGCTTGGCATTATTTTTCATTCTCTGTCAAAAAAAGAAAAGACTGTGCCACAAAGCAATTCTGAAGAGCCGGACTGTGACATGTTTGCATTTCAAAACAATGCTTGTATATTCCAAGAAAAATAAAATGGAGACAGGTAAGCGTTGTTCTCCGATTTCACAAAGCTCCTTGAAGCGACTTCATTAGCTGTTCCATGCACACAAATATTTATTCTGGAAAGAAATATCTGACTTAAAGGTTGACTTTGCATATGCACCATGTAAATCAACCAAAGCACTAGAAGTAACTAAATCAGCATTGGTGAAGTAGGAAACTGCTGAGCTAGATGTTAACTCCATAGCAGCCTATTGTGCTAACAAATAACAACCTTCTGGGCAAATGGAAAGGAAATATCACATCATTAAGTGACTATTGGTCTTAGGCTTAAAGGGGCTCTATCATCGGAAAAAGTAATTTTTAACTAGAGATGAGTGAATAGTACTCGATCGAGTAGGTATTCGATTGAATACTACGGTATTCGAAATACTCGTACTCGATCGAGTACCACTCGCTGTTCCAATGTAAAAGTTCGATGCAGAACCAGCATTGATTGGCCGAATGCTATAGAGTCGGCCAATCAACGCTGGTTCTTCTCCTACCTTTAGAAGTCTTCTCCGTGCAGCTTCCCCACGGCGTCTTCCGGCTCTTCATTCACTCTGCCAGGCATCGGGCCTGGGCAGAGCCGACTGCGTATGTCCGCTTGTAGTGCAGGCATGCACAGTCGGCTCTGCCCAGGTCCGATGCCTGGCAGAGTGAATGAAGAGCCGGAAGATGCCACAGGGACGCTGCACGGAGAAGACTTCTCGGAGGATCCAGCCCGACCCTCACTCGTGGACTTGGTAAGTGTAATTTGATCGAACGTTGCCTACCTCTGAAACGAGCATTTTCCCCCCATAGACTATAATAGGGTTCGATATTCGATTCGAGTAGTCGAATATTGAGGGGCTACTCGAAACAAATATCGAACCTCGAACATTTTACTGTTCGCTCATCTCTATTTTTAACTAATCACATCCTTGCAAAGCCTTTAGAAAGGCTATTTCGCACCTACCTTTTTATGTAAATTGCATCAGTATATTTTGAATAAATCCGTTTTTATTCATATGCTAATTAGGTTCTTGGTGCACCCCGGAAGTCTCTTCGTGCACTATTTTCTTTCCAAAGTATGATCCCGGAACTGATCAGCAGAAGTATGGGAAGTGATGTAACTACTGTGTGAATAGGGGTCAATGTTAAGACTGCAAGGAAGTATGCGCTACTGGTGGAATGGGAATTACTGATGTATCAACTAGAAAAAATAAGAGCCATACTATGACTTCGGAAATGCAAATGCTGTGATTGAGTACTGGGGCAAAGGCATAGTACTGTGGTTACTGGGGAGGAAAGAAGGGCACTGCTGTAATTGCTGTAGAGACATGGGGGACGTAGTCAATACTTTTAGGAAATTAAAACATTGAATACTCTTGGTGGAACATCTATGACTATTGGAAGGGAGAGGCAGAACTGCTGTGATTGATAGGACAAATTGTAGAGAATCCCTTTTTGGTAGAATACGGCTGAGCCAATGGAACAGTTCATATGACAAAAAAAGGGCATGACCCTGGGTACCACATTGTGCCTATTCCTTCCTGAAATCCAATACAAGCTTAAACAGATCCGAAACCCCTGCAATAAGGAATAAACAACCTACATTTTTTAATTGCCAAAATCCTAAAACATGTAACGAAATGCTGTCTTCAAGATATACTGTGTGCATATACTGTATAGTAGAAATATCATCCCATTCCAAAATTGTGTTACTACTCAGGCTCTTGTGTTAATTTTGTGGAAAAGTAATTTATCATCATGAAGCACAGCAAAGCTGATTAAACTTCCAGACATTGCTGCAGAATTACACAAGGCGATAAAAATATAATTTTACTGAAATGTTAACGGTTACAATTATAAATTCCCACTGCCATATATTAGTGCTAAATAAAGAATTTTCTACACATAATTTATACCAAGGACTTCAAATTTAGAGTTTTTTTAAAAAAAACAAAAACAAATTCAGTATTCTTGAATAGTTTTATTCTGCAACATATCAAGACTGGGTGATCATTTACTAGAGAATATAAACAGACTGAAGAGTATATTTCATGACAACAACCACTATTCATATTCCATATTAGAGCTCTATTAGGGAGTCCATGAACCAGAACAGAGTGTGGCTGTAAGAGCTGTCCCCAGCTTGTTCACACATTATATGGACAACTATTCATTTAAAGAAGACCTTTCATGTCCTCAGGCACATGCAGTTTTATATACTGCTAGAAAGCCTACAGCTTTCCCAATATGTGCCCCAGGGCAAGAGCTATGCGTGCCATTACCGATATCTCTTCACTGTCACAGTGGGGTTCCTCACAGTCTAGCTGGGAATGCCCCTCCTGACAGTACTGTCCATAGCTCTGTACTGTCAGAGGGGGCGTTCCTTAACGTCCAGCCATGATGCTGAGTGGTGAGGAACGCTCTTCTAGTCTATGGATTTGTATGGACACCGCGTGGAAAACACACGGACTCCAATATAGTCTATGGGGTCCATGTGGTTTCTAAGCTAGCCGCTTTTTAAAGGGGTTGTTCCATCTCAAGGATCCTATCTATACGGGTAGCTTATGTAAATTGAAGCCTTTTCCTAAATAGAATGCTTTAGAAATTCTGCTTTGTTTGCTTGGTATGTGAATTTATTCCCCCATTGTTTACACTGAATTGCTATACTCCCTGCTCTTGCCAGCTTCACTTAATTGCACTTTGCTGATAAAGTCCAGTCTGTTATCTCTCTATGTAAACACACAGATAACATTGAGTCTGTTCTGTATAAGAATCTGCATATTATCTGACCTGCAGTAGTGTTGTGTGTCCTTTTTAGCAGGAGGGAGGTACAGGAAGAGAAATACAGGAAGTCAGAAGCAGACACTGCAGGCAGCCTGGTTGAAAGACTAATATGGGAGAACCCCTTTAATGGACTCCCCAAACGGAATACTGAATACAGATGTGAATCCAGATACAGAATACAGAAGCCAATCCAGGCCTGGTATTTAATTTGAAACTACCACAACATAAGCTCTGGGAGTCTTGTGCCCCTAACACTTCATTTTCCAAAACTGTCGCAGTTTTGGAAATCGCAGCATGTCATTTATACATATGGAAATGCCGGCAGTTTCCCTATAGGTATAATTGAAGCAGAAAGTCCACAGAGGAAACCTCTGCAAACTTTTTGTGCAAAGTGCTGCAGGAAAAATAAAAAAACACACACAAAAAGCCCATAAAAATACTAAGCAATACTGGCATTAATACCTTCCCTGCCTTCTCGATTGCTGTGTATACAGCGTCCACCCTCTGACCCGGCGGTCAAGTGATCCACCGAGCTCAGTGTCTTCTAAGAGCTGCTGGGTCCTACAGGACCCAGATCAGCTCTATAAACTGTACAGTATAGTGCAGGAGACTGTATTCCTCCTGCAACTGGGGCTAAATGTACCAGCCCCAGTTGCAGGGGAAATGAGTCTCTAATACATAAAAAAAAAAAAAAAAAGTGATCAGTTGTCCCCAAAGTTCTATTATGAACTTATGCGGACACAATGTTAGAAAAAAAAAAATTAATAGAACAGTTAAAAAAAAGTAAATAAAATAATTTGAAAAAGTAAATAAAATAATATGACAATAAAACACCGTTATTAAAGGCTATAGCCCCATCCCTGATGACACCATGCAAAATAAAAATTACTGGAACGGATAGGAAAAACTATTTTATAAAGTTTTTCAGTATCGCTTTGTGTTATTAAAAAAAATAAAATTAAAAAATAGTGAAAACCAGACACAATTTCCCTCCTATTTTGTTTATATTTTCCCAGATAATTTTTTTTTTTTAATAAATTCAAAAATAAAAACATAAAAATAAAGCCCTATGTGTCCTTGAATGAGACATATGACACGTCTGTATATGAAAGTCAAAACTAGAATTATTATTATTATTAATATTAATATTCCAGACATGTCTTCCTGCTTTACTTTCCTTCCCTATCTTTGTCTATTTTAATTTATTACATCAAGTTTGTTTCCTCAAAAGACAAATCGAATATTTTTGCAGATTAATTGAATAATTAATTAAAAGAATTGAGCCCCAAAGACTGTAAGTACTAACTTGCAATTCTAATCGCATCAGTTACCTGAAATGAATGAGCATTATGTATTTTAGCAAGAAAAAGAATCAAAATGAAGACTACAGTAATATGCTAAATACATTTGTCTTAGGAGGAGTAGGCATGACATAATTTTATCATTTATAAACCTTATTAATTCAGAGTTTCAGCTGTCATCGCTTAGTTTGAGATGTTTTAGATACTATCATCTTTTAGTCATTTTGAATAAGTGCATTTATTAGTACCGCTGCTTCATCCACTAGTCATGTTTGCTACAATAGGTTGGTAATTGATCCTCGTCTTTAAAAGTGATAGTCTTGGAAAAGTTCTCATTAAAACTGTATGTCATAAAATGAACTATCTAACGACTGTGCTATCCGTCATTGTAATTAATTCATATATTGGGTAGTTGCCTAGGTAATTAAAAAACCTAATTGTGTCAAAACTAAAGGATGCATAACCGAGAAAGAAAGCAGTATGCTAAAAAGCTCAAATGGCAGAAACTATTCTAGATTCCTGTCGCCTACGCTGTAATTGTGCTGTTTCTTTTAGTAAGTAAATACATGTAAATATTTTCAACATAGATGGTTGAAAGGAAAATCATGATATTCAAACAGTTTTCTTATCACCTAGTTATATAAAAGCTTAACCCCTTCCCAACATCCGCTGTACTAGATTCTAGGTGTTTAAACATGGCGGTCGCTCAGGAGCCAGGCGGCCTCAATAGCCGCTGGGTGTCTGCTTGACTACAGCTTTGACCGAGGTGCCATTTTTCCCGGCGGGGCGTGGGTGCCGCCATTTCTCAGCAATTTCCAGCACCCGAGGCAAGCTCCGCGTGCGGGATCCCATTGCTATGAAAGTGGAAAGCCTTGTTAATAGAGATGAGCGAACAGTGTTCTATCGAACACATGTTCGATCGGATATCAGGGTGTTCGCCATGTTCGAATCGAATCGAACACCACGTGGTAAAGTGCGCCAAAATTCGATTCCCCTCCCACCTTCCCTGGCGCCTTTTTTGCACCAATAACAGCGCAGGGGAGGTGGGACAGGAACTACGACACTGGGGGCATTGAAAAAAATTGGAAAAAGTCATTGGCTGCCGAAATCAGGTGACCTCCATTTTAGACGAATAGTGGATTTCAAATCCGGGTCATATGAGAATGTGAACTTTGTGACTATGAGACAGGGATAGCTGTACAGGCAGGGATAGCTAGGGATAACCTTTATTTAGGGGGGAATGTTATTAAAAATAACTTTTTGGGGCTCTATCGGGTGTGTAATTGTGATTTTTGTGAGATAAACTTTTTCCCATAGGGATGCATTGGCCAGCGCTGATTGGCCGAATTCCGTACTCTGGCCAATCAGTGCTGGCCAATGCATTCTATTAGCTTGATGAAGCAGAGTGTGCACAAGGGTTCAAGCGCACCCTCGGCTCTGATGTAGCAGAGCCGAGGCTGCACAAGGGTTCAAGCGCACCCTCGGCTCTGATGTAGGAGAGCCGAGGGTGCACTTGAACCCTTGTGCACCCTCAGCTCTGCTACATCAGAGCCGAGGGTGCGCTTGAACCCTTGTGCACACTCTGCTTCATCAAGCTAATAGAATGCATTGGCCAGCGCTGATTGGCCAATGTATTCTATTAGCCTGATGAAGTAGAGCTGAATGTGTGTGCTAAGCACACACATTCAGCTCTACTTCATCGGGCTAATAGAATGCATTGGCCAGCGCTGATTGGCCAGAGTACGGAACTCGACCAATCAGCGCTGGCTCTGCTGGAGGAGGCGGAGTCTAAGATCGCTCCACACCAGTCTCCATTCAGGTCCGACCTTAGACTCCGCCTCCTCCGGCAGAGCCAGCGCTGATTGGCCGAAGGCTGGCCAATGCATTCCTATGCGAATGCAGAGACTTAGCAGTGCTGAGTCAGTTTTGCTCAACTACACATCTGATGCACACTCGGCACTGCTACATCAGATGTAGCAATCTGATGTAGCAGAGCCGAGGGTGCACTAGAACCCCTGTGCAAACTCAGTTCACGCTAATAGAATGCATTGGCCAGCGCTGATTGGCCAATGCATTCTATTAGCCCGATGAAGTAGAGCTGAATGTGTGTGCTAAGCACACACATTCAGCACTGCTTCATCACGCCAATACAATGCATTAGCCAGTGCTGATTGGCCAGAGTACGGAATTCGGCCAATCAGCGCTGGCTCTGCTGGAGGAGGCGGAGTCTAAGGTCGGACCTGAATGGAGACTGGTGTGGAGCGATCTTAGACTCCGCCTCCTCCAGCAGAGCCAGCGCTGATTGGTCGAGTTCCGTACTCTGGCCAATCAGCGCTGGCCAATGCATTCTATTAGCCCGATGAAGTAGAGCTGAATGTGTGTGCTTAGCACACACATTCAGCTCTACTTCATCAGGCTAATAGAATACATTGGCCAATCAGCGCTGGCCAATGCATTGTATTAGCTTGATGAAGCAGAGTGTGCACAAGGGTTCAAGCGCACCCTCGGCTCTGATGTAGCAGAGCCGAGGCTGCACAAGGGTTCAAGTGCACCCTCGGCTCTCCTACATCAGAGCCGAGGGTGCGCTTGAACCCTTGTGCAGCCTCGGCTCTGCTACATCAGAGCCGAGGGTGCGCTTGAACCCTTGTGCACACTCTGCTTCATCAAGCTAATAGAATGCATTGGCCAGCACTGATTGGCCAGAGTACGGAATTCGGCCAATCAGCGCTGGCCAATGCATTCTATTAGCCCGATGAAGTAGAGCTGAATGTGTGTGCTAAGCACACACATTCAGCACTGCTTCATCACGCCAATACAATGCATTAGCCAGTGCTGATTGGCCAGAGTACGGAATTCGGCCAATCAGCGCTGGCTCTGCTGGAGGAGGCGGAGTCTAAGATCGCTCCACACCAGTCTCCATTCAGGTCCGACCTTAGACTCCGCCTCCTCCAGCAGAGCCAGCGCTGATTGGCCGAATTCCGTACTCTGGCCAATCAGCACTGGCTAATGCATTGTATTGGCTTGATGAAGCAGTGCTGAATGTGTGTGCTTAGCACACACATTCAGCTCTACTTCATCGGGCTAATAGAATGCATTGGCCAGCGCTGATTGGCCGAATTCCGTACTCTGGCCAATCAGCACTGGCTAATGCATTGTATTGGCTTGATGAAGCAGTGCTGAATGTGTGTGCTTAGCACACACATTCAGCTCTACTTCATCGGGCTAATAGAATGCATTGGCCAGCGCTGATTGGCCGAATTCCGTACTCTGGCCAATCAGCACTGGCTAATGCATTGTATTGGCTTGATGAAGCAGTGCTGAATGTGTGTGCTTAGCACACACATTCAGCTCTACTTCATCGGGCTAATAGAATGCATTGGCCAGCGCTGATTGGCCGAATTCCGTACTCTGGCCAATCAGCACTGGCTAATGCATTGTATTGGCTTGATGAAGCAGTGCTGAATGTGTGTGCTTAGCACACACATTCAGCTCTACTTCATCGGGCTAATAGAATGCATTGGCCAATCAGCGCTGGCCAATGCATTCTATTAGCGTGAACTGAGTTTGCACAGGGGTTCTAGTGCACCCTCGGCTCTGCTACATCAGATTGCTACATCTGATGTAGCAGTGCCGAGTGTGCATCAGATGTGTAGTTGAGCAAAACTGACTCAGCACTGCTAAGTCTGCATTCGCATAGGAATGCATTGGCCAGCCTTCGGCCAATCAGCGCTGGCTCTGCCGGAGGAGGCGGAGTCTAAGGTCGGACCTGAATGGAGACTGGTGTGGAGCGATCTTAGACTCCGCCTCCTCCAGCAGAGCCAGCGCTGATTGGCCGAATTCCGTACTCTGGCCAATCAGCACTGGCTAATGCATTGTATTGGCTTGATGAAGCAGTGCTGAATGTGTGTGCTTAGCACACACATTCAGCTCTACTTCATCGGGCTAATAGAATGCATTGGCCAATCAGCGCTGGCCAATGCATTCTATTAGCGTGAACTGAGTTTGCACAGGGGTTCTAGTGCACCCTCGGCTCTGCTACATCAGATTGCTACATCTGATGTAGCAGTGCCGAGTGTGCATCAGATGTGTAGTTGAGCAAAACTGACTCAGCACTGCTAAGTCTGCATTCGCATAGGAATGCATTGGCCAGCCTTCGGCCAATCAGCGCTGGCTCTGCCGGAGGAGGCGGAGTCTAAGGTCGGACCTGAATGGAGACTGGTGTGGAGCGATCTTAGACTCCGCCTCCTCCAGCAGAGCCAGCGCTGATTGGCCGAATTCCGTACTCTGGCCAATCAGCACTGGCTAATGCATTGTATTGGCTTGATGAAGCAGTGCTGAATGTGTGTGCTTAGCACACACATTCAGCTCTACTTCATCGGGCTAATAGAATGCATTGGCCAATCAGCGCTGGCCAATGCATTCTATTAGCGTGAACTGAGTTTGCACAGGGGTTCTAGTGCACCCTCGGCTCTGCTACATCAGATTGCTACATCTGATGTAGCAGTGCCGAGTGTGCATCAGATGTGTAGTTGAGCAAAACTGACTCAGCACTGCTAAGTCTGCATTCGCATAGGAATGCATTGGCCAGCCTTCGGCCAATCAGCGCTGGCTCTGCCGGAGGAGGCGGAGTCTAAGGTCGGACCTGAATGGAGACTGGTGTGGAGCTATCTTAGACTCCGCCTCCTCCAGCAGAGCCAGCGCTGATTGGTCGAGTTCCGTACTCTGGCCAATCAGCACTGGCCAATGCATTTCTATGGGGAAAAGTTAGCTTGCGAAAATCGCAAACTGACAGGGATTTCCATGAAATAAAGTGACTTTTATGCCCCCAGACATGCTTCCCCTGCTGTCCCAGTGTCATTCCAGGGTGTTGGTATCATTTCCTGGGGTGTCATAGTGGACTTGGTGACCCTCCAGACACGAATTTGGGTTTCCCCCTTAACGAGTTTATGTTCCCCATAGACTATAATGGGGTTCGAAACCCATTCGAACACTCGAACAGTGAGCGGCTGTTCGAATCGAATTTCGAACCTCGAACATTTTAGTGTTCGCTCATCTCTACTTGTTAAGGCTCCCCAGCCTGTCATTCAATGGATTCTATTGCAGGCTACTCTATGTATTCTGAATTCAACGCTTTCAGTTAGCTTTCTAGCGGTATATAAAACTGCATGTGCCTGAGGACATGAAAAGTCCTTTTTAACCCCTTCTTGACGTCCGCCATACTAGTACGGCAGATGCCAGGTATTTAAACATGGCGGTTGCTCGGGAGCCGGGAAGCCGCCATAGTCGTCATAGAGCTAATGCCCACGGTTGGTGCCGCACCGATCGCAGGCATTAACCCCTCTGGCTCCTCGGTCAAAGCAGAGCAAGGTGCCAGTTTCCCGGCAATGCATGGGCGTTGACATTTTCCCCCTGCCAGCAAGCTCCAGATCCGCGATCCTGTTGCCAAGACAGCGGGGACCCTTATGAAGGCTCCCTGGCCTGTTATTTAATGGATTCTATTGCAGGCTATTCTATGCAGCCTGCAGTAGAAGAACAGTTTTTTTGTAATGCAATGCATTGCATTATTGATCAGACCTCCTGGGGTTCAAGACCCCTAGGGAATCTAACAAATGCATAAACAGTTTTATTTGTAAAAAAAAAATATAAAAGAAATACAAGTTGAAATCACCCCCTTTCCCTACAACACATATAAAAGTGCTTAAATACTGTGAAACACAAACCCATTAGGTATCCCTATGTCCAAAAACGCCAGCTCTACAAATGTATGAAAATATTAGCGGAAAACAAATTAAATGGATACAAACCTGATTTGCCCATCTCTAGTGCCAAATATGTCGGAATGGAAAGGATTTTGTAGAAAAGGACTAAAACCTTCACAGACGTCAGTGATGATTCATTTTTCATTAGTAAAAAATGCGAAAAAAAATATTATGAAGTCTATCTAAGTGCTAGTCTTCCTTAAGCAATTGTATGAATGCTGAGTATCTTTTATCCTTCTCCATCACTGAGATAATGGGAATATCTCTAAGCAGGTATCAGATCAGCGGTTCATTAAATTAATACCAAACCTTGTTACCATGTTAAGAGTTCGGAACTTAATATAATAAATCTATAATTGTCATTTAAAGGTTAATCTAATACATTTAAGGAACTGCATTCATTATGTGAATAACAGTTTGTGTTTGTGAAGGTGAATTTAAAACTGTGATTTATATTGTAAATTTTCATTAGAATTAATAGTGTTAAATTATTTATTTTAATTACATAGTAATGGACTGTAATCTGCTTACTAATAGAACATTTTAGGATCAGTAATCATATACTTATTATAATAATGTATTGCATTGATGGACAATCTTGATTGATACGCTAATGTAAGCCATTATGCAACTAGAGATGTGTTGCACATTTGTATCTCAGTAAGACCAATATATTTTCAGTGCAAAATAATTGATCTATTTATCAAAGCAAATGTAGGACTTTTATAGTAGGAATTCCATGTGTGTTGGTGCTCATAATGCAATGCTGAATTTTACATAACCAGTAGAGATGAGCGAACACTGTTCGGATCAGCCGTTCCGAACAGCACGCTCCCATAGAAATGAATGGAAGCACCTGGCACGGCGACCAGCCGCCGGCAAAGTGTACGTGCCAGGTGCTTCCATTCATTTCTATGGGAGCGTGCTGTTCGGAACGGCTGATCCGAACAGTGTTCGTTCATCTCTAATAACCAGTCACACATTGCAGAAAAAAATCTGCAGCAGAAAGCTGTGCTCAGTGCAGAACAGTACAGTAGCACACAGTACACATTGAATTTGAATTGGGTACAGAAAATTATTGAGTGATTGATGCAGAAGCTGCTGCACAATTCACTGACTATACATATCAAATTCCCGAGCCCAGAAAAGCGAGTATTTTATGCCATAAGCAACTAAAATAGTTGCAAGTGGCTTTTTTTGCACCACTTTTCTGAAAGTGGGCTGAGCATAAGCCATCCCCTAACCCTAATTCATCAACATTTTCAACACATAGTTCATGGCATGAACTGGAGCAGGAGACATCAAGACCACCATAAAATATGCCGGTTTGACGGATCCCCGCAGAGACCGTACCTGCAATGCACTGAAGCTGCTCTAACAGTTTTGTGGTGAGACAAACTACCTGTCAATTAATAAATTAATGATTTAAATCAAATTATTTACTAGTTTGCAAATACCTGTTGTGTGGAATGTAGCTTGGTAGAAGCAATGGTGCAGACCCAAAAAGACAAGACAGGAACACAAAATATTCAGCAAATGGTTTACTTGGAAAAAAAACAAGAAAATAAATAAATCTTGACTTCAGGCACAAAATGAGCAAAACAAATTACAGCCTTAACTTCAGGCATAAATAAAACAAAACCTGCTCGTCTGAGCAACTAACTAAACAAAGCTACCCTAACTGTATGTGTGGCTTACAATCAGCCACATGGTCAAAACAAAACAGAGGTTATGATCCACACTGGTCTATCACCAGATCAAAGGGTGTTGGGACAGAACCCAACTCCTTCACTCCTCCCCAGGAACTGCCCTGAAGTGCAGGTTATTCATCCTTTTATGCCCCAGTAATGAGCCTATGATCCACATCTGGGCTGCAGCTTATTCAAGATCCGCCCTGCACCACACATACTGCATATCTGTAATCCGGGGGAGATATTCTGTGACTCCAGCACTCTGTCTGTCACCTTCACGCACTGTATACTGGTGATGGAGGCTAAACGATAAACATAGGGAAGTTAAATCTAATAGCCTTACAAAACGTGAATCAACACTTAGGCCTGGTGCACTTCTACGTATGGATTTCCATTCGGGGAGTCTGCATGAGGACCCCCATGAACAGAAGCCTAATCCACATAAAAAAGAAATTTCTTAAGAAACCCTGCAGACCCCATAGATTATAATGGGGTCCATTTGGTTTCCGCATGAAAAATGTGGAGAGAAAAGAGCTGCTTGCAGGACTTTTCTCTCCGGACTTTTCATGCTAAGAGGGGAATGGAATGGCCCGAAAGCAGATGTGAACCGAGTCTTACACAGAATATTTCTCCAGGACAGGGGGCAACACGGTGGCTCAGTGGTTAGCACTGCAGCCTTGCAGTACCGGAGTCCTGGGTTCAAACCCTGCCAAGGACATCATCTGAAAGGAGTTTGTATGTTCTCCCCGGGTTTGCATCGATTTCCTCCCATTCTACAAAGACATACTGATAGGAAAAAAGTACACCGTGATCCCGATATGGGGGGCTCACAATCTACATAAAAGAAAAAAGAAGAATATTTCTCCAGGACAAATTCCTCCTTTGTAAAAGATACTCATTGAAGAGCTTATTTTAGGGGTCCTACAGCCAATCATGGTGGGTTCAACAAACCAATCTATTGTCAGGGCACAATAACTCTAACAGACCTGTCCATTCCATGTGTTACATGGTTAACCATTTATTTCAATGGCTGTCATGTAATACTATATCTTACTGGCAGTGGCTGTTGAAGAAGAATGAGAAATGTCAATGCACAGCTTTCCCCTAAGGATAACACCTGATTGATCAAATCTAGACCTAAATGGATGAAACTGCTATGCACAAGTCTCTCTAAAGTAAGGATGGAATATGCTCCTTGGATCGAAACTTAAAATTGTATTTTTGTGTTGGAAAACATTAATGCTTATAGAACATGAAATGATATTCTATCGTCCTTTTAGCTGAAATAGGCTGCAAATACTGTCCCTGCACTGCTAAAGACAATCATATGCGGCAATAATTCTGTGTGAAAGCCTGAAAAAAGGGGAAAATAAATGTCCACGTCCTCTGCTAACCTTGTAATAACCTAGCAAACAAGGTTCTCTACTGCCAGCTTCACAAATAATGTAAACCAATAAGGATAACAGATAGTGGCACAATGAGAGAGACTGTAGAAAACTGAAATTAAAATTGCACAAATATTTTTTAGTGTATTTATTTGTCCTGGGTCTCATTATAAATAAATATTTCTGCTGTGTGTTTAGATTATGTAATTTATTTCAATGTCTTCATTTTAGAAACAATTGTGCAGTTATTCATTTTTATTCTATTGGTAGTTTGACCTGTAGGGGAGCTCTGAAATAAACTGGATCTATGATCTTTAGATCAATATTATTATGATTACTAAACCTTGTTGCAATTTAGTGCTTTTACGAGAACACCTCATATAAAACCCCTGTAAAACTCTGCCTGCCATTATTGAATCACATAATTCTTTACTATTAAGATAGAGCTCACAATCTACATTTTCTCCCTATCAGTATGTCTTTTAAGTATGGGAGGAAATACAAGAAAACGCAATGAGAACATACAATCTCCTTGCAGATGTTGTCCTTGGCGGGATTCAAACCCAGGACTCCAGTGCTGCAAGGTTGCAGTGCTAACCACCGAGCCACCGTGTTGCCCCAACTATCAGTATTACTTATTCAAATGTGGTTGTGCCACAAATAACACTTATTCCTTAACCACATTTTTGGGAATAAATACTGCTCACTAGGGGGAGTCTAACTACTGGGTTCGGTATTCTGTTCAGGGAGTCCACTTGTGTTCGATATTCCATTCGGGGGTCCCCAAGCAGACTCCCCGAATGGAATACCGAATGTATTATGAACCAGGCCTTAATTAAAAAGGATCTTTCATGGGTTTGGGCACAGGCAGTTTTTCATACCCCTGGAAAGCCGACAGTGCGCAATCTCTTTCATGCTCTGTGCGCCAGGTGAAGAGCTATCGGTGCCGGTACCGTAGCTCTTCACAGTCAGAAGCGCGTTCCTGACAGTTCCTGACAGTTCCTGACAGTCTGTTCAGTATTCTGTTCAGGGAGTCCACTTGGATGGATCTGACAGTAGTGTTTAGCCAGTTCTTCTGAAGGAACAGAAAAACATATAGCAGTAATGATAACGTAAACTTACCGTAAGACAATTTACTACAGTCAATGTGCAAGTTATCTTTCAGCTACTGTAATTAAAATGTAGTTTACCATATGTTACATACATTTGATAATAAACCACTGGCTGGTTAACATGGAGGCTTATTATTGTACAGATGTGTCATTACCTTTTGTTTGGGCCAGAATTGCCTAGCTCTTAAAGACAAAATAATTTCATGTACAGTCCTATGAAAAAGTTTGGGCACCCCTATTAATCTTAATCATTTTTAGTTCTAAATATTTTGGTGTTTGCAACAGCCATTTCAGTCTGATATATCTAATAACTGATGGACACAGTAATATTTCAGGAGTGAAATGAGGTTTATTGTACTAACAGAAAATGTGCAATATGCATTAAACTAAAATTTGACCGGTGCAAAAGTATGGGCACCTCAACAAAAAAGTGACATTAATATTTAGTAGATCCTCCTTTTGCCTCTAGCCGCTTCCTGTAGCTTTTAATCAGTTCCTGGATCCTGGATGAAGGTATTTTGGACCATTCCTCTTTAGGCTGTATTCACACTGAGTAACGCTGGCGTTTTTTGTGCTTATTTTTGCACATAGCGCCGCGTTAACGCCGCGTAGCGCTGCGTTAACGCCACGTATACGCCGCGTTAACGCCGGGCAACGCCACCGCAAAATAGCACAGCGTTAACGCGGCGTACACGCCGCGTTAACACGGCGCTATGTGCAAAAATAAGCACAAAAAAACGCCAGCGTTACTCAGTGTGAATACAGCCTTACAAAACAATTCAAGTTCAGTTAAGTTTGATGGTCACCGAGCATGGACAGCCCGCTTCAAATCATCCCACAGATGTTCAATGATATTCAGGTCTGGGGACTGGGATGGCCATTCCAGAACATTGTAATTGCTCCTCTGCATGAATGCCTGAGTAACGCTGTGTAATTTTGCTTATACGGTGAACACGCTCGTAAATCCCATTGAAATCACGCTCCACTGTACTCCGTGTGAACTCAGCCTTAGACTAAGGCCTCAAAAAGTGAATCGCTGCAAAAAATAAATAAATAAATAAATAAAAACACTGCGGAAAAGACTTTATTGCAACGTCTTTCATTGAGTTTCCCGCTTCGGACTTTCTGCCCCCAATGATACCTATATAGAAAACTCCAGCGTTTCCACAGGTATAAATGACATGTTGCAATTTTCAGAAACACTATCGCTTTTGAAAACGCAGCTTTTCCATTGCAGCTTTTTTTTCTGCAACGTACGGATGGGATTAGCCAGAATCCCATTCACCTTGCAGGTACTATATAATGCTGCCACATGGGGCCCCAGCCTTAATGTGGTAAGGGTAACCTATTGGCCCCACATCATTATATGTTCACCAACTCTCTGCTCTGAAATCCTCACTTGCGTACATATACAAAAATACTTACAGCCTATATAATTACAGTTTATGAAAGACATGAATTGCAGATTTTATGGTGTCTCAAGAAATCACTAATGGCACTGATGATACTATCATCCATAATAGTTGTCATTTCAATAGCGTATGGCTGCTGTAATTACTTTGTATAACAATCGCAATACATTTTTCCTCTGAGCATGAAGGTTAGCAAATAATTGGTGTACATGCAAAATAAGGGTCATTAATGTCCACAAAAGCAGTTTTTCAATCCCAATTATAGGGCAAAATGTGCTTTGCTCTGTAATCTGCTGAGCAGCTGCTCAATGAACTTTAAGGAAAACTTAATAATATAATACATAATATGCAGTGCGGTATATTTCACTATACGAATGTGGTCAAAGCTACATGTCTAAATTACAGACATAAAAGTGCTGTCTGGACTGATAATGATAATACTGTAGTGTTTGCTATATCAACAAGAAGTCAACAAGATTGAGAAGCATTTGGGAGTTTTAGCTATCAAAAGTATACAACTGTCAAAATACAAGTCAAGCAGATTTCTTATAATGATGCGTAAAACTCAATAAAATAGTGGAAAAACACCAAGCAACCTGGAGCCAGAAGTAGCAGTGACAATGGACAGTCCAGTAACAGAGCAGGACATGGCACAGACAGGATCTCAGAAGTAGGCGGAACCAGGTGATAGCTGGAACAGAGACTTGAAACCAGGAGATACCAGGAACAGGGCCCAGGCAGGGGCGTAACTACCAGGGTAGCAGCAGTAGAGCTGTCACTGGGACATCAGGGGGCTACCGCTGCTGATTCATTATTTTTTATTAGGCCATTACCTACTGGAGTAACTCCAGCAGGTAACGGGCCCTATTTCTTTACCAATCCTGGCTTCTGCTCATGGCCACCGGCGCTTCCTCTTCTGCACAGGCGGCTGTAAGCAGGAGTCGGGATTAGTAAGTGAGGTTGTGGTCCCACGAAGCCCACAAACACTATCGTTATATTGGGGGGTCTTTGGGGGACACAGTCAGGGTGAAACAGCGCCGCACCTCCCATGAGGCGATCTGAAGCGACCACTTCAGGCGGCGCTATGCCAGGGCCTCGGGAGGGCGGCATTTTTGCTGACCTAATCCAGTCCAGGTCAAGCTGTCCTGGACTGGCTTAGCGTCACCGTGTCTGCAGCCCGACACAGGAAGCAAGCGGTGTATTGGGGCGGCCCTGCTGGACGCAGCACTGCTCCAGCGGCCGCCCCTCACACTCAGGCAGAGAGCAGGTCCTCTCCCTGCCTGCTCTCTGCCTGCGAACGCCGCTCGCTCCGCCCCTTCCGCTTGGTCCCGCCCCTTTCTTACGACCCCCGCCCCTCCTCGGGGGGGGGGGGGCGGCCTTCTGACGCCGCTTCAGTCGGCAGAAAGCCCAGGTTCACCCCTGGGGGGGAAAGGTGAACAGAGGGGGGCCCCATGTCAAAATTTCGACACGGACCCATTCCACTGGGCCTAGTTATGGACAGTTTACAACCGTTTCAAGCAGACTCATAACAGACCACAGGAAACAGGACACAGGACATAGGCTTGTCTACAGGACACTGGTACAGCAGGACATGACATGGGTGTATAATGGAAACAAGGATACAGGCTCAGGTTTCAGGGTTCACAAGATACCAGGATACAAGTTCAGGATGCGTCATTCATTTTAAGTGTTGAATAGTCCTATAAAGTCTACAGTGAAACATAAAATGCACTACATAGAAACCATATTAAGTTGTGGAGGTTTTTTTTTTGGAGATTTGGGTTCTTGGAGGTATCCTTCCTGAGTAGGGCACTTTTTTCTTCTTCTTCTATGGGATAAAGAAATGCTTGAGAAAATACGTTATACAAAGTAAAATGCTTGTAAAAATAAAAATAGTGAAAAGGATTTTAAGATATTTTAGATACTGGACAGTCCATGGTGAACAAAATTGACCTCATGTATGAAAAGTAACAGTCAGTCAGTGGAGATGTTTTACGGCATCCAGTCTGATTTCTCAGTGTGGATGAATGCATGTGTTTTATCTATTATATGTATTTGCAGCATTAAGCTTAAAGAAATTCAGCAAAAACAGTTTTTCTATCCGTGCATCCATTACCTGACTGTCTGTGTCACTTCAGGCTTCTTTCGTGTATACTGCCCTTATATCCCTGCAGTACAGATTCTCCGCAGCTCATGATCAGAGACCATCTTGGCTTTTATATTTCTCTGCTATCAATCCCATGATGCATCAGTGCAGCGCCAAATGAGCAGTTAAAGACTGTACTAAATCTAGCTGCCATGGGGCCGTGCAGTTATCCCTCTCTCTATATTCTCCTAAATAACCTAAGAGACTATGAGTATATAGTTAGAGAGGCTGAGCTGTGAGCCTCTTCATTATGGTTGTGTGACATCAATAGTCCTCCATGTGGTGTATAGTCCATCATACAGAAAGCTTTGCATTATTTCCTGTGGATTTCATAAAGACACATGGCCTTACTGAAGAGAATGGTCCCAATGGAAAGGAATAACAAACTAAGGTAATACTGGGAATCCTACTAATATTATAAAGGTGAATTTTTGGATGTTTGTGTGTTTGGATGTTTGGATGTTTGTTCCTCAATCACACCTACACGGGCAAACGGATTTGTCTGAAAATGCAAACATACATACCTTGGGTCCCAGATTGAACGACAGGCTACATGGAATTCCCATACACCACCGCAATCCACTCCTGTGCCCGATGCTTCTCACGGTTCAGTTCGCTGCAGGACCTGGCACGCTGTAGGACCTGGGATGACGTCATCCCAGCCCTTTCAGCAGCTCACCTGATTGGGTGCCGCTTCTCTATGTGGGCGGAGTTATTGTCCGGCTGCCGTCTACACCAACATGGCGTCTCTGAGAGGTCCGGAGCGTCCTGCACATGGGCCTCTACTCTGGGGCAGCGACAAGTCCATACACTGCCCCACCTGTGTGGCCTCACCACGGGACCGCAGTACTCTGCAGCGGCCGGACAGGGGGTCTCCTGCGCCGCGCTCTGGAACGCTGGTTCAGCCAGCTGTCCCGCAATGTCTGCCATCTCTGGACACTACAAGTTGGAACATCGGTGCACGGGAAGCCCAGGGTGTGGTGAGGACGGGGCCACAGGTTGGTAGGGGGAAAGGGGACACACGGTCGGCAGGGTATGGTGGGGGGAAAAGGGGGCATGGGGTAGGTAAGTCGGGGAAGAGGGCATGGGGTAGGAGGAAGGAGTAACCACATGGGGAAGCGGGTAGGGAGAAAGGGGGGTGGTGGGCGCCAGGAGGGAGACAAGGTAAAGAGTTCCAGTGGGCCACAGGGTGGGCCCCGAGGGTCCATGGACACACAGGTGTAGGAAGGGCTCGCTGTGGACACAAGGCAAAGGAACAAGCCTGTGCACCGCTCCAGGTGGGTCCCGCAGGGGGTCGGGGTTCAGCGGACGAAGTCGCGGGTAAAAGCTAGTAGATATATAATAGGTACATAATGAATGCACCATAGTGAAGCCAGGGTGCACGTCCTCAGCTTCGATGACTAACTGCACTTCCACCAGAAGCAACAGAGATGAGTCTGAAGAGATATTAGTTAGACATCAGTCATTGGACTCATCTCTAGATATTAAACTTTATTCTTTATTTGCGAGCATGGATGGGTTTATAACAGGCCAATTTGGGACCCTAACCCCCTGGTCTATAAGCACCTATGGGTGGCTGAGTGTCCCAAATTGACCTCACAGGTGCCCTCTTATTGAGTAATTGGAGTTAAAATAAGGATGACCACATTGGTACTTTACCACTGCTCTCCCACTACCTTAGAGCAGTAATGAGCAGAGGTATGGGAAACCTTAGAGGGGAAGTTACTTAGTGATACTTGCTTGTAGTACCCAGAAAGTCTTCTGCACAGGAGATATTGATCTTCTGTCTACATATGAACTTCGAACAACTGGTTAGACTGGGAATCAAAGACTGCAGCCATTCATAATGAAGAGTTTGAAACACATGGAGGCAACTGAGCTGTGGTCAAGCAAATTAGGAGAAATTTTCCAGAGTGTTCTTTCAAGAAAGAAGGAGTAGAGGTGAAACATTTCAGAATTGCCCTCCAGCTCCCATTCTATATTTTTCATTGTAAAAGGTTTGAAGGACTGCACCATCTTGATCATAACTTCTCCAGAATTATGTTAAAGAGCCTTCTAAGAGCACTAAAGGCACTGTATGACCTTGTGGTGACTGTTATATCCCACTTCATGAATCTCATTGACATAGAGAAGATTCTTTGTAAGACAAGATTAAGATTTTTTGTCTCTGCTCTGAAGAGATGGAGTTGTTCAATTTATATTCCCATTTCAATAGGATCAGATGAATCACTTGTAACAACAGAAAGAGATTGAAGGATCAAGCGCAAGGTTTTTCTATACTGTTCAGTTTCATTAGACCTGTTTATCCTTAAAGGACAAGGTGGTGGTGGTGGTGAAGGTGAAGGTGAAGGTGGTGGTGGTGGTGGTGGTGGGGGGGTAATTTGATAATTTACTATACATTTAGAAAAGTAACTATAGTTGGCATATGGCTTTAAGGGGAAAATAAGATTTACTATTCTTGAAAAACATGGATTAAGATTAGATATTACACTATTTATTACAACATAATGTTTATATAAAGGAAATTACAATGTTTTGATTTAGACATCACAGTGTTTTGGCGGCTTTCAAATTTTATTTTCTCATTCCTACTGTAAATTACATTTATATTGAAATATATGTGTTTCTGTACAAACCACAAGAAATTTAAGGATCTGCACAAGTCTGTGTAACCGAGAATTGTGCTGTATGGGTTTGTAACATAATAGCTCTTATTCACCAAGTGGGTGGTAACTAGAGATGAGCGAGTACTGTTCGGATCAGCCGATCCGAACAGCACGCACGCATTGAAATTAATGGAAGCACCTGGTACTTCCGCTTTGACGCCGGCCGCTTAACCCCCCGCGTGCCGGCTACGTCCATTCTTTTCAATGTGTGCATGCTGTTCGGACCGGCTGATCCGAACAGTACTCGCTCATCTCTAGTGGTAACCCTTTTTTCTCATAGAAAATGAAAAGTTGAGGCTAAATTGGTGAATAAAAGATAATTTACATCTAATTTTTCAGGAGCCATATTGTTAGCATATTATACTTGTGACAGATACAGTACTCCTTAAAGAGGACCTTTCATGTCCTCGGGCACGAGCTTTATAAACCACTAGAAAGCTGACAGTGCGCTGAATCAATGCATTTACCAATAATGTAGGGTCACACTACCATTGGTGTCCGCTCAGAAGGTGTCTGTTTAAAAAAAACAAAACGGACACCTATCATAATGGACACCAACAGACAGTAACTAATGGGTATCAGATATTGTCTATTGTATGTCCATTGCCCATAGACTTCAATGTTAAAAAAAGTTTTATCAAATGGACAGAAAAGTCCTGAATGTAGGATTTTTTTGTCCGCTTGAAAAAACAGACATGGTTGTAAACGGACACAAAGGACACTAAAGGAGACAAGATACAATCCCATTGAAATGAATGGAAATTGAAAATGGACCAGCTAGTGTCCGTTGCTAAAATCTTGTACTGACAATGGCCACGGACACTGCTGAGTAGGCACCAATGGTAGTGTGAATGCCCCTAACTCTCCACTGTCAGAAGTGTGTTCCTGACAGTTTAGCTGGGAACACCCCTCCTGACACACTCTGTCCGTAGCACTATACTATCACAGGGGGCATTTTCTACCACCCAGCCATGACACTGAGCGGTGAGGAACGCCTCCCCCCCCCCCCCCCCCCCGGTACTAGTCTTTGGACTGGGCAAACAGAGGTTGCATCAGATCCTACACTGTAAGTAAGGGGTTAAAGTTCTATGTAATTGATTTATTCCTTAGCAGTCAGAGCAGAGCAAGGATTTTACAAAATACTCACTAAAATGTTGTCAAATTTATAGCCATTTTTACATATGGCATAAAAAAATAACAATAACAACAAAGTAACTGATAGACAGCATTGTACTTATCCTAATAACTACATTCTCTAACCTGATAATGAATAGAGATGAGCGAACAGTAAAATGTTCGAGGTTCGATATTCGTTTCGAGTAGCCCCTCAATATTTGACTACTCGAATCGAATATCGAACCCTATTATAGTCTATGGGGGGAAAATTCTATTTTGTTCTAGGTCTGTGAAGTCCCCTTTGATATCATTATCACAATGCTATGATGTATTAATATGTATGCAGATGATAAGAGCCCTTTTTGTTGTCTAGAGACTTTGATGATTTTAGTTTTTTATGGCTTCCTGAACATCAAAGCTCGAGGTGTATAGCACAACAAGGTAGAAAAGGAAACCACAAAGACAAATTGGTGGGGAAGCTATTCATATATATATTACCAGAAAAAATGAAATGATGAACTCTAGAGACGTCCATAATGAGAAAACCTGGAACAGAATTTGGAATACAAATGTCGTATTAATAATAGAATGAGAATAAATAGAGCAAGATGCATTGTAAAGCGGAATAATCTGTATACTGCACAAAACAAAGATGGACGCTCTCCAGCCATTTCTCATAATAATACCCAATGGATAAACCGTGGGGAATGTAATACCGGACCTTTACAGCAAATAAATAAGAGTGTAGAATCTATTGTTATTAAATTGAAAAATACATTTATTTGGCAGCAGGAGAAGAGCAGACTTAACTTTAATCATGAAAAACAATTCTATTTTCATTAGCAGCGGTTTTCTCCTTGGCTTTCAGAAGGACGTCAAATCTAAAGGAAAAACAAAAATAATTCACTGCCTTTATGTCTCGCAAGAGAAAAACAAATTAAATCCTGTATTTGTGACTGTGATTCAAAGACCTATATTAAAATCAACGTGCTATGAAATAAGAAAAGATGGTGGAAAACTGAGAAAATTTGTAGGCTAGGTGGGATATATGGTAGTGTGTTTTCTGAAAATAGAGAAGGATTGCAGTTAATAAAAAATGGATGTTAAATGGGTTTTTAGTATAGACTATGATGACATATCACTATGATATGCCATGTCTTGGTGATTGATGGGGTCTGACTGCTCAGATTCTCCTTACATCCTCAAAGTGAAAAGTTAAAAGACACCTTTTATATGTAAAAGCGTTTTACAGTAAGGGCAAAGTGGATGGGATTCTAGCGGATCCCATGCCCACTTTGTGGTAAAAACTGCGATGCAGACACGCCACGATTTACAAAACCTGCGCAGTTTTGGAAATTGCAGCATGTCAATTATACCTACGGAAATGCTAGCAGTTTCCCCATAGGTATAATTGGAAAACTCTGCAAACTTTCTGTCTAAAGCTCTGCAGGAAGAACCATGATGCATTGCCACCGCGGTTTTTCCAGGAAGCGCTTTTTTGCTGTGGGCCTTAGCCTAAAGGGGATTTCTGCACTGGGTGCCATTTTTGAAACTGATGACCTTAGGATAGGTAATTGATATATGATTGGTCGGGGGGACATGGACCCTGCATCAATCAGCTGCTCCTAACAACCTTCAATGTTGTAATTTATGCTTGTGATGGAGCAGAAGGAGGCACTTCATAGTGGAGTACTGCAGCTCCGCTCCCATTCAAGTGAATACAATAGCTGTACCACTGCAACATTGCTGCTATAGTGGATGGAGCCTTGGGCTCTCTGCTTTGCTCCATGTATGGGATCCAGAGGCTGCCTGGAACAGCTCATTGGTGCAGAATCTAAGTGTTTGGCCTGACACTGATGGCTAATTCTGAAGATAGGTTATCAGTATAAAAAGTGGTTCCCAGCCCCCCAAAAAACAATTTAACATAGGTAAATGTCATTCCTCTTTTAACACTTGCCAAACTAAGAGTCATGTTCAATGTTTTGCTGAATGTATCAAAATGCAGTTTTACACTGAGCCTTGAAACATTTGCCTTCTTGTGCAGAGTATGGTATATGTAATGTTTACTCCCTAAGAGTTTTACTAAAGATCTTGAAGATTTTAACTAGATTTTCAAAAATGCTTTGCAGACTGAGAAGAAGATATGAGAGCTTTCAGCTGATCAACACTTGCACATGTACAAGCTGCCTAAGGCTGCATTCACACTACAATTTTGTCCTACATTTAACATATCACATGAAATATCCATTCAAAGAATGTCTCAACATATATCTTAAATGAAGGACAAAATTGTGATCTGAACACAGCCGACAATGCAATAGTAACAGTAATTTTTACAGTTCACATTTGTACATTGATGCCGAAACTTACATCTAGTTTTACCAGAAGGTGCAGCCACTAAATAAATCTCTCTGTTACGAATATTAAAAAGCATCATGACGCTATCATGCCCCCCATGATTGGGCCTTGGTGGTTCCCAGGTTATCATGATGTGACAGAAGTGGTCAGAAGGGGTTCGAGGGGACACTGGGGAATGTGCACCGGATGCAACAAGGGAGCCCAAGAGATGTGATGCAAGATGTGATCAGCATTTTTTATTTTTCCACACTTCCCATGGGCTTATTATACTCTTGGTTCTGGAGATAATAATAAAAGAACTTTTGATTCGGACCAAATTAGTTCAGTCTAAAACAAAACTGTCTGGCAAACTTTGTGAATATTTGCAGAACAAATCTCTGTTAATAATAACTAAATTCATTTATTGCACATTTTACAATTATTTTTTTATTCTGATTTATTTGTTTGTTATGAACGTTCTCCATACAGTCAAATATTCCTGCATATAGTATAGAAGTTTAGTGTAAAAATTGAATATTCTACTTTACTAAAAGGATGATTCTACTGTCGCTGGTGGTTTATACATGTATTCAATGTTCTTCTCCATCGGAGGACTAGAACAATGGATAGGTGGACCACTACAACAGTTGTTCAATATAGATTCTGAAAGACCCAATTATGAGCTAGAATAATATTATTTAAACTCAAACCGCCGGACTTGCAGGCTTTTTCCATCTCACAAATTTGGATAAACAGAGTCTCCAAATGTGAACATAGCCTTACAGAAGTGAAGGAAATCATAGTAACATACTTAGATGTATAGGATCATGAAGCTGTTAATGTTAATTGTATTTAATCCTTTGATTGCAAACAATACTATTGGCCAATACTACTGGGCAGCTCATGATTATTATACTGTACTTTTATGATTTTATTGTTTAAAGGGCTTGTCTGGCCTCAGACCCCTCAGAGGATAGGTGTGAGGGAATTGCTAGAACAGAGGTAGGGAACATACGGCTCTCCAGCTGTTGCAAAACTCCAACTCCCAGTATGCATACTGGCTCTGCTGTTCTTGGAACTCCCATGGAAGTGAATGGAGCATGCTGGGAGTTGTAGTTTCACAGCAGCTGGAGAGCCGAAGGTTCCCTACCCCTGTGCTAGAAGATCAATTCCCCAGTAGCTGCTGTTGAACCCTAGGAGGGAGGGAACCTGTCCCCTGTCCCTGCCTACTTGCCTCACTTCCCTAGGTGGTAGAGGATAACTGTGAGTCAGTGCCTTCTTATGGTATAGGTGATAACACAGAACAAAGACAAGATAAGCAACAACAAATGGGAGGACAACTAGCCAAGGGGTTGGAACCAGTTGAGCAGTGCAGTACAGAATCAAAATCCAAGAGAGTAGTCACAAGAAAAGTCAAAGGTCAGAAATGCAAATGCAAACAGTAATAGTACAGAGCCAGCAAGCACAGAAAGGCAAATAGCAAGCACAAAGGTGAGTGTGAGAAAACAATAGGAAAAAATGATTGGAAGGAAAAGATGTGAATTACACAGGTAAGGCTGAGATTAACTATTGCAGAGGGAAACAAAGGTGTAAGAGATGGGTGTGGTGGAAAATAAATTACAGAGGTGAGGGAATAGGACAGTGTTCAGACAGTACAAAAGGAACTTAAAACAAGGAATCATAGCCGGTCATTTTTCCTGCGCAATGGCATGCAGACGGAAGATGGTGCCAAAGCCTGAACAGGCAAGCATGTTACAATAGGTCATCAATTTATGATCTGCGGCACTGCACTTTCCTGGAACCACAACTACGCAGTGGACAGAACTGTTGCATGACTCCTATTACTTGAATAGGAGAACCTACACAAGCATGCCATCCACTGCTATAGCTTCTAGTGACCAAACACTGCCAGAACAGCTGATATGTGCAAAGCCCCAGGGTCAGCGAGGTCATCAATATAAAAAATTGATTTGGGACCAAACAACCCCTTTAATCATGTTATGTATTCAAACCCATGTACACGTTATTTCATACAAGATAATATAATCCTTTAATAGTCCCACCATGGGGAAATTTCAGTGTGTTACAGCAGCATAGTAATACAGATACAGGATAATAACAGTAATATATTACAGAAGGAGACACACATAGGCTGAGAATAGCAGAGAAAAATACTAGGAGTCATAGTAGCTAAAGAAAAAAAGAAAGAAGACTTCAGAATCATTTTGCTCTCTCTCTCTTCATTTGGTCTAATGTAGATTATACAGCCTGGTCGCGGTTGGGAGGAAGGACCTCCGATAGCGCTCCTTCTCACACTTGGGGTGAAGCAGTCGGTCACTGACAGTACTGCCAGGTGCTATCACCGACTCATACATGGGGTGAGATTTATTCTCCCGCATGGAGCTCACCATGGACAGTGTCCTACTGTCACCCACCACCTGTACTGGGTACAGGGGGCTCCCCAGGACAGAGCTGGTCCTTCTAATAAGCCTGTCAAGTCTATTTCTGTCCCATAAATATGGCTGAAACAACCACAGAATTGAACAGCTCCCTGTATGTTTGGCTCCCTGAAAGTTATTAATGTTGTACAATGTTTGTATGGTATCTCCTCTATTTCCCAGAGTGTTTGGCTGTTAAGAGCGGCTTTTAATGGATTTATCTAACTACAGATATCCAATTATAGTGCATGTGATATCACATTTCTGAATGTGAAATTTTGATCCAAGTTACCTTAGAAAGTTTTTTTTTAATCTCATATCAATGACAATTATTAGCTAAGAAAGCGATCTTTATCATGTAAAGAAATCTTCTGTACAGTTACAGTAAAATGACCTTCCTTCCTTCTGGGCATTATTAAGTGAAGCACTAACAAGACAGTCAGGATGTAATGTCATGTGTTTATGAATAATGAAGGTTTCAAGGGCATTTCTTCTCTAACAGCGCCATGTACTTTCTGCCCTAGATACAACTTCTTTGTATGAATACAGCCAGCTACTGCGAGTGAAATATTCTTTAGCAATGACTAAGAAGTTAGCAGTATCCCTGGGACACTGTAGGCAGGCAGCAAATCCTCCTCCAAAAATGAGAATTGTATTTCTCTATCGCACATTAGGAAAATATAATTTGCGTTATATTGCATTCTATCAGAGGATCATGACAGTTTCCAGTAAGATAAATCACAATGTCTGTTGGCATGCGTTCTATTTAGCCAATCCTTCTTTTCTCTACTTCAGCATTTTGCTCAAGAGATGTGCAGTATCATTTGACTTATGTGATATTTCATTAGTGTTGTTATAAACAAGGACATTGGCCTGTCAATTGAGACTGTCCCTTCTGCTCTGTTCTCTAAAAGATGGACCGGGCTTGGAATGCTTATTTTCAATCCGTTCACCTCCACCTGCAGCTCCATTACATTGTGGATATTTATTAGGGATGTTGAAAAGTGAGATTTATGCAGTGGCTCTCTAGGGCACCTTATATTAATGTATTTGTCACTTGTGTTGATAAATTAAAGTAGAAAATATAATAAAAGTTCAAACATGCCAAAGCATTCTAAGAAGAATAGGGAAAACTTGTAAACAGCAGATTTTTACTAAAATAAATAATGCATTTTTTAATTTTAAAGATTGATTTATATATAAATATGTGAAAATGTATTGCATGTAATATTGCTTTAGGTGACTATATAATACCTGCTCTCAATCTTAGTCTTAAAGGGGTATTTTTCTTTAATTAATTAATTAAAAAAATAAAGCTTAATGGG
This sequence comes from Leptodactylus fuscus, assembly GCF_031893055.1. Classification (NCBI taxonomy): domain Eukaryota; kingdom Metazoa; phylum Chordata; class Amphibia; order Anura; family Leptodactylidae; genus Leptodactylus; species Leptodactylus fuscus. The sequence continues at coordinate 45,351,471 of NC_134267.1, forward strand.
GTTATCCGATTTCTAACATTGATGGCCTATCCTTAGGATAGGTCACCAATATTAGGCACACCTGCAGATCTCAGGCCAGGTTCACATCTGCGTTCAATATTCCGTTTAGGGAGTCCGCTTGTGGACCCCCTGAATGGAATACTGAGCACATTAAGAAGCGGTAAGCAATGAAAGCACACGGACCCCTAAGATTTTAATGGGATCTGTGTGTTTTTCGCGCAGTGTCTGCACAAGTCATGCAGAGAAAAAACGACTTCATGAACTACTTTCCTCTCCGCATGACTCATGCGGACACTGCACTGAAAACAAATAGAACCCCATTGTAGTCTATGGGATCTGTGTGCTTTCATTGCTCACCGCTTTTTAATGCGTTCAGTATTCCATTTGGGGGGGTCCACAAGCGGACTCCCCAAATGGAATATTGAACGCAGATGTGAACCAGGCCTTAGATCTGCGGTGGTCCCGGGTGCCTGCTATCACCGATATCAAGACAATAGACAAAAGATATCAAGTTTACATACCGCAACACGCTGCTTACTCACCATACAAACTGTTGGTACTGCAGCGATGTCCCATTGATATCTATGCGGCAGCGCTACAGCACCTATACTGCCCACTGCAGTTTGTTCAGCACCTGAGCAGCTCGCTGTGGTATGTAAACAATACCTCAAACTGTGCTGTCTTGGTACCGGTGACTGAAGACACTCAGGACCCCTGCAGATCTAATATTAATAAAAATAGGTCATCAGTGTTAGAAAACTGGATAAACCCTTAAAGCAGGAGTGGTTGTTTCTAAAAAGTTCGCATAAATGATTAGTAGGGGTGATAATGTGAAACTTTGTAATACTGTATATCTTATCAGAGAAACATGCAACTCTTCGCTCTTATCTGCTCTGCTAAACTACTCTTCACTCTGACATTCACTGTCTTAAAACAGACAGCCGGTCACATAAGCCATGACACATCTCTATAGAAGTCTATAAAAATGGGAGGGAGAGGATTCAGAATGAAGTGCAGTAGTTAAGAGAAGAAACCCACATAGAGAAATGTAGCAAAAAAATACTGCTGAAAAAATTACAGCCCAAACACATTTTGATTTTTGGCTGCATTTTTCGCTAAGCTTTTCCTTCCCCAATTAAATGTATAAGGTAAAAGCTTCCACAGCTAAAACGGACATTCTATGTTTTCTTTTCAGCTTTTTTGTAGTTATTTCTTTCTCTGTAATGAGCAATCAGGTCCATTTAAGAAGTCCTATAACATCCAATTCAATGGCGGTATTCACACTAGCATCAGTTGAGTTTGTTTTCCCTTATCTTTTGATATATCTTTTGATATCAGATTGGCTGCTGTTTATAAGCACAGATCTATCAAAGGCTCATAAGAAATTCAGTGTTTGGAGCAATTTCAATTACAGCAAGGTGAGATTGATTGTAAAGTAAAGATTACTAAACCATCAGCGAGTAAAAAACAAAACCATTACAGTTACTGTAGTGCATACACTGAAAAAATAATCCTTCAGAAAGGGAGGGCCACAATAAGTAAACTTAATTTACTTAGCTTGCAGACCGCCCCTGAAATTATGCAGCTTCAGAGCACTGGCTGTTAAAACGGATGGACCGCCCATAGAGAAGGCAGGGATGGTATATTACATGTGTACATAGAGCTCAAGGAGTTGTGGGAGCCACCATGATGCGGCTCCCCTAGTGGCCAAGCAGTCACATGATTTGTCAGGGATAATGAATTGTATAAGCAGCTGGGACCTAGATAACCTAGTCCAGCTCTGCAGTATAGGCTGTAATTCCTCCTGTAACCGGAGCTAATGCATCAAGCACAGGGGAAATCAGAAGAAAAGAGAACTAAAATACTCCAAAAGGTTTATTATGGCCTAATGGGGACACAATGAAAAATATAATAAATAAGTAAAAGGACAAAAACATCTAAAAAAAAAATAAACAAAAAAAATACTGCCCCTACTACACCCACATCATAGGTTCTAGCCACACCCCCAGAAGCACAAGAGAAAATTATTTAAAAAAATTTAATAGCTATTTTAAAAAAAAATAAAAAAAATGTGAAAACAGACTCAACTCCTGTGTTGTTTACTTTCATGAATTTTAAAATTCAAGAAAGTAAGGGGCGTTCACACTTGCGCCCATGTCGGGGAAACTTTTTTTTTTTTTGTAAGTCTTGCATGTCCGACAGAGTCTATGCAAAAAAAAAATGGTTTCCCCATGGAGAGACTGCATATGGTCACCAGTGGTTTGCTTTAAAAACCCATTCAAATAAATAGGTTTTAAAACTGACCGCTGGGAAGCCGTCCCCTATCCAGTTCCTATGGGGAATAGGATGGAAACCTGCGGGCGGGCACGGGCGCAAGTGTGAATGCCCCCTTAACTGGCATGCTGCATTGCTGAAAACACAGAATTTCTGCTCCAGGTTTTTTTTTTTTCTGCAATGTGTGGGTGAGATTATTCAGAATCCCACCCGCTTTGCAATTAATGTAAAATGCAGCATTTTTGCAACGTGGGGCCCTGGTCTAAAGAAGAAGACTAGCCTCGGCATCACATTACCAGCACAATGTGTGACTAGTGGCATGAGCTTCTCAATATGGCACGCAGTGCTAGGTTTGTATTTGCAGTAACAGGACCTATGTTTTCCCATAAATTCCACCTTTGAACTATCCATCTAGACAATCCCATCCCAAAATTATCGGTGGTCATCAAAGTATTTTTTTGACAATGTTAGCTATCTTGTCAAACCACATGACAACATAGTTATATCCTATTACAAGTAACGTTTCCTTAAATGCTTACATTCCCTAAATATTTAAAGTATTAACTCATACTTCCTAAAGTATACATATTCTCACCCACATAACATTTAGCAAAATAGTGTATGATGCACCGCAGCAGAATTCTGGACAAGATGAATTTGGAATTGAATATCCTAGTTTACAATATGGTATCAAAAATTTAAGTCAGAAGCACTCATAGGATATGCAATGTTATGAAAACTGCAGGGTAAATCTTAATCATAATTTGACAACTGCAGTTTGCTGCTACAACAAATAGAATTTTCCATCATTTAACCGCTTAAGGCCAGGGATCCACGTTACAGAAATGCCCCAGCAAGAAATGCAACATTTTACAATACCCGCAAAGTACTACATGCATGACTATATCTTCAGTTACATAAGTAAACAAAGATTATGCAAGATAGATAAGATACATAAGTAACCAAAGATTATGGAAGATAGCTTCTGTCATGTTCTTTACATTAGTGTCAAAGGGAACGGGTACAGAATCAATCTGTGAACATTCTCTGTAACAGTTTAATGTCTGTTACTGTCATCTTATGACAGAAGACAGCAATGGACATTGACAACAGTAATGTGAGCTCTCTCTTACCTATGCAGTATTTCCTTACGTTATCCTATTACTTTGTTCTGGAACAACCATGGTAAATTGAACCTTTTACTATAAAAAACAGCGCTTTAACTTCTATAAAGATAGGTTAAAAAAGAAACAGCACAGAAATTGGGAATTATAATATTTAGAAAAAATGGTATTTAAAAGTAAAGATTCTCTTTCAAGTTATTTGGCAATTTATTAACCTTTTTATATTTACTCTTCATTCGCTCTTTCATTTCTCTATATTTACTTCAAATTGAACTTAACATTAAAAATAGTTCTCTTTGATACTAATGCCTTTTGCGTTTGCAACCAGGGTGCTTTGTAGAATTACATTTCATAATTTATTGCACATGTAGTCTTTAAAGCTAGATTATGTTACCCATAAATGGCTGTTTTGGGAATATTCAATTAAACTTTTTGAACAGTAACAAAACAATAGCAATATAATGGTTGTAATAAAGAAGTAATGACAATATGTAATGCATTTGCCAACACAGAACAATATCTACGTACATATAAAGCAGAATTAAAAGGGAGACATTAAAATAAGTAGCAACTTTAAAATAGCTTGTGACTGCTCAAGTTGTTGTATCATTTGGAAATAGTCTTCTTCCATCTGTAATAAATCTCAGTCATTTAAGCAAGGACATTATTGAAGAAAAGTTGTAGAAACTAAAACTTAAACCTATTTGAGCTTGTACCCTCAGAATACCGTATTAGAGTATACGGACATCGTAGGATTGATTCCCCACATTGCGTCTTATGTTTTATTATCAGCTGGTCAACATTTTGATGTCTAAAAGTAATGGTGATATTTACATAGAGGTAGAATTCTACAAACTTGGGAGATTTACTGTATTTAACAGATAAGTGGTTCAGTGTGGTAAGAATACGGGTGCCATGTCATGGGGCACCGGCTCCCTGCTGACCATGGGAAAAGCCCATAACAATAACTAGCATTGCTCATCTTACATGAATGAGAAAGGTGCTTCAGTCTGCTGAATGGAGACCAAACAGGAGTTTAGTAACGGCCTCCATGTATAAAAACCTATTAGGCTCTGCCAGGGGCAGAATGTCATAGGTAACCAGTCACTGGAATACTGAGATAAGACACCGAACTGCATAAATAAGAAAGGCTATTCTTCTCCTACATTTAGATGTCTTCTCTGCACTTCAGTTCGGTAGAAATCCCGGTTTTCATTGGTATGCAAATGAGTTCACTTGTAGCACTTGGGGAAGATCCCAGCGCTCAAACAGCACTGGGGGCATCCCCAATGCTGTGAGAGAACTCTCCAGCGCCGCCTCCATCTTCTTCAGGAACGGCCTCTTCTCACATCTTCTTCTGGAGCTGAGAGTCAAACTTTTAGGCCTCGGGCAGAGCCAACTGGGCATGCCCGTGGCCACAAGAAAAATGGTTGCTGTGGGAATGCGCAGCCAGCTCTGTTCGAGGCCCGATGCCTAGAAGTTTAAACCCCAGTGGCGGAAGAAGACGCGTGAAGAGGCCGTTCCTGAAGAAGATGGAGGCAGCGCTGGAGAGTTCTCTCGCAGCATTGGGGATGCCCCCAGTGCTGTTTGAGCGCTGTGGACCACCTCCAGTGCTGCGAGAGAACTCATTTGCATACCAACGAAACCTGGGATTTCTACTGAACGGCGGCTCGGAGAAGACATCTAAAAGGTAGGAAAAGAGCAGCCTTTCTTAAGGCTATTTCTACGTGTGATCGACAAAAAATTTGATTTTAATAGTAGAATCCCTTTAAGTCATGTCCCCCTTTTTTTGAGAATCTATACTCACATATCTAGCAAGTTGAGAAATTTTAGCACAAACAAGACCTTTCAAAGATGCACCAAGGATGCGCCACATTTTTGTCAGTGTCTAGTTGTAACCACAATACTAAATCTCAGCCAAATGTTTAACCCCTTCTCAGTCAGTGCTGTACTATTATGTTACACTGAGTGTATAGTTAACACTTAGTGCAGTAATAGTGCGGCTTGATTAATGACTGTGGCATTACTTCCATCATTCACCTGTATTACACAGCCAAGGTTCAGGACTAGAGATGAGCGAGTACTATTCGAAACAGTAGTTTCGAATAGCACGCTCCCATAGGAATGAATGGGAGCGGCCGGCGTGCAGGGGGTTGACTGCGTGCCAGCTGTATCCATTCTCTCCTATGGGAGCGTGCTATTCAAAACTACCGTTTCGAATAGTACTCACTCATCTCTATCCAGGACTAGTAACTGGACCTTGTTCTCTGGCTCTGCTAAGTATAGAAGCTGATTATGGCCAGCCAGTTGCGACGAATGTCAGTATAATACTCAATGGAAAAATAAAAAAGTTACGGCTCTCAGAAGACAAGGATGAAAATAACAAAAAGTATGCCTTGTCCTGAAGGCAAAAATAGGCTGTCATTAAGGGGTTAATTGATAATGAGACTGCATCTCTTAATCAGTTAGGTGCATTCTCTAGTCATTTTTTAAGGGTTTGTTTGGGCAGTAAATCTTGTTGTTTTTTTTTTTGTTTTTTTTTAGAAAAGTCTGTTAGTGCTAGTAATGGGTTAATAAGTACACCCAATACCTTTAGCAGTGTTTGTGGTGATTTCTGAGTGTCTCTGGTTGCTGCTGGCATCCTCAGCATTTGTTAACTTGGTGTTGGCTTCCTACTTTGCATCTGCCTTTGTACCTTCCACATTAGTTCCCTCTCACTCAGTCCCCCCATCTCTCTCACTCCGTTACACTCCCCCTCCCTGTCTCACTGTCTCACTAGCCTAGTGATCCTGCCCATTACTAGCCCCTCACCCACTCCCGTCTCCTTAGCCTAGCAATCCTACCCATTACTAGCCCCTCCCACCCTCCCCCGTCTCCCTAACAAACCTATTACGCCCACTACTAACAGACAGTAAGAGGGGAGGAGCCGTTCCTAGACATAGGAAGGCTTGGCAAGTATTGAAGGCGATGAGCGGGAAGAGTAATGGTGACATTCCATTTCAGAAGTAGAGAAATGGAACATCACCGGATTATCAGAAAGTGTACCTGAAGCAGACACTGCTCTAGAGATATTGGTAGTTATAGATCGTTTTTAATTGAAGTAAATTAGAAGTTAAGCGGGGAGCGGGTTTGGTTTACGGGTTAATTCTTAGTTTATCCTGGACAACCCCTTTAAGCATAGATGAAAATGTATAGCAGCTCCTGACAAATACTTTATTGTCATTTAAACCACAAAAGTGGTGTAAATGATAACATATCCTATATGGCTGAAATTGTGATGCCTACAGGGTTCCCTTATAATCATCCTTGATGTGAGCATATCTCCCACACCAATAAAACTATAGGTGGCGTTACCATAACAGTTAATTTGGATAAAATGTTGTCATCAAGTAACTAGAGATGAGCGAACAGTGAAATGTTCGAAGTTCGAAGTTTGATTCGAGTAGCCGCTCAATTCTCGACTGTTCGATCGAACATCGAACCCCATTATATTCTATGGGGAAATATACTCGTTTAGGGCGAAACCAATGTTCGACTCAGGAGGGTCACCAAGTCCACTATGGCACCTCAGCAAATGATGCCAACATCTCTGGAATGCAACTGGGACAGCAGGGGAAGCATGTCTGGGGGCATCTAACAAGCCCAAGTCACAGTTTTACCCCACCATCACAGCCTATCAACTACACATTTTCCACACTCAAAAACCCACTATGAAAGTGGAAAAATACTGGGAAACCTTTTTTTCTCCCCATTTGGATGGACAGAAACCCAAACTTTACTCTAATGAAACCTTAACAAGCACCCCTTTAAATCACGTTGCCCATGACAACCACAGATGGAATAGGCAATGGGAAATCCAACAGTACCCACCCTTAACTGTCATTGTGGATGTGTGTGTGTGTGTGTGTGTGTGTGTGTGTGATGTGGTAAGACTTTCCAAAATTCACTTTCCTGGCCCTTAACGTGAGCCCTTCCAAATTAAGTTAGAGGCCATAAGCTGAGTTACCAGCAGAGATTCAGGCCCTTTAGGTGACTTCAGCCTCTTACCAGCAGAATTTTAGGCCCTTTAGGTGACTTCAGCCTCTTACCAGCAGAGATTGAAGCCAATTAGGTGACTTCAGCCTCTTAACAGCAGAGTTTTAGGCCCTTTAACTTAGTTGAGCCTTGCACCAGCAGTGTTTTTGGCCATTGGGGTTAGTTGAGCCTTGCACCAGCAGAGTTTGGTGAAATCAGGGTGGATTCAGCCTCTAACCAGCAGAGTTTAGGGAAATCAGGGTGGATTCAGCCTCTATCCAGCAATGTTTGGTGAAATCAGGGTGGATTCGGCCTCTAACCAGCAGAGTTTGGGGAAATCAGGGTGGATTCGGCCTCTAACCAGCAGAGTTTGGTGAAATCAGGGTGGATTCGGCCTCTAAAAAGCAGAGTTTGGGGAAATCAGGGTGGATTCGGCCTCTAACCAGCAGAGTTTGGTGAAATCAGGGTGGATTCTGCCTCTAACCAGCAGAGTTTGGGGAAATCAGGGTGGATTCGGCCTCTAACCAGCAGAGTTTGGTGAAATCAGGGTGCATTCGGCCTCTAACCAGCAGACTTTGGGGAAATCAGGGTGGATTCAGCCTCTAACCAGCACAGTTTGGGGAAATTAGGGTGGATTCGGCCTCTAACCAGCAGAGTTTGGTGAAATCAGGGTGGATTCGGCCTCTAACCAGCAGTTTGGTGAAATCAGGGTGGATTCGGCCTCTAACCAGCAGAGTGTGGTGAAATCAGGGTGGATTCGGCCTCTAACCAGCACAGTTTGGGGAAATCAGGGTGTATTAATCCTAGAAGAATCAGAATTGTGCAACGCAGATGGTGGAGGAATATGACGAGGAATTGTAGAGGTTGAGCACAGACATGAAAATTCATGTTGGGGTGCTTGACACTGGTGGGCACGAAAATGATGGGTCTACCCAGTGGCTGCGCATTTTGATGAAAGTCAGCCGGTCGGCACTCTCAGCTGACAGCCGGCTGCGCTTATCCGTGATGATACCACCGGCTGCGTTGAAAACCCTTTCAGATAGCACGCTGGAGGCAGGACAGGACAGCACCTCCAAGGCATATAGGGCAAGTTCAAGCCAAAGGTCCAACTTCGACACCCAATACATGTAGGGCGCAGAGGGATTGGAGAGGACAGGGCTGTGGTCGGACAGGTATTCCCGCAACATGCACCTATACTTTTCCCGCCTGGTGACACTAGACCCCTCAGTGGCAGGAGTTTGGTGAGGGGGTGCCATTAACATGTCCCAGACCTTAGACAGTGTACCCCTTGTGGGTGTGGACTAGACGGCACTTGTTTGCCTCATGGAGGAACTGTCCTCTCTGCCGCCAATGACACTTGATGGAAAAATCTCCAGTCATTAATGTGATTAGCCCTCCCCTCTACCGGTATAAAAGACGAGATATTATTTTTATACCGGGGGTCAAGGATTGCAAATATCCAGTATTGGTTGCTCTCCATTATTTCGACTATGCGCTTGACACTTGAAAAGCACCCCAACATGAAGTCAGCCATTGTGTGCCACAGTGTTACTTGGCATGACTTTGCTGCCCCTACCGGAAAGGTCACTCTCCATTTCCTCCTCTTCCTCCTCCTCCCTTTCGCCTCATCCACGCTGCAAGAATGGGACGCATTGAACTTCCCCGGTAGCCTCCTGTGTCACAATCATCATCTGCCACGTCTTCATCCTTCTGCTCCTCCTCCTCCGTCATTAAACGCTGTGAAGCGGACAGGTGTGTGGAACTACTCTCCTGCTGTGACGGTTCTGCTGCTATCCCTGACTCCTCAGTGTGATCTGTGTTATCTCTGATGGCAATGAGGGATTCTCGCATCACACACAAGAGCGGGATTGTTATGCTCACTAGCACTTCGTCACAGCTGACCCTCTTGGTGGACTCCTCAAACACGCCTTCGATGGGGGAGTTTTTCTGGGCTGCCTATTATAGGGAACATCTTGGGCCATTCTGGGTGTGGCCTGGCTTCGGCGAAGCAGCTGACCTCTGCCTCTGGACATGCCTCTGCCTCTAGCTACCCTGTTTGGTGCTGCACCTCCCTCAACATCGACACTGCTTTCCCCACTTGACATTCCCACTGTCCAGATCGGGTCAATGTCCTCGTTGTCTACCACCTCCTCTGCCAATTCCTCTCTCGCCTCCTCTTCCTGCACACCGCACATTGCAACAGGCTGCCCTGATGGCAACTGTGTCTCGTCATCGTCACTGAGAGTGAGTTGCTGGTCAACTATCACAAAATCAACAGGAAATGGAGGAGACTCCAGTGCTTGGGCATCTGGACACAAAGTCGTCTGGTAGCTCCGTGGAATCGAGAAATGGAGGGACAGGGAGAGGGACAGTTAGGGACAGGTAGCATTTTTAGATGGTTTTGATGGTTTGGTGGGTACACACCATGACAACCTGGATGAAGCGTACATAGCCTGATAATTAGAATGTATATCCCACTGATTTTTTTTGTGGGTACACACTATGACAACCTGGATGAAGCGTATATAGTGTATATGGGCTTAGAATTTCAGTGTATACCCCTTAGTTTCAGGGGGTGGGACACAGTTGAACCCTGGATTAAGCGTATATAAGGTATATGGGCATACAATTTCAGTGTATCCCACTTAGCTTAATCCCCACCGCGGAAAGCTGGGTTGAGCAGATACAGCCTGGCTTAATTACTGTGAATCCCACTTTAGCGTTTGTGGGTAGACACTGTGCCAAGCTTGTTTCAGCTTCCCCTTTGGTGTAGCTCTTAAAAGAGCTGTTGTGGATCTTCTTTGCTATTCCTGCCTAGCAGAATCTAAAGCCTAACTAGCCCTCAGCAGATGTCTCTCTCTAACTAAGTGCAAACACAGAATGAATTGAAGATGATGCCGCCTGTTCGTTTGAATCTGAGGTCACATTTCCTCGGCAGCCAATGGCTTTTTCCTAGTTTTTTCAATGCCTCCATTGTCATAGTTCCTGTCCCACCTCCCCTGCCCTGTTATTGGTGCAGAAAAAGCGCCAGGGAAGGTGGGAGGGGAATCGAACTGTAAGTGCATTTTCAATGCGGTGTTCATATGGAATCGAACAGTTCGAACAGTGTGATGTCCGATCGAACATGTACTCGATCAAACGCTGTTCGCTCATCTCTACAAGTAGCCAATTAATAAGAATCAAATTGCACATTAAAAAGAAGTTTTGACCAAATGGAAAATGATATACATCATCCGATTGCCGCCGCGTCCCTGAACAACTTTTTTTTTGGCCTTAAATTCGCCCATGGTAGACATCATCCTGCCAGTTTATTTACATGAAATTAAACAGCGGCACTAACATAGTAATAAACAATGACTCATATTATTCCAGAACCATTTGGGATTTGCAACCCATTAAACTTTCTGTATTTTAACATGTTCTCAATTAATCTCCACCATATTTGGAACTGTTGTTAAGGACTCGTGGAATTAAGAACGAGAGGATTAAGGGATTACACATTTTTAAAGACGTATTTCCATGTTATAGTGCTTTTCCATCCCTTTAATTGTCAAAGCAAAATGAGTATAGCAAATGCCATTGATTTTCATAAACTGCAGATTATACCCTGTTTTATGCAGAATTATTCCAAATAAGCCGCACTAAAAGCATTCAGCTTTATATTTAAATAATATAAAGTGGCAACCTTAATGCCTGAAAAACAGCACCCAAAGGGAACGAAAACAGAACACTTTTCAGCAAGATAAAGCTTCCGTCTGTCGCCATCACAGATATATGATAAAGACCTTCATGTTTATCATTAGTGAGGACTTCATTACTAGTCCAATGTTTTCCTAGCCTTTAAAGCCACCTAATTATTTCAGGGCTTAAAGCAGTTTCCTATCATTACGAGACTGATTGCTTTTTATTCCAATTGCTTTTCCACTATCAGAACTGTCAAGAATAGAGAAAAAGAAAATGGCTCCCTGACTGTTTTTATTTTCAAGGTTTTATTTTCTAAGAATTGTTTTGAGCAAAATACTGTAGAATAAGGAAAGTCAGTCAATGAATGAAAACCTAATTGTACAGCAAAGTATAACCCTTGATATTCAGTGGCGGATCCAGGGTTTGTGGGGCCCTGGGCAATTGACTTTGGCGGGGCCCTACTTACTGGGGGTCTCGCACTTCTAACCTGTACTTTCCAACTGTTGAAGACTAGAAAGAGGGAACAAAACGTGCGGCGCGCACAGCGCGCCGCAGCAAATTGGGCCCTACCCACTTTTATGTTGACTCCACCCATTCTCATTCAATTTTCATGTGATTCCACACAGTATAATCCTCCTACAGTCACCCGTAAATTATATCTCCCCCCCATTTTCATATACACCCTTCATCTACCCCTAGTTTCATGTCCCCCCCTCTATCTCTGTCCCCAGTTTCATGCCATTCTCCCCCTTTATCTGCCCACAGTTTCATTTCCCCCCCGTCTCTGCCCCAGTGTCATGCCGTTCTCCCCCCTTCATCTGCCCCAGTGTCATGCCGTTCTCCCCCCTTCATCTGCCCCAATGTCATGCCATTTCCCCCCTTCATCTGCCCCAGTGTCATGCCGTTCTCCCCCTCCATCTACCCCAGTGTCATGCCGTTCTCCCCCCTCCATCTGCCCCAGTGTCATGCCGTTCTCCCCCCTCCATCTGCCCCAGTGTCATGCCGTTCTCCCCCCTCCATCTGCCCCAGTGTCATGCCATTCTCCCCCCTCCATCTGCCCCAGTGTCATGCTGTTCTTCCCCCCTTCATCTGCCCCAGTGTCATGCCGTTCTCCCCCCTCCATCTGCCCCAGTGTCATGCTGTTCTCTCCCCCTCTATCTGCCCAAGTGTCATGCCATTCTCCCCCCTCCATCTGCCCCAGTGTCATGCCATTCTCCCCCCTCCATCTGCCCTAGTGTCATGCTGTTCTTCCCCCCTTCATCTGCCCCAGTGTCATGCCATTCTCCCCCCTCCATCTGCCCTAGTGTCATGCCATTCTCCCCCCTCCATCTGCCCTAGTGTCATGCCATTCTCCCCCCTCCATCTGCCCTAGTGTTATGCCGTTCTCCCCCTCTTCATCTGCCCCAGTGTCATGCCGTTCTCCCCCTTCATCTGCCCCAGTGTCATGCCGTTCTCCCCCTCCATCTGCCCCAGTGCCATGCCGTTCTCACTCACACACACTCACACACACACTCACCATTCCTCGTTCCCTCGCAGCTCTCTCCCTCATACACATATTGTAGCCGCGATGTGATGACATCATCACATCGCGACTACAAATGCCGGAGGCCTGGAGCTCAGCGTTAAAGCAGGAGCTGAGCTGTGACAGCTCCGGCTTTAAACGCCTATGCATTCAGCTCATTGGCGTCCTACCGCCGATGCGCTGAATACATAGGCGTTTAAAGCAGGAGCTGTCAGCTCCTGCTTTAACGCTGAGCTCAGTTGGAGTCGGGACATGCCGACCGGGACCATTTTGTTAGGTCCCGGCCGCGCCGTGGGGCCCCGGGCGGTTGCCCGGCTCGCCCGGCCCTGGATCCGCCCCTGTTGATATTTAGCCTATATAACCATTGATATATGGATATATAGAACAAAGGACCAGTCTGAAGTGCAGTAGTCATTGACCACAACTCTCTGGATATGACACTTCTTCTGTAGCGGGACCCTCACTTTTCTTATATTCAGCCATCTACAATATACTGGCCCTACTCCATTAGGGTTTATGCCTTGTTTCCTCTACACTCCATGTGTCCCAAGAGTCTGAGGAAGGACTTCATGATCAAAAACGTTCACAAATCACTCTACATATTATATCTTGTTAATACTTTACAACACATGTGAAACAGTATCAGTGTTGTTTATAGGCATCTGTCTTATACACCTATTCGGTAATAATAAAAATTGGAACATTGCACTTTGAGCGTGAAGTCACTTGAGTTCTCCATATGACAGAATGGGACCACCATTTCATTACCCTTAAGCTAAAGCCCCAAATTGCAGAAACGCTGTTTTATTGTTGCAGATTTTGTTGCTGTTTTTTGAGCCAAAGTCAGGAGTAGATTGAGCACAAGGTAGAAATATAAGAGCATCTTATATGTTCCCCATTCCTTTTGTAGCCATTCTTGGCTTTGACTCAAAAAACTGCAGCAAAATCTGCAACAACAAAAAAGCTGCGATTCCGCAACGTGGAGCTGTAGCCTTTAAGTAGATGGCCTATCATACCCTGCTGAAAAAGTATCTACCCTTACTGGGAGGTAATCCATATGGACCCAAAGCCTTGGTCACGTATTTTGTTTAGCTTGGCTTGGACCATTTCTATGTTTATCCAGTTTACTATATTGTTGATGTATTATCAGCATTACCAGCAGGATTTTGCCCCCCAACCTTAGTTTGGTTTTTTACAATTTAGGTGGATCTGATTAGATTAGATTATATCCCATTAACAGTACAGGGATAATGCACATAGTGATGTCAAAGTACAGAGATAATGTACACAATGATGTCTTTTTACAGGGATAATGCACTGTTACGTTTCTGTGTATATATATATAAAAATAATATTTTTTAACTACAGAACCGCTAGACTGCAAGACACTGCAGTGAGGTCCACAGGCCCAGGTGGGTGGCCGTATGTCTGAATGCAGACTATCAGTTAACTTCACTGGCAGAGGCGTTAGTGCGGTTCAAGCTGCCAAGGGTTAAATATCACCTTTGGCCAGCAACACAAAAAGACTTCTTAAACAACCAGGAGTTACAAAGGAAATAGACAGTTAAATAGGCTAACTAAGAGACCAAACCTGCTGGCAGCGCCACAGGCTGGAACAGAGACCACTGCTCCCAGCCCTAGTGTAGAGCTGACAGTTCAGGAATTACTGGTCCTTACTAACAGCACCCAGATAGACAGAGGTATCCCCACACAGAGGCCTAGTCTGGCAACCTGCCTGCATACTGAAACCTAGCCCTGAACTACTGTCATTAACCAATTTCCAGTCAAAATGTGAGCACCCGGCGGGCGTCAGCTCACACCATATAAAGGCAAGTCCCCGCCCAACAGGGGCGGTGGCCATGACCTTACCGGTCATGCTCAGTATGGCCAAAATGGGACTTAGCCTCTGAGTGGCTCCAAAATGTCTGAGCATGCTCAGTAGAGGAAAAACTGGACTTAGACTCCAGTCGCCTCACTGCATGAGGCCGAGGGCGAGAGTCGGATTGACCCGCAGGTGGCACTGTGCACCGGGACGGAAACCTGCGAAAGCCGATCCTAACATGCACATAGTGATGTCACAGTACAGGTATAAGTAATATAGTGATGTCATAGTACAGAGATAACGTACACAGTGATGTCATAGTATGGGGATAATGCACATAGTGATGTCACAGTAAAGGTATAATTAATATAGTGATGTCACAGTACAGAGATAACGTACACAGTGATGTCATAGTACGGGGATAATGCACATAGTGATGACACAGTACAGGCAGGGGTGAACCTGCCCTTTTCGCCGCCCGAGGCGGCCGACAGAGAGCCCCCCCCCCCCCCCCCGGAGGAGGGGGCGGAGTGGAGGGGGCATGGCTGAGAGAAGGGGCGGGGCAATGCAAGGGGGCGGGGTACCACAAAGGGGCGGGGCTTTGCTGCGTTTGCAGGCACGGAGAGGACCTGCTCTCTGCCTGAGCGTGAGGGGAGGCCGCTGGAGCAGCGCTGCTCCAACGGCCTCCCCAATCCACTGCTTGGTGCTAAGCCAGTTCAGGACAGCTTGTCCTGGACTGGCTTAGGTAAGCAAAAATGCCGCCCTCCCTGGGGCCCTGACATAGCGCCGCCTGAAGGGATAATGCACAGTGATGACACAGTACAGGGATAATTAATATAGTGATGTCACGGTACAGAGATAATGTACACAATGATGTCAAAGTACAGGGATATTGCACATAGTGATGTCACAGTAAAGGGGTAATGCACATAGTGATGACACAGTACAGAGATATTGCACATAGCAGGGGTGTAACTGCCGTGGTAGCAGTGGAGACAGCTGCCACAGGGCTCGGAATACTAGGGGGCCCGGTGACAGGTGCTACTGCTGCGGATTGTTATTTTTTTAAAATATGCCATTACCTGCTGGAGTAACTCCAGCACGTAACGGGCCCTATGTACTGCAGTGCCGGAGCTGCCTGAGGATGGAGAGGAGCTGCCTCCTCCACAATCCATCTATTAACAGTAGTAAAGTCAGCAATTGCTGCCTATACTACTGCACCCAAGCAGACTTCTATCTCCTGCCCGCTGTCCCCAGGCCCTGTGCCGGCATCTATAATAGTAGATTGAAGGACCTGAGACATGACGTCATCATGACATCATCAAAGGTCCTTTAATCTACTAACATAGACTCAGTGTCTTTTGTGGGTGGAGCTACCCCGATTGTACAGGTCAGTGTACAATGGGGGGAATGGGTTATAGGCTGTGAGGAAGAGGGGTACATGGGTGTGCAGGCTGTGTGTGAGAAAGTCTGCACCCCCATTCCTTCCTTTCTCACACACAGTCTGCACACCTATGTACCCCTCCTACTCACATTCTGCACCCTCCATTCTGCCCTATGTGAGCAAGAGGGGTACATGGGGGTGCAGGCTGTGTGTGAGCAAAGAGGGTGACCTGGGGGCGCAGGCTGTCTGTGAGAAAGAAGGGGGAATGGGGGTGCAGGCTGTGGGTGATCACCCTCTTTCTCGCACACAGCTTGCACCCCCATTTCCCCTCTTGCTTATACACACCCTGCACCCCACGTCACCCTCTTATTCATAAACAGCCTGCACGCCCATGTATCCCTCTTGGAGGGGGCCCCATGTCAAAAGTTCGCCATGGGGCCCCACCATTCCTAGTTACGCCACTGGCTCATAGTGATGTCACAGTACAGGTATAATGAATATAGTGATGTGACTAAGACATACAAACACATACCTTACTCAAGGGGCTTGAAGGCTGGTGGTGGTCTTTGAACACCATACTGTACATATATGCTTGGAGGAAGCACAGATGTATGTATAGGTGCTGGAGTGCAGCACTGCACCATCCGTCATTGCTAAAGAGCTATACAGCCTCTGTGTACTTGTACTTGTACTTGGGTTCATGCACATGGCTCTGCCATCAGCACACTTATTCTAGAAGTAGTTTTATCAAAATGTATTGTCCCAGAAGTCTTCATCAACTTTAATCTTGCCCTGGAAAAAGTAAAAATGTAGAATGATCAGGACATAATAGTGACTTTTATGGATCACTTAGAAGAGAAGTTCTGTGTTCCTCCCTCCCAGGCAGAACTGAATGATGTTAAAAAGCTCTTCTGTAATTGTAATGTAATATGCTGCTGACTGATAACACAACCCCAATTTGTATCCAGCATACATCTGTAGTCACAAAACTATGCATGCCCATTGATAAAATTAAACGTGAAGTCTAGAGATATCAATTGATTTTATTCATAGAAAAATATTCTGCTTTCCATAAGGTTTTAGAAGGATGGTAAATGTCAGCCTCAATTTTTCCCAGTATAACAGCTTGGATTTCTTTGCAGTAGAGTTATTTCTCTAGAAAATGCTATCCTAATATAGTTAAGCGGTAAATTATTCAGGGCGTTGGAGTCACAAGCCAAATTTGACAGTTGAAATCTGAAATCTGAAGGTAAATTAATAGAGGTCATCATCTGGATCGCATTGCAATAGAAAAACAAAACGCATTTGTGTCATCTATCAGAGCGATCTGGGTTTCTGAACTTTGCATACAATATCTGATTTTCATTCCGTAGGCTTCCAGATCCAAAGCATTGTAAATATACACTCGAAGAAAATTGTGTTCTAAATAAATACATCAAATATTTATGAAGGCATCTCCTGGGAAATCGTAATCGTTCCTGAAGTTGAAATTTCTTTCTCTGTTTCCTTGCACAGCACATTTAAAACATTTAATAAAATAAGCATATATTTATCATCAAATGTATATTGTGCCTTGCAGAAGTCAACAAGTGATTTTTTTTCAAAATTAGAAATGGTACAATTGGTTCTAAGTGGTATTTCTGGTGAAAACCATGTAATGCTATTGTGACACTAATCCACAGGGCTGCCGCTTCCCATGCTTACTCATTGGGTGGGAGAGAACCAATGAATTTTAACTTCAAATCTAAGCAGATATGTAGAGGAGATTGCGAACTCCCAACTGATTTTGTGAACTCCATAAAGCAGAAACTAGCTATTTGGCTACTGTGAAGCTCTCGGCATCACCAGGGCTATGGCAAATATGGTTTAAACAATGTGTAAAATATGAAAAAATATATTTAAATTAAAATTCCAGACATACCAATCAGTGTAATAGTATGGAACTATGTTATGTTCTTTGTATTTGTAAGCAATAGATCTTCATGCCCAGGCTTGAACTAGCCAACAGGAGAGCAAGTGAATCCACTGGTGAGCCCCTGACCCAGGGGGGACTAATGGATCCCTAGTCCTCCAGCCTCTGCAAAAGTGCTGCATGGCAAAGTACACTCAGATGGAGCCGAAAACAAGGAATTCCAACAGTCGTGGCGTAACCAGTTGTAGATTAAAACAGCTTTTATTTATAGTCTCATTAAACAGTCCATGACTAAGAAGTGCGGTTTGCTCTGAAACGCGTAGGCATAAGATCACCTTCCGTTGTACCATGGACTTTTTAATGAGGCTATAAATAAAAGCTATGTTTTAATCTACAGCTGGATATGCCACAACTGCTGGGATTCCTTGTTTTTGGCTCCATATGGCATATGTCTCCATTGGGAGAGACTTCCCGTGCACAACATGACTACACCAGGATTCATTACTATTACTGTGGTATCGGGGAAATCATAACCAACGTAAGTGCACCAATACTTATTCAATTACTTTAAGTGGATGAACTTTGAAGCAAATTTTTTTACTTGTGTTGCACATAAATTTTGGGCTGTTTGCTATTTGCTTTTTCAGTATAGTACACTCAGATACAGATGCAGATAGGCAAAATCTAACAAAGCCTTTTCTCCCATCTAATAAACTGGGTAGAATATTTAACATTCTACTTAGTTTATTATAGGTAGATTCCTTAGATGACTGAGATGACATATAAGGGTCAGGACCCACTTCAGAGGAGAAGCAATAAATCTGCACTAACCCATGAGGTTCTTGATAAGATGCTCTTTATTGGTTACCACAAACACAACACATTTCGGATTTACTACTCACTCCTTTTTCAGGTGAGCTGATTTATTGAGCTTATTTATTGAATTACCTATCTCTATTTTTTCTGTACAATATCACACAAAATACCACTCGGTGTTATCTTTTCATGTTTCCATATATGTGAGATGACTTATAAGGAGAGAGACAAGTCAACCACTATCCTCCCTCCAGTGCCCTTTCTTCTTACTGTCAATGCAACTCATAGAGGTAAGAGGGCCTAAATCAAAGGCAAGGAGTAAGTAGAAGGCTAATACTGAAAACAATGGGAGGTAGACAAAATTTGCATTCACCTGCATAGTGGATTCACAGTGAAGCCCACTATGTACCCCAGTGTGACACCAATCATTACCATTAGAAATACTGTAATATACAAATGTTTGCTATATTTATACGTATAGTAGAACTGATAGCAATCCCTATTTCCAGCAGCCATGCTTTGAGGCACCATTGGCATATGCCTTCTGCTAATCACATTTGGATATATTATTTAGCAGCCTGTTAGGGAATAGCCAGATGATAATTCCCCAGAAGCTGCTGGTGAACCCTGGAGGGAGGGGCACAAGGGACAGTGAGCCCTAAACTGAAGCCCCCCGCTTGCCCTTCCTATTGCCAGACCCTATCCTAAGTAATAGGCGACAACCACGATGACAATCCCTCCCTGAATACGTGAAACACAAAACGCAGACAAGACGTACAACAACAAAGGGAGGTCAGGTAGCCAGGGTTCGGTAACAAGAGAACGATGCAGTGCCAAATCGGAGTCAAGAGAATAGTCAGTAGGAAAGCCAGAGGTCAAGGATTAGAGTACAAGTAATATAACAGCAAGAAAAACCAGAAAGCTAGGGCAATAACTGGCACCAGTGTGACTGTGAGCCAAGACTAAATAGGGAAGGAAGAACCCGCCCAGAACCTGACAGGAAGAAAAGCTGTCAATCACAGGCAAGACAGATTAACCACTTAATGAACAGAGGCAACCTTGGCAGAAGACGGGTGTGGTGCAAATCCAATTAAGGACTAGAGCCGTGTTCACACAGTGCAACTAAAAACCTTAAGCAGATTGTCAAACTGCACACGCCTCCGGCGCCGCAGCATGCGAGCAGAGGGTGGCACAGAGGCCCGAACAGGCAGAGATGTTACACAGCCCATATTTGAATCCATAAATAAATGTAGCATATGTATTTTAATATTCATAGAATTCATTGATATTACAGTATAGTAAAAATCCACGGCAGAACATGTTTGAGGAAAAAAAAAATATAAGAAAATAACATAAACTTAGCTGATATAAAGTAAACTTTTAGAAAAATTCTAATAGCTTCAATGCTGAGTTAAAGAGCTTAAGATAATATTGCTGAGACCTGTTTCTTTTTATGATATTATTTTATATCCTTTTAAATTAATTTTTGATTTTCTATAAACCATACTTTTCTGTACTCAATAGACCAGTGAAATAAATAATACAAGACAGTTAAATGCCTTACTTCCACAATATTTCATAGTCATTATTTTGCTGACTTCAGAAAATTACAAATTAAGATTCTAGAAAAGAGAGGCGGCCATCAGAGAACTCTTGGATGTACAAATGTGAGGATGGGGGGTTAGAGTAGCAGAGACGAGATTGTCACTGGCAGAACAGAGATTTCTTATAGTGTAGTAAATGTAAATCAGAGAGAAATGCAAGATGGAGCAAGATAGGAGAGGAATTTTTGGCTAAACTGAGAATTTTGAATTGAAATAAATGGATAGTCAGTGAATAAAAGCAAAAAGCATTAGAGAAGACAAAGGGTTTAAGGATAATTTTGCTGGAACTTTCTATGAACTGGAATTTATCATAAGCCCAACTATGATTATTATTGCTTATTGTGGCCATGTTATCAGGCAGGGGCACTACATGCATGAGAAGATAGCCTAGCTACCATAAGGAAAGTGTAGACTATATGAGGCTTCACTAATATTTGATGGTCTATTCATTGCTGCTTCTGAAAAGACAAGCTCAAGTTAAAGCAGTTGTCTCCTCAAGACAGCCCCTATATGAATTGAGGATGGCCCTGTGATCAGTGATGAGAGTAGGGCCGGAGGCTCCGCAATGCTATGCAGAGGATGCCAACCCTCTCTTCACTGCGCTCCCTGTCTCCTGCTTCTGGGTCTCGGGAGGCAGACCGGAACCTCCGCGGCGATGTGCGGGGGTTGCTGGTCTCCTCCTCAGCAGGACCAGGGACTTCCAGTATTTTAGGCCAGGTAGCAAGCCGGAGCCTATTTAACATGGGCTCTCTCTCCGAACCTATTCAACATGTGTTGTGTTCCTGATAGTAAGCAATTCTCTTGTTGTCTGATTGCCTCAATTTCTGACCCCTTGCTCTGACTTCTGACTCTGCCTCTTGCCTCCTGACTTTTGTACTGTGCCTAATCCTGTTTGCCTGGCTTTCCTTTAGACCTCTGCTCTTTTAACCTGATTTTGTACTGCTCTGCTCTCCTGTTACCGACTTGACCTATTTGACCTTCCCTCTGGATTACCATTTGTACTGCAGAGCCCTCACCAGTGGTGTAACTAGGAATGGCAGGGCCCCGTGGAAAACTTTTCACATGGGGTTCCCCCCAACCGATGCCGAAGAACCTGTGGATCTCCCCCTCTCCCCCCTCACATTCCTGCATGCACTATTATCCCACACAGTAGCCCCTGCACACAGTATTATGCCCCATAGTTGCCCCTGTACACAGTATTATTCCCCATAGTGGCTCCTACACACAGTATTAGGCTCCATAGTGGCCCCTACACACAGTATTAGGCTCCATAGTGGCCCCTACACACAGTATTATGCCCATTAGTGGCCCCTACACACACTATTATGCCCCATAGTGGCCCCTACACACACTATTATGCCCCATAGTGACCACTACACAGACTATTATGCCCCATAGTGGCCCCTGCACACAGTATTATGCCGCACTGTGGACACCCATGAACAATTAATATACTCTGGGGCCTTTTCAGATCCCAGAGTATAATAATTGGAGACCGAGGGGGATACCAACATAAAAAACACTGTTACTTACCTCTCCATGGCTCCGCTGCACTCCTTGGTAACATTGACGGCCCGAATTGGACGACTATGCTTTGGTACTCTGTTGCCACCTGTTGACTACCGGCTGCCGCTGCCTTATGGTTCCTTGGACCTGCACCTCTACTCTGAAGATCTGCTGGTAAGAGTTCCCAGTTTCTTGTTCTGCTGTGATTTGTGGTGCGCAGTGTGTCCGGTGTTCCCTGACCCATACCACACTGCCTTGCTGCCAAGTCCATCCCCACCCTCTGGAGCTCTAGTGGACACCACTGTGGGATTGGAGTTTATGCGACTCGGGAGGTGCTGGACGCTCACCACCATGTTTGCCATTTTGATCAGCGTGTCTAGTACTGGTTCTCAACCATAGCTCAGAACTGCATCTTTTATCCTAACAATCAGTTTATGGCCAGGGGTTCACTTATTGAAACTTTACCTAGTCATGCACTTCCCATAGAAAATGAAATGTAGTATCACAATACATGCCACTCATTCATATGAATGGCCTGACCACACAATTTATGAATACAGGTATGTAACACAAACTATAATTCCACATAGCAATACTTGTAATGTGGCCCTAGTTTAACACGACCACCTTCAGAGGCAAGTTTAGCACAGGATCAGCTTGTGACTATTATGATCGCTCTTGTGCACAGAGATAATACATAAAGTAATGACACAGTACAAGTATAATCTCAGTGTTTAAACAACACAGAAATGACATCAACAATGATGACATAGTAGTACAGGAACAATAATACAAACTATGATGTAATAGCACAGGAATGACGCAAACAAAAGAATTACCATCCCAGTATAGAATAAGACCTAATGTATAATGATGTCCCATACATGCTTTATGATATTGCAATCCAGGAATTATGTAAAATTCATGACAAGGAATAATGCAGACAGCAAATGTAACCATGGAGTCCATAGTTGGTATGGGATCACATTCATGTAACAATTTTAAACATCTCCTTTTGTTGTCCTACAGGTCCTTATTAGAGATGAGCGAACAGTAAAATGTTCGAGGTTCGATATTCGTTTCGAGTAGCCCCTCAATATTCGACTACTCGAATCGAATATCGAACCCTATTATAGTCTATGGGGGGAAAATGCTCGTTTCAGGGATAGGCAACATTTGATCAAATTATACTTACCAAGTCCACGAGTGAGGGTCGGGCTGGATCCTCCGAGAAGTCTTCTCCGTGCGGCGTCCCCGCGGTGTCTTCTGGCTCTTCATTCACTCTGCCAGGCATCGGGCCTGGGCAGAGCCGACTGCGCATGCCCGCACTACAAGCGGACATGCGCAGTCGGCTCTGCCCAGGCCCGATGCCTGGCAGAGTGAATGAAGAGCCGGAAGATGCCGCGGGGAAGCTGCACGGAGAAGACTTCTAAAGGTAGGAGAAGAACCAGCGTTGATTGGCCGACTGTATAGCATTCGGCCAATCAATGCTTGTTCTGCACCGAACTTTTACATTTGAATAGCGAGTGGTACTCGATCGAGTACGGGTATTTAGAATACCGTAGTATTTGATCGAATACCTACTCGATCGAGTACTACTCGCTCATCTCTAGTCCTTATATTTCAGTGCATATTGAAATATTGAGTTGTTGTGACTGAAGACAGAGTCTGTGCCAGATATACTGATAGCTGCCAAGCATGGATGAAACAGATCTGTCCGAATTGAGAAACCTGTTCCACCTAATATAAAGGGAAAGTAAGTTTAAATGCCCTAATAGGTTACAGTGAGACAATCCTTTAGGTTGAAAAATAATGATAAGATTGGATTCATAATACAGTAGATATCCTATAAAATATACATGTGTATGTACAAAAATATACATTTGTTAATATTTTTAGTAGTTCAGTACTGTAGCTTCACAGCATGGCTTATCTTTCTCGGTTTGCTAAGAATTCAGTTATTTTGATCATCAGCAAGCATCTTAAAAGTTCCTCCACAAGACTGTCTGCTCTCGCCTTGAAAATAATGATCTAGTTCCTTAGGTGGCTAAGCTTGTATACCATAGATTGAGACATTTGTATTTTATGGCTTTGGAGGTGAAGAATAAACAAGATAAAATGATAGCTTAGGGAATAATGGAGGCTCCACTATAAGCTTGGCGCCATTTGCTATAATGTTTCCATTCTGCATTCTGAGCCTTGAGGACATATAATTTCACCTTCCATTGTTTTCTATTACAGGTAAATGTGCTATCACATATTGTATAGCACAAGCAATGTTTGTCCAAACCCTTGAAAGTTGAACTTTTGAAATAACATGATAAATAATATTTCCCAAGGCTATGTGCTGATGATTACACCAAAATCCATTGGATTTGTTCCAAATACTTTTTAGGACCACTATAAGTTTAGGTTTAAAAAAAGAAAAAAAAAAAAAATTTTTTTTAATATATATATATATATATATATATATATATATATATATATATATATATCTTTGTAGTTGTTAAATAACACTCCAATACAAACATTGAATATAACCTATGCTCCCTAAGCCATTAGTGACCGGCATATTGACCTTCTAGGTTGCTCACTAATAGACCTTATTCTACCGCA
Source organism: Leptodactylus fuscus (assembly GCF_031893055.1). Lineage (NCBI taxonomy): Eukaryota > Metazoa > Chordata > Amphibia > Anura > Leptodactylidae > Leptodactylus > Leptodactylus fuscus. Next base: position 45,375,749 of record NC_134267.1, read on the forward strand.
ATAGACTTTCTGCATCATTTGGAATGGAATAATGTGGGGTTAATAGCATCCACAGCATCTAAGGGGTGGGTGACCTCTTGCAGGCATCGACACCCCTGTGAACATTATCATAGGAATGGCCCAAATAGAATACCTGTCATGAAATTAAATTGCAGAGCACTAAATAGGTAATGCAATGTATTATAAAAGCAATCTGAAGATTGCAAGTTAAAGTCTCCTAGGGGGGGGGGAAATATTGTAATTAAAAAGTGAAATAAAAAACACAGTTAAAATAACAGCAACATATGAATTCCTCTATTCTAAAAAATCCAAAAATTAATAAAAAAAAATAAAATAATAATAATAATAATAATAATAATAATAATAATAATAATAATAAATCAAAACAAAAAAATAGATCTTGGAACCTATAAGGACCCAAGCAATACAATTGTAATGTTATTTTACCTGCATGCTTTACTGCGTAAAAAAATATGGACAAAATTATACCAAAATTGGTTTTTTTCTGCTGGCCATCCAAAAAAATGTAAAAAAAAAAAAAAGTCAAATGTTTATTTTTTTATTAATATATATATATATATATATATATATATATATATATATATATATTTGGTAATGTAATTGTATCAGCTCAGTAAATACATTAATCAGGTTATTCAAGCCGTATAGTACAAAATATATAGCATAACAAGGCAATGACAAAATTGCTGGGGGGAGGTTTATTCCTTCCTAGAACAAATTAATAAAAGTTAATCAATGAGGTATATGTACCTCAAAATAACACTATTACACACTACCACTTGTCCTGCAAAAAAAAAAGAAAAAAAAAGTGCTTATACAGTTACATTGACAGAAAAATAAAAAAGATATAGGGCTTAGTATGTGATAACACAAACATTATTTGGTCATCAAATCTTAGAAGAGGCAGGTCACTAAAGGGTTAAGTGAGTTTCCAGGGAGTTTCGATTCACATACCCTATTCAGCCAACTCTTCATGATGGATCCAGGTGTTTTGGCCTCATCCTGACCCAGGGTATTTATTTATTTTGCTTACTTATATAGCACCATCATATTCTACAGGGCTTTACAGACATTGACAGTCACTGTCCCATATAGGGCTCACAATCTAAATTTCCTATCAGTATGTCTTTTGATATGTGGGAGGAAACCGGAGTACCCGTAAGAAACCCACGGAGAACATACAAACACCTTGCAGATGTTGTCCTGGGTGGAATTTGAACCCAGGACTCCAGTGCTGCAAGGCTGCAGTGCTAACCACTAAGCCACCGTGATGCCCACTTTATTAGAAGCAGCGCTCTGACCCCTGGGCCGCTCTCTCACAACCTCACTTATGCTTGCAAATTTGTATTTGGCAGTAAAAGTAGTGCAGGTTCTCTATAAATATAACATTCAGCCATACATTGTATTATTTTTTAATGATATACTCTATAAAAACGGCATGACTACTCTGATAACTTTACGCCACTTAATGTTATGAGAATCGTATTACGATCCATGAAACATCTGGTAGTTGCCTTTTTAACAACCAAAAAATGGCAAGCAAAAACACCAATAAACCTGATAGAAAGAAAAATTGAATATTAGACAAAGGGAAGCTATGCATACCATTAAAGTTCTGTTCAAAAAAATTTAATAAAATGTCAGGTCTATTGAAAAACGGATCCCAACAATCACTAACAGATCCCTCTGAGTATTAATTGAGTCTGAGTATTAATTGAGTCTGAGTAATTCCCTACACGGGTTTTGAACCATTATTGCATCTGTCTAGGATAAGATGTTCATCAGAAGGACTTCTACTATTCCCCATCTGTATCATGCGCCTCAATACCATGTTATGCTGATGACAGTCAAGCATACCTCTCTGGCCTAGATTTTACCACTTTGCTTTCCATAGGTATCCATAGTTCCTTAGTGTTTCCTAAGTGTTTAGAAGTCTAACTGACCTATCAAGTTTAATGGCTTTACATTTAGGCCAAGCCCACAAGCACCCTGTTTCGAACACCATACGAAACAGATGTTTCGAATAGCACGCTCCCATACAAATGAATGGACGTAGCCGGCACGCAGGGGGTTAAGCTGCCGGCAAAGTCTGCGTGCCGGCTACGTCCATTCATTTCTATGGGAGCGTGCTATTCGAAACGGTTGTTTCGAATAGTGTTCTCTCATCTCTAGGCATAACCTTTGATACTGCCCTGTCCTACAAACCATACATTTATCAAATCTACTCTGAGTCTACAAAAATTTTAGTCCATGCCCATGTCATGTTCCATCTAGACTAAATCCTTCTCTGAGACCTTTCTATTGTCCTTAACCAGATGGAAGTGTCAAAATGTGACATAGGCAGCATAAATCTATAAACCCTTCTGGCCAGGTATAAACAGTTATGCCCTTTCTCTTGCCCTTAGACAGCAGTTTCACTTGAACTGGTTGTGCTGTTATAGTCCATCCAAGAATGATGACTTGCGCATTTGGAGCACCAGTCTTGTATTTTGTTGCTATTTGGCAGAACAATTCTTGGCATCTTCCTCTAACCTATTTTGATCATGATTTGTTTTCATCCCCAGAATACCCTTTTGTTGGATGTTTTTCTCTCGATTACTCAGATCACTCAATTTTCCAAATAAAATGTGGATTCACACTGAAACTGATCCACATAAAACATACTCACGTGATCTCATGCTGTGCTCTGGGACAAGTCTAATTTTCATACAAGGAAGGTTAAATAGTGAAAGGAAAAGTGTCTTTAATAAAGTGACCCTTCAGAGAAGGATTAAAGGATTATACTCATATATACTTGAGTATAAGCCGAATTTTTCAGCACAGTTTTTGTGCTGAAAAAGCCCCCCTCGGCTTATACTCGAGTCAAGCAAAAAAAAAAAAAAAGTTGTTTTTTTTTGGAGGGAGACGCAATAGTAATGTATAGAATCTCCCATAAAATAGTGAAAAAAAGAAGAAGCTTAAAAAAATATAATAAAAAAATAAAGTAAATAAAAGTTATAAATCCCTTCTTTCCCTAGAATACATATAAAAGTAGAAAATTACTGTGACACACAAACACATTAGGTATCCCTGTATTTGAAAGTGTTCAGTCTACTGAATATAGGGTATCTGCAGTGCTCCTGTTCCGTCGGGAAGGGGTTAATAGGAGCACAGAAGATACCCTATATTCAGTCAGGCTGAATTCCAAGTGGGAAGGGGAGGGGGAGGAAACAGTCCTCAAGCTCAGGGACGGGGCAAAAAGACAATCAAAACACCCCTTCCCCTTCCCCAGCACCCAGCAACTACTGCATCCAAAAACTCCAGCCATTTTAATTTTTGAAATTTTCCAGTAGCTGCTGCATTTACCCCTCGGCTTATACTCGAGTCAAAACGTTTTCCCAGTTTTTTGTGGTAAAATTAGGGTCTCGGCTTATATTCGGGTCGGCTTATACCTGAGTATATACGGTACAGAGAATAAATTCCTACATCAAATCCTACAGTTTGAGGCTTTGACAAAATGTTGGGAAATTATTGGATTCCATTTATGTCAATCTTCATGGTATGGCTGCTGGGGTTGTTTATGGTCAAACATTCTGTCTCACTCACTTTCTCTGGCCCATGGGTTTAGGTTTGGTGCCGTATGGTACTGTCAGGCACTCTGAGGCATAGAAGCATTGCAACAACAATATTGCAAGGTTCTATACAGACCTGATTGAAACATGAACTAATAAAGGGGTTGTCCAGGCTTAGGGGTTGTTTAAGATGGGTCATAAATATATTATCAATAGGGGGCCAACACCTGGCCCCTGGATCGATCCTCTGTACGGAGCTGCTTCCAGTCCAGTACACAAGCTCCCTCCGCTGTATAGCCTTCTGCTTTCGGCCCCATATTGTTTACAAAACAGGTGAGGGAAGTGGTTCTGTACAAATGACAATTCTGGGGGCTCAGTTGTTGTCCCCCTATCCATCAACTATTTATAGGTCATAAAAAACTTGAACAACCCCTTTAAGTCCATCAGTTGTGGTTATCTGCTAGCTATACGTTTTGACTGACAGCAATATCATGGTTGTTATTAATACTTAGATATTTATTCCATTATTAATGCACACCTTCATTAACTTGTTTTTAATTTACAACAAATTACAGGTCACATTTTATTAGGAAGGATAAGGGTAAATAATAAAAGCTGAGTTTTTTATCTTTAGAGTTTTGTTTTTAATAAAGAAGCATTATAAAACAATATTTGTCTTTAGGAAACATCCCCCGAGTAACATTATGATAAAATGTTTTCACAATATTGTGCAAGCAATAGAAACTAGGGAACTGTTTATCTGGTGTCACACAGAGACCATGATGTACTCGCTTCTTTTTCCTTTTAATTGCATTTTTCTAATCCAAAACATCTAAATAGTTTACCACAAAACACAATAAAATTCAAAAGGTATACGAGTCAAATGTAACCTTTATTCCGACCTTAATAAGTTTGTATATGTAAATGCATAACACTTAACACAAAGAGACATAGAAACACAACATACCTGGTACTCACCGTACACAGCCCTCCACAAAATGGGCCCATCAATTTTGAATAATGACCATGTGAACATATGGTCTTATTGTCCCAGAAGATCTGACACAATATATGCCTCATCTTTCCAAATATGGGGCCAAAGGGTAGTCTTGGATATGTGACAGCAGGGCCGCACCTCTAATGAGGCGAGTTGAGGCGGCGGCCTCAGGCAGCACTCTGGACGAGAAATACAAATATAAATGCACATAATGTATATAAGTATCCAGAAAATATTGCGTTGGATAATACCATACAGTTAATGAGTTGGAGGAACAACTGAAGACTATGAAAAACAGCATCTCCTACTTGTCTGTAGGTCATCTAAATTGAGAAGGATGCCTGGAAATATCAAGCCTGGAATTTTAAGGGCTAGTTCAAACGGGCACAGAGGGGGCGGATTATAATCCACCCCCTCACAATGGTGGTCTATGGAGACCGCAAGCGTTCTTTTTTACACTAGCATCATGTTGCCGCTAGCGAAAAAAAGAAGTGAGCTGCCCTTTCTTCAGACAGATTCTGCTGCAGAGTCGGCCCATTCATTTGAGCCTACTCCGGAGGGGGAAACCACGACTGTCGGAAGCCACGACAGTTGTGGCAGGCGGATTTTGGCCTGAGAGTGACGTGGCTCCCCGTGTCACTCTCGGTGCCAAAATCTGACCTTCCACTCCCCGTGTGAACTTATCCTGAGAGAGTCTTGGCACATGTACCATGGTCCAGAGATTCCATTGCATGGTCTTAGATTCCACAATGGTAAACATTTTGCATTTTTGCTATAGTAGCAGTGGGTGGTGCAAAGGAGTTGTAAACACAAGCAGACACAGCACCGCTGCTGTTAACACAACTATGTACAATACACACATGCATTGAACTCACATTTGTGGATTACACACTTATGTGTACACAATAAATACACACACATACATGATATATATATATATATATATATATATATATATATATATTGAATATTGCATGTATATACATAAAAATTACACACATTACATAATTACATACATACACACTACACTCATATTACATATAACATGAAATAAATAAAAATGAATCAAATTTGAACTTAAAATTTTCAAAATCACATGCAAGCTTTAATTTTTCATGCAAATTGTTAAATGTCAATTATAATTTTGGTGCATTTTGGTAAGGTAGATATTAAGTTAAACGTTGTACCTTAGTTGTAGATCTTTGCACATATTACATACACATTATGCACCTACATATTATTTGCACACATACAAATATATTGCACACACATTACACACAAATACATACACATAACACACATATATTTATGCGCCATACATTTAATTCCTTCTCCTGCTGATCGCGTTTTTTCCCGCAGCGATTTTTCGCTATGGTCTACTATGTGGTGACTTAGTCTTATGGACAGAAGAGGGAAAGGGATGTCAACCAGTGACCTATGCACTATGCCCCCACCCAGTGGCGTAACTACCGTGGTAGCAGCAGTAGCAGCTGCCACAGGGCCCGGGACATTAGGGGCCCGGTGGCTGCCGCTACCGCTGCGTTTTTTTGTTTTTTTTAATAGGCCGTTACCGGCTGGAGTTACTCCAGCCGGGAACGGGCCCTATATACTTACCGATCCTGGCAGGGGCCGGGATCGGTAAGTGACACTGCAGGCCCCACAAGCACTATTATACTCGGGGGTCTTTTCGGACCCCCGATTATAATGATCGGAAGTGCAGGAGAGGTAACTGAACATAAAAAACTGTGTTACTTACCTCTCCAGGCTCCGCGCAGGCTTCGGCCCACTTGTGTGACGTCTCAGACGTCACATGATCGGGGCCTGCGTCCTTATGAGTCGCGACGCAGGCTCCCGGTCACATGACGTCCCTGACGTCATTGAACATGGCCGCCAGCGGGGAGTCGGGAGACAGGTAAGTTACAGTGTTTTGGTTTTTTTATGTTGTTCTTCCCCCGGGTCTCCGATTATTATACTCTGGGGTCTGAAAAGACCCCAGAGTATAATAATTGTTAATGGGTGTCCACAACGGGGCATAATAGTGGGTGAAGGGGCCACAATGGGGCATAATACTGTGTGCAGGGCCACTATGGGGGATAATACTGTGTGCAGGGGCCACTATGGGGACATAATAGTGTGTGCAGGGGCCACTATGGGCTATAATACTGTGTGCAGGGGCCACTATGGGGTATAATAATGTGTGCAGGGGCCACTATGGGGTATAATAATGTGTGCAGGGGCCACTATGGGATATAATAATGTGTGCAGGGGCCACTATGGGGTATAATAATGTGTGCAGGGGCCACTATGGGATATAATAATGTGTGCAGGGGCCACTATGGGGTATAATAATGTGTGCAGGGGCCACTATGGAGCGGAATAGTGTGCGTAGGAATGCGGGGGGTGGGGTCGTGCGGGGTTTTCGGCGTTGGTCGGGGTTTTCGATGTCAGCTGGGGGGGGGGGCCCATGTCAAAGGTTCGCCACGGGGCCCCGCCATTCCTAGTTACGCCACTGCCCCCACCACTTCTCTACCTGACTGCAGCAGACCCCACCGCTCAGTCAGCTATCCCTGTTACTACATTTTTGTGTGTAGACTGAAAGCTTGAATTACTGTTCATTTCATTTTAAAGTATACTTACCATATTCTATGGGATTTTTATCCATTTTAATATTGTTTTTGCATAAAACAGAAAACTTTCCTTTGAACAGTGAAATGGAATAAATATATTATCAGATAAAATGCATTACTACAGGGAAATAGGTTGAATTAAATGATTTTATGTAATTGTTCCAAAACTGTACGTGACATTTTTTTCTGCTTAATATTTTTTTGTACAAAAAAAACTATAAAAAAATAGAAACACTTTTAACATTTCTAGCTTTATATTAGAAAATGTTTATGCAAAAAACCCCCCTGAGATTTGTGCTGTGCTGATATAGAAATTTCCAATCCAAAAATTATGTGGAATTTCATAAGACCTGAAATACAAGTCGAGGTTGGGCAAATCAATTAGAAGAGAAATGTTCAGATTTAAAAAAAATAAAAAAAAAAAAAAAAATATATATATATATATATATATATATATATATATATATATATATATATTTCAGCAAATTTTGTACTCTTATGTTTCAGGGTTTCTTCTTTCATGTCCGATAAGATAGGGAGTGTTATATATCATTGCAAAGCTGACTGTTCTAAATTCATTGCATTTTCATATTTTCCATTATCTGCCCCACTCCCAGAGATATTGGTGCTATTAATTTCAGCTAGCAATATCACTGCACCATGAGAGAGGGCCGCCTTCATTGCTGGGTAGTGATCAAAGTCACCCAATGGTAAACCTTTATATAGTCTTGTGCTATAAAAGGGGTGATCCTCAATGCCCAGAGTTGATGCTGAACAGTGCCCAGCCCCTCTGACAATGATATTGTTAGCCAAAAGTAACAGCACAGGTATATTTGGAACCAGGGTAGATACTGGCAAAGCTAAAAATGTACTGAATTCGGAACACTCAGGGTTGTAACTTGAAGGGGTGTAGAGGGTGCAGTCACACCAGGGCCCAGGTGCCTTAGAGGGCCCATAAGCACTGGTATCAGTATTGAGATTGCAGCTTCCATCTGGCCCATAAGACAAGGAGACCCACAGATTACCCTAACCATAGTAAGGTTGATTAAACTCCTTAGCACCCATAACCATCACTATCAAGAATTCTCTGTAGGGATGAGGTAGGGGGGCCCAGACAAAAGATTGCATCGGGGCCCACAAGACTTTAGTTACACCACTGGGCACACTGTCAGCTTGGCAACAGTATATAACACTCAAAATCTTATGAGACAAAAATGGTTTTCTACGCATACATGTGAGTATTATACATTATATACTTTTCCAACACAGCAGCACATAGAAGAGAAAAAGACAGAATAATACTGAGGAAGGTGGATTGATAAAAAATGTCACAATAGAGAGTTGGAGCAGCACAGTCAAAGCCTCAATAACAGCGGGGGCAGGGCTCATAGAGGCTGACTCAAACCTTACAAGTACATCCATCTTCAAGGAAGTGACAGCAATCCATAAATGTCAACTCCAAGTGTTTCTTTATTTGCCCAATGAAAAACAACATTTCAGTTCCTCTATGGAACCATTTTCATACAATTGTCTCAGTTGTACTAGTGCAGGTATATATACCAAACCAATACATGATAAACAATTATTCATACAGTCAATAATGAATATGCATAAATGTATTCATTCATATATTAAAGTGCTAAGCGCTCAAGTATAGAGCGAAGTAGGGGCCTCATTGTGATGTCAATAGCAATAATGACAACATCATATAGTGTAATGCGTATGTTTCCACCGAGGATTTTGGAGCTGAAATGTGCCTTCTATTTAGTGAGCTAAGAAAAGTAGCATACTGCTTGATCTTGCCTTCATATTCCTCCATGTGAACAAACCCTAAGAACCTCAGCGTTTTACAATCACTGCAAAGTGGATGGGATTCTAGTGAATCCCATCTACATATTGCAAAAAAATACGCACGGTGGAAATGCTGCAATTTTCAAAACCGTTGCGGTCTTGGAAATAGCAGCATGTCAATTATACCCATGTAAATGCCGGCGTCTTCCCTATAGGTATAAATAAAGCAGAAAGCCTGCAGAGGAAATCTCTGCAGACTTTCTATGAAAAGGGATCTGGGAAAAAACGAGCCACGTTGCCGTCGCGTTTTTTTTTCCGCAGCGCTTTTTTGCTGCGGCCCTCTACGTGAGGCCTTAGCCTAAGGTTGTTATTACACAGGCTGTTTTTACTCGCGTTAAAAATGTGCTGTTTTTTGTAAACCAATGAAAATTATTAACACTGATCAAAAAGGCAAAACACGTGGGGTTTTAAGATATGCGTGCATTCATGTGAGTAAAAATACAGATGTGGAAACGCATCCTAAGTAGGGTTGAGCCGATCTTGACTTTTCAGGATCGATTTTAAAATCCAATTTCCGATCATTTTTCATTCAAACCCGATCTTGATCCCAATTCCGATCCCAATGCAAGTCAATGGGATTTTTTTTATTAATCGGAGATCAGATTTTAAAAGCAATCCTATTCACTATACAGCATGGAATCTAACAATTGTTAGAATCCACGCTGTGTAGTGAATCACTAAAGTAGCCAGAGGATTTTTTTTTAATCCTCTGGCTACTTAGTCCCCCCTGGTGTCCACTTACCTCCAGAGATGGCTGGTCTAGTGCCTTCCTTCTTCTTGTCCTCGCTGCCACTCCACACTTCTCTTCTCCCTTCGCTGCCCCCTCCCAGCCAGGTTAGGAGAGTGTGGGCGGGTTAGGAGAGTGTGGGCGGGTTAGGAGAGTGTGGGCGGGTACTGGGAGGGGAGACGTCACGTCTCCCCGCCCTGTACCAGCCCACACTCTCCTAAGCCACAAGCCCCGCCCAGCAAGGCAAGAAGAAGGAGGGCACCGGAGCAGCCATCTCTAGAGGTAAGTAGCTGCTAGAAATGTTTAGTTTAGCCTTCCATTCGAATGAATGGAGGCAGCCGGCGCACAGGGGGTTAAGGCTGTGTGCCAGCTGCTTCCATTCATTTCTATGGAACTGCAGCGGAGCCTTCACACTGAGTATACAGCGTATACTCAGTGTGAAGGCAAAGCAAAGCATTGTGGGAAAAAATCACTGATCTCGATCCCACATAAAAAGATCGTGTTCGGAATTCCGATGGCGATCGTGAAATTTTCTCGATCACCGATCAGAATCTGATCTTTTCCGAACACGATCGCTCAAGCCTAATCCTAAGTGATAATTAATTAGTTAAATGATTGGAGTTAATTGTCTGTTTGCTTGGTGTCAGTGGAATACCTATAGGAGCGGTCATGGTAGGGGACTGGAGACTAAGCAGGCCCATAGGCCTAAGACAATAAGACACCAGTAATATACATAGTGAATAGTAAGTGGCACCTTGTTACAGATTTGTATCAGGGCCCAGGAGCTTCCAGTTACACCTCTGCAAGGGGTCTACTACTGAGACCCTTGCCTATCATGATAACAGGATCTTAGTGCCCACCATTTCAATAAAGCAACAGTTGCACATGTCCCTTACCTCTCTATTCACTGATTATGGCAAGGATCAATCTTCAGAAACCTGTATAAAAGACCATTACAAAATGTAGTGTTAATATTAATTTCCCTTGTCTGGAATGTGCTTAATATTGAAGTATTATGCGAATATCAGCAAAGAAAAAAAAATACTCAAGGAAATGAAACAACCAAGATTAACATAAATCCTCAGTAAGCAAAGGGATAGATTTTTATCAAAATTATATTCCACATCTATCCTATTTCAATCACAATCCACCCTGTTGTTCTATGAAATGAAAAAGTCTTTTTTTTCCATATTCATTAACATGAACAGAAAGGAAAGGACTTAGGACGTCCCTGTTTATTTAGTGCTATGGAATAAACCAAATCAGAAAATATATAAAAAATCAGATCCCAGATTGCTGCCCCCTGTAGGGTATCAAATTAGAAAAATAATTAAATGGAAAGAACATTTACAAATATCCACAAATAGAGAAAGCTGAAACTGAGCATCAGATTGTGCCGTTTTTTGTGTTTACTGTCATTCCGGAAATAAGGTGTTTGTATTATATTAATGCAGTCGGTGTTCTTTCTCTAAGTATCCCATTTGTTTTCGGCATCATCCTTTCTTTGATGCAGGTGTTGTAGCTGATTATATTGTTATTAAATGAGGCCATTCTCTTGTCTTTATTGCTTCTTGTTTAAGAAATGAGTACGTTCCATCATTTGTGACAGCGAGCTTTGCCGGGTGCTCCAGAAAACGCAAGAACGTGAACAAGTGCAGCATTTACCAATAACACTCCCTTATCCACTTACAGGATGCTAGTACTCAAGTACTCAAGAGTCAACTCTCACGAATTACCGCCAAGTGCCGACTCCAACTGGTCTTGCCATCGTTTCAGATGGCAAGTCAAGGTGCAGCTAATGCCCAGTTCACACATGCTGATGTGTTCCGTCCGGAAGAAGTCCGCATGAGGACCCCCTGGACGGAACACAAGCGCAACTGCAAGCACTCTGCAGTTCAAGCGCACGGACCCCATAGACTATAATGGGGTCCGTGTGCTTGAACTGCACAGTGCTTGCACTTGCGCTTGTGTTCCATCTGGGGGTCCTCATGCAGACTTCTTCCGGACAGAACACATCAGCATGTGAGAACCGGCCCTTAGTAATCATTGGTGAATCTCTACCATGAGCAGTTACTTAGGAGACGTTCACACTACTGTTACAAATTGCTGTTGCTTTCATCCATCATAAGAATCCCATCCACACTTTGTGGAAAAATACGTTGCGATTTTGGAAATTGCAGCATGTCAATTATACCTACAGAAATGCCTGTGGTGGGGTCCGTGGGGAGCCTGGTGGCTCAGTGGTTAGCACTGCAGCCTTGCAGTGCTTGGGTCCTGGGTTCAAATCTTGCCAGGAACAACATCTGCAAGGAGTTTGTATGTTCTCCCCATGTTTGCATGGATTTCCTTCCATTCTATGTATATACAGAAGACAGTGCACAAAGAGACTTCTGGGGTGCACCGAGAACTTAATTATCATATGAATGAAAACACATATTCAAAATCTAATGATGCAATTTACATACAAAAGGTAGGTGTGGAATAGCCTTTCTAAAGGCTATACAAGGATGTGATTAGTTAAAAATGTCTTTTCCTCAATGATAGAGCCCCTTTACTAAGTTTATTGCTATATTTGATTGAATGGTGATATTCTCCAGTTGTTAACCAGCTGTAAACACTGAGAACACAAGCTCAGCTGAATCTACCAAATGGAGAAAAATGTGTAAAGCAATGTAGTGGGTAAACAATAACCCACCTGTGAGATGCTGCAGATCTCTCTCTGAGCAGTGCACCGGCAGGAAGCATAGAACACCAAAGCTGTGTGCAAACATGCAGAGGCTGTGAAGAGAGACCCAATCCTCCACCTCCTATGTTCCATCTTGAACCTGATGGTTTCTGAAAATAGACCTTCCCTAGTAACAGGAAGTGAACAGCAAACTAGGTAAGAGGGAAAAATAGTGGTAGGAGCTTTTATGGATCCCAGGCAAAAAACAGCAACTTTTTAAAGGGGCTCTATCATTGGGAAAACTCATTTTTAACTAAGCATATACTTGCATATCCTTTAGAAAGGCTATTCAACACATACCTTTTGTATGTTAATTGCCTCAGTCATTTTTGAATGAGCACACTTTTATGAATATGATAATTAGCCAGCAACGAGCACTGTAAGTCTCAGTGAGCACTGTATGCTATGTGTGTGAGAGAAGGTAGATGGGTTATCAGCAGCAGCCTCCCTGCTCTCACACACACAGCAGACAGAGTGCTCACTGGAGGCTAATTAGCATATGGATAAAAGGGGGCTCATTCAAAGACGAGGAGATTAAAATACAAAAGGTATGTGTGGAATAACCTTTCTAAAAGCTTTGCAAGTATGTGCTTAGTTAAAAATGAGATTTCCCAATGATAGAGCCCCTTTAAATAAAGTACAGAATAATATGTTTTATTAAATGATAGATTGGGATTGAGCATGAATTGACTATTGTGTACAACAGGGTTAATAAAGTCATGTGTTATATGACAGGCAACAGGTCAAGCCCATTTTTGCCCAGAGGATTCCATCAAAATGAATCCAGTCCTGGTTAATCTATACAATGACAGTTTTTCCAAATAGCTTTCTGTAACTCATATTACTTTAGTGAACAACATAGTGTAAAATTCCAGAATAATTAACAGGAACATTTTACTATTTACTAATTCTCATCTACATCTACTGAGAAGAACAAGCGATCACTGTAAAAATATTAACATATCCCTTAATGCTAAATTATTTTTCCAATAAAGACCACTAGCAAAGTAACTTTTTAATTGCTTGCTCATGGTAAAAATAATAATTATTTGACTTCACCTATGGGCATTCTGTATGTGTGTTCACTATTCTTATGCATGATAATGGATGTCAGCAAATTATGACAAATGTACACATCAGCGTGGGAAGGAATAAATGAATTTTGATTAGAAGTGCACTCTCTAGGCAAGAATATAAAACTAAAAAAAAGCCTTATTAAAATGTATACAGCTGAAAAAAGCTCATTTCACTCCTTTGACTTTTTAATAATCATTGCTTACAGTTATTATTTGCAGAGTTATCTTTCCTTTGACTATCATTATTACTATATTATTATATTTTCATGCATTTCATGTATTGCAAACTTTATCTCTATCAGGGCAATAGCTGTCTGAGGTTAAGCCAGGACAAGGGAATACATGGACATTACTTGCTTATACTACACTTGTGAATTCTCCTATTCCTTGTGATAGAAGGCATGGCTGAGTATAAATGTCAAGATGACAAGATCTGATTTTTTTCCCCATCATTATGGGACTTTGAATTGACATTTTGAATTATCCTTTGATATTACGACACATAGTGGCCCCTGCACAACACAGTATTATGTCCCATAATGGCCCATACACACACTATTATGCTCCATTGTGGCCCACCCATGAACAATTATTATAGTCTGGGGTCTTTTCAGACCCCAGAATATAATGATCATAGACCCAGGGGAGGATACAAAAACATAAAAAAACACTGTTACTTACCTCTCCCTGGCTCTGGCACACTCCCCGCAGATCTCTTCAAAGTTGGACCAGAAGTCACCTGACCCAGGCCTGCTTCGCAACACATAATGATGCTGGCCTGACTCACGCAAAGTTGTGACATCACCAAACAGGCCCAAAGACTGCCGGAGCTCAGGAGAGGTAGGTAACACTTTTTTCTTCTTTTTAATGTTTCCTCACCACCCCTGGCCCAACAATCATTATACTCTGTGGTCTGAAAAGACTACTGAATATAATGATAGCAATGTTTATGTAAGCCTCACTTACCGATCCCCAGTCCAGTTCAAAGCATCTGCAGAAGGGGGAGCGCAGGCGGCCGTGAGCAGGAGCAAGGATTGGTAAGTAAATGTGGTCCATTACCTGCTGGAGTTGCTGCAGCAGGTAAGGGCCTATTTGAAAAAAAAAAAAAAAAACACACCAGGGGCCCGCTGCTTGTTAGTTACGCCTCTGTAGCTCTCCTCCAATCTACCCTTAACTTGGCTGCAGAGTTCATCCACCTGTCTCCTCATTTCTCAGCTGCCTTTCCCACCTAAAAATCAAATCATTGGCTACCAATTGCCCAGTGAAAGGTTATATATCTGTGTATAACAATAGGGCAACTTTTAGTGTGCAGAATTATTATGCAACTAAATGAAAATGTTCTCATCTCACCTGTTTTATTTCATCATCTGTTAAAGGGAGAATAGTATAAAAAAAATGGCTCAAAATTCCCAAATAAACATTCCTGACATCCCTTAACAATTTTTCCCAAATAAACATTCCTGACATCCCTTAACAATTCCTAAAATA
Organism: Leptodactylus fuscus; assembly: GCF_031893055.1. Lineage (NCBI taxonomy): Eukaryota > Metazoa > Chordata > Amphibia > Anura > Leptodactylidae > Leptodactylus > Leptodactylus fuscus. The sequence continues at coordinate 45,390,812 of NC_134267.1, forward strand.
AGTGATCAATATAGCCGCCATTATTTTCAATAAGAGTCATAGGCCTTCCATCCATGGAGTCATTCAGTTTCTTAATCTAATGATGAATTTTTTGTTCAGCATTACCCACAGCCTCTCTCCCATAGAGGTATAGTGTTTCCTTCACAGTAATTCTCCCATTTAAAAAGGGCCCGCAAATTTTCAATAGGGTTTAGGTCATGTGAGGAAGGGCGAAATGTGATTATTCTCTCATCTTTAAGGACTTTCCTGGCTAGCCCCACAGTGAAATACTTCTATGCATGTGATGAAGCATTTTCCTGCATAAAAATCATGTTGTTCATGAAACATGCAGACTGTTTTTCTGTACCACTGCTTACAAAAAATGTCTGGTAGTAGATTGGGGAGTTAACGTTATGTCCATCTTCAACCCAAAAATGGTCCAACTAGCTAATCTTTCATATTGCCAGCTCATAGCAATATCCCACCTCCACCATTCTGGCATCTTAGTCGAAATGGAGCTCTGCGCCTGTTACTGATTTGGCCACAGCCCCATCCATCTGGTCCATCAGTAGAGTCACTCCAATCTCATCAATCCATAAAACTTTTGAAATATCTGTATTCTGATATTTCTTGGCCCAGTCTTGGCATTTCAAAGTACCATATATACTCGAGTATAAGCCGACCCGAATATAAGCCGAGGCCCCTAATTTTACCACAAAAAACTGGGAAAACTTATTGAGTATAAGCCGAGGGGGGGAAATGCAGCAGCTACTGGAAAACTACAAAAATTTAAATGGTCGGAGATTTTGGGTGCAGTAGATTCTGGGTGCTGGGGAAGGGGAGGGGGTGTTTTAGTTGTCTGTCTGCCCCTTCTCTGAGCTTGAGGACTTAGTTTTTTTTCCCCCACTTGGAATTCCTCCTGGCTGAATATAGGGTATCTGCAGTGCTCCTATTAACCCCTTCCCGACGGAACAGGAGCACTGCAGATCCCCTATATTCAGTAGACCGGGCACTTTCAGACACAGGGATACCTAATGTGTATGTGTTTCACAGTCATTTTCTACTTTTATATGTATTCTAGGGAAAGGAGGGATTTACAACTTTTATTTACTTAATTTTTTTATTATATTTTTTTAAAGCTTCTTTTTTTTCACTACTTTATGGGAGATAATATACATTACTATTGCGGCTGGTCATAGACCCCTCCTCCCCCCAAAAAAAATAATTTTTTTTTTTTTTTTGCTTGACTCGAGTATAAGCCGAGGGGGGCTTTTTCAGCACAAAAACTGTGCTGAAAAATTCGGCTTATACTCGAGTATATACGGTATGTGTCTTAATCTGTTGTGGTTGGGTTCCAGCCCTCAGTACCTTGGTCATATCTCTAAGCACGGAACATCATGTACTTCTCTACCCTCCAGGAAGGTTGAGGTTCTGGAATATAGCAGTACTGGAAGATTAAGGTTTCTTCACATTTGATTCTTCTCAAATAATTGGCAGTTCATTTAGATCTCCTTTTTTTTTTCAACACATTTTCTTGCAATCCTGTTGACTATTTGCAACAGAACATTTGAAGGTTCTGTGATCACGCTCAATATCTTAGCAGTATTGCATCCCCCTGAAGACTTTTTAAAATTAAAACCAAGTTAAATCTCTTTTTTGTTTTCTTCACTTTGATCGTATTCGAGCTTGAGCTTTAGTCTAAGGCCCCACGTAGTGGGCCGCAGCAAAAATGCGCTGCTGGAAAAATTTGTGGTTTTTCCCACAGCATTTTCACAGAAAGTTTGCAGAGATTTTCTCTGCAGATTTTCTGCTTCCATTATATCTATAGGGAAGCCACCAGTGGTTTTGGAAATCGCAGCGTCTCTGCTGTGCATATTATTCCCACCACAAGGCTCAAATAATACCACCATAAAGTTTACAAATAAAACTGCCATAGCAAGCCCAGGTATATATAGCTATGATATAACTGCTATACATTACACACATAACATCATTAAACAGCTCAAAGGATGCCTAAGTCCTATTTACTAAATATTGCTGTTATACATTGCCAAAAAATAGTGCACATAGTGCTCAGATAATTGGTATAGAAAAGTAATACTGTATGTACAGTACCCATATGAATAAAATATAGTGACAAGAGCATTTCATACCAACTTTATACTTTAAATTTCTGTATTTCTTTATTTCTTTTATATGTTTCTGTACAGTGGTCTGATGAAGACACCAGACCGGTATCAAAACGTGTAGCCCTTGTTTTTACTGTCATTGGAATCTAATAAAACAGCTTATTATAATCTCACCCTGTCATTTCATCATTCCAGTAGCGCTCCGTATTTTTCCCATTTTTTTGTTTCATACATTAAATGGAGCCCATGAGAGAATGTTGCTAATATTTATTCTGTCTCGTTATACCCCCCATTAAAGGGGTATTCCCACAAACATAACCATACTTGAATTTTTAAGATAACTGAAAGTTAAACATTTTTTGCAAATATAAATTATTAAAAATGGTTTTGATCCCTAAAGATTTTCTCTAAAAAATTTAGTGGTAATCATTTTTCTGGATAGGATGCTATTGGATACAACTATGTGTGCAGGAACTTTCTATGGTCTGACACTTGGCAGAAACCCAACCATGATTTCCTTAATATGCCAAAAAATGTTTGAAAAAAATCACAATAAATCTGGTTACGTTGCTCTATTGCTGTGTATTGTGTATTCCAACAAAGCATTGGAACCATTTAGGAATGCAGGAAGAGTTACAGAGAAGTATGGTGCTGATTTTTTCAGCCAAATGATTAACACAGTTGGTTGGAATCAATGAGCGATATTATAGCAGGAACCAGGTGCAAAGAATTCATGTTTTTTGGTTCCAAAATATTTCTCCAGCCTGCTTTTGTTCTTCCAGTCTCAGCATCTTGGGAAATAAATGAGAATAACATTAGTTAATCCTACACAGGTTTTACATGAAAAATGAATTTGAAAGATGTGTCCATATGGTCATCTGATCCTTTTAGTTGGCTGTGACTGACCAATTTCAATGTCAACAATTTGTTTCAACATGATAAAATTTACATCCAGATGGTCAAGATTGTCATAGAATTTTTTTTTTTCGTATTTATAGTCTAGTGGAAATTTTTCCCCCATCTATTATGAAGTACACAATAACAGAGTTGTCTTTAGCAATAAAGTTTTATTGATGTCAAATTAATGAGGTAAATCAATAGCCCGCATATATTATGAAGACAGGTGTCAACAAAAATAGAGATGGTAGCTTAGAGGTGCACAACGCTTAAAGGAACACGAAACACAGCTAATGCAGAAAAAATATCCAGGCCTTTCCTTCCTTAATCCTCTGCAGGGGTCCTCAAACTTTTCAAACAGGGGGCCAGTTCACTGTCCCTCAAACCACTGGAGGGCTAAAAAAAATGTAAGATTATATGCTACACAGTAGAGCCCCCACTGTATTATATGCTCCACAGTATGCCCCACCACAGTATTATATGCTCCACTGTAAGCCCCACACACACAATATTATATGGTCCTCAGTACACCCCGCTCCCACACAGTATGATATGCTCCTTAGTACACCCACCCACACTGTTATATGCTCCTCAGTATGCCCCCTCCCACACAGTATTATCTGCTCCTCAGTACACCCACCCAATCTGTATTATATGCTCCTCAGTATGCCCCCCACACAGTATTATATGCTCCTCAGTAAGCTCACACACACACACAGTATTATATGCTCCTCAGTACATCCTCCCCACTGTATTGTATGCTCCTCAGTATGTCTCCCACACACACACACACACACACAGTATTATCTGCTCTTCAGTACACCCCCACACTGTATTATATGCTCCTCAGTACACACTCCCTCTGCCCCTTGGCTAAGACAGCTCCTCAGTCATTCTCCAACCAAAGATGGAACAAATCAACAAGGGAATAAAACCTTTACTTTCTGCTTGTGTCAGGATCATCCAGAAAATACTACAGACTGCTTCACCTTATTTTTACACCTTATTTTTTTTATTTTTACACGGGCACAGAGGGGGCGGATTATGGCACAGAATCCACTTCATAATCCGCCCCCTCACAATGGTGGTCTATGAAGACCGCTAGCGTTCTTTTTTCCACTAGCGGCAACAAAAAATAAGCGAGCTGACCTTTCTTCAGGCGAATTCCATGGCTCATTGAGCCACGGGGTCCGCCTCCCAGCAGCAACCTCCGGAGTCGGACCATTCATTTGAGCCTAATCCAGAGGGAGAAGCCACGACTGTTGGAGGCTGCGACAGTTGTGGCAGCCGATTTTGGGCCTGAGAGTGACACAGCTCCCTGCGTCACTCTCGGTGCCAAAATCCACCTTTCCGCCACCCGTTTGAACTAAGCCAAATAGTCCCACCATGGGGAAGTTCAGTGTGTTACAGCAGCAAAGATAAAACAAGACTATATTACAAGAAAAGAACACATACAAGCTCATAACTAAAAAGATACCAGGATTCATAGCAAATAAAAGAAAAAGAAAGACTTCAGGATCATTTAGTTCTCTGTGAGAGTAATCTCCACTTAGCCTGATGTTGATTATACAGCCTAACTGCGGTTGGGAGAAAGGATGTCCGAATACACATATCAACAGCTAGACAATGCACATGTTTCTAAATAATTCTCCACATTTATTATTTCCTGTTAAAAACTGAAAGTTGTAATCTGGCAGATATAAGGGTCCATATTTTCATCTTTATTGGCTTATAGGCACAAGCATAATTATGTAGAAAGCAATCATCCTATTGGTGAAAACCTTGTGAAACTAATATTTTTACATTATCTCATTTGTATTTAGAATAGTTTTGTCACTATAGAGGTCTGAGCTTTTAAAAATTCTAATTTTTTTTAAAACCACCATCTAAACAGTCTATATTTCATATCACATTGTTATTAATACTACTAATATTGTACCAATGCTTGAGAATTTTTGAAAATATTCATAAACTGAACTTTGGGACACAAGCTACAATGTATAAAAATTTTAAAATTTTGGCACAATTATTTATTTTTATTGTTATTGCTTTTAAGTTCATATAAAAGTAATAAGGCAAAATCGAAATTTTGATATTGACTCCAGTCAAGAAACCAAAGATTGTAGTGTCACCCTGCAACACCTACAATAATAAAAGTAAATGGGGTCACACTGCAAGTCCAAGGTTGTAACTATTGCCAGTCGGAAAAAAAACAGCAGTGATCAATCTTCATGTTACTCAGGGTCACAGTTCCCGCCACCTCCATTGTAAAACTGACCCCATTCGGTTGCATAAAGCACCAAGATATATAGAGAGTTAAAATACATTGCTGGTATTATTTATCTATAAATATAAACGTGAGGTTTAGTATACATGTTTGATCAATCTGAAGTTGCCCATCTGCCCCAACAAGGCAACCTCATTTAGATGGGTCCCTACAACAAACAGACATTTCTCTTGTGCCCAGAATAGACCTACTATGTGAATACAGGGCAAGTAGAATATTGAACCATGGAGTATTCCAATTAAAATGACTTTGGGCGGATGTCAGACTGAAGTAGGTTCTAAGATTTTCTCTAACCATCTTAGAGGTCGCAGCCTTTTGTCTTAATTGGTTGCCAATGGTTAGACCATGAATGTAGAAACATTCTATGGTCTGACACGTTAAAAAACCCATCTATGATTTCCCTGTGGACAGGTTATTACGCACAGACACTATATGCATGAGAAGATAATATGACTATACTAAGGAAATCATGGCTGGGTTTCGAAGTATAGAGACCAATCAAGACAAGAGACACAGTCGCCCCTATGACTGTTAGAGAACATCTTTAAAAATCTTCAAACTTTTTAATTAGTGATGAGCGAACAGTAAAATGTTCGAGGTTTGATATTCGTTTCGAGTAGCCCCTCAATATTCGCCTACTTGAATCGAATATCGAACCCTATTATAGTCTATGGGAGGAAAATGCTCGTTTCAGGGGTAGGCAACGTTCGATCAAATTATACTTACCAAGTCCACGAGTGAGGGTTGGGCTGGATCCTCCATGCAGTCTTCTCCTTGCAGCGTCCCCGCAGCATCTTCCGGCTCTTCATTCACTCTGCAAGGCATCGGGCCTGGGCAGAGCCGACTGCGCATGCCCACACTACAAGCGAGTGAGAGTCGGGCTGGATCCTGCACTACTAGCGGACATGCGCAGTCGACTCTGCCCAGGCCCGATGCCTGGCAGAGTGAATGAAGAACCGGAAGACGCCGCGGGGAGGCTTCACAGAGAAGACTTCTAAAGGTAGGAGAAGAACCAGCATTGATTGGCCGACAGTATAGCATTTGGCTAATCAATGGTGGTTCTGCATCGAACTTTTACATTCGAACAGTGAGTGGTACTCGATCGAGTACGAGTATTGCAAATACCGTAGTATTCGATCGAATACCTACTCGATCGAGTACTACTCGCTCATCTCTATTTTTAATTATTTAAATTTGCAAAAATGTTTAACTTTTAATTGTCTACATATCACAATATGGTTGTATTCATGGGAAAAATCCTTTTAAGGCTAAGGCCCCCATTGGTGTCGCTCAGAGGGAAAAAATGTGACCTTTATGTCACCTGGGGCTCCCGGATTTTGTTGCAGTTTTTTGAGCCTAATCCAGGAGTGGATTGCGCTGAAGATAGAACTATAAGAGCTTCCTATATATTTCTCATTCCCTTTGTAGCCATTATTGGCTCAAAAAAAAAAAAACACAACAAAATCTGTAACAACAAAAGCTAGGTTTCTGCAAGGTGGGGCCTCAGCCTAAGTGTTTGGACTGCTATAAGGGTAGACTATCTTGTGCAAAACCAACATTGTCATTTCTGTGGGGCTAAAAGGTAGAATTATCATTTATTAGTGGGTACAATGGAGGATTTATCATTATTTCTTTAAGAGCCACATGAAGACGTGTACGGTATATGGCACAAATAGGGGCAATGAGAAGGGCATTGGTGCAACTGCAGGAAGAGGAGTTTCTATGCAGATATGAATCTTGGCTGGGGAAATCTTTATGGTGGTCCACGCTAGAAAATAGTGGTCTAGAAAAGAAAAAGGAAATAACTAGAATTAGAAAATACATCCCCTGGGAATCAGTGGCTATAGCTGTACACTAGTCACTTTTCCTGTATAGAACTGATATGAGACTGGTATTTGGTAACTACATTAGTGTCGGGGTGGTCTCAATGGGACCACTTAAAGAGGACCTTTCACCATATCCGGGCACATGCAGTGTTATATACTGCTGGAAAGCTGACAGTGCGCTGAATTCAGCGCACTGTCGGCTTTCCCGATCTGTGCCCGGTGTGAAGAGCTTACGGCCCGGTACCGTAGCTCTTCTATGGTCAGAAGGGCGTTTCTGACCATTAGCCAGGAACGTCCTTCTGCCTCGCGGCACCAATCGCGCTGTGCTGTGGAGCCGGGAGGAACGCCCCCTCCCTCTGCTCACACAGCTTGTCCGTAGACTAGCATTATCAGGAGCGGGAGGGGGGAGTTCCTCCCCGCTCCACAGCACAGCGCGATAGGCGCCGCGAGGCAGAAGGATGTTCCTGGCTAGAGATGAGCGAACACTAAAATGTTCGAGGTTCGAAATTCGATTCGAACAGCCGCTCAATGTTCGTGTGTTCGAACGGGTTTCGAACCCCATTATAGTCTATGGGGAACAGATACTCGTTAAGGGGGAAACCCAAATCCGTGTCTGGAGGGTCACCAAGTCCACTATGACACCCCAGGAAATGATGCCAACACCTCTGGAATGACACTGGGACAGCAGGGGAAGCATGTCTGGGGGCATCTAACACACCAAAGACCCTCTATTACCCCAACATCACAGCCTAACAACTACACACTTTACACACTCAATACCACCTCTCTGACAGTAGGAAAACACCTTGAAACATGTGTATTTGGCACTTGCAGTGAGGAGAGCTTGTCACCAGCAGTGAATTTGGCCCTTGTAGTAAGTTGAGGTTGGCACCAACATTTGTTTTGAAAATCAGGGTGGATTGAGCCTCTAACCAGCAGAGTTTGGGCAAATTCATGGTGGAGGGAGCCTCTAAAAACCCCAGTTTGGACCAATTCATGGTGGAGGGAGCCTCTAACCAGCCCAGTTTGGGCAAATTCATGGTGGAGGGAGCCTCTAAAAAACCCAGTTTGGACCAATTCATGGTGGAGGGAGCCTCTAACCAGCCCAGTTTGGGCAAATTCATGGTGGAGGGAGCCTCTAACCAGCCCAGTTTGGACCAATTAATGGTGGAGGGAGCCTCTAACCAGCCCAGTTTGGACCAATTAATGGTGGAGGGAGCCTCTAACCACCCCAGTTTGGACCAATTCATGGTGGAGGGAGCCTCTAACCAGCCCAGTTTGGACCAATTCATGGTGGAGGGAGCCTCTAAAAAACCCAGTTTGGACCAATTCATGGTGGAGGGAGCCTCTAAACAGCCCAGTTTGGGCAAATTCATGGTGGAGGGAGCCTCTAAAAAACCCAGTTTGGACCAATTCATGGTGGAGGGAGCCTCTAACCAGCCCAGTTTGGACCAATTAATGGTGGAGGGAGCCTCTAAACAGCCAAGTTTGGACCAATTCATGGTGGAGGGAGCCTCTAAAAAACCCAGTTTGGACCAATTCATGGTGGAGGGAGCCTCTAAACAGCCCAGTTTGGGCAAATTCATGGTGGAGGGAGCCTCTAAAAAACCCAGTTTGGACCAATTCATGGTGGAGGGAGCCTCTAACCAGCCCAGTTTGGACCAATTAATGGTGGAGGGAGCCTCTAAACAGCCAAGTTTGGACCAATTCATGGTGGAGGGAGCCTCTAAAAACCCCAGTTTGGACCAATTCATGGTGGAGGGAGCCTCTAACCAGCCCAGTTTGGACCAATTAATGGTGGAGGGAGCCTCTAACCACCCCAGTTTGGACCAATTCATGGTGGAGGGAGCCTCTAAAAACCCCAGTTTGGACCAATTCATGGTGGAGGGAGCCTCTAACCAGCCCAGTTTGGGCAAATTCATGGTGGAGGGAGCCTCTAAACAGCCCAGTTTGGGCAAATTCATGGTGGAGGGAGCCTCTAACCAGCCCAGTTTGGACCAATTAATGGTGGAGGGAGCCTCTAACCAGCCCAGTTTGGACCAATTAATGGTGGAGGGAGCCTCTAACCACCCCAGTTTGGACCAATTCATGGTGGAGGGAGCCTCTAAAAACCCCAGTTTGGACCAATTCATGGTGGAGGGAGCCTCTAAAAACCCCAGTTTGGACCAATTCATGGTGGAGGGAGCCTCTAACCAGCCCAGTTTGGGCAAATTCATGGTGGAGGGAGCCTCTAAACAGCCCAGTTTGGGCAAATTCATGGTGGAGGGAGCCTCTAACCAGCCCAGTTTGGACCAATTAATGGTGGAGGGAGCCTCTAACCAGCCCAGTTTGGACCAATTAATGGTGGAGGGAGCCTCTAACCACCCCAGTTTGGACCAATTCATGGTGGAGGGAGCCTCTAACCAGCCCAGTTTGGGCAAATTCATGGTGGAGGGAGCCTCTAAACAGCCCAGTTTGGGCAAATTCATGGTGGAGGGAGCCTCTAACCAGCCCAGTTTGGACCAATTAATGGTGGAGGGAGCCTCTAACCAGCCCAGTTTGGACCAATTAATGGTGGAGGGAGCCTCTAACCAGCCCAGTTTGGACCAATTAATGGTGGAGGGAGCCTCTAACCACCCCAGTTTGGACCAATTCATGGTGGAGGGAGCCTCTAACCAGCCCAGTTTGGGCAAATTCATGGTGGAGGGAGCCTCTAACCAGCCCAGTTTGGACCAATTAATGGTGGAGGGAGCCTCTAACCAGCCCAGTTTGGACCAATTAATGGTGGAGGGAGCCTCTAACCACCCCAGTTTGGACCAATTCATGGTGGAGGGAGCCTCTAACCAGCCCAGTTTGGACCAATTCATGGTGGAGGGAGCCTCTAAAAAACCCAGTTTGGACCAATTCATGGTGGAGGGAGCCTCTAAACAGCCCAGTTTGGGCAAATTCATGGTGGAGGGAGCCTCTAAAAAACCCAGTTTGGACCAATTCATGGTGGAGGGAGCCTCTAACCAGCCCAGTTTGGACCAATTAATGGTGGAGGGAGCCTCTAAACAGCCAAGTTTGGACCAATTCATGGTGGAGGGAGCCTCTAAAAACCCCAGTTTGGACCAATTCATGGTGGAGGGAGCCTCTAACCAGCCCAGTTTGGACCAATTAATGGTGGAGGGAGCCTCTAACCAGCCCAGTTTGGACCAATTAATGGTGGAGGGAGCCTCTAACCACCCCAGTTTGGACCAATTCATGGTGGAGGGAGCCTCTAAACAGCCAAGTTTGGACCAATTCATGGTGAAGGGAGCCTCTAAAAACCCGTTTGGACCAATTCATGGTGGAGGGAGCCTCTAACCAGCCCAGTTTGGGCAAATTCATGGTGGAGGGAGCCTCTAAACAGCCCAGTTTGGGCAAATTCATGGTGGAGGGAGCCTCTAACCAGCCCAGTTTGGACCAATTAATGGTGGAGGGAGCCTCTAACCAGCCCAGTTTGGACTAATTCATGGTGGAGGGAGCCTCTAAACAGCCAAGTTTTGGGAAATTCATGGTGGAGGGAGCCTCTAACCAGCCCAGTTTGGACCAATTCATGGTGGAGGGAGCCTCTAAAAAACCCAGTTTGGACCAATTCATGGTGGAGGGAGCCTCTAAACAGCCCAGTTTGGGCAAATTCATGGTGGAGGGAGCCTCTAACCAGCCCAGTTTGGGCAAATTCATGGTGGAGGGAGCCTCTAACCAGCCCAGTTTGGACCAATTAATGGTGGAGGGAGCCTCTAACCAGCCCAGTTTGGACCAATTAATGGTGGAGGGAGCCTCTAACCAGCCCAGTTTGGACCAATTAATGGTGGAGGGAGCCTCTAACCACCCCAGTTTGGACCAATTCATGGTGGAGGGAGCCTCTAACCAGCCCAGTTTGGGCAAATTCATGGTGGAGGGAGCCTCTAACCAGCCCAGTTTGGACCAATTAATGGTGGAGGGAGCCTCTAACCAGCCCAGTTTGGACCAATTAATGGTGGAGGGAGCCTCTAACCACCCCAGTTTGGACCAATTCATGGTGGAGGGAGCCTCTAACCAGCCCAGTTTGGACCAATTCATGGTGGAGGGAGCCTCTAAAAAACCCAGTTTGGACCAATTCATGGTGGAGGGAGCCTCTAAACAGCCCAGTTTGGGCAAATTCATGGTGGAGGAAGCCTCTAAAAAACCCAGTTTGGACCAATTCATGGTGGAGGGAGCCTCTAACCAGCCCAGTTTGGACCAATTAATGGTGGAGGGAGCCTCTAAACAGCCAAGTTTGGACCAATTCATGGTGGAGGGAGCCTCTAAAAACCCCAGTTTGGACCAATTCATGGTGGAGGGAGCCTCTAACCAGCCCAGTTTGGACCAATTAATGGTGGAGGGAGCCTCTAACCAGCCCAGTTTGGACCAATTAATGGTGGAGGGAGCCTCTAACCACCCCAGTTTGGACCAATTCATGGTGGAGGGAGCCTCTAAACAGCCAAGTTTGGACCAATTCATGGTGAAGGGAGCCTCTAAAAACCCGTTTGGACCAATTCATGGTGGAGGGAGCCTCTAACCAGCCCAGTTTGGGCAAATTCATGGTGGAGGGAGCCTCTAAACAGCCCAGTTTGGGCAAATTCATGGTGGAGGGAGCCTCTAACCAGCCCAGTTTGGACCAATTAATGGTGGAGGGAGCCTCTAACCAGCCCAGTTTGGACCAATTCATGGTGGAGGGAGCCTCTAAACAGCCAAGTTTTGGGAAATTCATGGTGGAGGGAGCCTCTAACCAGCCCAGTTTGGACCAATTCATGGTGGAGGGAGCCTCTAAAAAACCCAGTTTGGACCAATTCATGGTGGAGGGAGCCTCTAAACAGCCCAGTTTGGGCAAATTCATGGTGGAGGGAGCCTCTAACCAGCCCAGTTTGGGCAAATTCATGGTGGAGGGAGCCTCTAACCAGCCCAGTTTGGACCAATTAATGGTGGAGGGAGCCTCTAACCAGCCCAGTTTGGACCAATTCATGGTGGAGGGAGCCTCTAACCAGCCCAGTTTGGACCAATTAATGGTGGAGGGAGCCTCTAAACAGCCAAGTTTTGGGAAATTCATGGTGGAGGGAGCCTCTAACCAGCCCAGTTTGGACCAATTAATGGTGGAGGGAGCCTCTAACCAGCCCAGTTTGGACCAATTCATGGTGGAGGGAGCCTCTAAACAGCCCAGTTTGGGCAAATTCATGGTGGAAGGAGCCTCTAACCAGCAGAGTTGTGGGAAAGCAGGGTGGAGGGAGCCTCTAACCAGCAGAGTTGGTGGAAATCAGGGTGGAGGGAGCCTCTAACCAGCAGAGTTGGGGGAAATCATGTTGGAGGGAGCCTAGTATTAGCAGAATTGTGCAACGCTTATGGTGGATGAGTATGAGGATGCGGAGGAATTGGAGAGGTTGAGTACAGACATGGAGTTTCATGTTGGGGTGCTTTACACAGGTGGGCACAAAAATGACGGCTCTACCCAGTGGTGGTTCATTTTTATCAAAGTGAGCCGGTCGGCACTCTCAGCTGACAGACGGGTGCGCTTGTCAGTGATGATGCCACCGGCTGCACTGAACACCCTCTCAGATAGGACGCTGGCGGCAGGACAGGACAGCACCTCCAAGGCATATAGGGCAAGTTCAAGCCACAGGTCCAACTTCGACACCCAATACGTGTAGGGCGCAGAGGGGTCGGAGAGGACAGGGCTGTGGTCGGAAAGGTATTCCCGCAACATGCGCCTATACTTCTCACGCCTGGTGACACTAGGACCCTCCGTGGCGGCACTTTGGCGAGGGGGTGCCATCAAGGTGTCCCAGACCTTAGACAGTGTGCCCCTCGTTTGTGTGGACCGGTGAGAACTTGGTTGCCTACTGGAGGAACTGCCCTCCCTGCCGCCACTGTCACATGCTGGAAACATCTCCATCATATTCTGCACCAATTGCCTGTGGCAAGCATTGATGCGATTGGCCCTCCCCTCTACCGGAATAAAAGACGAGATGTTGTTTTTATACCGGGGGTCAAGGATAGCAAAGATCCAGTACTGGTTGTCCTCCATGATTTTGACAATACGCTTGTCGGTTGTAAAGCACCCCAACATGAACTCAGCCATGTCTGCCACAGTGTTAGTTGGCATGACTCCTCTGGCCCCACCGGAAAGTTCAATCTCCATTTCCTCCTCATCCTCCATGTCTACCCATCCGCGCTGCAACAATGGGACGATTCGAAGTTGCCCGGAAGCCTCCTGTATCACCATCACATCATCGGACAACTCTTCTTCCTCCTCCTCCTCCTCCTCCTCCTCCTCCATTAAACGCAGTGAAGCGGACAGATGTGTGGACCTACTCTCCAGCTGTGACGGATCGGATGCTATCCCTAACTCCTCTGTGTGATCTGAGTTATCCCTGATGTCAATCAGGGATTCTCTCAGAACACACAAGAGCGGGATTGTAAGGCTCACCATCGCATCCTCAGAGCTCACCCTCCTTGTGGACTCCTCAAAGACCCGTAGGATGTCACAAAGGTCTCTCATCCATGGCCACTCATGGATGTGAAACTGAGGCAGCTGACTTTGTGGCACCCTAGGGTTTTGTAGCTGGTATTCCATCAAAGGTCTCTGCTGCTCAACCACTCTATTCAACATCTGAAACGTTGAGTTCCAGCGTGTGGGGACGTCGCACAAAAGCCGGTGTTGTGGCACATGCAGGCGTTGCTGGAGAGATTTTAAGCTAGCAGCGGCTACTGTCGACTTGCGAAAGTGGGCGCACATGCGCCGCACTTTCACCAGTAGCTCTGGAACATTGGGGTAGCTCTTTAGGAAACGTTGCACCACTAGGTTGAAGACGTGGGCCAGGCATGGAACATGTTGGAGTCCGGCAAGCTCCAGAGCTGCTACCAGGTTCCGGCCGTTATCACAAACGACCATGCCTGGGCCCAGGTGCAGCGGCTCAAACCATATTGCCGTCTCATCGAGGAGGGCATCCCTCACCTCGGAGGCAGTGTGCTGTCTGTCCCCCAAGCTGATCAGCTTCAGCACAGCCTGCTGACGTCTACCAACGCCAGTGCTGCAACGTTTCCAACTCGTAGCTGGGGTCAATCTAACAGCGGAGGAGGAGGCGGTGGCGGAGGAGGAGGCGGTGGCGGAGGAGGAGGCGGTAGAGGAGGAGGAGGAGGGGGGTGTTCTTCTCGTGTCCCTGCCAGGAATGTTAGGCGGGGAGACGAGGTACACCGGGCCAGTTTGGGAAGCAGTCCCAGCCTCAACTACATTCACCCAGTGTGCCGTCAGTGAAATGTAGCGTCCCTGTCCGCATGCACTTGTCCACGCGTCGGTGGTCAAGTGGACCTTTGTGCAAAGCGCGGAACTAAGGGCCCGCCTGATGTTGAGTGACACGTGCTGGTGCAAGGCGGGGACGGCACACCGGGAGAAGTAGTGACGGCTAGGGACGGCATAGCGAGGTGCCGCAGTTGCCATCAGGTCCAGGAAGGCGGGAGTTTCAACAAGCCGGAACGCCAACATCTCCTGGGCCAGCAGTTTAGCGATGTTGGCGTTCAAGGCTTGCGCGTGTGGGTGGTTAGCAGTGTATTTCTGCCGCCGCTCCAATGTCTGAGAGATGGTGGGTTGTTGTAAAGAAACGCCTGATGGTGCCTTTGATGGTGCAGGAGAAGGAGATAAGACAGGACCAGGGGAGGATGAGGTAGAAGTCAACAAAGTGGCGGAGGCAGATGAAGTGGTGTCCTGGCTCGTCCTCTGGAGTGCATCGCCAGCACAGTCAGCAGTGGCAGTGGCAGAGGCAGAGGCAGAGGCAGTGGCAGTGGCGTGAACGGCAGGCGGCCTTTGTCCTGCCGTTGCTGCCTGCCACTGATTCCAGTGCTTGGATTCCAAATGACGGCGCATTGAAGTGGTGGACAGGTTGCTCTTCTCAGAGCCCCTAATCAATTTCGAGAGGCAAATTGTGCAGACAACACTATATCTGTCCTCGGCGCATTCCTTGAAAAAACTCCACACCTTCGAGAAACGTGCCCTCGAGGTGGGAGTTTTTCGGGGCTGGGTACGAACTGGAACATCTTGGGAGATTCCGGGTGTGGCCTGGCTTCGCCTAAGCTGCTGACCTCTGCCTCTGCCTCTAGCTACCCTTTTTGGTGCTGCACCTGCCTCAACATCCACACTACTTTCCCCGCTTGACATCCCCCCTGTCCAGGTCGGGTCAGTGTCCTCATCATCCACCACTTCCTCTTCCAACTCCTGTCTCATCTCCTCCTCCCGCACAATGCGCCAGTCAACTGGATGCCCTGACGGCAACTGCGTCACATCATCGTCGATGAGGGTGGGTTGCTGGTCATCCACCACCAAATCGAACGGAGATGGAGGAGACTCTAGTGTTTGAGCATCTGGACACAGATGCTCCTCTGTTAGGTTCGTGGAATCGTGACGTGGAGAGGCAGGTTGAGGGACAATGAAAGGAGCGGAGAACAGCTCTGGGGAGCAGGGACAGTTTGGGTTATTGTTCTGTAAAGCTTCGGAATTTTGGGAGGAAGGAAGACAAGACTGTTGGGTAATAGGAGGAGAGGAGGCAGAGTCTGACTGGCTGCTGGACAATGTGCTGTAAGCGTTCTCTGACAGCCATTGCAAGACCTGTTCCTGGTTCTCGGGCCTACTAAGGTTTGTACCCTGCAGTTTAGTTAATGTGGCAAGCAACCCTGGCACTGTGGAGTGGCGCAATGCTTGCTGCCCCACAGGAGTAGGCACGGGACGCCCTGTGGCTTCACTGCTACCTTGCTCCCCAGAACCATTCCCCCGACCTCGCCCACGGCCTCGTCCACGTCCCTTTCCGGGAGCCTTGCGCATTTTGAATTCCTAGTTAGAAATTGGCACTGTATACCAGTAGTAAAAATTGTGGGTGCACGTAACCCCAATATATTCTTTGAATTCCCAGTCAGACACTGGCACTATATGGCAGTAGCAAGAAATGAGGGTATTTGTATTCCCAATATACTCTTTGAATTCCCAGTCAGACAATGGCACTGTATACCAGTAGTAAAAATTGTGGGTGCACGTAACCCCAATATATTCTTTGAATTCCCAGTCAGACACTGGCACTATATGGCAGTAGCAAGAAATGAGGGTATTTGTATTCCCAATATATTCTTTGAATTCCCAGTCAGACAATGGCACTGTATACCAGTAGTAAAAATTGTGGGTGCACGTAACCCCAATATATTCTTTGAATTACCAGTCAGAAACTGGCACTATATGGCAGTAGCAAGAAATGAGGGTATTTGTATTCCCAATATACTCTTTGAATTCCCAGTCAGACAATGGCACTGTATACCAGTAGTAAAAATTGTGGGTGCACGTAACCCCAATATATTCTTTGAATTACCAGTCAGAAACTGGCACTATATGGCAGTAGCAAGAAATGAGGGTATTTATAACCCCAATATATTCTTTGAATTCCCAGTCAGACAATGGCACTGTATACCAGTAGTAAAAATTGTGGGTGCACGTAACCCCAATATATTCTTTGAATTCCCAGTCAGACACTGGCACTATATGGCAGTAGCAAGAAATGAGGGTATTTGTATTCCCAATATATTCTTTGAATTCCCAGTCAGACAATGGCACTGTATACCAGTAGTAAAAATTGTGGGTGCACGTAACCCCAATATATTCTTTGAATTCCCAGTCAGACACTGGCACTATATGGCAGTAGCAAGAAATGAGGGTATTTGTATTCCCAATATATTCTTTGAATTCCCAGTCAGACAATGGCACTGTATACCAGTAGTAAAAATTGTGGGTGCACGTAACCCCAATATATTCTTTGAATTCCCAGTCAGACACTGGCACTATATGGCAGTAGCAAGAAATGAGGGTATTTGTATTCCCAATATATTCTTTGAATTCCCAGTCAGACAATGGCACTGTATACCAGTAGTAAAAATTGTGGGTGCACGTAACCCCAATATATTCTTTGAATTACCAGTCAGACACTGGCACTATATGGCAGTAGCAAGAAATGAGGGTATTTGTATTCCCAATATATTCTTTGAATTCCCAGTCAGACAATGGCACTGTATACCAGTAGTAAAAATTGTGGGTGCACGTAACCCCAATATATTCTTTGAATTACCAGTCAGACACTGGCACTATATGGCAGTAGCAAGAAATGAGGGTATTTGTATTCCCAATATATTCTTTGAATTCCCAGTCAGACAATGGCACTGTATACCAGTAGTAAAAATTGTGGGTGCACGTAACCCCAATATATTCTTTGAATTCCCAGTCAGACACTGGCACTATATGGCAGTAGCAAGAAATGAGGGTATTTGTATTCCCAATATATTCTTTGAATTCCCAGTCAGACAATGGCACTGTATACCAGTAGTAAAAATTGTGGGTGCACGTAACCCCAATATATTCTTTGAATTCCCAGTCAGACACTGGCACTATATGGCAGTAGCAAGAAATGAGGGTATTTGTATTCCCAATATATTCTTTGAATTCCCAGTCAGACAATGGCACTGTATACCAGTAGTAAAAATTGTGGGTGCACGTAACCCCAATATATTCTTTGAATTCCCAGTCAGACACTGGCACTATATGGCAGTAGCAAGAAATGAGGGTATTTGTATTCCCAATATACTCTTTGAATTCCCAGTCAGACAATGGCACTGTATACCAGTAGTAAAAATTGTGGGTGCACGTAACCCCAATATATTCTTTGAATTACCAGTCAGAAACTGGCACTATATGGCAGTAGCAAGAAATGAGGGTATTTATAACCCCAATATATTCTTTGAATTCCCAGTCAGACAATGGCACTGTATACCAGTAGTAAAAATTGTGGGTGCACGTAACCCCAATATATTCTTTGAATTACCAGTCAGACACTGGCACTATATGGCAGTAGCAAGAAATGAGGGTATTTGTATTCCCAATATATTCTTTGAATTCCCAGTCAGACAATGGCACTGTATACCAGTAGTAAAAATTGTGGGTGCACGTAACCCCAATATATTCTTTGAATTCCCAGTCAGACACTGGCACTATATGGCAGTAGCAAGAAATGAGGGTATTTGTATTCCCAATATATTCTTTGAATTCCCAGTCAGACAATGGCACTGTATACCAGTAGTAAAAATTGTGGGTGCACGTAACCCCAATATATTCTTTGAATTCCCAGTCAGACACTGGCACTATATGGCAGTAGCAAGAAATGAGGGTATTTGTATTCCCAATATATTCTTTGAATTCCCAGTCAGACAATGGCACTGTATACCAGTAGTAAAAATTGTGGGTGCACGTAACCCCAATATATTCTTTGAATTCCCAGTCAGACACTGGCACTATATGGCAGTAGCAAGAAATGAGGGTATTTGTATTCCCAATATATTCTTTGAATTCCCAGTCAGACAATGGCACTGTATACCAGTAGTAAAAATTGTGGGTGCACGTAACCCCAATATATTCTTTGAATTACCAGTCAGACACTGGCACTATATGGCAGTAGCAAGAAATGAGGGTATTTGTATTCCCAATATATTCTTTGAATTCCCAGTCAGACAATGGCACTGTATACCAGTAGTAAAAATTGTGGGTGCACGTAACCCCAATATATTCTTTGAATTCCCAGTCAGACACTGGCACTATATGGCAGTAGCAAGAAATGAGGGTATTTGTATTCCCAATATATTCTTTGAATTCCCAGTCAGACAATGGCACTGTATACCAGTAGTAAAAATTGTGGGTGCACGTAACCCCAATATATTCTTTGAATTCCCAGTCAGACACTGGCACTATATGGCAGTAGCAAGAAATGAGGGTATTTGTATTCCCAATATATTCTTTGAATTCCCAGTCAGACAATGGCACTGTATACCAGTAGTAAAAATTGTGGGTGCACGTAACCCCAATATATTCTTTGAATTCCCAGTCAGACACTGGCACTATATGGCAGTAGCAAGAAATGAGGGTATTTGTATTCCCAATATATTCTTTGAATTCCCAGTCAGACAATGGCACTGTATACCAGTAGTAAAAATTGTGGGTGCACGTAACCCCAATATATTCTTTGAATTCCCAGTCAGACACTGGCACTATATGGCAGTAGCAAGAAATGAGGGTATTTGTATTCCCAATATATTCTTTGAATTCCCAGAGACAATGGCACTGTATACCAGTAGTAAAAATTGTGGGTGCACGTAACCCCAATATATTCTTTGAATTCCCAGTCAGACACTGGCACTATATGGCAGTAGCAAGAAATGAGGGTATTTGTATTCCCAATATATTCTTTGAATTCCCAGTCAGACAATGGCACTGTATACCAGTAGTAAAAATTGTGGGTGCACGTAACCCCAATATATTCTTTGAATTCCCAGTCAGACACTGGCACTATATGGCAGTAGCAAGAAATGAGGGTATTTGTATTCCCAATATATTCTTTGAATTCCCAGTCAGACAATGGCACTGTATACCAGTAGTAAAAATTGTGGGTGCACGTAACCCCAATATATTCTTTGAATTCCCAGTCAGACACTGGCACTATATGGCAGTAGCAAGAAATGAGGGTATTTGTATTCCCAATATATTCTTTGAATTCCCAGTCAGACAATGGCACTGTATACCAGTAGTAAAAATTGTGGGTGCACGTAACCCCAATATATTCTTTGAATTCCCAGTCAGACACTGGCACTATATGGCAGTAGCAAGAAATGAGGGTATTTGTATTCCCAATATATTCTTTGAATTCCCAGTCAGACAATGGCACTGTATACCAGTAGTAAAAATTGTGGGTGCACGTAACCCCAATATATTCTTTGAATTCCCAGTCAGACACTGGCACTATATGGCAGTAGCAAGAAATGAGGGTATTTGTATTCCCAATATATTCTTTGAATTCCCAGTCAGACAATGGCACTGTATACCAGTAGTAAAAATTGTGGGTGCACGTAACCCCAATATATTCTTTGAATTACCAGTCAGACACTGGCACTATATGGCAGTAGCAAGAAATGAGGGTATTTGTATTCCCAATATATTCTTTGAATTCCCAGTCAGACAATGGCACTGTATACCAGTAGTAAAAATTGTGGGTGCACGTAACCCCAATATATTCTTTGAATTACCAGTCAGACACTGGCACTATATGGCAGTAGCAAGAAATGAGGGTATTTGTATTCCCAATATATTCTTTGAATTCCCAGTCAGACAATGGCACTGTATACCAGTAGTAAAAATTGTGGGTGCACGTAACCCCAATATATTCTTTGAATTCCCAGTCAGACACTGGCACTATATGGCAGTAGCAAGAAATGAGGGTATTTGTATTCCCAATATATTCTTTGAATTCCCAGTCAGACAATGGCACTGTATACCAGTAGTAAAAATTGTGGGTGCACGTAACCCCAATATATTCTTTGAATTCCCAGTCAGACACTGGCACTATATGGCAGTAGCAAGAAATGAGGGTATTTGTATTCCCAATATATTCTTTGAATTCCCAGTCAGACAATGGCACTGTATACCAGTAGTAAAAATTGTGGGTGCACGTAACCCCAATATATTCTTTGAATTCCCAGTCAGACACTGGCACTATATGGCAGTAGCAAGAAATGAGGGTATTTGTATTCCCAATATATTCTTTGAATTCCCAGTCAGACAATGGCACTGTATACCAGTAGTAAAAATTGTGGGTGCACGTAACCCCAATATATTCTTTGAATTCCCAGTCAGACACTGGCACTATATGGCAGTAGCAAGAAATGAGGGTATTTGTATTCCCAATATATTCTTTGAATTCCCAGTCAGACAATGGCACTGTATACCAGTAGTAAAAATTGTGGGTGCACGTAACCCCAATATATTCTTTGAATTACCAGTCAGAAACTGGCACTATATGGCAGTAGCAAGAAATGAGGGTATTTGTATTCCCAATATATTCTTTGAATTCCCAGTCAGACAATGGCACTGTATACCAGTAGTAAAAATTGTGGGTGTATATAGCCCCAATTCTATTGCTAGGGGACTTGCAGGGTATTTCTGGGGTGAAGGTGGGGGGGCACACCGTTGGAACGGGTATCGGGGTATATATCGGGTATACGGGAATACACTGACAGTGTATTCCATTCAGGATCCTGGGAAAGCTGGGTTGCGGCGATTGAGCCCGTCAGTGCCACGTTACACTGACAAGCTTCTCCCTGGAATTTAGCTCTTACAAGAGCTGTTGGTTGTCTTCTCCTTCCTATCCTAGCCTGTCCCTGCCTACCCAGAATCTAAGCCCTAGCTAGCTGGACGGAAACCTCCGTCCTCGGTGAATTGCAAGCTCAGAATGACGCGAAGCTGGGCGTCGCTGTTCTTTTAAATTAGAGGTCACATGTTTTCGGCAGCCAATGGGTTTTGCCTACTTTTTTCAACGTCACCGGTGTCGTAGTTCCTGTCCCACCTACCCTGCGCTGTTATTGGAGCAAAAAAGGCGCCAGGGAAGGTGGGAGGGGAATCGAGTAATGGCGCACTTTACCACGCGGTGTTCGATTCGATTCGAACATGCCGAACAGCCTAATATCCGATCGAACATGAGTTCGATAGAACACTGTTCGCTCATCTCTATTCCTGGCTAATGGTCAGAAACGCCCTTCTGACTGTAAAGCGCTACGGTACCGGGACCGATAGCGCTTTACACCGGGCACAGATCGGGAAAGCCGACAGTGCGCTGAATTCAGCGCACTGTCAGCTTTCTGGCAGTATATAACACTGCCTGTGCCCAGATATGGTGAAAGGTCCTCTTTAAGTATATTGGATGATAGTCAAAATTAGAGATAAAGACTCGAGTCAGTGATGCATTCAACACATAAATTGAACCTGGTAGAAGCCTAGCTTTATTGTGCACATTACACCTTCTTATACCCACTGGAGTGGGTGCATATCTATGATTAAATATTAATCATTTGAATAAGCATTTTCAGTTCCTATGAATCATATGAACCTTTCCTCCAATAGGAAAATTCCCATCACATGTCAGATGAAGTCATTTTGGTTGAAGTCATCTTGTTGCGTGACAAGTCAAAGTCCCCAATGACCATTTAATATTGTTTCTTTCCATCAACTTTATCTAAGTCATAGTATCTTTATGCCAGTTTATTATCCTGGTATGCTGATAATTCCACATAATATTATATATATATATATATATATATATATATATATATATATATATATATATATATATATACACATACTAGAGGGAGGACCCGGCTTCGCACGGGTATATTACATTTTATGTTTGTGTAGTGGCCCCATAAGAAATGTCCAATTTTGCACTGGTGTATTTTCTATGTGGTTTGTGTGTATGTCCATAAGCGTCATGTGATTATGTGCATCTCATTTTGGATATCAGTGAAAAACCTGTGATCAGTTGTTATGGATACCTGGAGTAAAGCTGTATCTAATCCTTCCCCGTGTAGTACTGTGTTTAGACGCAAGTATCTAATCCTTGTTGGTGTGGTACTGTGTGCAGATGCACATATCTAATCCTCCGGCGTGTGGTACTGTGTGCAGATGTGTGTATCTAATCCTCCCCCGTGTGGCATTCTGTGAAGAGGCACGTATCTAATCCTCCGGTAAGTGAAACTGTGTGCAGACGTGCATATCTAATCTTACGGCATGTGGTACTATGTGCAGACGCGCGTATCTAATCCTCTGGCGTGTGGTACTGTGTGCAGACAGGTGTATCTAATCCTCTGGCGTGAGGTACTGTGTGCAGATGCACGTATCTAATCCTCCCCCGTGTGGTACTGTGTGCTGAGACGCGTATCTAATTATCTGGCATGTGGTACTGTGTGCAGAGGCATGTATCTAATCCTCCAAAGTGTGGTACTCTGTTCAGATGCACGTATCTAATCCTACAGCATGTGGTACTGTATGCAGACGCGTGTATCTAATCCTATGGCGTGTACAACTGTGTGAAGATGTGCGTATCTAATCGTCTGACATGTGGAACTGTAAGCAGACGCGCGTATCTAATCCTACGGCATGTGGTACTGTGTGCAGACGTGCTTATCTAATCCTTTGGTGTTTGGAACTGTGTGCAGATGCGCGTATCTAATCCTCCCCTGTGTCGTATTGTGTGATGAGGCGTGTATCTAATCCTATGGCGAGTGGAACTGTGTGTAGATGCACGTATCTAATCCTACGGCATGTGGTACTGTGTGCAGATGCGCGTATCTAATCCTCTTGCATGTGGTACTGTGTATTGAGACGTGTATCTAATTCTCTGCCTTGTGGTACTGTGTGCAGAGGCTTGTATCTAATCCTCCAAAGTGTGGTACTGTATGCAGACACACGTATCTAATCCTTCCCTGTGTGGTATTGTGTGAAGAGTCGCATATCTAATCCTACGGCGTGTGGAACTGTGTGTAGATGCGCGTATCTAATTCTTCCCTGTGTAGTACTGTGTGCTGATGCGCGTATCTAATTCTCTGGCTTGTGATACTGTATGCAGAGGCATGTATCTAATCCTCCAAAGTGTGGTACTGTATGCAGACACACGTATCTAATCCTCCCGTGTGGTACTGTGTGAAAAGGTGCGTATCTAATCCTACGGCATGTGGAACTGTGTGTAGATGCGCGTATCTAATCCTACAGCATGTGGTACTGTGTGCAGACGCGTGTATCTAATCCTCTCTGTGTGGTACTGTGTGCTGAGACGCGTATATAATTCTCTGGCTTGTGGTACTGTGTGCAGAGGCATGTATCTAATCCTCCAAAGTGTGGTACTGTATGCAGACACATGTATCTAATCCTCCCCTGTGTGGTATTGTATGAAGAGGCATATATCTAATCCTACGGCATGTGGTACTGTGTGCAGACGCGCGTATCTAATCCTCTGGCGTGTGGTACTGTGTGCAGATGCACGTATCTAATCCTCCCCTGTGTGGTACTGTGTGCAGATGCACATATCTAATCCTCTGGCATGTGGTACTGTGTGCAGATGCACGTATCTAATCCTCCCCCGTGTGGTACTGTGTGCTGAGACGTGTATGTAATTCTCTGGCTTGTGGTACTGTGTGCAGAGGCATGTATCTATTCCTCCAAAGTGTGGTACTGTGTGCAGACACACGTATCTAATCCTCCCCTGTGTGGTATTGTGTGAAGAGGTGCGTATCTAATCCTATGGCATGTGGAACTGTGTGTAGACGCACGTATCTAATCCTACGGCATGTGGTACTGTGTGCAGATGCATGTATCTAATCCTCCCTGTGTGGTACTGTGTGCTGAGACGTGTATGTAATTCTCTGGCTTGTGGTACTGTGTGAAGAGGCATGTATCTAATCCTCCAAAGTGTGGTACTGTGTGCAGACACACGTATCTAATCCTCCCCTGTGTGGTATTGTGTGAAGAGGTGCGTATCTAATCCTACGGCATGTGGAACTGTGTGTAGATGCACATATCTAATCCTACGGCATGTGGTACTGTGTGCAGATGTGCATATCTTATGCTCTGGTGTGTGGAACTGTGTGCAGATGCGTGTATCCAATCCTTTGGCATGTGGTACTGTGTGCAGACGCATGTATCCAATCCCCCGGCGTGTGGTACTTTGTGCAGATGCGTGTATCTAATCCTTCGGCATGTGGAACTGTGTGCAGAAGCGCGTATTTAATCCTCTGGTTTGTGGGACTGTGTGCAGACGCGTGTATCTAATCCTCTGGCGTGTGATACTGTGTGCTGATCTGTGTATCTGATCCTCTGATGCATGTATCTCAGTTTGGATATCAGTGTTGGGTTGTGTATGTGGAGTGACCATGTGTATTGCAGTTGGAATATGAGTGAAAGACTTGCAGGTTTGTATTGGCTAAGGGGGGGGCATTGTGTTTGGAATGCTGTATCTCAGCAACGGTACGTCCGAGCGAGTTGGAGTCTCGTCTTAAACCTTCCCGGATACCTGAAGTATCTTTGTGCCAAATTTGGTGAAGATCGGTCCAGTCGTTTGGTTCGCATTAGAGCACAGACAGACAGACAGACAGAAATTCATTTTTATAATATAGGGATATATATATATATATATATGTGTATATATATATATATGTGTATATATATATATATATATATATATATATATATATATATATATATATGAAACAATATTTTAGAAAAGAATCGTACAGGTGAATATAAGAAACTTTGAATAACTCTTGATTTGCTGATTTTTACTAGTTTTCTCTTCCTCTTCCGAGAAACTCTGTGACCATGTTTATCTCTAAATCTGTTTTTGTTCTAACCTCACATCTAAATAGACTTCCATCTAGACTTTCATCCACGTGAAAGACAGTTTTATATAACAGTTTCCAACACAGGTCAGACATATCAATAAAGCAGGGAAGGACTGTTGCATTGGATCGTGATTTCAACAGAATACTAGCGGGTGAGTCTATGCCTCAGGTGCCCCAAATCCCTATTTTACATATTGATTAAGACTTATATTTCACAGCAGTAACAGTTCCCTTTTACAAATGTTTATTATTCTCCTGAAACCCCCTAGAAGACAAAATAAGTGATTCAGGAGGCATAATTGTAGTGCTAGACTCCCTTTAACAATAGCGCTAGTGGTGCTTACTGCAGAAATCTAGGCTGTACGATATGCTGTTATAGCTTATTTTGCTACATCATTTACTTTGTATTTGGATGCCTAAAATCATTAAGTTTCTCCAAGGTGGCATGTTTAGAAACCATACAATTCTTCAATTCTTTGACAGAACATTTTTTGAGATCTAAGAGTTATGAAAAATATTTTCTGGAAGGTGTTAAAAAAAGCAAATCTTCATTGTTCTCTTTAGAATAGATGATAAATGAATTACTAAAATTAATAAGTGTTAATTCAAATATATTGACATGCATTTACCTATGTAATGAAAAACAAAGCTGTCACATATTAAACTCTGTACAGGTAGCAAGTTAGCAAAGTAGACTATTATCTACTTCCTCTATAAATGAATACAACTTTTAGAAACTATCTAAAAAGTTGTCAATAAATCTGAACCATTCTACTATCCACTAGCTACCTACTAACTATCTACTATCTGCCACCTTCCACGTAACAATGATGTTTCATACTGTTCATTCAGACACAGAAAAAGCAAAAAAATCCAGGAATGATAATGCACTGCTGAAAGCTTATAATCCTTTATTGGTTAAATGGCAACGCGTTTCAACACTCAACCTGGTATCTTCATCAGGCCAACCTGGTGGTGTAGTGGATAAGAAGGAACAGTACAGTACGTTCAGGTGTAGTCTAAGATTGGAACAGAATGGACACTGCTGTGGACCGATCTTAGACTCCGCCTCCTCCAGCAGAACCAGCGTTGATTGGCCGAATTCTGTACTCTGTATGGCATTCAGCCAATCAACGCTGGTCAATTCATTCATATGCCGAGATGTAGCAGTGCTGGCCGTGCGCTCAGCGCGTCTACACCGGAGATGCAGCCAAGCTGAGTGCACGGCCAGCACTGCTACACCGGAGATGTGAACCCTGCTGCACACTCAGCTCTGCTGCATCAGAGATGCTCTGAACCCAACTGCACACTCAGCTTTGCTGCATCAGAGCTGAGAGCTGAGTATGCAGCAGGGTTCAGCGCATCTCTGATGCAGCAGAACTGAGTGTGCAGCATGGTTCAGTGCACACTCAGCTCTGCTACATCTCTGATGCAGCAGAGCTGAATGTGCAGCAGGGTTCACATCTCCGGTGTAGCAGTGCTGGCCGTGCGCTCAGCTCGACTACATCTCCAGTGTAGATGAGCTGAGCGCATGGCCAGCACTGCTACATCTCGGCATAGAAATGCATTGACCAGCGTTGATTGGCTGAATGTCATACAGAGTACAGCATTCGGCCAATCAACGCTGGATCTGCCGGAGGAGGCGGAGTCTAAGATCGGTCCACAGTAGTCTCCATTCTGGTCCAATCTTAGACTCGGCCTCCTCACAGACGAGCCTCTGGCAGAACCAGCGTTGGTTGGCCGAATGCTATACTCTATATGGCATTCGGCCAATCAGCGCTGGTCAATGCATTTTTATGGGAAAAAGTCAGCCCGCGCATATCGCAAGCTGACAGAGATCCCGACCAGATAGAGCACCAAAGAGTTGGGTGAGTGACATTCCCACCTAAATAAAGGTAATCCCTAGCTAACCTTGCGAGTACATCTATCCCTGTCTAGTTCACAGTCTCAAATTAACTGAATGTTAAATCCACCATTCGTATAAATTGGAGGTCACTTGATTTAGCCAGCCAATTACTTTTTCCTATTTTTTTTTTCAATGTCTTTGTTCCTGTCCGACCTCCCTTGTGCAGTTATTGGTGCAAAAAAAGCACCAGGGAAGGTTGGAGGGGATGCAAATTTTTAGTGCGTTTGCCTCATGGTATTCGATTGAAATCGAATACCTCGAACGGCCTGATATTCGATCGAATATCTATTCGATTGAACAGTGTTTGCTCATCTCTATTGCTCATTATTGAACATTCTTTTGCTCTTGTATATTTTTATTCTACAGCCTAAAACCCTTCCCCATATTTATAATATTTGCTTTACAGCTGCTGCTTGACATTGTGTGCTGCTGCTATAGTGCTGGTCATTACACATAAATCTGCATCTTATTATTTTCTTCCATTTGCATCAGAATTAATCTCATTATAGCCATATATAGTCTACTACCTTTGCTTTACATTTATCAACATTAAATTCTAACTAGCCAAGCTGTTAGGTTATCACAGTAGGTATTAGATGCTTTCGTATCATCTGTAAAAACTAACATTTTATCTTTTATTTTATCGGCAAGATCATTCAGAAAAAGATGAAAAATCCCTGGTCCCATTACATAACCTTGTGGCACTGGCCGACCCAATTAAAAATTCATCTAAGAAAATGACATCTAGCGATTCATCAGTTAACCAGCTCAATTCCTTCTATATCTCTAGATGAATGACATCTTGGTTAGGGGCTTTATCAATATTTAATTTGCTCAAATTTAATTGTGACTTCTCTTGTGTAAGAAAGCAATATTGAATCGATAAGTCTCATGCAAAGTTATCTGACTGCTAATTCATTAGTAATTCTTAGTTTCTTCTTTATTATTTTCAATTAGATTTCTTTATCTTTTTACACAACCCGTTATCATGTTTTATGATTTTGTCTCTGTAGTGATACATTTCTACCATTCATTTTATTAGTAAGTTGCATTTCTGTGTCTGAATTAGCTTTTTTACATTCAGATTTTAGTGGATTTTATACTCATGTTCAGCACCTTCCACCTTCGATATTTTTACATTTGCATTGTCATCTTCTAGATTTTTAATTTCCTTTCTTGCATTTTTATATTATTGATTATTATTTATTTATATGGCTTAATTATATTTTGTGATATGTCATATATTCAATTATTTGCAAGTACTACAACACCCCTACAAATCTCTAAAAAGTAGCTGTTTTTAGTAAGGAACAGCGCCGCACCTCCCATGAGGCGACCTGAAGCGACCGCTTCAGGCGGCGCTATGCCAGGGCTCGGGGGAGGGCGGCATTTTTGCTTACCTAAGCCAGTCCAGGACAAGCTGTCCTGGACTGGCTTAGCGTCACCGAGCGGTGGATTGAGGAGGCCGCTGTAGCAGCACTGCTCCAGCGGCCTCCCCTCACGCTCAGGCAGAGAGCAGCTCCTCTCTGTGCCTGCTCTCTGCCTGCTAACGCCGCTCCGCCACGCCCCCTTCAGCAAAACAGGCAGGTTCACCCCTAGTAAGGTACATGTGGTATTGAAACGGTAGTTGCATATGACATACTGGAAGTAGGACAAGAACTAATTCCTGATAATAGCAGATAAAAGAAAGTCCTGCCTGCTCCACATGTGGACTTTGCTTGAAACTCCCATTCAAAATAATATGAGGCTGAGGCCTCGTTCACATCTGCGTTGGTAATCAGTTTGGGGGAGTCCGCATGGGGACCACCCCAAACGGACTACCGAACGCATTGGCAAACGGTGTGCAGTGAAAGCACACGGACCCCATAGACTATAATAGAGTCCATGTGCTTGTGCTTTCCACACGGTCTCTGCACGGAACATTCCATAAAGCAAAAGTCAACTAAAAAATGTTGAGGAAAAAATGCTGCGAAAAAGTATTGGGTTTTTTTCTTTAGCAATTTTCATTGTATTTTGCTTCAAATTTACCTGTGTTTATTTGTGTTTGTCACAAAGTTACATGAAGGTGGATCTTGAAACATATGTAATCTTCAGGTTGTTTACTTTCAAAAAATATATAGGGTTTAGGTTTTCACTTGCTTTCCATGATGTATAATCCCTACATTTTATAGGATGATACTTTTTTAACATTTGCAGCTTCAAAGAAGATTTTTGTTCCTTCCAGTTCTGGTGATTTTCTGAAGACACGTGCATGCGGGTGTAGGTCTTAGTGATATGAATGAACTCTGCACATGTTGAACTCTTATTTTTAGGAGCTTTGGTGCATATAACTTTTTGTTTGGTTTCCACTTTTAGCAACTAATATACATTTATTTGCATTTATTCACTTTAAATCAAAATTGCATGAAGGTGCCTGTTCGTATACAGTACCAAGTGGCATTCTGACAATGCTGCAGGTGTCTACTTTAAGAAAATATATAGGTATGGGGGGTTGGATGATTTTTTTTAATGTTGCAATTTAGGTTTTATTTTTCTATCTCAAAACTGTGAAAATTGCTCTGGCTACTGGAGGTGCAAAATTTCTGGAGACCCTCGGTAGTGAAAGGGTTAACTAAGCAGTCATATACATTAAGCAGGATTCAGTGGCATTAGGTTGAGGGTTATTTTGATGGTAGAACCTATATACTAAGGAATGGCTATATACTTAAAAATTTAGCACTTGCAAAGTAAATATTAATCCTGACATACTGTATCTTATCCTCCAGATGTTGATTTGCCATAGTAATAATAATCATATTTTTTCTTAGTAAACATAATGAACATTTCTTTAAAAGTTTTTCGTTTCATTAAAACTATGGTATAAATTAAGGGTTTTTTTAAGATATAGCAAAATAATTGGTTCTTTGGATCAGTAATTGAGGGAAGCGATGGTTTGCTTCAAACACATTTTAATCCTCTGAAGTTCAGGAAAAATCTTAACTTACGGCAGTTTCTAGCAAGATAAAAGAAGGGTGGGTTTATTGGGATATTATGGTAATGTTTCTGTTTACATTTCTCTAGGTTTTTTCTATATGCATTGGTAAATTTGATTCCTGAGGAAAGCACTGCAAATGTTTCACACAAAGACATAAGAGGACCTTTCTTTTTATTACTCTCTTTAAAGGGGCTGTCCAAGCAAATGTTTTAAAGTTTAACCCCTTCCCGACATCTGCCGTACCAGTATGGCAGATGCCGGATGTTTAACTATGGCAGCCGCCCAGAAGTCAGGCGGCCATAGCCACCTGGTGTCTGCTGTTTCATACAGCAGACACCATGCACTAATGCCCGTGGTCAGTGCCTACACTGATCGCGGGCATTAACCCTTCTGGTGTCTCGGTTAAAGCTGAGCGAGGCACCATTTTCCCAGTGGCGCTTGGGTGCCACCATTTTGCCAATGATTCCCAGCACTTGGAGCAAGATCCGGGGCCAACATCACGTTGACTTGACAGCCGGGAGCCTTGTGAAGGCTGCCCAACCTGTGTGCAATGCTTTTCTATTGCAGGCTCTTTTTTTGCAATGCGTTGCATTAGTGATCAGATTCCCTAGGGGGTCTAATAAATGAAAAGAAAAAGTAATAAAAATTCAAATCAACCCCCTTTCCCTAGAACACATATAAAAGTATTTAACCCCTTAAGGACACAGCCCAAAAGTGCCTAAAGGACCAGGCCTCTTTTTTCAAAACTGACATGTGTCACTTTAAATGGCAATAACTTTGAGACGCTTTAACTTTTTTCGTGACACATTATACTTCATGTTAGTGGTAAACATTGATCAATATTTTTGTACTTACTTACATGTGAAATTTTCTGCTTTTCAGGCAGATAGTCATATCACACCAATACATGAATAAATATTATCTCCCATATCTCTGCTTTATATTGGCATCATCTTTTGATTGTCTTTTAATTTATTTTGGATGTCACAAGGCTTAAAAGTATAACAGCAAAATTCCATATTTACAAGAAAATTCTCCAAACTAATTTTTTAGGGACCACTTCAGTTCTGAAAGGAATTGTAAAAGCCTATATATTAGAAACTCCCATAAATCACCCCATTTTCAAAATTGCACCCCTCAAATAATTCAAAACGGCATTTGGGATGTTTGTTAACCCTTTAAGAATTTCATACGAATAAAAATAATATGGAGGTGAAATTTAGACATTTAATTTTTTTTCACTAATACATTCATTTAGACCTAAGGTTAACATATTCACAAAGGGTTAAAGTAGAAAACGCATCTGACAGTTTGTTATGCAATTTCTTCGGAGCACAGAAATCCCCCACATGTGGGTGTAAACTGATTTTTGGGCACACAGCAGCACATGGAAGGGAAGGAGTGACACTGGATGTTTGAAAAGCAGATTTTGCTGGAATAGTTTTCAGGTGCCATGTCTCATTTGCAGAGCCCCTAGGTTACCAAAACAATGGAAACCCCCCAAGAGTGACCCCATTTTGGAAACTACACCCCTCACAGAATTCATCAACGGATATAGTGAGAATTTTGACCCTATAGCCATTTCACAGATTTTATGAACCTTGGGATGTGAAAGCGAAAAATTACTGAAATTTCCTTTAATCCCCAAAGTTTTCTTTTTCACAAGGGGTTAAAGGAGAAAAAGCCCCCCACAGTTTGTTAAACAATTGCTCATGAACGCGGAAATACCCGATATGTGACCATAATCTGCTGTGTGGTTACATGGTGGGGCTTGGAATGGAAAGAGCGCTATTTGGCTTTTGGAGATTTAGATGCTTGGAATCTGGACGCCATGTCATGTTTGTCATGAGCCTGTAAGGTACCAGAAAAGTGGAATTCCCAAATAGTGACCCATTTTGAAAACTGCACCCCTGAAAGAATTTACCAGTGGGTGTAGTGAGCCTTAGTATTGCAGGCGGGAATGCAGTTCACCCAAAGGGCAAAAAAACTAAAACTCTGCTGTTTAAAGGCTCAGTTCACCCAAAGGACCAAAAACTATGCTGGGTAGAGGCTCAGTTCACCCAAAGGCCTGGTTAGAGGCTCAGTTTACCCAAAGGGCCAACAACTATGCTGGTGCAAGGCTGAACTAACTTAAAAGGCCTAAAACTATGCTGGTAAAAGGCTCAAGTCACCTTGCAAACACGGTGGGAACATACAAACTACATGTAGATGTTGCTCTTTGTTTTATTCCTACCTGGATTAATGAAAATACAGTTTCTGAATTTAAAAACTTTGTTATACCTACACCTTAACAAATCCAAATCAATCCATTTCTGGCAGCTAAGAAAATAAAGATTTACAATTCTATTTCTGTTTTATTCTTAGGGGGGAAAATTTTGCAAAATATAACAGTACTCTTTAAAAACCATACTCATGCTCCCCTTTCTTGCCTATATGATAATTGTCTCATAAGCGTCATACATTAGAAAAATGGCAGCAGGGGTCAGTATTTATCCTCGCTGCATGAAGAGAGTACATTGCTACTGTCCTGGTAGCAGAGACAATTATCGTTCCCTGATGACACTATTGTAAAGTACACAAGTAAAGTTCACTGACCATTGCCCTGTGTCCAGTCCTGTGGGCTCCATTAGTGTCCACCACACAGTATAATGCTCCATTAGTACCCACCATTCAGTATAATGCCCCATTAATGCCAATCACACAGTATAATCCTCCATTAGTGGCTTCTACACTGTATAATTCTCCATTTGTGCCCCATACAGTATAACGCCCCATTAGTGCCCACTACTATGCTTAACACCCCATTAGTTCCCATGATACAGTATAGGGCTCCAATAGAGCACCCATACAGTATAATGCTCCATTAGTGCCCATCACACAGTACAATGCCTGTCAGGATACGGAGTCGCCGCCGTCTCCTTGCTGCATGGCGACTCCCCAGAAGACATGTTAGGAGTTCTATTGGTTGTGCTTAGGTGATTAAGGGTTAAATCTTTTCCTTGCTCTCAGTTCTCCATGCCAATAGCCATCACAGGTGTTTTCTCTGCTGCTATTTAAACCCCACCCAGGATCCTTGCCAGCCATTCACTTAGTGTTTTCCTGGTCTCCAGCTCTGTCAGTTTTCCTGTCTGAGAGTCTTTCAGTCTGTGTTTTGGTTATTGTATACTTGGCTTGTATTTTGACTATTCCTTGTCTTCTGATTCGATACTTTACTCTTATCTCCAGGCTTGACCTCTGGTTCGTCCAACCTTGCTTTCTCTTGTCAGGATACGGAGTCGCCGCGGTCTCCTTGCTGCGCGGCGTCTCCCTGGGAGACATGTTAGGAGTTCTATTGGGTGTGCTTAGGTCATTAAGGGTTAATCTTTTCCTTGCTCTCAGTCTCCATGTCATTAGCCATCAGGTGTGTTCTCTGCTGCTATTTAAACTCCACCCAGGCATGGATCCTTGCCAGCCATTCACTTTGGGTTTCCTGGTCCCCCTGCTCAGTCTGTTTCCCTGTCTGTTTGTATTCGGTCTGTTCCTTGGTTATTTACCCGGCTTGTATTTTTGACTCTCCCTTGTCTTTTGATTTGGTACCTTTATTATATCTCCTGGCTTGACCTCTTGCTCGTCTGACCTCGCCTTCTCTTCTGTGTCTTGCTGGGACTTGTGGTTCTCCCTGGTTCCATGCTGTTTAGTCTTTTGTTTTGCATTGCAGTTACACTGTGCTTTCTGTTTAGGTGTGACCCCGTGACTCCAGTCCCTAGGACTTTCAGGGCCTCCTCTTCCCTTATCCTAGCCGCCGGGATAGAAGCATAAGGAGTCGTGGTAGGCGCACTTCAATTAGGAAGTGCATTGGTCTGCCTCATCTCAGATATTACAGCATAGTTATAGCTGCAGGGCCTACGACCCCTTTTGTCCTTAGCTGCACAGTGTTGCTTTCCCAGCTGTGTCACTTTGCACTGCCTGACCCTGACTCCAATCCTTACATCTCTTCTGTGTTTTTGCTGGGAATTGTGGTCCTCCCTTGTTCCATGCTATTTTTGTCTTTTGTTTTGCATTGCATTTTACACTGTGCTTTCTGCTTAGGTGTGACCCTCGTGACTCCAGTCCCTAGCAATTTCAGGGCCTCCTCTTCCCTGACCCTAGCCGCCTGGACAGTAGCGTAGGAGTCGTGGCAGGCGCACTTCAATTAGGAAGTGCATTGGTCTGCCTCATCTCAGATCTACAGCATAGTTATAGCCGCAGGGCCTACGACCCCTTTTGTCATTAGTTGCACAGTGTTGCTTTCCCAGCTGTGTCACTTTGCACTGCCTGACCCTGACTCCGGTCCTTACAATGCCCTATTAGTGCCTGTTATCCAGTATAATGATACATTATATGCAATGATGCACAAAGCCTCTGTTAGGACTGTGCGACAGGTGCAGCCATGGTATTAGGGTCACAGCCTGTTCCACTGGTTCTGTTCAGTCCATGTATGAGATTAATCCCCTTGCAGCCGATAGGTGTGGTCGGTCTGCTGACTGACACTGGTGTCAGCCTATCGGCATCTGGCTTGAGCACCTGAGCTGGCTTATCAGTCCTGCCTTCTCTCCATTTAAGAAGGCTGATTTGGGCCGTTGGGTGCTATAGCCTCAAATTCCATATGCTGCACGTCAGTACACAACATTAGTTTGGCAGAGTCTGCCTTAGCTAGGTAGGGCTTTAATTAGCATTGTTGCCCTAGAATTGTCCAGGGAACTCCCACCTAGCTAGCCTCAAATCTCTATTTGTTCTTGTGCTGCGGCTGTGTGTTTGGCCCAGCACTGTTATGTTTGTCTATGTCTTATATGTTTGTGGAAGTGGGTCTCCCTTCCGGAAATTGTAGTTAGTGTAGGACATAGTTCACACAGTCAGTCAGCTACCTGGCTGTGCAGTGGGTGCGGCCCAGTATAGTTACTGGGACACATGGTCTTGTAGTTTGTTTGTCTAGCAGTGGAGCAACTGCTAAGACTTTAGTATTTATTTAAGCGGCTGCATTGTACTGCCACTGTGAGGTCACAGGGAGCGCCTAGTTTGCGGTGTATTCCGGCAGTGAGGTCAACTGTTGGGCCGTGTTCACACCAGTACGCCCTGCAGTTCAGAACCCAGTGGGCTCTGAAGGATATTATTTTTTTTTTTTTATATATCCTGCCAGTCATAACAACCTCATTAATGTCTGTCACACATTATAATGCCCCATTTGATGCTGACACACAGTATAATGATGCTTTATAATGTGTAAAGGCACCAATAGGACTTATACCATGTGAAAGCCACTAATGGTGCTTTCTGGGCTTGTGCCCCTTGGGAGCAGCAGGAGCAGTCTGTTAGCTAATAACCCCCCTTTTTATTTCCTAACAAACCAGTTAGTGACATTATTCCCTCTCCTCAATGTGTTCACTAGGGAAGGTTAATTTAATATGATTTTTTTTTTCCTAAATTTTTTCTTGCCTAATCTTGGTCTTATAGTCGGATGCGTTTTATCATCCAAAAAATATAGTAGTTGTCTAAAAGGTCCAATATCTTTCTTCATTATTTACAGGGTCTGTGTTACAAATGACATTCCCCCTGTTCAGATTAACTTTCAAGCCCTCATTCTCCTGGGGCCTGTGTTCTCTGGGGTCCCAATGATTAGACCCACAGCAATTTGATACTTAAAATCCAATTCATCACTAATTTAGCTTATCAAATAAGTATTCTAAAGAGTATATTCCTTATCAATTAAAATGATTAAATTAATCTATGATGGAAAATTTCCATGAAAATACTACATGCAATAATAATTATTCTTCCTAAACTAAGACTCCTGTTGGGCAATGTTAGGCCCATATTCCTTATTAAAGGGGTTATTCAGGATTGTGCTTTTGATTACCTATTGATAGGTCTAGACAATGCTGGACAGCCCTTTTAATATAGATCTAAAAATCTGCGCACAATTGCGTTACTGGCAATACTGAGACATATTACATCTTCTGACCCATGTCTAGACCTCTCATATAGCCAGCTCTGAACATATAAGAGACAACAACCTATAAACCTGTCTGCGCATGAGAAGCCCTCCCATTAGGAGGAGTTATTCTGGCTTGGCTATTAGGGCTAGTTCACACGTGAACTGCCCGCGCGGGTTTTGACACAGAGAGAGACGCGGCGAGCCGCGTCTCTCTCTTGTCAAAAACCCGCCTGCCGCGACCATCGCTGTCGCGGCTTAACCCTCTGCTGTCGGCTCAAATGAATGAGCCGACATAGGAGGGAGCTGCCGGGGGCGGAAGCCGCGCGGCTGAGACTGCGCGGCTTCCGCCTGAAGAAAGGACATGTCCTTTCTTTTCTCCGCTAGCAGCAGCTCGCCGCTAGCGGAGAACAGAAGCCCGGCGGTCTCCATAGAACACCATTATAAGGGGAGGTTTTGGACGCGAAATCCGCTGTCAAAAACCTCCCCTTATACTCACGTGTGAACTAGCCCTTATTCTCGGATATTGCCCTTAGGCTTCGTAGAAAACCATGGATTAATGCAGGGGTGGGCAATTAATTTTCCCATGGGGCCACATGAGAAATTGTAACGGTTCTAGAGGGCCATGCGCGTCATGGCAAATTTAGATCCACCCACTTCTCTGCTGACTCCGCCCATTCTCAATCATTTTTCCATGTGCCCCACAAAGTAAAATCCTCATACAGTCACCCTAACATTATATACCCCCACATTATAACGTTTCCCTCCAAATGTCCCACAGTATTAAGTCCCTCTCCTGGTGCCCCAGTATAAACCAGCAGAAACTAGAGGGGACATTAAACTGGGGCAGCTGGAGGGGGACATTAAACTGAGGGCAACTAGAGGCAGACATGTCCCCCTCCAGCTACCCCCATGGTTTAATATCCTCCTCCAGCTGCCCCAGTTTAATGTCACCCTCCATCTGCCCCCTAGTTTAATGCAACCCCCTACATGTGCATTAAGTTTAACTGCCCCCCTACATCTGCCCCTAGTTCCCCCCTCTTGCTCACACATGCTGTCTATTCTCTCTATCATCCAGCAGCCCCCATTGCCGGCAGCTTGCAGAAAGCACACAGTCCCGTGTGGCTCCGCCCACTAAGAGTCATAGCCTATCCTGGTGATAGGCTGTGATGATATCGTCACAGGTCCTTCAAAAACCTTCCACTAGCTATGCGGGCCGGATAGAAGCAGTCAGAGGGTCGGATGTGGCCCGCGGGCCGCACATTGCCCAGGTCTGGATTAATCAATAAGAAGCTCCCTTCCAAAATGTGGCACTGGATCTCATTCCTCTTTTGCATCAATGAGGACTTATTTGCATATTCCTTACCCAGGATTCTTAGTAGGGCATGCATGGTCTTATAGGTCTCATAGGTTCCAGTAGTGTCTCTCCCTAATGAGACATAATACAACTTCTGTACAAATACTAGCATTCCCAGGATGACATATTGATTCTCTATTGCTCTCCTTGCAGACAGAGAACACTGAACTTCCCTAAAAGCTGGATTGGAATTCAGATGGCGCAGATGTGAAGAGTATTCAGGAGATATGCAGTATTTTTTCCAAGTAAATATCTTTTTTTTTTATTCCGTACAGACTTTACATTTCACACTTGAACAAAATTCTATTTCATTTCAAAGGTTATAACAACATAACACAAAACTTACAAATAAACAACTTCAATAAAAACAGCACAAAATCAAACAGACCAAAGGTCAGAGTTCACATTTTTCATCTACAGCACAATGGAGCTCTTTTCACTCACACATCAATTAAAACCACACAATTGATCATGGATTTTCTAAAAATAAGTTTAGGTAGAGGATAAATGTGTTATTATTATCAAGAAATAATTGGAATATTCATTTTCTAATCCATCCAGTAATTGAGAGATTCTGCACAGCAAGATACAGTATTTTTACCAAATCAAATGAGTGATCCTGTAGGGTTATAAGGTTATACACTATCTACCAATAAGTATTTGGACACCAGTGGTCTGAGCGGCACGGGTGGCAATTACAGCCTCAACTCTCAGGGGCATGCTTTCTACAAGTCCTTGTATGATGGCTAGTCATACAATGGAATGGACTGGGACTGAGGGTCCCAGTCCATTCCAGGAGAAACACCCCCAGACCATAACTCCACCTGCGCAGAACTTTACTGGGTGTCCAAATACTTATAGGTAGACAGTGTATAGGGTTGTATAATTATTGTTTTTATACTAGTACTTTTTATAATAAAAACAATATGGGTAATGAGAAAATAAAAAGTACACTGGTATCCATTTTATATAAATACACAGTAGCATAACGGAATAAGGGAGCATTCACACTTGTGTCCACTCACCAGGTCTCCATCTTATCCTCCAGAGAAACTGCATAGGGGACGGTTTCCCAGCAGTCAGTGTTAAAGCGCATTTCTTTTTTTTTTGTTCAGACATAAAGTCCTGCATGTCCGACTTTGTGTCCGGCCAAATAAATCAGTTTCTCCTCGGAGAGGCTGCATACAGACACTAATGGTTTGCTTTTAAAACCCATTCAAATGACCAAGAAGCCGTCCCCTATGCAGTTTCCCTGGGGAATAGGATGGAGACGCGGTGGGTGGAGACAGGCGCAAGTGTGAACGCCCCCTAACTAGATGACTATAGATATACATGCAGAAGTTCAGAGAAAACATGTATGTAAATAGACAGATAATGTCCATAATCCAGCCAATGTATATCAAACCATGAATTTGTTTTCCTTCTAATCTATAATGTGAGAAATATTATGGAAGTCTGAATGGCATCCTGTTATAGCCTGCTTGTATAATCCTATAAGAAAGCTCATTTAGGCCGGGGCTCCACGTGGTAAAAAGTCACAGTCTGGCTGCGGTGGAAACACCATGACAAAAACTGCATAGTTTTACAGTCTACCAAATCCCTTCCACACATTGCAGAAAAATACACGCAGCAGCAACACTGTGATTTCCAAACCTGTCGCGGATTTGAAAATCACAGCATATCCTATTAATATTATAAATGTGAAAGTTTGTGAGTTTGTGGGTTTGTGGGTTTGTGTGTTTGGATGTTTGCATGTTCGGATGTTTGTTCCTCAATCACGGAAAAACCGCTCCACCGATTTGGCTGAAATTTTCCACAAACATAGATAATACACCCGATTAAACAATAGGCTACTTTTTGTCACAATAGCGCACATACGTTTTTCCCAGGACCCCCACAAAACCCAAACTCACACCACTATCTCTGCAATCTCACACACTTTGGACCCCGATTTGGCTGAAATTTTCCACAAACATAGTCCCTACACTCGATGGCGCAACAGGCTACTTTTCGTCACAATAGCGCACATACATTTTTCCCAGGACCCTTTGGATGTTCGGATGTTTGGCGGTCAATCACGCAAAAACCGCTCCACCGATTTGGCTGAAATTTTCCACAAACATAGTCCCTACACTCGATTGCGCAATAGGCTACTTTTCGTCACAATAGCGCACATACGTTTTTCCCAGGACCCTTTGGATGTTCGGATGTTTGGTGGTCAATCACGCAAAAACCGCTCCACTGATTTGGCTGAAATTTTCCACAAACATAGTCCCTACACTCGATGGCGCAACAGGCTACTATTCGTCACAATAGCGCACATACGTTTTTCCCAGGACCCTTTGGATGTTCGGATGTTTGGCGGTCAATCACGCAAAAACCGCTCCACCGATTTGGCTGAAATTTTCCACAAACATAGTCCCTACACTCGATTGCGCAACAGGCTACTTTTCGTCACAATAGCGCACATACGTTTTTCCCAGGACCCTTTGGATGTTCGGATGTTTGGCGGTCAATCACGCAAAAACCGCTCCACCGATTTGGCTGAAATTTTCCACAAACATAGTCCCTACACTCGATGGCGCAACAGGCTACTATTCGTCACAATAGCGCACATACGTTTTTCCCAGGACCCTTTGGATGTTCGGATGTTTGGCGGTCAATCACGCAAAAACCGCTCCACCGATTTGGCTGAAATTTTCCACAAACATAGTCCCTACACTCGATTGCGCAACAGGCTACTTTTCGTCACAATAGCGCACATACGTTTTTCCCAGGACCCTTTGGATGTTCGGATGTTTGGCGGTCAATCACGCAAAAACCGCTCCACTGATTTGGCTGAAATTTTCCACAAACATAGTCCCTACACTCGATGGCGCAACAGGCTACTTTTCGTCACAATAGCACACATACGTTTTTCCCAGGCCCCTTTGGATGTTCGGATGTTTGGC
This sequence comes from Leptodactylus fuscus, assembly GCF_031893055.1. Lineage (NCBI taxonomy): Eukaryota > Metazoa > Chordata > Amphibia > Anura > Leptodactylidae > Leptodactylus > Leptodactylus fuscus. Next base: position 45,431,314 of record NC_134267.1, read on the forward strand.
GGTCAATCACGCAAAAAACGCTCCACCGATTTGGCTGAAATTTTCCACAAACATAGTTATTACACTCGATTAAACAATAGGCTACTTTTCGTCACAATAGCACACATACGTTTGTGCCAGGACCCCCACAAAACCCAAACTCACACCACCATCTCTGCAATCTCACACACTTTGGACCATAGCAAGCCACAAAATTCATATTGCCCTCTTCAGCCTCGCCCCTAACCCCACACAATCTCACATACATATACTTTACCACTTTGCCCCTCACCTTAACAATTCTCTAGGAGGCGCTCTTTAACGCTCTGGAGCAGCCATGTTTGCCCCCACCACTCTGACAATCCGCGACACCGCCCACCCATGTCAATACCCCTAGGCGGTCTAATAAATGCAAAAAAAAAAGTTTAAAAAAAGTAAAAAAAAATATAAAAAAAATAAATACAAATGATTAAAAATTCAAATAACACCCCTCTCCCTAGAACACATATAAAAGTAGTTAAAAACTGTGAAATACATACATGTTAGGTATCCGCGCGTCCTAAATCGCCCGCTCTACAAAGTTATACAAATATTTTTCCTGTTCGGTAAACGCCGTAGCGGGAAAAATGGTCAAAAGTGCCAAACTGCCATTTTTTCACTGTTTTGATTCTGCTAAAAATTTGAATAAAAAGTGATCAAAGCAATAACATTTCCCAAAAATGGTAGAACTACAAAGTACACCCGTTCCTGCAAAAAAAGACGCCCTATACATCCCCGTACACGCAAGTATAAAAAAGTTACGGCTGTCGGAATATGGCTACTTTTCAAAAAATAATTTTTTAACACAGTTTTGGATTTGGATTTGAAGGGGTCAAAATGTAAATAAAACCATATAAATTTGGTATCCCCGGAATCGTAACGAAGCACAGAATACAGGAGACATGTCATTTTGGTTGCACAGTGAACGCCGTAAAACCAAAGCCTGTAAGAAAGTCGCAGAAATGCATTTTTTCTTCAAATCCATCCCATTCTGAATTTTTTCCCTGCTTCCCAGTACATTATATAGAATAACTAATGGTGGCATCATGAAGAAAAATTTGTCCCAGGAACAATTAAGACCTCATATGGCTCTGGGAGCGGAGAAATAAAAAAGTTATGGGGTTTAGAAGGAGGGGAGTCAAAAACGAAAATCAAAAAATGCCATCGGCGGGAAAGGGTTAACTTCAAATACTTCTGTCCCAAAGTCACTATGTAAAGTTTCTCACAACACCGCATATATAGCAGCTCAAATACAAATTAGCTTCAACACAAAAGTCTCACGTATTCTCTGAATTACAGCAAAAACAAGATACAAACTTACATTTCATATCCCATACCTTATACACAGTAAGGGTGCATTCACACTGAGTAAACGCTAGCTTATTTTGTAGAGTAAAATTACACTTGTAAATTTTGCTATCCCATTGACTTCAATGACATTTTACAGGCGTATTTTTACAGGCGTATTTTTTACAGGCGTATTTTTTACAGGCGTATTTTTACACTTGTAAAAAAATATCATTGAAGTCAATGGGATAGCAAAATTTACAAGTGTAATTTTACTCTACAAAATAAGCTAGCGTTTACTCAGTGTGAATGCACCCTAAGAAAACCTTACCCGCGCCTGTATATACCCACTGCTACAATCACCGCAGACGAAGTCGCGGGTACCAGCTAGTCAATTATATTTTCAAAAACGCTGGCGGATTCCCTATAGGTATAATGGAAGCAAAAAGATTGCAGAGGTTTCCTTTCTATGTAAAGCACTGTGCAAAAAAATGCGATGCGTTGTCACTGCGGTTTTTTCCAGCAGTGCTTTTTTGCTGCGGACCACTACATGGAGCCTTCAATCACTTATTTGCTATTGTAGGGGGTCATTACTCACACACACTGCACACATCTTTCTTAAGTCTAAGTACAACCCTGTTGCCAAAATTTTTTTACTTTTTTTCATAGGCAAATGAGCTATTTAGTGCACCCATGGAATGCCATATCTGCTGCAGCACCCATTCTTAAAGGGATCATATCAAAGCAACGCTGTGTAATCAAAAATATTAACTTGTAACATATATGCAATAGTCAACAACCACAAAAGAACCTCTACAACAACATAAACATTTTGATTAAAAGCCGTTTTGATGCCGGTGTTCATTGCTTTTATGATGAAAAAAATTACCTATTATCAATAATTATCAATTCTGTGTTATTTTAATTACGGTAGCAAAAGAGCAAAAAACCAAAGCTCTAACTTTTCTCCCCTTTAGCTCTCTGTTCACTTTCTGAGGCCTAATCCTTAGTGGATTAGAAACTGTCACAATTGACTGTGGCATCCAATTGGCTAACATCTGAAATTGGTACTCGTACTATTCACAGCTGTTACAGAAAGGTGCGTGCTGCATTATACAGGCAACACCTGTCCTATATTCTGACTTGAACAAAGATGTTGGTTTTTGTCACCGATGAGTATATGCGTGTACAAAGCTGTCAATTACCATGCAAAATTGTTACTAGTAGTGTACAGTAGCTTCCATTGTATTCATCTATCATTGATTTCAGTGTAAAACAAACGTGGATCCATCTGTTCCATCAAAGTTTTATTAATCTGAACAGATTTTTTAAAGAGTCGCACAGCTTCCACTTTTCTATAGAAATAAAATTTAAATTGTTGGAATGGCTTAAACTGAAGGCACCTGAACGGAAATCAATCGGTGTTTAATCTATTATTTTTAGATTTTTTTTATAATTTCTATATTTTTAACAAATATTGTCAGGTAAGGGCTTCCGTCTGCAGGGCACACATTACTTCCTTAGGGTGATATTAAATATTCTATACAATGTTTTGGGAAGCCATGAAAATAGTATGAATGGGGTAGAATTCAGAAAAATTTGTAGTTGCACATTCAGTATCACCCACTCACACCTCTTTCTGTAGGTGTCCCCCAAGGTTCCATCCTAGGACCCCTCCTGTTCTCCATCTACACCCTCAGCCTGGGTCAACTCATAGACTCTCATGGTTTTCAATACCACTGCTATGCATTAGGGTGGAGATGTGATTTTTTGATCAATTTTCATTCAACTTCCACCATATGTCACTGTTGGTATGATGGTCTTTTCTTTGAAGGCAGAGGCGTAGCTACCGCGGGAAGCAGCTGCATTTTTTTTTTATTTTTTTTTTAATAGGCCGTTACAGGTTGAAGTTACTCCAGCCGGTAACGGGTCCTATTTACTTATCTCTCCAGGCTCCACGCAGGCTTCAGGCCTACTTGTGTGACGTCCCAGAAGTCACATGACTGTGGCCTGCGTTCTTATACATTGCGACACAGGCCCCGGGTCACGTGACGTCCCGTACCTCATTGAAGATGGCCGAAATCAGCAGGGTGTGCAGCGGAGCCAGGGATAAGTAAGTGACAATGATTTTTATGTTTGTATTTCCCGGGTCTCCAATTATTATACTCTGGGGTCTGGGGGCTACTATGGGGCATAATAGTGTGTGCAGGGGCCACTCTGGGGGCATCATACTGTGTGTGCAAGGGTGAGCCACTATGGGGCATACTAGTACATGCAGGAATGCGGAGGGGGTCAGTCAGAGTCTTCGGCCTCGGTAGAGTGGCCCCATGTCGAAAGTTCGACACAGGGCCCGCCATCCCTAGTTATGCCACTATATATATATATATATATATATATATATATGTATACACACACCTTCTACTGTACTGAGTTGCACAATTTCAGAATATGTTAAATCTGATTTAGAAACATTTCTGAAAATGTTCACCACTAAATCAGACATCTTGTATAATATAATCCCAATCACAGTTGTAGATGTTTTCAAGATGCATTTCAGCCAGAAATTGTCAGGGAAAATTGCACTGCATGGAATACTATTTTAAAGCAGATACTACAATGCAGATGTGAACGAAGCCTAGTTTATGTATTTCCAGACTTTTCTTCCCATCTGCTGAGTTCTATGAAATATAATAATAAATTTACATTCTCTAGATCTATGTTGGGCTTTTCATTCAAGTGATATCACAGCTGTAATTCATGTTCTGCGACAATGAAATGTCACTCCCCACTGCTCACTTTTGGGCTGAGACCCCTGTTGCAGAGAGGATAAGGCCCCCCTTTTATTTCTGCAGTGTGTTTCATTTTCTCTACAATTTTTCTTCCCTTGTTAAATTTATAAGAAAAATTCAAGCATTTCTGCAGGTACAATTGACATACTGTGTTTTTCTGCAGTGTTTTTTTTTTTCACAATGTGTGTATAGGATTAGCCAGAATCTTATTCACTTTGCTGATACTGTAAAACACGTTTTTTTTTTTTTTTCTGCTGCATTTCTGCACAGTGGGGTCTTAGCCAAAAGTTGCTTTTTTTTTTGCAGATGTTGCTCCTTTTTTTGAGCCAAAGCTAGTAGTGTATTTAATAGAAGGGAGAAGTATAAGGCCTGGTTCACATCTGCATTCGGCATTCCATTCGGGGACCCCCTCCTGAACAGAATACTGAACACATTGACAAGCGGTGAGCTTATGAAAGTACAAGGACCCCATAGACTGTATGAACTACTTTCCTGTCCGCATGACTCGTGTGGACACCGCATGGAAAATACACGTACCCCATTATAGTCTATGGGGCCTGCGTGTTTTCATTGCTCACCACTTGCCAAGGCTTTTGGTATTCCGTTCGGGAGGGGGGGGGCCATATAGACTCCACGAATGGAATACCAAACGCAGATGTGAACCAGACCTAAGAGCTTCCCTTATATATTCCATTCCTTTTCAAGCCACCCTTGACTTTGACTCAAAAAAGGCAGCACAATCTATTTCAGGATTATGTCCCCCCATGCCACTTGAAAAATGTTGAGAGAAATATCGTACAAGCAGGGCTTTTCTCTCCGCATTTTTCAGGCTGAAACCCAATGGACTCCAATTACTGCTTTTTAAGCGGATTGGGTTTCTGTTTTTCAGGTGAACCTTAAACTTCTCCCTTCTGCTGCTAAACCCACTCCTGACATTGGTTAAAGAAAAGCTGCAGCTTTTTTGCAACATGCGGCTCAGCCTAAGGCTGCCTTCACACGGAGTAACGCCAGGCTTGTAAAAATCCTCATTCACAGCCGTACACGCGAGCGCTGCGGAAGGCTCCCGAACACTTCCCATTCACTTCAATGGGAGCGCTTGTAACGCCGGCTTTACGAGCTCTCCCATTGAAGTGAATGGGAAGTGTTCGGGAGCCTTCCGCAGTGCCCGCGTGTACGGCTGTGAATGAGGATTTTTACAAGCCCGGCGTCACTCCGTGTGAAGGCAGCCTTAGGCTGTTTTGCTAAAGACATGGAGTAAGATATTGTCTTTGCATCCTCTTCCTTCTCCATCAAGGAGCAGAGGGTTGGAGAATGAACCAGTGCTTCTTACCACTCCAAGTTCTTCACAACCAATTATAATTCTATGATATCTAAAGATTGTTGTTCATTCTTTTGCAGACTTCTCAGATTTTCTGTGAGATGACATTTCATGACATTTGTGTAAAGCTATTTTTTTTTAGCGGAAAGGTTAATATCATGAACCCATATGAAATTGTGTGCAGTATCCGTGTGAAATAAACCATTATGTACAAGAGATAATTAATCTAAAGACAGGTTAAAGAAGAGAAGTCCAAAATCTTGCAATTTCTTTCTACATTTTGAGGTCTGGGGGGGGGGGGGACCTGATATAAGATTATTTTTTATCTAAGTATTATTTATGTATATAAGAAAACGACTATAAGATATGTTTGCATGTTTATTGAATCTTTACAAAAAAATCCAGTAATATATCCGCATTACAGAGAAACACTGCTAAGGTTTTTAGGCTAAGAGGTAACCATTAACTTCTAGCTCAGGGATCAGAAACCTTTGGCACCTTTGCAGCCGTTAGTACTGCAGACATGTCACTAGAGATGAGCGAGTACTGTTCGGATCAGCCTATCCGAACAGCACGCTCCATAGAAATGAATGGATGCACCTGGTACTTCCGCTTTGACGGCGGCCGGCCGCTTAACCCCCCGCGTGCCGGCTATGTCCATTCATTTCTATGCGAGCGTGCTGTTCGGATCGGCTGATCCGAACAGTACCCGCTCATCTCTAATGTCTACCTGGAACAGGGCTCTCTCAGCTGTGTTACTATAGGAGAGGAGGTACTAAGGTGGAAGCATGAGCTGTGACATTGTGCCTGGATATGTGCTAACCTGCTCGAAGGGAAGCAAGTGTTATTGTATCTTGAAGCAAGTCTAAAAGTTTAATATGACAGCTGAACACCTTGAATTGTGCGTTCATTCATTTCAACAAGGCTGGAAAGGTTTGTATGAATTTATTCAACATAAAGATTGGGCTACGGAAATGTCTGAATCCTCTGATTATAAGAAAGCCGATCCTATCACCAGAGAAATAGAAGTTTAATCAGCTGATTAATTGGTTGTGGATTGTTTTATGACTTTCCTATAGTGACTGATATCCCTACAGTTATTACATGTCACACTGAGAACTTCATGATTAGATTTTTTTTAATCGGGACACCATCTAAAATAGATTTCCGTCCTCTGTTCTAGCTGTTTAATATTCTTATATACTTAGATTTACATTCCAACCTTTGATGCCCTGTGCACCTGGGACTTAAATATGAGTGATCTACTTTAGGATAAAGCCCTACGAGACATCACGCAGCAAAAAAGCTTTGCGGGAAAAACCACGGCAGCATCACATCGTCGTTCTTCCCGCAGTGCTTTAGATAGAAATTGTGTGGAGTTTTCCTCCACGGACTTTCTGTTACAATTATATCTTTGGGGAACCTCCGGTGTTTCCGTAGGTAATTGACATGCTGTGACTTCCAAAACAGCGCCGGTTTTGGAAATTGTGGCATGTCCCCACTGCGTTTTCACAACAAAGTGGACATGGGATTTGCTAGAATCCCCATCCACTTTGCCCTTACTGTAAAACACTGCGATTTTTCCCATGGCGTTTCCACCACAAGCAAATCGCGGCGTTTCCATCCCATGGAATATGAGTGAAAGACTTGCAGGTTTGTATTGGCTAATAGAGGTCATTGTTTTGGGAATAGTTTACCTCCAGAGCAGTATGTCCGAGCGAGTTGAGGCCTCTTCTTAAACCTTCCCGGACACCTGAAGTATCTGTTTGCCAAATTTGGTGAAGATCGGTCCAGTCATTTGGACACGCATAAAGAACAGACAGACAGACAGAAACTCATTTTTATAATACAGGAGACAGGAGAAGGGAAAAAATGCAGAGAAAAACACAGCAAAAGCTCAATGAAAAACGTTTTTTCTGCATAAATGAAAAAATAATTGGGGTTGGGTGGGGTAAAATAAAAATAAAAAATGATACCCTCATCCTTGTTTTAGGTGGAGCATCCCCTCCAGTAATCTGCAGCGTCTTCTGGTGAGTCCTGTGGCCAATCACTAGCCTTAGTGGTTCCATGCTGGGTAGTCCCTGCACTTATAGTCCAAGCAGTCCAAGTACTGGAGGGAAATGTGCATGCACTTAAACTGAGGACCAGAGGTAGGAGAGTATAATTTCTTTATTCACTTTACCCTACCAGGCCCCAGTTAGGTTTCTAACTGTCCTGGAAAAGCCCTTTAACCATGCAATCCAGTTGAATCTGGGTGAATGTGTGACTCTACGGAGACTGGCTTGCTCGTTTTTCTTGTAGGACCCTTAAGTAATCAGAGCACATGAAGCACATGCTTATTATGGGCATATACATACCGAAAAATGTAATTCACAAGATTGCCACACTGTACTATAAAATCAGCAGTAAATGTACAGAACTCGCAGATTTGGGAACTCTAAATGTTATATCTTTTTTCTATACCCAAAAGAGAACTGAGGGTGGTTGTTAGAAAAATTACATCTTCCGTACCTATTGTTTCTGTCTCAGAAATATCGCTAAATGCTGTGACAGGTAGAAAATAGGATTTGTGTTATAAATATGTCCCATTTCAAAATCTTTGCTTTCACAAATGTATTTATGATGTTTTCAATCTGTAATGTAGGATTGCAAAGGGATTTTGTCTTTTCTTATCAAGTTGAAAAATAAGAAGGCCGCCTGCTTTTATTTCTAGACCACGTCACAAAATAGCGTCAGGCAATGTTTTTATGGACAACTGGCATTTCAGAAATAAGATGTGTTATAGGTCAGATATAATGATAGAAGCATATTAGTAGTGGACTGGAAAAAGAGAATAATTACAATTATGACAACATGAAAAATCTCCCTTAGATTAAAACTATCCATGAATCAGTCTGGTCTCCAAGAAGTAGATAAAAATCTCAATAACTATAGCATGCCAACGCCAAACCGTAATTTCCCCACGCACGGTGGGTTGTGGTGCAAGTTGTTTTTACATGGGGAAGAACCATCCGACAATGTATTTAACAAAAGCAAACGTTTCTTGTCTTCATTGTAGAAATTTCATTGTTGAATACGTTGACACTTCACAGAAACAACTAAAATTACCTGCAGTTCACATAAGATGACACCAACACTCCTGAAACTTCTGGTGGGAAGACATGAACAGGAACATTACACGGTTGGACCACTGAACCCCTGAAAAGGCACAAAGTCTCTTTTTATGTAACCTACACATCACACCACAGCCAAGGCTGGGTTACACCATGGGATATACCAAATAGCCTCCCATGTGTATACTGCAATTAGGGGTTAACTTACTCTACTGAGAAATTAGCCCATACTGGTGGAAAACATGTCTCTGAATCAGGCTACCAAACAGAGATCTGTCTGTTAACTTAAGACTACATTGTCCCCAATTGTTAATCTTATACATACATGTATACACAACAGGCAATAATGTAACAAAACAGGAGTAACAGTTCATGAACAACTCAGTTACAATCCTCAAGCCCAGAATTTCTGCAATAATTAGTTTTGTTTTAATCCTGCTCTGGAGTCAAATAATGAAGTCCACCATGACACAATTTGTCCACCTCCATGTTGGTCACTATTCTCACTTTTGTGACTGTTAGTGACAGAGAAATCAATGAGCTCCCCACAATATCACCACACCAGAGGCTCGCCAAGAAAGTACCCTGTAGACCCTTATCTTTGGGGCCTGCCAATACATCCCACAAGGTATCAGCCTCTGATTCATACTCCTCCTCCTCCATTATTACCTCTGGCAATGCACTTCTCAGTGATCCAATGTTGTCAAATTTGAGCCTTTGAAGACCCTAGGCGCTCTCCCAGTGAGCCCATCGGTCAGTGGCATGACCCTCCACCCTGTTCACACAAGTTCCGTTGCTCTGGATCCACAAGCCTACCTAACACATGCTCCACTACTCCTGTCTACTATTTGTTATAATTAGAGATGAGCGAACAGTGTTCTATCGAACTCATGTTCGATCGGATATTAGGCTGTTCGGCATGTTCGAATCGAATCGAACACCGCGTGGTAAAGTGCGCCATTACTCGATTCCCCTCCCACCTTCCCTGGCGCCTTTTTTGCTCCAATAACAGCGCAGGGTAGGTGGGACAGGAACTACGACACCGGTGACGTTGAAAAAAGTAGGCAAAACCCATTGGCTGCCGAAAACATGTGACCTCTAATTTAAAAGAACAGCGACGCCCAGCTTCGCGTCATTCTGAGCTTGCAATTCACCGGGGACGGAGGTTTCCGTCCAGTTAGCTAGGGCTTAGATTCTGGGTAGGCAGGGACAGGCTAGGATAGGAAGGAGAAGACAACCAACAGCTCTTATAAGAGCTAAATTCCAGGGAGAAGCTTGTCAGTGTAACGTGGCACTGACGGGCTCAATCGCCGCAACCCAGCTTTCCCAGGATCCTGAATGGAATACACTGTCAGTGTATTCCCGTATACCCGATATATACCCCCGATACCCGTTCCAACGGTGTGCCCCCCCCACCTTCACCCCAGAAATACCCTGCAAGTCCCCTAGCAATAGAATTGGGGCTATATACACCCACTATTTTTGCTACTGGTATATAGTGCCATTGTCTGACTGGGAATTCAAAGAATATATTGGGGTTACGTGCACCCACAATTTTTGCTACTGGTATATAGTGCCATTGTCTCACTGGGAATTCAAAGAATATATTGGGGTTACGTGCACCCACAATTTTTGCTACTGGTATATAGTGCCATTGTCTGACTGGGAATTCAAAGAATATATTGGGGTTACAAATACCCTCATTTCTTGCTACTGGTATATAGTGCCATTGTCTGACTGGGAATTCAAAGAATATATTGGGGTTATAAATACCCTCGTTTCTTGCTACTGGTATATAGTGCCATTGTCTGACTGGGAATTCAAAGAATATATTGGGGTTACGTGCACCCACAATTTTTGCTACTGGTATATAGTGCCATTGTCTCACTGGGAATTCAAAGAATATATTGGGGTTACGTGCACCCACAATTTTTGCTACTGGTATATAGTGCCATTGTCTGACTGGGAATTCAAAGAATATATTGGGGTTACAAATACCCTCATTTCTTGCTACTGCCATATAGTGCCAGTTTCTGACTGGTAATTCAAAGAATATATTGGGGTTACGTGCACCCACAATTTTTGCTACTGGTATATAGTGCCATTGTCTGACTGGGAATTCAAAGAATATATTGGGGTTACAAATACCCTCATTTCTTGCTACTGGTATATAGTGCCATTGTCTGACTGGGAATTCAAAGAATATATTGGGGTTACAAATACCCTCATTTCTTGCTACTGCCATATAGTGCCAGTTTCTGACTGGTAATTCAAAGAATATATTGGGGTTACGTGCACCCACAATTTTTGCTACTGGTATATAGTGCCATTGTCTGACTGGGAATTCAAAGAATATATTGGGGTTACAAATACCCTCATTTCTTGCTACTGGTATATAGTGCCATTGTCTGACTGGGAATTCAAAGAATATATTGGGGTTACAAATACCCTCATTTCTTGCTACTGCCATATAGTGCCAGTTTCTGACTGGGAATTCAAAGAATATATTGGGGTTATAAATACCCTCATTTCTTGATACTGGTATATAGTGCCATTGTCTGACTGGGAATTCAAAGAATATATTGGGGTTACAAATACCCTCATTTCTTGCTACTGCCATATAGTGCCAGTTTCTGACTGGTAATTCAAAGAATATATTGGGGTTATAAATACCCTCATTTCTTGCTACTGGTATATAGTGCCATTGTCTGACTGGGAATTCAAAGAATATATTGGGGTTATAAATACCCTCATTTCTTGCTACTGGTATATAGTGCCATTGTCTGACTGGGAATTCAAAGAATATATTGGGGTTACAAATACCCTCATTTCTTGCTACTGCCATATAGTGCCAGTTTCTGACTGGTAATTCAAAGAATATATTGGGGTTACGTGCACCCACAATTTTTGCTACTGGTATATAGTGCCATTGTCTGACTGGGAATTCAAAGAATATATTGGGGTTACAAATACCCTCATTTCTTGCTACTGCCATATAGTGCCAGTTTCTGATTGGTAATTCAAAGAATATATTGGGGTTACGTGCACCCACAATTTTTGCTACTGGTATATAGTGCCAATTTCTAACTGGGAATTCAAAATGCGCAAGGCTCCCGGAAAGGGACGTGGACGAGGCCGTGGGCGAGGTCGGGGGAATGGTTCTGGGGAGCAAGGTAGCAGTGAAGCCACAGGGCGTCCCGTGCCTACTCCTGTGGGGCAGCAAGCATTGCGCCACTCCACAGTGCCAGGGTTGCTTGCCACATTAACTAAACTGCAGGGTACAAACCTTAGTAGGCCCGAGAACCAGGAACAGGTCTTGCAATGGCTGTCAGAGAACGCTTACAGCACATTGTCCAGCAGCCAGTCAGACTCTGCCTCCTCTCCTCCTATTACCCAACAGTCTTGTCCTCCTTCCTCCCAAAATTCCCAAGCTTCACAGAACAATAACCCCAACTGTCCCTGCTCCCCAGAGCTGTTCTCCGCTCCTTTCATTGTCCCTCAACCTGCCTCTCCACGTCACGATTCCACGAACCTAACAGAGGAGCATCTGTGTCCAGATGCTCAAACACCAGAGTCTCCTCCATCTCCGTTCGATTTGGTGGTGGATGACCAGCAACCCACCCTCATCGACGATGATGTGACGCAGTTGCCGTCAGGGCATCCAGTTGACCGGCGCATTGTGCGGGAGGAGGAGGTGAGACAGGAGTTGGAAGAGGAAGTGGTGGATGATGAGGACACTGACCCGACCTGGACAGGGGGGATGTCAAGCGGGGAAAGTAGTGTGGATGTTGAGGCAGGTGCAGCACCAAAAAGGGTAGCTAGAGGCAGAGGTCAGCAGCTTAGGCGAAGCCAGGCCACACCCGGAATCTCCCAAGATGTTCCAGTTCGTACCCAGCCCCGAAAAACTCCCACCTCGAGGGCACGTTTCTCGAAGGTGTGGAGTTTTTTCAAGGAATGCGCCGAGGACAGATATAGTGTTGTCTGCACAATTTGCCACTCGAAATTGATTAGGGGCTCTGAGAAGAGCAACCTGTCCACCACTTCAATGCGCCGTCATTTGGAATCCAAGCACTGGAATCAGTGGCAGGCAGCAACGGCAGGACAAAGGCCGCCTGCCATTCACGCCACTGCCACTGCCTCTGCCACTGCCTCTGCCTCTGCCACTGCCAATGCTGACTGTGCTGGCGATGCACTCCAGAGGACGAGCCAGGACACCACTTCATCTGCCTCCGCCACTTTGTTGACTTCTCCCTCATCCTCCCCTGTTCTTGTCTTATCTCCTTCTCCTGCACCATCAAAGGCACCATCAGGCGCTTCTTTACAACAACCCACCATCTCTCAGACATAGGAGCGGCGGCAGAAATACACTGCTAACCACCCACACGCGCAAGCCTTGAACGCCAACATCGCTAAACTGCTGGCCCAGGAGATGTTGGCGTTCCGGCTTGTTGAAACTCCCGCCTTCCTGGACCTGATGACAACTGCGGCACCTCGCTATGCCGTCCCTAGCCGTCACTACTTCTCCCGGTGTGCCGTCCCCGCCTTGCACCAGCACGTGTCACTCAACATCAGGCGGGCCCTTAGTTCCGCGCTTTGCACAAAGGTCCACTTGACCACCGACGCGTGGACAAGTGCATGCAGACAGGGATGCTACATTTCACTGATGGCACACTGGGTGAATGTAGTTGAGGCTGGGACTGCTTCCCAAACTGGCCCGGTGTACCTCATCTCCCCGCCTAACATTCCTGGCAGGGACACGAGAAGAACACCCCCCTCCTCCTCCTCCTCTACCGCCTCCTCCTCCGCCACCGCCTCCTCCTCCGCTGTTAGATTGACCCCAGCTACGAGTTGGAAACGTTGCAGCACTGGCGTTGGTAGACGTCAGCAGGCTATGCTGAAGCTGATCAGCTTGGGGGACAGACAGCACACTGCCTCCGAGGTGAGGGATGCCCATCTCGATGAGACGGCAATATGGTTTGAGCCGCTGCACCTGGGCCCAGGCATGGTCGTTTGTGATAACGGCCGGAACCTGGTAGCAGCTCTGGAGCTTGCCGGACTCCAACATGTTCCATGCCTGGCCCACGTCTTCAACCTAGTGGTGCAACGTTTCCTAAAGAGCTACCCCAATGTTCCAGAGCTACTGGTGAAAGTGCGGCGCATGTGCGCCCACTTTCGCAAGTCGACAGTAGCCGCTGCTAGCTTAAAATCTCTCCAGCAACGCCTGCATGTGCCACAACACCGGCTTTTGTGCGACGTCCCCACACGCTGGAACTCAACGTTTCAGATGTTGAATAGAGTGGTTGAGCAGCAGAGACCTTTGATGGAATACCAGCTACAAAACCCTAGGGTGCCACAAAGTCAGCTGCCTCAGTTTCACATCCATGAGTGGCCATGGATGAGAGACCTTTGTGACATCCTACGGGTCTTTGAGGAGTCCACAAGGAGGGTGAGCTCTGAGGATGCGATGGTGAGCCTTACAATCCCGCTCTTGTGTGTTCTGAGAGAATCCCTGATTGACATCAGGGATAACTCAGATCACACAGAGGAGTTAGGGATAGCATCCGATCCGTCACAGCTGGAGAGTAGGTCCACACATCTGTCCGCTTCACTGCGTTTAATGGAGGAGGAGGAGGAGGAGGAGGAAGAAGAGTTGTCCGATGATGTGATGGTGATACAGGAGGCTTCCGGGCAACTTCGAATCGTCCCATTGTTGCAGCGCGGATGGGTAGACATGGAGGATGAGGAGGAAATGGAGATTGAACTTTCCGGTGGGGCCAGAGGAGTCATGCCAACTAACACTGTGGCAGACATGGCTGAGTTCATGTTGGGGTGCTTTACAACCGACAAGCGTATTGTCAAAATCATGGAGGACAACCAGTACTGGATCTTTGCTATCCTTGACCCCCGGTATAAAAACAACATCTTGTCTTTTATTCCGGTAGAGGGGAGGGCCAATCGCATCAATGCTTGCCACAGGCAATTGGTGCAGAATATGATGGAGATGTTTCCAGCATGTGACGTTGGCGGCAGGGAGGGCAGTTCCTCCAGTAGGCAACCAAGTTCTCACCGGTCCACACAAACGAGGGGCACACTGTCTAAGGTCTGGGACACCTTGATGGCACCCCCTCGCCAAAGTGCCGCCACGGAGGGTCCTAGTGTCACCAGGCGTGAGAAGTATAGGCGCATGTTGCGGGAATACCTTTCCGACCACAGCCCTGTCCTCTCCGACCCCTCTGCGCCCTACACGTATTGGGTGTCAAAGTTGGACCTGTGGCTTGAACTTGCCCTATATGCCTTGGAGGTGCTGTCCTGTCCTGCCGCCAGCGTCCTATCTGAGAGGGTGTTCAGTGCAGCCGGTGGCATCATCACTGACAAGCGCACCCGTCTGTCAGCTGAGAGTGCCGACCGGCTCACTTTGATAAAAATGAACCACCACTGGATAGAGCCTTCATTTTTGTGCCCACCTGTGTAAAGCACCCCAACATGAAACTCCATGTCTGTACTCAACCTCTCCAATTCCTCCGCATCCTCATACTCATCCACCATAAGCGTTGCACAATTCTGCTAATACTAGGCTCCCTCCACCCTGATTTCCCCCAACTCTGCTGGTTAGAGGCTCCCTCCACCCTGCTTTCCCACAACTCTGCTGGTTAGAGGCTCCCTCCACCCTGATTTCCACCAACTCTGCTGGTTAGAGGCTCCCTCCACCATGAATTGGTCCAAACTGGGCTGTTTAGAGGCTCCCTCCACCATGAATTGGTCCAAACTGGGGTTTTTAGAGGCTCCCTCCACCATGAATTGGTCCAAACTGGGCTGTTTAGAGGCTCCCTCCACCATGAATTGGTCCAAACTGGGGTTTTTAGAGGCTCCCTCCACCATGAATTGGTCCAAACTGGGGTTTTTAGAGGCTCCCTCCACCATGAATTGGTCCAAACTGGGGTTTTTAGAGGCTCCCTCCACCATGAATTGGTCCAAACTGGGTTTTTTAGAGGCTCCCTCCACCATGAATTTGCCCAAACTGGGCTGTTTAGAGGCTCCCTCCACCATGAATTTGCCCAAACTGGGCTGTTTAGAGGCTCCCTCCACCATGAATTGGTCCAAACTGGGGTTTTTAGAGGCTCCCTCCACCATGAATTGGTCCAAACTGGGCTGTTTATAGGCTCCCTCCACCATGAATTGGTCCAAACTGGGGTTTTTAGAGGCTCCCTCCACCATGAATTGGTCCAAACTGGGCTGGTTAGAGGCTCCCTCCACCATGAATTTGCCCAAACTGGGCTAGTTAGAGGCTCCCTCCACCATGAATTGGTCCAAACTGGGGTTTTTAGAGGCTCCCTCCACCATGAATTGGTCCAAACTGGGGTTTTTAGAGGCTCCCTCCACCATGAATTTGCCCAAACTGAGCTAGTTAGAGGCTCCCTCCACCATGAATTGGTCCAAACTGGGGTTTTTAGAGGCTCCCTCCACCATGAATTTGCCCAAACTGGGCTGTTTAGAGGCTCCCTCCACCATGAATTTGCCCAAACTGGGCTGTTTAGAGGCTCCCTCCACCATGAATTGGTCCAAACTGGGGTTTTTAGAGGCTCCCTCCACCATGAATTGGTCCAAACTGGGGTTTTTAGAGGCTCCCTCCACCATGAATTTGCCCAAACTGGGCTAGTTAGAGGCTCCCTCCACCATGAATTGGTCCAAACTGGGGTTTTTAGAGGCTCCCTCCACCATGAATTGGTCCAAACTGGGGTTTTTAGAGGCTCCCTCCACCATGAATTTGCCCAAACTGGGCTGTTTAGAGGCTCCCTCCACCATGAATTTGCCCAAACTCTGCTGGTTAGAGGCTCAATCCACCCTGATTTTCAAAACAAATGTTGGTGCCAACCTCAACTTACTACAAGGGCCAAATTCACTGCTGGTAACAAGCTCTCCTCACTGCAAGTGCCAAATACACATGTTTCAAGGTGTTTTCCTACTGTCAGAGAGGTGGTATTGAGTGTGTAAAGTGTGTAGTTGTTAGGCAGTGATGTTGGGGTAATAGAGGGTCTTTGGTGTGTTAGATGCCCCCAGACATGCTTCCCCTGCTGTCCCAGTGTCATTCCAGAGGTGTTGGCATCATTTCCTGGGGTGTCATAGTGGACTTGGTGACCCTCCAGACACGGATTTGGGTTTCCCCCTTAACGAGTATCTGTTCCCCATAGACTATAATGGGGTTCGAAACCCGTTCGAACACACGAACATTGAGCGGCTGTTCGAATCGAATTTCGAACCTCGAACATTTTAGTGTTCGCTCATCTCTAGTTATAATCTCGGCCATGCGTGTATCTCAGACTTTCATCCAGATCATACGGTCCTATAGACATGTCTTCTCATCAAAAAGCCTTATAGGCACAATAATGGACTTCTGTTACAACATATAATAAATACTCACTTCATGATCTCTCTTCATATTTTAGTTACCACCTTTTTCAGGTTGTAGATCTTCCATGTTGAGCAGCTGCTCACAGTATCTCTAAGATCTAATGGTGTTCTCTTTCTGAGATGATAAGGATTGGAAAGAAACAGCCCTTGGTTCGATTAAAGAAAATCCAAAAGGATGCAAAGATTCCTCTTATATAACTAATAGAGATGAGCGAGTAGTATTCGATCGAGTAGGTATTCGATCGAATACTACGGTATTCGAAATATTCGTACTCGATCGAATACTACTAGCTATTCGCAGTAAATATTCGATTCAGAGCCAGCGTTGATTGGCCGAATGCTATACAGTGTATAGCATTCGGCAAATCAACGCTGGTTCTGCAGCAGGCTCGCCCTTGCTAGTCAGGAGAGCTGGCAGCTTGCTGTTACGAGGGAGCTGACTTTTTCTCATAGGAATGAATAGACCAGCATTGATTGGCCAGTGTACAGCATTCGGCCAATTAACGCTGGTTCTGCCAGAGGCTCGTCTGTGAGGAGGCGGAGTCTAAGATCGGACCACAGCAGTCTCCAATGTGGTCAGATTTTAGATTCTGCCTCCTCACAGACGAGTCTCTGGCAGAACCAGCGTTAATTGGCCGAATGCTGTACACTGGCCAATCAATGCTGGTCTATTCATTCCTATGAGAAAAAGTCAGCTCCCTCGTAACAGCAAGCTGCCAACTCTGCTGACTAGCAAGGACGAGCCTGTGGCAAATCAACGCTGGTTCTGCAGCAGGCTCGCCCTTGCTAGACAGGAGAGCTTGCAGCTTGCTGTTACGAGGGAGCTGACTTTTTATCAGCGCGACTGCAAGCACTGTGCAGTTAAAGCGCACGGTCCCCATAGACTATAATGGGTCCGTGCGCTTTAACTGCACAGCGCTCCTCCTAAAGACTCTCCTCCTGCTATTTGTGGACTTGGTGACTCTCCTTTAGTCGAATAGTGGTTTCCCTTGAAACATTTTTTCCCATAGACTATAATGGGATTCGATATTCGATTGAGTAATCGAATATTGAGGCTCTACTCAAAACGAATACCAAATCTCGAATATTTCACTGTTCTCTCATCTCTTATAAATAACCTTTAGTCCAGAGTATCATAAATATCACTCCGCAGCCAAAGCATGGTCATACCACAGGTACCCCCAAGGTACAACGCACAGGCACAACTAGAGTTTGTTTCTACCCTTTCCTTCTGTCAAAGATAGAAAGGGGTCGCTAAGCTGTCTCTGGTGGGTGACCATAAATGGCCATATACCGAGTTCATATCTAAGGTTCCTAAAGTGGATAGGCTAATGTTCACCCCTATATATATCTGCTGATTACTCCATTATAAAATTATTCATAGTACATTGGGCCAGAATTACTAATACTGTCTAAGATTTAGACAGTGTAACCTTAAATTAGGAGGTCTTTAAATGCGGCCACATCTTAAGCTACATTCCCTTTCCAAAAAGTTAGACTCCTTTTCCAGTGACCCATTAGTAAATCTCCCCCATTATTCCTAATATAAGGGTCCTTGCACACAACCAAGTCCCATTTGTAGAAAATAGTCCATGCGTGGACTGTATTTTCTGGACTGAACTCAGTCATGTACATAGGAGTCACTGCATCCTTATCAGTGATGCAGTGAGCACCCAAACGGTTGATTTTACCCATAATTCCATCTGTAAATCTCTTAAACAAAATAATCTATTATATTAAATATCATATATAAAAAATTATCCTGAACATTGTCTCACATATATAAGGACATGAGGTTGCCATATTATATATAAAAGCTTTGTAATTTACTGCGATCACTTGTCTATAGTTAATAATAAGAATGCCCCAACGATAAGTGCATATCAATACCATGGTTTTAGTTAAAACTTCTATTTTTACAATTACGTAGTAAATTTCCTGCAGCAGTCCTGAATTATGGGAATTCATTTAAGTCGCTCCAACAAATCAATAAATTGGATGTTAAAACAGCAGCAGCAAGAAGTTCTTACATTTTCTTTTCTTATGTTGTAATTTGTGCTAATGTTGGTCAGAAATAATCCAGCAGGGGAATGTATGGCACCTGTCATGTCTATGAAGGTCAGGAGACTACTATGGGCTTTGTTCCTATTATTTCCAGCCGTTTTACTCATAACTTATACAAGACAATTGGATTTCCCAAGGTCATTTATACTCTAGAAAATGAATGCTTGATTTTTTTTTTCTTGCTCTCAGTGGATTCTAATTAGAGCATTTGGTTTTCTGACTTTCCGCCTAATGGATAATATATACCATTTCAACTGCAGGCTTCATTCATTTAAAGGAATGCTCTGTGAAATGGACAGAACTCAGTGGACTAACTAATCATTATGACCTTTACTGTTTAGGCCATACAATTTGACAGGTCGTGTTACAGGTAGGCAAGAAAAGACAATGCACTAATGAGGAAAGACTCCCGCAACAAGAGAACCTCCTATGCCTGACATTCCGATAAAACTTACATTCTAAGATTATACATAGAAAAAGATTAACCCTTTCCATATTATCACTTTCATGTATAACAGGGAGCATGGTTAATTACAGAATTCTCCTTTACATGTATGTGCTGGCGATCATATGGGGTTGGCCTAGTCTTTGTGAGCACTGCGGGAATCAAATGCCAAGTGTTTAACCCCTAAGATGTCATGATCAATAGCGACCGCATCATCTTAGGGATCTGTGAATCAAAATGACAGCATGGAATGTGATCACAGGGTTCTGTTAGATTGCTTTGGCAACCTGTAGCTATCATCATAATCCTTCTATTAGGACTAGAGATGAGCGAGTACTGTTTGGATCAGCCGATCCGAACAGCACGCTTGCATAGAAATGAATGGATGTAGCCGGCACGCGGGGGGTTAAGCGGCCAGCCACCGTCAAAGCGGAAGTACCAGGTGCATCCATTCATTTCTATGGAGTGTGCTGTTCGAATTGGCTGATCCGAACAGTACTCGCTCATCTCTAATTAGGACCTGCCAGAGGTCCAATTTTGAGCCACTCCTGATTTGGTTAAAAAAAATACCCAGCTAAATCTGCAACAAAAAAGCTGCATTTCCATAACGTGGGGCCTCAGCCTTCAGCTAAGGCCCACATAGCTGAAAAAAACACCCCAGAAGGAAGTAGTAGTGTTAGGAAATTGCTAGGACAGCAATTCCCCAGTAGTTGCTAGAAATGGGGATGAGTAATGGATCAGATTACAGTGTGCTATAAACCCAAAATTAGGGAAATCTTCCATGCTTCCCAAAGGGAAGAAAAATTTAAATCTTATCACGATAGGCTATAGATACCCAGCTTGCCACAGCTTTTAAGGCGACAACTGCAAACGCCAGTTGTATATGTGTCCTTCTTCCAGTCCACCTCACTTAGCCAGTGCTCCACCTGCTCTGCCAGTGCCACAACTGAACATGATGAACTAGAAGTTTTTCACCAAAAAGTGCCAACCAAAGCCACAACAAGCAACTGACTCCCACTGGCTGCACCACCATGTACAGTTGTGCCTAGAGTGCAACTATGTGCCAGTAGATAAATAAGACCCCATGGATTTCTGGGCCAATAGGTTAAAGCACTAGAAGAAGCTGTCCCAGTTTGCCATGGGAGTTTTATCTACTTCATTGTTCTGAAGTGTAATTGCTGAGAGGGTGATTAGTGCTGCCTGTGGCATTGTAACTCCTGGAAGGAAAAAGCTGTCCACTGGTAGCGAGGAAAAAAATATTCATCAAAATGAATTAGGCAAAGATGCATGAGGAATTGGACACACCTCCAGATGATGGCTCTGAATAGAGCTGCCACCGTCTCCATATTTCAAGTTCCATTTACTGTACTGATAATGTTTCCCACTACTCCTAAACAGCCATACATCATCTCTTGGGACCGAACCCCCCCAAAGATGAAACAAGACAAATCTTGAGAGGTTCACCTATCTCTGGTTTGTACCTACTGCTTCCTTATCTAGCAAACATTGAATTATTAATGCTCAATGCAGCAGACACACATATAGATGCAGCATTGTAATAAGTAAATGTGAAAAATATTGTTATTGACAAAAGTGTTTGTTGATTGAGAATCCTTCATTATTCTTTCCGTGATAGAGGATACTTCAGTTTTTCACTTCTACTCGGGGCAGGTTCACATCTGCGCCCGGTCTCCGTTTTGTAGGTTTCCGTCTTCGGCCGACAGGAGACGGAAACTTGGTATTCAGTGACCGCCCGTGAGTGCCCGTGAGCGTCTTCTGGTCTCCGCAGTGAAACTGTTTTCTTTTTAACTGGACACAAAGTCCTACATGTCTGCACTTTCGCCGCAGGGGGCAGAAGTCGCTCATGGGCACTCACGGGCGGACACTTTGCAAACCCATTCAAATGAATGGGTTTGAAAACTGACTGCCGGTTTCCGTCTCCTGTCTAGTTTCTCGGGCAGAAGATGGAAACCTGAAAGCGGAGACCGGGCGCAGATGTGAACCCGCCCTTATAGTCTTCGGTGCAGGAATGTGTATGTTATTATTACAACCAGTCTGTAAAGTAACATCTAAAGCTGCTATATGTAGAAAAGAGTATTAAGAATCTAATTAAGTATGTATAATTATCTTAAGTCTCTGTGTAGTATTTTTCAAAGAACTTCCCTTCACGTTCCATAATCTATTATTCTAAGCAGCTAGCTTTATTTCCATAAAATATGAATTAACATATGCAGCTATCAAGAACGCCTATAGCAAATGAGAACGTCTCTCTACAAACTTTGCTGTTCTTCGCCCACAAACAACTTCATAAAATGGGCAGCCATGAGAGACTCTTTCCAGATATTGAAAGTGATAAATAATAATGTACCATGTATTCTTCATGTAGTGGCGCTCTTGGCACCCAGCCTTTCCAAATGTCTCACAGACGGCTCATATCTCTACATCATTACTTTTTGCTTTGGGGGACAAAATATTCTAGGCTTTTTTTCTTCTTCTTCACTGTATTTCACCAGTAAATTGGCTCCTCCTGGGATTATTCTCCTGGATCATTAGGAAATATTTAAATATGATAATATTTTCCATGATAACCCATCATAAACCTTCAAGCCTTTTCAGAAACACAGCTTGACAGCTCTCCAATTATAATTTATACTGTTTTTGCTACTAGACTTCTACTATGATGAGCTACAGGCACCAAAGACAGAATACTATGGGTTTTGTGGACTTTATAGCTTTTTTAGACTTCCATCCTCTCAACATGCCAACAGAGACATAAAGCTACTTGGATAACGTGAAAGCACATAAAATGCTTTGGGAGCCATTATAACATGTGGAAGGAATGCTAGAGTTATATTTGGTGCCACTAATAAAGCACTGAAACCATGGAGTATTTTACCCTGTTTGAGTAAGGAGTTGGACCATGCTCACCTGGGTTATCCCATAAAACAAGTTCATATTAAAAGCCCCCTATGGGAGATTAAACTGCTGGATAGATGGCAGTGGCATAAGAAACTTTTTTTGTTTTTTCCTATGACTCCAAAAAACCTTTGCATACAGTCTATTTGTTTTTCAGCAACCACTTTCCCTACTAATCATACTCAGTGTCTTCCCAAATTTAGATCCCAGTAAGTTACCAGTTTCTTTCTCCCTTTGGCAGCTGTAAATATAGCGCCGAAATACACCCAGTGGCCAAAAGTCACAGGAAGGCATGTCCCAGTGCCAGTTGTGTCGGATATAACGCTCAAACAGTGTGATGCAATGCGGTCTATGGCGCTAGTGTTACCAGGATATGTGAGCAGTCTGATGCAGACAGGTGTCTCGTGAACATGGCAGCATGTCGAAAGTTAAGTGACTTTGAACGTGGCATGATAATCGGTGGGGCATGGGGCATAGCATTTTGGAGATTACCCAGGAATTTGTGTTTCCAAGGTCAACAGTGTCCCGGGTGGACCTACAATATCACAGAGACAATGTTGGCAGCTGCGTAAACCGGCGCAGTGGTCAATCATGAGTGTTTGATGAACGGATGTCACGTCATCTTGGCATAGTCGTGTGGAGCTCTACTGTGGGTAAAATCGTCACCGATTTGAATGTGGTGCACCAGGACCCCATTTCCATAAGGACTATACACCGAGAACTGCACTACATAGGCTTCAAAAGTCAACACCCGATCCATGTCCCTTTGCTAATGCTGCAACACAGAGCTCAAAGACTGGCATGGGCCCGCAACCACCGTCATTGGACCATGGAACAATGGTGGCATGTGGCATTGTCTGATGAATCACTGTTCCAGTTGTAGAGAGCCAATGGGCATGTGAGAGTGTGGCATATGCCCTATGAAGCCATGGATCCTGCATGCCAAAAGGGACGTGTCCAGGCGGGATGTGGCTCCATCATGGTCTGGGCCGTGTTCACATGGCCGCATTTGGGCCCCATTGTCCGGGTGCAGGGATCAATGTCCGGTGTTCGATACATGCAACTTATGGCAGACCATCTGCACCCCTTTTTGATGTTGTACTTCCTTGATGGGGATGCTGTGTACCAACAGGACAATGCAACATGTCATCGCTCATTGGTGGCATGCGACTGACTTAATGGACACACCAGTGGCCTGCTCACTCACGCAATCTCAACCCCATAGAGCATTATGGGATGCTGTGGATACCAGTGTCCGTTCCATGGATCCAGCGCCAACTTCACAGGACCAATTGCGGGCTGCAGTGCAGACTGCGTGGATCAATATCCCTCCAGAACTCTTCCAACACCTCGTGGAGTCCATGCCTTATTGCTACAGTCATCAGGGCTCGTGGAGGGGCAATCCGCTATTAATGGCACACCCAGTACCTTCCCATGACTTGGCCACTCAGTGTAGCTTCTTAGTCAGTCTCCTTCTCCCTCTGGTACTTGTAAATATAGTCCACAGTAAATTTCCCAGCAGATTGATGTGATTTTTACCATAGAGCCTTGACCTCAAAAAACAAGCAAATCTGCAATTTCTCAACATGGGGCCACAGCCTAAAAGTTTAACATGAATTTATCAAATGCATTTAACTGGAGGGATGCGGCAAGGTCTCTTGTATAAGACTGAACTGTAACTTGTGGCTCTCCATCCATTAATAAACTACAAATCTGAATCTACAACTCTCAGCAAGCCTAGACAATCTCTCGCTTTAGTTTTAAACTATAGTTTTTCAGCATAAAATTATTAATAATAAAAAAATTAATGATTAAAATTCTGTAAAATTGAATTGTATTCTTAGTAGGTGAGACATGTGATTCATTGTCTATTCAATTTTTATTTAACCTGTAGGAAATCAATGAAAGCGTCCCCATCGATGCTTTTAAAAACAGGAATGAGAATGGCATTTTTATCTGGAACAAATGAACCTCTGACAAGGTTAGGAAACTATGGAAACAGCCAGAAAGTCTGACTACAGCCTTAATAACAACTTATCTCTTTATCCACTAACAGCTTTACTTGGCATACCAGACCAAAATTTGGAAACATAATAATCACCTTGTATAATATTTCTGCTAGAACTCGACAGTAAACCAATAAGAATGGAGGAACTTTAGACCTTCTATTACATGTAGGCAATATCTGTCTGACACAGCAATGTAGATTTAGTGAGAAAGTAGTAATATTCACTTCTAGAAGAGGATAGATAATAATACTCTTTTTTTAATATAACATTGCCTGGCTAGAAGCGACTATCTTTAACCCCTTTGCCACTGAGAATTTTCCAATGTTTTTTCTTTATTATTTCCTCCCCACTTCCAAAGGTTATAACTTTTATATTTTTCTTCTCACCCAGCAATGCAAGGGTCTGTTTTCTGCAAGATAAAATGCACTTCCTAAGGGTCAGTGCACACTGATTTTTTTTTTTTTACGCTGATTTTGACGCTGAATCCGCCTCAAAATCAGCCTCCACAAAAATCCTCCCGATAGATACATTGTATCTATGTATCACAAAATATATAAACAGATATAATACTAATGGTGACCGATAGAGATGAGTGAGTAGTACTCGATCGAGTAGGTATTCGATCGAATACTACGGTATTCGAAATACTCGTACTCGATCGAGTACCACTCGCTATTCGAATGGAAAAGTTCGATGCAGAACCAGCATTGATTGGCCGAATGCTATACAGTCAGCCAATCAACGCTGGTTCTTCTCCTACCTTTAGAAGTCTACGTGCAGCTTCCCCGCGGCGTCTTCCAGCTCTGAATTCACTCTGCCAGGCATAGGTATAGTGGTATACATAATACACCTGGTATAGTGAATACAGAGCCGGAAGATGCCACGGGGACGCTGCATGGAGAAGACTTCTTGGAGGATCCAGCCCAACCTTCACTTGTGGACTTGGTAAGTGTAATTTGATCGAACATTGCCTACCCCTGAAACAAGCATTTTCCCCCATAGACTATAGGGTTTGATATTCGATTCGAGTAGTCGAACATTGAGGGGCTACTCGAAACAAATATCGAATCTCAAACATTTTACTGTTCGCTCATCTCTAGTGACCGACTGGCACAGTGAGATACCGGGCCCTGCCTGCAAGGGCTTACAATACTAGTTGTTTGGCTTCAGATGTAACTCTGCCAGAAAAAAACTGCAAATTAACACGCAAATCGCTAGGAAAAGCCCAGTTAACCATACAGTCCCTGACAAAAGTTCTGTCGCTTATCCATGTTGTGGAATCAAAAGCTTATAAACTGACTTTAAATTCATCCATTGGTTTTAGAAATGACTTTTATGAAAGCTGAAACCCTCCCAAATGTTTTTTTTGTTAAGAAAATAAATTGGCTTCAATGCTGAAATATTGATCATTTAATGAACACAGAAAAGTCAGATTTTGGCAAGACAAAAGTTTTGTCGCTCACATAAAGTAATGTGAAAATCAAACCAATAATTGAGTTCAAATACAAAGATATGTTTCCTAACATTGGTGAATGAAGTTGTGGTGCTATTAGAGCCATATTTAATATTTTGTGTGACTTCCATGAACTTGAAGGACGGCATCAATGTGTTTCAACAATGATTCATATAATTTATTGATGAAGTCATCAGTAATGGCAAAGAATGCCATCTAACATGTCTCCCAGAGTTGTCTGCCAAGCTTCCTCTTTCATCCTACCCCAAACATGCTCAATGATGTTCATGTCTGGTGACTGGGCTGGCCAGTGCTGCAGCAACTTCATTAGTGGATAGTAGCAAGTATATATAGGCGGGAGAAGAG
Organism: Leptodactylus fuscus; assembly: GCF_031893055.1. NCBI lineage: Eukaryota > Metazoa > Chordata > Amphibia > Anura > Leptodactylidae > Leptodactylus > Leptodactylus fuscus. The sequence goes on from NC_134267.1 coordinate 45,457,501, forward strand.
AGAAAAAGCCAGACAAATGGTCAATTCAATGATAATAAATAGATGTAAAGTGGAAATAGAGTCCCCAGACACAATCAAATACCTATATCTGTCTCTAGAGACATGAACAATGCAGAGTGTAAATATAGCAAACGGAAAAAGTCCACATAAATCACATGGATTTACCTGAAGTCATGATGCCTATTCACTGGGCCCAAACAGATAGAACGGACATAGATGGATGCACCCCAACGCGTTTCGTCGCAATCAGACTTCCTCCTGATACTGTCAGGATACGGAGTCGCCGCGGTCTCCTTGCTGCGCGGCGTCTCCCTGGGAGACGTGTTAGGAGTTCTGTTGGGTGTGCTTAGGTCATTAAGGGTTAATCTTTTCCTTGCCTTCAGTCTCCATGCCGTTAGCCATCAGGTGTGTTTCTCTGCTGTTATTTAAACCCCACCCAGGCATGGATCCTTGCCAGCCATTCACTTTGTGTTTCCTGGTCCTCTGCTCAGTCAGATTCCTGTCTGTTCGTCTTCTGTCTGTTTTCTTGGTTTATTTACCCGGCTTGTATTTTTGACTATCCCTTGTCTTTTGATTTGGTACCTTTATTATATCTCCTGGCTCGACCTCTTACTCGTCTGACCTCGCCTTCTCTTCTGTGTCTTGCTGGGACTTGTGGTCCTCCCTGGTTCCATGCTGTTTAGTCTTTTGTTTTGCATTGCATTGACACTGTGCTTTCTGTTTAGGTGTGACCCCGTGACTCCAGTCCCTAGGACTTTCAGGGCCTCCTCTCCCCTTATCCTAGCCGCCGAATAGAAGGTTAGGAGCCTTGGTAGGCGCACTTCAATTAGGAAGTGCATTGGTCTGCCTCATCTCAGATATTACAGCATAGTTATAGCTGCAGGGCCTGCGACCCCTTTTGTCATTAGCTGCACAGTGTTGCTTTCCCAGCTGTGTCACTTTGCCTGCCTGACCCTGACTCCAATCCTTACAGATACTACTCTAGCTGTGATATTTTATATATATTTGTGATATATTTCATATATCACTGGTGCCCATTGGATTGTTCTGTTTTACTCTCAGTGTCCTGTCTGTTTTTTGGCCATTTCCTGCCCTGCTGTATTATTATTATTATGATTTTATAATTTATTAATAAACTCATACTTTTATATTATTGATGTGTTCATTATTTTTCAGACCATTTCTTTTTCCAAGGACACTGTAACTAGTCAGTAATGTAATAACAGTCAGGACACTGTACATTGTTGGCCAAAAGTATTGGCACCCCTGCAATTCTGTCAGATAATACTCAGATTCTTCCAGAAAATGATTGCAAGCACAAACTCTTTGGTATTAATATCTTCATTTATTTTGCTTGCAATGAAAAAAACACAAAAGAGAATGAAAAAAAAAGTCAAATCATTGATCATTTTACACAAAACTCCAAAAATGGGCCAGACAAAAGTATTGGCACCCTCAGCCTAATACTTGGTAGCAGAACCTTTAGACAAAATAACTGCGAACAACCGCTTCCGGTAACCATCAATGAGTTTCTTACAATGCTCTGCTGGAATTTTAGACCATTCTTCTTTGGCAAACTGCTCCAGGTCCCTGAGATGTGAAGGGGGCCTTCTCCAAACTGCCATCAAGAGATCTCTCCACAGGTGTTCTATGGGATTCAGGGCTGGACTCATTGCTGGTCACTTTACAGGTCTCCAGTGCTTTCTCTCAAACCATTTTCTAGTGCTGACCTGAAGTGTGTTTTGGGTCAATGTCCTGCTGGAAGACCCATGACCTCTGAGGGAGACCCAGCTTTCTCACACTTCATAATGCCAAGCAGTCCAGTGCCAGAGGCAGCAAAGCAACCCCAAATCATCAGGGAACCTCCGCCATGTTTGACAAGTATCACATAACCTTCTTATTAAAAAAATGATTAAGTATGGCTTTGACAAAAAATCAGTTAGGTGGATTCACAACTGGCTTAATGATCGGGCACAACGAGTAATACTAAATGGCTACACATCGAACTGGAAGAAAGTCAAAAGCGGGGTGCCGCAGGGCTCTGTTCTGGGCCCAGTACTTTTTAATATCTTTATAAATGATCTGGATGATGGAATTATTGGGGAACTCATAAAATTTGCAGATGATACGAAGATAGGAGGAATAGCCAACACTAGAGAGGAGAGAGAGTGTATTCAAAAGGACTTAGACACACTGGAACAATGGGCTGAGGCGAACAAAATGGTATTTAACAGGGACAAATGCAAAGTTCTACATCTGGGTAACAGAAATGTAAAAAACATATATAGTATGGGAGGAATAGAACTAAGTGATAGCATAGGGGAAAAGGACTTGGGCATAATAGTAGATCACAAATTCAACATGAGCCAACAGTGCGGTGCTGCTGCAAAAAAGGCTAATAAAATTCTGGGATGTATTAAGACAAGCATTGAATCTAGATCAAGAGAGGTCATTATTCCGCTGTACTCTTCCCTGGTCAGACCACACCTGGAATACTGTGTACAGTTCTGGGCGCCTCAATTCAAGAAAGACATCGATATATTGGAGCAAGTCCAGAGAAGAGCAACCAAAATGGTGGAAGGTCTGCAAACCATGTCCTATGAGGAGCGGCTAAAAGAACTGGGATTGTTTAGTTTGCAGAAGAGAAGGCTGAGGGGAGATTTAATAGCAGTCTACAAATATCTGAAAGGTAGTCACAGTGCAGAGGGATCTACCCTATTCTCATTAGCACAAGGAAGTACAAGAAGCAATGGGATGAAACTAAAGGGAAAGAGATACAGATTAGACATTAGGAAAAACTTTCTGACAGTGAGGGTAGTGAGAGAGTGGAATAGGCTGCCACGGGAGGTGGTGGGCGCTCCATCAATGGAAATCTTCAAGCGGAATCTGGATAAACATATAGCTGGGATGATTTAGGAAAACCTGCACTCGCAGGGGGTTGGACCCGATGGCCCTTGAGGTCCCTTCCAACTCTACCATAAGAAGAAGAAGAATAAGAAGACTGTAGGGACCATGTTCTTTTCTTTGAAGGCCTCTTTTTTTTGTAAACTCTATGTTGATGCCTTTTCCTAAAAAGCTCTACTTTTGTCTCATCTGACCAGAGAACATTCTTCCAAAACATTTTGGCTTTCTCAAGTAAGTTTTGGCAAACTCCAGCCTGGCTTTTTTATGTCTCTGGGTAAGAAGTGGGGTCTTCCTGGGTATCCTACCATACAGTCCCTTTTCATTCAGATGCCGACGGATAGTACGGGTTGACACTTTTGTACCCTCGGACTGCAGGGCAGCTTGAACTTGTTTGGATGTTAGTCGAGGTTCTTTATCCACCATCCGCACAATCTTGAATTGAAATCTCTCGTCAATTTTTCTTTTCCGGCCACATCTAGGGAGGTTAGCCACAGTGCCATGGGCTTTAAACTTCTTGATGACACTGCGCATGGTAGACACAGGAACATTCAGGTCTTTGGAGATGGACTTGTAGCCTTGAGATTGCTCATGTTTCCTCACAATTTTGCTTCTCAAGTTCTCAGACAGTTCTTTGGTCTTCTTTCTTTTCTCCATGCTCAATGTGGTACACACAAGGACACAGGACAGAGGTTGAGTCAACTTTAATCTATTTCAACTGGCTGCAAGTGTGATTTAGTTATTGCCACCACCTGTTAGGTGCCTCAGGTAAGTAACAGGTGCTATTAATTAAACAAAATAGAGAAGCATCACATGATTTTTCAAACAATGCCAATACTTTTGTCCACCCCTTTTTTATGTTTGCTGTGAAATTATATCCAATTTGGCTTTTTGACAATTCTTTTTGTGGTTTTCCATTGAAGACAAATTAAATGAAGATAATAATACCAAAGAATTTGTGATTGCAATCATTTTCTGGAAGAAAATATGTATTATCTGACAGAATTGCAGGGGTGCCAATACTTTTGGCCAACACTGTAACTAGTCAGTAATGTATTAATAATAATAATAATAATAATAAATTGTATTTATATAGTGCCAACATATTCCGCAGCGCTGTACAATTTCAGTCAGGACACTGTAACTAGTCAGTACTTGATAAAAAAGAGTTTGTGCAATTAATGGGTTATTTTGCTGTGACTCACATGTAGATTTCTCTGTAGTTCCTTGTGACTTTCAATCCTTGTATTACAAAGGTTGAAATCTGTGGAAAAATCCCACAGGAATAATTGCCATGCTACTGGTTTGTAACTTGCGCTGTAGGTTTTCATTGCAGTAAGTGGATGAGTTTTGCATAAAACCCCCGCTGTGATCACACTCTGTACAACTCCAGGCTAAGGATAAGGTCAGGGTGTCATAGGCACAACTACAGACAAAAAACATGCTGATCCATTTGCATGTTTTTCACGTTGGTTAATGGCTTGCAGTTTCTCGGGTAATATTGCTGTTTATCTGCAAAATTTATGTATTTATTAATGGGTGCACAATTTTGCAGGTAACCAGCTTCTGCTCCATGTCACTTACCTTTAATATTATTAACATAGGGTTAAAAACAACTCAAGCTTCTGCAAGGTGGCATTTGTCATTTACTTACTTTGCACTATTTGCAGTTCCAACCCCACAAGAGAAGCTCAAATGGCAAACTTTGACTTCACTAGATTTGACATAAAAATAAGCAATTTGTTTCTATTCTTATTCAATAGGTCTAAGGTTATGCTTTGACTCTTCAAGGCTTTACATCCTGCAGGGTTTTTCTTTTGCTATAACCCTTGAAAATTTTATAAGGCAACTTTGCGAGTGACAGCGGTTAAGATGACTTCTATTTACACTTTAAAATAAATACAAACTATGCAACGTTCCTTCCTCGCTGTTCTAAGATTTACTCTATGTATATTATTTCCTAGCAGATGATGAAAAACAATATTGTGTCCAAAGTTTTGCTGTACTTTAAAGTAAATATCCACCTGATATCTGATCATTTTGATTCAGGTTCTGTAAGACTAAGGCTTGCAGCCGTAACAGCTGATCTGGATGGTGTCCGGATGTGAAACGCCAACTAACTGTTATCAATAACCCATCCTGTGGATAGGTCATCACCAGTTCTCAACTTTATACTTAAGGGGATATTGTCACTCCTTGGGGAGAGACCACCATATAGGTGTGTGGAGACTTATTAGGCCTTTAGCACTCCACTTCGCAAGGGACCATGGGAAGAATATGCAAATCTGTCTTCCATGATGTAATTAGGAAGTCAGCTGCTGCCTCATTGTTGCAAACCAATAGAGGGTGCTCACTGGAATGTGCAAGCCTGTCTTCCCTGATGTAGTTAGGAAGACAGAATTTCAGAAATGCTGTCTTCCTAATACTGAGGCAGCAGCTGACTTCCTAATTACATCATGGAAGACAGATTTGCATAGTCTTCCTATGGTCCCTTGCGAAGTGGAGTGCTAAAGGCTTAATAAGTCTCCACACACCTATATGGTGGTCTCTCCCCAAGAAGTGACAATATCCCCTTAACCCTGTCTAAGCCTCTCACCTCTACCAGGTTATAGTCCTCTCTACATTGAGCTGACGAGATGCAAGTACATCGAAACGGCCATCTTCGGTTGAGAGACTATACCTGGTAATAATCCCAGCATCATTGCAAAACAAGGGCCTCTTGGAAGGTCGAGCATGATGCTAAAGGGAGCAAACCTTTATTGGGTTATTTCACTGAAATTCTGTCTTCCTAACTACATCAGGGAAGACAGTCTTGCACATTCCAGTGAGTGCCCTCTATTGGTTTGCAACAATGAAGGAGCAGCTGACTTCCTAATTACATCATGGAAGACAGATTTGCATATTCTTCCCATGGTCATCTTTATACTGTAAGAGTTGTGCAACTTAACTGACTTTTTTCTCTTCCTACCACATTTCATGCAAAAGTATCAGCTTTTAGAAGTTCGTATATAACAAGCAAATATCAGTCTAAATATTACAATATCACATGAAAGTTTCTTCCCACAATATACAGCAAAAGCCATCAACGAGACCTGAAAATCCATCAAATTGCAAATAAGGATTGTTGCCTACAGCCACTAAGTCTTCTGCTCTGACAGTCTTCACGATAACCATTATGACATATTTTCACCTACTTTACTATATATACCATACTCTACAGCAATAATATTTAAATTCTTTTAACAAGCTTTATTGACTTTGAAGTTAAAGCTTTGATGTCAAACAAAAGACATCTGTTATAAACATAGAACTTCAAATACAGACCCAAACCACTTTGTTAAAAACAGAAAATCAGACGATGAATTCTGTGATTCTGTTTTCAAACACTTTACCCTCTGGCTATGTTCTACTTATAGAACTTTGGATTGCTTGTTTTTGTTCTGTGGTATCAATTTATTGAATACAAAAGGTGGAAATATCTATTAGCTTGGCTTCAAAGGTGCCAAACTAGGTAAAGTTGCTTTGTTACATTGGACTTGTCTCCATTTAGAAACTGTGGAGAAAGGGAAATAAATATTACATTTACTTGTATAAAGATCATTATAAAATTCAGTCTTGGCTTTGACACAGCTCCAGGGAAAGACATAGCACAGCGCTAAATCCTCCAGCATCCAAGTCATTATTTATAGAACGTCAACAGATGAGGGCTGCTCTAGTGAGAACAGCAGCCAAGGAGGGAGAACATTTTACATAAATTGAAAGACTTTATCAGGTCCATGTTATAGAAATGTGTCACCTCTTGCTGAGCTAACACTAAGCGTAGTAATAGGGGCACTACGACAGAAAACTAATGGATGTCTGTTACGTTATCACCCGTTGCAACTCCTGCGTCATCCTCTGGCCGCATTGTACAGCGCTGGAGGAGAGTCCGCTCATAATTACTTGCTGCCGGACTCGTCATTCTGTGTTGGCACGGTTAGTAACCCTAACCGTGTGTAACCCTAACTTTTGTGTGCTTGTGATTAACAGCTTATCTGCCAATCAAGTCTGGTGTGGGTTCTGGACTTCCTTAAACTGGCCATTAGCCCACACATGGTTGCTACTTATTGTGTCTCTGACCTTGCTAAGCATTTCCCTTGCTCTAGTTGTAACATCTTTGCCAATCCGGGCGTTGGCGCCATCATCCGGCCGCACGCTGCGGCGCAGGAGACGTGTTCGGTTGTAATCTATTCCGTTGGTTTCTCCTTGCACTGTCTGAACACTGCCCTATTCTTTACCTTGGTAATTGATTTTCCACCACACCCATCTCCTTCACCTTCAGTTTGCTCTGCTCCTCTAAGGGTTAATCTGGCCGTGCCCTGTGATTGACAGCCGCCTTCCTTTCAACTCCATGGGCGGGTTCTTCCTCCCTATATAGCCTTGGTTCCCATTCAGACCAGTGCTTGCTATTGCCGTGTGCATACCTGCTCTTACTGTCTCTGTTTTGATTACTCTATTATACTTGACCTTTGGCTTTCCTCACTGACTACTCTTTTTGGACTCTGATTTGGTACTGTATTGCCCGACTGTTACTGACCCTTGGCTAAGTTGACTTCCCATTGTTGTTGTTCGTCTTGTCTGCGTTTTGTGTGTCACATACTCAGGGAGGGACTGTCTTCGTGGTTGCCGCCTATTACGTAGGATAGGACCTGGCAATAGGAAGGGACAGTAGGGGGCATAAGCTTAGGGCTCACTGTCTCTTGTGTCCCCGTTCCAGGGTTCCCTAACACTGCCTAACACTAGTATTGTTTTATAGACCTCTGCTTTTTGGCTTTTTTGACTACCCCTTTGAATTGCAATTTGGTACTGATTTGTCTCTCTGACTTGACCCTTGGCTTGTTGACTCCCTTTCTGTGTTGCCTTGTCCAGTTCTGTGCATCACTTAACTTATCTAGAGTAGGGTTTGTCGTCCAGTTGTCCTTGTTAGGACAGCTGCGGCAAATAGATAGGGACACGGGGTGGGCCTAGGTTTAGGGCTCACTGTCTCTGTCTTTCCTTTCCCTAGCAGAATTTCTTGGGAGTTACTTTTGGGTACTCAAACAATGTCCCTTAAAAATGCATTGATCAGCGTTTTGTTCTGAGGAATGAATTTCCAGAGAAATTAAGGGGTTTTCCAACAACAAACGCATTCTTCCTACTGATGACCTATCTACCTGAATGCCAAACAGATCAGCTGTTTTAGAAGCCTCTATACACTGAAAGATGCTACATTGGAGAAATGCAATGCAATTCTTTGGTGCCACCACTATTCAGGGGATAGAGTTGTCAACCACAGTGGTTCATATAGCAGAAGTGCAGAGCCAACGGCATAATTAGGGGTTTAACACAGGGCAAACAATCACATCCAAAAGGTCTACAGCCCAGGTATACCAACATTGTTTTTATACTTTACTGTATATAGGTGTAGATGTGTAGATACTGGCTCTACACGGAGCTCTCCAGACCATTTACATGGACTCAGTACTGGAAAATTATTGTTACTTACAGATAACGCCGTAATTTCTCAAATTTCTGTCTCCTTCATCTAGACCAAAACTATAAAACCATTGCTTTTTGCAATATTACTGCAAAAAAACCACAGGCAAGGACCTTTGTCCCAAAAAAGGGTAATCTTTGGAGCGTTTTAAATTTCAAAATGCAAAAAAACGAGTGGCAGCGCAGTGAATGATTTGTATCCCCTGTTTATCATCCATTTATTCATAGACATACATGCCACCTTCACATTACTTTGACTATGTTTGCCTTAGAGAGTGTGAGAAGGTGACAGGCAGAGTGCTGGAGTCCAGGTATATCAGTCCCAGATTTCTGACATATGTGTGGTCCAGGGTGGATATGGATTAGGCCTCAGCCCAGTTGTACATCATTGGCTCATTACTGGGACAGAAAGAGGCTGCAGAGTCTGCAGTTCACGGCAGTTCCATGAGGTGAAAGGAGGTGTATGGTTCTATCCTGTAACCCTGAGTCCGGTGAGACTATATTGTGCTTGTTTTGTTCATGTGGCTGGTAGTAAGCCACACGTATAGTTAGGTTATCAGTTCTGTTTAGTTAGTTGCTCAGACGAGCAGGTTTTTATTTTGTTTTTGCCTGACGTTAAGGCTGTGTTTTGTTTTGCTCATTTTGCTCCTGAAGTCAAGGTTTATTTATTTTCCTGATTTTTTCTAAATAATCCGTTTTTTGACGCATTAATTGTGTACATGTCTTGACTGTTTGGGTTCACACCACTGCTTCTACCAAGCTAACTTCCCCAAAGCAGATAGACATTATATAGATATTTTCATAGGAACCCTGTACACTATGTTTTAAGTCAATTTAAGCTGTGGTTCGTACCGAACTTGATCAACCCACAACAAATATTGCTCTTGAACCCCCTAAACGAAACAAATTGTGAGGTTCATCCATCTCACTGTGATGAGTGATGTGCCAGGATGGATCCTTCATGTTTTAAGGTGATTGTGCTTTCGTTTATGTATTTAGAATCCTATTTCCAAGAATGAGTACTCCATTTCCTTAGCATGTAAATTCCTTTCATTCTATGTTATGTTATTGATTTTTGTTTTAGGGGGAAAAAAAATTGAGAAAAAAAAATGAAACAGAATAAAGATAATATCAATACAAATACTATGTAACTATTTATGTGAGTGAATAATTTAGCTTTTTTTCATATAATGCTTAAATATAATTTCAGAATTCAATTTAGCTCTGAAGATCGTTGCAATTAATTCTGCATAACATTGACCCCCAAGGGCTCTTTTCCAGATGCTAGAATTTATCTTAGTGCTGTTTATTATTATTACCATCATTGCTTTAATATAAAACTATAAAATTGTATTTCTGTTATTTCTGTGATTGTTATTTATTTCTCAGATGAGAACCTCACTTAACATTTCTTTGTGGAATGAGATATTAATCATCAATAGTGTAGTGTGCAGGGCTATTCTTGCCATTAAAAATACTGCAACCCTGATTAAAAACCTAATAGATTCTATTATAAGTCAATGAGGTCGATATGACAAAGCTGTCTTGGCAAACCAAATGCAACTTGTGCAATTTTCTGGATATCAATCTGAGCTGGACATTTACACATGGACATATTTTACTACAGGTAAGTCTGGAACTGAGAAAAAAATAAATCTTTCCAATCCATAAAAAGCTTCCCCACATTTTACCATTAAAATTATTTTGGTATTACTTATCATTAATAAGCAGAAATGAGTATATTTGTGCATTTATGAAAATACTCATATTATTAGATATAGTTCATCAGTTCTCTTTCCCTGTCTTATCAATCTTTGAAGAGATTTGTAATGCTCTTACTCCCCAAATAAAGAGGAGACGGGAGGTAGTTGCAGCTGCAGTATCTTTCCCAATGTTGTATGTTGTAAGAAGGGATGGGCTTGCTCAATTGTTAACATGAAAAGTGGAAATATACATGTATAGAGGCGAATAAAGAGACAACACAATATGCAGATTACACACAGCAGGGTATACTATGGCACGTAGAGCTAGCAACTGGCAAAGGAGGGTTTGTGGGAGATTTACAAGATTAGGTATGCTTTAGATAAAAATTCAGCAAATTATTGTATAGGATATAGTATAGTGTATTATTAAAGGATGAATATACTATTGTTTAGTTTTTCATATCAGGTGTGAGAAGGCGACAGGCAGAGTGCTGGAGTCACTGTATACCTCCCCCAGTTTTCTGGCATAAGTGTAGCTCGGGGCGAGTCTTGTGTAGGTCTCAACCCAGGTGTGGGTCATGGACTCGTTACTGGACCATAAAAGGCTCCATAGTCTGCATTTCAGGACAGATCCTGGAAGTGAGAGGAGGTGCCTGGGTTTGTCCTGAAATACTGTGAGTCTGGTGAGGCCGTATTGTGCTATTTTGTTTGTTCGTGTGGTTGGTAGTAAGCCACATGTATAGTTTGTATTATACTGTTTACTTGGTGCTCGGACGAGCAGGGTTTTGTTTGACATTTTGCCTGAAGTAAAAGTGGCCTTATCATTGGGAAAAGTTATTTTTAACTAATCACATCCTTGCATAGGCTTTAGAAAGTCTATTCCACACCTACCTTATGTTATGTAAATTGCCTCAGTAGTTTTTGAATAAGTCCATTTTTATTCATATGCTAATTAGACTTGGTGCACCATCGTGCACTCCTCTTTGCTATTGTTTCCTATGGGTGTATACAGCACAGGCTGCTGCTGTTGATGACTTCCTGCTTCCTGTGTGCACACACACATAGGAGAGAATAGTAGGGACGAGTGCTGCTGGGAATTTCCTGTGCCAGCTGAAGGTTAATTAGCATATGAATGAAACCGGACTTATTCAAAAACGACTGAGGCAATTTACATACAAAAGTAGGTTTGTAATAACATTTATAAAGGCTATGCAAGGATGTGATTAGTTAAAAATGACTTCCCAATGATAGAGCCACTTTAAGGCTATATTTTATTTTGCTTGTTTTGTGCCTGAAGTAAAGGATTTTTTATTTTGCGGTTTTTCCAAATAAACCTGTTTGCACAAGATATTGTGTTCTTGTCTCTGACTGGTTTGGTCTGCACCATTGCTGCTCCTGAGTTACCTTTCCCCACACAGGGAACAAATATTTCAATATACTCCACAAACCTAAGGTGCCTGTGTGCTTTGCAATTACTTGTCTTTTCCTCTTATCTGAGTGGTTTGGTCCATAATTTTTACAGAGGCAGATCAGTTTAGAATGAATTCGATTGAGAGAGAAGGAGAGAGACAAAGATAAGAGGCCATTCACAGCATTAAATGAGTCACTTACTTCCGTTTGCAGACGCTGTTGTGAAAAAAAATTGTCTCTCTATAGTGCAGATTTCTCACTGCTTTAAGGAACACTCCTCTCCATCCTCTTCATCTCTCCATAGACTACTATTATTCAGATTTGATCAGCAAATAAGTGAAGAAACATGATTTCTTTAATAAAGTCTAAAGTATTACATCACCTGCACTATGTATTTATTGAAAAAATAAGTTTTAGTTACACTTTAATTCACTGTTAACAAAGACAAAAGTATTGACAGATTGCATAGTCCAGTTTAGACTCAATGGCCTAGCATCGTGCCCGGATATCATGATAAATGGCTTGATAATAGACAGCAGTAGTTAGCTTAGTAGCATAGTCTCAGCTATATTTCTACAGACTCCGACGTCTTTGATGGACCTAGTAAATATTAAAACCTCAGTGATATCTGAACATTAACATTTAGCAGTATCTCTTAATGTACTATATTCAAGCTGAACTGATAGTCTTCGCCCTTCGGCTGGGACATTAACTTCATGTGCTGCATTTAGTTTCCTCACTTACCCTGGGATACAGTTCTGGTAGAATTTCTGTACTTGACAATGATGATTGCATTTGTGATATGCAGCATTTTGGAAAGCACAGTGATCACATTTATTGGGTGTCCCATAGCTTTACACAGGGAAAGGCTCTTGTATCTGATTGCTCGATCTGCAATTTAACAGTAGGCTCCACATCGAGCAATTGCAGAGCATCTGGAAAGGATACAACTTAATAAACTAATGCACTCTCTTGAGCTACAACAAAAGTTAAATTGTGCTTTGTTAGCTTTCCTCTGCCTAAAGATTCATTACTGACCCTGTACATAACTAGGCCCTCTTAGCAGGAACCTGAAATTGCTGTAAACTTTGCATTTGTAATCTATGTGGTACTATAAATGGAAATGCTTGGTTTGTTAACTCCTGTTGAAATAAAAATACCTACTTTGCATTAATATCCAAAAACTCCAAAACCCACTTCTTAAATAAGGGGGTTATGGGGTTGCCCCATAAAACAACATATTACATTTCCTCAAGATAGGTGATGTATCTGACTGCTGAAGTTCCCACAGGTAAGACTCCTACAAAACATAAGAACATAGTTTGATGTTCCCCATGCATGACCCTTGCTCCATTCAAAGTCGGTGGTCTGATTTAATCCTAGGATCAGAGCACTTGAAGGCAATAGTAGCAACTACTGACCCATCGTTCTGCTCAGAAAAAGTAGAAGATTGCGTGAAACCCCATATACCTCACATATCCCTCTTTCAGAGGCTATGTAAGGGGTGCAGAGGTAGCAGTCACTTCCTGGTGCTGGACCTTGAGTGGGTCTCCAAGGTCTCACTACCCCTATGCCACTATTCTATGTAGCACAAGATAGGCACAGGTACCAATACAGATTTTGCAATGGGGCCGAGATGGTTCAAGTCCCACTTGTGTCCTCTATCAAGTTCCTCCCACTTTTTTACTGGATAGTTATCCTTTTTGGAAAAACACCTCTTGGCAGCATGTACAACCTTACAACACATCACTATAAACTTCAGCCAGTCACATATGTGCACACATCTACTGATACGGACCTGGGTGTATCAAGAAGGCCTTATGGCTCATATGTCAGTTGCCCAGAAACAGACTAACCTAGGAGGCCAAGGAATCCTGCGGCAAAGTACCCATGTTCTGAGTATTATGATTCAGGAATGCTAGTCTAGACAGGGGGTTAGGGGGCACCCCATACCAGGCTGAAAGTAGCACTAACTAGTACTCTGTGCTTGACGTGAGACAAATGAATCCTTGTGAGCCAAATCGACCTTCAGTACACAATGCTCTAGTCTTATTAAGTAGTATAAATGATTTTACATGTGGTGCCATCTAAATTTGATAACGACAGGAGATGAGTTCTTAACTTTTAAATTAATTCCAAGGAAAAGTCATTACCATAATGAAAATTTAAGAGAGATTTATGTTCGATAGACTACAGAAGTGGGAAATAATTAAAAAAGTCTGAAAGTTTCTAATAAAAATCTACTTTTTGTGTCACTTAACTATTCATCATCCTACACGTACAACCAATTCTATATTCTCTCCCTTGCCCCAGCCATCAACATCAGAAGTTTCAAGTGTGATACTTTCATGTTTTACATACTATGAAGCTTTCCATTACATAGACATTTGCAGAATCAACCAGAGGCTTTAGAGACCCCGAAAGACCTAAACCAACTCAGGCTTTAAACATAAGGAGCCAGCAAAGAAGAGAGTGGGAACAAAGAAAAGCACATATGCTAAACCGGTGAATCAGAGAAATGGAAATAATTGGATGACAAAAAATGAGGAGGTTTAGGAGGAAAGAAAACTCATTATTTCTGAAAATTGTTGTTTGGTGTTTACTCGTATTTACATTCTACTTGTTCTTTATTTACTATGGATTTTTATATCCATAGGGAAAAATAAAACAAAGCTAAGGCATAGATCTACCGTCATAACTGTGTAGTCTGATCCATTGTTTTCCATCTGTCTCCTAATTCTTTCTAACCTACCAAATGTACCTTAGCGTAAAGTACAGATGGATGGAAGTTGCTTATAGGTTGTTACCATGGAGAATCTGCATAGTAACTGTGAACAATATAATAAGAAATGTAATTAAGACCTGTTACGTAATTGTCTCATTTTTTTTTTCTCTTAATTTGATTGAAAACATGAGTGTTCATTTCGAAAAAAAATTGCAACTGTTCAATTTCTGTGTCCTACATAACACTGCCCTCAAAGGAGCATCAATGTCCATTTTACACTTGGAAAAAAGGGTTAAGCCTCGAAACACGTTGTGTGTGTGTTTGACAATAATAAAGAAGACTTCCTGATTACATTAATGGGTCAGCGCTGGTCCTTCTGCCCAATCCTGCTGGATTTGGTTGGTCCATCCCTGCTTCCTGCCATGACGTCCAAGAGACGGATCAGGTGCTGCCCTGCCGGATTTATTGATTCTCTACATGCTATTAGGCTGTTGTGACCTCCTCACAACCTAAGAAGTTGAGCAGGCAATGTATTGCTGTGTATGTTGTCACGTACCCAAATAGTATAATACGAGGTCCGGCTCAGTGCTGTCAGAATATGCATTGTTTATAATACGGGTGAGTGTTTTTGGTGGTGTTCGTCTGGGGATTTGAACCGGTGTCCTGTGGTTCTTTGGAATGTTCTCTTGCCACTGAGCTGTTGAGATAGTGGTTAGTTACCTGCCACAGTGTTTATTTGAGCTTTCTTTGTGTCTCAGTGGATGCGAGCTTCAGGTGACTGACTGCTGGCTTCAGTCCTCACCAGTTTTCATGGTTGCCAGCTAGGATTCTTGGCCCAGTCTTGAAGGAGAGTTTAGTTGGAGTTGTACTGTTTCTAGAGCTGAATTGAAAGTGGTTTGAGTTTTGTTCTGTGTGAGAGTCTGCTTTTCCCTCATACATTCCTACTCAGCCCCTCTCCTGCATTTCCGGCTGCCTGTCACTGTTTTAGTTAGTGAGTTTCTGTTTAAGGTTTCAGGTTTTTTTTTTTGCCCCTGTCCTGTGATACCCTTTCCTCACTACTCCACTATTCCTCTCCTCAATTGCTGTTGTGTGTTTGTGGTTGTACTGCACCTGTTAGTTCTCCAGCACATCCCATCCTAGGAAGTACTGTTTACAGATGCACTTTTCCTTTCACTAGGGGTGACTGCCTCTAGTTTCACAGTCCCTAGCCTCTTTCACCTCTTATCCTACCTGTCTGTAGGGTCTTCGTGTTTAGAGAGCAAGTAGTTGTCGGGGCCGAGCTTAGCTCAGGAGCAGCTGACCAACACCCTCAGGCTGGGCCTAGTCAGCTGTCGTACCACTAGGGACAACTTACCTACCCCTTTTCCCTAGTAGTATTAGCACCATTCAGTACCACGGTTGACAGGCTTTGACACAACCGTGACTGGTGCCATCTCCTTTGTTCTTCTCAAAGGAGCTATGGCAGGGAATATGGTGTGGGGGCCATTGGATCTGTCAAATTTATCATGAAATAAACTCTAGTTTCTGATATAAATAAGGTCCGAAATCTACACTAACAAGTTGCTGGCATAGATTTGTGTTTAGCCACACAGAACCCAGAAGAAGCGCCTTGTTACAAATTATGTGCATACTGTAACAAGGCATGAATTATCAAGACTGGTGTGGAGAACATGAAACAGCTCTGTGATCTTATTCTTCACCTTCATCATAGTATTTTCACAATTTATCAAGTTTCCATAAAGATGCTGTTTAGAGGCTTTGGTAAAACAATCCTAGATACATCATTATTTTAATATACATTTGTAATATTTCTGTTTTTTCTCTACCAACGATATGGCTTCCATTCTTTACATAGCTGTGTCAGGTACAACAGGTCTTTTTTGGAATGCATCCCGCTAAATCAAAATGGAACTCATTAATTCATACATAACATGAGATTTGGATTCCAGTTGCCTGAGACAAACAGTGAAATTGGGCCCCACAGATACCATAGGGTGTGTTGGGTATGGAGTATAAAGAACGATCCATGATCAGGACCAATAAGAAAGTGATTGCTACATAAATTGTTTTGGTCACACATTTCTGCAAAAGAGTAGTATATTTTTATTTTCTTTTTATTGGAAACATTAATTTCACCATTTTGTCTACATTTAAAAAAAAAAAATTCGGAGTACCCCTTTAATATTAAGCCCTACCAAAGACGCCAATTGATAAACATTTTTTAACTCTATTTTTAGCACTCTAAGGTATTTGAAGATGAAATTCTTGGATTGCTCATAAACAAAGACTGCAATTCTACAAGTATTTTTTTACACTTGCCTTGTTTGGGGTCTGTTTCCAGCAGGCCTTTATTGTTTTAGTCTACTGTGATAGAGCCCTATACTTTCACCAAAGTAAAATCAAAGGGGCTCAATTGCCGTGGTCTTAAGCAAAGTACTATTGAGCAAGCCCCCTTACTTTCACACTTTTGTCTGGACCCCTGATAATAGTACTAGTAGTAGTGCCATGATGGCAGCCCAGTATACAGTACTTACCTTTATTAGACCCAGGTTTCTTTTTAGCTCCTGGCCCCACAGCACAGAGGATTCTACGAGTGCCAGATTAATGACTTCAGGATAAATACTGTAGATGAACTGATCGATAGATTTATAGATAGATCTTTTATATTCCCTTATGTCCTACAGCAGCACAATGTGGGGCAGAATACCCCACATTGTGCTGCTGTTAGGACTGAGGGAAAACAGATTAATATCAGATGAGCGAGTACTATTCGAAACGGCCGTTTTGAATAGCACGCACCCATAGGAATGAATGGAACCCCCTGCGAGCCGGCTGCGTCCATCCATTCCTATGGGTGCATGCTATTTAAAACGGGAGTTTCGAATAGTACTCTCTCATCTCAATGAATTTCCTAAAAGGATCTCATGGGAAAAAAGGAATATTGTGCAACATGACACTCAACCGACCTGTCAGTAATTAAGTACCGTAGGAGTATGTTACATTCAAGGCAAAGATAAAAAAACAAATACATTGGCAGCCAGACTACTTAAAAAGACGTCGTTTCCAAAAACATGAGCAGTCAGGTGGGACTTTGATAACCTCGTCTAATGCCCAGAGAGTTTTATGTTTCCTTACTGAGCAAACAAGCCTTTCATATTTATTTCACAAGGGACTCCGTGCTCAAGTCAGTTTACAGACTTAAATCTGAATTTCAACATTCAAATGAGAGGAATATGAACTTAAAAGGGCCATCTGGGAAATAAAAGATTCACAATTTGTCTTAAATATCGTTATGGATCACAGCTTTTAAATTGTGGAAAAAGACAAAATTGGTATAATTCGCTCTGTCCCTGAATCCTATTAAAAGATGACTTGTACTAAATTTTAAAAGAAAAGAAAAAAACTTTTTCTTATTGTTTTTTTAAAAAAACAAAACTGCTTTATAGAACGAAGACATCCCTCTTCTGTAGATAAGACCCCTCATGTGATTTATGGGACTTAAGGAAGCAATCTATTTTGGCCTGAGTTCATTCATTTCATTGTATTGAATTAAATTTTACCTTTGTGTTAAATTCTGAGGAAATGTAAATTTATTAAGGGGATGAGAGTGATAAAAGTAATCTTTACCAAAAAGAGAAAAATCATTTAGAAATGACCTTGACTTTCTAATATATCCATTCCTTAGATATAGATTAACCCAAAAATCAGCAAAGAAACTTTATAGGTTGTTGTATTTATTTTATGTTTTATTACATAAGTTTAAATGTAAAGATGAAAATGAATGTTTTAGAAATAAGAAAGATATGATAAGATAATCCTTTAATAGTCCCACAATGGGGAAATTTCAGTGATACAGTTTCATAGATGGTACAGTAGTATACAACAAGAGAGAAACACATACAAGCTCATATCAGATAGAGAAATCCTAGGAATCATAGCAACTAAAAAGAAAGAGACACAGACACACTGCAGGATCATTTAGTTCTCTGTGTGAAGTGATGTTGATAATACAGCCGAAAGTGGTTGGAGGAGGGGGTCACCTGTATGTAGATATAACAGGCAAAAACGTTTTTTGCAGAGGTGGGGGACATATGCAGCTATCACGATAACATGTGGTAGTTCTTTGGTAGGTGGTGAGATCTTATGCTCACAGCTGCTAGTTCGGTATCTTGCATTAGCACTATTGTCCATTAACCACAAAAAAATACCCTAAATGTCCTTCATCACAAGCCCTCCTCCTTTCTTCTTACCACTATGTTCTACTGCCCAAAGAAGTCTGAAGCCATCCCGGTAAACAGGGTGCTGCTCTCTTGCCAAGCTTCCATAAACTCATGGGGTAAATGGGTGATGGTAGGTTCCCAGACTGTAACAGAGTCCCACGTGTCCACAGTAAAAGAAAGAAATACCAGTCAGCTGTAGGCATCTTCACACATCAGCAATAGACGCCAAAAATCATCTCCTTGAAAGAAGAAATCCGCACTTTCCTGCAGGTTTCTCCTCCAGCTTTGTCTGCCTTATGGTGTCCATGCTCTCCTTAGCTCGTGGTGGGATGGTAACAGGCACATGTACACACAGGAAACCAGCTGAATCAGGTCTTGAGTCTTGTCCATGCTTTAACAATAGAAACAAAAGAAAAAAAAATACTCCACATGGTCTTCCATTCGATTTATAGTTGCTAATTCATAGTGCTAGTTTGCTTGGTTAGAGGATTCTTGAAGATACAGACAAAAAGAGTGAAAGGTTGCTCTCAGCTTGGAGCTCTGTATCGAGGCAGCCCACTCAATGTGGCGCCATCTTGAATTAAAGTAAACGTGGGTTAGGTATTTTGGATGCACAAGAGCAGAAAGGTGTGCTTTATGGAAATGGCAAAATGTGGAAAAGAAAGAAAGAAGGAAAGAAAGATGATAGACTACAATGATGATAATAATGTTTTTTGGTAATCACAAGCAAACATGTTCAATGTAGATGGAGGGCTTCTGTGATAAGATGGCCCACAGGTCATGGTGGGCATTGCAATGATGTGCAGCAGTTCTGCTAAGCTGGCAGGCAAAAGGGTTGATGGAATTTGATTATAGTTTTCCTTGTAGCCATGGCAAGTGGGGTATGGATTATTGGGTAAGACGGACAGACGGAACTTAACCCCTAATAGAGATATGAACCTGGTGTTATCAATGATAGGGGGAAATTAAACCCATTAAGTGCCATTGCAATGCTATGGATATGTTTGGGTGATCTTTCATTGCATTTAATGTGTGAATGACACATGCACAAGGGGCATACAAGCTAGTAGGTAAGGGTCCTATGTCTTTAAAACAGCTTTCAATTGTCTATTAGATTGTGAGTTATTTCCTAAGCTAATGGATGTCTTGGAGAGACATATGGCATACCTCCCAACCATCCTGGATTCCGGGTGCTTTCTGCTGTCCTGGTCGATGAGAGGTATGTCATGGTTTTAATGTGTTTCCAAGAGTTACAGGTGAGTTGAATACAATAGTGAAATAGGGATCTGTCTGTTCCCTGCTTCACCATTCAGCCCCTGTCCCTGCTCTGGACATAACAGGCGTCACATTGCGTCTTCTGCTTCCTAAAACCTTTGGGACCAGAGAAAGTTTGTTAGTTATGTTAGTTTGATACTGTGGGAGGGACATAATACTGTGGGGGCAACTACAGGGGGAATTTATACTGTGGGGGCAGCTGGAAGTGAACATTAAATTGTGGGAGGACATTAAACGGGGGGTAGCTGGAGGGGTACATTAAAATGTGGGGGTAGCTGGAGGGGTACATTAAAATGTGGGGATAGCTAGAGGGGAACATTAAACTAGGGTCAACTGGAGGGGGCATTAAAATGTGGGACCAACTGGAAGGGAACTGTATACTGTGTGGGCAGCAGGAGGGGAAAATTAAACTGTGGGGCAGCCAGAGGGGGGCATTATATTGTGAGAATACCAGGAGAGGAACTTTATACTCTCATGGCTACTGAAAGGGGAGTTTATACTGTGGGTGGCAACTACATTATGATGTAAGGGCAATAGGAGGGGGACATTATTATGTGGGGTCATATCATGTCAGAGTTACAGAGTGGGGGCTGCTCTATGTGAGATACTAGAAAACAAGAGGCCCATAACAGTCCTTGCACAGGGCCCCTTGTGCAGTGTGTATGTAGTTTGTTAGTGACATATACACAGCATATGTATAATGTGTGTGGGTGACATGTGGGTAGCATATATGCAATGTGAAAGTGATGTGTATAACACATATTTAATGTGTAACTAATGTGTACAGCATGTATAGACTGCAATAGTGATAAGTGCACAGCATGTAAGTAATGTATGAGTGACTTTTGTGAGATGTATTCAATGAGTCTAAACTAAGATATTGTGGCATGCTGCTTCCTATTAAAAACAAGACTTCTTTATTAATCTAACATTACATACAAATAAAAAAAAAATCTTCAACCCTTATGACAGATTCTCAAGCATTATTATTATTAATCCATGCAGCAAGGAAAACAGAGAGAACCCCAGAGGATCACATAACATAGGATAGTGTGTCTTGCAAGATACAATATTTTCTTATAACACCTTCAACTTTTGATGTACAGTATGTAATATGTGAGTGGCAGGTGCACAGCACATATGTAACAAAAAAGTGATGTATGCAACATGTATGTAATGTAGGAATAAAATATGTGCAACATGTATGTAAAGTATGAGTGACATGTGCAATGTAACTACAGTATATGCATAATTTGCATGTTAGTTATTATATACCTGAAACACAGTTAAATTCAATACATGTGTACTGTACGTCACTCACAAATTAATGTATAAGGCTGAGTACACACCAGCGCTCACTTTCTGTTCGGGAATTAAATTCCCCATTCTGCTTTAAAAATGCAGAGAGGAAAGTCTTGCAAGCATCACTTTTCTCTCTCCACATTTTTCTGGCGGAAACCCAGAGGACCCCATTATAGTATATGAAGTCAGTGGGTAATTGCTTTTTAAGTGGATTGCATTTCCATTTTCCAAGTCCCCAAGTAGAAACCCAAGCGCAGGTGTGAACCTAGCGTAAGTGACATGTGCAGTACTTATATAGATACACACGTGAACAAAAGTGTTGGTACCCCTCGTTGCCCATCCTTGTGAGACAATCGCTGCGATCAGACGATTCCTGTAACTATCAATGAGACTTCTGCACCTCTCAGCAGGTATTATGGCTCCACTCCTCATTAGCAAACTGCTCCAGTTGTCTCAGGTGTGAAGGGGCCTTTTCCAGACGGCATTTTTCAGCTCCTTCCAAAGATGCTCAATAGGATTTAGGTCAGTGCTCATAGAAGGCCACTTCAGAATAGTCCAATGTTTTCCTCTTAGCCATTCTTGTGTGTTTTTAGTTCTGTGTTTTGGGTCATTATCCTGTGGCAAGACCCATGACCTACGACTGAGACCAAGCTTTCTGACACTGGGAAGCACATTTCTCTCTAGAATCTCTTGATAGTCTTGAGATTTCATTGTACCCTGCACAGATTCAAGACACCCTGTGCCAGATGCACCAAATCAGCCACAGAAGATAACAGAGCCTCCTCCGTGTTTCACAGTAAGGACAGTGTTCTTTTCAAGATATGCTTCATTTTTCCTTCTGTGAATACAGAGCTCATGTGCCTTGCCAAACAGTTTGATTTTTGTCACATCTGTCAATAGGACATTCTCCCAGAAGCTTTGTGGCTTGTCAACCTGTAGTTTGGCAAATTCCAGTCTATCTTTTTTATGATTTGTTTTCAACAATGGTGTCCTCCTTGGTCATCTCCAATGAACTCCACTTTGGCTCAAACAACGATGGATGGCGAGATCTGACACTGATGTTTCTTGAGCTTGAAGTTCACCTTTAATCTCTTTTTAGAAGTTTTTCTGGGCTGTTTTGTTACCATTCATATTATCTGTCTCTTTGGGTCCATTCACACGGAGTAACGTGCCGCGTGACCTGGCACGTATACAGCGTGTGAGATTTTGAGCGCTGTAAAAGCTCCCATTGATTTCAATGGGAGCCTGGATCGTATACGCCGCATTATTTTGCGGCCGTGATTTTGCGGATTCTGGCTACCAGATTCCACCATCTTGCTCTACCTTGTACTTAAATTCTTAGGCTTTAAAATTCCAAACTACCATGAAACCAAATGTATTTGTTAATATTAATTATGATTTATATAAATATTCCAATAGACTGCTGGTGAAACAATTATCTGTTGTAGGTTGAGGACTATGGCACAGGCCTTAGTTTTTGTATCCAAGATTTTTAATGTACTGTATGTTACATGCTCCCAGCCATACACCTGCAATACAACGATTAACTTGCTGGTTATGAACAAGATGTACGTTTCTTGAGAGTACTGCATAAAACATTTAAAAGAAATTAAATTTCAGGAATACTTAGGGAGCTGAAGATAAATGATTAAAGCTAAATCCAAGAAGCCGTATTACGAGCAGGTAAACTAAACACAATAATTCAAGCTAATTGACTTTGCAGATCAGTTTTGTTTGCTTTGCATCTATGAAAATACACCCACTTATTTTAGATTTAAGCTTCTGCTACTTCACTGTGAACACGAAGTCTTGTGCTTAGCTTATACCCATATGTTATTTCAGTTTCTTAATATTACAAATCTAAAGAAAACTTGTATAAAAAAAAAGTAACAGAATCGAGCTCTCAGTGGGAGCTCTCAGGGTGGATCAGATCTACCAAAATCTTGAGCGTTAATGATTCCAAGGAAAAAAGTTGATTTTTTATTTCATAATCTGCTTTCCACCCAGAGCCTAGTGTTTCCAATTTTATTACGTCCATTAAAAAACATAACATCAGGGCATACAAGTCTCAAATCTCTCAAAAATGTGATTCTATAAACCACAAATTCGCCCAGAAAGACACAGAACTCAAAAGATTTTTCTACTTCCCATAGACCATGACATGCCTATATGAGATAGAGGTACAGGTATCCAGAAGGTGTTCCAGCCTAATCCCCTTTATTCATGGTGAAGGAGCAATGTTCACTATACAGCTTTTCACAATTAACCAAGATCAGCCATTATATTATTAATCATCCAAAGATCACATTCCTTGAACACCAGATCCCAATTCACTAGTAATTCAACCTAGAAAAAGACAATATATAGATGTTCTGTGGAGCCATGGATATTGTAGGCAATACTTGTATAGTATGGAGTGATGTTAAAATATTTTTTTTGGAAGCGACACCGCCTTGGCATTATTTACAAGAGTTTTATTAACATCAGACCCCACTTCTACTAAACCATACCAAAAGGAAACAGAATTTGGTTATAGGAGACTTTTTACACCAATAACTCAGTGCCCTCTGATTGATATTGGTAGGCTATCCCATATCTATGAGTCATACAATGAGTTATACAATGAGTCAAAAATATTAGACTTACAGAAGAAAATGATGTGAATGTTTGCTTTCGGATCTGGTGTGAATTCCTTGTACAGCAATAACTGCATCAAAATATTTCCGGTAGAGAAGGGTATCACATTTCTCCATAGAAAATAGTTTCAACTGTGCTATGTTGGTGGGTATCATCCAATGAACTGTTCGCTTCTCATCCTTCCATAACATTTTTATAGGATTGAGTTTTTCTTATAACCCTGTCACATGTTTGGTCAACCCTAAGACCCGGTTCACATCTGTGTTCAGTATTCTGTTCAGGGAGTCTGCTTGGGGACCCCCCGAATGGAAAACCAAACGCATTAAAAAGTGGTGAGCAATGAAAGCACATGGACCCCATAGACCGAATCATGTGGAGAGAAAAGTGCTGCTTGAAGTAATTTTTTATTGTGTTCGGTATCCCAATGGAATACCAAACGCAGATGTGAACCAGGCCTAAGATTCAGCTTATAAACATGTCCTGAAAATTTGTTAAAATTCATTGTTTCATGAGTGATGACAAGTTGTCCTGGCACAGGTGCAGCAAACCCTGCCCAACAGTGATACTACCACCAATGTGTTTCATAGATGGAGGTTTTTGGGATGGAATGAAGGGTTTTCTTTTCTTTAAACTTCTTCAATGCTTCTCAGATAAACCACAAAGCTCTATTTTGGTTTCATCCTTTAATAAAACCTTGTTTCAATAGTCTTAGTCAATAGTCTGATATTTAGCAAACTCCAAACAGGCTGCCTTCTCCTTCCAATTCTGCCATGCACTATTCAGTGTCCGCTTGTTGGTGGACTCACAAACATTAAAAGGAGTCTATCAGCAGTAAATTGGTTATATATCTAATCCTGGTACCTTGTAGAGGTGATTCTACAGTATCCAAATATACTTTCATATTCAGCTTTGGAAATCCATTCTTATGTAGAGATGAGCGAGTAGTATTCGATCGAGTAGGTATACGAATGAATACTATGGTATTCGAAATACTTGTACTCATTTAAATACTATCGCTATTCGCAGTAAAGATTCGATCAAAACCAGCGTTGATTTGCCGAATGCTATACACTGTATAGCATTCGGCAAATCAACGCTCGTTCTGCAGCAGGCTCATCCTTGCTAGTCGGGAGATTTGGCAGATTGTGTTTATGCGGGAGCTGACTGTTTCTTTTAGGAATGCATTGACCAGCATTGATTGGCCGAATGCCATACAGTGTACAGTTGCCAATCAACGCTGGTTCTGCCGGAGGCTCGTCTGTGAGGAGGCGGTGGTCTGATCTTTGACTCCACCTCCTCACAGATGAGCCTTGCCGAATGCTGCACACTGGCCAATCAACGCTGGTCAATGCATTCCTATGAGAAAAAGTCGACTCCCGCATAAACGCAAGCTGCCAGCTCTCCCGACTAGCAAGGACGAGCCTGCTGCAGAACCAGCGTTGATTTGCCAAATGCTATACACTGTATAGCATTCAGCCAATCAATGCTGGTTCTGCAGGACGAGTAAGGGTCGGTTCACATTAGCGCTTGCCTCCCGTCCGGAAGGAGTCTGCAGGAGCCCCCCCCCCCCAAACGGAATATCAGAATATCAGAATATCTGCAAGTGCTGTGCAGTTAAAGCGCATGGACCCCGTAGACTATAATGGGGTCCGTGCGCTTTAACTGCACAGCGCTCCTCCTAAACACTCTCCTCCTGCTACTCGTGGACTTGGTGACTCTCCTTTAGTCGAATAGTGGTTTCCCCTGAAACTAACATTTTTTCCCATAAACAACTATAATGGGATTCAATATTCGATCGAGTAGTCAAATATTGAGGCTCTACTCGAAATGAATCTCGACTATTTCACTAGTCGCTCATCTCTATTCTTATTCAAATATATATTCTATTAATATGCAAATTAGGTCAAAAGTGATTTCCCTATGAATCTAAAGTTGAGACTAAAGATATGACTAAAATGGAGATTTACATGAACATGGGACTGCAAAGCTGAATAACAGAGGCATATTTGGAAACTATAGAAGCAACTCTACAAGGCACTAGATTTATAATCAGTTTACTGCTCACAGACTCCTATTAATAATAGTTGATTTGCGAGGGCCTTTAGTTCCTTAGAGGTTGCCTTGCGTCACCTTATAGACTATTATATCCCTTGTTCTTGGTATGAACTTTGTCGGTCGACCATTTCTAGAGAGGATAATAATGGTCTTGCAGTTTCTCCATTTGTACACAACCTATCCAGCTGTGGATTTCAGATGATTTATAGATGGTTTTGTAACCTTTCCAGCCTGATGAGCATGAACAACTATTCTTCTGAGGTCCTCAGAAATCTCCTTTGTTTAATACACTTCTACAAACGTGCTGAAAATATCAGACATTGCTTGCTCCACGTTCTTTAAATAAAACAGGGCACGCGCTGACACCCAATTCTGATTCCATTAAATGAAGAACCTGACTCTAATTTCATATTCAAATTTGATGCTAATGTGAAAGGTTCACATACTTCTGCCACTTAGAAATGTTTGCTATTGATTCATTTTCATCTATAAATAAATTGACTTACTTGTTTGATTTGGTTCTTGTTATCGGAGAATCTGATGTATAATATATTCAGAAATACAGAAAATTCTGAACTGCTCACAAACTTCAAGCACTGCTGCAATCTACAGTATGTAATAGCATAAACTGAATAAACTTTCCTAAAAAAAAAAATGTCTTTTTGACTGTATAAGCAGTGTATGTATGTAGAGTGTATGTGTTGTACATAAGTAGTTGAGTAATTTGTCTGAATGAGCCATTGTAGTGCTACCATCAACATGGGAGCCTAGTGCCCCCCCATAAATAATGTCATCCAAGTGTCCCCCATAAATAATGTCATCCAAGTGCCCCCCGATAAATAATGTCATCCAAGTGTCCCCCATAATTGCCAGAAATTCCTCCATAAATGGTCACTAGTATAATGGCCCCCCATAAGCAAAACTCCTGTGAATTATCATAAAAGAGCACCAGATTGTTAGAAAGAAATGAGAATTTAAAGGAGTTGTGCCATCATGTGAAAATGGTACTAAGTAATATTGAAAAGTGTTAGTGTTTTTTTTTTAATTCTTATTATTTAAACCTTTGCAGAAATATTGCAATTATTTGCTTGAATCACCCTCTAGAGTTCAAAATGTGTAGGTCTGTGCAGGCCGTGTTTGTCCATTAGAATACAGTACAGCTTCTGCTGCTCAATGTAAGGAGCAAGGATATAACATAAGTCTGACACAGAAATCTTTTTGTTTTTTGTGCTAGGTTCACACTAGCTTTGGGGTTTCTGTTCTTCAGGTCTGCTTGGGGACCCTAAAAATGGAAACCCACTCTGCTTAAAAAGTGGAAACCCACAGACCCCATAGACTATAATGGGGTCCACCGGATACCCACGCGGAATGGGGGACGGAATCCCCGAACAGTCACAGAACACAGATATGAACCCAGTGTGAGAAAACCCAGCATGGGCTGCAGCATTTATGTATTATCAAACAGCACCTCATGGGATTTATAGATTTATACAGTACATTTTTAACAGAGCAGATAATTGCAATACTTTCATGATTTTTTTTTATTAATATTTAATTAATTATTAATTAATATTTTATCCATTTACTCTATACAGCATAGGTTTACTTCTTGCCATTTGTATTAATAACACAACCCCTTTAATATCACGATTATTTGTATCAAATATTATCTTTCAACAAAATAAATCAAATTAATCCAGACTTTAGTATTCCACCTCAATGCCCTGGCTAGCTTGAATTGTAAAACCCGCCCTGTGCCGCCATCATCAGACAGATAGTTAATGGGTATACTAAAGTGTGATAAATCTGTAAGTGGTGCATATTTCTGCAGCATCTGACCTAGATAACATATAATACGTGTATTCATCTTTAAAGCAACGATAAACCTTCTGTTTTATTAACAAAACAGCCTTACATCTATCCAGAATATGCATTTACTAAAAAACCCGTTGGGGATAATTCATGAAAGATATTCAACAGATTAAAATGTGGTTTCTACAAGTTACACTTTTCATATTTTTTTTCTATGTAAAAAGCAAGAGCAGGGGAAACACAGAGCGGTTTTTCATCAGGAATCATCAGCGACAGAGTAAGATCAGAGACATAACAAGCCATTAGAATTCATGGCTGCTGTGCTAGAAGTGAAATACCAGTTAGTGTGAAATTTCTGCTAAATGTGACTTGAATTAAAGAGAATTTCTGCTGCATCTGAAAACAAAAACTGACTTAGTAGCATATCACTTCAATTAGCTCATCCATTAATACATTATTGGTTCTGCCTTATAAAGCTGTTTATGCTCCCCGTTCACATTGGGTTGGTATTTAAAATCTGAACACAATGTGTTTGCTAATCAAAAGTCTTTCTTTATTACAATAAAATTAATCTCTGAAACTGCAAAGTTGGTAGAATTCTCCAGAGCATAATACTAAACTCCAAAATCTTACAAGTTTTTACTGGCAACCATCTTAAACTTGTTTGTTTGACTGTTTATGTTACTAGACACTGAGGTGTAAAGCGCCAGGTACCTCTCTATAAAGACCTTACATGAATGGGGTTATCGCTGTCTACAGTGCACAAAATAAAGGGTCAAGATACTCCGAACTATCAAGCAAGTCTTCTTCAGGCCAACAAAGTGGATTGACAAAGGAGTTTTAAGGCTCCCTTGTTATTGGTCAATCCACATTGCGGCCTGAAGAAGATGGGGTTGAAACGCGTTGCCTTTTATCTACATGTTCCAAATGGAACTAATAAACATAAATTATTTCCTCAATACCACCAGTAATTTCTGTCATCTCATTGAGCAGCACTCAGTCTTTATCAGTGTTTTAAAGGACAAGATGTAGTTTTTATTGATACCATTTTGGGGAAGGTCTGACAGTTTGATTTCTTTTTTTTTAGGAGGCAAGGTGTAGCAGACCATGCTTGCCTGGTAGAATACAGTACAGTTTCTGCTGTATCCTCAGTGAAAGGAGCAAGGAAGCAGGATTAATTTTTTTTCCTCACTATGGCATTCACCATACAGTAGAAATATTTTTTATATTTTAATATTTTGGCCATTTTTGAGTACGAGGACACCTAAAGTGTTTATAGGTTTATTTCTTTGTATATATGATCTAGAGAAAGGGGGTGATTGCCCATGTAGTACACTCATGTATTGCAATGTATAGAAAGATTGCGTTCTATTATATGCTGCCTATGGTGCCGGCACCAATCACAGCTCTTGGCAGCGGGTTCTAGCTGTATTATACAGTTGACAATCCCTGTGTATGGAGAGGGCTTAGCTCCTGATCGCTCTCCATAAAGACCCTCATGCTTAGTCATGTACATATATTGTTTTTGTTCGCAACAGGTTTAACCCCTGAGGCTAGAGCAGTTTTCACCCCCTCCTGCATACATATGGTAAAGTTAATGATTAGAGATGAGCAAGTAGTGAAATATTCGAAAATGAGAAATTCGATTCGAGTAGACCTCAATAACGACTATTCATAGTCTATGGGAAAAACATGCTCGTTTCAGGGAAATCAAAATTCGACCAATTGGAGTCACCAAGTCCACAATGACACCTCAGGAAATGATGCCAACACCTCTGGAATGCAACTGGGACAGCAGGGGAAGCATGCCTGGGGGCATCTAACACACCCAAGTCCCAGTATTATTATTATTATTATTATTATTATTATTACTGTTGCTGCTACTACTGATTTAGCCAGCCAATGACTGTATACGTTTTTTTCCAATGCCTATGTTGTCCTAGTTCTTGTCCTACCTCCCCTGCATAGTTATTGGTGTAAAAAAAGCGCCAGGAAATGTGGGAGGGGAATCAAATTTTTACTGCGTTTACCGCATGGTATTCGACCGAGTACGAGTATTTTGAATACTGTAGCATTTGATCGAATACCTACTCGATCGAATACTACTCGCTCATCTCTATTAATGAATAACTAATTTGAATGATATATCTTTAAACCAGCATAACTAAAATGTATAAAATTACTAATTGTTCTTAAATATAGAATTTTCAATAAACAGATAACATGACAACCGCATATTAACACCAATATAACACTGTACTGCATATTATCAATCTCAGGATTACTTGAATAAGTAGAAACAAATACATTTCAGAGTTCATGTACGCAATAATCTGGTAAATCTGCAGAAGGATCCGGGTATATTTATATGACACAGGTCCTTGTGGAAGAGGGGAAAACTACAAGTGGGTGGAGGAGCTGAATGGGAGCGGCATAATAAATAACAATCATGAATTATTAAGCCTGGAAAATGATTTTTTTTAGCCAAAGCCAGAAATGGATTGAGCAGAAGGTAAAAGTATAAGAACTTCTTATATATTTCCTAGTCCTTTTGTGGCCATTCTTGGCTTTAACTCAAAAAAATGGAGGCAACACGGTGGCTCAGTGGTTAGCACTGTAGCCTTGCAGCATTAAAGTCCTGGGTTCGAATCCCGCCAGGAACAACATCTGCAAGGAGTTTGTATGTTCTCCCCGTGTTTGCGTGGATTTCCTCCCATTCTACAAAGACATACTGATAGGAAAAAAATGTACATTGTGATCCCTATATGGGGCTCATAATCTACAAAAAAAACCTCAAAAAAATGCAGCAAACTCTGCAACAAAACAAATGAGGGGCCTCAGCCTTAGAGACGACCTTTCATGTCCTTGGGCACACACGGTATTACATACTGCTAGAAAGCCAAGACAAGTGGTGAGGAACAACCCCCCCTCCTGACAGTACTCATCCATAGACAAGTACTGGGGGGTGTTCCTCACCACTCAGAGTCTTGGCTGGGTGGTAAGGAACGCCCCTCTTACAGTATAGCGTTGCACACAGTACTGTCAGAAGGGGTGTTCCCAGCTACACTGTCAGGAATGCCCTTCTGACAGTGAAGCGTTATTGATGATTGCACTGATATCTCTGCCCCCAGGGCACATAACAGGAGAGCCGACAGTGCACTGAATTCAGCGCACTATTGGCTTTCTAGCAGTATATAAAACCGCATGTGGCCGAGGACATAAAAGGTCCTCTTTAAACACTGTGACAACCTGCTGCGTGGCCAGTGCTATGAAGTAACCTATGGCAGAATATTTTTATCCCATCTATGTCAGTTTTCTGGGGCGTTAATGTAGCGCCTTCTTGTGCCGAAGACATGCCACATCCTCAGTTCCAAGAGACTCCACGGTCTTAAATATTTATTATAACTCATACCAAATAACTGGCACGAGTCATACAGGAAATCTTTGCCATAGATTTTGGTTCTGGCGAATGGGTGTGTGTCTGATTTATTAAGCATCCCGAACCTCTTGATAATTCAGGCACCGATAACACCAGTTGGGGCCTTTATTTATACCGGCATAGGAAACACCAGTCTTAATAAATTTCCCTGAGTATATTTTGTTGGTACACCAGAGACTAAGGAGCACAGAAAGTCTTGTATCTTGTCAACTGCTATTGCAACCAAATTGCAACATGAAATAAACTCTATATAGATATCAAAGTTCCTCACCCAGAGGATACACCAGCCTAAGAAGAGAACAGAATATGAATGTTTCTTTCCATTTTTCACTTCAAGTCAGAAAGGACCTTGGGGGCTCCTTGGGATCTATTTATAACCGACGCCCTTAGGAAAAATAAATTGCTCTCTATTCATAGAATCGCCCTCTCATTGGCAGTTGTCACATCTCATCCATATGCTAGAAAGACTGTGCTAACACTGCAATATTGAGACTGCAAACACACGATATTAAACCTTCCAGAAGACAGATGGAATAAGAGTCTGATTCATGTAGGAATTTTAGCTTATGACAATTTGCAGATTTGGGGACAGAACTTTGCGTTTATTCAAGACTAAAAATAGGGTCATTTTTAAAGTGCTTTTTTGGACTAAAAATATAGAGGATCAATACAAATCAGAAACATGGGGTGTGACTCCCAGAAGAACTCTTCTCAGGTGCTGATACAAAGGGAATGGAGCAGGACACAGACACTTCGGTTCTCTGCCTAGTGGTCAGATTGGGTTACTGTGGATCACCTCACATTTTCTTAGATGAAAGATAAGACTCCCACTAATCTGATATTGATTACTTATTCTTAGGATAAGCCATTAATATTGCAAGCCAGGAAAGCCCAGTCATAACAAACAGTACAATTATTACAAGGCATTATAGTAATCCAACTATGGAACAATATCACCAATGAATCGAAAGGTGTCCCAATTTAAAAGGACTTGTGCCATTATTACCACTTATCCCCTATCCACAGGACAGTCAGGGTTAATGTGTCGTATTGCTGGGGCCGGATGTTGGATCCCCCAATGATCAGGAGGATGGGAGGGTGAATTCCCCTGAAAACCTCCTTGTGAATACCAGTACACTTGCATGACCGGTGCTCCATTCACTATCCGCAGCCTCATAGAAGTGAGCTCAATGCTGGTCATGCTAGTTACACTGGGTTCACACCAACGTTCGGGTCTCCGTTATCAGGTTTCCATCTTCTGCAGACAGAAGATGGAAACCTTTCAGGCCGTGACCGGCAGTGAGCGCCCGTGAGCGTTTTATGCTCTCCGCGGCAAAAACGTTTTTTTAAAACCGGACACAAAGTCCCGTTAAAAATAAGCAGTTTCGCTGTGGAGAGAATAAAACACTCACGGGCGCTCACTACTGGACACTTTTCAAACCCATTCAAATGAATGGGTTTGAAAACTGCCTGCAGGTTTCTGTCTCCTGTCCAGTTTCGTGCAGGAAACGGAAACCTGCATAACGGAGACCCCGGGCGCAGATGTGAACGAGCCCTTAACTAGTGCAACATTCATAATAGGCTTTACGGGGACTTTAGTCCCCTGTCCTGATCACTGGGGGACCCGGTGCTCAGGCCCTCAGTGATTGGTCATTTATCGCCTGTCCTGTGGATTGGGGATAAGGGTCCATATCGCCATATCCCAATATTTCACTGTTCTCCATGAATTGCAACTACAAAAGACTAATGGGCTCATTTTCTTTATGACTACAATGTGGAAAGCAAGGAACGGATTACAGCTTGTGGCACTCAAAATGGCCTTTATCATCTCGCTACGCCGGAAAACTGGCATAGAGGAAATGATACATTCCCTCCTTTGTGTAATCTGGGATTGAGGGGCCAAAGCCTGATACAAGATTTCTTGTATTTCTCAAGATTTCTCGGATGTGTTGGCTATAATTCTGTGCATCAGTTTTATCTTGTGTTCCTTAAAGGGGCTTTAAATTTTAAGACACATCTGTAAAGTCATATTATAAGACAACTTGATGCGATGTACAGTAATATAAATCTTGTATCTATTATGGTCCATTTTCCGCTCTTTGAATGCTGCCAGGAAATGAATGTTGGATTCATACTTGCATGTATCTGCCCTCCTCTAGATATGCTAATATATACATTCTCTGTAATATATTTAGGACAGCTTCTTTTATACATTTATGAATGAGACACAATTGCCATGGAGATATATACAAGTCAGCACATAAAACTGTTCCTGCTGTATTCAGGTAACGGGATAACGGCAATATAGAAACAAAGTTATATGACTTAAAGGACCAATTTCTCTTTTTTTTTTGTTTTATGGCAGCTCCTTCGGACAAGCCAAATCTAATGGTAACCCCCTATTGATTTTAGGGCTGGAAGACTAATCAAATTAATTTAACTAATTCATAATTCTTATGTTTTAAACAGAATCAGAAAATGGAGTTAATTTGCATAAGCTCCACCCATCACCAGGGTTGTGCCGCTGATGTCTGCGGGTTCAAGGCGCAGCCACTGCTTTAGCCTGTATAGCAGGGGTGCTCACACTTTTTCAGCATGCGAGCTACTTATAAAATGACCAAGTCAAAAGATCTACTACCCACTTCTTGTGGGCGGGGCCTGTGGGCGGGGCCTGGGCCGCAGCATTGTCAGATTGACATCGGATCCCGGAGAGGTAAGTAACATTGTTTATTATGTTCTCTCACCTCCCCTGGGGCTCCAGTTATTATACTCGGGGGTCTGAAAAGTCCCCCGAATATAATAATAGCGGTAGTGGGATCACGGCTTGGCCCGGGCCTATTCACTACCGCCCGCCGCGGCCTATAGTACAAGGGAAAGCAGGGGCGGCAGTGAACAGGTCCAGGGAGGTTGGTAAATAGGCCGCTACCTGCTGGGAATACTCCAGCAGGTAGCGGCCTATTATAAAACAAACAAACATAAAGTTCTCATACTTACCGAACCTCGATGCTGCTGCTACTCCCGCTGCTGCTGCCGCCGCATCCTTTTCTCCTGGCAGACATCTGCGTATCAGCATAGGCGGCGTGATGATGCCGCCTACGCTGAAACGTAGACATCTGAACCAGCGCAAGGAAAGCGGCATCTTTTCTGCGCTGATTCAAACAAAAAAAAGTTTAAAAAAAAGGACAATACTCACCAGTGACACAAGCAGTGTAGGTGTCTGGTGAGCAGAGAGTGAGCAAGTAAGTGCAAGTATAAGAAACATTAGCAGGAAGGGGCAGATGTGGAGAAGCAAGAGTTGAAAATAGTGGAAATGGTGGGGACTGTGGCAACATAAAACATGAGCAATATGCTAGACACTGCTAAATGGCTCGCACTGGTCAATGGGTGGGTGCTACCTTGTGGCACCCCTCCCCAGCCCTCCAATATCAGTGGTCGGCTCAAAGAGGTTTCCCTGTAACACACTGTATATAATACAGAATTTCCATCTAAGACGCTTACTACATCACTGTGCTCTATATCTATCTTCTCCCTCTTGTCTTTCCTTGTTGCACACATTCTTACCCTGGATCAGCTAAGGTTTTGCATACAAGTACTTGATCTTGCAGAGTGCATGTCTTCTTACTTGCTGTGTGCATAAATTAGTTGCTGTTTGTGAATTTTGTGTTCTTTTCAATGTCAGGGGGGTTTAGATGCTGCTGAAAAGAGTCAAAATGTTTTTATCCTAAAGCCGTAAGTTCAACATTTAATACTAACAAAAATCTGACTTGATCCAAAGGAAAGTAAAAAAAACCTCCTAGAAATATGGTAAAAACTAATATACCATAGAGGGACCAACTAGTGACAATCGTACAGATTGCAGCATCGCAGTTCTATAGTATAGGGGTTGTCTGTGTCTGACTCGAAGATTTTTATTTTTTTTTTCTTTAATGTAGATTGTGAGCCCTACATAGAGCTCACAATGTACATTTTTCCCTATCATTATGTCTTGGAATATGGGAAGAAAATCCATGCAAACACGGGGAGAACATACAAACTCCTTGCAGATAGTTTTATGCCCTTGGTGGGATTTGAACACCAGGACTCCAGCGCTGCAAGGCTGCAGTGCTAACCACTGAGCCACCGTATGGCCCCTGACTCAAAGATTTTCATGGGGCTGTAAATGTTTTTTTATTGTGGTGGTGATGTGCGTACAAACATCCTGTGGCTAACTTGTGTCAGCAGTCACAAGCCAATTGTATACTGGTCACCACTGAACCCGTGATCAGCCGCAGCAGAACAGAAATGGAACCTTGTAAGAAGCCATCATTGAAACATTGGCAGCAACGCTGTCATACTCAGGAAAGTTATCTAACCCTTACTGAGATGTATTCACACTTTCGATCATTACCAAATCCCTTAGGGACCTACTACATGTCAGACAAAGCCTTCATAAAAAGCTAGACTGCAGAATCCACAAAAAAATCTCCCACATAGCAGGCCATGGCAAAAAAAAAACACTGTGGGAAAAAACTGTGGCATTAACACATTGCAATTTTTCCTGCAGCGCTTTTCAGAGAAAGTCAGCAGAGGTTTCCTCTACAGACTTTCTGCTTACATTATACTTATAGGGAAACCGCTATCATTTCTGTAGGCAGGGCCGGCGTTGGGGGCGGGAAAACTGGGCAATTGCCCAGGGCCCCAGCACTTGCAGGGACCCCCGGCGATGGAATACTTTCCCTATTAATATAGGGAAAGTATATGTCACAAGGATAATATGTGCAGCTGCAGAGCAGCCAGCGCATGAGCTGAAGGTGTTGATCGAGGAAGCTCCACTCTGCTCAGGAGGCTTCCCCCTTCCCCACCCCCCTTCTCTGGCTGCCCTCTGCCCACCAATGAGAAGGGTGAGGAGAGCCTAGGAGGTGGGGCTTATCCCTATACAGAACATGGACCCTGCCAAGCTTCTGCCATTACTGCCTGCACACAGGAGAAGATGAGAGGTGCGAACAAAATGAAAGTAAAAAATTGCAGGTACATGCTGGTGTTACTACTGTATGCCTATAAATGTCAGGCATTTGGGGGGATTAATTGTCTGTTTCTGTAATAAATCATTGCACCTTTTTCATGCAAGTGTGTGCAACAGAATTTTCTTGCAATTGATGTGTGGTTGAAGGACCCTATATCTGCTAAGCACCACATCAGAGCGAACTTTGAGAGTGTGGTACCATTGTTTTTTCTTACCAGTGATAAAACTGCTGTCAAGAAAGGCAGTTTCACTTATATATGTATTCAAACTATCATGCCATGAGGAAGGGGCTAACAATGTCCTGAAACTGGTAGCCTTTGGAATGTAACCAGTCTACTCCATCAGTTATTTTGTAACTTTTTATGATGAAGCAAATAAAAGCTATATTTTATATTTACTCCTGAATCAATATGGATCCTTCCTGGTAGACGCTGGATTTTATCTCCTTCTCTATAGATCAATGCGTGCCTGCGTGCCTTAAGAGCTATCCAAAAAGTGTTAGGGTCTGTAAAATACATTGAGATTAAGAAAGTGACTATTTTTACACCTCTCACAAATCAGACACTATGAATTCTCACTAGGACTTTGCACCCCGGCCTGAACCACTAGAGCTTATGTTCTTGCAGCACCAATGAAGTTCCATATGTACGCTATATATTAAGGTATATGGCTTCTGATACTCTATTCCTCTGCATTCCTTGCACATACACCTGCCATTGTAATCTGCCTTTTTCACTGGGTCTCTGGACATCAACCACCAATTCATTCAACTTCATCTGAAGCCTCAGGATGAAGATTTAATTCAATGTTGCTTGCAAATAAATTACTATTCAGCCATGGGGCTTCTAAAAGTAGAAAGAAAGAATTGCAGATACTGTAGGCAGCCATGTAGAGCTTGTTTGCAAATCATTTCCTACAAGAAGACATAAGAAAAAAAGGACAATGTGAACCTTATGTTATTCTCAAGGTTCGGTCTGTAGGGAAGTGGCTGGACGATGTGTCCCGGAGCAGTCTATAGTAACCAATACTTAGGAAAGCACATTTTTAAGGGAAAACTGACAGATGCTGTGTATTGCTCCATCACTGTATGGTAGTATTATTCAGTTTCTATATGACACCATTACTTTTGTACTGTACAACCATATATTACTATACATTGACAGATCCATGTGTAGGTGATGGTGTGACTGCTTGGAGCTCAAGGTATATTGAGACACCCTAGTTGAAAGGATTTTGCCTAAAAAATTTCGCCATTTTTACTAAGATAGCATTATAGCCAGTGGCGTAACTAGGAATGGCGGGGCCCCGTGGCGAACTTTTGACATGGGCCCTCCCCGACCGACACGGAAGACATCGACTGACCCCCTCCTACGCATTCCTGCATGCTCTATTATGCCCTATAGTGGCCCCTTCACACAGTATTATCCCCCATAGTGGCCCCTGCACACAGTATTATCCCCCTTAGTGGCCCCTGCACACAGTATTATCCCCAATAGTGGCCCCTGCACACAGTA
This sequence comes from Leptodactylus fuscus, assembly GCF_031893055.1. NCBI lineage: Eukaryota > Metazoa > Chordata > Amphibia > Anura > Leptodactylidae > Leptodactylus > Leptodactylus fuscus. Next base: position 45,495,010 of record NC_134267.1, read on the forward strand.
TTATCCCCCATAGTGGCCCCTGCACACAGTAATATCCCCCATAGTGGCCCCTGCACACATTATTATCCCCCTTAGTGGCCCCTGCACACAGTATTATCCCCCATAGTGGCCCCTGCACACAGTAATATCCCCCATAGTGGCCCCTGCACACAGTATTATCCCCCTTAGTGGCCCCTGCACACAGTAATATCCCCCATAGTGGCCCCTGCACACAGTATTATCCCCCTTAGTGGTCCCTGCACACAGTATTATGTCCCATAGTGGCCCCTGCACACAGTAATATCCGCCATAGTGGCCCCTGCACACAGTAATATCCCCCATAGTGGCCCCTACACACAGTATTATCCCCCATAGTGGCTCCTGCACACAGTATTATGTCCCACTGTGGACACCCATAAACAATTATACTCTGGGGTCTTTTCTACTTCTTTTCTACTCACCTATCTCCCATCTCCTACGCTGTCGGCCTCCGAAGTAGTCCATCTTCAATAATGTCAGACGTCACATGACCCGGGACACAGGCCGGGAGCCTTAAGATGTCAGACAACTAGGTCAAAGTCTGCACAGATCGTGGAGAGGTAAGTAAAAGTGTTTTTTATGTTTCTTACCTCTCCTGGTCCGCCAATCATTATACTCGGGGGTCCGAAAAGCGGTAGCGGCTGTGACCGGGCCCCTAATGTCCCGGGCCCTATGGCAGCTGCCTCTGCTGCTATGGCGGTAGTTATGGCACTGATCATAGCCGACCTAATTATGAGTGTTTTTTTACCTACTGCAATATAAAATAGTATAAAAAAAAACTTCCTGAAAGACAGATTTCTTGTGCCATATTCTTTACATTATTATCTAGGAATTCCTTTCACCTTTTGTATTTCGCTCTTCTTTGAAATCATTTTAGTATTTCATTTCTAAAACAAGAGACGGAACAAAGAGACATTTCCCTTCTCACCAGAGTCGGACTCATTACAAGAAGATGCTTCATCAGTTCACTGACCTGCAAACTGATGTCAAGCATGGCTGTTATCAGAAAATCAATATTAACGTCATTTCGGCTCTTCAGATGTTATTTCTCGGGTTCTTTAAACTTTGTAAAGTCTGGAACATCATCAAATTTTCTTTATTGCTCTCGATTACCTGTATTTTTACAGTTTAGCTTGGACATATCTGATTTACGTCTTACTTCCATCATCAAAAAAAAAAAAAGACATCTTAGATTGTTGAGAAGGTGGTGAAAGACATGTCTTACGGTAGTGACCAGTCATCACCAAGTGCAGTGGTGAAAAGAGGAGATAGAACGGTCCTTATGACGGACCGCAGGGTTTCCTTTCACAGAAGGAAGACGTAACATGTTACACTTTGTCTTCCAGCTATAAACTGAATAACGCCAGAAGAAACTTTCCATCTTTTTTAATACTACAGTCAAAATAATACTGTTTTGTTCTGTGGGTCCACTTGGGGACCAAAAGAACGGAAACCTAATGCACTTAAAAAGCAGTTACCCATGGAAATCCGTGGACTCCATGGACTATATTGGGATCTGCCCAGTTTCTGCTCGAAAAATGAGTTTCGACACTCTTTATGCCTTATCTGAAGAGTAAAGGAGGAGTGTACTGATGTAAGGGTGGAGGTGCAATGTGTAACAGAATTACACCAAAATTCTGGCTCAAATTTCTGGTGCAAAGTAATACAACTAATAAGTCCTGTAAACTTAAACTACATCATCTACATGTGCACAAGATCTATCATCCAACGTTATACTTTGCAATAAATCTGGTGCATATTAAAACTGGCTAGTCTAAGTGTGCATTGAATTGTTTGGGCCCGTTCAATGAAAGGTAGAGAGTGAAGTAGGAGTCTGCAAAAAACCGCTTGATCATGACATAGATTCCATGACTGAATTAGCCCCTGATTATTCTCAGCCATTAGCCATGGGGTGCAGGCGGGGGGTTGGTCATTTCGTCTAAGCCTTATATGCGCTGAATAGGAAAGTAAATCTCTAAAATCTGAGGGAAAAACTTTAAAAAGTAAATAGCTGTGATTGCATTAATATACAGGAGGGCGATCTGCAGTTTTCTATTGGCATGCAGCTCCATCTATAGATCAGGGTGTTGGATGACCAGACCTTTTTTTTTTTTAGCAGGGCACAGTGAGCTTATTATTCCTTATTTTGTATAATATTAGCATTTTACATTTAATATAATTTACATTGATTCTTTTTATACCACGTCAACATAAGATACAGTGGACTTTTTGATCATCTATATCAGTAGGTTATTTATGGTAAGGTAAAGAAACAAGACATACAAGTCATACAACTCTATAGCTATAGTGATTGTCCAGCTTTCACCCTACTGAGCATGCTCAGACTTTTGGAGCCACTCACAAGTTGTGTCATTTCTCCCCTACTGAGCATGAGCGGTGAGGTCATGACCACCACCCCTATTGGGCGGGGTCTTCCCTTTAAATAATGTGAGCCGACGCCCACCCGGGCTCACACTTTGATTGAATTTTCCTAAGTCCACAGAAGCTTGTTTAATGACAGTAGTCTCAGGGATAGGCTCCAGTATTCAGGCAGGTTGCCAGATTAGGCCTCTGTGTGGGGTTTCTCTGCTTCTATCTGGGTGCTGTTAGGACCTGTAAACCCTGAACTGTCAGCTCTGCACCAGGGCTAGGAGCGGTAGAGACTGTTCCAGCCTGAGGAGTTGCAGCAGGTTTGGTCTCTGAACCTTATTTAGATGGTCAAACTTCATTGGTAACTCCTAGCTGTTTGCAGGAGCATGTTCAGACTTCCGTGGTGGCTTCTAGCTGTGTGCAGGAGCACCCCTAGCTGTGCAGGGGCAAGTGTGTTTGCTGACCTGGGGTGAGTGTTAACCCTTGGCAGCCTTGTTTGTTTCAGCAGTATTGGTTTACCTGACCAGTGAGCTTAACTAGCAGGGTTTAGTTGCACCCTGTTCACATTGAGTATCACACCACACCACTGTCACTGCAGTTTTTCACATTGAGTACTGCGCCGCACCTCGGCCAGTGTGTGTTGCACCCTGTTCACATTTAGTTCATACATACAGCCACCTACTGGGCCTGTGGACCTTGCTGCAGTGTCTTGCAGACTAGAGGTTCTGTTGTTTACATATATATATATATATATACACAGAACTGTAACAATAAGCTGTCAGTCACAAGAACGCAAAAGTTAAGCCTGACAGTGCCAATACAGAATGACAAGAGTCCGGGAGCAGGTAATCAGGATCGGACATGCCTCCTGCGCTGTACAATGAGCGCAGGAGTTCGAGCAGGTGAGGATATAACACTCCTATGCACATAGGAGCACAGTTCAGTTTAGGTCCTACCACTCACATAGATGGGACTCAGTCATGTGCAAGACTCCCTAGTTAGCACTAAGAGAATGGACATACCTCTCCAGGGGGCTTGTTTCATAGTGACTCTTGGTCTGTTCCAAATCAATCCCAGAAGGTTCAGCATTGAGGTGTATAATAATTGACTGAAGAGCTAAAATGACATACCGTACTTTACTTGTCATCTAATTTATAAAAAATGGCCCAAAACATAATGCTTTTCTAACAGGTTTTCTGTATGAACTCTTATTATTTTGACTAGTGTTTCTGTTTTTTGACTTTTATGATTGAAATTAATTTTCCATCATTATTAGCATCCTTTCGGAGATGAGCCTCTGAACATTTCTATTCAAACATTTTCAATTTCGTCCTGTCTCTTTATTTTAATCGGTTCTCTGTTTTAATTTGCTTTATTACTTTATTTTAATGAAAAGCACATTAGAATTGGAAATGCACCTTTGGGCTGCTGCATAGTACAAAATACCTATCAAATGGCTGTCATAAGAGGCAAGCCTCACTGCGTTCAACTCTCTGCTCGCACGTATGGTCTCGTAATAGTTTTATACTTGTGCAGAAATAATTACTTTATTAAAATGTAATTTAATTTGCCTTCAAATCCCTAATCTCATTCATCTGATGTCCTTTACATGCAAGTAATTCATTTAGGGACCGCACAGTTCACTTTGTTAATACAGCCATGTTTAATATGTATAATTTATGAACTAGGGGAAGGTGACGGATCACCGTAATAATAGAATAAGAGAAAAAAAATCAACATAAACGTCAACAAACATATTCAATGAATTAAAGATAAGAATTTTTGTGATATGGGTATTGTTTGTATACTTTAAGCAACCTTTTACAAGTAGGTGATATTAATCTTCATGGTGTATTGGTGTCAGACTTTTCTTGAGATTTTTCTCCTTTGTTTTGCCCTGCAGGTATGGAACTAAATCATAAAACGACACAGAAAATGAACTGTCATTCGGCGACTCCTTCTCATGTTTACCATTCTTATTAGGCTGATGGATTGGATGGTAGGCGCTGCAAACATTCAAACCACAAAAAAAGTGTCAAGGATGTCTCATTTCGGCTTCTACCTGTCAAGCTTTCATTTATTCCGCATTGTTTTTTCTAGAAAACCAATGGAGGTTGTAATAATAGGAGTCGGTAATAGAAAAAAAGTGAAGACGCTTTTGTTTTTCTATTGTTTAAAATGTAGTTGGGATTATATTGAACACATAGTTTGGGGAATATGATCCTATCTGCCTCCCCGGCTGTCAACATGTTAGAAATGATCTCAAAAAAAGGTTTTTATAATAGAACGCCAGGTGTTGTGACAATCGGTGTCTGCGCACGGCAGATAAAAGAACCGTAATCTCATCGTACACATAGCTTGACATGCAAAATTGTGTATGCCCCAGGTATGGTGGAATAGAAAACATTTATAGAAAGTTACGTTTCATGCAAATTTAGCAGCTGTACTCAGTAAGCAATTGGCATGCAAAAAAGGAAGAACCTTCAGAATCAATGAGATTCTGTTATTTATTAGTGCTGCAAGGAGTCTACAAGGACTGACAACGGAAGGGAAAGTATATTAATACAGTCAGATGTCTCTTTGCTAGTGATGATTAGTTAATAGCTCTTCAGCTTTTCATGTTTTTTTTTCTTACCCCTTCGTTCACACCTGCGTTTGGTAATCCATTTGGGGAGTCCGCATGGGGACCCCCCTGAACGGAATACCAAACGCATTGGCAAGTGGTGTGCAGTGAAAACACACGGACCCCTTAGACTATAATGGGGACCATGTGCTGCGCACACTAATCATGCGGACATGAAAGTAGATCACAATATACTTTTCTGTCTGCATGTTCCATGCGGACACTGTGCAGAGAGCACACGGATCCCTTTATAGTCTATGGGGTCCGTGTGCTTTCACTGCACAATGCGTTTGGTATTCCGTTCGGGGTGGTCCCCATGCGGACTCCCCAAATGGATTACCAAACGCAGATGTAAATGAGGGCTTAAAGGGAGGCCTAAGTATAAAAGTTTCCTGCTTAAGGACCTGTTCACATGGCATAATTTCACCCTGATTTTGAGGCAGTCTCCACCTTAAAATCGGGGCCAAATTCTGCCCCCGATCTGCCTCCCGTTGCTTTCAATGATTGAAGCAGAACACTACTCAATCTATCTGTGGATTCTGGTGGTTCAGCTGCGACCACTCAGTGGAAGTCACATTACTGTTCAGCAGTGAAAGCCATGGCAGAAACCTTCAGCTTTCTACTATGGGAGGTCGGAGGTGCAGAAATAGAAGAGGAATTTCAGGCAACGTCCATCCTAAATCCCTTATCCATTTTTGCGTGAACATATTCCAAAAGTGCCCATTTGTCAAAAAAATTATTGAAATTTTCTATTTTTAGCAAAATCGCCAACGGTCTTTTGTTTATAGGGTGCAACTGATGGTCAGGGAAAAAAAAGAGCAGGCACATTGAACTTTAACATGCCTAATCCTTTGTTCTCAAGAAAGATCATCTTCCACCATAGGTATCTAGCAGCAATTTATCCCCCTTTCCCTATTGTAAACACTTGCATACTTGGTCAAGCCAAGCATTGTAATGATAGTGCTCCATGCTGTCATACTACTACGTCCAGCAGACCCCTTCACCTCTCTTGGTTTCTCCACATGCAGCCTGTGGTTCTCCCAGTCAATTCCCGTGGCCTTCATATACATGCTTAGTTCTCTGCTCAGCGCCTGAACAACATATGTTCTTGGAGATCCAATTCCTGGGAGGGTTTTATGTTTGTGTTCCTGCTTAATCTTCCTTTAGTAACCTCGGCCTGATTTCTGACTCTCCTTCTGATGCTGTTCTTGATCCGCTGTTACCCTGTGTATGACCTGTTGGCTTTCCACAACTTTGCATCTCCTCTGTCTGCCCCCTGGCCTTTAGACTGAACTTAACCCTTAAGTACTATCATGGTTTCTATCATAATGATATGTCTATGGTGGTGGTGTATGATGGACACCATGATAGTACTTAAGGGTTAACCACTCTCTTGTCTGACCCTGTGGTGCTTTGTACATACATCTCTTGGACCCCTGGGTCAGCTGGCACCCACACCAGGACTACTCCTATACATAGTGACCTGGTGATCCCTTACAGTAAAGAAAAAATCCTTGTATAGGGGTTAAAGGGTGAAAACTAATAAACGACTTAGATAATGCCCTCAGAAGTAGCCCAAAGTAGGGCGTTAGGGCTAATGAATAGGAGTAGTATCCTGTATTAGGAGTCGTTTTAGTACTCACCAACTGGTCACTTTCACTGGTAGCGAGCTGCAAGGGCTATACTATGCCATCTAAGGCTTACATGTTACTCCAGGATACCATTAAACCTGTGGCACTTAGTATCTCATTTAGGAAGTGCAAACAGGCTTGTTAGCACTTTGGGTGTCCCTTTGAGCTACACGTTTCAATCCACAGGTGGATATATGAGTAGCTATATGGTGGGTGCATGTGTTGATGTAATTCGTCGCATGGCTGGTGGTTATTAAGTGGCCACACCAAATTCTGTACCAATTTCCTCTGTGTGAATGGACCCTTAGAGTATAGAATAGATGGGCTCAACACTATCATAGTCTATTAAAAGTGACAGATTCAGTACACAATCCTATGATAGTACCCATACTTAACAGTGTACACAGTACAACATTGTTTTTGATAGTCCATGGCACGTAGCGTCAAGAACAAATCTATAATAATGCCGCAATCATGCTATAATAATGAAAAGATCCTAATTCCTCTTTGGCGTTTTGGAACCTTTAACACGGATGTTGTCTTCGCTTCTGAATTGTTCACATTATAGAGGGTATAGTCCGACTGAAGCTTTTAACTATCAATATTAGGAATAATTAACCAGCAAGAGGATTATTTTTCTCAAACGGAAAGAATGGATCAAATCGGTTATAGAAACCCTTGTATTCTCCCTGTGCACAGTTTTGCCTCTTTATTTACTTATGCACACTGATATAATAAGAAAAGTTTTGGGTTAGTTTATCTCATGCTGAAACACCAGAACAAGTTCACATAAGCAGCTTAAAGCTTCAGTAGACAATGATACATTGTGTTCTTAAAATGATTGTAGCAAGTGCAAGAACTGAAGATAAGACGCCGCTCCCTCAGCAATATACATGTAACCAATTAAACTGCATTAACTTTACTCCCTTTCATATATGGAGAGAGATCAAACACATTCATTGATGCTCAGCTAAAATAAGGATAATGTTTTATACAAAGTTCTTATTAAAATGAGCCGTATATTACAATGATGCAAAGAATTATTCTAATTATCACTAAAAACGTGAATATATGGAAAAATATTTTAAAAAGGACAATTCAAGTAAATGTTGTGTAGAATGCAATTGTATATCTAATCATCAATATAATGATTCATGTTTCCATCTTTATATAGTATTCTTGTATATAATCTTTTTAGGTTTCTTGAGATGGGCTGCGACCCGACCCTTTGGCCGCACCTGCTGTACTGTCCTAACACCCCCCCCCCCCTCCCCACACACAGTATTATATGCCCAGAAGTGCCCCCCGACCTCCCCACAGCATTATAATGCCCAGCAACTGGCCGGGGCCCCTTTTTATTTACTATCTGTATAGCAGTCAGGGAACCAGGATTTCTCCAACCACCGTCGTAGTGGTACCGGGGGCCCAGCCATCTCCGTGGGCCTTGTACCTTGCCGAGCCCAGTCGCGCTCTCTGTGACTACGATCGTTACTCCCCTGTACATACGAGTAAACTACTGCACTTGGTATGTTTTATACCAGGATTAGGTCCCATGCACACAACCAAGTATGTGTCCGATGTGGAGCCCAATTTGCATGCACTCGGATTATACTTGGAGTGACATTTGAGTCCATTCCATTATATACTCACCTCTATGGGTGCTTTGGATACGGAGGAGGTATGACTTGCTCTATTTTCATCTATACAGACCATTGGACACTCCCTTGGAGGAGCATCGCACATGTCTCATCAAGGAGCGGCCACAGGAGCTTATTCTGAGCCACATCTAGATCTTCTTAGCCAGCAAGCTAATAACCTTCAAACAGCTACCTGCCATTAGGTTCCTCTTCCTTTTGGAGCAGGTCTTCTGTCTTGGCTTTATTCCCAGATTAGGTTACTGGGCTGGGAGATAATTTCCAAAATGTGGTGCTAGAACATGTTCCCCTTTTCTACCAAGGAGGGCTTATTTGCATATATTTTTTACAGTTAAAGTGGCAAATTCTTGTGTCCTGAGTTGGATAGGCAAAGATCATTATACGTTGTAGTATTTATCTAACTATTACTATTAATAGTAATGTCTGGTTGTATCACTTCCATTTTCTTCAATTTGATTTAAGTCTATAGAGAAGAAATAATGTGCTGCGCTCTCTATGGAGGGTAGAGAAATATCTTACTATACGTAGTAAAATCAGAAATAACTTATGTCTTTGTCTTCTCCTCTCTTCATAGACTTCTGTGTTAGCTGTAAGTCTAAGGGTAAGTTCACACGGCGATTTTGGTCCGGAACCTGAGGCGGAGGCTGCTTCAGGTTCCGGACCAAAAGCCGGGTAGCTGCGACTGAAAGCTGGTGCACTGCTCTGGCATCCAGCCGCACACTCCGCTCTGGATTAGGCCCAATGAATGGAAAGGAAATATCACATCATTAAGTGACTATTGGTTTTAGGGTGAATTCACACTGAGTAAACGCTAGCTTATTCTGAACGTAAAACACGTTCAGAATAAGCGGCGTCTAAAGCAGCTCCATTCATTTCTATGGGAGCGGGGATACGAGCGCTCCCCATAGAAATGAATGGGCTGCTTCTTTCACTCCGTGCAGTCCCATTGAAGTGAATGGGGAGTGCCGGCGTATACGGCAAGCTCTGCTCATGCCGGAGCGTACACGCCGGCACTCCCCATTCACTTCAATGGGACTGCACGGAGTGAAAGAAGCAGCCCATTCATTTCTATGGGGAGCGCTCGTATCCCCGCTCCCATAGAAATGAATGGAGCTGCTTTAGACGCCGCTTATTCTGAACGTGTTTTACGTTCAGAATAAGCTAGCGTTTACTCAGTGTGAATTCACCCTTAGGCTTAAAGGGGCTCTACCATTGGAAAAAGTCATTTTTAACTAGAGATGAGCGAGTAGTACTCGATCGAGTACTACGGTATTCGAAATACTCGTACTCGAGTACTCGCTTTCCATCAACGGAGTTATGTGAGGGCTTATTTTTTGTGGGAAAACTTGTATCGATGTTATTTTTTGTGTGGTTGTATTGATACTTTTTTATGGTATATTCAACTTGTATATTGGATTTTATTGCATGCTTTGAAGGTGGAATAAAAAAAACCTGCAATTTTGTTATTGATTTTTTCTTCTCTCCCTAGAGGGTCAACCAAGTACTAATTTTATTGCAGCATCAAATATATATTACTATATATATATATATATATATATATATATATATATATATATATAATTTATTTTTCATGCTTGTGAAAAAGGACATTTTTCCATTTTTGCTTGGATTTTTTTTTTACATTTATTTTTGTATTACTATCTTTCTATAGAACTTAAATGTAGAGTCCTCTTCTGATTCATAAAATGAACTGCTAGACTATTACAGTATATTATATTAACCAGAAATACACTGTCTACTAATAGACCTTGCATCTTGCAGAGCCTAATAGGCATCAGTGCTTGACAGACCCGGAGCCCAATATCAGGCCCTCCAGCTGCCATGTAAACCTCTTGCCACCCCAGAATTGTATTCCCCCTCTTCCTAAACCCTTATACGCTGCAACCATAATTCACCGGGGAACAATTTGTAACACAATTCCTGCTGAGTTTGATTTTTGAGCTGCTTTATAGTTAAGGCATGCTGGTTTCAAAACTGTAGTTAGTTTTCTTCTACCACATCAAGTTTTTTTCTCTTCACCTTATGAGAATGTGACCACTCTCCGTGGAATTGAGCATGGATCATAGGAAGCACTATTGTTGGTTGACACAAACCTTCTCCAATGGACGCCGGGTGAATGACACATAGGAGAACATCGACAGGTTTATATTTGTCTGGAGATTCAAAGGGAAAGGCTTCATAAGGTGATTAAAATGTGGTTATTATTGGTTATGCTGCAAATAAGATCCATAATAATATCAATAACACACCAATATGTATTAGGGAAGATAACCCTTAAATAAATGATTCCTTGCTTGCTTATTAACCCCTTACCACTATATAACACTTATATCCATCACAATACATTGCCCTCAGTGATAGATATATCCATCGAGAGATAAACCATTGATCCAGCTCTTCAGGAGTAAAATCTAGAAAATTAGAAAGTACTGTGAAGGGTATACAGCCAGTAAAGTATATACAACTTCAAGAGCATAGTTCCTAGTAACTTAACCTTCAACACCCGAGGTTGTATTAATTAGAGGAAGCAATGTTTGTATAATGTCGACCTTGGCACTGAAAGTTACATTGCGTGGAAGCTTAACGAACTTTAAATAGGCAACTTTACATAAATCAATAGAAACAAACAAATATGAGAATTTGGTAATTTAACATTTGCCTCTACAAAATGCTTTGGTCTTAACTTATAAGTCTCCTCATAAGGATAGAGCCCGAGGAATGCCATATAATAGTGATATACTGGTAATAGGTGACAGGTATGCTTTTAAAAAAAAAAATCCAAAAAAAAAAAAAAAAAAAAAAGATACCCAAGAAATCAGATGATTTTGCCAGGGAATATTTGCCTACCTAAAGACAATTGTGGCCAAGGCAAGTTGATGAAAATTGCTGTTAGTGAGCAGCTCTCGGGCTGGTAGAGGAGGATCTATTTAAAGGGAAAGGGTCACCAGGAAATGAGCTATTGTGTAAACCACATTTGTTAAGAATTTTTGGTGATGTTTTTAATTTTCCATGGTATTATCTGTAGTTAAAAAAAAATCCTAAAAATCTTGTAATTCAAACTCTTACCACTTAGTCTAAAATAGTTTACAGATGGGCCAAAGGCCATAGACACAATGATCTAGAGGAGCTCCTATTAACTTTTGTGGGAGAGTTTTCTAGGCAAGCTGAGAAGGAACTAGATAAGTTGTGAAATCACTTATTTTGGTGGATTCTGTGTATTATCAACATATACATAATAGTGGTGATTATCAATGCAATGATAAGTGAGGAGGCTGCTGCAAATAAATCTCCAACAGAAAACAGGAAGTCTCGGCATATTATTTGGCTTATTGGCCAGAGTCAAAACTGCAGGAGTTTTTTGAACTATAGTTAAAGGGATTCTATCATTAGAATCTTGTTTTAAGTTAAACTGATGTAAGAATAGCCTTAAGAAAGGCTATTCCCCCCTACTTTTAGATGTCTTCTCTGTGCCACCATTCCTTAGATATCCCGGTTTTCATCTATTTGCTAATTTGTTTTCTTGCAGCACTGGGGGTGTCCCCTGTACTGCGAGAAAACTATCCAGTGCTATCTTCTTCTTGTTCACGGCCTCCGCCTCTTCTTTCCCATTCGGCCACAGGAAAATGGTGACGGACATGTGCAGTCGGTCCTTGTTGAAGAGAACGTGGTGGGACAAGGAAGAAGAGGTGGAGGAGGCCGTGAACAAGAAGAAGGCAGTGCTGGATAGGTTTCTCACAGCACTGGGGACACCCCCAGTGCTGTTTGAGCACTGAGGACCGCCCCTAGTGCTGCAAGAAAACTAATTAACATATGGACGAAAACCGGGATATCTAAGGAACGGCGGCGCAGAGAAGACATTTAAAGGTAGGGGAAGAATAGCCTTTCTTAAGGTTATTCCTATGTGGGTTTGGCTTAAAACGGGATTCTAATGCTAGAATCCTTTTAATAAAACTGAAAACTTGTAAAAACCTCACCAAAATGTTTTAATAATATGTTTAACATACAACTAAATTACATAATAGGTCATTTTTTCTCGACAGATCCCCTATAATTACTTAGTTTTATTGGATAAATGGCCAAAGTTTAACACAATATGTTAAAAATAAGAACAATTTGAGTTAAACAATTGCTAATATTCCGATAATAGCGCCTATTTAAATATTTTAAAGCAAATGTTACAGTCAATTACTCTTTTAATCATATGCGTATTCTTATATGAGATACTTAAACCTTCACAACTCTAATTTTCTAGAAAAAAAAAAGGAAATTATGCTTTAACTTAGAAATGTAAAAGTTGAACAGAGGAGACGTTTAATGTCAATGGCTGATCATTGAGGTTGGTACATTCGAGCCTTTGCGTTACTACTCGGATAGGTCACCGTATAAATATTAAAAATGCAAATCGAGGATGATTTCATAAACAGCTATTACTGGATTATTTACCTCCGAGATTCCACGTGAAGGTGAAGGAGGATGATCGTCTTCATTGACATTGTGCAAGGGGAATTGTAGAAAAAAAAAAAGCTTGTTCAAATTTAATAGAAACATTTCCTTAATATATTTTTCTCCCATCCCAAGTAACCAGAGACCGGAATTCAAGGGAGAAAACATTCTTCAAGATGATTATATTTCTGCAGGTTCTTGCTCCGCCAAAGCACTATGGAATTTGATGTATTATAAATGAAAATAACACATTCTGACTGTGTACTTAGGGATTTGAGGTATATTGAGGGAGGACGACTTACCCTTTTCCAAACATTTGACCGTCTTTTATAACAAAAGGTTGTGCGATACTGTATACATTGTACGCTGTACGCCTCGAAATGACGGAATCACTCTTGTGTTAAAAAGGCAGTTTATTGAGTATACAACAGACTGGTGTTCAGTATGTTGCCACAGCAGGTGGTATATTGGATATCAGCACGTATTATCACAAAGTGTGAAAGAACAAAGAACCATATATATATACATATATATCTGGAGCATTGTCATACTTATCTGCACACAGAAATGATGTGTACAATATCATAGTCATGAAAGGTTTTACAAGGGAGCAGAAGAAAAGAAAAAAAAACATGTTCCAAATATCTACCCCTGCACTCTGCTCCCTTCCTATATCCATATGACCACTGCGGCTACCATGAAACTACTGGATGTCTAGAGCTAGCGCTAAAGGCTGATGGGGCTGAGGTAGAAAGGTGAACATGGCTTCCACTTTTTTTGTTCTCGTTCTATCCTATAAAGTCTATTGGACCATCGTCTTGCCCAAGAAAAAGTACAGTTCACCATGTCTTAAAGGTTTATACCCTCCCCCATCCCAATCTTTTTCTCAAAAAAATATAGACCTCTCTTTTGCAGTTAAAAAAATATTCTGATCTTATGGTATATTGTGCTAGAGAGAAAGCAGAGTTTTGTGTAAGACGTCAACTTTTACCGAATTAAAATTCCTGCTTTGGCCATAGGTGCGTGACCTATTACTATAAGGGTTCTCTTTCCAAAATATGCAGTAAGATAAGACAATTCATAAAGGGAAAATGTATAAATATAGTGACTTTCCTTCATTTTAGTCATCTCTTTCGTTTTTTTATCAAACAATGCCAACGATAGCCCGACCTAGAAAGAGGTCTCCAAGTTATTTTATAGCAAAATTCTATTTACACAAAATATGGGTTCTCCATATTCCAAAGCAAAGTCAATTTGGCATTTTAGGTTAATTAGAGTAATTTTTTTTAATTACCCCACAGTGAATCATTCCTTCATTTCAGTGGCATTAAACAGATGTCCCTTCCCTAAAATGATGAACAAGACTATTAATATCGTTCTTAGACAAAAGTAAAGTTATATCCTTGTGTTCATGAACATGAGGATTCGCAAGGCTGAACGGAGCACATTTATAGAACGTCACATTCTATTACAGTAGAAAATGGGGCAAGTGGACAAGGTTGTGCCAAACTTATAAATGATGGCGTATCTTGTGTATGTCATTCTAGGTTTTAGTGAGCACGTTCCGACATACACTGTAACACGTGACTATGTGAACTCACATCTGTGCACATCCGGTAAAAGGACAATGGTTTAAATGGTCACCTATCCTGACACATAATGGTCTTTTAATATTATTGCTGTATGGAACTACGGTGTTACATTTTAGGAATTAATTATAGGTCAACGTTAAAGGTTATGGACACCCTTGACATAGAAAAACAGGTTTACATATGATAGTGGTTACATTGCTCTAAATTCAGGCTGAAATCCTCATTCTCTTATATTCAGACCACTGAAAATTCAGTTTCAAGCCTACTCTTAGTTTCAGATTTTCTCCATGTGAGCATGTCCCTTTCAGTAATACAGTACAGGAGAATCCATGAGACTCCGGCCTGCACTAGATTTTGTGCGTCAGCGCCTGTACTACTTTCTCCTTATAAATCTATCAGAAGTCTCTTCGCTCTTGTGCTGACAGACACTCATATTAAGGTGTGTGATTCTCCTGTCCCTTGCAGACTGCTGTATCTGTACTCTGGTACACAGATGTGAGGTTTTACCCTCTCCCCCACAGATTGTATGCATACTCCTTCTTATCATACAACTTGCGTATGCTTCCTTTACTGAAGACTCTGTTTTCTCCACTTTCTGCTCTGCCATATATACTCTGAGAGATGGGGCGAAGGAGAGCAGAGAGAGACAGAAGCAACAGAACAGCCAGCTATGTATTGTTGTTGTACAGACCCTACAGCATTAAAGTGGTACATTGTTAATATATAATGTTTAGAAATTTTGCCCTTAGGAAGCAATGACAATAAAAAAAAAATCAGTTCCAAGGTGTCCATATCCTTTAAACTACTGCTAGAAAAAACACTCTATATATCTGTCCTATTGGGAACTACTAAGTGGAAATTACAACACAGCTTTAATACACGGTTCTCAAAAACAGAAGATTTCTAAGTATCTCCATGAAACTTCTCACTGGAGGCCTGGTACCCTATCAAGGTGTACCTATGATAAACTGAAGTGCTCGTGGACTTGAATGAAGAGGTCTTGAAGATTAGTGAATAAGTCACCAAAGCCTGAGCAAATCTCTAGCAGGAAAGGAGCCTGGTCAAAGCTTCACAATATTCCAGATTGTGCAATACATTGTAAGTCTAACGCAGAGCAGAATAGACTTCAAAGGTTTTGGGCATGTGCATTATAATAAAGCCTAGTACACACCATTGCACAAAAACCCTTCTTAATGCTTAACTATAAGGTAAAACTATAGGTAGGAGGGGCACAAGATGGAAATATTGCACTGCTAGCTTTAATTAGGCATATTATGTGATTAACTAAAATGTAGAGGCGAACAGACCTCCACAAAATGGATCTATCATGAGAAAATACATCTCATGACTCCGCTCTGAAATATGCTCGGAGCACATGCTAATTTTCTAAACTTGGCATGAACTGTTCCATAGAGTTTGATTAGTGTCAAAATTAATTAACTATAGACTAAAGCTTATAGAAAGTTGGCACCAAATCTGCATTCGGCTGGATCAGTACACCCTCCCTGTTGTAACACAGCCTACTGTTAGAATAAATATAGCTCCAGTGACTTTATCTCAGTCTGTAGTCTATTGCATTTCATTTCTGATCAACATCAATAATCATCAAGTTGCATTTTACTTAGTTATAACAAGCACAAACATTAGTGGCTAATACCAAGTGGTATACATATAATTGGGGTTGTTTTTTGCACCCTATGGGGGGTTGCAAAGCATATTTGTGGTTATATGTAATATGTGCAAGAGACCTCAGCAAGGACACAATGGCCCAGTAGAGAACCGGAGGATGCTCCGCCGGGCCTAGGCAATGACACTATATTGTGTCTCAAATGTCCAGTATACGACAATGTCATTTGGAGCTGACTACAAGAGCCTTGTTGTTTCGGGCAGATTCACATTTACCTACAGGACCTTATGGATGTTATATCCTATGAGTGCAATGATAAAAAACAGAGGATATGCACATGCCTTGTATAGATGTAGGGTGGGCTTAAGAAAACCCAGTCTGACAATAGATGAGCCCAACTACACCTATGAAGTGTATAAAGGTTTCAGATGTAACGTCTCACCATAGCCTGCAGTTCTAAGGATCTTATAACACAGGAGAAAACTGAAATGTTGGCAAGTCAATACATTGCTGATTTCTAGGCGGTACAATGGACGTGACCATTCAGCTGAGCTGCCACATGTATATAGGGAATGTGCAGTGTATCCATTACACTACAAACTGGGTCATTTACACCTTTATATATATGTATAAAAAAAGACACATCATAGAAATCCAAAAACCTCCCTTTGCCTTGTCGTAACATTGTTTATACGTATTTATACAAATAACATATGTATACCTAAATACCAAATACTCCACAGATCAGTAATTTACATTTGCATAGAAAGAGAAGAAATATAGAGGGCAGACAGTATGTAAAAGCACATCTTCATCTTTGGGTATTCAGTGTCATACGCCTTCAGTAGAACAAATAGAATTCTCTCCACTTCTGGGCAAATCTTCAAGAACAGATTGACTTGTAAGAAGGGATTCTGTGTCAAAATACAGATGTTCTCATGGATGGTTCATTCACATTGCCTGTATGGAACAAAAAAATGTATCAAAGCTTGTGGTATATATAGGGCAATGTTCAAGCAGCGCCAATACCAAAGCTGAATGCAACAGCAGTGTTTAAAAGATCCCTTTAAGAAACCGAGAGGGTGGGATTAGGGGCAGATTTACTACAGAGAGGGTGGGATTAGGGGCAGATTTACTACAGAGAGGGTGGGATTAGGGGCAGATTTACTTACACTTGGAACCTATGAAACTGCAAAAGGGCCTATTAGATTGCATGTAAGAGATTAATTGATTAACTCCTGAATTACAGGACACAATTACTGATGGATTGTGAAGGGTGCGATATGATGAGCTGTTGAGGAGGGAGCAAGGGGCCCATATACCCCCATGAGAGTCTACAGCATTCATCCATTAATGTTTCACTGCTTATTTTGTAGCGGGACCCTCATGATATTTAGAATTGAGAGGTCAAAGCGCTAGTTACATGGAGTCTACCTGCATTGTGTGACCATTTCTTTATGTTAAAGAGCAATTTGGCTGCTGAAAAAATACAATTTTTATTCCATATGCAAATAGACTGTGTGGTGCACTTGGGGCGGGTCCTCACCTGACGCAGCACCAAACAGATAAATGGTTTAAATGGGTTACAAGCAGTTTTAGTGATGGTAGATTCCCTTTAAGAATCAGCATAGCATCCAATTGCCTACAATGCTATACACTACAGTACAATGCAGGCCTATCTATCAAAGTAAGGCTGTATTACAATTCTCTGCATAGCAAACAGTCATCAGGAGATATACAAAGGAAGGGCCCAGATAACACTATAACCATTTTGTTATGGCTTATCCTAAATGTTTTCTGTATAAAACCCAGAATTAGAGGTGTAGGAGTCTACCACCTACCTATAATACTGACATGTTCTCATGTGCGTTCTGAGTCTTGTCTGGTACCAAGTACAGGGGCAACTGCTGCTTGTGTATCCCCTATAGCTATGTGTCTGTCTGACATGGTTTTCTAGACATAAGTGCTCCTACTAGCAATGAAGATCATACAACTGTGTGCACTCTGACATGCTCAGGCCTTGTACACATATGCGTCGGTAATCCGTTTGGAGGGAGAATGCATGGGGACCCCCCCCCCCCCCCCCGAACGGATGTGCAATGAAAGTACAAAGACCCCATAGACTATAATGGGGTCCGGGTGTTTTCTGAACGGTCTCCGCATGGAACATGTGAATAGAAAAGTAGTTCACAATCTACATTTTTGCCCTTATGACTCGTGCGGTGACTGTACAGAAAGCACACAACCCCATTATAGTCTATGGGGTCTGTGTGCTTTCACTGCATACCATTTGCCAACGTGTTCTCTAGTCCGTTTGGGGGGAGGGGGGAAGGGGGTCCCCATGCGGACTCCCAACACAGATGTGAATGAGGCTTCAGCCATCCTCAATAACAATTGCTTTCTTTTCCGCTGTCCTAGGGTTTGTAGCTAAAGTATGTTACATAGGGATACTGATTTATGAAACTGTGTATTATAATACATTTTCATCACACAGCATTGTCTTGACTCAATATCTGTTTGATAAACAGACAATATTTTGTTCTATAAGCCTTTTATTGTATAGTACCGTAAGTAAATTGGAAAAAAAAAAAAATTGTACCTGCTGTCTTCCAGAAACACTCGCTGCAAATAATAAAAGAAAAATCCATTAGTGTTCAGCGATAAAACAAAGCATTAAAGATCAAGCTTGGTGTAAACAACCGGCTTGGCGGCTTTGAGAGGAGAAGAGGAGCGCAGAGCGCCGCGGTTTACTCCTAAGTGCGCTGATGAAGCGAGCGGCACATAATTCTCCAATTACAGACTTATTTCTGCACACAGAGTCCAACAATACAGACAATCCCATAATGCAAGCGACTTCACAGGAGGAAAATATATATTGCATTTGGTGAGGGTAAACTTGACATTTGCTCAGGACCAATCCCGGCTCGGAGCTAAACTAGAAGATCCTCTTAAGCCCCTATAGGTCCCCTACAACAGAGCATAACCTTTCAGATGATTAAATGTGCATGGCGTGCAAAGCATTCCCAGTATATCATAGTACAGACAGGCACAAGGATTTACAATGAGTAATAAAATGAGTAATATTCAAATGAATCTCCTCTAATCGAAGATGAAGTAACCTTTAGATAAAAGATGCAACATAAACTCCTCTAAGACAACTGTCTATACTGATAGAGAGTCAATCAGCGTAATAATGTGCAGAAATATACAGTATTGTAATGTTACAGTCCACATGGCACACAGCATTAGACAAGACGCTGGGTATATTTGAGATTGTAAGGGACGCCTCTCCCATTGTACAAATTAGTCGCTAAGTTTTGTAATTCCTGATAGGGAAATCAATACGTTCATGTATATTCCCTATATGTGTATACATTCTGTCAATAATACTTAAGCTGGTAACATGCCTCTTCAGGTCAGCTTGACCCATATTCCATATTAATCAGAATATTTGCAGACATAATGCCGCACCCCATAATAAACAGAGTAATAAAGTGGCTGGAATAAAGTGATAAGATGGTTATTAAAATAGTTTAAGATGAGACTAATGGAAAAACCAATGTCAAAATAGACTTTGTTATGCCACGCGGTAAGGTGACTAAAACATACACTACGTAATGCGCACTGAGTTACCCTCATCATCAGATGTCAGAACAGTTAGAATATTCATGATTAGGGGCGGGATATTCTTGTAATACTCATGTATAGAAATTGCTGAATCCTAACGGTTAATGATTACTCAGTGACACAACCATACACGCCTACCGAGTTAATGATTACTCTATAATACACCCTGTATGTACGCCCACTTCTTTGGGTATAAGAAGAGATGATTTGTTCAATAAACTTTATGCTTTAGCTCAGATTCATCTTGTTTCTGTGTCATTGCATCACTGACGCTCCGGAGTGTGACGTAATTTGGAATCCATCCAATATACCTATTGGTCTGACTTGAGGACCACCCTGACATTCCTATGTAAGGAAAATCACGGCCGCAAACTAGCGCGGCGCATACGATCCCCGCTCCCATTGAAATCAATGGGAGCATGAACGGCCCGCAAAAGGTCACGCGGCGTAGACGTGCCACATCACGCGGCACGTTACACCGTGTGAACCCTCCCTTAGGCCAAGTTCACATCTGTACCAGCTTGCCTGTTCGGCTCTGTCATTAGACCTACAAAATCACCATTCCTTTTGCACATGAAATAATAATTCTGGAACATATTTTTCTTAGGGGGCATTCACATTACCATTGGTGTCCGCTCAGCAGTGTCCGTGGCTATTGTCTGTACAAGATTTTACCAATGGACACTAGCTGGTCCGTTTGCAATTTCCATTCATTTCAATGGGATTTTAGCTTGTGTCCTTTAGTGTCCGTTTACAACCATGTCCGTTTTTTTCAAGCGGACAAGAAAACCTTACATGCAGGACTTTTCTGTCTGTTTGAGAAAATGGACAGCAAGTGTCTTCTTTTTTTTTTTTTTTTTTTTTTTTTTAACTTTGAGGTCTATGGGCGACGGACATATAATGGACAGTAACTGAGAGCCATCATTTACTGTCCGTTATGATAGGTGTCCGTTTTTTTTTTGTTTTTTTTTTAAATGGACACCTTCTGAGCGGACACCAACGGTAATGTGAACCCTACCTTAGAACTCCAATCCTATGTTACTCCTCCTAGATATTATGATTAAACCGACAACTGGTCGGTGCCATTACAGGTGTTAATGGAGTGTGTTCCTACACAGTCTAGTGTCAGCAGTGACTGGGCCATGACAGAGAGTATACGGAAAAACCCCAAATGATATATTTCTAGATGCTATAACATAGAAATGCCATAACACAGAGTTCTAAGCAAAAATGATCCAAACTTGCTGTCAGGAGAGGTGACAGCGTCTCTTTAAACCGCACTTTCATGATGCACAAAGGAAATGGCTGAATAATACATTTATCTTCAGTGACTCTATACTTAACCATGGTTGCATAAACGTTTTCCTCTATAAAATCTTTACTAACTTTTATTCCACTATGAACTAGCGAAACAGTCACAGACAATATCTTTGCTTTAATATGTAAATGTCCCTGCCCATAGAGTGTTCACATAAGTACTAGTTTTCCCCCTGGGTGGACATGCTCGAGATAAGTAACATATAAAGACATTACGGTTTTGCGATATTGTATCACAAAGCGTTATCTTCTATATGTATCTACCTGAGGACACCACTTGGCTGCTTTGTGAATTGCAGTTTTTCAAGGTTTCTGTTAGCATGTGATGATACGGTGTTAAATTGGCTTCAATTAAAATTGGAGTCCTTCAGGGCCACATTGACCACAGCACAAATAGTGTACCCGCAGCTGACCCTACAAAACTGCAGCCCTGCCAGCCTTCCTGGATCCAGTGGGCCAATCCTGTACTGCCATTCCAGACACCATGTCCTGAGGGAACTCTATTTACTTCCTCAGGACACAATTGAATCCAATGGAAGAAGTCATATTCCTGCTCACCATTTGGGATGAGACTAGTACTGTTTGCTGCAGAGAGCCATGATAAGTGCAAAGCTGAAGAGTTGGAGTCAGCAGACATTTGTAAGGCATGACTATAGGAGGGTCATAAGAAGCCATTATATAGTGTAGGGCAGAATGAGCGACAACATACTATATGGGGAATTATGGAGTCATACTGGGTGGGGGACATTGGCGGAATATTATACTATGTGGAGGCCACTGTGGGGACATTATACTATGAAGGATTACTGAGGGGTATTATACAATGTGGAGGCCATTATATAGTAGATAACAGCTGTATTTTCACTTAGCCTTACATCCCTTGTGAGAAGGTGACAGGCAGAGTGCTGGAGTCCAGGTATATCAGCCCCAGATTTCTGACGTATCTGTGGTCCAGGGTGGATCTGGAGTAGGCCTCAGCCCAGGTGTAGATCCTTGGCTCATTATTGGGCCAGAAAAGGCTTCATTCCAGTGCAGATCCATGGGGTGAAAGGAGGTGTCTGGTTCTGTCCTGTAACCCTGAGTCCGGTGAGACAATATTGCATGTTTTGTTCATGTGGCTGGAAATAAGCCACAAGTATAGTTAGGTTATCAGTTCTGCTTAGTTAGTTGCTCAGACGAGCAGGTTTTTTATTTTGTTTTTGCCTGAAGTTAAGGCTGTATTTAGCTTTGTTCATTTTATCCCTGAAGTAAAGGTTTATTGATTTTCCAGTTTTTTCTAAATAAACCAGTTTGCTGCATATTTTGTGTCCCTGTCTTGACTGTTTGGGTCTGCACCACTGCTTCTACCAAGCTAACTTCCCCACATCCTATACATCCAATATCCAATACTGTAATCTTTCTAAGATATATGGATTCCACAAGTGTCTTTATACCAAGTTTCCATACCAGTTGGGTTTTGTCTGTACAAAGCAAGAGACGCCCCGGCTGTAAATATCTGTGTCAAAAATGCCAACTCAAGTCGTGTGTAACCCCAATACAAAGGAATCAATTTGTGCGTCTGTGTCTACGAAGTCAATAGTTTTACAGAGCTGAAAGAGAATCTAAAAGTGAAATTCAAATGTTAAAAGCCTGTTGTGAAAAGTAAAGTCCTTTATCTGCCGAGCCACTCATCCATTAAATAATATAAGCAGATTTATATTCACTGAAACAGGTAGGCACATTGTGTTGCCCTCTAACGTCTCTCAAGAGGAAGCCTGCCAGCCTGCATGGCACTGGATAAATGAGAAGAAAATTCTGTATTTGTGTCAGTGCGTTTGTTTTTCGACTCCTATTGGATAAATAGTATTCAATGTGTAGCAGATCTCTATCTCATTCTCTTTACCCCAGTGACCTGTGCACAATTCTGATATGTGAAGTCTATGAAAAAAAGTCATATATCCTGTCAGGAGAGACAATAGATACAGACAGTTGTCTCAAGGCAAACACAATATTGTCTAATATAACGTAATCTATGACAACACATCACCTCAAAAGTTAGCTCTTCATTTAGTCTTTGAAGCAGCCAGCCACATTTATCAAATGTAATATTCATATGCATTATGTATTTTTTAATAAACACACTGATGCTCGGTATATTATTCTTGCCTCTATTATTATAGAGAAATTTCAGAGCATAAACCTGCCTTGTCATTTTGACTCTGGAGATATGATATTATCGAGCTTCATTTTTCAATGTCACGGCTGTCAGAGCTTTTTTTTACAGCTTTTCAAACTGCGCTTAAAACTGTTTTTAGTCCTTTATGGTTTGTTAGTTTGTTGGAGAAAGTTGGGAAGGAGACTTGGGAGCATGAGATGACTTTTTAGTGTCTCTGAATTCACTTGATGGTACTTCAGTACGAACACAATTCTTTTTTTTTTGCAGTTTCTCCTTCATATACCTTCTATGCTTTATTTAACTACTTAAGGATAAGCAGCAAAAATACCGATGTATAAAATGTACGGCGCATGGTCTAGTACACGGACCATTGCCACCATTGGTCTCACTATCACTAGGTACATTTGTGCTATAGTGTAGAATAACTGGTCTTCACAAAGTCAGATAAGCTCAGTCTGTGACTAATATTGCAACAGGAGACTGTGGTCGTATATAAGTGGGGTACCATTGGATAATATCATTACAGTGTGGACTCATCACAGAAAATAATGACTACAACCTTATTCACAGCCCTTTTTGGGTTGTCTATGGGTCTATTCACATTCCCTTTTTTCGAAGGACCATTTTGACATGTTCTATCTGTCTCCATTTTGACAGATTATGGGGATAACGTCCATCCTTAGGGAGAGACCACCTTTTCAGGTGTGTGGAGACTTATACAGCCATAGTTGCTCCACTGCAAGGGAACATGGGAAGAATATGCAAATCTGTCTCCCAAGACGTAAACAGGAAGACAGTGCCTCTGTTATGCTGCCCTCTATGGGAAGCACCCTGAACATCATGCCTGACACTTCCCAGAAGTCTTTACTGCATAATACGGGGTTATAATATAGTTGATTTGGTTATAACCTCGCATTATGCAGTAAAGACTTCTGGGAAAGTCGGGCATGATGTTCAGGGTGCTTCCCATAGAGGGCGGCATAACAGAGGCACTGTCTTCCTGTTTACATCTTGGGAGACAGATTTGCATATTCTTCCCATGTTTCATTTTGACAAACATAGATAGAGCCAAGGGAATAGACCCAATAGCCTATGTGTCTGGTCTGATTTTATATTTTTGCACCTACATTAAAACTGGCCGGACCACGGGTTAATGATCTGAATTAATAGCACAGCATAGATCTACAATCGTGTTACTATAGTTCAGGCGATTGTATCTGAAGCTGGGTCATCATGCATACCCATATATGGCCCTATTCACATCTGCGTTGGGGTTTCTGTTCGGAAACCTATCTGTACAAAAAGCGGTTACCTAAGGAAAGCCGCGGACCCCATAGACTATAATGGGATCCGTGTGATTTCTGCTTCGTTTCCATACAAAAAATGCTGAGAGAAAACTGCTGCTTGCAGGACTTTTCTCTCCACATACAGTCCTATGAAAAAGTTTGGGCACCCCTATTAATCTTAATCATTTTTTGTTCTAAATATTTTGGTGTTTGCAACAGCCATTTCAGTTTGATATATCTAATAACTGATGGACACAGTAATATTTCAGGATTGAAATGAGGTTTATTGTACTAACAGAAAATGTGCAATATGCATTAAACCAAAATTTGACCGGTGCAAAAGTATGGGCACCCTTATCATTTTATTGATTTGAATTCCCCTAACTACTTTTTACTGACTTACTGAAGCACAAAATTGGTTTTGTAACCTCAGTGAGCTTTGAACTTCATAACCAGATGTATCCAATCATAAGAAATTTATTTAAGGTGGCCAATTGCAAGTTGATCTCCTATTTGAATCTCCTCTGAAGAGTGGCATCATGGGCTACTCAAAACAACTCTCAAATGATCTGAAAACAAAGATTGTTCAACATAGTTGTTCAGGGGAAGGATACAAAAAGTTGTCTCAGAGATTTAACCTGTCAGTTTCCACTGTGAGGAACATAGTAAGGAAATGGAAGACCACAGGGACAGTTCTTGTTAAGCCCAGAAGTGGCAGGCCAAGAAAAATATCAGAAAGGCAGAGAAGAAGAATGGTGAGAACAGTCAAGGACAATCCACAGACCACCTCCAAAGAGCTGCAGCATCATCTTGCTGCAGATGGTGTCACTGTGCATCGGTCAACTATACAGAGCACTTTGCACAAATAGAAGCTGTATGGGAGAGTGATGAGAAAGAAGCCGTTTCTGCACGTACGCCACAAATAGAGTTGCCTGAGGTATGAAAAAGCACATTTGGACAAGGCAGCTTCATTTTGGAAACAAAATTGTTTGGTTATAAAAAAAGGCGTTATGCATGGCGTCCAAAAAGAAACAGCATTCCAAGAAAAACACATGCTACCCACTGTAAAATTTGGTGGAGGTTCCATCATGCTTTGGGGCTGTGTGGCCAATGCCGGCATCGGGAATCTTGTTAAAGTTGAGAGTCGCATGGATTCCACTCAGTATCAGCAGATTCTTGAGAATAATGTTCAAGAATCAGTGACGAAGTTGAAGTTACGCCGGGGATGGATATTTCAGCAAGACAATGATCCAAAACACCGCTCCAAATCCTCAGGCATTCATGCAGAGGAACAATTACAATGTTCTGGAATGGCCAATCCCAGTCCCCAGACCTGAATATCATTGAACATCTGTGGGATGATTTGAAGCGGGCTGTCCATGCTCGGCGACCATCTAACTTAACTGAACTTGAATTGTTTGTCCAAAATACCTTCATCCAGGATCCAGGAACTGATTAAAAGCTACAGGAAGCGACTAGAGGCTGTTATCTTTGCAAAAGGAGGATCTACTAAATATTAATGTCACTTTTCTGTTGAGGTGCCCATACTTTTGCACCGGTCAAATTTTGGTTTAATGCATATTGTACATTTTCTGTTAGTACAATAAACCTCATTTCAATCCTGAAATATTACTGTGTCCATCAGTTATTAGATATATCAAACTGAAATGGCTGTTATAAACACCAAAATATTTAGAACTAAAAATGATTAAGATTAATAGGGGTGCCCAAACTTTTTCATAGGACTGTATTTCATGCAGGTAGGTGAATGGAATGGCCAGAATACAGATGTGAACTGGGCTGTACACTCATGTGAAACAGGGTGCAAACAAAGTGAAGACATCATGAGAATATGACATACTGTTTAACCCTATTTGTATATGTAGAATATTTTTTAAGACTTTTTTTTTTTTTTTTTAAAGTATCCATGTCAATATCTCAAAATCTTTTTTTTTAATTCTACAATCCTGCAGTTTTCACTGTGGCCACTAAACCTAATAATAGGTTCTTTAAAAGATTTCTTTGCAGCAGTCACTTCAATATCAGCACAGGTTGGAATAAAATAAAAATCAACTTCATGTACAGTGGACAACATACAGGCCACCACTCACCATACATGATAGACACAGGCTATGTATTCCCTTACACACAATTATGACCACTACTCATACCACAAAATTATCCTATGTGTCTTTGGTCCATGTGGCTGCTGTAAAGCATATCTCTTAATGCTGTTAACCTTGATGGCTGACTCCCATATACATGTGCAGAAAATACAATTACAAAAATTTACAAACCGGAAAGTAAAACCGATTAGAAAATAGTCATATGTTTCACTATCTGGTTTTACTTAGTAAAAAACCCCAAAAACGAATTATATATTCTCTATAAACTACAAGCAAAACCATCAGATGATACTAGAATAGTAGATATTAGATTCTGTCAAATCTCAGAATATATGAACGGCTGGCTTGACATTTCCTCCCTCCGATTCCAGCAGTTACAATAGGAATGCAATAGTAAAAAAAGGATTTTCTCCCTAATGTTCCACCTGATACACATGAAATATCAGTCAGACTTACAGCTGCTGAGCGGAAATGTGCTGTTTATTTGCTCCATCACATCTGTTAGGTCTGTGCTGGTGTTGTGCGGTGGGGACAACACGTCATCTGTGGATACATTAATCAAAGTAATAGAAGTCAGAAATGAAATGTAAAAACCCTTTAAAGTGAAGTCTATGAGCGTTCCAGTGGTTTGTTATGTTAATAAGGAAACGTCTGCTATGCATGGCTAATATCACAATGAGATTCATTCCGGCACAGACTTCATAATTGCTGCTTGGAGGAAAATTAAAATTATTCTATGGGGCTTAGAAACAATATTTAGATCTCAAGAGTGGTGGGCAAGAAGTATCTATGTAATCCATTGCTCTGCTCCACTTCACTGCCGAATAATCTGTAATAACTCACTGAAGGATGGGAGAGGAGACAACATCAAACAGCAGATGATCATTTACATTCATTCCGTGCATACAATTATAGCACATTATATAATGTCAGGAAAACAGCAGCAAATATTTTCTTCTCAATTTTCTATTTGACTTCAATGTACAAACAAATTATGAGATAACCAATGTCTTGTTCTATATGGAAATGAAAAAACCTGATGTACACAAAGCAGTATACAACCATATGGGACATCCTACATAAAGCATAAGTCAAGACTTTGTGTTTGGATATGTCAATGCTATTAAGGCTAAGGCCTGTTTCACATATGCATCCGTAATCTGTTCGGGGGAGTCCGCATGGGGACCCCCCTGACCAGACTACTGAACACATTGGCAAGCGATGTGCAGTGAAAGCACATGGGGTCCGTGTGCTTTCCTCATGGTCTCTGAAACAGAACATGCAGACAGAAAAGTACTTCACGATCTACTTTTCTGTCCGCATAAGTTGCACGGACACTGGGTAGAAAGCACATGGATCCCATTATAGTGTATGTGGTCAGTGTGCTTTCACTGCACACCGCTTGCCAATGTGTTCGGTAGTCCGTTCAGGGGCGGTCCTCATGCGGACTCCCCCGAATGGATTACCGTCACAGATGTGAACCAGGCCTAAGGCCCAATGTAGCGAGTCACAGCCGAAAAATGCTTCTGAAAAGACTGTGGCAGAAACACACTGCGGCTTTTTTCAGCAGCGTTTTTGACTGAAAGTCCAAGAGTTTTCCTCTGCATACTTTTTCCTGCATTTCCGCAGGTATAATTGAAATGCTGCAATTTACAAAATCGCAACAGTTTTTGAAATCGTCGCATTCCTGCCACAGTTTTTATCTGAAATGTGGGGCCATGGCCTAAAAAAGTTGTGTCCTAAGGGCTCGTTCACATGTAGTTATTTGGTCCGGATTTTGAGGCGGGAAGTCGCGTCAGAATCCGGACCAAAATGCACCTGCTGCGGCTAGATGCGACTGTCGCGGCTTACGACAGTTGTGGCTTTCCATCCTGGAATAGGCCCAAACGAATGGGCCTAGTCCGGAGGGATTGTATTGATGCGGATGCCGCTGTGGAGGGCAGGTCGCTTCTTTTTTCCCCCGAGTGGTATTTTAGGAAATGACCAGTTCCTATTGAATTCAATGGGCCGCTTTCGATTGTCCGCCTCATGCAGGACAGACTTGGTCATTTTATAAGTAGCTCGCATGCTGAAAAAGTGTGAGCACCCCTGCTCTACATAATAATAAAATTACTCTCAATTTTTTTTTTACATTGTTCAATATGTCAGTTTCACAACATCATTAAAAATGATAGTAAACTTGGGAGTCATCGACACTTTGCATCATGAGAGGTAATTTCTTGGATCAATTTCAGGCCACAATATAAATAGCTAAATCTACTTCAATGTATCGGTGCTTTAAGAGAAGCCTGAAAAAGACTGGCTTTAATCTCTAGACAGTCCAACTCAATTAGAAAATCCGTAAACGTTTGGTTCCTGTGACAACAGCTGCTGTTTGTGTGCGGGAAATAAATCACTCTAGTAAACCTGCTTCCCACCTGTCTGCTGAAACTGTAAGCTGTAATGATGGTCAGCCGAATATCGAGGAGCTGGCGGCTGCTGTGACACCAACAAAGAGACTCCATTAACCCTGGATTCTGACTCCGGCTGGAATGGAAGTAAAACAAAACACCAATTATAAAGCGATCCCCTTGTGAATAAGCCCATAATATGCAAAATTCTGACATATTAGCAAGAAAAATGTATACCTTTATAGATTCAGTCAGTTGACTATACATGAACATTCAAGAGGACCTGTCACCACTCCTGACAAGTCTATTTAAGTAAATACTAGAATCTTTTAATATAACTCATTATTTTCTTGTCTGTCTTAGAGGACGTTCACACTACTGTTATGAATATCTGTTGTTCTCATTCGTCACAGGTTGAAAACAATGGACATTAAAGACAATAGTATGACAGATGCAGACGAAACCCCCTCCATTTGGAGTCCATTCTCATTCACTGTAATGTAACCCCCCCCCCCCCAAAAAAAAAAAACGAAACAATCTACACATACGACTTATTCTAACATAAGAAAAAGTATATAAAAAGAGTAAATGGGAATCAACACAAGACGGATGTAATTTAACCTTCACAAAATTTAGTCTACAATAGCGACACAATCTGGGTTCTAAAGACTCTGGTGCACGTGACAAAGATCTTGTACTTTCTCTTTATAGTTCATACACATATTTTTACATACGATATATTAAGCGTTAGTTTTCCCATTGTCTTTGTTGGCTCTGGGTTTTAATAACTTTACAGATAAGGGAACTTGTAACGTGAAAGGAAATGGTTAGCATCAATATCACAATGTCTAGGCAAATGCCTAGTGGTCTAGGGTAGTGAAGGGGGTTACTATTGATAACTATTTTATATGGTGGTCTATAATAAATTAGTACTACCAGGCTACTAAGAAGATCGGCATCATGTTTTTTTCCCCCCTTTCGGCTGAGGCCCTATATTGCGGAAACGCAGCTTTTTTTGTTGCAGTTTTTTTGAGCCAATACCAAGAATGGCTACAATAGGAATGGGAACTTTATAAAAAATTCTTATACTTCTCCCTCAATCCACTCCTGTCTTTGGGTCAAAAAACTGCAACAAAATCTGGAACAAAAAAAGCTGCGTTTCCGCAATGTGGGGCCTCAACCTTACTGCTCTGAGAAGGGTTTCCCGGTACTAGGGGTAAGTTGTCTATATGGAAATTGTACCATAAGTGGAGCCAAATATGGAACATTCAAGTTAAACGGGATATTCAGCTTCCATAAATTATCTTCAAATACATCCACAGCAGTGCTAAATACTCACTGCTCCCTTGGGCACCCTTTGCTTGGCTTTATTTTACTTGCTGCTCCTTGTATCACTGTTATGTACATGCAGTGAATCTGTGGACAAACTACATTTCCCATAATTCATCCGCCTGCTCTCACTCTCTGTACCCTTCTTCAATGGCCTTATAATGAAAGGTAATAAATCACTCCCATATCCAAGGTCACATGATGCTGTGATGTTTTGTTTGTTGCCTGAACTGGTGACGGGAAAATAGGGAGGTAGAGGGCTTGCAAATGAAACGTCACTCTAAAGTCACTGACCTGAAAATAAATCAGATAAACGGTGCTGAATTTACACAGGATATATAAGGAAGTGTTTTGTATTGATGTATCATGTTATCTGGCCCATATGTTTTTTTAAAAATCTGGATAATCCATATCATAATGCATCGACACTTGAATGAAAACCACTAAGAGTGCAAAGGACAATACAATAAATAGTATAACATATAGCGATTGTTTACAACGTCTTTGTTTCCATTGCTTGGGGCAATAATATACCAGTATTATTAGAAGTATCAAGATATTTCCTATAAAAGAATAAGGCTTTAGGGTTTCATAAAATTGGAAAAGAGTGAATGTAACAAACAACTCTTATTTCCTTAGGGATGTGACCTTGTGATAAATCAGAGGATTCATGAATCATTTACTACATGGTATAAATATAGATTTACATAAAGCTGTCAACAAAATTAGCAAATGAAAAAAGAACCCCTACCATGGGGCCATTCAGTAAAACATGCTAGGTATATAGCAGTGCTCCCTTAAGAACCAGTCAGAT
The DNA here is from genome assembly GCF_031893055.1 of Leptodactylus fuscus. Classification (NCBI taxonomy): domain Eukaryota; kingdom Metazoa; phylum Chordata; class Amphibia; order Anura; family Leptodactylidae; genus Leptodactylus; species Leptodactylus fuscus. Next base: position 45,526,034 of record NC_134267.1, read on the forward strand.
GTTGGTTGTATTATTAATAAGTAAATATGACTGGTCGCTGTAGGCTATACCAGTTATTTCCATCAGCAGAAGCTTCGAACTATTCTGCCTTAATCTTTATAGCATATCTCTAATCATAGATGAATAGTGCAGGTCAACACAAAAAACTTTGTTAGATTTCATAATAAAGAAATTATTTTCATCTTGACTTAATTACCCTGAGAAAACATAAGTGATCCTCTTTTCGCCTCCTCCACCTCTTTTTCCTTGTCCCATTACGTCTTCTTCAAAAAGCACTGACTGCGCATGTCCGTCACCATTTTCCTGTGGCCGAACATGAAAGAAGAGGCAGAGGCGGGAACAAGAAGAACAAGAAGGGGCGGTGCCGGATAGTTTTCTCGCAGCATTGGGGACGCCCCCAGAGCTGTAAGAAAATAATTAGCATGTGGACGAAAACAGGGATATCTAAGAAACGGCGGCGCGGAGAAGACATCTAAAGGTAGGGGAAGGATAGCCTTTCTTAAAGCTATTCCAATGTAGGTTTAGCTTAAAACAGGATTCTAGTGATAGAATCCCTTTAAAGGAATTTAGATTGAAAGAAAATCGGCCAATATGTGAGTGCTGTAGGTTTATTTGGGGCCTACAGAGGAAATCATTTTGATGGTTAAATGAATCCAATCTGTTAGATAATTTCTGCTGCCCTATCTGCGGGCAGTGTATGATAGCAGGAGAAGCTGAGCTCGGTGAAGTATATAGCTTGACAGCCTTCTGTGTACACAGTGATTATAGGGAAGGCTGTCAATCAGCCTGTGTGGGCAGGGTAAGCAGGACTCTTACTGACTCTCCTAGGGAGTTGTTCACACTACCATCGCAAAATCTTGCGCGGACATTAGCATCGGACACTAGTTGTGTCCGTTACATTTTGCATTGATTTAAATGGACATCGGGTGCGAATTTTACTGTCCATGGGTGTCCTTAACTGTCCGTTCACAAAGATTTCTGATTTTTCAAGCGGACAGCAAGAACCTACAACCCCCAAATGCCATCATTCCTGGTCAGAGCTTTCTGGAGTTTGGAATCTTCAACATCACATCTAAAGTAGAATTAATCTCAATGATGTGTCAAAAGAAGACAAAATATTCATGAGTGAGAAACAAAAAGCCGCATGATATTCCACTTGTCATGATGACACATGCAGAAATCTGCCGGAAAACACCATTGTGTGCCATCATTCTAGAAAACCGCTGGGAGACTTTAATAAAACAGTTGTACAGATGACTGCGGAGAAACATTGGCGAAGCCCATAGCGACCAATTTTTTATAATATATGTGATAGATCGCTGACGGAAAACATATTTGTATTTTCAGTTACCTGTAACATAGTTGCGAGAAATGTTGACACAGAACAACCTCTATTTGTCCCAAAATGGAAAGTTTTCTTGAAATGAAATTACATTAATAATTCTAAGAGATATCGCAAGTCTGGTAATAGAAAACAATTTCTAAAAAAAAAATTACTGGCGCTTCAATGGTTTAGGAGTGTTACTTATGTTCGATATACAAAATGAGAAAAAAAAATTGTAATGGTTTCCACAGCAACAAGGAAAATATGACATAATTTCACGTGAATGCCATCGTGATACTGTGTAATAGCTGAAGTTCTATAGAAAGAAGAAAAGCGAATAGGAAAATATATTCCCTTTCACCGAATGTTGTTCTAACAGGTAATAGGTGCTGTGAAAATTCTGTATTATTCTGTTTAATTCAGAAGAATGTGCGGTACCTGCTCAAGTAACTGGCGCAACCGGTGAAGCTGCGACTCCAACTGCTTGTTATGGTCTTCTAAAATCTGCATTCTGGCTTCAAGTCTGCCTTTGTGCTGTCGTAGTAGTTTTGCTTCAGCAATGAGTTCTGCGTCCTCAGATGTGTGTTGAAGTGACGCCAATGAGTCCGGGGGTGAGGATGGAGGGCTCAGGCCTCTTCTCAGCTGCTGTGCTTTTAGCTGTTCATATTCAATCTTCAAATTCCTGTATAAGTGAATATTATATATAGTCAGAAAGTTATGCATCGCACTGAGACAGCACCCATTGGGGTCCATGTTGGAACTCTGACAATTTCCTTTCTGACCCCTAGAGTATAATGATCGGAGGCCCGGAGCAGGTGAAGTTAACATAAAAAACAGTATTACTTACCTGTCCTGGCTCTGGAAGGCTTCAGGCCTACTTGTGTGACGTCCCAGATGTCACGTGGGCCGGGGCTTGCATCCTTATGGGTCAAGACGTAAGCCTCTGCTCACGTGACATCCCGTACATCAATGAAGATGGCCAACATCAGTGGGGAGTGCGCCGGAGCCAAGGAGAGGTAAGTAACATTGTTTTTTATGTTGGTATCCTCTCCTGGGTCTCCGATAGTTATACTCTGGGGACATGTTAAAAGTTCACCACGCCATTTCTAGTTACAGCACTGTCCATAGCTCATCAGATAACACAGATCTGATAGCTGTACTGTACCCATCCACAATCTGATTGTCCATCATATGACCAGGACAGATTTGTGTCCACAGGATTTAACCAATAAACATTCTTACCAAATAACAGTAAGAATAAGATAATGCTTTAACAGTCCCACCATGAGGCAGAGATCATGAAAATGTGAGATAGTGGTCCATGAAGTAAAATGGAAAACTGAAGAACTTTTCAGTACACAGTGAATAATCCTTATTTGCTGAAAGGCGAATCTTCTTTTAATCTATAATATGCAGATAACACTGGTGATTGTCATTGTTGTCATTGTTCCATGACATCGAAAAGTAGAAAATGTCAAAGCTATGAAAGAGAAAAGACAACACGTAAAGCGAGCGAGTGGGAGAGAAAGTAAGAAATGAATAGCTACGGCAACTAAAATCCATTCAGTGTTACCCTGACACTCTACTGACACGCTGACAAATATTTCCTCCTATTTCCATCACATATAAGTATAACCACCCTCAAAAGGTATTCATCCATACTTAATGTGCTATGGCCTATAATTTCATGTACACTGCGCCTTCTATCGCAGACATTGCCTTCCTTATTTGTTTTTGTATGTTGCATAACTTTTTTCTAACTTACGAAGTATCATGGTGTTAATATAGTACAGAATATTCAGGTTTTACTGATGGCTTTTTATCATTATAGTTAGAACCAGTTCTTCTATGTCACGTTCTTTGTCAGTTAGGTATGAACATCCATGCAGGATTGTAACGGGTAACTAAATAAATGGAGGAAGTAACTATAGATATCTGGTTTCAATTGTGTGACCTACAGCGAAGCATCATAGGTCAATGAAACAAAAAATATGTTTTAGGTCAAAGTTAAAAAAAAAAGAGAAAAATAATAAATTCCCCCATCATGCAATATTAACCCATTCAGTACTATACCTCTGCTCCTCCTCCAGATCAGCGATGATCCTCTCCAGCTCTCCTCGCTCCTCCTTTTCTACAGACTTCAGGATCTGTGCTGGGCTCTGTGGCTGACCTAAGGGCGACTCTCCTCCCAATGTGTGACAGTACTGCTGGATCAGGGCATGTTCATCATCACTACAAACATAGACACATATGCTAAGGATCTCTACATTCACAATTCCTATCACGTACACCCTAAAAGATATATTTAACTATGAGATTCTCTTAACAAGTTATCTGCAACCGGCAAATTTCCTTCCTGGTTTCCTGACCAGGGGTTGTGTGATCACTCATTCTCTAAGGAATTGAAGAGACTTCAGTATATTCAGGGTTGAAACTGAAATGGTTCTTAGATCAAAGAATTGGAGGCCAATTTGGTGCATGCACTCCATGGACTATGCCTTGTTAAGCATAGGTATCCTTTTTATTACCGTCATCCAAAAATCCTGTTAAAACATTTGCAACTAAAAAGCGACCAACAAAACAAAATTATGACCATATCTCCAGAAGCATAACTTGATTTTTAATGAACAGGACACTATGATTAATCACAATAAATGCCTTAGCCATGAGAGATTATTATGATTACTCAAAATCTAACATAAAGGAAGATCAAATAATATGCACAGTAAATGTTTATCACATAACACAGGTTTGCATAGAACAGTTACTATGCTTCTATAAGGAACGGACTTTAGCTTTGTATTTACATATAGAGACAACTGGCTCTGTCTGAGCCTTTATCAGCAAACTGCAATAACAGAAACTGATTGTACTGACCACAAAGCAGTACATAACTCAGTCACCCCCCCCACCAAAGACTCAAGTCATCTGTCCTGCTTTTCAGATACAGGTTGTGCACCATGCAACCACTATATAAAAAATGTGAAGAATAATCTAACATAGCGGGCAAAAACAGTAGCAGCCACTTCAAAGTGGATGGGATTGCAGAAAAAAAATGTGTGCAGAGGAAATGCTGTGATTTCCAAAACTGTTGCGGTTTTGGAAATCATACCATGTCAATTATGCCTACAGAAATTCTGGCGATTTCCTTATACCGTAGTTACAATGGAAATAGAGAGTCCACAGAGGAGGCCTCTGCGGACTTTCTGTGAAAAAAGCTGTGGGAAAAACCGCAACGCGTTTTGCTTTTTTGCAGCAGTCCTAAACCTTAAAATGCGTTTGTCTCCTTTAAACCTTCCATTTCAGGCTAGCATACAGTACTGATTTGGAAGTGACAGTGCTGGAGCTTACATTAGATGGTATATATGTATATTTATGTTTATATATTTCTTGCTCCACAATACGATGCTGCAGATTTACTCATGTAGCCATATTTAATAGTGATTAGCGGTTTAGCTGACTAGGGGATCTGCATGAAGCCTCTTGCACGAGCGCACTGAACACTGGCCCATACATAATAGACATTCTCGCCTCTGTTAGTTTAATTAGTACATGAAGAGAATTTTAATTGCACCATCAAAGAAATAAGAGTAAGAGACAGTAGTGTTATTAGGAGCTGAAACCTCAATAAACGGCTGTAGGATCAACAAGAGATAGATTCAGGCAGCGAGATAGGAACATCATTTCTTATTCCAGCTTCTCTGTGCTATTTACAGGGAGGAATTTGTAGCAGCGCTAATGAATCTGGGGAATGGGATATAAATAGCAGCTATTAAATGCAATGGAGTATATGTGGGCTAGAATGCAAAACAACGGCAAAACTCCGACTCGGAATATTTCATGCACACTTCATTGTTTTAACATCTCTCTTACGGCAAGCCATTTTTTTTTGTTTTGGAAAAAGTTGACGACAATAAATTTGGATAATGTAAGTTGTAGCTAATGAATTATAAACTATTTGCAAATTCAGCCAGAATTATGGCCCATTTTGCTTAGTAGTTACCATTTTTGGTACATTTTTGCTGGCCAGAAGGAGAACATGTTTTTTACTTAGAGGTAACAACGCTGTACATAGACAGCCCTGTCCTCAACTGAGAAGCAGATACAACTTTGTCCAGTCTAGGCAGATACAACTGTGTTTAAACTGTATTAGCCTAAGGGCTTATTCACATGTCTGCTTTTAGAAGGCAAATGATATTCCTGTTCATGGATCAAGTTTTGTTTTTATTCTTTAATTCCATGGATTTTATGAGCTTACAGATTTTAATCGGTGTCTGAGGTCCCCAAAACTTAGCCAGTCTCCGTTCTTTTTCCATAGACCAGGGGTGCCCAATACGTCGATAGCGATCTACTGATCGATCGCAATGGACGTATGGGTCGATCGTGGGATGCAGCCAGGGATTCCTGGTATCTGCTTGTTCACAGTGCAGGCTGAGAGTCGACTGTGAACAAGCACTCCGGTCACTTGCAGGCCGGGCAGCAGCAGCTTCGGGGGATGACGCGCTCCCCGCTCTTAGGGATGGAGGGAGCCGGGGTGCTGCAGTCCCAGCCTGCCAGTGTCCAGAGATAACTCTCAGCCTGCGCTGTGAACAAGCAGACAGCGGGGATCCCTGAGCGGCCACAGAACGCCGCTGTCTCCTGCTCTCACATTGCGCGACGGTCCCGCCCACACGCCCGGCCCCACCCATATAACGCCCCGGCCACATGCCCGCTCCGGCCCCGCCCACAAGAAGTGGGCAGTAGATCTTTGGACTTGGGCATGTTATAAAGTAGCTCACATGCTGAAAAAGTGTGAGCACCGCTGCCATAGACCATTGGATATCTGAATGTGCCTACTGAAATCAATGGGTTTGCATTAACTCCATGATTAAGCCAGTGTGAATAACCCCAAAGGCTAAAGCCCCACGGGGTGTCCCAAAGCAAAAAAACGCTGCTGGAAAAAACGTAGTGGCACTGTATTGAAGTTTTTCCAGCAGCTCTTTAGACAGAAAATTCGAAGACTTTCTGTTTCAATTATACCTATTGAGAAACCGCCGGCGTTTTCATCGGTATTTTTGACATGCTGTGATTTCCAAAACTGTGCCGATTTTGGAAATTGCAGTGTGTCCACACTGCAGATTTTACCACAAAGTGGGCATGGAATAAATGAATTTCTCGGAGATGGAGGAAAAAATTTTCATGGGGAAAAACAGTGTTTCATTCAAGTGAGCGTGATCTATCAAACCATGGGGTTTGCGAGATCTGAAAAACGGTTAAGAAACAGCACCACACTTGTTTATGGGTTTTTACTAGTTTTTACCATAAGCCGCCAATGCTTAAAAATGACAGTTTCTGGAAAAAATATCAACCGCCTTTCCAAATTGCAAAAGCCTTATTTACTTAGGTCTTGTTCACATCTGCATTCGGGGAAATCCGTATGGGGACCCCCCGGACTACTGAACACATTGGCAAGCAGTGTGCAGTGAAAGCACATGGACCCCATAGACTATAATGGGGTCCGTGCACTTTCCGCATGGAACACGCAGACAAAAAAGTAGTTCACAATCTACTTTCCTGTCCGCATGACTCATGCGGAAAGCACATGGACCCGTTATAGACTATGGGGTCCGTGTGCTTTCACTGCACACGGCTTGCCAATGCATTCGGTAGCCCATTTGGGGGGGGGGCATGTAGAACTTCCCCAAATGGATTACCAACGCAGATGTGAACGAGGCCTAAGATTCTAAAGATCATTCACATAAAAAGACAAAATCACAGAAAAGACAGTAAAGAGGAACCTGTGTTGTGATCAATAACATCAAAGCATCAGAGACAGATTCATCAGATCCATGATATGATAAGTGAGAAATATGGAGGCAACAGTTCACCAGCTGTGTAGGTTTGGCCCACAGATTAACCTGCTATTTAGGATGACAAGCGCTAATAGGAATTCCTATGAGACGATATAATTCCTTGTAGAACTACAGGACACCTGTTGCTGTTTTCAGCTACAATGAAGAACTATTTATCACAAAAAGACAGCGGTAACGTCATTCTAATCAGAAACGTAAAAAATATATCAGTGGTTAAAGGAGATTTGAATTCTAGGCGGCAGCAAAGCGTTTATTTGTGACACTGTCACCTAAGATTACTCGAAAGATTTTGATAGATTCGAGATTAAATTACGACAAAAACACTCTGATTATTAACCTTCATTAGCCTGAAGAGCCAAATTCAATTTCAGACTTCAATTGACCACTTATTTGCAAAAAGAGATTAGAGAGGTTTATAATATCCCCAGATGATTCATTTATAATTCATGAATATGTATGGAAAACATAAAGAAAAACTAGTAACACCGGCCGCAGGAAATTCTAATGAGGATCTGTTAGCCATAAAGGGCTAGTTAACTACTGAACTCTATTCATGAAGACTAATAGGCATGAATGTAAGCTGTACTGTTGTATTGTATGTTACATTAAAGAGGACCTTTCATGGGTTTGGGCACAGGCAGTTCTATATACTGCTGGAAATTCAGCGCACTGTCGGCTTTCCCGATCTGTGCCCCGGGTGAAGTGCTAGCGGTCCCGGTACCGTAGCTCTTTACAGTCAGAAGGGTGTTTCTAATACTCTGTCAGGACCGTCCTTCTATACAAGCAGCGCCAATAGCGCTGTACAGTGTGAGCGACTGAGTGTATATTTTAGTCTATTTTAGCCCATCTAGACAATTTTATGATTGTGAGGAACACAACAAGAGCATTTTGTTGGGCAACACTGCTCTAAATTCGGTAATTTATGTTACCTTATAATACTGAGAGCTAATATCGGCATTACTCACATGCTTCCAGTGGCAGAACTGCTGTCAGTAAACAAAGAACCATTATTCCTTTCCATATGTGCCAGCCTGAAGACAAACAGACACAGATAGCATTAAGGACAATGTCTACATAACAATTGTTTATAGATTAAAAGCACATTGTAGGATGGGCATACATGCAGACATCTTGTCTCAAATCTTTGAGAACAATAGTTTTTGACCCTCTATAACCCAAAATTTGTTCATCTCTTTTTTCTTTTAGCTGTTTACAGAACCTTGTAGTGCTCTTTACACACTTTCCAAATATTGCTTTGTTAGTTAGCATTGCAGCTCCATTATTGAGAGTATTGCAGTTTTATTCATATGCTTTTTGGGGCATTGCTTATCTTCTGGCACTTAGGGGAGATAATCTACAGCGCAGAGCGAATCCTAAGACACATCCTAAGATCACCAAAGTTGCATATGCATAAAGCAATTTTCTTGATAATGGAGCTGCAATGCTGAATAAGAAAAGGCAAATTTGGAAAGTGCATAAGACACTACAAGATACAGAGATTACTTTAATTACTATTTTCCTGCTGACAGACTCCCTTTAAGTGTCCCTAAGAAGCTTCAGGCAGTCCAATCTTTCAAAAAGAACAAGTAAGCAGAAACATATAAAAGTAAAGAGACTAGTTTGGTTACGGTAGTTGCTTTTTCTCTTACTATTTTTACTAATAGGGATAAGATATGGTTTGATGTAAAGGACGAAAGGTGCCCATATACCTGCTGCCCTATTAATTCCCCCATAGACATGGGGATTAAGATGCTGCCAGACCCCTTTCCTACTTGTAGCTAACTATCCTCTGGGGAGTGTGGACGCCTATGCATTGCCAAGTCAGACATCGAACAAAATTTAACAATTTAGCTATGTGCACTCACAATAGTGATTTATTTTTAGAAGGATATTATTCTACAATAATTTACAAATCCCAAATCTCCATTCACAAACTCTATCTAACCTCGTATATTGGCGGGTTAGTAAGTCATAGAATCTACATCTCTAATATTATTTCAGCAACGTGGATACGTTCTGAGGCTCGGGGTGGAAATTAGGTTTCAAGTGTGCGCGTCTTCTTTGAAGTAAACTTCTTCGACAGTTGTGCGATGATGAACGGCAAACACATTTCTTTCTTTAATAAATATGTAAATAAGCGTTGAGTTTCGGCTTTGTAGAAACCCGCAGCATTATCTGCCTCCACACCCCCCTCTATTCACTTCTACTCAGACGGAATTGGAGATGACAATCTTGTCAGAGACACAAATCATCTGTGTACAACCACGCCGGAATCAAAGACTTTGCGTTAAACTTGTGACTTTTTAAGCAGTTTTGCACAAGGCGCTGTTTACTCTCAGTTACTAGTCTGCCAGAGTTATCCTTTGTATAGAACAGACTAGAAGCCTTCCAGACAATCTGGGCTCCTTGGGATTCTTTCTCCATTGCGTATATTTGAGCCGGCATGGATAGGCTTGGATGATGAGTAGAGATGAGCGAGTACTGTTCGGATCAGCCGATCCGAACAGCACGCTCGCATAGAAATGAATGGACGTAGCCGGCACGCGGGGGGGTTAAGCGGCCAGCCGCCGTCAAAACGGAAGTACCAGGTGCATCCATTCATTTCTATGTGAGCGTGCTGTTCGGATCGGCTGATCCAAACAGTACTCGCTCATCTCTAATGATGAGGATTTGCCTTTCTCTGCACATTTTATCCCCGTTCCTCAATCACCCCCTCCCACTTATTTCTTGTCCTGTTTGTGTAGCTCTGTATGACTAATTTGTCTGTTGGTCCCATTACTATACGATTTTCTATTTTTACAGCTCCAATCTTTACATACTGCAACGTTAATCCGTCCGTTGAAACCAGCCCTACAGACTTGCTCTATGACACTGGGCAACATCTAACTAAAGTAGATTTTTAAGCTCTCTGATCGTAACTATAGGACATTGTGATTATTAATTATTTAAAAGGATTATTAACTTTCTAAAATTGATAGGCTATCCATAGCATGGTTCATCAATATTAAATATGCAAGGGTCCGACACCCGAGACCCCTTGTAGATAAGCTGCTCCAGCACAGCATGGATCCTGGTCAGGTTTACATGCCAGGAGCCATGCTGCTCACTCACTGTAGGACTTTAAGATAAGATAAGATAATCCTTTATGACTTTAAGATAAGATAATCCTTTAATAGTTCCACCATGGAGAAATTCAGTGTGTTACAGCAGCATGGGTAATACAATAATAATACAAAATACAAGTACAACACAATCCTGTGTTCACTGCAGAGCAGGCAATAAATATATTTTTCTGTATTTATTGCAGAGTTGCTAAAAAGACATGGATTTCCTAACTGCATAAAGCTATTGTCATAGCTGCTCTGGAGTGAAGATGTGATCACTATGCAGAGATCTGGCTGTATATAGAGAGAGAGGGACTGAGCATGTCTGTCCATGAGCGCATAGCTCATTAAGTGGATGCTCATACTGCTATATAGTTTAAACACTAGGTGGCACCATACTATAAAACTAAATTTATTCAATTGAATGGTTATTTTTGTACAAACTAAAAGGCAAACATTGTTTATTTTTATGATCTACAAGATACAGATATGATATGGTGTAAGACCCCTTTAACTCTGTTCTATTCATCTTAGCCATAGACTGCAGCTTGTCCATATACAGTAATGTAGTCTATGAAAATGACCAAACTGACTTGCCTTGCCCTTCGTTCACATCCGCGTTTGGAATACCAAACGCATTTGCAAGCGCTGTGCAGTGAAAGCACACGGATTCCATAGACTATAAGGGGTCCGTGTGCTTGCCACGCGCTGCCTGCACGAATCATGCGGACAGGAAAGTAGATTGTGAACTACTTTCCTGTCTGCATGTTCTGTGCGGAGATCTGGCAGCAAGCACATGGACCCCATTATGTTCTGTGTGGAGATCTGGCGGCAAGCACATGGACCCCAGTATAGTCTATGGGGATCCATGTGTTTTTTATGCACAGCGCTTGCAATTGCATTTACTATTCCGTCTCCATGCGGACTCCCCCAAACAGAATACCAACGCAGATGTGAACCAACCCTTACAAAGTTTATACAATCAACTCTGTAGTTGCAAATGAACTTGTACATTAGAAATTTACCATTACAACAATCCATGTGCTTACCTGCTGGCATACTGCTCTATCCTGGAATGTGTGTCATCATCAAAAAGTTCAGGGGACTGCAAAGGACTAGAACAAATAAAAAAAAGATACAACACATGAAATACGTGAAATATATGTGAAAACACTTCATGACAAACTGCTGAGTGTGATAACGTAGCAAGGCTCGGGAAGCTGGACATAGACATCATACTCACTCAAACTGGTCAGGCCACATGCTGATGAGTGTAATAGGGCTGTAAAAGAACAAGGAGGAAACCAAGAGAGAAAAAGTTTAATGCCATAAAAGCGACAGCAGAAAACCCAAAATGCCCAAATCCTCTTTTATGCCCAAGAGAGTGATAAAGACAATGGAAATCCAGAAGCTCCAGTGCAGTTTCCTGGCAGACGTCTCAAGGCGTCCTGCAGCAGTAATGCAGCACATTTGTTAATTTCTTGCAGTCCAAGGCAATCTCATTCAGGATAACTGCTATAATAAATCTTTTTCTTAATAAATGTGCCAGGAATTGCAATGAGATTCAATGGAGCTTGAAGCTAGGTCAGAAGAACCTCTTTGTGCCAGGAGATAATAGCAGTGTAGAACAATACAGAGAAAACCAGAAGCGTGTCCAAGGAAATGACTGTGAATAAAATTTAGGTATATGTAAACTGTTATGAAATCAGGTTGTGCTCATCAGAGTCCTGGTATTTCCTATTAAGAACCATCTTCCAGACTTTGCTGAACCTTGTCGTGCAGATCATCAACCACAGGGAATGGGTGGGGGTCAGAGCAGTTAAAGAGGACCTGTCACCATTCTTGACATGTCTGTTGAAGGTCTCTTTCACACAGTCAGTATGTTGTATCAGTATATGTAAGGAGTCGTTCCGAAACACAGATGATCCTCAAACTTCCTGAATAAGACGCCCTCTTCGGACCTTATTAGCTTTATTCTTGCTCAATGTCTCTAACACCTGCCCCAATTGCCAACAAGGTTTTGGCACTGGCGATCTTGCCATCACCCAATGTCATTCTTCCAGTTTCAGACAAGCCCAAGCCCTGGCAGTTTATCATGTACGTCTTATGATATAGTGGATACACATGACACTACAGAAGGGTCATAATATCTTCAGATGGGAATTGGTGCAAGGTGTTCAGAGACATTGGGAAGCTCATAGGGTCAGAACAGGATCTCCGTACAGCTGTTCTGTCTTTATCTGGACATACTTGGCAAGAGCCTGATGGGGACAGAAACGGACCATGGACTGACTTTTGTTGGTGAGCAAAACACAGAAGAGGTGCAAATCTCTCCATCGTTCTATGTCTACGTGGTGGCTCCACCGCTGGTTTTGGTTTACACAAAATACAGACCAAATACTTGTTAATGTGGGCTGCATAAATAATTGTGCCCCCCATAACATAACAATTCTGGAGCTGTGGTTCTGGATTCCTTGTGCCATTCCCTGTCATTCCAACTAGAAATGTGTATCTACAGTAAACTGACAGCTGGATGTTACCAGTTGGGGATGTGTGTCTATACAATCGGCTACAGTTCAATCATTGCTGACAGTGTCAGGCTACATACAGTCACACTCCTCCAACATGGACAACACCACCGCCCTGCTGTCAATTTATTCCTAAATTGCAGAGGAACCCCAAAAAGTGGAGTTATGATAAAAGATGCCCCACAATTGTTCTTTCATGAGGAATGGGACTATTCATTAAGACAGACAAATCAGGGGAGGTGACAGCTCCTATTTCACCTGTTCATAGACATGATTAAAGAACTTATAGCTCAATATAAATCAATACTTTACATGAACCAAAAATCAAAGGTCATAAAAAATAAAACTTCTTTTGTGCAAAATCCACAACTGGTTTGGTTTACACCAATAGGACCTGTTAGGCTTCTGTCTTGACCCTTTATAAATGGATGGATTACACCTCTACAGAATGTTAAGTATCATGCTATATACAGCCGTATACTTGTCACAATTATATATTTGATTAAATATCAAATTTATCAAAAATATACATTTTTATTCTAATGCAAACTTTTTTTCTCTTTAAGCTCTATAGCATTGTCTGAAAAATGGTAATATTTGGGGAAGGCAACAGGTTTAGACTACGTTTATATGACTGTAGTTAAAAAAAAAAAAAGTTGTGAAAAATATTCTGATTTTTATTGCCATTTTGTATATGTGGGGAACGTTTCATGGATCACTTCAGGGATCCCTCAAAACGGTCAAAAATAGCACGTATCTTATATATCTTGACGAACCGTTCAAACGATGCATTAAAAAACATACATGTGAATAGCCCCATAGATTCACTTTGTTTTAAAAAAGATTTTTAACAGTCCCGTGAATAAGGTCTTACTACTGTCAGGAAGACGGATACTGAGACAGGAGAGTTGGGCCTAGTTCACAGGGGGTTCCGCGTAAACACATTCCGGCGCGGCTGCTGCGACAGGTGGCTGGTGCAGTGCACCGGCATCCCGACGCAGCTTTCCGCTCCAGATTAGGCCTAGTCCGGAGGGAGGTGTCGCCACAAACAGCATATACCGCCATTACTTGTGCCAGGTACATTTTGGGGTGTGAATTGACATCTTTGATTTACATCATATTGTAGTTACCCTTGGTTGATCTTTTTACCAATTCCAGCTAAAATATAGACAGTTCCTCCAAAAATCTATGCTATTGTATAGCTGCTAGCAGCCAACTTACGTCTCCATGTTGTCTCCCTCAAGCACGGTCTGCACCGGTAAGTAGCCTAATCTAGGATGCTTATCAAAGTACTTCTTGGAACGGAACTTGTTTTTCAACACCTTAGTGAAGTCTCGGACATCTTCCCCCGATGTTGTCTGGGGAGAAATAAGATGGAATACGGCATTTATACAAAGCAGATGTAACTTTTCAGTTTATTGGCTTACTGCCATTCTCCATTGTATCATCTGGGACCTCCTGCACTAGATGGATTTGGAAGACGGAGTCATTTAAATAATGAAAGTTTGGCAGAGTTGTCCTCCAGCCTAGCAGATTGACAGTGTTCCACTAAATCTGCATAATAATTAACACACAAGTTTGACTCCTGGACAAAAAAAATAGAATGACAAATTCTGGCACCGGCCCAAACTCAAGGAGGCAAAACCAGCCAGTCTACAACAAAAAAAGGAAGGGCAATTAACACCTAGAATACCAAATAAAGTTTTGTTTCCCTGAAGAGGGTATACGGTATGTAAGTCAAGTATAATATCAGGAAATGATTGACATATATGTAACATAAAATAAGCAGCACCCTACAAAGCGAAATACATAGGCGGATGCTTATCTCCAGTGACTGCAATGCAACTAAACAAACACAAGCGTAACAGCAGCCTGCAGGCACGGAGATATATGTTAATATCCAATCTTTAAATCATTTTACACTACTGATATATTTACAATATGTTTTTATCAAATTTAATATGTATGGTAACACAAGTGAGTCAGGTTCAATTAAAACGACTGTCGGAAATCTATACTCAGTTCATTGCAAAGAAACCTACACAGAAGTACTTGGCAAGAGGATATTTCTGATATTAAAAGAGGGATAAATTGTTGAATTGAAAAAATTGGCTGCAACACCCAGTGAAGATGGTGTCAGGAGCACGTGGTGCATTTTGAAAAATGGACAACCGGTTAATTTTATGTCTTCCTTTATGGAAAAACTTAAACTATACAATGTTTAATGCACAGGAGCAATTTGTATTACAGTGCTTCTTCTGTAGGATCAGACCATACAAGCTAGCCTTCACTTTTTAGGGTAAGTTCACACGGGGGTTTTTGGTCAGGATTTTGAGGCCATATCCGCCTCAAAATCCTGGCCAAAAAGACGGCTCCCATTGAAATCAATGAGAGTCGGTCAGTTCTTTTTAATGGGAGCCGTTTGTTCTGGCTCCCGGAAAAAAGAAGCGAGATGCTCATTCTTTCAGATGGATTTGCCTTGCGACATCCACCTGAAGACACTCCCTCCTGACTAGGCACATTCATTTGGGCCTAATCCGGAGCGGAGTGCGCGACTGGATGCCGGTGCACTGCACCGGCATCCAGTCGCAGCCACCTGTATTTTGGTCAGGAACGGTTCCGGACCAACAGACCCCGAGTGAACTTACCCTTACATACATCATTAAGTCTTGTGTGTCTATGTTTACCAGTTGACCTTCTTTGAACCCTTTTTGATAGGTATTCATAACTGCCTACTGGGAACACCCCACATTGATGTTTGGGAATTGCCATTGAAATTGGTCTCTAGTCAAAGTTGTTCCGATTCTTACGCTTGCTCATTTTTCCGGCTTGCTGCTTCCTTATTGTCTAATATCTCCCACCCATTAGTAACAATACAACAAGATAATCAATGTAATTCCCTTTAACTGATTTTAATGCTATTGTTATTAGCACAGATATTATTTTTCTTCCAGTACAGATATGCTAGATATATATTAGTTAAAAAAGGTGATGCCCACGTATAAAATTTTCAGCAAACACGAGTTGAAAACCCAACAATAAGCCAAGTATTAGGATGTGAAGTGTATTTCACTTGTTCAGTAATCAACGGATAAGGAACATGTACCTGAGCCAGCGGATGTTTTGCTTCATTAGTAAATGCTGGCTCGCCAAAAAACCTCGGGACTGAAATAGTGCTTGTTAAAAGAAAATACAACATAATTCAACGCGCTAATTGAAGGAAAGGTACACATAGGCCAATTCCAATACAAAACAAGAAAAACTAAAGAAAAGGAAGAAAGAAAAGAAAACCTAACTTTTCTAAACCTGCAGTCACCTTTACTGTAATAACATGCAGTGCCCAATGGCAATACATGAAACCATTCCAACACTATTAGATACGGAAGAGGGTACAAGAATGATATATCACATAAAAAAACATGACGATCACTATATGGCTGCCGAAGCCTACCAACAACTTAGTACCATCGTATCCATTGCCGCACTCTAGTCCTGCCAGGGTATGCACACCACCAATACAGCCAGTCACTGGACTCAGTGGTCTCCTGGTATAGCAATTTCTTTTACTAACTCCTAAACTACAGGTAAGGTGATAAATGCCTGATCGTTGACTCATGAGACCCCACTAAATCACTAGAATAGAGGCTCAGAGCCCCTTGTTCTGAAGGACTAATCCTTGCAAAATCTATGGGACTGACTATAACTTTGCAAGTCCCATTGAAATTGAATGGTGCAGCACGTGTTAACCATTAATTCATTTAAGTGGGGAGTATTGGACCCGAATAATGACTTACACAGAAAAGTAAAGAGAATTGGCCAAGGCTTCTAATGACTCAATTCCTTGCAAATTTATCTATCATTTCATCTGACAACTCAGCCCTTGTCACTTGCAGTTTTAGGCAAGTCTCTTTATCTGTCTCATTTCTGTGTAGGGAATACTGGAGGACAGGGTTTATGAGTATTTTCAGATACAATTATCATTGCAAAAAGAAATTTCCCCAATGTGGGACTATTAAAGGATTATCTTATCTTATCTTATTACCATGTTTATTACTATCACCTATACTATTATTTTATGTAGGGCATAGCTATGGGACACAGCTGAGGTATGTGATTCAGGCGCTGGTTTTCAATGTGGTGCCAACAACCCACTGTTATGTATTTATATACAGGGTAAGGTCAGTGAAATGACCCCGGGTGATGGAAAGCCTACTTACAGTGACACAGCCTACTTGTGTGAGCAATAGTTGTCGGGCATTGCACCTGCACTGAAATTTACGCCAGCCTTTAGGCCATATCCGATTCTAGGGCAGCGCAAAGGTGTAAAAAGTTGCAAATTTTTCAGCAAAAACCTGAATTAAGCAAAATTTTCCAAATTTTCAAGCCTTGTATAGCAGAGAAATAGCGTACAAGGCATGATATATCCCCCCACATTGAATCTCATATACTATATCAGCTAATGCATTGCTATCAATCACACTTACTCAACTACCAACACACAACAGCTATGTGAAAAGTTTTGAGAAATGGAGATACCCCATATAAAGATATTATGTAGAGGAAGCAGTTTTCCCTCTTTTATAATAAGTTTATGTTCTATAAATGAGGGCAGCCATATTAAACACAATTTATTATAAAAGCGGTTTTACGATTGACGATTATGTATTAAGTATTCCTGACTCTATGATATAGACTAGTGATTGACTAACAATTCATGACACATTGTCACGATACGGGGGGGAATACAATAGTCGTCTGCACCATTGTACAAATAACACATCAACAGTAATTACAGAAACTACAGATCGATCCTCCGGGAGACAAGCGCCAAGCGTGGCCTCGGAGGACATGGAGCCTAACAACAAAATAAGTGTATTTTCGTAAGGTTGAAAAGTTCCATCTTAGCCCTTAGAACTGTTACACAGACAAAATCTCTTCTACTTACAGACAAAGAAAATCATTTCCACTTAAAAGTGCTAAGTGCTCCTTCCAAGCTGCTAAATGATGAAATAAGTCGTTTATAGCCTGCCTCGCCTTAAAGCAATCCTTCTGAAAATGTATATCTTCTCTTTTAATACTATTAAAATATAAGGCGTCTTGAAAGGAATTACAGTCATGTGCGCTTCTGGGAATTTTGGAAAACTCAGCTGCAAAGAAGTTAAGCAGACCATAATATAAGCAGCAGTCAGAGGATGTTTAATCTCATGTTTGGTGCACAAAATAATCAAAATGTAATGGCCCAAAAATAACGTAATAAGTGAGATGATCAGCGAGCTCCAAGGCCCACTGAGCCTTACACCAAAAATGTTCACATGTAGAACATAAAGAAAAGATTCACTATATAGAACTAGCTGTTCAAGTGAAGATCTGCTAAAATGTATTTTCCCGCCGGCCATGCTAGTTGTACATATAGCTATTTATCACAACTTTCCCCTGTATGCACACATGCTTGACTCCACTGTAAGACAACTCCAGTGCTGGCTTATCTCTCCAAGAACAAAAGGTTCGGCATGTTGTAATCCAACAGTCTGATCCAGTGGCGTAACTAGGAATGGCGGAGCCCTGTGGTGAAATTTTTAAATAGCCCCCCCAGTATAATGATAGTGTTTGAGTGGTTCGCGGACCCGCGGCCTTACTTACCAATCCTAGCTCCTGCTCAATGCAAAAGAAGTGACAGCGATGGTGAGCAGGAGCCAGAATCGGCAAATAAATAGGTCCCGTTACCTGTTGGAGTTACTTCAGGCCTATTAAAAAAAACAAAAAACAAAACAAAAAACTACAGCGGTAGCAGCTGCCACAGGGCCCGGGACATTACACCAATACACTGTTAGTTACGCCCCTGGTTTGATCCTACTGTGTTTATAGACTTTTTGCTGGTGTTTTTTTTTTTTTTTTTTTAAAAAAAGCTGCATTTCCGCAACGTGCGGCCTCAGCCCTATGAGTTTTTTCTACGTGGTTTTAATGGAGTTTTTGGTATGTTTTTTAAATGCACCATATATGCAGCAAGTGAAATGGGCCTTAAGTGACGTCAACACATTGTGGAAAAGCTACTTTTTATTGCATTTTTTTTTCCAGCCAAATCCAAAGTGGCTTCAAAGGAAATGGGAAATATATAGGAAGTCCTTATACCTCTCCCTTCTGCAAAATATACTCCTGTACATGTATGAAGGTTTTGTGACTGTCTACATTGGAATTAATCGCTTTATTTTGTAAAAATTTTAGTTTTTTTAGACTACCCTACCTTTCTTTCTAAGGGAATATTGGAAAATGTATTCTGTTTATTGTAAAGACTGCTTCTATACTGTGATTTTTGGCAGGGATACTAGATTGTAGCAACATTTGAGGATGAAATGTAACTGCGGGAAGTAGGAAACCCAACATTGCAATAAAAGGCCAATGTTAAGCCAATCCATATCTATGGTCTACAGGAGGCAATGCCTTTTTGCATACTTGACGTCTCCTTTAAAGTAAACTTAAAGCATGAAACGCGAGATGAAAAATCTTCTCTAGGAAGCGTGACGCAATGGCTATATAACAAATCTGATAGAATAATCAATGTGAATTACTTGTGCACATTTAGCGAGAAACCAGCACTTGATGATTAAGGGGCCGTGGATTATTTCTACCTGCATGATGCAACAATAGCTAAAAGGTCTCCAATATCTTCCAGAGAGTTAAATGCACAGAAAGACAATGCAGAAAAGGGAATTGGAGACAGTGGGATATTTTTCATACTGCCAGAGACAGACACTGATGCCAGCTTGTTCAAGTATGACATACACATCTGTTAAGTGGTGTGCAAATCAATCCCACATCACACTGGGGAATGAAAAGTTCTGATTTAAGTGGAGTGAAGAAAAGAATAGTCATGTGACATAGAGAACAGTCAAGAAATACAAAAGACCTGTGTGAATACGCCATGATACATCCCAAGTCTGCACAGAAAGTACTACAGGTGAGCATTTATTAAAGGGATTCTACCACTAAAACACATTTTTTTCTAGTTACCACGTCGGAATAGCCTTTAAAAAGGCTATTCGTGTCCTACCTTTGGAAGTGCTCTCCGCCGCGCCGTTCGTTCAAAATACCGGTTTGTACCGGTATGCTAATTAGATCTCTCGCAGCGATGGGGGCGTCCCCATGGCTGGGACCGCAATTTCGCGCATGCGCAGTACGTTCGGCAATCTTCGCCGAACAGAGCGTACTGCGCAGGCGTCCGACAGGCCGCTGAAGAAGGAAAGGGAGGATACCCAAGACCATAGAGGCGGCGCTGCGGTCGGTTTTCGAGCTGCAATGGGGACACCCCCATCGCTGCTCCTGCGATGGGGACGCCCCCATCGCTGCGAGAGATCTAATTAGCATACCGGTACAAACCGGTATTTTGAACGAACGGCGCGGCGGAGAGCACTTCCAAAGGTAGGAGATGAATAGCCTTTTTTAAAGGCTATTCCAACGTGTACACTAGAAAAAAATGTGTTTTAGTGGTAGAATCCCTTTAATGCAAAATATAAAAACTCAATGGTTATCCACTTTCTAATATTGATGGCCTACGCCTATCTAATATCTATATGGATTTCAATATTAGATAGTGAACGACCCCTAAGTAACCTGCAAAAATGTGGTTAAAGGTAAAAGGATTGTCCTCATCTAATATCCAAGAGTAGCGCCATTTCTAATAAAAAAAGGTGCAGAACCTTTTGTGTACATAAAAGGTTCTGCACCTTTTTTAATAGAAATGGTGCTACTCTTGGATATTAGCTGAGTCTGGTATCACAGTTTAACGCCAAGCAAATGAATGAGGCTCAGCTGCAATAGCAAACACAGTCTATAGACAAGAGTGAAATTGTTCCTGAGAAAAAGCTGACTCTTAAAATACATCAGCAAATACAATGGCAGCCAATTGGACAGGGCTAGCCGTCTATCGTGCGTATGGGGGGCCTCCTGACTGTCTCGTGAAGGAAGTACTGGATTAATTTTATCAAGTCCAATCATTTGTCCCTTGGGAGATAAGTCACTAGTAGTGCTGAGTGAGTAGTACTCAATCGAATACCTCGCCAGCATAGGAATGCGTGTAATCGGCCGAACACCAAGGGGTTAAACGCATCGAGTATTCGAAGTGTTTAACCCCTTGGTGTTTGGCCGATTACACGCATTCCTATGCCGGTGAGGTATTCGATCGAATACTACTCGGTCAACACGAGTCAGTAGTTAGATGACTGGCGAAGGTTTACTATGTAATCTGAACAAATGAATGCTCAGCTGAACTAAGTATGCATGTGTAAGTACAACACAAGAAGAATAGCTGTCAGCTCCTGAAGGTATTGGGCTCCATTAGACTTTACCCAAAGGCGGACAGATATTATCCCCCTCTCTGTATTTGTAAAGGTATTTTAAGTCGCTCTCATTTGGGCACAAGTGGTTACCCAGGGAGCCAATTGTTAATCATTTATGGGACTGATAATAATAGGGATCAATAGGCAAAGAGGTCATTAGGCTATAAAAACAAGTTTTTTATTCTTCGGTGGTTTTCTTGAAACTGAAGTGATGTGGAAGAGCCTTCCGATCTCCAAGCCACACTTGTAAATTTTACGGTATTTACCGGTATGCAGTACTCCACCATTGGATGATGCAGTTTGTGACCTTTTGCAGTTCGTCCAGAAAAGAAACAGCTCTGACAAACATCATAGTTGAAATGTTTCAGACTTCGATACCTGAAATGACAGAATGACATAAAACACATAACTTTTAGTTCTATAAATAACATGTAAACATTATACACCTGCCAGTACGGTTTTATTTCCCGTTTTCAAGATTTTGATCCAAATGCATTAACTAAGTGGGAAAAAGTAACTGGCTATAAGGCTGGCCATACACTTCCAATCATTCAGTCAACAAATATCCTTCCTGACCTCTCATACACTTGCATGCTCGGAGAAGCATACACCTACAGTAACTGGGAAAAAGGTAAAAAGCCAATGCCAAACTGGAGGACGAAAGAACTGAACATGTCGAAATCCAACAGCCCAATCTCTCTCTCCTTCTTGGCATTGGGGGACAGTTAGTAGCCATACATACACATTAGATGGTCAGCCTTCCCATCAAAATCATTTTGTTTTAAGTATGAGGATTCACAAGATGGATGTTCTCATTGCGGTGGCCTTAAAGGGGTTGGGCGGTTTTGTAAATACATTCATGGGTCTCCTCTCTTAGCCAGAGAAGAGGTGTGGTTGGAAAATCTACAGCAAGTGAATTTCAGAAAGCCCGGGATAAAGATGTCTATCCTAAGATAAAATGGAAATAATATAAGGGCAGACTAGATGGACCAGGATGTCTTGTTATGCCATCAGTTTTCTATTATTACTATACACAATCTACTACATTTATGAGCAAGGTAATGGATAATATTTCTTTCTATTTCACCAGTGCTACAGGAAGGTTTAGCACTTGCTGCCGGGTTCACAAACTAATATCCTTAGTACCAATAGTCTAACAAAAAGGAGTTCACCAATATGGATAACCCTTTAAAGAGGACAATTCACTACCTCCATTAAGCCCAACTCTTTGCATCCTTTGCATCCACTGATTCCAGCACAGATGGAGTTTTTCTCTACCCCCCCCATGCCTGAGCAATCAGTTCAGTTACTTTTGGTGACCCCTATGCTACTTAGGATCTGGACAGTCAGGTAAGTGGTCTAAGGTAGGAGCAAGCAAGGTTTTTTTTTTTTTTTTTTTTTTACAATTATATGATTTATATATACTATGGATATTATATAAATTTTTTGACATCAGATTTTTTTTCTGATTATTAGTAATAGGATTCTTAACTACTTAAAGGGAACATGTTACATTGAAAATGTAGTCCAATCTATAAGTGGTATGATATATTACAGGGGTGGATGAACAAATTTTGTGATAAAAGATTGTAGTAAATCTCTAGATCTAATACTTGTTCAATGCAGCCAGTGGGTAATCTCACTAAATGACTGGCAACATTCGTTCTATGATTGTGTACACAGAGACAGCTGTCAATCACTGAGTAGAACCACTCAATGGACTCTTAGGGGGCATTCACACAGAGTAACGCGGCGCTGATTCTGGCACGGTAATTCTTGTAAGAATCAGCGCTGCAAAACAGAATCCCATTGAGTTCAATGGGTTTCTGTTTAATGCGGAAGGCTTTTTAACCCATTGCTTTCAATGTGTTATGTGTGTGAAACGGAACCCATTGAACTCAATGGGATTCTGTTTTGCAGCGCTGATTCTTACTCGAGTTATCGTGCAAGAATCAGCGCCGCATTACTCCATGTGAATGCCCCCTTATGACCACAATGAGCAGTTTTAGATGAATAAATAACAGCTTATCCTCAATCCTTCCCATCTTTCTTCTCAGCTCCTCCAGTTCTCTTAAGAATCTGCCTACAGACTAAGTTGCATTTTCTTCAATCCAGTCCTGATACTATATAACACATCTGTCAATACAAACTTAATTCATTTATAGAAAAACTTTGAAACTCTTGTGTGACTATTGATACTTTTCACCAGAAGACAGCTTAGGTCACGGTTTAGAGCCATTCATTATTAGCAGGCACTATCTTTATTCCCCGCTTCCTCTTAATCAGTCTTGGGCTCGTTCTTATCTAATTGCCATGTAAATTTAGTAACGAATGATGAGAGCAGCCTTATTAACATTGTCACATGAGCACTAAGAGCTCCAGGCATCGGTGCCAAGAAGCCCGAAGAGCGGGATCCTGTGCCGTTAATGTTCACAACCAAATATTTGCATGAAACATGAAAATGCATAAATGTGTAAAATGTTCCCTTTTAACAAGGAAAAACACATTTGAAATGTAATTCGATCACCAGTCTTTACTGCCTTGATGTTGAAAACGATGGCTTTAATACTGCTATCTATGACCCAAGAGGAGATACACAAATAAAATAATATGTATTTTCTATGTAACTCAGTAAAAATCCAATTTGCTGCTTCATCTCTGCATAAGGTTTTATGAAAAGCGCTGGAATGAGCTGTAATAAGCTCCCTCAAAGGTATTTACAGCAGAAAAAGACAAAAGATCTGGCGATGGCAAACATCTCCGGGAAGTATCGTAGAGAACATAAAACCCCAGTCCTCTTATCGAGCAAACAACAGTGGGCCAGAAAGTGCAATTACAACTTTATTAAGATTATTGTTGGTGTCCTTTTAAACTGTTAGCGGTATCTTGGCGTGATACGTCTTTCCGCTGCGTTGCTTTAATCAGAGATATCATTTGTCTTTAAGCTGCGGTTTAAGGGACCATATACACAGTGTGACACTGCAGATGAAACCGAGCCCAGTATCACCAATGGACCTGAGCGCAAAATGAAGTTGTTTGCCAACAATAATAAGCTAATGGAAGCTAAAGGATCAATAATCGGAACGTGTAATCAGAAAATTATGTTTTGCTTATATCAAGTTTTTATCTTAGACATATTTTAAGTATTTTTGGTGAGGATTAGAGATGAGCGAGTAGTACTCGATCGAGTAGGTATTCAATCGTATACTACGGTATTGAAAATACTCGTACTCGATCGAGTACCACTCGCTATTTGAATGGAAAAGTTCGATGCAGAACCAGCATTGATAGGCCGAATGCTATACAGTCAGCCAATCAACGCTGGTTCTTCTCTTACCTTTAGAAGTCTTCTCCGTGCAGCTTCCCCGCGGCATCTTCCGGCTCTGAATTCACTCTGCCAGGCATCGGGCCTTGGCAGAGCCGACTGCACATGCCCGCTTGTAGTGTGGGCATGCGCAGTCGGCTCTGCCCAGGCCCGATGCCTGGCAGAGTGAATTCAGAGCCGGAAGATGCCGCGGGGACGCTGCACGGAGAAGACTTCTCGGAGGATCCAGCCTGGCCCTCACTTGTGGACTTGGTAAGTATAATTTGATCGAACGTTGCCTACCCCTGAAACGAGCATTTTCCCCCCATAGACTATAATAGGGTTCGATATTCGATTCGAGTAGTCGAATATTGAGGGGCTACTTGAAACAAATATCGAACCTCGAACATTTTACTGTTCGCTCATCTCTAGTGAGGATATTTGTTCTCCATATCAATATCATTTAAAAGAAAATCCTGTACTACTCACGTTAACCACTAAGCCAAATTATGTGCTTATATTTCTAATTCTGTAGATGATCTCTGTTTGCAATAGTCACTTTACTTATCAGCGCACTAAGAATCATGGATTATTTTAGGCTCCTGATTCTTTCATGATACAGGATAGTAAAGGCAGCAGTGTATGCGTTCGCTTCTCCCTGTCCTCAGGGCAAGGATACACAGGCTGCGGTGTATGCACATATAGAGGAGGGGTGATAGCGATGTCCTCATGAATACATCAGACTCATAACTATACCTCCTATAAGAAAATAGACACAAGATCGTAAAGGCAGTAGTGTATTCATCTCCCTCTCCGTGTCCTAAGGCTGAGGATATAGAGGCGACTACTAGAAGAATATTACCGATGTTATCACATAAATTGAAAAGGAAATAAAACTCAAAAACTCTGGAGTGATACACACCATTCTGTTAATAGTATCAAAGCAAAAAAAAAAAAGTCATTTTCACCCTTTTTAACTTCTTTACATACACTAGGTTCACACCTGCGTTCAGGTTTCTGTTCTTCACGTCCACTTGGGGACCCGAAAAGTGGCAACCCAATCCACTTAAAAAGCGGTTACCCGTGGAAACCCATGGACCCCATAGACTATATGGGGTAAGCTGAGTTTTTGTCTGGTTTCTGTCAAAAAAATGTGGAGAAAATTCCTGTTGGGGTTGAGAATAGGATGGAGTGCTCTAAATCAGGTGTGTCGTGGATCCAGTAGGTGGCGCTGCCTTGGCTCTGGTAGTGTTAGCGGTATGGTCTCTGCCTGCAAGCCGTCCCAGCTAACAGACCCAGAGCCTTAGCATTTTTGGGTGTTGGATTCTTGATGTAGAAGAGGCTAATTATGACTCTCCTAACCCATCTGGTTTGACATGGATACAGTAGTGTCTCATACTAAGGCCGGGTTCACACAATGTCTTTTGGCATGTAATGTGGCACGTAGACGCCGCGGGAGCTTTTGCGGCCCGTATACGCTCCCATTGATTTCAATGGGAGTCGGGACCGTATACGCGGCGCTATTTTGCGGCCGCTGCAAAATCACGGCCACAAAATAGCGCCGCGTATATTGAAATCAATGGGAGCGTATATGGGCCGCAAAAGCTCCCACGGTGTCTACGTACCACATTACATGCCAAAAGACATCGTGTGAACCCGGCCTAACAGTCACCAGTCAGCGACACCTACTGGATCCACAGCATACAAGCAGGCACCTGATGCTCACTCCATTCCTTCATCTACTCACGTAGAGGGGTGGACATAGTGTATCCACCATCTCACAGCTGGTCATTGCTTTGGCAAGCAAAGTCAGTGTTTTCCACCATGGGGAGATAGGTGATCATAGTCCTGAATCTGCTTTATTTTTAGCACTGAAGATCGATTGCAAGCCTTTATAACTTTTTGCCTTCTCAGAGTGTTCTGGGGGATGCTAGTTAGTGAGAAGTAGGGGCTATACTCTACTCATGAATACATTGGGCTCATAAGTATGTGTCCAGTGTATACTTTTAGTGTTCCTGTTACAGCTATAGACCTGTAACTGTAATACGCTACACCTATAATCTACAGCACAATAACTTAATAAATCTAATTTAAAGGGTTGTAACTAAAAGAGAATGTATCTATAGCACTGCGGCTGTCTCAAATGACTCTGTTTAGCTCAAAGCTAGACTCAGTTCTGACAACAAAGAAGACGAACAGCAGTTTACCGTACTCCGGGTTGGCAGGACTTCTGTATACAGCATTACCTCTCGGCACATATTCAGATTAATTTTTCATTTGAGGAAGAATCTATGCCAGGTTTCATGGGTGCATCGTTTTATGCTGTGCCGTAGGTCGCACAAAATGTATCAAAAAGGCGCACATTGTTTGATACATTTTGTGTATTCTTTCCCACATAATCCGGTTCTCTTTACAGATGGTTTCCTTAGCTTTCTAACATCTATTCTGTATGATACTGTGCATATAATGAGTCTGTGCAATTTATTAAAAGGCACATTGTCATACATTACACATCCATAAAAACTACATTTATGGGGCAACACGGTGGCTCAGTGGTTAGCATTGCAGCACTGGAGTCCTGGGTTCGAATCCCGCCAGGAGCAACATCTGCAAGGAGTTTGTATGTTCTCCCCATGTTTGCGTGGATTTCCTCTCATTCTATAAAAAACATACTTAAATGAAAAAAAAAAAAGTACATTGAGATCCCTATATGGGGCTCACAATCTACATTTAAAAAACAAAACAAAAAAAAATTACATTTATGCCCTGTATCATCCAATGCAGGTGAACACAGGGAAACGGTCACGATAGGGTAAACACTAAATCACGCGAAGGCCCCACATAGCGAGCTGACGCCAAAAAGTGCTGCGGAAAAAAGCATTCTGGGAAAAAACGCAGTGGAAACACATTGCATTTTTTCTACAGCATTTTTCGCAGAAAGTCCGCACAGTTTAGTTTTAGGACCCCTACCTCAAAGTGCAAAATAAAGCTAAATTCTCATACAAAAAAAGATAAATTCCTCTCATTGGGGTTGATTTCTGAAGAGCGGCGGAGTAAACTCTGGTCTTCATATCTGTAGTGCTGGAGGAGAATGTGCCTCATATATAAAGAGAGGTATGTCTCCTAAAAAGTGAGGGGCAATCTCCGACAGGGCTGTGTTGGTGCAGATTCCAGGCATCATTTACCAGAGTAAATCACCTTCTTGGGTCCCCTTTTAACCCCTTTGTGACCAACCCACTTAAATAATAGGCTATAATGCTGGTCCTTATGCCTTCAGCCTGTTATGAGTATTCTTATAAAAGTGCACATAGTGATCCTATTATATCCTGAATCTTTCAGTACTAGCAGCCTTAGTAATGAAGTAAGACATCGGGACCAGATTGGTGCCAATCCCAATTACACGATCACCCTTATAAACCATGAAAGTTTGCAATAGTAACAAATTTCGTGTTCCTTGTATCTTTGTTGTTCCTCCCTCTACGTCACATCATTCCCAGAGAGAGAGAAGAATCACCGCGACAAACAGCCGTAGTGTGTATGCCATATATGTCGGCAGTTTAGTGCAGTCAAGTAGTCTTAGTAGAGATCTGCTAACACTAGCGGGCTGACAAACTTCCATAGGCTAGCATTACACTAGTGCTGGGCTCACTGTTGTCTGGGTCTGCCGGGGGACCCGAACAACGGAGAGCCCGTCCACTAAAAGAGTGGTTACCTGAGGACCCCATAGACCCGTGATGGCGAACCTATGGCACGGGTGCCAGAGGTGGCACTCAGAGCCCCCTCTATGGGCATTCATCTGTGAAACAGATTATACTGTGTGGGGGTCACTGTGGAGCAGATTATACTGTGTGGGGGTCGCTGTGGAGCAGATTATACTGTGTGGGGGTCACTGTGGAGCAGATTATACTGTGTGGGGGTCGCTGTGGAGCAGATTATACTGTGTGGGGGTCACTGTGGAGCAGATTAT
This sequence comes from Leptodactylus fuscus, assembly GCF_031893055.1. Lineage (NCBI taxonomy): Eukaryota > Metazoa > Chordata > Amphibia > Anura > Leptodactylidae > Leptodactylus > Leptodactylus fuscus. Next base: position 45,554,446 of record NC_134267.1, read on the forward strand.
ACTGTGTGGGGGTCACTGTGGAGCAGATTATACTGTGTGGGGGCCACTGTGCAACAGATTATACTGTGTGGGGGTCACTGTGTAGCAGATTATACTGTGTGCGGGCCACTGTGGAGCAGATTATACTGTGTGGGGTCACTGTGCAACAGATTATACTGTGTGGGGGTCACTGTGGAGCAGATTATACTGTGTGGGGGCCACTGTGCAACAGATTATACTGTGTGGGGGTCACTGTGGAGCAGATTATACTGTGTGGGGTCACTGTGTAGCAGATTATACTGTGTGGGGGGTCACTGTGGAGCAGATTATACTGTGTGGGGGTCACTGTGGAGCAGATTATACTGTGTGGGGGTCACTGTGGAGCAGATTATTCTGTGTGGGGGTCACTGTGCAACAGATTATACTGTGTGGGGGCCACTGTGGAGCAGATTATACTGTGTGGGGGCCACTGTGGAGCAGATTATACTGTGTGGGGGTCACTGTGGAGCAGATTATACTGTGTGCGGGCCACTGTGGAGCAGATTGGACTGTGTGGGGGTCACTGTGACGCAGCCTGGACTAAGTGGGGGCCCTTCACTATTTATTTCACAGAATATCTGTTTAATAGCAGACATGATATTATTACAGGTCATAATAACATTGTACGATCACTATAAAACAGATCTGTACGATATAAATTATGTACCGGTATGTATTATGGTTAAATTGCTGGCACTTTGTGATAAATTAGTGGGTTTTGAGTTGCAGTTTGGGCACTCGGTCTCTAAAAGGTTCGCCATCACTGCCATAGACTATAATGAAGTCCACTGGGTATCCGTCGGGTTTCCACTAATTTTATACTGAAACTGGCAGAGAGTAAAGTCCTCTTTTCTCTCCACCAATTTTTGGCGAAATCTGTGATTGAATACTGGTGTACAAAGCATAATAAATCTGAATATTGACTCCAAGCAGTATAGACTAAAACAAAGGGAAGTAACATTTAGAAAGCAGATACAAAAAGAATCACTTCATTAAATCCTGTAAAAAAAAAAAACTAAGCCCATGACACCAGTGTGAACACGTGCAGATTGAACAAAAAAAATCTAAAAACTTTCAGTAAAACTTTGGAAACACAAACATAGAGTTAATCTCGAACACTAGACCAGTAGAGAGATTGTCCCCTACTGTATATATTATATATTCTCAGCATGATGCTAGGTCATTAAAATGCTAGGCAAAATAATGGATCGATACAATGTGGATGAAAGCAAATTCTAACCTTAACAGAAAAAAAATATTTCAACATAAGCCTGTTTATTAATATGCAAAACTCAACATGATGCTGAAAATTTTATACCAACATATCATTTTTTTTTCCTATCCCATTTTCCAGAAAACTCAAGCAACTACCCTGTTTCCCTGAAAATAAGACCAACCCCCCTTCACCTCCTGGACCACCTACAACCAGCAGTCATGCCGGCGCTCCGCTAAGGAAGTGCCGGCATGGCTGCCAATTGTACCCCGCTCCAGCAACTGTATAAGATATCCCCCGAAAATAAGACAGGTCATATATTTCGGAAGAGACTGTCTTATTTTTGGAGAAACAGGGTAGGTACACAGGCTCGGCAAACAAGTCATTTCCAAGTGATATTAGTGACACATGGAGAAAGCTATGCTCTCCGTATATTATGTTAAATTTTAGTAGATAACAAAATGGGGATAAAAACGTCTAAGTAAAAAGTCAATATACTTCCAATTAATAAGGAACATTCGTGGCTAAACACATACCCTGTGTATAATACGTTTTTCCTTTGGTCCTCCCATAAAGTATACCTGTATGCCAGTTTTACCTGGAGTGAACATGGGACTACTCATGAATATACCAAAATTGGTTAATGGGCTTACACTCACAAAAATTGGGCTATTGTACTTGATTTGTATTATGTATATAAACCATTTTGCTCTAAAAAATAAATAATAATTATAGTATGCAATAAATAATATTCTAGTAAAAGTAATTCTAGTAATATCATATAATCACAAACCCAAATAAGTAAAACTTTCTTATTTTTGTTTTTTTTCAGAGCATGATCCGGTGTTTTTTCACTTGGTGGGTTACTCATGAGTTTGTCGATCAAAACCATTTACCATGTTGTCAGGCGTTTTGGCTTAGTCGTAGGCTTGGATGAACCTACCTGAACCCAACAATTGGACATTCTTTGCAGATATTACACTTGGCTTGATGCTTAGCCGTTTCAGCAGCTGCCACTCTGTGCAAAACAGGCATCCACACCATGGACTGAGGCTCCAGACGCATCCACTCAATGAACTGTTTCACACTGATTTCTGGCTTATTTTGTGCCTGCAAATATATGAGAAAATCATGGAAATTATTGGCTTATAACATTTACTAGGCTGGTATGATTATTATATTATAATATATATATATATATATATATATATATATATATATATATATATATATATATATCCTATTAATATTATAAATGTGAAAGTTTGTGAGTTTGTGGGTTTGGATGTTTGCATGTTCGGATGTTTGTTCCTCAATCACGGAAAAACCGCTCCACCGATTTGGCTGAAATTTTCCACAAACATAGTTAATACACCCGATTAAACAATAGTCTACTTTTTGTCACAATAGCGCACATACGTTTTTCCCAGGACCCCCACAAAACCCAAACTCACACCACTATCTCTGCAATCTCACACACTTTGGACCCCGATTTGGCTGAAATTTTCCACAAACATAGTCCCTACACTCGATTGCGCAATAGGCTACTTTTCGTTACAATAGCGCACATACGTTTTTCCCAGGACCCTTTGGATGTTCGGATGTTTGGCGGTCAATCACGCAAAAACCGCTCCACCGATTTGGCTGACATTTTCCACAAACATAGTTATTACACTCGATTAAACAATAGGCTACTTTTCGTCACAATAGCGCACATACGTTTGTGCCAGGACCCCCACAAACCCCAAACTCACACCACCATCTCTGCAATCTCACACACTTTGGACCATAGCAAGCCACAAAATTTATATTGCCCTCTACAGCCTCGCCCCTAACCCCACACAATCTCATATACATATACTTTACCACTTTGCCCCTCACCTTAACGATTCTCTAGGAGGCGCTCTTTAACGCTCCGGAGCAGCCATGTTTGCCCCCACCACTCTGACAATCCGCGACACCGCCCACCCATGTCAATACCCCTAGGCGGTCTAATAAATGCAAAAAAAAGTTTAAAAAAAGTAAAAAAAAAATAAATAAAAAGGATTAAAAATTCAAATCACCCCCCTTTCCCTAGAACACATATAAAAGTAGTTAAAAACTGTGAAATACATAATGTTAGGTATCCTCGCGTCCTAAATCGCCCGCTCTACAAATCTATAAAAATATTTTTCCTGTTCGGTAAACGCCGTAGCGGGAAAAATGGTTAAAAGTGCCAAACCGCTGTTTTTTCACTGTTTTGATTCTGATAAAAATTTGAATAAAAAGTGATCAAAGCAATAACATTTCCCGAAAATGGTAGAACTACAAAGTACACCCGTTCCCGCAAAAAAAGACGCCCTATACATCCCCGTACACGCAAGTATAAAAAAGTTACGGCTGTTGGAATATGGCGACTTTTCAAAAAATAATTTTTTAACACAGTTTTGGATTTTTTTAAGGGGTCAAAATGTAAATAAAACCATATAAATTTGGTATCCCCGGAATCGTAACGAAGCACAGAATACAGGGGAAATGTCATTTTGGTTGCACAGTGAACGCCGTAAAACCAAAGCCCGTAAGAAAGTCACAGAAATGCATTTTTTCTTCAAATCCACCCCATTCTGAATTTTTTCCCTGCTTCCCAGTACATTATATAGAATAAATAATGGAGGCATCATGAAGAAAAAGACCTCATATGGCTCTGGGAGCAGAGAAATAAAAAAAGTTATGGGGTTTAGAAGGAGGGGAGTCAAAAACGAAAATCAAAAAATGCCATCGGCGGGAAAGGGTTAACTTCAAATACTTCTGTCCCAAAGTCACTATGTAAGGTTTCTCACAACACCGTATATATAGCAGCTCTAATACAAAGTCACTGCAACACAAAAGTCTCACGTATTCTCTGAATTACAGCAAAAACAAGATACAAAGTTACATTTCATATCCCATACCATATACACAGTACGAAAACCTTACCCCCGCCTGTATATACCCACTGCTACAATCACCGCAGACGAAGTCGCGGGTACCAGCTAGTATAAATATAAATTTTACATTGATTAAGTGACATCACAGGACAAATTTTCTGTATTTTAGTTACTCTAAATCTTAAAGTCACCACTGAACATTGTTTCACAATTTATATACTGAGTTATATAAAGAGTTGGAGCCTATGTTATAGTCCAGAGCTGCATTCATAATTCTGCCACCTTCAGATAAAATCCCTAAAGGCTCCGTTCCCACGGAGTATCGCGCCGCGCATTCAGACAGGTATACACGTGTCAGAGTGTGAGCACTCAAAACAGATCCCATTCACTTCAATGTGTGCCAGCTTACGGGCGCTACAAATTGAAATCAATGGGAGGCTTTTTAACCCATTGATTTCAATGTGTAGCGTGTGTGAGCCGGCACCCATTGAAGTGAATAGGATCTGTTTTGAGCGCTCACACTCTGACACGTGTATACCTGTCTGAATGCGCGGCGCGTTACTCCGTGGGAACGGAGCCTAAGCATTACTTGCTAGCTTAATGTCTGTACTGAGCTTGGCCTGCTGACTTCCATTCTGGGAAGTTTCTTTACTGTACAGACATCTGAAGAGACAAAAACAAATGGACACATTGTACTGTCGCAGATCAGCAGAGTTGTGAATGCAGCATTGCTTGTCCTAGCATGGTGGTTCCTTCAAACATTTCAAAATCGGGGGGTGCCAAACAGTGCCCACTCAAGGTTTATGTGGGCCTTGGGCGATGGAGTCACAGCGGGTCCCTTATTCCCCATCATCCTTAACCTCTTCCTATTGCAGCCATTTTAGTTGTTTTTTTTCTCCCAACCTCACAATAGCCAGAACTTATTTCACGTTCACAGGAGTCATACAAGGGCTTACTTATCATTACTTCACAATGAACACCTTAAATCCCATAAGAAATATTCCTTATATTCTGTGGGCCAACATGATCACATCAATACTAGAGATGAGCGAACACTAAAATGTTCGAGGTTCGAAATTCGATTCGAACAGCCGCTCACTGTTCGAGTGTTCGAATGGGTTTCGAACCCCATTATAGTCTATGGGGAACATAAACTCGTTAAGGGGGAAACCCAAATTCGTGTCTGGAGGGTCACCAAGTCCACTATGACACCCCAGGAAATGATACCAACACCCTGGAATGACACTGGGACAGCAGGGGAAGCATGTCTGGGGGCATAAAAGTCACTTTATTTCATGGAAATCCCTGTCAGTTTGCGATTTTCGCAAGCTAACTTTTCCCCATAGAAATGCATTGGCCAGTGCTGATTGGCCAGAGTACGGAACTCGACCAATCAGCGCTGGCTCTGCTGGAGGAGGCGGAGTCTAAGATCGCTCCACACCAGTCTCCATTCAGGTCCGACCTTAGACTCCGCCTCCTCCGGCAGAGCCAGCGCTGATTGGCCGAAGGCTGGCCAATGCATTCCTATGCGAATGCAGAGACTTAGCAGTGCTGAGTCAGTTTTGCTCAACTACACATCTGATGCACACTCGGCACTGCTACATCAGATGTAGCAATCTGATGTAGCAGAGCCGAGGGTGCACTAGAACCCCTGTGCAAACTCAGTTCACGCTAATAGAATGCATTGGCCAGCGCTGATTGGCCAATGCATTCTATTAGCCCGATGAAGTAGAGCTGAATGTGTGTGCTAAGCACACACATTCAGCTCTACTTCATCGGGCTAATAGAATGCATTGGCCAGCGCTGATTGGCCAGAGTACGGAATTCGGCCAATCAGCGCTGGCTCTGCTGGAGGAGGCGGAGTCTAAGGTCGGACCTGAATGGAGACTGGTGTGGAGCGATCTTAGACTCCGCCTCCTCCAGCAGAGCCAGCGCTGATTGGCCGAATTCCGTACTCTGGCCAATCAGCGCTGGCCAATGCATTCTATTAGCCCGATGAAGTAGAGCTGAATGTGTGTGCTTAGCACACACATTCAGCTCTACTTCATCGGGCTAATAGAATGCATTGGCCAATCAGCGCTGGCCAATGCATTCTATTAGCTTGATGAAGCAGAGTGTGCACAAGGGTTCAAGCGCACCCTCGGCTCTGATGTAGCAGAGCCGAGGGTGCACAAGGGTTCAAGTGCACCCTCGGCTCTCCTACATCAGAGCCGAGGGTGCGCTTGAACCCTTGTGCACACTCTGCTTCATCAAGCTAATAGAATGCATTGGCCAGCGCTGATTGGCCAGAGTACGGAATTCGGCCAATCAGCGCTGGCTCTGCTGGAGGAGGCGGAGTCTAAGATCGCTCCACACCAGTCTCCATTCAGGTCCGACCTTAGACTCCGCCTCCTCCGGCAGAGCCAGCGCTGATTGGCCGAAGGCTGGCCAATGCATTCCTATGCGAATGCAGAGACTTAGCAGTGCTGAGTCAGTTTTGCTCAACTACACATCTGATGCACACTCGGCACTGCTACATCAGATGTAGCAATCTGATGTAGCAGAGCCGAGGGTGCACTAGAACCCCTGTGCAAACTCAGTTCACGCTAATAGAATGCATTGGCCAGCGCTGATTGGCCAGAGTACGGAATTCGGCCAATCAGCGCTGGCTCTGCTGGAGGAGGCGGAGTCTAAGGTCGGACCTGAATGGAGACTGGTGTGGAGCGATCTTAGACTCCGCCTCCTCCAGCAGAGCCAGCGCTGATTGGCCGAATTCCGTACTCTGGCCAATCAGCGCTGGCCAATGCATTCTATTAGCCCGATGAAGTAGAGCTGAATGTGTGTGCTTAGCACACACATTCAGCTCTACTTCATCGGGCTAATAGAATGCATTGGCCAATCAGCGCTGGCCAATGCATTCTATTAGCTTGATGAAGCAGAGTGTGCACAAGGGTTCAAGCGCACCCTCGGCTCTGATGTAGCAGAGCCGAGGGTGCACAAGGGTTCAAGTGCACCCTCGGCTCTCCTACATCAGAGCCGAGGGTGCGCTTGAACCCTTGTGCACACTCTGCTTCATCAAGCTAATAGAATGCATTGGCCAGCACTGATTGGCCAGAGTACGGAATTCGGCCAATCAGCGCTGGCCAATGCATCCCTATGGGAAAAAGTTTATCTCACAAAAATCACAATTACACACCCGATAGAGCCCCAAAAAGTTATTTTTAATAACATTCCCCCCTAAATAAAGGTTATCCCTAGCTATCCCTGCCTGTACAGCTATCCCTGTCTCATAGTCACAAAGTTCACATTCTCATATGACCCGGATTTGAAATCCACTATTCGTCTAAAATGGAGGTCACCTGATTTCGGCAGCCAATGACTTTTTCCAATTTTTTTCAATGCCCCCGGTGTCGTAGTTCCTGTCCCACCTCCCCTGCGCTGTTATTGGTGCAAAAAAGGCGCCAGGGAAGGTGGGAGGGGAATCGAATTTTGGCGCACTTTACCACGCGGTGTTCGATTCGATTCGAACATGGCGAACACCCTGATATCCGATCGAACATGTGTTCGATAGAACACTGTTTGCTCATCTCTAATCAATACCAAATTTATATAGTTTTTGTTATGCTTTGTTAACTTTGAAAAATGCAAAAAATATATATATATATATATTTTAGTCACCACAGTGTGACAACCACAACTTTTTGATGTTTTCCGCGAACCGTATATGGTAAATTCTTTTGCAGAACAATGTGTAGTTTTTATATATATTATTTTGGGAAAGCCAAGCATTTTGATTTTTGATTTTTTTTTTTTTTTTTGTGGTGAAATAGTTAATTTAGCTATTTTGATTTTGTTTTACCAGAGCATTGTTCACTGTATGGGATAAATATTTTTATAACTTGGGAATTTTCAGATGCTGGGATCCTTAATATGTTTATGTTCATTTTTTATGTCCATTCTAGGAAAATAGGGGGTGAATTGAATTTTTATATTTTATTTAATATTTTTTTAAAAATGTTACCCCACACCCTCACTTTAGGGGACTTGATCCTGCGATTATTTGATTGCTTGCACTGTACACTGCATTACTACTGTATTGCAGTCTATGGTAAAATCCACATATAACTACTGAATCTAATGCAATAATGATATTGCTATGGCCAGCCTGGGAACCTTAAGAAGGATCCCAGCTATCATAGTAACCAGATGACTCCCAAAATCTTGTAGAAAGGGAGCTGTTCGGCACCTAATCACAAGTGGTGAGAATGGGTACTGGGTAAGAGGGAGGGTGAAAAAAAGGAATTTTTCAAAATTGAATAAAGTAGAATAATGTATTAAGAATGATACTGCACTTTTTCTGTAGATTGCGATCCTTCCTCTATGTACTGTATGCTATAAGTGTAATGTCCCGGTACTGCTCGTCCCATTCCCTTTAATAGTCCTTGCAGACTGATATGGTATGGACATTTGCATATGAAGTAAAGAGGTATCTCCCCATTCCTTCCATTATTTAATATATATATTTATTTCACAAGAGCCAGCACACAGGGGGGTCTATTAATTCACCATCTTGTGGATGTTTTGTGAACTGCACCTGCCTATACTTTTCATTTAATTTATGTCTGTGATTGCATCATCCTAATGTGCTAATGTAAAGGAGTGTCCAGTATGATCAGGTGACCTTCAGAACCAATCAAGCTCCCTTGATTGGCCTGGAGGAGGAGTCGAGTTTCAGCCCTCTCTGGAGAGTGTTGGAAACCCTGTTGATTGGTGTGTGTGCATAGATCTGCACGTGTGGAGCAGAATTTGACATGTGAGCCGAGCATCAGTGCACTTCAACCAGAGATGTCTTTTCCTCTGTGTTCAAGATTCTCCTCAGAGAGTGTCTTCCTCTGAAGCTCCAAGTCTTCAAGTACTAAAGTATACTGACCTGTTATCCATACATCTGGGAACTCCACACGTACCTCTATGCAAGTAAGTCTTTGGGACAAATCTATATTTAAGGAGCCCATAGCTATTCTGACAGACCTTGAGGGTCTCCCGCTGACAACACCCCTATTTCCTCTTCTACATAAGTGAGCCCAGTTTGTTGAGGACTAACCCCCTGGATACAGGCCATCTTTACAAGAATATCCAAGTTAAACTACGCAAGCAACTACTAGTTAAATTACCCAAAGTATCTTTGCTCCATTCTCCATCACCTGCTTAATTGGACACTACCTGCAGGGATCACAGTATTGTATGTGAAGAATTACTCCATCATCTGTACATTTGTATTACCTCGTCCTGCTAGTTAAAAGAGCAACGACTACCCTCGAGACCTAGTTGTCTGTTGTCATTGTCAGGTACCACGTGGGGGCGGGTAGTTGGGGACATCAAAAAGGCTTTGTGCACATTTGGGATCAAGGGTCATTCTACAAGCCGGCCACATCTAACATACTACCCGTGACATCAGTCCTGGCCCTCCTGAGTGTTGCATAAGTGCTTTTGAAAGGGGAAATAATACAATAAATTGCAGGATAGATATGTTTCACAGATTATGAACTGGATATCTTACTGACAATAACAGCCCATGTATATACAGTCTATGCCTGGGTCTGGCTGCTTTCAGATACAGGAGTATGTTATTCATTTATAGAGTGCTTATCTGTGGGCAGAATGCCTTGTAATGCCAACTCCGAATGATAAAGAGCCACAGCTATAAAACAAACAAATTACAAACTAATGTAGCAAAATTAAATGCCCGGACATGAATTAAACATCAGCCGAGCTCGATGTTCTGCCAGCTGTGATGAAGGTGCCGGGCGCTAGTGCAATTCTAAGAAAAGATTCAAATAGCCTTACAATTCTCTCTACACTTACAATGGTCACTCAGGACCATTATGTTTCCTTATTATTAAAGGGGTTGTCCGGAATTTAAAAAAAAACAAAAAACATTTAAACATTAAACTAACCCCCCCTCCCCCACCTACTTTATAAATTACTTGCATCATCAAAAAATGTATATTACCATTATCACTGGGTCACATGACCGCCCCAGACACATTTTCATAGAGTCCTGTGACGTTTCGTTGCTTCAGGACACGGAGCGTCACACACTATATCTCCCTTCCGCTGCCCTCCCCGCCTGTCCCCTAACTTCCAGTCCCCTCCCCTCACTACACCCCCCCCTTCATACTTACCTTCCTTCATGCCGGAATATCCTGTTACAGAGCATCATATTCACCTTGTGTATGCACAATAGAGTTCCCGAGACATTGTGGGTTATTGTGCAAGTGCGAGCTGCCCGGCAACTTCACAAAGATGTCTGCTGGCCCGCGCATACGAAATAGACAACAAACGTCGGCATATCTTACATATTGGATGTACTTGTGATCCCCAGGCTCATTGCCTAACTTTCTTCACAGGGGGGATCACAAGTACATCTATTATGTAAGACATGCTGATTGTGAACTACTTTCCTGTCCGCATGATCCCTGCGGAGATCTGGCGGCAAGCACACGGACCCCAATATAGTCTATGGGGATTTGTGTGCTTTTACTGCAAAGCGCTTGCAATTGAGTTTGGTATTCCGTTCAGGGGATCCCCATGCAGACTCCCCCGGATGGAATACCTACTCAGATGTGAACGAGGGGTAAAGGTCCTTCACCTGGTAGAAACTGCTACACCCTTGTATGCATTTAAATTGCCCCAATTGACTTCAGCTGTATAAATTTGTATGCAGTGTTGCTCCCTCTTGTGGTGGATGCTGATTTTAGTCCCCCCTCCCCCTTTATGACATGGTTGCAGCTTCAAAAATTGCAAAAAACTGTGTGTCCTACTTCTTACCCTAAAGGTGCCATTACAAATAAGCATTTTTGTTTGCATTAAAAACATACAATTGAATTTTTTTTAACCAACATTAATATTATTCAATGATACAAAGCACAAATGCAGGTGTATATTATAGAAAATGCTTCGGATTATTTCTGGCTTTTTATCAAGTTGCATTGACTTTAGGCAGAGTAAATTGTAATGTAGTTATACTGTGGATGTATAATTTAGAATAAACTGCTATTATTATAAAACTCTCACCCTGGACAGCCATTATTTCATATTTACAGCTCATTTTCCACATTTTTTAAATACAATTAGAATTCACTTTTTATTTTGTGCAGGCAAGTGACAAGAAAAATCAACAATGGAAGTGAAAGCCTTGCATATTTTATAGATAATACAGTATGCCGGAAATAGATGGCATTAGACTAGAATGGGCTTCTTTCCTATTATACAACTTGTAGATAAATTGTGTTTGCTGATCGTTACCTGTCAAAACATTGATATTCAACATGGTACGACTAATAGCGGTGTTACAGGACCTAGAACAATCTCTAAGATTTCTATATAAAAGCAAGATTTATGTAAAGATATTATATCATCTAGGAACATAATGGTGGAACTAAATTCTTGCCATAAAAAGGTATTCAGAAATCTATATCCATCAGACACCTTCGAGGAGGGACTGGCGCTGAGCACACATCTAGGAGGTGATAAACTTCCAATAGGCAATAAATAGGTTAATATCTTGATAGCTTGTAGCTCTTTAGTAACTGGTCGGGGTCTCACCATTTGAAACAGTCAAAATTTCTGACACGTTACATTATTTTTAATGGGAATATGTCAATATGTATGCTTTGACATACATATACTTACCTGGTAGCTCTCCCTTTAGGGGTATTGCTTGTTTCTACTTTTATATACCGTATATACTCGAGTATAAGCTGACCTGAATATAAGCTGAGGCCCCTAATTTTACCACAAAAAACTGGGAAAACTTATTGACTTGAGTATAAGCCTAGGGGGGAAATGCAGCAGCTACTGGAAAATTTCAAAAATTAAAATGGTCGGAGTTTTTGGGTGCAGTAGTTGCTGGGGAAGGGGAGGGGGTGTTTTGGTTGTCTGTCTGCCCTTTCCCTGAACTTGAGCACTGTATTTTCTTCCCCCACTTGTAATTCAGCCTGGCTGAATATAGGGGATCTGCTGTGCTCCTATTAACCCCTTCCTGACGGAACGGGAGCACTGCAGATCCCCTATATTCAGTAGACCGGGCACTGTCAGACACAGGGATACCTAATGTGTATGCGTTTCGCAGTAATTTTCTACATTTGTATCTATTCTAGGGAAAGTGAGAGTGATTTAGAACTTTTATTTATTATTTTTGTTAAATCCTCTTTTTTTTTTTTTTTTTTTTTTGCTGACTCGAGTATAAGCCGAGGGGGGCTTTTTCAGCACAAAAACTGGGCTGAACAATTTGGCTTATACTCAAGTATATATGGTATACAGTATTCATGGATTTCTAATTGGTAATAAAAATGTACAAACATAGTATACTCCATCCTATCTGATTTCGGAAACCCTATCTGCTTAAAAAGTGGCTACCCGAAGAAACTCACGATCCTCAGACTATAATGGGGTATGTCGAGTTTCCGCCAAAAACTTGCAGGACTTTTCTTTTTGCCTATTTTAAGCGGAATGGGGGACGGAGTCTCGTACAGAGACATAAAAAGTGACACCTGTGTGTTTTTATGGCTATGCCTATGGATCATTTGCTTACAGCACAGAACCCTTTGTTGTGGTTTGATATTTGCCCCTATCATAGTAGTCATACTTACATGCTGAAAGCAACTGCGGACGCTTGGCTCAATATTACTTCCTCCAAAAGCTGCCACTTCCCCAAGCTGGCGAGGGATCTGAATGGCATCATGAAGCAGTAACCCCAGCTGCTTCTGGTCACAAGTGTCAGCTGCTCCAGAAACTTCCTTGAAAAGATCTGTGCAAGAAAAGGTGAAACAATTGTGTCATTTAACTTTATTTGCAACAAGATCTAGAGAAGTTAAAAAAAAAAAAAAAAAATTAGCAAATAATTTTTTTCTCTAAAGTAGAACGTAAGAAACCCTTTAGAAAAGCCAATATCACCAGTGCAGATATGTCTATTTTTGTAATTACAGATGTGTCCACCCTTACCAAAGTGCGTCATACAACAAATTCAATAAAATCTTCTGGCAACCTAGCAAAACTATTGACAGGTTGCAATTCACAAAACAATCACTGGGTGGCCACACGGACACATATGGGATCGTCGTCTTGTGACATCTTCTCATTTCGCATCACATGTTTTAGGACTTGTTGAGCCAAGTAAGCTAAGGTAATATGGAAGGACATATCCGCACTTGGATTCCCATGAAATAACAATTCTATGTGCCAGGATTATCAGGGTGCAATTGTACATCTGTATTACTATGCTGCTGTAACATGCTGAATTTCCCCACTGTGGGACTATTAAAGGATTATCTTATCTTATATGTGCCAGCTTGTGATGTCAACTCTTAGCCATGTTAGAAGTTAAGGCCTCATGCACATGACAGTGTACAACCTGAGGATCTTCCAATGCTCCGATTTTTTTTTGTAGGGCCTGCTCTATAAATATCAGAACTGAACAGAGCTTCACAATGGAGTACTCAGTCGAGTGCATGAGGCCTAATACCCTACACTCCTAAGATACTTGGAATAATTCCCCCCTAACCTTAGTTACACATATCATAGGGTACGTGGAGAGGGAATCATAGCACACATTCTCAACAATCTGCATGGTGTGGTACTGCACGTGAACCCTTGGGTTACATCACATCACGAAATGGAACACCCTAAAAATAGGACTTGAGCATTATAATAGCCTACATAATATGAGGTGTAGCACTAGTAGCATTTGTTCCCAGACCCGGGAACAGGGGCACAGAACTTAGGGGTCCCTGTTACAGATTTGGGGGGCAATTAGATTTCCCTGCTAAGGTCTGCAATCTAGTTATTATGCTGCAGCAATGTAAAGTCAGCACAACCCTATGTACTAAAGTAAGAAATAATGCTACTTGAGGTTGAAGAAAAGTGCACATAAAATCAATAGGTGGTAAATTAATACATTTCTGTTATACTATCCGTAATGGTAAGATGAAAAGTCTGCCATCTTATTGTGCGGCTGGCTGACTTGTGCCCTAGAGCTGAAGCCGAATGGAGACGGCACATCTGACCTACTATTTTCACGTATAAAGACAAGACAGAACACACAAAAATAAGAACAGAGAAATCCTGCTTGTGTAGCCGCTGTTGCTTTTCATTATTGATCTCTCAAAGGACCCTACAAGACAGCAGGTGCTAATGGACAAGAAGCAGCTTCTCAAAGGAGATAACCTTTCCAGTACACTAACTTCTCAAGACAGAGATTTAAGAAAGTACATACTACTTGGTTTTAGAAATTCTGTAATGACGGATCCCATCATATATTTTTATAATACAGTTTTAACAAATTATTCTCAAAATCCCTTGATTCCTTGTACACAACCCTATAGCGGCATGATAAGATTCAGGCTGACAGTAGCCATCACTAACAGGTCTTATGTAGCGCCCATTGAACTCACTTATAAGTAGGTCTTCAGAAAGCTCATAAACTCCTCCAAGTGTTGTGTGTGCAGGCAGAATTGTGTTGTTTGAGTAGTTGGCCGACTAAATGGAAGCAGGGGACTTAGAAAACAAAAGACAGAGCACTGACCCCTATAAAAATATAATACTATTAAATGAAAGTGTATCTTCCATGCGTTTAACCCCTTGGTGTTCGGCCGATTACACGCATTCCTATGCCGGCGAGGTATTCAAAGAATATTACTCGCTTAACACTACCGACAACCAGAGATCTCGAAAACTGTGAGGAATTAATACAGAAAGTATATCGGAAAGTCGTACAACTATTCAATACAGAAACAATACTATTTGTTTTCCGAAAATGGACAACCCCTTTAAGTTAAGTGTCATATTTAACATATAAATTGCGAAAAAAAATAATTTCAATTGATATTCAAGGGGTGTGGTATGTTTAAAAACTTGTTTTGAAAGTCATACAATATGGATTTTATATCATCCAACTACTACAAATATCCTGAAAATTTCGGAATTTACAGTAGAAAGTTGTAGAACTTTACATTATACAATTATTCAAGGATATGACTGTATAAGATCAAGGAAAAAATGGTGTCACCCCCTCCCAAAAAAACAAAACAAAAAACCCCCAACTTTAGTCCATGGGCTTGAATGGGGTTAACGTCCTATACTATTCTCACCACCCTGATGGTTGCTTCTGCGCAATAAAACGCCAACGGGGCCTTGGTCCATTACTTTTCTGATGTATGGGGATCACTACAGTCAGAGTCCCAGCAAACAAAGATAAAACAAATCCTACAGATGGGAAATTTCCTTTAATAAACCTAGTAATGCCTTCTATGTACAACAAAGTGCAAGCCTAAAACAAGACAAAAGTGATGATATATTACATATATTAATGCTTTAGGCAATTAATTGTTTGGCAATTATAGTAAAAGCGGGCACATTGTAAATGCAAGAGCACAAACAAATAATATGGGAACCCATGGACTACAGTATGGACTAATAGTATTATATTTTATTATGACATTTAATAAAAAAAAAACAAAAAAACAAAAACGTCATTTAATGTAATTTGAGCTTTCCAACCATAATTACTGACTGCATAACTACAGGTCAAAACTGCCACATCCCTGGCACATAGAGGCAGCAATTGTAGGACTCATAATTATCCTCTAAATATGATTTGGCTTGTCTTATTGCTATAAATGGAATCGGAATTACACAAATTGCCCTGGAATATGCACAACTAACTATGTCAGCTCATTTGCAAGACCTGCTCAAGTGAGAAATAGTATACAGAAATGTATACGGTTATGCAATTGTTTTTTAATGTATTTTTTATTGCAAAACCCAGTTATGCAATAGTTAAATGGGTTTTCCCATCAAAGCAAATTATTCCCTATCCATAGGATAGGGGATAACTTGCAGATTGGTGGGGGTCCAACTGCTCAGACCCCCATTGGTTAGGAGAACATTAGCCGAAGCGTTCAGATATCTCCGGCATCCCATTGAAATGAATGGAGTGCTAGGAACACTGCCCTGCCATTGTTCCATTCAGAATGGAGAACTTTTCGGGATCAAGGATAACTTGAGAAAATCCCGTTCATACAGTAAAATCCGTACAATATAGGAATAATATACTTACATTTGTATTTATCTTCTAATAAACCTTTAGACAGGGATGTAAGACCGATCTTCAGAGACTGCACTCGGATCTTCCCAGTCCGACCCCTACAATAAGCAAACTATCAGTCATGATCTTTTATAACGTTCATATAAATTGAATTTACAACTTGAATTGTTTCCTTATAATACATTTTATGTAAAGGAGATGACGACCGAGGGAAGTTCCCGCAGTATGAACCGCTTTCAGTAGCCAGAGAAGAGCTGCTAATGGTCGCTTCACATAGGTATATTGAGCCTGTAAGTTGGCAGGACTTTCTGGACTGAACATTGACCAAAGTCTTGGACTCCAAGAATCATAGTGATCTATGATCACCCCCCCCCCCAAAAAAAAAAAAAAAAAAATGCATATTGCACATTTTTTAAGCAGAATGAGAGACAGAATCCCCGAACGGTCATTGAATGCAGATATGAACCAAGCCTGAGCCACTGGGTGTGGTACATGACAAAGGGATTTGCTTTTTGGTTTGGTGCACCTCCCCATCAATATCTGCATCATATATAACATTGGGGGGACACCCCGGTTTGTCACATTTATTAGAACTGGTGTAAGTTATGCCAGAAATCTCTGCCAGGCATATATTTGAGTTCAGGCGCACCAACATGTGCAAAAATGATTAAAAACCTGAAGCCTCTTAGTAATTCCGGCGTGTCTTACGTCTCTTAAGGAGCTAATTAAATCTGGCTAAGAAACACAAGTTTAATAAATTCTCACAAAGTAAAAGTTTGGATTCTTCTGAGAATTTAGACTGGAGATCTAGGATGAATCTGCTTACCATTCAGTGCCAGTCTGCTCGGTATATTAATAGTCTGAAATGTCCCAGAGACAAAGTAATGGGCTATAAAGATATCAGTGACCCCCGCGGTCTAAGCTCACAGTCTCTGACCATGTTATGAAGCATAGGACGATAAATTTTGAAAGAATTTCCAACTAATGGAGGACTCCTGGCATGACAATCTAGAAAATGGCCGTCTCCACTTCAATCTGTGCCATGTTCCAGCACAGAGAACTAGACAGTTCTAGAGAAATTATTATTATTATTTTTTTTGAAGAAAATAACCCAAATCAACAGCTTGTGAGTTTGTACAGCACAAAGTGCAATGAAAGTGATACTTTAAGAGTACTTTATTAAAGTTTCCCATTACATAGCCAATAATGTAAAGTATGGTCATTTCAATCAGTTCTGATATGAGAGCACAGAAAATGAATATTAGAAGTGCGTTATCACAGTATGCCCCTAATCCATTGATATTCCGAGGCTACATTATCCACAGCACGTCTTTAATACAGTGATTTATGCAACAGAAACCACCCCATCACACACAGCATGACAACGTATTACACAGTGAAAGGCAAAGAGTGGCTGACTCGGAGGATCTTTGGATAATACAATTCATCAGAAGGCTCTTAGGCGTCTCTCGCTATCTCACGCTGTTTTAAAAATTCTTTGTATTCATAGAAGTAGAAACATTTCCCTATCAGCCATTGGTGCTTAGAACGGCTACGAGGAGTTCTGCTCTGGATCTTAGTGATGTCAGTGCCTGCTACGTGCTAGGTAAAGTAATGTCATCCAAGTGTAGAAGAGAGCAGTCCTAATATCTTCGGAAAAAGCACTGGATATTAAGGTTAATATGGTTATTAACTTTATTAATATATTATTACTGTTCTGAAATTCAGAAAATTAGGTAACTGCTGGAAAACTGCATCATGTCTAATCATGTCTAAAATGTCTAAACTTGTCATGTAGTGGAGGACTTCATCATACCTAATATGAACTTGTCATGTAGTGGAGGACTGCATCATATCTATTGGGTACCTGCTTTGTAATCTACATTTAATATACACGGCTACATTTTGGATATCCAATATACAACAATGCTACTAAGCCAACAAATCTGCAATTGGTCTAGAATTGTTAGGGTGCAGTATACATATTTAAGGGTCAGATAAGGATCACCTAGAAAAGATAGGAAATGTTTTTAAAACTTTATTATCTAAAATTGTTGTACGCCACAACAAAGACAGATAAAGTAGATTTTTCCATAGCTATAGTGTAGATTGTACAAACAGTACAAAGAATAGAGTACAAGAAAGCTGTACAATGGAATCTAATCCTACACACCAGGTGTCCTCTGCATCTCGCTTTATACTTGGGATACACTGACCAGTGATTTAAACATAGGTTTATTCCTTCCTTATAAAATATATGTGGCCTGTGCTTGTGATTTAGCAGGGCGCCCGCTGTGAACCGCTGCACAGGGCAGTAACTGAAGAGAGGATTATGCAGGAGCTGTTGTATTCACAGCAGCAGCCGCATCTCTGACTTCCCTGACAACCAGCAGGGAATACCTATACTGAGCGAACATCTGGTTTGCTTTAATAGGATTGAATAAGACAACCCTAAGTTTAGTTTTTTTTGTTTCCATCATATGTAACTTTTACAGGCTAAAATTAGAGCTCCAGTAAAATACAGGTTCTGTTCTGGCTATTGCGAGGGATCACGCTATAACTATCACAATCTTCAATTCCCGTTGTCTGAACACTGACAGTCTCAACAAATGTATCTACAAATAGAAAAGACGTACAGTGGGCGTTATTCTAAGGCAAAAACTTCCAGAAGATAGGTATGGATTCACTGTACTGTATACATAGGTAAGGTCTGAAATACTGCATTCCCAAAAGAGGACCTACATTAGGGTTAAGCCGATCTTGAGATTTCAGGATCGTTTTTAAAATCTGATTTCCGATCATTTTCCATTTGAACCCGATCCTGATCCCAATTCCGATCCCAATGCAAGTCAATGGGATTTTTTAATAATCAGAGATCAGATTTTAAAAATGATCATATTCACTACACAGCATGGAGTCTAAAAAGTGAATGCTTTAATTGTTAGACTTCACGCTATGTAGTGATTAAAAAAAATTCTCTGGCTACTTAGTCCCCCCTGCTGTCCACTTACCTGCACAGATCGCTGGTCCGGTCCCCGCTGTTCTCTGTCCTCTTCTCGACTCGCTGCCCCCGACTCCGAGGTTAGTGTTACAGACCTAGGAAGAAGGTGGGGCTTGTGGCTTAGGAGAGTGTGGGCGGGTACAGGGCGGGGAGACGTGACCAGGACTCCCAGTTATTCTTTTATGCAACTTCACGGAACAGCAGCAGCTCATTTGGGGGACTTTTTCATACTTTGCCTGAATAGCGTTTGGCATTCTATAGAATGTCTAGGCAAAGTACGTAACGATTCTTCATTTCATACATTGCCTAAAAACGCCAGGCATTCTATAGAATTCCATACATTGCCTGTAACATATATAAAGCTGTACGAGCCGTCACCAGCCAGTGTCCTTTTATGTGTAGATGGTGCCTGGACATACAGCATTGGCCTAGTCACTTAGAGGAAGGACTGTTGAGTTGGACTTGTGGATTTGGGTAGAGTGTGAGTAGAAAAAAGTCACCACTCTGACTCCTTTTACAAAATAAAATGACACTACTTTGTGAATTGAGTGATTACCTTGGAATGTCTCATTTTATCCTAAAACCGTACTTTCCTGAGGGCATGAATGGTCCTCTCTAAAATCTGTTAATGTCTGTTAATGTCCTTTATGATACACGTCCGCTTTTTTATTTTTGTGTTTAACAGGCTCTATCAGAACAGACATTTGACGCCCCTTACTCCACAGCCCTAGTTAGCAGGAAAAGGGTCCCTAAGACACATGAATGCTTGACGCTTAGCTGCAGCATTGGTTAGGTTAACAACAGTTAGATCCTATGCACACGACTGTAATTTTATCTGCAACGGCTGATATGGACTCATATTTTTCTGCATTTGCGGCGCAGACAAGTATTGTGGATCCATACAAATAATTCTGCAGATCTATGACTGCGCATGGCATGCTGACAAGTTTTTTTTGTGGATTGCTGATCACTGAAAACCACTATGACTGTATGCAGGAAGCCCTATATTTCTACTGATTGGTCGCTTATAGCCAGGGGCGTAACGTAACGACCGAGCCTGGCAAGGTGGAGATGCCGGGCCTGGTACCACTATGTCAGTGGTCGGGGAAAGCCTGGTTCGCTGACCACTATACATACTGTAAATGAAAAAGGGACCCCGGCATGTCGCTGGGCCCTTTTTTGATAGATCCTAGCCTAGGAAGGTGAAACTACGGCATCTTCCGTCATGTGGCTGAGGCCTGTGATCTGGCCCCAGCGGTCACATGGGGCGCAATGGTGTAATGATGTCAGTGCGTCCCCACGTGACCGCTGAGGACCAATCACAGGCCTCAGCAGAGACGTCGGAAAGATGGCCGAAGATGCTGCAGACAGCAGGATGCACAGGAAAGGTGGGACAAGGTGAGTATTAGAGCTTGTTATTTTTATTCACCTTCCCTGGGCCTCCGATTATTATACTCCGGAGGCCCACAAGACACTTGTTATGCCACTGCTTATAGCATATCCTAGTGTTGTGCCATCAAGGTCTGTACTGAGACATCCCCTTTAAAGGAAAATATACTATTTAGTTTTGATATTAAAAATCAAATGGTGGATTATCACTAACTAGATGAAACAAAATTCATTCTAAAAGGCGGCCATACAAACAAATCTAATTTCTGACTCTCCTACTGATTTCAGTAGGACTGGCCAACCATTTAACGTGTATGAAATATTTGGCTGACATTCTGTTTGCAGAACTCGGGAAATAGGATTGGTCATATTGAATTTCAACATGTCCAATTTTTTTTATTCTCAAAGCAGATAAACTGCTTAAGCCTGAGGCCCCACGTTGCGGAAATGCAGATTTTTTTTTTCTTTTTTTTGAGTCAAAGCCAAAAATGACTATAGGAGGGTTGGAAAATTTACAGGAAGCTCTTATATTTCTACCTTCTGCTTAAGCTCCTCCTGGCTTTAGCTCAAAAAACTGCAGCAAAAAAAAGTGTGTTTCCGCAACGTGGGGCTTTAGGCTAAAAGTAAGGTCTAGTAGCTTATTGAAGTGTCCATATTGTGAACCCATGCATGGTTGCTTTGACCAGTATGCATGCATTCTCAATAGGCAGAAGGGAATATGGGGATGTTAGAAGGAAGAGAGTATGGGGAAGGCGGGAAGCATACCGTAGTTGTTGGTTTAGAACAAATTTTCCAGTAAGGATTTTTTTATTACGATTACTTAGATTACAGAAAGCGTAATAATGCCCATAATGCATTGTTCATCCCTGAATCTGATGGCCTGTCATCACTTGCTTACTCATTTTCAGCTCCGGCAGGACTGAACAGTCCAAAATGTGGCTGCTATCTTGACAGCACTCAGAAAACTGCCGCTGTCAGGATCTTAACAAGAAAAGCTCCTTTTCTGCGAATCGTCTGGTGTTAGTGGGCTAGACTGCAGCCTGTCAACATGTTCACTTTGAGAAGCCGGTAATTAAATTCCAGGCTAACAGCATGAAGCGAGCAGATGCTTCTCCAATACTGTTTAATTATCGGAACTTGTCTACATGGTTAACATGAAAGTTATAAACAGAGCTGGTGTCAAAATCCACGAAGGCTTCACTACACCGGAACCACCGAAACAACATCTAAACAAAGCAAGTAGAGTTCAAAGTATGGACCTCCGAAAAAAGCAAATTAACCCGCAGAAATGGAACATTTCATAAGCGACGGATTATAGTGCCCCGTATCCTTCATAGCTTGGAATACGCCAGGCAGAGATCACTACTCTGAATACAGTAGACACTTGTTTCTTTCTATATCCTGCAAGTTTAGTTTTTTTAATATAAGGCATCTATGGCAAGGAAAAAGTTCAGATTTTCAGTTAGAGAATATTTTTTCTCCATTCACATCCAATAAGAATGACCTATAAATACTAATAAACAATTAGGTAGGCAATCTGAGAATACCAAGGGTGAGAGCAATATCCAGCTCCAGAAAAAACAATTAAAATTGTAACTTCATTTCTTTATATTACAACTGGAAAAATATCTCCGTGGGTATCCATGTACGCTTCTAGGCACTTCAGCCTCTTAGTCATAGCTATGAGTCAGAGGCCAGAGTGCCTTGAAACACGAAAACAGATACCCATGGAGATAGCTTTTCAGTTTTAATATGAAGAAATAAAGAGACAATTTTTAATTTTTATTCTCGTACCTGGATATTGCTATCACCATTGGTTTTCTCCATATCACTGCTGTCCAAGGGTGTGGGTCAACCCTAACCAACAACAAGATTAGTGCTACAAGGATGAGCTGTGCATTGTTTTTTTAAATTTTTTATAGTCTGTCAATATGCCAGATCTATCACAGTGGTACACACCCTCATGTCAAGCTAGTCAAAAAATATTTGTTCAAGTGAGCTCCAATAGTGCACCGTTAGACGTGTTTATGGAGCCTTAAAGAGGACCTTTGACGTCTTCGGGCACGTGCGGTTTTATATACAGTATGCTGAATTCAGTGCACTATCGGCTTTCCCGTTATGTGCCTTTGGTGAAGAGATATCGGTGCCGTTACCGTAGCTCTTCACTGTCAGAAGGGCATTTCTAACAGTCTGTGAGGAACGCCCCTCCTGACAGTAGAGTCCATAGCACTGTACTGTCAGAGGGAACACCCCCCCTCCTCCTGATAGTACTCATCCATAGACTAGTACTGAGGTTTGTTCCTCACCACTCAGCGTCATGGCTGGGCAGTAAGCAATGCCCCCTCTAACAATACCGCACTATGGACTCTACTGTCAGGAGGGGCGTTCCTCACAGACTGTCAGAAACGCCCTTCTGACAGTGAAGAGCTACGGTAATGGCATCAATTTCTCTTCACCAGGGGCACATAACGGGAAAGCCAATAGTGTGCTGAATTCAGTACACTGTCAGCCTTCTAGCGGCATATAATACCGCATGTGCCCGAGCACATGAAAGGTCCTCTTTAAGGCTAAGGCCACATGTTGCGAAAAAGAAGCCACATGTTGCAATTATTTTAACCAAACTCAGGAGTGGCTACACAAGGAATGTAAACTATAGAGCAATCTCTACTTCTCTCTTCTTCTCAATAAATTCTTGGCTTTGGCTCGAAAAGCAAAGCAAAACCTGCACCAAAAAAGGCAACTATTCTGCAACGTGGGGACTTAGACTAAAGGGTTTTCCGGAATTCCGATCTTGACCACTTCCTCTGTAGCACTGAAAGTGAGCTGTATTCACTGTACTATCAGCTTTGCTATGGTATATAACATTCTCTACCTAAGAGGACATGATGCCTTAGAAAAATCAACACAACTGCAACTGAAATCAGACAGCACCGCACTGTGCAAACCCAGCTTAATGGTGCGGCCAAGCAAATGCTTCTTGGTCAGCTGATCGCATCTTTTATGTGGTATCAGGAGAATATAACAAAAAAAGTGATATATTTCACTATTTAGAGAAAATTCTGCATTCCTTATAAACAAGGCTTCTTTAATAGTAGTAGTAGTAACATATGGATATTATTGTCTTCTGTATACAAGTTCTATGAAACTCTATGTCACCTAAATTACTATGTACGATGCAGCAGCTATAATCTAGGGAGAAATATATGGTATACCATTGTATTAGGGACATAATATCTGTTATTATGATGCTATAGTATAGTATTTTTTATCCAGTTTCCAAGGAGTGTCCAGGTTTACTATCACAATGAATTTTATGATGAATAAAGCAGTAACTTACGTGTCATATACATTAAGCAGCCAGTTCAGACACATGTCTACGCAGAGAGGCACATTAACCAGGTCCTTGTTTTTCTCTTCAAGTCCATCATAGATAGTGGTGAGGATATTGATGATTTCAGGAACTGACAAGAGTTGTTGGTTTTGATTCAGTTCGTGCTGTTTGAAAATGCTGTGAGTGGTACCGAGCTCCAGAAGATCCACTGCAAACATAGAGGGAGAAGAGGTGAGTAGTTATATGCTAATGTATGTAGGTACAGATACAGGTACAGTACTACAAATACAGGTGCGGTACTACAGATACAGGTGCAGTACTAGAGATACAGGTGAGGTACTACATATAGAGGTACAGTACTACAGATACAGGTGCAGTACTACATACACATATGGGCAAAATAGTTGGTCCCCTCCATTAATGAATGAAAACCCCACAATGGTCACAGAAATAACTCCAATCTGACCAAAGTAATAATAAATGAAAATTCTGTGAAAATGAACAAATGAAAGTCAGACATTGCTTTTCGCTTCAACAGAATTCTTTTAAAATAAAAAACTCATGAAACAGGCCTGGACAGAAATGATGGTTCCCTTAACTTAATATTTTCTTGCACATCCTTGTGAGACAATCGCTGCAATCAAACGATTCCTGTAACTGTCAATGAGACTTCTGCCCCTCTCAGCAGGTATTATGGCCCCTCCTCATGAGTAAACTGCTCCAGTTGTCTCGGGTTTGAAGGCTGCCTTTTCCAGACAGCCTGTTTCAGCTCCTTCCAAAGATGTTCAACAGGATTTAGGTCAGGGCTAATAGAAGGCCACTTCAGAATAATCCAGTGTTTTCCTTTTAGCCATTCTTGGATATTTTTAGTTGTGTGTTTTGGGTCATTATCTTGTTGCAAGACCAAAGACCTGCGACTGAGACCAAGCGTTCTGACACTGGGCAGTACATTTCTCTCTAGAATCCCTTGATAGTTTTGAGATTTCATTGTACCCTGCACAGATTCAAGGCACCTTGTGCTAGATGCAGCAAATCAGCCCCAGAACATAACAGAGCCTCCTCCATGTGTCACAGTAGGGACAGTGATCTTTTCAAGATAGGCTTCATTATTCCATCTGTGAATATAGAGCTGATGTGCCTTGACAAAAAGTTACATTTTTGTCTTATCTGTCCATAGGATATTCTCCCAGAAGCTTTGTGGCTTGTCAACATGTAGTTTGGGAAATTACATTTTGTCAGATTCAAGTTATTTCTCTGACCATTGTGGGATTATCTTTCATTAAATGAGGGGTACCAACAATGTTGTCCATGTGTGTATACAGGTAAAGTATTACAGATACAGATAAGTAATATAAAGATACAAGTACAGTACTACATAAACAGGTACAGGGGTGCTGGGTGTCAGCCCCCACCAGTCTGATACTAGAGAACCCCTTTAATTCTTTTTTCACCTAGTATAGCAATGATTAAAAGGCCACCCTATAGGGTACCACAAATTCCCCTGTGGAGAACCTACTGTATACCCAGTCAAAGCATAGTCCTCTCCAAACTGGCTGCTTCAAATCCATAAGAAAAGAAACAGAGGGGTAATATAAAGCTCCTCAGCCACAATGCAACACCTGTACCAGGCCCCCAAATGTTATTGTTTATTGTTATTGTCTTGTTTATAGTGCTCGTCCCCCCCCCCCCCATATTGGGAAGAGGCACCTTATGGGCCTTCTAAGCCTTCTTAATCTGAGTGCCACCGCACCCTCTACACCCCCTGAAGTTACACCCCTTAAAAAGAAACATTTTCCATTGTTTTTCGGAAAAATAAACTTGACCCATCTACTATAGTGTTGCTTTGCAGATTGTGTATTATGTAGGGGTCTCCTACTTTCCATTTCATTGGTCATCATGTGTAGACTCAAAGTCAATTACTATAACTAGAAGACCATCGTTCATAAGATGTGTAGAAGTTCATATATATGGCCAATAGCGGCCAACATAGGTCTTGGCTTCTAGATATTATACTAGAGAGCATAAAACAAATGTCTGACAAGGATTACTGGACAAGTAGACTGTAAGGTAATCCGATCCCGTTTTTGTAAGAAAATTCAGATCATGAATGGAAAAAAGAATGACTTTTTGGCATACTCTCTCTGTAGCAGTGTGGATGTGTCTAGAACTTCAACCAGGAGGTATACCTTGGCTTGGTGTCAATAGTAAATTAAAATTACAAATGTCATTTTATTATGGTAATAGAATGTGACAGGTCTATGAAACACCATAAATCACTGCACTTCGACAATGAAAAGCAAGTGTCTGAGGAGGGCAAGAGCCTCGAGAAAGGCTTTGGCTGGATGTGATATAGGGTCATCTGCTTACTTTGAACATGGAAAACCACTTAATAGTTCTGCTGGAGACTCAAGTCCAGTTTCTTGCCAACACATTGTCGTCTCAGGCACAAAAGCAGCATTTGTGATTGAATTTCGCTGAACAGCAGACATATAAGTAAATGCACAGAATCTCTGAGCATATATCCCTACATTGTCAATATAGCTTAAAATGTGCGATTTCATAAGGCAGGGTAATCTCTACATTCACGAGTAAGCCGGGGCTGGATTTATACTACTGAAGCAAAAAGCTCAACATTTTAGGTTCCCTAAGCTGTATTTCATTGCATAGCAGCTTCTTTTAATACAGAACTTTTTTATTTTATCGTTACAGTTCTTTGGACAGATCATCTATTACATCAATCGGGCTGATAAGCGCTTTCATTTATATAGAGCAGATGGTTCGATAAGGCTCTTCGAAAGGAGTTACTATTACGTAGCCATCCCAGGGTGTGACACCACCCAATAAAATGCTCGCAATTGAGAAATGGTTGTCAACTTCCAATTGTGGAGGCCTCAAATTTGACAACATAAAAGGTTTATATAGAAATACATTTTATTTATAGAGGTACAATGTATAGTGTAGGTTAGTCCATGACAGCAACTTATCTCCTATCCACATAAACAAGGATCCCTTTAAATTAAAACTGCAAATGCACCTCCGATTGAAATTTGAGGGCAAATAATACCCTCACTATAAAAGGGATACTACAAAATATGGTTATGTAACCATCTGACTGTTATTTCATTCTATTGTGTATTACATATGTTTGCTGTTGTGTAATTGCCTGGAGTGGCAGCGCAGGCGCTACTATCACTCCATTCAGACAGGGGTACAAGGGAGCCCAGTTCTCATGATCAGCCGGGGTCAGAGCAGTAGTTAGTGACTTCTACATACAAAACTTGATCTGTATTCGAATAATAACTATTGTCATTTATATAAAAGTGTCATTTTATTTTTATTATATTTATTTTCTGGTGTACTGACTACAAAGAAAAAAGGGATGAAGAAGAATAAAAAAACATTATAAAATAGGAGGAGAAAAATGATTTGCAGGATCACCTTAGCAAATTTTGTATCAACGCTTGCAATAACTTTTTTTGTTTTATGCCTACTTTATATGCAGTAACACCATTCGTGTCCATCATCTGCGGACACCCGGCTATAAATTTCTGCTTTATATGTCCTTTTATACGTAACTGACACATATACTGAGCGCTGATGAATGAGTTTAGTGGTTAAACAAGAGCCGTCCGTCTTGCTATATTGAAGCCGGCACATCTGAACAGAATCAGAACGGGGACCGGACACAGAAAGAGACATTATAGTATATTTATAAAGCGTCAGGCTATACTTAGTATCATTATTGTGTCAATCCTATTTACTATACTATTCTTTAGATGTTTCAGCTATTGCTGGATGAAGGACATTCACTTCCGTTGGATTGGGTTTATTATTCTGTGTCATTCAGGTATTTACTGTAATATCTGGCAGATTGATGAGGTCATAAGTGAGA
This sequence comes from Leptodactylus fuscus, assembly GCF_031893055.1. Lineage (NCBI taxonomy): Eukaryota > Metazoa > Chordata > Amphibia > Anura > Leptodactylidae > Leptodactylus > Leptodactylus fuscus. Next base: position 45,582,278 of record NC_134267.1, read on the forward strand.
TAAAGCCACGTGGTTTAGTTATTACACGTGGTATTCAGATGAAAAGCTACAACAGGGATTCACCTTGAATTAAGATATTTAATTGTGAGTAAGAAAAAATCTATTCAGATATTTCATCAAGCACAAGAGCCAATTCATTTCAATGGAATCATTACTGATCAAAATACCTGGAACATAAAATACACACAATAAACAGCTTGACGTGACCAAGTGTGACTTGTGTTGTACCTACTTCAAAGATGAGGCATGACAATGCTTGCAGACCTACAGAAGAAAGGAGGGGCCAATGAACTGCTTCCTCCAGTGGCGGATCCAGGCTTTGCGGGGCCCTGGGCAATTGACTTTTGGCCCTACATACCGGGGGGTTTGGATGGTATGGAATACCCCCCAGGATTTTTTGAAAAAATTAGCCCTAAAAATGCGTTCTATATTCAATTCAAACTGCTTTAGGCCCAGGAGGGCTCTACAAAAAAAAATAATAAATACCGGATTATGGTTTTAGTTAAGTATTTCACATTGATTCACTCTTTGCTTGCTTATGGGGGTGGTTAAGGGGTCGCGCTTGTAATCGACCTGCGTTTTTCGGTTAGGACCATAGGGCCCCGCTGGCTCGCCCTGCCCATTTTTTGTGGGCTTCTTTAAGTATTTCACACTGACGCAATAATTTCGGAGAGAGAAATTTCAATATAACAGGTTTCTAAGTCTCTTTTACTCCTTGCTTGCTTATGGGCTGGTTGAGCTTAAAGGGGCTCTATCAGCAAAATTATGCGTGAATAGCCTTTAAAAAGGCTATTCAGGCACCAGTAAAGTTATATTAAACTACCCCCCCCCCATTTTAAAATAAAACGCTAAAACAGAATATGTTCAACTTACCGAACATGCACGGTGGGCAGGCATTCGGGGTCCGACGTCATCTTCAGCCACGCCTCCTCTTCCAGCGATGTCCTCGGGTCCCGTCTAACTAGCGAACTGACATTGATAAAACATGGCTTCTACTACTGCGCATGCTCCCGCGCCATTTTTATCAATGTCAGTTCGTTAGTCAGACAGGACCCAAGGACATTGCTGGAAGAGGAGGCGTGGCTGAAGATGACGTCGGACCCCGAATGCCTGCCCACCGTGCATGTTCGGTAAGTTGAACATATTCGCTTTTAGCGTTTTATTTTAAAACGGGGAAGGGGAGGGGGGGGGGTTAGTTTAATATAACTTTACCGGTGTCTGAATAGCCTTTTAAAGGCTATTCACGCAGATGTGGGACTCTATCAGCATGATTTTGCTGATAGAGCCCCTTTAAGGGCCTCACGCTTCTAACCGACCGACCCGATCTGAGTTTTGTTAGGTCCGGGCCGCGCTGGCTTCCCCTGCTTAAGTCATACAGGATACAATGGATTCCCGTAAGGACCCCTAGAGGGCAAACAGATCTATACAGCTTCAATTTCTTTAATATACTGTATACATCCAAATGCTTTTATCTTTCTCCAGTCATGGCTAAATGCAGCCATATTTATTTCACTTAAGGTATCAGAAGTGGGGAAGATTTACTAATCCTGTATAAAATATACTATAGAACACCAGCACATGAGAAATCTTTTTCTGCTAGGATCGATAGGGGATTTTGCCTTGAATCTGCAGCAAATTCTGCACCACTGATATCAACTCTCATAATAAAAGATTGAAATCCAAAGTGAAAATCTAGCTAATAACATGAGATATTCTGCATACCAATTACCAACACAGCCTACAGCATACTGTACCTCTTAGGACTATGCTAAATGATCCTGTGTTACTAGAAAAAGTAATGAAAATATACTGTAAATTTCTCATTTTGAGCTGATTTTGACATATTATTATCAAAGACAGAAAACTGTGTCACGCTGGGGCCACATGTTGTGTAAACGCAGCAAAAATCGCAGTATGTTAGAGTCCCTAGAAAGACTCTATTTCCAGTGCTGACCTTTTTGTCCACGACTGTAAGTAACCCACTGGTTAAATGCAAAAAAAAAAAAAAGACCCAGAAAATCAGACAGCACACATCAAGCGCAGTGTAGACGATGCTAAGGCACATATGATAGATAGATAGATAGATAGATAGATAGATAGATAGATAGATAGATAGATAGATGGTAGATAGATAGATAGATAGATAGATAGATAGATAGATAGATGATAGATAGAGACAGATAGATAGATAGATAGATAGATAGATAGATAGATAGATAGATAGATAGATAGATACTGAAGATAGATACTGAAGATAGATAGATAGATAGATAGATAGATAGATAGATAGATAGATAATAAAGCGGCTCCCAAAACCGTGGAAACATTCAGTTATTCTTTCATTTTCAGAGATATGAGAAGATTACCAGAAGCTCTTTTTGGTTTATAGTTCCCATCAATGATTTTGCGCCTCACGCTGTGATTTACGTACAAGGAATATGATTCTGAAATAGCTGTTGGTTGTGAAATTATTGTTTTCCATAAACAAAATGAAATGAATCCTTGTATAGACATCAGCAGACCATCGCTAGGAGATTAAGCGGGAACTGGTGAAACACGCCACAATAATAATGAAGCAACAAACCTATCAAATAAGAAATGATTGCTTTGCGCATAAACCGCCTGACAATTATAGGAAGCCTGAGATTCCTAAACTTTCACATTGTTTGCATTTCAGCACTGGCTGCCTTCAGAATTAGCAAGATTGTTAGATGAGGAGAGTAAATTATGAAACACATCAACATATTAGTCTGCGCTCCTTTGGAGAAACACTAACTAGACAAAAGACACATTGGATATCTCAGAAATCAGGTTTTCCAGAATTTTTGAGACTGATTATATCAGATAGGCGTCAATCTGACACCCAGAAGACCCATAAGTTGATATCAGTGCCCATGGCATTAGCAAAGACACAGTAAGCCAGAGACAGACAGCTCTGTACACTGTGTAGCGGCTGAGCCAGATTACTGCCGTACAACTTCCATTTCATTGAACCTGGCTCAGCCATGGCTGTGTACAGTGATATGTACTCTCAGATCTGTACACTTGGGGCATTTGTCAAGACTGATGTCTTAATTCTCTGACTTCTGCGAGCTACAAGATCCAGGAGCAGGCCTGTGTGCCAGAATTTTTATTGCATTCAAAAACTGGCGTAGATTTTAGGTATAACTCAAGCTAGTTTTCTGGCGTGAATTACAATAAATTTGTCGAGCCAAGGCATCACTGCCCCAAATCACCTTTGTCGCTTGTCTCTTTCACCAAAACCTTAAAACATACGGTGAACTGGTAAAGAACTTTATAGACTTCACTAATAAGTTTTTCCCCTCTCCCTTTAATATATAATCTAGATTCTCATTCCATAGCCATCTATTTCCAGACTAACAAACCCTAATTTTGATAATTTTCCATCTATTAAAGGAATTTTCCAGTCTTAGAGGACTGATAAAATATCCTTTGGACAGGTCATCAATCCTAGATGAACAGGTATGTGACACCCAGGACCCCTGTGGACTCACTTCACAGCCCCTATGTTATTTTCATCAGTCCCATGAGCTACTTGCAGTTCAGTCCCATTAAAGTGAATACAATGTATAACATAGTGCGGCCTCATGTGTAACGTGCTAAAACTGCCGTGTGTTCTTCTCCGGGGTACCTGTGCCCTTTTGATGCCCCCCTTTATGTCTTGATAGCGGCTGTCTGAAACTGGTTTCTAAAGATTAGTTTACAGTCAAGCAATATTCCTGTAAGTATCTTTTTTTTTTTTTTTAATGTAGATTGTAAACCCTGTATAGAGCTCACAATGTACATTTTTCCCTATCAGTATGGCTTTGGAGTATGGGAGGAAATCCACACAAACACAGGGATAACATACAAACTCCTTGCAGATGTTGTTCCTGGTGGGATTTGAACCCAGGACTCCAGCACTGCAAGGCTAGAGTGCTAACCACTGAGCCACCAGTCACTTTTACTCAGTGTTTTGCCATCAGAGATGACGTTTCACCACCTCCACCAACTCAAGCTCTTTACATCCTTTAATAGGTTCCCTCCACTGATATTGACACACTCTCTCTACCCCCAACCATTCCTGAGCAATCAGAGTAGCTAGTTTTGGTGATATGCTTACTAGATTCTCTAATGCCAAGTGGGTGGTGTCAGGTAGAAGCAGGGAAGAAAGTGTGACTCAGAGCTCTGAGTGTGTTTCTAACTGAAGCTGAGTCATGCCCCCTTGCCTACTCCTGCCTGACTCCACCCACTTGACATTAGAGAATCTAATTGCACTGACTGCTCGGAAATGATGGGGGCTACAGAAGAAATTCCAACTGTGCTAGAACCAGGGGATGGGCGCCCATGAATCCATGCTTTGCCCCTTCTCTGTCTAAGCCTCCAACATATCCAAACGCAATTTACCATAACACTACACTAACAATGGCTTGCATCTTCTTAATATGAATACAAGATGAGGATAGAAAATATACACAGTTCCTTTGATATAACAACATTCACAATTCTTGCATTAGGATATACAGTAAGTATGTGATATACAGATGACCCAGACAGGCAGATTAATATATACAGCACGTAATATGTTGAACTGCAAGATGTGTACACTTACAGCACAATGTCTTCTGAAGTCTCCTTATCTTCATAGCAGTGCGGTAGGCTGAAAACCTCACATTGTTCAGGTCACCTGGGAATAATAAAAGAAAGATTAGAGCAGCGGCATTTACGGATGTAACTGCATCTCCAGTTCATAGTTTACAGACGGCATTATTTTATCAGCAGGTAGGAGTCAGTGTTAACATACATAAATGAAACCTTCCTAGTTCTGCTGCGACAGCTGCTGTAACTTCATGTAACTACCGTCACTACAGAATGCCTTATAAAACCCACCAGATGATCAGGAGGCATGTTGGCACAATAAAATGCCAGCGCCTATTAGTCTGCAGACTTTGCATCATGTTTGGGCTTAATAGCGAAGTGGTGGTTTTGTTATATATTTGGAGATGAGTAAAATATACATTTTAGGATTTTTTTTTTTTTATTTTTTTTATTTTTTTTATTTTTTTTATATATATTTATGAAATGTGTACTGAAGAGATCAACCATGCAAAAGAAGTACAGGTTTGGATTATTATTCCTATTAATGATTTTAAAAAAAAATATATATATATATATATATATATATATATATATATATATATATATATATAGATCGCTATTTTACAAGCATGCTACAGGATGAGGCTGCAACTACATTATACATAATGTGAACCCAAAGTCTGATGTGAACAGGGCCCATTTCTCCATAATTCTGACATTCAGTTAAGATTGTCTGAATTGTTGTAAATATGATTATCTGTTTTATATAAATTTCCTTGCAATCAATATTGCACAAGCCAACAAAAATATAAACTGACCAACCACCCACCACATATATGCAGGCCTGACTCGGCCGAGTGTTCGCCTGTTCTAATTAAGGAAAGGGGGTAAGAATCCAATGACACTTCCTGCGAACATACGAATCAGGCATGTCAAATTCAACATGTCCACTCCTTCTTTCGGTGACAAAATCTGTCCTTGAATAGTCAGATGGCAGCCATACACATCAGATTGTCAGTCAGCTCAGGCAAAATCAGCGAGTTCAGTCAATATTTAATGGCTTGTTCACGACTTTACTACTGATGACCTATCCTTATGATTAATATTAGATTAGATTGGTGAGGACCAACTACTGGCACCACCGCAGATCAGCTGTTTGACACAGGCAGATGAAAAAGAAACTATACAGCTCCATATGCCATGGCTTAAAGTAACTCTAGTTAAGTAGTGGATGGTTGGTGGATGGCCACCATTTCCCAACAAGGCTGCAAGGTCAGGAAGGAGGTGGCAGAGTGATGTGTTGGGGCAGAATCATGGGGAGAGAGCTGGTAGGCCCCTTTAGGATCCCTGAAGGTGTGAAATGACCTCTGCAAAGTATATAGAGTTCTGACTGACCGCTTTCTTTCATACTACAAAAAGAAGAATCGTGCCTTCGTAGCAAGATCATCTTCATACATGACAATGCACTATCTCCACTGACTACTATGAATATAAAAAGAGAGAAAGTCATGGTGTAGCCTCCATCCTTCCCTGACCTAACCCTACTGAGAACCTTTGGAGTATAATTAAGCAAAAGATCTATTAGGGTGGGAGGCAGTTCATATCAAAAACTGCAGCTCTGGCAGGATATTGTGACATCCTGCAAAGAAATTCAAGCATAAACTATCCAAAAATTCACAAGTTCAATGGAGGCAAGAAATGTAAAGATGATATCAAAGAAGGGGTCCTATGTTATCACGTAACTCGGCCTGCTGAGATGTTTTTGATTTCAGTAAATGTAACCTCTTCATGTTGTTAATTCAACAAATGACCATTTTCAGTTCTTTACAACCTATAAAATGTATAGACATTCTGTTTTGCATAATAATTTGGAACCACAGGTTTTAGATTTTTTTTAATTTGTGAAAAAAAAATGCTATCGATGGGAAGTTCATCCAATAAAATTTGATTTATGCTCGGTTGAAGATATGACTGTCATTTGCATCAATCATTTTGGAAAATCAGAGAATGATATAATTTGCATAATAAATTGGAACAGGGTGTAATTGGGTTTCATTAAACATCTTGCTTCTTTTGGCTACTACAGCTTGCATGAATATGCACTACCATACAAGTTGTACAATGCCAATGCTAATCTGTCAGATTGTCTGTCTGAGGACTTGTTTTCCAGTCTCTCTCTCATCTTTCCTTTAGCTGATGACCAAGTTAAACTTGACATTAATCCAAATTAGAAAATAAGTTTTTTGTCTCTAAATTACATACAAATTGGTTATAAGAATAAATTATTGCAAATGTCTATATAGCCTGTAGTTTTGTGATGGTGATGCAGACAATCTTATAGCTCTAGAATTGTAAGCCCCCCTCCATAGAATGGATTGCAAAGGTTTCACTTACCAAGTGATTGGAAGAGTTCAGTCATTTTTGGGTGGTCCCAGCAAGTGGTCTGTGTTTGATGGCTGCAAATGCAAAAACACATCAATGAAAATTCACTTTTACATTTTATTTCCTTTTCCAGTGCCAATTGCTATATTTAGAACATATAATATGATATTAATAGGATTACATTTTTCTATAAAACAATTAAGGCTTTGGTCACACCTATGCTGGGTGATCATTCGGAGATTTCGTTTCATTGAAAAATGCGGAGAGAAAAGTTCTGCAAGAAGAACTGCTCTCTCCACATTTTTTGGGTGGAAACCCGAGGGACCCATCTATAGTCTAGGGGTCTGTGGGTTTCCGCAGGTAAATGCTTTTTAAGTGGATTGGTTTTTCAGGTCCCCAAGCAGCAGGTGTGAACCTAGCATCATATTTTACCTTTACATGACATATATTTACATGATCTCTGCTTCCACTTTTGTAAAAGGAATAAACATGTAAGTCCTTCTTGGTGGAAAAGAACAACTCATCAGAATTCATTCCAGCTTTCTGATGTGAGTAATTTTGTCAAGCCAATGTGTCCCCACTTTAGCCTGCCTTGGTCTCTACTCCGCTCCACCAAATTATGTAAAAAAAAACTATGCCAGACCTATAGCACCCAGTGCCCCTCTGTTGCATTGCTGCAGTGGCAGATCCCTGAAGGATCTGCACAAAAAGCCACTACAGGTTATACAGTCGACCACCTTGACACATCTGGCAGAAAAAGTGATGCACTGAATGTTTCATCACTAATAACACTATATTTATGTGAACACTTTGGCTAGCTGATTAATAAAAAAAAAAAGGTATACTCACTTCACCCATCCAAAAGCTCTCATTCGGAGGCTTCTTAACCCCCTGCTGATCTCTATTTCCTTCTGCAGGAAAGATTCTTGAGATTCCTTTTTTGGCTAGACAAACCCCTTTAATTACAGGTATGTATGTCATAGGTCTGTTGTACTTTAAAGGGGTTTTCCGGGCAGAAAATCTTTCTTTTAGAAAGGTTTGTTAGTGCTAGTAATTGGTTAATAAATACACCCATATACCTTTAGCAGTGTATGGAGTGATTTCTGGGTGTCTCTGGTTGCTGCTGGCATTCTCTCCCTTTGTTTACTGGTGTTAGCTTCCTGCTGTGCAGCTTCCTGTAGCTGCTGCACTAATGCCCTCTTACTCAGCCCCCCCCCTCTCACTCCGTTACAAAACCCTCCATCTCTCTAAGCCTAGCCCCTCCCACCCTCACCGTCTCACTAAGCCTAACCCCTCCCACACTCACTGACTAGCAATCCCGCCCATTACTAGCCCCTCCTACCCTCCACATCTCCCTAGCTAACCTATTCTGCCCACTGCTAGAAGACAGGGAGGAGCCGTTTCCAGACACAGGAAGCTTGGTAAGTATTGATGGCGATAGGGGAGGGGGAAGAGTGATGGTGATGTTCTGTTTCGGAAGCGGTGAAAAGGAACGTCACTGGATTATCAGAAAGTGTCCCTGGGGTGGTCACATGACTTCTCCAGGGATAAGGGTAATTATAGATTCTTTTTTTAATTGAAATAAATTAGAAGTTAGGTGGGGGGAGGGAGCTTAGTTTAGGGGTTAATTATCAGTTTATCCTGGACAACCCCTTTAAGTGTAAAATAATATTTTTTGGGACATCTTGCTACATTCTCCTGGTACCAGCCTACCAAATGTGAATTGTGATAACATTTGTACAGTTATTTATTTTGCTTACTTATATCACAATCTAACTTCCTTATCTGTATGTCTTTGGAGTGTTGGAGGAAACCAAAACCCCCACATAAACATATAAACTCCTTGCAGAGGTTGACCTTGGCTGGATTCGAGCCTAGGGCTCCAGTAACTGCAGGGTTACAGTACTAACCACTGAGCCAACGTGCTGCCCTATATTCTATACATTGAGCCAGGAAATGGTTAAACAGTAAGGAAGTTTTCAGATAGGAAGACTCTAAAAGCAGAGAACCAGATTTCAAAGCGTAATAAATGAAGAATGATGTTGACATTAATTAATTACTTTAACGTCTGATCTAGTGCAAATCAATTATTAAACCTGTAGCTACGTGAAGACTCATTTTTGTCTTTTCCAATCTAATTTAATATTAAGCAAACGCATTACTGTCATACAGATGAAAAACACAGTTACAGTGTTGCCTATGTACTGGGCAAACCTTTCTATCAAAACTCAACTCAAATGACTGAACCATTTACAAGGCTTCAGATAAAATCTCTACATAAGAGAATAGTTTCTCAATGGGATAGGTTTGAAATGAAACCATCTTTTCTCCTGGCATTGCTGTCTGAGCTCTTTATTTTCTTGTACTTTTCGAGTATCCCCAATTCTGACGCTCGCTACTTTGTTCTCACAGTAATATAATGACTTCCTTCCTTGCTTGCTTTAAGCAATGTTATAATGCCTTCCTGCTCTAACTTTCTTCTTCCCACTCCTCATCTCCTACTGCCTTGCCCTACAGACTTTTGTGTTTGGCCATATATTTTCATTAAAGGTGCACTTTAAGGTTTCCAGACAATCGCTAATCTGAGACCATCTACTTACAGGGCAGGTCAGCCTCGGCATTCACAGACAGTCCTCTGTCAGCCATTACTGATCTAACAAACCTATCAGTTTATAAAGTGCTCAACGTTTGTAAAGGTTGTTGCAATTCTCCTTCTCATCTCAACATTGGAAGAATTGGGCGCAGTCATGGTTAAATGATCCATCTACTTTATCTATGGAAAGCAATCTTTCCTGGCTGCATTTCTTATATATGCCACCTACCCTACACTAAAAGAGAATTCGTGTATACATAGGACATGCCGTATTTCCCAGAGTTCCCAATCTGGTGCCATGGCCGTTGTAAATAGAAAGGTGGTTGTGCATGAGTAGCTATTCTTTTTTGGGGGAGTTCTGAAAACAGTCAAGCACATTTCCTATCTAGGATGGAAATATTCCTTTAAAGAGGACCTTTTGCCACCTTTACAAACTCCAGACCATATGCTTTGACATGAGTCCGATATTACAAATATTCAGATAATGGGGAGGCTACAATGATCCTGCATTATTGTAAGGCTGAAGGAAGAATGAATGGACATCTCCAAATGAGAGAGGATGACTCCGCGCTTCTTAGTAGAAGGACTTACAGCACACAACGCGTTTCAGAGACATCAAGTCTCCTTTTTCAAGTATATAATGTGACCAAGTGAAAAAGAATTATTTTAAGGCTGCCATAACAGATATTACTATGAAGATGGCACTTCCTAAGTATTGTTAACACTGTCTTGAGTATATGACCAGAAGTGTTTGGTATAAGTGCGATGACAGTATTCTAGGTTCGTTCTTCTAAGAGCACTTGTCAAGGGATGCCGTAAACGCAGCATGAACCCATCCCTAGGCTCACATTTCTTATATTACCATACTAACAAGCGCACGTCGGATATACTCATCCTGTACAATAAGGCGCTTTAATAAAAGGATTTACTTATTCTTTCACAGTAATAAACTTTTCTGGTTTGAATTTTACAAGTTTATCCTTTAATGTTAAGAATAAGAATAATTTGGAACAATTTTCATCTGTTATCCGTGTCATTATTAAAAATTAAACACCAAAAATAAGATTTCATGCTCAAACTCCCAAGTATACATCTGTGCCAGACAAACTGAGCAAAGGGAAAATCTACAGCTCCTTTGATGTACTGAAAGCACTTGGACATTGTATATATCCTACATTTCATTGATGCATGCTGGTTTTCTCTTTGATGTTTGTGAACGTATTTGTCTCCTAATATGACTGAAGTGTAAACGTCTAACATATTAAATAATTCTTACTGGCAATGTTACCTTCAGATGTGTTGCTGCCTTTATATTCTAAGAAGTTCCATTCTAGATGTCCCACTCAAACCTCAATAGTAAAAGCCCTTTAAGGTATTAGAGCAAAATGTTCATTAATTCCCTAGAATGACTTTACTCTGAGATCTAGTGATAGAAATGTTCTGGGCATAGTTAATATTCATGTACGGAAGTAAGGAATGAGAAATATTGCTCTTTTCATATAAATGGGGTAGTGATCTTCAAGGTGTAAAGTAAGTAATAACAGAAAAGAACACGGTGTAATAACTAAGACAGATCGCCATTTGCATTTTCTTAACGCATTAGTGGTACTATATGGACTTTGCAGGGCAGGATCAAGTCTACAGGGACAAAGAGTTTTTTGTGGACAAGGACACTCTGTACCATAGAGATCTCATGAAGCTGCTTGGAGCCCAAGATAAAAACCAGCTCAAGATGACCCCATCATTCTTTACCATGGTTTATGTGGACATGAACAGGGTTGCCCATCAAAATATCATCCATGTTGGCTAATAAATGAAGGGTCAAAAGCCAATAGTTTATATCAGGCTTCTCTCTGAATATACATGGAAAAGCGGCAGGGGGGTGCAAGTTCTGGAACCAATGGCATGAAATAGGTAAGCACCCCTCATCGCAATATTATTATTTTTTTTTTTATAATGGATTACCTGGAAGCCTCCTTCATGATCTTTCTTATGTGGTTCCTCTGATTTCCAGTCTCCTGCTTATTCCTGTGAAAGCTACTCTATGCACAACGGAGCAAGTTTATTAAGAATGGCGTATCGTACACTAGCCTAATGGGTGCAAGGAAGCCGGAGATTTGTGAAGACGCTGCCACTTTTCATAGGGGACTAAAGCTGACTCTATAATAGAGAAATTGTTGGCAATACTATAACTAGGGCACTACATTTGGGTGTAATATGCAATACAGTTGACTATATTAAAGCAGCACTGTAGCCTGTTCTAATCTTATTCAGCCGGGCCACTGTTGTGTAGAGTTTGTCTACAAGACGGTGTTGTGGTCTACGTTCTGCCAATATATATTATGCCAAAAAGAGCAGCTCATAAGCTAAATTGGACTCTAAAGGTGTAATACGCCGTGGGGGAATTTATTGCACATATTACTCCGGCCATGGTGCGTGTGGCAGTTGCCCAAAAAATGTGACTTTTTATTCATTCTACGGTTAAAAAATTGAGTAGGTTGTGGAAGAGCTCAGAGAAATTTACCATTATTTGTGCCAAAAAACTCCCGTAAATAGCTGGAGTAGATTTCATTGTCTAGCACACATAACACTAGGAATTATACGGAAAGGGAAAAAGCTTCTATACATGCGTTTATGGCTAACGGTCGTGATGTGTTTGCACAAATATACTTTTCATTCTGAATAATATGGCCACACACTATCAGGTCATTTGGCTTCATGCTCCAGATTTGCTGTAGACTGTGATATTTGTGATGATACCAGCTTAAAGATCAGAAGTGCTTATCACAGGAGGCTTTCTAGCATGTGGAAAATCCTATTGTCATTACATAAATAATCCCAATCTGAAAATCCAAAGATGGCTAAATGTAGATATTAACATGTCATCCATCCACACAGGGCCATATTAAGTCATTTTAGCATTTACAGAAAGTAATTTATCAAATCTGCACGTATGTCCCCATTTGTATAGACACATTGCTCCAGGACTGGTTTTCACTGTGTATGTTCTATGATAGAATTAAGGACCCGAAAAGTGTTATCCACCCGGCTTATACAATCCATAATTGTTTCTAAAGGTAACGCACACCCGGAAATGAGGATTCGCTCATGCAAGCGCTGATAAATATATTAAATACATGAAATGTATTTGCTAGTAGCAAGGTGTTCAGTAGAGATATGACTAAATCCAAGAGCGCAACGGCAGAGGAAATAACAAATAGTCTATGTTTCTTTTAAAGGGACTTAAAAACCTTAAAAAAAAAAAGAAAAAGACCATCCTTTCTTGCCAACAATGATGCCGTTATGTGATCAATTTTGATGGAGACAGATGAGCAGAACAGATTCCCTCATCTTTGAAGGAATTGTTTTTATTCCATTATGAACCTGGCAGCCTTTCAAGGCGTGTTGCACTATAGCACAAGTAATCCTTTTGTCAAATCCTCCACCAAAATCAATTTGGTCTTTTATTAGAGTCTCCAATTAACATAATTTATGGTGAGGTTAAAAAAGAAAAGGCAGAATTGTATGATGAGTGGCCATCACAGGGGCAGAAGGCGGCGTTCTGCGAATTCAATACGTGAGTATCTTCGCACATAACTCCAGAGTGACAGAGACCGATTCACTGGAACATTATCTGACTACGTAAAGTTCAAATATTAAGCAAAGACAATCACTCACGGCGGTGGATAAAAATGCTGTACTGTAGCAAATAAATCTGCAAGTTTTAGACAATGCACATAACCTGAATCCTCTTCCAGAGACAGAAGAGAAAATCAATTGGAAGCAGCAAGTTCTGCATTATTATGAGTTCAGGGGAAGAATTACAGATACTAAAGCTATTAGATCGTTCCAAAAATATTAGATATTATTAATAGAGATGAGCGAACAGTGTTCTATCGAACACATGTTCGATCGGATATCAGGGTGTTCGCCATGTTCGAATCGAATCGAACACCGCGTGGTAAAGTGCGCCAAAATTCGATTCCCCTCCCTCCTTCCCTGGCGCCTTTTTTGCACCAATAACAGCGCAGGATAGGTGGGACAGGAACTACGACACCGGGGGCATTGAAAAAAATTGGAAAAAGTCATTGGCTGCCGAAATCAGGTGACCTCCATTTTAGACGAATAGTGGATTTCAAATCCGGGTCATATGAGAATGTGAACTTTGTGACTATGAGACAGGGATAGCTGTACAGGCAGGGATAGCTAGGGATAACCTTTATTTAGGGGGGAATGTTATTAAAAATAACTTTTTGGGGCTCTATCGGGTGTGTAATTGTGATTTTTGTGAGATAAACTTTTTCCCATAGGGATGCATTGGCCAGCGCTGATTGGCCGAATTCCGTACTATGGCCAATCAGTGCTGGCCAATGCATTCTATTAGCTTGATGAAGCAGAGTGTGCACAAGGGTTCAAGCGCACCCTTGGCTCTGATGTAGCAGAGCCGAGGCTGCACAAGGGTTCAAGCGCACCCTCGGCTCTGATGTAGGAGAGCCGAGGGTGCGCTTGAACCCTTGTGCACCCTCGGCTCTGCTACATCAGAGCCGAGGGTGCGCTTGAACCCTTGTGCACACTCTGCTTCATCAAGCTAATAGAATGCATTGGCCAGCGCTGATTGGCCAGTGCATTCTATTAGCCCGATGAAGTAGAGCTGAATGTGTGTGCTAAGCACACACATTCAGCTCTACTTCATCGGGCTAATAGAATGCATTGGCCAGCGCTGATTGGCCAGAGTACGGAATTCGGCCAATCAGCGCTGGCTCTGCTGGAGGAGGCGGAGTCTAAGATCGCTCCACACCAGTCTCCATTCAGGTCCGACCTTAGACTCCGCCTCCTCCAGCAGAGCCAGCGCTGATTGGCCGAATTCCGTACTCTGGCCAATCAGCACTGGCTAATGCATTGTATTGGCGTGATGAAGCAGTGCTGAATGTGTGTGCTTAGCACACACATTCAGCTCTACTTCATCGGGCTAATAGAATGCATTGGCCAATCAGCGCTGGCCAATGCATTCTATTAGCGTGAACTGAGTTTGCACAGGGGTTCTAGTGCACCCTCGGCTCTGCTACATCAGATTGCTACATCTGATGTAGCAGTGCCGAGTGTGCATCAGATGTGTAGTTGAGCAAAACTGACTAGGAATGCATTGGCCAGCCTTCGGCCAATCAGCGCTGGCTCTGCTGGAGGAGGCGGAGTCTAAGGTCGGACCTGAATGGAGACTGGTGTGGAGCGATCTTAGACTCCGCCTCCTCCAGCAGAGCCAGCGCTGATTGGTCGAGTTCCGTACTCTGGCCAATCAGCACTGGCCAATGCATTTCTATGGGGAAAAGTTAGCTTGCGAAAATCGCAAACTGACAGGGATTTCCATGAAATAAAGTGACTTTTATGCCCCCAGACATGCTTCCCCTGCTGTCCCAGTGTCATTCCAGGGTGTTGGTATCATTTCCTGGGGTGTCATAGTGGACTTGGTGACCCTCCAGACACGGATTTGGGTTTCCCCCTTAACGAGTTTATGTTCCCCATAGACTATAATGGGGTTCGAAACCCATTCGAACACTCGAACAGTGAGCGGCTGTTCGAATCGAATTTCGAACCTCGAACATTTTAGTGTTCGCTCATCTCTAATTATTAACTGTGCGTAAGTAACCTGGTTCAGCCTTTGCAGTGGGTGCAATGGCCGTCATTACAGAATAAGGAGGGGCAATGACAACTTAAAGAGGACCTTTCACCACCTGTAATACACCGCTAGAAAGCTGACAGTGCGCTGAATTCAGCGCACTATCGGCTTTCCCGTTCTGTGCCCCCAGTGAAGAGCTATCGGTGCCGGTACCGTAGCTCTTCACTGTCAGAAGGGTGTTTCTGACAGTCACAGTAGTGTCTATTGCGTTGTACTGTGAGAGCGGTGACGAACGCCTCCCTTCCCTCCTGATAGTACTCGTCCATAGACGAGTACTGGGGGGGGGCGTTCCACACCACTCAGCGTCATTGCTGGGCGGTAAGCAACGTCCCCTCTCACAGTACAGCGCTACAGACGCTGCTGTGAGGAAGGGTGTTCCTGACTGACCGTCAGAAACGCCCTTCTGGCAGTGAAGAGCTACAGTACTGGCACCGATATCTCTTCACCGGGGGCACAAAACGGGAAAGTCAATAGTGCGCTGAATTCAACACACTGTTGGCTTTCTAGCGGTGTATGACAGGTGGTGAAAGGTCCTCTTTAAGTTGTCATTGCCCCTCCGTATTCTGTAATGACACCGCATGTGCCCCAGCTGGTGAAAGGTCCTCTTTAAGCACAACTTAGGTGCACCTACCTATGGAATGGAAGCTTCTGATGATGCCCTTCATTTCTCGGCTAAAGAGGTTTCACCCCTGTAGACACTTATCCCCTATCCACAGATGGGGGTCTACAAGTAAATGGAGCAGTTACCATGAATATGCTCTATTGCTCCAGTTGCAAAGAGAATACAGGGGAACTTTCCAGGGTGTTCTCATG
Organism: Leptodactylus fuscus; assembly: GCF_031893055.1. Lineage (NCBI taxonomy): Eukaryota > Metazoa > Chordata > Amphibia > Anura > Leptodactylidae > Leptodactylus > Leptodactylus fuscus. The sequence continues at coordinate 45,598,339 of NC_134267.1, forward strand.
ATCGGTAGGATTCCTAGCAGTCAGGTCCCCAGTGATCAGATATATATCCCTTATCCTGTGGATATATGTTATTAATAGGAAGACTTTGAAAGAAACCATACGTGCGTTTACCATATGTGTTGGTGATATATGTTGGCTAGATTTATATAGATCGATTTGTTTCTTTTAGTATGGGATAACATTAATCCCGGTTTTGTCTTGTCTGCCTTGTTTAATCTATCTTAACATATGGGATTCATTCAGTAAAGATCATTTTTGTACATCCTTTGGTCTGGCACTATTATCCGTTGCCATTGCTGTTGTAAACACATGTATATGATACTGTACTCCAATAGACAAGCAGAACGGAAGAAAAACACCATCATCTCATCTGTTTCACATTTTAATCAAATCGGAGTCAGATATCCTGCATAAAATATGAGATCTCCGGCAAACTGCAACACGTTGAAATGATTTTGCTCATACATTTTTTCCAAAACAGTCAAATTAAGTTTATTTTTTTAATTGTTATTTTCATCACCACATCGAGGTAATCCATTCGCAAGAATGAAACGACAGCACAAATCTACATGCAATCGGTTAATTACGCAAATGCATATTTATTAGTTTTGTTAGCTTGCAAATTGCAATCTCCAAAAGTTAAGTAATTTGTAAGTGCTCCTTTCATCTCCATGTTAAGCAGCTCGTACATGGTATATTTCAATAGGTACTGCTTTTATGTGACTTTTTTCACCTATTATTTTTGTCATTAGGTTTATAAACCAGATAACCTGATTTTCTTACTCCGTTATTATATCAAGACTGACAGAACTAGAAATTTATCAAATAAAATTGCAGTTACCTGGGATATCATTTTCTCATTCATCATGTCTTATATAGTTACACTGTAACCATCACCTTTTATCATATATATCGCATGTCAATATTGTTTTGATTTTATCATAATAGCCCTGAATTGTCTCAAACTGAGCCTGAATTCCAAAGTATATGTCTTGTATATGGCTTTCATGCTTTTTTGTCTCACTTGACAATTGACCATGGTTTAAAGCAGTTTTTCGGGCTAAAAATACTGACGACTTATGCTAAAGATGGTCACAAATATCGGATAAGCAAGTGTCTGACGCCCAGCACTCCCATCAATGCGCTTCTCTCAGCAGCTGGTACACAGAGAATGGCTGACAGCTCTGATGGTGGACTGCAGCTTAGGTCCCATTGAGATGAGTGGGGACTTATCTGTACTACACATACAACAGAGTTGTCTGCTTCCTGCTCCATTCTCTGTGCACCAGGAGATGAGAACAGTTGATTGATAGAAGTGCCGTGTATTGATCCCCCACCAATGTAATACTATCGAACTATCCTCAGGATAGGTCGTAGATATTTTAAGCCTAGAAAATCACTTTAAACTAAGACCCCATGTAGCGGGCTGCCGCCAAACAGCACTGCAGGACAAATCACTGCAGAAACGCATCAGTTTTTCTCACAGCTCTTTTCACAGAAAGTCCACAGAATTTTCCTCTCCTTACTTCTATTATTCCTATACGATAAACGTCAGAATTAGAATTAGCCAAAATCTCATCCATTTTGAAGGTACTGTAAAACGCTGCAGTGTTTTCTCTATGGGATGGGTCTTTTGTCGAAGGTTTCACTGCATATTAAAGGAAAGATGGATACATACAAGTTACCATTAGTTGACTGGTCCCTATAAGATGTCATAATAGTGATCGGGGGCTGGATAAGAATTTGTCCAAAACAACCCTCTCCTACATAAGCACTTTAAGCCAATCATAACAATCCATGAAAGTCACATGACACTTCCATGAAGCCGTGATCAGCAGGAAGTACCCTGTGTTTATAGGGAGTCTATCAATTTTTAGCTAAGGCTATATTCATGTAGCCTCTAGAAAGGGTATTGTAGGCATATCTTCACCTCTTCTTTGCTTCTCTTTCCCTTCCGCATAAACAAAATCTTGCGTATGCGTGAGATTTCGTTCGAGCTGACAAGAGGAAGAAACAAAGAAGAGGAGGAGAAGGCATCAACAAGAAGGGAGAACGGAGCGGCGATACAGAGAGAAGTGATGCCGCGGGTGTGCTTGGAGCACAGGGAGACACCTACGTGGAGGATAATTTACATAAGAAAAAAGAGATGTTCAGTCTGTGGTTGAAACAGTAGTGATTTACAGTATACAGATTACAACATTAACCCATTGGTACAGTAGTTTGTAACATTTGGGATGTGTAATTGAAGCTTACTAGAATTTGTTAATGACAACTCCTGAATATCCTTTATTTTCTAGTTCTTTTCCATTATGTTTGAGTTTAGTAAGAGCACAATAAATGATGCTGCTCTTCACCAATTACAAGATACAGGGATCATGTGTTTTATAGATCTGTTCTAACAGATCTGTGCAATAATATTGTTGTAGCAAATCTCAAAGTTTATTGACAGTCAATCCTTTATTCCCCTTGTGCACAGAGTAGGATTAATATACATGGTTATGTGTAACAGAGACACATCAGATACATTTTAGAGTGAGAAACGAGGAAATTGGATAATTCGATGAAGACAAAACCAAATGGAAAGCACGGTAAGACATGATCTGTGTTATTCTGTGTGATTTGGTGCAGTTGATGTACTACATTGATAACTGGAGATTAAGGTGTCTCATGTGCTCCGAGTATAAATGCTGAGACACATTCCCCCCATTCAAGTAAGGAAGGGAAGCCATTTACAGTAATAGGACAATACATCTTCAGGAGTTTCTAAACAAGTCAGTTCATTTAGGCTGAAAGTTGAAGTTTTTTTATTTTTATGTTGCTCTCCAACATTTAATGTTGATTGATAAAAGAAAAAAAGATGCATGCTCTTTCAACAGTATAGCTAGAACATAATCTCCCACCTAGATTACTTTAACACCCTTCTCCGTGGTCTCCAAGTGAATACTCTCACCCCCTCCAGTCCATGTTAAACTGTGCGGCACTCCACCCGTTCTTTATTGACCACTCCCCTTTGCCAATCCCTTCACTGGTTACCCATTGCCCAGCGAAGAGTTCAAATTACTAATGCTGACATACAAAGCCATCTACAACCTGTCCCCTCCATATATCTCTGACCTAATATCCCGCTACCTGCCCACATGTAACCTCCAATCCTCCAAAGACCTCCTACTCCGCTCTTATCTGATCTGCACACAACCGTCTCCAAGATTTCTCCTGTGCATCCCCCATACTCTGCATCCCAAGACACATAAGACTGACCCCCACAATCACAGGCTTCAAAAAGGCCCTGAAGACTCACCTATTCAGGAAGGCCTACAACCTCCAATAACACTACTGTCACCACACCAACATGTGATCAGTCTCTCCCCTCACCTTCTGTCTCTATTCCTCTTTTCTCATAGATTGTAAGCCCTTGTGGGCAGGGTTCTCTACCCCACTGTGCCAGTTGGTCACTTTTAGTATTATATTTGTTTTGTATATTTTGTGTACCGTATGTAAACCCTCAAATGTAAAGCACCATGGAATATAATAATGTAAAGCACCATGGAATTATTATAATAATGTACAAAGCACTATGAAATTAATAATATACTGTAATGCACCATGCAATTAATGGTGCTATATAAACAATAATAATACTAATACATGCTGCCCTTGAATATAATGTTGAGCTCTGAATCGTGTGCAACGTTTTTGTCTTATTTAGACTTATTTAGCTCAAAATCTCCTTCATGGTCCGTGTAAAAGACTTTGCAAATTTTTTTTATTTTTTATTTTTTTGTTCCAAAAAAAAAAAAAATTAAGCAACTTTCTAAACAATCTCCATTAAAAGTAACCAATCATTTTGTTTGCTGTAGCGGCTGTACAACACCTGTACATAGCTGGCTGTCCTGTTCCTTACATACACTATTAAGTTGCTGCTATCAGTTCATATGCACTCCCTACTCTGCCTCTCAGTTCTTTCAGTGTTAGATGAACCAGCAAGGATGGGGAACAGGTTGTACACAACAAATCAGAGAGTAGAGAGGTAGGAAAGCAACTAAGTCTTCAGGGAAGGCAAATTACTCAGGCTGTACAGTACCAGAGTATAAAAAAGGGAGAACAGGAGACACCAAACTAGTCTATGAGGAGGGGGGATGAATTACATAGGCTGGTATCAGTGTAGGGAGAAAACAGACAATGCATTGCAGACTTTGCAGGGGAATGGAGGGGAAAATCACACACTGTCAGCATTGACGGCTGTCGGCACAAGGGAGAAGGGATGCCTCCGGGGTTTATATTACAACCAGAAAATTATACAGTGACAAAGCTGATATGAGATATATGAGCTAGTGATAGCAGCAGCATCCGTGACACACAGATACCTTGCCAAGTATGTATTGCTGGGATGGACAAGCCCACATGTGAAGGGTTTATTCTGAAACTAGGAGCAGGTACCAAGCTCAGAGGCCTGTGAAAATAAATAGTAGAATGAAGGCTGCAGCCTTAGTAGACCTTGTTAACTCACGGTAACTACTAGTATAAGTAACAATCATTGTTTCCATGTCAAAGGTTCCCATAGCTTAAAATAAAACTGACTGCCTGAAGTTGCCACTAGAGGGCGCTTAAAAATTAATGTACCGTATATGATTTTTACACATTAAAAGACTAGTATGCATGAACTTCAAAAGTACTAAAAATATATAGTACTCCAATAGCACACAGGAAGAAGCACAGGTAACACATTTTAGGTATAAAATTAAATCTGTATCCACCTTTATAATATTGATAGCTTAAACTTAATATAAGCCATCAACTTCAGATGGATAAGAACGTTTCATAAATGAATAGTACAGGTGAACATAAGAAACTTTGGGAAGAATATGCAAATCTGTCTCCAAAGATGTAAACAGGGAGACAGTGCCTCTGTTATGCTGCCCTCTATAGCAAGCACCCTGAACACCCTAAGGATAGACGTTATCCCCACAATAAGAAACTTTGTAATGTATTAAGATAAGGCCTGTTACCTTCACCACTTATTAAGCTGCTCTCCTGCTCCTTATCTTCAATATGACTGCTTGTAAACATTATATTGGGCTATCTATTCAGCCTCACACAGAGCAGGGAGGGGCGGAGTGGGAGTCTCCTGCTGGTTAATTGATTTATTGCCTTAATCTGTACACTAACAGCCTCTTATCTACAAACATAGCAGTGTTAAAAGTGTACAGTACAGCAGAACATAGGAGCCACGATTATATAAAGTGTCTTTTCTATCCCTTCTCTCTTCTTCATAGGCTAATTTGTAAAAAGTAACCGAAAAGTGGAGAAGTAAACCTATTTCTTTAATAAGATATATTACAAAGTTTCACATCTCAACCTGTACTATTCATTTATAACTGGAAGTATGCTTTAAGGATAGACCCTCAATTTTGTAAAGGTGGATAACCCCTTATATTGTAGGACTTAATTATTATTATTACTGTTTATTTTATATATATATATATATATATATATATATATATATATATATCACTATTAATTCCAAGGTGCTTTACATTTGGATTTAATGTGTGCTAACCACCTGCAAAACTTTTCTTGTTAGCTCCTGCCAAAGATATTTGCATGTGTAACGCTTTATGGTAAAATCCAAACTGGACATATGCTTGGAGACAGTCTATGGAAATCCAGAGATTATTGGAGTTCTTTTAAATCCAGCTGAGACAACCTATCTGTATACAGACAATGATGTCCGCAGGTGTGCCGAGAGCACTGGCAGAATACTGCAAACATCAGAGGAAAACTAGACTGCTGGATCCATATAAATAAGTCGACATTAACTGAATATTCTGAAGTCTACCACAAACTCAGATAGATGTTTTGTGTGAACTCAAGGATTTTAAGCGACACAATGAATGAAGTTCAGAACTGAGGATTATGTTGGCTGTATGAAAAATCAGCAAAATACGTGGTAAGACGTCTGTACCGCTTAACTGCTTGATCCCTTATTATGGAGCATTTCTGGTGCTATTTTAGGAGACATCATACACATCAGAGGATCAGGTAGCAATTTAAATAAAAGGTGAAAGTGTTCTACCCGACATTTTCAGGCTCCTTCACACAAAACACAGGTTTATGAATAAAAAAAACAAAGAAACTTTAGAATTCTGAAATATCATAATGTCTTTTTTATCTCCAGATTTAAGCTCCCTCCAGTTATCTCAGAAGAACCTTCATAAATAACAAGTCTCTGTGCAATTCCTTTCAAGTGTTAGTTCAAAGTGTCATCTCCCTCTTTAATCAAGAGCAAAAAATGTTTTCAGATTTGATAGCTGGAAAGCTGGATCGCTAAAATATGGAAAACTCTATAGGACTGATTTATACGTGCTTTTATCTAAGCTGACGCGCTTTTGCCTTTTTGTATATTTTTGCACAAAGGGTTCTTGTTACCGTATACTTTTTCTTCACTCCGAATGGCAGTTCCAATATTTTATTGTCGAAGAGACAATTGATGAAATATTTAAGAAAACAAAAAGTCTAAGTTTATTCTTGAACATCTCCAATACTTTGAAGACATCCTTAGCATTGATTTCATATTCCTTTGGGAGTTGAACATTTTCTATAGGCAAACATGTTACAGAAGTGACAAAAATGCTCAGTTTTCTATACTCTATATATGCATTTTGATGGCTCTGCAACCAGAATAAAATAGTAGGCCCTCGACATTAAAATTCTCATTGTTGTATATAGTCATGTGGGCAATTAAAAGGGATAGCCTATCTCTCGTTTTCTACTAAATGTCCAGAAAATCTGTTGGATAGACTGTTTGTGATATATCTTTTCCATGATCTTTGACTTCCAGGAGCCATCCTTAATGTTGTTGGTAGATCACTTTGAGCAGAATCAGTGTCCTTCACCCTCTGCCAGCTGACAATATAGTCCCTATTTACTTTGCAACACAACTTCACATTTCTAACATGCTAAAGAGGACCTTTCATGTCCTCGGGTACCTGCTGTTTCAGCCAATTGTCGGCTTTCCCACTATGTGCCCTGGGGGGAGAGCTATCGGTGCCATTACCGATGCCTCTTCACTGTCAGAAGGGCGTTCCTGACAGTACTGTGTGTAGTGCTATATTGACAGAGAGAGTGTTCCTTAGTCCTTACCACCCAGACATGACACTGAGTGGTGAGGAACACCCCACTAGTACTAGACTATGGGCGAGTACTGTCAGGAGGAGGTGGGTGTTCCTCATGGATCAGCATCATCCCTGGGTGGTAAAGAACGACCCTCTGTCAGTATAGCGCTATACACAGTATTATCAGGAAGGGCGTTCCCAGCTAGACTGTCAGGAACGCCCTTCTGATGGTGAAGAGCTATCGGTAACAGCACTGATAGCTCTTCTCCCAGGGACACATAACGGGAAAGCCAACAGTGTGCTGAATTCAGTGTACTGTCGGATTTTTAGCGGTATAAAAAACCGCAGGTGTCCAAGGCCATGAAAGGTCCTCTTTAAGCCTACATTCAGACAACCAAGGGTTTAGCACCCCGAGACGCCTGTTTTCAAAAACCCCTCAAACATTGCAGTGTAGTACGGAATATAGTACATGCGTAGGGGAACCCCTATGTAATAAAAAGTAAAAACATGTTGACGCAACGCCTGAATGCACACTGAAAAGACCCTTTTTTGGCACATCTTGTTTCCATTAACGGTGCATAGGGCAAACATATACCACAAAAAAACATTTACAAGGATAAATGGAAAAGTTTTATTTCCCAGATCCAGTAAATTATATTTATCTTTCTTTTGTAATAAATTTTTCACAAATAACATAGTATAGTAAACTACTACACTGCTAGCCATGAGCAGCACATATAATACATATAAAATATGTCAAGGTTATACAGCATGTACAATCTTCAATAAGTTCATACAAAGATATATCTAAGTTTTTCTAAGGATACATTCAAGAGTTTGTGTATACTTCAGCGACAATGCATAGTTATATAGTATGTGCTGTACTGTACATTCCGAGTCGCGTTCTACTGTAAGATTAAAAAGCAAGGGAAATATCGTATGATGTCCAGATTAATTTCTTCAGGATCATTAATCCTACAAATATCAGCCTCCTGCTGCTTTCCTGTACGCCTTCAGCTCATCATTATACGGGGCTTGACACGACTGCAAAACCTTTACTTGCCCAGTATAAACCAGCCCAACGTGAAGTTAATGTATAGCGGCAATGCTTGGGTAATCTTGTCCCTCTCTCGAGTTTCTACTAATGTAAATGTTACATGGTGGCCTCGAGTTTTATACCAGCTCATATTTGATTTTTATGTCCACTGCTGGGCTTCCATCCCACATACTGGAACTGCTGTTTGTATAAGGCAATCCCCAGCTGTCTTATGAATATCGGCTGTCCTTTCTTATTTCTCCATGTTACAATAAAAAGCAAATACTGTATTTATTGTATCTGAAATATCTAATAAAGGTCACGTACAAATGTTTCTTATATTAATATCTAAGATGGATTTTATTGAGAGGTGGACTGACAATCACCTTTGTAATAAGAAATATGTATGGGCTCCCTACTACGCATGAGTCCAAAAAATAAAATAAAAATAATAAAATATACCATATGGTACCATATACCATATATATATATATATATATATATATATATATATATATATATATATATATATATATATATATATATCACTTCTATGGTGGGAGTGGGGCAGGAAAAGCCACTTTATTATAAATGGGGCCACATGGTGGCTCAGTGGTTAGCACTATAGCCTTGCAGCGCTGGAGTCCTGGGTTCAAATCCTCCCAAGGGCAAAAAACCATCTGCCAGGAGTTTGTATGTTCTCTCTGTGTTTGCATGGATTTCTTTCCCATACTCCAAAGACATACTGATAGGAAAAAATGTACATTGTGATCCCTATGTGGGGCTCACAATCTACATAAAAAAAGCCACTTTATTATAATTCACACCATAAAACGTAAATTATGCCCCGATTTCTATGCCAGCTCTGCTCCTATCTAACATACATTTCAGTTCTGGCACAAAGATGGCGGAGAGTAATAAAAACGTTTCTTTTTTTGTTTTTTTTTATGTAGATTGTGAGCTCCATATAGAGCTCACAATGTACATTTTTCCCTATCAGTATGTCTTTGGAGTATGGGATGGAAATCCATGCAAACACGGGGAGAACATACAAACTCCTTGCAGATGTTTTGTCCTTCGCAGGATTCAAACCCAGGACTCCAGCGCTGCAAGGCTACCATGCTAACCACTGAGTCACCGTATTGACCCCATAAAAGTAATGTTTCTTAAACAGAATCTGTTCAAGTGGCATATAAAAAATTATACCAAAGACTCAATGCAAATTTTGCACTTAAGCAGAAGAAATTGTAAGTGTGTTTCTATCCTCAGCGTCAGACTAGATGAACTTCCTGAAAGATGGTTATGTAGCTTCAGATTTTTTATTTAACCAGCAGAAAACACATTTCATTTTTTTTTATAACAAAACAGAAGATAAATTACCGAGATTTTCTCAATGTTATGCTCCTTATGGCACATCCACGTTCTTGTTGGTGGTGTTTTTGATTCACAACACATCAACAAGATGTCAGCAAATAAATAATATTTTACATTATTTGTGATGCCCCTTAAAATCCTGACAAGATATGCCCTTTAGCGGGCATGAACCAGCTGTCCCGCGCTGCACTACCCTCTGCTGCTGACTAGAGATGAGCGAACACTAAAATGTTCGAGGTTCGAAATTCGATTCGAACAGCCGCTCAATGTTCGTGTGTTCGAACGGGTTTCGAACCCCATTATAGTCTATGGGGAACAGATACTCGTTAAGGGGGAAACCCAAATCCGTGTCTGGAGGGTCACCAAGTCCACTATGACACCCCAGGAAATGATGCCAACACCTCTGGAATGACACTGGGACAGCAGGGGAAGCATGTCTGGGGGCATCTAACACACCAAAGACCCTCTATTACCCCAACATCACAGCCTAACAACTACACACTTTACACACTCAATACCACCTCTCTGACAGTAGGAAAACACCTTGAAACATGTGTATTTGGCACTTGCAGTGAGGAGAGCTTGTCACCAGCAGTGAATTTGGCCCTTGTAGTAAGTTGAGGTTGGCACCAACATTTGTTTTGAAAATCAGGGTGGATTGAGCCTCTAACCAGCAGAGTTTGGGCAAATTCATGGTGGAGGGAGCCTCTAAAAACCCCAGTTTGGACCAATTCATGGTGGAGGGAGCCTCTAACCAGCCCAGTTTGGGCAAATTCATGGTGGAGGGAGCCTCTAAAAAACCCAGTTTGGACCAATTCATGGTGGAGGGAGCCTCTAACCAGCCCAGTTTGGGCAAATTCATGGTGGAGGGAGCCTCTAACCAGCCCAGTTTGGACCAATTAATGGTGGAGGGAGCCTCTAACCAGCCCAGTTTGGACCAATTAATGGTGGAGGGAGCCTCTAATCACCCCAGTTTGGACCAATTCATGGTGGAGGGAGCCTCTAAACAGCCCAGTTTGGGCAAATTCATGGTGGAGGGAGCCTCTAAAAAACCCAGTTTGGACCAATTCATGGTGGAGGGAGCCTCTAACCAGCCCAGTTTGGACCAATTAATGGTGGAGGGAGCCTCTAAACAGCCAAGTTTGGACCAATTCATGGTGGAGGGAGCCTCTAAAAACCCCAGTTTGGACCAATTCATGGTGGAGGGAGCCTCTAACCAGCCCAGTTTGGGCAAATTCATGGTGGAGGGAGCCTCTAAACAGCCCAGTTTGGGCAAATTCATGGTGGAGGGAGCCTCTAACCAGCCCAGTTTGGACCAATTAATGGTGGAGGGAGCCTCTAACCAGCCCAGTTTGGACCAATTAATGGTGGAGGGAGCCTCTAACCAGCCCAGTTTGGACCAATTAATGGTGGAGGGAGCCTCTAACCACCCCAGTTTGGACCAATTCATGGTGGAGGGAGCCTCTAACCAGCCCAGTTTGGACCAATTCATGGTGGAGGGAGCCTCTAAAAAACCCAGTTTGGACCAATTCATGGTGGAGGGAGCCTCTAAACAGCCCAGTTTGGGCAAATTCATGGTGGAGGGAGCCTCTAAAAAACCCAGTTTGGACCAATTCATGGTGGAGGGAGCCTCTAACCAGCCCAGTTTGGACCAATTAATGGTGGAGGGAGCCTCTAAACAGCCAAGTTTGGACCAATTCATGGTGGAGGGAGCCTCTAAAAACCCCAGTTTGGACCAATTCATGGTGGAGGGAGCCTCTAACCAGCCCAGTTTGGACCAATTAATGGTGGAGGGAGCCTCTAACCAGCCCAGTTTGGACCAATTAATGGTGGAGGGAGCCTCTAACCACCCCAGTTTGGACCAATTCATGGTGGAGGGAGCCTCTAAACAGCCAAGTTTGGACCAATTCATGGTGAAGGGAGCCTCTAAAAACCCGTTTGGACCAATTCATGGTGGAGGGAGCCTCTAACCAGCCCAGTTTGGGCAAATTCATGGTGGAGGGAGCCTCTAAACAGCCCAGTTTGGGCAAATTCATGGTGGAGGGAGCCTCTAACCTAACAACTACACACTTTACACACTCAATACCACCTCTCTGACAGTAGGAAAACACCTTGAAACATGTGTATTTGGCACTTGCAGTGAGGAGAGCTTGTCACCAGCAGTGAATTTGGCCCTTGTAGTAAGTTGAGGTTGGCACCAACATTTGTTTTGAAAATCAGGGTGGATTGAGCCTCTAACCAGCAGAGTTTGGGCAAATTCATGGTGGAGGGAGCCTCTAAAAACCCCAGTTTGGACCAATTCATGGTGGAGGGAGCCTCTAACCAGCCCAGTTTGGGCAAATTCATGGTGGAGGGAGCCTCTAAAAAACCCAGTTTGGACCAATTCATGGTGGAGGGAGCCTCTAACCAGCCCAGTTTGGGCAAATTCATGGTGGAGGGAGCCTCTAACCAGCCCAGTTTGGACCAATTAATGGTGGAGGGAGCCTCTAACCAGCCCAGTTTGGACCAATTAATGGTGGAGGGAGCCTCTAATCACCCCAGTTTGGACCAATTCATGGTGGAGGGAGCCTCTAAACAGCCCAGTTTGGGCAAATTCATGGTGGAGGGAGCCTCTAAAAAACCCAGTTTGGACCAATTCATGGTGGAGGGAGCCTCTAACCAGCCCAGTTTGGACCAATTAATGGTGGAGGGAGCCTCTAAACAGCCAAGTTTGGACCAATTCATGGTGGAGGGAGCCTCTAAAAACCCCAGTTTGGACCAATTCATGGTGGAGGGAGCCTCTAACCAGCCCAGTTTGGGCAAATTCATGGTGGAGGGAGCCTCTAAACAGCCCAGTTTGGGCAAATTCATGGTGGAGGGAGCCTCTAACCAGCCCAGTTTGGACCAATTAATGGTGGAGGGAGCCTCTAACCAGCCGAGTTTGGACCAATTAATGGTGGAGGGAGCCTCTAACCAGCCCAGTTTGGACCAATTAATGGTGGAGGGAGCCTCTAACCACCCCAGTTTGGACCAATTCATGGTGGAGGGAGCCTCTAACCAGCCCAGTTTGGACCAATTCATGGTGGAGGGAGCCTCTAAAAAACCCAGTTTGGACCAATTCATGGTGGAGGGAGCCTCTAAACAGCCCAGTTTGGGCAAATTCATGGTGGAGGGAGCCTCTAAAAAACCCAGTTTGGACCAATTCATGGTGGAGGGAGCCTCTAACCAGCCCAGTTTGGACCAATTAATGGTGGAGGGAGCCTCTAAACAGCCAAGTTTGGACCAATTCATGGTGGAGGGAGCCTCTAAAAACCCCAGTTTGGACCAATTCATGGTGGAGGGAGCCTCTAACCAGCCCAGTTTGGACCAATTAATGGTGGAGGGAGCCTCTAACCAGCCCAGTTTGGACCAATTAATGGTGGAGGGAGCCTCTAACCACCCCAGTTTGGACCAATTCATGGTGGAGGGAGCCTCTAAACAGCCAAGTTTGGACCAATTCATGGTGAAGGGAGCCTCTAAAAACCCGTTTGGACCAATTCATGGTGGAGGGAGCCTCTAACCAGCCCAGTTTGGGCAAATTCATGGTGGAGGGAGCCTCTAAACAGCCCAGTTTGGGCAAATTCATGGTGGAGGGAGCCTCTAACCAGCCCAGTTTGGACCAATTAATGGTGGAGGGAGCCTCTAACCAGCCCAGTTTGGACCAATTAATGGTGGAGGGAGCCTCTAACCACCCCAGTTTGGGCCAATTCATGGTGGAGGGAGCCTCTAAACAGCCAAGTTTGGACCAATTCATGGTGGAGGGAGCCTCTAAAAACCCCAGTTTGGACCAATTCATGGTGGAAGGAGCCTCTAACCAGCCCAGTTTGGACCAATTAATGGTGGAGGGAGCCTCTAAACAGCCAAGTTTTGGGAAATTCATGGTGGAGGGAGCCTCTAACCAGCCCAGTTTGGACCAATTCATGGTGGAGGGAGCCTCTAAACAGCCCAGTTTGGGCAAATTCATGGTGGAGGGAGCCTCTAAAAAACCCAGTTTGGACCAATTCATGGTGGAGGGAGCCTCTAACCAGCCCAGTTTGGACCAATTAATGGTGGAGGGAGCCTCTAACCAGCCCAGTTTGGACCAATTAATGGTGGAGGGAGCCTCTAACCACCCCAGTTTGGACCAATTCATGGTGGAGGGAGCCTCTAAACAGCCAAGTTTGGACCAATTCATGGTGGAGGGAGCCTCTAAAAACCCCAGTTTGGACCAATTCATGGTGGAGGGAGCCTCTAACCAGCCCAGTTTGGACCAATTAATGGTGGAGGGAGCCTCTAAACAGCCAAGTTTTGGGAAATTCATGGTGGAGGGAGCCTCTAACCAGCCCAGTTTGGACCAATTCATGGTGGAGGGAGCCTCTAAACAGCCCAGTTTGGGCAAATTCATGGTGGAGGGAGCCTCTAAAAAACCCAGTTTGGACCAATTCATGGTGGAGGGAGCCTCTAAACAGCCAAGTTTGGACCAATTCATGGTGAAGGGAGCCTCTAAAAACCCGTTTGGACCAATTCATGGTGGAGGGAGCCTCTAACCAGCCCAGTTTGGGCAAATTCATGGTGGAGGGAGCCTCTAAACAGCCCAGTTTGGGCAAATTCATGGTGGAGGGAGCCTCTAACCAGCCCAGTTTGGACCAATTAATGGTGGAGGGAGCCTCTAACCACCCCAGTTTGGACCAATTCATGGTGGAGGGAGCCTCTAAACAGCCAAGTTTGGACCAATTCATGGTGGAGGGAGCCTCTAAAAACCCCAGTTTGGACCAATTCATGGTGGAGGGAGCCTCTAACCAGCCCAGTTTGGGCAAATTCATGGTGGAGGGAGCCTCTAAACAGCCCAGTTTGGGCAAATTCATGGTGGAGGGAGCCTCTAAAAAACCCAGTTTGGACCAATTCATGGTGGAGGGAGCCTCTAAACAGCCAAGTTTGGACCAATTCATGGTGAAGGGAGCCTCTAAAAACCCGTTTGGACCAATTCATGGTGGAGGGAGCCTCTAACCAGCCCAGTTTGGGCAAATTCATGGTGGAGGGAGCCTCTAAACAGCCCAGTTTGGGCAAATTCATGGTGGAGGGAGCCTCTAACCAGCCCAGTTTGGACCAATTAATGGTGGAGGGAGCCTCTATCCACCCCAGTTTGGACCAATTCATGGTGGAGGGAGCCTCTAAACAGCCAAGTTTGGACCAATTCATGGTGGAGGGAGCCTCTAAAAACCCCAGTTTGGAGCAATTCATGGTGGAGGGACCCTCTAACCAGCCCAGTTTGGACCAATTAATGGTGGAGGGAGCCTCTAAACAGCCAAGTTTTGGGAAATTCATGGTGGAGGGAGCCTCTAACCAGCCCAGTTTGGACCAATTCATGGTGGAGGGAGCCTCTAAACAGCCCAGTTTGGGCAAATTCATGGTGGAGGGAGCCTCTAAAAAACCCAGTTTGGACCAATTCATGGTGGAGGGAGCCTCTAACCAGCCCAGTTTGGACCAATTAATGGTGGAGGGAGCCTCTAACCAGCCCAGTTTGGACCAATTAATGGTGGAGGGAGCCTCTAACCACCCCAGTTTGGACCAATTCATGGTGGAGGGAGCCTCTAAACAGCCAAGTTTGGACCAATTCATGGTGGAGGGAGCCTCTAAAAACCCCAGTTTGGACCAATTCATGGTGGAGGGAGCCTCTAACCAGCCCAGTTTGGGCAAATTCATGGTGGAGGGAGCCTCTAAACAGCCCAGTTTGGGCAAATTCATGGTGGAGGGAGCCTCTAAAAAACCCAGTTTGGACCAATTCATGGTGGAGGGAGCCTCTAACCAGCCCAGTTTGGACCAATTAATGGTGGAGGGAGCCTCTAAACAGCCAAGTTTGGACCAATTCATGGTGGAGGGAGCCTCTAAAAACCCCAGTTTGGACCAATTCATGGTGGAGGGAGCCTCTAACCAGCCCAGTTTGGGCAAATTCATGGTGGAGGGAGCCTCTAAACAGCCCAGTTTGGGCAAATTCATGGTGGAGGGAGCCTCTAACCAGCCCAGTTTGGACCAATTAATGGTGGAGGGAGCCTCTAACCAGCCCAGTTTGGACCAATTAATGGTGGAGGGAGCCTCTAACCAGCCCAGTTTGGACCAATTAATGGTGGAGGGAGCCTCTAACCAGCCCAGTTTGGACCAATTAATGGTGGAGGGAGCCTCTAACCAGCCCAGTTTGGACCAATTAATGGTGGAGGGAGCCTCTAACCACCCCAGTTTGGACCAATTCATGGTGGAGGGAGCCTCTAAACAGCCAAGTTTGGACCAATTCATGGTGGAGGGAGCCTCTAAAAACCCCAGTTTGGACCAATTCATGGTGGAGGGAGCCTCTAACCAGCCCAGTTTGGGCAAATTCATGGTGGAGGGAGCCTCTAAACAGCCCAGTTTGGGCAAATTCATGGTGGAGGGAGCCTCTAACCAGCCCAGTTTGGACCAATTAATGGTGGAGGGAGCCTCTAACCAGCCCAGTTTGGACCAATTAATGGTGGAGGGAGCCTCTAAACAGCCAAGTTTTGGGAAATTCATGGTGGAGGGAGCCTCTAACCAGCCCAGTTTGGACCAAGTAATGGTGGAGGGAGCTTCTAACCAGCCCAGTTTGGACCAATTAATGGTGGAGGGAGCCTCTAACCACCCCAGTTTGGACCAATTCATGGTGGAGGGAGCCTCTAAAAACCCCAGTTTGGACCAATTCATGGTGGAGGGAGCCTCTAACCAGCCCAGTTTGGGCAAATTCATGGTGGAGGGAGCCTCTAAACAGCCCAGTTTGGGCAAATTCATGGTGGAGGGAGCCTCTAACCAGCCCAGTTTGGACCAATTAATGGTGGAGGGAGCCTCTAACCAGCCCAGTTTGGACCAATTAATGGTGGAGGGAGCCTCTAACCAGCCCAGTTTGGACCAATTAATGGTGGAGGGAGCCTCTAACCACCCCAGTTTGGACCAATTCATGGTGGAGGGAGCCTCTAACCAGCCCAGTTTGGGCAAATTCATGGTGGAGGGAGCCTCTAAACAGCCCAGTTTGGGCAAATTCATGGTGGAGGGAGCCTCTAACCAGCCCAGTTTGGACCAATTCATGGTGGAGGGAGCCTCTAAAAAACCCAGTTTGGACCAATTCATGGTGGAGGGAGCCTCTAAACAGCCCAGTTTGGGCAAATTCATGGTGGAGGGAGCCTCTAAACAGCCCAGTTTGGGCAAATTCATGGTGGAGGGAGCCTCTAACCAGCCCAGTTTGGACCAATTAATGGTGGAGGGAGCCTCTAACCAGCCCAGTTTGGACCAATTCATGGTGGAGGGAGCCTCTAAACAGCCCAGTTTGGGCAAATTCATGGTGGAAGGAGCCTCTAACCAGCAGAGTTGTGGGAAAGCAGGGTGGAGGGAGCCTCTAACCAGCAGAGTTGGTGGAAATCAGGGTGGAGGGAGCCTCTAACCAGCAGAGTTGGGGGAAATCATGTTGGAGGGAGCCTAGTATTAGCAGAATTGTGCAACGCTTATGGTGGATGAGTATGAGGATGCGGAGGAATTGGAGAGGTTGAGTACAGACATGGAGTTTCATGTTGGGGTGCTTTACACAGGTGGGCACAAAAATGAAGGATCTATCCAGTGGTGGTTCATTTTTATCAAAGTGAGCCGGTCGGCACTCTCAGCTGACAGACGGGTGCGCTTGTCAGTGATGATGCCACCGGCTGCACTGAACACCCTCTCAGATAGGACGCTGGCGGCAGGACAGGACAGCACCTCCAAGGCATATAGGGCAAGTTCAAGCCACAGGTCCAACTTCGACACCCAATACGTGTAGGGCGCAGAGGGGTCGGAGAGGACAGGGCTGTGGTCGGAAAGGTATTCCCGCAACATGCGCCTATACTTCTCACGCCTGGTGACACTAGGACCCTCCGTGGCGGCACTTTGGCGAGGGGGTGCCATCAAGGTGTCCCAGACCTTAGACAGTGTGCCCCTCGTTTGTGTGGACCGGTGAGAACTTGGTTGCCTACTGGAGGAACTGCCCTCCCTGCCGCCAACGTCACATGCTGGAAACATCTCCATCATATTCTGCACCAATTGCCTGTGGCAAGCATTGATGCGATTGGCCCTCCCCTCTACCGGAATAAAAGACGAGATGTTGTTTTTATACCGGGGGTCAAGGATAGCAAAGATCCAGTACTGGTTGTCCTCCATGATTTTGACAATACGCTTGTCGGTTGTAAAGCACCCCAACATGAACTCAGCCATGTCTGCCACAGTGTTAGTTGGCATGACTCCTCTGGCCCCACCGGAAAGTTCAATCTCCATTTCCTCCTCATCCTCCATGTCTACCCATCCGCGCTGCAACAATGGGACGATTCGAAGTTGCCCGGAAGCCTCCTGTATCACCATCACATCATCGGACAACTCTTCTTCCTCCTCCTTCTCCTCCTCCTCCTCCATTAAACGCAGTGAAGCGGACAGATGTGTGGACCTACTCTCCAGCTGTGACGGATCGGATGCTATCCCTAACTCCTCTGTGTGATCTGAGTTATCCCTGATGTCAATCAGGGATTCTCTCAGAACACACAAGAGCGGGATTGTAAGGCTCACCATCGCATCCTCAGAGCTCACCCTCCTTGTGGACTCCTCAAAGACCCGTAGGATGTCACAAAGGTCTCTCATCCATGGCCACTCATGGATGTGAAACTGAGGCAGCTGACTTTGTGGCACCCTAGGGTTTTGTAGCTGGTATTCCATCAAAGGTCTCTGCTGCTCAACCACTCTATTCAACATCTGAAACGTTGAGTTCCAGCGTGTGGGACGTCGCACAAAAGCCGGTGTTGTGGCACATGCAGGCGTTGCTGGAGAGATTTTAAGCTAGCAGCGGCTACTGTCGACTTGCGAAAGTGGGCGCACATGCGCCGCACTTTCACCAGTAGCTCTGGAACATTGGGGTAGCTCTTTAGGAAACGTTGCACCACTAGGTTGAAGACGTGGGCCAGGCATGGAACATGTTGGAGTCCGGCAAGCTCCAGAGCTGCTACCAGGTTCCGGCCGTTATCACAAACGACCATGCCTGGGCCCAGGTGCAGCGGCTCAAACCATATTGCCGTCTCATCGAGGAGGGCATCCCTCACCTCGGAGGCAGTGTGCTGTCTGTCCCCCAAGCTGATCAGCTTCAGC
Organism: Leptodactylus fuscus; assembly: GCF_031893055.1. Taxonomy (NCBI): domain Eukaryota; kingdom Metazoa; phylum Chordata; class Amphibia; order Anura; family Leptodactylidae; genus Leptodactylus; species Leptodactylus fuscus. The sequence goes on from NC_134267.1 coordinate 45,617,017, forward strand.
ACAGCCTGCTGACGTCTACCAACGCCAGTGCTGCAACGTTTCCAACTCGTAGCTGGGGTCAATCTAACAGCGGAGGAGGAGGCGGTGGCGGAGGAGGAGGCGGTGGCGGAGGAGGAGGCGGTAGAGGAGGAGGAGGAGGGGGGTGTTCTTCTCGTGTCCCTGCCAGGAATGTTAGGCGGGGAGACGAGGTACACCGGGCCAGTTTGGGAAGCAGTCCCAGCCTCAACTACATTCACCCAGTGTGCCGTCAGTGAAATGTAGCGTCCCTGTCCGCATGCACTTGTCCACGCGTCGGTGGTCAAGTGGACCTTTGTGCAAAGCGCGGAACTAAGGGCCCGCCTGATGTTGAGTGACACGTGCTGGTGCAAGGCGGGGACGGCACACCGGGAGAAGTAGTGACGGCTAGGGACGGCATAGCGAGGTGCCGCAGTTGCCATCAGGTCCAGGAAGGCGGGAGTTTCAACAAGCCGGAACGCCAACATCTCCTGGGCCAGCAGTTTAGCGATGTTGGCGTTCAAGGCTTGCGCGTGTGGGTGGTTAGCAGTGTATTTCTGCCGCCGCTCCAATGTCTGAGAGATGGTGGGTTGTTGTAAAGAAACGCCTGATGGTGCCTTTGATGGTGCAGGAGAAGGAGATAAGACAGGACCAGGGGAGGATGAGGTAGAAGTCAACAAAGTGGCGGAGGCAGATGAAGTGGTGTCCTGGCTCGTCCTCTGGAGTGCATCGCCAGCACAGTCAGCAGTGGCAGTGGCAGAGGCAGAGGCAGTGGCAGAGGCAGTGGCAGTGGCGTGAACGGCAGGCGGCCTTTGTCCTGCCGTTGCTGCCTGCCACTGATTCCAGTGCTTGGATTCCAAATGACGGCGCATTGAAGTGGTGGACAGGTTGCTCTTCTCAGAGCCCCTAATCAATTTCGAGAGGCAAATTGTGCAGACAACACTATATCTGTCCTCGGCGCATTCCTTGAAAAAACTCCACACCTTCGAGAAACGTGCCCTCGAGGTGGGAGTTTTTCGGGGCTGGGTACGAACTGGAACATCTTGGGAGATTCCGGGTGTGGCCTGGCTTCGCCTAAGCTGCTGACCTCTGCCTCTGCCTCTAGCTACCCTTTTTGGTGCTGCACCTGCCTCAACATCCACACTACTTTCCCCGCTTGACATCCCCCCTGTCCAGGTCGGGTCAGTGTCCTCATCATCCACCACTTCCTCTTCCAACTCCTGTCTCATCTCCTCCTCCCGCACAATGCGCCGGTCAACTGGATGCCCTGACGGCAACTGCGTCACATCATCGTCGATGAGGGTGGGTTGCTGGTCATCCACCACCAAATCGAACGGAGATGGAGGAGACTCTAGTGTTTGAGCATCTGGACACAGATGCTCCTCTGTTAGGTTCGTGGAATCGTGACGTGGAGAGGCAGGTTGAGGGACAATGAAAGGAGCGGAGAACAGCTCTGGGGAGCAGGGACAGTTTGGGTTATTGTTCTGTAAAGCTTCGGAATTTTGGGAGGAAGGAAGACAAGACTGTTGGGTAATAGGAGGAGAGGAGGCAGAGTCTGACTGGCTGCTGGACAATGTGCTGTAAGCGTTCTCTGACAGCCATTGCAAGACCTGTTCCTGGTTCTCGGGCCTACTAAGGTTTGTACCCTGCAGTTTAGTTAATGTGGCAAGCAACCCTGGCACTGTGGAGTGGCGCAATGCTTGCTGCCCCACAGGAGTAGGCACGGGACGCCCTGTGGCTTCACTGCTACCTTGCTCCCCAGAACCATTCCCCCGACCTCGCCCACGGCCTCGTCCACGTCCCTTTCCGGGAGCCTTGCGCATTTTGAATTCCTAGTTAGAAATTGGCACTGTATACCAGTAGTAAAAATTGTGGGTGCACGTAACCCCAATATATTCTTTGAATTCCCAGTCAGACACTGGCACTATATGGCAGTAGCAAGAAATGAGGGTATTTGTATTCCCAATATACTCTTTGAATTCCCAGTCAGACAATGGCACTGTATACCAGTAGTAAAAATTGTGGGTGCACGTAACCCCAATATATTCTTTGAATTCCCAGTCAGAAACTGGCACTATATGGCAGTAGCAAGAAATGAGGGTATTTGTATTCCCAATATACTCTTTGAATTCCCAGTCAGACAATGGCACTGTATACCAGTAGTAAAAATTGTGGGTGCACGTAACCCCAATATATTCTTTGAATTACCAGTCAGAAACTGGCACTATATGGCAGTAGCAAGAAATGAGGGTATTTATAACCCCAATATATTCTTTGAATTCCCAGTCAGACAATGGCACTGTATACCAGTAGTAAAAATTGTGGGTGCACGTAACCCCAATATATTCTTTGAATTCCCAGTCAGAAACTGGCACTATATGGCAGTAGCAAGAAATGAGGGTATTTGTATTCCCAATATACTCTTTGAATTCCCAGTCAGACAATGGCACTGTATACCAGTAGTAAAAATTGTGGGTGCACGTAACCCCAATATATTCTTTGAATTACCAGTCAGAAACTGGCACTATATGGCAGTAGCAAGAAATGAGGGTATTTATAACCCCAATATATTCTTTGAATTCCCAGTCAGACAATGGCACTGTATACCAGTAGTAAAAATTGTGGGTGCACGTAACCCCAATATATTCTTTGAATTCCCAGTCAGAAACTGGCACTATATGGCAGTAGCAAGAAATGAGGGTATTTGTATTCCCAATATACTCTTTGAATTCCCAGTCAGACAATGGCACTGTATACCAGTAGTAAAAATTGTGGGTGCACGTAACCCCAATATATTCTTTGAATTACCAGTCAGAAACTGGCACTATATGGCAGTAGCAAGAAATGAGGGTATTTATAACCCCAATATATTCTTTGAATTCCCAGTCAGACAATGGCACTGTATACCAGTAGTAAAAATTGTGGGTGCACGTAACCCCAATATATTCTTTGAATTCCCAGTCAGAAACTGGCACTATATGGCAGTAGCAAGAAATGAGGGTATTTGTATTCCCAATATACTCTTTGAATTCCCAGTCAGACAATGGCACTGTATACCAGTAGTAAAAATTGTGGGTGCACGTAACCCCAATATATTCTTTGAATTACCAGTCAGAAACTGGCACTATATGGCAGTAGCAAGAAATGAGGGTATTTATAACCCCAATATATTCTTTGAATTCCCAGTCAGACAATGGCACTGTATACCAGTAGTAAAAATTGTGGGTGCACGTAACCCCAATATATTCTTTGAATTCCCAGTCAGAAACTGGCACTATATGGCAGTAGCAAGAAATGAGGGTATTTGTATTCCCAATATACTCTTTGAATTCCCAGTCAAACAATGGCACTGTATACCAGTAGTAAAAATTGTGGGTGCACGTAACCCCAATATATTCTTTGAATTACCAGTCAGAAACTGGCACTATATGGCAGTAGCAAGAAATGAGGGTATTTATAACCCCAATATATTCTTTGAATTCCCAGTCAGACAATGGCACTGTATACCAGTAGTAAAAATTGTGGGTGCACGTAACCCCAATATATTCTTTGAATTCCCAGTCAGAAACTGGCACTATATGGCAGTAGCAAGAAATGAGGGTATTTGTATTCCCAATATACTCTTTGAATTCCCAGTCAGACAATGGCACTGTATACCAGTAGTAAAAATTGTGGGTGCACGTAACCCCAATATATTCTTTGAATTACCAGTCAGAAACTGGCACTATATGGCAGTAGCAAGAAATGAGGGTATTTATAACCCCAATATATTCTTTGAATTCCCAGTCAGACAATGGCACTGTATACCAGTAGTAAAAATTGTGGGTGCACGTAACCCCAATATATTCTTTGAATTCCCAGTCAGACACTGGCACTATATGGCAGTAGCAAGAAATGAGGGTATTTGTATTCCCAATATATTCTTTGAATTCCCAGTCAGACAATGGCACTGTATACCAGTAGTAAAAATTGTGGGTGCACGTAACCCCAATATATTCTTTGAATTACCAGTCAGACACTGGCACTATATGGCAGTAGCAAGAAATGAGGGTATTTGTATTCCCAATATATTCTTTGAATTCCCAGTCAGACAATGGCACTGTATACCAGTAGTAAAAATTGTGGGTGCACGTAACCCCAATATATTCTTTGAATTCCCAGTCAGACACTGGCACTATATGGCAGTAGCAAGAAATGAGGGTATTTGTATTCCCAATATATTCTTTGAATTCCCAGTCAGACAATGGCACTGTATACCAGTAGTAAAAATTGTGGGTGCACGTAACCCCAATATATTCTTTGAATTCCCAGTCAGACACTGGCACTATATGGCAGTAGCAAGAAATGAGGGTATTTGTATTCCCAATATATTCTTTGAATTCCCAGTCAGACAATGGCACTGTATACCAGTAGTAAAAATTGTGGGTGCACGTAACCCCAATATATTCTTTGAATTACCAGTCAGAAACTGGCACTATATGGCAGTAGCAAGAAATGAGGGTATTTGTATTCCCAATATATTCTTTGAATTCCCAGTCAGACAATGGCACTGTATACCAGTAGTAAAAATTGTGGGTGTATATAGCCCCAATTCTATTGCTAGGGGACTTGCAGGGTATTTCTGGGGTGAAGGTGGGGGGGCACACCGTTGGAACGGGTATCGGGGTATATATCGGGTATACGGGAATACACTGACAGTGTATTCCATTCAGGATCCTGGGAAAGCTGGGTTGCGGCGATTGAGCCCGTCAGTGCCACGTTACACTGACAAGCTTCTCCCTGGAATTTAGCTCTTACAAGAGCTGTTGGTTGTCTTCTCCTTCCTATCCTAGCCTGTCCCTGCCTACCCAGAATCTAAGCCCTAGCTAACTGGACGGAAACCTCCGTCCTCGGTGAATTGCAAGCTCAGAATGACGCGAAGCTGGGCGGCGCTGTTCTTTTAAATTAGAGGTCACATGTTTTCGGCAGCCAATGGGTTTTGCCTACTTTTTTCAACGTCACCGGTGTCGTAGTTCCTGTCCCACCTACCCTGCGCTGTTATTGGAGCAAAAAAGGCGCCAGGGAAGGTGGGAGGGGAATCGAGTAATGGCGCACTTTACCACGCGGTGTTCGATTCGATTCGAACATGCCGAACAGCCTAATATCCGATCGAACATGAGTTCGATAGAACACTGTTCGCTCATCTCTACTGCTGACAGTTTACTGCTGACACAATCTTAGCCCAATGATATTAATGTGTCTATTAACTTCTTAACGGTTGAAAGAAGTATTTCCACGAAAATAAATATTCTCTGGACCATTAGAAAATGTAAATTGAAGAGAAATTAATGTTAACCAGTGACTGTATGTGTGAGTTATTCACTCCCTTCTGGTCCTCAGCTGTGTCATGTGACCGATAGTATGACTCTGCAATTGACACAGCGATCCATATGTGGATAGGAAGTTAGTTTCTCTAAGGGTGAATTCACACTGAGTAAACGCTAGCTTATTCTGAACGTAAAACACGTTCAGAATAAGCGGCGTCTAAAGCAGCTCCATTCATTTCTATGGGAGCGGGGATACGAGCGCTCCCCATAGAAATGAATGGGCTGCTTCTTTCACTCCGTGCAGTCCCATTGAAGTGAATGGGGAGTGCCGGCGTATACGGCAAGCTCTGCTCATGCCGGAGCGTACACGCCGGCACTCCCCATTCACTTCAATGGGACTGCACGGAGTGAAAGAAGCAGCCCATTCATTTCTATGGGGAGCGCTCGTATCCCCGCTCCCATAGAAATGAATGGAGCTGCTTTAGACGCCGCTTATTCTGAACGTGTTTTACGTTCAGAATAAGCTAGCGTTTACTCAGTGTGAATGCACCCTAACCCTGAAAGTCGCATCAAAACTGTCATAGAAATTAATGGAGAATCTGAATTCCTGTCCTGTATGAGATGATGTGTCAGTGGGTGAATCAGAGTGTCAGTCACATGACACAGCTGAGGACCACAAAGGATTGAATAAAGAATTTACATCATATTACCTTTTCGATGGGTCAGAGCATTAACATTTTAGTGGGAATATTACTTTAACATACTTTCATATTCTTATGAAGCTTAGACTCTCAAACTAGATGCCGGGACTTCCTTTTTACCAAGGATTATGCTCCCCAGTCTTAAAAAAATTTAAGGTGTTGCCTAGTTTGGACAAGATCTCCTGAAATAAAATGCCTCTAAACCACCTAGCTTTAATATGCTGGGGAATCTGGAAATCGGCTTCTTTTAGGCCAGCTTCACATGGACTGGATGTTGAGTGTATTCCCAGTCCAAACCAAAGCCAGGAACCCTGCACTCCCACCATTATAGTCATCTATAGGGGTCAACTATATAGTCTCATACTTTAATTGTGTCTTCGGTAAGGGGAATTCTGGAGGAATAACTTAGAATTCTCAAACTGCGTAAATCTCAAAATGGGTTTTCTAAACTACACTCTTTACAGCACAATGTTTGGCAGCTGTATAAACACTTTCTATATGATAGCTCTGTTCGCACTAGTGTTTGTCTCTGTATTATTTTGGTCTGTTTTCCTTTTGTCTGTTTTTTCGTGGTCAGGATAGACTAGTAGTGGTTTTCTACATACTTAAAAAAACACAAACTTGATCTATTATGCTGCAATTGTTGAGTAGTCACAAAAATGCATCTTGAACTATTCTATCTATCTATTTATCTATCTATCTGTCTATCTATCTATCTGTCTATCTGTCTATCTATCTGTCTATCTATCTATCTATCTATCTATCTATCTATCTATCTATCTGTCTGTCTGTCTGTCTGTCTGTCTGTCTGTCTGTCTGTCTATCTATCTATCTGTCTATCTATCTATTATCTATCTATCTCCTATCTATCTATCTATCTATCTATCTATCTATCTATCTATCTATCTGATTGTTTATGTGTTATTCCTGGCTCTTTTTATACAGCAGCTTGTTTGCTAGGTTATCTGTATATATTTGTATTACACATAGTCCACACATTGTATGCCTGTTTTATGATTCAGAATCCTGAAAAGAGCAAGCCTTTCTCCACCATACATAAAGTGAAAGGGGTTGGCCACTTTCAGACCAATATTGACAAACAAATGTACAATAAAAAGATATACAATTTCCCAATATACTTTCTGTATCAATTCCTCTCGGTTTTCTAGATCTCTGCTTGCTGTCATTCATTCTGTTACTTCTAGAGGATAAAAATCTGACCATGGTCATGTGATTTACGGTCCATGGTCATGTGATGAGCGCACAGGTGCACAGCTGATTACCAGGCAGATGTCTGATTACTGTGCTGTGACTGTAACGAGCGGCACCTGTGTCCTCATCACATGACCATGGTCAGAGTTTTATCCTCTAGAAGTAACAGAATGAATGACAGCAAGCAGAGATCTAGAAAACCGCGAGGAATTGATACAGAAAGTATATTGGAAAATTGTATATCTTTATTGTACATTTGTTTGTCAATATTGGTCTGAAAGTGGCCAACACCTTTAACTAGTATTTGAGGAAAATGATCAGACTGTGTTCCCATGTTAAGTCCAAGGCTACACATTGAGGATTTTGCTGTGGTTTTTTGAGCCAGAACCAGGAGTATCTTCAAGATGAAATATTAAGGAAACACTTATAGTTCTCCCTTCTACTAAATCCATTCCTGGCTTTGACTCAAAACCTGTAACAAAATCAGCTTGAGGTCAGGGCCCCATGTGGCATAAATGCCGTTAGGCCAAGGCAGAAACGCCACAAAAACAGCAAGGCATTTTGCAGTCTCTGCAAAGTGGATGAGATTCTAGTGTAGAAAATGTACAGACTATACATGCTGCAATTTCAAAAACAGCCACAATTTTGGAAATCGAACCATGTCAATTATACCTACAGAAACACCGGCGGTTTCCCTATGGGTATAACTGACGCAGAAAGTCTCTGCTGACTTTCTGTAAAAAGCACTGGAAGGAATAGTGAAGAGTTGCTACCAAGTTTTTTTCTCTAAGCGTTTCTTTGCTGCTGTCCACTACGTGGGGCCTTAACCTTAATGGCCAGTTCACACGGAGTTTACGGGCACGCATTCTGGCATGTATACACGTGTCAGAATGTGAGCGCCCAAAACAGATCCCATTCATTTCAATGGGTCGTTACGGGCATATAACGCACGTAATTTTGCGTGGAAAAAAAGGCTATGTTTGTCTTCTCCATTTTTTTTTTTTTTTTTTTTTTTTTTTTTGCTGTGACCCGCTACGTGGAGCCCTAGGCTTCCCACAACTTCTGGCTTCAGCCTCATTTTTATTAATGCAGTTCTAAATTAACTGGAAAAAAGAACATTAGCAGGCTTTAAAGAGGACTTGTCACCATACACAAAATGTCACCATACACTAAATGTCACAAATCATTGGACCGCCGCTGTCCCCCTGACCAATTTGGTGTTTGTTTATTTTTTTAAAATCTGTCTACTGTGAGAAGGTGACAGGCAGAGTGTTGGAGCCCAGGTATATCAGCCCCAGGTTTCTGACATATGTGTAGTCCAGGGCGGATATGGATTAGGCTTCAGCCCAGGTGTAGATCTTTGGCTAATTACTGGACCAGAAAAGGCTGCAGAGCCTGCAGTTCATGGCAGTTCCATGGGGTGAAAGGAGGTGTATGGTTCTGTCCTGTAACCCTGAGTCCAGTGAGACAATATTGCTCCTGATTTGTTCGTGTGGCTGTAAGTAAGCCACATGTATAGTTAGGTTATCCGTTCTGTTTAGCTAGTGGCTCAGACGAGCAGGTTTTTATTTTGTTTTTGCCTGAAATTAAGGCTGTATTTTTTTTATTTATTTTGTCGCTGAAGTCAAGGTTTATTTTCCTGTTTTTTTTCTAAATAAACCAGTTTGCTGCACATTTTGTGTCCCTGTCTTGACTGTTGGTTCCACACCACTGCTTCTACCAAACCAACTTCCCCACACTACCCATTAAAAAGATAGGACAAAGCCCACGTGTAAACTAGCTCTGATTCTGCAAGTGGGAAGTGGTAACCTTTTTAGTTTCTCATAGAAATACCAAATTTTACTGCCCAACTTTCCAGGGACTATATGGGCAGACAAAAAAAAATGTTCAGAGGCACAACTGAAATTCCATGGTGTATGACATTTAGGATTTTGTACCTTGTAATAGCTCCTCTTAAGAAACTGTATTAAAAGACATGAGCTGAAAAACACAGCCTAAGTATTGTGTGCTAGTAAGTAGCATTAATGGACACTGTCACTATTTACCTCCCCTCTAAACCCTGTGCAGGTCATTTCTACAATACATATCTTACATAGCTAAGATTCATATCAAATAATAACTTTGCTTTTAACAAGGTCACATCAAATTCATTGAGCTGTTTTGTGAACGATGGAAAAAGCAGTGACCTTCATACAGAGAGATTAACTTTATACCGAAGAAGTAAAGTCCTTCAAGTCTGTCAAGAAAGTAGGTCCACTGTAATGTTTGTACCAATACCAGTGGATAAAAGTACATTATAAGACAATGCTGCATATGCCCATAGCATTATACTTTACATCTAAAGCCCGATTCACATCTGTATTCAGTAATCTGTTTGGGTAGTCCGCATGGGGACCCCCCCCGAACGTATTGGCAAGCGGTGAGCTTATGAAAGAACATGGATCCCATACATTATAGTGTGCTTTGCGCGCGGTGTCCACGCGAGTCATGCGGGTCGGAAAGTAGATCTTGGACTACTTTTCTGTCCGCATGTTCCTTGCGGACACCTTGCGGAAAGCACAAGTACCCCATTATAGTCTATGGGGTTCATGTGCTTTCATAAACTCACCGCTTGCCAATGCGTTTAGTAGTCTGTTCAGGGGGTCCCCGAATGGATTACCGAATGCAGATGTGAACCAGGCCTAAGGATGTGATATTATATGACAATGCTATATATGACTATAGCATTATACTTTACATCTAAGAATGTGATGATATTGTTTTTTAAAAAAAAGTAGAATTTTTGACACCAGATACTAAAATAAAACTGAGAAGTATGTTTTGCTGAAGGGACAATATCCTTCACAACAGCACCATACTATGAGAGTGTTTATATGGGTTGTAATGTCAGAACATGGATGAGTAAGATGTACTTTAGTTGCTAACAAAAACATACGCCCATTACTTAAAGAAACGGTATAAATGGAAAATCGGCATAAAATAAAAATAAAAAAAAGTCAGGTTTCTGCAGTCTCCACTGTAGTTTTATAAATCAGTTAGTCATTTGTGTTACTTTTATTTAAAAAAAAAAAAAAAATCCTTCAAAAACGTAAATTCCAATCCTCCATAAATGTTCTCCTCCTTTGATTCTATCCTGTGCAATGGTAAGAAAAATTCTTGCAGAAAACCAAATGTGTAAGGTTCAGCACTGATAAGCTCAGTACTTCATATTGAAAAACCCACTGGCGTTCACAATCCCCTTATGAATTTTGAGCCAGTCTGTCCTTTCTACATATGGTTTTGGGGGCACCACCTTCAGCTTAACGTACTGCAAGTGGCCCATGAAACCTTCTAAAAATGCATTGAATAATCCTGGAGACTATCTTCAGTGGTATGCTCATGCTACCGTTTTCATTACAATTCTTCATAACTGTGTCTCTGCGGTCTTCTCTTTTGTCCATCCTTTCACACCTTATCATGTATCTGTCTCTGACTGTAAAGCAACTGGCTGTAGCAGGAGCCTTCCCCTTATGGTTTTGTCTGGAATAAGAGCCCAGGATGTTCAGTCCAGGTGATCATCTCCATGTAAATGTAAAGTCTTGAAGAAATAGATCTACTAAAACTAGCTCTTGTATAAAGAACAAATTTCTCTGTGCGACATGTTCAGATTACCGACTTCTTAAATCGGTTTTAGTCTTTTGCTTTATTTTATAACCATTAAAATTGACTTTATATGTTTACGTTCTTTGAAATATACCATAGAGAAAACATGCTTTAGGGTTACATGCACACACTGTGCTCTTACCTGTTCCTAGAATGCAACTTTGGACTCAAAGGCTTGTAGCAATCTTCACTGTAAGAGCTTTTAGAGTCAAAGAAACCACTTACTTGTCTTTACAAGAATATAAACCTTACACAACTAGTCTACGCTGTTCTCAAGCTTGTACCAGGGCCATTAATTGTCAATATATTAAGTCTCAACTATCAAGGAGGGTTTTTTTTTTTTTCTTCCCATTTTAATTGCAAAAAAGGCAATGGATATTGCTAAAACGTTACTTACGTTCAGTACACAAAATTATCAGGCCGGCTTAGATGTTTTATGTTATAGTCCTCCAGCAATAAAACCATTAGAAAGCAAAACTGATGACAGATATAAAAGCTGTAGTATGTGACCCATCCTGCCTACTGCTTACCTTTATCATACACAGTTTGCATCCTTACACTTAGGCTTCATTTACACTTCTGCATTCTAATTAATTAATTATTAATTAGTGTCTCCATTGTATCAGTAAGACAAAACCAGTAGTGGAATGTAAATAAAATAAACATATAATGGAAATATTAGCGCTAGAGATGGGTGAGTAGTATTCGATCGAATACTACTATTCGATCGAATACTGGTATCGGTCAAACACCACGCAGGAAAATTCCATTGAATTCAATGCAAAAACCTCCTCGTGCTCCTCATCCTGCTACTTCCGGAACTTGGAGGATCCAAGGTGGCAAACTTTGGTTTCCTTGGAAAGCGGAACAACATTCCCGTTTTTTCCCATAGACTATAATAGGATTCGATATTCGAACGAATACTACTCGCTCATCTCTAATTAGCACCTCAACTCAGTTACTCATGGCTATGAAAGTGACCATAGGCAAAGAACGTTGACCTCCATATACCACACAATTCCTCTATTATATTTAAGATTTCCCTTAACGAGATTTTTTAGTAAATGAGCAGGGTTCTAAAAATTTACAGTTTACAAAGTCAACCTGGAAACTATATGTAAATTACAAGGTCTCTTATATTAATAATAATAATAATAATAATAATAATAATAATAATAATAATAATAATAAATATTTAGTGTTAATTTCCTATTTACTTGGATTGGCAAATGTATGCTTCTAAGTGTTCCCAACCATATAGTTTGGTAACCTGCATGTGGACACTGAACAGCATATAGCTTTAAAATGAGAAGTTTTAGGTCAGATGTTAACTATTTTGAGGTATCGGCCCCATTTGTCTTAATACTAGGATAATATTGAGGTGCTGTGGTTGGCTCAGGACCCTACTGGCATGAGGCCTACAAAATTGTCAATTCAGGGAAGGAACTACATTAAAGGTGTTGGTTCTTGTATTTACATGATTGTGATTTCACATGATGCAGTGACGATGTTTCGGACAGAGTCCTTCTTCAGTCTTGTCAGCAGGCAGTGTAGGATGATCAAACCCTTGTCTAAATCATTGCTACGTTATCTAGTGAAAGCCTGATCTATAAATAAATCACATTTTTATTCTACAGAATAGAGCTGCTATTCTCCCGCTTATCTGCTCCATCTTGGCCAACTACAGGGGGCGGGGCTTAATACTTGGTCCTACTGCAGATAGAGGGCGGCATGCTCTAGCCAGTTGTCTTACAGATACTCATAGAACTATGAGAAGGAGGAGTGGGAAATGGCTGAGCGGCTCGGATAGATGTTTTTGTACATGAGATAAAATAGGATTAGGAACAAACAGATTAAGGGAGGACGTTCTGGGATTTTTTATTTTTTTGTGCATTTTTTGTGTTTGGTGTTCCTTTAAATGGGAGAATGGATGTGATATGATTCCTTCTGTCGAAATGACAATAATTAATAGTTCAGAAACACATATTATTGCTGTCTATTTACTTGAAATTCCATCTACTTTAACACCTTACCAAACTAGCTACTTCATCTTTCTGAATATCTGCAGCAAAAATCAACTATAATTGCATTTCAAATAAGACGACGCAGTCACACCTGTCTCTTTAGCCACACAATACACATTTACACATCAATAACCAGAACAACAAAGCAGAAACAATATGAAAAAACTTACTTAATGTAGTAGGGCACTTTGTTAAGTGAAACGGATCGTTGCCATGGAAGCTGTACTGAAGCTGAGAAGGTAAGAAAAATAGAAGAACCGTTAGATATTAACTGGGGAAAAAAATGCAAAAAAAATGAAACGGGTAATTACATATTTTTATGATTTAGTTGATGAGATATACTTGATAAATAAAAAATGTGAAAAATAAAATAGACTAAAAGTACAAAACTGCAGCAAATTAAATATACATTTATATAGAAATTGAAGAAAAAAAATTAAGACTTTCACTCTTCACTGTCAGTGGCAGACTGTGTTTTGGAATTTTGCTTTAGGATGTCCACTTATCCAGGGGAGTAACTACAGGGGGTACAGAGGTAACAATCACTACCAGGCCCAGGAGCCTCAGGGGGCCCAAAGGCCTCTGTACAGCATAAGAGGACACTAGTGGAGCACAGAGTCCTTCTTCAGTCTTGTCAGTAGGAAGTGTAGGATGATGAAACCCTGGGGGCGGTCCCCAGCGCTCAAACAGCACTGGGGGCGTCCCAAATGCTGCGAGAGAACTCTACAGTGACGCCTCCATCTTCTTCTGGAACGCCCTCCCCGCGATGTCTTCTTCCGCCCTGGGTTTCAATCTTCTAGGCATGCGAAGTTGGCTCTACCATTGGGCCTTGGGCAGAGCCGACTGTGCATGCCCGCTACCACATGAAAATGGCACAGTACACAGTAAGCTGTGTAAGCGGCCATTTTCTTGTGGCCGCATACACAGTAAGCTGGTGTAAGCGACCATTTTCTTGTGGCCGTCGGCATGCACAGTTAGCTCTGCCCGAGGCCAGACGGCAGAGCTGACTACACATGCCTAGAAGATTGAAACCCAGGACGGAAGAAGACACAGGGAGAGGGCGTTCCAGAAGAAGATAGAGGCGGTGCTGGAGGGTTCTCTCGCAGCATTACGGATGCCCCCAGTGCTGTTTGAGCGCTGGGGACCGCCCCTAGTGCTGCGAGAGAATTCATTTAGTATACCGAAGAAAACCCAGATTTCTACTGAACGGTGGCGTGGAGAAGACATCTAAAGATAGGAGAAGAGTAGCCTTTAAAGGGTCACTAACTTTTCAGACAACTTAGTCTCATTTCATAGAGAATGTGATTCTAATTCATGCATGTAATGCACTTTGAGTAAAAAAAGATGCTGCTTTTTACCTGAAAAACCTCTCTAAAGTTCCTGCCACTGTGTCAGTAGCAGTAGATACTCCCATATACCTCAGATCATTGCTATCCGTTACACAAACAGTAAAGCCACATTCACATTGTGAACTTACTAGACAAGAAGTGTTGGGAGGCAGGGCCAAAATCTCTGTGTGCTTCTTGAAGTTGTTTGAGACGTTCTTCAACTGCTGCCTAGATAGACACAAAAGAGGGTATAAAAACAAAGTATCCACTTATTCTACTTACTTAAAGAGAGTCTGTCTCCAGAACACAGTATATCAATCCAGCCCTGGAGATAGATTTGGCACCCCTTGTGGTTTCTCTTGTGAATTAGTGCCTCTGTTGTCGAGATATTGCTGGTTTTTGTCATTATGCAAATAAGCTGTTTGGAGCAATGAAGGCGTGGCACCAAGTACCTCTCTGGAGAAAGGACAACGCCCTTGTTGCTCCTAAGAGCTCATTTGCATATTGAAATAAAAAGGGGCGCCAATTCACAAGAGGAAACCGCTGTTTTATTCAGTCAACCATAACCTATCCGTACCGATATTCGAAAAGTAGAGAGTAAAACAGACCAACCAATGCCAATGTAGGTGCAGTAAACTCAAAAACTAAGCCCATACGTAAATAGATGGATTGTTTTCTTGTCTATTTAGTGTTACTAGTGGACTGAACCAGTGATACATGTATGCTTATTCTTAGATCTGAATGTAAAGGACTATTCAGTTTATAAAAGATGTCACATTATCTGGAGTTGATTGATTGTCACGCCGTCACAGTTTCTTCAAGGAATACCAAATTCACTTAATCCCCCACCCCCATCCCACATTATTTTACAACTGAAATCTTTGTCCTGTGCGCAGTCAGCATCTCTTTGGGGACACAATGTCCATCCTGTGAAAACTAAATTTGTTTTAATCAACATTTTGCACGGGTGGCAATAAAGCAGATTTTTCTTCTGCCAAGTTTTGCAGCTCTCAATAACGGCAGCATGATTTATGGAGTTACAACACCGCTTACAAATTGCATCCAATATATGTATCACAGAGGTGCCAGGGAGCAACAGATAAATACATAAAAATTACAAATACACAGTATCAGAGAAAAGGAAAATCCCGTCCCGGTGGGATAATTTGCTTCTGGCTGTGGAAAGAATGCTGACAGGAACAATTTAGCCCCACAAGGTCAGGATCTGCATTAATGAACATGTATTGTAAGTCTAAAACAATATATAGTAATACAAAACTAATTATTACAAGTAATATATACAGGAATACGCTCACCAACCATAAATGTTACATAATGGTGTGTTCCCATATAAACTGTAATGCCATATATACATGAGAAGAGAATTCCCAGAGGGACTGGGTATAGGCTCTTACCAGCTACCAAAGTCATCCAATTCATCACTAAACACTGTCATGCATACTATTTGTAGGGGAGTTCGGGGTAAACATGCGCTGTGGGTATTTCGGGAGAAGGCCACACATCCATTTGTGAACCCATGCCCCATTCAGGACATGACAGACCCCTTTTTGTGACAAATGCATGCCAATGTGTTGGCCACGTCCCTTCTTTGTGTCATAACAGGCACGACATAAGATGTCCACATCATAGTCATAATATATCAAGGGTGAGTATATTTTACCCCTGGGAGATTTACCCTATTTTTTGTGATACTGAAAGGTCAACCTTTTTTTTGGCAGAGTTGGAAAGTATGGTTTAAAGCAGGAATTTTCAACCTGTGGCCCACAATGCTAAGTTAAGTGACCCTTAAAGGGTTATTCCCACCCCAGCAAATTGCTGACAAGATGGGATGAACTGCTTCCAAGTCCCGACCCGTAGGATGGCACTTACAGGAACAGTCAGGTAGTGGTGTGGAGCTACAGAAACAGTATAGCTCAGGTGTGCCATGCTGTTTCTGTAGCTCCTTTCGAGTTATGGAAACAGTGTAGAGCAGTAGTGGTTAGCTCTTCGCATAGGTTCTGGCCACAAAGGTCAGGACAGGGAGCAAGACGGAAACAAATCTTTAACCATTCTAGTTCCAGACACGCTTACCGTTGTGTGCGGCTGATAAGAGGAAGAAGAGGAATGGTGCCTATCACAGGACCAGGAATTGGTAAGTAGTAATAGCGCACTGTGCCTAAAGTATATATGATCTCATTCCTTATAGTGCACAAATGGGCAATAAGTGAAAGTGACCCATATCCTCTTCTAGATAAATGCAAGTGCTGGATGTGCAGCCGACATCCAGGAATTTATGGAATATACTTATGATATCTCATTAATTTATCAGATGGCAATTTCCCTTTACGTTTTACTGCATCTGTTTGGATTGGTTGACTCCAAGACATCCATTGATTCTCGCTGTGTTCCTGATCAATTTGGTGCTTTTCTTTTTAACATACACCCGTTCACAAGATATAGTCCCTGGAAGATTGTATGAAACTGATTCTCATTTTCCATGTAGTTTTTGTATTTGTATCTGAGAAACTAAAATGGTTCCCACCCAGTTGGAGAATCAGAGCTAGCTCACATATAACCTTCTAGTGGCCATATCTTTTGAATGGATAGACGGATCGTAAAATAAAAACACCAACTTGTTCAGGGGAACAGCGAGAATAGAGTGATGTATGACATGTAGCAGTTTGTATAGAGCTTATCCTTGTGCCTGCAGCCTGTTAATTTAAGACTCAATGTGTTAAACGTAAATTTTGAAATTTGCTAAATTTTCCATTTTTTTTCTGTAAATTTTGGATCATTTAATATATAAATTCTAAATATACTGGCTGAAACATACTATTAACATAAAGTGCAATAAGGGATGGAAAAAGGTATTAGAATCACATGGATAAATAAAAGCATTCCAAAGTTATTGCCACATGAAATGACCCGTGTACAATTTGTAAAAATTGGGCTCCATCTTGAAGGTTAAAACTGGCTGAGTTCTTAAAGGGTAAAACAGGATAGGTGATGAATGTATGATCAGCCGGCATCCAACAGCGGAGACCCCCACTAACCTCTAGAAGGGAGTGAGGAGTGTATTCAAAGTCTTTGGAGCTCACAAGTCTTTGATGGCCAAAATAATGGTTTTGCTGTCAAAAACATCTTAAATATGAAGGAAAGCTATAAAATACTAGTGTGAAGTTTAAATATGAGGCTACAGTATTATAACCGGTATTAAATGTCAGATACATTTACAAATAATAATGCATAATGTGTACGTATTTAGCATCAAAATGCAAGAAATTTTAAAATATATATTCACAAAATTTGGCATTTCAAAAAGCAGAATGTATGCTCTGGGTATAAGGCAACAACAATTATAATAAGGTTGTGAAATACAAGACATTAATCAAACATTAAGGAGATTGAGAGCTCAGAGAATGTCTCTTTTCTGTTTTACAAGGTAAGACAGTTATACCTGTAGGAGCTTCCATCTGATGTTCAGGTCATCCAGTTGGCGTGCGGTTTTTGCAGATGGCTGAATATCTAGAGCGGAGAGCTGACCAGCCACATCATTCACAGTCTTCACCTTCAAGCTGATGGGAGCAATTTCCTCTCCAAATGCCTGTCAAGAAATAAAGTACACAATATTTAAGACTCGGGTCAGCACTATAAGCTGTGATCTGCACAGGGAACACTGGAAGGTGAGTGCAGATTTTAATGGAAAAATTTTTTTGTTTATTGAGTTTGGCAAGGATTGCTAAGAACTTAATATATATGTCACAAAAATCATACACAAACTAAACTCCTTTAGTGTTGATCATGCCACTTTGGAAACAGATTGCCTATGTAAACAGCAGTCTTTAAAGGGGCTTCTCTCATTATAGCGATCAGATGTTTTCACCAAAGGAAGACATGTTTCGGCATAAAATTCTAAGTAACTAATCATCCACGTAACACAAAGGTGCACTGGATCTACTAGACTGTGAGCCATTCTTATTGAGTTACTCTTTGTTTTGATACATTAAGGGGAAGCTGAGCATCTGATCCTCACTCTATGACTGACATATGCTCTAAAGCAGGAGTGCTCACACTTTGTCAGCATGTGAGCTACTTTATAACATTACCAAGTCGAAAGATCTACTACTCAGTTCTTGTAGGTGGGGCCGGGGTGGGCCTGTGGGTGGGGTGGGGCGTGTCTGTGGCGGGGCCGGACATGTGGGCGGGGACGGGTGGAGCGTGCGAGCAGGAAACAGCGGCGTTCTGTGGCCGCCCAGGGATCCCCGCTGTCTGCTTGTTCACAGCGCAGGCTGAGAGTTATCTCTGGACACTGGCAGGCTGGGGCTGCAGCAGCCCTGCCTGCCAATGTCCGTAGATGACTCTCAGCCTGTGCTGTGAACAAGCAGCACCCCAGCCCCCTCCATCCCTAAGAGCGGCCTGCAAGTGTCCGGAGTGCTTGTTCACAGTGCAGGCTGAGAGTCGACTCTCAGCCTGCACTGTGAACAAGCAGACACCGGGGATCCCTGGCTGCATCCCGCGATCGACCTATACGTCCATTGCGATTGACCGGTAGATCGCGATCGACGTATTGGGCACCCCTGCTCTAAAGAGATCATGAATAGAGCTTGTCATCTGAGACCACTAAAACGTCAAGAAATACTATATAGGCAGCTCTTATGCCTACATGGCCACAATTTGTAATCTATGATTTGACATTGTTTTGCCTTGTCAAAGGGATATAACATAGATCCAAACAGCCATCCACATCCATTGTTACTAATATTTCAGTTGGTGTTTCGGGGGCCTTTTCAGCATAAGCTGTTATATGTGTACATGAGGAGTAACTGTCTGGTCATTATATGACTTATATTCTGTAGGAGTTTTTACATGCTATATCAGTAGTTTTTATTTCTCTTTTAGCTAGTGGTTGGAGACTATCTTCTATACATGACACACAGTAAGTACAGGAGAATCTGCTTACTCAGAAACAGTCCCAGGATCATGTAAGACATATATAAAGTAGTATTAACATGTACTGATGTGAGGAAAGTGGTTAGTTGTGATAAAAAAAGCTTCTATTCAGAGTTTTTCTTTTTTATATCTTCTGTACTTCCCACTCACTTCTCCCCTGTTCTCTCCATAGACTTCTGTAGACATGAGACATCTGAGTCACAGTGAACATGCAGTGTGTCCACGCCAGATAGAGCAGTAATTTTGCAACATTAGGAGGGTGACCATGGAAACTGCCTGATAATACCAGAAAGAGGCATTTCTCTCTAAAAAGATATACTACCTGTACTATTAATAACTGACGTGCATATTTAGGTCCTGCCTTGGAATGCCCACTTGCGTGTAGAATTTATTCATCTTACCCAAGGCGGTGTTTACTTGGGGGCTACAATTTTCAGGAATGTTTTTGAAAGTTCAGGGCAGTCCCAGCAAATGGGATAGTCGAAAAGCAAGCACATCTTAATCAAAATGTATAATATATATATATATATATATATATATATATATATATATATGTATGTATGTATGTATGTATTGTAGATGTGTGTAATGAGTTGGGCCCAGACAACGTCCCTAAAACAGTTTTGCAATGTACCAGTGCAGGCAGATATGTTGCTGTGTGGAATAAGGAATATAAATAGGAATACAAATGCATCCGTTTCTTAAAATTGCAGTGATATGCTTGGCTCCATCTGTACCTATACCAAATTTATTGGTCCAACGGAGATCTATCAGACAGCCATGAACCCAATTCATAACTAATGTTACAAGTGTAGCATGTGCCCTTTATAATACCAATGTCTTCTTATCTGGTAGAAGGGCCATTGACCTCGTAAAGTAAGAGCTCAAGTGTGAATACTGCCCTTTATAACCATACTGTTATATCAGAAGAAATATTTTGCACTTTAGTTTAGAAGAGAATACGAGTAATAGAAGAAGTAACTACGCCTGAGCTATAACTATATGACAAGAAAGACAACTGACTTGTACTGTATACCCTGACACACCATTTCATCATCCCTGGATATAGTATTTTAGAATTCTACATCCACTTCTATGTATTTTATATCTAACCAAAGCTACAAAGACATACACATAATAGAAAACTAAAGTACTTCATCCCCCATGTTTTGCCCTCTACTTATTTCTCGTGATAGTATGGAACATTAAGTCTGATTGTTTTTACTTCTAGGCCATTATTTCTTATTGTTTCTATATATTTTCTTAATGTTTTATATAGACTGAAATTAAAGAACTGTAATAAAATTTTTATATTAAAAAAAAAAAGCCCGGACACAAATAATAGCACGCGGCAAGTGGCGGGTGGCGTTATTAAATAAATACATCAGCCACTACATGAAAAGCACAATATCTACTAGTACTTTCTAGCATATCATGGCGTCCCCAATACCGAGTCATATATACTCCCTTATAACATCAAGGTTACCGGATTGATCCTGGCAGGCAGAAAATTCATTCTAGATTGAAAAGCAGTATCGGAGAGCTTGTCATATGTCCATAAAATGCACTCGCTTCACCCCAGCCCCTGCTACAGTCAGATCCTGCAATTACTATTAACGGAAAGCTTTGAAGCCTCAGAACACCCTGGCCATAGACTTTTTTGCCTTATTTCTTTTTATCTGGTGCTCTTGGCCTTGTGAACTTAATCCTGCACTTCACTCGCTTGCATTTTATTTTAGGGAACCTTGGCTAGTGATGGGAAATTATTTCCATGCACTGTTTCCACTTTTGCATGTGGTTGTTTGATCTATAATAAAGTTAAGCACAGGTGTCCTGTAGATGACTACAATAGGAAGTGTTCTGTTTTCCTGCAGTGCCATAACAGGGGAAGTGAAGAATTACACTCTGCCTTTTTAAATGAATAGAATGTCCGACAGGCTAGGGTCCTCCACAGCTACAGTCAGAAAAGGAGAAGAGTGGAGGTGTTCCTGGGACTGCTTATCCACTGGGATACTCATCCTGGGATGCCGCCTGAGGGCACTTCCAAGATCAAACATCTCATAGGGTGTTTTTACCACCCGTCTAGGCACAGATCGGTATCCCCCCTGTGACATTCCCTAAATCACACTACTAGAGAAGAGTGAAGGAGCACATCACATAACAGCCTGAAGTAAGAGAATAAAGGACACCACACTACATGAAGACAAATGGGACAGAGTGATGGCATACTAGGTGGCACTGTAGCTCTGGCCAATAGATAAAGGTGCTGAATCTATACAATGTTATGTATGTAAGGAAACCATATCCCTGTCTCCATTAAACCTGTCTAGAGAATCCCATCCACACATTGCCGGCAAATACATGCAACAGACACACAGCGATTTTCAAAACCATTGCGGTTTTGGAAATCGAAGC
The DNA here is from genome assembly GCF_031893055.1 of Leptodactylus fuscus. Taxonomy (NCBI): domain Eukaryota; kingdom Metazoa; phylum Chordata; class Amphibia; order Anura; family Leptodactylidae; genus Leptodactylus; species Leptodactylus fuscus. The sequence continues at coordinate 45,638,589 of NC_134267.1, forward strand.
ATGTCAATTATACCTATGGAAACACCGGCGGTTTCCCTATAGGTATAATTATCTGGGCTTTTATCAATTGACCTATTTAAGGATAGGTCATGAACTGAAGATCATTGGAGGTCCTAAACCCAGGATCCCTGTGGAGCAGCTGTACGTAATAGCTTCCACTTCACTTGTAACATCATGTTCATCAGTCTCATGGTTTGCAGTTCATTCCCATTCCAGTAAATGGGGCTGGGTTGTGACACCACACACAGTGGTCCTTATATAGTACTGTGCCTGGATTTCTGTAGAGAGGCCTTAGCGCTAACCCGAAATATGCAGCCTCTTCAAACAGTTGATAGTGTGGATGGGTGTCGGACCCCATTATCCTTAAAGGCGTTGTCCAGGCAAAACTTTTAAAAGTTTAAATCTGCTGGGGGCAGTGAAAAAGAAAAAGGCACATTCATCTGTCCCCGTTGCTCCAGTGTCATCCCGCGCCTCCCGGTTTGTCTGCTCTTCCAGAGTTGTGCTAAAACAGCTGATTGGCCAATCAGCGGCCTCAGCAGACCTCAGAAAGACATTCAGACATAGTGACATTCAGGTCCTTCGCTGTTTGACCTCAGCGGTCACATGACTGCTGAGGCCAATCAGCGGCTTCAGTACAGCGCCAGAAGGCGCCGACGGAGCAGATGAAGTGGGTGAATCCTGGTGAAAGACAATGACATTTGATAATACTTGAAATATACAGGATTACTTTTTACAACTTACAGAAGTGAGAGAATGAAATATGTGACTGGAGATATTTTTCAAAAACCATTCAGGTCTCAATAATTGGGAGCTGGAGCTAAATGACTCTGAACCATCAGATAAGATTTTGTTATATAAAGTAATACACATTGAGTCGCATTTATCAAAACTGTCTTAAAGAAAAATGTCTGTATTGCCGACAGCAACCAATCTAAAGTATGTACAACTAGCAGGAGGACCTGGCTTCACACGGGTATATTTCATTTTTTGTTTGTGTAGTGGTCCTATAAGAATTGACCAGTTTTGCACTCGTGTATTTTGTAGGTCGTTTGTGTGTGTGTCTCTGTCCGTGACTTCGTCTGCGTGTTGTTGGCATTGATGATCCGTCTATATTCAGCAAATTGCTACCGTCGATGGTTTGCCTGCTCCGGCGTTTGTCAAGCTGTCCTGGCTGCTGAACTTGTTCATCATGTTGTGCCTATGATTGTTCCAGTATCTCAGCAGCTCGCTGGGACGCCATATAATGAGCGTGTTGTTGGCGCCGATGATCCATGTCAGCTCCACTTGAGGAGAACTATGCTCTAACTATGTTAGAATTTTGCAACAAATTAGATTTTCTTTTTAAAAGTAGCAAACTGCCAATTTGGATTAAAGGTGTTTTCCCATCTAGTGTGTGTGCACTACCTAGAGCTGATCAGATAATATGCAAATGCATGTACAGAATCCCAGAGGGTTAGGTGCATTTACACAGAGAGATAACAGACCTGGAACCTGAGATAAGGCTGCAAGTGCAGTGTAATATAGTATGTGAACATACATTCATAACAGTCGTTAAGCCATGTCATTTACCGGGATAAAAAGTAGCCTATATGTTAACTGAGGTTACAATCTATCTATGTGCCAAATTTCATTCAATTCCGTTCAGCCGTTTTTGTGTGATTGAATAACAAACACACAAACTTTCACATTTATAATATTAGTAGGAGGATAGGATAGTAGGATAGGATAGGATGAAGGCTAAATTCTGTTTTTCTCAGAGATTGTTTGGATACATGGGAACTGGAATTTTATCTAACCAATGTGTAGCATGTCCATGTCTATAGCCTCTGAGAGAGGGAGCAGATATTGGGGATACTACCAAACAGGCACAAAGGGTGAGAATGAAATATTCCTAATGCATGTTCATCTACTATAAATCTGCTTCTAAGTGCATACATAAAATAAAATAATCCTTTAATAGTCCCACCATGGGGAAATTCAGTGTGTTGTAGCAGCAGATAATACAGTAAAATTGCAAGAAAAAACACATACATACTCAGAATAGCAGATAGAAAAGGTACTAGGAGTCATAGCAACTAAAAAGAAAGACTCAGGATCATTTAGTTCTCTGTACGGAGTGATCTTTGCTTAGCCTGATGTAGATTATACAGCCTGACCACGGTTGCGAGGAAGGATCTCCGATAGCGTTCCTTCTCACACTTGGGGTGAAGCAGTCGGTCACTGACAGTACTGCCCAGTGCTATCATGGTCTCATACATGGGATGTGAGTTTTTCTCCACCATGGAACTCACCACGGACAGTATCCTTCTGTCACCCACTGTCACTAACAGAATAATATATGCGATAAAACTTAACTTATATCCCAAGTCATGTTGCAATACTTTTTTAAAAGTCAGACATTGACTTGCCATCTTCCAACAGGTAGTGATAGAGCTGCAATTTTCCTAATATGCATACTTTTTATATTTGCACAAAAACTATGTTTAGCTGGTCCAGTGACTAGGAACTATTTTTTTCTTACACCAGGTGGCACTGTTGTACTTATCTCAATGGAGGTCATGTAATCCTACCTCACCAAAGCAACACAGTCCTTATCAATGATTATATGTGTATATATATACAGTCCTATGAAAAAGTTTAGGCACCCCTATTAATCTTAATCATTTTTAGTTCTAAATATTTTGGTATTTGCAACAGCCATTTCAGTTTGATATATCTAATAACTGATGGACACAGTAATATTTCAGGATTGAAATGAGGTTTATTGTACTAACAGAAAATGTGCAATATGCATTAAACCAAAATTTGACCGCTGCAAAAGTATGGGCACCTCAACAGAAAAGTGACATTAATATTTAGTACATCCTCCTTTTGCAAAGATAACAGCCTCTAGTCGCTTCCTGTAGCTTTTAATCAGTTCCTGGATCCTGGATAAAGGTATTTTGGACAAACAATTCAAGTTCAGTTAAGTTAGATGGTCGCCGAGCATGGACAGCCCGCTTCAAATCATCCCACAGATGTTCAATGATATTCAGGTCTGGGGACTGGGATGGCCATTCCAGAACATTGTAATTGTTCCTCTGCATGAATGCCTGAGGATTTGGAGCGGTGTTTTGGATCATTGTCTTGCTGAAATATCCATCCCCGGCGTAACTTCAACTTCGTCACTGATTCTTGAACATTATTCTCAAGAATCTGCTGATACTGAGTGGAATCCATGCGACCCTCAACTTTAACAAGATTCCCGATGCCGGCATTGGCCACACAGCCCCAAAGCATGATGGAACCTCCACCAAATTTTACAGTGGGTAGCATGTGTTTTTCTTGGAATGCTGTTTCTTTTTGGACGCCATGCATAACGCCTTTTTTTATAACCAAACAACTCAATTTTTGTTTCCAAAATGAAGCTGCCTTGTCCAAATGTGCTTTTTCATACCTCAGGCAACTCTATTTGTGGCGTACGTGCAGAAACGGCTTCTTTCTCATCACTCTCCCATACAGCTTCTCCTTGTGCAAAGTGCGCTGTATAGTTGACCGATGCACAGTGACACCATCTGCAGCAAGATGATGCTGCAGCTCTTTGGAGGTGGTCTGTGGATTGTCCTTGACTGTTCTCACCATTCTTCTTCTCTGCCTTTCTGATATTTTTCTTGGCCTGCCACTTCTGGGCTTAACAAGAACTGTCCCTGTGGTCTTCCATTTCCTTACTATGTTCCTCACAGTGGAAACTGACAGGTTAAATCTCTGAGACAACGTTTTGTATCCTTCCCCTGAACAACTATGTTGAACAATCTTTGTTTTCAGATCATTTGAGAGCGGGCTGTCCATGTTCGGCGACCATCAAACTTAACTGAACTTGAATTGTTTTGTAGAAAGAAATGGTCCAAAATACCTTCATCCAGGATCCAGGAACTGATTAAAAGCTACAGGAAGCGACTAGAGGCTGTTATCTTTGCAAAAGGAGGATCTACTAAATATTAATGTCACTTTTCTGTTGAGGTGCCCATATTTTTGCACCGGTCAAATTTTGGTTTAATGCATATTGCACATTTTCTGTTAGTACAATAAACCTCATTTCAATCCTGAAATATTACTGTGTCCATCGGTTATTAGATATATCAAACTGAAATGGCTGTTGCAAACACCAAAATATTTAGAACTAAAAATGATTAAGATTAATAGGGGTGCCCAAACTTTTTCATAGGACTGTATATATATATATATATATATATATATATATATATGTATATATATGTATATATATATATGTATATATATATATATATATATATATTATATATATATATATATATATATATATATATATATATATGGTCTGTGTTAGGTTGCATATAACTTGATCTGTGTAGATTTCTGCACAATATCCAGTCAACACAAATGATAAATATGGTCTGGCAGTGGTATGAATAATTCTGACGTCTTAATGCAGGTATTCAATGACTGGAATTACATTATGTCAACAAATTATCAATAAGGCTAGATTCACACCTGAGTTGGACTTTTCCGTCATTCCGTCCTGCTGGGGGACCCAAATGACAGAGAGCCCGTCCGTCAAAACAGCGGTTACCCAAAGACACCATAGACTATAATGTGGTCCGGGAGTGTCTATCGATAGAGATGAGCGAACACTAAAATGTTCGAGGTTCGAAATTCGATTCGAACAGCCGCTCACTGTTCGAGTGTTCGAATGGGTTTCGAACCCCATTATAGTCTATGGGGAACATAAACTCGTTAAGGGGGAAACCCAAATTCGTGTCTGGAGGGTCACCAAGTCCACTATGACACCCCAGGAAATGATACCAACACCCTGGAATGACACTGGGACAGCAGGGGAAGCATGTCTGGGGGCATAAAAGTCACTTTATTTCATGGAAATCCCTGTCAGTTTGCGATTTTCGCAAGCTAACTTTTCCCCATAGAAATGCATTGGCCAGTGCTGATTGGCCAGAGTACGGAACTCGACCAATCAGCGCTGGCTCTGCTGGAGGAGGCGGAGTCTAAGATAGCTCCACACCAGTCTCCATTCAGGTCCGACCTTAGACTCCGCCTCCTCCGGCAGAGCCAGCGCTGATTGGCCGAAGGCTGGCCAATGCATTCCTATGCGAATGCAGACTTAGCAGTGCTGAGTCAGTTTTGCTCAACTACACATCTGATGCACACTCGGCACTGCTACATCAGATGTAGCAATCTGATGTAGCAGAGCCGAGGGTGCACTAGAACCCCTGTGCAAACTCAGTTCACGCTAATAGAATGCATTGGCCAGCGCTGATTGGCCAATGCATTCTATTAGCCCGATGAAGTAGAGCTGAATGTGTGTGCTAAGCACACACATTCAGCACTGCTTCATCAAGCCAATACAATGCATTAGCCAGTGCTGATTGGCCAGAGTACGGAATTCGGCCAATCAGCGCTGGCCAATGCATTCTATTAGCCCGATGAAGTAGAGCTGAATGTGTGTGCTAAGCACACACATTCAGCACTGCTTCATCAAGCCAATACAATGCATTAGCCAGTGCTGATTGGCCAGAGTACGGAATTCGGCCAATCAGCGCTGGCTCTGCTGGAGGAGGCGGAGTCTAAGGTCGCTCCACACCAGTCTCCATTCAGGTCCGACCTTAGACTCCGCCTCCTCCGGCAGAGCCAGCGCTGATTGGCCGAAGGCTGGCCAATGCATTCCTATGCGAATGCAGACTTAGCAGTGCTGAGTCAGTTTTGCTCAACTACACATCTGATGCACACTCGGCACTGCTACATCAGATGTGGCAATCTGATTTAGCAGAGCCGAGGGTGCACTAGAACCCCTGTGCAAACTCAGTTCACGCTAATAGAATGCATTGGCCAGCGCTGATTGGCCAATGCATTCTATTAGCCCGATGAAGTAGAGCTGAATGTGTGTGCTAAGCACACACATTCAGCACTGCTTCATCAAGCCAATACAATGCATTAGCCAGTGCTGATTGGCCAGAGTACGGAATTCGGCCAATCAGCGCTGGCCAATGCATTCTATTAGCCCGATGAAGTAGAGCTGAATGTGTGTGCTAAGCACACACATTCAGCACTGCTTCATCAAGCCAATACAATGCATTAGCCAGTGCTGATTGGCCAGAGTACGGAATTCGGCCAATCAGCGCTGGCTCTGCTGGAGGAGGCGGAGTCTAAGGTCGCTCCACACCAGTCTCCATTCAGGTCCGACCTTAGACTCCGCCTCCTCCGGCAGAGCCAGCGCTGATTGGCCGAAGGCTGGCCAATGCATTCCTATGCGAATGCAGACTTAGCAGTGCTGAGTCAGTTTTGCTCAACTACACATCTGATGCACACTCGGCACTGCTACATCAGATGTAGCAATCTGATGTAGCAGAGCCGAGGGTGCACTAGAACCCCTGTGCAAACTCAGTTCACGCTAATAGAATGCATTGGCCAGCGCTGATTGGCCAATGCATTCTATTAGCCCGATGAAGTAGAGCTGAATGTGTGTGCTAAGCACACACATTCAGCACTGCTTCATCAAGCCAATACAATGCATTAGCCAGTGCTGATTGGCCAGAGTACGGAATTCGGCCAATCAGCGCTGGCCAATGCATTCTATTAGCCCGATGAAGTAGAGCTGAATGTGTGTGCTAAGCACACACATTCAGCTCTACTTCATCGGGCTAATAGAATGCATTGGCCAGCGCTGATTGGCCAGAGTACGGAACTCGACCAATCAGCGCTGGCTCTGCTGGAGGAGGCGGAGTCTAAGGTCGGACCTGAATGGAGACTGGTGTGGAGCGATCTTAGACTCCGCCTCCTCCAGCAGAGCCAGCGCTGATTGGCCGAATTCCGTACTCTGGCCAATCAGCACTGGCTAATGCATTGTATTGGCGTGATGAAGCAGTGCTGAATGTGTGTGCTTAGCACACACATTCAGCTCTACTTCATCGGGCTAATAGAATGCATTGGCCAGCGCTGATTGGCCGAATTCCGTACTCTGGCCAATCAGTGCTGGCCAATGCATTCTATTAGCTTGATGAAGCAGAGTGTGCACAAGGGTTCAAGCGCACCCTCGGCTCTGATGTAGGAGAGCCGAGGGTGCACTTGAACCCTTGTGCACCCTCAGCTCTGCTACATCAGAGCCGAGGGTGCGCTTGAACCCTTGTGCACACTCTGCTTCATCAAGCTAATAGAATGCATTGGCCAGCGCTGATTGGCCAATGTATTCTATTAGCCTGATGAAGTAGAGCTGAATGTGTGTGCTAAGCACACACATTCAGCTCTACTTCATCGGGCTAATAGAATGCATTGGCCAGCGCTGATTGGCCAGAGTACGGAACTCGACCAATCAGCGCTGGCTCTGCTGGAGGAGGCGGAGTCTAAGATCGCTCCACACCAGTCTCCATTCAGGTCCGACCTTAGACTCCGCCTCCTCCAGCAGAGCCAGCGCTGATTGGCCGAATTCCGTACTCTGGCCAATCAGCACTGGCTAATGCATTGTATTGGCTTGATGAAGCAGTGCTGAATGTGTGTGCTTAGCACACACATTCAGCTCTACTTCATCGGGCTAATAGAATGCATTGGCCAATCAGCGCTGGCCAATGCATTCTATTAGCGTGAACTGAGTTTGCACAGGGGTTCTAGTGCACCCTCGGCTCTGCTACATCAGATTGCTACATCTGATGTAGCAGTGCCGAGTGTGCATCAGATGTGTAGTTGAGCAAAACTGACTCAGCACTGCTAAGTATGCATTCGCATAGGAATGCATTGGCCAGCCTTCGGCCAATCAGCGCTGGCTCTGCCGGAGGAGGCGGAGTCTAAGGTCGGACCTGAATGGAGACTGGTGTGGAGCGACCTTAGACTCCGCCTCCTCCAGCAGAGCCAGCGCTGATTGGCCGAATTCCGTACTCTGGCCAATCAGCACTGGCTAATGCATTGTATTGGCTTGATGAAGCAGTGCTGAATGTGTGTGCTTAGCACACACATTCAGCTCTACTTCATCGGGCTAATAGAATGCATTGGCCAATCAGCGCTGGCCAATGCATTCTATTAGCGTGAACTGAGTTTGCACAGGGGTTCTAGTGCACCCTCGGCTCTGCTACATCAGATTGCTACATCTGATGTAGCAGTGCCGAGTGTGCATCAGATGTGTAGTTGAGCAAAACTGACTCAGCACTGCTAAGTCTCTGCATTCGCATAGGAATGCATTGGCCAGCCTTCGGCCAATCAGCGCTGGCTCTGCCGGAGGAGGCGGAGTCTAAGGTCGGACCTGAATGGAGACTGGTGTGGAGCGATCTTAGACTCCGCCTCCTCCAGCAGAGCCAGCGCTGATTGGTCGAGTTCCGTACTCTGGCCAATCAGCGCTGGCCAATGCATTCTATTAGCCCGATGAAGTAGAGCTGAATGTGTGTGCTTAGCACACACATTCAGCTCTACTTCATCAGGCTAATAGAATACATTGGCCAATCAGCGCTGGCCAATGCATTCTATTAGCTTGATGAAGCAGAGTGTGCACAAGGGTTCAAGCGCACCCTCGGCTCTGATGTAGCAGAGCTGAGGGTGCACAAGGGTTCAAGTGCACCCTCGGCTCTCCTACATCAGAGCCGAGGGTGCGCTTGAACCCTTGTGCAGCCTCGGCTCTGCTACATCAGAGCCGAGGGTGCGCTTGAACCCTTGTGCACACTCTGCTTCATCAAGCTAATAGAATGCATTGGCCAGCACTGATTGGCCAGAGTACGGAATTCGGCCAATCAGCGCTGGCCAATGCATCCCTATGGGAAAAAGTTTATCTCACAAAAATCACAATTACACACCCGATAGAGCCCCAAAAAGTTATTTTTAATAACATTCCCCCCTAAATAAAGGTTATCCCTAGCTATCCCTGCCTGTACAGCTATCCCTGTCTCATAGTCACAAAGTTCACATTCTCATATGACCCGGATTTGAAATCCACTATTCGTCTAAAATGGAGGTCACCTGATTTCGGCAGCCAATGACTTTTTCCAATTTTTTTCAATGCCCCCAGTGTCGTAGTTCCTGTCCCACCTCCCCTGCGCTGTTATTGGTGCAAAAAAGGCGCCAGGGAAGGTGGGAGGGGAATCGAATTTTGGCGCACTTTACCACGTGGTGTTCGATTCGATTCGAACATGGCGAACACCCTGATATCCGATCGAACATGTGTTCGATAGAACACTGTTCGCTCATCTCTATCTATCGAGTTTTTTCCCCATGCAGGACACATCTCTCCAATAATTTTCGGTGGAATCTGCTGTAGAGTCTCCTACGAAGACTCTGGCGCAGATGTGAACCTAGCCTTAGTGAACACGGATACAAATTTAATAAAGAGGACCCATCATCAGGTCTGAAAAGCCCAATGACATACGGTACATAATGTAATAAGTTACTTTTTTTTTTTTTTTGTAGATTGTGAGCCCCATATAGAGCTCAGGGCTCGTTCACATCTGCGTCGCCCTCTCCGTACTGCAGGTTTCCGTTTCCTGCCTAAAACAGAGGCAGGAGACGGAAACCTGCAGGAGTCTCTCTCACCCATTCATTTGAATGGGTGAGAGAGATGTCCGGCCGTGAGCGGCGGTGAGCGTTTTGCGCTCTCCGCCACGAAACTGGGTTTTATAATCCGGACACAGAGTCGGACATGCAGTACTCTGTGTCCGGATAAAAAAATCCGGTTTCGCGGCGGAGAGCCTAAAACGCTCACCGCCGCTCACAGCAGGACCCGGTCTATGGTTTCCGTCTTCTGGCATGCAGAAGACGGAAACCATAGAACAGAGACCCTGAACGCAGGTGTGAACCTAGCGTCACAATGTACATTTTTTTTCCTATCAGTATGTCTTTGTAGAATGGGAGGAAATCCACGCAAACACAGGGAGGACATACAAACTCCTTGCAGATGTTGTTCCTGGCTGGACTAGAAACCAGGACTCCAGCACTGCAATGCTGCAGTGCTAGCCATTGTGTTGTCCCTAGATAGATAGTTTAGGGTCACCTGAAGTAAATAGTGTCTTCCGCTTGTGAATCACTGTTTATGTCAATCTATAAATCAGCTCTTTGGTGCAATGAGGGCGTTGTTGTTATTGTTGTTGTGCAAAGAACTAATTTGCATATTAAGTAAAAGCACAGTCCCGGTAACAGAGGCACAGACTAGGCCCCCTTGCAGACGATCATATGAATAGTCAATGTGCTATCTGTTCATTTCTATGGGCCCATACATAAGACAGTGAATTACACGGTTATGTGTGCGGGCCAACAGTCCAGGCTGCAAAATATGGAACAAGTCCTGTCTGATTTTGCAGCCCTGCTTCCACGGCTCCTATTAATTGAATGAAAGGGGCTGTGAAGGTATGGCCAGTGCACGGGTGGCACCCGGATGACATCTGTGTATCCCATGTACACTGCCCTTGCCTTTCTTTCATGGCAGACGGTTAGCACACGCACCCAGCTTAATAAGTGGAAAACATTGACTGATTTATGTGATCCAAACCTATCTGTGGGTCTGGGTTAATATGCCGGGTGCTGGTGACAGACTCCCTTTAGGGCTGCACATCTAGCATCATGGCGCAATCTAAGGACATACTTCGAATTTCTTGGGCCCCAGTACAAAATCTGTAGGGCTCTGTAATTGTACATAACTTTATACGGTAGTAGTCCTCACAGAACATGGATAATGTAGACAGTACAGTATAAAAACAGGTATAAAAATATAGTATGTACACAGTTAATGCCTAAAGTAAAGCAACAAACACACAATGTCACAGCACAGAGACAATGCACACAAAGAGGGATTGTAAACATAGTGTGGAGTAATGCACACAGTCATGTCACAGAACAGAGATAGTAGGCATAGTGATCATACAGCTAAAGACTCCGGACTACAGTGATGTCACAGTGCAATACCATAAACATAATATTACATCATAGTATAAACATAATGCACACAGTGATGTCACTGATCAGATGTGATGTCACAGAGCAGAGATAGTAAGCACTGTGAACATACAGCTAAAGACTCTGGACTACAGTGATGTCACAGTGCAATACCATAAACATAATATTACATCATAGTATAAACATAATTCACAAAGTGGTGTCAGAGATCCAAGATAGTATAACATAGCAGAGACACATTACAGACAAAACATCAAGGCTATTGGCCCTAGGAGTCAGGTGTGACCGCAGCCCCGGACCCCTATAGTTCACCCTTGGCACAATCCTTTTTCGACATTTTTCCTCCCATGCAGACCAAATGTTTGCCTCTTAGTGACAGATGCTAATATATCACCTGCATTTAGCACCTCTAAAATTCTGAGTCATTCAACCGGCATGCCAGGCGAGGCATAAAGCATCCGAAACAAGACGTGAAATGAAATTATTATGATAGTTTGTGACTTTATTATATCTCAGCAGCTGGTTAGTGATTCATGTTTATAGATCTACGGCTTACAAAACCTCAGTATAATTGAACATATCATTTTCCACAAAATGTATGAAGGTGATAAAAGCAAAGCAATATTTCACTCTAATTAATTGGTCGTAGAAATTGTAATTACACCCCGTATCTACCGGTCACCGCGCTCATTTCACACCGCACAATTCCAAATGACATCACTGACTGAGGTCAAGTGTGATGTAATGTACAAGGCCAAAAGATCGAAAGGAAACTTATCTAAAGAGTTTAAGGCACGATATATCCATCACATCTATGAAGCCGTCCTCCATTGTATATTATCATTATACAACATATTAGCAAGATCATGAAACATATTACAAGTAATATAATGCATGCTGAGGGGTAGTCCTCTTTAATCTGTATACAATCTAACCCCCGGAAAGTGAAATAACCATAGGCATGTCAATATGATCTTCTTACAATAGGACAAGCCAATGAAAGATGCAGTGGAAGGGTTGAGATAGAAGTAGGAAGGTTCCTTATAAGGTATGGGTCTTATTCAATATGGAAGACAGAAATAGTAGGATATCCATCAGTCACGGTCAACATGCCCTAACAAGGTTACCGCAATAAAACAACCCCTTGAGTCACCTTAAGGAGAGACTTGACTATTTGAAGATGTTTAGATTGAATGGCACAATGGAGTGTAAATAAGAAAGGACAAGCAGTGTCCCAAAGGTATCTGCCATGTTTACTCAAAGCTTCATGGACTTATGTTAGGACGAGCCAACAAGTCTGCGCAGATAAGACGATTTAGAAAAGGTTTACAGGTCAGCAAAGTCAACGTACCCCTATGATATACAAAATACATGGGGGAGGAATGATCGCTACCCTCTTATGGATTGTCATGACATCCTGCTGATGATTTTACATCTTTTATGATGCATAAAGGTACAATCAGCTGAAAAAAAGGTGCACTATTAGGAGCACTATTACAGCATCGGCCAGTAACTAGGAATAGGTATTCTTATAAATCAGCCCTTGGCCACATGCCTGGCACGCCGATGCTGAACATAGTGAAATTATTAGTATTCGTTATTGCCTGTTCTTTGTTACAAGATAGTTTTACATTGATTTCAATGGCCGACTCAGATCCATGAAACATTTCTAAATAGAACATGCTGTAAAATAATTGGAGTGGACACGGGGAATGGAAGACATTCGCATAGCAAAATCGGCCGTATGAGATGTTCTTCTAGAAAGGTTTCTGATGCAGTATATAACACCAAACCAGGTTTGGATAATAAAGAAAGAAAATGCATAAAGAATATACAGTACTTTTCCTCTTTGTCTTTCAATTCGCTCCTGGATATAGCTTGGTCAGGCTCCCTATAGTCATGTACACTAAACAAGCCATGGCCGAAATAAGGAATCCGCAAACACATGAAAGAACGCTGTCTTCAGCTTGACAAGGTACAGAGTCCACTCTTCTACTATACACAACTGAATGTCAATGAGCAAGGTTGGATCTATACAATGTATATGTACGTGCAGATATTAAAAGAGGTGTCTGGGATTTTGGAAAAATGACTTCATGACGGAAGTGTGATGAAATACAAAGTAACCAAAGGTGACCTATTACATCCCCCTCCGCTGACAAAGGGAGCGGCGGTCCTGCTGGCGGTCAGAATATCAACCGCACTTTCTTCACAATAATGACAGCAGTCTCTACTGCTAATAGACAGAGGGAGAACTATTATGATTGACCCCTGATGAGTCAAACGAAACGCGTTGGGTCAAAGAAAATACGCATTTTTTACAATAGTCGGCGTTAACTAATCTGTACTGGGTCTTAACCAGCATTTAACCCTTCCCCCCCTGGTTGGCGCGGCATGTAGCCGGCACTCCAGAAGGCTGGGGAATGATATGCTGAGAATTACTGAGAGTCCCTTGCAGGAATTATATTAAGAGTTAGTCCGGCTATATATGACAGGGAGTTAGTGTGATTGGACACATGTGTCATACTCTCTCCCTGGCACCAAGTTGTTTCTCACGAAAAGGTGTGTGTTGTTTGTGCTAAAGTTTTAATAGCATAGGTAAATAAAAGTTATATTTTATCTTTTTTATCCTATTTTTGAGATTTGATCAATCTCTTCAGAGAATATATGACCTATTACATCCCCCTACACTCTGCGCCATCACTCTGGTGGTCTCTTGTGGATTTGGGATCTTGTGGATATTTGCTTATTTCCATGCAGAGTTGACATTAAATAATCGCTGCGGCCAATTGCTGTCCCCACTCAGTGGTCTCATGCCAGCACCAACACTGATACCACATATACAGCACATCACTTCTGTAGGGAAATACACAAAGTCCGCCTAAGTGTTGGGATTGAACAATGTCTACTTCTTACTTTTGGAAAACTGTGGACAACCCCTTCAGCTATAACAGGCAAATAGAAGGTGATAACTGAACTGTATTGAAATGACTTACACTTGTCTTCTCAATGTGTTCCTTCAAAGAGTCAATTAATAAATCTCCGACCGGCTTCCAGCCACTGCGCACTTTCTCTGCTGCCACCAATCCTGCATCAAGATCATCCATCGCACTTTGCAACACCTTCAATTTTTCCAAAGCTTTCTCCACTTGCTTCTGCCAACTGACAGCCTGCGAATTCAGGCTTTCCCACTTCTCTTTAACTTCTACTGATTGCTTCCGCATAGTTCTGGCAATTTTCTGAGCTCTCTCCTCCGGGGATAATTCTTCAGGAAACAAAAAAATTCAATTTATTAGATTATTTATTTTAAAGTCAAAATCTATGTAAAATGCATCACAGTCAAGATGGTGCCCCTGCCTATGACAGCAAAATAACTGGTGTTGTACATACTATTAAAAATAACACAAATGCATAAAACTAAACAAAACCACCAGTATAGACATATGAGGTAAATATAACATTTATATCAAATACAGAAAATGCATAAATAATTGGCATATTTATTTCACAAGTATATTATTACCAGATAGATTAAGTAGTCAATGATTCCTCCATCATTAGAGTCCACAGCAAACAACCACAGGCCAATGTCATCAGTACTAACAGGGATCAACTAAGAACCATAACTTAAAGGGGTTGGCCACTTTCAGACCAATACTGACAAACAAATGTACAATAAAAAGATATACAATTTCCCAATATACTTTCTGTATCAATTCCTCTCGGTTTTCTAGATTTCGGCTTGTTGTCATTCATTCTGTTACTTGTAGAGGATAAAAGTCTGACCGTGGTCATGTGATTTACGGTCCATGGTCATGTGATGAGCACACAGGTATTTTTTAAAAAAAACATCCTTGGGAGGGAGAAGAGGCATTTTTAGGCGAAAAAGGGGCCCAAGGATGTTTAAAAAAAAAAAAAAAAAAAAAAAACTAATAAAGAACTGATTTTATGAAGAATCATTGACTACCGACTGGTGAGTGCCCGCCCATGTTTTTTTCTTGTTTCTTACATTGCTATTTGCTGTTTTTTCTGGGCCTGTGGAGCACCGCTATTGTCTTTTTGTTAATTGATCTCTTGATCCAAGTTAAAGCATAGAGGAGAGTTCATACACCCCTCTTTACATTTATTGGGAAGCAGCAGTGCCCTCCTTCTCTGTCTGTTCTGGTTTGCTATGTAACTATGTATAATAATGAATAATTCATGCCTTACTATAGCAGATATTGCAGCAGTTTCCAATCTAAGGCATATCCACATAACCCTACATACTCAGGATTCCAAGACCTGTAGTCACTGAACCCTTTAGTGACTGCTAATATCGATATAATTTGCATTAGGTGAATAATTATATGATATAAAATGAAGGTATATGGTTAAGATATGTCATCGCTTTATGATTGTGGGGGATTGACCTCTGGGACCCCTACAGTGCACTCCCCTCTAAGGTTTCCATACCTATCCCTGACCAATTATGTCATGAATATCTGAGGGATGAGGCGCTTAGAAAAGATTATCATCATTCGGATGGAATTTTAACATTCTGTACTGAAAAGAATCTAAAAAGTGGCCTCAATTTGGTGAAGGAAACAAGAAGTTCCAATGCACATAACAGAGCTGTATGAAGAGACATTGTAAGACTTTGTTATAAACAGGGTATGAAGCGAAGAGATGCCGGAGCCACGACCCTCGCCTTCTCCTAGCAAGACAGAAAGTCTTCTGTGTGACTGCAGAGCAACTTAATGGATTATTTCAGATTCCTTACAGAGACAATTACAGGGACTTGTGCTGCACCCCTGGGCCGCTTTCATTACCAAACTTTGCAGAAGACAACATTTGATTAAGACAGAAAAGTCAGTAAAAGGAAAATATTCTTTTCATCATTAAGTTACCACGGAAAAAAGAAACCAGTTATCGGGTGGTGGCGAGTTTCAATGCAATTCTATATCCTAAGTCCCAGATGGTAACATATATTAATGGCGGAGTCCTGTTAGGACACAGTCAGAAATCCTTAAATGAATTGCGTGTTCTCTCTCTGCCGCTCACTGTTTCGCAGACACATCGACAGCTGCTGACAAACATCATGTCAGACTAGTTTGAAACAGCCATCTGCCTAACCATGAGATAACGTAAGCCATCCGTTATGTAAAAAAAAGCAAAAGGGTAAAGAAACCAAACCAAACTTTTCTATCTGAAGGCCTCACACATGACGGGGACCTAACATGGCTTCATAGGCACTAGGCTTGCCACTATATGGTAGCTCATAGAGCAACCAGATTCTCCCCCTAGGAGCAATGTATCTACAGAAAAACAGCTCCGAAACAATTGCTTGCAATGGGGCACATACGTTTCGTTTCATCAGATTCTGAGGGAACATATGAGAAAAAACAAAGGTAAATTTATGAAGACCGCTGTTTTCTAGGCAAGCCTTGATATCCCTGAACCGCCAGAGGATAAGCTTAATTTATGATGAGATGCATGTCTCCTAGAATGAAATCTAGCGTAGATCTCAGTCATCATTTACGCCAGAAATGATGATAAATACAGGCTCAGGGGAGATAAATATAGGCTCACATTTGTCTTTAGCAAACTGCAAGATATAGATCTGAATTAGAGATGACCGAGTACTGTTTGGATCAGCCGATCCGAACAGCACGCTCCATAGAAATGAATGGATGCACCTGGTACTTCCGCTTTGACGGCGCCCGGCCGCTTAACCCCCGCGTGCCGGCTACGTCCATTCATTTCTATGCGAGCGTGCTGTTCGGATCGGCTGATCCGAACAGTACTCGCTCATCTCTAAGCTGAATGTAAGGCGACCATACACAGTAGCCTATATACACTGGATAAAACAAATTCTTTTTAACTATAATGGATATTGATTTGTCAAAAATTTTCAGCAGGTGACGCATGACAAACTGTCATTGTCAATAGTCAGATAAAGAATCTTGGGTTCCCATAAAGATCTCTTATCCAAGAACAAGCTTTCCTTGGAAGATTATTCACAAAAAATGTGATAGCCTTTGCAGGCTATTTTTTTTTAAAAAAAAACATTTTTCACATCAATATCCACAATCACACTTCCTAAAATTCTAATAAGACACACACATACACACAATGTATATATCAGGTCTCAGTGATCTTCTCCAGACTACCAGACGTTTGGTTGACACAACAGTTGTAAAGCATTACTCTAAATGCTGTAGCTCAGGCAAAATGGTCGTCCCCACAGACATATACACAAAATAGACAAAAAAGATATACAATCAGAAAGTATAGACAGATTGAAAAAAAATGTTGACGTGTTTTCGTACAAAGTGAGTATTATTGGATTTTCATTTTACTACGGTTACGAAAAGCTTGTGAAATGAAAGAAGGAAATGGTGATCATGAAATTAAGCTATATCTAATGGTATCCAGCTTGTGTTTGATGCTCTACAACTCAAGTAATCCCTTATTTTAGACTTTAAGCTACCTTGTCGTCTTTGTCTCAACTAGAAACAAATTATCTTTCCGTATGGCCTTTAGGCTGCAAATCTCCATTCATGAGGCAGGCACAAGGGACTATTATCTACGGAACATTACATGACCCGCACTTAACATTCCCTTAAAACCAGAACATAAACCACACTGAAGCTTCTTAGCATCCTCCTCCATACACAGGAAAACAAATGCAGCTGTTTTATTTCATTGGCAGTGTGTTTTTCTACTGACCTATTTACTTTATTGTAATAGATTTTATTAGGCTTTACTATAGAAGGAGTAATGCTGAAAGCTATAAATGTCTGCTTGTATACATTTCATGTAGATCTGGCTTTGGCAATTGTATTTTACATCTACTGATTTATGTAGCTAGATTTTGTTTCCTGCCATAACCATATCAATAGGATATGCCCAGTGTCACTGGCCCACCAGAGCACCAAAGGATCCATCGGTGGATCTAGGCTTTAATACAATAATTACCCAGCAAAAGATACCCAAATATTAAAGAGGACCTTTCATGGTTTGGGCACAGGCAGTTCTATATACTGCTGGAAAGCTGACTGTGCGCTGAATTCAGCGCACTGTCGGCTTTCCCGATCTGTGCCCCGGGTATAGCGCAATCGGTCCTGGTACCGTAGCACTTTACAGTCAGAAGGACGTTTCTGACAGTCAGGCACGCCCTTCTGCCCAGCAGCGCTATCGCGCTTCACAGTGTTAGCAGTGAGGAACGCCCCCCCTCTCCTCCTGATAATACTCGTCTATGGATGAGCACTGTGAGCGGAATCCGCCTCAAAATCCTGATGCACTGGCTGCTGATGCACTGCATCAGCATCCACTCACGGCTACCTGTTTTTGGTCCAGAATCTGAGTCAAATTCCGGACCAAAAAACCCCATGTGAACTCAACCCTAAGATCTCATATTGCCGAATTGCAGAGTTTTGGGCTGCTGTGAAAAAGTAACGTAAAAAAAACAAAAAACACCTGCATTTTACATGACTAGGAAAGTGAATGAGATCTGTGGAAAAGCTGGGTTTTTGGAAGATGCAGCATATGGTGATTTTGGCTGCAGAATCGCAATGATTTTAGAGATAAATTTAATAGGGGAAAGAAAACACTGAAAAAACTTAATGAAAAAAGGCTGCAAAAAAATCTCAATATGTTTACATACAAGAGACTGAGCCACCAGCAGAGTAGTACAGTAATAAAGGAGATTTTACAACATTTGGGCAACCTGTTGCGACTCAAACATGCCGCACAAACTGACTTGTCAACCTGGCTGCAGATACATGACAAGGTAACGCAGCGGTTTTCAATGCAAGTCTTCTAAGCAGCAGGAGACCAGGCAGACGTCTACAGAAGTGGCATCACAAAGACCCCCGCACTTCATGTTTGCAGTGGTGACTTTCATGACAAAACACCTCGCAGACAGAGATGCACATGCTGCTTCAGATATGACAGTACGAAGAAGAATCAGACTCTTCTACTGAGAAGTCTGCAGAAATAGAAAGGTAATAAATGCACAAAGCACTTTTGGAAGATTACGGTTGCCTATACTGATTTATTTCATTCCTGAGCTATTTTGCTTCATGCTAAGCAAAATCAATGACAAGCTAGCAAAGGAACAACGTGGCGTGCAGTCCTAATGTACTGCATTCAAGAGACACCGCGTGAATTGACATTCAACGCTCTGTATTCCGTATGGCCCCAATACAAGGCATAGAACATTGTTTCCTACCTGATGCTGCTACAATATTTGGCTTGGTCAGTGGCTGCTAATATTTCATTCATTTTCCAGGTTAGAAATATTGAACTAGACAGCAGGAAGAAACAATTGACTGCTCTGCACTGAGACTGTGGGCAAATAAAAGTTCTCAACCTTTCCAAACTACAAAGGAACTTTCCACACGTACCGCTGCTATACCTGACTGGAGGAAACTAGGAAATGTCTCAAAAGGAAGGTTAAAAAAATACAGAACAAACCTCAATCACCGTATTTCAGAGCAAAATTCAATAGAACTAGTAATCTAGTCATTTAATCTCTGCCCATTCTGGGGTTAAGAGTCCAGTGGGCGGTCCTACTCAGTGATTGATATGTGCACACTCTTACAGGAAAGGCTTGGGGGAGGGGGTAGACTCATTTTAATTACTTATATTTGCAACATATTTAACTTTTAATTGCCTACAGCAGAGATCCCCAACCTTTTTTCCACCAAAGACCAGTTTCAGCAAGACAATTTTTCTACGGCCAGGTGGGAGCGGGAAGGGATGTGGATGGGGGCGGGGAAGGGGTGTGGGTGGGGGCGGGGTTAAGCATGGGGGTGTAGATTAGAATCATGTACATATGAAAACAAGAGAAAGTGCAAACTGATAGACACGGCAGGTTATGAAGATGGCTACTGATGACAGACACTTATGAAGATGGATACTGATGATGGATATCACTCCTAATGCTGCTATTAACTTCACTACAGCCTCACTACAGCTACATTACACGTCATAGGGACAAGTGACGTGTAATGTAGTTGCCCAAAGTTTGGTAGCCGAGTGCGGGGTGGAGCCAAGACCCGCTGCATGTCCTGCATAGTACTAGAATCCCGGACATACAGCGGGTCCCGGCTCAACCCCGCACTTTGCTCACCTTACCCCGATGAGCAACAACCAAGCGTCAGTGTTGTGGAGCCGGCGAGTGCCCGGGGTTGAGCCAGGACCCACAACATAGCAGCTGCTGACTCCTCGCCGCCGGTACGCGGACTGGTGCAACATGCCCCGCAGCCCGATACTGGTCTACAGATTTAAACATGGCTATATTTGTGAGAAAACCCCTTTAAAAAGTATATAATTCTCCAAGAACATAAAGTGCATAAAGTATGAAAATGCGTGGAGCCATTAAAAGCAGACTATGGATCTCCGCCGGTTTATTTAACCAATTATTAAACAGCTGGTGAAATAATGAAAAAACAAAGGTGTTCATTAAGTGACTAGGTAAATGATAATGGAAACTAATGAACATATGCTTCATTACTTATTCATCATAAACAAAGGTAGCCGCATTTTCGAACTTCCAAATCACCATTGTTATCCCTCATCTTCCCCTTAAGTAAAGTAATTACAAGTCCCGGCTGATAACAGATTGTGCTAGTAAAGCGTCCATTATCCACTCGGCAATAATACATGACTGTAATAATGAAGCTTTTATTTGCAGCAGAAGAGGATACAGTAAAGACCAATTGGAAGTAATGAAAGAATGCTGACTTTCCCGCACACACTTGTTGGTGGTAAATAACTCCGGATTCTGCCGTTTCTACACCTCCAGTCACTGGTTAATGTGACATCGCCGATATATTCTCGTCCCGTTACAATAAATCTTAACGTTATCTTCCGAAAGCACAGACTGTATTGTGCAGACATCCAGATGACTACACAGAGCCAGTTGGAAAATGAAGATTAGGGATTTGCAATTAGGTTAGGTAAAATAAGTAATTTACTTACAGTTTTATGTAAAAAAAACCCCAGAATATACAGTGCCACAGATGCAGGAAGCAGTCTATTAATATGTAGAAATAGCTTTTTACAAAACAAGTAAAGCCGGGGCCCCACGTGGTGTAAATGCTGCAGTTTGGCCACACTTTTATAGTCCCACTTTTAACAGTTTAGTGATTCCCATCCACACATTGCAGAAAAATATGCGTAGCGTAAATGCTGCGATTTCCAAAACTGTTCCGTTTTTGTAATCCAAAGTATGTCAATTATAATTAAAATGTAGAGTCTGCAGAGGAAAACTCCATAACACCATGACGTGCCTCTGTCTTTTTAGGTTTATAAGGCTGAGTTCACATGGAGATTTTTGGTCTCGGAGGCCGTCTCAAGTTCAGGACCAAAATACAGGTAGCTATGTCTGGATGCCGGAGCAGTGCACTCCGCTCCGGTCTAGGCCCAAATGAATGGGCCTAGTCAGGAGGGAGTGTCTTCAGGCGAATGTCGCAAGGCAAATCCACCAGAAAGAATGAGCATCTCGCTTCTTTTTCCAGGAAACGGAATAAATGGCTCCCAGAAAAAAGAACTGACCGGCTCCCATTGATCTCAATGGCAGCAGTCTCTTTAGTCAGGATTGTGAGGCGGATACGGCCTCAAAATCCTGACCAAAAAACCCTATGTGAATTTACCCTAATACTGTAGCTAAATAGTTAAGATGATGCTTAAAAATGGGTGTTCTGGCCCCCACCGAACAAAAGAATATACTGTGCTTGGCAGGACCCTATTCACGTATGCGGCACCACCACTATACAGTGGACAGAGTCGGGAGCTCTGGTCCTATTGCTGGAATAGGAGCAGATCTGTTCCTGGCTCTATGCTTTACTGTACAGTCTGGGACCCAGATGCAGATGAACCAGCTGATCTGTACAGGGTCTGGCACCACCATCAATCAGATACTGATGACCTATGCTGTGGAAAGGTCATCAAAGTGAAAAACCCTTGGGGGGGGGGGGTCTTTTCCACTGCTCTATTTTTCCACAATGTGTCAATGCAGTTAATCAGAATTGCATTCACTTTGCTGAAGCGTTTTTTTTTTTGTTTTTTTTTCTACTGTATTTCCGCAGCAGCCAAAAACACTGCGTTTCCACTATGCGGGGCCTCAGCCTAAAGGAGTATCTAGGTGCAGCATTATCGACTTAAAAACCTGCCATTGAAAACACTACAAAAAAAAATCCATAATTTCAGCCTTATTCATCCTCTCGAGTATAAAAGCTCCATACACCTTGTATTTGCAAACAGTGCGGGGATAATAGAATAATTACTTTCATTCTGAAGCAAGGTTATACACCTGCAACAGGCATTTCCATTCCAATTCTTGTAGCATTCTACATTCATGCGTCTTTAGAGAAGATTACAGGAATGAATAGCTCCATTGTAAGTGATATTTCCAGCTCACTAACACTTGGTTTCAACTTGAAATGGTGCTTAAGAAAAAGCAATCTTCCGTCTACCATAATTTCCTAGTGCAAGTAAACCTGCTATGAATTGCTGTCCGTAACCTGCCAGCGCCCGGCCCATTTGTTTTCCTGAGCTGTAACGTATTGAAGCTTATTTATACGACACTATTGATTATCTGCGAGAGTCGTTTCTCACTGTCCCAAACTACACATGGAACAATTCGCATCCAACAGGCTGCGACGGTGGAGAAAGCCGGGCTTCAAAACCAACGTAAATTGAAGGGAAATGAAATTGTATCAAACATTTACATAGTCATTTCATTCACGGCTGAGATAGAAATGTATAGAATCTACTATAATATTACAAAACTCAAATAGGATCACAAAGGAACTTAGCGGAGTGAATTTTGCAAATATATACTCATAAAAAGTAAATCTTTCTAATAAAAGTCGGAAGAACGAAGGCATAAAGTGGAGAAGCAGTGCTCAAGCGGTGGACTGTAGCCTAATTCAGACTGAGGATGCTGGTGGTCAGGACCGCAAAGACCTCCCATTGTAAATGCATTGGTGGAGGGCAGATTGTTGTCCAACACATCTGTGACAGCTATTGAGCGCCCCTGCTCAAAAAGGTGCAGAAATGGTAATGTCATGCAGGACCTGGTATCTCTGCCACATAGGTAGACAGGATTGTAAATGTCACCAGGACGCAGCACGAATTCCCTTTTTTTTTAACTAAGTACACATTGGAATAGCCTTAAGAAAGGCTATCCTTCACTTACCTTTCTTTTCCTGATCTGCGCCGCCGTTCCTGAGGAATTTCTTCTTTCTTCCATATGTAAATGAGCTTTCAGACAGCACTAGGGGCATTCCTCTGCGCTCAAACAGCACTGGGGGCTTCCCCTGTGCTGTCCGAAAACTCTTCAGCGACACCTCTGTCTTCTTCTCCGGACCGCCTCTTCGCCGAAAAACACTGCTTGTACATGTTCATCAGCTATTTTCCTGTGGCCTCTTACGTGAGAACCCGTTTGGTTACAGGAAAATTGCCAACAGCACTGTCAGTGCTTTTGGCTGAAGATGAGGCCGATGACCGGCGAAGAGACAGTCCGGAGAAGAAGACAGGCATCACTGGAGAGTTTTTGGACAGCACAGGGGACTCCCCCAATGCTGTTAGAAAACTCATTTACATATGGAAGAAATAAGAAATTTCTCAGGAACTGCGGCGCAGATCAGAAAAAGAAAGGTAAGAGAAGAAACGCCTTTCTTAAGGCTATTCCTACCTGTACTTAGTTAAAAAAAGGACTTTAATTAT
Source organism: Leptodactylus fuscus (assembly GCF_031893055.1). Taxonomy (NCBI): domain Eukaryota; kingdom Metazoa; phylum Chordata; class Amphibia; order Anura; family Leptodactylidae; genus Leptodactylus; species Leptodactylus fuscus. Next base: position 45,662,199 of record NC_134267.1, read on the forward strand.
AGAATCCCTTTAACGGATGGAGTGTGTGCGTTCTTATAAACTGGGAGGTGGTGCAGGTGGGCAGACAAAGATGGAGGTGGTGCAGGCGGGCACACAAAGATGGAGGTAGGTGTGTTGAGTGGTTATAGGACTTAGAATCCAGAACTATAACAGCTGGAATTGTAGTATTGCACAATAGGACGCAATCGTGGCCAGACATGGGGCTGTAAACAAACCGAAGTGGGGGAATCAGGATTCTTAGAGCAGTTACAAAATGGTATATAAGGTACCTGGGGGCTTTGTGGCAGGGTTCAGTGGTTTGGGAGAACTTTTTAAGACATTTGGTGCCATAAAGCTCTTTAAACTGTTAAAAAAAAATGATTAGTAACAATAAAATAAAGTTCCATTCATGTTGTAGCACTTTCATGCCTAAAAGTTTTTTTCTTGCTTTCTGCTTATGAGACGCAGTCTGCAGTTCCGCTTCTAGATAGCAATACGCATTGGGAGATGTAATTTAAGGAAAACAAGGTAGGACTGAAGCACTAATGTAATGAGTAATACTGAATGACATATTGCCAGAAGAATAGTTGAACTAACTAATCCTATTTCCTATTATCAAGACTTACAGACTTGTGAAAAATCACAAGCATCTTCAATTGCAAATCCTAAAAAGTCACCTTGCATTAGCTTAGCACCAGCTTCAAGCATTGATGGGCTTTAAAGTCTAAATGCAGCCACTACAAGCTGGACATGATTTGATAGGCAATCTCAAGTAACCGTTCTCGGAAAAGCAATACCAGCTCAGAGACTCGGATACAGAGGTCACAATGGATGACCTCTATATCTGGCAGTGATAGTACCTTGTTGTAGAGGCTGTTTTCTTGTAAGACTACAGATAAAGCTGTAGTATACTATATCAGCAAGCACGGTGAATTAAAATAGAGTCCTGTATAGATCTGCACACGTACAATGCAAGATTTCCCTTGTGAGTTTTACCCAGAGAAGCAGAAATCAAGCAATGAAAAAAAAATCTCCTTCTCCTTGAACTAAAAATAAATTATTCCCGGCAAATATCTAAATCACAGCGGTATTACAGAAAAATGTTAAAAGAATTGCAAGATTCAAAGAAATTCTTTTGTCCCATCCCGTAATCCATTAGTACACTGGCCGGGTCAGGAATTAAAAAGAACTTTGTTTTTGCCCTCATCTAGGTACACATCTGCTTTATACAGCTCTAGCTATATACTAGTCTTGTATTTATATATGATGGTGTAGAATAGATGAAAAGGACTAGAGATGAGCGAGTACTGTTCGGATCAGCCGATCCGAACAGCACGCACGCATTGAAATGAATGGACGTAGCCGGCACGCGAGGGGTTAAGCGGCCGGCCGGCGTCAAAGCGGAAGTACCAGTTGCTTCCATTCATTTCAATGCGTGCGTGCTGTTCGGATCGGCTGATCCGAACAGTACTCGCTCATCTCTAAAAAGGACCACATGGTGTACGCTTAGACCTTGCTGCTCCTTTTCCATTACTCTCCATCACCATGACTTATTCTGCTCCTTATTCCCAATTGCATCTGATAAACTGATGAAGGTCTGATACAAGACCGAAATGTTTTTGTTTCTGGATGTTTCGCACAAACTATAAAGAGAGTGCTGACGTTTTCTTTAAACAAATAAAAGTGCGTTTATTAACTTGTGATTAATGGCTTCCTGACCCAAGACATACTATTACAATTATATAGCGCAACCTGATGTAATAGTATGTCATGAAAATTGTGCCATCTCAGGAGCTGACATCCTGCTGAAGCCATTTACCATCTTAGGTGCCACCATCAACTATGACAGGGATATCTAAGGGGCTTTTTTGTGCTCCCCCTACATCAGTGGCGTGATCGGAGGGTGTCCATGTGTCGCCATCGTGATTGGGATCTACTTAAGGCACTCACGTCTCCATTGTAAGTAAACCTTTAAAAGGGGGTTTTGACATCTCACTATTTTAACAGTTTGCTGGTTGTCTCTTCTTCTCACTTCCTGTATTTCTCCGCCCCCGCTGAACCGGACACTATGAAGTATCACAATACTTATGCCAATCAGATAATGTGCACATGCTTGTAGAGAATGGACTCAGTGTTATTTGTGCGTTCACATAGAGAGATAACAGACTCCGCTTTATCAGCAAACTACAATTAGCTGAACTGATTGTCCTGCTGGCATAGCAGTGAGTGACATCATTTGTCCTATCTCACAAGCTAGCAGTATAGATAGGATCCTTGAGGTGGAACAACCCCTTTAAGATTGTGCCAGAGTCTTGCAAATTTACTTTCAGGTTCAATTTGTAAGGTATAATACTTTGCAATACAGAAATATTTCAATATACTACAGTAGCAATCGTGCCCCCTAATGTTCAAGTGCCATAATGAGACAAATAAAAAAGGTGAAAAATAAATAAATAGAATGTTGCTAAGTATTAAAATAAGGAATGCATAAAATATTTCTTTGAAACAGAAAAATAACAATAACAAAAACAGTCATTTTTGCAACTGATGCCTCCCCAACAACCATAGTATAGTAATGGAACATTATTTATTCCATATTATGAATACCGTAAAAAATAAAAAAAAATTAATAATAACAATTTTGTATAATAAATTACAATAAATGTTTTTTGGTCATATTGCCTCCAAAAAAAAAATTCACATATAACTCAAAATGGTACCAACAGAAACTACAGCTGATCCAACAAAAAAAACAAGCCCTCAGACATCTCCAATGATGGAAGAACAAAAAAGTTAGGGCTCAGAAAATGGTCACATTGAAACAAATTAGTGATTTTATTGTGAAAAAAATAGTCCAGCACAAAAAACCTATATGAATTTGGTGCCGCTGTAATCATGGTGAAAGAAAGAATTATGTTAACAGGTTATTTAAGAACCCCAGTGCACCATGCAACATTTAAGAAAGGACAAAAATTATGGTGAAACTGATTTTTTTTTCTTTTTTTGTCATCCTGCTAATAAAGGGTTAATACGATTTAATCAGTAAGCTGAATATTACCCAAAATGGTGAAATAGAAAAGTGCAACTCGTGCATAAAAAAACAAGCTGTCATATCGTTGGCTAATAAAATGTGACTACACAAAAAAACAAAAATGAACTGCATCCTTCAAACTAGGCCACTGGGTAAAAACTTGGCCCAAGTTTTGAATTCATCCACTACCCTGTAATATGCTTATTGGTGGGGGTCTTACCACTGAAACCCAAACACATCTCAAAAAGGTGGGCCCCATCTCTCTATTTGGCAGGAAATAGTAATCTATAGGTGACTGCTGGAGATGGCCAAGTAAAGTTATCCACAAGATAGGAGATAATCTCGATACTTGGGCCAACCCTTTTAAGGAGTCAAGAGTTTGCCAATATGTTTTTAAAAATATCAAAGGGGTTATCTAATTCTATTATTGATGGGATCCCAGCAGATTACCTGACCGAGACAGCACAACACTGTACTGACCCCACAGATCTAATAGGATACGCCATCAAACTAAAAACCTGATCCTCTCTTTAAACTCCACAAACAATGACGGGTACTGTAATAAATGACTTTTAGAACCCTTTATAGCGTTCTATGTATAATAACAAATGATGTAGTGAATGATATTAATCCTCCAGAGCTTGGACAGGAGCACTACACAGTAATGTGCTGAAAATGAGTAAGCATTACTGCACAGGATGACAAGCCGGGGATGTCAATGACGTTTAAGCACTTTAACTTCTAAAAGATCACTTTAGATAATGAGTCTTCAAACTGCAGAGGTGAAAGGATAATGCTAGAAAATGTGTAATAAATCATGAAATTGTCTAAGGAGCAAAGTGAGTAGGCAATCCTCAGAAAATAGCTGTCAGGAGAAGCATTTCACTCACTCAACAGGACAATGAAGATGTGGCCTGTTCTCCGGCACCTAAAGACCACTGCCACTGAGGCTAGCATTGGGGCTCCTATATATATTAGAGCAAAGTCAGCCAAACGTACTGTGGTCTTGCAGTGCTGGGGTCCTGGGTTCAAATCTAACCAAAAGATAAAATCTGCAAGGAGTTTGTTCTCCTTGTGTTTATGTGGGTTTCCTCCCACACTCCAAAGACATGATAGGGAATGTAGATAGTGAACCCTATATGGGACATGGATTGACAATGTCTGTAAAGCACTGTGGAATATGTTGGCACTAAATAAATAATATGCATTAAAAATAGTGGTATAATGGCAGAGGGACCTTTGGGGCCTCCTCAGGTTTTGGTCCCAGTAGTGACCTCTACCTCTGCAACCCCTATAGCTACGTCTCTGTGGGTAGCACAATGAGGGGTACTGTGACCTGTGTGTCCTGAAGAGTCTAATGGATAGCGCCTATTCAATAAAACGGAGACCTGGCATAAGACTTAGTAATCTCCCTGTGCCATATGTGAGACTGTTACCCATTTGATATTTAGTCTGAAAATATGGAATCTAGTTTTTCTAAAAACTTTTATTTAATTTTTGCTGTCATTATTTAGAGCAAACCATAGGGAACCAGGAACAGGAAGATCTTAACAGATCTGTCATTTCAGTGTTCAGGATCAGTAAGAAGATCTTTCTCTGGTTCTTAGGGCCCTTTGAGGATATGTGCGCATGGTGGAAATTGAAGTGGAATTTGAGATGAAATCTTCAAAAAATAGGCCATGTGGAACCCATGATGGATTTGGATATGCAACTAGCCTCTATACACTGGGGCCTAATCAAGCACAAAGCCTCGCGCTGTAGAGTCCGTAGTCAATCAACTGTGAAAACCGCAGCGAGCGGGAGCAGGACGCATCTTTTTTCAGAGCATTTTATAAAGAATGAGGCTGATTCTAGACAGCTTTTGGAGAGGAATTTAAGATGGAAGACCACCTCAAAAGCTTCTCTAAATTCCACCATGTGAACATTCCCTTACATTGGCCTAATGAGTGGGACAATGATCGGGAAGAGAAGCTCTGTGGAACATTTACTCCTAGTCACTGCCCTATTGTACATGTAGAAGATCATCGATGCTGTTTAGGAATGAATGAATTGTTCATCCCAATATTCGGTCTCATCATAACCATAACTGACTGTTATAGTGCCTTCACTCATTGGTCCACTATAGCAATGATCACTCCATTGAACATCTGTGACCACCGGCACTAGATAAAAAAAAACACAATCTGAAAGAGAATAAGAAAACCAACAAGTCCTGTTTATAACGGGAACATCAGAACACAGGACAGGGATCTTTTACATGATCGAACATAATACGTTAATATTTAATGACAAGTCACATAAAACCACCGCGAGAATCATCCACAACGTCCTAATCGCCGACAGCCTGCGGACAGCAACAGGACACGACGGACTAACCTGTTTTTGGAAGTAAGTTTCGTCTCGGTTCCTCAGGGCCCTCAATCGGCTGCTCAGAAATAAAAACTCGTGCTTGCTCTATGGTATTGAGTACCGTCTGTTCTTTATCTTTCAATTCACGTTTCAGGACCTAGAATGCAAGCAATATTATATCATGAATGAGATTTAAGAAAAGCACTCTTAAACAAACGCAAGCAGTTTCCTTTTAAAGACGCTGTAACACAGCATGAAAAGTAATGCCTGAATTCTGTATTCCTGGAAGCTAAAAAACATAAAAGCTCAGAGAACAATAAAGTAAAAAGAAAATGGGAAAAACATTTCTGAAATAAGGAAGAATAAGAGCGTGGACAATTTATTAGTCACTAAAAAAGTACAGCAGTTTCCCTGTTATATAGTAAAATGGTGACATAATTTACACCCATAGCCCCATAATACAGCTGCATATCCTGGATTGCTTTTTAAAACATCTGACTTTTTCATTTACGGCGGCGATCTGGGAATTTTTATCACTGTAAGATGAAATGTCATATATTAAAAAATGTTAAATATTTCTAATACTCAAAAATATGTAGTTGTTTAGTTATGTATTCATTGCATCAATCACATTGCATTGATGGAATGGGGTATGACATTCTCTCAGATAGTAGAAAGTGTGAATGTAGCAGCCATAAGGCTCTGGCTACTGGCACAGATATATAAAGTGGGTGCGGAGGTGAAGTTGTGCACAGGTCCTGGTATTTGAAGGACACCTGGGAGTCAGCAGTAAAGTCAAATTTTCAGCATGAGAACCCACGTACAAATCTTACATTGGGACCCAAGACGTCTGAATTGCACCTTTGGAGTCGCAAGAGTTGGACCAATCTCTATCACATTCATTTGCCTAAATAGGTTTTATAGAGAACAGAAGCCAAGTTGGTTCATCCCCATTACGTAACAATAGCAAAGAGAGAGCAGAATCTGGATTATTCACATTGCTTTACATTACATTTCCTTACGGCACAATAACACTTGTTATTCCACCATTAGCAATGCATTCAGACTAGAATGAAAATGATCATATAGTTGCACATAAGTGTTCCAAGCAGCTAAACTTGTATTTTATGGCAATTACACAAACATAACCGATTTCTAAGACACGTAAAGTAAATTCCTAAAGCCACCGATTATTCCTAATACAACTTCATTCAGGGTAAGTCTAAGAATACAATGTACGGGCCTTAAGCCAATTAAATTAAATGGTAGACTTTAGCAGAGATGGATGGGAATGAATATTCCAACTGAGTTGTTTAATGGGTCATAATATAGGTTCAGCTAATGTGTAAAGTTATTCAGGCTACAGTAAGCACAGCATGGCTAATAACACCGTATTACTCTATGTTCCTCATAAGCCACCATTACAGAGCAGGAGGATAAAATTGACCTGTCTATCACCAACTCGGGCATGTCATGGAAGGCTAATGTACTGTTGTCAGCCAATGAAGAATCTTAAATGAAGTTATGTAAAGATTGCTCACATCTGAATTTATGGAGATTTACCGGTACCCATAAAATTACATAGTGATTTGTAATGCATGTCAGGGACCAAGGGCTTCACAGTGTACAGCTCCCAATTTTTATTTTCTTAAATCAATAATATTCTTTATTCATTTTAAATCAAATTAAATAAAATAAGTAAATAAATAAATAAGGAAAAAATAAAATATATACAGTCCTATGAAAAAGTTTGGGCACCCCTATTAATTTTAATCATTTTTAGTTCTAAATATTTTGGTGTTTGCAGCAGCCATTTCAGTTTGATATATCTAATAACTGATGGACACAGTAATATTTCAGGATTGAAATGAGGTTTATTGTACTAACAGAAAATGTGCAATATGCATTAAACCAAAATTTGACCGGTGCAAAAGTATGGGCACCTCAGCAGAAAAGTGACATTAATATTTAGTAGATCCTCCTTTTGCAGAGATAACAGCCTCTAGTCGCTTCCTGTAGCATTTAATCAGTTCCTGGATCCTGGATGAAGGTATTTTGGACCATTCCTCTTTAGAAAACAATTCAAGTTCAGTTAAGTTTGATGGTCACCGAGCATGGGCAGCCCGCTCTCAAATGATCTGAAAACAAAGATTGTTCAACATAGTTGTTCAGGGGAAAGATACAAAAAGTTGTCTCAGAGATTTAACCTGTCAGTTTCCACTGTGAGGAACATAGTAAGGAAATGGAAGACCACAGGGACAGTTCTTGTTAAGCCCAGAAGTGGCAGGCCAAGAAAAATATCAGAAAGGCAGAGAAGAAGAATGGTGAGAACAGTCAAGGACAATCCACAGACCACCTCCAAAGAGCTGCAGCATCATCTTGCTGCAGATGGTGTCACTGTGCATTGGTCAACAATACAGCGCACTTTGCACAAGGAGAAGCTGTATGGGAGAGTGATGAGAAAGAAGCTGTTTCTGCAACCACGCCACAAACAGAGCCCCCTTAGGTATGTAAAAGCACATTTGGACAAGCCTGTGGACTGTTGAAACAAAGATTGAGTTGTTTGGTCATACAAAAAGGCGTTATGCATGGCATCCAAAAAAAACAGCATTCCAAGAAAAACACTTGCTACCCACTGTAAAATTTGGTGGAAGTTCCATCATGCTTTGGGGCTGTGTGGCCAATGCCGACACCGGGAATCTTGTTAAAGTTGAGGGCCACATGGATTCCACTCAGTATCAGCAGATTCTTGAGAATAATGTTCAAGAATCAGTGACGAAGTTGAAATTATGCCGGGGATGGATATTTCAGCAAGACAATGATCCAAAATACCGCTCCAAATCGACTCAGGCATTCATGCAGAGGAACAAGTACAATGTTCTGGAATGGCCATCCCAGTCCCCAGACCTGAATATGATTGAATATCTGTGGGATGATTTGAAGCGGGCTGTCCATGCTCGGCAACCATCAAACTTAACTGAACTTGAATTGTTTTGTAAAGAGGAATGGTCCAAAATACCTTCATCCAGGATCCAGGAACTGATTAAAAGCTACAGGAAGCGACTAGAGGCTGTTATCTTTGCAAAAGGAGGATCTACTAAATATTAATGTCACTTTTCTGTTGAGGTGCCCATACTTTTGCACTGGTCAAATTTTGGTTTAATGCATATTGCACATTTTCTGTTAGTACAATAAACCTCATTTCAATCCTGAAATATTACTGTGTCCATCAGTTATTAGATATATCAAACTGAAATGGCTGCTGCAAACACCAAAATATTTAGAACTAAAAATGATTAAGATTAATAGGGGTGCCCAAACTTTTTCATAGGACTGTATATATATATATATATATATAGTGTGCTTAAACAATAATACCCAAAACGAGACCCAATGAGCACGCTAATAGCCATCATTCATTTTTGAGACTATTTTAACTGAAAAGAAAACCTATAATGCTAGACACACAGGGGCAACTGATGTTTTCTAAAATATAATGAGTATTATTTGTAGAATTTTCAGAACTGAATTGGAAAAAAATCTAGGTTCCTCTTTTGGTGCAATTTTGTAAATGTATTTTTTACCCAAACAAGGTTTGGATCCAAGGGAGAAGTATAAATCTCCCAAAGTTTTTTAACTGTTTTAAGATTACCAGTCGGCTGATTGTCTCCATTTTTTATTTTTAGGACAGTTCATATTTATCTGATAAGAGGAGTTGACCCTCAACCATCAGCAGAAAAAAATGGATTTCCCTGCAGTATCCAACCCAGTGGTGCTCTAGCCCTTTCAATGTGTTTGGTATTCAGATCCGTCTCCTTCACATGCCCCTTCCTTTCACTGATCGTAGACGTCTTGAGCGTGAACTCCCACTGAATAGTTCATTAAAGTAAGGCTGAGGCCCCATGTTGCAGAAATGCAGCTTTTTTTTGTTGCAGATTTTGCTGCGGTTTTTTGAGCCAAAGTCAGGAGTGAAGCAGAAGGGAGAAGAAGATTCATATAGATTTCCCATTCCTTATGTAACCATTCTTGGATTTGGCTCAAAAAATCTGCAACAAAAAAAGCTGTGTTTCCGCAACGTGGAGTTTGTGATAACTGAAACTAACCCTCTAGTTCACAATAATTGCACGGTTGATGCCCCCTTTTTCTGGTGTTGGTCTTCTGATTCCAAGCCCTACTTCATTTTTAAAAAGTGACCACCAGCCTCACAGGGTAGTCTGAAACGAAACCCCCTGTTCTAAGCTGGTCCTTTAAAAACCAGATGGAAGCAGAATAATGCAATGTGCTTTATAGTCTCAGACAAATTGGTCTATATAGTTGGTGGCCAAAGATGGATTGAAAATCAGAGGAACTGCACCAGAAAGATCAAAAAGGAGGATATCAGGTCTGAAATTTTTAATGTGCACTTCAGCATCTCTTTAAATGATTTTCAAAAGCTGAACAATTGTCATCAAAAAATAAAAAAAAATAACACTCAATACTGAAAAACTCACAGCATCTAAGAAGCACGATTGAAAGCGCTATATATTGCTTCTGATTTTTCCCAATTCCCTCATATTCTTGCAAGAGAAATTGGGAGGCAAAATCAGTTAGAGAGCAGAAGCGCAGAGGGAGAGACAGTGACACTGAATGTGATCTAGTGCATAATATTCACATTATGTAAATTCCCTCTTGGCACACCTTATAATAATGTGACAGTATGTAATTTCTTTTTCGAATCTGCCAAGGAGTAAATGATAGGTTGGGAATATAAAGATGCAGGCAGCAAGCTTAGCAGAGCTACGGTGTACAGTACTGAGCACCCACTGCTTACACAGAGAAATACAGAGGCAAGTCAACATCTAACAAGGATGGAAATTACATCATCAAATCTCAATTATGACAACATATTATTACAAGATGAGAGATAGACAAAGTCATATTATTGAAGAAAATGTGAAATACAATCAATAGTTCTCAGACGATTGGGTGAAACACTATTCCTGGACTGGACCAAGGGGTAGGAGGGCAAACAGGGCATCAATGGGGGTAGGGGAAATAGGGCACAATTCTTAGGTATGGTGTTGGCTTGATACATTGGTGAAACTGGGTTTGTCATAAAGGAATAGGTATTAACTGTATGACCAAAGGTGAGGAGAAACATTCTGAAACCCTTGTCTCAGATATAGGGCTGTTTTAACCCATTGTTGGGCCCAGTGCAAAAGTTTCATAAGTGGGCCCCTCCTCCATCACCACCACTTCAGCAAACCTGACCCACCCAAATTAAAATGTCCTCCACATAATATAATACAGTGATGGCGAACCTTTTTGAGACAGAGTGCCCAAACTACAACCCAAACCCAATAAATTATCGCTGAGTGCCAACACGGCAATTTAACCTTAAAACTCTGTGGATCCACAATGGCAGACCCACAAATTACAGTCATGTGAATGGGGCTTTATAGAGCTTGTACTGAAAAGTAAAGGTCTCTGCATTTGGTACTTTTAAACAACTAATGTTCACTACTTACATTGCATAGGATCTGTTTTATAGTGACCAAGCAATGTTATTAGAGACTGTGCGAATATCACGTCTGCACAATACAATCTTCCCCGCAGTGGCCCCAAACACAGTACAATCTGCCCAACAGTGGCCCGCTCACACAGTACAATCTGCCCCGCAGTGGCCCACACACACAGTACAATCTGCCCCGCAGTGGCCCACACACACAGTACAATCTGCCCCGCAGTGGCCACATACAGGATTATACCTGTATACTCCACAGTAGCCCCCTCCCACACAGCATAAAATGGTCCACAGTAGCCCCCCCCACACAACATGAAAGGTCCACAGTAGCCCCCTCCCACACAATATGAAAGATCCACAATAGCTCCCTTCCACAAAGCATAAAATGGTCCACAGTAGCCCCTTCCCATACAGCATGAAACGTCCACAGTGGCCCTCTCCCACACAACATGAAAGGTCCACAGTAGCCCCCTCCCACACAGCATAAAATGGTCCACAGTAGCCCCCTCCCCAGACAGTACACACATACACAATATACTTACCTGAAGAGCTGCCGGGCATCCTCTCTGTTCACTTACATCATCAAGTCCGCGCTGGTTCAGAGGTGACACTCTGTAGTCAGTGTAGGTCGGGCGCTGACTGCATTTGCACAATCAGCTGAAGGCAGCAATCGCTCACTAATGGGGAATCCTGCACCAAATTTCCCATTAATGAGCGATCAGGGTGACCGCACGCGTGCCATAGGTTCTCCACTAATACCTTCTTGCTAGCAGGTATAATCACCTGTGCCGAGACGTCCTACACAGACATCACTGTAAGGATTCTATGGCAGAGCAAGGACTTTACAGCTCCCTGCCCTTTCATAGACTTCAACTGTATTGGCGTACAGTGGAGCTCTCCCAAGCAGAAAGTCCTGTTACGCCCCCCCCCCCCCCCACCCCCGTAACCATAGGGCCCAGTGAGGACACCAAGAGCTATTCCAGACCCTGCCCAATTCAGTTGGACATTTCTCCAAAATGTAGCAAATTCATACTTATAAGAGAATTTTGATCAGGTATTTTGCTTAGTATAAATAGACCATCGGAAACAATGAAAGACCGTAAAAGATAGTAGCCATAATTTATTTGTAGGGTTAATAAGTGTGGTCAAACTATACGATCTGTGGATAAGCAGTGGCCTTGGAGCGTATATGGAATTTATTATGTATCTGCTTTACATAGTAACACAGTCAAATATATCAATAACTGCAACCATACAGACTGCTGATATTCTGGACTCTCTTTTGATACTTTCAATCAGCCTAGGTCTTGAGGTTTTTTTGTTCATTACTAGAGATGAGTGAATAGTATTTGATCGAATACTCGTATCGGTCGAATACCACGCAGGAAAATTCCATTGAATTGAATTCAAAAACCTCCTCGTGCTCCTCGTCCTGCTACTTCCTGAACTTGGAGGATCCAATGTGTCGCACTTTGGTTTTAATGGAAACCGGAACAACATTCCCGTTTTTCCCATAGACTATAATGGTATTCGATATTCAATCAAATGCTACTCGCTCATCTCTATTAACTACTCATCCCCAAATAATGAGAAAAGGGCAAAGCTTGTTCTTTTAAGTCTTTACATATTTTATAAACTGCACCTTGCTCTCAAGCATCTGCAATAAAATATATTGGTATTACATTATAAGACTTTAATATGTCAACATACAGTACACGCCAGTAAGAAAGGAGAAGGTAGAAACCACTCATGGCCTCTCCTCATTCTGACTTATCTGTAGGTTAATAGCTTTTTTATTAATGTTTGAAGCAACACCCAACTAGCAGTGTATGGCCTGACCCCCGAATAAGGCACCACAATAAAGACTCTCCTTTACAAAAATGATTGAGAAAAAGTAGTACAATACTCAAAATATTCTGGCAAGTCACAAAGAAGAGAGGAGTTCTCTGACACAAAGTGCAACAAGTAGAGAGACACCAATGGGAAAGGAGAAGAATCGTGATGTCATAGTTTTGGAATATCGCACAATACTGATGTCATAGAAATGACACAAACAGTGTATACAATCCGCTTAATCCCATGTGTATTCACATCAGTGGTGCAGTCCGAGCCTGATGAACTAGAATAGGGCTGCACACAAGCTAATACCAAAGCGTATCAACAAGATGTTAATGTCCGCTCCTTCCAGTGTCCTTTATTCTATTTCCTATGTTCCTTCCACCTTCTTTTCTACTTTCCACAGTCATAAGTAGCTGTTACTCACCTCTGAGTGGAGGCGCCATCTTTATTTATTTAATTTTTTATTCAAGTTTTATTGAACGTTTTTGAAAAATTATACAATATAGAAAAATTGCTTATGAACAGCAGTGAGTAAAGTTCAATCATTAAAATAAACAGAGGAATAATGAGTGAATACAAACACCTGCAAGAAAACGTCTCCGATATTAGAGCCGTAATAAACAATCAACAGGTCTAGAGCTAACAAACAGGTGGTAGAGTTTGGATAGGGGAATAGGAATCTTAGAGGGGGAGGAGGGGGGGGAGGTAAAAGTAAATGTAGAGATGTAGAAAGAAGACGGGAACTGGGAAGCGAAAGAATTGAATTGTCATGGTCGGGGAGCAGCAGGTAGTGAAGACTAGTTAGTGGACATCAGGTCATCTTATCGTAGTAAACCTGTGAGCCACGAAAGTGGATCCATGGGGCCCAGATCTTGTTATACCGGTCATGGGAGAATCTACTCCAGCTCAACAGTTCCTCTAATCTCGATATTTGGTCACCCTTAGCCAGCCACTCAGAGAAAGGTATGGGCGCAGTCTGGCGCAAATGCAACGGGATGAGAGATTTAGCAGCTTCAATTAGGTGTGAAATTTTTCTGGGGAACAGACAGAAATATTAAAGACGGTGTCAGCGTGATCTGCTCCTTGGTGACGAGCCTGAGTACTGTCTGGACTTTGTTCCAAAAGGACCAAACAAGATCACAGTCCCACCATATGTGCAGGTAGGAGGTGCCATCTTTATTTGTCCAGCTCTGCCCATGCTACTAATCTCGCTCTCCTGCACTAAAGCCAGAACGCTTCAGATTAAAGGGTGTCTGTGAGGTCCAAAATAGCTCCAAAACCAATAATAGAGCCATATAGGGGCCTTTTATAAGCACAGAAACAAATAATCTATGTAAAGATAACCATCTTTTTCATTGATATGCAAGTCAGTCTATAACTGCATTAGGACCTTTACCTTTACCTGTCCTCTGAAATCTGTGACCAATGCTTCCCATTTAGCTGTGATTGACATTTTCAGGGACTTTTTGCATCACAACTGTCTGTAGACAAATCTGGTAAATCTGGCCCTGCCACTAACGCACCTAAAAGGCCCAGTTTCATGTCCATTAAAAGGCAGTTATCTCTGCACTGCTTCATACGGTTCACGGCCACAAAGGAATGTTTCTGTTCCATCTGAGGACCCTACATGGCACGATAATTGGTTTGGGATTTTAATACTTTTTGTATCTTCTGGCAAATGTAAAAGGGCTGACTGAGACAATTGACTTAGTGAAACGGGTCAACTACACTGCGTGGCCAAAAAAAAAGTCGCCTTGTGCAACAAGGTACCGTTCCACCCCTGATATAATTGTGAACTGTTCATGACAGGAATTTGCATATATTCTTGAATATATTTAATTGAGCTGTAGACTGTCAAGTGCAGATCATAATTAAAGGTGTGAAGCGATGTCTACCAACGGAAGAGCTATCAGAGGAAGAGATGTTAGTGCCTTCCAGAAGGGGCAAGTCATTGGATTGCATCAGGCCAACAAATCGACCAAGGAGATAGCCGAAGTAACTGGTATCGGACAGAGAACTGTTCAGCGTATCATACGAGCATGGTGAGATGGTGGAGAACCCCCCTCCAACCTTGGAAAGTGTGGGCGTAAGACTATACTCGAAACTTGAGGTCGTAGGTCCCTAAAGCAACTGGTGAAGAATAACTGCCGGAAAACCACCTTTGAGCTCACACAGATGTTCAACTCGACGGAGCGACACATTTCGGAGCGAACAATGCGACGAGAACTCAAAGAAATGGGTCTCAACAGTTGTGTCGGCACACGAAAGCCATTGGTAACAGAGACCAACAGACGTCGGCGCCTGTCATTTGCAAGAGACCACAAGGATTGGACCCTAGAGTAGTGGAGAAAGGTCATGTGGTCAGATGAATCATGTTTCACATTGCTCCAGAGTGATGGTCGTGTCCGGGTGCGACGAGAAGCACACAAAACACTGGAATGTGCTGGAAAGGAACCTGCGCTGTCACTCACCACCCCCAACGAATCTGCGTAACCTGGGCTCCCTGGTACTCGAGAATTGGATCAAAATCCCTGAGTCTACACTACAGAACATTATAGACTCCATGCCGAGATGGCTGTGTGCTGTTACTCGTGCTCATGGTGGCCCAACTAAATATTAACACTCGCGACTTTTTTTTTTGGCCAGGCAGTGTAGCTTTGCTCACAATTTTGTGATAAAACCCTTTTGGACTAGGTTTACACTAATGATAGGTCTCCGTTTGGGGATTCCGTCCCAATTCCACTTGAAAAATGCAGAGAAAAAAAGTGCTAAACAGGACTTTTCTCCACATTTTTCAGGCAAAAACCCAGCAGACCCCATTATAGACTATAGGGTGCTGTTCCACGTGTAACCGCTTTTTAAGCAGATTGCGTTTCCGTTTTTTGGGTCCCTAAGTGGATCCAAAGAACGGAAACCCCAACGCTAGTGTGAACTTAGCGTTACCTGTAGTCTATAGGGTAAATCCAGAATGTGCGTACTACTGCCAATAGTACTTATATCACGTAGTAAATAGGTTTTTAACTTGAACTCAGAAGAATGCTGTTATCAAATAGAGAAGTTTTGTCATTCAAGTGAATCCATGTCCATGTAATATATGTCTGAGCTGGGTCCACTAGAACTCGCAACTCTCTGATCTTGCTCCCCCTCTATGAAATCCATATAGTAAAGCATATGAACAGGGTATGTACACTCACCGGCCACTTTATTAGGTACACCATGCTAGTAACGGGTTGGACCCCCTTTTGCCTTCAGAACTGCCTCAATTCTTCGTGGCATAGATTCAACAAGGTGCTGGAAGCATTCCTCAGAGATTTTGGTCCATATTGACATGATGGCATCACACAGTTGCCGCAGATTTGTCGGCTGCACATCCATGATGCGAATCTCCCGTTCCACCACATCCCAAAGATGCTCTATTGGATTGAGATCTGGTGACTGTGGAGGCCATTGGAGTACAGTGAACTCATTGTCATGTTCAAGAAACCAGTCTGAGATGATTCCAGCTTTATGACATGGCGCATTATCCTGCTGAAAGTAGCCATCAGATGTTGGGTACATTGTGGTCATAAAGGGATGGACATGGTCAGCAACAATACTCAGGTAGGCTTTGGTGTTGCAACGATGCTCAATTGGTACCAAGGGGCCCAAAGAGTGCCAAGAAAATATTCCCCACACCATGACACCACCACCACCAGCCTGAACCGTTGATACAAGGCAGGATGGATCCACGCTTTCATGTTGTTGACGCCAAATTCTGACCCTACCATCCGAATGTCGCAGCAGAAATCGAGACTCATCAGACCAGGCAACGTTTTTCCAATCTTCAATTGTCCAATTTCGATGAGCTTGTGCAAATTGTAGCCTCAGTTTCCTGTTCTTAGCTGAAAGGAGTGGCACCCGGTGTGGTCTTCTGCTGCTGTAGCCCATCTGCCTCAAAGTTCGACGTACTGTGCGTTCAGAGATGCTCTTCTGGCTACCTTGGTTGTAACGGGTGGCTATTTGAGTCACTGTTGCCTTTCTATCAGCTCGAACCAGTCTGGCCATTCACCTCTGACCTCTGGCATCAACAACGCATTTCCGCCCACAGAACTGCCGCTCACTGGATGTTTTTTCTTTTTCGGACCATTCTCTGTAAACCCTAGAGATGGTTGTGCGTGAAAATCCCAGTAGATCAGCAGTTTCTGAAATACTCAGACCAGCCCTTCTGGCACCAACAACCATGCCACGTTCAAAGGCACTCAAATCACCTTTCTTCCCCATACTGATGCTCGGTTTGAACTGCAGGAGATTGTCTTGACCATGTCTACATGCCTAAATGCCGCCATGTGATTGGCTGATTAGAAATTAAGTGTTAACGAGCAGTTGGACAGGTGTACCTAATAAAGTGGCCGGTGAGTGTATATATGAAACATAAACATATTGTTTTCTGATGATACCCTATAATATAATAAATTTACATAAAGTAATTCACAAATATTTTTGCTCGAGCATCTCCATAGTTCCCTTTAATTTTGTCGTAAACGGACGAATAGCGGCTCGCAGCTTGAATGACAGCGGCACAATAGTAGCGTCTGCCTCTCCACTTTCAAGATGAATTTTAACTTCACGGAATCAGAAGTAGAATGGCGTTCTGCAATGATCGTCTTCTAACACTTTGCACTGTGTCTTATCATATTTATTATGAAAAGAAGCATTTCTCTTGCTGATGCGGTTTCTTCTTGATAACAGTGAAAGATAAGAGTTTCCGCTATTCGCCATGGCAACATTTCAAAAGCTGGCATCCTGGGTGCCAATCTAATGTCACTGTGTATATGGCTCATTTGCACTCTCCGCATTCCCAGTGGCGAGCCATGGAAGGAAAAAAATAGTAAGGTGTTTATTTGTAGAGAGATTGAATAATTCTGAATAAATATCACAGACAATACCTTTCTAAACATAGATCATTCCTGGCCGCTGGTTTATTTAGGAAGTAATTTATAGTCAACATGCGCTGCGCGGCTAACTTTAACCCCTCGTATTAACTCCACATTCCTCCCAAATGCACTTATTGTTCCACCATGCTTTTCATATGCAGATAGAGGCAAACACATTAAATGGCTTTTTCTTTCCATTTCCTAGAATTGTTATAGCAACAACAATCCTTCACATTCATCTCTACATTGAGATCTAGCAGAGAGGATGTATATGTGTATCAGTTTATTGCAGACTACATTATTGGTGACGTATAGTATATACACATTTAGTAACTTATTGGATAACCATAATCGGAAAGGAATATTCATTGACCTGTTGGGTCCATGTTTTTGTCTATATGGAGGTTTATATTAGTTAATGTTGTAGGACATGGATTTGTATTGTTGTGTATTAGAACTATTGCCAGACATACAGTCTCAGGGCCGGTTCATGTCTGCGTTCGGTAGTCCACTTGGGGACCCTCCGAACAGAATACCTAATGCAGTAATGCAATGAAAACACATGAACCCCATAGACTATAATGGGCTCCATGTGTTTTTGGCGCGGTGTCCACATGAATCATGTGGAGACAAAAGTACTTCAAACAGCACTTTTGTCTCCGCATGATTTGTGCGGACACTGCGTGGAAAGCATACGGACCCCATTATAGTCTATGTGTGTTTTCATTGCTCACCTGTAACATCTCTGCCTGTTTGGGTCTCTGTGCCACCCTCTGCTTGCGTGCTGCGGCGCAGGAGGTGTGTACAGTTTGATAATTTGCTTAAAGTTTTTAGTTGCACTGTGTGAACACGTCTCTAGTTCTGTGATTGTATTTGCACCACACCCGTCTTCTGCCCTTGTCTGCCTCTGTCCATTCACTGGTTAAATTTTGTCTTGCCTGTGATTGACAGCCTGCCTTCCTATCAGGTCCAGGGCGGATTCTTCCTCCCCTATTTAGTCTTTGCTCACATTCACACTGGGGCCTGTTATTGCCTCGTGCTTGCTGGCTTCCCTTGCTGTTTTGTTACTTGTATTCCAATCCTTGACCTCTGGCTTTCCCTACTGACTATTCTTTTGGACTCCGATTTGGCACTGCATTGCTCGACTGTTACTGACCCTTGGCTAGCTGACCTCCTTTTGTTGTTGTTTGTCTTGTCTGCGTTTTTGTGAATCACTTATACAGGAAGGGACTGTCTTCGTGGTTGCCGCCTATTATGTAGGATAGGGCCTGGCAACAGGAAGGGACAGTTGGGGGCTTCAGCTTAGGGCTCACTGTCCCTTGTGCCCCTTCCTCCAGGGTGGGCCAGCAGCTTGTGGGTAATTATCATCTGGCTATTCCCTAACATCACCGCTTTTTGATGTGCTCAGTATTCCAATTGTGGGGTCCCTAAGTGGACTCCCTGAACATAATATCAAATGAAGATGTGAACTGGGCCTCAGCAGTTTTTAATGGGGGTACAGAACTGAAAAGACTTATCCTGCTCCTGAAGTAAAAAATAGCAGCAATTGATACAACAGAAAAGTTGGAAAAAAAAAACAAAACCCATTACTTATGTACTGATCCAGTACAGACATTCTGGTTGATCCACTCCGTTACTTTCATCCAGTCTTTGCTTGTTATATAGAAACATGACCGCTATAGCCAGTCATCTGCTGTACTACTGCCATCAGGGAGCAATGATGGTAGCCATGATACAAGCGGTACAGAAGGAACTGAATCACCAGGATATCATTTCATTAAGTTTTCTGCCGAGATATTTTTTGACACTTTTTTATGAAACAAATAAGTGTGACCAAAGACAGTAATTTTTCAAAAAGTTGACCCGCCGAGATATTTTTGGTTATTATTAACATGTACAATTTTTGGAAAGTCAATTATCTATATCTTATTAATGGAAGCTCAGTCCAAACCACAGATCAAGCCAGATGGATCAGAAATCTGCTGCTTCAACTCCGATATGGCATTGACATCCAAAATTACAACCTTCACAGAATAGCCACATAGTACAAGTAGTTCAGAGACAACTCTTGTCACATTTCTGTCAATGTACCAGGCATATACATACCATGTGGTGTTTATAATATGGGTACTTTCTTATATGTGTTAGATGAGCCTCCATGGGCACACAAGGACTATATGCCACTGCTACCTCTGCAATACCTGCTTATTTCCCGTCCCTCCGGAAGCTAAAGATTAAGTTGCAATACAATAAGCCTTAATATTTTTCATCCTGTTGACAAGTATCAAGAGTCTGTCTGGCTATCCCGTGTACATTTAATGAATGGCTGATCCAATTTGGAAGACTTGAATCTGTTACTCTTTTTAGAAATGTATGAATACATTATATACATTTCTAAGGGAAATAACCAAGGAACATGCTAAGGCTTAGACCACGGATATGCAACATTTTTTATTGCATATTTTGCTGCATTTTTTGAGATGAGAGGAGTCTACCTGGTTCCTTTACATTTCCCATTTACTTTAAAGCCACTCCTGACTTTGGCTCAAAAAACCGGGGCAAAATCTGCAACAAAAAAAGCAGCTTTTCCGCAACGTGGGATCTTAGCCTAACATAGATCTTAGAAAAGGTTTTCCAGCATCCATGTTCCATAAGGAATACAAGGTATTTACTGAAGCAGATATGTCAGAAGATCTGTATGATCCTCTTATTATTATCTCTCAGATTATCAGCCAGCATACAATAGTGCTGCTCTCTACTAAATAGACTGAGTTGAGGTGGGAACTATAGAAGTATAGGAACTACTGTATATATATATATATATATATAGAACTATAGGAATTATTATGTGAATGTCAGTGTCTCTACAAGGGATGTACAATGGGCTTCAGTGCTATATTAAAGCACATGGTAGAAATTGTGTTGAAGAAGGAATAAATATAAAATAAAAAAGCAAGCCAATACACACAGATAGTCGGAGCGAATAGCTGTTATCAGTCACATTCCTTATATAATGTGCAACTATTCCAGCACACAGTATGGGGAACAATGTAGATAAACTATAACCACGAGATGTGAAGAACTCTTCCATACACAAATGATATGAACCTGAATAGATACTGTAAATTTCCTAAATGAGCTCCATTAGGCCTCGCTTGCAACATTTTCTCATGGCTTCAATATACATCTATCTTGTTTGGAAGTTAATAGAATAGAATATTTAAGTGCAATAATTCATAACAATACATGGCAGTGGGAAATGATCTCCTATCCTCGATGGTAGGATCATCAGTCTACACATTGCAGCTAATTAAAAATGCAATCAAAAGTGCGAATCCCTGTTCTGAAAATGGGACAAATCTGGACAGCAAATTGTCTGAAACCTACTGCAAGCAACGTCTTTAATATTTGCATATCTTGATAAAACTATTAGATGACCTATTCTGCGCAACGTTATTACATTAACTCTTAAACAGGTTGTATACCTATCTTGTGTGTGGTGCGTCCCACAATAGATAATGTTGATGGGAGGATCATACATATTGAATTTTATCATGCTGAAAGCCAACAGTTACTAGGTGTATAAGAACACTCGATGCAGACCCTGTCCCCACCGTACCTGGTTTGTCATGGCAATGCCCCAATTAAAAATGTACTTGTCTTTTGACACATAATTGTCTTTTTACATGTGACCTATCCTTAGGACAGACCATTAATTAGATCGGTATGGTCTGATAACCTGGAACTCCCGAAGAGCTTGCAGTGCTTGGGTGAGCTCCACTTCCACTTCTCATGCCAGTAGCATCACCTCCATTGGTCACATGGATGCAAAGTTGCTGCAATACCAAGCACAGCCACTATACAATGTACAGCGCTGTCCTCAATAAGCAGTCATGAGGCCACAGCACTTGTCCAAACCCTGCATCCCCTTCAATCAGTTGATCGGTGGCGGTTCCGGCTGAACAATCTGTTCTTACTATTAGGACCCTGGTATTTTAAGCCTTATTTACGGTAAGTTATTCACCTCTTTTAAGTTTAAACATTTCTCAAGAACTCAGTCGTTTTCTCATTACAATAAATTCACTTAATTCTTTCCGTTTGTTAAACATTTGATTTTCCGTGATAGAGCAAAGCAATACGGATCAATACTGAAAATTCAGAAACACTATTAGAGCACGATAAAAGTAAGCGAAACCGTTCACAGCTATAGAGCAACCAAGAAAACTGACCTGTTTAGTGCCGGCTATAGAGTCCAAATATACACCTCAAAAACACTTCTACTTTATAATGAATATTACCTGGAAAATGAACTTAAGTACATATGACATACGGGCTTTGGTAATTAAACAACTTGGGCTCACTACAGACTACAGGCAGGGAGATGATATGTTTCCCAACAGGACCCAATAACCAACTACCGTATATACTATATATATAGGGTATCTGCAGGGGTTAATACCGTAGAAGCACTGCGATACCCAATATTCAGCCAGGCTGAATTCCAAGTGGGGGAAAAAAACCCAGTCCTCAAGCTCAGGGAAGGGGCAGAGAGACAATCCAAACACCCCCTCCCCTTCCTCAGCAACTACTGCACCCAAAAACTAAGACCATTTTAATTTTTGAAATTTTCCAGTAGCTGCTGCATTTCCCCCCTAGGCTTATACTCGAGTCAATAAGCTTTCCCATTTTTTTTTTGTAGTATTAGGGGGTAATTAGGGGTCTCGGCTTATACTCGAGTATATACGGTAGTTACTAAGCAAATGACTTTCCAATGACAATTGGGAATAAAATCAACCACTTATCCCAGGAAGGTAGTACATACTGTACAATATTACGCTCTGCAAAGACAACTATCTCTATGTCCTGTGAGACCATCCAGGCGTCCCCATACATGATGATGTATTAATGATGTATTAACCTTCCTCCCCCTACACATGGTGATGTCACCTTGTTATAGTTACAGCCCTAGATATAAAAAGATTAGAAAGCTCTCGGTACTATTCTTGTACATAGTAGTTATAGTAGTCCACCCATTCCCTTAACTACCCTGGCCGCCCCCTCTACACCTGTTGCAATTCAGCAACATTTTGTTATGGACAGATGTGCAGAGCTGTACACAATACTCCATGTACGGACTGTTCACTTAATATGTACAGTAGCAAAATAATGTTCTTGTCACGTAGATTTCCATCTCTTATGGTAATTGTACCTACTTGTAGTTACCTTGGCAGCAGCTGCCTGGCACTGGTGCTTAAAATAACATTATCCAACAATTTATGTTTATATAGCACTACACATTTATTGCATTTCTCCCGTTCTAGTTTCCAGGTTTTTGTTGTTGTGCTGTGGTTTATATTATCACAGTTTTCAATACAAAGACATATTTCAATCACAACTAACATATACACTATATACCTTAATACTATAAAGGCTAATATACAGGTATAGTCAGGTTATAACTTAGTGGGTGACTTATCACCATCAATAAAAATATGAAATAACATCAATGATAGTCAAACACATTGATATTCACCATGTACTACAAAATATATAGTTTGCAGAACTGAAATATGTTGTTCACTGGCTGAAGATCCAGAAAGCTTTGTATTCATTAGACGGATTATAATTTAGCTAATAAATCACTCTGAATGGAGAATCATGTAGAAAGCCCTCCCTTTATGCTCCGCACCGCCTATGAATACATGAATGTCACCACAGGAATTATTTACTGTCAGTCCATCTAACCATTTGGAAATTAAATTCTTTCTAAGTGGCATCTAAATAGGTCCAGGGTAGAGAGTTAACAATGGTCAGACTAAAGGACGGGATTTTAGAACGAAGAATTACAGAAGAGTTTAGGCAGAATAAAAATGACTTAAAGGGGCGGATTCATAATGATATCTATCTTTAATATGCCTTATTAGGACAAATAAAGGGCATTGTTAGCCAGAAGGAAGACCCACTTTATAAAAGTGTCGCTCACTCTGGCAGACTTGGGCAGGTCTTGTATCAATCAAATAGATGGCCTTTCATCTGAATGGCTGCCATGTAACACTACATTATCCCTGCAGTGGGCACAGCATCTAGCAGGCTGGAGGGGCAGGAATTGGACCTTGGGGCAGTGAGCTGAAGGCCCCAGGGACAACATTCTGAAAGGGATTGAATATTATGAGGAATCCCCGTTCAAGGACATAGCTACCAGGGTATAAGACATTTCCACTGAGATTTAGGGTGCAATTAGTGATTACTACAGATAATGAAAGGGGATGTGGAAAACTGAATGTGCCTCCATTACTTTAATGGGACATCATAATGCCTGCATGTGATCATCATCATAATCACTGTCTACATATGTTGTGGCATCACAGACCGCACAGAGGTCTTTTTGCACATTATTCCTGTACTGTGACATCACTGTGTGTATTATCCCTGTACTGTGACATCACTGTGTGTTATCCTTGTACTGTATGTGAGAGAGTGAAGGGTATGGTGTGGGAGGACATGTATATTCCAGCCAGGCAGCTAAAGGGTGTATGTTTAAGACCCAAACCAGGGAGGTCAGCTGTCTAATTAAGGCCTGATATAGACTGTGTCAGGACTAGGAGTGTGGCACCACACTGACAAAGCTGAGAGTTCCTGTGTGAACTGAACCTTCACACCAGGTACTGTGCCACCCGTGGTTGCTAGCAGGGCTCGAGTCTGGCAGCCAGGCTCCTGTATAGTCAGGGTACAGTTTCTTTTGTTATAGTTAGTTCTCAGCCGGGAAGGCTTTTGTTTTGTTTGTTTGTGCAGTAAGGGCAGTTTATGCACAAGAAGTGAATAAATACTGAACTTGAGTGCAACTCAGTCTCTATGTCCCTGTTTCCTGCACTGCTGCCAGGCATCTACCTGAGTGATTCCCCACATGTGATATCACTGTGTATATTATCCCTGTACTGTGACATCACTGTATGCACTATCCCTGTACTATGACATCACTGTTTCTATTATATCTGTATGTTGACATCACTGTGTGTTATCTCAGTACTGTGACATCACTGTGTGCATTATTCATGTACTCTTGCAACACTACGTGCATTATGTGTACTGTATAATCAATATGTGCATTATCCCTGGGTGTGAAGCTGACCAAAATAACATACATACATTTCAAGTCTTGAATATGCTGCTTAAAGCCGGGGCCCCACGTTGCGAAAATGCTGCAATTTGGCAGCAGCAAAAACTGCAGTGTTTTACAGTACCTGTAACTTGCTAACCCCATCCATACACTGCAGAAAAATATCAGGAGTGGAAATGCCGCGATTTAAAAAAAACTTTGCATTTTTTATAAACTGCAGCAAGTCAATCATACCTATAGAAATTCCAGCGTTTTCTGTATAGGTATAATAGGGCGGTTTTTCTGTGAAATGTGCTGCGCAAACAACTGTCCACCACAGTATATTCCACAATGATTTTTGGCTGTGGCTCACTACGTGGGGCCTTAGCCTACGGCGGTCATAGTAGAGTGTGGCCCCATCACACGTTTTCCTACGGGTCCCCATAGTCATTTGTTACGTCTCAGCATTTAAGTTTTTTTTTTTTTTTTAGCAACACACAAGAAATTTGAAAGCTTATAAAACCTAAAAATAAGACCATTTTAGATGCTAAGCTAAATGCGGGCTCCTTTCACATTACATGTGGGAGATGTATGCTCCCTTTAAGATTGCAAGGAGGACTGGATAATTCATTAAAGAACATTTCCTTCGTCCTTATACCATGCTCATAGGCCGACTCCATCATAAAATACAGTTTTTCTAAGTACTTACCTAAAAGCACGGCAGGAATAGATGCATTATTCAGACTATTCAGACTATTCGTATTTTGTGAACAGTATGAAAGCACATGTACAATAAACACAACCACAATATTTTTACGGAATATTTTATGTGTCAGGCGATGAGTAAAGGTCAGCACAAGTAAATGTGAGTTTGGATTTTGCAAGATAATAAAAAAAGTTGTTCAAAGCGAGAGAATGTGCTAAATGGAAAAAAAAAACCACTCAGATCTTTCTGTTCTTTACGCCTCTGGTCTTTGTCTAGCTGGCTGCAAACGTCCCCAACTTCTCATGTGACCCCTGCAGCCAATCACTGACCTCAGCAGTGTACGCATGAGATTGCTGATGTCACTGATTAGCTGCAGAGGGCATGTTTGTAGACTGTGATGTCATCACTGCAAACAAGTAACGACCACTGGAATGGCAGCAATGGAGCGGCAGGTGATTTAACAGGCTCATAATTTAATTTCCCATCTCATATATACTATAAATGTTATAAAAGCTGATATGGATTTGGCTGGGCAGGTTACACCAGACTATAGTGTTGTCTACCTACTGTGATTTACTGACCTAAGATGTAAAAATGTTAAAATATGAAGTGAATTATGGAATGATCAAGAATGCTGAGAATCACTGACCACCTACTCACTTCAAGCATGATCAATGAGATGGAAGGAAGTCACGACAAAGACCATAGCTACTATATTGATTTCAGGAGGCTGCATTTTCCATGTGAATTACTCAGTGACATGTATTGTTATTCTGGTGCCTGAGCGGTTCATTACATTTAGTGTTTGTATCTTATGCGCCTTCCTCAACAGACTGCAGACAGTAAATAAGATGCATTTGCCTACTTCAGGAAATTGTATGTCGTGCTGACACACTGCACAATACAACTAGGCAACAAACACAACATGGCTGACTGGCATGTAGTAATATAATCTAAAAGCAATTCTAGGCTGAAGCCCCACGTTAAAGGAAATGCAGCTTTTTAGTTGCAGATTTTATTGTGGTTTTTTGAACCAAAGCCAAGAATGGCTACAAAAGAAATGGAGAAGATATAGTCTATCTTTTGCTCAATCCACTCCTCGCTTTGGCTCAAGAAATCTACAACAAAAAAAAGCTGTGTTTCGACAACATGGAGCTTTAGCCTAAAGGGGTATTACATTTTTAGTATTGCCTACATCAAGTGTCAGCAGCAACCTTCGGCTCTCCAACTCCCAACATGCTCCATTCACTGTCATGGGAGTTACAAGAACATCAGAGCAAGTATGCATGCTGGGAATTGTAGTTTTACTCAAGGTTGCCTACTACTGGTCTAATTGTACACATTCAATGGGAATTCTATGTCACTTAACTGATTTTGCTTTGGGCCACTCTCATGGGCAGTGTTTAAGTCTCTAGTGTCCATCCTTTAATATCTATATGGGGATCTAGACTTTGGTGCAATGTTTTAGGAAAACTGATCAAACTTTTCTTAACCCCATGAGCTTGACCAAGGTCCCAATTAGGCTTGCGAAAGGTCCCACTAAGTTGAACTGACTGAAACATAACATACCACATACCATGACATCATCATGAGGAAATAAAGGATATATATATATATATATATATATATATATATATATATATATATATATATAATATTTTCTATACTATATGACACTAGAACTTTTTAAAGAAGCGACCAAAGAATTTTCCACATAATGACTCGGATTCCTAAACGAGGTGCAGGCATATTTATAAAATAAATGATATTAAAGTCCATGGCTATGATTCTCCTTTATAAAAGACAATTTGTCCTAATGATTTTATATAGGAGAACATACGGCACACATTGATTGAATCCCATTACCGAGCAATGATGAACACTCTATTTAAAACTGTCATAAACCTTCCATGTCCCATTTAATGTACCTGAGCCAAAATATCCTCTTAATAGACTAAAATATAGAAAAAAAAATGACAAGAGCAAGTTGGCTCAGTTTCAAACAAATTTTACAGCTTTACTACAATTTTTGTAATCTCTCTAAAAAAAAAAAAAAAAGTATTTGCCCCTACTATTTACTTAATACTGTAGATGCTGGATTTCCAGAGTTGATGCCCAAGCTACCTAAAACGCTTCTCTGCCTTCCTGGCTAGTTGACTTTCGCCATCGAACAATGGGTACCAATAGAACCTAATGGGTTTGTGTCAGGTTTTGGCAATGTATGCAAGCATACTGTGATACATTTTCCATAAACTATTGAAGGAATCATGGACAGTCTGGACTTTAATGAAGAAGAAGACTGATACAACTCTCTTCTCCCTTTTCCTTTGGTGTGCTGTCTTTCAATATAACTTCTGTCCTGTGATCCCCCCCCTCCCCCAACTCCGCCATTCCCTTGTGTGTTTCTTAGTGATTGACATGTGTAGCTGTATCAGAATATTGGGGTAGTGTTGTGTGTTTTGTACAGTATAGGATCTAAAGCTATAGGGGGTCAAGGATTAGCTTTAGACCAAATTAAAGAGGTTGCTTAGGATTAGATAAAGGATTTTTGTTGGATACAGCGCCACTACTATCTATGGGTTACGTCTGGTATTGCAGCTCATTCCCATTCAAGTGGGGCTGTTTCTGAAAAAAAAAAACATCCTTTTTGCAATCCTCGACAACTCCTTTAATTTAGCCAAAAGTACATTTGTTCAAAGAAAAGTTAAAAATCTGGAAAAATCAGCAGTTTAGAGATTTTGATTGAAATAAGAAATGAAGGATGTGCTGCTGACTTGCCATAACAATGCCTCTGATAATGTTTGTCAGCTCAGATAATAACTCAACTGTATTAATTTAAGATGCTCAGTACGGCACATTTAAGGGAACTATGTGCGTGCACAAATCTGTAGTTCATTTACAGCAAAAAATCATCCTCCCACATAAAACACGATGTGTACAGCTCAGGCAATGGCGTTTCAGTTATGTACCATCGGGGAATTGACTCCACAAACATAAAACAGCTTTATTGTGGCAGCGACAAGTGAGAACGTTGAACCAGTGTTTCAAGCCTGGCTGGAAATGTTAACACAAAGTATAAAAGGAAAAGTTACAAAAACCAAATGTAAGACAGCTACAAAGAACCCATACATCCTTATCAGGGGGGAGGGCAGTGCATTAAAGCAGCTGCATTTCATGTGGATTTTCAGTTATTTGCTTTATGTGCCAAGGGACAGGGTCAGATAGGAGAAAGGCCAATGTCATAGCTTTGGGGGAACAGAGGTAGCGGTCACAAAGATTGGTGCAATTGGTGGGAGTGCATTAGGTGGAAGATGCCATAGGATATGTTGATCCGATCAATGGTCTTAATGGGTTCCTACAGGAACTGCAAGGCTAACAAACGAAAGGTAGATTGGAACCCCCAAGGTCATGGCAAAATTTTCATATAGAAGGAAGAAGGAGGATAAAATGATCGAATAGGGATGTGGTAGTGAACACAACACTAGGATGGGTCCCTCTCTCCTATATAGCTGGACAGGGGACGGAAACCCGGTGGTCAATTTTAAAACCCATTCACTTGAATTGGTGTGTAAAGGTGACCGCCCATGTCTGCCTGCTGCCTCTCTAGCTGGACACAAAGTTGGACATGCAGGACTTTGTGTCTGGACAGGCAGAAGACGCACACGGGAGGTCACCTTTGCAAACCCATTCAAGTGAATGTTTTTTAAAATTGACCGCCGGGTTTCCGTCCCCTGTCCAGTTTCACCGGGGCTGAAGATGGAAACCCAACGGAATGCACAAACCGGACACCGGGTGCAAGTGTGAACCACCTCTAAAAAGGTATTACAACAACATTGTGTGGTCCATAGGAAGGGTCTAGGCCACATGTGGTTAGCAAACTGGCAGCTGCCAAGTGCGTCTTCACCCTAATAGAAAAACCTCAATGTGGGTCGAATTTAATATTGTGATTTATAACTAAGTAATTTAACACAGACAAAATATAACCAGATATTAATAAAATCTTGACCTCTGATGCCATGCCTTAGCCATGAGTTTGCTGCTGTTATTTGCAGAATACTGGTTCACATAATGAGATTTGTAATGCACAAGACAAAAAGAGCAGAGCGAGTTTAATCCAAATTTATTTAACTCCTCACAATGAGAACTCGCCTTACCATCAAATTGATGCTGTGTTCTCGTGATGTCTACAATTCTGCAAACGTAAGACCTAGAAATTGTAATCGTCGCAAATATGTTTGCCAGAAAATCAATTTTATAGCCATGATATATTTGATGCTTGTAGAGTGATCTAAATTAGAAGGACTACAGCCTTTACTAAAGATGAATAGCTCAGACAAACTTTAAGGAAATGTATAAGAAAAGCCTAATAAGATAAAGAACACTACAAGGCTCCATTCAGTTCCACCAACTTCCTGTGCCACTTTAAAGGGAGCCAAAATACCTGCCAAAATATTATTAGTTCCCAGTAGGGGCCTTTAATAGGAGCAGAAACATAACTTTTCTGCCACAAGCTAATGAAGCAACGCATAGATCATCAGCTTCATTTTCTGGATATTCAATTTAGCCTGCAAGTGCATTGGCGGGGAGAGAGATTTCAGACAGCTGCGATACAGGCAGAGGATGAAAATGTCAATCATAGCTAAAGGCAGCAAAACCACATTGGGCAGTGAATTTAGAGAAGATCCAGATCACTTCCTGTTGTGCGGAGTCAAAAATGACAAATCGGGCCCGACCCCAATGCACTGATTTGCAATTGCAGTTTGTACCTAGGTGCAAAGGTAAGTCCTCACATTACTATGGGTTATAACTGATCTTGTTGGAATGGCGAGCCCAGTATGATCAGCTGATAAGCAGAGATGCTAAGACCCGCACCTATATAATGGCCTAGTCTGAGGATAGACCTTCAATGTTCTAGTCCTGTGTATGTGACTTACAGATGATGTCCCAACACAGAATACTTTGCCACCATCTTATATTGAGTAGGCCATTCTAAAAGAGTTGTGCAAAGTGTGAAAAAAAATATTTCTATAAAATAATAGTGTTAGTATGAAACATCCTAAAAGTAATCTGCTAAATTGCAAAAACCCCATATAAGTAATACTGAATTTCTTTAATAAGAGGATCAAGACTAGAGTAGTATAGCATTGTACTTATTATTACATTGTAGATAGGATTAGTGGACCAAACTAAATAACATTTATTTGTAAACTAACAATAATAATCACTAGTTACCCATCATGAGAATACCTGGCTGCGAGCCATCGTGTGCGAACCGCCAATGGTTTGGGAACATGTAAGAGAATGTTTTATTCTAAAAATATCTTTCTGTCTCTATGATCAATGAATTGAACTGTACTGTGTGCTTTGGCCTAAACACAGTTCTGTGTAATAGGATGTAGGATAGTTTAACATCTTAGGATATATTCACACAAAAGAATCTGTCAGATTCCACCTCAAAATCAGCATCTATTGATTTTAATGGGAGGCAGCGATCAAAGGGAAACACTAAAACAAAAGTGTCCTGCTTGACCCTGCTGTGGATTCCGCAGTGCGCGACACTCCGCTGATTCATCTGAGCGCTTACCTTATAGAGACAGCCTTATTACTGCCAGAAGACCAACAAATCTGTAGAAAGCAGAGCAAAGTAACCACATTCCAGACTTTTTCATAGAAGTACTGACTGTTCATGTATATCATCTGGGTTTTAGTGGCGGTGATTCTGACAGATTCCTTCTTCAAGATATGATGTAGTAATGACATGTTAGATTGTTAGTTATGACTCCAAAGTTGATCTTTAATGTCCTCTACAATGTGACATATTATATACTGCTGCAAAGATGGCAGTACGTTGAATTCAGTGCAGGTATTTGCACTCGTAACAGAGATATTGGTACCGTTAGTTTCAGCTACCTATATCACTGCATTTTCAGAGGGTCCAGGGTTACAGCTCGGTGTCCTCATTGGATGGTAAGGAACGCCCTCCTGACAGTACACTTCTGTGGACTTGTACTGCAAAGGAAGGCGTTCCTCACAGATGTTTGACAGTGCAGTGAGGAAGCCGAAATCAACAGCATAAATATCTCTGGCACTGGAGCATTTACTTGCTAAAATCACAGCGTTACAGCAGTATATAATATATCCCATCATAGAGGACATCTGTGCAAGGTCTTCTGTGCATGTCTCTGGTGCATCCACACCTGAAGAAGGATTTTGTCGAAACGTTGCAGGCACCACTTATATGTAAAACGTCTGGAAAGCAGTTCCTTATCTCTGGTTTCCAAGTCGGAAATATATCTCATGAGACAATAAAACTAATCTCTAAGATGGTCTAACAAAACAAGAGAACTGCAATGGATTCCCACACGAACCAAATGCAACTTTCATTTCTGTATCTGTTCTAGAAAACTAAAAGATTGATTAATTTGGGGGAAAAAAAAAAAACATCTTTTCTAAATGAAGCCTTCTGCACACACTCCATGCCTAGACTGGATACATCGGTTTGCAATACTATAAAAATACATCATAACTAGAGATGAGCGAATAGTATTCGAAACTATAGTTTTGTATGCCTCGCTCCATAGGAACGCATGTAAGCGGCCGACGCGGACGGACAGCGCTTAACCCATTGGTGTTTATCTGCCTCCATTCATTCCTATTGGAGCGAGGTTTACGAAACTATAGTTTCGAATACTATTCGCTCATCCCTAATCATAACCTTTCAGAAATGTCTTCCCCTTACCTTACAAAAATCATACTGCTGTTGTACAGTGGGAACGTCTCCTCCCACGGGCATTTGTTTCTTCAGCTCCTCGTCTCTGACATCCAACCAACAAATAAGTTCTTCCAGAGATTTTAGCAAACAATTCCATTTATCGGCACTGGCTTCCAAGTGTGTTCTGCAATAGAGAAAATCAAAAAGGTCAAAGAGTGCAGAGCTCTGAGCAGTGCAATATAGGCTTACTTGTCTGGGTGGCAAAAGAATAGAAAATCACCAAAAAAAGATTTTTAAGGGCGACCAAACCTGGCTAGTCGGGATTTCCAAACAATTTAAAGTTTTTAGTATAAACTACTGAAATGTAATATGATAGATTGTAAGCTCTTGTGAACAAGACAGTTCTTTATTCTTATAGTGTGAATTTATGATTAATTTATTACCCTGTGATATCTCACTTTGTCTGTATATAGTGCTGCAGAATGTGTTTGCCTTCTGTATGCAGCAGTATCCTACTCTCCAGATACAGCATTTTATACAATAGACTGCTTTCTAATAGAATAAGTCAGTAGTAACCATATTAATGTTTACAGAGATTTCTCAAAGTGATTAATCCTACTAATATTATAAATGTGAAAGTTTGGATGTTTGTTAGTCAACCACGCAAAAACGGCTGAACGGATTTGAATTAAATTTGGCACATAGATAGATTGTAACCTCGATAAAATATAGGCTACTTTTTATCCTAGTAAATGACATGGCTTCGCGACTGTTATGAATTTATGTTCACATACTATATTACACTGCTCCTGCAGCAGACTTATCTCAGCTCCCAGGGCTGTTATCTCTCTGTGTAAACACACGCTAACCCTCAATGGATTGTGTACATACATTTGCATATTATCTCATCTGCTCCAGACAGTGCAGACAAAATGACATGGGCAAACACCTTTAATGCAAATTGGCAGTTTGTCAATTTTAAACATGCTGGAAAAAGAAAATCTAATTTGTCGCAAACAATGACAGCAATGAAGGTAGCCAGAAGTCAACAGAGTTCTCCTCAAGCGCAGCTGAGGGAAATCATTGACGCCAACAACACATGCATTATATAGCGTTGCAGCGAGCTGCTGAGATGCTGCAACAATCACGGGCACAGCGCCAGGAACGAGTTCAGCGGCAGGCCAGCTTGAGAGTTGCTGAAACGCTGGCGCATGCGGATCATCAACGCCAACAACACGCTCGTTATATTGCTTCCCAGCGAGCTGCTGAGATGCCGGAACAATCACAGGCACGGTGCAAACAACAAGTTCAGCAGCAGGACAGTTTGAGAGCTGCCGAAACGCCGGAGTCGGAAAACCATCGACGGCAGCAATTTGCTGAATATAGGTGGATCATCCACTCTAACAACCGGCAGATAAAGTCGCGGGCAGAGGCTAGTAATAATAATAAGAATAAGACTACTGATCTAGGGGTTACGGAATAGAATCTTACTAGAAAGTGACCAGAAAATTTGAGAATTTGCTTCTTTTGTGAGAAAGATAGAGCTGCAATGCCATATACCTGTGATAAGAAAACCTTTGGGATTTCCACCATTGTGGAACTACAACTCCCAGAGCACATACTTGCTCTGCTCTTGTTTGAGCTAACCATAGAAGTGCATGGAACATGCTGGGAGTTGTAGTTCACAGTGCAGAACAGGCCGATCCCTGCCATACAGAGAGCATGGTCAGATGGCACCCCTGTGCTGCAGTATGGTGCCTTGTCATATGTTGTATGGGATTCGGTATGCTCCTAGAGGAAGTTTCCTCATTATCATAGGAAGCATTAATGGGTGTTTTTAGTTGTGCTTATATACATGGCCGTCTTTAACGGTCCTTTTTAAGATACCGTGAAAAAATAGGACATGTTCTAATTTTTGAACATTTTCCTGGGTCCTTCAATAGACTGAAGTCTATGAGAGATCCATGTAATCCAATGACCCACAGATACAGAAAACAGACTGTTCATCCATTTTTCAAAGTAGTTTTTTTCCATTTTTATGTGAACGTAGGCTTCGAAGCGGACAGAAAAACCTCCATGTGTCTGCATATTAAATCAAAGAAATATGGCGGTAGTGTAGAGTCCCACGCCGTAGCTCTGCACGCAAGGAGACATATAGCTGTGTGCTTGAGGCCTTAGTCTCTGACCAGACTGGCTTTAGGTACCGCAGGGTTGTGTGTGTATATATATAGCAAACGAGAGTTTCTGAGAGTCTATGGTTAGAAAGAAGATACAATATAAGCAGTAAATAATTTTATTATATATATATATATATATATATATATATATATATATATATATAATAAAATTATTTACTGCTTATATTGTATCTTCTTTCTAACCATAGACTCTCAGAATATCTGTCCTTCACAATCTATTCTCCCATGACGTTGGACAGTATAGATGTGGTAGTATAGCATAAAGCTTCTATAACAAAGACCGATCACAGGAATTTCTATACATGTACGCCATCAAGGAGACACATTAAGAGGCTTATCTCCTGATGACAACCCCTCTCCATACGCCCTATTAGGATATATGGACATCATATGTACCAGAGCAAAGACCCTCTCACAAAAAGCAGCTGTTACTTTGGAGAACCTAGCATTCATGGCTGACATTTATATAGTCCACGTGCAATAGTAAATGACCGAGCGCAACGTGTCCAGGTAATGACAGCTGACTGCTGGGCAGCGGAGGAGCTGGGTCTGTGGCGATCAGCTTATGGCAGGGGCAGCGTCTATCTACAACAAGGCTGTTTTGTGGTATAATTGTGGTCTAATTATCTAAATGACATAATGTACAGAATGTGTTTCCTACTCGCTGAAGTACAAGCTAAATGGAGCTAATGAGCAGCAATACTCTCTATGTCAATTACTGTATATACACATGGCTGCTATCTGACTGCACAATGGACACGGGTAAGGTCTAAGTTTTTAACCAGACGTTCCTTATCGCAGATATAAAACTGTTCTTTTCAGATTGAAGGGTGTCAAGATAGCCTTTGAACGCAAGGACTTGGAGGTTTCAAAAGCCTTTCATGCAAAGTATAAAAGAAGTATATATCGATCCATTAAAAGGCGGTTTTGTAAGTTAAAAGACCATATCCGAAGCCATTTCAACCTGAGAGCAAGCAATTCACATTGTATTGTGCAAGATGGAGTGTGTTTAACCGTTCTCACAAATTAAAGCTATTGAAAACGCCTATCTGTAGATCCTTAACTGCAATAGATAAAGGAGACGTCTATTTTCAAGTCAAATATAAACTGGGTAAAGGTTCTGCTTGCTCTGGATTTTACAGAATTGCTCATTCAAGTATATGTGATTTTATATTTTAGGCGGGGGCCCGACGTGGCGTAAACACCGTGGTTTGACCACTTTTGCTTTTATGACAGCTTTCTACACTCTTGGCATTCTCTCAGTCAGCTTCATGAGGTAGCCACTTGGAATGGTTTTCAATCAATTTTAAAGAAATTCTTAAAGAAATATATTTAGATTTTTTTTACCTGATATTAGATGATTTGTCCTTTAGATCTTTCCAGCGTTGATTCATATCATCAAGTTTATGCTGAAGCAATGCGGCTTCCTCTGACGTTCCCAAAGCTTTTACCATCTTCTGCCTGTTTCCATCAATGCTTTTAAAAATGTCATTATGGGCATCAATTTCTGCTTGAATATCCTAAAACACAAAACAGGAAGGACTTACTTGACCTATAGAGTAATAAATTAAATAAGAAATTGAAAAAAATAGTAATATTATATATTGTACTTTGGGAAACATGAGTGAGTAAGCTATACTAGAGGATCACATCTACTTACTAAGTTGACCTAATTATTATATTATTATAATAATATTATTATTATTATTATTATTATTATTATTATTATTATTATTATTATTATTATTACTACTATTATTATTATTTGCAATTTAATAAGAACAAACAAACAATTTCATTGGCAGATATAACCCTCAGTCCTCAATGATCTGATCTGGGAAATGAAACACTATGGATCACCCCGCTTCTACTACAGCACTACAAGTGTGATGAGTTACAATGTATTCTGCAATAGACTTAAAAATTGTGAGAGATGTCAAACAACCAATGGCTTTGGGTGTTATGGGCCACTTGCATGCGGCTCCTGGACTGTTGCCAACTGCTGATATTATTATGCACTAGTTGCACCGGAGCTCTAATAGTGTTACTAAAATTTGGTATCAGAACCAAAACTATGCCAGTGGCAGTTAAAGGGTTTTATAAGTTTAATAACCGATGACTTATCTTTAGGATAGGTCATCAGTTGAAGAATGGAAAGGGTCCGACATCTGCCATTTAGGTTAGTGCTGTGGCCTCTTCATTACTTATCAAGCACACCATACATTTGTATAGCAGTTGTTCATGGTATCACAGCTTGGCTCATTGACTTGAATTGGATTGAGCTGCGAACAGGTCTTGTGACCAACGAACAAGATGTCACATGGCCTGTGAAACTGAAATGGCTTCACACAGCTTATCTCCAGGGGGTAGCCATGTGTTAAACCCCCCACCAATCTTCAGTTGATGACCTATCCTAACGATAGGTCAGTAAAAACTCATTTTCTACAAAGGCATTAATACCCAATGTGGTTGAGCGCCATATTTTGTATCTGTAAGTAGCTTATTACCTATAACGTGCTGGGGACCTCTGCTCTAGAGCATTGTAAGAAGACAGCTTCAAAGCAATAACTTTTTAGCAATCGCGTACATTCCTTCTCGTTACGAAAAGTACCCGTATACCTTAGAAGAACAACAATCATACATGCCAATGAAACCTATGACTGGACAAATAATTGTGCTTATTACTATATGACAGAGATTTCCATATCAGATGTGCTTTCTTTCCTTTGAAGTTAAGCTTGAATTACTCTTCCACCTTAATGTCTACCACCTTTACTAAATACCCATCCCATCAATCTACCACTCTCTAAACAGGCTTTCAAGCAGTCACATTTCAACTTCAAAGCATAGCTCTCATAGCTTTCCATTTCAGCCCTTTATAATGTAAAATACGTTGCAGGAATTCAGTATCTAAGTAGACATAATTGGTGATGTCATATGGAAAGGTTTCCCACCTTCACCGCCGACAGAAAGTCGCAGAAGTATTACAAAGTTTAGAAAGTATGCCATAAAGGAAACATAATGAAATCGCTGTTTCCTGGAACACGTTCACCTTTTATTCTTCAACGATTAATTTCTTTTTCTGAATCTGAGTATTTCCTTTTGTGGAGAATCACGATTTTCAGTGGAAAGGAGAATATTGTTTTTAGTAGAAAGCAGGACTCGGGCTGTTACTGTAAGTGTAAGATATTCTGCTTATTAAAGAGGACCTGTTACCTTTCCTGATATATGGTTTAGCAAAAATTTGTGACAATTCTGCACCATCTTATTTTATAAATGTACATTAGGCAGTACCTCTATTATTCCTTCAAGAAATCTGTGAACAGAATGGCAACTTGTTGTTACCAATTGGGACTTTGTCCCCATACACTATAATACTGTCCAACCAGTGCTGACAGTGTCACACTGTGTAGGAAAATATCCCTTTAAGAAGGGGAATGATAACGCCCTGTTGTCAATTTATTCATAAATTTATAGAACAGTATAATGTAGATTTTTTAAAATTTTTTATATAGATTGTGAGTCCCACATAGGGCTCAGAATCTACATTTTTCCCTATCAGTATGTCTTTGCAGTATGGGAGGAAATCCACACAAACATGGTGAGAACATACAAACTCCTTGCAGATGTGGTACTTGGCAGGATTTGAACCCAAGACTCCAGCGCTGCTCCAACTAGATGTAAACTTAGCCTGAGAAACTATGGTCTGGAATTGTAGCTGAGTTGACAGGTCTTCTTTAAAGGGGTTTTCTGGGAGTCCTGGCACCCAATTCAAGAGCTGACTTGTTGGCCTTCCACATTGGAACCAGCTACACAGTACTGGGTAGAGGCACAGTGCCCTATACTGTGTAGTGGCCATCCATGGTTACTGCAAATATATAATGCTATAACATGGAATGGTCACTACACAGTGGACTGCGCTGTGATTCAGGAACACTGTGTAGTTGGTAGTGGGAATGCAATTCACAACCATCCACAACAATGGCACTAAGCTGTGATACAGGGAAGAGCACATGGACTGTTTAGGGACAAACACAAGCCCTTTTTCCCACTCCCGGGCCATCTCTAACACTTGTGATTCTGGATACATAGTCCAACAAAATCATTCAGCATTTTAATAGAAAAGAAGAAAAGGGTAAATGCAATACAAGCAGACCTCTTGGCTCTGAGGAGCATGTAAAGGAATGGTAAGGAGGGAATTGATAAGTATATACACCAAGCAGGAAGAAATGACTTGTATATATGACTGTACACCTAGCCATAGCTGTACACTGTCTGTATACATTATAACAAAGGTCAATAATAATCACTTAACCAGTAGTATGTAACATAGAATCGTAGAATCCAGAATAGACCTAGCGATGAACAAACATGGCAGTGACATCATGGATATGGATTGGCTTCATCCAAAGCAATTACTTTTTATAGAAAATGAACCGGCCTTAAGTCTTTAATTCACGCTATATATCTTACAAGTCCTCGTATACTATCTCAGAAGGATCCCTACATACTAGAGATAAACATCAAGAGCAGGGTGTGATAAAGCCTCATACCAAACTCATGACACAGCGAGGAAAATGTCAGAATTTTTTGCTTTACTATGAGTTAGAAAAACAGATCCCCATAATGTCCTCATTACTTGTGCAGACAGTAATCCACACAATCCAGCATCAAAGTCTTAGGCGCATCTAATTCTCACAATGACATAATAGGCAATAATTTATCCTGCAAACACAAAAATAGGATCAAGATATTATAAATAACACTACATGTTTCTCCTGCCGGGCCTAATCTGCTCGGTACTGGCACGTATATGAAATTCTTCTACAGAATAGGATATGTTGGGGCAACTTTCATCAGAAGTCTTCATTTTCCCAGCACCGGCAGAAGGTGAACCTCATTTACAAGGAGACGCACCCCTTCTCTTATCAGATGTACTGAATCTAAGGCCGTGAATTTATGCTGGCTGCGCCAAAGTGGCATAAATGATCAATCTGTTGGGGGACAGTGACCCTGCCCTCACCACATCTCCTACCAGCAAAGGCTGAGAAAAGTCTGAAGAACTTGATTTGATCAAAAGTTTTCAACTTTTAAGTTCTTAGTAACTAGAGATGAGTGAACAGTAGAATATTCGAGATTCGATATTTGTTTTGAGTAGAGCCTCAATATTCGACTACTCGATCGAATATAGAATCCCATTATAGTCTATGGGAAAAAATGCTTGTTTCAGGGGAAACCACTATTCGACTAAAGGAGAGTTACCAAGTCCATGAGTAGCAGGAGGAGAGTGTTTAGTAGGAGCGCTGTGCAGTTAAAGAGCACGGACCCCTTTATACTCTATGGGGTCCGTGCGCTTTAACTGCACAGCGCTTGCAGTTGCGCTGATAAAAAGTCAGCTCCCTCGTAACAGCAAGCTGCCAGCTTTCTCAACTAGCAAAGACGAGCCTGCTGCAGAACCAGCGTTGATTTGCTGCAGGTTCGTCCTTGCTAGTCAGGAGAGCTGGCAGCTTGCTGTTACGAGGGAGCTGACTTTTTCTCATAGGAATGAATTGACCAGCGTTGATTGGCCAGTGTACAGCATTCGGCCAATCAACGCTGGTTCTGCCGGCGGCTCGTCTGTGAGGAGGCGGAGTCTAAGATCGGACCACAGCAGTCTCCATTGTGGTACGATTTTAGACTCCGCCTCCTCACAGACGAGCCTCCGACAGGACCAGCGTTGATTGGCTGAATACTGTACACTGGCCAATCAACGCTGGTCAATTCATTCTTATGAGAAGACAACAAAAGGTAGGAGAAGAATAGCCTTCCTTAAGGCTATTCTGATGTGTTAATGAGAAAAAAAAGCGTTTGATAGGATATGATATGATCCGTATGATAGGATCCCTATAAATACATTAACTAACTAACTAGCAGCTGCCTTGTCCTCCTCCCTCCCCTCTCCTTAGACTTCCATGTGAGAAGTGAGGATGTGGGATATGAGTCTAAGTATAAGGAAACGGGAAGAGAACCGCTTAATAAATGGAGAAGGAAACATATTTCTTAAATAAGCTATATTACAAAGTTTCTTATATTCACCTATACTAATATGAAAAGTTATTTTAGAATTGGAGATCTGCTTTAACAACACCAAGGCTTGAAGGGGTTCCAGTTTAATAATTTATGATATGCCAATCAGACCCAATGGGAAAAGTGGTGCTTGTTATTCACTGAATTGTAACCTTATACACTCTTTTCAGCAAAAAATGACAGTATATAGGTGACTCTTATGTGGTGACCAATACAACTACAACCATGCGTTAAAAGGCTCACTATGAGAATAGCAGTATATACCTAAGCACAAGCTCGCCATTCCTATACACTACGACCTTCTATACTATCTACAGACCACTACAGAGATATAACATCACAGTGACCCATATGCGAATATATTCAGTATTACATATACACAGTGTTATAATAATCAGAGGTCCTTGGGTTTCATGTGCAGTACAGTAAACCCAGGAAATTACTCTACAGACAATAATCCAACCTATAAATGAATAGACTGTCCATCCGGTGACCTTAGCCTTAAACATCATGACTTTGTTAAATAGACTTTTACTGTCCCATTTATGGAAATTTGCACACAGGGTTTCTAAATGAGGTTTTAATTGTCCTTTATTGCTGTAAAATGTTTTTCTGCCAGAGCGGAATAACAAAAAAACCACTTTCATATTACTCTGCCAGCACAAAGGGGGTCAGCTAATGGGCATTTAGGATAAATGGAAAGCAGCGCCTATCTATGTATACACAGATTCTTAGTCTAAGATGCCTCAAATGAGATAATGTTCATGAGTCAACTATTTACTGCTGTGTAATTTAAGATTTAGCATAAGAGCTTGGAAGATATTGCATATTTGGCATTGGGTACAGAAAATAAAGTTAAAAAAAAAAAAAACGTGGCAGATTAACTAATCCTGTTTTAGATTTAGAAATCTGCAAACTAGAAAAAGTGCAAACCTAAGCTAGACAGTCAGTGCATGAGATCTATCACAGTGGCCGACTGAAAGATAAATATAGTGCATTTTAAAGGGGTTTTCTAGGCTTATATAAATGGATGGGATAGGTATTCTTAGGAAAGGCCATCAATTATAAGGGACCTTTCACCACCTCCAACTCTTTGCATTCAGTAAGTGCTGCTCTACTGATTCCGGAACAGTTAGCAATCAAGGATAGGCCGACAACTAATACCTATAGAATATACTGAAAGGTAATTTGCGAATTTTTCACTTGTGCTCCCTTTTTATGGGTGGTATTGGTTGGTTTCCCTCAGTGAGCTTAAAGGGAGTCTATCAGCAAGAAAATCAATATTGAACTAATGACAGTACCTTGTAGGGCAGCTACTAGACTTGACAAAGGTGCCTTTCTTATTCTGCATTGCAGCTCCATTTTGATGAAAATCAGTCTTTTATTTGTATGCAAATTAGCTGAAAAGGGCTTTAGGGGCTTCACGCTGTGCTCCGCCCCTAAATGCCACCAAGCTCCTCCCCAACACTTTGTCACTCCATGTCTACAGTTAGGGGAAGTTATGTTTCTGATTGGGACAGTTGTAAAATTTCTGGTTTGGACAACCCCTTAAGTTGCCCGTTGTATGGACACACTTTAGGCATGTCCATCTATTGTCACACAGTTTGTGCAACTGAAGAGTATACTTGCTTGGTTCACAGAAAGGAATATAATGGGTGGTTGGCTGGTTACTCCTTCAATGTGATACAGTCCTGGTATACCAGCCATTTAATGCGAACACTATTCCAATCTACCCATGAACCATAAGCACAATCCATATGATAGATGCTAAAATGTCTAAGAAACAATTGTGAAAAAACTAAAATTGTACCACCTTAAGATTAATACCCTTTTTATGTATTTATAAGAGCAACATATCCCACAGTGCTATACACAGACTGTATTAACATTAGACTCCACTTCCATATATACTAGACTAAGGTTGAGTTCACACGGGGTTTTCTGGTCAGGATTTTGAGGCCGTATCCGTCTCAAAATCCTGACCAAAAAGACTGCTCCCATTGATTTCAGAATGAGCATGAACAAACCGGTCCTGGAAAAAAGAACGGACATGCTCATTCTTCAGGCGGAGTCGCCTAGCGAGTTCTCCTGAAGACACTCCCTCTTCCCGACTAGGCCCATTCAATTGGGCCTAATCCAGAGCGGAGTTCAGTGCACCGGCATCCAGTCGGAGCTACCCGTATTTTGGACTGGAACCTGACCTGTTCCGGACCAAAAAACCCTGTGTGAACTCAGCCTAAGACTAAGGATGGTGGCCTACTAGTACAGTGCTATGTGTTTATGGAGTGTGTCCATAGAACCCAAGGGAGAACGTACAAACTTGCCACCTTATAGATATCGCTCTATATCCTGATAGACAACAATGGTTTCCTTCATGTAACCTAAATATACGTATCCTGATATTTTTATTATTTCTGCAATACCAAACTACCAAGTTTCATCAAGTTTATCACCCAGGAGTCACAGCTTCATGTGTCACCGGAAAAAACGCTCATAAAACTCAGTGACACAACTCACTTTCAACCATCATTACCCTGGAAATCATTATGTTTTATCTTCATCTGTTGAACTGCTTATATAATGACTGCCGCTCTCTACCAATTAAATACTTGTAATTGCTCTACACCAAAAATTAGACAGTCGCGTACATGCCGAATGTTCCATGTCACACATTATGCTCAGCCAAGAACACATCCTAAAGTAATTGTTATCTCTAAAAATATTAATTAAAACCAAACTTACACGTAGAATGTGAAGTGTCATTGGCAGAACTATTACCTAGCATATTTCAGATGTCATTTAATATTCATTTCCTTGGTGTGAAGTCAATCCTGATAAAGCTGTCATTGTATTAAAGTTTATTGCCTGTACACACAAGATTTATCTGCAGTTTTTTTTTTTTTTTTTTTAAGAAATAAGTTTTACACGGCCTACAATGAAAAATAAAGCTAAACTCCTGGGTACATTTGTTCATACATAGTAGGTTAATGTCAGCGGAACCCAAAGATTTTGGAGAGACCGCTCAACCATTTAATGCGCACTGAGCCCTCCCAACTTTCTCTCAATGACAGATGTTGGGGTACAGAAGAATCGGGAAGATTTCAAAATGTCTGATCCTTTTGTTTTTAGGAAGAAAAGCCGTCACAAAAAAGTGACCATCTCATTCTCCCCAATGAGAATACAGCA
This sequence comes from Leptodactylus fuscus, assembly GCF_031893055.1. Lineage (NCBI taxonomy): Eukaryota > Metazoa > Chordata > Amphibia > Anura > Leptodactylidae > Leptodactylus > Leptodactylus fuscus. The sequence goes on from NC_134267.1 coordinate 45,705,777, forward strand.
TTCTTGAATGTGCATGACCCGCCTAAATCCTCAAGCCTGCTAGCAATGACCTATAAGTAGCCTAGTGTAAAGAACCGCCATGCTATATAAAAACAAGGTCCAACCATTTTTTACTGTTCCAACGCATGAAAATGAAGACAGTCTGGATATAGCATTAAGTAAAGGGAGTCTGTCAGCAGTAAATTGGTTATGAATAGAGATGAGCGAACACTGTTCGGATCAGCCAATCCGAACAGCACGCTCCCATAGAAATGAATGGAAGCACCTGGCACGCAGACTTTGCCGGCGGCCGGCCGCTTAACCCCCCCCCGCATCCATTCATTTCTATGGGAGCGTGCTGTGAGCTTGCTGTTCGGACAGTGTTCGCTCATCTCTAGTTATGAACCTATTCCCAGCACTCTGTATAGTGATTCTACAGTTTCCAAATATGCCTGTTATTCAGCTTTGCAGCCCCCTTTTCATGTAAATCACAGTATTATCAAAATGCAAATAAAGGGTTAAGTGCTTTTGCTGGGAATTTAGAGCTGAGTCCAAGGCCCAGGTGAGCTAAGGCCCAGCCCCCCAAAACACTTCCCTTTATTTAGGTATCAATAAAATGGGGCTACAAAGATAAACAACAGAGGCATATTTGGAAACTGTAGAGTCACTTTGACAAGGTTCTGTGATTACGTTTACAACCAATTTACTGCTGATAGACTCCCTTTATGGTATATTTTTGAGTTCACAGCTCCAATGTTGATCTTCATATCACCAAAGTAACATATTCCAACAAAGACTTTGTAGTCTGAACCTGTAGTCATTTTGCCATCCATGCTATCTATCTACAACAACCTATTTTAACTTCCCCTATTAGCACATATGGAGATCATATTGAGAGGTTAATGGCGAGATACTCCAGGCGAAATCTACGACCAGACACAGTTTTCACCAATATACGATTTTTGGCAGCGTTTCAGAAGTTGGGCCTGCAGCAATAAACTGCTTACAGGGCTGGCTTTAATAGTAAAAGGGACAGCGTTCAATGCACTACTGGATAAGAAAGCAGATGAAAGTCATTACAATCATTTTAATATGTCTTAGTTTATGTTCCTTTATTGGCGAGCACGCCAAAATGTATTAGAACAAATCTTCTCATCAATGGCCGGATTTACAAATAGTATACAGATCAACATCTCAGATATTATCGGGGCTGTTATTACATGAATATAGGTTGTTTTATGTGCTTATGACAGTGATTGGAGTACTATAGCATACCCCATGCCAACACAGAGAGGGGGTCTTTCTACATTGGAAAAACCCAACAGCCTAGCAGCACATTGAGACAGCCATCATAGTCAATGCATATTAGTTATTGTAATAACTTTCAAAACGTCTATTTATATGACTGGACAATCCTATAAAGGGTAGACATACACTTTTAGGGTGCATTCACATGGGGTAACGTGCCGCGTGACCTGGCACGTATACACCGTGTGAGATTTGGAGCGCTGTATACGCTCCCATTGATTTCAATGGGAGCCTGGATCGTATACGCCGCGTTATTTTGCGGCCGCAAAATCACGGCCGCAAAATAGCGTGGCGTATACGAGACTAACTCCCATTGAAATCAATGGGAGCGTATACAGCGCTCAAAAATCTCACACGGCGTATACATGCCAGGTCACGCGGCACTTTACTCCGTGTGAATGCACCCTTATAGTGAATAAGTGTTCATTAATAATTATTAATGTGCTTATGGATGAGACCTTAAAACCCAAATACTTCCCCATAAACAGTTCTGACCTAGCTTCATTTTACCAAATTTCAGCAAACGCCTTCTACAGTACTTTGTGTTGAGTTTGTAACAAACCACTCCTGTACGTATTGTCGTATGTAGATAGGAATTGATCAATAGAATAAAGACGGCTCAGGGCATCACAACTTGACACGTAACCTTCTCATTGCACATCAATTATGAGAAGATCTCCAATGTCCAAGCCATTAGTCCATCATTCTTATAATATAGGATTGTTCAAGTGACTCATTTCCAAAGAGACTTTCCTTTTCAAGGGTGAGCATCTGGGTTCCTCATTATAGTCACAGTAAGAGTACTTGAGATGCTCCTTGCAGTGCACATAAGCGTGTCCAAAAACAAAAGTGAATGAACAGATGTTTTTTAGGACATAAAAGAGAATTGTGCCAGTATTGCCTGAAGCAACCCACCCTGGCAATCTTCTTCTGTGTGTGTGTTCGAAGACTTGAAGCTACAGTAGGAATCAAAGGAAGAAAGTTCCATTCATCATGCTATGGCTGGCAGAACATCGAGCCCACCATCGTGTTCAAACGTATTCATTGAAGTTGTTAGACTTTTCCTTTTACAGCGGGTGGTATGTCTAATTCCTTTACCACCAAAGTGCGATCTTTAAGACACCACCTGCAACTTTGACAATTTCACTTTATCGTAACGTTTTCCTACTGACAGATATACCTTAAAAAAGATGAAAGCTTAGAATACAGCTTTCATAAACGTGTTGCTATAGAATATCTACATCTTTGCCTATGGCCATGCACTGTATAGATCCTAAGTTATCAACCTGTGATACACACACACACATATATATATATATATATATATATATATATATCTCAGGAGGTATTCGCCATGTCATTTAGATGGTACCTCTGCTATCCGGTGGGAAGTACTTTTAAGATCACGACGTTGAGGATATGGAGATGTCACTTGTTTGACTTTGGGGAACCAAGTTTAGAAACTGTGAACAAAGGTCAATGTTGAACAACACAAAGGTCTATATTGCGTTACAAAGTACTGTAGGAATTCTAAAATTACTGCCAGACCCAATGACGACACAAACACGGTCTACAGAAAATGTGGGCAGGGCATGATTTTTTTAAGCACGTACCCATTACACTTACTTGTCCTTTCATACATCAACTTCTAGGCATATAAGAGTCCAAAGTGGCCACTAAAAACCGCAGACAGACAAATCTGAGTTAAATGCTCATAAGTTTTCTCACAAATGGGTTACGCTTTATCACATAACTAGCTAAAATGACTAGAAATAAAAACGTCACCTGTATGTACAAATGAAGCAGAAATACTATGTTACTAAAGACCGCGACTATGGAGGAGAATTCTGAGCAGTACTGTAATAACCTACACATAAAACAAGCCAACAGGCGTCTTAAATTACCTTTGTCTGCTGTCAACATACAGACAAAAGGCTGAGGCACCAAGCAGGGGAGCATTGCAGAAACATGAACTTGGGTTTAAGGCTAAAAGGAACAATTAATAAGTGAGTACAAGTATGAATGAGAACAAGGGCACACGTCATAGAAAGCAGAGAGCAACACACCACTCAAAACTACAACGTACAGAGGTACAAGACTCGTACAATACCTTCAACAGCTAATAATCCAAGCCATTGAGAGCAATAAACCTCAACAAACAGGGCGTGAAGAATTATCCAAACACTTTATCATAAGCCTGATATCTACATTCACCTACAGAGGTGGCACATTATATCTTAATATGACAACAGTCAAGATAAAGTTTGCTGGAACCGTTCATTTAATGCGTTAAACTCTACTACATCTGTAGCTAGTGAATATAACTACTATGCACACGTCTATTCATGTATTCCTGTCTGTATGTATTATATGCCATTCGCAAAATTAGAAACACAAGTTCAATAGAAAATTAAAACTAACCAATTGCATTATATATGGAATATAAAAAATATGTTCTCTCAATTCTTAAAGCAATTCTGCAGGAATGAAATGAATATCTATAAATATTCAGTGTCATTTGTGTGTATATACATATATATATATATATATATATATATATATATATATACGTATATACACACTATATATATATATATATATATATATATATATATATATATATATATATATATACATTTCAATTCTATAAATAAGCAATGTGGAACTAAAAAGGAAGGATAATTTGTGATTTCTCTCAATGTACAATCTGCGATACCTTCTCGAATTTCATTAGAAGCTCCTGCAAGCTGAAGTTTATACCAATCATTGTCAGATACATCCCGTGTGGACTACATCTTTCTCCTTCATCCAGTCTCCAAAGTCTTCAGTAACCTTTTAATTCACAATATCACATCCATGCAAATGTTGGGTTTCCATTATACTCTCGAGTCTTCACGTAATGATGTCCTCTCCCTCCACTCCACCAAAAACATCCTAGGGTTGAAGGTCTTTGTGCAGGTAAGCCCAGCCATGTCTGCTTTGTTAACCGGCCTCCATAATAGTACTCCAAGCCCCGGCCTACAACTTTCTCAGTTTTGCTCACCTCGATAATGACCTGCAGGCCTCCAGACCGCTGTCTCCAGGGCTTCAAGTTCAGAGTTTGGTCTCAATTACATAGGCAAAAAAAATCCTAAATTGTTCTTCAGGGTGTGGAGGCTTCCAGAAGGATGGAGAAGAACGAAATGATGCATCCCAAAGGTTGCAAAGTTCATGTGAAGTAGATGAAGTTGACAAAGTGGCTTTAAAACTGTAGAAGCATGCAGGACGTCGGCGAACTACGTAGGAATATCGTGCAGGACCAATGTTGCCATAGTAATGAGAAAGCAAATTGTAGCATCTTATCTCATCTGCGAGGATGCTGAGCTCTAAGAAGACTGCAGCTCCTTCTTCCACATGTTACAACTTGATCTGCAAAGCTGTTCTAGATTAAGATCCCATTCCCATCCCGACTGTATGAAATCTAACTATACTATTGAGGGGAGTTGTTTATTTTCCTTTTTTTCATTCAACATTCTCCTTTTTCAACTACCCCCATAGCAAGTCTACGACTTTGAAACACTCCCACTTCCTGAGGCCTCACTCTCTGCTTAACTTCTGTGCCTCAGGAGAAAACCGTAGTAGAAAGCTAAAATTGCATGCCCATACTCCCCTCCCTCCTGTCTCCCCTTAAAATACAAACAGCACAGGGGCATGGAAGGAAAGGCTCCACTTTCAAGCTGTGTTTAACCCCTGTGCAGTCCCAGATGTCAGCTCCACTCCAGTCTACTGCGGCAAGGGAAGAGATTAACTCTGTAATTGGCAGGTGGGTCAGCAATGTAGAAAATGTCAGGCAGTGCAATGGAAATGCACACAAGGCACTGCCGTATAACATGGATAGGCTAGGGCGGAACTAAAGCACAATTGTAGGTGGTTTAACATAAAAGTCACTGGTACAAAAACGCTACGCTCATAGGATCACTGCCTATATTCCTGACTAGGTAGGTTGGAGAGGTGACATAGAAAGTCTAAAGTTAGGAAATGAATGTGTCAAGTATCCCAGTCTGACTACGGGTCTACCGACACAAACTTACAGCATCATCAATCTTTATGATGTTAGATGTTAGCAGACCTGTGGCCAAGGTTGGCACGCCGCAAGTTTGCATCAGAAGACCCACAGCTTGGTCAGGACAATTGGTTCTAACTTGTAGATTCTTTTTTTTTTTTACTAATATTTTTTTACTGTACTTGACTCTCTGGGGAAAAGGTGTTGCCTTACCATTCAATAAAACAAATGTTGTATATGAGATATTAAAGTAAAGCTAAAACTGAAGCCATTTTGTAGCAGTTTCTTTAGTTTCTTTGCAAAAATACTTTTGCATGTTAAAGTTCAAATATGGAAGACATATCCTCTTTTTGGGTCACACTGTTGGATCGAACCAGTCCCAAGGGCCACTATTTAACTTACAGCAGTATTACCACCTGAACCATATACATATTGGCTGGTTTCACTTCTAGGACTTCCATTTTTAGTTAGTCTAGGGAAGTGATGGCGAACCTATGGCACGCGTGCGGTCGCCCTGATCGCTCACTAACAGGGAATCCGATGCTGAAAGCTGTCAGTGTAGCTCAGTGTAGGCCGAGCGTACAGAGCGACCTACACTGACTACAGAGTGTGACCTCTGAACCAGCGTGGGCGTGATGACGTAAGTCATCAGCGCGCACAGTGAACAGAACAGAGGACACCCGGCAGCTCTTCAGGTAAGTATATTGTGTATGTGTGTACTGTCTGGGGAGGGGGCTACTGTGGACCTTTCATGTTGTGTGGGAGGGGGGCTACTGTGGATCTTTCATGTAATGTGGGAGGGGGCTACTGTGGATCTTTCATGTTATGTGGGAGGGGTCTTCTGTGGATCTTTCATTTTGTGTGGGAGGGGGCTACTGTGGTCCTTTCATGCTGTGTGGGAGGGGGCTACTGTGGACCATTTTATGCTGTGTGGGAGGGGTCTACTGTGGATCTTTCATATTGTGTGGGAGGGGGCTACTGTGGTCCTTTCATGCTGTGTGGGAGGGGGCTACTGTGGACCATTTTATGCTGTGTGGGAGGGGTCTACTGTGGATCTTTCATTTTGTGTGGGAGGGGGCTACTGTGGTCCTTTCATGCTGTGTGGGAGGGGGCTACTGTGGACCATTTTATGCTGTGTGGGAGGGGTCTACTGTGGATCTTTCATGCTGTGTGGGAGGGGGCTACTGTGTAGTATGCAGGTATAATCCTGTGTGGGGGTCACTGCAGGGCAGATTGTACAGTGTGTGTGGGGGCCACTGCGAGGCAGATTGTACTGTGTGTGGGGGGCCACTGTGGGGCAGACTGTACCGTGTTTGGGGGGCCACTGTGGGACAGATTGTACTGTGTGTGGGGGGCCACTGTGGGGCAGATTGTACTGTGTGTGGGGGCCACTGCGGGGCAGATTGTACTGTGTGTGGGGGGCCACTGTGGGGCAGACTGTACCGTGTGGGGGGGGGGGGCCACTGTGGGGCAGATTGTACTGTGTGTGGGGGCCACTGCGGGGCAGAGTGTACTGTGTGTGGGGGCCACTGCGGGGCAGAGTGTACAGTGGGGGGGGGGCACTGTGGGGCAGATTGTACTGTGTGGGGTCCCTTCACTATTTATATCACACAGTATCTGTTTTATAGCAGATGTGACATTAGTACAGGCTGTAATAACATTGCTCGGTCACTATAAAACAGATCCTGCGTGATGTAAGTAGGGAACATTAATTGTTTAAAAGTACCAAATGCAGAGACCTTCACCTTTCAGTACAAGCTCTGTAAAGCCCCATTCACATGACAGTAATTTGTGGGTCTGCAATTGTGGATCCTCAGAGTTTTAAGGTTAAATTGCCGTGTTGGCACTCTGCGATAATTTATTGGGTTTTGGGTTGCAGTTTGGGCTCTCGGTCTCAAAAAGGTTCACAATCACTGGTCTAGGGGGTACTAGAGCCTGTTTCACAGGAGTCAAGAGACAGTATGTAAGGGAATTGCTAGAGCAGCACAATAGACAGTGAAGCCCTTAGCTGAAACTTCCTGCTGTCCGTTCCTGCTTGCTGGTCCTATCCTAAGCAACAAGTGACAACTGGTTGACAAGCCCTTCCTATATAAGTGACAACAGAATGAAGACAAGACAAACAGATGATATGCACAGTCCTGTGATAAGAACTAGCAGCCCTCAGAGTGACACGAATATCCAGATCACATTTGGTACATAGTGCATCAGCTTGGATATTCACAGTAACATAAAGCACCCAAAAATCCAGAAATGAAAATTTAGATTAGATTGAAGTGTAAAATAGCATATGGCTTGGTATTTGCTTTACTGTGAACAGAAATTTAGGAAGCAACTCATTCTAAATGTGGTAAACTTCCCAGGTCTCCAGCATGAAGGGTGTAACAGATGGGCTGATGTGCACAGCAAGCTCATCACATTAATGTTTCCACTTGTATCATTTTATTCCTTTTCACTAAATATATACAGACAAGGTGCATTCCCCATGTGTCCCAGTTTTATCAGGACAACGTGTTTTCCATCAGTAAAAGCAGTGAAATTAAATTTGTCCCAGAAAATAACCTACTTTATATTGCAAGATTTATAATAAACATATTTTTAAATAACGTTTTATTAGTTTTTTTACACATTTTCCTTGTCATTAGCTATATATATATATATATATATATATATATATATATTTATTTTTTTAAAGTAATATGGCATCTAATTTTCATTCTGGCCACTAAGCCGAATAATAGCCTGACACTTGCCAATTATATAGGGGTTTCTTTGCAGCATTGACCTTTTTTACATCATAGTTAATACAGAGAGGAATACAACATGCTGCATGCTGATAGTAAGGGAAGAAAAAACGCAAAGAAAAATGAGCAAAAACGCAATGTGTTGTGTTTTGGGTTTTTTTCTGCTGCATTTTTTAGCTTCAATTCGCTTTGTGGGGCCTTAGCGTAAAATAAGCCACCTTAAAGTTCTATGTATAGCTAAGACAATAAGAGGTCATTTATTAAATGAGCTTCTACAATTATTTTTCATGATTTCAGCCTTTAGGACCACAATGCAATCCTCTGAGCATTATCTGATGACCTGCACAGGCGAGGGGATTTCTAATCTTAATCTACCATCACTGTGTAAAAGAATAGCGATAATGAATGTTTTGACATCCAAATAATGGTGAAGGTTGTTAAACACAATGCCGAAGGACTTGTGTGAAGTGTAATTTCTATGTTCCTGATGGTCACTAGATAAGCATGACAGTAGATAGATCAATACTATTCATATTTTAAGGTTAAGATTTCCAACAAACAACACTAAACCCAAATCCACAGGATGGGCTCCAGCATTCACAAGAATGGAGGGTCCCAAGTCCCTATGTGAATGGAGTGGTAGTGTGCATGTGTAACCATTGCTCCATTCACTTACTTGGGATTGATGGAGCCATCAACTTTCTCCACCAGACCCATAGAAATGAATAGGGTGGTAGTCACACATCTGTTCTACTGCCCTATTCACACAGGGGATTTCTTCATTTCGGTGGGGGTACAAGCATTTAAACCTAGACCCTCACACCCGATCAGACATTTATCCGCAATCTAATTTCTTGATGCCCTTATATTTATGGAGCTACAGTATGTATGTGTACGTGGATGTGTATGTTCTCTAAGGGTCCATTCACACGGAGGAAATGGTGAGGAATTTGGTGTGGAATTTGAGCGTTGAAAAAAAAAAGTCTCCCATTGACTTCAATGGGTTCCTTTATCCGCTAGCAGAAAAAGGAACCCATTGAAGTCAATGGAAGGCTTTTTTTTCAGTGCGGAAATTCCACACCAAATTCCTCACCATTTACCTCCGTGTGAATGGATCCTAAAAGGCCTATCATTGAAGAGGACATGAATGGTCCTTTTTAAGTTTTATTAACATATTTGATTTAAAAAAACAAACAAAAAAAAAGCATTCAAGCACATTTCAGAGCCTTCTTGGAAAACCTCAGCAAGTTTAAATGGGTTGTCCAGGATAAAAAATAAAATAAAAAATAAAAATTAGGCTGGGTAAGGTAAATAACATTAAAAAAACCCAAAAAACGCTCACCTGTCCTCGGTGTCTCCCAGTGTGGTCCTGATCCTGCGGCTCAATGTTTTCTTCTGGTGGAGGTCCCTGCTACATGTGACCTCTGAGGCCAATCAACGGCCTAAGGGTCCATTCACACAGAGTAAACCCGCGCTCATTTTGGCAAAATACATGTGTAAAGAATACACGTGTAAAAATAAGACTCCCATTGACTTCAATGACATTTTACACATGTTTTTTGACGTGCATTTTGACGTGTTTTTTTTACACATGTAAAAAAAAAGTCATTGAAGTCAATGGGAGTCTTATTTTTACATGTGTATTTTGCCAAAATGAGCGTGCGTTTACTCCATGTGAATGGACCCTAAGGGAAGGGACCCGGGACATCAGCCGATGAGGACTTCTGGCACAAGATGACATCAGAGCAGCAGGACCGGGCAGCGCTGGGAGACACCAGAGCACCGGGGACAGGAGAGTATGTATTTATTTGAAGGGGGGTAATTAAAAAAAATTATTTATCGTGGACAACCTCTTTCATTTTACTCCTTTGACACAGTGCATTGTGGCTTAAAGCGAAGCATAAGCAGCACTTTTACTGCTAAAAGACGCCATCCTATTGCTATACAGACTGTGCCGACCTCTTAGCAAACAACATTTGTAAAAAGAAACATAAATTGATATAAACATATAAATGCAACAGGTCAGTCATGCAGGAGATATTTGCTGCAATAGACGGTAATTTTTCCAAGAATAGCTAGCATAGCTAGGAAACTGTCTTCTAGCCCTGTGCCTCAACACAAAAGAGCAATTACATAGCAAATACGCAAGCCATGGATTTACTGTATTAACATACACGACAGCTCAAGTCCTCCTGGCAACAATATCATTTTCTTGTTCCGGTGGAGAATTACTGTATTACAGTGCCTGAAAAATCCTATATCCGATGAAGTAAATCTTAACAAGAAACAGGCCATGCTGTGTAAACGGACCGTCCATTTATATAGGAAACAGAGGACGGTGACAAAGAAATGTTCAAAAGTACACAAGTGATATTTCACGTGCTCATTGCCATTATTTATGGGGGGAAAAGTGTCCGCATATCTATGCCTGAGTACATATTAGCATTATCGTCAGGGATTACGATTAACAGAGCATGTTTTCCCATAACCATTGCTTGGCAATTACCAGTGTGAACCTAGCCTGATCGTCATGGACTGAGGACAGCTAGAAACACGTTATCCTTTTCGATGGCTTTGTACATATAATACCAAATATTTAAATCCAGAGGAAGCGATTGACTACAAGGGGTTGTACAGGATTACAAAAACATTGCTGCTGTCTTCCAAAAACAGTGCTGCACTTGTCAACAGATTGTGTTTCACGTTGCAGAAAATGCAGTTTTAGGGTAAGTTCACACGGAGGAAAGTAGAGCACAATCTGGCACGTATACACGTGCCGGCAGATGATGCGCTCAAAATGCTCCCATTGATTTCAATGGGAGTTAGGAGCGTATACGCCGCGTTATTTTGCGGCCGTTATCTTGAGCGCGTCATCTGCCAGCATGTGTATACGTGCCAGATTGCGCTCCACTTGCCTCCGTGTGAACTTACCCTCATGTTGTAGATTCTGCTGCATTTTTTTTTTTTTTTTTTTGTGTGTGTGTGTGGGGGGGGGGGGGGGGGCTACTAACTGAATCGGAAATATATAGGAAGCTCTTATACTTTTACTTTCTGCTTAATCCACTCCTGGCTTTGGTTCAAAAACTCACAACAAGAAAAGCAGCGTTTCTGCAACATGGGGCTTTAGCCTAATATTGTTTTAGGGTGGCAAGCACATGGACCCCATTATAGTCTACGGGGATCCGTGTGCTTTCACTGCACGCCGCTTGCAAATGCATTCGGTAGTTCGTCTTACATATATAATCTACAACAAAAACTTGTTTAAACTAGGTAGAGTTGTTTCTGTCAAGCAGAATTGTGAATGCAGCTCTAGAATATGATACAGGTCTTAATTAGTAATTAATATAACAAGTTTACCTAAAAAAAATCTTTACACAAGAATGTAATATGCAAATGAAAATGAAAGAAAATTCGAAACCTTTACTACAATATAAAGTAAAACTGGAAATACTTCTACAATTCTCTCTTTGTGTTTAGTACAAACGAACCACTTAACCAGAGAGATTGATAACCCTGAACTTGCTTAAGGGGATAGTCTGTGGTAGTCAACGAACTCCAGGGAATTTCTCCAGTTTGGTCTTGATGATGAAGTCAAGTGCGTAAACAAAAGAATTTCACATCGCTCAAGGGCACAATCTTATAAGATGATGAGGTCGTCTCTTCTTCTCTGAGAGTGCTATGTATATAATCTAGTGACGTATTCCTTCTCTTCAATCTATCCGAAGACCAAAACAGAACATTTTCTTCATTCGCCAAAGGTTGTCCCATCAGGTAGCTCAGAAAAGGCTCAGCCATTGAGTCATTGTATCTCAACTAATATACTCAATAGGCATAAGAAGAAACTAACGCCATCCAACTCATTCTAAGGAGCGCTATTCTTGTAATGGCCATATATACATTCTGATAAAGAGGTTTTCATTCCATGAACTGGGTGAAAACTATAAAAAATGTATGTATGTTTAAAAAAATCTATACTCCCCTACATAATCCTTTACCGTTCCAGTGATCCTTACCAGTCTACAGCAAGTTCATTCAGTGATCATATGATGTACAGTAAAGGGGTTGTGCAGGACTCGAAAACATGGCTGCTTTCTTCTCAGGAAGTGACATCAAGTCCATTGGTCACATGACAATGCCACATCTTCATCCCTTTAAAACTTCCTGAGAAGAAAAAATCAGCCAAGCAGTTTGTATAGAATGCACAAGTTGACAACTATACATCACATATAGAACTTTCATTCCGGTATTGCTCTTCGTAGCCAGATTACTTGTGATGTTCCTTTCCAATGGCTGTCGAAAATGTTTTGCTAATTTTCTTGAAATGACATTTATATTTATTAGACAGCAACATTTCGGTACTCGTGGGTGATTTATGACAAGAGATTCATGAAAAGATGATTAGCCACTTAGCTGTATATTGCAACACAAGCCCATAGACTATGAAGGACATCCAACATAAGGGCAGAATTAAAGCACGCTCATAAATCAATGAAGAGGAGAAAATCTTGTATCACTGATGTTCTCAGTCGCTTTGTCTATGTCTCAAGGAATCATACAGAAATCACCTTGAACTGATCTATATTTCAGTTCCTCAATAAAGCCAACACCGGTCTGGTAACTCTGCACTGCTACAAGAAGGTGAAGGACAAGAGGAAAGAATAAGATATCGTAGACCAGGAACAGGCCAACCATGATTGGCTACAGACACCTTAGTATCTCATAGATAAGGTTTTCATCAACGAGAAACAGAAAACCACGACATACGTCTAGTACGTAATGAAATTAATCTAGATCTTAGACTGAAAAATACCTAAACTCAACTTCCAAATATTTTGTTTCCCCACAATATTCTTATCAAAGTAGACTAGGACAAGACTAGCGATTGAGGCTTTACATGATGGTTGGCGAGTCAAAATGGTCCATGACACAACACATGTATGGGTTTGACTTTAACAGATATATAATACTAGTGGTATGATACTTATGATTGGATTAAGCATGGAATCATATCTGACCACCGCTGGTTAAACAGGTCGCCACTCCATTGGTCACATGGGTTTTTTACCTGGCTGCTGCAATGATGTCTCCATTGGTGTTTTATATATCTCCGAGGACAAGGCTGTAGAGGTCTGGAGGGGTAGATGGGTATTTTATTGCTGTTGCCACATAAAGACAGATTGGCACCAACAGAATGGCAACACTGGAAGTGGCAAATATAGATTAGTTGGTTTGCACTAGGGCCAATTTTTTTGGATCTCAGAAAAATCCCATTATTATAATATTTCTATCGTGGGTTCTCAAAGTTGAATAATAATACCTTTGCTAATGAAGTGTTCTTAATGCCTTCGCTCTGAAGTCATCAATGTCCTCAAGAAACATCTGCATACTGCCAACCTCCATGTGTAGAAGGATATGAGATGACCCGTAGATTCCTACAGCCTGTGGAAAACTTTCTTGGAACCCTTCAGGATACGTGTCAGTGCACTAGGTGTTACTCCATTCCTTACGTAAGTAGCCTGACACGTGACATAATGAGATCAATTTTTCCATGTTTACTGTGAAAATACATTTGCCTGGCACTGACAACTAAATTGTAATGTCTATCAACCCAAATTAGTGAAACGCCTGTACAGGGAAAATCTAGAAAGGCTGGAAATAAACTTGTTTAAGGCAAATTCTAGTTCAGCATATAGTTCTGGCTCAGTGTGCAGACTCCAGGGAGAGGACATTAATATTCATTAGCTGGATGTAGTCTTTGGCTCCGAATGAAGTGCTTAGTGGTGACAGCTAGCCGTGGATTAACACAATGGTTTGCGATGCCTTCACCAAGAAGTTTAACTATGTGAAACACTCTCTCTACACCAGATAATTGAGGTTTATAAACTGAGACATCTCTGAAACACTTCTTTTGATTTGCAGCCAAACTGCAAATTAGTGATGCTCTTAGTAACAAGGAGTCTATCTACAAAAACATGTGTGGCTATACATAGGACTGCGGGTAACCCTAATGGACTACACGTACGTACATTTATGACAAAAAGTGGGTGCACTTTATGAAACTCAGCATGTCAGCTTTCTTGCATTATAAAATGTAGCACACATCAAGTTGCGGATACCTCAGTTATACAGATGTACTTTAACTTTCTCCCAAAAACTGTCATGAGTTATCACTAAAATCTATTGTATATCAGGTCCTGACTGGTGTAAACTTCATATGATACACCAGACCCTCCGTTATCCATCAAAATTCCAAAATGACTAAGAGACCGGAGACTCTTAAGGCTGAAGTCCCACATTGCGGATGCACAGCTTTTTTTGTTGCAGATTTTGCTGCTGTTTTTTTGAGCCAATGTCGGAAGTGGATTGAGCAGAAGGTACAAATATAAGAGCTTCCTATACATTTCCCATTCCTTTTGTACCTATTCTTGGCTTTGGCTCAAAAAAACACCAAAATTTGCAACAAAAAAAGCTGCATTTTTGCAACGTGGGGCCTCAGCCTAAAGGGGCTGTCGAGGGGATAATAAAGTTTGCCAGGCCATTCCGTGCAGTATATACGCTTTACTACTAATATACACCCCAGTTTTCTTTATCCCTGTTTATTACCTTTGCAGGGGGCAATTGAGGAGGCTGATACTCTTGTTCCTCTGTGTCCCCCGAGGCCGCTTCTACTCTGACACTGACTCCCTTCTACTTGGACTACAGGCCCATTCATTAGAGTGAGCTTGGTCATGTAACCGGGAGTTGGAGCACCAGCAGGTGAAGCCTAGGAACGAGAGTCCTGGCCTCCCCAGCTTCCCTCCGTACAGGTAATACATGGCGCTCCCTGGATAACCCCTTTAATAATTTTTGTAAATCTCACACCAGCAGAGGAATTGACTGAGACTGGTGTAGGAATTAATAAATTCCCCATTGTCTATGAAGGGCACTCTCTATATCTGCACTAATAACTTATGTTACTATTAGTGCTAGATCAGTCACAGGACAGAAACCTATGACGTCTATCAGGCCTCACTGACCACAATCGGTGAGTTGGGTTTCCATTACATGGCCTGCACTCCCCTGTAAATAAGGAGTGCAGCACGGTACACTATTTTGTGCAGCATTTTGAACGATTATGCGATGGAGGATACTAATGTAACTTTGATGCAGATGTGAATGTAGTTTAACAAGTTACGTAACATTACAATTATAATGTTAATTTCTAATAAGAAAGAAAACTAGTGAAATCTTTAGAAAACCGTTGGCGCATAGTAAAATAAGTGGCTTTAATTCTTTAAATGCAGCTGCAGGTGTGAATACAATTTCTGTCACATTGGGATTCAGGATACGGGTCTTTTAATTGACAAGTAATACAATACATGGCGACTTCTTAATGCAGTACAGCAGGCGATACGTCTCATGGCATAGAAATGAGAGATTAGGCTCTTCATTCGTTCAATGTGTATACCATAGATCACAGTTTAGAGATGAGCGAGTACTATTCGAAACGGCCGTTTTGAATAGCACGCACCCATAAGAATGAATGGAAGTGGCCGGCATGCCGACTTGGCCAGCCGCTTAACCCCCTGCACGCCAGCTGCGTCCATTCATTACTATGGGTGCGTGCTATTGGAAAAGGGAGTTTTGAATAGTACTCGCTCATCTAGCTCATTGTACCCTTTAGCTGAACATTTCATGTACAGGCCCTCTTATTAAAGTGAACCTCTAGTATAGACAACATTACCCAAAATCTGAAAAGTAAAACAAAAACCGGTATTTTGAAGCCATCACTATGCAATGTTTATGGATGCTAGGACTACAGAATAATGGAGCAATTACCAGTTGGCTATTACCTGAATTTTTGCTTGGGGCTGCATTACAGCGCCCCCTATTGCAGGTGTTTCTCATAACCACTGTCTCACTCATTGTTCCTGTATTGTCCTATGTTGCACTAAATAAGGAAAAATTCCAAGACTGGTGCCAAGACTCCATGTGACAATTAGAAATAGAGTCACTTGATTATGTCTAGCAGAACATGTTACATTATGAAGATTCCCCATGGTCACCTCTGTCGTCCGAACCTTCACGCAACCAATTCTAACTCAGTTGGGTGCCGCCATGCCTTGGCAATTATACATGGCAAGTCCAATGTGATGCTACAGATTTTACCAGCGTTGCCCTCTAAACCAGGTACTGTATTATTGCGGGGATCATTGTATATCATACTAGTAATATTTCTATACATTTTTGGTGCATTTCATCCGGCTTTATGGGTTCACACAGGAAATAAAACAAAATGTTTCCAAAGATTGCTCACAGTTTACGAGAAACTGTAAGTCCTACCTATCCTGGAAGCCCCTGTTCTCATTAGCACTTCACAATTAGTCTGAATGACGGTCTTTTTAACGTGTTTTATGATGCTAATGGTGTCTAAACAGTGGGATATTAATTGATCATGGAGTCTCATACTACAAATCTCGGAAACTGGCATCCCGCTGTTTGCTAATGGTCTTGTAGTCAATGCTTATTATTTAATTAACCTTTACTGTCCTGGAAAAAATACATTCTTTTTTTGTACTGTACTAAAATGGAAGACGTCTTTGGAACAAAGTTAGTAGATATTGATGATCTGCTATAAAAAGTGTTTAAGAAGACCTTTCATGTTCTCTCCAACATGGCATATTATATACAGCTGCAAAGCTGACGGTGAGCTGAATTCAGCGCACTATCAGTTTCACAAGTACCGTATGCGCCCCGGAGCCAGAGATATTGGTGCGGTTACTTTTGGTTATCAGCAATGACGCTGAGTTGCAAGGCCGACCTCTCAGGGCAGTGATATCAGTAGTCGAAACTGATGGCACTGGTATCTCGGTGACCAATGTAAACTGTGAACTGACTGCGTACTGCTGGCTCTGCAGTGGTATATAATATGCCACATCCCAGAGGACATAAAAGGTCCTACAACAATTTTGTATTAGACAGATGCTGTAGTTTTCTACAACTTTAATCAATAAATTGACCCCTTTAAGGATTATTTGTAGGTTGCCTTTATTTAAGGCCATGTTCACATCTGTGTTAGAGACCCCGTTGCACTCTCTGTTAAAAAATGCTGCACTATTTTATCTGGCACAATGATAGCGTCCCAGGCTATCCGTTCATAGATAGATCCTACGCTTCTGTAATTTTGTTTTTCTGCTCCTAGAGCAGCACAACAGGAATATTGAGCACAGATGTGAACACAGCCTTAGCTGTTCAAAATCCAATGATGCTTTAGCAATAGCGCAGGTAAGTGCTTTCTTCCATGTGTCTTTATAGAAGAAGCAGCTGTATGGCATTAGGAATCAATATACTTAATACATATTCACCAGGGAGAAAGGATTCCATAGACATAAATCCCTTTATACACAACAAACGGTACGTGTATAATCTACTAAAAGGGTTCCTTTAACAATAAGTATGAAATTCGCCCAAGTATTAGTGTGTGGGTTTGTCTGAGATATGGTGTACGTAGTACGGATTACAATGTGTGACAAACACTGAAATGATGTAAATATCTTTGCTCTTATCAGGACCATGGCTGACACACTTCAGCTTCAGCTTCTACTGATTCCTAACAAGTCCTGATGGATCCCATTGACCTATAAGGGGTCAATCAGGAGTCTGTTGGACTTCTGCTATTTTAAAGGGGCTCTATCAGCAAAATTATGCTGTATGAGCCCCATATACGCGTGAATAGCCTTTAAAAAGACCATTCAGGCACCAGTACTGTTATTTTAACCCCCCTCCCCCTGTCTTAAAATAGAATCATAAAAACATATAGTAAATTATACTTATCGTGCACCCTGGGCGGTCCTGCACAGTCCGACGTCATCTTCTGGCACGCTTTCCTCTTCTTCCTTCTTCTTCTTTCAGCGACGCCCTCTGGTCCTGGCTCTTCCCCGGCTTCATAGTCCTCTTCTTCCGGCGGGATTGGTTCAAATCCGGCGCATGCGCAGTATCGCTTGCCTCAAGGACGCGAGCGCACTGCATTGAGAAAAATGGTGCACGCGCCGGATTTGAAATAATCCCGCCGGAAGAAGAGGACGATGAAGCCAGGGAAGAGCCAGGACCGGAGGGCCTCGCCAAAAGAAGTAAGAAGAGTAAGGCGTGCCAGAAGATGACGTCGGACTGGTCATCACCGCCCATCGTGCACGATAAGTATAGCTTACATATATGTTTTTATGGTTTTATTTTAAAACGGGGAGGGGGGGGGTGTTAAAATAACATTAGCGGTGCCTGAATAGCCTTTTTAAAGGCTATTCACGCATATGTGGGGCTCATACAGCATAATTTTGCTGACAGAGCCCCTTTAAGACTAAGCAGTTCTTGTTTTCCATAAGCACCAGAATCCCAATGGAATGGGTACCATCACTAATGTGAACAGGGCCAAGATCCCCTTAATAAAACATAATCATACAAGTATGTCCATTGTCCTAGATACACAAGGAGCAAAGATCTGCTTATTACATCACTGGAGGTTGGATTATTCGTTATGTGCCATGACATAGAATGTAAATTGCCTCCAATTTAGAAACAGACTGTGCATGTAATAAGCCATACGTGTCCCAGTAATAATATCTCAGGACATGTAATCTTAAAGAACAACAGCATGTTAGGAACTGACAAGAATCCCTGCAATGACACTAAGTAAAAGGAAATTAAACAATGTGATATGAGAGCAGGTTAAACAAATAATGGGCACATTTTACACGTAGCAGATCATATGACCTGAGATACAGATAGTACAGGCCAAGAGCCAAGACTGGAATCATAGGTCCTTATCTGAATTAAGCAAATAAATAATGAAAGCCGCACGCTACTTGGGCTTTTTTCTGTCTTTCTAAAGAATGATTTAAAGACATTTTGCTCGGTGGAAGTGATGTGGGAATAACTGTTATTCCCTGTAGGAGATAAACATCGAGAGTCGTATAATTAGAATTAATAGCAAAATATGCTTCCAAGCACTCAGAGCCGCTTTCTCGCTCCCAAGAGGAGGAAGGTAGTTAATGGGGTAATATTTTTGACAACCGCAATGGTTGTAATGTTCTGGAATCTCGCCTACGGGGACAATGGTGACCACACATACACATGACTTGTTATAGTGAATATCTAGTCTTACTAATGATCTCAAATTTAGGCATCATATTTATGGTCAGCCATTACTAGTTCAGTCTCTGGGCAACAGTTTTAGAAAGATATATCTGTAATATAGTTTAGAAAGTTAGGATTCACATACTAAGTGAATTAAAAGAATGTTATATACTATATGGTATGGAACAAGATAAGATGGGATAGTGTTGGACAGCGTCAATGTCAAACATGAGCCATTGACAAGACGTTCTGAGCTTGAGGGAAGGAGCATGGAAATCTGGAAAGCGTGCTCTATACTTGTCAAAATGAGACAAGACTGAGACTCTATTGCCGGGGTTCCCATATTCCTGTCGCTAGGTTATACTAATGTTACACGCTGAGAAATTTTTTTGGACAGATTTTTCTATTACATACAGTTTTTATAAGAAATAATTCTAATTTTGCACTAATATATACATTTTTTATCATTAATTATATTATATTGCTTAGGTGTTATGGAATTGTTGCTTAATCAATTCCCAGAGGTAATGGAATTGCTATTAAAGTAATTTCTTAATTTGCAGCAGGTAAATGATAGGACCAGGAGGCAGCAAATAAACAAGTTACCTTTAACCACCAGGCAGGATGGACCTTGTGGCTTGGGACCCAGGTTGCAACACCAGAACAGGGTGCACTGGCAGGATAAGGATAAGACCAGAAACCCTACTGAAGTCAAGTGATTAATATACAAGCCAGGGTCAAAAACCAGGCGTGTAAAGGAATAGCCAAAATGAAAGAAGAGTTCAAAGATAAAACCAAATCAGCAATAGAAGGGGTAGTCAGGAGAGCAAGCCAAAAATCAGTAAACCCGGGAATCAGCTGAAAACAGGGAAAGTACTGGGAGTAAAATCGGAGAACACAGAGTCTAGAAAACTAACACAATCACAGGCCGGTAATAAGGGTTATAGCCAAGTGTATATATCCCGCCTCGGTCCTTGGTTGGATGCTGAAATACTGCCCTGACTGGTTCTGTATTCAAGCAGACCCAAAGTTTAAGTGATAGGCAAGGCAACATGAAAGCTACAACCATCTGGCAAGATGCCATACAGAAAGCTGCACCAGAAGAGAATGACGATTGCTGGGTATATTAATGGATATTTAGATTCCTGACAATAGGCACTGGACCATTACATGTTCTGCAGAAATTTATATAACCCCTTGGTAAGGATACAGAATCTACAGAAGAAAGCTCATGTATAATTAAGATATACAATTTCAATCTATAACTTTATTTTTTAATGGGTTTTTGGGGACTTTTAACACTGATGACCTATCCATTAATACCGATGAGCTATCCTTTCTGGGACTTTAATACTGAAGACCCCCAGCACCCCACCAATTACCGTAATTCAGTGCATTGCTGAACAACAGACCTCACAGTGATGACCTATTACTAGGATCAGTGAGCCATATTAAAGCCCTGGAGAACCCGTTTGGTTAGAAGAGTTGGATCTGCCCGCTCTATTTCTTGCTGCTGGTCTTGTAAAATTACATATTAAGTGAGAACACCGCATTTCTTTTTTAAGAGCGACAAAGTTTTTCGAATTTATCTGTGAGATATTATTTGCAGAATATTTTCAATAACTGACCTTTTCTAGCCAGCGAAACACATAAAAAATACACTGTCCTTTATTTAATAGCTTTCAGTTCTGCTCAGATGAGTTGGATGAAAAGTTCATTGATATAAAGCCAAGTGGTAATATATAATGTATTTTAACATTACCATTTGTTGCAATCCAACACTGATGTCTACGTTCCGACACTAAAAAGAGATTAATAAGCAGAGATCCTATAACTGGAGCCACTCGCCTACGTGATGTCCCTATGGCCTAACAGGGTAACTGAAGATTGGTAGTCCTAATCCTCAAACTATAGAAAATCCAGTAACTGGACTAGTCCCTATCTGTAGATGGGTCTCTTGGGGCAGATATTCTGGTTTGGTTGTAATTAGAGATGAGCGAACAGTAAAATGTTCGAGGTTCGATATTCGTTTCGAGTAGCCCCTCAATATTTGACTACTCGAATCGAATATCGTAACCTATTATAGTCTATGGGGGGAAAATGCTCGTTTCAGGGGTAGGCACCTTTAGAAGTCTCCTACCTTTAGAAGTCTTCTCCTTGCAGCATCCCCGCGGCATCTTCTGGCTCTGAATTCACTCTGCCAGGCATCGGGCCTGGGCAGAGCCGACTGCGCATGCCCGCACTACAAGCGGACATGTGCAGTCGGCTCTGTCCAGGCCCGATGCCTGGCAGAGTGAATGAAGAGCCGGAAGACGCCGCGGGGAAGCTGCACGGAGAAGACTTCTAAAGGTAGGAGAAGAACCAGCATTGATTGACCGACTGCATAGCATTCGGCCAATCAATGCTGGTTCTGCATCAAACTTTTACATTCGAACAGCGAGTAGTACTCGATCGAGTACGAGTATTTCGAATACCGTAGTATTCGATCGAATACCTACTTGATCGAGTACTACTCGCTCATCTCTAGTTGTAATCTTATTGGGCTTCTTGAAAGGCAAGCACTGAGCAGATTTCGGTCAAAGAAAACTTATCTAATGTTCTTTCTCGGCTAGTTGTGTCAGAGAAGGGGCTACATGAAGCAAGGTACCCGAAAAGCTCAAAACTAAGGTGGCAGAAAGTCAGCCCTGTATTCTGTGTCAAATATTCTCATTGAGTGGCTAAGGCTGGATTAGATGGCCCAGCCAGACCTCAAATGATGTCATTTTTCCAGCATGGTCCATAAAAAAACAGATCTTGGCAGATATCATGCAGCCCTCATTCGGTATTCAGGTTTCTAGAATATTCATGTTAAGTAAAGGTAATATGGCTAGATGGAAAGTAATATTTTAGAAGGATTTTATCGTATAATAAGAAACGCTCACGTGTGTGGGTAGAAAAGTTATATTGCGCAAAAGATAAAAAAAAAATATGACACGAGTAGGTCAATTCTACACATAGTCACCACAAATGACTTTATAAAGCATTATAATTTTAATGACACGGTATAAAAAGATATTATAATTCTTCCCGACAAATAAAGAAACAAGATCATAAAAGTATGCTAGAACGCCAAACGTAAATGTCAGAACTGTCACATCAAAGAAATTGCCAAGCACAGTAACTTTATAGCTTGATATTATCATTTAAGTATCACAAAATACACATTTCCATGTCACATAAATTGGTTAAATAAAGCAAATGGTAACATGAATAAGTTACCGCTGCAGCAGTCACCGGTTGGCGCAATGACCACAGTGGTATTCACAGTAGGGTCAGGCTGCAGCAGTCATATGACACAACACATAATTGCCTGACTATGAAGAACAGAGACCGGAAGGGGGAATCAGGCGGAATCCGTCTCAAAACCTGCTGCCAAAAAGAGCTCCCATTGACTTCAATGGGAGCCGCTCACTTATTTTCCCGCTAGCTAGTAGCGACATGCCCTTCTTCCCACAGCATCCGCAGTGCGAGACTCCCTCCCGATTAGGCTCATTCATTCGGACCTAATTTGGAGTGGAAAGCCATGGCGGCATCCCATCGCAGGTAGCCACGCGGCATGTTGACACGTGAAATGCAAATTCCGTTATGTGAGCATACCATTTGGGTATACGAGTAAGTAGGCAATAACACTGTGGTTTTGCTGTGTGCGCTTTGTCATGCACCGTCATTGCCCACTTGGCTGGTATGCCGTAATTTCCATCGACACCACAAGGGCCTATATATTTGGAATAACTGAATGAGTTTGGATAAAGTAAACATCAAAACGCTAATAAATCCAACCAAGGGAAACATCTGCATGGAGTTTGTGTTTTGTTCCTGTATTTGTATGGGTTTTCTCCAGGTGCTCTGATTTCCACTGTTAGGGGCTCAAGACCCCTGAGTTATGTTGTCGTAGTACACCACCCACATGCTAAAAATACACTGATATTGATAAAACAACTGACCCTTGTGGTTGTTGGGGATGAGTGACTTTCTATTGAAAAAGTTCTAGGTGCTTTGGATGGCTTATGAAATATAGAAAGACCTAATCTTTATTCTGGCCATTTTTGGCCGCTGAAATATTTCCTATAGTCTACCTTTTTTAATCATAACTATATTAAGATAACAAGAATATGCAAAACAAAACTATTCGCATTCGCCGGGAGTGCGCTCTCTACTTTAAGTATCCCTGTAGGTTAATTTAGCAGCTTTGCCCTCGCATCCAAATGGTTGTCAACACTGTTTATTGTGGGTGTGAATACAGGACTCCTGTGCATTGGAAATGAGTTTTCTAGTGAACAATAACCCTGAAGGTGGCAGAAATGCAGACATTTTAAATCAAGTTATCTTCATAAGGTAATATAATTTACGCTTGAGGTTTCGCTCTTCGAGTAATGTGGTTGAGGAATGAAAGGCATAATGAAAATTACTTTTCACTCTTAATAGACAAAATGTAAAGAATGAGTTGGTGGGAAAGAAAAAACGGGAGCTACTAAAAATCTAAATGTGAGAATTAATGCAGCGAAGCGAATAATTGAAAAAAAAAAAAAAACGTTCCCCAGTTCATTGTACATTTATTACAATATTAATAAACACATACAACCAGGATGAAACAGCTGAATATGGCATTTCTAATATGGACAGATCTTGGCAGTACAGAGTGAAGAAAACTCTAAAAATATGCCATAACAAATCCCAATGGGCCTTGTGTATGAAAGCAAGCGCAAGGCAAGAACTGGCGGTTATTCTTATGGCAGCCAATCAGATTTCAGCTTTCATATCTCAAACTTGGTCTGAGAATTTCAATAAAGGCCGCTAGGGATAATACCGCCAATTGGGCGCTGCTGTATCAAACATAGGGCCAAATGTCTCTAAGGTATACAGCAGAAAGTAGGGGACTAGGGCTACATAATGTGCTTGTACAGGTTACTTTATTAACTAAATTTATAAAAACTGATAAAATAGGGAGAAATTAATAAATATACCAATCGGTGCTGTAATGTGAGACAAGTGTTTAGCACTATATCTGGCAAGATGTCCCAAATGTTAGACTGGATGTTAGTCTGCTCCTCTGAGTTTTATACAGTGCAGAGACTGAGCGAAGTTGTAGGCTGCAGGGATACTATCATGGAGTCAATCATACACCACTACCATAGACATATTATTATGATAGAAACCATGATAGTACTTAAAGGGGTTTTCCCAGCTCGCCTGTTCACCACCTTGCTGGCTGTGTGATCTGTTCACTTCCTGGTTTTCTTGGTAAATTGGTGGGCGAGGTTTCACTTGCTATCTCACAGACAAAGTCAGCTCTGCTAGCTCTCTTCATTGCAGTACATGTTTGCAGTCAGTAATGAGGGATGGTTGTAAATAAATAAGCACAGTATCACTGGAAGATGCACAATATGAAGCTGATGTAGCAGAGCTGAGTTTGATAGGTGATGAAAATCCCAAATTTACATGCTACAGGACCAAGAGTCAGCTTGCAATAAACTCAATTTTAGGTCTGTGTTACATACAGAGATAACAGACTCCCTGTCTCAGCCCTTATCAGCAAAAATCAAACCGGATATCTGTAAGAGGGAGATAAACGGCTCAGAAATACAAGCTGCTCCGAGCACTCAGCTCCCCCCTCCCTCCTGAGAACAGGGAGCTACGTCACTTGTCCTGGGCAAAGAGATAAGACCATCCCCAGGTCCGTGGTTATGGAAACACAGTGTAAACAATGAAGTGAATAATCTTAGATAGCAGCCAAGCAAAGCAGTTTTGCTGAAGCAATGTATTTAGGAAAAGTCTTAAATCCACATAAGCTAGCAGTATAGATAGGATCCTTGAGATGGGACAACCCCTTTAAGGGTTAAATAGCATTGAAGGAGAAAATCTCAACATCATGCACTACCCCCCCCCCCCCCCCCATGTCCTGCATTCAGTATAACACGATGGCTCGGAGTATTCCTTTATTAAATGACCTTAGTAATTCACTGAACAGTTACTACTATGTAGATAGTGTGCATGCAAACATTGAAGAGGAGACAACACCCAAATGAGACGTAGCTCCTCATAGAATTAATCTGATATTGTTTATCTATAATTATTTATTAATTATTTTGCTTACTTGTATAGCACCATCATTTTCTGTAGCGCTTTACAGACATTGTCGGTGACTGTTCCATATACTGTAGGGCTCTCAATTTAAATTCCCTATCAGTCTGTCTTTACTTATCATTAGGATAACTGTAGGTCATCAATATCCTGATCCCGGGGGGAAAAAACTAAGATTTCCTGTTCGATTGTGAGAATTCACCTATTTCCATAATGGCTATGCCCAAATATACGGCACAAACATAGCCGACATAACCATCCCATTACATGTACAGCTGAGCCACAAAGTAACAATACTGAGCTTTGCCACTCTGAGACATTGGAATTGTGGGTTTTATTACAACCGCTTTACACTGATGGGATGGCTTCTGTTTCACATGCGTTATGACACACGGCTCATCTGCTGTGACATATTTTGTAACTAATATAACAGGTCCTGATGGATCCGATTTATTAGCTGGTCTGTCAGGTTTCTATTTTTTCAATAGACAAAAAAATACAGCAAACTGCACAATTCTGGGCATCAGAACAAAACTGAAAATTGGTGGAAAACCCCCCAGAAATGTCAACCTACTCTTAATACCACATATGGCAACAGTCCCAATTTTGATGGGACAATCCTGGGAATTGGGGAAACAAAACGGTTGGTTTAATGGGTATTGTCCGAGGGGCGGGCCTTGATTTTGGTTATTTCGATGTTGGCATATATAAAATAGGTAATAATAATAACACTAATATACTGTAAATAATTACATTGGAAGTAATGAATAAGCAGCACCACTTCCTATCATTTATAATGCGAAGATCCTCTCAATATGTAAAAGTCTCCTGCCAAACACAAAATCTAACTTACTACAATGAATTCTATTTTTATTGCTGGCAGGAACCCCAGAACTCAAGAGCGGAGCTTCGAATTTGTGGTGTCATTAAAGAATTTGTTCAACTCCTTGTGTGGTTATTAATGATCTCCATATCTGTGGGATCTGCTCTGTGTAAGGAAACAGATGCTTTTAGTGGAAGATTATTTATTGGGTGTCCCATGGGATCACTTCTACTGATAGATTTTTTTCCCCAGTGTAAGTTACACCAGACAGCTCGATGCTAATAGTCCACAAAATAAATCTGTTTCTTACGTTTAACCAGTTGAGGTCTGAGCACGCCTGGTCGGAGCAGAGGACTATGACTTTGGGGCGATATTACAAGTGTTCTTGGACTAAGCCCAGCAATTGTTTAATAACACAAGTCGCAGGTGGCCACTAGGAAATCTACTTTCTGCTGTGATTGTACTGGGATGGAAACCTCGACCAAACAGCCAAGAACACAATTATCAGAGGGGAAGGGGAGACGAAAAAAAAAAGTTTACAAGTTCCATTACACCATCAATTCTGAGTTTGCATCTGGCATGATGTATATCATTTACTATGTAACCTTGGGTGTAAAACTGAATTTTTACTTAAGATTTTCCCTATTACCTAAGGGTTTTAAAAGAAAATAATTTTTTGTTTTAATTTTTAGACTATAATTGAAATGACACATGTATACAATAGGCGGAGTATATAATAAAAACTGGTTTGGTCTTGACTTCTGCACATAAAAAATCTTGCTAAGCCACGCCGTGCAATGGGTTAACCTCTATTTACTCAGCAGTGGATAACCTAAGGATGGTGCTGCAAGTCTTAAACCCACAGAAATAATTGACAAAAATCCACAGCACAAGCCGCAGGTCAGACGCTTTTTTACTGCAACCTTTGCAATACAAAGACTGAAATCTGTGAAGAATTTTATAGGTAATTCAAAGCAAAAAAAAAAAATCTACAAGATTTTATACACTGTGTGGCCATAACTGGAAGAGATTTACTCAAAAAACAAACAAACAAACAAAAAACTTATCCAGAGGAGATGATTTAGACATGGAATCATACCTTTATGGCTGTTAAAAGGGAAATGATTGCAGACAAAAATTAACTTTTACCACATATGCAAATTAGCTGACCCAAGCAAGTACCCATGGGGGAACCTGATTCAAGCAAGTGCCCATGGAGGAACCTGATTCAAGCAAGTTACCATGGGGGAACCTGATCCAAGCAAGTGCCCAGGGGGGAACCTGATCTAAGCAAGTGCCCAAGCGTAGTCCTGATCCAAGCAAGTGCCCACAGGTGGTTCTGATCCAAGCAAGTGCCCATGGAGGAACCTGATTCAAGCAAATTACCATGGGGCAACCTGATCTAAGCAAGTGCCCAGGGGGGAACTTGATCTAAGCAAGTGCCCAAGCGCGGTCCTGATCTAAGCAAGTGCCCACAGGCGGTCCTGATCCAAGCAAGTGCCCACAGGCAGTCCTGATCCAAGCAAGTGCCCACAGGCAGTCCTGATCCAAGCAAGTGCCCACAGGCGGTCCTGATCCAAGCAAGTACCCAGGGGGTGGTCCTGATCCAAGCAAGTGCTCAGGCTCTTCTCAGTAAGCACTGCCCCATGTCTTCCCCTTGGTGCTGATTGCCGGAAGGTATGATGTCAAAGCTCTTGCTTTGCAAAGGACCACCCACTGGGCACTTGAAAGTGCATATAATATAAAAAATGATTCTCAGCAATTAAACATCTATTAACAGCGACAACATTTCTACCTCTGCTTACCTTGGTGCGGTTATTGGTCACAGGCAGAAAGTATCTGACAGATTCCCTTTAAAGTAATTTTGTTCCTATAAACTATAGTAACTACTAATATTGTAAAGCAAAATGTACCTATAATACGGAACTGATTTTTATGCAAATTGCAGAGTAAAGAAAAATAATATTCAATATATTTGCAGTGAAAACAATCCTTATCCCTTTACCCATGTGTTTTTCAATGGGCAGGGTCAAACTATTCCAATGCTGACAATTACAGATAACCGTCATGTAAAAGGCAGTGTTTATTATCACAGCGGAAAAGGTAGAAAATGAGGATTTATCTGGAAAGGTTATCCTGCTCATAGTTTGTTTTCGGAAAATAATGTAGATTTACAATAATAAACATTGTTCTAGAGAATGAATAGATACATTAAATCTTACAAACATGTTTTTATGGCAGTTAGGACTAAAATGATGGATAATAAAGCAATAATTGATGCATTTATCTTCCCCACTCACAACAGAGATTCTACTGCCAAATAACCTGAAACTGAATAATGTAGAAAGGATGTTTTGTTGCGAATCTGAATGACGTAGGAATCTAGTGGTAATGAACAAAAAGAAGCAAGTAATGCTTTGTACGGCTGGCATTTGGTGGACAATGGGTCCCCGCACTTCATCTACCAGGAATTGTAGTAGAACATGTTTGGCTCAATATTAGTTTTTTCTTAGAAAATCTCTGGTCCTGCAGCAAATCAACTAACCTTTATCAAGAGAGTTTAACCCCATTCTTCACTTTTCTTTGCCTGCCATATACAGATGTATCCTTGCTGCTGGAGCGACAATAAGCTTTAAAAAAAAACATGATTTCGCCATACTGTGTCACACAATGATATGCTATGTGTGTCCACGCCTAGCCATCCAATGCTTGTGATGTGACTTGTGGCCTGTCATACTTGCATGTTGTCATACAAATGCATATTTTTTATGGTTTTGTATAGATAATTTTAGAGTCCGTAAGAATGAAAAAAGACATACGTGCATCCAGCTCAACCTATTATACTGCAATGATGATCCAGAAGAGGACATAAAAAACCCATGAGGCAGAAGACTATTTTATCCAATGTGGGGTAAAATAACTTCCCAATTAAAATTTGGTAACTGGAAAAAAATACCTTGATCAAAGATTAATCACCAGAAATCCAACAGCTATAACTTGTGATATTGTTACTTTCAAGAAAGCAATCCAGGCCATTCTTGAAAGCAATCCAGGCCATTCTTGAAAAGAATCCAGGCCATTCTTGAAAAGAATCCAGGCCATTCTTGAACTCATTTAGAGAATCCCCCATGATAACTTCCCTTGGCAAGGAGTACCATAGTTATGATGACAAATGACAATGACTAACACTTGTAAGGGGATAATCATACACATTAGGGAGAGTGTGTGCTTACATAGGCAGTATGGAGATTTACAAGTCATTCCTTCTCCACTAGGGATTCTGGGTAAAAAATTATGCAAATCTATTCTCCAGGATGTAATTAGGAGAACAGTGCCTCTATATGCTGCCTTCTAGGGACAGACCCCTTAACATCATGCATGACTCAGTTAAAAAGCCTACTGACATGATGCAGAGTTTATTGCCAAATTAGTATTTCTATTCCAAAAGGAACAGATTCCCAGCTATGGACAGCGCTGTTTCGGTCTTTTGGACCTCCTCAGCATAGCGCAGGGATACTGATTAAGGGGGCTGTCCCTAGAGGGCAGCATATAGAGGCACTGTTCTCCTAATTACATATAGCTCTGGTCCTTGTATAGTGGCTGGGTGCTGGTACTGCAGTTCAGCTTCCATTGACTTCAATGAGAGCTGAGATGCAGTTATGGCACACAGCCACTAAATAGGGCAAGGAGCCAGTTGGCCATAAATGAAAAATTCCTGGACAACCTCTTTAAGATTACTGTCAACTAAAATTGCTAAGTCCTTTTCCAAGCCATTACCTAGTGCTTATCCCATTCTTGGCGTGTGTTTCATCTTCCAAATTGTACCGTAATCTTATATTATCCGTATTACGTCTTATTTGCGACATGTGTGCCCAAACATCTAACTAATCCAGATCCATTTGTAACATTATATTGTTGTGTTTAGTTTAATCACTTTACATATTGTGAGAGAGTGAAGGGTGTGGTCTGGGAAGACAGGTACATTCCAGCCAGGCACCTAAAGGGTGTATGGTAAAGATTCACACAAGGGAGGTCAGCTGACTAATCAGGGCCTGATATAGTCTGTATGTGAGGACTAGGAGTTTGCCACCACACTGACAGAGCTGACCTGTTCAGACCAAACATACAAAGCAGGTACTGTGCCACCCGTTGTTGCCAAGGTGAGAGTCTGGTAGCCAGGCTTCTGCATAGACAGGGAAAAGTTTGAGTTTAGTTTAGTTCTCAGCCGAGAAGGGTTTTGTTTTGTTTATTTGTGCCTTTGCAAAGGCAATTAATGCACTGCAAGTAAATAAAGCCTGAAGTTGTGTGCAACGCAGTGTCTGTTTCCTGCACTCTCCCGAGCATCTACATGAGCGGTTCCCCACAATATATAATCTGTAAGATTCTAAATAATCTACATGGTAATTCTCATAAATGTCTGCTATTATTATTCAAAATAATGCTTATGAATATTCATGAGGAGCTTATCTATGTGCTTTTTTCCTGATTGGTCTGCCATGTGATCTCACATTAACCACTGTACAACAGGGGAAATCATTGGTTAAAACAGTTTCTTAGTAACCCTACAAGCTCCACCCCAAGGACTCACGTTCATGCCCCTTTAACTAATTTGCCCTCATTATAAAATTTCCAGAAAAACACAAAACAGGACAGTAACAATGAAAGGAATACAATGTAATAGAGAACGAAAAAGAGATGTATTAGTGACTCAATGAAACGTTATCCAGCCCATATCATTCAGGGACACATCAAATCTCTGACGTTATACTAACTTCAAGTAAATATAGCTGCAATATTTGGCAAGACAGTTCAGTTTTCAAAACCACGGCATGAAATAAATTATTTTATACAAGGTTGCCAAAGTAAAGCGCGTTGTAAAAAAAAAAATCTAAACAGCGCATTGTGGAGGCCTGAAGGCAGCAGGAACGGCAGAGACTTTAACTTGTTCTGTCAGCATGCCATCATTCCAATTAGATTATAAGATCTTAGCAGTAAACTTTTCTGACAGAGTAATCATTAGCGCTCCATTTGTGGTAAGGAAGATTACTGCTAAAGTGGGAATAGACGCGGTATTCTATTTGTTCAGTAGAGACCGTATCATATAGCACCTAAGACATATATACTAGAAGTAGGTGTGGACTGTACTTACAACCTTTGGTTAATCTTGAGACTGTGGCCATATGTACAGTATTCAGGGCAAACTTTTCAATAGAGATCACATTTGACTGCCACAGTCTCACTGGATGAAAGGAGGAAGTGGATTACCCAAACCACCAAACTCCAATACAGGTTATAATCCCTCAAAATGCAGATGAAATCACTAACTCAAGGCATTCCTATGGGTTGTAGTCCTACCATGGAGGTTAACAGAAGGAAATCCAACCAATGGAGTCTAACAAAAAGTAATCCCAAACACTGGAAGCTAACAAAAAGAGAGTAAATCCGAACAATGGCGGCCTACAAAAGAAAAGTAAAACCAACCAATGGGGGTTAATAAAAATAAAACCCAACCAATGGAGGCTAACAAAAGGAGAGTAAATCCAAACAATGGCGGCCAGCAAAAGTAAAACCAACCAATTTACTAACAGGAGTGACAAAGAAGAGACCTATTAATGGAGTTACTTAACAATAAACCCTTATAAAAGTACACATGGCTGTGCCGAAAATGTCAGCTGATGCGTAGACAGCCTGGAAATATCAGTACAGTATCGAAATGTGAGACAGGAGAAAAGATGGCAGAAGTAAAGCCAAGTTAAAGCAGAGCAAATTTAACAGTAAGGGAGCATTCACACTTGCGCCCATGTCCGCCTGCCGCGTTTCCGTCCTATTCACCGGGGAAACTGGATAGGGGATGGCTTCCCGGTGGTCAGTTTTAAAACCCATTCATTTAAATTAGTTTTTAAAGCAAACCGCCGGTGTCCGTATGCATCCTTTCCACGGGGAAACCGTTTTTTTCTGGATGGACACAAAGTCCTGCATGTCTGACTTTATGTCCATGCAAAAAAAACGATTTCACCACGGAGAGGCTGCATATGGACACCGGCGGTTTGCTTTAGAAACCCCTTCAAATGAATGGCTTTAAAAATGACTGCTGGGAAGCCATCCCCTATCCAGTTTCCCCAGGAAATAGGACAGAGACCTGACGGATGGACCTGGGAGCACTGTAAAACTCTCTGTTGTAAGTAAAGAAAGAACCATAAAGGGGTTTGCTGTGCACTTCCCCTTAAAGGGACTATTCACATGTGACACAGCAGAGGCCCAGTTGCGTAGAGAGGGACACAATGTTAGATAAAGCAGATGGAATCCCGATATTGGAGCTGTTGTCAGGAAAAAGTCTTTTCCTAAACCCGGCCTCAAAGTTGACACTGCTTACTATTTCTAAAGAACAGCGTATTTAAAGAGAGCCTGTGATACTGAATGGAGAAGGAGGAGCTGAGAAGAATGATATAAACTTTATGGGGAAAAGGCAGCAACCTCCAGAGTCGGCCCATTCATTTGAGCCTACTCCTCGCGTCACTCTCGGTGCCAAAATCCGCCCTTCTGCTCCCCATGTGAACGGGGCCTTAGGAGTAAATGTCTAGGCCAAGCAGTCATATACTTTTATGGCTACCAATGGGCAGGCAGTATCTACCACATGTAGAATTTACCGTAACAGAATATTTATTTATAATATTTATTAATTTCTTTTCTGAAAATGCAAACGTCTAAGATGCTTCAAGGACCCTGCAAATTCATTGCTCTCATATATTTGCCTATATACGTCCAAGCATTTTACAGCTATTGAAAATCAGCTTGTCATGCTCTTTGACCTAGGCAATAACAAGGCTGTCAGATCGACAGGACAATAAACAGGACAATGATCCAGATATATTAGGTTGAAATATAACTTGAACTTCAGGTCCAAGGCTTGGTACATGAACTGGAAGACTATATTTCATCTTGTATATTGGAAGATTCAATTGAGAATTTAACCAGAGGAGGGCATGTTTGTAGACTAGAAAAAAAACAACTTATGTTTTATGGAGGAAGAGTGGAGAAAAAGGTGACTATTCCTCCTTTAGGAGGTCAAGTCAAGGGGGTGCACCACTAAATTGAGGAACCCAAATAATACTTTCTCGTATTAGACAAAATGTTCAATTCATCTTAATATTAATATACAATTAACACCATGCACATAGCAGTAGTTTTGTTCTCTTTGCTGTCTTTTTAATGATAGCAAAGTGACCCATTCTTTTCTTGGGCCCCATGAAAGTTTTCATGGGTGAGCTTGGATGCAAAACAGGTCCTATTTCAGAGTGTTTAGAGGTCTAAGCTAATTCATTGAAGTGTATTGATCCATTGAGAAGATGGGTGTCCATGTGACATCTGTTTTCTATTTTTTTTTTTTTTTACCAGACCTGTACAGGGTACATGGTTGTGTGCATGTAATCTTACAACATCCATTAGGCAAGGTAATAGGACCAACCCAGCCAACATAAGATGCTGCATAACTACCAGCTCATAGCAGTTGCATGTACATCCACGACTCTACTTCTGTAACTACTACATTGTGAAAAATGTAGCCAACCATTTTGCTTTTGAGATCTCCTGCTAGGAGAAAGAGACCAGCATGGACTGAGAAGCAGCAGAATAGGAATAGTGGGGTGTTGGTTAGGTGGGTATTACATCTTATTATTTTATTAATAGTTAGCACTGTTACCTTGCAGCACAGGAGTCCTGAGTATGAGTCCAGACATGGACAACATCTGCATAGAGTTTGTATGTTCTCCCTGGGCTTGCGTGGGTTTTCTTTGGCTGCTCCATACACCCCTACACTCTAAAGACATACTGATAAGGAATGTGAGACCTGCTTGAGACACTGACTGGTAACAATGTCTGTAAAGTGCCATAGAATATGTTAGTGCTATACAAGTAAAAGAAATAAACTGTAAGCCTTTTTATTTTTTTTTTGGTAGGACAATCCCTTTAATTTTCAGGCCAAGATAAATGAAGCGATCTGGGTTCAAGACTTTACGCCTTTGCTCCATATGTTCAGAGTGAATATCTGATCCCGTCACAATCATTTCTTTACTTTTTGCTATGTGTCCTTTGCAATCTAAACCAAGCCGCCATGCTCTAGTTCCGTTTATTGATGTAATGGTCACGTGTTTACTTAGGAATATAATCATGCCGTGCCTTTCATTTCTTATGAGAATGCTATAACAGTTTATTTGCCAATAAATTAACAAAGTAAAGATAAGCCAGAACTATACATGCATGCCCTAGCATAGAAAAGAGCTCTATAAAATGCTCCATTAGTGGGAAGTGCTTGGAAATTTACTTTAGGATGAAGTGAATTCATTTCACTTGCATATATGAAACATTAAAGCCAATGAGTATGTTTATTAAGGAAACAGAATACTTGCTGAATATACAATGTGTACAAGATCAAGATACTTAAGAGCTTGACTGTGTATATAACAATCGTAAAGAAGATGCTGTTGAAGAAAATGTTTAAATGCTATACCGGGTACAAATACAAGATAATAAAGAGTACTGAAGGCATCTGAACTTGAACACGAAATCTAATACCTCCGCCTAGGATCGTGGGATGGTTAGACTGCTCCAAGCTGCTTTCTCTACTCCTTGAGGTCAACAAAGACTCAATCTACAGCAAGCTTAAAGGGATCCTATTACTCAGACATGATTTTTTCTAAGTACCACGTCGGAATAGCCTTAAGAAAGGCTATTCTCCTACCTTTCGTCATCTTCTCCATGCCACCGTTCGTCTACAATCCTGGATCTTGTGTTCGTCCCAATGCTGCGAGAGAACTCTCTCCAGTGCTGCTGAAGAAGAGGAGGCGGCGCTGGAGAGAGTTCTCTCGCAGCATTGGAGACGCCCCCAGTGCTGTCTGAGTGCTGGGGCCCGCCCCCAGTGCTGCGAGAGAGCTCATTAGCATACCGACAAGAACCGGGATTGTAGGCGAACAGCGGCGCGGAGAAGACGACAAAAGGTAGTAGACAAATAGCCTTTCTTAAGGCTATTCTGACGCAGTACTTAGAAAAAATCATGTCTAAGTGATAAGCTCGTCCGGGTGGAAGTTCTCACTGCACGTGACCGCAGAGACCAATCAGCAGCCTCAACAGCTTAAGGAAAGAACCTGTAATGCCACAGTTTATGTATACGAGTCAATTTGTGTCCTTTCCTTAGGTCACTTAGGAATTTGGCATTGATTCTTCGCTTTTTTGCCATTCATTTCAATGGGATTCACGTGGAAAATGGAACCCATTGAAGTCAAGTGAAGATTCTGATGCAAATTCCGCGCCAAAATCAGCACCAAATTCCTACGTGTGATTGGACCCTTATTGGTCTCAGCAGTCACATGTGGACAGCAACTTGGGACATCAGGGATAGGTGAGTGGGTTTTTTTGTTTGTGTTTTTTTCACCTTCTCCTGGACAACCCCTTTAACTTTGCAATTTCCTCTGTGTAAAAGGCCCCTTCAACTCTATCTGGATTCTGTCCATGAACATGTTAATCTGCATTAATATATTTGTTCCATTATGTGATACAAAAACCATTAATAACCACCAAGAATCCTATAAACGGTTACATAGATCCTCTAACAGAAGCGTATGGCTTACTTCGGCTCATAGGATTTTTTACCGTCTACTAAATAAAAGTAAATCCTGTGATAAATGTTTTAGCATCTCAAGGTATTAAGGTTTCTTTTGGCCCTTTGCTTCTTCATGAATAAAATTCCCTGGCAGAACATATTACCATCTTTCATTTTGTGTTTGTCAACAAATACTTCTTTATCTTGGACAGGGAATCGAGGTATGAAAGTCATATTTCAGACATTTCCACCCTAAGTAGCGATGAAGGAAATAGGTTTTCTTTCTGTCAAGACCATTTAGGAGGAAACGTGGGAAGCAAAACCAATTGTTTGAAAACAAAGAAAAAATAAATGTATTGACCACAATGGCTCAATGAAGATGTCAATGTGAGGTCAGAGAAACACTTGTATAGGTTATCAACTTTCTGTGCAGCTTGATATCATTTGGATAGGATTGATTGTCTTCATCGCTGATGAGTTACGAGACACTGCTGGCTCACCATAAAAACTATATACCGAACCGCAGCAGGACATTTATCAATCTCAGTGTTAGAAGGTTCTCCAGACAACACCAAGGATACGTGGGCATGTATGGTATCTGAAGATGTGCTGAAGAGTTAAAGGTGTTGTCTTATAATTAAAACTTATAGTTGCATATTCTTGTTTTCATGCTCGGTTTAGGCGAATACGTATGTCAAACACTATGGAAACAATTTCCAGTAATATCTAAATATCTCAATTATTGGATTTACTCTAAAATGATGCCTTATGCACAATCAAGTAGAAATGTGCACGTGCCATGCTGAGAACAGATGACGTCTTCTCCTTCTCCATAGGTTGCTGACCCTCCAGATTATTCTGAACTACTGCTGCCGACATTATACATGAAAACAAATTGTATGACAGCAATGTACTAAGTGGTGGAACAATGTAAAAACTGCAATCATGGTCCAATACGGTACAGAAGGGAAAGGTTGTCCTGGGGCAGTCACATGAATGCATAGGACATAACTTTTATATCATTCAACTACATTTTTTGCATTATTTATGGGCTTGAAAATAGAATCAGGAGTATAACTTGAGGGAGTGTAAAGGGTGTGGTCACATCTGGGACCAGGAGTCGTAAGGGACCCAGAATATGTCTCTTCTTCCCAAAACTTCAGTATCATTTATTTCTCTGTGCGGAGTACTCTACACCTAGCACAGTATTGGTTGTACAGCCTGACTGCGGTTGGGAGGAAGGAAAGATCTCCGATAGCGCTCCTTCTCACACTTGGGGCAGCACCGCACCTCCCATGAGGCGACCTGAAGCGACCGCTTCAGGCGGCGCTATGCCAGGGCCTTGGGAGGGCGGCATTTTTGCTGACCTAAGCCAGTCCAGGACAAGCTGTCCTGGACTGGCTTAGTGTCACCGTGTCTGCAGCCCGACACGGGAAGCGAGTGGTGTATTGGGGCGGCCCTGCTGGACGCAGCGCTGCTCCAGCGGCCACCCCTCACACTCAGGCAGAGAGCAGGTCCTCTCCCTGCCTGCGAACGCCACTCGCTCCGCCATACCCCCTTTCCGCTCGACCCCGCCCCCTTCCGCTCGGCCCGCTCCCTTCTTGCGACCCCGACCCCTCAGCTCCGCCCCTCCTCCGGGGGGTGGGGGCGGCTTTCTGACGCTGCTTCAGGTGGCAGAAAGCCCAGGTTCACCCCTGACTTGGGGTGAAGCAGTCGGTCACTGACAGTACTGCCCAGTGCTATCACGGTCTCATACATGAGATGGGAGTTGTTCTCCCGCATGGAGCTCACCACGCCCAGTATCCTTTTGTCACCCACCACCTGTACTGGGTCTGGGGGGCTCCCCAGGACAGAGCTGGCTCTTCTAACCAGTCTGTCAAGTCTATTTCTATCCCTAAATCTGCCCCTATCTGTGCCCATATGGAACAGTCAAGTAACTGAGACGTAATGAGTACAGTAAAGTATTAAAATGGGAAAGGAGTTAGTTCTTCCATTGCAGATTTGTACCATAAATCAGTCGGCCCTGTTGCATTCTTCCCAGTCTGTAAGTTACTTTGTGTGAGCCATGTGTCACCTACCACTTAACAAAATATGACTTGTAAGCGTCGGCTTTCCAGAAATCGTTCAGAGGGATAATCGATTGGCTGCTCACTGCTGACTGTCCTTCAGAGGCCTCCTAAAGCAATGCAGCAATAAACCTGCAAGCTGCCTTTCTGAACCTCAAAGAATGTTTTTCGGAGCGCATTTAGATTAGAATTCAGCAGGTTACAGACATCCTGAAATGTTATCCTTACCTATGCCAGCTTTCATTCTTATACAGATATCACAGCGCTGATAGCAAAGTCGCAATCAAATAGTAATACATAGGACTGCAGGATCTGCCTTGCCCGGGAAGATAGACCGAAATAAAATTCTACCATCTATTATGTTCCCGTCACTTTTCTTGTGTGTTACAGGACGCTGAGCGCTGGCCATTCTGACTCGCCCTCCTACCTCTGGTTTCTTGAATTGTTATGCCAGGTCGCGTCTATGACTGCAATCAATGGAGGCCTCTGGGTAAACAAAATTGGCTGTTTTAAGGAAAGTAAACCATATCGGAATGACAATTTAATGCAGTTTACCTAGTGAAGCGAATGATTATTTCATTTTAGACACAAGCCATAATTTAGGATTTAATAATAAAATCTCTGTAACTTATTTAAAGCTGAGTGAAACACAGAGACACAAAGTGCTCCAACAAAGGAACAGTATCTCAATTTTTAATGACTACCACCGTCTGCTTGTGATGATTTATTCCTGAAAAAAAGGCCATTTGTTAATATGACATTCAACGGAGCACAACGGAAAGTAATTGCGTGTCCATAGGTCTGCAAGAGGAGCTGCGAAACACGGGGACATTGCCAACCTGCCGCACCGAGGCTACATCACTCTCTGGAAATGACCCGTGACGGAGTGACCTTAACAGAACGCAGAGGAATACACAGTAAGCAGGGGCTGTATATATACAGAGAAAATGACATCACATCAATAGTAGTTTTTAATTAATTTATTTTCAAGTTAAGGAAAATAATTATTATTTCTGGAAATGAATGGTCAATTGGGTAGATCCCTGCACACTGTGTCCAGCCATAGTCTGGTGAGATCCATTCTACTGACAGTATGAATCTTAACATACAGCTTTGAATTACCAGGAGGAATAACTGAGAAACAGCAAAGTACAGAGTTCTAAGATACAATATGGGGAATGCAAGAATGTACTAAAACAGACATGCCAGAACTGACAAGTCCATGTAAAGACTCAGTGTGTGTCTGTGGCTCATCTAGCGGAAAGAAAAGCAAAACTGCTGATAAATGTTCTGCTTAGAATATCACTTAGTTTATTCTCATTTTAAATTAAAAACACATTCCAGGAATCTTCTTACTTGCTTAGGCTAAGTTAATGTATGGATGGTGCAGTTATCTGATAATCGTAGTTTTCACATTTGGCATCTATCTTGGTTAGGTAATTCATAGGGTGAGGGCTTCCATGATACGGGATGGTGATAATGGGGGGATAGCTTCCCTGATATGGGATGGTCATAATTGGGTGAAGGTTTCTATGAAATAGGATGGTCATAATAGGATGATGGCTTCCATGATATGGGATGGTCATAATAAGGCGAGGGCTTCCATGATGTGAGATGGTCAGAAAAGGATGATGGCTATGGGATGGTTATAATAGGATGATGGCTTCCATGATATGGGATGGTCATAATAGGGTGATGGCTTCCATGATATGGGATGGTCATAATAGGGTGAGGGCTTCCATGATATGGGATGGTGATAATGGGGGGATAGCTTCCCTGATATGAGATGGTCATAATTGGGTGAAGGTTTCTATGAAATGGGATGGTCATAATAGGATGATGGCTTCCATGATATGGGATGGTCATAATAAGGTGAGGGCTTCCATGATGTGAGATGGTCAGAAAAGGATGATGGCTATGGGATGGTTATAATAGGATGATGGCTTCCATGATATGGGATGGTCATAATAGGGTGATGGCTTCCATTATATGGGATGGTCATAATAGGGTGAGGGCTTCCATGATATGGGATGGTCATAATAGGGTGAGGGCTTCCATGATATGGGATGGTCATAATAGGGTGATGGCTTCCATGATATGGGATGGTCATAATAGGGTGAGGGCTTCCATGATATGGGATGGTCATAATAGGGTGAGGGCTTTCATGATATGGGATGGTTATAATAGGGTGATGGCTTCCATGATATGGGGTGATCATAATAGGGTGATGGCTTCCATGATATGGGATGGTCATAATAGGGCGATGGCTTCCATTATATGGGATGGTCATAATAGGGTGAGGGCTTCCATGATATGGGATGGTCATAATAGGGTGAGGGCTTCCATGATATGGGATGGTTATAATAGGGTGATGGCTTCCATGATATGGGATGGTCATAATAGGGTGATGGCTTCCATGATATAGGATGGTCATAATAGGGTGAGGGCTTCCATGATATGGGATGGTCATAATAGGGTGAGGGCTTCCATGATATGGGATGGTTATAATAGGGTGATGGCTTCCATGATGTGAGATGGTCATAATAGGATGATGGCTTCCATGATATGGGATGGTCATAATAAAGTGATAGCTTCCATAATATGGGATGATCATAAACCATCCCATATCATGATCATCACATATCATGGAAGCCATCAACCTATTATTTACTTAACAGAGACTTGAAACATAGGACCACAGTATAAAGCATGGAGGAGATAACAACAACCTAAGCTTCTAACACCAGCAAAGTTTTGTAAATCCAAAAAACAGTACACAGTGTTGTCTGTGAAAGTAAAAGTTTTTATTTTTTTTTACCCACATGAACAATGAGCTCCTATCTGAACTTCCCAGAACATAATGAATAGCCATCGATATTGCAGCCTGGGCCACCTATCTGCTTCCAGATGTCATATACTTCTACAAATCTAATCTGCATAGTCAAAATTGAAGACAGAACATATCTAAAATAGCAAATATGGCTTCTAACTATAATATAGAAGTCATAAAAAGGCAATTCAATATAGTACAACGCTATCTCCCTAAATGCATAGTGATTAGAACGTGATCATTAAGTCTTTACATGATAAAAAAGATGATAAAAGAGAGGGAAAAAGCGTACTGTAGCAGAAACAAGAAAATAGATGTTAGGATGGAGATTAGAGAATTTCTTGCCATATGTCTCAGTGATACTTGCCAAGCAAACATCTGTTCCAACAGATTAGAGGCAAATTTCGACCAAAATAAGCTCTGTTACAATTTGCAGTTAATAAAATAACCCATTCACAGCTGGGACAGCCTGTGTCTTATGCTCAGCAGTCTAGAGGAAAACAAATTGTAGCTCACTTCACTTATTTACTATGTAGAGTAGGCTGTAAAGTTTTATGGACACGTCACCATCCATCAATGTCACCGATAACTACAAGTTCAATAGAGGAAATGGCGCCTCATGATGCATTTTACCATCAGTTCCTATTATTATTCCCAGGAACACAGCGGCGATGAAGACGGCATTGTGTACTTAAAGCACGCTTGTCACTTTGCTCAACTCTGAAATAATAAATATATATGAAGACCAGATGAACCATTTAGTTTCTGCTAATGTGTGTGTCTGTTCCAGAGAAATGACCATAGGACATGTCCTATCTCTGACCGGTTTTACTGACTGACTAATACAAGTCAATTGGTTCATTACCAGTCAATACTGATGTTCATCCATTTGATGGCTGTTAAAAATTGATGCGGGATTGGGTCAAAAAACTTTCTTTAACCGGGGGCATCACGGTGGCTCACTGGCTAGCACTGTAGCCTTGCAACGCTGGAGTGCTGGGTTCGAACCCCGCCAGGAACAGCATCTACAAGGAGTTTGTATATTCTTCCCATGTTTGCGTGGATTTCTACAAAGACATATTGATAGGGAAAAGAAAACTTTCTTTAACTGTCAGCTAAAAACAGACAAAAAAAAATGCAAAAAATGGACATTAAAAATGTCCAGAAAATTGGTGAAAATAAATGAAATACGATGGAAAAGTAGAACCTCCGGCATGTACAATATGATAACACTGGACTGTCTGACTGTATGGAAAACCTGACAGTGACTATGGTAGTTGGCAGAGCTACTTTCTGCCCAAAAACTTAAAGTAGAAGAAATGTGGCGCACACACTGGAAAAAGACACACAACTATTGCACATAAGGATTCAAGAAAGCCTTCAAGTTTCCTTTCCCAGCTTTAGGTGCACTTCAGACAACTCTATTACACTGAGATGATAGAAGAGGTTTTTCGCAATTATTGCCATTAACCATCTAATCCGAACACATTAACCTGAAGGCAGGAGAGCGATTGTTTGCGACAATTATTAATAAACGCCACCCCAGTTTACAGCTCTATTATAAAGCACAGGAAACGTTACATGTCTTATATAAGATACTTAAATGGACTACTTATGACAAAAGACACGTCTTGTACCGGATGAGCCGAGTAAATGTTGATTTTACTTGATTTGGTGCTTCAGAACTCTGTGATTTTAGAAGTAGAGGGGAAAAAAAGAAGAGTAAAAACCAGTATAATAAGAAAATTGCCTTTACTTTACACGTCTGATGGCTAATTCTAGACCTGGTTCTGCTTTTTACTTCTACTTCGGTAAATGAGCATCTAGAATTGCATCTTACAGGTTTATGTTTATAGGTTCAGGACACTTTCTATGCAGGTTTGTTCTGCTATTTGGAGTGCTGCTTTGTATTCAGTGATGTATCATACCTATATTGTGCATGCAATATATTTTTATTAAAAAATAAAATAAATTGAAATAAATTAATAAAATTCTGCATGACAGAAGAGGATAT
The DNA here is from genome assembly GCF_031893055.1 of Leptodactylus fuscus. Taxonomy (NCBI): domain Eukaryota; kingdom Metazoa; phylum Chordata; class Amphibia; order Anura; family Leptodactylidae; genus Leptodactylus; species Leptodactylus fuscus. The sequence goes on from NC_134267.1 coordinate 45,748,404, forward strand.
GGAGGTCTATGGTCCAGGTATTAGATTTTATCATTATAGTTTTTTTTAATCATTGTAGTTTTTTATTTTGTTCAGGCTCAAACATTGAATGGTACTTTAGCTGACTTGGTCTGATCATGTAACCTCGTCACTTTCATCATGTCCACCCTATCAGTCCACCCTGATAGGAGACAGACTATAAAATTTACCAAGTGACATACTGACACACAATGACTGCAGCTGCCTAACACTTTCGGCCAGGGCTGCCTGTGCTTTCACTTAAAGGGGTTTTCCTATGAACACAACTATATATAAATATGTAGACTTTTAAAGGTTAAACAACAGACACCCAACGGACCCCACTGACTATAATGGGGTCACTTTTGGAGTCCGCTGTTTCAGTAATCCCTATGTCTGTTTGCTCTGGTCCCCAGACGGACCAAAACAAAGCACACCCTGGCACAGATGTGAACACAGCATTATTGGTGAGTGTTTCGGACAAGTGCCAGACCACAGAAAATTAATGTGTTTATGTCCATATCCATTGGCAACCAAATAAGATAAATGCCTGTCACTACTAAGATAAGTGGTGAAAAGAAAATTTATGTTTTCAAAAATGTTTAACTTTAAATTTTCTACACTTTAAATATGGTTATGTTCCTGAGAAAACCAACTTTATGGTAAGTGAATGATTGATGGATTATGGGCATTTTATTGTTATTGACCACACAGTAACCAGCGAAACCACATAGTCAGTAACAAGAAAATGCTCATAAACAGTGGTTACTTACCTATAGGAGTTTTTCGGGCAGATTTTTTTTATTTTTTTTTAATAAAGGTGTTAGTGCTAGTAATGGGTTAATAAGTACACGCATATACCTTTAACAGTGATTGCAGTGATTTCTGGGTGTCTCTGGTTGCTGTTGGCATTCTCTGCCTTTGTTTATGAGGTGTTAGCTTCGTGCTGTGCAACTTCCTGTGTAGCTGATGCACTAGTTCCCTCTCACTCAGCCTCCTCCTCTCTCACTCCTACACTCTCCCTCCTTGTCTCACTAACCAAGCGATCCCGCCAATTACTAGCCCCTCTCACCCTTCCCTCTCTTTCTTTAGCCAGTGATCCCGTCCATTGCTAGTCTCTCCCACCCTGCCCCTGTCTCCCTAGCTAACCTATTCCGTCCACTGCTAGAAGACAGGAAGAGGGGAGGAAGTCTTGGTAAGCATCGATGGGGAAAGGGAGGGGGAATGAGTGATGGTGGTGTTCTGTTTCAGAAGAGGTGAAACAGAACATCAGCGGAATATTAGAAAGTGTCCGACCGCTCAAGGAATATGCGTAATTATAGATTTTTTTAAAAATTGAAGTAAAGTAGAAGTTAGGTGGGGGGTGGGGGAATAGTTTAGGGATTAATTTTTAGTTTATCCTGGACCACCACTTTAAAGATTGTTTTTACTGCCTCTACCAATTCAAGTTCTTAGTATCTGAATAGCTGCTGCTCCACTTATTCTGGCACACTTGGAATTTTCTCTAACCCCCACCGTACCTGAGCTGTTAGTTTTGGTCCTTGATATTCTATTTCAGCTCTGAACTGTCAGGAGGGCGATGTCAGGCAGAAGAAGGCAAGGGGTGTCAATCTGAGCTCTGACACTGGCTATAATGTGATATGCAAAAAAGGATGCAATCATGTGATAAATTAGTTTTTGGGCAATATCTTGCAAATTTACATGGGGCAATAGTGAACCACTGTGTATAGCCATACAAAGTGGTCTTTACGTCTCCACTTCAGTAATAACTTCGTTCCTTATTACTACGATGTTTCATACTATAGATTATTATTACAAAAAAAGCTGATCCAAACTTCTTATATGATTTATGTTGCACAGACAGTTAAGAAAAGAGATAAGAGAACATAAATAGAAACCCAATATCATTATCTGGAATATGTTTCTATATTGTAGACAATGGGAAGAGAAACAATCTTTCACATCATAATGGAAAGTCCATTATCCAACAGCAATCGCACTGGAAGGTCTCTCATGTAGGTTCATTATGACCAAGTAAGACAATACAACATCATCAATCCAATACATCATCCAACATTCTCCCCACAGACTAAATACAATACAAATACAATAAGTAGCTTAAAAGATATAAATACATGGAAAACCACTGAAAACTTGTGAACTGCAAAAAAGGGAATCAGATTTTTGAAGATTTTTTTTTACAATTGAATTTGTTCATATGGCCAGTCTTGTAAGTAGTTTATTTAGCTCCTGTAAAGCAGTCATAGGCGCCTTACTGATCCACCACCAATCCCATTCCTACGCTCCCTTAGTCACTGTATTGTTGCCGCCAACAATGGCGTCCTGAATCAACCTGTGGCTGCTATAACCAATCACTGGTCACAGTGGTGACTTTGTGGTGTGAACAGGTCACCATTATAGCACATGATTGGCTGCCGCAGTCAAATGTCAGGAAACCATGACATAGACACAGGCAGGGGACCTGGGAAGCAGAAAGAGAGAACTGTGGGAGACTGGTAAGGTGAATATTATTTCTGATTTTATTTTCTAGAATTCTAATATTTTTTTTGTGGTTTTTGTTTTTTTTACTTTTTTTATGGCTGGGAACCCCTTTAGGGCTAGTTCACAAGGGCCAAAGGGGCGGATTTTGACAGCGGAATCCATGTCATAATCCGCCCCTTTACAATGGTGGTCTATGGAGACCACTAGCGTTCTTTTTTCCGCTATTGGCAACTTCCGATAGCGGAAAAAAAGAAGCGAGCTGCCCTTTCTTCAGCCGGATTCCGCCTGGTAGCCGCAACCTCCGGCGTCGGCGCATTCATTTGAGGCGACTCCAGGGTGGGGGAAGCTGCGACCGTGACATCGTGGCAGGCGGGTTTTGACCATATTTTGACTTGGCTACCCGAGTCAAAATATGGTCAAAATCCGCCCCACGTGTGAACAAGCCCTTAAAGCCCTAACGAAGATCTACATTTATAAAACTACTGTATTATCCTATGCAAGCTACACCTGCAATTTGTACAGAAATGCCTCATTTAAGACTTGATTCATACCTAGAAATCCCAATAGCTTCCAGCATCCACATGTTCAGATTGGTATTGTAACCGCTCCTATTTATGGAACATTTTCTCCTAAAATCGCAAGCTTTGTTTAGCGTTGCAAAAACTGACACTTTTACCGCCATTATACTATGCTATTATAGCGTCTGAAATAGGCAGGTACCTTAAAGATAAACGATAATATATGCGTGCTACAGCCATGCACATCTTTTATCTCAGCAGCAATCTCCTATATCTGCCTGTTTTATTGTTCCCAATAAACGTTGTACACTACGGGCATTGGAATATGCCAAAAGCTTCTTTAAAACTCCCCAGCATGCGGCGCAGAAAACAGATTTGTCAGTGTCACTGTCGTGTGTTGATCTAGAGCACCACTAATAAATATTCCGCTACGCTTTAACTGGACATTAATTCCTAGTGTTTCCCATTGCATCTCAGTGACAGCGGCAGGATTCATCAGGGGCAATAACCCAATAATAGGAACATAACATGATTTAGTCTTCACTTAATTCTGGAAATTGCTTGAGCCGTACCGATATGATTCTGGTCTAATCGCAGGCTTAACCCCTGACCTCGGCCATAACTCAAATAAGAGGAAATTCTGCCTCAAACAAAGCGTCTGATTGGACCTAATGGGCAGAATTCTCAATGAGGTCCTGGATACACAAAGCATTATTCAGTAATCCAGTCAGCTCCACTTCATTTTATAATGTGTTAGGATTTTCTCCAGCGTCTACAAAACATATTTGTCCATTTTACTACGGGCGAATGCTGGAGCAGAAACACTCAGTTTATTGACTTAGGCACAATTGATTTTATTTGTTTTTATCCTGCGGACACACAGCAGAGGGACCAATCTAAAATGGATTTCCCTTCAGTGCTATTGTTTTGGTTGCTAAATGAGGTCCCAAATTAGTGTATCTGAAAATGGCAGTTTCTAGGGAATACATGCTGCCAGCCTTATATGGGAGGTTTGTTCGCCAATGAACACCATTTCAGAATCTTTATACACACACACAGATACAGATGGACAAGAAGACTAGATAGGCAAACTGCTAAAACAGCGGTCACATACAGAACTCAGATCATTAACTATATTGGCGTCCGTTGGCTGTCCGTTTATTTATAACTTAAATCACTAGATGAAAAAAAATCTAATTTTCAGGACTTTTTCAACACAGATGCAAATGTAGGGAAGGGAATAAAGAGAACCAGTTTGGTGATTTCTGCTGCCTTATCTTAGGATCCGTCAAGGTCAGCTAGCTTTTCTAATGCACCTTGATGTTTCTCTTTATTTATTCTTCACTGAGCTATATGCAGTAATGAACGATATCAGAAGATACAGATTATTGGTAATAAACTCAGATATACATTCAAGGCCCTAAACAGCCGTTAAGAGAAACATCAACTTTCTAGAATCGGCTTTTATTAATGTAGTATTCTTGCAAAACCAGATCACCCACATTCAATTATATCCAGTTGCATTTTTATACATATATTGTACATAAAAATATATACATTGTGTGGAGGTGACCAACAGAGTGCTGGAGTCCCAATAAATCTTCCCCAGGTTTCTGACATATGTGTGGTCCAGTGCTGGTCTTGAGTAGGCCTCAGCCCAAGTGTGGGTCATAGGTTCGTTATCGGGCCATAAAAAACTGCAGAGCCTGCACTTCAGAGCAGATCCTGGGAGTGAGAGGAGATGCCTGTGTCTGCTCTGAAATACTGAGAGACCGATGAGACCTAAGTGTGATATTTGTTTGTGCGGCTGGTAGTAAGCCACATGTATAGTTAGCCTTATTCTGTTCAGTTAGTTCTCGGACAAGCAGGTTTTTGTTTGACGTTTTTATACCTGAACTGAAGGTTTATTTATTTTGTTGTTTTTCAAATAAATCTGTGTGCACCAGATATTGTGTCCCTGTCTCTGACTGGTTGGGTCTGCACCATTGCTATTGCCAAGCTACTTTCCCTACAATATATACATTTTAATTAGTGGTATCAGGTGTCAAATCTTGCTATATACCCTGGTCATGCATAATTATATTATTACTCAAGTCAGAAAGATAGGAAATGTGAGTTTAAAGAGGACCTTTCATCAGATTGGGCACAGGCAGTTCCATATACTGCTGGAAAGCCGACAGTGTGCTGAGTTCAGCGCACTATCGGCTTTCCCAATCTGTGCCCCGGGTAAAGAGCTATAGGTCCCGGTACCGTAGCGCTTTACAGTCAGAAGGGCGTTTCTGACAGTTTGTCAGGTATGTCCTACTCCACAGCAGCATCTATAGCGCTGTACAGTGTGAGCGGGGAGGAACGTCCCCTCTCTCTGCTCACAGTGCTCGTCCATATACGAGTATTATCAGGAGGGGGGGGGACGTTTCTCCCCGCTCACATTCTACAGTGCGATTGGCGCTGCAGTGGAGAGGGGCGTACCTGACTGACTGTCAGAAACGCCCTTCTGACTGTAAAGTGCTACGGTACCGGGACCGATAGCTCTTTACCCGGGGCACAGATCAGGAAAGCCGATTATTGTGTAATTAAGTATTGTCTGAATATGGATAACAGTCCATGCCTGGCATCCTGGCATGCTCACTAAGTAAGTAACTGGCTAGGAAGGAACGAAGGTCTTTACAATTTTTATTATTGATACTTTAATGGATAGTATTGAACCTATTCCTATACTTTTTGAGAATGAAAATATAAACTTCCAGTTTTTCATTTCAGAGACTCTTGTCAGAACGGAAATCTTTACTGATGGCGCTATGGTAAAACTGTAATTAATTCCATGTTAATGAAGACAGCAGCCTCATTAACTAAGTGACAGCTGCAGACAAACACTGTGACCTTGTATGCACTGCTAGATGGCCAGTCACCACGCTAATTATGTGGCCTAAATAGTAACTAGGGCAGACTGCCAACCCTACCTGAAATATCAAGTGTTCGCCAAAATTTTAATAAGACATTCCAGACTGAACCACTGAATAGCTCCTTTATGTTCCTGTATATACAATCGTAGAGTAAATAATATTTATTAGACTGTGTTCACACAACATTTCTTTTCTGGGAACAACTCAGCAAACAAATCCACAGCAGAATTCCAAAGCTGAAGTGGCCGGTCACATATCTTCCTCCACAATACAGATTGAGAATGAAGGATTAAAGTACAGAAAAAAATGCTGGTAGTTTGAACAGCAATACAGATTTCTCATTTAAATCAATGGGAGGTGGATTTCAGATAGCTTTTGGCATGAATATGCATAAAAATCCATGTAAAATTTATGCCCTAGTTTAAGAGGGTTTGTCAATATTTTATTTTACTGCAACTTTTGTTTTTCTCAGTTTGTATAAGTATACTACAAAATATGTACTTTTGGTGAATTTTTGGCATTAAACATGGTAGCAATAGTTGATAAGGCTGGAAAAAAAATCAGGACTGAATGGATTACTGAACGCATTGACAAGCGTCATAATGGGGTCTGTGTGTTTTCTGCGCTAAGTCCACATGAGTCATGTGGAGAGGAAAGTAGTTCATGAAGTACTTTTGTTTCCGCATGACTTGTGCAGAAACTGTGTGGAAAACACACGGACCCCATTATAGTCTATAGGTCCATGTGCTTTGATAAGCTCACCGCTTGTCAATGCGTTCGGTATTCCATTCGGAGGATTCCCCATGTGGACACCCCAAATGGAATACCGAACTCAGATGTGAACCAGGCCTGAGGATACACATTATAGAAAAGCTGCTTTTTTTGCAGCAGATTTTGCTACGTTTTTTGCTTTTAGCCAATCCCAGGGTGGCTATAATAGAAATAGGAAATATAAAGGGAGCTCGTATACTTCTCCATTGCGCGCAATCCCCTGCTGACTCAAAAAAAACACCACAAAAGCAGCTCTTCTACACCGGCGGGCCTTAGCCTAACAGTTATTTGCTGAAACTGGACAAACCCCTTTATACATTCCTGATTATTGCCCTGCCAAGTTGTTCTACTGACCAAACAGCAAACACTCATTAACTGTATTGTTTTGTATACAAGAGTATTACATTTTTTGGGTTGTTTTTTTTTTCAATGTAGATTGTAAGCCCCATATAGGGCACAATGTACATGTTTTCCTATCAGTATGTCTTTGGAATATGGGAGGAAATCCACACAAACACGGGGAGAACATACAAACTCCTTGCAGATGTTGTCATTGGCAGGATTTGATCCCAGGACTTCAGCGCTGCAAAGCTAACTACGGTTGCCCCTTACAAGAGTGTTACGTTGTCATTTTCTGAACGTTCACCCTGGTCCAGATCTACAGTATATAAAGAGGCGATACAGTATTGTAACAAGCAGTTTATTCTACCATTACTCCTGTCTACTTTTAATATTGGAACAGTATACAGATGAATTGGATTCTACACTTTCTTCTGCTTCTTAAGTACTGCATACTTAGTCAGTAAATGATTAAATGGATGGCCATACACATTAGATATCTACCTTGTTTGGCTGACAGTTTTTTCTCCCAGCACCCCTATTCACATGTATACTCAAATCAGCGAGTGTGTGAGATGAGAAAATGCTGCGGCCAGACAGTTCTGACAGCTGCTTATCTCTCCAAAAACAAAAGAAAAACAACCACCCTACTCTCCTTACACATCTGACCACAGAGGAGTGTCAGGAGACTCCTCATACACCTTACATCATTGGCTAGTCCTTCCAAAATCAGCAGGTTTGGCTGATATACGTATGTATAACTAGGTTAAAGAGGACCTTTCATGTCCTCAGGCACATGCAAAATGAATGTTGAACTCAGGGTACTGTCGGCTTTCCCATAATGTGCCCCTTGGCTTGAGATATCGGTGTTGTTACCGATGTCTGCTCACGGTCAGAAGGGCGTTCCTGACGGTCAAGCTGTGCTGTGAGGAACGCTTTCCCCCTGACAGTACTCGTCTATAGCCACTGTCAGAAGGGATGTTCATTACCACAATGCGATTACACTAAGCTGTGAAGAACGCCCCCCTTGACTGCACTCGTCCAAAGACCAGCACTGGGGGTGTTCACAGCTCAGTGTTATCTCTGGGTGATAAGGAACTTCCCCTCTGACAGTACATCTACACTGTCAGGATTGCCCTTCGGACAGTGGGCAGACATCGGTAACGGCATCGATATCTCAAGCCCAGGGGCACATAACGGGAAAGCTGGCAGTGCCCTAAATTCAGCGCACAGTCGGCCTTCTAGCGGTGTATAAAAAAAGCATGTGCCTGAGGATATGAAAGGTCCTCTTTACGCCTCACGTTACCACAGAACTACCTCATTTTATGGTTATGTGCTTTCATATGGTTAGGTGCTTTCCCATTTCTCTAGCAATGATGAATAGATTTGACCAGGCTCTCACATTCTCATCATAGATATTTATTATTACAGAAACACACCCAAGAAACTGTACTGTAAGAGGATTCTATTGTATTTACCAGGGATGGGATGGTTTAGTGTTGCTCTTCCTCAGTATTATTACTGTTGGAGTATTAATTTGGAGTCAGACTCAAGTCATCTGAAAAGATTCCTTCGGGTCTCCTAAAGTGTTTCAGAACAGTAGAGAGTACGACATTGGCACAGAAATACATTCAGCATCAGGAAGGCCGACTCCAATGAGACAAGCCTTAACGCTTTAGTTATACAGAAGAAGAACAGACCAATTGGTAATTATTGTTATACAACATTACAATGATGCGTGACTATATTATCTGTAATTGTATGTTACATAGACATTAACCTATGTACCTTAAAATGCATCATAATTAGAAAGTAGAATTCACCTTTGTTAAAATAATTTCCTAAACTGCTGTGTGGCGGCTATACAGAAGATATAATTTTTCAGAAAAAAAGTTACCGACTCCAACTTCAAAATAAAATGATTTTATTTATTTTTTATAAAACTTTCAATATTGTAGCACTAGATTTCTAGTTTGTCAGAAATTTACTTTCATAGTATATACTCGAGCATAAGCCAAATTTTTCAGCCCAGTTTTTGTGCTGAAAAAGCCACCCTCGGCTTATACTCGAGTCAGCAAAAAAAAAATATATTTTTTTTTAGGAGGGGGGGGGGGGGGGGGTCTATGACCAGCTACAATATTAATGTATAGAATCTCCCATAAAATAGTGCAAAAAAAAAAAAAAAAAAGACTAAAAAAATAAATAAATAAATAAAAGTTCTAAATCACTCCTTTCCCTAGAATACATACAAAAGTAGAAAATTTCTGTGACACAGAGTGACACAGAGTTAATAGGAGCATTGCAGATCCCCTATATACAGCCAGACTGAATTCCAAGTGGACGGAAGAAAAAACAGTCCTCAAGGTCAGGGAAGGGGCAGACAGACAATCAAAACACCCCTCCCCCTTCCCATCAGCTACTGCACCCAAAAACTCTGACCATTTTAATTTTTGAAATTTTCCAGTATTCGCTGCATTCCCCACCCCCCGGCTTATACTCGAGTCAATAAGCTTTCCCAGTTTTTTGTGGTAAAATTAGAGGTCTCGGCTTATATTCGGGTCGGCTTATACTCGAGTATTAACGGTAATTTAATTGCTAGATTTATTGGGCATGAGAGGAGCTTTACTTACTGACCATGGCTGTCAGGAGTTGGAGTCAGAGCAGGAGTCAAGTTGTGGAAAAACAGAGGTGTCAGAGTTGGAGTCGGTGCTTTGGCCTATGACTTACAGTCCTGGTTAGCTATTGGTTGCTGTACACCATAAGAGAAATCTTACAAATTGTTTTATTATTCTATCCATTGCTATCTTGTATAAAGTTGTCCTCTTATTTTGTTCACTTGATATTTCTTATGGGCTCCATTCGGCCCGGCAATCTGCCTCACCAATTTATACAGCATTTACTGGGAAGGTAATACTCTACACCGGCTGATGTCTTCACCAAGAAGCAGAACCTCTTCCAAGCTATGTTATAGGAAAATATATTTGAATAGTAACTCCTGACCAGTTCTAACCATCATAAGTGATCAATTTCCAACCACTCAATTTCCCCAAGAATGTCAAAACCACAGGCCAGGCTATCGCCTATCCTTCACTAGTTAGTATTAATCACAGACTGACTGACCGACAAGACCTTCCAATAATTCTCAGGGAGAAAGCCCAAGTGTGCTAAGAACAGCCATTCAGTGCTCAATTACTTCCAAATTGTCTCATCTAATGAAGTATTGATCGGAGATGTCTAGAAGGAGCTATCACTTCATAATGTGTTTCCTTTACAGCACAAGGCCTTGCCGCCCCTTCCAGCAATAGCTTTGCCCCCATGTTGTAGTCACTCTCTGACAGGCAGGAGTTAATCATTGATTGTAATCTTATAATCTGGGGTAAAGACCTTACCTTCCTTCTTCAGGCAACTGCTATTGTAGATACTGGATATGCTAATAGCAACAAATTGGGTTAATAGGTGGCGTGGCGTGTATAAACAGATGGAAACTATCTATACTGCATACTTCTCTCATGTTTAACTTGATTCTTCAATGCAAACCTGTAAAGAATAAACTTCAGAAAAAATAGGGAAAGTGAATAAGGAAACCTTGTAGTATAGAATAAAAATGTGTTACCTTACTCTTTCGTTTGCATGTACTATGTCTAGTCTCTAAATCAGTGATTCCCATCGTTAGATCTAATCTTCACATTTTTTGACGAGTTTTGGGAATATGGTAGAAATGCAGCAGCAGGGGGTCCACCGAAACCAGTAATATTCTGAAAGGGGTCTACAAGGAAAAAAAAGTTTGGGAACCTCTGCTCTAAACCTAAGGACTATTGTACATCTGTACTGTACATATCAGGACAGGACACATATAAAGTACCTGAAATAAATACAGATGACGTTGTCATTGACTAGAACCGAATAACTTTTATTTTAAATCTTCATTAATTTTCTTAAAATCTATGAAAATTACAAGATAAGGTATCCTTTCACATCTATATTAATGAATGAGCCAATTGATATACTAATGGCTCTAGCTGTCCCTGTATTACCTATAGTATGTTCATTTGTGCCTTTCTTACGCTGGGTTCACACCTGCGTTCATGACTCCGTTCTATGGTTTCCGTCTTCTGCATGGCAGAAGACGGAAACCATAGACCGGGTCCGGCCGTGAGCAGCGGTGAGCGTTTTAGGCTCTCCGCCGCGAAACCGGATTTTTTTATCCGGACACAGAGTAGTGCATGTCCGACTCTGTGTCCGGATTATAAAACCCGGTTTCGCGGCGGAGAGCGCAAAACGCTCACTGCCGCGCACGGCCGGACATCTTTCTCACCCATTCAAATGAATGGGTGAGAAAGTCTCCTGCAGGCTTCCGTCTCCTGCATCTGTTTTATGCAGGAAACGGAAACCTGCAATAAGGACAGTGAACGCAGATGTGAACGAGCCCTTAGCTATTTGTTTGCCATTTTACAGGCAGAGTTACCGTATATACTCGAGTATAAGCCGAATTTTTCAGCACAGTGTTTGTGCTGAAAAAGCCCCCCTCGGCTTATACTCGAGTCAAGCAAAAAAAAAATCATTTTTTTTTTTGGGGGGGAGGGGGGGTCTATGACCAGCCGCAATAGTAATGTATAAAATCTCCCATAAAATAGTGAAAAAAAGAAGCTTTAAAAAATATAATAAAAAATAATAAAAAAATGAAGTAAATAAAAGTTGTAAGTCACTCCTTTCCCTAGAATACATATAAAAGTAGAAAATGACTGTGAAACACATACACATTAGGTATCCCTGTGTCTGAAAGTGCCCGGTCTACTAAATATAGGTTATCTGCAGTGCTCCTGTTCCATCGGGAAGGGGTTAATAGGAGCACTGCAGATACCCTATATTCAGCCAGGCTGAATTCCAAGTGGGGGAAAAAAACTCAGTCCTCAAGCTCAGGGAAGGGGCAGACAGACAACCAAAACACCCCCTCCCCTTCACCATCACCCAGCAACTACTGCACCCAAAAACTCCAACCATTTTAATTTTTAAAATTTTCCAGTAGCTGCTGCATATCCCCCCCCCCCCCCAGGCTTATACTCGAGTCAATAAGTTTTCCCAGTTTTTTGTGGTAAAATTGGGGGCCTCGGCTTATATTTGGGTCGGCTTATACTCGAGTATATACGGTATATGTAACGAAAGCAATAGGAATAATGATGAATGGGGGAGGGGGCAGACTTCTCTGTACTGTACACACTCCCTGCCTTGGACAGAAACACAAAATGTGCTGCAGCCATAATGGGGCTATTAACAGCAGAAAAACTGATAGGACAATATGTATGAAGGTTTATACATCCCGAGAACAGATTTCCAGCAAGATCTTGAAGATATTTCAACTTTTGATGAAAACTCAAGTATCCTTTAAGTACATAACATTAAGACAAAAAGACATTTACGGTAAAAAAAAAAATACCAAATGAATGTCAGACTGGTACAAAGGGACCTCTTTCGTAATGGTTTACAATTGTCAAGATATGGCAAGATATGGTATATATGCATTATGCTGTGCTCATAAGTGGGTAAACAGAACCCATACTGTCTGAACTTTCCTTCAAAGAGAGTCTGTTAGCAGGAAAATTGGTAACAAAGAATGACAGTCCTTTCTACATTTTCCAAAGATGCTTTTCTTATCGGGATTTAATTCTTATGTGAAATAGAGCAGAAAGTGAAGTCCCAGCAGAGGAAGGCACAACACTAGGGGTCCATTCATACGGAGGAAAATAGTGAGGAATTTGGTGTGAATTTCAGTGCTGAAATTCCACACCAAATTCCTCACCATTTTCCTCCATGTGAATGGACCCTAAAGCCTTTTTCAGCTAATCTGCATAGGAATAAAATGGTGATTTTCATGAAAACTGAGCTGCAATACAGAATAAGAAAGACATCTTTGGAAAGTTTAGAAGCTGCGCTACAAAGTACCGTCATTAGTCTAATGCCAATTTTCCTGCTGACAGACTCCCTTTAAACGCACACTCCATCAGCCAGAATTCTCAGAACACGTAGAAAATGTCAGTATAAGATCTAACTTTCCGCCATCATAGGAAGCAACACGTAATGGAAATCATTCCCTATTCCTCTGCAAGATGTTTCAATTTACAGTGAACCTGAAATATGGCAACACTTTACAGACAATTTCTCTCAAAAATGAGACAAAACAGTCGCCAGAATTTGCTTATGTATAGTGTACTTTGTGTCTTCTGCTTCCTGAGAGTCACGCTGTGAAATGAAGCGGCTTCTAATGAGACGAATCAATAGTGGAAAATCTCCAACATACATTACCACTTGCTGGAAAGAGCGCGCACTTCTGAGGGTATTTTACTTGTGGCGTCTCCAAAGTTCTTTAGAAGAGAGCAGATCTTTAGAGGCAACTTGTGAAAAGAAGCATCAAACATAAAGATAAAAAATACCTAACAATACAACCTCTAAACTGCTGCACCGACGCTTTTTTTGAGCCTTGGTCTAGAACATTGAGATCTCTCCATCATACAGAAAACCTTCAAAACATGATGTGAAATCAGATCTCGCTAAACATATGATATTTATGGGCTAGAAAATGAAATAATACAAGAAAACAAATCAACGGCTTATGTCGTACAAGAAATAATACAGCCTCCCTTGTGAACTACAAAGAAACCATATGTTATCCAAATCCCAGCCCACTAGAACAGCTACAAAACAATACTTTTTGATAGCCTCATAATATTCTTGGGCGAAATATGAATCTGTATTACATATCTGTTTTACATTGATCTGTACTATGGATTGGCTGTGGCAGTGTACCGAATGGATCCTATGAAAATACACTATTTACTGCAAGCCACATGGGGTGCATATAGAGCTTGACTGGGAATATGGTGGAAATTGAAGGGATTTTCTAGTAAATAGTTGTTTGTTTTTATAAAAAGGGGTTTTCAAAGAATAAAAAAAAAAGAAAGAAAAGAATCAATAGTTAACTCATCAAACCCATCACTGTCTTTCTGATGCTCAGTCATCCATGATCTTCAGATTGGCCCACAGATGAATCCTCCAGTGCACCCATGACCTAGTGGAGATGGTGGGTACATGTCCTAGTACACTCACTACATTACATACAGATGGGCAGAATACAGCATCACAAATGCTATGCATCCGTATAATGAACTGGATAGAATTTATAACAAACTGGCATTGAGTGGCCTAGATGACACCTAGGCACAGAGGTAGACTGACCACTACCCTCCCTCATGGGCCCCATCTCCTTACTGTCACCATGGGGCCCACATCAACGATCATCACCTATCGTTTCAGCAAAAGAGCAAAAGGTTCAGTAGTCTAGTGCAAGAATCAGCCGGCTACTGAAAGGGTCACAGGACTGAGAGGGTCCAAGGTGAGGGCTAGGTAGCGGGCTAATACTGAAATAAGTGTGTCATTGCAGTTTTAGGAATTTGTAAATGGGAGTTAGGTAAAATTTGCATTTAGCTGTATAGTGGGCCCCCATAATAAATACTACCTGCGGGCCCTAGGCACCCTAGTCCGACATTATGTTGCTCTATTCTTAACACTGCCCAGGTGCCACACTAGTCTCTACCTCCTGGACCCACTTAACACATTGGATACAACTACTTGCAACGACCCACCTCAGCTACATGACAATTCTGTGTTTTGACAGGGATCAGGAGGTAGAGACCAGAATGAGCCTTTGCAGGAGCAGCAGGCGTACTGTGAGATCGTATAGTGCCTTTTAACCCCTATAGAGCTTATATAACACTAAGCTAATACATAACATTCCGAAATTAAGATTTACATAATTTCGAATTTACGTTCATGTTTTCTTCTCCGGAAATCTGAAAATGAAATTAACTTCTTATATTCTCCATGAGAGCTCATTCCAGGCAATTCACCTGCCCAAGTAAAAGATCCATGATGAGGGTTCAAGCAACCCCCACCCCGTAGGAAAAGATGTAACTGCTTGATCAACGAGCACCACAGCACAATGACAGTGTTTCTAGCAGGTCAATGGGCCATAAGAAAATCATTACAGGAGATGCGGAAAAAGAAGGTCAAAAGATGACTTTAGATATCTCCTCCTGGGCAGTGTAATAGTAATCCTTAAAGTCTCAAATGAACTGCAATTGAGCTTTCAATGACGGTCTATCCTATAAAGTGATTCCCATCTGGATCTTCTCAAAGCTGGGTGATTGCAAAAGCAATGTCTGAAGGTTCACGATACCACCATAGATGAAGCATACAGTATGATCAGTGAAGGGCGTGGGGATGCTACGATATAAACAACCCCTTCCGAGTTTAATAGAGGTAAATTCACACTGTGCATGGTAATTACTAAACTATTCAGGATTCTACAAGCTCTTCCCACAGATGAATGGCTACATTATTTTAAGCTCGATTATCACCATCTGCTGACCTTACCATGTGAACGTTTCAATTGATCTGAAATTCACACCAATGACATATTTCTGGAGACAAGTAAAGTAAATGCTCAGATATAATCCCCATTCAGCTCCAGGCACATCTGTGATTTTTTGTTTATACGTTTCATGGACTAGCAAGAAAAGAAAAACGTCTCTTTTCATAAGGCAAATGGTGGATTATAGTGATTTGCTGCAAATAAGGCACTGCTCTGCTATATATACATCAATATCAATCCGATGAAAGGCGAGATGATCCGACATCCCGTTGTAAAGACAATGGTCTGTTGATTATGTATTCAACAATACAGGCTTAAATAAAATCAATGAAGTTGGAGGGAGGCAGAGGCATTGCAAGCACGCAGTTCATTAGATCCCTATTAAAATAATAATATAAAGAAAAAAACACTTCGCTTTACAAAAACTCAACATCAATAACTATCAACTGGAACAGCTTGTGCCATGCGGGATCCAAGAATCGGATAGGGCCTTGTGTGTATCAGAATACAAAATCCCTGGATATTGTTCCAAGCTTAATCAGGAAGTTATAGAGAATGGTGCTGGCGGACAATACGAAATTAACGTGGGCATTGGATATGCCAGACATATACGGCTAATAATATGAGGTCATCATTACAAGTAAAGGCAAGCCAAAATTATTACCGTACATATTATTAGATTTCAACTGTATTACGTACATGGCAAGCAAACCTGACTCAGTGTGGGTAGCCATCATAATGTATAGTTGGTACGTGTGTGTAAGGAAAGGGGTTTTTATTGCCTCGGACCCACATCCCCTGATGGGTAAAAGTTCAACTGTTGTGACCCTCACCAGTTTTGAGAACAAGGATCCTGAGACCCCCTGCTGGAAATAACTTAGTGCTTTACTTATGTTTTCTTAAACAGTCCCATAGTGACATTTGTGTCGCAGTAAGAATACATGAACGCAGCTCCATTTTATCAGGCGGACTTGGTCTTGTGATGAGTGGGGGTCCAGGTAGTCATGCCACACCAACCAGACACCAGTGAGCTATTCCCTGTCATATGAATAGGATACAAGTTTGAATCATGGAGATGACCATACACAATACAAACCTCTATAAACTTGCAGAGGGAGAAAAGAAAGATACTGCCAGACAACTTTAGGAACAGTTTACATTATATAAGCACGGGGCACGTTGCAATCAGCAAACCCTATCCTTCTCTTCCCCAACATTTGCTGACACGGCCATACATAATAGATGGTCTGACAGTCCAGCCAAAATCAGCAATTACATCCAACACCAAATGTGTTTGGTCAGATTTAACCCCTGACTGACTGATACTTTTTACTGACGCAAGCTACTTTCAGAAACAGAAACAATTAGAAAAAGAAAGACAAATGTATAGATCGACATAAAGTAATCCCTGTATACGGAGTACCAGTCTGGTTTCTACCTTATAGCCACCTGTGCCCACTATTGCGCTGTTTTTTCTCCACCCTTGGACAGGCGCCATTGACCAGGTATACACATACATGCTATCGAGTGAGCGCTCGGGCCCTTCCCAAGGTTGGATCGGTTAAAAATAGCAACTGGAAATCTTGCGCTGCGATCTAAGACAAATTGCATTCATACTTTTCCATTCTACAAGTGTATTGTATATCACTTAATAGCTGGAGTCTCACTTTAAATGTTAACCTCGGACCCGACTACAAAATCCATCTCACTTGACCTACATTCAAAGGACACACAACGGGGAGCTATATGGATTACATTGCTTTTATTAATGTGCCACCTCATCCTGCCAGTGGAAATAAAGGAGACGTCAGTATTAAAGCAAGTTGTCTCAAAAAGTAGGCAATTATCTGTAAGATCAACACAAATCCTTCTTCTCGTCTGCCGAACATGACCCGGTGGGGATTTAATGCCTGTAAGCATTCTCTGCTGAACGTACAGATTTATGGGCCTTATCAAACATCTAGGGCCTCATTTCCTCTTCTTATAAATTATTCACAAGTAAATGTGTTGGTGGCTCCAAGTTTAAACAAAACTCTTCTCTCCCAAGTCACTTTCTCATCATACGCTCATAGGAACACAGGTTTTCTGTCAGCCCTCCAAGAAAATTAGCAAACGTGTCCTGTCACGGTGACAGCTGTTAAGATCTCCTGCACCAAGAAATGAACTGCTTCTACACCGAGCAACAAACCAGCTCTTTATAAATGGCACGCCGGCGCGTCTCACCTGGCTGTCAGGCGCTACGGTGAAGATATCAAACCGGAAACGTCGCCAGTACGAGAAATCGCTATAGTGTATCACTACCCTGAGCAAGGTATTTGGATGACAGATTATCAAGTATTCTCGATTACAGGATGGTCATAGAAAAGTATATAAAATTTGTATGCACTTTTTTGTTCTCTCTGCTCAGTCTTGTCCTTTTCTTACCCTTGGTTCACATCTGCGTTTGGTAATCCGTTTGGGGAGTCCGCATGGGGACCCCCCTGAACGGAATACCAAACGCATTGGCAAGCGTTGTGCAGTGAAAGCACATGGACCCCATAGACTATAATGGGCTCCGTGTGTTCTCTACGCGAATCATGTGGACATGAAAGTAGATCACAAAGTACTTTCATGTCCACATGATTCATGCGGACACCACGTGGAGAGCACACGGACCCCATTATAGTCTATGGGGTCCGTGTGCTTCAATTGCACACCGCTTACCAATGCGTTTGGTATTCAGGGGGGTTCCAATGCGGACTCCCTGATCGGATTACCAACGCAGATGTGAACGAGGTCTTACTGGATTATCAAGTGCTGGAGTAAAGGAATATCCATCCGATACCCATCTATTTACATCACTTTCTCTACTCTATCTTTCTCTCAATTTACCATTTATATTTGCTATATCTCTCATATCTATATAATACTTGGTATAAATAGTTTTTATTTTTTGTAAAGCTTGCCATAAATCATCCCTAAAAACCTATCATCTTAAGGCTAAGGCCGCAAGTAGCGGACCTCAGTAAAAATGCGCTGCGGGAAAAACCACGGCAGCAACGCATCACGGTGTCTCCTGCAGGGATTTTCACAAAAAGTGACTTTCTGCTTCCATTATACCTATAGGGAAACCGCTGGCGTTTCCGTAGGTATAATTGATATACTGCGATTCCCAATACTGCAACGGTTTTGGAGGGACTGTATTTTTTGCCAGCGTTTACAGCACGTGGGGAGTTGTCCAGGTATCAGAGTAATCCATGTGGTGACCGAGGAGGTGTAAAAATAATAAAATAAAAAATAAAGAATACTTACCTGTCCCCAGCGCTCTGTTATCTGCCGCCGGTGTCCGCTCAGCCTTGTGCCAGTGCATGGATGCCTGAAATCCTCAGTCTCACATGACCGCTGAGAGGAATCAGCAGCTGCTGGCAAGGAATCAATGACGTATGTGAGTGACATCAGTGGTTCCTCCTCAGCGACCACCGCACCCACTGACTGGTCTCATGAGACAGAGCTAAAGACATCCAGTAACTGGCACGAGAATGAACCGGCAGCGGACACTGGAGTAAGTATGCTTTATCTTTCTATTTTACACCTCCCTCGGCCTTCACAGTTTGCTTCGAATCCTGGACGACCCCTTTAAAAAGTCAGACTTAGAGGACTAGGACTTGCACACGGTTGTAAGCATGGTACTCGCACACACGAGCGCGGTATGTTTCTGTGTATACACTGCTTGAGACTGGTTGCAGGTATATGTTCACAATGTCTACCTCCAATGTAGGGTTCTATCTTATGCAGAGGAAACATCTCTTATTAACGGCCATTGTAATAAAACATACACCACGCGGTATACAAGTGCTTTCCTATATAGTTGAAGGTATACAGACATATACCATCTCAGTGTAGGTTACAAAGCAAAGTCTTTTGGCCTCTGTCAAGTAAATGGAGGCCTATGGATACATTAAACTGTGCTTTTCCTGACATATACCTTATCCATAGAGCTACGGTACTTTATATGTATACGTGCCGATATAACGGATATAGAGTTTAGTACTCAGCGGTGAATTTCCTTCCCTGACTAACAAAAGTCGTGCCAAGCTTTCCTGTTTGAAATACCCTCTTGGTACGGCTAATACAATATAATTCACAACTAACCGCAATAGCCTATAATTCAGTCCTGTACTGCACCGCAATAGGTGAGTTATGTAGAGGACAGAAGGCCATAGCCGAGGAAGGCTCTTTATTGATGAAGAGATCCTAGACAGGTTCTTATAGGGCGGTATAACCAGATACAGAACAAGGTGCATGTTACAAAGAGAGATAGCTCTGCATAGAATTATACCGCACCATACGTCTGCTAGAAGTGTCGCTATACACATCCACAAACCAAAGCAGATGATGACTAGTTTCTGAAGTATTAAAAGTTTAAAATTTTGTGATTAAACTAATAAAATAAACTTTTACAGTAAATCGAGTTTGCCCTTGAAAATCTGCCACGGTTCTGCACTTCAAAAGCACACCCCAGAAATAGCCGCCCTCGCCCGACTATTTACACTCTTAAATGTTAATGTCAACATTGATTTTTTTGCTTGCTTCCACTCGGCTTCTTAACTAGGACATTACAAATTCCTGCAGGCCTACGGGAAGATGTGGAAACGTTATGAACCGTCTTGCCCGCACAGAATATTGAAAGAAAAATGAAAGGTTGTGTTTATAGAGTTTTGCGCTCATTTGCATTCACCTGTAGCAAGGAAAAATGCTGAGCTCATAAGGCAAGAGAATTAGAGTGATGATCTATAAGGAGTGAGTTTTGTGCATCTCCAAAAATGGAAAGTGTCATGGATGCGTAGTCTCTGGCATTGCACAATGGTGCCATCTGCTGGCCACTGACTACATTACATAGAAAGTCAGCTGAAAAAACATGCCCAGTCACCCATGACATGCCTGTTTTAGTACATACTTCAGAAAATAATGAACCTGGATAATACTCCGATAGCTCTGCATTGTACCGTTCCTCTGTTTTTGCTTCTAGAAATTTAGGAATAAACTGACAACTGGGTCAAAGAGATGTGTCCCTGTTCAGCGTGACACAATCTTCGCCAATCGGACAGTATCACAGTATACGGAGACAGGTCCCAAACTGGTGAAGCCCACTTGTCAATTTATTCTTAGATTACTCAAAGAAATAACTGAGGAACAGCCAAGTTATAAGAGAAGGCGCTCCAGAATTGTCATTTACTGAAACAGACGCTGACCCAGATTTACACTGGTGTAGACGTGCTGCATTTCTGTCGCATCTAGTTTTGACTTTCTAGACATGGGGGTGTGACTTAAATGTACCACAATGCGCCAACAATTGTGTCCGCAGTGTTCTATCTTATGGCTATAAGTAAGCCAATTAGACAGGGAAAAGTTATGGTGCATTTTCAGACACTAACTATTAGCAAATCTGTTCCATGCCAAGAGATGTGACAAGTCCTCTTTAAGCTAGCTAACTTTGTCCACCACATGACTCTCAGAACTCTTAATAGGACATGACACGCCATATGTTCTTGTAGCATTACAAGCTAGTGGTGGAGCAAGGACGGACAACTTCTTCTTGCCCAATAGATTGCAACTTTAGGGGCAAGGGTGACAATAAGTGTCAAGGAAGCCAGCAGATCTTTCCACTTAAAGGGGTTGTCCCATGAAAAGCATTCTATCTATACTGCTAGTTTATGTGGATTTAAGACTTTTCCAAAATACATTGCTTTATCAAAACTGCTTTGTTTGGCAGCTATCTTAATTTATTCACTTCATTGTTGACACTGCGTTTCTATGGCCACTGGGCTTATCTGCTCATTTCCCAAGTGATGTAGCTGCCTGCTCTCAGAGGGGAGGGAGGGGCTGACAAGCAATGGAGCACCTCAGATAGGGGAGGGGGAGGGGAGAGCTCCGGGATTTCTGTGCTGTCAATCTTCAGCTTTTCCACTTATCAGCCTGTTTAATTGAATTTGGCTGATAAGGACTGAGATAAGGAGACCTCTGTATGTAATGCAAGATGACTCAAATCCAGCTCTGCTACATCAGTTTCCACATCAGCTTTATACTGTGGTAATGCATTTACAACCAATCCCTCATTACTGACTGCAAACATAGCAGATAGCAGAGCAAGTGAAACCCCGCCCACCAATGTGCCGAGAAATCCAGGAAGTGAAGAGATCACAGAGCCTGCAGGCTGCAGAACAAGAGTTATGGGAATACCCCTTTAATATCAGCACATTTAACTTTATATCTAAACCAGGTATATACATGTAGTATACAAGGCATGGTGTTATGAGCAAACTCCAGTTCCAATGTTATCTGAAGACGAGACACAAATGTTATGATATCACAATAGCTCTGCTACACCGAACTCCTACTCTGCTATATATAGCAGCATTATAATAATGATACAAGGCAGACGAATGTTTGTAATAGCTAATACAGAGCATATGTCATTCCCAAGAAAATCTGTTCACTGTGGATCTCTTACATAGTAACTACATTATTTTTTTTGTTGTTGAGAAAAGCTAATAAATGACAGACATAATCGTGAGACGCATTTATCAGTTTCCGTAGATCACACCAAATGCAAGTATAACGCGGGGATTTGAGGCACTTAGCCAAGAAATGGACACTTGGCCAAGGCAATGTGACAATGATAGGAAGACTGTATATTAGATATGTGATAGTCATTAGATGAGATGTTTCCTCATGCCATCTCCAGATCTTAGCAGGAGCTAATGGAGACGTTCGGTTGGCAGTAAACGTCCATTTGGATTTTCACACAATTTTATTTTATTACAGCTCCGACATTGGAATTAAAGCCATTTCCTCCAACTTTGTGTGAAAAACTGTATTCAGGGTCCTCAGAACACAAGGCAGATTTATTAAAAATATACTGGAGTGGCAGCCTTGGCAGATGCTAGTAATAAAATATTCTAGTATAGCTTTTCTCTTTATTTTGTCACAACTCCTGGCTTTGGACAACTTTTTAGATAGATATTGGAAAAGTTGTTAAATTCATTAAATCTGTTCCATTTAGTCCATACGTGGTTGTCCTGGCAGTATGTATATGAGCCATAAAAAAGGAGTTTTCTGGGCTTTTGATATTGATGATCTATCCTTTGGATAATTGACAATTCAACAATCGGCGCCCCCAGCTATCAGCTGTTCACAGCACTGCCAGCACTAGGAACTATACAGTGGACGAAGCAAACAGACAGCTCCATCCACTGTGTAGTGTCTATGGGTTACTGCAGATCACCACAGTAGCGTCTGTGCTCGGTATCAGACCACCACTGATCTGGATATCTAAATCCCTAAAATATTAGTAGAAGAACTACTGCTGTCACATTAGGCAGTCTAAGGGTTTAAGAGTCTTTAAGAGTATGTTCATGGATTATATTATTGGGTTATTAAGGGAAAGAATGGCGTGGAACTCCAAGGACTTAAGAGCCTCGGACTCAGAAAGTGATGCTCAAATAGAAGAAAACCTCTGAATTCCTCAACCAAGGGACTGCATCTGTAGATGAAACTGGCAGTAGGCAGAGAGAACAGCGCTAGGTAATGTGTCTACTATAGCTAGAGAACAGTGTTATCATAGCGCCATTCTGCAGAGACAGTCACGTTCCCTAAGTGGTCACATTTCTTAAAGAGGACCTTTCACCATTTTGCCCACAGGCAGTTCTATATACTGCCGGAAAGCTGACATTGCGCTGAGTTCAGCGCACTGTCGGCTTTCCGATCTGGGCCCGGTGTGAAGAGCTTACGGTCCGGTACCGTAGCCCTTCTATGGTCAGAAGGGCGTTTCTGACACTCAGTCAGAGACGTCCTTCTTCACAGCACAGCCAATCGCGCTGTGCTGTGAGAGCCGGGAGGAACGCCCCCTCCCTCTGCTCGCAGTACTCGTCCATAGACGAGCATTATCAGGGAGGGAGGGGGCGTTCCTCCCGGCTCTCACAGCACAGCGCGATTTGCTGTGCTGTGAAGAAGGACGTCTCTGGCTAACAGTCAGAAACGCCCTTCTGACCATATTATCCCTTTAAAACACACTGGTGGTGGGGAAGACTAGAAGCAGAACCTCTAACAGCATGGAAATAGGGACCTTCAGTATCTAAAGGGGCTACCAGGGGTTTAATTTGAAGGGGTGCAGAGGGGTCCAGGAATCTTAGAAGACCAATAAAATGACTTTATCCAATACGAGGAGATCAGTACTATAAACAATATGTTGTAGTTTGGGGTTGTATAGTACAGGTTTTGCATTGGTGCCCAGGAGCTTCACTCTCTCTGGCAGTTACCCAAAGTAGACAAAGTCACAAAACATAAGAGTTCCTTAACACTTGGAGGAATATATGCAAAACAATCTGCTACATGTGAAGACACCTTAATAGACAAAGGGAAGACATATATACAGAAAATATGCTCATTTTACAAGTTTTCCAATCCTACCAGCATTACTATACAAAAATAACTAGTCTGACTTGACCATATTAACACTGTTCATAGCGATAGATGGCTTTTGGTTCTTCGGATGTTGCAAGACGACAGCTCCAAGCATACAAGATGGGACGATTAGACGATTCATGTAGACGTCTAAAATTACAATGGAGACTGTTTTCATAAAGTTATTTGCAGTTTAAGAGAACCGGTCAAGTAGAATATTAAGGGCTAGTTCACACAGGGCACGAGCCCGCATATTTTGGTCCTGATTGTGAGGCGGGAATAGGACTAAAATGTGACTGTCGCGGCCTCCAACAGTCAAGGCTTCCCGCCCCGGAGTAGGCCCAATTGAATGCGCCTAGTCCGAAGGGTGCTGTTGCGAGGCGGACGCCAGGGCTGAATCAGCTGCGGAATCCGCCTGAAGAAAGGGCAGCTTGCTTCTTTTTTCCGTGAGCCGGAACATACAGCTCACGGAAAAAGGAAGCAAGCGGTCTACATAGACCTCTATTGTGAGGGGGCGGATTCTGAGGTGGATTTGGCGTCAAAATTCGCCCCCTCTTGTGCCGTGTGAACGAGCCCTAAGTCACCTTCTCATGTATAAAAACATTTTGGAAAAGACTGCTGGAGTCATGACTGTGAGAGCACTTCTCTCACCTCTAAGTTACAGGTTTTCTTCAGGATCTTCAAAATCACTTGTACAAGCGTGGAGCTTTGGTATATCCATTGCACTTTGCAGATTATCACATTGTCATGCACATGTAATATACACAGGTAGTGACAGTGTATAAATCACATTTCTCCTTGCTCGTGTGATAGTCAGATGCAAACCACAGCTCAACTTTCCATTACCCAGGGCTTAGATTCATATCACTGCTCTGGCTCTGTATGAACATATTTTGGTCAGGGTAGAGTTGCTTCTGGCACCAGCCAACATGGCCTCCATTAGTGAGAGCTCCATCATCTGTGACTTTTCACTGCCCTTTCACTAAAGTTCCATGTGAAGATGTGAGGACCCTTCCAACTCCACTGGATTCTCCTCACTAACACCCCATTCTGCTTAGCGGCACATTATATATATATATATATATATATATATATATATATATATATATATATATATATATATATAATAAGTTACTTTTTATGATCTTTCCCTAATGAATGGAATAGGTTATGTCAGAAACTTACCGTGCAGGTGTAGGGGCATGTAGTGTTCAGGTTCCTCCATGTAAGTCATAAAATAATTTGCATGATATTTGCATATTATAAAACGAGCTTAGTGTACTGATAAACAATCTATTTAGCTTGCACGACAACTTTAATGAGGAAGAAGCGAGAGCAAATAAACAAAGACAGGAATTAATTAGCATTTCATGGGAGCGCATTGGAAGGTATACCTATGAATTTATATGGAATCCAATAAAGCGGTGTTCATTATTTATGATGCGGACGACAGACTGATAGCTATAGACATGCAGATTACCAATTACATACATATTGCTAGAATTAGAAGACTTCAGCGCAGGGCATGAGAAGAGATTTAGTTTGTTGTATATCTGTATTTTACTATCTGGACCAGACAGAGTAGCCTGTTGGCACC
This sequence comes from Leptodactylus fuscus, assembly GCF_031893055.1. Lineage (NCBI taxonomy): Eukaryota > Metazoa > Chordata > Amphibia > Anura > Leptodactylidae > Leptodactylus > Leptodactylus fuscus. The sequence goes on from NC_134267.1 coordinate 45,773,898, forward strand.
CCTGGGGCACCCCGCAATCTGGGCGTATACCCCTCCAGCTATGCACTAAATAATAGACTAGGTGCACAATAGACGGTGTAGGAGCCAGGGACGTCCTGGTTACAGTACAACAACTATCTGGATTACCATGAGGAATCAGAGCAGCTCTTCTAGTAAATAAGAGATGTTGTTTGCGTCTACATCACAAGCAGACCCCAGAGAAGCCCCCCACCGGGCAGCTCACACTATTCGAGGAAGACGCTTTTCTGCTTCATACCCATCACCCTAGTAACGTGAAAATAAAAGTTTCATGCTCACATAAGCAGCAATCTCAACGGATCGATAAAAAAAAACAACCAATCACCTCAGCAGGGAGGAAAGCACTCAACATGTGGAAGTAACACATAAAACGCATCAATAATTCTCAATGTATTCCTCCCGGGAGGGTCTTAAGGAGCCCATACACAATAAACAAAAAGTTGAGGAAAATGGATATTTCCAGCCATAATGAACAATCGCCAGGTGAAGTTTAACAACAAACAATGGATTTAGCCAACTAAAGACACAATGTCATCCTATGGAAAGGAGTCAGCCATGTTTGAAATTGTTGTCCAATAGTCTGACCAAAGATCTTTTATCCTTTCTAGAAATAACTCGTCCTTCGCTCACTGCCAATGAATAATGACCAGTCTGAACGACTGTAACAACCAATATGGAGTAAATGTATGGGTGGAATGGACGTTCACCAGTTGGCTGTTCATCTACTTTGGCCATCTTTGACCATGTGACCCATCAATGCCTCCTACAGGAATTCACTACCATAGAGCCCAATCTATTACCTCTCATGGGGGAATTGGAATCTGCCTAAGGGACTTTTTGCCTTCTTCTGGATCAGCTTGGTAGGTTTGTAGGTTGGACTTAATGGACTGGTGTTTTACCCATACTTAATAACTATTAAATTAACTCAGCTCTGTATACAAGTTTAAGCCCTACAGTCACAAAGAGCAGAAACAAAGTAACAGATATATCTGCCATGGTATATAGCTGCAAATCTATATACAAATCTACAACAAAGTACTATCTACACAATGGCAGCTGCATAAACTTCTATACATTGTGCTATTACTAGATAATAAGGCACCATTCTAAGCAGATAAAAAAACATCTTATGTAAGCATTCAATACATTACAATGCAATAAGACAACTCAAACACATTTAGATCTATAGTGTATATGGAATCATCCATCCAACGACTGTATAATGCCATTGTAGAAAAGTTCATGTGCATATGCATGAGTCACATACGTATGGCCCTCAAGACCTAAATATAGCTCTGATTTCCATAAAGAATCAATCATAACCAAGGCGCTTCATTATGTTAAATTGAGCTGGGAATATATTCTGCCTATATAGGACATAAACTTACATCAATGATTTAAAGAAACAAGCAAGAAACTTTCCCAAATTCTTAAAATAAGTAAGCAGCAGTCAGTAAGTCAATATCAAGTAGTATATGGCAGGACATAGGCTATCTGGTAATGGGAAGTAATGTCTACAGAGACCCCCAACCTATATGACATACTGCTGACAGACTATACACCAATATATGTATAGATTTGTATTTGTCCATCTATATGTGTGGCCAGTATATGTGATCTGTATAACACAAAATGAACATTTACAGGACAAAAAAAAAAATTGCAACACTCACTGAAATAAGATAATGTAGCAGATATCTAAATGAAGTCCTATGTAAAGTCGGTGGTGTTACAATGACTCTGCAAACTTGACTCTGTTGCATGTGATAAGTCATCTGTAAGCAATCCATACAGTAGACACTAACATATAATCGATGACGTTACTCACAAGTTTGTCACTTGTTCCAACAGGGGGGTCATAGTAAAATGGCCACCCCCTCCAACTAACTTACCTTGCACAGTTTCTGGTACCTTGGAGAAGAGACTGCCATCCTTTGCAAGTGATGCAACAAAACAACAACTTTCTGCAGAGATGTTCTCACCACAGCCATCATTTTAAGTTTGCAACACTTCTGGAGGCACCTCAGAATTTGCATTATAAATGAAAAGCGGCAATCATTCCCTCATGGTCACTGGACAACCATTTGCCAGCTGTCTGAGCATGCTCGCTTCCAAATGGATAAAAAAAAATTGCTTTAAGGAGACCAAAGCCCACACTGCTTGAAAAGACAGAAGCGGATTGCATCTCCTAAGTTTAATTTCCTGGAATCAAATCCTTACAAGCCAGCTCCGGAAAAAGCATCTAGTGCAAAGAGCTGAGGCAAGGCTGCCTCTTCCAAACGCTCGCTTATCCTTGTGCAACCCATTCAATAGGATGTGACTTTAAGAATGGAAACATTAGGACTGCTGCTATACGTTGAGGAGTCCCCGGTGCAAAGATGACGGCTCTACGATTGGAGTTAATTCCGTGCTGAGGCTTTGGACTCAAGGGCAGAGACAAGAAGAGAGGCTTGCACCCTTCTACTGAAAGATGTGCTCTCTCCCTCAGCTAGCCTCTGACTGAATGCAGCTCCACATGAGTGAATAACAGGCTGCTAGGAATCGACAGAGGAGCCCTGAGACATAGCCGGACTAATTCCATCAGCCATACGTTAGCTTGTAATGAATCACATGCAGCCCCAAGACAGGAGGTGCCCAATACAATGCACACAATACAAGACACACACTAGGGGTAAGACTCCAGCTTTCCGTTAGTGTCACACTTTAGATTATTTATCCCCATCTGTCACCTTACTTGACACCCTGCCAACAGCTACTTAAAGGTGTTTTATAGATAGTGGTTACTGATCAGTGTAGAGAATTGAAGATTTCTTGTAGAGAAAAGCAGAGAGACTTAGCAGTGCATTAAGAACATGATAACATGATAGATAGATGTGTATATATATATATATATATATATATATATATATATATATATGTCACTACAGAACGTCAGCTCTGTTCATGACAGCGGACCTTAAAGGAACAGTTCCCTTAGATGGTTGCTCAGCATTCATCACATCAGACGTCAGGACATCAGTAAGAGATGTAGCCAGGGAGTATACATGATGGCGTTCAGGCAACCAGCTAGGAATCGCATGTAGGTGCCCAGGCTCAGCTCTGAGGTCATGTGTAGCATACTTATATCCATAATGGCCATAATGTTATAAAAATGGAAAAAACTGAAACCATTCATGTATGGAAATGTGTCTGGAGATTAATAAGACTCCACACACCTAAATGGTGGTCTTTCCCTATGGAGTGACGATATCCCCCCAACCCTGGAGATTAGTAGTTATAGTAGGTTTCTGAAGCTTGGGAGGGTAATAGTGGGAAGTGCCCCAGATGCGGGTACAAGTGGGGGTACCAACAAGATACGCTTCATCCAGGTGAATTTCTGACCCAAAGAAAAGTCACGTCATGGGTGGGGATATTTTCTGGTTATCAGTTATCATCCCTAATATCTCCCCTTACAATGAACATAGAATAAAATATTATTAAAGATAAGCGTCAAAGAAAAACCTCAGATGTCACGTAACACAAACGTGGAAAATTCCAGCCAGTCCAAACCTTGTTTCTACCAATTTCCATGGATTTGGAAACTTTCCAGTAAACCCCTAATGGGTCACTAAAACAAATGTAATGTCCACATCCAGCTTTGTACTACAGTCAGCCTCTTTTCAGCAACAGATTGCCATCTCCTACAATACACGGCTTTTTTAAGATCACCATCCTGACAGATCTATTTTTACTAAAACAAATCTGCAGCACGTTTCCTTATAACTATGCATTGAATTGTCCCTCCGTTATCCTTCCTGGAAAAGTATGAATAAAGTGACAACAGGGTGTTGGTGTGTCCCAACGCAATCTGATACCGTCCAATCAGAGGTGGCAATGACTGGTATGGAAATAACTCTGACAAGGAGAATTGTAACAACCTGACGATATATTTATAACTAGTCAGGAGGAATTACAGAGGAATAGCAAAATGCAAAGCTATAAGAGAAGATGATTCTAAATTGTTATTTCATGGGGTATGCATGTATTTACTAAAACACACACACGTAAGGAGAGGTAACAGGTAAATCTAAGCGTAATAAGGGCCCCCTATAGCTCATAATAATGTTACACTACACCCATCCCATGCTGCCGCCTGTATTACACCTTCAGGATACAAAATCCATCAATTCTATCATTCGGTTTCTGCGCCCAGTGTGCACAGGCTTTACCCAAACCAGCCTTGTTCTTTCACGCCAATGTTTAGGGCACCTCTTAACGCTTTATTAATGCAAACAATGTGTATGAAATCTTTAGTGGTTAATAGAACCTGTCATATCACTTTCTTATGCTGTCAACATTAGATTCATGATCCCAATTCCTAAAGAACAGCGCCACCTACTGGACGAGAAAGAACATTAAAACATCCAAAATCAAATAAAATATTTTTTTCTACTGTATTACAAGGGTGGCAATGGCTGACTAAGAGCGGTGGAGCAGGAACCTGGATTTTATAGAATCAGTAAAAAAAAAAAAAAAAGAAGTAAACATATTAGGAATATTAATGTAACAGAAACATTTGCTTTTCAATCTCTTTGCAGAGACCCAGACAATACAATAAGCTTGGGAAGAAACAGAGTAATTTATCTGGGCTATTACACAAAGCCCAGCCATGTTTCTATTGATCGGAAGCCATGCCTAGCCGGGTGACTAATTCACCTTAACCTTGGCGCTTTTTTTTTTTCGCTCCGGGCACATTTAGAAGAGGTTTGTAAAGACCTGCATCAATTCTGGCATTTGTCGAGTATTAGGTACGCTTTGGAAATCCACAAAGCATTTCATTTATAGACCTAGAATTTGGAATGATCTATTGAGTTTTTTTAACAATGGAAAACCTTGGATTCTGAGAGCAATGAGTTAAGGAAGAATTACTCAGAAAGCATCCAAGTAATGAAGCCTTGCCAGGGAAAAGAAAACGGCAAATGCTCTCAAGTTAATAAGATTGGACAAGGGACAGCTAAGCCATCAGTACACTCAAAATTAAGGCAACATCGCTTCAGCGTAACTAAACATGATATTTCCAGCCAAAAGCCGGGGAATATCTGTGAATTACAGAAATATCTATGTCAGTGGGTGGCCACAATACCTGGGTGTGTATGTAAATCATCACAACCCTTATTGCTTTCACTTATAAATACATCTCCAGATAGGAAGGAAACCAAAATGAATGCCCCAGGGAAAGAACTATTCCTGAACCATATTGTCAGATCGTCCACGGTGCCCATAAGGATAATATACTAGCACACTCCTCAAGTTACTCATTGCCTCAGTAATTTATTGGGGTTTTCTGAGCTAAAAATACCAATAACCTGTCCTAAACATAGCTCATCAATATCAGATCGGTGGTGGTCCGACACCTGACAACCTTACCGATCAGCAGATGACAATGGAGCAGGAAGACGACAGCTCTGCTCTCTGCAAGTCACTGCAGCTTAGCTCCTATTCATGTGAATTTGAGTTAATCTGCAGTAACCTGGTCTGGCCACTGCATGGAGAACGGAGCTGTCTGCTTCCTGTTCCATTTAAAAGTGCCTAAAACTTTCCTGTGTTGTGTGCAAACTAGCATTTAAGAATCCACTGTGCATTGCAGGCATAGGAAGACTCCAGCATATATGAAATCCTACTTGTTCACCATGATATAGTATATACCATACTGAGAAGGTACAAAAACAGACACCACGGAGCGCTAATAGTGTAATACAGTATGAACAGAACAAATATGACAGATAGCTAGCTATTGGCTGCTCAACTTTTAAAGTTGTGGCAAGTCCACAACCACTCTTTAGGCCCGTTTCCCAATGGACCTCTCAAAGCAGCTGGCAACCTCAGGAACGTAGCACCAGAATCATCCAGGAGATAGCAAAAAATGAGGCAATGGAGCTTTGGTCCAACTTGAATAAATATTACAAATAGGTGTAACACACAACGCGTTTCAGGTAAGATCCTTTGTCAAGTTGATGCACACTTGTGAAAAGGTTTTACCCAAAACGCGTTGTGTGAATAAATCTTTATTCAAGTTGGCCCAGCGCTCCATCGCCTCATTTTTTGCAATCTTCTGGATAGTATATACCATACCTTAAAATATAGTATCCTCCCCTGTTCCCATGCAATTCGTAGTTGTACCACTTCCTTCTCCAGATCAATACCATATGGGTCAGAAGAAGGAGGCAGTACACCTCCAAAAGAAGTTACTGCTAATAAAAGAGAATAAGTCAATACTCCAGTGGCCACCCTTTACTTGATACTGACCATGTATTGTGATGCCGCAGAATTGGGCTCCTTATGATCCTTCCATGGTACCAAGACACCTGTATGATTACAGACGGCTGTAGCATCAGCCAGATGGAGCAATCCTGATAACTGAAAGCTATTGCTATTTCAGCGATTATCTAATCTACCCATGATGAGTCTAGCAAACTCGTGTTTGTAGCAGTGCGGAAAGCCCTACATAAAGCACATTAAAGTGGATCATTTCAATAGAAGTAGCTCTCTCATTGCATACAATAAAATTGCTCTACTTTCTTCTAAGCTATAACAATCATAAAAATACTGCATTGATATTTTAATGCCAAAGCCGCTATATGTGCAAATTAAAAGTAGTTATACTTGTATAGCTATATTAGCAATACTACTATATCCATACTATTGCTAGGATACTGAGCTTATAACACTGCTTCAATGGGCCCCCGAAATTTAGTTAATGGTGCTGAACTTTGCATAGATAATGGATATTGGGAGCAAATAGAGCAGAGAAACTTGTGGGCATTCAGATTCTCAAAGGCTGCCATGTCAGTAGACACAGGGATTGTACAATATTATGTGACTGCTGATCCATAGACAGACTACAGGCTGACAACAACAGCAGCCAGCACTGCACCAGGGGTGGCAGGGTATGGAAGAATTATTCTTCTAAGGTGTTCAGCAAGCTTATTATTCTAATACTATATTAAAAGGTGTATTATGCCAGGGCTTAAGTATTGCATGCTACCATCTTAGGTGTCTGGTGGCACTGCTACGTATATTACATACATGTCCTAATATATACTATATATGGTACTATGCCATACATAAGTGCTGTATATACTATAACGTACCATACATACTATAAATAAGCCTAGGTCGTCCTCTGTATTATACTAGGTATACATTATATCTTTACCATACAGGTATGTACTCTATTTAGCATACACATATATACTATATAATTAGCATACAGGTATATATTATATATTTAGCACACAGGTATAGACAAGTATATGCTCTATAACTGCCATACAAGTATATGCTCTATAATTGGCATGCAGATATACGTTATAATTAGCATACAAGTATATACTCTATATACTCTATAATTAGCATACAGATATACACTCTATAATTGCATGCAGATATACATTACACAATTAGCATTCAGTTATATAATCTATATTTAGCATACAAGTATATACTATAATTAGCATACAGGTATATATTATATATTTAGCATAGAGGTATACATTCTATAATTAGCATATACTCTATATACTCTATGATTAGCATACAGGTATATACTCTATAATTGGCATACAGATACACATTATATAATTAGCATGCAGGTATATAATCTATAATTAGCATACAGGTAAAATGCTGAAGATACAAATTAGTCAATGCAGGGTGTCCCCAGGGGTGCAGTCCTCCACCTGACCATGAGACATTAGATAATTAACATTGCTTTAATGTCAAGATTCATTAGCAATGATGCTGTTTACTGCGCGGATTTCAATCATTAGCTGTCACCACTAGTGCGAGTTTAGACAGATTCTACATACCCATCAAATGTGACAAAGTAACACCGGCTAGTTCTATACAGAACGCAGAGGTAAATCTACGTACCAGAAAATTAAGGAATGAAGTGTGAATAATATTCAATGATTCTGACAATATTAATATCATTTGGGATAATTTTTCAAGCTGGAAAATGACACGTTTCAACATTTACTAAGGTAATTTCTTCTTACTGAGTATAGTCGCTATCTATCTATCTATCTATCTATCTATCTATCTATCTATCTATCTATCTATCTATCTATCTATCCATCCATCCATCCATCCATCCATCCATCCATCCATCCATCCATCTATCCATCCATCACGACTTGGCTCTTGTCAGTGCCGCTCAGACTCTTGCGCTTGCTCATTTCTCCTGCTTCCAATTAACTCCAAGAAGTGACTGTTCACCAACTGCTTAATACATCCCACCTTATGACAGTTGCCAGTGTAATGAGATAACCATCACTTTCCCTGTCAATGGATTTAATGTCATGGCAGATGGATGTATTATACTGTATGTGCGTGTATACAAATATATGATGGTGTTAGTCTATTAATCTCAGAACTAATGGTCCACATCAGAAGCCAAACAGTGTTAAAAAAAAACAACTCAGGGCCAGATTGCTAAAACTATTGCCCCATGGTCTGGGAAGAAATATTTCTTTGCATTTTTTTTTTCAAGACCCTGTTCAGATACGCGCCGTCTCTGGGTAACTTGGCAGTGTTTATGTGACATTTCTACCCCTTTCACATGAAAAAGGGTAAATTTAGTAAAGAAAGAATACCAAAAAGGATATTGTTAGCTATTCACTATGGCAGCATGTAATAGAACTATAGGCAGTTATCATGGCAACTGATAAGTGCCCTCCAATGACGTTCTGTAAGGCAGCATCCGCCCTCTTTAGAGCACGGTGGCTCAGTGGTTAGCACTGCAACCTTGCAGCGCTGGAGTCCTAGGTTCAAATCCTGCCAAGGGCAACATCGGCAAGGAGTTTGTATGTTCTTCCCGTGTTTGCGTGGGTTTCCTCTGGGTACTCCGGTTTCCTCCCACACCCCAAAGACATACTGATAGGGAATGTAGATTGTGAGCCCTATATGGGACAGTGACTGACAATATCTGTAAAGCGCTGCGGAATATGATGGCGCTATATAAGTAAGCGTAATAAATAAATAAATTTAGATACTGTGGATCTAAGGGTTTAACAACCATGGTGCCAGCACGGTTTGCGGTGTGGGGTCTGCCTTGTATGGGGAAGTCTCAGATCAACTCTCTATACAGTCCCTCGCAACTAATGACGTACATATACGTCATTGATTGTTAAGGGGTTAAGCTGTAATACCGTACACAACCTGGAGGTAGGGGCGGCGCTGTTTCTGGAAGAAAGCAGCAATGTTTTTCTAATGATGTACAAGCCTTTTAATTATTACATAATCTAAAAGATTAAATAAAATTAAGTAACAGTAATTAAACCAGATATGCATCGGCAGAAGTCTCACAGTTGTTTCCGTCTAACAACATTGTGGCGCTGCCATTCTAGCCGACATATCAGAAAATATTCTACCATATATCAGTCACTTCATCCATAGATCAGAATGTATGAAATATCACATGGCCTATTTATCAGCCTACTCATAAGATGCGACATGAAGACAAAGACCTCAGCGATAGGATTCTTCCATGACAACAGATGAGAAATTGCCTTTTTTTTTTAATGTAGTCTAATGCAAGGCGATGATTCCTGCGCCATCAGAATTACCCAAATTAACATTGAAGACATCAAAGCAATGCACGGCGCATTTCTCCAACAAACACAAGTGCTGGCAGAAAGATATTGATCAGTATTTTACCACCCGCGACATCATCTTCACAAGGTGAAAGAAACAGATTTTTTTCTATTATTATTGATAGCCATTGCTCTATATTTTGGTCCATCAGGATTCTTCAGCAGAAAACAAATGTAATATTTTCTGACACGTATTGATTCTTCTCCCCGAGGATATCCACAGAAGGCATAATGCAAGAAACCTATGTTTCATAGCCAAATCTCTGTCACATGTATCAGAATTGAATCATTCTAGTAATAGATTGATATGGATTGCAAATGAAAGGGGATCTAGAATAATACAATAGAGGGATCACTTGTCCATAAAAATCTCTAAAACATTTGCCACTGAGATAGGAAGCTAAATCCACCAGATGAAGTTGAACAAAAACAAGAGAACGGTCTCCAACCCTAATGGACGGCCTTACCTGGAGCTGCATTTTGAGCTGCCGTAAGCGACTGACATCTTGCTGGACACCCTCACGTTGTGATGCATCCGTGAGAACATTCACAGTCGTCTCGGCTTCCTGGATCCACTTCATGAAGTTCTCATGATCTTTCACCAAGACCTGGAAATTCTTTAGCTCCTTCTCCAGCATGCTCTGTCGGTCGCCAACCCTAAAAGGCCAGAACCAACCAATTATATAAAATAAATAGAGACTGAAGAGAAGTTACAAGTTATCAGAATAAGAATGGGATAAAGAAATACACAATGTGATTGGATGTGTACTGGAAACAACTGATAAAAATATCCTGATATAAATAAAGTATATAGGAGTTTATTGCATCATGACTAGTTCAAAGAAGTTTCAGTTTGTAATACCATGCCTGACCACTTGGAGCGCTGGTAAAAGGACATTCACATGCTTTGCATCTGATTAAAAAAATCTGTATAGGAGGAGACAACGGTTACCCTCTCTCATAGGATTAAGATTAACCATTTGCTTAGGGACATTTGTGCCATGCGATATGGTGCCTGTTTGGTTAGACGTTAGACATATTTAAGTAACTTTTTAATATCTTGTTATTATGTGAATTGACTTTTGCTTTGTAATGTTTTTTTTTTTTTTTTTCTGTACGATTTGTACAGTGCTGCAGAATATCTTGGCCCCATATATACATAAAATTATTATTATTATTATTATTATTATTATTATTATTAATAATATTATTATAATTATTATTACTGTAGTATTATTATTATTGTAGTATTATTATTAATTATTATTATTATTACATTATTATTATTATTATTATTATTATTATTATTATTATTATTATTATTATTATTATTTTAAGCACTATCACACTCCAGTAGGTGACTCACATAAAAATAGAAAAAACATCAAGAAAATTTGTTGTGAATAATGGTATTGTTGCCTCCAGTACACCTAACCTCAAAAATGCAGCAAATAATAAATTCCCCCCATATGCCTCAAAGGTTCTTGATGGTGTCCCTGTCAGAGAGAGATCTGCTTAGTCACCTTAAGAATTCCCAAACTTTTAATAGCCGAAAACTTTAGTAATAAATTAGAGTAGTATTTCCTTACATCCAGCAGATTTCCTGTCCAGTGAAGCGGCTGAAGGACAGTGCAGGCTGCCTCTCAGTATGGAATAGCTTGTAATGAAGAACAATAGTTTGTATTCAGGTCCACATGAAATGTGACAGATAATCATCATTATTCAATATTAACAGTTATACGTGTCAAGAAATCTGTGTTATATTATGGGCTTATTATACATTTAAAAGAGGACTTGTCAGCCCTGCTCTGGCATGTCTGGTCTAGAAAATAGCTGCATCATTATGAAATCATTTTTCTGGAGCATATTAACTTAGAAATCGGAATTATGTTATTCCTCTGGTATTCCTTCTAAAAATGTATGAATATAATGACAACTGGGTGTTACCAGTTAGAGTTATGCCCCTATATAGTTTAACACTAGTCCGGCCCCGGGGTCAATTGCATCCTTTGTTCAAATTTCCACTGGACGGCAGCGTCTGTCATAGAACCAAGAATATACATCCGCCAGCACTGCTGACAACAGCAGGCTCACACTGGCCCACTGGGGTACTGATGTATGCTCCAGTGGGCCCAATACCTTTAGAGGGTCCTAATCGACCCCATATATATATTTTTTTTTTTCACTAGGCAGTGAAGATGGGGTAACAGCCCCAATTAACTTACCTATCCTATCGTTTACCTAGCAGTAGATGGGTGTCGTGGAAAATCAATTACAGGGGTGGAGGAATAGGACAGTGTTAAAACAATACAAGACGAGCCTAAAGCAAGGAATAATAACTGAACACCCCACCTGCGCCGCAGGGCGTGAGCGGCGGCGGGCGGTGCAGAGGCATAAGCAGGCAGACACGTTACACTTTGTAAGATCATCTTTGATGTCACAGACTGGCTCACAGCCCTAGAGTCCTGCCTCCATTACATCACCTACCATACAGATTTCCAGCTTTCCTTTTTGCACTTGAGAAAGGGCCAGTGTAAGGCCCGAAACGCGTTGTGCTGTATGCTGTACTGTATATTATATAATAAATCGTTTGAGTTTGGATCCTGGTTCATCATCCTCTTCTGTACACCAGAGAGCACGGTTCTTCCATAACGGACCTCTGGTCCTTTATTCCTCTCCATTACCTCCCCGGTTCTCCAGTGACGGATTGAATTCAAGTGTTGTGACTGTTCACTGCTCTCTCTGTTTTCTATCTCTTACCGATGACTTGGGTCCTGAAGAGAGAAAAGGATGATTGCAGCATCCTCTTCCTTCTTCAGGACCCAAGGCACCCCCATGTGCCGCACGTTACGTCATTGTGACCTGATGTGAGGTGCACAAAGCTCATTGAAGGTTGAAGAGGAGGCCATGAGCAGTAGTGGTAAGTGAATGGAGACAGAGAGGGACCCAGGAGCAGACAGATAAGTAATGACAAAATACTGCTAAAAGGGGGAACAGTGAAGGGGCCACTTTATGGCCCATACAGTTACCCCTTCTCCATTCTCTCCCATACAGTAGCTACTTCACTGGTCCCCCATACTGTATAGGGACCAGTCATGGGGCCATTATATTATGTGGGGCAGTGATGGGGCTAAGTTTTGAGCCAGACTTGGCCTATTTATTGCAGTTGAGATCTCAGTATCACCCTACACTTTAGTGCAGGCAAGTTATTTGTTCAGTCTTCTGAGGTGAATAAACTCTAAAATCTCACTAAATTGATTTTGGTCTTCAAGTAATTAAAAATTGTTAAGATTTATTTGTCTTGTGTGTGAAGAAATGAAAAGTATTCCATTTGTAATAAAAAAATTCATAAAATAGTCTATTTGCATTTCCTGTTAATGGTTAAAAGAAAGTCAGGCTGAATGGTCGGCCCTACACATTTTCACGTCACGAAGGTTGGACACCCATGTCCAATTAATACTGCGAAGTGACGCTAGGTTCCCACTAGTGTTAGTGTTTCCATTCTTCTGGTCCACTTTGGGGCCCGAATTACAGAAACCCAATCCACTTCAAAAGCTGTTTCCGCTTGCAGGACTTTTCACTCTGCAGAAAGGGGGACGGAACGTAGATGTGACCGGAGCCTGAATTGTGTATTTATTTATGTATACATTTCTAGGAGGAATAACAGAGGAACGACACAATGTGCAGTTATAAGGAAAAATACTATAGAACTGTTATTTCATGTAGAATACATTTACCAAAATAAACATGTCAGTTTTCTTGACAAGTCCTCCTTAAACTGCCAAGTGTATAAGTGTTTCCAAGGAGGAATGAGTAATAAGCTGCTGACGCCTCTTTGAGTCTTTCTTCATATTGACCAACTATTATTAATAGACAATTCCCCTCCATTACCATTTCTTTTGGTAGTGCTGAGGACTATTTTCTATCACTAGCAGTATGCGCTCTATTTTCCTTCAATAGCATGTATACAGTGACAAGATACGAACAGTATATAACTTACCGTATATACTCGAGTATAAGCCGAATTTTTCAGCACAGTTGTTGTGCTGAAAAAGCCCCCCTCGGCTTATACTCGAGTCAAGCAAAAAAAAAAAAAAGTATTTTTTTTGGGGGGAGGGGGGGGGGGTCTATGACCAGCCGCAGTATCAATGTATAGAATCTCCCATAAAATAGTGAAAAAAAGAAGCTTTAAAAAATATATAATTAAAAAGGAAAGTAAATAAAAGTTCTAAATCCCTCCTTTCCCTAGAATACATAGAAAAGTAGGAAATTACTGTGAAACACAAACACATTAGGTATCTCTGTGTCTGACAGTGCCCGGTCTACTGAATATAGGGGATCTGCAGTGCTCCTGTTCCGTCGGGAAGGGGTTAGTAGGAGCACTGCAGATACCCTATATTCAGCCAGGCTGAATTCCAAGTGTGTGTGTGGGGGGGGGGAACAGTCCTCAAGCTCAGGGAAGGACCAGACAGACAACCAAAACACCCCCTCCCCTTTCCCAGCACCCAGCAACTACTGCACCCAAAAACTCTGACCATTTTAATTTTTGAAGTTTTCCAGTAGCTGCTGAATTTCCACCCCTAGGCTTATACTCGAGTCAATAAGTTTTTCCCAGTTTTTTATGGTAAAATTAGGGGCCTCGGCTTATATTCGGGTCGGCTTATACTCGAGTATAGCGGAGTGCAGGTGTAAATTTAGAGTCAGTTTGTTGTTTTTCCATTCTTTATAAATCTACATTTTTTACTTTATGTCACGTCTAGATAGAAACACACAAATAAATGGCCAATTATACATTGATAATATTCTCAGATGTTTGGAGCACATCTTGTTTATGATAGAAAAGCATATTGATTTCCTGCAAGCCATCTCTCCTACACAATGCAACATTCATACGCTCCTTTATAACCAGGATTATATTCAATTAACTGAGTCAGTGATGTTGCGAGCGCCGCGGCCGTGCAAGACACTCCAAATTCATTCAAAAGATAGGATTCCGGATTCGTCATCCGTATTGAATCCTCTTCAAAGCTTTGCACACAAAGGCCATGTATTATGTCCCCAAAGCCCTTCATTTAACCTCCAGCAGCTGACGAACCTTAATGTACAGTAATGTAAAGGTTTTCAGTCTTGCAGGAGCCTACTGAGACAATACATTTCTCATGACAGATTGCATTAGCTTAGAGATATGCCCCATCCTATGTTTCAATCATGTCACCAGCACAATTTTTCAAATCTTCCAGACTAGCAATGCAGCTAGGACTGGCAAATAGATATTCTGTCTTCTATAAAATGCAGGTCTGGGTAATAAAAAAAAAGTGGCATTTGCTTTTAGAGAGCTAAAATAGTGCCAAGTGCAGCACATAACATTAAATGATGAGGTTGTCACCCAGCATAGCCTACACAAATTCTATGTTGTTTCTAAGGAGACCGAGAGCCCTGGCAAATAGCTCATTTGGGGACATAGTAGTCAAACAAATCACTGGCCCACAGCAGCCACTACAGGGCAAATACGGTATTACATGCAACCATTAGGCTGTGAGCTGCTTTGCTTATGAAGTGGGATAAATGCGCAAACGCAGGGGTGTGAAATATGGAAAAGGATTGTCAAGATGAAACAATCATATTAGACAAGTTCCGTCAGCTCTCCTGACATGTCTGTTTTAGTAAATATGTGTATGTAGTAGAGATGAGCGAGTAGTACTCGATCGAGTAGGTATTCGATCGAATACTACGGTATTCAAAATACTCGTACTCGATCGAGTACCACTCACTGTTCGAATGTAAAAGTTTGATGCAGAACCAGCATTGATTGGCCGAATGCTATACAGTCAGCCAATCAACGCTGGTTCTTCTCCTACCGTTAGAAGTCTTCTCCGTGCAGCTTCCCCGCGGCGTCTTCCAGCTCTGAATTCACTCTGCCAGGCATCGGGCCTGGGCAGAGCCGACTGCGCATGTCCGCTTGTAGTGTGGGCATGCGCAGTCGGCTCTGGCCAGGCTTGATGCCTGGCAGAGTGAATGAAGAGCCGGAAGACGCCGCGGGGACGCTGCACGGAGAAGACTGCACGGAGGATCCAGCCCGACCCTCACTCGTGGACTTGGTAAGTATAATTTGATCGAACGTTGCCTACCACTGAAACGAGCATTTTCCCTCCATAGACTATAATAGGGTTCGATATTCGATTCGAGTAGTCGAATATTGAGGGGCTACTCGAAACGAATATCAAACTTCGAACATTTTACTGTTCATTCATCTCTAGTATAGAGTAAATGTGTCTTGGAGAATATAATCTCATTAATCCGCATGACACCTGAGTGAATTAAATAAGTGACAGCTGTCATTTTACTCAATAACAAACATATGTAAAACATATAAAGTTATAACTTGTTTTGCAGAAGATCCTTGAAATCCCCAAAATCTTTTGAACAATTTATTTTGAACAACTTACCGTAGTTTTACCCCCTAGTCACTGAACCCCAGCTCAGAGGTACAAACTAAACTGGTTCCATGTTGTCTCCAAATAACCATACTGATCCGATGGGCCAAAGCCAATTGAATATCCACAAGGTGAGACTCCCAAACTTATATAACAATTACTGAAAACCTGAGGACTTTGGCCCCTACTTTGGGGACCCTCCCCCCAAAAAAATCCATTTTAACATTCCAGCAACCTAAAGATTCCCCCTCCACCGCCATGGCCACCAAGACAAATTCTGTTAATGTACACATTTTACTGGCCAACCAAATCCATTCACAAACTCCACTGACCCAACAAGGGAGGAGATTCCCTGGTAATAATCCCTCAAAATGGACCCCACTATCACTTGTCTGTTATAAGTCCCTATGCTCACCCCCTTTCTACCCCCATCCGCTAGATCACCTCATTATCATGTAGATTTATCTCATGCTAAACCCTGTCACGATCAGTAACACAGTCAGAGAAATAGTCAGCACTGCCAGACTATACAAAGTAGATGTGAAATATACTCACACGTAATTCATTGGGAGACATCAGGGCCACATGATACTGTGTGCAGGGGCCACCTGGGGCATATAATACTGTGTGCAGGGGTCACATAATACTGTATGAGGGGTCCATAATACTGTGTGCAGGGGTCACATAATACTGTGTGCATGGCCACTTGGGGCATATGCTACTGTGTGCATGGCCATTTAGGGACATAATACTGTGTGCAGGGGTCACTTGGGTCATATACTACTGTGTGCATTGTCATTTAGGGACATATAATACTGTGTGCAAGGGTCACTTGGGGCATATAATACTGAGTGCAAGGCCACTTGGGGCATATAATACTGAGTGCAAGGCCACTTGGGGCATATAATACTGTGTGCAGGGGTCACTTGGGGGATATAATACTGTGTGCAGGGGTCACTTGGGGCATATAATACTGTGTGCATGGCCACTTGAGGCATATAATACTGTGTGCAGGGGCCACTATGGGACATAATTTACGCCAATATTGGGTATAATAGTGTTTACAGGAATGCATGTGTTCATAGGGAACGGGAGCCATTATTCCAGAGTTCCCCCTTAAAAAAAAATTCCAATTTAAGCACTGCATATAGATAGATAGATAGATAGATAGATAGATAGATAGATAGATAGATAGATAGATATAGTAGGTATTAGCAGTAATGCTCTTAGTGCTAGCAGACTGTTCTATCAATTTTTGTGCTCGTCTCCTCTTAGGTCTCACAGTACAGTCACAATATGGTGCTAAACCACAAGCATATGCACTAGATATCAGAAGTGCAATAACAGCACATTTTATCACTTTGTGGACATTGCTGATGGTTGCCAAGAGGCGACCATAGACATTTGAAAAGCTTATGATAATGATTTTCATTCTTATTACTATTAATGTGTGGTGCTTAAATGACCATGAGGAGATATTTTGCATCTTGACTCAGAATATGAATAGCCATATCTCCTGTGACAGCTGAAACTTTAGCTTTTTACACATTTGACATAATATCCATTACAATCTTCCTAGAACAAGCCATATATACAGGGAGTAGCTTGCTGCGACTTCAACATGGATATCAGAGGAATCAGGGAATGGGTGGCAAGTAAAGAAATTGTTAATCCCATAATTTCCATGACAATGGCAGACTGAAGTCACCTTTTGTATTTTCTCCTGTCTGCAAGACAATAGTCTCCATTGTTGACACAAAAAAAAAGAAAAAAACCAAGAAGAGCGGAAGCATGTCATGTATGGAGAGTGCAGCGCTGCTAGGAGACAGGCAAGAGATAAGAAGGTCCACAATGTGGCTGGTAGCCTGCAGTATAATATTCACTAGTCCATGATGCTTGACGTTTATTCTACAGACTAGTCACTGTTTTCATTCCAATTATTTCATTTTTATCTATCTCTGTGGAAAAATATAATTCCCGTCCAGGCAAAATGCTCAATCCATTTCCTAGCTTGGCAAAAAAACTGCAACAAAACCCCCCAGCTTTTTTGCAATGTGAGGCTTTAGCCCCTTTGCACACGACCATATGAATGGTCAGTGTGTTATCTGGGTTTTTCCAGGATAGTACATTGGCCCATTCATTTCTATGGATCCATGCACATGACCATGAACACGGTCACGTGTGCAGGCTGTCAGTCCAGGTTGCAAAATATAGAACAGGTCCTATTCCTGTCCCATGTATGAGACCTTGATGGCACTTGGCAGCACTGTAAGTGACCGTCTGCTTCACCCCAAGTGTGAGAAGGAGCTATCGCAAGTCCTTCCTTCCAACTGCGATCAGGCTACATAATCTACATCAGACCAAGAGAAGATCACTCCGCACAGAGAACTAAGTGATCCTGAAGTCTTTCTTTCTTTAGCTCCTATGGACTCCTAGTATATCTTCTCTTCTCAGCTTATGTGTGTCTACTTCCGTAATATATTACTGTCTATCATCCTGTATCTGTATTACTATGCTGCTGTAATATAATGAAATTTCCCCACTGTTGACTAATAAAGGATTATCTATCTTATTTTACTTTGCGTCCCTTCTCCTCAGCTCTTATTCAATGAATGAAGGGCCACGGAATGGCTGATGCATCTCGGGTGACATGAATCCTATCCACGTTACAGATACTGTAAAACGCTGCAGTTTTTGCGGTGGTGAAAAGGGCCCCAGCCTTCATTATTTCTCATTGACTTTACATGAAAAAGGCAACTAAAAATGAAGGTGTGAATACAGCCTTTAGAAAGTCCTTCCAGAGAATACAAGCTGGGTTATTGGAAAACAGACAAGTGAGGACAATAAGTTTATACGAGAGACCTGCAGATGACACAATTCCCTAATATCATTTCTTAAAGGCCTGAAACATAGATCTTCCCTTTAATTACACGATAAATATGGTTATGTTTTTCCATGTGTTCCAATCCATATCTAATATACAACCATGTCAATCAGATTTCTGGGAAAGACAATCTCTGCTACATAGAGGAATAATCTATAGAAACCCAATTCTGTATTTGTACTGTTTGCACTGATCTCTCGAGAATCCTAAGAAGAAGTAGAATAGAAGCAATTGGTGTTAGACCGTAAGTGACTTATGTGCTTTAATCTGTTTTATATCAGTGTAATATTAATACCAGTCAAACACCTGCAGAAACACTGGGTTATTAGATTACTTGCAGCTATATAAGACGTATGGGGTAATACAGAAGATGGCACAGCAGAAACCTTTAACTAGGAGGATATACTATATACTTATACAGGTTACAAGACAGAACGAAAATATTAATCTGCTCAGAAAAATTCACAACTTCATCATAAAATAGTACCGTATATACTCAAGTATATACGGTATATAAAAATATCAGTTCTAATTAATCCTGATGAAGGGGTTTTAGACTTTAGCAATGATGTATTTTTAGTTGTGTTTCTTTGCATAATAGTAAGTCTATTAATCTGATAGAAATAGTCTTTTTTTTTTCCCGCTGCCTATTAAATGCTCATCCTTTAGAGCAGATCTCCGGCTCATAGCAATAAAATAAGTAGTGAAATTCAATCAAGGGATTTTATTTTTCCAGCAATCACAGCTAATAGGTATTGGAGTGATTGCATCTATTGTTATGGTCTCATTCATACTTACGTATTCTGGTTGGATTTTGTAAGGCAAAATCAGGAGTGGAACACATGTAGAGTAAACTTACTTCACTGCAAAATAGTGACCAAAATATGGAAGTGTGAATATGGTCTAGACTAGGGGAAAAGAGTGATAGAGACATACACCATTGAGTCTGATGGTCCCTATTAAGGTCCAGGACCCACGTGGCATAGACGCCGCACTTTGGCAAACGTCACGGCACAAACCGCAACATTTTAACCTGTGTGGACTTTCTGTGAAAAGTGCCGCAAAAAAAAAAAAACCAAGATGCATTTCTGACACCGGGTTTAGTTGTCCTTTTTTGCACAGATTATGTGAGTACTGTAATCTACGGCATCTTGTATCTTAATATATATGATCTATAGGGCCTGTAAGGTTGTGGCTCATCTGTCTCTACAATCTCTGATGCTATGATATTTCATTCCTGTGATTTTTCTTAAATTGGTTTTATAACATCAGAAAAA
The DNA here is from genome assembly GCF_031893055.1 of Leptodactylus fuscus. Classification (NCBI taxonomy): domain Eukaryota; kingdom Metazoa; phylum Chordata; class Amphibia; order Anura; family Leptodactylidae; genus Leptodactylus; species Leptodactylus fuscus. The sequence goes on from NC_134267.1 coordinate 45,794,143, forward strand.
TATTTTCTCTGTATTCTGTAGGCTGTGTCTGGTATTACAGCTCCACCATGTTAGGGTGGTTTCCTGCTACTGTTATTTAATATCCGTTGCCCTCATCCATCACAGAACATTAAGACTAAGGCACCACGGAAGGAACCGCCGTGCTAAAACGCTGCAGGAACAACTGCCGTATGAACGCATTGCGGTTCTTCCTGCAGCGCTGTGAACAGAAAGTTTACAGAATTTTCCTCCGTGGACTTTCTGTTACGATTATATCTATGGGAAAACCGCCGGCGTTTCCGTAGATATAATTGACATTCTGTGATTTTCAAAACTGCAATGGTTTTGGAAATCGCAGCATGTCTGTGCTGCGATTTTTTCCGCAAAGTGGGCATGGGATTCACATGAATCCCATCCACTTTGCAAGTACTGTAAAAAACTGTGATTTTTTTCCTGAGGCGTTTCCACCACGGCCAAATCGCTGCGTTTCCGGCCTGTGGGGCCCTGGCCTAAGGCTGAGTTCCCACGTTACAGAAACGCAGCTTTTTTGTTGCTGATTTTGTTGCGGTTTTTTGAGCCAAAGCCAAGAATGGCTACAAAAGCAATGGGAAATATAGAGGAAGTTCTTACACTTCTACCTTCTGCTCAATCCACTCTTGACTTTGGCTCAAAAAAAAAACGCAGCAAAATCTGCAACAAAAAAAAAGCTGCATTTTCGCAACGTGGGGCCTTAGCTTAAATGACAGCTGCAACAGCTATAAAGGATGACAGTGTTTTTTTGTTGCAGATTTTGCTGCTTTTTGAGCCAAACTCAGGAGTGGATTGAGCAGAAGGGATAAGTATAAGAACTTCCTGTATATCTCCCATTCCTTTTGTAGTCACTCCTGACTTTGGCTCCAAAAAAACACAACAAAATCTGCAACAAAAAAAGCTGCGTTTCCGCAACGTGGGGCCTTAGCCTTAAGCGGCTCCAGGTCTCCAGCACATGCACTTTGTGGTGCATGGTCCTAAACTATCTGACAAGTTCCTTTTAAAAAACCATTAACTGCAATACCAGACACAATCAATAGTGGCGCTGTTTCTACTGTAGAAAAAGAAACAGACGTACAATCCCTTAGAAGTATGGGCGTTTGTTAGTGAGTACTATGCAGCAATGATGCCAGATTTATTACAGGGATCATAGAGACAAAGCAGCCGGGATGTCAGGAGACAGATCATGTCCTATCTGTGCTGACTCATTAATTTTAATAATATTAATAAGAAAAACACACATCTACTTTTCTAAAGTAAATTTTCCACGTTAAGTCAATATATATTTCCATTTTTCTTTTCAACACTTCTTTAATCACATTAACTATTATTTACCGGCTTTCTTATTCCATACAAGTCCCATCAAAACGGAAAACGGATTCTGAACATATCTAGCGCAAGCAAACCAATCTGAGAAATGGAAGTACATTTACGACAACGCAGCAACATTGCAGTCATGTAGAACGATTAGATATTACCAACTATATGACAATCCATGTGTCAAACTCTTCATTTACAACAGCATTAAAGAAATATTAGCTCTTCATATTATTTCACACTGCTCAGCCTGGTTACCCGGAGCATTACTTTATACATCTTATTGGAAGAAAGTCAAAGAAACGTCACAGACCTTAAGGCTGTGTGCAACCTATGACAGATTAAAGGGGATGTCCAGCCTATGTGGGATGATTCGATGCTTCATGTATGAGGCTGTGGGAACAGGAAAACACAGGAGAGGTTCTACATATATCTGTCTGCTTTGCAGCCCTGGCTGAAGGAAGCAAATGGACCCATGGAGGCATGGGCGGGACGTGGATATTAATCATGTGCTGTCAATGCCATTTTATACACAATTTTGTGTATGTAGCCTTAGACCCCATCATGCACACAACCAAGTGTGCATTTGTTGTGAGGCAGAGTTTGCAAAGGATTGCTATTGGATAGGATCTTCTCCATAATCATCGGTGTTGTCGGAACGGAATGAATCCAAATGTATCCCCCATAGGGTGTATGCAGAATGGAATGCACTCGGATGTCATCCAAGTGTATTCCGTTGCAAACTCAGCCCCATATTGGATGTACACTAATGTCCCACGGTAATGGGACAACCCCTTCAATCCTATTCCCTTGCATGAGACTGAGCTGCAGGTTACTGAAAAACATGATGTCACATGCCCCTTCAAGCAGCTAAATGGTGGAGGTACCAGGGGTCAGACCTCCACAGATTTAATAAAGATGATCTATTATAAGAAAAAGGAATAAGAGGAATGTACTTTTTTTTTTTTTTTTAATTTAAAAATATGATCAAATTGATCTTTTTCTGTTTCAGGGGCCTCTTTAGTGGTATCATGCCCTGCACTGGAAATCCATTGTCCCTGGATCCCCTACAATATACTATGTCCTCTTGGGCTTTTCTCAGCTACTGGGTTGCTATTTTATAGTTACTCCTTGCAGAAATACATATATAGAAATCAGTAGTAGTAAGAGATGGGGAGGGTGGAACGTCCCCAGCCTGAAAGAGAAAAGTAAAGTGTGCTGCAGCTATAATAGGACTAATAGCAGCAGAATAACAAATAGGACACTATGTGTGAAGGCTTATATAGAATAGACTTCCCAGCAAGACCCTGTAGATATTTCAGAATTTCATGTAAACCTAGTTGCAGTATTTAGTGATAAGCAGAAATAGTCCAGAGCAAGTTTGGGAGATATTTCTAGATGTGCTCTGTGCATGTGGGGGGAGTAGATTAGCTGTGACATCATCTATTTACAGCAGGGGTCTCAAACTCAATTTACCCGGGTGCAGCTGGAGGTAGAGTCTGGGTGAGGCTGAGCCGCATCAGGTTTTCCACAAGCTATGCGCGTTGCAGCAAATTTAGCCCCGCCCCATTTTATAGTGACTCCGCCCATTCTCATTCATATTTCATGTGTCCCCACACAGTATAATCCTCCTACAGTCACCCGTACATTATATGTCCCCACATTATAATGTTCCCTTCCAACTGTCCCACAGTATTAAAGGGGTATTCCCACGTCGCACTCACCAGTCTTCACTGCTGTAAAATCTTCTTTCTTCCTGGTTTCTTGCATCATTTGGTGGGCGGGGTTTCACATGCAACCTGACGTTTAGCTCCACCCCCAAATTAGTGTGTAGCTCCGCCCACCGCATAGCGTGATCCTATGGGGTGGCTGAAGGGCCTGTGATGTCATCAAAGGTCCTTAAACACTATATGCACATTATTGGACTATGAAGTACAGGCAGGAGCAATTCCATTCTGTGTTACATACAGAGACTGCTTGTCTCTGCCATAATGAACACAATTGAATTAGCTAGCCTGATAACTGGGAGAACAGAAGACGTTCAGAAATGAAAGCAGCTCCTCTCCCCTATCTGAGTGCAGGAAGATAGGTCACGTGGTGTAGACACAGGAATAGCTAGATACACAGGCTCGCTCCCGTGCACTTAGCCCCTCCTCCCTCCCCCTGAGAGCAGCAGATACATCACTTGACTTTTGAGCAGATAAGTCAGGTCTGTGTCAACAATGAATTGAATAAAGTAAGATAGTGGACAAGCAAAGCAGTTTTGCTGAAGCAGTGTATTTAGGAAAAGTCTTACATCCACATTAACAAGCAGTATAGATAGGATCCTTGTGATGGGACAACCCCTTTAAGTCCCTCTCCTGGTGCCCCAGTTTAAACTGGGGGAAACTAGAGGGGACATGAAACTGAGGCATCTGGAGGGGGACATTAAACAGTGGAGGTAGTTGAGGGGGGCAATAAATTAATGGCAGCTGAAGTGGGACATTAAACTGGGGGCAACTATAGGGGGACAGGTCCCCCTACAGCTACTGCCACGGTTTAATGCCCCCTCCAGTTGTCCCCAGTTTAAGTGCCCCCCCTTCATCTACTCCCAGTTTCATCTCCCCCCACCATTTCTCCCCCAGTTTCATATCCCCCTTTATTTGCCCCATTTTATGTCCCCCCTCCATCTGCCCCCAGTTTAATGTCGTCCCTCCATCTGCCGCCAGTTTCATGTGCCCCTTTCATCTGCCCCCAGTTTCATATCCCCTCCATCTGTGGACCTAGTTTCATGTCCCCCCATCATCTCTGCCCCGAGTTTCATGTTCCCCTTCCATCTGTGGCCCAAGTTTCATGTCCCCCATCATCTCTGCCAACAGTTTCATGTTTCCCTTCCATCTATGGCCCTAGTTTCATGTCCCCCCTCCATCTCTGTCTCCAGTATAACGTTCCTCTTCCATCTCTACCCCAAGGTTGCTGAGAGACAGAGAGACATACACACAGAAACACACACACAAACACAAACACACGGACAGACAGACACACACACTCTCCACCCTGCATCTCACATTCCCCTCCCCTCTCAGTACCTTTAGACGGCACATCCCTTCATCTTCCGGGCCGGCACACTAAGACACGCCTCCCTAGTCACGTAACATCTGACGTCACACACAGGTCCTTCAGTTTACAGCAGTACAAGCTTTCCACCGATCACTCATCGCTCTTTTCACTGTTATAAGAGCGGCGGGGGGGGGGGGGGGGGGGGGGGGGGGTGATTGGAGGAAAGTTTGCTAAGTACAACACTAAAGGGAGCTGCGTATGACCGTGGAACAGGAGTATAAAAGCGTGACTTTCCTGCTAAATACGGGACAGTTGGGAGCTATGTATTGAGGAGGGGGCCACAAACTATTGTCCCAAGGGCCACAGTTGGCCTGCGGGATGCGAGTTTGAGACCCCTGATTTACAGTGTGGATGCAAGGATGGATATTTTGTGGTGATATGGCTTAGAGATGTCACCTTCTATTGTTTTGCTAGCTGTCTTGTCTTTGATCTCAATGAAGTGACTACTGCAAAGAAATCCCCTTAAGAACTGAAATGTGTCAGTCTATTATTAGGCTTAGATGCCAAAGTAAAAATTGAAGAATATAGTACTTAATACAGGTAACGGCATGGAAAGTTAATATTGAAAAAAAATTATACAAAATTCTTAAAAATATGCTAAAACCTGGTTTAAAAAATAAGGTAATTTTCTGGTGACACATTCCCTTTATTCCTTTAGTCACAGAAACACATTTAAGTACACTAGAAGATTGCATAACTTTAAAGTGGAACAGCCATAGCAAATTGTGTTCCTGCATTAGTACAACTAGTTCACTTGGATCTAATTTATGTTTTCGTTGTGCTGTCTACCACGGTGCATTTTTATATACTGATAGGAAGATCTCTGATGGAATGCCCCATAGTGGCCCCTACACACAGTATTATAGCCCATAGTGGCCCCTGCACACAGTATTATGCCCCATAGCGGCCCCTGCAAATACTATTATGCCCCATTGTGGCCCCTGCAAATGGTATTATGCACCATAGTGGCCCCTGCACACAGTATTATGCCCCATAATGAACACCCATGAACAATTATTATATTCTGGGGTCTTTTCAGTGGAAAACATAGGGAAAACAATGGAAAACATAGGGATTGTGATAGCGATCTGGCTTGTACATCTTGAAGACAATGAAAGGTAGACTAAGAAAAACAACAGTCTGTGAACATGCCAGCAACAAAAAATAACATCCAGGCAAGAGCAAAACCAATGTAAGGGTCCATGATGCTGGCATACGTGCGTATCACATTGAAAGCAATAGGTAAAAAAGCCTCCCATTGATTTCAATGGGGAGCACGTGTATACCGGCACCCATAGAAATCAATGGGATCTGTTTTAACACCACTCACTCTGAACGAGTTTAACATTCAGAATGAGCGGAACGTTTACTCCGTGTGAAGGCTCCCTAATAAGAAGTATCTTGAGAAACCATATAACAAGCTGTATTATGTCTATCAATATCAATACAGTCCACATTAAAGATCAGACATCTGTACCTGGACTGGCATAAAGTTTTTTTTTATAGTAAGTAGAGTTTTTCTTTAGTTATTAAATGTAAAATCTCATGAACAAACTTCAGTCCTACAAAAGCATAAATGATATTCATACTAGTTCTATCAATCTGTCAATGAGTGACAGCATAGAGACACAGACTGGGAAAGTTATGGTTTTATTCCTCAATGATATACACAAAAACATATCTAAAAAAATACATCTATCTCTTCATGGTGCATTGATACCCAGCGAGCTATTAAAGCTAGGCTACAAAGAATATACTCTGTGATCCTATAATAGACTTGGCCAATAAATTAATATGAAGGTAAATAAATAATACCATCGGAGGAGTAAATAAAGTACCGTACATTAATTTCCAATTATTTTACCTGTTTCATATATTTAATCATATCGATGGGAGCTTAAATGGCTGATCAATGGGATGGGAGCTGAAATATTTCTAAAATGGAAAGGTTGCAACATCTATAGACACTATCTGGTATCTCCTCTGTGAAGCTGAGAATGGCTGAAAGGCGCTAAAGAGCGCTGTGCTAAATTTTAGTGATTACAGGGGAACTCTAGCCGACAAACAGTGTTGGGGGATCTATTAAGTGAGTAAGGGTTCATTTACACTCCATTACATTTTCTCCTTTTAGGCTGAGGCACACATTGCGGAAACACAACTTTTTTTTTTTTTGCTGCGGTTTTTGAGCCATAGCCAACAACGAATACAAGAGGAAAATGGCTGACGGACATGCGCAGTCGGCGCTTTTGGATGAAGACGCGATGGGAGTGTGAGAGAAGAGGCGGTCCAGAGAAAAAGACAGAGGCGTCACTGGAGACTTTTCAAGCAGCAACAACCCCTACTGCTGCGAGAAAACTCATTTGTATAAGAAGAAAGAAGAAATGTCTCAGGAACTGCGGCGCGGATTAGAATAATAAAGGTAAGAGAAGAATAACCTTTCTTAAGGCTATTCCTACAAGTACTTAGTTTACAAAGGGAATTGTAATGATAGAATCCCTTTAATGCTGATATGAATTTCCACAAAGTTACACTATAATCTATGTCCGTGTTTACTCACCGCTTGTTCATGTTCACCCAGTTCATGTATAACTGGTCACTGGCCTCCTTAACTTTCCTTGTGTCATCAGTGGAGTAGTCACGAAGAAGCTTGTTTGAGAGGTCATTGAATGTGTCCATGACAATCTCACCTTTGTGCAGGTCTTGCACTATTACCTAAAAAAAAAACAAAAAAAAACATATATTTAAAAAAAAAAAAAATTGAGATCATGCGACAAAAGGTTGTCACCTCCTGGAGAAAACTACAGACATCTAGGTCTTTGACATTACAAATGAAAAAAATCCTTAAAAACAATAGCTAGGAATATTACTGGTGCCAAAGGCCTAAGTAACTGAGGTTAGCGAGCCAGTAGGGGGTCATTAACTAAATGTATGGTTCGTCAGCATATAGAATTGACTTGGAGTGTAAACCGGTTGCCAAAATCTATACCAATAATTTTAAGCTGCGATGGGTCATTGACCACCAAGACGTACCTTAGATAAGCACAAGCCAAAATACTATCACAGTCCAGAAAATATATGACAGTGCCGCCTTCTACAGAAATGCAATATACTATTTAATCAGACATATTATTAAACATTTCTTAGAATAAAACGTAGTTAAATCGACTGATACAACGTACAAAGGGAACACAAATAGATGGAACAGTTTGTACATGTCTATGAATTATTATAATGTTGTTAAATGAATATTTTAAAGGGCACTAAATCCTGGATCTGCCAACATCTAGTTAGTAACAAACTCAGAAAATCAACTTTCCTTGTAAGATTGTTTGTTTTATAGCAAACTGATACTTAGCAATTGTGTTGTAACGGTGCCCTCTATTGTTCAGTAATAGCAACTGCATGACAATATCCTTGAAAATTTATAGCAGCAAATATTTTAGGATGGATCACTGTTCTACAGAGCTGCCAACTAGTACATATTAAATAGCTGAAAATACAGAAATCATTTTTCATCTTGGAAATATATAACTTCTGTATCCCATAAGCAATAGCTGGTTGATAATGTCATAAATAAAACATTGGTCTAATTAAAATCATCATTTTTAAATGTTTTGAGGAAGGAATAGGTTCGTTTGGAAACAAACTTTATACCTCCTGTGTCATTTTTGCCTAATACTTGGTCACGCTTCGACATATTCTGGCAGGTTAGCATTTACCAGACTAAGGCTAGGTTCACACCTGTGCCTGGATTCCATCCTCAATCTGCTTCAAAAATGTGCTTAAAAAAGACCTTTCTAATCTCATTTTTCGGGCGGAAACCGGTGCGGAAAACCAGCAGACCCAATTATAGTCTATGGGGTCCACGGGTAACGCCTTTTTAAGCGGATTACGTTTCCATTCTTCAGGTCCCTAAGCGGAAAACCCTAATGCAAAACCTAGTGTAAGGGCCTGTTCATACATTGGAAAATGAAAGGGAATCAAGACTCAAGGCATAGAATCTGTAACTGAATCAGCCTCGGAATCCGCAGCAAGATTGAGCAGGGAGCTTATTTTTTGAGCATTCTGCTCCGATGTATTGAATGGGAGGCAAAATCAGGGGAGAATCAGCTACAAATTGTTAATTTTTTTCTCTATCAGTATGTCTTTGGAGTGCAGGAGGAAACCCACACAGATACGAGGAGAACACGGCCCAAGTGGACTCCCCAAATGGAATATTGAACACAGATGTGAACCAGGTCTTAGCCTTTAGGGTGCATGCACACTACGTAACGCCGGGCGTGTATGAGAGCCGTACACGCCGGCATTACAGCAGACTGCCGAACACTTCCCATTCACTTCAATGGGAGCGCTCGTAACAGCGGCGTTTACGAGCGCTCCCATTGAAGTGAATGGGAAGTGTTCGGCAGCCCTGCTGTAACGCCAGCGTGTACGACTCTCATACACGCCCGGCGTTACGTAGTGTGCATGCACCCTTAGGGTAAGTTCACACAGGTCAGGTTCCACCTCAGGTTCCGGTCCAAAATATGGGTAGCACCGGCACTCCGCTGAATGGGCCTAGTCGGGGGGAGGGAGTGTCTTCAGGCCGAATCGCGAGGCGAATCCGCCTGAAGAATGAGCATCTTGCTTCTTCTTCCAGGAGCCGGAACAAACCGTCTCCTGGAAAAAAGAACTGACCGGCTCCCATTGATTTCAATGGGAGCAGTCTTTTTGGTAACGATTTTGAGGCGGATACGGCCTCAATATCCAGACCAAAAAACTCTCTGTGAACCTACCCTTAAGGGTTTTTCCAAGATCCAAGACACAATAAGTGTCTCATTGCTGGCACCCCTTTCAATCATGAAAACAGGGGTAACGTCTTCTGTTTGTATGGAGCATCGGTTGTGCATGTTTATTGAAAACCACTGCACCATTCAAATGGGAGCCCTGTTCTCAATAGTGGTGGGATCCAAGGAAAACTAGAACGTAGAATATATAACAAGAAAAATAACTTAAAGAATTCTTCATACCCCCAAACTACAAAGTATAGAAACAATTTGTGAAGGGGAGACTGATATACAAAACAGGGATATGGATGAAGCATGGGAGGGTAAGATAAAAGTATTAGGGGGTCATTGCAATTAGGAGAAAGTCAAGAAGTAGGATAAGACACTTTAGTAGGAGAAAGAATAGAAGAGGAATGGTGAGGAAAGTATCTGATAAGAGGTTTTCACCTTGTTCTCTGCGATCTGCTTCACCAGTGTGTCTTTGGATGTCTGAGTGAGGGTGTAGAGTCGGAAGTCGGTCTGGTCCAGGACACTTTGTATTTCCTTCCTTAACTCGTCCCACTTGATGCTGTCAGCCAACATGTCTTGTAGCTGCTTTTGGCGCATCTCTACACCGTGCAGTGTACTGTCCCAATGATTCTTCAACTTCTCCGCTATTATTAGAAAGAATGATAATAGGTAAATGGGTACAACAAACAGGTAACATGCAATGGGTTAAGTATCCACACCAAAACCAATCTAAATTGGTGTGTGTAAATGATCAATTGATCTGACTGAGATCTGTCTCAAGAAGCAGAAAACGTCTCTGACCTAGTAAAAAGTTTTAGTCTGCCAATAACCATTATGACGGTGACTGCGGCGAGTAAACAGTATCTGAGAGATGATACTATCACCAGAAAATGGAGGGTTTATTTTGTTCAGATAAGAATGGAAGAAAAACAATTTTCCTCTGATAATAGTTCCAATTTCTGTAAACAACCATCTGCTCAGACGCTGGTATTTATCTGATAAGTCTGATTAGTGGCCAAAACCTTAGTGTGTAAGCTCACAGATATACAATGGCAGATGAAGCAGGGTTGAAATTGCTCCCTCCCCTCCTGGGGCGCATCAATCCTCTGATGCCAAGGACTTCTGTGTGTTCAGAATGTAGCGGTGGATGCAGAATATGTAGCCGTTGTTGTATTCATTTCAATAGCTAAAATACAGCACAGCTGACTGGCACTCTTGCTGAAATGAATGGAGAGGGAGAATGGAAGTATAGTACCCCTATTCTTAGGACTGATGGGGGTCTCAGCGGTCAGACCCACACTCTGCACATTCAACAGATGTCATTGGAACTAGAGATGAGCGAACACTGTTCGGATCAGCCGATCCGAACAGCACGCACGCATTGAAATGAATGGACATAGCCGGCATGCGGGGGGTTAAGTGGCCGGCCGGCGTCAGAGCGGAAGTACCAGGTGCATCCATTCATTTCAATGCGTGCGTGCTGTTCGGATCGGCTGATCCGAACAGTACTCGCTCATCTCTAAATTTGGAACACTTATGATTGCTGTTCCTTCTAACTCCCTATACACACTCAATTTCCTGGGCATGCCTGTGTATTCTGGTCCTGCTGAAATCATAATGCCCGTCTGACTTTGCTTAAAAGATACAAGAATTAAAAATTGCAACAGGCCTCTGCTAGCACAAGAGCATTACTGCAATGTATCCTAAAACATCTTCATGAACAAGGATGCCTGAAAGAGAGGTCCTCTGTGATTTACATGTTGATCAAACTGTAATTGGAAGCTTACCTGCTATGCTAAAGAGGACCTTTCATGAGTTGGGGCACATGCGGTTTTATATACCGCTAGAAAGCTGACAATGCGCTGAATTCAACACACTGTCTGCTTTCACGATCTGTGCCCCAGGTGAAGAGCTATTGGTGCCGGTACCATAGCTCTTCACTGTCAGAAGGGCATTCCGGACAGTTAGTCAGAAACGCCCTTCCTCACAGTGGTGCCTATAGCGCTGTACTGTGAGAGCGGGTAGGAACGCCTCCCTCCCCGTCCATAGACGAGTACTGGTGGGGGCATTCCTCCCCGGTCTCATAGTACAGCGCTATAGGCACTACTGTGAGGAAGGGCATTTCTGACTAACTGTCCGGAATGCCCTTCTGACAGTGAAGAGCTATGGTACCGGCACCAATACCTCTTCACCTGGGGCACAGATCGTGAAAGTCGACAGTGCGTTGAATTCAGCGCACTGTCAGCTTTCTAGCGGTATATAAAACCGCATATGCCCCAAGTGATGAATGGTCCTCTTTAAAGCGACCTCTGTTTAGTGGGTCCCTACAGTACAATGACTCACCTCTCTTAGGGCCATGCTATGGCTGAAAAACACATTTACTCCTGATCCATAAGCAATTACAATTAGTGTTTATCAATATATAAAGTAGCAAGAACCTCATTTTCGTGTATCCTTATATACAGTAGTTATTTGCAGTAATGCCCTTGGTGCTGTTGCTACTTTTTGTATTGCAGCCACAGCAACATGCATCTGCATTTCTTCTTTGCATTTTGCTTAACAGATAAACTTGCCCTCACTGTTTGTCAGTCTGCAACATTTTCTCCATGTTCCTGACTCGTGATACATACAGTCTTGGATTCATTTGCTGATCTGCTCCCTATTGAGCAGCTGGCCGCCAAGAAAGAAGGAAAAGAATGGAGCGGAACAGTGTTTTATCCTATTATAAGGTGAGCCTGCTGCTCCAGCCAGTGGTCTTACAGGCAACATAAAACAAAATAGGACCAAGAGAATTTTTTTTTTTGTATTTTCTATGTTTAGTGTTGTTTTAAGCAGTGTTTAGTCAGCAACCAATTGGGATAACAGCCCCCACGTCCCTGTTTACAGAGAAGAGGCCATGCATGGCAGGCTCTCTCCATTATATTCTAAGGCAGACTGAGCAATCTCATACCTCTATTAATGGGGAAGATGTTTCATAAATGTTTTTGGTAGACTAACCACTAATCCTATGTAAACTGCAGAGCTACAGAAATCACAAGTTGTGGCATTACAGTAAGTAGTGCCAAATGGCAATATCAGCTCTGCTGCACTCGCACATATAATCGCCATGTGCGGTTAGAATAACAGCGCCACCTTGTATGTACCAATTAGCAGAACAACCATCTACAGGTGCTCTCCTCACATATGACTGATGCTATTTTGGTCACAATATTTAACATGATTGCAAAGCCCCATTCACTGCTCTTGATACAGTATAAGCAAAGTGTAATTATAATTGAAATGTATTATTGGCGCCTTTCCACTGTCTTTGAAGTCCCAAATGGGGAAGCGACAAGGAAATGGAATTCTAATTTTGGGTTTCCTGTAAGACGCTTATTGTACAGTGGTGCGTGACAATAATTCATCTGTTACTTGGAAGGTAGAAAATGCTATTTCAGTATTAAGAATGCATAGAAGTGTAGATTGATTTAGCTGTTGTAAATATAATTGAAATCAGCAAAAGCCAGCATGTAATGGTAAAGCACTGGAGCGTCACTTTCAATACTCGGAGGCAAACGGCTCACACTTTCCAAGATAACAAGACATTGTTAACTATAGCATGGCCAGAACACTGTTACGCCACTATAGAAATGGATACTAGATCAATTCAGCTTCATATTGTCAAGGATTGTTTAAGGTATGTATGGTAACTGAGCATATCAGCGACTTTAAAAGGATTGTCCAAGGGTTAAAAAAAAATAAAAAGAAGAACAGCAAATATTCCAGAAGTATGGCACTGACCCCTGATGCCGCTATGGCATGCCATCCCTATCTACCTAAAAACGCTTTAAAAAAATAGAAATGTCAATTACCAAAATGCAATGAATAATCAAAAAGAAAATCTAAATCAAAAGTTGCAGAACTAAGCACAGGTCTTCTGTGGATGTAAACTTGTTCCAATCCTTCTGTATCTCCATATAATCCCAGACAGATTGGATGATTTTGAGATCAGGGTTCTATGACAGCCATACTATTAATTACACTTGGAAGTAATAATATGGCCACCATGAATGCCTCCTCGTCTAGAGAGCAGTCACACAAAGTATTGATTTGATTTACCCTACTTGGGCACCGTAATGATATTGGAGTGCCGGGTATTTTTATCTTATCATGATAGCAAATTTTTGACCTGAAGATCAACTGTGAGAACCATTGGGAGATAAGTTGATATTAAAGGAGTTGTCCCATCTCAAGGATCCTATCTATACTGGTAGCTTATGTAAATTGAAGACTTTTCCTAAATATATTGCTTTAGAAATGCTGCTTTGTTTGCCTGCTGTGTGAACTTATTCCTCGCATTGTTTACACAGCGTTTCCATAATCACAGACCTGTGAGATAGGACAAGTGACATTACTTACTCAATTTTGTATATAATTGGAGATACGCTTTAATTCAAGAGATCTACATTTGCACCAAATTCACTACAACAAAAGGCTTTATTTGTAACAGCTCTTTACTATGGTTTTAAGGGTGACTCCCTCACTTTGGGACCTGTAGTAGACCAGTTGCACTGAGTAGACATCCCCTTTGATCCTACAATTAGCCTACTAATATCTAGAATTAATATAACTTGACATAGACATGTGAAATGTAAAACTCCAGCCTTGTACTGCTCCAGAAGTAGCACATTCCCTTTTTGCACTATAAATATATTTAGAACGCATTTGACAGATTACTAATAGCATTCAATGGACAGCTTGTGACACATTACAAATTGTACTCTGTGACAATATTTAATAAAGTCAAAAAAATATCTGCCAAATGGGTCTATCTGACATTGTACAGTACAATTTTGACATTGCACAATTCTCCTTTTGTTGTTACAAGATGTTATAATTCGGAGCTGCTATCTAGCAGTCTGTCTGACAAATGCTACTCTATCAAGACAAAAAAATGTCCTTCCCTTGAATTCTGTTTTCTAAATCTAATAGGTTTAAATTATGTGCTCGATACATCTTTAAAGCGGCTGGAGCTCTATTTTTGTGACACATAGCTCCAAATCCTCTGCACAGGTGTACAATGAAAAAGATAATGTGGGGAATTTATTAAGACTGACGTTCTCTACATTCTGGATTACATTTCTGCATTGAGGTAAGGTACGGCAGTCGGGAACTGGTGTGGATTTCCTTTATCACCTATGCCAGGCGTCCCAGCCCCCACTCAGTCCCCACCTTACTGACCCCACTTTCCTAAAACAATAGCGCGTGGGGCGCAGAAATAGGGAAATGACGCATCTCTGGTGCAAGCAAGGGCCACATCTATTGTCACTTATAGCAGTTTTCTGGTGCAGAGGCAATAGTAAATTCCTGCTAATACGTTAGCTGTCTGCGGCTGCCATTTTAGGGAGCGTACTGCAAACTTTTATACCCTGACCGTAAAGATATGAGGGTATGTAATATATCCACATATATCCACATGAGACACAATATATATTTTAAGTGAAAAGCACTGCACCTTTTTTATTAAAATATTATGAAAGTCTTCCATTTGTATCCATTAGAAAGGAAATCATTTTTTATTCCATTGTTCTTATCCTCTGATGGAACAGAACAGTGGAAGAGGTAATGGAAGTATAAATGTAACCTTTCAGAAATTCTTTATTTTATATTTTAGTTATTATATTTTTTAACCCATGCTCGTCCAAGCTATAGTTTGTAGTGTTGAAGGATATCGTCTACTGTCTTTGATGTCTACTACAACTAGTCACTCTATCCTCTGGCTAATCATGTCTTCTGAGCATGAATGACATCTCTTTGGTGACGTCAGGGAGTGTCGGGATTGCGAGCAAGATGTCGCTCATGCCCAGCAGGTATGAATAGCCAGAGGACAGTGTGACCGGGCTGAAGCTACTCCCCGCCCACTGTGACTACTTAGGGTAATTTACATAGGACTTTTTATGCTTTCAACCATTTATAACTTTTGCAGCAGGAATATTACAGAGGGCACCAATGGAAAGGTCATTACTTGATCCTGAATATGAGGGATCCAGATTATGGTGAAAAAACTGCCTGGCAGGTTCTCTTTAAGGTTACGTTCACATATGGGTCGGAGTCTCTGTTGGAGACTCCATCGTAGTGTCTGCGGAGAAAACAGTCCTCACCTAACGGATCCCAGTATAGTCAATGGGGTCAGTCGGACTGCGTGTAATACAGTTTTAGTAGTCTGCATCTCCCTTCATCAGGATGCTAGTGTGAACCTAGAGTAACTCAGCAGCTGATTGGTGATTCAGACTGTGCTGAGATTTCCTTCTGTGAGGGAGACAGGTAGATCTGCTTCATTCAGAGACCTGCATACAGCTAGTGATACACTTACACAGTTACGTAGTTGATATGGCAGAAAAAAAATTACAGGTCCATGAAGTTCAGCCTTTAAACCTACTGTGTTGATCTAGGGAAAAGCAAATATGCCTCTTGAGATAGGTGCCAATTGTCTCAAGTAAAGGAGCCTTCACACGGAGTAAACGCGCGTGTATTTTTGCAAAATACACATGTAAAAATACACCTGTTAAATGTCATTAAAGTCAATGGGAGTCTTATTTTTACACGTGTATTTCTACACGTGTAGTTTGCAAAAATACACGCGCGTTTACTCCATGTGAAAGCTCCTTTAGGGGGAAAATCCCATTCCATATATGTCAAGATTCCATCTAGTACCTAATAACCCGTGATAATATGCTTATAAGAAAGGCATTCAGGCCCCTTTTTAAGGGTTAAATGGCGTAGTGCCTATGCACATTACAGACAGACACAGGGAACATAAGCACGTCATTATTATAAAGTAGCATTGCTTACACTTTTCTGTTATTGATGTCCTGACATCGAGACTAGAGGTTTTGTTCTTCGCGTTCTGTGCTAAAGTAAAGACGGATTCAAGCTGCGGGTGGCGCTGTTCCATATCTTCTTTTGTTACCTGAAAATAATGACAACTAATATCAGTATAGCTGTTGATTTGCTATGTATAACCTGAACATTATGTAGAGAAAAACAGTACAAAGTTATTTGCAGGATCTGCCCTTTCGCCCAGCCCTACAATGGTTTGTGTCCCCAAACTTTCAGCACTGCTTTGACAGAGTCAGAGTGTGAACGGACAATTCCTCAACTGATAACGCACTGTTTTTAATTAATTCATAAATTGGTGCTATATAAATAAAAAAAATTATTATTATTATTATTATTATTATTATTATTACTGAACTAACATAGGCAGGGCAGGCTTAGGAGCCTTCAAAATTTTCCTGGCTATCATGGGAACCAAATGGCTCCAGTAATCTCACCCCAGGGTTACCATTCAGCTGCCTAACATAAAAGTATGAAAATAATCAATTGCCATGGCCGAAGAGTATCTAAAACACGTAATAAACATGATATAACGTGTGTATTCAAGTTTGGGGGCAAATTAAGACAAAATTTTGACAAACCAGGGAAGATTTATTGAGTTGTCTTAATTGGGGCCACACGGTGGCTCAGTGGTTAGCCTTGCAACGCTGGAGTCCTGGGTTCAAATCCTGTCAAGGACAACATCTGCAAGGAGTTTGTATGTACTCCCCATGTTTGTGTGGATTTCCTCCCATTCTCCAAAGACATACTGATAGGTAAAAAAAAATGTACATTGAGAGCTCTATATGGGGCTCACAATCTACGGTAATAATAATAAAAAATGTTTAGCAGAGCGCCCAGAATGGTCCACACAATGGGCAAGTCCTGAAGTTTAAAGAAAGGGCATCTTGGCGCATATACAGTAAGGTACAGGTGTAGAATAGTTAATACCGTCTCCATTTTTCAGTTCTTTCTTCTGAGACCGCAATGAAACATTATCCGCCTTACCTTTCTTTTTCTAACAAGCTTAATGATAAGAGTGAAGTGTTTATCAGAGATATATAAAAACAATTACATGCACACCGCACACTTATATGAAGAGCAATCCATGATAATTATTATGATAATTGCTATCGGGGACTTCTTAGCCGCACACACTGGGAAACAAATAGCAGCAGGTTACTTTAATCCCTCTGAAGCGGAGGGGATTAATAGTGTTCTAACAAGCCATTATACAGATAGAAGAGGCTGCTTCATTTACAAAACCCCTCCAGACTTTGCTTTGAAGAGTACATGGTATTAAATACAAAAACCATAATGAATGTTAACACAGTTTCACATAGTAAGTCAGGCTTATTACTTTGCAAACATGCTGATCAGGGGTGGCGACGTTTTTTCTGAACATTTACAAGATTTGCTTTGCACATTTTGTAATGGACACGCTAAGCCTAGAAGAGAGCGCCCACTAGTGTATTTACATAGAATTGCTATCCAGTTATATGTGTAGAGATTTTACGTATGTTCAGTTACATTACTATAGGTTAACAATTGGGGAAGGACAAACACCAAAAGACATCTAAGAAGGAGCTGCTGACTACTTTTATCATGACAGCTGATCAAAATCTAAGGGTGCCTTCACACAATGTAACGTGCAGCGTGATCTGGCACGTATACGGCGTGTGAGAGTTTGCGCGCCGTAAAAGTTCCCATTGATTTCACTGGGAGTTAGGATCGTATACGCTGCGTTATTTTGGGGCCGTGATTTTGCGTAACGCAGCGTATACGATCCTAACTCCCAGTGAAATCAATGGGAGCTTTTACAGTGCACAAACTCTCACAGATCACGCGGCACGTTACACTAAAGTATAAATTTGTGGCTCTTATGGAACAACTTTTAATATCACGCCACCTTTCAGACGACCTTTCACTCCTCACCTCACTAGCTTCACGTCCGCCCATTTTATCATGACTTTCATCTAATCCTCTCCATATGTAATATCTGCCTCTACATCCCCAAGGTTCACTCCGAGGGTGAGTTCACACGGAGGAAAGTGCCTCGTGATGTGGCACGTAGACGCCGCGTGAGCTTTTGCGGGCCGTATACGCTCCCATTGATTTCAATGGGAGCCGGGATCGTAGATGTGGCGTTATTTTGCGGCCGTGATTTTGCGGCTGCAAACTCACGGCCGCAAAATAACGCCGCATCTACAATCCTCAATCCAATTGAAATGAATAGGAGCTTTTGCGGAGCTGCTCTTTATGAGCTGATTTTCTTTCTACTGAAAAACACTGACACTTATGGAAATTTTTTGTTTTGCTTGGAAACAAAGAATATTTTATCTCCAGTGCTATTCTATGGGACACAGTCTTTTGTCCTTGAGTAAATTGGCATCATTCCTGAGCTACAAGGCAATCTTATTATGGCACTGAATTGTGGTAGTTGGCATGATCTTTACCTTCATTTGTGCTATAGTTGTATTAATCTCATCAGGATCGCCGACAGTAACAATGTTAGATTTGAGCATCTGATCGATAAGTAGCAGCCAGTCAGACAGCTCAATGACAGTCTTATCCAGATCAGTACTTGGTGGCAGCTCCATTACGTGTTTGCTCATTCCTGGGTACTCAGGCGCAGATGAAACTAGCACCATTTTTTGGACTGCAGGGAAAGTTACTATAGGAAAAAGAAACATATCATTATAAGAATAGCTAACATGTATAGCACACACAAGATAAGGGCCCCTATACACATTAGGGAAGAGTCGGTAAAACCAGCGGGGACTTCTAAATATATACATTTATGGGGACCTTTAAACTCTCCCTAAACAGATAATGGCCATGCTCAGTTCCAATCAAATAAATAGGGCTGAGCTGCAGTACCAGGCACAGCCACTATACAATGTATGGCACTGTACTTGGTAGGTAAGAGGCCACAGAAATAAATAGTATGGTCCCAGACAACTCCGTTAACACTGAGGTGACTTTTTCCTAAATCTTTCGGTAGCACTCACAATACTATAGTGACAAGGTGAGATCATACCCCTGTCCTTTTTTTTTTGATTCTTGCATTTTACATCACAACGTATCCAAAATTAAATTATAAACCAGGAGGTGTGATGGATATGGGTAGATTCGTAGTGGGATAGGGTCCCAATCCGTACTCTATTGTATAAAGGATCCCACTCAAGGCAAATAGATTTTCCTTATAATTGTGTTTATTTACAGAAGGGTGTATTATGCTTGGTGCACCAAGCATAATATACCCTTCTGTAAATAAACACAATTATAAGGAAAATCTATTTGCCTTGAGTGGGATCCTTTATACAACAAAATTAAATTATGGCACAGTCATCTGGTAGTTAATAGGTGTTGGTTATATTGGTGAACAGGTTTAGGTAGATTCATCCTCTAAACTTATATACCTTTCTAAATATTTCCTATGTCCCAGACACCCATTAAAGCACCACCACCCTTAGGGTAAGTTCACACAGAGATTTTTGGTCAGGATTTTGAGGCCGTATCCACCTCAAAATCCTGACCAAAAAGACGGCTCCCATTGAAATCAATGGGAGCCGCTCAGAAGCGAGATGCTCATTCTTCAGGCCGTTTCGCCTCGCGATTAGGCCTGAAGACACACCCTCCTCCCGACTAGGCCCATTCATTGGGCCTAATCTGGAGCAGAGTGCGCGGCTGGATGCCGATGCAGTGCACCAGCTTTCAGACGCGGCTACCCAGTTTTTGGTCCAGTAACCTGAGGCAGCCTCCATCTCAAGTTCCAGACCAAAAATCTCCATGTGTACTTACTATGGCACCCAGATGATGACAGGTGTACAATGGGCAGTCTTAGTGCCCACTAGATTAACCCATTGTGGTGATATCCAGGTTTAATGTACACCTTTCTCCTGACAAATACACTCTGAATCCTCTAAATACATAATTACTGAAATTCGGGACTATCGTTCACTATAAAAGCACACCGCATTAATTGTTGGCGCCATTTTTTGTACCGTACATCAAGCCTATTCTTTCTACAGGTTTGGCAAGGCATATCATAGAACATATTATACTTTTATGATGTTAATAACTTTGAAATACTTTTCACATTATTACTACCCCTCAACTGCATTGTAAAATAGATGGGAAGATTTTAATAGATGGTACTAAAAATTATACACATTAAGAGTCCAGTCACATTTAATGGGTTCCTATTAAGTCACCTTCCCTAATAGAGCTCCCCATGGACGAATAATAACCAGGACTACATGAGTACTGTGAAAAGGCAATGTCTTCATTATTGAGTAAATGAAGGACTGAATAGTTGAGTGTGGAATAAGAGAACGCTATGTGCCCTCAAGTGTGTACACAGCCAAACTATGTTACTATCTCAAGAGGCCGGTTCACTATTATTCTGCTAAATTTAGGATATGTGTGCACTTGACACTAGCCATTCAAAGAATCCTGATCCACTTGATACATTGTCCTATAATATATCTACTACAGGAGCTATGATCTACTATCAAGCTGCCCCTATAGTGGCCGCTACAAGCCGATAAAAGCTTTCCTGGGATATATCACATACATACTGAGAATAGGCTATTAATGTGTGATGGATGGTGGTGCCCCCTAGTGAGCAAAAGCAATTTTTGACGTCCTTATAACTCCGTGCTCTTGTGCAATACATGCCAGGACCACTTGCTGCAGTAGGCACATGGGTGTACGGCATGTCAGCACTGTAGTAAATTCAATGATAGGCAGTAGTGAAGAGGCTTTCCACTTTTCTAACAAATTTTGGAAAAAACCTATAATAATCCAAATTTTTCCTTTCTACAGAGTGGAAGGAAACATGGAAATTGGTTCATGGAGAAGCCCTATGATAAGCCATACTCACCGGGAAGGACAGTTTGGGTTGCATAGGGAGGATAATACAGAACCTGCTCCAAGTCCTTTATTTTCTCTGGGACTTCTCTAGACACCTGTTAATGCAAATGAAAATGTCAATGAAATAAAATCAACATTATAGCATAAGTATATATTGTTTCTATATACTACCTATATACAGATGATGCTCAATGATTGTAGGATTGGACATACTGAATCTTACCTGTCTGGTCCAAAGGGGTTGGCCACTTTCAGACCAATATTGAGAAACAAAATGTTATTGTTTGTACAATAAAAAGATATACAGTTTTTCAATATACTTTCTGTATCCATTCCTCATGGTTTTCTAGATCTCTGCTTGCTGTCATTCATTCTGTTACTTCTAGTGGATAAAACTCTGACCATGGTCATGTGATTTACGGTCCATGGTCATGTGATGATCACACAGGTGTACAGCCGATTACCAGGCAGATGTCTGATTATTATGCTGTGACTATAACGAGCGGCACCTGTGTGCTCATCACATGACCATGGTCAGAGTTTTATCCACTAGAAGTAACAGAATGAATGACAGCAAGCAGAGATCTAGAAAACCGCGAGGAATTGATACAGAAAGTATATTGGAAAGTTATACAAGTTTTTATTATACAAACCATAACATTTATCTCTCAATATTGGTCTGAAAGTGGACAACCCGTTTAAGCTGTGGGCCGTGGCCTACTCCTCTCCACCCATGTGTGCTTGGTGCATGGGGATGAAGGTGGAAGGGACCCCATCTGGCTGATAGCTATTCATTGTATATGGCTACCTCAATCCCATTAGCCTGCATAGCTGAGAATGCAGATATGGCCGAGAATGCACACAATAGATGGCGGAGTGCCAAAATAGAAGCGATATCAATATGTTTTTCTTGTATCCATGTGAAAATCTAATGAAGTAAATATCGACCCAGGATAGAAATATCTCTGTAGTGAAGATATCTATACCGTACAAGTGAATTAACTGCCTAGTGAAGTAATAAAATGTAGTTACATAGTCTGCATTAGGAGACAGACTACATTGTCTTCAGTAATAGAATTTTTTTTTTATGCATTAACATGTGTATTATTTGCTTCAGGGGACCAGACAGAAGAGTCCTGCAATAAACGTACAGCTATATACTGAGTAAAAGATTGCCAGTACTAGCGTGCAGCCTCAATAAGCCATGATCATTTTGGTACAATAAAACAGTAGGCTATATTTGTAACATTTGCAGCGAACCACAAGATGATCTGCATTATATAAGGACAGGTAAGACAGATCTACCATAAAGTCCAAGAAAAGGCACACTGGGGGTGATCTCGATCTCAATATTCACTCAACAGCCTTACACATGCACACTCAGGCTAAGCATGCATGTCTTCTCATTGAAGAGAGGGAAAAATATCTGGTGGTTAGGGTTGAGCGATCGTGTTCGGAAAAAATCGGATTCTGATCGGCGATCGAGAAAAATTCACGATCGCGATCAGAATCCCGAACACGATCTTTTTAGGTGGGATCGAGATCGGTACTTCCCACAATGCTTTGCTTAGCCTTCACACTAAGTATATAGTGTATATTCAGTGTGAAGGCTCCGCTGCGGATCCATAGGAGTGAATGGAAGTAGCCGGCACACAGCCTTAACCCTCTGCGCGCCAGCTGCCTCCATTCATTCTAACGGGAGACTAAACTAACATCTCTAGTACCTACTTACCTCCAGAGATGGCTGCTCCGGTGTTCTTCGCCTCGCCTCCCAGGTTAGTGTTTAAAGCGCTAGGAAGGCAGGGCTTGTGGTTTAGGAGAGTGTGAGCGGGTACAGGGCGGGGAGACATGACGTCTCCCCTCCCAGTACCCGCCCACACTCTCCTAACCCACCCACACTCTCCTAACCTGGGAGGCAGGGGGTAGTGAGGCGAAAGAACAGCGTGGAGCGGCAGCGAGGCGAAGAAGAACACCAGAGCAGCCATCTCTGGAGGTAAGTGGACACCACTTACTTGATTTCAATGGGAGTTAGTCTCGTATATGCCGCATTATTTTGTATATGATCCAGGCTCCCATTGAAATCAATGGGAACATATACGGTGCTCAAAATCTCACACAGCGTATACGTGCCAGGTCACGCGGCACGTTACTCCGTGTGAACACACCCTAAAAGTGACCTAGAGAGGATTGTAATGTATGGAAAAAGAAACATGCAAAAATAAAAGCTCAATGTAAAATAAGTCAAGACATATAAAAAGTTTAGCTATGTAAAAGATTGCATGCCTTGCAGACAGAGACATTGAGAATAGAGTACAAGCACAATCAAAACATAATGTCAGTGATTCGAGACCATCAAATATTTACAAGGCGGGCAGCAATACTTATGTACACAAATTATTTCTTTCCTATGTACTCCAGAACTCCCCAAAGCAAACAGCAAAATTATAGTGATTTATTCTGCTATAACTACATAACATGGAAACCTAGGAAACAGAAAAGCTTCCCTGACCAAATAAAAAAAGGATCCTCAAAAATGATAAGGTATGATAAGCGATGAGGTGGAAGGATACTAGCACAGACATCACAGCTTTCCTGTCCATATTGATTTTTTTTGTATTCTGTTCCCTCTGCCACCATTTCTAAATTGACAAGGCTGCTGACTTTTACGGGAGCGTACCCTGCTGGTTATGATATGTGCCTTACATCATGGTCTAGTGCAGTGTGTACTAAGCTCACATTCAGCCATACACTCCCAAGGACTGGACGCTACTATGTCTTTACTGATCAGCACTGACTAGAGATGAGCGAACAGTAAAAAGTTTGAGATTAGATATTCGTTTCGAGTAGCCCCTCAATATTGGACTACTCGAATCGAATATCGAACCCTATTATACTCTATGGGGGGAAAATGCTCGTTTCAGGGGTAGGCAACATTCGATCAAATTATACTTACCAAGTCCACAAGTGAGGGTCGCGCTGGATCCTCCGAGAAGTCTTCTCCGTGCAGAGTCCCCGCGGCATCTTCCGGCTCTGAATTCACTCTGCCAGGCATTGGGCCTGGGCAGAGCCGACTGCACATGCCTGCACTACAAGCGAACATGCGCAGTCGGCTCTGCCCAGGCCTGATGCATGGCAGAGTGAATTCAGAGCCGGAAGACGCCGCGGGGAAGCTGCACGGAGAAGACTTCTAAAGGTGGGAGAAGAACCAGCGTTGATTGGCCGACTGTATAGCATTCGGCCAATCAATGCTGGTTCTGCATCGAACTTTTCCATTCGAATAGCAAGTGGTACTCGATCAAGTACGAGTATTTCGAATACCGTAGTATTCGATCGAATACCTACTCGATTGAGTACTACTCGCTCATCTCTAGTACTGACATATACCGAGCATTGCCCTTTATAGAACTTATACATAAGGGCTGAAGTGAGGAACCTGCGGAGCCCACAATCCTATAAGAGATACAGCGTGGCCAGAAGGGAAGGAAATAGTCAATAATAAATGATAACACAAGGTATGAGTTGGCAATGGAGAGCAGCGGACAGTCTCCTCTATCCAGTCCACTCATCTTGATGTACTTACTAGGCCTCTACCCTGTCTCAATCACTTCCCTTGCTGCCCACTCCCTACAGGGTCCCTATTCCTCTGTTCTAAATTATCTATTTGCCTTTCACTCTATAAGATCTACTTTACATTGGTCCTGTAAATTTGTTCCTGGTTATATTTTTTAAAGATTTTTATTTTCTTATAATAGCCCTCATTAGGCTAAGACCCCATGTAGAAAGCCGTAGCCAAAAAATGCTGCAGAAAAGACCATGGCGGAAACACATTGTAGTTTTTTTCCGCAGCTTTTTTCACAGAAAGTCCGCAGAGTTTCTCCTTCTATTATACCCATATGGCAAACACCAGCGTTCCCATAGGTATAAATGATATGCAGCGATTTGCAGCGTTTCTGTTGCACATTTTTTTCTACAATGTGTGGATGGGATTAGCCAGAATCCCATCCACTTTGCAGGTAATGTAAAACGCAGTGTTTTTTGCCATGTCGTTTTCATTACGGCAATGTGGGGCCCTGGTCCTAAGGGAAAGCAAGTTAAAAACATCGGTCCATTTACGCTAAACGTGATACAGGTAAGAGTAGAAGTGACTGAACAATGACTGGGGAGGCGTCACTGCTATGGTAGCCAGAGTATTAGCCATTGTATGTTTGAGGGGTAGTGTGGCGGTTGCTTTATTTTACATCATTCTAAGGCTTCGTTCACATCTGTGTCAGTAATCCTTTTGGGGGAGTCCGCATGGGGACTCTACTGAACGGTCTAACGAACGCACAGGCAAGCAGTGTACAGTGAAAGCACACGGACCATAGACTATAATGGGGTCCGTGTGTTTTCCGTACGGAATATGCAGAGAGAAAAGTAGTTCATGATCTACTTTCCTGTCCACATGATTCGTGCGGAGACCGTGCAGAAAGCACCCGGACCCCATAATAGTCTATGGGGTCCGTGTGCTTTCACTGCACACTGCTTGCCAATGCATTCGGTAGTTTGTTGGGGAGGGGGATTCTCATGAGAACTCCCCAAACGGACTACTGACGCAGATGTGAACGAGGCCATTTTTATTGAGCAGACAACCTCACAGACAACCGATTGTGGAATCAAAGTGTGTTACAATGTTTAGTTCTGTTCTGATATTTCCCTTTCTGTTCCAATGGATCCAAATAGGACTTAGCCTAAATATAGCGAAAAATAACATTGAAACACGCTAGGATTGCATACACACTTCTATGCATAAAGCTTTATCGGTTATGCATTATTAAGTTTACATTGTGGTGTTTCCACAGTGACGAGCATTTCATGAGGAATCAGGAAAAAAATTCACAAAACTATTCCCAATCCTAACAAAAAATCTATGAATATATGAATCAGGTGAACATCTGCTCGGGACAGAGTTTTCCGCCATGTATTATACAGGCCTCACCCTTGGCTGTAGCCATATAGCTTTATTTTATGTCTATGGTCACTGAATGTTAATGGAAAGAAAACTGAATTCAGTGTCAGGGTGAATCAGTTTCAGACTTCTTTGCTTAATGATAAAGAATAATACATTTCGCTAGATCAGGAGATGTGAGAGAATCGAGCTCAGAGCACTCAGACAATATCTGTATGGTTTGAATATCAAGTGAGAAAATGTAACTATCACCTCGGATGTAAACCCTATGGGGTCCTCTGAATAGCTGCATTTTTTATACTTCCCTTTTCTATGAAACTTATGGCGTCAGTCGTAAGACAATATGCATATTGCCGATGCTACATAAATAAAACATTCTCAGAAGCCTGCTGATGTTATTTAAGAATGAAAATGACTAGAAAATTCACCATGTGAATGTGCAGAGATTAAATCTGAAGGTGCCGAGTAATGTAAGCAGATGACTATTCCACCAAATGCACCACTGTGTCCCTCCAGAATAATGATCAAATACACAGAAGAGTGCAGAGCGGGGTATTTACCCCCTCCCCAGTAAAGTTCCCCTGTACCACTGTGTCCCTCTAGAATAATGATCAACAACACAGAAGAGTGCAGAGCGGGGTATTTACCCCCTCCCCAGTAAAGTTCCCCTGCACCACTGTGTCCCTCTAGAATAATGATCAACAACACAGAAGAGTGCAGAGCGGGGTATTTACCCCTTCCCAGTAAAGTTCCCATGAACCACTGCGTCCCTCCAGAATAATGATCAACGCCACAGAAGGGTGCAGAGTGGGGTATTTACCCCCTCCCCAGTAAAGTTCCCATGAACCACTGCGTCCCTCCAGAATAATGATCAACGACACAGAAGGGTGCAGAGTGGGGTATTTACCCCCTCCCCAGTAAAGTTCCCATGAACCACTGCGTCCCTCTAGAATAATGATCAAATACACAGAAGAGTGCAGAGCGGGGTATTTACCCCTCCCCAGTTAAGTTTCCGTGCACCACTGTGTCCCTCCAGAATAATGATCAACGACACAGAAGAGTGCAGAGCGGGGTATTTACCCCCTCTCCAGTAAAGTTCCCGTGCACCACTGTGTCCCTCCAGAATAATGATCAACGACACAGAAGAGTGCAGAGCGGGGTATTTACCCCCTCTCCAGTAAAGTTCCCGTGCACCACTGTGTCCCTCCAGGATAATGATGAAATGCAAAGAAGAGTGCAGAGCGGGGTATTTACCCCTTTCACTAAAGTTCACCTGCACCACTGCGTCCCTCCAGAATAATGATCAAATACACAGAAGAGTGCAGAGCGGGGTATTTACCCCCTCCCCAGTAAAGTTCAAGTGCACCACTGTGTCCCTCCAGAATAATGATCAACGACACAGAGGAGTACAGAGTGGGGTATTTAAACCTTCCTCTTCAAAGTTGCCCTATCTAAGAATAAAAAATACATATACAAAATACAGTATATCAATATAACAGTAGAAAATAAATTAAAAAAAAAAAAAAAAAAGCCAACCAAAAAGGTTGGAATGGAAAGAGCTTCAGCTATCATACCTTACTCCAGTTAATATTAATGGTCCGTAGTCTAGAAGAAAGTTTCTCTCTTTCCGGTGCACTGAGCCGTTTCAAAGCCATTATACCTGGTGCTGTGCGGTTCAGCCACTCAGCCTTGTCACTCTGGATTTCCAGATCTTTACTTAAAGCCTGAAGGGGGAGCAAGAGAGCTTTAGCTTTAGATTCCTACAATATTTTGGAAACAAGCCGATGAGCAAAATTAGATACGCTTAGCTAGAGAAAAGCCAAGAATATTTCTATTAGGAAAGCGCTCATTAGATTTTTTTTCACATTATTTCCATATTAAAACTATAGACATTGGCAGAAATAACATAAAATGCAAACACTACAGCAAAGTCAGACCAGATGTCATATAAACAGTCACCGACTTGATGTCAGGGATCTTTACTGATATGCAATAGCTTGAATATTGGGCCCTGCCTAGGACTATGCTCTCGGAGCAGGGGCTCCAATGGTAGGACAGGCTGGAAAGCATTGTAGGATGAATTCGTCATAGAACTTTCTATTTTGTTCAATGAAACATGACCA
This sequence comes from Leptodactylus fuscus, assembly GCF_031893055.1. Classification (NCBI taxonomy): domain Eukaryota; kingdom Metazoa; phylum Chordata; class Amphibia; order Anura; family Leptodactylidae; genus Leptodactylus; species Leptodactylus fuscus. Next base: position 45,822,144 of record NC_134267.1, read on the forward strand.
TGTGACAGCCATTTTTAGAACACATTTGGGGTCTTCATATAATTTTCGTAGGGGAAGAATGTGCCTCATATATAATAAGGTGCACACGTCCACTTATATGAGACGTATACCCCGCAGGGCCTATACAGCAACTATACTCATAATTTTAGACATCAATTAAGGCAGGAAATTAAGAGAAAAAGATGATAAATTGGGCAGGGCGGAGACCATGCCCACAACACCTGCCATGTTCTTTTTTAGGAAGGTGGCAAGGTTGTTGTAAAGTAGTAAAAAGGGGTTTAAAGGGGTATTCCCACAATAACAATCACATTTCTTATAAAAGTACTTTCTCTTTTTTTTTATCCCTATCAGTGTTTGGCCATTGTCGCCATAAGTCCAATAATAGATGAACCAATCCTTTTAACTGTTGCATAGTGTGAAAACAGTCATATCGATGGCCGCCCCTTTCTGAGCTGCTCCAGCTCTCGTCTCAAAAACAGATTTTTCACCTATTCAAATTAAAAGTTTTAGAGCAATATAGGGAGTGGAATTGGCTCCCAGAAATTGGAAAATCTTCATTATCATCTTCACTTCATTGACTAACCTTTATCTGATGAAGCCTTTCCTCATTGTCAAGAGCTGGATTGACATGTAATACATTTGCAGCTTGATCCAGCCATGCTGTGAACTCATCCAGTCTCCTCTTGTAGTCAGTGACAGCTGGATTTTCTTCTTTTAATCTGTTCAACAGAACACAAAAAATATATAGAATTTTCCTCAGAATAATAGTTTTATTGGTGATGGCCATACTACCGCACCATAGGCCGCCTGTAAAAGTCTATGAGGTCATACTGTATAACCATAGGCCTTAAAGGGGTTGCCCAGGTTCAGCAAATAGATATTATTGTTTGTGTAATGAAAAGTTGTACAATTTAAAATAGAAGTGATGATCGGATCCGCCATAAAATATCCAAACAATGTGTTTTGGACGTTTTGACAGACAGAGAAACTAAAGCCCCTTGTAGTGGGCCACACCAAAAAAGCACTGTAGGAAAAACCACAGAAGCAACGTATCACATCTTTTCCCACAGCGCTTAACATAGAAAGTCCTGCTGACTTTCCGCTTCCATAAGCAAATCGCCGACATTTCCATAGGTATTATTGACATGCAGCGATTTACAAATCCGTGATGGTATTGGAAATCGCAGTGTGTTCGTCGCGCATATTTTTCCACAATGTGTGGATGGGATTCGTTAGTCCAATTTGCAGGGACTGTAAAACTACCCAAAAAAAACGTGTGGGGATGTAGTTTTGGAAATCGTAGCATGTCAATTATACCTACGGAAAGGCCAGCAGTTTCCCTTTAGGTATAATGGAAGCAGAAAGCATTTTCTGTAAAAAGCTCTTCGGGGAAACCCACGATGGGTTGCAAATGTAGTTTTTCCCACAGCGCTTTTTCGCTACAGCCTGCTACTTAGGGAATAATATATGCAAACCTCAAATATCCAAAATAAGTTGCATAGTTATATATCCAACTTATATGTTATTACACAGAACGCTATACACACATCAGCATAAAAAAACGTTCTAAAGCCAGTTGACAATTGATTTCCAATACACAGGCCCCATACCTTTGCTGTCTGTCCATGACCTCAAATTTAACCGCACTCCAGCGTCTGTTCAGACCTGACAGTTTCTCCTGAAGGAGTTGTCCATCGTTGGCGGAGAGATGCTGTATGATCCCTTCCCCGCTCTGGTTGAGAATGGTAAAACTGAGTTGGTGAGTGCTGATTCCTTCTTCGAGTTCCTGACAAAATGAAGCAAAAGATGAAGAAGTGGAAAAAAAACCTACCTGCTGAGGCCTATGTATCTATGATCCCTCTGCCTATCAACACAATGGCAAGTAAATGCAGAAGCGTAAAATAATCTGCTTTACTGAAGCTCTGTTTGCATTGCTGTTCTCAGAAGTGTTTTGATCTATTTAAACTGTAAAAGGAAAATGACACCCATGAAATTAGGTTTTAACTTCATTTCATGTACATGTATAGTTTCCTCCAAGTTCTTTTCCAAGATGCAGAAAATGTCTAATATTAATATCGCTAAGATAAAGGTACAATGGAAGGTTCTTCTTCTTTTACAGTTTATACTTTGATATAACTTAGGGTGCATTCACACGGAGTAATGTGCCGCGTGACCTGGCACGTATACGTTGTGTGAGATTTTGAGCGCTGTATACGCTCCCTTTGATTTCAATGGGAGCCTGGATCGTATACGCCGCGTTATTTTGCGGGCGTGATTTTGCGGCTGCAAAATAATGCTGCGTATGCTATCTAGGCTCCCATTGAAATCAATGTGAGTGTATACGGCGCTCAAAATCTCACACGGCGTATATGTGCCAGGTCACGCGGCACGTTACTCCGTGTGAATGCACCCTTACATTTGTTAATAGTCTGCACATAAAACTTTTCTAAAACATTTTTTTAGAATTAAGTTGACATAATTCTCAGCACAAGAGCATACGTATGGTTGTGATTTTCTTGCATAAATTACTAGTGAACCTGAATGCACGACACTTTGCACTATGTACTAGATGAGGTATCTTCCAGGTATATCCATAAGTCACAAAAAAAGTCAAACTTGGCATCACAGTAAATTAAAAACAGAAAATAAGAGGGGAGGGGGGGAGGGAGATGAAGCTGCAGCTTGTCTAGGATGTGAGACTCCTGCTGTGAGAGTGAAGGGTGCGTAGCTCCACATAGGGAGGTGTCCACTCCCCACAAATATAAGAAGAAAATGTACATTTACAGAAACAATGGAGCAAAGAAGAACCAAGATCTATTATATGTATTTGTATGTGGCTAGTGATACCAACAGAAGGCTGGATGGGAAAGGGACTAGATCCCATCCAGTCAAGAGGAGGAGTGATCTGCTAAAAAGGAGGAGGAAAATGATTCACTCTTCTCAGAGGTAAAAATGTTGTAAATTAATTAAATGGGTTTTTCCAGATAAAGATATTGAAGACCTATCCAATGGATATCCCTGAATGAGTGGCGGTCCAGGATTTGGTACCTGCATTGGGCAGCTGTTCATAGCAATCTGTCAGGAACATAGTGAATGGTATTGGGGGGGAAGTTTCATTTTCTATGTAGTGGCCAAGTGAGTTTACTACATCTTTGCATCTCGCCTCCCATATACTTGGGCTTCCAACTTCATTCTATGTTCGTTCTGGTGGATGCTGTGAACAGCTGATCAGTGAAGGTCTTGGAAGATGAAACCACATCAACATGATATATATGACCAATCTTACTGATTGATCATCAATGTCTTTAAAGAGAACCTGTCACCAAATAAGGCCTGAAAACCCAATGATGAGTTTATAGTGTGCTATAAATCCAAATCAAAGTGTAAATCCAGTGGTTTATGCTGTCAAGGATAACATCACTCACTGTGTTTACATGGGTTATCTCACGGTACTTAAAAAGGGCCTATCACGTCTCCCGATATATATGCTTTAGTAAATACTTGCATTCCCCAGGAAATAGGTTAAAGGGATACAATGCAAAAAAAAAATAATAAATTAAATAGAAAAAAAAAAAAAGTTATGGGTGGGTAAAGTAATTCTGGTGTTCCTTTTAGGCTTTAACCATGATAGTGTTAGTGAATAATAACTTACCCGCTGATGGACTTGTGCTTTTTCCAAATCCAAAATGCCTCCTGGAGTATGTGCTTGGGCTAACAAGCCCTCTGCTTGGTTTATCCACTGAGTGAGGTCATTGAGATCACAATGGAATTGGCGCCATTCTTCCTGTGCTCTGTCAAAACGACTTCAATAAGAAATGATCCAATTATTTACTATTTATACTGCATAGACTTCTACATCTACAATAATACTAAAAACTAGAAGATATTTTCACAGATTGTCTTCACATTTACACTTCTCTATTAGAAAAAGGATCAGACTACTGGCCGCTCTATGCAACAGCATTACCCCGATCTTTGACCAATTTAAGATTTTCACAAAAGCATCAAGATCGGGTACAACAATCCTCCGCTGTGTCTGTCTTAAGGAAAGACATTAATCACATTTGTATGATTGTATGATTCTCAAATACAGCGGCACTCCAATTTTATATAAGAATATATTTTATTCAGTTGTTGTACAAGGTACAATGAATGAATAAATGACGTGGAGTGCTGTTCTATTTGTCTAGGGGTGTTTTTGTCCTGATAGAGTATGGTTTGTGTGTTCCTTTTATCTATCTGTGTTTTTGACCTTATATAGTATGGCTTGGTGTGGCAAAAGGGATTATTCATACAAGCTCAGAGTCACCGAGCCTCACCTCTTACGCTCATTGAACAATCTATTAATCCGATCCCATTCTGCATTGACCTGGGTAAGTGATTCTCCTATTTGTATGGCTTCTGGTCCCGAGGCTTCCAAAATAACATCAGGTTGCTTTTCATGTATAGCTGCAATTTGTTCCCCTAGTTTATCCAGTGAATCTTTTATATTCTAGAAGAAAGAAAACATGAACAGTAAGTGATGCACAAAGTTTCTGACCTGACCTGATGGAAAAGCTCTGACTGAAGACATAAAAAGTTATCAATCGATCATGTTTCATATAGAAGATGTGAGGACAGAAAAACAAAGTATGTTGTTTTACAATTTGATTTTGAAGAAATAATTCATATTTTATACAGTATGATTAGAAAGTATTACCCTATAATAACCATCAATGGGAATGACCATGTGTACTTTTATAGGTGTCCTATTAGTGACACATTAGCAGGCACAGTTGGGGTCACTTAATAGCCCTCAAATCTGAACCCGTGATGTGAGCCATCCCCAGAAAGATTGAGCAAGACACTTATTTTTTCCATCCTCCTGCATCTAATTCTGCCTCTGATTGAATACAATAGGTATTGTTAGAGTCAGTTTTAGGGTGGAATGTGGCGCTGATTTTGAGGCGTAATCCGAGATAAGACCGGTGCCAAATTCCTCTGTATAAGCAAATCCTAAAATAACCACAAGCACAAAGAACTTGTATGGCAGGAGATGCTTATAATTTTGCTAAAACCCAAATTTAAATCATTCAGCAACAAGTAAATACGCATTAATATATTGGTGCTCTTATCATATACACTGGATATTCAAAATACTAGGTTACCTTTAGTAAATCTTCTTGCACAGAAAAATTTTCATACTCCCCATTGCTTAACTCGGGTGCAGTAAGCAGAAGTTCAGCGTCCGCTATTGATAGCAAGACCTTGTTTATTTCGACTAAGTAATCTGAAGGAAGGAAGGACGGAGTGAATCCTGTTGAGGCAACGCTCACATCCAAACAAGTGTCTGTATCATCCTACAAAGAAAAAAAACACCAAAACATAGGATTGCTCATATCTTGATCTTTGAGCAGCGTGGGGGTAGTGCTGAAAGCTGTATAAAAATATAACAGAACTTGACATATACTAGAATATTCCTCTACCAAGCATCAAGGCCTTCCCTGCAGGCGAAAGTGGATCAACACTGATTCTAAAATGTAGGCTACTACAGCCCAAGTCTAACAGGGGCCTACACTAAAGTTCAATATTTCTCTAATGGATTGCCAAGCTTCAGACTAGATAAAACACGGATCACAATGAGTCTTACATATCTTGTTATGGTAGTAGCTGGTAGTACTGAGCCATCTGAGGATCAGAACAATGGACATCAGATTGACAGATACAAAAGGCAAAGTATGCATATTCATTAACTTAAATGTCAAAACATAAGCTTTTTTTTTTGTCTGTTGAGTTTCTGTTTTATACCAAAAACACACCAGAAAGCTGACAGAAGGCTTCTGATTTAAAAAAAAAAAAAAAAGGGCAACACGGTGGCTCAGTGGAGTCCTGGGTTCGAATCCTGCCACGGACAACATCTGCAAGGAGTCTGTATATGTTCTCCGCATTTCCACATGGATTTTCTCCCATACTCCAAAGATACACTGATCTGGAAAAAATGTACATGGTGAGCCCTATATGGGGCTCACAATCTACATATTAAAAAAAAAACCCTTCTGATTTTGTTTTAACACTGCAGTAAAAAATGGAAATTCTGCCACTTGTTTCCCTCAACCTGGCAGACTTGAATATCCATTATTCTGACCCTCAGTACAGTCTTGAGTGACCCCAGAAACAATAAAGGAACTTTTCCTCAGGTTATCAACTTCCTTTCCCAATCATATAGTTCCTCTATTATCACATTTAGGAGGAAGATACGGGAACAGCTCTCCATCTATTACCCCAATTAGCAATCAAAGAGGATAACTTACTAAACTCTGATCTTGAGTTCCTAAATACAGAGCAAACTGCTTTTCAATCTCTTCCCAGCGTTGCTTCATTTTGCCCCCATCAGCATCTCCTGGTGAACCATGGTGCACAACACCAGTCTTCTTCTGGAGAACAGCAAACTCTTCTCTATGTTCCTCTACTTCTTTAAGAAGCTCCTGAGAAGTGATAATAATCATCTAAATAATGTGTATTATGATTATTTCATCTCTGCTGCAAGGAAACATTGACAGAAAAGAGGAAAGCCAAAGCCACCTACATGATAAGATGAGAGTTAAAACATAAAACACAAGTTACATCCAGTGAGAAATAATATGCAAATAAGTTTTTCCATGAAGGCAAAAGAAAAACTCGGCATCTAGTGCCACCATTGGAAGTTGGCTCATATAAGTCAGTGCCTGCCTTTCAAGAGACCGTGGGATAGTGGGTGGTATTTAAGACTCTGCACACCTGTAAAGGTGGCCTACAACCCCAACTGTTCCGCCTGGTGGCCTACAACCCCAACTGATCCACCTGGTGGCCTACTACCCCAACTGATCCACCTAATTGAAACAGGCACACGAGGGATCTATAGGTAACATATCTTACAAAATGAGTGACTACAATCCATGTCACCAGTCTCTGTGAGATACACATTGTATCCTCCATGGTCTCTGAACTCTCTCCCTCCCCATTCCCCCCTATTCTTTCTTGTTGTTTTGTGTGTGTCAGAGGTTTGTCCTCTCGTTTGTGTTTAGATCCTTTATTAGTGAGTTTTTCTCTTCCATGTTATTTATGTACAATTTATAAAACTTTAACAAAAATTACATTTTAGCAAAAAAAAAACCAAAAAAAAACCAAAAAAACGTCACCTGAAGTTTTTGGTCATCATCCTGGAGGCCAGATAGACGATGTTCTGTCTCACTCATCCAGTTAGTGAAACGATCTTCTGGCCGCTCGTCTTGCACAAACACTGGAGATGCTTTGACCTCTTGTCTTCTCCTTACTGACTGCAGTTCCTAAATATAAAAGAAATAACGTCAAAAGGGCTCTGGAGTCAGAAACTTTAGTACAGTCAACTCTCGATATAACGTATTGTCGGGACCGGGAAAATAAATACGTTATAAGTAGAGATGAGCGAACACTAAAATGTTCGAGGTTCGAAATTCGATTCGAACAGCCGCTCAATGTTCGTGTGTTCGAACGGGTTTCAAACCCCATTATAGTCTATGGGGAACAGATACTCGTTAAGGGGGAAACCCAAATCCGTGTCTGGAGGGTCACCAAGTCCACTATGACACCCCAGGAAATGATGCCAACACCTCTGGAATGACACTGGGACAGCAGGGGAAGCATGTCTGGGGGCATCTAACACACCAAAGACCCTCTATTACCCCAACATCACAGCCTAACAACTACACACTTTACACACTCAATACCACCTCTCTGACAGTAGGAAAACACCTTGAAACATGTGTATTTGGCACTTGCAGTGAGGAGAGCTTGTCACCAGCAGTGAATTTGGCCCTTGTAGTAAGTTGAGGTTGGCACCAACATTTGTTTTGAAAATCAGGGTGGATTGAGCCTCTAACCAGCAGAGTTTGGGCAAATTCATGGTGGAGGGAGCCTCTAAACACCCCAGTTTGGGCAAATTCATGGTGGAGGGAGCCTCTAAAAACCCCAGTTTGGACCAATTCATGGTGGAGGGAGCCTCTAAGCAGCCCAGTTTGGGCAAATTCATGGTGGAGGGAGCCTCTAAAAAACCCAGTTTGGACCAATTCATGGTGGAGGGAGCCTCTAACCAGCCCAGTTTGGGCAAATTCATGGTGGAGGGAGCCTCTAACCAGCCCAGTTTGGACCAATTAATGGTGGAGGGAGCCTCTAACCAGCCCAGTTTGGACCAATTAATGGTGGAGGGAGCCTCTAACCAGCCCAGTTTGAACCAATTCATGGTGGAGGGAGCCTCTAAACAGCCCAGTTTGGGCAAATTCATGGTGGAGGGAGCCTCTAAAAAACCCAGTTTGGACCAATTCATGGTGGAGGGAGCCTCTAACCAGCCCAGTTTGGACCAATTAATGGTGGAGGGAGCCTCTAACCAGCCCAGTTTGGACCAATTCATGGTGGAGGGAGCCTCTAAACAGCCAAGTTTTGGGAAATTCATGGTGGAGGGAGCCTCTAACCAGCCCAGTTTGGACCAATTCATGGTGGAGGGAGCCTCTAAACAGCCAAGTTTTGGGAAATTCATGGTGGAGGGAGCCTCTAACCAGCCCAGTTTGGACCAATTCATGGTGGAGGGAGCCTCTAAAAAACCCAGTTTGGACCAATTCATGGTGGAGGGAGCCTCTAAACAGCCCAGTTTGGGCAAATTCATGGTGGAGGGAGCCTCTAACCAGCCCAGTTTGGACCAATTAATGGTGGAGGGAGCCTCTAAACAGCCCAGTTTGGGCAAATTCATGGTGGAGGGAGCCTCTAACCAGCCCAGTTTGGACCAATTCATGGTGGAGGGAGCCTCTAACCAGCCCAGTTTGGGCAAATTCATGGTGGAGGGAGCCTCTAAAAAACCCAGTTTGGACCAATTCATGGTGGAGGGAGCCTCTAACCAGCCCAGTTTGGGCAAATTCATGGTGGAGGGAGCCTCTAACCAGCCCAGTTTGGACCAATTAATGGTGGAGGGAGCCTCTAACCAGCCCAGTTTGGACCAATTCATGGTGGAGGGAGCCTCTAACCAGCCCAGTTTGGACCAATTAATGGTGGAGGGAGCCTCTAAACAGCCAAGTTTTGGGAAATTCATGGTGGAGGGAGCCTCTAACCAGCCCAGTTTGGACCAATTCATGGTGGAGGGAGCCTCTAAACAGCCCAGTTTGGGCAAATTCATGGTGGAGGGAGCCTCTAAAAAACCCAGTTTGGACCAATTCATGGTGGAGGGAGCCTCTAATTAGCCCAGTTTGGACCAATTAATTGTGGAGGGAGCCTCTAACCAGCCCAGTTTGGACCAATTAATGGTGGAGGGAGCCTCTAAACAGCCCAGTTTGGGCAAATTCATGGTGGAGGGAGCCTCTAACCAGCCCAGTTTGGACCAATTAATGGTGGAGGGAGCCTCTAACCAGCCCAGTTTGGACCAATTAATGGTGGAGGGAGCCTCTAACCACCCCAGTTTGGACCAATTCATGGTGGAGGGAGCCTCTAACCAGCCCAGTTTGGACCAATTCATGGTGGAGGGAGCCTCTAAAAAACCCAGTTTGGACCAATTCATGGTGGAGGGAGCCTCTAAACAGCCCAGTTTGGGCAAATTCATGGTGGAGGGAGCCTCTAAAAAACCCAGTTTGGACCAATTCATGGTGGAGGAAGCCTCTAACCAGCCCAGTTTGGACCAATTAATGGTGGAGGGAGCCTCTAAACAGCCAAGTTTGGACCAATTCATGGTGGAGGGAGCCTCTAAAAACCCCAGTTTGGACCAATTCATGGTGGAGGGAGCCTCTAACCAGCCCAGTTTGGACCAATTAATGGTGGAGGGAGCCTCTAACCAGCCCAGTTTGGACCAATTAATGGTGGAGGGAGCCTCTAACCACCCCAGTTTGGACCAATTCATGGTGGAGGGAGCCTCTAAACAGCCAAGTTTGGACCAATTCATGGTGAAGGGAGCCTCTAAAAACCCGTTTGGACCAATTCATGGTGGAGGGAGCCTCTAACCAGCCCAGTTTGGGCAAATTCATGGTGGAGGGAGCCTCTAAACAGCCCAGTTTGGGCAAATTCATGGTGGAGGGAGCCTCTAACCAGCCCAGTTTGGACCAATTAATGGTGGAGGGAGCCTCTAACCAGCCCAGTTTGGACCAATTAATGGTGGAGGGAGCCTCTAACCACCCCAGTTTGGACCAATTCATGGTGGAGGGAGCCTCTAAACAGCCAAGTTTGGACCAATTCATGGTGAAGGGAGCCTCTAAAAACCCGTTTGGACCAATTCATGGTGGAGGGAGCCTCTAACCAGCCCAGTTTGGGCAAATTCATGGTGGAGGGAGCCTCTAAACAGCCCAGTTTGGGCAAATTCATGGTGGAGGGAGCCTCTAACCAGCCCAGTTTGGACCAATTAATGGTGGAGGGAGCCTCTAACCAGCCCAGTTTGGACCAATTAATGGTGGAGGGAGCCTCTAACCACCCCAGTTTGGACCAATTCATGGTGGAGGGAGCCTCTAAACAGCCAAGTTTGGACCAATTCATGGTGGAGGGAGCCTCTAAAAACCCCAGTTTGGACCAATTCATGGTGGAGGGAGCCTCTAACCAGCCCAGTTTGGACCAATTAATGGTGGAGGGAGCCTCTAAACAGCCAAGTTTTGGGAAATTCATGGTGGAGGGAGCCTCTAACCAGCCCAGTTTGGACCAATTCATGGTGGAGGGAGCCTCTAAACAGCCCAGTTTGGGCAAATTCATGGTGGAGGGAGCCTCTAAAAAACCCAGTTTGGACCAATTCATGGTGGAGGGAGCCTCTAATTAGCCCAGTTTGGACCAATTAATTGTGGAGGGAGCCTCTAACCAGCCCAGTTTGGACCAATTAATGGTGGAGGGAGCCTCTAAACAGCCCAGTTTGGGCAAATTCATGGTGGAGGGAGCCTCTAACCAGCCCAGTTTGGACCAATTAATGGTGGAGGGAGCCTCTAACCAGCCCAGTTTGGACCAATTAATGGTGGAGGGAGCCTCTAACCACCCCAGTTTGGACCAATTCATGGTGGAGGGAGCCTCTAACCAGCCCAGTTTGGACCAATTCATGGTGGAGGGAGCCTCTAACCAGCCCAGTTTGGACCAATTAATGGTGGAGGGAGCCTCTAACCACCCCAGTTTGGACCAATTCATGGTGGAGGGAGCCTCTAAAAACCCCAGTTTGGACCAATTCATGGTGGAGGGAGCCTCTAACCAGCCCAGTTTGGACCAATTAATGGTGGAGGGAGCCTCTAACCAGCCCAGTTTGGACCAATTAATGGTGGAGGGAGCCTCTAACCACCCCAGTTTGGACCAATTCATGGTGGAGGGAGCCTCTAAACAGCCAAGTTTGGACCAATTCATGGTGAAGGGAGCCTCTAAAAACCCGTTTGGACCAATTCATGGTGGAGGGAGCCTCTAACCAGCCCAGTTTGGGCAAATTCATGGTGGAGGGAGCCTCTAAACAGCCCAGTTTGGGCAAATTCATGGTGGAGGGAGCCTCTAACCAGCCCAGTTTGGACCAATTAATGGTGGAGGGAGCCTCTAACCAGCCCAGTTTGGACCAATTAATGGTGGAGGGAGCCTCTAACCACCCCAGTTTGGACCAATTCATGGTGGAGGGAGCCTCTAAACAGCCAAGTTTGGACCAATTCATGGTGAAGGGAGCCTCTAAAAACCCGTTTGGACCAATTCATGGTGGAGGGAGCCTCTAACCAGCCCAGTTTGGGCAAATTCATGGTGGAGGGAGCCTCTAAACAGCCCAGTTTGGGCAAATTCATGGTGGAGGGAGCCTCTAACCAGCCCAGTTTGGACCAATTAATGGTGGAGGGAGCCTCTAACCAGCCCAGTTTGGACCAATTAATGGTGGAGGGAGCCTCTAACCACCCCAGTTTGGACCAATTCATGGTGGAGGGAGCCTCTAAACAGCCAAGTTTGGACCAATTCATGGTGGAGGGAGCCTCTAAAAACCCCAGTTTGGACCAATTCATGGTGGAGGGAGCCTCTAACCAGCCCAGTTTGGACCAATTAATGGTGGAGGGAGCCTCTAAACAGCCAAGTTTTGGGAAATTCATGGTGGAGGGAGCCTCTAACCAGCCCAGTTTGGACCAATTCATGGTGGAGGGAGCCTCTAAACAGCCCAGTTTGGGCAAATTCATGGTGGAGGGAGCCTCTAAAAAACCCAGTTTGGACCAATTCATGGTGGAGGGAGCCTCTAATTAGCCCAGTTTGGACCAATTAATTGTGGAGGGAGCCTCTAACCAGCCCAGTTTGGACCAATTAATGGTGGAGGGAGCCTCTAAACAGCCCAGTTTGGGCAAATTCATGGTGGAGGGAGCCTCTAACCAGCCCAGTTTGGACCAATTAATGGTGGAGGGAGCCTCTAACCAGCCCAGTTTGGACCAATTAATGGTGGAGGGAGCCTCTAACCACCCCAGTTTGGACCAATTCATGGTGGAGGGAGCCTCTAACCAGCCCAGTTTGGACCAATTCATGGTGGAGGGAGCCTCTAACCAGCCCAGTTTGGACCAATTAATGGTGGAGGGAGCCTCTAACCACCCCAGTTTGGACCAATTCATGGTGGAGGGAGCCTCTAAAAAACCCAGTTTGGACCAATTCATGGTGGAGGGAGCCTCTAAACAGCCCAGTTTGGGCAAATTCATGGTGGAGGGAGCCTCTAAACAGCCCAGTTTGGGCAAATTCATGGTGGAGGGAGCCTCTAACCAGCCCAGTTTGGACCAATTAATGGTGGAGGGAGCCTCTAACCAGCCCAGTTTGGACCAATTCATGGTGGAGGGAGCCTCTAAACAGCTCAGTTTGGGCAAATTCATGGTGGAAGGAGCCTCTAACCAGCAGAGTTGTGGGAAAGCAGGGTGGAGGGAGCCTCTAACCAGCAGAGTTGGTGGAAATCAGGGTGGAGGGAGCCTCTAACCAGCAGAGTTGGGGGAAATCATGTTGGAGGGAGCCTAGTATTAGCAGAATTGTGCAACGCTTATGGTGGATGAGTATGAGGATGCGGAGGAATTGGAGAGGTTGAGTACAGACATGGAGTTTCATGTTGGGGTGCTTTACACAGGTGGGCACAAAAATGAAGGCTCTATCCAGTGGTGGTTCATTTTTATCAAAGTGAGCCGGTCGGCACTCTCAGCTGACAGACGGGTGCGCTTGTCAGTGATGATGCCACCGGCTGCACTGAACACCCTCTCAGATAGGACGCTGGCGGCAGGACAGGACAGCACCTCCAAGGCATATAGGGCAAGTTCAAGCCACAGGTCCAACTTCGACACCCAATACGTGTAGGGCGCAGAGGGGTCGGAGAGGACAGGGCTGTGGTCGGAAAGGTATTCCCGCAACATGCGCCTATACTTCTCACGCCTGGTGACACTAGGACCCTCCGTGGCGGCACTTTGGCGAGGGGGTGCCATCAAGGTGTCCCAGACCTTAGACAGTGTGCCCCTCGTTTGTGTGGACCAGTGAGAACTTGGTTGCCTACTGGAGGAACTGCCCTCCCTGCCGCCAACGTCACATGCTGGAAACATCTCCATCATATTCTGCACCAATTGCCTGTGGCAAGCATTGATGCGATTGGCCCTCCCCTCTACCGGAATAAAAGACGAGATGTTGTTTTTATACCGGGGGTCAAGGATAGCAAAGATCCAGTACTGGTTGTCCTCCATGATTTTGACAATACGCTTGTCGGTTGTAAAGCACCCCAACATGAACTCAGCCATGTCTGCCACAGTGTTAGTTGGCATGACTCCTCTGGCCCCACCGGAAAGTTCAATCTCCATTTCCTCCTCATCCTCCATGTCTACCCATCCGCGCTGCAACAATGGGACGATTCGAAGTTGCCCGGAAGCCTCCTGTATCACCATCACATCATCGGACAACTCTTCTTCCTCCTCCTCCTCCTCCTCCTCCTCCATTAAACGCAGTGAAGCGGACAGATGTGTGGACCTACTCTCCAGCTGTGACGGATCGGATGCTATCCCTAACTCCTCTGTGTGATCTGAGTTATCCCTGATGTCAATCAGGGATTCTCTCAGAACACACAAGAGCGGGATTGTAAGGCTCACCATCGCATCCTCAGAGCTCACCCTCCTTGTGGACTCCTCAAAGACCCGTAGGATGTCACAAAGGTCTCTCATCCATGGCCACTCATGGATGTGAAACTGAGGCAGCTGACTTTGTGGCACCCTAGGGTTTTGTAGCTGGTATTCCATCAAAGGTCTCTGCTGCTCAACCACTCTATTCAACATCTGAAACGTTGAGTTCCAGCGTGTGGGGACGTCGCACAAAAGCCGGTGTTGTGGCACATGCAGGCGTTGCTGGAGAGATTTTAAGCTAGCAGCGGCTACTGTCGACTTGCGAAAGTGGGCGCACATGCGCCGCACTTTCACCAGTAGCTCTGGAACATTGGGGTAGCTCTTTAGGAAACGTTGCACCACTAGGTTGAAGACGTGGGCCAGGCATGGAACATGTTGGAGTCCGGCAAGCTCCAGAGCTGCTACCAGGTTCCGGCCGTTATCACAAACGACCATGCCTGGGCCCAGGTGCAGCGGCTCAAACCATATTGCCGTCTCATCGAGGAGGGCATCCCTCACCTCGGAGGCAGTGTGCTGTCTGTCCCCCAAGCTGATCAGCTTCAGCACAGCCTGCTGACGTCTACCAACGCCAGTGCTGCAACGTTTCCAACTCGTAGCTGGGGTCAATCTAACAGCGGAGGAGGAGGCGGTGGCGGAGGAGGAGGCGGTGGCGGAGGAGGAGGCGGTAGAGGAGGAGGAGGAGGGGGGTGTTCTTCTCGTGTCCCTGCCAGGAATGTTAGGCGGGGAGACGAGGTACACCGGGCCAGTTTGGGAAGCAGTCCCAGCCTCAACTACATTCACCCAGTGTGCCGTCAGTGAAATGTAGCGTCCCTGTCCGCATGCACTTGTCCACGCGTCGGTGGTCAAGTGGACCTTTGTGCAAAGCGCGGAACTAAGGGCCCGCCTGATGTTGAGTGACACGTGCTGGTGCAAGGCGGGGACGGCACACCGGGAGAAGTAGTGACGGCTAGGGACGGCATAGCGAGGTGCCGCAGTTGCCATCAGGTCCAGGAAGGCGGGAGTTTCAACAAGCCGGAACGCCAACATCTCCTGGGCCAGCAGTTTAGCGATGTTGGCGTTCAAGGCTTGCGCGTGTGGGTGGTTAGCAGTGTATTTCTGCCGCCGCTCCAATGTCTGAGAGATGGTGGGTTGTTGTAAAGAAACGCCTGATGGTGCCTTTGATGGTGCAGGAGAAGGAGATAAGACAGGACCAGGGGAGGATGAGGTAGAAGTCAACAAAGTGGCGGAGGCAGATGAAGTGGTGTCCTGGCTCGTCCTCTGGAGTGCATCGCCAGCACAGTCAGCAGTGGCAGTGGCAGAGGCAGAGGCAGAGGCAGTGGCAGTGGCGTGAACGGCAGGCGGCCTTTGTCCTGCCGTTGCTGCCTGCCACTGATTCCAGTGCTTGGATTCCAAATGACGGCGCATTGAAGTGGTGGACAGGTTGCTCTTCTCAGAGCCCCTAATCAATTTCGAGAGGCAAATTGTGCAGACAACACTATATCTGTCCTCGGCGCATTCCTTGAAAAAACTCCACACCTTCGAGAAACGTGCCCTCGAGGTGGGAGTTTTTCGGGGCTGGGTACGAACTGGAACATCTTGGGAGATTCCGGGTGTGGCCTGGCTTCGCCTAAGCTGCTGACCTCTGCCTCTGTCTCTAGCTACCCTTTTTGGTGCTGCACCTGCCTCAACATCCACACTACTTTCCCCGCTTGACATCCCCCCTGTCCAGGTCGGGTCAGTGTCCTCATCATCCACCACTTCCTCTTCCAACTCCTGTCTCATCTCCTCCTCCCGCACAATGCGCCAGTCAACTGGATGCCCTGACGGCAACTGCGTCACATCATCGTCGATGAGGGTGGGTTGCTGGTCATCCACCACCAAATCGAACGGAGATGGAGGAGACTCTAGTGTTTGAGCATCTGGACACAGATGCTCCTCTGTTAGGTTCGTGGAATCGTGACGTGGAGAGGCAGGTTGAGGGACAATGAAAGGAGCGGAGAACAGCTCTGGGGAGCAGGGACAGTTTTGGTTATTGTTCTGTAAAGCTTCGGAATTTTGGGAGGAAGGAAGACAAGACTGTTGGGTAATAGGAGGAGAGGAGGCAGAGTCTGACTGGCTGCTGGACAATGTGCTGTAAGCGTTCTCTGACAGCCATTGCAAGACCTGTTCCTGGTTCTCGGGCCTACTAAGGTTTGTACCCTGCAGTTTAGTTAATGTGGCAAGCAACCCTGGCACTGTGGAGTGGCGCAATGCTTGCTGCCCCACAGGAGTAGGCACGGGACGCCCTGTGGCTTCACTGCTACCTTGCTCCCCAGAACCATTCCCCCGACCTCGCCCACGGCCTCGTCCACGTCCCTTTCCGGGAGCCTTGCGCATTTTGAATTCCTAGTTAGAAATTGGCACTGTATACCAGTAGTAAAAATTGTGGGTGCACGTAACCCCAATATATTCTTTGAATTACCAGTCAGAAACTGGCACTATATGGCAGTAGCAAGAAATGAGGGTATTTATAACCCCAATATATTCTTTGAATTCCCAGTCAGACAATGGCACTGTATACCAGTAGTAAAAATTGTGGGTGCACGTAACCCCAATATATTCTTTGAATTCCCAGTCAGACACTGGCACTATATGGCAGTAGCAAGAAATGAGGGTATTTGTATTCCCAATATACTCTTTGAATTCCCAGTCAGACAATGGCACTGTATACCAGTAGTAAAAATTGTGGGTGCACGTAACCCCAATATATTCTTTGAATTACCAGTCAGAAACTGGCACTATATGGCAGTAGCAAGAAATGAGGGTATTTATAACCCCAATATATTCTTTGAATTCCCAGTCAGACAATGGCACTGTATACCAGTAGTAAAAATTGTGGGTGCACGTAACCCCAATATATTCTTTGAATTACCAGTCAGAAACTGGCACTATATGGCAGTAGCAAGAAATGAGGGTATTTGTATTCCCAATATACTCTTTGAATTCCCAGTCAGACAATGGCACTGTATACCAGTAGTAAAAATTGTGGGTGCACGTAACCCCAATATATTCTTTGAATTACCAGTCAGAAACTGGCACTATATGGCAGTAGCAAGAAATGAGGGTATTTATAACCCCAATATATTCTTTGAATTCCCAGTCAGACAATGGCACTGTATACCAGTAGTAAAAATTGTGGGTGCACGTAACCCCAATATATTCTTTGAATTCCCAGTCAGAAACTGGCACTATATGGCAGTAGCAAGAAATGAGGGTATTTGTATTCCCAATATACTCTTTGAATTCCCAGTCAGACAATGGCACTGTATACCAGTAGTAAAAATTGTGGGTGCACGTAACCCCAATATATTCTTTGAATTACCAGTCAGAAACTGGCACTATATGGCAGTAGCAAGAAATGAGGGTATTTATAACCCCAATATATTCTTTGAATTCCCAGTCAGACAATGGCACTGTATACCAGTAGTAAAAATTGTGGGTGCACGTAACCCCAATATATTCTTTGAATTCCCAGTCAGAAACTGGCACTATATGGCAGTAGCAAGAAATGAGGGTATTTGTATTCCCAATATATTCTTTGAATTCCCAGTCAGACAATGGCACTGTATACCAGTAGTAAAAATTGTGGGTGCACGTAACCCCAATATATTCTTTGAATTACCAGTCAGAAACTGGCACTATATGGCAGTAGCAAGAAATGAGGGTATTTATAACCCCAATATATTCTTTGAATTCCCAGTCAGACAATGGCACTGTATACCAGTAGTAAAAATTGTGGGTGCACGTAACCCCAATATATTCTTTGAATTCCCAGTCAGACACTGGCACTATATGGCAGTAGCAAGAAATGAGGGTATTTGTATTCCCAATATACTCTTTGAATTCCCAGTCAGACAATGGCACTGTATACCAGTAGTAAAAATTGTGGGTGCACGTAACCCCAATATATTCTTTGAATTACCAGTCAGAAACTGGCACTATATGGCAGTAGCAAGAAATGAGGGTATTTATAACCCCAATATATTCTTTGAATTCCCAGTCAGACAATGGCACTGTATACCAGTAGTAAAAATTGTGGGTGCACGTAACCCCAATATATTCTTTGAATTCCCAGTCAGAAACTGGCACTATATGGCAGTAGCAAGAAATGAGGGTATTTGTATTCCCAATATACTCTTTGAATTCCCAGTCAGACAATGGCACTGTATACCAGTAGTAAAAATTGTGGGTGCACGTAACCCCAATATATTCTTTGAATTACCAGTCAGAAACTGGCACTATATGGCAGTAGCAAGAAATGAGGGTATTTATAACCCCAATATATTCTTTGAATTCCCAGTCAGACAATGGCACTGTATACCAGTAGTAAAAATTGTGGGTGCACGTAACCCCAATATATTCTTTGAATTCCCAGTCAGAAACTGGCACTATATGGCAGTAGCAAGAAATGAGGGTATTTGTATTCCCAATATATTCTTTGAATTCCCAGTCAGACAATGGCACTGTATACCAGTAGTAAAAATTGTGGGTGCACGTAACCCCAATATATTCTTTGAATTACCAGTCAGAAACTGGCACTATATGGCAGTAGCAAGAAATGAGGGTATTTATAACCCCAATATATTCTTTGAATTCCCAGTCAGACAATGGCACTGTATACCAGTAGTAAAAATTGTGGGTGCACGTAACCCCAATATATTCTTTGAATTCCCAGTCAGAAACTGGCACTATATGGCAGTAGCAAGAAATGAGGGTATTTGTATTCCCAATATACTCTTTGAATTCCCAGTCAGACAATGGCACTGTATACCAGTAGTAAAAATTGTGGGTGCACGTAACCCCAATATATTCTTTGAATTACCAGTCAGAAACTGGCACTATATGGCAGTAGCAAGAAATGAGGGTATTTGTATTCCCAATATATTCTTTGAATTCCCAGTCAGACAATGGCACTGTATACCAGTAGTAAAAATTGTGGGTGTATATAGCCCCAATTCTATTGCTAGGGGACTTGCAGGGTATTTCTGGGGTGAAGGTGGGGGGGCACACCGTTGGAACGGGTATCGGGGTATATATCGGGTATACGGGAATACACTGACAGTGTATTCCATTCAGGATCCTGGGAAAGCTGGGTTGCGGCGATTGAGCCCGTCAGTGCCACGTTACACTGACAAGCTTCTCCCTGGAATTTAGCTCTTACAAGAGCTGTTGGTTGTCTTCTCCTTCCTATCCTAGCCTGTCCCTGCCTACCCAGAATCTAAGCCCTAGCTAGCTGGACGGAAACCTCCGTCCTCGGTGAATTGCAAGCTCAGAATGACGCGAAGCTGGGCGGCGCTGTTCTTTTAAATTAGAGGTCACATGTTTTCGGCAGCCAATGGGTTTTGCCTACTTTTTTCAACGTCACCGGTGTCGTAGTTCCTGTCCCACCTACCCTGCGCTGTTATTGGAGCAAAAAAGGCGCCAGGGAAGGTGGGAGGGGAATCGAGTAATGGCGCACTTTACCACGCGGTGTTCGATTCGATTCGAACATGCCGAACAGCCTAATATCCGATCGAACATGAGTTCGATAGAACACTGTTCGCTCATCTCTAGTTATAAGGCGAATATGTTATACGTATATAACGTATTTCACGGTGCTAGACCCCGAATATGTTATTCACGATAACTATGTCAAACCGCGATGCAATTGACACAAAACGATCTTTACCAGTGTGCAACTCCATGTCAGGCTTACCTTCTGCTGCACAGTAAACTTAGTCCTCTTTTTGGGAGGCATTCTGACATCAATAAACAACGAAAACCGGCACTTCACACGACACGAGACACGTATGCCTTGCTTCCGGCGAACTAATCTACCCAGAGGGCAATGCAGTGAGAGACTCGTCAGAGGCTCGCACGTATAATGTACTACATTATACACGGCAGAAAATGCATGCGATTGGCTGGGTGGGGCCCGTCTGTACACAACGTACTACATTATATGTGGCGAAAAGTGCATGCAATTGGCTGCAGGGGTCCGAAAAAGAGCTATGTTATATGCGAACCGTATTACGTTATAACAGGATAAAAATACATGTAGATTAGTCGGGACCAGAGAAAATATACGTTATAGCCGATATACTTTATATACCGATATGTAATATTGAGAGTCGACTGTAGAAGGTTCTAGCTGATTATGATGGAATTAAGTGATTTCATCTTCTATTGTCAATCTAACTACACTGTAAACTAAAATGTCTCATGATAACAGTTACCAAACCGGTTGGTGAGGAAGGTAAGTGTTATCAGATATGTGCAACAGAAACTTATTGCTCGTTTCAGTCTGAGCCAAGCAAGAATGGACAGATAAGGAACATGCATGTACAGTATCTATGTGGATCAATCTTATGTTTGTGTCGAACTTTGGAATATATCTTAGGCTTTTCAGGCACTCAAATGTTTCACAGTCGTCTATGAATGATTATGCCTTCAGCCCAGACAAAGAAGCTTCCACCATTACAGATGACTTTATTTCTCTCTTTCGGTTCATAACAATTCCTATTGAAAACAATGGAATCTGGTTTGTTGTATAATGTACCAAAAGGGGAGGAAACTCATGGAGGTGGACTAACCCTTATCTGTATATTTTATTAGGTTAGAGAGATGCTGACTGTAGTGTACTTTAACTGGAACGCCTGACAGGAAGGCCAGAGAATATCTGCGTTATCAGTGACCCCTTAATGTCAGCATGTCAGGTCTGTTATGCTGCCCTCTGTGATCAGGATAACATAGCGGTCTGTTACTTAAGTGTATTTGTCCACTTCTTTTTGAGAATTTATATTTTAAACCTTGCAGTATGTCGTTCGCACTGCTAGTAGGGAGTTTAAAGGGGATGTTCAGGCAAAAATGGACAGCTCTTTTAAATGTTCAAAAAAGCTGGGGGTAGTAAAAAAATTAAAAAAAAAGGCATACTCACCGGTCCCGATAGTTATGGTGTCCACCTACACCTCCTGGTTCATCTGCTCCCCACGGTATCTTCCAGCGTTGTGCTGAAGCCGATGAAGGGCCTTAGTGGTAATGTGACCACTGAGGGCAATCAGCGGAGGGCATGAATGGCACTACGTGTAACATCACTAGTCCACTTCCTGAGGCCTGCTGAAGCTAATCAGCGGCCTCAGCACAACGCCAAAAAAGACCTGAAAGAGCAGACGAAACGGGAAGCACGGGACAACAACAGAACGACAGGGTCAGGTGAGTATACTTTTCTTTTTTTTTCTTTTTTTTTTTTTTGCATTCCCTTCAGCAGATTTCAACTTTAAAAGTTTAGCCTGGACAACCCCTTTAATGATATTCAAGCTCCAGCCATCCTCCACCACAGACCAGTGACCAATTGACAGATTTCTCCCTATGCACATAATAGATTCTCTTGAAAGATGACTCAGGCCAAAGCAGATAAGAGACCCAATTCTAAGCTCTGACGCAGTGTTCTCTTGATTCAACAATATCAGAATGGTCTCAGTCATGTCCCACAGTCTGTTCCTGTCTGAGACCACCACTTGACAGTACAGTGCCTAATTACCATAACAGGCACCAAAACTAACTGCACTAGTTTCTTGGAAATGGTGGGGAAAATGCGCTTAAATCAGTGGAGTGCCACCTGTTAAAGGCAATCTGTTTGGAACCACTAAATCAGCAGCATGCTGTGTTTTAAGGTCCCAAATCTCTACATTATACCACGGCCCACTGCTAGTATTATTAAAGGGTTGTCCCATCACAAGGATCCTATCTATACTGCTAGTTTCTGTGGATTTAAGACTTTTCCAAAATGCATTGCTTTATCAAAACTGCTTTGTTTGGCTGCTATCTTAATTTATTCACTTCATTGTTTACACTCCGTTTCTATGGCGCTTGGGATTATCTGCTCATTTGTCAAGTGAAGGAGCTGCCTGCTCTCAGGGGGGAGGGAGGGGCTGGGAGCTCTGAACTGTTTGAGAAGCTCCGCTACTTAAATGACAAAGATAGGGGAGGTAAGAGCTCTTATCATTGGGTTTATTGAATTTGGCTAATAAGGGCTGAGATAGGGAGTCCATTACCTTTGCTTGTAATGCAAACTGACTCAAATCCAGCTCTGTTACATCAGCTTCACACGGTGGTAATTAATTTACAACCAATCCCGTGCAAGTGAAACCCTGCCCACCAATGTGCCGAGAAAAGCAGGAAGTGAAGAGAGCACAACAGCCTGCAGGTTAGTGAACAAGCGTCATGGGAATACCCCTTTAAGAATCAAAGCTTGAAGATCAAAGATGAGTCTACTGGGGGACTCCTGAATACCCGCAGTGTGTGCAGTGAAGCTGAGGTCAGTACATGGTGCTTCACTGTGCATGCACCTGAAGAGCAGCTTAAAGTGCAGGGCTGTATTGACCTCTGCCTCAGTGCATGCAACGCACATGTGCTAGAGTCCCTCAGTGGACTCATCTGACACCAGGCATCTACAAACTTTGATTCCTAAGGATATTAGTTTTCAGCAGTTTAATGACCCCAAAACAGCCTGACAGGTGACTTTTAAAGGAGGCAAAGAAATTAATTTAGAAGAGGTAGTTATTGTTCCTCTTTAAGAAGTAGTTAAGGCAGCTGCAAGCTTCTTCTGTAAGTCACTGTGGGTATTGTTCAATGTCTCAGATTTGGTATAACAACTACATATAGTAGTCATGTATCGTTCTAACATGGTCATTCTGTAACATTTATAACACAATACATGTTCTGTGAATTTCCATATGTAAACTCTCACATTTCAGGCCAACCCTATGCTTTCTGAACGCTACAAAGGTAAAATAAATCAGTTCATTTAAAATTCTAAAACTAAGGCCACAAGTAAATATAAAGCAATACACAAATTATTTATCCTGACCTTGGCACTATTGTATCTGGTCTGTAAGAGCAGAAGTTCCAGTCGGAGTTTCTCTCTTTGGATGTCGTCCATTGCCTGTTGAAGGAGCTGTTCTCCTCTGTACAAGATGTCTTCAATGTGAGCCTTCTCCTCTTCAATCTAATTATATGAAATAAAAATCATATGTCAGAGCTAAATGTTCTATCTCGTGTTAGCTATTATAAGATTGCTGGTCATACAAGCACTTGCTGAGTTTTACATGAATCTCAAACACGCATTAGTGATATAGAATACAATGAGTGTCAACGAACTTGAGGCAACACCCACATTCTCAGCTGTTAACTGCTTTGGCCCCCTACTCATCAATTCAGCATTACAGGACATGAGGAACAGAAGCAATGAATTGGTATTTCAGCTACCGCAGACCTCACCCCATCCCATAACTATAATACATTCCATATAATAGCAGAAGGTTAATCGACAGATCACTCCTACATTATAGAAAACCTAATTTTCTCCATTATATCCACTTCACAACGGAGATAAATGCGAGTGACTTTGCTTTGACCTTTCATGTCCTCAAATCCCTTAAGTGCTAACTAGATAGATCCTATTGGGTAGATACTGGTGCCAAGTGGGCAGATGCTGGACAGTAGAGAATACACCTTGGCAGGATAAGGCCTTATTCACACATCAGTGTTATGGTCAGTAATTTTCATCAGTGATTCTAGGCCGAAATCAGGAGTGGAGACTACAAAGAGGTCATGTATAATAGAAAGACTGGCACCTATTCTGAATTTCCGAGCCCCTCCTGGTTTTGGCACACAATAACTGACCAGCACAATGACCTCTGAATAAGGCCTTAGATAGTACACTGAACATATAGGTGTTCTCCGCTCCCTGCACCCACCCACTTGATATATAGGAAGTGAGAAGAAAAGACTGCAGCCAGACTACTCAAACAGTGAGATGGAAAAACCCCTTTAATGCAGGTATAGTTTTCCTTCTTGTTATCTGTTCTTGGTATTCACAAATGTTCCCTATACAGATGTTTACCATAAGAAGTGAAATGTTAAATATTATCTATACAACTTAGAAAAACTAAAAAAGTAAATAAAATACAGTGTTTGATACAGCACTTAAAGAGGACCTTTCATGGTTTGGGGCACAGGCAGTTCTATATACTGCTGGAAAGCCGACAGTGCACTGAATTCAGAGCACTATCGGCTTTCCCGATCTGTGCCCCGGGTAAAGAGCTAGCGGTTCCGGTACCGTAGCTCTGTACAGTCAGAAGGGCGTTCCTGACAGTCAGTCAGGAACGCCCTTCTTCACAGCAGCGCCTATTGCGCTGTACAGTGTGAGCAGGGAGGAACGCAGATCGGGAAAGCCGACAGTGCGCTCAATTCAGCGCACTGTCGGCTTTCCAGCAGTATATAGAACTGCCTGTGCCCCAAACCATGAAAGGTCCTCTTTAAGGTCTGTTCTGTGACTTCTATCTACTATATAGCGGATTGGAGATCCCTTCTACAAGCACCACCATCACCACTATTACTGAGTGTTCAGGATCAGCGATATAAATCTTTAAGAAATGGCCCAACAGAGAGATTTATGGAGATGTTTACCTTCTCACACTCTGAAGGAGATTGCAAACACATCTCTAGAACCCTCTGAACACCAAGCAGCTCTGTTTCAAAGTCTTCCAGGTCTGCAGCAGTAGCTCCAATCTTGGGTTCTCCTGCAGTAACTTGTGCACCAGGATCTTGATCCAAAAGTACCTGAAAAAGACAAAAGCTCAATATTAATAATTTCTCCCCAATATTCAAGGAGTTACTGCCTCAAAGCGCTACCCATTAAGATTCCTCAGCATTCCCTTATCTCCAAAGGTTTAGAGGCACCACTGCATTTACAGACCTCTATGATGACTGTGACATGAGCCAACCTATATGGGCTGCTTCAGCAAAATATCCTCTATAGTGATGTCATTATTACATGCAAATATTACCTGACACTTGTTTACCAATTCCTAAAATGTTGCCAACATAATTATTTTCAGTAGTATCTTGCTGCCTAGCCCCCGCCTCTGTTTCTTTTTTTTTTTTTTTCTATTTTTTTTTTTTTTTATTTAGATTGTGAGCCCAACATAAAGCTCACAATGTACATTTTTTCCCTATCAGTTTATATTTAGAATATGGGATGGAAATCCATGCAAACACAGGGAGAACATACAAACTCCTTGCAGTTGTTTTTCTGCCCTTGGCGGGATTTGAACACCAGGACTCAAGCACTGCAAGGCTGCAGTGATAACCACTGAGCCACCGTGTGGCCCTGCCTCTGATTGTTTCTATCATGGGGTCCTGCCTAGCTGTCCCTGTCTGGGACTAGAGTCATCTTAGCTACGAGAGGGATATGCACTCACACAGCAACAGACCTCAGGTGGCAGCAAGATGCTACAAAATGGGGGGTGACTGGAGAAAATGGGGCCCACAGAGGAAGGTTACTGAATATCCTAACAACTAGAAGTCATCTCAGCCGCCCAGTTTTTCTACAGTATATAAAATAAACTGGGTAGTTTCTTAAATAATCTACTTGGTTCCTGGGAACGTCATCTGAGAGACATTGGCCCAAAGATCTAAGACATTGCATCACTTGCTATCATACAGATAAACTTTACGAACAGCCAAACATTACAACAATCATTGGACTCCTTTTACCTTGGCAGCATTTATGTGCTGAGAAACTTTCTCAAAATTTCGATTTAGTTCAGCCACTTTTGGTTCCACCAGTTGCCGACAAGATGTTCCTCGACTGCTCATGAGCAGTCCTGCATGTTCACGAACATTGTCTACTCTGAGGCTGACATCATCCAACTCAGACAAAAGACGCTTAAAAAGAACAAAATAATTTGATCAAAAAAATTAAATTCAATTAAAAAATGATTAAGATCTGCAAACAAATCTGTTTCTCAGCTGTAGTCTCTGCAGGATTTCTCTTTGTCCTAGATTGTCATAGGCCAGCTCCACGCCTATAACCCTGCAGGCTTTAATGTATCCAGAAATGTCTATATGAATGTACAGTAATAAGTATTATCCAGAAAGCAAATGCTACATATCCTGTTATCGTTACTGAATTTTATCATTCCCGAACCCAGGAGATATGGGCTTGGATTACATGTGTAAAAAAAAAATTGTTGCAGAATTGCTGTGAAGTCACTCATCTACTGCAGTTGCCGAAAAGCTTCAGATAAGTAAAATATTCAGTGTTGGCAGACATATGTAAACTCCTTTTTTAACTTGGCCATAAACATTATATATATGGTGGAACATGCCAATTGTGTTAAGAATAGTATACCTCGAATATCTCGCTCCCATAGGAATGCGTGTAAGCGGCCGAACACCTAGGGGTTAAGCGCAGTGAATATTTGACGGCTGCTTACATGCATTCCTATGGGAGCGAGATATTTGACGAATACTATTTGCTCAACACTAGTTAAGAATGGTGACCAACAATGGTGTATGGAGGCTTACCGACAGATAATGTAATGGGAAAGAGGAAGATTGAGATGGGTGAATCCGGCAAGCCATAGCCGTCTCCTATATTAGTTCACCATCTCTAGCGAGAACATATACATACTTGGCCTAGCTGAACATGCTAGTGTATGAAGTGTCGGAAAGAATGGTTGGCTGAATCTAAAGTTTATGGCCAGTGTTACTTTTGGCTGGAGATTCCCTTTAAAGTCAGAAAATGACTCATTGATTCCTTATGTGTTTCGAGTCTTGTCTCAATATGCAGTAGACACTACCTTCACAATTTCCTCTTTCTTGTTAGCTGGCTTTTTCTCAATTTCATCCAGAAGGGCTTCCGCTTGATAAAGCCAAGTGCTTATGTGAGCGACATTCTCATCGAAAATCTCCATCTGACTTTGGTGATTCTAACAAAACACAGAGATGGGTCATTGGCTGCAAAGTATTCAAGTAAATGACTGCTAATGAGGGTTAATTTAGAGAGCTGGCACCGAGCACTGCCATGAGACAACGGTTCAGCGCTATGAATACAAAGAGTGGGAAATCCCTATCATAACATCTGTATAATATATGGAAGCAGTAAAAACACATGGAAGGACGTCCCTCGATAATGAACTCCTAGACGTATTACACAAGTTACTATACTATTATCATGTTGGTAAATGATATGGACACTGTAAAAGAATTTACAAAACCATCTACATCAAGTACCAAAGAAATTCACTGCTATATCACCAAAATCTGTCCAGAAACATCTTTGATGGTGAACACACATTTAGCCACTTTCACATTGCTCGGAAGTTACAGTTAAGGAGACATCAGAATAAGATGGTGAAGACCCTTTGGGTCATAGTGAACCTTGTCCATTGGGGCTGAAATGGATATGGATGCATATTATGAGTCGGATTCAGAATTTAGGCCTGATAAACTAGATAAATGCACTTCTGACACTTGGTTAGGTTTTTATGTTTTTTTTAGTTCACAGATTTAGATTTCTTATTTGAATTAAACTGAACAAAAATTAGCATTTTTATTTGGTGTCCATACAGTATGCTAAAACTCCCAATTTTAACATATTAGCCCCCTATGTTCTTATGGAGACAAAGGTTTCTTGTAGCAAATTGTTTTCTCCCTCCTCATTGAGTTGGGTGAGTTGGGAACAATTGCTGTTATCCAAATAAGCAATTGGTTGACAGCTACTGAAGATGTGTAGACACCATCTATGATGGGCCAATCTTCCCAACCAATTTTGGCCCACCCATTCTGAGATAAGGACACTGCATAAACGCCAATGTAGAGTTGCCTATCTGCGTACAGCCTTTACGGACATTAAACCCAGAACTACTGGTATATAAAGCTAAACCCCTTAGATGGCTTGAAGGGAATCATGACAGTCTTTCTAACAGAGAATCTCATAAAAACATTTAAAGCAAATGAGATCCCAATAGCAACAAGACTCTTACAGAAACACAACTTCCAGGATACGTAAAATGGGACGGAGCTTTAGTGGAACAAGTTGTCGTTTACTCACCAGTAAGGTATTGCACCAATCCTCTGTCCAGGTGCGGACTCGGCTCCAGCCAGCATTAAGGACACAGAGCTTCTCCTCCAGGACGTTCTCACTTCCCTCCACCAGACACTGCAGGGCCGCACTGCTTTCAGTTACGCTGTTCAGGTCAGCTTTCCTCCTCTCCAGCTCCTTCAGCACATTCTACAAAAAAGAGCAGGCCACAGTATTCAGAGCACACCGAGAAAGCTTTGAAACTCTCTATTTTTCTCACACATTGCTTAACAATACAGCAAACCCTTCCGTTCCACCAGTAAGAGGACTCGTGCTTTGAGTCTATATCTATATTGTATATATATTGAGAGAGCGCAAAAGTGAGAAGGGAGAGAGAATTTAATTTTATTTTATAGTATATCACATTGTACCAGTATATAATATCTGTATACCGTATGAATGTTGTTGTCTTCTTTATACAATCCCTCTTTATTAGTGGGGATCCCCATTGTTAGTTACAGGGAGTGCCACTGCAATCTATAGGGTAACCTGTCGCCAAGTACAAAATGCTACATGACGTAAATGGTTTCCAGCTGTGCCCATTTTCTAGTTTTTGGTTGTGCTACCTTGTAATTAAATGGGATAGTTGTAAGTTAATTCAAGAATATCTTCAAAGTGTAATTTAAGAAGTTGCTCAAACAAATATTTCTAAAAATACCAGAAATTTCCTAATCAACAAAGTTTAAAGTATAAAGGCAAACATGAATCCCGACGTCTCCGGTAAATACCCATCACTGGAATTTATGCAGCGTGCAATTTGCAATTTGAAGCGATTAAAGATTCATTATCCGAGAGTCATTTGCATCCTGGTGCAGCTAAGCCACAAGTGACTTGTAATTAAGTCATTTAATAAGTCAGGCACAATTTGTTTTTGCTGTGTACTCATAATTCAGAAAGAAATCTCTCCCCAATTACTGCTGATGTAACATTAATTCCTGAAGATGAAGAGTTTATCTCACAACAAAGTGAGAACTCAGGCCCCACACGCACAGCCATAGTATGACTCCATATGTCATTGCAGTGCCCATTGTATTACTAGGGGTTATTCCATGTGCTGCCAGTGTAAGAAAATCTCGGCCTATACATTGTCAAGTGGTATTCTGGTCAGGAAAATGGATCTCATAGGACATACTGCAAGTTGTTTCATGCAGACTGTGAGTCCACATGAAAAAAAAAGTATGGCTCCATTCACTCGCAACAGGTCTGTATACAGTCTAGTCCTTGAAGACCCAAACAACATATTGATTTAAATTACTGGCAAGTGAATGTGTGTGTCCCACCATGTTACCAGCATCAGAAGAGGAAAGAGTCTGTGTCAATGTAGTTTAGTTCTTTTGTCTATCTTATATAAGATTGTATAGATTATGGACCCCAGTGCCCTAACTGTTAGCTTTGGTCACATGACTGACTCCTCTCTACTCTATGGACCTTCAACCAGAGTAGAGCAGAGTTGGTGACATCACAGGAAGCTGGAGCAGCAGCAAGGAAGGCTGAGAAATTACCATATATACTCGAGTATAAGCCAAATTTTTCAGCACAGTTTTCGTACCGAAAAAGCCCCCCTCGGCTTATACTCGAGTCAGCAAAAAGAAATTTATTTTTTTTTATTTATTTTTTTTAGGAGGGGGGGGGGGTCTATGACCAGCCGCAATATCAATGTATAGAATCTCCCATAAAATAGTGGAAAAAAAAGAAGCATTTAAAATAAAAAAAAATAATAAATAAATAAAAAAGTTCTAAATCCCTCCTTTCCCTAGAATACATATAAAAGTAGAAAATGTCTGTGAAACACAAACACATTAGGTATCCCTGTGTCTGAAAGTGCCCGGTCTACTGAATATAGGGTACCTGTAGTGCTCCTGTTCCGTCAGGAAGGGGTTAATAGGAGCTCTGCAGATACCCTATATTCAGCCAGGCTGAATTCCAATTGGGGGAAAAACCCCAGTCTTCAAGCTCAGGGAAGGGGTGGACAGACAACCAAAACACCCCCTCCCCTTCCCCAGCACCCAGCAACTACTGCACCCAAAAACTCTGACCATTTTAATTTTTGAAATTTTCCAGTAGCTACTGCATTTCCCCCCTAGGCTTATACTCGAGTCAATAAGTTTTCCCAGTTTTTTGTGGTAAAATTAGGGGCTTATACTCGAGTATATACGGTAGATTTCCATCCCCCACTTTTTATCCCCACATAACTCCTTTGTATGAAAGGCAATGTTTTGGGGGAGGGAGGTGATGAAGCACATCCATTTGTACACTTATATCTTGGTTATGAGCATGCTGAGCAAAGCAACTAAATATATTAATATTATTGTACATCCATCTTTATCAGAGACAAGGAACTCAATGTACACATACCTACGATATACAGTATGTAAATGCATTAGCGCCTGTGGCTGAGGTAGCTGAAGACTTGTGGGAATTGAATAATTGTACAACATATATTGTCAAACTGTCAAAAGTTATATGCTACTAACTTTTCTTTTAAAAGTTTTATCTACAAAGTAAAAAGCAAAAAACTAATTTCCTATCTATAGTTAAGTCACCAATGACGTGGTAGTACCAATGCTAAGGCAGGAGTGACAATAGTGAATGGCTTCAGCATAAAAAAGTAGGCCTTTCAACCATCCTAGGACAGTCCCCAAATTACGGGCATTGGCCCACTTCTGCAGGTCAACTGTATCAGCATCTTTATGATGCGGATACAATAGTGGACCATGGTGATGTCGACTCCATGATTCACCATTCACCTAAATCACCTCCTGCTGCAATATCATTTTTGGATCAGTACACCAGTATGGTGTTGATGTGTATCACGCAGCTATATGGCACTATTACTATGTTGTGACATAGAGAGGACCAGGTGTGGTTAGGCATGTATGGAAAAGAATTGGGTGGTGTTAGGCTTCATTCAGATTACATTTGTTACATCTCGGTGTAACAGGTGCAAAAAAGGATGCGAAAATCTGTATATATAGAGATCATTGTTTTAAAAAAAAAAAAGGATCCATTTTTATTTTTTTTTTTGGACAGACACAAAAACGTAGTACACCATGCAGGATTTGCCCCTCTAACATTGTGATACATTTGGGAGGTGTGCAACAATGAGTGTAGTGGGCCTCCAAATAGGTATTGAGCATATCTATCTAGTTCCATGTTACTAATGTGTACAAGTGAGAAACCCAAGGTTTGATATGTAAAGCATTGTGTTGGGTAAAACACTTTAGATAGCTTAATCTACAAGTTTAAATATGGAGATTGGAATATCAATTTAAAGGAGCTGTCCCACAAAGGATATGTACTGCTTTCCCGATCTGTGCCCCGGGTGAAGAGCTAGCGGTGCTGGTACCGCAGCTCTTCACAGTCAGAGGGGCGTTCCTGACAGTCTGTCAGGAACGTCCTTCTCCACAGCAGTAGAAAACAAAAACATAGCACTGAGGCTGTGCACAGAGGAACATGTCATGTGACGGAAAAAATGAAAGGTCCTCTTGTGACTATCTGTACCCCTTAATTTGCATGTCTCTACCTCAGAAATATATGACACCAGAAAAAAACAAAAACGAGGTAGACTGTACACTCAGCATACGGAAAACATAAAAATATTTATTAATATGTTAATACAATTATAACAAGAAAACACACAATACAGGAAACAATTCCCACAAAAGGATCTGCTTAGCCACAGTTTCATCGTCCCTTTGTAAAAATATTAGGGCTCATTCACACTACGTAAATGGCAGCTTATTCTGAACGTAAAACACGGCATACGAGCGCTCCCCATAGAAATGAATGGGCTGCTTTTTTCACTATGAGCGCTCCCATTGAAGTGAATGGGAAGTGCCGGCGTGTACCGCTAGCTCTGCTCATTCCGAGCCGTACACGCCAGCACTTCCCATTCACTTCAATGGGAGTGCTCGTAGTGAAAGAAGCAGCCCATTCATTTCTATGGGGAGCGCTCGTATGCCGGCTCCCATAGAAATGAATGGAAACTGCTTTATACGCCGCTGATTCTGAATGTGTTTTACGTTCAGAATAAGCTGCCGTTTACATAGTGTGAATGAGCCCTTATATTGCCGAATCACATGGTGTTTATAAATACATTCCAAGTCAAAAAGCATATTAACATAAGGATGAAATATATTAAGCATGAGGATGTAATAAAGAGTGTTTGCACTAGCCTAGACCTACACAGGGGTAAGCACATTTGGTTTTGATATTACATATTGAACTGGTCTCTTTAGGCATGTCATATACTTGTGTATTTGTTTGCATACGGGTTCACTGCTTCTGAGCGACCGTCTGCAACTATTAAACTTAGTTGCAGGTCTTTGAGATACTGAGATACTAATACTGTGACACAGTTGTTGTTTTCAGCTAGATATGAGGTTGTGTTTTACTACTGACTGGTGGCTACAATAGTGTTTACTGATACACCTATATGTGCAGACACTCTTTATTACAGCTTTATGTAATTATCAAACCTAGGTGCAGTTTTTTTAGATACTGAGACACTGATACTGTGACACAGTTGTTGTTCTCAGCTACATATGAGGTTGTACTGACTGGTGGCTATAATAGTGTCTACTGATATACTTATATGTATGCAAACACTCTTTATTACATCCTCATGCTTAATATATTTCATCCTTATGTTAATGTGCTTTTTGACTTAGAATGTATTTATAAACACCATGTGATTCGGCAATATAATGTTTTTACAAAGGGACGATGAAACTGTGGCTAAACGGATCCATTGTGGGAATTGTTTCCTGTATTGTGTGTGTTTTCTTGTTAAAATTGTATTAACATATTAATAAATATTTTTATATTTTCCGCATACGTTCTCCACAGCAGCGCCTATCGCGTTATACAGTGTGATCGTGGAGGAACGCCCCCTCCCTCTCCTCTTGATAATACTCGTCTATGGACCAGTACTGTGAGCAGAGGGAGGGGGCGTTCCTCCACGCTCACACTGTATAGAGCGATAGGCGCTGCTGTGGAGAAGGACGTTCCTGACAGACTGTAAGGAACATCCCTCTGACTGTGAATAGCTACGGTACAGGGACCGATAGCTCTTCACCTGGGGCACAGATCGGGAAAGCCGACAGTGCGCCGAATTCAGCGCACTGTCGGCTTTCCAGCAGTATAAAAACTGCCTGTGCCCAAATCGGTGAAAGGTCCTCTTTAAAGTCTGGATGCTGGGGTGGTCTCCATGATCACTAAAATAAGGTTCCTGCTTGCTGAATGACTACAATAAAGAGGTTGAATGAGGAATTGGTCACAGAGCTGGAACAAACAGTCAAGTGCTATAGCGGCTACCTTCCAAGAATGAACAGTGCTCCAAACTCACACACATGACTACAGTGAGGAGGAATGAGGGGACTCAGGACCCCCATTCTAGTGAACGCGTGTAGGCAGTGGTAATGACATCTGTGATATATCAATAAACTTGATCAACAGCTCAGAAACACAGCAGATAGATAGACTGAGGTCTACTTTATATATGATATAAAAGAGGGTGTACTCACTTTGGTCCAGGCAATTTCAACATCCAGGTCAGTGCAAACATTTTCTGTGGTAGATTTCAGAATGAGCTCAGACTCGGTGGCAGAAAGCCATTCAGACAAGGAGGTTGATTCTTTCCTCAGCTTCATAGATAACATAATAGCACGTTCCAAGTCTTGTTTCCCTTCTGTTACCTACAAAGGACAGAGATCAGAAGTCTAGCGAATAGTCACAGATTATATTCCTAGTTTTCTATAAGATTACTTAGATTACTCATTAAGGCGATGCCTATTTTCTCTGTTATATTTTCTGCACCAACAGACAAAATCCATTTATCTGTCAGAAAAGCAAAACCGTGCCAATAAAATGACAGGCACCATGGATCTGAAGGCAAAACTTTTACAAGTGTTTTTCAGAGACTGACTGTGTCCGTCAATGAGCCGTTCACTTCAATTCAAATTTCTCACAAAGGGTTTTTGCAATTTTCGAATAGGAAACATAGGCATACTGAGAATCCACAGGCGGCGCGGCGACTTAATTGTATCAGAAATACTGCCTCGAGCTAACGTCTTCAATGTCCAAAGTGAGGATTGTAGGAAATGGTCATTTCAGGATCATTAAATCTGAAGTACCGTAGTCATTTTCTCAGTTCATGTACCTGAAAGCTAACATTTAACTTGGGACCGAAAGGAGAGACCAATTAAGAAAGATAAAAGCGGCAAAATAAGCTGCAAAGAAAGACTTGGGCATCAAGAAGGTAATATCTCTCCTGTCAGTGACTCCTACTGTCACATCACAACTGTGTTATTAAAAAATTAAAAATGCAAGACGTGCTAAATATTATTGTTCGGGACTGACAGCCAGCTACTACCCAGGCAGCCAATTTCACAGATATCCTCAACAAGGAACAAGAATTTGCTGCAATGATGAACTGCTAGAGGGAGTGTCACTAGAACCCAGCATATTATCAATGGGCAATGGTGCTTTCCCCTTGTGAATCCGTGCTTCCATGGCTGACATATTGCTGTCTTTGTCAATATGCTTGGTTTTTTTTGGCAATAAATGGGGCAATGAAGACATTGTTGTCTATCTCTCCTGAGCAATGACAATACCCTCCTTGCTCCAAAAAGCTCAGGCTAGGTTCACACCTGCACCTGTTGTCCACCTGCGGATTCCGTTCCCCAGTTCAACTGAAAAATGCGGAGAGAAAAGCGCTGCCCGCATTTTTCAGCAAACCAGGCGGAAACCCAGCAGACTCCATTATAGTCTATGGGGTTTGTGGATTTCCACGAATAAATGCCTTTTTTAAGCAGTTTAGGTTTCCGTTTTGGGGGGTCTCCAAGCGAATCCCCGAACGGAAACCCGAACACAGGTGTGAACCTAGCGTAAATTGTATAATGACTAATACAGTTATATCTCTGCAATGGAGGCACCGATTCACGAGGGGGAAGTACTGGGGTTTTTTTTTTTTGTTCTTTTGGGGGGAGTTTTAAATGTAGATTGTCCCATAGAAGGCACACAATATAGTAGACAGTATGTCTTATTGTAGAAATGGAGGAAATCCACGCAAACACAGGGAGAATATACAAACTCCTTGCAAATGTTGTTCCTGGCAGGATTTGAACCCAGGACCCCAGGGCTGCAAGGCTGCAGTGCTAACCACTGAGCCACCATACTGCCCCTGAGGGGGAAGTGCTGTTTGATTCAGTGATATGCTAGGTTCTGCTGATCCAGTGCAATAAGCTCTGAAAACCAGTTCTTTTGGTTTACTAAGATGGGTATAACCTCTACAAGTATGTCACTTGCATATTCTGCTCGGCGTTCATTATAATGAACAATCAGGAATTTCAGGCATAGAAATAGTGATATATCATCTAAGGCTTACAAGGGAGTCAACCTGATGTAGTACTGCACTATCCTGTAAAGGGGCGCTATAAAACTGCCAGTCAATGCATGCACTTAAAGGGGTTGGCCCCTTTCAGACCAATATTAAGAGACAAATATTATTGTTTGTACAATATAAAGATATACAATTTCCCAATATACTTTCTGTATCAATTCCTCACGGTTTTCTAGATCTCTGCTTGCTGTCATTCATTCTGTTACTTCTAGTAGATAAAGCTCTGACCATGGTCATGTGATTTATGGTCCATGGTCATGTGATGAGCACACAGCTGATTACCAGGCAGATGTCTGATTACTGTGCTGTGACTATAACGAGCGGCACCTGTGTGTCATCACATGACCATGGATCATAAGTCACATGACCATGGTCAGACTTTTATCCTCTAGAACAGGGGTAGGGAACCTTCGGCTCTCCAGCTGCTGTGAAACTACAACTCCCAGCATGCTCCATTCACTTCCATGGGAGTTCCAAGAACAGCAGAGCAAGTATGCATGCTGGGAGTTGTAGTTTTGCAACAGCTGGAGAGCCGTACGTTCCCTACCCCTGCTCTAGAAGTAACAGAATGAATGACAGCAAGCCAAAATCTAGAAAACTGTGAGGAACTGATACAGAAAGTATATTGGAAAAATGTATTTTACTTATACAAAATTATATTTTTATTATACAAACCATAATATTTATCTCTCATTATTGGTCTGAAAGTGGACAACCCCTTTAACTAATACAGTGAAGTGACCATGCGATTATACTGGAATGTCCAGTCAAGCAAACAGCACCCCGAGTCCATTGTAACTTGAGGGCCACTGTATTATATACATTCATATATCTAAGGATACTTACAAGGTAGAGAATAACCTTACCTGAGCACCAAGATCATTATATAGAAGCTTTAAAGCTGTTAGCTGCTCATCCATTAGCTTTGGGTTATCAGTCTGTTGCTTCTGAACAATTTGCCGTCCTGTCTTTATTACAGTTTCGACTTCCAGCTTCACTTCACTCAGGGTCTTGTACAATTTCTGAAAGAGACGTTTGTGATCTTAAGACCTATAATAAGTTTTGGTCAGTTGGTAGAAGGCACACCGGCACATTAATTCATGCCCCAGCCAGCACAAATGCATTTCTCGTATATATGGCGACTATTATGTAATTTGCAGCACTTACAAAAACCACATGGATAACTTCAGGAAAATACATTACCATGCACCCATCCAAGTGCTTCTGTATGACATCCGGGTCGGTATCCTTAAAAGTGAGAACACCGAGCTCTGCTTTCACTCCATCTAAGACACGCTTGCAGTCCAGCATCCTCTGTTCAAAGTTTGCAGGTTTCTGGAAGAGCTGGAACTTTGTAGAGACCTCGCGCAGCTTCCTCTGAAGAAAGGGAACATACAGTCAAAAAAATATGTTTTTACATTACTCCCATTCATTGCAGCTGCCATAAAGAACACTATTATACAGCTGACACATGAAGGTATAAAGTGCCTCAAGTATGGCTGCCGGAGGGTAATTGTTTTATAAAATAATAACGAACTACTACAAAAAAGGAAAATAAAAATCTGACATTACTTTCTCAATTATTTTTTGGGTGCCGAAATGCACGTATACCATGATTGCAAGGTAAGATGACAGATAAGAATTTGGTTAGAGACTTGGTATGTCTTCACATAAGGTTATAGTCTACAGGATATAAACAAAGTCATTCTCAATCCAAACAAATTCAGCTAAGTAAGTAAAAATCCCACAGAGACAGATATAATCAAATCATATTATTAAGTCAGCAATTAAAAGGATTTTCTTAGCTAAACCTATTGATGTTGTATCCTAAGGCAGTACACAGTATACACAATCACAGCTCCATTCTCTATATAGTGGCTAAACCACAGATTAGCTACTACATAGGTAAATGGGGGAAGATCTGCAGTAATCTGATTTGACCACTACACAGAGAATGGCGCCATCTGCATCCTGCTCAAGTCTGTAGATAACAGCTGATTGTTGGGGAGCCTGGAGTCAGACTGAGCTGATATTGATGATCTATACGAATATTTCCCGCCTTTCCACGTGGTATTCGACTGAGTAC
This sequence comes from Leptodactylus fuscus, assembly GCF_031893055.1. NCBI lineage: Eukaryota > Metazoa > Chordata > Amphibia > Anura > Leptodactylidae > Leptodactylus > Leptodactylus fuscus. The sequence continues at coordinate 45,859,640 of NC_134267.1, forward strand.
ACCAATAACTTTGCAAACTGAGGTTTTTGATCGAATACTACTATTCAATCGAATACTATTCGCTCATCTCAAATAGTAAAGCAGAACATAACACAGAAGAGAAGAGATGAATAAACATGCAAAAACTCCAACAAGGTGTAATACTGTACATAAAGCCCCGTTTTGGGGATCAAACCACAAGCTACCAACCAGGTTGTAATGTAAGACTCAGTACTCAGGATCACCACCTCTGATCCCGATGTAAGGTATACCTCAGGTATTTCCAAGGGTCATTGAAACACAGAGCACACTCAGAGCTCAGGGAATTGACCTTTAGTTTATAACACTTTACACCTTTAAGACTCCTGTGGCGCTCTGTGCAATGCTAGAACTTGCTGATTTGGTCAAAAATCAGGTGTAGCTAAATTTTTAGGGACAAATTAGGAAACCAAAAATGAAATAATACAAATCTAAACGTATGAATGATGCCAAGAACAAAATTGCAAAACAAAAATCAAAGAGGTGTCATAATGGTTGAATCGTACCTACTCAAAACACAACTCTTAGAATAAAATATAACTTGTGGTCATGTGCAGCAAGGAATTCCACTGGAACAAGTCCAAGGGATTCGCGGGGGGATAACGGGGGACACGGCAGCACCGAGGACAGACATTTTATTTTTTTTCACCTTCCCCAGCCTCCTGGCAGCAATTTGTAATACCTGGACAACCCCTTTAACAGGGTCCAGCTTTAGTACAGGGTCAGGTTCCAGTCGGGGACCCAGCTGGTGCTGAGGCTATAATCTTAGGAAATTGAGAGTTTTGTTACCTCCCCTTTTTATAGTGATATTAGGGTAAGTAACGGTCTCCTACATTTTGTCCTTACAGTGGGTTGGGTCCTGACTACGTTCCTCCTTACACCTGAAATTAGATCACTGAGACTACGTATTCCCTACTGACCTCTTCTGACACAGTAAGGCCTCTGTTTATATATATTTGGAAAGCTTTTTTTGAGATGAAGACATCTTGGTGTTTTATATTGTTTGCTTAGGTGACACTGTGCTTTTTTTTTATAGATCTTATCTGGATTTTAGCTCAAAATATTACAGTTATATTTTAGCCTATTCAACTGTGTGATTCTGCAAGAACAAAATTGCCAAGAACTATTGGCGATGATTGATACAATTGCAATAGCCTACAGTCACAAAAAATATCGCAGACACCTATTTTCACAGACTGTCCGTGAATTTATGGACAGTCAAAACCTGTGAAAGTGGGATCTGGTGTCACACGGCTATCACACTTTGTCATAGCTTCAACGCCATGTGGTCTGAAACTAGATACTAATGTTACTACAACATATATTTTATATATATATATATATATATATATATATATATATATATATATATGACTATTACTGGGTTTCCTTATTGATATGGAGCATGAAATGAACAATGAAATATCCTTCTGCTATGTGGCAACAGGTCATCAATCCTGACAGACTCTATGTGGCGGCCATATCAATGTTCATTTCTTCTTGCGTATATTGGTCTACATCTGTGAAAACGGCTGAGATCATATTTACCTGTAGTACATCCAGCTGGGATCCTCCTCGTGGGGATTTGACCTCTAGAGCGGATTGTACAGCTGGACGGCCAGTCTTCTTCAATTCTTCCAGTGTTGCTTCATGGCTGTTGATATCAGCTTGAATTTTCTACAACAGAATAATTTCCGATGGTTATTCCTATATATAACATACTGCCTGTGAATCTTGTGAGTCTGCTGCGAGACTCTAACATTATGTTCACGTGGAAGCAATAAACTTTCATAAGAAGAGAATGAAAGTTCCTACTTAAACCTGGTTCCGCTATAGGCTGGGGCCCCACTTGGCAAAAACAACGCGGTTTGGTTGCAGCAAAAACTGCAACATTCTGCAGTCACTACAAAGTGGATAAAATTCTAGCGAATACCATGCATATGTTGCGGAAAAATATGTGCACTGGACATGTTGAAATTTCCAAAACCGTTGCAGTTTCAACTATTATGTCAATTATACCTACAGAAACACCAGCGGTTTCCTAATAGGTATAATGGAAAGTTCTGTGAAAAGCGTTGCAGAAAAAAAGTGATGCGTTTCCACCATGGTTTTCCTTGCATTGCCTTAACGCTGTAGTTCATATTTTGGTGAATTTTCTTCCTTTAGCCAAAGATGGAAATGTACCAAAAAAGAGGAAAGAACACCTGTCGGCTTGGTTGAGCCTAAAATAGAGAGGGGTAATTCAGGTGTACCATGGCTCATGTCTGCCAGCCCATCACGACTAACACACTCGAAGACGCCGCTTTTTCGGGTTTGCGTTGTTGAAGTAGGGTCTAACTATGCCTCTTCTATATGCAACCCTAACCCATCTGGCATGATGTGGCTACTCGTACTATTTTTTCTTAAATTTTTGTGTTGAGTCAACCTCTGTTATTCCCTCTAGAAATGTATGAATAAATTGACAACTCTATGTTACTAGGTGGGGACGTGTCACTGCAAAGTTTGACATTGTCCAATTGTCCAATGACATGTTAACACTGGCAGACTGGAGAGACTCATTCCTATGACAAGGGGAATGGTAACACCCAGTTGTTAGTTTAGTCATACATTTCTAGATACCGAGAAGAGTCAGAGGAAAACATGCTGCAGAAGTCAGGAGTGGCAAAAAAGTCCTTTTTATCTTCCACTAAGGCCTAGTTCACATCTGCATTCGGTATTCCGTTCGTGGAATCCACTTGGGCACACATTCACATCTGCATTCAGTATTCTATTGCTTGGGGACCCCCTGAATGGAATACTGAACACATTGACAAGGGCTGAGCGTATGAAAGCACATGGACCCCATAGACTATAAGGGAGTCCGTGTTTATTCCATGTGGAGAGAAAAGTACTTCAAGCAGTACTTTTCCCTCCACATGACTCATGTGGACACCGCGCGGAAAACACACGGACCCCATTATAGTCTATGGGGTCTGTGCGCTTTCATTGCTCACCCCTTGTCAATGTGTTCAGTATTCCATTCTGGGGTCCCCAGCAGACTGCCCGAACGGAATACCGAACGCAGATGTGAATGTGTCCCCAACCGGACACCCCAAATGGAATACCGAACGCAGATGTGAATCAGGCCTTACACTTCTTCCGCATTAGCCTCAATTTATACATGTGATATAAGAATAATTAAATGATACAGGAGCAAACTGCAGCATCATGCAAAATGTGAACAGGGCTTTCAGCTTCCAAACTTGCTTCACTATATCTGTGCAGATGGTTTGAAGCTGCTTTATACTGTATTAGATTTACCAATTTAAGATTTCTTTTGGGAACTTTATTTCAGCTTCTTATAAAATCATATGACTAAATAAGAAAGTACATTGACAAGTAATCCAGTAGGGGGCAGCAGGAGTTTATTTTCACTTTACCTTGTAATCTTATGTCTTAGTCTCTCTACTGAGTTTAGAAATGTAAAATAAATCCTTGTCAGTCGACTTGTTGAAATACATGAGACCTTGTGTATAAGGCAAGTACAACATTCATTGTTAAAGATGAGATGCATGTCCACTCCAGTTTCAGAGAACATAGTCAATAAAGAAGTCCCTCAAGAACAGCTCTTCTCCTCAAGAACACCTCTTCTCTCAGACACAACAATACTAAAACCTAAATAAGGGATTGGGTTGCATATGAAGAGAGGAGGTGAGGCAGCTCCCACACACATGAAAGACATTGCTGAGATACCTGAGCCTCCTGAGGTAATCGCAGGGCATCCACTCTGTCCGTCAAGTATGTGGTTAGTTGCTTATCCAGATCTTCTAGGGATTCCTGCAGTACTTGTAACATATGATCACTCTCACGCAGGGTCTGCAGGTGCTGCTCTAAAGAAATTTGCCGGTTCACAGCCTGAGAAGAAACGAGATCCTCAGAATGGTGATTCCGCTTCATAATCCCAACTTTCAAAGTCACCTTCCCTATAGCAGAACTCCACCTCACTGCCGGTGTGCGCTGTTCACTAGGAAAGTCTACCAACTGCCTTCCTGGGAAATGTGTAGATATACAAGATAACACAAGCATTGAAGAAGGACTAAGGACTTTTATGACTGAAAGGGAAAGTGTCCCAGAATATAAACCTGGCTGATCGCCAACTATCTAAAGTCCAATATTGTAAACATCAGAGATTAGCGTGGAGACTGTAACAAGTAAGACAATAATATGTATATTAAAATATAACATATAACAAACATCCTCATATTGACTGTCTCCACGCATTTCTATTTAAGTGGAAGCACAGATCAACATTGTGATAAATTTATTATAGTAAATAAGAAACTTGAATTACTAGAAAGTAGGGTCGAGCCAATCTTGACTTTTCAGGATCGATTTTAAAATCCGATTTCCGATCATTTTTCATTCGAACCCGATCTCGATCCCAATTCCGATCCCAATGCAAGTCAATGGGATTTTATTATTAATCGGAGATCGGCTTTTAAAAGCAATCCTATTCACTATACAGCATGGAATCTAACAAGTGAATGCTTTGTCAGTGATTCACTACACAGCGTGGATTCTAAGTAGCCAGAGGATTTTTTTTTAATCCTCTGGCTACTTAGTCCCCCCTGGTGTCCACTTACCTGCAGAGATGGCTGCTCCGGTGCCCGGTGTTCTTCTCCGCCTCGCTGCCGCTCCACGCTGCTCTTCTTGCCTCGCTGCCCCCTGCCTCCCAGGTTAGGAGAGTGTGGGCAGGCTAGGAGAGTGTGGGCGGGTACTGGGAGGGGAGACGTCATGTCTCCCCGCCCTGTACCCGCCCACACTCTCCTAAGCCACAAGTCCCGCCTTCTTAGCTCTTTAAACACTAACCTGAGAGGCGGAGGCAGCGAGGCGAGAAGAGCAGCGTGGAGCGGCAGCGAGGCGAAGAAGAACACCGGGCACTGGAGCAGCCATCTCTGGAGATAAGTAGCTACTAGAGATGTTAGTTTAGTCTCCCATTAGAATGAATGGAGGCAGCCGGCGCGCAGGGGGTTAAGGCTGTGTGTCGGCTGCTTCCATTCATTCCCATGGAACCGCAGCGGAGCCTTCACACCGAGTATACACTCTGCTCAGAATGAGCGGAGCGTATTCTCAGTGTGAAGGCTAAGCAAAGCATTGTGGGAAATAGTACCAATCTCGATCCCACCTAAAAAAATTGTGTTCGGAATTCCGATCGCGATCGTGAAATTTTCTCGATCGCCGATCGGAATCCGATCTTTTCCGAACACGATCACTCAACCCTACTAGAAAGGCTATCCTTAAGGCTCAAATCACTCTTCTCCTGATTGTTATGAACCCTGTGGTCAGACCTCGAGCAATGTGACACTTACCCACTATCATGTGTCTTTAATAGAACAATCCCTTTAAGGGCCACAAGGTTATGTAGCTAACAATGAAAGTGCTTTTAGCTGCCATTAGTTTTAAAACCATGTCAGCGCAGCTTCAGATACATTCCAGACACGTTGCGCTCTCATGCTTGTGCAACTAGTGAACCAAGTCGTATATAACCATAGCAGTGCTCTGATAAAATAATACCGGCTACACCCAAGAAACATGGCACCAACAACCTGCTTCTTGTTCATGGCTTGATGGAATTGGGATCTGGAGAGAATTTGGACTCACTTTACTAAAAACCTATATCACAAGATTTTAATTGTTGACCATGACACTATTGAGCTACAGACGCATTATAGAGTTCAGGAAATGGTATTTTATTAGAAATACTATTGTTTTTTTTTTTTCTAATACAGGGGTTTTGAGTTGGAGCAAACTTCATGTTCTTTCAAACCACAATTGTCAATCTTCTAGGTCATATTTTGTGTTGGAGAGACGTGTACTGCTGAGACATCAGAATCCATTGCAGTGGAATGTAAAGGTCTGGCCCAATCCAAAAAATATACCTAGAAATTGCTATGGCTCCACATTTGGGTGAGGAGTGTTCCTGTTTTTCTTCAAACTCAATTCTTCCATAGTTATTGCTACTCTTCCTCCTAAATTCTGCTAGTCATTCACAAATGCCTAAAAAGGAATTATCACGTTCCCGCTCTGGAATTAACATGAAAAAACACTTACTGCTAACTCCCAGTGTTGTCATGCACCAAAATCCTGAAACCACATTAAATGTAGCAAATCCTTCCATGGATTGGCAGTAATTCAAAACTACAAACCCAGAATTGTGTTGCTGGTTTTACTGCAAAATGCACATCGGAAAATTTTAGGATTGCTTGAAATTGTTCTGTAAGTTGATCATGTGATATATTCACTCTTTTAACATGTGCAGCAAGGTACAGCCGGCCTGCCAGACAAGCTATTTAATAAAATCTGCACACACTTATCTATCCCAATGGAGGGTGATATAATTATTAATTCTGTCAATGTGCATTAATGTTTATGCATATATCTTTCTACAACATCAAAGCTCAGGGAAGGCATGAAAATGGGATAAATTGAATTGCCACTGGCACACACAAGATAGTAATAACTTCAGCGCTTACTAAATGACTCAGCTCCTCATAGCGGGCATTGAACACCTCTAGCTTCTCACTGATGATGTCATCTAGTATCCCTCCATCGATCAAGGTCTGACCAAGCTCACGGATCTGAGTCCTATTGTCAGCTGGATGGCGAAGGATGGACTCTAAGGCCTGAGGAACGAAACACAGAAACTGAATGTCAGAAAACAGATCGGCGGCTTATTACAAGGGGTGATCAAAAACCGTAAGTGGTAAATGATGACAAGATAAATAATCATAACAAATTTACGTAATACAAGAAAATATACAAACACGCCCCACCCAAAAAAAAAAAAACATGACAAGTAAATGGATTTGATAAAAAAAAATCTAGTAGCCTATATTAGAATTGAGAAACTGTTGGTTCAGAATAATATGGCTGTTGAATAGCACAGAAAATTAACTTTTTTTTTTGCTTAGAACGAACTAGGATAGGTATAATAATAATAATAGTAATGATAATAATAATAATAATAAACTCAAATAAATTCAAATAAAAACAAAATAAATGTATCGTTTCCATTATGTGTTCACAGCTCCTATGCAAATCTATGTATCGCCATCGCTACATACTACAGACAAGCCCAGTATAGCCTGACCTTATAGTTGTGTCTTATGGAGGCCATACACATTACAAAGAAGATGGCTGGTAGTTAAACAACTGTAGATGAGGCAGCCAAGCACATATTAGGCCCTATTGGCTCGGCAGTCATTCAGACTGGTCCCTGTGTGTTCAGTGACTGCGGGAAAAAGATGAACTTTCTGGAAATGCTCTTATAAGGAAGGATTATCAATGGATGAAACATATTTTCTATGAATGAAAGGTTCAAACACTGATAATTTCTTTGCAGATGATGATCATGTATCACCAGCAAGCTAAAATGGTCATTCCTGGTTAGAGTCCACCAAGTTTAGAGTAATATATATCGTCACCTTTACTCTTTTTAAAGAGGACCTTTCACTACCTCTGCCTAGTCCAGCTCTTTGTATTATTTAATAGGTGCCGCTTCTCTGTTTCCAACATACAGTCCTATGAAAAAGTTTGGGCACCCCTATTAATCTTAATCATTTTTTGTTCTAAATATTTTGGTGTTTGCAACAGCCATTTCAGTTTGATATATCTAATAACTGATGGACACAGTAATATTTCAGGATTGAAATGAGGTTTATTGTACTAACAGAAAATGTGCAATATGCATTAAACCAAAATTTGACCGGTGCAAAAGTATGGGCACCCTTATCATTTTATTGATTTGAATTCCCCTAACTACTTTTTACTGACTTACTGAAGCACAAAATTGGTTTTGTAACCTCAGTGAGCTTTGAACTTCATAGCCAGATGTATCCAATCATAAGAAAAGGTATTTAAGGTGGCCAATTGCAAGTTGATCTCCTATTTGAATCTCCTCTGAAGAGTGGCATCATGGGCTACTCAAAACAACTCTCAAATGATCTGAAAACAAAGATTGTTCAACATAGTTGTTCAGGGGAAGGATACAAAAAGTTGTCTCAGAGATTTAACCTGTCAGTTTCCACTGTGAGGAACATAGTAAGGAAATGGAAGACCACAGGGACAGTTCTTGTTAAGCCCAGAAGTGGCAGGCCAAGAAAAATATCAGAAAGGCAGAGAAGAAGAATGGTGAGAACAGTCAAGGACAATCCACAGACCACCTCCAAAGAGCTGCAGCATCATCTTGCTGCAGATGGTGTCACTGTGCATCGGTCAGCTATACAGCGCACTTTGCACAAATAGAAGCTGTATGGGAGAGTGATGAGAAAGAAGCCGTTTCTGCACGTACGCCACAAATAGAGTTGCCTGAGGTATGCAAAAGCACATTTGGACAAGGCAGCTTCATTTTGGAAACAAAAATTGAGTTGTTTGGTTATAAAAAAAGGCGTTATGCATGGCGTCCAAAAAGAAACAGCATTCCAAGAAAAACACTTGCTACGCACTGTAAAATTTGGTGGAGGTTCCATCATGCTTTGGGGCTGTGTGGCCAATGCCGGCATCGGGAATCTTGTTAAAGTTGAGAGTCGCATGGATTCCACTCAGTATCAGCAGATTCTTGAGAATAATGTTCAAGAATCAGTGACGAAGTTGAAGTTATGCCGGGGATGGATATTTCAGCAAGACAATGATCCAAAACACCGCTCCAAATCCTCAGGCATTCATGCAGAGGAACAATTACAATGTTCTGGAATGGCCATCCCAGTCCCCAGACCTGAATATCATTGAACATCTGTGGGATGATTTGAAGCGGGCTGTCCATGCTCGGCGACCATCTAACTTAACTGAACTTGAATTGTTTGTCCAAAATACCTTTATCCAGGATCCAGGAACTGATTAAAAGCTACAGGAAGCGACTAGAGGCTGTTATCTTTGCAAAAGGAGGATCTACTAAATATTAATGTCACTTTTCTGTTGAGGTGCCCATACTTTTGCACCGGTCAAATTTTGGTTTAATGCATATTGCACATTTTCTGTTAGTACAATAAACCTCATTTCAATCCTGAAATATTACTGTGTCCATCAGTTATTAGATATATCAAACTGAAATGGCTGTTATAAACACCAAAATATTTAGAACTAAAAATGATTAAGATTAATAGGGGTGCCCAAACTTTTTCATAGGACTGTAGTTGGATTTCTCTAGCCCCCACCATTATCTGAGCAATCAGTGCTAATAGATTTGGTGCTATTTATTGTTATCTACTGTCAGGCAGGAGCAGGCAAGGGGGTGTGATTCTGAGCTCTGACATTGTCCAATGCCTGACACTGCTCACCTGACAGTAGAGGGTCACCTAAAGGATGACAGTGGCCCGTATCCACCTCAAAATCCCGACCAAAAAGACGGCTCCCATTGAAATCAATGGGAGCCGGTCAGTTCTTTTTTTCCGGGAGCCATTTGTTCCGGCTCCCGGAAAAAAAAGAAGCGACATGCTCATTCTTTCAGTAGGATTCGCCTCGCGACATCTGCCTGAAGACACTCCCTCCTCCCGACTAGGCCCATTCATTTGGGCCTAATCTGGAGCAGAGTATGTGACTGAATGCCAACATCCAGTCGCAGCTACTTGTATTTTGGTCCGGAACTTTCGGCGGTCTCCGCCTCAGATTTTGGACAAAAAAACCCCATGTGAATCTGGCCTAATTGTGGTACAATGCAGGTATGACAGATTTTAGCACAAACTACGCACATTTGGTTAGTAATTTGTGCCATTATACATTTATATAGGTCTCGCTCACAGATAAAACACATGTATCCTGCCGTAAATCTATGTGAATGAATATCAGCTTAAACAACGAACAGCTCTCAATGACCAATTATAAACATGGAATATACCAGTAGCTATAATCCTATAACTCTATTCACGAACTTGGTACAAGAACCATTGCATTATCTTCACGTAGCAGCCAATGATAACCTACCTCCAAGGATTCATTAACCGTTTCTGCTTTATCAGGGAGGACTGCAGTGTTCTGTATTCGTTCCTCCAATGTATTTAACCAAGCTGTCTCCAAATTCAGAAAATGTAGAAGTTCTATCCAGCAAGACCACACTTCCTATGAGAGAGCGGATGCAAAAAGTTGTAAAACTTGCTGAGAATCCACTAGGCTAATGGCTTCATTTTAATACCTACTCTCAGGAGAATTCATTACTTTCACATAACTACCTTTTCAGAGGACAATACTTCTAATCTACTTTTGCTGCACATGAAAGCACCATGAAGGTGTCTTTACCATTTCTAAACACAAAATATCATTTACATGCATGGTAGTGAATCTCATTAATAGATCAATAGGCGTCAGGGGAGGCTTTTCTGCTAAGCTAAATCAGTGCTAAAATTTTAATCCAGCTAACTGATGTTTTTCCAAGAAAACATTACATTTTACATAAAGGTTATGTGCAAAAGTGTATAGAACAAAAAATTGGAACTAATCCTTGCTCCTAAATGGCTTTAAAATCTCAAATGTTAAAATACTCTAACAAAAAATTGATACACTGCGTAATGGCTTGTGCATGGCCTTAGGTCTCCTCCACACAGGACAATAAGTGATCCATACATTGTTTGGACTTTCCGGTCCGAAGGCAGTATGGCGACCCAAACTTCAAGCATCTATAATGTTAGAAGTCTTTGTCTTCATGTGGCTCCATTATACTGTACAGTGTTGGCCAAAACTATTGGCACCCCTGCAATTCTGTCAGATAATACTCATGTTCTTCCAGAAAATGATTGCAAGCACAAACTCTTTGGTATTAATATCTTGATTTATTTTGCTTGCAATGAAAAAACACAAAAGAGAATGAAAAAAAAAATCTAATCATTGATCATTTTGCACAAAATTCCAAAAATGGACGAGACAAAAGTATTGGCACTAATTGGCTCAGCCTAATACTTGGTAGCACAACCTTTAGACACAATAACTGCGAACAACTGCTTCCGGTAACCATCAATGAGTTTCTTACAAGGCTCTGCTGGAATTTTAGACCATTCTTCTTTGGCAAACTGCTCCAGGTCCCTGAGATTTGAAGGGGGCCTTCTCCAAACTGCCATCAAGAGATCTCTCCTCCCCCACAGGTGTTCTATGGGATTCAGGTCTGGACTCATTGCTGGCCACTTTACAAGTCTCCAGTGCTTTCTCTCAAACCATTTTCTAGTGCTTTTGAAGTGTGTTTTGGGTCATTGTCCTGCTAGAAGACTCATGACCTCTGAGGGAGACCCAGCTTTCTCACACTGGGCCCTACATTATGCTGCAAAATTTGTTGGTAGTCTTCAGACTTCATAATGCCATGCACACGGTCAAGCAGTCCAGTGCCAGAGGCAGCAAAGCAACCCCAAAACATCAGGGAACCTCCGCCATGTTTGACTGTATGGACCGTGTTCTTTTCTTTGAAGGCCTCTTTTTTTTCCCTGTAAACTCTATTGTAACACTCGCACTGTTGATGCCTTTTCCCAAAAAGCTCTACTTTTGTCTCATCTGACCAGAGAACATTCTTCCAAAACGTTTTTGGCTTTCTCAGCCTGGCTTTTTTACGTCTTTGGGTAGTGGGGTCTTCCTGGGTCTCCTACCGTACAATCCCTTTTCATTCAGACGCTGACGGATAGTACGGGGTGACACTGTTGTACCCTCGGACTGCAGGGCAGCTTGAACTTGTTTGGATGTTAGTCGAGGTTCTTTATCCACCATCCGTACAATCTTGCGTTGAAATCTCTCGTCAATTTTTCTTTTCCGTCCACATCTAGGGAGGTTAGCCAAGGTGCCATGGGCTTTAAACTTCTTGATGACACTGCGCACGGTAGACACAGGAACATTCAGGTCTTTGGAGATGGACTTGTAGCTTTGAGATTACTCAGGCTTCCTCACAATTTTGCTTCTGAAGTCCTCAGGCAGTTCTTTGGTCTTCTTTCTTTTCTCCATGCTCAATGTGGTACACACAAGGACATAGGACAGAGGTTGAGTCAACTTTAATCCAGTTCAACTGGCTGCAAGTGTGATTTAGTTACAGTATTGCCACCACCTGTTAGGTGACTCAGGTAAGTAACAGGTGCTGTTAATTACACAAATTAGAGAAGCATAACGATTTTTCAAACAGTGCCAATACTTTTGTCCACCCCATTTTTTATGTTTGGTGTGGAATTATCTCCAATTTGGCTTTTTGACAATTCTTTTTGTGGTTTTCCATTGAAGACAAATTAAATGAAGATAATAATACCAAAGAATTTGTGATTGCAATCATTTTCTGGAAGAAAATGAGTATTATCTGACAGAATTGCAGGGGTACCAATACTTTTGGCCAACACTATATAGTATTGGGATATAGAGCTGCAAGTTGTCCTGCACTCCTAGAATCATAAATACCTGTGATACTTGGAATCTGGGTCTCTGAACTGGGCCCAGGGAACAAACCAGATTGTCTGGATATTTCTGGACTGTATTCCCCCATCTGCAGGAGGCCTAAAGGACAGCTGTATGACGTCTATCCTTGTTTCCAGGTCGCTTCAAAACTATATTTTCTCTACAACACCTCAATGTTTCAACGTAAAACATATCTGCTCGGAACTAGGGAGCCTATTTCACACTGCCTGTACATGCTCCATATAACACAGAATATTAGCGACATAAAATGCTACAGAATTGTTTTTGATCTACATATCTACTCATGTTAGAATTTTTCTGGGTTCCTAAAGCTCATGTCTGACAGCAAAACCGTTGTCTATTTCCTAGGAAACTAGAAGATGATTGAAATATGCCAAGCACATGAAATGGTAAGAAATAACAAAAAAATATGCGCAGAAATCAAAAAGCAAAACATTTATTTATGCAGAGTAGAGGTATTCCCACCTCTGACACTGTTTCAGAAAAGGATATTACTGGAACATCCGTATTATGAAGAAATATACGAGGCCAACCAAAAGTCTAGAGCCTCACACTCGTAGCATAATGGACCCTATTTGGGTCAGGAGAGCCACGGTAATGCCAAGACATCGACAGTAATACAAGTGTATAAATACTATATAATATGCTTGTTTACTGGCCTTAAACTGTAACACTTTTCTACAAGTGGAAATAACATATCTGAATGACCAAAATAAGCATTAATGACAGTGGCGTAACTACCGCCGTAGCAGCAGAGGAAGCTGCCACAGGGCCCGGGACATTAGGGGCCCGGTGACAGCCACTACCGCTGCTATCATTATACTCAGGGGTCTTTTCGGACCCCAGAGTATAATGATAGGCGGCCCGGGAGAGGTAAGAAACATAAAAAACACTGTTACTTACCTCTCCACGATCCGGGCAGGCTTCGGCCTAGTTATCTGACGTCTCATGACACCGGGTCATATGACGTCTGACGTCATTGAAGATGGACTACTTCAGAAGCCGACAGCGTAGGAGCCGGTAGATATAGTGAGTAACAGAGTTTTTTATGTTTTTCTCCCCCTGGGTCTCTGATTATTATATTCTGGGGTCTGAAAAGACCCCAGAGTATAGTAATTGTTTATGGGTGTCCACAGTGGGACATAATACTGTGTGGAGGGGCCACTATGGGGTATAATACTATGTGGAGGGGCCACTATGGGGATAATACTGTGTGGAGGGGCCACTGAGGGACATAATACTGTGTGCAGGGGCCACTAAGGGAGATAATACTGTGTGCAGGGGCCACTAAGGGACATAATACTGTGTGCAGTGGCCACTAAGGGACATAATACTGTGTGCAGGGTCCACTAAGGGACATAATACTGTGTGCAGGGTCCACTAAGGGACATAATACTGTGTGCAGGGTCCACTATGGGGTATAATACTGTGTGCAGGGGCCACTATGGGGTATAATAGAGTGCACAGGAATGCGTAGGGGGGGGGGGGGGTCGGTCGAGGTCTTCAGCATCGGTCGTGAGGGCCATGTCAAAAGTTTGCCACAGGGCCCCGCCATTCCTACTTACGCCACTGATTAAAAATATAATATAAGTAAACTAAGTTTAATCTGATATATCTGATATAGTATGCAATATATACATTTTACTTACATTAAACACAAGATGAGAACAATATCTATCTGTGTATTAAAAACACAAATATCTGAAAAAAACAATTTTGGACAAATATATCTAAATGGAATATGGACTTTTGATTACGGATTATGACCCCATAGACAATAAATATCAAGAAACCCCATAGACAATATCAAGATAGTGAATGGATTCATATATACCTCTAATGTGTGGCACTTCCCTCGGATTCTATTACATAGAAGTTGATAGTTATCCAGAACCTCTTTTAGTTCCAATGTCAAATCTTGGCCACCAGGTGGTCTCTTGGCAGCCATAGTCATAATGTTATCCTTTAAGATCTTCACTCGCACCTCTTTCTGCAACACATCTTCTTTTGCTCTCTTTAAGGGTAAAAAACCATTTGTTATTAAAAAGCAGTATATTTTTTTCAAATATTCAAGAAAAGCCTAGGAACCTCAGGAATGATCAGTAAACAACCATTGTGAAGGACAATGTTTTGTCACATGCGCGCAGAGTACATTGCCTGATGTGTGATAAAAGAGGAGAGCACCTCTGCTGAACATCTCCTCTCATTTTTTACATTGATGAGATGACTATAGACTGCCCTGTTCCCAAACAGTTCGTAGTCATAGCTACAGGTAAGAACATTTTGTTCAGAACGTATCAGTCTATGCTACGTTAAGACAGTATTATAATTTAGTACTATAGAAAATTTTCTTCAAGTGGTGCTGACTTTATAAGTTATTAAAAGAACACTAAACCTAGAAAAAAAACCAAAATATAACTCTGACTACACATTGTGCCATTATACGAGATTTATGCAAGTTCTTGAAACAGTCTTGTAAAAATTCTGCAGAGAACACGGGGGTAATTTTCTGTAGATCCGTTTTTCAGCTTAGGTTTAGTAAAAGGATGGGAACATTTTTGTGCACTTCCGACAGAGCATTGGGGAGAGGGTCCTGCTATATCCAGTTGTCTTACAGTATTAGTTTTAAAGGGGTTGTCCAAGACCTCAAACTAATGGCTAATGAAGAAGAGATTAAGAAAGAAATTGCAGGGATATTTTATTGTGAATTTTCTATGTGCATTCTTCCTTTGAAGGCCTAGACAAGAGTACTCCAGAGTGGGAAAACACTAAAATGTGCCAATATGCTTATTTGGCCAACAGGAACAAGAGTTCTGGCCTCTCCACAGGTAATAAATGGAGCAGCAGGTGGACCGGTCAAGTCCATTAGTAATAAAGCTTAACCAGCATAGAGAATGCACTGGCAAGCTTTATTAATCCCAGGGTAACCCCAATGAAGTATTGATACACATTAGGTTTGGCAAAAAAAAGTATTTCAATATTAAAATGCAGTACAGGAAACTTTTTTTTAATATATCTTATTAAAGAATAAATTTTCTTCTCTTCTTATCTCTAATAGCACCAGTATCCATACCCAGCCTAATACACTGAAGTCTATGGAGAGGGAAGAGCGAGCATGTTCAGAAGTCAAGGAGGCCTTGAGGTCTCCCTCAACACACTAGGACTGCATACATGTCTTTGAACTACTTTGAGGTCTGCAGTCTGTGTACCGTAAAATGTAATATCCCCTGCCCTTTGATGAGCTGGAGTGAGAAGATTTATAATACACAGCCTTCCACTGTCAGAAAGGAGAAAAGTAACTATTTTATTGGCATAAAATAGCAGCTGGGCACTGGAATAAAGTCAAGGAGGGATTCGGTGGAGGAGGCTGTAGCACAAAAACGGGGTATGATTACTATGAAGTGTACAGAGACAGGGTACAGGAATGATCAGAAGCTTTTGCACAAAGACATATTGTGAACAAGTCTGCAAGGGGTCTAAGCCCAGACAGAAAAGGGAAGAGAAATGTAAATGCTGCTGTGCATTTGGAACATGAATGACAAGAAATTGTGCAGGGGGGGGGGGCCAAGCTGAGCATTTTGCACCACGGCCCATGAGCCTTTAGCTACACCCTTGTTGGCAGCTATTGATTGATTTATTGCCTCATTTTGGATGGTGGCAGGGCATTACTTTATTTGATATAGTAGAGTCCAACAAAAGCCATTTTAGTTGCTGTTTACAGGAGCTCCTCCCATACCCTCTCCATGGACTTCTATGTTAGGAGTAAATCAGTCCAATAAATAGAGAACAAAGCAATTTTCATTAATAAGACCTATTACAAAATTAGTTATATTTACCCGTATTACCAGTTTTTACCTCTTTAATACAATTATGCTATTCTATATTTTAAAGTATTAACCGTCAGCAAAAGAATGGTTTTCCCTTGTGGTCACTGAGAGGTTTATGAAGTTTTCCGATTTGTATAAAAGTTGCTTACTTTCATTTCTTCTACTGCGCTCTCAAGCTCTTCTGGAGACTTATACTCAAAATCCCTTTCCAAATATTCCTCCTCAGCTTGTGTCATCCATTCTTGCATCTCTGCCAAGTCCTTCTTCAAATTTACAGCCTTCTCTTGACTTTCGGACAACCTGTTCATCTGATGAATAACCTAAGAAGCAAACAAAAACTTATCGCTGGATACTTGTGTGCGGAGAGCAACTGAGCTGTACCGTATAGCAGGACACTAAATACATATGGAACAACTTCACATAAAAATAACCAATGTAAAATCTGTAGTAATAATAATTTTTATAATTTATTTAAAATGATTTATTACTCGTCGCCGTATGATTATAGTGTTAGCCATTCTATTAACAAACTATCCTTTCTGCGCAGCAGTTGTGATTTAATACTGTGAATGCCCAATATCATTGCCATGGTCCAAACTAAGCATTTATCGTACTCATCTGTAAATAAGTCTGACGTAACAAGGCAACAATGTGACAGCTACTGACAAAACAGTCCGAATCAACCATAAGTGAAGGCTATTAGCAACACCCCCCTCCTTATTCCCTTAAACTCAGTTTTTCATCCATGGTCTAACCCATATTTAGGATATCTCCGCTCTATGGCATATCTCGCTCTTTTACCTGTTTACTTAGTCTCTCCCACTGTGCCTGCTGGTCGGCAAGTCTAGGCACTACCCATGTGTGGATCATGGTGTCGGAGTGGTTTCTAAGTCCCGATTCTGCATCATTTAGCTTGCTTAAACACCCTTCCACAGCTTCCATTTCGTTCACGAGAGCCTGAAAAGATGGAGACAAAATTAACATGAGTCATCTGGACAATACAAAAATAGTCTCAAGCCTTGAGCGTCTGAAATAAGCCAACGCTATATTTGTAGAGCACATCCACAATCGTGTGCACTATTTATACACCTGGTGTTGTCATTCCTGTATAACTTCCATTCAGAAATGCTGCACCTTCTAGAACTGAGAGATCATTCAATTCAATCAACAAAAACATCTAAATCTATAAATAGGTTAAGTATAAGATACTAAAAATAAAGGGGTTTTCAGATGAAGATCAGACTCTTTCCATATATATTTGTCATAATGGATCAGTGAGCCAGCCATATAACAAAGCAATGTCCATATGGACCCTTACCTTCACCTGCCCTCATATATATACTCTCATTAATTGGACACCTTATTCTTAAAGCAAAAGCATCAGTGTTGTGCTAACCAATAGAGGCTTGTATGGATGAATAAAGGTTGCTATATACTTAAGATAAAGTAGCTGTTGGATAAACACTCATTTTAACATCTATCCCTCCAGATGTGTTTTAATAGGGAAAGTGAAATAGCACTGCCATACACCTCTGAAGGCAGATTATATATATCCCCACCAAAGATCAGGCGTGTTAAATTCCAACTATCTAACTCTTCTCTCCACTGTCAATTGCTGCAGGTAGGAAGTTGGAGGTCGCCATACACATTAGAAGGTCGGCTGGTCCTACTGAAATGATCAGGTTCGTCTGACCTTAATCTAATGTTTATGGCCAGTTTTGGCTGGAAAACATTCTCTGGACTATCTAAAATGAAACAAAGACACCCCCTAAGAATGTGACAACCTTGGTCCACTTATTTCTCAATATATACGGCAGTATATAGAGTATTCCCATAATAATGAGGATTTTCTATAGCAGCTAGTCATTCGCTACGGTTGGATACATTACCATGCACTGGTCCAGCTGTTTCTGTAGCCCCTCAGAGTCCTCTGATGTTGTGTGCTGGTTCAGAACAAAATCCTTTGCCTCACTGATCCATTTCTGCACAGATTTGGACTCGGTCTGATGAAATAAATGAACATAAGACATGCTATAACATGACCTGCGTCAGGCAGAAATCCAAACAATGATAACATAAAATACATGGTGATATCATCAATGTGCACGCCTCTGTACCACTAAATTCACGATTACCGGTAAACAGAAGGCATTAAGTTATCGAGGTATACCAATGGTTTGGATGAAGTCGCCATTTGGAATCACAATATGTTTGCGCTAATGCTTCTTCCTGTCCAGTCTCCTTTTCACACACTGGGGGTATTTAGCAATATATATATATATACACACACACACACACACACATATTTCTTTTATCATTATGTATAGTGAGAGGATTTTGTATGAATTGGGCTCTTAATTATAGCTTTTCTATATATATTTTTTAACCTTTTTACGTATTTTTTGGACTTTCAACGTCTATCTTCAGCTTCATATCCAGTATATTAATATATTCCTTTGTTGGGGAACATAATTCATTACAGTAGGAAGGAGGCACCATTGCAACATAAGTATCATTTGGGAAATGGAAAGGTTATGATTATTATCCCATCTGTCTTTTCTTCCATTCAGTTGTTTCTCAATACTTTGCATCATCCAATAGCTCTCTTTTCTTTCTCTTGTACAGTCATTACTTTCCCCTAAGTAGTACTTTAAGGGCCATTCACACGGAGTAACGTGCTGCATGACCTGGCATGTATACGCCATGTGAGATTTTGCGGGCCGTATATGGTCCCATTGATTTTGATGGGAGCGTGGATCGTAAATGCAAAATCACGGCTGCAAAATCACGGCTGCAAAATAACGCGGCGTTTACGATCCACGCTCCCATTGAAATCAATGGGAGCATATACGGCCCGCAAAATCTCACACGGTGTATACGTGCCAGGTCACACGGCACGTTACTCCGTGCGAATGGGCCCTAAGATTGGAGTATATAAGGAGACCACTTATGTGTGTCATATCAGCTGCCCTGTCTACATACTTTGATAAATACAACCCTGATGGGGTCTCAACATGTCAAGGAGCCTCTAACAAAAGGGAAAAGATCTACTAAGAGTCTATTGCAATGGACACCAACAATCCCCCCGGACCAAGAGGTGCATAGCAAGTTACTCCCAACTTTTGCTAATAGAGGAGTCACTGATTCGTTCCCTCGCGAGTCCTGAGCAATTATTTCTTCCAGTTTCTGCACAATTAGCCTCTCTGCTGTCAGGTGGGCGGTCCCTATCTGTCTGCTCTAGCCCAGGACCGCCCACCTGACTAATGAAAGTATCAGAACTGATTAATTGGAAATGGTGAGGGCTTGAGAAAAAAAAAACTGCCCCTGAATCACTGGAGGGGTACTTATAAGGGTCCATTCACACGGAGTAACATGCCGCATGATGTGGCACGTATACGACGTGTGAGACTTTGCGGGCAAAATCACGGCCGCAAAATAACGCAGCGTATACGATCCTGGCTCCCACTGAAATCAATGGGAGCGTATACGGCACACAAAGTCTCACACGCCGTATACGTGCCACATCAAGCGGCACATTACTCCGTGTGAATGGACCCTAAGGATGCAAAGAGTTGGAGATGGTGGAGATTGTGAAATGTCTTCTTTAACATGGCCATGAACAGCATATGTCTACAATAGCTACATTTACTAGGCCTTACAGTCCAACAATATTTTATTGGCTTCTTTTTTTTGATAAACTCTTCATAAAGTCAAAACTTACTTTCATTAACAAAATGAGTTGGACAGAAGTTATTAAATGTCCTTCTTTGTTATTAGTCTAGAGCTTTACCAATGGCAAAGTTATCAAATGGCATTAATTATTATCCCTGAAATGTCTTTCAGACTCCTGTCATCTCAGAGAACAGAGAAATGAACTGAATTATCATTCTATCAAATTCCCATTCAATAGGAGCAATTAATATAAATGATATGCAGTCAGGTATATGAAAGGGAAAGAGTCGGGAAATCGGATTTCGACTTCTAATGCACAAAGACACTCGCCGGGAGATGGAGATGATATTAATAGAAGAACAGAAAACACGGCGTTATACGTGTTTTCTACTTGACCTTACTATAAAAACAACATCAGAGAAAAAAAAAACTCTCCTTTCCAGTAAATGTCAGCAGAGAGGATTGTGAGTGATTTCCACAAGCATAAAAAAGGACTTGAAGGACTCGCTCATTTTACTCCTGACAAGTTTCTATATTCCGATCCCTGAGTAAATAGGTTTGTGGGAAACTGTATGGTGGTTCCTGAAGTTACAATATTAACCCTTACTGATGAGATTTTCAGCTTTTTCCATTTTTATTTTTTCCTGTTCTAAGAGTCACAACTTATTGTGGTATTTTTTTCAACCACATGGCTGTATGCTGGGCTTGTGTTGTCAGGGACAAGTTGTATTTTCTAATGACACCAATGTATGTTTGCATTGTTTTAGGGTTTAATTATATATGGCCTATAGATCACCATATGGGATTAAAGGGATACTACCATTAAAACACATTTTTTTTTGTCATTGACACGTAGGAATAGCCTTAAGAAAGGCTATTCTTCTCATACCTTTAGATGTCTTCTGTGCGCCACCGTTCCATAGAAATCCCGGTTTTCATTGGTATGCAAATTAGTTTTCTCACAGCACTGGGGGCGGTCCCTAGTGCTCAAACAGCGCTGGGGGCGTCCCCAATGCTGCAAGAGAACTCTCCATCGCCGCCTCCATCTTCTTCAGGAACGGGCTCCTCACGTGTCTTCTTCCTGAGCTGGCAGTCAAACTTCTAGGCCTCGGGCAAAGCTGATTGCGCATGCCCACAGCCACAAGAAATACGGCCACTTTCACAGTAAGTAAGTTGCCATTTTCTTGTGCCCTGTGGGCATGCGCAGTCGGCTCTGCCCCAGGCCTACAAGTTTAACCGCCTGCACCGGAAGAAGAAGCGTGAAAAGGACATTCCTGAAAAAGATGGAAGCGTCGCTGGAGAGTTCTCTCACAGCATTGGGGACGCCGCTAGTGCTGTTTCAGTGCTGGGGCCCGCCCCCAGTTCTGCAAGATAACTCATTTGCATACCGACGAAAACCGGGATTTATACCGAATGGCGGCCCGGAGAAGACATCTAAAGGACAATTTCTTAAGGCTATTCCTAAGTGTCAACGAGAAAAAAATGGTTTTTAACAGTAGAATCCCTTTAATATTTTTACTACACAATTCAGGAATTTTAACAATTGGTAAATAGTAATTATATTTTTATATGTTAAATAGGCAAAGGGCTGAACTGAATTTTTTGTTTATTTTTCTAAAGTTTTTTTATTACACTTATTAAACAGTCATAACACAACATACATAAAAGTATATGGAGCCCTATTACGGTATGTTCACACTGAGTTGTTTGCAGGACGGACTCCACCTCAAAATCCTCCTGCAAAAAAGGCTCCCATTCATTTCAAAAGAAGCGACATGCCCTATCTTCCCATGGATTCAATGGCGTGAAACCGGTTAGGCCTATTCATTCAGGCCTAATCATGAGCAGGATGCCGCAGCGGGATGCTGATAAACTGCGCAGAGAAATCACACAACGGCAAACTAGCCCATATACTTCTATATACAGTATCTACGATTTCACATAGAGCCATACAAAATGTCAGATTCCACCTTAACTGTTTGATGTGTCATCAGACACCATATTAAATAAGTATTTACTCATAGAAACACCTCTAAATGAAAACATTTCAATAATATGGTATTATATGAATGTCCAACACCTTAGTACACGTCCCTGTACTAACTGGGCATATGTTCCATGTTCCAATACATCTGCAGAAATACTGTTGGTGTAGATGCAATCTCCACAATAAAACCCCTGCTGAAGAGGCTGCAGCATTCAGATAAGCCCTGCGACCTCTTCACTGAATATAAAGCACAGTGCCATGTGTATTGTAGTGGCTGTGCCTGGTACTGCAGCTCAGCGCCATTCACTTGAACAGGATTTCACTGTTGTAACATGTCACCAATGTATGTAATGTTTTCGGCATAAGGAAAGACCAACGGCTCAACAGCTGAGGAGCGCAGAGGCCTCTTCCTACAGCTTATCATTGTTTTCCTGGGTGTGTGACCCACTGATCACATACGACCTACCCTAACTGCTTTAAAGCCACTGCTTCCTTTACCTCAAAAACCTTTAGTTTGGAGGAAATGTCTTCTAGGATGTAGATGTGGTCAGCACAGAGGCTCTTTAGCTTGCTCCACTGTTCTTCTATGTCTCGACACTCATTCATGTAGACTACTGTCTTGTCTTCTGGGGCTCGCTTCTCAAGCAGCCTGGTTTCAGCATACAGTGTGTCAATACCCGGTTTCTGGCTTTCTAGGGTCTGTGCAAGAACCTGATAACAATAAAGAAGAGTTGGGCTTTCATTTCAGAATTGCATGTTATTAAATATATTAGGTTGTAAAAAGAAATATAAGGAAGAAAGAAATAAGGTTAAAGACAGTCAGAGAGATAATAGATAGATAGATAGATAGATAGATAGATAGATAGATAGATAGATAGATAGATAGGAGATAAATAGAGATATAGATAGATAGATAGATAGATAGATAGATAGATAGATAGATAGATAAAGATAGATAGAGATAGACATTAGCAATACATTTATTAGCTACGGTGATACTTAGGCTACAATAACCAAGCTGTAATAATAAATCTATTATCCTCTGCAGATAACAGCCCAAGCATTTGTATGGAAGGCTTCCCATAAAGAACACACTTAGAAGATATACAAATAAAGGAACATTATGTCATAGCACAATAGGAAGCTGTCTGTCTTAAAGGGTGCCTGTCAGCATCACAAATATTAATAAACCAGCCCCAGTACCTTACAGTGCTTAGAGTATTGAGTACAGCGCTATAACTTGTTCGTAGCATGGCCACTTGATTTTGACAACCCTGCTTCTTATTCCTATACGCATGAGCTAATAGCGCATCAGGGGAGTGTTAGGGCTAGTTCACACGGGGACATGGAGGAGGATTTTGACAGCGGAATCCACGTCATAATTCTCCACCATACAATGTTAGTCTATGTAGACTGCTAGCTTTTTTTTTCTGCTAGCAGATTTTTCTGCCAGCAGAGAAAAAGAAGCGACATGACCTTTCTTCAGGCGTATTCCGCCTGAAGAAAGCAATAGAAGTGAATGGGAAGCATTTTTTACCGCGCGTGTTTTTGCAAAAAACCGCAACGCGTTTTTTGCGGCCCGTTCTCTTAAAGGATGGGAAAACCGCCTGGAAACGGTTTTTACAAAAAAACACTCCACAAAAAGCGTGCCATGGTAAAAAAAAAGCTTCCTAATTAGGAAATGTTTTTTCCGGTGCTAAAATAAGCCACACGTTATTTACGTGTGAACTAAGCCTTATAGGGCAGCCGAGCATCGCAGCAAAATCTTCCTCTCACTTAATACCCCTCCCAGCAATAGTGACTAGAGATGAGCGAGTACTGTTTGGATCAGCCGATCCGAACAGCACGCTCACATAGAAATGAATGGACGTAGCCAGCACGCGGGGGGTTAAGCGGCAGGCCGCCGTCAAAGCGTAAGTACCAGGTGCATCCATTCATTTCTATGGAGCGTGCTGTTCGGATCAGCTGATCCGAACAGTACTCGCTCATCTCTAATAGTGACATGATCTGAACTTTCCCCCACCTCCTCCTGAACAAGAGGAATGCTCGTGATGCTCCGCTGTCGCATATATATATATCACATCTGTAGATTTAGAGAAAAATAACTTTGACGTCTCATGTAAATGAGGCAGTTGGTGCACTGGAGTGTTTGGAACAGGAGTACCTTAATACCAGGAATAAACAATTCACAGCAGCCTATTTGGAGCAGAATGAGGATCACATTCAGATAAGGATTGCCAGCCATCATGCTACAACCACTTCCTACAATAAATTATTTCATGTGACAAGGATAATGCTCTGATGACAGCTCATTTATACTAATTGTCTCATTTATGGCTCAGTTATTACAATATTAATTGGAATCCTAAAGGGAAATTCTGGTTGAAAGGTCTCAAATTTATCAAACCCGAAAATCTTATTTACTTTAAGTCCCTGAATGCGCAGATCTCCTATTCTTACCTTCTCTGGATCATTTCATTGCCTTTATAGAATTTGGTGTAACACATCCAAGTCAGAGTTTACATAAACACTATGCTGAGTGCCTTGGTCAGAAATAGAAAGGGAGAAACCTCAAGACCACCAGGATCACAGAATAGTGACTTATCCTCAGGCGAAAACCATAGTTATGTGGAAATAGGCTTTATGTACAGAGTTTGTTGCAATGTAACAAATATTTAGGCTGAAATGTTCTAGATCTAACAAATATTATGCAAAATGTATTAATATTTTTAATATAAACTTGTTAAAACTCACCTTTGCCTGATGAAGAGCTTGATCTACAGTTGTTGGATCGCAGAGACCTGTCAGCTGTGACTGTAACTTGTGCTGACACTCCATTAGTATTTCTTTTAGTGCTTTCCGGGTATCTAAATACTGTTGACTGGGTTGGTGTTCCAGAGCTGAACAAAGTAAAAGTACAGCCATTATATTGTTACCTAACACACAAGCTATATACTGTCAAAATGGACCCAAACATTTCTCAGTAACCTGTAATGAACAATGTATCTGTATACAGTCTCTGCATATAATTAGCTTTTAGAAAAGGTAATTCCGACGTTCAGTATATGAAGGTATAAATGTAACCAGTGACCAACCTTTTTGATACTGTTCAACTTCCTTTTCCATTTGACCTTTCAATCTGTCATAGTGGCCAGTGACACTGTTTAGGCTACCTTCAAGGAAAGTAGGGGCAGCGGGCTGAGAACTTATGGGCACTGCTTTCGATCTCAAATCTTCCACTTGTGTGTACAGGTCTCTGAATCTGTCCAGCTGCAGCTGTGAATGAGAATATTTAGTCAAATTAAAGTATTAGGTCTCATTCACACATCAACATCCATGAATATGTGACGCCTGAGATATTCACAGATATATACCAACACGCACTTGCTAGAGAACTACTATATCTACTATACTATATGGTGTGAATCTTTACCATACACCCTTTAGGTGCCTGGCCGAAATATACTTGTCTTCCCAGACCACACCCTTCACTCTCACAATATATATCTGTCATTACTGATCCGTAAAAACGTGACACATTATATATGATGCTGTCAGATCAGTATAACTATGGTTGGCTTGGTAAACTTAGTTGTAAAATTGATGCAAAAATGGTTTTGTAACAAGACCGTGTGAAACTGGCCTTAGGCTAAAATTAAATCTATGCAGTATAAAGCATGGAGGAACAGAACAGTTATGCTGCAGTATATGTTACTGTAGTAGTATATATTTTATTGTATATGTATTTACCTGTCTAGCCTCCTTTAGTGATTGCAATGGAAGCTCTTGAGAAGGTAATGGCTGGGTGTTCAACCATTCCTCTTCCTGCCTTAGCTTTTCTTCCAAAGCATTTAACTCTTTAAAGTAAGCAGTGATCAAATCCTGATACAGAATTCCCTTATGAAAATCTTGTATTTGGTTGTCTGTGTTGTTCCATTCAGTCTTTAATCTGTCCAATAATCCTTTCACATCTTCTTCTGGTAGATCTTCTGTAAGAACACACATAAAACCCAATTTACTATATAGGTTGACACCTGGTGATCACATGAATTAACGCTACACAAGGGGACACCATTACTATAATATGGCATAAAATGTGTCAAAATTTGCTGTGTTTGGCTGCATGCACACGGAGTTACGCCAGGCGCGAGCGCATTGAAGTGAATGGGAAGTGTTCGGGAGCCGTCTGCTGCGCTCGCGTGTACGGCTGTGAATGAGGATTTTTACAAGCCCGGCGTAACTACATGTGCTGTGCAAAATGTCCCATTAACTTTAGTCGATTTTTTCTAACAACGTTTAAATGGATATCTGTTAGCAGAAAGAACAGTGGCTTTACATGACATTTTAGAAAAGATTTTTGGTGCAACCACTAGGTAGTGTAAAATTCTCTGGAGTTCCACTCTGTTTCCGACTTATTTTTCACATGATCATAACCAGGATTTGGACTCATGAGTCGCTCGGCCCCTTCTCTTCTCCCCTGATCTCACAGGTCATACCTGTGCCTTGGGGGCTGGTTAAGTCAGGCAACCTCACCAAAACACTGGTAATTCTATGAGATCAAGGGAGAAAGGAGGGGGTGGTGTGACCCAGGAGTTGGAACGCTGGTTCTGGTCATGTGACACAGGGGTCGGAACCAGGGCACAACCCCAGGTTCATAATCTGCCAGATCAGATAAGTAAATCTAAACTCCCCAGACAAACTCTTTAATGTCACAAATGCTACCAGAAAAACAAAATTAAATGAATTTTAATTATGCTTTAAAATAAAAAGCAAAAAAATCCCCCCAAAAAACAAACATTCACACATTAGGCACAGCAGATGGCATTGTACCTTATAGAAATAGAAGCCTTCAACATCACCAAGATAAATTACCAAATGTAAGTTAGGAAATTAAATTTTAGAGGACAATATTTGGATGTATTAGCATGATACAGGAAAGGACTAGAAAACACTTCTTACACGAAACCTACAACAATACTATAGTATTAAAGTACCTTATATAGATATTCATTTCCAAGGCTCAGGTTTGGCGTCACAAATAAAAAAGCTGAATTTGCAGCTGTCCAAACTTAACATTATTACAAAACTGACATTGCCTCGAATCACCACTAGGTCTTGTACACAAGCTTGCTTCTTTCACAAAATACATTTCATAACCTGTCGGCATCATTGGGCTGCAAGAGAAGTCATTTTCCTATGCCAACATCCAGTGAAAAGTACCTAAATGAGTGGCATGTGATAAAAAATTAACTTTGGGATGTGCAAGCGTCTGCATCACATGAGAGTACTTCGAGGTGCGTTTTTTTCTCCATACGACATATTAGAGTTCTGGCCTGACTACAGTTTTAATGATCCAAACTGATAGTCGTTCAGGTCATTAAACCTGAGGTCGTAATTGAATAGTCGTCAGTAATACGGGTGTAAAAATGTGCCTATAAAAAGTGCGTGATAATGGCTATTACCTGTGGTCTGGGGTCTGTCAACAGCAGATCACATATAGGCAGATTGCAAACTTTGGCCTGGTTCACATCTGCATTTGGTATTCCATTTGGGAACCCCCCAAACGGAATACCAAATGCATTGACAAGCAGTCAGCTTATATAAGCACACGGACCCCTCAGACTATAATGGGTCCGTGTGTTTTAGGCGTGGTGTCCGCACGAGTCATGCAGAGAGAAAAGTACTTCTTTAACTACTTTCCTCTCCACATGACTCATGCAGACATCGCGCGGAAAACACACGGACCCTATTATAGTCTATGGGGTCTGTGTGCTTTCAGTGCTCACCGCTTGTCAATGCATTCGGTAAGCCATTTGGGAGGTCCCCATGCCGACTACCGAATACCGAACACAGATGTGAACCAGGCCTAAGTAATTCATGAGACCGAGCCTGGTGAAGGATTTTACATCATGTTTCAGTTGTTTGAGAGACTCAATAAGATTTTCTTTATCTACATGTACAATGTTCTGGCCTACAGTTACTCATGAGACATCTCAATTATTCTAGGAAGTTCATGGGTTAACCATGGATTTTGTTAAACAGCTAACCACAACTATCTCTCCCACTGAAAACATGCATAAAAACCCCAAAGTACAGGGTTTACGCTCCTTTACTGCGGAGAACTGGAAAGACTTTAAGTGGATATAGGGAGTTCCTGTGAAAAATCAACTACAGCAAAAGATATCAGCTGCAAGCCAAGGGCTTCTGGTTATTGTGGTTCAATCTGGATTCAGCATCTAAATTTGATTTTACTATTCAGTTTGCAGAAATTACAGAAAAATCTCCTTGTACGTGGCCTTTGTGCCCTGCACTCTGCATCATGTATGTGATGGGAAATTAAGTTACATTAAAATGGATGAAACATCGAAAATGCTACTGCAAATATACTAGTAAAAATCCTAGATTTTTAATATTTTATAACTTCATGTTCAAAGAGTTACTACAGGAAAATATAAAGTTTAAGGATAACCCTGGGAAGATATTCCTCAAAACTCCACTTTTTTCTAGTTGGCAACCAACTACAAAGACTAGCAGTGTCAGACTGACCATATACACTGAGTAGCTCTCAGCTGAATTCAATCCCTCCATACACATGTACACTCCACCGAGTGTCCATATGTTATTAATAGGCCCTGAGGACAAAAGACTCGGGCATGTCGCAGACCAACTGCCCAATCCTCCAACATCTGCCATCACAGTACAGTCAGAGGTCACAGGCGTCAGTCACGAGACGGAAGAGTGCCGAGAGGATGCTGAGCCCAGGAGAGGTGAGTATAATTATTTATTAGTTTAAGTCACCTGGGCTAGTATGTATAGTGGTTGAGGAACCAGGCTTTCCAGGCTGTCATAGTTGTACAGGGCCGCAGCCATCTCCAACTGGCCGCAGGCAGAATTTTCTACCACTTGTTTATTCAAGGGGTTTTCCAAAAAACAACCCAATTCAGATGAACAGAACAAATTTTTTCAAACAAATTTGCCATGTGTAAATTCATCCATAATCTTTAAGCTTCAAAGCTGAGTGAAAGGGAAAATAGTAGACACTATATCTAGTCCTGCACGCCAAAATTCTGCCCTCAAATATGATTTTGCCACTGTTTGGACTAACTTGAGCAAACATTTTCACGTCAATTTGACTGAGCTTGCAGTACCTTTTGTGACCACTACAAAACATATGGCACTGTGCTAGTTCCAGTGCACTGTGGCTGCTGCAAATAAGTGATGGACAAAGGTTTGGGATATTAGGCCCCACACCAATATGCTATTGATAATCTATTCTAATAAAAAAGAACGAAAAATATTCTGGGACACTTTGGAAACAGAAGGTGTAGCGTGTAGCATTATCATATTATGGCACTATCTGATGTATATAGCTATACAGTGTAACATATGACATTATTATAATACTTTATTTTGTCTTTTAAAAATAAATTTTAAGTGAGATTCATGGTCGCCTGATCTTACTTTTTATCAATTTTTCAAAAACGGGCAGAAAACAAGTTTCTTGGTCTCACTGTCCTGACCCCCTCAGATTACATGAAGTTAACTGTTCAGTGGTAAAGGTTATAATATAAGCAGAGGAAGTTTGCATATTAAATTAGTCAGTAAATGCAATGATGTCCTGAGTATGGCGAGGCCTTCACAAACCTCACAGCATTGTTTGCACAGCTGTGGATAGTAAACATTAGTCAGCAAGACTGGGATACAATGACTGGCTTAGAAGAAGCGGTCATACCCGCACAAATACTGAGCACTACGGAAACATAGCTAGAAATCACTAAAGGGCAATTCGTTCATTTATCTACCCCATATCCCTATTAATTGGAGGATTCAGGGTGTAGAAGACCAATTATATCGCCATACAATTTTTACAGCCAAACATTAGCTGGCGACTAAGCATTGACATTGCCACCATTCTAAAAAGTCTCCCTTGCTGGAGATGCCCCAGATAATAATAAATGTTATTAAATGGAAAATCAGTAAGCATCAGCTAGGAGGATCGACGCAACAAAGCGAAATAGGCAAAGCAGATAAAATAACATTGGGGTGAATAAAGATATCTACTAAAAGGTCTAAAGATCAGTGCTTGACCTTTACATCTCCTTTTGCATGCCTACAAACTCCTCAAAAAAGTTCAGATTGTTAGTACACAGGGATTCCGATTCCAAAATAATAGCCATGGTTTGCATTGAGACACATAGGGCACTCTGTGACCATTTAGCATATGAAACCGTTTGCTCACTGTATAGGATCAGGAGGGGAAATACAGCCAGTACAACTGCACAGGGGTGAAGATCGGGCCTGTGGAGGCTGGGGAAGGTGCAAAATAAAAGAATACCTGTCCCTGTACCCACTCCATCGTCTGCCTCTACTGTTTGCTCTATCTTGAGTCAGGGCTTGGATGCCAGAAGTCTTGCACCATACGTCACCGCCGAGACCAATCAGTGGCCTACGCAGTTGCTGGAGAGGGACTGATGACTTCACTTACATATGTTATAAGACCCTTACCAGAAACCCTGAGGTCACTGTTTGGTGTCAGCGGTCATGTGGAGCAGCATCAAAGCCCTGACATGAGACAGATGAATATACTTTGATTTTATATATCTTACACCTTCCCCATCCACAGTGGTTGGTCCTGGACATCCCCTCTAACTGGCAGGCGCAGGACATGTCTGCTCTAGATTTTGCTTTCTGGAAGACTAGCCCAGGCTGTAGAGTGTATATAAAATGATCTTACCTTGCTTGCACAGCTCCAATAAAGATTGTCCGGTAGTAACAAGTTCCTTATATCTGGGAGTCCTGTCAGCTCTTTCTTTCTCTAGAATCTAGATATTACATAGATATTAACAGTCAGATTGCAGATTTTCTTTGCTGTCCATTAAGGACAGGTAGACAAACCCATTTATTTATTTATTTATTTTAACTCTTCAAGCCTCTCCCTGCCTCCACTGGATATGTGAGCGAGGGAAGGGTTTTATGTATAAAGATGGGATGGCAGTAGGGTAGATGCATGTGTGCAAAAGGTATGGATTTTTTATCATCAGTAAATGGTAAAAATGTCCAAAAACACATAAGGGTGTCCAGTTAAGTTTGGTTAAAAAATATGCAAATCTATTCTCCAGGATGTAATTAGGAGAACAGTGCCTCTGTATGCTGCCCTCTAGGGACAACCCCCTTAACAGCATGCATGACTCAGTTAATAAGCCTACTGACATGACGCGGGATTTACTGCCAAATTAGTATTTCTATTCCAAAAGAAACAGATTCCCAGCTGCCTTTAAATACATTTTCTTAGTCCCAGAAAACCCCTTTAACTATCAACATGCATGCTTAAATATACTAGTTTATTGATGGCTAAGGGTAAGTTCACACGAAGATTTTTGGTCAGGATTTTGAGGCCGTATCCGCCTTAAAATCCTGACCAAAAAGACAGCTCCCATTGTAATCAATGGGAGCCGCTCAGGTCTTTTTTCCAAGAGCCGGTTTGTTCTGGCTCCCGGAAAAAAAAGCGAGAAGCTCATTCTTCAGGCCTGAAGACACTCCCTCCTCCTGACCATTCACTGGGCCTAATCCGGAGCGGAGTGCGCGACTGGATGCCTGAGCAGTGCGTTCAGTCATGGCTACTCGTTTTTGGACCGGAAGGAGGTCGGAGGCCTCAGGTTCCGGTCCAAAAAACTCAGTGTGAACTTACCCTAAGAAAGGATAATGAGTTGTCAGACACTTCAGATATCACTTAAACTAGAAGAGACGACATCAAGAATGTCCAACCAGTCCGAATCATATTTACTCCACATTAGAGAAGACAATGCTAGGAGATAGGCAATCCCAAATCATCAGATTTGGACAGCGAATTACTAATATCCATGGACACCTTATACAACGGCCCTATCTACGTTATAGAAACAAAGGGCAAATAAAAGACTTCTGTGAACAAGAAAAAGATCTTTTCACGTGCAAAAAATATAAGCTTGTTAGAAAATATTGCTGGAATGAATACTCATAGGATATGGTAAAAATTTGCAAATCTGTAAGCTACCCTAAATTCATAGGCATTTTTATATCTAACATTTCCAAAAATCTTATTAATATTTATACTGAGAGAAGATATTTTCATTACAGCCACTATGATAAAATGGGTAGCCAAAAAGCACTTTGATCTAAGGGCATGTGGTTATTAATGAGTTGGACGGCCAGATTATAGATCATACCTCCAGCTGCTACAAAGCATATCACAGACAAAGCCCTCATTCATGACCATTTCCTTCCCACTTCTCCTTTTACCTTTAGCATGTCTTTTATGTCTGAGGTCTCTCTAATCTTTCTATAGTTACTGATCTCCGCTGACAGAATCATAGCCCTGGATTTAATCAGCCAATTCAACAGCTCAGCAGATTCCCTGTCAAACCTATGAACAAATATGAAAAATGTAAGTCATTATGCAACAAGATGTTTAAATCAGAAACTTTTCCTCTTGCACAAAACCGGTGTAAGAAACTTTAAATACGGTGACCATTGGTGAACAATAGCGAGAATATTGTGATCAGAGCCTGTGCAGAGACACAAGGCCACGGGCATAAGGCGCACCAAATCATGAAATATTCTCTTCTAAAACAAACACTTGTATAAAATATCACCCATATATTGACACTCACCAGACAGGAAATTAAAGGAGCTAATAATACAGTTGTTTTTTTTTAAAAAAAACCAAATCCTTAAAGCATACCCATTTCTGGCCATTATATGACTTGCAGCCAAAATTTTAGTTGTTCACAGACTCTATATTTGATTCTCAGCTTTCTCTGGGCTGGTGGGCAAAGACTTACTGCTAAAATATCTCCCATGGATAGCACAGGAAAAAACAGGAGATGCAAAACTTACTATTAGCTGCAGCATATGCCTGCTTGTTTCAGCTTCTCTTGCTCACTGGGCTCATCCTCACCCTCCTGTATCAGCATGTAATTTGATCCCTATGCTAACTGATAGCCCAACACATCTCCCGGGGCCACATGTTTGTAAAAACGCAGCCCCAAAAACCGCTGCATTTTACATTACCTACAAAATGGATGGGATTCTAGCTAATCCCACCTAGACATTGCAGAAAAAAATCTGCAGCAGAAAAGCTGTGAGTTAAAAAATAGAGATGAGCGAACACTGCTCGGATCAGCCGATCCGAACAGCACGAACCCATAGAAATGAATGGAAGCACCTGGCACGGCGACCGGCCGCCGGCAAAGTGTACGTGCCAGGTGCTTCCATTCATTTCTATGGGTGCGTAATGTTCAGATCGGCTGATCCGAACAGTGTTCGCTCATCTCTATTCAAAAACACTCGCGTTTTTGAAAATCGTAGAATGTCAATCGTAGAATGTCAATTCGGGTCTATAGGTATAATAGAGGTAAAAAGTATGCAAAGTAAAAACTTAGTTTTTGGCTGCGTTCGCTACGTAGGGCCTTAACCCTAGAAGGGAATTGTGCAAAAACGGTTTGTGGTTGTGGCGGTCGCTGTGCAGCGCCGCACCCAGTAGAGTAGGGATCCACTATAAAAAGGTCGCCGTGAAGTGGCTATGGGCTTATGCACATTGATCAATATGTATACTAAGAACCTCATGTTCGGCATTGTAAAATTTGCTGAGAAGCACTAGATCAATGTATAAGGTTGGGATGTGCAGGCCATGTTTTTTTCTTTTTGTACACACCTAGAAGGGAATTCACAATGAGCGAGCCATTTAGGAGGGAAGGGGAGGAAGAAAGGAGCCCGAGTGGGGAAAGGATCTATCTTCTTATAAGTTACAAAGCTCCTTACACTTACTTGTATACAATCTTTGTTGAAGGTGCAGTGTCTACTGAAACTCTACGGTTTTATATCATAATACATGATAGGCAATTTATAATTGTTACAAAAATTTGTCCCAAGAAAAGAATGCTGCAGTTTACATGTGAAATGGAAATAATGCAGAGAAAACTTCTCTCGGTCATGAACAGGGTGACCCCTCATCTTAAAGTATGTCGGCTTGGTCACTATATATTAGTAGCAGTCACTCAGAGGTTAACATTGAGGCCATAGTTTCCAATCGAACTAGGATAATGCCATATCTGGAGGAAGCGTATTTCCTTGTGCACTCCATAGGCATACTGCTATGCTATGTCACCCTATGAACCTGACTTTAAGGCAAAGAAATTAGACTGGGACACAGACTGATTTTTGTGACAGTACCACAATGCAAAAAAAATACATTTTAAAGAAATAAACTGCTAACAATTTTCAACCTCTAGTCTGGAAAAAAAATCAATTTTGAGAAAAAATACAAAGGAAAATAAATGCTCCTGCAAAACTACTTGTTATGTTGAGACTCACTTTTTCTTCTCCTCAACATCAAGGTACATTTGGCGTTTCTTGGGTGGAGGTGGAGGGGGGAGTTCTTGTTTGATTACATGAACACTAGTGTGCTCTTTCACAGTCACAGTCTCAGTAATAACCTTCCTGGAAATCTGCGTCACGCCAAAGCTGCTGACTGACTCCGTGACCTAAAACAGATAAACAAGAATGATACTCTGATCTCTCTATGGAAAGCGTGTCCTTAAAGTGTCCTCTGCAGTTTCTTATTTTCCTATCGCATCCCCAGTTTGCTCAGATGAAGGTTAGTTAAGGCCAAGGCCCCATGTTATGAAAAACACAGCGTGTTGGCGAAAACACCACGGCAAAAAAATGCTGCCTTTTACAGTACTTGCAAAGTGGATCGGATTCTGGATAATCTCACTCACACATTGCAGATAAAAAAATCTGTATCAAGCATTTTTTTTCCCTATGTCTTTTGGGGTGTGGGAGCAAACACAGGGAGAACATACAAATTTCTTGCAGATGTTATCCTTGGTTGGATTTGAACCCAGGACTCCAATACTGCAAGACTGCAGTGCTAACTACTGATCCACCATAGAAAGCATTTTGAAAATCACAGCATGATAATTATACCTACGGAAACGGTGGCATTTTCCGTATGTGTATAATAGGGACAGAAAATGCAATGAAAAACGCTGCGAAAAAAAATTGCAATTGCCCCATTTTTTTTTCCCCCCAGCCTTTTTTATTTATTTTTTGCTGCGTTTTGCTACATGGGGCCTAAAGGAGTACTCGAGATTTAAACATTTATCACCTCTCCGATATTCTGACTCCCATGGAGTTTGAATGGAGCAATGGAGTGCATGCTCAAACACCACTCAGTCTCACAGATAGGGAAAACCAGGGGTTTCCCAGTGGGCATTGGTAGGGGTGATAAGTGCTAAGTTCACTGCTATGGCCAGTGGTTGGCAGCACCTGTCACACATTCATGTTGGGGTGCCATCATCAAAGGCCAATAGTCTGAGAATTTGGAAAAGAAGCAAAGGGTAATTGGTAGAGTAAAAACTGATTTTTTAATTGGATTAAAAAAGAGGAATATAGGAATCTTTGGTTCATTAATTTCGTGTACACTGTAAATAGATAGCTCTTTTATCAGAATTACCTGGTTAGTGTAGTCTTCCAAAAGATGCACCAATCCATCCCACCGCTGAGCAAGATCTTCCATATCGCTCTTCAGTTTCTGAGATGCTTTCCCATTGCCAATAAGAACTACTACCTCCCGGGCTAACTCATGTAAATGGTCAAAAGTTTGTCTCTTCATTCCCAGTTCCTCTTTTAAACTCTGAAAGAAAGACATATGGCTTTTAACATCAGAAAGGTCTATCCATAGAGATCACTGGGTGGCCCAGTATAAATGTCCTGAGGATCTCATGCACTTCGCAGTTCTGATCTGCTGCACATAAACATGGATCTTTGAAGACGTGTGCAAAAAAAACAATTACAGGTAAAGATCCTTAAGGCGCGCATACACATATAAACTAATTTCAGTGGTGAGCGATGAATATGTCACGTGTATAGGGTCTCCAGACTCTTCCGCAACAAATGATGTCAAGGAAGGATCAGAAATTTCAATGCCAGATCCTTTTGTTTTTAGGGAAGATGAACTGTTACCAAAAGGTGTCTGGTACGGACATTATCCCCTCTTCCCAGTAAAGCCATATGCAAGCTCGGGACAGATAGCCATCCGCAAATGAATGTTCAATCCACAGCTATTGTAGGTGTTTGACTCCTTAACAGAAGAGGTCCATTTTGTATTAAAGTAGGAAATAATCTATTAGAAACTGTAGTAATATTGTTACTATTGAGATCACCCTTTTACATGTGGAAGAAACCTTAAATCCATGAAGACTATACAGAAATAAAATAAGGGTCGGGGTCCCTTCATATGTACAGATGAAAAGGGTTGGTCAATTCTCCCAGAGCTCTGAAACAGATAATCCCTTTGGGGTTCTCAATTTTTATAACATTCCTAAATACAAACACTTTACCATAAAAAATACTTGAACTATATTTTGGAAACCAGGAACCATATTGTTTCTAGCACCATGCCAGCAATCTCTATCCTCACGCAGCCCTATTAGGGGGCTACAAGGCAGAGTTTCATTTTTTGGAAATATCCTTAAGATGGGAATTTCCTAAAATAATAATTATGGTTTCTGGAACAAGAAGAGTTAAAGCTAATAAAAAATACAAAGTATACGGTTCGATATAATGTTATGTCAATAGAGGATTATTGCTATTTAAAGCACACGGTCTATTCCCTTTTCCATCAGTGTTTTTGACTGTATGCATTGACAAGTAAAATGTACAGAAAATGTAATTAAATGGGATAAAGAAGGACAAAGCCATTTGTTTACTCTCAATCTTTTCAGAGTCGAAGGAAATGAATGGCAATGAATGACAGGAAAGGATGCACACACTGACAGTAATCTGCTGTCTTCATGGTGAAGGCTCGCTTCCCTCAAGCGTGTGTCTTTCCTTGTCTTATCTACATGGACGTCACCAGATTCTTCACATAACACAAATACTGCACTCACCGCCAACTTCCTCACATTCGCACTGAGCTCGGCCTGGTCTTTGAAGTTACTCCGCTGGACTGTACTCAAAGATTCTTCCTTCTCACTTAGCCACACCTTGAACAGGTTCTGAGGAGATAATATCCTATTAGTTAGGTCTTTGAGGGCACAATATCAATAAACTAAGCAAATCGATGATCTACTGCTTCATTATAGGTGAATATCTTTATTGTACCACTGGTGTTTCATTTGCTCGTAATAAAGTATACTCTATTTCTGGTAACAGTATTCAGCACAATAGTCAATGACTTCCTACTGGGGAAAAACACAGGATTCTAAGAAACATTTCTGGGGAAAAAAAACCTGCTGCGGTGTAAAGAATGGTATTACAGAGGAAAAGACAGGCTACAGTCACACCGTAGTTGGGTGACCATTCGGAGGCGCCGTCTCCCTTTCCGCCTAAGAAGGACTCCTCCCATTTCAAGTGGAAACCTGGTGGACCCCATGATGATTCACCAGCTTTCCGAAGTTAATCGTTTTTTAAGTGGATAGGGATTCCACCGAAATTCAGGCGTGAATCTAGAATTGGATTAGGATAAGGAAAAATATCTCTGTACCATGTCAGGGCTCGTTCACATCTGCGCCTGGTCTCCGTTCTGCAGGTTTCCGTTTCCTGCACAAAACAGAGGCAGGAGACGGAAACCTGTCGGCATGTTTCAAGCCCATCATTTGAATGGGTTTGAAAGATGTCCGGCAGTGAGCGGCGGTAAGCGTTTTATGCTCTCCGCCGCGAAACCGTTTTTTTAAAATCGGACATAGAGTCGGACATGCAGTACTCTGTGTCTGATTTTTTTTAAAAAAACGGTTTTGCGGCGTAGAGCATAAAATGCTCACCGCCGCTCACAGCCGGACCCGGTCTGACAGGTTTCCGTCTTCTGCATGCAGAAGACGGAAACCACAGAACGGACTGCTGAACGCTAGTGTGAACCTAGCATTACCCAATACTTACTGATATACTACACAGATCCAAAGGACAGACCCAGTCCCACAACATAGTTTACTAGACACACTGAACTCCTCACCAGTTGCTGCAATGAAGGCTAGTAGCCATGTCCTATTCTTCTTTGGCTGTGGCCGCCTCTCCTCGACAGTTATAAGTGGGCCCGTCTTCAGCTAATGAGAGCTAACCATACCCATAGGGTACTACACTTGTCTAAGATCCCGACCCATCTCTTCAGTGTAAATACCTTCTGCACTTGGCTAAACCAGCTCATCGCACCGACGGCTTTTGAAAGTGTATGTCCAGCTTTACCTTGTGAGTGGACAAACTGACTTGGGGTCCCCAGAAATCCTATGGCAAGCTCCATAATAAAAGATCAGGGAGCCTCTTAAATACTATAAGAAGTATGAAACTTCAACTTTTAGAATATTGCCTATTTGCATAAATAACACATTTAAGATTATTGTTAGGTTTGTTTGCACTGGTGTCATAGCTTCTGTTTTCACTAGATGTATAAGATACCATTAATTGTTATAATATATGATATATGTATTCCCAATGATTTCTTTCATCAATTCATATTTCTATCCCCATAACATTTTCTACTTCCTTAGGGTGCACTGACACGGAGTAAGGTGCCGCGTGACCTGGCACGTATATGCCGTGTGAGTTTTTGAGCGCCGTATACGCTCCCATTGATTTCAATGGGAGCCTGTATCATATACGCCGCGTTATTTTGCGGCCGCAAAATCGCAGCCACAAAATAAGCAGGCGTATGCTAGACTAACTCCCATTGAAATCAATGGGAGCGTATACAGCACTCAAAATCTCACACAGCATATACGTGCCAGGTCACGCGGCACGTTACTCCGTGTGACTGCACCCTTACTTACCTGCTCTTCTAACAGTTTCTGCCAGGGTATAAGGATCCCTTGCAGCTTACTCCAGTGCTCCTCTGTCCAGCGGCAAACTGCTGCCCATCTCTCTCCAAGTCTCTGTAATGAAGAATAAAAATATTTAGGGATATGTCTTACAACCATACACACACTACAGATATCCATATACATGCGATATTCTTCGGGAAATGGCCATCTGTACAATTGTTTGCTGGATCGCTTGTGTGGCCAAATGTCCCAATCACAGAAACAACATAGAACTTAGTAATGGTGGTACAAGTACCGAAAATATCCAATGTTTAGATATGAAAGTTGTATAATATTAAGGAAATCATGTAACTAATCATGTCTTTTGTGGGGGTGTACTGGTCTTTGCCATAATTTTTTTTAATGTTCCTCCTTCCAAGAAGCAAACTTCTTCTGGATGACTGTAATAAATGTTTCTTGTGAGACGGTCTCGCTAGCCAGTAATACATATTAATCACACATATGACAATACATAGACAGGTGTCCCTATAGATGTAAATAAAACATCTCACCTTCTGCAAAAAGTATTTGCAATGTACAGGCGTTTATCAAAGAAGGACATGAGCTATATTCTACAGAAAAGGATAGACTAATTCTAAATATGCCTCACAAAGGAATTGCTGTCTACCCCCAATAGCTACACAGTTCTGTGTTATTTACAAAAACTCATTATAAAACAAATTATCTATAAACTGCTATCCAGCAGACGACTATATTTATAGAATTTTATGCTCCGCTTCCTATATAAATTGTTTACTTTAATGCATTCAATTGAAAGTGTCTCAAATTGTTATTTCAGACAAAATGTGTACACATATAAAAGGAGAAAATAATTATTGGTTGAAATGGGACAAAATCTGACACATTTAAAAAGGAAAAACCAGAAACCAGGAGGTTATCAATGTCAAGAAGCAAAGAGATAAAATAGGACTTAGTGAAGTGTTCGGAAGCTTCCGCCGCGACATTTAATGGTTACAATGAAAATTATAACATACAGATACATATAAAAATTAAAATAAACACTAAAGCTGTTTTTCTGTATACATTTAACAGACAGATTGTTTTAGTTTCACAAGTAGAGCCATAAGTCTTTATAAATGGCTGATTTTTACTATTGAGTATGTAGTTATAGAGACATTGGTGGCATATAATAGCTATGTGACTAGGAATGACTTGTAAGTCTCTGTACTGCCTATGTAGGTACACACTCTCCCTGATGTATATGATTATCCCCTGACCCTGGTCTATAGTCTCTCACTCTGCCAAATCAGTATCCCTGCGCTATGCTGAGGAGGTCCAAAAGACCGAAACAGCGCTGTCCATAGCTGGGAATCTGTTCCTTTTGGAATAGATATACTAATTTGGCAATTAAATCCGCATCGTGATAATAGGCTTATTAACTGAGTCATGCATGATGTTAAGGATGCTGCCCTCTAGAGGGCAGCACACAGAGTGCACTGTTCTCCTAATTACATCCTGGAGAATAGATTTGCATATTTTTTACCCAGAATCCCTAGTGGAGCAGGAATGACTTGTAAGTCTCCGTACGCCTATGTAGGCACACACTCTCCCTGATGTGTATGCTTTAACATAGGCGTTATTGGGGGCTGCTCCGATCTCCATCCCTGGAATAAGGATATGAGCCCCTTCCCCACCATTGTAAGGGGTAGTTCACACGGAGTAAACTGGCGTGTATTTTGGCGTGTAATTTTACACGTGTAAAATAAAATTCCCATTGACTTCAATTACATTTTACACGTGTATTTTGACGTATATTTTGATGTGTATTTTGGGGTTTTTTTTACACGTGTAAAAAAAGGTCACTGAAGTCAACGGGAGTCTTATTTTACACGTGTAAAATTACACGCCAGTTTACTCCATGTGAACTACCCCTTAGACTGGCGTTCGGACTCCAACCAATTCTGAATTGGATGTGTCCAGTTACTTCATCCAGACACTGAGATGGACGTAAATGGAATGTCACGTCTTTAAGATCTAATAAAAATATGATAAAAGCTAGCATTTAGCTTTCTACATTTTCAGACTTTTTTAGAATATCTTTGACCTCTTAATGGGAAAAACTCTGTAACGTATAAAAAAAGGGTAAGCAAAGTACACATGATGTCAAATCCAGCAGTGTTCCTCCTGTCGCTTTTTCACCTATTGTTTCCATTAGGATGAAGATTACAGCTCCAGCCTGGTTACATAGGCTTTATCCATGTTTGTGCTGCATAGATAAACACTAAGGGAATGTAAATTACATTGTTTCCTATACAAACACAAGTTCAGCACTTCAGCTATAGTAAAATAACAAGCAAGTCACTGAACCTTCACAAAAGTGCACAACATCCACTAAACACAGCAAAACTGCAAATGAAGAAAAGACAAAGCGGGAGATTTATTAAGACTATAGGCAGGGAAACATGCGGCAAATTTATTAAGAGGTGTCCGCCTATTAATATATGGGGCAAATCATGGGCTGTGCTAAAGACAGCAAATAGCATTCATGCCTGCTGTGAGCAAGTATAGGTTTGTGCTAAAATTTTAGTTCTAGTGTGGCACTGAAACAAGATGCAACAACTCAATTTGTGAGATTCCCTCCTTTCTAGATATTCCCCTATCCACTATGAATGGTATTAATAAATAATAAAAAGTGGAACCCCAGAAACTCAGCTGAGAGAGGAACTAATACCAACATTGTGTGTCTGGTGTCATTTCCTTACTGCTGGCACTCAGCCTTACTATTTAGGATGATGACACCACGGCCTCTGACCTTATCAGATATATCAAGTACTTTCTATACATTTTGGGGGCCTCTCCATCCAGAAGAGGATTTGTAATGTCACACTCTCCAAGGCATTGTACATTCTCACCATCTCTATATGGCTTACCTGCAGCTGTGCTTCTAGTGCGACTGTAGCTCCATCACCACTGTTTTCATCCACGATAACCACCATGTGGGTTAAAGAGTTAACTTTAACTTGCTCTGCCTCCAGGTCATTCTGCAATTTCTAGCAAACAGATCATAGGATAATATTAAAATCTGTGGAACAACAAGTAAATAATAAAAAGCAACAAAAAATACCAAATAATCAATAACCGCTCCGATATTCTTGTAAGCTACCATACTAAGAGACATGCAATTTATTGGTTCTGCTACTACTGTATCTGTAAAGGTAGCGTATGTTGTGGCAATGAGCCAGAGTTGACATCAGTAACAAAAACATGGTTTGTAAAGTTAAAGAGGACATCCTTGTCTGTTCTGGCTGAGAACACCCACTTGACAATAGAGATCATCATTAGAATATTGGTCGCTGAAACTAACTGAACTGATTGCTCAGGAATGGTGGGGACTAGAGAAAAAATGTAATCTCACCAGATTCAGTGCTGCAGCAGCTACTATAGGATGCAAAGAATAGGATTTGGTGGAAGGGTTGAAAGTAGGGTTGAGCCGATCTTGACTTTTTAGGATCGATTTTGAAATCCGATTTCCGATCATTTTTCATTCAAACCCAATCTCGATCCCAATTCCTATCCCAATGCAAGTCTATGGAATTTTTTTACTAATCGGAGATCAGATTGTAAAAACAATCCTATTCACTATACAACATGGAATCTAACAATTGAACTCTTTAATTGTTAGAATCCACGCTGTGTAGTGATTTTTTTTAATCACTAAGTGGCCAGAGGATTTTTTTTTTAATCCTCTGACTACTTAGTCCCCCTGGTGTCCACTTACCTGCAGAGATGGCTGGTCCGGTGCCCGGTGTTCTTGTTCTTCTTTGCCTCGCTGCCCCCTGCCTCCCAGGTTAGGAGAGTGTGGGCGGGTTAGGAGAGTGTGGGCGGGTACTGGGAGGGGAGACGTCACGTCTCCCCGCCCTGTACCCGCCCACACTCTCCTAAGTCACAAGCCCCGCCTTCTTCCTAGCTCTTTAACACTAACAAGGGAGGCGGGGGCAGCGAGGCGAAGAAGTACGAGAACACCGTGCACCGGACCAGCCATCTCTGCAGGTAAGTAGCTACTAGAGATGTTAGCTAGTCTCCCTTTAGAATGAATGAACGCAGCCGGCGTGCAGGGGGTTAAGGCTGTGTGCCGGCTGCTTCCATCCATTCCTATGGAACCGCAGTGGAGCCTTCACACTGAGTATATACTCTGCTCAGAATGAGCGGAGCGTATGCTCAGTGTGAAGGCTAATATTGTTAGCTTTTCCCACAATGCTTGGCCAGTAGAAAAGCATTGTGGGAAATAATCACCGATCTCGATCCCACCTAAAAAGATTGTGTTCGGAATTCCGATCGCGATCGTGAAATTTTCTCGATCGCCGATCGGAATCCGATCTTTTCCGAACACGATTGCTCAACCCTAGTTGAAAGGTCTTCTTTAACTTTAGAAACCATATAAAGCCGAGTTATGTTTACTGATGCTGTGAGGTCTGGCTCAGTGACATACTATATGTATACCATACACAGAGATACAGTAGTAGAAAAAAAAATTCAAAATCTGCTGGAATTAGGGGAGCAGCACCTATTACAGGATGCCCATAGTTGTAGTTAGTGGTGGTCCCCTTTAACAGCCTCTTTAAACTGCATATACAAACCATATTTTAATATAGTTTTATTATTAAAATAGTTTTTTTTTTCCTGGAGTGTTAAAATTCAGAATTCCATAGCTTCTTGTAAGATTCCTTGCAATCACTGTATCGTATAACATGTCAATAGGATATGATAGTATATAATTTGGATACAGAGCACAGACTGTCATGAAACAACCTGTCCTCTGAGGTTGGTCTGCTAAAGTTTTAGAGTTTATAACATTACCGTATATAGAAGGTAATACTCGGTTCCCCTTGTGTATTCTCAAATGGTCACCAAAGTGTCTTACATATTAAACTATTTTCATTACTATAGTTTGCTCACTTTATGTTCTTCAATCTGTTTTCTAAAGGCCTCAAAATCTTCACCATAGGACTTCAAATCCATCTTGCGAATTCGCTCTTCCGTGACAGTCAGCCAGTCAGACAATTGGTCCAGTTGTTTTCTTTGCAAATCCATCAACACTTCATGCAGTCTTCCAAGAAAAAAGAAATAACATGAAAACAGGTTATACCAGGTAAAACAAGAATTTTTTTTTTTTTTAGATAAGATCTCTACAGCTAATTGCTCGCTGCAAGCGAGAATTTCACCTTGCACTAGGCATGTCTGTACAATACAGTTCTGTAGTAAAAGTGCAGTGCATTCTGGGAATTAATTACAACATACATCATTCATGCATATTTATGGCCTAGTTCTTG
Organism: Leptodactylus fuscus; assembly: GCF_031893055.1. Taxonomy (NCBI): domain Eukaryota; kingdom Metazoa; phylum Chordata; class Amphibia; order Anura; family Leptodactylidae; genus Leptodactylus; species Leptodactylus fuscus. Next base: position 45,903,675 of record NC_134267.1, read on the forward strand.
TTTAAAGGGATTGTCTCAAGAAGACAACCATTGTCCATAAGCCATGGCCATTTTGGTACGATGTATTCCTCATATACAATGTCCAGCTCCCATATTTAAAATAGTTAACCTTTGTTGGCCTAACCTTAGGAGATCCTTGTAGATCAGCTATTTGGGGGCAGCGTGGCTCCTGAAAATTGTGCTGTCACACAATTTGCAGCAGTGGGTTTTGGTACTGCAGCACTGATCCATGAATGTCTATAAAACCTATCGCTACAAAATATACAGTGAGTGAAAAGTGCAGGTCCTGGGATATAAACATTAGCAGGAGCCCCATTCTCACAACTGATCTGCAGGGGTCTTGGTTATAATATTGGTGACCTGTTCTAAGGATACACCATCAATTTGAGAAAGCAAATAACCCATTTCATTATTTTAATGTGTATATTTATGTTCTGATTGGTTACCTGGGCTTCTAATATCGCGCCTGCCTTTTTCACTACCAACCCCAGACAAGGCCATCTGGCGAAACAAGTGTTGGGCATTCACTTGGGCTCCTGGAACTTCCTCTATGTGTAATAATATATGCTTACAAGCTGCATTTTAGTCTATTTATTTAAGGATTTCCCATTAAAGTGTAGAACTGTGTGTATCCCTGTACTGGTTAGTACTTAACAGATTACTCCCCCGTTTTTTTATTTTTGCACTGGTTCCAGGAACCCAGTAGTTGCTTCCATTCTGTGTAGGCTCCATTTTTTATTTTATATTGGAGTAATCTAATTTGATGTTATCAAATAAATAAAGTTGCTATTTTTTTCTAGATTTAATTTGCAAACGTTAATTTGTTACAAATAAAACCAATACATGTTCTGCACGTTGCACAGGATGGCCATTGCCCATTTAAAATAAATAGTGGCCATATATGAAATGAATGTTAATTGTCGCAATGCAAAATAGCTGTTACATAGATTTTTTGGAATGATAACTCATGTAAAAACATGGGCACTGTGTATTGCTTTATTTCACCTGTGGTGGCGCTACAGGGAATTAAATACTAATTGTATTTAGGGATCCTTCTACTATAAAGAGGTTGTCCAAAGTGGGTAACCCCTTTAAGTTCCCTTGGACTGAGTTAAAGGGATTCTACCATTAAACTACCTTTTTTTCTAATAAACACGTCGGAATAGCCTTAAGAAAGGCTATTCGTCTCCTACCTTTAGACGTGGTCTCCGCCGCGCCGTTCCGTAGAAATACTGGTTTTAACCGGTATGCAAAAGAGCTCTCCGCGGCAATGAGGGCGGGCCCCAGCGCTGAAAGGCCGATGAACGCATCCCCATTGCTGCCCGAGAGCTCTTTCCTGCGCCGCCTCCTTGTTCTGCAGCAACTCCGCCTCTTCTGGCTTCTCTTGCTCTTGTAGTTCTATACAGGAGCATAGAGAGGCCACCCCAAAATGGCTGCCGGCCGGCTCTTGTATTGAACTGCAAGAGCGGCTACCCAAAAATGGCCGCCGGCCGGCTCCTGTATTGAACTGCAAAAGCGGCTACCCAAAAATGGCTGCAGGCCGCCGGCCATTTTTGGGTAGCCACTCTTGCAGTTCAATACAGGAGCCAGCCGGCAGCCATTTTGGGGTGGCCTCTCTATGCTGTGGAGAGCTCTTTTGCATACCGGTGAAAACCGGTATTTCTACGGAACGGCACGGCGGAGACCACGTCTAAAGGTAGGAGACGAATAGCCTTTCTTAAGGCTATTCCGACGTGTTCATTAGAAAAAAAGGTAGTTTAATGGTAGAATCCCTTTAAGCCTTTTAGAGCACAGGATGCTATGCTATGGTCTTTTTAATATATGCAATCTGTTCATTATCTGCTAAAACCTAAGGAGCACACCTGGACTGTCTATGCATGCTTTCCAGACGGAGATCTTCCCAGCGTGAGTTCAGCAAGGTCATCTGCTCTTGTATCTCATTTTCTTCATCGATCGAGAGGTCACCCTGAGCAATGAGTTGGTTTCCTGCCTGTAGAACATTGCCCACACTGCTCTGGTGTGCCGTGAGCTCCATCATAAAAGCCTTAAGAAGAGGAAGGTCATAGAAGAAAGGTGTACATTATCCACAGAAAAGCCTAAGATACTGATGCAGAATGTATAATCTGAACCCCCAAGACACTCACGTATAGCAGGAGTCGTGTTTTCTAAGCATCATTTTATTTAAAATATTCTTGAGAAAATAGATATAGTGCAGAGATTCTGCAACGTCTGACTTTAAACTTGCAGGAGGTTAGATAAGAGGTTTCCACAAGTTATTTTTATATATACGGCTTATTTGTTTGCATCTTAAGAAAAATGTCTGTGCTAAAACATCCGTTACAGTGTCTGGCATATAATAAGACTTCTTTTCTCCTTCTTTAACTTTGTAACCTTCTCTTAATATGAATTGATGCGTGGTAATCATTCAGAACAACCTGCGCAAAATATGAACACGCCTGTACACAGGAAATTAAAGGGAACATTTAACCCTAAGGCTGGGTACACACAGGGATTTTGGGAACGGATTTTGAGGTGGAGGCCGCCTCAGAATTCGGTCCTAAAAACATCTCGCTGCGACTGGATGCCGGTGTAGTGTAACGGCATCCAGTTGTGGCATATCACTTCGGATTAGGCCCAAATGAATGCGCCCAGTCGGGAGGGAGTGTTCGCGCTGTAGACTCCGCGGCAAGAAAGGGCAGGTCGCTTCTTTTTTCTGCTAGCAGTTTTGCGCAATTGAACAGGTCCCATTGAAGTCAATGAGAGGCGTTTTTTTTAACCGGACTCTGACGCAGATTCTGCATCAAACTCTGGCCCAAAAAAAACCCATGTGAACCCAGCCTAAGGCTGCATGCCCGGCGTAACTCCATGTGCATGCAGCCTAAGATTTTATTTAGGCTAAGGCCCCTAGTTGCAGAAACACATTGCTTTTGTCTGCTGCGGAAACAACAGAAACAAAAAAAAACAAAACATTGTATTTTACAGTCCCAGCAAAATGATTTAATTCATCTCATCCACACATTGCGGAAAAGTTGCGATTTCAAAAACACACGCCTTTCTGAAAACCGCGGTGTGTTCATTTTAGCTGCAGAATTGCAAGAACTTTTCCCTATAGATTTAAGTGAAGAAGAAAAATGCTGAGAAAAACATGGCAATGAGAGACACACAATGTATTTTCCAAGCATTTTTTAACTGTGTTGCGCTATGGAGCCTTAGTTTTAAAGAGGACCTTTTACCACTTTGTCCAATTCCAAATCTTTCCATCTTCAATAGGGGCAGCTCAACTGTTTCTGGTACAGTTGGAATTTATTTCTCCTGCCCTAGCCGTTGCAGAGCAATCATTTTGGCTATTTTCAGTACATTTATGCTCAGAACCGTCAAGTGGGTGACAGTAGTAAGTGTGAATATGATAAAACTACCAACTGTTCAGGAACGGTAGAAGCTGGAGAAAGAGTCAGTGGAGCAGCACATATTGGATACAGGTAGATGGATTTGGTCAAGGTGCTGAAGGTTCTCTTTAAAGCAGATTACAAAGGTGCTAGCTCTCCATATCAACATGACACGTAACCACTGTAGTTAAACACTGTTACATATACACACCACTTAGATCACTGCTGTGGCCAAAGAGTGGTCGCAGAGGTCACATATTGTGTCAGTGTATCATCGCGGTAGTACGGAGAACTGAAAGCAGCAGAGGCCTGGTGAAGCGTTCTTCGACAGAGTGGCAGAGAATTGTTGAGGTTTGTTATTTCACACAATTGTAAACTGTTTTTAAGTCATTTCATGGGGTTGTGCAAACCTTTTAACTCAAAGCTTCAGCTTTTTTATCTGTGATATGTAACAGGTTTGTAATATATGGACAATAACTTTTTGCTCATTGTATATCAGGCCTGGTTCATGTCTGCGTTCGGTATTCTGTTGGGAGAGTCTGCTTGGGGACGGAATACCGAACACATTAAAAAGTGGTGAGCAATGAAAGCACATGGACCCCATAGACTATAATGGGGTCCGTGTGTTTTCCGTCATGCAGAGAGAAAAGTACTTCAAGAACTACTGTCCACTCCACATGATTCATGCAGACTCCACGCGGGAAACACTCAGACCCCATTATAATCTATGGGGTCCCTGTGCTTTCATTGCTCACCATTTTTTAATGAGTTCGGTATTCGGTTCGAGGGTCCCCAAGCCGACTCCCCGAATGGAATACCGAATGTAGATGTGAACCAGGCCTCAGTTTCTCTTGAATTAATTTGTTACAGCTACCAGGAAGCTGTCAATAGGTTGAATTTACAGGAACACGACAATAAGGGTCAGTTCACACGTGAACTTCCCACGCGGGTTTTGACACGGAGAGAGACGCGGTGAGCCGCGTATCTCTCTTGTCAAAACCCGCCTGCCGCGACCATCAAATGAATGAGCCGACATAGGAGGGAGCTGCCGGAGCTTCCGCCTGAAGAAAGGGCATGTCCTTTCTCTTCTCCGCTAGCGGCAGCCCGCCGCTTGCGGAAAAAAAAAGCCCGGTGGTCTGCATAGACCACCATTGTAAAGGGGCAGATTTTGAAGCGAAATCCGCTGTCAAAATCCGCCCCTTTGTTCACGTGTGAACTAGCCCTAGCAAAACATACGATAACACAAAAGGCATATGATAAAACAAAAAGACAATTTAGTTTAATAAGAACAATCTAACAAAAGTATGTTGTCATATGTCAGAGATACTTTAAGAAGGTCACGTTATTGTGCTACATTTCAAGTTTAAGAAAGTTCTAAGTAGTTCCAAATGGGTGAAAGTAGACTACAGAGCATTAATAATGAAATATTGTCATATTAATTTCCATAATGTAATAGAAGAACAAGAAATATTAGCAGAACATATTAACTAGATTTCCCCTTTAAATAAAAAAAAAAATCCACCTTGCTTTTACTCTGCATATTCAATAATGCTAACCTCGTGAGTGGCAAATTGTTGCTTGACTTCTTCAACATCATCGGATATATCATCTTGCTCCTGAAAAGTGTCTTCTGCCATGAGAAGCCAAGTGAGGACATCTTCCAGGGCAACCTGATAGCTGTCAAGATCCATCTCTACCTCGGTTACTGTACTAGGTGTCTCGGGGCCAGAGTCTCCACATGGTTCATCCGACGCCTAAAACAAAATTTGATATTTTCCATTTATTCAACTTGATCTCTAATTTCTTTCGACACATAATATAAGAGAGAGCATAAACACGTTTGTAGGTGTTTTTATATGTACGAACACAGGAACATCAGTTCACTGAGACCATGAATAGAAGCACAAGCAGGCGGGATATGTCCTCAAAACGGAAGAAAATACAGAGAAAGTGAGGATCCAATTTTACTGCTTCTATTATACCTATACAGAAATGTTTCCATAGGTATAACTGGTATGCTGCGGGTTGCAAAAATGCTGACGTTTTGGAAATTGCAGTATTTCTGTTGCAGATTTTTTTTCTGCAATGTGTGGATGGGATTCCACAGAATCTCAGAATCCCATCCACTCTGTAGGTACTGTAAAATGCAGGGATTTTTGCTGCAACATTTGCACCGTAATGTGGGGCCCGGCCTAAGAGTGCAACAAACAAAAAGATCTCACTGTTTAAATGCTACATGCATTCTCTTAGGCTGGGTTCACAAGATGTCTTTTGGCACGTAATGTGGCACGCAGACGCCGCAGGAGCTTTTGCGGGCCGTATACACTCCCATTGCTTTCAATGGGAGCCGGTACCGTATACGTGGCGCTATTTTGCGGCCGTGATTTTGCGGCGGCCGCAAAATAGCGGCGCATATACGGTACCGGCTCCCATTGAGAACAATGGGAGCGTATACGGCCCGCAAAAGCTCCCGCAGCGTCTACGTGCCACATTACCAAAAGAAATCGTGTGAACCCGGCTTTATTGTACATGCTATAAGTAAGGACACCACACATGTCTGAAACGTGTAAGTAGTTTTTTGCTCTTTGTTCACACTGTTGGATTTTATTTTATCCTAAATGAAGCCACTGATTTGACTTAGAAGGTTTTAATGACGAATTTCTTTGTTTTCTACTGGTTTTATTTTGTATTGCAGAAGCATATCTTGAGATGTTTTAACACAGTCATGACTATAGGCAGCAATACACTGGAGCGGACTCATTGAGGTCTTTGGGCTGTGTGCAGGGAGGGGGAATAGCTAAGCTGTTATATCATCTATTATCAGTAGTGGATATAATGATGAGTGTTACGTGCTGCTTTCTATAGAGGTGCAAGCTTCTATTGACAATTGCTAATAAAACCACTGCAGAATTGGCAAGTGTCAGTCTATTAAACACACCATATGTATTTTCAGCCTTATTCCACCTTTCAGGCTCCTTTCTTGTCTCCCCTGCTAAACTGGTATTTACTCTGAAATCTGCGCTGAATTCTGTCTCGGCCTCTCAAAATGGACTGTCAGCTCACAGAAATATTAAATCACAGGTTTATACAGAAGCCTATGGAGAGGGGAGCTGAGAGCAAAGGAAAGAACCACAGACACAGAGACTGCAACACTTAATAGAAAGTTTCTATCTCACCCCAAGTGCTTTATTTATATCCCTACCAGTCAGAATTTCCCTAGATTTGTTGTCCGTGATGATTCTGCAGCTTCTCAGTGGTTAAGAGAAAGTTAGAGAGTTGTGTTGAGCGAATAGTATGAAAGATTCAATGCGTTTAACCCCTTGGTGTTCGGCCGGTTACACGCATTCCTATGCCGGTGAGGTATTCGATCGAATACTATTTGCTCGACACTATTAGAGCGCAGATAGTCATCTACTTTCTGTGTGTAGTGTATAGGTGACATAAATGCAGCTCAGGGAGAACTGAAAAATAGAAACAGAGCCTGCAGGGGCAAAAACTCACACAACACAGAGGAACTTGATGCTGAATTTGTCAGGCAGAAAATTTCTGCCTCAACGAATATGAAGCAAATTTTGGAAGCTGATTATGATGCCAATTCTGAAAATCCGTTTCAAAAACAGCTCCAAAATCTGCCTTTTATTCATTTCAATTGGAGTCTCAGATAGAACACGCCGCCGGAAGAATAAGCAACAGGCTTCTTTTTTTTCTGTTAGCTGAAAAAAATCTCTCTCAATCTCCCATTGAAATTAATGAAGCAGATTTCAGGTGAAATTTGGAGCAGATTTTGAAGCAGATTCAGAATTCATCTGTGTGAACATACCCTAAGGGTAAGTTCACACGATGTAACGTTGAGCGTGATCTGGCGCATATACGGCGGGTCAGAGTTTGCGCGCCGTAAAAGATCCCATTCACTTCAATGGGAGTTAGGAGCGTATACGCCGCGTTATTTTGTGGCCGCAAAATCACAGGGCGCAAAATAACGTGACGTATACGCTCCTAACTCCCAATGAAATGAATGGGATCTTTTACGGCGCGCAAACTCTGACACGCCGTATAGGTGCCAGATCACGCTCAATGTTACATCGTGTGAAGTTACCCTAAAATTGTTCAGCTAGAAGCGCATGCAGTATTAACATTAACTATGAACACTCAAAACGTTTTACATGAAAATACAAAATATGTATTATTCCATTAATAAAATGTAATTGTGCGAAATACAGGCATCAGTCAGCAGCCCTCAATCTCCCAGATTTGTGTGTTGCTGCCTATCACACAGGGTACATGCTGGAACAGGGAACACCCGCCCAGCTGGTTGGATCATTGGTGTCTAACATTTCAATGAATTAATTTTTAATTATGTTCTTCATAGGCTTGTAAACAAGGGTGGGGGAGCGGATGAGAGAAGACTTTAAAAGAGATGATTCCATTATACATGAACTCTCTGAAGCCATCGTGCGCATTTTAACCAATTATATTAAATAGCTGCTTCTTTAATAGACTGTGAGAAACACAATATTTCAGGAGCCAATTTACAGAACCAAGAAAGATGAGTTAATGGGAAGGTGACAGTGGCCAATAATGAATCTTTTAATAGCTGAAATCCAATGCCTTAGGGTCTATGATTTTATTAGCGGTTACGGAAAATTACACCTTAATTTCCCTTTTAACTAACATACACATTATTACAGACCCTCTTCTCATTCCATAGACCGTGACAACTACCCAAGTTGCTTCTGCTGGCAATAAGTATGTAGTATATGACTTATATACTGTATATAGTAGTATTTTTGAAAAATACTAAAAATATATCAGTCTGTCTTGGAGGACCAATTGTATCCAATAAATCTATTAATTTTGATAGTTAAATATACATAGTTTTTTTGATAAGCAGCTTTCTTTCCAGTATTTTATGGGACGTCACATGACCAACTAGTGTGTTTAATATTATATACATATACATATATACACACACACACACACACACACACACGGGCAACTAAACATCCATTCATCAAGAGAATAAAAATTAATTTCCCGTGGGAGATCCGGTCTAGTCTGTTTGTAGGTCAGGTAATGATAAACTGTACAGTTATGGTTTGTGTACACAATTTATAGGTCATTACATTGTGGCAAGGATTTCTTCTAAAGGAGAATGTCTCCATAAGATCATTAATCAGACAACAACTATATCCACTAACACTAAATGAGATGTATACAGTGATACCGTATGGCCCCAAAGACTTTTATGGGTCCATAATTATAGTTCCATACACTTTAAACCTTATATGGAACCATAGTACTGTGAATTATTTATTCATTTTATTCATGTCTTTCCTGTTCCTTATGTTGAGTGTCTTTTATTACACAATAGAGTATGTCCATTAAGTACTGTCTTATAGTTGCTAACCTCTAATGCAATCCAAATTATTCCAGCTGTATTCTGAGGCCAATGACACGTTGATAAATTAGACTTTCTCAAACCCTGAATAGGTTAGGTTATTCTTAGGCCGGGGCCCCATATCAGCCCGCAGCAATAAAACGCTAACGCAAAGTGGGTGGGATGGCTAATCCCATCCACACATTACAGAAAAATATCTGCAAAAAATTGCAGCATGTCAATTATACCTACAGAAACACGGGCATTTTTCCTATAATTGGGGCAGAATCTTAAGTGGGGTTTTTTAGCAGAGGCTTTTTTGCTGCAGCTGGCTACGTGGGGCCTTAATCTAAAATGGTTACCAACTTTGCAGACAACTGAGTCTCAATTAACAGAGCATGTTATTCTGGACCAATAGGTAATGCACTGCGCTTAAAACTGTTTTCTGTCTGAAAGCCCTCTCTAAAATCACTGGCACCCGGTGTCTTCCTATTCCTCCTTGTTGTTCACTCCCTGTTACTAGGGAAGTTCCATCTTTAGAAACCTGCATGACAGAAACAGTGAAATGAGTTAAAGGAAGGGGGCAGGGCTCTCTTCACATAGTGAATGGAGGGGGGAGGGGCAGAACTCTGTTTACAGTCTGTAAGGCTAGATTCACAATTGCGCTGGGATAAAACAGTAGTTACCCGCGGAAGGCCATACATTTGAAAGGCAGGGTCTGCCCGGGTTTTCGTATGGAAGACTTCTCTTTAGGCGGTTTCAGTATAAAAAAGACAGCTGGGTGCCCTATGGAGATTCCGGCACAGATGTGAACCTAGCCTAAATAATTACACAATGATGTGCTGTGTTCCTTCCTGGTACACTGTTCAGGGGTGTCTGCAGCTTCTCACAGTCCCAGCAGCTCTACAGAAATGAGTGTAAGGAGAGTTTATCTACTTCCACTTACTTCTGACTAGCTGCTTGAGTTGTTGCTGATAAGATGTTAGTCCTAGAAAGGAGGCAGCTTTCCTGATTGTGCTCAGATATATTAGCAGCACAAAAACTGATAGGTTTCTGTATTCTGGTGTCTATCGATGATGCCCCAATAGAGACATGCAACTGCTGCATCCAATCTCTGGACACAATGGTGACCTGAGTGACGTAGACAGGTCACTGCTATAAATGATGACTGGCTGCAGCAGCCCCATGTCAGGATGCCATCACTGGAGGCTATTCTACAGATATCAGAAGAGAGGAAACTGTAAGATACAACTTCCTATCTTGTCTTATTCTAAGCAGTGTTTACATTCTTTAGACAAGTAAAGGAAAATCTAAGAATAAAAGTCACACATAGGCTAAGAGAAGAGCATGATGCGGTGTGCTCTCCAAGCACAATCCACAAGAGTACTGCGTGCCTCACGAAGCAGGATAGACCAGGCCAAACATGGTGGCCCACTTCCCATTCTGGTCAGCCCTGCCAGTCATCAATATACAACAGTTTAAGGTGATTCTCCGTAATTTAATCTGTAAAAATAATACAGAACAAGATCTCGCCACTTATATATTATTCCAAACTTTACAAATGAACAGAAAGACTCATTTCTAAGAAATGTTCCCATACTGTAATTATAAAGACAGCAGGAGATCAGTCTGCGGAGGATTAACCAAGCACGAGGAGTAAAATGAGCTGAAAATGAGGATTAAGGGAGAAGAGGTTGTTTGAAGTTTAAGGAAACAAGCAAAAGAACAAAAGTAAAAAATGACAATCCTGAAAAATGTACACTCACCGGCCACTTTATTAGGTACACCTGTCCAACTGCTCGTTAACACTTAATTTCTAATCAGCCAATCACATGGCGGCAACTCAGTGCATTTAGGCATGTAGACATGGTCAAAACAATCTCCTGCAGTTCAAACCGAGCATCAGTATGGGGAAGAAAGGTGATTTGAGTGCCTTTGAACGTGGCATGGTTGTTGGTGCCAGAAGGGCTGGTCTGAGTATTTCAGAAACTGCTGATCTACTGGGATTTTCACGCACAACCATCTCTAGGGTTTACAGAGAATGGTCCGAAAAAGAAAAAACATCCAGTGAGCGGCAGTTCTGTGGGCGGAAATGCGTTGTTGATGCCAGAGGTCAGAGGAGAATGGCCAGACTGGTTCGAGCTGATACAAAGGCAACAGTGACTCAAATTGCCACCCGTTACAACCAAGGGAGCCAGAAGAGCATCTCTGAATGCACAGTACGTCAAACTTTGAGGCAGATGGGCTACAGCAGCAGAAGACCACACCGGGTGCCACTCCTTTCAGCTAAGAACAGGAAACTGAGGCTACAATTTGCACAAGCTCATCGAAATTGGACAATTGAAGATTGGAAAAACGTTGCCTGGTCTGATGAGTCTCGATTTCTGCTGCGACATTCGGATGGTAGGGTCAGAATTTGGCGTCAACAACATGAAAGCATGGATCCATCCTGCCTTGTATCAACGGTTCAGGCTGGTGGTGGTGGTGTCATGGTGTGGGGAATATTTTCTTGGCACTCTTTGGGCCCCTTGGTACCAATTGAGCATCGTTGCAACGCCAAAGCCTACCTGAGTATTGTTGCTGACCATGTCCATCCCTTTATGACCACAATGTACCCAACATCTGATGGCTACTTTCAGCAGGATAATGCGCCATGTCATAAAGCTGGAATCATCTCAGACTGGTTTCTTGAACATGACAATGAGTTCACTGTACTCCAATGGCCTCCACAGTCACCAGATCTCAATCCAATAGAGCATCTTTGGGATGTGGTGGAACGGGAGATTCGCATCATGGATGTGCAGCCGACAAATCTGCGGCAACTGTGTGATGCCATCATGTCAATATGGACCAAAATCTCTGAGGAATGCTTCCAGCACCTTGTTGAATCTATGCCACGAAGAATTGAGGCAGTTCTGAAGGCAAAAGGGGGTCCAACCCATTACTAGCATGGTGTACCTAATAAAGTGGCCGGTGAGTGTATATTTGTATTAGGATTGAGCATATGATAATGGGTTGGGAACTAATTTCTAACACTGCTTAACCCCTTCATAAACTGCACCCATCTTTCACATACTATGGACGCAAACATTTTGTGTGATTGTGAAAAGTTTTCAAAGTTCATGGCTGTCAGCCATTTCTCCGGACTCTCCCATACATATGCATGCTGATGTGAATGGGGAGAGGAGAGTAACCCACTGCCAGACACCTCTGTGAGAACAAGGGATTTGACAAGCTGAAATCTAGAAATCTATCACGTGCCCCCCATCGTCTGTGGTTCCCCATACCACCATACACATACAATAGCTTTTCACTCCTGACGAAATTGACAATTTTTTTCCTCTGATGTGTATAGATACTGCAACTCAAGCGCAACTTCTTTTTTTTAACCCATTATATACAAAAAAATGTCTCTTTGGGAAAAAACTGACCCCATATATAGAGTGATTAGGCAAAATGAACTGGATTGATGTGGGCAATACAGAACAATGGATGCAAAAAATCTGTTCCTGCATTCCAGATGTGGCCATTAGGATGGAACAAGCAGGGAGGATCCTGCAGTACCTATAAGCACATTGTCACAGGGTATCGACTTCAGATTATCACTTTTCCCAACCCTTTTCACAAAAAATAAAACTTTAGTGGAACATAAATTGCTGAATGAAGAGATTAGATACCTGTTGCATATCCCTGCCTAGAACTGTAATACATCGCAACTTGCACAGAAGCAGAATATGAAGCTGATATAACCAAAAGTGCAAAAGTGACAATGGCATATTTTATGTTAACAATTTATTTTGTGCTGTCTTTCTGGAAAGCGGGGGGTTACAGAGGAATTCTCACTTTAACATAGTTGCCAACTGCCTCAAACCAGGTTTGGGCATGTTTTGTATTATACCTGTTGGAAACTGGGGGCCCTAACTTTTAGGTAGTCCCAGAGTGGTATGGGATGGTTCAGAAGCAAGACTTAGGCCTGGTTCACATCTGTGTTCGGTATTCCATTCAGGTACTCTGCTTGCGGACCCCCCGAATAGAATACCAACCGCCTTAAAAAGCGGCGAGCAATGAAACCACACAGACCGCATAGACTATAATGGGGTCCATGCATTTTCCGTGCGGTGTCTGCATGAATCAAGTGGAGAGAAAAGTGCTGCTTGAATGAATTTTCTCTTTGCATGATTTGTGCGGACATCCATGCAGAAAACACACGGACCCCATTATAGTCTATGGGGTCTGTGTTCTTTCATTGCACACAGATTTTTAATGCTTTCGGTATTTTGTTTGTCGGGGTCCCCAAGTGGATTCCCAGAATGGAATACCGAACACAGATGTGAACCTTAATTTACCAATTTTGACAAGTACAGAGAAATTTGGGTCTGCTTGAAACCCCCTTTTTGAGGAGGGGGAGCTTGTGAGAGTGGCTTCAGCTAAGGTAGACCATGCAGTACAAGGACACCCATGCATTTGAAAGGCCGGGATGTAATGTTACATATCCACTGCAATGACCACTGCCACAGGAATGCCTGTCTAGAGGCAATCTCCTCAGCGATGACAACTAATCGGCAGCTTCACTAAACCCTCAAGCGTTTCATTTACATGGATTAGATTGTTATTAATGAAATTAATATTTAATTACTATCATATACCTGCTGCTTAGTGAAAGGCATATCTTCACACGCTCCCTTGTATCTTCTAGGAAGAGTCTCCACTTCTCGAATGTCATCCATTGTAACTTCATGAGGAAGGACTTCAAACAGCGACGTTAAGTACATCAGTATTGACTTCTTGTCAGGCAATTGGACAGCCACATCTGTAACGAAATATCAATAAAGGAGCCATGAGAAAAGCTGACCATAACACCTAGCTACTTGCAGGGCCCGCGCCATTTGTTCGGTACCGAAGTGTACAGTGTGTAGTTGTATGGAGCAATACCCCTTCAACCAGCTTATTGGTGGCCCCCTCCGGTCTAATATTCATTGTTAACCCTAAGAATAAGCTATTACTATCTTACTCGTGGAAAAGCCTTTAAGGCCGGGGGCCAACATGGTGTAAACACCACAAAACAACAGCGTTTTACAGTCTCTGCAAGGTGGATACGATACCAACGAATACCATCCACACATTGAAGAAAAATACGCACCGTAGAAATGCTGTGATTTCCAAAACCATTGCATTTTTGGAAATTACAGAATGTCATACCTATGGACAAGCCAGTGGTTTCACTATAGGTATAACTGAAGCAGAAAGTCCAAAGAGGAAAACTGCAGACCTTCTGTGAAAAGCACTGTGGGAAAAACTGTGATGCTTTTCCACTATGATTTTTTTCCTGCAGCGCCTTAAGGCTGAAGCCCCACGTTGCGAAAATGAAGCGATTTACAGTACCTGCAAATATAAATGGGATTCTGGCTAATCCCATCCACACATTGCAGAAAATCTTCAGAAAAAGTTCATTTTCAAAATTATACCTGTGAAAATGCTGGCGATTTCCGTGCAGGTATAATATGGGCAGAAAGTCCGCCACGTGGCCACCAAAGCTTATACCATGTGGGGCCCCAGGCCTAAGAGTAAATTCTCACACAGAGATAGTTTGCAGAACTTTCTCATTTATCTCAATAGAATTTGTAGAAATCCATGTGTTTGCTGCCAAAATAACAATATTTAGATGAATGAAACAGAATTTTAGTCGCAGAAATTTCTGTAATCAAATCTGCCATGTGTGAGTCAATATATAATAAAGCAACGACGACGTGCCTGAAAATTCAAGGCTGAGCATGCAATTTCTCTCTCTTTATTCACCCCAATGTTTCTGAAGAACAGGAAAATGCATTAAGTTGACATATCTGACGGGAGGCAATAACATACTATGTTAAGTTGTATCCTGTATATTTTGCTATAAGAGAAATAAATCAACATGACATTTATTGAAGGCATGCATTAAAACCAGACGGACCAGATTATGTATGTACCTGGCAGAAAAGGTTACAAGAGAACAGAATATTCCGGCCAAATAGTACTCGGCTGTCATTTTTTTTTCATGTCAAATGAAAAATCAAACTTGTAGTCAAAGTTAATCTATGTAAGAAAGTGACTCCTTACAATGATGTTCTAGCGGAATGTAATAGATAAAAATAGTTCTGGTGGTTTTTGGCCTAAGTAGGGTTAATATTTCTAGCAAGTTGTTCAGCAAATGTTGAAAAAAAAAATACTAGTTCCTTATAGATCTTACATAGTACCTAAGCTGTACTTCAATATACAGTACTTATAGTCCCTGAACCATGTCCGCCATGCCCAATACATGGGTACAGCTACATGGCAACATGTATTTGTAAAACGTAATATTGTAATGTTGTGCAGCCACATCACATAAAATGACAGTGAAAGAGCTTAAGCGGTGACCCACAGGGAGAAACAACCATGGTTCGGAAAGACGTTGAAATTCCAGCTCTGCTATATTTCTGAGCAGTTACATTTACCAACATTAGATGCAACTGGCAAGGCCACATTTGCCATACCCATTGCATTAAAAGCACCATAGCCTGAATTCTTACAGGAGTTGGACCAAGATTTGTAGTTTCCGTTATGTCTTAAACCGCTATACTTGACTATCTCTGGCACTTCCAAAGAGAATGAATGGAGTGGCACTCTGCATACTTGGCCAGGCACTCCATCAGGATGGACAACAGAACCCAAATTCTTGGTATTGGTGGGGGGGGGGGAGGGGGGGTCACAACAGTTGGAAGGTATCGATAGAGGATAATTTAAAATCTCAAAGGCCCAATAAAGGAAGGTTTGACAATCCTGGTAGAGAAAAGAGGATGGCTGCTGTTCCAGAACGGGCCTCAGACTATAAGGAATGGGGCCCACATGACAGGAGGATCAGGGACTGAAGGGGTTAAGGTTCGGGCGTGTAAGAGCAAGAAAAAAGTGGGCGGAGACCAAGGGGTTAAATACTGGTGGTGGGGTTAAAAGTGGGTTAGTCTGACGGTTACAGCGGCGTCCCGCCCGCCCTCCCCTTTTTTGGTTGTTTTGTGTCACGATGTTTGGGTTGCGGGGGTGAGGTAGGGAGAGGCCTATGTGGTGCTCTGTAGGATCTCATCATAGGTATGATGATCCGGTTGTGGAGTAGTAGGGCCTGGGGGAAGTCCCCCACTTAGACCATGGTTGAGACTTCAGGCCTTGGAGGTTGTATGGTTACACGAGGTGGGGGTTTTGCGCCTGGGTAACGGGTTGGGGGAGCTTCTCCCCCTTTTCAGGGAAGTTATTGCACTTTAAGGGTTAGTCGTTTATTGGGTTATTTATGCTAGCTTGGGTATGCTATGTATGTAATAAGTTGTATTTATCCGTACCACCCCCTCCTCATGGTGGTAATGTGTTTACATGTTAATGTTTGGTTGTACTGTTGATAAATCGGCCTAAGCGGGCAGTTTTAAATCCAGCATGTGTCCTAGTCATTATTTGAAAAGGGGCTGGAGATTTGGGGGGGGGGGGTGGTAAGTACGAGGGTTATAGGAAAGGTTGACACTAGAAGACCAGTATTCCTCCTCCTCGCGTCAAGCCAGTTGTCATACAGCCAGATACAGGACAGTGAGGAAGGAGAAGGAGGTGAATATCCCGAGACACAGATTAAAGACTTATTATATTTATCTCAGCTTTGATTGCCGTTTGATACAAAATAGGACCAAAGGAAAGGAGAATCACGGAGAAAAAGCTGTCTTTTCCAGTAACTGAGCAGAATGATAGAAATACCAGCACAGATATGAAAGTAGCCTTAGGTTGTCAAGTAAGTGCTGTACATGATCCAAAGAGAATAAGCCTTTGTGAGAGGAGAAACTTAAGGTTACAGCTAAGCACAGGCACAAAGACATTTCTATGACCTGACAAAAGTTATGACAACTTAAATGTAAACACCATAAGAAGTTTCTCGGGTAGAACCTCAGACTTTCTTACCTAATTGCCTAATTTGACAAGTTTTATGATGGCTCTTACATTGCACCTCCTATCCCTAGCATTAGAACCTAGAGGGGATGAACCATTCCAAACTATTGACTTGTCGATCACATGTAAAACACGTGCTTATAGCCAGACAGCATGCACACAGTGACACGAATGTTACAGTTCTTGTATGTCTCACTGACTTGTACTGTGAATAGACAAAAACTAATTGGCAAGAGGCAATCTCTGTTGAGGAATCTCTGTAGATGTTCATTAGCCATGACCGAACAGAAGCGTAACTAAAATAAGCCCTGCTAGAAAGCTATTTCCGGCTACGTTAGACATTAAATACCAGCGGGATTCTCTCTGGGGCATTACGTGACATGTGCTCTTTAAGGCTATATATATTCCCTTGGTGCAGCCAGTGTGGAAAGAGTTGTGATTTCTGATGTAACACAACAGGAGCAAAACACAACCGTGCTCTTCTTATTCACAAGAAGGGAAACTATTCATTACATGGTCAAGGATATACCGCTGACCATATACATGGTGGTCTTGGCCACTTCGCAGCAGTTTTCAAACCGCGGCATTTACGTTGTGGATTATTTTCTGCAATATGTGGATGAGATCAGGCAGAATGCACTTTTGCATTGACGGGAAAATACAGTAGTTTTCACCACGGCCGAATTGCAGCGCTTACGCTATGTGGGGCTTCAGCCTTAGGGTGAGTTCACACTGAGTATACGCCAGCTTATTCTGAACGTAAAACACGTTCAGAATCAGCGGCGTATAAAGCAGTTCCCATTCATTTCTATGGGAGCCGGCATACGAGCGCTCCTCATAGAAATGAATGGGAAGTGCTCGCGTGTACGACTCGGCATGAGCAGAGCTAGCCGTACACGCGGGCACTTTCCATTCACTTCAATGGGAGTGCTCGTAGTGAAAAAAGCAGCCCATTCATTTCTATGGGGAGCGCTCGTATGCCGGCTCCCATAGAAATGAATGGGAACTGCTTTATACGCCGCTGATTCTGAACGTGTTTTAGGTTCAGAATAAGCTGGTGTATACTCAGTGTGAACTCACCCTTAATGTGCAGGTTCAGGTTCTGGTCCAGGACTGGAACCAAAAATAGAAGAAATCTCAACATTCACTTTACAATTTTACTCATGGTTTGGCTAACATCTGCTTAAAAAAATGTAGCATAGCTTCAGCATGTGAACAAGGGCTAACAATAGACATGAGATTATTATATTATAGACAGTATATAATAATCATCATGTCTTTTATACTGTTGGTTCATCTGGTTGAAATAAATTTAGAACTAGAATTTTGCCTCAGTTGCAAGTAATAATATCCAGGCATTCTGTGACATGGATAAATCTCTGCAAACATTCATATTGGGGATAAATCTTCTTATGTATGTCCAGTATGTCTCCAGAGGGTAAGTTGGACTGATTCTTGTATAAAGATGAGGTACACTTTAAGACTCCGATAATCATAAGCAGAAACCCCTATAAGCCTCCTTGTGCCTGCCTGTTCACTTTCTCCTTTGACATTCTTTTCTATATCTGTCACACTGTAGATAAAGCTAATCCAGCTGCTTTCTATAACAGTACTGCTACAAAAATGGTTTTTACAAAGGCCCTACAGTATACTTTATAGCTATTAACACATTCCTGACCAGACAATTGCAAAAAAAAAAAAAAAAGCTTTAAATCGTGCAAATGAAATATACAATATGACAGCGTTACCTTCTGGGTCCAGAAGCTTTTCGATTCCCAAGTGGTTTTTGGCAGTGGTGAAAGCATGCTCAAGCCTTTCAAGCGGAGAGAGTTTGGTAACGTTTTCCCAGTTAAACAGGTTTGGTCTGAAAAAGAAATATATTCAGTTCTTATGACAGAAATCAATGAATATTCTTACGAGAAGACAACACAATGGGAGATGTGCATCTCTGATAAGCAAGGATGAATAGTACATAAAAAGTGCATGACAAGTAGTCAGATCAATGCAAGTTCCAAAGCAACTCTATAACAAATAATTCATAAGTGAGGAGGGGGGGGGGGGTAATTAGAATTAGCGCAAACCCAGAAACACTATATTCCGAGATGTTTCGTGCCAACTAAACAGGATCCACTTACTTAGAATATCAATAATTGTGCTAACACTGTCTGCTTATGGGCAGAGAGGATGTGCGGCCCTTATTTACAGGGCACCCTCTGCACCCCCATTGAACATGGCCCAGGTCCATTTCAAATAAAATAACCAGGGCTGTGGAGTCAGTCAACTCCAACAACTCTATTTTCACACAGTCCGACTCAGACTCTGACAACCACTCTGACACCTTCATAAATAGGTTTCAGCCATGGTCAGATAGAATAAATATCCTCTAAGGGAGCATTCACACTACCATCGGTGTCCAACAGCTAGTGTCCACTGCTAATGTCCGTTCAAAATCTTGTGCGGACATTAGCAGCGGACACTAGCTGTGTCCGTGACATTTTGCATTGATTTAAATGCCGATCGGGTGCGTTCTTTTACAGTCCGTGCCTGTCCTTAACTGTCCGTAGGAAAAACCTACATGTCGGGTTTTGCTGTCCGCTTGTAAAGTCGGACATCTTTGGGAACGGACAGTTAAGGAAAGGCACGGACTGTAAAAGAACGCACCCGATGTCCATTTAAATCAATGCAAAATGTCACGGACACAGCTAGTGTCCACTGCAAGATTTTGAACAGACATTAGCAGCGGACACTATCTGTCAGACATCGACAGTAGTGTGAACGCCCCCTAATTCCTTTAAAAAAAATAGTGATTGTATTTCTAGTAAATATGCTGCAGACCATACTATACTATCTAGTACTATCTAATTAATTATACTATATCAATAATTATATTACATCATTTAAAATCAATAATCATTTTATGCTATTTTTTGAAGCTATAACTTTTTTTTTATCTTTAACATGGGCCATGACTCCGACTTAACAGTCCTGAAAATGACAACTTTATTTTTAAATATATATGAAGACAAGTGTAAATTGTAATATTTTAGTCATTCCAGAGATAAAATCTGAGTACTCCAGTGATCCGTGTACAGCTGCAGACCATAGAAGTGTACAGAGAGTGGAATGGTAGAACAAGGAGGGAGCACTGGCAGAAAGAGAGGCAGAGACATACAGTATATAGACACTGCTGCTGCTTCTAGTAAGTACTTTACTACCTTCTCAGTCTTGGATTCACAGCTTGAGCTGTAATGACAGTTGCACTGGTGAATAAGGTTTGTTTGTGTGCTTTATTTTAAAACATTTCATATACTTATTTTACTTCAAATTCTTGGACAACCCTATGGAGGGCTCACTTAAATAGATGGAAAAAACAACAATCTTCCATTTCTTATATAAAATAATATTCTTAGGCTTTAAACCAGCTACAGATTCAATACAAACTTTTTGATTCAATTTATATCAGCAAATGTCCCTTGTCACAAAGTAAAGTAAAGTAAAGTAATGGATTTAAAACTAAAACTTCCAAAGAAGTGTCACCTACTTGTGCCTATGCAGCAGAGCGTTGAACGCCAGGCCATCTGTCCAACTGGTGGTGAAATTTAACACGTTGACTTCTTGATTATACGGCCTTGTCGACTGTCTGATCCAGCTCAAGAGAATCTTCTCGCTGTTTGTCTGCTGCAGGTCTGACATAATGGCCTTCATAACATCTTTCACCTGGCAATTGAACAGTAAGTGCAGTTAATAATAAATTTACCGGGACACCCATCAAGAGATTATTTCTTCCTTCGTTGGAAATCAGAAGAACTAATGGCCAAGCCTAGAATACATGAAGGAACTAGGGTCTCCTTAGGAGTTTAGCCTATTCTAAGGTCTAACATATTCAGCATGTCAGCAAGCAGATTTAAGAGGATTGCACCATTTATTTCTATTATTTTGTGCTTAGCAAAAATCTAAAATTGGAGCCCACTATAAAATTTAGCTTGTCTGAAGGAAGAAATAATGAGATACTGTACGTCAATGTTCTCCCACAGATTTTTTGGTGTGTAAAGTCTGGACTGTCGCAGTCTAGAACTGAATGGTTGAACTTTTGCCCTGAACAGCTGAAAGTTTCTATTTAGACGTGAGGTTTTCTATCTTCCATAAGATAGGGTTAGTGACCAGGGATTCAGTAAAGTTTGGATAGCTAAAAGACAACAAATGGTTCAATAAATAGAAAAAGGAAAAAACACGTTTATAAGTAAAAACTATTACCCTATTAGTCACGTGGAGACTTTTCTCTCCGCATATTCCGTGCGGATACCACGCAGAAAACACGCCTTAATGTTACCCTCAATAATTTGTCCTTAACAATATTCTACTATAAGATGTAATAACACGATAACAGTGTATTCAATGCACACAGAAGAAAACAGCCATCCAATAATGAAATAATTCTGACACAGAACATCTGTATGAGATTTGTATGTTCTTTCTGTGTTTGTGTGGGTTTTCTCCAGGTACCTTGACTTCCTCCCACACTCCAAAAACATAGAGATAGTTCAATAAGTCCTGGTATAAAATTGGTTTTGATTTATTACAATCTCCATAGAGCGCGGCAGAATAACTTTACTCAATATAAACAAGACGAAGTAAATGAAAAAAAATCCCAAGACTCAGCGTTTTACCTGCCAATGAAGAATGATGCTCCATATTAAACCAAGGGTGAGCTTGTGGTTTCCATCAACAATATCTGTACCTCCAATGTTCACTAACTCCACCTGAAGAAACACGCAGGAAAGGTTAGTTAAGGTTATAACAAGTGTAGCATTACACTTTCCTAATGTCCTAACTATATATTACTATATAAGGCCAGAGCCATACGTGGTATAGTTGCAATTGATTATCCAGCAACAGAATCACCGGGGCTACCCCACTGAGATATACAGTAGGTGTAATGGATGGGATTTAAACAAATCCCGACCATACACTGCTCACAAAAAACCTGCAGTAGGTCAATTTTTTTTGCTGCCGGTTTGATGCAATTTTCAATCTTTGCAGTGCAAAATTATGGGAAAAAGGGCAACACGGTGGCTCAGTGGCTAGCACTGCAGCACTGGAGTCCTGGGTTCGAATCCTGCCAAGGGCAACATCTGCAAGGAGTTTGTATGTTCTCCCCATGTTTGTGTAGATTTTCTCCCATACTCCAAAGACATACTGATAGGGAAAAATGTACATTGTCTGCCCTATATGGTGCTCACAATCTACATAAAAAAAAGAAACTATGGGAAAAATGACAGGGTTTCTGCTAGTATAATAGACATGCTGCGATTTTTAAAAACACAAGACTTTTTGAAACTGCAGCTTTTCAGCAGCAGCGGCAAAAACGCTACTTTTACGCAACATGGGGCTTTAGTCTTACAATACAAAAATTAAAAGCTGTGCAGTCTGGTATTGTAATTTATGTCCATTCAAGTGAATGGGGCTGGGCTGCAATACCACACACAGACCATGGGAACACAGCCCAGACAACTCCTTTAATTGTTTTTCCGGATCTGTAATACATTACTATTTAAAATTAAGCAAAACAACAAAAGAAACGAAAAAAAATAAAACTCCCGGAAATATCTGTAATAAAAACAAGCAAATGTGTCTGAACCTCTAAAAGTACATAAAACATTAAAGAAAAACTTACATTGTTTTGATGTAAAATTTGCAGCACTCTGTTGACATTATTTAGAGCATGAACTCTTGTCGATCCCCGTTCCTTTGGCTAGAATCAGAGAAGGAAAGAAAATTCAGTCGGCCACATATTTTTCAGTATAGTTTATACAAACAGTCCAGTCATATTAATGGGACCACCGCCTACTTTTGACGTCAACGTTGTATGTTGTATGTAACTCTGTGTTTTCTATAACCAATGTTAGAAGGCACGTGTCATCAGCCATCTGGGTGCGCTCATCATTGTGGAAGGCACGATGGATCAACACAAGTATGCATCTATCCTTGCAGACCATGTTCACCCCTACTTGCGAATTGTTTTTCTTCAGGATGATGGCATCTAGCAGCAGGACAATGCGACGTGTCATAAAGCTCGCAGTGTACGTGCGTAGTTCGAACAACACTAGGATGAGTTTACCGTACTCCCTTGACCAGCAAATTCCCCGGACTTGAACCCAATTGAGAATCTGTGGGACTACCTCAATCGGGTTGTTCGCGCCATGGACGCTCAACCACGTAACCTAGCGCAGCTGGCCACGGCACTGGAGTCGGCATGGCTCAACATCCCAGTGAACATCATTACAACATCCCCTCTCTTCCTGCACGTCTCGCAGCGGTCCGCTCTGCCAAAGGTGGTGATAGGTGGTTACATTAATGTAACTGGACTGTGTAATACAACATGTAAACAGGTAATCATCGGCAGACCGTCTTCTATACAGTAAGCACATTTATACAGTACCGTGAATGCGCTATAAAGTATTTTCTATCCCCCACATGACCCCTTTAACAGGAGTGAGCCTGGCTTTACCTTCAGTGCAGTTTTTGTAGCATGCTGCTTACCGTGAGACAGAATCAGTGCAGAAAATTCCATTGAAATCAATGGGAGGCTGAAAATCCGCTGTTTTAGGAGGCATTCATTCATCTGGCCTCATGTAATACCACAAGATTAGCCAACGGCAATGTTATTTGCTGGGGGTCTCAGAAGCCAGCGATATGTCTCTTACATTAGAAGGGATGTCTGTGATGAGACAATCTCTTTAAAGGTAACCTAAACCTACAACCTATTTTATGTCTATTACTAAGTCATTAAATGTTCATGTTTATGAGAGCTGCCCTGGAGCGGCCATTCGCCCTGGAGCTACCACTTCTTTAAATGTAGCCTCTTCACGTTCCCTCCAGTTTCGGAAGATAAAAGGAAACTGTAAATCTTTGGCATTTATGATCTCATATACTCCAGCATTTTATAAGAGCAGAAATACCGCCAATGAAAATATCAGTGTGTGCTTAAGAAAGGCAAACACACATATGCTAATGTACAGGAATTGCTAATATTTCTCTTTGATGACCGAGACTTCAGCCACTTTCATGTGAATCTTATCTGCTACCTCTCTGGGATAAAGTAATCCACATTCTGATAGTGTTGCTGCATCTGTATAACTATTAGAATGAGGAGACATGTTCTTACAGGAATATTCTGTGCTGGCAATACTGTACTTTGTATTGTATTTTATCTAACATTTATGATGCCTTTCCCGTTGATGGAATACAAGATTCCCTGGAGACATAATAAGTGATCGAGTCTCATATGGGAATAGCTAAGGAATTACATCATGTTCACTATGAAAGACATGGAGACTGTATCTCCAGCTCATTTGCATTGCACAGTGTTAAAATACCTGTAAGTATGGGTTATATGACATCCACAAGCTGTATAGCTAACCTTTACCATCCTCCATACACAGTAAGATGCATGCTTGGATTGGGTGAAAGCTATCTTTCAAGAAGGAAAGCCAGAGGAACTGTTCCCTGGCCATAACAACTGGTTATTAAGGGTTAGTGAAGCCAGACTAGGCCAACTTCCATGTAAAAACGTTTATGGTGATCACAGTGAAGACAGGGGACTAGGGTTGAGCCGATCTTGAATTTTCAGGATCGATTTTAAAATCAGATTTCCGATCATTTTTCATTCGAACCCGAATCTCGATCCCAATTCCGATCCCAATGCAAGTCAATGGGATTTTTTTATTAATCGGAGATCGGATTTTAAAAGCAATCCTATTCACTATACAGCATGGAATCTAACAATTGAACACTTTAAACTGAGATCTTGCCACTGTGGTGAGGGATTTGTGAGAGAGCTCTATGTAACTCTGTGTTCTCTATTACCATCCCATCTAATGCTGTGGTAGATGCAGCCACATGGTACAAATGTGCTACAAAAAGATAATATAATAAATGCCATACACAACACAACTACAAAGACACATGACTAAGGAGAACATTGCAAACTTTTTAAGATGGGTTCTACTAATTTTTGTGCTGACCAAAGAAGCTCCAGTGAGTCCTTCAAGCAAATCCAGAAGTTTTCTTCCATCTTTGAGGTCTACGAACAAGTCCTTGATTGGTACTTTTCCACTCTATATGGGATGAGAGAAAGAAATAATTCAATAGTTAATAATATTCTTGAAGCTTACAGTACACATTTTGGATCAGGTGAGATCCTTATCCATAGATTCTACAGATATCACATGATTGGAAACACGTACGATGATGTGTTTGGAGTGCACATCCTGTTTTGACTTTTAATTATTATTACTATTATTAATTATTAAAGATTATGTTTTTACGTGGTGGAGAAGCTGTGGCAACTTTTAGTCTCTATCCTCAGATCAGTGGTGGTCTCAGTCTCACCACCTCCACTGATCAGATGTTGAAGGTGTCACAATGCTTGGCTAAGGTCTGTTTCCCCTTCATTATTTGCCAGGAACAGCACTGCACTATTAGTAGCAACTATGTCTGTCCCATTCACTAAGGGCCCATTCACACAGAGGAATTTGGTGTGGAATTTCAGGGCTGAAAAAAAAATCTCCCATTTTCTGCTAGCAGAAAAAGGAACCCATAGAAGTCAATCGGACGCTTTTTTTTCCAGCCCTGAAATTCCACAACAAATTCCTCACCATTTTCCTCCATGTGAATGGACCCTTATACTGGACAACGTTCTATTAAATTGTAATACCGGGTACAGCCACTAGTACAGCATGGCGCTGTATCTGGCAAACAAAAAAGAGGATATTTTGTGCTTTTTAAAGGGGTATTCCCATAACTCTTGTTCTGCAGCCTGCAGGCTGTGTGCTCTCTTCACTTCCTGGATTTCTCGGCACATTGGTGGGTGGGTTTCACTTGCTCTGCTATCTGCTATGTTTGCAGTCAGTAATGAGGGATTGGTTGTAAATGCATTACCACAGTATAAACACTGTATTACATACAGATGTAACGGCCTCCTTATCTCAGCTCTTATCAGCCAAATTCAATTAAACTGGCTGATAAGTGGAAAAGCTGAAGATAGACAGCACAGTAATCCCAGAGCTCTCACCTCCCCACTCCCCTATCTGAGGAGCTCCATTGCTTGTCAGCCCCTCCCTCCCCCCTGAGAGCAGGCAGCTACCTTCACTTGGGAAATGAGCAGATAAGCCCAGTAGCCATAGAAACGCAGTGTCAACAATGAAGTGAATAAATTAAGATAGCATTTTTGATAAAGCAATGTATTTATTAAAAGTCTTAAATCCACATAAACTAGCAGTATAGATAGGATACTTTTCATGGGACAACCCCTTTAAGTCCTAGAAAACCCCTTTTAAAGATATAAATTATTCCTCTTCCGTGTCATTATAAAGCAAAAAAAAAATTATATTTAACTACAAGAACTATTCACCAAAGTCGCTTAATTTTTGCATTTTAGAAGCACTGGAGCAATAAAAGAATGGCTGTGAAGATGAGCATAGCTTTATGTGTTAAGAGATAGGGGAAATCAATCTGTCTTGAATTGAAAAACTGCTCAAGTGTTTCGGCTAGACAAAAAACTATATTCAAAAGCCCATTACATTTAGGAATGTAGTATGAGCACATTATCACTATTTGATGTTGCAGAACTTCCGGAAAAACTCCAAGAAAAAAAAAAAAAATTAAAACTTAAGATATCTGAACTGGTTAATTCATATCATCCTATCATAAAAAGGAAAAATATTCAGAAAAGCTATATAGCACATTCCTTTCCTAACCAGTTGTTTTTATTCAACATGGAAAGTGTATCATAACTATTCCACGGTTTCCATGCGCAGACAAAACTATTTCGAGACATTGAAACCACTTATAATCCCAGGCTCGGAAAGTTTAGACTGCAGTACCCAGGAACTAGAAATAAAATCAAGTGGTCTTAAGTTATACTTTTATTAAGCCCAAGTCAATGGTTGGGAGCCTTTTATATTCAACTTAAAAGTTATTTAAGAAAAAATACAATGTATCTACTTATAGTTGCACAACATGTCATAAAGAGAAACTCATAGACATACGACATATCTCCTGGAAGAAATTTAACTTAGGGGCTGGGCTCACATCTGCATTGGTGTTTCCAAACTAATAAACCATCCGTCGAAAAGAGCATAAAAACTGATAAGACCGGGTCATTAAAACCATCCGCAGTTGTGTGTTTGGAGCATTTCCGACACGTATCCACTGTTTTGGAAGGAGACAAGAATTTTTTGCAGAAAATTGAGTTCTATGGAAGGTGGACAAAAACGGATTCCCAACAGATAGGAATCTGTTTGTGCCCGTTTTACAATACACTTCTCCCTCTTCATTCTTCTGTGCTCATGCGGATCTAACAAAAACAGGCACTAAGGCCTCATTCGCATCTGCGTTCGCATTCAGTCCAGGGGAGTCCGCATGAGGACCTCCCAAACGGAATACAGAATGCAAACACAAGCGGTGTGCCAGTGAAAGCACACTGACCCCATAGACTATAATGGGGTCCGTGTGCTTGCCGCAAGATCTCCGTAGGGATCATGGGACAGGAAAGTAGTTCACAATCTACAGTTGTGTTCGGTATTCTGTTCAGGGGATCCCCATGAGGACTCACCCGGACAGAATACGAACGCTCATGTGAACGAAGGGTAACAAACACTTTTTTAATGGCTACCCACTGACGTATCCATCAAAAAAGACTGTGGCATGCGATTATGGAATATGTGACTATGGAATGCGATGTGCAACCGTCTATATGACAAATCCATTGGGTTTTTTTAGGGTCCATTCACACGGAGTAACGTGCCACGTGATGTGGCACGTATATGGCGTGTGAGACTATGCGCACCGTAAAAGCTCCCATTGATTTCAATGGGAGCCTGGATCGTATACGCGGCGTTATTTTGCGACTGTGATTTTGCAGACGCAAACTAACACCGCGTATACGATCCAGGCTCCCACAGAAATCAATGGGAGCTTTTACAGCGCGCATAGTCTCACATGCCGTATACGTGCCACATCACGCGGCACGTTACTCCGTGTGAATGGACCCTTAAACTGATTTGCGACAGGCAGATAGCAGGCGCATATGTGTCAATCTATAAACATCTCATCCAATAGACTTCATCTCCTCTACCTCTCCTGTGAAATGTGTTGTGATGAGTACGGATTCTTATCCATAACGCATCCACTTGGCTAGAACGGATTTTAAATGAGGATTTAAATACAGCTGTAAAGAAGGGTCTTACACAAGTCGACTGAGGCCTGGACTATCTTTTTCATGATTATTTTGACTTGCTGGAGCTACTAGGCACTGACGGGATTGAACGACTTAGGAGTGAGCTGAGCTGAAGTTTCATTCTCCCTGTAAAATGGGTCTAAAAAAGAATTCAAGTTGTAAATATAGGTGGAAGTGAAAATCTGGCAATGGATATTGATTCTGTAATTCTTATCCTTTTCCCTTCCAATACAAAATGCACTGAAAGCTCTATTAATAGCTGCAACATTTATGTGAAAAAGCAGAAGAGGTACAGCTCGCAGAGGGTACAGGATCTGCAAAAGTTAACTATTTATATCAGGTGACACTTTATGTAATAGATATCGGAAGCTCCTTCCATTCCTTCAGTTATTTCTTTATTATCTCTATAAATTTAGTACAGTTTAGATCATAAATTCGCTTTATACTTCAAGCCAGCCCTTTCATACAAATTCATATTTTTTTGCTTTTGTCAATTACAGTGATACCTTGTCAGAATGTACATTGTCATCAGAGAAAAAGAAAAATACCGTCACATGGTTGAGGATCGGCATAATGGACATTCTAGTGAAGCTTTGTTCTCAATTAATACCTTGTCCAAGCACGCCCAGAGGTTACCCAATAAACAAGCAAATGCTCATGTAAACAGCACATGTCCTGCAGACAAATGCAAACTGCATGGAGATGAGCAATCTTAACCACTGTCCCTATGCGATCATCGCTGCATGTAAAAGAGTGCCCACTGCCGATCGACTTGTTATATATAGTCAACATGTAAAAAGACCCTTATGTCTACAGCAAAACTGTAAAGCATGTAGGAAATTCAGTCACAATAGAAAAATACACAAAATACACAGATATGTGGTTGTCGCCCAATGCATTTCCACATTGTTATTATGCAACAACCTGGACGCACAATGCATCATAGATTATTATCTATAGGGAACTATCTTGCAAAAGGTGGCGCTAGAGAAAACTCTCCATTTTCACCAAGGAGTTTTTTGGGGTTTTTTGCATATTCTTTTTTGTGATATTTTATTAACAAAAACATCAATGACAAGAAATATCAAAATGTAATGATTAGATGGGAAAATTCACAATGGAACAAACTATAGTATGCAGAGTAGTATCCAATACTGCAACAGAATGCCTAAACTGGCTACAGGCATTCACTACCTGTCAAGAACAGCAACATGTGGGTTACTTCCATAGGACACATAGGGGATAAATGTCAGTTACTTTGGCCACTGCTCATTTTTGAGGAAACAATAAATTGGAAATGGTAAAAACTTAACCTAACCAAAATGAGTTTCCTTCTGGTTGGCAGTATTGGGGCACTGATAGGCCATTGGAATGTTGGTGAACCCAGACTAGGCAGTGAATAAAGCTATTACTAGTAGAGATGAGCGAACAATAAAATGTTCGAGATTCAATATTCGTTTCGAGTAGCCCCTCAATGTTCGACTACTCAAATCGAATATGGAACCCTATTATACACTATGGGGGGAAAATGCTCGTTTCAGGGGTAGGCAATATTCGATCAAACTATACTTACCAAGTCCACGAGTGAGGGTCGGGCTGGATCTTCCGAGAAGTCTTCTCCGTGCAGCGTCCCCGCGGTGTCTTCCGGCTCTTCATTCACTCTGCCAGGCATCGGGCCTGGGCAGAGCTGGCTGCGCATGCCCGCACTACAAGCGGACATGCGCAGTCGGCTCTGCCCAGGCCCGATGCCTGGCAGAGTGAATGAAGAGTCGGAAGATGCCGCAGGGAAGCTGCACGGAGAAGACTTCTAAAGGTAGGAGAAGAACCAGCGTTGATTGGCCGACTGTATAGCATTCAGCCAATCAATGCTGGTTCTGCATTGAACTTTTCCATTCGAATAGCGAGTGGTACTCGATGGAGTACGAGTATTTCGAATACCGTAGTATTCTATCGAATACCTACTCGATCGAATACTACTCGCTCATCTCTAATTACTAGTAACACAATGCATCGCCTACACTCGTCCTAGTTCATCTGTCCTCAGCTCACCAATTACAGTTGCCGAGGAATAATTCCATTATAGCTAATAATGCTGAAAAGTACAGTATTCCCTCTGTTTCCCTTAACGCACAACCTATAATCAGACTACATTAGACGGAACGTTCAGGTGGTTAGCGTTACATTTGTCTGCACATAAGCATCATCCTGCAGTTTAGGTTTAGTGTCTGTTTATGCCGTGCCTTGTTATATAGAAATTTCTATTCTCAGAACAAGATTAATAGAACTATATAGGACTAAGGTAATTCAGGGACAAACCACATTCAAGCTACTAATTTATGAAGCCTTCAAGTCCTGCTTAGTAATTTCCTTTGGCTAGCCTCATAAGTGAACTGTGGAACCACCATTATGGGTGCTGGAAGAAGAGCCATGGCTGACTATTCCTGGATTACACTTTCATTGGAAAGTAGCATGAAACACATAAAAGAAATAACAGAAATAACATAGATTTTTTTATGTTCCTGCTGTGTATTTGAAAAATGCTCCATATGTAAAGAAGCTTTTTAGTCTTAAATTGGGTTTTCGCATTTCTGCAAATATGAAATAAAGTAACATTTTAATTCTTCACATTTAACTCACTGTTTCTGTTCAGGTCCCCTACCAAATCTTTAGCTTAACAGTATGGCATCCATAGGGGCGGCGTGTCACATAAACAGACCGGCCAAGCACAATTCACTATGTTGATATTAGTATGGTAAAATCTGTAAAGCAGCAGCTCGGAATTGGTGGACCTATTTCTGTGGCACATACGGTCATGATACAAAATACAAGACTTCTATGGTTCTACATATTAGAACATAATATAAAATAATCTGGTCTTTAAAACTAGGTAAAGTACAAACAGATGAACAACAGGGTGTTATTATTTATTTCACAAAAACTAGGCCAAAATCCAGAGGCAGAAAGTGAAAATTGAAGTAAACCCTCTTACTGCTTTCATAGGAATAAAGAGGGCAAGTAACAGTTCGGGACTGCTAAACAAATGTCCTTAATTAATGGATCATTACCAAGTGTGATCACCTATATATAAGATAAAGTGTGGCAATTTACTGGTCTAGAGCATTCAGTTGTGTGCAAACAGAATGCAAAGGAGGATAGAAATCAGCAATGATCTAAGGCCCGGTTCACATCTGCCTTTGGGCTTTCATTGGAGAAGCCTGCTTGGGGACCCCCTCAACGGAAACCTATACACCGGGAAAAGCAGTTACCTGGGAAAACACTCGGACCCCATAGACTAATGGGATCCGTGTTGTTTCCGTTCAGTTTTCGCAAGAAACATGCAAAGAGAAAAGTGCTGCTTGTGACTTTCATGTGGAAGATGAGCGGAAACCACTTGGACCCCATTATAATCTATGGGGTCTGTGTGTTTTCCCAGGTAACCATTTTTCTATGCGTATAGGTTTCTGTTCGGGGTCCCCAAGCAGACTCCCCGAACGCAGATGTGAACCGGGCCTCAGAGAAGCCATTGTTGCTGCTCATCAAAAAAATTAAAATTGAAGTTCATGAGTCTACAAAGAGAAAGACTATTTACGAGTGAATGGTTGTCCCAGCAAATTCACCCCAAGGTTAGACAGTGCAATGCTACAGGCTTCAGTTAGCAGGTTAAAGGGATTCTATCATTAAAACGACATTCTTTCTCAATAACACGTAGGAATAGCCTTAAGAAAGGCTATTCTTCTCCTACCTTTAGATGTCTTCTCTGTGCAGCTGTTTGGTAGAAATCCCGATTTTCTTCGGTATGCAAATGAGTTCTCTTGCAGCACTGGGGGCGTTCCCAGCGCTCAAACAGCACTGGAGGTGTCCCCAATGCTGCAAAAGAAATCTCCAGCAACGCCTCTATCTTCTTGTGGAATGGCCTCCCCCGGCGTCTTCTTCCGGCACTGGCTTCGAACTTCATTCGGCTCTCCCGTCGGGCTTCGGGTAGAGCCAACTGCACATGCGCACAGCCATTTTATTGTGGTCGCTTACCACAGCTTACTGTGTAAGCGGCCACAAGAAAATGGCTGCTTACACCAGGCGGGCATGCGCAATCGGCTATGCTCGAGGACCGACAGCAAAGCCAGAAGAAGACGCAGGGAAAGGCCGTTCCAGAAGAAGATAGAGGCGGTCCTGGAGATTTCTCTCACAGCATTGGGGACGCCCCTAGTGCGGTTTGAGCGCTGGGGACCGCCCCAGTGCTGCGAGAGAACGCATTTCCATACCAAAGAAATACGGGGTTTCTACCGAACGACGGTGCAGAGAACACATCTAAAGGTTGGAGAAAAATAGCCTTTCTTAAGGCTATTCCTACATGTTAGTCAGAAAAAGAAAAAAAATTAATAATAGGATCCCTTTAAATGACAGAAAATTAAAAACAATGAATAAGTATGGCTTGTTTGAAAGAGTAATGCTTGCAAAGCATAATCTGAACAAGCCACAAGACTTCTAGAATAATGTCCATTGGACAGTGATGACCAAAATGGTGTTGTCTGGCCCTAATGCACAGCGCCAAATTTGTCAAAAACCAAACACAGCACTTCAGCACAAACACTTCATATTAATTGTCAATCATGGTAATGGAAGGGGATTATTTGGGCTTATTTTGCAACCACAGCAATGCAATGGCCCAGTCAAAGTCCTTTTTTTCTTCACATCGTTTTTCCAGTTTTAGTTAAGCAATAATAAAATAGTGGAATCTGCTGTGTTGTTCATGTGAGGTTGTTTTCGCCTAATTTATGACCTACAAGGACCAGATGTTGCCCCATACATGAAAACCATAAATTTCAAAGAAGGTATACTTTTTTTCTCATGACTACTTGCATGAATGTAAACAGATGTGGCAGAAGACCCAAAGAGCAGCTGCAAAGAATTCTAAAGGTAAGTATACTAGGTTATTTATTATTTTAGAAGTTTGGGTAATTTTATTTATTTTATTTTAGATCATAGAAACTCCTTTAGGCTGAGGCAACACAATGCGGAAAAGCTGGATTTTTTTTTTGTGCAAATTTTGCTGTATTCTTTTGAGCCACATCCAAGAGTGGAAAGGGAAATATAAAGGAAGCTCTTGTACTTCTGCCTTCTCCTAGCTTTGGCTCAATAAACTGCAGCAAAATCTGCAACAAAAATCCTGCTTAAGGTCAGGTGCACACGACCGTGTACTGCTGGCTGGCTGTGAATTAAAGGACCGGTGGCGCATGGGTTACACGCAGATGTCACCTGTGTCCTGCCTGTGCACGGGCCGAGCTTCAACGGCCCCTATCATTAAATGAATAGGAGCCATGGAAGCAAGGGCCGCAAAACGGGACCGGAAGAGGATCCGTTCTATATTTTGTGGCCTTGACTGTGGGCCCGCACACACGATGGTGAAATTCACGGTCATGTGTACGGTTCCATAGAAATGAATGGGTCAGCGTGCTATCCGTAAAATACATGGATAGCACACTGAACACGGCCACGGTCGTCTGCAATTGGCCTTAGGCGCCTAGGCTCCACGTGGTGTCCTGCAGCAAAACGGCGCAGTGGGAAAAGCCGCAGCGGCAACACATTGTGGTTCTTCCCGCAGCGCTTTGCACAGAAATTTTGCAGAGTATTTCTTGGTCGGCGTAAACTGCTGGGATTTCTTTAGATTTCATTGACATGCTACAATTTCCAAAACTGTGATGACTTTGGAAATCACCACGTGTCTGCACTGCATATTTTCCCCCAAATTGGGCATGGGATTCGCTAGAATGTTATACACTAGAGATGAGCGAGTAGTGTTCGATCGAGTAGGTGTTCGATCGAATACTATGGTATTCTAAATACTCGTACTCGATCGAACACTACTAGCTGTTCGAAGTTTAAGGTTCGATGCAGAACCAGCGTTGATTGGCAGAATGCTATACATTCTGCCAATCAACGCTGGTTCTTCTCTTACCTTTAGAAGTCTTCTCCGTGCAGTGTCCCCGCGGTGTCTTCCGGCTGGAATTCACTCTGCCTAGGCATCCGGCCTAGGCAGAGCCGACTGCGCATGCGCGGGCATGCCCTCGCATGCGCAGTCGGCTCTGTTCAGGCGTCGCGCTGGGCAGAGCCGACTGCGCATGTCCTCGCATGCGCAGTCGGCTCTGCCTTGGCCCCGATGCCTAGGCAGAGTGAATTCCAGCCGGAAGAAGACGCCGGGACGCTGTGCCGGGAGAAGACTTCAAGGAGAATTCAGCCCGACCATCACTCGTGGATTTGGTAAGTATAATTTTATCGAATTTTGCGTACCCCTGAAACGAGCATTTTCCCCCATAGACTATAATGGGGTTCAAAATCCATTCGAACAGTCGAACAGTGTGCAGCTGTTCGAATTGGATTTCGAACCTCGGACATTTTAGTGTTCGCTCATCTCTATTATACACCCCACCCCCAATGTAGTAACTATGTCTGGTCATAGTGTACAATTATAAAGTATCTGGCATGGATTATAAATTGTGGAGCGTTACGCAAAGAAACCCTCTAGACAGAAATCGCAGTTATGGCGCCTACAGGCATCTTTTGTACCAAGAAGCAATGCTGCTATCACTGTGCAAACTACTGGCAGGAACCAGGTCTAAGAGATATTAAAATCTGACAACACATTGTAAAGATGTCTATAGATGGCCTAAACATGGCCACAGACACAGAGTACGACAATTCTCTTGGAGAGTATATTTATGTATTTTTGGAAATGAAGGGACTATAAAAGGAAATGATCAACGTATTCCCAAGGTTGGCTAAAACATTCCTAAATAATAAATTTACTGCCTGCCATGGAACAGACTTTTTGGCTTAAATGACTAGTTTCTAAATCCAAGAAGAAGCCAACAACTGGTTGATAAAATCTGCCACAACAGCCAAAATATCGACAAGTTTTTTGTCAGCAGTTGTTTGCTCCAGAAATGAAAAATGTAGCCAATGAATAAGCAAAAATTATTAATACCTGGGTAAAATGGCCAGTCTGATTGACATTTTGGTTATGTTTAGATGCTAGATGATACTTAGGATATAGTATCGCAACATGGCGCCATCACACCCTGTCTCATTAATTTGCAAACAGTTAGGTTCAAGTTTGGATTTCCATCTGGATACCCAAAAGACGGAAAACCTGTCAGTTTAAAAAAGTGGTTACACGTGGAAACCTGCAGACCCCACAGATTATAATGGGGTTTGCGGGTTTTCTGACCAGTTTTCTTGCAGGACTCCTCTCTCCGTCGATTTTAAGCAGAATCAGGGACGGAGACTCGAACGCTAGTGTGAACTTAGCGTTAGGATTTTTTCTTAATAAACATGTGACATATAAAATTAAAATAAACATAACTAAAAATTCTTACAAAATAAATTTAACAACTAACAAATGGTTTTTTTTTCTGATGACACATTCGCTTTAGATGTGCTAGAATTCCAGCTCAACTTGTGCCAAAAATCTGACACGCATTACACCACATTTATTATTAGACAAGGATCAGAGCTTGGAGGCAAAGGGGCCCTGTACATCAAAATTTGGGGTCGAAGAAGGCCAACCAATAGATGATGTCTACCAAGCTGCACCACCAATTTTATCACATAGGGTGCGCTACTGTGAAACTGGTCACTGATCCTATCCTTTTATCTGAATTATACAATAATTTGTATAAATAGTAAAATTCTTCTAGCTGTATTCCAGAACATCAGTGATCATCTTCCTCTTGTGACTCATGTCTAGCTGTAAAATAAAGCAACTTGTAACCTTCCCTCACACCCGTCATCCGAAAATGAAGCAGGACATTAACCCGTGTCCTCTGCGGAATTTCTACAAGAAACATGAAGAAATTCCTACAAACTGAGAAATATTGTCGGCAAGATCAACTCGTGTTAACTTTCATCACTCATTTCATGATTTCCTGTTTCTTTAAGGCCTTTGCACTGCATTCTAATAATCTTCTCCTTCGCTGAATCCCTGTTTCCTATTAGATATCCTTATTTTAATACTCCAGCCAGATGCAAGGATCACATTGCCATTGCTCTTATGCCTGAACCACCAAGCATAAGCATCATTTCAGTAGGGATTATCATATCCGCAT
Organism: Leptodactylus fuscus; assembly: GCF_031893055.1. Classification (NCBI taxonomy): domain Eukaryota; kingdom Metazoa; phylum Chordata; class Amphibia; order Anura; family Leptodactylidae; genus Leptodactylus; species Leptodactylus fuscus. The sequence goes on from NC_134267.1 coordinate 45,939,711, forward strand.
TCATTACAATGCTATGTATAGTGTATTTTCTGTGCATTGTAAAAGTGACTGTGGTATAAAATATAGATGAACAGCACTTCACCGCTTACAGGCTCTGTCTTCACTGCTTGTATGGATGACAGTGTACAGAGAAATCAGACACAGGACCACTTACAGGCTGTCTCCGTTCCAGCTGGCTCTAGTACTAGAATAAATACAGGATGTTTTGAAACATTTATAGGGTCCTGGCTATAGAACAAAAATGTCTCTCTGCGAGTGTTCAGAAGACGAGAAGAGAAAATGATGGGAGAGCTCTGAAGGCACTTCATCAAACCCCTGTTTTTTATAGTCTATCCACAGTAAAAATTTAAAAAAAAAAAGTTTTAAAAAAATAAATCTGTTTTTTTCTGGGATAGGGCTCCACTGTCGCACTCTGAAACTTGACTGCGATGTAGTAATCCACCCTTACCCGCCTCTTCCTCTGTTTCATATAAGTAGCGGGTGCACCTACTAGGTAAATTCTGGGGTGCAAAGACTAACCGATGATCCATTGTGAAAAGGTCTTTCTAACGTTAAGATTTTGATGATCTATCCCAAAGATTAGGACATCAATATCATCTCTCAGTATTCCCCTTATATAGCTGTTCAGTGCACACAAAGCCAACTGCTGTACTTTGGCTATCTCCGGTGTTCCCATTGAAATGTATGAGGGCGCCATCCACCACCTGACATGACTATATTCAGCCCAACTGCAGTTAGGCTGAATGCGCAATGGGGGGAACACACCCCATTTTCAGGATCTGTTTGGTCTCAGTATTTAGACCCCCACTTATCAGGCATTTATCCTCTATCCGATAGAGATAGAGGATACAAAAAGTATTTATACCCTATCCATCCGATAGAGTCTATCGGATGGATAGGGTATAAATACTTTTTGTGCAAAAACTCCTTTACTTTTTATAGTTGCTGTGTTTGGTATTGATGCTCAGTCCCAGTGATTTGAATGGGACTTAAGTATAAATAAGTGATGTGATTCATGAACGTGATGACTCAGGCTTGCAAAGCTTGTAAGAGCTTCTAACAGATGATTGGAGAGTATACAGGGTACAGGGTTGACGGCCTATACCAGAAAACTTCGACCAGGAGATATGATCTTTGCTGAAGGAATTCTGTAGCATTTAGGAACAGCAGGCAAATCATGCCCCAGTAAGAAGAATCTTTATATAAAGCCAGCCCTCTAAAATCATTGCTGGGCGGTAAGGATTGCCCCCTCTGACAGTACAGGACTATGGACTCTACTGTCAGGAGGGGTGTTCCTCACAGACTGTCAGAAACGCCCTCCTGACACTAAAGAGATATGGTAACAGCACTGATAGATATTACATAACGGGAAAGCCGCCAGTGCGCTGAATTTTAGCAGTATATAATACCGCATGTGCCCAAGGACCTCTATAAATGGACCAGGAAAAAAAATGGAGCAGGACATATAAAATTACCAATAGTGCATATGTATATACTCGAGTATAAGCCGACCCGAATATAAGCGGAGGGCCCTAATTTTACCACAAAAAAACGAGGAAAACTTATTGACTCGAGTATAAGCCTAGGGGGGAAATGCAGCAGATACTGGAAAAATGAAAATGGTCGGAGTTTTTGGGTGCAGTAGATGCTGGGTGCTGGGGAAGGGGAGGGGGTGTTTTGGTTGTCTGTCTGCCCCTTCCCTGAGCTTGAGGACTGTTTTTTTTTTCCCCCACTTGGAATTCAGCCTGGCTGACTATAAGGTATCTGCAGTGCTCCTATTAACCCCTTCCCGATGGAACAGGAGCACTGCAGATCCCCTATATTCAGTAGACCGCACACTTTCAGACACAGGGATACCTAATGTGTTTGTGTTTCACAGTCATTTTCTACTTTTATATGTATTCTAGGGAAGGAAGTGATTTAGAACTTTTATTTACTTAATTTTTTTTATAATTTTTTTTTTAAAGCTTCTTTTTTTTCACTATTTTATGGGAGATTCTATACATTACTATTGCAGCTGGTCATAAACCAGCCCCCCCCCCCCAAAAAAAAAAAAAAATATATATATATATATATATTTTTTTTTTTTTTTTTTTTTTTTTCGCTTGACTCGAGTATAAGCCGAGGGGGGCATTTTTAGCACAAAACTGTGCTGAAAAATTCGGCTTATACTTGAGTATATACGGTACATTTAAAGAGGACCTTTCACCATATCTGGGCACAGGCAGTGTTATATACTGACAGAAAGCTGACAGTGCGCTGAATTCAGCGCACTGTCGGCTTTACCGATCCGTGCCCGGTGTAAAGCGCTATCGGTCCCGGTACCGTAGCGCTTTACAGTCAGAAGGGCGTTTCTGACCATTAGCCAGAGACGTCCTTCTGCCTCGCGGCACCAATCGCGCTGTGCTGTGGAGCCGGGAGGAACGCCCCCTCCCTCTCCTGATAATGCTAGTCTACGGACAAGCTGTGTGAGCAGAGGGAGGGGGCGTTCCTCCCCGCTCCACAGCACAGTGCGATTGGCGCCGCGAGGCAGAAGGACGTCTCTGGCTAATGGTCAGAAACGCCCTTCTGACCATAGAAGAGCTACGGTACCGGGCCGTAAGCTCTTCACACCGGGCACAGATCGGGAAAGCCGACAGTGCGCTGAATTCAGCGCACTGTCAGCTTTCTGGCAGTATATAGAACTGCCTGTGCCCGGATATGGTGAAAGGTCCTCTTTAAAGAGAACCTTTCACGTGGAAAATGGTGGTTAATCTGCCGACAGCATGACATAGAGCAGAGGGAATATTTTCAGTACAACTATTCATCTATCCTTTGAAATGTTGCCCTTTTAATGCTAAGTAGTCAAATAGGCGGTCCTACCAGTGACTGACAGTTATTTCTGACTGTATAGTCATTGAGAGGAAGCTGTCAATCACTGATAGGACCGCCTCCTTGACTCCGCAATGAATAAATAACAAATTACATGGAATTTTTCCAACAAACCAACACATGAATCTGCTCAGCTCCTCCTGCTCTATACACTCCCGACAGATTACTGCGTTCTTCATGCGACAGGTTCCCTTTAAGTGTGCGGTGCAGCACTGTAGCTTAATGTCCAGCACTGCCGCCTTTCTTTGGTAGGCAGATGTTATATGTCATGGGTGTTTGGGATTTCATCGAGGCAAATCATGCATGGTTTCAGTAAAAACATATATGTATTACAGCCCTAAAATGTGCCCATAACCAAGTAAAATAAATTGTTCACTTATTTACAATTAAATTAAACTGTTTGGACCAAGCCATGGAAAACGGAGCAGTGAAACATTTAAAGACGGCTCTGCTGGGTGTGGGAGCCGAATACATCATGGTTCTGGCATGCTCAGGAAATTCCTGCAACAGCACAATGATTTTCAATCAACTGTTCCACGATTCTTGTGTCTCAAATTATTTACTGGCTCCAAGTGAAAATATTAGCTCAGTCCGAGGGTAACACACCAGCCTAGCATCTGCAACATCACAATGTGCTCCTCCAGCCACCCCACAATAAAAAATGGCTAGATCATAGATAATTTGTTACACAAAACGTTTCATCACTAGAGATGGGCGAACCGCTTTGTTCCGAGTAATATTTAAAATTGATCTGTTTTTAACAAAACCGAACAAATAGATATTTGTCTCAGACTAACTAAAATGGCGACTGTGACATGGATTGTGGTAAATTATTATACTCTGGTTCTCTTCAGATGAAGGCCCAGGGGTGGTGAAAAAAATGAAAAATATTTATAAACCCCTTCCACACCCCTTTGGGCTTCCTATCAGTTTCCGGTGCTCTACTGGTGGTGTCATACAACTGGGCCACAGTGGTTCCATGGACACACCTGGGTCATGACGCAATCAAAAGCCTTAGCACTGACTCCGGGCGCATGATGTCACCAAAGAGGCCTAGGCCTAGTGTAGGAGAGCGGATACATGGGCACACTTTGGTCATGACCTAATCAAAAAACTAAGCAGTGACCCCGGGCGCATGATGACACCGAAAAGGCCAAGAGAGTGTGGGAGAGTGGTTACATGGACACACTTGGGTCAAGACGCAATCAAAATCCTTAGAATTGACTCCGGGCGCATGCTGTCACCGAGGAGGCCATGAGAGTGTGCTAGAGTGGTTACATGGATACCCTTGGATCAAGACGCAATCACAAGCTTTAGCAGTGACCCCCGACGCATGATGTCACCGAGGAAGCCAAGAGAGAGTGCCAAATGGTGGCAGGTGAGGGAAGGTGAGTATACACTCACCGGCCACTTTATTAGGTACACCTGTCCAACTGCTCGTTAACACTTAATTTCTAATCAGCCAATCACATGGCGGCAACTCAGTGCATTTAGGCATGTAGACATGGTCAAGACAATCTCCTGCAGTTCAAACCGAGCATCAGTATGGGGAAGAAAGGTGATTTGAGTGCCTTTGAACGTGGCATGGTTGTTGGTGCCAGAAGGGCTGGTCTGAGTATTTCAGAAACTGCTGATCTACTGGGATTTTCACGCACAACCATCTCTAGGGTTTACAGAGAATGGTCCGAAAAAGAAAAAACATCCAGTGAGCGGCAGTTCTGTGGGCGGAAATGCGTTGTTGATGCCAGAGGTCAGAGGAGAATGGCCAGACTGGTTTGAGCTGATAGAAAGGCAACAGTGACTCAAATAGCCACCCGTTACAACCAAGGTAGCCAGAAGAGCATCTCTGAACACACAGTATGTCGAACTTTGAGGCAGATGGGCTACAGCAGCAGAAGACCACACCGGGTGCCACTCCTTTCAGCTAAGAACAGGAAACTGAGGCTACAATTTGCACAAGCTCATCGAAATTGGACAATTGAAGATTGGAAAAACGTTGCCTGGTCTGATGAGTCTCGATTTCTGCTGCGACATTCGGATGGTAGGGTCAGAATTTGGCGTCAACAACATGAAAGCATGGATCCATCCTGCCTTGTATCAACGGTTCAGGCTGGTGGTGGTGGTGTCATGGTGTGGGGAATATTTTCTTGGCACTCTTTGGGCCCCTTGGTACCAATTGAGCATCGTTGCAACACCAAAGCCTACCTGAGTATTGTTGCTGACCATGTCCATCCCTTTATGACCACAATGTACCCAACATCTGATGGCTACTTTCAGCAGGATAATGCGCCATGTCATAAAGCTGGAATCATCTCAGACTGGTTTCTTGAACATGACAATGAGTTCACTGTACTCCAATGGCCTCCACAGTCACCAGATCTCAATCCAATAGAGCATCTTTGGGATGTGGTGGAACGGGAGATTCACATCATGGATGTGCAGCCGACAAATCTACGGCAACTGTGTGATACCATCATGTCAATATGGACCAAAATCTCTGAGGAATGCTTCCAGCACCTTGTTGAATCTATGCCACGAAGAATTGAGGCAGTTCTGAAGGCAAAAGGGGGTCCAACCCGTTACTAGCATGGTGTACCTAATAAAGTGGCCGGTGAGTGTTGTACATGTTTTTAAAAAAATTTTGAACCACCCCTGGCCCTCCACCTATATTATACTCAGTCTGAAGTGAGACAGCAGAGTATAACAATTTAATTTCTAGTTCTATCCAAACTTGTTTGACCTGAAATAAATTTAGGACTTGAGCCATCCAAACCCAAAATGAATCTTGAGGGTATGACTATCTCTTTTAACCACCTCTGGTTATTGCTCCACTCATGCTGCTGTAGCTGGAATTTTTCTATAGCCCCCACCATTCCTGAATAATAAGTGCTGTTAGATTTGGTTCCTGATCTCCTGTTCAGGCTCTGTTCTGTCAAGTGGGCGGTGTCAGGCAGGCAAGGGGTGTCATTCTTAGCTCTGACACTGTCCACCTCTCATTGGAGACTATAAAACTACAGTACACATGAATCTGCTATGCATCCCTATCTAGATAACATGCTGCTATAATGCATTCTCAATGTGACATGTTCCCTAGTCTATGGGCATGCTGGAGGTTTTTCCCACATAAACTCTGAACATACATAACAGATGTGGTGTAAATGAAGCTTAAACACAAAGTAAGCAATGAAACTAAACCTAAAACATATGAGGAATACCGAAGCTACATCATCTAATGATATGATTATATAACCGTGACCGTAGTGTTATCATATCAAACTGACAAGTTACATATTCTGATGTCTAAATGTATAAACTGAGAATCTAACCACAGACAGATCTTCAGTCACTCTGTAGGGATTGACGGATAAACTGTCTTACCTTTAAGAAGCGGGCATTTATCCATTTGGTGAAGGTTTTCTTTTGTACATCATTGTGTTCATCTGATAAAAAAAATAGAGAAACATATTAGTACAGAGCTTGGCCAGGATTTCACAGAGTTTATACATTTATATAAGCACATACAACAAATACATTATTTCCTACATTATAAGGGGGCTTTCACACTACCGTCAGTGTCCGACAGGTAGTGTCCGCTCCTAGTGTCCGTTCAAAATCTCGCACGGACATTAGGAGCGGACACTAGCTGTGTCCGTGACACTTGTCATTCATTTAAATGGCGATCGGGTGTTTTTTTTAGGCACAGAGTGCAAAAGAACGCACCCGATCGCCATTTAAATGAATGATAAGTGTCACGGACACAGCTAGTGTCCGCTCCTAATGTTCGTGCAAGATTTTGAACGGACACTAGGAGCGGATACTACCTGTCGGACACTGACGGTAGTGTGAACGCCCCCTAAGTGTGCATCTTAGTAAATGCAGAAAAGTAACTCATACACCAGGGTTATAACTGAAATGAAATATATGCACAGACCCAAAACAGATTCAAGGAAACCAATAGTCAGAGGCCTAAAGGCATTGCCCTGCAGATATGACGTGTGGTACAAGCATCACCTAAGGCAAGTGACTGGTTGTGGTGGTCATGTGCGGATATATATACATATCATCATTGCAGGACAAGTGAACAAGGCCTGTGGGGCTACTGAAGCGACGGTTCTAGTCTGGTGGGGGATTAATGGTACATTATTTTTTTGTGCATTTTCTGCTCTTAGGTAGGGTTCACACTACTGTGCGATTCTGTTCAGAAGGTGTCCATTAAAAAAAAAAAAAAAAACGGACACTTATCATAACGCACACCAACGGACAGTAACTGATCATTAGAAGTCTGTTGTCCATAGACTTCATTGTTTAAAAAAAATAACGGACACTTGCTGTCCATTTTTTCAAACGGAAAGAAAAGTCCTGCACGTAGGATTTTTTTATCCCCTTGAAAAAATGGACATAGTTATAAATGGACACAAGATAAAAATCCCCTTGAAACGAATGGAAATTTCAGACAGACCGGTGTGCGTTGCTAAAATCTTGTAATGGACAATAGCCATGGACACTACTCATCGTCACCGATGGTAGTGTGAACGACCCCTAAGAAACATTTTCCAAATCATAGAAACCCCCTTTAAATTATGAGATTCCACCAATCTAGAGAATACGGCCGCCCAGTCCCCTGTTCCCTGTAAAGAGGTGGTTACATGCGCAAAGTCCATCTCCATTACAGTGAAATAAAAACTGCAGATAGATCGGATGGGCAAATGGTTATGAAGGTTGGTGATCACCAGGACTACTATAGAAGTAAATGGAGTAGTGGGCAAAAATAATGGGGTACTTGAGAACACTTACAGACCCCCATTTTTCTGATTGTTTTGGGTCCAAGAATAATGGGCACATAATAACATATGGCATTTGAGAACACTTACAAATCCCCAGTTTTCTGATTGTTCTGGGACCCAGAATCGAAATTCACAAATTCCATTAAAAACAAACAAACCCCAAGCTAGTACAGCAGCATGCTGCAACATCTTTTCAGTTAAAATGATGGCCACAACGCAAACCTGATGGTCTCCAATCTGGTCAATGGTGCCCATCCAGTATTACAGTGTCCATCATGTTGCGACACTAGACCCGTAAAATGTTACTAACACAGATGTGAAAGTTTAGAAGAAAGGTAAAATATGCAAAAATGATACAAAGTGAAGCAATATTACTGTTGGCAATTACTTTGCTAATTCTCTAAGAAACAATTGTGTTTGACTGTCTTTAGGGTTAAAAATGCAGATACTCCACCAACACATTGCACCACATATGGAAAAGGAATTTCTGCTCAGAACAAATAACTATTTGTGTTAATTAGGCATTTGTAATCCAGAGGGCAAAATTCCCCGAATTCTTTATCAGCAGATCTGCCTACAAGTACAAAACTAAACTCTAAGCAACACATTTCCAACCATGACCTTGGTGCCACTAACAATAAAAATTTAAATATGAAGTTACAACCATCTAAACCTGTTATGCCCAATGAAAAAGACAAATCCGAAAATGAGAAAAATAAGCAGTTTACAATAATGGAAGCCAAACATTTTATAATGAAAGTCTAGGTTAGGCCTGCACAGCAACTTAAAATGGCACATCGCAATAGCATGCAGCTTCTATAAGGCTGGGGTTCCACCTTACGCCCCTTTGCATTGCATATATGGAGGTGTGACTTATTACTCCATATTAGACTTGCACTCCTCCCATCTGTCCAAGGCCGATTATAAATTAGACCACAGTATAGCTTGATCCTACCAGTGCTGGGTGTGTTCTGTAGACCTAGCCCTGAGCAACAAGTAGTAGATAGGGGGTAACAAAAAAAAAATAAAATAAAATAAAATCCCAGTATACACCCCTCAACACAATATAATTAACCCCTAAGAGAAACAGACATACAGAAGCTACAATGCAAAAACTGCAGTACTGCTATAACTTGTGTAAGCCGATGGCTGGTCAGGTAATGGAGGGGGTGTACATCTCACCCAGACTACTAAGGTGGGTGAGATGAGAAAACTCCAGAAGGAATGTTTGTTCTCAGCAGAACATTTTGGTAAATGCTCAGTATTGGGCTGGATTTTTAGGAATGACAGGTAGGATTGGTAGTGGGACCTGTCATTCCACCCCCCTCCAGTCCACACTTTGGGGATGTTCCAGCAGCGACTCAGCTGCAGAAAGTCTCCTCGTCAAGGAGGCTTAAGAAGCAACACTTTGGCAGAGCTTGGGTGGAGTGCCAAACAGAGAGGCCATATTTTTGGAGCTGTGTCCTGAATGATTCTACTGGCTTTTGGATTTCTGTTACTCTAGGTGAGATAACCTAGTCTATGTTTATTTTTTTATTTAAATGTAGATTGTGAGCCCCACATAGAGCTCACAATGTACATTTTTCCCTATCAGTATGTCTTTTTTTTTGGAATATGGGATGGAAATCCATGCAAACACGGGGAGAATATACAAACTCCTTGCAGATGCTTTTATGCCCTTGGCGGGATTTGAACACCAGGACTCCAGCGCTGCAAGGCTGCGGTGCTAACCACTGAGCCACCGTGTGGCCCCTTTATAACCTAGTCTATGTTTAGTTAGAGCCTAGCCGGGAAGGTATTTATTTTTGTATTGTTTCTTTTTGTTGCTGCACTGCCTTTTTGAGTGAAAATAAACTGTACCTTTGTTTTTGGACTAAAGAATCTGGACTTTTGTGTCTATGCCACCCTACCTAGCAACCCCAGACCCTGACACTTGTTATACAATGGACAATTAAAATTAAGGGTGTTAGATTTTGGTAAGAACAAGTTGATCCAGGATTTTATACTGACTGCCACACTGGAGTCGGAATGGAATTTTTTTCAGAATAAGCCCCATGGAATCTTTTTGCCTTCCTCTGGATCTGTAGGGTTATAGGTTAGACTTGATGGACTTGTTTCTTTATCCAACCTCACCATGTAATCATCATGTAATGATGAGTTGGAAAATGATGAGTTGGAAAATCTTTCTGGCGTGTATATGTCAACTATGCGCTACAGATGTAGTGTCAATTTAGACTAACCCAGTGAAATCCATTGGAGGTGATAATGTAAATGACCAAGTCTCACTGTATTGACCCAGGTGAAAACCTGAATATTTACATGGAATACCTATGGGAAGAGACTTGCAAAATACAAATATCCAATATATTTTCACAATCTTCTCATTTCCATAATAGAACGGTACTCACTTTACAGACATATTGAACGCACTCCACAGTACACAGCTGTATTTAGAAGTTGTCCGACGCCTGAGTTATTATTCTGTTTATATTGTAGCTGAGAAGGAAATAGACTGAACCCAATTGTATAATGAAAACCAATAAATAGGCTTAAACTATGAGAAAAAAAAAGATCCTGGATCCACTTCTGTCAGTAGTCAATAAGTCTAGACGGAAAAATGACGCAAATTCAAAGCAACAGTAATAATAATAATAATAATAATAATAATAATAATAATGGTTTTAATAAAAGGAAAACTGTGCAGTTGCTGTTGTGGTTTTGTGTTTAGGATGTGTCAGATACGTTTATTTAGAGTTCTTGTGTTTATGAGCACTATTAACCAAATGGATTGGTTCTAAATACTACTTAGAATACAAATCACTATAAGCTTAGGATAATACTTAGATGTACAGACAATAGATTCTATGTAAAAATAAGGAGCAGAAGTCACCTTCACAATGGGACAGGATTACAATGAAAGGTAACACCTTTTTCATATTAAAAACAGGTTCACACCATTGATAATAATTGATAGGCACAGCTCAGTTCCTCCACTCTCTTCTTGTCCCTGTATAGGGGGGTATCGTCACTCCTTGGGGAGAGACCACCATATAGGTGTGTGGAGACTTATTAAGCCTTTAGCACTCCACTTTGAAAAGGACTATGGGAAGAATATGCAAATCTGTCTTCCATGATGTAATTAGGAAGTCAGGTGCCTCAGTGTTGCAAACCAATAGAGGGCGCTCACTGGAATGTGCAAGCCTGTCTTCCCTGATGTAATTAGGGAAGTGAGTGCCCTCTATTGGTTTGCAACACTGAGGCACCTGACTTCCTAATTACATCATGGAAGACAGATTTGCATATTCTTCCCATTGTCCCTGTATAGTGACTATGGCAAATGACACCGAAATAAAACACTGTCCCATAGAATAACTCTGCCCAATAGAAGTCAATCAGTGCTTTCTTATGTCTAGGTATCTTCAGTGGAAAAAAAACTGTAGCAGCTCAGACTTTGCTGTATTCATAATTCTGCACAGATATTGCTTTACAATTTGCAATGTAGGAGGTACAGTCTTTATACCAGGCACTTTACAGCAATCTCAAGTAGGAGAAACTAACCCTGGATAAAAGTCCACTGAACCTGATGACTTTGTCCAGATCAGATGACAATCTAAAACCCGGTTCACATCTGTGTAGTTGTCTAAATTTGCAGTGTCCACCTAAACTCCTGCATGAATAACTTTTTCAGTCGATTCTTTTAGTTAAAACTAATGGATACTTTATAGTCAATTGTGTTCAATGGGTTCCCTATGTGTCTGGTCTGCTATATTAGCGGCCTATTTATTTTATACTCCAATGGACGAGAACAACAGACAGACCTACACAGGTGTGAAGCTAGCGTAACATGTATGGAAACGCCCAAGCATATAACTATGCTGAATTAAACTATTGTGTTACGGGAACCCAGGTAGGTTGTTAGGGGTCCACCTCAATGTAAGCTTGTCGACTTTATTCAGTAACAACTATCACAATTGTATATGCAGCTCTAAATGTATATAATATGTTGTACTCAGTGCAGGACTGGGTGTATTTGGCCCACCAGATAAAATGATTCTGGGGGTCTACCAGTAGCAAATATACCATAGCAGCCTTCAAATGTGGGTGTCTACTAGGTGCTCCAGAAGATCCTTGAGTACTTTGGTGGGCCAGTCCGACACCGGTTGTAATTCACCACCATGACAAATTCATTCCTACCATGAAGTTACAAGATTACCCAAGTCTTATGCAGATTATTTCTACACTCACCGGCCACTTTATTAGGTACACCATGCTAGTAACGGGTTGGACCCCCTTTTGCCTTCAGAACTGCCTCAATTCTTCGTGGCATAGATTCAACAAGGTGCTGGAAGCATTCCTCAGAGATTTTGGTCCATATTGACATGATGGCATCACACAGTTGCCGCAGATTTGTCGGCTGCACATCCATGATGCGAATCTCCCGTTCCACCACATCCCAAAGATGCTCTATTGGATTGAGATCTGGTGACTGTGGAGGCCATTGGAGTACAGTGAACTCATTGTCATGTTCAAGAAACCAGTCTGAGATGATTCCAGCTTTATGACATGGCGCATTATCCTGCTGAAAGTAGCCATCAGATATTGGGTACATTGTGGTCATAAAGGGATGGACATGGTCAGCAACAATACTCAGGTAGGCTTTGGCGTTGCAACGATGCTCAATTGGTACCAAGGGGCCCAAAGAGTGCCGAGAAAATATTCCCCACACCATGACACCACCACCACCAGCCTGAACCGTTGATACACGGCAGGATGGATCCATGCTTTCATGTTGTTGACGCCAAATTCTGACCCTACCATCCGAATGTCGCAGCAGAAATTGAGACTCATCAGACCAGGCAACGTTTTTCCAATCTTCAATTGTCCAATTTCGATGAAATTGTGCAAATTGTAGCCTCAGTTTCCTGTTCTTAGCTGAAAGGAGTGGCACCCGGTGTGGTCTTCTGCTGCTGTAGCCCATCTGCCTCAAAGTTCGACGTACTGTGCGTTCAGAGATGCTCTTCTGGCTACCTTGGTTGTAACGGGTGGCTATTTGAGTCACTGTTGCCTTTCTATCAGCTCGAACCAGTCTGGCCATTCTCCTCTGACCTCTGGCATCAACAACGCATTTCCGCCCACAGAACTGCCGCTCACTGGATGTTTTTTCTTTTTCGGACCATTCTCTGTAAACCCTAGAGATGGTTGTGCGTGAAAATCCCAGTAGAACAGCAGTTTCTGAAATACTCAGACCAGCCCTTCTGGCACCAACAACCATGCCACGTTCAAAGGCACTCAAATCACCTTTCTTCCCCATACTGATGCTCGGTTTGAACTGCAGGAGATTGTCTTGACCATGTCTACATGCCTAAATGCACTGAGTGGCCGCCATGTGATTGGCTGATTAGAAATTAAGTGTTAACGAGCAGTTGGACAGGTGTACCTAATAAAGTGGCCGGTGAGTGTATATAAACTATGAAACATTGCTGAAAGATAGACATACAGAAACTTCTAAATACCACAGGCGCAACGTAAGAAATATTGTGCTGAAGTAAAATTTACCTTAGGAATGAACATAAATATTCTGTGTAATAGCCGTAAAGATTGGTGGTATGTAACTAAGAAAATAGTTTAGATTGCATGAAGAAATATAGCAACTGCCTCATCTACCAATAAGTAAAGAATTCCAGGTATCTAACGTAATAAATCCTGGTGCAAACATTCTGGGACGTACAAAGGTATCAATAATATCAATATTATTTTACTATAAAACATTAAACGTATATTTTCATATTAGTTTTGATTATATTTCATATAGTTGCAAATTTGTGCAGATAAAATGTAAACTTTTATGAACTATATTTACTATGGGTTGTTGATCCAGGGATTTAATTTGTCAGTGTGCATTCACACGATGTAACGTGCAGCGTGATCTGGCACGTATACGGCGTGACAGAGTTTGCGTGCCGTAAAAACTCCCATTCATTTCAATGGGAGTTAGGATCGTATACGCCGCATTATTATGCGGCTATGATTTTGCAGCCGCAAAATAACGCGGCGTATACGATCGTAACTCCCATTGAAATGAATGGGAGCTTTTTGCGAGCGCAATCTGCTGACACGTGTATACGTGCCAGATTGTGCTCCACTTTCCTCCGTGTGACCGCACCCTCATATTTAGGGTCAGGAAAAATGTTTTTCCCTAATATGCGGTAACTGGCATCCCCTAAGGGCTTCTTCACACGGGGCAAGAGGGGGTGGATTTTGACACTGAACCCAACTCAGAATCCGCCCCCTCACAATAGAGGTCTATGTAGACCGCTAGCTTCCTTTTTTCCGTGAGCAGTATGTTCCGGCTCATGGAAAAAAGAAGCGAGCTGCCCTTTCTTCAGGCGGATTCCTCAACTGATTCAGCCCCGGCGTCCAACTCGCGGCAGCACCCTCCGGACTAGGCCCATTCATTTGGGCCTACTCCTCTTGGAAGCCGTGACAGTCGCGGCAGGAGCATTTTGGTCCTATTCTGACGTGGCTTCCCGCATCAGAATCAGGACCAAAATATGTGGTCCCGTGCCCCGTGTGAACAGGGCCTTAAGGCTGCATTCACACTTGCACTTGCATCCAGTTTGGGGATTCTGTTCCCCATTGTGATTGAAAAATGCGGAGAGAAAAGTCCTGCAAGGCCGCAAAATGCAGGGACCCAAAGATCAGAGACCCTAAAGTCATAGAAGTTTTGCCTTCCTCTGGATCAAAACCTTAGGATGACGGGGTTTTATCCTTATCCACTATGTATATTATGATCTCTTCTTGCCGTCAGATCTTTGGCTATGGTCAGTAGGACTGACGCAATGGTTATACACATTATTGCTCCATTCTATAATGCTTTGTGCTGTATTTTCAGGAGTGCTCATTCATAGTACAGACAAAAAAAAAACATTGACAAGGAATGCCTGAAAATAGAACGTAATCCAAGAGAAAGTCCTCTATCTTGGAAACCCTCCTTCTCTAGTCATAAATGAATATTTTCATTGCTTTGTCTTGCCAACTGAAGTCATGTTTGGCCAAAGTACTGAGATAAACTGCTAACAATACAAAAGCTAAGCATACACATTAGATAATGGTTCAATGCATGTTCAGCCGGAAGCTACACTCCCAACACCAACCCCAAGCACATGTAGGTTTGTCCCAAAAGTAAACTGGGACAAACTGCTGCCAGACACCTCTGCTGGTAGCTAATCTCCCCTGGGAACAAGAATTGGGCAAATTGAGATCCAACAGCAGGATGCTTCCTTGACATCTGAACAAAGTGGTGAAAATTACAGATATTACTTAAGTTTTTGTTTTAATAAACCATCTTATAATTTTAATCTAGAGAGAGAATATTCAATTAAAATTTGTTGCAGCATCTCGTTGCGCTGGGTGCAAAATTGCAACAAAATTGTCATCTTTCTCCTCAGTAGGTATAATAAATCCATTACTAGGAAGGGAAGTTGAGTCATTTCATTACACATACCCTGGTGCATGAGCAGAAGGGATGTTTATTTTCCACCAGTACATTCGATCCTTTGGCTCATGTACAGAGATTTCCCATTAGGGAAGCCAAGACTGGGCATCTATGCTTGAAAAACAAGGATTGTCCAATCAGATAAGAAGCTCTCACATTTTTATGCCTATTCCTTTCCAAGTGAGTCAATGTTTCTAAGTGCTTACAGCTTTTAAAAGGGAAAAGACAACATATGTTACAGCAGAAAAAGTAAAAGGAATCACCGCCGCGGATGGATTTTTATGTAACAGAGAACAATGGTAGGCTGTGAAGGAAAACAGTAAAGTGTACGGTGTACTAGCGGCGGACGTTCCCGTATTTTATAAATAATTGTAATGTAGAATTAAGTGATGTATTGTAACTGAATTCTGAATTTATAAGACATGTATTTTATTTTAAAAACAGTAGGACAGGAGGGGCCTTTATAAAGATAAAAATAGACCCCTTTCATGTACTGCCCGACATCCCACTCTTCTAAACACCACAACCAAAAGTCCTAGTACCTTCATAGGGATCCTTCACACAGAGTATACGCTCCGCTCATTCTTAACGTAAAACTTGTTCAGAATGAGCGCGTAAAAACCAGATCCCATTGATTTCTATGGGTGCTGGCATACGCGCGTATCACATTGAAAGCAATAGGGAAAAAAGCCTCCCATTGATTTCAATGGGGAGCGCACGTATGCCGGCACCCATAGAAATCAATGGGATCTGGTTTTTACGAGTGAACGAGTTTTACGTTCAGAAAGAGCGGAGCGTATACTCCGTGTGAAGGCTCCCTTAAGCATTTTAATGACTTAAGTAGATTTCCACTTCCTTGTTTACTTGCAATTGCATTAGGCCTCATTTCTCTAGGTGACCGCTCAGTGCATGAATGACTTCATGGTACATACATTTGATACCTATTGCATCAATGAAACCCCAGTGGAAAGCCAAACAGACCATTGAAGACATACACACGGTATGTCGCTTACCCTACCACTCTAATACTTTTCCTATATGGGATACGCCTGCGGTTTGGGCTTTGGACGTCACAGGTGGTTTTCTGTGTGGCTAGCCAGGTTTAAACCTTTACATTGCAATAGCTGAAATCCACACGTCAAAACACAGAAATAATTAACATTCTGCGCATTCAAAACCCGAAAGCACAAGAGATTTTTATGCAGTGTGAACAGGATCTGATTAAATTCCAGCTGCTACTCTTATACTGTGTTTAGAAGCAAGTTTACCACCAGAAATACTATCACAGCTAACCTGCCATAAACTCACAGCGTATTGTCTTAGCCCAAAGGGGTTAAATTCTATTGCTAAAATAGCAATAGTATAAAAATACTATAGCATCATGGACTGTAACAAATTTCCATCACGTTCACTCTATTTTGAAGTTATTTGGTCTTGTGGAAACCAGAACAACTCTCTCCCTCTTAAAGGGGTTTTTGGACTCAAATCTATTTTCCATACTCATGACCTATTCACAGACTAGGTCACCAGTATGAGATCTGTGGGGGTCCGAAAGCTGGATCTCCACAGGTAAGATGTTACAGCAGTCTCCAGGTGCCAGAAGTTGCTAGTGGATGGAGAACATTTGCCGCACATCTCCTATACATGTAATAGAAGCAAAGGCAGCCCCGTCCACTGCATAGTGGTGCTCCTGAGGAACTATAGTGGCGCTCCTATTACTTGAATAGGATCGGTCCTGGCACACTGCCTGTCCACTAGCAGCTTCCAGAGACTGCTAGACCCGTGTGGGCTCCGGTGGATAGGTCATCAGTCGATTGGAGCCAGAGGACCCCCTCAATTATGATCACTTTTTCCTAATTGGACAAAATGTGGGAATTCTGTCTTGCTGCAATGTATTGGCTACATTCCCTAGCTCACATTTTCTATGCACTCCCACCAGATTAGTTACAACTGCTGGTACAACTATTTCATATAATATACAATATAAGTCTGCACTAATGATCCCTAAAACCAGTGCCATGGAGGTCACGTGTGGCTCACAATAGTACAAGATCCACAACGATAATATTGTTAGACATTAAGGAAGAGTACTCCTTCATAGCAGCCTTCATCAGGGCCCCCAGCCAGCCAAATAACTCCTAACACAGCCAGCTAGAGTTCCCCTACAGCAATAACAATGCCCCCATAACAGTGGCAACACTATCGTTATACAAAGACTAGCTAAAGAGCATTTATAATATATAATAAGAGCTCCGCCATGACACCTCTACACCGATTCCTTAAACCTACAATAACATTAAACTTTCTGCTTTCGTACTTGTACTCCATTCTTCTCTTACACTAGTTACATATAAGAGTCCTGTCACGGAGCGAAGGTATATGTCTTCCTCCGGAAGGTCTTTTGAATCAACACGGACGCAAGAGGTCGGGAGACAACAGCAATTTATTGTAATCCACAAAGTTAGTAGCCGGCGGCGGTCACATCAACCGTAATAACAATAAGTCCACAGAAGTCACAATCCAATGATAGCTTTGGTTCCTTGGTCCTGTAACTAAATCCTGGCTCTCTACAGAGCTGTGCACAGGCCGGCTAACTCATACTAACTGCTAGCTACATCTATATACTAAACTGTTACTTCCTATATCTGGGGGTGGGAAGGGCTGAGTCACAGATCCTTCCCCCCTCACCTATGCCAAGGAGAGCAGACTCCCTGTCTCTTTTGAACAATGCACAGTCCAACATCTTCTTGGAGACACTGATCAGATTATCTCCACCCATTGTCCTCACTAGTTAGAGGTATTTGCATACAATGTGCTAACACACTAGACCCGAATCAGCCAACTACACACTGATGTTTACAACAGGTTAGAGAATACATTCCACATGAAATATACATTACACATTGCCTATTGCCGGACTCTAACCATCCCGTGACAACCCCTCCCCCTCTCAAAACATGTGCATGACACAATTGGCCTACACAGGTAAATTGGGGAATGCACATCAGTCTCTATAGCTCATATGTCCTCCTGCCGGGATAACCCATCTGCGTTCTGGTGTTGGTTCCCTCGGCGGTACTGAATGGTAAAGTTGTAGGGTTGAAGGGCTGGCATCTGTCAGAAAATCCGGTGGATCCATGTTGGCTTCTCTCTGAGCTTGGCTTCGGGTCACTGCTCCCACAAAGTGGCACTGTAGATTTCCAACATCGTTGCCTAACAGAACATCGGCCGGCAGCCCGCTCATCACACCAATTGTGCATCGTTTTGGTCCATAACCATAGTCGAGTTCCATGGTAGCTTTAGGAATACGTCTTTGAGTACCCCCTGCCAACTTGATAGAAATGCCAGGGCCCTCCTCTAGGGCCTCGGGTCGCACAACTCGGGGGTCCGCTACCGTTAGGAAAGCTCCCGAGTCCCGGAATCCAACAACTGTTCGGCCATCCAGTAGGACCTCCTGCAAGTGCTTCCTCTGAAGGTTTGCGGGATGTGTGGCGGAAGGCTGAATCCCATAGACCCCTGGAGGTGGAACAGATGGGTCATTCATGGAGTCATCTGGAAATGGGGCCAAACTTTCTGTCCTAGGGGTGGTTCCCAGGTAGTGAATAGGCCGGGATGCCACGGTGGCCCGTGCCCCCATGTTAGCAGGGCAACTAGCTTGCAAATGTCCAGGCCGCCCGCACCCAAAACATCTGCGCTCTAGCATTCTTCCAGTGGGTCGTTGTCTAGGGACAGGGTTGTTCATAGCTGGAGGCCGATGGGCTGGGGCAGGGGTAGGGGGGGAATTGTAATCCTGAGGCCGGACACGAAAGGTGGGTGGCTGGCTGAAGGGTGTCTGGCGGACTGTGGTAGTTTTCCGCTCCTCTGCAAACAACCTCTTCCACTGCGGCTTGATGGTCAGGCCCTCATCTGCAAGAGAAGCAGCTTGCTCAACTGTGGCTGGGTTCCGTTCCAGCACCCACTCACGGATCTCAGCGGGGCACTGGGAAAAGAACTGTTCCTTAAGTATGACTTGGAGGATCTTATCGACTGTGACAGCCTCCTCTCCTTCTAGCCAGCGCTTGCATGCTTGCTTCAACTTGTGGGCGAACATGTGGAAGGAGCTTCCCCCATTGTAAGACAAAGAGCGGAACTGAACTCGGTAGGACTCTGGAGTGACTGCATAATACTTCTGCACCGCTCTTTTAATGGCCTCATAGTCCCGCTGATCACTAGGGTCCATGGCTCTGAGAGCTTCCGCAGCCCCATCTCGTAGGTGCCCCACCAGATACCGGACCCAATCCTTCTCTGGGACTTCCATCAGGCGGCACTGGTGTTCGAAGTCCTGAAAATATCCATCAACATCCCCAGCCGCTTCATCAAAGGTCTTGAAGTGTTTATGGGAGACATATGGTGGTTCTCTCACTGTTGGGCTGGGGGTCGACGTTTGATTATAATTCCGCGCAGTTATCTCAGCCATTCGCATTTCATGCGCCATTCTTTCCTTTTCATACGCCATTCTCTGTTCCTCCTTCTCCGTTTCCTGAGCCCTCTGTAATGCTCTACTCCTTTGCTCTGCAGTTGCTTCTAGCCCCAGCACTGCCAATTCCTCCTCATACAAAACAACCCATCTGCTCTTTTGGGTCTGCACCTGCCGCTCCCATATCTCTACTGTCTCCTGGGGGCAGCCCTCCTCATGGTCGCTTTGCAGGGTCATCTCCTCCAGTGCCTCGATCAGTTGATCTTTCGTTCTTCCCTGGTAACTCAGGTTTAGTTCCCGGGCCCTTACTTGTAGACTTGCCATAGTCCAGTTCCTGTATTCTGAGGTTGTGGCTCCATTAATCGCTGGGCTGCTGTAGTCCATCTCGCTGTCCGCTGTTGATCCCACCGCTGCCAACCAGTTGTCACGGAGCGAAGGTATATGTCTTCCTCCGGAAGGTCTTTTGAATCAACACGGACGCAAGAGGTCGGGAGACAACAGCAATTTATTGTAATCCACAAAGTTAGTAGCCGGCGGCGGTCACATCAACCGTAATAACAATAAGTCCACAGAAGTCACAATCCAATGATAGCTTTGGTTCCTTGGTCCTGTAACTAAATCCTGGCTCTCTACAGAGCTGTGCACAGGCCGGCTAACTCATACTAACTGCTAGCTACATCTATATACTAAACTGTTACTTCCTATATCTGGGGGTGGGAAGGGCTGAGTCACAGATCCTTCCCCCCTCACCTATGCCAAGGAGAGCAGACTCCCTGTCTCTTTTGAACAATGCACAGTCCAACATCTTCTTGGAGACACTGATCAGATTATCTCCACCCATTGTCCTCACTAGTTAGAGGTATTTGCATACAATGTGCTAACACACTAGACCCGAATCAGCCAACTACACACTGATGTTTACAACAGGTTAGAGAATACATTCCACATGAAATATACATTACACATTGCCTATTGCCGGACTCTAACCATCCCGTGACAAGTCCATTCAAAGCCACTTGCAAAACTCTTACCCCTTCCTGTGCAAAGCAGCACCTGAGATGACATCCCAATAACTTTAGAGAAAAAAAACAGGCGTCTAGGACAGCAAGCCTATGTTGTCACTCCCTTAGGCACCAAATGACAATCTGATCGGTTGCCACTCTTATGTCTCTGTGTCTTTTTCTGTAGCTTTAAATTTGTAAATTTATACAAAGAATTTGTGAAACTCAACTTCTAGTGGTCACACCCTGCAATACCCCTACCGGCATAGATATGGAATAATACCCGGCTAGGTAATTCCACTAGCTTCTTTGTAAATAATAGATTCATTTCATTTTTTTCACTTTTTCAATAAACTTAGTTTTTCTATAACTTTCCCTTTTCCTTTGACGACTTCTGCATCAATGTGATTTAATTTTTTTAAGGTTTTAAAATATCATTGAGATCTGGCAAGATACAGAGAAAGCAGGGGCTGAGATGGATGCAGGCCAGAAAACTTCTTTGTTATTCGCCACCTTAAAGTAGAAGGTCATCACAAGATTAGATGGAAATTGATTGAAAGGAAATCAGATGAAGAAAATAGGAAAATGAGAAAAAGAGTGGGCAGAACTGCCGCAGATATTGGAGGTGGCATTCAGGATTAGGTTTCAGGCTTCATAGACAGAAGATATGAAAAGTACATAATTAACGTTAATATGGTATCAATGTCAGTTATTAACCTCAAGAATCTTCCTATAATGAACAGAAAATAAATGTAAATGTAATTCACTTATTGTATTCTCTAACCTGATAACTTTTAAAGGGGAATTCTCATTAAGAGAACACGGGTTGTCCGATTTCTATCTCTCCGCTCACTACTAAGGCAATATATCCACAAAGAAGCCTCTGAAGTGCCAAAGGAAGTGTCCTCGAAACTGAATCCAACAACTGATCCATCATGGGACTCTGAATTTACTATCTCCTATCCTTTACTTACACCACATACTTGTGACATTACTTTTCCATCTCCATCACTCAGCTTTAGACTCGGTAAAACACCAGGCTTGTAATACATCAGGAGTCCGTTCTCTAAACAGTAGTATTATCTCAATGTCGTATGTTGTTACATGTTGATAAACACGATGTAAGGGAACACAAAATCACTCTACTAGCTAATAGGATTTTACACATCCCTGCCTTCGTCTAACACATCTAACCAAAGTACTTAGGAAATTAGTCAGCTAGAACAAGGTACCACGGGAGAACCTCCATTCCCAGGCGGTTACGGTCAAGGAGTTATTACCATGCATCAAAAGAAAAAGGGTTCATTAGACCAGTTAAATCTAAAAGCCCAGTTCACACCAATGCTGAGCCAAGTCTGATCACTGTGGAAAGTCATGAAAGCTAATTTAACAGAAAATACTAAGTTCCTTCAACACTTGTAAGTCTATACTTTTACTGGTCACACATATTAGAAAATGTCAACTGGTCTTGCCAACAATTTAATGTTTAAGGTAGGGTTCTCACTACTACTGTCCATTATACACTCACCGGCCACTTTATTAGGTACACCATGCTAGTAACGGGTTGGACCCCCTTTTGCCTTCAGAACTGCCTCAATTCTTCGTGGCATAGATTCAACAAGGTGCTGGAAGCATTCCTCAGAGATTTTGGTCCATATTGACATGATGGCATCACACAGTTGCCGCAGATTTGTCGGCTGCACATCCATGATGCGAATCTCCCGTTCCACCACATCCCAAAGATGCTCTATTGGATTGAGATCTGGTGACTGTGGAGGCCATTGGAGTACAGTGAACTCATTGTCATGTTCAAGAAACCAGTCTGAGATGATTCCAGCTTTATGACATGGCGCATTATCCTGCTGAAAGTAGCCATCAGATATTGGGTACATTGTGGTCATAAAGGGATGGACATGGTCAGCAACAATACTCAGGTAGGCTTTGGCGTTGAAACGATGCTCAATTGGTACCAACGGGCCCAAAGAGTGCCGAGAAAATATTCCCCACACCATGACACCACCACCACCAGCCTGAACCGTTGATACACGGCAGGATGGATCCATGCTTTCATGTTGTTGACGCCAAATTCTGACCCTACCATCCGAATGTCGCAGCAGAAATTGAGACTCATCAGACCAGGCAACGTTTTTCCAATCTTCAATTGTCCAATTTCGATGAAATTGTGCAAATTGTAGCCTCAGTTTCCTGTTCTGAGCTGAAAGGAGTGGCACCCGGTGTGGTCTTCTGCTGCTGTAGCCCATCTGCCTCAAAGTTCGACGTACTGTGCGTTCAGAGATGCTCTTCTGGCTACCTTGGTTGTAACGGGTGGCTATTTGAGTCACTGTTGCCTTTCTATCAGCTCGAACCAGTCTGGCCATTCTCCTCTGACCTCTGGCATCAACAACGCATTTCCGCCCACAGAACTGCCGCTCACTGGATGTTTTTTCTTTTTCGGACCATTCTCTGTAAACCCTAGAGATGGTTGTGCGTGAAAATCCCAGTAGAACAGCAGTTTCTGAAATACTCAGACCAGCCCTTCTGGCACCAACAACCATGCCACGTTCAAAGGCACTCAAATCACCTTTCTTCCCCATACTGATGCTCGGTTTGAACTGCAGGAGATTGTCTTGACCATGTCTACATGCCTAAATGCACTGAGTGGCCGCCATGTGATTGGCTGATTAGAAATTAAGTGTTAACGAGCAGTTGGACAGGTGTACCTAATAAAGTGGCCGGTGAGTGTATGTCCGTTGCCCATAGACCTCAATGTTAAAAAAAAAAAAACGTACACTTACTGTTCGTTTTTTCAAATGGACTGAAAAGTCCTGCATGTAAGATTTTTTTGTCCGCTTGAAAAAACTAAAGGACACCAGATAAAATCCCATTGAAATGAATGCAAATTGCAAACGGACCAGCTAGTGTCCGTTGCTAAAATCTTGTACGGGCAATAGCCACGGACACTGCTGAGCGGACACCAACGATAGTGTGAATAGTGTGAATGCCCCCTAAGGAGGGGGGGGGGGGGGTGATCCAACTGTCTCCAAAATCTGTGTAAAGAAAAAAAAAAAAAGATGTTTGATTTCCAAATGGTCAGCCCTCTGATCCTCCCAGAAATAAGCATTGTCAGATAACCAGCTGTGACTTAACCATTAGCAGGCCTATTAAAGCCGACAAGTTTATGTAAACCTAATGGGGTATTCAGGTCAATACAAGTTACCCCATATCCACAAGATAGGGGGCAACTTGTTGATTGGTTGGGATTCCCACAGAATACAAGGTTTTTACTCCCCAGCTTGAATGGAGCGGGTATAACTATACCCCTTTAATAGTGTAAATCAGTACAATTATTTTATATATAGTATCACTGTCAGAAGTGACTAACCTACTGCTGTATACCTAGATCAATCCCAGGTAATTATTGATAAGAGGAGTAGACTCACTCTTATGACTATAGAGTCTGTTGTATTTTTTATAGTTCCTATTGTATAAGCCACATGGAAAAAATATTTTCTGCAATTTGGGCTGGTACCTGTTCCCATACTAATGTATACTGCCACTGGACAGTACGGTCTAATAACCATACACTATAAAACTATACAAGACAGAATGCATTATAATACAACCTCTGGTAATGGAAGGCTATATTCAGACTTCGTTCTGTAAAGGCAAACAATGGACTTCTGTATTTCTTCTGACACCTACAACCTTCTCAACTGCCTTTGTGTCATAAGACAATGGTAAATGCCAAATTGCACAATCCACATCAGATGTTGGCACTTGAAACTGAACAATGAAATACCTCAAACAACTATGTACACTTCAGTCTCGTGCTCATAAATTCGAAAACTCTTCAATCTAAAGTAGTGTTCTTATATAGGAGAACTACGTAACTTACTGATAAGCCAATTTATCTGCAGCTGCAAAAATTGGAAAAAGCTTTCAGCTGAAAAATAATCCTGTAAAAAAATAAATGAAATATATATATATATATATATATATATATATATATATATATATATTGGGTTTTAAGTTTCTTTTGCTCAGCAGTCTGCAACCGTTCACCTCTCCAGCAGTCCATACACTTAAGATAGCCGATGGCTGACAGTTGTCTCTTACCTGACATCACCAATCAAATGGACGCACGGCTCGGCCAAGCAGTGCATGTGTGGTGAACAAAGAGAGAGGAAATAGTCACTGGCAGACTCTATTGGCAGCTGCTTATCTCCCCTAGAACAAGAGGATGTGAGGCAGCTGAAAGGTAAGGCAGGAGTCCTCCATACACATAAAGCGGTCAAAATCAGGAGGTTTGGCCTACACACATTTAATGTGCATGGCCAGTTTAACTATTGCAAAACTACAACTATAAGACTGTCTTGACAGTGACAGGTGGAATATACTAAAAATACTGACCATTAAGCTCATGGTAGGACATAGCAGCAAGGGTTTTAATAATACCCTGGATGTATATCATGGGACACATTTTTGTACATACAATGGGGGACAAAAGTATTTAGTCAGCTCCAATTGTGCAAGTTCTCCCACTTAGGGTAAGTTCACACAGACGAAGTCGCGGGCAGAGGCTAGTAGCTGTTATATGTATTTTACTTATGGAACACAGTATAATGTATACTACACTCTTTACTCTGTGCACATGCACTGACTTATTGCACTGTATGACGTAACACACTCACTTTAACTGTGCCTGCTGCTGACTAATCCTGACTACTTCAGTCTAGTATTGTCTAGGGTAGAATGTGTCACAATGATTCTAACTAAACAGAAAGAAACCAGCTACCATTATTAGTTGTGCTGCAAGCGGTATACTATTTGCAGCATCTACAGTACAGTCTACATATACTATGGCCTACCACCTTGTAGTCACACCAGGCCCATACAAAATTGGAGGTTTTCCCATGCTTTCTGGTCTTCTGGCCAGGGCTCCCTTGCAGCTATTTGCATAAGAGAGTCTGACTGTTTCCAAAGGCAGGTCTACTGTTGTTGATCCTTGCTACAACTGAGCAACTTGTGTTAACTACTTTGTGGCTGAACAAATGCTATCTCAATAAACACTGGTGAGAATAATCAATTGGAAGGGATTGTGCTTCCTTTGGGCCATGTCATTGCAATTACACAAGTCATGGGGACGCAGCTGCCCTGTTCTTCATCAGGTTGACATGGGGCAAGGGACAAAGGTTGGTGTGAGCACAGCATTTGCGCTTGCTCATGTTTATAGATCCTATATGGAGATCTTCCTCAAGTACCAGAGTAAGATCCAACAAATTACTTTGTTGAAAAGGCAAAGAAAGTTTTTAGCTAGCTTACAGCACACAAGCAAATGTATTGACAATGTGTTACACAGCAAAGCTGGTTTGGACTATTGTGAAGTACACAATTCCATTACCCATTACTAGATTGCTTCAGCATATTTCTTCAATATACATCATAAAGATACTTAATGCAAATAAATTGCCATTTACAGTACTATTATCTAAAATCTTGGGACATAAGAGCCTGAATAATATTACAGCAGATACAGTAGACACAGGGTAGCGCTTGGTTTGGGGAACATCCTGCACACTGTATTTCCTCAGTTACACATTAACAGGGGCATAAACATAGCAGTAGGTATGCAGCACCCTGTGACATTTGTTATATAGCTCATCATTAGCAAACCTCATGGCCAACATTTGCAAAGCTGTCAATGACGGCAATAAAACAAGTTCTGAAAAGAGCAGAACAGGTGTTACACGAGTCTCATACTGTCCCTCGTAAAATCTCAAGTCGCACAGGCATATTCTGGAATCTGATGAATGGAAAATAACTGTAGATATCGATTTATTCTCTCAAATCAGATGCCTATATGCATATAATACATGGAAGCTGGATAACCAATGTCTATGGTTTCTGCCACTCCTAGAGTACGTCATGCATGAAATTCACAAACCTCCAAGACAATAGGTCTTCTGTATATAGAACAATGCTAAATAATTATAATATGTACATAATAAATAATTCATCCACCACTGATCAAGAATAAAGCAGCACTGTGCAGCATAGGCAGGGTGCTGCTCCTTCACCTCTGTATACAGACTTCATACTTGGTCCACTTTCCATACTGTTGTGGATCTTAAGCTTGGCATATCTCAGGCTTTATAACAGTGGAGGAGTTTGTATGCAAGATCTAGGCTCAGGCAACACAGGACTGCATTAGTGAATGTGCGGTCATATACAGAATCTATTATCTGATCTACTATTCCTTTTCTAAAGATCCTGAACCTTCCGGGGACATGTCTAATGCAGACTGGTAAAGTGACAATATGTGGACTAACCTGTGCCTTGTACACTCTGATGGGAACAACTACTATGGTTGGTGTGAAAACGTGAAAAGATGCAGAGAAAACAGATATGCCAGAAACTAGCATGAATCAATACAGATTCCATGGAAAGAATATCCATCCGACTTCTGAGTAGACATTACCTGGCTTCTTGGCTTTGGACTTAAGCTTTGTTTGGAGTGAAAAGATGGGCTGTTTCCATCTTGTCTGCATGCTGTGTCACTTCACATGGATGTTTCAATCTCATCTGTATAGCCAGCATTAGAGGAAACGGATACTAACTCCGAGAGCAGCTCTGTATGATGGGCGGGTTCTGCATTTCCTATGTTACATGATAAGCTCTGAGAAACAAAACATTTCTCTAGAGGGCCGAAAGGAAAAATAGAAGCAAAAACAAACCAATCAGGACTCGACTTGTGTGGGAACCAAAGAAACCCTCTCGCCTTTTTCATCTATGGACAAAATTCTAGAAAGATAACAAACGTCATGATAAAGTAGACAGCGATACTTGCCAATAAAAACAGTAGTTTCCTACGGTCACACATATATTATTAATATAGGAATAAGTGCTAGCTGAATGTGTCAAGCGGCGCTACCTACCGCCATCTAGAAAGAAGTTTGTTAAAGTGTAACTAAACTTTCATATACGTTTTGTCAGATTTTGTGTTATACTTTATTAATATATAATGTATCTCTTTGTTCTTTCACTTGGTTCCTTATTGCGAGGTTTCCAATACTTCTCATTGTGTAGAGTGTTTGGGCTGAGAGAAGGAGAAGGACGGGGAGGGTCACTTTAAACGGTTATATCTCAGACACTAGAAAACGTAGAAACCTGCTTTGGGGGTCATAAATGCGGAGATTCACATCTTTCATATGATACTAATTCAGTTCTACCTGTATAATTTCCAAAGATATCACTGGCTGAAAACACAATGGGGAATGGGATATTTATATGTAGCTAATATGCATATTCATATCCTTAATAATCCATACTTAAAGATGCCTGGTGTCTGCTGATGGACTCTGGCACATACACATTGCACACAATGAAGATTAGTATACCTCCCGTCATT
Organism: Leptodactylus fuscus; assembly: GCF_031893055.1. Taxonomy (NCBI): domain Eukaryota; kingdom Metazoa; phylum Chordata; class Amphibia; order Anura; family Leptodactylidae; genus Leptodactylus; species Leptodactylus fuscus. The sequence goes on from NC_134267.1 coordinate 45,967,726, forward strand.
CTATAGTTAAAGGGCTTTTACAGGATAAAAGGTAAACCCCCTCCCCAGCCTAACTTCTAATATCCCTGGACACTTTCTGATAATCCGGTGATGTTCCATTTCACTGCTTCCAAAATGGAATATCACCATTACCATCCCCATCAATATTTACCAGCCTTTCTGTGTCTGGGAACGGCTCCTTCCCGCTTCCTCTCTGCTAGTAGTGGGCAGAATAACTTAGCTTGGGGGGGGGGGGGGAGGGAGGGGAGGAGGCTAGTAGTGGGCAGTATAGCTTAGCTAGGGAGACAGGGCAAGTAGCGGGCGGGATAGCTTAGCTAGGGAGACAGGGGGTGTAACGGACTGAGAGAGGAGGGGGGCTGAGTGACAGGGAACTAGTATGGAAAGTACACAGGAAACTGCATAGCAGGAAGTTACACTATGTAAACAAATGCAGAAGATACCCAAAGCTCCCACAGACACCTAGAAATCACTCCGAACACTGCTAAAGGTATATGGGTGTACTTATTAACCCATTACTAGCAGTAAGAGACCTTTTTTTTTTTTTTTTTTTTTTTTTTTTAATTTTAAAAAAAGAGATTTTTTTTTGGCCCCTTTAAGGCTAGGTTCACACCTGCACCTGATCTCCGGTCCAGTATTCCATTCCCCACTCCCCTTTAAAAATGCAGAGAGAAAAGTTCTGCAAGCAGGACTTTTCTCTCCACATTTTTCCGCTTTTTTCGGGAGGAATCCCGGTGGGCTCCATTGTAGTATTATGGGACCTGCAGATTTTTATGGGTGACTGCTTATTTACCGTAAGTAGACCCCAAAAACGGAAACCTGAACTCACATGTGTACCTAGTGTGAGCTGGTGCAAAGAAGTGGCACAGGCAAAAATAAATGTCAAGGTGGAAAGAGCTGCATATAAAATCTAGCATTCAATATTGGGGGGGGGGAGGAAGAGCTGAATTGATCATATTGTATTTTCTAAACAAATTTCTATTATTGCCCTCTGACTGCTTGCTCCAATTACATACTGTGTCCTGCCAAGCCAGACATGCATATTAAAGGATATGACTGGGTGGTGTCAACGCCCGGCCAAAAGCTCTTCCAGCTTACAAATAATGTTCAAGGTTGGGCGACTAAAGGGTAAAATCAACTTTCTATCCCTCTCCAACCTAGGTGACTATATTATTACACTTTATTACAGTGGTCGAACATAGAAATACACAAGTCGTGTATATTACCCAAATGGCCATGTAGACTATGTCGTTTATACTAGACCCGAGGTACCGTGTATACTAGGCCCGAGGTACCGTGTATACTAGGCCCGAGGTATATCACATCATCCATAATGTGTATTTCAAGCACTTTATTTCTTAGAGTCTATATATAGAAGCTGGCAGCTGTGGAAATACAAGAAGAGCTTGAAACAAACGGTGGGAAAACACAGAGATAAACATAGATCTGTCTTAAAAAATCTGGCGAGACATGGCCAAGACGCAAAACTTAAAGATGGCTGAAATAGCTTTTCTATCATGGGATTGTGACAGCGCCACGCCACCCTGTGTCTTCATTCTATGGTTTATAAAGCACAACTGTGAGCTCAATTTGTCTGAGAAAGCTCCATTCCTATCACGGAGTCTGATAATCTGTTTCTCTGGTCACTATCTGTCTGCAGCGTTCACCCTCTGTTTGCTTCACCGTGGTGTTGACAGCAGTAATCACATTTTGCACATACCACTGGCTCTATTATTGCCCAACAGCCTCTGGCTGCTTGCCTAGGCCCCTTATTATTCCACGTGTAGCCAAAAGAGAAATGTGGATCAACAGAGCGGTTACAGCTGCAACAGAGGGTAAAACACAACTACAATCCGTACTTGCTTAGAAGTACACTATGACAGGCGTTTAAGGATATAGTAACTATTATACATACATAAAATTAAGAAAAATGGCCCCAAGAAACTTCATTTTTAAATGCAGCACTAGGTTTAGAAATAGCAGGAGAGAGTTACTAAGAATTCTGACTATTCAAACAACTCGGTCTCATATAATAGATCTTGTAATTCTGGACTAAAATGTAACGTACTTGATTTTAAAAAAATATTGCTGCTTTCTACCAAAAAAAAAAAAAGTATGTAAAGTTTTTGCCACTGGGTGTCTCCCTTCTAGTTCACTTGCTGTTCATTCCCTGTTACTAGGCAAGTCCCATTTATAGATACCAGTAAAAAACCAACACGGTTTTACAGTAAATTGAAGGAGGAGGGTCTGTTCTCTCTTCACAAAGTGAATAGGGAGGGTCTGATTTTCCTCACACCTTCCACACACATCTGCAAACATTTTACTATGTGCACTGGACAGAACATTCTGCACATATTATATCATACAATGTAAGAAAAGTCTTTTCATGTGCATGCATCTTCTTCTGGCTGCTTGTGTTATTGCAGGTGGAATGTTAGTCACCGACAGCAAGTAGTTTTCCTGACTGTACTCACAGATTTCTCTTTTCACATATCATGGATCTTTTTAGCTGCTTCATGTATATGTCCTGCATTTGCAGTCCAGTATGCCCTTGCGACATGGTTTGTACCCTCAGTGGACACTGGACATCTTCAAGTATAGAATCCCAAGGATACTGACAGCGAACAGCAGTATCATAGAAATGATTAAAGGCATGCTGGCAGTTTTGCGGTCCCAAACAGATTGGCAGGTTTGCCAGTATATTGAGGGTAATTTATTAATCCATCTATGCTAGTTTTCTATCATAGATTGGTGTAATTGTGGAGCATCTTTGGGACAAAGCCATTTCTTATGCCAAAGATGTGCAACATTATACGCCTCACTTGCTACTTTTGGGAAAAATGGGCATAGTGGGACAGAAAGCAAGGAGGGCCATAGTGGGAACATCTTGGTCTCACAAATTTCTTATAACTCAAGCCACAACACCGGCGTGAGTTATATACAGTACTAGCAGTACCCGTGACTTCGCCCTGACCCCCTGCGCGACCCACTTGTAGCGCCGTGCAGGCTTCTTCCTTTGCGTTGTGTCCACAGCGGCTCCCTTTTCCTCATCTCCCCCCTGGCGCCCGCCAACCCCCTTTTTTTCCTACCCACTCCCTCATGTGCTTGCTTCTTTCTCCTACCCCGTGTCCCTTTTCCCCCTAGCCCCGTGTCCCCTCCCCCCCAACCCCATGCCCCCTTCTCCCGTGTTACCTACCCCATGCCCCCTTTTTCCATGCCCCATGTCCCCTTCCCTGTCATACCTACCCAGTGACCCCTTTCCCCCCCCCCCCCTCCAGACCCTGTGTCACCTTTTCCCCCACCAACCTGTGCCCACGGCCTCACCAAACCCCAGGCTCTCCGTGCACCGATGTTACAGGGATGCCTATGAGGGCCCCCCTCCCGCGGCAAGCCATGTTCCCCCATTCCATGTGTGGGCACTGTGGCGGCCCTGTCCCCGTCCCCCTTGCAGGGGCCCCTGGGTTTACCTGCCAAGGCCCCCCCATTCCCGGGTCCCCCACTGGACCGGCAACCTCCTCACTCCCAACACCCCACCCCTCTCCCTTCTCAAAGTCCCCTAACTCGCCTGTCGTCACAACCCTTCTCCTGCAGCCGAATGAAACTGTAGATAGCCCTGAGCAGACATCGGCGACATCCCCGATGGACATGCAGAGTCCAGAGGCCCCAGCCGCCACGGGACAGCAGGCCGAACTGGCGTTCTAGACCACGGCACAGGCGACCCCCTGTCCTGCCGCGGCAGAGCACTTCGGTCCTGTGGTAAGCCCACACAGGCGGGGCAGCGTACGCACTTCTTGCTGCCCCAGAGTACGGGCGCTGGTTCAGGATGCTCTGGACCTCTGAAAGCCGCCATGTTCTTGTGGACGCCGGCCAGTCGATAGCTCCGCCCACATAGAGAAGCGGCACCCATCCAGGTGAGCTGCTGATGGGGCTGGGATGACGTCATCCCAGGTCCTACAGCGTCCCAGGTCCTGCAGCGAATTCAAAAGTGAAAAGCACCGGTCACGGGAGTGAATTGCGGTGGTGTACGGGAATTCCATGTAGCCTATCATTCAATCCGGGACCCAAGGTATGTATGTGCGCAATTTCAGCCAAATCCGTTCACCCGTGTAGGTGTCATTGCGTCCCCTTTCCAATTCCCCCTGACCCCTTTGCACCCACCCCCGCAACCCCCGTCTCGGCCTCCTCCCCAGCCTGGGGTTAGGAGCTAGGCCCAAGAGGGCAATAGAGAGTTTGTGGCTTGCTATGCTGAAAAGTGTGTGGGATTGCAGAGCTGGTGGTATGAGTTATGGTTTTGTGGGAGTCCTGGCAAAAACATATGTCTGCGATTGTGACAAAAAGTAGCCTATCGTTCAATCCTGCCTAGGAACTATGTTTGTTGAAAATTTGAGCAAAATCGGTTGAGCGGTTTTTGCTTGATTGAAGAACAAACATCCAAACATCTAAACATCCAAATACACAAACATCCAAACACACATACTTTTTTATAATATTAGTAGGATGAAATCTATGCCGGTACTTGTCTAATTTATTAAATTTGTATGTTTGGACAAATCCTAAAAGCGATGGCAGTAGATGAGATTGTGAGGATGAAAAGTTTGTCACATATCCAGTTCCGTAAGTATTGCGCCATTAAATTACAGAACAGTACTGTTACTATTCAGCACTCGCTGTACTATAGGAATGCGATATAATTAAGTATGGTTTAATAAATCAATTATTCATTTGTATAGGAGGAAATTAAGAGCACTTGCTCAATACTGCAAGCTTTTTACATTGAAGTGAATGTAATAGACTGCTTCTACTTAGCTTTGCTACGTAGGGTCAGATCCTTGGTTATGGAGTACAACTAAGCCCTGGATCACATCTGCCTTCGGTATTCCGTGCAGGGAATCCACTTGGGAACCCTGCGAACGGAATACCGAAAACATTGACAAGTGGTGAGCAATGAAAGCACATGGACCCCATAGACTGTAATGGGGTCCATGTGTTTTCCGCGCGTTGTCCATACATATGATGCGAAGAGGAAAATAGTTCATGAAGTACTTTTCTCTCCGCATGTTCCTCAAGCGGAGTCCCTGAACGGAATACTGAACGCAGATGTGAACCAGACCTTAGTAGTATTGTCTGTAGACTGACCAGTGACTGTGGTAGCCTGAAATCCATCTTCTGCCTCCTTGGCTTTAGTTCCTAATCTATTTCTCATACTTTATCCTGCAGCTCTCCCTCAATGACTGATGTATGAAAACAAAGGACCAACAAGGCAAAATGATTATAAACTAAATTTTTTATTTTACTTTAAATATGATGAGGGAGGTGAAAAAAAGGGGGGAAAAAAAAATCATTCTCACCTGTCCCTAATGCTCCAGTGTCCTCCCAGCCCAGTCCGGTCTTTCAGCTCCGGCATCTTCTCATGGGTCTCTTCTAGAGATGCGTGAGTACTATTGGAAATGGCAGTTTCAAATAGCACGCTCCCATAGAAATGAATGGGAGTGGCCAACGCGCAGGGGGTTAAGCGGCCGGACGCCGGCCCCGGTTGCGTGCTGGCTGCGTCCATTCATTCCTATGGGAGCGTGCTATTCGAAACTGCCATTTCCAATAGTACTCGCTCATCTCTAGTCTCTTCCTGAGTTCCACTAAAGCCGATGAGTCCAATTAGTGGCCTCAGCAAGAGAGTCATGATTTCACAGGTAGTGACATCGCAAGCCCTTCACTGAGGCCACTGTCACAGCGGTCAAGTGTGGCTGGGACTTCCGCCATATGTCAATACTGGACCGAGAAGATTGGACTGAACTGGAAGACACCAGAGTACTGTGGAAAGGTGAGTATGATTTTTTTTTACTGATTTAAAAATGAAACCGGTTGTCCATTTTTGCCTGGACAACCCCCTTAACCTATAGAAAGAAGTAGATGTCTCTTCTATGCCATATGTCTCCAGCTCACATTCAGTCAGTAGGATAAATGACTGTTTCACAGCCTCCCCTGTAATCTTTATCCAGTTAGCAGGTTTATTACCTTCAGTTGGAGATTACAATTTCATTACTCAGACCAGTTCAATGAAAATATTCAACATCTGATCACCAACAAAAGATAAAGTAATCTAAAACGTTCCATAAGAACTCATGAGAATTCCGTAAATATTCTGAGAACCGGCTTCTAAAATGAATTAAAAGTACACCTTACAAGCTTCTCTTTGAAATCACCTCTGGAAAACTCAGAGACATGTACCATACCATAGACAGTATTCATAGCAAGTGGCAGGGCTGTTTTTTAGAGCCACGCACACTGGTTAATATGATGCGCTTTAATCCACAACCCCAAGAAAGTGAATGGAGTGCCAATCTCACAAGCCCACTGCTGCTCCATTCACAAAGAAACCTTAAGCTAAGACCCAACACAGCGGAAACGCAGAGTTTCCTGTTGCAGATTTTGTGGCGTTCTTTTGAGTCAACGTCAGGAGTGGATATAACAGTAGGAAAACATCTAAGACCTTCCTTAAAATTTTTCATTCCTTTTCAAGCCACTGGTGGCTTTGGCTCAAAAAACGCAACAAAAAACACTGTAATTAAAATGTGGAGGCTTAGCCTTAGGCTGGTCTTACACGGCCATAATGATTTTACGGTCCGCAAGTAGCTGATCAGTAACATAGACGCCGCAGTTGTCCGTGTCCTGCCGCACTCGTCCATAGAGTCCTATGGGCGAGTCCGTGCAGTGCCGCAATTCACAGCCATTACGGACATGTTCTATAAATTGCAGACCACGGTTGTGGCCCTACCACACCACGGATAAAATATCCGGTGGTGTAAAAGGCCGTATAGAATATAATGTGTCCGCAAATGGTCCACAATTGAAAACCCTCAATTGCGGACCATTTGCGGACTTACATTACAGCCGTGTTGACCAGCCTTAGAGGAATTTTCCCTCCTGATCACTGGGGGACCCGGTGATGGAGCCCCCAGTGATCAGACATTTATCTCCTGTCCTGTGAATAGAGGACAAGTGGGTTCACATCTGCATTGTCTGAGTCTTTCACTTACGTCAAAATAAAAAAACAAAAACAAATAAAAATTGATCCATCTATATTCCCATTGATTTCTCTGTTTTACCTGCTCAGGTGTCTTCAGTTTAGATCTGTTCTATTGTAAATATTGTAAACACACATAAGCTGTGTGTTTAGGATCTGTATAGCCCATGTATAGTTTCAAGAAACTTACGAAGTGATACCACCTACAGCCCCAGCTCTGACGGCAGCTATGGTGTGACTGGATCACTATCTGGCAGCACCTTCCTCTTTCTCAGGTCAGTGGTCACATGGTCATGTTGCAGCTCCATCTCATTCATATAAATTAGGCAGAGCTGCAATACCAAGAACAGCCACATGCCATATATGGTGCCATGCTGGGTAAGTAGTAAAGTGACCACAACAATCAATATCATAGTAACTGGAGTAACAACCCCTTTAACATTAGTAAAACTATCCAATAAAGACCCTATGAAGCGGGGTTTACACAACATGTTTTAAGAACTGCATGTGGTTTATTGCAGTAATGCCTAGCACTTGTTACGATGTAATTCACCTGTATGGTAATGGTCATTAAATTGACTTATTAGAAATGTGCAACGCACAACTGCAATTAAAAATAGCAAAGGATTCTAAAGTAAAGAAGAGTATTGTGTAAACACACGGATCACTTATCGGGAAAAGTGTTAATAGGAACACTTGTTCCTAATAACTGATATGTGTGAACGTGCTCCATAATGGTGGTCGAAAAAACAAGCAAACAGATGCTGTGGGCAGCACACTGCCTGTGTAAACAGATGCGGATAAACAATGGACCTGTATGGGGGCAGAGAAATGCAAATGAGCATCAATCAAAGGGTTTTATCTTCACAAAAATAAAAAAGTCTCACAGTTCTATACTAAATAATTAAATAGGATCGGAAAAAAGGTCTTCAAAAGTGCACGGAAAGAAGCCTCTCGGTTAGAGGCAAAATACAGTAGCAAAAATACCACGGAAAAAATATCCAGCACTATGAAGCCTAAAATAAAACTTAAAGGGATCTTATCATTAAAACTCATTTTTTTCTACCTAACACGTCAGGATAGCCTTAAGAAAGGCTATTCTTCTCCTACCTTTAGATGTCTTCTCCACGCCACCGTTCGGTATATAATCCGGTTTTCGTCGGTATGCAAATGAGTTCTCTCGCAGCACTGGGGGCGTACCCAATACTGCGAGAAAACTCTCCAGCGACGCCTCCATACTCTTCAGGAACGGGTTTTCTTCCAACGGAGGCTTCAAGCTTCTAGGTCTCGGGTCTAGGGCAAAGCCAACACCTGAAGAAGACGTGAAGAAGAGCCGTTCCTGAAGAAGATGGAGGCGTCACTAGAGAGTTCTCTCGCAGCATTTAGGGGCGCCATACATGAGCGATAAGCAGTGCACCCTAACTTCAAAACTGGTCCAGAAGAAGTCCATGCACTACATAAATGATGACAATGATAGCAATAATGGGTTTGTTATTTTCCAGGGAAGTCTGTTTTTTCTTATAGCTGTAGCCATCCAAAACATGTATTTAATTATCCAGAACTAAAAAAAAAATAAAAATCATAATTACAGTTTATAATGATGAACATAGGAACAGCCTGACCCCGGGGGAACTTGTAAGAAAATTATTTGGACAGAGACTTGAAATGAAACTGCCCTTGCCTCCTCCTTTGAGAAACACAAACCCAGGGGGGCAACTGAATGTTTCTTCCTCCAGTCTGGTGTAATGTCTAGCAATTATCCCTTGTTATATCTTCTCTCAGGTGAACACTACTGAACGGACAGATGCCTTGAACACGCCATAGTGCATCACATTACTTTGCTGCATTTATGTTAAGTTTTGCATTGTGCTGGATAAATGTAGTTCTGAGGCGGACACCCCTGGAGGGTCTAGTGTTTCTCAAGCTTGGGTGGGGGAAGAACTCAATTCATTTTGCCGCTTTCTAGGAACAAAGGGAATCAGACAGACAATGGATCAGTGGGAAGGGTTGTCTGGGTAATGAGATGCAGGACAGAAATGGGTCAGTTACTTGTCTATTTGTGCCACTGCATAAAAAAGCATCTAAAATACAGGTTAGAAATATTCCTATGTTTCATAATGAGGAGCCATTGCACATACCCTCAGGCACTTACTACTTTGACATAAAAAATTACAATAGACAAATCAGCTACATTATACACTGCAAAATTCCCATAATTGGGTATCCAGCAGTCCAGAAATTCTGACCGTTTGTTTCAAGTGTTCAGCGGCAAAAAATGTTATAATTTAGCAGACCAAAGGAAGAAGACTGCGTAAAGATCAAAGACACGAGCCACGAGCGAATCAATTCCCACAATTTGCTGTTTTAATCTCAAACCTAACAAATTAATTTAGCAATGAATCCTTGTGATCGGCCAACCGCAAACCAACTCAGAAATCAGCAAACTGGGGTAAAGAATTCACTCATCTCTAAATAAGACACCTCTGTATAAATAAAATCCCAAGTCCATTGTTTGTGCCGAAAATTGGCGGAGGAAGAAATCCTGCATGTATGACTTTGCGTCCATGCAAAAAAAAAAAAAATGGTTTCCTCGTGGAGAGGTTGCATACGGACACCGGCGGTTTGCTTTAAGACCGCGTTCAAATGAATGGGTTTTAAAGCTGACCGCCTGCAAACCGTCCCTTGTCCAGTTTCTCCGAGGTTTAGGATGGAAACCCCTTGGTGGTCAGTGGCAGTAGTGTGAACGCCTCCTAATACAGTTGCTTAGGGGCCTTCATGTAAGAGGCCAAGTTTAGGTTGGCCTTATTGTCTTTTCCTATTAAACAATCTAAAGGCTCCGCTCCCACGGAGTAACGCGCCGCGCATTCAGACACGTATACACGTGACAACGTGTGAGCACTCAAAACAGATCCCATTCACTACGGGCGCTACACATTGAAATCAATGGAGGCTTTTTAACCCATTGATTTCAATGTGTAGAGCACGTGAGCCGGCACACATTGAAGTGAGTGGGATCTGCTTTGAGCCCTTACACTCTGACACGTGTATACGTGTCTGAATGCGCGGCGCGTTACTCCGTGGGAGCGGAGCCTAAGGAAAATGAGTAGCCTACACATACTCCCTGTCCACTGCTGTAACTTCTGACTCCTAGAAGCCACTGGAACATATCTATACGGTCCTGGTCTCAGTGTCATACACATCAGATGTTAGGCTGGTCCTCAAAAAATCATCAGGTTCACCTTACATTCATCTAATGCAAATGCTTACCCTATAGCTTTGCAATACAGAACCATAGTGTTGCTGCTTCACATGCAGCTTATAGCAGTACAGGGCCCATTATCTGCAGAAAATATACATGTCATCAGATTACAGAGCAAGTCATAGATGTTCCTTATTATAGGATCACACTACTACCCAAACCAAGTGTAGTGATAATATGGTTTGTTAGAGATGGACATTTGGGAAGGTGAGATAAATTCCACCAGTAAGAAATTATCAAATTCATTTTCGAGCGGTTTTATTAAAATCAATGCACATAAACCAAGCCAATGATGGAGAACAACACAACTAACAACCCCACACTCTACAGGAAGAGTTTAGGAAGTCCATGGGAGTTTCGGTGTTCCTCTATGAGTTCAGATTTTGCATGTACACGCCATATTAGCTAGTACACGACTCGGTGCTCACCAATGCCCTTTTTTGTGACAGTCAAATATTAAAAGCTCTTAACATTTACAAGAGACCATAAACCGTAGGCTTGTTAAAGAATGACATTTCTGTTTGGTGCTAATAGAGACTGATAAATAGACCCTTCATGTTTTATGAGCAGAACAAAGCAATAAACAGAAGACTTGGTTCCGAGCACAGTGTCCTCTTTCATTAAGTGTATGAGATGAAGATCCACGCACAGTCTCTGGAAATATTATTCTGCAACGTCCTCCACAAGTTCACTTTTCACTCTCTGGGTGTTTCCACTGCTCACTGTACAATGAGAAGAGGATCTGGAATCTTCACTGACCTGAATTACAACATTCAATTGTTTTCATATTGGCAGAACACACACCGGGAAATCGACCAGTGCAATGTTTTCTTCTGCTATGCAGACGGTTTGCCAGGATCTGGTTAAAGCCTAAACTGGGATAAAGCTGAAACTGGCACATACATAACACACATATATATGAAAGGGATGGAAACTTGGACTATAATAAATACAGAATATAGATTTTACAATTTCTATACTCTGACTTAGATATGGGTTGCAAACAGTAAAGCAGTATGTAGATGGTAGAGTCATTAACGGAGGAATGTATAGACAAAAGGTCCCCAGTCAGAAATCTCTATTACCCGAGAACAATGAACCACACACAGAATTTTGGCTGTTTATATGGTATACATGGCCCACCTCTCCATTCACTGTAGGGGCATGGGGGACTCCCACTTTGGAAATCGGTGGTGGGAGAAGATATTTATGGCATATCCTATTAACCCTTTGTAAATGCCTAAGATGGGAATACCCATTAAAGGGTTTATCCAGGACTGTGATACTGAGCGCCACGTCCTCTTCTCAGGTCAATGATATCACATGAATTTGTCACATCACCATGCTGCAGCTCAGTCCTGTTCAAATGAATATGGCAGAGCTGTAATACCAAGCACAGCCATTATACAATGTACAGCGCTGTGGATGATAAGTATTGAGGAGGCCGTATAGTAATCAGTATCGGAGTAGTGACATATACATGATAAGGCCTTTTTACTACGTTTTATACCATTGATCAACACTAGTTAATCCCTGCGGACACAGCCTCCAATATAAAATACCAAGCGGTCAAGTAGGAAATCCTACCAAGTCTGCATATTGCACCAAGATCTACTCAAGACTTTACCAAAATTCTCTTCTTGCAAATGTTATTGCCTGTTTCAATAAAACTGGTGTCAGCGCTGATACTACACCAGTCAGGAAGACACCTGAGAACAAGTTGCTAGTAGACATTGCTATGCGGTAGGCACTGGCTTGTTTGCTCAGCTGGCTTCTATCCAAATCCCGTCTTTTTTTTTTTTTTTTTCTAGAGCCATCTACAACACGTCACAGTTTACAACCATGTATACATTCACAGTTTACAAACCTGTTAATACTTATATAAGTGTGAAACCACATCTTCAGGCCGGATTAAAGCATAGTTTATACACACTTACTGGTGCTTGCAAAACTACCGAATAAGTTATTAGCAAGTGGTGAACCAGAAGGGTGGAGGGCTAATTCCAAAGCAGACACATATAATACGGTAAGTATTTCCACTACCATCTCTAATCCACTGGTGTGACCCTCATATATGTTTTAAGAGTGGATTTATATTAACATTTACAAGTACAGTCATACCTTCCAATAAGAGACTCTTCACATTTTTAAGGTGTGTCGTAACCATGTTCACAATCTGTCCTGCACATCAAGGATGTCCACAAATCTTACACTCATCTACTTAAGGTTAGCAAAGGAATGTTACCCCGCACGACAATCCTACTAAAACCTCCTATTATGGGTCAGTTTACGTGAAATCCATTATGGTCTGCTAAATAAGCCCCACCAGGGATCTCTACCTGGTTAGTTGTGCTTGCAGTTAACAGTGAATTTTTCCAGATCAGTGGAGTTGCTGCAATTTGTTTCAATAGTTTGTGGCATATGAAATTCTCATGGCTACGAGGACTGGAATGATCACGTTTAGGGTCTCACATAGCAAAACTCTCCATTGTTTGTCAATAGTAATTACACTTTAATTTTTTCAATGTTTCAATTTTTTCAATAGTTTCTATATTTTGCAACAAGGACATTTTATAATAAAAGCCATAAAGAGATCCGTCAGAGGAATCTTTACTCAAGTCTACTTCCACGGCAATAAACCCCAAAGAAGTCAACAGAAATTACCCCTATTGCTATAAGACAGGGACAATGACTTCTATACACGTAGTTTTCGTGATAATACTCAGAAACTTAGGGGGCAATATGGTGGCTCAGTGGTTAGCACTGTAGCCTTGCAGCGCTGGAGTCCTGGGTTTGCCAGGAACAACATCTGCAAGGAGTTTGTATGTTCTCCCCGTGTTTGCGTGGATTTCCTCCCATACTCCAAAGATATACTGATAGGAAAAAATGTACATTGTGAGCTCTATGTGGGAATTACAATCTATATAAAAAAAAAAAAATACTCAGAAAATCCAGGAAAAAGATTAAAACCCAAGAGATCAATCAAACTCTAGAACAGTGGTAGTTAACATATTACATCATTGGGATTTACTGTAATAGGTTATGATATCTATCTGAACAGCTATATATGGCAGGACCATATATATGCCCTATATATAAACAGTATATAGTAGGAAAACCCTATTTCATGAGTGTGGATTACACCCACATCAAACAAAAAAATGTGAGAGCTGGATCATTAAAAAATGATTTCATGGGCTACATATAGTAGCATATAGTGCCCAAATTAAAGCATGGAGCCAGATGCCATAGGAAAGTACATGCCATATGAGACCCCTGGCCATATAATGCCCACACTGTCCTAGTGTATTATATTGTTACCATGAATTAGGTTCCCATTTCACCAGTGTTAGTGTTGCTGCTCCTTACTAAATGGACTATAACAGAGTTAATATTCTACCAATTCCTCTTAATTTTCAACCATATGGTCACCAACAGTAACCTCAAACATTCATTCATGCATTTGTAAAAGTAATAAGTGCACTCCATGCGAAGCGCGTCTCCCGATCGGAAACATGTTGAGTGGTGAATTAGTGGTATCTAGGTAACCTATCCCACTGCAAACATATGTATGTTAATAAATCATAGGCATTTACAAGGATCTTCATCACTATAGTAAGGACTTTCAGATGATGGAGTCATGACAAGGAATCTCTCATTTTAATTCCTTAACTGATCAGATCAGATTAGAGTAAATTTCATCACAATGGACAATTTTCACCGTAACAAACGATCGCCGGGCAAAATTTAATGAGCAATCAATTTTTAGGCGAATAATGACACACAAGCACTGTCTGGGAGGAGCAGGCAAGAGAACATGACAGAGTCTAAGAAGCAAATCAGTCACCAAAACTAACTGCACCAGTTTCTCATGAACGGTGGGGGTAAAGTAAAAACTCCAACTGCAATGGAATCAGTGGAGCAGCACCTATTAACAGATTGTAAGAACTGGATTTGGTGGAGGTGGTGAAAGGTCCTCTTTTACAAGTCACAAAAATTGTCCCAATATATACCCACCAGCAGGTGAAACGCGTGGAAGTGTTAGAAGTCAAGATGCTCCAAATTTATCAAACATTTTGTGTCATTTGATAAATGCGGAGAAAATAATGAAAAAGCAGTGTTAGGCTGTGGTCATACTAGTGTTGGGTGACTGTTCAGGGAATCTGCCCCCTGTCCGCTTAAAATACGTGGAGAAAAATATCCTACAAGCAGGACTTTTGCCTCCGCCAATTCGGGCGGAAACCCGGCAGAAACGGCTTTTTAAGCAGACAGGGTTTTGGAATGAAAACCTGAACGCTAGTGTGAACCTAGTATCAGGGTTGTTATTATTAGGAATAAGCATTCCTAGGGGTGCTCCTTGCCGTTATTAACCCTGAATATCAGCCCTTTTAAGGCCCTTTGCAGATGACTGTGGGCTGACCGTGATTGAATGGCATGGCCGAAGCACAGGTGGCACACGCCGGTCATCCATGTGTCGCCTGTCCACCGGCCGTGTTTCCGTGCTCCATTCATTCAATAAATAGGTGCCCTGGAAGCACGGTTGCAAAACAAGACAGGGATTGGACCTGTCCTGATTTTTGAGGCCTGGACTTCTTGGCCTGCACACTATTCCGTGTAATACACAGTCATGTGCGTGGGCCAATAGAAATGAATGGGTCAGTAAACTACCAGGAAAAACCCAGATAGCACACTGAACTCATACACAGTCCTAAAGGTACACTTAAAGAGGACCTTTCATGGTTTGGGGCACAGGCAGTTCTATATACTGCTGGAAAGCCGACAGTGCGCTGAATTCAGCGCACGGTCGGCTTTCCTGATCTGTGCCCCGGGTAAAGAACTTTCGGTCCCGGTACCGTAGCTCTTTACAGTCAGAAGTGCGTTCCTGACAGTCAGTCAGGTACGTCCTTCACCGCAGCAGTGCCTATCGCGCTGTACAGTGAGAGCGGGGAGGAACGCCCCCTCCCTCGCTCACAGTGCTCGTTCATAGACGAGTATTATCAGGAGGGGAGGGGGCGTTCTTCCCCGCTCACACTGTACAGCGGCTATAGGCGCTGCTGTGGAGAAGGGCGTTCTTGACTGACTGACAGGAACGCCCTTCTGACTGTAAGGAGCTACGGTACCGGGACCAAAAGCTCTTTACCTGGGGCACAGATCGGGAAAGCCGACAGTGTGCTGAATTTAGCGCACTGTCGGCTTTCCAGCGGTATGTAGAACTGCCTGTGCCCAAATCCATGAAAGGTCCTCTTTAAGGGTAAGGAATTCTAGTAAGATCTGAATAGAAACCACCAAGAAAGAGATGACTCACCTAAGATATTAACCAACAATTATAAAATATAATATGCATTAGTTTATCTAATTGTTAATACAAACAAGAACAAATGTTAGTGTGCCTATCATCTAATATTACAAAAATGTAAGTTACTTATATAATAAAAAAAAATTCTATAGAAAATCTGAGGATTGTTCAGGCACATGTTGCCGCTTGTATTAAAAGTAAATTAGATGACATTGATAAATGTGAGCCTTTTTATGTGGTTGGCATGTTGGTTAATATGCAAGCAAGGGTTAAAAAAAACCAAGGGTCGCCTGCCACACTTTCAAGGACAGTTATTTTGTTCTCTAAGCTTTGTCAGGCTGATCTAGCTGAACTGCCTTTGCACTCCGAGGGCCTCATGCAAAGACATTTTGGCTCTGAAACCATCCATTCAGAGAGTGGGAGACTACTGTACTCATTGTATTGAGATCTGGGACACTGCCAGTGCCACGTGTTAGAAGACTATGCACTCAGCGAATGCAAAGCATCCTACACAAGGAGTCCATCACAACTGGGAATACAAGGAATGAGAATCAGTAGAATTAGCTATACAATATAGTTGATCACTGACAATGGATAATTTAATAGACAAATGTAAGTAGAGCTATATTAACAACATTAACGATACCGCAATACCACCCACCTCTGACACCATCATCAATTTTATCAATTTTCATTACACTAATTTAGATATATAGGGTATATTGCAGAATTTATACTTTCATTTCTTATAAACATTGGCTGAAGTGCAGCCAAGTACACAAATTTTGGTAACCATCTAATGAATATGGTGATATCCTGACATTCCTGTTGGCAGATGACAGGCATATTCAATCGGAGAACGGGAGGACGGACAGGAGGAATAGTTATCAGCCAGCAGCTATTGATGTATATGTAGGACGCTTAATGCGTTCACACCTTAAATGACAGGAGTGGTTTTTTAAGAAGTTTACAATTCTCAAGGGCATGTGCGCACATAAAAGTTAAATTATACTGTGGAAGAGCCTTCATAACAATGAAATTAAGTTATAATGCAACCTGCCCAATTGCAAAAGACCAGATAGACACTAGATTAGATTTCCATCTATCCCCTGCTTTATGATATCAAATATAAGAAATGTCATCTGCTAATCACTATGTGACTGTTTTGGGCGGATTTCACAACCAAAATTCTGCAACAAATATGCCATATGTGAGTCCACCCTTTTCAATTGTGGGTGTAGTGACTAAACAACTTGTTACCAACATCAAAGAGGCAAAAACTGTCTACAATTTCACATGAAGAAATATTAAAAGGCACAGCACACTTTTTTAGGTTTTCAAACACGACATTTGCCTACAGTCAAACATAACAAACAGTAAGCAAATACCATGCAAGCAAATACACGGAGTGTTTGGATTAAATATAGAGCTAAACTAGGACCAGGCAATCAGGAGAAAGTATACAATCTGTAATTCACAAGTAATATAACTCCCACCACTACATATTACATGGGGAAGCTTCTCGGTGCTCACACTTCTCATGTGATGTCCTTCTAAGTTCTGCTTATGCAACTGTCCAGGTGAATTCTTCTACTCACTTGCATATACGTTATCATAACAGACATTGTAACGCGTAGGCACATCAAGGTGTGCAATCTGGGTGGTCATGTATTGGTGCAACGGCTGACCCTGCTGAAGTAGGTCCCATAGATGTAAAGCAGTTTTAGTTGGACAATGTACTTTGTGCCTAACTATACATGTGGCTTACTATTAGGCACAATAACAAAACAAGTACAACTTTGTCTCACAGGACTCAGGGTTACAGGACAGAACCACACACCTCCTTTCACTCCATAGATCTACATTGGATTGCAGGGTCTGCAGCCTTTTTCTGGCCCAGTAATAAGCCAAGGACTCACACCTGGAGCTGAGGCCTACTCAAGACCAGTACTGGACCGTACAAGTTAAAAACCTGGGGGAGATATAGCGAGATTCTATTCTTCATTACAGGGAGACTACCAGGTCACAATCTCTCAATGTGGTCGCGGTATAGGTGACAGCTGACCAAGGGCCAAAGAGATGCCAGTGCAAAGCACCAGAGGGTCAGGCAAAAGAGTGGTCAAGGCCAGGCAGAAGGTCAGTGGTAAGCAGCAAGTGTGATAAGTCATAAACAAGCCAAAACATCAAAATGGGCAGCTCAGGTTCACAGGTCAGCGACAAGCAGAGGTCATATAAGGTCAGCTGAAAAGGTTCAAACTCAGGAGCAAAGTCAGAAAATAGACTGAGATCAATAAATAGGGAATCAGATAGGAACAAAGGATCAAGATACTTTCTCAGGAACTAGCAGACTTGGATCCTATATTGCACGGGGCTCAGTAGATTTAAATAGACAAGGTCTGCTTGTGATTGGCTGAGAGGTGCACAAAGGTGCACGAAGGAAGGTTGCACCCATCCTATGTGAAGGCCCAGCAGCATCAGCAGGAGTACACAGCAGAATGGATTTTAAAATGCATTTTATGGAAGAATTTTTGAAATTCAAAGGCTATTCTTCTTCTACCTTTCGTTGTCTTCTCTGCACCACCGTTCCGTAGGAATCCCGATTTTTGTCAGTATGCAAATGAGTTATCTCGCAGCACTGGGGGCGGGCCCCAGTGCTCAAACAGCACTGGGGGCGTACCCAATGCTGCCAGAAAACTCTCCAGCACTGCCTCCATCTTCTTCAGCAACGTCCTCTTCATCCTCTTCTTCCAGCGCAGGTTTCAGACTTCTAGGCCTCGGGCAAACAGACTGCGCATGCCCACAGGTCACGAGAAAATGGCCGCTTACAATACTGTGTAAGCGGCCATTTTCTTGTGGCCTGTGGGCATGCGTAGTCTGCTCTGCCCAAGGCCAAAACCTGCTCCGGAAGAAGACGAGTGAAGAGGACATTGCTGAAGAAGATGGAGGCGGTGATGGAGAAGACAACAAAAGGTAGGAGAAGAATAGCCTTTTTAAGGCTATTCCGACGTGTTACTCAGAAAAAAATGTGTTTGAAAGATAGGATCCCTTTAATTTTCAGTGTATATAGGTTAGAACTGTATATCTATTATCTAAGAAACTGCACAAAAATGTTATTTGGTCAATACATAGCACTGGTATTTTGGCAGCATGTTGTATGTGGCATCATAAAATAGAAAAAAAAAAGTTCAATTTTATTTTTACTTTTTAGGTCACCCGGGGTGTGTTCTGTTTTTACTGACAACTGATTAATTCATTATAGAATTAGGAAAAAGTGAGCCATATGACATAAGTGACCACACCCTGCTTACAAAATAGAACTGTAGTACATATAAAAGGATTTAGATTGGCGGACTAAGGTTATTTCTGATCATATTTGGGAAAAAATGAAACAAAAAGACATAAAAACAAAAACAAACACTAGCTCCATCTAGGCCGAAACACGTGTTCAACATTAGTTGGTCTATGTGTATGTGCAGCAGCATAATAATCTTTTTATTACAGTTAAAGGGAACCTGCCACCAAATGTGGGACCCCTAAAGCAGCGACATTCCCTCTTCTAATAATTTATGCCTGACAAAGAGGCCTAGCAGCCTCAAAAGCTTGCAATCTGTCATCATTTTAGTTAGCCATTAAAAAAGGTCTCAACTACTGAAGAATCTCAATTTTTTATATTTCATATCTCCTGTCTAACACGGTACAAGGATTCCACATGGTAATATAATTGAGAATCCCACTCATAGAAAAGCTACTGATTAGAGATGAGCGAACAGTGTTCTATCGAACACATGTTCGATCGGATATCAGGGTGTTCGCCATGTTCGAATCGAATCGAACACCACGTGGTAAAGTGCGCCAAAATTCGATTCCCCTCCCACCTTCCCTGGCGCCTTTTTTGCACCAATAACAGCGCAGGGGAGGTGGGACAGGAACTACGACACTGGGGGCATTGAAAAAAATTGGAAAAAGTCATTGGCTGCCGAAATCAGGTGACCTCCATTTTAGACGAATAGTGGATTTCAAATCCGGGTCATATGAGAATGTGAACTTTGTGACTATGAGACAGGGATAGCTGTACAGGCAGGGATAGCTAGGGATAACCTTTATTTAGGGGGGAATGTTATTAAAAATAACTTTTTGGGGCTCTATCGGGTGTTTAATTGTGATTTTTGTGAGATAAACTTTTTCCCATAGGGATGCATTGGCCAGCGCTGATTGGCCGAATTCCGTACTCTGGCCAATCAGTGCTGGCCAATGCATTCTATTAGCTTGATGAAGCAGAGTGTGCACAAGGGTTCAAGCGCACCCTCGGCTCTGATGTAGCAGAGCCGAGGCTGCACAAGGGTTCAAGCGCACCCTCGGCTCTGATGTAGGAGAGCCGAGGGTGCACTTGAACCCTTGTGCACCCTCAGCTCTGCTACATCAGAGCCGAGGGTGCGCTTGAACCCTTGTGCACACTCTGCTTCATCAAGCTAATAGAATGCATTGGCCAGCGCTGATTGGCCAATGTATTCTATTAGCCTGATGAAGTAGAGCTGAATGTGTGTGCTAAGCACACACATTCAGCTCTACTTCATCGGGCTAATAGAATGCATTGGCCAGCGCTGATTGGCCAGAGTACGGAACTCGACCAATCAGCGCTGGCTCTGCTGGAGGAGGCGGAGTCTAAGGTCGCTCCACACCAGTCTCCATTCAGGTCCGACCTTAGACTCCGCCTCCTCCGGCAGAGCCAGCGCTGATTGGCCGAAGGCTGGCCAATGCATTCCTATGCGAATGCATACTTAGCAGTGCTGAGTCAGTTTTGCTCAACTACACATCTGATGCACACTCGGCACTGCTACATCAGATGTAGCAATCTGATGTAGCAGAGCCGAGGGTGCACTAGAACCCCTGTGCAAACTCAGTTCACGCTAATAGAATGCATTGGCCAGCGCTGATTGGCCAATGCATTCTATTAGCCCGATGAAGTAGAGCTGAATGTGTGTGCTAAGCACACACATTCAGCACTGCTTCATCAAGCCAATACAATGCATTAGCCAGTGCTGATTGGCCAGAGTACGGAATTCGGCCAATCAGCGCTGGCTCTGCTGGAGGAGGCGGAGTCTAAGATCGCTCCACACCAGTCTCCATTCAGGTCCGACCTTAGACTCCGCCTCCTCCAGCAGAGCCAGCGCTGATTGGTCGAGTTCCGTACTCTGGCCAATCAGCGCTGGCCAATGCATTCTATTAGCCCGATGAAGTAGAGCTGAATGTGTGTGCTTAGCACACACATTCAGCTCTACTTCATCGGGCTAATAGAATGCATTGGCCAATCAGCGCTGGCCAATGCATTCTATTAGCGTGAACTGAGTTTGCACAGGGGTTCTAGTGCACCCTCGGCTCTGCTACATCAGATTGCTACATCTGATGTAGCAGTGCCGAGTGTGCATCAGATGTGTAGTTGAGCAAAACTGACTCAGCACTGCTAAGTCTGCATTCGCATAGGAATGCATTGGCCAGCCTTCGGCCAATCAGCGCTGGCTCTGCCGGAGGAGGCGGAGTCTAAGGTCGGACCTGAATGGAGACTGGTGTGGAGCGACCTTAGACTCCGCCTCCTCCAGCAGAGCCAGCGCTGATTGGCCGAATTCCGTACTCTGGCCAATCAGCACTGGCTAATGCATTGTATTGGCTTGATGAAGCAGTGCTGAATGTGTGTGCTTAGCACACACATTCAGCTCTACTTCATCGGGCTAATAGAATGCATTGGCCAATCAGCGCTGGCCAATGCATTCTATTAGCGTGAACTGAGTTTGCACAGGGGTTCTAGTGCACCCTCGGCTCTGCTACATCAGATTGCTACATCTGATGTAGCAGTGCCGAGTGTGCATCAGATGTGTAGTTGAGCAAAACTGACTCAGCACTGCTAAGTCTGCATTCGCATAGGAATGCATTGGCCAGCCTTCGGCCAATCAGCGCTGGCTCTGCCGGAGGAGGCGGAGTCTAAGGTCGGACCTGAATGGAGACTGGTGTGGAGCGACCTTAGACTCCGCCTCCTCCAGCAGAGCCAGCGCTGATTGGCCGAATTCCGTACTCTGGCCAATCAGCACTGGCTAATGCATTGTATTGGCTTGATGAAGCAGTGCTGAATGTGTGTGCTTAGCACACACATTCAGCTCTACTTCATCGGGCTAATAGAATGCATTGGCCAGCGCTGATTGGCCGAATTCCGTACTCTGGCCAATCAGCACTGGCTAATGCATTGTATTGGCTTGATGAAGCAGTGCTGAATGTGTGTGCTTAGCACACACATTCAGCTCTACTTCATCGGGCTAATAGAATGCATTGGCCAATCAGCGCTGGCCAATGCATTCTATTAGCGTGAACTGAGTTTGCACAGGGGTTCTAGTGCACCCTCGGCTCTGCTACATCAGATTGCTACATCTGATGTAGCAGTGCCGAGTGTGCATCAGATGTGTAGTTGAGCAAAACTGACTCAGCACTGCTAAGTCTGCATTCGCATAGGAATGCATTGGCCAGCCTTCGGCCAATCAGCGCTGGCTCTGCCGGAGGAGGCGGAGTCTAAGGTCGGACCTGAATGGAGACTGGTGTGGAGCTATCTTAGACTCCGCCTCCTCCAGCAGAGCCAGCGCTGATTGGTCGAGTTCCGTACTCTGGCCAATCAGCACTGGCCAATGCATTTCTATGGGGAAAAGTTAGCTTGCGAAAATCGCAAACTGACAGGGATTTCCATGAAATAAAGTGACTTTTATGCCCCCAGACATGCTTCCCCTGCTGTCCCAGTGTCATTCCAGGGTGTTGGTATCATTTCCTGGGGTGTCATAGTGGACTTGGTGACCCTCCAGACACGAATTTGGGTTTCCCCCTTAACGAGTTTATGTTCCCCATAGACTATAATGGGGTTCGAAACCCATTCGAACACTCGAACAGTGAGCGGCTGTTCGAATCGAATTTCGAACCTCGAACATTTTAGTGTTCGCTCATCTCTACTACTGATCCCTTTGACAGTAAGCTCGGAAGTATTATTGTTGTCCAATGGAAACCAAAGGCAATGGCTGAGAAACACAGTCCATGTATCATCTGCATTTACCGGATGATACATACTGTAGCTTGTGTTTTGTGGCCTGAACACGGCTGTGTGAATTGTATCTAAGGCAAGTAAATATAGTGTCAGTCGTGAGGAATTACTTTAGAATCTTTGTGATACAGACACTACAATAAGGAGAATAATATAACTAACAACAAGAAATAGTTTGTAGATGCAAGTGCAGATAAAGATAACCAGTTATCCTGGCGTAGCTTTATCTGTCGTTTTATTGGACAGGTATGAGATAGCGGCGAGGTTAGTCAGAACTGAGAAGTTCAATAACCTGGTGGACATAATAAAGAAATCAAGTTATAATGTAACCAGATAGACAGCGGATATTGAATGAGATGCCCATCTAATTCCTTCTTTCTGATATCAAATATAACATGTCATCTACTAAAACACCATGTTGTGTATACAACTCTTACATAGATCTTGGTGACTGTTTGGTTACACTCTACAAAGAAACCCAGAGTAGTTTGTCCTAGCAGTTATACTTATCCGTATGTCACCTACATTCATTGATACATGTGTACTTTATAAAGTTTCTGAAGAGTTTCAGGACTCAAGATCATTGGGGGCTCCTGTCACTAATCCCTCACCATTCCAGCTCTGCTGCTCCTTGCTGGGTTTCGTTTGCCTGGTGCAATGATGATGTGTCAAAATAACCCATGTGATAGATGGTTTCCATTGTATACTATGTCTAGCCACAGCAGTCAAGTATAAGGGTAAGTTCACACAATGTAACGTTGAGCGTGATCTGACACGTATATGGCGTGTCAGAGTTTGCACGCCGTAAAAGATCCTATTGATTTCAATGGGAATTTGGAGCGTATACGCCGCATTATTTTGTGCCCGTGATGGGAGCATTTTGAGCGCGTCATCTGCCGGCACGTGTATACGTGCCAGATCACGCTCAACGTTACATCGTGTGAACTTACCCTAAGAGTATGTAATTGCAGGAACAAAGCCCCTATGGAAAGGACCAAAGCACTGACTATGGAGCAGTAGCAAATGTCACTTATTTTGCTATTTTGCCACATTTCCTGGTTTTGGGCATAATTCTGATACTCGGACATGAGAACTGCTACTCTATGAATGATCTTTCATGAAAGAAATTTCCCATAAACATTGTTTGTCCTTAAGGCCGGGGTCACTGAAAATCTTTGACTCTAATGGTCGATATGGACTAAAATGTGCATGGCTCCATCTAAGAAGAGATCTTATATGGAACAGTTGTTCAACCATTAACCCACTTCTATCTAATGGGTATAGACACCTTTAAAGTTCAATCTAAGTTATCTATATTTACCATGCTGTTGAATGTTATCTATTGGTGCCAGAAAGCTGTCCTTTTAAGTTCTCATTTGGTAGGAAGTCCATAAAAATGTCTACTCCCCCAGGATCATTACTTTAGCTCACACATTTCCAATTCGGAGAAAGTCTAAAAACATCCATATGGATATGTATAGGCTTTACTGTATAACTATTGCTCTTATGGTTTACTTTTAGTGTCCCTTAAGGTACAGCAGGTCTATCAAAAATTTCCTTATAATTAAGTACGGATAGTCCTATTTGTACATATTGTAATATTTTGGAAATCAAGGTCTCTAAACACTTTTGTTTGCATGGAGTTTTTATGCATTTTATACCTTCATTCCATATTGCCTCCCACGTCTAAACAGAAGTGCAATATATAACAGTGACAAGTGGGTATCCATTGCCTGGAGCATATCCTCAGTGTCAACTGAGAGAAGGCATGGCACAGCGCCAACACTGTTGAGGAAAGCCTCTGTAATAGAGTTACTCTCACACTGGATTCTATCAAGATAATGAGACAAGTGGGAGGAAAAGAAATCACAGGTGGCCAACTTTGGCTGCAAATCTCGGAACTAAAAGAGCTTACGGCAGAGAAGACAGCAGAAATGTAAGCAGGAAGGAAAACTCAATTGGAAAATTTTTGTAACATGAGAGCATAGAACCATTGTCAGCCTACAAAAAAACCTTCAAAATATTTGATCAGTATATACTAGTGCATCTTAATAAATTAGAATATCATCAAAAAGTTAGGTGGTCAAAGGTGTTTTCAGATGCAAATAAATTTTGGATTTCATTTGGAATTCAGGGTTCCATAGTCTGGAGGAAGAATGGAGAGGCTGTACATAATCCAAGTTGCTTGAGGTCTCGTGTGAAGTTTCCACAATCACTGATGGTTTGGCAGCCATGTCATCTGCTGGTGTAGGTCCACTGTGTTTTATCAAGACCAAAGTCAGTGCAGCCGTCTACCAGGGAATTCTAGAGAACTTCATGCTTCCCTCTGCCCACAAGCTTTATGGAGATGGAATTTTCATTTTCCAACATGACTTGGCCCCTGTCCACACTACCAAAAGTACCAAGACCTGGTTTAGTAACCACAGTATCACTGTGCATGATTGGCCAGCAAGCTCACCTGACCTTAACCCCATAGAGAATCTATTGAGTATTGTCAAGAGGAAGATAAGAGACCCCAGATCCAACAATGCAGACGAGCTAAAGGCTGCTATCATACAACCTGGGCTTCCATAACACCTCTGCAGTGCCACAGACTGACCCCTCCATACCACATTGCTGCATTGATGCAGTCATTCATGCAAAAAGAGCCCCCACCAAGTATTGAGGGCATTTACTGGACAGACTTTTCATTTGGCCAACATTTCTGCATTATTTTTTTTTACAGTTGGTCTTATATAATATTCTAATTTTCTGAGATAATGACTTTTAGGTTTTCCTTGGCTGTAAGCAATAATCATCAACATTAACAGAAAGAAACAATGGAACAAAAGTTCACTCTGTTTGTAATGACTTAATACAATATATGGAGTTCATTTTTTCAATTGAATTACTAAAAAAACACAAAAAACTTTTTGATGATATTCTAATTTATTGAGATGCACTAATACACTAATATGTTCTATCCAACACTATCTGAAGAACCTTTAATTTACAGTATGAAGCATAAAATACTTTCTTCTTCTATACAGCTTTTTGCTTTACTAGGGGTGAGGCTACCTTACTTTGGTGCGCCCCAATAAGAGTTACACCAATTTTACATGCAGTATTTTTGATGGCTATTATTTGTCAGAATTTGACAGCCAACACCAGAAGTGAAGAATAAACCAAAAGTACAATGTAAAGATCTGTTCCTCATCCATGTTTTGGACCCCCTCTTGGACCCTTGTTTTGGATCCACAGTATTAATTTACAAAATTACAATGACAAAAAAAAATGAAATTCAGAAATCACCAACTTTTACATCAACATTTTAATCAATTTGTAAAATTTAACATCATAACAAGATGAGTTTTATCAAGGCAGTACCATTGGTAAGGAACAAAGAAGTCTCCTTTCTCTTCCTAATATCGCCTTCCTGTTTTTTATGGCTGGGAAGAAGGTGTGGGCTGACTGTGAGACTATTACTGTTTATTTTGCCTAGTTAATAAAACAGAACTGACGGAGAAGAATGAACAGGTCACAAAGCTCCTTTTCTGTGTTGCCAACTTGTCAACCTCCCAGAAAAACAAATGGCACCCCATGAATACCATAGGTATATTATAATGTTAAACGTTGTCCTTAGTTCTAAAGTTAAAATCGGTACAGCATTGCTATTGGGCTGGTGCTGTAGTAGCAAATCCTGCCACTACCGTTTGTACAGCAAGTGAGCGTTGCGACCCCTGGCATGTAAACAATACCAGGTGTTGCACTATCTGGAAACAGCTGATCTGCAGGGATCCTGGGTGTCAAACCCCAGCAGGTCTAAAACTGATGACATATCCTTAAGATAGGCCATCAATACCAGAAACTAGATAACCCTTTAAATAAATAAATATTATGTAAAATATGCCTGAAAAATATAAATATGTAGCTAACAAACACGGCAATTCTAAAAGGGTTAACAATCCAAGAGAAAACATTAGGAGTTTCCTAATACATCACAGAAATCATTCCAGCTTGGCCATGGTTACATAGTAGCAAGCTTCAGTCGAACATCTTAAATTTGGACGGACTATAAATGTGTATTGTGGGAACCCCTTTAAAGGAGCATAAACACAGAAAATGCAGAAAAATATTCCAGCCCTTCATCTCTTCCTTTCCTATTTTGTATCATAATAAAGCCTGAGAAATAGATAAGGAAACCTGAGATGTGGAGTCAATTTTGGCTGGCGCTGGAGTCATAGTCAGATAAAAGTTACCAGCGCAGACACTTTGCTTCAAAATAAAATGGATAATTATTTTTTATTATAGAATACATTTATTTATTTAATATTGTATAATTAATCAGATAGTTTGTAGCATATTTACTTTCATAGAAAGTAAACCACTGGCTTTTCTTATAAATTAGAGGAGCTTGTAAGGGAATTGCAATAGGAGCAATTCCTCAGTAACTGCTGGAAACCCTGGGGGAAGGGGCAAGACAAGACAGAGAGCCGTAAGCTCAACCCAACGCTGCCCCTACCTGCTCGCCTCACTGCCCTAGGCAGAAGAGGACAACTGGTTGGCAAGCCCTTCCTATATAAATGTGACAACATAGAACGCAGACAAGACAAACAACAGCAAAGTGAGGTCAGCTAGCCAAAAGTCCGGTAACAGTCGAGCAAGACAGTACAAAATTGTAATCCAAAAGAACAGTCACAAGGGAAGCCAAGGGTCAGAGGTCAGTAATACAATAGTAGAAGAAGAGGAGCTAAGCAGGGACAAAGTCAAGGACAGAGTCACAATAGCCAGCAAGCCTGTGTGGCTGATGACCTGTATATAGGAAGACCAAGACCCGCCCTAGGCTTGATTGGTAGACAGGCGGTCAATCACACAGGCAAGGCTAGAATTAACTATTTGATGAACATAGGGAAACAAGGTGCAGGAGATCGGTGTGGTGGAAATTCAATTACAGAGGATAGATAATAGAGCAGTGTTCACACAGTGCAACAAAAACTGAACTCGCCTCCTGCACCGCAGTGTACGAGCGGAGGGTGGCGCAGAGTCCCTGAACAGGTAGAGATGTTAAAGAGCTTTACCACTTCTGATGGATGCTAGGTTCATACCTGCGTTCGGATTTCCATTTTTCGGGTCCACTTGAGGACCTGAAGAACAGAAACCTAATCCTCTTAAAAAGCGTTTACCCGCCTGGTTTCCACCCAAAAAATGTGGAAAAATGCGGGGAGAAATCAAGTGGATTCGGGGACAGAAACCCTGAACAGAATACAGGTGTAGGTGTGAACCTAGCCTGACCGTGTAGAACCAGTCTGTGGAATAATAGAGGAGACAGCGGTTTGGCCTACTGACTCCATAACCCTGTTCGCAATGTATCCCAAAACCTTGACCATGTCCTCATTATAGTCAGATAGTAAGCAGGAGCCTACTGCAGTACAACCCAAAGATTAAGTGTTGCCCCTTTGGGTAAGTTCATAAACAGGAATTTGGTCCTGATATTGAAGCCTATTCTTAAGATTTTGGATCAGTTTTGCAGCAGTGCGGTCCGACTGTCAAGACCTCCACAAACCACCGCTGTAGTACTCGCTGGCCCTATGAAAAAGCCAGCAAGTGAGCCATGAAGTTCACAGCATATAAACAGTGACGGAAGCTACCGTCAGGGAAAAACAGCTGATCTACACGGGTCCTGACTGTGTCGAAATCCATAACCATTTTTATGTTTAGGATTTTTTCATTTTCCTTTCAACTTGCACAAAAGAGGATTCTTCAGAACTTCTCAACCAGTGACTATTTGCATCGAAACACTCCAACCAAACCCATGTAAAGTACTTCAACATTAATCAGTTCCATAGGAATGTAAGAACTGAAAGTCATGCAACTATTTTATACCAGTAAATTGGATTACTATAAATTTATTGCTATAAAGACATAACTTTATAATTAGCGTTATAAAAGGAAAAAGAAATGTCCGCATTAAAGTTAAATAGATTGACTCGGAGTGAATAATGAAAGGCCCCCTATTAATTCACAATTATTTTAGTAGCGTATAAAAGGTCAGTAGCTGAAAGGGGAGTCGAGCCTTGAGAAGTCTAGAAGAAAATCAGTGGTGATTATACCCAAAGGCAAC
The DNA here is from genome assembly GCF_031893055.1 of Leptodactylus fuscus. Classification (NCBI taxonomy): domain Eukaryota; kingdom Metazoa; phylum Chordata; class Amphibia; order Anura; family Leptodactylidae; genus Leptodactylus; species Leptodactylus fuscus. Next base: position 45,996,471 of record NC_134267.1, read on the forward strand.
AAGCTAGCTCATATTTTTGGCTTTCCATTAAAAAAGCCTACGTCCAGTCTTATAAAAGCAGATACTGGAAGGCTTTAAAATGTTAAATGTGATAACTCAACAACCAAACCAGTGGTCAAAAGGTAAGTACGTTTGAAAAGAATTGCTCCTATAAGTTTTCCAAAAATTACGACTCTTAATTAGAAATATATTTTTTTTCTGAATACAGCTCCTATGCAAACCTATGTATATCTATGGGTACAGACTACACACCAACGTTGTGGTAGTCATATTCACTTCCATGTACCCCACCTTCTTGCTACCCTATGTTCTTATGTTACTTAACTGCATACAGTATACAGCCTGAAAATCTTGTTTGATGCCGATATCACAAAAATATCATAGGCCATTGATAATAATGGCACCTTCTTATATGGCAGAGGGACTTATAAGTCCTCTCAGAAACAATACTTGTGTGATGTGCACTGCTGTGGCTATGTCCCTATACATCCTACTAATATTATAATCCTACTAATATGAAAGTTTGTGTGTTTGGATGTCTGTGTGTTTGGATGTTTGTTCCTCAATCACGCAAAAACGGTTGAACGGATTTAAATGAAATTTAGCACATAGATAGTTTGTAACCTCGATTAATATATAGGCTACTTTTTATCCCAGTATATGACATGGCTTCACAACTGTTATAAATTTAAGCTCACATACTATACACAAGCTCAGCAGCAGGACAGCTTAAGAGCTGCTGAAACGCCAGAGCAGGCAAAACCATCGACGGAAGCAATTTGCTGAATATAGGTGGATCATAGACGCCAACAACACGCAGGCTGCAGTGGTCCCACGTCACATCAGTCAGCTGAGTTCCGGCTTAGCCCACCCTAGCCCATCTAGCCAGACTTCAAATGTTTGCCCATTCCCTGCAATCACTAGTCTCCCAGAAACAGCCTCACACATGACAGAGGAGTGGTTCAGAGTTAAAGTCTGGACTCAGGCTAGTTGGTGACGTTGGGTGGGATTGGGCAGCTGGAGACTTGCAGTGCTCCGGAGGTAACCTCACTGCACTTCCATCCTCATTTGTATACTACAAAATAACACATTTTGCCCATAATGAGCCTGCATTTGGGGAAATCAAAAGTATTTTTGGAATGTTAGCCAACAGCTCTACACGGCAATGTGATTTTTGATGACAGATTCCCTTTAAATGGTTTATTACACTTCTTGAAGAAACAAATAAAGACTCATGTATCAACACCAAAGTGAGACTGTGACCATATGATCCTGTTTCATATGGGTTAACCACATTTCACACTGCAATGCATTCACTGTATTTCACAGCCAAATATAGTTAAGAAGAAATACATGTTGTTTCATGAGCAAACAATCTAACATTTCAACACAGTTTGATGATTGAATATCCAACAAATTCTTGCTTGATGGTTTTAAGAAATTATTTACATTTGCTCCTTGGGCATATTTTGGCATCTTCATGGGGTAAGTCATGAACACCCAAGATGAGAATACCCCTATAAGATTTTACAATAGAACAATACTGACCTGTATAATATAGTAAATTTCTTAGCCCGTGCTTGGCCTTGAAATGTAGAGCTCAGACCAAAGACAGATCAAGCTAAGACATAGAATCAACACACATATTCCTTCGTTTGCATATGAATATGATGACAATGTATGCGAAAATAAGTTTTTAGACATCTGTGTCTACGCAAACAGCTAGTAAACAACCCCATAAACATTTAGCTCATGTGCGTAACAGCTAGTAAACAACACCGTAAATATCTACCATTGGTAAATCTGACCAATGAACATCCCGGCCTCAACTTCAGTGGCCCTTCAACATGACAATCCATCATTTACACTGGATCTCATTCATCTATAAACAGCTCAAAGCACAAGACAGTCACACAACAACATTCACAACCTACCAGATCGAGACTTGATAATATCACTAAATTCATTGTTTTGTTCTCCATCGGATCTGTCGAGCTGTGCCCCAACATTGGCCATTTTTCAGCAAAATGATTCCAGGTCTTCGCAATTTACAGAGAGATATCTGTGCCTTTGAGCCAAGTTGTGTTGGGTGTAGAACCTAAAAGAAATGGATCTGTATTTAATGAAAAGACAGGCTTGTAGCAGTCGGAAAAAAAAATAAGACCTAAATAGACCATAAATTAGACAGATACGTCCGATAGACCTTATTGTAGATCCATATACACTGGTGTATGTACATACTAGTAAAAATCATATACAAGCTGATTTCAGAAAATCACAGCCAAACCAAAGACATGAGCATGACATGTGAGTAAACCCTTACAAATGACTTACAATATACTGTAGTTATAAAACAGCTGTGACCCCTTTTCAAGCTGCCTTTGAAGTATTCCAGTCTCAGACTTGCTCGCTCTGCTCTTCACAACTCATACGGTTTTAAGAGAACTGTGGCCACCTTTCCATTTAGTCTGCGACTGGTTGCAGCAGCTGTCAGACATTTCTAGGGACCCATGTTACTCTGATAATGGGGGTCCCACCTATCAAACATTTATGACATTTCCAGCAGATTCTCCAAAAAATGTCTTATATTAATGCGTAAAGTATTCACCTATTTTTCTGCAATTTTTGCAAAAACCATAAATTTTATCATTTTTGTCTTCCATTAAGCCAGTTTCACATAATGACATTTTCCCAGCAAAACTGCAGATTCTGCGACTGCATTACCCATATGTCTAGTAAATCTGGCCCGATGGGTGCTGGAGGTTTATTATAAGGCCATGACATAATACTTTCTCTGAGACACTTGTGATACATGATACCCTTAGATTGCTTCTACTTGGTCGGAAAACTTGGTCTGCGTATTAGCCGGATTTACTGGCCCAAACCTGAACTGAACTCAGCAAGTTAGATCAGTTCCGCCGAGCAGCATTCAAGATGGTAAATCTGACCAATGGACATCCCGGCCTCAACTTCAGTGGCCCTTCAGCTATATTCACACATAATGAACATGATGATCCTTAGCCAGGTTTATCTCAGCCGAGTTGCCCATTGACTTTAATGGGCAAGTCAGGTCGAGAAAAAAGGACCCGATAAGGATCGAAATCTGTAAAAAAAAAAAAAAAAAGATCACATGTTTCTGGGCTCATGGACATACACAACCATTAAAAACATTTCTGTGAATCAATAGGCCTAACCCCTATCTCTGACTCCTCCATTTTTGTAGAGTCTGACTCCACCTCCTGCTCTGACTCCTTCGATAATAGCTGACAGCCATTGTCAGACAGACGCCGTGAAGATCATGTAATTCTCGAAAAAAGCTAGTAATGAAAGTAAATATATAACAAACTATACTATGAAAACTAAAAATTAGGTATCTCTAAAAATATGGTCTAAAATGAGTGGAAATAATGCAAAGACTCCCCACGGCTACCAATTAGATTACATTTTTCCCAAGGTAGATAAAAACATAAGGCGTTATTCAGACTTTTGGAAATAACACTGTCTTTAAATTGGTTTTTCAAGTTAAAACTATTTATGACCGTCCATAAGGATAAGTCATTATCGGATTGGTAGGGCTCTAATAACTGGTACCCCCCTCGATTAGCTGTTCTCAGGACTTGATATACAGAGAATGGAGCAGGAAGCAGACAACTCTGTTCTCCGTGTGCTGAACTGAGTGACTAACTTAGCTCCTATTCAAGTGAATGAGAACTTATCTGCAATACCATAGTCTGACCACTACATAGAAAACAGAGCTGTCTGCTTCCTGATCTATTCTCTTTGTATCGGTTACTTAGAAGAGCTGATTGGTGATATTGATGACCTTAGAATAAGTTATCAATATTTTTAATAGGAGTATGCAGATTGCTGGTCGGTGTAACAAAAGCGGGGCACTAAAACACAACCATTGAAGACCACAGGTCTTCGAAAAGCAGCAGAGAGGCCATGAACGATCCATGGCAATTGGTTTTTAAAAAAAAGTGGATCAGCCATGCACATAATATGTCTTTAAATCAATAGGACTATGTACTATCTATGGAGAACATGGCCAGCACACGGCTATGATTTACGGATGTCAAACTAAGGCCTCATGGGTAACTGCTTCACATCTGCCTGCATTAGATTTTTTATACTTACGGCCAAATGTTTGGGTTTTTTAAACAATTTTTTAAAAAGCTGCGAAAAGTCACTTTCTATCTGAAATAATCGGCATATAGAAATTCCAAGAGATTGTCTATAAATAATACTCACTACCCACTCCTAGCTTTATTTTCGGAGCTGAAGCGGAGAAAGTTTCAGATTACTTGGCCAGGGATAATCTTGGAGAAAGGGAGAGGTTCATGCTATACTCACAAGTCATCTTAAGGGAATTTGTTGCGACATACCTGCAATGCAATTTATTGACAGCTCCAGGCTATTTGGCCTGTAACCCTCTGGCAGAGCCATACAATCATAAAGGAAAGGGGATTATTGAAAACAATGGCCCATATGTATCACAACTGGCTTATTTTCGGTTAGGTTCTGCAGTCAGTCAGTTTGTTGCCTTTTTTTAGACACTAGCAAATGTTGCACTCAAGCAGTACTTTTGTCGCCGCGTGATTCGTGCGGACACTGCATTATAGTCTATGGGGTCCGTGTGTTTTCATTGCTCACCGCTTTTTAATGTGTTTGGTCCCTTTAAACATTTTACAAACTGCTTGTAGTGGCATAATCTAACAATTAGAAGTAATAAGTTATCAATTTCCGGCCATTCCTGTGCCAACAATTGCTGGTTACCCTGCTGGTCTCTGTTTAGCCACCTTCAGTGATGACACGTTGACATCCAGTCACTAGCCCCAGCAATGACTTTAGTGGTGTCTACACATCATAGCTACAGCCCGCGACTGTCTTGACATGAAGACCAGAAGGGATCCTGAAGTGGCTGCTATTATCCTATTATTTTATACCATTGTAAAAGTAGGTTCATGTCTGTGCTCAAATCCTGACATGAACAGAAACCAAGAGACCGCACTGACTATAATGGGGTGTGTTGGGTATTCGCTGTGGCACCTGTCATTTTCCTGGATGAAAAAAACATGCACAAAGGATTTTTTTTGTCCTCATTTTTGAAAACACTTTTTGATGGTCAGGATTCTAATGGAGCACAGCCTAAGATGTTTGGAATACCCCTTTAAAGACTTAACAGGTTTTCTGATATATCTGTTTTAGTAAATTATTGTATTCCCCATAGTTCGGGGGATATTGTCACTCCTTAGGGAGAGACCACCATATAGGTGTGTGGAGACTTGTTAAGCCTTTAGCACTCCACTTTGCAAGGAACTATGGGAAGAATATGCAAATCCGCCTTCCATGATGTAATTAGGAAGACAGTTGCTGCCTCATTGTTGCAAACCAATAGAGGGCGCTCACTGGAATGTGCAAGCCTGTCTTAAGACAGGATTCCAGTGAAATAACCCAATAATGGCTGCTCCCTTTAGCCTCATGCCCGACCTTCCAAGAGGCCTTTGTTTAGCAATGACGCTGGGATTATTACCAGGTTATAGTCTCTCAATCGAGGACAGCTGTTTCGATCTGGTTGGATCTCATCAGCCCGATGTAGAGAGGACTATAACCTGGTAGAGGTGAGAGGCTTAGACAGGGTTCGGGGGATATTGTCACTCCTTAGGGAGAGACCACCATATAGGTGTGTGGAGACTTGTTAAGCCTTTAGCACTCCACTTTGCAAGGAACTATGGGAAGTGGAGTGCTAAAGGCTTAACAAGTCTCCACACACCTATATGGTGGTCTCTCCCTAAGGAGTGACAATATCCCCCGAACCCTGTCTAAGCCTCTCACCTCTACCAGGTTATAGTCCTCTCTACATCGGGCTGATGAGATCCAACCAGATCGAAACAGCTGTCCTCAATTGAGAGACTATAACCTGGTAATAATCCCAGCGTCATTGCTAAACAAAGGCCTCTTGGAAGGTCGGGCATGAGGCTAAAGGGAGCAGCCATTATTGGGTTATTTCACTGGAATCCTGTCTTAAGACAGGCTTGCACATTCCAGTGAGCGCCCTCTATTGGTTTGCAACAATGAGGCAGCAACTGTCTTCCTAATTACATCATGGAAGGCGGATCTGTATTCCCCATAGTAAAACAATTCTGGAGCATCTTTTAATACTACCCTACATTGTATCAAACCTGTTATTCCTCTTACAAATGTAGAAATAAATTGACAAGTGGGCAGGGACGGACAGCTGAGGGCCCATGTGCAAGAACATTATATTATATTAGACATAAAATATATTAGTTTAGGTATTAACCTGCAATCTAATAGACAGTAAAATATTGTTGTAAAGGTGATAGGGCCCCCTGACGTACAGGGCCCTGCTGCACTACAAGTGGGTGTTACCAGCTGGGGGCTTGTCCATGCATACCCTTAGATTGCCTAATCAGTGTTGCCCATGTCAGACTACGTAGGGCCACATCTCTTTGACAAGTAAATGGTAACACCCAGTCGTCAGTTTATCCAAAGGAGTATCCATAAACTGGAGTTCTATGAAAAGATGATCCAGTAATGTTATTTCAGGAAGACTATAAGTATTTACCAACACTGACAAACCCAAATATATATATCTGCCATCTAATACAACCTACAGCATTGTCAAACATTTGGAAGGGCGATGCTATCCAGTACCTACATTAACCCCCTAAACTTGTTAATGTAACAATGTATCACCCTATAAAGTAGTATGCTGAATACCATTCCATGTTACTATTACCATGCAGAAGAGAGACACAACAATGCCACAGTTTATCACTGTGATCGGTGTTTCCCAACCTTTTCAGACTCAGTGCACCCCTGGAAAAACAAATATAACCAGGCACCCCCTCACAAATAATTTTTACCAAAAAACATCCTAATGGTACAGGTAATGTTGCATGAAGGCATACGGTCAACTTCCCAACCAGAGTTGAAAAAGAAAAAAAAAGTGAAAAATGGAAAAGAAAAAGGGTCAGATCTGACCCTGCCATACCCGGGATGACCCCTTCTAATGTTATTTAAGGTGGTACCCACTTATCCATTCTGCACATCTTCCCAACCAGAGTGTCACAGCCCACTGACGTGCTTTCAAGGCACATCTCAGTATCATGGCACCCTTGTTGGGAATCGCTGCTGTACATAGACTTCACCATAAAGTGTAATATGCTACAAAAGGTCTATACAGACCAGTCTACTTCAAGACAGAAGGAAATGTGCTGACACTTAAACCCCATTAACTAATATGCACTATTCTGTACATCAACCAGAAAGCTGGCGTAGTGACAGTCACCGTCCACGGAAAGCAGATATGAGGGTACTGTACAGGTAGATATTCACGTCCAGACAATCCGGTGAGATTATATGCTAACCCTAGAGGTCCATCTGCAGTAGTCACACCATCAAGTCCCTTCTGTCCATGGGTACATGTGCCAACTTCTGGCTGTGTTATGAAAGTCACAAATCCAGACGTGTTTCCTTCCATCTTATAGGAGATTCATCACATGTCATAAAACACCCATATGGTGATATAGCAAAGATGTGGTTAGGTCTATAGGAGTACCAGTGATACGGATGATACCGGTGAATTAGGGACTCCTAGAGATAGCATACAATCTTACTGGACTTGGCGGAGTTAAGCATCTATAGTAAATGAATAATACCCTCACCCCTGATTTATATGGACAACAGCCATCCCTATGTTTGTTTAGATACGGTGACAGAGTGTATCTGTATACTGATCTGTATAGATCCAGTTTAGGACTAAAGGGGTTATAGATATAATGCCGGAGAAGTCTTTTTTACAGTCTTACTGTATATAGTACAACATGTGCTAGTAAAGCCCAAGGAGCTCAGCTGAGTTTTCTCCATGGATTGTGCAATGTCAGGCAGTCCTTATTCCTTGCCATGCCCATTCATTTCTCCGTATACTCCCGCGGGCTCGTCCATAGATCTCTGTAGCACATTTCTATACTTGTAGGACTAGAATGGAAAGGGACACAATAGATCCCCAAGAGAGCAGCGGACACATGACTGAGATTACTATTGGCTACCACATGGAGGGTGACCTTCTCCCCTGCACAAATAAGGAACTACAAGTCCAAGAAGTGGTGAAGCACCTGACAAATCATGTCCTGCTGCAGAGAGTAGTCCAGGCTCTCCAGTTACAGGGCACATGAAATATTCAGCACTGTAAGCTTACCTGGGAAGAGGCTCCCTTTTATTTGCTGGCACAATGTGCAGGACACAGGCTCTCTATGGTCACCAGAAAAGTCACCAACTTCCTGGGATCCTTACAAACACCCACCAGATCCTTGCACAAGTATAGAGATCCCAGCAGACAAGTGATCCGGATTGGGGGAGATGGGATCACAACATCCCGGATCTCAGGAGAGATTCCTGGAAGAAATTCTACTTTTTACAGCTGCTCCTCCCTTACTTGGCACAGCAGCTGTCCGGTTACAGGAAAGAGTTAACTTTCCCTCCTCGGTGTGCTCTTGGAGAACTTGCTATGTCCACACATCCAGCAGATCATGTGCTTGCTTCTACGATCCGGCGATCACTCGCTGGTGCCCGATCTTTCCCTCCGATAGAAGTTGCATGGGTCTGCAGAGCCGTCCTGTCTGCTCGGGGCTCGCTCGTAACTTTGTGCTCCTGGTTCACAATCGTCATTCACTTGGATTTCAGTGCGGTCGGCTGCAGAGAAACCGAGAGAACGTGGCACAGTCTTGTCACGTCCCCGCCCACTCTCTTCTCTTACTATAGTGTTTACAGTGGGATGGGAGGCCGGCAAGCGCCATCTACTGGAGAACTGAGTACATGACACATTTCTAACATTACCACAGGTGACGCTCCGGCAACAAATGGTCACAGGTTTTTTAGATATATTTTGCTACCCTAAAAACATGAAAAAGTCTGTTGTAGCAAACATTTCAGCAATATTTAGTGGGGTACATTCCCTAATAGCAGGGCCATACAATGTGGGGTCATCAGGGGTGAATGTAGCCGCTGTGCTGCCTGAGGCGGACTATAAAAAGCCTTCCCACCAACAACAAAAATTGAGCTTACGTATTACACTGCCATTGTCGCACAATAAACATACACAATACACAAAGTTATAAAACGGTTTTTAAGAATTCTTCTGACTGTATTCCTTCAATATCAGAGATCAACACCACGACATTAACAATGAAAATCACTTCACACATCTTCTTGTGGATGGATGAGCCCACATGGCCCCCATTCTTTTTAAAGAGGACCCTTCACCTCCTGGGGCACAAGCAGTTTAATACACCGCTGAATTCAGCGCACTGTCGGCTTTCCCGTCCTGTGCCCCCGGTGAAGAGATATCGGGGCCGGTACCCTAACTCTTCACTGCCAGAAGGGCGTTTCTAACAGTCAGTCAGGAACTCCCTTCCTCACAGTAGCGCCTATAGCGCTGTACAGTAAGAGGTGGCGTTCATTATCGCCCAGCAATGACGCTGAGTAGTGAGGAACTCCCCCCTCAGTCTGTGGATGAGTATTGTCAGGAGAAGGAAGGGGCGTTCCTCAGGCATCAAAGTCCCCCCCTAAGTTTAAAATTAGCCCTGGGGCTGTTCCCCACCAGCTCCATTCCTTTAAAGTTGCAGGCTAGCTCCTGCGTGGCGAGGTCAAAGGAGCCGACCCCTTCCTAAGACAGCCGGGAGCCTACTGAAGGCTCCCCAGCCTGTTATAGCAATATTACTATTGCCGCTGGTCCAAGACCAGACTGGCAATAGTAATATACAGAATCTCCCATAGACGGCAGTACCCTTGGGGGGCTAATAAAATAGTTGCCTCCTTTCCCTAGAATACATATAAAAGTAGACAATTACTGTGATACACATACACATTAGGTATCCCCGTGTCCCAAAATGCTCGCTCTACTAAAATTTTTCCTGTTCGGTGAACATCAAAATCAAAAGTGCCAAACCGCCGGGTTTTATTCACCATTTTGCCTCTGATTTAAATAAAAGGTGATCTAACCAATAGATATTTCCCAAAATGGTAGAACTATAAATTACATCTAGTTCCACAAAAAAAAACGCCCTATACATCCCTGCACAGCTGCAGGGTCACCTGTCAAAGTGGCCTTGCAGCTGTAGCAATAACTACAACTCCCATACATTAAATATTTTACCATTTTATTGCTTCAAAAAAATTTTTCCCTATTTTCCTCCTCTAAAACCTGGGTGCGTCTTATAGTCCAGTGCATCTTACAGTCCCAAAAGTATGGTACAGCACACACTATAGACAGACAGCGTGTGATATAAACAGGCACCATGGCCCCTTCATATGGCTGCTCAGAGGAAAGGGATGTCCACTGATATCTTATTGATAATCTGTCCTAAGGATAGATCATCAATAAAAATGAGCTGTGAAACCCCTTTAATACAGCCCAATTGCCACCTTAAAGGGGTTGTCCAGGATAACCATTTTTTTAATATGATGCCAGAGAAAGTGCTCTGGTGTCTTCCAGTGCGTTCCAATCCTGCTTGTCCCGTGTTTTCTTCCAGAAGAGGACTTCGACTAGAAGATAACACCAATACAGCAGAACCAAACTGCAGAGGGAGACATTGGAGCACAAAGGACAGGTGAGTAGTTTTTTTTTTTCTTTCCCATTTCCCAATCTTGTATTTAAAAAGTGGTTATCCTGGATAACCCCTTTAATAAATTCCCCCTTATATTAAGGCCCTGATTATCCCATCATAAATAATCCTCATTTAATGACTAGAGATGAGCGAACAGTGTTCTATCGAACACATGTTCGATCGGATATCAGGGTGTTCGCTATGTTCGAATCGAATCGAACACCGCGTGGTAAAGTGCGCCAAAATTCGATTCCCCTCCCACCTTCCCTGGCGCCTTTTTTGCACCAATAACAGTGCAGGGGAGGTGGGACAGGAACTACGACACCGGGGGCATTGAAAAAAATTGGAAAAAGTCATTGGCTGCCGAAATCAGGTGACCTCCATTTTAGACGAATAGTGGATTTCAAATCCGGGTCATATGAGAATGTGAACTTTGTGACTATGAGACAGGGATAGCTGTACAGGCAGGGATAGCTAGGGATAACCTTTATTTAGGGGGGAATGTTATTAAAAATAACTTTTTGGGGCTCTATCGGGTGTGTAATTGTGATTTTTGTGAGATAAACTTTTTCCCATAGGGATGCATTGGCCAGCGCTGATTGGCCAGAGTACGGAACTCGACCAATCAGCGCTGGCTCTGCTGGAGGAGGCGGAGTCTAAGATCGCTCCACACCAGTCTCCATTCAGGTCCGACCTTAGACTCCGCCTCCTCCAGCAGAGCCAGCGCTGATTGGCCGAATTCCGTACTCTGGCCAATCAGCACTGGCTAATGCATTGTATTGGCATGATGAAGCAGTGCTGAATGTGTGTGCTTAGCACACACATTCAGCTCTACTTCATCGGGCTAATAGAATGCATTGGCCAATCAGCGCTGGCCAATGCATTCTATTAGCTTGATGAAGCAGAGTGTGCACAAGGGTTCAAGCGCACCCTCGGCTCTGATGTAGCAGAGCCGAGGCTGCACAAGGGTTCAAGCGCACCCTCGGCTCTGATGTAGCAGAGCCGAGGGTGCACTTGAACCCTTGTGCAGCCTCGGCTCTGCTACATCAGAGCCGAGGGTGCGCTTGAACCCTTGTGCACCCTCGGCTCTGCTACATCAGAGCCGAGGGTGCGCTTGAACCCTTGTGCACACTCTGCTTCATCAAGCTAATAGAATGCATTGGCCAGCGCTGATTGGCCAATGCATTCTATTAGCCCGATGAAGTAGAGCTGAATGTGTGTGCTAAGCACACACATTCAGCACTGCTTCATCACGCCAATACAATGCATTAGCCAGTGCTGATTGGCCAGAGTACGGAATTCGGCCAATCAGCGCTGGCTCTGCTGGAGGAGGCGGAGTCTAAGGTCGGACCTGAATGGAGACTGGTGTGGAGCGATCTTAGACTCCGCCTCCTCCAGCAGAGCCAGCGCTGATTGGTCGAGTTCCGTACTCTGGCCAATCAGCGCTGGCCAATGCATTCTATTAGCCCGATGAAGTAGAGCTGAATGTGTGTGCTTAGCACACACATTCAGCTCTACTTCATCGGGCTAATAGAATGCATTGGCCAATCAGCGCTGGCCAATGCATTCTATTAGCGTGAACTGAGTTTGCACAGGGGTTCTAGTGCACCCTCGGCTCTGCTACATCAGATTGCTACATCTGATGTAGCAGTGCCGAGTGTGCATCAGATGTGTAGTTGAGCAAAACTGACTCAGCACTGCTAAGTCTCTGCATTCGCATAGGAATGCATTGGCCAGCCTTCGGCCAATCAGCGCTGGCTCTGCCGGAGGAGGCGGAGTCTAAGGTCGGACCTGAATGGAGACTGGTGTGGAGCGATCTTAGACTCCGCCTCCTCCAGCAGAGCCAGCGCTGATTGGTCGAGTTCCGTACTCTGGCCAATCAGCACTGGCCAATGCATTTCTATGGGGAAAAGTTAGCTTGCGAAAATCGCAAACTGACAGGGATTTCCATGAAATAAAGTGACTTTTATGCCCCCAGACATGCTTCCCCTGCTGTCCCAGTGTCATTCCAGGGTGTTGGTATCATTTCCTGGGGTGTCATAGTGGACTTGGTGACCCTCCAGACACGAATTTGGGTTTCCCCCTTAACGAGTATATGTTCCCCATAGACTATAATGGGGTTCGAAACCCATTCGAACACTCGAACAGTGAGCGGCTGTTCGAATCGAATTTCGAACCTCGAACATTTTAGTGTTCGCTCATCTCTATTAATGACCCTTTATATAAATAATGCACCCTTCCATTCATAATGTCCCCTAATGCCCCTTATATAAATAAGCATCCTGAAATATGTATAATGCTCGCTAATGGCCCTTATCTAAATAACTACCACATTATATATATAATACTCCCTAATGACCCCTTTTTTATAAGTAACCCCACTGTAATAATAGTGCCCCTAATAGCCCTTATATAAATAACACCTCTTTTTTTTTATAACTCAAATTTTTATTGAAAATTTTTACAATAAGAAAAGAAAAAACAATTACAAGTTACAAGGCGAACACCCGCCCTGCGAACAGAAAAGCACACAGTGCAACACAAGATTCAATCATAGAAGAATAAAAAATAAAAAAAAAACAAAGAAAACAACATAGAAAAAACAAAAAAGGGGCTCTATTAGGAAGGCCCGGAAGATCAGGAGTAAAGGAGCTGAAAAGCGATAAAGAAACAAGGGAAGAGAGAAAAAAGAAAAAAAAAAAAAAAAAAAAGGGGGGGGGGATGAGGAGGGAGGGGGTTAGTGGGACAGATGGGTGGGGGAGAGGACTAAATGTTGAGGGTGAGAGGGTAGGTAGGGGTGAGTGTGAGCAGTCAGGAAACCGGTGGGAGCACCTCCGTCGCCAGGTCATCCATACCACAGCCAGTTGGGAAGGGCTCGGGAGCAACCACTGGTCAAATACCTGAGACGAACAACAAGAGTATCAATCAGAGGAGGGGTCAGAGCCCAGAAGCGTCGGGTACTCTGCAGACTGTTGAAACCTGAACCAGTAGAACCAGGTTTTGATGTACGCCTCAGTCGTACCATGCAGGAAAGACGTGAGATTTTCCATGTGCATTATCTCGTTGACCTTCGAAATCCAGAGGGAGAGAGGAGGAGGAACCACTCGTTTCCAAAAAAGGGGGATACAAGCCCGGGCAGCAAGGATCAGGAATCTAAGCAGGGAACGCTTAAAGACCTTTACAGAAAACTCACAATGATTAAGGAGGAACAGGGCAGGGCCCAAATGGTGAGAAGTTTCAGTAAGCTGGAGGGTTATCCGCTTGACCCCCCCCAGAAGGACGAAAGGGCAGGACAGGACCAAAAAACGTGTAGCAACGTGCCGTCCTCGTCGCCACAGCGCCAACATAGTGGGGAGACCTGAGGAAACATAGCATGGAGTCTCGTAGGAACCCTATACCATCGGGACAAGATTTTGTAGCTGGCCTCCTGGTAGCGAGAGCTGATGGAGGCAGTATGAGAAAGGCGAAAAATACGTCTACGCTGTTCCTGAGAGAGGGAAAGGGATAAGTCAGATTCCCATTTCAGCAAGAACGGCGGAACAAAGTCCTCCGGAGGTTCAACCAGGATCTGGTAAGTGAGCGAGAGGGAGTGGCGGAGGGGGCCAGCGCCAACACAAATCTTCTCCAAGGGGGTGGGTTCGACAAGGAACTCTGCAGGAGCAGGGAGAGAATATAAAAAGTGACGAAGTTGCATCCCCCGCCAAGCATCCAAAGTGGGCAGCTCAGGAGGGGCCTGGGAGTTTAGAAGTGTATTTCATCCCCCTGCGTCCTGGAAGTGACAGGCACGGAAAATCCCATGACGGCGCCAATTACGAAAAACTCGGTCAAACATTCCAGGCGGAGAGGCAGAATTGCCCAGCACTGGAAAAAGAGCAGAATCCTTAGGGAGGAGAGTGGAGCGAACAAGGCCTCTGGAGCAAATCCGAAGCGTGGGACCAATGTTAGGATGTAAAAAGAGAGATGATAATGAGGAGGAGTCCAACCATGGGCCTTTTGGAGAGGTTCCATTGTGTTCGATAACTGACGGAAATTGTCGCATCTAGTTGGAATTCAAAATATTTTCAAGTTTGTATACACGTGGTTTTTCAGAAAAGGAGACGTAATTTAAATGGGCCAATGTTCTGTTGCAAAATGTTGACCCAAATTAGGCCAATTAAAAGGTGGTATCAAGTTAGACTGGACAGTATAAAGATTCACTAGATTTATCACTCAGCATCTAATGCATTCTCAGTCTACCTGCCTAAGTGTACACTGTCTGACTAGCAATAATTCTGAAACTGTATATGCAAAATATGCAAGACTATTGCATGAAATTTAAGTGAATGCTATAATTGATGTGGTGCCTGATCTACTTCTTTTGTACAATGACTATCAAAAAACGAATTTCACTAGTCTAAACTTAGAAAAAAAATTAGAGCTGCGTTTGCATTAAATGTCAATTGTGAGCAACAATTTTTTTTGGCATCCCACCAGGATGGCCGAGTGGTTAAGGCGTTGGACTTAAGATCCAATGGATATATATCTGTGTGGGTTCAAACCCCACTCCTGGTAATACTTTTTGTTTCAAATGGCAATGATGAGAGTGTCTCAAAACCGACTTTGTTGTATTAGCAAGTATTCAGCAAAATCTTTGGAACAAAATCGCACTTTCTGTAACCCGCTTGTCGGCTCACCCATTCAGCAAAGTGCCGCACCAGGATGGCTGAGTGGTTAAGGCGTTGGGCTTAAGATCCAATGGATATGTATCCGCGTGGATTTGAACCCCACTCCTGGTATGAGTTTTAACTTCACACTTCTTGAAATACTCTCTAAATGGAGCAAAATCAGAGCAAGATCTGAGTAAGATCTTCTTCTAAGGTAACACAGTCTTTCTGTGTCCTCATCACCAATGTTCCATGACAAGATGTAGTGTCAGAACGCCCAATTATTCCAAGCAGTTTCGGCAGCTTCACCAAAAGAAAAGAAATCCTAGCGGAAGTTTTCCCAAATTAGTGTGATTGTGCCGCCACAGAGATGTAGAAGATTCTGTATTAATGAACTTACGTGGATTCTTAAACACTTTTATCATTGCCTATTGAAAGAAGTAAAATTAGCAAGAGTGGGATTTGAACCCACCAGGATATATTAAAATTGGAAAAGGTTGGGCATGGCTTAGGAAAAAGAGGGCTTGGCTTGATAGAAAAGGGGCTTGGCCTAAGATACATCCCAATATACCATAACATTGCTGCACAATTTTGGAGCAAAAATAGGTGGTGTAAACTTAGACTAGACACTCTAAAGATTTTCCAAATTCATCATTCAGCTTTAGACAGTTTGATAAATCCGGCACAGTTTTAAACGATCTCATCTAAGTTTGCAATGTTTTACTATTAGGCAGTATTAGCAAATATGCCCCAGAGTCTTTTGGAGAGGTTCCATTGTGTTCGATAACTGACGGAAATTGTCGCATCTAGTTGGATTTCAAAATGTTTTCAAGTTTGTAGACACGTGGTTTTTCAGAAAAGGAGACGTAATTTAAATGGGCCAATGTTCTGTTGCAAAATGTTGACCCAAATTAGGCCAATTAAAAGGTGGTATCAACTTAGACTGGACAGTATAAAGATTCACTAGATTTATCACTCAGCATCTAATGCATTCTCAGTCTACCTGCCTAAGTGTACACTGTCTGACTAGCAATAATTCTGAAACTGTATATGCAAAATATGTAAGACTATTGCATGAAATTTAAGTGAATGCTATAATTGATGTGGTGCCTGATCTACTTCTTTTGTACAATGACTATCAAAAAACGAATTTCACTAGTCTAAACTTAGAAAAAAAATTAGAGCTGCGTTTGCATTAAATGTCAATTCTGAGCAACAATTTTTTTCGGCATCCCACCAGGATGGCCGAGTGGTTAAGGCGTTGGACTTAAGATCCAATGGATATATATCCGCGTGGGTTCAAACCCCACTCCTGGTAACGCTTTTTGTTTCAAATGGCACTGATGAGAATGTCTCACAATCAACTTTGTTGTATTAGAATGTATTCAGCAAAAACTTTGGAACAAAATCGCACTTTCTGTAAACCGCTTGTTGGCACACCCATCCAGCAAAACGTTGCACCAGGATGGCCGAGTGGTTAAGGCGTTGGACTTAAGATCCAATGGATATATATCCGCGTGGGTTCAAACCCCACTCCTGGTAACGCTTTTTGTTTCAAATGGCACTGATGAGAATGTCTCACAATCAACTTTGTTGTATTAGCATGTATTCAGCAAAAACTTTGGAACAAAATCGCACTTTCTGTAAACCGCTTGTTGGCACACCCATCCAGCAAAACGTTGCACCAGGATGGCCGAGTGGTTAAGGCGTTGGACTTAAGATCCAATGGATATATATCCGCGTGGGTTCAAACCCCACTCCTGGTTATACTTTTTGTTTCAAATGGCAATGATGAGAGTGTCTCAAAATCGACTTTGTTGTATTAGCAAGTATTCAGCAAAATCTTTGGAACAAAATCACACTTTCTGTAACCCGCTTGTCGGCACACCCATTCAGCAAACTGCCGCACCAGGATGGCCGAGTGGTTAAGGCGTTGGGCTTAAGATCCAATGGATATGTATCCGCGTGGGTTCGAACTCCACTCCTGGTATGAGTTTTAACTTCAGACTTCTTGAAATACTCTCTAAATGGAGCAAGATCTTCTTCTAAGGTAACACAGTCTTTCTGTGTCCTCATCACCAATGTTCCATGACAAGATGTAGTGTCAGAACGCCCAATTATTCCAAGCAGTTTCGGCAGCTTCACCAAAAGAAAAGAAATCCTAGCGGAAGTTTTCCCAAATTAGTGTGATTGTGCTGCCACAGAGATGTAGAAGATTCTGTATTAATGAACTTACGTGGATTCTGAAACACTTTTATCATTGCCTATTGAAAGAAGTAAAATTAGCAAGAGTGGGATTTGAACCCACCAGGATATATTAAAATTGGAAAAGGTTGGGCGTGGCTTAGGAAAAAGAGGGCTTGGCTTGATAGAAAAGGGGCTTGGCCTAAGATACATCTCAATATACCATAACATTGCTGCACAATTTTGGAGCAAAAATAGGTGGTGTAAACTTAGACTAGACACTCTAAAGATTTTCCAAATTCATCATTCAGCTTTAGACAGTTTGATAAATCCGGGACAGTTTTAAACGATCTCATCTAAGTTTGCAATGTTTTACTATTAGGCAGTATTAGCAAATATGCCCCAGAGTCTTTTGGAGAGGTTCCATTGTGTTCGATAACTGACGGAAATTGTCGCATCTAGTTGGATTTCAAAATGTTTTCAAGTTTGTAGACACGTGGTTTTTCAGAAAAGGAGACGTAATTTAAATGGGCCAATGTTCTGTTGCAAAATGTTGACCCAAATTAGGCCAATTAAAAGGTGGTATCAACTTAGACTGGACAGTATAAAGATTCACTAGATTTATCACTCAGCATCTAATGCATTCTCAGTCTACCTGCCTAAGTGTACACTGTCTGACTAGCAATAATTCTGAAACTGTATATGCAAAATATGCAAGACTATTGCATGAAATTTAAGTGAATACTATAATTGATGTGGTGCCTGATCTACTTCTTTTGTACAATGACTATCAAAAAATAAATTTCACTAGTCTAAACTTAGAAAAAAAAATTAGAGCTGTGTTTGCATTAAATGTCAATTGTGAGCAACAATTTTTTTTTGGCAACCCACCAGGATGGCCGAGTGGTTAAGGCGTTCGACTTAAGATCCAATGGATATATATCCGCGTGGGTTCAAACCCCACTCCTGGTAACGCTTTTTGTTTCAAATGGCACTGATGAGAATGTCTCACAATCAACTTTGTTGTATTAGAATGTATTCAGCAAAAACTTTGGAACAAAATCGCACTTTCTGTAAACCGCTTGTTGGCACACCCATCCAGCGAAACGTTGCACCAAGATGGCCGAGTGGTTAAGGCGTTGGACTTAAGATCCAATGGATATATATCCGCGTGGGTTCAAACCCCACTCCTGGTAACGCTTTTTGTTTCAAATGGCACTGATGAGAATGTCTCACAATCAACTTTGTTGTATTAGCATGTATTCAGCAAAAACTTTGGAACAAAATCGCACTTTCTGTAAACCGCTTGTTGGCACACCCATCCAGCAAAACGTTGCACCAGGATGGCCGAGTGGTTAAGGCGTTGGACTTAAGATCCAATGGATATATATCCGCGTGGGTTCAAACCCCACTCCTGGTTATACTTTTTGTTTCAAATGGCAATGATGAGAGTGTCTCAAAATCGACTTTGTTGTATTAGCAAGTATTCAGCAAAATCTTTGGAACAAAATCACACTTTCTGTAACCCGCTTGTCGGCACACCCATTCAGCAAACTGCCGCACCAGGATGGCCGAGTGGTTAAGGCATTGGGCTTAAGATCCAATGGATATGTATCCGCGTGGGTTCGAACTCCACTCCTGGTATGAGTTTTAACTTCAGACTTCTTGAAATACTCTCTAAATGGAGCAAGATCTTCTTCTAAGGTAACACAGTCTTTCTGTGTCCTCATCACCAATGTTCCATGACAAGATGTAGTGTCAGAACGCCCAATTATTCCAAGCAGTTTCGGCAGCTTCACCAAAAGAAAAGAAATCCTAGCGGAAGTTTTCCCAAATTAGTGTGATTGTGCTGCCACAGAGATGTAGAAGATTCTGTATTAATGAACTTACGTGGATTCTGAAACACTTTTATCATTGCCTATTGAAAGAAGTAAAATTAGCAAGAGTGGGATTTGAACCCACCAGGATATATTAAAATTGGAAAAGGTTGGGCGTGGCTTAGGAAAAAGAGGGCTTGGCTTGATAGAAAAGGGGCTTGGCCTAAGATACATCTCAATATACCATAACATTGCTGCACAATTTTGGAGCAAAAATAGGTGGTGTAAACTTAGACTAGACACTCTAAAGATTTTCCAAATTCATCATTCAGCTTTAGACAGTTTGATAAATCCGGGACAGTTTTAAACGATCTCATCTAAGTTTGCAATGTTTTACTATTAGGCAGTATTAGCAAATATGCCCCAGAGTCTTTTGGAGAGGTTCCATTGTGTTCGATAACTGACGGAAATTGTCGCATCTAGTTGGATTTCAAAATGTTTTCAAGTTTGTAGACACGTGGTTTTTCAGAAAAGGAGACGTAATTTAAATGGGCCAATGTTCTGTTGCAAAATGTTGACCCAAATTAGGCCAATTAAAAGGTGGTATCAACTTAGACTGGACAGTATAAAGATTCACTAGATTTATCACTCAGCATCTAATGCATTCTCAGTCTACCTGCCTAAGTGTACACTGTCTGACTAGCAATAATTCTGAAACTGTATATGCAAAATATGCAAGACTATTGAATGAAATTTAAGTGAATACTATAATTGATGTGGTGTTTGATCTACTTCTTTTGTACAATGACTATCAAAAAATAAATTTCACTAGTCTAAACTTAGAAAAAAAAATTAGAGCTGTGTTTGCATTAAATGTCAATTGTGAGCAACAATTTTTTTTTGGCAACCCACCAGGATGGCCGAGTGGTTAAGGCGTTGGACTTAAGATCCACTAGATATATATCCGCGTGGGTTCAAACCCCACTCCTGGTAACACTTTTTGTTTCAGATGGTACTGATGAGAATGTCTCACAATCAACTTTGTTGTATTAGAATGTATTCAGCAAAATCTTTGGAACAAAATCGCACTTTCTGTAAACCGCTTGTTGGCACACCCATCCTGCCAAATGTTGCACCAGGATGGGCGAGTGGTTAAGACGTTGGATTTAATAATCCAATCGATATATATCCGCGTGGGTTCAAACCCCTCTCCTGGTAATACCTTTTGTTTCAAATGGCAATGATGAGAGTGTCTCAAAATCGACTTTGTTGTATTAGCAAGTATTCAGCAAAATCTTTGGAACAAAATCGCACATTCTGTAACCCGCTTGTCGGCACACCCATTCAGCAAACTGCTGCACCAGGATGGCCGAGTGGTGAAGGCGTTGGGCTTAAGATCCAATGGATTTGTATCCGCGTGGGTTCGAACCCCACTCCTGGTATGCGTTTTAACTTCAGACTTCTTGAAATACTCTCTAAATGGAGCAAGATCTTCTTCTAAGGTAACACAGTCTTTCTGTGTCCTCATCACCAATGTTCCATGACAAGATGTAGTGTCAGAACGCCCAATTATTCCAAGCAGCTTCACCAAAAGAAAAGAAATCCTAGCGGAAGTTTTCCCAAATTAGTGTGATTGTGCCGCCACAGAGATGTAGAAGATTCTGTATTAATGAACTTACGTGGATTCTGAAACACTTTTATCATTGCCTATTGAAAGAAGTAAAATTAGCAAGAGTGGGATTTGAACCCACCAGGATATATTAAAATTGGAAAAGGTTGGGCATAGCTTAGGAAAAAGAGGGCTTGGCTTGATAGAAAAGGGGCTTGGCCTAAGATACATCCCAATATACCACAACATTGCTGCACAATTTTGGAGCAATAATAGGTGGTGTAAACTTAGACTAGACACTCTAAAGATTTTCCAAATTCATCATTCAGCTTTAGACAGTTTGATAAATCCGGCACAGTTTTAAACGATCTCATCTAAGTTTGCAATGTTTTACTATTAGGCAGTATTAGCAAATATGCCCCAGAGTCTTTTGGAGAGGTTCCATTGTGTTCGATACCTGACGAAAATTGTCACATGTAGTTGGAGTTCAAAATGTTTTCAAGTTTGTAGACACGTGGTTTTTCAGAAAAGGAGACGTAATTTAAATGGGCCAATGTTCTGTTGCAAAATGTTGACCCAAATTAGGCCAATTAAAAGGTGGTATCAACTTAGACTGGACAGTATAAAGATTCACTAGATTTATCATTCAGCATCTAGTGCATTCTCAGTCTACCTGCCTAAGTGTACACTGTCTGACTAGCAATAATTCTGAAACTGTATATGCAAAATATGCAAGACTATTGCATGAAATTTAAGTGAATGCTATAATTGATGTGGTGCCTGATCTACTTCTTTTGTACAATGACTATCAAAAAACGAATTTCACTAGTCTAAACTTAGAAAAAAAATTAGAGCTGCATTTGCATTAAATGTCAATTCTGAGCAACAATATTTTTTGCATCCCACCAGGATGGCCGAGTGGTTAAGGCGTTGGACTTAAGATCCAATAGATATATATCCGCGTGGGTTCAA
This sequence comes from Leptodactylus fuscus, assembly GCF_031893055.1. Taxonomy (NCBI): domain Eukaryota; kingdom Metazoa; phylum Chordata; class Amphibia; order Anura; family Leptodactylidae; genus Leptodactylus; species Leptodactylus fuscus. The sequence continues at coordinate 46,018,327 of NC_134267.1, forward strand.
ACCCCACTCCTGGTAATGCTTTTTGTTTCAAATGGCACTGATGAGAATGTCTCACAATCAACTTTGTTGTATTAGAATGTATTCAGCAAAAACTTTGGAACAAAATCGCACTTTCTGTAAACCGCTTGTTGGCACACCCATCCAACAAAACGTTGCACCAGGATGGCCGAGTGGTTAAGGCATTGGACTTAAGATCCAATGGATATATATCCGCGTGGGTTCAAACCCCACTCCTGGTAACGTTTTTTGTTTCAAATGGCACTGATGAGAATGTCTCACAATCAACTTTGTTGTATTAGCATGTATTCAGCAAAAACTTTGGAACAAAATCGCACTTTCTGTAAACCGCTTGTTGGCACACCCATCCAGCAAAACCTTGCACCAGGATGGCCGAGTGGTTAAGGCGTTGGACTTAAGATCCAATGGATATATGTCCGCGTGGGTTCAAACCCAACTCCTAGTAATATTTTTGTTTCAAATGGCAATGATGAGAGTGTCTCAAAATCGACTTTGTTGTATTAGGAAGTATTCAGCAAAATCTTTGGAACAAAATCGCACTTTCTGTAACCCGCTTGTCGGCACACCCATTCAGCAAACTGCCGCACCAGGATGGCTGAGTGGTTAAGGCGTTGGGCTTAAGATCCAATGGATATGTATCCGCGTGGGTTAGAACCCCACTCCTGATATGAGTTTTAACTTCAGACTTCTTGAAATACTCTCTAAATGGAGCAAGATCTTCTTCTAAGGTAACACAGTCTTTCTGTGTCCTCATCACCAATGTTCCATGACAAGATGTAGTGTCAGAACGCCCAATTATTCCAAGCAGTTTCGGCAGCTTCACCAAAAGAAAAGAAATCCTAGCGGAAGTTTTCCCAAATTAGTGTGATTGTGCCGCCGCAGAGATGTAGAAGATTCTGTATTAATGCACTTACGTAGATTCTGAAACACTTTTATCATTGCCTATTGAAAGAAGTAAAATTAGCAAGAGTGGGATTTGAACCCACCAGGATATATTAAAATTGGAAAAGGTTGGGCATGGCTTAGGAAAAAGAGGGCTTGGCTTGATAGAAAAGGGGCTTGGCCTAAGATACATCCCAATATACCATAACATTGCTGCACAATTTTGGAGCAAAAATAGGTGGTGTAAACTTAGACTAGACACTCTAAAGATTTTCCAAATTCATCATTCAGCTTTAGACAGTTTGATAAATCCGGGACAGTTTTAAACGATCTCATCTAAGTTTGCAATGTTTTACTATTAGGCAGTATTAGCAAATATGCCCCAGAGTCTTTTGGAGAGGTTCCATTGTGTTCGATAACTGACGGAAATTGTCGCATCTAGTTGGATTTCAAAATGTTTTCAAGTTTGTAGACACGTGGTTTTTCAGAAAAGGAGACGTAATTTAAATGGGCCAATGTTCTGTTGCAAAATGTTGACCAAAATTAGGCCAATTAAAAGGTGGTATCAACTTAGACTGGACAGTATAAAGATTCACTAGATTTATCATTCAGCATCTAGTGCATTTTCAGTCTACCTGCCTAAGTGTACACTGTCTGACTAGCAATAATTCTGAAACTGTATATGCAAAATATGCAAGACTATTGCATGAAATTTAAGTGAATGCTATAATTGATGTGATGCCTGATCTACTTCTTTTGTACAATGACTATCAAAAAACGAATTTCACTAGTCTAAACTTAGAAAAAAAATTAGAGCTGCATTTGCATTAAATGTCAATTCTGAGCAACAATATTTTTTGCATCCCACCAGGATGGCCTAGTGGTTAAGGTGTTGGACTTAAGATCCAATAGATATATATCCGCGTGGGTTCAAACCCCACTCCTGGTAATGCTTTTTGTTTCAAATGGCACTGATGAGAATGTCTCACAATCAACTTTGTTGTATTAGAATGTATTCAGCAAAAACTTTGGAACAAAATCGCACTTTCTGTAAACCGCTTGTTGGCACACCCATCCAGCAAAATTTTGCACCAGGATGGCCGAGTGGTTAAGGCGTTGGACTTAAGATCCAATGGATATATATCCGCGTGGGTTCAAACCCCACTCCTTGTAACGCTTTTTGTTTCAAATGGCACTGATGAGAATGTCTCACAATCAACTTTGTTGTATTAGCATGTATTCAGCAAAAACTTTGGAACAAAATCGCACTTTCTGTAATCCGCTTGTTGGCACACCCATCCAGCAAAACGTTGCACCAGGATGGCCGAGTGGTTAAGGCGTTGGACTTAAGATCCAATGGATATATGTCCGCGTGGGTTCAAACCCCACTCCTGGTAATACTTTTTGTTTCAAATGGCAATGATGAGAGTGTCTCAAAATCGACTTTGTTGTATTAGCAAGTATTCAGCAAAATCTTTGGAACAAAATCGCACTTTCTGTAACCCGCTTGTCGGCACACCCATTCAGCACACTGCTGCACCAGGATGGCCGAGTGGTTAAGGCGTTGGGCTTAAGATCCAATGGATATGTATCCGCGTGGGTTCGAACCCCACTCCTGGTATGAGTTTTAACTTCAGACTTCTTGAAATACTCTCTAAATGGAGCAAGATCTTCTTCTAAGGTAACACAGTCTTTCTGTGTCCTCATCACCAATGTTCCATGACAAGATGTAGTGTCAGAACGCCCAATTATTCCAGGCAGCTTCACCAAAAGAAAAGAAATCCTAGCGGAAGTTTTCCCAAATTAGTGTGATTGTGCCGCCGCAGAGATGTAGAAGATTCTGTATTAATGCACTTACGTAGATTCTGAAACACTTTTATCATTGCCTATTGAAAGAAGTAAAATTAGCTAGAGTGGGATTTGAACCCACCAGGATATATTCAAATTGGAAAAGGTTGGGCATGGCTTAGGAAAAAGAGGGCTTGGCTTGATAGAAAAGGGGCTTGGCCTAAGATACATCCCAATATACCATAACATTGCTGCACAATTTTGGAGCAAAAATAGGTGGTGTAAACTTAGACTAGACACCCTAAAGATTTTCCAAATTCATCATTCAGCTTTAGACAGTTTGATAAATCCGGGACAGTTTTAAACGATCTCATCTAAGTTTGCAATGTTTTACTATTAGGCAGTATTAGCAAATATGCCCCAGAGTCTTTTGGAGAGGTTCCATTGTGTTCGATAACTGACGGAAATTGTCGCATCTAGTTGGATTTCAAAATGTTTTCAAGTTTGTAGACACGTGGTTTTTCAGAAAAGGAGACGTAATTTAAATGGGCCAATGTTCTGTTGCAACATGTTGACCCAAATTAGGCCAATTAAAAGGTGGTATCAACTTAGACTGGACAGTATAAAGATTCACTAGATTTATCATTCAGCATCTAGTGCATTCTCAGTCTACCTGCCTAAGTGTACACTGTCTGACTAGCAATAATTCTGTAACTGTATATGCAAAATATGCAAGACTATTGCATGAAATTTAAGTGAATGCTATAATTGATGTGGTGCCTGATCTACTTCTTTTGTACAATGACTATCAAAAAACGAATTTCACTAGTCTAAACTTAGAAAAAAAATTAGTGCTGCGTTTGCATTAAATGTCAATTCTGAGCAACAATTTTTTTTTTGGCATCCCACCAGGATGGCCGAGTGGTTAAGGCGTTGGACTTAAGATCCAATGGATATATATCCGCGTGGGTTCAAACCCCACTCCTGGTAACGCTTTTTGTTTCAAATGGCACTGATGAGAATGTCTCACAATCAACTTTGTTGTATTAGCATGTATTCAGCAAAAACTTTGGAACAAAATCGCACTTTCTGAAAACCGCTTGTTGGCACACCCATGCAGCAAAACCTTGCACCAGGATGGCCGAGTGGTTAAGGCGTTGAACTTAAGATCTAATGGATATATGTCCGCGTGGGTTCAAACCCCACTCCTGGTAATACTTTTTGTTTCAAATGGCAATGATGAGAGTGTCTCAAAATCGACTTTGTTGTATTAGCAAGTATTCAGCAAAATCTTTGGAACAAAATCGCACTTTCTGTAACCCGCTTGTCGGCACACCCATTCAGCAAACTGCCGCACCAGGATGGCCGAGTGGTTAAGGCGTTGGGCTTAAGATCCAATGGCATATGTATCCGCGTGGGTTCGAACCCCACTCCTGGTATGAGTTTTAACTTCAGACTTCTTGAAATACTCTCTAAATGGAGCAAGATCTTCTTCTAAGGTAACACAGTCTTTCTGTGTCCTCATCACCAATGTTCCATGACAAGATGTAGTGTCAGAACGCCCAATTATTCCAAGCAGTTTCGGCAGCTTCACCAAAAGAAAAGAAATCCTAGCGGAAGTTTTCCCAAATTAGTGTGATTGTGCTGCCGCAGAGATGTAGAAGATTCTGTATTAATGCACTTACGTAGATTCTGAAACACTTTTATCATTGCCTATTGAAAGAAGTAAAATTAGCAAGAGTGGGATTTGAACCCACCAGGATACATTAAAATTGGAAAAGGTTGGGCATGGCTTAGGAAAAAGAGGGCTTGGCTTGATAGAAAAGGGGCTTGGCCTAAGATACATCCCAATATACCATAACATTGCTGCACAATTTTGGAGCAAAAATAGGTGGTGTAAACTTAGACTAGACACTCTAAAGATTTTCCAAATTCATCATTCAGCTTTAGACAGTTTGATAAATCCGGGACAGTTTTAAACGATCTCATCTAAGTTTGCAATGTTTTACTATTAGGCAGTATTAGCAAATATGCCCCAGAGTCTTTTGGAGAGGTTCCATTGTGTTCGATAACTGACGGAAATTGTCGCATCTAGTTGGATTTCAAAATGTTTTCAAGTTTGTAGACACGTGGTTTTTCAGAAAAGGAGACGTAATTTAAATGGGCCAATGTTCTGTTGCAAAATGTTGACCAAAATTAGGCCAATTAAAAGGTGGTATCAACTTAGACTGGACAGTATAAAGATTCACTAGATTTATCATTCAGCATCTAGTGCATTTTCAGTCTACCTGCCTAAGTGTACACTGTCTGACTAGCAATAATTCTGAAACTGTATATGCAAAATATGCAAGACTATTGCATGAAATTTAAGTGAATGCTATAATTGATGTGATGCCTGATCTACTTCTTTTGTACAATGACTATCAAAAAACGAATTTCACTAGTCTAAACTTAGAAAAAAAATTAGAGCTGCATTTGCATTAAATGTCAATTCTGAGCAACAATATTTTTTGCATCCCACCAGGATGGCCTAGTGGTTAAGGTGTTGGACTTAAGATCCAATAGATATATATCCGCGTGGGTTCAAACCCCACTCCTGGTAATGCTTTTTGTTTCAAATGGCACTGATGAGAATGTCTCACAATCAACTTTGTTGTATTAGAATGTATTCAGCAAAAACTTTGGAACAAAATCGCACTTTCTGTAAACCGCTTGTTGGCACACCCATCCAGCTAAACGTTGCACCAGGATGGCCGAGTGGTTAAGGCATTGGACTTAAGATCCAATGGATATATATCCGCGTGGGTTCAAACCCCACTCCTGGTAACGCTTTTTGTTTCAAATGGCACTGATGAGAATGTCTCACAATCAACTTTGTTGTATTAGCATGTATTCAGCAAAAACTTTGGAACAAAATCGCACTTTCTGAAAACCGCTTGTTGGCACACCCATGCAGCAAAACCTTGCACCAGGATGGCCGAGTGGTTAAGGCGTTGGACTTAAGATCTAATGGATATATGTCCGCGTGGGTTCAAACCCCACTCCTGGTAATACTTTTTGTTTCAAATGGCAATGATGAGAGTGTCTCAAAATCGACTTTGTTGTATTAGCAAGTATTCAGCAAAATCTTTGGAACAAAATCGCACTTTCTGTAACCCGCTTGTCGGCACACCCATTCAGCAAACTGCCGCACCAGGATGGCCGAGTGGTTAAGGCGTTGGGCTTAAGATCCAATGGATATGTATCTGCGTGGGTTCGAACCCCACTCCTGGTATGAGTTTTAACTTCAGACTTCTTGAAATACTCTCTAAATGGAGCAAGATCTTCTTCTAAGGTAACACAGTCTTTCTGTGTCCTCATCACCAATGTTCCATGACAAGATGTAGTGTCAGAACGCCCAATTATTCCAAGCAGTTTCGGCAGCTTCACCAAAAGAAAAGAAATCCTAGCGGAAGTTTTCCCAAATTAGTGTGATTGTGCTGCCGCAGAGATGTAGAAGATTCTGTATTAATGCACTTACGTAGATTCTGAAACACTTTTATCATTGCCTATTGAAAGAAGTAAAATTAGCAAGAGTGGGATTTGAACCCACCAGGATATATTAAAATTGGAAAAGGTTGGGCATGGCTTAGGAAAAAGAGGGCTTGGCTTGATAGAAAAGGGGCTTGGCCTAAGATACATCCCAATATACCATAACATTGCTGCACAATTTTGGAGCAAAAATAGGTGGTGTAAACTTAGACTAGACACTCTAAAGATTTTCCAAATTCATCATTCAGCTTTAGACAGTTTGATAAATCCGGGACAGTTTTAAACGATCTCATCTAAGTTTGCAATGTTTTACTATTAGGCAGTATTAGCAAATATGCCCCAGAGTCTTTTGGAGAGGTTCCATTGTGTTCGATAACTGACGGAAATTGTCGCATCTAGTTGGATTTCAAAATGTTTTCAAGTTTGTAGACACGTGGTTTTTCAGAAAAGGAGACGTAATTTAAATGGGCCAATGTTCTGTTGCAAAATGTTGACCCAAATTAGGCCAATTAAAAGGTGGTATCAACTTAGACTGGACAGTATAAAGATTCACTAGATTTATCATTCAGCATCTAGTGCATTTTCAGTCTACCTGCCTAAGTGTACACTGTCTGACTAGCAATAATTCTGAAACTGTATATGCAAAATATGCAAGACTATTGCATGAAATTTAAGTGAATGCTATAATTGATGTGGTGCCTGATCTACTTCTTTTGTACAATGACTATCAAAAAACGAATTTCACTAGTCTAAACTTAGTAAAAAAATTAGAGCTGCATTTGCATTAAATGTCAATTCTGAGCAACAATATTTTTTGCATCCCACCAGGATGGCCGAGTGGTTAAGCCGTTGGACTTAAGATCCAATAGATATATATCCGCGTGGGTTCAAACCCCACTCCTGGTAATGCTTTTTGTTTCAAATGGCACTGATGAGAATGTCTCACAATCAACTTTGTTGTATTAGAATGTATTCAGCAAAAACTTTGGAACAAAATCGCACTTTCTGTAAACTGCTTGTTGGCACACCCATCCAGCAAAATGTTGCACCAGGATGGCCGAGTGGTTAAGGCATTGGACTTAAGATCCAATGGATATATATCCGCATGGGTTCAAACCCCACTCCTGGTAACGCTTTTTGTTTCAAATGGCACTGATGAGAATGTCTCACAATCAACTTTGTTGTATTAGCATGTATTCAGCAAAAACTTTGGAACAAAATCGCACTTTCTGTAAACCGCTTGTTGGCACACCCATCCAGCAAAACCTTGCACCAGGATGGCCGAGTGGTTAAGGCGTTGGACTTAAGATCCAATGGATATATGTCCGCGTGGGTTCAAACCCCACTCCTGGTAATACTTTTTGTTTCAAATGGCAATGATGAGAGTGTCTCAAAATCGACTTTGTTGTATTAGCAAGTATTCAGCAAAATCTTTGGAACAAAATCGCACTTTCTGTAACCCGCTTGTCGGCACACCCATTCAGCAAACTGCCGCACCAGGATGGCCGAGTGGTTAAGGCGTTGGGCTTAAGATCCAATGGATATGTATCCGCGTGGGTTCGAACCCCACTCCTGGTATGAGTTTTAACTTCAGACTTCTTGAAATACTCTCTAAATGGAGCAAGATCTTCTTCTAAGGTAACACAGTCTTTCTGTGTCCTCATCACCAATGTTCCATGACAAGATGTAGTGTCAGAACGCCCAATTATTCCAAGCAGTTTCGGCAGCTTCACCAAAAGAAAAGAAATCCTAGCGGAAGTTTTCCCAAATTAGTGTGATTGTGCCGCCGCAGAGATGTAGAAGATTCTGTATTAATGCACTTACGTAGATTCTGAAACACTTTTATCATTGCCTATTGAAAGAAGTAAAATTAGCTAGAGTGGGATTTGAACCCACCAGGATATATTAAAATTGGAAAAGGTTGGGCATGGCTTAGGAAAAAGAGGGCTTGGCTTGATAGAAAAGGGGCTTGGCCTAAGATACATCCCAATATACCATAACATTGCTGCACAATTTTGGAGCAAAAATAGGTGGTGTAAACTTAGACTAGACACTCTAAAGATTTTCCAAATTCATCATTCAGCTTTAGACAGTTTGATAAATCCGGGACAGTTTTAAACGATCTCATCTAAGTTTGCAATGTTTTACTATTAGGCAGTATTAGCAAATATGCCCCAGAGTCTTTTGGAGAGGTTCCATTGTGTTCGATAACTGACGGAAATTGTCGCATCTAGTTGGATTTCAAAATGTTTTCAAGTTTGTAGACACGTGGTTTTTCAGAAAAGGAGACGTAATTTAAATGGGCCAATGTTCTGTTGCAAAATGTTGACCAAAATTAGGCCAATTAAAAGGTGGTATCAACTTAGACTGGACAGTATAAAGATTCACTAGATTTATCATTCAGCATCTAGTGCATTTTCAGTCTACCTGCCTAAGTGTACACTGTCTGACTAGCAATAATTCTGAAACTGTATATGCAAAATATGCAAGACTATTGCATGAAATTTAAGTGAATGCTATAATTGATGTGATGCCTGATCTACTTCTTTTGTACAATGACTATCAAAAAACGAATTTCACTAGTCTAAACTTAGAAAAAACAATTAGAGCTGCATTTGCATTAAATGTCAATTCTGAGCAACAATATTTTTTGCATCCCACCAGGATGGCCTAGTGGTTAAGGTGTTGGACTTAAGATCCAATAGATATATATCCGCGTGGGTTCAAACCCCACTCCTGGTAATGCTTTTTGTTTCAAATGGCACTGATGAGAATGTCTCACAATCAACTTTGTTGTATTAGAATGTATTCAGCAAAAACTTTGGAACAAAATCGCACTTTCTGTAAACCGCTTGTTGGCACACCCATCCAGCTAAACGTTGCACCAGGATGGCCGAGTGGTTAAGGCATTGGACTTAAGATCCAATGGATATATATCCGCGTGGGTTCAAACCCCACTCCTGGTAACGCTTTTTGTTTCAAATGGCACTGATGAGAATGTCTCACAATCAACTTTGTTGTATTAGCATGTATTCAGCAAAAACTTTGGAACAAAATCGCACTTTCTGAAAACCGCTTGTTGGCACACCCATGCAGCAAAACCTTGCACCAGGATGGCCGAGTGGTTAAGGCGTTGGACTTAAGATCTAATGGATATATGTCCGCGTGGGTTCAAACCCCACTCCTGGTAATACTTTTTGTTTCAAATGGCAATGATGAGAGTGTCTCAAAATCGACTTTGTTGTATTAGCAAGTATTCAGCAAAATCTTTGGAACAAAATCGCACTTTCTGTAACCCGCTTGTCGGCACACCCATTCAGCAAACTGCCGCACCAGGATGGCCGAGTGGTTAAGGCGTTGGGCTTAAGATCCAATGGATATGTATCTGCGTGGGTTCGAACCCCACTCCTGGTATGAGTTTTAACTTCAGACTTCTTGAAATACTCTCTAAATGGAGCAAGATCTTCTTCTAAGGTAACACAGTCTTTCTGTGTCCTCATCACCAATGTTCCATGACAAGATGTAGTGTCAGAACGCCCAATTATTCCAAGCAGTTTCGGCAGCTTCACCAAAAGAAAAGAAATCCTAGCGGAAGTTTTCCCAAATTAGTGTGATTGTGCTGCCGCAGAGATGTAGAAGATTCTGTATTAATGCACTTACGTAGATTCTGAAACACTTTTATCATTGCCTATTGAAAGAAGTAAAATTAGCAAGAGTGGGATTTGAACCCACCAGGATATATTAAAATTGGAAAAGGTTGGGCATGGCTTAGGAAAAAGAGGGCTTGGCTTGATAGAAAAGGGGCTTGGCCTAAGATACATCCCAATATACCATAACATTGCTGCACAATTTTGGAGCAAAAATAGGTGGTGTAAACTTAGACTAGACACTCTAAAGATTTTCCAAATTCATCATTCAGCTTTAGACAGTTTGATAAATCCGGGACAGTTTTAAACGATCTCATCTAAGTTTGCAATGTTTTACTATTAGGCAGTATTAGCAAATATGCCCCAGAGTCTTTTGGAGAGGTTCCATTGTGTTCGATAACTGACGGAAATTGTCGCATCTAGTTGGATTTCAAAATGTTTTCAAGTTTGTAGACACGTGGTTTTTCAGAAAAGGAGACGTAATTTAAATGGGCCAATGTTCTGTTGCAAAATGTTGACCCAAATTAGGCCAATTAAAAGGTGGTATCAACTTAGACTGGACAGTATAAAGATTCACTAGATTTATCACTCAGCATCTAATGCATTCTCAGTCTACCTGCCTAAGTGTACACTGTCTGACTAGCAATAATTCTGAAACTGTATATGCAAAATATGTAAGACTATTGCATGAAATTTAAGTGAATGCTATAATTGATGTGGTGCCTGATCTACTTCTTTTGTACAATGACTATCAAAAAACGAATTTCACTAGTCTAAACTTAGAAAAAAAATTAGAGCTGCGTTTGCATTAAATGTCAATTCTGAGCAACAATTTTTTTCGGCATCCCACCAGGATGGCCGAGTGGTTAAGGCGTTGGACTTAAGATCCAATGGATATATATCCGCGTGGGTTCAAACCCCACTCCTGGTAACGCTTTTTGTTTCAAATGGCACTGATGAGAATGTCTCACAATCAACTTTGTTGTATTAGAATGTATTCAGCAAAAACTTTGGAACAAAATCGCACTTTCTGTAAACCGCTTGTTGGCACACCCATCCAGCAAAACGTTGCACCAGGATGGCCGAGTGGTTAAGGCGTTGGACTTAAGATCCAATGGATATATATCCGCGTGGGTTCAAACCCCACTCCTGGTAACGCTTTTTGTTTCAAATGGCACTGATGAGAATGTCTCACAATCAACTTTGTTGTATTAGCATGTATTCAGCAAAAACTTTGGAACAAAATCGCACTTTCTGTAAACCGCTTGTTGGCACACCCATCCAGCAAAACGTTGCACCAGGATGGCCGAGTGGTTAAGGCGTTGGACTTAAGATCCAATGGATATATATCCGCGTGGGTTCAAACCCCACTCCTGGTTATACTTTTTGTTTCAAATGGCAATGATGAGAGTGTCTCAAAATCGACTTTGTTGTATTAGCAAGTATTCAGCAAAATCTTTGGAACAAAATCACACTTTCTGTAACCCGCTTGTCGGCACACCCATTCAGCAAACTGCCGCACCAGGATGGCCGAGTGGTTAAGGCGTTGGGCTTAAGATCCAATGGATATGTATCCGCGTGGGTTCGAACTCCACTCCTGGTATGAGTTTTAACTTCAGACTTCTTGAAATACTCTCTAAATGGAGCAAGATCTTCTTCTAAGGTAACACAGTCTTTCTGTGTCCTCATCACCAATGTTCCATGACAAGATGTAGTGTCAGAACGCCCAATTATTCCAAGCAGTTTCGGCAGCTTCACCAAAAGAAAAGAAATCCTAGCGGAAGTTTTCCCAAATTAGTGTGATTGTGCTGCCGCAGAGATGTAGAAGATTCTGTATTAATGCACTTACGTAGATTCTGAAACACTTTTATCATTGCCTATTGAAAGAAGTAAAATTAGCAAGAGTGGGATTTGAACCCACCAGGATATATTAAAATTGGAAAAGGTTGGGCATGGCTTAGGAAAAAGAGGGCTTGGCTTGATAGAAAAGGGGCTTGGCCTAAGATACATCCCAATATACCATAACATTGCTGCACAATTTTGGAGCAAAAATAGGTGGTGTAAACTTAGACTAGACACTCTAAAGATTTTCCAAATTCATCATTCAGCTTTAGACAGTTTGATAAATCCGGGACAGTTTTAAACGATCTCATCTAAGTTTGCAATGTTTTACTATTAGGCAGTATTAGCAAATATGCCCCAGAGTCTTTTGGAGAGGTTCCATTGTGTTCGATAACTGACGGAAATTGTCGCATCTAGTTGGATTTCAAAATGTTTTCAAGTTTGTAGACACGTGGTTTTTCAGAAAAGGAGACGTAATTTAAATGGGCCAATGTTCTGTTGCAAAATGTTGACCCAAATTAGGCCAATTAAAAGGTGGTATCAACTTAGACTGGACAGTATAAAGATTCACTAGATTTATCATTCAGCATCTAGTGCATTTTCAGTCTACCTGCCTAAGTGTACACTGTCTGACTAGCAATAATTCTGAAACTGTATATGCAAAATATGCAAGACTATTGCATGAAATTTAAGTGAATGCTATAATTGATGTGGTGCCTGATCTACTTCTTTTGTACAATGACTATCAAAAAACGAATTTCACTAGTCTAAACTTAGTAAAAAAATTAGAGCTGCATTTGCATTAAATGTCAATTCTGAGCAACAATATTTTTTGCATCCCACCAGGATGGCCGAGTGGTTAAGCCGTTGGACTTAAGATCCAATAGATATATATCCGCGTGGGTTCAAACCCCACTCCTGGTAATGCTTTTTGTTTCAAATGGCACTGATGAGAATGTCTCACAATCAACTTTGTTGTATTAGAATGTATTCAGCAAAAACTTTGGAACAAAATCGCACTTTCTGTAAACTGCTTGTTGGCACACCCATCCAGCAAAATGTTGCACCAGGATGGCCGAGTGGTTAAGGCATTGGACTTAAGATCCAATGGATATATATCCGCATGGGTTCAAACCCCACTCCTGGTAACGCTTTTTGTTTCAAATGGCACTGATGAGAATGTCTCACAATCAACTTTGTTGTATTAGCATGTATTCAGCAAAAACTTTGGAACAAAATCGCACTTTCTGTAAACCGCTTGTTGGCACACCCATCCAGCAAAACCTTGCACCAGGATGGCCGAGTGGTTAAGGCGTTGGACTTAAGATCCAATGGATATATGTCCGCGTGGGTTCAAACCCCACTCCTGGTAATACTTTTTGTTTCAAATGGCAATGATGAGAGTGTCTCAAAATCGACTTTGTTGTATTAGCAAGTATTCAGCAAAATCTTTGGAACAAAATCGCACTTTCTGTAACCCGCTTGTCGGCACACCCATTCAGCAAACTGCCGCACCAGGATGGCCGAGTGGTTAAGGCGTTGGGCTTAAGATCCAATGGATATGTATCCGCGTGGGTTCGAACCCCACTCCTGGTATGAGTTTTAACTTCAGACTTCTTGAAATACTCTCTAAATGGAGCAAGATCTTCTTCTAAGGTAACACAGTCTTTCTGTGTCCTCATCACCAATGTTCCATGACAAGATGTAGTGTCAGAACGCCCAATTATTCCAAGCAGTTTCGGCAGCTTCACCAAAAGAAAAGAAATCCTAGCGGAAGTTTTCCCAAATTAGTGTGATTGTGCCGCCGCAGAGATGTAGAAGATTCTGTATTAATGCACTTACGTAGATTCTGAAACACTTTTATCATTGCCTATTGAAAGAAGTAAAATTAGCTAGAGTGGGATTTGAACCCACCAGGATATATTAAAATTGGAAAAGGTTGGGCATGGCTTAGGAAAAAGAGGGCTTGGCTTGATAGAAAAGGGGCTTGGCCTAAGATACATCCCAATATACCATAACATTGCTGCACAATTTTGGAGCAAAAATAGGTGGTGTAAACTTAGACTAGACACTCTAAAGATTTTCCAAATTCATCATTCAGCTTTAGACAGTTTGATAAATCCGGGACAGTTTTAAACGATCTCATCTAAGTTTGCAATGTTTTACTATTAGGCAGTATTAGCAAATATGCCCCAGAGTCTTTTGGAGAGGTTCCATTGTGTTCGATAACTGACGGAAATTGTCGCATCTAGTTGGATTTCAAAATGTTTTCATGTTTGTAGACACGTGGTTTTTCAGAAAAGGAGATGTAATTTAAATGGGCCAATGTTCTGTTGCAACATGTTGACCCAAATTAGGCCAATTAAAAGGTGGTATCAACTTAGACTGGACAGTATAAAGATTCACTAGATTTATCATTCAGCATCTAGTGCATTCTCAGTCTACCTGCCTAAGTGTACACTGTCTGACTAGCAATAATTCTGAAACTGTATATGCAAAATATGCAAGACTATTGCATGAAATTTAAGTGAATGCTATAATTGATGTGGTGCCTGATCTACTTCTTTTGTACAATGACTATCAAAAAACGAATTTCACTAGTCTAAACTTAGAAAAAAAATTAGAGCTGCGTTTGCATTAAATGTCAATTCTGAGCAACAATTTTTTTTTTGGCATCCCACCAGGATGGCCGAGTGGTTAAGGCGTTGGACTTAAGATCCAATGGATATATATCCGCGTGGGTTCAAACCCCACTCCTGGTAACGCTTTTTGTTTCAAATGGCACTGATGAGAATGTCTCACAATCAACTTTGTTGTATTAGAATGTATTCAGCAAAAACTTTGGAACAAAATCGCACTTTCTGTAAACCGCTTGTTGGCACACCCATCCAGCAAAATTTTGCACCAGGATGGCCGAGTGGTTAAGGCGTTGGACTTAAGATCCAATGGATATATATCCGCGTGGGTTCAAACCCCACTCCTTGTAACGCTTTTTGTTTCAAATGGCACTGATGAGAATGTCTCACAATCAACTTTGTTGTATTAGCATGTATTCAGCAAAAACTTTGGAACAAAATCGCACTTTCTGTAAACCGCTTGTTGGCACACCCATCCAGCAAAACGTTGCACCAGGATGGCCGAGTGGTTAAGGCGTTGGACTTAAGATCCAATGGATATATGTCCGCGTGGGTTCAAACCCCACTCCTGGTAATACTTTTTGTTTCAAATGGCAATGATGAGAGTGTCTCAAAATCGACTTTGTTGTATTAGCAAGTATTCAGCAAAATCTTTGGAACAAAATCGCACTTTCTGTAACCCGCTTGTCGGCACACCCATTCAGCACACTGCTGCACCAGGATGGCCGAGTGGTTAAGGCGTTGGGCTTAAGATCCAATGGATATGTATCCGCGTGGGTTCGAACCCCACCCCTGGTATGAGTTTTAACTTCAGACTTCTTGAAATACTCTCTAAATGGAGCAAGATCTTCTTCTAAGGTAACACAGTCTTTCTGTGTCCTCATCACCAATGTTCCATGACAAGATGTAGTGTCAGAACGCCCAATTATTCCAGGCAGCTTCACCAAAAGAAAAGAAATCCTAGCGGAAGTTTTCCCAAATTAGTGTGATTGTGCCGCCGCAGAGATGTAGAAGATTCTGTATTAATGCACTTACGTAGATTCTGAAACACTTTTATCATTGCCTATTGAAAGAAGTAAAATTAGCTAGAGTGGGATTTGAACCCACCAGGATATATTAAAATTGGAAAAGGTTGGGCATGGCTTAGGAAAAAGAGGGCTTGGCTTGATAGAAAAGGGGCTTGGCCTAAGATACATCCCAATATACCATAACATTGCTGCACAATTTTGGAGCAAAAATAGGTGGTGTAAACTTAGACTAGACACCCTAAAGATTTTCCAAATTCATCATTCAGCTTTAGACAGTTTGATAAATCCGGGACAGTTTTAAACGATCTCATCTAAGTTTGCAATGTTTTACTATTAGGCAGTATTAGCAAATATGCCCCAGAGTCTTTTGGAGAGGTTCCATTGTGTTCGATAACTGACGGAAATTGTCGCATCTAGTTGGATTTCAAAATGTTTTCAAGTTTGTAGACACGTGGTTTTTCAGAAAAGGAGACGTAATTTAAATGGGCCAATGTTCTGTTGCAACATGTTGACCCAAATTAGGCCAATTAAAAGGTGGTATCAACTTAGACTGGACAGTATAAAGATTCACTAGATTTATCATTCAGCATCTAGTGCATTCTCAGTCTACCTGCCTAAGTGTACACTGTCTGACTAGCAATAATTCTGTAACTGTATATGCAAAATATGCAAGACTATTGCATGAAATTTAAGTGAATGCTATAATTGATGTGGTGCCTGATCTACTTCTTTTGTACAATGACTATCAAAAAACGAATTTCACTAGTCTAAACTTAGAAAAAAAATTAGTGCTGCGTTTGCATTAAATGTCAATTCTGAGCAACAATTTTTTTTTTGGCATCCCACCAGGATGGCCGAGTGGTTAAGGCGTTGGACTTAAGATCCAATGGATATATATCCGCGTGGGTTCAAACCCCACTCCTGGTAACGCTTTTTGTTTCAAATGGCACTGATGAGAATGTCTCACAATCAACTTTGTTGTATTAGCATGTATTCAGCAAAAACTTTGGAACAAAATCGCACTTTCTGAAAACCGCTTGTTGGCACACCCATGCAGCAAAACCTTGCACCAGGATGGCCGAGTGGTTAAGGCGTTGGACTTAAGATCCAATGGATATATATCCGCGTGGGTTCAAACCCCACTCCTGGTAACGCTTTTTGTTTCAAATGGCACTGATGAGAATGTCTCACAATCAACTTTGTTGTATTAGAATGTATTCAGCAAAAACTTTGGAACAAAATCGCACTTTCTGTAAACCGCTTGTTGGCACACCCATCCAGCAAAACGTTGCACTAGGATGACCGAGAGGTCAAGGTGTTGGACTTAAGATCCAATGGTTATATATCTGCGTGGGTTCAAACCCCACTCCTGGTAACGCTTTTTGTTTCAAATGGCACTGATGAGAATGTCTCACAATCAACTTTGTTGTATTAGCATGTATTCAGCAAAAACTTTGGAACAAAATCGCACTTTCTGTAAACCGCTTGTTGGCACACCCATCCAGCAAAATGTTGCACCAGGATGGCCGAGTGGTTAAGGCGTTGGACTTAAGATCCAATGGATATATATCTGTGTGGGTTCAAACCCCACTCCTGGTAATACTTTTTGTTTCAAATGGCAATGATGAGAGTGTCTCAAAATCGACTTTGTTGTATTAGCAAGTATTCAGCAAAATCTTTGGAACAAAATCGCACTTTCTGTAACCCGCTTGTCGGCACACCCATTCAGCAAACTGCCGCACCAGGATGGCCGAGTGGTTAAGGCGTTGGGCTTAAGATCCAATGAATATATATCCTCGTGGGTTTGAACCCCACTCTTGGTATGAGTTTTAACTTCAGACTTCTTGAAATACTCTCTAAATGGAGCAAGATCTTCTTCTAAGGTAACACAGTCTTTCTGTGTCCTCATCACCAATGTTCCATGACAAGATGTAGTGTCAGAACACCCAATTATTCCAAGCAGTTTCGGCAGCTTCACCAAAAGAAAAGAAATCCTAGCGGAAGTTTTCCCAAATTAGTGTGATTGTGCCGCCGCAGAGATGTAGAAGATTCTGTATTAATGCACTTACGTAGATTCTGAAACACTTTTATCATTGCCTATTGAAAGAAGTAAAATTAGCAAGAGTGGGATTTGAACCCACCAGGATATATTAAAATTGGAAAAGGTTGGGCATGGCTTAGGAAAAAGAGGGCTTGGCTTGATAGAAAAGGGGCTTGGCCTAAGATACATCCCAATATACCATAACATTGCTGCACAATTTTGGAGCAAAAATAGGTGGTGTAAACTTAGACTAGACACTCTAAAGATTTTCCAAATTCATCATTCAGCTTTAGACAGTTTGATAAATCCGGGACAGTTTTAAACGATCTCATCTAAGTTTGCAATGTTTTACTATTAGGCAGTATTAGCAAATATGCCCCAGAGTCTTTTGGAGAGGTTCCATTGTGTTCGATAACTGACGGAAATTGTCGCATCTAGTTGGATTTCAAAATGTTTTCAAGTTTGTAGACACGTGGTTTTTCAGAAAAGGAGACGTAATTTAAATGGGCCAATGTTCTGTTGCAAAATGTTGACCCAAATTAGGCCAATTAAAAGGTGGTATCAACTTAGACTGGACAGGATAAAGATTCACTCGATTTATCATTCAGCATCTAATGCATTCTCAGTCTACCTGCCTAAGTGTACACTATCTGACTAGCAATAATTCTGAAACTGTATATGCAAAATATGCAAGACTATTGCATGAAATTTAAGTGAATGCTATAATTGATGTGGTGCCTGATCTACTTCTTTTGTACAATGACTATCAAAAAACGAATTTCACTAGTCTAAACTTAGAAAAAAAATTAGAGCTGCGTTTGCATTAAATGTCAATTCTGAGCAACAATTTTTTTTTTGGCATCCCACCAGGATGGCCGAGTGGTTAAGGCGTTGGACTTAAGATCCAATGGATATATATCCGCGTGGGTTCAAACCCCACTCCTGGTAACGCTTTTTGTTTCAAATGGCACTGATGAGAATGTCTCACAATCAATTTTGTTGTATTAGAATGTATTCAGCAAAAACTTTGGAACAAAATCGCACTTTCTGTAAACCGCTTGTTGGCACACCCATCCAGCAAAACGTTGCACCAGGATGGCCGAGTGGTTAAGGCGTTGGACTTAAGATCCAATGGATATATATCCGCGTGGGTTCAAACCCCACTCCTGGTAACGCTTTTTGTTTCAAATGGCACTGATGAGAATGTCTCACAATCAACTTTGTTGTATTAGCATGTATTCAGCAAAATCTTTGGAACAAAATCGCAATTTCTGTAAACCGCTTGTTGGCACACCCATCCAGCAAAACATTGCACCAGGATGGCCGAGTGGTTAAGGCGTTGGACTTAAGAACCAATGGATATATATCCGCGTGGGTTCAAACCCCACTCCTGGTAACGC
This sequence comes from Leptodactylus fuscus, assembly GCF_031893055.1. NCBI lineage: Eukaryota > Metazoa > Chordata > Amphibia > Anura > Leptodactylidae > Leptodactylus > Leptodactylus fuscus. Next base: position 46,037,140 of record NC_134267.1, read on the forward strand.
TTTTTGTTTCAAATGGCACTGATGAAAATGTCTCACAATCAACTTTGTTGTATTAGAATGTATTCAGCAAAAACTTTGGAACAAAATCGCACTTTCTGTAAACCGCTTGTTGGCACACCCATCCAGCAAAACATTGCACCAGGATGGCCGAGTGGTTAAGGCGTTGGACTTAAGATCCAATGGATATATGTCCGCGTGGGTTCAAACCCCACTCCTGGTAATACTTTTTGTTTCAAATGGCAATGATGAGAGTGTCTCAAAATCGACTTTGTTGTATTAGCAAGTATTCAGCAAAATCTTTGGAACAAAATCGCACTTTCTGTAACCCGCTTGTCGGCACACCCATTCAGCAAACTGCCGCACCAGGATGGCCGAGTGGTTAAGGCGTTGGGCTTAAGATCCAATGGATATGTATCCGCGTGGGTTAGAACCCCACTCCTGGTATGAGTTTTAACTTCAGACTTCTTGAAATACTCTCTAAATGGAGCAAGATCTTCTTCTAAGGTAACACAGTCTTTCTGTGTCCTCATCACCAATGTTCCATGACAAGATGTAGTGTCAGAACGCCCAATTATTCCAAGCAGTTTCGGCAGCTTCACCAAAAGAAAAGAAATCCTAGTGGAAGTTTTCCCAAATTAGTGTGATTGTGCCGCCGCAGAGATGTAGAAGATTCTGTATTAATGCACTTACGTAGATTCTGAAACACTTTTATCATTGCCTATTGAAAGAAGTAAAATTAGCAAGAGTGGGATTTGAACCCACCAGGATATATTAAAATTGGAAAAGGTTGGGCATGGCTTAGGAAAAAGAGGGCTTGGCTTGATAGAAAAGGGGCTTGGCCTAAGATACATCCCAATATACCATAACATTGCTGCACAATTTTGGAGCAAAAATAGGTGGTGTAAACTTAGACTAGACACTCTAAAGATTTTCCAAATTCATCATTCAGCTTTAGACAGTTTGATAAATCCGGGACAGTTTTAAACGATCTCATCTAAGTTTGCAATGTTTTACTATTAGGCAGTATTAGCAAATATGCCCCAGAGTCTTTTGGAGAGGTTCCATTGTGTTCGATAACTGACGGAAATTATCGCATCTAGTTGGATTTCAAAATGTTTTCAAGTTTGTAGACACGTGGTTTTTCAGAAAAGGAGACGTAATTTAAATGGGCCAATGTTCTGTTGCAAAATGTTGACCCAAATTAGGCCAATTAAAAGGTGGTATCAACTTAGACTGGACAGGATAAAGATTCACTAGATTTATCATTCAGCATCTAATGCATTCTCAGTCTACCTGCCTAAGTGTACACTGTCTGACTAGCAATAATTCTGAAACTGTATATGCAAAATATGCAAGACTATTGCATGAAATTTAAGTGAATGCTATAATTGATGTGGTGCCTGATCTACTTCTTTTGTACAATGACTATCAAAAAACGAATTTCACTAGTCTAAACTTAGAAAAAAAATTAGAGCTGCGTTTGCATTAAATGTCAATTCTGAGCAACAATTTTTTTTTTGGCATCCCACCAGGATGGCCGAGTGGTTAAGGCGTTGGACTTAAGATCCAATGGATATATATCCGCGTGGGTTCAAACCCCACTCCTGGTAACGCTTTTTGTTTCAAATGGCACTGATGAGAATGTCTCACAATCAACTTTGTTGTATTAGAATGTATTCAGCAAAAACTTTGGAACAAAATCGCACTTTCTGTAAACCGCTTGTTGGCACACCCATCCAGCAAAATTTTGCACCAGGATGGCCGAGTGGTTAAGGCGTTGGACTTAAGATCCAATGGATATATATCCGCGTGGGTTCAAACCCCACTCCTTGTAACGCTTTTTGTTTCAAATGGCACTGATGAGAATGTCTCACAATCAACTTTGTTGTATTAGCATGTATTCAGCAAAAACTTTGGAACAAAATCGCACTTTCTGTAAACCGCTTGTTGGCACACCCATCCAGCAAAACGTTGCACCAGGATGGCCGAGTGGTTAAGGCGTTGGACTTAAGATCCAATGGATATATGTCCGCGTGGGTTCAAACCCCACTCCTGGTAATACTTTTTGTTTCAAATGGCAATGATGAGAGTGTCTCAAAATCGACTTTGTTGTATTAGCAAGTATTCAGCAAAATCTTTGGAACAAAATCGCACTTTCTGTAACCCGCTTGTCGGCACACCCATTCAGCACACTGCTGCACCAGGATGGCCGAGTGGTTAAGGCGTTGGGCTTAAGATCCAATGGATATGTATCCGCGTGGGTTCGAACCCCACTCCTGGTATGAGTTTTAACTTCAGACTTCTTGAAATACTCTCTAAATGGAGCAAGATCTTCTTCTAAGGTAACACAGTCTTTCTGTGTCCTCATCACCAATGTTCCATGACAAGATGTAGTGTCAGAACGCCCAATTATTCCAGGCAGCTTCACCAAAAGAAAAGAAATCCTAGCGGAAGTTTTCCCAAATTAGTGTGATTGTGCCGCCGCAGAGATGTAGAAGATTCTGTATTAATGCACTTACGTAGATTCTGAAACACTTTTATCATTGCCTATTGAAAGAAGTAAAATTAGCTAGAGTGGGATTTGAACCCACCAGGATATATTAAAATTGGAAAAGGTTGGGCATGGCTTAGGAAAAAGAGGGCTTGGCTTGATAGAAAAGGGGCTTGGCCTAAGATACATCCCAATATACCATAACATTGCTGCACAATTTTGGAGCAAAAATAGGTGGTGTAAACTTAGACTAGACACCCTAAAGATTTTCCAAATTCATCATTCAGCTTTAGACAGTTTGATAAATCCGGGACAGTTTTAAACGATCTCATCTAAGTTTGCAATGTTTTACTATTAGGCAGTATTAGCAAATATGCCCCAGAGTCTTTTGGAGAGGTTCCATTGTGTTCGATAACTGACGGAAATTGTCGCATCTAGTTGGATTTCAAAATGTTTTCAAGTTTGTAGACACGTGGTTTTTCAGAAAAGGAGACGTAATTTAAATGGGCCAATGTTCTGTTGCAACATGTTGACCCAAATTAGGCCAATTAAAAGGTGGTATCAACTTAGACTGGACAGTATAAAGATTCACTAGATTTATCATTCAGCATCTAGTGCATTCTCAGTCTACCTGCCTAAGTGTACACTGTCTGACTAGCAATAATTCTGTAACTGTATATGCAAAATATGCAAGACTATTGCATGAAATTTAAGTGAATGCTATAATTGATGTGGTGCCTGATCTACTTCTTTTGTACAATGACTATCAAAAAACGAATTTCACTAGTCTAAACTTAGAAAAAAAATTAGTGCTGCGTTTGCATTAAATGTCAATTCTGAGCAACAATTTTTTTTTTGGCATCCCACCAGGATGGCCGAGTGGTTAAGGCGTTGGACTTAAGATCCAATGGATATATATCCGCGTGGGTTCAAACCCCACTCCTGGTAACGCTTTTTGTTTCAAATGGCACTGATGAGAATGTCTCACAATCAACTTTGTTGTATTAGCATGTATTCAGCAAAAACTTTGGAACAAAATCGCACTTTCTGAAAACCGCTTGTTGGCACACCCATGCAGCAAAACCTTGCACCAGGATGGCCGAGTGGTTAAGGCGTTGGACTTAAGATCCAATGGATATATATCCGCGTGGGTTCAAACCCCACTCCTGGTAACGCTTTTTGTTTCAAATGGCACTGATGAGAATGTCTCACAATCAACTTTGTTGTATTAGAATGTATTCAGCAAAAACTTTGGAACAAAATCGCACTTTCTGTAAACCGCTTGTTGGCACACCCATCCAGCAAAACGTTGCACTAGGATGACCGAGAGGTCAAGGTGTTGGACTTAAGATCCAATGGTTATATATCTGCGTGGGTTCAAACCCCACTCCTGGTAACGCTTTTTGTTTCAAATGGCACTGATGAGAATGTCTCACAATCAACTTTGTTGTATTAGCATGTATTCAGCAAAAACTTTGGAACAAAATCGCACTTTCTGTAAACCGCTTGTTGGCACACCCATCCAGCAAAATGTTGCACCAGGATGGCCGAGTGGTTAAGGCGTTGGACTTAAGATCCAATGGATATATGTCCGCGTGGGTTCAAACCCCACTCCTGGTAATACTTTTTGTTTCAAATGGCAATGATGAGAGTGTCTCAAAATCGACTTTGTTGTATTAGCAAGTATTCAGCAAAATCTTTGGAACAAAATCGCACTTTCTGTAACCCGCTTGTCGGCACACCCATTCAGCAAACTGCCGCACCAGGATGGCCGAGTGGTTAAGGCGTTGGGCTTAAGATCCAATGAATATATATCCTCGTGGGTTTGAACCCCACTCTTGGTATGAGTTTTAACTTCAGACTTCTTGAAATACTCTCTAAATGGAGCAAGATCTTCTTCTAAGGTAACACAGTCTTTCTGTGTCCTCATCACCAATGTTCCATGACAAGATGTAGTGTCAGAACACCCAATTATTCCAAGCAGTTTCGGCAGCTTCACCAAAAGAAAAGAAATCCTAGCGGAAGTTTTCCCAAATTAGTGTGATTGTGCCGCCGCAGAGATGTAGAAGATTCTGTATTAATGCACTTACGTAGATTCTGAAACACTTTTATCATTGCCTATTGAAAGAAGTAAAATTAGCAAGAGTGGGATTTGAACCCACCAGGATATATTAAAATTGGAAAAGGTTGGGCATGGCTTAGGAAAAAGAGGGCTTGGCTTGATAGAAAAGGGGCTTGGCCTAAGATACATCCCAATATACCATAACATTGCTGCACAATTTTGGAGCAAAAATAGGTGGTGTAAACTTAGACTAGACACTCTAAAGATTTTCCAAATTCATCATTCAGCTTTAGACAGTTTGATAAATCCGGGACAGTTTTAAACGATCTCATCTAAGTTTGCAATGTTTTACTATTAGGCAGTATTAGCAAATATGCCCCAGAGTCTTTTGGAGAGGTTCCATTGTGTTCGATAACTGACGGAAATTGTCGCATCTAGTTGGATTTCAAAATGTTTTCAAGTTTGTAGACACGTGGTTTTTCAGAAAAGGAGACGTAATTTAAATGGGCCAATGTTCTGTTGCAAAATGTTGACCCAAATTAGGCCAATTAAAAGGTGGTATCAACTTAGACTGGACAGGATAAAGATTCACTCGATTTATCATTCAGCATCTAATGCATTCTCAGTCTACCTGCCTAAGTGTACACTATCTGACTAGCAATAATTCTGAAACTGTATATGCAAAATATGCAAGACTATTGCATGAAATTTAAGTGAATGCTATAATTGATGTGGTGCCTGATCTACTTCTTTTGTACAATGACTATCAAAAAACGAATTTCACTAGTCTAAACTTAGAAAAAAAATTAGAGCTGCGTTTGCATTAAATGTCAATTCTGAGCAACAATTTTTTTTTTGGCATCCCACCAGGATGGCCGAGTGGTTAAGGCGTTGGGCTTAAGATCCAATGGATATATATCCGCGTGGGTTCAAACCCCACTCCTGGTAACGCTTTTTGTTTCAAATGGCACTGATGAGAATGTCTCACAATCAATTTTGTTGTATTAGAATGTATTCAGCAAAAACTTTGGAACAAAATCGCACTTTCTGTAAACCGCTTGTTGGCACACCCATCCAGCAAAACGTTGCACCAGGATGGCCGAGTGGTTAAGGCGTTGGACTTAAGATCCAATGGATATATATCCGCGTGGGTTCAAACCCCACTCCTGGTAACGCTTTTTGTTTCAAATGGCACTGATGAGAATGTCTCACAATCAACTTTGTTGTATTAGCATGTATTCAGCAAAATCTTTGGAACAAAATCGCAATTTCTGTAAACCGCTTGTTGGCACACCCATCCAGCAAAACATTGCACCAGGATGGCCGAGTGGTTAAGGCGTTGGACTTAAGAACCAATGGATATATATCCGCGTGGGTTCAAACCCCACTCCTGGTAACGCTTTTTGTTTCAAATGGCACTGATGAGAATGTCTCACAATCAACTTTGTTGTATTAGAATGTATTCAGCAAAAACTTTGGAACAAAATCGCACTTTCTGTAAACCGCTTGTTGGCACACCCATCCAGCAAAACATTGCACCAGGATGGCCGAGTGGTTAAGGCGTTGGACTTAAGATCCAATGGATATATGTCCGCGTGGGTTCAAACCCCACTCCTGGTAATACTTTTTGTTTCAAATGGCAATGATGAGAGTGTCTCAAAGTCGACTTTGTTGTATTAGCAAGTATTCAGCAAAATCTTTGGAACAAAATCGCACTTTCTGTAACCCGCTTGTCGGCACACCCATTCAGCAAACTGCCGCACCAGGATGGCCGAGTGGTTAAGGCGTTGGGCTTAAGATCCAATGGATATGTATCCGCGTGGGTTAGAACCCCACTCCTGGTATGAGTTTTAACTTCAGACTTCTTGAAATACTCTCTAAATGGAGCAAGATCTTCTTCTAAGGTAACACAGTCTTTCTGTGTCCTCATCACCAATGTTCCATGACAAGATGTAGTGTCAGAACGCCCAATTATTCCAAGCAGTTTCGGCAGCTTCACCAAAAGAAAAGAAATCCTAGTGGAAGTTTTCCCAAATTAGTGTGATTGTGCCGCCGCAGAGATGTAGAAGATTCTGTATTAATGCACTTACGTAGATTCTGAAACACTTTTATCATTGCCTATTGAAAGAAGTAAAATTAGCAAGAGTGGGATTTGAACCCACCAGGATATATTAAAATTGGAAAAGGTTGGGCATGGCTTAGGAAAAAGAGGGCTTGGCTTGATAGAAAAGGGGCTTGGCCTAAGATACATCCCAATATACCATAACATTGCTGCACAATTTTGGAGCAAAAATAGGTGGTGTAAACTTAGACTAGACACTCTAAAGATTTTCCAAATTCATCATTCAGCTTTAGACAGTTTGATAAATCCGGGACAGTTTTAAACGATCTCATCTAAGTTTGCAATGTTTTACTATTAGGCAGTATTAGCAAATATGCCCCAGAGTCTTTTGGAGAGGTTCCATTGTGTTCGATAACTGACGGAAATTATCGCATCTAGTTGGATTTCAAAATGTTTTCAAGTTTGTAGACACGTGGTTTTTCAGAAAAGGAGACGTAATTTAAATGGGCCAATGTTCTGTTGCAAAATGTTGACCCAAATTAGGCCAATTAAAAGGTGGTATCAACTTAGACTGGACAGGATAAAGATTCACTAGATTTATCATTCAGCATCTAATGCATTCTCAGTCTACCTGCCTAAGTGTACACTGTCTGACTAGCAATAATTCTGAAACTGTATATGCAAAATATGCAAGACTATTGCATGAAATTTAAGTGAATGCTATAATTGATGTGGTGCCTGATCTACTTCTTTTGTACAATGACTATCAAAAAACGAATTTCACTAGTCTAAACTTAGAAAAAAAATTAGAGCTGCGTTTGCATTAAATGTCAATTCTGAGCAACAATTTTTTTTTTGGCATCCCACCAGGATGGCCGAGTGGTTAAGGCGTTGGACTTAAGATCCAATGGATATATATCCGCGTGGGTTCAAACCCCACTCCTGGTAACGCTTTTTGTTTCAAATGGCACTGATGAGAATGTCTCACAATCAACTTTGTTGTATTAGAATGTATTCAGCAAAAACTTTGGAACAAAATCGCACTTTCTGTAAACCGCTTGTTGGCACACCCATCCAGCAAAACGTTGCACCAGGATGGCCGAGTGGTTAAGGCGTTGGACTTAAGATCCAATGGATATATATCCGCGTTGGTTCAAACCCCACTCCTGGTAAAGCTTTTTGTTTCAAATGGCACTGATAAGAATGTCTCACAATCAACTTTGTTGTATTAGCATGTATTCAGCAAAAACTTTGGAACAAAATCGCACTTTCTGTAAACCGCTTGTTGGCACACCCATCCAGCAAAACGTTGCACCAGGATGGCCGAGTGGTTAAGGCGTTGGACTTAAGATCCAATGGATATATGTCCGCGTGGGTTCAAACCCCACTCCTGGTATTACTTTTTGTTTCAAATGGCAATGATGAGAGTGTCTCACAATCAACTTTGTTGTATTAGAATGTATTCAGCAAAAACTTTGGAACAAAATCGCACTTTCTGTAAACCGCTTGTTGGCACACCCATCCAGCAAAATGTTGCACCAGGATGGCCGAGTGGTTAAGGCGTTGGACTTAAGATCCAATGGATATATGTCCGCGTGGGTTCAAACCCCACTCCTGGTAATAATTTTTGTTTCAAATGGCAATGATGAGAGTGTCTCAAAATCGACTTTGTTGTATTAGCAAGTATTCAGCAAAATCTTTGGAACAAAATCGCACTTTCTGTAACCCGCTTGTCGGCACACCCATTCAGCAAACTGCCGCACCAGGATGGCCGAGTGGTTAAGGCGTTGGACTTAAGATCCAATGGATATATATCCGCGTGGGTTCAAACCCCACTCCTGGTAACGCTTTTTGTTTCAAAAGGCACTGATGAGAATGTCTCACAATCAACTTTGTTGTATTAGCATGTATTCAGCAAAAACTTTGGAACAAAATCGCACTTTCTGTAAACCGCTTGTTGGCACACCCATACAGCAAAACGTTGCACCAGGATGGCCGAGTGGTAAAGGCGTTGGACTTAAGATCCAATGGATATATGTCCGCGTGGGTTCAAACCCCACTCCTGGTAATACTTTTTGTTTCAAATGGCAATGATGAGAGTGTCTCAAAATCGACTTTGTTGTATTAGCAAGTATTCAGCAAAATCTTTGGAACAAAATCGCACTTTCTGTAACCCGCTTGTCGGCACACCCATTCAGCAAACTGCCGCACCAGGATGGCCGAGTGGTTAAGGCATTGGGCTTAAGATCCAATGGATATGTATCCACGTTGGTTCGAACCCCACTCCTGGTATGAGTTTTAACTTCAGACTTCTTGAAATACTCTCTAAATGGAGCAAGATCTTCTTCTAAGGTAACACAGTCTTTCTGTGTCCTCATCACCAATGTTCCATGACAAGATGTAGTGTCAGAACGCCCAATTATTCCAAGCAGTTTCGGCAGCTTCACCAAAAGAAAAGAAATCCTAGCGGAAGTTTTCCCAAATTAGTGTGATTGTGTCGCCGCAGAGATGTAGAAGATTCTGTATTAATGCACTTACGTAGATTCTGAAACACTTTTATCATTGCCTATTGAAAGAAGTAAAATTAGCAAGAGTGGGATTTGAACCCACCAGGATATATTAAAATTGGAAAAGGTTGGGCATGGCTTAGGAAAAAGAGGGCTTGGCTTGATAGAAAAGGGGCTTGGCCTAAGATACATCCCAATATACCATAACATTGCTGCACAATTTTGGAGCAAAAATAGGTGGTGTAAACTTAGACTAGACACTCTAAAGATTTTCCAAATTCATCATTCAGCTTTAGACAGTTTGATAAATCCGGGACAGTTTTAAACGATCTCATCTAAGTTTGCAATGTTTTACTATTAGGCAGTATTAGCAAATATGCCCCAGAGTCTTTTGGAGAGGTTCCATTGTGTTCGATAACTGACGGAAATTGTCGCATCTAGTTGGATTTCAAAATGTTTTCAAGTTTGTAGACACGTGGTTTTTCAGAAAAGGGGACGTAATTTAAATGGGCCAATGTTCTGTTGCAACATGTTGACCCAAATTAGGCCAATTAAAAGGTGGTATCAACTTAGACTGGACAGTATAAAGATTCACTAGATTTATCATTCAGCATCTAGTGCATTCTCAGTCTACCTGCCTAAGTGTACACTGTCTGACTAGCAATAATTCTGAAACTGTATATGCAAAATATGCAAGACTATTGCATGAAATTTAAGTGAATGCTATAATTGATGTGGTGCCTGATCTACTTCTTTTGTACAATGACTATCAAAAAACGAATTTCACTAGTCTAAACTTAGAAAAAAAATTAGTGCTGCGTTTGCATTAAATGTCAATTCTGAGCAACAATTTTTTTTTTGGCATCCCACCAGGATGGCCGAGTGGTTTAGGCGTTGGACTTAAGATCCAATGGATATATATCCGCGTGGGTTCAAACCCCACTCCTGGTAACGCTTTTTGTTTCAAATGGCACTGATGAGAATGTCTCACAATCAACTTTGTTGTATTAGAATGTATTCAGCAAAAACTTTGGAACAAAATCGCACTTTCTGTAAACCGCTTGTTGGCACACCCATCCAGCAAAACGTTGCACTAGGATGACCGAGAGGTTAAGGCGTTGAACTTAAGATCCAATGTATATATATCTGCGTGGGTTCAAACCCCACTCCTGGTAATGCTTTTTGTTTCAAATGGCACTGATGAGAATGTCTCACAATCAACTTTGTTGTATTAGCATGTATTCAGCAAAAACTTTGGAACAAAATCGCACTTTCTGTAAACCGCTTGTTGGCACACCCATCCATCAAAACGTTGCACCAGGATGGCCGAGTGGTTAAGGCGTTGGACTTAAGATCCAATGGATATATGTCCGCGTGGGTTCAAACCCCACTCCTGGTAATACTTTTTGTTTCAAATGGCAATGATGAGAGTGTCTCAAAATCGACTTTGTTGTATTAGCAAGTATTCAGCAAAATCTTTGGAACAAAATCGCACTTTCTGTAACCCGCTTGTCGGCACACCCATTCAGCAAACTGCCGCACCAGGATGGCCGAGTGGTTAAGGCGTTGGGCTTAAGATCCAATGAATATGTATCCGCGTGGGTTCGAACCCCACTCCTGGTATGAGTTTTAACTTCAGACTTCTTGAAATACTCTCTAAATGGAGCAAGATCTTCTTCTAAGGTAACACAGTCTTTCTGTGTCCTCATCACCAATGTTCCATGACAAGATGTAGTGTCAGAACGCCCAATTATTCCAAGCAGTTTCGGCAGCTTCACCAAAAGAAAAGAAATCCTAGCGGAAGTTTTCCCAAATTAGTGTGATTGTGCCGCCGCAGAGATGTAGAAGATTCTGTATTAATGCACTTACGTAGATTCTGAAACACTTTTATCATTGCCTATTGAAAGAAGTAAAATTAGCAAGAGTGGGATTTGAACCCACCAGGATATATTAAAATTGGAAAAGGTTGGGCGTGGCTTAGGAAAAAGAGGGCTTGGCTTGATAGAAAAGGGGCTTGGCCTAAGATACATCCCAATATACCATAACATTGCTGCACAATTTTGGAGCAAAAATAGGTGGTGTAAACTTAGACTAGACACTCTAAAGATTTTCCAAATTCATCATTCAGCTTTAGACAGTTTGATAAATCCGGGACAGTTTTAAACGATCTCATCTAAGTTTGCAATGTTTTACTATTAGGCAGTATTAGCAAATATGCCCCAGAGTCTTTTGGAGAGGTTCCATTGTGTTCGATAACTGACGGAAATTGTCGCATCTAGTTGGATTTCAAAATGTTTTCAAGTTTGTAGACACGTGGTTTTTCAGAAAAGGAGACGTAATTTAAATGGGCCAATGTTCTGTTGCAAAATGTTGACCCAAATTAGGCCAATTAAAAGGTGGTATCAAGTTAGACTGGACAGTATAAAGATTTACTAGATTTATCATTCAGCATCTAATGCATTCTCAGTCTACCTGCCTAAGTGTACACTGTCTGACTAGCAATAATTCTGAAACTGTATATGCAAAATATGCAAGACTATTGCATGAAATTTAAGTGAATGCTATAATTGATGTGGTGCCTGATCTACTTCTTTTGTACAATGACTATCAAAAAACGAATTTCACTAGTCTAAACTTAGAAAAAAAATTAGAGCTGCGTTTGCATTAAATGTCAATTCTGAGCAACAATTTTTTTTTGGCATCCCACCAGGATGGCCGAGTGGTTAAGGCGTTGGACTTAAGATCCAATGGATATATATCCGCGTGGGTTGAAACCCCACTCCTGGTAACGCTTTTTGTTTCAAATGGCACTGATGAGAATGTCTCACAATCAACTTTGTTGTATTAGAATGTATTCAGCAAAAACTTTGGAACAAAATCGCACTTTCTGTAAACCGCTTGTTGGCACACCCATCCAGCAAAACGTTGCACTAGGATGACCGAAAGGTCAAGGTGTTGGACTTAAGATCCAATGGTTATATATCTGCGTGGGTTCAAACCCCACTCCTGGTAACGCTTTTTGTTTCAAATGGCACTGATGAGAATGTCTCACAATCAACTTTGTTGTATTAGCATGTATTCAGCAAAAACTTTGGAACAAAATCGCACTTTCTGTAAACCGCTTGTTGGCACACCCATCCAGCAAAATGTTGCACCAGGATGGCCGAGTGGTTAAGGCGTTGGACTTAAGATCCAATGGATATATGTCCGCGTGGGTTCAAACCCCACTCCTGGTAATACTTTTTGTTTCAAATGGCAATGATGAGAGTGTCTCAAAATCGACTTTGTTGTATTAGCAAGTATTCAGCAAAATCTTTGGAACAAAATCGCACTTTCTGTAACCCGCTTGTCGGCACACCCATTCAGCAAACTGCCGCACCAGGATGGCCGAGTGGTTAAGGCGTTGGGCTTAAGATCCAATGAATATATATCCTCGTGGGTTTGAACCCCACTCTTGGTATGAGTTTTAACTTCAGACTTCTTGAAATACTCTCTAAATGGAGCAAGATCTTCTTCTAAGGTAACACAGTCTTTCTGTGTCCTCATCACCAATGTTCCATGACAAGATGTAGTGTCAGAACACCCAATTATTCCAAGCAGTTTTGGCAGCTTCACCAAAAGAAAAGAAATCCTAGCGGAAGTTTTCCCAAATTAGTGTGATTGTGCCGCCGCAGAGATGTAGAAGATTCTGTATTAATGCACTTACGTAGATTCTGAAACACTTTTATCATTGCCTATTGAAAGAAGTAAAATTAGCAAGAGTGGGATTTGAACCCACCAGGATATATTAAAATTGGAAAAGGTTGGGCATGGCTTAGGAAAAAGAGGGCTTGGCTTGATAGAAAAGGGGCTTGGCCTAAGATACATCCCAATATACCATAACATTGCTGCACAATTTTGGAGCAAAAATAGGTGGTGTAAACTTAGACTAGACACTCTAAAGATTTTCCAAATTCATCATTCAGCTTTAGACAGTTTGATAAATCCGGGACAGTTTTAAACGATCTCATCTAAGTTTGCAATGTTTTACTATTAGGCAGTATTAGCAAATATGCCCCAGAGTCTTTTGGAGAGGTTCCATTGTGTTCGATAACTGACGGAAATTGTCGCATCTAGTTGGATTTCAAAATGTTTTCAAGTTTGTAGACACGTGGTTTTTCAGAAAAGGAGACGTAATTTAAATGGGCCAATGTTCTGTTGCAAAATGTTGACCCAAATTAGGCCAATTAAAAGGTGGTATCAACTTAGACTGGACAGGATAAAGATTCACTCGATTTATCATTCAGCATCTAATGCATTCTCAGTCTACCTGCCTAAGTGTACACTATCTGACTAGCAATAATTCTGAAACTGTATATGCAAAATATGCAAGACTATTGCATGAAATTTAAGTGAATGCTATAATTGATGTGGTGCCTGATCTACTTCTTTTGTACAATGACTATCAAAAAACGAATTTCACTAGTCTAAACTTAGAAAAAAAATTAGAGCTGCGTTTGCATTAAATGTCAATTCTGAGCAACAATTTTTTTTTTGGCATCCCACCAGGATGGCCGAGTGGTTAAGGCGTTGGACTTAAGATCCAATGGATATATATCCGCGTGGGTTCAAACCCCACTCCTGGTAACGCTTTTTGTTTCAAATGGCACTGATGAGAATGTCTCACAATCAACTTTGTTGTATTAGAATGTATTCAGCAAAAACTTTGGAACAAAATCGCACTTTCTGTAAACCGCTTGTTGGCACACCCATCCAGCAAAACGTTGCACCAGGATGGCCGAGTGGTTAAGGCGTTGGACTTAAGATCCAATGGATATATATCCGCGTGGGTTCAAACCCCACTCCTGGTAACGCTTTTTGTTTCAAATGGCACTGATGAGAATGTCTCACAATCAACTTTGTTGTATTAGCATGTATTCAGCAAAATCTTTGGAACAAAATCGCAATTTCTGTAAACCGCTTGTTGGCACACCCATCCAGCAAAACATTGCACCAGGATGGCCGAGTGGTTAAGGCGTTGGACTTAAGAACCAATGGATATATATCCGCGTGGGTTCAAACCCCACTCCTGGTAACGCTTTTTGTTTCAAATGGCACTGATGAGAATGTCTCACAATCAACTTTGTTGTATTAGAATGTATTCAGCAAAAACTTTGGAACAAAATCGCACTTTCTGTAAACCGCTTGTTGGCACACCCATCCAGCAAAACGTTGCACCAGGATGGCCGAGTGGTTAAGGCGTTGGACTTAAGATCCAATGGATATATGTCCGCGTGGGTTCAAACCCCACTCCTGGTAATACTTTTTGTTTCAAATGGCAATGATGAGAGTGTCTCAAAATCGACTTTGTTGTATTAGCAAGTATTCAGCAAAATCTTTGGAACAAAATCGCACTTTCTGTAACCCGCTTGTCGGCACACCCATTCAGCAAACTGCCGCACCAGGATGGCCGAGTGGTTAAGGCGTTGGGCTTAAGATCCAATGGATATGTATCCGCGTGGGTTAGAACCCCACTCCTGGTATGAGTTTTAACTTCAGACTTCTTGAAATACTCTCTAAATGGAGCAAGATCTTCTTCTAAGGTAACACAGTCTTTCTGTGTCCTCATCACCAATGTTCCATGACAAGATGTAGTGTCAGAACGCCCAATTATTCCAAGCAGTTTCGGCAGCTTCACCAAAAGAAAAGAAATCCTAGTGGAAGTTTTCCCAAATTAGTGTGATTGTGCCGCCGCAGAGATGTAGAAGATTCTGTATTAATGCACTTACGTAGATTCTGAAACACTTTTATCATTGCCTATTTAAAGAAGTAAAAATAGCAAGAGTGGGATTTGAACCCACCAGGATATATTAAAATTGGAAAAGGTTGGGCATGGCTTAGGAAAAAGAGGGCTTGGCTTGATAGAAAAGGGGCTTGGCCTAAGATACATCCCAATATACCATAACATTGCTGCACAATTTTGGAGCAAAAATAGGTGGTGTAAACTTAGACTAGACACTCTAAAGATTTTCCAAATTCATCATTCAGCTTTAGACAGTTTGATAAATCCGGGACAGTTTTAAACGATCTCATCTAAGTTTGCAATGTTTTACTATTAGGCAGTATTAGCAAATATGCCCCAGAGTCTTTTGGAGAGGTTCCATTGTGTTCGATAACTGACGGAAATTGTCGCATCTAGTTGGATTTCAAAATGTTTTCAAGTTTGTAGACACGTGGTTTTTCAGAAAAGGAGACGTAATTTAAATGGGCCAATGTTCTGTTGCAAAATGTTGACCCAAATTAGGCCAATTAAAAGGTGGTATCAAGTTAGACTGGACAGTATAAAGATTTACTAGATTTATCATTCAGCATCTAATGCATTCTCAGTCTACCTGCCTAAGTGTACACTGTCTGACTAGCAATAATTCTGAAACTGTATATGCAAAATATGCAAGACTATTGCATGAAATTTAAGTGAATTCTATAATTGATGTGGTGCCTGATCTACTTCTTTTGTACAATGACTATCAAAAAACGAATTTCACTAGTCTAAACTTAGAAAAAAAATTAGAGCTGCGTTTGCATTAAATGTCAATTCTGAGCAACAATTTTTTTTTTGGCATCCCACCAGGATGGCCGAGTGGTTAAGGCGTTGGACTTAAGATCCAATGGATATATATCCGCGTGGGTTCAAACCCCACTCCTGGTAACGCTTTTTGTTTCAAATGGCACTGATGAGAATGTCTCACAATCAACTTTGTTGTATTAGAATGTATTCAGCAAAAACTTTGGAACAAAATCGCACTTTCTGTAAACCGCTTGTTGGCACACCCATCCAGAAAAACGTTGCACCAGGATGGCCGAGTGGTTAAGGCGTTGGATTTAAGATCCAATGGATATATATCCGCGTTGGTTCAAACCCCACTCCTGGTAAAGCTTTTTGTTTCAAATGGCACTGATAAGAATGTCTCACAATCAACTTTGTTGTATTAGCATGTATTCAGCAAAAACTTTGGAACAAAATCGCACTTTCTGTAAACCGCTTGTTGGCACACCCATCCAGCAAAACGTTGCACCAGGATGGCCGAGTGGTTAAGGCGTTGGACTTAAGATCCAATGGATATATGTCCGCGTGGGTTCAAACCCCACTCCTGGTATTACTTTTTGTTTCAAATGGCAATGATGAGAGTGTCTCACAATCAACTTTGTTGTATTAGAATGTATTCAGCAAAAACTTTGGAACAAAATCGCACTTTCTGTAAACCGCTTGTTGGCACACCCATCCAGCAAAATGTTGCACCAGGATGGCCGAGTGGTTAAGGCGTTGGACTTAAGATCCAATGGATATATGTCCGCGTGGGTTCAAACCCCACTCCTGGTAATAATTTTTGTTTCAAATGGCAATGATGAGAGTGTCTCAAAATCGACTTTGTTGTATTAGCAAGTATTCAGCAAAATCTTTGGAACAAAATCGCACTTTCTGTAACCCGCTTGTCGGCACACCCATTCAGCAAACTGCCGCACCAGGATGGCCGAGTGGTTAAGGCGTTGGACTTAAGATCCAATGGATATATATCCGCGTGGGTTCAAACCCCACTCCTGGTAACGCTTTTTGTTTCAAATGGCACTGATGAGAATGTCTCATAATCAACTTTGTTGTATTAGCATGTATTCAGCAAAAACTTTGGAACAAAATCGCACTTTCTGTAAACCGCTTGTTGGCACACCCATACAGCAAAACGTTGCACCAGGATGGCCGAGTGGTAAAGGCGTTGGACTTAAGATCCAATGGATATATGTCCGCGTGGGTTCAAACCCCACTCCTGGTAATACTTTTTGTTTCAAATGGCAATGATGAGAGTGTCTCAAAATCGACTTTGTTGTATTAGCAAGTATTCAGCAAAATCTTTGGAACAAAATCGCACTTTCTGTAACCCGCTTGTCGGCACACCCATTCAGCAAACTGCCGCACCAGGATGGCCGAGTGGTTAAGGCGTTGGGCTTAAGATCCAATGGATATGTATCCACGTTGGTTCGAACCCCACTCCTGGTATGAGTTTTAACTTCAGACTTCTTGAAATACTCTCTAAATGGAGCAAGATCTTCTTCTAAGGTAACACAGTCTTTCTGTGTCCTCATCACCAATGTTCCATGACAAGGTGTAGTGTCAGAACGCCCAATTATTCCAAGCAGTTTCGGCAGCTTCACCAAAAGAAAAGAAATCCTAGCGGAAGTTTTCCCAAATTAGTGTGATTGTGCCGCCGCAGAGATGTAGAAGATTCTGTATTAATGCACTTACGTAGATTCTGAAACACTTTTATCATTGCCTATTGAAAGAAGTAAAATTAGCAAGAGTGGGATTTGAACCCACCAGGATATATTAAAATTGGAAAAGGTTGGGCATGGCTTAGGAAAAAGAGGGCTTGGCTTGATAGAAAAGGGGCTTGGCCTAAGATACATCCCAATATACCATAACATTGCTGCACAATTTTGGAGCAAAAATAGGTGGTGTAAACTTAGACTAGACACTCTAAAGATTTTCCAAATTCATCATTCAGCTTTAGACAGTTTGATAAATCCGGGACAGTTTTAAACGATCTCATCTAAGTTTGCAATGTTTTACTATTAGGCAGTATTAGCAAATATGCCCCAGAGTCTTTTGGAGAGGTTCCATTGTGTTCGATAACTGACGGAAATTGTCGCATCTAGTTGGATTTCAAAATGTTTTCAAGTTTGTAGACACGTGGTTTTTCAGAAAAGGAGACGTAATTTAAATGGGCCAATGTTCTGTTGCAAAATGTTGACCCAAATTAGGCCAATTAAAAGGTGGTATCAACTTAGACTGGACAGGATAAAGATTCACTAGATTTATCATTCAGCATCTAATGCATTCTCAGTCTACCTGCCTAAGTGTACACTGTCTGACTAGCAATAATTCTGAAACTGTATATGCAAAATATGCAAGACTATTGCATGAAATTTAAGTGAATGCTATAATTGATGTGGTGCCTGATCTACTTCTTTTGTACAATGACTATCAAAAAACGAATTTCACTAGTCTAAACTTAGAAAAAAAATTAGAGCTGCGTTTGCATTAAATGTCAATTCTGAGCAACAATTTTTGTTTGGCATCCCACCAGGATGGCCGAGTGGTTAAGGCGTTGGACTTAAGATCCAATGGATATATATCCGCGTGGGTTCAAACCCCACTCCTGGTAATGCTTTTTGTTTCAAATGGCACTGATGAGAATGTCTCACAATCAACTTTGTTGTATTAGAATGTATTCAGCAAAAACTTTGGAACAAAATCGCACTTTCTGTAAACCGCTTGTTGGCACACCCATCCAGCAAAACGTTGCACCAGGATGGCCGAGTGGTTAAGGCGTTGGACTTAAGATCCAATGGATATATATCCGCGTTGGTTCAAACCCCACTCCTGGTAAAGCTTTTTGTTTCAAATGGCACTGATAAGAATGTCTCACAATCAACTTTGTTGTATTAGCATGTATTCAGCAAAAACTTTGGAACAAAATCGCACTTTCTGTAAACCGCTTGTTGGCACACCCATCCAGCAAAACGTTGCACCAGGATGGCCGAGTGGTTAAGGCGTTGGACTTAAGATTCAATGGATATATGTCCGCGTGGGTTCAAACCCCACTCCTGGTATTACTTTTTGTTTCAAATGGCAATGATGAGAGTGTCTCAAAATTGACTTTGTTGTATTAGCAAGTATTCAGCAAAATCTTTGGAACAAAATCGCACTTTCTGTAACACGCTTGTCGGCACACCCATTCAGCAAACTGCCGCACCAGGATGGCCGAGTGGTTAAGGCGTTGGGCTTAAGATCCAATGGATATGTATCCGCGTGGGTTCGAACCCCACTCCTGGTATGAGTTTTAACTTCAGACTTCTTGAAATACTCTCTAAATGGAGCAAGATCTTCTTCTAAGGTAACACAGTTTTTCTGTGTCCTCATCACCAATGTTCCATGACAAGATGTAGTGTCAGAACGCCCAATTATTCCAAGCAGTTTCGGCAGCTTCACCAAAAGAAAAGAAATCCTAGCGGAAGTTTTCCCAAATTAGTGTGATTGTGCTGCCGCAGAGATGTAGAAGATTCTGTATTACTGCACTTACGTAGATTCTGAAACACTTTTATCATTGCCTATTGAAAGAAGTAAAATTAGCAAGAGTGGGATTTGAACCCACCAGGATATATTAAAATTGGAAAAGGTTGGGCATGGCTTAGGAAAAAGAGGGCTTGGCTTGATAGAAAAGGGGCTTGGCCTAAGATACATCCCAATATACCATAACATTGCTGCACAATTGTGGAGCAAAAATAGGTGGTGTAAACTTAGACTAGACACTCTAAAGATTTTCCAAATTCATCATTCAGCTTTAGACAGTTTGATAAATCCGGGACAGTTTTAAACGATCTCATCTAAGTTTGCAATGTTTTACTATTAGGCAGTATTAGCAAATATGCCCCAGAGTCTTTTGGAGAGGTTCCATTGTGTTCGATAACTGACGGAAATTGTCGCATCTAGTTGGATTTCAAAATGTTTTCAAGTTTGTAGACACGTGGTTTTTCAGAAAAGGAGACGTAATTTAAATGGGCCAATGTTCTGTTGCAACATGTTGACCCAAATTAGGCCAATTAAAAGGTGGTATCAACTTAGACTGGACAGTATAAAGATTCACTAGATTTATCATTCAGCATCTAGTGCATTCTCAGTCTACCTGCCTAAGTGTACACTGTCTGACTAGCAATAATTCTGAAACTGTATATGCAAAATATGCAAGACTATTGCATGAAATTTAAGTGAATGCTATAATTGATGTGGTGCCTGATCTACTTCTTTTGTACAATGACTATCAAAAAACGAATTTCACTAGTCTAAACTTAGAAAAAAAATTAGAGCTGCGTTTGCATTAAATGTCAATTCTGAGCAACAACTTTTTTTTTGGCATCCCACCAGGATGGCTGAGTGGTTAAGGCGTTGGACTTAAGATCCAATGGATATATATCCGCGTGGGTTCAAACCCCACTCCTGGTAACGCTTTTTGTTTCAAATGGCACTGATGAGAATGTCTCACAATCAACTTTGTTGTATTAGAATGTATTCAGCAAAAACTTTGGAACAAAATCGCACTTTCTGTAAACCGCTTGTTGGCACACCCATCCAGCAAAACGTTGCACTAGGATGACCGAGTGGTTAAGGCGTTGGACTTAAGATCCAATGGATATATATCTGCGTTGGTACAAGCCCCACTCCTGGTAATGCTTTTTGTTTCAAATGGCACTGATGAGAATGTCTCACAATCAACTTTGTTCTATTAGCATGTATTCAGCTAAAACTTTGGAACAAAATCGCACTTTCTGTAAACCGCTTGTTGGCACACCCATCCAGCAAAACGTTGCACCAGGATGGCCGAGTGGTTAAGGAGTTGGATTTAAGATCCAATGGATATATGTCCGCGTGGGTTCAAACCCCACTCCTGGTAATACTTTTTGTTTCAAATGGCAATGATGAGAGTGTCTCAAAATCGACTTTGTTGTATTAGCAAGTATTCAGCAAAATCTTTGGAACAAAATCGCACTTCCTGTAACCCGCTTGTCGGCACACCCATTCAGCCAACTGCCGCACTAGGATGGCCGAGTGGTTAAGGCGTTGGGCTTAAGATCCAATAGATATGTATCCGCGTGGGTTTGAACCCCACTCCTGGTATGAGTTTTAACTTCAGACTTCTTGAAATACTCTCTAAATGGAGCAAGATCTTCTTCTAAGGTAACACAGTCTTTCTGTGTCCTCATCACCAATGTTCCATGACAAGATGTAGTGTCAGAACGCCCAATTATTCCAAGCAGTTTCGGCAGCTTCACCAAAAGAAAAGAAATCCTAGCGGATGTTTTCCCAAATTAGTGTGATTGTGCCGCCGCAGAGATGTAGAAGATTCTGTATTAATGCACTTACGTAGATTCTGAAACACTTTTATCATTGCCTATTGAAAGAAGTAAAATTAGCAAGAGTGGGATTTGAACCCACCAGGATATATTAAAATTGGAAAAGGTTGGGCATGGCTTAGGAAAAAGAGGGCTTGGCTTGATAAAAAAGGGGCTTGGCCTAAGATACATCCCAATATACCATAACATTGCTGCACAATTTTGGAGCAAAAATAGGTGGTGTAAACTTAGACTAGACACTCTAAAGATTTTCCAAATTCATCATTCAGCTTTAGACAGTTTGATAAATCCGGGACAGTTTTAAACGATCTCATCTAAGTTTGCAATGTTTTACTATTAGGCAGTATTAGAAAATATGCCCCAGAGTCTTTTGGAGAGGTTCCATTGTGTTCGATAACTGACGGAAATTGTCGCATCTAGTTGGATTTCAAAATGTTTTCAAGTTTGTAGACACGTGGTTTTTCAGAAAAGGAGACGTAATTTAAATGGGCCAATGTTCTGTTGCAAAATGTTGACCCAAATTAGGCCAATTAAAAGGTGGTATCAACTTAGACTGGACAGTATAAAGATTCACTAGATTTATCATTCAGCATCTAATGCATTCTCAGTCTACCTGCCTAAGTGTACACTGTCTGACTAGCAATAATTCTGAAACTGTATATGCAAAATATGCAAGACTATTGCATGAAATTTAAGTGAATGCTATAATTGATGTGGTGCCTGATCTACTTCTTTTGTACAATGACTATCAAAAAACGAATTTCACTAGTCTAAACTTAGAAAAAAAATTAGAGCTGCGTTTGCATTAAATGTCAATTCTGAGCAACAATTTTTTTGGCATCCCACCAGGATGGCTGAGTGGTTAAGGCCTTGGACTTAAGATCCAATGGATATATATCTACGTGGGTTCAAACCCCACTCCTGGTAACGCTTTTTGTTTCAAATGGCACTGATGAGAATGTCTCACAATCAACATTGTTGTATTAGAATGTATTCAGCAAAAACTTTGGAACAAAATCGCACTTTCTGTAAACCGCTTGTTGGCACACCCATCCCACAACATGTTGCACCAGGATGGCCGAGTGGTTAAGGCGTTGGACTTAAGATCCAATGGATATATATCCGCGTGGGTTCAAACACCACTCCTGGTAATGCTTTTTGTTTCAAATGGCACTGATGAGAATGTCTCACAATCAACTTTGTTGTATTAGTATGTATTCAGCAAAAACTTTGGAACAAAATCGCACTTTCTGTAAACCGCTTGTTGGCACACCCATCCAGCAAAACGTTGCACCAGGATGGCCGAGTGGTTAAGGCGTTGGACTTAAGATCCAATGGATATATGTCCGCGTGGGTTCAAACCCCACTCCTGGTAATACTTTTTGTTTCAAATGGCAATGATGAGAGTGTCTCAAAATCGACTTTGTTGTATTAGCAAGTATTTAGCAAAATCTTTGGAACAAAATCGCACTTTCTGTAACCCGCTTGTCGGCACACCCATTCAGCAAACTGCCGCACCAGGATGGCCGAGTGGTTAAGGCGTTGGGCTTAAGATCCAATGGATATGTATCCGTGTGTGTTCGAACCCCACTCCTGGTATGAGTCTTAACTTCAGACTTCTTGAAATACTCTCTAAATGGAGCAAGATCTTCTTCTAAGGTAACACAGTCTTTCTGTGTCCTTATCACCAATGTTCCATGACAAGATGTAGTGTCAGAACGCCGAATTATTCCAAGCAGTTTCGGCAGCTTCACCAAAAGAAAAGAAATCCTAGCGGAAGTTTTCCCAAATTAGTGTGATTGTGCTGCCGCAGAGATGTAGAAGATTCTGTATTAATGCACTTACGTAGATTCTGAAACACTTTTATCATTGCCTATTGAAAGAAGTAAAATTAGCAAGAGTGGGATTTGAACCCACCAGGATATATTAAAATTGGAAAAGGTTGGGCATGGCTTAGGAAAAAGAGGGCTTGGCTTGATAGAAAAGGGGCTTGGCCTAAGATACATCCCAATATACCATAACATTGCTGCACAATTTTGGAGCAAAAATAGGTGGTGTAAACTTAGACTAGACACTCTAAAGATTTTCCAAATTCATCATTCAGCTTTAGACAGTTTGATAAATCCGGGACAGTTTTAAACGATCTCATCTAAGTTTGCAATGTTTTACTATTAGGCAGTATTAGCAAATATGCCCCAGAGTCTTTTGGAGAGGTTCCATTGTGTTCGATAACTGACGGAAATTGTCGCATCTAGTTGGATTTCAAAATGTTTTCAAGTTTGTAGACACGTGGTTTTTCAGAAAAGGAGACGTAATTTAAATGGGCCAATGTTCTGTTGCAAAATGTTGACCCAAATTAGGCCAATTAAAAGGTGGTATCAACTTAGACTGGACAGTATAAAGATTCACTAGATTTATCATTCAGCATCTAGTGCATTCTCAGTCTACCTGCCTAAGTGTACACTGTCTGACTAGCAATAATTCTGAAACTGTATATGCAAAATATGCAAGACTATTGCATGAAATTTAAGTGAATGCTATAATTGATGTGGTGCCTGATCTACTTCTTTTGTACAATGACTATCAAAAAACGAATTTCACTAGTCTAAACTTAGAAAAAAAATTAGAGCTGCGTTTGCATTAAATGTCAATTCTGAGCAACAACTTTTTTTTGGCATCCCACCAGGATGGCCGAGTGGTTAAGGCGTTGGACTTAAGATCCAATGGATATATATCCGCGTGGGTTCAAACCCCACTCCTGGTAACGCTTTTTGTTTCAAATGGCACTGATGAGAATGTCTCACAATCAACTTTGTTGTATTAGAATGTATTCAGCAAAAACTTTGGAACAAAATCACACTTTCTGTAAACCGCTTGTTGGCACACCCATCCAGCAAAACGTTGCACTATGATGACCGAGTGGTTAAGGCGTTGGGCTTATGATCCAATGGATATATATCTGCGTGGGTTCAAACCCCACTCCTGGTAATGCTTTTTGTTTCAAATGGCACTGATAAGAATGTCTCACTATCAACTTTGTTGTATTAGCATGTATTCAGCTAAAACTTTGGAACAAAATCGCACTTTCTGTAAACCGCTTGTTGGCACACCCATCCAGCAAAACGTTGCACCAGGATGGCTGAGTGGTTAAGGCGTTGGGCTTAAGATCCAATGGATATGTATCCGCGTGGGTTCAAACCCCACTCCTGGTATGAGATTTAACTTCAGACTTCTTGAAATACTTTCTAAATGGAGCAAGATCTTCTTCTAAGGTAACACAGTCTTTCTGTGTCCTCATCACCAATGTTCCATGACAAGATGTAGTGTCAGAACGCCCAATTATTCCAGGCAGCTTCACTAAAAGAAAAGAAATCCTAGTGGAAGTTTTCCCAAATTAGTGTGATTGTGCCGCCGCAGAGATGTAGAAGATTCTGTATTAATGCACTTACGTAGATTCTGAAACACTTTTATCATTGCCTATTGAAAGAAGTAAAATTAGCAAGAGTGGGATTTGAACCCACCAGGATATATTAAAATTGGAAAAGGTTGGGCATGGCTTAGGAAATAGAGGGCTTGGCTTGATAGAAAAGGGGCTTGGCCTAAGATACATCCCAATATACCATAACATTGCTGCACAATTTTGGAGCAAAAATAGGTGGTGTAAACTTAGACTAGACACTCTAAAGATTTTCCAAATTCATCATTCAGCTTTAGACAGTTTGATAAATCCGGGACAGTTTTAAACGATCTCATCTAAGTTTGCAATGTTTTACTATTAGGCAGTATTAGCAAATATGCCCCAGAGTCTTTTGGAGAGGTTCCATTGTGTTCGATAACTGACGGAAATTGTCGCAACTAGTTGGATTTCAAAATGTTTTCAAGTTTGTAGACACGTGGTTTTTCAGAAAAGGAGACGTAATTTAAATGGGCCAATGTTCTGTTGCAAAATGTTGACCCAAATTAGGCCAATTAAAAGGTGGTATCAACTTAGACTGGACAGTATAAAGATTTACTAGATTTATCATTCAGCATCTAATGCATTCTCAGTCTACCTGCCTAAGTGTACACTGTCTGACTAGCAATAATTCTGAAACTGTATATGCAAAATATGCAAGACTATTGCATGAAATTTAAGTGAATGCTATCATTGATGTGGTGCCTGATCTACTTCTTTTGTACAATGACTATCAAAAAACGAATTTCACTAGTCTAAACTTAGAAAAAAAATTAGAGCTGCGTTTGCATTAAATGTCAATTCTGAGCAACAATTTTTTTTGGCATCCCACCAGGATGGCTGAGTGGTTAAGGCCTTGGACTTAAGATCCAATGGATATATATCTGCGTGGGTTCAAACCCCACTCCTGGTAATGCTTTTTGTTTTAAATGGCACTGATGAGAATGTCTCACAATCAACTTTGTTGTATTAGCATGTATTCAGCAAAAACTTTGGAACAAAATCGCACTTTCTGTAAACCGCTTGTTGGCACACCCATCCAGCAAAACGTTGCACCAGGATGGCCGAGTGGTTAAGGCGTTGGACTTAAGATCCAATGGATATATATCCGCGTGGGTTCAAACCCCACTCCTGGTAACGCTTTTTGTTTCAAATGGCACTGATGAGAATGTCTCACAATCAACTTTGTTGTATTAGAATGTATTCAGCAAAAACTTTGGAACAAAATCGCACTTTCTGTAAACCGCTTGTTGGCACACCCATCCAGCAAAATGTTGCACCAGGATGGCCGAGTGATTAAGGCGTTGGACTTAAGATCCAATGGATATATATCCGCGTGGGTTCAAACACCACTCCTGGTAATACTTTTTGTTTCAAATGGCAATGATGAGAGTGTCTCAAAATCGACTTTGTTGTATTAGCAAGTATTCAGCAAAATCTTTGGAACAAAATCGCACTTTCTGTAACCCGCTTGTCGGCACACCCATTCAGCAAACTGCCGCACCAGGATGGCCGAGTGGTTAAGGCGTTGGGCTTAAGATCCAATGGATATGTATCCGCGTGGGTTCGAACCCCACTCCTGGTATGAGTTTTAACTTCAGACTTCTTGAAATACTCTCTAAATGGAGCAAGACCTTCTTCTGAGGTAACACAGTCTTTCTGTGTCCTCATCACCAATGTTCCATGACAAGATGTAGTGTCAGAACGCCCAATTATTCCAAGCAGTTTCGGCAGCTTCACCAAAAGAAAAGAAATCCTAGCGGAAGTTTTCCCATATTAGTGTGATTGTGCTGCCGCAGAGATGTAGAAGATTCTGTATTAATGCACTTACGTAGATTCTGAAACACTTTTATCATTGCCTATTGAAAGAAGTAAAATTAGCAAGAGTGGGATTTGAACCCACCAGGATATATTAAAATTGGAAAAGGTTGGGCATGGCTTAGGAAAATGAGGGCTTGGCTTGATAGAAAAGGGGCTTGGCCTAAGATACATCCCAATATACCATAACATTGCTGCACAATTTTGGAGCAAAAATAGGTGGTGTAAACTTAGACTAGACACTCTAAAGATTTCCCAAATTCATCATTCAGCTTTAGACAGTTTGATAAATCCGGCACAGTTTTAAACGATCTCATCTAAGTTTGCAATGTTTTACTATTAGGCAGTATTAGCAAATATGCCCCAGAGTCTTTTGGAGAGGTTCCATTGTGTTCGATAACTGACGGAAATTGTCACATCTAGTTGGAGTGCAAAATGTTTTCAAGTTTGTAGACACGTGGTTTTTCGGAAAAGGAGATGCAATTTAAATGGGCCAATGTTCTGTTGCAAAATGTTGACCCAAATTAGGCCAATTAAAAGGTGGTATCAACTTAGACTGGACAGTATAAAGATTCACTAGATTTATCATTCAGCATCTAATGCATTCTCAGTCTACCTGCCTAAGTGTACACTGTCTGACTAGCAATAATTCTGAAACTGTATATGCAAAATATGCAAGACTATTGCATGAAATTTAAGTGAATGCTATAATTGATGTGGTGCCTGATCTACTTCTTTTGTACAATGACTATCAAAAAACGAATTTCACTAGTCTAAACTTAGAAAAAAACATTAGAGCTGCGTTTGCATTAAATGTCAATTGTGAGCAACAATTATTTTTTGACATCCCACCAGGATGGCTGAGTGGTTAAGACGTTGGACTTAAGATTAGAGATGAGCGAACAGTGTTCTATCGAACTCATGTTCGATCGGATATTAGGCTGTTCGGCATGTTCGAATCGAATCGAACACCGCGTGGTAAAGTGCGCCATTACTCGATTCCCTTCCCTGGCGCCTTTTTTGCTCCAATAACAGCGCAGGGTAGGTGGGACAGGAACTACGACACCGGTGACGTTGAAAAAAGTAGGCAAAACCCATTGGCTGCCGAAAACATGTGACCTCTAATTTAAAAGAACAGCGCCGCCCAGGTTCGCGTCATTCTGAGCTTGCAATTCACCGAGGACGGAGGTTTCCGTCCAGCTAGCTAGGGCTTAGATTCTGGGTAGGCAGGGACAGGCTAGGATAGGAAGGAGAAGACAACCAACAGCTCTTGTAAGAGCTAAATTCCAGGGAGAAGCTTGTCAGTGTAACGTGGCACTGACGGGCTCAATCGCCGCAACCCAGCTTTCCCAGGATCCTGAATGGAATACACTGTCAGTGTATTCCCGTATACCCGATATATACCCCGATACCCGTTCCAACGGTGTGCCCCCCCACCTTCACCCCAGAAATACCCTGCAAGTCCCCTAGCAATAGAATTGGGGCTATATACACCCACAATTTTTACTACTGGTATACAGTGCCATTGTCTGACTGGGAATTCAAAGAATATATTGGGAATACAAATACCCTCATTTCTTGCTACTGCCATATAGTGCCAGTGTCTGACTGGGAATTCAAAGAATATATTGGGGTTACGTGCACCCACAATTTTTACTACTGGTATACAGTGCCATTGTCTGACTGGGAATTCAAAGAATATATTGGGAATACAAATACCCTCATTTCTTGCTACTGCCATATAGTGCCAGTTTCTGACTGGTAATTCAAAGAATATATTGGGGTTACGTGCACCCACAATTTTTACTACTGGTATACAGTGCCATTGTCTGACTGGGAATTCAAAGAATATATTGGGAATACAAATACCCTCATTTCTTGCTACTGCCATATAGTGCCAGTTTCTGACTGGTAATTCAAAGAATATATTGGGGTTACGTGCACCCACAATTTTTACTACTGGTATACAGTGCCATTGTCTGACTGGGAATTCAAAGAGTATATTGGGAATACAAATACCCTCATTTCTTGCTACTGCCATATAGTGCCAGTTTCTGACTGGTAATTCAAAGAATATATTGGGGTTACGTGCACCCACAATTTTTACTACTGGTATACAGTGCCATTGTCTGACTGGGAATTCAAAGAGTATATTGGGAATACAAATACCCTCATTTCTTGCTACTGCCATATAGTGCCAGTTTCTGACTGGGAATTCAAAGAATATATTGGGGTTACGTGCACCCACAATTTTTACTACTGGTATACAGTGCCATTGTCTGACTGGGAATTCAAAGAATATATTGGGGTTATAAATACCCTCATTTCTTGCTACTGCCATATAGTGCCAGTTTCTGACTGGTAATTCAAAGAATATATTGGGGTTACGTGCACCCACAATTTTTACTACTGGTATACAGTGCCATTGTCTGACTGGGAATTCAAAGAATATATTGGGGTTATAAATACCCTCATTTCTTGCTACTGCCATATAGTGCCAGTTTCTGACTGGTAATTCAAAGAATATATTGGGGTTACGTGCACCCACAATTTTTACTACTGGTATACAGTGCCATTGTCTGACTGGGAATTCAAAGAGTATATTGGGAATACAAATACCCTCATTTCTTGCTACTGCCATATAGTGCCAGTGTCTGACTGGGAATTCAAAGAATATATTGGGGTTACGTGCACCCACAATTTTTACTACTGGTATACAGTGCCATTGTCTGACTGGGAATTCAAAGAATATATTGGGGTTATAAATACCCTCATTTCTTGCTACTGCCATATAGTGCCAGTTTCTGACTGGTAATTCAAAGAATATATTGGGGTTACGTGCACCCACAATTTTTACTACTGGTATACAGTGCCATTGTCTGACTGGGAATTCAAAGAGTATATTGGGAATACAAATACCCTCATTTCTTGCTACTGCCATATAGTGCCAGTGTCTGACTGGGAATTCAAAGAATATATTGGGGTTACGTGCACCCACAATTTTTACTACTGGTATACAGTGCCAATTTCTAACTAGGAATTCAAAATGCGCAAGGCTCCCGGAAAGGGACGTGGACGAGGCCGTGGGCGAGGTCGGGGGAATGGTTCTGGGGAGCAAGGTAGCAGTGAAGCCACAGGGCGTCCCGTGCCTACTCCTGTGGGGCAGCAAGCATTGCGCCACTCCACAGTGCCAGGGTTGCTTGCCACATTAACTAAACTGCAGGGTACAAACCTTAGTAGGCCCGAGAACCAGGAACAGGTCTTGCAATGGCTGTCAGAGAACGCTTACAGCACATTGTCCAGCAGCCAGTCAGACTCTGCCTCCTCTCCTCCTATTACCCAACAGTCTTGTCTTCCTTCCTCCCAAAATTCCGAAGCTTTACAGAACAATAACCCAAACTGTCCCTGCTCCCCAGAGCTGTTCTCCGCTCCTTTCATTGTCCCTCAACCTGCCTCTCCACGTCACGATTCCACGAACCTAACAGAGGAGCATCTGTGTCCAGATGCTCAAACACTAGAGTCTCCTCCATCTCCGTTCGATTTGGTGGTGGATGACCAGCAACCCACCCTCATCGACGATGATGTGACGCAGTTGCCGTCAGGGCATCCAGTTGACCGGCGCATTGTGCGGGAGGAGGAGATGAGACAGGAGTTGGAAGAGGAAGTGGTGGATGATGAGGACACTGACCCGACCTGGACAGGGGGGATGTCAAGCGGGGAAAGTAGTGTGGATGTTGAGGCAGGTGCAGCACCAAAAAGGGTAGCTAGAGGCAGAGGCAGAGGTCAGCAGCTTAGGCGAAGCCAGGCCACACCCGGAATCTCCCAAGATGTTCCAGTTCGTACCCAGCCCCGAAAAACTCCCACCTCGAGGGCACGTTTCTCGAAGGTGTGGAGTTTTTTCAAGGAATACGCCGAGGACAGATATAGTGTTGTCTGCACAATTTGCCTCTCGAAATTGATTAGGGGCTCTGAGAAGAGCAACCTGTCCACCACTTCAATGCGCCGTCATTTGGAATCCAAGCACTGGAATCAGTGGCAGGCAGCAACGGCAGGACAAAGGCCGCCTGCCGTTCACGCCACTGCCACTGCCTCTGCCACTGCCTCTGCCTCTGCCACTGCCACTGCTGACTGTGCTGGCGATGCACTCCAGAGGACGAGCCAGGACACCACTTCATCTGCCTCCGCCACTTTGTTGACTTCTACCTCATCCTCCCCTGGTCCTGTCTTATCTCCTTCTCCTGCACCATCAAAGGCACCATCAGGCGTTTCTTTACAACAACCCACCATCTCTCAGACATTGGAGCGGCGGCAGAAATACACTGCTAACCACCCACACGCGCAAGCCTTGAACGCCAACATCGCTAAACTGCTGGCCCAGGAGATGTTGGCGTTCCGGCTTGTTGAAACTCCCGCCTTCCTGGACCTGATGGCAACTGCGGCACCTCGCTATGCCGTCCCTAGCCGTCACTACTTCTCCCGGTGTGCCGTCCCCGCCTTGCACCAGCACGTGTCACTCAACATCAGGCGGGCCCTTAGTTCCGCGCTTTGCACAAAGGTCCACTTGACCACCGACACGTGGACAAGTGCATGCGGACAGGGACGCTACATTTCACTGACGGCACACTGGGTGAATGTAGTTGAGGCTGGGACTGCTTCCCAAACTGGCCCGGTGTACCTCGTCTCCCCGCCTAACATTCCTGGCAGGGACACGAGAAGAACACCCCCCTCCTCCTCCTCCTCTACCGCCTCCTCCTCCGCCACCGCCTCCTCCTCCGCCACCGCCTCCTCCTCCGCTGTTAGATTGACCCCAGCTATGAGTTGGAAACGTTGCAGCACTGGCGTTGGTAGACGTCAGCAGGCTGTGCTGAAGCTGATCAGCTTGGGGGACAGACAGCACACTGCCTCCGAGGTGAGGGATGCCCTCCTCGATGAGACGGCAATATGGTTTGAGCCGCTGCACCTGGGCCCAGGCATGGTCGTTTGTGATAACGGCCGGAACCTGGTAGCAGCTCTGGAGCTTGCCGGACTCCAACATGTTCCATGCCTGGCCCACGTCTTCAACCTAGTGGTGCAACGTTTCCTAAAGAGCTACCCCAATGTTCCAGAGCTACTGGTGAAAGTGCGGCGCATGTGCGCCCACTTTCGCAAGTCGACAGTAGCCGCTGCTAGCTTAAAATCTCTCCAGCAACGCCTGCATGTGCCACAACACCGGCTTTTGTGCGACGTCCCCACACGCTGGAACTCAACGTTTCAGATGTTGAATAGAGTGGTTGAGCAGCAGAGACCTTTGATGGAATACCAGCTACAAAACCCTAGGGTGCCACAAAGTCAGCTGCCTCAGTTTCACATCCATGAGTGGCCATGGATGAGAGACCTTTGTGACATCCTACGGGTCTTTGAGGAGTCCACAAGGAGGGTGAGCTCTGAGGATGCGATGGTGAGCCTTACAATCCCGCTCTTGTGTGTTCTGAGAGAATCCCTGATTGACATCAGGGATAACTCAGATCACACAGAGGAGTTAGGGATAGCATCCGATCCGTCACAGCTGGAGAGTAGGTCCACACATCTGTCCGCTTCACTGCGTTTAATGGAGGAGGAGGAGGAGGAGGAGGAGGAAGAAGAGTTGTCCGATGATGTGATGGTGATACAGGAGGCTTCCGGGCAACTTCGAATCGTCCCATTGTTGCAGCGCGGATGGGTAGACATGGAGGATGAGGAGGAAATGGAGATTGAACTTTCCAGTGGGGCCAGAGGAGTCATGCCAACTAACACTGTGGCAGACATGGCTGAGTTCATGTTGGGGTGCTTTACAACCGACAAGCGTATTGTCAAAATCATGGAGGACAACCAGTACTGGATCTTTGCTATCCTTGACCCCCGGTATAAAAACAACATCTCGTCTTTTATTCCGGTAGAGGGGAGGGCCAATCGCATCAATGCTTGCCACAGGCAATTGGTGCAGAATATGATGGAGATGTTTCCAGCATGTGACGTTGGCGGCAGGGAGGGCAGTTCCTCCAGTAGGCAACCAAGTTCTCACCGGTCCACACAAACGAGGGGCACACTGTCTAAGGTCTGGGACACCTTGATGGCACCCCCTCGCCAAAGTGCCGCCACGGAGGGTCCTAGTGTCACCAGGCGTGAGAAGTATAGGCGCATGTTGCGGGAATACCTTTCCGACCACAGCCCTGTCCTCTCCGACCCCTCTGCGCCCTACACGTATTGGGTGTCGAAGTTGGACCTGTGGCTTGAACTTGCCCTATATGCCTTGGAGGTGCTGTCCTGTCCTGCCGCCAGCGTCCTATCTGAGAGGGTGTTCAGTGCAGCCGGTGGCATCATCACTGACAAGCGCACCCGTCTGTCAGCTGAGAGTGCCGACCGGCTCACTTTGATAAAAATGAACCACCACTGGATAGAGCCTTCATTTTTGTGCCCACCTGTGTAAAGCACCCCAACATGAAACTCCATGTCTGTACTCAACCTCTCCAATTCCTCCGCATCCTCATACTCATCCACCATAAGCGTTGCACAATTCTGCTAATACTAGGCTCCCTCCAACATGATTTCCCCCAACTCTGCTGGTTAGAGGCTCCCTCCACCCTGATTTCCACCAACTCTGCTGGTTAGAGGCTCCCTCCACCCTGCTTTCCCACAACTCTGCTGGTTAGAGGCTCCTTCCACCATGAATTTGCCCAAACTGGGCTGTTTAGAGGCTCCCTCCACCATGAATTGGTCCAAACTGGGCTGGTTAGAGGCTCCCTCCACCATTAATTGGTCCAAACTGGGCTGGTTAGAGGCTCCCTCCACCATGAATTTGCCCAAACTGGGCTGTTTAGAGGCTCCCTCCACCATGAATTTGCCCAAACTGGGCTGTTTAGAGGCTCCCTCCACCATGAATTGGTCCAAACTGGGTTTTTTAGAGGCTCCCTCCACCATGAATTGGTCCAAACTGGGCTGGTTAGAGGCTCCCTCCACCATGAATTGGTCCAAACTGGGGTGGTTAGAGGCTCCCTCCACCATTAATTGGTCCAAACTGGGCTGGTTAGAGGCTCCCTCCACCATTAATTGGTCCAAACTGGGCTGGTTAGAGGCTCCCTCCACCATTAATTGGTCCAAACTGGGCTGGTTAGAGGCTCCCTCCACCATGAATTTGCCCAAACTGGGCTGTTTAGAGGCTCCCTCCACCATGAATTTGCCCAAACTGGGCTGGTTAGAGGCTCCCTCCACCATGAATTGGTCCAAAC
Organism: Leptodactylus fuscus; assembly: GCF_031893055.1. Taxonomy (NCBI): domain Eukaryota; kingdom Metazoa; phylum Chordata; class Amphibia; order Anura; family Leptodactylidae; genus Leptodactylus; species Leptodactylus fuscus. The sequence continues at coordinate 46,070,721 of NC_134267.1, forward strand.
TGGGGTTTTTAGAGGCTCCCTCCACCATGAATTTGCCCAAACTGGGCTGTTTAGAGGCTCCCTCCACCATGAATTTGCCCAAACTGGGCTGGTTAGAGGCTCCCTCCACCATGAATTGGTCCAAACGGGTTTTTAGAGGCTCCCTTCACCATGAATTGGTCCAAACTTGGCTGTTTAGAGGCTCCCTCCACCATGAATTGGTCCAAACTGGGGTGGTTAGAGGCTCCCTCCACCATTAATTGGTCCAAACTGGGCTGGTTAGAGGCTCCCTCCACCATTAATTGGTCCAAACTGGGCTGGTTAGAGGCTCCCTCCACCATGAATTGGTCCAAACTGGGGTTTTTAGAGGCTCCCTCCACCATGAATTGGTCCAAACTTGGCTGTTTAGAGGCTCCCTCCACCATTAATTGGTCCAAACTGGGCTGGTTAGAGGCTCCCTCCACTATGAATTGGTCCAAACTGGGTTTTTTAGAGGCTCCCTCCACCATGAATTTGCCCAAACTGGGCTGTTTAGAGGCTCCCTCCACCATGAATTGGTCCAAACTGGGTTTTTTAGAGGCTCCCTCCACCATGAATTGGTCCAAACTGGGCTGGTTAGAGGCTCCCTCCACCATGAATTGGTCCAAACTGGGGTGGTTAGAGGCTCCCTCCACCATTAATTGGTCCAAACTGGGCTGGTTAGAGGCTCCCTCCACCATTAATTGGTCCAAACTGGGCTGGTTAGAGGCTCCCTCCACCATTAATTGGTCCAAACTGGGCTGGTTAGAGGCTCCCTCCACCATGAATTTGCCCAAACTGGGCTGTTTAGAGGCTCCCTCCACCATGAATTTGCCCAAACTGGGCTGGTTAGAGGCTCCCTCCACCATGAATTGGTCCAAACTGGGGTTTTTAGAGGCTCCCTCCACCATGAATTGGTCCAAACTTGGCTGTTTAGAGGCTCCCTCCACCATTAATTGGTCCAAACTGGGCTGGTTAGAGGCTCCCTCCACCATGAATTGGTCCAAACTGGGTTTTTTAGAGGCTCCCTCCACCATGAATTTGCCCAAACTGGGCTGTTTAGAGGCTCCCTCCACCATGAATTGGTCCAAACTGGGGTGGTTAGAGGCTCCCTCCACCATTAATTGGTCCAAACTGGGCTGGTTAGAGGCTCCCTCCACCATGAATTTGCCCAAACTGGGCTGGTTAGAGGCTCCCTCCACCATGAATTGGTCCAAACTGGGTTTTTTAGAGGCTCCCTCCACCATGAATTTGCCCAAACTGGGCTGGTTAGAGGCTCCCTCCACCATGAATTGGTCCAAACTGGGGTTTTTAGAGGCTCCCTCCACCATGAATTTGCCCAAACTCTGCTGGTTAGAGGCTCAATCCACCCTGATTTTCAAAACAAATGTTGGTGCCAACCTCAACTTACTACAAGGGCCAAATTCACTGCTGGTGACAAGCTCTCCTCACTGCAAGTGCCAAATACACATGTTTCAAGGTGTTTTCCTACTGTCAGAGAGGTGGTATTGAGTGTGTAAAGTGTGTAGTTGTTAGGCTGTGATGTTGGGGTAATAGAGGGTCTTTGGTGTGTTAGATGCCCCCAGACATGCTTCCCCTGCTGTCCCAGTGTCATTCCAGAGGTGTTGGCATCATTTCCTGGGGTGTCATAGTGGACTTGGTGACCCTCCAGACACGGATTTGGGTTTCCCCCTTAACGAGTATCTGTTCCCCATAGACTATAATGGGGTTCGAAACCCGTTCGAACACACGAACATTGAGCGGCTGTTCGAATCGAATTTCGAACCTCGAACATTTTAGTGTTCGCTCATCTCTACTTAAGATCCAATGGATATATATCCGCGTGGGTTCAAACCCCACTCCTGGTAACGCTTTTTGTTTCAAATGGCACTGATGAGAACGTCTCACAATCAACTTTGTTGTATTAGCATGTATTCAGCAAAAACTTTGGAACAAAATCGCACTTTCTGTAAACCGCTTGTTGGCACACCCATCCAGTGAAAAGTTGCCCCAGGATGGCCGAGTGGTTAAGGCGTTGGACTTAAGATCCAATGGATATATATCCGCGTGGGCTCAAACCCAACTCCTGGTAATACTTTTTGTTTCAAATGGCAATGATGAGAGTGTCTCAAAATCGGCTTTGTTGTATTAGCACGTATTCAGCAAAATCTTTGGAATAAAATCGCACTTTCTGTAACCCGCTTGTCGGCACACCCATTTAGCAAAACGCCGCACCAGGATGGCCGAGTGGTTAAGTCGTTGGGCTTAAGATCCAATGGATATGTATCCGCGTGGGTTCGAACCCCACTCCTGGTATGAGTTTTAACTTCAGACTTCTTGAAATACTCTCTAAATGGAGCAAGATCTGAGTAAGATCTTCTTCTTAGGTAACACAGTCTTTCTGTGTCCTCATCACCAATGTTCCATGACAAGATGTAGTGTCAGAACGCCCAATTATTCCAAGCAGCTTCACCAAAAGAAAAGAAATCCTAGCGGAAGATTTCCCAAAGAAGTGTGATTGTGCCGCCACAGAGATGTAGAAGATTCCGTATTAATGCACTTACGTGGATTCTGAAACACTTTTATCATTGCCTATTGAAAGAAGTAAAATTAGCAAGAGTGGGATTTGAACCCACCAGGATATATTAACCCCTTAACGACCGGCCCATAGGCAATCTACGTCGGCACTGACAGGTCCTTCCTGACTGCCCTATAGGAAAACTACGTCGGGCAGTCAAGGAAGGATTCCCTGTCAGTGCCGACGTGAATGGAGCGGATCTTAGCTGTATCTTACAGCTAAGACCCTGCTCCATAACCCCCCATCGGAGGGGTCTTCGATGTTTTTTTTTTAACCCCTTCAGTTCCGTGATCAAACATGATCACGGAACTGAAGCGGTTCCGTGATGGTGCCGGTCAGATCGGCACCCCCCGCGGCGAGATCGGAGGGTGCTGATATACAAAACATGCAGTCTGGGGTCTGGCCAGTGACCCCAGACTGCCTGAGCCCCCTGTTACCTGGTTGATCCTGCCCCTGTTGTCAGGAAGCCAAGCGATGCGTCTACATCGCTTGGCTTCCTGATACAGACTGGAGACACGTGCAGCCTGTGTCTCCAGCCTGTAATACTGATTCAGCAATGAAATCATTGCTGAATCAAGTGTCCTAAGAGGGGCACATAAAAAAGTGAAAGAAAAAGTGAAAAAAAGTGAAAAATAAATAAATAAAGCTTTTGCAAAAAATGAATAAAATTATAAAGCCCCAAAGTCTCCTTTTTTCTATAAAAAAATGAGTTATGTAAAAAAAAACCTAAAAATTAATAAAAACAATACATATTTGGTATCACCGCGTCCGTTACAATCTGTACAATAAAACTGAAATAATATTTAATGTATATGGTAAACCTCGGGGGAAAAAAAACGGAAAAAACCCACCGGAAGTAGTGATTTTTCACCATCTCACCTTAGAAAATATGCTATAAAAAGTGATCAAAAAGTCATATACACCCCACAATAGTACCAATAAAAAGTGCAGGTTGTCCCGCAAAAAATAAGCCCCGAACCAACACTGTCCACAGAAAAATAAAAATGTTACGCCTCTCAGAAGGTGGCGATGCAAAAATCACTGATTTATGTCCCCAAATGTGTTTTTGTTCTGCAGAATTAGTATCGCATAAAAAAAATACTATAAATGAGGTATCGCCGTAACCGTACCGACCCGCAGAATAAAGGTCACATGTTACTTATACTGTACGCTGCATGGCGCAAAATTTAAAAGGGAAAACTCAATGCCAGAATTGATTTTATTTTTTTAAATCCAGCAAAAAAAGAGTTAATAAAATGTACTCAATAGATTGTAAGCACCCAAAAATGGTGTCATTACAAAATACACCTCATACCGCAAACAACAAGCCCTTATATGGCCGCATCACCAAAAAATTAAGAAAATATAGCATCCAGCAATGTGAAGACAAAAACCCGCAAAAATCGCCAAATCATTAGAATACAACTGGCTGCGGCAGGTAGGGAATATATAAGCTGTGCGAGCGTATATCAGGGGACACCCCATATTTACACCTTATGAGGGAATGGACACCAGAAATGACCCCCAAAGTGACCCCCCAGAGTGACTCGACCAATCATAGGAGCTACTGGGACATAGTAGGGAATTTGGTGTCTGCAATGTTCTCCGCACAGCTTATATATTCCCTCTTCGCCATCCGCTGTGCAGTCACGTCCGGATACTAATACTCACTACACCCCCTGATAAATTCTTTGAGGGGTGCAGTTTTCAAAATGAGGTCACTCCTTTGGGGAATCCACTTTTCTGGTACCTTACAGGCTCTACAAACATGACATCGCGTCCAGATACCAAACATCTGAATCTGTACTCCAAAAGCCGCATCGCGCTCCTTCCCTTCTGCGCCCTGCTGTGCGCCCAAACTGAAGTTTATGCCACAGGTATGACACATGTATGACACTGGTGTACCCGGGATAATGTACGTAATGTCATATGTGGGTATAAACTGATATTAGGGCACAGCTGGACACAGAAGGGAAGAAGGGTTATTGGGTTTTTGGAGCGCAGACGGTTTGGTTTTTGGATGCCATGACACTTTTGCAGAGCTGACACGCCAGTAAAGTGGAATCCCCTGATATGTGACCTTATTTTGGAAACTACACCCCTGAAGGATTTATCCAGGGGTACAGAGAGCATTTTTAACCCCTAAGTGTTGCTATAACTTATTATCCATAAATGAATACGAAGCTGATTGTGAGAAGTGAAAATACCAATTTTTCCAGGAATCCGTCATTTCAGTGCATAATATGTTGTGCCCGCCTTGTATCAGAGATGAACGCTCTGAAAGCTGTTGTGCCCGGGATACCCACTTAACAATTTTTGGAGTGTGTATCTCTGCTGACATAAGTTGGGCACAACATATCGGGCATTAAAATGGCGAATCTCTGGAAAAATTTCATTTTTAACTTCTCATTGTCAGTTGCGATTTCATTTCTGGAAACTAAATAAATGCAACCCTCAAGGATTAAAAGCGCTCGCTACGCCACTTGATAAATCCCATCAGTGGGCTAGTGTCCAAAATGGGGTGACATGTCTGCAGATTCCACTTTATTGGCAATTCAGGGTCTTTGCAAAAGTGATGTCCAAAAACCAAACTGTGCGCCAAAAAACAAATTAGCGCTCCTTCCCTTCTGTGCCCGGCTGTGCCCAAACAGCCGATTCTACCCACATATGGCATTAAGTCCATTATCCGGGGTACACCAGTGTCATACATGTGGGCATACACCGCCATTTGGGTACACAGCAGGGCGCAGATGTGAAGGAGCGCTATGTGCTTTTGGAGTGCAGATTTAGATTGTTGGTGTTTGGACACCATGTCATATTTGCCGAGACCCTAAAATTGCCCCTACAAAATGGGGTCACTTCTTAGGGAATTCCAGTTTACTGGAACCTCCAGGGCTCTGCAAAAACATCATGGCGCCCAGAGGGTCCCTCTAAATCTGTACCCCAAAAGCTAAAAAGCGCACTGCTCCTTCTCTTCTGAGCCCTGCTGTGTGCCCAAGCAGCAGTTTACACCCACATATATAATTTTTTGACCCTCGGGATGGCCCCTTAATAGTTTTAGGAGTGTAGGTCTCTGACAACACAAAGTGGGTGCAACGTATTGGGCACCGAAATGGCAGATTTCTTTCAAAATTTCAATTTTCATTTTGTACATTAATTTTTGGGAAGCATTTTTAGGCTCAGAGTGATAATACACCTTGATACATTCTTTGATGGGTGTAGTTTTTAAAATGGGGTCACATTTGAGGGGTTTCCATTGTATTGGTACTTTAGGGGTTCAGCAAATGCCACATGGCACCTGAAAACTATTCCAGGAAAATCTGCCCTCCAAAACCCAAATAGCGCTCTTTCCATTCTGAGCCCCACCATGTACCCATACAGCAGATTATGGCCACATGTGGGGTATTGCCGTGTTCAGGAGAAATTGTGTAACAAAATGTGGGGGGCTTTTTCTCATTTAACCCCTTGTGAAAATGAAAACTTTGGGGATAAAGGGACATTTTAGTAATTTTTAACCTACACATCCCAAGGTTAGTAAAATCTGTGAAAAGGCTATAGGGTCAAAATACTCACTATACTCCTCAATTAATACCTTAAGGGGTCTAGTTTATAAAATGGGGTCATTTATGGGGGTTTTCAATTGTTTTGGTAACATAAATCTTGTTTGAATGTGCAATGGGCCTAAAATATCTGCAAGCAAAATTTGTGTCTTGAAATCCAGTTGGTGCTCCCATCTTTTTGGGCCCTACCGTGCATCCGTACGTAGGATTAAGGCCACAAAGTGTAAATTTCTGAAGACGGAAGAAATGGGGCCATCTATTTTGGGGTGTTTTTCTTTATTTTCATGCCTTGTGTGCAAAAAAAACCTGCCTTTAAAATGACTCTTTTGTGTAAAGAATATGACAATTTTTTGTTTGACACAAATTCTTTTAAAACCTATGGGGTCAAAATACTCACTATACCCCTCAATGAATACCTCAAGGGGTCTAGTTTATAAAATGGTGTCAATTATGGGGGGTTTCAATTGTTTAGGTAACTCAAATCTTGCTTGAATGCGCAATGGGCCTGAAACATTTGGAAGCAAAAATTGTGTCTTGAAATCCAGTTGGTGCTCCCTTCTTTTTGGGCCCTACCGGGTGTCCGTACATAGAATTAAGGCCACAAAGTGTACATTTTTGAACACAGGAGAAATGGAGTCATCTATTTTGGAGTGTTTTTTCTTCATTTTCATGTGTTATGTGCAAAAAAACTGCCTATAAAATGACACTTTTGTGTAACAAAATGACATTTTTTTGTTTGATGCAAATTTTCTAAAAACATATGGGGTCAAAGTACTCACTATACCCCTCAATGAATACCTTAAGGGGTCTAGTTTATAAAATGGGGACATTTATGGGGGTTTTCAATTGCTTTGGTAACTCAAATCTTGTTCAAATGTGCAATGGGCCTAAAATATCTGCAAGCCAAATTTGTGCTTTGAAATCCATTTGGCCTTCCCTACCTCTTAGGCCCTACTGTACGTGCGTATATAGGACTAAGGCCACAAAGTGTACATTTTTTAACACGGGAGAAGTGGGGTGATATATTTTGGGGTGTGTTTCTTCTTTTTGATGTGTTGTGTGCAAAAAAAATGGTTTTAAAATGACACATATTTGAAAAAAATGAAAATGTAATTTTTTTCATCATTTGTGATAATTCTTGCAAAACAATATTTGTTTGATCAAAATGCTCAATGTAACCCTCAAAGAATACCTGAAGGGGTCTAGTTTTACAAATTGGGTCATTTAATGGGAGGTTCTGTCATTACGTCACCTATTCTTGTCTGCAAACATAGCTTGGTACAGGAAAAAATCACAAACTCAAAATTTCCAAAATTTGCTTTTAAATTTGATAAACTTCTAAATTGTCTAAATTACTCAAATATGCTAAAATTATTTCAAATATGCTTGAAACACAAAAGGAACATTTGGAAATATATAACTAGTAACTTTTTTGCCCTGTATTATTGTGCATATGTGAGATATCGCAGCTGAAAATGGAAAACATTGTAAAAATTTCAAAATTTTCAGCATTTGCGAGTTTTTTAATAAATTTACACAAGTTATATCAGTCTAATTTTACCTTCACAGTAAAGTACAACATGTCACGAAAAAAACAATATCAGAATCGCTTGGATGCGCTATACTGTTACAGAATTATTCACTGATAAAGTCACACAGGGCAAATTTCCAAAATTTGGCTTGGTCATTAAGGTCTAAAATAGGCTGGTCACTAAGGGGTTAAAATTGGAAAAGGTTGGGCATGGCTTAGGAAAAAGAGGGCTTGGCTTGATAGAAAAGTGGCTTGGCCTAAGATACATCCCAATATACCATAACATTGCTGCACAATTTTGGAGCAAAAATAGGTGGTGTAAACTTAGACTAGACACTCTAAAGATTTTCCAAATTCATCATTCAGCTTTAGACAGTTTGATAAATCCGGGACAGTTTTAAACGATCTCATCTAAGTTTGCAATGTTTTACTATTAGGCAGTATTAGCAAATATGCCCCAGAGTCTTTTGGAGAGGTTCCATTGTGTTCGATAACTGACGGAAATTGTCGCATCTAGTTGGAGTTCAAAATGTTTTCAAGTTTGTAGACACGTGGTTTTTCAGAAAAGGAGATGTAATTTAAATGGGCCAATGTTCTGTTGCAAAATGTTGACCCAAATTAGGCCAATTAAAAGGTGGTATCAACTTAGACTGGACAGTATAAAGATTCACTAGATTTATCATTCAGCATCTAATTCATTCTCAGTCTACCTGCCTAAGTGTACACTGTCTGACTAGCAATAATTCTGAAACTGTATATGCAAAATATGCAAGACTATTGCATGAAATTTAAGTGAATGCTATAATTGATGTGGTGCCTGATCTACTTCTTTTGTACAATGACTATCAAAAAACGAATTTCACTAGTCTAAACTTAGAAAAAAACATTAGAGCTGCGTTTCCATTAAATGTCAATTGTGAGCAACAATTTTCTTTGACATGCCACCAGGATGGCCGAGTGGTTAAGGCGTTGGACTTAAGATCCAATGGATATATATCCGCGTGGGTTCAAACCCCACTCCTGGTAACGCTTTTTGTTTCAAATGGCACTGATGAGAATGTCTCACAATCAACTTTGTTGTATTAGCATGTATTCAGCAAAATCTTTGGAACAAAATCGCACTTTCTGTAAACTGCTTGTTGGCACACCCATCCAGCGAAACGTTGCCCCAGGATGGCCGAGTGGTTAAGGCGTTGGACTTAAGATCCAATGGATATGTATCCGCGTGGGTTCGAACCCCACTCCTGGTAATACTTTTTGTTTCAAATGGCAATGATGAGAGTGTCTCAAAATCGGCTTTGTTGTATTAGCATGTATTCAGCAAAATCTTTGGAACAAAATCGCACTTTCTGTAACCCGCTTGTCGGCACACCCATTCAGCAAAACGCCACACCAGGATGGCCAAGTGGTTAAGGTGTTGTGCTTAAGATCCAATGGATATGTATCCGCGTGGGTTCGAACCCCACTCCTGGTATGAGTTTTAACTTCAGACTTCTTGAAATACTCTCTAAATGGAGCAAGATCTGAGTAAGATCTTCTTCTAAGGTAACACAGTCTTTCTGTGTCCTCATCACCAATGTTCCATGACAAGATGTAGTGTCAGAACGCCCAATTATTCCAAGCAGCTTCACCAAAAGAAAAGAAATCCTAGCGGAAGTTTTCCCAAAGAAGTGCGATTGTGCCGCCATAGAGATGTAGAAGATTCCGTATTAATGCACTTACGTGGATTCTGAAACACTTTTATCATTGCCTATTGAAAGAAGTAAAATTAGCAAGAGTGGGATTTGAACCCACCAGGATATATTAAAATTGGAAAAGGTTGGGCATGGCTTAGGAAAAAGAGGGCTTGGCTTGATAGAAAAGGGGCTTGGCCTAAGATACATCCCAATATACCATAACATTGCTGCACAATTTGGAGCAAAAATAGGTGGTGTAAACTTAGACTAGACACTCTAAAGATTTTCCAAATTCATCATTCAGCTTTAGACAGTTTGATAAATCCGGCACAGTTTTAAACGATCTCATCTAAGTTTGCAATGTTTTACTATTAGGCAGTATTAGCAAATATGCCCCAGAGTCTTTTGGAGAGGTTCCATTGTGTTCGATAACTGACGAAGTTGTCGCATCTAGTTGGAGTGCAAAATGTTTTCAAGTTTGTAGACACGTGGTTTTTCAGAAAAGGAGATGCAATTTAAATGGACCAATGTTCTGTTGCAAAATGTTGACCCAAATTAGGCCAATTAAAAGGTGGTATCAACTTAGACTGGACAGTATAAAGATTCACTAGATTTATCATTCAGCATCTAATGCATTCTCAGTCTACCTGCCTAAGTGTACACTGTCTGACTAGCAATAATTCTGAAACTGTATATGCAAAATATGCAAGACTATTGCATGAAATTTAAGTGAATGCTATAATTGATGTGGTGCCTGATCTACTTCTTTTGTACAATGACTATCAAAAAACGAATTTCACTAGTCTAAACTTAGAAAAAAACATTAGAGCTGCGTTTCCATTAAATGTCAATTGTGAGCAACAATTTTTTTTTACATGCCACCAGGATGGCCGAGTGGTTAAGGAGTTGGACTTAAGATCTAATGGATATATATCCGCGTGGGTTCAAACCCCACTCCTGGTAACGCTTTTTGTTTCAAATGGCACTGATGAGAATGTCTCACAATCAACTTTGTTGTATTAGCATGTATTCAGCGAAATCTTTGGAACAAAATCGCACTTTCTGTAAACCGCTTGTTGGCACACCCATCCAGCAAAAAGTTGCACCAGGATGGCCGAGTGGTTAAGGCGTTGGACTTAAGATCCAATGGATATATATCCGCGTGGGTTCAAACCCCACTCCTGGTAATACTTTTTGTTTCAAATTGCAATGATGAGAGTGTCTCAAAATCGGCTTTGTTGTATTAGCATGTATTCAGCAAAATCTTTGGAACAAAATCGCACTTTCTGTAACCCGCTTGTCGGCACACCCATTCAGCAAAACACCGCACCAGGATGGCCGAGTGGTTAAGGCGTTGGGCTTAAGATCCAATGGATATGTATCCGCGTGGGTTCGAACCCCACTCCTGGTATGAGTTTTAACTTCAGACTTCTTGAAATACTCTCTAAATGGAGCAAGATCTGAGTAAGATCTTCTTCTAAGGTAACACAGTCTTTCTGTGTCCTCATCACCAATGTTCCATGACAAGATGTAGTGTCAGAACGCCCAATTATTCCAAGCAGCTTCACCAAAAGAAAAGAAATCCTAGCGAAAGTTTTCCCAAAGAAGTGTGATTGTGCCGCCATAGAGATGCAGAAGATTCCATATTAATGCACTTACATAGATTCTGAAACACTTTTATCATTGCCTATTGAAAGAAGTAAAATTAGCAAGAGTGGGATTTGAACCCACCAGGATATATTAAAATTGGAAAAGGTTGGGCATGGCTTAGGAAAAAGAGGGCTTGGCTTGATAGAAAAGAGGCTTGGCCTAAGATACATCCCAATATACCATAACATTGCTGCACAATTTTGGAGCAAAAATAGGTGGTGTAAACTTAGACTAGACACTCTAAAGATTTTCCAAATTCATCATTCAGCTTTAGACAGTTTGATAAATCCGGCACAGTTTTAAACGATCTCATCTAAGTTTGCAATGTTTTACTATTAGGCAGTATTAGCAAATATGCCCCAGAGTCTTTTGGAGAGGTTCCATTGTGTTCGATAACTGACGGAAATTGTCACATCTAGTTGGAGTGCAAAATGTTTTCAAGTTTGTAGACACGTGGTTTTTCTGAAAAGGAGATGTAATTTAAATGGGCCAATGTTCTGTTGCAAAATGTTGACCCAAATTAGGCCAATTAAAAGGTGGTATCAACTTAGACTGGACAGGATAAAGATTCACTAGATTTATCATTCAGCATCTAATGCATTCTCAGTCTACCTGCCTAAGTGTACACTGTCTGACTAGCAATAATTCTGAAACTGTATATGCAAAATATGCAAGACTATTGCATGAAATTTAAGTGAATGCTATAATTGATGTGGTGCCTGATCTACTTCTTTTGTACAATGACTATCAAAAAACGAATTTCACTAGTCTAAACTTAGAAAAAAACATTAGAGCTGCGTTTGCATTAAATGTCAATTGTGAGCAACAATTATTTTTTGACATCCCATCAGGATGGCTGAGTGGTTACGACGTTGGACTTAAGATCCAATGGATATATATCTGCGTGGGTTCAAACCCCACTCCTGGTAACGCTTTCTGTTTCAAATGGCACTGATGAGAACGTCTCACAATCAACTTTGTTGTATTAGCATGTATTCAGCAAAATCTTTGGAACAAAATCGCACTTTCTGTAAACCGCTTGTTGGCACACCCATCCAGTGAAACGTTGCCCCAGGATGGCCGAGTGGTTAAGGCGTTGGACTTAAGATCCAATGGATATATATCCGCGTGGGCTCAAACCCAACTCCTGGTAATACTTTTTGTTTCAAATGGCAATGATGAGAGTGTCTCAAAATCGGCTTTGTTATATTAGCACGTATTCAGCAAAATCTTTGGAACAAAATCGCACTTTCTGTAACCCGCTTGTCGGCACACCCATTTAGCAAAACGCCGCACCAGGATGGCCGAGTGGTTAAGTCGTTGGGCTTAAGATCCAATGGATATGTATCCGCGTGGGTTTGAACCCCACTCCTGGTATGAGTTTTAACTTCAGACTTCTTGAAATACTCTCTAAATGGAGCAAGATCTGAGTAAGATCTTCTTCTTAGGTAACACAGTCTTTCTGTGTCCTCATCACCAATGTTCCATGACAAGATGTAGTGTCAGAACGCCCAATTATTCCAAGCAGCTTCACCAAAAGAAAAGAAATCCTAGCGGAAGATTTCCCAAAGAAGTGTGATTGTGCTGCCACAGAGATGTAGAAGATTCCGTATTAATGCACTTACATGGATTCTGAAACACTTTTATCATTGCCTATTGAAAGAAGTAAAATTAGCAAGAGTGGGATTTGAACCCACCAGGATATATTAAAATTGGAAAAGGTTGGGCATGGCTTAGGAAAAAGAGGGCTTGGCTTGATAGAAAAGGGGCTTGGCCTAAGATACATCCCAATATACCATAACATTGCTGCACAATTTGGAGCAAAAATAGGTGGTGTAAACTTAGACTAGACACTCTAAAGATTTTCCAAATTCATCATTCAGCTTTAGACAGTTTGATAAATCCGGCACAGTTTTAAACGATCTCATGTAAGTTTGCAATGTTTTACTATTAGGCAGTATTAGCAAATATGCCCCAGAGTCTTTTGGAGAGGTTCCATTGTGTTCGATAACTGACGAAAATTGTCGCATCTAGTTGGAGTGCAAAATGTTTTCAAGTTTGTAGACACGTGGTTTTTCAGAAAAGGAGATGCAATTTAAATGGGCCAATGTTCTGTTGCAAAATGTTGACTCAAATTAGGCCAATTAAAAGGTGGTATCAACTTAGACTGGACAGTATAAAGATTCACTAGATTTATCATTCAGCATCTAATGCATTCTCAGTCTACCTGCCTAAGTGTACACTGTCTGACTAGCAATAATTCTGAATCTGTATATGCAAAATATGCAAGACTATTGCATGAAATTTAAGTGAATGCTATAATTGATGTGGTGCCTGATCTACTTCTTTTGTACAATGACTATCAAAAAACGAATTTCACTAGTCTAAACTTAGAAAAAAAATTAGAGCTGCGTTTGCATTAAATGTCAATTGTGAGCAACATTTTTTTTTTTTGACATCCCACCAGGATGGCCGAGTGGTTAAGGCGTTGGACTTAAGATCCAATGGATGTATATCCACGTGGGTTCAAACCCCACTCCTGGTAACGCTCTTTGTTTCAAATGGCACTGATGAGAATGTCTCACAATCAACTTTGTTGTATTAGAATGTATTCAGCAAAATCTTTGGAACAAAATCGCACTTTCTGTAAACCGCTTGTTGGCACACCTATCCAGCAAAACACCGCACCAGGATGGCCGAGTGGTAAAGATGTTGGGCTTAAGATCCAATGGATATATATCCGCGTGGGTTCAAACCCCACTCCTGGTAATACTTTTTGTTTCAAATGGCACTGATGAGAATGTAATACAATCAACTTTGTTGTTTCAGCATGTATTCAGCAACATCTTTGAAGCAAAATCGTACTTCAATAGGTAATAGGTAGGCCCTATTTTCCAATCCTGGCTTCTAATTTTGGCCGCCGGCGCATCGCCTTCTGCAGAGGTGACTGTGAGCAGGAGTCGGGATTGGCAAATAAAGCTTTGGGTCCGCGTACCCCTCAAACACTGCTATAATTATACTTGGTTGGAGTATTATGTTTGGAGCGCTAGGAGTGTTAAGGGAACAAAATACACAGTGTTACTTTCCTCTCCTGGGCTCTGGAAGGCTTCAGGCATACTTGTTGACGTTTCAGAAGTTATACGAGCCAGGCTTACATCCGTATGTGTCGCAACGCAAGCTCGGCTCAATTGACATCTCTTCCATCATTGATGATGGCCTATATTAGTGGGGAGTGCGTCAGAGGCAGGATGAAGTCGGGGGTGATTGGCACCATGTCAAATGTTCGCCTTGGGGCCCCGACACTCCTAGTTGCGCCACTGAACACATCTGCAGATTTTTTCCAATTTAAGTTAGTCCTGAAATCCTACAAGTTCATCTTTCGGCACGTCAAACAAGCCTACGTCACCTCTCTCATGTCTTTTCTCTCCAATCATGCTAATCGACTCTTTGACACCTTTTACTCCCTCCTTACACTGAAGTTGTTATACCCCAAACCACCTGCCCCAACCCACCCCACCTCCCCATATAGCGGTCACCAACTAAGAGGAAGATGAGACTCCATGGACTGTTATACCTCAAATCAACCACCCCACCCCCTCATACTCTCTCCCTCTACTCCAACTCCCCCCCACTTTACTAGCTTTGACAATGCCAAATATCCATTCGGACGTGCCAATAAAGCCTATTCGATTTGATTTGAAGTTATAGGTACCTGTCACAGACCTCAGTGCAAAAGACATGGCCACGTATTTCAAAGACAAAATTGACAACCTCCATAAGGAAATCACCCAATCTCTACGCAGTATCAGTCCCCTTCTTTCGTCCGATACTGTGCTGCTCTATTGCTGATGTTATATAAATAAAATTATTATTAGTATTAGTGTGTCATAATGTCAGACTGGAAATATGTAAAGAGCCCGATACATTCATGGTGGATTTTGAATACATTATATGTGACAGGGCAGAACTTAGAATCTGTTACAGTGCAAGGCAACTGTCATGTTGGAGCATCTAACCCATTCTCCAGAACATCATGGGTGGTTGGTTGTTATCACCACTGGGAGACTACGAAAGGTCCCCTGGTGTGTCATTGTGGAGCTTATATTATACCTTGCCAAGGTATTAAAATGTTTTTTTTTAAAAAAAAAACCCAAACGAATAACTGTTATATCACACTCATTTCTCCTTTTTCTAAATTAAAAATCAATTTACCAAAAATCAACTCTAAATATAAAAACATTTACCCCATACAGTGATCAAGAAGACATAATAACACCAAAAAAATATTAACATTCTCTGCAAAAATCGAGCCCTCACAATGCTATGTATACTGAAATATAAAAAAGTTACAGGGTGATGCAAATTCTATTTTGAAAAACATATTTTAATTTTTTTTAAAACTGTTACTCGTAAATCATTGCAAAAAAATAAGTAAATTTGGCATTTTAATGACTGTATTAATCCGCAGAGCTATTACATTTAAGTGGTTTCAGGAAGTACATTTTGTCCTCAAGCCCGCAAATGGCTACATATAATTAAAGTTATGACCTTTGTATCCAGGAAGGAAATAATGACAAATCCAAAATTTGCCACTGTGGGAAGGGGTTAATGATGTGGATATGTTTAATACTGATTTCAGTGTTGTCTTTTGCAGGTCAGCGATTTAACCTCTTAGCGATATCTGTCATAAATGTATGGTGGACATACGCTATTTTAATATGTGACATGTGAAGGATCTGAGACCAGTTCACACTTGGCAAACACCTTCCAGCAGCTTCTGGAGTTAGAGGATTTTCAGGCTGAACAATCATTTCTAAATTAGACTGGGGGAGGATAAAGAAATAAAAAAACACATACTTACCTTCTCCGATGCTCCGACATCTTCCCAGGGTGGTCCAGTCCTGCAGCTCGACCACCTTCCTGCTGTTGAATTCCTCGTCGGCTGTCAAGTCCTGGATCCCATGTGCTGAGGCCACTGACTGGTCTTAGTGGTCACATGATTGCTAAGGCCAAAGGTCAGTCAGGTAGTGGCAACCCCGATTCCCTTCTTGAGGCCGCTGATTGGCCTCAGCATTCACATGTGGCAGGTACTTCCTCCGGAAGACAACAAAGCTACAGGACCGGACCGCATGGGGAGACTTCGGGGACAGGGGAGTATGGTTTATGTAATTTTTTTCACCTCCTCCGGCCTAATCAATATATACAATTTTAGCCTGGACAACCCCATTAAAGAAAACTTATCAGACGCAGTGTTCAACGGGACAAAGGGGCGAAGTTTGTCTTTTGGTTGTCACAGAAGACAAAGGGGCTTAGTGAAGACTCCAAGGTGTGTTATAATAGATCTCCCATACTTGCCAGCAATTGGCAAAGGAGTTCAGCGAGAGCAACGTGCAAAGCAGGTCGCAGAAACTTTTGCCGAAGCCATGCTTCTAGTAGGGGTGACTATACCTCCTTCTGGGGGACCATGCCTCCTTTCGTGTGACATTGGCACAAAATATGTTAGACATACCCCATATTCTAACATATCAGGGACAGAAAATGCTCAAGAAGCAGATTTGGGGGCATTCCTCCAGTCCTGAGAGACTTGCCAGCTCTTTCAGGAATCTAGAAGTCTCCTAAAGTTTTCGGGAGAGTTGGCAAGTACGCAGACACCTATTATGCCATACCTCTTAGTAAGATGACGGCACAGGCACAATACACTATAGATTCCTTTTTTCATTTAAAGACTTTTAGTTATGCAAGTAGATTTAAAATCTGCTATCGCTGATGCAGTCACAAATGTCTACAACTTGTATCTACAACTAGAACCGGTCACCATGTTATTTCTTCTTTATGAAAAAAAACTGCACAATCAATATTAAAATGGACCTATCAGGACGATGTCACTAAAGGTCCTGCAAGCTGAACCAACTGCTGGTAACACTGGGAAAGGTAATGAGGGCATGGCGACCTGACTGTAAAGGGGGGGGGGGAGGGGGGGAGTATAGGCTGAGAGAAGAGGACAATATGGAGCAGATTATCTTAGAAGCATAGAAGTAACAGGGAGTCATTTTAAGAGAAGAGGTAGAAGAACGTAGCGAGAGGATGAATCCGAGGTCACATGGTATTTCTCATTAGTATTTGCAGAAAGCAGAGAGACTTCCTGTTTGCACAGAAATCCTTGCTAGAAAAAAAAAGTCACACTATGATCATGTGACTTATTGAAGAAGGTTAAAACAGAATAAGGCAAGACACTGTCACACTATTAGGTCTGGTTCACATCTGCATTTGGTATTCCGTTTAGAGAGTCCGCTTGGTGACCCCCCCCCAAATCGAATACCGAACGCATTAAAAAGCGGTGAACAATGAAAGCACACGGATCCCATAGACTATAATGGGCTCAGTGTGGTGTCCACACGAGTCCTGCAGAGAGAAAGTAGTTCTTGAAGTACTTTTCTCTCCGCATGACTTTAGTGGACAGCGCGTGGAAAACACACAGACTCCATTATAGTCTATGGGGTCCGTGTGCTTTCATTGCTCACCACTTTTTAATGCATTCAGTATTCCGTTCGGGGGGTCTCCATGTAGCTTCCCGAATGGAATACCGAACACAGATGTGAACCAGGCCTCACTATTGACAGAAAACATAATGAGTCCCAAAGAAGAGAATCACCAAAGTATCCCTTTAACACAAACAATTCGAAAACACATAACCCATGCAGTGAACGCTGTAAAAACGACACATTTTTTCCAGATTGCACCACACAATACATTATTCAGAAAAAAATTTAATGATTTCGTTATAAATAAAACTCACCTTGCAGAAAACAAGCTGTTTTATGGCTATGCTGAGATTAAAAAGTAATGAAAACAAGGATGAAAAAAAAAATCTAAAATAGTTCTTATCTTTAAGGGGTTAACACATGGGCAGTGATTTCAAGTGTGTCACATGACCTAAAGAAAAGGCAGGTATCTTCACCAGGATGGCCGAGTGGTTAAGGCGTTGGACTTAAGATCCAATGGACATATGTCCGCGTGGGTTCGAACCCCACTCCTGGTAAGAGTTTTATAAATGAAATATAAACAAAAACGAACATATAAATATTATAACAGGGTTATAAATAAGAAGTCTTGTCACTCTCAGTCTAGTAGGACATCTTAACTGGTACACAGTGCTTGATTTTTGATCCATAATAACATGTTATAAGGCCTGTCTTAAAGAGTGTTATTAAGGCAGCTCTATTGCTAAGTGCTATGGTTGTCGTTATTAACTACAAATAAAAGTATAATAAATCACTCGGTATAATAAAACTTAAAATATAAAAATAAAAAAAAACTATCTACCAGGAGTGGGGTTCGAACCCACGCGGACATATGTCCATTGGATCTTAAGTCCAACGCCTTAACCACTCGGCCATCCTGGTGAACGCTAGGAGGCGGCGCTCACTGACTCTTACACGTAGAAGCTGTGCAGATATTTCGGCGTTGTATATTATTACTTATATAATGCTACAGACACGGTTATTGCTCATAGACAGGATATGCGCCATTACAGTAAACACATCGCACATGCCGAGCGCTGCACACACACAAGGCGGGGCGGGAGGGCACTGCGGGCCGCCTCTCATCTAGTAAGAGGCGGCGTTACCAGACGTTTGCTCGTCTCCTCCATCAAACAATGTCGCCGGGATTCCTGACAAGGTGTTTGTACCTCAGTATAAGTGCCAGCGTGCGACACCATGAACCTCACACTGGGCTGTGTGCAGCAGATTGGGATACACTAGTACTGCCTCAGCACAACGCCGGTATCCCGGAGGAGGAGACACGATATGTGATTACACAGGACACTGTGTACACTATATCCTGTGATACACTATATCCTGCACCAGCACGTCCTGTCACCCCATAACATGGCACCTCACAATGAGCTCATAACTACACTGATTGTGACCTCATAACACAGCTCCTCTATGACGTCAGCCAGAGCCATCCGATCAGACAGCTATAGCAAATGTATACCTAAGTATCCGAATAACAAAAGTGAACCCATAACAATAGTGACCTAATAATACAGTGATCCCACCATGCCCCCATAACAATAGTGTAATAATTACACAGTGATCACACACCGCCCCCATAACAATAGTGCCGTAATAATACATTGATCCCACCATGCCCCCATAACAATAGTGACCTAATAATACAGTGTGTCCGTATAAGGGCTAGTTCACACGTGAGTAATAGGGGAGGTTTTTGACAGCGGATTTCGCGTCCAAAACCTCCCCTTATAATGGTGGTCTATGGAGACAGCCGGGCTTCTGTTCTCCGCTAGCGGCGAGCTGCTGCTAGCGGAGAAAAGAAAGGACATGTCCTTTCTTCAGGCGGAAGCCGCGCTGTCTCAGTCACGCGGCTTCCGCCCCCCGCAGCTCCCTCCTATGTCGGCTCATTCATTTGAGCCGACAGCAGAGGGTTAAGCCGCGACAGCGATGGTCGCGGCGGGCGGGTTTTGACAAGAGAGAGACGTGGCTCGCCGCGTCTCTCTCTGTGTCAAAACCCGCGCGGGCAGTTCACGTGTGAACTAGCCCTAAAGCCTATCTGCCGTGAAACTGATTTTTTTTGTACAGACACAAAGTCCCGCATGTCCGACTTTGGTTTTGACTTCAAAAGCCATGTGACTGCAGCCAAAGGCTGAGGAAAGGAACGCTGCGTTGTACAGTACCAGAACAATGAATACGTTTTTGAAAACTGCAGCATGTTACTTTTAGCTGCGTAATCCTGCACTTTTTCCTATATGTTGATTAAGTGAATTAAAAAAAAAAAAAAACAGTAAAAACTCCCTACACAGGACCTTAGGCAGCGGCATAATGATCACAGTCGCAGGGGGTGCAACCACAACCGGGCCCAGAGGGATATGGGGCCCACAGCTAGGAGATCGCCAAGGCCCCCGACCACCATGATAGTGGTCAGGGAAAGCCTGGTTCCCCGACCACTATACATATTGTTACTGATAAGGGGCCAGGCATGTCACTAGGCCCCTTTGCCAGCCCATGTCACCTCTCCTGGGCTCAACTTCCTCTCTGGGACTCTTCCAACCTGTGACTAAGATCATATGGGCCACCCCACAGGCCTCAGCAGTTTAGTCTGGTGCATGTCACTGCTCAGTCGCAGGCAGAAGAGGACCAGAGAAGATGCTGAAGAAAGCCAGATGGAGGTGAGGCAAGGTGCGTAGAAATGTTTGTTATTTTTAATCTAATTCCCCTGGACCTCTACTTATTATACTATGGGGTCTGAGGACACCCCAGAGTATATTAGTACCAAAGTGGAAGGCCGAACCTCATGAATATTCATCTAATTGCGTGGGGTTCACCTGAAGGGGATCTTTTTATACTGTGTGGGGCCAATGCGGAGCGCAAATTATACTGTGTGGGGGCCACTGTGGAGCATATAATATTGTGTGAGGGCCACTGTGGAGCATATTATACTGTGTGGGGGCCACTGTGGAGCATATAATATTGTGTGAGGGCCACTGTGGAGCATATAATATTGTGTGAGGGCCACTGTGGAGCATATAATATTGTGTGAGGGCCACTGTGGAGCATATTATACTGTGTGGGGGCCACTGTGGAGCATATAATATTGTGTGAGGGCCACTGTGGAGCATATTATACTGTGTGGGGGCCACTTTGGAGCATATTATACTGTGTGGGGGCCACTGTGGAGCATATTATACTGTGTGGGGGCCACTGTGGAGCATATAATATTGTGTGAGGGCCACTGTGGAGCATATAATATTGTGTGAGGGCCACTGTGGAGCATATAATATTGTGTGAGGGCCACTGTGGAGCATATTATACTGTGGGGGCCACTGTGGAGCATATAATATTGTGTGAGGGCCACTGTGGAGCATATTATACTGTGTGGGGCCACTGTGGAGCATATAATATTGTGTGAGGGCCACTGTGGAGCATATAATATTGTGTGAGGGCCACTGTGGAGAATATAATATTGTGTGAGGGCCACTGTGGAGCATATTATACTGTGTGGGGGCCACTGTGGAGCATATAATATTGTGTGAGGGCCACTGTGGAGCATATTATACTGTGTGGGGGCCACTGTGGAGCATATAATATTGTGTGAGGGCCACTGTGGAGCATATAATATTGTGTGAGGGCCACTGTGGAGCATATTATACTGTGTGGGGGCCACTGTGGAGCATATAATATTGTGTGAGGGCCACTGTGGAGCATATTATACTGTGTGGGGGCCACTGTGGAGCATATAATATTGTGTGAGGGCCACTGTGGAGCATATAATATTGTGTGAGGGCCACTGTGGAGTATATTATACTGTGTGGGGGCCACTTTGGAGCATATAATAGTGTGTGGGGGCCACTGTGAAGCATTTTATACTGTGTGTGTGGGGGGGGGCTGTGGAGCATATTATATTATGTGGGGGCACCTATGGGGCATATTATACTATATGGTGCTCCTTTACTATTTACATCACATGCGCCATCTGTTTTATAGCAGCCATGCACTATTATTACAGGTTGTAATAACATTGCACGGTGATTATAAAACAGATACTGTGCAATGTAAATAGTGACGTAGTCACATCACTCACAAAAGCACCACAGTGCCTTCAAACATTTTATCAGCAGGGGCCCTGGGTATTGGACCCCCCACTGATATTTTACATCTCTTAAACTGTTAGGAACCTGCAGATCAGCTGTTTCCCACAGCTCGCAGCTCCCAGTTTTGTTTACATGCCGGACGCTGCGCTGCTCACTGACTGTATTCTTGATAACTGCAGTTGTGGGTACTAAAGCTGTATCTCTACGAAGTATCTCAGATACTGTAGCACCCGTTACTGTCTCCATCAGGAATACGCTGTAGGAAGAGGGTACGGGGCCCCAGACAAAAGTTTGCTCCGGGGCCCACAAGACTTGTTACACTACTGACCTTAGTCTCCGTAGACATACATTATTTTACGCTGTGTATTCAGACAGTGCGATTAAATTTGCAAACACATCAAAACCGTATTGAGAGAAAAACCCATGCAGTTGCTATGATATTTGGTGTGGTTTTACCCTCACCCATGCACACTATCTGAATACAGGCCTATAGTATACAGTGGTCCTTGAGTTACAAGATGACACTAGGTTCACACTAGTATTGTGTCTCTATTGTTGTGGTCCATCAGACCGATAAAATAGCGGTAACTCATGGACTCCGGTGGCCGCCATTGACTATAATGGGATGGGTTGGGTGTTCATTGTTTTAAAACTAAAACTGGCTTTTTCCTCTGCCACAGGCAGACGCTGCAAGAGAATTTCCACTGTAGACTGGATGTCTGTTTTTCACTTATGTTTGGACCATGAAAGATGGAATATTTGTGTGAATAAGGCCTTAGACCCCATTCACATTTGCTTTTGGGTCATTCCCTCCCCCCCCCCCCCACCTCTGCATGAAAAATGTAGAGTCAAATGTCCAACAAGCTGCACTTTTCTCTCCGCATTTTTCGTAAATGAGCGTACACCACACGGACCCCATTATAGTCTGTGAGGTCCACAGGTTTCCTAAGGTAACCGCTTTTTTATGAGCATTAAGTTTCCGTTCGGGGGGGTCCCCAAGCGGGCTCCATGAATGGAAACCAAAGTGCAGACATGAACTGGGTCTTAGAGTGTGCTAAAGACCAGTGCAAGATCTGTGCAACTACTTGTGAGTAGAATTTTTTTTTTTTTAAAAAAGGGGCTCTATCAGCTAAATTATGCTGTATGAGCCCCACATATGTGTGAATAGCCTTTAAAAAGGCTATTCAGGCACCACTAATCTAATTCTAAACCCCCCGCCTGTTTTAAAATAAATCTATAAAAACATATGTAAATCATACCTTTGCATGCATGCTGGGCGGTCGTGCACGATCTGACATCATCTTCAGTCCCACCTTCCTCTTCCAGCGACGTCCTCCTGTCCTGGTTCTTCTCCGCTTTCATCTTCTGTTCTTCTGGCAGGTTGTGTTCAAATCCCGCGCGTGCACAATAGCACTCCCTCCGGAGCGCTACTACGCACGCGCCGACGCCATTTTTGTTGTAGTTCTAAGTATCCCTTAGAGCTATGCCAGCATGCGCAGTACACTCGCGAACTTCTTCACTCTGGAAGAAAAGAAGATGAAGGCGGAGAAGAGCCAGGACAGGAGGACGTCGTTGGAAGAAGAATGAAGAGGAAGGCGGGACCGAAGAGGACGTCGGATCGTGCACGAAAGCCCAGTGTGCATGCAAAGGTATGATTTACATATATGTTTTTATGATTTTATTTGAAAACGGGTGGGGGGTTTCAAATAAGATTAGCGGTGCCTGAATAGCCTTTTTAAAGGCTATTCACACATATGTGGGGCTCATACAGTATAATTTTGCTGATAGAGCCCCTTTAATATTTTTATAAAAAATAGTGATGGGCCACGTTATTTCAGTTGAAGATCAGAGCGATTAGAATGGTCTCACAGCGCTGTTAGGATGGGTGCCAGGAGAAAAAAAACGCTTATCTGCAATGTTAACATAGTGCTGCATCCTCTAGATAAAATATCCGCAGATGGCGATTTAACCTTAAACTACTTCTAGCTGAAATACAATGAGCAGAAGAACAGAACGATCACATTACCCAGTGCTTTATACATCAATAATTCTTCACTGACCCCAGGAAATAATTTGCCCACATTTTTCCATACTCTCATATATTAGGACTAATGTTCGAGAGTAGAGGCCACAGAGATTACCTTATAGGCAAACAGTGTACCCATAGGCGGGTGTCACATCTAGTCTTCTTGTTGCAGATTTGCTGCAGGTTTTTGAGCTGAAGGGGATTTGAAAGGATTTGGTAATATAAAGGTAGGGCTTAGGCCCCATATACACGACTGAGTGAAGTGTTACGTCCAAGGGGTCGTCCAATGCTCATGGATAACACACAGACATAAGATTAGCTCGTGTGAAAGGACTAAGGCTGAGTTCACATGGAGTTTTTTGGTCAGGAATCCACCTCAAAAGCAGCCTCCCAATAGAACTCTATTGGGAGACTTTTTTTTGTTGGCTGATTTTGAGGTGGATTCCTGACCAAAAAAACTCCATGTGAACTCAGCGTAAGGGTAAGTTCACACTTTTTCTTGGATTGGAACATGAGGTGGAGGCTGCCTCAGGTTCCGATCCAAAAACTGGGTAGCCACCACTGAAAGCTGACACACTGCACCAGCATCCAGCCGCGCACTCTGCTCCAGATTAGGCCCAATGAATGGTTCTAGTCCGGAGGAGGGAGTGTCTTCAGGCCAAATCGCGAGGCGAAACAGCCTGAACAATGAGCATTTCGCTTCTTTTTTCTGGGAACCGGAAGAAACGGGTCCCAGAAAAAAACATCCTGAGCAGCTCCCATTGATTTCCATGGGAGCTGTCTTTTTGGACAGGATTTTGAACTACGTGACACGGTTAGTGACCTGAAGGCTGATGAGTTTTGCAAGCCAACTCTGTTAGCAATCTGAAGCTTCTCCTCTGCCATTTATAATGGGGTCCATGTGCTTGCTGCCAGACCTCCACACAGAACATGCAGACAGGAAAGTAGTTCACAATCTACTTTCCTGTCCACATGATTCGTGCGGGCAACGCGTGTCAAGCACATGGACCCCATTATAGTCTATGGGGATCCGTGTGTTTTTACTGCACACCGCTTGCAATTGCATTTGCTATTCCATTCAGGGGGGTCTTCATGCAGACTCCCCGAATGGATTACCAAACGCAGAGGTCAATGAAGGGTAAGAAGGTTATTGGTAAGGAGAGTAACATTTCTCCTAGGTTTTAACTCATTTTGGAGCCCATTTTAAGAAAAACTGTTTTCCACCAGGCAACCTTTTAAAAGGGATCCAGTCACCACTTTGATCGATTTAGTCTTTTTGCATACTTCATTAGATGCTGCTCCATTGAGTCTGGCACCGTTGGAATTTTCTCCATAGTCCTCACTAGAGATGAGCGAGTAGTATTCGTTCAAATACCGAATACCATTATAGTCTAGGCGAAAAAACGGGAATGTTGTTCCGGTTTCTATGGAAATCAAAGTTCAACACATTGGATCCTCCAAGTTCAGGAAGTAGCAGGACGAGGAGCACGAGGAGGTTTTTGAATTGAATTCAATGGAACTTTCCTGCGTGGCATTTGACCGATATCAGTATTCGATCGAATACTATTCGCTCATCTCTAGTCCTCACTAGAGATGAGCGAACACTATTCGGATTAGCCGTTCCGAACAGCACGCTCCCATAGAAATGACTGGAAGCAAAGTGTACGTGCCAGGTGCTTCCATTCATTTCTATGGGAGCGTGCTGTTCGGAACGGCTAATCCGAATAGTGTTCGCTCATCTCTAGCCCTCACCATTCTCAAGCAAAAACAGCTCTTACTTTTTAATGATTTCATAGGAAAGCTGGTCACTAGGGGAAAAATTCCAAACTGTGCTGGGGTCAGTAGATGGCACCTACTGAAGCATGGAAAGAGCTGAAGCTAGTGAAAAGAACTCTTTAAAACCAAGTGAAGTGAAAGTAAAATCTTGAATAAATAATTCAATGTTCTAAAAATGTTTTCCTTTTTATTAAGAGTTTCTTGAAATATCCATTTGGTGAGGCCCAACATATAAAATAAACCTTTTTTATGCAAAGAATAAAAGACTTCCATATGTAACAAACTTTCTTTTAGTACTTTTGCTAGTAATTAGTATGAGAAGGTACAAAAAAAAAAAAAAAAAAAAAATAGAGATGATCCGAACAGCACGCTCCCATAGAAATGAATGGAAGCACCTGGCACACAGACTTTGCCGGCGGTCGGCCGCTTAACCCCCCGCGTGCCGGCCGCTTCCATTCATTTCTATGGGAGCGTGCTGTGAGCGTGCTGTTCGGAACGGCTGTTCGGAAGAGTGTTTGCTCATCTATAAAAAAAAGAAACAAAAAAAACAACGAACTTGTTGAATACTCGTAAGACACTGCAATACAGTAGCTATAAATAAAGTCCCCAGCATTATCAAAGTCTGTTTTTATGGAAACAAAGGCACATCTGTATCTTTTGGCTTCAGTCGCAGCATGGACAGCAACAACAGAATAGCTTGCGGCATGGATTCTGCTTCTTATACTCTACAGCTTGTTTGATCTGAGCTTTTGCTGCTCCAACATAATCTTTCACTTTTTCCAGGTTTAACTCGACAACATTGAGAGTCTCGGCCTGCTCTTCAACCAGTAAAGCCATCTGTAAGAAGAGATCGTGGACCTCCTTTATACGCGTCTCCAGCTTTAGAAGCTCTTTGTGCCGGGTTTCTATTTCATTTAGTGCTGAACGTGCAACTTTCACATCGGAAAGAAGATTTTCAGAGAAGACATCCCATTTCCCTTGCTCGATCATATCTTCAATCTGGTTTCCTGAAATATCTTTTCCCATAATCTCAAGCTGACGTTGGATCCGGATTTTGCAGTTCTCCCGTTGAACCATTTCGGCTTCATTATATTCAACCATGGCTTGCTGGAACGCGCGGGTAAGGGTCATATACTGAGCTTTGGAAACACGAGCTATGACTGAACTTTCCCCATACTTGTTTTCAGCATCTTCACTGAGGTTTTTCAGGCTCTGGAGTTTCCTGTGGATGCCTTCACCTCGTAGCTTAATGTCTTTAGCTATACTGTTTGAGTCTCTTTTTATGCTGCTAAGGCGACGCATTGAAGTAAGAAAACGCGTCGTCTGCTTTCCCAACCGTTTCACGTCCACCTTCAACAAGTGGTTTTCTGTTCGGATATGCTGTATATCCCGGTACAGAACTTCTAAAGAGTGGTCAGTCTCAAACATAGCAATGTCTTGCGGAAACTCCTCATCGCTACTCTGTACATATTGATTGTGAAGTCTGGCATATTCCAGGAGCTCACTGAGACGGTCCTTCATGATGACTGTGAAAGAAATAAAAGATATAACGTGTCAAAATGGTGAAAAAACAAAACATGAATACATATGCAAACTTCATGACCGTGACATTGCTGTAGACATTGCTAGAAGATAAAGCATTTAGAGATTTGCATTTCACTGACTTCCTGTTGTACTACAGAAGGGAGATCGGCTTCGGGGTGTTACAGATGTTCTGGGTGTGTGTAATAAACCAGATCTATTCTCGCAAGCATTGATGGCATTTGTGTTAGATATTAATGCTTGTGCCGTGTTGATATGAGACTGCAGCTCTGGGTTGTCCAAGACTGGACATTGATGGTCTAACCTTAAGATAAGTCAGACAACTCTGTTCTCTGTGTAATGGTCAGACCAAGTCGCTGTAGATTAGCTCTTACTCATTTGACTGGAACCTAAGCTGTAGTGACGCAGTTTAGCCCCTATACAGAGAACATTGCTGTCTGCTTCCTGCTCCATTCTCTCTCTAACTGTTGCATAGACCAGCTGATCAATAGGGTTGTCCTACTCCCAAACTGATAGGTTATATTTTTAGCTCAGAAACCCCTTTTAAGAACATATGATAACTAAAAAGGTTATGTTGGCCCATTAGTAATAATTCTTTGGGAGTTTTCCATCCTGGGCAGCAAGACAAAAAAAAAAAAAAAAAAAAAGTTAAAAAATCCCTTTATTGCCAGGTGGACCAAAACGAATTTTCCTTGCGGATCCTTCTGGTCACTTCATATAGGTGCTAGCCACCAAGATACATCACAAACATGAACTCCTTTGTATGCTAAAATGTCCAGGCCCCATTTACAGACATACGAAGGGATTGTCTAGTGCTGTTGGCTCACAACTAGTAGAGAGAATTTCTCTAATCTTCTTCTTTCATCTTTGTCGGTTTCACCGATCAGCACTAAACAGAGTATAGAGAATAGGAAATGCATCGACACTAGAATACAATCTGTTATATTACTCATCTTATTACCAAGAAGTAAATGAAGCTAAAGCCAACATCTTTGAAGTGCAAAGTTTTAGAACTGATAATAAGCCAAACATTTTGTAACAAACGTTTCAGAGCCTCAGTCTGCAGGCCGGGCAAATGTGACGGAAACAGCTTTATTCTTCTAGTCGAAACAGTAAGAAACCTGAAGGACCTCAGTATAAGTCAGGTGGTCGAGCGCTGGTGTATCTGCAATGTAATGGATCAGGTAGAGCAGTGTGGCTTCTAATACAGCGTAAACGTGGCCTAAGGGCTGTGAAATACTGTGTGACTGCAGCACTTCCTGGCTTGTCTGAATTTCTCTCACAGTATCATAGCTATTTCGGATGCTTTGGGTTTGAGAACAAGCATGCTTCTTTTATCCTGCACCTACAGGATCATTTCAAGTAGAGACAGCGGGGCCAAAGACAGTCCGGATGTTACAACATTATAAGACACTATGATGCAGACGTCAGGTCATAGCTGTGGTTAGGCTGAGAAATAAAACCGTTACACATATCAGATCCTTTATGTTATATGAAGCACTGAGG
Source organism: Leptodactylus fuscus (assembly GCF_031893055.1). NCBI lineage: Eukaryota > Metazoa > Chordata > Amphibia > Anura > Leptodactylidae > Leptodactylus > Leptodactylus fuscus. Next base: position 46,099,175 of record NC_134267.1, read on the forward strand.
TTATGGAATGGATTGCTTTGTATAGGACATAGTGCTAGTAGCTCCGAAATAAATTTATATATTTTATATACACTATATATATATATATATATATATATATATATATATATATATATATATATTATACACACACATTCAAAATTCGATAGCTGGTCGTGCCATACACATGCTCTGAGTACTTGTATCATGCTGCCTGTGGCTAGGGAGTAGAATTTTGTTCATAGGTTTCCCTTAAAGGAGCTGTTTGACTGCATCTATAATAGACTGTGGATGAGGACCTTATAGGGAATTATAAGAGAAAAAGGGCAGTCACCTGTAGTATATACAATGGCATCTGTCACCTACGGGCTCCCTTGTTAAACAAATATATATATGTTTATTATAGGTTTTAGAATAGGAAAGCGTAAAAGTTTTTTTCCAAGTGTTAAACATAATCCTACAATCTGCCTCAAACGCTTCTGTGTCCACCTAAATGCTTTCTCCATTGACTCTGGTGCTGTAGCCATTGGAGAATGCAGTTACACACAAGACTTTATATTAAATTAGTATTTTCACATTAAGACTGCGACTTTAATATTCCCTGCGGATCTGCACAAGGGGCTCTTGCTTTCAGATCCACCATATCAGTTATTTGCAGGAAATATGGAAGATGAATTTCCTAAAGACAGACAGACAGACAGACATGGGGCCGCTGTTTAGCAAAAGGGTTGTCTTCACAGGCTTTATGTGAACTCCAACATTTACTAGGGGTTTTTTTGGGACAGGATTTCCCGCTTTCTTATGACATGATCTCATAGTTTCAGTTACTAAATGTAATAGGTCTATGCCAATGAAGCCAAACTATACGTGAGAAGCGAAAAGTGAAAAGGTACAAAAAACTGTCACCCCATTTGTAAGAAGGTGCCTGTGTATTTTAGATAAAGCTAAGCTAATACTTCCTACCACAAAGTTCAAGGAAGTTGCACCAGTACAGATTAGTGGCATTGTACAAGAGCCTTACCAAGTGTTTCTCACTGATATTTAGGAAGTAAGCTTTCAGAAGAATGAGAAAAACCTGAATGGTGTAAACTTCACTGTAACTGCTAAATGAAATGTATATGGCTGCCAAGACAAGTGGTGTATAGATAGGCCGTCTCTACATGCCAGGGACAGCACATTACCCAAATTTCTGAAGGATAGTGCCGTCTATGGAAATTCGGAAAATTATACTGATGCTTTGTCACATTGATACAAAGACTGAGAAGTCTGAGAAGTCTCTGATGTGCACTAGGCCTTAGGTGCATCTCAAATAAGGCCTAGTGCACATCACATAAGTGGTAGCTACAAGTTATTGGATAAACCTGGATGTGAAATGCAGCATGGATAAGATGTGACAGCAGAGGCTGGTTTCCTCTTTTATCCAAAGTGTCATAATAGATACATATACACCATCAAGTGTATACATGAGCAGCACTGTCCGTGGGATGCAGGTGGGTACGCAATTTCCATAGGGGGCTGACCAGACCCCACAGAACTCCAAACTGGTTTTTGAGCTTTCTTATTAATGTATTAATTGTAACAACATTCCATGATTTGACAAGTCGTTAAAACCACATTATAATAATACAAGTTGTCATAGAAACGTGGGATTTTGGCAACGTTTCGGGCTTAGTAGCCCTTCCTCAATTCTCCAGCTTATGTCTTTCTACCTCTGGGTTCCCCACCAGGGTTACCTCTCCTAGGCCCTTTGCCAGTAGTCAGTAGTTGACAGTCATACCACCATATATAGCCAAATGCCTAAGAAAGGGCTACGAAGTTTGGAGTGCTGTCCATCTTTTGTATGGAGATACACATACACTGTAAACTCTGTGCTTTCAACCTTTAGGCCTCATGCACACAACCTTACTTTTTGTAAATTGCAGATTGTGTCTAGGCTGCATTGAAGAGCTGGAAAACATGGAGCAGGTCCTATACCGGTCTGTACTTGTGGCTGTCATCCATGGGTCAGTAAAAACCACAGATGACACTTGGATACCAATTAGTCTGTTATCTGCACCATTTTACTGACCTGTAGACTACATACAACCATGTGAATGTAGCCTAAGGCCGGGTTCACACGGAGTATTTTGGCTCATGATTTGGTACGTAGACGCCGCGGGATCTTTTGCGGGCCGTATATGCTCCCATTGTTTTCAATGGGAGCCGATACCGTATACACAGCGTTATTTTTGCGGCCGTCGCAAAATCACGGCCGCAAAAAAGCACCGCGTATACGGTACCGGCTCCCATTGAAAACAATGGGAGCGTATATGGCCCGCAAAAGATCCTGCGGCGTTTACGTACCAAATCACGAGCCAAAATACTCCGTGTGAACCCGGCCTAAGGCTACATTCTCACAGGGAAAACACCACTTTTTTTTTTTTTTCCCAGCAGCAAAGCAGAATAGGACAGCTCTCTGCCATATAAATGAATACCACCACTATGAAGCTGGTCAGCAGGGCGGTGGCATAACTAGGAATGGTGGGGGCCCGTGGTAAACTTTTGACATGGGGGCCTGCCCTGACACCGAAGACCTCGACCATCAGACCCCCCCCCCCCAGCATGCTCTATTATGCCGCATAGTGGCCCCTGCACACAGTATTATGCCTCATAGTGGCCCCTATACACAGTATTATGCCCCATAGTGGCCTCTTTACACAGTATTATGTGCCACTGTGGATACCCATGAACAATTATTATACTCTGGGGTCTTTTCAGACCCCAGAGTATGATAATCGGACACAGAAGGGATACCCCCCCCCCCCCCCCCAGAGTATAATAATAGTGTTTGTGGGGCCTATGATGTCACTTACCAATCCCAGCCCCAGGAATGGTAAGTAAATAGGGCCAGTTACCGGCTGGAGTAAGAATTAAGGGGGAAAAAAACCAAAACAAAAAAAAACAAAAAAAAAAAACACACAGCGGTAGCGGCTGTCGCCGGGCCCTAATGTCCCGGACCCTGTGGCGGGTGCTACCCCTGTAGTTACCCCACTGCAGCAGGAGCGCAGTGAACAGGTCTCTCCCAATGATAGGCCAACAATATGCTGATGTTCATCCATACGTTTATATACCACGGTTTGCTATGCCTCATGATTATTTACTAGCTATGAACTAGCTATAGCGGGGGAAACTTGTAATCTACAAAAATAATGGAAACTCTTTCTGTACCGCTATTAATAGAATTGCTAAAACATGCAAAAAGAGAACAATCTAGAAAGGGGGAATATCAAAGTGACACAGGTCTTTTATCACTGTCTGTACCATATTCTTCAGTGAAGCAAATGGAAATTCCCACGGCTGCGCTGCTCTAGTTTCAGGTTGCTATTGCAGACAAAATATTTCCATAAAGTTGGTGCAAATCCCAATATATTCTATTAAGTGCAGCCAACAGACGGTATCCCTAAAAAAGGAACCCTAGAGGCAAAGCTGATATTTGTATTATGCCCATTTATTCCTTGAATACCCGTATCAAGGCACTGTAGGCCTTCCACTAGGTCCAACAGAGGGTCCGTTCTGTCCACATTGCCAATGTGGTATAATACTGGCATGTCCAAAGGAAATGCCATAGATTTCTGATAGAAGCTGGGTCTACCTTTGGGACCCCAACTTGCCACTGCTATGACTGAAGAGGTGGTCATTGATGCACCGCACCTTTTCCATTTAAGTTTTTTTTTTTTTTTTTTCCTTCTTCAAAATATGGAACCCATTGTAATTTGCGGGCCATGCCAATCGTCTCTTTAGGGCTAGTTCACACAGAATTTTTTGCAGGCAGATTTGATGCGGAATCCGCCTGCAAAAAAGGCTCCCATTGAATTCAATGGGAGCCGCTCGCTTTTTTTTTCCCGCTAGTGTTTTCTTTCTGCTAGCAGGAAAAAGAAGAGAGATGTCTCATCTTACCAGGGATTCCGCAGCTGATTCAGCCACGGCGACTGTAGCGTGAAACACACTTCTGTTTAGGCCAATTCATTCGGGCCTAATGAGGAGCAGAACGCCACGCGGAATGTTCACAAGGCGGAAAAGGTTTCCGTGACCTTTTCCTCCATGTGAACATACCCTTATCCCAATTTTAGTACACGTGCTGCCAAAGCAAGCACCTCTCCATTTACTTTTATAGGAGTTCCTGAAAAGAGCCAAGCAAGTGTGGGAATACACTTTTAAGTCAATTCCACAAAAATTCAGGTTAGATCCTTTTAACTCAGAATTCAGCATCTTTAAACTGTCATCTTAAAAAAAAAAAAAAAAAAAAAAAAAAAAAAAAAGGATCATGTTTTTCGGTTTTTTTTTTTTTGTTTTTTTTTTTTACAAACAAGCATAACATTTTGGATGCATTCATTCTTTTCAAGTCCTGCAGAGAATAAAAAATAAAATATACACTCCAAAAGCAAGAGTATTTTTTTGGAAATGCCACTTAGGATAAAAATGTCCCAAACTCAGATGCTCCGTATGCAGGAGTAACCGTCAAAGTGAACTTAGCGGCGCATCATGTCAAAAGGATAACACAATGAGCTACTTCTGTACAACAGCCTTGCTATAGTTTCCCAACAGGTTACAAAATCTTCCTGTAATTTTTCAGTCTTCTGATTGTAATGATATTACAATACGTTACATATTACATTATAAATAGTTTAGATAAACAATATGTCAGAATTCAGTCCCTAAGCTACTATCCTGGCTGCAGATTCAGGCTAGGTCTGTACAGACAAGATACCTCCCCTCCGTAGACATTGGCGTTTTTTTTTTTTTTTTAAAAAAGGCGCCAGGGGAGGTTGGAGTGGAAACGAATATTTCCCGCCTCTCCGCGTGGTATTCGATTGAGTACACCAATAACTATGCAAATGGAGGTTTTTGATCAAATACTACTATTCGATCGAATACTGTTCGCTCATCTCTACAGACAAGCAGAGCCATAGCCTTATGTATGGTTGTGATGAGTACAATGTATGGTACACTGTACAATCCTAGCAGAACCTCAACATTTAAGAAACACATACAGGTATTGGGACACTCAATCAGAATAAGTCACAGCCTATCCAGTGGAAAGATAATAAATGATAGATCGTTGGGGGTCCGACTGTTGGGACTCTCCGATCAGCAGAATTAGCCATTTCCATGCACTTAGAATAGAATGGCAGAGCTCATGATCAGCCAATGGTCCATTCTAACCTCTGCTAGCCATGGGAAGTACAGCTAGAAGGGACCAGCGTTTATTATTCCTGCAATGTATAGGGGTCTCAGGATTTGGACCACCAATGATTTAGCATTTATCACCTATCCCATGGAGGAGAAATAAAGGCCCCATGCAGCCTATTTTGTTGTAGGAGTGGATTGAGCATTCCTATAGGTTTTCCATTCCTTGTGGAGCTAGTCATGTTCAGGATGTGCTGAGAAAGATCATGGAGCAGATGCCATCTATGGCCAAAAGAGTACATTTGTGGCCTCTGATGGGCCAGTATACAAGCAGGGATCAAAATGAATACTTTGCTATTTTATATCCAGAATGGGAAGCTCACTGTGTATTACACTTTTCTCAGAGTCAGTGCACACAGTTTTTTAGCACTGATTTTGACGCTGAATCTGCCTCAAAATCAGCATCCAAAAAAAAGCCTCCCAATATAGAACTCTATTGGGAGGCTTTTTTTTGGAGACTGATTTTGATGCGGATTCAGAGCAAAAAAAACTCTGTGTTCACGGACCCTTGGTGAAATCCAAATTTATACAGTGATCGATGACTAAAAACTGATCCACAGACAAAACAAAGACTAACCTGTAGTTTGTGTGGGCTCACTTCTTGCATCCTCCATCTTGTTACTGCCTTAAAATCACCCCCGTTGTAAATATGACATGAACTATGTTATTGTGAAGCGCTGGTATGTCTGTCAGTGTTACACTGCCTAGACTGGCTTATGAAGAGAGCAGCGCGCTCTTAAGTGACTCAAGTTACCAAAAAGGAAAAAGAGGATGTTTGATAAAAACAGAAATAGCAAGAACTTCTCTTTTTTTACATGAAAATATTCTAAGTGTCAGGCGGGGCAACTTTGTCATGTGTGGCTCATTTCATCCAGATGAATAGTAGAACCAAAGAGTCTCTATACTACTGATATGGACAACGCCATTCATTCACACAGTAAAGCAGCATGGAGAGACCTTCCTTATGGTAAAGCTATGAGGCAGCAAGGACAGACCTTCCTTATGGGAAAGCTATGAGGCAGAGATCCTCCTTATGGTAAAGCTATGAGGCAGAGACCTTCCTTATGGGAAAGCTATGAGGCAGAGCCCTTCCTTATGGTAAAGCTATGAGGCAGCAAGGACAGACCTTCCTTATGGGAAAGATATGAGGCAGAGATCCTCCTTATTGTAAAGCTATGAGGCAGAGACCTTCCTTATGGGAAAGCTATGAGGCAGAGACCTTCCTTATGGTAAAGCTATGAGGCAGCAAGGACAGACCTTCCTTATGGGAAAGCTATGAGGCAGAGATCCTCCTTATGGTAGCAAAATATGCACAAAAAAAAATAAAATAAAATTTCGGAATCGCCGGTGAGGATTTTGACCTTATTTTAACTCGGGGAGCCAAGTCAAAATATGGTCAAAACCTGCCTGCCAAGATGTCGCGGCAGCTGGGTGGAAGCCGCGGCTCAGCGAGCCGCAAATCCGCCTGAAGAAAGGGCAGCTCGCTTCTTTTTTTCCCCGCTATCGGCAGTTGCCAATAGCGGAAAAAAGAACGCTAGTGGTCTCCATAGACCACCATTGTAAAGGGGTGGATTATGACGTGGATTCCGCTGTCAAAATCCGTCCCTTTGGCCCCGTGTGAACTAGCCCTTAGAGGGTTGTGCAGAGCAGTGAAGTTGGCACGCCAAACCTCTGACTAACTACTCCATCTTTCCTCTGCCCATCTCTAAGGAACCAATTTTAATTGATGTTTATGGGCAATATAAGATGGACCTGTGGAGTACCTTGACAACTAAAGGCTAGAGTACACACTGTCTATCAATAAGTATTTGGACCCCCATGCAAATGAAGATATCTGCGGTCATGATGTACGTCACGCCTTCCGGCGTTAAATAGGAAACAGCATTGGCATTAGTCGCATGCAAGATGCCTTGAAGTGCAGAATTGTCCGATATCAAGAAAGTGGTAATTGTGGGGTACCACAGAAATGGTCGATTCTTAAGGGACATAGAAAGGGAACTCAATTACCCAAAATCGACAGTGGCCTATGTGATTACGAAGTGGAAGATGAGCGGTGATTGTCAGATTGTGCCCAGAGTCTTCACACCCCTGAAACTGGAAGATAGAGACCGACGAGTGCTGGCCAGAGAAACCGCACCAAACCGATGGTTCACATACACCAGGAGTCTCACCAGGAGTATTGTGTCCATCAATACCATCCGTAAGGAAGCATCTGCTGGGGGTCTACCAACTATTAAATAGGAATAAATGTTGTTTTTCTATTCTACCACAGGTGGCCAAATACTTATTGGTAGACAGTGTATTTTACTCACTCTGTTTTAGAGCAGCAGGGTCACTCACTTTACACACTGGGATGTTACAGACTCCGCTTTCTGTTAAGCTAGGAATGCAACCTAAGGGACTCCTGAGTATTCCCCCTTTAACCCCTAAAGCAGAATCTGGACTGCACTGTAGGGAATCCACAAGTCGGTAAGCGGAGCTGGCAATACTGAGCAGGAACTGGTATCAAGTAGGCAGGAGACATAGCCAGGTGGACAGACGTAGCTCATACACATCAGTAGCTAGACCAGGGTGTTACCAGCTGGGGTGGCGGGCTCCATGTACTATAAACTAGTCAGCACATATAGGCAACGACTGTGTAGAAAAGGTCTTGAAAAGGGGAACGATAAGCAAATTTCTAGGAGGAATAAACGGGTGGCAGCGCAATACAAGTAAAGAATGGTGACAAGTCCTCTTTTGACATGTGAGTATTTATCAATGGATACAATGTTACAATGATTCCATGTGTATCTTGTGACTATCCACCCTCACAAGGTAAACAAAAAAAAAAAAAAAAAACCCCACAATACAAAGATGAGTTAACATGTACAAATCACTGCAAAGTACAGAAAGCTAGAGACTGCTGTGAACTTTACACAAAGTGACTAGTGCAGCGCAGTCAGATCATAAAAAACGTCAATATTCTACAAGGCAAGTGAATATGGCCAATGAATATCTTTCAGGAAATTCAACTGAAAAACAATTTAATTGCCATTGTCACTTCACTTACAGTGCTTTGCAAAAGTATTCATACTCCTTGAACTTTCTCATTTTGTCACCTTACAATCACAAACAAATGTATTTTCTTGAGATTTTAAGTGATAGATCAGCACAAAATAGCAGATAATTGTGGTGGAAAGAAAATGATACAAGTTTCTCAAAATGTGCGATGCACAAAAGTCTTCAGCCCCCCTATATTAATACTTTGTAGTCACCTTTCCCTGCAATTACAGCTGCAAGATTTTGGGGTCTGTCTCCACCAGCGTTTGCAAAATCGCTCAAACTCAGCCAGATTGGATGGAGAACGTCTGAACAGCAATTCTCATGTCTTGCTCAATGGGATTTAGGTCTGGACTGTGACTGGGCCAGTCTAACACATGAATATTCTTTGAGTTAAACCAGGGGTCTCAAACTTGCGGCCCCCCGAACAATTTTGTGCGGCCCGCACAAGCCTAGGGACGCCGGATCCAAGTTGAATCCGGATGTTTCACCATTTTGCCCACAGGCAGTTTTATATACTGCCGGAAAGCTGACAGTGCGCTGAGTTCAGCACACTGTCGGCTTTCCCGATGTGGGCCCAGTGTGAAGAGCTTACGGTCCGGTACCGTAGCTCTTCTATGGTCAGAAGAGCGTCTCTGACACTCAGTCAGAGACGTCCTTCTTCACAGCACAGCCAATCGCGCTGTGCTGTGAGAGCCGGGAGGAACGCCCCCTCCCTCTGCTCGCAGTACTCGTCCATAGACGAGCATTATCAGGGAGGGAGGGGGCGTTCCTCCCGGCTCTCACAGCACAGCGCGATTGGCTGTGCTGTGAAGAAGGACGTCTCTGACTGAGTGTCAGAGACGCTCTTCTGACCATAGAAGAGCTACGGTACCGGACCGTAAGCTCTTCACACTGGGCCCACATCGGGAAAGCCGACAGTGTGCTGAACTCAGCGCACTGTCAGCTTTCCGGCAGTATATAGAACTGCCTGTGGGCAAAATGGTGGAAGGTCCTCTTTAAACATTGAGGTGGAATGAAGGGGCTCATGATACTGGGGGCAGACGAAGGGAGGGGGGAGAACGGCATGACACTGGGGCAGAAATGGAGGGACATGAATCTGGGGGCAGAGATGGGGGGGGGGACATGAAACTGGGGGCAGAAATGGAGGGACATGAATGAGGGCAGAGATGGGGGGACATGAATCTGGGGGCAGATGAAGGGTGTATATGTAACTGGGGGAAAGATGGAGGGGGGACATATAGTTTACGGGTGACTGTAGGAGGATTATACAGTGTGGGGGCACATGAAAAATGAATGGGCGGAGTCAACATAAAAGTGGGTGGAGCTAAATTTGCCGCGGTGCGGCCCGCCGACTGGCTGGGATCTTGCTCTGCGGCCCACATGCTGAGTTGAGTTTGAGACCCCTGAGTTAAACCATTCCACTGTAGCTCTGGCTGTAGGTTTAGGATCTTTGTCTACCTGGAAGGTGAATCTCCTTTACAGTTTCAAGTCTTTTGCAGCCTCCAGTAGGTTTTCTTCCAGGATTGTTCCGTATTTAGCCCCATCCAGCTTTCCTGTCTCTGCTGATGAAAAGCCTCCCCCCCCCCCAGCATGATGCTGCCACCACCATATGTCACAGTGGGGATGGTGAGTTCAGGGTGATGAGCAACTTTCTGCAACTCCTCCATAGTGACTATTGTCCTCTTGGCTGTTTCTTTAACCAGTGCTCTCCTTGCTCGATCTGTCAGTTTAGGTGGACAGCCATGTTTTGGTAGGCTGCAAGTTGTAGAATACTTTTTCCATTTTTTGTATGATGGATTGAACAGTGGCCCTTGGGATAAGTGTTTTTTTTTTTTTTTATAACCTAACCCTGCTTTAAAAATCTGTCGAGTAAGTTCCTTGGTCTTCATGATGCTGTTTGTTCGCTAGTGTTCTCTTCCAAACTACTGAGGTCTTCACAGAACAGATGTATTTATACTGAGACTAAATTACACACAGCTGGACTCTTAACTAATTGACTTCTGAAGGCAATTGGTTGCACTGGATTTTATTCAGGGGTACCAGAGTACAGGCTAAATACTTTTGCATGTCACACTTTTCAGATTTTTATTAGATTAAAATTTTTAAAACCATGTATCATTTTTATTCCACTTCACAGTTATGTGATACTTTTTGTCGGGCTATCACTTAAAATCTCAATAAAATACATCCAAGTTTGTGGTTGTAACGTGACAAAACGTGAAAAAGTTCAAGGGGTATGAACACTTTTGCAAGGTGTAGCTGACTGGTGGTGTCAGACCACCAATGGGCTATCCCATCTACATGCTGCGGAAAAATATCTACAGTGGACACGCTACAATTTCCAAAACCATTGCAGTTTTGGAAATCGCAGCATGGTAATTACAATTATGGAAACGCCGGTTGTTTCCTTACAGGTATAATGGAAGCAGAAAGTTCAAAGGTTTCCGCCTCAAACTTTCTATGAAACGCACTGCAGGAAAAACCGCAAAGTGTTGCCGCTGCACTTTTTACCTGCAGTGCTTCTTTGCTACGGGCCGCAAAGTGGAGCCTTAGCCTTGGGCTAAGGTCACTTGGGACAACTCTACAATATATTCACGAAGGCAAAAACAAAAAAAATATAAAGTATTTCTCTGAGACTTCCAAACAGTTTTCAGTCTTTGCATCGCAAAAGTAAACTTTTGAAGCAATATTTCTCACGTTATAAATTGCAGACACTCTACGCTGCAAGTTTTAGTTACAGTATCTGGAGGAGACATAAGTGTCACCCACAATGCTGCTATTGTAGATTGCACGGTTACCCACTGACCACTTTATCATTACGAACCCATGTGATCCTAATGTTGTGGCCCTGGTCTTAAAAGTCGTATTCAAAATTCAATTAAAACGAATGAGAGCCAAACTGCAGTAACCATTAACTGCCATTACACCATGGATGGAGCCGTCAGCTCTGTGCACCGTGTATTTACAGCAGCCACTTCATATCAGATGAACAGTTGGGGTGCTGGGTGTCTCAGACCCACCAATTTCATATGGTTGGCCTTCTTTGGCTAAGGCTCCAAGTTGTGGAAATACAGCATGGAAAGTTGTTTTGTTTTTTTTAAAGTTATATATAGCATTTTACAGAACCAGCACAGTGAACAAGATTTTATTTAATCTCATTCACATACTGCGGAATAAAAGCAGCAGAAGCTAAAATAAATGTATGGAATCGATTGCGATTTCCTTATACATATAATACAGGGTTATTTTGGGACACTAAGCACTTTGTCTATAAAAGGAACTGTGTGTGGTTTACTGTCCCAAATCACCCACACAGGTTACCTATGAGGCTGGGTTCACACAGGGTTTTTTGGTCTGGATTTTGACGCGGAACTAATGGGTTCCTTCTTCCGCAAGTGGTTTGTTCCCGCTCGCGGAAAAAAGAAGCAACCTGCCCTTTCTTCACGAGAATCCATGGCGCGACACTCCCTCCCGACTAGGCCCATTCATTTGGGCCTAATTCGGGGCAGTATGCCACGACAGTCGCGGTAGGCGTTTTTTGGACCGGATTCTGAGGCGGCTTCCTGCCTCAAAATCCGGACCAAGAAACCCCCGTGTGAACTCAGCCTAAGTAAACAATTGTATAATCTAGGAGTTAAAAACAAAAACTCTGGAATGGTTTTAAAATAAATATGCAGTACTGTTCATTTTTTGATTCCGGTGTTCCCGCCCAGCCTGATACTATCCAGTCAGCGCCAACAGTGACAGATTGTGTAGGAACACACCCCAAACTAGTAACACTGAGTCAGGGACCTACTCCTAAATTTATAGGATAAATAAAAACAAAAAATAACAAATGAATTATTAAAAAAGGATGTGGTGGAAATTGTTAATCCATGGGAAATACAAGTGGTAAAACAGGCCTATCAGGACAGGAGACAGGTCCCTTTAAGGCCAAGGTCCCACGTTGCAGAAAAGCTGGTTTTTTCGCTGCAGTTTTTGAGCCAAAGTCAGAAGTTTAAAAAAAAAAAAAAAGTCTGTGATGCGGGGTCTTAGCCAGGACCTCACATGGCGTAAGTGTTCTTGCAAAAAAACGCAGCCTTCTACAGTCCCTGCAAAGAGAATTCCATCCACATGTTGCGGAAAAATATGCACAGCAGTAAAGTTGCAATTTCAAAAACCATTGCGGTAAATGATACCTACGAAGATGCCGGCAGTTTCCCTATAGGTATAACAGAAAACTCTGCAGACTTTCTGTAAAAAGTGCTGTGGGAAAAACTGCAGCGGCCACACATTGCGGTTCTTCCCGTGGCGCTTTTGCAGAAAGTTTGCAGAGTTTTCCTCTATGGACCTTCTACTTCAATTATACCTATAAGAAAACTACCAGCGTTTCCATGTATAATGAACATGCTGAGATTTCCAAAATTACGACCGTTTTCGAAATCGCTGCATGTCCGCAGTGCGTATTTTAACGCAAACTAGGGATGGGATTTGTGATGACTGTAAAGCATCACTTTTTTTTTCCACGGAGTTTTCGCTACGTGGGGTCCCGGCCTAAAGGGGTTTTCCAGAGCACAGCAAGTCATTATCGGACTAGTGGGAGGCAATGCCAGACAATTCAGTCAATATAGTACTTTCAGAGGATGGAGCGTACAATAGAGCGCTGTGACCTTTCCACTGCATACTAACTACACCATTATACATTGTTTGAATGAGATTGAGCCTAACCACATGAGCAATGAATGCAAAGTCACTGGTCTGACTAGAAAAGTGTTCACATGGACACTAAAGGACTTTTTAGGTTCTCAAGTGCGGTTTCTATACTTAGGCTAAGCTCAGATGGAGTATTTTGGACCAGAATCTGAGGCAGAGACCACATCAGGTTCTAGTCCAAAATACAGGGTAGCCACGACTGGATGCCGGTACAGTGCACTGCGATCCGGATTAGGCCCAAATGATTAGGCCTAGTCGGAGGCGCAATCCGCCTAAAGATTGAGCATGTCCATTCTTTTTTCCGGAAGCCGGAACAAACAGCTCCCGGAAAAAAAAGAAACGACCGGCTCCCATTGAAATCAGTGGGAGCCGTCTTTTTAGTCAGGATTTTGAGGTGAATTCACCCTCAAAATCCTGACCAAAGAACTCTCTGTGAACTCAGCCTTACTCTCCCCTCCCTTCACACAAGATTCTTCCTTTATTATTGTGCTGTAAAAACAGGAGTGTCTGCTATAGTCTGCTATTGAAAACATTAAGAGGCAGATTCTGTCTGGGATTTGGTGCCATTTTTGATCCCTTCAAAATCAGCTACAATTTCATACCGTGTGAACACACCCTAAGGTTGCCATTACAAATCTCCATCGCTACTCGTGCGTTTTTTTGGAGATCACACATCTATTTTACATTTTTGATCTGTGTTAGTCAAGGTCATTGGTGTAGAAAAACCCAATATCTGCTTTAGCACATGTAAAAAAACAGCAAATGTAATAGCGCCCTGAAGTGCCAGGGATCTCCTTCATCATCTCCATATCAAAGAGTTTCCCAACTCCATTGTGAGAACAGAGGACACAGGAAAGGTTTCTAAACAGGTTATGTTTTGTTGCTGCCCAGAAACGCCCCATGTAACAAGTTCTCACACGTACTGCATCGAAAGAAACCAGCTTGTGAAACTATGTACTGCCTGCTCTAGTCGGCTGCATTGCTGTTAAAAAAATAAAAATACAAAGTGCTATTTAGGTCAATTTCCTGACAGAGAAGTGCGATACTGGTTCTCAGAAGGTTTAGTCAGCAGGTTATGAGGGAGTATCAATGGTGGACGGCAAACTGCTTACAACTACCAAGAGTGGCTTGTGATAGACTTACATGAAGGAAAACATAGCAGGGCTAGCAATATACATCAGATTCTAGACCGTCGTCCTTACACGAACCTACAAATGTTTGGCCCATACAACAGTTAGTCACAACCACAGTCATCTGCCCGCCATTACCGTACCTATTGTGTGTGGGCAACTTCTGCTACTAAGACACCCACAACACGTGCATCATGTCATGAGCTCTGACCAGGTTTTGGAGGACTTGAACGTTCCTTAGAATGTTTGTTGTGGTTTGTGTGTTTGGAACAGTCATGTATACAAAAGACTGACAGATGTTCACTCCGCATGAATGATGGTAACCTAAAATGTAATGTGTGGCCAGTAGTGCGCCACACCATTTTACCTCTATTTTTTGCCAATTTTCTATTACCCCCATTTATGGAAAAGAATAGTCCGCCATTTATGAGGTCAACATTTAAAGCATCTAAAAAGAGGAGTTGGAGATGAATTATGTGAAAGAAAACCTCAACTACACACCGTAACAGAATGTTCAGAGTTTTTTGGCAGCAGATATTGACAAAGAATCTGCCTCAAAATCCGCTGCCAAAAACGGCTCCCATTGACTTCAATGGGAGCCCCTCGCTTCTTTTTTCCCGCTAGCTAGTAGTGGAAAAAAGAAGTGACATGCCCTAGCTTGCCATGGGTTCCGCGGATGACTCAGCCGCGGCGCGAGACTTCCTCCCGATCAGGCTCATTCATTCAGAACTAATCCGGAACGGAATACAGATACACTGCATCAGTATTCCGTCGCGACTGGCCGCATGGTATGTTGACATGCGGAATCCATTTTCTGCCGTGTGAACATACCTAAGGTCTCCTGAAATTACTGAAAAAAATTTTAAAAAATCTTTACAATAAAACACACTCTCCTGTCCTCTGAGCTTCGGTCCTGCTGCTCCGGCGTTTTCTTCTGGTACAAGTCCCTGCCACATGTGACTGCTGAGGACTAAAGAAAAAAAACCCGGGACATCACAGCCGGCAAGGACATCAGAGCAGCAGGACTGGACCAGACTGGGAGTTATCCTGGGCAACCTCTTGACAAGTGACAACCTACCTGTCAGTCAGTCAATTCAGACATCCATAATGTGGCCACATTACAGCTGGAAATCCCATCCCGACTACAGGTGTAGTGATCCCAAACCAGCAGCATAGATGTAGCTTGCTCCATTTTGTAGACTCCCAGTTGAGAGAGCCAACACACATAATGGTTAACCTTACCATATTAAGGAGGTCTGAATAAGTCCTAATGGTTAAGTAAAAATTAAAGGGGTCTTCTGGCCCCAAATCTCTGTGTGAACTAGCCCTAAGAGATTCCTATATATTTCCCATTGCTTTTGGAGCCAATCTTAGCTTTGGCTCAAAAAAAAACAAAAAACCCAAAAACAGCACAATCGGCAACAAATAAAAGCAGCTTTTCCGCAACGCGGGGCCGTAGCCTTATATATTCTTATTTGGCCTTACTGTAATTTTTAGTCCATGTGTTTTCTGTACATATGATGCACTGCAAACACCCAGCATGCACGGCTTTGGTCCATGACACGGACCTGGAGTCAATTTTCTCTGAGAAATACGGACCGAACACACGTTCTTAATACTGTGGGGTCAGCGCTGCAGCCAGTGACGGGATTAGCACCATTTTTTTTAGTAACCGCTATGTGTCAAGATGGAAGTTGAGACCAACAGTGAACTAATAAACATCGGAGCGACAACAATGGGGTTTAGATAAAGAAATACATTTTTATGCTTTGTACAATGTATCATGGACAATAAATCGGTTTCCATTTACTAAATTGGTCGCTTTTCACAATACAAACAAAAATTGTCGCGGCCCTAAAGTCACACTGCAGATTTTACCCACATTGCAAGACATCAGGACAAAGAAAACGAACGCCACCGTTCACACCTGCATGTGACCAATATTTTTTTGTTTAGAAAGTTTTTAGAGAAAATAAAAAAACTTAATACAAAAGCTTAGGGCAGAGAAAAAGCAGCCAATTAGCTTTCATCTCTTATTGTAAACCGTCCTGGGCACATGAAAGCTGCCGTCTGATTGGACGCCGCATCCCAGGGCTCCGGTATGGGGGACTCACCTGTACAAACGCGGACAAATCTCTGCTGTATTATATCCAAGTGTGACTGAAGCAGCGGTCACTCCCTAGCAGACTCCATGTGTGCGCGGCCGTGCTCTGCTCTCTGTGTTACCTGCAGGTGGAGGAAGCGCAGTGACATATACTCGGCATGTGGGGGGAGGGGTCTCCATCACATGGCCGCCGCTGCATTCTCCTCCTGTGATTCCGCTCTACGTTATGAGAACTGTATGTTATGTAGTGCGGCCTGCTATGTGTACAGCCTGTTACCGTGCGCTGTGACCAGAGCTCATAACCGTGTGCAATAGGGGCTGAGGTAAATTACTGAGGTGACTTGGATAGAACCAGTGCAAGGGCCAGGGCTATTACCGTAAGGTGAGGTAGTGTTAGCTTGTAAGGGGGCACCTGAGGGGTGGGGGCTGTTCTCAGGGCTTCTCCATCACTCTCAGTGAGTCACTTACTGTCAGCCCTGTCTCACTCCCACCTCCTCACAGCTGTACTGACACAATGGAAACTCCCTGCGCTGAGCTCTTCCTCCTCCAGTCTGTGGCTGCTTACTAGCAGGTGCTTGTCATTTACTAGAAGGAGAGAATAACCACAAAGGGCCATTCAGGCTGTGGCTGTAGCTCCTGTCCTGTGACCAGAGATTGCTGTCTCTTCACTAAACGCACAGCGTCACACTGTAATCCGAGGGAGCACTGACTGTAACTCTTGGTGGCAAAAATTCATTTATGTTCCATACAAAAGTATTTACGGTTTTGGTGTTTGACCAAGAAATAGACAGAAAAACAGATCCTAGATTTTACACACATGGAAGATGTTCATGCACCAGAAGCTGAAAGCTACGGCAACAAGGAGCGGACATAGATGTGGTGTGAAATGGTTATTCCATGATTTAGCTGCAGAACCATGTTGTGATGGCCGGTTCACATTAGTGTTTGGCTTCCGTCCGGAAGGGTTCCACATGAGGAGGACCCCCCCCCCCAAACGGAATACCAACGCAAATGCAAGCACTGTGCAGTTAAGCACATGGACCCTATAGACTATAGTGGGATCCATGTGGGCAGTGTGTGGTACAGTCCTTGCATTTGCGTTGGTACTCCGTTCGGGGGGGTCTTCATGCGGACTCCTTCCGGATGGAAGGCGAACGCTAATATGAACCAGCCCTGAGACTCAGGCTAAGGCCCCACGTAGCGGGCCGGTGCAAAAAAATGATGTGGGAAAAACAGCAACTTTCTACTTCAATTATACTTTTAAAGAAACCACCAGAGTGTACGTAGGTATAATTGACATGCTGCAATGGTTTTGGAAAGTGCAGCATTCCCGCTGAGTGTACTTTTCTGCAATGTGTGGATGAGATTGTAAAATGCTGTTGTTTTTTTCTGCAGCCAAAGTGCTGCATTTCTGCCACGTGGGTCTTCGGCTTCAGGCTAGAGTCACACCACCAAATTTCACCTGTGAAACCCGATCCCTGTGTTTGCCAGATTTACCAGCCTGAACTTCATCCTGGGAATTTTTTTTCCCATATTGATTATAGAACAGGACAGCATGTTGCTCCTAGCAGCATAGATAACTGTATAGCTAGGAGTCCCTGCCTCCCAGCGACACCCTGTCCTGCTCTATAATCAGTATAGGAATGTGGAAAGAAAATTCTAAATGTGGTGAAATTGAATTAACAAAAAAAAACAAAACACAGTTGACCTCTTTTCTTTTGTGTTTTGCTTTTTATGGCGTTCCCAATCATAAAACAATGACATATTACCTATATTCAGCGCTGTACATCAAACAGGAGAATATAGCACTGGTTTGATGCAGTCACAAGCAAATTCCATACCTAACAGGTGGCAGGAGCAAAATATGTAAGTAACCAAAATAAATTGGGGGGGGGGGGGGGGATTTATGAAATGTTTTCAGCTGCAAAATGGAAACATATTTGGCACACAGTCCCAATTTGCTCCAAAAATCTACCACTTTGTCATTTTTTTGCAGAATGATCACTCTTCCAGATATCCCACACTTTCTGCTGGATACTTCATTGGAGAAAATATCTTTGCCCTAGTCCCCTGCAGCCTAGTCTTTGTAATTCCTGCAGAATGTCAGTTTATCTAGGACTTTTTTCTTGGACAGAAGAATAGTGGTCTGGAGAAGAAAAGGTGAGTCCTACTGTATGTCCTGCCAATAGTAAAGCACCCTGAGGCCATTCATGTGTGGGGTGGCTTTTCAGCCAAAGGATTGGGCTCAATCAGAAATATGCCTAAACATTACTATGAGTAAAGAATGGTATCTAAACATCCTCCAAGAGC
Source organism: Leptodactylus fuscus (assembly GCF_031893055.1). Taxonomy (NCBI): domain Eukaryota; kingdom Metazoa; phylum Chordata; class Amphibia; order Anura; family Leptodactylidae; genus Leptodactylus; species Leptodactylus fuscus. Next base: position 46,117,658 of record NC_134267.1, read on the forward strand.
AACTTCTCTCAAATATGCTGATCATTTGGTGATGGACAATGCTTTTTCTAGCATGCTGGAGCGCCATGTCACAAGGCAAAGTAATAACTAAGTGAATTAGTGAACAAAACATTGAAATTTTGGGTCCATGATCAAGAAATTCCCCAGAAATCAATTCTATTGAAAACCTGTAGTCAATCCTCAAAAAGTGGGTGGATAAACCGAAACACACAAATTGTGATAAACTGCAAGAACTGGTTAGGTGAGAATGGGTTGTGATCAGCCAGGTTTGTGCTCAGACACTGATATCCAGCATGCCAGGGCGAATTGTAGAAGTTTTGAAAATAAGGATATTGAATCCTGCCATAAACTTAAAGAGGACAACAACCAAAGATATGTGGCCATGAATAATTGAACAATAATAGGTAAAATACAAAATATTTATTTAGTCATATATCATAAAATGACAGCAGATGGTAAAGAACATGAACCGGACAACACAACACTAGAGAAATATACAAGGCAGGTGAGAGTATAGATAAATATCATACATAATATGTCATAGAATGTATAATTGCAGACACAATAGGCAAAACAGGTACACACATTCAAATCTTATGCACTTATGAAATCAACCAGTAGAACACTGGACAAATGGATGTAGATTAGAAAAATAGTAAATCGATATATAACTAATTCCAAAAACAACCACCTGGACATATAACTGGCTCCTTCAATAATATAACCACAACAAGTAGCAAAGACTAAATGATACCAAATGGTATCTAGGCCAAATAACACGGAGTAAATACATATACCCACTATATCTATTTGAATAACATGCCCATAAGCCAAATTAAAGTGTATATGCCTAAGTCAAATAAAGAGCCAGTGTAAGAGCCATATATCCCCACACATTAAAGGGTTAAGTACCTGTAGCCATATCTGCAACACTGCCACACCTGCCCTGAAAGAGATGCACCACAAATGCGGGTACCCGGAGGGTCGCCTCAACGCGTTTCGCCAGACGGCTTCCTCAGGAGGCATAACCATACTCCATACACGCAGGATATATATAGAGAGAAAGAAGTAAAGGAGGAGGGGCCGATCATGCATCCGATCGTGCGTCCAAAACAGGTGTATGAGCGCGCCAGCATACGTGATGCTGTCGCACGAGTCGGGCTGCGCATGCGCACACGATCGGCACAGTCAAAGACGTGCCGATCATGTGACTCAGAGGCACATGACCGGGTCGCACGAGAGCAGCGCACGCACGCTGCGCGACTCACCTGAGAGGACATCAAAAGAGATGGTAGTGATATATGTATGTGCATCTGGATATAACAATGCAATGGGAACGTGGCAGGAGTTGGCAGCAATATGAATACATATACACATATGCGCATCTAAACATAACCATGCCTTCAAGACACCGCAAACTTTTAATAACATTATATATATATCTCTCTAGATGTAATCATGCTGCCTCCTTAATGATATACAAAAAAATCATATATATGTGTCAATAACTGTACACAATTTTAATACCAGGAAAATATCACAAAAGTGACAATATATATATATATTTTAAATTTAAAATGTTAAAAGTGAAAGGTGCTAAAGTGACCAGTGCCAAAAAAGGTAAGTATAAGGTTATATATGTGTAGTTATACACAATAAAGTGACAACAAAAGTGACAATGAAAGTGAAACGTGCAAAAGTGACAAATACCAATTTATTGTTAAAAACAATATAATTACAATAAAAGTGAAAAGTGCAAAAATATGGTAAAAAAATTACACATTTGGAGTGGCTCGGCGTCGCAGCTCGAGCAATTTTTGTGTGCCTTGAATGTTAATGATTTAAACATTCATTTAACTTGGAAATTTAGTGTTGACCAGGTGGATTTTCTTGATCTTCTAATTTCCTGTGACTCCGAAGGTAATCTCTCGACTAATCTTTTTAGGAAGAAAACCTCAACCAACTCCTTCCTACATGCTACATCTGCTCATTTTTACAAAACTATTGATGCAATTCCAATTAGTCAGTTCCTGCGAGCGAAACGTATTTGTTCGCAGGATTCTGATTTTGAAGAACAGGCCGCAGACCTCGCCTCACGTTTTCATCAGAGAGGGTACAGACCTACAGCCATCAAAAATGGCTATGATCGTGCTAAACAGTCAACTCGTGCTTCTTTACTGACCCATGATAGTAAACGGCGTGTTAGAAATGCCAGACAAGATACAAATTCAAATCTTCGATTCATCATGACCTTCAACTCACAATGGCGGGACATATATGATGTCCTGGAAACAAGATGGCCGATTCTTTTAACAGATCCAGATGTTGCTAAACATTTACCAGCAAGACCGAGTGTTACGTGGAGAAGATCTCGCAATCTTCGTGATCTTCTGGTGGATAGCCATTATATCTGTAAACCTACGGGGATTTTTGGCTATAAGGGCCCAAAGTGGGGCTTTTATCCGTGTGGTAAGTGTTCTATGTGTCCCTATATGATAAGATCTAGGGAATTTGTTGATTCGACAGGTACTAAATCCTATAAGATTAGACATAACATCAATTGCAACACATCTGGGGTTGTTTACCATGCTACATGCCCTTGTGGCCAGATTTATGTAGGCATGACAACAAGAGCACTTAAAATACGTATATCTGAACACGTAAGTAGAATCAGGGCAGCAGCTAATGTGCTGGAACTGGAAAAATTGCAACCAGTTCCAAGACATTTTAAAGAGGCACATAACTGTAATCCTAGGGGCCTTAGGGTCTGTGGTATTGATCACATCCAATTAGGATCCAGGGGTGGAGATCTCAAAAAAACCCTTTTGCAACATGAGACACGGTGGATCACTGTTCTGGATACGGTTTCACCTAACGGCCTAAATGAGGCCGTCAACTTTGGTTCTTTTCTTTAGATTAGGGTCCGGTTGTTTTTAATTTTATTTGTGTTTAATGTTTTGTATACAGCAGGTTTATGTTGTTTTGTGTTGTATATTCATATATGTTGTCTTATTTTTATGTTTAGGGGCTTATAGAGTATCCGATTCATCATATTGGTTTATAGTATGAAGAGAATGTGACAGGAGAAAATGGAAAATGGAAAATCTTCTTATTTGACAGGAGAAAATGGAAAATCTCATTTGATATATACAAAATTATGCATATATTTATTAGTTGTGTCTGTCATAATTTTTTTATATATTATTCACTTATTGTGTAATTTTTTTACCATATTTTTGCACTTTTCACTTTTATTGTAATTATATTGTTTTTAACAATAAATTGGTATTTGTCACTTTTGCACGTTTCACTTTCATTGTCACTTTTGTTGTCACTTTATTGTGTATAACTACACATATATAACCTTATACTTACCTTTTTTGGCACTGGTCACTTTAGCACCTTTCACTTTTAACATTTTAAATTTAAAATATATATATATATATTGTCACTTTTGTGATATTTTCCTGGTATTAAAATTGTGTACAGTTATTGACACATATATATGATTTTTTGTATATCATTAAGGAGGCAGCATGATTACATCTAGAGAGATATATATATAATGTTATTAAAAGTTTGCGGTGTCTTGAAGGCATGGTTATGTTTAGATGCGCATATGTGTATATGTATTCATATTGCTGCCAACTCCTGCCACGTTCCCATTGCATTGTTATATCCAGATGCACATACATATATCACTACCATCTCTTTTGATGTCCTCTCAGGTGAGTCGCGCAGCGTGCGTGCGCTGCTCTCGTGCGACCCGGTCATGTGCCTCTGAGTCACATGATCGGCACGTCTTTGACTGTGCCGATCGTGTGCGCATGCGCAGCCCGACTCGTGCGACAGCATCACGTATGCTGGCGCGCTCATACACCTGTTTTGGACGCACGATCGGATGCATGATCGGCCCCTCCTCCTTTACTTCTTTCTCTCTATATATATCCTTCGTGTATGGAGTATGGTTATGCCTCCTGAGGAAGCCGTCTGGTTGAAACGCGTTGAGGCGACCCTCCGGGTACCCGCATTTGTGGTGCATCTCTTTCAGGGCAGGTGTGGCAGTGTTGCAGATATGGCTACAGGTACTTAACCCTTTAATGTGTGGGGATATATGGCTCTTACACTGGCTCTTTATTTGACTTAGGCATATACACTTTAATTTGGCTTATGGGCATGTTATTCAAATAGATATAGTGGGTATATGTATTTACTCCGTGTTATTTGGCCTAGATACCATTTGGTATCATTTAGTCTTTGCTACTTGTTGTGGTTATATTATTGAAGGAGCCAGTTATATGTCCAGGTGGTTGTTTTTGGAATTAGTTATATATCGATTTACTATTTTTCTAATCTACATCCATTTGTCCAGTGTTCTACTGGTTGATTTCATAAGTGCATAAGATTTGAATGTGTGTACCTGTTTTGCCTATTGTGTCTGCAATTATACATTCTATGACATATTATGTATGATATTTATCTATACTCTCACCTGACTTGTATATTTCTCTAGTGTTGTGTTGTCCGGTTCATGTTCTTTACCATCTGCTGTCATTTTATGATATATGACTAAATAAATATTTTGTATTTTACCTATTATTGTTCAATTATTCATGGCCACATATCTTTGGTTGTTGTGGTGTTTGTGTGCTATTTTTGTGGCCTTTTGGCGTTGATATACGAGGAAACGTGGGTGTGTTGTATAAACTTAAAGAGGACCTTTCATGTCCTCGGGCACATGTGGTTTTATATACTATAGGGTCCATTCACATGGAATTTTGTGGTGCTGTTTTTGACGCTATCAGAATCCGCTTGGAAAAAAAGCCTCCCAATGGGTAAAAAATAAAGCCTCTCATTGATTTCAATGTGTACCGCGCGTAAAACGGAACCCATTGAACTCAATGGGATTCTGTTTTGCAGCGCTGATTCTTTACATGAGTTATTGTGGCAAAAACAGCGCCACAAAACTCTGTGTGAATGCACCCTTAGGGTCAGTGCACACAGAGTTTTTTTGGCGCTGAATCTGCCTCAAAATCGGCCTCCCAAAAAAAGCCTCCCAATAGAGTTCTAAATCAGTGCCAAAAAACTCTGCGTGCACTGACCCTCAGAAAGGCGATCATGCACTGTATTCAGTATGCGGTCGGCTTTTCCGATATGTGCCCTGGGGTTAGAGATAGCGGTGCCATTAGTTTCAGCACTGACCTCTGCCCACTGTCAGAAGGGCGTTTCTGGCAGTCTAGCTGACCTGTGAGGAACGCATAGCCCTGTCCTGTCAGGGGGTGGGGGGGTGGCATTCCTTACCGTCCAGCAATGACTCCGAGCTGTGAGGAATGCCCCCCCAGTACAAGTCCATGGATGAGTACAGTCCCATGATTGTATTTGCAATAATCAGCCTTCTATACACCAAATGCATGCCCGCTAGCAACTATTATCACTATTACACCCAGATAGCTACATACATAGACAGATTGATGGATAGAGCGATTTATAGATATAAGGATAGATTTATAGATGGATATAATGGTACATAAATAATAAGATGTATAGAGAGAAAGTTGGATAAACAGATGTATACTGCTTATCCTTTTTCAGGATAGGTCATACAAACATTCCCTTTACAATAACCCCTTTAATAAATTTCCCCCTATAAATTCCTATAATAATGCCCATGTAATGCTCCAACATTAATAGTGTCACCAAAGTACCTCCAAATGTGCCCCCAAGCGAAGAGCCTATCCCTACTCATTCTGTGTCTTAACCTCTACCTCGGCTATTCAGACATACAATGGCGAGATGTTTGCTTTGTCTGTGTTCTGGACCCACTCCTAGTTTCGCTTTACAAATAATGCAAAATATTGTATGACCGTGTCCTTATTGTATTCTGCAGCTTCATGTAAGGTTTCCATTATAAAGTGAACAGTTGAAAATAACAGGATATAACATTACACATATATAGAGAGAGATTTGGATGGAAGTGCACACAAAAGCTGTTTTCTCCAGCTTGGCCATATCTCAGTTCATGCTCCTTACAAGGCCTCGTAGTTTACAGTGTATTATATACAGTTTTGTGAATAGTCTAAAATTAGTCACCTCTTATATTAGGAGTGGCCCGAAGTTGTGGATGAAACTTGAGCAAGAGAACAAATAATATTGAAGTATGGTAAACCTCAGACCATGTGACTGATCTATTCATGGGTTCTCTTAGGACTTAAAGTATGCAGAGAATGCTTGAAAAATAATGTACCGTAAGTCCTCAGACACATGGCCGCATCATGGCCCATTTTGTATGTGTAGATTCTTAAATCGGACACCCACAGTGTTGAATAAGGCCAACAAGGCATAGTACAGAGGTGCACAGGTGCTGCGATACCATTTGGGAATTGTGTGGTGCTGCGATACCCTCCTGCAGTCAATTACCTTACAGCATTTATTTAGGTGCAGTGCAGCTGTAAATCAGAGGCGCCTTCTGAATATGGGCATGTGGAGCCAAAGAGGTCAGTAAATGTATTTCTTCCTAAAAATAGACAAAAAAGTGATTTAAATGGAGTCTCGCCAGGGATGAGTAGATAAGTACCGTGTTTCCCCGAAAATAAGACAGTGTCTTATATTAAATTGCTGTCCTAAATATAGGAACCTGTCTTATTTTCAGGGGACGTCTTATGACAACCGGCAGTTGTCATTAGTGGAGCGCTGGTATGACTGCCGGTTGTAGGTAGTGTAGGGGAGGGGGGAAAGGTATCCTACTTACTTTTCCCATCTTCGTAGTAGCGCTGGTGCTGCTGTTCGTCCTGGCAGTGGTGGGTGGGGCTTAGCCAGACTTCAGGGCGGGGCTTAGCAGGCCTTTCGTGGGCGGGGCTTAGCAATCCTCACTTCACTGGCATTGCAGCCGGCTGCTGTGCTCCGTGCTCTATGTGCAATGGAAATCCGGCTGTTGCCTCTGCCTCTTGGATGAGCTAGAAAGATAAAAAATAATAAAAACCCGGGATATCTAGAGAGCGCTACTGTGTGACAGTAAAACAGAAGCCGATTGCATGCAAAGATAAAACCAAATTATTGAGTCTTTATTGATTCCAATTGACAGTAGAAAAATAGGCAAAAATGTAGGCTACGCGTTTCAACGCCGAACAGGCGTCTTCCTCAGGCCAAGATATCCTGAACTGTCAGAGCATGGGAATCAGCTGATTCTTGTTCATTAACCTCCAGCACCTCACTGGTTGGTGTCCGGGTAAGAGCTGCAACTGTATATTTTCAGCCCCCTTCTAGGGTTTTCTATATACGGGCGCCAGGTAACTTTTTTTCTTTTCTTGGATGAGCTGGGAGAGTGAAATCACCGCAGCATATGCGCAGCGGGACATCTCCCAGCTCATCCTACAGCAACAGGGACAGTGAATACAACAGCAGAGGCAGTAGCCGGCTTTCCTGTGCACACGGAGCACATCGCACAGTGTTCAGCCAGCTGTAATGATTTTTGGGAATGCCTTATTTACTGCCATGTTTTGTGAACTCATGATTTTTTAACTTTGCATTAAAAGTTATGTTTAATTTTTATTAATTTTGTTCCAGTTTGGTGCGGAAACTTCTTCCTTCTTCCTATGGTTTATCGAGCCCTGGTCCAAGACTCTTTTTCGTGCACCTAGTTTTTCATTTGCTGAAATCTGGTGAGCTGTTGGAGTTTTTTCTTGTATTTCATTGTTGTCTTGATCAGTTGCCAGTGGTCATACAAGTATGAATGTAAGACCTTTCTAAGGTCAGAAAATCTGCCATGATTTCCTTATTGTGGTCGGGATATCTTCTCATATATGTAGTGTCCCTGCTTGATTACCCAACAACAATAAGAAAATCATGGCTGGGTTCCTGACAAGTCCCAGACCATAGAAAGTTTCTGCATTTGTGGTCGTATGCATTGGCAACCGATCAAGATAATAGACTGTCACCACTAAGATAGTTGGAGAAAATCTTTAAAACTCTGCAGAATTTTAACTACTTATATTGGCAAAAATGTTTAACTTTTAATTATCTACAAATATAGATATAATTATGTACGTGGGAATACCCCTTTAATCTATCTCGCTGTGTGTTTACTTATATCTCCTGGTGATAGGCTCCCTTTAAAAACATCAAAGTTCATAAAATGCAGCTTGTTCATTTTAAATGAAATGTATTTGTTGTTTATTAATCTTCTTTGTTTTCAAGGTCACTACCGTAATTGAATGAACACAACCACGATAAAAATCTTACCTGATTACGTAAGTTTCTCAGGACTATCTCTTATTACCATATATTAGTGTATTTATGTTCTCATTTACCCACAAGTAAATTTTTCAGCTGTGTAATAACACAATTTTATGATTGGATAACATTGATTTCTTGTACTTTAGCTCCTGTTAACAATACACAATAAAAACCATTGAAATAAAAAAAAGAAGAAGACTATATGGCGTTTTGTGTCCTCCTCCTCTCCACACATGAAGATTAACTTCCTCTTTTTGCCTGTTTCTGGGAAAGCTAGACAACAGTCAATAATATTGACATTATAGCATCTCTCCTGTTCTCCGCCAGCCTCCTGAATGACGAATCTTCCTCAATATTCAGTGAATCTTGACCTCATAAACTTGATTTAGTAGCAACGCATTCCCCTAGATGGTTTACTTCTGCAATGTACAAAGCACTTTTTAAGTGCTCGTCTAAAAACAGGAGGGTTTTAAATCACAGGGAAAATGGGAATTTGGTACTGTTATTAAAGACAAGTGGTTTCACATCTATTCTTCCTCCAAGTCTATAAAGAGGTATCCCCATGAACATAACTGTAGTTAGATTTATAGACAAAAGTTTAATTTTTTTTTTTGCAAATATACCTTTTTAGGCATTTTGCTGTTTTAAAGATTTTCTTAGTCTTTTGTCTTGATTAGTTGTCCATGCATACAATCAAGAATGCAGGAACGATCTATTGTTTGGCACTTGTCACAACCACAGCCATGATTTCCTTGTTATGGATAGACAAGGACACTTTAAATGTTTAAAAAAATGTCTCTGCAAAATTTAACTATTTAAACTTATTTAACTTATTTAATTTTTAATGCCTAACTTTTAATTATCTATCATTTTAAATATGGTTATGTGCATGGGAAAACCCCTTTAAGTGTTTAGGCCCTCAGAAAGTCCTGTGGCTTCCATTATCACTTTCAAGGTAATGACATATAAATTAAGAATTTTTATGGTTGGGTTCTAGGAGTTAATAACAACAAAAGCAGAATTTGGCTGATAACAGCGAGTGGCAGAACAAGTTATTAACTCCAGTACAGTGCTGTAAGATAGGCCCAGACCCCCAAACACCTTCACCAGCGAGAGCCAAAAGGCCAGATGGACTTAGCTAAATTTGGGATCCAAGTTATCACCACTAGAAACTGTACTGGAAATAAGCGCTCCGCTTACTGAAAACAAAACCAGAGCCCACAATTCACTTACTAGGATATCTAGAAGAGGTGGACAATCAGGAAGGTAAAATCCTAGTAGTAGTCCATGACATCTGAGTCAGGAGAAAGCGATATTAAGATAAGGAGTGATGTGTTGGGTTGGAAAGCTAACATCTAGGTAAATCAGGCACACTTTTAGTTTTGTCAATGTCTGCCCCATTTCCTCAGATATCAGTGCAATTAGTTTTGTTTACCGATATCACTGCGCTGTCGGGTACTGTGAGGAATGACCCCCTTTACAGAACAATATAGACTATAGAAGTGTATCATCATAAGGCTTAGTCTGTTCTTAGAGGACATGAAAGGTTCTTTTTTAAGTGATAACTGTTGGCAGTGCTGCACTAAAATATATCATTGCTACAAGTAGGATTACACATATTAAGATTTTTAACAAACTTATCAAGGAGCAGCACTGATAGATCATTTGTCCCAAAACTCATTGCAGAGTCTCATTGTATTCCTATGTGATACAGCTTTCTTCCCTGGATCCTACTGGTGATGGGTTTCTCACTGTCAGTCAGGTAGGGGACAGCAGTGTGAAACTGTACATAGTAGAAATACACTGGAGATCCTGCACACAGCACACACAGTATAGACAGGTAGTTTGAATCAGAAAAGTTTTAAAACACTCCCAACTAATACTACTATACAGCTACTCACCTGGTGCTTTAGATAAGGCAAAAATGTCTTCAGCAGCACTCTGTATATGTAGGGTGATATAAAAAAGAATAAGAAGGGTGGAATTTGGAAGGGGAGATGTCTGATAGCTCACATGAGAGACTTGATAGGGAATGCTGAAGCCCTGTAGTTACAGGAAGTCAGCGATACAGGGAAGGGACTGACTGCCTGCATACAGAAGAGGTAACCAGACTGGAGATCACATGACACAGTTACCCATAAGGAGAAGGCTCAAACCGAGATCAGGAAAAATATATCACTTGCTAGGCCCTTGGTAGTGATTTAAAATTATTTGTGCAAAAAATCCTACAGTGCTTCTGTAATGGCACAATAAAGAATCGGAAAAACCCCATATAAAAGTTATGACTGTCGTATTACTTCTTCTCAAGAATATGGGAACGCAGATATAAATAAGAAATGTCTGTACAGGGTGGGCCATAAGTCTGGATACACCCAGATAAAATGGGAGTGGTTGCTGATATCGCCTTACCATTTGTAGCATATTAGTACATGAGAGGAGGAAATCAGTTGAGGCCGGGTGACGCCCATGGCGGCCATCTGCAAAGCCGTCACTTTGGATTCAACTTTAATTTTTTCAATGGGAAGGGGGTCATGTGACACATCAAACACATGGAGAATAGCACAAGAAAAACAATGGTTTGCTCATTTTTACCGTAGCTTAAATGGTAAGGAGATATCAGCAACCACTTCCATTTTATCTGCGTGTGTCCATACGTATGGCCCACCCTGTATTACCTTTCCTACAGTTTGACAGAAAATGAGACCTTCATATGGGCCTAATCCGCAGCAGAAAGCCACGGTGGAATGCTGATGCAGGGTACCCGGGGGGCTGAAAGTGAATAGGAAGCTGAGGTAGATGTCCGCCTCAAATTCTTCTTAATTTTCTACTGTGTGAACATACCCCAAGGAGCTCCAAGTTGTATTACCTGCCAACATTTATATGCACCACTTAGCATACCTAACGTTTTTTTTACTATGATGCCTAAGGGCGCGCGCGCACACAGCAGCGAAAATTCTCACCACACCACATCGACCATAATGAACGGATAGTGTTATGTTAGTTTATTACTGTAATGATCGGACTGTTCAAGAGTCTGCTGCATCATGACCGACTATCATGCACTAACTCCTATGCACAACATGCAGGACTCGGGCTTGTGTAAGGGCCCTAAAGAGGAGAACATTTTATTAAAAACTAGAAAAAACTCAAATAATACAAGTCTTGCATTTTTTGTTTATGGCACAGTTTTCTGTCGCACAAGTATTACCGTATGTCTATGCTACCTTATAGATGCCCTGGATAAAATTGTGAGAGAAAAATGGCATGTGATAAAAAAAAATGTAGATGAAGTTGTAATGAATTCTTGAATTTGGCAGTGAAGTAATCCATCTTTTTATGTTACTTACCTTGACAGTACAATAAAGTTATTCTTAGATAGTTATAAAGTAATTTATGAGCACTGACACTTTTCATGTACTCTGTATTGTATATAAGGTCACACCTACATGTCACAGCCTTTGTGCATTCCTGTAGTATTTGTTTTCATCAGTCAAGACAAGCCAGTTCTGATACTACACCAGGGTTAGGGCGAGGTCTTTGTAGATGTAGAATTGTTGTGCCATTTTTATGACCCCCACATTTCAAGCCACAGCCAACAACCGCAGAGCTTTTCACAGAAAGTCAGCAGAATTTTTCTCTGCTTCAATTATACCTATATGGAGGCTGTCGGCTTTTCCGTAGGTATAATTGACATGCTGCAATATACAAAATGGGATTAGCCAGAATCTCATGTACTTTGCAGGTACTGTTTCCACCGCAGCCAAAATGCTACATCTTCACAACATGGGATCCCGGACTATGAAAACTAAATAATATTCTATTTATACAGAAGCCATGATGGATCTTTTATGTTCTATGCATTATTTTTATTAATTTGATAATATATAAAACATTAGCAACAACAAGATACTATGAATGCATCAAATAAAGAGGTGTTCAGGTTATTATTAGAGATGAGCGAGTACTGTTCGGATCAGCCGATCCGAACAGCACGCACGCATTGAAATGAATGGACGTAGCCGGCACGCGGGGGGTTAAGTGTCCGGCCGGCGTCAAAGCGGAAGTACCAGGTGCTTCCATTCATTTCAATACGTGCGTGCTGTTCGGATCGGCTGATCCGAACAGTACTCACTCATCTCTAGTTATTATCTATAGGATAAGGGATGATTGGAATAAGTGACAATAAGGGTAAGTTCACACAAGGTTTTTTCGATCGGAACCTGAGGCGGAGGCCACCTCAGGTTCCGATCCAAAAAACCGGGTAGCCGTGACTGAATGCCTGTGCACTAGAGATGAGCGAGTACTGTTCGGATCAGCCGATCCGAACAGCACGCTCGCATAGAAATGCATGAACGTAGCCGGCACGCGGGGGGTTAAGCGGCCGGCCGCCGTCAAAGCGGAAGTACCAGGTGCATCCATTCATTTTTACGGAGCGTGCTGTTCGGATCGGCTGATCCGAACAGTACTCGCTCATCTCTACTGTGCACTGCACTGGCATCCAGCCGTGCACTCTGCTACGGATTAGGCCCAATGAATGGGCCTAGTCCGGAGGAGGGAGTTTCTTCAGGCCGAATTGCAAGGCGACTCAGCCTGAAGAATGAACATCTCGCTTTTTTCTTTCGGGAACCGGAAGTAACGGCTCCCGGAAAAAAGACCTGAGTGGATACGGCCTCAAAACCCTGACCAAAAAACAATGTATGAACTTACCCTAAATGTCAAAGGTTGAGGAGAACCCCCCCCCCCCCAAAAAAAAAAAAAAGTGGGTAAAAGAGCCATAAGGAAAACATCAGTAATGACCCTATAAAAACAGATCAAATCCATTGCGAACATACATTGGTATCCTGCAGATTTAAGATCTAAACTGCCCACTGCTCACAAATCTGGATGGAAAATCCATAATCATCCTGTGTGAACATACCTTAACCGGTTAAGGACCAGGCCCAAAAGTATGTTAAAGACCAGGCCTTTTTTTTCAAAACTGACATGTGTCACTTTAAATGGCAATAACTTTGAGACGGTTTAACTTACACAAATGATTTTGAGATTGTTTTTTTCGTAACACATTATACTTCATGTTAGTGGTAAATATTAATCATTATTTGTGTATTTATTTATAAAAAAAACTAGGAAATTTGATGGAAATTTGGAAAAAATTGCAATTTTCAAAATGTGAAATTCTCTGCTTTTCAGGCAGATAGTCATACCACCCAAATACATGAATAAATATTATCTCCCATATCTCTGCTTTATATCGGCATCATCTTTTGTTGGTCTTTTAATTTATTTTGGACGTTACAAGGCTTACAAGTGTAACAGCGATTTTCTAGATTTGCAAGAAAATTCTCCAAACCAATTTTTTAGGGACCGCTTCAGTTCTGTAAGGAATTATAAAGGCCTATATAATAGAAGCCCCCATAAATCACCCCATTTTCAAAACTACACCCCTCAAATTATTCAAAACAGCATTTGGGATGTTTGTTAACCCTTTAAGTTTTTCATAAGAATAAACATAATATGGAAGTGAAATTTAGACATTTCATTTTTTTTCATTAATACATTCATTTAGACCTAAAATTAACACATTCACAAAGGGTTAAAGGAGAAAATGCATCTCACATTTTGTTATGCAATTTCTCCCGTACACAGAAATACCCCACATGTGGGCGTAAACTGATTTTTGGGTACACAGCAGTGCACGAAAGGGAAGGAGCGACACTGGGTGTGTGAACAGCAGATTTTGCTGGAATAATTTTCAGGCACCATGCCTCATTTGCAGAGCCCCTAGAGTACCAAAACAATGGAAACCCTCCAAAAGTGACCCCATTTTAGAATCTACACCCCTCACAGAATTCATCAAGGGGTATAGTCAGCATTTAGACCCCACAGTTGTTCCACAGATTTTACTAACATTGGGATGTGTAAATGAAAAATTACTAAAATGTCACTTTATCCCCAAAGTTTTAATTTTCACAAGGGGATAAAGGAGTAAAAGCCCCCCACAGTTTGTTAAACAATTTCTCCTGAACACGGCAATACCCCATGTGTGGCCATATTCTGCTGTATGGGTACATGGCGGGGCTCAGAATGGAAGGAGCGCTATTTGGCTTTTGGATGGCAGATTTTGCTGGAATAATTTTAGGTGCCATGTCGCATTTGCAGAGCCCCTAGAGTACCAATACAGTGGAAACCCCCTAAAAGTGACCCCATTTTGGAAACTACACCCCCCACAGAACATATGAAAGGGTATAGTGAGCATTTTGACCCTACAGCTGTTTCACAGATTTTATTAACATTGGGGCATGAAAATGAAAAATTACTTTTTTTCCAATAAACTGTCAATTTAGCCCCAAATTTTTCATTTTCACAAGAGGATAAAGGGGAAAAAGCTCCATAAAGTTCGTTAAACAATTTCTCCTGAACACGGAAATGCCCCATATGTGGCCATAATCTGCTGTATGGGAACATGGCGGGGCTCAGAATGGAAAGAGGGCTATTTGGCTTTTGAAGGACAGATTTTGCTGGAATATTTTTCAAGTCCCATGTCGCATTTGCAGAGCCCCTAAAGTATCAATATAGTGGAAACCCCCTAAAAGTGACCCCATTTTGGAAACTACACCACTCATAGAATTTATCTAGGGGTTTGGTGAGCATTTTGGCCTCACAGCTGTTTCACAGATTTTATTAACATTGGGATGTAAAAATGAAAAATTACTTTTTTTCACAATGTATCGTCCATTTACCGCCATATTTTTAATTTTGCAAGTAGTTAAAGAATTAAAAGCCCCCCACAGTTTGTTACAAATTTTCTCCTGAACACGGCAATACCCCATATGTGGCCATAATCTGCTGTATGGGTACATGGTGAGGCTCAGAATGGAAAGAGAGGTATTTGGATTTTGGAGGGCAGAAGTGGCTGGAATAGTTTTGAGGGGCCATGTCACATTTGCTGAGCCCCTAAAGTACCAATACAATGGAAACCCCTCAAAAGTGACCCCATTTTATAAACTACACCTGTCATGGAATGAATCAAGGGGTATTATCATTTTGTGCCTAAAATGCTTCCAAAAAATGAATGTCCAAAATGAAAATTGAAATTTTGAAAGAAATATGCCATTTCGGTGCCCAATACGTTGCACCCACTTTGTGTTGTCAGAGACCTGCACTCCTAAAACTATTAAGGGGCCATCCCGAGGGGCAAAAAAATATATATGTGGGTGTAAACTGCTGCTTGGGCACACAGCAGGGCTCAGAAGGGAAGGAGCACTGCGCTTTTTAGCTTTTGGGGTACAGATTTAGAGGGACTTTCTGGGGGCCATGTTCCTTTTGGAGAGACCTGGAGGTAACTGTAAACCCCATTTTGTAGGGGCAAGTTTAGGGTCTCTGCAAAAGTGTCATGGCATCCAAAAACCAAACCATCTGTGCTCCAAAAACCCAATAACCCTTCTGTGTCCGTCTGTGCCCTAATATCAGTTTATAACCACTTATGACATTACGTACGTTATCCCGGGTACACCAGGGTCATACATGTGCCCTAATATCAGTTTATACCCACATATGACATTACGTCCGTTATCCCGGGTACACCAGTGTCATACATGTGGCATAAACTGTAGTTTGGGCACACAGCAGGGCGCAGAAGGGAAGAAGCGCTATTTTGGTTTTTGGCACAGTTTGGTTTTTGGACGTCACTTTTGCAAAGCCCCTGAATTGTCAATAAAGTGGAATCTGCAGACATGTCACCCTATTTTGGACACTAGCCCACTGATGGGATTTATCAAATGGAGTAGTGAGAATTTTTAACCCTTGAGTGTTGCATTTATTTAGTTTCCAGAAATGAAATCGCAACTGATAATGAGAAATTAAAAATGAAAAATTTCCAGAGATTCGCCATTTCAGTACCCGATATGTTGTGCCCAACTTATGTCAGCAGAGACACTCCAAAAACTGGTAAGCGGGTGGTATCCCGGGCACAACAGCTTTCAGAGCGTTCATCTCTGATACAAGTCGGGCACAATATATTACGCACAGAAATGATGTATTCCTGGAAAAATGGTCATTTTCACCTCTCACAATCATCTTCGTATTCATTTATGGATAATAAGTTATAGCAAAACTTGGGGGCTAAAAATGCTGTCTGTACCCCTGGATAAATCCTTCAGGGGTGTAGTTTCCAAAATAAGGTCACATATCAGGGGATTCCACTTTACTGGCGTTTCAGCTCTGCAAAAGTGTCATGGCATCCAAAAACCAAACCGTCTGCGCTCCAAAAACCCAATAACCCTTCTTCCCTTCTGTGTCTGGCTGTGCCCTAATATCAGTTTATTCCCACATATGACATTACGTCCGTTATCCCGGGTACACCAGTGTCATACATGTGTCATAAACTGCAGTTTGGGCGCACAGCAGGGCGCAGAAGGGAAGGAGCGCGATGAGGCTTTTGGAGTACAGATTCAGATGTTTGGTATCTGGACGCCATGTCATGTTTGTAGAGCCTGTAAGGTACCAGAAAAGTGGATTCCCCAAAGGAGTGACCCCATTTTGAAAACTGCACCCCTCAAAGAATTTATCAGGGGGTGTAGTGAGTATTAGTATCCGGACGTGACTGCACGGCGGATGGCGAAGAGGGAATATATAAGCAGTGCGGAGAACATTGCAGACACCAAATTCCCTACTATGTCCCCGTAGCTCCTATGATTGGGGGAGTCACTTTGGGGGTCACTTCTGGTGTCTGTTCCCTCATAAGCTGTAAATCTGGGGTGTCCACTGATATTCGCTCACACAGCTTATATATTCCCTTCCTGACGCAGCCAGTTGTATTCTAATAATTTGGCGATTTTGGGGTTTTTTGTCTTCACATTGGTAGATGCTATATTTTCTTTATTCTTTTGGTGACGTGGCCATATAAGGGCTTGTTGTTTGCGGGATGTGATGTATTTTGTAATGACACCATTTTTGGGTGCCTACAACATACTGAATACATTTTATTAACTCTTTCTTGCTGGATTTAAAAAAAAAAAAAAAAATCAATCCTGGCATTGAGTTGTACCCTTTAAATTTTGCGCCATGCAGCGTACAGTATAAGTAACATGTAGCCTTTATTCTGCGGGTCAGTACGGTTACGGCGATACCTCATTTATAGTATTTTTTTATGCGATACTAATTCTGCAGAACAAAAACACATTTGGGACATAAATCAGTGATTTTTGCATCGCCATCTTCTGAGAGGCGTAACATTTTTATTTTTCGGTTGACAGTGTTGGTTGAGGGCTTATTTTTTGCGGGACAACCTGCGCTTTTTATTGGTACTGTTGTGGGGTGCATATGATTTTTTGATCACTTTTTATAGCATATTTTGTAAGGTGATATGGTGAAAAATCATTACTTCCGGCGGGTTTTTTCAGGTTTTTTTTTCAGATGTACACCGTATACATTAAATATTATTTCAGTTTTATTGTACAGGTTGTTATGGATGCGGCGATACCAAATATGCATTGTTTTTATTAATTTTTAGTACCTTTTTTTATATATATATATATATTTTTCGGACTATAAGACGCACCGGACCATAAAACGCACTAAGGTTTTAGAGGAGGAAAATAGGGGAAAAAAAATTTTTAAGGAAAAAAAATTGGTGAAATATTTAATAACCTAATAATATAATATTTCACCAATGTAAATAGAACCGGGGGCTTTCGGACACAGGGATACCAAATGTGTATGTGTTTCACAGTAATGTTTTTGTTTTATATGTATTGAAGGGCTATGGGGGTGATTTGAACATATATCTCTATATCTATCTATCTATCTATCTATCTATCTGTCTGTCTGTCTGTCTGTCTGTCTGTCTGTCTGTCTATCTATCTATCTATCTATCTATCTATCTATCTATCTATTCTATTCTATTCTATTCTATTCTATTCTATTCTATTCTATTCTATCTAATCTCATCCATGGATGGAAAGAGACACCCTGCAGTGAAGCTATGTAAGAAGAGAAAAAGGGGCGGGCCAGACGGGTGAAGGAGGTGTGGTTTTCTAAGCAAACTTGAAAACACACCTCTTTCACCTGTCTGGCTCGTCCCTCCTTCACTGCCTCTCAGATCTTGCTCCGGCAATGAAGCCACACAGGCAGGGAAGTAGGGGCGGGCCAGACGGGTGAAGGAGGCGTGGTTTCAAGCTTGCCGAGAAAACCACGCCTCCTCCTCCCATTTGGCCCGCCCCTCCTTCCCTGTCTGTGTGGTTTCATTGCCGGAGCCAGATCTGAGAGGCAGTGAAGGAGGGACGAGCCAGACGGGTGAAAGAGGCGTGGTTTTCTCGGCAAGCTTGAAACCACGCTTCCTTCACCTGTCTGGCCCGCCCCTACTTCCCTGCCTCTCATATCTCGCTCCTGCAAACACGTGACACAGACAGGGAAGGAGGGGCAGAGCAGGCAGGCACCGTGCTGCTCTTCTTTTCATTCGCACAGACGGGGCACAGACGGGACACAGACGTTGCACACGCTGCATTCGGACTATAAGACGCACACACATTTTCCTCCCATATTGGGAGGAAAAAAAATGCGTCTTATAGTCCGAAAAATACATTTAATTCATTTTGTATAGAGAAAAAGGGATTTTTGGGCTTTATAAGTTTATTACTTTTTTCATACACTTTATTTTTTTTTAACTTTTTTTTTTTAACTTTTTCATGTGTCCATTTAGGACACTTCAATCAGTTGATGCTTTGATGAAAGCATCAACTGATTCTGTATAGTAGCTTGCAAGACACAAGCAGGACATGAACCTGCTCGTGTCCTGTAAGCTGCAGAGGAAGTGAGACACATCGCTCACTTCCTCCACCGCCTGGTAGGATCACCAGGTATGTGGGGCTCCGGTAGTCTGGGGTCACTGGCCAGACCCCAGACTACCTTCTACTGACATCGGCACCCCCCGATCTCGCCGCGGCGGGTGCCGATCAGCTTCAATCTGCGGCGGATCCCTTTCGATCGCGCCGTGATGTTTCACGGCAGGATCGAAAGGGTTAAAACGTTCAGTCGGAACTGAGTCCGACTGAACGTTGTTGAGGGGGTGGTTAGGTGTCAGTAACACCTAACCCCTGCCCTCCCCCCGCCCCACCCCCTGCCTAGTGAGTCTCTGAAGACCGGCCGTAAATTTACTATCGGCTGGTCTTAGAGACCAGGACTACTGGCCGTAAATTTACGGCCAGCGGTCCTTAACCGGTTAAGTGATCCAATTGTACCTGTTGAATGCTGTTTCCTAAGTGGAGATAGCGCTTTGGGCTTTTCTTCCTAAGAGGGCATTCACACTGAATAACGTGGTGCTGATTCTTGCGTAAGAATCAGCGCTGCAAAATAGAATCCCATTGACTTCAATGTGTTAGGCGTGTTAAACAGAACCCATTGAAGTCAATGGGATTCTGTTTTGCAGCGCTGATTCTTGCGCGAGTTATCGTGCCAGAATCAGCGCCGCGTTACTCCGTGTGAATGCCCTCTAAGCTTTTTATTCAGTTCAAGGTTGTAGCTGAAAATCGGGTATTCTATGCATAGACGAGGCTCAGCTTATCCTGAATACAAAACCTAGGACACAGAGCTCGCAGCTCATCTTTTGCACAGCTTTCTAATAATGCTTTGTGTTTCAGTTCCTTCCTTGTGTTTCAGTTCTCAAAGCTTTGGATCTGCTGCTTCCTTTCACATAGAAGTATATGGAGCCCACAGCTACCACTAGCAGCAGCTTACATATATAATGAACGTTGCTTTGCCACATTTGATGCTTTCATGGGTAGTGTAAAAAAGCAAAACAAAGTACTCCGCACCTTCCAAAACTTTTTGTTTTTGTTCACTGAGCTGTATGGGGGCTTGTACAAATTAGACTTCATAATGGTACCATGAAATTCTCAAAAGGGTGGAATTAGAGAAAAATGGTGTTGGTGCGACTTTCTTATGGGCTTCATTTTTATAACATTCAATGTGCATCCAAAATGGCATGTCACCTGTATTCTGTGAGTCAGTATGATTACAGCAATACCAAACATATGTTTTTTTAAAACATATAAATAAATCATAAATGTTGCGCACATTTTTTTTTTACATTTTTTTGTATTACTGTGTGTGGGGTATACATAAGGCATCTTTTTTGTGGGGCCAGATGTACTTTTTATTTATATCATTTTGGGAGATGTCTATTGTTTTGATCACAATTTTTAAGGGAGGCAAAACAGCAAAAAAAAAAAAAAATTAAAAAAAAAACAACATTCACCATATGAGAAAAATATTTTTGTTAGTTTGTAGACTTGGCATTTTTGGACACAGAGATGCTTAATGTGAATGTATTTTACTTTATTTTTTTTTCACTTATGTGTATTCTGGAGGAAGGTAGATAATTTAAATTTTTTATGACCTTTTATTTTTAGACCCACTAAGGACCCTGCATCTCACCAGAATAATATTGTTCTATTGATTTGACAAGTGAAATATGATTGCAGTCTCCTACAATGATTGCTAAACTAGTGACTCAGATTCTTACAGCATATGTCTGTCAACCATTAAATGATTCATTTTTTGTGTTAACAATGCACAACCAGTTTTGCTGTATTTTATTACATGTGGGAACATGTACCTGAAATGTATTTGTCTTTGTACACTGCTGTGTCTTTATACATAAGCCATGGGTATATCTCTATTGGGTGCAGAGGGGGCAGTTATACCAGGGCTCTGGTGTCTGTGGGGTTTCTAAATAGGGGCATAGCTACAGGGGTGCAGAGGTAGCAATCACTACCAGGCCCTGGAGTTTGAAGGGGCCCCTCTCTCCACAGACTATATTGGAGTCCGTGTGCTTGCCGCCAGATCTCCGCAGGCATTGTGCAGACAGGAAAGTAGTTCACCATCTACTTTCCTGTCAGCATGATTCGTGCAGGCAGAGCACGGCAAGCACACGGATCCCATTATAGTCTATGGGGTCCGTGTGCTTTTACAGCACAGCGCTTGCAATTGTGTTTGCATTCCGGTCGAGAATATTCAATGGTGCCAATAGAAAGTACAACTTGTCTCGCAGAAAACAAGCTCTCATACAGCAATTTGAATGAAAAATTGAAAATTGGAAGTGATGAGTGGTTAAATATAAGCCTTTAGTATTTGAACATTATAAACGAAATATAGATTTATGAAATATTTTATTAATCAGGACTCAACTTGAAAAAGGGAGTCAACCGACAACATCTGCAAATCCCTATCTTTCTTCTTATGATCTACAGGCCTCTATGAGAAGAGGTGTAGTGCAGAAAAATAACCTTTGTTGAATAGCTTGTAAACACTGACTCATGTGACTAAGCCCTTGTTTTTAATCATGAAATCCTAAAGAGTTTCTAGAAAACATGTGCACCAATCAGAACATTAAAGCTGAGGCCTCACATTGTGGAAATGCAGCTTATTTTGTTGCAGATTTTGTTGCGGTTTTTTGAGCCAAATCAGAGAGTGGCTACAAATGGAATTGGAAATATATAGAAAGCTTTTATACTTCAGTTTGCAAGTTTTTTGTTTTTTTATATTTCAGATCCCCTTTAATGAATGATTGCCTTGTGAATAACTCTCTCCATTGAATCATATAGAAATTATGACCTTGTGATAGGTTAAGTCCTAGAGGTGAGATCTCATCTGTCAGGCATTAATATATTATATATAGCCATAAATGTCAAAGATGGGATAAGACTTTTGCAACATTATCCACCTTTATCGTCAAATCTACAATAAGCTACTGTATATACTCGAGTATAAGTCGACTTTTTCAGCACATTTTTCATCATTCTGATAAAGCTCTCCTCGGCTTATACACGAGTCAGGGTCCACGGAGCACAGAAAACTGGAAGGACCTGGAAGGGGGAGGTTCTTTAGTGCTACTGCTCTGTGATTGGCTTGTCATGAGGTCACGTCACTGTGATGTCATTACAGGTCCTGTAGCCACTGGTATGTAACATCTGCAGATAAGGTTGAGTCTAAATCCTAGTAGCTCCGCCCAAACCAGAGTCCGATCACATGGTCATGAGGTCATCAGAGGTCCTTTAGCCCACTAGGATTTAGCATCTACCCTGCAAACGAGTGGCCAGGATTCATTGTGTCTTATGGAAGATGTCTGTTGTATGGAGGAGAGGAAGCTACAGTAACGTGACACACAGGGACCTTCCTTTAGTTACTTTGCCTATTAATGTCAGACATTTGGGGTTATTAATTTAGTTTCAGTAACTCCATGTGCCTCACATTAATAACAGTTAACCCCATCATGTCCCTCATATTAACCCCTGTGTGCCCCATATAAGGGTTACTAATATGTGAGACACATGAGGGTACTAATGAAGGACTTTATTTATGAAGATACCTAATTATTACCTACATATGTCCCACATATCAGTAACTGAGGCACACAGGGGGTTAATGTGAGGGACATGATGGGGTTAACTGCTATTACTATGATCCCCATGGAGTTACTGAGCTGTAATGCACATGACCAAACTTTTTGTCTGCAATGGTGGATTCCCCCCCCCCCCTCGGCTTATACTCTATTCAATAAGTTTTCCCTGTTTTTTGTGGTAAAATTAGGGGTCTCGGCTTATATTCGGGTCGGCTTATACTCGAGTATATACGGTATATTACAATCATCACATTTAGGCAGAGGTGTAAATAGAAGCTCCTGGTCCACTACCTACCATTATTAGAATAATGGTATGTTTTATGTGGTAGAGAGACCACAGAGTTCCAGGCCCGGTGGTGGCTGATATCTCTGCATCCCCGATAGCTCGTATCCTACATTCATGTATAGTAGTTCTCTTAATAGAAAATGACATTTACATTTTTGCATACATTTTTACAGTTTTGCATACTTATGAAACCCCCATACTTTAGTGTCACTCATTTACCTTCTTTGTATGGTTTGTACATTACTGTGCTGCTAAATATTTTATGTCGTATTAACCAGTGTACCTATTAATTATAAGTCTGTTATATAATTACATATTGTGGTGGATTGATGTAATAAATAAATGTTGGTTAAAGAATTGTGAGTACCAGTCTGTGGACAGCTTCCTCTTTCCTGATCTCAGGCTTAGGTTATGACTCATGACGTAGCATATTGACTTCCATTTATTAGTACAATGAATATATAACTTGAAAGGGTTGTACTATGAACAATCCTTATACGTATCCATAGGTTCCCTTCCTGCCCTGTTGTAATCTTGCAGATCAATGTCATGGAGGGAGAGACCTGTGCAGCTCTGTGCACCCCACTGCAAATCTAATAATCAGGGTGCCATTTATTTGAGTAGGGATGTTTAACCCCTTGGATATATATAATAAGTTTTAAAAAGAAAAAAATAATAATCTCAGAATATAACTTCAGACGTAGTATGTGCAATACTTAATATCCATAGTTGCCACCAACTTTCTTCAAAGCTAACCTTTTTACAACACTAATTCTGCATGGTTATTGCTAAGCCAAAACTAATCACAAAATGTAAAAGGACCTGTTAGTGTTTCATATGAAAAACCTATCTGGATTTAATGAAAACATGTTTGCAATGTCATAGCTGATAGAATAACAGAGAATATGTTTCTTTGTAACATCTTATCTAATCGTGGCTTTAACCATTCATGTGACCGGTGTAGCGCCATCAGTATAGTGTAAGCCTTGCAATTATTTTAGTTGCTAAGGAAGCAACCATGTTACACTATTACATAGGAATCAAAATTGGGCAGCACTCCTTGTCCTTTTCAACAGTATTAGCTTACTGGATCCCCACAGAACAGGAAAAGGCAAGACCACAATATCAATAAAAAATGTTTTAGATCCAATACCAAATATAAAAGAGTAATGCTATGAAAAGTACAGGGTGGCCATAATATAACCTCAGGTGCTTGGAGTTGTGTGCAGGCTGACCCAATGGACGGAATTGCCTGAAAATTTGTATTTGTGCTAATCAAGGCATGGGGAAACGGACGTCATGAAAAAAAAAAAAAACCTAAAAATCATCACCAACTGCTTCCTCGTGACAATGACACCCACATGACATTTGCATTAATGTTTCTGGCCAGAGTGGAACTGGATACCAATTGGCCATGGAATATCCTGTGGAGCAACGAAGCGCATTTTTACCTGAATGGAACGGTCAACACACAGAACTGTTGCATATGGGCCACCGAAAACCCACGGGGGGTTCCGCTGCATTCGCCCAAGATGACCATTTAGTGTGGGTTCACCTCATCGTTCATGATCGGACCGTTCTTTTTCGAAGATTTGGGCCCAACTGGGGTTGCCACCTGTTCCGTCACAGCAGCGAGGTACCGGACAATGCTGGAAACAGTGGTCGTTCCCCAACTCCAACAGCGGCAGTGTCTGCAGACGATCACCTTCATGCAGGATGGAGCCCCTCCTCACATTGCAAATCCTGTGAAGAACACTCTTCGTGCACATTTTCCCGATGACAGGATTTTGAGCCGCTCATTCCCTACAGCGTGGCCACCGCGCTCTCCAGATCTGACTCCTTGTGATTTCTGGTTGTGGGAACACTTGAAGGAGCGTGTTTATCGGGGGAATGTCGAAACCCTGCCTGACCTCAAAGACCACATCACGTTGGAAGTGCGCAGCATCTCACCAGAGACGTTACATGCAAGCGTCGAGCACGTTCTGCATACGATGACCATGCTCACCATGCATGATGGTGGCCACATTGAACAGTCATGCTAGTCGGTGGTCCAAATGGGACATCCCCAAGTATCGACAGACTGGTTTTATACATATAAAAACAAATAATCAATTCCCAGTTCCCAGAGTCTTTATCTTTATGTATATAGTAATAAGCCTCTTCCCCCCCCCTCCTGAAATCCTATCCCTGTGTCCAGTTGTGGATAAATATGCAGCCTGCAGAAAGTGTTTTTAGATATATCTGAAGAAGAAGCCGGGAGCTTTGTAACGTCATATTCTGTCATCCTTATGAGTTAGCCATTAAAAAAGGTATCACCTACTGAAGACTTGCGAGTTTTTTGTTTTTTTATATTTCATAACCACTGGCTAACACGGTACAAAAACAAACATTTTCCTTATACCAAAAAGATCAGGTAATGAAAACAGATTAGAAAATAGTGATATATTTCAGATGTCATTTTATTTTATTTTAAATGTAGATTGTGAGACTCAAATAGGGATCATAATGTACATTTTTTCCTATCAGTAGGTCTTTGGAGTATGGGAGGAAATCCACGCAAACACAAGGAGAACATCCAAACTCCTTGCAGATGTTTTGTCCTTGGCAGGATTCGAATCCAGGACTCCAGCGCTGCAAGGCTACAGTGCTAACCACTGAGCCACTGTGTTGCCCCAGATGTGAATTTAATAAATAAGAAATTGGCCATACATTCCCATCTACTATACATTGCAACCGGTTAACTGCTGACATTTTAGAATTATTTCTAAATGAAGTCTTCTTCATAAAGGTCACTGCACTGTCATAATTTCCTCTTGTCTCTTTGACATTTTATAGCAAATGCTAAGAAAGGATGACACTAGCACTGGCTCTCTGTTGTTCTGGTCCATCGGGGAGCCGGAACAACTGGGAAGCGGACTACTAAAATAGCAGTTATACCAAGACCATGGTGGACTCCCTTGACTATAATGGGGACCATCGGTGTTCATAATTTTTTAACTGAAACTGGCAGAGGAAAAACATTGTTAGGTCAGTATAATGTCTTTGCATATTTGCATATTTAATATGTATGTAATAAATTGATAAAATGGTCAGAGGGTCAGAGGGCATTATGTAGAGCCTACTTGAGGCTACACTACATTGTGTGGTGAGTCACTTGAGGGTACATTAAACCTTGAGGGGGGGCACTTGAGGGGGGCACTTATGAAACCTTTGAACAGGGTCCACTAATCTGTTGGCCATGGCTCCAAGTCCTATGCTTCTCCTCATCGCCCAGGTGCAATGAGGAGAATTTTGGGCTGACCAGCAGTTGTGAGGAGGAACAAGGTAAAGATATTTTAGCAGTAAACCATTTAGCACCTCTCCTGTGGGAAAGTCATGGATGTGGAATGTTGGAACTATAATCCTGATAGTACAGTGACCATAGCTTGCACTTCTCCACATGTAGCATATCCCGCTGCACATATGTACTCACTGTACCTTCTCGGTCTAGTCTGTACATGCTTATGCAAGCCTACTTTACTATCAAATGGAACACGTTTTCTTTATGTAATTAGGATGTCTAACATACACATCATGAGCTTGTGTAATAACACATGATGTTACTGTAAAAGCATCTGATTAGTAAGAATGAAAGCTAGACTTGCATGCTGGAAATACAAGTAGCATCACGTCTCTCCACCCTGTACCCCCCTACACTCTCCTAAGCAACAAGCCCCGCCTTCTTCCTAGGTCTTCAACAATAACCTGGAAGGTGTGTGTGTGTGGGGGGGGGCAGCGAGGCGAAAAAGAATGAGAACACCGGTCACCGGACCAGCCATCTCTGCAGGTAAGTGGACACCAGGGGGGACTAAGGAACCAGAGGATTTTAAAAAAAAATCCTCTGGCTACTTAGTGATTAAAAAAAAATCACTACACAGCGTGGATTCTAACAATAAAAGCGTTCAATTGTTAGATATAGTATAGTAAAAAAATCCCATTGACTTGCATTGGGATCGAGATCGGGTTCGAATGAAAAATGATAGGAAGTTGGATTTCAAAATCGATCCTGAAAAGTCAAGATCGGCTCAACCCTAATATTAAATGAACAACCAGCCCTACGAAAATTGTCAGGCTCAGCCAACATACATCTATGTGTATGGGTATATAAGTCTAGTTATTGTGAGAGAGTGAAAGGTGTGGTGTGGGAGGACCAGGGGTGAACCATGGGATTCTGCCGCCTGAGGCGGACGTCAGAAAGCCCCCCCCCCCGGAGGAGGGGGCGGAGCCGAGCGGGAGGGGGCAGGGCCGCACAGAGGGGACGGGGCTGAGTGGAGTGAGCGTCTTTAGCAGGCAGAGAGCAGGCAGGGAGAGGACCTGCTCTCTGCCTGAGCGTGAGGGGTGGCCACTGGAGCAGCACTGCTCTAGCGGCCTCCCCAATCCACCGCTCAGTGACGGTGACCCTAAGCCAGTCCAAGACAGCTTGTCCTGGACTGGCTTAGGTCAGCAAAAATGCCGCCCTCCCCGGGGCCCTGGCATAGCGACGCCTGAAGTGGTCGCTTCAGGTCGCCTCATGGGAGGTGTGGTGCTGGGGAGGACAGGTATGTTCCTGCCAGGCAGCTAAAGGGTGTATGTAAAGACCCACACCAGGGAGGTCAGATGACTAATTTAGGCCTGATATTAGGTTCTGTGTAAGTGCTAGGAGGTGTGGCACCACACTGACAAAAGCTGAGAGTTTCTGTGTGAACTGAACCTACAAACCAGGTACTGTGCCACCGTTTGATGTATCCAGAACAAGAGTCTGGCAGCCAGGCTCCTGTATAGTCAGGGAACAGTTTCTGTTATAGTTAGTTCTCAGCCAAGAAGGCTTTTGTTTTGTTTGTTTGTGCCTTTGCAAAGGCAGTTTATGCACTACAAGTGAAATAAACGCTGAACTTGTGTGCAACCCAGTCTCTGTGTCTGTTTCCTGCACTGCTACCTAGCATCTACCTGAGCGGTTCCCCACACCAGGGCCGCCATCAGGAATTTTGGGGCCCCATACAGCCTAAGTGTCTGGGCCCCCCCCCCCCCCCCGCCGCCATTTTAAAACTACTTTAATTTGCGACATACCAATTCTGTATTACATTTCCCTTTATTTAGCAGCATTACAAGGCTTAATCAGATTCTATTTGCAGGTACAATCTGCTACGTGTGACAGCGCCTATAGAGAGCCAACACCATCTATAAGAGCCCTCCTAATAAATCCTCAGGGCTTTTTCACATTGCGTTTTTGGCCTCCCTTGCCGGGATACGTTGGTAACCAGTCAGAATCAGCTGTCAACTTATCCCTGCACGAAGAACTGGCCATTAAAAAAAAGGGGGGCCTGCAGTTCTCCGTGCAGGGATAAGTGGGGAGCTGATTGTGACTGGTTACCAACGTATCCCGGCAAGGGAGGCCAAAAACGCAATGTGAACACTCCTTTATAGTGAAAGTCCCACCCCCAAACAGGCTGCTATGCTAGTAACATAGCGGCCTACATCATTATTAATACAAAGCACACATACCTTTGGAGCTATTGTGTGCTTTGTAGTTCTCCAGCTAAAAACTTATATATTATATATTATTGCCCCAGACGTTCCCTCTCCACAGTGCTGCACACCTGATGTCCCAACAATCCCCCCGTCCACCTTCTAACATCTTTCCACTGCCCCCTGTACCCATACCTCCCAACTTTTGAAGAACCAAAAGAGGGACAAAATGTGCGGCGCGCTTTGCGCGCCACGGCAAATTTAGCCCCACCCACTGTTATGTTGACTCCACCCATTCTCATTAATTTTTCATGTGCCCGCACACAGTATAATCCTCCTACAGTCACCCGTACATTATATGTCCCCCCTCTATCTCTCCCCCAGCTTCATATACACCCTTCATCTGCCCCCAGTTTCATGTCTCTCACCCAATCTCTGCCCCCAGATTCATGTCCGCCCATCCATTTCTGCCACCAGTTTCATGTCCCCCCCCTCCATCTCTGCCCCCAGTTTCATGTCCCCTCCATCTCTGTCCTGTTTCATGTCCCCCATCTCTACCCCCAGATTCATGCCCTCCATCTCTGCCCCCAGATTCATGTCCCCTCCATCTCTGCTCCCATATTCATGTCCCTCCATCTCTGCCCCCATTGTCATGCCGTCCTCTCCATCTCTGCCCCCATAGTCATGTCCCTCCATCTCTGCCCGCATTCTCATGCCGTCCTCTCCATCTCTGCCCCCATATTCATGTTCCCTCCATCTCTGCCCCCATTGTCATGCCGTCCTCTCCATCTCTGCCCCCATATTCATGTTCCCTCCATCTCTGCCCCCATATTCATGTCCCTCCATCTCTGCCCCCATTGTCATGCCGTCCTCTCCATCTCTGCCCCCATATTCATGTTCCCTCCATCTCTGCCCCCATATTCATGTCCCTCCATCTCTGCCCCCATTGTCATGCCGTCCTCTCCATCTCTGCCCCCATATTCATGTCCCCTCCATCTCTGCCCCCATATTCATGTCCCTCCATCTCTGCCCCCATTGTCATGCCGTCCTCTCCATCTCTGCCCCCATATTCATGTCCCCTCCATCTCTGCCCCCAGTGTCATGCCGTCCTCTCTCTGCCCCCAGTTTCACGTTCCACATTACACTGACTGACTTACCTTCTCCTTCGTTCCCTCGCAGCTCTCTGCGCGCCTCTCTCTCACTGGCGCACAGTTATAGATGCGATGTGACGTCATCACATCGCGTCTACAAGCCAGTAGCGGAGGCGGCGAAGCGAGGAGCTGACACAGGTGATCACATCGCGTCTACAAGCCAGTAGCAGCGGCGGCAGCGAAGCGAGGAGCTGACACAGGTCAGCTCCTCGTTTCAGCTGCATATGTGTCAGGGAGAGAGGCACGCAGCGGTGAAGCGAGGAGCTGACCTGTGTCAGCTCCTTGCTGCAGCCGCGTATGTCTTAAACTCAGATCTGCGTCCTCTGGATGCAGATCTGAGTTGAAATAGGACATACACAATGACTGCTACGGGCGCCAGGGGGCCGGCACACGGTGGCGGGCCAAAACCGGGCCCCCCCCATTTTTCAATTTGGCCGGGCCCCTGACGCCAGTACCAGTAGTACTGCCCTATCGGCGGCCCTGCCCCACACTATACACATTAAATAGCTTTCGAACGCACAGTCATTCTGCTGACAGTATCACTCCTGCCCTTTCCCCATAAATACCTGAACACCTGGGCAACTATGCCAGCAGATCCAGACACCGTTAATCTAATGTGTATAGCCAGCTTACATGGAATAAATTGGTGAAGTTTTTGTACAGTCCTGATCAAGAAATGAACAGGGTGAAGGTTAAATAAAAGTCTGGTCAGACAATTAGGTTTCATTTGAGTATAACATAACAGTCTGAGGGTGCATGCAGACTACGTAACGCCGGGCGTGTATGAGAGCCGTACACGCCGGCATTACGGCAGACTGCCGAACACTTCCCATTCACTTCAATGGGAGCGCTCGTAACAGCGGCGTTTACGAGCGCTCCCATTGAAGTGAATGGGAAGTGTTCGGCAGTCTGCCGTAATGCCGGCGTGTAAGGCTCTCATACACGCCCGGCGTTACGTAGTCTGCATGCACCCTTAGCCTGAAAGATTGCACATAGACCCTCCGAAATAAATGGGACCTTGTGAAAAAATTGAGAGCATGTCATGTTGTTTTCTGGTCTCTTTTCCAAGATCAAAAAAGCACATCAATGTGCAGCCTAGATTTCATTAGACTGTACACTGAACATATTCAGACGTGCATCTTTTTTTTTTTTTTTTTAATTTTTGTCTTCCGTGGATCCCATAGGCACGATGGCAGTTTTGTAAATAATGTATGCTGATTTATTGTACAATACTGTACATGTAACCATTCATCTATGAGTCTCACCTTTGCTTTTAGGCTATTACTTATTGACTAATACATGTGATCATCAGACATAATCCTGTTCTGCTGGTTCTGATTCATCACTATCCCTTTTGACCTAGAACATGATCTCCACTTTGATCCTACTTACACATTAGATAGTTGCATAAGTTGTCATTCACTTTATTGGAATTGTGCTTTTTAAAAGCCTAAAAGACAAGTAAAAACAAAACTATAGATTGCTTACCAATATTTTAGACAAAAGTGGTTGTTTTATAGAGTCAAAATATACTCATCCTATAGTGAGGAGTGTCATTGGAAACACCAACTGCAAAAAGCAAACATGAAAGAGATAAGGAAAACATGTGAGTAGTGGGATATAGTATAGGCTGGGGTGCCTAGGGCCCACCAGTGAAATTCATTTTGGGGCCAGAATACAAGTGGATATAGATGACAACGGCCAGGAGAATAGTAGTCAACCTGCCTCTGTGCTTAGATGTCATCTCAGTCACCCAGTGCATCTATTTATAATAAAACAGGTAGTTTGTTAAAGGGGTTTTCCAGGACTAAGAAAATAAGACTAAGGCCTTGGCCCTATAGGACGTAAATGCTGCAATTTGCCTGCAGCGGAAACGCTGCAGGAAAAATCGTGGCATTTTACAGTCAGGGCAAAGTGGATGGGTCTAGCGAATCCCATGCCCACTTTGCTGTAAAAACCGCAATACGGACACACCATGGTTTCCAAAACCGGCGCAGTTTTGGAAATTGCAGCATGTCACTTATACCTATGGAAACACTGCCGGTTTCCCCATTGTTATAATTGTAACAGAAAGTCCGCAGAAGAAAGCTCTGTGAACTTTCTGTCTAAAGCGCTGCAGGAAGAACCGCGATGCATTGCCACAGCAGTTTTTCCTTCAGTGCTTTTTTCCTCATTGGGCCTTAGCCTAAAGCAGGAAATGCTTGTTATATGAATAAATAAACATAACTGAGTACCTTATGTGTGTTTGGAGAATTTTTAAGATTCTTCATATTTTCAGGCTGGTGCCATACTTCCTGGTTTCTACTTTCTGGACGTGGGAGTATCAGTGGTTTTCCAGGCAGCACCTTTTAGCAGTTTTTCATTCACGCCCAGTAAACCTGGTTATTTATGTATGTGTGATGCCGATAGGCTGTAAGGCTCGCCCTTCTGGTAGTGGGGAGATGAACTGCACCGATATCTTCAGGCCCGGGGCACATATTGGGAAAGCCGACAGTGTGCTGTATGGTTTTCTAGTAGTATATAAAACCGCATGTTGATGAGGAAATCAAAGGATAGCCTCTGTACAGGGGGTAAAGACTTCTGGCTCCATCATAGGTATAGGTTCTGGTTCTCGACGTTGCCTAGGACAGCTAATTGGCTTGAGGTTTTGGTGTTGGACCCCAACCAATTTGATACTAATGACTTATCCTGAGGATAGGTCTTTGGTATCAAAAACTGGCCCCAGCCTGGAAAACCCATAATACCTAGATAAAAGGTGAAACAGAGTATACTCATAGCAAATAATTGGAGACTGGAAAGTCCATTATAGCAATTAAAAAAGAAAATTAGAAAGCTGATAGAAACTGTAGCTGATAAAGGAGATTATAGCATACATAGATAGTGATGTGTGCCGGCAAAGGTCTTTTCCTGTTCTGCACTGCATTGTTTCATATGATAAGAACTTATGAAAGATTCTTTGTTGTTTGAACATTATAGGGAAAAATAAGGCTTCATTTCATAGACTTGATTTCATATCACAATGTTCCTAATGGATAACAATTCTGTACACAGTACATTAGATTTATCAGTAGTGTCTGTAGGTGCCTGTATTTACAAGTCAGCAAAAAATTCACAAAGTCATCAGAACTGCACACATGGCATATAGTTGGTACAATCCACTAACTTGCATGTCAGTTATTTATTGTCTTTATTTTATTGTAGAAATTTCATAAATTTAGTATACTTTCTTCTTCTCTCTAGCCATTACTTCTTTAGGGTTGGTTCACACTAGCGCTTGTATTCCGTCCGCAAGGAGTCCGCATGGAGACCCCCCTGGACGGAATGCAATCGCAATTGCAAGCGATGTGCTTCCAAAGCAAATGGAGCCCATAGACTATAATGGGCTTCGTGTGCTTACCGCGCACTGCCCGCAAGAATGAATTGTGCGGGCAGTGCGCGGCAAGCACATGGAGCCCATTATAGTCTATGGGCTCCGTGTGTTTAACTGCACAGCGCTTGCATTAGTGTTGGTATTCCGTTCGGGGGGGGTCTCCATGCGGACTCCTTCCAGACGGAATACAAGCGCTAGTGTGAACCAACCCTTACATTGGTGAACAATACAAGTGTCGAGGAATAAATAGTGTAGGAAAACTATAAATAAATGTGACACAATAAAAACATAATTTATCCTGCTTCTGTTAAGTGTTTTTAAAGGGTTTCCCCCCCCTTTTTGTAGGCAAATGTTACTGTAAAATCTCTAGTAAGATACAAAAATTCATTACATACAAAGTGTTTTTTGTTGTTTGAGTCCGTTTTTTGCTATGGTATAGCTTGTTTCAGGTGTTTTCACATAGACTTCTCTATAGGACTTGAAAAACGCATGTGTGAAAATGTATAAAATGGGAAATACACATGTAAAGATGCGATTAAAAAACTATGTATATTTTTAAAAATGCTGTAAACACTAACCATTACACCTCTGCCTTTTCACATCATAAAGGATATGACATTAAAATGCATCCCTGGTTTCTCCTGGGATATTTGTGTTAGGGTCCATTCACACGGATGAAAATGGGGAGGAATTTGGTGTGCTAGCAGAAAAAGGAACCCACTGAAGTCAATGGGAGGCTTTTTTTTAGCCCTGAAATTCCACACCAAATTCCTCACCATTTTCCTCAGTGTGAATGGACTCTTAGGGATCATTCACACGGAGGAAAATGGTGAGGAATTTTCCACGCTGAAAAAAAAGCATCCCATTGATTTCAATGGGTTCTTCTAGCTTTTTTTTCCACTAGTGGAGTAATATACTATGGGGGCCAGTAAATAGACAATATACTGTGTGGAGGGCCAAATAAAAGGGGCAACACACTGTGCGGATGCCAAATAAAAGGAATAATAGTCTGTGTGGGAGCCATTAAAGGGAGAAATATATAGTATGGAGGCCAGTAAAGAGGTAATATTACTATGGGGGCCAGGAAAGGGGACATCCTACTATTTAGGGACAATAAAATGGTAATATAATGTGTGGGGGATTAAAATGGGGAAATATAATATATAGGGTACTAATAAATAGGGGCAATATACAGTGTAAGTGCCAAATAAAGGAAACAACAGTCAGTGTGGGGAACAGTAAAGGTGGAAATGTATTGTATGGATGCCAGTAAAGGGGGTATTATAACTCAGGGGACCAATAAACGGGCAATATACTGTGCATAGGCTGAACAAAGGGGGCAATATACTGTATAGGGACTAAGAAAAGAGGGGCCAATATATTCTATGGGAGTGCTAAAAAAGGAAGCAATATACTGTGTGGAGACTAAAAAAAATGAGGACCTATTTACTTACCAATCCTTGTTGATGATCATGTCCACCTCCATTGGAGTTCGGGCAGAGCCGACTGCGCATGTCTGTGGCCATTTTCTTGTGGCCGCTTACACAAACGTACTGAGAATATCTCCCAAACACCGGTGTGGTGAAGACTTTTAAAGGTAGAAGTAGAATATCCTTTCTTAAGACTATTCCTACGTGTTAGTATTACAATACGGGAATGATAGAATCCCTTTAAATTGTAGCACTAAGAAAGACAAGTTATGTAAACTGAGGAATCAGCAGAAAAATCTACAAATGATCAAATTTACAAGTAACTACCTCCAATAACTTGCATGTCCTGATGGTTGGGAGAACGACAACAAACTAGAATGATGACAAAAGGTGGGCAGAGGCGAAGCTCTGCATGAACTGGCTCATTGGAAGAATAATGCTTGGCTATCCATTCTGTACTGCAAGTTAAATTGAACATCAAGCCTTGGGTAGCAAACAGCATTGACTCAAACCATAAGAAAGTGTCTGCAGGACATTGGACTGAGAGACAGACATCTAGCTACAGTTGTTCCATTGATCTCCCACCACTTCTCTCAAAGGCTATCATGATGCATAGCAAGTTGGCAATGCAGGCTATAATGGAGGTCCATCTTCTTCATCGATTCATCGAGTCCTGCTTTTGTCTCAGATGTAATGATAGTCAGAGAGTAGTCTGGAGACCATATAGACAACACCAAGAGAAGGTCTTCACAGTATGTTACACCAGTCTGATTCCCAGGATCATGATTGGAGGTGGCGTAAAGTACGGTAGTCAGGTCCCTCTAGTCTTTATTTTAAGTACAAAAACATTGTGGCGTTACATTGTTTGTGGAATAAGTGGTACAGCAATTTCTCCAAAGTGTCCCAAGATTTATTTTTTTTTAAGGACAATGCTAGGCTACATGTTGCTCATTTCACTGTGAGCAGCCTCCGTGGGCTAAGTGTGTTACAATGGCCTCCAGCGTCTCAGGACCCCCATCTCCCATTATGTGATCTGCGACGTCATTGGCCGGCAACGGCAAAGGAAGTTGCCAGCAGCCAATCTTGATGATTTGGGTGCCCAAGTGCAGTATGATATAACATTGCTCAGAGAATCAGTAATAACCTCACCGCCAAGGCGTGCAATTGCGGTTATTTCTGTGTGTGGCACTCATACATAATACTGAATAAATTGAGATGTTTTGAATATTTTAATTCCCTTTTTTTAGCATTTACATATCATGAACATGTCTATTGATCCTGCGGTTTCCATAACTCCAAGACTTTTCCTTCTTGATGTTGCAGTGTCAATGTTAAAGAGTTTATATGTGTTGTCATGTCTCCCTCTTGTGACAAACTAGATTTGTACAACTAAAACCGGACATGGTCTGAAGAGTCAATGTTTGTGGCTGTTTATAATGCCCTGGTATTGTATAATTGTGTATGATATAATGCATGTAATCAATTCCTGTATAAACTAAGTGATTAATTTGGAAAGGTTACAATGTGCTCTCTGAGGCATGTGCCACATGTGCCACATTTATCATAGTGGCTGATACTGCATTAGACGCTGAATAATAAGCCTGGAGCATATTTATATTGTCTACAGTAGTCTAAGCTTATACCACCCATTACTTGACTTACTTTCAGGTGCACATTGTCACATCTGAACCCATGCCCCCCTATCCCACTATGGCAGACCCCTTTTCATCTAAGCCCAACCCCTTTGCTAGCCAAAAAAATGATTTAAAATGTCATCCAACATCTTTAGAACTCAAAAGCACAGCAGTAAATGTGGACCAGAATTCGGCCACATGAGGGCAGACACACATCACAATATATCAAGGCTATGGCAGTCCGGCCACATCATTCCAAAATGAGTTTGTTTGTGGTTTGTTACATTCCTTCATACTTTGCCTTTCTGAAAAGCAAGTTCCATCTAGTATTAACCCCTTAAGGACACTGCCTACGTTCTTGGAGAAGTGTTACCTTCTAGATAGATATTCCAAAAATGGGAAAAAATCTTTTTGTCCTTTCTTTTTTGCCCAGGCAAATTAAGTGTGGATTGGGAGATTGCTAATATATTGATTTTAAATACATGAAACAATGAATAAAAATTATACACAAAAAGAGACTTGCCTATTTTGCAATCACAAGGGCTTGTTTGCTGTATTTTTAGTGATATCATTTTGCAGGTTATACATTATATTAAATAACTTTAAAGGGGTTGTCCCATCACAAGGATCCTATCTATACTGCTTGTTAATGTGGATGTAAGACTTTTCCTAAATACACTGCTTCAGCAGAGCTGCTTTGTTTGTCCACTATCTTACTTTATTCAATTCATTGTTGACACAGCCCTGACTTATCTGCTCCTGAGTCAAGTGATGTATCTGCTGCTCTCAGGGAGGAGGGAGGAGGGGCTAAGTGCAGGGAGCGAGCCTGTGTATCTAGCTATTCCTGTGTCTGCACCACCTGGCCTAGCTCCCTGCTCTCAGATAGGGGAGAGGAGCTGCTTTCATTTCTTCTGTTATCAGGCTAGCTAATTCAATTGTGTTCATTATGGCAGAGACAGGCAGTCTCTGTATGTAACACAGAATGGAGTTGCTGCTGCCTGTTCTTCATAGTCCAATATGGGTGGGCGGAGCTACACACAAATTTCGGGGCGGAGCTAAACAGCAGGTTGCATGTGAAACCAGGAAGAAAGAAGATTTTACAGCAGTAAAGACTGATGAGTATGTGAGGTGGGAATACCCCTTTAAGAAAATTCAGGTAAAAAAAAAATCTAAATACTTGCTCTTTGGGATTTGGTTTTATAATGTTCTTTGTGAAGTATAAATATATATATCATCATAATTTCATTCTACGGGTCATTGCAATTATAACGATTGTAAGCCGATGGCTGATCAGGTAATGGAGGGGGTGTACATCTCACCCAGACTACTAAGGTGGGTGAGATGAGAAAATTCCAGAAGGAATGTTTGTTCTCAGCAGACAACTTTCGTCTGCTGAGTATTTTGGTAAATGCTCAGTATTGGGCTGGATTTTTAGGAATGGCAGGTAGGTTGGTAGTGGGACCTGTCATTCCACCCCCCTCTAGTCCACACTTTGAGGATGTTCCGGCAGCGACTCAGCTGCAGAGAGTCTGCTCATCAAGGAGGCTTAAGAAGTCAGATCCAGCAGCAGACTGGGGGCAGAGCTTGGCTGGAGAGCGAAAGAGAGATCATATTTTTGGAGCTGTGTCCTGAATGACTCAACTGGTTTTTGATTTCTGTTATTCTAGGTGAGGTAACCTATTCTATGTTTAGTTAGAGCCTAGCCGGGCAGGTATTTATTTTTGTATTGTTTCCTTTTGTTGCTGCACTGCCTTTTTGAGTGAAAATAAAACTCTACCTTTGTTTTGTACTAAAGAAACTGGACATGTGTGTCTATGCCACCCCACCTAGGAAACCCAGACCCTGACACAATATACATTTATACAGTTTTCAATGTTTTCCATGTTTACACAATGGAATTTATGTAAATAATTTATGTGTTCGCCATTCCAAGATCCATGAGGGTTTCATTTTTGTGAGGCAAGCTGTTGTATTTATTTGGAGCATGTATGACTAAGGCTAGGTTTACATCTGCATCCCTTTTCCATATGGGGATTCCATTCCCCATTCCACTTGAATAATGCACATTTTTTGGGGTGGAAACCTGTTAGACCACATTATAGCCTATGGGGTATGCGGGTTTCCGCAGGTAAATGTTTTTAACAGATTGGGTTTCCATTTTTCAGTGTAACACAGCCGACTCCTGGAAGTAATGCCACAGGCATGGGTTCTGTACTTACAGCATTAAATCGCCGTACTATTACGGTGCTGAGCCTTTACTATATGCTTAGCACAAAGGGGTTGTGCAGGATTAGAAAACATGGTTGATTTCTTCTTTCAACTAGTGAACAGATGTGACAGTATGGCTTGATTTTCCCTTTCTTTGTGGCTCATTGACAGGTCAACTTTGAGTACTCGTTTTTTTGAGCTAATTGACGTAATGATTTTGTTGGGGAATTTTTCAAACGGTCCGAAGCATCTTGGACAGTCTCATCTGACATCTGAGGTCGTCCTCCAGAATGCTGATCAACCAGGCTTCCCATCGCCTCCGACTTTTTGGCCAATTTTGTGATGGTGTTGAAGGTAGGCAGGTTTCTCCCTCCAAATTTCTTCAAATATTCCCTCTGACACTGTTTTGCTGACCCAGTGACCCAGTAGGTCTTCACATTGAACACTCTTTGTGGTATGGTATACGGGCTGCCGTAGCAGAGTAATTCGCATTTTTAAAGTTGAACTCCCGAGTGGGACACACTGTATCAGTTCCTGAGAAAAAATGTTTACTAATCCTGCACAACTCCTTTAAAGGGGCTCTATCATTGACAAAACGTTTTTTTAACTAATCATATGCCTGAATAGCCTTTAAAAAGGCTATTCAGGTGCTGACCCCATTTTTTCCAAAGACCCCCCGTTTTTCTTAAAAATCGATAAAACCGATATGCTAATGATGCTCACCGAGCACCCTGGGCGTTCCCCAGAGCCAGCGAGCACCTCCCTGTGTCATACCTCTTTCACGCCCCTCCGTGGCTTATGCTCCTTTATGGCCTCTTCCTCCACACTTGCTGTAACCGCCTCCATCCTCTGCAGTCTCGCTCCTGTGCTTCAAATCCCATGAATGCGCAGTAACGCTCCATTCTGAGCGCTACTACGCATGCCCTAGCGCCATTTACTTGTAGCTACCTATAGAACTCAGCATACTGCTCAGTATGCTCGGTGGTCGCTGGCCCTGGGGAACGCCCAGTGTGGTTGGTGAGCATCATTAGCATATTGGTTTTACCGATTTTTAAAAACTTTTGGAAAAACTTGGAGCAGCACCTGAATAGCCTTTTTAAATGCTATCCAGGTATATGATTAGCTCAAAACACGTTTTGTCAATGATAGAGCCCCTTTAAGGCTGAATTAACAAACAGTATTTTAATACATTGGGACAGACATACTGTTGAACATGCGCCAGAATTCTGGTACAATTTGAACCAAAGAAAACTGTCAAAAATGTCTCTCACCACTTTTATTAACTGTCTTAGATATCTTCTGAAACTTTGTGCTCCTTGTCCAAAAAGGGAGCAGAGATTACTGGGAAAGGGATGTGCTTGCTGAAAGTGGCAGCGCTTATGATGTAACACAATGTGCCAAACGTGCGTGTTTTTTTTTTTTTTTTTGGGGGGGGGGGTTTGTCAGAAACTTAAGGGTATATTTTTGGAGAAGATTTTCTGGTATTTTCTGCCTTGAAAAACTCCTGATATCTGCCACCTATTCATTTCAATGAAAGGCTGTAGCAGATTTGTTTTGCTAGCACAAAAAAGAAGCATCCGAAAAAAGCATCCTGCCCTATCTTCGTGTGGGTTCTGTCTGAAAACACATGGAAATGATTTTGAGGAAGGAAAAAAAGGGTCCACGTTGCAGAAAAGCTGCTCTCTATGTTGCAGATTGTGCTGTAGTTTTTTGAACCAAAGCCAGTAGTGGATTTAGGAGATTTCCTTCATATTTCCCATTCTTTTTCAAGATACTCCTGTCTTTGGCTAAAAAAAAAACACAGCAAAATCTGCAACAAAGAAAGCAACTTTTCCGCAATGCGGGGCCTCAACCTGAATCAGGTCTTTTCTACTTGACAAAAATCTGTGTGTAAACATATGCTAAGCCAAGTAATAGGTGATATAAAGTTATGCTAGACAGTCTAAAGATGTGCCCAATTTATCATTAAGTATTACAGGCAGTGGCATAACTACCACTGTAGCAGCAGAGGCAGCTGCCACAGGGCCCGGGACATTAGGGGCCCGGTGACAGCCGCTACTGCTGCTATCATTGTACTCGGGGGTCTTTTTAGACCCCCGAGTATAATGATCGGCAGCCCGGGAGAGGTAAGAAACATAAAAAACACTGTTACTTACCTCTCCACGATCCGGGCAGGCTTCAGCCTAGTCGTCTGACGTCCCATGACCCCGGCCTTTGTCCCGGGTCATGTGACGTCTGACGTCATTGAAGATGGACTACTTCGTAGGCCGACAGCGTAGGAGACGGGAGATAGATGAGTAACAGGTTTTTTTATGTTTTTCTCCCACTGAATCTCCGATTATTATACTCTGGGGTCTTAAAACCCCACAGAGTATAATAATTGTTTATGGGTGTCCACAGTGGGACATAATACTGTGTGCAGGGTCCACTATGGGGTACAATACTGTGTGCAGGGGCCACTATGGGGACATAATAGTGTGTGCAGGGGCCACTATGGGGGATAATACTGTGTGGAGGGGCCACTGAGGGACATAATACTGTGTTCAGGGGACACTGTGGGGCATAACAGAGCGCGCAGGAATGCATAGGAGGGTCGGTCGAGGTCTTCGGTGTCGGTCTGGGGGGTGGGGCCCATGTCAAAAGTTCACCACGGGACCTCGCCATTCCTAGTTACGCCACTGATTACAGGGTAAGTATCGTGGAAATAATTTATCACAAAACATAACAGGCCTATAAATTTAGCAATGAGAAATATATTGTTAAACAAATCAGTTATTTTCTACTGATAAATCTGCAACAGAATCTCCATGATTTGGTGCAGATTTAACTGTGGAAATTTCCTGCAACAACTCCATATCTCCCAATCGTCCTGGATTCAGTGGGACTGTCTGGGATTCCGGGTCCTGTGTCGCTGTCCCAGTCGGCAGGAGGTAAGTCGCGGTTTCAACTCATCTGTGCCCAGAGGCAAAAGTGAATGAAGCAGGAACAGTGAGCAGACAGCTCCTAGATCACCACCGAAATGTACAGTATATAGAAATGGTGGATATAAATGGGTTAACTTTAACCCAAAAAGTCAATCGACTCTATAGAACCTGCTTGTTTCCAACCAGATCAGCAGAGAATCCTGCAAACACTATGTGCATTGTTCAAGTTTAACCCATTTGCAAAGCCAAATAAAATTATTAGCTCCTAACAATAGTGTTTCTGTGTAATCCAGAGCCTGGAACTGTCTGTGAAGGTCACCACACAACAGATCTGATACCGTGACAGCATTGGAATAAAGGTCAGAATGTACTAAAGCCTTTGATTTAATACCAATTAATTCAATCACAATGAAATATTAGGGTGACATGATGTCTGAATAATACTTAATGTAAACTGCATCCATCTCACTCAGTACAGAGGTCTTATACAGCCAAGGTGAGACTTTCATTTGGATATAAGTCCATGAATTTATTTAGCTGTTATTGTGTGTTGTGGCTCCCTGGATCATGATAGGGTCACTTGTGAGGTTTTCTAAATGTACAGAAATGACCATGTCTTTTACCTGTCATGAACTGGACTTATTCCAATGCAATAGACTTTCTACATCACTTGCATCAGATTGTGCTGTGTCAAGCAGGTCCCTGGCCATGTCCTCACATCCAAGATTATAAAAACCTCAGATCCCTGACGTTTAACCCATTCCCTTCAGATGCCACATCAATTTGTGACAGACAACATAAAAAATTCTACTACATGAGTAATGCAGTGTATTAGATGTCTCGCCGTGACTTAAAAAAAATGACCAAAAAAGTCTTATGTTCCCCAAAATGGCACCAATAAAAAAAAAAATCAAGTCTCATAAAAACCCTCACACAATTACAATGACAGAAGTTATGGGTCTTGAAGAGAAGCCCTACACAAGTATATGTACCTCAAATCGGTGCCATTGCACACTACAACTTGTCCCACACAAAACAAGCCCTCATATCTTTACATGAGTGAAAATATGAAAAAGTTATGGCTTATAATATACAACAACAGAAAGAAGCAAAAAATCGGTTTGGTCATTAAAGGGCAAAGCAGGTTTGTCAGTAAGGAGTTAAAGGGGTTCTCGAAGACTCAATATCGATGGCCCAGCCTCAGGGTGGTTGGATGTGACTCCTAGTCTAGTATGTCTCGCACAGCTTTTCAGTGGGGGTGCCTGGTGTCAGACCCCACCGATCTGATATTGATACCCTATC
The DNA here is from genome assembly GCF_031893055.1 of Leptodactylus fuscus. Lineage (NCBI taxonomy): Eukaryota > Metazoa > Chordata > Amphibia > Anura > Leptodactylidae > Leptodactylus > Leptodactylus fuscus. The sequence continues at coordinate 46,160,077 of NC_134267.1, forward strand.
CTAAGTATAATAAAGTAATAATAGCTCTTGTAGAGTTGGATCTTAGTTTTTCTGTTACAGAGTCCCAAATCTCCTGTTACATTTGCCTAAGTTTCATGTCTCTATTTCTATTGAGATATGCTTCAATCTGAACCCTAGCTGTATGTCTGTGGCTCACAAAGAGGTTGGAAGGACCTCAAAACAGTGATGTGTTTAATCTATTAGGAACAAAACCCGATTAATCTGACATTTTGTGCTTTAGTGGATATTCCTTTGAGGCCTCATACAGGAGAGTTCTGGAGTTGGATCAGCAGCTACACAAGAGGAGGGATTCTGTTAAAGAGGACCTTTCATTTCCTCACTAACGGCACCGATGTCTCCCAACTGTCAGGAGGGCGTTCCTCATAGCTGAGACTCAGAGGGGCAGTTCCTTACCACCCAGCAATGATGCTGAGTTGTACGATCACCCCCCCCCCCCCAATCCCTCTCCAATACAAGTCTATGGATGAGTACTGTCAGAAAGGGGCGTTCCCCATAGCCTGAGCTATTAGGACAGTGGGGATATATCGGTGCCGAAACTAATAGCATCAATATTTCCTCTACCGGGACACATACTGGGAATACTGACTGAAGTGCACTGAAATAGTGGTATATGAAGTTTCAGTATAAATTGTAATTTATTGATATAAATCTGTGGACAGTCGCGTGGGTGGTTCACAGTGATTGACAGCCTTCCTCCAAATTACATGAGTGTACGTACAGAGATGTCAGCTACTTATAAGACCACCCATGTGACTATGGAGCACAAAATTAATAGAAAATTAAATTAATAAAATTCAACTTATACTGAATTGTTTCCTATAAAACTATATATCAATCTGCTCAGCTCATCCTTCTGTATAATATGCTGCCTGCAGATCAGAAACCATCTTCAATGTAACAGGTTCCCTTTCCACTGTTTTCTTACATTAGTAGTATAACTATTAGTAATAATAATAATATTATTATATATTATATTATAATAATATTATAACTAATAATAACTAACAGCTAACACTTGGGCAATAGGTGTATAAATCAGTCATATTGTTTACTGTCTAATGCTTAGTGTTGCTCACTGTTGTCATATGCGAAGGCTCGTAGTCTTACTCTGCTATACAAATAAGACATTATTTGTTATAGGGACAATATAGTAACGTATTCCCCTACACTGGCAAAAACCTATTCCGAATCCGAATAAAACCCTGTATCTCCAACCCAATCTCAGATATGTAATACAGATAGTTTGTAATGTTATTACACTCAATAAGACAACAGGGACCTTTTTAAGCTCTTCTAGAGAGCTCACAATGAAACTTCTTCAAGTGTTTCATAGTTTCTCTTTCTTACAGTAAAGAATCCGCCTTTTCTATTGGCACAGAATCCTTCTTTCCTCTAGTATACAGTATGTGCTCTTGGTATAGTTACAGTTCAATGTATAAATAGATTCTTGGTTTTAACCTTTATTACATTCGTTGCTTTCGTTGCCTTCTTCTGCCTTTAAAGTAGCTCTTTGTCTTTCTTGTACACTGGTGTCCAAAACAGCACAAAATATTCCAGAATCGGTCTGACTGGGGATTAAAGTAGTACAACTATATCCTCATCATGTGCATCATGGCCTCTACTGATGTACCCAATATTTTATTTGACTTGGCCGCAGCTGCCTGATACTGGCTGCTACAGTTACGTTTACTGCCCACTAATATCCCAAATCCTTTTCCATGTCAGTTTTTCCCAATGTTTTTCCAAATATTTTATGGCATGTATTGTCCCTTTCAAAGTCATAACCATACATTTATCCAAGTTAAACCTCATTTGCCACTTCATGAGCCTCTACGTTACATCATAGAAAGTGTGGATATGGACAAAAGTGCCCCCGTAAAGGGAGTCTATCATTGCCAAAAGTCAGTTTTAACTAAGCACACGTTGGAATAGCCGTAAAAAAGGCTATTCTACCCCTACCTTTCCTTCTTTTCTATTCCCCGCTGTTTTTTCTAAAAAACACTTTCTCTTTTTATGCAAATGATCCTCACGGAGCACCCTAGGCATTCTACAAGGCCTCCAAGCAACCCTCGCATCATGACTTCTACACCACTCCTCAACTGCTTGTGCTCCATCTTTCCTCCTACTTCCCAGAAATTGGGCCGGGCACTGGCCTCTGATGCTGCGCTGTTCAAGCCGAAATCTCGGGCATGCGCAATACCGCTCTGGGCAGAGTGGACTGCACATGTATGAGCGGCCATTTTGGTGTACTCAGCTCTGTTACAGGCACAGTATGCTCATGTAGTTGGCCACACTAACATGGCTGCTCGGACGTGTGTTTAGGTAACATTGGCTTTTGGCAATGATAGACTCCCTTTAAAGTATTCAGGAGGAGTTCACATAAACTAGCCACTATGGCAATATTACTGTATGTTGTCACTGTATGGCTCATGTTGTTTGTGCATTATATGACATTATATGTAGATATGTGTGGGTTGAGACAAGACCAAAAAGTAAAAACCAGACGGAACCCATGTGGCCTCACAACGGAAGTTGTAGAAGATTGGTGAGGTTAGTATCCGTTCTTATATCTGCTACCTTTTCTCCTGCTAGAAAACCCCTTTATTATTTCAGAGCGGGTCTATAATGTCATTAAAATGTTTGTGCCATGGTTGCCACTTGCTGTCGACACACATGTACACATGGAAGGCTGATTCAGTGTCATCTTTTGTGCTTATAGTTTGCACTTCCCTGCGTTACTTATCATTGGCACGATCCTGCCAAAGGTGGCAACTGGTATTATTTATTGACATGCCTTTGATGTTTACACTGTTCTTGTATATATACATTTCTGCTTCCTTTTACCTTAAAGGGCATTAATCATCAACTACGACTTTAATGATATATTAATCTGTGTGTATATTGATTATATTGATTAATACAATGCAATTCCGGCAAAACACAAAACTAAAGATGGGAGAATCAGTTTGTAATGAACACAATCCAACCCGAATATTCTACATCAGGCATGTCAAACTCAGGGTACCCCGAGGGCCACATGAGTAACAAGAGGTTGTTGTGAGGACCGCACACAGCAGCTAATGGCTAGGGCCTAGGGGTCTGATCACTAATACCATGCATCGCAAAACTCCGGCATTTCTATTGCAGGCTACATAGAGTAGCCTACAATAGAAAGTATAGAATGACAAGCTGGAGCCTCACAAGGCTCCCGGCTGCCATAAAAATGCACGTAGGCCCCGACTCCAGGTGCTGGTAAAATGGCACCTCAGTTAAAGCTGGCAGACACCATTATTGGGTTGGAGTGCTGGGGGGGGGGGGGGGTCCTGGGGGAGGGGGGCTTTTTGATGTCTATCTGGCCCTTCCTTGGGCCTGAGGACTGTTTTTTCCCACCCACTTGCAATTCTTGCACTTGGGGGTTAATAAGAGCACTACAGACTGTAATGCTCCAATTAATCCCAAAGTGAATTACAAGGTGGGTGGGAAAAAAACAGCCCTCAAGCCCAAGGAAGGGCCAGACAGACATCAAAAAGCCCCCCTCCCCCAGCACCCCAACCCTTCCCCAGCACTCCAACCCCCCCATCATAGGACGCAGGCGCACATCGGGTGCGGGCCTGATTACGTGGCCACGTCATCCGGCGTGTGGGGAGGAGGTGGCGGAGAGGAGGGGGTGGAGCAAAGCAGGCAGAGAGCAGGCAGGGAGACCTGCTCTCTGCAAAGGGTGAGGGGCGGCCGCTGGAGCAGCGCTGCGTCCAGCAGGGCCAACCCAATCCACTGCTCACTTTCCCTGTCGAGACGGTGACACTAAGCCAGTCCAGGGGCCCCGGTATAGCGCCACCTGAAGTGGTCGCTTCAGGTCGCCTCATGAGAGGTGCGGCGCTGCATATCCCTGCATATGACCTGCTTACGTGATCTGCAGCCGACCAAAGTACACACGTCATGGATTGACACGGAGCTAGTTGGTCGGCTGCTGATCACGTAAGCAGGTCATATGCAGGGATATGGGCCAATGAATGAAGAGCCGGAAGTGCTGATCGTGAGTTTTGTACATCTGCGGCCCGTACAGAAGTCTCAAAATTTGTCTCTAAAGTTTAGAGACAAAGTTTGAGACTTTTGTGCGGGCCGCAGATATGCCTGTAAAGGGCCGCATGTTTGACATGCCTGTTCTACATTGTTCAGTTTTTAATGAAACTGAATATTTTGGGATTCATCTTGGACTAACTAAAATGTCCGTCACCGGTAAATTATTATATTCTTGGGGTCACAAGGAGGCCCAAAATGAAAGTAATGGCAGGTGAGTGTAAATGATGATACAATTATGTAAATGATTTTTTTTATTTTTGGAACCTTGCCTGGGCTTCCAGCTATAAAACTTATATATCATTATCATTTATATCATTATATATCACATATAATCATTATCCTTCCAGTTCTATCCGACCAAGTTCGGACTGATTCGGGGGTTCACATTGTCCAAACACAGGGCAAAACAATTCTTTTTTTAAGTTTTGCCCATTTTTAGCCAATACATATATTTTTGTCTCCTTCTCTTTGACTCCTTCTCCCTAACAGCACTGGAATATATCCAAACAACTGCAACTTACTCAGAAATGATTGTTTTCTTCGTCTTTCATCTTCCATTACAAGGTCATAAGTCATTGCTCTTGCTTTTAAAGTGCCAACATTTTCCACAATGCCTAACAAACATCATCACTCTCTGTCCCCAGTAATACACTAACTTTCCTATCAGTGTGACTATGGAGTGTGGGAGTTTGACACTGACAGCCTGGGCTTGCTGATGTACTACCGTTTCTAGCTGTGTGGTTATCTCTGTGAGTGTGCTCCTGTTTCTTTAAGGATTAGTGCTCATCTGCAAGCTTCCTTCTGCCTAAGTGTAGAAACGTTTTCAGCTCTTGCTACACCCTGACTTTTGCAATGTTAAGATGTCTGTTTCATGATCTACTGTTTGGACACATACTGTCCTGCTGCTTGAGTCATGTCTGTAATTCTGTGATTGCATTTGTACTTTCACCATGTTCTCATCTCTGCTACCATGTGGACACATATGTCCTTCTATTATGTATTCCTGTGTGGACTTGTTTGTCCTTCCACCAGGTTTGCATCCTTGTCCTCTTGTTAGCCATGTCTAGACACTTGTCCTCCTTTCTGCCATGTTTGTACCTCTGCTATTTATTGCTATTTAATCCTACATGTAGGATTTTGCTGTCCGCTTGAAAAATCGGACATCTTTGTAAACGGACACTTAAGGACATTACATAATATCCCATTTAAAATAATGGAAATTGTAAACGGGCACAGCTAGTGTCTGATGCTAAAATCTTCCACGGACATTAGTTATGGACACCAGCTGTCGGACACCGACGTTAGTGTGAACCCAGCCTAAGATTGTAGGTTCTTACACGCAGGTCCTCACGTCTTGTGCCTCATTGTTAGATATTTGTAAACTGCAAAGTGCTGCAGAATTTGTTAATGCTACAGAATGATGATTAATATTACTTTACATAGCATACATGAAGGTTATTATTCCTTCTCTTTCCTCCTATATATAGTCATATCTAACACACATGGATATATTTAAATAGAGTTAGAGAATCACATGATAAAAATACCATTTAGTAGTATAATCCAGAAATGTTCCTTCCAAGATTCTTATAGGAATAAAGAGCATTCATCTTGTGCACCACCACTTGTTAGGCTTCCAAGGAAGAGAGTATAAGAATGTAGAAGACTTATCCAAGTCTACAGTAGCAACTGATAAAAAACAGACGTGTGTCTAGAGTTGCGCCTCATATGGTGCAAGCTATAGAAGCAAAAATTATGTAAATACCATCTACTTTATGTGATCTAAAAAATATGTCCTCTTCTTGCATTTTTTACTGCAAATAGTCACATTCGTTTTTATATAGCTGTTTGGATCATTAATCCAGGGCACTTAGAGCTCTATACTGTACATCCATGCAACAAAAGAAAGTGTAATATTTGATTATTATTGCAGTATATAGCCGGGTTCACACGGAGTATTTTGGCTCGTGATTTGGTACATAGACGCTGTGGGATCTTTTGCGGGCCGTATACGCTCCCATTGTTTTCAATGGGAGCTGATACCGTATACGCGGCGCTATTTTGCGCTCGTGATTTTGCAGTGGCCTCAAAATAGTGCCGCGTATACGGTACCGGCTCCCATTGAAAACAATGGGAGAGTATACGGCCCGCAAAAGATCCCGTGGCATCTATGTACCAAATCACGAGCCAAAATACTCCGTGTGAACCCGGCCTAATGGAGGCCATCTCTGATAGGAGTATTGCTTCTAGGGGACAATATAGCAATTCTTCATGATTAAACTGTAGTGCCTGCATTAGGCTAATGTGTACTCTTCCTACTAAAGGTGGCCACTCGCAGGCAAAACCCACTAATTTTGGGGGAACCAGTCAACCATTTAATGTTATGGAAACCTGGAGTAAAGCTGTGTGTATGTGACCTTGAGTAACAGTATCATCCACCGCAATCTGCCCCGACAGCAGTGAAGAAAAATGGCTGGGTTGTTATGGAAAACTGGAGTAAAGCTGTGTGCATGTGGAGACTACGTGCCTGCGAGCTTCTATTGACTGATAAGTGACATGTGACCATGTGTATGGCAGGTGGAATATGAGTGAAAGACTTGCAGGCTTGTATTGGCTAATGCAGGTCATTTTTTAGGAATACTGTATCTCTGGAATGGTACATCCTAGAGAGCTGAGACCCAGTCTAAAACCTTCCTGGACACTTGATGTACTTGTATACCAAATTTGGTGAAGATCGGTCCAGTTGTTTGGTCGCACATAAAGAACAGACAGAGAGAAGAGAGTATAGCTAACAATTTACGTTTAAAGCGTTGTATTCCTCGTTTTGCTTGTCACTGTACACTTGCATTAATATACTGTTTAGGATTACACTGAATGAACACATCAGAGGGCAGATACATTCTTAAAAGCTTAGGAATGCTTTCAGCTGGGAATTACAAGGTGTTTGATATCAAACACATAACAGTGTAAATACTTTGACAAGGTTTATACTACAATAAATATTAGATTCCTAAATGGTTACCGCAAAAATTGAACAAGGACAAAATGTTCTTCTGCTTAGGAAAATGAAGAATTCTTGCCTTGGTGCATAGCTGCCATACACAGAAATCATTAGAAGTTATTTTAAAGGAAATTCCAGTAAATTCCTATCCTCCAGTAAGGGATCAGTTGTGTATTAGGGTTTTTTTTGTAGTACATATGTTTTTATTTCTCAGACTGCCATATTGGCAGCACACAGTATTGTCCTGTATTGTCTGTATACATTGGGAGCACAGAGATGGGCTGCAGGCTATGATCAAAACTGTAACACAAGGCTGGCAAGGTGATGATTGGTGGATATGTAGCTAGGATTTGATAAGTGAGGATGGATTTAGGAAGGTTATTTATATGGGTGCACTTAGAGATGCTGTATGGATTATTGCCAAGGACACTGCTATGAGAGATTTGTAAATCTATTTTAGGCTAAGGGCCCATGATGTGGAAATGCAGCTTTTTTGTTGCAGATTTTGTTGTGGTTTTTTGAGCCAAAGCCAAGAATGGCTACAAGAGAATGGGAGATACATATAAAGTACTTATACGTCTCCCTTCAGCAAAATCCACTCCTGGCTTTGGTTCAAAATAACACAACAAAATCTGCAACAAAAAAAGCTGCGTTTCCACAACGTGGGGCCTTAGACTTAGGGATTATTATTATTTAATATTGTTAAAGCCATTTTGAAATTTCTCTGTCTAGCCCACCTAGGGAACTTGAACCTTTAATCATTAGATTGCTTGTATCATAGACTGCAATACAATTGTATCATAGATTGCAAATACAATTGTATTACAGTCTATGGGAGAACAAGTGACTATGAAGATAATCTTGTTTCCCTTAGTCCTAACAGCAGCACAACTGGGGTATTTTCTGCCCCCCCCCCCCCCATGTGCTGGTAGGACAGGCGGATTTTTAATTAGCCAGTATTAATTTTACATGGCTAGGATCCCTTAAAAGGACACAGCTTCCTCCCCCAAAACGTGTACATACCAGAGTAATATCAGGTAATATATACGTATAATATCAAGCATAGGAGAGGAGGGAGATGGGTTAAACACAGGCAAACAAATGAGTTGGTTCATGTTCGTACTTGAAGGCACCTTGGACTTAAACCCTGGGAGGAACCGAAGTTGCACCTGGTCCTCGAAGAACGAGGTGTAGGGTGTTTCTGAGGAGAGTTTCTTGAGCTCAGTCATTCTCTTCACAGGTGTTATTGCGAAGAGAAATGCGACTTTATAAGTAAAAAATTTAAGGTTCACCTCTTCCAGAGGTTCAAAGGGAGCGACGCACAGTGCCGATAGGACCAAAGTAAGGTCCTATTGGTGGATGGGAGCAAAAACTGCTGGTCTCAGCCTAGTTGCCCCTTTAATAAAGGTGCTCACCAAAGGATCCTGAGACAAACGCCTCCCCAGGTAGGCGGACAAAGCGGCTACATGTACCTTCAGGGTAGAGGCAGCCAGTCCTTTGTCTAGACTGTCCTGAAGAAAGCCCAGGATCACCCTCATTGGGGGATTGGAGGAGTCCACCACATGTTCAAGACACCAGGCATTAAAGATGTTACCAATCCTACGGTAGCTCCGGTTTGTAGATTCAGCTCTGGCGCTAGCAAGGGTCTTCAGGACATTCTGGGACAGTCCTCTATTCCTTAATAGGGACTGGTCAACCTCCAGGCTGTCAGGTTGAGTCTCCTCAGATCCTGGCACCACAGCTGTCCTTGGGTCACCAGATCTGGGAGGGGGAGGAAGCCTCCAATACACGCCTTGACTCATCCACATGAGCTGGGCAAACCAATTCCTTTTCGGCCAGAACGGGATTATGGCGATTCCCGAGACTCGGTCCTGTCTTATTTTCATCAATACCCTCGGTATGATGGGAATTGGAGGGAAGATTTATATCATCCTGAACCTCCACGGGATGGACAGGGCATCCACTGCCAAGGGATTGTCCTCCTGGTATAGAGAGCAGAAGGTCCCTACCTTGGTGTTGAGTCAGGTCGCCATAAGATCGACCTCCGGGAGACCCCATCTCTGGACGATCTGTTGAAATACGTCTTGATTGAGAGACCATTCTTCTGATATGGTAATATCCCGACTCAACTGATTCGCTACTATGTTCAGGGAGTCCTTGATGTGAACAGCGGATAAGTGGGACAGGTTCCTTTCTACCCACGCAAAAAAAAGGTTCGCCTCTTTCAGTTGGGCTGGAGATCTGGTGCCGCCTTGTTTGTTCAGATATATCACGGTGGTCATATTGTCTGACCGCACCTTCACTGCCTTCCCTTTGAGAAACGGGGCGAAGTGACATAGCGCCAGGTAAACCACTCTTAGCTCTTTTAGATTGGATGTTCCTTTCCTCTGGATTCCTCCAATGACCTTGGATAGTCCTGTCGTCTAGATGGGCTCCCCACCCCATATGGGATGCATCTGCTGTCAACAGGGTCCAACGAGGTTGAACCGAGGACCTTCCGTCTTTCAGGTGTCTCCACCATCTGAGGGAAAGACAGGTAGTAGGAGAAAGGCAGATCTTCTTGTGCAGTCCCCGTGGAGAATTGTTCCAGGCACTCAACACTTCCATCTGAAGGGGATGCAAATGCCATAAAACCCAAGGGACCGCCTTGGCTAAGGACGACATCAGGCCTAAGACTCACATAGCGGTGTGTATTGACACGCGGGGGGTCCGCAGAAGAAATTGCGCGGCGACCTCTATTCTCGCTCTCCTCAGGCTGATTAGGAAGATCTGCATCCTTTGATGAATCCCAGGAATCTCTTCCGGGTTGATGGCACAATTTCTGACTTCTCCCAATTGATGAGCCAGCCCAACCTCTGCAGGAGGGAGATGGCTATCTGGAGGTGGTGATGGAGAATTGAAGTAGATTGAGCTTTTATAAGCCAGTCGTCGAGGTAAGGAACAATGAAAAGGCCTTGCAGTTTGAGCGCGGCGACGACTGGAGCGATGACCTTGGTGAAGACGTAAGGGGCTGATGATATGCCGAAGGGGAGAGAAGTGAATTGTACAGTGTTGGCCAAAAGTATTGGCACCCCTGCAATTCTGTCAGATAATACTCATGTTCTTCCAGAAAATGATTGCAATCACAAATTCTTTGGTATTATTATCTTTATTTAATTTGTCTTCAATGGAAAACCACAAAAAGAATTGTCAAAAAGCCAAATTGGATATAATTCCACACCAAACATAAAAAAGGGGGTGGACAAAAGTATTGGCACTGTTTGAAAAATCATGTGATGCTTCTCTAATTTGTGTAATTAACAGCACCTGTTACTTACCTGAGGCACCTAACAGGTGGTGGCAATAACTAAATCACACTTGCAGCCAGTTGAAATGGATTAAAGTTGACTCAACCTCTGTCCTGTGTCCTTGTGTGTACCACATTGAGCATGGAGAAAAGAAAGAAGACCAAAGAACTGTCTGAGGACTTGAGAAGCAAAATTGTGAGGAAGCATGAACAATCTCAAGGCTACAAGTCCATCTCCAAAGACCTGAATGTTCCTGTGTCTACCGTGCGCAGTGTCATCAAGAAGTTTAAAGCACATGGCACTGTGGCTAACCTCCCTAGATGTGGACGGAAAAGAAAAATTGACGAGAGATTTCAATGCAAGATTGTGCAGATGGTGGATAAAGAACCTCGACTACCATCCAAACAAGTTCATGCTGCCCTGTAGTCCAAGGGTACAACAGTGTCAACCCGTACTATCCGTCGGCGTCTGAATGAAAAGGGACTGTATGGTAGGAGACCCAGGAAGACCCCACTTCTTACCCAGAGACATAAAAAAGCCAGGCTGGAGTTTGCCAAAATTTACATGAGAAAGCCAAAAACGTTTTGGAAGAATGTTCTCTGGTCAGATGAGACAAAAGTAGAGTTTTTTGGGAAAAGGCATCAACATAGAGTTTACAGGAAAAAAAAGAGGCCTTCAAAGAAAAGAACACGGTCCCTACAGTCAAACATGGCGGAGGTTCCCTGATGTTTTGGGGTTGCTTTGCTGCCTCTGGCACTGGACTGCTTGACCGTGTGCATGGCATTATGAAGTCTGAAGACTACCAACAAATTTTGCAGCATAATGTAGGGCTCAGTGTGAGAAAGCTGGGTCTCCCTCAGAGGTCATGAGTCTTCTAGCAGGACAATGACCCAAAACACACTTCAAAAGCACTAGAAAATGGTTTGAGAGAAAGCACTGGAGACTTCTAAAGTGGCCAGCAATGAGTCCAGCCCTGAATCCCATAGAACACCTGTGGGGGAGGAGAGATCTCTTGATGGCAGTTTGGAGAAGGCCCCCTTCACATCTCAGGGACCTGGAGCAGTTTGCCAAAGAAGAATGGTCTAAAATTTCAGCAGAGCATTGTAAGAAACTCATTGATGGTTACCGGAAGCGGTTGTTCGCAGTTATTGTGTCTAAAGGTTGTGCTACCAAGTATTAGGCTGAGGGCGCCAATACTTTTGTCTGGCCTATTTTTGGAGTTTTGTGTAAAATGATCAATGATTTGACTTATTTTTCATTCTCTTTTGTGTTTTTTCATTGCAAGCAAAATAAATGAAGATATTAATACCAAAGAGTTTGTGCTTGCAATCATTTTCTGGAAGAACACGAATATTATCTGACAGAATTGCAGGGGTGCCAATACTTTTGGCCAACACTGTATATTTATATATAAGGCCACATATAAATAGAGATATGATTAAATAAAAAAGTAAAGCTTTTAATCTTCTTATTTTAATGTCATATCAAGTGATAAATATAATTACATTTCAGTTGAAGGTAATTTTTCCTAGAAAGAGAGTAAATTTATACGTAAGCGCTCTATATTATAATCTGAAATGCCATATGCGTTCTAATACTTATCCAGCTGCATTGTTCAATGTTATAACATCAAATTGATGAACCTGCATGTAGCACACTGAGGATTGGTGTAACAGAAAAGCTTTACCCTGTTACATAATGCAATATGTTCATGAAACATTGAAGCACCAGCTGGCGGATGTTGTAACATAATTTAATATAATCCTAGTCACAAATCTGTTCAATAATTTCCTATTGTTAATTTTCCTAAAGAAAAAAAAGCTTAACTGGATAAACAGATACAGATGAATATGGATTTATTTATTTATTTTCATTTTTAAGAATTGTTTTTGAAAAAAAAAATCTGGAAAGTGTTGGAAAAATTTTCTCAACATTGATAGAAGTTAGTCACACATGGTATGAAGTAAGCAGGTAGCAATGATGGTCAAAATAGAAAGAGTATATACAGTTGGGAACGTTACATAATAGGAGTATCGTTACATAACCAAAGGAGTAATGGAATCAATGTCAAAGGGTCATCCCGTAATGATGAGACAAGGAGCAATAGAGGTTGATTCAAAAATCTAAATTTAAGAAAGGTGAAGTTCAAGATCACAAAGAATGGATGTTAAAGGATGTCCAGGATAAACTGAGAATTTACCCCTGAACTAAACTCGCTCCCCCCATGTAACTTCTAATTTACTTCAATTTAAAAAAATCTATAATTAACCAGATCCCTGAAGCGGTAATGTGACCACCCTAGGGACACTTTCTGATAATCCGGTGACATTCCATTTCACCACTTCCGAAACGGAACGTCACCATTACTCTGCCCCCTCCCCTATCCCCATCAATACTTACTAAGCCTTCCTGTGTCCAGGAAACGACTTCTCCCCTCTTCCTGTCTTCTAGCAGTGGGCAGAATAGGTTAGCTAGGGAGATGGGGGAGGCGGGGAGGGGCTAGTAATGGGTGGGATCGCTAGCCTTAGTGAGACAGTGAGGTTGGGAGGGCTAGGTTAGTGAGACAGGGAGGGTTTGTAATGGAGTGAGGGGGGGGCTGAGTGAGAGGGATCTAGTGTAGCAGCTACACAGGAAGCTGCACAGAAGGAAGCTAACACCAAGTAAACAAAGGCAGAAGATGCAGCAGAAACCAGAGATGCTCAGAAATCACTCCAAACACTACTAAAGGTGTATGGGTATACTTATTAACCCATTACTAGCACTAACAGATCTTTCTAAAAAAAAAAAAAAAATTCTGCCCAGAAGATCCCTTTAAGAATAGTGACTAGGTAAGTACTTTGGTTCAAAAGCAAGGTACAGAAGTGGCCATTACCAACTAGGCTGCGGGTGCGCTATTTCCCTTTAAATAGTTCACCATCAGCACCAGTCCAATCCCTTCACCCCCAGGTGCCAGCTCTTTCATTAGGAGTGCTGTGGGAGAGAGCCAAATGATATTGTATGAACAAGGGCCTACTGAATGCTGCAAAGGTCTAAATAAGTGAAATTTTGTTTTACTTACTATTTACTGACTGAAGGTCATACAGTTCCAGCAAACTGTAAAAGGGTATTTGCATCCTAAGGAGATTTTCTGGGACTTTTATATTGATAATTTATTCTAGGGGGCGCCAACTCTCAGCATCATCAGCTTGTTGAATGGGCTATGACAGTACTCAAAATAGCAGAGCTTTGTGACATTGTGATCTAATGCCATCAGAATCCATCATGTTCTACATAAAATGTCTGAGAATCCATGAATTTATTCAAGCTCACAGAGGCTAGAATGAAGAGTTTACCAAGTTCATTCATCATTATCAATAATGAGGACGGACTTCAATTACTAATGGATCCAGTTAACATTTCTTATGAAGTAAATGAAACTTCCATTGTAATGATCTTAGATTGCTGTGACCTTGTAATTAGCTTTGTCGGAAATAGAAGCCTCACGTCTTTTGCATTGCTCCAGGAGTATCAGGTTCATCTTCTGGGATATAAACAGAAACAATTCGAACAAAGAAGAGCGATGATTGATCTTTGGTTCCCAAATTATTTGTTAGATGAGTATTGTCCTTGAGGCTCTTTCAGGTGTCAATGGCACCTGATAAGATAATAAATAGCTTCTATAGCTATGACATTGTTGCATTCGGATACAATCATATGACGATTGTTTATAAGTGGTCTATAAAAATGGGATTTTGTAATAAGTCAATTTTAGAAAAAGTAGAATTTTACCAGAATATAATAAAATAAACAAGTTTAATAAATGGAGATAATATTTGATAATGGCTGAAATTACAGATATTGTAGCTGGACATGATTAGATATGGTAAAATGACAAGGAATTTGTAGACAGTCTAATAATGGAGGAAGAGGTTACAAAACAAAGGAAAGCGAATGATATACGATAGAAGCCTATGGATACGTGCTCCCTAGCCCCTGCCTCTGATTGTTTCTGTCCTGGGGTTCTGTCAGTAGCCGTCTGACTGGCTCTTGCCTTATACTAGGGCCCTTTCAGCTCCTGTGAGCTTGGGATATGTGCCCACACAGCAGCAGACCTCAGGTAGAATAAAGATGTTACAAAATGGTTGGCGCGTGTTGCTGTGTGATTGGGAAGATGGGGCCTAGAGAGGAAGGATACTGTTTGAATAGTCTAGATCAAAGCCTCCCAGTGTTTGTAATGTATGAAAATATATTAAGTAGAGATGAGCGAACACTAAAATGTTCGAGGTTCGAAATTCGATTCGAACAGCCGCTCAATGTTCGTGTGTTCGAACGGGTTTCGAACCCCATTATAGTCTATGGGGAACAGATACTCGTTAAGGGGGAAACCCAAATCCGTGTCTGGAGGGTCACCAAGTCCACTATGACACCCCAGGAAATGATGCCAACACCTCTGGAATGACACTGGGACAGCAGGGGAAGCATGTCTGGGGGCATCTAACACACCAAAGACCCTCTATTACCCCAACATCACAGCCTAACAACTACACACTTTACACACTCAATACCACCTCTCTGACAGTAGGAAAACACCTTGAAACATGTGTATTTGGCACTTGCAGTGAGGAGAGCTTGTCACCAGCAGTGAATTTGGCCCTTGTAGTAAGTTGAGGTTGGCACCAACATTTGTTTTGAAAATCAGGGTGGATTGAGCCTCTAACCAGCAGAGTTTGGGCAAATTCATGGTGGAGGGAGCCTCTAAACACCCCAGTTTGGGCAAATTCATGGTGGAGGGAGCCTCTAAAAACCCCAGTTTGGACCAATTCATGGTGGAGGGAGCCTCTAACCAGCCCAGTTTGGGCAAATTCATGGTGGAGGGAGCCTCTAAAAAACCCAGTTTGGACCAATTCATGGTGGAGGGAGCCTCTAACCAGCCCAGTTTGGGCAAATTCATGGTGGAGGGAGCCTCTAACCAGCCCAGTTTGGACCAATTAATGGTGGAGGGAGCCTCTAACCAGCCCAGTTTGGACCAATTAATGGTGGAGGGAGCCTCTAACCAGCCCAGTTTGGACCAATTCATGGTGGAGGGAGCCTCTAAACAGCCAAGTTTGGACCAATTCATGGTGGAGGGAGCCTCTAAAAACCCCAGTTTGGACCAATTCATGGTGGAGGGAGCCTCTAACCAGCCCAGTTTGGGCAAATTCATGGTGGAGGGAGCCTCTAAACAGCCCAGTTTGGACCAATTCATGGTGGAGGGAGCCTCTAACCAGCCCAGTTTGGACCAATTAATGGTGGAGGGAGCCTCTAACCAGCCCAGTTTGGACCAATTAATGGTGGAGGGAGCCTCTAACCAGCCCAGTTTGGACCAATTAATGGTGGAGGGAGCCTCTAACCAGCCCAGTTTGGACCAATTAATGGTGGAGGGAGCCTCTAACCACCCCAGTTTGGACCAATTCATGGTGGAGGGAGCCTCTAAACAGCCAAGTTTGGACCAATTCATGGTGGAGGGAGCCTCTAAAAACCCCAGTTTGGACCAATTCATGGTGGAGGGAGCCTCTAACCAGCCCAGTTTGGGCAAATTCATGGTGGAGGGAGCCTCTAACCAGCCCAGTTTGGACCAATTAATGGTGGAGGGAGCCGCTAAACAGCCCAGTTTGGGCAAATTCATGGTGGAGGGAGCCTCTAAACAGCCCAGTTTGGACCAATTCATGGTGGAGGGAGCCTCTAAAAAACCCAGTTTGGACCAATTCATGGTGGAGGGAGCCTCTAAACAGCCCAGTTTGGGCAAATTCATGGTGGAGGGAGCCTCTAAACAGCCCAGTTTGGGCAAATTCATGGTGGAGGGAGCCTCTAACCAGCCCAGTTTGGACCAATTAATGGTGGAGGGAGCCTCTAAACAGCCAAGTTTTGGGAAATTCATGGTGGAGGGAGCCTCTAACCAGCCCAGTTTGGACCAATTCATGGTGGAGGGAGCCTCTAAACAGCCCAGTTTGGGCAAATTCATGGTGGAGGGAGCCTCTAAAAAACCCAGTTTGGACCAATTCATGGTGGAGGGAGCCTCTAACCAGCCCAGTTTGGACCAATTAATGGTGGAGGGAGCCTCTAAACAGCCAAGTTTGGACCAATTCATGGTGGAGGGAGCCTCTAAAAACCCCAGTTTGGACCAATTCATGGTGGAGGGAGCCTCTAACCAGCCCAGTTTGGGCAAATTCATGGTGGAGGGAGCCTCTAAACAGCCCAGTTTGGGCAAATTCATGGTGGAGGGAGCCTCTAACCAGCCCAGTTTGGACCAATTAATGGTGGAGGGAGCCTCTAACCAGCCCAGTTTGGACCAATTAATGGTGGAGGGAGCCTCTAACCACCCCAGTTTGGACCAATTCATGGTGGAGGGAGCCTCTAAACAGCCAAGTTTGGACCAATTCATGGTGGAGGGAGCCTCTAAAAACCCCAGTTTGGACCATGTCATGGTGGAGGGAGCCTCTAACCAGCCCAGTTTGGGCAAATTCATGGTGGAGGGAGCCTCTAAACAGCCCAGTTTGGGCAAATTCATGGTGGAGGGAGCCTCTAACCAGCCCAGTTTGGACCAATTAATGGTGGAGGGAGCAGCTAAACAGCCCAGTTTGGGCAAATTCATGGTGGAGGGAGCCTCTAACCAGCCCAGTTTGGGCAAATTCATGGTGGAGGGAGCCTCTAACCAGCCCAGTTTGGACCAATTAATGGTGGAGGGAGCCTCTAAACAGCCAAGTTTTGGGAAATTCATGGTGGAGGGAGCCTCTAACCAGCCCAGTTTGGACCAATTCATGGTGGAGGGAGCCTCTAAACAGCCAAGTTTTGGGAAATTCATGGTGGAGGGAGCCTCTAACCAGCCCAGTTTGGACCAATTCATGGTGGAGGGAGCCTCTAAACAGCCCAGTTTGGGCAAATTCATGGTGGAGGGAGCCTCTAAAAAACCCAGTTTGGACCAATTCATGGTGGAGGGAGCCTCTAACCAGCCCAGTTTGGACCAATTAATGGTGGAGGGAGCCTCTAAACAGCCAAGTTTGGACCAATTCATGGTGGAGGGAGCCTCTAAAAACCCCAGTTTGGACCAATTCATGGTGGAGGGAGCCTCTAACCAGCCCAGTTTGGACCAATTAATGGTGGAGGGAGCCTCTAAACAGCCAAGTTTGGACCAATTCATGGTGGAGGGAGCCTCTAAAAACCCCAGTTTGGACCAATTCATGGTGGAGGGAGCCTCTAACCAGCCCAGTTTGGGCAAATTCATGGTGGAGGGAGCCTCTAAACAGCCCAGTTTGGGCAAATTCATGGTGGAGGGAGCCTCTAACCAGCCCAGTTTGGACCAATTAATGGTGGAGGGAGCCTCTAACCAGCCCAGTTTGGACCAATTAATGGTGGAGGGAGCCTCTAACCACCCCAGTTTGGACCAATTCATGGTGGAGGGAGCCTCTAAACAGCCAAGTTTGGACCAATTCATGGTGGAGGGAGCCTCTAAAAACCCCAGTTTGGACCAATTCATGGTGGAGGGAGCCTCTAACCAGCCCAGTTTGGGCAAATTCATGGTGGAGGGAGCCTCTAAACAGCCCAGTTTGGGCAAATTCATGGTGGAGGGAGCCTCTAACCAGCCCAGTTTGGACCAATTAATGGTGGAGGGAGCCGCTAAACAGCCCAGTTTGGGCAAATTCATGGTGGAGGGAGCCTCTAAACAGCCCAGTTTGGGCAAATTCATGGTGGAGGGAGCCTCTAAACAGCCCAGTTTGGACCAATTAATGGTGGAGGGAGCCTCTAAACAGCCAAGTTTTGGGAAATTCATAGTGGAGGGAGCCTCTAACCAGCCCAGTTTGGACCAATTCATGGTGGAGGGAGCCTCTAAACAGCCCAGTTTGGGCAAATTCATGGTGGAGGGAGCCTCTAAAAAACCCAGTTTGGACCAATTCATGGTGGAGGGAGCCTCTAACCAGCCCAGTTTGGACCAATTAATGGTGGAGGGAGCCTCTAAACAGCCAAGTTTGGACCAATTCATGGTGGAGGGAGCCTCTAAAAACCCCAGTTTGGACCAATTCATGGTGGAGGGAGCCTCTAACCAGCCCAGTTTGGACCAATTAATGGTGGAGGGAGCCTCTAAACAGCCAAGTTTGGACCAATTCATGGTGGAGGGAGCCTCTAAAAACCCCAGTTTGGACCAATTCATGGTGGAGGGAGCCTCTAACCAGCCCAGTTTGGGCAAATTCATGGTGGAGGGAGCCTCTAAACAGCCCAGTTTGGGCAAATTCATGGTGGAGGGAGCCTCTAACCAGCCCAGTTTGGACCAATTAATGGTGGAGGGAGCCTCTAACCAGCCCAGTTTGGACCAATTAATGGTGGAGGGAGCCTCTAACCACCCCAGTTTGGACCAATTCATGGTGGAGGGAGCCTCTAAACAGCCAAGTTTGGACCAATTCATGGTGGAGGGAGCCTCTAAAAACCCCAGTTTGGACCAATTCATGGTGGAGGGAGCCTCTAAACAGCCCAGTTTGGGCAAATTCATGGTGGAGGGAGCCTCTAACCAGCCCAGTTTGGGCAAATTCATGGTGGAGGGAGCCTCTAACCAGCCCAGTTTGGACCAATTAATGGTGGAGGGAGCCGCTAAACAGCCCAGTTTGGGCAAATTCATGGTGGAGGGAGCCTCTAAACAGCCCAGTTTGGACCAATTCATGGTGGAGGGAGCCTCTAAAAAACCCAGTTTGGACCAATTCATGGTGGAGGGAGCCTCTAAACAGCCCAGTTTGGGCAAATTCATGGTGGAGGGAGCCTCTAAACAGCCCAGTTTGGGCAAATTCATGGTGGAGGGAGCCTCTAAACAGCCAAGTTTTGGGAAATTCATGGTGGAGGGAGCCTCTAACCAGCCCAGTTTGGACCAATTCATGGTGGAGGGAGCCTCTAAACAGCCCAGTTTGGGCAAATTCATGGTGGAGGGAGCCTCTAAAAAACCCAGTTTGGACTAATTCATGGTGGAGGGAGCCTCTAACCAGCCCAGTTTGGACCAATTAATGGTGGAGGGAGCCTCTAAACAGCCAAGTTTGGACCAATTCATGGTGGAGGGAGCCTCTAAAAACCCCAGTTTGGATCAATTCATGGTGGAGGGAGCCTCTAACCAGCCCAGTTTGGGCAAATTCATGGTGGAGGGAGCCTCTAAACAGCCCAGTTTGGGCAAATTCATGGTGGAGGGAGCCTCTAACCAGCTCAGTTTGGACCAATTAATGGTGGAGGGAGCCTCTAACCAGCCCAGTTTGGACCAATTAATGGTGGAGGGAGCCTCTAACCACCCCAGTTTGGACCAATTCATGGTGGAGGGAGCCTCTAAACAGCCAAGTTTGGACCAATTCATGGTGGAGGGAGCCTCTAAAAACCCCAGTTTGGACCAATTCATGGTGGAGGGAGCCTCTAACCAGCCCAGTTTGGGCAAATTCATGGTGGAGGGAGCCTCTAAACAGCCCAGTTTGGGCAAATTCATGGTGGAGGGAGCCTCTAACCAGCCCAGTTTGGACCAATTAATGGTGGAGGGAGCCGCTAAACAGCCCAGTTTGGGCAAATTCATGGTGGAGGGAGCCTCTAAACAGCCCAGTTTGGGCAAATTCATGGTGGAGGGAGCCTCTAACCAGCCCAGTTTGGACCAATTAATGGTGGAGGGAGCCTCTAAACAGCCAAGTTTTGGGAAATTCATGGTGGAGGGAGCCTCTAACCAGCCCAGTTTGGACCAATTCATGGTGGAGGGAGCCTCTAAACAGCCCAGTTTGGGCAAATTCATGGTGGAGGGAGCCTCTAAAAAACCCAGTTTGGACCAATTCATGGTGGAGGGAGCCTCTAACCAGCCCAGTTTGGACCAATTAATGGTGGAGGGAGCCTCTAAACAGCCAAGTTTGGACCAATTCATGGTGGAGGGAGCCTCTAAAAACCCCAGTTTGGACCAATTCATGGTGGAGGGAGCCTCTAACCAGCCCAGTTTGGGCAAATTCATGGTGGAGGGAGCCTCTAAACAGCCCAGTTTGGGCAAATTCATGGTGAAGGGAGCCTCTAACCAGCCCAGTTTGGACCAATTAATGGTGGAGGGAGCCGCTAAACAGCCCAGTTTGGGCAAATTCATGGTGGAGGGAGCCTCTAAACAGCCCAGTTTGGGCAAATTCATGGTGGAGGGAGCCTCTAACCAGCCCAGTTTGGACCAATTAATGGTGGAGGGAGCCTCTAAACAGCCAAGTTTTGGGAAATTCATGGTGGAGGGAGCCTCTAACCAGCCCAGTTTGGACCAATTCATGGTGGAGGGAGCCTCTAAACAGCCCAGTTTGGGCAAATTCATGGTGGAGGGAGCCTCTAAAAAACCCAGTTTGGACCAATTCATGGTGGAGGGAGCCTCTAACCAGCCCAGTTTGGACCAATTAATGGTGGAGGGAGCCTCTAAACAGCCAAGTTTGGACCAATTCATGGTGGAGGGAGCCTCTAAAAACCCCAGTTTGGACCAATTCATGGTGGAGGGAGCCTCTAACCAGCCCAGTTTGGACCAATTAATGGTGGAGGGAGCCTCTAAACAGCCAAGTTTGGACCAATTCATGATGGAGGGAGCCTCTAAAAACCCCAGTTTGGACCAATTCATGGTGGAGGGAGCCTCTAACCAGCCCAGTTTGGGCAAATTCATGGTGGAGGGAGCCTCTAAACAGCCCAGTTTGGGCAAATTCATGGTGGAGGGAGCCTCTAACCAGCCCAGTTTGGACCAATTAATGGTGGAGGGAGCCTCTAACCAGCCCAGTTTGGACCAATTAATGGTGGAGGGAGCCTCTAACCACCCCAGTTTGGACCAATTCATGGTGGAGGGAGCCTCTAAACAGCCAAGTTTGGACCAATTCATGGTGGAGGGAGCCTCTAAAAACCCCAGTTTGGACCAATTCATGGTGGAGGGAGCCTCTAACCAGCCCAGTTTGGGCAAATTCATGGTGGAGGGAGCCTCTAAACAGCCCAGTTTGGGCAAATTCATGGTGGAGGGAGCCTCTAACCAGCCCAGTTTGGACCAATTAATGGTGGAGGGAGCCGCTAAACAGCCCAGTTTGGGCAAATTCATGGTGGAGGGAGCCTCTAAACAGCCCAGTTTGGGCAAATTCATGGTGGAGGGAGCCTCTAACCAGCCCAGTTTGGACCAATTAATGGTGGAGGGAGCCTCTAAACAGCCAAGTTTTGGGAAATTCATGGTGGAGGGAGCCTCTAACCAGCCCAGTTTGGACCAATTCATGGTGAAGGGAGCCTCTAAACAGCCCAGTTTGGGCAAATTCATGGTGGAGGGAGCCTCTAAAAAACCCAGTTTGGACCAATTTATGGTGGAGGGAGCCTCTAACCAGCCCAGTTTGGACCAATTAATGGTGGAGGGAGCCTCTAAACAGCCAAGTTTGGACCAATTCATGGTGGAGGGAGCCTCTAAAAACCCAGTTTGGACCAATTCATGGTGGAGGGAGCCTCTAACCAGCCCAGTTTGGACCAATTAATGGTGGAGGGAGCCTCTAAACAGCCAAGTTTGGACCAAATCATGGTGGAGGGAGCCTCTAAAAACCCCAGTTTGGACCAATTCATGGTGGAGGGAGCCTCTAACCAGCCCAGTTTGGGCAAATTCATGGTGGAGGGAGCCTCTAAACAGCCCAGTTTGGGCAAATTCATGGTGGAGGGAGCCTCTAACCAGCCCAGTTTGGACCAATTAATGGTGGAGGGAGCCGCTAAACAGCCCAGTTTGGGCAAATTCATGGTGGAGGGAGCCTCTAAACAGCCCAGTTTGGGCAAATTCATGGTGGAGGGAGCCTCTAACCAGCCCAGTTTGGACCAATTAATGGTGGAGGGAGCCTCTAAACAGCCAAGTTTTGGGAAATTCATGGTGGAGGGAGCCTCTAACCAGCCCAGTTTGGACCAATTCATGGTGAAGGGAGCCTCTAAACAGCCCAGTTTGGGCAAATTCATGGTGGAGGGAGCCTCTAAAAAACCCAGTTTGGACCAATTCATGGTGGAGGGAGCCTCTAACCAGCCCAGTTTGGACCAATTAATGGTGGAGGGAGCCTCTAAACAGCCAAGTTTGGACCAATTCATGGTGGAGGGAGCCTCTAAAAACCCCAGTTTGGACCAATTCATGGTGGAGGGAGCCTCTAACCAGCCCAGTTTGGACCAATTAATGGTGGAGGGAGCCTCTAAACAGCCAAGTTTGGACCAATTCATGGTGGAGGGAGCCTCTAAAAACCCCAGTTTGGACCAATTCATGGTGGAGGGAGCCTCTAACCAGCCCAGTTTGGGCAAATTCATGGTGGAGGGAGCCTCTAAACAGCCCAGTTTGGGCAAATTCATGGTGGAGGGAGCCTCTAACCAGCCCAGTTTGGACCAATTAATGGTGGAGGGAGCCTCTAACCAGCCCAGTTTGGACCAATTAATGGTGGAGGGAGCCTCTAACCACCCCAGTTTGGACCAATTCATGGTGGAGGGAGCCTCTAAACAGCCAAGTTTGGACCAATTCATGGTGGAGGGAGCCTCTAAAAACCCCAGTTTGGACCAATTCATGGTGGAGGGAGCCTCTAACCAGCCCAGTTTGGGCAAATTCATGGTGGAGGGAGCCTCTAAACAGCCCAGTTTGGGCAAATTCATGGTGGAGGGAGCCTCTAACCAGCCCAGTTTGGACCAATTAATGGTGGAGGGAGCCGCCTAAACAGCCCAGTTTGGGCAAATTCATGGTGGAGGGAGCCTCTAACCAGCCCAGTTTGGACCAATTAATGGTGGAGGGAGCCTCTAACCAGCCCAGTTTGGACCAATTAATGGTGGAGGGAGCCTCTAACCACCCCAGTTTGGACCAATTCATGGTGGAGGGAGCCTCTAAACAGCCAAGTTTGGACCAATTCATGGTGGAGGGAGCCTCTAAAAACCCCAGTTTGGACCAATTCATGGTGGAGGGAGCCTCTAACCAGCCCAGTTTGGGCAAATTCATGGTGGAGGGAGCCTCTAAACAGCCCAGTTTGGGCAAATTCATGGTGGAGGGAGCCTCTAACCAGCCCAGTTTGGACCAATTAATGGTGGAGGGAGCCGCTAAACAGCCCAGTTTGGGCAAATTCATGGTGGAGGGAGCCTCTAAACAGCCCAGTTTGGACCAATTCATGGTGGAGGGAGCCTCTAAAAAACCCAGTTTGGACCAATTCATGGTGGAGGGAGCCTCTAAACAGCCCAGTTTGGGCAAATTCATGGTGGAGGGAGCCTCTAAACAGCCCAGTTTGGGCAAATTCATGGTGGAGGGAGCCTCTAACCAGCCCAGTTTGGACCAATTAATGGTGGAGGGAGCCTCTAAACAGCCAAGTTTTGGGAAATTCATGGTGGAGGGAGCCTCTAACCAGCCCAGTTTGGACCAATTCATGGTGGAGGGAGCCTCTAAAAAGCCCAGTTTGGGCAAATTCATGGTGGAGGGAGCCTCTAAAAAACCCAGTTTGGACCAATTCATGGTGGAGGGAGCCTCTAACCAGCCCAGTTTGGACCAATTAATGGTGGAGGGAGCCTCTAAACAGCCAAGTTTGGACCAATTCATGGTGGAGGGAGCCTCTAAAAACCCCAGTTTGGACCAATTCATGGTGGAGGGAGCCTCTAACCAGCCCAGTTTGGGCAAATTCATGGTGGAGGGAGCCTCTAAACAGCCCAGTTTGGGCAAATTCATGGTGGAGGGAGCCTCTAACCAGCCCAGTTTGGACCAATTAATGGTGGAGGGAGCCTCTAACCAGCCCAGTTTGGACCAATTAATGGTGGAGGGAGCCTCTAACCACCCCAGTTTGGACCAATTCATGGTGGAGGGAGCCTCTAAACAGCCAAGTTTGGACCAATTCATGGTGGAGGGAGCCTCTAAAAACCCCAGTTTGGACCAATTCATGGTGGAGGGAGCCTCTAACCAGCCCAGTTTGGGCAAATTCATGGTGGAGGGAGCCTCTAAACAGCCCAGTTTGGGCAAATTCATGGTGGAGGGAGCCTCTAAACAGCCCAGTTTGGACCAATTAATGGTGGAGGGAGCCGCTAAACAGCCCAGTTTGGGCAAATTCATGGTGGAGGGAGCCTCTAAACAGCCCAGTTTGGGCAAATTCATGGTGGAGGGAGCCTCTAACCAGCCCAGTTTGGACCAATTAATGGTGGAGGGAGCCTCTAAACAGCCAAGTTTTGGGAAATTCATGGTGGAGGGAGCCTCTTACCAGCCCAGTTTGGACCAATTCATGGTGGAGGGAGCCTCTAAACAGCCCAGTTTGGGCAAATTCATGGTGGAGGGAGCCTCTAAAAAACCCAGTTTGGACCAATTCATGGTGGAGGGAGCCTCTAACCAGCCCAGTTTGGACCAATTAATGGTGGAGGGAGCCTCTAAACAGCCAAGTTTGGACCAATTCATGGTGGAGGGAGCCTCTAGAAACCCCAGTTTGGACCAATTCATGGTGGAGGGAGCCTCTAACCAGCCCAGTTTGGACCAATTAATGGTGGAGGGAGCCTCTAAACAGCCAAGTTTGGACCAATTCATGGTGGAGGGAGCCTCTAAAAACCCCAGTTTGGACCAATTCATGGTGGAGGGAGCCTCTAACCAGCCCAGTTTGGGCAAATTCATGGTGGAGGGAGCCTCTAAACAGCCCAGTTTGGGCAAATTCATGGTGGAGGGAGCCTCTAACCAGCCAAGTTTGGACCAATTAATGGTGGAGGGAGCCGCTAAACAGCCCAGTTTGGGCAAATTCATGGTGGAGGGAGCCTCTAAACAGCCCAGTTTGGGCAAATTCATGGTGGAGGGAGCCTCTAACCAGCCCAGTTTGGACCAATTAATGGTGGAGGGAGCCTCTAAACAGCCAAGTTTTGGGAAATTCATGGTGGAGGGAGCCTCTAACCAGCCCAGTTTGGACCAATTCATGGTGGAGGGAGCCTCTAAACAGCCCAGTTTGGGCAAATTCATGGTGGAGGGAGCCTCTAAAAAACCCAGTTTGGACCAATTCATGGTGGAGGGAGCCTCTAACCAGCCCAGTTTGGACCAATTAATGGTGGAGGGAGCCTCTAAACAGCCAAGTTTGGACCAATTCATGGTGGAGGGAGCCTCTAAAAACCCCAGTTTGGACCAATTCATGGTGGAGGGAGCCTCTAACCAGCCCAGTTTGGACCAATTAATGGTGGAGGGAGCCTCTAAACAGCCAAGTTTGGACCAATTCATGATGGAGGGAGCCTCTAAAAACCCCAGTTTGGACCAATTCATGGTGGAGGGAGCCTCTAACCAGCCCAGTTTGGGCAAATTCATGGTGGAGGGAGCCTCTAAACAGCCCAGTTTGGGCAAATTCATGGTGGAGGGAGCCTCTAACCAGCCCAGTTTGGACCAATTAATGGTGGAGGGAGCCTCTAACCAGCCCAGTTTGGACCAATTAATGGTGGAGGGAGCCTCTAACCACCCCAGTTTGGACCAATTCATGGTGGAGGGAGCCTCTAAACAGCCAAGTTTGGACCAATTCATGGTGGAGGGAGCCTCTAAAAACCCCAGTTTGGACCAATTCATGGTGGAGGGAGCCTCTAACCAGCCCAGTTTGGGCAAATTCATGGTGGAGGGAGCCTCTAAACAGCCCAGTTTGGGCAAATTCATGGTGGAGGGAGCCTCTAACCAGCCCAGTTTGGACCAATTAATGGTGGAGGGAGCCGCTAAACAGCCCAGTTTGGGCAAATTCATGGTGGAGGGAGCCTCTAAACAGCCCAGTTTGGGCAAATTCATGGTGGAGGGAGCCTCTAACCAGCCCAGTTTGGACCAATTAATGGTGGAGGGAGCCTCTAAACAGCCAAGTTTTGGGAAATTCATGGTGGAGGGAGCCTCTAACCAGCCCAGTTTGGACCAATTCATGGTGAAGGGAGCCTCTAAACAGCCCAGTTTGGGCAAATTCATGGTGGAGGGAGCCTCTAAAAAACCCAGTTTGGACCAATTCATGGTGGAGGGAGCCTCTAACCAGCCCAGTTTGGACCAATTAATGGTGGAGGGAGCCTCTAAACAGCCAAGTTTGGACCAATTCATGATGGAGGGAGCCTCTAAAAACCCCAGTTTGGACCAATTCATGGTGGAGGGAGCCTCTAACCAGCCCAGTTTGGGCAAATTCATGGTGGAGGGAGCCTCTAAACAGCCCAGTTTGGGCAAATTCATGGTGGAGGGAGCCTCTAACCAGCCCAGTTTGGACCAATTAATGGTGGAGGGAGCCTCTAACCAGCCCAGTTTGGACCAATTAATGGTGGAGGGAGCCTCTAACCACCCCAGTTTGGACCAATTCATGGTGGAGGGAGCCTGTAAACAGCCAAGTTTGGACCAATTCATGGTGGAGGGAGCCTCTAAAAACCCCAGTTTGGACCAATTCATGGTGGAGGGAGCCTCTAACCAGCCCAGTTTGGGCAAATTCATGGTGGAGGGAGCCTCTAAACAGCCCAGTTTGGGCAAATTCATGGTGGAGGGAGCCTCTAACCAGCCCAGTTTGGACCAATTAATGGTGGAGGGAGCCGCTAAACAGCCCAGTTTGGGCAAATTCATGGTGGAGGGAGCCTCTAAACAGCCCAGTTTGGACCAATTCATGGTGGAGGGAGCCTCTAAAAAACCCAGTTTGGACCAATTCATGGTGGAGGGAGCCTCTAAAAAACCCAGTTTGGACCAATTCATGGTGGAGGGAGCCTCTAAACAGCCCAGTTTGGGCAAATTCATGGTGGAGGGAGCCTCTAAACAGCCCAGTTTGGGCAAATTCATGGTGGAGGGAGCCTCTAAACAGCCAAGTTTTGGGAAATTCATGGTGGAGGGAGCCTCTAACCAGCCCAGTTTGGACCAATTCATGGTGGAGGGAGCCTCTAAACAGCCCAGTTTGGGCAAATTCATGGTGGAGGGAGCCTCTAAACAGCCCAGTTTGGGCAAATTCATGGTGGAGGGAGCCTCTAACCAGCCCAGTTTGGACCAATTAATGGTGGAGGGAGCCTCTAAACAGCCAAGTTTTGGGAAATTCATGGTGGAGGGAGCCTCTAACCAGCCCAGTTTGGACCAATTCATGGTGGAGGGAGACTCTAAACAGCCCAGTTTGGGCAAATTCATGGTGGAGGGAGCCTCTAAAAAACCCAGTTTGGACCAATTCATGGTGGAGGGAGCCTCTAACCAGCCCAGTTTGGACCAATTAATGGTGGAGGGAGCCTCTAAACAGCCAAGTTTGGACTAATTCATGGTGGAGGGAGCCTCTAAAAACCCCAGTTTGGACCAATTCATGGTGGAGGGAGCCTCTAACCAGCCCAGTTTGGACCAATTAATGGTGGAGGGAGCCTCTAAACAGCCAAGTTTGGACCAATTCATGGTGGAGGGAGCCTCTAAAAACCCCAGTTTGGACCAATTCATGGTGGAGGGAGCCTCTAACCAGCCCAGTTTGGGCAAATTCATGGTGGAGGGAGCCTCTAAACAGCCCAGTTTGGGCAAATTCATGGTGGAGGGAGCCTCTAACCAGCCCAGTTTGGACCAATTAATGGTGGAGGGAGCCTCTAACCAGCCCAGTTTGGACCAATTAATGGTGGAGGGAGCCTCTAACCACCCCAGTTTGGACCAATTCATGGTGGAGGGAGCCTCTAAACAGCCAAGTTTGGACCAATTCATGGTGGAGGGAGCCTCTAAAAACCCCAGTTTGGACCAATTCATGGTGGAGGGAGCCTCTAAACAGCCCAGTTTGGGCAAATTCATGGTGGAGGGAGCCTCTAAACAGCCCAGTTTGGGCAAATTCATGGTGGAGGGAGCCTCTAACCAGCCCAGTTTGGACCAATTAATGGTGGAGGGAGCCTCTAAACAGCCCAGTTTGGGCAAATTCATGGTGGAGGGAGCCTCTAAACAGCCCAGTTTGGACCAATTCATGGTGGAGGGAGCCTCTAAAAAACCCAGTTTGGACCAATTCATGGTGGAGGGAGCCTCTAAACAGCCCAGTTTGGGCAAATTCATGGTGGAGGGAGCCTCTAAACAGCCCAGTTTGGGCAAATTCATGGTGGAGGGAGCCTCTAACCAGCCCAGTTTGGACCAATTAATGGTGGAGGGAGCCTCTAAACAGCCAAGTTTTGGGAAATTCATGGTGGAGGGAGCCTCTAACCAGCCCAGTTTGGACCAATTCATGGTGGAGGGAGCCTCTAAACAGCCCAGTTTGGGCAAATTCATGGTGGAGGGAGCCTCTAAAAAACCCAGTTTGGACCAATTCATGGTGGAGGGAGCCTCTAACCAGCCCAGTTTGGACCAATTTATGGTGGAGGGAGCCTCTAAACAGCCAAGTTTGGACCAATTCATGGTGGAGGGAGCCTCTAAAAACCCCAGTTTGGACCAATTCATGGTGGAGGGAGCCTCTAACCAGCCCAGTTTGGGCAAATTCATGGTGGAGGGAGCCTCTAAACAGCCCAGTTTGGGCAAATTCATGGTGGAGGGAGCCTCTAACCAGCCCAGTTTGGACCAATTAATGGTGGAGGGAGCCGCTAAACAGCCCAGTTTGGACCAATTCATGGTGGAGGGAGCCTCTAAAAACCCCAGTTTGGACCAATTCATGGTGGAGGGAGCCTCTAAAAAACCCAGTTTGGACCAATTCATGGTGGAGGGAGCCTCTAACCAGCCCAGTTTGGACCAATTAATGGTGGAGGGAGCCTCTAAACAGCCAAGTTTGGACCAATTCATGGTGGAGGGAGCCTCTAAAAACCCCAGTTTGGACCAATTCATGGTGGAGGGAGCCTCTAACCAGCCCAGTTTGGACCAATTAATGGTGGAGGGAGCCTCTAACCAGCCCAGTTTGGACCAATTAATGGTGGAGGGAGCCTCTAACCACCCCAGTTTGGACCAATTCATGGTGGAGGGAGCCTCTAAACAGCCCAGTTTGGGCAAATTCATGGTGGAGGGAGCCTCTAACCAGCAGAGTTGTGGGAAAGCAGGGTGGAGGGAGCCTCTAACCAGCAGAGTTGGTGGAAATCAGGGTGGAGGGAGCCTCTAACCAGCAGAGTTGGGGGAAATCATGTTGGAGGGAGCCTAGTATTAGCAGAATTGTGCAACGCTTATGGTGGATGAGTATGAGGATGCGGAGGAATTGGAGAGGTTGAGTACAGACATGGAGTTTCATGTTGGGGTGCTTTACACAGGTGGGCACAAAAATGAAGGCTCTATCCAGTGGTGGTTCATTTTTATCAAAGTGAGCCGGTCGGCACTCTCAGCTGACAGACGGGTGCGCTTGTCAATGATGATGCCACCGGCTGCACTGAACACCCTCTCAGATAGGACGCTGGCGGCAGGACAGGACAGCACCTCCAAGGCATATAGGGCAAGTTCAAGCCACAGGTCCAACTTCAACACCCAATACGTGTAGGGCGCAGAGGGGTCGGAGAGGACAGGGCTGTGGTCGGAAAGGTATTCCCGCAACATGCGCCTATACTTCTCACGCCTGGTGACACTAGGACCCTCCGTGGCGGCACTTTGGCGAGGGGGTGCCATCAAGGTGTCCCAGACCTTAGATAGTGTGCCCCTCGTTTGTGTGGACCGGTGAGAACTTGGTTGCCTACTGGAGGAACTGCCCTCCCTGCCGCCAACGTCACATGCTGGAAACATCTCCATCATATTCTGCACCAATTGCCTGTGGCAAGCATTGATGCGATTGGCCCTCCCCTCTACCGGAATAAAAGACGAGATGTTGTTTTTATACCAGGGGTCAAGGATAGCAAAGATCCAGTACTGGTTGTCCTCCATGATTTTGACAATACGCTTGTCGGTTGTAAAGCACCCCAACATGAACTCAGCCATGTCTGCCACAGTGTTAGTTGGCATGACTCCTCTGGCCCCACCGGAAAGTTCAATCTCCATTTCCTCCTCATCCTCCATGTCTACCCATCCGCGCTGCAACAATGGGACGATTCGAAGTTGCCCGGAAGCCTCCTGTATCACCATCACATCATCGGACAACTCTTCTTCCTCCTCCTCCTCCTCCTCCTCCATTAAACGCAGTGAAGCGGACAGATGTGTGGACCTACTCTCCAGCTGTGACGGATCGGATGCTATCCCTAACTCCTCTGTGTGATCTGAGTTATCCCTGATGTCAATCAGGGATTCTCTCAGAACACACAAGAGCGGGATTGTAAGGCTCACCATCGCATCCTCAGAGCTCACCCTCCTTGTGGACTCCTCAAAGACCCGTAGGATGTCACAAAGGTCTCTCATCCATGGCCACTCATGGATGTGAAACTGAGGCAGCTGACTTTGTGGCACCCTAGGGTTTTGTAGCTGGTATTCCATCAAAGGTCTCTGCTGCTCAACCACTCTATTCAACATCTGAAACGTTGAGTTCCAGCGTGTGGGACGTCGCACAAAAGCCGGTGTTGTGGCACATGCAGGCGTTGCTGGAGAGATTTTAAGCTAGCAGCGGCTACTGTCGACTTGCGAAAGTGGGCGCACATGCGCCGCACTTTCACCAGTAGCTCTGGAACATTGGGGTAGCTCTTTAGGAAACGTTGCACCACTAGGTTGAAGACGTGGGCCAGGCATGGAACATGTTGGAGTCCGGCAAGCTCCAGAGCTGCTACCAGGTTCCGGCCGTTATCACAAACGACCATGCCTGGGCCCAGGTGCAGCGGCTCAAACCATATTGCCGTCTCATCGAGGAGGGCATCCCTCACCTCGGAGGCAGTGTGCTGTCTGTCCCCCAAGCTGATCAGCTTCAGCACAGCCTGCTGACGTCTACCAACGCCAGTGCTGCAACGTTTCCAACTCGTAGCTGGGGTCAATCTAACAGCGGAGGAGGAGGCGGTGGCGGAGGAGGAGGCGGTGGCGGAGGAGGAGGCGGTAGAGGAGGAGGAGGAGGGGGGTGTTCTTCTCGTGTCCCTGCCAGGAATGTTAGGCGGGGAGACGAGGTACACCGGGCCAGTTTGGGAAGCAGTCCCAGCCTCAACTACATTCACCCAGTGTGCCGTCAGTGAAATGTAGCGTCCCTGTCCGCATGCACTTGTCCACGCGTCGGTGGTCAAGTGGACCTTTGTGCAAAGCGCGGAACTAAGGGCCCGCCTGATGTTGAGTGACACGTGCTGGTGCAAGGCGGGGACGGCACACCGGGAGAAGTAGTGACGGCTAGGGACGGCATAGCGAGGTGCCGCAGTTGCCATCAGGTCCAGGAAGGCGGGAGTTTCAACAAGCCGGAACGCCAACATCTCCTGGGCCAGCAGTTTAGCGATGTTGGCGTTCAAGGCTTGCGCGTGTGGGTGGTTAGCAGTGTATTTCTGCCGCCGCTCCAATGTCTGAGAGATGGTGGGTTGTTGTAAAGAAACGCCTGATGGTGCCTTTGATGGTGCAGGAGAAGGAGATAAGACAGGACCAGGGGAGGATGAGGTAGAAGTCAACAAAGTGGCGGAGGCAGATGAAGTGGTGTCCTGGCTCGTCCTCTGGAGTGCATCGCCAGCACAGTCAGCAGTGGCAGTGGCAGAGGCAGAGGCAGTGGCAGAGGCAGTGGCAGTGGCGTGAACGGCAGGCGGCCTTTGTCCTGCCGTTGCTGCCTGCCACTGATTCCAGTGCTTGGATTCCAAATGACGGCGCATTGAAGTGGTGGACAGGTTGCTCTTCTCAGAGCCCCTAATCAATTTCGAGAGGCAAATTGTGCAGACAACACTATATCTGTCCTCGGCGCATTCCTTGAAAAAACTCCACACCTTCGAGAAACGTGCCCTCGAGGTGGGAGTTTTTCGGGGCTGGGTACGAACTGGAACATCTTGGGAGATTCCGGGTGTGGCCTGGCTTCGCCTAAGCTGCTGACCTCTGCCTCTGCCTCTAGCTACCCTTTTTGGTGCTGCACCTGCCTCAACATCCACACTACTTTCCCCGCTTGACATCCCCCCTGTCCAGGTCGGGTCAGTGTCCTCATCATCCACCACTTCCTCTTCCAACTCCTGTCTCATCTCCTCCTCCCGCACAATGCGCCGGTCAACTGGATGCCCTGACGGCAACTGCATCACATCATCGTCGATGAGGGTGGGTTGCTGGTCATCCACCACCAAATCGAACGGAGATGGAGGAGACTCTAGTGTTTGAGCATCTGGACACAGATGCTCCTCTGTTAGGTTCGTGGAATCGTGACGTGCAGAGGCAGGTTGAGGGACAATGAAAGGAGCGGAGAACAGCTCTGGGGAGCAGGGACAGTTTGGGTTATTGTTCTGTAAAGCTTCGGAATTTTGGGAGGAAGGAAGACAAGACTGTTGGGTAATAGGAGGAGAGGAGGCAGAGTCTGACTGGCTGCTGGACAATGTGCTGTAAGCGTTCTCTGACAGCCATTGCAAGACCTGTTCCTGGTTCTCGGGCCTACTAAGGTTTGTACCCTGCAGTTTAGTTAATGTGGCAAGCAACCCTGGCACTGTGGAGTGGCGCAATGCTTGCTGCCCCACAGGAGTAGGCACGGGACGCCCTGTGGCTTCACTGCTACCTTGCTCCCCAGAACCATTCCCCCGACCTCGCCCACGGCCTCGTCCACGTCCCTTTCCGGGAGCCTTGCGCATTTTGAATTCCTAGTTAGAAATTGGCACTGTATACCAGTAGTAAAAATTGTGGGTGCACGTAACCCCAATATATTCTTTGAATTCCCAGTCAGACACTGGCACTATATGGCAGTAGCAAGAAATGAGGGTATTTGTATTCCCAATATATTCTTTGAATTCCCAGTCAGACAATGGCACTGTATACCAGTAGTAAAAATTGTGGGTGCACGTAACCCCAATATATTCTTTGAATTACCAGTCAGAAACTGGCACTATATGGCAGTAGCAAGAAATGAGGGTATTTGTATTCCCAATATATTCTTTGAATTCCCAGTCAGACACTGGCACTATATGGCAGTAGCAAGAAATGAGGGTATTTGTATTCCCAATATATTCTTTGAATTCCCAGTCAGACAATGGCACTGTATACCAGTAGTAAAAATTGTGGGTGCACGTAACCCCAATATATTCTTTGAATTCCCAGTCAGACACTGGCACTATATGGCAGTAGCAAGAAATGAGGGTATTTGTATTCCCAATATATTCTTTGAATTCCCAATCAGACAATGGCACTGTATACCAGTAGTAAAAATTGTGGGTGCACGTAACCCCAATATATTCTTTGAATTCCCAGTCAGACACTGGCACTATATGGCAGTAGCAAGAAATGAGGGTATTTGTATTCCCAATATATTCTTTGAATTCCCAGTCAGACAATGGCACTGTATACCAGTAGTAAAAATTGTGGGTGCACGTAACCCCAATATATTCTTTGAATTACCAGTCAGAAACTGGCACTATATGGCAGTAGCAAGAAATGAGGGTATTTGTATTCCCAATATATTCTTTGAATTCCCAGTCAGACACTGGCACTATATGGCAGTAGCAAGAAATGAGGGTATTTGTATTCCCAATATATTCTTTGAATTCCCAGTCAGACAATGGCACTGTATACCAGTAGTAAAAATTGTGGGTGCACGTAACCACAATATATTCTTTGAATTACCAGTCAGAAACTGGCACTATATGGCAGTAGCAAGAAATGAGGGTATTTATAACCCCAATATATTCTTTGAATTCCCAGTCAGACAATGGCACTGTATACCAGTAGTAAAAATTGTGGGTGCACGTAACCCCAATATATTCTTTGAATTCCCAGTCAGACACTGGCACTATATGGCAGTAGCAAGAAATGAGGGTATTTGTATTCCCAATATATTCTTTGAATTCCCAGTCAGACACTGGCACTATATGGCAGTAGCAAGAAATGAGGGTATTTGTATTCCCAATATATTCTTTGAATTCCCAGTCAGACAATGGCACTGTATACCAGTAGTAAAAATTGTGGGTGCACGTAACCCCAATATATTCTTTGAATTACCAGTCAGAAACTGGCACTATATGGCAGTAGCAAGAAATGAGGGTATTTGTATTCCCAATATATTCTTTGAATTCCCAGTCAGACACTGGCACTATATGGCAGTAGCAAGAAATGAGGGTATTTGTATTCCCAATATATTCTTTGAATTCCCAGTCAGACAATGGCACTGTATACCAGTAGTAAAAATTGTGGGTGCACGTAACCCCAATATATTCTTTGAATTCCCAGTCAGACACTGGCACTATATGGCAGTAGCAAGAAATGAGGGTATTTGTATTCCCAATATATTCTTTGAATTCCCAATCAGACAATGGCACTGTATACCAGTAGTAAAAATTGTGGGTGCACGTAACCCCAATATATTCTTTGAATTCCCAGTCAGACACTGGCACTATATGGCAGTAGCAAGAAATGAGGGTATTTGTATTCCCAATATATTCTTTGAATTCCCAGTCAGACAATGGCACTGTATACCAGTAGTAAAAATTGTGGGTGCACGTAACCCCAATATATTCTTTGAATTACCAGTCAGAAACTGGCACTATATGGCAGTAGCAAGAAATGAGGGTATTTGTATTCCCAATATATTCTTTGAATTCCCAGTCAGACACTGGCACTATATGGCAGTAGCAAGAAATGAGGGTATTTGTATTCCCAATATATTCTTTGAATTCCCAGTCAGACAATGGCACTGTATACCAGTAGTAAAAATTGTGGGTGCACGTAACCACAATATATTCTTTGAATTACCAGTCAGAAACTGGCACTATATGGCAGTAGCAAGAAATGAGGGTATTTATAACCCCAATATATTCTTTGAATTCCCAGTCAGACAATGGCACTGTATACCAGTAGTAAAAATTGTGGGTGCACGTAACCCCAATATATTCTTTGAATTCCCAGTCAGACACTGGCACTATATGGCAGTAGCAAGAAATGAGGGTATTTGTATTCCCAATATATTCTTTGAATTCCCAGTCAGACACTGGCACTATATGGCAGTAGCAAGAAATGAGGGTATTTGTATTCCCAATATATTCTTTGAATTCCCAGTCAGACAATGGCACTGTATACCAGTAGTAAAAATTGTGGGTGCACGTAACCACAATATATTCTTTGAATTACCAGTCAGAAACTGGCACTATATGGCAGTAGCAAGAAATGAGGGTATTTATAACCCCAATATATTCTTTGAATTCCCAGTCAGACAATGGCACTGTATACCAGTAGTAAAAATTGTGGGTGCACGTAACCCCAATATATTCTTTGAATTACCAGTCAGAAACTGGCACTATATGGCAGTAGCAAGAAATGAGGGTATTTGTATTCCCAATATATTCTTTGAATTCCCAGTCAGACACTGGCACTATATGGCAGTAGCAAGAAATGAGGGTATTTGTATTCCCAATATATTCTTTGAATTCCCAGTCAGACAATGGCACTGTATACCAGTAGTAAAAATTGTGGGTGCACGTAACCCCAATATATTCTTTGAATTCCCAGTCAGACACTGGCACTATATGGCAGTAGCAAGAAATGAGGGTATTTGTATTCCCAATATATTCTTTGAATTCCCAGTCAGACAATGGCACTGTATACCAGTAGTAAAAATTGTGGGTGCACGTAACCCCAATATATTCTTTGAATTCCCAGTCAGACACTGGCACTATATGGCAGTAGCAAGAAATGAGGGTATTTGTATTCCCAATATATTCTTTGAATTCCCAGTCAGACAATGGCACTGTATACCAGTAGTAAAAATTGTGGGTGCACGTAACCCCAATATATTCTTTGAATTCCCAGTCAGACACTGGCACTATATGGCAGTAGCAAGAAATGAGGGTATTTGTATTCCCAATATATTCTTTGAATTCCCAGTCAGACAATGGCACTGTATACCAGTAGTAAAAATTGTGGGTGCACGTAACCCCAATATATTCTTTGAATTCCCAGTCAGACACTGGCACTATATGGCAGTAGCAAGAAATGAGGGTATTTGTATTCCCAATATATTCTTTGAATTCCCAGTCAGACAATGGCACTGTATACCAGTAGTAAAAATTGTGGGTGCACGTAACCCCAATATATTCTTTGAATTCCCAGTCAGAAACTGGCACTATATGGCAGTAGCAAGAAATGAGGGTATTTATAACCCCAATATATTCTTTGAATTCCCAGTCAGACAATGGCACTGTATACCAGTAGTAAAAATTGTGGGTGCACGTAACCACAATATATTCTTTGAATTCCCAGTCAGACACTGGCACTATATGGCAGTAGCAAGAAATGAGGGTATTTGTATTCCCAATATATTCTTTGAATTCCCAGTCAGACAATGGCACTGTATACCAGTAGTAAAAATTGTGGGTGCATGTAACCCCAATATATTCTTTGAATTCCCAGTCAGACACTGGCACTATATGGCAGTAGCAAGAAATGAGGGTATTTGTATTCCCAATATATTCTTTGAATTCCCAGTCAGACAATGGCACTGTATACCAGTAGTAAAAATTGTGGGTGCACGTAACCCCAATATATTCTTTGAATTCCCAGTCAGACACTGGCACTATATGGCAGTAGCAAGAAATGAGGGTATTTGTATTCCCAATATATTCTTTGAATTCCCAGTCAGACAATGGCACTGTATACCAGTAGTAAAAATTGTGGGTGCACGTAACCCCAATATATTCTTTGAATTCCCAGTCAGACACTGGCACTATATGGCAGTAGCAAGAAATGAGGGTATTTGTATTCCCAATATATTCTTTGAATTCCCAGTCAGACAATGGCACTGTATACCAGTAGTAAAAATTGTGGGTGCACGTAACCCCAATATATTCTTTGAATTCCCAGTCAGACACTGGCACTATATGGCAGTAGCAAGAAATGAGGGTATTTGTATTCCCAATATATTCTTTGAATTCCCAGTCAGACAATGGCACTGTATACCAGTAGTAAAAATTGTGGGTGCACGTAACCACAATATATTCTTTGAATTACCAGTCAGAAACTGGCACTATATGGCAGTAGCAAGAAATGAGGGTATTTATAACCCCAATATATTCTTTGAATTCCCAGTCAGACAATGGCACTGTATACCAGTAGTAAAAATTGTGGGTGCACGTAACCCCAATATATTCTTTGAATTCCCAGTCAGACACTGGCACTATATGGCAGTAGCAAGAAATGAGGGTATTTGTATTCCCAATATATTCTTTGAATTCCCAGTCAGACAATGGCACTGTATACCAGTAGTAAAAATTGTGGGTGCATGTAACCCCAATATATTCTTTGAATTCCCAGTCAGACACTGGCACTATATGGCAGTAGCAAGAAATGAGGGTATTTGTATTCCCAATATATTCTTTGAATTCCCAGTCAGACAATGGCACTGTATACCAGTAGTAAAAATTGTGGGTGCACGTAACCCCAATATATTCTTTGAATTCCCAGTCAGACACTGGCACTATATGGCAGTAGCAAGAAATGAGGGTATTTGTATTCCCAATATATTCTTTGAATTCCCAGTCAGACAATGGCACTGTATACCAGTAGTAAAAATTGTGGGTGCACGTAACCCCAATATATTCTTTGAATTCCCAGTCAGACACTGGCACTATATGGCAGTAGCAAGAAATGAGGGTATTTGTATTCCCAATATATTCTTTGAATTCCCAGTCAGACAATGGCACTGTATACCAGTAGTAAAAATTGTGGGTGCACGTAACCCCAATATATTCTTTGAATTCCCAGTCAGACACTGGCACTATATGGCAGTAGCAAGAAATGAGGGTATTTGTATTCCCAATATATTCTTTGAATTCCCAGTCAGACAATGGCACTGTATACCAGTAGTAAAAATTGTGGGTGCACGTAACCCCAATATATTCTTTGAATTCCCAGTCAGACACTGGCACTATATGGCAGTAGCAAGAAATGAGGGTATTTGTATTCCCAATATATTCTTTGAATTCCCAGTCAGACAATGGCACTGTATACCAGTAGTAAAAATTGTGGGTGCACGTAACCCCAATATATTCTTTGAATTACCAGTCAGACACTGGCACTATATGGCAGTAGCAAGAAATGAGGGTATTTGTATTCCCAATATATTCTTTGAATTCCCAGTCAGACAATGGCACTGTATACCAGTAGTAAAAATTGTGGGTGCACGTAACCCCAATATATTCTTTGAATTACCAGTCAGACACTGGCACTATATGGCAGTAGCAAGAAATGAGGGTATTTGTATTCCCAATATATTCTTTGAATTCCCAGTCAGACAATGGCACTGTATACCAGTAGTAAAAATTGTGGGTGTATATAGCCCCAATTCTATTGCTAGGGGACTTGCAGGGTATTTCTGGGGTGAAGGTGGGGGGGCACACCGTTGGAACGGGTATCGGGGTATATATCGGGTATACGGGAATACACTGACAGTGTATTCCATTCAGGATCCTGGGAAAGCTGGGTTGCGGCGATTGAGCCCGTCAGTGCCACGTTACACTGACAAGCTTCTCCCTGGAATTTAGCTCTTATAAGAGCTGTTGGTTGTCTTCTCCTTCCTATCCTAGCCTGTCCCTGCCTACCCAGAATCTAAGCCCTAGCTAGCTGGACGGAAACCTCCGTCCTCGGTGAATTGCAAGCTCAGAATGACGCGAACCTGGGCGGCGCTGTTCTTTTAAATTAGAGGTCACATGTTTTCGGCAGCCAATGGGTTTTGCCTACTTTTCTCAACGTCACCGGTGTCGTAGTTCCTGTCCCACCTACTCTGCGCTGTTATTGGAGCAAAAAAGGCGCCAGGGAAGGTGGGAGGGGAATCGAGTAATGGCGCACTTTACCACGCGGTGTTCGATTCGATTCGAACATGCCGAACAGCCTAATATCCGATCGAACATGAGTTCGATAGAACACTGTTCGCTCATCTCTAATATTAAGTCGTTTATGAAATAATTTACCCAGTATGGGGGCGTTCACCATGATACAGCTTTCAGACGGTCAGTTTAAATTCTCCTGTTCACCAGTCCGAGCCTGGTTTGATGCATCTTATAATTAGCAAAACAATTATAACAATGCCGTTACTCAGGGGTCCCAACCGTATCCAGCACCCCCGCCTGGTCATCCCTGTACTGTTTATTTGAAGCAACAGTACCCATGAGATTACCACTAGTTGTCAGGCTGAACTTGTATCTGCTATTGCTTTAAATGACAATTACAGGTGTGGCCCAAAATGAGCACATTCTATATGCAAAATAAATGAGAGAGCACCGAGCCGATCCTCGTGTATTAACAGAGTGGTACAATGGCCTAAGGTAAGACAGAATACTGCTCACCTTGATGGGTTGTTGATGTGGTCACAACAACCCAAGTGCTTGTAGTACACCAACTCAAGGTTATCCAAGGTGGCTGCTACTCCACGTCACGAAGACGTACCAGAGAACAATGCAATGGACCAGTCCAATTAATTGATTTAGCAAGAGGGAAAGCGCTCACTCAGGAGTAAATTCAAGTAAATTAACAGAGTGGGCCAAATGCAAGGCCAACTCTGGGAAGAATTGCACTTGAAAAAGGGCCGTGTATGGCCCGAAACGCATTGTGTGTTTCCCTGCCACAATAAAGAAACCTTGAATTTACTCCTGCGTGAGCACTTTCCTAATGGTAGTCTACCACTTCCTCCAAGCATATTCCATTACGACCACCTTTCTACAGTGATAAAGAACATACCTTTGTTATGCAGGTTAGCTTTGTAGATCTGGAGTAAAACAACTTTGAATTCTTATGCAAATGCAGCAATTGGTGCACTGGGGGCGGACCTTCAGATCCCTGGATCTCTGCTCTAGCTGCTCAGTAGGATGGGTGATGTCATAGTAATGGCAGGTTCAACTCTCACTGCACAGAGGCAGAAGCTGGTGGTGTTCTGAGTGGTAAGAGCAGTGTTGTGAGCCAGTTCTGGAGTGTGTAGGCTTCATTCTTTGCAGCTTACAAGCTCAGGGCAGCTTCAGTATATATACTTACCTCATTGCTCCCTGGCACCTCCTGCTCTCTTCACCTGATCTGGGTGCACTACTGTGAGGTATGTGCGCTTGGAGCAGGGGAAGACTACATGACTGGAAACAGTAAGGTATTAAAGGCCATTGAAATGCGTGGGGACATCTGGGTAGACATTAAAATGTGTGAGACCACTGCTGGGTTGACATTAGAATATGCACGGCCACTACTGTAGTTATGTAAGAATACATTTGTATTGTATAAAATCTGTAAGGAAGGTGTCCCTTCAACTTGAAATTTTTTTCTGTGCGTGGTCCATTTGTCCAGCTGAGTTTGAGACCTCTGGGTTAATGTCACCTGAATCGAATGGAGTTTTCCCCTTGTAAATCGGTGACAAGAGATCGCAGTTTTTTGTTTTTTTTTTGTAATTATTCAAATGAGCTGTTTGGAGTAACGAGGTCATTATCATTGCTCCAAAGAGGTAAGTGGCAATGCCCTCATTGCAAAAGAGCTTCTTTGCATGTCAGCAAAACCAGCGATATCGCAGAAATGGAAGCACTGATAAACAAGGGGAACACACCATTTGATTGGGGTGACCCTAACCTATCCATCTGTAGGGGGAAGACCTGCTCTCCGTTCAGTTGACAGACTCCTTTTAAAGGAATACTATTTAATGCAACTTCTCATTGGCGATCAGTGATAGTCTTTTGATTCCTGTTTTGTCTTGCAAGTTTTATGTTCTCCTGCCTGATACTTGTAATGTGTCAGGGCTCGTTCACATCTGCGCCCGATCTCCATTCTGCAGGTTTCCGTTTCCTGCACAAAACAGAGGCAGGAGACAGAAACCTGCAGGACTTTTTCTCACCCATTCATTTGAATGGGTGAGAAAGCTGTCCGGCCGTGAGCGTTTTATGCTCTCCGCCGTGAAACCGGGTTTTTTAATCCGGACACAGAGTCGGACATGCAGTACTCTGTGTCCGGATTTTAAAAAACGGTTTCGCGGCGGAGAGCAAAAAACGCTCACCGCCACACCCGGTCTGTGATTTCCGTCTTCTTGCATGCAGAACCACAGAACGGAGTGCCGAACGCAGGTGTGAACCTAATGTCAACCTGTTTTGCCTCATAACCTAACACCTCTTATCTTCATTGTACCATATATCAGTTCTTCCTGACCTCTGTCACTTGAGCTGCCGTCACAGAAAAAGGGGTTCAACAGATTTAATGTGCCATCCGCACTGGTGATTTCAGGGGGTACCGCAGTAACCTGAACGCTTCCATGAGCCATATCATGTTATCTTGTGGTATTATACAGAAGAAGCCAGACAGGACAAGTCATTTGGTGGCATCTAATGACTATCCTACTAATATTATAAATGTGAAAGTTTGTGTGTTTGGATGTTTGTGAGTTTGGATGTTTGTTCCTCAATCACGCTAAAACGCCTGGACGGATTTGCGTGCAATTTTCCACAAACATAGTTTTCCCTTAGGATTGAGTCACAGGCTACTTTTGGTGCCACTAAACAACATGGCTTCCTAGCAGGAGACTCACAAAAGCAGGACTCCTAGCCCCAGCTATAGACTCACACACACTGCCTGGCATTGCCTGCCTCAACCTGCCTGCACACTCCTTACTGTCTCCTCAGGAGTAGCCCTCACTCTACTCACTCACATTTACATATAGCTTTCCACTATACATACACAATACAACACATCACATTGTAATTACATGTATCTCCTATCACTGCTATATACAGTACCTGATACATATACTCCTGTACACAGGCTGTATATACTATATAATTACATGTATCTCCTATCACTGCTATATACAGTACCTGATACATATATACTCCTGTACACAGGCTTTATATATACTATATAATTACATGTATCTCCTATCACTGCTATATACAGTACCTGATACATATATACCCCTGTACACAGGCTGTATATACTATATAATTACATGTATCTCCTATCACTGCTATATACAGTACCTGATACATATATACTCCTGTACACAGGCTGTATATACTATATATTACATGTATTACCTATCACTGCTATATACAGTGCCTGATACATATATACTCCTGTACACAGACTGTATATACTATATATTACATGTATCTCCTATCACTGCTATATACAGTACCTGATACATATATACTCCTGTACACAGGCTGTATAACACATCACATTGTCTGTATCACAACATACACAATATAACACATCAAATCACATTTGCTAGCCCACCAAACTTTTTAAAGCACTTTTACAGTTTCACACGTCTGTGTCCGCCCAATACTCAACTCACCGCAGACGAAGTCGTGGGTAAAAGCTAGTTTGTAATATTTCTGATATATCTACCTTTTCTGAAAAAGGATAAAGAAGCCCAAGACAATTCTGAATATTCAACGGACTTTATTAAAACGTTATTGTTTACAATATAAAATATGTCAAGAATTCCATAAACTTTAAACCAAAACAACATGGAGACAGGAGCAAACAGAGCGTACATTGTCTGCCCTAACTCACAGTAACAGAAAACAGATGCAGCAAAGGAATTCTGGTTAATATGACATACTATATAACATCTTCTTAGCTTCCGGAGATCTGTAATACTTCGCACTAGCAAATCAGTACAGATTTATTGACCAAAGAATACATCAAGGCAAGTTTTAGTTCTACCAAAGACATGTAAAGCAAAGCTTCATAAGCCATGTACACTTTGCCATCATTTTTGTAGTTTTCCCATGAAAATAAAAATGAAGCAACTTTGCAAATGGACTTAATTAAAATATAATTTACTTTGGTGTTTTCAGCTTAGTCATGTAACGCCCTTCTATTTGCCCTTTCCTAACTTACTTTTGCACTGTTTTTTAGGCTTGATTCACATCTGCACAGGGGTTTCCATTTGGGGGTCCACCTCAGGAAATCTAATTCGCAAAAAAACCCAGCTATCTTAGGAAACCCACAAACCTCATAGACTATAATGGGGTCTGTGTGGTTTCCACACGAAACATGCAGAGAGAAAATTGCTGCTTGCAACGCCTATCTCTCAACATTTTACATGCGGAGAGGGGAACGGAATATCCAAACGCACATGTGAACCGGGCCCATCATGGGATCAGAACAAGAAACTGAAAAGCTAATAGAATAAAGAAAGCAGATACAGCGCCCTCTTTCCGCATCCGTCACCATTCACGAAAATGTTAAATGGAAGCTTCCTTTGTCTTGTTTATTTTAGCCCAGGACTTTCTCTTCTGTTGAAATATTAGAGACAAATACCGAACAACAAATAAAAAAGAGGTATAGTTGTGGTATTTTATACCCCCTAATAGGGAGACAATAAACAGGCCCTACCTGTTTAAGTGTCCTTACCATAATAGCAAACAACTCAAAGCAAAACAAGGTAAGTATGACACCTTAATATATAAAAATAACAAATGAAGCAACTATTACAATAACATATCAAAAAGCTTTATTAAGTATCAAAATTGGACATACATGTAAAACACAAGTGCATATACAGGGAAATAAGATTGGAGAAAAATAGGGTACCAAGATGGAATTAGATCCCCATGTATTGCTGCAAGACACCTACAAAAGGTATATATAAAGTAATATGCAGTGGCAGTAAAAAATGACAGTCAGACG
The DNA here is from genome assembly GCF_031893055.1 of Leptodactylus fuscus. Taxonomy (NCBI): domain Eukaryota; kingdom Metazoa; phylum Chordata; class Amphibia; order Anura; family Leptodactylidae; genus Leptodactylus; species Leptodactylus fuscus. The sequence goes on from NC_134267.1 coordinate 46,203,980, forward strand.
TTTCCCACAACAAGTGGGGCGGTCCCTACACATATAACTATTGTATGCCAATGCGTTAGATAATAAATGAACCCTGAAAAAACAGGGAAGTGTGTCCTGAGCCACAAGTAGCCGTACGGAGCAATTTCAATACCACAAGCAGCACAGAATACCAAAGTATATAACACTTACCCATGTGGGTGGTGTGATGTGAGCAACCAGGGGACCGGTCCCTACTCTCCAAGGGGGTGTTTGGTTGTCTGTCTGCCCATTCCCTGAGCTTGAGGACTGTTTTTTTTTCCCCTACTTGGAATTCAGCCTGGCTGAATATAGGGTATCTGCAGTGCTCCTATTAACCCCTTCCCGACGGAACAGGAGCACTGCAGATCCCCTATATTCAGTAGACCGGGCACTTTCAGACACAGGGATACCTAATGTGTTTGTGTTTCACAGTCATTTTCTACTTATGTATGTATTCTAGGGAAAGGAGGGATTTACAACTTTTATTTAGTAAGACATGACTGTAGGTATCAGGGTTAGTCTGTAGACTGTCACCCAGGAGACCCTACATAGAATTTTAAGCAAATCTATTGGCAAAGTTGGTTCATTTTCTACTTTAGATGCGCTGCAGAAATAAAAAATAATAATTTAACAGATTACATAACCTTTAAAATTAATTTTCAGGGCGATATATGAATATTCTTTTTCATTCAGTTTAGAGATAAAGCGCTATAGAAAAATATAGTCTTACGAATTTCGTGTTTGATCACTGTTTATGCACAAACAAAAAATCTGTTTTTAAGTATTCTAAACGTCTTGTTTGGCGCAAACTGAGATTGTAGTAATTGTAGCGTTATTGGCCTGATAATGGTCCTACCACGTTCTTCATGCATAGAAATGAGATGTTTCTAATGTAAGGTCTTCTAGACATGCCAAGAAAAGTGGCTCTATGACAGTCACCTTAAAGGTTTCAGCTGCTCTGACATAGTCGCATGTTAATGGCCACTTTCCCATGAGTTGCAAGTTGACAGTAATTTGGGGTGATCTCCGCCATACTGTGCAATTAACCAGATATTGCAACATTTGTCACAATGTACAAAACGGCTTACTATATTACTCCGGACCACGTACGGAAAAATAGTCACATGACGGTTGTCACTCCAATCATTGAAATAAATCACAGACTGGTAACGGCCTCACCTTAATAAATACATAACCAGGACGTGGAAATCTTCCTCCTCGAGCCACTAGACAACACTCTAAACATTAAGTGTAGGTAAGGGTTAATAGATCTATGACACAGTGGATGCATATATGCTGTATTATAAGTAAAGGTGTATTAGAAACAATAACTGGAGCAAATACAAAACCGAATTCTGACAAACGTCGTCATGATTTAAGGCAAATATGTACAAAGAGTAAGAAGAAAACATTTCAAAGAAATGCCTATAAACCTTCTAAAAAATAATCATTCTGCTGAGAAACGGTTTTGTATATGTAAGAGGCCGCTAAATAGTAAAGTCCCCGCATAAACAAAGAATATAAAGGTAGAAAAAGAGTTCATCTCACAGATGTCAATGAGGCTTGTATTGAATAGGTTTTCTCTGTTCGCAGCGCACCACGTCAATGACTTATGTTGGGGTAAGGGATAATAAGGCTGAGAATACATGTCAGAAAGGCGTTTTATTAATAGCTCGCTCTACAAACCCCCATAGAGATGTATACTCCGTTCAGCCGAGCATGCATGTGTTCACAATAGGCCGCAACGGTCCGATCCTTATCTTCCTCGTCATTTGACGGCCAGGCAGTTCCCCTGAAATTAGCAGGTTCCACTGACATGTCTAACGTGGCCTGCTTTAATCCCTATAAGTCTAAAGCCCCCTGACGGCAAAGCATCGCGGCTCTTCCCGCAGTACTTTAGACAGAAAGTTTGCCGAGGTTTCCTCCGCAAACTTTCTGTTACAATTATACCTATGGGGAAACCACTTGCATTTCCATAGGTATAATTGACATGCTGCAATTTCCAAAACCGCTCCCATTTTTGAAATGGCGGAGTGTCTGTGCCATGGTTTTTACCGCAAAGTGTCATGGGATTCGCTAGAATCCCATCCACTTTGCCCTTATTGTAAAATGCCGCTATTCTTTGCGGTGTTTCCATCCTGTGGGGCTCAGGCCTAAAGCACAGAAAGCAATGTGTGTGCAAACTATCAGATAAACAGATAAAGACCTGAGACCAAATCATATCAGATTAATATACAGATTGCACAGGTAAGGATACAAACCAGAACCAGGAAATATAAACAGTTTATAAACTCTATGTAATCTGAAGTGCTGCCTGTACCAAGTAGACTCAAAAGGAACTTGCAATATAAAGATTAGTCAAATATTAACTAAAAAGTCCGGCAAATAAAAATATAGCAAAAGTCGTGATTTAGAAAGAGGATACAATTGTATAATAGAAAAAATACCAATTTATTGTATATGGATAGAATGGACCACTGGGATTCAAACATAGGTAACATTTCATCTACTTCACAAGTAGGACGGGTTGGCCAGTACAACCTGACGTTTTTGGATAATGTGTCATTTGTTGACTTCCCTTTTACAGCTTTTTTTGTTTTTCTTTGTTCTATATTTAATGCAACTTAGAAAAGTTTACAGGGGATAGCTACTATGGGAATCCATTTGTGTTCTAAGGTGTCGAGATGAGATGCTGATCTATTTCTTGGTAGCTCCAACTATTAGCTGTAATCTGTGGGGTAATCAAATATCAAGTGTTCAGTTCCCTGGTAGCGCCACCACAGGAGATATAAAGAATTACACAATGTTCATTTATATCAATGGACTATCCATGTAACAGATATGTTGGTTCCTCCAGGAGCTCCCGGCTCTGGCTAATAGATGAGGATGCAAAATGGTGGACACAGTCTAACTTAAAATTGCTGAAACTAAGCTATGTTACCACTAAAATAATACCAATAAATGTATAAAGCATGAAAGGGGTTATCCAGTTTAAAAAAAAAATATATGGGCCAAATAACAGGATAAATCAATACAAAAAAACTTCTCCATATATATCCTGTCTTAATTCAGCACAATTTATTTTCAGGTCATTAACCATAGCTGTGACGTTTCGTTTGCAAGCTCACTAGCCTTCAGCGAGCAAATGAAACATCACAGCAGTACGTGATCTACTGGCCTCTTGAAGCCACTTATGGGAGTGATTTATAGCCAGGTCAGATAGGTGGAGGAGAGCGAAGCTGCGCGGACTGAAGAAGTGGGACACAAAACAGACCCTGTAGTAGGGAGGGACTCCGAGTGAGAGCGACAAGTAAAATAAAGCCAAGCAGATGCTGCACAAGGGAACGTAGAGTATTTAGCACTGCTGTGGGTATATTTGCAGATAATTTTCAGAAGCTGGATAACCCCTTCAACAAGTATGGAATATGATACAGATCAGTTACTTAGGTTAGTCTACCATATGGTCAATTGTGCAAGACTAGTCACAGATTCTGCCGTCATATCACCAGATATCAGAAAGCCCCCCTGAATATCAGCTCTGTGTACACAGCACCGATACCTGAAATACACTTTCACAATATATGAATAATTATATGGAAATCTTCAGAATGTGTTACAACTTGTTTTAACAGTACATGAAGTTTGGCTGAGGATCAGCACTACCATTGTATCAGTTCACAGAGATGGGGTATGGGATCACGCTTAAATCTATGTCAACTTTGCCAAACCTTTTTTATACTGCAATCACGTTGCAATAATCCATGGGCAGAGGACACCAGATCCTGTTCAAGGGCATGTGGTACATAATACTCCTATTCTTCCAAAATCAGGTTTAGCAGAGTACAAAAGTACAAAGACATGTTTTCTTATGTACCGAATCCATGCACTAAACTTTCACTTTTATCACATTAGATAATAAATGACTATGTAACAGAATGTTTTTCATTGTGCAACTAAATCTAAGGAATAAAAACGTGGGAAAATAAATAAAGTTACATAAAACTAATTTATGTAAAATATGTTATAGAGCCCCTGTAGCATGTGCAAACTATGTCACACAAACTTCAGGACTGCGGATATAGAAGTAAGATATAAATCATATCAGAATATTCCTGACTGATATAACCTATTAAAGCTGGGGTCTCACGTTGCGAAAATGCTACGTTTTATATTACCTGCAAAGTGGATGGGATTCTGGCTAATCTCATCAATATATTGGCAGAAAAAAAGTCATCAGCGTGTCAATTATACCTACAGAAACGCTGGAATTTTTCGTATAGGTATAATAGGGGCAAAGAGTTCGCAGAGCAAACTCTGTGGACTTTCTGTGAAAAACGATATGGAAAAAAATAAAAATTCAATGTGTTTCCATTGCGGTCTTTTCCACTGCCTTTGTTTACTTGGATTCGCTGCCTGGGGCCTTAGCCTATAGGAGTTTTATACCCCTAAGAAGTTGAATAGAGTAGTTCAGGATCACGTCACAATATATTCAGTTTTAGTGGAGTTCCTATGCACCAAACAGTCCTTCAATGGATTCCACTGTGAGGCTAATGCTCCACGTTGCGGAAACGCAGCTTTTTTTGTTGCAGATTTTGATGTGGTTTTGAGCCAAAGCCAAGAATGGCTACAGAAGGATTGGGAAATATATAGGAAGTTCTTATACTTCTTACTTCTGCTCAATCCACTAATGGCTTTGGATCAAAAAACTGCAGCAAAAAAATCTGCATTTCCGCAACGTGGGGCCTTAGCCCAATAAGCGTTATGAGCACACAGCACTGACAACTAGTAGTGTCTTATTACCCCAATGACCAGCAGCACAAAAAAATGGTGCCACATTTTGGAAGGTGTATTAAAAAGTTGTGTTTGGGATCAACCCTTGATCAGTCTTGTGCATTGCGGAAGCAATTCTAAAAAAAAAAATTTTTTTTCTGTTGAAATGATTATGTGAGATGACTTAAACTAATAAGAAGTTCACCAATACTAATATCAGGTAGCGTACTTTGAGCTAACTATATAGGCATTTTTGGTTTTAGTGTCATTAGTAATAAAATGACTTTCTTAAACCTGGTAGGAAATGGGATACAAGCAGAGTATAGGCACCTTTAAAAAAAGACCTTGACGTCACCAAAACAGTACATAAAGGTTCAACTAGCAAATGCATCACAAAAGGTATAGAAAATAAGGATTACAGTTTTACAAAAAGCCATTGAGGAAGAGTTTGCAGGTTACGGTAAAACCATCTGATAGAGATAACAATTAGCATGTGTTGCCCGACGGATCCAACTGCAATGGTGGTCCATGTTACCAGTTGTCAAGAAAATCAAATCCGGTCTTCAAAAGTACGCTGCTAGTGTTTATCTATGGGATAGAGAAGAGACATGTTAGAATCAACATTGAGGTAGGATTCATTCCATTCAATGGCTCTGGAGTTCTGTAGATACTCAAGTATAAGCCGATTCGAATATAAGCCGAGGCCCCTAATTTTACCACAAAAAACTGGGAAAACTTATTGACTCGAGTATAAGCCTAGGGGGGGAAATGCAGCAGCTACTGGAAAATTTCAAAAATGAAAATGGTCGGAGTTTTTGGGTGCAGTAGTTGCTGGGTGCTGGGGAAGGGGAGGGGGTGTATTGGTTGTCTGTCTGCCCCTTCCCTGAGCTTGAGGATTGTTTTTTTTTTCCCCACACTTGGAATTCAGCCTGGCTGAGTATAGGGTATTTAGGATTGAGTGATTTAGAACTTTTATTTACTTTTTTTATTATTCTATATTTTTAAAGCTTTTTTTTTCCCACTATTTTATGGGAGATTCTATACATTACTATTGCGGCTGGTCAAAGACACCCCTCCCCCCCCCCAAAAAAAAAAAAAAAAAAAGAAGTTTTTTTTGTTTTTTTTTTTGCTTGACTCGAGTATAAGCTGAAGGGGGCTTTTTCAGCACAAAAACTGTGCTGAAAAATTCGGCTTATACTCGAGTATATACGGTAGTTTTGTAAAACACTATGCTATATGTGAAAACAATGCTCTAGAAATAATAATAATACATTTTATTTATATAGCGCCAACATATTCCGCAGCACTGTACAATTTGTAGGGTTTAAGTAGAGACAAAAAAGATACATTACAAAGAAATAGTCACTTCACACAATGGGACTGAGGGCCCTGCTCGCAAGAGCTTACAATCTATGCGGTACAGGGGGTGACACAAGAGGTAGCAGGAGATGGGGCATGTTGGCGAATACATCACATAACAGAATCTTATTCTTATCACAGACAAATCCTTTCACAATGTAATTTGTGCATCAATCCGTTACCTCTCCCAGCACCCCCCAAAAAACAGCAGGCTGTAGCACGGGAAAGCACTGTAAGCAACCGCTGCAGGGAAAATGTAGTGTCACATGGCAGCCATTCACATGAATGGCCAGGCATGTCATACAGGGATGGTATGTTGTTGCCAAAATACACTATTAAAAGGGGTTATCCACTTTCTAGTACCGATGGCCTATAGGCCATCAATGCTAAATCTACAGTGCTGGGTGGCAGCAGTACCTATAGCCACGGTGAGTGGGCAATATGAATCTTGGCGTGTAAACATTGGAGCAGATAATTTGTGGGGATCTTGGGTGCCAGACTCTTGAGGATCTAATATTGATAGCCTAAATAAAGATAGACCATCAATATTAGAAAGATAACTATGTTAAATGAACCTAGGCAGGAGAGTGTTGTGTAACAGAAGGCTCTACCCACCTACTAGACTTTAAACTTAAGATATACAAATTGCTTAACCCAACATGTAAAGAGGTTTTCCATTATACAAGTGATTATACGTCAAAAGGTAATTTGTATCTAAAAATAATGCACAGAAAAATGCACTAAAAGTCCTGCAACAAGCGAGAGAAGCCCACTGCAGCTCCTACATGATAAAATGCAACAAAAGAAATATGGCTGCCATGTGAGGAAGAAATAAAATGGGACAAGACTGGCCTGCAAGGTATCGGCCTACAACAACAGTTAAGTGGTTGCAATAGAAACAATATTGCGTTTTTCGTTGGGTTTTCCAGTTTACTTCTTTGGACTTTCTGTTCTTATTATACCTATACGGGTGTGGATAGATTAGCCAGAATCCCATTCACTTTGCAAGTATTGTAAAATGCAGCGTTTCTTTGCCACAGTATATCCGCCACCGTGAAAACCCTGCATTTTTGCAATGTCGGGCTTCAGCCTTAAGCCGGGACCCCACTTTGCGAATACGTAATTTTTTGGCTGTGGCCAAAAATTGCTGTATAGTACATACCTGCAAAGTGGAGGGGATTCTGGCTAATCCCATTCACACATTGAGAAGCCTGCAGTGGAAATGCTGCAAATTGCAAAAATGCTTTAATTTTCTGTATAGATATAAGGGTCAGTGCACACGGAATTTTTGGGCGTGGATATTTACGCTGAATCCACCTCCAAAAAAGGAGGCGGATTCAGCGTCAAAATCAGCGCCTAAAAAATTCTGTATGCACTGACCCTAAAGGAGGCAGAAAGTCTGCCGAGGAAAACTCTGTGGACTTTCTGTGAAAAACACTACGGACTAATCTGCGGTGCATTTCCGCCGCTGTCTTTTCCGCAGCAGCTCGCTACGTGGGGACTCAGCCTTAAAGAGTTTTTCCTCTCTGATGTCACTTTTCAGTTCGTTGGATACATTTAGTCCCTGGATATGAAATCTTGGGAGAAGAGGAATATTTGGACAGACATAACATTTCATTTACTGCTCAGTTAACAAGACTGCATTGCTAATCGGCATTGGCAGGAGATTACAATCATTACGTTGCCAGTGTTTAACGTTAGATCTGCCAATTATGGGTTGTCATTTCCTTCCAGCAGACATGTTTGCCAATTATCCCAGACAATTCTATTTAGCTTTGTATTTATTTATGTTGTGGATAGTAAACCTTAAGAAAATGACATTTCAAGGACCAGGGATGTTGTGGCAGCGCAGTGAAGACTCACCAGCTCATAGCCATGCTAAACAGATGGCAGACTAGCAAATCAATTCTCCGCTATGAGAGTCTGACCATTTGTTAGTATACGAGAACATTTTGTTTCTGCAGCATTGTTGCATTTGCACTTAACCCCTGGAGTCGCTAATCTGACTATTTAGATCATTCTCTCTCATACCCTTTATAATTTGATAATGAAAGGTTTGAGGGCCTTTATCATTACTTTGATCAACAAATTTTAACTCTTTATGGTGACCACAGTGAAGTGAAACAGCCTTCTGCTTCACATTGTGGCTTCCCTGCCAGCCCTTCCCTTCATCTTCTTCCGCAGGTCTGCTCTGATGAAAGGAGCCTAGCTAAAGAACAAAAACAGTTTACAGTCCCCTCTTCTACTAAACTACTGCTCAATGTACACATGGACTAGGGATCCATAAAATAAGACATGCTGAATAGAAAACCATACAAACAAGTTTCTCGCAACAATCATGTTGGATTGCTGCAACATTCTGCATGCAGTTATGCAAACAAGTGACGCTGGGAAACCTGTCAGACCGGGTCTAGCCATGGGCGCCAGTGAGCGTTTTATGCTCTCCACGGCGAAACCGTTTTTTCTGACTAAAATAAAATGGTTTTGCCGCGGAGAGCATAAAATGCTCATGGGCGCTCACAGCCGGACACTTTTCAAACCCATTCAAATGTCCTCTTTGTCCTCTCACTACTTGAGTGACTTCTTCCATTTGGTCACGCTTTTTTTTTACAGTTAGGGGCTGCTATACAGACAACTTGCCCCCCATGGATGACCTAGCTTTTAGGATGTATTGGAGGCAGGGATTACATGAAGGCATGCAGAAATGCGAACATATTGTGGAAAACCCAAACAGACCGACCACAAGTATGCGCAGTGCCCATAGTTTCCTTGTCTACTATCCCAATGTAGATGCTACTGTAATGAAAGAACATTTCCAGGCACTTAGCAGAAGGAATTTTGGGGTCAAAGTCACCATTATGGTTACTGACATTGACATCACTTTATTTTATTTTTTTTAAGTGTTATTCTGAAGAAACATGGACTGATTTGGACTGGAACTATATCGTCTTTCACAACAAATCCAGGTTCTGTTTGGGATTAGATAGCAGTCGGATCAGAGTATGGAAGCCTTGTGGTGAGAATTTCATTCCTGCCTACACTGCTGCTGTGATGATGTGGGGAGCCATTACATCTGATAGTCGGACACCCCAGTAATAATATGCAGGACAGTAACTGCTCAGCAGTGTGAAGGACATCCAGCAGACGTGTTACTTCTCATGGCAGGGCTTCGTGCTGGCATTTTTCTGCAGGATAACGCTCACCCACACACAGCAGGAGTTTCCCAGGGATGTCTCCACCAGATTGAAACACTTCCTTGGCCTGAGCCCAGCAGTGTACTAGAGTCTCCTTTCAATGGTACAGTTTTCCCTAATAAGCTTAACCTTTTTTCTTTAATATTTTAGTCTCTTACAATATATCACTTCAATAATTCCTCGGTACATAATGATTTGTGTCAATGAGTGTAAATTGAAGCGGGAACTAGATTATTTTGCAGTAATTGCAACGTGTGCCCATCTCTCCCCCTATGTGTGATAAATAATTCCAAAATACCATGCTATATTTCCCCAAGTAAAAAACAGCTGTTTACCAAGGATACCAGGAGTTGATCACTGAAGTGGTTGCATTTGGAAAGGGGTCGTCTCTGGATGACACAATCTCTTTAACATCACATATAAAATAGTGTTTTGTTTTTTTTAAAACAAATGCGAGGTTTAGTCAAACCAGTAAATCTATTCCAAAAGGAACAGAATCCCAGCTGTGGACAGCGCTGTTTCGATCTGGTTGAATCTCTTCAACCTTGCATCATAGCAATAGGCTTGTTGAAAAAGTCATGCATGATGTTAAAGGGGGCTGTCCCTAGAGGGCAGCAAGCAGAGGCATTGTTTTCCTAATTACATCCTGGAAAACAGATTTGCATATTTCCCATAATATCCCAGTAGAGCGAGAATGGCTTTGTAAGTCTCCATACGCCTGCGAAGGTGCTCTCTCCTTAAAGGATAAAGGATATTATCCCCAAAATATATTCTACTAGTCTGAGCAATTTAATTCCAAAACAAGAGCTGTTAACCCATGAAAAAGTATGGCAACTTTATATATCTTACACCAACCTGTGAAAACAGCTGAGGTCCTGTTGAAAGAGCTTCATCGTTTTCGGGCTCTTTACTGGCTTGTGTCACTGGCGGCACTGGTGCTGGAGGTTCTGAAAGAAAGACATCATCTAAAGTGCTGACAGAAGAATGGCTCGGTCTAGGAGTCTCCACGTCTAAAGAAATACTGCTTGGATTGGTTGTCTTTGGCTGCTTAGTGACCACAGATGGCTTTTCAGACACAAGAGACTTCTCGGGTTTCTCCAACTTTGTAACTTCCTTCTCCTTCTGGAAAGAATCTTGTCTACAATAGATCGGAAGTGGCTTCTCTCCCTTTTCTAAAGACTTTATTTGACTGGGCGTTAAGGACTGAAATTCTGATTGTGAACCTTCAACTCTAGAGCGTTCCATGCTTATTTTCCAAAATGCTGATTCTTCTTCTTTCCTCACTGGAGTCGCCCCCTCACAATTAGGTGTCCTCATGACCTGAGGTGGCTTGTTGGCTGAATTTCCAAGGGGTGTCTTAATTTGGCTACTCTGGCTGGCAGATTTGGGGGTTTGCTTCTGTTCACTCTGTACAATGGTGCTTGCTGGTTCTTGAGCAGACAATGAGGCAACGCTGAAATCCATCTGGCTCTGACAAGGAAAAGATGGAAAGAAATTACGGTTACAATAATAGAAAAACAGGGAACAGTTTATTCAGTAATGCTAGGCCAACCTCACCAGGACTGCGGACATACTCTCTAGAGGCCACATGCAGATGGACCTACGCCCACTCATACTGGTCAGATCGGGAATAATCATTGGAGTCAATTTCTCCGATTTATTTTCAAAATGATGCTGTAATTTACATCACTGGTGGTCAGTCTTATGCCCTGCACTAATGGGATCTGAACTGGGTTTCTAACACAATCCAGTAGCAATAAAGTGAGTAATATTACAACCAATCTCAAACTTTACAATAACCTGTTTAAGACTATGATAACATCTGCATTGGAGTCGAAGATCACCGGAAAAAAACAGTTTTGCAAGTCTGACTTTTTTGTTAGTTAGTTTCAGTTTTAAAGGAAGGTCAACCCAATGGATCCCATTATGGTTAATGGTGCCTGTCAGGCTACATATGTAACCGCTGTTGTAGCAGTCTGCCTATCAGTTATTCTTGTCCTCTAACGGACCAGGACAACAAAAAAGGCTGTACATGTGACCCAAGCGAAAGCTGAGCTACCGCTATTACTATCACACCATCACCTATGACACAGATTTTAAATCCACCACATGCCAACCAAGGATGCAGTTTCAGAGTCACAGTCTGGTCAAATTCTGGCTGGAATCGGTCGGTAAAAGGTTACCGACTCCCAAATCCAAGTTCAAAATAAAATGTTAATTTATATTATACATTTATTCATATTCTATAATTAGATACACTGTCTGTTACACATTTATTTTCATAGGAATTCAATTACTATTGTTTAATGGATTAGAGGAACTTCGCTGCTCCTGACTCACCACGGCTTCTAACCAGTTATGAAGGAGTTGAGTGTCGGAGCTTGTAGTTAGGCCTGGTTCACATCTGCGTTCAGTATACCGTTCGGGGAGTCTGCTTGGAATACCAAACGCATTAAAAAGCAGTTAGCGGAGAAAACCACACTGACCCCATGGACTATAATGGAGTCCGAGTGTTTCCATGCATTGTCCGCACAAATCATGTGGACTTCAATCAGTACTTTTCTCTCCACGTGATTCCTGCGGATACTCCCACTTTAGTCTATGGGGTCCATGTGGTTTCTCTGCTAAGCGCTTTTTAAGCTTTTAGTATTCCGTTTGGGGGGGTCCCTAAGCAGACCCCCGGAATGGAATACCAAACGCAAATATGAACCAGGCCTCAAATAGAGGAGCTTTCTGACTCCAGAGCTCTACTGCTAGTTTATGCTACGTGCTTCTGAACTGTGGATTTCACCCTACTATTGTGAATCTATGGCACTCACAGGAATAACATTATGTATTTTGCAGCAAAAACAGAATTGACCAAATTCACTGCTGATTTTCTGTGATGGATAACCAGCTGTGCACTGTCTCCTCTCCTGTATGTATGTAAATTTGCTCAATAATAAATTTCAATTCCTAAATTTAGTTTAGGAAGTTGAAATTTAAGAAATTCTCCAATATATTTCTGTAAACTGAGCAAGCTGAAAGTCAGCCATTGTTTTGGGAGACAAAAACTTGGTAGATTTCAAAATAGCTAGTTGAAGGGGATTCAGTACCGACATCTCTAAGAAAGAAAAGAACCTGTACGCTTCAAAGTTTCCTACATTCCTTTTCTTTGGAAAATCTGTCCGTGTAATATTGGTTCCATTCCCGTTGCTATAAATAAAAATATTAATCTCTGCCAGACCAGCTGTAAAAATAGCTATTTTAAAGAAGAAAGCCCCAGAGACCCACTGTAAATGTTTGTATGAGTAACAGCAAAGGAATAGCAACTCGGGTACACAACACTTACATTGTGACACAAATGTAGAAATATACAATGAGGTGGGGAATGTAAGGACATAGGTGCACCGGAGCTTCCTTCCCAGGTTTGAGCCATAAAACTGGTTATCAGGGAATATACTGCCTAACAACTGGTAAAGAATAGAGATGAGTGAACAGTAAAATGTTCAAGGTTCGATATTAGTTTCGAGTAGCCCCTCAATATTCGACTACTCGAATCGAATATCGAACCCTATTATAGTCTATGGGGGGGGGGAATGCTCGTTTCAGGGGTAGGCAACATTCGATCAAATTATACTTACCAAGTCCACGAGTGAGGGTCGGGCTGGATCCTCCGAGAAGTCTTCTCCTTGCAGCGTCCCCGCGGCGTCTTCCGGCTCTTCATTCACTATGCCAGGCATCGGGCCTGGGAAGAGCCGACTGCGCATGCCTGCACTACAAGCGGACATGCACAGTCGGCTCTGCCCAGGCCCGATGCCTGGCAGAGTGAATTCAGAGCCGGAAGACGCCGCGGGGAAGCTGCACGGAGAAGACTTCTAACGGTAGGAGAAGAACCAGCGTTGATTGGCCGACTGTATAGCATTCGGCCAATCAATGCTGGTTCTGCATCGAACTTTTCCATTCGAATAGCGAGTGGTACTCGATCGAGTACGAGTATTTCGAATACCTACTCGATCGAGTACTACTCGCTCATCTCTATTAAAGAAGAGTTCCCAGACAGCAAAAGCATACATAGCATGTCTATTAGAGAAAGGAGTATGAATACAGACCTGCTATGCCATATGTTCTCTCTGTTCTTGACAGCGGGGTTCCTTATTTTTATGAATAAACAAGCTATATCCAATAAGCTACTACTTGCCATGCTGTTCACTATTCGGCATACAACCAATTTACCCAAAAAAAGACGTGTCTGCGAACAAACTTCTTTTACACGGTAAAGAAACCCTCAAGATGTGACTAATGCATAGAAAGAGTTGGATATACACAACACATTGTCCCAACACCCGGCTGTGTAAACCGTGCCGGAACGTCCTATGATGGTCAAGCATCAACAGGAACACTGCCCCATTCGTCAATCTATCCTTGCACATCAAGACCTACTCAGTATACACAGAGTAGCACTAGGCAAACCACACAATGCCTGAAGTCTTTCCATTTTTAGGATATACACTCGAATTATCCCATGCGGGCTATTGAGAAGGATTGGAATCAGTGCTGGATGTTCTAAACATGTAGGAGAGTTCCCAATGCCTAGACCGATACCTCAATGCCTCAGATATGGATAAACAGATCACTACTGTGCTCATCTGGCAAAATGTAAGGGCACCACTAAATTTAGGCTGGGGTTACAAGGGCAGTTGTGCAATTCCCTAGTGCTGCTGCTGAAACCAGGAATAAGGAAAGACAGAGACAGAGTCCTAAACTTGACCCAGCCCCTGTCCCTACCTGCTTGTCACACTGTCCTAATGACAGGAGCAACTTGGTGACAGTCCCTTCTCTGAAATAAGTGACACACAGAATAAGACAGGACAAAACAACACAGAAGGGAAGTCGGCAAGCCAAGCGACTTTTGCTGATAATGCAGCTTTCAGGGGAACACTTTATTTTATGAAAATTCAGCAATTTATACTTTAGGTCTGGCCCCAGTCTTAGGAAGTTTTCCAATCCATGGACCTCAGGACGCTACTCAACTTGTAGACCCTGTAATAAGCAACAGCCAAACATGCAGAAATTCACAAACATATGCTATGATGGTGTATAGAATGTAAAACAGTATTGTCTGTGCAGTAAGAATTTTCCAAACACATGACAGACGTCAGACTGGAATGTGAACATATAAACTTCCACATACCAACATCTGGAGAGTCCAGGAGTTACAAGTGAAATGTGCGAGCTGCAAAATTATTTTATATTAAAAGGCCAGGGACTCTCTCTGAATTTTTAACAAGGCTATCTCTATCACAATAGTCACAATGGCCTGACCTCTTCACTGACAAAGCAAGGCGTTGGCCCATGTAGCTATCAATGCTATACGTTTGCCATAGCAGAAGAGCCACGTGTAAAAATCAACTGTGATGCATATATTTTATACCTTTCGTACACTGATATATTCAGTATTTAGGAACACATCCCTTTAACCTTTGATACACTTGAAGAAATCTATCAAAAGGGGAATTTTAAGGTCAGTTTTGCTGGAATTTGCATTGCCGTTACTGGGGTCAAATGTATCAAATGTCACACAAATATTGGGTAAATCAGGAATACTTTTGCGTTCATATGATGGAAAGTGAAGAAGAACTTGAGGTCGACTTCAGAACAGAATTTGGAGCGGCAAAACTCTCCTCAAAATTGGCTCCAAATTCCAGTATGTGAACTTACCCAAACTTTCTGTTCTCCTATTCTATGTCATCACCCACTGCAGTGAGATTGCAACAATATTTGCCAATTTTGAGAAATTTTAAGTATATCGGCTCAACAGGTTAACCATACACACTTGTCAAAAGTGGAGTGAGCCGCAGAAAAATGCAAAAGATTGAGCTCAAAAACAGATAAAATCCTATTTGAGCAACTGGTGGCGGCTAAAATCCTGGAATACAGAACTTGATAAATTCGCCCTGTCAACCTTACACAAAACCAATTAAGGCCACGGTAAGCAAAGCAAACTGGTCTATGTATAACATTATAGAAATCTTCTTCTGACAAGTTTCTAAATCTTCTAAGCAGCTCTATCTGGGAAGGCTGGGTAACAATAACTTGTCACTGTCTGTTTACCCAGATGATGATACTCCGGGATGATAGATGGGTCCGATGGTCAGAGGAGAAGGGATGTAGATCTGCATTAGTAGATACGTTTTTGTAATACAGGTTTGAAGAGAAGGAAAAGATAAGACAAATTGAAAAATCTATTTGGTTTTCCCAGTTCGAAGGCAGCGAGTCTATTTTTATACGTATGTTATTCAGTGGGTAGGAATGTATACTATTTCACAAGCATGCGAGGCCTCTTGTGACCAGAGGAAGCTGTTTAGTTTGGCAGCGTGGAGAATTTTAAATAGCGGAGAGAAAGGAATCTGATTCTGTCTCTTTGTACCTGAACAGTAATGGAGAGAAGAACCAGAGAAACCGCCAGAAATGTAAAAGTTCCTTCAGGTCTAAGAAGATCCAGGCCAAGCAAAGATAAAGTCCTATGAAAAAGTTTGGGCACCCCTATTAATCTTAATCATTTTTAGTTCTAAATATTTTGGTGTTTGCAGCAGCCATTTCAGTTTGATATATCTAATAACTGATGGACAGTAAAATTTCTGGATTGAAATGCGGTTTATTGTACTAACAGAAAATGTGCAATATTCATTAAACCAAGATTTGACTGGTGCAAAAGTATGGGCACCTCAACAGAGAAGTGACATTAATATTTAGTAGATCCTCCTTTTGCCTCTAGTCGCTTCCTGTAGCTTTTAATCAGTTCCTGGATGAAGGTATTTTGGACCATTCCTCTTTACAAAACAATTCAAGTTCAGATATATATATATGTCAGGGAAAGTTCTGGAAGGATGCTATATCTCGCCCAGATACCTCTCTTTTGTGTGGTGAGTTAGGGCATCACAAAGCTTTAGCAAAACCTCGCCTGTGAGTTTAACCTCTTGTTATCCTACATTAGAGGCCTATAAAGCCTCTCCAGACCTCAGTCCTGGGCAGTTCCTGGGGGAGAG
This sequence comes from Leptodactylus fuscus, assembly GCF_031893055.1. NCBI lineage: Eukaryota > Metazoa > Chordata > Amphibia > Anura > Leptodactylidae > Leptodactylus > Leptodactylus fuscus. Next base: position 46,220,331 of record NC_134267.1, read on the forward strand.
TGGTGGAGCCATGTCCTGGCCATCCAACTTGATATCTGGTGAGACCAGTGTGTGCAGCACAGCTTCTGCTTTTGTTTGGTTTTTCCGTGTGGCTGAAGCAAGCCACACGTATAGCCAGAGTGCTCTTGTTTAGTTAGTCGCCCAGCCGGGCAGGTGGTTGTGTTACTTTTTTTTCCCTGAAGTTGAGGCCTGCTTATTTTGTCTGCCGATTCTTTTAATTTTTGTTGCAAAATAAACACACAGGTTTAAAACCCTGTTGAACCTGATTTTGGTGTCTGTCTCTGACTGTCTGAGTCATCTGCTGCTACCACTGAGCATACATCCCCCATAGATAGATAGATAGATAGATAGATAGATAGATAGATAGATAGATAGATAGATAGATAGATAGAGATATATGCACACAAACATTAATCTCTATGGAACAGGCTGAGATAGCTGAGCGAGGTACTTGACTTCTCATGCCATACATAATGGAGCTGCACAGGCCTGACCACTGCTGAGTACATACGGAGGGATACAGGATGCCCATTCTGATGATCAGTGAGGTTCAGGTATCCCTCCTTATGTAGTATGGACATCGGATAAGTTATAATCTAGGGACAAGCCTTTTGACTAACAGTTTACTTTCAAGTACGTAACCTTACCTTTCTTTCCTTTAGTATGCAGATTATATGGACACTTATATCTCATAATTGTCAAATATATCTAAACCAACACTTACTCTAGTTTCCCAAGAAAATGGTGCAGAATGTTCATCTTGCCAAGTAATATCCTAAAAGAGAAATAAAACACAGTATGTCAATAGTCTGCCAATAATATAAGTTTGCTATAGTTTATGGCAGTGATGGCGAACCTTGCAGAGACTGAGAGCCCAAACTGCAACCCAAAACCCACTAAATTATCACAAAGTGCCAACACAGCAATTTAACCTTAATAATGTGCGTATCCACAATTGGGGACAGTTAAGGACCTGCAAAATGGGGCTTTACAGGGCTTTCAATAATACAAACAACTTGGTACTTAAAGGTAAAGGTCTCTGTATTTGGTACTTTTGAACAATTAATGTTCACCATTTACATCACACAGGATCTGTTTTATAGTGACCGGCAATGTTATTACAGCCTGTACTAATATCACGTCTGCTATAAAACAGATACTGTGTGAAATAAATAATGAGGGGGGCCCCACACAGCATTGTATGCTCCGCAGTGGCCTCCAGACAGTATTATATGCTCCGCAGTGGCCTCCAGACTGTATTATATGCTCCGCAGTGGCACTAAAATAGTATTATATTCTCCACAGTAGGCCTCCACAGTATTATAAGCCTTACAGAAGGCCCCTCCCCCACCATATTATATGCTTCACAGTACACAGCGGCCTATACTAACAGCTTTCAGCTATATATGCATTTTCACATACAATTGAAAGCAGTGATCGCTCAATAACAGGGAATCCTGTACCGGATTCCCAATTAGCAAGTGATCCAGGCAACGGCGCGTGTGCCAGCAGAGAGGACTCTGCGTGCCCTCTCTAGCACACGTGCCATAGGCTCACTATCACAGGTTTAGGGTATGTTCACACTAGAGTCATGTTCATAACAGAACCATAACAGCAATGCAGGATCAGTTTTTCAACAGATGTCAGAAAATATAAGTTAATGTGTCCCATTGGGGTTTCCAGTATTTATGGCAACAAAAACTGTTGCAGACTGAAGTTTTCTTGATGTCAAAAGTACTGGAAACCCAGATGACACAAATGTCCATGGGCTGGATCACCTATTGGTATCCATTTTAAAGGGATTCTACCATTAGAATTCCTTTTTTTTTTTTTTTTTTTTTAACTATGTACACATAGGAATAGCCTTAAGAAAGACTCTTCTTCTCTTACCTTTATTATCATATTCCTGAATTTTCAGAAATCTACAAATCACAATTTCTATGGGCAACAAAATTAATATTAAAGGGGTTGTCCAGTAGCATTAATAAAGATCAAAGTCATACTTGTCCATGGGAAGTGTCTGCTATTGCAGCTCAGTTCTGATCAGGTTAAATGGGTTGAGTTGCAATACAAGGCTCAATAAGAAACATCAACATTTTATAGAAACTCAATCAAAGATGAATGAAGATAAAACTAAAAAGCTGTGTTTTAACTAGACTAAATGCACACCCTACTACTATTGTCTCACCCTATCCTAAGACCGCTGTGTCCAGCTACACTGGGTGATGGCTCTCAAGGAATTGCCCAAGAATTGAAATCTTTATTAATTATTATTGTGATCTTTATTAATGCTACTGGACAACCCTTTTAATCTGCACTTGTACTCCGTAAGGGGATTCCATTCCCCTCTCCGCATGAGAATGGAAACAGATCGAAAACCATGCAGACCCCAATATATAATCTAAGGCAGGGTACAGCAACCTTCGGCTCTCCAGATGCTGTGAAACTACAACTCCCAGCATGCTCCATTCACTTCCATGGGAGTTCCAAGAACAGCAGAACAAGTATGCATGCTGGGAGTTGTAGTTTTACAACAGCTGGGGTGCTGAAGGTTGCCTACGGCTGGGGGGGTCCATGGGTTTCCTAAGGTTACCGCTTTTTTATGCTCTCTCTGATGCTCTGTTGTCTGTTGCTAGGAGTCTTGCACCCCATTCACCCCAGGAGCCATTGACATATGTGAATGCCATCACCGATCCCTCCCCGTATAACAGACAAACCCCGGGAAACATGTAAACCAGTGTGGTTGCATTTCCTGTTACTTTTACAAATATGGCTGCCACATACCCAACTTTTTTCTAAAAATAAAGCTTCATAAACATGACTGACTTTAGAACTACTTGAGATAAGTCGTAAAAAGAAATATTTTTGTGCCTCTTAAGTTTATATTTTAAGGCTGCGCCAACTAAATTGCAGAGTTGATGTTGGCAGATATAAATATATACGCACGGAAACGCATAAATATAGGTTTACCCTACAATGCTTTCTCGAGGCGTGCTTGTATTGTTGTGGTGCCAAGCTCACAAGACTGAATCCTACAGAGGACATCTCTGGGTTTAGTCAACTTGTCACACTGGTAAAGCACGAGCGCAAGATTTCCATTTAGCTGCTTCTGCTTTTTATCACAGAACTATACTAAAATGATTCATTTTCGGGTGACAATACATGTGACGATGATGATGGTGGTTGTGAATAACTCCTGTAGATTGGGAAGGATTCCTATAGCGCTGGTCACAGTATGACCTTCTGAAGTCAGTCAGCAATTCCAATGGCAACGTTATAAAATGTATATATAATACGAATATTGCTATTAAAGTCATTCACAATACTCAATGGCTCAGTTTATACATTTCTTGGCCCTGTGTTCAGGTAAGGTTACATTCACATCTGCGTTGAATTAGTCCATTCTCCAGGATCTGTCTCAGAACCACAACAGAAAACAGTCCATCTAATGACTATTATGAAAAGAACCCAAGGGACCCCATTTACTATGATGGGGTCTATTGGGTGCCCGTCATATGTCCCCGTTTTTTCCTTTAATATTGGCAAACAAAAAAGTCAAGACTTGCTGAACATATTTGTTTAGGATTTCGGATGATCTGTGCCAGACGGACCCCCAGATGTGCACTCAGGGTACAGGTGTAATAGTATGCGCCAATGTGCTAAAATCATAACCCAGATCCATTTTAGTCCATGGGTGCTGCAGAACAGGGACTACTTTCTAGCTATACTATTATGATACTATTGGCAGTTCGGATGTTTTATGTTACACAGGCAGATATCTTGAGATATAACAAGAGAATAAAACATCATAGCACCAAGTATTATACAGTGAAACCTCCCCCCTACCTAGGCCAAATTTCCTGTGTCATATTTTCAGTCCCACTGTATAACATGCACACGTCTCTGTTTGAGAAGACTCCTATAGGAGATCTATTTTTAATGCAACTTTGGGTGGCCACTGTATTTGTTGCCGTGGCTGTTGCAGGAGAAATATAAAATTACTTGGCAGCCATTGAAAGGAAGGGGCATCTTATAAGGACAGGCCAAGTCCATGAGAGCACAAGCCGCGACTTCCAGCAGAAAACCCCTGTAATGACATCATACCATGATCAGGATGACATCACCCAGTGCGTCTCTGTACACATATCCTCAGTTACTCTCCATTAGGATTATTATGATGGCCTTCATTTTTAGAAGTGAATTATAACCTGTTCGCTATTCCACCGTCAGATGTAATACAGCAACAGCCGCACGACTTCTAAAGACAAAAGGGTAAAGATGAAGTTATTAAATAATTTATGGGCTCTGCTGTATATTCTCTAGATGTTCTGTAAAGCCTTTCATACTACACGGCAGATGGCTCTCCGGCAATAATCCAGGCTTCAAACACTTGCTGTGTCCTAAGAAGTTTCAGGGAATTCCCAATCTTCCGTATGGGATCCCATTTAGCCAAGTCAATTCTTAGGGTGGGTTCACATTACTGTTGGATATCCGTTTTGATAGCGTCCTTTAAAAAACAAAATGGACACCTATCATAACAGAATATTAACAGACACTGACTGATGTTAATGTGTCCGTTTTTTTTAAAATCCCTTTGAAATGAATGGAAATTTTAAACACATTTGTGACCGTTCTGTTAGTGTCTTTAGCTAAAACCTTATACTGGACAATAGCTACGAACACTACGGACAGTCACTAGTGTGAACAACCCCTAAGTTACCAGATAATAGATGGTCATTTAGGATCTCTCCACACGATCCTCAATTGACCTGGGCAGACTGACTATTGCAAATGTCTACACCTACTAGCGGAAATTCACACTAGGTTTATGTATGTCCATTGTTCTCAGTTACAGAATGAGGGAAACTGATCTAAACAGCAATAGAGGTGAATGCTGACAGAGCCCGATCCGCCTGCGTCTGCCATCATTGACTCTGATGTAAAAAACATGACGATAGAAATTGATAAGAACAACAGACATTAATAACAGCAGTGTGAACCTACCCTCATACAGTTTTTATACCTTCCCAGACACTATTTAACCCCTTACCGGCATCCACCATAATAGTATAGAGGATGCCGGGTCTTTAAAGATGGTGGCCGCTATCCTGCAGCTCATATTCTACAGTGTAGACGTGTCACTATTGCCCTAAGTAAACTCTGATCACGGGCATTGAAGGGCAGGATCGACCCCAAAGTGATAAAAATAGCCTCTGGGCCAGTCCCCACCACCCCTGTACCTTTTTTTTAGGCCGTATTCGCCTCAAAATCCTGACCAAAAAGACGGCTCCCATTGAAATCAATGGGAGCCGCTCGGGAGAAGAAGAAGAAGCGAGGTGCTCATTCTTCAGGCCGCTCCGCCTCACGATTCGGCCCGAAGACACTCCCTCCTCCTGACTAGGCCCATTCATTTGCCTAATCCGGAGCAGAGTGCGCAGCTGGATGCCGATGCAGCGCAAAAGCTTTCAGTCGCGGCTACCCGGTTTTTGGATCGGAACCTGAAGTGGCCTCCCCATAAAAATTCTGACTTCGGTAGTGACCCAAGCTATGGAAGACAGAGAAACAATTGTCCGACCGGTTCTGTTTTAGAACCCTGGCTATGTCTATTTAGATACAAGACTTTACTATTACAATATACTCCTCTGCATTATGTTGTCCGACCTGGTTATAATACTTGGATTCAATAACATAGATTCAAAGTGACAGTATTTTTCACTCGAACACACAGAGGACATTGTATGGGTAGGTGAGTGCACAGTACAGCACAATGATAAAACTTAAAGGATTTCTCTGGCTAAAAGCCAATATTTAATATCCTTTAAAAGATGGAGAGGATGTCCATGCTCCGCATCCTCATGTATCAGCCAGAGGAGAAACCAGCTTAGGCTGAGGACCCATGTTGCAGAAAAGCAGATTTTTTTGTTGCAGATTTTGTTGCAATTTCTTGAGCCAAAGCCAGGAGTAGATTGAGCAGAAGGTAGAAGTATAAGAACAGTCATATATATTTCCCATTCCTTTTGTAGTCATTTTTGGTTTTGGCTAAAAAGCACATCAAAAGCTGCAGAAAAAAAAAAAAAAAAAAAAAAAAAAAAAGCTCTGTTCCCACAACGTGGAGCCTTAGGTTTAGGATTATGCAGCATTTTAAACAGAAAGTTTGCAGAGTTTTCCTCTGTAGACTTTCTGTTACAATTATATCTAAGGGGAAAGCGTGTCTGTAGATATAATTGACACGCTGCGATATTCAAAACCATGCCGGTTTTGGAAATCGCAGCGTGTTCGCACTGCAAATTTTACCGTAAAGTGGACATGAATCCCATCCACTTTGCTGTTACTATATAACGCCACGATTTTTCCATTTCCAGCCCGTGGGGCCCCGGACTTAGCCTTAAGCAGAACATTTCTGAAGGACCTGACATCTCAGATGCAGCCTATTGATTCCAACTTGAACTATACATTATTTTCTATATGGTGGCGCTACAAGGAAACTAAACACTTGCTGTCGGAATCTCTTTGCATTTCAACTGACCTCTAGCTGTCCCAGCAGTGTCACACAGGGGGAGTTTTCAAAAATGGTCTGTGCACAGAATTAAACTCAATGTCAGAATTTATTGATGTCTAACCTCCCCACTAAGATCTGCCAAGATAAATGTCAGCATGATAAGGCCAACCCTCTGAAGAGTTGAAATATAACCAATATTTAGGGTATCTGGAATCTGCCTCAAAAAACATCACCCAACTCTCCCATTCATTTCAATGAGTCAGTAGGCCAATTTTTCAGCTAGAGTAAAAAAAAAAAAAGCAGTTTTTTGCTTCCCATTTTATTTCAATGAGCCCTGCATGGTGGAGTCTCCTTGAAGATATATCATGACGCTCCCCTCCCCGCCTCGTGTTTAAAAAAAAAAAAAAAAAAAAAAACATTTTTAGATTAACAGCTAGAGGAAAACAAATCTGCATGACTCCAATTCAAACGAAAGGGAATTTTGGGATAGAATTTGCCTCAAAAAATGTATTTCCAAAATCCACCTCCAAAGAACACCAAATTAAAATATCCTACTAGTCTAATGCCCTGTTCACAACTGCTTTTGTATTCCGTCCGGGGAGAGTCCGCATGGGGACCCCCCGAATGGAATACAAACGCAAGTGCAAAGTGCTGTGCTGTAAGAGCACACGGACCCCATAGACCATAATGAGGTCCGTGTGCTTGCCGCTCGCACAAATTATGCGGACAGGAAAGTAGATGATGAACTACTTTCCTGACTGCATGATTCGTGCGGGCAGCAGGCACACGGACCCCATTATAGTCTATGGAGTCCGTGTGCTTTTACTGCACCAGTGCTTGCAATTGCATTTGGTATTCCGTTCGGGGGGATCCCCATGCGGACTCTCCCCGGACGGATTCCAAATGCAGATGTGAACAGGGCATTAGGGAGATAAGCTGCCACCAAATATGTCTGGCAGTATTTTATTCCCTCCACATGAAAACACATGCATGCTTGGCAGAGCTGAGTGTATCAGCCAACAGCAATGTAATAGTTGTATAGTGATGTTCTACCTCCCAACCTGGCAGTCTGGTGTTTGTTAGAAGGGCGGCCATGCTCTAAACATTTGAAAATTTCATCTTAGAGCCACAGTGCAAGACTTGCAGTAGAACAGGTAGGACGGGTATCCCGGTGTCCTGTACTCTCTATGTCAGAGCTAACTAACGTCAACCTTCTTATTATTAGTATACAGTAACTTAGGGCAGGGCTGGACAAATTCCAGGGGTCCAGTAGTCAATGCCCCTAGAATTATTTGGGTGTTTTGTATTGATTGATATTTTCAAATTTAGGCTCCGATAAAATGAACGTGTCTTTTGAAGGAATCTACCTGGTTCCTACACTCGGGAATACAGTCCTATGAAAAAGTTTGGGCACCCCTATTAATCTTAATTATTTTTTGTTCTAAATATTTTGGTGTTTGCAACAGCCATTTCAGTTTGATATATCTAATAACTGATGGACACAGTAATATTTCAGGATTGAAATGAGGTTTATTGTACTAACAGAAAATGTGCAATATGCATTAAACCAAAATTTGACCGGTGCGAAAGTATGGGCACCCTTATCATTTTATTGATTTGAATTCCCCTAACTACTTTTTACTGACTTACTGAAGCACAAAATTGGTTTTGTAACCTCAGTGAGCTTTGACCTTCATAACCAGATGTATCCAATCATAAGAAAAGGTATTTAAGGTGGCCAATTGCAAGTTGTTCTCCTATTTGAATCTCCTCTGAAGAGTGGCATCATGGGCTACTCAAAACAACTCTCAAATGATCTGAAAACAAAGATTGTTCAACATAGTTGTTCAGGGGAAGGATACAAAAAGTTGTCTCAGAGATTTAACCTGTCAGTTTCCACTGTGAGGAACATAGTAAGGAAATGGAAGACCACAGGGACAGTTCTTGTTAAGCCCAGAAGTGGCAGGCCAAGAAAAATATCAGAAAGGCAGAGAAGAAGAATGGTGAGAACAGTCAAGGACAATCCACAGACCACCTCCAAAGAGCTGCAGCATCATCTTGCTGCAGATAGTGTCACTGTGCATCGGTCAACTATACAGCGCACTTTGCACAAATAGAAGCTGTATGGGAGAGTGATGAGAAAGAAGCCGTTTCTGCACGTACGCCACAAATAGAGTTGCCTGAGGTATGAAAAAGCACATTTGGACAAGGCAGCTTCATTTTGGAAACAAAAATTGAGTTCTTTGGTTATAAAAAAAGGCGTTATGCATGGCGTCCAAAAAGAAACAGCATTCCAAGAAAAACACATGCTACCCACTGTAAAATTTGGTGGAGGTTCCATCATGCTTTGGGGCTGTGTGGCCAATGCCGGCATCGGGAATCTTGTTAAAGTTGAGGGTCGCATGGATTCCACTCAGTATCAGCAGATTCTTGAGAATAATGTTCAAGAATCAGTGACGAAGTTGAAGTTATGCCGGGGATGGATATTTCAGCAAGACAATGATCCAAAACACCGCTCCAAATCCTCAGGCATTCATGCAGAGGAACAATTACAATGTTCTGGAATGGCCATCCCAGTCCCCAGACCTGAATATCATTGAACATCTGTGGGATGATTTGAAGCGGGCTGTCCATGCTCGGCGACCATCTAACTTAACTGAACTTGAATTGTTTGTCCAAAATACCTTCATCCAGGATCCAGGAACTGATTAAAAGCTACAGGAAGCGACTAGAGGCTGTTATCTTTGCAAAAGGAGGATCTACTAAATATTAATGTCACTTTTCTGTTGAGGTGCCCATACTTTTGCACCGGTCAAATTTTGGTTTTTGCATATTGCACATTTTCTGTTAGTACAATAAACCTCATTTCAATCCTGAAATATTACTGTGTCCATCAGTTATTAGATATATCAAACTGAAATGGCTGTTGCAAATACCAAAATATTTAGAACTAAAAATGATTAAGATTAATAGGGGTGCCCAAACTTTTTCATAGGACTGTATATCCAGTCTATGCGTGTGGGAATATACCTGGACTGTAGTCTAGTGTGGACTATTGTACTGGCTGTAATAGAGGCCCTCCTTAGGACCCTCACCGATTAGGCTGAGCATAGAGTGACCATACACCATGCACTATAATGAAAAGAGACTATCCTCGGGGACTGTAGGAGGCCTTACAATAGGGTGCGTTCACAAGATGTAAAATTGAGCGTGATCTGGCACGTATACGGCTGCAAAATTACGGGCTCAAAATAACGCGGCGTATACGCTCGGAACTCCCATTGAAATCAATGGGATCTTTTTGAGCGCTCAAACTCTGACACGTCGTATACGTGCCAGATCACGCTCAATTTTACATCGTGTGAACGCACCCTTATAGTATAATGTGTACACTCAGCATATAGTCAAACTATTGTTCAGTTCCCTTGTTGCTGACAGTGTCAAATGTAATATGGAAATATTTCCTTAAAAAAAACAAAAAAACTCTTCATCAATCAAAAGACTTAATGGAAACTCAAAACACAAGGTTGGATTTTTCACGCTTTTATTTAAAATTATATTTCAAGCTGTTTTTTTTAAAAGATTCAGTCAACAATCTGGTGCTGACAGATCAGCTTTGTATTGGGCCTCTTTCACACTGCGCCTCCTGTATATGATTAAATAGGTGGTGCCATTAAGGACACCCATGGATAGGGGATAAGTGTCCAATCGCTGGGGGCCCAACCACCAGCTCCCTCAGTTTTCAGGAGAATGGGGGAATGAATCTCCCAAGGAAGTGAATGGAGCATCGGTCACACAAGGGTATCGGCACGCCATTCACACAGAGGATTTTTCTAGTTTGTGAAAAATGGGGCAGCACGTGGACATTATAGTTAATGGGGCATTATTTTTCAAGGACGGGGAAACATTGGGGAAAAAAATTAATTTCCATATTCATCATGGCCAAGTCTATGGGTCTGTGAAATAAAAAAAAGACAACCCAGTCACCATCGGTGTTCTGTCCGATTTTTACAGATACTTTTCTAAGTGACTGCTGAAATATAAAGACACCAGCATCTGTCAGACATATGGAGTGGACACGGAAATACAGATAGTGTGAAACAGCCAAGGGCTACTACACCGCCAGATCTCAGCCCCACACCTGCAGATCAAAGAGAAAACACATTGCTTTGCATCACCATCATAATACAGGCTGATGTAAACCGATTGGGCAAGGAGCGATCTCTGCTGCATGGATTACCTGCCCAGATTATACAGAGGACGTGCTGCCGATACACTGCGGGGGAAAAACTCTGCATTTTACATCACCAGCAAAATGAGCGCGCCTTCATCAATCTTATCCACACATTGTAGAAAGAAAAAGCTGCATATAAGTCGCATTTTCCAAAACCCATGATTTTGAAAAAAGCCGCACATTAATTTTGGGTTGCGAAATCGTGAGCATTCTCCCGATATATTGAATAGGGGAAGAAAAAAAACTGAGAAAAATGCAACAAACGTGATGCGGAAAAAAAGTACAACACATTATGAAAGCGGTTTTTTTCCCGCACCGTATTGCTATGTTGGGTCTTAGCCTTAGACATCTGATTGCCACAATTATTAGACAGGACTTTTATCGACAACAAGTGTTCCTAGGATTATTGCCAATATCGTCCCATCTAAGGGTCCATTCATACGGAGGAAAATGGCGCCGATTCTGCAACGATAACTCGCGGATAAATAGACTCCCATTGAGTTCACTGGGTTCCGCGGAACCCATTGAACTCAATGGAAGTCTATTTATCAGGGCTAATTCTGCCGCGAGTTTCAATGAGTTTCGCTAGTAGAAATTTTTTTAAAAAGCTAGCGGCACCCTTTGAAGTCAATGGGAGGCTTTTTTTCCAGCGTGGGAAATTCAGCGCTAAATAAAGCGCCATTTTCCTCTGTGTGAATGGACCCTATGGCTTAAGATCCACATAGCGTCCCGCAGAAAAAAAACGCTGCGGGTAAAACAGTGGTGGCAACGCATTGCAGTTTTCCCCACAGTTCTTTTTGTTGAGGTGTTTTCTCTGCAGACTTTCTGCTTCAATTATACTTATAAGGAAACCTTTGGCATTTCCGTAGGTATAATAGATATGCTACGATTTCCATAAATGCATTGGTTTTTCAAATTGCGGTGTGTGCGCTGTGCGTATTTTTCGTACTGTGGGGATGAGATTAGCTAGAATCCCATCCACTACACAGTGATTGTAAAATGCTGCCTACTCTAAGTACATATCGGACAGTAGGGGGATTTATGAAGACTGGTGTTACCAATCCCCTCCTCATAAATCGGGTATATCCTCCATTGGGGCGATGAAGTGTACGCCAGCTCATACAAGTATTTAGGCATAATAAAGGATAATAAATCTGAACCATCCATGCGGTGTCCGCTTTTAGGAAAGTGTGAGGGCAGAGTAAAAGTTACACCAGAAGCCTGGTACAATCTGATAAATCTGCCCCAGTGTGAAAACTGCCTTATGTGTCTGTATATAATAGCTCCCCATAGCCCACACGACATGCCGCAGCGCCAGGGTCACAGCAATAGGCATTTGGGTAAACAATCCCTTCCCCCAGTGGGGGTAATTATTGGTTATACATTACCTGGACTGCCCCTATGTTATGCTACATTTTTCCTACAAATAAAGGCACAGAAAGGTCTATCTGGCCGCGGCGTTGTCCCATCCCAAGCAGGTGAAATCCAAGGGCTGCATTTCTCACCCCGGCTATCACTGCACTGCTAAGTACACACTAGAATAATCCTGTGAATGGGCTCTGTCTGAATATCTTATTCCTGGGTCCTGTGCATAGCCTGCTTGTTGGTGGTTTCCTTATATCAGAATTGCAGAAGAATAATGAACTGTATTACAAATAATGCAGATCTCGTGGATATTAACAACCTGCTATGTCTTCTGTCGCTCCGTGGTATAGACTGTGACCACGCTGATCTGTACAGGAACATGCAGTTCCCAGCGTTGCTAAGCAGCTGCCCAGACCCATTTGCTCATTGCACGGCAAGCTGGCAGAGCATGTGCACCATGGACAATAATAAGAATAATTAATAATAATGATACATAAATAAGGCACTGTTCACACTAACAATACGGTTTGTGGTTAAAAGTAAGAAGGACAAGACAGGCCAACCTATAAAGAGATGAGATTCATCAGGTTTCCACTGTATAGGGTACAATAGTGCTGCATACTACACTACTCTGCCCATAAGAGGCATCAGTCGTATGGCGGAAGGGAACCTGAAATGTAGAATTTCCCTGGCTCAAGCAATGCTATAACTTCCAATACAAGGCTTGATATGTCCATGTAAATAATATGAAATATTTGTATCATCTGTCGCCCCCTCCCACCCCACGACACCCCTCAGTACCAGCCCAACTCTGTGACATCCGCCCTGTGTGACGGTCCAGACTTCACTAGCCGCCTGTCCCAGCCCTTTAACCATTTCATTGCCAGCACTATCTGATCTTTCTATTACAGCAATGATGGACAAGGGATGACAACACAAAACTCTGATGCCAATGAATTATTAAATACGTTTATGATTCAGCTAGTATATAATAATGGTTTGGGCTTCCTCGCCTGTATTCCCCCAACGCACAATACCCTCGTATACACACGTGTATAAATAATGCTACATGTAAATGAGAACATTTAAAGGGATACAACCAAGTCTGCCATAGCTCCTACAGGGTAAAGCGCTGCCGCTATCGGTCATATATGTGTATGTAGATATAGGGGGGTCTGCTTAGCACTCATATATGTGTATGTAGATAGAGGGGGGTCTGCTTAGCACTCATATATGTGTATGTAGATATAGGGGGGTCTGCTTAGCACTCATATATGTGTATGTAGATATAGGGGGGTCTGCTTAGCACTCATATATGTGTATGTAGATATAGGGGGGTCTGCTTAGCACTCATATATGTGTATGTAGATATAGGGGATCTGCTTAGCACTCATATATGTGTATGTAGATATAGGGGGGTCTGCTTAGCACTCATATATGTGTATGTAGATATAGGGGATCTGCTTAGCACTCATATATGTGTATGTAGATATAGGGGGGTCTGCTTAGCACTCATATATGTGTATGTAGATAGAGGGGGGTCTGCTTAGCACTCATATATGTGTATGTAGATAGAGGGGGGTCTGCTTAGCACTCATATATGTGTATGTAGATATAGGGGGGTCTGCTTAGCACTCATATATGTGTATGTAGATATAGGGGGGTCTGCTTAGCACTCATATATGTGTATGTAGATATAGGGGGGTCTGCTTAGCACTCATATATGTGTATGTAGATATAGGGGGGTCTGCTTAGCACTCATATATGTGTATGTAGATATAGGGGGGTCTGCTTAGCACTCATATATGTGTATGTAGATATAGGGGGGTCTGCTTAGCACTCATATATGTGTATGTAGATATAGGGGATCTGCTTAGCACTCATATATGTGTATGTAGATATAGGGGGGTCTGCTTAGCACTCATATATGTGTATGTAGATATAGGGGATCTGCTTAGCACTCATATATGTGTATGTAGATATAGGGGGGTCTGCTTAGCACTCATATATGTGTATGTAGATATAGGGGGATCTGCTTAGCACTCATATATGTGTATGTAGATAGAGGGGGGTCTGCTTAGCACTCATATATGTGTATGTAGATATAGGGGGGTCTGCTTAGCACTCATATATGTGTATGTAGATATAGGGGGGATCTGCTTAGCACTCATATATGTGTATGTAGATATAGGGGGGTCTGCTTAGCACTCATATATGTGTATGTAGATATAGGGGGGTCTGCTTAGCACTCATATATGTGTATGTAGATATAGGGGGGTCTGCTTAGCACTCATATATGTGTATGTAGATATAGGGGGGTCTGCTTAGCACTCATATATGTGTATGTAGATATAGGGGGGATCTGCTTAGCACTCATATATGTGTATGTAGATATAGGGGGGTCTGCTTAGCACTCATATGTGTGTATGTAGATATAGGGGGATCTGCTTAGCACTCATATGTGTGTATGTAGATATAGGGGGGTCTGCTTAGCACTCATATATGTGTATGTAGATATAGGGGGGTCTGCTTAGCACTCATATATGTGTATGTAGATAGAGGGGGATCTGCTTAGCACTCATATATGTGTATGTAGATATAGGGGATCTGCTTAGCACTCATATATGTGTATGTAGATATAGGGGGGTCTGCTTAGCACTCATATATGTGTATGTAGATATAGGGGGGGTCTGCTTAGCACTCATATATGTGTATGTAGATATAGGGGATCTGCTTAGCACTCATATATGTGTATGTAGATATAGGGGGGTCTGCTTAGCACTCATATATGTGTATGTAGATATAGGGGGGTCTGCTTAGCACTCATATATGTGTATGTAGATATAGGGGGGTCTGCTTAGCACTCATATGTGTGTATGTAGATATAGGGGATCTGCTTAGCACTCATATGTGTGTATGTAGATATAGGGGGGTCTGCTTAGCACTCATATGTGTGTATGTAGATATAGGGGGGTCTGCTTAGCACTCATATGTGTGTATGTAGATATAGGGGGGTCTGCTTAGCACTCATATGTGTATGTAGATATAGGGGGGTCTGCTTAGCACTCATATATGTGTATGTAGATATAGGGGATCTGCTTAGCACTGGAGATATGGAAGACTAAGTAGTTACTATGGAGAAGACATGTTTGGCTGATAACAGAGAGCAGTAGGCTTTACCTGGTGATAGAGATGGGAGGTTTATGTCCCTACAAGGACTTGGCCGCTGCCTGTCACTAGTGTCTGTGGTGCCCACCACCTACCTCCTCCCCGAAGTGCACCACCTTCTGGCCGGTCTGCAGCTTCAGCACCGGGTAACAGGGCACGGGCTCCTGGGGGCTGGGGCCCCTGTGCAGGGCATATCTCTTCTGCAGCTCCGGGTCCACCAAGCTCTTGTCTATGGCTTCGTCCTGCTCCTTGGGCTGCATCTTCTCCCACTGGGCACCATAGCGCTCCCGCACCCGCTCCTTGTCCTGCATGATCTTCTTAGCCATGGAGTTCAGAGAAGAGAAATAGGCGAATCGGTTCCTCTCCTTCTCGTCCAGGGGTCGGTTCCCGGACACGGAGATCCGGGCTGCGGCTATCGCCGCCGCCATTGAGGCCATGTCCTCTGTGTGGGCTGTGTATTGTAAGCGTGTCCCTGGCAGCCTGGAGCTAGACTGGCACCGAGCACTGAGAGCAGGCAGCCCTGACCATTCCTCCTCCCTCAGCTCCGGCACTGTCTCAGGGAACAGTCACTTCCTTTATGCTCCTTCCCTCCTCCCTCCACATCCACACATGCCAGCCTCCATGTCTCCTTCTATGCTCAGGCCGCCTCCTCCAGCCTTCCTGGGGCTGTCTATACTGTCTGCCATAGATGAGACAATGGCCCGGCACTGGCTTTACTCACCAGGGTGCCTGTGCATGTTAATCCATAGTAGAGTCAGTATGGCGCCCCCTTCTTTATGATACAAAGGGTAGTGGTCTTATTGTCATATAGCACTACAGAAATCCAGTACAGAATAGATATGTGGATATTCAATAAAGGCATTGTGGCAGGAGCGTAACTGGAGGGGGTGCAGTCACATCGGGGTCCAGGAGCCCTAGGCCTAGTTCACATCTGCGTTTGGTATTCTGTTTGGGAGTCCGCTTTAGGACCCCCCCCCCCCCAAACAGAATACTGAACGCATTAAAAAGTGGTGACCAATGAAAGCACACGGACCCTATAGACTGTAACGGGGTCTGTGTGTTTCCTGCATAAAAAAAGTATAGCTTAAAGTAGTTTTTTCTCTGCATGATTCATGCGGATACTGTGTGGAAAACACACGGACCCCATTACAGTCTATGGAGTCCGTGTGCTTTCATTGGTCACTGCTTTTTAATGTGTTCAAATAGTCCACTTGGGGACCCCCAAACAGAATACTGAACGCAGATGTGAACCAGACCTTAGGGGGTTCATAAATACTGGCACAAGCATTGAGATTACAGCTTTCATGTGGCCCATAAACCAAGGAGACCCACAGATTACCCTAACCACACTAAGGGAATATTCACACAGTTTTTTTGTAGGTGGATTTTGACGCAGAATGCGCCTGCTAAAAGGCCTACCATACCAGCGACATGCCCTATCTTCCCACAGAAATTTCTGCAGCTGAGACAGACGTGGCATCCGCAGCTCAAGATCCTGGTTATGCCCATTCCTTCAGGCCTAACCAGGAGCGGGATGCTGATGCACTGCATCTGCATCCCGTTGCGGCTAGGTGCACAGAAAAGTCACACGACGGAAAAGGTTTCCGCCCTGTGAACATACCCTAAGGCTGGGGCCCCACGTGCTGGAAACGCCACAAATTGCCCACGGCAGCAACACCCTGGGTTATACAGTAACTGCCAAGTGGATGGGATTCATGTGAATCCCATGCTCACTTTGCGTTTAAAACCACAGCGCGGACACACTGCGATTTCCATCAGCCTAAGGTTGATTTAAACCCCTTAGTAACTGTAACCATCACTATCAAGAATTCGCTATAGGGATGAGATAGAGAACACCGGAGAAAAGATTGCACCCGCCACTGCGTTTCACTGTAATCCACCTTCATCAACAAATCTCTACAATAGATAAAAGTAACTAAGTTACCAATCGTGCCACATTACAGTAATAGTATATAGTACGCAATGTGCAGATCTATAGATTGTTAAACAGGGTGTCAATCTATGATCTGATTGCAGCAAAGTTTACCATAACAATGCATATATGAAGAAATACAAAATATGCAGAAAATAGAAAACTAAGTGGAATAAAATAAAATGCAAAGCAGAAACATTAATAAATAAAAAAAAAAAAAATCTAGTAGAGGGGTCACATACTATGTAGAATAATATCAGACTATCAGGTATTGGAGGAAGTACCATCACCCAGACGTGGAGGTGACCGTATACACAAGCTCAGGCAACGTGAGTCATTTTGGATTCACACACTCAATAATATAACACCACAAGGACGCATCCGGGAATGTGACTTTATATTAATACATGATATGGTTGTTACACTTTCCTTTTTCTAAGTCAAATTTTCTTTGCAGAGCAGATTTGATACTACGACGCAACCAATTTCTTCATAGGTGAGAACAGTGGAGTAAAGTTTTTGATATTTAACCCTTGGAGTGCTGACGCAATAGGTCGGATTGGGGTCATGTGATTGTCAGTCAGTCCCACGTGAAATCCGCAGGTGCAGTTGATACACATCTAACGTGGGGGTGGGGACCCTTCAGGCACCAGGGCCAAAGTGCAACTGTAGTCATATAATGCTTCATGGAGGACTAAACAGCACTGCTGCAGGTAGAAAATATAAACATTTCCTTCAGTCCAATTGTTTGGAATATGTGGAAAAAAAAAATAGCTGCAATCCAAATTATTGATCAAATCACTTTACGTTCAGGATTTCCACTTCAAATTTCTCCCTTTGCAAGAAGTAATGTGAAATTTGCAGTGAAAATATTGCAAATTTTGCAACAAAATCTGCATGCTTTTTTTGTAATGAATTTCTTAGCAAATTCCTTGGTGTATCTGCAATAGATATTTTCTGTTACAAACTACGTCCTGTTGGAATATATCGTTATACTCATTTGATCCTCAACTGAGCAAGTCTATGACACCAGTACGTTGGCACAGCCACAGTTCTTCAGACCTTCTTCTCATGGCTACGCAATGTCAGTCAATGTAATTCAGTCATAGATACTGTTTTATGCTAGGTTCACACCTGTGTTCAGGTCTCCGTTTGGGGGATCCAATTGGCATCAACTTAAAATAGTGGTTACCCGCGGACCCCATACACTATAATGGAGTCCGACGGGTTTCCGTTCAAAAAGGGCGAAAAATGCAAAAAAGTGCTGCTTGCAGAAAACCGTGGAGTTCAAGTGCTGGTGTGAACCCAGCCTGAGAGCCTGTACACATAGGCTATATTGCCCCTAGCAGACTTGTAACAATGGGAGGTCTTATTAGTTACTATAGGTGAGACTATGAGTAGGTTAGTTAAGTCTTTGTTCTGTAGATAGTCCTGGTGATAGAAGTCTGATGACTTGTTAATTCCTTTACAAATAACTTCAGAATTGTATCAAGAAGTAAAGCAAACATTTCATTGTACTGAGCAGACAGCAGGATGGAACACACAGACAAATGATATTGTCAGATGTCACATTAGGGGACTTTTGATCACTGATATATCAATGATGACAATCTCTAGGACATTCATGATCAGTGGGGCTCTGCCACCATTCCTTGACATGAGGGAGCAGCATTTTAGCAATGTGCACGTCTTACTTTCCCCTGCACTTTGACCTTCCTGACCACTCAGCTCTGCAATAACTTAAATGGCTTTCTTAGGCCGTCTGTAATAGAAATATGTTGAAGACACTCCTGGCAGCCTTCAGTAGGTTCCTGGCTGCCAGGGAGACAGCTGTACATTCCTAGATCTCATTCCATGGTACAGTGGTCTTCTTCAATATGGTGGGGCTGGGGTATCATTGGGTCCTCCGAGGTCTTAAACACATTTAAGGGTTAATGCCAATGATGAGAGAAGTAACTGATCATATATATTACAGTGGAGACCTGGCGGGTATAGCACCCACTCAGGCATCATGTCTAAAATGCTGACATTCAATGTATTATTATGGAGGACGTTGCAAATTATTAGAGAATAGAGAGACACCGAGCACACTTATAGTGTAGATGGTCTATTATAAATATATAGATGAATTATCTGGTGTTTATGAAAAGAACTCAGGACCTGGTGGCCTCTCACCTGATTGGGTTGTGACTCCGTTCACAACTCCGTTTTAAGCAATATTAGGCTTCGTCAGAGTGAGAGTGGCAGCACGTCTCTATAACACTGGTCAAAAACCAGGAGGATGCACCAATGAAAGAACAAAAGGACGGCGCTCTCAGGTCCAAAGGAATTTATTCAAAAGGAAGATTGCACAACGCAAAAACAGTTGCCGCGTTTCGGGTCGGAACCCTTTATCAAGTGCGTAACTTCACTAATCGAGCTTCACTCAAGCTAGGAAGAAATAGATCCTATCCGGAGCGCTACTCGGCCTATTTAACCGTACCGCTCCATGTGCCACTTCAGGTGAATTCAACCCGGAAGTGGCACATGGAGCGGTACGGTTAAATAGGCCGAGTAGCGCTCCGGATAGGATCTATTTCTTCCTAGCTTGAGTGAAGCTCGATTAGTGAAGTTACGCACTTGATAAAGGGTTCCGACCCGAAATGCGGCAACTGTTTTTGCGTTGTGCAATCTTCCTTTTGAATAAATTCCTTTGGACCCGAGAGCGCCGTCCTTTTGTTCTTTCATTGTTGCAAATTATTAAGAACATTTTTAAATACTTTATTCAGAGTTAAAAGCGATTATCCAACACATTAATTTTTTTTTTAATTTACAAATATCTTAAAACGGTCTAATATAACAAAAGGAGTAACACTCACCTTCCCAATTCCCTTCCACTCCTGGGGTGACACTTTGATGGTCCAGCACCAGTCTCCATTTATCACTCTTCAGATATCACTTGGAGTGTTCAAACATGACCCTGCAGGCAAGGTGTCAGACTTGTCATTGCTGGAGCTGAGTGAATAGTGAATAGATACCAGCAGGGTACCAGGGAAATGTCCAAACAAAAGCTGCAGGGGATTGATCAGATATTAAATATTCCCAGTTTAGAACCGTCATTTATTAACCAGAATAGAAAGTTCTACAAAATACATCTCACTCCTGGGAAACTCGAGAATGTTTAGGCTAAGGCCTTACATAGCAAGCTGCAGGAAAAAAAAAATCCATGAAAAGACCACATTGCTTTTTTTCTGCAGTAGGTCCATAGAGTATACCTCTGCAGATTTTTTGCTTTTGTTATACCTGTATGGAAAACACCAGTGTTTCTGTAGGTACAATTGACATGCTGCAATTTTTGAAAAACACAGCTTTTCCACTGTAGAATTTTTTTTTTTTTTCTGCAGGCTGTGGACAGGATTAGCCAGAATCCCATTACTTTGCATGTAATGTAAACTGCAGTGTTATAATAAAGCAGGAGTCAGCAACCTTCGAGACTCCAGCTGCTGTGAAACTACAACTCCCAACATGCTCCATTCACTTCCATGGGAGGTCCAAGAACAGCAGAGCAAGTTTGCATGCTAGGAGTTGTACTTTTACAACAGCTGCGGTGCGGAAGGTTGCCTACCCCGGTTATAAAGCATCTCCCATACTAGTAAATGGAGTACTGGCCATATATCCACAACAGAGCTCTATTCACGTCAAGCATTCAGGGGAACTTCGGGGTCCCTTCTCCTGATGGGTGGGGGTCTGTGATTAGGGAATAAGTGTCATTATTGGAACAACTCCTTTAAAACATTAGATTACATATACAAGAAATACATATCCAGAAGTTGTTCATACTGTACACATTACTGTCCATATGTGACGGGTGTGGACTGCATTCACTTAGTCAGTCCAAACGGTCCCATTCTTACATCTGGACAATAAAGGAGTCACCGCCACATACGTATCTGATCACTCATCAGGGAACGGTATGCATTCAATATGTATTCATGAGCCTTTTGGTCCCATATCCTCCTTCCTGATCTTAATCCTATGTGCAGTATGTGGTAACATCTCTTATAGGAACTGATAATAAAGTGCCATTCTTTATCCATGTTTGGTATTGTAGCCTGAAATGTTAGAATATATAAAAAGGAGTTGGCATCTTTCTTGGCAGAGATTAAAAGAATCAAATGATAGTTTCAGGGACACCAATTCCAGATGTTTTTCCTCACAGCAGGTTTATATATAGATGGGCCAAAAATATTCGCAGTACAGAAAAGAAAGAATTGTAAATTTAGCCTCAGCGCCGTCTATTATGTTTGCATTAGCACATACAGGCCGCAGTAACAGATCTTAGCACCTTATCTCAAGCTCTACTGTAAAACTAGTCATGATCCTGCCGAAACTAAGGAACGGTAAAATGTACTCGCAGATCTGCACTTTGTAGCTAAACCACGAACAATCAGAAGCAAAGATGGATCTATTGTGAGGTGAAGCGAAAAATCTCACACAGAATACAGTCTGTTACAAAGCAAGGAGTGCACAATTTTGTAGCAACAGTTTCGGAAAGGCCCTTTCATATGTTTATGTGAAGGCACATAGCAAGGTTCATAAATTTTATATATATATATATATATATATATATATATATATATATATATATATATACACACACACACACACACTAATATATATATATATATATATATATATATATATATATATATATATATAAATTGGTTGCAAAGGTCCCCTATGTAGCTCTCACTTGAACTCCAGCATGCAGGGTTAACCATGAGCACACCTCACTAATGCTGGTGTAGTAACTGACACACATGTGAATTTACTCTTAACATATTCCTAAATCTATTGGAAAACCATCTGCAAAGGAGGAAACGGCAGGAAATTAAAATGATATTCCTATATCAGCAAAACATTGCTAAGGCGGGAATAACTGGGCACAAGTTTCGTCCATTAGGGTGGGACATATGGAAACAGTGTTGCAGGAAAAACCGTGGCAAACGCATTGAGGTTCACAGAAAGTCTGCAGATTTCCTTAGTGGACTTTCTCCTTCAGTTATACCTATACGGAAACCACCAGTGTTTATGGACATGCTGCGATTTCTGAGAACGCAGCTGTTATAGGAAATCACAGCTTTTCCGTTGCAGGTATTTTTCTGCTATGTGCAGATGGGATACTCTAGAATCTCATCCACTTTAAAGGGACATAAAACGCCACATGGGGCACCCTGAGGTGTAGGTTTTCAGCACTGCGCAATATGATGATGCTATACAAGTGAGCAAAATAAATATATACCCTCACACGGTTATCCCATAGGCACCTTGAGCAGTGGTGGAACTGGGAATAAAAATACCGGTATTATACAGTCTATATTATACGGTCTATATGCAAATAAAGACTTGCAGACATTAGGTTTATTGAGGTAAATATCACCCTTTATTTCTTTATTGTCTTGACATCAGTTGATACTTCCACCAAAATATTGTGCTTTCAAAAGATTCAGCTGCAATATTCTCCATACTAAAGTTCAAGTATATTTAGCATGTACGAGGTATATCTCATGGCTGCACCACTTCCTCTTTGTCCATAGAAATCACATTTTTGTTCATTTTACAATAGCTTACCATAGCTGCCTTTACTGAAAGATATAAAATGACATCTGAAAATTGAATGACTGCGTCCAGTGCTCCCCGTACTCCAATGACCTCATTCTCCTTGTAACTAAGGAAGCCATTAGATATGGAGAATAGAAAGGTAAAACCAGGTCGGTCACTTCCATTACTTTTGTTCTTTGGGATAACTTAGAAATCGGCTTAATAATCAGCGGTTCAATAGTTTTAATTAACCCCCTAAAAATTTCCTTAGATGGATACTAAAAATATAAAATAAGAATACCCTAGAGAAAGTTATTGCAGTTACACCAAGAAAATCAGGCGTATGGGATATATTTTATTAGTAAAGTAGTTGGGTAGAAGAGGTTGTTTACACACTCGGGAACCCTCGGCAGCAGCCATAAGATGAGAGCTGCTGCAAAACGTTGCAATTGTTTTGGAAAACCTCAGTAAGCTGAGGGGCACCCATACAAACAGCTAGTCACTGATGGACCTTCTAAAGGAAAATATACTGTCCAAAGTGGAAAACCCTTTCAAATCTAATTTATATATTATATACATATGTATTTAATGTTCAACCATGTGAAACCACATGCAAACACCAAAGAATAAAGCATAAAGTGCCACAGCTTCAAAGCCAGTCAACAGGTGCCCGGGTCCAGTGGGCAAAATGAAAGAGGAAATTTTATTAAAAACTGGTAAAAAAAGGGAAAGTGGAGATAATGTTCAGTAACCATTCATATTACTACTAAGTTCCAAATGATCTTAGAAGAATAAGAATATAAATCGATAATATAATTACTGAATATGACCTAGAAAGGCAGGGATGCAGATGTAGCTATCGCTACAGGGTCTCACGGGGCCCAAAACCTCTCTATAACATAAGACGACGTTGGAATTATTGACAGCACATGGTAATTGGGGGCCCATTTTGCATTGGGGTGCAGGAACTTAAAGTTACCTCTCTGCAAGAAGACCTTTTCCATAATTCTCTGCTCAATCCCAGCCCAGTGGTGGTGAGGTAACAAAAAAGTGGCCATGGCCATCCTAGTGAACTGCAAGAACTTACTGTAGGGAAACCAAAAGTAATTGTTACCCGTACCTCCCGTATAAACACAAAATGATTTGCTTATTGTAACCTAGAAACAAATTTATAGATTAAAACTTAAATGGCATAGAAAATAAAAGAATTCCATAGACCCAGAAATAATCTGCCGCAATCATCTGCAAAACACAAACCTGACCAGTAACGTATGGCCAGAAGCTTATCTTGATTTCACATATGAACATTTGGTTTGGTCTCTTAACTGCTCAGTGACATTGTATCGGTTCAAGTCTTCAAAGAAAATGTATAAAGAAAAAAAAAAAAAAAACAAACAAGTGGTAAAGAACCTAGTTTGTTCAATTGCACTTTTTAGAAAATAAAAAAATAAAATCAAAAATAATTTAATAAGCAAAAGGTCCCGTTCAGTTGTAGAAATATAAAACCCGTCATGACTTCTTGATGCAGCGAAGGGAAGAGTCAGTGTTCAAGACTTCAATCATTGCTCTCAGTGTAGGGAATGATTCTGATACAGATGGAAGACTCTTATAGGAAGCAGGTAAGCTAGGGAACAAAGCAATATTGCCATATTACATTCATATTATGTACAAATACACACATTTTTTTACCTATACTTTTAATTTCTTTAAAAGAGGACCTTTCAACCTCCTGGGGCACATGCGGTTTTATACACCGCTAGAAAGTCGACAGTGCACTGAATTCAGCGCACTATCGGCTTTCCCGTTCTGTGCCCCCGATGAAGAGCGGTCGGTGCCAGTACCGTAGCTCTTCACTGTCAGAAGGGAGTTTCTGACAGTCAGTCAGGAACATCCTTCCTCACAGTAGCGCTGTATTGTGAGAGGGGGCATTGCTTACCGTCCAGCCATGACGCTGAGCGGTGAGGAACGCCCCCCCCAGTACTCTTCTATGGACGAGTACTATCCGGAGGGGAGGGAGGCGATCCTCACCGCTCTCACAGTACAGCGCTATAGACGCTGCTGTGAGGAAGGACGTTCCTGACTGACTGTCAGAAACGGCCTTCTGACAGTGAAGCGCTACGGTACCGGAACCGACAGGTCTTCACTGTGGGCACAGAACGTGAAAGCCGATAGTGCACTGAATTCAGCGCACTGTCGGCTTTATAGCGGTGTATTACATCACGCGTCCCAGGTGGTGAAAGGTCCTCTTTAAAAAAAAAAAAAATATATATATATATATATATATATATATATATATATATATATATATATATATATATATATATATATATATATATATGAGTTTTTCCATTTACCTTCTTAAATTCATCCAAGTTTTGGCAGTTTTGCTCAACGCTTCTGATCCCGGTGCGGTCATAGCTTCAAAATCAACCAGCTAAAAACGAAATGAGGTAAATGAACCCCTAAGCACTTGCTGTCACATACATATATACATGTGCTATGAAGTTTATGTCCAGCAATGACCCGAGTTCAGCCATGGTTTAGTAATATATGGCCAATGTTATATTTTAGGGGGAAATTCTGTTTATAAAATGGAGTGTACCATTTGTTTGGAAGAATTGGTTATAAAATGAGTAGTTGGGCATAAGAGAAAACACTAAACATACCTTTCCTTTAGGAATCTTCCCCGAAACCTCTTTGCCACTGGCCATTAAAGCACCCATAATGACAGAATAAGCAACCACACTACGGAAGAAAAGAAACACAGGAAGACAGAAAACATTTGGTAAATGACAAAGTTATTCCAGAAATTAAAGATCCGTGAATCTCAGATCCAGAAGATAAATTGTATCTGTTAGATGGATAAATAAAGTATAAGGGCGGACTACACGGTATTCCGCTAGGATCACACTAGTGTCACCTCTCTGATATTTGGGTCTGTCGAGGGACCTGAACAAGAGAGAGACAGAAGCTAAATAAGCATAAATTATATAAGTAGCCACTAAAAGAAGAAAATCTGATATGTATGTGAACTGATAAGATTTTATGTATCAAATTTTAATGTATCTGACCACAACATACAAGTCGCTTGTCAATGGAGTAAAGTCAATAAGCCCTTTCATATGGCCAAGAAATTTTATTTCATGTTTGGGGTAATATATTATATCAAGGCTGTGGAGTTAGTAGGCTCAATGTTTTCCACAGCCAGACTCAAACTACTTTATAAATGGCTGACATTCCTCTTAAAGGGGTTGTCCCATAACAAGGATCCTATCTATACTGCTAGTTTAGGTGGATTTAAGACTTTTTCTAAATACATTGATTTATCAAAACTGCTTTGTTTGGCCGCTAATTTATTATTAAATATTATAATTTATTATTATTTTTATGCAGATTACGAGACCTTCCCAAGCAGACTCCCTGAACGGAAACCTGTGTGCAGATGTGAATCTAGCCTGAGTGAACATGATGTCACTAGCTTGTAATGGGAAAGTGGCGCTCAAGTGCTCCTGCAGATTCAAGTAGCTGATCTGTGGGGGTCACAAGTGACGGACCTTAATTATTCACATACTAAATGTAAAGGACAGGTCAATTTTAAACGCTATACCATCAGGTATATACCCAATCTATAAGTTGTGAGAAGGTGACAGGCAGGGTGCTGGAATCTTGCTCTATATCCCCCAGGTTTCTGACATATGTGTGATACAGTGCGGGTCTTGAGTAGGCCTCAGCTCAAGGTGTGAGTCCTTGGCTCATTACTGGGCTAGAAAAGGAAGCAGATCCTGCAATCCAATGCAGTTCCGAGGAGTGAGAGGAGGTGTGGGTCTGTCCTGCAACCCTGAGTCCAGTGAGACAAAGTTGTGCTTGTTTTGTTCGTGTGGCTGATAGTAAGCCACACGTATAGTTAGGTTAAAATTGCTGTTTAGTTAGTCGCTCAGACGAGCAGGATTTTGTTCTCTGTTTGCCTGAAGTTAAGGCTGTATTTTGTTTTGCTGTTTTTGTGCCAGAAGTCAAGATTTATTTAGTTTCCTCTTTTTCTCTAAATAAACCAGTTTCCTGTACGTTTTTTTCCCCGTCTTGACTGTTTGGGTCTGCACCACTGCTTCTACCGAGTTAACTTCCCCACAAGGTACCGTATATACTCGAGTATAAGCCGACCCGAATATAAGCCGAGGCCCCTAATTTTACCACAAAAAACTGGGAAAACTTATTGACTCGAGTATAAGCCGAGGGGGGGGGAATGCAGCAGCTACTGGAAAATTTCAAAAATTAAAATGGGTGGAGTTTTTGGGTGCAGTAGTTGCTGGGGAAGGGAAGGGGGTGTTTTGGTTGTCTGTCTGCCCCTTCCCAGAGCTTGAGGACTGGGTTTTTTGCCCCCACTTATATGCCTGGCTGAATATAGGGTATCTGCAGTGCTCCTATTAACCCCTTCCTGATGGAACAGGAGCACTGCAGATAACCTATATTCAGTAGACCGGGCACTATAAGACACAGGGATACCTAATGTGTATAATGTGTATCCGTAATTTTCTACTTTTATATGTATTCTAGGGAAAGGAGGGATTTAAAACTTTATTTTATATTATATTTTTTTAAAGCTTTTTTTTTTTTTTTCCACTATTTTATGGGAGATTCTATACATTACTATTGCGGCTGGTCATAGACCCCCCCCCCCCCTCCCTTGACTTGAGTATAGGCCGAGGGGGGCTTTTTCAGCACAAAAACTGTGCTGAAAAATTTGGCTTATACTCGAGTATATACGGTATATCAATCAGGAATATACCAATCTATACCCAACAGGGGGAGCCATCTTATCAGAGCAGAACTTAAGTGTTCTACAGTAAAATATAGAATTTGCCAATTATAAAGTGAAGCTTTATTTTTGTGGTTGGCTAATACAAAGCATTGCTTGACATCTTGTGACTACACCCATAAGACACAGCTTTAGAAACTGGAACACCAGAGGAAACTATTATGCTTGGCACTTTTCCTTCCAGAATCCGTAAACAGTAAAACCTTGCCCAATTGCCCTTTCATACACACTACTCTGATGCCAGTATCCGGGACTGCGGCGTATACAGCAGGATTAATCTGTGGATGTTCATAAACACATGTCCAGATGTTTGCAGCTGTTTATATTGCATTTCTTAGAATGGATAGCAGAAAAGCATTCAAGATCGCAATGTCCTATACTACAGAACATTCCTATTTGCTAAAGAATATTTTATATTTGACAACATTTGGAGGTCATTGCAAATTTTGATATGGATTGACGGGGCGATATTGTTATTCGTGAACCTGCCTTAGTTTTTCATAGATTATTTTAAGCCACCTCCACTATACTTTCTCCTTTCAGCTTCTGTAAAAATAATATGAATAGTACATTGAGCTTTCCAAATATTTTATTATAATGGATGACACTGACCTGGATCCCCGCGAGAGCGGCATTAAATTGTAGAAATAATACACCAATGACAGAATCAGTTCACATACAACATCTGCCTCCTAGAAACCAAAGAAGAAGCATTCCAAGAATCAGTAAAGTCTTTCCAAGTGCAAGGTTAAGAGCCTTACAAACAATACATTACTGCTGTACGGCTTCACAGCAATGCGCTGGTTAGTTTCATGGTTAGGTGAACCTGTCAATAATTGTTGACACTTGCGGTACATTATGACCATACCAGGCATATTTTTCCTGATTTATAGAATATAAGGTGGCCTTGTTTCATTTCTGCACGGATAGGAATTTCATGCATTAAACTACACAATGAAATAGGATATGTGCAAAGCTAAAAAGTATGCAGGTCTATAAATAGGACAATACCTTCTGGTCACCTTGAGAAGACAGACGGCTGATATGTTCTATTCTACAATAACAAAGTTTTTGGCACTAACTCTAGTTCATTGCAAAGATTTGGCAAAGTATCATTAGTCAATAAACAAACTGAAGTTACAGGGAACCCATTAGCTCTTCTGATACAAAAAAAATTTCTGAAATGTATTCTATAAAACAATGCTGGTTCATGGCACCTTAGAAGTCTGCTTTGTACCATTCCTTTTTTACTTGTAGAAATTTAGAAAGAGCTGGGTGTTACCAGTAGGGGGTGCGTCCATAAACCGTCTGACAGTGTCACACTATGTAGTGAAACACCCCCTTAAAAAGCAGGATGGTAACTCCCAGTTGTCCATGTATCCATACATTACAGTCACTACAAAAGGAATCAGTAGTTTGCATAAGAGAAGAGCGTTGGTCTGAAAATATAATCCTTTTCCTTTGGATAAACAAAACGCATTTCGGGACAATCCCTTCCTCAAGTGTGAACAAGTATACACTTTACACACTTGAGAAAGGGATTTAGTCCCGAAACGCGTTGTGCATTTATCCAAAGAAAGAAAGGATTGTATTTTCGGACCAGAACTCTTCACTGTCTCTTCTCTTCTGCAAACTACTAATCTTGACGTGGAAAGAATTTTCCTGCGTCTTTGAGGCCAGCAGCCGCTTACTGCGGACCGTACATGCACTTCAAGTGGTTGTGAATAGAGATGAGCGAACACTGTTCGGATCAGTGGATCCGAACAGCACGCACCCATGGAAATAAATGGAAGCACCTGTGACGCTGACTTTGCCGGCGTCCGGCCGGCGTCACAGGTGCTTCCATTCATTTCTATGGGTGCGTGCTGTTCGCTCATCTCTAGTTGTGAACGATTGTAACAATCCTGAAAGGTGATCACCGATATGACAGCTTGCATAATCTGTATTCACGTTATTATATAGTATTACGCCATTAGCATTGTTTTTTCTTTGAGTTAACTGCAAAAGAGATGATACGCTAGCAAATTCCATCCACACATTGGGGAAAAATATGTGCAGTTTTGGAAATGGCAGCAAGTCAATTCTACGGAAACGCCAGCAGTTTCCCTATAGGTATAATTGAAGCGGACTTTCTGTGAAAAGCGTTTTGAGAAAAAATGCAATGTGTTGGCTGCGGCCCCCTAAGTAGTGCCTTAGCCTTAAAATGTTTTATTGGCTTTGATTAGACTTATTGGAAATTTTCAAAATTTTAATAAAATGTTAAAATTCTACTCACTCCTAATTCTGTAGAAAGTGCCAACACCTTCCCTTTTGCTGTAAGATCCTTATACAGAGACTCAATCTCTGCATGGTACAATTGTGTTCTTTCTTCTGTTGTCTGTGTCTCCACTGAAAACAATATATTACCAATTCTGAAAGAGAGCATTCAAAACATCACAAACGGAAAACGGAAATGGGAAATCTACAATAAATTGCTTTGTCTGTGATCTGTTATTTGTCAGTAACAGATTTTAACATAGGATTTGTGATAGATCGCTTTTTAAACCAGAAAATATTACAAGATTAAGGAAGGGCAGTCCTATCCTGTAATACTATACTTACCAATACATACTCTTTATATGCACAGGTTCTATCTATCTATCTATCTATCTATCTATCTATCTATCTATCTAATATAGGCCTATGAGGCTAGAAAAGTTAATGGATTTCTTGTTCCATTCACTCCATCTACTGTACCAAAAAGAATTCAAATGCCCACATTTCTTGGGGTGGGCTAGGAGCAGAGATTGTGGGAGGGGGGATACTTTACATTAAATTATGGTGGGGGGAAACAAAATAGAGTGGAAATTTAAAAATAATATCTACAACCAGACATAGGTTTAATGCATTATAGTCACACTGTTTTGTGGGGGGAAAGCAATACCCTATTTCCTAATATGTAATACTGTACTGTACTGTAATATTGCTGTTTATTAACAACCAGCTACCTGAAGTAGGAAAGTGGAAAGACGACAACTGTATGTTGTCTGACCACGTATCCGTTATCACAATGATGCAAAACTATTTGGCTCGCTTCTCCATTTAGATTTCATCCTAAAAATGGATTACTAATCTATAGCCCCTTTTACACCTTGTGGTTATGGGTCACCTCCATTTGCTTGATCTGCTTTTGTGGTTTCCACTGTGAAAAAAACGGACGGTAGAGTCCCTGGCATTAGGTACTTTTTTTTTTTTTTTTATACGAGCTTTAGACTAGGTATTAGGAAAGCAAATGCAGTACTGATGGGTCTCATTTGTAAATGCTGCTGAACTGATTGGTCATCACTATAGATTGAATAGAATCTATTCTATAGATTACCACCAGCTACATGAAGCGGATACGGTCTACAGTAAACAAAAAAAAAAACAAAAAAACAAAACCTCAAAATGGCTTAAAAAAAAAATAAAAAAAAAATAAATAAAAAAAAATATATATATATATATATATATATATATATATATATATATATATATATATATATATATTTATATTTTAAAGCAGCAATACTCACCTCTCCTCCACTGGTCCTGACACCGGGTCCAGGCAGATTTCTATTTCCTGGTCCCTCTTGACACAGGAAATACTGTTCAGCCAATCACTGGCTGAGGAGGATCACCAGTGACCAGTGATTGGTGGAATAGATATTTTCTGTTTGTCAAGGGGGGGCAAGAAGTAGAGATCAGTGGAGGAACTGGGCATTAGAAAGTGAGCATGAGGGGAGAATCGGTGAGGCGAGTATTGCCCATTCTGAGAGTCTTCTAAAACGTTTAACTGGTGAAAAACCCCTTTTCATAAAATGTAGCTCTGGGTAAAAAGAACCTGGCAAAAGAAACAGATTTCCCATAAGTGAGTTTATTCCGCCTTAAAAAGATGTTCCTGGA
Organism: Leptodactylus fuscus; assembly: GCF_031893055.1. Lineage (NCBI taxonomy): Eukaryota > Metazoa > Chordata > Amphibia > Anura > Leptodactylidae > Leptodactylus > Leptodactylus fuscus. The sequence goes on from NC_134267.1 coordinate 46,251,844, forward strand.
CAAATATTCACTTTTTCTTTTTACCATTTAGTTAGAAACATTCTGTGAAAATTCATTTTTATTTATAGTGTTCGGAGCTCTGGGTTTTAGTTCGGTCTCTGTAAGGTATCTGAATCTCTGCATAACAAAAAAATAAAAAAAAAGTGCTGCCTGTCCTATAGGAGGCATGGGAGCTCACTACATGTGGTTAAACTCAATAAGGGTGCATTCACACTAAGTATACACTGAGCTGATTCTGAACGTAAAACACGTTCAGAATCAGCACGTACAAAGCAGATCCCATTCATTTCAATGGGAGCCGGCATACGAGCGCTCCCCATTGAAGTGAATGGCGCGTGTATCACATTGAAACCAACAGGGAAAAAAGCAGGGGACTGGTAGCTCTGAATCAGAAAACAATATCTTAGTAGTTAATTCAGCACACAATTTTAAGGTGGAGACTCCCTTTAACAATGGTTTCAGACACCTCTCATACTACTGAAACTGGCCTATACAACTACGTTTAACACAAATTATTTCCAGGACGAATCTTATTTTTCAATACTGTTAAAAATATTGGAATCCCATGTTTATCTAAGTTTTATACATGAAACAGACAAAATTAATAATAACCTCAAACCAAAGCGCTATGTGAAATAACCTTAGTTTTTCAGATGGAGAGTAATTTGTATGAATTTAATATGTGCAGCAGTGGAGTGTCTGAAGCTTTCCCTTTATAAAATGTATGTCAAAGTTACAAAAAGGAAAGAAGATAAAACTAAATATACACTTAATGGCCACTTTATTAGAGACAACCATCTAATAGCAAATAGGACCTCCTTTGCAACAATTTGACTGTGAAAGCCATAGAAAAACAAGGACAGGAAGCTGTAATATGTTGTATGAGCGAGCCCGTGACTATGACCCTTGTGACATGGTGAACGGTCCTCCTTCTGCCATAGGGTGAGCAGTTGTCAAGAAAGGGTAAAACTCCACAGGTATCAGAGGACCCATTGTGTGCTGGGTATACCGCCACCAGCCTACACTTTTGACCGGAAGGCTTTAGCGATCCATGATGCTTTCACCAACAGAAGTCTGGATTCATCTGCCCATCTGCATTCTTTCCATTTCAGTTGACCATAAACAGCAATCAAACTGGTCGCCTGTTGCTATAGTTCACCCGTGCTTAGGAACAATAAGATGTACAATTTGGACAAGTTATGGGACAGTTTAGTATTCAGCTGCATTTTCCTGGACTGTGCACCACCAGAGTGATTCTTGACACCATTTCATCGACAGATTCTTCATGTCCACAGGATGGCCTTTGGCTTGATGTTTGTCCTCAATCAGACCATTCTTGAGATACTCTCGACACTGTTGTACAAGTAAACCCCACAACGTTGACCGTTGCCATGACCATGCTTTTTTTCCCCCCAAGTTTCTCCGATAGGTCGGTTTTCCCGTGTTAATATGGACTTGCACAAACTGATAAATGGCAAGTGGCCTATGTCCCTAATAAAGTGGCCACTCAGTATATGAATATTTTCTGTTATATAGGTCATATATAACCACAGTTACACTATAAAGTTTTCTTAATCTTGGAAGAAAAGGAAAAAAAAATAAAAATAAGTGGCTTAAAGAATATAGGAACGCCACTCTACAGATAAATACAAGGAGGTTCAGATACAGAAATGTGTTTCTTACTTATCTCCTGTTATAGTTATTGTGAATCCATCATATTCTTTCCCTTGATCTTTGAGGCTGGGCACTTTTGTGTTCACTGTGAACCCATCTCTTGTTTTGCTGTTTAACTGCTTATAAAAAGTAAGATATAAGTATTATCAATTTATAACTGAACAGGTAGATTATTTTACTTCATCCTATAAAATTCTGACTTAGGATAGTCCTAAAGGCTGCGAGGAACATAAACTAGAATATAGTAAATGACATAGTCCGCCATGTCGCGGTCATCTGGCTGCCCAGTTTATAACACTACTGTACATTGGAGATTAAGAGACCTAGACCTAGATGGGGGTGGGGGGGGCTCTACGCCTCGGCAAATCCTCCTCAACGCAGTGAGGAGTCTGAATGCAGCAGTGGCGTATAGGCAAGACCATCTGGGGTCCGACAGAAACAGAAGAGAACTAGTTACTGTGACAGGATAAGGCTGAAAGGCTATTTAGCCTCCTTCATCCCCCTTGGTCCAACGAATTTTGGCTTGTGATAAAGATCTATGTAGACATTTGTGATAGTCTGGTTCATTGGATTCACTACCTTAACAACCATAGTATTGTCATGCACCCACTAACCAGACTATCATAAAAGACTTGGCTCAAAGTCTTTGCCAGCCATTACACCGTGCCTTTTCCACTTTTAGGCAGTAACAGACTGGGTTCAGACAAATCCCCAGCAATTTACAGTCCAATATATGGGGGTGCTCGACATTCTTAACCTATAGTGTAAAAATAAATTGTAGATTTTCAAGTGTACTCACTAAGCTTAGCAAAGGATACAGTGAAATCTGGATGACATTTAACATATGTGAATTCAGATTTGTTACAGAAATTATCCCTTATGCCTGGCCTTTTACATTGGTTTCAGATTTAGTTACAGAACCATATAGAAAGCACGCTCATATAGTATTCTATTTGGTCTGTATACGACGTAATATTAACCACTTCCGGACCGCCCATAGACTTTATACGTCCGGGAAGTGGTTGCCTTGTTCTGACAGGACGTACCGGTACGTCCAGCCAGAACACAGTAGCTGCACGTAGATCGTGCAGATACTGAAGCTGGGAGCTGGTTGTAACTTCAGCCGGAGCTCCCAGAGAGATGGCAGGGAAGGTTTATTCCCTTCCCGAGCGGAGACCCCACGGACCCCATTATAATATATGGGGTCCGCGGATTTCCTGAAGGTAACCGCTTTTCAATGCGGGTAGATTTTCGTTTGCAGGGATCCCCGAACACAGATGTATACCAGGCCTAAAAAGTATGGACATGTTAGATCCACTACTGTATCTTTATATTCTGTCACGGTCTGCACAATCAAAATGAATATATGGCTGAAACCTTACCTTCATTATTGGTAAGAGGTCTTCTACTTTATGGACTTTTTCTAATGCTTCTTTAACTTCTGAAAGCCCTCTAGGATTGTTGGCACTAACAAAAAAAAAAAAAAAAAAAATTTCAAGTAAACACACTACGGCTCTGGTAGACTGCTGAACAGTGGTGGTGGTGGTGGGGGGGTGCTTGGAGTTGGACCCCCTCCTTCCCCAATCTGCTGTTGCGGTCCTATCCTAAGGATCGGTCATCAATATTATTCACATTGACAACTTTTCCTAAATCTGTTGTATGAAAGCAAAATAAGACTCTGCCAACACTCCCACTTTTATGGCAACTGGAAATTAAAAGACCCAACATTTACATGCAAGTTTCACAAAATATATATTTACCTGTGATAGATCATTATTCGATCCTTTATAAAGCTGAGAATTTTCTCAAAATACTCAAGATATCGCATGTTGATCACCTGACCTCTGTAAAACACATATGAAAGTGTGATTTACAAAAATAACTTATAATAAAGCATTTCATATAGCTTTCTTAACTATTTCAGAACTGGGCCATTTTCCATGGTTCATGATTGGACCCATAATATATACATAATACATTCTGACTGGACAGAGTCAGAATGTGGAAGGACAATTTAATAATAAATGTCTAGGAATAAGAACAGAGGAACACCACAATACAGATATAGAAGGAAAGATGCTCAGTATTGAGATTGGGAAATAAAAGTATTTACTGAAGCAGATATGTCAGGAAACGTGTCGGGATCTCGTCGAGATAAAACAATTTTCAGGTGTAGCCACGTAAAGAGAATTTGCAGGTCACATCTCCCATTTATGTTGAATATAAAATACCCGACATCATCATAAAATCTGCTTTAGTGTCAAATCAGTAAAGCAGAGGGCACAGATATGCTGATGTCTATGCATGAAACTATATTGTGGTCAGCAGTGTTCTGCACAGGTGCCATATAATATACCTCCTAATAACAATGACACCGTGCTTCTATGATGGAATACAATGTGCAGAGTTCGTGGAAATATGCCCTTACATAACATTGGAGATGTAACCATACATTCAGAGGTCAGCGTGTCAGAACACCTGATGATCCAGCGAGCTATGGGCGGTTTATTGGCCAAATGTAAAGTAGTAAGCAATGTAAATAGTACTATGTAATGTGGTAGTACAGAGTGATCAGCATGGGTACTGTTCTACCCAAATATCCATGGAGAAGGGAATAGGACACAGTAATGTAAAAAAGTAACTATTCTCTGAATTCATAGGATTGGCTATTGGGGTATAACTACCAATCCATCAATGTGGGGGAAGGAAGGAGGGGGGGGAATAAAAGTAGAAAAAGTTTGAGAATCCCTGTTTTATATTGTGATGCTCGGTAGTTACCGAATGAGATTGATGTGGTTGTTGAATCCTCTAATAAGACTCTGAGCTGGCATTTGATCTAGCCAAAGCACTGGTTGGTCGGGGTCAGCAATCCTGTTAAAGTAAGACAAAATCATTGAAGTCACTATTACCGGCAAGACAGTTTGAGACCAAATAATAATACTGTGTTTCCCTGAAAATAAGACAGTGTCTTATATAAAATTTTGGTCCTAAAGATATGATGTGTCTTATTTTAGTTTTGTGTGCTGCTTCCACCACTGCGCTACGCTGAGATGTGCTCGCTGTGCAAAGACTGTATGAAGAAAAACATTGCAGCCGGCTGAATGCTGTGTGCGGTGCTCCGTGTGTACTGGAAAGCCGGCTGCTCTCGCTGCTGTGATACTATACGTTATATCCACTGTTCCTGCTGCTGTGGGATGATCTGGGTGAGTGCAACCCCTGCCGATACTTAGTGTATGCACAGCGGACATCTCCCAGCTCATCCTACAGAAGCAGGAACAGTGGATACAACGTATCGTAACTGTCAGCAGCCAGCATACCTGTGCATATGGAACATCGCGCACAGTGTTGCAATGTTTTTTTTTATACAATCTTTGAGCAGAAAGATTATTATTATTGTTGGGGATTGCCTTATATTAGGCAATTCAACAAAACTTCTGCTATGTCTTACTTTCGGGGGATTACTTATTTTTGGGGAAACGATAATAATAATAAATAATAATAATAAATAATAATAATAGTGTTGGGGCAATGCTGTATGTCATCTGTTTTCATAAATTTCTCTATTTCTCAATTTGGCATTGAATTTCAGTACCCGAAAGTCAGTACCCACTCTGAATGTGCCTCCCATTTTTTTCAACGAGAGGCAGATCGAAGCAGAACGCTGGAACTAAAACAGGCATCCAGCTGGATCTTGCCACAGAATTCTGAGATTGATGATCTGCAGAAACCACAGCACCAAAAAACGCCTAAAAAAAAAGGCCAGTCGGTTTTTTTCAAGGTCCATTCACTGTGCTGGAGGAAAAAATCTGAGATAAAAAAAAAAAAAACACACCTAAAAAAAAAAGCTTCCTAATTCCTGAAGCGGATTTTTTCCTGACCAAATTGCTTGACCACCCTAAGGGCTAGTTGACACGGGGCAAAAAGGGCGTATTTTGGTGTGGAATCCACCTCAAAATCTGCCCCCTCTAAGTATACCGTTAGCGGTCTTTTTTCTGCTAGCGGTTTGTTCCCGCTTGAAGGAAAAAAAGCAGTGAGCTGCCCTTTCTTCAGGCGGATTCAGGCTGAATCAGCCACGGATATCCGCCTTGTGACACCTCCCTCCCGACTAGGCCCATTCACTTGGGCCTAATCCGGAGTGGAAAGATGCGACGGAATGTGCACACGCGGAACCCTGTGTGAACTAGCCCTAAGAGTGAACTGTTATACAAGACTGGAGAGACTAAATAATTCAGATTTTATGTGCAGCGCACAAGAGAAAAATATGCAGTTTATCTTTTACTGTAAAACCCGTTCATGCTTTTCATGTCACCTCTACCAGGAATCCCTCTCACTGTGCTAAATCTATGTAAACTGCCTGACATACATAAAAAAGCAACAGCTCCACCAGCAGTAATGGAATAGAACAAGGAAACGAAAGGCTTTGTAGAAATATATTACACCTATCAAAGAAAATAATGCAGATGCCATAAAGTAATGTCTGTTCTGTGCTAAACTGGGGATAACAGACACAACTCTGCAGTTATATAGACGTGGATAGGGCATGACAATGGGCACATGGAAGCTTCTGTTCTCATGATCGGTGGGGGTCCCAGAACGCTTAGCAATCAGAAACGTATCCCCTATACTGAATTACAGAATACCCCACTAAAAAGATGCCAGCGAGTCAGATCGATAGTTTGATAGATTCTCAAAATCATGGGGGACAAAAGGTAAAGGACATCTCATTTAATTGCTTCCATTCCCTGATCAGTTTGGTTTACAAGATATAGCCCCTGGTAGGTTGTATGTAAGTGAGCTCTTGTTCACCATGGGGGCAGTATCTTTTGTAGTCTCTGGGTTAGGTCTGTGTAATCGATGAGGGCACAGCGGCTAACAAATGATGCAAGTCTTGTGACATTTTATAGCAGGTGACAGGTCCTCTTTATAGAGGAATAGTAATGCTGCCAGCTGATGCCATTTAGCTTCTTATGAATGATGAATTGTAGACTGTCAGGAATTTGTTTTATGGGGTTGTTAGACCGGCATAATAATGTAATAAGCTCTAACGATTTCCGAGTTCATCATAGCTATTACTACAGTACTATACTTAGGACATTAAGGATAGCGTTTCACAATGACACATCAAGTTTCTGGGCAGGATACCTTCTCCATTTAACAGCGATGTCAAACATATCTCTCCACTGCATAAGTCTGGTTTTCCCATTAATTCGCACTTTAGAGTTCATCCACGTCTTCTGGACAGCTTGCATGACTTCAAGAGCCGCCAAACCCATAGCTAGAAGAAAGGGACACAGAGCTTCAATATTTTCCAAAAATAACATAGGTTAAAATGTAGGACTGGGCGATTAGGACTTAGGGGTTATCCAGCTTCCAAAAACTATCTGTAAATAAATCCACAGACATGCTAAATACTCCCTGTTGAGCACCCTTTGCTCGGCTTTAGTTTACTTGCTGCTCCTTGTCTGTGTGTACATACGTTTCCTACGTTTCTCACTCTGTCTACCTTTCCCTTCTCCACTTTCTCATTTGTGCAAACTCCTTCTCTGCTACAGAAGAGATCTTATGTCCCACTTCTTCAGTACATGCAGCGTGGCTCCCCTCTGCCTATGTGACCAGGCAATAAATCATCCACAGGAGTGGCTTAAAGGGCCAAGGAGCTAACATGCTGCTGTGACATTTCATTTGCTGGCTGAACCGCTCAAAGGGATGGGTAGTGAGCTTGCAAATGGGTCATCACAGCTGTGGTTGGTGACCTGAAAATAAATCAGATAAATGGTACCGAATTTAAACAGGATATATAATAGGACGTATTTTGTATTGATGCATCCTGTTATTTGTCCCATATTTTTTTGAAAACTGGATAACTCCTTTAATTGAACATTTTACTTTGATGGCAAGTAATGGACATTCCCCAACATAATATTGAAGTTTGGTTTTGGTTATTCACATACTAGCAATCTCTTTTTTTTTAACTGTATTTTTATTGAAATTTTTTAACATAACAAATAAGAAAACAATTGCAAAGTAGAATACAAAGAAAAGGGAGAGGCCGAATCGCCAATCCCTCATCAGGTAGCAACATAGAGAACCGTATTAGGAAGGAGCAGTAAAAAATAAGAATACTGGGGTAGACAGATACATAAAGACAGAGGGGGAAGGGAAGGAAGGGGGGATTACTAGGTTACAGGCCTTGCAGGGCACAATAGGCATCCCAAAGGGACCAAATGGAGTCAAAGGCCTCCAATGTGTTATTGAGGCTGGCCGTCAGAAATTCAAGACTTCGTACATCCTTGATGCGGGCCAAGAGCTGTGTATCTCTGAAGCGGAAGATGGCCTTCTGCCAACCACAAAGTTCAGTACGTGGGACCACAACGGGAAGGGTCTCAAAATAATATGGGGGGGGTGGAGGCAGGGGCAGCGGTCCAAAATGGAATACAATGCAGATGGGAAGCTCAATAGTAGTGCAACAGGTCTGGAGCAGCCAGACCCCACCCTCCCTGCCCACCAGCATAACCGAGCGCAGGATACAGTGTCGCCTAGCCTGCCAGATGAAGCAGAAGATGGCCTTCTGCCAACCACAAAGTTCAGTACGTGGGACCGCAACGGGAAGGGTCTCAAAATAATATAAAAGTTTTGGGAGAAGGGTCATCTGGACCGTGGCGATCCTACCTAACAGGGATATGGGGAGGGTTCGCCATTTATCGAGAAGAGATCTAAGGTCGCGGAATAGGCATGGGTAATTCGCCGAGTAGAGAACGGAATAAGAGGTGGTAATCTGGACCCCCACATAGTGGATGGAAGAAGAACGCCACTGAAAGTCAAAATTAGCCTGGAGTAGTGCAAGAGCGGGTGTAGGAATATTGAGAGGGAGGGCCTCAGTCTTAGAGGGGTTCACCTTATAACCAGAGAAGTCGCTAAAGGTATGAAGCAGACACAGGAGATTAGGGAGAGTGGTAACATACTAGCAATCCTGACTGTGTGACACAGGAAAGGATGGAGGCAGAATAAGTGAAATAATCGATATGAGCAATTTAGAATTGATTCAATGAGCAGACGTTTGCTTTCTGTTATTTTGTGATTAATTGCCCAGCCCCCACATAAAGGTTTTCCGCTTTCTTCCAGTTTGCAGGAATTACCTTTTTGAGTGTTGGTGGTGAAGAGGACATGAAATGGTAACAATGTGCTTGAGTCTTAAACAGAACTGTCACGACTTAGATATTGATGATGTATCCCTACAATAGGTCATGAATATCTAATCGGCAGTGTATCCTCAAGATCAAGTGATAGCAGGAGTGGCACAGATCCATCCATTGTGTATCAACTACACCAGGTTATTGCCGACCAGCTCTGTTCACCGTCACATCAGACATTTGCCATTCCTGAAACTCTCATATACCTGCTTCTATACAGTACCTCTGTGGATTCTCTTGTTTGGTAGAAATCCAGACGTTTCATACTGCATTAACGCCCCCAAGCGATCGGCCACACAAATAAGTTCTTGTATTTCCAACTTGTAGCTTTCAAAATTCTGTGGCAAAACATCCCTGAAAAGATGGATAAAGAAGTTAGAGTTTTAAAAAAAAAAAAAAAATCTTAATTTCTGCAGCCAGCTGGACCATAGAAAGAATGACCTGATCATTACGGCCTGACCACTCACACTGACTATCCATGGGGATGAAAGTAAAAGGATAGTTTGATATTGGACAAGTAAATGTGAAAGGACAGCTAGTTCACACGTAAAAACCTCCTGGCTTATTTTGGTCCTGAAAAAAACAAAACAAAAAAAAAACAAAAAAAAAAAACAGCTTCCTAATTAGAAAGCGGTTTTTTGACCTTGAGGCGGTTTAATTTTCTGGAGCAGTTTTTTTCCATAGACCACCATTATATGGAGGCAGATTTTGAGGCAAAATCTGCCTCTTTCTCCCCCCCCCCCCCCCCGTGTGAACTAGCCTAGTTTTATTGTCATCCATCATCAATTAACAAGATGACAATTATCTGCATTGTGACTAGTGCCATACATTAAGATAAGATAATCCTTTAATAGTCCCACAGTGGGGAAATTTCAGTATGTTACAGCAGCATAGTAATACAGATACAGGATAATATACAGTAATATATTACAGAAGTAGTAGACATACATATGCTGAGAAAGATATACTAGGAGTCCATAGCAGCTAAGGAACAGAGAAGAAAGAAGGAGGATACTCAGTCATTTAGTTGTCTGTGCGGAGTGTCTTCGCTTGGTCTGATGTAGATTATACAGCCTTATTGCGGTTGGAAGGAAGGACTTGCGATTAAAGGAAAGGTATTACGAAAAGATGCTGTTTTTTTATTAATGTAAATTATGGCTTATTCATTTTAGACTGCCATTATATCCTACTAATATTATAAAGGTGAACGTTTGTGTGTTTGGATATTTGTTCCCTAATCACAGCCAAACGGCTGAATGGATTTTTTTGAAATTTCACACAGACCTACATATTGGCCAGGAAGGAAAGATGGGCTATACTCTAAATGTGGGTCACTCACCCCAAATCGCCAGTCAAAAATTATCTCCAGCTCCGCAGTAGGACCTGGCATTACGCTAGCGCAGGTTTTTCAACCCATCTCCTATTGGTGCATGGCGGGGTGTGGGCGGCCTATGGAGCCAGCGCAGCGCCACCATACGTTGGTGGCGAAATGTAGGCGTGGCAATTGAGCGAGGGCACACTGATGAACATGGCAGCATGGTGGGAGGGAATAGGTAGTGGGGCCACCCGTTGGAGTTTGTATGTATAGCAATGGCGGGGGGCGTTGTTACGTGCCGCGGATGGATCCGGGTGCTGTACATGGATGGGAGTGGCGCCCTTGGTTGTGGCACGGCAGGGAAACTGCCTCGGCGCTGCCACGAATGTAGGGGGAAGGAGGACGGGTGCACGGGGGAGGCTGGGGCAGCGTAGGAGGCGATTTGTGCAGGGAGTGAGAGTGGCATGGACAAAGTCGTGGGTAATGCTAGTTTTTAATATAGAAAAATTTATATATATATTTATTTTTATTTTATTTATTTATTTTTTTAAATATTTCCCACTGTTGCCCACTAGAGGGAGTATCATCTGTGTATTGTAAGGATCAACAACCTTTGACTCTACAGTTGTTTTCCAATCACTTTTCTGGGAGTTCTCAAAACAGCGAGCAACAGTGCAAGCTGGGAAATGTAGTTTCACAAGGCCTGGAGAGCTGAAGGTTGCAGATTCCTGGTTTACTGTGTTGATGCACATCACCCACAGGAGAATTAGGACAGGAGCCGACACTATCTCCTGTGCAGCTGCATGTCTGCCTGCTAAAAGCCTTTGTGTAGGTCATCACAGGTCCTTAAGCGACAGCAGTGACATATATACAGTTCTGCACTGTAAAAAAAAAAAACCAGTATGTACTGCTGAGATAGTTATAGTAAGAAGATTGGCACAGGCCTTTTCTGCTTTTCATAAATTTCAAGCAGTCAAGAGCTGTATTATGTGTCATTGGGATTGTTGAAGACCTCTGATATCGTCAAAAGGTCCTTTAGCAGCTACAAATCACCTGTGTAGTGCATTGAAACACTACAGAGATTATGATCCCTCTAGTGGCCAGCAGTGGGATATATTAAAAATTGCCATTTTCAGTATTTCCTTATATGTGAAAAAAAATGCCAAAGGAATAATTATTGAAAATGGGTTGTTTTTTTTGTTACACATTCCCTTTAAAATTGCATTCATGACTATTAAAACCTATTTGCCTCTAGAGTTTCCCAGCCTACCCACAGCAATGTTTTTCTCGCCTATTAAAAGCGGTCAAGTTGTCATTAATGTTCATTGAATCTTCCTGTAATCTTGCCCAAGTACCATACCATGTATGGCCAGCCAGTGCTGTTGGCAGGTGGCCAGACTATCGTCCAGGAACATTCATTCTGCAGACCAGCTCCTTGGGCACACAAGAAATTCTACTGAAATAGCAAGGGCCAGGATACCATTTGATAAAAATACATAATAGGATATACACAGAAAATGCAAAAAATAAAAATAAAAACTTCAGAGTAGGTAAGGGTCTTGTGTTTTCAGATCTCATCCTGCCCAGCCGACATTGCTTCACAATGATGCAGGAAATGCTTTGCAGCAATACATAAATGGTGAGCCCTATAGTAAGAAACTGGCAATGTCGGTCTAGCATTGATGGCACTATATATAAGAGAAGTACAAGATTATAAAAAAACAAACTAGAAAATACTTGTCTTTAAACTGGATCCATTGCCAACTCATTTTCATAACCTGCAGCCTCCTGCTCTCACTCTATGTAAATTCTAGTTTCACAGAATTAGAAATTCACCCACAATGGGAAACTACTTCATCAATCTTGTAAAGGACTGGGTCGTTTGTATCACAGAGCTGCGATTTCTTATAAGATGTGAGCTTTTCAGAAGTAATAGATGAACTTTTTTTTTTTTTTTTAACAAAAAGAAATTTTATATATATATATATATATATATATATATATATATATATATATATATATATACATACATACACACACACACAGAATAAAATTTAGAAACACAATTTTTAAGAAGGGGTCATCCAACTTATAATATTGCAAACAAGAAAAATAAATAAGTAAATCTGGTAAGCATTTACTTGATGTGAGGTTGTAGTCCTGGCTGCTCCTCGTAATCTTCTATAAGAAAGGGAAGATTTTTAGCCCAGTGATCCTTGAAATTTCCAGGCAGATCTGTATCAATATTATACTCTGTGACTGGAGTATCAAGATGAGAGTGCAAGTAGCGAGAGTATTCTGTAAAACAGAGGAATCAATTAAAATAAAATAAAAATTCTTGTTAAATAAAAGAAAAAAAAAGCCCATATAGCAAAATTAGCAGAATAAAGACCTAGTGAAATATTTGGCACATAGGACGATATCAAGTGCTAAACCTAATGTAAAGAGCATTAGTTTAACATACACTGGTTTCGACTGTCTAACAGTGTTGGATATTTGACAATCATCAGCTACCTTGCTAAATTTTACATTGAGTAACACTTTGCATGTCTGATAACTTTAGACGGTATTGTCCGAGCGCTGAATCATCTACCATACTCCTCATGGTACTTACCTCTTAAGTACTTCACCTTTAAATATTCCTGGCTTGCTTTCTGACCAGGCATTGGATCATTTAACATAACTTTGGTCTGAGCTTTAATTCCTTCATAAAAGTGACCCATAGAGACATGGCTGAGTCCCTTCATGTATTGGCACACTTCATTATATGGTTCCAGCTGAAGACATCGCTGCAAAGAGAACAGAACAAAATGAAAATGTAGTTATACAGAGATGAATATTAGATATTAGGCATGATTCAGACTTGCATGCATATAATAGAGCATATAAATGCATTCAATTATAGCATGGTGCACATCATTTTCATCATCTACTAACCATCCTGCAATACCCCATTGTCCTGTAACCGATCAGTTTTGTGGGACTTGATTCATTTAGTCTGCCACAGGAGGCGGAGTTATCTTAAACAGCCACTGATTGGCTGCTTAAGGAATAAGGAATAGTTTGTAGTTCAGTGGGGATACAACTGTTCAGATCCCCACTGATCAGGAGATCGGAGGATTTTTATTGCCAGTTCTAAATGGAGCAGTGAGTCAAGCAGCACACGCACCGATCTTTTAATTTCAATGGAAGGACGGGAGATAAAAAAAATACACTCCCACTGAATGAATGGAGCAGTGGGCTGTCTGAGAACACCAATTCATTCTGAATGAGGTATGGCGGTCCTACAGTCCCTGCATCAGTGACCAGTTGGACCCCCCAAGTGATCTGCAAGTTATTCCTTATCCTTGATTTTTTTTTTTGGGAAAAAGACAACGGGTTTGCTTTTAACTATCTAACGGCAGTGAAGCAGTTACACTTTCAATTTATTGAGGTGAATTTATATATATATATATATATATATATATATATATATATATATATATATATATATATATATATATATTATATAAGCAAATAAATAATTTACAATCCTTTGTGAAAACTCACCTTAAAGTTTGTGAGCGCCTCCTGCAGACTGCCATGGTGGTAGAGCATGATCCCCCTCAACTGAAGAGTCTGCACATGATTCTGATTCAGCATCAGGGCTTTCTGGAAGTTCTCCATGGCTGCTTCAAAGTTACCAAGCTCTCTAGATTCAGACACATATTAGATAAGACACTGGATACAAGTATTCATGGCTCATCTTCATTTAGGAGTTAAATATTTCTGTGCAATGTATACGAGAAAGAAATCTGGAAATGTGGGTTTGACCAGTATAAAAAAAAAAAAAAAAAAAAGTTATGGGCAGTTTTACGCAACATAAAGTTGTCATTAAACGATTTACGGGCCCGCTTTAAGTGTCCACTCACATTGTATAAAGTGACAAGACAGCGGTCAGCACATTACATCTGCTCAGTGAGATACTGTGGGGTTTTCCAAAAATATTTACATATATAAAACCATTATGTACATGTTTATTTATCCGTGTCCCCCACGCAGCTGGGTTCCACTGCAGTTATACGCTCTGCTAGGCGTTTTGCCTGTACTTTACTGACAACCCGGGGGGGTTTAATCTTCATATTCTTAATATTAGTCTTGCATTCTATATTTGCATGGACGGTCACGGAGAGCAACATATATAGATAATAAGCAGACCATATCTGGTATTTATAGGGCACTGGTTTATGAAAATGGAACTTTAGATCTTGATCAATTGTCTATATAAGGAGCATTTGGAAGAATAATCTAAGAAAGGAGAATTACCTGTAGGCTTGACCAAGACTTTTATAGGCTTCAATGAAGTTTGATTTTTGCTTTAAGGCTTCCTTAAAAGTTTCAATGGCTTCCTGGAAATAAAGTATGGCAAAAGATAAAACATACCGGTAGCTATGCACATTTTCATTACAGGCAGAAAACATATGCCCGTTGCAGCCACATACCCCCATTACTGGTAGCTCGGTGATAGGAACTATGATGCCACTAATATGCCACGTGACTACTGCAGCTATTGATTGGCTATAGATGTCACATGGGACTATATGTAAATAGAGGAGGACAATGGCAGAGGAAGCACCGAATAAAAATGGTAACAGAAAGGGAGTAAAGTTTCAATTCTATTTGCAGGTAGTTTTTAATTGTTCTCTGGACAACCCCCATTAACCCCTAAAATGGTTTAGATATCAGATTATTGTGTCCAGGTTGTCATAGCACAGACTTTAAACTATGCATAAGAATTCCGATTTTACCAGAGTATTACCTTGAGCAGGCCTCTGTGGAAGAACGTCAAACCTTTGTATAAAACCGCTATTGGCTGGTTTTGGTTTAATTCCAGGGAGCGTTGAAAATCCTCATGTGCTGCTACATAATCCTGCCATAAAAGTAAGCGGGTGTTCATTATCTATAGGAACTTATTTGTCAATTGAACGCAGAGTCACTAAGGTGGACCCTCATGCTACCCAGGGAGATATAGACAGATAATGTGTGTGTGTGTGTGTGTGTGTGTGTGTGTGTGTGATATAATATAATATAATATAATATAATATAATATATATATATATATATATATATATATATATATATATATATATACACACACACACACACACACACACACATACATACATACATATACACATATATATGCATATATACACACACACACACACACACATACATACACGTGTACATGATTTGAGTCAGTATTTTCACATACTAACCTCGGACAGGGAAAGGTGAGGGTGCCGGCGTATGGGGTGTGAGATACAGGAGCAATAGCTTTTCAGCCAAATGTATGTGTTTCGCCAAATGCCATCTGAAGTGTATGGCCAGCATTACAGAGAACCTTTACATTTGTCATCTTACCTCAGATATAAAATACAAGGTGCCACGGTGCCTGTAAAGTCGTGCCGATGGCTGTAACTGAATAGCTTTAGTGAGGTCACTAAGAGCTTCACTAATCCGACCCAGCGGAGACAAAATCTGTAGAAAGAAATATTAAGGAGTCTAATAGAACCTATGTAATACCAGATATACCTAGACACTCTTATATAAAAGCTAAAAGGTGTGGTCAGCAGGCATAACATATCCCCCCAAACTGGCATCTTTAATGTATTGTCATCAGACGTTCACTCAGGACATCAATGTGGAGTATATATGGGTGCCATTTTAAGATCACCGCCCGCTACAGGCCCTCAATGATGCGGAGGTTCCTCGTTCACTTCAATAAGATAGGCGTATTATGTGTTCTTACGTGTCTGTCTTCCCACTGTTATGCAATGTGACAAGAACAAGGTTGGGGAACATTGCAGTTTCCTGTTTAGACACAGCAAGTGAGAGAAGAAGCTTCTTTGTCTAGAGGTTATACCACTAGAAGTTGCCCAATGACGTTTAAGATATCATTTGCCAAGTAAGGACTTACACTGGGTTTCACAATGACGCTACTATTTCACACTCAAAAAAAAAAAAAAAAAAAGTCTCTGCTGCAATACCTCTCCTTATCTAATAATCCTGCCTGCAGTCAGCACTGTGGTTTTTCACAAATGGGAAAACTGCAGCCAAGAGATCCTGTGTGAATGGACTCTAAGGTGGCATTAAAAGTAGGAATTTGATGGTGAATTTGATGCAGAATCCACATCAAGTTCCACCTGAAGCCTGTCTTCCATTCATTTCATTGGGAGGCAGTAGTTGATTTTTTTCAGATGGTGTAAAAAAAGTGGCCTGCCAGTTCATTGAAATGAATAGGAGGTGGAAAATACCTTCAGCACAGAATTAGATTTGTAATTTACCAAAAACCAAGTGCGTAATTTGGCCCTGCCTAATGAAGGTAACAGTCAAAATACAGTGGCACTCTTCTCCCAATTCAGCATTAAAAGCCTATAGTAGTGAGCAGTGTGCAGTAAGGACGCTCCACATATTCAGCACTGTTACAGGTCACGTATACACTACAAGCACGCAGACCCTAGCACTTACTTCTGCTCTCTGCTCATATACTTCTGGATGATCCGGTTCCAAGCTGATAACACGGCTCAGTTCAAATAATGCCAACTCAGCATTCTTTATATCCTTAAAGAGAGCAAAGGAAAATATATGGGGAAGAAAAGATCAATCTAGACGGCCATCAAGACGAAATTTAATAACATTATGTAGTAAATCTTCTGTGGCACCAGTCAGAACTATACTGATGGCAACTGGAACGCCAATGATAGATAGGGCTCTCTTTACACTTAGCAACTGAACTCACCCCCTAAACTCCACATTACCACACA
This sequence comes from Leptodactylus fuscus, assembly GCF_031893055.1. Classification (NCBI taxonomy): domain Eukaryota; kingdom Metazoa; phylum Chordata; class Amphibia; order Anura; family Leptodactylidae; genus Leptodactylus; species Leptodactylus fuscus. Next base: position 46,268,829 of record NC_134267.1, read on the forward strand.
AACTTTATCAGGAACTTTCTGTCTCAGAATAGATACACTTGAAAGAAGAACTGTCATCACCACACCTCCTTAACTGCTCCTGCCTGACACCGCCCACTTGTCAGTACACAGCCTAACTTACATATCAGGCACCAAAACCAACTGCACTGATGCCCTGAAGCACTGGGGGCTAAAGAAAAAATACCATCAAAATCAATGGAGCAATTAAAGATACTAAGAAATGGAGTTGGTGGAGGTGATGAAAGGTCCTCTAAGACAGTATTGTGGCCATCAGTGTATGTTCAATCGTACATATAAATAATAAGTAGCAAATTTCACAGACTTCTGAAAGTTTTCCTGCTCCAACACTTACCTGCAGGCCTTTTTTGCCATAGGCTATTCCTCGGCCATATATAGCACTTACAAGATCTGCATCCTCCTGTTGCAAGACATGAATACCAAGTCATTTAGTAAATGCATTCAGTTCTAGGCTGGATTTTTCTTGAAAATATGATCTTTAAGTGTCAGAAAAGGTAGGAGCAGCCATCTTTAGCTGTCAGACCAATACAAAGAGTTATTGAACATTACTATTGTAAACTAGCATATGCCCGCGACTTTGTCTGCAAGTTGGAGTTGGCGCTGAGCCGCTTATGTTTAGCCAATTGCTGTTGTGGATGATCCGCCTGCTTTCGCGTCTCAGCTCTGCTACATCGCAGCATATGCGCAGCATACTCAGTTGTATGTACATCTCTGCATACGGAGAGCGTACTGAGCTGTGCTACAGCGCTGCTTAAGCTCTGCTACATCTGGCCATTTGGATTATAGGGGTGTTCTTATGTCAGTGTGTGAGCAGCTTCTGTGTTACAAAGGGCTGAATGGAAGTTGCTCAAATGTGCCAAAGTTCAATCAGCCTGCTCCTGCGTCTCGGCTCTGCTACATTGCTGCATATGCATAGGATACCCAGCTGTATGTACATGTTTGCATATGGAGAGCGTACAGAGGTATGCTACAGCGCTGCGTAAGCTCTGCTACATCGGGCAATTGTGATTACAGGGGTTTTGCTATGTGACTGTCTGAGCAGCTTCTGTGTTACAAAGGGCTGAACGGATGTTGCTGAAATGTGCCCCCTCCCCCATCAGAGGCAGAACGACACATTCCCCGTAGTACTCACTGAAACTCTACACCCGATATACTCCTGTTGCCCACACACATCCTGCATTTTCTGTAATCTCCTGACCTTCCATGAGACTTCATTTTTATCAGCTTTAACACTGTCCAGCTTCAGCTTCGTTTACCGGGATAAAAAGTAGCCTATGTGTTAATCGGGTTCCTATCTATGTATGTGGCAAATTTCATGCAAATCTGTTCAGCCGTTTTTGCGTAACAAACATCCAAACTTTCACATTTATAATATTAGTAAGATAGGATAATATTAGTAGGCTGATAGATACAAGATATATAATGATACAAAAGTTCAGTTACTAGTACTTTACAGATTACAATAACCAAATGCAGATACAGGTGGTTAAGCTACAGTAATGTATATCAGTCAGTGATACAACAATAGCACTTATGTATACTATACAGTAAAAATAACATCCTAAAACACTTTCTGCATAGAGGTAGGAATAACACAAACGTACCTGAAGCATGGAGGAGAAGTGTTTTATAGCTTCATCATGCAGGCCACTGCCTATTAATACATATCCTATAGCTGAAATATTAAAAAAAATAAAATATGACAATGAAGTGATCTAATATATATCATGTACATGTATAAGATAGAATTAACCATCAATTACGTACACAGGTAAGGAAATCTTCTTAGAGGATTAGAACCTGTTTTACTGTAATCTACCCATTCCCTCTATAACCTCGGTCATCATTCTGAGTTTTTCTTTCCTTTTATAAATTTCAAGTTATGTTTTCTATGAACTTACCGAGCTCCTCATTTGTATCATCATCCTCTGTGACAAATGGCAATCTTTTCTGCTCGGCCAGTGTCTTAGCTTGGCTCTGGCAATAAAAAATAAAAAAATAAATTTGCATGTGACCACGTAGGAAATTTTCTCACAATCCACATAAATCCCTAAAATTATACTTTTTATAGCAAAGTAGTAAAACTGCTATTAATAAATGGATTAAAAATAAAATAAGGTGTGACTCATTGTGATCACTTTGCAGTATGAGGTTAGTGGCTTGATATAATTCATATACCATATAATACAATATCAGACAGGACAGGTTCACCAGTTCAGGAGGCATGCTTAGGGCGGGTTCACACCAGCGCCTGATCTCCGTTTCCAGGTTTCAGCCTTCTGCTGACCGAAGACGGAAACCTGGCAGACCGTGTCTGGCCGTGAGCGCTTTGTGCTCTCCGCTGCGAAACCTTTTTTTTTTTTTTTAAACCGGGCACGAAGTTCTGCATGTCCGACTTTGTGTCCAGTTAAAGAAAAACAAAAAAAAAAAAAAAAACCACACACTTTCGCCACGGAGAGCACAAAACGTTCATAGGCGCTCACGGCCAGACACTTTCCAAACCTCTGCAGGAAACGGAAACCTGCAAAACGGAGACCGGGCGCAGATTTGACACAAACAGCTCACCGCTCTAGCTCACACAGGTAGTAAACTGGTGACCCCTTGCTTTGACATTGATACTATCCGATAGGGCCTTTGGTCACCCCTCTTTAGGCCATTACGTCACATCTGAAAATTTCCCAAGGTCAACATTAACTTGCAGAATACCATAAAGCTCTATATATGACATAAAACATGTCTAAAAACAGCTAATTTTGCAGTTTTAAGTGATCAGAGAGGGGCCAGGCAGTTCAAGCAACCTCGACTATTTGTAGAAGTGGATGAAAAGACTCGCGCATGCGCAGAACCTATCCGTTATCTTGTGGCTAAGCATGGGAAACCATTCAAAGCAGATGAGATGGATCTGGATCTGTGTGGTATTTATGGCATATCTTAAGAATACAGTCTATAAATGCAGCCCCATTAAATAGTTTTATACTTTGCAAATGTACTTTAAAAGCATGATACAATACCAGGATTTTTTCTGTGTTACGTGAAATGATGGATTCACAAGCAGGGGATCCTCTCGGCTCACAGTCCATTTCACGGAAGGTAAAAAAAGCTGAATCTGCAATGGAAATGTGCGCTTTATTAGAAGAAATGAATATATTCTTTTACTCCAAGAGTCTGTGTTTATTAAATGGATTCTCCCACAAAAGAAAGTTATCCCTATCCTCAGCTAGCTCCAGTACCCCAAATGAAATCAATGGAGCTGTGCACATTGTGATTGACCACTACTCTATTCGGGGGGGGGGGGGGTGTCAGTTAAATAAAGATGGGGAATAACTTGCTTTTTTGGGTTAACTCCTTTAACTTTAAAATCTCTCTCTCTATAAAGGTTGGGCTACATAGAGTACTATAAGAAGTTCCCTCTAAAGGCAACAGTAGTCATACAGAACTTTATCATGTAAAAAAATATGCAAATAAGTCTTTCAGTGAAGGAAAACCAAACAAACAAACAAAATTGCTCTAGTCCCACCTTTTGGAAGTTAGTTCCCTATAGATCAATGCCTCTTATCCTGAAAACTAGTGGCATGGTCTGAGATTAAAGCCGAGCCGCAATCTCTCTTCCAAGAAGAAGGAAAACCCATCCACAGGTGTTTTGAGGTTAAAAAAACAGGGCACCGGCTGGCTAAGTGAAAGGTCACAAATGTATGTTAGAGGGGGTACTGTCTCCTTAAGGAGACTGCCATATTAGCCCACCTTGCAGTATGCTAAGTCTTATAGACCATACATGACCTGCTAAATATTCTTAGAAAATAACTTCAAAACTACAGTCTACAGATTGGCTTGGCTTTATTCCCATGCCACTAGGTTTAAGCAAAACAAGGTACTAATCTATAGGGAGTTCCCTTCCAAACAGGTGACACTAGAGCTCTAATTTTATCCAATTTATTTGCATATTCATTTTCCAGAATCTATAGCAGGCAGGTATGTTTTAGCAGTATGGATTCTAAAACTGTGCACACCACGAGCTTGCCTGAAAAGGACACAGTATGTCTTCTTAATATTTAAAGGCACACTGTAAAAAATCTTTCAACAAGAAATATAAGTAACATTTTAATCCACACGTAGAAATTTTATAGAGAACCAAATATATAATTTAGGGCTTGTCCAGAGCCCAGAATGAAGAAAAAAAAAAAAAAAAGAATTTACAAAGCGCTCATGAAGGTGAATTCCAAAGATCTACACTAAAAATGTCATAGACCTGTGACCAAGACTACTAAAACCGGAACAATAAACAGGAAGCACAAAAAGAGGAAGTCTGACCAAAACCAAGTGCAAAAGCAGTGATCTCATACACTGCAGACAGCCTGTGCGCTTACAAATAGCCAATTCCTTAAAGGGTTATTGCGTAGGATAGAAGATAAATTGCTGATTAGAGATGAGCGAGTACTGTTCGGATCAGCCGATCCGAACAGCACGCTCGCATAGAAATGAATGGACGTAGCCGGCACGCGGGGGGGTTAAGCGCGCCGGCTACGTCCAAGCGGAAGTACCAGGTGCATCCATTCATTTCTATGGAGCGTGCTGTTCGGATCGGCTGATCCGAATGGTACTCGTTCATCTCTATTGCTGATCAGTGGAGGTCTGACTTGCAAAGATCTCCAGGGGTGAATTCATCCGCAGGAAAAGCAGCCAACCCCACTGGTGGATGCAGATATGCCCCATCTCCCGTTCATTACAATGTGAGCACCAAAGATAGCCAAGTCCTGTCTACCAGCACCTATCGATTTCAGTAGTGGTACACTGCCTGTAATACAAAATGGCAATGATCAGAAACGGATAATAAGTAAAGCTGACCTAAGACCTATAGATCAGGAAGGATCAGTCTGGCCTAAGCTATGTACATGGACATTGCTTGACAACATATATTCCTATGGCTGCACGTTACCAAGTATACATTCATAGAGTCTCATAATGCTTCTTAGATTACGTTCGCACAACTAGATTATCGTGTGGAGAAGTTTGCCATGCACCCATCATTGCATGGTGCTAATCTACATAGAGAAAAGAAAAAAAACAAAAAACTCCCCCCCCCCCCTCCAAAAACAAAATTCCAGCAGATACCTTGAAAATAGTGGGATACAAATTAATCCACAAACAATCCATGCTAAAATTCTATGGCGTGGCCTAGATTAGGAAGGGACCCCTCTTTTTTACCATTATTGCATTCATCTGCTTTGCTTGTCATTTTACGTTATTCCGATGATGTATGTCACATAGTGTGTACAATGCCATAGTTGCACAGAGTTGTGTTACACTTGGTGAATGAGCCTTTACAATGTTAAGCAGCGAATCCTACTTGTGTTGATGTGACTGTATACATATACAGCGTAAGAGCATTGACAATAGCAATGCAGATATTCCACAAGACTGACGCCAAGATTTTATGCAGTTTCTAGGACTTATTTTCTTCCCTTTAAGGTCATGAGGAAGTTCTCCAATCATATTACACATACAGAGCACAGCGACTAGCCGCACCGAGATTATAGGGATTTTTTTTCCTTACATACGTTTAAAGACTCCTTGCTTACATCCTTTAATACAAACACCATCGACTTCCTGAAGACAGTGAAGACAGAGGGTCTAAATCTTCTCCTGTGTAAAAGCGGACACGAGTCCAGGAAACAGAAGACATGCAATCAAATTAGTTTGTCTAAAGGCCATGGATCACTGGTAAATGCAATGTTCCTTGGCTCATGTAATGAGATTAGTACACCGATCACAAGAAGAATGTCCTCAAAGCAACAATGTTCTAACCAAATTTCCGCCTATTAGTCTAAACTCTGTGCTTGACCCTCAAGGTATTCTTGGCTCCTTCACCCACTGTAGTTATTTCTCCCCAATATTGCTTGTAATATTCCGGTTATACAAGTGCACTGAATGGATAATACACTCAACACTGTACGATTTAAAATAGGAGTCCAAGATTTAAGTTTGTATGGCCCAACCTTAGTATAGGCCATAAATATCTAAGTGGCGGGGAAGACGGACAATTCCCACACCGATCCACTGTACGCCCCTTCCGATGCTCCATACTATACACAATATAGCGGTTGGCTCAGGGCCCTTAATGGTGCCTGGTATTTTAATTCAATTCCCATTGAAGACTAGGCCATAAAAACATAAATCTTAGACAATCCCTTTAAAAGAGGGAGAAAAAGAAAATATGGGTTCAAATACAATCTCTCCAAGTGGTGCCCCTGGTGGTAAATTGTGTATAACACATTACTGGAAGAAGCTGCATGTGAATGTAACTGAAGTGAATGCAGCATTACTAGGCATCCACTGGAGGCGCTGCAAGCATGCGCAGTCGGCTTGCCCTAGGCCCAAGGACTAGAAGTTACTCTAGAGCAGGGGTGCTCACTTTACAGGGGTGCTACTTTATAAACTGACCAAGGGATAAGATCTACTACCCACATCTTGCGGGCGGGGCCGGGCCTGTGGGCAGGGTCAGGCGGAGCGTGAGAGCAGGAGACAGGCAGGGGGTTACGGCACCCCCCGCCTGCCAGTGTCTGGAGATGACTCTCAGCCTGTGCTGTGAACAAGCAGCACCCCGGCTCCCTTCATCCCTAAGAGCGGGGAGCGCGTCATCCCCCGGAGCTGCTGCTGCCCGAAAGTCCGGAGTGCTTGTTCACAGTGCAGGCCGAGAGTCATCTCCGGACACTTGCAGGCGGGGCCTGCAGACACCGGGGATCCCTGGTTGCATCCCGCAATCGACCGGTAGATTGCGATCGACGTATTGGGCACCCCTGCTGTAGAGAGTTCTCTTGCAGCATTGGGGCCGTCCCCAGTGCTTGTTGTGCGCTTGGGCCGCTTCAGGGCTGCGAAAGAACTCATACATACTGAGAAGCAGCGGGATTTTAGGTGAACTGAGGCGCGGAGAAGACATCTAAAGGTAGGAGACGAATAGCCTGTCTTAAGGCTATTCTGATGTGTTTGCTAGAAAAAAAAAAAAAAAAAAAAAAAAAAGTGATTGCATGATAGGATCCCTTTAACCTGCTAGGAGACTTGGAATAATAACCTAACCTACGAAGGAAGGCTTGGACATATCCCAATGCACAGCATACAGCAGCATTTCAAGTCCATTCACTTTCATAGTTAATAAAAAATATGTATAATGGGTCAACCCTGTAAGCGGGTAAGTTGTAAGACTACAATATCTAATTGTAATCAGGTATTTAGAGTAACAAGCGAGCGCTTCAAGGAAATCACAAGCCAACCACAATAGACAGGATGCTCGCTATTTCAATATGTAGTGTCATTTTTTCCACCCTTGCCTTTGTCTCATTGCTTCAATGGCATTATTTGTACTAGAATTGTCTCTGATTGTACACTGCTGCTCTAAGACGTCACCTCATTGCTTTCTCTGCATTCATTATTTTAGTACAACCCCTTTAAATACCGCCATTACTACGAGTACAGACATCCGCCCTACTACAACAGTAAAACTGTGACTGTATCAGAAGCTTAACTATAAAGTCACCATCCGAGAAGAGCCTTTAGTTCACTATAAACAGCCCTCAGATTGGATGGACCATAACAAACCCATCTTACTAGCCAGGAATATTTGTAATAAAACTAAGAGATAATATGTATCAGCAGAAGGCAGATGTTATATACAATATAAGAGCTTGTGTCTGCCATACAGCAAGTTACTTCTATATAAGGAAATCTGGTCGCGGAGAATGGGCAAAACATTTAAAAAATAAAAATCACAAGATTAATGATGAAAATGTGTAATGTAATCCTCAAATTATCACTAGTTATTAAACATGAAGCCAAGAGCAGTACACTAAATATGGCTCCAGACACTGAGCAAACACTGCTTAGATTTTATAGGCCTAGACATCAACAATAAGAATTAGTTACAACACATTAGACATGAGGAAAGAGATTAACCCCTTCAAGACTAAACTCTTGGTTTTTTGTTTTTGCTTTAAAGACAGCAATTTATCACCTATTCCCCCCCTACCATTTGAAAATTAAATTTCCTGCCATTTGCTAATTTTTTGGTGCATAATCCCTCTTACGCTGGGTTCACACGAGTGTTCGGCACTCCGTATTAGGTTTCCGTCTTCTGCCGGCAGAAGACGGAAACCTGTCGTGCAGAGTCCGGCCGTGAGCACTTTGAGCAATCTGCAGCAAAACCGTTATTTTAAACCGGACACAGAGTACTGCATGTCCGACTCCGTGTCTGGTTTAAAAAAAAAAAAAAAAAAAACGGTTTTGCCACGGAGAGCATAAAACACTCACCGGCGCTCACGGCCGGACACTTTTCAAACCCATTCAAATGAATGGGTTTGGAAAGATGCCAGCAGGTTTTCGTCTCCTGCCCTGTTTTGTGCAGGAAACGGAAACCTGCAGAACGGAGTACGGGCGCAGATGTGAACGAGCCCTAATACTACTTACAAAGTTGTTTAAATTTTTGTCTATTTTAGGTATAATGGAGCAATAAATAGCTTAGGCAGGTTTCACACTACCGTTGCATTCTGTTATGAAGGCGTCCGTTTAAAAAACAACAACAACAAAAAAAAACACATTAACTGACACTAAGTGATGCTGACTGATGTTCATGTGTCTTTTTTTTTTTTTTTTTTTTTTAACTGATCCATTTAATGGATCAATTAAAAAAAAAACCCAGACACATCAGTATCACTTGGAGTCCAATTTTTATGCTGTCCCTTTTATTTTTGTTGTTGTTTATACTTTCTGACGCTAGGTTCGGGTCTCCGTTCTCAGCTTTCCCTCTTCTGCCGGCAGAAGATGGAAAGCTGTCAGAGCGGGTCCGGCCGTGAGCGGTGGTGAGCGTTTTATGCTCTCCGCCACGAAACCGTTTTTTAAAAACCGGACACAGAGTACTGCATGTCCGACTGTATCCGATTTAAAAAAAAAAAAAACGGTTTCGTGGCAGAGAGCATAAAACACTCACTGGCGCTCACAGCCGGACAATCTTTCAAACAAGCTCTGAGAATGCGCAGAAAATAAACGGACACAAAATAACGGACTAACTGATGGCTCTCGGTTAGGCTGGGCTCACACTACCGTAGGTGTCCAACAGCTAGTGTCCGTAGCTAAAATCTTGCGCGGACATTAGCTACGGACACTTGCTGTCGGACACCTACGGTAGTGTGAACCCAGCCTTACTGTCCGTTGCCCATAGACCTCAATGTTAAAAAATAAAATAACAGACACTTGCTGTCCGTTTTTTTCAAACAGACAGAAAAGTCCTGAATGTAGGATTTTTTTGTCCACTTGAAAAAACGGACATGGTTGTAAACAGACACAAGATAAAACACCATTGAATTGAATGGAAATTGCAAACAGACCAGTTAGTGTCCATTTCTAAAAAATTTTATGGACGATAGCCACGGACGCTGCTGAGCGGACACCAAAGGTAGTGTGAATGCTCCCTTAGTTGCCAACAAGATGACTGGAGTGACTCAAAACTACACATGGTTGTCTCATTTATCTATTAGCAACACAAGCCTAATGGTTCAGACACACAAGAATGAAGTCTCTGTATGACCTCCCAAAAGCACTTCTGTGGGGTCATAATGTACCTCTTTAGACCTCAGACTATATATGGAGTCGTACAGAGTATATACTGTTGATTCACACAGAATAAAAGTAGCATGAAGGCCCTCGAGAGTCAGAAAGCTGAATAGTCACACATCTTATTCCTGTCTGAAGTCACCGGAGTGACAGCTTACAGGTGCCTATGAAGAGAGCCTTTGTGCCTTTGTATCCCCGAGACAACATTTATAGGTTTACAGTATTCCTCAGAGTTATTTTACCTCACAGCAATCTGAATATAGATTACATTTTTCTTGTAAGGGTATCTGTGTTATACACATGGGTCTAGTTCACAGAAACCAATGACTATCCTATGCAAGTTGAGAGAGAGACATATACATACACATATATATCTTATAGCTATTCCATAACAGGCTGTATTATGGCAACCATAGTACGATATTGTACCGCCATCACTTCTACGGGAAAATACATTGAATGGGGGGACTAGAGCGCCCCAGCTCAATAATACAAACATGCCGGGACTCTATTTGCCACCTGCAATACAGTTGTGTCTGTGCATGGAAGCAAAATGTTATTCAGCTCTACATGATTGTAACCTGGAAGACATAAAGGCAAGACATGCCAAAGAAACGGTTAGTTTGCGGTTTCCCTACAGGTGTAATAAGGGCAGAAAGTCCACAGAGAACCCTGCGGACTTTCTATGAAAAATCCTACAGAAAAAAAATAAACTTTTCTGCAGCTTACTAGGTCGGGCCTTAGGCCCCATGTTGTGGATATGCAACTTTTTTTATTTCACATTTTGCTATATTTCTTAAAGCCAAAGCCAGGAGTGGATTGAGCAGAAGACAACATTAAAAGCACTTCTTACATCGTTCCCATTCCTTTTGAAGCCGCTCCAGTGTTTCCGCAACATGGGACCTTAGCCTTAGGCCCCACGGGCCGGAAAGGCCATGCTAAAGCGCTGCGGGAACAACCGTGGCGTGAACGCATCACGGTTCTTCTCGCAGCGCTTTGAAGAGAAAGTTCACAGAGTTTTCCTCCATGGACTTTCTCTTACCATTATATCTACGAGAATGCTGCCGGCGTTTCCGTAGATATAATTGACATGCTACGATTTTCAAACCGCAACGGTTTTGGAAATCGCAGCGTGTCCGCACTGCAATTTTTTCTGCAAAGTGGGCATGGGATTCACACAAATCCTCTCCACTCTGCAACTACTGTAAAACTGCATGACTCTTGCCGCAGCGTTTCCTCTGTGGCCAAATTGCAGTGTTTCCAGCCATGGAGCTCCGGCCTTAAAGAGGATCTCCGGTCTTAAAGCTCACAGCTTAGCGTCATCGTTGTAAGGAAAGCTCCCTCTGACAGTACAAGGCAATGAACAAGTACTGTCGGGGGTGGGGGTTCCTTACAGCCCAGCTACATTGTCAGGAACGCCCTTCTGATAATGGGCAGCAATCAGTGCCATTATAACAGCACCTATGCCTCCAGTCCCGGGGCACATAACGGGAAAGCCGACAAGTCACTGAATTCAGCGCACTGCGAGCTTTCTAGCGGTATATAAAACCGCATGTGCCTGAGGACATGAAAGGTCCTCTTTAAAGAGTACCTTTCCCTACCTCAGCCATGTCCAGCTCTTTGCATCAATTCACTAGCTGCTGCTCCATTCCAAAGCAACAAGTGCAGTTAGTTTTGGTGCCTGACCTGCTGTTTAGGTTCTGTACTGTCAGGAGGGCAGTATAAGATAAGAGCAGTAGAGGGGATGAGATTCAGAGCTTTAATCAGATGTTGACAGTATCAGGGCTCAAAATCATCCCCTCTTATCTCTTCCTGCGTGACACTGTCCACCTGACAGTAGAGACTCCAAATAACATATCAGGCACGAAAACTAAGGGTCCATTCACACGGAGGAAAATGGTGAGGAATTTGGTGTGGAATTTCAGCGCTGGAAAAAATGACGATCATTACGATGATATATTTATATTTTATTACATTTTACTAATACATCTGTGGGTGGTATAGAAAGTAGAGCAATATTCACGACAAACTCATAGATGCATCTAATGTATGAAACATCATACAACATTTGACAAATTTGGTGCAAATTAAGCCATTGCAGACTCCAGCAAAACTGACTGACAAAAATTCTGCTAATGATAAATTTCCCCCTACATACATACTTCTACATGCGTCCAGCATTTCTGCTTGGGTACCTGGTCTATGTTGCCTGCACGCACGATATGCCTGCAGGCGGCCCCCCATTATAGATTAGGGAGGTCCATGGGTTTCCTATTTTCAAGTAGGTTAGCTTTCCATGCGGACATGAAGAATGGAAAGCCAAACGCCAGTATGAACCCACTTGAGCAGAGCTTCACTCCTCAACCATTGAGTGATTGGCCCACATGTGACTGATACAGCCAAAGGTCAGCAACCCCAAGGACCCGATCAGATGCTCTCTGCCGAACCCCCTGCCGGAGACTCAAGTATACAGCGTGTTATTTTACGAGTATATAGGGTGTTAAATAAGAAAAATAAATAAATAATTAGAAAAAAGGGAAACTCCTTTAAACAGAAACAACTTTACCAGATACAATAGAACAAAAATTCTAATAAATTGTCCAACAGGACACTTTACGCCTCCTTTTGGGAAAGCTAAACCTTAGCATGTAGTAGAGTTCACCTGACATCAAACACGTGAACATCTCCTGATCTTAGACTACATTCAGACAATCGAGCTGCAAAACGGCCATGAAAAACATTTTTCGCTGCCATCTAGTACCTTAGGACCGCTGGTACATTACAGTGTGTGGAGGGACATGCGAATAGCCCCCATTCACTAACATTGAACTTAACCCTGCTGTGTGACAGCTGTTAAAAAAACCAAAGGCCAGAGATCACAACGCCAGTGTGAACCTTGTGTAAGCTGCCTTGCTGACAGTTTCCAATAACAAACAGCAGAAAAGTGAATACAGCTCTGGGCTACAGTCCGGCAAGAACAAATTGTACAGTGCTGCGGAATATGTTGGCGCTATATAAATAAAATGTATTATTATAAGTGTCAGAAATATAAAAAAACACGAAAACTTGGTAATCTTCAGTAGTTGATACCTTTTTAATGGCTAACTCATAATGATGACAAATGGCTAACGTTTCGAAGCGCAAGGCTCCTTTGTCAAAGCAAATTTAAAAACATTTTTTGAAGGATGCATATATATATATATATATATATATATATATATATATATATATATACACAGAGCAGGCACAAAGGGTGTTAGATTTCAGGAGGAGGGGGGGGTTGTTAGTAGTTGGTGAGACAATGTAAGCAATTGGTGGAGACATTTGCTAGAGACAATGTGGTAATTGGTGGAGACAATATAAACACTTACAGGTCCTTGTCAGATCACACACTACTGTAAAAAGACATGAACCCCTGTGATGCATTAATCCCACACTCTAGTGTCCGAAACAATGTCATGAATTTATATTCATGTATGCGTCTTTCTCTCTTAGATCTGAAATTCCCTCTCAAAATCAGAATTTTCATGTCATTGGTAATGTTGTGGTCCCCCCTGCAAAAATGTTTTGACACGGGAAGGTCAGATCTTTGTTCTTTAATAGTATGGCGATGTGAGTTCATGCGCAGTCTAAGTTGCTGTCCGGTCTCTCCAACATACAGATTATCAGTGGAGCATTTGGTACACATAATTAAATACACTACATTGGATGTGCTGCAGGTGAAGGTACCTGGAATGTTATATTCCTTGTTCGAGTTTGGTATCTCTATCCTGTCAGTGGTCAGTATGTGGGGGCAGGTTTTGCACCTCTTATTCCCACATGGAAATGTTCCTGCGTTGGTTGGGGATGTTAGTGAGCTACTGACCATCATATTCCTGAGGTTTGGTGGCTGTCTATAGCACAGGAGAGGGGGGTCCGGAAATATGGATGTTAGACGGTTGTCTTTTTGTAGTAGTGGATGTAGTTTGCGTGTGATTCCTCTCAGCGTCTCCAGGTGGGGGTTATAAGTGACAACCAGGGGCACTCGGTTGTTCTCCTGTTTGGTATTGTATCTTAATAACTCCGATCTTGGTATCCTGGTGGCTCTGGTGATTTGGTTATCAATCGTTCTTGGATGGTAACCCTGCTTCAAGAATGTGTCTCTGAGGACTCCGAGGTGTTCTTCTCTATCTGCAGGGTTAGAGCATATGCGATGGTATCTGATGGCCTGGCTGTACACAATAGAGTTCTTTATGTGTTTCGGATGAAAGCTGTCCCATCCTAGGTAGGTTGGTCGGTCAATCGGCTTCCGATACAGTGATGTCTCAATTTTGTTGTCCTGTATCTTGATGACTGTGTCTAGGAAGTTTATTTCCGAGAAGGAGTGATTGAGCGTCAGGTTGATGGTGGGATGGAATTGGTTGAATAGTTCATGGAAGGTTTTCAGCTGTTGTTCAGACCCAGTCCAAATGATTAGGATATCGTCAATGAATCGGTAGTAGGCCAGGGGCCTAATGGTGCAGGTGGAGAGGAAGTCACTCTCAAGCTTGGCCATGAAGAGATTAGCGTACTGTGGCGCCATTTTGCTCCCCATTGCGGTGCCAGTCTGCTGTAGATAGATACAGTCACCAAAAGAAAAGTAATTGTGGGTGAGGATGAATTTCGTGAGTTTCACCACTGATTCAGCGCTCATACCTCGCTTTTCCATGAAAAACTGGCAGGCGTTTACACCATCCTGGTGTGGGATGTTGGAGTACAGGGATTCTACATCCATGGTGGCCAGGATGGTTCCATCTGGAAGGGGACCTATAGTGGATAGCTTATTTAATAGGTCTGTGGTGTCCTGAAGGTAGCTGGCTGTATCCTTCACTAGGGGTTTCAGAGTGCTCTCCACCCATCCAGAGATCTGTTCAGTGAGTGTCCCCACACATGAGATGATCGGTCTCCCTGGGTTCCCAGGTTTGTGTAGTTTAGGGAGCATATAAAAAGTTCCCATTCTTGGGCCTGTTGGGATTCAGACCCCACAGTGGAGTACTCTAAAAAACTGAAAAAAGTTATCTCGGGCCTAACTGATGGAGCCAAAGGCCTAAGCAGCCTCATACCAACAAGCCCAAGAATGGGAACTTTTTATATGCTCCCTAAACTACACAAACCTGGGAACCCAGGGAGACCGATCATCTCATGTGTGGGGACACTCACTGAACAGATCTCTGGATGGGTGGAGAGCACTCTGAAACCCCTAGTGAAGGATACAGCCAGCTACCTTCAGGACACCACAGACCTATTAAATAAGCTATCCACTATAGGTCCCCTTCCAGATGGAACCATCCTGGCCACCATGGATGTAGAATCCCTGTACTCCAACATCCCACACCAGGATGGTGTAAACGCCTGCCAGTTTTTCATGGAAAAGCGAGGTATGAGCGCTGAATCAGTGGTGAAACTCACGAAATTCATCCTCACCCACAATTACTTTTCTTTTGGTGACTGTATCTATCTACAGCAGACTGGCACCGCAATGGGGAGCAAAATGGCGCCACAGTACGCTAATCTCTTCATGGCCAAGCTTGAGAGTGACTTCCTCTCCACCTGCACCATTAGGCCCCTGGCCTACTACCGATTCATTGACGATATCCTAATCATTTGGACTGGGTCTGAACAACAGCTGAAAACCTTCCATGAACTATTCAACCAATTCCATCCCACCATCAACCTGACGCTCAATCACTCCTTCTCGGAAATAAACTTCCTAGACACAGTCATCAAGATACAGGACAACAAAATTGAGACATCACTGTATCGGAAACCGATTGACCGACCAACCTACCTAGGATGGGACAGCTTTCATCCGAAACACATAAAGAACTCTATTGTGTACAGCCAGGCCATCAGATACCATCGCATATGCTCTAACCCTGCAGATAGAGAAGAACACCTCGGAGTCCTCAGAGACACATTCTTGAAGCAGGGTTACCATCCAAGAACGATTGATAACCAAATCACCAGAGCCACCAGGATACCAAGATCGGAGTTATTAAGATACAATACCAAACAGGAGAACAACCGAGTGCCCCTGGTTGTCACTTATAACCCCCACCTGGAGACGCTGAGAGGAATCACACGCAAACTACATCCACTACTACAAAAAGACAACCGTCTAACATCCATATTTCCGGACCCCCCTCTCCTGTGCTATAGACAGCCACCAAACCTCAGGAATATGATGGTCAGTAGCTCACTAACATCCCCAACCAACGCAGGAACATTTCCATGTGGGAATAAGAGGTGCAAAACCTGCCCCCACATACTGACCACTGACAGGATAGAGATACCAAACTCGAACAAGGAATATAACATTCCAGGTACCTTCACCTGCAGCACATCCAATGTAGTGTATTTAATTATGTGTACCAAATGCTCCACTGATAATCTGTATGTTGGAGAGACCGGACAGCAACTTAGACTGCGCATGAACTCACATCGCCATACTATTAAAGAACAAAGATCTGACCTTCCCGTGTCAAAACATTTTTGCAGGGGGGACCACAACATTACCAATGACATGAAAATTCTGATTTTGAGAGGGAATTTCAGATCTAAGAGAGAAAGACGCATACATGAATATAAATTCATGACATTGTTTCGGACACTAGAGTGTGGGATTAATGCATCACAGGGGTTCATGTCTTTTTACAGTAGTGTGTGATCTGACAAGGACCTGTAAGTGTTTATATTGTCTCCACCAATTACCACATTGTCTCTAGCAAATGTCTCCACCAATTGCTTACATTGTCTCACCAACTACTAACAACCCCCCCCCTCCTCCTGAAATCTAACACCCTTTGTGCCTGCTCTGTGTATATATATATATATATATATATATATATATATATATATATATATATATATGCATCCTTCAAAAAATGTTTTTAAATTTGCTTTGACAAAGGAGCCTTGCGCTTCGAAACGTTAGCCATTTGTCATCATTATGAGTTAGCCATTAAAAAGGTATCAACTACTGAAGATTACCAAGTTTTCGTGTTTTTTTATATTTCCAACCCACTGGCTAACACGGTACAACAACGAACATTTCCCTTTATAAGTGTCAGGACAAGGTTACTGAACCTTAATATGAAGATAAATAAATTCTGTATATAAAGCGAATACAAGTTACAGCTATCAGTGAGATTCTTAGCTCATCCATATCTATAGTATACAGTAAACTATGATAAGATTCATTGACAGAACGTAACACCCCCTCCCCCATAAGACACAGGTGCAACTATGGCATTTAGGGAGGGTGACACGTGTACCTGTCCTCAGTCATAGTATGTATACCATCTATATACCGTGTATACATGCAGGCTCGGTGAAGGGCGGCAGCACGGTCACCCAGGTCACAAGGTCCCGCCACTCACCGCACTCCTCCAGGTCCCAGGCGGAGTCAGACTCCGGGTCCCGGTGACTGCAGCCCCCAGCTCCGCCATGCCTGCCAATATCTGGGCTGAGCAGTGACCGGTGCAGGGTGCTCTCCCCGCCTCCCCCGCTGGCGGTCACCCCTCTCCCCGGTACTTCGGCCAGTAGTAGCAGCAGAGCCCACAGTGCACCCAGGCCAGGTGCCATCCTCGTCCCTATAACTGTGCCTGTGTGTTGTGTACACACACCGCCCGCAGGCCACACCCACTGCCCGCTCGGTGCCTGGGACTTGTAGTCAGGCAGGGCCTGTGTGAGAGCGGCAGGGGCCGCCCGCAGGACTACATGTCCCGGCAGCCTCTGCGCTTCATTCACTGAGCAGGAAGTAGTGGACGAAGTGTTTGCTGTCAGTGCAGGACAGGCTGAGGCTCCTGGGGCAGGTTGTCAGCAGAGGTGGGTGTGTCGTGGCCCCGATATCGCTGCTTCATGAGATCGGGCTCTCGTCTACAGACGTGTACGGGGGTCAGTCCGCCCGACCCGACCACTATTCCGGATTCTGGCCGGGCACGTACTTACCATAATGATTGTAGCAGACGTCACGCATATCCATTACTAGGCACCGGGGTGAGAACATTATTGCAACTTCTTAAAGGGATCGCAGCAGGAATGACAGATCTAGCTTATATACAGGGCCGGGAATACGTGCCTGACGGCCCATCTGTCACTAGAGTGGCCTCCATGTCCCTTCTTGTCACTTCAGTCATCTCTATGGGACTGTCAGCTTGAAGGAAAGATCTCAGCTGTCTGTCAGAGTTAAATGGACATCAGTGCACGTGCTTGACCCCCCCCCCCCTCCAAACACAGGGACTTGAGACCCCCTCAGGGTTCCAGCGATCAAATACACTTTCCCTGTCTCACCCTATAACTGTGACTGTAGAGGATCTATCATAGACTTGCTAAGGGTCTATTAGGATGGTCAGATTGGTCACACTTAAAACTGCAGTGGAAAAATAAAACCATGTAGTTATGTCATTTTACAGATGAAACACCTAGTTAAAGATCTTTATGATAGATTATAGATTTTATGGGCCTTTGATATCGTTGACCTACCTTTAAGATAAGTCATCAATATTAGATCCTTGGGGGTACAATATCCAGCACCTCCGCTGCTCAGCCATAGATCAGTGGTTCGCACTGTTGCTTTGCAGTGCTGGGGTCCTGGATTTGAATCCGACCTACTTCTGCATGGAGTTTGTATGGCCTGGTTCACATCTACGTGCGGACCATTCCGTTCCCCTATTCACATGAACTTTGTAGAGAGAAATGTCCTGCAAGCAGCACCTTTCTCTTTGCATTTTTTGTGCGGAAACCACACAGACCCTATTATAGTCTATGGGGTCCGTGGGTTTTTTTAGGTAACCATTTTTGTTATGTGGATAGGTTTCCATTCAGGGCATTCCCAAGAGCACTGAGAACGGAGATGTAAATCGGGCCTATGTTCTGTACAAAAAAACTTACTGTTGGGGAGGGGGGGCAATATGGTGGCTCAGTGGTTAGCACTGCAGCCCTGCAGCACTGGAGTCCTGAGTTCGAATCTCACCAGGAACAACATCTGCAAGGAGTTTGTATGTTCTCCCCGTGTTTGCGTGAATTTACTCCCATTCTACAAAGACATACTGATAGGAAAAAAATGTACATTGAGATCCTTATATGTGGCTCACAATCTACATTAAAAAAAAACCAAAACAAACCAAAACCCTGACAATTGGGGGTGAGCGTCTATATGGCAGCCACTACTTCCATTACTCCACAATGCTCCCTGTGCTTTCAGTTTCTGTGATAAAAGCACATTGCAGGGGGCCACACGGTGGCTCAGTGGTTAGCACTGCAGCCTTGCAGCGCTGGAGTCCTGGTGTTCAAATCCCAACAAGGGCAAAAAACCATCTGCAAGGAGCTTGTATGTTCTCCCCGTGTTTGCGTGGATTTCCATCCCATATTCCAAAAAAAAAAGACATACTGATAGGGAAAAAATGTACATTGTGAGCTTTGTGTGGGGCTCCCAATCTACATTAAAAATAAAATAAAAGCACATTGCAAATGTTTCTCATTATCACTTGCAAATCTGCAAAACACAGGTGTGAACATGTATCCGAACTTGCACAGCATATATTTTTCCACTTGTTTTTTTTTACAATGACAATAAATGGAAATAAACTGATGTGGTAGACATTCACTATGTATGTATCACATCTGTAGGATATACAGTAGTCCTCATCTCATACTGGTCATATGTAAGACAAACCTTACTAACATCACAGATATGTAATATATAAGTATCACAGAGATGCTATAGCATTGCTATAAGTAAGAATTTGTGGTCCTCACAGTATAAAGGAGGCCATACATGTTATATGAACATTACCCAAGCCTGCCAATTTGGACAGGACTGACTAATGCATAGGACCTTCAGGCTTTTATTGTGAACTACATTCAATTTAGTCATATGGTAACCAGTGCTTATCGCCTTAACTGAGGGCTTCTATGGAGAGCCAAACAGATGGGGGTCAAGATCCGCATGTGGCTCCCAATCTATTAGTTTGGGACCACTGGTCTAATGTGTATGAGGATATCTAGACACCTCTCCAACATGCCGTTTTGTAGTCATGGCCTTTAAAGTATATACCATCATAGGGCCTATAAAAGGGGTGTGTTATGAGACAACCTCTTAAAAGGAGTCTTTCACCAGAACCCAGTCCTACATATAGTTATGTGACTCTAACCTATCTATCTGTGGAGCTGGGTTCTGGTGACAGACTCCCTTTAATGGTCTCATTCACAAACTGCATCAATATTACAAAATGTGTCATATAGAGGAACTTTCGGAGGTCTAATGTTGGTTATTTATTTCATTATAGAATGAAAGCCCATGAGGATGACATGCAAGGAGATATGAAGCCGCTGTACCGGTGCATTGAATGCAATGAAAAATCTACTGAACTTTATAGAGATTACAAGCACGGGGTGTTAAAGATCACCATTTGTGTAAGTACAGAATGAGGGGCATAGAATAGAATTCTAGGTCCTCATTCTAGGTCCGCACAAGGCAACTTGTCAAAAATTCCTCTTCATGGTGAGAAGAGGAGGCTTTGTAAGCAACCTGAGGAACCAAGATGAAGTTCATGATCTACCTGCCAGTCTTATTGTAATGCATAGTGAAGGAAAGTTTTACAGTAGTTATACAGTGTTTGGGTGAACCATGCCGCCAACTTGTAAGTTCAATGTGCTAAGATCTTAATAGGAACTCGTGATTGACATCTCCTTTGTGATGTCAAGGAGTGATGGGACTGTGAGGGAGATATCAGTCATGTCCAAGAGGTGACATCCGCAAAGGGATAGTGTGCCTAGACTGAAGCCTCTCCCCACACCATGACTTAGAGTAATTTACTTAGGACTTTTTATGCTTTCAGACATTCACTTTGTTGGACCAGAAATATTACACCAATAGAGAGGATATTACTTCATCCTGCACATGAGGGGGTTAATTTATGCAGGAAAACACAGCTGACTTAGACATCAACTCCTTTTCATGTGGAAAGAGAAGCCGCAAAGGTGTAAAGATTTAGGGTTACCATTATTTATGCCCATTGATCTCATCCATCATATGATACATGCAATGGACATTAAATGTAGAATGGTAGAAAACCAAGGTAAACAGTGCCGAAAATCTACACCAGCTATGAGTTTTCCTTATCGTAAATGAGTTGCACACTCTGCTGGCGCAGGGGCTTATGAAAAGGGCTTTTCATATATCTATGTTAACAGATCATCAAAAAATAGGATATGTCTTATTTTGTCCATTTTCACAGACCCTTCAATAGAGTCAAGTCCATGAAAATGGTTGCCCTATGGATGCAAAACTGCTGATGTTGCATCTATTTTTAACCTCAGGTTTTTTTTGGGGGGGGGGTTCAAAATTTGTGTACCTCACACGGAGTATACTAGGAGTGTGTTAGCTACAGTGGGTAAGGTGGTGATGTACAGTAGCAGCCTAGTGGATTAGATGTCACCAAATCTCAACCAAATTTTGTGAAAAACAACCTCGTAGGTTGAAGGTAACCAGCACTGCGGCTTTCAGACTAATGGCCGGGTTCACACGATGTATTTTGGCACGTAATTTGCCACATAGACGCCGCAGGATCTTTTGTGGGCCGCTATTTTGCGGCCGTGATTTTGCGGCGGCCGCAAAATAGCGCCGCGTATACGGTACCAGCTCCCATTGAAAACAATGGGAGTGTATGCGGCCCGCAAAAGCTCCTGCGGCATCTACGTGGCACATTACGTACCAAAAGACATCGTGTGAACCCGGCCTAAGGCTGAGGCCCCATGTTGCGGAATCACAGCTTTGTTGTTGCAGATTTTGCTGCTTTTTTTTTAAAGCCACAGTCAACAATGGCTGTAAAAGCAATGGGAAATATATAGGTTATAAAAAGCAGAGAAAAAAACTGCATTTCCTCAATGTGGGGCCTCAGCCGAAAGGTGGAAAGCAGCGGGAGAGATGATTTCAGGTGGTTGCACATGTGTAAACACCTCATTTTGGGTGTTTTTTTGCACTGGAACCTGTCAGAAAACCACGCTACTGAGTTTCCACCCAGTCATTCCTCCAAGTTTCCTATTACGTATGCATTTATTGGACAAGAACTGGCTTATTTTCCATCAGCACCCTTGCTAGAAACCTGGCCATGCAAGTGCTAGCAAGTTGTATTGCAGTTTTTAAAGTGGTTGTCCAAGATATTAGATTTTGAAATTTGATTAGTGGGGGCCAATAGCGAGCCCCCACCCCAATCCACTGTACTGGGCCATTTCCGACTCCCATACTATAGACAACATGGGGCTGGGAGCAGATAGATCTCTGCCCTGTGTGGTGGTGGAAGTCAATGCAGTCAACATGCTGGAAGCCATTGCCCCTACCCCCATCGATCAGATATTTATGGCTTATACCTAAAGCTGCGTACTTTTTATCTAATAAAAACCATCCCTTGCTTTTATCAAACAGTTAGTTTCTTCTCCCTGTGAGTCTGTTCATTGCCGCATTCAGACTGTCCAAGATGAGGCATCATAGTCTATTACTCTGAAAGCCGGGGGAGCCATTGGCTGTGAGACATTACTCTTTCTAATGACATTTGACTTTTAATATAATATAACTTGACCATAATATTAATATTTTATTCTATACATAGAAATCCTGCCAGAAACCTGTGGATAAGTACATTGAATATGATCCAGTCATCATTCTCATCAATGCCATGCTATGCAAAGTCCAAGCGTACAGACATATCCTGTTCAATACAGCACTCAATGTAAGTCACATACCAACGTGATATATATTTGATTTCTTTTTAGATAATATACATTGGTTTCCAGCAATACAGCAAAAAATCATTTTTATTTTTTTATTTTTTTTTTGGAGTGGGGGAGGCAGAGGGTGATTTTGCCTATTTTTAATTATAACATGTCATCTTTTCTTGTAACGCAACATTAGGCCATTCCTCTGTAGTTCCTGTTATACATTTAGGAATAAAGGGGCGTGTCACTACATAGCTATAAAGTGTTAACACCCAGTTGTCAATTTATTAAGACATAATAACAGAGGAACAAGAGAACGCAGAGTTGTAAGAGAAGATGCTCCAGAATTATTATATTGAGAGAAATACGGTTATTTACTATAATAGCTCTCCTTGTATCATGAGGACCAATCCACATGATCAGTATGACATCGGTGGGGCCGGACATCCAGACCCTGCACTGGTAAGCTATGCAGAGGCTGCCATGGTCAGCTGATTGGAGCAGGGTCTGGGTGTTGGACCCCCCACCAATCTGATACTGATGACCTATCCTGAGGGTTTAATAAGCTGTCAGTGTGAAACTGAATGTATAATGCATTCCAATAGAAGAAAAAAACAGCATACAAAAATATATAATATGTATGTATTGCCAAATCTGCAACAACCTAAGCAAAAACAATTATCACATGATGTCACCTGTAAGGTTAATACCATAAAAAACAATGCCAAACTGAATAAAAAGTGTGCAGAAAGTTGTATTTACCAGTGAAATCTTTAAACTTCACAATCACCATTACGTAGCTGTGCACCCATTGACATCAGTGGGAACAAAGCTGCAACACCACTATACAGGGCATGAAGCTATCTGCTTCTGGCTTTAAGCATTGCCATACAGCTGATCTGTGCAGGAGCCTACTGTTAGCTCCCGCCAATAAGATTCTATGCCGTGCTAAGGTTTTAAGCTGGTGTGGAAAAAATGCTGTTAAAGGGATCCTATCATTCACACACTAATTTTTCTAGGTACCATGTCAGAATAGTTTTAAGAATTGCTATTCGTCTCCTACCTTTCGTTGTCTTCTCCGTGCCGCCGTTCACCTACAATCCCAGTTCTTGTCGGTATGCAAATTAGCTCTCTTGCAGCACTGGGGGTGGTCCCCAGCACTCAAACAGCACTGGGGGCATCCCCAATGCTGCGAGAGAACTCTCCAGCGCCACCTCCATGTTCGTCAGGAGCGTCCTCTTCAGCCTCTTCTTCTGGCGGTGGCTTGTAACTTCTAGGCCTCGGGCCTTGGGCAGAGCAGACTGCGCATGCCCACAGGCCATGAGAAAATAGCCGCTTGCACAGTATTGTGTACAGATGATCAGACTGGGGGCCAGGTGTTGGCCCCCTATTGATCATATATTTATGGCCTGTAACACCTCACATTCTCCACAAATATTCAAGTGTGTATTTGTCTAAACTTACCGTAGTTCAGAATTTCTGACCATTTATCAGCTGTGTAAGTATGTCTATACATGCACAAGACAATGGACATACAAAGTAGATTTTCTGCTGGCAGTTTCTTTGTTCTGTATTTGTTGTTACAGCTGTGGGAGAAAATTCTCCCTCATGGTATCCGAGATCCAACGAGTTACCTAATATCCCTGCTGTATTTACTAGATCCATGGCAAGCTCCTCATATTTTGTCTACTCTGTGAAGCCTACACCAGGTGGCGACAGCTGCCAGGATCCAGCAACCATACAGACCCTGAAGACATTATCAGATATGCAAAGGAATGGGATTTCTACAAGCAGTTTGGGATAGCTGCTCTGGGTATGGTAAATCCTACTAATATTATAAATACGAAAGCTTACATGTTTGTATGTTTGTTACTCAATCACGCAAAAATGGCTGAATGGATTTGGATGAAATTTGGCGCATAGTTTGTAACTTGGATTAACACATTGACTACTTTTTATCCCGGTAAATGACATGGCTTCACGACTGTTATGAATTTATGTTCACATACTATATTACACTGCAGGAGATTTCAGCTATTTGCAGTTTTGCTGATAAAGCTGCTCTGTTATCTCTCTATGTAAACACACAGATAACACTCAGTGGCTTCAGGACAAGCATCTGCATATTATTTGATCTGCAGAAGCTGTAGAGATGTAGCAGAGCTTGGTATGCAGAGATGTAGCAGAGCTGGGTATGCTGTGCCTATTCAGAGATATAGTACAGCTGGGTATGGTATGCCTATGCAAAGAAGTACAAGAGCTGGGTATGCTGTGCCTATGCAGAGATGCAGCAGAGCTGGGTATGCTGTGCCTATATAGAGATGTAGCAGGCTGGGTATGCAGAGATGTAGTAGAGCTGGGTATGCAAAAATGTAGCAGAGTTGGGTATGTAGAGATGCAGCAGAGCTGTATATGTAGAGATGTAGCAGAGCCTTACTCCAGGTAACAATGGCAGGTTTTCAATTATATCCATACTGAGATACACATGATCATATGATGCTTATGGACCAATGGAAACTCGCAGGTTCTTCAATCTTCACATACACACAGCTTTACACCAGCTTTCCATAGCAACTAACCTATTCATATGGGGCTACTACACAAATAAAAAATTAAATATAATCGTGCAAAGCCAGGTCCTCCGGCTAGTCTATACTATATGGCATTTATACTATCACAAGTCTTATTTATATATAACTATATATTATACTATAATAGTATAACTGCTCTCAGACCATCCTTTGTTAATATAGATAGACAATGGCTAGACTCTGACTTCAGAATAAAATGATTAATTATATTATAGAATTCTTGATACAATATAATTAGTAATATAGGTTGCTACATATTTATTTTTACAAGAAGTCAATCGCTGTCTTTTTTCATGAAACCATTTACGATGGAATTGGGCTGTCGCAAAATAGAGCAGTCAGCGACAGACGTGGTGCTTCGGCCCACTGACTCCACAGCCTTGATATCACCAGTATCCTATAGCCCCCACCCCTTAAGCGTATTTAATAACAGAGACTTATGAGACTGTTTTAAACATGGTTCCTTGAACTTAGTGGTAGGTTCATCCTGTATTTCTCATCACTTGCCTATTCGTGGGATTCAGCAGTCCATAGGGGTACTAGTAGTTGGACCCCAACAATTAGCAGGTGTCAGTAAAGTCTCGGGACATGATTTCACTTTAGAGGAATATCCCGTAAAGTTCAATGGGATGTAGGATTAAATGTAAAATGATTTACATATGTAAATATATATTTCCCCTATAGAACAAGCAGCATTCCTGACAGGAATCTTCATTGTTTTGTTCCTGGTGAGACCGAACACTTTGAAGTCGCGCTCCGAGCTTGCTTTCCTTCTGAAGGCCCTGTTGCTGTCCAGTTACGGGAAGCTCCTGCTGATTCCTGCCGTGATTTGGGAACACGATTACACCCCCTTGTGTCTCAGGCTCATCACACTTTTCGTTCTTACATCAAACACTCAAGCAATCCGAGGTAATGAATATTTGCTTCCGCCGCAAAAAAACCTACATGTCCAGAAATTGTTGGACATGGTGAATAACAACAATGATTGTGGGAAAAAGCAGACTCTTTGTTTAATCTTAAATATGATAGCTCCCTCTTCCTGTAACACTGGCGGCTTGTGGTTGGTGTCCTGGACTGTCCAGTGTTCTCTGCCGCCAGGTCGTGCCATGCTGTGCCTCCTTCCTGCTGCCACTCATGTCTTCTAACTGAACGTGTATAGTCACATTAAAGGGGTTATATCCTATAATTTATAATTTATTAGTCAAAAGATAGGTGCTAAAGGCCTGGCAGCTGAGGATTTGACTTCTAGAACCCCGAGAGCAGGCACAAGAACAGGGGCCTGTAAGTATGCCTAGGGACTAGAGATGAGCGAATAGTATTCCAAAGTCTAGTTTCGAATACCTCACTCCCATAGGAATGAATGGAAGCGGCCGAACACCAAGGGGTTAAGCGCCGGCCGCCTCCATTCATTCCTATGGAGCAAGGTATTCGAAACTAGCGTTTCGAATACTATTCGCTCATCTCTAATAGGGACCACCACTCCATTTTTATGAGACTGATTTAGATAGCACTTGTTTAGTAGAAGAACTAGTAAAGCCAACTAAATGACCTCTAAACTCCCGCTAAGATGTTTGGCATTCGACATTGTCAAGTTCATAGGCAGGGGGTTGTCCAGTGTTTGTATATGACACAGTCACGTTAAACTGTTGCTTCACTGGGATGTGTTATAAAAGCTTGGAGATCTATTAGCTGGATGTTATGTGCAGCCATTATGTGTGTATGGCTGCCTTCAATGTAATGTATATTGCATTACCAGATACAATGATAATCATGATATAACATCTATTTTTTCTTTCTTTTAGTATCCTTGAATATGAGTCGAGCCCTGTCACTGATCGCTATTGCCTGTGGACTGCTTTTGGAAAATGCCCTTTCTTCTGTTCAATGGACTGTATGGTGAATGTGCATGTAGCGCACAAGAACAAACTGGAATTCTTAGGCCCTTCTGGAGTGACTTGGAATAACCTTCTGGATAGGTTTTGTTTAGGGCAAAAAAACTCCTAAAATGATCACATATAAAATATCTATTTTGTTACAGTGTAAACTGTCACAAAGTGACAGAAATGTTTGTGTTTTTAATGTTATTAAATCTTGATACATGTTTGCTACTTGGTGTTCCTCTTTTCTTTTAGAGCAGCAGTTTGCATCTTAGAGATGTACCCTATATACTCGAGTATATACGGTTAATTCTACTCAGAGTTAGCAATTTTAAAGGCTGTGGAGTAATATCTGTCTGGTCCCCAAAAATGCACATTCATCTTTGACCCCTTCTGCCTTCCCAACGCTATTCTTTTTGTATATATGTTAGATTCACCTTTATACAAAGAGACAATAGCACTCACATGACGATTACATGCAGCCTAAGAGCGACACTTAGGGGGTTCAGTACATCTTAAACACTAAATATAGAAAAATCCCAAAACAATAAAATTAAAAATAATCCCCACAATGCCACCATTCTCCTTGTTTTATTCCTCATATTCTCTTCATTGTCCTGTGTTTGTTGCTAACACAAGCGGCTGCAGCAGGAGCCTCCCCTCTCTCCCCGGCTTGCAATTTTAGAAGCCGCATGCTACTGCGCATGCGCCCAGGCCATTTTTTTTTTAGCAATGTCAGTTCGCGAGTGTCGGAGGAAGACGGGACCCGAGGACATCGCAGGAACAGGAGGCGTGGATGGAGAAGACGGCGCACCCTGAATGCCCGCCCACCGTGCACGATGGGTAAGTAGATCACATTCTGTTTTAGGGTTTTATTTTAAAACGGGGGGGTTGTTTAATATAACTTTAGCGGTGCCTGAATAGCCTTTTTTAAAGGCTATTCACGCATATGTGGGGCTCTATCAGCATGATTTTGCTGATAGAGCCCCTTTAAAAAATCCTGAATTACAGTGTGTTTTTACACACCACCGGATTTCACCCATTTACCCTTAGCCATCTCTATTGCTATCACCTTGTATAAAACTTCAGAGGAATTTGGCAAGGAAAATTGCCTATTCTTGGTCCTTGACACAGTGCAGATTGAAACTAGTGATGATGAAAGGCTGTAAGGCCCTCACTTCTAACAGTGGGGAGATATCAGTGCTGAAATTAATGGCACCGATATCTCTATCACCAGGGCACATACCGGGAAAGCAGTATATACTGTAAAACTGCACATTGATGAGGACATGAAAGGTCCACTTCAAGTCAAAGTCTTCTTCCCCGGTCCTAACATTACACTGCTGTTATGAAATTACCTGTTAAGCAATTCCCAAAATGTAGAAAATGGCAGATAAAAGGGAACAGTAGAATATCCAAATCAGAAACGCAGTGAAGTCAAGAGTTCAGAGTCAAAGTCTGTAAGCAAGCGGCTATCCATCAATATAGGCCAAAGTTAGTTACCAAGAATATAGCAAACAAATATATAGAGAGCAGGAAGCTAACCACGATAAATAGCAGCAGGCACATGGGAAGGGCAGAACAGACTTGAAATCTCCCTCCTCAGCTGATTGGTTGTCTCAGAGCTCCGATTAGCTACAGTGTCAGTATAAGCTTCACATGTTGGCATGGCATCCTTAAAGCAACAGTAGCGTGAAGCGCTTCAGTGAGGAGAATGCGTACTAAGAATCCTAACCACTTCCTCAGAATCCTCACACTTTATTATTATATTCTACCTCTGCAATTCCTCCCCTTTTTGTCTGGGCTTTTCACACTGACTATGAGACATCAGTGACCTCTGACCTATAGTCCCTTATTATTGGCAGTTCCCTATCATGAGACTGCTTGCAAAGAATTATAGGAAGATCTGCCCGATATCTGAGTTCATGTGATTTTTGTATTCAGCTTTCTCGAAGCTTTCACATGGCAGCTGTAATTTCAGTCAGTTCATGCTAATCCTTAACCCCAAATTTTTAGAAATATCTCACCAAATCCAAATGCTACGAATCAGTTTTTCAATTACTTGAAATGTGGATTGTATCCAAGCAATTAGTAGGTTACGTGCTCACTCGGGATTATGGTTGAGCGATCGGGATCAGATAAGATCGGATTCCGATCGGTGATCCCGATCTTTTCGGGCGGGATCGAGATCGGGGCATATTTCCCACAATGCTTGGCTGCTGGCCAATCATTGTGGGAAAAGCTTAGCACCCATAGGAATGAATGGAAGCGGCCGGACGCTTAACCCCCTGCGTGTCGGCTGCGTCCATTCATTCCTATGGATTTACCACAGCCTGCCACTCTTCTGCTTCGTCCCTGTTTTACCGTATACTCAGCTGAATATACGGTAAAACAGGGATGAAGCAGAAGAGTGGCAGGCTGCGGTAAATCACTGTGTGCTGCGCTGCTGTGAGGACAACGATAAATACAACAAGTTCACAAGTAGATAAATACTACTGTACATTGACTTGTCTATCTACTAGACAAGTCAATGTACAGTAATATCTATCTACTCGTAAACTTCGCTCAATATCGCTTTACCTGCTCAGAAGTGCTGCGGATGCCCTCTGCTGGTCCGGTCCTCTGTCCTTCACATGTCTTCAGGGCGCCCTGTACCCCGCCCCCACCTCCCTAGATTAGTATTATAGAGAAGGCGGGTCTTAGGAGAGTGTGGGTGGGAACTGATAGGGGAGACATGAGTGATGCGGGGGGAGGGGGACTACATGCTGTGTAGTAAATAGGATCGGTTTTAAAATCCGATCTCCGATTATTTAAAAAATCCATTTGATTTGCATTGGGATCGGGTTCGAATGGAAAATGAAATTTAAGATCAGCTCAACCCTACTCGGGATAAATTTGTAGAATGAATATGTTGGCAATAAACACTTTATTCTGAATATGATAACGCATTTCGGGGTGTTGAAGTCATACAAGTGGCTTCACCCCTTCATCAGATCCTTTCCTCGCGAGCTGAGTAGCATGCAGTGTCTATTCAGCTCGCGAGGAAAGGATCTGATGTTGGGGTGAAGCCACTTGTATGACTTTAACACCCCGAAACGCGTTATCGTATTCCGAATAACGTGTTTATTGCCAACATATTCATTCTACTAATTTATCCCGAGTGAGCGCGTAACCTAGTAATTGCTTGCATACAATCCACATTTCAGCTTAATTGACCCTGAGTCGCATACTAGGTACACTGCCGCCCACAACTCGGTCATCTAAAAGCACAATTTGCATACGTGCCGTAAACCTGTTAGTTACCCACATCTATATCCATATCCCATTTACCCCTGAACTTGTTCCATTTTTCAGTATTTTTCGATTTCTTGTTACGAATTTAAAGGGGTTTTCCCACTAATGATATTTATCTCCTATTCTGGGGCAATATAGTGCCATCATCACACTACCAGACATCATCTGTGGGATTTCAGTCTGCATTATTTACTTAATGTCTGTTCCTCTCATCCTGTGATAGATGAGGTTGAGAACATTAGTAATGATAGTGTGAACATACCCTAAGGCTACAGCACAAAATAACGTAATAAAGACCAGTCATGGCTGCAGGTCTAATATCCCGCACTAGCAGCATCATTCGTATTAGGCTTAGGTCATTAGACCAGCACTATGTAATATGGTCCATATGATACAGACGTATTATGGCCACGTCAAGCCAGCCTAAGATGTAATGGAAATCCCAAATACATTTTTTTAGAATGAACCCTTAGGCTAGGGCTAGACAGCATTTTTGGCAATACAACTGCAAATGTCATGCTGCCATTCATAGCTCATTGAAGTGAATGTAGCTGGGCATAAATCCAGTAGGGTTGGATCTCTGCCAACTGTTGGGTCACACGTAGGACCTTGTGAGTCACAACACGACCCCATGTAGTATCATTAGGTGAAGTATAATAGCACGACTTTGGATTGTTATCTCATATAACTACCTATAACCAAAGGGTATATTCACACGCAGCACATGTGGTAGAAGGTGCTGCATCTACACTATTCATCTAAAAGGGGTTTGTTAAAAATCCATGTTCTTGCTGTCAAAACTACTACATTCGGGGGCAACACGGTGGCTCAGTGGTTAGCACTACAGCCTTGCAGCGCTGGAGTCCTGAATCTTGCCTGGAACAACATCTGCAAGGAGTTTGTATGTTCTCCCCGTGTTTGCGTGGATTTCCTCCCTTTCTACAAAGACATACTGATAGGAAAAAAAAAAGTACATTGCGATCCCTATATGGGGCTCACAATCTACATGAAAAAAAAAAACAACTACTGCATTCAGATGAATGGAGCATATCTTCATTCCAAAACATGTCAGCAAGAAATCTACCACCAATAGTGAAACAGCTGCTGAATGCCCCATGAAATGAAACCCCTTCACCTATTAAATATATAGGGAAGACTCTAATTCTGCTGCAAAAATTCTCAGGGAGGCCTCAAACAGAGTTTACGCTCGCTCATTCTGTACGTAAAACTCGTTCAGAGTGAGCGGCGTAAAAAACAGATCCCATTGACTTGAATGGGTGCCGGCATATGCTCGCTACCCATTGAAATCAATGGGAGGCTATTTTACCTATTGCTTTCAATGTGATTGTTGTTACTGTAAAACACAGAAATTCACAGATTGCAATATGTACTAAATTCCTACAAATTATGGTTCACTGAAGGAGGATAGACAGTCCCCCATAGGAATAAACTATGTATATGACCACCTTTGAATTTTTTTAGGGAGGTAGCCATAGGTGATATATAGAGCAATTTCTTGTCAGGGCTCCTCCCTACTTATATATTTCTCTCACTATAAGGTATATGGTGTTTATGGTGGGCAACGTTTTTAACTTTTTTGGCGTCTTTTTTAGAAGAAAGTAATAAAAGTGAAGTTTTGTTTAATAGTTTATTCCTACAGGGGACTGTCTATCCTCCTTCAGTGAACCATACTGTAAAACACAGCCCTTTTTTCGGCTGCGTTTCTGCACCAGCCAAAAACACTGCATTTCTGTTACATGCGGCTTCAGCTGTAGGCCAGGGCCCCACATGACATAAACATCCTTGCAAAGTGGATGGGATTAGCAAATCCCATCCACACTTTTGCAGAAAGATACACACAGCGGAAATGCTGCGATTTCCAAAACCGTTGCGTTTTTGTAAATCACATCATGTCAACTATACTTACGGAAACGCCCTATAGGTATAATCGATGCAGAAAGTCCACAGAGGAAAACAGCAGACTTTTTGTGAAAAACGCGGTGATGCTTTTCTGCCATGGTTTCTCCCGCAGTGTGGCCCACTACTTTGGACCTTAGTCTTAGTCAGTTTCCTAAATCTGCCCCTGTGTGTGATTCCAGCCTATACAGTCCTATGAAAAAGTTTGGGCACCCCTATTAATCTTAATCATTTTTAGTTCTAAATATTTTGGTATTTGCAACAGCCATTTCAGTTTGATATATCTAATAACTGATGGACACAGTAATATTTCAGGATTGAAATGAGGTTTATTGTACTAACAGAAAATGTGCAATATGCATTAAACCAAAATTTGACAGGTGCAAAAGTATGGGCACCTCAACAGAAAAGTGACATTAATATTTAGTAGATCCTCCTTTTGCAAAGATAACAGCCTCTAGTCGCTTCCTGTAGCTTTTAATCAGTTCCTGGATCCTGGATAAAGGTTATTTTGGACAAACAATTCAAGTTCAGTTAAGTTAGATGGTCGCCGAGCATGGACAGCCCGCTTCAAATCATCCCACAGATGTTCAATGATATTCAGGTCTGCGGACTGGGATGGCCATTCCAGAACATTGTAATTGTTCCTCTGCATGAATGCCTGAGGATTTGGAGCGGTGTTTTGGATCATTGTCTTGCTGAAATATCCATCCCCGGCGTAACTTCAACTTCGTCACTGATTCTTGAACATTATTCTCAAGAATCTGCTGATACTGAGTGGAATCCATGCGACCCTCAACTTTAACAAGATTCCCGGTGCCGGCATTGGCTACACAGCCCCAAAGCATGATGGAACCTCCACCAAATTTTACAGTGGGTAGCAAGTGTTTTTCTTGGAATGCTGTTTCTTTTTGGACGCCATGCATAACGCCTTTTTTTATAACCAAACAACTCAATCTTTGTTTCCAAAATGAAGCTGGCTTGTCCAAATGTTCTTTTGCATACCTCAGGTGACTCTGTTTGTGGCATGCTTGCAGAAACGGCTTCTTTCTCATCACTCTCCCTGACAGCTTCTCCTTGTGCAAAGTGCGCTGTATTGCTGACTGATGCACAGTGACACCATCTGCAGCAAGATGATGCTGCAGCTCTTTGGAGGTGGTCTGTGGATTGTCCTTGACTGTTCTCACCATTCTTCTTCTCTGCCTTTCTGATATTTTTCTTGGCCTGCCACTTCTGGGCTTAACAAGAACTCTCCCTGTGGTCTTCCATTACCTTACTATGTTCCTCACAGTGGAAACTGACAGGTTAAATCTCTGAGACAACGTTTTGTATCCTTCCCCTGAACAACTATGTTGAACAATCTTTGTTTTCAGATCATTTGAGAGCGGGCTGTCCATGTTCAGCGACCATCAAACTTAACTGAACTTGAATTGTTTTGTAGAACGAAATGGTCCAAAATCCCTTCATCCAGGATCCAGGAACTGATTAAAAGCTACAGGAAGCGACTAGAGGCTGTTATCTTTGCAAAAGGAGGATCTACTAAATATTAATGTCACTTTTCTGTTGAGGTGCCCATATTTTTGCACCGGTCAAATTTTGGTTTAATGCATATTGCGCATTTTCTGTTAGTACAATAAACCTCATTTCAATCCTGAAATATTACTGTGTCCATCAGTTATTAGATATATCAAACTGAAATGGCTGTTGCAAACACCAAAATATTTAGAACTAAAAATGATTAAGATTAATAGGGGTGCCCAAACTTTTTCATAGGACTGTACGTGTGTGGTTCCATGGAAATGTGATGGAGAAATCTTATCCCGATGGGTTTCATGAATGTGATATAGGGATGCAACTCTTTAGGCCAGCGGAGAATCTCTGTGACAGTACTATGAATTGTATGTACAGCGCTGATATTATTTTACACCTAAACTATACTTTTTTGAGATGAATATTTAATAAAGTGCTGCTATTTGCAGGGTGTCGCCCCAGACCTGTCTCTAAATATCTAACATTTTATAGACATGTGCTGTCTGCTCTCATGCCTGACATTCCTTTACCTTCAAAGCGCACCATAGGGAATTCATACAAACAAATGCTTTCTAGAAATACTTTACATACTTTAAGATCCAAGCTGTAAGATTTTGCACGTTCATGTGTTATAAGTCTTTTAACGGAGTAATGTAGATTGTAAGGCTGAAAAAAGACATATGTCCTTCCAGTTCAGAATATTATCCTGTACTAATGATTCAGAGAAAAACAAAAACACCAGGAGCTAGAAGCCAGCTTTCCTAATTTTAGGGGAAAAAAATCCTTCCTGATTTAAAATCTGCTAATCCGAATAAATCCCAAAATCTCTCTGAATTGGTATGCACCAAAGAGATCATCTAACACTTAATCTTCCTCAAGAATTCCAAGTAGTTGTAATGATGCAAATCTCATAGAAGGGAAGTTCAATGTGCAAAACATGTTGCCAATGAAGAGGAACAATAAGATATGACAAAGCTTCGCCAAATTTGGCCTTTGGTCCAGCCAAATTTATGAATTCGACAAAGTTTGGATTTAAAGAGGACCTTTCATCAGATTGGGCACAGACAGTTCCATATACTGCTGGAAAACCGACAGTGCGCTGAATTCAGTGCACTATCGGCTTTCCCGATCTGTGCCCCGGGTAAAGCGCTATAGGTCCTGGTACTGTAGCGCTTTACAGTCAGAAGGGCGTTTCTGACACTCAGTCAGGAACGACCTTCTCCACAGCAGCGCCTATCATGCTGTACAGTGTGAGCGGGGAGGAACGCCCCCTCCCTCTGCTCACAGTGCTTGTCCATAGACGAGTATTATCAGGAGGGGAGGGGTGGCGTTCCTCCCGGCTCACACAGTACAGTGCTATAGGCGCTGCTGTGAAGAAGGACGTTCCTGACAGACTGTCAGAAATGCCCTTCTGACTGTAAAGCGCTACGGTACCGGGACCGATAGCGCTTTACCCGGGGCACAGATCGGGAAAGCACTGTATTCAGCACACTGTCTGCTTTCCAGCAGTATATGGAACTGCCTGTGCCCAATCTGATGAAAGGTCCTCTTTAAACCTGGATGTTAAAAATCACTGTGAAATCCACTAGACATAATGCTGGTCCCTTCCCAATCTGGCCAGGCTTGCTCCGGTTATAAGCAACTTTTTTAAATGAATAGTACAAGTGAACATAAGAAATATTGTAATA
Organism: Leptodactylus fuscus; assembly: GCF_031893055.1. Lineage (NCBI taxonomy): Eukaryota > Metazoa > Chordata > Amphibia > Anura > Leptodactylidae > Leptodactylus > Leptodactylus fuscus. The sequence goes on from NC_134267.1 coordinate 46,304,076, forward strand.
CTGTATATCTTATTAAGGACATTTTTCTGTATCCACTTACTAAGCTGCTGTGCTCCTCCTACTGTAACACTCTCTCCATGGCCTCCCTGCAAATACTCGCACCCCCTCCAGTCCACCTTAAACTGTGCTGCTCGCTTAATACACTTCTCCACCGTTCTTCATTGGACGCTCCCCTCTGCCAATGCCTTCACTGGTTACCCATTGCCCAGCAAATACTGTACTATAAAATACATATTCCTTGTATTGTATGGGTTTAATTATTCCTAACCTTCTGCTTTTTTGAATGGGGTATAGAAGAAATTGTGGCAAAGTGATTTGGAGATTATACCCATGTTATCCAGGAAACTATATACAGATGCTAGATTTCCGGTCCTTTCTTATCATCATGTACTCCAGATGAGGATTCTCTAATCCATAATCCATTTGGTGCTGACTAGACCGAGATGTGGGGTCTAGGTGATCTCTTTATCTACACCCCCCTCATGAGGCTTGGACGCTGCTGCCAGAAGATTGCCAAGTCCCCATCACCAGAACAGACATAGACTGTGGCAATATCACTAATACAACATGCCTGACCTATCTCCAATGGTGTTTGTGAGGAACGAGGTCAGGCATGCAACAGGACATGGGACTGGATGGAGGCAAAGTTAAGAATGGAGCCAAGGGTAAGAAATAGGAGTAAAATAACAGTCAGGAAAGCCAAAGGACAAGGCATGAGCATAGACATGAACAAGGCCTAGGTCAGTATCAGGATAAAGAGCCTAACACTAACACACTCCTCTACATTCTTTACAATGTCCATGAATACTATGTGATAATTGTTTTTATCTCTAACTAGTCAGTATTATGTCCATAATACATAACATCAGTGGAACGCTAAAATAGTGGTTATACAAGGAGTCAGTCTTCCGTTCAGGACTTTTTCCTCCACCAATTTTTGGTGGATACAGCAACGAATAGCTGAAATCAATTAACGAAATGTTACTGTAAAAAGCTGCAAAAAAGTCTATAGTTAATGTATTAGTAGCCGACATATACTCTGTATCCATAACGCTGTATAATTTGTATTTCATCCGTCAGCTTACATAAAAAGCATCCCTAACAAATGAAGCAAGCAAAAGTAAAGAACGCAGTAAGTGCGCAGTGTGTTATGCGTTTACTGTATGTAACACATTGAAATCAATGGGATTCTGTATTTCAGCGCTGATTCTTACGCAAGTTTTCGTGCCAGAATCAGCGCCGCGTTACTCCATGTGAATGCCCCCTTAGGATCTTGGAAACTTGTTCTAACAATGATATTGAATCATGAATCCAATAGACACGATCCTTCAACAAACATCTGATGCCAGTAGCTCAATACATTGCTTTGGCACAAATCTTGTCTTTCAGGCACCAATTCACAAGAGAAGAACACCGTCTGATTCAGGTGACCCTAACTTATCTATCTGCGGGGCTGGGTTGATATGCTGGGTTCCCGCTGACAGACTCCCTTTAAGGATTGTTGGCACTAGGTCGCCAGTGAAAGGGGACTATTGTTTCATTTTGTTTTATAGAATATGTATTTTTTTAGCATTCACATTGTTTTAGACATTGGATAACCCCTTGAAGTAGAAGGCGAAAGCAGCGTAACACGTAAGGCATCTTTCATGTCTAAAATTGAAGGAAATTGTTGTATCTGAGGAAGCCGCTGCTTTCCTGTAGGAAGTTGTAGTACAGGATTGCTGTCTGAAGATCTGATCTTGTGGAATAATTTGCTGCGCTGCCAAGATGATATTTAACTAATACTAATGTCATCTATTATTTACACGCTATGGGGATCTCCCTTGATACAATTATCTCTTTTGCTTATGGCTGTATTTACTATACATGAATTATCTATGACTAATACTTTAATGTTTTTCTCTTATTCTGACACCTGCCTCATTTCATAATTTCTTGAAGCGTATGTCACTTCTTTATTGTGCGGGGTTAATCTCTTCTGTGTTTCTGTCCATGGCTGTTCTTGACTTCTGCTATCATGTAATGCAATATACAATTATATGGATTCTAAGAATCAAGTGTTTTGCCAAGTTGAACAAAATGTTCTTGTAATGTATTTTCTCCAGTTAGCAGAGAAACGTTTGATATCATTATTAACCCCTTTAAGACCAGCATGTTTTAGACATTTAGAAATGCATTATGATCACATTGCAAAATCCATCCATTTTTTAAATGTTTTTTTCAGTGACGTAGACATGAGGCTTTGGTTTTTGTAATGCAAGTTGTATTTTTCAACAACATGACATTTTTTTTCCCTAACACGTAGGAATAGCCTAAAGAAAGGCTATTCTTCTCCTACCTTTAGATGTCTTCTCTGCACCACTGTTTTATAAATACAGTATAACAGTATAACATCTTCCATCGGGCAGAGCCAACTGCGCATGCCTGCAGCCATTTTCTTGTGGTCGCTTACGCGATTGCACTGTGTATTAAAGACAGAAGAAGCCATCGGAAGAAGACATCGCGTAGAGGGCGTGCTAGAAGAAGACAGACTCCCCTAGTGCTGTTTGAGCGCTGGGGACCTCCCCCTTTGCTGTGAGAAAACTCATAAGCATACTGAAGAAAACCAGGATATCTATTTAACGGTGTCGCGGAGAAGACATGCCTGATTTACTTGCACACTGGCAACTGACTCTAAAGAAGGAGTTTCCAAAGCTTTGAAACAAGTCAAACATCTCATCTTGCACTCAGTTTGTTAACCTTGTCACTGGGAGGATTTATTTCACAGCCCTCAGAAAATAACAAGCAAATATGAGCTTTGAGGATATGTCACTCGGACAAAAGACTGTTATACACATATCCTTAATTGGAAGTTACACTGTTCTTAATGTCCAAGATGTCAACAATTACCAGCTGGAGAAGCCGGCAGTGACTGGAACGCAAGGTCAACAGCACCAAAATTAATTAAATGCATGGACGTGACCTTGTTACTTACCTTTAACCTCTGCTTAGCCATGATGTCTTTGTAGCATGTCCAACATATAACAATGTGTGATGAAAGACATAAAATGCAGACGATTAGAAAACAGGATGTGCAATTAAAGAATGTAATGAAATAGCGTTCAGTAATACTCATCACATCGCTGTAAATATATCAGCACCACACCTTGGAAAATAAAACGATAGGCAATAAACAATGACCAGCCATGTCAGCTGGGAAGTAGAAGAAAATGAATAGTTCTAATTATTTAACAAGAAGGATGTTGCAAGTGAAAACAGGCGGGTGCGTCTAGGCCTCCATTACATGTTTTCACAATAAGTATCGGGCCCTTTAATATCGGCAGTTAAATATAGCTCAGTGCCAGCAAGTATAAAAACCGGCATATTTATTGTATGTCTTCTAAAACAATAATTAGAAAATATAATAAAAAAGGAAATGATTACTTAGGTCCGAGGTGGTTTAAAGCAAACCTGTCAGGTGAATTCTGCTGCCTATCTGAAAAGATCGGTTCATGGTAGTAGAGATGTCTACCATCCCACTTAACCAACAAGTCACTGAAAATAGCAGGAAGGAAAAGTAACATTTAGCTTTTATTAACAATAAATATATAGGTAGAACTCGACTTACGACGTTGATCCATTCTTACACGGCGTCGTAAACCGAATTTCGACATAAGTCGGAAACATACCATACGACGCCGCGTAGGAATGGATCAACGTCATTTAGTGTGCAGCGGCTCGGAACCATATACAGTACAGTACAGTACAGTCTTCCTCCCGCTGCTATATCACGTACTGTACAGGGAGAGCTGGCAGCTTGCGTTTATGCGGGAGCTTACTTTTTCTCATAGGAATGCATTGGCCAGCGTTGATTGGCCAGTGTACAGCATTCAGCCAATCAACTCTGGCCAAGAGGCGGAGTCTAATATCGGACCACAATGGAGACTGCTGTGGTCCGATCTTAGACTCCGCCTCCTCACAGACGAGCCTCAGGCAGAACCAGCGTTGATTGGCCGAATGTTGTATACTGGCCAATCAACGCTGGTCAATTCATTCCTATGAGAAAAAGTAAGCTCCCTCGTAACAGCAAGCTGCCAGCTCTCTTCCGACGAGCAAGGACGAGCCTGCTGCAGAACCAGCGTTGATTTGCCGCAGGCTCGTCCTTGCTAGTCGGGAGTGCTGGCAGCTTTCTGTTACGAGGGAGCTTTACGTTTTAGCTCATCTCTAGTCATAACCATGAAACGTCGTAACCCGAGGACTACCTGTAATTGCCCTTCATGTTGTCATTACGTCCTACTGTGGCATCGTTTTATATCCTAGAGTGCACAAGGGCCTATCCCTTCTAAAGGGCCGCCGTATAGTGTCTGGGATTAACAGTCTCACCCAGAATGTGAGTATCTACTGTATATGGATACAGTATTAAGACTGTTTGTTTTGGGAATATCATTATAAGTGAAGGACACTACAGACGTGATTAATAAGATCGAAGGTGTGATCTTGGAAAATTATGTTTTTCTTGCTAGTTTAGATGTTGAGGCATTGTCCTAATCGATTTCACATGAACATGGATATGTGCCGATGGACTACTTCCTTGGTGCAAGAGGGACTCATTTACAATCTAGCACTCAGACTTCTTATATGTTTTGGAGAGAAATGTTTTTGTTTTTGAGTAGCGCACCTTCCACCACCTGAGGGGTACAGCGATGGGGAGCCCAGTGACCCCTACTTATGTTAATTGGTGCCACAGATGGTAAGAGGAAACAACAGTCTATTCAGAACAATATGCACTTTGGACGGCCATGGTGGACCATTGTGTTTGCTATATAGATGATGTATTGATATTTTGGCAGGGCACTATGTTTGATTTTGAGGATTTTGTGAAAATCCTCAATGTAAACAGCCTCGTCCTTCATTTTACATGTGAACCAATGCTTTGACACTAACGTTTTTGGATCTTGAACTGAATAAACAGCAAGTCGGAAGCTTGTATACCTCGGTTCATTGAAAAAGTACAGCCACCAATAGCTTTTTACAATGAGACAGTTGTCATCCCTCCTAACTCAAATCTGGAATCCTCATGGGTCACTTTCTACATTTTCTGCCATAATTTTTCAGTATTGGTGGAATTTGAGAAAAATGATTTATCGAGAATATTTGGGAAGAGGGATATCCTGAAAGAAGTTGTACAGTAAGCTTACTTGTACGCTAAATCTACTCAGAGAACCTCTGTGTTGACACATTGTGAGAGGAGGTCCGATAATCAGGCTCAGAACATGAGGGTCGTAGGTACTTATGGTTCCAAAGATCAACAGGTCAGAGAGAAACTTAAACACTATTGGAGGGTGATAATGGTGGATCCTTATTGTAGAGGCCAGCTTTCTGATCACTCTCAGATTACTTACTGTCGATGGAGGAACATACTGTATGGGATTGACTGATGTGCACCTGGGGTAAAAGTACCCCAGCTCGTACATTATCTGCATCCTTTAAGACCAGAAATAAATGATAATAAATTTGGTGGGGCCGATGCTAAGTACATAAGAGTTAAACAGGATAGTCATTATTAAAGGGGTTTCACAGGATAATTTAAAACATAATTGGGGGTTGGAGGGCCATAAATTAAAATGAAAAAATGAGGGCGGCATTCCTCTGTCCCCTCTAGTCCTTAGACTGCTTGGATTGTAATATATGGGATCAGGTGACTGCTGACTATTGCTACCCTCAGCAGACACGCTTGTAGTGCGGGCATGCGCAGTGGGGCTCTGCCCAGGCCCAATGCCTGGCAGAGTAAATGAAGAGCCAGAAGACGCTGCGGGGACGCTGCAAGGAGAAGACTGCTCGGAGGATCCAGCCCGACCCTCACTCGTGGACTTGGTAAGTATAATTTGATCGAACGTTGCCTACCCCTGAAACGAGCATTTTCCCCCCATAGACTATAATAGGGTTCGATATTCAATTCGAGTAGTCGAATATTGAGGGGCTACTCGAAACGAATATCGAACCTCAGACATTTTACTATTCGTTCATCTCTAGTGGTCAGGTATGTGCTTCCAGTGTAGTGGTATCAACACCCTGGCATGGCTAAGAAGATAGTCACCGGTTTCTACTGGGGTGGTTCACTTTAAGTCAAAGTACAATTAAAAACGCATCAGTCTGCTCCTGAGTCACCAAGTGATGGAACAAGTGAATGTGATTCAGTAAAGCGCTGAGTAACATTGGGAGTAGTCACTGTTGGCATATTTAAAATCTGCTTGCTTAGCACCGGCCCTTTTCTTTTACTCGGAACATCCAATTTTCTGTGGAATTTCATAATACAAAGTATAGCTTTGCTTCTATTGTATGTACAAAGTATAGCTTAACACAAATAAAAAGGGATTATATATGTTCAGATAAGTACAACTCGATCTACCACGCCATGTTTGTGCTATATGGAAATAAAGTAGATCTTTTTTTTTTTTTTGTATAACCTCCAATTTTCATTAGTTCCAATCTTTATTTTCAGTTTGTTGAAGTACCTCCACCCCATGCATCCTGAAACTCCAACCCATATGTTTGGTTGCCTTGATGGACCTTTTTTTGTACCATACAGTGAAGTTCTCTATTGCCCTCCAAATCCATGATATTGTGATTGAGTGAAGTTCAGTACATTACATATTGATAGATTGGGGTTCCACTTCTGGAACGTACACAGATATGGAAAAAGAAGGAACTGCTGTGCAGGTAACTGGTAGCACTGTGGCCCTTTCTTTCTAAAGATTAATAGTGTCCTTGGTAGACAGACATCCTAGGAATCATTTACGATGGTGGAATACTCCTTTAACTGGCTAAGCACTCTACAACCCCTGCCATAGTATATTTACAGCATGGCTTCCGGTTGGATTCAATTGTAAAGTTGAATGTCCGCTTTTCCCCCCAGTGTCAGAGTCTGGAAGGAAATCAGAAGTGGGTTTCACTACTTGTGTCTTCTCTCTTCTTACGCATTGTAATACCAGTGACTTCAGACTGGCTCAGCTGTAGTATCTTGACACTTCTCCTGGTGTCGGGGCTTTGCCCCTTCTCATGCACCTTTATCCTTCTACTCCTCTGCTTGCTCTCAGCTAGTAGGACATCTGCACCGGCTTTCAGAGAGTCTTAAAAAGTCAGCATATACTAGATTTTCCTCCTTCCCTGGCCATCCAGTTTTATTTAAGTCCTCTCTTCCAGGCACCGTGTGCCTCAGCAATATAGGTTTATAGCTTAGCTGGTTCCCACTGGAGTGCTACTTTAAGATAAGATAATCCTTTAATAGTCCCACCATGAGGAAATTTCAGTGCGTTACAGCAGCATGATAATGGATACAGGATAGTAACAGTAATATATTACAGAAGGAGACACACCTAAGCTCAGAATAGCAGATAGGTGAAAAATACTAGGAGTCATAGCAGCTAAAGAAAAAGAAGACTTCATGATCATTTAGTTCTCTGCGGAGTGATCTTCGCTTGGCCTGATGTTGATTATACAGCCTGACTGTGGTTGGGAGGAAGGATCTCCGATAGCGCACCTTCTCACACTTGGGGTGAAACAGTCGGTCACTGACAGTACTGCCCATTGCTAACAGTCTCATACATGGGGTGGGATTTTTTTCTCTCGCATGGAGATCACCATGGACAGTATCCTTCTGTCACTCACCACCTTTACTGGGTACAGGGGGCTCCCCAGGACAGAGCTGGCCCTTCTAATCAGCCTTTCAAGTCTAATTCTGTCCAAGGCAGATATACTGCTCCTCCAGCAGACCACACTGAAGAAGATGACTGAAGCAACCATGACTCCACAAAGTCCTCAGCCTCCTAAGCAGGTAGAGTCCTGTGAGTAGCTGTGGTCCTTTCTGTGCAGCGTATACATGGGATTAGCCCAGTCCAGTTTATTATTGAGGAACACACCCAGGTACTTTCCAGCATTAATCCTTAAGTGGTTCTGCTGGCACCAGTCCACAAAGTCCCGGTCTCTGTACTCCCTGTCGTCTCAGTCAGTAATGAGGCCTACTATTGCAGAGTCATCTGAGTACTTCTGTAAGTAGCAGCTAGATGAGTTGCACCTAAAATCAGCAGTGTACAGAAGAGGAAAGGGGCGAGAACTGTACCTTGTGGTGCCTCTGTGCTACAGATCAGTGTGTCAGACACACAGTCCCAGGATCTCACATACCGAGGTCGATTTGTTAGGTAATCTAGGATCCAGTTGGACAAGTGATGGTCCACTCCAACACAGTCCAGCTTGTCTTTCAATAGCCCTGGCTCAATGGTATTAAAAGCACTGGAGAAATCTAAGAATCTAATTATTCTCAGTGTTCCCTGGTTTCTCCAGGTGAGAGAGAGCTCTGTGAAGAAGGGGGATGATGGCGTCATCTACCCCAATTGCCCGGGAGATTGGCTATGGACCCCTTCCAATTTGCCTAAGTAAACTCAGCCTAAATCAATATCTACATTGCTGTATGGTAACAACTAGAGATGAGTGAACACTGTTCGGATCAGCCGATCCGAACAGCACGCTCCCATAGAAATGAATGGAAGCACCTGTGACGCTGACTTTGCCGGCGTCCGGCGTCACAGGTGCTTCCATTCATTTCTATGGGAGCGTGCTGTTCGGATTGGCTGATCCGAACAGTGTTTGCTCATCTCTAGTAACAACACCATAGAAATGAACCGATGGAGACCTCCAATGAATTGTTCCTCTTCAGGATATCACAGACTTTACATTGAAACAAATCATCAAAACACAAACTATGACTTTATTTTATTAGAGAAAATGTACGATTAACATTTCTAAATAAATATACATAAAATAAACATAATAGAACAAAAATGTTTTTTTTGCTTAGCAGATTGCAAAGAAATGTTGAGGTCCTAAAAACAGAATTCTAGGAGTCAGGCTCAATGTGTGATCTTTGTGCAATCGTATGTAATAAACGGCTTGTAACAAATATGGAGTGGATCACTGTGATATGGACATGTGCAGAACGTGCACATAACGGAACCAGCACATGTTACAGGAAAGTGCATAAGAAAAATAATATAACCTTAAGTACAATAAGCAGCATAGGAGAAAGTGTCCAACATCAGAACATTAAACACTGTTTGGAAAACGCACAAGAAAAACTGAAGATGAGCAGGCCATGATATATACGTATAGATATGTATCAAACATACACACCGTACAGCAGACGGAATATGAGGTCCAATCAGATTCCAGCTATCACTGTGTAGAAAAGGTTAAAAGACGTGATCTGATTGGTTGCAACATTTTGTGTATTTGCACTACTTTCCACTGCATCCTGCACAGTTGTGTGTGTACCAAGTGTCTTGGTGTAGTTCAATGCATAAAACATATGAAAGAATGAAGAAGTGGAACATAAATACTCTCACGTGTGATGTGCTGATGTGAACAGACCCTGTTACGTGAATGTGCGCTTAATAGTTCACTTCAAAAGGCAATAAATTGGGACATTTCAGGGACACTTTCCCATAGAATGCCCAGAACGCAGATCGCAACAATGTATTCTGCTTTAGAATTGTCCTATGTAGATAAAAATATTCTTATTGAGATCCAAAGATAAATATTTTCTGGTAATTCAGGTGAATTAAAGCATAAAAGTGATCAAAGCCATTCTGTGGCCGGAACCAACCAACAGTCAAAGACGTGCGGGAACAGAACTGTGAGCGACGTACAAGTATTAAGACTCGGTTCACATTTGTTTGTGTCAATTGCGATGGGCAAGCAGAACAATGGCAACCCAACAGACTGCACTATAGAGCGGTCTGGAGGGTTTCCGTCATACTACTGAAAAACGTAGTGCTGCATGCCTGCTAACGGATCCTCCGAGGCAGATGTGAACACAGCCTAATATTTTTGGTTACTGATAATGTATAGGCATAAGCCACATAGGCAGTTTTTGGTAGTGGGAACATCCATACGAAGTCTCCATAACACACGTGTAACAAAACCTCCAAAAACTTTTTGTGTAGGTCCGGGTGTCAAGACCAGCGCTGATCACCAAGATGTAGGGGCAGAATTGCTCCATCGAGTATACAACCCGGAATAAAATACGCCCACCTGAAAAAGTGACCCAATTTGGACAACCCTTGTCCATATGCCCAGTGACAACCAAAACGCCCGTGGTTATGCCTTAAGGTTGTCATCACGTTTTCACGATGGAATCGGTTGGAAAAACTTCTTTTCCCCCCAGAAAAATGAATGCCATGTGCGAGACCACCCTTACACTGCATTCTAAGCAAGATCGACATTGGCTACAAACTTTCTGTATCGTGTCCCTGAAATTTTACACACTCCATGCTCCTTTAGAAAGTGAGTGCATTCTATGTCAAACCGTGACCCGAACAATGAAACCCATGTGTGGAAAGTCATCTGTAGTTCCTCTTGGACTGTCTAAGACTCACCACTCATGGCCTAAGAAGGGCGCGAGCTGCTCCTTTACTAGAAACTGCTTATCGAAGCCATTGCTCTGTGAATGATTTAAGGCAGATGATGGAAGCCTGTATAACTAATGTCCTATTACTACTGGAGTCTCCAGTGCTACTCATCATATACGGTTTTATAAAAAAAAGAAAAAAAATTCCTCACGCAGAAGTGCTTTTTGATGTTAAAAAGGCACTTGGACAATGTTCCACATTGCTTACGGCATTATCACCTAAAATGGTGAGCAGGAACAGAACAGTCCTTATAAACATGGCAGAAAATATTTCAATGATAAGAAATCACTTTCCTTGAGAGAAAAATAAAACCTCCTGGAAAGCATGGTTAGAAAAAAAAAAACCCTCAGGAGATGTGTTCCTGACATATGGCGAGTTAGATATTCTCCAGTATCCAGTCATCATTAGAAATAGGAGGTACTGATAGCGTGAGGTTTCCTTCCGAGTCTTCCCTGCCACCTTTATGGAGGGCACCAGCTTCTTGATAATATTCTTCCTCTTCATCAAAATATCCATTTTCCATGGCATACGAACATTCGGCACTGGAGGCAGCCTGGCAAGCGCCTTTATATTCCTGGATGGATTCATACAGTGAATACAGCTGACACAGGAGAGACATGTCAAGCTGTCTTAGCCCGACCTGTGGATAGAAAACAAGACAATTAAGAAGATGCAAAGTGTGATGGAATAGACTATATGGGGGATCTACAAAGAAATTGAGTTGTAATATAAGTCCACATTGGCCAAAAATAATGGAAAAAATGGGTCTGTATCCCCTTTACGTATATATTGTATTATGTACTAAAACCTATTTACTTGAAGGAGAAAAATAATAAAGGATCGTTGCTCTCTGCTTCTTGTATTGGACATAAAAGATGAGCCTAAAACTACAAAAGAAACCCCCAAAGAACGGGCTGCTGCAGATCCATTTTATTTTTCTCAACACTGAACCTTATGTATACTGATGCGGTTCAATTGGTATCTGCTTTTAATACATCTGCTATACAGATGGCCAAAATATCTGTGACTGTAATGGTATCGGTGCAGACTAGTGTTGAGCGAGTAGTATTCGATCGAATACCTCGCCCGCATAGGAATGCGTGTAATCGGCCTAACACCAAGGGGTTAAACGCATCGAACATTCAATACGTTTAACCCCTTGATGTTCGGCCGATTACACGCATTCCTATGCAGGCGAGGTATTTGATCAAATACTACTCGCCAAAGATCCTTTTGTTGTTAGAGAGATAAGCCGCCTCCAGATGTGTCTGGTACCGGTTCTCTCCACTAGTCATTCAGAAGACATGCATGCTCGACTGAACCGAGTGTGCATGTGTGAGAAGGGAAGCGGAGCCTAGGAGGGGAGAAAGCTTATACAGGAAAAGAAAACAAAAGTGGACAAGTTTGCTCAAATAGTGGGAATTTCTGTCAAAAATCATCACGTGTGACAGTACCTGCAAAGTAGATGGGACTCTAGATACTCCCATCCAAACACTGCAGGAAAAAGAAAAAAAAATCTGCAGTGGAAATGCTGAAATTTCAAAAACTGTTGCATTTTTGTAATTCGCAGCATGTCATAAGGAAGCTATGGCGTATGCTTTTTGGCTGCGGCACGCCATGTGGGGCCTTCGCTTAAGGGTGTAAATGGTGACCTGTCCAGCAGAATCCGAGCTCACCCAAGCACCACTGCTGCTTCCAACAGAGGAGCATGAGAAAATAAATACATCACAAATGTGGTACATGGCATATAGATCAGTTTATTGGCTCAAATGCAGCCAGAATTCTGTTATTAGTTTAGTAAATCTGATCCAGTAGGAGATAAGGTGCTGAGCTCCAGACAGATCTGTACTAGAGGGCATGTAATATTACTAGCCGCTGGTTATACCAGTGCTTCTCTAATTTAGGGTAGAGGTGCCCTTCATTTCTTGGCCAGGCACATATCGGAAAGCCGTTCTGGCAGAAGAGAATACACGCTGTTCAAGTCTTTCTAGGGCTGTGGAGTCTCCGATTTATCCACTTACAAGAACATTAAAATAAGCAGAAAAGTCCAATGGGATCTGGAGACTGGATATGTCATGGAGATGCCTGGGCCTCACTATGGTTAGATTCAAAGGATAAACAGTGGGCCACGAAACACAAGAGACTTCCATGATGCTGTATCTTGAGTGATGAAGAATATGATAGAGGTAGACAGCGAGAGCATTATATTTATTTATCATTGTGGATTAAAGAGGACCTTTCATGGTCCGGGGCACAGGCAGTTCTATATACTGAATTCAGCGCACTGTCGGCTTTCCCGATCTGACCCCGCTCACACTGTATAGCGCGATAGGCGCTGCTGTGGAGAAGGACGTACCTGACTGTCAGGAACGCCCTTCTGACTGTAAAGCGCTACGGTACCGGGACTGATAGCTCTTTACCCGGGGCACAGATCGGGAAAGTCGACAGTACACTGAATTCAGCGCACTGTCAGCTTTCCAGCAGTATATAGAACTGCCTGTGCCCCAAATCATGATAGGTTTTCCTTCAAGAGAACCAGTCAGGTGCTTTTTCCACCATAAACTGGCCCCATCATGTGCAAGATCAAGTAATTTGCTTCCCATTGCTTCCCCTCTAATCTTTCTGTTGTGGCAAAGTGAAGTTATAAATGTCTGAAACCCTATAAAGCCATATGTAGTCGTGGTGGGCAGGGAGCAGCTTCAGCCTAGTGACCTCATCCACTTCCTAATCCAACCTCCTAGGCATGGCGGACATCTTTGAGATGTCAAAGAGTGAGGGGACTGTGAGGGAGAAGTGGCCTGAAACCTCTCCCCGCCCTCTCTGACTACTTAGGATAACTTACCTAGGACTTTTTATGCTTTCAACCATTTATAGCTTCACTTTGGACAATCACAGAGGGCAGCAATGGAAAGGGCAGGACTTCATCCTGCACACGATGGGGTAGTTTATGGTGAATAAAACACCCCATATGATCTTTTACAGAGAATCTACTAGTGGATTTTCTCTTCTCTCTTTTGATGAGGGAAATTTCAATTACTGTAAAGTGCAAACCTCTATCACCAGATCTCCAATGGATTGTCTGAGTGGTCTGCGGCTACCCTTCAGAGCACCACTACTGCCAACAACACATTATACAAATTCTGATTATGACATCCTATAAAAGTTAATGCATAGCACCCACAAACACTCTATATTGATTTCTTAGCCATAGAAAAGTTTCACCATGGCATTCACTCATCTCAATAGCTCTTGATAACCCTCGCCCACATCCAACCAGACAATTACATCAATAATTCATAGACTGACCATTTTGACTTCTGGTTTGAGTTGCATTAAATACTAAAGATTAAAATAAAAGCCTTTTATCATGGAATCCCATCATTTGTGATTGACAACTTTTTATCTATGTATCTCCATATGAATATATCTGAAGCCGCCCTTGTCTGCTTTCAAAGCGCCCTTCATATAACCTCTATTGCTTAGCAATGCTCGTCCCAGGTCACCCTATGAAATTCTGATAAGTGGGAGTCTCAGAGTTGGGACCTTCACCTGTGACCATAATGTGGGCTCCACCTTCTCACGTGGTGCATTCAGATAGGAAATGAATAGAGGTGACCATGTGGCGCTCTTCATTCACTTCTATGGAAACAAGCAGCCTATAACAGGCTGGATTCACGTTTCGGAGAAGTGTGAAGGTTCCAAAGGAGGGATCTGCATAGTCACACAATGACATATTGTCACGGGATGGTTAGAGTCTATACTATAGGCAATGTGTAATATATATTTCATGTGGAATGTATTCTCTAACCTGTTGTATACATCAATGTGTAGTTGGCTGATTAGGGTCTAGTGTGTTAGCACATTGTATGCAAATACCTCTAACTAGTGAGGACAATGGGTGGAGATAATCTGATCAGTGTCTCCAAGAAGATGTTGGATGGTGCATTGTCCATAGTAGACAGGGAGTCTACTCTCCTTGGTATAGGTGAGGGGGGAAGGATCTGTGACTCAGCCCTTCCCACCCACAGATATAGGTGTAACAGTCTTAGTATATAGTTGTAGCTAGCAGTTAGTATGAGTTAGCCGGCCTGTGCACAGCTCTGCAGAGAGCCAGGATTTAGTTACAGGACCAAGGAACCAAAGCTATCATTGGATTGTGACTTCTGTGGACTTATTGTTATTACGGTTGATGTGACCGCCGCCGGCTACTAACTTTGTGGATTACAATAAATTGCTGTTGTCTCCCGACCTCTTGCGTCCGTGTTGATTCAAAAGACCTTCCGGAGGAAGACGTATACCTTTGCTCCGTGACACATATCCTATAAATATTCCACAGTATGGTGGGAAGGATCACATCAGTTACATGAGAGCCCTCTCTGTTGGCATGCACGCCGTAGCCCTGATCGCTCATTAATGGGGAATCTGCTTCTTTCAGTTGTATGTGCAGATGTAAAAATTGCCATGTTGGCACTTTGTGATAATTCAGTGGGTTTTGGGCTGCAGTTTGGGCACTCAGTGTCTAAAAGGTTCACCATCACTGCCTTATATCATAGTGAAAGAAATTTTCTGAGAGAAGTCCTCAGTAGTTGATACCTTTTTTTAACGGCTAACTCAAAAAGTTTTTTGATGACATATTTCGAGCTTTCGGGACTACTATAAAGGTCCCTTCATCAGGATGGTTACCATCCTGATGAAGGGACCTTTATAGTAGTCCCGAAAGCTCGAAATATGTCATCAAAAAACTTTTTGAGTTAGCCATTAAAAAAGGTATCAACTACTGAGGACTTCTCTCAGAAAATTTCTTTCATTTCATATCCACTGGCTAACACGGTACAAGGTTATATCATGGTGGTGGAGCTGGCTGGGTTAAAGGTCATATTACTAAAGTGCCTGTGTTCTGCATGACTGCACTGGAGGAAGCCGGGCTCTTAACATATTTTCTTTGTAGGGGCGTTACTTTAGAATGTCACAATTGAACTCTACAAGTGGAAATCACAAAACATTAATTTCCTCTGTAACCTGCTGTAATATAGACAGGAATTGCATCATTACTATTTCTCTAAATTGCTCCCCTAGGAGAAGCATTTTGATAACATGTACCTGCAAAAAGACCCTTATTCACAGACTGCGGCGTTCACAGTTGTGCCGCTGTCCGCCCTTTGTGTTTCTGCTTAAATCCCCTGGAAAAACTGCATAGGGACGGCTTGCCGGCGGTCAGTTTAAAAACCCCATTAATTTCAATGGCTTTTTAAAGCAAACCGCCGGTGCCCATATTTTTTTTTTTTTTTGTATGGACACAAAGTCCTGCATGTCCGACAAACCCCCCCAAAAACAAACAGTTTCACCGCAGACAGGCTGCATATGGACACCGGCAGTTTGCTTTAAAAACCCATTGAAACGAATGAGTTTTTACAATGACCACCGGCAAGTCAGCCCTATGCAAAACAAGCATCCCTATGAATGTCTGTTTCCAATAGTTGTTAGATTGGCCCATATAAAAGTGCCTACAATATACTACAAAGCCACTTTACCACAGCAAGGTACCAGCTTGACTCAACTCTGTTCAGGTATGAAATAAAGTGCCCACCTCTTGTAGACGGTTGTCAGTGATACCACTTAGGACTGTCATGAGGACATCACATACACGAGCAACGGAGAATCCTATATTCTTTCATCTACTACCATCAGCTAGGTTCAAATTGGTGGAGAAAAGAGTTCTGCATGGAGGACTTTTTAATACGCCACTTTCAGTTTCAAAATGGCAGAGCCAATTAAAGTCAAAGGGGTCCGGTGGGCTTCAGGTATAATTGGTGTTATAGAGGTCTGGCTCTCCGTCGCCCATTTTCCTTGACTGACCCGAACGGCGGAGAGCTGGCGCTGGTGTGAACCTAGCATCAGGAAGGTCCTCAATGGACCACAGCACGTGTTTAACAGATGGCTATAGGTATTGCTATATAAAAGTTGTTGCTTGTTTCAGGCCGTCCAATGCCCCCCTGATGATTCAGCTAGTGATGACAGATCAGAGCTGAAAAATGTTTGAACACATGACCTCCAGAGTGATTCTGGACCACTTGGCATCTAGTCTAAAGTATATACTAACAATAATACAGGTCCTATTACAGACGTTGCATTGGAGCTCCGGGACTTCAAGTTATGTCTTATGTCTACTGTTATTTGTAGACTGTCAGCAGCTTTCCTGACTGTGCTTATAGATTTCGCTCTTTTCTGTGTCAGGGATAGTTTTAGTTGCATCATAAGCTAGTTTTGCAGTACAGTGTCCCTAGGTCTCCTATTTTGTTCATTTAGGCTTTTCTCAGCTATTTGTTTGGTATTTTAGTAACTCCTGGCAGAATTCCATGTCCATAAACCATTAGTAATACTGGATAGAGGAAAGGGCAGACTGCTCCTTATTGTACACACCCGAGCCTCAGGGAGAAAGGTAAAATGTGCTGCAGCCACAATGGGACTATTAGAAGCAGAAAGAAAATAATGGGAAACCACGTATGAAGGCTTATACAGTCAGACTAGACCGCCGGCAAGATCCTGTGGATATTATAACTTTTCAAGAAAATTCAAGTATGCTTTAAGAATCTATAGTGTACTTTGAATTCACATTTTCTATTACATCTACTGCAGCATACAACTCTCATTCACTAACATAGGACAGAATATATGGATATTCCCACACGTTGTCTTAACACAATACACTAAAGGCTCCAAAACTCACAATTGCAGGACATATCCTATTATCCTACTGAATGGGAAGACAATGAGCTCAGGATTTCTACGGATATCCTATAGTTTTACTGAAAGCAGCTCACGTAACTCACAATGCATGTACGCTGGATTTCAGAGAAGTAAATGTACAGCTTCTCTCAATGAAAAAGCCACGCAGGATACAAACGCAGAACATTTCACTGCTCATTACCCACACATTATATTCCTATACGGCTGTAGGGCTGCAGCTTTCTTCACGTTTGCCCCCTGACAAATGTCTATCTTCCGGGAAATGTCACAGTAAGATACATGTATATAACCAGATTGTTAATCATGCTCTTAATTAAATATCCAGATTTTAATGAGCAATGTGCCAGGGATGCGTCATTCTCATCACCCAATTATACGGGTGGCACTTGGCTATCTTGAGCTGTTAAGAGCCGGCACATATGTTCTTAATTTCATAATAAGAGGCCCTGGATAAAAATAGCAGATCTTGTTTCTCAATCTTCTTATTCTTCCTAAGTCTCTGGCCCTGGGCTTCACGACAAGCTGTGAACAATAGACCTACCTTTACTTTAATGAAATGAATCATGTGTCCTTGTGAGCCTTAATACAAGGGACGAGGCCTTATAGGACTTGCTATTTTTGGCTAAAACCTTTATCCCACAAAATTACTTGTTACTATCCCAAATCTGATCGGAGACGTAACACACACTTAAATTACTCTTAAAGTATCTCAAAGAAACCTCATGGAAGGATGGAGATGCAAATATGTAATAAAGAAAAACTACAGGAGGAAATTTAAAGAAAAAAAAAAAAACATCCCTACAGCTTCTATGGGAGGACAACTACTGTTCATTTCACTTATTGCCGCCAAATAAACCTGGTCTTTCCCCAATTTAGACCAAATCCCAGCAATCTGTCTCATTGTAGCAATTTTGATATCACAGCATTAGTTGACATAGTTGACATTTACAATGTGTATAGTAGAAGCAAAGTGGGTAAGATTTAAAGGGGCATTGCCATTTGGGATATTTAGGACATATCAATAGAATATGCCATAAATGTGCCATAGGTGTGAGCTTTGTCTCTAACTGTAAAGACTGCAGACTACACTGGGGCGGCTTTATCCATTCACTTGGGACTTCTGAGAATAGGCAGCCAGGAACGTGGGTATTCCGATTTGGGACATCTATCTTGAGAAAGTGTGTCCTTGACCCCTGCCTCATGGCTACAATGAGTGGAGAATACACTGTGCATGTACAGCTCTGGCCATCCCATCTTATTTGAGGGAATAGCCTAGCATACACATTTAAGGTATATCCTGTGACTATGCTAATAAATTTCCCAAATGAGACGACGTCTTTACCCAAATCGCTTCCAGAGGCTGCAGGAATTGACCTGCGGTGCATGCCTATGTATGCTGTGAATTTTTATTGTACACTTCACCTTTTGCAATGCAGGGGATTAAATCTGCAAAACATCCATAGAAATGACACACAGAATCTGCAACTGAGTCTCATAGGGAGAAATCCACTGTACAATCCATAACAAATCAGCATGTAACTCATGAGTTTTACCACTGTATTTGCATCCTATGTGGATCTACCCTCACATGAGAAATATACTGCATATATATCTGCAACAGGAAATCAACCTCACACACATAGGGGTAAAAGATTCTGTAATCAATCTGCTGTTTGTAAATATATACTTAGGCCCGGTTCACAGCTGCGTTCAGGGAGTCTGCTTGGGGACACCCCCCCCCCCTCCCGAACGGAAACCTATATGCATACAAAAGTGGTTACCTAAGGAAACCCACGGACCCTATAAACTATAATAGGGTCTGTGTGATCTCTGTTCGGTTTCACTTGCATGACTTTTCCTCCACATGTTTTGTGCGGAAACAGAGTGGAAATCACACGGACCCTATTATAGTCTATGGCAGACCTGGGCAATGTCCGGCCCGTGGACCACATCCAGCCCTCTGACTACTTCTATCTGGCCCGCATAGCTAGTGGAAGGTTTTTCAAGGACCTGTGATGATGTCATCACAGCCTATCACCAGGATAGGCTATGACTCGTTAGTAGGCGGAGCCACACGGGACTGTGTCCTTGCTGCCGGCAATGGAGGCTGCTGGATGATAAAGAGAGAAGAGACAGCGTGTGTGAGCAAGAGGGGAGACTAGGGGCAGATGTAGGGGGGCAGTTAAACTTAATGCACATGTAGGGGGGACAATAAACTAGGGGGCAGATGGAAGGTGACATTAAACCATGGGGGGTAGCTGGAGGGGGACATGTCTGTCTCTAGTTGCCCCCAGTTTAATGCCCCCCTCCAGCTGCCCCGGTTTAATGTCCCCTCTAGTTTCTGCTGGTTTATACTGGGGCACCAGGAGAGGGACTTAATACTGTGGGACATTTGGAGGGAAACGTTATAATGTGGGGGGTATAATGTTAGGGTGACTGTAGGAGGATTTTACTTTGCGGGGCACATGGAAAAATGATTGAAAATGGGTGGAGTCAGCGGAGAAGTGGGTGGGGCTAAATTTGCCAGGAACCGTTACAATCTCTCACGTGGATCCATGGGAAAATTAATTGCCCACCCGTGGTCTATGGGGTCCACAGGTTTCCTAGGTAACCACTTTTTTATGCATATAAAAGTTTCCGTTCAGGTGTCCCAAGTAGACTGCTCGAACAGAAACCTGAACGCAGATGTGAACTGGACCTTAGACAGTTCGGGTAGGGTCTCTAACCTTACTGTCACATGCAGTAAAAGATCTTATGCACAAGAAGACCCGTGTATGATCACGTGCATAGGACATTATTAGTGTCACATGATTAATATCAAATTCTAAGGGCTAGTTCACACGGAGTTCCACGTGTACACATTCAGTCGCGGCTGCCGCACTACACTGGATTAGGCCCAAATATATGGGCCGGAGCCTCGTGCCGCGGCTGATTCACCAGCGGAATCCACAGCAAGACAAGGCAGCTTGCTTCTTTTTTCCGCTACTAGCTAGCGGAAAAAAGAAGCGAGCGGCTCCCACTGAAGTCAATGGGAGAAGAGTAGAGATGAGTGAACACTGTTCGGAACAGCCGTTCCGAACAGCACGCTCCTATAGAAATGAATGGAAGCAGCCGGCACGCAGTCTTTGCCGGCGGCCGGCCGCTTAACCCCCTGCGTGCCGGCTGCTTCCATTCATTTCTATGGGAGCGTGCTGTTCGGAACGACTGTTCCAAACAGTGTTCGCTCATCTCTAGAGAACAGTATTTTGAGGCGGATTCCGCGTCAAAATCCGCTGCCAACTTGCCCCGTGTGAACTAGCCCTAATAAATTCTCATTTATTTTTGCAGCTCTTCATATTAAAAGTTAAGGGTTAACTCACCATCTCTTTCCTAAGTAAAGCCAGCGCTGCGTCTAAATTTGGTGGCTTTGGGTGAGCCTGTGAGCTGCCACTTGAACCTCCTCGGCTTAGGTCATCTTGTATGCGAGACTTCTGTGCGTAGACTCTCTCCAGGTCTCGCCAGCCTGACCCTCCACTTGAGTTTAGCAGACCACTAAGGCTCTTTGGCAGTGGAGGCAATCCCTCCATGCAAGGGGTCAGCGGAGCAACAGCTGCGTGAGACCCACTCATCCCTCGGACTCTGGTGACAGCAGGAACTGAGCCAAATATTCCTCCTAAAGAATGAAAAACATGTTACAACTTTTACAAGCTTTGCAATCACAGCATTGTTATTACGGCACATCATGACCAGTGTAGTCACCAGGCGGCTATAGGAGACACCTAGGAACTAGAAATCCCTCATGGGACTCAGTCTCCAGAAATGACACAGTCTCCTGGGGTGTCTGCAACCACTCCGTTATACTATATGGATTCACATGAAAACTAGTCGTATACCCGGGGATTTTAGAATCCAGGATCGCTGCAACACAGGGGGCACAGCATTCTGGTTGGGGAAGATCACTGCATGCAATAATATCTATAAACCTTAAGAAGTCTTTTGACAAAAATTATTTAGCAATAGGGATTTTCTTTCCAGGGGTGCCTGAGTCTGAGACGTTTGGGAATCACTGATGTAGACGTAGCAGCTCTAGAGCCATACTGTCTGACTACGCATCTTGAGAACAGCATTAGTCACAGACCGTACGGTAGACAGTATGGTCACGTTTAGGAATGCATTCCAGTATGACAGAGGAGTACCATATGCTGTTTATGTCGCTTTCTTTATAGATGATGATGTTTTTGGATGTAGCTCCACTTCCTAATGCTGGCCATAGACATGAGCCAGTGCACAACTCCCTTATAAACATTGGCTGAATACGCATGTTATTACAGAATGGTCAGAGAGATAAGCGGCCGTCCGCAGATTAGATTTTCAGCAGAAGACATTGGCAGATGAGTGACATTAACAATCATGGCCAACCTGACCCTTAAAGGAGACCATCTAGGCTTACAGTACACATGCTAAGTGTAGGCAACCACTCGAGGTCAGGGCAACATCCATTAGGAGTTGTTACATCCACACGGATGGTTTATAGGGCAATCTTACTAAACATGCCGTGCCTCTTCATGCATCATGACAAGTGCGGTGAGGCAAGTTGTACTGGCTTTATCTTCGTATCAGCACCTCAGAGCAGTGTTTTCGTGAAGAGGCCAACCAGTCTGACTATTCGTGAGGGCGGCATCACCACCGTGATGTTCTAGGGTTATCTGTATACAGCCCGCCACACAAACTTCTTTTTCAGATAATCCAGAAACACACAATTAATATAGTGAGAAGTTTACAGGGCGGCTACTATACTGGTATCAGCACCATGCCGAGTGACCCTGCTACACTGGTATAAGCACCATGCCGAGTGACCCTGCTATACTGGTATAAGCACCATGCCGAGTGACCCTGCTATACTGGTATCAGCACCATGCCGAGTGACCCTGCTATACTGGTATAAGCACCATGCCGAGTGACCCTGCTATACTGGTATAAGCACCATGCCGAGTGACCCTGCTATACTGGTATCAGCACCATGCCGAGTGACCCTGCTATACTGGTATCAGCACCATGCCGAGTGACCCTGCTATACTGGTATAAGCACCATGCCGAGTGACCCTGCTATACTGGTATAAGCACCATGCCGAGTGACCCTGCTATACTGGTATAAGCACCATGCCGAGTGACCCTGCTATACTGGTATAAGCACCATGCCGAGTGACCCTGCTATACTGGTATCAGCACCATGCCGAGTGACCCTGCTATACTGGTATAAGCACCATGCCGAGTGACCCTGCTATACTGGTATCAGCACCATGCCGAGTGACCCTGCTATACTGGTATCAGCACCATGCCGAGTGACCCTGCTATACTGGTATAAGCACCATGCCGAGTGACCCTGCTATACTGGTATCAGCACCATGCCGAGTGACCCTGCTATACTGGTATCAGCACCATGCCGAGTGACCCTGCTATACTGGTATAAGCACCATGCCGAGTGACCCTGCTATACTGGTATCAGCACCATGCCGAGTGACCCTGCTATACTGGTATAAGCACCATGCCGAGTGACCATGCTATACTGGTATCAGCACCATGCCGAGTGACCCTGCTATACTGGTATAAGCACCATGCCGAGTGACCCTGCTATACTGGTATCAGCACCATGCCGAGTGACCCTGCTATACTGGTATCAGCACCATGCCGAGTGACCCTGCTATACTGGTATAAGCACCATGCCGAGTGACCCTGCTATACTGGTATAAGCACCATGCCGAGTGACCCTGCTATACTGGTATAAGCACCATGCCGAGTGACCCTGCTATACTTGTATCAGCACCATGCCGAGTGACCCTGCTATACTGGTATCAGCACCATGCCGAGTGACCCTGCTATACTGGTATCAGCACCATGCCGAGTGACCCTGCTATACTGGTATCAGCACCATGCCGAGTGACCCTACTATACTGGTATAAGCACCATGCCGAGTGACCCTGCTATACTGGTATCAGCACCATGCCGAGTGACCCTGCTATACTGGTATCAGCACCATGCCGAGTGACCCTGCTATACTGGTATAAGCACCATGCCGAGTGACCCTGCTATACTGGTATAAGCACCATGCCGAGTGACCCTGCTATACTGGTATCTGCACCATGCCGACTGACCCTGCTATACTGGTATAAGCACCATGCCGAGTGACCCTGCTATACTGGTATCAGCACCATGCCGAGTGACCCTGCTATACTGGTATAAGCACCATGCCGAGTGACCCTGCTATACTGGTATAAGCACCATGCCGAGTGACCCTGCTATACTGGTATCTGCACCATGCCGACTGACCCTGCTATACTGGTATAAGCACCATGCCGAGTGACCCTGCTATACTGGTATAAGCACCATGCCGAGTGACCCTGCTATACTGGTATAAGCACCATGCCGAGTGACCCTGCTATACTGGTATAAGCACCATGCCGAGTGACCCTGCTATACTGGTATCAGCACCATGCCGAGTGACCCTGCTATACTGGTATCAGCACCATGCCGAGTGACCCTGCTATACTGGTATCAGCACCATGCCGAGTGACCCTGCTATACTGGTATCAGCACCATGCCAAATGACCCTGCTATACTGGTATCAGCACCATGCCGAGTGACCCTGCTATACTGGTATCTGCACCATGCTGACTGACCCTGCTATAGTACTGTCAGCACCACCATGCTTCAAGCCATAGGCAAAACTTTTCCCTGCTCTTCTTCCCCAGCAGATCAGTCATTCTACCCCATATGACACGCATCTACCCAGTCACATAGCTTTCTTTAGTAACAAATAGCATCTGTAGAATTGGCAATTGTCTTCATTACATCAGGCTGGAATTTTCCCACTTCCCTTCAAGCCCCAACCTGGAAGGCTTTACATAGAATTACCTGCTGCCGGTCATTTTACTGAAGGGATTTACATCCAATACAACTTGTAACTTACATGTTAGTGATCACATGTATCTCAGTATATGAAACTGAACTGGCACCGTCACTTCCATGGATATTATGCTGCATGTCCTCATTGGAAGAAAACCATAGACACATGAATAATGAATGCACCGTCTGTCCAGCGCTGCCATACAGCAGGCATATGACAGCAGCCGTCCAGCTGAGCTCCCGCAGTCTGAGACCATCCTGCATGTTATAGAGAATATACTGAGGCCAAAACAGCCATTTCCCAAATCTAAGGCCCAGACAGGCAGCAGGTAAGCTTCTCCTTTAAGGACGCTGCTCGTTTTAAGGAATCTGAGTCACATAAGGTTAATACAAGAGCACTAACCTCAAGGGTGGGATAATGTAACATCTGGGGAATATCTCCGCTTCTCAAGACTGCACAGCCTTTTAGAACTGGCAAACGAATTAGGAGCCTGCTGGCTACAAGGACACGTCCAAGCCGGCCACACTGGGGTCGTGATCGGATTATCACTAGCATTACATGGCTCTAATAAAGCTACACTACAGACAGCAATTGCACCCACTTGTATTATGACCACCACTACAGACCACCATGAAGACCCAGCACTCAGGGGTATAACATGAGCCCTCCTGCCACTTTTGCCTAACATGGCCCAATGATGTATAGCGCCTCCTACTTTTCAGACCCTAAAAGACACTTCAGGAGCAGTAGGCAGAAACCCAATTTTTCCGCCAACTCAGATTTTTAAGGTTTGTGTTTACTATACAAAGAAAAAAAACAGATATATATATATATATATATATATATATATATATATATATATATATATATATACATATACACACACACACACCGCTGATGCCAGCTTTATCTATGTCATGTTGTGACCCCTCTCTTAGACGTGGTAACGTGTTATCCATAGTGACGCCACGTCCCACGGGCATGTCTTGTGACATCACTACCATAATATTATGGTGAGACGTTATACGTTTGTAATTTGGTTCTGTAAATCCCCTTTAGTTTTGGCCCCGGGGCTCTATGGCGACTTGTTGACCCCACTACCAATAATAGTGATAGTACTCGTAACATGCCGGACCTCAGCGCCACCACATTCACACACATTACCTGTGACATTCACAGCCCAATATCGCCCCACAGTAATAACTAGGTTCCTAAATATTTTGGAGGTATGCCGGCCATTGACTATTATATGAGTGAGTGTCAGCAGGGGTCGTGCCCTGCAGTATAGGTGCCAGCCCAGTGTGTGCCCCCAGACCCCTGTCTGTAGCGGCTTCAGGTCACACTTACTACAAGTCACATGTTGTGCCCCAGCACTGTGACCCCAGCCCATAAATCAGGATCCCCCACACAATAGGCGAGGGCTGGCAGGCAGGCATGGTGCCCCGGCGTGATACGAGCACTCACAGCTGCTCCCGGACACGGCTTTGTGTCGGATCCCCGGTGTAGTCGGCGTCTCGTCCTCTACAACGTGTGCGGCGTCCCCGCGGTCATCCCCTCCTCCGTGCACGGCTCCTCTCAGCAGTGTCCCCGGTGTAGGCTCTCCTCCCGCCCGGGCTGTCCCTGGATAAGTCCGGTGTGTGTGAGGAGAGCTGCTGATGTGTGATGGGGGAGGGCGGCGGCAGTGAGCTCCTGCTCTCCTCAGCTGTGGCTGACTGGCTGGCTGGGTGGGGGCTTAGCTGTTGGTGCAGCGGGGAGGAGGAGGAGAGGGAGGAGGAGGAGGAGGGGAGGAGGCTGCCTGTGGACACCCAGAGCCTGCAGCCGCCTGTAGTATGGGGATACACACTCACTATAAGCATGGATATAAGCATGGATATACATCTGTACTTTGCTACCTGTGTACTGGATTTTTCCCAGTAAGATTTACCCTCCCTCCTAAGACCTCTATTGTGACCTGAGGTATTTAGTCTTTGTATACTTGAGCCTCCTCTTTCTTTTCACTTTTTCTCTCCAACCAAACCTCCAAACTTTCAAAGAA
Source organism: Leptodactylus fuscus (assembly GCF_031893055.1). Lineage (NCBI taxonomy): Eukaryota > Metazoa > Chordata > Amphibia > Anura > Leptodactylidae > Leptodactylus > Leptodactylus fuscus. Next base: position 46,330,183 of record NC_134267.1, read on the forward strand.
CAGAAAAAGAGGGACAGAATGTGTGTGGCACGTATAATGTAGCTCCACCCACTTTTATGTTGACCCCGCCCATTTTCATCCATTTTTCTTTGTGTCCCCCCCACAGTATAATCCTCCTACAGTCACCCTAACATTATATGCCCCCACATTATAATGTTCCCCTCCAATTCCCCCACAGTAAGACGTCCATCTCCTCGTGTCCCTTTTAAACTGCGGGCAAACACAGGGGAAGGGGGGGACGGGGACGTTAAACTGGGGCAGGTGGAAGGATGTATTAAACAGTGGGGGTAGTTGGAGGGGGACAATAAATTAATAGCATCTGGAGTGGGACATTAAACTGGGGGCAACTAGATGGGGAGATTAAACTGGGATAGCTGGAAGGGGACATTAAACTGGGGGTATCTAGAGGCAGACATGTCCACAGTTTAATGTCTCTTTCCAATTGCCCTCAACCTAATTTCTCTGTGCAGTGACCCCCATTATTTTAATGTCCCCCTCCAGCAGTGCCCAGTTTAATGTCCCCACCCCCTCCATTTGCCACCAGTTTAATGCCCCTTTCATCTGTGACCAGTTTGATACCCCCCTTCATCTGCCACTAGTTTAATGTCTCCCCCTTCATCTCCTACAAGCTTAATAACCCTCTTCATTTGTCCCCAGTTTAATAACCCCCCCTTACTGCCACCAGCTTAATAACCCCCCTTCATCAGCTCCCAGTTTAATATTCCCCCTCCATCACTTCCACCAGTTTCATGCCCCATACATCTGCCCACAGTTTCATGTCCCCCCTTCACCTTCCCCCATTTTCATGTCCTCCCTTCATCAGCCTTCAGTTTAATGTGCCCCCTTCATTTTTTTTTTTTAATGTAGATTGTGAGCCCCATATAGAGCTCACAATGTACATTTTTCCCTATCAGTATGTCTTTTTGGAATATGGGATGGAAATCCATGCAAACACGGGGAGAACATACAAACTCCTTGCAGATGGTTTTATGCCCTTGGCGGGATTTGAACACCAGGACTCCAGCGCTGCAAGGCTGCAGTGCTAACCACTGAGCCACCGTGTGGCCCCTGTGCCCCCTTCATTTGTCCATATTTTCATGTTACCCCTCAATTTGTAGCCAAAGTTTAACATAACAAACACTGATACTCACCTCTCCTCTCTCCCCTGTCGGCAGTCTCTTCTCCCGGAGTGTACTAAGAGCTGTAGGCGCGGTGAGTGACATCATCACATTGCGCCTACAGCAACCCAGGGCCGTAGTGCACGGGGAGCACAGTGGACGCAGATGAGTTGAACCCAGGTTATACCTCCCGCTGACGGGGACTGCGGGACAAGACCCACAATCCGGGACTGTCCTGTAGAATCTGGGACAGCTGGGATTTATGCTCTTATGTTCTTACTTATGTATTTTCTCATAATTGACCTTATGAAACACCAGTCTTAATAAATCTGCCCCAATATACCGTATTGTTTCATTCTACAAACCCAAAAAAAATTGTAATAGATCTTCTGACTATTAGTAGTCTATGCGAACCGATTGGCCAAAATATACCTGATGTCTCTTGAAGAAAAGTTGTCCTAAGGAATTCATGTCCTCTGCTAACCTCTAACCTGGCACTTCTAAAGGAAAGTTGACAAAGGTTGAAATCACTGATAGAACAGAAGTAATCTCCTACTGAAGGCAGGTCTCTGGTCTTATCAGTTTGCATAGGCTTGTATGCAGTAGTCATGTGTGACAAGAGGGCGTTTAATTTCTTGCTGAATGACCAGTTTGCTAAATAATCTCTACAGGGGATTGCCTACAGCTGCTGCCTGCTTGCAACATCCTGAAAAACAGAAGATCTTTCTGTAGAACAAATAAACATATGCCTGGTATTTGTCACATTCATGCACTCCAGCGCCGATAATTAGTGTTGTGAGTTTATTTAGGTTCATTTTACCTATTAATGTTTGTTTATGTGTGGCAGTAATTAGTAGGATTTATAATAAATGATGATAAAAAATTGTATATACCGTATATACTCGAGTATAAGCCGAGTTTTTCAGCAGTTTTTGTGATGAAGAAGCCCCCCTTCGGCTTATACTTGAGCCAAGCAAAGCGAGAAAAATTCTAAAACAGCTGAACGGATTTGCATTAAATTTGCCACATACATAGATAGGAACCCTGATTAAAACATAGACTACTTTATTGACATCACTACAGGACCGCAGTGAAGGAATTTGGGTTCACACAACACTAAAGGACCTGTGATGACATCATCACAGGTCCTTGAGCCATTCTAGGATAGGATCATGCTAGGCAGTGGGCGGAGCTACACACTATTTTGTGGGCGGAGCTATATAGGATGAAGCTGAACAGTGTGAAAGCTGATGAAAATGGAGTCTCATGGAAGATCAGGAAACAGAACATGCAGGATGTGTGTGGGCAAGAGGAGTATATCGGGTGTAGAGTTTCAGTGAGTACGACAGGGAATGTGTTGTTGTGCCTCTGATGGGGGAGAGGGGAAAACTTTGGCACATTTCAGCAACATCCATTCAGCCCTTTGTAACACACGAAGCTGCTCAGACAGTCACATAACAAAAGCCCTGTAATCACAATTGCCGGATGTAGCAGAGCTTACATGGCACTGTAGCACAGCTCAGTAGGCTCTCCATATGCAAACATATACATACAGCTGGGTATCCCACGCATATGCAGCGATGTAGCAGAGCCAAGACGCGGGAGCAGGCTGATCGAACTTTGGCACATATGAGCAACATCCATTCAGTCCTTTATAAAACAGAAGCTGCTCACACACTGACATAAGAACACCCCTATAATCCAAATGGCCAGATGTAGCAGAGCTTAAGCTGCACTGTAGCACAGCTCAGTACGCTCTCTATATGCAAAGATACAACTGAGTATGCTGCACATATGCTGCGATGTAGCAGAGCCGAAACGCGGGAGCAGGTGTATCATCCACAACAGCAATTGGCTAAATTAAAGTGGCTCAGAGCCAACACCAACTTACAGAGGAAGTTGTGGGCATATGCTAGTCTCATATATAAATTTGACTTGCAACTATTTAGCCTAAGCTTACTTATGCAGATTCTTGTCATGTAACTGCATTGCTACTGTTTTGCTCCTACAAAGCTAAATTTTTATTTTTATTATTTTTTGTTATTAGTACTTTATAAATCCACCTTTGGCTGTTATTACAGCCTGAATCCTTCCAGGCATGCTATTGATCAGATTCAAGCGAGTCTCAATCAAAATCTAATGTCAGATTTCTTCTACATGTTCCCAATGTTGGTTCATACTGGTCGACTCCAGCACCTCCACTTCATTGTCAGTGAACCATTTCTTCGGTAATCTTGCTGTATGCTTCGGGTCGTTATCCTGCTAGAACACTATTTTATCCTTTTCATACCCATAGTACTCAAAGTAACTCGTCTTGAAGGAAAGTCATATAAAACTCAGCATTGCGACTGCAGCCTTTGGTTGTGAAACAACCCCATATCATCAGGCTTCCTCCACCAAACTTGACAGTTCCTTCAATTCCTCGAGGCGTTAGCCCCCTTTTCCCTTGTTTCTTCTAACCTATTTGAACCCGATCTATTGAATTTCGTCTCATTGCTCTAAATCACCCGTTTCCAATCTTCTACTGTCAACATTTTATATTTTTTTGCAAACTCGAGCCAGTGCTTCTTATGACGATAATGAAGTTGAGGCTTCTTCACCTTTTTTGGGCCACCATTCTAGACTTGTGTAACACGTGTCACATGGTGCTTGCATTTATGTTACACAAGAACTTATAGACCTTGTGATGAGCTGACTTGTTGACGCCGATATTTTGCCTAGACGTCATGCGTCACATTACATGCGTCATATGCAGCAAAAGTCTGCATATCCATAGAGGAGAGTAGATAAGATGTCACATCACTTAAATGGTGGATCCTATAGCAGAAATACTATCTTCCACTGTTATAATACCTGTGATAATATCAAGGTGACTGATAAAAAGTAAATGGGATAGTATACAATGTACAGAACTGGAAGTGTCAGACTATTATTAGGCTTAGTGGCTAAATTTTATGCTTTTATTCTGTAAATGATAAAAACTTGAATAAAACAATAGGTCCTTTTCTAATTACACATTTGCTTTAAATCCTTAAGGATGGAGCCAATTTTTGTTTTTGCATATGTTTTTATATCCACATCTTACAAGAGCCACAGAGTCACATGATGGTTTATTCTTTGCTGGACATATTGTACTTTGTAATCTATTTCAGTGTGGCCTGCTGGGGGAGCAGTATATCAACCAGGGACAAAAATAGACTTGACAGGCTGATCAGAAGGGACAGCTCAGTCAATGGGAGGCTTTATTTTCAGCGCTGAAATTCCACACCAAATTCCTCACCATTTCCCTCGGTGTGAATGCACCCTAAGGGGTCTGATCATTGATACTATTCACTGCAATACATTAGTATTGCAATGAATTGTAAACCCCATTCACTCCTATTACATACTGCCATAGGCAATAGAACAATGGCAATGACAAGTCTAGGAGCCTTCAATAGGCTCTGGCTCTCATGGTAACCTATTGCCACTCTCTGATGCCATTATGGAGGGCAGCAATCAAGGAAAGATGGCAGTGCCCATAGTGCCAGCACACTTTAGATGCCGCAGTCGCGTTTTTACCTGCGATCAGTGTAGACGCCGATCACAGCTTTTATCGGCGGGTACTGGCTGTATACAGCTGGCATCTGCTGTGTATGTAGGGCAGCTCCTGAGCCCTCTCCATATACCCACATATAACCAATGACATACTATTATGTTCTTGCTCTTTAAGAGATTCAGCGGTATGGATGTGTTCTTGAATCTATGATATTACATATTCTATTAGATTGTTAAGAATAAGAAATTTATTTTGATTCACATATTTGGAGTCGAGAAGGAATTTTGGCAGCTACCTTATGGGGGTTGTTTTGGCTTCCTCTGGATAATCCGTGTAGGATACTTTAGAACATCAGACTTGCACAATGTTTTTGATTGTATTATACTATGTCATAATACACTATTTTTATCCATGTCATATTGCTGGCCAACATCTTTGAACTATTCTTGCAGCCTGGATTTGGTTACCAACGTTTTCAAGTTTCTGACACATTTCAGTTTTTTCTGTTTATTATTAACAAGCACTTTAATATGAGTGAAACCAGAAGGCAATGTGTATGCAGGCCTGGCAGTGAATGTTTTACAGTTACTCTCTGCAGAGCGTTGTGCAATATGCAAGAATGCGGCGCACATGTTCAGTCTTATGTCTGGTTCACACTAGCTTATGTGTTCCGTCCGGAAGGAGTCCGCATGAGGACCCCCTGGACAGAATACAAGTGAATGATTCATGTGGGCAGTGCGCGGCAAGCACACGGACCCCATTATAGTCTATGAGGCCCGTGCGTTTTAACTGCACAGCGCTTGCAGTTGCGCTTGTATTCTGTCCAGGGAGGGTCCTCATGTGGACTCCTTCCGGACGAAACACATAAGCTACTCTGAACCGACCCTTAGGGTCCATTCACACGGAGGAAAATGATGAGGAATTTTGTGTGGAATTTCAGCGCTGAAAAAAAAAGTCTCGGGGCGTGGCCTGACCGAGTAAGATGGCGGACGCATCTCTGTGAAGCTCCGACTAGTGTGAACCAGAAAGCCGCTATAACAGCAGATACCAGTCGCCAAAATGGTGAGAACAAGCAGAGATAGATCCAGAGACCCTCCGAGCACGCCTAAGACTCTGAAACTGCACGGAGACCTGCAGCGTTTTGCCAGAAAGAAGACCTCCGTTTCACCCAGGCCTTCTCCCAAGATGGCGCCGGCGTCCTCGGCCGCACGGGACGCCATGGGAGACTCAGATGGAGAAAGCGAGACGGAGGGCGCTCCGACAGATGAGGGTGAAGTACTACTTACTCGTACTTTTTTTCAGAAAACACTGGCCAGTGCACTTTCGCCAATATTACTTGAATTGAAGGAGATGCGAGCAGACATGGTAACAGCCGGTCTCAGGCTAACTGCCTTGGAAAAAGCATATACCTCTGTGCAATCACATGCAGACTCTGTAAATGACCATCTTAGGTATCATGGAGATTTATTGGATAAATCAATGTCGCTCATTGAAGATCAAGAGAACAGGAGTAGGAGGCGTAATATTAGACTGAAGGACTTACCTGAGTCGGTTGAGACGGACTCCCTCCACCAGGTGGCGATGTCCTTGTTTTCGGATCTTTTGGGCCCTGAACGCGCCGAGAAAATAGTGATAGAAAGGATTCACCGAGCAGTGCGTCCAAAACCCCGCCAAGGTGAGCCCCCACGGGACGTTATATGCGGCCTTCTGTCGTATGTTGATACTAGTGCTATATTGACCGCAGCTTGAGAGAAAGACCGCATGGAAATAGATGGACATGAGATCTCCATTTTTCAAGATGTGGCGCCCTCTATTTTGGCTAAGAGGAGATTACTGAGACCCTTGCTGGAAGTGCTCCGCGCTAGGGGAATCAAGTATGCTTGGCTGTATCCTTTTGGTCTAGCTATACTACATGGTAATAAACGTGTTACTGTTCATTCGCCTGTTGACCTCCCACAAGTTTGGACTTTGCTAGACATAGATCCCCTAGAGATTCCATCATGGCTACCATCTAGCAATCTGGACTTGCCACCTCAATTACCTCCTCTAGATCTGGGAGCTCAAAAACACCGCACTCCGAAAGCAAGGAAAAATATTTTGAAACATAGGCAGAGCTTACTATGAGAATCCTACACCCCATTGTTCCTGTGAGTGCCTACTATCTCCAGCCACATTGGACATATTTTGAACTGTGGTGATTCTAACATATTGGTTTACACCTTCATACGTAATGGAACCCTAGTTCCTTTTGGTTCCTAGACATTAGGAATTTGTTTTTTCCTTCAATTGTGCTCATCATAGTTTACTGAGATTCGAGGTTTGCTATATGCCTTATATAGTTTAAAATAATGCACTGTTCTTTGTTGAGTTCTCGCCTAGCTTATAGTTTTTCTATTTTTGACATATGTGTACCGACTGAATAAGTATCCTTATTCACATTTTCTTTCCACTGGATAATGGCGGCTGCCTGAGTTCACGTCCGATCAGGATATATTTTGACCCCCGAGTTTGTTACGATCTGCTGTAATTTGATTGTAGTAGTGTACAAAACTACTCATAGTTCATTTTACTTATTGATAGTAGTGTCCTACAAAACTGCTTTATTGCGAAATTTGTTTGTTGCAATTTCTCTAACCCCTATATCTCTCTAACCCCATTTCAAGACTACCCTCCTCCCCTCTTATCCCCTTTCTTTCTACATTTCTTCCCCCCCCCCCTTTTATTTTATATTTCTTTATCAGGAATTAAAGAGGGCTCAATCCCATTGCCATGGCCCCTTGTGTCGACGCCAGGAAGCCAGATCTAAATTCTTCGATGCCATCGTTTAAGTTCACATCCTTTAATGTGAATGGACTTAATTCGCCAAACAGACGTCATTGGCTTCTGAGTATGGCGAAGAAGCTAGATGCAGATGTCCTGTTCTTGCAGGAAACGCACTATAAGCAAGGTAACATTCCTAAATTGCCTAAATCACCTTATGACCAATGGTATTATTCTTGCCACTCTTCTTCTTCTTCAAAAGGAGTAGCAATAGCAATTAAACATACCCTACCATTTACCTGTAAACAACAGTTGAGAGATGCTGAGGGTAGATTTATCTTTATCAAAGGTGTGTTAGCGTCTAGACCTGTCACTTTCGCATCTATCTATACTCCAAATACTTCTCAAGCCCAATGGCTTTCTGCCACTTTGCAAACCCTTTCTCAATTTATGGAAGGTGATGTGGTACTCGGCGGAGATATAAATGTAACTTTAGATCCTTTATTAGATTCCTCCTCTGGGAAGTCGCATTTGTCATATAAGGTACTGGGTTGTATCCAAAGACAGTTACAAAGTCTGAACTTGATTGACTCATGGAGATCCCTGCACCCCACTGAGAAGGATTATTCTTTCTTCTCTTTCCCTCACCAGACATACCAACGTTTGGACTATATTTTTTGTTCCAAGTCCTTGTTGCCTCTGGTGACACATTCTTCCATCTCATGCATTAGCGTCTCTGATCATGCCCCGATCTCGACTACTATAAGACTCCCTGAAATGACACCGAGAGCCTGGAATTGGAGACTTAATGAAACATTGCTAAGCCACAGGGATGTCAGGGACTCTGTAGCAACAGCGTTAAGTGACTTTTTTGTTAGAAATGAAACTCCTGAGACCCCCCCTTCCTTATCCTGGGAAGCCCATAAATCCTTTGTTAGAGGACTTTTGATCGCCAAAGCCACAGCAAAAAAGAAAGAAAAACAACAGACAGTGGACTCCCTCTTGTCCCAAATTTATATACTAGAGAGGCTGCATAAACGTTCGTCAGCTACAGCTTCACATGCTGATCTAATCGCACTGCGAGAAAAGTTGAAAGCGGTTCTGAACCAATCTTCGGCTAAACAACTCCTTTATTCTAAGGTGAAATTGTATTCACATGGAAATAAAGGAGGTAAGCTTATGTCAGCTATGCTAAAAAAGGAGAGAGCGAAATCCTATATAGCTTTTATAAGAAATTCTGCTGGATCACTAGATAGTGATACTGAGAATATAGCTAAATCATTCCATTCTTATTACTCTGCCTTGTATAACTTGGGACAAGAGGAATCTACGTTGCCCTTACAGGAAAAACAACACAAAATACAGGAGTTTTTAAGTCATTTAGCTCTTCCAAAATTGACAGAGGAAGAATGTTCCTCTCTTCTTTCTCCCATATCTGAAGAGGAAGTCTGGAAGACTATTCGTAGTTTTCCGGCAGGCAAAAGCCCCGGACCCGATGGGCTCCCGATTTTGTACTATACCACTTTTCAAGCTCAGCTTCTTCCCCCTCTTACTAGGTTTTGTAATGCCTTATTAGAAGGACGCCCCATGCAGAGACAAACACAGGAAGCCCATATAACTTTAATTCATAAAGAGGGCAGAGATCCAACGTCTTGTAGCAACTATAGACCTATATCTCTACTGAATAATGATTTGAAAATTTGGGCAAAGTTGCTTGCTTTGCGGTTGAGAGATGTCATGCCCAAACTCCTTCATTGCGAACAGTCAGGTTTTGTAAAGGGTAGGGAGGGGAAGGACAATACTATTCGCCTTCTCCATGCCATAGATTTGGCCCAGTCCACTCGGTCTCCTTTAGTACTACTTGGAGTTGATGCGGAAAAAGCTTTTGACCGAGTGGACTGGACCTATATGGAAGCCTCATTAAAGGCTTTTGGCTTTCCTTCACGACTTGTTACAGCTGTATTTACGTTATACTCCCAACCCCATGCCAGGATCAAAGTTAATGGTGCCCTCTCAGATTATTTTAACATATCCAAGGGTACGAGGCAGGGTTGCCCCCTGTCCCCATCCCTATTCATACTAACGCTGGAGACAATGCTGCAAGCAGTAAGGCAACACCCTGATATTCATGGTTTCCATGCATATGGCAAAACAGTGTCGTCTGTAGCATTTGCAGACGATGTTCTGTTTCTAGTTTCAAATCCAGAAGTTGGTCTCCCAGTCCTCACAGATCTATTACATTATTATGGCTCTATATCCAACTATAGGATCAATGTCTCTAAATCAGAGATACTGAACATCTCTCTGCCTCAAAGCGAAGCATCCGTATTAGAAGCCTCCTCTCCATATTTGTGGAAACGACAAACAATAAAATACTTAGGTGTTAACCTCCCTAGTTCTTTAGACTTGGTTTATGAAAAAAACTATGTCCCTTTGCTTGCAGAGATCAAGCGTCTTCTCAAATCATATGACTTCCCGTACCTGTCCTGGCTAGGCAGGAGAAACCTTCTCCAAACGTACATCTTACCTAAGATACTTTACCTTATGCAGATGTTGCCTATATCTCCGCCGATATCCTACTTTCTCTCCTTGAAAAGAATGTTCACTGCTTTCATTTGGTCCCATAGGCCTCCGAGACTAGCTTATCAGACACTAGTTAGGAATAAATCTGAAGGTGGCATTGCCGCCCCTGACGTGCTGAAATATTATAACGCCATTCAGTTAAACAGGTGGCTTTCTTATCTCTCCCCATTGAAAGATGATACATGTTCGACTTGGTCTAAAGGTGTGCATGGCACAAATTTTCTTAGGTATCTATGGACTGTAGACGCAAATACCTTGAAAAAGCAAAATTTTGACCCTTTACTAAAAGGGCCATGCGAAACCTGGCTTCGACACAAGGTAGCTCTCTCTTCTCCCCCCTCCCCCTTAACATCAGCTATTGTAATACCTTATATAGTTTTGCCACATGGCACACACAATATGGATTTCTGGAATCTGTTGGAGGGACTTGCGCTTCGAGATTTGACAGAAAATGGAAAACCACTTTCTTTTCATAAGCTACAATCTTTATTGACGCCAAAACGTTTGAATTTTTTACACTATGCGCACTTCCAAATGATTATTCAGAAACTCACGTTGGACACTCCCTCTAAGAGGGCGCTAACACCATTTGAAACTATATTAAACTCTGCTGATCCCATGAAGCGTTCTATCTCGAAGTGTAAGTCCATTCTCTACAATTCTAGCTCCCCTTCCAAACCTCTCTATATCTCCTCTTGGGAGAAAGAATTAAATGTTAAATTGACAGAGGAAGATACAGCTTTGATCCTCAGAAACTCCAATGGTTTTTCTACATGCGTAAGGCAGCAAGAACTACATTTTAAAGTTCTTTCTCGTTGGTATAAAACACCAGAATGGCTTCGCCATAGGAAACTTTCTGACACTGATTTATGCTGGAGATGTAAAAAACAAACGGGATCCATGCTACATATCTGGTGGACATGTGACCTCATACAGGTTTACTGGAAAGATATTCAGTCCCAGATCAATCGCATTTTGAAGTCGAATTATGTGCTGACTCCAGAATTTGTTCTCTTGTCGAAGCCATTATCGCCAGGTGTTAAATTGAAAGAAAATCTTTTGACTCATCTTGTGGAAGGAGCTAAACAATTGATACCGCTCTATTGGTTGAAATCTGACATTCCACCTGTAGCTTTGTGGCTCGAAAAAATGCATCAAATCGCTAGATTTGAAGAACTAATCAGTTGGAAAGAGAGATCCCATGACAAATATCTCAAAATTTGGGCACCCTGGTGGAAATCCCTTTCGCTATGATTTTGTTGGATATACTTACGCTGTCTTGATATATCCCCATTCTGTTATCCTAAACCCTTTTCTTTACCTTCCTCTCTCTCCCCCCCCCATCTCTCTCCCCCCCAGTTTATGCTTGGTGTGTGCTAATTGTTGGACACATCTTGATTTTATTGCTAGTTTTCCGATTCTTCACGTAATGAAGCAGACATGGACGCAACTAGGCTGTATATTGTCTTTATTGTTTTCTCATATCTACATGAAAACGACTTAGAGGCCTTATTCCATCTTTACCTTACATGGTTTTGTACGTAATTTCTGGTAACTAATTTGTTTGAATTGTTACTACTTATCTTGTACTGTTCATAAGAGATGTAAAATATATAAAAATTTCAATAAAATAAGATTTAAAAGAAAAGAAAAAAAAAGTCTCCCATTGACTTCAATGGGTTCGTTTTTTCTACTAGCAGAAAAAGGAATCCATAGAAGTCAATGGAAGGCTTTTTTTTTCAACGCTGAAATTCCACACCAAATTCCTCACCATTTTCCTCCATGTGAATGAACCTTAAAAGAGAACCTGTCTTATATCTGTTAGTAGTGGTTGCTTCGACAACTCAGCATGCAGTTGCATCTCTCCTAGTGCCATGTCTGAACAAAGTCCCTGAAGAATCCCTTGAAGATGAAAACCTAGGAGAGGGGCAGAGATTGTGTCATGGCAATTTTGGCATATTAGTCATAGCCATTATACTTAGGTTAGGAGAGTATAAATCAATGATGCATATCATTATGTGGTGCTGAAGTATTGTCTCTATACATACTCCTTGCCCTCGTATATAGTCCTATATTCGGATAGTGCTCCCATACACAGTACGTTTTAAGCAAGGGCAACACACAGAATTCTAGCCAGAGTATCCCGCTTACAATGATAGAAGTAAAGTATGTTTCCATATGTAGTGACCTAGTTAAAGAGTGCCATCACATACAGATAGAGATTAACTTTTGTGAGAAGATGACAAGCAGAGTGCTGGAGTACCAGTATCTCCCCCAGATTCCTGACATGTGCGGTCCAGGGTGGATCTTGAATGAGCTGCAGCCCAGGTGTGGGTCATAGGCTTGTTACTGGCCCATAAAAGGTTGCAGAGCCTGCACTTCAGGACAGATCCTGGGAGGAGAGGAAGTGGCTGGATCTGCCCTGACACTGAGAGCTTTGTGATACAGTACAGTTTTGTTGTGGTTGATTTGTGTGGCTGGTAGTAAGCCGCACGTAGTTAGGGTATGTTCACAGAGTTTCTTTGCAGTGGATTTTGACACGGAATCCACCTCAAAATCCACTGCCAAAAACTGCTCCCATTGACTTAAATGGGAGCCGCTCGCTTCTTTTTTTCTGCATGCCCGATCTTGCCGCACATCCACGGCGCGAGACTCCCTCCCGATTAGGCCCATTCATTCAGACCTAATCCGGAGTGGAATGCAAGTATAATTGACATGCTGTGATTTACAAAAAAAAAAAGCAGCTTTTCCGCTGGAGATTTTTTTTTTTTGTAATGTGTGGATGGGATCAGCCAGAATCCCATTCACTTTCATGTACTATCAAATGCTGCGTTTTTTGCCGCAGCGTTTCCGCAATGTGGGCTTCAACCTAAGGAAATTTTAAAGTGTAAATCAGCTATTCATTTATATGTTGCGTGTCCATCTGTATAGAATACCGCTGACTGAACAGACTTCCTGACTTGCAAGAAACTTGTTTTTGGAAGAGACTTTAAAAAGGGGGAAAAAAGAATTTCCCGGATGAGGTCCAATTTCTGTCTATTGTGTAGAGATTGTTATTGCACCTGCATGCACTTCTCAAAGTGACTGTATTTTATTGTACTTTCAGTTTAAACTTTCAGTTTAAGCATCTGTCTTTTAGGTTAACAGCTTGATTTAGTAGACTAAAGTGAGTATTGTGTTGGGGCTCTGGTTACATATTTGTAATGTTAAACTATAGGAATGATGCTCTAGATGACAAGGTGCAAATGGCTGCAAATTCTAGTATGTTTATTACTCTGTATTTATTAGGGTAGGACCACACTACTGATATTTAATGTCCAGTGCTCTCATCCATCACAGATCTATCACCGAATGAGAGTGATAAACTTTAACCCCTTAAGAACCCAGCCCAAAAGTGTGTTAAGGACCAGGCCTCATTTTTCAAAACTGACATGTCTCTTTATATGGTAAAAACTTTGAGACACTTTAAGGCTAAGGCCCCACGTTGCAGAAATGCAGCTTTTTATGTTGCAGATTTTGTTGCATTTTTTTGAGCCAAAGCCAAGAGTGGCTACAAAAGGGAAGGAAATGGGAAACATATAGGAAGTTCTCATACTTCTACCTTTTGCTTAAAGGGGTATTCCCATAACCCTTGTTCACCAACCTGCAGGCTGTGTTCTCTCTTCACTTCCTGGTTTTCTCGGCACATTGGTGGGCGGGGTTTCACTTGCTCTGCTATCTGCTATGTTTGCAGTCAGTAATAAGGGATTGGTTGTAAATGAATTACCACAGTATAAAGCTGATGTAGAGGCTGATGTAGCAGAGCTGGATTTGAGTCAGTTTGTAATACATACAGAGGTACCGGACTCGCTATCTCAGCCCTTATCAGCCAAATTCAATTAAACCAGCTGATAAATGGAAGAGCAGTTGATAAAGAGTTCAAATATCTCGTAGCTCTCACCTCCCCCCTCCCCTATCTGAGGAGCTCCGTTACTTGTCAGGTATACACAGCTCAGAGCTGCTCCCAGCACTCAGCCCCTCCCTCCCCCACGAGAGCAGGCAGCTACGTCACTGAGGGACTGAGCAGATAAGCCCGTGGTCCGGGGCCCATGGTCATAGAAACGCATGTAAACAATGAAGTGAATAAATTAAGATAGAAGCCAAACAAAGCAGTTTTGATAAAGCAATGTATATAGAAAAAGTCTTAAATCCACATAAACTAGCAGTATAGGTAGGATCCTTGCTATGGGACAACCCTTTTAATCCACTTCTGGCTTTGGCTCAAAAAAACGCAACAAAATCTGCAACAAAAAATGCTGCGTTTCTGCAATGTAGCGCCTCTGCCTATGGCAGATTTTTCAACTTTTTTTTGAGCCAAAGCCAAAAATGGGGAATGTATAAAAAGTTCCTTTACTTCTCCCTTCTGCTCAATCCACTCCTGGCTTTGGCTCCAAAAAACGCAGCAAAATCTGCACCAAAAAAAGCTGCGTTTCTGCAACGTGAGGCCTTAGCCTAACTTACACAACTGATTTTGAGATTATTTTTTGTAACACATTGCACTTCATGTTAGTGTCAAGCACTAATCAATATTTTTGTACTGATTTAAAAAAAAAAAAAAAAAGGAAATTTGGGGAAAAAAATCCCAATTTTCAAAATGTGAAATACTCTGCTTTGCTCTGCTTTTCAGACAGTCATACCACCCAAATATATTAATAAATATTATCTACCATATCTCTGCTATATTTTGGCATCATCTTTTAATCGTCCTTTAATGTATTTTAGATGTTAGAAGGCTTACAAGTGTAACAGCGATTTTACAGATTTACAAGAAAATCTCCCAAACTAATTTTTTTTCGAACAACTTGAGTTCTGAACAGGATTATAAAGGCCTATATATTAGAAACTCCCATAAATAACCCCATTTTCAAAACTGCACCCCTCAAATAATTCAAAACAGCATTTGGAATGTTTGTTAACTCTTTTAGCATTTCACAGGAATTAAAGGGGTTGTCCGATCTCAAGGATCCTATCTATACTGGTAGATTATGTAAATTGAAGCCTTTTTCTTAATATATTGCTTTAGAAATTCTGCTTTGTTTGCCTGCTATGTGAAATTATTCCTTCCATTGTTTATACTGCGTTGCTATAACCACGAACCTCGGAGATATGACAAGTGACCTCACTTACTCAGTGCCTGTAGGACAAACCTTTCAGCTAATTGCACTTTGCTGATAAAGTTATCTGTTATCTCATTAAGTAAACACGCAGATTGTGTGTTTACTGTACAAGAATCTGCATAATATCTGACCTGCAGAAGGGTTTGTCCCATTCACCAGAAGGGAGTGAGAGAGAGAGAAATACAGGAAGTGAGAAGCAGACACTGCATACATCCTAGATGAAAGACTAATACAATAGATAGGTGAAATTTAGACATTTCATTTTTTTTCACTTATACATACATTTAGACCTAAAATTAACACATTCACAAAGGGTTAAAGGAGAAATTGCATCTGACAGTTTGTTGTGCAATTTCTCCCAAGCACAGAAATACCTCACATGTGGGTGTAAATTGATGTTTGGGCACACGGCACCGCATGGAAAGGAAGGAGCGACACTGGGAGGCTGAAAAGCAGATTATGCTGGAATAGTTTTCAGGTGCCATGTTGCATTTGCAAAGCCCCTTAAGTACCACAACAATGGAAACCCCCTAAAGCTGGGGCCCTTAGAAGTGCGTGTGCAGTACGCTCGCGAACTGCCATTGATAAAGATGGCGCCGAAGCCTGTGAGTAGCTCTTCGGCGGGAAGCGCTACTACGCAGGCGCGGGATTTCAAGCAATGCAGCCGGAAGAAGACGAGGATGAAGCGGAGACCAGAGGGCGTCGCTGCAAGAAGAAAGAAGAGGTAGGCGTGCCAGAAGATGATGTTGGATCATGAAGGACAGCCCACCCTGCACGTTCAGGTTTGATTTACATATATGTTTTTATAGTTTTATTTTATAACGGGAGCAGGGTTTAAAATAAGATTACCGATGCCTGAACAGCCTTTTTAAAGGCTATTCACGCATATATTCAGCATAATTTTGCTGATAGAGCCCCTTTAAGTACTATCATGGTGTCTATCATAATGATATGTGTATGGTAGTGATGTATGATAGACACCATGATAGTACTTAAGGGTTAAACAAATGAACACATATATATATTAAATATTACATTTTACCAAAAAGAGAAAAAAATATACTCACATTTGAAGCAGAAAGTGCAGCATCTCAGCAGACTCCTTTCTGTCCCCACACGGTCTGATGTAAGCGATGACTCACTGCTGGGAGGGGGAGGGGGGAAGTCCGTGCTGCACAGAGTCGTACATAAGAGGGCAGCATAGGTAAAGCTGCAGCTGCTGCCCCTGGTGTCCACACTATGTATTATTTTCCTATATTAATAAGGAAAGTAAGCCACTAACAGGGGGCCTCTGTATGTAAGTGTCAGGGCCCCGGGAAACTGCCGGCAGCCGGCCATATTTAATCATTACAGTGTTGCCGGCAGGCTGGGGCCCCCGAGTTTACCGATCCAGCCCCTATTACCTCTATCAGTCCTCAGTTTGTCAATGCAAATGCATTCGTTAGGGGCCCGACCCGGCCCCTGACATCCCGATGGTACTAGTGGGATGCATGTATGAAGGTGCTGGAGTTCCGTTTCCTTGATTGTTCTATCTATCTATCTATCTATCTATCTATCTATCTATCTATCTATCTTTCATTCTTTCTTTCCTTCTTTCTTCCTTTCTTTATTTCTTTCTATATATCTATCCATCTATCTTCTATCATTCTTGATTTTGCATCTAGTTCCTGTAAGTGTAAAAGGATACTTTGCTCTCCTGATAATACTGATTTCAGAGATCAATTGCAGCAACTTGTGAACAAATGTTTTCGTGGAACATATAAGATGATATCTGGATACCTTCTCTGACATTCATTCCAAGCATTCTTGTCCTGTGGGTTCTCTTTTAGGAAATCAGATCATTTCAGTTGAGAGACATCAGATGTTCTTACTCATCCACTTTTAAGTGTGGTGTGAAATATTTTAGATCATTGCATGTGTACTGTATATAAGATTGGTTAAGTTGTTTTGCCAACCCAGTGTGATATAACTAAATTCTTAATTTTGAGGTTTAGAAAACATTTTTTAAACCATAATTTAAATAACAAGCCCATTTATACAATACAATAACATTTCTTGGAGAATAAACAGATTAGAATTTTCTCTTTAGTGTACATCAAAATATGATAATAACTTATGTGGGGAAGTTTGATCAGTAGAAGCAGTGGTGCGGACCCAAACATTCAAAACAGGGACACAAAATATGCAGCAAACTGGTTTATTTAGAAAAAAAAGGAAAATAAATAAACCTTGACTTCAGGCACAAAATAAATAAAACAAAAATACAGCCTTAACTTCAGCAAAAAAACAAAATAAATACCTGCTCGTCCGAGCATTAACTAAACAGGTTAACCTAACTATACATGTGACTTACTTCCAGCCACACAAACAACACAGGTGCAATATAGTCTCACCGGACTCAGGGTTACAGAACAGATCCATACACCTCCTTTCACCCCATGGAAATGCCTTGAACTGCAGGCTCTGCAGCCTTTTATGGGTCAGTAATGAGCTCAGGATCTATACCTGGGCTGAGGCCTACTCCAGATCTGCCCTGGACCACACATACTTTGGAAACCTGGGGCTGATATACTGTATCTGGACTCCAGCACTCTGCCTGTCACCTTCTCACACTTAGTATTTGCTCTGTTTTTAGGCCTGATGTAGTACTTTCTCCTGTATTCTTGTAATAAGGACCAAATCCCCAATTTAGTTCCAAATCACCTTATAGACACTGACATTAGAGAGCTACATAGGTAGCATGTAGATTGTGTTTCCCTGGCAGGTAAGATGTGCGAGGGTTTCAGAACAAGTTCCTCTGGTGAGCTCCAGGCACATGAGTGACCCCACTTTAGAGTCAAAGGGCACAGACGCAGCCTGATGGAGCTCTGTCTGTGTTTATCACTCTGCTATGTCTATGAGACCAATGGATATTCCCAATGGTAGAGTGAGTTGGTTGTAGCTCATTCATTCATGAGTAGAGATGAGCGAACAGTGAAATGTTCGAAGTTCGATTCGAGTAGCCGCTCAATACTCGACTGTTTGATTGAACATCAAACCCCATTATAGTCTATGGGGAATAGATACTCGTTTAGGGGGAAACCACTGTTCGACTCAGGAGGGTCACCAAGTCCACTATGATACCTCAGCAAATGAAGCCAACACCTCTGGAAAGCAACTGGGACAGCAGGGGAAGCATGTCTACACTGCTACACCGGAGATGTGAACCCTGCTTTACACTCAGCTCTGCTGCATCAGAAATGTAGCAGAGCTGAGTGTGCGCTGAACCCTGCTGCACACTCAGCTCTGCTGCATCAGAGATGCGCTGAACCCTGCTGCACACTCAGCTCTGCTGCATCAGAGATGCGCTGAACCCTGCTGCACACTCATCTTTGCTGCATCAGAGATGTAGCAGGGCTGAGTGTGCGCTGAACCCTACTGCACATTCAGCTCTGCTGCATCTCAGCAGAGATGAGTGTGCAGCAGGGTTCAGCGCACACTCAGCTCTGCTACATCTCTGATGCAGCAAAGCTGAGTGTGCAGCAGGGTTCAGCGCACGGCCAGCACTGCTACATCTCGGCATAGGAATGCATTGACCAGCGTTGATTGGCCGAATGCCATACAGAGTACAGCATTTGGCCAATCAACGCTGGTTCTGCTGGAGGAGGCGGAGTCTAAGATCGGTCCACAACAGTCTCCATTCTGGTCCGATCTTAGACTCCGCCTCCTCACAGACAAGCCTCCGGCAGAACCAGCGTTGATTGGCGGAATGCTGTACTCTGTATGGCATTCGGCCAATCAATGCTGGTCAATGCATTCCTATGGGAAAAAGTTAATATCGCAAGCTGACAGGGATCCTGGCCAGATAGAGCCCCAAAGAGCTGTGTGAGTAACATTCCCACCTAAATAAAGGTAATCCCTAGCTAACCCTGCCTGTACATCTATCCCTGTCTCACAGTCACATAGTTCACAATCTCATATGAACTGGATATTAAATCCACTGTTCGTATAAATTGGAGGTCACCTGAATTAGCCAGCCAATTACTTTTTCCGATTTTTTTTCGATGTCTCCGTTGTCCTAGTTCCTGTCCCACCTCCCTTGCGCAGTTATTGGTGCAAAAAAAGCGCCAGGGAAGGTGGGAGGGGAATCGAATTTTTAGTGAGTTTGCCACCTGGTGTTCGACTCGAATCGAACATCTCTATTCATGAGATGTCTGATGGTACCCGCAGTCACATGTAGCACTGATCAAATATAGCTTTCATTTCCATCATTATCAGTACAGAGCCCCTTCAACCAGACACAAATCTGTCTTACAGGCAGTGGATTATGATATTGGTTGCAGTCATAAAAAGTAAGTATAATATTGCAGCTATAGTTTCTAATAAAGATATAAAGAACAGGGCAGAAATAAATGGACGCTACATTAGTTAGATGGATGTTTATTTATGAAAGTGAAATTCGTTCTCTGGAGAAACGCTTCATAGTGCGAGTTCTCCGAAATGTAAGCCTGAGGCGCATAGACACGATTCAAGGCAAACAAAGGCACTTACTTACTGCTCAGCTAAATGTTTTTTTCTTGTCCTGTATTCTGTCTCTCATGCCTTTGTGTATGTGAGAGAACATGGGTGTGACTAGAATCACAAAATCACAAAAAGAAACAGATCTGCCGTAATGAATCCCCAGGGCAACTTCTTGTCAGCATTTCTTTGGAAGGCCATATAGACAGTATTCACATATATCAGCTCATTTCAGGCTAAACGTGATGTGAAGGTATTTTGTCAGTTCACTTAATATGATTGATGACTCTAATGCTGGAAGAGTCTACCTGGTTATGGTCACTCATTCCATGAAACAATTCTATGTTACCACGTAGGGTAACAATGCAATAAGCTTTTGGGACCTCATATAGCTCACAATGCTAATCAACTGTTATATCGTCACTATCCATAGACATAGGAGTAGGCCCACTTTATTTCCAATGAAAATGACTCCCTGCTAATGGTGCACCCCTGGACGAACTAGGAGAGGTGTGAACCAAAAGTAGGGGAGCAAATGCAGTCTTGGTGGTGACTGTCTACTTATACTGCCTAGCTGTCTGCAGAAGAGTTAAAGGGGTTGTCCAGGATAAGCTAAGAATGAACCCCTAAACGAAACCCCCTCCCCCCACCTAGCTTCTAATTTACTTCAATGAAAAAAAAAATCTAGAATTACCCATATCCCTGGAGTGGTCACACGTGACCTCTCCAGGGACACTTTATGATAATCCCCATCAATACTTACCAAGCATTCCTGTATCTGGGATTGCTCCTCCCCTCTTCCTGTCTGCTAGTAGTGGGTGGAATAAGTTAGCTAGGGAAACAGGGGAAGGGTGGGAGGAGCTAGTAATAGGTGGAATCGCTAGGCTTGGGAGACAGGGAAAGGTGGGAAGGGGTAGTAATGGGTGAGATCGCAAGGCTATGGAGAGTGAGAAAGGGTTGGAGGGGCTAGTAATGGGCAGGATCACTAAGCTAGTGAGACAGGGGTCTTGGGACTTGGGTCTCAGATCTGTATCAGGTCCAAAAAGTTCACTATGAACTACAGCTTAAATTACCTTAAAACATACTGTACAACACTGTCAAGGCTCCTAGGAACCTGCCTATCCAAAGCAAACATAGCCAAAATTATGTGAAAGTGATGTTTATATCTATGGATGGTAAACAGTGAATAAAAACATTTAAAATGCTCCAAAAATTTGTTTTGCACAAACATGGTGGTCATATTGTAAAAAGCAAATCCTGATTTAATGGCATAAGTGCTACAGCCTTTTTTGGGGGACAAATTTTTGGTGCCTAGTTGAAAAGTGGTGAAGTACTGGCTAATTAATCTAATTAATCCTACTTGGGTCCCATTCACATTAGGATAGCGGTGAGGCGTCGCTGTTTTTGTGTATGTGCTAGATAGGCTAGTTTGTAATGTAGAAAAAATCTAATTAATCCTACTTGGGTCTCATTCACATTAGGATAGTGGTGAGGCGTCGCTGTTTTCATGTAAAATATGTGCTAGATAGGCTAGTTTGTAATGTAGAAAAAAATCTAATTAATCCTACTTGGGTTCCATTCACATTAGGATAGCGGTGAGGTGTCGCTGTTTTTGTGTAAAATATGTGCTAGATAGGCTAGTTTGTAATGTAGAAAAAATCTAATTAATCCTACTTGGGTCCCATTCACATTAGGATAGTGGTGAGGCGTCGCTGTTTTTGTGTATTGTTTACAGCTGATTGCCTCTTGTCATGTGTGTTTTTTCACTCCTTTAAACAAACTTTATTCATTCCGTGTTAACACCTGACTGCTGATTGTACACAGATGGGTGGCAGAACCCATAGTGTTTATAAAGGTTTAAGAGCTAAGATGTAAGTACGCTATGATTAAGGGGACCCTGAGCCCCGAAACGCGTCGGCGTTTTTAAGCTCACATGTGTTTTTTCTAACTTTTGCACTTTTGGTATGTGTATTTTTTTTGTTTTTAAAATGATGCGTGAATAAAGGATTTATTAACTGAAGACCCTGGAGTGCTGCAATCTTCATCTTCTTCCAAGTATCTGACAGTATCAACGTGCCTGGCCTGCTGCTAGCTGAAAAAGCTAGAATATCTTCTGATATGGAAAGGATTCTACACTTGGGAGACAGAATAGAACCTGAATTATCCTGCTGGTTATCTTTTTGTTAGAGCATATGCCAAATCAACATCGTGTAGACGGAGTGACAATTTACAGAATTTCAATGAAAATTTGTGGTGCACCATCGATGTGCCTGCCATTTTAAAAAGTAATAATTGAGTGAAAAAGTCACCAATTGTTATTCAGTTGTAGCTTTGGTTTGGTGCATGCAGTAATGGAGTAAGTGGATACATGGGCTCTATCTGGTGCTGAATTTATGCTTGCCCTGTAGCTCACATGGCTATATCAAACAGGGAAAACTTTCCTTAAGAAATAATGGTGGCTAGGTATTATCCATCGAGAATACTGGGAGCGGATTTCTGTATACTGGACTCACATTCCTATGTGGATGATGACTGATGTTGGCGGAGGAGGAAGAGGAGAACAGATGGAGATGGTGATGAATATGACGATTACCATGTGCTAGATAGAAATGTGGTCTGCCTACAAAGACAATAATTGGAAGAAGGAATAGAACGGTCTTGCTCACTTGCTCTTGCCTCTATCAGTTCCATTTTGCCAAATAAGCTGGCAATGCCATTTCATGTTAGTACGGAGAACCCTAGTTGCTCGGAAAGCAAATGTCTAAATACTTCTAATTCTACTTGAAGATCTTGCACCTTTCCATTGATGACTATATGCAGCTGCTGCCCCGGGTAGATCTTGTCAATATTAAACCTGCACATCAGGTGAAATCCTTACTGTTCCAACTGCCACCACCATCTTCCTGTGATGTCACGCTGTCACCCTGACCTGGTTGTTACGATTTATCTATAATAGAATCATTGGATTGAGTAATGTCATCATCTTCCCTACATTTTTTGTGACTCATCATGGCAATGGAATTTCTTTATCACCTCACAAATCAGATTTCCTCTATTGCCCCTATCAGCACAACTACCAGTAGCATACCCCCTGCCACTACTACATCCAGCAACACTCATGTCTTGCACCACTACCTCCTCTACATCCAAAAAACACTGATAGTTTTCATCCAACATGCGCATGTGCAGTCGGCTCTGCCTAGGCCCCGATGCCTAGGCAGAATGAATTCCAGCCGTAAGACGCCGCGGGGGCTGGAGAAGACTTCAAGGGGAATGCAGCCCGACCGTCACTCGTGGACTTGGTAAGTATAATTGTATCGAATTTTGCCTACCCCTGAAACGAGCATTTCCCCCCATAGACTATAATGGGGTTTTAAATCCGTTTGAACACTCGAACAGTGTGCGGCTGTTCGAATCGGATTTCGAACCTCGGACATTTTAGTGTTCGCACATCTCTAATAAAGATCATTCTTTTCTCATGATATTTTGATGATGCAGATTTTTCTCTGTTTGCTTTAGTCTCTTCAGTGCTCTGAATTCTTTGTCATGTAATCAATAAAGGTTCAGGATTTTTCTCTCCCCCTCCCCTTAGAATGGGAAACAAGAAGACATTAATATTACATAAGAAGCATCATTGTTCTATGGCTTCTTAAAATCTGGTCATATTCAAGCAATTCTGAATGCCCATAAACAGTCTTTTTGGCCGGCTAAATTCTTAGATAAAAGGAAAACAAGAAAGATTTATTCATCCAGAATTCCCGTTTGCCCTTTTAGGGCTGAATATAGCACATTGAGCTGTTCTCTGTTCTCTTTCCTTCAGCCTTTCATCCATTAGAAACAAAAAATATGAAGAACCAAAGTGTGTAGATGTTTCAAAGCTATGAGCTATTGTGGATAACCAGGATGGTCTGGGCAGCTGGATGGACATCGCTATTTCTATGGAAATGACACCACGGCAGAGCCGTCTACATGTGAAGACCAATCTGAATAACCTTGCAATGGAGAGAAGCCAATTTGTGGTACAGAATTTCCTAAAAATTTTGGATTCAGGCAAATCTGAATCTTTTGGGGTTCATTTGGGATGAATTTCTCAAAATGACTACATCACTCTCGGTCATTGGATATAGGTCATTGACCTACTTTCGGTTACCGAGAGTTACCGGTCTAAACCAGTCATTGATATATGTAAGCGGGCTACAGTTGTCATTGGCTGTTTTTCATCATGTGCTCCAGTAGGCTATCCTCAGTCACTAAAACTACCGTGTTTCCCCGAAAATAAGACAGTGCCTTATATTAAATTTTGGTCTTAAAGATATGATATGTCTTATTTTCAGAGGATGTCTTATTTTATTTTTGTGTGCTGCTGTCACCACTGCGCTACACAGGGATTTGTTTGCTGCGCAAAGACTGTATGAAGAAAAACATTACTGCCGCTGCTGTGATACCGTACATTGTATCCACTGTGCCTGCTGCTGTGGGATGAGCTGGGAGAGTGGACGGGAGGTCCATACGACGCTTAGTGTATGCACAGTGGGCATCTCCCAGCTCATCCTACAGCAGCAGGAACAGTGGATACAACGTATCACAGCGGCGTCAGCAGCCGGCAATATTTGTCTTCATACAATCTTTGCAAAGAAGGATTATTATTATTGGGGGATGTCTTACTTTCAGCGGGTGCCTTATATTAAACAATTCAACAAAACCTCTGCTATGTCTTACTTTCGGGGGATGACTTATTTTCGGGGAAACAGGGTAGGTCAGTGATCTGGTCACATGGTTCAAACCAGCCAATGACAGCTGTAGGTTGGTTATAGTTGTCAATGGCTGCTTTAGATAACTTGTAACTCCTAACCAGTAACTCGTGGTTATTGAAAGTAGGCCAATGACAAAGAGTTACTAGTGCAGTGAACCAATGTGTCCATTGAATAAGTTAACTATTATATGACTATAATTTTGCACTTTAATATTGTTTCATGCATATTTTTAGTGTAATGTAATTTCAAGATAGATTGAACCAACTGTGAACTGTTGGAACAGAAACAGTTTCCTCTTTTTATACTTGGTACACGCTTAGGATCTTCTAGTAAGGGTAAGTAAGCCTTTGTAAGCTTCCCTCACCCCTTGGTCGGTGTCACAATGTGCATGACATAGGATGTGAGGAGAATTTTTGGATGTGCATCATATCCATGGCCAAGTTTATGAGCATCAGGCCAGGCCTGGCACCTTTTAGAGCTATACCCCGCAGGTGGTCATTGCAACTACTAATTCTTTCTAGAATTGAGAAAATAGAGAACACTTTTGAGAAATAAACTTCAGAACAGGCAACAACACCTGTCAACCCTGCCTCCCTGCTTCAGCCCTTCAGTACCTCCACTTTATCACACTGGTGACTACTTCTGAGGCCGGTTGCAGACAGCTGTGCTGCCTGTGCACAGGCCTTGCTTATGCAGTTCCTTTAATTAAATGAATAGGAGCCATGGAAGCACAGGCCGGAAAATATGACAGGAATAGGACCTGTCCTATATGATGCAGCCCGAACTGTTGGACTGCATATGGGATGGTGAAAATCACGGTTCTGTGCATGGGTGCATAGAAAAGAATGTGTCAGTATTTACACAGATAGCACACTGACTGTTACATATTATAATAATTACAATATTCTTCAGTATACAAAGGGTTAAACTCTACTTACATCATACTCTTAAATTTTGGGAATGTGGGTGCGGTTAGAGTACACCATTTTAGAAACCTCCTTACATAGTAGCAAGATGGAAGGTAACACCCCCTCTCATGAATATAAATGAGTAAGAAATACACATATCTGGGTCTGTCTTTGGGAAGACCAGGATTGGTGGCCCTGAGAGATGGTCAGTCATGGACGTCATGACCAGCCCAAGTCCACCAACCAGATGACAAGCATGAACTAAGCTGTAACTACAGGATATCCAGATGAAGAAATCTAACTTCTCTGAAGATGTAAGCTATTGAGACATTGACTGATATTTCTGTTATTTTGGACATTTTCCCTGTTCCTGTGTTTACCTTCAAGATGTTTAATTAAACTCTACATGTTCATAACAAGCTGACTTTTCCTATCGTGTTAAGGCCTACAACACGTGGTCACAAGATCGTCTGCAACCGGCCTTAGAGCTAGGAAGGTGACAATATGGCTGCTTTGCTGAGGCCAGCACTGAGACACTGGGTGTCTTCTTTGAACTGACACCCAAACACTGACCCATGCAGGGCACACAAAGCTGGTCACCAACAATGAAGGACATGGACACTTCACTTGTCACTGAAATACTCCTTCCAAGCTGTCCTTTGAGTGAGCTCATACATAGGGAGCCATTCCCACCCTGGGTAACCTGGGCAATGCCTAACTTGCAACATGGTGGAACAACAGTTCTCCCATGGTGTAACTCACAGGCTCAACTAGATTCCACCTCTGAGGAGTCACCGTGTGATACAACTTCCAAAAAGTACTAGAACACTGACCATGTGATGACCTGCACCAATTAAAGTGGCATGAGCATAGAGAAACTATATCACAATACATGACACAGCTTGACAAATAAACAATACTGTGCCAGGTTGTTGTGCACCAACTCTACTAACACCTTTTTCCTCATAACAGTTACAAATGCATTGAGACCAAGGTTTAACACTTCCCATGCAATAAGTTACAATGTTTAAAGGGGTTGTGCCATTAAGAAAACTTTTTCCTTATCCACAGGGCCCCCAGCAATCAGGAGAATCAAGGGATCGAAAGTCCGCCTAAAGCCTCCTTGTGAATGGAGTACTAGTATGATTACAGTCCCAGCAGCTCCATAGAAGTGAATGGAGCACCAGTCACGCGAGTCATTGACAATGTGACTTTAGGGAAATTTTGCCCCATTGTTCTTCTGAACATGGGGGACCCAATAGTCGCGTCTCCAATGTGTGCCCTTAACAGCACAACCTTTTAAGGTGTTATGAAGATTGATGTCCCTTATGTAAAACTTCACTAAAGACTGTGTGTTGTTTTCATGGTTGCAACTGTCTCTTGAGTCCATAATCCTGCTCTCACACCATTAGGGGCACCCCAACCACCATCAGGCAGGAGGAAAAAAAACAGCTCTCAGTATAACATAACAGCTCTCAGTTGAACATAACTGTGACAGACTACCACCATCCTCTTCTCATTCCTCTACTGGGTAGCTGAACTAATTGGACATTTTTGTAAAACTGGTATTATTGTTAGGATGGGCCAGGGCCTCCACTATGCTGCACGGAGGTACCGGCACTTCCGAGGTTAGGGCGATCAGCGGCGGGCCTGAGGCTATTTAGGCCTCAGGTTGCTGGTTATTTGTGTACCGTGGCATCAGCTCCACCAGCGACAGACTCTCCTGTACCCTGTACTCTGTATCCTGCCACCTTACCCTGTACCTGGATTCTGTGGATGTGTATGACCCGGCATGATTCTGATTTGGCACCTACCTGACCTCCTTTGTATGACCTTTTGGCTTTCTCCTGACCTCCCTTTTTGGATCCTGATTTGTCTACTCCACTGACCTCCTGTGTATTACCCAGCTCTCCTGACTACGCTTCTGCCTCTGCCTTCTGCTACCTGGTTACCTCCAGTTATCGACTCCGCTTTCTTGACCACAAATTTGTTCGATGGGTATCTGCTCGATTCCTATGGATTATCTTCCTGTACGCCT
This sequence comes from Leptodactylus fuscus, assembly GCF_031893055.1. Classification (NCBI taxonomy): domain Eukaryota; kingdom Metazoa; phylum Chordata; class Amphibia; order Anura; family Leptodactylidae; genus Leptodactylus; species Leptodactylus fuscus. The sequence continues at coordinate 46,357,535 of NC_134267.1, forward strand.
GTTTCTCCATACCGTCCTGCTCTCCTGGACTTCACTTTAAGGTCAGTGTCTGGGTCCTCCTACTTGGGGTTCGCTGGGTGTGCGTCGCTCTCTGGGTGGTTGTGGATCTGTGCCCCACACTTTTACCAATTCTAACTCCACCATCAGGAGCTCTGGTGAAGAACTCCGGGACCTGGTTCTGTTCCGGTTAGGAGAGCGTAACACACCCAGGACTGTATTTGTCTCAGTGCTTAGGGGTTCTAGTTACCCAGCGCTTACAGAGTTATTTGTGCATCAGGTTCCTAATAGAGATGAGCGAGTAGTGTTCGATCGAGTAGGTGTTCAATCGAATACTACGGTATTCGAAATACTCGTACTCGATCGAACACTACTAGCTGTTCGAAGTTTAAGGTTCGATGCAGAACCAGTGTTGATTGGCAGAATGCTATAAATTCTGCCAATCAACGCTGGTTCTTCTCTTAGGGCCTATTCACACGGAGTAAAATAGCGTGTAATTTGGAGTGTAATTTTTACACGTGTAAAAAATTTACATGTGTATTTTGGAGTGGTTTTTTTTACACGTGGCGTTTCAGTAGCGCCAAAAAACGCTCCGTAAACGCTACTGAAACGCCACGTGTAAAAAAAAACACTGCAAAATACAAGTGTAAATTTTTTACACGTGTAAAAATTACACTCCAAATTACACGCCATTTTACTCCATGTGAATAGAAGTCTTCTCCGTGCAGCGTCCCCGCGGCGTCTTCCGGCTGGAATTCACTCTGCCTAGGCATCCAGCGCAGGCAGAGCTGACTGCACATGCGCGGGCATGCCCTCGCATGTGCAGTCGGCTCTGCTCAGGCGTCGGGCCGGGCAGAGCTGACCACGCATGCGCAGTCGGCTCTGCCTACGCCCCGATGCCTAGGCAGAGTGAATTCCAGCTGGAAGACGCTGTGGGGGCGCTGCGCCGGGAGAAGACTTGAAGGAGAATCCAGCCCGACCGTCACTCGTGGACTTGGTAAGTATAATTTTATCGAATTTTGCGTACCCCTGAAATGAGCATTTCCCCCCATAGACTATAATGGGGTTCGAAATCCGTTCGAACAGTGAGCGGTTGTTGGAATCGGATTTCGAACCTCGGACATTTTAGTGTTCGCTCATCTCTAGTTCCTAACAATTATACTACAAGTCTAAAAAGTCTAACGAATGTCATATCATTAAATAAATCCCACCATTTTGAGCAAATCTGATCATAGATGGTATTTTTCTCATCATTATAATACACATAACTTTTGGAGAACTGGAGCTGTACAAATTCTGTGCACAGCCATTCAGTCCCTCAGGACAATACCTCTGTACATATGGAGTTCAATGGAACATGCCACTGTTTATTTTTCATCACTTTCACATGGAATTCAACATAAAAACACCCCATTCTTCCATGTGAAACCAAGGGCATATACTGTACAGTAGGCCATACAGTGCTGTATTGTATATATCCCTGCAAAACACATGAGCATTTAACCATTTATGAGGTCTGATGAAGATCTGAGTAAATTTGGATAACAATTTATCAAGTTGTATCATGTATTTCTAGGCTTTAGACATGTCATAAAAAATTGAGAATTCCAGTACATAAATTTTTTTTAGAGCGACCTGTTTTGAGCAGAAGCACAAGCACCACCATGGAAAACCGGAGAAATTAGGTGTGAGGAATTTTATACTCCCAACTTTGTTTCTGAGCTCCAGTCAGCAAGTTCTAGGCCTTTGTATACAGCGGTCTGTAGCTAGAAAGAGAGCCAAATTCTCGTCCGGTGACAGGATGACAAGGAAGCCAATAAAAGTGTAAAATATCCTCTCCAATATGAATGTATTATGTTCTTTACTGTGGCTATTTTTTAGCCTAATAACTAGATCCAACCTGATTTTCTAAATTGTACTACTTTATGGGATTTAAAAAAAAAAAAAAAACCTGTTAATGTAAATATAATATTTTTTTAGTTTTTTTTTTTCTAAATTCAGCGTGCTTTAGGGGAACAATGTAAAATTATTTTCGCCCCTCTCTCAATAAATGAAACCATCAGTCTAAATGTCTTTTATCCAAAGGTTGTAAAGTAGTTAAAAAAAATTAAAACTGTGTTTATTTTGCACCTCTGTTCTTCGATAGTGACAGTGGACATACTGTATTATACTCAGATATAGGCACCATTATCGTACCATTGTCACTGTAATTTTTCTATAACCATTGCCACACATGCTGTAGTATTGCAGCCTAGGGCGGATTTTAGGGGTGCCAAGAAAATTTATGTCTGGGGGCTCCCTAAGGGTCCCTTCACACGGCGTAAGCACTCGGCTCATGCCGAGCCGTACACATGAGCACTTCTAAACACTTCCCATTCACTTCAATGGGAGCGCTCGTAAAGCCGGCTTTACGCGCGCTCCCATTGAAGTAAATGGGAAGTGTTTAGAAGCACTCTCGTGTACGGCTCAGAATGAGCCGAGTGCTTACACCGTGTGAAGGGGCCCTAATACTACCCCCTTAGTATACTAATACTGCCCCCATACATAGTATACTGCTCCCTTATTGTCCCCACACAGTATACTACCTCCTTGGGTGAGTGATTGGCGGTATGTGGTTAGCTGTGGGCCCCCCTGATCTATGGGGCCCCATGCAATTGCTTGGGTTGCTTGGTCAGTAACAACATGACTGATTACAGTAAAGACTTCATGCCATAGTGCATGGAAATATACCCTTATTACATGTGAAATTCTGTATTATGAGTCACAGCTGAATTGAAAAGACACATCTGAACAGATCTCAGTTCCTCCCATCATATCTCTGGAGTTGTGGTTAAGTGATAAGGATTGTTGGGAACGGAAATAAAGGAAGGAAATGTGGGAAGGATGGAATAATATAAAAGCTATGTAGATCAATAAAAGGAAGAAAGTGATTACGGAGCCATTGTATCAGCTGTCTGTTGACACATAGAACAAATGTCAGCTCATGTTATTATCGTGTTATTAATGAAAGATTTATGTTTTTCATCCACAGTGATTCCAAGTACAATGTGCGGCTTTTACAGCACTCATTTTTAAAGAGGACATGTTACTTTTTGTTCTGCTTTTAGATTATGCACAGAAAGTGATCATTGTATAGCGACGCGAAGTTATAAGTCTGGCACAGTATGGATGTGCTGTATCTTGATGTAAAAAATAACAGTCTTAAGACAGTCTGACCGCATATACAGTGAAGGAAATAAGTATTTGATCCCTTGCTGATTTTGTAAGTTTGCCCACTGACAAAGACATGAACAGTCTATAATTTTAAGGGTAGGTTAATTTTAACAGTGAGAGAGAGAATATCAAAAATAACATCCAGAAAATCACATTGTATAAATTTTTCTAAATTTATTTGCATTTTGCATAGAGAAATAAGTATTTGATCCCTCTGGCAAAGAAGACTCAATACTTGGTGGCAAAACAGATGATGATAAATTATGCCTTCATTTTTTGGGCCTGCATCTTTCGATTATTTGATTACCGTATATACTCGAGTATAAGCCGACCTGAATATAAGCCGAGGCCCCCTAATTTTACCACAAAAAAATTGGGAAAACTTATTGACTCGAGTATAAGCCTAGGGGGAAAATGCAGCAGCTACTGGAAAATTTTAAAAATTAAAATGGTCGGAGTTTTTGGGTGCAGTAGTTGCTGGGGAAGGGGAGGGGGTGTTTTGGTTGTCTGTCTGCCCCTTCCCTGAGCTTGAGGACTGTTTTTTTTTTTTCCCCACTTGGAATTCAGCCTGGCTAAATATAGGGTATCTGCAGTGCTCCTATTAACCCCTTCCCGACGGAACAGGAGCACTGCACATACCCTATATTCAGTAGACCGGGCACTATCAGACACAGGGATACCTAATGTGTTTGTGTTTCACAGTCATTTTCAAATTTTATATGTATTATAGGGAAAGGAGTGATTTAGAACTTTTATTTACTTTATTTTTTTTATTATATTTTTTTAAAGTTTTGTTTTTTTTAACTATTTTATGGGAGATTCTATACATTACTATTGCGGCTGGTCATAGACCCCCCCTCCCAAAAAAAAATAATTTTTTTTTCTTGCTTGACTCGAGTATAAGCCGAGGGGAGCTATTTCAGCACAAAAACTGTGCTGAAAAATTCGGCTTATACTCGAGTATTCGAGTACTTTTTTGCAGACTATCTATATTGCAGAGCATAAATGAATGAATGAATACATATATATATATATATATATATATATATATATATATATATATATTCATTTATGTGTATTTATGTTTTCTCCTGATAAAACAAACATGCCGAATTCCTTGGCTTCTAGATTCTGAACAGCAAGTCATAAGATAGATATTCTGATTCTGCTAGTCAGAACAAGCTCTTTGCCTCTGGCTTTATTAAAATAAGGTGGAAAAATTCCAAGGTCTTAACTGCAGAACACGACTGAAGGAAAAGCAGTTGAGGAAATCCTCCATACTAGGACACATTAGTATAAACTTTGCCTCCTCAGCACGCTGCAGGCCAGTACTGCACCAGTGATAATAACATCTGTCTGCCAAAAGCTGCTTGACTTCACATAAAGACTTCATTTGTATGAAGAGGACCGAGGTGGATGTCACTGACTCGCTCATCTCGCAGTGAGATATAGAAGCCTTTTATATAATATAGTTATCACATTTAGATGCCGTTTCACAATGCACAATGGCTGTGTGCCTCAAGATTACTGAGAATATGTAACTTTTTCCTTTCCTATGATATAATCATAGAAAGCACAAGGATGTACTGTGTGTGCGTCATGTACAGGGATAGCAGAGAAGAGCCCTATATACGTGTTCATAAGGAGAGTTCTAAAGAAATTCCAAAATCATGGACTATAGGTGAGTTATTATGTCCTAAGTTCCAGAACAGCCCTGGAGCATAAACTGCTGCTCTAACAAGTGAGATATGCCTGAGAGGAACCCCTTCCTATAGCAAATTCTTGATAGTGGCGGTTAAGGGCACTGAAGCAATATTTCAGATACTTGGAAAGGATACAGCTTTAGTACCCACAACTGCAGTTATCAAGAATATGGTGAGTGAGCAGCGCAGCGCCCGGCATGTAAACAATACTGGGACAGTATTATGTGCTTCACAGCGGACCCCAAACAGTATAACGTGCTCCATAGTGTCCCTCAAACAGTATTATGTGCTCCATAGTGTCCCCCAAACAGTATTACGTGCTCCACAGTGGCCTCATACAGTATGACATATTCCATAGTGGCCCCCACACAGTATTATGTGCTCACCAGTGGCCCTCATACAGTATTATGTGCTCACAGTGCCCCCCAAAGCCTGTACCCTCATTCCCCCTCTTGCTCACATACAATCTGTACCACAATTCTCTCTTCTTGCTCACACACAGCCTGTACCCTCATTCCTCCTCTTGCTCACACACAGCCTGTATCCTAATTCTCCCTCTTGCTCACAAATAGACTGTACCCCCATTCTCTCTTCTTGCTCATACACAGCTTGCAGTCCCTTGTCCCCCCTCTTCCTCACACATGTTCTCTTCTCTCCTTCTTACCTTCCATCACATAAGACTCTGATCTTATCCTAGTGGGCTAAAGGACCTTTGATGATGTCATGAAGTCATCAATGGTCCTTTAGCCCACTAGGATTTAGCATCTACTGAAGGAATTTTCCATGGAGGGGATGTTCAGCCCAGGGCAGCTGAGTATAAATATTTTTTTATTTTTAAACATCTCCCCTGGACTGGCATTTAATGGAAAGGGGCAGAGTCAGGCCCCTTCCCATTAATATTATGTATAGCGGTCGGGGAACAAGGTTTTCCCCCATCCCTATGGTGTGGTGCCCCAGCCATTTCCAGCTGGCTGTGGGCCCTGTACCCCTTTGGGCCCAGTCGCGGTCGCACTCTTTGTGACCACAATCATTACGCCCCTGATCATAATGATCTATGATGCTGGGAGTCCCTATCTCCATGTGGCTCTACTGTCTGCACTATATAAAGTATGGGACAGTAGAACCCTGATGATACTCCCAATATTATACGTATGATCCAAGAAGTCCTAGCTGATGGAAGATGACCCCTATACTCGTTTTTCATATTCATAATAATTTAGCCCAGAAACTGGAATAAATTATGGCTAAGGGCTCATTCACATCTGTGCCCGGTCTCCGTTCATACAGGTTTTCGTTTCCTGCACAAAACAGGGCGGGAGACGGAGACCTGCAGGACTCTTTCTCACCCATTCATTTGAATGGGTTTGAAAAGTGTCCGGCCAAGAGCGCCCTTGAGCGTTTTATGCTCTCCGCGGTGAAACCGTTTTTTTTTAAACCAGACACAGAGTCGGAGCATAAAACGCTCACGGCCAGACTCGGCATGACAGGTTACCTGATAACGGAGTCCAGATGGTGGTGTGAACCCAGTGTTAAATGCCCGCCAGCTCATCGTATCCTCTTCATTTATTATGAAATTGACCAAGTTTTCATCCAGTTTTTCAAATCATGAAAAACTTTATACAACTGCAACTGTTTTTCCAGAGGTCTTTCTTTTCCATCAGAATAAATTTACCATCACTAAACCTTACAGATCATACTTAATAAAGATCATTGAGGTTGGTTTGTTTGTATTGTATGTCACTACATGAACACAATATACTTGTTATACTACATACACAATGACTAGAACTCTTTCCAGGCACTTCCTGAATTATTAGGATGATCCGGATGCTCGAGGCAAATCAGTCGGAAATGAAATTTTCAACTTACTTCCAGTTCGTGTTAGGAAAATCTAATAAAAGTGAGGGTTGTGGCACATGACAGATTTCTTTGTTTTCCATTCACTGTTATTGGTGGAATTTTTGTCTTTACACAAGGGACGAAATACTTTGTGTCAGCGGTGACCGGGTAAACCCAATTGACAGTGTCAGCATTTGCAAAGTTTGTGTTGAACACCATTGACATGGCATGAATGCAGATGTGTCAATTTCTACAGCAGTCTCAGATTTCAGAGGCCGGTTGCCTTATGGGAAATCTGACACTTGATTAAATAAATTCCCATATTCCTTATATTTTGTGCTTTTTATAACAAAACCCTCCCTATAATGGATTTGTCTTTAGAATCTCTCAGATATGCTGTATACACCTTAAATCATTGTGATAATAGAGATTGGCAAAGGTGAGGTCATATTTTTCAAAGATGAGATCAGAAGGCCATATAAGACGATAAGATATATTCATTGCTCCTGTTCTTGGTGTATATACAAGGAACTGCAGTTATTGGCAGTTAGTATGGAGTATTTCTGTATTTAACCTCTTCCTACTATAGAAATTTTTTTAAGTCCATGAAAACCCCTTTAAAGATTACTTTGGCTGCTGCATTTGTAATTTTTCCTGTAGTTCCCGCCATTCCTGAGCAATTGGTGCTGTCAGTTTTAGTACTTAAAGGTGTTTCCCATGTCCCTCTCTTTCTCCAGTTTGCCAGCTGTCACTTCTTCTTACTTCCTGCATTCTTGTACAAGCTGGTAGGTGGGCTTTGACTGTTTGATGTACAGGACACTATGAAGTATCTCAGTAGATAGACAATGCCTTTACCAAGGAAAATTATTTATTACTAGAGATGAGCGAACAGTGTTCTATCGAACTCATGTTCGATCGGATATTAGGCTGTTCGGCATGTTCGAATCGAATCGAACACCGCGTGGTAAAGTGCGCCATTACTCGATTCCCCTCCCACCTTCCCTGGCGCCTTTTTTGCTCCAATAACAGCGCAGGGTAGGTGGGACAGGAACTACGACACCGGTGACGTTGAAAAAAGTAGGAAAAACCCATTGGCTGCCGAAAACATGTGACCTCTAATTTAAAAGAACAGCGCCGCCCAGCTTCGCGTCATTCTGAGCTTGCAATTCACCGGGGACGGAGGTTTCCGTCCAGTTAGCTAGGGGTTAGATTCTGGGTAGGCAGGGACAGGCTAGGATAGGAAGGAGAAGACAACCAACAGCTCTTGTAAGAGCTAAATTCCAGGGAGAAGCTTGTCAGTGTAACGTGGCACTGACGGGCTCAATCGCCGCAACCCAGCTTTCCCAGGATCCTGAATGGAATACACTGACAGTGTATTCCCGTATACCCCATATATACACCCCAAATCCCCGTTCCAACGGTGTGCCCCCCCACCTTCACCTCAGAAATACCCTGCAAGTCCCCTAGCAATAGAATTGGGGCTATATACACCCACTATTTTTGCTACTGCCATATAGTGCCATTGTCTGACTGGGAATTCAAAGAATATATTGGGGTTACATATAACTTCAATTCCAGGGAGAAGCTTGTCAGTGTAACGTGGCACTGACGGGCTCAATCGCCGCAACCCAGCTTTCCCAGGATCCTGAATGGAATACACTGACAGTGTATTCCCTTATACCCCATATATACACCCCAAATCCCCATTCCAAAGGTGTGCCCCCCCCACCTTCACCTCAGAAATACCCTGCAAGTCCCCTAGCAATAGAATTGGGGCTATATACACCCACTATTTTTGCTACTGCCATATAGTGCCATTGTCTGACTGGGAATTCAAAGAATATATTGGGGTTACATATAACTTCAATTCCAGGGAGAAGCTTGTCAGTGTAACGTGGCACTGACGGGCTCAATCGCCGCAACCCAGCTTTCCCAGGATCCTGAATGGAATACACTGACAGTGTATTCCCGTATACCCCATATATACACCCCAAATTCCCGTTCCAACGGTGTGCCCCCCCCCACCTTCACCTCAGAAATACCCTGCAAGTCCCCTAGCAATAGAATTGGGGCTATATACACCCACTATTTTTGATACTGCCATATAGTGCCATTGTCTGACTGGGAATTCAAAGAATATATTGGGGTTACAAATACCCTCATTTCTTGCTACTGCCATATAGTGCCATTGTCTGACTGGGAATTCAAAGAATATATTGGGGTTATAAATACCCTCATTTCTTGCTACTGCCATATAGTGCCAGTTTCTGACTGGGAATTCAAAGAATATATTGGGGTTACAAATACCCTCATTTCTTGCTACTGCCATATAGTGCCATTGTCTGACTGGGAATTCCAATAATATATTGGGTTTACAAATACCCTCATTTCTTGCTACTGCCATATAGTGCCAGTTTCTGACTGGGAATTCAAAGAATATATTGGGGTTACAAATACCCTCATTTCTTGCTACTGCCATATAGTGCCATTGTCTGACTGGGAATTCAAAGAATATATTGGGGTTACAAATACCCTCATTTCTTGCTACTGCCATATAGTGCCATTGTCTGACTGGGAATTCAAAGAATATATTGGGGTTACGTGCACCCACAATTTTTGCTACTGGTATATAGTGCCAGTTTCTGAGTGGAAATTCCCCAAATAATTTGGGGATTCATTCACCCTACATCTCAGGCTCTTGCCATATTCACCCAGGTTGTCAGTGCTGCACCAGCTCGTTCCCAGACAGCTCGGCCCGAAAAACACATTACCTATATAGAGGATTTGGACAATGAAGACAACATGTTCTAAATCTAATGTCTGCACCTTCTCCAGAATTAAAATAAAGGCAGCGTTTAACTTTCAAATAGCACTGCACAAAGGAAGATCTTATCAGCTTGTCTCATGACATGCTACTAAAAAGTGTCATTTGTGTATCTTAATGTAAATATACAGTCCTATGAAAAAGTTTGGGCACCCCTATTAATCTTAATCATTTTTAGTTCTAAATATTTTGGTATTTGCAACAGCCATTTCAGTTTGATATATCTAATAACTGATGGACACAGTAATATTTCAGGATTGAAATGAGATTTATTGTACTAACAGAAAATGCGCAATATGCATTAAACCAAAATTTGACCGATGCAAAAGTGTGGGCACCTCAACAGAAAAGTAACATTAATATTTAGTAGATCCTCCTTTTGCAAAGATAATAGCCTCTAGTCGCTTCCTGTAGCTTTTAATCAGTTCCTGGATCCTGGATAAAGGTATTTTGGACAAACAATTCAAGTTCAGTTAAGTTAGATGGTCGCCGAGCATGGACAGCCCGCTTCAAATCATCCCACAGATGTTCAATGATATTCAGGTCTGGGGACTGGGATGGCCATTCCAGAACATTGTAATTGTTCCTCTGCATGAATGCCTGAGGATTTGGAGCAGTGTTTTGGATCATTGTCTTGCTGAAATTTCCATCCCCGGCGTAACTTCAACTTCGTCACTGATTCTTGAACATTATTCTCAAGAATCTGCTGATACTGAGTGGAATCCATGCGACCCTCAACTTTAACAAGATTCCCGATGTCGGCATTGGCCACACAGCCCCAAAGCATGATGGAACCTCCACCAAATTTTACAGTGGGTAGCATGTGTTTTTCTTGGAATGCTGTTTCTTTTTGGACGCCATGCATAACGCCTTTTTTTATAACCAAAGAACTCAATTTTTGTTTCCAAAATGAAGCTGCCTTGTCCAAATGTGCTTTTTCATACCTCAGGCAACTCTATTTGTGGCGTACGTGCAGAAACGGCTTCTTTCTCATCACTCTCCCATACAGCTTCTATTTGTGCAAAGTGCGCTGTATAGTTGACCGATGCACAGTGACACCATCTGCAGCAAGATGATGCTGCAGCTCTTTGGAGGTGGTCTGTGGATTGTCCTTGACTGTTCTCACCATTCTTCTTCTCTGCCTTTCTGATATTTTTCTTGGCCTGCCACTTCTGGGCTTAACAAGAACTGTCCCTGTGGTCTTCCATTTCCTTACTATGTTCCTCACAGTGGAAACTGACAGGTTAAATCTCTGAGACAGCTTTTTGTATCCTTCCGCTGAACAACTATGTTGAACAATCTTTGTTTTCAGATCATTTGAGAGTTGTTTTGAGTAGCCCATGATGTCACTCTTCAGAGGAGATTCAAATAGTAGATCAACTTGCAATTGGCCACCTTAAATACCTTTTCTCATGATTGGATACACCTGGCTATGAAGTTCAAAGCTCACTCAGGTTACAAAACCAATTTTGTGCTTCAGTAAGTCAGTAAAAAGTAGTTAGGAGTATTCAAATCAATAAAATGATAAGGGTGCCCATACTTTTGCACCGGTCAATTTTTGGTTTAATGCATATTGCGCATTTTCTGTTAGTACAATAAACCTCATTTCAATCCTGAAATATTACTGTGTCCATCAGTTATTAGATATATCAAACTGAAATGGCTGTTGCAAACACCAAAATATTTAGAACTAAAAATGATTAAGATTAATAGGGGTGCCCAAACTTTTTCATAGGACTGTAGTTGTATAAGCTTTTTGGGTTTTAGGCACTGCCAAGTTATTTATTACCACCCGCTCCCTTATAATGATGATGACGCCAAAGTCACTGTGGGTGTTCAGAGCTCACAGCTTTGGTTGACATTTGTCTTGCTCTCTGTCGGTACCAGCTGTCTTTTTGGATACCGTAAAGTTATGTTGACTTTATTAACAGCTATAGAAGCTTTAGCCAGGTTGTGACGGTGTGTAACCCTAACAACACTAAGTGGGATACACATTAATAGTCAGTCTATGTACGCTAAACGTATCACTGAAGTAATTTTTTTTCCCTCTCCCCTAATATAAGAAAGGAACAGACATTAGACCTAGACCGGGGTTCGAGGCTTGTAAAAATCCAGTATTATTTGTTCTTCATGATGTGAAATATGTGTTGAAAAGCAACCCAAGATGAAGTCAGCCATGTGTGCCAGTGTGTTACTTGGCATGCCTTTGCTGGCCCCAACTGTAAGGGTCACTCTCCATTTCCTCCATTTTCCACTCCCCTTCACACCATTTGTGGTGAAGCAATGGGATGCACTGAAGTGCACCCTCTAGCCTCGTGTGGGACAGGGACATCAGATGCCACTCCAACCCCCTCGTCTTCCTCCGCCAGCCAACGGTGCGAAGATGAGAGGAGTGTGCTCTGAATGTTTTCTGCCTAGCAGAGGCTAGTTCTCACTTACGAAAATGGCCCCACTTTGACCTGTATATCATGCACAATGTTGTAGGTTTCAAAGAAACATGGCACCAACAAGTTGAAAAACGTGGGCCATGCGTGGACCGTGTTTGAGTCTGGCAAGCTCCAGATCTGCTACCAGGTTCCAGCCATTATCACAGGCGCAAAAATGCCAGGCCCCAGGTGTAGCAGGGAAAAAAAATGCCTTTTTTGGACCTTGGACCTTGCAGCAAAGCGCAGAGCTCTGGGCCCGACTGATGTTATGGGACACATGCAGGCGCAGGGCAGGGACAGCACACCAAGAGAAGTAGTAACGGCTAGGCCCAGCATAGGGAGGTGCCCCAGCTGCCATCTGCTGACGGAAGGCCTGGGTATCCAGAAGCATAAACAAACACCAACATCTCCAGGGCCAGCAGTTTATCGATGAGGCTGTTAAAGGCTTGGGCATGGGGGTGGGTTGTGTTGTACTTCTGCCTGCAATGAAAAGCTTGGGAGATGTGGAGTGGCTGGGAAGAGGCGCATGATGGTGCAGGCCAAAAGGGCGCATGAGGGTGAACTCCCCAGTGTGTCAGAGATAGGTGTGTATGTGTCCTTGCATCATATACTTGCACCATACTTGGCTTTGGAAGTTAATTTTGTGCCAAAAAGTGGTTAAGACAGTGATACCTCAGCTACCCCCGTTACACTGTCTATTGACAACTCCAGCACTGAAATTACCACCTTTGGAAGTGGACCACCACTTCTAAGATCCCAAAGGAAGTAGGCAAGAGATGTGCAGTGCAGAAAAAAAGATGAGAAAATAAGTGTAGGCAGTAGAGCACAGAGGGATTGGAGAGGACAGAGCTGGTGTCGGCCAGGTATTCCCACAACATGCGCCTATACTTGTCCCTCCTGGTGACACTAGGCCCCTGAGTGGCAGTAATTTGTCCAGGGGGGGCCATTAACGTGTTCCAGACCTAGGAATAAGTCTTCCAACAGGGTAGAGTTTTGCATGCCTTTGCTTCTACCCACTGTTTTTGTTGAATTAGCTTCCCTCCACATCTACACTGCTTTAGCCCCTAAACATCACCCCAGTTTATGCCTTTGCTTCTACCCTGTTTTTTTGTTGAATTAGCTTCCCTCCACATCTACACGGCTTTAGCCCCTAAACATCACCCCAGTTTATGCCTTTGCTTCTACCCTGTTTTTTGTTGAATTAGCTTCCCTCCACATCTACACTGCTTTAGCCCCTAAACATCACCCCAGTTTATGCCTCTGCTTTTACCCCCAGTTTTTTATGCTTAGCTTGCCTCCACATCCACACTGCTTTTGCCCCTACACATTACCCCTATCCATGCCTGTGCCTCTAGCCATAACTCTGCCACCCATGGAAACTCATGGTGCAGAAAGTGAGGGAGCTGACTCTGAGGAACCCTTGGGTTTTGTAGCTGGTACTCCATCAAAGGTCTCTGCTGCTCACACACCCTGCTCAACATACGGTATCTAGGGTTTGAGCATGTGGTGACCTCGCACAACAGTAGGTGCTTCAGGCAGATGTAGGCCTTGCTGGAGTGTATTGCGGCTAGCTCCAGGTACTGTAGACTTGGGAAAGTGGGTGTCCAAGTGCCCCACTTTCACCCTTATCTCTGCTAATTTGGGGTATGTTTTTAAAAATCGTTGCACCACTAGATTGAACACATGGGCCAGGCATGGAACGTGTTGGAGGCTGGCAAGCTCCAGAGCCCTCCAACAAGACAAAAAAGCCTGGCCCCAGGGGCAGCGGGGATAAACAAATTGCCATCTCATCCAGGATGGCATCCCTGACCTCAGAGGCAGTGTGCTGTCCGTCCCCCAAGCTGATGAGCTTCAGCCCGGCCTGCTGACGTCTCCCCACACCAGTGTTGCAGCGTTTCCAGCTCGTAGCTGGGGTCAATCTAACAGCGGAAGAGGAGGGTGGTGTTTCAGCCCTCCTCCCAGGAATGTTGTGTGGGGAGACAAGTCAGTCTACCACATTTTGCGACCCGGTCCATGCCTCAAGTACATTCAACCACTGTGCCAAGATTAAAAGTTAGCATCCCTGTCCGCATGCACTTGTCCATTCATAGCTGGTCACGTGGAACTTTTGGGCAAAGCGCTGAACTTAGGGACCGCCTCATGTTTGGGGAAAAGTGCTGGTGTGGACGGCACAGTGAGGTGGCGCAGTAGCCAGCAGGCCCAAAAAGGGCAGAGTGTCCACAAGCCGGGACCCCAACATCTCCTGGGCCAGAATTTTTGAGATGAGGCCGTTGAAGCCTTGGGCATGTGGGTGGGTTGTGCTGTACTTTAGCCTGGAATGAAAGGCCTGGGAGATGGGGAGTCGCATTGCAAAGTGTGCAAACCACACTCAGTTTGTCCTTGACCTATACATTTAGAAATTATCTCCCCCAGCGAGGAACGTGGCCTCGATGGGGGAATTTTTCTAAGGAAGCTAGAAAAGAGGGCATCTTGGGCCTTGCTGGCTCAGGTCTAGCTTCTGTCATGCAGCTGTCTTCTGCCTCTGGGCATCCCTTTGCCTCTAGCCACCTTTTTCCCTGCTTAGCTTGCTCCACATCCACACTGCTTTTGCCCCTAGACATCACCCCAGTCCATGCCTTAGCTTGTACCCCCAGTTTTTGCTGCTTAGCTTGCCTCCACATCCACACTGCTTTTGCCCCTAGACATCATCCCTATCCATGCCTCTGCCCCTAGCCATAACTCTGCCACCCCTGGAAACTCATGGTGCAGAAACTTTGGGAGCTGACTTTGAGGAACCCTTGGGTTTTGTAGATGGAACTCCATCAAAGGTCTGTGCAGCTCACACACCCTGCTCAAGATATGGTATTGTAGGGTTTCAGCGTGTGTGAATGACGGACAACAGCCTGTGTTTGGACAGATGTAGGCCTTGCTAGAGTGTTTTTAGGCTAGCAACGACTCCTGTACACTTGCAAAAGTGGGCGCACAAGCGCCGCATTTTCAACAGTAGCTTCGGTACATTTGGGTATGTTTTCAAAAAACGTTGCACCACTAGGTTAGACGTGGGCCAAACATGGAACGTGTTGGAGGCTGGCAAGCTCCAGAGCCGCTACCAGGTTCCAGCCATTATCACAGGCGTAAAAATGCCAGGCCCCAGGTGTAGCAGGGAAAAAAAAAAGCCATCTCAGCCAGGATGGCATCCCTGACCTCAGAGGCACTGTGCTGTCTGTCCCTCAAGCTGATGAGCTTCAGCACGGCCTGCTGACGTCTCCCCACACCAGTGTTTTAGCGTTTGCCGCTAGTAGCTGGGGTGGAGGTTGCAGCGTTATAGGGTTTCAGTCTACTCCTGCCATGAATTTTGGCCTGGGAGAGGAGATAGGGTACCTCAGTTTGCACCCCGGGACCAGACTCCACCACATTCACCCTGCCTGTCCTTAAAGATAAGCAGCATCCCTGACCACATGCGCTTGTCCAAGTGTCGGTGGTCAAGTGGACCTTGCAGCAAAGCGCGGAACTAAGGGCCCACCTGATGTTGAGTGACACGTGCTGGTGCAAGGCGGGGACGCCACACCGGGAGAAGTTGTGACGGCTAGGGACGGCATAGTGAGGTGCCACAGTTGCCATCAGGTCTGGGAAGGCGGGAGTTTCAACAAGCCGGAACGCCAACATCTCCTGGGCCAGCAGTTTAGCGATGTTGGCGTTCTAGGCTTGCGTGGGTGGGTGGTTAGCGGTGTATTTCTGCTGGCGCTCCAATGTCTGAGAGATGGTGGGTTGTTGTAAAGAAGCGCCTGATGGTGCCTTTGATGGTGCAGGAGAAGGAGATAAGACAGAAACAGGGGAGGATGAGGGAGAAGTCAACAAAGTGGCGGAGGCAGATGAAGTGATGTCCTGGCTCGTCCTCTGGAGTGCATCGCCAGCACTGTGAGCAGAGGCAGTGGCATGAACGGTGGGCGACGTTTGTCCTGCCGTTGCTGCCTGCCACTGATTCCAGTGCTTGGATTCCAAATGACGGTGCATTGAAGTGGTGGACAGGTTGCTCTTCTCAGGGCCCCTACTCGATTTCGAGAGGAAAATTGTGTAGACGACACTATATCTGTCCTCGGCGCATTCCTTGAAAAAACTCTACACCTTCGAGAAACGTGCCCTCGATGGGGGAGTTTTTCTGGGCTGGGTACAAAAGGGAACATCTTCGGACATTCCGGGTCTGGCCTGGCTTCGGCGAAGCTGTTGACCTCTGCCTCTAGCTACCCTTTTTGGTGCTGCACCTGCCTCAACATCCACACTACTTTCCCAGCTTGACATCCGCCTTGTCCAGGTGGGGTCGGTGTCCTCGTCGTCCACCACCTCCTCTTCCAACTCCTGTCTCGCCTCCTCCTCCTGCACAATGCGCATGTCAACTGGCTGCCCTGACAGCAACTGCATCTCATCGTCGTCGATGAGGGTGGGTTGCTGGTCATCCGCCACCTAATCGACCGGAGATGGAGGAGACTCTAGTGTTTGAGCATCTGGACACAGATACTCGTCTGTTAGGTCCGTGGAATCGCGAAATGGAGGGGCAGGTTGCGGTACAGTCAAAGGAAGGGAGAACAGCTCGGGGGAGCAGGGACAGTTGGGGTTATTGTTCTGGGAAGATTGGGAATTTTGGGTGGAAGGAGGACAAGACTGTTGGGTAAGAGGAGGTAGAGGCTGACTGGCTGGTGGACAATGTGCTTTAAGCGTTATCCGACAGCCATTGCAAGACCTGTTCCTGGTTCTCGGGCCTACTAAGGCTACTAAGGTTAATGTTGAACTTTTGTGCAAAGTGCAGAACTTAGGGCTCGCCTGATGTTAAGGGACACACGCTGGTACAAGGCTCAACTCACCCTAAGTGCCAAAAACACTGCTGGTGCAAGGCTCTAGGGCCTCAATCTCTGCTGGTAGCTCAGCTTAAGGGAGCTAAGGTAGCTCATCCATTTGGGGAGTAAAGAAGGTTTCCAGGTATTTTCCCACTTTGATAGAGGTTTTTTGGAATGTGGAAAGTGTGTAGTTGTTAGGCTGTGATGTTGGGGTAATAGAGGGTCTTTGGTGTGTTAGATGCCCCCAGACATGCTTCCCCTGCTGTCCCAGTGTCATTCCAGAGGTGTTGGCATCATTTCCTGGGGTGTCATAGTGGACTTGGTGACCCTCCAGACACGGATTTGGGTTTCCCCCTTAACGAGTATATGTTCCCCATAGACTATAATGGGGTTCGAAACCCGTTCGAACACACGAACAGTGAGCGGCTGTTCGAATCGAATTTCGAACCTCGAACATTTTAGTGTTCGCTCATCTCTATTTATTACGATTATTAAAAATCGAATACAAATGCAGGTCAAATAATGTGCACAGTAAATGTATATATCATTACATAGTGTGGAGAGAACAAAGCTAGAGCAAGACCCCTGTTTGATCCCTTATCAAAATGCAAATAGCTGACCTGATAAGAGCAGGAGATAACAGCTCTCAGAGCAAGCATGATCTGGAGAACTCAGCCCCTCCCCTCCAGAGATTAGTAAGTCATACCCATCCTGAAATCAAATAGCAGGCTGTGAACCAAGGAAAGATTGTGAAAACAGTGGGAAGAATAATTTCACATAACAGGTAAACAAAGCAGCATTTCCAAAATAAATTTATTTAGGAAAATGCTTGCATTTATGTAAGCTAGCATTTGAGATGGGAATACCCGTTTAATATGTTAATTAGGCTTTTTACTGTTAGGTTAGTGGTCCCATCCTGGAGCAGGTAGCCTGTTACCACCCACCTGACAGCAGAGAGCATAATGTTGCTGGAATTAACAAAAATGATCGATCATGAACAGCACAGGCTAGAAAAAAAATTCCAACAGAATCAGTGGAAAAGTCCTTATTTATTAAGGATGCAAAGAACAGGAGCCGATGGAGACGATGAAAGGTTCTCTTTAAGGCTGAGGCCCCACGTTGCGGAAACACAGATTTTTGTTACAGATATTGCTGCTTTTTTTGAGCCAAAACCAAGAATGGCTACAAAAAGAATGGAAAATATATAGGAAGTTCTTATACTTCTCTACCTTCTGCTCAATCCACTCCTGGCTTTGGCTCAAAATCTAAAAGTGGTTTACGGGCCCGTTCACACGGAGTAAACGCGCGTGTATTTTGACAAAATACACATGTAAAAATAAGACTCCCATTGACTTCAATGACATTTTACACGTGTATTTTGACGTGTATTTTGATGTGTATTTGGACGTGTTTTTTTTACACGTGTAAGTAAATGTCATTGAAGTCAATGGGAGTCTTATTTTTACACGTGTATTTTTTACATGTGTATTTTGCCAAATTTTGCGTTTACTCCTTGTGAACAGGCCCTAATATTGTAAAACAAGTCAGGGATCTTGGAATCTGGAAATCACATTTTACTGCAAAAAAAGTGCTTAGGTTCATGTTCACAATGTCCTGCCAAACCTCCCACTCTGGTGTCCTGTGACAGTGCAGTGTATGTATACAAGAGAACAGAGTGAAACACTGGGCAGGAAGCTGTGCTCACACTACTGCCACTGTCCGCCCGAGGTTTCTGACCTAAATCTCGGGGAAACTGGACAGGGGACGGCTTGCCAGTGGTCAGCTTGAAAACCCATTTTCATTTGAATGGGTTTTTAAAGGTGACCGCCGGTGTCCATATGCAGCTTCACTGCCTAGAAACTTTTTTTTTTTTTTTTTGCTAGACACAAAGTCGTACATGTAGGACTGTGTGTCCGTGCAAAAAAAAAAGCAACAAAAAAAAACATTTTCCAGGCATCCAGGAGATTCCGCATACCGGCAGTCACTTTTAAAAACCTATTCAAATGAAAATGGGTTTTAGAGCTGATCAGCGGCAAGCCGTCCCCTGTCCAGTTTCCCCGGGATTTACGACGGAAACCCCAGGACGGACAGCAGCGGTTAGTGAGAACCTAGCCTAAGGGTTGGTTCACACTAGCGCTTGTATTCTGTCCGCAAGGAGTCTGCATGGAGACCCCCCCCCCCCGAACGGAATACCAATGCTAATGCAAGCGCTGTGCAGTTAAGCACATGGAGCCCATAGACTATAATGGGCTCCGTGTGCTTGCCATGCACTGCCCGCACAATTCATTCGTGCTGGCAGTGCGTGGCAAGCACACGGAGCCCATTATAGTCTATGGGTTCCATGTGCTTTGCAAGCACATCGCTTGCAATTGCAATTGTATTCCGTCCGGGGCGGGTCTCCATGCGGATTCCTTGCGGACGGAATACAAGCGCTAGTGTGAACCAACCCTAAGAGAGAAGCCACGGTCAATGCCCAATGTTCGGGACTGCTATTTGCTCACCACTGATTAAGAGTCTATGCACTTCACCTATTATGTTATATTATAGTATATTTAGTGCAAAATGTAGACTAAAAATATTTCAAAACTGATAACGAGAAGCTGAAATGTAATAAATTCAAGATCGGTATTGTTGTATGAGCAGCAGCAAATGCAAATTTAATATTTCTTTAACAAAACTGTACAAATTTAATAGACAAACTCTGCTTTTTATTAAAGACATATTTATTACAATATACAAAATAATTGCTAGAAAGATAAGTCAAAACTGTGCCCTGATGTATCATGGCGATATCTGTCTATCAAGGGCAAAACAGATTTTATGTGCATAGTATGCCATTCTACTGTTCAATGCTCTAAAAACTTGTCATGCGACCCTATGAGGACCAAAATTCATGACACTGTGCAGTGAAACTAGCCTATGAGGCCTTCACAAAGCTCTAATGAAGTACCATCCATCCCTGGAAGAGCAATAGGTAGCTCATGTGACTTACTCCATTAATAAAAAAAATACACTGATACATGAACTGTTTAATGTAAAGTCACCATAAAATATACTACAAGTCATAATGTTGAGTTTTGTATCACACTGTGATTTGAAGCTGTGATATTCAGAATGTGAACACCAGAGGGCGCTATATGAAGGAATAACATACTTGATGCCTATACAACCCTTTTACAAAATTACGTTATAATTACACGATTCATTTTCTATGATAGAAAATAAGTTTCACTTTTTTGGATGTAACACGATTGATGTTGTCTATAATAACCTCTTGTGTCTTCATGTTACATCTTTACATGCTGTTGAGACTAAACCAGCACATACGTTGTCTTCATCAGATCCTGATGAAGATGTCACGTTGGTCCTTATACATTTCTGGATGTTCTAAATCGCCTCACATACTGCAGTTTACAAGTTCATTTAACACCTTCTGAGTAAATAAAGGCTATGATACGCAGCTGGAAATAATATTATTATGATCTCGGAATACTTGTGCCTATACACCGACCTCGCTATATAGTTACATCATTCATTGTAGCTGTTGTGTATTCATTGCCAAAAAGAAACCCTGTTCTCCAAGCAGTATGGAACCGCCTCTGCCATCCAATGTCTTAATTTCGTGGTTGCGAGTTATACTCTGTACAAATGTTCTGAATGATCTTTCCGACAAACTTATAGAGGCTGTCAAATTCATCCACGAAAAACGAATGGTCTTTATCTGGATCAGTGGCGATAGATTCTAGTTCATCTTGGGCTGCCCAGGCCACACCAACAGCGTATGCAATGACTCCTGTTAATGAAAGAAAGAAGTCGTTTATATGTTATCTACTGTTAACCCCAACTTCCCAACATTAGACATCTACACTACCTTTAGGATTTTAGGATTTTTTTAAAAAATTTCTACATCGTACCCTGTCCCCTGTATAAGTATAATATTAGACATGTGGACTGTTCTCACTGTACTGGATTACGTAACTTTAAAGGGATACTCTAGGGAAAACTAATCCACTGCATTATACCTAGTTCATAGCCGGAAGGAATCATTCATTGGCCCATTCCGCCCTGAACTTTTTATAACACAACATTTGAGGTTTACCTAATGTAAACTTTTATTAAAATTTTGGGTTAAAAATAATAATAATTTTTGCTCTAAGTATTACAGTCACACCAGCGCCGCACCTCCCATGAGGTGACCTGAAGCGACTGCTTCAGGCGGCGCTATGCCAGGGCCTGCAGGGAGGGCGGCATTTTTGCTTACCTAAGCTGTCCTGGACTGGCTTAGCACCGAACGGTGGATTGGGGAGGCCACTGGAGCAGCGCTGCTCCAGCAGCCTCCCCTCACTCTCAGGCAGAGAGCAGGTCCTCTCCATGCCTGCTCTCTGCCTGCGAACGCTGCTAAGCCCCACCCCCTCCGTGCCACCACGCCCCTCAGCTCCGCCCCCTCCTCTCGAGGGGAAGCGGCTTTCTGTCGTTCGCCTCAGGCGGCGAAAGGGGCAGGTTCACCCCTGAGTCACACAAACGGAATTGCCATGGACAGTATACAGCTAAACTAACAGAGAACTCCACCAAGAAAAATTTGCAAAGAAAAGACTAAAAGTAATTACCACTTCGATGAGCGGCCGCTGCGGGAGCCCGGACATCATCGTACGACCGTCCGTCTGTGATAACGATCATGATCTTTCTTTTATTTGGCTTTGATTTACTGAAGAGCTGGTCAGATGCATATGTTATGGCAGCTCCGGTGCTTGTACCTCCACTCCAGTAGCCTATCCTCATGATGGCATTCACAACATCTTGCTTAGTACTATATTTATCAAAGCCAAACTCCAATCTTTGTTCATATGTATACTGTACTGCTCCGATTCTTGTGTCTGTGTCTGAGATCTCAAACTCACTTGTGATATTCGCTATGAACTGGAGGACAGTACGGAAGTTACCAGTTCCGACACTGCTGGAGCCATCAATGACAAACCCAATATCAGCAGCATTTAGACACGTCTTACTGCAGACTAATTTATCAATGTCACACATACGCTTCACCAGTGGATTCACAATCTTAGGGAGACCGAACCAGCTAGGAATATTGACTGAAAAATGACCATTCGTTCTACAAACAGCCTGAAAAAAGTTAAATTGTAAGATTATTGTCACCATATACTTATTGTACTGTGGTCAATAAAGATATATGTCTACAATATACAACTATAATGCATGCAAGATCAGAAAATTAGGTCAACAAAGTTAAACCATGACTCCATATAGAATGATGGCCATTTATTACGATTCATTTTTAGTATCCTTTTTTGCATCCGTTAAAAAGTGTTTAATTTTTTTTTTTTTTTTAAAGAAAGGTCTGTTAGTGATGTGTTAATAAGTACACCCATATACCTTTAGCAGTGTTTGGAGTGATTTCTGGGTGTCACTGGTTGCTGCTGCATCCTCTACCTTTGTTTACTTGGTGTTAGCTTCCTTCTGTGCAGCTTCCGGTGTAAGTGTTACACTAGTTCCCTCTCACTCAGCCCCCCTCCTCTCTCACTCCATTACAAAACCCTTCCTATCTCACTAAGCCTAGCGGTCCTGCCCATTGCTAGCCCCTCCCACTCTCCCTGTCTCTCATTAGCTTTGCTATCCTGCCCATTACTAGCCCCTCCCATCATCCCTGTCTCTCTAGCCTAGTTATCCTGCCCATTACTAGCCCCTCCCATCGTCCCTGTCTCTCTAGCCTAGTGATCCTGCCCATTACTAGCCCCTCCCTCCCCCTGTCTTCCTAGCTAACCTGTTCCACCCACTACTAGCATCAGGAAGAGGGGAAGAGCCTTTCACCAGACACAGTAAGGCTTGGTAAGTATTAATGTGAATAAGGGAGTGCGACAAGTATTGATGACAGCTTTTTGGAAGCTGTTAAACGGAATGTAACCGGATTATCAGAAAGTATCCCTGGGGTGGTCACATGACCGCACCAGGGATATGGGTAATTATATATATATTTTTAATTGAAGTAAATTAGAAGTTAGGTGGTGAGGGAGTTTAGTGTAGGGATTAATTCTCAGTTTATCCTGGACAACCCCTTTAAGCAGCAGGCCAGAGGAAGAGAGACAAGCTGAGAAGTCTACTGCAGCATGCAACAGTTAGAGCTCATTTAGAGCGATGCTAAAGGAAATCAGAAAACCTTCTTTTTTAATAAAAGTTGACAAAACCCTATAATAGAGCATATTACCAAAATATTAAAGGCTAAGGTCCCATGTAGTATTTGTACACGCACATATATAGAAACATTGAGGTGACCGTTACACCTTAAACTGTCCATCTTTGTAAAAAAAAAAAAAAAAATTACCTTATTGTTTCAATTGATACCAAATTTCATAGTAAAGCATATTTTGACATTGTCCTGATAAAAATGATCATACCATTTTGTGAGATCAGCTCATATGCAGACCTATGTATGCAGACTACAAACAAAGCCTGTGTAGTTTGCTCCTACAGATATGTGTATCTAACCTCCATTTGTCACATATCATTTCATTTCCTCATATCATTTGTCTCATATCTCCATTTGTCTCATGTCATCCATGTGTTGGCCGTAGGGTTGAGCCGATCTTGAGATTTCAGGATCGTTTTTAAAATCCGATTTCCGATCATTTTCCATCCGAAGCCAATCCCAATCCTGATGCAAGTCAATGGGATTTTTTAAAGATCGAAAATCGGATTTAAAAAACGATCCTATTCACTACACAGCGTGGAGTCCAAAAATTGAACACTTCAATTTTTGGACTCCACACACTGTGTAGTGATTAAAAAATCCGCAGGCTACTTAGTCTCCCCTGCTCTCCGCTTACCTGCACACAGAACCGCTGTCGCTCCATGTTGTTCTTGCTCCTTTCTCTCTAATTCACATGCCTGCAGAGCGCCATGCGCGCCCCCACCTCCCAGGCTAGTGTTACAGATACTGGGAGTAGGTGGAGCTTGTTGTGGCTTAGGAGAGTGTGGGCGGGTACAGGGCGGAGAGACGTGAGTGTATCACTCACGTCTCCCCTCCCAGTACCTGCCCACACTCTCCTAAGCCACAAGCAGGTAAGTTGAGCGATTGGGATCAGAATTCTGTTCCCGATCTTTTTTAGGTGGGATCGGAACCCGATTGCGAAATTTACTCAATCGCTGATCCGATCTTTTCCGATCCCGATCACTCAACCCTAGTTGGCCGTGCAATTTTCTAATGGACCCTACGATGCAAAAAATCATGTGCATGTATAACTTAAGACTATCCATAGGTTAAGAAGCTGGAGTCAAATAGGAGGGAATGGTTGACTGCAGGAACACACTACTCAGGGTTTCTTTCTAGTCTTTAACCATAGAGATACATACCTCTGTATACACAAAATGGTAGATTTGTCCTTATCACTGTATTGTCTGCAAGATTCATTTCTATATAAGTGACCTACTTTTCCAACAAACTATTTGTATGGACCACTATTTAGTCGCTATATTTTTACATATACTTGACCTTAAGCCTTTTGGTGAAGGTAAAATAAGAAAAAAAGAGAAAATTGCCAATGAAACTACCTTGTCGACAAAGTTGGGTTCCACAACATTTGATCTCTCATTATCATCTGCACCTTCAATTGTCACAAAGAATATGTTGATTCCAGATTCACGAGCGAGGCGGGAAGCTTCTTCCACTTTATCGGTTGGCCAACCATCTACAAGTACAACAGCCACATTTGGGGCTCCTCCTCTGTTCCCGCTGGCATCAGAGAAGTAATTCTTATTGATATAAGACAGAGCTTTTCCTAAAATGACATTCAGAATAGTTTACTCATTTATGAAATTATACATTACATTAAACCAGAGGTTCTCAAACTTATTTTGTCTACCGCCCACTTTGAGAATTAATTATTTTCTAGCGCCCCCCCAATTTTTTTTTACTTTACTACATCTTAAGAATCACAATCGCAGTCATTATGTTAATAATTAAATTATGTGTGTCATGTGAAAATAAGACTTGGATTTACCTTGTATGGAGTTTCCTAAAGGACCTGGCTCCTCTGCCCACTAGCAGCCTGCTCTATATAATAAAGCTTTATCCTAGTGAACAGAGAGACCAGGTCCTTTAGCCCAGTAGGATTTAGACTGCTTTATATAAGAAAGCAGCACTTATTCCACCCCCCCCCCTCTATCTCACAGCAGGGAGCTAGGTGATGTGTATGTGTGGTGCAGACACAGGCTGGCTCCGTACACTCAGCCCCCCCCCCTCTCTCCCCCCACACAGCAGGGAGCTACGTCATGTGGCTCCCTCAGCAATAAGCAGGGGGCCAGGTGCTAGTGTCCATAATGAAGTGAATAAAGTAAGATAGTGGACAAACAAAGCAGTTTTGCTGAAGCAGTGTATTTAGGAAAAGTCTTACATTCACATTAACAAGCAGTATAGATAGAATCATTGTTATGATACCACCCCTTTAAATTAGCCATCGCCCCCCCAAACCGCTTCAACGCCCCCCAATCTTCTCTGTGCCCTTTACTGCCCCCCTATAGGCCTCCAGCGCCCACAAGGGGGCGTTATCGCCCACTTTGAGAAAGACTGCATTAAACATTACATTATACTATAGTGGACCCATAAACCATCAAAGTACGATATCTGATTTATCTATCAACATGACACATGTGATGTATAGAGATAAGTGTTCGCTTCGTTTTCATATTTCGTGTCTCAGGTCTCTGATTAGTTTCGGGTCGAACAAGTTTGATGCAAACAACACTGTAAATTGGCTTAAAACATAATGTAGCTCACTCTTAGGCTCCTAGGAACCTATCAATCTAATTTCTAGCTGAAGCTATGTCAGTGTGAAAGTGACATTATTATATTTTTAAGTCTCTTCAGACCCCAGAGTCTCATAGGTGAAGGTCCATGGGAATAAAAAAAAACCCATTCATACCTTCCAGTACCTTTTTTGAGCCTCCATGGGGCATAGGGCTCTCCTGGTGATGTCTGGTGCTCTTCTATGATGTAATCGACCAGGTGGTCACGGTTGACGTATGTGATTGGGCCACCAATGACGCTCCACATGCCCGATGACATCACAGAAGATCAACAGACGTCACCAGGAGAGTGCAGTATGCTGTGACTACTTGTGATGGCCAAATTTATGGCCTAAAATTCATGCTGGTAGAGGGACCCTAGCAGTATATGATGCTAGGAGTTCCTGAGTTCATATAGGGTTTTATGGACTGGATTTTGCCGCGGAGGTCGCCTCAGAATCCGGTCCAAAAAATGGCTAGCCGCGACTGGATGCCGCTGCAGTGCACCGGCATCCAGTCGCGGCATTTCTCTCTGGATTAGGCCAAAATGAATGGGATCAGTTGGGAGGGAGTGTTGCGCTGGGACGGAGGGACGCTGCAGAGGAATCTCTATCGGCAAGATAGGACAGCTCACTTCTTTTTTCTGCGAGCGGCAGAAAACCGCTAGTGGAAAAAAGAAGTGAACGGCTCCCATTGAAGACAATGAGAGCCGTTTTTTGGAGCTGGATTCTGAGGTGGATTCCACATCAAAATTCGGACCAAAAAATCCAGTGTGAACTCAGCCTTACTCTCCTGTCTCACTTTTCTCCAGCTGGGTTTAAAAGCTAGTTCTGGATTTGGTATAAATCACCTGATCTCAATAATCTCATTACCATATGTGGCCCAAATTGTAAGCTGTACAACCCATCTGATCGAATCCCAAGAGATATCTTTTAAGCCACCAGAATCCTGAAGAGCCTGTGGTATCTCTCACCATGCAGGTTCCAAGATCTCCACCGGCCAAATAATCACTACCCACATCACGGGATCGATCTAAGCCCTAAAGGTGACACCTACAGGTATATTAGGTCCAATTACCAGAAGTGTACCGTCACCAACAGGACCGTAATCTGATAAAAAAAACATGTGTTGGTATAAAAGAGGTCGCATAGATATTCCCCTATCCTTATGTTCAACCTTACGCGCTATAACAGCTATTTTATAATCTCCTAGACTGATATTCACTAGGAGAAACCTTGATGAGGGTTTTCAGATGATAAATCTAAGAGCCCTTGTAACTCCTCAAAGTCATAGGTTACACAATGCCTATTGGATTATCGAAAACGTAGCATAGGACTTCAAAAATTCATAGATAAAGATGATTTTTGTTATGACATAGCAGGTGCAACTTTCAGTTGTCTTTATAGATCAATTCTCTAAAAAATGTCATACTTGGTGAGTCAATAAAGAAGAATCCCCTTTTCTATGAATTTTTTATTTAATTGATTTTGTTGAATTGACTTCGGATAAAGTCCTTCATTTTAACTATTGTATCAATTTGATCAGACACCTCTAATTTATTAATAGTTTGAACCAGTATTAATTAGTCATTAATATCAGATAGTGGGGGGTTGACTCCCAGCACCCCGATGATCAGCTATGCTCTATAACAGACACCGAAACAACATAGCTCCATACACTGAATAGAGGCCATGAATGGTACTGCATTGCTTACCCTACTTCCATTTAAGTAAATGACCAGTGGTGTAAACCCCTTTAAATGTCAGAAAATAGAAAACTAGAACACTCTAGTGCAGGGGTGCTCACACTTTGTCAGCATGTGAGCTACTTCTTAACATGACCAAGCCCTAAGATCTACTACCCACTTCTTGTGGGCGAGGCCGAGGCGGGCCTGTGAGCGGGTCCGGGACTGACCCATGGGCGAGGTGGGGCGTGTCTGTGGGCGGGGCTGGACATGTGGGCGTGGCCGGGCAGATCGTGAGAGGTGGCTGCCCAGGCATCCCAGTTGTCTGCTTCTTCACAGCGCAGGCTGAGAGTTATCTCTGGACACTGGCAGGCTGGGGCTGCGG
The DNA here is from genome assembly GCF_031893055.1 of Leptodactylus fuscus. Classification (NCBI taxonomy): domain Eukaryota; kingdom Metazoa; phylum Chordata; class Amphibia; order Anura; family Leptodactylidae; genus Leptodactylus; species Leptodactylus fuscus. The sequence continues at coordinate 46,385,213 of NC_134267.1, forward strand.
CAGCCCCGCCTGCCAGTGTCCGGAGATGACTCTCAACCTGCGCTGTGAACAAGCAGCACCCCGGCCCCCTCCATCCCTAAGAGCGGCCTGCAAGTGCTTGTTCACAGCGCAGGCTGAGAGTCATCTACGGACACTGGCAGGCGGGGCTGCCGCAGTCCCAGCCTGCCAGTGTCCAGAGATAACTCTCAGCCTGCGCTGTGAAGAAGCAGACAGCGGGGATGCCTGGCTGCATCCCGCGATTGACCCATACGTCCATCGCGATCGACCGGTAGATCACGATCAACGTATTGGGCACCCCTGCTTTAGTGGTTATGCTAGTGACATACATTAAAATAATGATGACCAAAAAAAAACAACTTACCAACATTGGAGTGTCCTCCTTTTTGTGGGATTTTGTCTATAGCATTTTTAAGGTCCTTGGAATTAAAGTATGAGCGTAGACTAAATTCAGTATATGGATCATCACTTTAAAAAGATAAAAGACACAAAGCAATTATGTAATGGTTATCACTTAAAAAGTATTATAATAATTATTAGAAGAAATGCAAACAAAACAACATCTCTTGTGTCACCCCCTCTACCTCATAGATTGTAAGCTCTAGTGAGCAGGACCCTCAGTTCCATTGTGTGAAATGACTATTTCTTTGTAATGTATCTTTTTGTCTATATTTGAACCCTACAAATTGTACAGCGCTGCAGAATATGTTGCCGCAATATAACTAAAATTTATTATTATTAGTATTAAAGACACAAGAAATTTTGATACCCACAAGCTTTTTTGCTTAAACTTACATACCATATTAGTCTAGGTTACATAAACATAAAAGTTCTAAATACTTATAGTAGATTTTCTTACCCATACTGTACAATACCCATAAGAGGTCCAGAAAGTCCAACATCGAGGGCTTCTGCCATCTGGTTGAGGAAAAGCTTCTGAAGTCGGAAACGTCTCTTGCCAATACTCCAGCTTCCATCAATAAGGAAAACCAGGTCTATTTTGCAATCTGTATGTAATAGATAGTAAAATCCCTTTATATTCATATACAGTACATTATGGGTGTAGCTGTGTGTTGAGCTTCAGCTCAAATTTTGGAAGGGTTGGCCCACCTGGTTTCCACCAAACTCATAACAATACGAATCCCTTATTGTCATCTTCATACTAAAACTGTTTAGTTGGCCATACAGATTGGCTGCTCATACAAACTGTAAGGGCCCCTTCACACGGCGTAAGCGCTCGGCTCATTCCGAGCCGTACACGTGAGCGCTTCTAAACACTTCCCATTCACTTCAATGGGAGCGCACGTAAAGCCGGCTTTATGAGCGCTCCCATTGAAGTGAATGGGAAGTGTTTAGAAGCGCTCGCGTGTACGGCTCGGAATGAGCCAAGCGCTTACCCCGTGTGAAGGGGCCCTAATGCTCCAGTAATGAAAAATGACAATCTTGAACACCTTTATTTTTGACCGACCTCCAGGCAAAAATTTTCAACAATTTTTCAACACTGTTCTAATGAGTCTGTAACTCTCTCAAGGCTCCAATACACATAAGATCAGCAAGTTTGTCTAATTTTGTGTTTTATATGTGTGGATGACTTAAAGGGGTTACATGGTTTTCGTATGTATGGCCTATCCTTAGGATAGGCCATCAATATTAGATCTGTGGGAATCTGGCACCTGGGAACCCTGCAGATCACCTGGACTATAACAAACTGTAGCCATGAGTGGAGATACTGAAGCGTTGTTCCATTGAAGTCTATGGGGCTGTGCTGCAGTACCTATATTCGTCGATACAGTTTGTACAGCATGTGAGCCATGCTAAAAATTACTCATCAATACTAAAAACTGGATAACCCCTTTAACTTTCAGAAGGAACAAAGGATAAATTGATCTCGTATTATCTATTTCCTCACCCTCCCTATACACATGCACACTGGCTTTGGCTGAGAGTATATTTGGTTAGAGGGTAGATATTGCTGGTGGCTAGGGTTGAGCGATCGTGTTCGCAATCGGAATTCCGAACACAATCTTTTTAGGTGGGATCGAGATCGGTACTATTTCCCACAATGCTTTGCTTAGCCTTCACTCTGAGTATATGCTCCGCTCATTCTGAGTGGAGTGTATACTCAGTGTGAAGGCTCCGCTGCGGTTCCATAGGAATGAATGGAAGCAGCCGGCACACAGCCTTAACCCCCTGCGCGCCGGCTGCCTCCATTCATTCTAATGGGAGACTAAACTAACATCTCTAGTAGCTACTTACCTCCAGAGATGGCTGCTCCGGTGCCCAGTATTCTCCTTCTTCTTTGCCTTGCTGCCACTCCACGCTGCTCTTCTCGCCTCGCTGGTGCCGCCTCCCTGGTTAGTGTTTAAAGAGCTAGGAAGGCGGGGCTTGTGGCTTAGGTGAGTGTGGGCAGGTACAGGGCGGGCAGGCGTGACGTCTCCCCTCCCAGTATCTGCCCACACTCTCCTAACCTGGGAGGCAGGGGGCAGCAAGGCGAGAAGAGCAGCGTGGAGCAGCAGCGAGATGAAGAACACCGGGCACCGGAGCAGCCATCTCTGCAGGTAAGTGGACACCAGGGGGGACTAAGTAGCCAGAGGATTAAAAAAAAATTCCTCTGGCTACTTAGTGATTCACTACACAGCGTGGATTCTAACAATTAAAGCGTTCAATTGTTAGATTCCATGCTGTATAGTGAATAGGATTGCTTTTAAAATCCGATCTCCGATTAATAAATAAAATCCCATTGACTTGCATTGGGATCGGAATTGGGATCGAGATCGGGTTCGAATGAAAAATTATCGGAAATCGGATTTTAAAATCGATCCTGAAAAGTTAAGATCGGCTCAACCCTACTGGTGGCAGCTTATTTAACCATTAGGACAAAAAAGAGGGTATGTGGAAATCCAACATACCTGATTCTTCTTTTTCCCCTACATCCACCATCAAGGAAAAGTTAGGATACCCCATACATATATGAAAGTCAACTGTTTTTTAAAAAGCAATGGCTTCGGCCAACATTCATCTAATATACATGGCCAACTTTTTGTTTTCTGGATGAATTAGTTAACGTATTACTGCATAGAGAACTTAACCATCTCACTTTATTGGTTTTATATAAGTAAATGTGGCGTTCTTTGTAAATCAACAATACACTCAAACACGTACTTGCGCCCCCAAGAGCCACTGTTTCAGCTGGCTGTCTTACGTTGATTTCTTCCTTCACAGGCCTTCCTGTACAAAGGAACAAAAGCCATATAATCAATTTACCATGTTATTTAATAGTGCATATAATGTAATCACACCTACACACTAAGAGGCATTTCTATACTCTTTGGGATACTGATGAGAAGTTCCTGGCAGTGTATGAACAAGAAAAAAGGAATCAATATATGGAATCTTCCACGGGTCTCAAGATACATTAATCATCTGGTCACCAAGGACAGGCCTATTATAAAGAGTCTGTAAATGAAGTGCTAAACTTCTAGTCTACAATACTGATATATACTTGGAATGTGAACGTTCAGACTTTAACAAAGGAACAGAAAAGAACTTCCTGACTAGCTCAGCTCCTGGACAATGGGCAAGCCATAGAAATATATGAAAAGGTGGAATTGATGACCACATTAATCATAGGCTGGCAGCCATTATTCATGGGACCCTATGATGAAGAAATATACAAAAAACTAAGTAAACTCAGAACATATGTATTTGTTGGTGGCTGCAACAGCTGTGCCCAGTTTGGTTTAGCAGTACCCCTCGTAAAATAATTGCCTTATTAAACTACCTTATGGTATTCTTTGTTTAAATAACATTTGGATGAAAGATAAATCCAAATAGCCCAACACAAAAAGTAGGATCACCTCATTCATTAGCATATTTATTAGCATATTTACCAATAGAAATTTAAGGACACAGATAAAAACTTGGTGGTACGTGTTCAATTTTCCAATAGCGCCCCTACAGGGGAAATTAAGCATCATGCTGTTCTTATTGAAGTGAATGGGTTGTCTATGTAATATAGGACAGGGCCATTCCTCCATGCCTGAGACTCTCGGTCCACTCTGGCTCAGAGATGAGAGTCCTACGCAAAGGACCCATTACCCTTTATTAAGTATGAATTCCATATTAGGGTATAAAGGAATTGGTTTTGTAAATTAGAAATTAATAGGTCAGAATTTTTTTAATAACCAAACCTGATTCTGAAAATCCTCTCCATGGGTCTGGTGCCGCATCTAACTTAACTTCTGGTTTACGTTGAACTGAAAGTGGGAAAAAACAACATTATTAAGCAGGGAAAATTGGACAACCCCAAGTGAGGGTGTATATGGAGTAGAACCACTTCCCTCATAGAGTGACATGGGACATACAGAGCCTCATTTTGTGTATTGGGTTTCTAGTCCCGTACATGAGATTTGGTGGTTACTATACCCTCCCACTGCCCTGTCTTTTTTCCTATAAAGGAGATGGGAAGAAGCTTTCTATCAGCTGGAAGAGGGGGGGGGGGGGGTAGCCAATGTATCTCCTGAACATAGTTTTTTTTGGAGGGTTTTTCTGCTTTGGATTCCTATTTGTTACAAGGATCCTGATCATAAATTACCCTCTGCTGGAACTCCCAACAATGAGTTTATGGTACGTCTCCCTCTATTAACTCAGAATTTCATACTAAGGAATATAAAACTAGATTTTCTAAACTAAGCAACTCCTTTATGTCAAAAGTCTGTAATTCAACAAACCTGGTTCTGGGAATCCTCTCCATGGGTCTGGGGCAACATCTGGTTTAACTTCTGGTTTACGTTGAGCTGGAAAGGGTAAAAAAAATAGCATCAATAATTGTACTCACTGGGAAAATTGCTGGACCTCCGCCCTTACAGATCTCATAGTAATGACTTATACTAAGTATAGTCATTAATATTGAATTCTAAAAAAAACTTTAATGCTGCTCAACATAATGAACTTCTGTTTGGGTCTGTATACATGTATATATGAAAGTGTCTATTACATTTGCCAGGAAGAGGTGGAGTACATGGATTACAACTATGTTCCCCCAGAGACGATAGTGGATAAAAAGTCACTGCATATTATAGTCCTAAATCAGGGTGGTCCAGCAGTTAAAGATCTCCTTGACTGCTTCCATAATGAACAAGAAAAGTCTCTCCCTACATTTAGTATCGCCACCTCTCCCAGAGACCATGGAGTGATATTGGAGATAATACAGAGCTTCATCTATGTGTATTGGCTATGATATTGCCTTAGTTGAGCCAGTTGCTGTACATAAGATGGTTGTGATACCTTCCTGCTTTTGTTGACACTTTTTCTCATACAAAACCAATGGAAAGAAACTTTCCATACTGACCAGTGAAAGAAGAGAGGAATAAGCAGTGCATCCCATGAATGTTGGTTTTCTACAAAAGGGTTCTTTGCTATGGACAGTTCCCATGTGTTAAGAGGATCCCTTGACAGTATGCGGATCACAAAGTGTCCTCCTGCTGGGATCTCAGTGAGAAGTTCTCAAACTCAAATAGACTTGAATTTGAACTTGAAAAGTGATGAATTTCCCTACAATGTCACTCAGTTCCCATTCAGATCAGTGTGTTGTCTGTGTAATGCAGAAGGCCAAGTCCTCCAAGGTAAAGAGAACACTTTATAACCATTCAGTGCTCCAGCCGGATATGACAGTCCCATACATGGGACCCCTCCTTTATTAAATCATAATTCTTTATCGGAGAATATGAGGTTGAGTTTTCTAAACTAGACAATGCCCTTATATCACCAATCTGTAATAAACAAACCTGGATCTGAAAATCCTCTCCATGGGTCGGAAGAGGCATCTACTTTAACCTCTGGTTTACGTTGAACTGAAAAGGGTAAAAGAAACAGCATTATTAATTGTACTCACTGCAAAATTTGAGCCCCCCCCCTCACTGATCCTAAGGATGGGGCATTAATACCAAACCCCTTTATTGAAGCTCAATATGCTAATAAAAAAAATCTCTGTTGGGGTTGGTTGACATGTTGAGTATATATAAAAGTGTCTATTATAATCTCCAGGAGGAGGTGGAGAATATGGATTACAGCTTCCTCCCACAGGGACCGTAGGGTGACATGGTGTGTATTAGGTATGATGTTGCTTTATGGAGACCTGTTGTTGTACGTGAGATTTATTGAATGCTATATCTTCCAACCCTCTACCCTGTGCTGTCTGTGATTCTTTTTCTTATATAATGTTTTGTTCACATGGCGCATTCTGCCCTAAAATATGTGTCAGATTCCGCACTGATTATGCCTCCATTGTTTTCAATGGGGAAAGAGGTCAGAGTAGGATGCTAAAAAAAAATAAGTTTCCTGCTTGATCTTGCTGTAGATTCTGCAACTGATTCAGCTCAGGACTTCCCCCTGAGTAGGCCATGACATGGAACCCCTTCTTTACTAACTCAGAATACTATATTGGAAAATATGAACTTGGGTTTTCTAAATAAGACAGCGCCTCTATATTAACAATCTGTAAGTAAGCAAACCTGGATCTGAAAATCCTCTCCATGGGTCTTGGGAAGCATCTACTTTAACTTCTGGTTTATGTTGAACTAACAAAGGTAAAAGAAACAGCAGTATTAATTGTACTCGCTGGAAAATATTGTCAGCCCCCTCCCCACTGATCTCTTATTGGTGGTTTATCCTAAGGACAGATTATGAATAGCAAAGTCTAAGAAAATACCTTTAATTCTGCTCAATGTGCTAAAATAAGAAATATCTGTGTAGATTAGTTTGGGCCCCCCTATTAATCTTAATCATTTTTAGTTCTAAATATTTTGGTGTTTGCAACAGCCATTTCAGTTTGATATATCTAATAACTGATGGACACAGTAATATTTCAGGATTGAAATGAGGTTTATTGTACTAACAGAAAATGTGCAATATGCATTAAACCAAAATTTGTCCGGTGCAAAAATTTTGGTGCCCTTATCATTTTATTGATTTGAATACTCCTAACTACTTTTTACTGACTTACTGAAGCACAAAATTGGTTTTGTAACCTCACTGAGCTTTGAACTTCATAGCCAGATGTATCCAATCATGAGAAAAGGTATTTAAGGTGGCAAATTGCAAGTTGTTCTCCTATTTGAATCTCCTCTGAAGAGTGGCATCATGGTCTACTCAAAACAACTCTCTAATGATCTGAAAACAAAGATTGTTCAACATAGTTGTTCAGGGGAAGGATACAAAAAGTTGTCTCAGAGATTTAACCTGCCAGTTTCCACTGTGAGGAACATAGTAAGGAAATGGAAGACCACAGGGACAGTTCTTGTTAAGCCCAGAAGTGGCAGGCCAAGAAAAATATCAGAAAGGCAGAGAAGAAGAATGGTGAGAACAGTCAAGGACAATCCACAGACCACCTCCAAAGAGCTGCAGCATCATCTTGCTGCAGATGGTGTCACTGTGCATCGGTCAACAATACAGTGCACTTTGCACAAGGAGAAGCTGTATGGGAGAGTGATGAGAAAGAAGCCGTTTCTGCAAGCACACCACAAACAGAGTCTCCTGAGGTATGCAAAAGCACATTTGGACAAGCCAGCTTCATTTTGGAAGAAGGTCCTGTGGACTGATGAAACAAAGATTGAGTTATTTGGTCATACAAAAAGGCGTTATGCATGGCATCCAAAAAAAAACAGCATTCCAAGAAAATCACTTGCTTGCTACCCACTGTAAAATTTGGTGGAGGTTCCATCATGCTTTGGGGCTGTGTGGCCAATGCCGGCACCGGGAATCTTGTTAAAGTTGAGAGTCGCATGGATTCCACTCAGTATCAGCAGATTCTTGAGAATAATGTTCAAGAATCAGTGACGAAGTTGAAGTTACGCCGGGGATGGATACTTCAGCAAGACAATGATCCAAAACACCGCTCCAAATCGACTCAGGCATTCATGCAGAGGAACAATTACAATGTTCTGGAATGGCCATCCCAGTCCCCAGACCTGAATATCATTGAACATCTGTGGGATGATTTGAAGCGGGCTGTCCATGCGCGGCAACCATCAAAGTTAACTAAACTTGAATTGTTTTGTAAAGAGGAATGGTCCAAAATACCTTCATCCAGGATCCAGGAACTGATTAAAAGCTACAGGAAGTGACTAGAGGCAAAAGGAGGATCTACTAAATATTAATGTCACTTTTCTGTTGAGGTGCCCATACTTTTGCACCGGTCAAATTTTGGTTTAATGCATATTGCACATTTTCTGTTAATACAATAAACCTCATTTCAATCCTGAAATATTACTGTGTCCATCAGTTATTAGATATATCAAACTGAAATGGCTGCTGCAAACACCAAAATATTTAGAACTAAAAATGATTAAGATTAATAGGGGTGCCCAAACTTTTTCATAGGACTGTACAAGTGTCTAATACAATCTCCAGGAAGTGATGGAGTATACGGATTACAGCTACCTCCTGTACGGAAACCTGAACGCAGATGTGAACCAGGCCTAAGAGAAACTCTTTATAACCACTCATTGCTCTAACCAGAGAAGACAGTCCCTTTATTAAATCTGAACTCTATATTAGAAATTATGAAATTGGGGTTTTATAAGCTAGACAACTTCTTCATGTCAACAGTCTATACGTAAGCAAACCTGGATCTGAAAATCCTCTCCATGGGTCTGGGGCAGCATCTGGTTTAGCCTGAACTGAAAATGGAGAAAAAGACAATGTTGATAAGGTAGAAGAAATAACCATTATGGAAACAGAAATTTTATTCCATACGCTATCTTTCATTCCAAAAACTCAAGGCATGGGAAAGTTATCTGGATGTCACTCATTAAAGGGGTTTTATGGACAGAAAACCTTTTTTTAGTCTGTTAATGCTAGTGTTGGGTTAATAAGTGCACCCATATACCTTTAGCAGTGTTTGGAGTGATTTCTGGGTATCTCTGATTGCTGTTGCATCCTCTGTCTTTGTTTACATGCTGTTACCTTCCTGCTGTGCAGCTTCCTGTAGCTGCTGCACTAACTCCCTCTCACTCAACCCCCTCCTCCTCTCTCACTCCATTAAAAAACCCTCCGTGTCACTAACCTAACCCCTCCCACACTCACTGACTAGCAATCCCACCAATTACTAGCTCCTCCCACTCTCCCTATCTCCTTGGCTAACCTATTCCATCCACTGCTAGAAGACAGGAAGAGGGGGAGGAGCCGTTCCCCCGACACAGGAAGGCTTGGTAAGTATTTCAGGGGATAGGGGAGGGGGGAGAGTGATGGTGACGTTCCGTTTCGGAAGCAGTGAAACAGAACGTCACCGGATTATCAGGAAGTGTCGCTGGAGCGGTCACATAACTGCTCCTGGGATATGGGTAATTATACTTTTTTTAAAAATTTGAGTAAATTAGAAGTTAGGTGGGGGGAGGGAATTTGGTTTAGGTTTTAATTATTAGTTTATATTGGACAACCCCTTTAATTAAACAAGTGTGTACACCAGTCTCCTATGATGTGTACACCTATTCTACTATTCTTCTACACCTATTCTACTACAGTGCTGCTTTGGACATTTTTTTGTTATCTATCTATCTATCTATCTATCTATCTATCTATCTATCTATCTATCTATCTAACTATAATAACCTGATTCTGAGTCTTGCGCCCAAATCCATAACGGTTTACTACCCAATGCTGTTCTGAATTCCTGCCTATCTGTCTATCTATATATCTATCCAGTAATAATCATAATTGATTAAATAAAGGCCAGATAAAGACTGGCGATTATATTTTTAGTGTGATATTGTAGTACTAGGAATAGGAATATTGGTATTACCCTTAGTTTCAGGCACCTCTTCCACAACCTTCCAAGTTGTATCTGATTCGCTGCTCCTTGAATCTGGAATAAAGTAAAATTCTGATTAAATCCTTCAAAATAAAACATGAAAATAAATATGAAAAAGTGGTGATGACATCACTCATAACTAATGTATATAGTGGAGGGGATACAGATACAGCCAGTAGAGATGAGCGAGTATATTTGATCGAATACCTCTCCTGCATAGTTATTGTTGTAAAAAAAAAGGTATTCGACTGAGTACAGCAATAACTATGCAAAAGGAGGTATTCCATTGAATACTATTCGCTCATCTCTAACAGCCAGAAAGCTCTGGTGGTTTATTTCCTCTTTGAGAACAAAATCTTGTCTCCCCAACATCTCCATCAGGATAGGGTCAACAAGCCACATACACTTTATAGGGTCGGCCGGTCCTGCCAAAATCAGCAGGTTCCGGCACACCCATCTGAAGTGTATGACCTACAAATATTAAGCAGAGTATTGCCATAAGAAATATTACACCAATGTAGAAAAAGTAAAACCCTTATAAGAATATATAATAATACATAATAAATCAGAGTAGATGATTTATTAATAAGGATTATGTATTGTTTATTGATGATTGTGCTGTTTCTCTTTAGGTGCAGTACATATAATATGTATAGCTATCCTAAGAGCAATATATGGATATAAAATATCAATTGTAATTGATTCTGCGTATTAAAATATCAATGGTGACGTGAAGAAGTGAAACCAACCTTTATATTAAAATGCTAAATATTTAACCTGCTGATGTTACTGGAGATAACTGATAACTTTACTGTTTCTTCAACAATCTTTATCCTGCCTTTATGTAGCAAGTGATATGAACTACATGCTTGGTAAGGATCACGTAAGAGGATTTGGAGGTCAGTAAATATTAGCATACCGTGTTTTCCCGAAAATAAGACAGTGTCTTATGTTAAATTGTCGTCCTAAACATAGGACCTGTCTTATTTTTAGGGGTGTGTCTTATTACAACCAGCAGTCATGCCGGCACTTCCTTAGGGAGCGTCAGTGTGGTAGTGTAGTGTAGGGGATGGGGGGAAGGTATCATACTTACCTTTCCCATCTTCCTAGCAGCGCTGGTGCTGCTGTTCATCCCGGAAGTGGTGGTCGGGGCTTAGCAGAGCTTTCGTGGGCGGGGCTTAGCGATCCCCACTTCACTGACACAGCAGCCCTGCTGCACAGTGCACAGCAAAGCCGGCTGCTGCCTCTTCTGTATGCCGGCCGCTGCCTCTTCTGTATGCCGGATGCTGCCTCTGGGATGAGCTGGGAGAGCTCATCCTACAGCAGCAGGGTCAGTGGACAACAGCAGAGGCAGCAGCCGGCTTTGCTGTGCACACGGAGCACAGAGCACGGCTGCTGTGCCAGTGAAAATCGCTAAGCCCCGCCCACAAAAAGAAATCCCCACTAAGCCCTGCCCCAAAGCCCCACTAAGCCCCACCCACCACTGCCGGGCCTGCCTTATTTTCAGGGGGTGCCTTATATTAGGCAATTCAACAGAAACCCCCTACTTTTGGGGAAACACAGTAGCTCTTTTTAATTTTAATGTATAGGAAATATAGTAGTCTGCTGCAATTTTCTTTAATGGTGGCTATAATAAATAAGGTAGATATTGTGCAGTATATATGCCAATATACTGTACGCCTCTGTATGCCTGTAGTGGATATGTCACAGTCTTCAATCTGAATATATTGAAGAATTCTCAATGTATATTGATGTAACCAGAGTCTAAACTTGTCAAGGACAAGAGTCATGACTAACTTATCATGCGCATGTCAATTCTTGCCACAATATAGTGGTGGACAAGTATACCAACCATGACATGGCATGATATAGGAAAATGTTCATGGTTGAGGTTTGATGGTCTGATAGATTTGGTGCAGTTTTATCATTTCTGTAAACTTCAAGCTGCAGCTTCTCTATAAGTGGTGAGCAGAGGTGGTAACAGAAAAGTGTAACTGTGAGCCAAGTAATTGATGATCTAATAATCTAATCTCGCAATTTGGACAATATGCCTCGTAATTTGCCTATCTCTGTCTACTATTCTTGCAATTTTGACAATGTGCATTAAATTATTTTTGTTATACAGAATAATAAAAACCATAATAATAATATTAAAATACTTACTACTTTGTGAGAAGCCGGAGACCCACCTGTCATATTCTGATACACTAGATCTGGGATTGGAAACTGAAAAATCATAAATATATTTTAAGATTCTGATCGTGTGTCTACATCACATACCTAATAAATGTACTATATCTGAATAGCCATTGTAGTGATATATGGCTTTGGCTGTATTCACATCTTCAGCATTTATTCCATTTCTTTGTTTTGTCATAGGAAGAGAAAAATGGAACATACATTAACAATGGATCTATCCAATGATGGAGACCATTGTAAAGGGGCGTAACTACCAGGGTAGCAGCGGTAGCGGCTGCCTCAGGACTCTGGACATTAGGGGCCCATTCCTAGTTATGCCACTGCTATAACAGAGTCTACTGGGTATACGTTATAGTACTCATCATTTTGCAGGATGAAATGGTCCTCCATACAAGTCTTTTTCATCTGAGATTTTTGACAGAATCTTAACAGAAGGCTCCTGACAGAACTTCCAATACAGAACCTGAACCTAGCTTTGTTGCCTTTCACATGTAAGAATACAAGACACGTGCATTGTCACACCCAGCCACTGCCCTACATAGATTCACAAAGGATCTACTTCACAATATAATAGAGGCATTCTTCTGCACTGTGCGTTACACTATGAAGCACAGCGGATTTCCTAACATCTGAGAACACTACAGCTTAAGGTCAAGACTACACTTCTTAAAGTGTAAACCAACACAACAGAGCTCTACGCTGCTACTGAAGCTTCAGGGGATGCTGAAAAATTCAGGCCAGAAAACTGCAGAATTGTGAATGCAGCTCTGAAGAAAATCACAAGGTAGAATTTAAGATTAGAAAGTCAGTAACCATTACGCCCTACTAAATCATTAGTCATTGTGGTGGCCAAATGATCTCCACTTCAGAATGCAAATCAACACATGTACTTTATAGTATGTATGGCAGGCTTCTTTATACAAATATGATTATGGTGTGAGATTATAGGGTGAGGGAAGGCTAGGCAAACCCAAATGTTAGTTTCCTAGGAGCTATACATCACTTGGAGTGTTATTTCTAGCAATTGATCCTTTTTTTTATCAGAGGACATATAAGGTTGTAGAAAATATATTTTATTACATGTCTTTGAATAGGAAACCTAAGAGTCAAAGCCTACAGATAATTCATTCTCTACCTTTATATCTAGCTATTCAGGGTCTGCATTAGGGCCAATCTTATGGATGATAATGTACATTCACTTAGAGCTGCTGTAATGGATCAATACGTGCAAATGGGATATCAATAGCCAAGAATGAACAAATATCAAGAGGCCAAACAATTCAACCTGACCTGAACATGTATGAGACTCAGGCGGAAGGCATTACTGGGAATTTTAATTTTCTTCTACGACTATGCCACTGTGTGGGTCGGATGTATTAAATGTTCACTATTGTTTCAACTAACTTATGCTCATATGTGATCACCATTAAAAGTGAAAATCACTATTCCTAATGCTTTTGTGCTGAAAAATTGCATCCAAAAGGTGTCCTCCTTCCCTTTAACTTGTTCTTTATTGCCTGTTGTCCTGTGATGTCCATCTCTAGCAAAGGCAGAACTTGAAGATCATGGGTAAAATATACAATGGGACGCCCAATTACCAAGTGTTGTCAGTAATATTTGTGTCTTCTTATGTTGTAAAGAGGCCCCTTAGGATCCAGGGCCTGGTAGTGATTGCTACCTCTACAACCCCTATAGCTATGACTCTGTCCGGCAGCAGATGCATTGAGAAGTATTACAAAGAGTAGGGGCACGGCTTCACTTTTGTAGTCACAAGCTCTACTCTCCTCTTCTGTGTGAGCTCTTTCTCTTTTGAACACATAGTATGGCCTCTAATATTAACCCTCTCCATAACCAGCAAGTTGGCTCTGTCTTTAACTACAACTAATATGTGTGTCCTAGATATACAGGACACATTGCGCTGGTATGACTATTAGCACGGTCAACTGTGCGGGGACTGTGAGACAATGTAGCAATAGTTTTACTGTATTGTTTCACAATCCGCCCAAAAATTTGATGATACAGACTTTAGATATATTAATACTCTTACAATGTGGAGGCATGAACTGGCATATGTATTTGCAAGTGACAGGTCTAGCACACAGTTGTGACCTCAGATAGAATCAGCATAGTACAAGGGCAGGTAAGGGTTAAAATTAGCATGTGCAGTGTATGATGCAATGGTGGGACATGAATTACTGGCACCTATACTGATGTCCTATGTATATGTCCCCAGGAATATAGAGAACAGCTACATAAAATGCAACCAAATTGAGGTTCTGTGAAAGGGGGAAAAAGAGGTATAAGCATAAAAAAAGAAATAAAATGACTATGCAATGCACAGCATGTAAACTACAAACCCATGTATTTTTGTATTCAGATTTGAGTAAAATGACAGGTACACTTTAACTATGGCTGAACTATCCACCTTCTCCTCTGGACTGACCACATGCACTGTGGTTTCTTCATAGAGCTCCCTTCCAGTATACTGTTTCTCTGGGCAGCTTGCTAATGATGGCTTAAGTGAAACCAGTTGCAAAAAAATTCCCGCTTTGGAAGGAATGGAGTATCGGGATCAAACAAATGAATGTCAAACTTATGCAAATCATGTTTGATCTGGCCCTTGGAGATAGGACACTGTAAACTAACCATCAATGATGCCACTGTACTATTGCCTAAGTCAACGTGGTTGATATGTAAATTGGAAAAGAGAAGCTTCATTGAAAAGGACATAAGATAGTATTTTAGTTAACCTTTGAAGAAAACATATCTCTACATGTTTTACTTAGACTAGCTAAAAAACACACAGCTGCATGAAACATTCGCTAACAAAATTTTCCTCTTTCTTCATCCTTTTGAGATTTCTATAACATACTAAGACTCACATTCTCAAATATAAAATGAAAAACTGAATATAGTGCTATAAATACTAAGTGCCTTAACAGTATGCAACGTGAATACCTTCTATGTAAAGGAGTTATTCAGTTGCACAATTACATTCTATTTAAGGCCCTCCTGGCAATGAGCTGACCACAATGTATTCCAAAGATGGGAGGTTGGATGATCTGTTGGGGAAGTGAACAATGTCCCAGCAGTGCCATCATTGGTTAGAAAAGCAATGTATAAATCCCACTCTCATTAAAGGGGCTCTATCATTGGGAAAAGTTATTTTTAACTAATCACATCCTGGCATAGCCTTTAGAAAGGCTATTCCACACCTACCTTTAGTATGTAAAGTGACTCATTGGTTTTTGAATAAGTCCGTTTTTATTCATATGCTAATTAGACTGGTGCAATACATCATGCACCCTCTGTGCTATTGTTTCCTATGAGTGTATACAGCACAGGCTGCTTCTGATGATGATGATGATGACTCAGCTTCCTGTTTGCACACACACATAGGAGATAATAGGAGAGACGAGTGCTGCTGGGAACTTCCTGTGCTGGCTGGAAGCTCATTAGCATATGAATAATAACGGACTTATTCAAAAACCACTGAGGCAATTTACATACTAAAGGTAGGTGTGGTCTTTCTAAAGCCTATGCAAGGATGTGATTAGTTAAAATTACTTTTCCCAATGATAGAACCCCTTTAATGGGCTATTCTTATGTCAGCCTTTCATGGCTAAGATGAGAATACACATGTCTCTGCCTCTCTATGGTTAGGATTTATGGTACCAGTTGAATAGACTGTTCTATGCGCTTTCCCTAAATCTCAGAGGTAAATATGAGTAGATATTTATGCTATGCTGTTTCTGAAACTTTCATTTACATGGGGGGTTACTGAAACAGCATAGAAGAGTCACATATATATATATATATCACATATTATTTACATAACTTTTGACCTTGTAGATGAGAGAATAATCCTCGTATTCCCATCTTGGTAATGTTTGGCTGAGTTGAGGTCTTTTAGGTCTATTCATATAATGGGTCTGGGTCTTCCAAAAGAGGAAACACTCACTGAGGGGAATTTATTAAGGCTGCCTGCCTGCAAATGGCGTGTCTAAATTCTCAAGTAACTCCTGCCTCTTAATAAATCAAGGACATGCCCCTGCACCGGTCTGGGAATCTACACCAGTCAGGAACCTTCCTGTATAATAGATACGTTGTGCTGAGGCTTCTCCGCTCGGCCCATAGTTGCAGTATGGCTGAATGAGAGATGTGACACATCTTTGGTGGAATAAAGGGCCGTGTGCCAAAAATATGCCACATTAACACCCATGAACATCAGAAAACTGGCGTAGATGGCTAGATAAATTTTCCCCTTTCTGGTTAATAGATGAGAGTCGTGAACAGAGAATTTCTCAGAATTTCCTAATGGTGTATTTTAAAAACCGTTTCTTAAGTGATCAGTGACTTTATTGCTTCTACTATATAAGTCTTACAGTAGATAACGGAAGGTTTTTTTGTGTTTGGCTGTGACCAAGGATGTGTAGGGAAGGTCTATAGTAAAACATTTCAATGCCAATACAGAGATAAATATCATTGATATATAGCAGCCCTAAAATGAAGGATCTAGGTCACCTTGAGTATCACGTGTTTCCACGGGCCAGTACGGCGCAGCAGGGGGAGCCACATTGCTACTTTCTGGAGCTAAAAATATTAATATGATATTAGTTGTATTAGTTATGTACCAACTGAGGGGAAGGATATCATGACAATAAGTGTTTGCACATACCTGCTGGTCTGCGTACTGGTGGAACATTCAGACGTTGGTTTTGACTTCCCCATTCACGTCTTTGTGTCCCTGAAACAGATAAAAAACTCATATTATCTATGGTTATGGTGCTGTCTGTCTTCTGCAATATAACGATAGGTTAGCTAGTGTCAGCTGTCTGCTCTGGTCTATGGGAGGATCAGAACAACAAATAGGTGGACCACTAATATAGTGGTTACATATAGAGCCCGATGGACCCCATTGACTACAATTCATTGGGTGTCCATTGTTTATAAACTGAAAGAGAAGGATAAAATAGCTGTGTGTGCAGGACTTTTTTGCCCATTGATTTCAGGCTGTGACACTGTGACGGAGTCTCTTACATGTGTGAACATAGCTTAAATACCGTATGTTATAAAATAAACACACATTTAGTACACAAGTATATCAGCTATACTTGAATAAACCTGTGCTAAAATGGAGATGCATCGCAAAAGTATTTAGAAACGAAGGAAAAGGGAAGACAATTCTTGCACTACTGTGGTGACATTTCCTCCTGCAGACACCAGGCCATGTAATGGATCACCATGTAATCCTAAATGATACATGTTTGGTCCATGCCTAGCAATTTTGGGTATGTCTTTTCATTTGAGCTGCACAGCGAGGCACTGAGAAGTGCAGATAAAGCCTTATATATGCTCCAACATGACCATACTATACCATACCATACCATGACCATACCTTACTATGCTTCTGGAGTTCTCAGTTACACAGTTCATAATAATTTAAAGAGAAAGTTTTTTTTTTATATATACAAGTTATGTTTTTGAACCAGCTGCTAATTCTTACAACAGGCTGCTAATTCCTCTTCTGTAGAGCTAATTTTTCAGCAGTTATCTCAATATCATCAGAGAGAGCATTACAATGAAAGGTACCATATTTACTGTAAAGATGGAGTGAGATAATACAGGATTCACCATTGGCAATAGCTGGTGGGTATAGCTCACTCATCTCCCTCTTCCGTTAGCTAGCGGAAAAAACAAGCGAGCGGCTCCCATTGAAGTCAATGGGAACCATTTTGGCTCAGATTTTGAGGCAGATTCCATGTCAAAATCTGCTGCCAAAAAACTCTGTGTGAACAGACCCTAAGACTGAGGCTATGTGTTGTGGAAAAGCTCTGTCTTTTGTACATTTAAGTATTTAATTTTCATTTTCCATTCTTGAACCCTCTCTTGGCTTTGCCTCAAAAAAACCCCCAAAACTGCAGCAACAATTTGCAACAACAAAAAAAGCTGCAGCTTTTCTGCAACATGTTGAAGGACCTGTAGTCCTTCAATCAGTGGGTTAATGTGATATAAATGGGTACAGAATAACTGAAATTACAGCAATTTCTTGTTTTTCTTGGTCATTTATAAATTTATATTTTCAAATTAGCCAATACCTTCAGTGTCATATGTCTCTGAAAACCAGTTTGGAGAAGATGGAGGAGCACTATTACTGCTCTCTGGAGCTATGGAAATAAACAGATGGTTACTTAGCACATACCATTGTATTATTAGATAGCAGACGTTATATATGTAACTGTATTTCAAGGGGTTTCCAACTAGATGGTTACACCATAGCTGAGAAGTATTTTTCATTCTTTTGCCCAATTCCGTGCAGCACAGTTGTTTTCATGCTGCCTGGACTTACTTTGTTAGTCCGCAGTTCCCAGGTTTCTTCTTCCTAATCAAAGACATCCCCAATTACTTTACAGCTGCCCCTCTATTATAAGATGTAAGGTTATGCTGTAATTACTCCCATTCTTCACAAATATCAGACTGCTCTGTTATTTAGAAGCTGCACTATTTGTGGTCTGCTTCCCAGCATGTGAAACACATCCTCTGTAGAACAGGAATGAGAAATACCAGGCAGGATTGAAGATATCAGACAGAGATGAGGACAGGATGATGACCTGCTATACTCGGTTGAGAGACTATACCTGGTAATAATCCCAGCATCATTGCAAAACAAAGGCCTCTTGGAAGGTCGAGCATGATGTTAAAGGGAGCAGCCTTTATTGGGCTATATCACTGAGATTCTGTCTTCCTAATTACATCAGGGAAGACAGACTTGCACATTCCAGTGAGCGCCCTCTATTGGTTTGCAACACTGAGGTACCTGACTTCCTAATTACATCATGGAAGACAGATTTGCATATTCTTCCCATGGTCTCTTGCAAAGTGGAGTGCTAAAGGCTTAATAAGTCTCCACACACCTATATGGTGGTCTCTCCCCAAGGAGTGACGATATCCCCCTAACCCTGCTATACTTCAGTGAGGGGAGAACTACAATGTTAAGAATATAGAAAAAAGGTAAACACCAAGTGCTCGGTCATAATATAATGTCTTAGAGACATTTCAGCTTAAAACAGGATGCTGGTAAGAGATAAATCTTATATTCAAAATTATTTACACACAATTTTTAAAGATAAGAAAAAATATTCTTACCTGGTGGACGTCGCTGCACAACTGGAACATTCACCCGGCTTGGAGTTTGCCAGTCCCGACGCGGAGCACCTATAATAAGTAAATGTATTTTAAGCCATGTGGAAATCTTAAAACTTTCCTGTGTATGTTTTTTCATATTTTTTGCATCCATCTATAGACCCTTATAGACACCCATGTAGAGGACACAAAGTGACAACCATTATGGATTCCCTTAGGCCAGGGCCATTGGGACAAAACTGAAAGCAGCAGATGAAAAAGTTGTACGTGAATTAGGCAGGCGCTGTGATTTAGTCTTTGACACAGATATGAACATAGCCTTAAAGGTTACACAAAGCCATTATGAGTCGCGTGTATGAGCCCTTACCTTGAGGATCACGTGTGTCTGATGACCAGCTTTGTCGAGTGTTAGGTGCCACGTTGCTTCTCTCCGGAACTGTGAGTGTATTATATATGTGTCACAATAGTAAGTCAACAAGCCAAAAGCCTTCACTTCACATATGCATAGTAACATCATACCTGCTGGTCTTCTTTGCACAACCGGTACATTTACCCGACTAGGGCTTTGCCAGTCTCGTCTTTGAGTGCCTTAAAATATAACATCTAAATAAAATAACTATAATAACACATTAGAAAATTTAGATGAAATGTTAAGTCTATGGTCAGTAATGGATTAAATATTATGTGAGGATTCTGGAATTTAATGGTGTTCTTGTTTATTCGCGAGAATAGTTTCACAACAGCCGGCATTTACATAAAAGTGCATATTATTGCCAACTTAACATTATTGGCAGCTGTTTCTGATACACTCATTGTAATGTTATTCCAAAAACTATAACTCAGCTCTCCAACACAGCAGACAACTTTTACTCTTTCCAATTCAGTTAGTAAAAGCAGTTCTTGTACATAATTTTAACAGAGATTGGACTTTATATGTTTTTGTCTTTCATAAAGGGATTCTATAATAATACATTTTATTTATATAGCGCCAACATATTCCGCAGCACTGTACAATTTGTAGGGTTCAAGTAGAGACAACAAAGATACATTACAAAGAAATAGTCATTTCACACAATGGGACTGAGGGCCCTGCTCACAAGAGTTTATAATCTATGAGGTAGAGGGGGTGACACAAGAGGTAGCAGGGGCGGCATCGGAGGTAGCATTGCTTATACAGGAGTCAGATAATTTTTTAATAGAGGTTACTGTCATTACACAAACATAAAACTGTATGAGCTGTCACCAGTCATGTGCTTTAACATGTGGATGGTGCTTGGACATATAAAGTTAGCTTGAAATGGCAGAATATCGTGTGGGGTAATGTGTGATAAGGGGAAGACCGACTAGTAAGGAGTTACAGTAGTCAAGGCGAGAATGAATCAGAGAGACAATAAGTGTCTTTAATGTATCTCTGGTAAGGAAAGGGCGTATTCTGGAGATGTTTTATGAGGTGGAGGTGAAATGAGGATGCAAATGATTCAATATGGGGGGTGAAGGAAAGGTCTGAGTCAAACATGACCCTGAGGCAGCGGGCATGCTGCCTAGGAGTTATAGTAAGGCCTGAGACTGCAATGGATATATTAGGGACAGATCTATTAGATGTTGTAAACAGTATTAGTTCAGTCTTAGAGAGATTTAGTTTCAGATAGAGCGAAGGCATGATATTTCAGACAGCAGAAAGACAGTCACTGGTGTTCTGTATTAGTGCAGGGGTGACGTTACGGGAAGATGTGTATAATTGGGTGTCATCAGCATAAAGATGGTACCTGAAGCCAAATCTGGTGATGGTTTGTCTAATGGGGGCTGTGTAGAGAGAGAACAGCAGGGGGCCTAGGACCAAGTCCTGAGGAACCCCAGCAGCAATGTAAAGAGGGGAAGAAACAGAGCTCACAAATGATACACTGAAAGTGTGGTCTGAGAGATAAGAGGTGAACCAGGAGAGCGCAGTGTCCTTGATGCCGACTGAACGGAGCATAGTGAGGAGGAGATGATGGTCAACAGTGTCAAATGCTGCAGAGAGGTCCAGAAGAATAAGAAGAGAGAAGTCACCATTAGATTTAGCCATCAGGAGATCATTGGAGACTTTTGTGAGAGCCGTTTCAGTAGAGTGCAGAGCGCGGAAACCAGATTGTAAGGGGTCAAGCAAAGAGTTAGCAGAGAGATAGCAGATTAAACTAGAATAGACCAGGTGTTCCAAGATTTTAGAGATAAAGGGGAGGTTAGAGATGGGTGGATAGTTAGCAGCACAGGACAGGCCCAGGGAGGGTTTTTTCAATAGCGGGGTTATGACAGCATGCTTGAAAGAGGATGGGAAAATTCCAGAAGATAGAGAGGTTAAATATTTTAGTAAGGTAAATGGTGACAGCAGGCGACAGAGATTGGAGAAGGTGTGAGGGGAAGGGGTCACTACTGCAGGTTGTAAGGTGAGATGAAGAAAGTAGCTGGGATACTTCCTCTTCTGTAACAGGTTTAAAAAATGAAAATGGACAGTCTGAAGTGCGATTTGTGAGGGGATCAGTACTATGGTAGGTGTGGGAATCAATGCCACCTGGGGATTTGGCAGTTATTTCCTGACGGATCTTATCAATTTTATCATGGAAATAAGTGGCCAGGTCATAAGCACTAAGGTCTGTGAATGGTGTCTGCACCTTGGGTGTGAGTAAGGAGTGAAAAGTTTGTAAAAGCCTTTTAGGGTTGCTGGAAGATTCTATCATTAGAATCCTGTTTTTAACTAAGCCTACATCGGAATAGCCTTAAGAAAAGCTCTTCTTCATTTACCTTTAGAATTCTTCTCCGCACTGCCGTTCGGTAGATATCCCGGTTTTCGCCGTTATGCTAATGAGTCTCCAGACAGCACAGGGGACGTTCCCCTGCTCTCAAACAGTATTAGGGGCATCCCCTGTGCTGCTTGAAAACTCTCCAGCTCCCCCCATCTTCTTCTCCACCTCCACCTTTTCTCCTGTGTCACCGCAAGTCTTCATCCAAAAGCGCCGATAGCACATGTCCGTCGGCCATTTTCCTGTGCATTGTCGGCACAGTCGGTCATTTTCCTGTGGCCAAACAAGAGAGGCCACAGGAAAATGGCCGATGGACACGCGCAGTCGGCGCTTTTGGATGAAGACGTGCAGTGTCGCGGGAGAAGAGGTGGAGAAGAAGAAGGAGGCGGAACTGGAGAGTTTTCAAACAGCACAGGGGATGTCCCCAGTGCCTTTTGAGTACGGGGGAATGCCTCCTGTGTTGCCTGGAGAATCATTAGCATAATAATGAAAACCAGGATATCTACCAAACGACGGCGCAGAGAAGAATTCTAAAGGTAGGGGAAGAATAGCCCTTCTTAAGGCTATTCCGATGTGGGCTTAGTTAAAAACGGGATTCTAATGATAGAATCCCTTTAAGCTTTATCTCTCAGGGCAATAATTGTAGACAGTAGCTCTATATTATAGCAGGAATGCATTTTTTCCCAACATATAACTCACCATCATTTTATATGGATATACAGTGTATAGATATATATTTAGTTAGGCATTAAGTTAGGCATTCTCTCCTGGTTCTTATGTATAGACATAGCTCTCCCCTAGCTAGAATCATTACTTCTAGTGGAGAATATGACATTTTAATCTCAAAACACAATTGGGTTTATGTGCGCTCACTGCGGGAGATACCCCTTACACATATACCCAAATCTCAACATGACAATACTTACATATCAATATAGCAATAAGTTTCCAGCATATAGAGGGGGGGGGGGGGTTAAGAGGGATATATGAATAGGGATGTCTTATTTCTTTCTCTTTCCTTTTCTCATTGTTTCAAATGTCAAAATGAAGAAGTTATAAAATATAAAATAAAAAACAATAAGGTGATATTTTCTCTTAAACTTACCAGAATTTGCTTGGCTAGCCTTTTCAGCTAAAATTTGCTGAATCCTACCGGCACCTGTTATAGATACAATGCACATATATGTCTGTGAATGAAATGCACGTGATGCTAAGTTTTCATTAGAAGCTATGAAAGGCAGCAATAGTGCCACCTCTTGGTAAAGAACATTTAAGAAATAAATAAGATGATTAAAAGAATTGTTTGAGATTCTGTTTTAAACCGCTTTTCTACAGCAGGAAATTATTTCTGGCAGTTGTTCCTATTATATAGTATTGGACAGGATTTTATAAAACTACTTATACAATATAGCTGAAAGATTTTTTCCACCAAGTGTGAATGATAATATCCAGCACATTATGAACCTTTATGTCATGAAGAATACAAATACATCATTGAAGAGAACCTACGCGTTTCCAACCGTATCCCTGGTTCTTATACAAATAATCGGGGATACAATTAGAATCACATTGTATCGAAGTACATCATGGAATAAAGGTCCTTCTAACTGCCAGTGATGTGCTGCATATTCACATTTGGAGTTCCGATCCTACCCAAGCAGGCTTTACCCCATCACCGCTTCTTCCAATTACAAGGGACTGTATTCAACACTGGTTTGCTTTTTCATGATCCTTGGCTGGGTGATAAGCTGAACCTTTGTGACTTAATTTTTTTCATGCCATATGTCTTATCGTTTTGTTGAAAAAGCAAAGTCATTTTCTAGAGTTCATTGTTTCTTCACTCTCAAAAATTGCTTCCAACAGTTGCGGCTTCCCGCTCCGGAGTAGGCCAAATGAATGGGCGTAGTGCGGAGGGTGCTGCAGCGAGGCAGACGCCGCGGTTGGATCAGCCGCGGAATCCACTTGAAGAAAGGGCAGCTCGCTTCTTTTTTCCACTAGCGGGAAAAAAGAACGCTAGCGGTCGGCATAGACCTCTATTGAGAGGGGACGGATTTTGAGGAGGATTCAGCACCAAAATCCACCCCCTCTTGCCCCATGTGAACGAGCCCAAAAAAGTCAATCTTCATAAATCTTGCCCCTTCGAGCCTAGTAAACAAGCTCCCTTAGCAGGGGCGGATCCAGGGCCGGGCGAGCCGGGCAACCGCCCGGGGCCCCGCGGCGCGGCCGGGACCTAACAAAATGGTCCCGGTCGGCATGTCCTGATTCCAACTGAGCTCAGCAGGTAGGACGCCGATGAGCTGACAACATAGGCGTTTAAAGCAGAAGCTGTCACAGCTCAGCTCCTGCTTTAACGCTGAGCTCCGGCATTTGTAGCCACGATGTGATGATGTCACATCGCGCCTACAATATGTGTATGAGGGAGAGAGCTGCGGGGGAGCGAGGAATGGTGAGTGTGTGTGTGTGTGTGTGAGAACGTGAGAACGGCATGACACTGGGGCAGATGAAGGGGGGGGAGAACAGCATGACACTGGGGCAGATGGAGGGGGGAGAACGGCATGGCACTGGGGCAGATGAAGGGGGGAGAGAACAGCATGACACTGGGGCAGATGGAGGGGGGAGAACGGCATGACACTGGGGCAGATGGAGGGGGGAGAACGGCATGACACTGGGGCAGATGGAGGGGGGAGAACGGCATGACACTGGGGCAGATGGAGGGGGGAGAACGGCATGGCACTGGGGCAGATGAAGGGGGGAGAAAACGGCATGACACTGGGGCAGATAGAGGGGGGAGAACAGCATGACACTGGGGCAGATGGAGGGGGGAAAATGGCATGACACTGGGGCAGATGAAGGGGGGAGAACGGCATGACACTGGGGCAGATGGAGGGGGGAGAACGGCATGACACTGGGGCAGATGGAGGGGGGAGAACGGCATGGCACTGGGGCAGATGAAGGGGGGAGAACGGCATGACACTGGGGCAAATGAAGGGGGAGAACGGCATGGCACTGGGGCAGATGAAGGGGGCAGAGAACAGCATGACACTGGGGCAGATGGAGGGGGGGAGAACGGCATGACACTGGTGCAGATGGAGGGGGGAGAACGGCATGACACTGGGGCAGATGGAGGGGGGAGAACGGCATGACACTGGGGCAGATGGAGGGGGGAGAACGGCATGACACTGGGGCAGATGGAGGGGGGAGAACGGCATGACACTGGGGCAGATGGAGGGGGGGAGAACGGCATGACACTGGGGCAGATGGAGGGGGAGAACGGCATGACACTGGGGCAGATGGAGGGGGGAGAACGGCATGACACTGGGGCAGATGGAGGGGGGAGAACGGCATGACACTGGGGCAGATGGAGGGGGGAGAACGGCATGACACTGGGGCAGATGGAGGGGGGAGAACGGCATGGCACTGGGGCAGATGAAGGGGGGAGAGAACGGCATGACACTGGGGCAGATGGAGGGGGGAGAACAGCATGACACTGGGGCAGATGGAGGGGGGAAAACGGCATGACACAGGGGCAGATGGAGGGGGGAGAACGGCATGACACTGGGGCAGATGAAGGGGGGAGAACGGCATGACACTGGGGCAGATGGAGGGGGGAGAACGGCATGACACTGGGGCAGATGGAGGGGGGAGAACGGCATGGCACTGGGGCAGATGAAGGGGGGAGAACGGCATGACACTGGGGCAAATGAAGGGGGAGAACGGCATGGCACTGGGGCAGATGAAGGGGGGAGAGAACAGCATGACACTGGGGCAGATGGAGGGGGGGAGAACGGCATGACACTGGGGCAGATGGAGGGGGGAGAACAGCATGACACTGGGGCAGATGGAGGGGGGAGAACGGCATGACACTGGGGCAGATGGAGGGGGGAGAACGGCATGACACTGGGGCAGATGGAGGGGGGAGAACGGCATGGCACTGGGGCAGATGAAGGGGGGAGAACGGCATGACACTGGGGCAGATGAAGGGGGAGAACGGCATGACACTGGGGCAGAGACGGGGGGAAATGAAACTGTGGGCAGATAAAGTGAGAGAATGGCATGAAACTGGGGACAGAGATAGAGGGGGGACATGAAACTAGGGGTAGGTGAAGGGTGTATATGAAAATGGGGGAGAGATGGAGGGGGGGACATATAATTTACGGGTGACTGTAGGAGGATTATACTGTGTGGAATCACATGAAAATTGAATGAGAATGGGTGGAGTCAACATAAAAGTGGGCGGGGCCTAATTTGCTGCGGTGCGCTGCTTGTTCCCTCTTTCTAGTCTTCGACAGTTGGGAAGTACAGGTTAGAAGTGCGAGACCCCCCAGTAAGTAGGGCCCCGCCAAAGTCAATTGCCCAGGGCCCCGCAAACCCTGGATCCGCCACTGTCCCTTAGGAGGAATTTGCCACGGATTCCACGCATATTCTGCCTCCCATTGAAAACAAAAATAAGTATCTTGCTGAGATCTTTCCACAGCTCAAGACTCCCTGCTTTGTATGTCCATTCATCTGAACCTAATGAAAGCCGTGACAGTGCTCTGCATCGGCATCCTATCATGCGTGCGGGCAGAAAATGGCGGAGGAAAACAAAAAGAAATTCTTCTTTCTGCTCTGTGAACTTACCCTTGGTTTTCCTTCATTACATAGACATGTGATAGCCATAATCTAAGTGTTCGCTATGGGCAACGCCACCAATATTATATGTGATTAGTTACAGCTACCCTATAATTTGTAAATCATTATGGCAGGGCAAGTCACTGCTATTGGGCCTTTAGTTCATAATAAGATGTATCTCACCTGGATTGCTCCTTAAGATTTGTCGGCTACTTGAATATGTTGTTGGAGACCTGACAGCTTTAAGACAAGGAGACATAATTAGTTTCATAGTCTAAAATATGCAGCTTCCAATATATTAGACATGCACATTTGTTTCAATGCAGTAAAAATAATATGCCACACCTTGATTTGGCGCTCGGCCTGGTACGGCTGGTACTGCTTGCCCTGAAGATTACATAAATAGGTTAAAGGAGTTTCCTGGAATTTAAACCTTAATAACATGTGAATGGGAATAAGCTGCACTATCGGGCACAGCCAACCGACAGATGAACCACCATGCCTTGTAAACCCAGATCAGGGTTCCACTAGCGAAGCATTAATGCCCAACCATAAGAAAAGGCTTTGAGTCTTTAAATTTATTGCAGTGATTTATAAAGAAGGACTTTGACTGGGACATTCAGGTTCCTCTGCCAGTCATACTCTGAGCCATTTGAAAACCAAAGGAATTGACAATTATTGAAAATTAATAAATTATACTGATACTTGTGGGAAATATCTTATGTAGTTAAAGAGGTTTTCCCATCTCCTTGTTCCTTGTCTCCTTCTTACTTCCTGTATTTCTCCCCCCCCCCCCCCCAACTCTCAGCTTGCTAAATGCACTATGAAGTAGATCAGATAATATGCACATGCTTGTACAGAATGGACTCAGTGTTATCTGTGTGTTTACATAGAGAGATAACAGACTCAGCTTTATCAGCAAACTGCAATTAGCTGGTCTGATTGTCCTGCGGGCAGAGCAGTGAGTGACATCACTTGAGCTATCACACAGGTCTGTGGTTATGGAAACGTGTGTAAATAATAGGAGGAATTAGTTCACATAGCAGGCAAACAAAGCAGGATGTCTAATGCAATCTATTTAGGAAAAGTCTTCCATTTACATAAGCTACCAGTATAGATAGGATCCTTGAGATGGGAATACTCCTTTAAAAGGGCTTTTTAGGCTTTTAATCTGTGGGGGTCTGACAAACTGGCACTACCACTGATCAGCTACACAGGACGGAGCCTGAATCAGACAGCTCCACCAACTGTGGCGTCATCGCCATCAGATCACTCCTTAGTTCAATAACTTTAAGTGGTCAGATCCCAGCATAGAAGTAAGAGATAAAAAAAAAACTCTTTTCACACTTAAACACTTATGTGCCTTTGTATAAAGGTGGCAGGTAGGGGCCAAACAGTCCTACTGAAAAAAATAGGACAAATATATTACTTGAAGAACTTCCTTGTGAATATAACCAGGTCTACTAACTTACTCGATGAGGCAGCGGCGACCGATGAATAAGCTGGATGGATATTACTGGCAGCTAAAAGTAAAGATAAAATGGTGATATTTAGCATTCTATTTCATTGTTATAACCGTGTTATATTTATAGAGGAACACACAACCTTTTATTCATTATTGATAGCCTGAGAATTATTAGATACATTATATATGAAATTTAGTAAACCTCAACAGCAAAGATGATAGCATGACATACAATATATATTATAATCTAGTATCACAATCTAAACAGTTTCAAAGTGGAAATTTTGATAGAAATAAAATGGAATTTGTCACATAAAATCATTCAAGATGTCTGACCAACATGGAGGAGGTTTAACAAAATCTCTAGAAAAAGTAAGTCAATTTTATCAGAAAATAATCAGTGTGAGCATTTTCTAAACATGTTTTCTAGTATCAAACTCTGTATGAATTGATGTTTCTTTCCCATGCTTCAGATTATTTATTGCTGGTTCTCAGCAAGATGAGCTTATGGTATCAATAAAAAAAAATATAGAGACCCTTGTTTTTACAGAAAAACATTGAGAAAGATTTCCCTATTTCAGTGCCCACATTTGACTTGTGTTTGGTTTAGTTATGTTTTGTTCGGGGTGGTGGGAACTATTTTTTTTTATTAATGTTTTGCACGTTGTTTTGAGGTCGGTGACTTCTTCCCACCTATGATATGTCTGCACATAGCACCATAACCAAGAGAAGGCAAAGTAGACAGAACTGTTTAGTTACGGTATACAGTATGCTGTATATTGATCTACAGAAGTGCTGTGTTATACAGTAAGGCCTCGTTCACATTTGTGTCGGTGATCCGTTCTGGGGAACCCCCACGAATGGACTGCTGAACGCATTGGCAAGTGGTGTATAGTGAAAGCACATGGACCCCATAGACTGTGATGGGGTCTGTGTGCTTTCTGCAGGTCTCCGCATGAGTCATGCGGACAGGAAAGTAGATTGTGAACTACTTTTCTGTCCACATGTTCCGTGCAGAGACTGTGCGGAAAGCACACGGACCCCATTATAGTCTATGGGTTCCGTGTGCTTTCACTGCACACCGCTTGACAATGCATTTGGTATTCCGTTTGGGGGGGTCCCTATGCAGACTCCCCCGAATGGATTACAAAATCAGATGTGAAGGAGGCCTTACTGTGTTACATCATTGGGAAGGACTAGTACAAAGTTATTTAGTAGGTAGGTTTTCCACTACTCTGGGTCAGGGGACACTTTGGTGGCCGGGCTTTGGATTCAGAGGACAGAAAGGCCTGAGGGTTAAAGCACCCCCTGTAAATCAATGTCTGTCCTTTACCAGGAATTACACAGCAAAAAAATGTAACTGTATAGGCATCCTGTGATAGGCTAAGTTTAGATCTGCATTTGGAGTTCCATCTGAAAAAAATGGTGCGCTATATTTTTTAGAGCATGGAAACCCAATGACTCCATTGTAAGTCCAGTCTGTTGGGTGCCACTGTTTTCTGTCAAGGTGAATTTTTTTCTGCTATTAGGATTTATTTAACTTAAAACTTTACCTTTACTGCAGCCTTTACTTCAACATACTGACCTGTATCTCTGGCTCGTAAGATGGGTGGCCTTGTCCTTGCTGTCGTCGTAGTTGTTGGGGTGGTAGTTGTTGTTGTTGTTGTAGCGGGTGTGGTAGTTGTAGGTTTGGGAGTGGTGGGCTGTGGTGTTGTAGGTTCTGGTGTTGTAGGAGTGGTGGTAGGAATGGTAGTTAAAGCGGTTGTTCTTGCTACAGTTGGAGCTGGTGCTTCCCTCTGTGCGGGTTCTTCAAGAGAAAAATTTTGATTTTGATGTATTTCAAGAAGATTTTTAATTTAATTGAAACGCAAAAGCAGCAGCTGCTAAATCCACTATCTCCACATGCCAATTTTCCGAATGGTGAATATATATTATTGTGTTCAACCTTTGGATTATTGGCATAAGAGGATTTTTAACTATAATGGGTCGTGTTAGTAGTTTTATGATTATATTTTAGTTACTTACTTACTTAGTTACTATCTATCTATCTATCTATCTATCTCTGTATCTATCTATCTATTTTTCAGTTGTGATGGCCGTTTTTGGTATATAGCAATAACAATATTTAGCCATATTTGGTTTTCTCCTTTGAATTAATTTGCAGAAACTGACGGCAAAACCTTACAGTTGTCTGGTCAGGCTAACAATGTAACAACTGGTCAGAAATGGCTAAGAAACGTCTTTAAAAGGGACAAACGATATGGCTAAATATTGGCTCTCGTCCACTGGGCCATTGGGTTCCAAATATGGTTCTTTAGTCTCTGATTTAATGTTCTGGATTGAAATCCTCTATAAGAGTCTGTTGAATATTTTTTATTCTTGGCTTGTTTGACTCTCTATGTGGAAATATAAAGCATGTCCTTCTTGTCAAAAAAATAAAGACAAACAATTTGGGCCTTCTCCCATATGACTACCTGTAAACATCTCTTACATTTTAAATTGTTCAGACATTTACAGTACGTGTCATATATTTAATACCACATTTATAATAGGCATATTTATATTAAATTGTCTTATAATATATTATTAACCTGTGTCAATGTCCTTGATAAAACTTACCTACAGGGACAGGGACTTCAACGAACTCAAGAACTGTGGGGTATGTGACACCTTTCTTTCCTTTACCTTCTGGGTAGAAATACCAAATATGATTCTATTAAATAATTGTAGTGTTGTAAATAATAGAATAAATGATTTGATTATTTATTATTAATCATTTTTGTTTCTTCCTTAAGCTTATATATTTGTATATAGATTTTTAGGAAAATCTTGTTTTGCAGGAAAGGTTAGATTCATGCTGATAATTTTATGTGTCAGTTTCAGAGCCCAGGATTTCCACAATGTTCCCAGTTTAGATTTAGTTATCTATGCATGCGATTATTTGATGTCATGTTGAAGCTTGTTAGTATTAGTATAAAGATATTTCTCAGAAAATAATCCAGTCTCAGCCAGCAGGCACTAGATTTATTGAACTATACATGTGGAGAGGTATCATGCAAAGGTTACAGGGAAAGGCAAACAGGATTCAAGAATTGACTGTACGGATTTAGAGCCTTTATGATAAATTCACATTTTGGATTTTGTGATTGAACCCGTCATGCAAAATATGCTGCAGAAATCTTCCTATCCTCGAAATTCCATCTTGTGAACTTACGCTTAGGGTCCACTCACACGGAGGAAAATAGTGAGGAATTTGGTGTGGAATTTCACCATTTTTCTCCGTGTGAATGGACCCTTAGTGAGTACAGATATTGCACAATTCAGCACTGAAAATCCAAGACAGCTTAAAGTAAAATACCTATGATGGAGGTGTCTAAGGCCCATCAATATAAAGGGGCAGATTTCTTATTGTGAATACCCTACCATGTATAAAACTCACTAAAATCTGCCGCAAATTAATGCTTTTTGGCATATCTGGGTACATCTACTTTTAGATTGCATTTTCTGATCAAAATAGGTTCTATAAACTTAGATTACAAAAGATTTATCACCCAGCATAAGAGACCGTGATAAAACATGCTTTCAACTGCCTGTCTAAGTTTACGCTTGTGAAAGGGCATGTGAAATATGAAGTACACACTTACAGCTCCCATAGGAATTAAGAAGGGACGTGCTATTAATCAAAAGTCCATCATTAATTAACTAATTCATTCATTCATTCATTAAACATCAGTGTTCAGCAAGCGTGACCACCACAACAAAAGCAGAAGTTTTGGCAGTTTGCTGACCCTGAACATTTAGGAGGAAAAGGAGGAGGAAAAACAGCAATAACCTTAGAGAAGCAATTATTGCTACATATCAATCTAGGAACGGTAATAAGGCTATATCTAAGCAATCTGAACTCCATTATTCTAAAGTTTTATAGATTATTCACAAGTGAAAAACATTCAAGACAGTTGACAATCTTTAATTCGCCCCATGGCCAGACCATGCAGTGCTCAGAGAAACTGCAAAAACCCCCATGAGCTACATCTTAGAAACTACAGACCTCTGTTAGCTTGTGAAATGTTTGTCTTACGTTTTCAAATTTGCAAATAAACCACAAGACTTTGGATAGATTAAATTAAACTGGAGATGTTTGACCGTCATGCACAGCGCCATGTTTGGTAAAAATCAAACACAGCATGTCAGCACAAGGCCTCACATCAATTGTCATGCATGGTGGTGCAGAGGTGATGATATCAGCTTATTTGTAGCAACAGGAACTGGGCACCTTTCAGAAACACCAGCAACTCTATAAAAGAATGGCTGAAAAGCAAGAATCAAGGTATTGCAATGGTCCAAAGTCAAGATTTCAAGACAACTGAAATTCTGTGATGGGACCTTAAAGCTGAGTTCACACGGGACTTTTTGGACTGGATTATGACGCGGAATTCGCCTCAGAATCCGGCTCCAAAAAACGCCTCCCATTGACTTCAATGTGAGCCGTTCACATCTTTTTTCTATTAGTTCATGAAGTACTTTTTTCTCCGCATGTTCCGTGCGGACACCGTGCGGAAAACACACAGACCCCATTCTAGTCTATGCAGCGCCGCACCTCCCATGAGGCGACCTGAAGCGAGCGTTTCAGGCGGCGCTATGCCAGGGCCCCAGGGAGGGCGGCATTTTTTCTTACCTAAGCCAGTTCTTACCTAAGCCAGTCCAGGACAAGCTGTCCTGGACTGGCTTAGCACCGAGCGGTGGTTTGGGGAGGCCACTGGAGCAGCACTGCTCCAGTGGCCTCCCCTCACGCTCAGGCAGAGAGCAGGACATCTCCGTGCCTGCTCTCTGCCTGCGAATGGTGCTAAGCCACGCCCCCTTTGCTAAGCACCGCCCCCGCTACACCACGCCCCCTCCTCCGGGGGGGGGGGGGGGGCGTATTTCTATCGTTCGCCTCGGGCGGCGAAAGGGGAAGGTTCACCCCTGAGTCTATGGGATCCGTCTGCTTTTATAAGCTCACCACTTGTCATTACATTAGGTAATTCCATCCGGGGAGGGGTGGCCAAGCAGACTTCCCAAACAGAATACCGGATCCAGGAGCTAAGGACCAAATGTTTATTATATCCAGATGTGTCAAACCATAGAATTCGAGGGTGTGCTTTGTATTTCTCAAAACTGTATATTAAGAGATAATTGCAGAACTTTTTTTTTTTAGATTTTAGTAACAGCTGTAAAAGAAAAAGGTTTTGACTGTTATATGGGGAATAAAATAAGACTAGACGATAAACATGCAAAAGTGAGAAGATGAATGTTAGCAGCCAAAACACAATACTAAGGTGGGATTAGACCTCATTCACACATTGCATCTTTTTTAGCCCCAGCAAGAGGCGGATCCTGATATAGAATTGGTGAGAAGAGAGAAGAGATGCTATAGAAGTCTTTTTATACTTTCAGGATCCTTGGCTGGCTTTGGCTAAATATATGGCATCATTGTTTGTAACCAACAGCCCTGTGTGAATGGGGAATGAACACTATAATAAGGCTGTATTCACACAGAGTAACGCCAGGCGTTTTTTGTGTGTTTTTTGCACATAGCGCCGCGTTTACGCCGCGTTAACGCCGGGCAACGCCACCGCTAAATAGCGCGGCGTTAACGCGGCGTATACGCGGCGTTAACGCGGCGCTACGCGGCGTAAACGCGGCGCTATGTGCAAAAAACACACAAAAAACGCCTGGCGTTACTCTGTGTGAATACAGCCTAAGAGAGATGAAGACTGCCTTGTATGATCAGCATGGAGGAACACTTCTGGGCACTTCTTAGTTGGCTATTACCTGCTACGACAAATGACTCTTTCCAACGAGGGAGAGAAAGCGACCGTATCCCATTTGAAAAACTTCCCTTGTAACCAGACTGCCCAGCGACTTTCCGAACAAGAATCTTCCCTCCTGAGTTGTCAATGACACCGCTATAAAACATATGTACATGATTTACAATGTAACATAACCTGCGATATATAGTCGTGTGTTCATGTTGTGACCATGTGAATAATATAGGTATCACTTGTTCAAACCTGCAGACCTGTGAATGGCTGCTGTGCAAATGCTGGAGAAAGAGGCATATATGTCTGTGCCGTACACACGGTGCTTCCCATTTTGGCAACCAGCAGGACACTTTGCAAGGAATTCGGGGTTGACTATCTTGCCCGCTTTGATGTCACAGTCAATGTGAGGAGCATCTGTGCAAATAAACAATAAGGTTTATGGGGGTGAGCTACTCAGCTATAATTCACTGTAGTCATTAGACTAATTCATTTATGTAAATCAGTTGCTTTTAGCTTGAACAATAGGAAAAAGTCTATTCATTAACAACTGCACTGTTACACAGTGTGACTACTAGCATTGCTATACATTAATATGACCACTAGGTGGCACTGTAGATGCTTAATAAAAGGATTACATACGCTGCTTATTCTTTCTGTTCTTCTTGGAAGATACACATGTACATGTCAGAATTAAAACTATAAGAAAAGAACAAAACAGGTTTTTCATAGATAAATATCAACTTCATAGATCAGTCTTATTGTTTTGTGAAAAACGTAGAACATTTGTCCAAATGGGGCCTAAACTTTTCACCCAGTCGTGTGTCCAAAGCGTGAAATTTGTTACTATCGACAAATATTATCCTTTAAAATGCGTAAAATGAGTTAAGTTTTGCAGTCTTTGACCCCCCTAGATGTTATATTCAGAAGTAGTAATGCAGCCATTGGCTCTCAGACTTGCTATGCTAGTACTTGTATTTCAGTTTGCCCTAGGCATGGTGTAACGATAAGATAATCCATTAATAGTCCCACAATGGGGAAATTTCACACGGAGGAATTTGCAGTAGATTTGGGGACCGATTCCGCCCCCCAATCTGGAGCGAATTCCTCTTGAATCTGCCTCCCATTGTTTTCAATGGGAGGCAGAGATCGCAGCAGGACGCGGAAAAAAGAAGCGCCCTTTTTAGATCTTGCCACGTATTCCGCCTGTTCCGCAGCTTGAGACTCCCTCCCGATTAGGTCCATTTTTCAGGGCTAATCAAGAGCGGAATGTGATGGGATCCTGATGCTCTGCATCGGCATCCCATCACAGCTACACCACGGCGAAAATACTGGCAGCCAAGAAGGAAGCGATTACACTAAATTTTCCGCCGTGTGAACAGACCCTTATATAAAATTATTTAAAAATATTAAACAAAATATTTTATATCTAAAAATAAACAATAAAATATACACATTTTTTATATTCCCAAACAATTTTTTTTTCCCACCATTTTGCAGTACTTTATATAGAGAGATATATAAGGAATAATGGAGTTCCGAAACGCGTTGGCGTTTTTTTTAGGGGTTTTTCTTTCTTTCTTTTTGTGTTTTTCATTTGCAATTATCATGATTTGGTAATTTTTATGATACCTATTAAAAGTTAAATTTTATTATCGGAAGAGTTGCCAGACTACATTTTTTCTATATGCTATAGGAGATAAATGGTGCCATTAGAAAATACAAATTGTCCCTCAAAAAAACAAGTCCCCATATAGCGGTTATGGCTCTTGGGAGACAAAAAAGTAAAATTGTAAACAAAAAATGGAAAAATTGGGGAATTTTTATAGGACTCACCCAACAGAACTGCAGTAAACTTTTCCTTCATCATAGGAAAAAGGAGATAGCTGAAAAAAAAAAACCAAGAAATAATTTCTAGTCTCAGACTAATTTTTCAGTAAAATTTATAAACTCAACTGCATATTTTACAATATTCTTAAAAATATCAATATATAGTATACAGTAATAGTGTATCAGACTGTAAAACACGTTGGTGGCCATGTGGTTGTCTCCAAAAACAGCAGCACCTCTCTGCTATTTGCATATCCTCTGTTTGTTCACATGAATTTCCCACAGTCCAGAAATATACTGCAACTGGCAGCTTAAGTGGCCGCCTGGAAAATGAGTTCCTGTATGTGGTGGGGAAATTAGACTGTAAGCTCTTTTTTAACCTTGGAGTATGAATATATTCTCTGTAGAATACTGCGAATATTTGGTTCTATGTAAATATATTGTATGATGGCTACAAATATCCCCCTTCATGTTAATTATGTTAAATGTGAATTATTTGCACTGTAAACACTTAAGAAGACAGTACTTGGTCTTAGCCTTCTTATTTTTTTAGTCTAATTTTGCCTTTCCTAGTGTTTTCATGCTTATACAGCTGGAGCGGAGTTAACGTTCACACCAATATTTCACACAACTTAGTTCATATGATTCTGGACAAAAATGAAACACAATTTATTTTAAAAAGTTGCTGTTTTTCACCTCGAAAACCTGTCTATAGTTCCTGCCATTAGATGTTTCTCTTCTTGCTGGCCCACTGATACTGGTGAATCCTCACAGCTTTAGGGGTCCACTAGAGGCTGCCTATGACCTCCTACACTTTCTCTTCAGCCTCCAGGAGGCCTCCTGCACTGCACATTATGTCATTGTGTTAGTACGTCATATTCAGCCCACAGGGCCCCCTGAAGGATGAAGGGAAGCGGAGGAGGCCACAGACTTCCTGCTCCACCACCCTTCTACTTGTAGGCCGCAGGCCACATTAGGCCTGTGTCCTAGAACTGCATGGCATAAGAGATAAGTATTAGTACTTAACTGTCCCACTCCTTCCTGCTCTGGGGAACAGACATATAAGTAAGCCTTCGTTCACATCTGTGTTTGGATTCCATCCGGGGGAGTCCGCATGGGGACCCCCCCCCCTTCCCGAATGGAATACCAAACGCAATTGCAAGCGCTGTGCTGTAAAAGCACCCAGACTCCATAGACTATAATGGGGTCCGTGTGCTTGCCGCCAGATCTCTGCAGGGATCTTCCAGACAGTAAAGTAGTTCACAATCTACTTTCCTGTCTGCATGATTCGTGCAGGCAGCGGGTGGCAAGCACACGGACCCCATTATAGTCTAAGGAATCTGTGTGCTTTTACAGCACAGCGCTTGCAATTGCGTTTGGTATTGCATTCAGGGGTTACCCATGCAGACTCCCCAAACGGAATACCAAACGCAGATGTGAACAGGGCATAAGGCGCTAATTTCTCTGTATGGGTGGCCAGTGAAGGGCCCATACAGTGTCCCCTTCACTGGTCCACCATATACAGGTCCTTGCACTGGTCCCCCCCATACAGTTTCTCCTTCACTGGTCCACCATACAGTTTTCCCGACACTGGTCCCCCATACATTGGCCCCTTCACTGGTCCCCCATATATTGGCCCCTTCACTGGTCCCCCTTACTGTATATGGACCAGTAGCAGTAGGGTGGGCCCCTAAAATAAATTTCACTGGTAGGCCCTAGATATCCCGGTCTGACACTGTTTCAATGTCTATTGATAAGACATCACGCTACAGTAAGTTATCATGCTGCAGAAAGTTAAGAAAAGAAAGCTGCAGAAAGTTT
Organism: Leptodactylus fuscus; assembly: GCF_031893055.1. NCBI lineage: Eukaryota > Metazoa > Chordata > Amphibia > Anura > Leptodactylidae > Leptodactylus > Leptodactylus fuscus. The sequence goes on from NC_134267.1 coordinate 46,422,662, forward strand.
GTAGCTAACTTTGCTACAAATGTATAGATGATTGCAGTATATGTTTGGGATTTAAAGGGATTGTCCAGGTTCAGACAAATATTGAGAGTCAAATATTATTGTTTGTATAATAAGTTATACAATTTTCTGCATCATTATTATATTTCTGTATCATTTCACTACAGTTTTCTAGTTCTCTGTTTGCTGTCATTCATTTTGCTCACTTCCTAGAAAGTATTTAGGAAAATTGTAGAAGTTTTCATTATACAAACAATAACATTTGGAGGGGCCACACGGTGGCTCAGTGGTTAGCACTGCAGCCTTGCAGCGCTGGAGTCCTGGTGTTCAAATCCCGCCAAGGGCAGAAAACCATCTGCAAGGAGTTTGTATGTTCTCCCCGTGTTTGCATGGATTTCCATCCCATATTCCAAAGACATACTGATAGGGAAAAATGTACATTGTGAGCTCTATGCGGGGCTCACAATCTACATTAAAAAAAAGAAAAAAAAACACAAAACAATAACATTTGTCTGTCAACGTTTGTTTAGAATTGGACAAACCATGTCCAACTAACGCTAGGTTTGGTTTACACTGGCGTTCGCGGTTCCGTTCTTCAGGTCCGCTTAGGAACCCGAAAAATGGAAGCCTTATTCACTTAAAAAGTGGTTACCCACGGAAACTATAGACTATAATGTGGTCCACCGGGTTTCCGCCTTGCAGCAATGGAGTCCTGGGTTCGAACCCTGCTAAGGACAACATCTGCAAGGAGTTTGTATGTTCTCCCTGGGTTTCTTTCCGTACGCCAAAGACATACTGATAGGGGTAAAAGAAAAACAATTGAGCCTTGCATCTGTATTAGTTGGACTCGATTTACATGCGTGAATATGAACAGCAATCTACATGCTTGAAAATGTCAAGAAGCTACAATGTAAACTGTGTTTGAATGTTGTATTACTTTTTTATTATATGCTACATATAAGCGCTGGTCACATTTCTAAGATGACCTACAGGGATTACCAGAATACTAACATTTCAGTAATATACTGCATCCACGTCTGTAGAATAAGCTAGGGTTTTGTCCTTTGTCTGTTTATAGTATAACAAATACATTTGTAAATCCAGGCCGGACATACCAGAAGAAAACACGTACTTATTTTATATAACAGCTATTTTTCATTGCATAAGGGTATAGTGTGAGGTTCCCACAAAAATGTCGCTTAAAGGATGGTTTACTTTAAAGTGAAAGTAAACTATTCATTATATGGCGTATCATGCATTACACGGTGTGGTTAGTAATTAAAAATACACATTGAGGTGTATTGTGAGCAATGGCAGATACTCAGACATCCTAAATAGAACTTGTTATTTTCCGGATACCATAAAATATGGGAAGGAATTGGTAGCTACACAAAGTATAGTAAGTGTCACAGCTATGGGGACCTTAGGCGTATATATAGAGTCAGTAGTTCAAGGGCTGTCTATAATTGTCCTGTATACGGATTGCTCGGGGATCTGATCTCACACTTGTTTTATGCCTCCAAATTTCTATTGAATTAGAGTGGATATGCCGTATAAATGCTTATTGTAATGTGTACTGAATGTATCTGCCCCAATATGACCTGAAATCTGCAGGTGAATCTAACATGTAAATACATTTGGAAGAACTTAGACCTGCCCTGTTATGCCCAACCCAAGCAGCGCCTCAGGCATATGGCAGAGTTGGCATATTGCCCTCCTAGTACTGAAGGGTAAACTTAATGTGTAAACCCAGATAGTTCTAGACTTCCCCTAAATCTTCATGTCCTGCAGGCATGCCTTCCTATCAGTTAGATAACTTTAAGTTATCTAGAATATGTTTTTTAATCCATATTATGGCGTTAAGATTTTTACCCTTGTTGGTACTGTAAGGGTTAATGTGAGTATTGTGAGAAGGTGACAGGCAGAGTGCTGGAGTCCAAGTATATCAGCCCTAGGTTTCTGCTGACATATGTGTGGTCCAGAGCGGATCTGGCGTAGGCCTCAGCCCAGGTGTAGATCCTGGGCTCATTACTGGGCCAGAAAAGGCTGCAGATCCTGCAATCCAGTGCAGATCCATGGGCTGAAAGGAGGTGTCTGGTTCTGTCCTGTAACCTGAGTCCGGTGAGACTATATTGCTCCTGTTTTGTTTATGTGACTGATAGTAAGACACATGTATAGTTAAGTTATCAGTTCTGTTTAGTTGCTCAGACGAGCAGGTTTTTATTTTATTTTTGCCTGAAGTTAAGGCTGTATTTTGTTTTGTTTATTTTGTGCCTGAAGTCAAGGTTTATTTATTTTCCTGTTTTTTTTTTCTAAATAAACCAGTTTGCTGCATATTTTGTGTCCCTGTCTTGACTGTTTGGGACTGCACCACTGCTTCTACTGAGCTACATTCCCCACAGTATATATAACAATGCTAATGTGTATTGTGAATTTATTTGTGGCACTAAATGGGTGTTTTTGAGCATTTTTATTTTTTGTAGCAGCGCTGGGGAGTTACACACTCTTCACCTTTGAAGGTGAATTTTAGTGATGTCTTACACTCCTGTGGAGACCCCAGGCAGAGGAGTTGTTTCTCCCACAGGTGGGTCCAAGCAGAGGCAAGTTTTTCTTAGGGTCAGTTTCCTGTTAGATCAGGGTGCAGGTAGAGATGAGCGAACAGTAAAATGTTTGAGGTTCGATATTTGTTTCGAGTAGCCCCTCAATATTTGACTACTCGAATCGAATATCGAACCCTATTATAGTCTATGGGGGGAAAATGCTCGTTTCAGGGGTAGGCAACGTTTGATCAAATTATACTTACCAAGTCCACGAGTGAGGGTCGGGCTGGATCCTCCGAGAAGTCTTCTCCGTGCAGCATTCCCATGCCATCTTCCGGCTCTGAATTCACTCTGCCAGGCATCGGGCCTGGGCAGAGCCGACTGCGCATGTCCGCACTACAAGCGGACATGCGCAGTCGGCTCTGTCCAGGCCCGATGCCTGGCAAAGTGAATGAAGAGCCGGAAGACGCCGCGGGGAAGCTGCGCGGAGAAGACTTCTAAAGGTAGGAGAAGAACCAGCATTGATTGGCTGACTGTATAGCATTCGGCCAATCAATGCTGATTCTGCATCGAACTTTTACATTCGAACAGCGAGTGGTCCTAGATCGAGTACGAGTATTTCGAATACCGTAGTATTCGATCGAATACCTACTCAATCGAGTACTACTCGCTCATCTCTAGGTGCAGGCATCATGAGAGCATCCAGTGGAGATACATACAATATACTGATTGATGTAAACTTTTCAGCATTTTGTTTTGTGTTTATGTAAAAATATAAAATATGATAACTTCACGAAATTTGCTGTCAGATATTGATGCTATATGGCTAGCTGTAATTTATTGTCATTATCATTGTATAAGCAGGAAATATCATTAAAGGAACCGTCTTCATTCTCAAAAGCTGAGAATCTTATCTTTTATATGACACCAAAACCACTGTTCTAGGTTATAATTATATAATAGAGAACAAGGGGACTAAAAAAGAAGGGACAAAGTGGATTTCAGCACAGAATTTCACAGGAAGGTTGTTAATGTCACAAAGGCTAATAGAAAGTTTTGGTAGGCTTCAATACATTTAGTTTTACTAGTGTTATACTTGGATTTGAGACACCCACCACACACAGGCGTCTTACAATTGTAATCGCTAGAAGCAAGAAACTTGGATATTAATCTTAGATAAGGAATACAATCCGTACAAGTCTATAGGATTTGTGATGTACACGGATTTATGCCAGTACATTAATTCTGTACCATTGTCATACATTTCTATTAAGTATTAAGCTGTCAGTCTGTCATACTGCATGACTGTGATCTATTCCAGAAGTTGCTAACATCAAAGTATCTACTGGGGAACATGGGTGTGCCCACCTTGCCTTGTCTCTAAGGATTCTAACACATAGATTGAATTTATCTAGTAAATGATACTTTATTAATTTTCTGGAATGTTGGGCCTGTACAATCCCTTCTATTATTTGGCACATTGAATTTCAAAGCCATACCATAGATGTTGTAATTAAAGATATTATAGTATATCATTCTATGACAAGTTAAGATTTTACATTTTTGTTTCTTGGCAACATGGTCCCAACTACAACTGTTTTGACATGTCACATCTATATAACCAGATGAATGATACCAACAATTAAAATAAAGATTAAGATATAACCTTTAGAAAAGTTATTTAGTTTTGAGTGATTTAGGTACAAAATATTTTCTTCTTATTTATGGTGATATATAATCGACAAAGCTGGCCATGCACTAGATCAGGGGTCCTCAAACTGCGGCCCGCCAAGCACTTCTGTCTGGCCCCGCCGACAACGCCGGCAGGCGTACATTTATAATGAAGCTCCTGGGGAGCTCGGGTCAGGCCATGGTGCGCATTTCACTTATCCTATTGGAGGGCACCGCTCCCGATGTCTGTGCGACCTGCTCTGCCTCCGGCCCACTGTTTAAAAAGTTTCTGGAGGCCACAAAGGCCAATTTAGGTAATTTTCTATTGACCATGGCTGCCCTTTCATGACATGAACAAGTGTAAGCCAATTAATGGCAGTTATTGGAAAGATAATGATCTACCATGTTATATGTTACGGTTGTTGTCTGGTGCTGTAGTTGAAGTGCGTCAATGACATTGGTAGAAACAGCAGGCCTCAGATTACAGCAGAGATTGGTTGTTTGTCCAAAGGTATCAGAATCAGAGGCAACTGGGCCCGAAACCAATCAATGAGACATAGATGTGCCCGGGACTCTACCTGGACACAACCATTCATGGGACAGTGTAAGATATATAGAGGGCCAGGTATGCAGAGGAAGTCAATCCAGATGATTGCACAGCAGGATTGTTTCTCTGGCATATGAACAACAAACTTCTCCTTACACTGGATTGCTCCGAAATCTTATATGGTATTGGGAGTAATCGGCTTTCACCTTTCCCGGTATGACCATTTTAACAGCCTACAAGAGATGAAGTGTGATTTTTATTTTTTTTTATGACGGGGTAGAGTCATGTTAAACATATATATCAGGATGGCCTCTGGGCATTCAGGGATAGACATGCCAGTAACATTAAATATTGTTCTGAGCACCGTGGACCAAAATCTTTGGAAGTAGGGGCATATCCATGAGATGAGTGACATTGACCCAGGGTCGAGCTGCATCTTCAGCAGGTTTCAGACAAAGAAGGGTACCAATGGTAGAGATTGGTGGGGACACAGTGTCATTGCAACAAAATCTTGTGGGCCTTAGATTTGATCACTGCTCTTTATGGCTTCCTCATGTTTTTTACATGAGGTTGAATGCAGATGGCACTGTCTGCATCAGTCACTTAATGCCCATTGCTCTCATCCTATGACGGAAAAGAGCAACTGACATTAAATAGTAGTAGTCTGAAGCCACCCTAAAAGAGATACAAGCTAATGTCAGAGGAGGATGGAGCTGCCACCTAGTAACAGCCATAGAAGGGCAGTGACGACTAATCTAATGGCCACTAAAGTATTAATACAGGTGGTCAGAGTATTTTATGTGTAAAGAAAATGATAGACATATACCAGTATATATCTGCCAGAACTGTCCAGCTCATTTTTATCAATGATTTATCCTCAGGATCAGTTGTTTGATGGTGCTTGTTTACATCACTGTCTCATTTATAGTGACTGTGTGATGTAGTTATAGTCATGTCAGATAGAAGTCTATAAGGCTCTAGTTCCATCACACTAAGGGAGCCTTCACACGGAGTTTACGCTCGCTCATTCTGAACGTAAAACTCGTTCAGAGTGAGCGGCGTAAAAAACAGATCCCATTGACTTCATTGGGTACCGGCATACGCGCGTATCACATTGAAAGCAATAGGTAAAAAAGCCTCCTATTGATTTCAATGGGTATCGCGCATATGCTGGCACCCATTGAAGTCAATGGGATCTGTTTTTTACGCCGCTCACTCTGAACAAGTTTACGTTCAGAATGAGCGACCGTAAACTCCGTGTGAAGGCTCTGTAATGCTATGAAATGAATGATACAATGTAAACTGAGGAGTCACCGTGTTTGCACAACTGCCAAGTCCCTTCAAACAACTGATCAGCTGGGGGTCCTGGATGTTGGAACCCCACTGATCTTTTTATTAATGACCTGAAAGACCTTTTTAATTAGAAAATACATGTGGCTTTGTTAATAAAAGGAGCAGGCAGGGACAATGTTAGTTTACAGATACACTTGGGAGTATTGTTCATTCGGGGGGGTATATGATATATTTTAAAATTTGGGTTAGCAGCAGGATGGGGGCTTTATGTAGGTGAGGACAATGGGGGTCAGGTATATGGAAAATGAGCAGCCAAAGATGTCTGTGCTGCAAACTTTACAGAGACAAGTCACAACTTAAGAACTGGTTGCGGTGGTCCAGATAGAAAAGACGAGAAATGTGACCAATTATGGTCAGATATGTCACCTGTAAGTCACTAAATGTATCGTATATATGTGTTGTATTCAGTTATATGATCTGCCGAGCCCATATACAGTCACTATATAGTGATAATATTGTTATACATGAGCTTGGGGCTCACTTGGACGTGTATTCCCCCTATATGCATTTATTGAATCTATTCCCAATTGTTATGGGAGATATTTTTGTCCTTAAAGTGACAGTACTGTATACATTTCTGATTTGTATCTTGACCTCTGACTGAACAGTGGAAGTAACTGGTTCCAGCATACAACGTCTTGAAAGGAAAGTCTTTTCAGTGAGAGCTGTTGAGTCTTGATAGTTTATGGTATCACTCAGACACTTGTCCTGTTTGCAGAACTAACACTGCTGTGTGAACGATGCAATAAAAGGGCAATACTTGTTAAACTGTTGACACACAAAGTCAGACCTGCTTTAGAAATCTATACATACTGAGATGAATGAGGTTTAGCCTATTACATGGGTGAAGAGGTGTTTACAGTGTTTACAGAAGAACACGTTCACTCAATTTCCCGGGAAAACCATCATTGATTTTTCTGCTAATCTCCATATGATCTTTGTTAGGAAGAGCAAAGTTCTCCAAGGATCTGGGTTGGAACCATGCACATGAACGAGTTACCCATAGATACAGTACAGATCTGTAATATGGCATCCATAGCCTGGCTATTATGGGCTCATACCATGGGATTAGCTAAAGGTCTTGGTATCTATAAGGGGTTTATTGGACTTGGTGCCTGAAAGGGCCCAAAGAACCTTCTGCCACATCAGAAGACTCACTATAAATGCCATATGGTAGATGGAGACGTTCAAAGACAAATTTTGCATTAGATCTCAAAAGCTTCTAGTTAGGCCTTTGCTCCAAGTTGTACATCTATGTGTCGGTGTTTTATTCAAAGATGGCATTTTTAGTTTACAAGACTTCATAGGGAATGCTCTTACAGGGCTATTTCCTCCAGGCGCAAGACTTATACTCTGTAATAACTGACTTACTAGGGATTCTGTATGGCTTTGCTAAGGCCATACTAAAAATAAGATCATTGATGGGGATTATTCAATGTTGCCCAAAAAGTATGTATTTAGAAGTTGGAACAAATGGTACTAATGCTGTCATAGCTATCAGAATGGCCTGTGTGCATGATACATTTGCAGCGGCTTGCTAAACGTGTTAGGCACATTTTCCTATGTATGATAATATTTGGAGCCGGAAAAAAGTCTGCACTTTCTTTTTTTTTTTAAATTTAACATCTTTTTTTTTTATGGCTCTTCTTGATCATGCCCCTTTTGCTTGAAACTTTTAAGGATGAAAATTTTTAAAATGTGGGACATCTAACATTAATGTCTTAGAATTTGTGAATTTAAGATTTGTCAAGAAAAGTGTAAGTGGAAGAAAATTTTCCAAAATGCCAAATGTGGTAAAATATATTAACTCACTAAGGGGACATTCACACTTGTGCCCCTGTCTGCCAGCCATGTTTCCATCCTAATCTGCATAGAAGACGGCTTGCCGGCGGTCAGTTTAAAAACCCATTCATTTGAATGGGTTTTAAAAGCAAACCGCCGGTGTCCGTATGCAGCCTCTCCGCCAGGAAAGTGTTTTTTTGTCTGGACACAAAGTCGGACATGCAGGACTTTGTGTCCTTGAAAAAATACCTGTTTCACCATGGAGAGGCTGCATACAGACACCGGAGGTATGCTTTAAAAATGCATTCAAATGAATGGGTTTTAAAGGGGCTCTATCAGCAAAATCATGCTGATAGAGCCCCACATATGCGTGAATAGCCTTTAAAAAGGCTATTCAGGCACCGCTAAAGTTATATTAAACTACCCCCCGTTTTAAAATAAAGCCGTAAAACAGAATGTGATCAACTTACCGAACGTGCACGCTGGGCGGGCATTCAGGGTGCGCCGTCTTCTTCATCCACGCCTCCTCTTCTTCCGATGTCCTTGGGTCCCGTCCTCCTCCAGCATTCGCGAACTGACATTGCTTAAAAAGAATGGGCTGGGCAAATGCGCAGTAGCCGTAGTAGAAGCAGCATGCTATCGCGCATGCGCCCAGGCCATTTTTTTTAGCAAATGTTAGTTCGCGAGCGCCGGAAGAAGACGGGACCCGAGGACATCGGAGGAAGAGGAGGCGTGGATGAAGAAGACGGCGCACCCTGAATGCCTGCACAGCGTGCACGTTCGGTAAGTTTATCACATTCTGTTTTAGGGTTTTATTTTAAAACGGGGGGGGGGAGTAGTTTAATATAACTTTTGTGGTGCCTGAATAGCCTTTTTAAAGGCTATTCACGCATATGTGGGGCTCTATCAGCCTGATTTTGCTGATAGAGCCCCTTTAAAACTGACCACCAGCAAGCCGTCCCCTATGCAGTTTCTCTGGAGATTAGGACGGAAAAATGGCAGGTGGACAGGGGCACAAGTGTGAACGTCCTCTAAGCAGTTTTATCTTATGTCATGTCATAATTGGTATACATATACATCTATACATATACACAAATGATCTGCTACATAATGGCCCATATCTATAAAGGGGTTGTCCAGTTTATCTTTGGCTGATGTATCCTCAAGATAGATAACCAATAAGAGATTAGTGGGAATCCAACACCCTGTATCTCCACCAATCAGTTGTGCCAAGGGGCCAAGGTGCTTGAGTTTCATAGCGGCTATGAGATTACAGCCTCGCCCCATAGAAGTTAATGAGACAAGGCTGTAATTCACATGGCTGCTATGACACAAAAGGCGTGCAGTGTAACTCCTATCAAACAGCTGAACAACGGGGGGTCCTGTGTGTCAGACCCCCACTGATCTCTTATTCTTGACCGATGCAGAAGAAAGGTCATCAATAAAAATGAGTCAGACATCCCCTTTAACACATACGTTGTATTTTATAAATCAAATTTCCCCCAACCTTTTCTAGATATAACAAGAGTCCATTTATTAGTGACTTGATCTGCAGTTTTCTTACTAAATCCCTTTTGATAAATCTGTTGCGTGCCATGTAATCGATGGACTGGTTGGATAGTGATAAAACGGATTTAGGCTTGACTTGACGGCATCCCATTCAATCCATGTGATTTTTTTTTCCCTCTATTATAAAGAACAACTCTTTGCGTCCAAACCCTTGGGCTCTGCCATTTCTTCTTGTATTTAGTCTGTTTTACGGCCACTATGCCAGCGCACTTAGCAACGCCTTTTAATCACTGAACAATTTATCTTGGGAAGTGCGAGCCACGAAGGGCGCCAAGCTTCATTCTGCCACATCATTAATTTTCCTAATATACGCCATTCATTTTGTATAAACCTTTCTTTCAATGAATGGAGGAACGAGGGAGCATGAGTCCTTTTTTTTTCTCTTCCTCACAACTTTCAACATCTTTAATTGAAGGAACATAGTGGTCACTTCAGTTCACTGAAAAACACCACTTGTCAAAGTCTTCTGTAGCGAGTTCTAAACGATGAATAGCAAATGTTGAAATACCGTGGCGAAGACCTCTTCATGAGAGCTGGTGATCTGTCATGGTGGTTTGGTTTTGCAGCCAGCTAATGTCTTTGTTTTTTTTTTTAGTAGACCAAAGAAAAGGGTCGTCTTACAAAAGTGTGAATAATTGTTTTAACCTCTTATTCTAATCTGCAAAACTCTCAGGAATTTTACACCAGCTTTTATGGGACTTGTTTACAGCTCATCAGCAATAAAAACTCAGTAGCTTAGGAGCAAAACCAACTTGCCAAGATGGTTGTCAATGTCCACAATACAGTGGCTTAGAGGATCAGACTAATGACTGTAATTACCATAATGACACTAGACAACATATGTATTATTCACTGACATATCATAGATTCATCTGTCTATATCACAACAAAGTTCCAGAACAAAACTCTCTATAGAAAGCTGAAACTGGGATATCCGAGGTTAGCAAATCCTGAACTTTTTGACTTGATCTAATGATGATCAAATGTTTATGGTTGTGGTCTACGTTTTGGCATCCACAATATTGGGAATAGGAAATGTTGAAATTTCAGGATTTTCTTTGCCTTGGGCAACCACCTCTACCCCCACAGTGAGCAGTTCCAAAGACAATACTTCCTTCTACCCATACAGCAAACACTGCCAGAGATAAGGTTCCCTTTCACTGCTATGTTCAGGTAATGTAGGCTGAGCCCACCTGTAGATGTTGGCAGGATTGGTTGACCATCAGATGTATATGGGGGGCCTCCCAGGCAGACCTATGGCAATGGGACCAAATAAAACACCAGAGTTAAGTAACTAAATGGGATTAAAACAGATGTCCTATCCTCAATATATGGATAACACCTTTAACACCCGTTCTCCTATTCGTTTGTCCATATACTACATTTGTTGCATTGGCTTTTGCGGTGACAATATATTAATGTATAGTCTTGGTGCTTTTTTCTCACTCATGATTTTAACCCCTTCCCGACATGCGCCATAATAGTACGGCGCGTGTCGGGTCTGTAACTATGGCGACCGCCCGGGAGCCGGGCGGCCGTCATAGCCGCCGGGTGTCTACTGCTTCAAGCAGTAGACAACCGGCTCTGATGCCTCCGATCGGTCCCCGGACCGATCGGAGGCATTAACCCCTCCGGCGCTGCTGTCAAAGGCGCCGGAGGCGCCATTTTCCCGGCGGCGCATGGGCGCCGCCATTTTGGCAGGGATCGCCGGCTCCTGGAGCATTCTCCAGGGCCGACCCCCCGTTGCCATGACAGCCGGGAGCCTTGTTAAAGGCTCCCAGCCGGTCTGCAAATTCTCTCTTTTGCAGGCTGGTGTATACAGCCTGCAAAAGAGATGATGATTTTTTGCAATGCATTGCAATGCATTAGCATTGTAATGCATTGCATTAGTGATCAGACCCCCTGGGGTTCAACACCCCTAGGGGGTCTAATAAATGCAAAAAAAAAATAAAAAAAAAGTTAAAAAAAATATTAAAAAATATTAAAAGAATTAAAAGTTCAAATCACCCCCCTTTCCCTAGAACACATATAAAAGTAGTTAAAAACTGTGAAACATATACATGTTAGGTATTCCCGCGTCCGAAATCGCCCGCTCTACAAATCTATAAAAATATTTTTCCTGTTCGGTAAACGCCGTAGCAGGAAAAATAATCAAAAGTGCCAAACCGACGTTTTTTCACTGTTTTAATTCTGATAAAAATTTGAATAAAAAGTGATCAAAGCAATAGCATTTCCCGAAAATGGTAGAACTAAAAAGTACACCCGGCCCCGCAAAAAAAGACGCCCTATACATCCCCGTACACGCACGTATAAAAAAGTTACGGCCATCGGAATATGGCGACTTTTAGAAAAAAAATTTTTTAACACCGTTTTGGAATTTTTTTTAGGGGTCAAAATGTAAATAAAACCATATAAATTTGGTATCCCTGGAACCGTACCGAAACACAGAATATAGGGGACATGTCATTTTGGCTGCACAGTGAACGCCGTAAAACCAAAGCCCGTAAGAAAGTCGCAGAAATGCATTTTTTCTTCAAATCCACCCCATTCTGAATTTTTTTCCTGCTTCCCAGTACATTATATAGAATAATTAATGGTGGCATCATGAAGAAAAAATTGTCCCGCAAAAATTAAGACCTCATATGACTCTGGGAGCGGAGAAATAAAAAAGTTATGGGGTTTAGAAGGAGGGGAGTCAAAAACGAAAAACGAAAATCAAAAAATGCCATCGGCGGGAAGGGGTTAATGGCGATCTTTAGTAAAGTATTTGTTGCCTGAGGTATGTGCTCGGTATGATTTTCTGTGTCGTGTATGTATAAATGTTATTTTAGAGCTGTATCTGTATTAACATGTATTATTCTTACATTGCATTACTGAAGATTTCTGGATCATAACAAAGAGTGTTTTTTCATATTTTATTTTTGTTTAAACTAATTGTAATAAATTGCTCAGAGCAAATTATTATTCAACTTATTAAGACTTCAAGGCAAAAGTGATCTGTGCGGGTCTTTCCTGCCAACCTTATTGGCAAAGCATAACAGAACTATATATATCAAGGTAGTATTGCCGGCGGCTGATCTCTGGGTGGCGTCATTACTGCCTTCAAAAGGAAATGCCATAGGCTTAAGGGTTCATTATGCTACAACAAAGGTAACGCATTTAAGTTTTAAATCAGATGAGGACAGTGAAAAAATTTTAAAATAAATTCCTACACAACCTTTCTACGCTGCTCCAGTGCCCCCTTGTGTGGTCCGGTCTTCTTGGTTCCATGCTGACATGTGGCAGAAAGCCCAGCTACACATGGCCGCTGAGGCCAATCACCGGCTTCAGTGAATCTCAGGAAGAGACCCATGAGAAGCCACCAGAACAGAAGGACCGGAACACACCAGATGGACACCAGTGAGTATGATTTTTTATTTATTTACCGTATATACTAGAGTATAAGCCGACCCGAACATAAGCCGAGGGCCCTAATTTTACCACAAAAAAACTGGGAAAACTTATTGACTCGAGTATAAGTCGAGGGGGGGAAATGCAGCAGCTACTGGAAAATTTCAAAAATTAAAATGGGCTGAGTTTTTGGGTGCAGTAGTTGCTGGGGAAGGGGAGGGAGTGTTTTGGTTGTCTGTCTGCCCCTTCCCTGAGTTTGAGGACTGAGGTTTTTTTTCCCCCACTTGGAATTCAGCCTGGCTGAATATAGGGTATCTGCGGTGCTCCTATTAACCCCTTCCCAACGGAACAGGAGCACTGCAGATCCCCTATATTCAGTAGACCGGGCACTTTCAGACACAGGGATACCTAATGTGTATGTGTTTCACAGTCATTTTCTACTGTTATATGTATTCTAGGGAAAGGAGGGATTTACAACTTTTATTTACTTTATTTTTTATTATATATTTTTTTTAAAGCTTCTTTTTTTCCCACTATTTTATGGGAGATTCTATACATTACTATTGCGGCTGGTCATAGACCCCCCCAAAAAAAATAAAAAAATAAATAAATAATAATAATAATTTCTTTTGCTTGACTTGAGTATAAGCCGAGGGGGGCTTTTCAGCACAAAAACTGTGCTGAAAAATTCGGCGTATACTCAAGTCCAGGCATTTAATAAGGTGCCTGGACAACCTTTTTAGTGCTGAGATCACATCAGTGCTTGTACTACGTTCGGGGATTCTGTTCCCCACTCTGCATTTTTTGCCCTTTTCTGGCAGAAATCAAGCAGAAACCACATGGACCCCATTATAGTCTATGAGGTCTGCGGGATTCCGCAATAACCGCTTTTTTTTTAGATTCCTGTTTGTGGAACCCCCGACTGCAAACCCGAATACAGATGTGAATCTATCCTAAGCTATATTCACATATGTGTCAAGTCTATCATTATGAGCCTCCTTTGCTGATAAATATCAGGGATAAAAAAAAAGTCCTGCATGAAAGAGTTTTTTATCCAGCAAAGTGTCAGACAGTATAACGGAGATGGAAAGGATCTCATGATCTCAAAGGATGGGTCTGTTCTTGCCAAGATTTAGGTTTTTCTGTTCCTTGATGGATGTGTGAACAGAGCCCCATATGGAGAAAACAGTCTTCCAGATGACTTGAACAATGGATCTAAACTCTATAATGATTCTCAAAAGCTAGTAAGTACCGTACAATATGAAAAGATTAAAAAAAGCTAGGAAAAAATAGAATTTTGATTAAAAAAATCAATAAAGAAAATACAAATGAGTGGGCGCACTATGATATATCTATGTGTATTTTATGTCCCATGCTTCATGAATGAATATATGATAAGTTATATATGGGTACAATGAGTTCCCATCACCCCAGATAAGTAGTGTTTGCCTAAAAAGTACATAGATCAGTTTCATAAGTATCACAGCCTCGCAGTGTGGGCCGATTGCAGAGACAACAATGGCTACTAAATAATACAGCTCACAGGACCACATATACCAAATATACGCTATCAATGAGCAGAATAAGAAGTTTTGCATCGGGTCAAGGAACCTTGTGAGATTAAGAGTAAGCACATTAGCGCGTTATTTTGCGGCCGTGATTTTGCCGCGTTTTTTCCCACAATTTTTTGCTGCGGAATGCCACATGGGGCCTGAACCTTAGATTGACAAACACTCAATGGCGTAGGAACGGTAAGTTTATATGTTGTTGAGCGCTCTGTATAGAGTTATAGGAGCTGCCATGTTGCGACTTTCTTTCTAGAGAGGTACAAAACCATGGCACACACTTTGTTGCTTCTTTCTCCACAGATGGTTATGTGTTCATGTGATCTGCCAGGGAGAGGGAACTGCAGGAGCTGCTGTGTTCTTGGGGACCCAGATCAACTCTGCAGTTCATTTTAGGAGACTGTATGCTTTTTAGAACTAGGGCTTATGCATCGACTCGATTTACAGGGAAAATCACCAAAAAATTTAAAAAAATATAAACGTAATGTTAAAATGCCCCACTACACTTAAGTATGACCTTATGGCAAGTACAATGTTTTTAAAAAAAAAAAATAAAGAAATAAATAAAAAGATCAACAAATAAAAATAAAGTATAATAGAGTATACTGCAGTGTGCCACAGAAACAGATACAATGCAACTTGTGAACACGACATATAAAGAGGACAGAACAGATGTACAGAGTAAAAACTGACAGATACAGGACAGAGAGTACAGAAAAGAAAGGCCGGGTCTAGGGAAGGACACAGGACAGGTTGCTGTAGCTTAGAGGTAGCGGTATTACAGAAAAGATAGGCCAAAAGAGAACAGAAACAGCAAGCCATAGGTAACAAGGAACAGATACAGGCCCTACAGGCCAACAGGTAATAGAAACATTGCAGAAGCCATACACCAACAGGGAATAAATATAAAACAGCATAATAAACAACAGGAGGCAACATGGTGGCCCAGTGGTTAGCACTGTAGCTTTGCAGCGCTGGAGTCTTGGGTTCAAGTCCTGCCAAGGACAAAACATCTGCAAGGAGTTTGTATGTTCTACTGGTGCTTGTGTGGATTTCGTCCCATACTCCAAAGACATACTGATAGGGCAAAATGTACATTGTGAGTCCCTATATGGGGATCACGATCTACATTTGAAAAAACAAACAACAGGACATACTCCAGCAAAAAAAAAAAAACCTTTGCAAATACATTGCTCAGCCAAACTGTGAGTAAAGAAGCAGACTTAGGGTAAGTTCACACATAGCTTTTTGGACCAGAACATGAGGCGGAGGCCTCCTCAGGTTCTGGACCAAAAACCAGGTAGCTGTGACTGAAAGCTGATGCACTGCAACGGCATCCAGCCGCGCACTCTGCTCCGGATTAGGCAACTGAAGAATGAGCACCTCGCTTCGCTTCAGAAAAAACTCCTGAGCGGCTCCCATTGATTTCAATGGGAGACGTCTTTTTTGTCAGGATTTTGAGGCGGATACGGCCTCAAAATCCTGACCAAAAAACTCCATATGAACTTAGGCTTAGGCTAAGGCCCCATGGGCCGTAATCACAGCGCTAAAGTGCTGCGGAAAGAACCGATGCATGAACGCACTGCAGTTCTTTCTGCAGCACTTTCAACAGAAAGTTCGCAGAGTTTTCCTCTGCGGACTTTCTGTTACAATTATATCTATGGGAAAGCCTCTGACATTTCCGTAGATATAATCGACTGTGTTTCTTTCCGCAAAGTGGGCATGGGATTCGCATGAATCCCATCCCCTTTGCTTGCACTGTAAAACGCCGTGATTTTTCCGGCAGTGTCTCTGCTGCGGGCAAATTGCGGCATTTACGTCCCGTGGGGCCCCGGCCTTAGGCTGGTTTCCCACTACTGACTCTTGGAAGTGAGACGTAGTCCCTAGGTGCGCCGAAACTCTATTTAGCATTTAATTGTCTATGTGTCAAATATACGGTATATTTTCCTCCTAAAGAATACATTCACCAACTATATATAACGGCTTGTACACCTTATTGTCTGCATCTTCCATCTCCTAAATCCTAACTCTGCTACATGCATGCAACTTTCAGAATACATTTATATTTATGTGAAAATGTCTACTAACCCCAGGGGTACACTGGAAAGCAACATCATGGGCTATATACCAATGGTGGACTGACAATAGATATATACCAATGGTGGACTGACAATAGATATATACCAATGGTGGACTGACAATAGATATATACCAATGGTGGACTGACAATAGATATATACCAATGGTGGACTGACAATAGATATATACCAATGGTGGACTGACAATAGAACACTGCAACAAGTAGACCTACACTAGGGTCACACTAATGTCGCCTCTCCATTGTTATGGTCTGTCAGATTTCCACAATAAAGGAGAAGTGGACTGCTAAGATAGTGGTAACATATGGAGTCAGAAAGACCCTATTGCCACCTATAATGGGCTCTATTGGGTGTCCTCCATGAAGAACGTTTTCCTCTGCCAATTTTCAGGCAGACATAGCAACAGAGTCTCCAATAATGTGAATATGCAAAGACTGGTATATATCTTAAAGTATGTTCAGATTATATAACAGAATTTCTAATGTGGACTACCCATTTTAAGAATGGTTTATAGTGTATTATGGCTGCAACAAAAGTAGATCAGCATATATACTAGTTATGTCGAAATCTACCTTCAGCTCACTGGAAGCAGGGGTGGTCTGAATGTTCCCGCCTGTGATACTGATGCTAAAATGTAGTCATAATACGGCCATATAAAACCAGCTAAATACTGTACCAGTTATTAAAGAGAGCTCATCCTGGCGACAGACGCTTTTAAGCCAAGATTAAATTAGCCATACATAAAACTAAAAATCATTAGATATGCAACACAGATCAGATATATAATAATACATGAGATTTCACGGTTCTCTTATGACAATCACGTCGCTCAGAAATTCTGTTCCACCTCTGTGAATCACTACTTTAATTATTTCTTGGGATAGTAAACAGCAGTCTATAACCCTGTCGCATCAGGCAGCTGAAGCATGCAAGACATGGAATGTGAAGATGATTCCACTTGAAAAGCGATTATGAGTTGGCGTGTGCATCCAAAGCTGTTTCAAGTGTCAAAAGCAAAAAAGGATAATAGTAGTTGTCATGCCAAGACTACAGCTGAATACACAGTAATATCAGATTAGCCTTTACCTGGGGAGCCACAACATTACCCGCCCATGGCATCACATGTGTGAATGCTATCTGGAAAACGTTATGTCAGCTCTCATAAATCAGCAGCACAACTGCTTATTAACTCAGAATACAAAAAAATGGGGGAACGCAAGCTACTACCTGGTCCTGAAGTTACACAGTGAGACGTGTAGCATATATATATATATATATATATATATATATATATATATATATATATATACACTCACCGGCCACTTTATTAGGTACACCTGTCCAACTGCTCGTTAACACTTAATTTCTAATCAGCCAATCACATGGCGGCAACTCAGTGCATTTAGACATGTAGACATGGCCAAGACAATCTCCTGCAGTTCAAACCGAGCATCAGTATGGGGAAGAAAGGTGATTTGAGTGCCTTTGAACGTGGCATGGTTGTTGGTGCCAGAAGGGCTGGTCTGAGTATTTCAGAAACTGCTGATCTACTGGGATTTTCACGCACAACCATCTCTAGGGTTTACAGAGAATGGTCCGAAAAAGAAAAAACATCCAGTGAGCGGCAGTTCTGTGGGCGGAAATGCGTTGTTGATGCCAGAGGTCAGAGGAGAATGGCCAGACTGGTTCGAGCTGATAGAAAGGCAACAGTGACTGAAATAGCCACCCGTTACAACCAAGGTAGCCAGAAGAGCATCTCTGAACACACAGTATGTCGAACTTTGAGGCAGATGAGCTACAGCAGCAGAAGACCACACTGGGTGCCACTCCTTTTAGCTAAGAACAGGAAACTGAGGCTACAATTTGCACAAGCTCATCGAAATTGGACAATTGAAGATTGGAAAAACGTTGCCTGGTCTGATGAGTCTCGATTTCTGCTGCGACATTCGGATGGTAGGGTCAGAATTTGGCGTCAACAACATGAAAGCATGGATCCATCCTGCCTTGTATCAACGGTTCAGGCTGGTGGTGGTGGTGTCATGGTGTGGGGAATATTTTCTTGGCACTCTTTGGGCCCCTTGGTACCAATTGAGCATCGTTGCAACGCCAAAGCCTACCTGAGTATTGTTGCTGACCATGTCCATCCCTTTATGACCACAATGTACCCAACATCTGATGGCTACTTTCAGCAGGATAATGCGCCATGTCATAAAGCTGGAATCATCTCAGACTGGTTTCTTGAACATGACAATGAGTTCACTGTACTCCAATGGCCTCCACAGTCACCAGATCTCAATCCAATAGAGCATCTTTGGGATGTGGTGGAACGGGAGATTCGCATCATGGATGTGCAGCCGACAAATCTGCGGCAACTGTGTGATGCCATCATGTCAATATGGACCAAAATCACTGAGGAATGCTTCCAGCACCTTGTTGAATCTATGCCATGAAGAATTGAGGCAGTTCTGAAGGCAAAAGGGGGTCCAACCCGTTACTAGCATGGTGTACCTAATAAAGTGGCCGGTGAGTGTATATACCCACTACATACACTTTTTTATTCTTGCCGTTTTAATTGCTACTCCCATAAACTATAACTTTTTGGGATTTTTTTTCCTTTTTCAGAGCCATAGGAGTTTATTTTCTGAAGAACAAACTACTTTTTTTTTTTTTTTTAGAATGCAATGAAAAAACATCAATATGACCGTTCTGTTTTTTGTTTTTTTGTATTCATTATAGTATTCACTGTGTGGAATAAATATTTTCAGATTTTAATAGTTGGCGTATTGTGCTATGTGAGGTGTCTAATGTGTTTTTTTTTGGCTTATTTTTATATGTATTATATAGAAATGAAGTAGTAGTAGAAGTAGTATTAGTAGTAGAAGTAGTAGTAGAAGTGGTAGTAGAAGTAGTAGTAGTAGTAGTAGAAGTAGTAGTAGTAGTAGAGATAGTAGTAGTAGAAGTAGTATTAGTAGTAGTAGTAGTAGTAGTAGTAGTAGTAGTAGTAGAAGTAGTAGTAGTAGTAGTAGTAGAAGTAGTATTAGTAGTAGAGATGAGCGAGTACTGTTCGGATCAGCCGATCCGAACAGCACGCTCCATAGAAATGAATGGATGCACCTGGTACTTCCGCTTTGACGGCGGCCGGCCGCTTAACCCCCCTGCGTGCCGGCTACGTCCATTCATTTCTATGCAAGCGTGCTGTTCGGATCGGCTGATCCGAACAGTACTCGCTCATCTCTAATTAGTAGTAGTAGTAGTAGTAAAAGTAGTAGTAGTAGTAGAAGTAGTAGAAGTAGTAGTAGAAGTAGTAGTAGTAGTAGAGATAGTAGTAGTAGTAGAAGTAGTAGTAGTAGTATTAGTAGAAGTAGTAGAAGTAGTAGTAGTAGTAGAAGTAGTAGTAGTAGTAGTAGTAGTAGTAGTAGTAGTAGAAGTAGTATTAGTAGAAGTAGTAGAAGTAGTAGTAGTAGTAGTAGTAGAAGTAGTAGTAGTAGAAGTAGTATTAGTAGTAGAGATGAGCGAGTACTGTTCGGATCAGCCGATCTGAACAGCACGCTCCATAGAAATGAATGGATTTACCTGGTACTTCCGCTTTGACGGCGGCCGGCCGCTTAACCCCCCTGCGTGCCGGCTATGTCCATTCATTTCTATGCGAGCGTGCTGTTCGGATCGGCTGATCCGAACAGCACTCGTTCATCTCTAATTAGTAGTAGTAGTAGTAGTAGTAGTAGTAGAAGTAGTAGTAGAAGTAGTAGTAGAAGTAGTAGAAGTAGTATTAGTAGTAGAGATGAGCGAGTACTGTTCAGATCAGCCGATCCGAACAGCACGCTCCATAGAAATGAATGGATGCACCTGGTACTTCCGCTTTGACGGCGGCCGGCCGCTTAACAGTACTCGCTCATCTCTAATTAGTAGTAGTAGTAGTAGTAGTAGTAGTAGTAGTAGTAGAAGTAGTAGTAGTAGTAGTAGTAGTAGTAGAAGAAGTAGTAGTAGTAGTAGAAGTAGTAGTAGTAGAAGTAGTAGTAGTAGTAGTAGAAGTAGTAGTAGTAGTAGAAGTAGTATTAGAAGTAGTAGTAGTAGTAGAAGTAGTAGAAGTAGTAGTAGTAGTAGTAGTAGTCGTAGTAGAAGTAGTATTAGAAGTAGTAGTAGTAGAAGTAGTAGTAGTAGTAGTAGAAGTAGTAGTAGTAGTATAAGTAGTAGTAGTAGTATAAGTAGAAGTAGTAGAAGAAGTAGTAGTAGAAGTAGTAGTAGTAGAAGTAGTAGTAGTAGTAGTAGTAGAAGTAGAAGTAGTAGTAGAAGTAATAGTAGTAGTAATAGAATTAGTAGTAGTAGTAGTAGTAGTAGTAGTAGTAGTAGTAGTAGAAGTAGTAGTAGTAGTAGTAGTAAATGCCAGTTTGAGCACTGTGGCTTCCTCTATCTGGGTTTTGCTTACATGGCAGCAGTGGTGACATCAGGTCAATGGCATGTGACTACTGCAGGCGATCACCGGGTGCAGTTATCACATGTTAATGACTTGACATAAACAACATCTTTATCATTGCAAGCAAGACTGCCAAAATAAGCTGGTGACATCCGTCATCCAGGAAACCAATATGGTGATTGGTTGATGCAGTCATATGTTGTTTACCTGACATCACTGAAGCCAATGGGAAAAAAGTAATGGAACACAACTGGCAGGTAGGTAATATTTCCTTTTTATTTACACTAGCCAAAAATCTCAATATTGGACAAACCCTTTAGGTGAAAGTGCCACTTTGTAGAAAATCTGCTTTTTGTGTTGCAGTTTTTGCTGCATTGTAGTGAGCCAAACCCAGTGATGGCTGCTGAAGGAATGGCTAATATAAACAAAGCTCTTATATTTCTCCCTTATCGATTCACCTCTGGTTTTGGCTCAAAAAACTGCAGCAAAATCTGCAACATAAAAAACAGCTTTTCTTCAACATGGGGGCCTTAGGTAGCATGTTTTACAGTAGCTGCAAAACTGGCTGCAATTCTGGCTAATCCCATCCACAGATTGGAGAAAAAAATCTGCAGTGGAAATCCTGCGATTTCAGAACCGCTTGTATTTTTGTAAACTGCAGCCTGTCAATTATACACATGATTTGTTTCCGCAGCGGTCTTTTGGCACATGTGACCTCTGTAGCCAATCACTGGCCTTAAAATCCATAAATTCTGCGGCGCAGGAGGCGGGTGCAGTTTGATAATTTGCTTGAAGTTTTTAGTTGCACTGTTTGAACACGGCTCTAGTTCTGTAATTGTATTTGCACCACACCCGTCTTCTGCCCTTGTTGCCTCTGTCCATTCAGTGGTTTGATTTTGTCTTGCCTGTGATTGACAGCCTGCCTTCCTGTCAGGTTCAGGGCGGGGGCCGGTTATTCTGTTAGGGAATAGCCAGATGATAATTCCCCAGAAGCTGCTGGCGAACCCTGGGGGAAGGGGCACAAGGGACAGTGAGCCCTAAGCTGAAGCCACCAACTGACCCTTCCTATTGTCAGGCCCTATCCTACGTAATAGGCGGCAACCACGAAGACAGTCCCTCCCTGTACAAGTGATACACAAAACGCAGACAAGACGAACAACAACAAAGGGAGGTCAGCTAGCCAGGGTTCGGTAACAGTCGAGCGATGCAGTGCCAAATCAGAGTCCAAAAGAATAGTCAGTAGGGAAGCCAGAGGTCAGGGATAAGAATACAAGTAAATAAACAGCAAGGAAACCAGCAAGCAAGAGGCAATAACAGGCACCATTGTGAATGTGAGCCAAGACTAAATAGGGGAGGATGAACCCGCCCTGAACCTGACAGGAAGGCAGGTTGTCAATCACAGGCAAGACAAAATCAAACCACTGAATGGACAGAGGCAACAAGGGCAGAAGACAGGTGTGGTGCAAATACAATTACAGAACTAGAGCCGTGTTCACACAGTGCAACTAAAAACTTCAAGCAAATTATCAAACTGCACATGCCTCCTGCGCCGCAGCACGCGAGCAGAGGGTGGCACAGAGACCCAAACAGGCAGAGATGTTACAGGTGGATTGGGAAACTGATACCACGCTGCTAATGGCAGATTATATGGTCTAGGACTCTTAAAGGGTCTATTTGTTCTTTATAAAAAAAAAAAAAAAACCTGTATAAATTGCACTTACTATAATACCATAGGCCTGAGCTTCTCCATAGGCTAAATCCAGTGATCCCTAAAATATGTTGGTGCTGTGATGGCCTTGACGGCTCCGTTTCTCATATTTTTTTAGGAGTGCCCACTTACATTACTTTTTTGGGGAGAGGTTGAGCATGTTGCAGCCACAATCCTAGAGATTCTCTATACCCAAGATCCATTAGTATATCTATTTAATGCACCCCCTAGTAAACAGTATACCAGGCTGCTCCTCCATATCCTGATCGCTGCTAAGTGTTTGATTGCTTTGCACTGGCACAGGACGCCCCCCACTCCCACATCTGCACTTATATACCCAGGTTTAGGATCTACATTCCATGGTCTATGTTAAGGCCCTTCTGAATGATTCAGAAAACCCCACTGAAATCAATGGGAGGTGGAAAACACGTGATGCATTTTTTGATGCTTTTTGTTTACTCAATTTTTGCAGATATGTCGTACAAAACCTTTAGTATTTTTTTTTTTTTTTTTTGTCAGATGAAGGTCCATACAGTATAGCGGAGTAATAAGAAAGTGGAAAAACAATAAGTCAAAAAGTATGTCAAGAATTCCTAAAAAAATGCAGCGGGCTATAGTAAGAAAGCGCTGCAGGAAAAACCATGGCGGCAATGCATTGTGGTTTTTCCTACAGTGCTTTTAAAAAAAATCTGCAGAGGTTTCCTCTGTGGACTTTCTGCTTCCATTATACCTACAGGTATACCACTAGCGTTTCTATAGATATATCTGACATGCTGCGATTTCCAAAACCATAACAGTTTTGGAAATTGCAGTGTTTCTGCTGTGCATATTTTTCTGCAATGTGTGTCTGGGATTCGCTGTAAAATGCTGCGGTATTTGCCAGAGTGTTTACACCACATAGGGCCCCAGCCTAATGCAGATTTTATCAGCCTGCAAAAAACTCCATGTGAACATACCCTAACAGTCATTTGCTGTTATAGGTTATAGGAACAACTTGTCCCTTCCTACAGCAGCCACATAGAAGCAGCATGATATCTGTGCATGCCCTTGATTTTTATTGTCACATCAATTTTCATTACCTATTTATGTATTTGTAGCCGGTTAATGATACACTTGTATCAGCAGGTATGATCTGGTTTAGGAACAGAGCTATCTGATACTACAGAACAGGCTTCTGCAGGAATTCTGAATTCCCATCCATGGTAATAGCAGCTTGTGGTAGCTGGTTTGTAAGGCTTTGACTTTAGACTGTTGTAATATCTGAATCACTTATACTACTATGCTATGTTCACAGTGTTTGTTGTTCCAGTCTGTTGGAGGGCCAGAACAATGGACACACAGACGGCTAAAACAGCAGACACCAACAGTACCCAATGGACCCCACTGACTATAGTGGGATCTGTCGGGTGTCCCATTGTTTTAAAGTGAAACCACTGGGCGAAAAAGATGGACTTACATCACATTTTTGTCAGCAATTTTCAGTAGTCACTGCGACAGTCTGCAACCGGAGACACAATCACAGATGTAAACCCAGCCTTAGCGGACAAATTATACAGACTTTTTTTGTGCCGAAGTGTAAGTGCAAGATTTGTGTCAAATCCTTCTGTTGGGTCAATTTGTAATCCGTATGCAGAATGGCCGCTTCTGATAGAGCGCCCTTTTTTGTCTTTGGTCACCACCACACATCAGAACCTGCCAATCTTTCACCTGGGGTAGCAACCACAGGCAAAAACAGGTGCACTTGCTAAACACAGGGTGCACTGAATGGGTTATTTGAATGAGGATTTGAAGTACATTTTCTTGCAGCTAGGCTGCACTTTGACACAGGAAAGGTATCTTCTGTATGCCACCAATGGCCTGCAACCGCATATGAGTGAATTGGAAGCAACTAAAAAATACTTAAAAATTGATCACATGGTGATAAAAAATAAATGAAGAGATACTTATCTCTGTATGACCCTCCACCACATTAGCTCTAATCTGATGCTGAAGAGCTTACTGCTGGACTTTACTTCCCTAACACACAGAATTAAATGTCCTATGTCATATCTCTTCACCATTTTTGAACCTTCTATATATAATTTCTAAAAAATTTCTGTCCTCTGGAAAAAAAAAACCTTTTTGGATCTGCTGAAATAGCAGCTCTTGCAATGGTTTCCTTAGCTTATACATCAACAGATAACCATTACTCATCTGCTAAGTCTCCTGGCAGTCCACTGTCAGTGCCAGGACGGTCCCTACTGGTCTAGTGTAATTTTACCTGAATTTATGGCACAACATTGCAATGGAAAAAAACCTTTCTAAAGGACAACTTCTTCAAGAAGACCTCCAATTTCCCTAGAAACATTTTCATCATGTACGATTCTTTAAGAAGATTTTCTATTGGGTGGTGTCTCAACGTATTATCATACGAATTACTTAATTTTAGCATTTAGTATTTCTACCCTATCACCTGCTGACATCTTGTGAATCTACCAGGAGACTATGGGATCTAGCCTACAGACTGCTGTCAGGAAACTTCTGTCTGCTAACAAGATCTAACTATTGCTGACATAATTTGGGGCCCGTAGCCTAGACTTTGTGGCTCCAGCTCCAAGTATCCATACTTCAGATGAAGATAACAAACTTTGTAATATGCTTTATATTAAAAAGTGCCTGTTTATTCACTTAGTTGCCTCTTTCTATAAATAATGTTACCCCTACGAAGCTTTCGTGAGAGTTGATAAACATGGAGTTTTCCTGCTGCATCCCTCCAACCATCTCTGGTAAACCTTACCAGTCCAATTCATTATGGTAAAATCTATTTTTCAGGTATTCACAGTTGCTGATATATTGTTGTGCACTTATTCTCTTCCTGCATGTATACCTGGCATATTACACAGTTATTACACAGGGCTGCTCATTTAGAGAGGAATAGTATTAGCGAACTCATTAGGTATAATAGTACACACATATATTTCATCAGATATTTGCGTTTTTCAGCTAGACATGCCTTTATAAAAGTGACTGTATGCACTATATTTATATATGTCCATTGCATGTATCTTATGTTCGGGGATTCTGCATATGTTGGTTTTAAAAGGATTTTAATAGTGTGCTAATAAAGTTTTTGTTTTTTTTTATTGAAGGACGACTTATTTTCTACTCAATTATTTGTGCATTTCTTGTTGTTTTTTCAGTATTATTTGCCTCTTTCTGTGACCAATCAAATCTGTACAACAGAACTCTATGGAGAGGGAAGTGGGAAGAAGTGGGATCTCCTCAAACAGAGAGGCATCAGCAATAAATAAAGACAGATTTTGTTAGACAACAGAGCTGGGTTATCAGGAATCAGTATCCAGAGTTCACCTTATAGAAATTACTCATTTCATGCTGAAAACAGCACCATATGGGTGCATTCACACTGAGTAAACGCTAGCTTATTCTGAACGTAAAACACGTTCAGAATAAGCGGCGTCTAAAGCAGCTCCATTCATTTCTATGGGGAGCGCTCGTATGCCGGCTCCCATAGAGATGAATGGAGCTGCTTTAGACGCCGCTTATTCTGAACGTGTTTTACGTTCAGAATAAGCTAGCGTTTACTCAGTGTGAATACACCCTATCTCTGTATTTTTCGTTCTCCTTCCATAGAGCCCATTGTAAACTGAAACTGCTTGTGTACAGAGCATGGACTGAATGAATCAGATAAAAAGTTAAGACACGGTAATACTTAAAGATACAGGCACTTTTCTGTGGTGAAGTATATTGCGATGTTTGTTCCCTTCACCTGCACTATATATATATATATATATATATATATATATATATATATATATATATTTACTTATGCTTTAACATGAACAAATTCCCATCATACCAGTGATTATATCTCTTCTGTCTATTGATCTCTTTGTTTCTACATACCATTAACATCGTATTACTGAAGCTGTCGTTTTGGTAAAAGTACAATTCCAGAGGAGCCAGTCATGACAAGACAATGTTTATGATGCAGTTGTATGAGGGCGAGGTATTAGATAGAAGTCAGTGTGCAGACTTTAAGAGCCTGCAGGTATGTTTTGTATGTGGGGGCAAAAGAATTTACATCCCAGACTCCGGCTCTGCAGAGACACTTTACATTACCTGAGGGATGCATTTGTGCATTTTTTCAATGCACTGTGCATGTCTACACAAAACTTCAAATACACCTTTACTTGTTTTTATTTTTTTTTACAGTATGCAAAGGATCAGTTCCCTCCTGGAGCTATATGTAACCTTATCACAGTAAGCACAGTACTTATGTTATCCTTGAAGAAAAGCCGTGGTATGGCACAAGATTATGGGCTTAGTATAATAAAGGTTTATTTCTATAATAACACAGAAAATTCTTAAATTTAACAATTGAAATTTGAAAAACTTCATTTACTCTGTATTGGCACAAAGTCAAAGTCTTTGTTATCCATTGATCCATTGTGACGCAAATCAATTATATTGTAAGAATGAAATTTACCAGAATTGATCCAAGAAAGTCTGTGAACACTTTAGGTGATCCTCTGAAATTCCCATCATTGAAAAGCTCCTTAAAGGATTTCCTTGAACTTTGATACTGTATTAATGACCTTAGGTCGTAACTACTGTGAAAATCTTTGAGATGACCAACCAAAATTGCATCAATAAATGGAGATCTGATCCTCTAAAACAAGGTGGCCCTCGTGAGAGTTTTCTCTGTATTTCATCCCTGGAAGACTCCTGGAAGACTCCTGAAGACTCCTTAAACATTCTACTTCTACTCTAACACTACAACTAACATATGGCAATGACAAAATATCATTCCACAAATGTCCCAGCCAGCAGTTTATTTTCACAATGTATACTTAAATGAGACATTCGTATACTCAAAGCTTATATCTCACATACAAGCAACGTAAATATGTTTTACTATGTGTGTAAATCCAAATGATCCTGTTTATAACATGGTAATCCATAGATATACCAGATAAGAATGGAATGGAATTATTATTCTATAAATCATTCTATAATCATGCACATTATGTTATATTTGTCTAAATATTAAAGGAGTTTTCCAGGAAAAACCCATTGGCGAATAGAGTTGACACACTCACCTATGCCCGATGCTCCATTGTACAGCCCCTATCCCCAATCATTCCAATGTTCATTCCAATGTCCCATAGACCTCAATGAGTCAAATCCAGTCCATCGCTGCCTATGGCCATGACATCAGTTAATGCTATTAACAGAGCTAAGGAGCAGCTCAGCCAAGATGCCCATTTCGCCACCCCATTCTCATTCACAGAAAACACAATAGAAAAACTACAATAAGAAAATAAAGTCAAATTACAAACTAGTGATATATTTTACAATCTGGTTTTAATGAATAAAAATAGCCACACATTCCCTTTAAGAATCCATACAAATGTATAATTAAGTTTTTGTATTTTGAAATATACTATATGATATATTGTTATTGTATGTCTTTGCTTTATCTATCAACTCATTATTTAGTGATATATATATATATATATATATATATATATATATATATATATATATATATATATTAGCAGGAGGACCCGGCTTCGCACGGGTATATTACATTTTTTGTTTGTGTAGTGGCCTCATAAGAATTGTCCGATTTTGCACTGGTGTATTTCGGATGTTGTGTGTGCTCATAAGCATCATGTGTTTCTCATTTTCGATATCAGTGAAAAACCTGTGATCATTTGTTATGGATATCTGGAGTAAAGCTGTGTGAATGTGACCTTGTGTAAGAGTGTCATCCACAGCGCCCTGCTTCTTTAAAGCTGACATACAGCAGTGAAGAAAAATGGCTGGGTTGCTATGGAAACCTAGAGTAAAACTCTAATGTGTGGTACTGTGTACAGAGCCGTCTATCTAGTACTCCAGCATATGGTACTGTGTGCTGAGGCATGTATCTAATCTTACGGCTTGTGGTACTATGTACAGAGGCAATTATCTAATCCTCCCTGTGTGGTATTGTGTGAAGAGGCGCGTATCTAATCCTCCGGCATGTGGAACTGTGTGCAGATGCGCATAATTAATCCTCTCCCATGTACTGTGTATATATATATATATATATATATATATATATATATATTACAAGAGCACTACTCACCACATGTCATCACAGGATGCTAGCAGACAAGATATCACTGGCATTTGTTTATTCCCACAAAATCTCAAAGAGATTGCAGGTGTCCTGTACATCATATAATATTACCTATCATTCACTTTATGGACTGCAATATGCAATATTTCTTAGTTTATTAATCAGTGGCAGGTAAATATTTTTATTACAGGGTTTTCCAGGCTAAAAATATTGGTGACCTGTCCTCCGTAAATAGGATTTTATCTAATTTTTCCAAAGGTTTGTATTTGGCCTGTACCTGCAACTTTGGGTGTTCAGGGGAGGGCAATTAAATTTCCCATGGGGCTACAGGAGAAATTGAAATGGTTCTAGAGGGCTATGTGTGCCGTGGAAAATTTAGCTTCATCCACTTTTACATTAACTCTGCTCCTTCTCATCCAGTTTCATGTGCCCCCACACAGTGTAATGCTCCTACAGTCACCCTAACATTATATACCCCGATATTATAACATTCCCCTCTAAATGTCCCACAGTATTAAGTCCCTCTCCTCGTTCCCCTTTTTAAACTAACAGAAACTAGAGGGGGACATTAAAATGGGGCAGCTGGAGGGGGCCAGTAAACAGTGGGGGTAGGGAGACATTAAACTAAGGGTAACTAGAGGCAGATATGTCCCCCTCCAGTTACCCCCATGGTTTAATATCCTCCTCCATCTGCCACCTAGTTTATTGTCCCCCCTCTATCTGTCTTCAGTTGAACTGCCCCCTACATCTGCCCCCAGTTCCTGCCTCTTGCTCACACATACTGTCTCTTCTCTCATCAGTCTCCATTCCCAGCAGCTTGCTAATTCTGTGTAACACAACCACACTGTCCTGTTTGGCTTCACTCACTAATGAGTTTTATCATATCACAGTAAGAATCTTTGATGACATCATTACCATTCGGCATCTACCTTTATCCTACACCCTATGCGGGTTGGTCGGAGACAGCTAGAGGGCTATACGGGCCGTACAATGCCCAGGTCTGTACTAGGTGATATCAATCATCCTCAGCTCACAGGCCTTGGCTGTCACATAAGGTGTGCCAACATCATGATGCATTAATGGAACAGTGTGATATCACCCAGAAGATCAGATGAGTCCAGAAGAGGATCCTATGGGAGCACAAGACACCTTGAGAATGTCCATGTTATAGAGATACACGCTGTTGCATTTTAAACCATGCCATCTTCCACTGAAACGTGCCATTTTCCTGCCAAACTATACTCCCTTTGTCCAGTGAAGCACAAAAAGTGTCTGAAACACATTTATGTCATTTTTCTTGCCACAAATTAAGCCATAATTTAGGAAAATTAAGGTTATTACACCTACCCCAATGCTCCTCAATGTTAGTGGGTTCAACTGGCTGCCTAATGTATAGTTGATGTTGGCAGGTGTTGGTGTAAAGAAGGGAATGTTAAATTTCAAGGTATTGATCACTTGTTCTCAATGAAGATAAACTACCCTTACTGGTGTTTGACAGCGGATGTAGCCATCTCCATGAATCTGGTAACTTGCTGCATTGTGATAAATTAAACACAAAAGACATTGAAATCAATGGAAAAAAGTCTAGGCAAATTAATTACTTAACTTGGCTACATCTAGAACACGTACATGCTCAGGAAAGATTAGCACACATGTGCATGGAAGGAGTTGTCGGATAGCTATGGAATTTGTATGGCCACCATAAGAGGTGGAAGGGCTAAATGGAACAACAAATGTAAATGCATCCTGACTATTATGGATAGTGTATCCTACCTGTATTGTTTGGTCAACCACAGCATTCTCTTTCAATGCTGGTCAAAGTTAACTTTTCATGAAACTTCACCAATATGTTTGTTTATTTAGTGATTGTCCAAAGACAAAGACTGTATCTAATAAGCAAGTAATGAATCGGTATTTCCTTCCATTGGCCTAATTTTGGTTGATCCCAGGTAAATCTTTTAATGTCTACCAGAGATATAACCTGAAGTTCCTGGAAACCACTTCAAAATCTGTAACAGGGCCTGAGGGCCCCTTCACACGCAGTAAATGCGTGTGTATTTTGGCAAAATACACGTGTAAAAAATACACGTGTAAAAATCAGACTCCCATTGACTTCAATGGCATTTTTTTTACACGTGTAAAAAAAACACGTCAAAATACACGTCAAAATACACGTCAAAATGCACATCAAAATACACGTGTAAAATGTCATGAAGTCAATGGGAGTCTTATTTTTACACATGTATTTTTACACGTGTATTTTGCCAAAATCCACGCGCGTTTACTCCGTGTGAAGGGGCCCGTATGTTATGTGCCTTTTATTCTTATTATATGGCAGTGGGATCTTTGGTCTTCCAATAAGCTTATTTTGGGACTTAAAGGGGTTGTCCCATCACAAGAATCCTATCTATTCTGCTAGTTTATGTGGATTTTAGACTTTTCCTAAATATATTGCTTTATCAAAACTTCTTTGTTTGGCTGTTATTTGGGATTATTCACTTAATTGTTTACACTGCATTTCCATAACCACGGGCCTGGGGATGAGCTTATCAACTCAGCAAGACAAGTGACGTAGCTCCCTGCTCCAGCAGGGGAGGGGGAGCTGAGTGCATGGGAATGAGCTTGTATTTCTGAGCTGTTTATCTCTCTGCCCCAGACAAGTGACTTAGCTCCCTGCTCCAGGAGGGATGGGGAAGCTGAGTGTTCTGCACTTGTATATCTGAGCTGTTTATCTCTCTGCCACAGACAAGTGACGTAGTTCAAGCTCTCAGATAGGGGAGGGGGCTGAGTGCTCCGTGCTTGTATTTCTGAGCTGTTTATCTTCTTGGCCAAGACAAGTGACGTAGCTCCCTGCTCCAGGAGGGGAGGGGAAGCTGAGTGAACGGAACGAGCTTGCATGTGAAACCACGCCCACCAATTAATGCAGAAAACTTGCGTTTACAGCCAGCAAGCTGGTGAGCGAACGACATGGGACTTCACCTTTAACATGTTAACTGCACTGTGGTACACAACCTTAACTTTACAATTTCAATGGTTGGTCTCTGTTGGGTTTTCTGATAAGCAAAAAACGCAGCAAACTATTACTGTCAAGGAAAATAATTTTTCTAGAACTTTTGGTCCATACAAATTGTGGTCATTAGATATTTTTTCAATTTGCAAATGACATAAACCTCTCTGTAATAATCACTATATATTCTGCCTGATAAGATTTCTTGTTCTGAACCACAACTAATCCAACGGTTTTTAACCAGGATTGTGGAATATTAGAAAACATGGTTGATTTCTTCTTCTAAGGCCCAGTTCACATCTGCATTTGGTATTCCGTCTGAAGAACCTACTTGGGGACCCCTCGAACGGAAACCTATACACATTAAAAAGTGGTTAGCTAAGAAACCACACGGATCCCATAGACTATAATGGGGCCCGTGTGGTTTTCCGCATGAAACATGCATAGAGAAAAGTGCTGCTTGCAGTACATGAGGTCCATTTTACGACTTTTGTACAATAAAAGCTTTTTAAAATAAATATAATGTTTGCATCTCCATAACTTTTTCATTCTTCAATTGTTTGAGCTATGTAAGAGTATATTCTTTGCAAGACAAGTTGTAGGTTTCATCTGTAAGCTTTTGGGGTGCATTCAAGTTTTTGATCACTTTTTATTCCTTTTTGGGAGGCAGACATCAATTTTTGTGTTGTATTTTTATTCTTTATATCCTTCACTGTACTGAACTTTTTTAGTGCCGATGATTTTGGTTTAAACAATACCAATTCCCCTAACACACAAGAAATAGAGATGAGCGAACACTAAAATGTCCGAGGTTCGAAATCCAATTTGAACAGCCGCACACTGTTCGACTGTTCAAACGGATTTCGAACCCCATTATAGTCTATGGGTGGAAATGCTCGTTTCAGGGGTAGGCAAAATTCGATAAAATTATACTTACCAAGTCCACGAGTGACGGTCAGTCTGGATTCTCCTTGAAGTCTTCTCCCGGCGCAGCGTCCCGGCGTCTTCTTCCAGCTGGAATTCACTCTGCCTAGGCATCAGGGCATAGGCACGGCCGACTGCGCATGCGTGGTCGGCTCTGCCCGGCCCGACGCCTGAGCAGAGCTGACTGCGCATGCGAGGGCATGCCCGCGCATGTGCAGTTGGCTCTGCCTAGGCCGGATGCCTAGGCAGAGTGAATTCCAGCCGGAAGACGCCGCGGGGACGCTGCAAGGAGAAGACTTCTAAAGGTAAGAGAAAAACCAGCGTTGATTGGCAGAATGTATAGCATTCTGCCAATCAACGCTGGTTCTGCATCGAACCTTAAACTTCGAACAGCGAGTAGTGTTCGATCAAGTACAAGTATTTCGAATACCGTAGTATTCGATCGAACACCTACTCGATCGAACACTACTCGCTCATGTCTAATAAGATACTTGAACCTGGAATCACTTGATCGCTTGTATTATACTTGGCAGTGTTAAACTCAAAACCAGCCTATGTGTGCTGGCCTAATAGGCTTATAGTCTAATAACTCTGGTTGCCATGGAAACGCACCCTAAATTCAACACTCTTTTCCATGCTGAAATATACATTAAAAAATAAAAATAAAAAATCTCCATGTAAACAAAAACCCTTATAATACAAAAACTTACAAATACAAATATATACGTAATACTGCCATATCAAAAACAGCTTTCACTCTCCAATAAATAGCATGTTAAGTTTATCACTTAATGGCAACAGATAAGATATCATCTAACTTGGCAAAGTATTGTTACAAGTACAAATATTAAACTATACAATAAAAACGAGCCATAAATTCTTGTTTTTTTTTCTAAACCTGAAAAGTTGCGCATAGCGCGGAACTAGGTTGGGTTATACTGGCAGCAAAAACTTTTTCACATTGCATTTCCCAACAGAAGAGAGAAAAAGTCTAAAACCTGACATATTGCATAGTGTTGCATCACATAACATAAGCATGACATCAAGGGAATAGGGGCTAGGTACAAAACATATAGTCAATTCCCTCTGTATGATCCAACATCTTACGTATTGATATGCCAAACTAGATAGACAAAACAGAACAAAAGGGAGGAATACTCAAAATAATTAGGGATACAATTTATATCTTTAATTAGAAAACATTAAAAGGTCATAGTAGAAGGATTGTTACCAACAGACAAAGAAATGGGATCCCGGACACACAGAGCATCCAAACATAGCAGGGTAAATGTTAACGTGAATTGGATATAGTCACCTGTACAATAATGTATTTCATAAAAAAGTAACAGTAATGTACATATAAAGTGATATCAAGGTGAGTATATAAGTAGAAAATATAGTGGACTCCAATATGTGTATAACAATATATACAAGTCACAAAATTGTATACTGTCATATAACATTGGTGATCAAATACACATGGTCATAAGAGCCTGTGCAGACAAGCACCTGTAATGGTAGTGGCAAATAAATAATAATGACAATAAGGAGGGTTCCTCTAGTCTAGGTAGATAGGGTAAAGAGTAATGAAGCCCACCTAGAAACCACAAGTGGGAAGGGGGCTCATAGTCATAGTACAGTGTGAAGAAAGTCTAAATACCACTATTGGCAGACAGAAGAACACATACCCATGATGGAATGTATCTAGGATGCCCAGTGGGACTGGACCCGTCCCCAGTGTTGCATCACAGCAAGGTGGTCACTAACTTACTTTATTTGTATATTGTTAATGTATTTTGTAACTATGTGCAGTGTATGCTTACAAGCTAATTTTACCACACCAGACACTACGGCTTTATGGGTAGTAATGACTAGCTGTATGTCATACAGTAAGACTACAGGGCTGCTTGTGCAAGGGGTGGAGAACAGGAGCCAAGTCTGAATACAGTATTGACTTGTTTCAACCTCTCAAAGGTGTAATGATGGATAATACCAGACCTAAGTCCATCTTATTTAAAGGGGTTTTCTGTGCTAAAAATATTAATGACTTATCCTAAGGATACATCACCAATATCAGATTGGTACGGTCTGACACCTGGCATACTCACCAATCAGCTGTTCTCATTAGCTCATACACAGAGAATGGAGCAGGATGCAGACAGCCATGTTCCATGTGTAGTGGCCAGACCTGGAACTGCAGATTAGATCCCATTTATACAAATGGGACCTACACTGCAGTGACTCAATTCTGACACTATACAGAGAACAAAGCTGTCTACCCTCTGTATCCTTATCTGTGTGTCAGCTGCTAAGAAATGCTAATAAATGAGGGAGGTGGGAATCAGACTCCCATCGATCTGACACTAGTAACATGTCTGAAGGATAGGTCATCAAAATTTATAGCCTGGAAAGCCTCTTATTGGTTGACCTCAGCACATCCATCTTGAACATGTACCTGGAGTTGCTAAAGAGAGTTGCTTAATTCAAGTTATTAGGTCTCTTGTATATAAAAGTAATCTATATATTGATTATAAGGTTATGATTAATGGATTAACATAGCTTCAACATCTACAAAAGACATGGACACAACTGTGAGTTATGGGAACTTGACGTCTAAATATTATGTGTCTAATGGATGTAAAGTTACCATGAGGGGAATACTTGTAACCTACAACAATGACGTCCAGGGCACTTGTTAAATGTGTCAGTGAATTATTAGCACAGAAAAAAAAAAATAACCAATAGTAAAATGAAACAAAATCTTGTAAAAAAGGTCTACGGTAAATCTTAAGGAAATGTACCTAATGTTCTCGATGTGGCCTGGGGCAAGGGAATATTATACATGTTGTCACACTTCTGATTTATGAACTTGCCACGTTCAGAAATGTTACTGCATATAACATTATAACATATCTAAGACTGGGTTAATGGCACAATAGACTCTCACAATACCACTGTAGGTAGGAAGTATGGAGGATGTATGCAATAAGGAAACCATGTTTTCAACTAAAACAAAAAAAAATTCCATTTGCTAAATCTGGTGTGCATAAGCATGACATTCTAGCCAAAGCCATTTTCCCGCTCACTTTTCAAAAATGAATTGAATAATGTAAAAAATGAAAAAAAAAGGAACAAGCCCAAAATATCCAAAACCCTATCTTGCAATTTTTTTTGGACACTAGAATTCTGGTGCAAAATTTCTGGTTACAATCAATAGGAATCTTCTTTTTCATGTCTTATAGTCTGCTATACGACTTATTCATGTGGGTTAGTGAT
Organism: Leptodactylus fuscus; assembly: GCF_031893055.1. Classification (NCBI taxonomy): domain Eukaryota; kingdom Metazoa; phylum Chordata; class Amphibia; order Anura; family Leptodactylidae; genus Leptodactylus; species Leptodactylus fuscus. The sequence continues at coordinate 46,458,628 of NC_134267.1, forward strand.
TTACTCTACTACTGCTCATTTGGAGAGAATATACTAGTCAGCCTCTCTTTTAATATTCCTGGTTTCTGCAGTGATTTGCTGGACATAGCCTCTCTCTGCATTTTATTCCAGTGAATAGAGATGAGCAAGTAGTATTTGATCAAGTAGGTATTCGATCATATACTACAGTATTCAAAATACTCGTACTCGGTCGAATACCCCACGGTAAATGCAGTAAAAATTCACTTCCCCTCCCACCTTCCCTGGCGCTTTTTTCACACCAATAACTATGCAGGGGAGGTAGGACAAGAACTAGGACAACGTAGGCATTGGAAAAAAACGTATACAGTCATTGGCTGGCTAAATCAGTAGTAGCAGTAGCAGCAATATGAAAGTATGTGTGTTTGTATGTTTGTGGGTTTGTGTGTTTGGATGTTTGTTCCTCAATCACGACCAAACCGCTGAAAGTAATGGCGTGAGATTTCACACATACCTAGATGGCCACCAGGAATGATCGATAGGCTACTTGGTATACCGCTCCAGCCGCCGAAACGCTACCGGCGAAAGTCTGCTCCGGCTCCACTGCGGGACCTCAGATGGCGTCAGCCCAGCTCTTTCAGGTGGCCTCCGATAGGTTCGCGTTACATACGGGGCGATGGACACTGTGCACTACAGAGGGGGCAGAGCTACAGACGCACAAGCTGGCCGCCGAGCGATGGGAAGAAGATGGCGTCGCGTATGTGGTGGACAGAGCAGGCAGCCATCAATGGAGCCCGCCACCTGGCCTGGAGAAGTAAGTCCTCCGGGGCCCCGGGGGTGGGAAACTGAAGGAGTGACTGGGACACACTTCCCCAAGCCGCTGTCTTCCCCTAGCATGGCATGGATGGCCTGCAGACTGCAGACCCTAAGCACACCATCACACTAGGCGCACGGAGGGTGGGGAGGAGAAGGCCGAGGCTTGGGGGTGGGGAGTGGAGTACGTGATCGCGGGGCTGGCGGGTTTACTGTAAAGGAGGTCGCGGCGGGGGGGGGGGGTTGTAAACGGGCTGGGGTCGCAGGAGGGGGGGAGGAAGGCTTCCTGTAAAGTGGGACAGGGTACGGGGGGGGGGGGTGGAGAGGGAACCAGAGACGCGGGGGGCAGGTTGTGCAAGGGGTGCAAAGGGGGCCGACACCGGGTTGCAGGTGGGGGGGAAGGGGGTCGGAGTTGCAGGAGAGGAAAGAGGGCCGGGTTGTAGAGGAGGGGTGGTGGAAAGGGAGCCCAGGGTTGCTTGGGTGGTGGAAAGAGGGCTGGGGTTGCAGGGGTGGTGGAAAGGGGGATGGGGGAGAGGGGTTGGAAAAGGGATGCAATGGGGGGCCAGAGCCTGCGCTTCAGGTGGGTCGTGCAAAGTCGCGGGTACTGCTAGTAATAATAATAATACTGGGATTTGGGTGTGTTAGATGCCCCCATGCATGCTTCCCCTGCTGTCCCAGTTGCATTCCAGAGGTGTTGGCTTCATTTCCTGAGGTGTCATTGTGGACCTGGTGACTCCAATTGGTCGAATTTTGGTTTCCCTGAAACAAGCATGTTTTTCCCATAGACTATAATGGGATTCGATACTCAAACAAATAGTCGGATATTGAAGTCTACTCAAATCGAATTTCGAATTTTCAAATATTTCACTACTCGCTCATCTCTACCAGTTAGTGATGGTAGTGGTAGATTTTCTTATGGTTATTCATAGCTGGGTCCTTGCTTTTGCAATTTGTGGCCTGTTTTCTCCATCTGTAGCCATCTCTGTTCTGTTAGGGTTAGTATTGCAGTTTAGGGTATTCAATAGAAATATATCTGGTGGATAGTGAGGGACAATGGAGCTTGAGGTTGTGTTAGGACCAGTGTTCAAGGGTAGATATAGGGAAAGATTCCGGAAGAGGTAGCACCAGTTTGTTTTCTCTCCTTTGTCTGTTTTCCTTCTGTCTATAATCATCTGTATACATCATTTTCAGACTATCACAGCCACTATCAGTTTGGGATATCATCTGTTATCACCATGCATCTATTTGTGAGTTCCCATTTCCTTGCATTACTTGTTACCTGCTGTGTTGGTATGTACTTTATATTGTTGCTCTTGTGACTGGTTGTTACAAAGTTATTAAGGCTGGCGTACAATATGTTAGTATTAATAAATCTGCCCTTATGTGTTCAATTACTCAACAGCACCACCACAGGGGTTATGAAGAATTACACAGTGCCCTTTCAGATCAATGCATGTGTAGTGCGGGACAAGACAGGTCTCCCAGACTCTCTATCCATGAGATAAGGATATGAACAAAGGATTCCCTTGTAACAATTCAGAATTCTCCTATAAGGTTTATGGGTAAAGTTTTCTGAAGTCTTAACACTTTAATATCTGACACATGTCTTACATGTCACAGATGTGAAGTGATCCTGTATGTCCCAAGCGGCGCCTACAGAAGGTGCTCACCATTTGTAAATACTCTACATGTTTTAGCATTTTTAAGGACACATTCCAAAAGTAATAAGTGCAATGTTTCTCTTCATTTTTTCCTACTTTGCCTTGAGCACAAGATTATTTTTGTGAAATTTCTAAAGTGCAGCAATATCTTTCATCTTTTAATTAATTTTCTCATTTACGTGGATTCCAATGGTAATACTAAGTACACGTACTATCTAACTTTTATAGCGTGTGCTTAACCCCTTAGTGCTGCAGACAGGTTTAGCCTTTATGATGTGGCAATTTAATATCATATTATATTATTATATATTAAGAATTTTGGCCAAATCTGCCAGGGGAATGGCTGAGCATCATCTAGTGGATATGGAGGTGCCAGAACTCTCCACTAGGGTTGGGTAAAAAATAAAGGATAAGGAAAAGGAAGATAGATTCCAATTTCCAATCCATAGATAAGGATTTTATTCCATTGTTTTAAGTAAAAATACATTAAAACCTAGCCAAGCTGAGCGTGCATGTTTCTAGGACAGTAGAGGGTAAAAGGAGTTTTGGTCAAACAAGCCATCTAATGTGCCTGGCCAGCCTAAGGCCAGGTTCACATCTGCACATGGGTTTCCGTTTGGGGATTTTGCTTGGGGACCTCCTGAATGGAATCCTAGTCTACATAAAAAGTGGTTATCTTAGGAAACCCATGGACCCCATAGACTATAATGGGATCCAAGTGGTTTCTACACGAAAAATGCTGAGATTTTTCATGCAGAGAGTGGAACGGAATGACTCAAATGCAGATGTGAACCGGGCCTAAGTCATGTAATGACTAGAGATGAGCAAGTAGTATTCGATCGAGTAGGTATTCGATCGGATACTACAGTATTCAAAATACTCGTATTCGATCGAGTACCACTCGCTATTCGAATGGAAAAGTTCGATGCAGAACCAGCATTGATTGGCCGAATGCTATACAGTTGGCCAATCAACGCTGGTTCTTCTCCTACCTTTAGAAGTCTTCTCCGTGCAGCTTCCCCGCGGCGTCTTCCGGCTCTTCATTCACTCTGCCAGGCATCGGGCCTGGGCAGAGCCGACTGCGCATGCCCGCGCTACAAGAAAATGGCCGCTTTGACTGTAGGCGGCCATTTTCTTTTAGTGTGGGCATGCCCAATGCCTGGCAGAGTGAATTCAGAGGCGGAAGATGCCGCAGGGAACGCTGAAAGGAGAAGACTGCTCGGAGGATCCAGCCCGACCCTCACTCGTGGACTTGGTAAGTTCAATTTGTTGAATGTTGACTACCCCTGAAACGAGCATTTTCCCCCCATAGAGTATAATAGGGTTCGATATTCGATTTGAGTAGTTGAATATTGAGGGGCTACGCGAAACGAATATCGAATATCGAACATTTTACTGTTCGCTCATCTCTAGTAATGACATAAAACAGAGCAATGTCCCCGACCCGGTTTATGGTAGGTATGGTATGGTATTCCTCCCTTCCATGCTAGGGTTCTGTTTCCTGGAATTAGACTCATTACTGTGAAGCTAATGCAGTGCAACAATGTATAAATCCAACATACATGTAGTGGAATACACTTTCCTGTAGTTATTAAATACCACAATGAGCCTGTCATATCCGAAGTCTTTATAACCTGTGCAGGTGGTTGCCTGATTCATCACAAGCTCCGACAACCGTTTCACAATCCAATAATCTCAGCTACACGGTATAACAGCAGTGACTTGTCCTGGGGCCAACATGTGAAGTCTGAAATAACTGCAAGGCTTTGTATGAAATCATGAAGGACACCTGCAGAATTTCTGATTGATTCTCTGATAAGGACTTTTTTTTAACCTTTCACTTGTTTTAAAGATTTATGTTTTCCTATAAAACAGACAAGTGCTATCAGCCTGTGCTGTAGGGCTCCTGCCATATTATATTAGTATACTATATGTGAATTTTACACGTGCACATTGTATAAATCTTATTATACAGAGAAATATGGCCCAATAAATGTCTTCCATATTGATAAACACTTGGCAGTATTTTGTATCCTAATTATCGAGAGATCCTGCATTTATAATCACCTATTGCCAATATGGATACAAAGCCGTAATATAAATAATGGTATATATTATATATATAAGAATAAATGCTAACAAAAAAGTTACTTGTTGATGTGGTATAAGCAATATTATTATAGCGTGACAGGTCTCATAGGGGCAGCTTTGTAGTAAATGCATGAAATCAAAACACTGGCCACCTGTAGTAGGCCAATTTGGCTATTACAGGTAAGTGGGGTTTTGGCCGCTTGTGGATACTGCACTTTAGTCACTAGGTGAGCTATCACCCAACAGCTATATACCTCAATAATGTTTACAATGTGAACTATACTCCACAATGTTCAATGTATGAGGTTTTATCCAGAATCCAAGCAGATTGGATGAGGAACAAATCTATATTCATGTAGTGCTCTAGGAATAGTAACAAGGTTGAGGCTGGGAGAATCATATGCAAATAGTAACAGGTAAGAACTCTGTGTACAAAACCTCCAGTGTCTTCGAGAATGAAACGTCACATGGAACGCTCACATATGTTCGTGGTTACTTTACTTTAAAATACTGCACTAGGATTAAAGATGTAATCTCCATTCATTCATTTATTCATTCATATTCATTCCCTTATATGCAGTTTTCAAACTACCAGTGGCATAACTAGGAATGGCAGGGCCTCATAGTGAAGTTTTGATATGGGGCCCCAGCCCCGACCAACCCCCCCGAAGACTTCTATCAACCAACTTCCCCCCCGCATTACTACATACACTATTATGCCCTATAGTGGCCCCTGCACAAAGTATTATTCCCCATAGTTGCTCCTGTACTCAGTATTATTCCCCATAGTGGCCCTTACATACAGTATTATGCCCCATAGTGGCCCCTGTACACAGTATTATGCCCCATAGTGGCCCCTGCATACAATATTATTCCCCATAGTGGCCCCTGCACACAGAATTATGCCCCATATTGGCCCCTGTACACAGTATTATGCCCCATAGTGGCCCCTGCATACAATATTATTCCCCATAGTGGCCCCTGCACACAGTATTAAGCCCCATAGTGGCCCCTGCACAGAGTATCATGCCGCATATTGGCCCTTGCACACAGTATTATGCCCCATTGTGGACCACCCATGAACAATTATTATACTCTGAGGTCTTTTCAGACCCCTGAGTATAATGATCAGAGACCCAGAGGAGGATACAAACATAAAAAACAGTGTTACCTCTCCTGGGCTACAGTGCACTCCCTGCAGATGTTGGCTATCTTCAATGATGGAAAAGATGTCACTTGTGCCAGGGCTTGTGTCACGATGCATAAGGATGCAAACCCTGCCCACAGCATTTTTTATGTTCCCACACCTCACCTGGGCCTCCCATCAATATACTCGGGGGCCTGAAAACACCCCCTGAGTATAATGATATCGTCTGTGGGGTTTGCAGGCTTGCAGTCTCACTTACCGATCTCGGCTTCTGCTCACAGCCACATTCGAAGAAGGGGAAGCTGCGGCAGCCGTGAGCGGGAACTAGCATCAGTAAGTAAATAGGGCCTGTTACCGGCTGGGGTTACTCTGATTGTAATAGCCACTAGCACCTATGTTCATATCAAAGCAGGCAGGTTAGGGTTTCATTTAGGAGACATATATTTACTTATTGTCACTTGTACTATGCTGAAGCAACAACTGGCAAGCTCTATAGTACAGGACGGCAAAGACAATATAGCTAACATGCTTAGAGCTACCTACTGCCTACTATCTACCGAATTCTGGCCAAGCGAGACCTAGGAGCCCACAGGGTCAACAGCCCTAAATTTGCTAATATTTTAATTTGGGAGGTAAATGAAAGATAAAATTAAATTCAGAACAGATCCCAAACTATAATACAGGAGGCTTGTTTAACCCTTTCACTGTAGCTACTATGTCCTCCCTACTAATGCTGATATCTCTGGACTGCATCAACATATCTTGATGCTTTAAAATGCATTTTAAAGAAGAGAATTCCATCTTTAAAATAATACCACGAACTTGATGATACAACTTACAGTTTTGGAGCAATTCACTGTTGAAATCACTATTTGGCATTGAGGTCCAGCTGCAGATCACAAATCTGGACAGTGATTCAACAGTGAATTGCTCCAAAACTTTAAGGTCTATCATCAAGTTCTTGGTATCATTTTAAAGTTGAGATTCCCCTCTTTAAAATGCATTTTAAAGCATCAAGATATGTTGATGCAGTCCAAAGATATAGGGCTCTAAATTGCCCCCCCTCCTGTCTAAGCAAGCAATTTGTGAACTGTAACAGGAAAGGGAGGGGGGCACGAGCAGCCCAGCAGCGTGCACAGCAACAGAGAAACAATCTGACTCAGTGCATAACTTGTATGTGACACCAGGAGGGCGGTGGCAAGGACTCTTATGTCCCTATTAACCCTTCTCTTGCCTATCAGAGAGCATACTATACTTTTGCTGTCTGATTGTCACATACAGGTATAATATAATTCCCCCCTGAGCTTTAACTAGTGGGCTATTCTTATGTAATACCCTATAAACAACCAGGAATTTTATTGGCGCTGTGACCCAGACGTTTACCATTGTCCAGGTTGCAGCACCGAAAAAAAGTCGCACCAAACACTTACACAACGTATACACAATTTCATGAATAAAGTTTACATTTCACCCAATCCCTGTCCTGTCTATACCTGAGCTTTCTACAGTAAAATACGTCTCTAGTGATATCCATTACATGCTAAAATAATAGTAATAACGATTATCACTAGAGATGAATGTATACAGTCCTATGAAAAAGTTTGGGCACCCCTATTAATCTTAATCATTTTTAGTTCTAAATATTTTGGTGTTTGCAGCAGACATTTCAGTTTGATATATCTAATAACTGATGGACACAGTAATATTTCAGGATTGAAATGAGGCTTATTGTATGAACAGAAAATGTGCAATATGCATTAAATCAAAATTTGACCAATGCAAAAGTATGGGCACCTCAACAGAAAAGTGACATTAATATTTACTAGATCCTCCTTTTGCAAAGATAACAGCCTCTAGTTGCTTCCTGTAGCTTTTAATCAGTTCCTGGATCCTGGATGAAGGTATTTTGGACCATTCCTCTTTACAAAACAATTCAAGTTCTGTTAAGTTTGATGGTCGCCGAGCATGGACAGCCTGCTTCAAATCATCCCACAGATGTTCAATGATATTCAGGTCTGGGGACTGGGATGGCCATTCCAGAACATTGTAATTGTTCCTCTGCATGAATGCCTGAGTCAATTTGGAGCGGTGTTTTGGATCATTGTCTTGCTGAAATATCCATCCCCGGCGTAACTTCAACTTCGTCACTGATTCTTGAACATTATTCTCAAGAATCTACTGATACTGAGTGGAATCTATGCGACCCTCAACTTTAACAAGATTCCCAGTGCCGGCATTGGCCACACAGCCCCAAAGCATGATGGAACCTCCACCAAATTTTACAGTGGGTAGCAAGTGTTTTTCTTGGAATGCTGTTTTTTTGGATGCTATGCATAACGCCTTTTTGTATGACCAAACAACTCAATCTTTGTTTCATCAGTCCACAGGACCTTCTTCCAAAATGAAGCTGGCTTGTTCAAATGTGCTTTTGCATACCTCAGGCGACTCTGTTTGTGGCATGCTTGCAGAAACAGCTTCTTTCTCATCACTCTCCCATACAGCTTCTCCTTGTGCAAAGTGTGCTGTATTGTTGACCGATGCACAGTGACACCATCTGCAGCAAGATGATGCTACAGCTCTTTGGAGGTGGTCTGTGGATTGTCCTTGACTGTTCTCACCATTCTTCTTCTCTGCCTTTCTGATATTTTTCTTGGCCTGCCACTTCTAGGCTTACCAAGAACTGTCCCTGTGGTCTTCCATTTCCTTACTATGTTCCTCACAGTGGAAACTGGCAGGTTAAATCTCTGAGACAACTTTTTGTATCCTTCCCCTGAACAACTATGTTGAACAATCTTTGTTTTCACATCATTTGAGAGTTGTTTGAGGGATGATTTGAAGCAGGCTGTCCATGCTCGGCGACCATCAAACTTAACTGAACTTGAATTGTTTTGTAAAGAGGAATGGTCCAAAATACCTTCATCCAGGATCCAGGAACTGATTACAAGCTACAGGAAGTGACTAGAGGCAAAAGAAGGATCTACTAAATATTAATGTCACTTTTCTGTTGAGGTGCCCATACTTTTGCACCAGTCAAATTTTGGTTTAATGCATATTACACATTTTCTGTTAGTACAATAAACCTCATTTCAATCCTGAAATATTACTGTGTCCATCAGTTATTAGATATATCAAACTGAAATGGCTGTTGCAAATACCAAAATATTTAGAACTAAAAATGATTAAGATTAATAGGGGTGCCCAAACTTTTTCATAGGACTGTAGATTGCTAAAATTTATATAGGGGCATGGAAAATAAAATTTTTTATATAAAGTCCTATTTAATTTGTATGCACAAAATGGGATGGCGCATTTCTGCAATTTTGGCTTTTCTTTAACACCCGCCCCTGTAAATATATATATGTGTGGTATGTATGAACTCCTCATATCTTGAAGTTTTTTGGAAAGTACATTTTGTTTGCAGAAAGGGATTGCTTGAGCCGCACTTTAGTGGCAAATTTGAATTTTTGCGCAATTTTTGCTTGCAATCTCTGTTTGCCGCAATGTTGCATGAAGGTGGTTGTATATATGAACTATTAAATTGTGTTTTTATACACGGTATGCTGTGTAATCTGGAAAAACTTAGATTTTGGTATCACAGTCACAGTTTGCTAGGTGCAGTATATATTTTTAACATATTATTGAATAACAGCAAAATCCTGCTTGTCTTCTGTATTAGTGTTTTTGAGAGTTGGAGCTCTTGTTGTAGTTGATGTTTACGGTACATACCGTATAGTATATATACACATTGTCTACACCTTAAGCTATTATTTTAAATGTATTTTGTATATGAATCTGAGATTGAACATGAGTTTTAGGTGCAAATATGTGTTTTAGCACATTTTTTCAAAAAATTATTTGTGTTTGTCACAAAGTTGCATGAAGGTGGATGTGGCTATCGATGACCCATTAAGATATTTGTAATCTTCAGGTTGTCTACTTTAAAAAAATATATAGGGTTTAGGGGTTTACTTACTTTTCATGGTGTGTAATCCCTACATTTTATAGGATGATACTTTTTTTAACATTTCCAGCTTCAAAGCAGATTTTTGTTCCTTCCAGTACTGGCCAGTTCTGGCAATTTTCTGAAGACACGTGCATGCGGGTGTAGGCCATAGTGTTATGAATGACCTCTGCACATGTTGAACTCTTTTAGGAGGTTTGGTGTATTTTATTTTTTGCTTGGTTTCCGCTTTTAGCAACTAATATACATTTATTTGCATTTTTTCATAAAACATTCACTTTAAATCAAAATTGCATGAAGGTGCCTGTTCGTATACAGTACCAAGTGGCATTGAGACAATGCTGCAGGTGTCTACTTTAAGAAAATATATAGGTATGGGGGGTTGTATGCTTTTTTAATGTTGCAATTTAGGTTTGATTTGTCCATCTCAAAACTGTGAAAATTGCTCTGGCTACTGGAGGTGCAAAATTTCCAGAGACCCTTGGCAGTGAAAGGGTTAATGGTCTTAGTGCTTTTACATGGCCCTTTCTGTCAGGATTTTAGTATCACGCACCAGTGTTGATATGGCAGGGCCCCCGTAAGTTACCCCTGTAGGAGTCCCTTAATGAATGTGAGCTTAGCAGTTCTCCTTTTGCGTACACAGTGGGAGAATGGGGGGTTGGGCTAGGACTGATGGGTGCGGATTCCCATAGTCTTTATATTAGTACGGTGTCTGTCTCATAGATGCTCTTACAACTAGGCCTCTGTCTGGTAGTAAATGAACTTTAACCCTTCTATTATTAGCCGTTTCTTAGTTATATTTATTTGGGATAGTCCTAGGTTCCTAGAATTTGTGAAGAAATGGGAATTGACGGCTTACTTAGGGTTAACGCAAACATGGAGGACACACAGCACAACTCGAAATACAGCTTCATATGTTTAGCCATGCAAATAAAGCAAGTATGTAACTTAAAGATTAACAAATTCCTATACCATTAGCAGCAGCCATGAAGAACAGGCCATTTGTAAATTGGATTTGCTAGTTTTCAAGGCTGGTGATGAAGATTAGGAAAACTGAATAGAAAATCCCATACAATGACTTAGAAGGGCACGACTTATGTCTGCATGTTGTAGCGCTACTGACATGATGAAGTGTTGGTATTGTAGCAGAACATGCATGACTTCAATGTGTTGAAGATTGCCATTGACGCTCTGCAGGATTTCAGTGCTTTGTAGACATTGTTTTTAAAAGTACCACGATCCATCAATTCACTTCAATAGTCTTGGTGGGAGTTCACAGACATTACATTCGACTTATGAAATAATGTTTTTTTCCAACATACTTACCTGAGCAAACATTATATGAACAGAAGCAGACCTTTAGACAAGGAACTTAACCCCGAATACATCCAACACTGACTTATATTCAGAAAGACATATTATATATGATTCTGTAAATCTAATGCAGAATAATACAATATCCCTCTTGGAGTTAGGACATTGTATAGTCTAGGTATGACAGGTTATATATCCTTTTCAGACATGAGTTATTGCGGACGGGTTTACAATATTCCACACCAGTTTATTGTACATACTAGGGTGCAATAAGTTAGAAGAAAGGAGATAACTATAAGGATTACCCCATATTTCACTGTTTATGGCATATGTATGGTACAACAGTTTTTTGGAATACAAGGGCAGATATTGTCACGTGCAGGTGGAATTTATTTGGGATACATATACTCCACATTACTGCACGCTAGGATATTGTATAGCAGTACACTTGCTTCTATATGATGCCTCTGTTCCGCACCGGTTTCCTCCTTAGCAGCAAAGCTACTAAGGGAGAATGCTTGCATAATATTGCATGTGCTGAAGCATGACACAATTTTCTTGACAGTTTTTTATTTATTGGCTTGGCGTAGATGTGAATCATACAGTTTATGTAACATATATTATGTAAAGATATAAGCTGTTGAATAACTGTATGGATTTTTTTTCCAATAATGGATGAAATATTTCCAGTCTGGAGCTTTCCAAGAAATGTGTAAAGTGCTGCACAGTTCGTTGTCCTAAACCTCAGGTCTTTTGTAACGCGCCTCTTATACCACTGAGTGCTGTGACCAGTGTTTGTTCTCAATGGCAGTGAGGTCATGTTTGCCTATGTAAGTTACTTGGCTACAACAGGCAATTACACTGACATTACAATTTTCCCTCATTATCCTCTCCAGTCTCAGTATTCAGTTATTATAGTATTCTACCTGCCATCTTAAAGGGGCTCTATCACCATATTTATGGCCTATGAGCCACACATATGCCTGAATAGCCTTTAAAAAGGCTATTCAGGCACCGCTAATCGTATTGTTAAAGACCCCCCCTGCTTTAAACTAAGACCTTAAAACCGAATATTCAAATCATACTTACCGTGCACGGTGGGCGGTTCATGCACTGGTGGACGTCATCTTTCGATCACACCCTCCTCTGGTGTCTTCTTCCAGTGATGTCTTCCTGGGATCTTTCTTCCATGCCTTCATCTTTGTTTGGTTGTGTTGAAATCTTGCGTGTGCACAGTACGGTCGCGAATTTCCATTGACAAAAATGGTGCCGGAGCATGCGCAGTAGCGCTCCGGAGGGATTTCAACACAACCCGCCGGAAGAAAAGAAGATGAAGGCGTGGAAGAAATAGCCCAGGAGGACATCGCTGGAAGAAGACACCAGAGGAGGGCGTGACCGAAAGATGACGTTCCCCAGTGCACGAACCGCCCACTGTGCACGGTAAGTATGATTTGAATATTCGTGTTTAGGGTATTAGTTTAAAACAGGGGGTCTTTAACAATACGATTAGCGGTGCGTGAATAGCCTTTTTAGTGTAGTAAGGGCAATATGTGTTAACATTTTCACCAGAAGCCTGTCACAAATGATGCTACAAATATATGCCAGCTGTGAGATGGCGTAGATTTCGCTACAGTCACACATTCGCTAGAGGCTGTACCTCCTATATGATGAGGTTTATATGTTATCATAAATATGGTGCACCCTCTGTCAGTCCAGGGGATATGAAGACTGGTGTTAAAAATGGCAGTCTTCATAAATCTCCCCTATTGTGTCTTTTAGTCATGTTACATGAGTAGTCAGTTTCTAGGATATTTGATGTTCAATAGAGAAGTCTATGGAAAACATGTTTGTACACTCAAATTTCCCATTGCTTCAGTGCCCCCACACAGTAATCAGGCCACAGCCGTCCTCATAAAAACCCACTTTGACCATAAACTGTGGACCAATGCCATAAGAAGGTTAGTATTATCCTTTTTGACAATGGAAGGTGTATTGTGTATTATTAATCTTCTCCAAGTGTCCCACTGGAAAGCACCAGAGGGCAGGGGTAATAAATACAATTACAATTCACACATAGCCTGCCATAAAAGAAAATCAGAAAGGAGATTAAGGAGGTAAAACGGGACCTGTGGGCCCTCTTGGCTTCTGGATCCCATTATAGCTACGACGACTGTAACCTCTATAGTTATGCCAGTAGTTATTGCAGTCTACAGTATAAATCATGTGTTAACTATTTGTTCAAATTCCTTATTGGTAGAGGGAGCTAAACAATTACAAAACATAAAAAAGTTCAAAAAAATAAAAAAAAACACTAAAAAACACCTATACACATCAGATAATATGCAGATGCTATTACAGAATGGACTCAGTGTTATCTGTGTGTTTACATAGAGAGATAACAGACACGGCTTTATCAGCAAACTGCAATTAGTTGAACAATTGTCCTGCTGGCAAGAGTAGTGAGTGACATTACGTGTCCTATAGATTCATGGTTATAGCAACGCTGTGTAAACAATTGGAGGAATAAGGTCACATAGCAGGAAAACAAAGTAGAATTTCTAAAGCAATATATTTAGGACAAGTCTTCAGTTTACATAAACTACCAGTATAGATAGGATCCTTGAGGTGGGACAACCCCTTTAAGACTATTCCAAACTTTACAGACACATCCTTCTGCCATTTGTTGTTCTACCCTCCTTCTGTAATTGGCTTTCCCCTCCCTAATCTGTCACCTCAACTCCAATGGGACCTCAGCTTACAATGGGGGCTCATGGGTGATGAGCACTACTGTATGGCAGTTGGATACCTACATTAGGAGCATATACCTGCTGGAAGCCGCATACTATGTGCAGCCTGAGTGTGTTCCAATTTAGTTTGTGTATGTTCCAATGTTCTGTTCTGATATTTATTTTCCTATAAAATATTGGAAAAGCGCATTGGAACTCTCCTAGGCTGTACATGAAGCTAACGCCTTCTTTTGTGTAAGACTTACAGTCACACCTCAATTTTAATCTTTTAGATGGTTACATTCCAGCTTATCCCATATTTAGGAGTCTAAACGGGAAGTTAATTGCACCGTATTTTGTATATATATATATATATATATATATATATATATATATATATATATATATACCGTATATACATATATATACCGTACATATATATGTAGCGTAAAAAAAAATTCTTAAACCAACAAAACTTCATTATACACAAGAAGGAAAGTCTCATTTTCTTTGAGCTGAGAGCTGAGGCATCATTGACAGAATGCCAGCCACTTGTCATAAAATATCATAGCAAAGGATTACTTTACTAAAGCTGACAAGTAATTAAAACCAAAAAAAACTTGTCCTGGGCTGAAAACACATGTCAGCGGGATGTCTCTTTAATTCTGGTAGGCTTAAAAACCAATTAACAATTATAACAAAAAACTATCAAAGCAGTGATCTCAATATTACATAACTAACATACAATGGCTTTTGTGATGCTGCAAAAAAAGTGAATGTTTTTATTATTTTTGGTTCAAAAGTTCTCGATTGTTTTGTTTTTCTGGTAATTTAATTTTTGGAAGTAATTTGAATGCAATTAGTAACTGTGAACATTGCAATATCTTTGTATAATAGTATATTGTACTTAGGACACCTGTAATTGCCCAATGTCAAATAAGCATGGCTTACACGTGTATATTTTGACAGCAGGTATCTGTTTTCTGTAAAAGCACTTGAAAAGCAACAGGTACAGAAGAGGTTGCTAAAGAAACTTAATAAGCACCTACTCCGTCTAAGAAAAAAACTGCTGCGTTTTACGGTACCAGCAAAGTCAATGGGATTTTATTATCCTCATCCATCCCTACGGAAAAAAATTGCTGTGCAAAAAAAATGCGGCATGTTAACTCTGGCTGCAGGATCACACGTGTTTTCCCTATATGTTTAATAGGGGAAGAAAAAATGCAAAAAAAGGCAACAAACATTAAATGAATTAAATGCTAGCAGAAAAATTTAACCCATTGAAGTCAATAGGAGGCTTTTTTTTTCAGGGCTGAAATTTCACACCAAATTTTCCTCCATGTGAATGCACCCTGACTATATTAAAACCATGGCTTAGATTACCTAATACTGTTTAGACAGACAGCTAGACAGTGCAAACGCAGATTAGACAATCTTAGATTGCACCAGTTTTATCAAAGTGTCTGATAGACAGAAATTCTGGCATATTTTGCTTAAAACATCACCCCCCCATGTGTTCGTTTCTGGATAAATTGGTCTGTTTATAATGGCCGTTTTGTATCTGTTTATAACAGAACATTAAAAAAACAGATGAGCTTCATTGATCCACTCTCACTGTTTTCAAAAAAAAGTTGTCACAGGGCCATTTTTTTTTTTTTTTTGTTGCTGTAGTGTGAATAAGGCCTAGGAGTTCCTTTCGCAACACATGATTCTAACTCCAAACAGACTGGTGCCTTCTGGTTTGCACTGCATCAAAAAATGCTACTCAGCAAAGTCAAGAGACATCTTTCCCACCTGGAGCATGAGGAATTCTCAAACAGGCGCTCAGATGTTCATAAAACATCACGTTTCTAACTTTCTAACACCTAAGGACAAAATTCTCTAGAAAATGTAAATTCTGCAACCAATAACTGACAGTAGCTTTACTGCAAGATAATATCCGAACTCTCATAGCAGGAGAAAGTTATGATGCCCGGTTGATAATGATTTATTTGACAATATTTTAAGTATAATATTTTTGCCATCCCATATGAAAGACAAGAATTTGCAGAGGTGAAGTCTTACTGTCCAACACTTCTCAAAGCACAGATGTCGATTTCAATATGGGTATGGTCTTCACAATAGCAAAGAATATCAGCTATAAACATATTTTTGCATAGATCTAGTGGCTCACAATCTACTAGTATTTCAATGGAGTGCGCAAGAAAACCAGACCACCCATACAAATACAAGGAGAACATACACACTCCAAGCAGATGCAGTCTTTGCTCAGATTTGAACCTTGGACTCCAGCACTGCAAGGCTACAATGCTAACCACTGAGCCACCATCCACCCACCCTTTACCCTCTAGACCTCAACTAGAACTTCAAGTTAACTCTGCTGCATTTATATACCCACCAATGAGATTATGAAGTTTACGACATTGAAAATCTAAAATAGTTTTGAAAAACATAACCAAGAAAAACTGAGTTAAAAAAAGTAAAATATATTTTCAGTACTTATCTTACTAAATTGGTAGGTTTCAAGCAAATGTTGACATACTTCCTATCATGGTGCTTGCTATGGTTTATCAAGAATGCAAACAAAGCAAAGTTTAAGCAGGCATGAGGCGGTAAAGAGGAAGCAGCCTCAGGCTATTTTAAATGTAAGTGTATGGTTTGGCGGTTTACATCCTGAAAAGCATAATCCCTATTGATCGTCATAGAGGCTGTATTCCTGTATGTTTTCATAGAAGATACCGCATTAAAGGCCTTTGATCTTGTAGGTCATAGCATATTCAACAGTTATCCCATACGTACAATGTTCATTGTATTTTATTAGGCAATGTTGTCTGTCAATAAAAATTATTGAAACAATTGTGAATGGATGTTAGCCAACCATAGGTGCTCAAACACATTCATATGCAGAAAAGGTTGGGCTGTAGAGCAAGTGAAGCCAAGGTTTTCATGATAACATTGTATGACATATCGAAGAATGTTGAAAATCTAAGTAGTTCATAAGATAACTGGTAACGCTGGTTCTCTGACTATCCTTCTAGTCAACATTGGAAGAATATGCAAATCTGTCTCCCAAGATGTAAACAGGGAGACAGTGCCTCTGTTATGTTGCATAGTGGGCAGCATAACAGAGGCACTGTCTTCCTGTTTACATCTTGGGAGACAGATTTGCATATTCCTCCCATGTTCCCTTGCAGTGTAGCAACTATGGCTGTATAAGTCTCCACACACCTGAAAAGGTGGTCTCTCCCTAAGGATGGACGTTATCCCCATAATCTATCCTTCTAGTCACACATCCAAACCCTCAACACCTCCTGCCATCTCCAAATCAAGAACATCCACTGAATCCACCTCTTCTTCACCCCTGAAACTACAAAGATGCTAGTCCATGCCCTCATAATCACCCGCTTAGATTACTTTAACACCCTTCTCCATGGACTCTCAGCAAATACTCTCTCCTCCTCCAGTCTACCTTAAATGGTGCTGGTAGCTTACAACACCCCCAGTTCTTCATCAGCCACTCCCCTTTGCCAATCCCCTCACTGGCTACTGCTCTTATCTGCTCGTCACACAACAGTCTCCAAGGTTTCCCCTCTGCATCCCCCATACTCTGGAACTCCTTACCAAGACACATAAGACTGACCCCCACAATCACAAGCCTCAAGAAGGCCCTGAAGACTCACTTATTCGGGAAGGTCTACAACCTCCAATAATACTACTGTCACCACATCACCATCTGAACAGTCTTTCCTCTCACCTTCTGTCTCTATCTCTCTTCCCTCATAGATTGTAAACCCTTGCGGGCAGGGCCTTCTATCCCACTTCCAATGCCAGTCAGTCATTGTTAGTATTATGGAGAAGAAGTGGTCTGCAGCACTCTGAAGTTCTTTAAATTTGAAACTTAAATCCATAGTAATTAAAAAAAAACAATCCACAAGACAAACAAAGTGCTAGTAGGAAAACATATACAAAAAGTGATTAAAAAAGACGCTGATGCATTTCGGGGCAGGAGGTCTTAAGGTTTCTCACCTAATGGTTACACCTACTTTCCTATCTCCTCCATCCTTCACTTCCTGATTTCAGGCTTAGCCTATGTGATGGACAGCAACATGCTCTCAAGACTTGTTCTTGTACAAACTGTATCTGGATTTACATATAGAAATATCAGAGGCAATGCATTGTTCTAGCCAGTACAGGACTCAGCAGCTAAATGTACTTTGCAGAGTTGGAGAAAGGCTTCATTAGCTATCAATCACAGTGAAGAGAAGAGAGCAGACATAGGCGAGATCAGGGACTGATTTCACCAGCCTGGCCACAGAGCTGGTCTGAACCCTAGGCAGAAAGTTGTGAAAACTGAAGATATATATTTCACTTTATCTGACAAAAGAAACTAAATGGATAAAGCAATGTACTGGTGCCAGATTTATACACAGTGCATGCTGTGTAATACATTTTCTAGATATTTTAGACCCAATTTCCTCCATTATGCCCCTGCTTGGTTTGCTTAATGTTTTGCAGCAAAAAGTGATGCATTAGTTTAGTAAATACATTGTAAAAATCCCCCTTTTCTGGACACTCAAAATTGACAAATGAGCATCAAAATAAATTTACAGCATCACAAGTGTCCAAGTTTTTTGCCACAATTTGAGAACTCTGGAGTATTTGATTAGTAAATATTGAAAATCCTCTATGAAACTTCTCTTTAGCTTCAGTAAAGCCCTTCCAGGACCCTGCACACAGTGATAACTCCGCTTAACAATTCATTGGCTGTGTGGTATGATAGAAGTGTGATGTGTATAGAAGACAAGATCATCTGGACACTGCTTATGCTAGAAGACATACACCAAAAGTATAGAGATTGAACAAAAAATGGTAGTGGGCTACATAAGACCAGGAATATGGTATCATTTGTATAAACTTGGTGTTTAAGTAGAATTAGACTTTAAAAGACTTCTACAAAACTGGATATTGATGGCCTTTCCTTAGGGAAGATCAGTAATATCAGATCGATGGGGGTCCACCACTTGGAGCAGGTGGCTCCATATACTGTGTAGTGACTGCGCTGTGTTACTGCTTCTCTGCTCCAATTCATTTGAAGCCATGTGAATTCCAGCGCCATACACTGTGCTCTGATCAGTGGGGTTGAAGATCGTTGGATCCCCAACAATCTGCTATCGACAGGGGCGAAACTTGAGGGGGTACAGAGGGTGCAGTTGCAGTGGGGGGCCAGGAGCCTTAGGATGCCTATAAGCAATGGCATCAGTATTGAGATTGCAGTTTCCATCTGGCCCATAAGCCAAGGAGACCCACATATTACCCTAACCACACTAAAGATGATTAAACTCCTTAGCTCCCATAGCCATCACTATCAAGAATTTGCTGTAGGGATGAAGTAGGGGGGCCACCTGGACAAAAGTTTGCACCGGGGCCCACAATACTTTAGTTATGCCGCTGAATATCGATTACCTATCCTAAGTGTAGACTATTAATATCCAGTCTCGAAGAACACCTTTCATGGAAGATGATTCTTTTTAAAACATTAAAAAAATTCTCCATACATATAATACCAATAAAATCTGAAGAAACCACTACTTTACCAAGAAATAACACTGCAGCTACTGATCATCACATCACCTCTCAAATTCCATATATTTTATATATTTTTTAAAGCAAATATGAAATGTAAAGAAGGTGTATATGGGTTTAAGAGGCGTTGCTGCTTTTATCCAGAAACATTTTTATCTTTCAGCTAGGTCTGGTACTGAAACTCAGCTCCATTGACTTTTATTTTAAATTTAGTTTTCATTGAATATTTGCAATTAAAAAAAAAAACATCAAGGAAAAAATTTCAATGAAGTAAGCAAGTAGTACAAAGTATAACAATGCATAGCTCTATATGGTTACACAACACAACCTAAATGGATAGTAGTATAGATACTCGTATGAGCCTGTGCAAACCACCCCAGACCAGCGCGATCAGAAGCCAGTAACTGCATGGGTGGCAGAGTGAGAGAGCTAAAGGGTCCATTGGGAGCAAAATTTGGTGAAAGAGTGGTTTTTGGAAGCTAGCATCCTCTCCAAGGTGCAGGTTAAGTTAACATGGTGCGTCAACACCGTCAAGCAAGGCGTAGACCTCCACTGCCGGGCAATCATGTATCTGGCTGCTACTATGATCTGACCTAGAACAGTATGGGAGCCATGTCTGTGCATGCCCACAGGCCACAAGAAAATGGCCGCTTACTTACTGTGTAAATGGCCATTTTTCTTGTGGCCGCAGGCATGCGCAGTAAGCTCTGCCCGAGGCCTACAAGTTTCAAAGCCTGCGCTGGAAGAAGACACAGGAAGATGACGTTCCTGACAAAGATGGAGGTGGCATTGGAGAGTTCTCTGGCAGCATTGGAGACGCCCCCAGTGCTGTTTGAGCGCTAGGGCACTCCCCCAGTGCTGCGAGAGAACTCATTTGCATACCGGCTAAAACCGATATTTGAAACAAACGGCAGCACGGAAAAGACTTCTAAAGGTAGGAGACGTGGTAGGGAGAAAAAAATGTGTTTAAATGATAGGATCCCTTTAAATAAAATAGTATTCAGACGTAAATCAAACTATACCAGCCATACGTATGCTAAATGAGTCTCTTTTGTCCTTTTTCTGGTTGTAGATATCACAACCAGAAAATACCAATACCAACCATATATACCAATACTCTAAAGTGTAGTATTATTTTAAATCCATCAGAATAACATTTTTTGGAAATGGGATATAATGGTTTTAAAAAATAAAAGAAACATTGCTCGCCTCACCAATCTGCTGCTGCCATTGATTTCCCGGCTTCTCTTTACTTCCTGTTCTGTCTTGACACACAGGAAATGACTGCTCAGCCAATCACTGATTGCAACAATGACCAACCTCAGACAGTGATTGGCTAAGCAGTGTGTCCAGCTGGTCAGGAAGGACCAGAGAGCAGCAGGGGATCTAGAAAGCGACACCACAGCTGCAGCAAGTGATCGGAGAGGTGAACAATACTATTTTCTTCTCTTTTTTTTTACCCATTCTAGACCTTTTCTAAATATATATATATATATATATATATATATATATATATATATATATATATATATATATATATCTCTTAACAGACAATACCTTTAAAGTTGATATGAAATACAATAAATGAAAAGATACCCAGCAGAGAATCACAGCTAGGCACACGGTATAAGATGACAGCTATGTCTTCTCTGGACTTAAATTCGCCAAACAATTGGTCCTTTAGCTGTTGATCTTAATACTACAGAGTTGCAATATGTATCTCCTTGTGAATGTGAACTGTAATCCTTTTAGTCTTTGTACATCTTGACAAAGCTCTCAGCTACATTTGTGCTGTTCCAAACTGTCTACTTCAAACTGTTTGCTCAAGGCATTTGCTTCATGTCCCTACTAGTCCGAAACTTCTCACATTTTCAAGAACTTTCATAAATCTAATCTGGTTAGAGGAATGATGAGCAGCTGTGATAGATTCATTATTTCCTACTTCAGCATTCTCAACTGAGCTAGAAAAGGGTATGAAATATTGTCAGGTCAACTTCTACCCAATGACAACGTTTATGTAACATCTGCAGGCTCGTAGAGTCTAAATTGTGGATACACAGTATAGGTACATATGTGTTATATCTCTTCTATTTTGTTTTACTCTTCCTATTTATTATCTGACGTGTGCAGAAGAAACATTTTCCATATTCCATGTACAAAGAATGCCCTTGCAGTGCTTGATATTACAAAAACTGCTCGACTGGTAACTTTCTGACTGCAGAGATGTAGATAGATAGATAGATAGATAGATAGATAGATAGATAGAGAAAGATTTATAGACATTATCTATCTACAGTTTCCTTCTGTCTACAATTTCTTTATTACTCAAAAACATTAGAAAAACTTAGTTTAAAAAGGAGCTAAGAAAATATTTAATAAATAAAAATCGTAAGGATTATCTACCTATCCGTCCAGTATCATAATTTAATATCTATCTATCTATCTATCTATCTATCTATCTATCTATCTATCTATCTATCTATCAATCATCTATCTATCTATCTATCTATCTATCTTTCATCTATATCTATCTATCTATCAATCAATCATCTATCAACTATCTATCTATCTATCTATCTATCTATCTATCTATCAATCATCTATCTATCTATCTATCTATCTATCTATCTTTCATATCTATCTATCTATCTATCTATCTATCTATCTATCTATCAATCAATCATCTATCAACTATCTATCTATCTATCTATCTATCTATCTATCTATCTATCTATCTCTCTCTCCTATCTATCTATCTATCTATCTATCTATCTATCTATCTATCTATCTATCTATCTATCTATCGCTCCTATCTATCTATCTATCGCTCCTATCTATCTATCTATCTATCTATCTATCTATCTATCTATCTAATCTAATCTATCTCTCTTCTATCTATTTATCTATCTACATTATCTATCAATTTATGCAGTTCAGGGACTTCAGTCTTACATAATATTAGAGCGCTCATACATAGTGGTTACATTTGGTCCCCAAAGACCACTCTCACAGACCACAGCTGCAGGTGACCGCTTACATTTCTACCCTTTAGGTCCACCGACAACGGTAGGTATATAGAATTATATGTATGTATAGTGTTTCTCATACAAGGATATAAACAATCTATACCCACAGTTACTGTCTTACAGATCAAATCTTGGGGCTCAAATTGATACAATTATTATAATCGTAAAAACAGCAGAAAAAGAGAGAATTCTATGAGCTATACACAAACAGCAATGATATCACCAAGCTGAAATATACTTCATTAAAAATCATGAAAACCAAAGAATGTTATGAACTTTTATATCAGCCCCATAGTAACAAGCAAATAGCCTGTGTAGATCACAAGAGTCTGCTTACTGGACGAATAAAGAAGGATGAAATGAGATTAGGGAATAACTAGTCACAGGGAATGTCAGTTCCCACAGCACAGTTCACAGCAAGCAAATAGAAAGTTTTTACTGATTCATTCAGAGTACAAAATCATGTAGCAAATCTTTATCACGCTGAATTGCATGCATATGAATATATACTTTATTGAAAAATGCTACATAATATTACGAATATATAACGAAAATATTCATTAGCAATGTCTAATCCAGGTGTTCTCTCCATATATGAGCAAAGCAGGTCAAATGTTTTACCTTTAAAAGCCACAAAATCCAATAATCCTGTGCACCTCTCTCTATCCTGCAAACTGGATTTACTCCCAAGGACTCCAATAGATGTTGGTTAGTTCTGGAGCTAGTCCATCAATGTAAGCAGGTTCCAGATCTTGCGACTATCCTTACAAACTAATCAAACATGTCCATTGATCTGTCCCACCGTGAGAGGCACACTGCCCTGACACACTCTCAGCTCCTCACTTTGATGGAGCTGCTGAATAAGGCAGTCCTCTTTCAAATTTCCACTCCCTCCCTCCCACTTTCCCCCTCTCCCTTGTCAGGATTTCTTTATAAGCTCTGACAACAGTGTCCTGGGTATACTACTTTAGCAAATATTGAATACATAAAAAATAAAAGACACAGCAAGGCAAAGGAGATGAAATTCTATCTAAGGGCAAAGTCAACTGTGCGAGACAAAAATAAACTTTACTTGTATGTCTTAGATAGACTTGCTAAGGAATGTTGCAGTGAATCTAGAACTTGTGTCATAAGATTAATATGGCGGAGGCACGAACGCTAGAGCAACGCTATATCATATATATCAATAAAGGCTTCCATTGAGATTAAAAAGAAATTTGCTTTTTTTTTTTCCAACAGTGCCAATCTTCTTCATTGGCTGTATTTGGTATTGCAGTCCAGCCCTATTAACCTAAAGCAGACCTTTCGCCACATCCACCAACTCCAGCTCTTTGTAACTTTATTAGAGACCACTCCACAGTTACAAGTTTATCTTTAGCCCCCACTGTTCCTAAATAATCAGTGCAGTTCGTATTGGGTTTTGATATTTAGGCTGTCTTCTGATTCCCCATTCACTGACAGTATAACAGCCAGGGGTGAAACTTCAGGGGGTGCAGAGGGTACAGTCACCCTGCGGCCTTGGAGCCTTAGGGGGCCCATAAGCACTGGTATAAGCATTGAGATTGCAGCTTCCATCTGGACCATAAGTCAAGGAGACCCACAGACAGGGCCGGCTCCAGGTTTTTATGGGCCCTTGGGCGACAGAGCCTCAGTGGGCCCTCTTGTAAAGGAGGTGGGGGAGTCGAGACACTGTGCGTTGCAGATGAAGCGAGTGACGTCATGCAGGAGTGTGGCGTCACCAACGCCATACCTCCCAATCTTTTAAAGAGTAGAAAGAGGGGCAAAATGTGCGGCGCGCTCTGCGCGCCACGGCAAATTTAGTTCTACCCACTTTTATGTTGATTCCACCCATTCTCATTCATTTATTATGTGCTCCCACACAGTATAATCCTCCTACAGTCACCCGTAAATTATATGCCCCCCTCCATCTCTCTCCCAGTTTCATATACACCCTTCCTCTGCCCCCAGTTTCATGTCCCCCCTCCATCTCTGTCCCCAGTTTCATCACGTTCTCCCCCTTCATCTGCCCACAGTTTAATGTCCCCCGTCTCTGCCCCAGTGTCATGCCGTTCCCCCCCTCCCCTTCATTTGCCCCTTCAGTTTCATTGGGCCCCCTCCATCTCTGTCTCCAGTTTCATGCCGTTCTCTCCCCACCCCCTTCCCCAGTGTCATGCCGTTCCCCCCCCCTTCATTTGCCCCCTCAGTTTCATTGGGCCCCCTCCATCTCTGTCCCCAGTTCCATGCCGTTCTCTCCCCACCCCCTCCATCTGCCCCAGTGTCATGCTGTTCTCCCCCCACCCCCTCCATCTGCCCCAGTGTCATGCTGTTCTCCCCCCCTCCATCTGCCCCAGTGTCATGCTGTTCTCCACCCCTCCATCTGCCCCAGTGTCATGCTGTTCTCCCCCCCTCCATCTGCCCCAGTGTCATGCTGTTCCCCCCTCCCCTTCATTTGCCCCCCAGTTTCTTTGGGCCCCCTCCATCTCTGTCCCCAGTTTCATGCCGTTCTCTCCCCACCCCATTCATCTTCTCCAGTGTCATGCCGTTCTCCCCCCTCCATCTGCCCCAGTGTCATGCCGTCTCCCCCCCTTCATCTTCTCCAGTGTCATGCTGTTCCCCCTCCCCTTCATTTGCCCCCCAGTTTCTTTGGGCCCCCTCCATCTCTGTCCCCAGTTTCATGCCGTTCTCTCCCCACCCCATTCATCTTCTCCAGTGTCATGCCGTTCTCCCCCCTCCATCTGCCCCAGTGTCATGCCGTCTCCCCCCCTTCATCTTCTCCAGTGTCATGCTGTTCCCCCTCCCCTTCATTTGCCCCCCAGTTTCTTTGGGCCCCCTCCATCTCTGTCCCCAGTTTCATGCCGTTCTCTCCCCACCCCATTCATCTTCCCCAGTGTCATGCCGTTCCCCCCCTCCCCTTCATTTGCCCCCAGTTTCATGGGCCCCCTTCATTATGTTTCACCTTAATATGTAATGTAATATAAAACAAACACTTACATCACTCACCTTCTATCACTCACCTTCCCTCGTTCCCCCGACGCTCCTCTCTCTCCCTCCAATCACATACGCGATGCAGGAGCTGTGAGATCAGCTCCTGCTTAGCTCCGGACCGGCTTGCGTGTGTAGGCGTGATGCGATGACGTCATCGCGCCTACACACGCAAGCCGGGGCCGGAGCTTTAAAGCAGGAGCTGATCTCACAGCTCCTGCATCGCGTATGTATTTCAGCTCATCGACGGACGAGCTGAAATTGTGACAGGCAAGTTCCGGGGGGCCCCCAGAGGCTCTGTGGGCCCCGGCACTTGCCCGACCATGCCGTGCGCTGACGCCGGCCCTGCCCACAGATTCCCCTGACCACAGTAAGGGGGATTAAACTCCTGAGCACCCGTAACCATCACTATCAAGAATTTGATGTAGGGATGAGGTAGGGGGCCCCGGACAAAAGATTACATCAAGTTCCACAAAACCTTAGTTACATCACTGGTGGCAGCTCAGAATGACACTACCTTGTCTATAGGACTGGAATGGGGGAGCAAACTGTACCCCCATCCGTAAAGGGGCCTACTGCTTTACTACTGGCATTGAGCAGCCTGTGAGTGGGCAGACAGATAAAATGTAGTGAGAGCCAGGTAGAAACTTTAAGCTGGGGCTACTTGAAGCAAGAGGAGTGCACAATAGTGGCGTAACTACCGCTGTAGCAGCAGAGGGAGCTGCCACAGGGCCCAGGACATTAGGCCACTTCTGCTGCTATCATTATACTCGAGGGGTCTTTTCGGACCCGAGAGTATAATGATCGGCGGCCCGGGAGAGGTAAGAAACATAAAAAACACTGTTACTCCACAATCTGGGCAGGCGTCGGCCTAGTCGTCTGACGTCTCATGACCCTGTCCTGCGTTCCAGGTCATGTGACGTCTGACGTCATTGAAGATGGACTACTTCGGAGGCCGACAGCATAGGAGCCAGGAGATAGGTGAGTAACAGAGTTTTTGTATGTTTTTCTCCCCCTGGGTCTCCGATTATTATACTCTGGGGTCTGAAAAGACCCCGGAGTATAATAATTGTTTATGGGTGTCCACAGTGGGACATAATACTGTGTGCAGGGGACACTATGGGGTACAATACTGTGTGCAGGGGCCACTATGGGGGATAATACTGTGTTCAGGGGACACTATGGGGTACAATACTGTGTGCAGAGGCCACTATGGGGGATAATACTGTGTGGAGGGGCCACTATGGGGGATAATACTGTGTGCAGGGGCCACTATGGGGAATAATACTGTTTGCAGGGGCCACTATGGGGTACAATACTGTGTGCAGGGGCCACTATGGGGGATAATACTGTGTGCAGGGGACACTATGGGGTACAATACTGTGTGCAGAGGCCACTATGGGGGATAATACTGTGTGGAGGGGCCACTATGGGGGATAATACTGTGTGCAGGGGTCACTATGGGGTACAATACTGTGTGCAGGTGCCACTATGGGTGATAATACTGTGTGGAGGGGCCACTATGGGGTACAATACTGTGTGCAGGGGCCACTATGGGGTATAATACTGTGTGCAGGGACCACTATGGGGCATAATAGAGCGCACAGGAATGGAGGGGGTCGGTAGAGGTCGTCGGTGTCGGTCGGGGGGGGGGCATGTCAAAAGTTTGCCACGGGGCCCCGCTATTCATAGTTACGCCACTGGTGCATCAGTTTGGTTAGTCTCCTGGAGCTGACATTTCATCTGGTCCTGGTCCTACTGTTCTACTTCTTGACGCCATTCACCATCAAGTCATTATTGAAAATTATTCATTCTTGACTATTTTTGGGTACTTTAAAGCATCACAATGGAATAAACTTATCATCAAAGGACCCTTCTAACAAAAACATTTTAAAACAGTTTTAAAGAGAATGTATTATCTAGAAATAACATTAAAGGGGTTGTCCACTTTCAAATCAATACTGAGACAAAAGTTATAATGTTGTACAATTTTCCAGTATACTTTCTTTTTCAAGTCCTCACAGTTTTCTAGATCTCTGGATCTCTGCTTGCCGTCATTCATTCTGCTTATTCCAAATGGATATAAAAACAATCTGTCCATGGTCATGTGATATGTGATATACAGTCCATGGTCATGTAATATACAGTCCATGGCCATGTGATATACAGTCCATGGTCATGTGATATGTGATATACAGTCCATGGTCATGTGATATACAGTCCATGGCCATGTGATATACAGTCCATGGTCATGTGATATACAGTCCATGGTCATGTGATATACAGTCCATGGTCATGTGATATACAGTCCAAGGCCATGTGATGGACACACAGGTGCACAACCGGTTATAGTCACAGCACAGTAATTGCCTGGTAATGAGCTGTGCACCTGTGTGCTCATCACATGACCTTGGACCGTACATCACAACATCACATGACCATGGATTGTATATCACATGACCATGGACTGATTTTTATCCACTAGGAGAAAGCAGAATTAATTAAAGCAAGCAGAGATCTAGGAAACTGTGAGGAATTGGTACAGAAAGTATGTTGGAAAACTGTACAACTTTTTATCATACAAACAATAACAATGGTCTGAAAGTGGCCATCCCCTTTAAGTCAGGTTTTTATACCTGTTGTCTTGCTGGTGGCTTTGCTGTATTGTCTGAACAAAAGAAGCAGAGCCATTTCAATATTATTAGAAGGTGAATGATTTAATGACAGCTGTATTGTACACCTATAGTGAGGTCTAGATAAGGCAAGATAGCAACACTAGACACATGGATAAGACACTGGATGGATCTCTCCTGCCTCTCCCTGGTCTCTGAAGTATGAAGCCGTCTTATATCACTACCTGAAGACTGTGGCATCTTACCTTCTTTTCTGTTGCCAGCTGTAGAGTCTATACAGACAATGGGGAAAATAAAATAAATGTGCATCTTCATCATGTCCTAGACCTTCAATTAAGACTAAAATTATATCTATTGACTGATCCATTCATATGAGCTACATATAGAGAATAAATATGGAATCAGTTTTGTCCTGTTGAGTTTCTTTCTATAATATCGTTGACTATTTAACCACCATTGTGTTGTATTGATGGATTAAAGTTGTTATTAACCATGTTGAACCTGTTCATTTGTTACAGGGAAGGACTTTATACAAAGATATTGATTGAAGTTTCTGTAAAAAGGCAGTAAGACCATGAGTAAATGTAAATCAATAATCTAGGCACGGCATTGTGGTGTGAATACGGTACTTGTCCTACAATAAGGTTTCTTCTATAATAGCACATTGCGAATTTACCACTGTTATCACAATATAGATACATGCACTATTCTTGTCTTCCTTTAGCAAAGTTATTTTTTTTAAAGAGTATGTGCTTATATATATTTTTGGTACTACTAGTAATATTTAAATTCATGAATTTATGCTAATTATTTATATGTAAATTATGTTTATTCGTCATACTGTGAATATAAAACCACTTTTCACAAACAAATACCATGTTTCTCCAAAAATAAGACAGGGTCTTACATTATCTTTTGCTCTGAAAGATAGGTTAGGGCTTATTTTCAGGGGATATCTTATTTTTTTCCCCCTGAATAACAATCCACTCACCACAACCCCTTAGGGAGGGTTAACACGGTATAACGTGCCGCAAAATCATGGCCCCAAAATAGCGCGGCGCATACGATCCCTGCTCCCATTGAAATCAATGGGAGCGCGTACGGCCCGCAAAAGCTCCCGCGGCATAGACGTGCCACATCACGCGGCACGTTACACCGTGTGAACCCTCCCTTACACCTAAAACAATTTAGAGTTGGCAAGTGCTAATGATGGATGGGCTCTCACACACAGATTTGTGTCACTCCTGTCTCAGCTCCCTTGCCATTGCAGCAGCGAACCGCTGCAGCCAAGTGTAGCAGTTGGCTCCCCTTGGTGACCAAAAGCAGCCATAATGTAGGACTGCCTGATCTGTGTGTGAGAAACCATCACTACCAGTTGTCAACCCTTATTGTTGTGGAGATCTATTTCACTAGTGCCAGCTTGTGCAGCTATCTTCCTAAAAGAGGACCTTTCACCTCGCTAGAAAGCTGACAGTGCGATGAATTCAGCGCACTATCGGCTTTCACATTCTGTGCCCCTGGTGAAGAGCTATCGGTGCCGGTACTGTAGCTCTTCACTGTCAAAAGGGCATTTCTGACAGTCTGTCAGGAACGCCCTTCCTCACAGTAATGCCTATAGCGCTGTACTGTGAGAGCAGTGAGGAACCCCTCCCTCCCCTCATTATAGTACTTGACCATAGATGAGTACTAGGGGTGCGTTCCTCACCACTCAGCATCATCACTGGGCGGTAAGCAACGCCCCCTCTCACAGTACAGCGCTAGAGATGCTACTGTGAGGAAGGGTGTTCCTGACATACTGTCAGAAACGCCCTTCTGACAGTGAAAAGCTATGGTATTGGCACTGATCGCTCTACGCCCGGGGCACAGAACATGAAAGCCAATAGTGCGCTGAATTCATCGCACTGACGGCTTTCTAGCAGTGTATTACACCGCATGTGCCCCAGGTGGTGAAAGGTCCTCTTTAAAGTCAATGTGTGAGTTTCTTGGGGCTGCAATTCTTTTTGGGGTTTCTGTTTTCATTGAAGAAGGGTCTACTGTATCTGTTCTGCTGTATTCTATTTACTTTTTTCCATGTATAACTGTCTGGACACTTTTTTTTTATGAACTGAAGCTAGGGCTTATTTTTAGGGTAGGTCTTATTTTTCAGATAGGGCTTATTTTTAGGGTAGGTCTTATTTTTCAGATAGGGCTTATTTTCGAGTAGGTCTTATTTTT
This sequence comes from Leptodactylus fuscus, assembly GCF_031893055.1. Lineage (NCBI taxonomy): Eukaryota > Metazoa > Chordata > Amphibia > Anura > Leptodactylidae > Leptodactylus > Leptodactylus fuscus. The sequence continues at coordinate 46,488,737 of NC_134267.1, forward strand.
AGGGTAGGTCTTACTTATTGGGGTAGGGCTTATTTTCGGGGTAGGTCTTATTTTCATGTATGGTTTATTTTTAGGGTAATTCTTTTTTTTTTTTTTGGGGGGGGGGTAGGGTTTATTTTTGGGGTAGGACTTATTTTCAGGGTAGTTCTTATTTTCAGAGTAGGGCTTATACTACAAGCATACTCCAGAACTCCTGAAAAAAATCATGCTAGGGTTTATTTTTGGGGTAGGACTTATTTTCGGGGTAGTTCTTATTTTCAGAGTAGGGCTTATACTACAAGCATACTCCAAAACTCCTGAAAAAATCATGCTAGGGTTTATTTTTGGGGTAGGTCTTATTTTAGGAGAAACACAGTAGTACATGTGAATATAAGAAACTTTGTAATATACCTTTTTTTCAAGAAATCTTCCTTCTCCATTTATTGTGCCGCTCTCTTCCTCCTTATCTTCACACAAATGCTTGTTTATATAGATATTTGTCTCTCTTTGCATTCACCATGCAGACAGAACTCTGTGAAAAAAGGAGGAGGAAGGAGGAAGCTGTTAAATGATTTATTGCCTCATATCTTGTAGTGTCAAAAAGTTCCCTGAGCAGCTGCAGTTAGTGTGCCTTTTCCAGCAGTCTCCTCCTCCCCCTCTCCTCTCCATAGACTTATACGTAAAAGGTAGGTAAAAGCTTATTAACTTGTTACTGACCATGCATTGTTACAGGTAAACTTGCAAAGTTGCCAAGCCAATAGCAGTAGATTAAATTATAATAAATAATATAATTGCAATCACCAGCAGCCTGGCTTTGTGTGTGGTTGGAATCATATCATCTGTCTGTACACTTCACTTTTGCAGGCCAAATTGTACTTCATAAGGTTGCTATTTAATATGACATACAATACAATACTGGGAAGGTGAAAAAAAATACAGAACGGGGTGGAATTAGAGAAAAACTTCATTTACGCCATGTTTTTAAAGGTATTGTTTCAACAAAACAAACAAACAAACAAACAACAAACAACAACAAAAACAGGAATTTGGGGCTACTGATTCTTTTTTTACCACTACAGCTTTAACAGTTTGGGTAAAATATTTTTACAACTTTGTAGCTCAGGTATTTTTCGATGTAGGGGTTACCTAATGTGTTTATGTTTTACCATATATATATATATATACAGTCCTATGAAAAAGTTTGGGCACCCCTATTAATCTTAATCATTTTTAGTTCTAAATATTTTGGTATTTGCAACAGCCATTTCAGTTTGATATATCTAATAACTGATGGACACAGTAATATTTCAGGATTGAAATGAGGTTTATTGTACTAACAGAAAATGCGCAATATGCATTAAACCAAAATTTGACCGGTGCAAAAGTATGGGCACCTCAACAGAAAAGTGACATTAATATTTAGTACATCCTCCTTTTGCAAAGATAACAGCCTCTAGTCGCTTCCTGTAGCTTTTAATCAGTTCCTGGATCCTGGATAAAGGTATTTTGGACAAACAATTCAAGTTCAGTTAAGTTAGATGGTCGCCGAGCATGGACAGCCCGCTTCAAATCATCCCACAGATGTTCAATGATATTCAGGTCTGGGGACTGGGATGGCCATTCCAGAACATTGTAATTGTTCCTCTGCATGAATGCCTGAGGATTTGGAGCGGTGTTTTGGATCATTGTCTTGCTGAAATATCCATCCCCGGCGTAACTTCAACTTCGTCACTGATTCTTGAACATTATTCTCAAGAATCTGCTGATACTGAGTGGAATCCATGCGACCCTCAACTTTAACAAGATTCCCGATACCGGCATTGGCCACACAGCCCCAAAGCATGATGGAACCTCCACCAAATTTTACAGTGGGTAGCATGTGTTTTTCTTGGAATGCTGTTTCTTTTTGGACGCCATGCATAACGCCTTTTTTTATAACCAAACAACTCAATTTTTGTTTCCAAAATGAAGCTGCCTTGTCCAAATGTGCTTTTTCATACCTCAGGCAACTCTATTTGTGGCGTACGTGCAGAAATGGCTTCTTTCTCAGCACTCTCCCATACAGCTTCTATTTGTGCAAAGTGCGCTGTATAGTTGACCGATGCACAGTGACACCATCTGCAGCAAGATGATGCTGCAGCTCTTTGGAGGTGGTCTGTGGATTGTCCTTGATTGTTCTCACCATTCTTCTTCTCTGCCTTTCTGATATTTTTCTTGGCCTGCCACTTCTGGGCTTAACAAGAACTGTCCCTGTGGTATTCCATGTCCTTACAATGTTCCTCACAGTGGAAACTGACAGGTTAAATCTCTGAGACAACGTTTTGTATCCTTCCCCTGAACAACTATGTTGAACAATCTTTGTTTTCAGATCATTTGAGAGCGGGCTGTCCATGTTCGGCGACCATCAAACTTAACTGAACTTGAATTGTTTTGTAGAAAGAAATGGTCCAAAATACCTTCATCCAGGATCCAGGAACTGATTAAAAGCTACAGGAAGCGACTAGAGGCTGTTATCTTTGCAAAAGGAGGATGTACTAAATATTAATGTCACTTTTCTGTTGGGGTGCCCATATTTTTGCACCGGTCAAATTTTGGTTTAATGCATATTGCGCATTTTCTGTTAGTACAATAAACCTCATTTCAATCCTGAAATATTACTGTGTCCATCAGTTATTAGATATATCAAACTGAAATGGCTGTTGCAAACACCAAAATATTTAGAACTAAAAATGATTAAGATTAATAGGGGTGCCCAAACTTTTTCATAGGACTGTATATATATATATTTAAATATATATATATATATATATATATATATATATATATATGCAATTTTAATGTAGGCACCGTTTAGAGGCATTGCTGCCAGGCCTTCTCTGTACAATACAGTTGAGACCCATCAGCTCCTGAGTATTTGACTTGTGCCATAATATTCAGGAAAGGGTTAAACCATAATGTAAGGCTCTCGGGAATGCATTGTGTATTAGACAGTGGATACTCGGCAGTAGAGATGAGCGAACAGTGTTCTATCGAACTCATGTTCGATCGGATATTAGGCTGTTCGGCATGTTCGAATCGAATCGAACACCGCGTGGTAAAGTGCGCCATTACTCGATTCCCCTCCCACCTTCCCTGGCACCTTTTTTGCTCCAATAACAGCGCTGGGTAGGTGGGACAGGAACTACGACACCGGTGACGTTGAAAAAAGTAGGCAAAACCCATTGGCTGCTGAAAACATGTGACCTCTAATTTAAAAGAACAGCGACGCCCAGCTTCGCGTCATTCTGAGCTTGCAATTCACCGGGGACGGAGGTTTCCGTCCAGTTAGCTAGGGCTTAGATTCTGGGTAGGCAGGGACAGGCTAGGATAGGAAGGAGAAGACAACCAACAGTTCTTATAAGAGCTAAATTCCAGGGAGAAGCTTGTCAGTGTAACGTGGCACTGACGGGCTCAATCGCCGCAACCCAGCTTTCCCAGGATCCTGAATGGAATACACTGTCAGTGTATTCCCGTATACCCGATATATACCCCCGATACCCGTTCCAACGGTGTGCCCCCCCACCTTCACCCCAGAAATACCCTGCAAGTCCCCTAGCAATAGAATTGGGGCTATATACACCCACTATTTTTGCTACTGCCATATAGTGCCAGTTTCTGACTGGTAATTCAAAGAATATATTGGGCTTACATATAACTTCAATTCCAGGGAGAAGCTTGTCAGTGTAACGTGGCACTGGCGGGCTCAATCGCCGCAACCCAGCTTTCCCAGGATCCTGAATGGAATACACTGACAGTGTATTCCCGTATACCCGATATATACCCCCGATACCCGTTCCAACGGTGTGCCCCCCCACCTTCACCCCAGAAATACACTGCAAGTCCCCTAGCAATAGAATTGGGGCTATATACACCCACTATTTTTGCTACTGCCATATAGTGCCATTGTCTGACTGGGAATTCAAAGAATATATTGGGGTTACGTGCACCCACAATTTTTGCTACTGGTATATAGTGCCATTGTCTGACTGGGAATTCAAAGAATATATTGGGGTTACAAATACCCTAATTTCTTGCTACTGCCATATAGTGCCAGTTTCTGACTGGTAATTCAAAGAATATATTGGGGTTATAAATACCCTCATTTCTTGCTACTGGTATATAGTGCCATTGTCTGACTGGGAATTCAAAGAATATATTGGGGTTATAAATACCCTCATTTCTTGCTACTGGTATATAGTGCCATTGTCTGACTGGGAATTCAAAGAATATATTGGGGTTACAAATACCCTCATTTCTTGCTACTGCCATATAGTGCCAGTTTCTGACTGGTAATTCAAAGAATATATTGGGGTTACGTGCACCCACAATTTTTGCTACTGGTATATAGTGCCATTGTCTGACTGGGAATTCAAAGAATATATTGGGGTTACAAATACCCTCATTTCTTGCTACTGGTATATAGTGCCATTGTCTGACTGGGAATTCAAAGAATATATTGGGGTTACAAATACCCTCATTTCTTGCTACTGCCATATAGTGCCAGTTTCTGACTGGTAATTCAAAGAATATATTGGGGTTACGTGCACCCACAATTTTTGCTACTGGTATATAGTGCCATTGTCTGACTGGGAATTCAAAGAATATATTGGGGTTACAAATACCCTCATTTCTTGCTACTGGTATATAGTGCCATTGTCTGACTGGGAATTCAAAGAATATATTGGGGTTACAAATACTCTCATTTCTTGCTACTGCCATATAGTGCCAGTTTCTGACTGGGAATTCAAAGAATATATTGGGGTTATAAATACCCTCATTTCTTGCTACTGGTATATAGTGCCATTGTCTGACTGGGAATTCAAAGAATATATTGGGGTTATAAATACCCTCATTTCTTGCTACTGGTATATAGTGCCATTGTCTGACTGGGAATTCAAAGAATATATTGGGGTTACAAATACCCTCATTTCTTGCTACTGCCATATAGTGCCAGTTTCTGACTGGTAATTCAAAGAATATATTGGGGTTACGTGCACCCACAATTTTTGCTACTGGTATATAGTGCCATTGTCTCACTGGGAATTCAAAGAATATATGGGGGTTACGTGCACCCACAATTTTTGCTACTGCTATACAGTGCCATTGTCTCACTGGGAATTCAAAGAATATATTGGGGTTATGTGCACCCACAATTTTTGCTACTGGTATATAGTGCCATTGTCTGACTGGGAATTCAAAGAATATATTGGGGTTACAAATACCCTCATTTCTTGCTACTGCCATATAGTGCCAGTTTCTGACTGGTAATTCAAAGAATATATTGGGGTTACGTGCACCCACAATTTTTGCTACTGGTATATAGTGCCATTGTCTGACTGGGAATTCAAAGAATATATGGGGGTTACGTGCACCCACAATTTTTGCTACTGGTATATAGTGCCATTGTCTGACTGGGAATTCAAAGAATATATTGGGGTTACGTGCACCCACAATTTTTGCTACTGGTATATAGTGCCATTGTCTGACTGGGAATTCAAAGAATATATTGGGGTTACGTGCACCCACAATTTTTGCTACTGGTATATAGTGCCATTGTCTGACTGGGAATTCAAAGAATATATTGGGGTTACAAATACCCTCATTTCTTGCTACTGGTATATAGTGCCATTGTCTGACTGGGAATTCAAAGAATATATTGGGGTTACAAATACCCTCATTTCTTGCTACTGCCATATAGTGCCAGTTTCTGACTGGTAATTCAAAGAATATATTGGGGTTACGTGCACCCACAATTTTTGCTACTGGTATATAGTGCCATTGTCTGACTGGGAATTCAAAGAATATATTGGGGTTACAAATACCCTCATTTCTTGCTACTGGTATATAGTGCCATTGTCTGACTGGGAATTCAAAGAATATATTGGGGTTACAAATACTCTCATTTCTTGCTACTGCCATATAGTGCCAGTTTCTGACTGGGAATTCAAAGAATATATTGGGGTTATAAATACCCTCATTTCTTGCTACTGGTATATAGTGCCATTGTCTGACTGGGAATTCAAAGAATATATTGGGGTTATAAATACCCTCATTTCTTGCTACTGGTATATAGTGCCATTGTCTGACTGGGAATTCAAAGAATATATTGGGGTTACAAATACCCTCATTTCTTGCTACTGCCATATAGTGCCAGTTTCTGACTGGTAATTCAAAGAATATATTGGGGTTACGTGCACCCACAATTTTTGCTACTGGTATATAGTGCCATTGTCTCACTGGGAATTCAAAGAATATATGGGGGTTACGTGCACCCACAATTTTTGCTACTGCTATACAGTGCCATTGTCTCACTGGGAATTCAAAGAATATATTGGGGTTATGTGCACCCACAATTTTTGCTACTGGTATATAGTGCCATTGTCTGACTGGGAATTCAAAGAATATATTGGGGTTACAAATACCCTCATTTCTTGCTACTGCCATATAGTGCCAGTTTCTGACTGGTAATTCAAAGAATATATTGGGGTTACGTGCACCCACAATTTTTGCTACTGGTATATAGTGCCATTGTCTGACTGGGAATTCAAAGAATATATGGGGGTTACGTGCACCCACAATTTTTGCTACTGGTATATAGTGCCATTGTCTGACTGGGAATTCAAAGAATATATTGGGGTTACGTGCACCCACAATTTTTGCTACTGGTATATAGTGCCATTGTCTGACTGGGAATTCAAAGAATATATGGGGGTTACGTGCACCCACAATTTTTGCTACTGCTATACAGTGCCATTGTCTCACTGGGAATTCAAAGAATATATTGGGGTTATGTGCACCCACAATTTTTGCTACTGGTATATAGTGCCATTGTCTGACTGGGAATTCAAAGAATATATTGGGGTTATAAATACCCTCATTTCTTGCTACTGCCATATAGTGCCAGTTTCTGACTGGTAATTCAAAGAATATATTGGGGTTACGTGCACCCACAATTTTTGCTACTGGTATATAGTGCCATTGTCTGACTGGGAATTCAAAGAATATATTGGGGTTACAAATACCCTCATTTCTTGCTACTGGTATATAGTGCCATTGTCTGACTGGGAATTCAAAGAATATATTGGGGTTACAAATACCCTCATTTCTTGCTACTGGTATATAGTGCCATTGTCTGACTGGGAATTCAAAGAATATATTGGGGTTATAAATACCCTCATTTCTTGCTACTTCCATATAGTGCCAGTTTCTGACTGGTAATTCAAAGAATATATTGTGGTTATAAATACCCTCATTTCTTGCTACTGGTATATAGTGCCATTGTCTGACTGGGAATTCAAAGAATATATTGGGGTTATAAATACCCTCATTTCTTGCTACTGGTATATAGTGCCATTGTCTGACTGGGAATTCAAAGAATATATTGGGGTTATGTGCACCCACAATTTTTGCTACTGGTATATAGTGCCATTGTCTGACTGGGAATTCAAAGAATATATTGGGGTTACAAATACCCTCATTTCTTGCTACTGGTATATAGTGCCATTGTCTGACTGGGAATTCAAAGAATATATTGGGGTTACAAATACCCTCATTTCTTGCTACTGGTATATAGTGCCATTGTCTGACTGGTAATTCAAAGAATATATTGGGGTTACGTGCACCCACAATTTTTGCTACTGGTATATAGTGCCATTGTCTCACTGGGAATTCAAAGAATATATGGGGGTTACGTGCACCCACAATTTTTGCTACTGCTATACAGTGCCATTGTCTCACTGGGAATTCAAAGAATATATTGGGGTTATGTGCACCCACAATTTTTGCTACTGGTATATAGTGCCATTGTCTGACTGGGAATTCAAAGAATATATTGGGGTTACAAATACCCTCATTTCTTGCTACTGCCATATAGTGCCAGTTTCTGACTGGTAATTCAAAGAATATATTGGGGTTACGTGCACCCACAATTTTTGCTACTGGTATATAGTGCCATTGTCTGACTGGGAATTCAAAGAATATATGGGGGTTACGTGCACCCACAATTTTTGCTACTGGTATATAGTGCCATTGTCTGACTGGGAATTCAAAGAATATATTGGGGTTACGTGCACCCACAATTTTTGCTACTGGTATATAGTGCCATTGTCTGACTGGGAATTCAAAGAATATATGGGGGTTACGTGCACCCACAATTTTTGCTACTGCTATACAGTGCCATTGTCTCACTGGGAATTCAAAGAATATATTGGGGTTATGTGCACCCACAATTTTTGCTACTGGTATATAGTGCCATTGTCTGACTGGGAATTCAAAGAATATATTGGGGTTATAAATACCCTCATTTCTTGCTACTGCCATATAGTGCCAGTTTCTGACTGGTAATTCAAAGAATATATTGGGGTTACGTGCACCCACAATTTTTGCTACTGGTATATAGTGCCATTATCTGACTGGGAATTCAAAGAATATATTGGGGTTACAAATACCCTCATTTCTTGCTACTGGTATATAGTGCCATTGTCTGACTGGGAATTCAAAGAATATATTGGGGTTACAAATACCCTCATTTCTTGCTACTGGTATATAGTGCCATTGTCTGACTGGGAATTCAAAGAATATATTGGGGTTATAAATACCCTCATTTCTTGCTACTGCCATATAGTGCCAGTTTCTGACTGGTAATTCAAAGAATATATTGGGGTTATAAATACCCTCATTTCTTGCTACTGGTATATAGTGCCATTGTCTGACTGGGAATTCAAAGAATATATTGGGGTTATAAATACCCTCATTTCTTGCTACTGGTATATAGTGCCATTGTCTGACTGGGAATTCAAAGAATATATTGGGGTTATGTGCACCCACAATTTTTGCTACTGGTATATAGTGCCATTGTCTGACTGGGAATTCAAAGAATATATTGGGGTTACAAATACCCTCATTTCTTGCTACTGGTATATAGTGCCATTGTCTGACTGGGAATTCAAAGAATATATTGGGGTTACAAATACCCTCATTTCTTGCTACTGGTATATAGTACCATTGTCTGACTGGGAATTCAAAGAATATATTGGGGTTATAAATACCCTCATTTCTTGCTACTGCCATATAGTGCCAGTTTCTGACTGGGAATTCAAAGAATATATTGGGGTTATAAATACCCTCATTTCTTGCTACTGGTATATAGTGCCATTGTCTGACTGGGAATTCAAAGAATATATTGGGGTTATAAATACCCTAATTTCTTGCTACTGCCATATAGTGCCATTGTCTGACTGGGAATTCAAAGAATATATTGGGGTTACGTGCACCCACAATTTTTGCTACTGGTATATAGTGCCAATTTCTAACTGGGAATTCAAAATGCGCAAGGCTCCCGGAAAGGGACGTGGACGAGGCCGTGGGCGAGGTCGGGGGAATGGTTCTGGGGAGCAAGGTAGCAGTGAAGCCACAGGGCGTCCCGTGCCTACTCCTGTGGGGCAGCAAGCATTGCGCCACTCCACAGTGCCAGCGTTGCTTGCCACATTAACTAAACTGCAGGGTACAAACCTTAGTAGGCCCGAGAACCAGGAACAGGTCTTGCAATGGCTGTCAGAGAAAGCTTACAGCACATTGTCCAGCAGCCAGTCAGACTCTGCCTCCTCTCCTCCTATTACCCAACAGTCTTGTCCTCCTTCCTCCCAAAATTCCCAAGCTTCACAGAACAATAACCCCAACTGTCCCTGCTCCCCAGAGCTGTTCTCCGCTCCTTTCATTGTCCCTCAACCTGCCTCTCCACGTCACGATTCCACGAACCTAACAGAGGAGCATCTGTGTCCAGATGCTCAAACACTAGAGTCTCCTCCATCTCCGTTCGATTTGGTGGTGGATGACCAGCAACCCACCCTCATCGACGATGATGTGACGCAGTTGCCGTCAGGGCATCCAGTTGACCGGCGCATTGTGTGGGAGGAGGAGATGAGACAGGAGTTGGAAGAGGAAGTGGTGGATGATGAGGACACTGACCCGACCTGGACAGGGGGGATGTCAAGCGGGGAAAGTAGTGTGGATGTTGAGGCAGGTGCAGCACCAAAAAGGGTAGCTAGAGGCAGAGGCAGAGGTCAGCAGCTTAGGCGAAGCCAGGCCACACCCGGAATCTCCCAAGATGTTCCAGTTCGTACCCAGCCCCGAAAAACTCCCACCTCGAGGGCACGTTTCTCGAAGGTGTGGAGTTTTTTCAAGGAATGCGCCGAGGACAGATATAGTGTTGTCTGCACAATTTGCCTCTCGAAATTGATTAGGGGCTCTGAGAAGAGCAACCTGTCCACCACTTCAATGCGCCGTCATTTGGAATCCAAGCACTGGAATCAGTGGCAGGCAGCAACGGCAGGACAAAGGCCGCCTGCCGTTCACGCCACTGCCACTGCCTCTGCCACTGCCTCTGCCTCTGCCACTGCCACTGCTGACTGTGCTGGCGATGCACTCCAGAGGACGAGCCAGGACACCACTTCATCTGCCTCCGCCACTTTGTTGACTTCTCCCTCATCCTCCCCTGTTCCTGTCTTATCTCCTTCTCCTGCACCATCAAAGGCACCATCAGGCGCTTCTTTACAACAACCCACCATCTCTCAGACATTGGAGCGGCGGCAGAAATACACTGCTAACCACCCACACGCGCAAGCCTTGAACGCCAACATCGCTAAACTGCTGGCCCAGGAGATGTTGGCGTTCTGGCTTGTTGAAACTCCCGCCTTCCTGGACCTGATGGCAACTGCGGCACCTCGCTATGCCGTCCCTAGCCGTCACTACTTCTCCCGGTGTGCCGTCCCCGCCTTGCACCAGCACGTGTCACTCAACATCAGGCGGGCCCTTAGTTCCGCGCTTTGCACAAAGGTCCACTTGACCACCGACGCGTGGACAAGTGCATGCGGACAGGGACGCTACATTTCACTGACGGCACACTGGGTGAATGTAGTTGAGGCTGGGACTGCTTCCCAAACTGGCCCGGTGTACCTCGTCTCCCCGCCTAACATTCCTGGCAGGGACACGAGAAGAACACCCCCCTCCTCCTCCTCCTCTACTGCCTCCTCCTCCGCCACCGCCTCCTCCTCCGCCACCGCCTCCTCCTCCGCTGTTAGATTGACCCCAGCTACGAGTTGGAAACGTTGCAGCACTGGCGTTGGTAGACGTCAGCAGGCTGTGCTGAAGCTGATCAGCTTGGGGGACAGACAGCACACTGCCTCCGAGGTGAGGGATGCCCTCCTCGATGAGACGGCAATATGGTTTGAGCCGCTGCACCTGGGCCCAGGCATGGTCGTTTGTGATAACGGCCGGAACCTGGTAGCAGCTCTGGAGCTTGCCGGACTCCAACATGTTCCATGCCTGGCCCACGTCTTCAACCTAGTGGTGCAACGTTTCCTAAAGAGCTACCCCAATGTTCCAGAGCTACTGGTGAAAGTGCGGCGCATGTGCGCCCACTTTCGCAAGTCGACAGTAGCCGCTGCTAGCTTAAAATCTCTCCAGCAACGCCTGCATGTGCCACAACAACGGCTTTTGTGCGACGTCCCCACACGCTGGAACTCAACGTTTCAGATGTTGAATAGAGTGGTTGAGCAGCAGAGACCTTTGATGGAATACCAGCTACAAAACCCTAGGGTGCCACAAAGTCAGCTGCCTCAGTTTCACATCCATGAGTGGCCATGGATGAGAGACCTTCGTGACATCCTATGGGTCTTTGAGGAGTCCACAAGGAGGGTGAGCTCTGAGGATGCGATGGTGAGCCTTACAATCCCGCTCTTGTGTGTTCTGAGAGAATCCCTGATTGACATCAGGGATAACTCAGATCACACAGAGGAGTTAGGGATAGCATCCGATCCGTCACAGCTGGAGAGTAGGTCCACACATCTGTCCGCTTCACTGCGTTTAATGGAGGAGGAGGAGGAGGAGGAAGAAGAGTTGTCCGATGATGTGATGGTGATACAGGAGGCTTCCGGGCAACTTCGAATCGTCCCATTGTTGCAGCGCGGATGGGTAGACATGGAGGATGAGGAGGAAATGGAGATTGAACTTTCCGGTGGGGCCAGAGGAGTCATGCCAACTAACACTGTGGCAGACATGGCTGAGTTCATGTTGGGGTGCTTTACAACCGACAAGCGTATTGTCAAAATCATGGAGGACAACCAGTACTGGATCTTTGCTATCCTTGACCCCCGGTATAAAAACAACATCTCGTCTTTTATTCCGGTAGAGGGGAGGGCCAATCGCATCAATGCTTGCCACAGGCAATTGGTGCAGAATATGATGGAGATGTTTCCAGCATGTGACGTTGGCGGCAGGGAGGGCAATTCCTCCAGTAGGCAACCAAGTTCTCACCGGTCCACACAAACGAGGGGCACACTGTCTAAGGTCTGGGACACCTTGATGGCACCCCCTCGCCAAAGTGCCGCCACGGAGGGTCCTAGTGTCACCAGGCGTGAGAAGTATAGGCGCATGTTGCGGGAATACCTTTCCGACCACAGCCCTGTCCTCTCCGACCCCTCTGCGCCCTACACGTATTGGGTGTCGAAGTTGGACCTGTGGCTTGAACTTGCCCTATATGCCTTGGAGGTGCTGTCCTGTCCTGCCGCCAGCGTCCTATCTGAGAGGGTGTTCAGTGCAGCCGGTGGCATCATCACTGACAAGCGCACCCGTCTGTCAGCTGAGAGTGCCGACCGGCTCACTTTGATAAAAATGAGCCACCACTGGATAGAGCCTTCATTTTTGTGCCCACCTGTGTAAAGCACCCCAACATGAAACTCCATGTCTGTACTCAACCTCTCCAATTCCTCCGCATCCTCATACTCATCCACCATAAGCGTTGCACAATTCTGCTAATACTAGGCTCCCTCCACCCTGATTTCCCCCAACTCTGCTGGTTAGAGGCTCCCTCCACCCTGCTTTCCCACAACTCTGCTGGTTAGAGGCTCCCTCCACTCTGCTTTCCCACAACTCTGCTGGTTAGAGGCTCCCTCCACCCTGCTTTCCCACAACTCTGCTGGTTAGAGGCTCCCTCCACCCTGATTTCCACCAACTCTGCTGGTTAGAGGCTCCCTCCACCATGAATTGGTCCAAACTGGGCTGTTTAGCGGCTCCCTCCACCATGAATTGGTCCAAACTGGGGTTTTTAGAGGCTCCCTCCACCATGAATTGCTCCAAACTGGGCTGTTTAGAGGCTCCCTCCACCATGAATTGGTCCAAACTGGGCTGTTTAGAGGCTCCCTCCACCATGAATTTGCCCAAACTGGCCTGTTTAGAGGCTCCCTCCACCATGAATTGGTCCAAACTGGGGTTTTTAGAGGCTCTCTCCACCATGAATTGGTCCAAACTGGGCTGTTTAGAGGCTCCCTCCATCATGAATTGGTCCAAACTGGGGTTTTTAGAAGTTCCCTCCACCATGAATTGGTCCAAACTGGGCTGGTTAGAGGCTCCCTCCACCATGAATTTGCCCAAACTGGGCTGTTTAGAGGCTCCCTCCACCATGAATTGGTCCAAACTGGGGTTTTTAGAGGCTCCCTCCACCATGAATTGGTCCAAACTGGGCTGTTTAGAGGCTCCCTCCACCATGAATTGGTCCAAACTGGGGTTTTTAGAGGCTCCCTCCACCATGAATTGGTCCAAACTGGGGTTTTAGAGGCTCCCTCCACCATGAATTTGCCCAAACTGGGCTGTTTAGAGGCTCCCTCCACCATGAATGTGCCCAAACTGAGCTGTTTAGAGGCTCCCTCCACCATGAATTGGTCCAAACTGGGGTTTTTAGAGGCTCCCTCCACCATGAATTGGTCCAAACTGGGGGGTTTTAGAGGCTCCCTCCACCATGAATTTGCCCAAACTGGGCTGTTTAGAGGCTCCCTCCATCATGAATTGGTCCAAACTGGGGTTTTTAGAGGCTCCCTCCACCATGAATTGGTCCAACCTGGGGTTTTTAGAGGCTCCCTCCACCATGAATTGGTCCAAACTGGGGTTTTTAGAGGCTCCCTCCACCATGAATTTGCCCAAACTGGGCTGTTTAGAGGCTCCCTCTACCATGAATTTGCCCAAACTGGGCTGTTTAGAGGCTCCCTCCACCATGAATTGGTCCAAACTGGGGTTTTTAGAGGCTCCCTCCACCATGAATTGGTCCAAACTGGGGGGTTTTAGAGGCTCCCTCCACCATGAATTTGCCCAAACTGGGCTGTTTAGAGGCTCCCTCCACCATGAATTGGTCCAAACTGGGGTTTTTAGAGGCTCCCTCCACCATGAATTTGCCCAAACTGGGCTGTTTAGAGGCTCCCTCCACCATGAATTTGCCCAAACTGAGCTGTTTAGAGGCTCCCTCCACCATGAATTGGTCCAAACTGGGGTTTTTAGAGGCTCCCTCCACCATGAATTGGTCCAAACTGGGGGTTTTTAGAGGCTCCCTCCACCATGAATTTGCCCAAACTGGGCTGTTTAGAGGCTCCCTCCATCATGAATTGGTCCAAACTGGGCTGTTTAGAGGCTCCCTCCACCATGAATTTGCCCAAACTGAGCTGTTTAGAGGCTCCCTCCACCATGAATTGGTCCAAACTGGGGTTTTTAGAGGCTCCCTCCACCATGAATTGGTCCAAACTGGGGGTTTTTAGAGGCTCCCTCCACCATGAATTTGCCCAAACTGGGCTGTTTAGAGGCTCCCTCCACCATGAATTGGTCCAAACTGGGGTTTTTAGAGGCTCCCTCCACCATGAATTGGTCCAAACTGGGCTGTTTAGAGGCTCCCTCCACCATGAATTGGTCCAAACTGGGGTTTTTAGAGGCTCCCTCCACCATGAATTGGTCCAAACTGGGGGTTTTTAGAGGCTCCCTCCACCATGAATTTGCCCAAACTGGGCTGTTTAGAGGCTCCCTCCATCATGAATTGGTCCAAACTGGGGTTTTTAGAGGCTCCCTCCACCATGAATTGGTCCAAACTGGGGTTTTTAGAGGCTCCCTCCACCATGAATTGGTCCAAACTGGGGTTTTTAGAGGCTCCCTCCACCATGAATTTGCCCAAACTGGGCTGTTTAGAGGCTCCCTCCACCATGAATTTGCCCAAACTGGGCTGTTTAGAGGCTCCCTCCACCATGAATTGGTCCAAACTGGGGTTTTTAGCGGTTCCCTCCACCATGAATTGGTCCAAACTGGGGGTTTTTAGAGGCTCCCTCCACCATGAATTGGTCCAAACTGGGCTGGTTAGAGGCTCCCTCCACCATGAATTGGTCCAAACTGGGCTGGTTAGAGGCTCCCTCCACCATGAATTGGTCCAAACTGGGGTTTTTAGAGGCTCCCTCCACCACGAATTGGTCCAAACTGGGGTTTTTAGAGGCTCCCTCCACCATGAATTTGCCCAAACTCTGCTGGTTAGAGGCTCAATCCACCCTGATTTTCAAAACAAATGTTGGTGCCAACCTCAACTTACTACAAGGGCCAAATTCACTGCTGGTGACAAGCTCTCCTCACTGCAAGTGCCAAATACACGTTTCAAGGTGTTTTCCTACTGTCAGAGAGGTGGTATTGAGTGTGTAAAGTGTGTAGTTGTTAGGCTGTGATGTTGGGGTAATAGAGGGTCTTTGGTGTGTTAGATGCCCCCAGACATGCTTCCCCTGCTGTCCCAGTGTCATTCCAGAGGTGTTGGCATCATTTCCTGGGGTGTCATAGTGGACTTGGTGACCCTCCAGACACGGATTTGGGTTTCCCCCTTAACGAGTATCTGTTCCCCATAGACTATAATGGGGTTCGAAACCCGTTCGAACACACGAACATTGAGCGGCTGTTCGAATTGAATTTCGAACCTCGAACATTTTAGTGTTCGCTCATCTCTACTCGGCAGCTATGGAGGCTGCTCAGTTCCTGAGCATCCACCATGTTTAAAGATCCAACATCTGCCATAATAATATGGTGGGTGTTGAGAAAGGGTTATAGAATAATGTAAGGCTCTTGTGTATGCCTTGTGTAGACTCTTTTGTGTTAGTTCACACGTAGTTTTTTTGGTCCGGATTTTGACAGTCGCAGCTTTCCGCTCCGGATTTGGTCCAAATGAATAGGCCTAGTCTGGAGGGATTGTCTTGATGCAGACGCCGTGGTGGTTTCCTCCGTGGAATCCGCGTCAACATAGGGTAGGTCGCTTCCTTTTTCAAGCTTACGGAAAAAGGAAAGGAGCATCTCCCATTGAATTCAATGGGATGCATTTTTTGATCCAGATTTTGACATGGATTCCACGTCAAAATCTAGACCAAAAAACTACGTGTGAACTAAGCCTTTTATTTGTTGTACTATTTAGGGTTTGTCTCTTATCTTAGTTCCTTCTTTCCTTCTGAGATGGTTCCCTTAAAGTAGCCTACATTTCTCATTATGCTTCACAGATAGAGGGTTGAAGAATTTTTCACAAAAAAAAGTTGTTTATCTGCTTCCTAAATGTGTAATTCAGTTTCTAACTAGTCTTTATTAAAGATGTTCTACTGTAGATCACCTTCACATACCAGGCAGTCCTGCTGCATCTAACACAGATCCAACAGCATACTTCCCCTGGCTGTCAGTTGTCTCTGCGTTCCCCTTCTCTAGCAGCAGGGGGAAGCATTCAGGTCTTTAGGAACAGCAGATCACACAGGGTGTACTGGAGTAGAGTACAGATAGGGAGGAAAGCCCACAGCTCATGTAAGATGGTTGTTTTCATTTCACCCATATTCCTTTCAGTGATGGTGTGGATTACAGTTGGGTCTGTTACCTTTTTTATACTGATGTTACTGTTATGCACATATTTTGCTACTGTTTTGCCAAATGTAACATTACTAGTCTAGTGAAAATGTGTGCATCCCCTTTGTACTGTAGATAACTGGTAGGGCAGACAGCTATTTCTGTTATATGGAAAAGCAAATGAAGTGAAATTCAATGTATTATAACGTGCACTGCACCTTTAGGCTAAGGCCACACATTGCAGAAATACAGCAGGGAAGTATCTAATAGCCTCTTTTATAATCTTCATTCCTTTTCAAGCCACTCCTGACTTTGGCTCCAAATATTGCAACAGAATCTGCAACATTGGGCCTTAAAGGGATTCTACTATTAAAACATTTTTTTGAGGACAAGATGTCGGAATAGCCTTTAGAAAGGCTATTCGTCTCTTACCTTTAGACTTGGTCTCCGCCGCGCCGTTCCTTAGAAATGCTGGTTTTTACCGGTATGCAAATGAGTTCTCCCACAGCGATGGGGGTGGGCCCCAGCGCTCAAACAGCGATGAGGGCATCACCACTGCTGCCATAGAAGTGTCTCCAAGTGCCGCCTCCTTCTTCATTCGCCGAGTCATGTTCAATGTCTTCCGGCGCAGGCTCGTAACTTCTAGCAGAGCAGACTGAGCAGGCGCACAGGCCACGGGAAAATGGCCGCTAATAATACTGTGCAAGCAGACATTTTCCCGTGACCTGTGCGCCTGCGCAGTCTGCTCTGCTCTTCTAGAAGTTACGAGCCTGCGCCGGAAGAAGACATTGAAGATGACGCGGCAACGAAGAAGGAGGAGGCGCTTGGAGACTCTTCTGTGGCAGCGGTGGGGACGCCCTCATCGCTGTTTGAGCGCTGGGGCCCGCCCCCATCGCTGCGGGAGAACTCATTTGCATACGAAAATCGATATTTCTAAGGAACGGCGCGGCAGAGACCACGTCTAAAGGTAAGAGATGAATAGCCTTTCTAAAGGCTATTCTGACATCCTATCCACAAAAAAAAGTTTTAATGGTAGAATCCCTTTAAAGGTTTTTTTTTTTTAACTAAGTAAATGTACCCACTATCCACAGAACACAGGATAAATATCTGATTGCTGGGGGTCTAACTGCTGAGACCCCCAGGTATTATGAGAAAAGGGCACTGAGATGTCATCTACAACCGTAATGCTATTAAAAGCAAGGGGTATGCTAAGGGACTATAACTGCTACACAGGTGGACTGCAGCAGACTGTGTGCATTGTGTACATTGTCACTGTGGGTATCTGTCCTGTGAATTACAGGTGTGTGTAGGTAACTCTCTTGTGGATTTGTTGGCAGTGGCCTGTTGGATTGTTTTCTACAAAGGGAATGTATTCAATACAAGGACTGTATTCTATATTACTAGGTTGCGTGCCAAGAACTGTGTCCTCATATAGAGACGTTTTGCAACTGCCACTCTAGTTGACTCATGTAAGACTGTTGTAACCCCTAAGCCTTTTGCCTCCTGTAAGACTGTAACCACCAAGTCTCCACATCAATTTGAATAAAACTACAATTCAGTTAAACTAAAATGTTCTCCTGGTTTACAATTCTGTACTCAAGTGGATCCCCAGACAGATCACTTTTAGGGTCAAATACCTTGGAAAAGACTAATTCCTTTTTAAGAAGTTTTTATGGGGAGAAGCAGAAGATCACACAGACTGTGTAAGAGTGTAAAGAGAAAGTAGAGCACCAACAATGGACTGTGACAATTCCTCAGCATCAGTGTTTGTCAGTGCAAATAATAGGGGGTTCCTTACGAGCTAGAGATGTAGAATAAATTTGAAGCTGTGCCTTTTTAAGAGCAAAGTGAAGGTTGCAGTACGCGAGAGACATGGGGGCCGGGGGCGCCAGGGGGGGAAGGGGCATGGGCGCATGGGAGGAAGGGACCAGGTGCGCGGGGGAGTGGGGGAGAGACAAGGGCAGGCGGTAGTATAGATGCCGACGGAAGGGGGACCGTGGGAAGGGGGGACCCGGGGCCGCACGGTGGCTCATAACCAACAGCAATAGCCTGAATATAAGCGGCTCAGCGCCAACGCCAACCCGCAGACGAAGTCGCGGGAAGATGCTAGTTCTACATATAATACTATTGATTTATATAAATCTTGTTAGGTTAGCTGCTCTTTAAGCCTAAATACATGGCTTCTGCAAGATAAATGTCATGAGTGAAGTTTATTGCTTTCATTGTGAAGTGCATTGTGTTACTTTAGAACATGATATCTGATGTTATCTACCTTTATGCTATTACAAATGCCTAGAAAAATTGTATACAATGTTTCGGTAAAAAGAACCTTGTTCAGTTATGATCCGCAAACAACAATCTCCATTCGCCTGAAATTCCATGGTTGTGTACCATCCAGCTTGCAGTTTAGAAGCTTCGGCATGTGGCATCAGGTGTAATTTCTAAACGTGTTACAACGGAAAATGCTGATGGAATTTTTTGGATGTTTTTGTAAACAATGGTTATCAATCACTTCATATTAGGTATCTTTTAATCAGCCCTGACACTGTACATGATAGATGATTATGGAGTTATGCTACAAGCTTTATGTTTCAAGACATGTTACAAAATGGTTGTGTGACGAGAAGAAAAAGGATACTATAATGCTTTTCTTAAAATTTAAGTTATCTCAGAATGCTTTATTCAACTTAACTACTGTACATGCATATGTAGGTGGCTCAATACAAACACTTTAAGATGAGTTGCTCTATTATAATTGAAAGTTTTGATTTTAAATTGAAATATGTCCAACATTCTATACTAATTCACTTAAATATATTTGTATAGTCCGACCTTAATTTTTCGGACCTTCATTTTCAGGTTTCCAAATTGCCTTGCAGAAGCATAGAGGTACAGCAAATTATAACTATTTTTCTGTTTGCAATAATAATTTGACATTTTTTAGGATCCTACTACATATTGATAATACATCCTTAAGCTTCTTGCAGATGAACGTGGCTGAGATCAGTGTGCTATCTGTGGTTTTCCCAGATAGCACACTGACCCATTCAATTACACGGTCACGTGTTCAAGCCAACAGTCCAGGCCGCAAAATATAGGACAGGTTCTATTTTGCGGCCCTGCTTCCATAGCTCTGATTCATTTAATGAAAAGGGCCATGGATGCACAGCCAGTGCCTTGGGAGTACACGAGTGACATCTGTGTGTCCCCCGTACGCCACCTGTGCCTTGAAAGTGGTTTTCTGCGCAAAAAAGTTTTATTAAATACTGTATGTTAGTGATACTAATGTGCTAATAAATGTACCCATATACCAATAGGTATTAGGTGATTCCTGGGTGTTTTGGGGGGCTTCTGGCCCCCTCCCTGTCTCTCTAACTATTCCACCCTTTCCTACCTACTCAGCCCAACCCCCGACCCATAGTATATACTTACTCCTCCATGCTTCCGATGACATGGCCCCACCTATTGTTCTGCTCCCCTAGCAGTGGCACCGAGATGAAACACCTCCACTGCGCATGCGTGGAAGCACAGTAGAGATGAATTAGAGGCAGCAGCATGCACAGTGATGGAGAGCGCGCACCGCACAGACAGCTGGAGGAGCGGTCTCGCCGGAAGAAGCCATGGAAGAAGCCATGGATGGGTAAGTATGAGTGGAATGGATGAAGGGTGGAGTAGTAGTGACGATCCGTTTCCAGAAATGGGGAAATGGATTGTCATCAGATAATCAGAATGTGTCTCTGGGGCGATCACATAACTGCCCCAGGGATATGGGTACCTATATATTTTTGATAATCAATGTTATTTAGAAAGTAGGAGGGTGTTTAGATTAGTGTAGGGATTTTAGGTTATCCCGGACAACCCCTTTAATTCATGGCTCATGTTTGGCCACACTTGTCTGTAACCAACCTTAGTGTGAAGTGAAAGCAGCCAGAGATATCTTTAATCTTGACCCAATAAACCATGAACTTCTTGCATCCTGATGCTAAAGTGAGCTGAGAAAGGAAGGTCTGAGTAAATCTGGGTGGGGAGCACCTGAGTCCTCTCGCTCTGGACATAGATGTCACATACCTTCCATACATTGGGATTAATCAGGCCAGGACTGCTCCAGAACTCGTATTCTGCTAGATTATAAGATCCTGGGATGCAGCACCTCGCTCTATTCAGATCCCTTGAACTTTTCACATTTTGTCAACTTTCAACCACAAACTAAATGTATTTTCTTGAGATTTTAAGTGATAGACCAACACGAAGTAGCAGATCATTGTGAAGTGGAAGGAATATGATACATGGTTTTCACAATTTTATTCAAATAAAAATTTGAAAAGTGTGACGTGTAAAAGTCTTCAGCCCCCCCTATATCAATACTTTGCAGAGCCACCTTTCACTGCCATTACAGCTGCAAGTTTTTAGGGGTCTGTCTCCACCAGTTTTGTACACCTAGAGACAGATTTTTACACATTCTTTTTTGCAAAATCACTCAAGCTCAGCCAGATTGGATGGAGAATGTCTGAACAGCAATTCTCATGTCTTGCCACAAATGCTCAATGGGATTTAGTTCTGAACTGTGACTGGGCCAGTCTAACACATGAATATTCTTTGACCATTCCACTGTAGCTCTGGCTGTGTGTAGGGTCATTGTCTTCCTGGAAGGTGAATCTCCTTTCCAGTCTCAAGTCTTTTGTAGCCTGCCACACGTTTTCTTCCAGGATTGCCCTGTATTTAGCTCCATCCATCTTCCTATCAACTCTGATAAGCTTCCCTGTCCCAGCTGAAGAAAAGCCTCCCCACAATATGATGCTGCCACCACCATGTCTCACAATGAGGACGGTGTGTTCAGGGTGATAAGCAGTGTTAATTTACCACCCTTAGTGCTTTGCATTTAGGCCAAAAAGTTCAACTTTGGTCTCATCTGACCAGAGCACCTTCTTCCACATGTTTGCTATATCTCCAATATGGCTTATGGCAAACTGCAAACGGCACTTCTTATGTCTTTCTTTTAACAATGGTTTTCTTCTTGCCACTCTTCCATAATGGCTAGATTTGCAGATTACACAATGTGCAGTTGTTCTGTGGAGAGATTCTCCCACCTGAGCTGTGGATTTTTGCAGCTCCTCCGCAGTGACCATGGGCCTCTTGGCTGCATCTCTGACCAGTGCTCTCCTTGCTCGATCTGTCCGTTTAGGTGGACGGCCATGTCATGTTAGGTTTACAGTTGTAGAATACTTTTTTCCATTTTTGGATGATGGATTGAACAGTGCTGCTTGAGATGCTCAAAGCTTGGAATATGTTTTTATAACCTATTCCTGCTTTAAACTTCTCCACAACTTTATCTCTGACCTATCTGGTGAGTTCCTTGGTATTCATGATACTGTTCAGTGGCGTAACTACCACCATAGCAGCAGAGGCAGCTGCCACAGGGCCCGGGACATAAGGGGCCCGGCGACAGCTACCTCTGCTACCCCCGCTGTTATCACAGACAAACTGTTTTAACTGTGCTAAGAGCGGGGGAAAGCTGAAAGGACCTTGTGTGACATCATCTGTCACATGACTAGGTGGGCGTGTCTATAGCCCGTACAGTCCTGGAAAGAGAAGGAGAGGTGTGCTGCGAGGTAATGAAGGGAGATGCAGGATGGAGAGTGTCTGTGTGTAAGTGTGTGTGAGTGTGTATGTATGTGTGGTGAGGAGCAACAGTAACCTAGGGGCAGAGATGGAGGAGAGGACATGAAAATGTGGGTAGAGATGAAGGGTGCATGAAACTGGGGGCAGATGGAGGGAGGGTATGAAATGTCATGTGACATCAGTGTGTTATTAAAGATGGCCAACACAACCAAAGACTGCAGCGGAGCCGGAGACAGGTAAGTAACTTTTTTTTTATGTCTGTATCTCCCCTCGGTCTCTGATTATTATACTCTGGGGTCTGAAAATACCCCAGAGTATAATAATTGTTCATGGGTGTTCATTATGGGGCATAATCCCGTGTGCAGAGGCCACAATGGGGTATAATACTGTGTGCAGGAGCCACTATGGGACATAATAGAGCGCGCGGGAATGCGGCGTGGGGGGGGGTCGGTTGAGGTCTTCGGTGTCGGTCGGGGAGGGGGGGGGCCCATGTCAAAAGTTCGCCACGGGGCCCCGCCATTCCTAGTTATGCCACTGATACTGTTTGTTCATTTGTGTTTTCTAACAAACCACTGAGGCCTTCACAGAACAGGTGTATTTATACTGAGACTAAATTACACTCCTGGACTCTATTAATTAATTCAATGACATCTGAAGGCAATTGTGCTCACTGCATTTTATTTAGGGGTATCAGAGTACAGGGGGGCTGAATACTTTTACATGTCAGACCTTTCAGATTTTTATTTGATTAAAATTTTGAAAATCATTATTATCATTTTCGTTCCACTTCACAATTATGTGCTCCTTTGGGTTGGTCTATCATTTAAAATCTGAATAAAAATACATTTAAGTTAGTGCTTGTAAGGTGACAAAATGTGAAAAAGTAGAAGGGGTATGAATACTTTTGCAAAGAACTGTATATACAGGGAAATATTGCACACAGTGGCATACATCGGCCTTTGACTAACTACAAATCAAATCAAACAGGCTTTATTGGCACGTCCGAGTAGATATTTGGCATTGCCAAAGCTAGTAAAGTGTGTGTGTGTGTGTGGGGGGGGGGGAGTTGGAGTCGGGGGGGGGGGGGGGAGTGGTGGGTATGGGGGGGTTGATTTGGGGTATAACAGTCCGTGGAGTCTCATCTTCCTCTTAGTTGGTGGCCACTATATGGGGAGGTGGAGTGCGGTGGGTGGTTTTGGGTATAACAGTCCGTGGGGTCTCATCTTCCTCTTGTTTGGTGACAACTGGACACGTATTGGGCAGCGATCTCCACAGTGGTCTTCTCCTCTCCCAGTAGGATGTAGAGTTTCCTCTTCTCATCTGCAGATATGAAGTCTGGGATGTGGGCAGAGAGTCTTTGGAAGTAGACGGCCCTCACAGCTGAGTATTTGGTGCAGTCTAGCAGGAAGTGGGTCTCTTCTTCTAGGGCCCCCTGGTCACAGTGCTGGCACAGTCTGTTCTCCCATGGCTTGTACGTCTGCCTGTGTCGCCCCTTCTCCATCTCCAGGTTGTGGGCGCTCAGTCTGTACCGGCTCAGGGTCTGTCTGTGTTTGGGGTGGCGTATTCTCTCCAGGTAGGTGACCATGGTGTAGTCCCTTTGCAATGACTGGTACACGGTGAGTTTCTTGGAGTTATTTATTACGCGTCTCCATTCCTCGATGTACCGCTCTCTGTCTATCTCAATTACTCCTTTTATTCTACCTTTTTTCAGCATGTCTCACTATACAGTGACAAAGAAAACACTTTCCCCACATACCAGATGCATGGGGGCCTATTGGCGTATTAGGATACACATGGGAAAATACTCCTGGCTTTTGTTTCTGCTAGAAAAATGAGATGTGAACAGTGTTGGACATTACCCATAATATGTCCTGTTGTGTAATCTCCAGACTTGTAAATGTATTCTTAAGAATGGAGATTGTAAGACAGGAAGTTCATGCACAGTAGTCCACTATCATTGCCATGGCAACCCGAAAAATAGCAAAATATTTATATTACCGCAGCAGTTGTGGGGAGTTCAGATGCGGTGAAAACATTTCTGCTGCAAATGCTTAACATAACCATTATAAATAGCATAACACGCATGTTTTATATATATATAGGGCGGGTTCACACCTGTGCCCGGAGATATAACGGCTGACACTGTCCTCTAACACCTCCAGTTGGAGCTGAGCTCTATTATCCCCTGAGATGCCATGGTCACACATGACCGTGTCGCTCAGGGGTTTCATTATATATTGGGGTCCCAATTGATGACATTTTCAAGGGGTGCCGCTGCTCCTATTCAGAACATAACTGCTTCAATCCCCTATGGGGACAAAAAGAAAAATGTAAAAAAATTCAGTGGCCCCCCACACAGTATTATATGCTCCCAAGACCACCCATCCTAGAGCTGGTGCTATTGTTATACTCTGGGGTCTCCTCAGACCCCAGAGTATAATAACCAGAAGAACAGGGGAAGTGATTAAAAATAAATGCTTATACTCACCTTGCTTCACCTCTGCTGTGTATCCTCACTCCTCTTCTACCCTGCTACTGAGCTCTTCAGGACAGTATCTGAGGTCCTGCTCCTCAGACGTCGCTGCTGGGGCCTGTGATTGGGCCTCGATTATGTGATTATGCTGGCATGCTCCACGTGACCGCTGGGGTGCCAGCATATACGCCTGCGGAGCAGGACCTCAGTCACCTGCCGGAAGAGATCTGGAGTGGATGCTGAGCCCAGGACAGGTGAGTATCAGTATTTTTTATTTTTAATCACCTCCCCTGGCCTGGCATCCAATGAAAAGGGGCCAGGACCCTCTCCATGAGCAGTAAGTATAGCAGTCAGGGAACCAGGCTTTCCCTGACCGCTATCATGGTGGTTCGGGGCCCTGGCCATCTCCAGCTGGCCATGGATTCCGTACCCTACACTACTGCCCTGTTGACACCCCCTGATTTCGCCACGTAGTGTCGAAAAAGGACATGTAGCATTGCAGGACCCCTTGGATGCCACAGTTATGTTTAACGGGCATCCAAGTTGTTAAAACCCCCAATCAGAGCTGTGCACTGACTGGGGGTTAAAGAGCAGCTTGTTAGCTGTCGGTTACAGTTAATACCCGATGTCACCTGCGATTCATTGCCACGAAGTGTGAGGAAATCCGGATTCGATGTGAATTGAATATTTCTTGAAATTCAACTTTGGGAACTTTGATTCGCTCATCTCTAGTAATAATGCAGCACAGCCATTACACAATGTATAGAGCTAATCAGAAGCAGAATGGTGGGGGTACTGGGTGTCTGATTCCCACTGTTCTCATATTGATGACCCATGCCAAGTATCTATTTTTGGTCAACTCCTTTAATATAGTTCTAAGCCAAATAATATAAACTTGTCCTTAGAGATGTCTGAGTGTAGTTGGCAGAAAGATATTGGAGAACATTAAGCTGTATCTTTCATTGACCTCCTCTTCATGTGATGAAATGAGAGCAAGATCCCATGAGGATAGCTAGTCTGCTTATATTTATGAAGAGATAAAGTCAGAAAGTGATGGCCAATAGAGATGAGCGAACAGTGTTCTATCGAACACATGTTCGATCGGATATCAGGGTGTTCGCCATGTTCGAATCGAATCGAACACCACGTGGTAAAGTGCGCCAAAATTCGATTCCCCTCCCACCTTCCCTGGCGCCTTTTTTGCACCAATAACAGCGCAGGGGAGGTGGGACAGGAACTACGACACTGGGGGCATTGAAAAAAATTGGAAAAAGTCATTGGCTGCCGAAATCAGGTGACCTCCATTTTAGACGAATAGTGGATTTCAAATCCGGGTCATATGAGAATGTGAACTTTGTGACTATGAGACAGGGATAGCTGTACAGGCAGGGATAGCTAGGGATAACCTTTATTTAGGGGGGAATGTTATTAAAAATAACTTTTTGGGGCTCTATCGGGTGTGTAATTGTGATTTTTGTGAGATAAACTTTTTCCCATAGGGATGCATTGGCCAGCGCTGATTGGCCGAATTCCGTACTCTGGCCAATCAGCGCTGGCCAATGCATTCTATTAGCTTGATGAAGCAGAGTGTGCACAAGGGTTCAAGCGCACCCTCGGCTCTGATGTAGCAGAGCCGAGGCTGCACAAGGGTTCAAGCGCACCCTCGGCTCTGATGTAGGAGAGCCGAGGGTGCACTTGAACCCTTGTGCACCCTCAGCTCTGCTACATCAGAGCCGAGGGTGCGCTTGAACCCTTGTGCACACTCTGCTTCATCAAGCTAATAGAATGCATTGGCCAGCGCTGATTGGCCAATGTATTCTATTAGCCTGATGAAGTAGAGCTGAATGTGTGTGCTAAGCACACACATTCAGCTCTACTTCATCGGGCTAATAGAATGCATTGGCCAGCGCTGATTGGCCAGAGTACGGAACTCGACCAATCAGCGCTGGCTCTGCTGGAGGAGGCGGAGTCTAAGATCGCTCCACACCAGTCTCCATTCAGGTCCGACCTTAGACTCCGCCTCCTCCGGCAGAGCCAGCGCTGATTGGCCGAAGGCTGGCCAATGCATTCCTATGCGAATGCAGACTTAGCAGTGCTGAGTCAGTTTTGCTCAACTACACATCTGATGCACACTCGGCACTGCTACATCAGATGTAGCAATCTGATGTAGCAGAGCCGAGGGTGCACTAGAACCCCTGTGCAAACTCAGTTCACACTAATAGAATGCATTGGCCAGCGCTGATTGGCCAATGCATTCTATTAGCCCGATGAAGTAGAGCTGAATGTGTGTGCTAAGCACACACATTCAGCACTGCTTCATCAAGCCAATACAATGCATTAGCCAGTGCTGATTGGCCAGAGTACGGAATTCGGCCAATCAGCGCTGGCTCTGCTGGAGGAGGCGGAGTCTAAGGTCGGACCTGAATGGAGACTGGTGTGGAGCGATCTTAGACTCCGCCTCCTCCAGCAGAGCCAGCGCTGATTGGTCGAGTTCCGTACTCTGGCCAATCAGCGCTGGCCAATGCATTCTATTAGCCCGATGAAGTAGAGCTGAATGTGTGTGCTTAGCACACACATTCAGCTCTACTTCATCAGGCTAATAGAATACATTGGCCAATCAGCGCTGGCCAATGCATTCTATTAGCTTGATGAAGCAGAGTGTGCACAAGGGTTCAAGCGCACCCTCGGCTCTGATGTAGCAGAGCCGAGGCTGCACAAGGGTTCAAGTGCACCCTCGGCTCTCCTACATCAGAGCCGAAGGTGCGCTTGAACCCTTGTGCAGCCTCGGCTCTGCTACATCAGAGCCGAGGGTGCGCTTGAACCCTTGTGCACACTCTGCTTCATCAAGCTAATAGAATGCATTGGCCAGCACTGATTGGCCAGAGTACGGAATTCGGCCAATCAGCGCTGGCCAATGCATTCTATTAGCCCGATGAAGTAGAGCTGAATGTGTGTGCTAAGCACACACATTCAGCACTGCTTCATCACGCCAATACAATGCATTAGCCAGTGCTGATTGGCCAGAGTACGGAATTCGGCCAATCAGCGCTGGCTCTGCTGGAGGAGGCGGAGTCTAAGATCGCTCCACACCAGTCTCCATTCAGGTCCGACCTTAGACTCCGCCTCCTCCAGCAGAGCCAGCGCTGATTGGCCGAATTCCGTACTCTGGCCAATCAGCACTGGCTAATGCATTGTATTGGCTTGATGAAGCAGTGCTGAATGTGTGTGCTTAGCACACACATTCAGCTCTACTTCATCGGGCTAATAGAATGCATTGGCCAATCAGCGCTGGCCAATGCATTCTATTAGTGTGAACTGAGTTTGCACAGGGGTTCTAGTGCACCCTCGGCTCTGCTACATCAGATTGCTACATCTGATGTAGCAGTGCCGAGTGTGCATCAGATGTGTAGTTGAGCAAAACTGACTCAGCACTGCTAAGTCTGCATTCGCATAGGAATGCATTGGCCAGCCTTCGGCCAATCAGCGCTGGCTCTGCCGGAGGAGGCGGAGTCTAAGGTCGGACCTGAATGGAGACTGGTGTGGAGCGATCTTAGACTCCGCCTCCTCCAGCAGAGCCAGCGCTGATTGGCCGAATTCCGTACTCTGGCCAATCAGCACTGGCTAATGCATTGTATTGGCTTGATGAAGCAGTGCTGAATGTGTGTGCTTAGCACACACATTCAGCTCTACTTCATCGGGCTAATAGAATGCATTGGCCAGCGCTGATTGGCCGAATTCCGTACTCTGGCCAATCAGCACTGGCTAATGCATTGTATTGGCTTGATGAAGCAGTGCTGAATGTGTGTGCTTAGCACACACATTCAGCTCTACTTCATCGGGCTAATAGAATGCATTGGCCAATCAGCGCTGGCCAATGCATTCTATTAGCGTGAACTGAGTTTGCACAGGGGTTCTAGTGCACCCTCGGCTCTGCTACATCAGATTGCTACATCTGATGTAGCAGTGCCGAGTGTGCATCAGATGTGTAGTTGAGCAAAACTGACTCAGCACTGCTAAGTCTGCATTCGCATAGGAATGCATTGGCCAGCCTTCGGCCAATCAGCGCTGGCTCTGCCGGAGGAGGCGGAGTCTAAGGTCGGACCTGAATGGAGACTGGTGTGGAGCGATCTTAGACTCCGCCTCCTCCAGCAGAGCCAGCGCTGATTGGCCGAATTCCGTACTCTGGCCAATCAGCACTGGCTAATGCATTGTATTGGCTTGATGAAGCAGTGCTGAATGTGTGTGCTTAGCACACACATTCAGCTCTACTTCATCGGGCTAATAGAATGCATTGGCCAATCAGCGCTGGCCAATGCATTCTATTAGCGTGAACTGAGTTTGCACAGGGGTTCTAGTGCACCCTCGGCTCTGCTACATCAGATTGCTACATCTGATGTAGCAGTGCCGAGTGTGCATCAGATGTGTAGTTGAGCAAAACTGACTCAGCACTGCTAAGTCTGCATTCGCATAGGAATGCATTGGCCAACCTTCGGCCAATCAGCGCTGGCTCTGCCGGAGGAGGCGGAGTCTAAGGTCGGACCTGAATGGAGACTGGTGTGGAGCGATCTTAGACTCCGCCTCCTCCAGCAGAGCCAGCGCTGATTGGTCGAGTTCCGTACTCTGGCCAATCAGCGCTGGCCAATGCATTCTATTAGCCCGATGAAGTAGAGCTGAATGTGTGTGCTTAGCACACACATTCAGCTCTACTTCATCAGGCTAATAGAATACATTGGCCAATCAGCGCTGGCCAATGCATTCTATTAGCTTGATGAAGCAGAGTGTGCACAAGGGTTCAAGCGCACCCTCGGCTCTGATGTAGCAGAGCCGAGGCTGCACAAGGGTTCAAGTGCACCCTCGGCTCTCCTACATCAGAGCCGAGGGTGCGCTTGAACCCTTGTGCAGCCTCGGCTCTGCTACATCAGAGCCGAGGGTGCGCTTGAACCCTTGTGCACACTCTGCTTCATCAAGCTAATAGAATGCATTGGCCAGCACTGATTGGCCAGAGTACGGAATTCGGCCAATCAGCGCTGGCCAATGCATTCTATTAGCCCGATGAAGTAGAGCTGAATGTGTGTGCTAAGCACACACATTCAGCACTGCTTCATCACGCCAATACAATGCATTAGCCAGTGCTGATTGGCCAGAGTACGGAATTCGGCCAATCAGCGCTGGCTCTGCTGGAGGAGGCGGAGTCTAAGGTCGGACCTGAATGGAGACTGGTGTGGAGCGATCTTAGACTCCGCCTCCTCCAGCAGAGCCAGCGCTGATTGGCCGAATTCCGTACTCTGGCCAATCAGCACTGGCTAATGCATTGTATTGGCTTGATGAAGCAGTGCTGAATGTGTGTGCTTAGCACACACATTCAGCTCTACTTCATCGGGCTAATAGAATGCATTGGCCAATCAGCGCTGGCCAATGCATTCTATTAGCGTGAACTGAGTTTGCACAGGGGTTCTAGTGCACCCTCGGCTCTGCTACATCAGATTGCTACATCTGATGTAGCAGTGCCGAGTGTGCATCAGATGTGTAGTTGAGCAAAACTGACTCAGCACTGCTAAGTCTGCATTCGCATAGGAATGCATTGGCCAGCCTTCGGCCAATCAGCGCTGGCTCTGCCGGAGGAGGCGGAGTCTAAGGTCGGACCTGAATGGAGACTGGTGTGGAGCTATCTTAGACTCCGCCTCCTCCAGCAGAGCCAGCGCTGATTGGTCGAGTTCCGTACTCTGGCCAATCAGCACTGGCCAATGCATTTCTATGGGGAAAAGTTAGCTTGCGAAAATCGCAAACTGACAGGGATTTCCATGAAATAAAGTGACTTTTATGCCCCCAGACATGCTTCCCCTGCTGTCCCAGTGTCATTCCAGGGTGTTGGTATCATTTCCTGGGGTGTCATAGTGGACTTGGTGACCCTCCAGACACGAATTTGGGTTTCCCCCTTAACGAGTTTATGTTCCCCATAGACTATAATGGGGTTCGAAACCCATTCGAACACTCGAACAGTGAGCGGCTGTTCGAATCGAATTTCGAACCTCGAACATTTTAGTGTTCGCTCATCTCTAATGGCCAATAATAATTATTAGTTGACATGAAAGGTAATTGGATTTTAGAGCAATCTGCCAGAAAGTATGGAGGAGCCATTAACATGGACAAAGTGAAAGATCTGGAGACAGCACAATGTGTTCTTCAAAGAGTCAGTTTGGACTTGTAACAAAGATTCTTACAAACACAATGTTGGCACTGGGCGGTCACAGACTGGCAGTCTCTATAATGGAAGTCACAATTATTACTAAAATGTAAAGTTCAATGTGTAAAAATAAAGAATGTAGATTCTCTGCTTTTAATAACTGCAAGAACGCATTGTATATTGAATATGACAGAGAAGTGGATATCCATTAGTTTAATGCTTAATATCTCTCAATACTCAAAAATTAAGGTGTCACTGTAGTTAACTTTTAATATCCTACATCAGGGTCTAGAAGATGAGACAACTGCTTTAGCTATTCTTATAGTTGTGTATAAAGGAAGGCATGAAGGAACAAGACTTAGCTTCTTGTATGATGCCCCATCTGTAAATCAAATGGGTTGCTTTCTGCATTCAGCCTATTAATGATGGGGCTTAATATGGGGGGAACAAGCAAGCAGGTAACAGGAAAATGTCCATGAGAGGGTCTGGCCTGCCGTCAAAGTTGTCGAGACTGACACTGGATGGTGCTTCCTGCTACTCTCCTTTTTCCCTATGTTTTAAAGCGTCAACCCTTGATGGTCCACCTGAAAGGGGAAGGATGGCAGAAAAGTACAGGAAATGTGATTGGCAGATGGGACCCAGTGGAGGACTTATTAAGCAAAATGCGCCAGAATTCTAGCAAAATTTGTCCAACAAGTATTTTAGGCCTTTTATGACTTGTCCACACAAGGTCATGATTTTGTAGGAAAAGGAAACCATCTAACATGAAGTGGATGTGAACTCATTCTCAACACTGAGCACCACAAAATGAATGAAATTTAAGTGCATTTTCTGGTGTAAACTAAGCCAACTAATAGAAGGTGTATGGTTAGACTACACAGTCTAAGGGTGCATTCACATGGAGTTTTGTGGCGCTGATTTTGCCACAATAAATCGAGAAAAGAATCAGCGCTGAAAAAAAGACTCCCATTGACTTCAATGTGTTCCATTTTATATTTTTATTAATCGGAGATCGGATTTTAAAACTAACCCTATTCACTATACAGCATGGAATCTAACAATTGTTAGAATCCACGCTGTGTAGTGAATCACTAAGTAGCCAGAGGATTTTTTTTTAATCCTCTGGCTACTTAGTCCCCCCTGGTGTCCACTTACCTCCAGAGATGGCTGCTCCGGTGCCCGATCCTTCCTTCTTCTTTGCTTCACTGCCGCTCCACGCTGCTCCCTGCCCCCTCCCTGCCAGGTTAGGAGAGTGTGGGCGGGTTAGGAGAGTGTGGGAGGGGAGACGTCACGTCTCCCCGCCCTGTACCCGCCCACACTCTCCTAACCTGCCCACACTCTCCTAACCTGGCAGGGAGGGGGCCGCAAGGCGAAGAAGACTGCAGCTGGAGCGGCAGCAAGGCGAACAGCAGCGGACAGCTCAGTGTGAAGGCATTGTGGGAAATACTACCGATCCCACCTAAAAAGATTGTGTAAACACGATTGCTCAACCCTACTAGGCAGCTTAAATTTCACCTCAAACACTTCAGGGTACCTGCCCCTGCACAAAAATGCTCTTAAAACTCTCTGATCCATTTTGCTGATATCTTTTGCATTTGGACCAGAAAACAAGTACAATTACCCTAAAGGAGAAGGTATTTGTGGAACCAGAGTGATCGATTTACCTGGTCACAAAAAATAATTATATATATTTATGTATATCCAGGTGAAAAATAAATAATTCCTATAGAAATAATTTATAGATATCACAGAGTGTATCTGCTTGTAACATAGACACTAATAAATGGATGCACTCACTGTCCTATTTGTCGTATTAAAGGGGTTCTCCCATCTCAGTCTTTCAGCCAGGCTGTGTGCAGTGTCTGTTTCTCACTTCCTGTATTTCTCCTCTGCACCCCCCTTTCTGAACGGAACACACAACACAAGTAGAGGTGATAATATGCACATTCTTGTGCAGAATGGCGTGAGTGTTATCTGTAGGTTTACATAGAGAGATAACAGCAAACTGCAATTAGCTGAATGGACTGAGTAAGTGACATCACTTGTCCTATCTCACAGGTCCGTGGTTATAGCAACGCTTTATAAACAATGGGAGAAATAAGGTCACATTGCAGACAAAGAAAGCAGAATTTCTAAAGCAATATATTTAGGAAAAGTCTTCAATTTACATAAGCTACCAGTATAGATACGATCCTTAAGATGGGACAACCCCTTTAAATCTTTTTAATGGTTGTTTTTTAAAGAGGACCTTTCACCATTTTTCCCAAAGGCAGTTCTATATACTGCCGGAAAGCTGACAGTGCGCTGTGCCCGGTGTGAAGAGCTTACGGTCCGGTACCGTAGCTCTTCTATGGTCAGAAGGGCGTTTCTGACAGTTAGCCAGGAACGTCCTTCTGCCTCGCGGCGCCTATCGCACTGTACAGTGGAGCGAGGAGGAACGCCCCCTCCCTCTCCTGATAATACTCGTCTATGGACGAGCTGTGTGAGCAGAGGGAGGGGGTGTTCCTCCCGGCTCTCACAGTACAGCGCGATAGGCGCCGCGAGGCAGAAGGACGTTCCTGGCTAACTGTCAGAAATGCCCTTCTGACCATAGAAGAGCTACGGTACCGGACCGTAAGCTCTTCACACCGGGCACAGATCGGGAAAGCCGACAGTGCGCTGAACTCAGCGCACAGTCAGCTTTCCGGCAGTATATAGAACTGCCTTTGGCGAAAAATGGTGAAAGGTCCTCTTTAAGGTTTCTTGTCCATCATAGTTTGATAAATAAAGCTATTTGGATTGATAATTGAGTTATGAATTACTTACATGATGTGTTAATATTATCCTTATTCTTCAGGAACATATAATAATTATATTCTTAGGTTTTCTTCCATTCTTGATAGCGTATACTGTAATTGGTTATATTAAGTGACTAATCAATCTTTTTTGGTTAAAAAAAATCTACAAATTTGCCTGTAGCATCACTTTAATATTAAGCCCTGAGTTGTTCATTCAGACAGACACAATTTTATGCCTACAATACAAGTATGACAGTAATACAAGATGTGTTTTTGATGCTGTCACCCAAGTTATGATAGAATCACAATCAGGTCACTGAAAGTAATGTATGAATAAACCTGGGAATGGGGTAATGCAAATAAAGCAGTTTATACTGTATAATAAGCACTTCACTTAGCCAGGGCTCTGGCCTCTCACTGCCAGTCTGTATAAGCTTGTCTGCTGCCAAGACTCCACAAGGCTTGCACAATGTTTTTTTCTCTTATTTCAGGTTAGAAATTCAAGAAACCACCACTGTCCAGTTCTCTGTTTCTGTTTGTGGTGTCTAAAAGCTGCTTAATAAGAGACATACTGAACTTTTAACCTGAAAACTCAGAGCTGCACTTTCAAAATGTCAAAAACTTAATTTCAAAGAATATACATCTGCAGTCTGAAGTCAAATCCACTCAACATATTACTTATATTATCCTATTATAGTTTTATAAAATGTATGTTTATAATTTTTAATAAAAAAATAAAACAATATAAAAATATAACAGTTTTCCTCCAGCTACTTTAAACTGTTCCCATAATGCTGTAGATGCTATTAGCAGAATAAAATCCATACCTTTCTTAAGTTTCAGAGCCCCAGGGATGCAGAAAAAAGTTACTTTTATTCTTTATTCAAATGAGGATCTTGGAGTACAGGGGGGAGTTTTCTTCTATTACTGAGCACTGCTGCATCATCACTAAACATGCCCATTCTGCATTCAGCTCCTCCCTCTGGGAAGGGTGAGGATAAACTAAAACTCAGAGAATCAAATCACACTGACCGGGGGAGGGGCTGAATGAAGGGTGGGCGTATTTAGTGATGATGCAGCAGTGTTCACTGCCTGAAAAATATTCCCCCTGTGATCCAAGACCCTCTTTGAATAAAGAATAAAATTACTTTTTCTGTGCATCCCTGGGTCCCTGAAACATAAGAAAGGTATGGTTTTTATTTTGCTAACAACATCCACAGCACTATGGGAGAAGTTTAAAGTATTGTAAGACACTGACCTGGATTGGTGACGGCTGGGTGCAAGTCCAGGAACGTGGGCGGAAACAGATTGGGAAACTTTCCCTAAAAGAACCCCTGACTGAACCTGCCTAACGTCAGAGTAACGTCCTTACAAGGACACCCCTCACAGGAACCTAAAATAGATTCCCTATAGTTACCCTAACAGTGGGCTGAGATGTAAAAAGAAACAGAGTATTAAGAAACAGAGTATCCCCGTGTTTGTGTGGCTTTCCTCACATTCTACAAAGACATACTGATAGGAAAAAAAAAAAAGTACATTGTGATCCCTCTCTCACAATCTACATTTACCCCCCCCCCCAAAAAAAAAAAAAAAAAAAGAGGTAAATGAGTAAAATTCTTTTGAACCTGTTATCCCTCACATGTCCCCAAATTTGTTGAACCATATACACAGTGGGTAATCATGCGAAAATTATAAAAACTAATAATTTCACTCTTCATATTGAAAAATATTATAACATTAAATATTCCAAGTAAAATATTCAGAATTAATATTCCAAGTAAAATAGAAAGAATGACCTCACCTTCCCATCAACTCAAAGGATGTTATAGTGCACACCAAAAATACATTTTGAAATCTGGTATTCCCAAGCCACCATTCATCTTAGAGAACATAAAATATTCATCCTGTATCATACTCTTCAATACTCTTCAAGGTCTTAAATATTGATGAAGGAAGATCATAAAGCACCTTTGGAAATATTACCATTTGGAGCAACTCAGATCTTGCACCGGTTATAATTTGCTGCCACTTTGACAACTTATTCTGGATTCTTTTTGGTAGAGAAAGAATATTGATACCCATACCAGCACCATCTTGGCTGACACTAGTTTTTCTCTCCACTGTGAAATTACATACCATTGCAGTTGTCATGAATAAACTATATAACAGCCTATCATGATTCTTCAAAATAAAAACATGCAACATAAACAACCCATGTAAACATATACTGTCACCCATGTATCTCATGAGATAGAGTAAATGCCCCTTTATTCAATATCAGCTGTTTTTTAGGTCAAAAGCAGTCATGTGACTTCCCGGAAAAGGTCGGCAGTATAAAAATGGCGTAAAACTTGTTAAAAAAGTACTAAATACGAATATTAGATACAAAAACCTTCATCAAATTCAAGCTTTTTGTAATAATGTTCTAAGTGGAGAAGAATATAAAGTGGAAATGCTTCCTATCCCATTAGGGTATATGTGATGTGAAGCATGAAGAACACACCAGTAGATAACATGATGGTAGTCATATGATAGGGCAAACTTAATGATGGATTGAATATTTAGTCATTATTTAAGAAGCCATAAGTACTAGCAAATGCTTAAAGGGAATCTGTCAGCGATTTTCTGAAAGTGTAGACATCTTTGGGTCTTTCCACTATATTGTCCGTCATGATACTGAATTATCTTGAGTCAACAATTGATCTGTGTCCTCTGGAAACAAACTGATACATGACACCTGATCTGAAGTTACAGGGTAGAAAAATTCAGCAATGATGGAAAATGGTGTGTTAGTTGCATATATTTTCATCATACAATTTATTATTATTATTATTATTATTATTATTATTATTATTATTTATATAGCACCATTATTTCCATGGTGCTTTACATTTGGGATTACATTACAATGAAGCCATATACCTGAATGAGACCCTCGAGCTACCATTGCTGTATGGTGTATTCTACTCAGCTTCGTCAATGCAACGTGCCTGTGCCGGAGTCACTGAAGATCAGTCCGGGACTCATCTCTGTTAATTTATATGGATTTTAAGTTAACAATGCGAAAATGGACTGTTTTGACATGGACAGGTTTGGGATCCTATATCACACTAGCATAAACATTTACTGGTGCGTTTTGTGACCTCAAACCCAGTGACTGGTTATGTATAAATCACACTTAAGTATTGACACTGATATTTCCTTCAGTATAAATGACTGGTTATTATAACTTTAATGGGACTCACAATTGGTCTAAGACTACAAGCCTAAACTTGTATCTGCTTAATCTAGTCAGTCTGTCTCATCTCCTAATGGCATGGATCAGAGACTCATCTTATCTCTACATATTTCACATATCTAACCTTGCTGCCTGACCTTGTGAGAGGTAAAGATGTCTTTTGATGACCTATTCTGGAGCCTTGTATCCATAGAAGTACAGTGCTGAAGATGTATGATGGAAGGTGTTAATAATCTATAAACTATAACAATATGAATTTCATAAAGATAAACTAGTCTACTGCTTAGAACATACGGATTGTGAGATCAACGATTCCTCTGTAATATAAGGTAACTCCTGCTTGTGGATTAGAGACGAGACATAATGAGGGATATTGACGGAAGAGAAACACTTTCTTCTTGATGAAGGACACTGGTGTGCAACACGTTAAGACAGGTTTTAAGTACTTTGCTTGTTTACCCAAACACTAAGTATACCTTAATTTATTTAGCTCCAATCTATCTATCATCTATCTATCATCTTATCACACAACAAAAAAAGGTTAAGACTGCGCATCCCAGTGTGAACAGGTGCTCACTGCGAAATAATATATATAAACATACAAAAATACAGGGCACTCCGCACACAGCACAAGGGCATATGAAAACCCTAAAGGGCAATACTATAATAAAAACACCTAATATGCTATTCAATTTAGGGGTTTTGTTATACATATTTGATCAAACAGTATGAAGCCCACCTGCTGTAGGTTCCCCTCTAAATGAGGTTGCCTTGTCGTGGCTTTAACTGTTTGATCAAATATGTATAACAAAGAACCTCTAAATTGTATAGTATATTAAGGAGCGCTTCATAGTACATGCTGCCAACGGACCAATATCACTGTGATAAGGGCAAAAAAAGGGGATAATATACTGTATGGTGACCAAATAGGGAGGGGACAATATACTGTGTAGGGCCTAATAAAAGAACAATATACAATTTGGTGGTCAAAAAAGGGAACAATATACAATGTAAGGACCTCATTTTTATATGTGAATTAAGGGGTAATATACTGAGGGAATATACAGTGTGGGGCAAAGATGAGTAATATATTATGTGGAAGAAAAAAAAGAGGGCAATATACTGTTTGCGGGCCAAAAAATGGACAATATACTGTGTGGGGGCCAAAAAACAGACAATATACTGTGTGGGGGCCAGTAAAGGAGGAAATGTGCTGTGGCTGCCAATAGAGAGGCTGTACACTGTATGGAGGAGGCCAGTAAAGGGAGTAATGTACTGTGGGGCCCAATAAAAGGGGAAATATACTATATGGGGACCAGTAAAGGGGGTTATATGTAATATAATATATATAACTTAAAGTTGGCTACATCTTTACATATCTATTTAGCTATCTCCTTGTAATGTAAGGCCTTTAAGTCTTTTCAGACCCCAGAGTATAATAATTGGAGACCCAGGGGATTAAAAACATAAAAAACTACTGTTACTTACCTGTCCCCCGGCTCCTATGCGGTCTTCTCCGCTGCTGTCCATGTTCAATGACGTCGGACGTCACATGACCCGGGACGCAGGCGGGGTTCATATGACGTCAGAGATGTCAGGAAGGAGGCCTGGCAGGATCGTGGAGAGGTAAGTAACATGTTTTTTATGTTTCTTACCTCTCACGGTCCGCCAATCATTATACTTGGGAGTCCTAAAAGACCCCCGAGGATAATAATAGCAGCGGTAGCAGCTGTCACCGGGCCCCTAATGTCCCGGGCCCTGTGGCAGCTGCCTCCGCTGCTATGGCGGTAGTTACGGCACTGAAATCCCCATAGAATGCTTCATAGAAGGCACTTGGATGTCACTCCAAGCAACATCCCATTGCATTCTGTTGCAACATTGGCCCCATCAAGGACAACACATTTGGTTGTATGTTTGGGGACTAAGTCTCAATTTTCTAAGACTAGATATATACATTGGATCTACTGTATGTTGGCCAACAATTTTGGAAGGACCATTTGACTAGCTAATGTCTATGGGGCCTCACAACTATTCCTTTAGAAAACATCCAGGAAAAGAGGTGTTGGGAATGTTGGAATCCTGTTTTTGCTCTCAATTGTTTTTTTTTTTCTGAATTACACAAAAGTATGGTGTACTACGTTCAGGGCCAGCTCCAGGTTGGTGTGGGCCCTTTTATTTTGTCCTTCCCTGTTTTTTTTGCTTAGGGAGACCTACTGGAGTGGAGTGTAATACAATCCATTTCATACAAGTGGATACAACCTGTTAGGACATCAGAAAGTAAAGAGGGATTTGAGGCAGACCTCTGCTTCAGATTCTTCTTTTATTATCAATCAGGGTGCAGAACATCAGCATTCTGTTGCGGTTTTCCACCACTGATTAAGCCCAAATGAGACCAGTGAAGAGTCTCAAGATGCAGCCTCCAAATCAGCTGCAGAATCTGTGGCAAGATCCAGCAGGATGCTTTTCTTTTCTTTTAATAGGAGGCAGAATGAGGGAAGAATCTGCTGCTGATTTACGTGTGAAATCCACAGCAAAATCAGTGCCAGATTCCACTGTGAGAACAGGGCCTGAATAGTGGTACTCCATAATGGCCCCCACACAGTATTATATGCCCACAATGGCCCCTACACAGCATTATATGTCCACAGTGGCCCCCACACAGCATTATGTGCTCCATAGTGGCCCCTAGGCAGCATTATGTGCTCTGATGTGTCTCCCAGACAACATTATACGCTACTTAGTTGCCTCCATGCAGCATTATATGTTTCTTAGTGGCCTCCACACAGTATTATATGCTTCGGAGTGGCCCCCCACAGAGTATTATATGCTCCACAGTGACCCCACACACAGTATTATATGCTCCAGTTACGGTCAGCAGGGTTTATTTAAAAAAAAATAAACAAACAAAAACCCTGCGGAGTCCTACTGGACTCTGAACTGCAGAAACACCCTAGTGTGAACACGGTCTGGCAGTTAGTGTCACTGCCAGATAACTACACTAACCGGGTGTGCTCTGTTAAAATCACAGAGAACCCCTGAGCAATTCAGAGCAGCCGCTACAATAAACAAAACTGTCTAGCCAGAACTCCTGGACTAGACAGGGACCAACTAAACGGTGTGTGCTACAAGTTCCTCACAACACACAAGGCAGCATGCTGCCCAACCAACTAACAGTGTGATTACTAACTTAGGGGTAAAACTAGCTAAGGCCAACTAAGATTGTTCACACACAACACACAAGGCAGCTTACTGCCCAACTAGCAATGAGATTGCTGTCTCAGGGGAAATTACTAACTAAGGCCAACAAAACATATGTTTAGACTGGAACCCAGGCACACACACCCATATCATTTAGGTTAAAGATTTGATCTTAGAGTGCGGGGCGTCCAGACCAGCCCCCTTAAATAGGGAAGGGGCAGTCCAGGGAAACAGCCCAGCTGCCCATGCCGAGCGTACATTGGCCAACACCCCAGTCAGTCAGACAGTCGACCAGGCCCTTCTGCTGCAAAGGGAATTAACCTATGAATGCTGGACTGTGCAGTGGAACAGGCTGCGACACCCATATCATGGCCCGCATCTGCTGCACAATCCTAACACCCTCACACAGTATTATATGCTCCATAATGGCCCCCACACAATATTATATATTCTGCAGCGGCCCCCCCCCCCCCCCCCCCATAGTATTGAGCCCCCTAGAGCTGGTGCTATTATTATTATCTGCTGTCACTTCAGACCCCAGGAGAAGTCCAGGAGAAGTGATTAAAAATAACAAACACTAATGTGAACTTTTTCATCTCATGTTAAGTTGCTACTATTCGTATTCTAAAGCTTTTCTTTATGATTATGTTTTTGGCAGTATAACTGTTCATCAAACTTCAGAGTTGAGCAACCAGTCCCATCCCCACTTGATATACCATGAATGTGCCTCTGGCACCAACGCTCATAAAAGTAGACAGCAAATAAATTTAGGAAATGCTTCTTTTTCCTATTGCTGCAGTGACTTTTCTTCTTATCTATGGCAAATGTTAATGTACACGGCCATGGACATTGTTTACTAAAATCACATCATTTACTTATTATTTTATGCATTTATTAAAGGAATTCTGAATAATAAATATGATTATTACATTGCCAAAGTAATCTCTCAGAGGGATATCATTTTATCTTAAACATCTGTGGACTATAGCCGAGGAGGTAGCCCTGTCCATGTCCTGCTCATTTACGCAAAAGTGGCTTAAGCTGATGAGTCTTTATAAGTTATTTTACACCACAAAAATGGCAGAAGAGTTTTTTCATAAATCCTCCCCAATATAATTTTTATTAATGTACATGTTGGAGAAGATTTAGGAAGATTTGTGTTTTCAATGACAATCTTCATATCTCCTGTGATTCTGTATGGCGCTCGCCTACTCGTAATTTAGGCGTACCCTCTGCTGGGCGCTGGTTAAATCTATACCAGTTCATAGCTGGTCTGTTCTTCAGGGTCAATTTATGCGTTGCCCATGCCATGTCCACATTCATGAAAGTGGCTTGGGAAGCGCAAAATAAAAAAATGTTGCAATTTTTCTGAGCAAATCTGAGTTTACGTCAGTAAAGCATAATACATTTTCCCCATTAAGTTCATACATACACATTATGCACATACACATACATTCATGTACTCAAGGAGAAATAGAAGGATGGCAAAAAAAACAGTGCTACCATGAAAGGACCAAATCAGAGGTGGATACTGTATATGCTTCCCTGGTGGGCACTGCATGAGCAACAGCAAGACCGCCCATAGAAAAGGCATTACTGTCCCTGTTCCTGATTGCATACACACAGTACACAATAAGCACTATGTATGCGGATAAGGAAGCCACCACCATGATGCTTCTCCTTAACATTCCAATGATCATGTGATTGCAGGGTGCTGGGTGGCTGCAGGTACTGCTGGGTGTTACCAGACCTCCTCAAGCTCTGCGGTGTCTCAAGAGCAAGGAATAAATAATGCAATGTTGAAATGTATCCAAAGGTCTTTTTTGACATTATGAGAGAGCACAGTGCGTAAATATTACGTTCATTTCAATGGGAGTTAGGAGTGTATACGCCGCGTTATTTTGCACCCGCAAACTCGCAAAATAACGCGGCGTATACACTCCTAACTCCCATTGAAATGAATGGGAGCATTTTGATCGCGTAATCTGCCGGCACTGGTATACGTGCCAGATTGCACTCCACTTTCCTCCGTGTGAACGCACCCTAATTCTTAAACAGTTATTGTAGCCCCTTGAATTGACGCTGAGTGTCACTTCTATCACATCTTGATGGCTTTGTTTAAGATTAGAGATGAGCAAACAGTAAAATGTTCGAGGTTCGATATTCGTTTCCCCTCAATACTCGACTACTCGAAACGAATATCGAACCCTATTATAGTCTATGGGGGGAAAATGCTCGTTTCAGGGGTAGGCAACATTCGATCAAATTATACTTACCAAGTCCACGAGTGAGGGTCGGGCTGGATCCTCCGAGAAGTCTTCTCCATGCAGCGTCCCCGTGGCATCTTCCGGCTCTAAATTCACTCTGCCAGGCATCGGGCCTGGGCAGAGCCGACTGCGCATGCCCACACTACAAGCGGACATGCGCAGTCGGCTCTGCCCAGGCCCGATGCCTGGCAGAGTGAATTCAGAGCTGGAAGACGCCGCGGGGAAGCTGCACGGAGAAGACTTCTAAAGGTAGGAGAAGAACCAGCATTGATTGGCCGACTGTATAGCATTCGGCCAATCAATGCTGGTTCTGCATCGAACTTTTACATTCGAACAGCGAGTGGTACTTGATCGAGTACAAGTATTTCGAATAACGTAGTATTCGATCGAATACCTACTCGATGGAATACTACTCGCTCATCTCTATTTAAGATCCATTGTACTTGTATACAGAGGTTAAATATAATAATTCTGTCACTGCCCTGAGTGTAATTTCCAATGGGCTGCATTCTTGGATGATTTACACATAAAGGTTACATATATACAGTGTAATGGCATTGTATGATGTCTATACACCACCGATTATGTGTCCAATGTTATAAAATGTAAGTCACCAGAGGTTGCGAGATTTAGAATCCCGAATATACCTACTATTACTGCCTCCTTATGATAGATGTGGAGGAAATATAAACTTACTTTGGACCTCATATGTCAACTTGTGTGACAGCACCAATAAATATTTTTACCAATTACATGTTGGCCTGTGGCCTGTGTGAATAAATTATATCTTTCTTCTCAGCCCCAAGTGAAACACCAAGCTATTAACTATTACCATCACATGAATCTTAGGATTACTTTGTGCATTGATGAAATAAGCTTACTATGATGTGCAAGGCATGAAATTCTCCATGTCACTAGCCTGAGTTAAGCTGTAATTTACACTTGGCTATAAATGAAATTTAAGTAACCTAAATTTAAGTGTAAATACTAGTAAAAAGCAATGTGTTTTCTAGTTATCTTTTCTAAAACTGGTATTTTTATGGCTGCTCGTTAATGTTTATACATGAAATTTAAAGTAATAATGTATTCCTAATATATCAATGTCATTCATCTTTCCTGTCTATAGTATTCTTAGATGTCAAGTTCTACAGTAAGTGCCTATGGTTAAAGGGATCCTGACAGGTGTCAAGTTCCAGGAGCTTATGGTTAAATGGATCCTGCCACAAACCAAACATGCCCCTATCCAATGGTGGAACTGGGTGTTCAGAGACTTTAAAATGGAGCATTGGTCAGGCATGTGCTGCAGCTGAGTGCCCTATCATTTATACAGTTATTTCACATCAATAAAATAACTTTATTTTATGGTTTGCATTAATGTACCTCTGTATGTGCAAACTGAGACAGACCCTTTTGGGATATCTCAGGACTAACTAGAATTTTCAGTCACGTCTTAGGAATCCCACTGTGCAGCTCTGATTGCTGCTGCTGTCATGTACATGAAGCTTTCAGTAGATGTCAGAGTTCAGCTATGCTGAACCTATCAGCATATTTAAGGTCTATTCTCCATGTCTCAGGTGCCTGCTATTAGTTAATTATTATTAGAATTCTGTCTGTATCTATGAGTTGCTGTTATACTGATTTTGTTTACTGGATATATATCTTGGATTGACCCCAGCCTGGATATGTTTACTCTTTATTTCAACTCCAAATTCAGCATAAGTTCAACCCGTTTCACAGTGAGCTCTGTTAAAGGACGTTTGCAGGACTTTAGATCTATCTCCCATCGCAGTATGAGATTTAGGTTGCCTGTTCTATTGTTATAGTAAGCTATAAGCTTCCTCCTCTAT
Organism: Leptodactylus fuscus; assembly: GCF_031893055.1. Classification (NCBI taxonomy): domain Eukaryota; kingdom Metazoa; phylum Chordata; class Amphibia; order Anura; family Leptodactylidae; genus Leptodactylus; species Leptodactylus fuscus. The sequence continues at coordinate 46,533,023 of NC_134267.1, forward strand.
CACCTATTTCAATTGTATCAGTGTCCTTCTAGATGCCAATATATAGTTCAATTTTCTGTCTTTGTCTGTCCTAGGTTGGGCCCCACAGTGTCAGTTGCCATTATCTCTGCCCCTCCAACAGTGCCCCTGCTCCTAGCAGACACTTTATTGCAGCCAGAGTTACCAAGGATGCCACCTGAATATGGGGGGTTAATATGGGGAACAATTATCATAAGTTATTTAGTTATTATTGTGCATTATGGAAACCAATGCAAAATAACTTGCATTGGAAGCCACAAAGACCCAAGTAGGAAGGTAGGCATCAGGTTTGAGTCTAGTTTATATTAGTCTAGCATGTGGGTACATGAGCATAAGGCCCCCCATGTGCTACTTGGGTAGACCCTAAGAAGAAATAGGGTCTGCTACTATAGGCCAATAGAAGTTCAAAGAGCAGGTAGTAGTGTTGACAAATACTGAGAGCATGAGGCAGGCCAGGATCCCATGCAGCAGGATGGAACCAGCCATCTTGGTCATCCAACTAATTCACCTGATGGCCACACAGATCAGCGACAGTGTGTGACAGTGAGCGCACATGTCTGGAGGCGAATATTGCAGAGCCCATACAGAGTTCTTGGTGTTTCATCATAGAACAATGTGTACTAGTCAGTCGTACTAATTGTACTATTGACTGTTTTGTAACATTGTTGAAGCAGAGTACAAAGTTTGCACGTGCCCCCCACCCTGCCCCCTCCTTTTACTGCACCAAGTTCTTCAAGTTTACGATGTGAACACCATGTGCTGCTTTGAACCTAACATTATAGTGAATACTTTGAGACTGACACTACAGTCTCTGCTATAATTTTTATCAGTGGCGTAATAGGAATGGCGGGGCTCCGTGGTGAACTTATGACATGCCCCCCCGACCGACACCGAAGATCTCGACCGACTGACCATTACCTCCCCCTCCCCGCGCGTTTCTGCGCACACTATAATGCCCCATAGCGGCCCCTGCACACAGTATTATACCCCATAGTGGCCCCTGCACACAGAATTATTCCCTATAGTGGCCCCTGCACACAGTATTATGCCTCATGGTGGCCCTTGCACACAGTATTATTCCCCATAGTGGCCCTTACACACACTATTATGCTCCATTGGGGACACCCATAAACAATTATTATACTCTGCGATCTTTTCAGACCACAGAGTATAATAATCGGAGACCCAGGGGGATAAGAAAAATAAAAAAACACTGTTACTTACCTATCTCCCAGCTCCGCTGCATTCTCCAGCGCTGTCGGCCATCTTCAATGATGGCTGGGACGTCATGTGACCTGGGGGCCTGTGTCGCGACGTATAAGGACGCAGGCCCGGTCATGTGACATCACGCAAGTAGGCTCCAAGCATACACAGAGTGCGGAGAGGTAATTAACACTGTTTTTTATGTTCCGTTACCTCTCCTGGGCCTCCGATCATTATACTCCGAAAAGACCCCCGAGTATAATAGTGCTTGTGAGGCCCGCGGTGTCACTTACTGTTCCCGGCCCCTGCCATGATCAGTAAGTAAGTAGGGCCCATTACGTAACGGCCTATTAAACAAAAAACAAAAAAAACACAGCGGAAGCAGCTGTCGCCAGGCCCCCTAATGTCCCGGGTCCTGTGGCAGCTGCTACCGCTGCTACCCCGGTAGTTACGCCACTGATTTTTATCCATATTGTCTTAAAGGGGTATTCCTATGAACATCACAATCTCCTATTCACAGGATCACAGGGGGTCCAAATTCTGGTTTTCTTCAAGTCCCCTGTATGATTTGAGCAGTAGTAGCCAATCCTGACAAGGCATCAGAAGGGTTAATGATCGCCCTGATTGCAGGCACTGTGTCCAGGGCTCCTCTGTGGGAACCCAGTGGCTGAATTTAAAGAGGACCTTTCATGTCCTTGGGCACTTGAGATTTTATATACCACCAGAAAGCCAACAGTGTGCTGAATTCAGCGCACTGTTGGCTTTCCCGTTATGTGCCCCAGGGGAAGAGATATTGGTGCAATTACCAATAGCTCTTCACCATCAGAAGGGCGTTTCTGACAGTCTAGCTGGGAACGCTCCTCCTGACAGTACTGTCTGTAGCTCTGTAGTCCAGGATGGAGTTAGGAGGGGCAAACTGTGCAAATGCCCAGTGCCCCTGACTCCTAAGGGGCCCGGAATCCGCAGCACCAGATGTTTGGTCTGGTGACCGGAACAGGGCAGCCTTAATAACTAGTGTATCGGCGTGCTATGCTGCTATGATGAAGAGAGGACTGGACGGGGCCCGATGACGTCACAGCTTAAATATAATTATATATAATGGAGGCCATTTATAAGAGGGAACTATTACTTTTAAGGGGAGACGCTTACTCATAAGGGGGGTTATTATTTATAAGAGGGAACTATTATTAGTAAGGGGGATTGATTTATTTTTAATATATATATATATATATATATATATATATATATATATTTATTTAATTCATAAGGTGATACAAGGGTGGTCATCTGTATTGCGTATAGGCAAAAAGGGGGTTGTTATTACTGGGGGGCAGAAAAGGGTATTATTAGATCACTATTTTAAAGGAGTTTTCATATGCAAACTGATTTTTGATACTGATGACCTGACCACAGGATAGGACATCAGTATGTGATCTGTTGGGGTCCAATTGTCCTAGCAGCCTCCGGGTGCTGATAGCTGGTAGTGGATAGCATACAGCACTGTTACTATTCAAGTAATACGAGTGTCACAGCAATGCCATCCACTGTGTAGTGGTGGTTCTGGGTAATTTCAGTGCTACTCCTATTGCTTGAATAGGATTGGTGCGGCATCCTGTCCACAAGCAGCGTCTGGCACCCGGAAGCTGCTAGCACAGCTGATCTGTGTGGGGTTAGGGTGTCGAACCCTGACAGATTATAGTACCGATGAGTTGTCATGTGAATAGATTATCAGTATAAATAAATTGGCTGGAAAACCCCCTTTATTTATTTATTATGCTTACTTGTATAGCACCATCATATAGGGCTCACAATCTACAGTCCCTATCAGTATGTCTTTGATGTGTGAGAAGAAACCCACACAAACACGGGGAGAACATACAAACTCCTTGCAGATGTCATCCTTAGCAGGATTTGAACCCAGGACTCCAGTGCTAGACAGCTGTAGAGCTAACCATTGAGCCACCGTGCTGCCCTTTATTTGATCTGATACTTGTTAGGATAGAAGTATGTGCAGTGTACGACTATCTCTTGGATGTAGTCACCGTGTGGAGGCAATCTGGGTCTAGTATAGAAGTATTACTGGTCTTTATATGATGTGTTTTGTCTGGTAATTGTCTGTATAGTGGTAATAATTCTCCACAGAGACAGGTACACATGGTGGTTTCACAACTATATATAATTTAACAATTTTTTTTCCTCAATCTTTTAGGACTATATCAATGCCGCTAGAACTGCAGCACTGACTTGTGAAATGACTAAATTGGACGGTGTTGTTGGTATGTCAGGATTTAGGGCCCCGCTTTTAATTTTGCCCAAGGCCCCATTTTGTCTAAAGCCGGCCCTGTCTGTAGTGTCAAAGGGGTATTCCAGCAATTTTTTTTATAAAGTACTTAATATTGATTATCTCACCTAAAGGAAGCTAGGTCGGGAAATGAATATTGTTAAAAAGCCCTCTATACTATCATATATCAGTTATCTTATATGGCGTCCAATATTGTATTAAATAATGTTACTCAATATGTCACATAATAGAAGTAGAGTACTAGATGAATGGCTGGTTGAATGGAAAGATCTCTTTTACAAAAAGAAAATTCTCAGTGTGCAAAGCCATAGAAATACCCATGGAGCTAACTACTAACGTGTGCTAACTTGTAAATATAGGTCTGTTTTCCCCTTGCCGGTGTCCAGAGAAACAAAACATGGATATTACGTCACAGAAAAGTGTGAAATCTCGAAGCCTCAAGCAAGGTTGGCTTCATGGAAAAAGTTATTAACGCTGACAGATCTCATTAATTTCCTTATACCTGGTGGAACTCCTGAGATTATTTTTTTGACAACCTCCAATAAAAATAAATATTTCTGGGATAATTTGGTTCTTTATATTTGCACATTCTAAACATGCCATTCGCAATGTGTAACTGCAGAGATGTAACGCTCTTGGTATGTTCGTCTTGTGTTATGTATAGGAGCAAAAATACCTTAAACCAAATGGGAGACCATACATTCACATTTAGTTTAATACCTGATATATCACTTTAAGAAAACAAAAAAAAAAATTAAAAATTAGATTTTTTTTTTGTTTGTAATTTGTGAACAATCTTCAGATATGAGAGACAGAGGTAATTCCCCCTACATGGTAACAGGAAGGATCCTATTGAATATGTGACCTAGTGGTAAAATTCATTGATATGGTTATGAGTATAGTGCTAAGCTCAGCTAGTGTTATTACATCCTTAGTGGCAATAGATTCTAGAGCTACTCCCAGATCAGTCAACATTGGAATAGAATAATACAAAAGCCGTTCCACTGTAACTACTGGGATGTGTTTTCTTAATAATATTAACAATATTAAAGAATATTAAATATTTAAGTAATATATTAAATATTAAGACAAAGATATAATAAAGGTGCCTTAAATGGTAGACAATTTAGTCTCATTTTATAGAGCATGAGATACTGCACTTTAATTAAAGTTGCTGCTTTCTGTCTGCAAGAACCTCTTTACCTTTACCACTCCTACCACTAGGTGTCTCCCTTCTAACTAATTTGCAGTCTGTCCATAGATACATTAGATAAGCATGACTGATTCACAGTGAGTAAAGGGGGAGGTGCTTTTTCTCTTCACACAGGGAATGCAGATAGGAGAGGCTGATTCTCCTCAGTCTCCACACACACACACACACACACACACACACGTCTGCAAACTGTTGCTCAGGCGACTCTGTTTGTGGCGTGCTTGCAGAAACGGCTTCTTTCTCATCACTCTCACATACAGCTTCTCCTTGTGCAAAGTGCGCTGTATTGTTGACCGATGCACAGTGACACCATCTGCAGCAAGATGATGCTGCAGCTCTTTGGAGGTGGTCTGTGGATTGTCCTTGACTGTTCTCACCATTCTTCTTCTCTGCCTATCTGATATTTTTCTTGGCCTGCCACTTCTGGGCTTAACAAGAACTGTCCCTGTGGTCTTCCATTTCCTTACTATGTTCCTCACAGTGGAAACTGACAGGTTAAATCTCTGAGACAACTTTACAATGTTCTGGAATGGCCATCCCAGTCCCCAGACCTGAATATCATTGAACATCTGTGGGATGATTTGAAGCGGGCTGTCCATGCTCGGCGACCATCAAACTTAACTGAACTTGAATTGTTTTGTAAAGAGGAATGGTCCAAAATCCCTTCATCCAGGATCTAGGAACTGATTAAAAGCTACAGGAAGCGACTAGAGGCAAAAGGAGGATCTACTAAATATTAATGTCACTTTTCTGTTGAGGTGCCCATACTTTTGCACCGGTCAAATTTTGGTTTAATGCATATTGCACATTTTCTGTTAGTACAATAAACCTCATTTCAATCCTGAAATATTACTGTGTCCATCAGTTATTAGATATATCAAACTGAAATGGCTGTTGCAAACACCAAAATATTTAGAACTATTTAAGATTAATAGGGGTGCCTAAACTTTCATAGGACTGTATAGTTTTTTCCCTGTGTCTTAGGGCTCGTTCACATCTGCGCCTGGTCTCCGTTCTGCAGGTTTCCGTTTCCTGCACAAAACAGCTGAACTGCTGATCAGCTGTTCAGCCGGCAAGCACTGCATCTAGATCACAAGCCTCTGATATCACATTCATGGTCACATGGCCTTTTTGTAGTTCACTACTATTTAAACGAATGGGGTGGAGCTGCAGTGTAAAGCACAGTTACTACATGGGGTTGTGACATAAGCAGTGCTGAGGCTGCAGTGGTCTTCCAAATTCAAAGAACTTGTCAATAGAGCGCTCAAAACTCAGTTCCCCAACAGTCTGATATTGTAGACCTCTTCTATCATTATTGAAAAAGTCTCATAACTGATAGATTATAAGTTATTGGACCTGCTCAGTAAATATAATGGACCTTGCAGCCCTGTAATTTTTAGGACCCTCTCACACTAGTTTTAATGCTGTGACACATAGATAAATGAGCGACAATGTAATTCCTAGCAGGACTACAATATGACAATAAAGAAAAGATTAGAATGACTGTAAAGAACTGGACACTATGCCTCAAGTCATATTCACAGGAGGAGATAGCTAAGGAGACAGATAGATGGATAGAGTAAATAGATACAGTAGATACATTGATAGAGGAGATAGATAGATAGATAGATAGATAGATAGATAGATAGATAGATCGATCGATCGATCGATCGATCGATCGATCGATCGATCGATAGATAGATAGATTAGATACAGTAGATAGACAAAAGGAGAGATGTCGGATAGATAGATAGATAGATAGATAGATAGATAGATAGATAGATAGGAGATAGATAGATAGATAGATAGATAGATAGATAGATAGATAGAGTAGATACAGTAGATAGATTGACAGAGAAGATAAATAGATAGATAAAGAAAAGATATAGCATAGAATAGATAGAGAAAAATGGAGGTACTTTATTTACCCATAAGCAATTTTGATAAGGCTCTGGTATAGAGATGGAATTGTTGCTTTATTCTGTATAAATAATATACCGCACTTTTTTCACGGTAATTTGTGTACTGACTATTTGTAATTTGTGTACTGAGCCCCGACGGACCGTTTCGCCCCTGCTTCTTCAGGGGGCTACCCTGAAACGGTCCGTCGGGGCTCAGAGTGGAGGTCGCAGCTGGTGAGCAGTGATTTATGTATATGCTTCACATTTTGTCCTATGTAGGTTGGCTTATGTAATACTGGCATGTGTGTGTAACTTTACATTGGTTCTGTTACCTTATATGCTCTTACTATATAGTGGTGATGTGGGTATGATCTTTGCAATGCTACAGATATTTTTTCAATTAAGTGCCCTGATCTTGTGATATTGTGGGCAATAGGAGCCTATTTACATTTATATATACAAAATACTGGGCCTCTCTATACACACATTAATTGTGGCTGTTCTCATCCCCTACACCACTAGCAGATTATACACCTGCTGGAGCTGTTCAGTCCAGTGCGACCTCCACTCTTGTTGTGTGTTTTTAAATGTTTTTATGTGTTTGTGTTTTCCTGATACCAATATTTTTTACAATTAAAAACATTTTTGTAACAATAAATTTAGATTTAAAATCAAAAGAATTTTTTGTGTTATTTATACATTGATACTTAGTTGGTCCAATGAAAAATCAGCACGCTCCATAGAAATGAATGGATGCACCTGGTACTTGCGCTTTGACGGCGGCCGGCCGCTTAACCCCCTGCGTGCCAGCTACGTCCATTCATTTCTATGCGAGCGTGCTGTTCGGATCGGCTGATCCGAACAGTACTCGCTCATCTCTAATAGGAACCCCAATTAAAACATTTACAATTACTTTTTATCCCGGTAAATGACATCACTACACGACCGCAGTGAAGGAATTTAGGTCCTTGAGCCATTCTCGGATAGGATCATGCTAGGCAGTGGGCGGAGCTACACGCTATTTTGTGGGCAGAGCTATATAGGACAGAACATGCAGGCTGTGTGTGGGCAAAAGGAGTATATCGGGTGTAGAGTTTCAGTGAGTACGACAGGGATTGTGTTGTTCTGCCACTAATGGGGGAGGGGGAGAACTTTGGCACATTTCAGCAACATCTCTTCAGCCCTTTGTAACACAGAAGCTGCTCAGACAGTGACATAAACAAACCCCTGTAATCACAATTGCCCGATGTAGCAGAGTTTAGGCAGTGCTGTAGCATACCTCTATAGGCTCTCCATATGCAAACATGTACATGCAGTTGGGTATCCTATTCATATGCAGCAATGTAGCAGAGCCGAGACGCAGGCTTATCGAACTGTGGCAAATTTCTGCAACATCCGTTCAGCCGTTTCTAACACAGAAGCTGCTCAGACACTGACATAAGAACAGCCCTCTAATCCAAATGGCCAGATGTAGCAGAGCTTAGGCATCGCTATAGCACAGCTAGTATGCTCTTCATATGCAGAGATGTACCTGCAATTGAGTATGCAGCAATGTAGCAGAGCTGAGATGCGGGAGCAGGCGGATCATTCACAACAGCAATTGGCTAAATATACGCAGCTCAGCACTAACAGCGACCCACAGACGAAGTCGCGGGCAGATGCTAATATATATATATATATATATATATATATATATATATATATATAAAATTCAACTTTCAGCCAAGGACCAGACGGTTCACAAGAATGTCTTGTTACACTAGTTGTTGCAAATGCATTGTTTGGTCCATTTGATTTGCTGTTAATGCCCTACAGTACTTCGTTATGTAACACCTATTGGTAATAAAGTAAGACATATTCCATTCTGTATCCATTATTACATTTATGCCTTTTTTATCTATTCTTCAGCTTCCAGGCAATCTTCTCTTCTTAGTTGGCTGGATAGTTCCTGAGTCCCTGCTCCAGCTTATGTCAACAGTGCTTGCCTGTTTGGCAATTGTCATTAAATGCCATACACTTGGCTCTTGCAATGCACAAATAAAAGCTGTTCTGTTATCCATGATGAATCAACAACAGACTCCATTGATCCATTGTTGAATGGAGGTGGTCGCTAATAGCAGTCTGTTTCCACAGGGAAGGTGTTGGCTGGATCTCAGTAAAGTTCACAAACATTTCTAGGCACTTTACACTCCGCTTCCCTCAATAAAAGAATTATTTGTTTCTCAGCTTGTTGCTGATTAAATCAAAGCATCCCACGCCCCAGGAACAATGCCCAGAGCGAGGGGAGCTCCGAAAACTGGATGATGGCACTTGGGAGACGCTAACTAAACTATGTGTCTACCTATTTACCTAAGTTTTTTTCCTGGGAAATAGCGCTATCCAAAGCCTCTGTGTTTGTGTGTGACGGAGACAATAGTAATAGAGCTGGCCTTACAGGTGTCAATATACCTGTCTCTACAGAAGCAACATTTTGGATTAGTAGTATTATGTCTATGGCCTTCTGCCAGTCTTAAAGGCATACCTCCCCACCACTTAGCCCTAGATTATGCTGTCATCTTGTTCCGGAGTGGTAGAAGGCATGTCCAGACTTCAACTCATCATCAACGTCCTAGCCCCACATTCAACCTCTGTCACTTCTGTCAGTGGCATACAGAGATGTCACCGCAGCACACCTGCTGAGAGCAAAGACCAAAGTGGACCCGTAGGCATCTCTGCAGGAACTGAGCGATGTATAAGGCTAAGGCCCCACGCTGCGGAAACACAGCTTTTTTTTGTTGCAGATTTTGTTTCGTTTTTTGAGCCAAAGCCAGGATTGGATTGAGCAGAAGGTAGAAGTATAAGAACTTCCTATATCTGTTCCATTCCTTCTGCAGCCATTCTTGGCTTTGGCTCAAAAAACTGCAACAAAAAAAGTTTCCGCACCATGGCGCCATAGCCATAGCCATAGCCTTACTTTGAGGGGGCCACAAGGGAGCCACATGAGGGGGCCACAAGGGAGTGTTATACTATGTGGGGACCAAGAGGGAACATTATACTGTATGCGGCACAAAACCAATTTTATATGTGGAGAATAAGTGTGGCCTTTTGACTTCTGTCAGGCTGATATATGTCAGTAGTCTTTTTACTGTCTTGTAGAATGATAAAGCGTTGTGTTTTTGTTCTTTTTTTCTAAATGTGGATTGTGAGCCCCACATAGAGCTCACAATGTACATTTTTTCCCTATCAGTATGTCTTTTTGGAATATGGGACAGAAATCCATGCAAACATGGGAAGAACATACAAACTCCTTGCAGATGGTTTTTTGCCCTTGGTGGGATTTGAACACCAGGACTCCAGCACTGCAAGGCTAACCACTGAGCCATGGTGTGGACCCTAATAAAAACTATGTTTGCCACACGGTAGACATTTACTTATAGAGAGCAACCTACCGTATATTGCAGTGTGCGAATCTCGATAGCTTTCCGGTGGAGGTATATGCTAGAAGATGCTCTTGACATATGACATGTGGCGGAGGTTCCAGCCACATGTGACCTCTGAGACTAATCAGTCTCAGCTGTCACATCAGTAACCTCAGTCTTGTTCTAAGGCTGGCTGAGGCGGAAGGGATCCATAGCGTTACAGCCAGTGAGCAGTTTCTTTTTGAGCAGGCGCCAGATCAGCAGGACCGGACCATACTGGGAGGAGACCAGAGCACTAGGGAAAGATGAGCTTGATTTTGTTTTTTTTTTGGTTCACATACCCACAGGATATATAAGATTTATTAATTTGCCTGGACAACCTCTTTAATATAACTGATTTTGTTCCTTATATCTGCAAGTTCACCTGTTGTCTTATACTTGTCTTGACTTTGTGACCTAGGTCCTGAGCAGCCAACTCCAGAATGCCTTGCGGCAGGTACTGCTGTGAACATTCGGGGGGCCTGAGACTTTACATTCCAAGATAGTGTTGGATGATAGATAGCAGTTTACTTGCATAATTCAGACCTAATCTGTTCCTGGGGCATTTTAGGGAACAGCTCTACCTGGGAGTTTCATACATTGCAGCCCCATAACAATTACACTCTGCAGAAACAGCCCTAAAGTATCCAATGACCTCTCAGGATCTCTAGACACTCTCAGCAGCTTTTGACACTGTAGGTGGCCAACTCCTTTTCAGTCTTGGTTTATTTGCTACCTTTCACTCATTCATTGTATCATTTGTCAGCTCTACCTATTTTCACCGTGCCTTGCCGTCATGTCTTAACAGAGGCTTACATCTCCACAAGAAACAACATCCACTGTCTGTTCTTGTTATACATCAGCATCTTCCCACTGCCGCCAGCCATTAGAGGCCATGGGCCAGGTGTCCAATGTCCATTACACAGTGAGAGGCCAAAATACAACTACGACTCTAAATTTTAAGGACACGTTGATCCAGGGTTTTTATACTGACTGCCAGATTTGGAGACGGGAAGGAATTTTTTCCCCTGAAATGGGGCAATTGGCATAATCCTCATGGTTTTTTTTTTTGCCTTCCTCTGGATCAACTCTGTAGGGGACTGTAGGGTTATAGGTTGGACTTGATGGACTGTTGTCTTCATCCAACCTCATCTACTATGTAACTATATGTATTTTGCTTTTGTGACTTGATGTACATGCATTTGAATTTACATTTGTTTCACACTTATGGAGGTAGTGGGGCCCCAATTTCTTCTGGATATGGATCTGTTGGGTGGCTGCTACATCTATATCTCCTAATCATTTATGACAGTTTATCATTCTCATTTGTCATGTAGTTAATATACCAACTTATAATAAATGAATTACTATTACTTATTAGATACATTTCATAAACTGATAATACCATAAGCGACACTGCAGTATCTCCAAGGCTTCTCCAATCACTCATGGTCTTCCATGTTATCTCATACATCAGGTAAATGAAGTCTTTATATTGAACATTTCACTTTTCGTAACTGATGTGTTAATCTCTCAGAGCACTTTTGAGATGGAAATACATTTTTTGTGGTTCAGTGGTGTTTTTATCAGCGCTCAGGGAATTGAAGAACTGTCAACATACTTCAGTTTGAGTTTTCTATAAAAATATCAAATGACAAAGTGTCTGACTGTTTCCCTAATTTTTGTTCTAAGAAGACAAATTCACTGATTCGAAAATAAAGTGATGGAAAATTGAGGCTAGACATTGTAAAGACTTAAAGATTTGAAGAAAATGGCATTAAAAATATTTCATGGATTTAATGTTTCGCTTTACAGCAATAAAAACTCAACCGCACTGGAAAATTCTGTTTACCCCTATTTTTGCCTTTTCAATTTTTTATGTTAATTTTTTACACCTTTTAAAGGCCATTTTTATTTTTCTGTTCAGACTCCCTTAGATGGACTTGTTTTTTGCTGTACCAATTGGTCTTCCTAATGACATAATTTAATACTATGTATGTATTGGGAAGCGAGATAAAAATATGTATGCGCTATTTGTGCCTTTTTCTTACTTTTTTTTTTTTTTTTAAACTGCATTTGACTTGCAGTAAAAATTATATATTTCCATTATTCTGCAGGTCAGTACAATCTTGATGATACCAAATTTATAGTTACATATTTGCATCAAAGTAATGATATGTATTAAAGTAGATTTTGGTTTTTTTTATGTGAAGAGTCATTGAAGCTGTTTTATGATGGCTTGTGTGCCAGAAAGCTCAAAATTTAAATTTTTTGGTGAAATTTAAAATTATTCCAGGTTTTGGTGTACAAGATGCCAGAGAGGTACATGATAATGAAGGATGCGCCTAATTTATCACAAGGCGCGAAAAATGTTGGCCTTGATAAATAGGTCACTTCAATGGCACCATCATTAATAGGGTTGAGTGATCGTGTTCGGAAAAAATCGGATTCTGATCGGCGATCGAGAAAAATTCACGATCGCGATCGAAATCCCAAACACGATCTTTTTAGGTGGGATCGAGATCGGTGATCATTTCCCACAATGCTTTGCTAGCTAGTCTCCCATTCATTCTAATGGGAGAATAGCTAACATCTCTAGTAGCTACTTACCTGAAGAGATGCCTGGTCCGGTGCCCGGTCTTCTCGTTCTTCTTCGCCTCGCTGTCCCCTGCCTCCCAGGGTACGAGAGTGTGGGCGGGTACTGGGAGAGGAGACATCACGGCTCCCCACTCTGTTCCCGCCCACACTCTCCTAAGCTACAAGCCCCGCCTTCCTAGCTCTTCAAACACTAACCTGGAAGGCGGGGGCAGCGAGGCAAAGAAGACCGAGAACACTGAGCACCGGACAATCCATCTCTTCAGATAAGTGGACACCTGGGGGAACTAAGTAGCCAGAGGATAAAAACAAAATCCTCTGGCGACTTAGTGATTAAAAAAAATTCACTACACAGCGTGGATTCTAACAATTAAATCATTCAATTGTTAGATTCCATGCTGTATAGTGAATAGGATTGCTTTTAAAATCCGATCTCCGATTAGTAAAAAAAATCCCATTGACTTGCATTGGGATCGGAATTGGGATCGAGATCGGGTTCGAATGAAAAATGATCAGAAATCAGATTTCAAATTCGATCATGAAAAGTCAAGATCGGCTCAACCCTAATCATTAAGTAACTTTAATTATTGTTATTTTTTAAGGATGATGGAAAAAATAAAAACAGAATTTTTTTTAATAAGAAGTGGAATTCTGAATTTTACCATTTTGGTGGCCATATTTTAGCAGTCTACACAGTTATTCTACTGACTTCAATATTTGCTGATACAATGACATTGTTACCATAAGATTATATAAATTATGATAAAGTATGCTTGCTAATACATACAATGGTTAATCTAAAAGGTAAATAGACTTCATTTAGGTATGATTATTGATTTTTCTTACTATATAGAATTACTGTATATAGTTTATAGTAAAACTAAACAATTATTGAGACTATTGTTCTGGAACACACACATAAAACATGTTCTACATAGTGTATAAATGCTGTATGACCAGAGGATCAAATCTACTTGGGGTGCAGTCTTGCCGGAGGCAGTTTTTAGAAGAATGCTTGGTTAATGGGTGGGTGGTCTTCCTCAGGCAAAGATCTTTGGTGGTGAATTGATGATTTCATGTGAAATGTGTTGAGATTACTGTCACATTTACTGACTCCTGCCTGAGAGTACGAGACAGAAATTCACAACTTTTATCTACTATTTTGTGATCCCTATTTTTAATGGGCACTTTACTAAATTTATTTTCACTAAAATTAAATGTATATAAATAACCCTACACAAAACCTTAAAGATATCTAGAACCTAAAATGTTACTTTCCTTCTTTCCTCCAGTAATGAAGATGAGATACGAAGAGTTTTTGAGACTATTACAAATGGAGAAATCTCTAAAGATGTGTTTTTCATTTTGGTTTCGGGTAGTTCAAGTCCAAGATTAAGTTTTGGTTTCTGAAAAAAGTGGTGATAGATGTGCAATATGAGTGGCAGTACATCAGGGAACATTATAAGCGATCAGGCAGTAGGACATGTCTGGCTGAGTGGTGGTAGGTGTGGTAGGACGGCAGGGAATAATATAAAGGACCAGGCAGCAGTACTTTGAACAAAAAGTTCATTGAGTTTTCCTCCGTGGACTTTCTGTTACAATTATATCTATGGGAAAGCCGCTGGTATTTTCATAGATATAATTGACATGCTGTGATTTCCAAAACCGCCCCGGTTTTGGAAATTGCAGCTTGTTTGCTCTGTGGTTTTAAACGCAAAGTGGACATGGGATTCGCATGAATCCCATCCACTTTGAAGGTACTGTAAAATTCCATGATTTTTCCCACAACAAATCGCAATGTTTCTGGCCCATTGGGCCCCGGTCTTATAGCTGTATCAAACAATATCACTTCATGTGATGTCTTTGCATTTTGGGATGTTGTCAGGTTTGGAAGACCTTAAAGTTAGTCACCGCTCATTGGTGTAGTAGGCTGGGTTTATATGTTTTTTTTTTGTTAGTTTTTGAAGCCAAAATCAGGAGAAGATTAAAAAAAGAGAACTGCCCCCTCTCTTATCCCTGTCTCTTTCGAGATGATCAACATATTATTTTGGCTTTACAAACCGCAGCCAAAAACCTGAATGTATAAACTCAGCCATTGATCAATATCTCTTCCCTTAAGTATGTAAATTCCTGGTTGATGGATGCTAATTGGGTTTGACAATTGTAATACAAACAAAGGCAGTGGTCTGGAGAAGGTGTAAGTGACAATGGTGCCTTGTGTCTCCGTCAATGACAATTTCTTAGAGTGAGGCTAGGACTATGCAGCAATTTTGGCTGCAACTCCTGTCGCAGGACCAAAGATCACTGGGTCAACTTGCAACTCCTTCTCTCATTAGAGAATAGAGTCACATTGCGACCCTGAAAGTTCTGAAACCTCTACTTGTAGTTGAAAAAGATTTGATATGGTTTGATTTTTTTGCAACTAGAAGCAGCACCTCAGGTCACAGTGTGACTCCATTCACTAATATAAGTGAATGACTTACAAGGCAACCCAATGATTTTTGGTTACACCAGGGGTGCCCAATACATCGATCACGATCTACCGGTTGATCACAATGGACGTATGGGTCGATCGCGGGATGCAGCCAGGGATCCCCGGTGTCTGCTTGTTCACAGTGCAGGCTGAGAGTCGACTCTCAGCCTTTGCTGTGAACAAGCACTCTGGACACTTGCAGGCTGCTCTTAGGGATGGAGGGGGCTGGGGTGCTGCTTGTTCACAGCGCAGACTGAGAGTCATCTACGGACACTGGCAGGTGGGGCTGCCGCAGTCCCAGCCTGCCAGTGTCCAGAGATAACTCTCAGCCTGCGCTGTGAACAAGCAGACAGCGGGGATCCCTGGGCGGCCACAGAACGCCGCTGTCTCCTGCTCTCACGATCCGCCTGGCCCCGCCCACATGCCCTGCCCCGCCCACAGACACGCCCCAAATCACTGTGTAGCCCTAGCCAAAAGGAACTGTATTTAGATTCCCTGTCCAGAAGAGTTGGTTGTGCTGCACATTATCCATAGTTATTTAACAGTTGTTATCATACTTAAACTACACAAGAAAATGTAGAATCTATTGTCAAGTTGCATACACTGTAATATTGAAGATCATGGGGTTTTAGAGACAATTTGAAAAAACTAAGTCAAATAAAATCATATCTTTTATTATGTCTTTATAAACGTTTATGTTTTTATTGCTGCGTGATTCATCTTGTTTATCAAGGCAAGAATAATGTTTGTCATAAGGCAGATGTGTACTGACTGCCTATGAGTAGATAACACAGGAATTAGCTCAATATTAAATGATAACATACATGTAAGTAGCATACATTTACTTTTGGCTTATGAAAGTGATGAATTTCAACCAATTCATAATCGATCGCATTGATAACTAGGGGCATCGGGTTCTACAACTACTTGACAGTTGTAGACATCTTTCACTTCAAGTGGAGGGGTATTGCTAGGACTTCCCACCCCAGAGTCATGACTTGGTGCTACTTGTGCTCCTGGATCTTCGGTGCATTTCTGATGTCTGAATTGTTGAACAGGTTCCTGTTTATGCTTTAGATGTTTGAAACGTTTCAGCCGGACTGGGTCCTTGCTGCTCTTCTGTGTACATGGGAGCAAGATGGCGAGATCCTTTCTGAATTTGGAGCTCATTCCAAAGTAAATCAGAGGGTTATAAAAGCTGGCAGATTTTGCAAAGAGGCTTGCTAATATGCTAGTAAGACTGGGCACATAGTACCCACAGGCAGACCACATTGATATAACAGCATAGGGTGACCAAGCAATTATAAAGGCTGTGCAAACCACGATGGATACCTAAGAATAGAAAATAAATACAGAGATTTACACCTTCAGAACAACTTACAACTTACAGTCCTCTGCAATACCCTTTAGGGCTCATTCACATCTGCGCCCGGTCTCCGTTCTGCAGGTTTCCATTTCCTGCACAAAACAGAGGCAGGAGACGGAAACCTGCAGGACTCTTTCAAACCCATTCATTTGAATGGATTTGAAAGATGTACGGCTGTGATCGGCGGTGAGCGTTTTATGTGCTCTGTCGCAAAACCGTTTTTTTTAAACCGGACACAGAGTCGGACATGCAGTACTCTGTGTCCGATTTTAAAAAAACGGTTTCGCGGCAGAGAGCATAACACGCTCACCGCCACTCACGGCCGGACCCGGTCTGACAGGTTTCCGTCTTCTACATGCAGAAGACGGAAACCACAGAACGGAGACCGAACGCTACTGTGAACCTAGCGTTAGGATGGCCAGTAGCCAGAGGCAAGGGCCAAGAAGTGTGACCCAGTTCATCCATGAAATATATGAACAGCCCAATAATTTCATTTGGAACTGTTTAATACTTAAAGGAATATTTCCATCTCAAGGATCATGTTGAGACTCGTAGCTTAAGTTACCTGATGTGTTTTATGCAATGCTTTATCTATTTTGCGCTGTTTGCCTGATACTGCTCATTATTGCTCCTCGGCTTTTACAGCTGGTTGCCTAGGTTACACAGCACCTCTCTGATCAGACTGACAATTCAGTCCCTGTTCCTAACCATTTCTATCAGTGGAGTAAACACGGTCTTGTGGACCCTGGTGCAATGTTTTGTCCAGGGCCCACTACCCTCTCACTTTAGCGAATTCTTAATAGTGACGGTTGTGGTCTTGCAGAAGTATATCACATACTTGAAAAGGATAGAGCTTTAGTACCACAGGTGTAACTTGAATCTCCTGGGCCCCAGTGCTACATTTGTAATCAGCCCCATTCCTACATTTTGTCATTTAGAATAATGGTATATTTTATATGGCAGGGTGATCTTTGGGGCTCCCCAGGGTTCAGGGCCAGTAGAAATTGCTACTGCTGCATTCCCTATAGGTATAACCCTGGAAATCAATACAAGACCAAAGAGATTTAATCAACAGTATGGTTAGGGTAATCTATGGGTCTCTGACTTATGGGCCAGATGGAAGTAGCAACCTCAATACTGATGCCAATGCTTATGGGTCCCCTAAGGCTCCTTGGCTCGGGTGCGATTGCACACTCTGCACCCCATCAAGTTATGCTCCAATTCTCTATTATCTTCTCTCCATTCCATATTGCTTTCCATTTCTGAGCTCTCTATAGTGCAAGAAAAGTTTCTTTAACAGTATCTTTGTTATCCCTGTTTGTAAATCCAGAGATAACCGTGGAGTTTACAACAAACATGAGCATGCTGCTTAAATGAGCTAAAAACCAGGAAGTGGAGGAGAGAGGAGGACAGCGGAAATCTGAAATCCTGAGATGGGAAAACTGTTTTAATTTCCCCAATGGGGTGATGCATGAAATATAATACTTCCTTATGGGTTCCCCACAGTTTGGAGCTAAAGGTTTTGGCAGAGATCTTTTCAGATGCCAGTACTTTGTTCAGCGATCTTTTTTTTATATGTAGATTGTGAGCCCCATATAGGGCTCACAATGTACATTTTTCCCTATTAGTATGTCTTTGGAGTATGGGACGAAACCCATGCAAACACAGGGAGAACAAACAAACTTCTTTCAAGATGTTGTCCTTGGCAGGATTTGAACCCAGGACTTCAGCACTGCAAGGCTACAGCGCTAACCACTGAGCCACTGTGTTGCTCCTTTTGTTCAGTGATTTGTAACTTTGTCTGCGTGCCAAAACCAGGTAGAAAACACAAAACTGGTGCAAATCTTTCCAATATACCTTATCTCTGTGTAGTCTTCACTCCTGGTTTTGGCTTGCAATCTCTGATACCAATCACTGACTAAAAAAGTGGTGTGAATAAGGCCTAAGTGTCAGAGGACCCTTCAAAACATGGGATTTCCATCTACATTGGCTGTCACCAATGACCTTATATAGAGTTCTATTGAGCATTTGCCATTTATACTATTGGCTGAGAGGGAATACTTCTTGAACATTCATTAACCTATTAATATCACAAAACATACCCTGGTTACGTCTCTTTCCATCTTTCTTTGTCTTTCTGATAGATTTCCTTCCGTGGTCAATGCACGGCTTGATTTAACAGTGTTAATAATGGAAACATAGCTGAAGACCATGACCAACACAGGTAAGAAGAAGCAGCAAATAAAAATGGACACAATATATGATTTATAAATTGTGGAGAAACTGGCTTTGGTCCAGTCAATTTCACAAGTCCCATACATGCGATCTAAGAAAAAAAGAAAATTTGCACTTAATAATTTAACCAAATTATAATTTGCATGCTTCCATAGTGTGATAGATTTGGAACATCTTAGGAGCTATTCTCTTTATCTCTCATTTTTCTCCATCCATTTTTCTCATAGATTATAAGCTCTCACGAGCAGGGCCCTCACTTCTATTGTTTGATACGCTAATTTATTTTATTTATACTGTTCCATGTACTCTATGACTTGTCAAGTGCTGTGGAATATGTTGGCTCTGTATAAATAAAATTATTATTATTTTACTATAGGTGTATTTATAGGGTTTTTGTAGAT
The DNA here is from genome assembly GCF_031893055.1 of Leptodactylus fuscus. Classification (NCBI taxonomy): domain Eukaryota; kingdom Metazoa; phylum Chordata; class Amphibia; order Anura; family Leptodactylidae; genus Leptodactylus; species Leptodactylus fuscus. The sequence continues at coordinate 46,552,167 of NC_134267.1, forward strand.
TAGACATGTGGTTGGTAGTTTATCTCAACTTTTAAGAAAAAACACGAAGGAGGTTGTAAACATTGTTTTGGTGGCTTCAATTGGTGACACTACCACCCTAAGGCTGGGTTCACACGGGGTATTTTGGACCGGAATTTGACACGGAGGCCGCCTCAGGTTCCTGTCCAAAACATGGGTAGTCGCGACTGGATGCCGGTACCGGACACCGGCATCCAGTCATGGCACTCCGATCTGGATTAGGCCCAAATTAATGGGCCTAGTCAGGAGTGTCTTCAGGCGGAATTGCGAGGCGACTCCGCCTGAAGAATGAGCATGTTGCTTCTTTTTTCCGGGAGCTGGAACAAATGGCCGTCTTTTTGGTCAGGATTTTGAGGCGGATTCGGCCTCAAAATCCTGACCAAAATACCCCATGTGAATTCATCCTAAGGGCTATTCAGACAACTTCATCAGCTCTGTGACACCTGTGAAACAATTGCATTGCAAATGATTCAGTGAGAAAAAAATGATGTCACATGGATCTGTTAAACATATGGCTGAATCTTGGCTCCAGACTCCAGTTCCCAAGTCCCAGTCCAACTACTAACTCTTCATCACCATGCTGTGTACCAAAAAAGTTTGCAAGCCAGCCAGAGTGCATTGTAAGGGTGCGTTCACACGATGTAACGTGCCGCGTGATATGGCACGTATACGGCGTGTGAGACTTTGTGCGCCGTAAACGCTCCCATTGATTTCAATGGGAGTTAGGATCGTATACGCTGCATTATTTTGCGGCCGCCAAATCACGACCGCAAAATAACGCGGCATATATGCACATATATCCCTGAGGGACACCATATATCTTTAGATAGTCTAAAAGGTGCTCCATTTCCTTGATAAATCCATTTATAGACATCTGCAAATGAGTTTCAAATGCAATAGTAGCATGCCAAAGTCTTCAAGGATTCTGTATTCAGCATGTTTTTTCAAGGAATTAGTGCATCTATTATACAATCTAAGGCTAAAGCCCCACGTTGCAGAATCGCAGCTTCTTTTGTTGCAGATTATGTTGCGGTTTTTTGAGCCAAAGCAAGAATTGCTACAAAAGGAAACAGAAATATCTAGGAAACTCTTATACTTCTACCTTCTTTACAATCCACTCCTGGCTTTGGCAAAAAAGGCAACAAAATCTGCAACAAAAAATGCTGTGTTTCTGCAATGTGGGGCCTTGGCTTAAAGGTGATTAGTACGGTTGAGCCGATCTTGAGATTTCAAGATCGATTTTAAAATCCGATTTCCGATCATTTTCCAGCCGATCTCGATCCTGATCACGATCGTGAAATTTGCTCGATCGCCGATCGGAACCCGATCCTCAACCCTAGTCAATGCTTCTCTATGGGAAAAGTCACTTTTAGGGTTGAGCCGATCTTGAGATAACCTCCGATCTCGATCCCGCTGGAAAAGATCGGGTCGGAATTCCGATCTCGATCGTGAAATTTACTCGATCGCCGATCAAAATCCAATCTTTTCCGATCGCTCAACCCTAAGTCTAAGGCCTCACATTGCGGAAACACAGCTTTTTTTTCAAGATTTTGTTGTGGTTTTTTGAGCCAAAGCCAAGAGTGGGTACAAAAGGGATGGGAAAGATATAGGAAGTACTTATATATCTCTATTTTGCTCAATCCAGTCCTGGCTTTGAATTAAAAAAAACAATGTGAGGTTTTAGCCTAAATGAAGTTTAAAACTAATCAGTGATTAATATTTAGAGGCTGTATTGAATATTCTGACCCATTATTATTTATAATGTTTAACATCCCTACCTGTAGGCTACTTACCTCTATAGCTCCCCCAACCTAGTAAAGGAGCCACTGACCAGAACAAAGCTGCAATCCAGATTAGTACCAGTGATATTGTAATGCTCCCATTGCTAATGCAGTTTGCTGTAGAAGACAAAAAATTATCGATATGGTATAGATAAAACACAAGTAATATACACATTATAGATAAGTATATGGTGAAAATAATAAAATTTGAGAGATAGACTTTGCTTGAAGTGAAGCTTATTGAGATCCATGTCCAAAAGGTTAAAATGAAAATGGTGCAGCACTAGTGACATATAGTATTTATATTGCCTTTCTGTTCTAGTTTGCTCCAGCCATGACCCTGACACTATTCATCTTTCCATCCTTTACAGATGTATAAACCCTTAGGGGTTGGGGGAAGTCACAGCTGCATCATTAGCTGGAAGCTTAATAAACTATATTGTGGAGTATACAATATTTAAGTAAATCACTAGAAGCAAAGCAAGTACGAGAGGGGGTAGCAACTTACCCCACAATACAACGTATTGGTAGAAAATGGATCATGAATGGTAGGATACACGTCTTCCACAATATGCAATAGCCAGAGTTTCACAAACTGAGGGGATTTGACATTTCGCAGTCTAAGGGACTATGTATTATTCCCCAGTTATCCCCACTTTATGTGATTATAAACTAGTAGTGACTTGTGTAATGTAATAGGAATACATAGTTTATATCATACTTGGAAGTAGAAAAAATGGCAGCTGGAGAAACATTGCCTGTCTTGGATTTAACCATTCACTTTTTGGTATACTTTGGTGTGCTACTATTTTTTCTAGTTCCTTGTATGGTTTGAGGACTTAGGCTGAGTTCACATGGAGTATTTTGGTCAGGATTTTGAGGCGGAATCGGCCTCAAAATCCTGACCAAAAAACATGGATCCCATTGAAATCAATGGGAGCCAGTCAGTTCTCATTCTTCAAGCGGATTCGCAAGGCGAATCAGCCTATAGACACTCCCTCCTCCCGCCTAGGCTCATTCATTTGGGCTTAACCTGGATCGGAGTGCTGCAACTGGATGCCGGTGCACTGCACCAGCATACAGTTGCGGCTACCCATATTTTGGACCGGAACCTGAGGCGGCCTCCGTGTCAAATTCCAGTCCAAAATACCTCATCTGAACCCGGCCTTACCATCCTCTTTGTTGGCTTTGCACCCAATTTTGTACTTCTGTGCTGATTTAAAAATATTCTTGTCTATATCATACTTGGTTATGAGAGTCTGTAACTAGCTGTGTATAATGGGAATAAGAAATGCTATCTGTCTAAGTGATCCAATGCTATAGGGGAATGGGTTGTGTCAATTCTGTATCCTAACTGGGGCAGCGCCGCACCTCCCATGAGGCGACCTGAAGTGACCGCTTCAGGTGGCGCTATGCCAGGGCCCCGGGGAGGGCGGCATTTTTGCTTACCTAAGCCAGTCCAGGACAGGCTTAGCGTCAACGAGCAGTGGATGGGAGAGGCCGCTGGAGCAGCTCTCCGTGTCTGCTCTCTGCCTGCTAACGCCACTCCGCCACGCCCCCTCTGCTCCGCCCCACCCCTCCGCTCCACCCCCTCCGCGGCTTTCTGTCGTCCACCTCGGGTGGCAAAAAAGGCAGGTTCACCCCTGAACTGGGGTGTATTGTATCAAAATGGTTTTCAGAATTTTCTATAATAAAGAGATTTTGTATTTCCACTCTGTGAGGATATAATTGTGAATTCTGATCTATAGTCTGATTCTGTGCACATAAAGGACAAGCCTTCTCGAGAAACATAATCGATGGATCTTTCCTTGCCTTGTTGATGGAACAAGCAGTTGATTTGCTGTTTTCTATGTGAAAGCTTTAAAAAAAATCTTTTTTAAAAAATCTCTATTGACCAGAAGCAGTGTTCAGGGTCATTAAGGTAATATTTTCCATGATGTGAAATTTATGACTAGTCTAGAGATTTATAGAGGACTGACAGTGGAAAAACGTGAACCTAGAATAACTTTAAATTGATGTCCGACAGTAATTTTTATCCATTTAGAACAAGTCTTCCAGTGTCACACACCTTACCATGTTTGCCCAGCATATATTTTAAAGAGGTTGTCCGGGCAAAATTTTTTTTTTAAATAGGCCAGGAGAGGTAAAAAAAAAAAATTTAATAATAATAATAATAATAATAATACTCGTCTCCAGTATCATCCTAGCATGGTATGGTCTTGCAGCTCCCAAAAACACATCCAAAAATGCGTCACGTCAAAAACAAGAGGAGTTTTTTTCAGCACAGAAAAATTCCACATTAAAATCAGCGCACAAAATCTCTGTGTGCATTGACCCAAACTCCTCGCTTGCTGTGACCTCCTGGATTCCTTCTGCTGAAGCTGCTGACTGACTTCAGCGGTCTTGTGCAGCGGGGACTACAATGGACTGACAGGACCGGACCATGCTGGAAGGCACCGGGGCACCAGGAAATGGTATGATTTTGTTTATATTTTTTTCACCACCCCCGACCAATTTATTTATTTATTTATTTGCCTGGACAAGTCCTTTAAATGTATGGATACATTTGCTACAGATTTTGTAGTGTACTTTAGAGAACCAATTTTATTTTTGTGTATATGTGCATAACACATTCATGTCATACACAATTTGCTGGACAGATATAGCTATTTCCTGTAGCTTTCACAACAAATGGGTGTGTAAAAAGACTTGCAATATTTGCTGTAAGCTCATCAGATTTCTTCCTTTGCTGGGGGCATTGCATTGGAAAGGCTGAAAGCCATGTGGTAATCCTTCAGTGAAAATTGACATGCTGTGGGCTGAAAACCTGCAGCACAGGTCAGTTAGCACTGTGGGTTTTAGTGTGGATGGGATGTAGTATAATCTCATCCAGTATACTGGTATTGTACAACATGGCAGGTTTGTAACTCCACCAGCAGTTAAAGGGGTATTCCCACGTCGCATACTCACCAGTCTTCACTCATGTAAAATCTTCTTTCTTCCTGGTTTCTTGCATCATTTGGTGGGCGGGGATTCACAGGCAACCTGCCGTTTAGCTCCGCCCCAGATTTGTGTGTAGCTCCGCCCACCCACATTGGACTATGAAGTACAGGCAGCAGCAACTCCATTCTTTGTTACATACAGAGACTGCCTGTCTCTGCCATAATGAACACAACTGAATTAGCTAGCCTGATAACTGGGAGAACAGAAGACGTTCAGAAATGAAAGCAGCTCCTCTCCCCTATCTGATAGCAGGGATTTAGGTCACGTGGTGTAGACACAGGAATAGCTAGAAACACAGGCTCGCTCCCAAGCACTTAGCCCCTCCCCCCTGAGAGCAGCAGATACATCACTTGACTTTTGATCAGATAAGTCAGGGCTGTGTCAACAATGAATTGAATAAAGTAAGATAGTGGACAAACAAAGCAGTTTTGCTGAAGCAATGTATTTAGGAAAAGTCTTACATCCACATTAACAAGCAGTATAGATAGGATCCTTGTGATGGGACAACCCCTTTAACCAGTATACTATATGCAAGCAAAGCCTAAGGCTACATTCACAGACAACAAAGATACAAGTCATGTGACTATAGGGGACAGCTGTGTTCTTGGATCACCTATACAGTATATTACATAGTATGGAGGGATCCGTGAAAACGGCCATAAATAGATAGAACATGACCTATATTTTCACAGTCCGTTACAACAAAACGCCAAAATAACGGTCATGTGAATAGCCTCCATTCCCAGACTTTGATTTTAATGCTGCCGTGTGACGTTAAAAAAACAGACATCACACAGACGTTATTCACTGTTGTATGAATATAGATTAACTCTTATTGCATAAAACTCCTTTAATTTAAGATGTCAATTAGACATATCAGTAGGAATCAGCCTCTGAAATCCATAGTTTTGGTTTTAGCCATTAGTAAAGATAAAACTTTATATTCATAGAAAGCTGGAGAACGCTAAGAGAGTCCAGTCTGCTTAATGCTTACCTCTTTGTGGGTGACAACCTTTAATATAGCGAGTTACACTAATAAGAGTAAGGGTATTTATACTGGCCAGACCAAAGAGAAGTGTCAGAAATCCATCCACCTGTAATGGAAAGCAAACATGAACTTTCTGAAATACTCACATATATCCAAATTTAAATATGGTTATGTTCATGGAAAATGTCTTTTAATATGTCTAAAGAACCTACTGAAGTCTATATACTGTCTTAGCTGGCATATATTGGTATGCCCATACTTTGAAAAAAAAAGATATAAAGTTACTTGCATAAATGCAATTTCTAATCCTTAACCACTTCTGGACCACCCATAGAATATATATATCTGGAAGTGGTTGTCTTGTTCTGCAAGGGTGTACCGGTACGTCCATGCAGTTTTCAGCAGCTGCTGAAATGTGGAGCCGGTTTTAACTACAGCCTGAGCTCCCCTAGAGAAGGAAGGGACGGGTTATTACTGTATCTGTCTTCCCTGATCGCTGTGTACATAACGCTCAATGAGTGCTGTATACACCACTATGGGCACCCCCATGATGCAGCTGCCATCTGACCTGTTGGTCACGTGATCTGCCGGGATCAGAGTCTGTTAGAGCTGCTGGGACTCTGTAGTAACATGCAGGAGGTTGTATTCCTCTTGCAACTGGGGCTAAATGTACCAACCCAAGTTACAGGGATAATCAGTCTCTTCTCGTCCCCAAAAAAGTGATCAGATGTCTCAAAAAGTCTACTATAACCTTATGGGGACAAAATTTAAAAAAAAAAAAAAAAAAAGAAAAGTTAATTAAAAAATGGCTCCCTTAAAGTGCTCTGGCCACAATGCATTGTATGATGGGTGTAACATTGCAAAAAAGCTATGCCCACAGACCACAGTCAGTGAAGAAATGTATTTGCTATGTCCTGTGTGCTGCCCCTACCTTGTCCTGTTTGCTGGCAGTTACTTTTTAAGACTGAGGCCCCACGTTGTGGAAACAAAACTTTTTTTTGTTGCCGATTTTGCTGTAGTTTTTTGAACCAAAGTCAGAAATAGCTAAAAAAGGAATGAAAAGTATAAAGAATACTTCTTCCTTCTGCACAATCCACCCTTGGCTTTGGCTTGGAAAAATGCAGTCAAATCTGCAACAAAAAAAAGCTGGGTTTCCACAATGTGGGGCCTCAGCCTTAAGGAGAATATGGCCACTGCTGCGCAAAGTTACAGCCTTAATGCAGTTGTCAGTATGAAAAATATTTTGGAAAAAGGAAATAAATTCAGGACACAAACATTTTACCTCAACACATTTATGACTCATCTTTATGCCAAAGGCCAGTTGACATCATCCCCAGTGATCCCTTGATAAGAAATCATAAACTATCCCAAAAGACTCAAAGACGTCTTCCGTTTCTAAGTAGATCATATTTCAAATGCAGAAGTCAAAGCCCCAAGCAATGAGCATTTGTCACTTTCATATATTGATTCATATCTTTTCCAACTTAAGAACTCCTGTGAAAGAATTCTATATATCTCTTCATCATTAAAGGAGCTTTCTAACAATATAACCAAATATAGGACCATGTTTAAAATTGTAGACAACTAAAAGTAAATTTTTTTTTTGCAAATGTAAATAATTAGACATTTTGCAGAGTTTTGACCCATTTCCGTCAGGCATTTTTATATTTTCATTTTTGACTTGGAGACTACCAAAAGCCATGTGAGAGCTTAATTTTGCAGGGCAAGTTGCACTTTGTAGTGGCACAATTCAATATTTCAAATGATGTACTTGAAGGCTGGAAAGAAATCTCAGAATGGGGTGGAATTGGAGAAAAAGGGCATTTGCAAGACTTTCTTACAGACTTTGCAACGCTCATTGTGCAGCCAAAATGATGTCACTGTAATTAAGATAAGATACAATAAAATAATACTTTAATAGTCCCACCATGTAATTCAGTATTCTATAGTATGGTAAAATTAGGGCAATACAAAATATATATTGTTGTTTTTTTGTTTGTTTTTGGGGGGGTTTTTTACGTTTTAAACCCCTTTAAAAAATCCCAAAAACTCCATAACTTTTTTTTACATGTCTGTATACACAGATGCATAAGCAGTGGCGTAACTACAAATGACGAGGCCCCGTGGCGATCTTTTGACATTCCCCCCACACACACCTGGCCACGCCAAAGACCTCAACCAACTTACTCTTCCCCCCTCCTCCCCCCACATTTCTGCGCTATAATGCCCCATAGTGGCCCCTGCACACAGTATTATACCCCATAGTGGTCCCTGCACACAGTATAATGTCCCATACTGGCCCCTGCACACAGTATTATGCCCAATAGTGTTCCTGCACACAGTATTATGACCCACAGTGGCCCCTGCACACAGTATTATGACCCACAGTGGCCCCTGCACACTGTATTATGTCCCATAGTGGCCCCTGCACACAGTATAATGTCCCATACTGGCCCCTGCACACAGTATTATGCCCAATAGTGTTCCTGCACACAGTATTATGACCCACAGTGGCCCCTGCACACAGTATTATGACCCACAGTGGCCCCTGCACACTGTATTATGTCCCATAGTGGCACCTGCACACAGTATTATGCATCATATTGGCCCCTGCACACAGTAGTATTCCCCATAGTGGCCCCTGCACACAGTATTATGACCCACAGTGGCCCCTGCACACAGTATTATGCCCCATAGTGTCCCCTGCACACTGTATTATGTCCCATAGTGGCCCCTGCACACAGTATCATGACCCATAGTGGCACGTGCACACAGTATTATGCATCATATTGGCCCCTGCACACAGTAGTATTCCCCATAGTGGACACCCATAAACAATTATATAATAATGTATAATATAAACATGTATAATAATCGGAGACCGAGAGCGGATACAAACATAAAAAACTACTGTTACTTACCTATCTCCCGGCTCCGCTGCATTCTCCTCCGCTGTCAGCCATCTTCTGGGACATCATGTGACCGGGGGGCCTGCGTTGTGACGCATATGGATGCAGGTCCCGGGTCATGTGACGTCACGCAAGTAGGCCCGAAGCATGAGAGGTAAGTAACAATGTTTTTTATGTTTCCTTACCTCTCCCAGGCCTCTGATCATTATACTCGGGGGTCCGAACGGCCTATTAAAAAAAAAAAACGCAGCGGAAGCGGCTGTCGCTGGGCCCCCTAATGTCCCGGGCCCTGTGGCAGCTGCTACCACTGCTGCCATGGTAGTTATGCTCCTGTTCATAAGTCATCTTTATTTTTGCGGGGCCAGATGTACTTTTTATTTATACCAGGTGGGGAAATATTTTTGCTTTGATTTTTTTTTTCCTGCTATGGCATTCAACATATGGAAAAAAAATATTTTTACAAGTTTGTAGAGCGGGCATTTTTGGACAAAGGGATAACTAATGTGTGTGTGTGTTTCACTATACTTATGTATTTTTATGTGTGTTCTTATATTATAAACTCTTAAATCTTATAAACTCTACAAAATTTTTAATTATTTAAATTTGCAAACATATTTTATTTTTATCTGTTCACAAATTTAAATATGGTTTTATTCATTGGAATACCTCCTTAATTGTTAAATAAGAGAATGCTAAAAATATAGTATTTATAGCGTTGCTTACTTTCTGTATTATTTTTCATAAAATGTTAAATTTCACATTTCCTCACTGCATAAATCACTCTTGAATGTGGATTATGATTTTATCCATCTTTAATGAAATAATTTACGATTATCGACACATTTTATTTCCATATTGAAATGTCTTCTAGTGTATACTTAACATCCCAACAACAAGGTGGATTCTGCCAAGGCAAGACAAATCCCTTTTTTTGAGACAGAAAACATATAATTGATGTTATCTGTTAAGATAAGATACGATACGATAAGATAATCCTTTAATAGTCCCACCATGGAGATATTCAGTGTGTTACAGCAGCATGAATAATACAGTAATAATATAAAACACAGCTCCACGGTAGAGGCATTACAGTGACAGTAAGTACAGATAAAAGATAAAAGGTAAAGAAGATAGTAGGAGAAATATCACAACTTTAGGATTTTTCAGTTGTCTGTATGGAGTGATCTCCACTTAGGTCAGTGTTTCTTGTACAGCCTAATCGCAGCGGGGAGGAAAGATCTCTGATAGCTCCTTCTCACACTTGGGGTGAAGCAGTCGGTCACTGACAGTACTGCCAGGTGCTATCACGGTCTCTTACATGGGATGGGATTTATTCTCCAGCATGGAGCTCACCACAGACATTATCATTCTGTCACCCACCACCTGTACTGGGTCCAGGGTGCTCCCCAGGACAGAGCTGGCCCTTCTAATCACCCTGTTGAGTCTATTTCTATCCCTGGCTGGTATGCTACTCCCCCAGCAGGCCACTCCGAAAAAGATGGTTAAAGCAACCACAGAGTTGAAAAAGGCCCTAAAAAGTGCCCTCTGGACTCCAAAGACCCTCAGCCTCCTGAGCAGGTAGAGTCTGCTGTGGCCCTTTCTGTGCAGCGCATCCATGTGATCTGCCCAGTCCAGCTTATTATTGAGGAGAACACCCAGGTACTTATAGCTGATGACTATCTCGATGCCCATTCCCTAGATGCCCACTGGTTTTGGAGCATATGTCCGCTTGGTCCACAAAATGGCACCTAGAGTAGTTTTTACTGTTTTAGCCAGTTGTTTATCCTGCTGGATTTAGGTTTCTGCTTGTATTAGTATCTCAACCTAAGCATTCACATGCACACTTATAGTCCAAACTCAAGAGTAGAACAGCAGAGGATAACTTAAAGAGACAGCACTAACTTCAGTAGTGGGTGTCAATCAAAGAATATCAGTGGATGTCAATTTGTAAATTCTCCATTCAGATTTACTGATAATAACAGTGTCTTAGAGACACCATCATCAGGATCCAGAGCCAAATGTAGCTTTATCTGAAATGGATTGTCTATAAATATTAAAGGAGATCTACTAGCGCCTGTGCAATTACGTGACTTGTTCTCTATTTACTCTTACGCGGCTGTCAGAGTTTATCTGCTGTAACATACAGTATTTATTTGGCCCCCAAATTACTATATTAGACATTTTAAGAATTTTAATGTTTTATATAATGTCTTAGAGTGGTCATTTTGCTATGTAGAAGTGACTTCCCCAAAATGACCCTTCATCAAATAAGGAACGAGCCTGTTGTTAAATATGAGTTCAATTGACATATATGAGTTCTTGCTGAGCCAGTTTATTACATGGAGAATTATACAAATTATTGCAGTTAAATTAATATAACCATTTCCCTCTGTTTTTGTCAATGCGTAAAATCTTTCACTTGCTCCATTCTTCCACTTTTGTTTATTTCTCGCATGACAGCTGTCATTGAAAATTTTACCAACATTCTCTCCTAATCCCTTTTTAACAGAGTTAGAATGGATTGAAAACAGATTGCCAAAGTAGCTATTGTATGTCAACTTAGTCTGCCGCACTAATCCTTCCATTATCTGCTAATAAAGCTACCGCGCAAGTCACAGAAACCACATCCGATTATTTTGTCAATTGGTTTTTGCTGAGTTTTATTTCCTACTCAGTTGTAAAGAGTTCACTTTATTGTTCTGTAACCGAAGATGTTTCTGTTGCTGCTTTCTAGATAGCGACCTAGTAGCGAAAAAGTAGACCTTGTAAGGAATACAGTAGAAAACTGTGAAGTCAGCCCATATAATATAGATACAAGAAGGTGATCTGCTGACATATCACAGATTTATTAGAGGATTGCACTAGTGGAATATGTAAACTTCAGATAATAGTTAAAGAAAGTGCTTGGGATCTCAACCTCTCTTAATCCCTTTGGCCCCGATCTGATATTTTAGTTAGCTCCATTGTAGGTGTATACATATCTATATCTATATACTCACAAAACGTAGTCTAAGTAAGGACAAATAACTAGGGTTGAGCGATCGGGATCTGGAAAGATCAGATCCCGATCAGTGATCGAGCAAATTTCACAATCGGGATCGGCTGGAAAATGATCGAAAATCGGATTTTAAAAATGATCCTGAAATCTCAAGATCGGCTCAACCCGAAAAATAGCCAACCATCTAAAGAGTCAAAGGTATCCTAAAGCCTAACCCTTCTGATCCCACAAAAAACTAATGTAGTGCTGTGATAGAAAGGTGTCAGAACTCAATTTATTGCAGCTTGCTGTGTATGGGACAACATAGTTGCAGAGCGGTCAGAGGACCCAAGCTGAACCGATGTCCATCTCCTAAAGCATTTACAATGAGCACCTAAGCATCAGAACCGTACGATTGTCTATAACCTATTATTAGAACTTGGTACCAGTTGATCCCCACTTTATACAATATTACACATCAATAGACAGGCTAGGGGACTCCTGAGTGCCTTTCTTACCTGGCATGTCCATATTGAAGTAATGAGAAAACCATCATCTCGAAAAACATTAAAGATATCGATGATACCTCTGGAGTAGCCAAATACTGCGATGCTGGCATCTGAAACTGCCAGGTTAAAGGTCAGATAATCCGTGGGCAGCAAACTGGTTCTCTGCTTGTACAAGATAAAAATGACTATACTGTTTCCAAACCATGACATCCATCCTGAGAATAAAAAATACTGCATTAGCAACAATAGTATAATAGAGGAGATAAAGGTGGCCGATATGGAGAGGATTTATGCATATTGATATATTTTATTCATGTAAAAACTGGGCTACAATTTACTTTGATACAGTATTATAAAAGCAAATACATTAATAATTCTGGAAGTGAATCCAGCGCTATGACGGTTTTAATGTGTTGGCCCATCTCTGTCGTACTGAGTGACCAAATGTTGAGAATAGAGTTCGTGCAGTGAAGTAATGGACTATTAATGCCAGATTGATATCAGCTAATAGGGAAACATTACCATTAGAGATGAGCGAACACTGTTTGGAATAGCCATTCCGAACAGCACGCTCACAGCACGCTCCCATAGAAATGAATGGAAGCAGCCGGCACGCGGGGGGTTAAGCAATCGGCCGCCAGCAAAGCGTACGTGCCAGGTGCTTCCATTCATTTCTATGGGAGCGTGCTGTTCGGATCGGCTGATCCAAACAGTGTTCGCTCATCTCTAATTACCATCAATGCTCGCACATAGACATTGCATGGGAAGTATTACTTGTTAAACTCCTGTTACTGTTATTGGAGAGATCCAATAATATAGAAGGGAAAAGGCAAACTAGATTTACACTATTCTATACAGTGTTTTTTTCATAATGTACAGAGCAAAGACAATTGTGAAAATACTTGGGCCAGTTGAGAAGAATATTAGCCATCGAACACGTTATTGTAGGAGACAATGAACTCAGCCCAATGCCCGAAGCAAATGGAAAAGTGACCTTTATGTATCTGAGCCAAGAAGGAGTTAACAGAGGTCTTATCACTTTCTCTCCCAGGTTATATAAAGAGCATTACTCAGCAGGGAATGACAGTGAGGTCAAGGAAGAAAGCATACCCTACATACCCTATATCTCCATGTGTATGTCACGCTATCCATCTATCTATCTCTCTAAACGGACTGTAAACTAGAGAAGTACAGTAAAATGAGATCAGCTTAATGGGTACAAAGCAAAAAATTCATGCACATAGTCAAAAACAGCAGTACTTCCAAAAATTTTAAAAACTAGTGGACTTTATTTCCTCACATGTATAACTTTGGTTCTTGCATTGAGGAAACTTTTTTGAAATTTTATTTGAATTTTTGAAACTTTATCGCTGCGTGACCTTTTGGGGATTTCGTCCCCTATTCTACTTGAAAAACGCGGAGAGAATAGTGCTGCAAGCAGGACTTTTCTCTCCGCATTTTTCAGTCGGGAACCCGGCCAACCCTATTGTAGTCTATAGGGTCTGTGGGTAATGCTTTTTAAGCAGATTGAGTTTCCATTTTTCGGGTCCCCAAGCGGACCCAACGAACAGGAACCCAAGCACAGGTGTAAACCTACCATCAGAAAGGTCCTAGGTAGGGTTGAGCCGATCTTGAGATTTCAAGATCGATTTTAAAATCCGATTTCCGATCATTTTCCAGCCGATCTCGATCCCTATCTCGATCGTGAAATTTGCTCGATCGCCGATCGGAATCCGATCTTTTCCGATCCCGATCTTCAACCCTAGTCAATGCTTTTCTATGGGAAAAGTCACTTTTAGGGTTGAGCCGATCTTGAGATAACCTCCGATCTCGATCCCACTGGAAAAGATCGGGTCGGAATTCCGATCGTGATCGTGAAATTTACTCGATCGCCGATCGGAATCCGATCTTTTCTGATCCCGATCGCTCAACCCTAGTCCTAGGTACTAGAACTGAAATATATATATAAGCTTATTTTTCATATGGTCTCGCATTGCTTTCTTGGTTCTGTAAAGAGGATGACTGCAGCTTAGCAGAAGTAAGCTATACAATGAGTCTCAGTAATTCCATTGACATACATTATGTAATGCTACATGACTGCAGTGAATTAGTTTGCTGCTCAGTCATCCTGACAGATCCACTTGCACTAATGACAGATCCACTTGTACCTGAACACAGGAATGCTTATGTTGTACCCTGGCAGGGAAACCTGCGGATTTATGTGAAAAATACATCGGACTAAATGACAACTTTGTGTCAGCAGATCGTCAAGAAATTGTAAAAGTGATATGAATAAAAAAAAAAAAAAACAGTATAAAAACATTCACTATAAAATCGGAGAAGATGAGTTATGTCATGGTAGATAATAGTAACATTAGTTTTTCAGACGATTAGTTACATGTGCTATAGATACATCTAACATTCTGTAGATAGATAAGTAGATAGATACAGATACAAATCAGTCTCCTAGGAACTATTAATACGGTATTATCATCTGGTTTTCCTTTAGGGTCCTGAACAAGAAATAATAAGTACTACTGTAGCGATGTGATGTATTGACTTACCTAGACATAGTAGATAGACGCCTATTATCGTCTCCCCCTGCTCTGACACTGGATTTTCTTTCTGCGGTAGGGTCATATTGTTGTTCCTCCATGGCGCAGGCCGTGGAAACTGTATGGACATTTTTATGTTTCTTCTAGCTGAAAATAATAAATTAACTATATAATGGCACGAGTAGAAAAAAATTTCCTTCTGTCCAGCATTTAGCACTTGCTTGTGTCTTGCATTCCAAGATTAACAAATTAAGGATGAAAATCTTCTCAACAGACAAGGAGCTGTGTAAACGTTTGACCCCCTCCTCCTTATTCTGTAATCCGGGCTATAAATACATCACAGTATGTCACTGAATAGCATATATAATAGATAGGTTTACGGAACAATGTCGTCTATCATTACTGGATATACATCAACTTAAGACAGGGCAGGCTGGGTGATAATCATAGGGCGCGCTTACTTAAGGGACCATTAGCCTTGTTCATATAAAAGGTAATATGTGACAACTGCTAAACTAGGTAGTACTAACCTGAATGGGTATGGTCATTCTTATGGGCACCATTCATGAGGTCTATTTATCACTTTGCACCCACCACATTTTCACATAAAGAACTGATAAACTTGTAATCTACACTTGCAACAAGTTTAGCAAAGACATGTCTGTGGTCCTTAACTTTTGTTTTAAAGGAGTTTTCCAACTATAGACACTTATTCATTATCCAGAGGTCACTGGGCCATGCAAGTATCAGAAGAAAGTGCCGTATGTGAATAGAATGGTGCCACACATGCTTGGCCATCACCCTATTGACTTGAATAGGACTGCTGGACAGCGCCATTTTGGAAGTCTGAAGGAAGTTAGTAAAGCAGTAGCTAAGCATGCAGATCTATTCACATGGGCAGATTCCTGTTCTCCCAATACTGGAGGTTCCAGCAGTGCAGGCGTAAGTATCTATAATAGGAAACTCCCTTTAGGCTAAGTCCACTTTGTTGGGTCCATTGCAGGATGTCTGCCATATGTTTTTCACCATGGCATTCAGCTTGCGCCAGCTTTTAAGCTTTGCATTGCAAAGGTAGAAAACCTTGGGTGAAGACACAATAGTAATCGACATGCTATATGGTCACATATTATTGCTAAAAAACAGAATCAATGTCTAGCAAGCAAAAAAAGGCCAAATAGACTTGGAGGGGTGTTTCAAGTTGTTTTTTACACCCTTACGTAGCTTAAAATAATAAACCCGATACACTCACCTCTCTGTTTGGCCAGAGATCCCACGGAGACTCTCAGTTCAGGCCACCATTGTTCCTTTTCCTTTGGACCACACGTAAGCAATGTAACCAATTGGCGGCTGAGAAGTGATGATCTATTCATATGGAGCATCAACATTCAGCAACAGATTGATGTGGTCACAGCAGACAGAAGGTACACAAAAACCATGAACACAAGTACTGTTTTTAAGTCTCACCAGGGGATAAAAAAGGACTTGGAACACCCCTTTAATATGTTGTATGACTTTTTCACTTATTACACATCTCTTCTGCTCTCTTCTGTATCCTAAATCGCTCAATACCCTGCTCAAATTCATTGTTAGAGAAGGCAGACAATAGTTCATCTATGAGACATCTATGGAGGGATGGGGGAAAGGAGATGAGTGAGAGGGAAGCGGAAAGACACAGGTACAGACATTCTCATTCAGATAACAATAAGATCTATTTTGTCAGACTGCATTATTCTGTCTAGCATTTTTTGTGTCTTTTTAGCAGTACTAAACACTGTTAGCTGCAGCAGGACATGTAATTTTGACTCTCTTTTTTGGCTTCTCTACCCCCTCCTCTCCATTGACTTCTGTATATAACCTGTGAGCTACTAACCTGTCTTCGTGTTGTCACCTAAACTGCATTCTTGTCCCATTCTGCTTTGCTACTTCTTCTGTCTTGCCTCTATTACACTCTGGTGCTTTTTTCAACCACACCTTGCATCAGCTAGCAGTCATTAACCCCTCCTGTTCTGAATTTATAGGTTTTGCAACTTTTTGCTTTCCTATTGTCTATTAATAAATAACTCTACTATTTATGCTTGCCTGTTCCATCTACTTTTTTGAGGATTAAGCATTTTGTACTGTTTATTGGTTGGGTTTCTGAACCTGTATCCTGAGTAGCTGGAAGCCTGAGCTTGTATCCTGTGAACAGCAACACTAAAGCTTATACCTTGGTATCTTGTGAACCATGAAACCTTAGTCTGTATCCAGCTATCCTGTGAATCCCAAAGCCTGAGCCTGTGTCCTCCATTTTCCAAAACCTGAGCCTGTATCCTGATATCTTTTGAACCCCAAAACCTGATTCTGTAACCTGGTATTTTGTGTCTTGTACTTGTGCTTTGTGGACAGGTCTGCTTCTGAATGCTACTCCTGGTATCTCCTGATTCTGTCCTTGGCTATTCCTGGACTCCCTACACTTCTGGGAGGCTCCTAAAAAAAGGGGGTTATATTCCCTGAGGAATGGCCAAATATCCAGGTCTGGCTGAATGCTTCTACATCTCCTGAGCTATCGGTCATAATATATAGCTAAGTTATGTGCCAGTTCCTTAACAAAAAAAGGGACATGACTAAGGCTCGTTCACATCTGCGCCCCGGTCTCCGTTCTGCAGGTTTCTGTTTCCTGCACAAAACAGAGGCAGGAGACGGAAACCTGCAGGAGTCTCTCACCCATTCATTTGAATGGGTGAGAAAGCTGTCCGGCCGTGAGCGGCAGTGAGCGTTTTATGCTCTCCGCTGTGAAACCGGGTTTTTTAATCCGGACACAGAGTCGGACATGCAGTACTCTGTGTCCGGATTTAAAAAAAAACGGTTTCGCGACAGAGAGCATAAAACACTCACCGCCGCTCACAGCCGGACCCGGTCTGTGGTTTCCGTCTTCTTACATGCAGAAGACGGAAAGCACAGAACGGAGACCCGAATGCAGGTGTGAACCCCACACATTTCATGCCCATATTACAAAAAGGGCATGCCACATCCCAAAAGGATTGGGGATTTAGCAAGGTTTTGGCACAAACAGATGTCAAACAGGCACAAAGACCACAACATATAGGCACATGATTCATAAGCACAGGATTAGTTATAGTTTTCACAGTGCACTGGATACAGACAGGATACAAGTGTTTTTTTCTGGGATAAATCTCAGGTTTCAGAGTCCACAGTGTACAGACAGGTCTCAGAGTATACAAGATGCAGGGACACATCTCAGGATACACTGAATACAGACAGGCTACAGACTCATATTTTGGGGTACACAGACAAAGTACAGCCAGGTTTCAGGCTCTGGACTTAGGGTTCACCTTAGGTTTTGGGTATGCAGGCAGAAATGGAACCTGGAGATGAAAGGCAGAATCCACGGACAGGAAAACAGATTCATGCCCAGCAAACAAATAGAACAGAATGCACATCAAAAGAGAACAAATCAATCCTCAGGCAAAGACTGAAGGGGCAGGCAGGTTAAAATAGCAATCCTCATAGTCAGCCATCAATAGCCGATGGTACAGTAGGAATTGCAAAACCGAGGAGGATGGGTTAATGATTGTACAATGCTGCAGGGTGTGGAAGAGCAAGGTACCAGAAAATATAGCAGAAGGAACATACAAAATAGCAGAGCCAAAAATGCATTACAAAATCACAAAATGTCATACTTTAAAATAAATAATAATCATTTACACAATTACTCTTTAACAGTAACATCAGTAACAGCCCCAATACCACATCCTAACTACAGCCCCTTCTATCCTTTCTTTATAATGCACAGAAGAAATTAAAACAGAATTCCGTTCCAAGAATATTATTGGAACCTCAAGTTCCTGGTAAGAGGATGTTAATCTCATTAGGGGTTAAGCTATTTAAGTCACACGAGAAAAAAAAATAATGAGGATTTACATTTTACTTTACAGAAAACATTTCTACATTTACACAGGGATCCATTATTTCCCATACGTGTGACACTATACGCTCTGTTGTAGGGGTCTGCAGCACAACATTAAAACTGCACTGAAACGCTACCTACATGGAGGCTAAGCCGTAATAAATTGGAATTCTTTCTCTTTTTTAACTCTAAAGTCAACATTTTATGTTAAAATCTAACGCCAGGTGAAATTAAAATCGTCATTGCTCCAAAAACTTCTGCGTATTCCTTATCTAAACTCAGTTTGTGAAAGGTTCGCCGTCTTACAGACACTTATTAGCTGTGACCAAATTTCAATTTGTCCATAAAAGAGCTTTGTTTGCAAGCCTGGAAACAAGCTGGGAAGTCTATTTTAATAGAGTTATCAATGTCAGTGTAGGTGGAAGTAAATAACGTTTCCTCCTGTACCTGGGATTTTATATAATGTTCTGTTTTATAACTTACTACCTGGGACATGCAAGAAATAAAAGTGGGATCTGGGATTTTTAACAAATGTTTTGTTGTAGACTGTGAGGCACAAGAATAGCTTTGTCTTACTTTTTGGAAATATTTGATCATATACAATTTAACACAATTATACAAGCAGCTTCACTCCTGTTGTTTTTAATAATACCCACAAAGAATATAAGATTAGTGACTGGAGCGAGGAGGAAGCAGGAGACATGACTAGGGTTGAGCCGATCTTGACTTTTCAGGATCGATTTTGAAATCCGATTTCCGATCATTTTTCATTCGAACCCGATCTCAATCCCAATTCCGATCCCAATGCAAGTTAATGGGATTTTTTTACTAATCGGAGATCGGATTTTAAAAACAATCCTATTCACTATACAACATGGAATCGAACAATTGAATGCTTTAATTGTTAGAATCCATGCTGTGTAGTGATTTTTTTTAATCAATAAGTAGCCAGAGGATTTTTTTTTTAATCCTCTGGCTACTTAATCCCCCTGGTGTCCACTTACCTGCAGAGATGGCTGGTCCGGTGCCTGGTGTTCTCGTTCTTCTTCGCCTCGCTACCCCCCGCCTCCCAGGTTAGGAGAGTGTGGGCGGGGTATGAGAGTATGTGCGGGTACTGGGAGGGGAGACGTCACATCTCCCCTCCCAGTACCCGCCCACACTCTCCTAAGCCACAAGCCCTGCCTTCTTCCTAGCTCTTTAACACTAACCTGGTAGGCGGGGGCAGCGAGGCGAAGAACGAGAACACCGGGCACCGGACCAGCCATCTCTGCAGGTAAGTAGCTACTAGAGATGATAGCTATTCTCCCATTAGAATGAATGGACACAGCCGGCATGCAGGGGGTTAAGGCTGTGTGCCGGCTGCTTCCATTAATTTCTATGGAACCGCAGCGGAGACTTCACACTGAGTATACACTCCACTCAGAATGAGCGGCACGTATACTCAGTGTGAAGGCTAACATTGTTAGCTTTTCCCACAATGCTTGGCCAGTAGCAAAGCATTGTGGGAAATAATCACCGATCTCGATCCCACCTAAAAAGATCGAACACAATCGCTCAACCCTAGACATGACACAATCCTGAAGCCATAGTGAATAGTATGGTGCCCTTACAATGACATTCCTAGCTATACATACAGTAGTACAAGCCACTGATTCTTCCATGCACTTTTCCATGGTCCAATGATGCTCCCTTGACTCATGGCTGGAAAGTGACATGTGAGTAGCTAACTTTGTGCTACATATAACTTCCCTTGTCAAGTGCAGTTGATAGTAAGTATGGAAACAACCCAGTAGGGAACAAATTATATGAATGGAGGCAATGGGCACAAATGAACAAGGTGAGCATTCTTCCTTTGTTTTTTGCATTACTCACCATTCCACCCACAGTATTACGCTATTAGCGCTTGGCGCTGTGTTTTTTCTTCTCTGTACTATATAAATTATATGAATGGGAACCTTAAATTGTGTTCTCCCACATATAATAATAAATAACTTAAAGGAGATTGACCTAAATGGTGACCCCAGCACCCTCTGCTACATACCCCTACAGACTGTTCTACATTAATATGTCCCTCTTATTCCATATATTCTATAGATGCTATGTCTGAGTCACCAGGGAGGTTACAATGACATAATGTCGGGAAAACATGTAAAATGGCAGGAGTTGCTGAGTGTGGATGTCTGTTTCATTGGCTAGAAGGAAATAAGTCTCTGACAAATGGGAACATTGAGTTCAATATGCCCAATCCTTATTTCCCTGTATCATGCTGTTTGGACCAAATCTGTATACAGCCAAATTTTATTTGTTTCATGAAGAGCATGACAGTCATTTAATATGTTGTGCTTGGCCTTTGCAGAAATGGGCTTTTCTATGAAAGCAGGAACAGACTATACCTAGTAGTGTAACCATTGTGACTTTTTGGTTTTCATGAAAATAATAGAACTTTTTTTTAAGCCAGACTATGTGAAAAATTGTGAGTAGGATAGTCAGTGCACACTCCTGTCCGCTTCACAGCGTATAATGATGGAGGAAGAGGAGGATGATGAAGTGGCAGATGATCTCATTGTCACACAGGAGGCTAGCGGCACCCCCTGGCCAAACTACCACCACTGAGGGGTCTAGTGTCACAAGGAGGGACAAGTATAAGCGCATGTTGCAGGAGTACCTGGCCAACCCCAGCCCTGTCCTCTCCGATCCCTCTGTGCCCTACACTTATTGCGTCTCCAAGTTGGATTTGTGGCTGGAACTTGCGTTATACGCCTTGGAGGTCCTTTCCTGCCCTGACGCCAGCGTGCTATCGGAAAGTGTCTTCAGCGCAGCCGGTGGCATCATCACGGATAAGCACAGCCGGCTGTCAGCTGACAGTGCTGACCGGCTGACTTTCATCAAAATGAACAGCCAATGGATAGGCCCATCATTTACATGTCAGTTACATGACAAATTTAGTGCGGTTTGCACACTTTGAAAGTCTAAACTGAGTAGGGGCTCTGAAAAGAGCAACCTTTCCACCTCTTGCATGCGCTGTCATTTGGAAGTCAAGCCCTGGGCTCAGTGAGAGAGAGCAAATGCAGGACAATCGTCGCCCGGCGTTGCCGACACTGCATCTTCCGCTGTTTACAGTGCTGGTGCTGCAGTCCAGACCACCAGCCTGGACACCTACACATTTGTCTCTGACACTTTGGGGAGTTCACCCCCATCTGTTCTTTTGGCCTGCACCATCATGCGCCTTTTCCCAGCCACTCCCCATCTCCCAGGCGTTTCATTGCAGGCAGAAGTACAGCGCAAGCCACCCACATGCCCAAGCCTTCAATACCCTCATCAAAAAACTGCTGACCCTGGAGATGTTGGCGTTTATGCTTCTGGATACTCAGGCCTTCCGTCACCAGATGGCAACTGTGGCACCTCCCTATGCTGGGCCTAGCCGTTACTACTTCTCTTGGTGTGCTGTCCCCGCCTTGTGCCTGCACGTGTCCCATAACATCAGTCGGGCCCAGAGTTCCACGCTTTGCTGCAAGGTCCACTTGGCCACCGACACATCGACAAGCGCCTGCAATCAGGGATGCTGCTTCTCTTTAATGACAGGACGGGTGAATGTAGTGGAGTCTGTGCCCGGGGTACAAACTGGGGTGGCCTATCTCCTCTCCCAGCCCAAAATTCATGGCAGGGGTTCTCTGAAAGCCTATTCCTGCGCTGCAACCTCGACCCCAGCTACGAGCTGGAAATGCTGTAATACTGGCGTTGGGAGATGTCAGCAGGGGGTACACACCTTGGATATCTGGATTGAACGTACATAGCCTGTCTGAATTTCTGTGTCTCCCACCTAGGTTTTGGGGGTACACACCGTGGATATCTTGATTGCGCGTACATAGCCTGACTGAATTTCTGTGACCCCCACCTAGGTTTTGAGGTTACACACCGTGAAAAACTGGATTGAGTGTACATAGCCGGACCTAATTGCTCTGTATCCCTGTTTTGGGGGGACACCACATGGAAAGCTGGGTTGAGCGTATATTTCTGGACTGAATTGCTCTGTATCCCTGTTAGGTGTTTGGGGGGACACTGCCTGAAAAGCTGGGTTGAGTGTATATCGCTGAACTGAATTGCTCTATATCCCTGTTAGTTGTTTGGGGAGACAATGCTGGCAAAGCTGGGTTGAGCGTATATCGCTGGACTGAATTGCTCTGTATCCCACTTTGGCGTTTGGGGACACACACCCTGCAAAGCTGGATTGAGTGTCTATCAACTCCTCTCCATGCAGTACATAGCTCTGAAAAGAGCTGTTGTTGTTCTTCTGTTTTTCCCTGCCTATCTGAAACGAATCCCTATCTAGCCCTCAGCAACACGTCTGTCCCTATGTCTGAATGCCGGGAAATGAAACAAAGATGGCGGCCGCTATTCTTATAAATCAGAGATCACATGTTTTCAGCAGCCAATGGGTTTTTTCAATTTTTCTCAATGCCTCCGTTGTCGTAGTTCCTGTCCCACCTCCCCTTACACAGTTATTGGTGAAAAAAAAGCATCAGGGAAGGTGGGAGGGGATACAAATTTTTACTGCGTATGCCGTGGAATTGAATACCTCAAACAGCCTGATATTCGATCAAATACCTATTCGATCGAACGGCATTCGCTCATTTCTAATAATAAACTCTTAAAAAGAGAAATGTCATTGATCCATATGTGAAAATCACTTACCTTGAATGAAAGAGGCCACACGTAATATCTTATTTATCTGATTTTTCTGTGATTCTTCCAAAACCACCATATGTAGTTTTGATCCTTTTAGTGATTTTATTGGATATTTATAGAAAGCTTTATCTGTGTTTGCTGAATAGTATTATCAGATACCAAAATCTATCTGAACCTTCAAAGATTCTTTATATCCACAAGATAAGGAAGATTTAGTGTAGAGTCTCTTTATTCCTAAATGTTTATATTTCTGTTCTTAAATATATGGTTATTAAACAATGGTTACAATCCTTTACTGATGCTAGCTTGCTTTAGCTACGTGGTAAGAATTCATAATGTCTTCTATATTTCTAAATGTAACAATAAAAAACTGTTGAAGGTTTTTTGAGATAGGGACGAGATACAATAATTTATCATTAAGGTTAGTTTTGTAGATCCAAGGCTATAGACATTGCTAAGGTAGAGGTCCTGCACCAGCTGACTTGGAGAATGATAGATCATTTTATTTACTTGACATCGAACCATATGGCTGTCAGCTATTATTTTATTATTATTTATTTAGCTTACTTGTATAGCGCCATCATATTCTGCAGCACTTTACAGACATAGTCTCTGTCCCATATAGGGCTCACAATCTACATTCCCTATCATTATGTCTTTGGAGTGTGGGAGGAAACTGGAGTACCTGGAGGAAACCCAAACAAACACGGGAAGAACATACAAACTCCTTGCAGATGTTGTCAGAACACCTTCATGTCTTATCTGACCTTTAATTCGAATATTTATTTGATACTGTATTTCTTAAAGGAAAATAACATTGCATCATACCTGTGTTGTATATAATCTATAGAATATGGTATAAAAATAGAAAGTAAAACATTATAAAAACAATTAGGCAACATGATCTTGTTTTGCAACATCTTTTACCCCTGACGTGTCCCCTTTCCAGACAGGAGATCTATGAATCAACAATGGGTTGAGTCTCCTGAAAGCACCTCAGGCTGACATAATGAAAATAATTTTCCGAAGTCCTGACTGCCATGACCTTTGTCTTTAGGCTTATTAAATCATTCTGTTTCAGGTTGCGAATTCATCCATCTCTTGTTGTGAAATCCAGTTTTGATATTAGAGATCAGCATTGAGAGCACGTCTCCAATAATTTGCTTGGTAAACTGTCTGTGTAAAAATGTTTTAAAGGGGCTGTCTAGGAATTAGGCCGGAGGAGATGGAACATGAAAAAAGCATACTCAGCTGTCTTTTGTCCGCTATCGCTGTCTATTTGGTCTTGTACCATGTGACGAGGACATGGTACAAGACCAAATAAGGAATGCTCCTGACAGTACTCGTTCATAGACTAGTACTGGGGGGCCGTTCCTCACTGCTCAGTGTCATTGCTGGATGGTAAGGAACGCCCCCTCTGACAGTATAGAGCTATGGACAGGCTGTCAGGAGTGGTGTTCCCGTTAGACTGTCAGGAATGCCCTTCTGACAGTGAAGAGCTACGGTAACGCCATCGATAGCTCTTCACCGGGGGCATATAACATGAAAGCCAACTATGTGCTGAATTCAGCGTACTGTAGGCTTTCTAACGGTATATAAAAACGCATGTGCCCAAGGACATAAAAGGTCCTCTTTAAGGTGTTGTTCTTGCCCATATTTGCAATTGGTTGGCAATATGAGGTACCACCTAGCAAAAGGACATTGCTGTGCCAAGAAAACCGAAAATTTGCCAGGAGCGCCACATAATGTGCAAAGAACACAAAATATAAATGGGAACGGGCAAGTGCTACCACTACTTCACAGACTTGTGACATCATGTTCATGAGTCATATGGCCTGTTACACACTTTGCTCAAATTAATGGGACTGAGTTGCAATGTCAAGAAGGATCACTTTACAGTTTATAGTACTGTGCTTGGAAAGCAGTGAAGAGGCCACAAAAAGCTGATAGGTGGGGGGTTTGAAGGATAAGTCATGAACGATCAACGCTTGGAAAAAACCCTTTGCTTTTAAATTTGATTTTATTATATATATATAAAAGCAACCCATAAGTTGCATGGCAGGAACCCCTGTCCAGGAATGTGTTACAAAATAGAAAGAAAAAGTAAACCCAATCTAAATCTATTCCGCCGGCAACTTGAAGATGGAAGTTGTTCTTTATTGGAAAAGCAATACACCATATATTGGTTCTTAAATACCCATTCGAGGTGTATTGCTTTTCCAATAAAGGCACCTCCTGAAATTTTTTGAAGTTTTTCTCTCAGAAAATTATTTCTATTACACGTTTTCCTCTTCTTTTGCAAAGTGCTCCAGGTCTCTCATACTTGAAGGATGTCTTCTCCCAACAGAAATTTTAAGATCTCTTCACAGGTGTTCAATGGAATTTAGATCCGGACTTCTTACTGGCTACTTCAGCACTCTCCAGCGCTTTTGTTTCCATCCATTTCTGGGGGCTTTTTGAAGTATGTTTGGGGTCATTCTCCTGTTATAAGACCCATGATCTAGGACACAAACAAAGCTTTCTGACACTGGGCCCTATATTGTAACCCCAAATCCTTTGGTAATCTTCAGATTTCATGAAGCCTTGCATACAGTAAAGGCACCTAGTGCAGCACAAAAAACAAAAGAACAAAGCAAAAGAAACAAACCCTTTCACTGCCAAGCACGTAGCTCTACGTCCTTCCATGGTGGCACATCAGTAGCGGAGGATGTAGCTACTACATCCTCCCTACTAATGCCAATATCTCTGGACTGCATCAACATACCTTCATGCTTTAAAATGCATTTTAAAGAGGAGAATCTCCTCTTTAAAATTAAACCAGGGACTTGATGATACAACTTACAGTTCTGGAGCGATTCACTGTTGAAAATGCTATTTGGCATTGAGATCCAACTGAAGATCTCAATTTCTGGCAGTGTTTCAACAGTGAATTGCTCCAAA
Organism: Leptodactylus fuscus; assembly: GCF_031893055.1. Lineage (NCBI taxonomy): Eukaryota > Metazoa > Chordata > Amphibia > Anura > Leptodactylidae > Leptodactylus > Leptodactylus fuscus. The sequence continues at coordinate 46,578,440 of NC_134267.1, forward strand.
ACTATAAGTTTTCTCATCAAGTTCTTAGTATCGTTTTAAAGATGAGATTCTACTCTTTAAAATGCATTTTAAAGCATCAAGATTTGTTGATGCAGTCCAAAGATATAGGGCTCTAAATTGTCCCCCCTCCTGTCTAAGCAAGCAATTTGCAAACTGTAACAGGAAAGGGAGGGGGGCACGAGCAGCCCAGCAGCTGCATAGAGACAGAGAAACAATCTAACTCTGTGCATAACTTGTATGTGACACCAGGAGTGGGGTGGTAGGGACTCTTCTGTCCCTATTAACCCTTCTCCTGCCAATCAGAGCGCATACTATACTTTTGCTGTCTGATTGTCACATACAGGTATAATATAATTCCCCCCTGAGCTTTACTAGTGGGGTCAGTGGCGTAACTACCACCATAGCAGCAGTAGCAGCTGCCACAGGGCCCGGGACATTAGGGGCCCGGTGACAGCTGCTACCGCTGCTATCATTATTCTCGGAGGTCTTTTCGGACCCCCGAGTATAATGATCGGGGCCCCCTGTTGGTGGAATACTTTCCACCAACAGGGGGCCCCGAAGCTGCAGCAACGGCTGAGACACAGGAGCTGCAGCTCTGGCTCCTGTCAGCGCTGCAGGACGTTCCCCCTCTCTCCCCCCTCCCTTTCTCTGCTGTCCTCTGCCCACCAATGAGAGGAGGAGGCGGGGCTTATCCCTGCCGTCCAGCAAGAGAAGAGAAGAGGAAGAAGCTGCTCCAGGAAAATGAAACTGAAGATACACAGGTACGTACTGGGGTTACTATACTTATTACTATCAGGCATTTGGGGGGATTACTTGTGTTTTAGTAACTCCATGTGCCTCATAGTAATAGCAGTTAACCCCATCATCTCCCTCACATTAACCCCTGTTTGTCTCACCATAAGAGTTACTGATATGTGAGACATTTGGGGGTAATAGTAATGAAGATACTTTATTATTACCTCCATGTCTCACATATCAGTAACTCTTATGGTGAGGCAGACAGGGGTTAATGTGAGGGAGATGATGGGGTTAACTTCTATTAATATGAGGCACATGGAGTTACTAAATTGTAATGCACAGGACCAGATTTTTTTTTATCCACAATTTGTCCTGGTATAGCGGTCAGCGGTGACAGTATTTAGTCCTGTAGGGGCCACTAAGGGACATAATACTGTGTGCAGGGGCCACTATTGGGTATAATACTGTGTGCAGGGGGCCACTATTGGGTATAATACTGTGTGCAGGGGCCACTATTGGGTATAATACTGTGTGCAGGGGCCACTATTGAGTATAATACTGTGTGCAGGGGCCACTAAGGGACATAATACTGTGTGCAGGGGCCACTAAGGGACATAATACTGTGTGCAGGGGCCACTATGGGACATAATAGAGCGCGCAGGAATGCGTAGGAGGGACTCGGTCGAGATCTTCGAGTGGGGTATTATGTTATACCTCCTGAACATAACCAGGAAGTTTATTGGTGATGTGACCCAGACGTTTACCATTGTCTAGGTCACAGCGCCAAAAAAAGTTGCACTAAACACTTACACAACATATACACAAAGTCATGAATAAAGTTTACACTTCACCCAATCCCTGTCCTGTCTATACCTGAGCTTTCTACAGTAAAATACGTCTCTAGTGATGTCCGTTACATGCTAAAATAATAGTAATAACAATTATCACTAGAGATGAATGTATAGGTTGCTAAAATTTTTATAGGGGGATGGAAAATAACATTTTTATATAAAGTCCTATTTAATTTCATGCACAAAATGGGATGGCGCATTTCTGCAATTTTGGCTTTTCTTTAACACCCGCCCCTGTAAATATATACATGTGTGGTATGTATGAACTCCTCACATATTGCAGTTTTATGGACAGTACATTATGTTTGCAGAAAGGGATTGCTTGAGCCGCAGTTTAGTGGCAAATTTGAATTTTTGTGCAATTTTCGCTTGCTTTTGTCTCTGTTTGCCGCAACGTTGCATGAAGGTGGTTGTATATATGAACTATTAAATTGTGTTTTTATATACAGTATGCTGTGTAATCTGGAAAGAGTTAGATCTTGGTATCACAGTCACAGTTTGCAAGGTGCAGTATAGCTTTATAACATATTAGTGAATAACAGCAAAATCCTGCCTGTCTTCTGTATTCATGTTTTTGGGAGTGTGAGCTCTTCTTGTAGTTGATGTTTGTGGTACGTATAGTAATCTATCTATCTATCTATCTATCTATCTATCTATCTATCTATCTATCTATCTATCTATATACACACATTGTCTACACCTTAAGCTATTATTTTAAATGTATTTTGTATATGAATCTGAGATTAAACATGAGTTTTAGGTGCAAATATGTGTTTTAGCGCATTTTTTTTCAAAAAATTATTTGTGATTGTCACAAAGTTGCATGAAGGTGGATGAGGCTATTGATGACCCATTAAGACATTTGTAAACTTCAGGTTGTCTACTTTCAAAAAATATATAGGGTTTAGGGGTTCACTTGCTTTCCATGATGTATAATCCCTACATTTTATAGGATGATACTTTTTTAACATTTCCAGCTTCAATGTAGATTTCTGTTCTTTCCAGTTCTGGTGATTTTCTGAAGACACGTGCATGCGGATGTAGGCCATAGTGATATGAATGAACTCTGCACATGTTGAACTCTTTTTTTTTAGGAGGCTTGGTGCATTAAATTTTTGTTTGGTTTCCTCTTTTAGCAACTAATACACATTTATTTGCATTTTTTCATAAAACATTCACTTTAAATCAAAATTGCATGAAGGTGCCTGTTCGTATACGTATACAGTACCCATTGAGACAATGCTGCAGGTGTCTACTTTAAGAAAATATATAGGTATGGGGGGTTGGATGCTTTTTTAATGTTGTAATTTAGGATTGATTTATCCATCTCAAAACTGTGAAAACTGCTCTGGCTACTGGAGGTGCAAAATTTCCAGAGACTCTTGGCAGTGAAAGAGTTAAACCTCTACCATAGTTGACTGTTGGTACTGTTTTCTTTTCTTTGTAGGCCTCATTCCATTTTTGGTAAACAGTAGAGTGAGGTGCTTTACCAAAACTCTCCATCTTGGTCTTATCTGTCCACAAGACATTTTCCCGGAAGCATGTTGGCTTATTCACGTACATTTTGGCAAAATGGAATCTAACTATTTTGTCTCTGTGTCAACAGTGGGGTCCTCCTGGGTCTTCTCCCATAGTGTTTAATTTCATTTAAATTTCGACATATAGTTTACGCTGACACTGACACTATGAGCCTGCAGGACAGCTTGAATTTCTTTGGAACTTGAGTGGGGCAGCTTATCCACCATCGGGACTATCCTGCATTGCAACCGTTCATCAATTTTTCTCTTCCATCTACGTCCAGAGAGATTAGCTACAGTACCATGGGTAGTAAACTTCTTGATAATGTTGTGCCCTGTGGACAAAAGAACATTAAGTTCTTTGGAAATAGACTTTTAACCTTGAGATTATTGATATTTTCCCCATAGTTTTTGTTCTCAGACAGTTTTCTTCTCCTTTTTCTATTCTCCATGCTTAGTGTGACACAGAGACACACAATGTAAAGATTGGGTCAACTTCTGTCCTTTTTATCTGGTTTTAAGTGTGATTTTTATATTGCCCACACCTGTTACTTGCTATACATGAGTTTGAACAAGCATTCCATGCTTAAAACAAAGTTATTTACTCACAAATTTGAAAAGGTGCCAACAATCTTTTCCTGCCCTTTTTTTGTCTTATGTGAAATTATGTCTAATATTGCCCTAAAAAGATAAATTAAAAACCAAAACACTTTTTGACCAGGTTACAAATTAAACAGGAATCTGATTCGTACTTTACTATCACCCATGACGAAGTCTACACAGATGTTTTATCTATACTTACAGACAGTCTTGACAGGAGCATAAAGCGCATTGAATAGTTGCACTCTATTCTTAAAAACTTCCCATGGATATAGCAGATACAATGACCTATTAATGTCTGACCAAGCACACTGAATTGCAAAAAAGGTTATGGATTTAATTTCATAAAGGCTGTTGTTCATGGCTGATATGCATCCGTGGCTTACGGCATGAAAGTAAATCCTTCCCAAGGCCCTTCAATCGCTTTTGCAAGTTCACACAAGACAAAAGAAATGTAGGTATTGAAAGGAGAGAAAAACTAAGCGCTCATTAATCCACTACCTTTACTTGTGCTTTCAAGATGTCTCTTCGGAGTTCACATGCTAATTAGCCGTCATCTATTGAGTTACATGTGACAAGATTTCTGCAGAAACGGGAGTCCTCTAGCTAATGAGACAGTTGTGGGCATCCTAAGGCAGAAATGAAGAAAGAGCAGACCTGGAGCTCTGGGCAGTTTAACATGTTCCATCTGAGTTAAGTGCTCTTGTTTTGTGTGTATGTCTGGGTGTTGAAGAGTAAAATAATTAGAAGTCCGAGGAGTTTGTACTTTTGTACCTTTCTCAATCTTGTGCTGATTTCTAAAATATTCATAAACATGTAGTTCTCCAGGTTATGACTCACTCATTAAGAATTTACAGTAATAAATACCTACTGTCTTACCTAAGACATGCCAAAGTAAAACACACAGAGGCAAGCTTCAGGATTTATTTTGAAAAAGGAGCCCAAGGTGTGCATGGTAGATGTCTAGAATAGATAGATAGATAGATAGATAGATAGATAGATAGATAGATAGATAGATAAATAGATGATAGATAGATAGATAGATAGATAGAAGATAGATAGATAGATAGATAGATAGAAGATAGATAGATAGATAGATAGATAGATAGATAGATAGATAGATAGATAGATAGATAGATAGATAGAATAAGAAGGTATACAATCACATACCAACTAGAGTAATCACATAATATCAATGAGTAAAAAATTATCAAAAAACATTAAAGCGCCACATAATAAAAATTGATTATGTACTGTACATATACGTATATGTATAAGTAGTGCAATATGGAAATATTTCTTGCAGTGCAAATTTAGTGCTAAAATATACATGTACCATGCAAAAAAGTTATCCTAAGCCAAGACAATTAAGAAATCTATAACATATATAACATAACTATACACACAAAGTAGCCCTGACTCCAGTAAAGATAAACAACGCCAACATGGAGGCAGCACCATTTCAGAATCTAGCCGTCAATGTTGCGCATGCACCACACAGTGAGGCACATGCTGTCTAATGCCAGGGTTACATCAACAAAAATGTCAGACTAGGCAATCGCCAACAGAACAGAGTTCCGATCTTATACATAGCAGAGGAACTTTCAATTTTAGGTGTACCCAAACCGGAGTGCTGGATCCCACAGATATCTTAGGATCCCTAAGATAATATTGGCCACCAGATGATGGGTTGACAACCAAAACCACAATATGGATCCAGATTCAAACCAGCACACTTCAAAGCACTGAAATGGCCACAGGAAGATGAATATAAAACATACCAATTCTCCTAGTAATTGGAACAGACCTGTAGACCAGTACAAAATTAGAAAATACAATGAAATATTCTGTATGTTGCCCTGTAAAGCTGGAAAAAAAGTCCATAATGTGGTAAAAATGGAGAAAACTGTGTTTGTGCTTTTGCTTTGCTTTTATGGGATTCACTATGCAGCCAAAATGATGTTTCACATGTATTCTATGGGTCAGTGGAATTCTGGGATATCAAATTTATATATACATATGTATATACGAGTACAGACGAGTACCAAGAAGGAGAGTGATGGAGTGCTACGCCAGATGACCTGGCCTCCACAGTCACCAGACCTGAACCCAATCAAGATGGTTTGGGGTGAGCTGGACCGCAGAGTGAAGGCAAAAGGGCCAACAAGAGCTAAGCATCTCTGGAAACTCCTTCCAGACTGTTGGAAGACCATTTCAGGTGACTACCTCTTGAAGCTCATCAAGAGAATGCCAAGAGTGTGAAAAGCAGTAATCAAAGCAAAAGGTGGCTACTTTTAAGGACCGAGAATATAAGACATATTTTCAGTTTTGATGCCCTCAGTGTGAATCTACAATTTTACTATTTCTACTATTTTGATAGTCATGAAAATACAGAAAACTCTTTGAATGAGAAGGTGTGTCCAAACTTTTGGTCTGTACTGTGTGTGTGTGTATATATATATTATGTTTTAACTCCTTAAGAAACAATTCTGACACCTGTAACTTTTTTTTATATTCCTTTTATATGTCTTTTTTCAGGGCCAGATATACTTTTTATTTATCCCATTTTGGGGATGACCAATGTTTTGATCGCTTTCAATGAAACAGTTAAAAAAAATGGTTCAGCTCTTTTGATTTTTTTCCTTTTACTACATTTACCATATGGGAAAAATATGTTTAGAAGTTTGTGTTTTTGGACACAGTGATTCCTAATGGTTATGTATTGTAGTGAAAGGGGGGGGAGATTTGAATTTTTAATTCTTAAAAAAATATTTTAAAAATAACTTTTTTGTTGTCATTTTTAGACCCGCTAGGGGTCTTGAACCCCAGGGTGCCTGATTACTAATACAATACATTGCAATGCTAATTCATTGCAATACATTAAAATAGCTCTGCTTCTATCACAGACTGCATACAATGGCAAGCCTGTGAGCCTTCATTATGCTCCCAGCTGTCATAATAATTTATCACCAGCCCCAAGGCCGGCCATCCACACCAAAATGGTGGTGCCTATGTATTATTGGTTAAATGGTGCCTGAGTCATCTTTGACCAAGGTATGAGGGAGTAAGGCATTGTTGCTGTTGCTGCACCAAAGTAGCCACCATATTTAAATACCTGATATCTACCGTAATAGTTCAGTGGATGTCGGGAGAAATAACATAACCATAGTCTTTAGTGAATCATGACCATAATCCTAGAAAACTAAAAAATTATCATGAATAATAGCATAAAATCCACCTACAACAAAGACAATGCTGTGTAACATCTAACCACAGTTACATTGCAAACATCACTACCTTATCCATTCAGCTTGAAATCAGCATTAACCACTTCCGGACCGCCCATTGACTATATACGTCCGGGAAGTGGTTGCCTAGTTTTGACAGGACGTACCGGTACGTCCAGTCAGAACACAGCAGCTGCATGGAGATCGTGCAGCTGCTGAAGCTGGGAGCCGGCTGTAACTGCAGCCTGAGCTCCCAGAGAGATGGCAGGGAAGGTTTATTCCCTTCCCTGCCATCTTGATCATTGTGCATACAGCGCTCAATGAGCGCTGTATACACGGCTATTTGCACTGCCATGATGCGGCCGCCCTCTGACCCGGCGGTCACGTGATCCGCCAGGAGCAGCGTCTTGCAAGAGCTGCTGGGTCCTGCAGGACCCAGATCAGTACTGTATACTGTGTATACAGCGTGCAGGAGGCTGTATTCCTCCTGCAACTGAGGCTAAATGTACCAGCCTCAGTTGCAGGGGAAATCAGTCTCCAATACAAAAAAAAAGTGATCAGATGTCCCCAAAGGTCTCTTATCACCTTATGGGGACACAATCTGAAAAAAAAATAAAAAATAAAAATATAATAAAGTTTAAAAAAATGTAAAATAATAATAATAATTTTAAAAAAAATACGCTAGTAAAACACAATTATTAAAGGTTATAGCCCCACCCCCGACGACACCATCAAAATAAAAATTACCATAACAGAGAGGAAAAACTATTTTATAAAGTTTTTCAGTAACACTTTGTGTTATTAAATAAAAAAAATAATAATAAATTGAAAACCAGACACAATTTCCCTCCTATTTTGTTTATATTTTCCCGGATATAAAAAAAATTAAAACACATTCGAAAATAAAAACAGCATAAAAATAAAGCCCTATGTGTCCCCGAAAATAGACGCAAAAGTTAGTTGACTGAGACATACGGTAAAAATGTTACAGCCCTCAAAACCGCACATACAAAATGAACCTAAAATGTGTCTGGTCCTGGACCACAGATTGGCCCGGTACTGAAGTGGTTACTGTAGGCCTCAATGTATTTACCATAAAAATGCACTGAAGCTCCTTTTTCTTGGGGCAGCTGCTCTATCCCCCCCTCATCTACTCTATAATTTGCATTTGTGTTTCCATGTGTCTTGCTTCAGAAAACTGTTTACAGGGACATCAAGTATTTTATTGCAAATCACATAACAATGATTGTTGAGCCTAGTTTTAAGATTCAAGGTCGAATCCCCAACATACCACAAATTACAAGGGCACTGTAGGAGATAAACGAGAAAAAAACAAAAAATGACAATCTCAGCAGAAAAAGGATGGACAAAACTGTCCACCTTAAACATGAAAGAACAACTAACACATAAAAGTCATTGGAAACATGTCTCTCTCTAAGAGGCCACATGAGTCTGAAATACAATTGTGAAAGATACCAAATCTGAAGTAACCAATCTGTCACCTAGATTACAAGGGTGACCATAAGAAAACAAGTGGGGTCATTGAGATTCAGGATCATATTCAGAATGGGCCAGTGTTTACGTATGATTTTGGTGATGGTTGTGCTAAGTTCAGTATATGTGGAAATAAAAGATGCCCTAGTGCCAGACTACTTACTTTGCTGCTGTGTCTAGGATAATAAATCAGATTGATGCATAGTATGCACCTTTCATCTATAAGACTGTACAACTTGGTTTAAGCAGCTGCTCTTACTAAATTTATGACACATTTGATCCATCCTCTGACCTTATATCATCAATGTATTGTCACTACTCAAGCGGGGCAATACATATAGTCATTTCCTTTCCAAACTCACCATGTAAATATTGGCATAGGTGAGAGCAACATGCAACCCCATGACTGTGCCACTCTTCTAAATATAAAAGACATCCTTAAAGGAGTATTTCCATTTTAAGGAACGTATTCAGACTTTAAGCTTAAATAACTGAAGTGTTTTACCCAGGTTATTGCATTGTATATCTTGCTCTGTTTGCCAGATACAACTAAATCTCTCTCTTCAGTGTTTTCCACTGGTTACCTAGGTTATAGATAGAGATGAGCGAGTTGTATTCGAACGAGTAGGTATTCGATTGAATACTATGGTATTTGAAATACTCATACTCGATCGAATATTACTAGCTATTCAGTGTATAGCATTCGGCAAATCAACGCTGGTTCTGCAGTAGGCTTGTCCTTGCTAGTCAGGAGAGCTGGCAGCTTGCTGTTATGAGGGAGCTGACTTTTTCCTCATAGGAATGAATTGAACAGTGTTGATTGGCCAGTGTACAGCATTCGGCCAATCAACACTGGTTCTGCTGTAGGCTCAACTTTGAGGAGGCGGATTCTAAGATCGGACCACAGCAGACTCCATTGTGGTTCGATCTAGACTCCGCCTCCTCACAGCAAGCCTCCAGCAGAACCAGTGTTGATTGGCCAAATGCTGTACACTGTATGGCATTCGGCCAATCAACGCTGGTCAATGCATTCCTATGAGGAAAAAGTCAGCTCCCTCGTAACAGCAAGCTGCCAGCTCTCCTGACTAGTAAGGACGAGCCTGCTGCAGAACCAGCGTTGATTTGTCGCAGGCTCGTCTTTGCTAGTCAGGAGAGCTGGCAGCTTGCGGTTATGAGGGAGCTGACTTTTTATCAGCGCAACTGCAAGCGCTGTGCAGATAAAGCGCACAGACCCTATAGACTATAATGGGGTCCGTGCGCTTTAACTGCACAGCGCTCCTCCTAAACACTCTCCTCCTGCTACTCGTGGACTTGGTGACTCTCCTTTAGTCGAGTAGTGGTTTCCCCTGAAACGAGCATTTTTGCCCATAGACTATCATGGGATTCTGTTCATGTGTAGAAAGAATAAAAAGGGCACTTACCGGGGTGCTTCATTTAAAATCGCAATCCTTTCTTTCATTCTTCTTAAAAACCAATTGCATAAGAAGAGAGAGAAGCAACAATTCCAAGCTACGTCCGTTTCGTGCACTCAGCACTTCACTATAATGAGATTCGATATTTGATTGAGTAGTCGAATATTGAGGCTCTACTTGAAACGAATATCGAATCTCGAATATTTCACTGTTCGCTCATCTCTAGTTATAGACCTGATACAGGTCAGAACGATGACTCTGCTTCTGGCCTATACTCTCTTCTCTACCTCTTTCCACATATAGGTTTCAGTTTTTTCAGACAAAGACAGGAAAGACATCTTGCATTCAGCATTATAAGAATCATATCAATATCTTCAGACACAACCATACCGCATCTACTATACAACATCAAATGTTGCTAATGGCTCCAAGGGGTGTCATACAGTCCTTCAATATTAGAGGAAAATCATTAGTATTCCTTATATATGAGGGGGTCTTTATGGCAAAATTATGGACAGCCTTGTGCAAAAAAATTGAGAAAATTTAGCCAACCCCGGAGACAATAGGGAGGCCTGGAAGTTGGAGTAAAGTTTGTAGATTTTTTGCTGCATATAAAAAACAGGGGTGTTTTTTTACCAGATGTTCAACAAGCAAAAACTTGTGAGGAGCTGTATCAATGACATTATTTGTTGTGGCTTCTTACTGGCCAATTTTATCCGGAACAATTTGTTCAGCGAACCATGTTTTTAGTTTAACGTTACAAAACAATCTATGTATGTCAATTTCTAAGACAAACCAGTTTGTGCCAGTACTTGGACAAAAAGACAAGCCGTTATTCAATAAAGTCAACTGAGTAGGAGTAAGCTCTTTAGAAGAAATTTCTACCACTAGTTGTTCTCTTTCTTGAGTGATAGTAACCATGTGACCCCAACCCCCAGGTTTTCGGATTTCTTCCTTTTCTCCCATTCTTGTTGCCTTCTACTCCCTTGTCTGATCCTGCATATACTGCTGTGCCTAGAATTTCACAGTTTCTTATTCCCTGTAAAATAATTTAATTTCAAATTAATATTTATAATTGATTGATAATCAATAACGAATTGAGATGAATTTCATTAAAAAAATGTTGCCGTGCTTTGCCATTGCGGTTTTATAAAATAAGCTCTCATAGAGCTTAAAGGGATTCTACCATTAAAGTAAGTTTTTTTTGTAGTTACCACATTGGCATAGCCTTAAGAAAGGCTACTCATCTCCTACCTTTATCAGTCGCCTCCGGTCCGCTGTTCGGTAGAAATACCGTTTTTTACCAATATGCAAATGAGTTCTCTTGCAGGATTGGGGGCGGGCCCCAGCGCTCAAACAGCAGTGGGGGCGTCCCCAATGCTGCCAGAGAACTCTCTCCAGCGACACCTCCATCTTCAGCTGCAACCGCCTCTTCTTTCGTCGTCTTCCGGCTTGGTTCAAACTCTGACACCTGCGCAGTTGGCTCTGCCAGTTTGACACAAGCAGAGCCTGAGTGTGCATGCCATCCGGCGGCCATTTTTGGGAGGCCGCTTGCTCCTGTAGTTCTACGGAGAACTACAGGAGCATACAGCGCATGCGCGCAAGAGTGACCTCCCAAAGATGCCAGCCGGCCGGCATGCGCAAAATTGGTGGAAAGAAAATTCCTGCATGTGGGACATTTTTCTCTGTCGCTATTCGGCACAATCTGATGGACCACGTTATTATCAATGATGTCTACTGGTCTCTGTGTAACCACTGTTTCAGCGCTCTGAATTGGTGGACCTGGAAACCACGGCGCTAGTATGAACCTATCATAAGAGACTGCAGTTTGACTATGCAATGGTATATTTGTCCAGCCTATAGAGACAGGACATTTCCACTATGATTTATTTTCTGTGTGCTGCAGTCTTAACCACAGGGATATGGTTATGATATGTATCCCTTTTCAGCTGCTTCTTGCATTGGTTTAATAGAAATGAATGGTGATTTAATTGGTTATAAAAGTATATAAAAAAAAGCAAGTTACAGTGTCTGTGAGAGTATCAAAGCAAAATGGCTAAAACCAAGAATGCTACAGAGATGCTGCATGTATTAAAAGTTAGAAATGTATGAACATGTGAAAAACTTCGTGATATATCTATGATCTAACACAGACATTTATTATTCTATGTACTGAGAATACGATTGATCATTGCCATTCTGTCATCAAGATCAAGATAAGGTTTCTTAGAAGTCGAGGTTAATAGTTGGCCATATGGTGGTTTGAACTAAATATCTTCATATATATGTTGGAGCATAAGTTAAATGGATGTAGGGTCAAACACAATCCATTGATGTATAGAGATATCAATAGGCTACAAAGAAGAAGTTCTGACATAGCTTCATAATGTAAATGATATGCTATGCTGAGGATGGCCCAATAGGCCGAAACAGCGCTGTCCATAGCTGGGAATCTGTTCCTTTTGGGACAGAAATACTGATTTGGCAATTAAATCCACATCATGATTAAAAGACTTCATAACTGAGTTGTTCATGATGTTAAGGATGCTGCCCTCTATAGGGTGGTGTACAGAGTGCACTCTGTTCTCCTAATTCCATCCAGGAGAATAGATTTGCATATTTTTTACACCTGGGAGTATTATTATAAAACCTGCAATCCTCCCTCAGGATGAATAATGGATTTTATATACCTTTTTGTCTTTCCATTTGCTTTTGTTACATGTCCCACACAGCCAGGGCCACAGGTATATAAGGGGTGCAGGGGCAGCAATCTGCACTGGCCCGGGAGTTTAAGGAGGTTCAAAGGCCTCTTTACAGTATAAGAACACTTCAGTATTATAGATACTGTATTATTTATATATAGATATGTATGGATTAGAGATGAGCGAACAGTGTTCTATCGAACACATGTTCGATCGGATATCAGGGTGTTCGCCATGTTCGAATCGAATCGAACACCACGTGGTAAAGTGCGCCAAAATTCGATTCCCCTCCCACCTTCCCTGGCGCCTTTTTTGCACCAATAACAGCGCAGGGGAGGTGGGACAGGAACTACGACACTGGGGGCATTGAAAAAAATTGGAAAAAGTCATTGGCTGCCGAAATCAGGTGACCTCCATTTTAGACGAATAGTGGATTTCAAATCCGGGTCATATGAGAATGTGAACTTTGTGACTATGAGACAGGGATAGCTGTACAGGCAGGGATAGCTAGGGATAACCTTTATTTAGGGGGGAATGTTATTAAAAATAACTTTTTGGGGCTCTATCGGGTGTGTAATTGTGATTTTTGTGAGATAAACTTTTTCCCATAGGGATGCATTGGCCAGCGCTGATTGGCCGAATTCCGTACTCTGGCCAATCAGTGCTGGCCAATGCATTCTATTAGCTTGATGAAGCAGAGTGTGCACAAGGGTTCAAGCGCACCCTCGGCTCTGATGTAGCAGAGCCGAGGCTGCACAAGGGTTCAAGCGCACCCTCGGCTCTGATGTAGGAGAGCCGAGGGTGCACTTGAACCCTTGTGCACCCTCAGCTCTGCTACATCAGAGCCGAGGGTGCGCTTGAACCCTTGTGCACACTCTGCTTCATCAAGCTAATAGAATGCATTGGCCAGCGCTGATTGGCCAATGTATTCTATTAGCCTGATGAAGTAGAGCTGAATGTGTGTGCTAAGCACACACATTCAGCTCTACTTCATCGGGCTAATAGAATGCATTGGCCAGCGCTGATTGGCCAGAGTACGGAACTCGACCAATCAGCGCTGGCTCTGCTGGAGGAGGCGGAGTCTAAGATCGCTCCACACCAGTCTCCATTCAGGTCCGACCTTAGACTCCGCCTCCTCCGGCAGAGCCAGCGCTGATTGGCCGAAGGCTGGCCAATGCATTCCTATGCGAATGCAGAGACTTAGCAGTGCTGAGTCAGTTTTGCTCAACTACACATCTGATGCACACTCGGCACTGCTACATCAGATGTAGCAATCTGATGTAGCAGAGCCGAGGGTGCACTAGAACCCCTGTGCAAACTCAGTTCACGCTAATAGAATGCATTGGCCAGCGCTGATTGGCCAATGCATTCTATTAGCCCGATGAAGTAGAGCTGAATGTGTGTGCTAAGCACACACATTCAGCACTGCTTCATCACGCCAATACAATGCATTAGCCAGTGCTGATTGGCCAGAGTACGGAATTCGGCCAATCAGCGCTGGCTCTGCTGGAGGAGGCGGAGTCTAAGATCGCTCCACACCAGTCTCCATTCAGGTCCGACCTTAGACTCCGCCTCCTCCAGCAGAGCCAGCGCTGATTGGCCGAATTCCGTACTCTGGCCAATCAGCACTGGCTAATGCATTGTATTGGCTTGATGAAGCAGTGCTGAATGTGTGTGCTTAGCACACACATTCAGCTCTACTTCATCGGGCTAATAGAATGCATTGGCCAGCGCTGATTGGCCGAATTCCGTACTCTGGCCAATCAGCACTGGCTAATGCATTGTATTGGCTTGATGAAGCAGTGCTGAATGTGTGTGCTTAGCACACACATTCAGCTCTACTTCATCGGGCTAATAGAATGCATTGGCCAATCAGCGCTGGCCAATGCATTCTATTAGCGTGAACTGAGTTTGCACAGGGGTTCTAGTGCACCCTCGGCTCTGCTACATCAGATTGCTACATCTGATGTAGCAGTGCCGAGTGTGCATCAGATGTGTAGTTGAGCAAAACTGACTCAGCACTGCTAAGTCTGCATTCGCATAGGAATGCATTGGCCAGCCTTCGGCCAATCAGCGCTGGCTCTGCCGGAGGAGGCGGAGTCTAAGGTCGGACCTGAATGGAGACTGGTGTGGAGCTATCTTAGACTCCGCCTCCTCCAGCAGAGCCAGCGCTGATTGGTCGAGTTCCGTACTCTGGCCAATCAGCACTGGCCAATGCATTTCTATGGGGAAAAGTTAGCTTGCGAAAATCGCAAACTGACAGGGATTTCCATGAAATAAAGTGACTTTTATGCCCCCAGACATGCTTCCCCTGCTGTCCCAGTGTCATTCCAGGGTGTTGGTATCATTTCCTGGGGTGTCATAGTGGACTTGGTGACCCTCCAGACACGAATTTGGGTTTCCCCCTTAACGAGTTTATGTTCCCCATAGACTATAATGGGGTTCGAAACCCATTCGAACACTCGAACAGTGAGCGGCTGTTCGAATCGAATTTCGAACCTCGAACATTTTAGTGTTCGCTCATCTCTAGTATGGATGATATAGATAGTGTTATAGATATAGAAGTCCACAGAGGAAAACGCAATGCATTTACACTACAGTTTTTCCCACAGTGCTATTTTGTTGCAGCCCTCTACCTGTGGATGGGATTAGCCAGAATCGCATCCACTTTGCAGGGTCTATAAAACGTTGCCGTTTTTGCTGCTGCTCAGAGGAAATCTCAGTGGACTTTCTGTGAAAAGCACTGTGGGAAAAAAAAAAAACAATGTGTTGCCTCTGTAGTTATTCCCACTGAGCTTTTTTGCAGATTTTGGTGGGTTTTTTTTTTTTTTTTTTTTTTTTGAGCCAAAACCAGCAAATGGGAAAAGTATAAGAGCTGCCTTTATATTTCCCATTCCCTTGCAAGCCAACTGTAGAAAACGAAGAAAAAACTGCGACAAAAAAAAGCAGCTTTTCGGCAAAGTGTGGTCTAAGTGCGCATTCACACGACTGATTTGTGCAGGCAACAGGCAGGCTGAGAGTCATCTCCGGACACTGGCAGGTGGGGCTGCCACAGCCCCAGCCTGCCAGTGTCCAGAGATAACTGTCAGCCTGCGCTGTGAACAAGCAGACAGCGGGGATCCCTGGGCAGCCACAGAACACCGCTGTCTCCTGCTCTCACGATCCGCCTGGCCCCGCCCACATGCCCGGCCCAGCCCACAGGCATGCCCTCCGCGCCCACAAACCCGCCGGTCCCACCCATATGCCCGCCCACATGCCCGTCCCGGCCCCGCCCTAGTAGATCTTTTGCCTTGGTCAGCTAATAAAGTAGCTCACACGCTGAAAAAGTGTGAGCACCCCTGCACTACACAGTGTTCCCTCTCTGAGAAATCATAACAATAAGGGTAGACCTCCATGTTTCGAAAAGCGCTTTGTAAACACTGCGTTTTACATTACCTGTAAAGTGGCTAATTCCATCCACACATTGCAGAAAAAAATCTGCAGTGGAAATGCTGCATTTCCAAAAGCGCTTGTGTTTTTGAAAATAGCAGCATGTCAATTATACAGTATGTATGGAAACACTGGCGATTTAAGTATAATAGGGGCTGCAGTCTTCTACGCAGTATTTTTTTATATGGCTCACTACGTGAGGACTTAGCTTTAGCCCCTTTGCAGACAACCATATGAATGGTGACTGCTATCCGGGTTTTCCCTGGATAACACACTGCCTCATTTATTTCTAGGGTCCCACACGCATGACTATGAATTACATGGTCCTGTGTGCGTGCTAACAGTCCAGGCCACAAAATATGGAACAGATCTTATTCCTGTCCGATTTTGCGGCCCTTCTGCCGTGGCTCCTTTTCATTGAATGAATGGGGCCGCAGAAGCAAGGACACTGCAAGGACAGCACACGGATGACATCCATGTGTCCCCGTGTGGTTCATTCTCGGAAGCCGGTTAGCACACGGTGTGAAAAGGTTTCAAAAGCAACTTACAACAGCTGAACATTCAGTAATTCTGAGCTGTTACCTTTAGTCACAAACCTCAGCAATCTCAAGAGTCTTCCTTGGACCCAATGGCGGGCATTGTCCTTGAGCAGACAGACTCTTGCATTAAATCATTCAGTCACCTCACTGGTGACTGTGGGCCATCCAAGTATGTACCATTAACAACCACCCTCTTTTTTCTATCCATTGTTCACCACATTTCAGTGACAATTCTTCATCCCATTTCCGTATTTTCATTCTATTTACCAACCTTTTATTTGGTACAATATCAAATGCGTAAATCTAGGTACACATCCATGTCCATATCCTCCGCTAGACCCAATCTAGAGTCTACCTCACAGTGCATATACTGTATATCCTTGGAAACTCAGTAATATATGGCAGCTGGATCCAGGACTTTGTCTGTTGGTATTTTTATTCTTGTTAGGTTACATTTATATTACCACTAATCAAGTTATCTGTCATTGGATTTTCTGAGTAGATTCAGCCGAAAAAAAGGCATATAAAAACTGTCCTATTCCTCATCCTCCACCACCATTACCACTAGAGATGAGCGAGTAGTATTCGATCAAGTAGGTATTCGATCGAATACTACGGTATTCGAAATACTCGTACTCGATCGAGTACCACTCGCTATTCGAATGGAAAAACTCGATGCAGAACCAGCGTTGATTGGCCGAATGCTATACAGTCGGCCAATCAACGCTGATTCTTCTCCTACCTTTAGAAGTCTTCTCCGTGCAGCGTCTTCTGGCTCTGAATTCACTCTGCTAGGCATCAGGCCTGGGCAGAGCCGATTGCGTATGCCCATGCTACAAGAAAATGGCCACTTTGACTGTAAGCAGCCATTTTCTTGTAGTGCAGGCATGCGCAGTCGTCTCTGCCCAGGCCCGATGCCTAGCAGAGTGAATTCATTGCTGGAAGACGACACGGGAACGCTGCGCGGAGAAGACTTCTCGGAGAATCCAGCTTGACTCTCACTCGTGGACTTGGTAAGTTCAATTTGATCGAATGTTGCCTATCCCTGAAACGAGCATTTTTCCCCCATAGAGTATAATAGGATTCGATATTCGATTCGAGTAGTCGAATATTGAGGGGCTACTCGAAACGAATATCGAATATCGAGTATTTAACTACTCGCTCATCTCTAATTACCACCTATAACCACATGCTCCATCAGAGATTTAAAGGGATATATATCAACTATAATCACTGAAGAGTACCATACATTAGCACACAGAATACCTATTATAAAGCCTTATATTGACTCAGTATTTTAACTATTTAGTCCTCAGAAATAAAGCATACAAACTCCGATGTACAAATTCTTAGATGCACATTTCTGTTCTAACACCAGCCTGTTCCCTGCCATAGCTGGTTGCCAAGCTGAACTCCCCTTTTAGCCACATTAAATTGTCACTGAATTCTAACTAGTCATCAGTATTTGTGTCATGGCCAAGGATTTGGTACTAAAGGTCCCTTGTCTATCTTGGCACAAAAAATGTAAAGACAGCCTTGTTTCTACATGAAATAATTTATGTAACATTTCCATTTGTCATATTACACCTTCATTAGGTTCTGATAAATGAATGACTGCTCCTTTTCAATCAGACGCCTTCACGGATGGACATTACTAATAACCCTTTCCAGGCAATGTGTTGAATTGAAGAAATTCATGCTTTACGTTTGTTTATGTATTAATGTAGAAACCTATGACTTCCTTTCAGGGAAGTGGTGATTATCACATGGGAAATTGGATAATGTTTTGCACTGAATGAAAATAAGGGCGGTGTCGCCTCGGCATGCTCAGCTTTATTAACACCTTGCTTGTTTTCATAGAAAAGTCAATTGCTGTAAATCCTATAAGGCAATATGTAAAGCAAAAGTGTTATGTTTAGCTCAGTGGCTAAAGCATGCACATAAAAAGTTACACAGTCTGTGTTGAATCGAAATTTATTTTATACCAGGTGAAACTATACAGCCCTTCAAATGTAAAGCAAATTCTGTATTTGTAGAAGATGTTGCGGCAAATGAAAACTAAGTTTAAATGGGCGGCAATAATAATAATAATAATAATCAATGTTATCCCTACAGTGGTCTAGGTTGAGAGTAATCCGCCGTACTGTAATGATAATGATATTATGTGATAATGATGGTCAAAGTGAATTAGAAAGTGTAATTTAATATATTCTCCATTTTCAGAACGGGGCCCCAGCCTTCGTCTTAGGGTGCATGCACACTACGTAACGCCGGGCGTGTATGAGAGCCGTACACGCCGGCGTTACAGCAGGGCTGCCGAACACTTCCCATTCACTTCAATGGGAGCGCTTGTAAACGCCGCTGTTACGAGCGCTCCCATTGAAGTGAATGGGAAGTGTTCGGCAGTCTGCCGTAATGCCGGCGTGTACGGCTCTCATACACGCCCGGCGTTACGTAGTGTGCATGCACCCTTACAGTCCCTGCAAAGTGAATTGGGTTCTAGCAAATCTCATTCACACGTTACAGAAAAATACGTGCAGCATATTCACAGTATTGGAAATCGCAGCAGGTCAATTATACCTACAGAAATGCTAGCGGTATCCCTATAGGTATAATGAAAACAGAAAGCCCACTTTTTTGCTGCAGCTTGGTATGTGGGGCCTTAGCCTTAAAGGGGCTCTATCAGCAAAATTATGCTGTATGAGCCCCACATATGCGTGAATAGTCTTTAAAAAGGCTATTCAGGCACCGCTAATCTTATTTTAAACCCCCACCCGTTTTCAAATAAAACTATAAAAACATATATGTAAATCATACCTGAACGTGCACGCTGGGCGGTCGTGCACGATCCAACGTCATCTTCGGTCCCGCCTTCCTCTTCTTTCTTCTTCCAGCGATGTCCTCCTGTCCTGGCTCTTCTTCACCTTCATCTTCTGTTCTTCTGGCGGGTTGTGTTCAAATCACGCATGTGCGCAGTAGCGCTCCCTCCGGAGCGCTACTGCGCACGCGCCGATGCCATTTTTGTTGTAGTTCTATGTATCCCTTAGAACTACGCGAGCATGCGCAGTACACTCGTGAACTTCTTCACTCTGGAAGAAAAGAAGATGAAGGCGGAGAAGAGCCAGGAATGAATGTGACAATAACAAGTGGCCTTTGGAGTTCTCAGTCATGAACAGGTGCTACCAGAATAAATAAAATTGTCCTATGTACAAGATTGAAGAAGGAACTCTTCAAGGCATTCATAGCGCTCATCTATTGAAAATATTTTAAAAAGATGAAGGGTAATAACTGAATTAATAAATTACCATACATTATGAAATTTTGTGTTTTGTCACTATTTAGGTTGCGACAAGTTTTCCAGTTTAAAGGTCGGAGAAAAATGAGACCACAAGGGTAGAACACAAAATCGCACAAGCCAGGATTTTATTTTGGCTTTCTGTTCTGTGAGGTTAATTTAAATAAAAGAAACTATATGAAAGAACGTCTTTCAAGACTTTGGATGTCTGAGGTTTGTCAGTCTACCCAACTTAAATAAAATGAAGATGTAAACATATTATGTATAAAACATTCTAGCCAGAGCTGAGTTGACATTTGCTGAAATCCAAACCTCTAAGTCTCCATCTCAGAGAGATGAGTACCAACACACGGGATATTCTGGGAAACTGACTTCCTAACAAACAGAAGTGCTTAGAAAATACAGACAATGTGTTACCTTTCTGCTTGGATACTTGATATATCTATATACATTAAAGGGATTCTATCACACGTAGGAATAGCCTTAAGAAAGGCTATTCTTCTCCTATCTTTAGATGTGTTTTCCGCGCTGCCGTTCGGTAGAAATCAGGTTTCCTTTGGTATGCAAATGAGTTCAAATCTCCAGCGCCGCCTCCATCTTCTTCAGGAGCAGCCTCTCCCTGCGTCTTCTTCCGTTCTGGGTTTCAATCTTCTAGGCATGTGCAGTCGGCTCTACCATCGGGACTTAAGCAGAGCCGACTGCGCATGCCCGGCAGGCACAAGAAAATGGCCGATTACACAGTAAGCTATGTAAGCGGCCATTTTCTTGTGGCCACTTACACAGTAAGCTGGTGTAAGCGGCCATTTTCCTGTGGCTGCCGGCCATGCGCAGCCTGCAAAAGAAAAGCACTGCAGACAGGCCAGGGAGCCTTTACCAGGCTCCTGGCTGTCATGCCAACGTGACGTCGGCCCCGGAGCTTGCGCCACCAGGAAAATGGTGCCTCAGTCAGCTTTGACCAAGGTGCCGTACAGGGTTAATTAAAACAGTAGAAACCCAGCAGCTATGTCAGCTGCCCGACTCCTGGGCAACTGCCATAGTTAAACACCCGACGTCTGCCATACTAGTACGGTGGATGTCAGGAAGGGGTTAAAGACCTGACATCCTCCATACTATTACAGTAGATGTTGGGATGTATTAAACTAGTGAGCTTTGGTAAAGCTCCTTTCCACAAGGAAAATATAGGAGGAGATTTTGGAGGAGACGTTAAATGTACCAGACTTAATTCACAGCAAACAACTGGCCTAAATTCTGTATACTACATTTATGTGTTTTAGGCTGGGGCCCCACATTGCGGAAACACAGCTTGTTCTGTTGCAGATTTTGTTGCGTTTTTTTGAGCCAAAGCCAAGAGTAGCTCAACAAGACAGACAATATTCATAAATCTGCGCTACTGAGCTGCAAGTGTTATCCAAAACTCAGAAGCTGATGGTGGGGGTCAGCTATATAACATATCCAACACCTGCTATGTAAGGCCTTGTTCACATCTGCGTCAGTAATACAGTTCGGGGGAGTCTGCATGGAGACCCTCCCCCGAACGGACCACCGAATTCATTGACAAGCACTCGGACTCCATAGAAAGTACTTCACAATCTACTTTCCTGTCCACATGGCTCGTGCAGAAATCTTGCAGCAAGCACACGGACCCATTATAGTCTATGGGGTCCGTATGCTTTTACTGCATACAGCTTGCTAATGTGTTCAGTAGTCCTTTCAGGGGAGTCCCCATGCAGACTCCCCAAACGGATTACCAAACGCAGATGTGAACCAAGGGTAAGGCATCATTTGGCATAATTCGACTATGCAAGATTGGAATAATGCACATCTGCAGTACAGATAGAGTAAAAGGGGGTAATAAAATCTATGATATCTCATAATAAAACTAAACTGTTAACATTTTATGCAGTGCAAAGAATAGAACTATTACACCTGGAGATGATCTGACCAATATATTGTTACTATAAGTCTGAATGTATGTTATAGATAGGTGTTTTAACCCCATCAGAATGACCTTAGTCGGGTTATCTAGAGTATGATGATTTGTACATTGTCAAACTTGTATTACTTAATTTCATGTTTGTGTCAATATGAATGCATTATTTATTGATGTGATTATTTTATTGTATTTTTTTATTTTAGTATGTAAAATACCACTAGATACAGATAACTGATAGCATTTAGCTACTACTGGTTATGTTTATGCACTTTCATTCTAACTTAGAAGTGATATTGGGCCTCAAAAACTGCATCAAGAAAATCTGAAGATGTCCTTATCCTTACCTATGGAACAATCCAAAATCTGGCCAACAAACAGGTGATTTTTCATAAGGAAACAAACGAAAAGTGTTCAGTACATACAAACAGTGTGTCTCCTGTACAAGGTTGTGCCGTCTGAATCTTATTCCTGGGAAGACAGAGGTGCTACAAGCAATGTTCTGCCAAGTCTTAACCTTCAGCTTCAAAATTCCCAGTGAGCAAATACCAACTTATGATCAATATTAGTTTTTGCTTGATAGAGAACTTTTTGAAGATGTTATTTGTTAAAGCACTTTCTATTCCACCGAACTTCAGCAGTTGCTCGGCCACCCAGCCAAAATGTAGGCACAGCTGGTCGCTCATACTACATATAAATAATCCAGATGTGTTTATATCATGAATTTATTAACTTTAAAGAATCTATAGCAAGTAAAAATACATTTCAGCCATACCATACCTGAAATGAAAAAGAGGTAAGTATCTTGAGTCTTCACATGATTGACAATGTAACACATATAAACAGCACAGATGTTTATCTGTATTGTACCATAATAATAAGGATAGAGTCACTTCTGCATTGGAGTTTCCTTATGAGATCCCCCGCTGTACTGTAGATTCTGCTTAAAAATGGCAGAGAGAAAAGTCCTATAAGGAGGACTTTTCTCTCTATTGGTTTCAGTATAAAATTGGCAGAAGCCAATGGAGCCATGCGGTGGCTCAGTGGTTAGCCTTGCAGCGCTGGGGCCCTGGTGCTCAAATCCTGCCAAGGGCAAACATAAACATTTGCAAGGAGTTTGTATGTTCTCCCCGTGTTTGCATGGATTTCCATCCCATATTCCAAAAAAAAAAAAAAGACAAACTGTTAGGGGGAAAAAGGAGTACATTGTGAGCCCTATATGAGACTCACACAGTGGCATAACTACCGCCATATCAGCGGAGGCAGCTGCCACAGGGCCCAGGACATTAGGGGCCCGATGCCAGCCGCTACCGCTGCTATCATTATACTCGGGGGTCTTTTCGGACCCCCGAGTATAATGATTGGCGGACCGGGAGAGGTAAAAAACATAAAAAAACACTGTTACTTACCTCTCCATGATCCTGCCAGGTCTCCTTCCTGACGTCTCTGACGTCACATGAACCCGGCCTGCGTCCCGGGTCATGTGACGTCTGACGTCATTGAACATGGACGTCAGCGGAGAAGACCGCGTAGGAGCCGGGGGACAGGTAAGTAACAGTAGTTTTTTATGTTTTTATACCCCCGGGTCTCCGATTATTATACTCTGGGGTCTGAAAAGACCCCAGAGTATAATAATTGTTTATGGGTGTCCACAGTGGGACATAATACTGTGTGCAGGGGCCACTATGGGGGATAATACTGTGTGCAGGGGCAACTATGGGGGATAATACTGTATGCAGGGGACACTATGGGACATAATACTGTGTACTGGAGCCAGTATGGGACATAATACTGTGTGCAGGGGCCACTAAGGGACATAATACTGTGTTAAGGGGCCACTATGGGGCATAATAGAACGTGCAGAAATGCGTAGGAGGGGGTCGGTCGAGGTCTTCGGCGTCGGTGTCGGTCGGGGGGGGGGCCATGTCAAAAGTTCGCCATGGGGCCCCGCCATTCCTAATTACGCCACTGGGCTCACACTCTACATTAAAAAAAAAAAAAATTGGCAGAAACCTGGTGGACCCCATTATAGTCTATGGGATCTGCATGTAACCATTTTTTAAGCAGATTTGGTCCCCATGCAGACCCGAAAGATAGAAACCCAAACACTAGTGTGAAGGTAGTGTCACATGTACATAATAAATTATATATTCACATTTGTGGAAAGGAATTTAAGTAAATTAATTTTTTCACTGAAAAAATATGTGCATCTAATGTTTGATGGATTGTTAGATTGTTTGTGTAGCTATCTATCCTTACTTTTATGCAGTGGTGGAACTACTGCCATAGAATGAAGCCATGTGGCAGTATAAATAGGAGAATGAGGAAGGGCTCAGATGCAGGAGTTAGTGGATGGGGGATGTACCGGCCGCTACAGTAGACTAGTAGTTCTACATCTCTCTGTGGCCAGATCTCTATGTCAGTGAGAGTCTACAGGTAAGAAGATGATTCAGAACTTTAGTTATCTTCTTGCTCCTAATCTGTGGAGATTGGAGAGCTCAGAGGAACTCTCATGTTTAATAATACTGGATGCTTATGCCTGGGCTTGGCTGCTGCTGGGCATATGTGGTATAATACATGCACCAAACGCCACATGCTGCCTTACTCCAAGTACAGTTCCTATGCTCCAGGGGAATATATACTGTACACACTGCTGTTGCATATAAGGCAGAATTTATAGGAGGAGCACATGATGATTTATCAGCAGCCACATGCCAGAGCCCTTATCATAAGATAAGATAAGATTATCATTTGCAATCATAGCAAATAGAAAGATACTAGGAGTCATAGCAAATAAGAAGAAAAGAAAGACTTCAGGGTCATTTACTGTAGTTCTCTGTGCAGAGTGATCTTCGCTTAGCCTGATGTTGATTATACAGCCTGGCCACAGTTGGGAGGAAGAAATTTCGATAACGCTCCTTGTCACACTTGGGGTGAAGCAGTTGGTCATGGAGAAGATCACATTGCTAAGCTTACATCATTAAACATTCTGGCCCACAATAAATGTAAACTGGTAACGGTTGGTTCACATTAGTGTTCGGGGCTCCGTTCTCCATTCCTCTTAAAATATGAGTAAAGTCCTGCAAGCATTTCGGCAGAAACCTGGAGAACCCCATTATATTCTAAGGGGTTTGTGGTTTTCCATGAATAACCGCTTTTTAAAAGTCACCACCCACAATTGCTATGATTGATATTTCAGTCCATCATTACTGTCTGTGTATATGCAAATCTGGCAAATTGGGTCTACCCCGATGCACTTGCAGGCTGATTTGTATATGTATGAAATTATTATCTTAGCTTTGCTTCTTTAGTATGTGGCCACGAAGGTATGTGTCTGCTCCTATTAAAGGCCACTGCGGAGAACTATTATTGCTTTGGGAGGCATTTTGAACCCAACAGACTCTCAAGTCATAAAATACATATTTTCTCCTTAATTGTGGCTTTAAACTGTGTTATACACTCACCGGCCACTTTATTAGGTACACCTGTCCAACTGCTCGTTAACACTTAATTTCTAATCAGCCAATCACATGGCGGCAACTCAGTGCATTTAGGCATGTAGACATGGTCAAGACAATCTCCTGCAGTTCAAACCGAGCATCAGTATGGGGAAGAAAGGTGATTTGAGTGCCTTTGAACGTGGCATGGTTGTTGGTGCCAGAAGGGCTGGTCTGAGTATTTCAGAAACTGCTGATCTACTGGGATTTTCACGCACAACCATCTCTAGGGTTTACAGAGAATGGTCCGAAAAAGAAAAAACATCCAGTGAGCGGCAGTTCTGTGGGCGGAAATGCGTTGTTGATGCCAGAGGTCAGAGGAGAATGGCCAGACTGGTTCGAGCTGATAGAAAGGCAACAGTGACTCAAATAGCCACCCGTTACAACCAAGGTAGCCAGAAGAGCATCTCTGAACGCACAGTACGTCGAACTTTGAGGCAGATGGGCTACAGCAGCAGAAGACCACACCGGGTGCCACTCCTTTCAGCTAAGAACAGGAAACTGAGGCTACAATTTGCACAAGCTCATCGAAATTGGACAATTGAAGATTGGAAAAACGTTGCCTGGTCTGATGAGTCTCGATTTCTGCTGCGACATTCGGATGGTAGGGTCAGAATTTGGCGTCAACAACATGAAAGCATGGATCCATCCTGCCTTGTATCAACGGTTCAGGCTGGTGGTGTTGGTGTCATGGTGTGGGGAATATTTTCTTGGCACTCTTTGGGCCCCTTGGTACCAATTGAGCATCGTTGCAACGCCAAAGCCTACCTGAGTATTGTTGCTGACCATGTCCATCCCTTTATGACCACAATGTACCCAACATCTGATGGCTACTTTCAGCAGGATAATGCGCCATGTCATAAAGCTGGAATCATCTCAGACTGGTTTCTTGAACATGACAATGAGTTCACTGTACTCCAATGGCCTCCACAGTCACCAGATCTCAATCCAATAGAGCATCTTTGGGATGTGGTGGAACGGGAGATTCGCATCATGGATGTACAGCCGACAAATCTACGGCAACTGTGTGATACCATCATGTCAATATGGACCAAAATCTCTGAGGAATGCTTCCAGCACCTTGTTGAATCTATGCCACGAAGAATTGAGGCAGTTCTGAAGGCAAAAGGGGGTCCAACCCGTTACTAGCATGGTGTACCTAATAAAGTGGCCGGTGAGTGTATTTACTCAATATGTTTTCATATATACGAATAAGTAATTTTACATTTGTTTTCTTTCCTAGAATGAATGGTCCAGTTGTAGACTCTTCAACCCTGCAGTGATAAAGTCAAATAAACAGCATAACCTGGCACGTTGGATTCATGTTTACTCTCCATGGATTCAGAGATAACTTTTTCCCCTATTGCCCTAGGATGTATGTGACTCTAGCTACCCATGTAAGGAAAGAACTGCGAATAGCTATTCATTTTTGTTTGGGGTATCACAGCAAAATATCCAGTATTTGTAGATGTCATTAAGTAATTATTTGACTTGCGACTGCTGGA
This sequence comes from Leptodactylus fuscus, assembly GCF_031893055.1. Classification (NCBI taxonomy): domain Eukaryota; kingdom Metazoa; phylum Chordata; class Amphibia; order Anura; family Leptodactylidae; genus Leptodactylus; species Leptodactylus fuscus. Next base: position 46,605,176 of record NC_134267.1, read on the forward strand.
GGAAAGTGGATCATCATGCCAGTTTCCTTTAGCATGAATACAGCTGTTTTATAGAAATTGTCACATTTTCCATAAAATTTTAACATTTCCTTGAAGCACATTTAATGTGCGTAGGAAAAAAATATCCAGTTGATCTGTTCTATGGTCGCATACAGAAGGTGACATTGACATGCGTGGAAGGACAATTTAGGAACCTAATGTGAATTTACAGTATCCGGTTAGTAAAAAAAACACACAGCACAGTAAGACCGAAATAAACTACTGTACAAAATAGATCTATGGAAACTATAAATATCCCAGTTATAGTCACAAATTAGGTTTTCTGACATTTCCTCCACTGAGCTCTCAGATGGAATAGACATTTGCCAACTTGCCATCCTTGCCAATTTACCATCCATGTGAGACAAATTCTAGCTTCTACCAACAATCTTCTATTCTAGTGTATATTATCATGTGTTCTGCTTTCAGACTGATCTGAGACATTTAAATGCTAAAAAAAACTTTGTCTGTTTTTCTCATAATCATAGTCTTGAAACCTTGAAAGAATGTATAATATGTATAATGAGATGTGTCCATTTATGGGTACAGTCTGAAAGTGTACGAGTGTAGAGGGTTAAAAAAAAAACTCAATGTATTATTCCTGGTTGGACAAAAGATCAGCTAGGCAAGTCTCAAGATGGCCATACATTGTGTTCCAAATTATTATGCAAATAATATTTTCTCATATTTTCAAAAATTACATACAGTCCTATGAAAAAGTTTGGGCACCCCTATTAAGCTTAATCATTTTTAGTCCTAAATATTTTGGTGTTTGCAGCAGCCATTTCAGTTTGATATATCTAATAACTGATGGACACAGTAATATTTCAGGATTGAAATGAGGTTTATTGTACTAACAGAAAATGTGCAATATGCATTAAACCAAAATTTGACCGGTGCAAAAGTATGGGCACCTCAACAGAAAAGTGACATTAATATTTAGTAGATCCTCCTTTTGCCTCTAGTCGCTTCCTGTAGCTTTTAATCAGTTCCTGGATTCTGGATGAAGGGATTTTGGACCATTCCTCTTTAAAAAACAATTCAAGTTCAGCCTCCTTAAATGGAAGGAAGTCGGGACCGATCAGCTCGCCCAGGTGCTCAGGCTAGGTGCCGATAGGTTGACACTAGTGTCAGTCAGCAGACCCACCACACCTATCGGCTGCAAGGGGATTAACCCCATGCATGCTGGACTGGGCCGAAACAGTGGAACAGGCTGCGACTCTGATATCATGGCCGCTCCTGCTGTACAGCCCTAAAAGCCGCCATAGGTGTCACCCGGCTGCAAATGTTTCCCCCCTTCCATGTACAAATATGCCACATATGGTAAGGTGATATCAGCAACCACTTCCATTTTATCTGGGTGTATCCATACTTATGGCCCACCCTGTTCTAGACAGGGAGCCAGAAATTGTGCCAAATTTTAGGAAGTTGCACCCAAATGTCAACCATTTGGATAGACGTTTGTCCCAATCAGCATTACAGATTTGTTTTGTGAATATTTGTGAGGTTTGGGCCTCTGGTTTGTAAGGTACTTGAATACAACCAGAAGTGCTATTGTTATTCTCTGTGGTCTCATCAGACCTCATAGTATATTAAGTAGAGGCCTCTGGGGAGGGGAGGAAAAAACAAACATTTACCGTATTTTTCGGACTATAAGACACACTTTTTTTCCCCCAAATTTGGGGGGGAATAAAATAGTAAAAAAAAAAAAAAAAAAAGCTATAAAGATACGAAATAAAAATTCTAAATCACTCCTTTCCCTAGAATATATATAACAGTAGAAAATCATATATCATGAACCGCCGGTTTCTTTTTCAATACAAGGTGATCTAAGCAATAGATATTCCCCAAAATGGTATAACTAGAAAGTACATCTGGCCCCGCAAAAAGAAAACACTCTATGCATCCCCGTACAGCTGCAGGGTCACCTGTCAATTTGGCCTTGCAGTTGTTGCAAAAATACAACTCCCATATATTAAATATTTTACCATTTTTTGCTTCAAAATTTTTTTCCCTATTTTCCTCCTCTAAAACCTAGGTGCGTCTTATAGTCCGAAAATATATTCACATTAAGTACAAAATGACTGTGAAACACATACACATTAGGTATCCCTGTGTCTGACAGTGCCCGGTCTACTGAATATAGGGGATCTGCAGTGCTCCTGTTCCGTCGGGAAGGGGTTAATAGGAGCCCTGCAGATGCCCTATATTCAGCCAGACTGAATTCCAAGTGGGGGAAGAAAAAACAGTCCTCAAGCTCAGGGAAGGGGCAGACAGACAACCAAAACACCCCCTCCCCTTCCCCAGCACCCAGCACCTACTGCATCCAAAATCTCCGACCATTTTAATTTTTGAAATTTTCCAGTAGCTGCTGCATTTCCCCCCCTCGGCTTATACTCGAGTCAATAAGTTTTCCCAGTTTTTTGTGGTAAAATTAGGGGCCTCGGCTTATATTCAGGTGAGCTTATACTCTAGTATACTGTATATGGTATATTTTTTCTATACTAAAAGAGATTGTGGTCGTTGACTAAAGCTCTATCTAGTGGATCTCATAACCTGTTCATGATGTATGATCTTTGCTGTATGTATGGATATTTTTAACATTTCCTGTAAAATTCCTTCAGATTTTACACCTGTGTTTTACAGTATCAGCAAAGGTTATTAGATTTTAGTTCTCTCTCATTCACGCATTGTGGAAAAAATATGCAGCATGTTAATTTAAAATGTGGAATCGCAAGCATTTTCTCTATAGATTTAATAGAGGAAGGAAAGAAACAGAAAAAATGTAGCAAAAATGAAATACAATGCAATGCGTTTTCTTCTGCAACTTTTTTAAGCTTAACTTTGCTACTTTGGGCCTTTGCTTAAAGGAGTTATGTAGAAAGAGAAGAGGTTGTCTCACTGCATTCACCACACGGGATAGTAAGCAGCCATACTCATGGGCATTGAAGGTTCCTAGGCCCGATTATTACATTTATAGAGTGCAGTAGGGTGTTGGAATAAAGTTAACTTTCCAAACCATTCAATAACAGTGTATAAACAACGTAAAGTTAGAAAAAAAAATCTTTTTTAAATACCCAGCATACCAAACTGCTTATTTTCCCATTTCTTTAACAAGCTGTTGTATTGCTTCCTACAAAAATTATGAAGTGTAAATGTATAATTATAAGTGAACGGTGAAATTACTTCTCCTGGTAAAATGTGCTAAACATATGTTGCAAGCATGTTTTACTAGCTGAAAGTACTGGGCTCCAGGGGAAATTCTTCTAGTGATACTTAAGTAAATACCTTGACTACTACTGTTTTCAGAGCCCTTAGGGGGAGCACATTCACAAAGCAGTTGTGTGTAGGCAACAAGCCTTGTAAAAGTTTGACTTTCCTATGCTAGGCTGCAAAATCGTATAGCACTGTATGATGCTCCATGATAGTTATTAGAGATGAGCAAACACTATTCGGAACAGACGTTCCGAATAGCACGCTCCCATAGAAATGAATGGAAGCGGCCGGCACGCAGACTTTGCCGGGGGCTGGTCACTTAACCCCATGTGCCGGCGACGTCCATTCATTTCTATGGGAGCGTGCTATACGAAACAGCTGTTTCGAATAGTGTTTGCTCATCTCTAGTAGTTATCATATAGATAGATAGATAGATAGATAGATAGATAGATAGACCATTTGTTTTCTATTTCCACTAGCCTAACACGTAATACAATGAAATGTACAGTATTTGATGATCCCGTAGCATTCTGTCCATAGTCTTGATGGTCAGTGGCTTCTCTGATAATCTGATGACCATTCCTGGAAGTTCCAGTGGGTTGGTAACAACATCCCTGGTGGTCTAGTGATTTAATAAATATTATTCCTGGTGGTCCTGAGGCCAGTAGTGTATGTTTATGCACCTTCAGGAAATAACCTAGATTTTCTACTTGATGACCAGTGAACAGCACCCAAGGCAGCCATTACATCAGCTTACCATAATGAATGTACAGGGTAGCCATCTCCTCAGTACTTATAGACATTAGGTCAAGTAAGCTCACAATGTCACCAGATACTTCACTGAGGCAGTTTTTGGGTACAGCAGTCACCAACAGTACTTTTCAGATACTGCAGTAGTCACAGACAGTGGTTTACTGGCAGCTCCACACAACATGGATAGGAACCATTCTAACAGCATCAGAGTTACAGTCCTGCACCACCACATAGAGCACAGTCATGGGTCCTGCTACGCCAGCCTCAAGCTAAGGATTCATCCTGCTAGCTTTCAGAATAAAACATTGCCTATTTTCAGATTTCCTAGACACTCCACACCAATGGACAGGGCTCGACCAATAAAAGACAGATTCCTGAAAGACCCTTTTATAGGACTTTTTCCAGATCTGCGACAGTAAAGTGTGAGGATAAAGCATGTGTTAAACGGTGTGAAAGGCATCTCCTTGGGCCAATAGATACAACAGGCTTCCAGCCATTTAGAGAGTCACAGTCTCTTCCCAGAAAATCTCAGAACATAAAATGGTGCAATGACTTGGCAACAATAAAACTTAGGGGGCATTCACACTACTAAAACACGTTCAGAATAAGCGGCGTATAAAGCAGTTACATTCATTTCTATGGGAGCCGGCATACGAGCACTCCCCATAGAAATGAATGGGCTGCTTCTTTCACTGCGAGCAGTCCCATTGAAGTGAATGGGAAGTGCCCGCGTGTACGGCTCGGCATGAGCAGAGCTTGCCGTATACGCCGGCACTTCCCATTCACTTCAATGGGACTGCTCGCAGTGAAAGAAGCAGCCCATTCATTTCTATGGGGAGCGCTCGTATGCCGGCTCCCATAGAAATGAATGGGAAGTGTTCGGCAGCCCTGCTGTAACGCCGGCGTGTACGGCTTTGATACACGCTGGCGTTACGTAGTGTGAATGCACCCTAAAAGTGTCAGTGACTATCACTGACTATGGGAAGAATATGCAAATCTGTCTCCCAAGATGTAAAAAGGGAGACAGTGCCTCTGTTATGCTGCCCTCTATGGGAAGCACCCTGAATATCCCAGAAGTCTTTACTGCATAATGCGGGGTTATAACCAAATCAATTTCTCAGCTACGGACGGCACCGTTTCTGTCTCTTTGGACTTCATCATCGCAGCCTAGAGAGAATTGATTTGGTAGAAGTGAGAGGCTGAGAGACCAGATTATGGGGATAACGTCCATCCTTAGGGAGAGACCACCTTTTCAGGTGTGAGAAGACTTATACAGCCATAGTTGCTCCACTGCAAGGGAACATGGGAAGAATATGCAAATCTGTCTCCTAAGATGTAAACAGGGAGACAGTGCCTCTGTTATGCTGCCCTCTATTGGGAAGCACCCTGAACATTTAGACTGTGCTGATGAAGTTCAACCAGACAGAAACGGTGCCATCGTTAGCTGAGAAATTGATTTGGTTATAACCCCGCATTATACAGTAAAGACTTCTGGGAAAGTCGGGCATGATGTTCAGGGTGCTTCCCATAGAGGGCAGCATAACAGAGGCACTGTCTCCCTGTTTACATCTTAGGAGACAGATTTGCATATTCTTCCCATGTTCCCTTGCAGTGGAGCAACTAAGGCTGTATAAGTCTCCACACACCTGAAAAGGTGGTCTCTCCCTAAGGAGTGACATTATCACTGACTACAAATAGAGTGCAAAGAGTCTTCAGCAGAAGCAGTGGAGTACACAGTGAACAATACTCTGTCACTCACAGTATATACACAGAGCAATACACAAATGCATATAACAGTACACCACGCTAAACCTGTGAAGGAAGGTGACTTCCATCACCCAAACATGTAAATGATAAATTGATCTGCTAGACATCTGTCTCATCCTCCAGAAAACTGAACTGTTGTTCTTCCAATCGCAATGATTAATGTGTGTAAAGATCATTACAAGGAATAGAAAGGTTCTGTTTTAGGATGATTATTATTTATATTTAGGGTAAGTTATTCCAGGGAGTCCAGTGGGAGAAAGGACCCAGATCTATAAGAGTAGGGGGACAGAGATAGAAGAGGGGGGGGGGGCAGAAGCTGTTCAAATAGTAGTGTAGTGAGGTTATTGGAAGTTGTAAGCTTTTCTGAAGTATGTTCTCAGGTTGATTTGGAAGGATAATGTTGGGGATGACAGTATTATGTGTCATGGTAGAGAATAGGGGTGAAATCTTAAATATGTTTAAAGAGCTGAGGAAAGGCTTGTGAGAATTAGAGATTATTTGTGGGCAGGTATCAGAAGGTTAGGTCAGTATGGAGAGGACCAGTTGTGGATGGTCTTGTATGCCAGTAATAAAATATTATACTGTATTCACTGGGCAATGAGTGATCAATGAAGGAATTGGCAAAGAGGAGAGGATGAGGAGAAATGAGGGGAGAAATGGATTTAGTCAGAGTAGAGTTGAGGGTGAATAGGAGTTAGTTAGTTAGTTAGTTAGTTCACACGGGGATAAGCGCCGTGCATTTTGGTCCTGAGTTTGACATGGGAAGCCACGTCAGAATAGGACCAAAATGCACCTGCCACGACTGTTGCAGCTTCTGACAGTTGCGGAGTAGGCCCAAATGAATGGGCCTAGACCAGAGGGTGATGCCACGAGGCGGATGCCGCGGCTGTATCAGCCACGAAATCCGCTGGAAGAAAGGGCAGCTCACTTCTTTTTTCCGTGAGCGGGAACATACCGCCCAAGGAAAAATGAAAGATAGCAGTCTACATAGACCTCTATTGTGAGGGGGCGGAATCTGATGTGGATTCAGCGCCAAAATCCACCCCCTCTTGCCCCATGTGAATGAGCCCTAAGGTGGAGGAGAATGATGAACTCTGTTTCCTCCATACTGAGCTTGAGAAAGTGGTTGGAGAAGAAGAAGGTTATAGCTGCTACATACTCTGGAAAACAGGGTGGTAATGTCTGGGCAGGAGAGGTATATGTGTGTGACATCGCCATTACAATAACATAACAATAACATAGAGCCATAGGACTGTATCAGTTGTCCCAGGCTGAAGGTATAGATGGAGAATAGTTGGGGTCAGAGTCTTAAGGGACACCTACAAAAAAAAGACAAGATGAGAAGGCCATGTGTAAGATGGAGATGCTCAATGTGCTGTTGGTGAGGTAAAAAGAGATCCATGAGTAGGCCAAGGGGTGGGAGAATAAATGGCTCACATCAATTTTAATATCTGTAAGATTGGTCACATGGGTCATAAATTTGAGCATATAAACCCAGCTTAAATATGAAAATGTGATGAAAGTTATACAGAGGGGAATAGCTATCCTGTTTTTCATACAAACCATATACTTGCTGTTAAGCAATCGCAGTGGTAAAAAAAAAAATATACTGCAATGAATTAAGAAGAAGTGAGCCCTCAAGTCATGAAAATAACTGGTGGGGTTTCAATTCATTACATGGCAAAACAATGACCCCTGTTGCCTGTACATTATATAAAGTTACTAGGAAGGGGATAAGCAGATTATCCTTATCATGTGATTTGTTACACAAAAAATGGGTGGCTTTCTTTCCACTCTCTAACCTTAGAAGAAACCTGAAAACATAATTACACGTTGCCAAAGGTGCTGAATGAGAAACAGATATTGAGCATTAAGTATTTACTTTAAGTGCTGGAAAATGAAGAAAGACAAGGAGCAATGAAGTGCAGATATGCTGAGGCTGCAGAACAAATGATCCGACGTCTCCATCCATCCTCCAGTCTGGAACAGACTTAGATGCAGGGAAAGCCGTGATCTGGACAGGACAGTGGACTGAGAAGTGGAATATTTTGCACTGCACAGAAGGCTGTGGATGAGAAAGATAATCCTGATCAGTAGGGAACGGAAGAGAACTTCTGGAAATATCCTTCAATGTTGGTAAAGATTTACGAACCGCCAATCGTGCTTTGCAAAACTGTAATGTATGAACAGGCCTTTACAAATACTAGATATAGAAAATATTTGCTCAGTATTTTTTTTAAATAAAGAAATATTTGCTTTCTATTCGGGTTATAACTACATTGGGGCTTTTATCTTACATAGTTCAGTTGACTTTCTTATTTGAGTTCTATGAATATTTTGAAATTGGATATAGCTTTACTAGAGAGAGCTGACAGCGCTGTTTTAACATCAAAACCTGAATTTTTCACCTCAGCAGATGTATTAGATTGACAGGATTTAATAAGTAATTTTAGCATAATGCTATAAATGCCCCCCCCCCCCCCCCAAGAATTTGCAAAACCTGTACTTGCGCTGCAGGACTGAAAATGCATTTTAATTACACACATTACATCAAAAAATCTAAAGTTAACAGCATTATAAGAATAGAAATAAAAGAAGTAACCATCCAATTATGTACAAAATGTACAGAAATCTATCTGTAGATGTTATACTGTTAGGTCCACCAAACCGCCAGTGTCCGGATGCAACCTCTATGCGGTGAAACAGATTTTCTTTGCAAGGACACAAAGTTGGACATGCAGGATTTTGTGTCAAGGCAAAAAAAAAGGATTCAGTATTTTTGTGTATGGAGCTAGATAAGGTGTCTTTTTTATGCGGGACGACATGATGTTTTTATTTGTATCACTTTGGGGAAGTTCTGATGGTTTGATCTCTTTTTATTCCATTTTTATAGAAAGAAAAGTGTTTTAAAAAAAACACCATTTGGCCATTTTGATTTTTTCCCCTGCTACACTGTTCACTATATATTTTAATAGTTTGGACATTTTTGAGAGTGGGGACACCAAAAGTGTTTATGATTAGAGATGAGCAGAGTAGTATTAGATTGAGTAGGTATTCAAATGAATAATACGGTATTCGAAATACTCGTACTCGTTTGAATACTATCGCTATTCGCAGTAAAGATTCGATTCAGAACCAGCGTTGATTCGGCAAATCAACGTTGGCTCTGCAGCAGGCTCGTCCTTGCTAGTCGGGAGAGCTGGCAGCTTGCATTTATGCAGGAGCTGACTTTTTCTCATAGGAATGCACTGACCAGCGTTGATTGGCCGTATGCTATCCAGTGTACAGCATTCGACCAATCAATGCTGGTTCTGCCGGAAGGCTCGTCTGTGAAGAGGCGGAGTCTAAGATCGGACCACAGCAGTCTGCCAGAATTATTCACAGAATTATTACATTTGACACTACGATGTCATACTATCTGTGTTTAACATGGCTTCCATACTTTACAATAATAACCCTCCAGATTATTATAATATGGTAACAATTCTAACAGATATAGATTACGGTATACGGTATCTAAGTGCTTGTGTAATCAGCGCCGCACCTCCCATGAGGTGACCTGAAGCGACCGCTTCAGGCGGCACTATGCCAGGGCCCCGGGGAGGGCGGCATTTTTGCTTACCTAAGCCAGTCCAGGACAAGCTGTCCTGGACTGGCTTAGCGTCACCGTCACTGAGCGGTGGATTGGGGAGGCCGCTGGAGCAGCGCTACTGAAGCTGCCTACCCTCACGCTGCTCTCTGCCTGCTAACGCCGCTCCGCCAAGCCCCCTTCGCTCCGCTCCGCGCCCTCCGCTCCGCTCCCTCCTCCCGGGGGGGGGTGGCTTTCTGTCGTCCGCCTCGGGCAGCAACAAAGGGAGGTTCACCCCTGTATGTAATCCTTTAAATGAGAGCGGGATCACAGAAGATGGATTGGTGGCTTTAGGTGCATCTTGCTAAAAGTCTTGGTTTACCCATGTTACCGCTCATTAATCTATGTCTAAATGTTTTATTTTGTTAACATCCGCGTGTCAGGAAAGACTGAGAGATTTAGGTAAGGAACATTTGATGTACTCCAGGGCCACAATGTCAGCAATGTCAGTAAATTCTTAGTGAGTTATGAGAACAGATGGACAGATTCTTCCAACCTGATTGAATTCTTAGAATACACATTCTTGTAACTCATCACCTGTTTGCGTCCAGCTCTCAGCTACACTATAAAATTCTAGCAAACACTTTTTATCTTTATTGAATTGATTCAGTATGAGATGTACATAATTTTTTTAACCATTTCCCAACATCTGCTGTAATAGTATAATGGATAACAGTTATTTAAATAAGGCAGCTGCTAATCATGGGCATTATTCCCCAACCCCCTAGAGTTTCAAAGATGACCAAGCCGCCATTTTCCTAAAAATACATGGGTGTCATATTCAGAACGAGACTCAGACCAACGATCCATTTATATGACAGTAAGGAGCCTATTGAAAGCTCCTAGGCTTGTCTGGCAGATATTTCTATTACAGACTACACTATGCAGCCTGTAATAGAAGTGCCACAATTGTATAATACATTGCAATGCATTGTATTAGTGATTAGACATCTTGAAGTTAAAGAGAGGTATAACAAATACACTAAAAAAAAAAAAAAAAAAAAAAAAAAAAAAAAAAAGAGAGATAGGATTCTGGCTAATCCCACCCACACATTTCAAAAAAAAAATTGCATGCATTTTTGTAAAACACAGCTTGTCAATTACACAAGCTTTTTAATAATAGGAACAGGAAAACTCTGCGGACTCAGGGAATACAGCCATAAATACAGTAACTTTATATGGTCGGGCACAGCCATGATTTCCTTATTATAGCCATGCTATCTTCTCATCTATCTTATCTGACTACAATAAAGAAATCATAGGTGGGATTCTGAAAAGTTTCTGAATTTATTGTCATTCAAAGTCATGATTAAGATATATAGAGAAAATCTTTTTAATTCCTACACCTATTTACAAAAGTGTTACATGTTTACATGGGAATACTTCTTTAACATTAGACAAACTTTACAAAATTACTGGAAAGAGATTGTGGATCTCCTGCCTAAGTCCTAAATGTCCCACTTTCTCCACTGTTGTATATTTGAGATACTGGAGGAGAAAGTCTGGCAACATCACATTAGAATCTTCCTCAGGAGACTCTATTCTTAGCCAGAATGGCAATAGCCTTGAGTTAGATGGTTCCACGTCCAGTCCCTATCCATCTGGAGGAAATTGGCAAACTCAACTATCCCATAAAATATAATAGTGTATAAAAGTAGGGGTTGCCCACAGAAATCCCAACATGTTTGTGAACAATGGTGTGACTCTGTAGTGCCACTATTCACTGCCCCTCGTAAAGACCAACCGTACAACCATTGGTTAGCTAGATTAGATAAAATGGAAGGGGGCATCCATGATCGCTATTGTTATCATTGCTAATGTTCACATCATCAATTCTATGTCTATTGCCAACATTTACTTCTTTCTCTGTTGATATTGATTGTCAAGACCCTGGTCCTTTTCTGCTGATACCAGCTGTGTATACTGTACACTGTAAGGCCTGGTCCACATCTGCGTTCGGTATTCCGTTCGAGGAGTCTGCCTGGGGACCCCCCGAATGGAATACCGAACGCATTAAAAAGCGGTGAGCAATGAAACCACACGGATCCCATAGCCTATAATGGTGTCCATGTGTTTTCCTTGCGGTGTCCACATGAATCATGTGGAGAGAAAAGTGCTGCTTGAATTACTTTTCTCTCTGCATGATTCATTTGGACACCGAGCGGAAACCACACGGACCCCATTATAGTCTATGGGGTCCGTGGGGTTTCTCAGCTAAACGCTTTTTAATGCGTTCGATATTCCGTTCGGGGTCACCAAGCGGATTCCCTGAACGGAATACCGAATGCAGATGTGAACCAGGCCTAAAAGCGAAGAAGAACAGTAGTTATGTGAACAGCATTTTGGTGGATTATGTATTATACACACTTTTCAAGAAACTGAGTTAAAAAAAAATTATCTATAAAAACGCTTATTGGCTGTTTCCAGGAATATCTAGCAGAACTGCAAAAGCATCTCTGGACTATAACAAAGGCTGCGGTTCAGAATGTATTAACTGATGTTTTTATATTGTATTAAGGCATAAAATAGCGTTCAGAAATAGAAATGCCATTAAAATTATTCATAGAGACACAAACTATCCGGTTACAAATGCGCAGACAAGCATTTGTTACTTTTTTATGCCAATTTTTGACACAAACTGCCACATTTTAACATATTTCTATGTGATAGATGGTTTAATAGCACATCTCTCTCCACGCAGCCCTTTGACGTTCACTTATGACCTTACTATACTATTGTTGTATTCGCAACACTCGTCCTAGAAGTATGCCGGGCTCGGTGCTGAGCGATATATGGCACGTCATTTGCCTAGAGGGCAATATTTCCTGTCATACACAATTGGCAATTTGTTTCATTCAAAGTATGTTAAAAGAGGGTGACGATTGGAAACTACAGGACCTTCACTTTAGACCCTTGTAAGAAGAATTATGTGGATTTAACTACTAGGAGCTTAGAACATCAACACTTCAAAGCATGCTTGAAATTTCAGCACCATTGCATTCAGGTGTGTCAAATTATCAGCTCATGTTCATTTACTGTCTGATGACTTCTAGTGTAAGATGTTCTTCTATATTATTTATGTATAAGAGAATTGGCTAATATATATTGCACTGAGAGAAGCTGAGACATGGAATAACTACAAATATGGTTGGAAGAGATACAGTAAGTGAATTTAAGTATAAACACTGATCTATCCTATAACAAAATGGAAATAATACAAGGCTATGAAGTCTATTTCTTACTTTAATCCCCTATGTTACTATGAATACTGAAAGTTTTGACCTAGATAAGAAGTCATTGTACAGTCCTATGAAAAAGTTTGGGCACCCCTATTAATCTTAATCATTTTTAGTTCTAAATATTTTGGTGTTTGCAACAGCCATTTCAGTTTGATATATCTAATAACTGATGGACACAGTAATATTTCAGGATTGAAATGAGGTTTATTGTACTAACAGAAAATGCGCAATATGCATTAAACCAAAATTTGACCGGTGCAAAAATATGGGCACCTCAACAGAAAAGTGACATTAATATTTAGTACATCCTCCTTTTGCAAAGATAACAGCCTCTAGTCGCTTCCTGTAGCTTTTAATCAGTTCCTGGATCCTGGATAAAGGTATTTTGGACCATTTCTTTCTACAAAACAATTCAAGTTCAGTTAAGTTTGATGGTCGCCGAACATGGACAGCCCGCTCTCAAATGATCTGAAAACAAAGATTGTTCAACATAGTTGTTCAGGGGAAGGATACAAAACGTTGTCTCAGAGATTTAACCTGCCAGTTTCCACTGTGAGGAACATAGTAAGGAGATGGAAGACCACAGGGACAGTTCTTGTTAAGCCCAGAAGTGGCAGGCCAAGAAAAATATCAGAAAGGCAGAGAAGAAGAATGGTGAGAACAGTCAAGGACAATCCACAGACCACCTCCAAAGAGCTGCAGCATCATCTTGCTGCAGATGGTGTCACTGTGCATCAGTCAACTATACAGCGCACTTTGCACAAATAGAAGCTGTATGGGAGAGTGATGAGAAAGAAGCCGTTTCTGCACGTACGCCACAAATAGAGTTGCCTGAGGTATGAAAAAGCACATTTGGACAAGGCAGCTTCATTTTGGAAACAAAAATTGAGTTGTTTGGTTATAAAAAAAAGGCGTTATGCATGGCGTCCAAAAAGAAACAGCATTCCAAGAAAAACACATGCTACCCACTGTAAAATTTGGTGGAGGTTCCATCATGCTTTGGGGCTGTGTGGCCAATGCCGGCATCGGGAATCTTGTTAAAGTTGAGAGTCGCATGGATTCCACTCAGTATCAGCAGATTCTTGAGAATAATGTTCAAGAATCAGTGACGAAGTTGAAGTTATGCCGGGGATGGATATTTCAGCAAGACAATGATCCAAAACACCGCTCCAAATCCTCAGGCATTCATGCAGAGGAACAATTACAATGTTCTGGAATGGCCATCCCAGTCCCCAGACCTGAATATCATTGAACATCTGTGGGATGATTTGAAGCGGGCTGTCCATGCTCGGCGACCATCTAACTTAACTGAACTTGAATTGTTTGTCCAAAATACCTTTATCCAGGATCCAGGAACTGATTAAAAGCTACAGGAAGCGACTAGAGGCCGTTATCTTTGCAAAAGGAGGATCTACTAAATATTAATGTCACTTTTCTGTTGAGGTGCCCATACTTTTGCACCGGTCAAATTTTGGTTTAATGCATATTGCACATTTTCTGTTAGTACAATAAACCTCATTTCAATCCTGAAATATTACTGTGTCCATCAGTTATTAGATATATCAAACTGAAATGGCTGTTGCAAATACCAAAATATTTAGAACTAAAAATGATTAAGATTAATAGGGGTGCCCAAACTTTTTCATAGGACTGTATCTCCTGGGTGGCCCATTATCCATTCAATGACGGTAGAACTTGCACGGAAATTTATTTCCGAAATATGTTGGCAATATGTAATTCACTAACTCTTCTTGTACAGGCAGATGCGTCATTGCAGTGTCTTTACCACATATCTTCCATTTCCCTGCGGGGAAGGCACTGACAGGAGTGAGATGAGTATTGTCTTTTTTCTCATAATTTTTAGTTTAGTGGGGCACTATGGAAGATAACGGGATAATCTAAACTAATAGTGCAGAGGAGCGCTATTAACTTAAAGGGGTTGTCCCATCACAAGGATCCTATCTATACTGCTTGTTAATGTGGATGTAAGACTTTTCCTAAATACATTGCTTCAGCAAAACTGCTTTGTTTGTCCACTATCTTACTTTATTCAATTCATTGTTGACACAGCCCTTGACTTATCTGCTCAAAAGTCAAGTGATGTATCTGCTGCTCTCAGGGGGAGGGAGGAGGGGCTAAGTGCAGGGAGCGAGCCTGTGTATCTAGCTATTCCTGTGTCTGCACCACGTGACCTAGGTCCTGCACTCAGATAGGGGAGAGGAGCTGCTTTCATTTCTTCTGTTCTCCCAGTTATCAGGTTAGCTAATACAATTGTGTTCATTATGGCAGAGACAGGCAGTCTCTGTATGTAACACAGAATGGAGTTGCTGCTGCCTGTACTTCATAGTCCAATATGGGTGGGCGGAGCTACACACTAACTTGGGGGTGGAGCTAAACGGCAGGTTGCATGTGAAACCCCGCCCACCAAATGATGCAAGAAACCAGGAAGAAAGAAGATTTTGCAGCAGTGAAGACTGGTGAGTATGCGACGTGGGAATACCCCTTTAAAGAGGACACTATTACCTATTAGGCAGCACAAAGATGAGCATTTTATTTTTAACGTGTGAGGGCACAAAGAGAAAGGTAACAGTTCTGGGGCATTAACAGTAATATTCAACACTAATGTACCCTAGAGTATTTGGATATGATATAAAACATAACTTTTAATTTCATTATTAAAAGAATAAAAACTGCACATAGCCCATTTGTTTGATATGTAACTGAAAATATCAGACACACCTAATCTATTAACAAAAGACCACAGACCCTCCCCCTTGTGTAGAAAGTGTCTAAAAGCTCCAGAGTCTAATACTGCTTCTCCAGAGTACAATAATGAGCACTAAATGCCTATCCCCATAGGGTCTGTACTAGCAATTTAGTATGAATAAAAGTGGCGCTGATAAATAGATGAGGTCACATTTGTATCTGGCTGTTGGGTGGGGGTAGTAAACTCAAGTTTCCCTGGTCAGCCTAAGTCAGATAATGTCTGTTCCTCCTTGAGTAAACCCACTGCAATGACCCCTATCCGGCCCAGAGACTAATTCAGACCAAATCTATCATGTCCTGTACTGATTCGTATCTATACTGGTTAGTATTCCTCAACGCATTTCACCATCTGATTTGGATCATCAGGAGGATAATAATTTTCGCTAGATAAAAGATGATGTGCGGTTATAACCGCAATTCCCGGGGCCTTAGTGGTAGACCCCGGTAACTGTGTAGGCTTCTACACAGCATGGATAATACAGTAATATATTTTAAGAAAGAACACATACAAGCTCAGAATAGCAGATAGAAAAGATACTAGGAGTCATAGCAATTAGGAAGAAAAAGAAAGACTCAGGATGATTTAGTTCTCTGTGCGGAGTGATCTTCGCTTTGCCTGATGTAGATTATACAGCCTGACTGTGGTTGGGAGGAAGGATCTCCGATAGCGCTCCTTCTCACACTTAGGGTGAAGCAGACGGTCACTTACAGCGCTGCCCAGTGCCATCAAGGTCTCATACATTGGGTGGGATTTATTCTCCCGTATGGAGGTCACCACAGACAGTATCCTTCTGTCACTCATCACCTGTACTGGGCCTAGGGGGCTCCCCAGGACAGAGCTGGCCCTTCTAACTAGTCTGTCAAGTCTATTTCTGTGCCTGGCTGGTATGCTACATCCCAAGCAGGCAACTCCAAAGAAGATGGCTGATGCTACCACATATAGAAATACCAACTTGTAACAATTTATTCATTTCTAGTAGGCACAGGAGCTGCAAAAAGCACAGAAATGGGTGAAGCAGTGAGGAGAGGAGTTTGTGTACTGTGCGTTAGAAAAAGGTAACAAGGCTGATGGAAAACTAAGAGTCAAAGATGTCTGTTTTGCAAACTCTACAGTGACAAGTTGTGGCTGGAAGAAGCCATCATGGTGGTCTGGGCCAACTGGAAAATATGGAATAAGTGAATGACCGCCATACTGTAATCTCTTATACTGTCTACAGAGCATCTGCTTAACACTAGGCAAGTGCTGTAATGGACGTCACCACAGGAGAATATATCATGGTAAAGTAAAATACACATTACAGTTGTGAAAACCCCAGTCACATATAATAATGAAATAACCCCTTAAATGTATATGGAGGAAATCCACAGTTAATAGGTAGCATGTTCACATACATGGGGATGTTGCCTCAGATTCACATTGGGTTTTCGGTGAAATGCATAACATAACCTTGGGGTCATTGCTCACCATCGCAGCCTATTTAGCTAAATTTATATTTTGTGAAATTCGAGTGCCACATGTTTTATATGTGAGTCCAGTTTATGGAGTCCATAGGTTGACTAGATTCATGTCAAAAAATATTTTACAAATAGAAAACGTCATATGCTATTAAAACATGTATCAGTTATTCTTATATTGGTGAAAATATTTCAGAAAAGTTGTATGAATGTGCAAATAGAGAGTGATTCACCAAGATGTAGGAAAGAATAATTCTGTAGGGATGTAATTAGTAGGGCTGTGTTCACATCTGTGCTAAATATTTTCATTGTTCTACTCTGTTATAGGAACAGAACAATAAAAATAATGGAAGTACCGGATCCATCAAATGATTGTTAAAATGATGACAAAATCTGCCTCATCATCGCCAGACAATATTCCCGATATAACAGGCAGCCACAGCTTGCCCCATTCACATCTCATACTGTAATACACAATTATATGGATGGCCAGAAAGATGCCTATGCTAAATATACCTAATATACAATATACACCAAATATACAATATATACCAAATATACATAAGGAACTCCCGAGCTCATGTCAAGATTACATACCCACGGTTGCTTACCCTTGCATTGAATAGCAACTATTGTAATATATACTGTAAATAACGTATACGGATTTATATCGGCCTAATGGATCCATGGAATACTGTGGATACATTTTATAATAAATTCTATTCTCCAATATTATACACCTAAATCTCTAAAGTGATTTCAGCAGAGCCTTAAAGTGGTTATTTCATATGAGATGACTTCCATATCTTTAGTTTCTGTTACATATGATGGTTCCCAAAACAAAGTCAAGGGTAAAAAGCAATGAGTAATCCCTTCAGCTTCTTGCCCATGGGGCTTGATACAGTGATATCACACTAAGTGTTGTCAAAATATGTTGATTAATTCACAGTCTGAAAAGGGCTCTAAGACAAACAAGTTCTGAGGACATCTCGAGTATAGGCTTCATTCTGAACTTTATCTGAGATCAGCAAAAGTATTTAATAACGTCTGCACTAGAATGCTGGGAAAAGAAGCGTTTCATTGCTATATCCGTCAGTGACATGAATACAGACTGACAGGTCTGACCATGTTCTGTTAACTTAGCTGTATATTCCAGAGACAGTTGCATGAATATACAAATCCACACCATATATCCTTCTTAAGCCACACTCAGGCTCAAAGCCAAGTAATAAAGGAAATGAATGAATCTGTTGTCGTGCTCTATTTTTTACATTTTCTATGGGTAGCCTGAGAGAAGCATTAAGATACAATTTATAAGTATACTGGAAATTTCTACTGTAGACGGAAATTTCAGGAAGATAAGATAAAATATAAAAGTCAAATATACATTACATAGCATGCATCTGGGTCATTTCATTGAGCTGTCATGGCTAACGTATTAAAGTTAGGATGTCCAGGGAATTTGAGGATCAGTTCATTTTACCAAATGGAAGCTATTCACCCCTTCTCACCAGAGGAATACCGTATATACTCGAGTATAAGCCGACCCGAATATAAGCCGAGGCCCCTAATTTTACCACAAAAAACTGTGAAAACTTATTGACTCGAGTATAAGCCTAGGGGGTGCAATGCAGCAGCTGCTGGAAAATTTCAAAAATTAAAATGGTTGGAGTTTTTGGGTGCAGTAGATGCTGGGGAAGGGGAGGGGGTGTTTTGGTTGTCTGTCTGACCCTTCCCTGAGCTTGAGGACTGTTTTTTCCCCCCACTTGGAATTCAGTCTGGCTGAATATAGGGTATCTGCAGGGCTCCTATTAACCCCTTCCCGACGGAACAGGAGCACTGCAGATACCCTATATTCAGTATACCGGGCACTTTCAGACACAGGGATACCTAATGTGTTTGTGTTTCACAGTCATTTTCTACTTTTGTATGTATTCTAGGGAAAGGAGTGATTTCGAATTTTTTTTTATTTTTTTTTAAATCTTTTTTTTGCACTATTTTATGGGAGATTCTATACATTAATATTGTGGCTGGTCATAGACCCCCCCCCCCCTCCTAAAATTTTTTTTTTTTTTTGCTGACTCGAGTATAAGCCGAGGGGGGCTTTTTCAGCACAAAAACTGGACTGAAAAATTCGGCTTGTACTCGAGTATATAAATTTTTAATTTTGACTCACTATAATCCCATAACCTTTTTTTTTCCATTCACAGAGCATTCACAGAGCCATATGAGGGTTTAATGGTTGCGAGACAAATTGTTCTTTATAATGGCACCATTTATTTTTCTTTACAATGTACAGGGAAGCTGGAAAAAATTCAGAATGGAGTGGAATTGGAGAAAAAGTGCGTTTGTGTGACTTTCTTACCGGCTTCGTTTTTACGGCGTTCATTCTGAAGCCAAAATGACATGTCGCCTGTATTCTAGATTTACTCGCTGCCTACAATCTGCGAACATTAAGCCCTCATATGGTTCTCTGAATGGAAAAATAAAAAATATTATGGGATTTGGAAAGTGGGGAGTCAAAACTGAAAAATGCCTGTAGCGGTAAGGGGTTAAAGTACCTGGGCACAATAACCCGTCTCCTCAATTAGGTGCAAAGAAATGAGAAAAAGGATTTTAAATTGTGTCAGTAGTTCTAACACAGACTGCAATACTCAATGTCCAATCACTCAAATCATCCACCAAATCATACTCAACACAACCAACTCCACTTAGACAGCAACCACTTCCACTTGGTAAAGCCTTGAGGTCTTGTGGGGCTTCTAGTTGCATTCCTAGGAAGAGGTGTTGTGTTTCCCCTTGTCTGAGCTAGGATGGAGACAAGGGAAATATGGCTCTGGGTGTCATGTGTGGTTGAGGGAAACCTGTTAGCCTTAGTAGTTACATTCTTATGTAACAAAGAGACTCACATTGCTTATTTACTATGGAATAATAAAAGTTATTGCACTTCTTACCAATGGGAGTGGGCAACATGTATGTTGTGTATTGAGAACCTCTGTGTTGAGCTAAGTCATGAGAGATAATATAGCCATAAGAACTGTGCGTTGCTAAAGGCTGACACAAAGCATGAAGAGCTAGGAAGCAGAAACCATGGAGAATCCTATGTAGGGTTAAAGCCATAGAGTGTAGCTATGAGTATAGTTAGTAGAGGAAGGAAATATAGACCTAGGATGAAAGGGAACAATAGGTCTGAGAAGAGTTGGAATCAAACCCCATTGTCTACTGTTATGTGTAACACTAAGGTTAAGTTCACACCTGCGCCTATATTCTGTTCAGGGTTTCCATCCTCAAACCTGCCTAAAAAATGCGGAGAGAAGAGTTCTGCAAGCAGGACTTATTTTTACGCATTTTTCATGTGGAAACCTGGAGGACCCCATAATAGTCTGTCCATGGATAACCGATTTTTAAGATTAGGTTTCCGTTCTTCGGATCCCCAAAGGGACTCAAAGAACAGAAACCCAGGCGCAGGCAGAAACCCAGCTTCTTAGTACCTTGTATGAAATATTAAATGGTGTCTTTAGGAAGTACAATTTGTCCCTTGACAAAACAAGCACTTATATATATAAAAAAAAATAACATAGTTATGGCTTTTAGAACGTGAAGATTAAAAAACGTACTTGTGAAAATTGAAAGTGGCTGCGGCAGGAATGAGTGAAAGCTGTGATGTGATTTGCTGTTATGGGCAACAAAGACAATTTTTCTTTAAGACAGTTTCATACATTTGCCCTATGATAGCCATAATGACAACCACAATGTCTGACTGTTTGGGAGATTTGCTTATTCATTTGTCAGTCCAGGCGGTCTTCTCTTATTTTGGAAGTTTCGTGGATAGAAGCGTAACTTGAAGTTCCTGGGACTTAACTATAAATCACCTTTAACTGCCCCTAACCTATTATGAGCTGTTTATCATACCGGTGTCCTCTAGGTGACAGATAGGCAGTCAGGCACCAGTGGCCCGGTACAACTGATACCTGTGCACCCCCTATAGCTGCACCCCCACTGCCACCCTGTAGGCAATGTAGGCAGACATGATTCATTTTGACAATAATATACTCACGACTTTGCTATGCACATACTTGTCTGGCAGGGATTTGTATTTCATAAAATAATAAAACATCATGTGCTATTAAACATTAAAAACACATTTCAGCATAACAAGCCATTGTTACAAAGTAAATGTTTAATCACTTAAAATACAGCTGGAAAATGAATTTCTAACTGTTGTAAAATGCTTGTATCCATGTTGCTACAAGCAGAACACAAAAAATAAAATATATATTACCAAGACAACAAAATAACCGATAAGTGAGTTATTTGTTGTATTTTATTGAAATTACCATTGGTGGTATCTATACTAAAATGTGTTGGTGGTGGGAGAATGAACAATCCTGCCCAATGGCTTCATCTCTATGTCTGCGATCTCAATAGGTGTGATGTGTTAAGTAAGCAATACCACGCAAATAATCGTTTTATTGTGAAGGTCATACATTCCATATGGGTAACTTGTGGCATTACACTGGGTCACTACAGACAATGGTACACACTGCTACCTTAACCAGAAATGGATGTATGCTCCCTGTATGTAAGGGGCCAGGCTCATTCCCATCTATATCTTACAATTATTAGTGGACTGAAACCCCCAAGTGAGAAATTTTCTATCAATTAAGCTAAGATAAGATAATCCTTTAGTAGTCCCACCATGGGGAAATTCAGTGTGTTACAGCAGCATGGATAATACAGTAATGTAATTCAAGAAATAACACATACCAGCTCATAGTAGATAGAAAAGATACTAGGAGTCATAGCAACTAGGAAGAAAAAAGACTCAGGATCATTTAGTTCTTTGTGCAGAGTGATCTTCGCTTAGCCTGATGTTGATTATACAACCTGACCACGCTTGGGTGGAAGGATCTCCGATAGCTCCTTCTCACACTTGGGGTGAAGCAGTCGGTCACTGACAGTACTGCCCAGTGCTATTACGGCCTCATACATGGAATGGGAGTTATTCCCCAGCATAGAGCTCACCACGGACAGTGTCCTTCTGTCACCCACCATCTGTACTAGGTCCAGAGGGCTCCCCAGGACAGAGCTGGCCCTTCTGTCCCTGGGTCGTATGCTACTCCCCCAGCAGGCCACTCCGAAGAAGATGGTTGATGCTACCACAGAGTTGAAAAAGGTCCTAAGAAGTGACCCCTGGACTCCAAAGGCCCTCAGCCTCCTGATCTGTAACGCCTGCTGTGACCCTTTCTGTGCAGCGCATCTATGTGGTCAGCCCAGTCCAGCTTATTATTGAGGAGCACACCCAGGTACTTATAGGTCCTGACTATCTCAATGCCGTCCCCTGGATGTCCACTGGATTTGGTGTATATCTCTGCTTACTAAAGTCCACCACCATCTCCTTGGTCTTCCCAGCATTAATCCTGAGGTGGTTCCGCCGGCACCAGTCCACAAAGTCCCGGTTTAAGTCTCTGTACTCCCCTGTCGTCTCCATCTGTGATTAATGGGGATAGAGAAGGGACCCGCTATAAATAATGGCTAGAGGGCCTATACATATTAATGAACATACAGTGTATGTTTCTTTTTCATATAGTTTGGCAGTGCTACCAATTTGTGTGTGTTTGTTTGTTGATCTTGATGGATTCGTATACTAAGAACCTCCCATTTATTTTTGAAGATTCGAAGATTTTGCTGTGAAGTGTAAGATCAGTCTATAATATAATGTGCGGTCCATATCTTTACTTTTTTCCTCTCCGAAACATTGAATTGCTAAACAATCAGTCCATGGTAGTCCATATGATAGACATACATACTGTATGTCCTTCACATGATCATGGACTGAATGACAATGAATGACAGCAAGCAAAGATCTAGAAAATTTTGATAAATTGATATGGAGAGTATATTGGAAAAACGCCTAATTTTTCATTATACGAACCATTTATTTGGTTAAACTGGACAGCCCCCTTTCATAGAATGCAAAGTAGCAGATATTAATTGTATATGCATCAACAGTCACTTTATTGTCATTCATTTCTTAATTCTTTGTATTACAAGCAATTTCTTAGCTATTTTCTTCCCAGTAACAGGAAGGGCAGTTTCCTAACTTGGCTATTGCACACTGTCATAGTTCAGCTCAGGCAACTTTAAGCCAAATAAAACATTCTGAAAAGTCCATGTAAACAAGGGGTGGGTTGTATAACAACTAAACATCTGTTTATTAAGACCAATTCCTTGGACTGCTTTCTGCTTGGAAAATATGGTGAGGTTGCATAAACTTTGATAACACCTTCAAAATGACCCTTATATACTGTATTTATTATCCCTCGAATATGAAGAGGAGCTGTAATTATTAGAGTTGTCCTCTTTTATCAAATCCACAGGATACCCCATGAGGCTTAGAGGGAGGCCACATGTTGAGGAAAAGCTGTGTTTTTTTGTTTCAAAGCCAGGAGTGGATTCAGCAGAAAGAAGATGTACAAGGGTAAGTTCACACAGAGTTTTTTGTAGTTGGATTTTGACACGGATTTTGTCACTCGCAGTTTTTTCTGCTAGCGATTTTTTTTAAGCTAGCGGAAAAAAATGTGGCTCGAGACTCCCATTCATCTGGGCCTAAGGAGCGGGACGCCGCGACACGATGCCATTGTAGTCTCACACCGTCCTAGCTATCAGAGTGAAGGATATTCATGTATAACTAGGCAGATTTGTTATTTAAAACTTGAGAACATTGTGAACTTCCCAAGAATAAAGGTTTTGTAGGGTACAATGTTTTGGCTTATAAAAATGCACGCACACTTCATCAACCATTTTTAATTGTTCGATTCCTCTAAAAATCGTATTGATTCTTAATGTCCTACTTTCTGTAGAAGACATATACGCTTAACTTCTTTATAGTTGGACCCTGCTTCTTATGCCCCTTCTTATTTCTAATCTACAGACAGTTCTCAGTTCTCTTGCTTTCTTATTGATCTTGTGATACTGTGTATTTCCTAACTTTCATAAGACTGAAATTGTAACATTTCTCTATTAAATCTGCTTTTTTGTCTGAAGAACTCTATTTTTAGTTCTGTGCCTGCTGTAACAGGTTAGCCTTGACTCTCTAGTCTTACTGACTGTCCTCCAGCCCCATAAGATGCAGTGATTCAGTCATTCCAGTAATCGCTTCTCAGGTTGTCTATGTCATCACACTTCGGTGTGGTTTACCACTGACCACAGAGATGCCACTTAAATTATGATTTCTATACTTATCCCCCCATTGCCAAATTATCATATCACTTTTCAATCTGTAGCTTCATAATGAATAGCAAACAGACCAACATTTGGCTTTCCTCTAACCTCCAGTGAACTCACATTTCAACACAAGCTGTCTTTTCTTCTTTTCATGTTCCTTGGCTAGACTTTTTTTTACTTCTGTTACAGGACATCATGTCCAAACCTTGTCTTTCTTTCACTTTGGGCAAAAGTTACATTTGTCACCCTTTCATCACAAGCTAAAACAGAACTTAACAAGTTACTTTCTATGTTTCCATAAAGAGAAGCAAGAGGGATGCAAATAACAAAAAACATTTTAAAAAATGACGTTATTGCACTAAGGCCGGGGTCCCACAGGCCGGAAACGCTGTGATTTGGCCACGGCGGAAAGACTGTGGAAAAAATAGCGGCATTTTACAGTACTGCAAAGTGGATGGGATTCATGCAAATCCCATGCCCACTTTGTGGGAAAAAATCACAGCGCAGACACGCTGCAATTTCTAAAAACCGGCACGGTTTTGGAAATCGCAGCATGTCAATTATATCTACGGAAATGCCGGCGGCTTTCTCATAGATATAATGGTAACAGAAAGTCAGTGGAGGAAAACTCTGTGAACTTTCTGTTCAAAGCGCTGCGGGAAGAGCTGCGATGTGTTCTTGTCAAAGTTGTTCCCGCAGCGCTTTAGCGTGGCATTTCCGGCTCGTGGGGCCTTAGCCTCAGGCTCCAAATTGTGGAAACTCAGCAGAAAAAAAACACTGTGTTGTACAGGATAAGCAAAGTGAATGACATTTAGTTTATTCTAAGGCTCCGTTCCCACAGAGTAACGCGCCGCTCATTTAGACACGTAAACACGTGTCAGAGAGAGGCGCTTCAAAACAGATCCCATTGACTTCAATGGGTGCCGGCATACGCACGCTACACATTGAAATCAATGGGTTATAAAGTTTTCCATTGATTTCAATGTGTAGCGCTCATAAGCCGGCACCCATTGAAGTCAATGGGATCTGTTTTGAAGTGCCTCTCTCTAACATGTGTTTACGTGTCTAAATGAGCGACACGTTACTTCGTGGGCTGGGTTCACATGTGTAAGAGACTCCTCAGCAGATTCTGACTAGGAGTCAGCAAAGAGTAAAGTCCTGCACACATATCAGTATAAAACTGGTGGAAACCTGACAGACACCCAGCAGACCCCATTATAGTCTATTGAGTCCGCAGGTATCTGCGGGTAACCGCTTTTTTAGCGGACAGACTCTCTGTTGTTTGGGTACTCATGCAAACCCAGACAGAGAGACCAATTCTGGTGCGCGCCTAGTGTAAGTGAGATTTTGTTTAATTTGATCCACAAATTGCGGGGGAAAATGGTATGGTTTTTGAAAAAACGTATCTGCATCTTGTTACAGGAGGCCTATCATGTTTTTTTTCCAGCAAGTGCAGTTCATATAATGGAACCAACTTCATACCATTGGGGTTAGTACAGCGACATGTCAGTGACGAAAAATAGTGCTAGATACATTATATAGGGAGGACTTATTAAACTGCTCAAAAACGTGATATTTGGTTATTTTTTTTTGTTATACTCGCCACTATTGTAAAAAAAATCGGGAAGAGTGGGGCAGGTATCAAGATGGAGAGGGGCAACGCATTGGCCAATCAGAATTACCTGAAATCTGTGTCTGCTCCTTTCTGGTATATATTTCCAATTTTGTGCCAGAATTTTCAAGACAATAATTCTGATGTGTCTATGTATCTAGCCACTGGAAGAAATGATTAAGACTGGATAGGAAATGCCTTGGATATTGGTACCCATTATTAAATGTTGGTATCCTGCTTTCACGCTTTGACCCATATTCTCTAATAGGATCAGGCAATTCAAGATTTTAAACACAATAGAATAAAATATTGTAAATTGACTACAATTTTTTAGTGAATTTTGACCGTCATTTTTACTGTAATCTTCTGTCATATCTACAGTCTTGTGTATTATCAGTATATAGGCAATTTCTAGAGCAAATTTTAGTATTCCCAAACAATAGATAATATGGTGAGACATCCAGCGGGTCCTTCAGCAATCTGAAGGTATTTCCTACAACACAATCAAATGGGTCCTCCTCTAATTTCAGCCATTGTATGCCGCAAGAATATGGATTGTAGCCTACAAAGGGTTAAATGGTGGAGAAAAGAGGTTAGTGTATACTCTGCCACGAGACAGGGCTGTGCATTTCAGCTACAGTGTTAACCCTTAAGTACTATCATGGTGTCTATCGTAATGATATGTGTATGATAGTGGTGTATGATAGACACCTTGATAGTACTTAAGGGTTAAAATGTGACCATTGTGGCAGTATGGGATAAGCATGATGATTGTGACCATCATGATGTAAATACAGCCCAACATTTCAGTATTTTGTCATTACTTGAATAATGTCATCATTACTATGTCATGTAAAACGGTCACATACACAGAAAGTATCTTGAGTATTGAGTATATTACACAAAAACTGTTTTGTTCCTAAAAACTGGTTCCTCTTCATTTTATGCAGCAAATGTGTTCTATTAGTAAGCATCAATGGGATACCTAAAGACGTCTGAAGTGCGTTTTGCGCTCTCAATGACCCTGTTGTCTGTCTGTGCAGTACTTTTCCACATATTATAAATAGAATAAGACGCTATGCTGTTCATTTGCATAGTACAAGAATTCCAAGGTTAAATTGGTTTGGCGAATCTGTTTTAATATCAACATACTGGAAAGTTACCATAAATGATGTTTTTGGACCAACAAACTCGCTTTTACTTCCAAAGCATGCGGCAGCTGCAGAAATGCAGGTAGTGGGAAAGCAAACTGAGGTTTGGATTCCAATAAGGCAGGAACTCTGTGCTTTGTACGCTCTCCAGAAAAACTGTTTTTAGAAGCCAAGTAATTCATCCATGTGGTATATAATATCCATGTCATCGCAGACATTATTTCATTAAGTGAATAGTCTAACAGAGGCATGGTTATGTCACAGACAGCAAGAAGTTTAGACAGAAACCTAATTCTGTACCCTTACTGAAATCTCATCCAGCTGTCCTGGCAAATTCGTGTAAAGACAGGATTATATAATATAAGTAGAAGTGCTCATGGGGTGTACTCTGACAATGATGTAGGACTGTAGTGACGGCATTAAGAAGCTAGTCTTCATTGGAGAGTATTAGAAGGGTGGGTTCTATGACAATTAAACATCTCTTTCATCAAATGTGTTATGTAGGGATATAAGTGCACTGTATAAACTTACTTACTGTATAGCAGACCCCCCTCCCCCCACTTGTTACAGAAGACAACAATGGGAGTAGAAGTCTCATACTTCAGCCTCCCCTGCTGTCACTCTGCCAAAGTCATTGACTCTGCTCTCCTCCATATGCAAGTCCATAGAGAAGAGTCGAGTCAATCATGTGAATAAGAATCGGAGAGTCAGCAGAGGAGATTGAGAATGAGACTTCTCTCTCTTGCAGGACTTTTCTCTCTGCATATTAGGGAATGGGGAATGGAACGTCTCCACATATGGGGAATGGGGAATGGAATCACCGAACAGAGACCAAGCTCTAGTGTGAATCTAGCCTGAACCTAATCTAAGCCATTTTATAGAGTGAATGCTCTGTAAAAAAAAAAAAAAATCCCCAAATAACCCCCTTGAGACTTTATCACTGGGAAATAAGGTGACTGCATATACACAGTCCAGTCACATTAATGTGACCACCTGTCAGAATCCAGAATAACCCCCTTTGGCAGAGCAGACCGCTGCCAGACGTGCAGGAAGAGAGGGGATGTTGTGATGATGTTCACTGGGATGTTGAGCCATGCCAACTCCAGTGCCGTGGCCAGCTGCGCTAGGTTACACGGTTGAGCATCCATGGTGCGAACAACCCAATCGTGGTGGTCTCACAGATTCTCAATTGGGTTCAAGTCCAGGGAATTTGCTGGCCAAGGGAGTATGGTAAACTCATCCTGTGTTCTTCGAACTACGCACGTACACTGCGAGCTTTATGACACGTCACATTGTCCTGCTGGTAGATACCATCATCCAGAGGAAAAACAATTTGCATGTAGGGGTGAACATGGTCTGCAAGGATAGATGCATACTTGTGTTGATCCATCGTGCCTTCCACAATGATGAATGCACCCAGTGGCTGATAACACATGCCTTCTGCCATTGGCTATTTAACGTTGGTGTCAAAAGTAGGCGGTGGTCACATTAATATGACTGGACTGTGTAAATCTCTGTGAGATTTAACATCTGTATTTGGTTCTGCTTCTATGGCAAGATTCTTGTAGGTTAGCTTGCATGGTAGAATCACTCTAATGCTCTTCTATAGGAGGAGCTGATGGGGGGGACTGAGATTCTGATCATGTGTGTCCACCACTGAACAACATGAGAAGGTAATACGGTCCTATGAAAAAGTTTGGGCACCCCTATTAATCTTAATCATTTTTAGTTCTAAATATTTTGGTGTTTGCAACAGCCATTTCAGTTTGATATATCTAATAACTGATGGACACAGTAATATTTCAGAATTGAAATGAGGTTTATTGTACTAACAGAAAATGTGCAATATGCATTAAACCAAAATTTGACCGGTGCAAAAATATGGGCACCTCAACAGAAAAGTGACATTAATATTTAGTACATCCTCCTTTTGCAAAGATAACAGCCTCTAGTCGCTTCCTGTAGCTTTTAATCAGTTCCTGGATCCTGGATGAAGGGATTTTAGACCATTCCTCTTTACAAAACAATTCAAGTTCAGTTAAGTTTGATGGTCGCCGAGCATGGACAGCCCGCTTCAAATGATCTGAAAACAAAGATTGATCTACATAGTTGTTCAGGGGAAGGATACAGAAAGTTGTCTCAGAGATTTAACCTGTCAGTTTCCACTGTGAGGAACATAGTAAGGAAATGGAAGACCACAGGGACAGTTCTTGTTAAGCCCAGAAGTGGCAGGCTAAGAAAAATATCAGAAAGGCAGAGAAGAAGAATGGTGAGAACAGTCAAGGACAATCCACAGACCACCTCCAAAGAGCTGCAGCATCATCTTGCTGCAGATGGTGTCACTGTGCATCGGTCAACAATACAGCGTACTTTGCACAAGGAGAAGCTGTATGGGAGAGTGATGAGAAAGAAGCCGTTTCTGCAAGCACGCCACAAACAGAGTCGCCTGAGGTATGAAAAAGCACATTTGGACAAGCCAGCTTCATTTTGGAAGAAGGTCCTGTGGTCATACAAAAAGGCATTATGCATGGTAAAATGTCTGTTGCAAACACCAAAATATTTAGAACTAAAAATGATTAAGTTTAATAGGGGTGCCCAAACTTTTTCGTAGGACTGTATCTATCTGTCTGCCTGTCTATCTATCTATCTATCTATCTATCTATCTTCTGATATGCAAATGCATACCCCCTGTGCATCCAGCATATTGGCGTCATCAACTGCTCACCTCCCCTTAGTGCCTCCTGTCCACTCACCCTTGCATCTTCTCATCTTCAGCCTTGGATAGGCATCTGATGCTGCATTATATGCAATTGAAATCATGTAACAGACCACCACAAAATGGTCGACGGAGCATGCGCAGTCAGCTTTGCCCGAACCTGAAGTGGCAGAGCTGACCTACGCATGTTCGCGATTTCAACCACATATAACACAGCATCGGATACCTACGCAAGGCTGAAGATGAGGAGAAGATACAGGGGGGAGTGAACAGGAGGTACTAAGGGGTACTGAGCAGTTGATGACACTGGTGTGCTTGCAGCACAGGGAAGCATAATTTGCATATCAGAAGAAACACTTTCTTACAGAAACGGCAGGAAGCACAAGAATGAGAGGTAGGAGTAGAATAGCCTTTTTAAAAGCTATTCATTCAGCCATTACTTCAAAACGTAATTTTCTAATGATAGAATTGCTTTCAATCTGTTTGGTGCAGCAGTGATAAGCTGAAGATGAGTGGCAAACATCTGATGTAGGAGGATGATGTGCTTGGTGTCTTCACCAGTGCAGAGTTGTAGAGTGCTCTGACCCATATAGAGGGTTTCCAGTTGAGGGACCCTTCACTATGATGTCCACATGCCCAAATAGATTTGACTAATACACAAAGTCTTTAAGATCTATACAAGCTTAACCATGTTATAGATGTTCGGATCTAGGGATTTATGAAATTTACGATAGATAGATAGATAGATAGATAGATAGATAGATAAGAGATAGATAGATGAGAGATAGATAGATAGATAGATAGATAGATAGATAGATGATAGATAGATAGATAGATAGATAGATAGATAGATAGATAGATAGATGAGAGATAGATAGGAGATGAGAGATAGATGATAGATAGATAGATAGATAGATAGATAGATAGATAGATAGATAGATAGATAGATAGATAGATAGATAGATAGATAGCTAGATAGATAGATAGATGATATTTAAATGGATATTCATTAATTACAAAAAAAAAAAAAAAAAAAATTTCCCTGTCTACACATTGATATAAAACTGACTCAGTCTAAAATACCATAAATGTTAACAAAGAAGTTAGACTTTTACAACAGGAACTAGAAATTTCTTGGACTTTGACTTTAGCCACCCACACATGCATATATTTTCATGAGAAGCAGAGGAAGTTTTTGTTTTCCACCTACCACGTCTTATATCTCATTGCTATGAGGTAAATGAGCAGGCTGGCAGCAGTGGACATCATCTTTTCTTCTTTTCAGGAGATCTTCAGTAGAACATCAGCTGCAAAACAAAAGCTTGGCCACTTTACGATACACTTGACAAGTCTATTACAAGGCTTTGTCTACAGTGAAAGCAAGAGGTGGAACTTATCTTGACCTTTCTTCATTTCCATCATGAACTGGTTTCCATAGAGTACTGTGGTAAAAATAAAAATTCCTGGACCACCCGACAAGACTTAAAAAACAATTCTACTTCATAGTTACCACAGCGAGGCGCTCCCATATTGCTACGGAAAACTCCTTAGGTTCATCACTGCTTTAGGGATAAATTGAACTTTATGTTGTGTTATTATTATTATTATTATTATTTTTATTATTTATTTTATGAGCGCCACAGAACAAGCACTATACTAACAGTGACCAACTGGAACAGTGAGATACAGCGCCCTGCCCGCTAGGTCTTACAATCCATGAGGGAAACGGGGTAGAAACTGTAGGTGAGGGAACAATCTGTTCAGATAGTGGCAGTAGTTTTATTGAAGACTGAAGTGGCTAAGCGTGCCGCGCCATGTGCCATCTTGGATTACTTCTTACACAAGCAGGCGAAGTACTCATTTGAAAAATGAATTATTTTCCAGGGGTCACCGTATTCTAACACCTATTACTTATTTACTGCTTTATTGCTGGATGTAGGGTTCTTAATTTGACAGGGAAAGTTGCATTTTTTATTGGTACCAATGTTTGATATGTATGATTTTTTTTATCACTTTGTATTGCTATTTTTTGGGGAAAGTGAGGTTAGCAAAACATGTTAATTTGTGTATTGTGGTACATACTTTTTAAGGAGCTTACTATACAAGATAAATAATGCTATTTTTGGATAGTGAAGACTTATACGCACATGGGGATACCTAAGGTGTGGTTCACATCTGCGTTCGGTATTCTGTTCAGGAAGTCCATTTGGGGACCCCACAAACGGAAACCTATGCGCATTAAAAAGCAGTTAGCTAAGAAACCACACGGACCCCATAGACTGTTATGGGGTCCGTGTGGTTTCCGTGCGGTGTCTGCACGAATCATGTGGAGAGAAAAGTACTGCAAGCAGCAGAAACAAAGGGTTTTTGTGTTGCATTATGCATAAGGCATACATAAAAATATTGCTTCATGCTCCACCATATGTAGATAAGAGACAGCATTGTTTCTAGGGGAAATATATCCCCTAGCCTGTATAGTAGCACATAAAGGCTGTGCAACTCTATACATCTTCCATACATTGACATGCATATTATATGAATGAACATGAAATAATCATTACACCTGCATACAGTACATCCAGTTGCGTAATGATTGTGGTCACAGGGAATACGAATGCAACCAGGTCTGGAGGGGTACAGGGCCCGTGGCTGGAAATGGCCAGGGCCCCGGATCACCATGATAGTGGTCAGGTAAAGACTTGCGGCCTGACCGCTATATATAATGTTAATTAGCTGCCAACCCAGGGGAGGTGTATATAAATTAAAAAATACTTATACTCACCTGTCCTGGGCTCTTCCTGCCAATAACTGAGGTCAAATGGGACGCGCCGGTGTAATGACATCATCAGACCCCACGTGACCACTGGAGCGTGAGACTTCATTCGCCAGACTGAAGAGGATGCCGCAGACAGCAGGACTGAGCAAGGATAGACAAGAGAGGTAAGATAAGTATAAAGTTTGTTATTTTTATTCACTTCTCCTGGGCCTCTCCTTATATTACTCTGGGGTCTGAGGAGACCCCAGAGTATAATAATAGCACCGGCTCTGGGGGTGCCACTTGGGAGCACATAATACTGTGTGGGGGCCAGTGTGAGCATATAATACCATGTGAGGGCAACTCTGTAGCATGTAATACTGTGTGGGGGCCAATGTGAGCATGTAATACTCTGTGGTGGTCACTATGGAGCAGGTAATACTGTATGGGGGCCATTGCGGAGCACACAATACTGTGTGGGAGCCACCGCGGAGCACATAATACTATGTGGGAGCCACCGCGGAGCACGTAATACTGTGTGGGAGACACTGCAGAGCATGTAATACTGTCCCACTATTATTTACATGCCCAGTCCTCACTTATTGTATGATTGATAACTGCAGTTACTAAAGCTGTATCCCTTTCAAGTATCTAAGATATTCTCTCCAGCACTTGTAACTGCCACTATCAAAAATTCACTCTAGGGTGGGAGTAGGGGACCCTGGAACAAAAGTTTGCACCTAGGCCCACAAGACTTTAGTTATACTACTGAGTATATATGTTTTGCTGTTTATGATTTGGGGTTATTATAAGTATTACAGATGTATTTCAGGACTTTATTATTGATGACCAATACTCAGTAATGGATATTTAGCTGTCTGCAGGATTCGCAGTGCAGTGAAATTAGTGAGCATTGGCCAGGAAAAGTACTGCAAGCTCAAACCTATTCACCTAAACCTGATTGAGCTTGCAGTATTCTAGCTGCCACTACACAGTTGATGGAGGTGTGCTAGCCAATGCACTGCAACTCATTTCAACAACTGATCAGCAGGGGTGCTAGCAGTCAGATAGAGTTTAGGGCAGAATTCTAAGAAAAAGGTTATTAGTAGAGATGAGCGAACACTGTTCGGATCAGCCGATCCAAACAGCACACTCCCATAGAAATGAATGGAAGCACCTAGCACCTGCTTCCATTCATTTCTATGGGAGCCTGCTGTTCGGAAAGGCTGATCCGTACAGTGTTCGCTCATCTCCAGTTATTAGGAATAAAATTCTAAAATACAATTTAATGTATTTCTACAGCATTGGAAAAATAAGATTTAACAATAAATTTGTGATTTAGTGTCCCTAAATATAATACTTCATGTAAAATAAACATGACAAAGCATTGTAATAATACTGCCAAGACGTGAGTAAAGTATACAGATCATAGCTATGTTGCTAGGATATAAGTAATGAGATTATGTGAATAATGGTTTCCAACTCAAATAGATTTTATTGAGTAGGGAAATGACAAAGTCCAAATCAAACAGTAGTTACAAGAATATTTGTCATTAACAAGGGAGCCCTACTTAGCAAACCGTATGCAAAAGTGTCATTAGCAAATACACTGGCTGTGAATTGTGTTTTTTCAGTGTCTGCACTACCCATAATGTGTACTGAGTGCTATCTATCAAATCTACTTTCTGATGATATTATTGCATCAATCTGTATTCAAAATAAAAAAAACTCAATCAATGAAGGACATTCGTGTAGAAAATAAATTACATTTATAAATAATAAATTAAACGTAAATTGCACCCTAAAGACAGATTTACACAGTATGAATGAAGCACAGTTAGGGCTGAAGCAACTCCTTCTACGATATATTTCTTTCTAAGAAAGCATTCAGTTCTCTCCTAGGTAAAGATGTGGTATGGATTAAAAATGTAAAAGAAGCCAGACTTACTTCAGATCTCCCACACCTCTCCTATTCCACCACTTTTACTCTGCATCATCCATCTCAATGTCAGTGGTCCCTGAACTCAGACTAGCTGCTATGATGATTCCCATACACAGCACAAAAAAGAGATCCTTGTAACTTCCTTGCCTGTCTGGGCCTCGGCGCCATCCTCTGGCTGCACGCTACAGTGCAGGAGGTGTAACCGGCTATGATTCTTCTTATATTGTCTGAACACTGTCTTATTCTCTCACCTCTGTAATTGATTTTCCGCCACACTCATCTCTTACTCCTTTGTTTCCTTCTGCTCCTCTAATAGTTAATCTTAGCTTTACCTGTGTGACTGATGGCCTGTCTTCCTATGAAGTCTGGGGAGGGTTCTTCCTTCCTATTTATTGTTTGCTCACATTTATATTGTCTCTTGCTATTGCCTTGTGGGTGCTGTCTATTTACTCTGCTCTATACATATTCCTGACCCCTGGCTTTACTTTTGACTATGCTCTCGGATTTTGATTCTGTACTGTGCTGCTTGACTGGTATCGACCCCTTGACTATTTTGACCCCTTTTGTTGTTGTTTGTCTTGTCTACGTTCTTTGTCATCAGACTTATCTAAGAAGGGATGTTCGCTCAGTTGTCTTCTGTCACCTAGGGCAGTGAGGTAAGTAGGCAGGGACAAGGAAGAGTTCAGCTTAGGACTCACTGTCTTGTTCCCCTCCTCCCAGGGTTCACCAGCAGCTACTCGGGAAATGCTCTTGTAGCAATTCCCTTACAATCCTGCTCTAAAGGTTGTCTTACCACACACAGAAGTGGCTGCAGCACAGAGATCATTATACAGCAGTACTGAGCAGTGATGTTGGGAATCCAGCACTAGTATGAGACTATAGAAGTTGTAGAAGCCTTTCTGTGTCTCTGTCTCTATCTTCCCTTCATCACAGACTTTTATTGGCACGAACTAGAACCTGAAGCTGAAAATCTGTCTCATTTCTACCCTGATCAAAATGAATATTAACAGTAATTATTACAGAAGGTAGAGGGAGTGAAGGCCGATAAGTGGTGAAATGTATATTTTTTGTAATAACATATATTACAAGGTCTGCCATCTTTGCTTGCTCTTCTATTCCTCCTAACCTCAACCAATACACCTGCACACTCAGCTAAGGACGTGCTTCATAGAGAGCAGAGAATATGTCACTGCAAGACATTTCTGGCAAAGGCTTAACATAGATGTCTCGCACTGTTGTTTCAACAAACTTTGTATAGTGAATAGTACTGGTGTTTGGAAGAAACATTGCAATATATCTTATCAGTGAGAAATGCCTCTCTCCGCTCTTATTGGGCTGCTTACATGATTCCCCTCCATATGAAAATCCTTTTCCGTTTCTCCACTGCGGGTAAATCACGGGGTTTATGTCCCCGGCCTTAATTTCTAAAGTCATGTAATTCTTCTTCTCAGCTTTCAGCATGCTTCCCTGTGGCAGCTGCCATTCTGAACCAGTTAGATCATCTCTATTTGAAACCATGAATATCTGCACAATATATTGTAGGCCACTAATCAACTAATTTTTGACATGTCTTTAACATCCTTGTAATTTTTCTATGCATAGCACTTGATATAAAACTAATTATCCTGATGCCCAAGGCAAACACAGGTGTAGCTGGGATAATAAAGTTGATCTGACATGCCTCTATGCACCAAGCATTCATGTGTCCCACCCTTCAACAAGCAGAGAACGTGTTTCGAAAATCAGAATCCACATTTTTTTCAGAGTGAAGTGGTGATTATAAAACAAGATATTAGCAACTGCATTTTCCTCATTGAAAGTTTAAGAGTAGGTCCCATTGGCTCAAAAACGGCAGCAGAAAATTGCTGGAAATATAGAGAAGATAAAATAGGACCAAACTGTGCATTTTATGTTGCAAATGTCATTGCAGAAATGGTGCAGGTTTCCTACAGCATTCACCCTTTGCTTTGTATAAATGGTGTATAATCTATCTATCTATCTATCTATCTATCTATCTATCTATCTATCTACAGTATCTATCTATCTCGTATCTATCTATCTATCTATCTATCTATCTATCTATCTATCTATCGATCATCTATCTATCATCTATCTATCTATCTATCATCTATCTATCATCTATCTATCTATCTATCTATAATCTATCTATCTATCATCTATCTATCTATCTATCTATCTATCTATCTATCTATCAATCATCTATTTATCTATCTATCTATCTATCTATCTATCTATCTATCTATCTATCATCTATCTATTATCTATCTATCTATCTATCTATCATCTATCTATCTATCTATCTATCTATCTATCTATCTATCATCTATCATCTATCTATCTATCTTCTATCTATCTATCTATCTATCTATCTATCTATCTATCTATCATCTATCTATCATCTATCTATCATCTATCTATCATCTATCTATCTATCTATCTATCTATCTATCTATCTATCATCTATCTATCATCTATCTATCTATCATCTATCTATCTATCTATCTATCTATCATCTATCTATCATCTATCTATCATCTATCTATCTATCTATCAATCATCTATCTATATATCTATCTATCTATCTATCTATCTATCTATCTATCTATCATCTATCTATTATCTATCTATCTATCTATCATCTATCTATCTATCTATCTATCTATCTATCTATCTATCAATCATCTATCTATCATCTATCTATTATCTATCTATCTATCTATCTATTATCTATCTATCTATCTATCTATCTATCTATCTATCTATCTATCTATCATCTATCTATCTATCATCTATCTATCTATCTATCTATCTATCTATTTATCTATCTATCATCTATCTACCATCTATCTATCTATCTATCTATCTATCTATCTATCTATCATCTATCTATCTATCATCTATCTATCTATCTATCTATCTATCTATCTATCTATTTATCTATCTATCATCTATCTACCATCTATCTATCTACCATCTATCTATCTATCATCTATCTATCTATCATCTATCTATCTATCTATCTATCTATCATCTATCTATCTATCTATCTATCATCTATCTATCTATCTATCTATCTATCTATCTATCTATCATCTATCTATCTATCCTGACAATGGTCTTTCCACATCACCTATTGATTTCTTGACACTTTAATAGCCAGAAGCAACAATAGTGACATCTTCTCAAACTGCAGAGGTTCCAGCAAATTGTAAATCCCACAAACCTGCTTGCTGTCCCACATCTGAATCTAGCAGGCTTGGGTTCTGTCCAGCACTTCATCATTTATGTTACCACCAATCCCTAACAATGTCACCAACCTTTGTCCAACTCATTGTTCTCAAACATGTAGTATCAGCATTGCTTGTTCCATCCTCACTTTCACTTATGACTTCCGATTGTTATCAGTATCATTGTTATCTTTCTTCGTCCTTTCTCTGTCCTAGCAATGCTCACAGTAATGGAATAAGTATTCAGCAGCTTCACTCCTCTTTTTGGATGTTGTAATATAACATTTCATGCCCTTTTGACTAAATTGGCCGCTACCTATTGAATTATTACAACAAGTATAAGACACTATTTTACTTACCTGTCTTTGTCCCTGTTCAGACCCATTTTGGTCTCCAGAGAGCCAAGAATGTGGACCATAAAAAGGGGCAATAGACCATGCAGGGCCCATAAAAGGGGGCAATATACTGTGTGGGAGCCAGTAAAGGGGTTGTTATGTGTAAGGGACCTATAAAGAGGCAGTGTGGCTTAAACATTTTAATAAATGGTGCCCTTAGACATAAATTGGCTTGGTGGCTGCAAAATGACAAACCCACCCCTGCCTAAATTACATGTAAGTCCTCATTAAAGTAAATGCATCACCTTGTTCTTATTTATTAAAACCAGACAGTGGTTTAGTGGACTTTCTTCTAACCTGTTTTTATTTTGTGATTGTAGATTTTTTTATTCTATTTTCTATGGTGCTGACATTTTCCCTGAGCTTCTCCTCTGTTAACTCCATTAGTTCCTCACACCTGCTGACTGTCTCCCATCTGTAGAAGCATTTACATTTTGTTTTCTTTCTCCATCTGGGTCCAGACCACCATGAAGTCTTGTTCACAAAATGTCTGTGTACACACACTGCCTATCATTCCCATACTCTGTCGCTGTCCCCACATAGTAATAATGCCCTCTTTTGTGTCACAGCTGCCCCTACCACACCTTCACCACATGCAGTTGACCAACTGATATGTTTGCCATAAAATAGTTAACTTTCTCCTTTCTGACAGTGGAAGGATGTGTATAAATCTTCTCTGTTCAGCTTTCCAGAGGGCAGGTATCATACAAATATGATGCACAGGCTGCCTGCCGTCAAGGGAAATCAGAAAAGAGATTAAAGAAGTTTATCCATCCCTCGTGTTGTGAGAGTGGCCTATGGACCCTTTAGGCTTTTAGGATCTGCCACTACTATGACCCCCATAGTTACTCCAGTGACTATAGGTAGCAATAGACTGGAGTCAATTTATTGAGATCTAAGGGAGAGTTTCCTAGACATGCTATGTGCTGGGAGGGGGAGTAGATAAGCTGTAACATCATCTACTGTATTTTCAGTATTGGATTCAATGATGGGTCAGTGATGTTCTCTATAGAGACGCTACCTTCTATCATATTACTACCTGTGATGTAAATGAGGTCACTGGTGCAAGTAAACATTTGCTTTAGCCATTACATGCTGTATGGACACATGACTTTTGTAGTCAGTCACTGGCCATTCCAGTCACATGCAATTCATACTGACTGTACAGCTGTGGTCAGTGACTAATTAGGGTCAGTGCAAAGTGGCCCCTACATAGTATAATCTGTTCCACAGATGAGTGCCCACAAAGAGGGCTCTGAGTGCCACCTCTGTCAGGCATGCCATAGGTTCACTATCATGGCCCTATGATATCATATATTGTCAACAGAAGATGCAATGATGGGTCAGTGATGGGTCAGTGTTATCTATTGAGGTGTTATCCTGTACTGTAATCTTGTATGTGAGATTGTAAATGAAGTGACTACGGCAAAGTAAACATCTACAGAATCATTAATAATTCATAAAACATTGTTTAACTTAAAAATATGGTTGAAATAAAATAGGCTATTTTGTGCTTACACATTCCCTTTAAAGGGAACTTGTCATTAGATTCATGCTGTTCAAACCACAGGCAACATGAAATATTCATACTCAGGGGTGTAACTACTGGGGTAGCAGTGGTAGCGGCTGCCACAGGGATTGGGACATTAGGGGGCCCAACGGGCCCCTGATTTTTTTATTTATTTATTTTTTAATAAACCTTTACCTGCTGGAATAAGGCCCTATTTACTTACCGATCCCCGCTCCTGCTCATGGCTGCCTGCACTTCACCTTCTGCGGATGCTACATTTTAAACCAAAATAAAAACTCTTAGGGTGCGTTCACACGGAGTAACATGTCACGTGATGTGGCACGTATACAGCGTGTGAGAGTTTGCGCGCTGTATACGCTCCCATTGATTTCAATGGGAGTTAGGATCGCAAAATCACGGCCGCAAAATAACACGGTGTATACGATCCTAACTCCCATTGAAATAAATGGGAGCTTATACGGCGCGCAAACTCACTCTCTATACATCACGCGGCATTTTACTCCCTGTAAACGCACCCTTAAACTATGTTTCAGAAAAGAGGGTTGGCCAATGCCAGATTGAGATGTGTTTTGGGCCTTGATTTAAAATTGTTCAAGGATGAGCCCCCCCTATCGCTTTGGGTAATGCATCCAGAGAGTGGGGGCTGCATGGCAGAGGGCTCTGGCTACAAATTATTTAAGGTGGCTCCTGGACAGTTCATTTGTACCTGCTCATCGTAGAAGTTGGCAAGGATCAGCCCAAGGTCATACTAAGGACAGTCCATAGTCATGTGATGACCATACAGGTGAACAGCTATGCACTTCTGTGTCCATCACATGACCATGGACTGTACATTATATCACATGACCGTGGACTGATTTTTATCTACTAAAAGTAAACAGAATGAATGACAACAAGCAGAGATCTAGAAAGCTGTGAGTATATCAGATAATTGTATAACTTTCCATTTGCCTCTTAATATTTGTCTGAAACTGGAAACCTCTTTGAAGTTTATTATTTGGTTTAAAAATAAGACATTTTCTGATGACACATTCTCTTTAAAGGAGTTGTCCCATCACAAGAATTCTATCTATACTGCTTGTTAATGTGGATGTAAGACTTTTCCTAAATACATTGCTTCAGCAAAACTGCTTTGTTTGTCCACTATCTTACTTTATTCAATTCATTGTTGACACAGCCCTTGACTTATCTGCTCAAAAGTCAAGTGATGTA
Organism: Leptodactylus fuscus; assembly: GCF_031893055.1. Lineage (NCBI taxonomy): Eukaryota > Metazoa > Chordata > Amphibia > Anura > Leptodactylidae > Leptodactylus > Leptodactylus fuscus. Next base: position 46,645,828 of record NC_134267.1, read on the forward strand.
TCTGCCTGCTCTCAAGGGGGGAGGGAGGAGGGGATAAGTGCAGGGAGCGAGCCTGTGTTTCTAGCTATTCCTGTGTCTGCACCATGTGACCTAGCTTCCTGCTCTCAGATAGGGGAGAGGAGCTGCTTTCATTTCTGAACTGTCTTCTGTTCTCCCAGTTATCAGGCTAGCTAATTCAGTTGTGTTCATTATGGCAGAGACAGGCAGTCTCTGTATGTAACGCAGAATGGAGTTGCTGCTGCCTGTACTTCATAGTCCAATATTGTGCATATAGTGTTGTTTGAGGACCTTTGATGACATCACAGGCCCTTCAGCCGCCCCATAGGATCACGCTATGCGGTGGGCGGAGCTATGTGCTAATTTGAGGCGGAGCTAAATGGCAGGTTGCATATGAAACCCCGCCCACCAAATGACGCAAGAAACCAGGAAGAAAGAAGATTTTACAGCAGCGAAGACTGGTGAGTATGTGATGTGGGAATACCCCTTTAAGTTGAATTGGGCAGGAAGAAGTAGGATGGAGCCCAACCATGGATACTTAAAGGATGACAAATGATGTTCCTGATTGTTCTTCTTTTTTTGTTTTTCTGCAGCTGATGGATCTGATCTCATATTGCAAATCTTGACTGTATTTGAAGTCTATTAAATGCCTTAGAATCAACAGCCACAACAAAACATATAATGATGGGACATTACAAAGTGACAGATGTTCTAATCCTCTCATTTTTGCTCTATTAAGGCTTCTTCCTAACATACTTTTGTGTTACTTTGTGTTTTTAACATGATTATTTACCAGATATATACTTCTTAACCCTCAATATCATACATTCATAGGCTGAAGAAAACAAGCAAGTGTTTGAAATATATAATGTGCAGAAATGAAGACTTTCCAGAAATTCTTTATGTCTGAACATAATCATTGCTGGCCCTGGGGCTCCTTTAACATCTGTCAAGAACGTATTCTTATCAAAAGCCAAGAGCTAGGTTTAAAGACTATTGCTCATCATCGAGGCTTTAACAGACAATGAATAAGAGGAATAAAAATATCATAATTCTTTGCATTTTCTAGTTTATAGAAACACCTGGCAGCACAAGTCCTGGGGCCAGTCATATCTTTGGCTCATGGTGACCAAACAGCTGTGAAGCTCAGTACAGTGTATATACTGTGTCACTAGCTAATAGCTTGGACTACCATGAGAAGTCATAACTGGAAACATCTGCCTGATGACATATACAAATGTCCACTGAAGAACATATATAGTGAAACAGCTGTTAATATTATATGACCTTACCTCGGCGATGCCAATACCAGTTCCATGGACATCTGGACATATGTAGAGGGTTCTGGATTTTTACATCTCCAATAAGGTAAGAACAATCCCCATTACTAAACCTGCTTGTTCTGCTCATGTTCTTGGAACGTAACTTCTTGTGTACCTAGGTTTGTGGAGGTGGTAGAATAATTTACACTTCTGACCTCTTCATTGGACTGCATGCTATAAGGTGAACTTCCATTGTCTATAGAACTGAATATGTCTGCTTTAATAAATAAGTGAATTTCCTATTACCTATTTTTGCCATCTTTCTTTAAAAGCAGGAATTAATTGATCATTGGGTATTTTTATCCCCTTGTTGACAATTTGATATTATACAATCAGTCCCAAATTGACCAACTTTGCATTTAGTTTTGGTTAGAAATTAAATTATACCATTAGTTGGCAGCGCTAGTGTGTCTATGGTTACACAATATCAATGCAGGCCTAGATTTCCAATTGTGGTTACAACCAGATACTGGAATAAGCATGAACAGGGGCGTAAGGGGGTGCAGAAGGTGCAGTCGCACCAGGCCCAGGAGCCTTAGGGGGCCCATAAGCACTGGCATCAGTATTGAGATTGCAGCTTCTATCTGATCCATAAGCCAAGGAGACCCCAGATGGCCCTAACCACAATAAGGTTGCTTAAACTCCTTAGCACCCATTCTCTGTAGGGATGAGGTAGGGGGCCCTGGACAAAAGATTGCACCAGGGCCCTCAAGACTTTAGTTACGCCATTGAGCATGAAGCACCTTTGGTGCAATATAGTTTGGGCTAAAATAATTCAACTTGCTGCAGACATCAGTGTAGGTCTCTGGAAAAGCACCAGAAATGCATTAATATTATGTTGTTAAATTGCGGTTCAAAATAAACCGACTTAAAGATGATCTAAAGTTAGACTAGAAAGTCTAAAGATAAGCCATTACTCTCATTGCCTGCGAGATTGGTCTACACACAGAGGACCAGATTTACTAAAACGTCACCTGGATTATCACAGTCAATTTTATCATTCAGCATCGGCCAGTGTGTTAATCCAGGTGCAGTTTTAGTAAATCTGGTCCTCTATGTGTAGACCAATCTCACAGTCAGTCTTTATTCTCTTCAGTCTCCCTCCTTTCCAATTGTAGGTTAGTAAATAGTTGTAGGAACAATCCACACAACATAATAGGATATTTTTTGCTTCAGTTTTGTAGGCCAATGCTCAACGGTTTGTGTAACCGATCTATGGGAGATCTGATGTTTTCCATAGACCTGGGAAAAAACACTCAGATCACAGATAGCACATAGGCTGTAAAAAAAATCATTGCAACTGTGTGTCACTAATAATTCTATATGTAACTTCTTTAAACAACCTGCAAATGGCTTAAATAGGTGGCAATAAGTTTTAAATATGGATTGGTGACAATTGTGTGATCGGCAAGGATCCAACTGTTGAGATCAAAACAACTAAGATTCTGTGGAATGGAAATTTTTAAAAAAAAAATTGTCAAAGCCCTTTTAAAAATTAAAGGTGTATTCTCATGTAAGGCTTTCATGGCTGAGCTGAGAATACCTGTGTCTCCACTCCCCTGAGGCGGTTGGGAGTTACGGATGGTTGGATGTTTGGTGGTTGCAAAATATATTTTTTTAAAAAGTAAAATATTTAAAAAGGCATTCAAAACTTCTAAAGTAAATGAAACTGTATGCTATATGTATGGAAGAATTTGCACAAAATATGATCTCACATATTAATGTCAGAAAAAATAAAAGATATAGATCTCCTGATGTGTTTGGAGAAAAACACATGTACTAGTGTTATAGACAGTTGGCGTTTATTTGATGTAAAATATCGCTATAATACATGTATACTGGCCATGTGTTTGCATAAGGAACAAACCTATAAAGTAGTATTAAATTTACCATTCTACATGCACCATTTGGATACATTTTGTGCAGTTTTATAATTTAACCCCCAATAGTATTGATCGTCTACCACATTTTTCAAGACTCACTCATCATAAACCGTGAAAGATGCAGCACTGCCATCTAGTGGGCATTTGTGTTTTATAATGCAACTCTGTAGATTTGTATCTTTAAAAAATATTATATATAAGAAAAAATATATCTTTGTACCGTCTTAGCCAGTGGATATGAAATGAAAAAAATTTTTGAGAGAAGTCCTCAGTAGCTGATACCTTTTTTAATGGCTAACTTAAAAAAATATTGGTGACATATTTCGAGCTTTCGGGACTACTAAAGGTCCCTTCATCAGGACGGTATAACAAAATTTCTGAAGGCAGGCATATTTATACAGGAATGGAGTGTTAGATGCAAAATAGATGGAAAAAAAATGTTTTCATAAAAAAATATTAAAAATAATACATTAGAAAATAATCTGTAGAATGACTCTGATGTAATTAGATTTCATTTTACCAATAGACATGCCATTATTCTTTTCTATCCATTACACACGCACAGGACACGTACCCCATCTAGTGGACAATGCATAATACTGACGATGTGAAATCGACCCTACAGGCTGGCATACAACGTCATGTAGAAATGATGTGCTCCTAAAAGTGTTTTTTGGTCTGTTGTAAGGCATGGGACAGAAAGAAAATGTTAAAAAGGACTCAAAATGTTCCTGATAGGCCAGATCAGCCTTATAGAGGTCCTTTAGATCCACCTGTTTTGCAGAATTCTCATTGGAATCAGGATCTACCAGCGTCAGGATGGGTTTAGCATGGGAGTTGGCCATCAGCGATAGGAGTTGCCCTGGTCGATTTGCCTGGTCATAAAAGCGATTGCAGTCCAGCTTGGTGAGGCCTCCGGAGTACTCCTGGCCTTGTCATATTCCCATGTAGCAGGGGGTTGGTAGCATGCAAAGTAGCGGTGTGCTGTGAGCGTTCTGTAAAGTCCAAAACTGTGCCTCTGGTTACTAACATTTGTATAACTAATTGTATGTCCCCAGAGGACCACCTTGGAGGTCTCCCAAAACAGCAGAAGGTGATCTGTGTGTGCCGGATCTAGATAAGTATCCTACCCATTATTGCATAGAGCTCATCTGCATATTAAGAAAAGTTACAACTTTAGATCACCATCTGATACAGGTCATAAGGTCTCCCTTTAAAGTTCATTGTATGGTATATTTTTCATGAGGGATTTTTTAGGCATTTTTTTGTATTATATCTGAACTAGCTTTTATATCTGTTCAGTAGATGACATTTAGGACATCCACAACGTTGTGTGGGAGTTGGCAGCAACTGTGGGAGTTGCATACAACTTTGCGGAGGTTCCGGCCTCCTCCTGAGTCTGATGGGGGACTTCTGGTTTTCGTCCTAGTGGCAGGCCAGAGCCTATATAACGTGGGCTCAGCTCTGGCTTTGGCCCGTCGCTGGCTATTCAGTTGAATTAGTGTCCTGATAGTAATCTTTCTCCTGTGTTCTGATTACCTGTGTTTCTGATGCCCTTGCCTTGACCACTGACCTTTGACTCCTGATTTTGTAGTGTGCCTTCTCCTGTTTATGACCACGACTTGCCTCTAGACCAAGCTAGTCCGCTTCCTGAATTACCGTTTTGTACTGTTTGACCATTCCTGTTACCCACTCAGTCTGCCTGACATTCCCATTGGGTTACCCACTGTACTGCGTTTCCTTCTTGGTGACGACCTTGGACAGTATGACTACGCTTTACTCTCTGCTGCCACCTGCTGTCCATCCACCACAGCCTTCTGGCTCCTAGGACCTTCTCTGCTACCGAAAATGTCTGCTGGTAAGAAAATCTCAGTGTCTGGTTTACTGTGATTTGTGGTGCGCTGTATGTTTGGCGTTTCCTGACCCGTACTGCTCTGCCCAGCAGTGCAGCCAAGTCCATCCCCTCCATCTAGGGTTCTGGTGAACACCATTGTGGAGGTGGGGTTGGTGCGGCCCAGGAGGTGTTGAACATGGTGCCGTGTTGACCATTTAAATCTGAGTATCTAGTACTGGTTCTCATTATTAGTTCAGATCTGCATATATTATCCTATTACGATTATAGTCTATGGGGTCCGCAGGTTCCTTAGGTAACTGCTTTTTTAATGCGTATAGGTTTCCGTTTGGGGGTCCCCAAGCAGGCTTTCCAAACAGAAACCCAAACGTGGCTGTGAACCAGGCCAAAGTGAACTAAAAAAAAGTTGTGTTTTTTTTTTAATGAGATATGTTATTATGTTACAAAAGCAATGATACCAATAATATTTTCCTTAAAAAGAGTTACTAAAAGTGAATGAGATAATATAATAGATTTTGTCCAGCAATAAACAAGTCCATATAGAGCAGTGCCTATAGAAATAACAGGCCTTAATGCTAAATCAGTATTGGTACTTAAGGGGTTAAATCAGCTGTATATGTCACCATGGCAACTGCATCCTCTTACAACCAATAGGATTGCTGGATAGGAATTTGAAAAATCAGTTGGCTGCAGTCAGTTGGCGGATGAGAGAAGACGCCGGTCTATGATTCCTCTCTGCAGCCGCCATGGACTTTATGGCGATGTGTTTGGTAAGTGACCGGGATCTAATCCTAATACTGAAGATCTTAAGACCGATCATTACACGGACTGTATTACAGGTAACAGCTAGGGGGCGACTGTTATGGAAAGGACCAGTATTAGTCTCTGTTCACATGAGATTCTCTCTATTCTGCCCCATCATTTATATAACAAATATGAAACATTTCCATTAATGTCTCTAATCATTTATAATAAGATTTCTTCCTGTGTCCGATGGCTTCAGTTGTCCTCAGTTCTCTCCGCTCAGTCAGGGTTGGGGTGTTATGGGGCAGACAGAAGAGCGCAGTCAGCTCTGCTATACTACATAGTTATAACAGTGAGAACCCAAAGTCCTGATTTTATATTTCTACCAATAAAGCCAATGACGTCTGTCCTGTCGTGGGATGAGGTTCCTGAGAGTGAATTATTGTGAATGTTCATCCTCTGTCGATACACAACATATGTACTGTATGTTACATATTACTGCTATCATAAACTTTGTTTGTAGCTGACATGGTTTTATCCCTGTTTATACACAGGACAAAGAACAAAAAATTTGTCAGAGGAATTTAAGGTACCATGTATGTCTGTGTGAATGATGTCCGTGATCATAGCAGGTATGTCTATCTACATCATGTGTAAGGTGAGTATGTTATATTTGAATACATATACAGATACATTAGTTAGAGCAGTTTGTAATGGCCTGAGTTCATTATATATTTTCCAAAAAAATTAAAATTTGGGGAGTTCTTCACCCACATACTATTATTATACTCTGTGGTCTATTCTGTCCTCAGAGAATAATAAGCAAAGATCCAGGTGTGTTGTGTAAATATAACTAACACTCTAACTAACTAACTCACTAAGGGAGCGTTCACACTACCGTCGGTGTCCGGTGCATGCAGGGTTTTTCTGTCCGCTTGAGAAGTCGGACATCTTCTCTTGCGGACAGGAAGGGGCGGGCACGGAGTGCAAAAGAACGCACCCGATGCCCATTCAAGTGAATGACAGGTGTCACGGACACATCTAGTGTCCGCTCCTAGTGTCCGTGACAGATTTTGAGCGGACACTAGGAGCGGACACTACATGTCGGACACCGACGGTAGTGTGAACGCCCCCTAACACAGTGTCTGGAGCACAGTGAGAGACCAGGAGAGGTGAGTCACACTGTTTGTTATGTTTATGCACCTCCCCTGGGCCTTCTTTTATCAGAGTATAGTAAGTGTAGTTGTGTTATAGACCAGAACTGCTGGGTGAACCTGGTGAATTATCGCAATATATATTTAACAGAATTAACTTTACACTAATTTAAGAAAATCTGTATGTATGTAAATTTGTTTTTAGATATATTTGTATATTATATCACTTAAGTATTTCTGCTGTTACTAAGTGTAAGTGTAAATGTAGATAAAGATGCAGTTTTTAAAATTAAGTCTGGGACGAAATTTCACCAGCAACATGTCAGAAGCCTTAGCATGAGCTGCCTCTCAATTCAAAGGAATTGCTAGGCTGCGATTGCCTCTCACCTGCACTATGAGCCATATTCTGCTGCCCATAGTTAAAAAGAAAAAAAGAAACTTGGTTGCACAGTGGAGGAATAATATATCGTTATATAATCGTCCCTTTGAAAACAATAATGGCGTCAATGATTCTGTGATTTTGTCCATTTGAATTTGGCACCAGGTTGAGCAGCAGTAGGGTGGGAGAGAGTGAGGTAAAACATTGCAGGTGGATTGTGCTAGGATAATATACCTGTGATTGTCAATACAAGGGCAACATGGTATAAATGGATGATGTAGAAATCATGTGTCCACCCAAAATAATAGGCTCCATTGTAACTCGTATCCCAAAATTCAAATAATAAATAAACCATGTGATTGTCAATATAAGATTCTGCAAAATAAGTATAAATACATGCAAAGTGCTAACTATGATTCTCTCTATCAATAGCAGCATGTCTATGTGTATAGAATTTTTTAGGATAGAGAGGAGTAGAGGAGATGTTTTAGATAAAAGGAGAGAAGATAAGAGTAGGAAAGGAGAAGGGTAAAACGCATGTAAAATAGGAGACTAGGGGTAGGAGCAGAAAAGAGTCATTACGCCAGGAGGGGAGAGGTGGGGTAAGAAAAGAGTAGGGCTAGGAAAAAATGAGAAGAGGGATAATATGAGAGACAAGAAGCAGTGGGAGGAAGGGCGAGGAAGATGTGGAGGAGGGTATAAAGAGAGGAGTCATAGGAGAAGAGGAGAGTCTTAGGGATGGTCTTCAATTTGTATTTTAATTCAGCATGGGAGGATAGGTAGAAGGATAGGAGTGATAGGAGGAGAGAAGAGGAGAGTTAGGTGTAGAGGGGGGTAGTAGGAGAGGGGAGTAGTTAAAGAGGTGAGGTATGAGGAGTGGAAGCAGTAGGAGAAGTAGAGTGAAGAAAGACGTAGAGAGGATAGTGGAGAGGAGAGGAGTAGGAGGTGAGGAATGGAAAGGAGGGATAGGAGAAGAGGAGAAGTGAGGTGGCATAGGATGAAAAGAGAGAAAAGGAGAGGGGAAGAGGACTAATAGGAGAAGTGTGGTAAGGAGCAAAGAGAAGCTATACCAAAAAATAAAGAAGGGGTAGAAGGATTGAAGAGGAGAGGTAGAAGGCTTAGAGGAGTAGGAAGAGAAGAGGGGTGGTTTAGAGGAGAGGTAAAAGCAAAAGAGGGGAAAACGTAAGTGTCATGGATGGGTAAGAGAAGAGAAGGGGTAGGAGGAGAGAAGCTGTAGGAGGAGAGGAGATGAGGGATTAGAGAATAGGAGAGGAGATGGATAGGAAAGGAGGTAAGGAGGAGTAGAAAAAAAGCAGAAGAGAGGAAGGAGAAGATGAGGGGTAGGAGGAAAGGAAGGTTAGGAGGAGAGGACTGATGTGAAGAGAGAGATGAGGGGTGGGAATAAAGAAAAGGAGGGGAAGGAAAAACTGAGGAGTACAGTGAGAGGAAGCACAGGCATAGTGGAGAGATGCAAGGAGAAGAAGGGTAGAAAGAGAGGAGGGAAAGGTTTGAAGGAAAGTTGAGGAAACATAGGAGGAGCTCAGAGGAGTGTTAGGAGAAGAGGAGAGAATGGTAGCTGGAAATGAGCAATAGGTGGAGAGTAGATGTGTTATAGGAGGGTATTATATGTGTAAGGAAAAGATAAGAGGAGAGGAAGGATTGGAGGAAAGGGTGTGTAAGAGGAGGAGGAAGAGAGGGGTGAAATATTAAGAGAGAAAGGAGAAAGAGAGAGAGAGAGAGTAAGCGAAAAGGAGAGGAGAGTAGGGGCAGGAGCAGAGGAGAGTCATTATAGCAGGAGAGGTGGGGTAAGAGAAGAAGAAGGGTAAGAAGGGATAAGATGAGAAGAGGGGTAGGATGAGATACAAGGAGGAGGAGTAAAGGAGAGTGAGGATGGGTACAAGAAGAAGAGGCATAAGAGAAGAGGAGAGTCTTGGGGAGTCTTCATTTTGTATCTTAAATTAGCTTCTGGGACAGTTGACATACTTATGCTGTACAGCATTGCCAACTATCCTGGGGTTCACACTTAGGCAGGTAGTAAACCAATTTATGTAGCTAGCAGTTTTTGCAATGCTGTCATTATGTCTCAGATGCTAGAAAGTTTCATTGTGTGGACATAATAAAAGTTATGTTTTAGGAATTTCTATTTGTATTTCCACAGATTGTATCTATGGGCCTATTGTTGTTTTTGTAGATGGTTAATAGATGGTTTGTTTTTGTAGATGGTGTATACATGTCTAAATGAGTGGCGCGCTTAGGCCGTGTGAAGGGGCCCTAAGGCTAATACTGTCTAATACTGTCTAGCGCTGATAATTCTGAATGGATCCTGCTAATAGAAGTTGTACATTAGAACAGCATCAGCAGAGAAGTAAAAAATCATTGATTCTGCCAGTAGCTAGGGCAAAACAAATGCCTGGGAAGTTACTGTAGACCATCACTGATGTATATGCCCCCTCAATAATGATACATTACCTGCTTGTACTTGGCACTGTGCCTGATATTTTAGTGTTAGTAGTAAGGGTGAATGTGATGCATTGAGTGACTGGGTGGAAAAGGTGATAGCTTTTATTTTTTTCCCCTTTTCCAGTGGAAACAATTAGACACAGGAGGTCCATTGACACACTCCCTTGTCTCCTTGGAGAATAGGAAATTGAAGGGATCTTACACTAATATCAGATATCCTGTTAAATGAAACTGTGATCTGTGGGTGGACACAATATAGGTCTAGCCCTATAGTGGTGTAGTATGGCTGTGGTCAGGACAGCACAATTGTAGTGAGTGAGACACATCCATCCTTAGGTTCCATTCACACGGAGTAACGTGCCGTGTGACCTGGCACGTATACGGCGTATGAGATTTTGAGCGCCGTAAAAGCTCCCATTGATTTCAATGGGAGCCTGGATCGTATACGCCACATTATTTTGCAGCCGTGATTTTGCAAAATCACCGCAAAATCACGGCTGCCAAATAACGCAGCGTATACGATCCAGGCTCCCATTGAAATCAATGGGGGCTTTTACGGCGCTCAAAATTTCACACGCCGTATACGTGCCAGGTCACACGGCACGTTACTCCGTGTGAATGGACCCTAACATTGGAACCATTCAGTTAGGTCTCATTATGCATAGTTTGGTTTTGAGCACCAGATATGTTTTATATTTAGTAACTAATAAATGTTAAGTTTTATTCCCTGTTTGAGAATTGAAGTCTAATTTAGGTAGCAAGCAGATTTTGCAATACCGTCATTATGTCTCACATGCTGGTCGTTTTAATTGTGTGGGCTTAATAAGATATATATTTCAGGAAATTATCATTGTATCTACACAGATAGTATCTGTGGATATAATGTTTGCTTAAGTAGGTCTTAGTCATTCTGAAGGAGAGGAGGGATAGGAGGAGAGAAGCAGTAGGAGGAGAGGATGGTAAGAAGTAGAGGAGTTATAGGAGAAGAGGAAAGGAAGATGTAGAAGAGGGGTAGGAGGAGATGAGAGGTAAGAGTAGAAGGTATGTAGAAAGAGGGAAGGAGTGCAGACGAGAGATGATAGTAAAAGAAAAGTTCCAGGAAAGGACAGGTAAGAAGAGTAAGAGGTGCAGTAAAAAGGGAGGAAAGGAGATTCAAGAGTAGAGATGGTGTAGTAGGAAAGGAGACAATATGAGGGAAAGGAATAGAGGATGGGAGGTGATAGGAGAGGAGTGGAGGGAAATGATAAGTAGAAGATACAAAGACATAGGGTGGTAGGAGGAAAAGAGCTGTAAGAGAAGAGGAGTGGTAGGAGCAGAGGAGAAGAGGGATTAGAGGTAAGGAAAGGAGAAAAAGTGGTCGGAGAAGAGAGCAAGGATAAGGCAAAAGGAGATGAGACTAGGGGTAGGAGCAGATATATATATATATATATATATATATATATATATATATATAGTAGTTTGTCCATATTCAATTTGTGTAAGATGTGTACCATATGTGTATATTTTCTATCATGACATGATGTATAGTTAGAGCTTTCGTTTTTAAGCTGTACCAATTATGTAATTTAAAAACATTTAAATAAATGCAATAAATATATGTATTAGTCTGTTTAGTAATGTATAGCACATTATTATGTTTTAGCCATTGTGATGTGGTAGCAAATTTTTGGCATCACATGCTTGAGCCCATCAACCACCTTAGTGGTCTTATTAGGATGGGTCCCTACACTAACACTTTACATAAGGGGGCAAGAGATAAACGTCTTAAAGATTCACTGTTACAGTGCAGTTTTTAAGAATTTGATCTCTGGGGTCTAGTCTATAGATTGGAGGAGGAGTCAGTATTTCTTCTACAAATAAAGTCTTAGTGTAGGGACCCATCTGAATGAGGTCGCCGTGACGTGGCAGATGGGCTCACACAATACCCAAATTGTGCGCTAAGAACCTCTCATTTATAACTGTAGTCAGTAATACATGAACATGTAGTCCAAGAATTTTATCATTTAAAGCTCCACACCAGAAGTATCAACTCACTTGTCAGAACTGGATCTAGGCTTTAGTCTTTGGGTCCTCTATGAGCTTATCTGGGTGCATTGGTCTTTCTTTATCTAATCTACCTAGTCTAGAAGACCTTTCATGTCCTCTAATACAGAGCATATTATACACCGCTGCAAAGCTGACAGTCAGTTTTGCAGATATCTAACCTAGTTCAAGAGATATTGGGGTTGTTGTTTTCGGCTAGTGTTATCACTGCAGTGTCAGAGGATACGGCTCAGTGTTCCTCGCTGGGTGGTGAGGAACGCCCCCTGATGGTACACTTCTATAGTCTTGTACTGTGACGAGGGGCGTTCCTCACCACCCAGCCATGTTACTGAGCTGTGAGGCTGTGATCCATTTGACAATGTAGTGATATTAGTAGCTAAACTAATAACACAAATATCTTTGGAACTGGGGTAGATACCTATAAAACTGAAAGCGCACTGAATTCAGTGCACTGTCGGCTTGCAGCGGTATATAACATGTCTTATCATGTAAGCTCCTCTTTAAAATGTAACTGAAATGTTTTATGCATACCTCCCAACTTTCAAAAGATAAAAAGAGGGACAGAATGTGCAAAGTGCTATGCAAATTTAGCTCCATACACTTCTATGTTGACTCCACCCATTCTCATATATTTTTGTATTTGCCCCCACACAGTATCATCTTTCTACCCTAACATTATATGCCCCCATATTATTATGTTCCCCTCCAATTGCCCCACAGTATGAAGAAACTAGAGGGGCACATTAAACTGGGGGAGCTGAGGGGGACATTAAGCTGTGGGGGGTAGCTGGATGGGGACATTAAACTAGGGGCAACTAGAAGTAGACATGTCCCCCTCCAGCTACCCCCATGGTTGAATGTCCTCCTCCAGTTTCCCAGTCTCCTTCCAAATTGCCCCAAGTTTAATGTCCCCATCCAGCAGCCCCCTAGTTTAATGCCCCCTCCATCTGCCTCTAGTTTAACTGTGCTTCAAACAGAGCGATGAAGCAGAAGGTTTCTGAGGATGGTTCCTGTTTCACCATTGTATTTAACTCTGGACACAGATGAGTTAATACTAGGACATACCTCTCGCTGACTGGGACAGCGGGACAGAACCCAGAATCTGTGACTGTCCCGCTGAATCCGGGACGGTTGGGAGGTATGGTTTTATGTAGCTTTTCGTAGTATACTTTAGAAGCAGATTTGGCTTTCTTTTAGTAAAACACTCTGGGTGACAGAGCATTTTAGATTATATGTTTCAATGACTTTTCAGACTTGGTGACAGGTCCTCTCTGATTTTTCACACACTGCTTCTGCATTTTGGCCTAGTTTTTGGTAAATAATGTCATGCTGTAATTTTTCATGTGGTGTTCTTCATCAGATTTCCCTAAGACGTTCTAAGGTCCAGGTGAGGTTTTTTAGATCATGTCCTGTATACCATATAAAGTGTGTATTTTTTTTTTTCATGACTGCATATATGATCACTGCAGTGATGGTATGCAATACTTCAAGGGCCACTGTACTGGTCACAAGCTGCACATGCCTATTTTACTACCATGTCTTGTCTAGAAGGCTGGTGATACTTTTGATGATTACCTACAGTACAGTAGTACACTGGCCTATTCATTTCTATGGGCCCATGCACATGACCATGAATTACACGGTCCTTTTCCTGTCCGATTTTGCAGCACAACTTTCTGGGCTCATGTTCATTGAATAAAAGGGGCTGAAATGACATCTGTGAGTCCACTGTGCCGTTCTCTACAGACTTTCTGCTTTAACTATACCTATAGGAAACCGCCAGAATTTCCATAGATATAATCAACATACTGCTATTTCCAAAACCGGAGTGGTTTTAAAAACATCAGCGTTCCTGCTGCGCGTATTTTACCACTGTGGGAACGAGATCAGAATTCCATCCACTATACATGGACTGTAAAACACTTTTTCTACTGCATATTTGCTGAAAATTTTCAGTTTAGTTAGTGCTACTTGTACTCTTGGCACAACTTTTAGGACATTTTTTGTAAAGAGACTGCAAACACTTCAGAATTTACGTGTGGAATTTCTTTGTAGGATTTCACAGTAGGAATAAAACTGGAAATCTCACACAATGTAGAAAAAAAAAATTGTACAGAATATGTGCAGAAATTAATTTTGTGATCGAAATGCGATCCACAGGATCTCTGCATCACGAAAGTCCACACCATTTAGACTACCTGCACACTCAGGTTTTTGGGGGGTTTTAGTAAGAAAAAAGGGGGGTGTTGCATTTATGGTAGCTTCCCCCCCCCCCCCCCCCCAAAAAAAAAAAAAAAAAAAGTCTATAGCAAAGCCACTGAGCAAAAATGCTATTCTCAAAGTATAATGCTTTTAAAAACACCAGGGATGCAAAACTGGAGTGGCAGGCCAGAAATGCATGTTGTTCCATTCCTTCTTTAGGAGCGTGCTGGAGATACAGTTCAGACTTTTACTCCATCAGGATGGGAGAAGCAGAGCCCCATTCTCTGGCTTGTGGGGTTCACAGCTGCTGCCTCCCCACCGATCATGAAGTTGTCCCCCTTCCTATCAATAAGGGTTGTACCAAGTTATGAAGTTATCCTCTATCACTGCTTACAGTGTGGAACTCATAGGTTTGTATGGGAACTACTGTGTCAGCATCCAACACAAACAAGAAAGCCACCATTAACCAAGTCCAAAATGTTCTTCTTTGCAGGGTCCCCTATAGGCATAGGTCTCTTTCACTTCCACCATACAGTGATGGTAATACTGTAAAACTGTATTCATATACTGTGAGCCTTAAAGGGTGTGATGAAGAGACCCTCGGTTATGTATCTTTTTTTGAAATTATTAGTCCTTGTTCATATCAGTCCTACAAATCCCTTTAAGAATGTTGCGATTACATTGGTAGTCAATTCGCTTTAGTAGTTTTATGGGAGATTCTCTTTTATTCCCATTTTATTTCCTGTATTGTATTGTGCCTTTACCTGTATTTGCTTGGCATCCACTGATATGTATTTCTCTGTATGTTAGTGGCTAGTACCAACCCACTCAGGTTAATAGATCTATAAAATATATACACTCATTTCATATTATCCTATGAACTCAGACACGCATGGGGCGTGAGTGGAAGGAAAGATGGGTGATCTTAGGTGTGTCAAGCAGCTTGGCAAAGTAAGATCCTTCGCAAAGGGGTCTTTCGATTCTCTGAGGGTAAATTCACACAGAGTTTTTTGGATAGGAACCTGAGGTGGAGTCCGCCTCAGATTCCAATCCACAAAACTAGGCCGCCTCAGATACCGATCCAAAAAACTGGGTAGCTGCGACTGAAAGCCAGTGCACTGCATCGGCATTCAGCCACGCACTCTGCTCCATATTACACCCAATGCATGGGCCTAGTCCGGAGGACGGTTTGTCTTCAGGTAGAATCGCGAGGTGACTTGGCCTGAAGAATTAGCATCTTTTTTCCAGGAGCTGGAAGAAACCGCTCCTGGGAAAAAAAAAAAAAAAAAGACCTGAGCGGCTCCCTTTGATTTCAATAGGAGCCGTCTTTTTGGTCAGGGTTTTGAGGTGGATACGGCTTCAAAACCCTGACCAAAAAAAAAAAAATCAGTGTGAACTTAGAACAGGGAACGAACTGAGACTCTCCCCTAGATCCCCAGTTGAAAGGAGAGAAGAGTATAGTCTATTATTTTAAGCCTTACTAGGTCAGTAAAATAAAGGAATTAGAACACCCTTTAACCATGGAAGGGTTGCGCCTTGTTATTACCCAAGAAATACCTATAGATTAGCTTTCTATATTGATATATAACAACAGAGGTAAAAGCAGGAATTTTATTTAAACTTATATTGTTTAGAAATCACAGTTTAGCAAAATGTACAGAAGCATAATGAAAGACACATAAAAAACGACAATTAAAAAGTCTGCAGATCAAACATATACGGGGAGATTTCACTGGAATAAGGGGCAACAGAAATAAGAAACATTCCAAGACCTTTCATTCTCGAGTGAGTCGATTTTATCCCCAGTAGATAATTTAGGTGCAAAACTGCGGTTACACAGATGATATATGTGATAGACTTGAATGCAAAAGTAAAATAAAAAAAAAAACCAAACGAAAACTAAAGAATCGAAACTGTCTTAATAAAGTTTATAGTGCACTTAATATAGGTATGTTTCATTTATAATAACTTTGGGTAATAATTTAAATGTCACCGTAAACAGCTTCTACTGCCTATTTTTTCTTAACCAAGATTTACTTTTGAAGACAATAAAACAGCAAACGTTTCGCAAGCTCTGTCGCATCGCCAATCCCAGCTTTTGGTTAAACAGGTCGCATTTTAAGGTAAAGCTGCTAAAATATTATGTGTTGATCACATGCAGGTAAGCTTCACTTGTAAGGCATTGTATGCTAGACTAGTTTGCTGTTTTCTTCTCCTTTAATACATTTATAATCGAAAACAAGAAAATATACAGTTATTAAAATGAAAACAGAATGAAGATATACACATAAATACACAAGATGCCCCCCTCCAGTTTTGGACAGTTTTACACAGACATAACTCTGGCAATGTACTTTGAGATATTTCAATCATACAGCCTTAATCCAGATGTAAGACTTTGGTGCCAGGTACCTTAAAAGGCAAACCGGAATAGAACTCCCTAGGATTCTGCCTCCTAATATTCAGCCTCTAAACAAGAACATAAAAAGCCTTGAGAAGATCTTTAAATATTTAAGAGCAAGGGACAAATCTGGTTAAAGCTCCCAATGAGACCTCAGGATTGTCAGACAGTTCATTCTTAGTAATGAAGGTGGGTGTGCTCCATCTTTAGAATTTATACTTTAGAGTTGTCAGCTTCTTCACATTGCAGCTTCCACCTCTTTGGTAGCTTCAGCAGCTTTCACATTCTCGTTTCTTCAGTTCTTAAACTACAAGCTAGGGAATAAAATAAAAAGAGTGTTATATTTTGTGTATAGTACTGTTAAAAAATGAATGCAAAAAATGAAAATATTTACTGATTAGTCAATATCTAATAATCATTATGGCACCCAAAGAGCTTCTCTGAGACCACAATGGGACTCTAGCCTCAGAAAGTCATGATTTATGTGCACGTGTATCTACACCTGCAGTTATTTGAACAATACTTTTGATTTGATTTTATACAGTTTGCTAAAATATGCTGTATACTAATCTATATTTGGGGGCTGAAGGGGGTTACCAACCTATTTTGCTAATCTCTGTGCATTTTTGGTGCATAGTTTTTTTGGGGGGTTTTGAGCCTAAAATGCGCCACATTGTTGGGTGGAGACCAAAGCACCACACAAATATACTATAACACGTGTCAGAAAACTGGCATGAGTTTTATCACTGGAGTGCACCAAAATCATAAGGAGGATGGAAAATCTTAATTCAGGCATATCTCAAACCAGCGCAGAAATTTATTAAGACTGGAAACAGCAATCTTAATGAATTACCTCCAATGTCTATCTAATCCATCGTCTACTTTTAATTTTTATTATATATATTATATATATTCTGCTTTACATTCGCTATGTTTCGGGAATCTCCATTTAGCATTTAGACTCATGGATCCCTATGAAGGCATCTACCATCTTTCAATAATACATCACAAGACATTAAAACAGGGACCTTAGCTTTTAAGGGATTGTCCAATCGATATTTTTCTAAATCGGGCTCAGAAGAAGGACTGGAAGGCAGAGCATAATGGGAGACCCAAGCAGGGTCAGGACAGGATCGGTAGAGGAATCAATAAGAGGAGTGTCTTTCTTTCACGGGGCTCTAGACCCATTTTTTTTGTATTGTTTTGTAAACTATATTGGCTGAACAATCCCTTTTTAACATTTTGTGTTGATATTTTAATTAGTAAATGTTACTGTTATAGATGGGAAACTTACAAGAGGCCTCAGGATTCAACAGTCGGTGCACTTTCCTGAGCATTCACCTCTGGAGCCTGAGTGGACACTTGATGTTGACTCTCCTCTTGAGCCGCAACAGCTTGTTCAGTTTCCTTTCCCATGTCCTGTACTTGTTCTGTAATTTCTGGTTGGCTTTCTTTAGGCTGTGGACATGATCTGATGTGCTCCTCCACAGTTACAGTTTCCTGAATTTGCGACTCAAGTTCATTTTCCAGACTCTGTCCTTGAACACTATCCGTTTCATTTACATGAATGTTACTTACTACCGCTTCAATGATAGTTTGGACAATAGTTGTGCTGCATGATTCAATGCTGATAGTTTGGATGTTCGTTTCTTCGGTCAGTTCCACCTTTTCACATACAGTAGTTTTCTCAGTTGTGTCTTGGCTGGTAGCATCAACAACAAAACAGTTTGTAGCGGCTTCAATTGCAGCATCCACAATAGCTGCAGCTTTCTGAGAGACGGATTCTACTACAACCTTCAGTCCTTCGGACAATACTTCATGGTCTTCAGATGTTGTGTCCTCAGCCCCTTCTGAAGACTGTATGCTATCTTTGGGTATCTCTAGAGTTTCTACAGTCTCTGCTATCACCTGTTCTTCCACGGCAGCTGCAGTAACTGGTTCAGATACTTTGGTTGCCTCGGAGCTTTCCAACTCTGGAATATCTGTAGTAACAACTTCCACTTCCTCCTTCACTTCCACAACTTCTTCTTGACTGTGAGTTAACTTGTCCTCTTTAGGGTCTTCTTTGGATTCTTTTACTTCTTCCTGTGCTGTGGAGGGCATTACATCTTCATTATTCACCACCATGGTTTCTTCAGTGGCTAAGGTCTGTGTTTGGTTATCCCTGCAACTTTCTTCATGCTCTGTAGAATCCAGAATGCTTTCACTTTCTTGGTCATCCTTTTCAACTACCTTTGAAACATCTTCTTGATTAACTACTTCATTCACAGTAGGAACCTCCTCAACATATTCCTTAGGTTGCTCAGTTACATCAGCACTGGTAGCGCCATCATCCTGTAATACGACTGGAATCGCAATTTCCTCAGCTGCTACTTCTGAGACTTCTGATTGTACGTCACTAATTTGTTCAACTCCTTCAGGAGCCGTTGGCTCAGCGTGTACTTCAGTATCCACTTGTGTACTCACTTGGGTCTGCTTGTCATCTGTCTTAGAGACACATTCTTCAGCTTGCATGATTTCCTTAGCTAGAATCACAGGAGTGACTTCTATTGAGTCCACTTTATCTGCCTCTTCCACACTTTCTTCAACCTTCACCTCAACTGACCCTTTGGAGCTTTCTTCGGCCGGCACTTCACCTGACAATGGGGAACTTTCTTCAGGAACTTTATTTTCATCTTGAATCTCAGTTAAGGCTGGGGAAGTTTCTTCAGCCTTCAAGTCATTTGACACAGAGGAACTTTCTTTAACCTGCACATCATCTGCAAGACTAGCTCCATCATCCGCTTGCACAGTATCTTTAACTGACACAGATGCACTTTCTGTAGCCTGCACCTCAGCTGATTTGGGGGCGTGTTCTTCAACGGGCAAATCATCTAACACAGGGGCAACTTTTTCTTCGTCCATCTCAGCTAACACAGGGATACTTTCTTCAACTTTTATCTCAGCCAACACACTTGTACCTACTTCAACCTGTACCTCTTCTGACTCAGGAATACTTTCTTCAGGCTGCACCTCAGTTGGTACAGTGATACTTTCTTCTGCCTGTGCATCATCTGATTTAGAGATACCTTCTTCAGCCTGTTCCTCAACTGGCACATTCAGACCTTCTTCAGACTGCACCAAGACTGGCAGAGGAACACATTCTTTGTCTTGCTCTTCAGCAGACTCAGGAAGTCCTTCAGCCTTGATCTCCTCTAGTACTGATGGTTCAGAATATTCTGAAACACCACTTTTATCCTCAAAACCAGTGCATACAGGAATAACTTCTTCAGCCTTCTGCACTACTGAAAAAGAAACTTCTTCACTCTTTACCTCACTTGACTCAGAACCAACTTCAATCTGCAGCTCATTTGATGCACTTAAACACTCCTCAGCTTGGACCTCATTTGAAACCGATGCAATCTCTTCAGGTTGTACCTCACTCGTGGATAGTGTTTTTTCAGCCTCCAGTTCACTAGATAAAGGCACAGCTTCTTCAGGCTCCACTTCACTTGACACAAGCACAACTTCTACAGACTCCACTTTGCTTGATACATTTAGATCTTCTTCAGGCTGCAGTTCACTGGATGCAGTGATGACTTCTTCAGGCTTTAGTTCACTTGATACAGGTACAACTTCAGGCTTTAGTTCACTTGATACAGGTACAACTTCTTCAGGCTGCAATTCACTTGATACAGGCACAACTTCTTCAGGCTGCAATTCACTTGATACAGGCACAACTTCTTCAGGCTGCAATTCACTTGATACAGGCACAACTTCTTCAGGCTGCAATTCACTTGATACAGGCACAACTTCTTCAGGCTGCAATTCACTTGATACAGGCACAACTTCTTCAGGCTGCAATTCACTTGATACAGGCACAACTTCTTCAGACTGCAATTCACTTGAAACAAGTACAACTTCTTCAGGCTGTACTTCTTTGGATACAGGTAGAATTTCTTCAGGCTGCAGTTCACTGGATGCAGATATGACTTCTTCAGGCTTTAGTTCACTTGATACAGGTACAACTTCCTCAGGCTTTAGTTCACTTGATACAGGTACAACTTCCTCAGGCTGCAATTCGCTTGAAACAAGTGTAACTTTTTCAGGCTGTACTTCACTGCATACAGATAGGACTTCGGGCTGTAGTTCAGTGGATACAGGTAAAACTTCTTCAGGCTGAACTTCACTTGATACAGACATAACTTCTTCTGGCTGAGCTTCTGGCTCAGGTTGTACTTCGCTTAATGCATTTACAACTTCAGCTGATACAGAGTCACCTTCTTTAGTCTGCAACTCACTTGTTAAAGGAAGAGGAGATGCAATTTGGACTGTAACCACTGCAGGAACCACTTCCTCATCCTGCACCTCTGATAAGGCTTGAACACACTCTTTCACCGCAGTTGAACTGGGTAGATCTTCATTTGCCTCGGAATCTTCTGCAGAAGGTAAATCCTCTTTGGCATACACAGCTTCCAAAGTAGTGGTACTTTGTTGAACCACAGACTCAGAGATAAATGAATCTACGGCATCTTCAGCTTCTTTATATGTTGGAACTTTTTCTACCACTTGATCTTCAGTGAACATTAAGAGATTTCCGTCACTTTTTTCAGTGTCACAAATGCACTCTTGTTCAACAATCTTTTCAGTGCTTACTACATTAGTGTCATCATCTTGAGGCTCTGCCGCAGTAGGAGTTAAATCTGTTGGTTCTTCAGCACACAGAGGAGCAGAACCACAAGCTATCACCAGGGTCTCCACATCAGCCACATTTTGAGATTCTTGAAATTCTAATGTATCAATTGTTAGTTTAGCCTTTTCTGCGGCTTCATGTAGTACATTTTCAGTATGCTTCTTTTGATCTGCTAAAGTCTTGCCACTCGCATCCTCCTCTGGCACAGGAGTAGCGTCTTCTGTTGAAAGAACTGACTCGCCTAATTGTGAAACAGCAGATATCATTTCAGTGGTCTCTTCAGCACATGAGTTTTCTATTGCTTCCTCAAGGGCAGTTAAAGCTTCTGAAGTTAGCTCCATCTCATTCATTACTGTATTTGGCATTTCGGTCATAGCCTCAGAGACTGTGCTTAGCACCACCGTTTCTTCGACTGTGATCTCCGTTTTTATTCTTTCAGTAGTTTCTTTTGCTTGCTCAATAGTCTCAGAAACAGTTGCACTGATCCAGGATGGAGATCTTTCTTCAAGACTAGTGATTGCCCTTTCTCCTTCTATTACAGTAACGGTTACTGCATGAATAAGTTCTTCAGTAGATTTTTCTGAAGGTACTTCTTGTTCTCCTACAACAGTTGGTAGAGCTTCTTCCAAAGATTTCTGAGCATGAAGCTTTTCCTGTTCTGCAGCATCAAACTCTGCTAAAGGAACAACTGCAGGTTCATCAGAATCATCTTCTACAGCTTCATTTAATGGCTGGCCAGTTTCAGCACTCAGAGGATGTTCTTGTTTGCCATCAGATTTTTTCTTTTTTCGTCCTGGAATCAGTTTCTTAAATGAAACCCAAGTTTCTTCCTTTCCAGCTTCACCCTCTGATGTTGACTGTTCTGCATTGGCTGCAGCAGTGGTTTCATCAGTTTTCTCTTCTCTTGTTCTTGACTTCCGTCTAGGAGTCACAAGCCTTTTAAAAGACTGCCAAGTAGACACTCCATCTGCTTCTGTAGGACTTCCAGCTTGGTCTGGTGATGTGCTTTCTTGGATTGGTTGCTCTTGTGAACTTGTAATAGGGCTATCAGAATCTGTCTCTTTAGCGGGGACAGTTTCTTCAGTTTTCTTGGCTTCATCTTGAGATTTTACTCCTTCATCTTCATCTGAATCTGAAGTTTTTCTAGCTCTTTTCTTAGAGGAACCAACACATATTAAAGCTTCCCAAGAGACTGAACTGTCAACTTTCTTCTTACTTTCTTCTGTGCTTTTTTCAAGTTTTTGCTCTTCGTTGGTTTCTTTAGTTTCTTCCTGATTTTCAACAGCAGCAGCAGCAGTAGCGCTATCAGTAGAAGACATAGTTGAGGTTTTCACCTTTTCGACCTCATCCTCCTTATCACTTTCAGAGGGTCGCTTTGGGCGTCTTTTTGGTGTTACAAGTTTCTTGAAAGAGGCCCATGGTGTGATTCCATCTTTTTTTCTTTCTCCATCAGATGTTGTCCCTTCTCCCTCTGCATCTGCAGCCTGCTGTATATCATCTAATGGCTTTTCTGTGGGAGAGGTCTCAGCTGACTCATCAGGAGAAGACGGAGTGCTATCACCACCATTGACTTCAGGAGCCTCTGGAGACTCAGATGAAGCTGCTTCTGTTGGAACTTCTACCTTGCTATCATCATCTTTTTTACTTTTTGCTTTCTTCCCCGACAGTTTCCTTAACCCCGAGCTGCTAAAAAGCTTTTTTAATGGACTGCCTTGAATTTTGGCTTTTTCTTGTGAAGACAACATTTCAGCTTCTGTGGTGATGGCTTCTTGACTTTTTTCCAGCTCTTCAACTTCAGTACTTGAAACCAACTGTACCTGATCATTATCCACAGCTCCAGATTCAGGAGCTCCTTGCTGGTCTTCACTTACTGCCTCTGCAGCGGGTGGGCTAGAAGATGCAATACCATCTATTGCTTGGGTTTCATCATGGTCTTCCAAAGTTTCAGCTTCAGCCTTTACCTCAGGCAATGCAGTTTCTTCTGGAACTGAAGTCAGCACTTCAGGTGCATGATCTGTGCTTTCTTCTACAAGGGCAGCCTCTTCATCTACTTTTACATTTTCTTCTACTTTAAGTTCTGCATCGTTATCGGGTGAAGGTTCCTCTGTTTTTGGCTTTTCTTCAGCAGGGGGTTGACTGTTTTCCTCAGTAGATACCGTTGAATCTTCACTTGAAGATTTGCTTAATTCCTGTGGCACAGGTTGATCTGCAGGAGGTTGTGCCTCAGTTGTGCTCTCCTCTTTTACAGCCTCAGGTACATCCACCTTTTCTTGCTCCTCAACTTTGATATGTTTCTCAACTTCCTGTGGATCTTCCTCTTTTGACTTCTTGAAGCTTGTCCTTTTTCTCAGCCCAGCCCATCCTTGTGTAAAGAATCTTCTAAATGGAGATGATGTTTCAGTAACAGGATTTGTAGGAGAGACCGGGGACTTTTGATCTTTTTCTACCTCAGTTTCTTCTACTTTCTTTTGATTTTCTTCAGGGGTTTTATCTGCCTTTTCGGCGGCCTGTTCTGGCTTATCTGGACTTTCACCAAGCTGCTCACCCTCTTTGGCTTCTTGCAGGATTTCTGGCTTTCCCTCATCTGCAGTATCAGCATGTTCCTCATGATTGTTTGTGCCGTTTACTTCAACTTCATCTTTCTTCACAGTTAAGAGTTGTACAGGTTCAGATTTCTCAGGTTTGTCCTTTTTCACAGTGAATTTAAAGCCTACAATTTTGAACACTTTCTTGAATCCTACTTCGTTGTTCTGATTTTCATTGGCTTGATCTGGAGATTCTGCTTTTTCTTCAGACTCTGGTGTTATATCGGTGGCTTCCTGGGTCTCACCTTGCCCATCTTCCTTTGGAGATTCTTTTGTATCATTGTGAACAACCACCATGTTTTCTGCAGGTTCCTCGTCCAATGTCACAGTTGCCGGCTCTTGTTGCTCAACTGCAATTAGAAGAAAATTCTTATTAGAACTTTTGCTCAGCCGTATTAGTAATATTTGTCATCACAAAAAAAACCCACCTGTTTTAATATGGAGAACTTAGGCAAATTACACCAAAGTTACTGGGGCAGATCAACAGATTCTTTTGAGAAATCAAGAGCCTAAATACTTAAGATTCTGCTTCCAGCCCAGAAGGAAGCTCTTCAAGTACTTCATCTGGTGCATGTGCAGGGAGCAGATGGAGCCAAGACAAGGACACTTAACTTCACTGCGCATGCCAGTACATGAGCAAATTGTGTAATATGCTAATCCATGTGACAGGTTTCTTTAAAACTGAAATACACCTTATTCAGATGTCAGCGTCCTGGTCTGAGTTTTGCATCAGTAATTGACAGACTAAAACAGGAGCAGGTCAAAAACATCAAACAGGTTAAAATCTTTCCATTGTACCATAACTCTGTCGTCATGACCCTGGCTTTAGTTTACAAATATGATGCAAAACTATGATTTGCTAACAAAGCCTCAAACATACAGAGCCATGTTTCAGAGACTTTACCAATTTATCATATCTCCAAAAAAAAACCCAAAAAAACACTTTTAAGTAATGCCACCTTCCAGCTAGAATGCAGAGTGCTTGTGTTATTTATCCACTAGGTGGAGCCATATCCCCAGTTTCACAATTTTTAGACTATGAACCTCATGCCATTAACAACGACAAACTTTTTTGTGAATTTTTTTATTATACTATTAATATATTTGCTGATAATTGTAGAAATTTCTTCACTATGCAGCACTATAAGATAGTCTGACGCTGTCCATACAGGTTAGATTTTTGCTAGCCGTAACACAGCCATCTGAACTATCCCAACATCACCAGACTCCGGTGGATTAGCTCCTCGGATGCCGTGATCAATAGTGATCATGATGGCATCCAGGGGTCCAGTCACCCCCTTGGATCTCCCACAACAACATGCTAGGTATCCTCATGTGTGTATAAGTCCCCACTATCCAAAAATAGCATTATGCGCAAATTAACATATTTGGGTCATCTCAGTCTCAAAAAAATAGCAATAAAAAGTGATGAAAGTCATATATACCTAACATTGAGACCAATAAAAGTGCAACTTGCCCCACAAATAAAAGGCCCTCAGTCAAGAAAACCACTCGTCATGCAAAGAATAAGCCCTCACTTTCTATGTGGAAAGAAAAATAAAAAGTTAAGAATTTTGGAAGGCAGGAAAGGAAATTTTGAATAAAAGTTGCCAAGCATTAACATGTAAACTTCCCGCATCCTTAAAGGGTTAATGTATTGAATATCTGGTCCTACAAAGCAATTCACTGGTGTGCTGTATTAGAGTTTCATTTATGTACACTAGGTGGTGCTATAAGTAGAAAAATCTGCAGAGACTATCATTGTGTGGGATAAGAGATAATAAGCAGCAAATTACTGTAATCCATCATTACATTCTGTAACCACAATTTTAAAGGACTTCAACCACAAACTGTTCTGCAAGCCATAGACATGAGATATTTGTTGGCAGATTCTGTTTTGGCGGGTTCTACAAACAGTCTAATGGTGAAGATGCTCCATAGTATCTGAAGACATTTTAATAACTATAATATCAAAAGTAGCCAGACCATACAAACCAGCCAGTACCCCGCATTACACTGATGTGGGGCAGTAACCTTGAAACAGCTGTCTGCAGATGGGTCGCTCTTCCTTTTGGATTAAGGTTTTCTGTCTTGGCACTATTCCCAGATTATGCTACTAGACATTGATCTATAGGGAGCTACCTTCCAAATGGTGATGCTAGAGCAAGTTCCCCTTTTCCACCAAGGAGGATTTATATTTTGTCAGATCTTGGAAAGAAATATGGATATAGCTCATCCTTTTTGTTAGCTTAAAGGAATTTTCCAGAACTTCCTACCTGACGGCATATCCTTAGGATAGGTCATTAATTAAAGATTGGCAGGGGTCTGACACCTGGGCCCCCTGCCGATCAGCTGTTTGAAGAGGCTGCAGTGCTTAGGGGAGTGCCTATTTGTGCACTTGAATGGGACTGAGCTGCAGTCAGGCCATGTGACAGAAATGTGAGTGGGAGAGTCAGTGCCATTTCAACTAGCTGATCCACAGGGGCCCAGGTGTTTGACGTCCAGATCTTTCATTGATAACCTATCCTAAAGTCCCACTTAATGCTACGAGTGCTGATCTCCAACATTACATGGATTAACAGGCTCCAGCCAGAAGCCCTAGAAGGCTCA
Source organism: Leptodactylus fuscus (assembly GCF_031893055.1). NCBI lineage: Eukaryota > Metazoa > Chordata > Amphibia > Anura > Leptodactylidae > Leptodactylus > Leptodactylus fuscus. The sequence continues at coordinate 46,672,132 of NC_134267.1, forward strand.
ATACAGTTGGGGTACCTGGGAAAAACGGCTAGCATGAAAAAGCCTCCTGCTTGATTTTTGGGGGGCAAATACCACCTGAAAATCCAACTGAAGTGCCTGGCAATAAGAAATCCTCCTGCCACCTGTATAAAGATTTTCATGGCGGATTTATGGGTGCTTCTGTAAAATCCATCATGTGAACCTAGTCTTACAAAACAATGATCTTTAACGGATTAAACACACTTTTCGAAATGGATGGTCATTGCTTAGGAAATGCTATCCATGTTAGATCAGAAGGGGTCTAATTCTCAGCACCAACACTGATCAGTTGCTGGAAGGTATGCAACGTACTAGTGAATGGGACAAAACTGCAATACCCCACTCTGCTAAAAGAAAGTATACTGTCCAGACTGATGTAAACAGTGAAGGGGCTTCAGTACTTGCCCATTACCCTGACCCCTTCAAATAAGTGATTTGCAGGGGTGCTATACATTTTAAAGAGATGTATATCCCCCTTTAAATCATTTTTACAAATTTCTGAGATGTTGCCACAATCTGCTATTCCCATATGAAGTTTATGTTATCTGCATTATATATCTGTAAGGCCTGGTTCACATCTGAGTCCCCCCCCCATTAAAAAGCGGTGAGTAATGAAGCTACATGGACCCCATAGACTTTAATGGGGTCCATGTGTTTTCCACCCAGTGTCCGCACAAATCATGTGGAGAGAAAAGTGCTGCTTGTATTTAATGTGGTGAATGTGGATATAATTAGAAGTATAACAATTAGAGATGAGCGAGTAGTATTCGATCGAACATTATAGTCTATGGGAAAAAACAGGAACGTTGTTCCAGTTTCCATGGAAACCAAAGTTTGACACATTGGATCCTCCAAGTTCCGGAAGTAGCAGGACGAGGAGCACGAGGAGGTTTTTGCATTGAATTCAATGGAATCTTCCTGCATGGTATTCGCATACCGATGCGAGTATTTGATCAAATAGTAGTATTCAATCGAATACTACTCGCTCATCTCTAATAACAATGAAACTTTAAAATGTATCCAATGATTGTTACAATGTAACCGCTGTGAGGCGAAGTTCACATCCATTGAAGACTCTGCTACAGAAAAAAATCAGCAGAGAGTAAAGTCCTGCACGGAGGACCCTTCTCCCCAATAGCTTTCAGTTTCTAAACTCCAATGGGATCTGGTGATATCCGTGTGTAACCGCTAAAACAGCAAACAGGATCTCAGTCATTCGAGTCCCTAAGCACAGACGTGAACCCAGCCAAAGCCAGCTACGTTGTTCAGTACGTCGCCTTTCCATTTGCAGGTGATACTATAGTATCTTGACATTCTTGTCATCCTGTGTCTGTGATCTTAGGTATCAGTGATCACTGTAGAAGGATATAGTGAGATTACAATATTCACTATGAATGCTGCAGATATATAAATGCAAGTATCTGGCTTACTTAGGAGATCTGATAAAAGAATGGATTCTAGGGAAGGATATGGAGGAGTGGAAGCTGTCAACGTGCAAAACAACAAATCTGTCAAGATAGAAACTACTCCAGCAGAAGAAAATCGATATGAGAGAACTGACACTGAAATACAGAATCTGATGATTTACCTCCACATATGTGTGGCCCCGACGTCTGTGGACCCCCACCACCACCACCACCTCTGTGCCATTTCTCATGGTTTACTTACAATTTATAACTTATCTGTCCATAAATAGATTAGAGAAAAGGATTTGCAAGTTTTCGAGAAATCACTTCACACTTGTCCATGGGCCATATCAGATATTGCCGCTCATCCCATTGAAGCCAAGTTTGACTTATTGGCGGTATATACTTTTACACAATGGTTCCAGTTCAGACTGCAAACCTTGTCCTTTCTCTCTGAGCCTTTTGTCAAACAGGCTTGGCTCCAAGCTTTTATTCTGATGACCACTTATAACTGATAAGATCTTATCCAAATATATAGGCAAGAAACACCCAAACAAAAACTCTACAGTCAGTTCCCTCGCCTAAGGGTTTGTTACATTGTCGGATTTCAATCTTCTACACAGGGAAAGATGCTACCCTGTGCATTTGTGTGTTTCATACACTATACCACAATATAAAGAAAAAGCACATCAAAGTTATTGTGATAAGGTAAATGGTTTATCCAGCTGTGTCCCGGATAGAGGTCACTATCTATATAATCCTGCAGGCTACGGCGACAAGCTGCAAGATTGCTGAGTGTCCTGTATGTGCTATTGCTCGGTCAGCTCCACAATGTATAGATTTTTCTTGTTTCCTGGGTACATATGGCAGCACAATTTACATACAGTAGGAAAAGAGTAAGGTGCCACGTACAAGGGCTGAATGGATGATCGGCCATTTCCATGAAGCAGTTAGCTACAGTTAATATGATCATTTGGGTACATTGAGTTCCCGATATAATTCCCTATAGGAATATATCCAGATATGCCGCCAACAACCAAGTATCTTAAATACACCATAAGACGACATCAGCCAACAAACATCAGTATTTGTCAATTGATCGGGAGATATTTACAAAGGCCAGTTATCAGGAATGACCAGCTATTCACAATGGCCTGTGTAATAAGATCTTCATTTTGAAGAATAGTTACAATGTAACCAGAAGACCTTGAATGGCCATATGAAAGGCACAATGGTGGTGGTGGTGTGTGTGTGTGTGTGGGGGGGGGGGTTATCAAACAAAATGTGTCGCAATCTGTAGTAATTTTCTGCATAATAAGCGGTGTTGCGTTTTAGACATTAAAGAGGACCTTTCACCACTTTTGGGCACAGGCAGTTCTATATACTGCCAGAAAGCTGACAGTGCGCTGAATTCAGCGCACTGTCGGCTTTCCCGATCTGTGCCCGGTGTGAAGAGCTTACGGCCCGGTACCGTAGCTCTTCTATGGTCAGAAGGGCATTTCTGACCATTAGCCAGGAACGTCCTTCTGCCTCGCGGCGCCAATCGCGCTGTGCTGTGGAGCGGGGAGGAACTCCCCCCTCCCTCTGCTCACACAGCTTGTCCGTAGACTAGCATTATCAGGAGCGGGAGGGGGCGTTCCTCCCGGCTCCACAGCACAGCGCGATTGGTGCCGCGAGGCAGAAGGACGTTCCTGGCTAATGGTCAGAAACGCCCTTCTGACTGTAAAGCGCTACGGTACCGGGACCGATAGCGCTTTACACCGGGCACAGATCGGGAAAGCCGACAGTGCGCTGAATTCAGCGCACTGTCAGCTTTCTGGCAGTATAGAACACTGCATGTGCCCAGATATGGTGAAAGGTCCTCTTTAAGTCTTGTACAAAAAACGGGACATGGCTTATAGAGAAGGACATAGTCTCAAAGAATATTGGTATGGCTTGAGTGATCATTCACAAAAATGTGCCAAAACTTTAAGACAACTAAGAGGTGTAATATTAGTTTAGACAATTTAACAATACAGCAGATTTATCAAACAGCATTAGACACTTAGACTAGACAGTCATAAGCTGCACTAGATCTCTATGGTGTCAAACTAAGACAGACACTATTAGTAACTCTGCCCAATGTGAGGAAAAATAAAAAAATTAAATAGAAAACACAAACTGAGTCCAAATTATAGGGCTAGCTTCATCCCACTGTCCATTGATACTTATTTTATTAAAGTATGATGACAGAATTTATATGGATAAGGGTGGGTTCACACCTGCGCCCGGTCTCCGCTTTGCAGGTTTCCGTCTTCTGCCCAAGAAACTGGACAGGAGATGGAAACCAGCAGTCAGTTTTCAAAACCATTCATTTGAATGGGTTTGCAAAGTGTCCGCCCGTGAGCATCTTCGGCCTCTCCGTGGCGAAACAGTTTTATTAAACCGGACACAGTCGGATATGCAGGACCTTTGCTTCTGGTTATAAAAAAAAAAAAACACACGTTTCACTGCGGAGACCATAAGACCCCCACGGGGGGACACTGACTACCGGATTTCCATCTCGTGCCCAGTTTCTCAGGCAGAAGACAAACCCACAAACCAGAGACTGGGTGCAGATGTGAACCCACCTTAACCCAGGGCTGAACACTTTTGCTGTGGTTTTTCATTAAATGGATCAGGTAGGCAGTCATATCGGTAATAAAGATCCAAATATGATCCCATAGAAGTAAACGGGGGTAACAAATCCCTGTAATTCTTAAAATTGAATATCTTAAAACTTATACCTGCAGCAATCTCACATTTATGAAATAACTGCATATACCAGAAATATAAAGACAGGAAGGGCCCTTTAAATTAGTATTAAAGTATTGTATTTCCGAACCCTGCTACCCCTGCTCTGATTTTGATCGTTTAATACAAAGGAACAGAAAATGAATTGCTAGTAACTGGGTGAAGCAGAGGGTTAAATAGGAAAGATGTAAAACGTTTTCAGGGATGTAGCAGTTTGAATGTAAAGGCTCCATGTGCTTAAAGTCATCCCTGTCGACATCTGGAGCTGGTTGACAACTCTCCCATGGGATTCCTAGAGCTAAGCTGGACTTCTTCCAGAAATTCCCAGCATTCTACGTTCATCAGATATGCTATGTACACACCCAACGTCTCTCCTTGGACCCTCTAAAGCCCTTTACGCAGACCACATTTTGCAAACCATGCATTTTTCTACCGTCCTTTGTGTTTCCTACATATATTTTACATGACATTCGTTCTTATGTTTTATATCACTGCGCAGTAACCGGCTGCCCAGAATGAGAAGATTTTTCATTATTATTTGACTAGCGGTTATGTTCCTACCTTGAGACAATATCATCAATTTTACTTAAGATGCATTCCAAATTCTATGAACATGAGGAAAGTAAAATTACAATCCATTTATTATCTTATACCGTAAACAGTTTTTGGCGCTCTAGCAAGGTAGTGAGGTAGTGGGTAGGATCAACTGGAAGGTGACAAAGTCGTTACAAATCTCACTTTACAGTTATGAGAACCAGATTTTTATGAAGTGGTTCATGCTATTTAGGATCAGAAGTAATGCAGAGCCATTATAAAATAAATTGGGCGTATTAAACCGCAGGCATGGGCCATTTTTATATTACCGCTCACTCAATCATTTACACTGTCCTAAGACACACATGAACAAATTTGAACCTAGAGAACATGTGAGTAGTAAATAGATGTGTGTCTGGCTGTGCGTTACTCCCCTCTCCCTACTTGGAACACATGCATACTTGGTGGAGCCAAGCATACACATGGGACTGTCAAGACAACTATACAAAATTTATGGCCAGGTTTACCCAACCTACATAATTGCACCTCAAGAACAACCCTCATTATTTTTAATGCAGGTAATAACACTTGGATTCTACCAAACATAATACATGGGGCCTCCAGAATGTCCCTCCAGAGCAGATGTTGGAAAAGAGAAGGGAAAGACATGGAATTCTAGATTTTAACATGCCCCATGATATTGTTCTCCAATAGTTAAACCACTTCCAGTAGTTTCTGGTAGTGATTTTTCCCCTCACCCCATTCAGGACATATGCACACTGGGCAAGCCGAAATGCCATCTGAATCTGCCAGTTTTGTTAGTACCAAAAGACTGTGTAAAGTCTATGGTGGCAACCCAAGTCTCCTACAGGATATTGGGGGATGAGGGATCTGGCATGCTGAATTTCAATGTAGATAAGCCCCCATGAGAGGTGTCTGGCAACTTCTTAATACACACCCCTCATAGAAAACACAAATTCGACTGGTATTGCTAGAAAGACTCTTCCTCATGATAATCTGTTGCTGTGAAAGATTGCATAACTAAACTCTTGTCTACCTATAAGGCTGAGTTCACATGGTCAGGATTTTGAGGCCGTATCAGCCTCAAAATCCTGACCAAAAAGACAGCTCCCATGGAAAACAATGGGAGCCGGTCAGTTCTTTTTTCCGGGAGCTTTGTTTTGGCTCCCGGAAAAAATAACAGACCTACTCATTCTTCAGGCGGATTCACCTTGCGAATCTGCCTGAAGACACTCCCTCCTCCTGACTAGGCCCATTCATTGGGGATAATCTGGAGCGGAGTGTGCGACTGGATGCCACTGCAGTGCATCGGCATCAAGTCGCAGCTACCCATTTTTTGGTCTGGAAACTGAGGTGGCCTCCGCCTCAGTTTCTGGACCAAAAAACCCTGTGTGCACTCAGCCTAAAGCTTTCATTGAATGCATTATCATAGACAGTGATGTCTCACGGTCACTGCATGTTTAATATCCTCCTGTTCGGACGCTAGGTTCACACTAGCATTGAGGTTTCGGTTCTCAAGCGGACCCAAAAAACGGAAACCCAAACAACTTAAAACGTAAACTATATTGGAGTCCACCGGGTTTCTGTCTGAAAAGTGCAGAGAGAAAAGACCTGCTTCTCTCTACATTTTCCAAGCAGAATGGGAGACAGAATTCCCAAATGGCCACCCAACGCAGGTATGACCGTAGCCGAGCTGGCTTTGCCAGTAAAAAGTCAAAATTTTGCAAAGCCATCTGAGGCCCGGTTCACATCTGCACTTGGGTTTCCATTCGGGAAGTCCACTTGCGGACCTCCCAAACGGAATGGATGACAGCATTATTGGCACCTCTAAAATATCCACCAATATAAATCCTGAATGTTCTTGGCTTTACAAGTGTTAAGGCGCAGTTCTTGAACTACACAGGAAACAAGATTAGGCCCAGACCCCTTACAATGCGCAAATATCTGACTTTTCATTACAATGTGACAAGAATGACCAAACTATTTGCATTTCTGTCCCAAACCAAGTGTCTGGCTCTGCTGTCTGTTTGCATTTCGGCTTAGACAAACAGCTTCAAAAGAAAGAAATCTTATTAACAGCCACCAAAGGTTGGAATAGCAATGGGAGACTTCCTCTCCTGCAAATGATTTCCTTCTTAATAAAGAAATGTCGCTGGATTCATACGCCTTCTAGACCTCCAGTGGCTAAACATCAAGAACATTTTTGTCATACAAGGGAACATTGATGAGCGCTAAGCATGATGTATGTATTCGAGAATTTCGTCAAGAAGATTTATCAATAAGTTCATTCAGAATTATCCGAGATGGGATTTCTCTGGTGGAACACACCTACAACAGAGACACAATAGGTTCTGCCCCATGTGATGAATGAACAAGGCTCCTATTTCACTAATGCTGCTACAACAGGAACTGACATTCTCCAAGTTGGGGAGGTTCACTTAATTATTTATTGTCAATGCTAAGCAGAGTTTCACCTTTGGGCAGCAATTACAGCATTAACCATGTAATGCAGGAATTGTATGTATGGAAGGATTACTAAGCAATCTCCATGGGTTGTGCCCTATACAGGTTGAAACTCTATAGTCTAAGATTGTTCCTTGGACCAAACCCATCAGACTTTCCCACACAATATGCTGTATATTTGACAAAAAAAAAAAAAAACACTCAGTTTTAGATAGTCATTATAGCTATTACCATATGAAGATGGTTATGTGAAGGTACTGGGCTAGAAAAGGCAGGAAGTGACTATCAAGTGTGGCTCAGCACTGCTGCTTCAACCAGGGTGTGGCAGAGGCCGTGCAGGGAATGTCTGTCCATAGACATACAAGACAATATCTTATCATAGACCGCTCCTTCTACACAGGTTGGGGAATACTAGTTCCCAACTATGATCCTGTATAGATAGGGCAGTAATCAGCCAACAGAGGCAAATACTGGATTCGCGCAGCCCTCAGGTTATCTGCTGCCTGCAAAATGTAGACTATATGGGAAGGAGTATTCATATTAAAGGAGTTTTCCATCCACAACAGCATTTTTCTACTGATGACCTATCCACATAATAGGCCATCATTATCTTATGGGGTTCAGACACCCAGCACCCAAAGTGTGCCCGAAGCAGTCTTGCTCCTTTAGAGAGTTGCAGATCACAGCACCATGACTATAGAGAGGTTGAGGCTGAAGCTCTACATCTATTACCTGAATAGGAGCAGAGCGGCTTCTGGCCCCCTCAACAGTAATGCCTAGAGGCTGCTGGATCTGCTGATCGGGGCAGGGTCCATGTGTCTGAACCCAGTCAGACCCTGATGCCTTATCCTTCTAGTAGGCCATCGGTATAAAATATGCTATTGGAATCAGAAATCCCTTTAAAAATCATACTGTACAGTTTACATCAAGAAGTGTAAAGGCCCTTTAAATGATGGACTTCTTATGGAACAGATATTGGCCAGTACAAAAGGAACCCCAAGAGACGCTATGATTCCCCATGAGACAAACGATATAAAATGGGTTTGACCAACGCTGGTTTCTCCTTTCAGTTAGTTTTAATATGTGTGAAAATACCTATGTACCAACCCCTGTAGCACTAGTGAAGCATCATATTTAATATTCACTTTCCTATTGCTTGGGGTGGCTACCAAAAGATATACAAAATGCCCCACAAATCGTTTACGTGGTAATGAAACGTAGATTCTAAAATGGTCTTTATAGCTAAAAGGATACTAGACAGAAATAACTAAAGTTTAATAAAGGATTGAATAGGAGTATTTTGGAGTTACAAAGTCTTTTGGGGAAGATGCAAGGGGGAGGGGGTATGAGATTTGGGTGGAGGGACATGCCTGATCAGTTACAAGAACACATCAGTTACAAGAACACATGCTCTGTGCAGCACATTTCCAGTCGCTCTAGATTGGTCACATTCTCTGCAAATTGTACAGAATATTCGTGATCCCAAACTCTAAAACTTTCACTAATTCCCTTCCTTGACGTCTTTACTGAATGACTGGGATTCCCTCCATGTTCCAGGCTAGGAAGTAGTACAAGCTCAGTATGAAGTAACTTCTGTTCCTGTGCCCAGGCAACACCAAAGCCATCTCCACCACATGAGTCCAATTCCCCAATAATAAATGGGATTACACTATCCCAGTACAGACATTTCCACAGTATGGGAACTGGGACCCCTCCCTGCGCCTCTGCCAGGAATGAGGATCTTAGCTGTATAGGACAATGACGTGCAAGGAAATGCACGGTATGCCATTTCTGCAGGCAGATGGGAACCAGATAATAAATATGCACTCATCTTTCCAGTGGAAAAAGTGAAATGTATGTAAAGACAACCACCTAATAACTATTTTATTACAGTAAAAACAGAGTACACAAAGTCTTAGTAACACAATCTTGTGACATGGGATAGAGGCTTCTTAGGGAAATCAGCCATGGTAATAATGAAGACCTGATCACTATCTGTTACAGTCCCCAAGGCATGGCCTGTGGGCATGAATGGGTTAAATAGGATGGTTCCCCCGGGGGAATTGCAGTAGGATCACTTACAAATTAATTTCATTGTCAGTCAGTGGCAGCTGACTAATATCAGTAAGAAGACACCAAACCCTGAGCGTTAACCTCATAACTTCCAGTTATTTACTGGGTAAATGTGATCCGCACTGTAACACATTGGGTTTACCATGGTTGGACTCTGGCACACTACAAGAGTCTCAGCAAACTCCTTTCCATGGATGGATGGGATAGCCAACTATTACATTGTAGCTTTCTCAGTAAATGAATGACATGTTAGTTGTAGAATATAACAGTAGTAATAATATGTATGCATTAACCATAAGCAATGCAGCATCCCAGATCACTTATTAACCATTCAGCTCCAAATAAGCTTCATATTCCTTATACTAGTCACTGCATGTATGTATGGGCAGCACATGTGATCGAACATTGTAGGATATTCATTGATCAGATGCTTCAGTCATGCATGTGGTGCCAGGATATTCAGCATATTAGTAGCTCTACCCCATAGCCATCCCTAGACTGCATGCTGCTATGTGCTAATGGAGTGGAGACACACCTTTCCTAAAACTACAATAACTGAAGCCTATAGAAGTCATAAGAAAAAAAAATTTGCTGTAAAAATATTGAATAAAGTAACTCTAGTAAACTCATATGCATCTAATATTATAAGAGTGAACGTTCTCTATATATACCAGATCTGTTCCTATAACCAATAGTCAGCTATACTCGCTTTGCTTCCCAGCAGAAAAAGTTTAGAAAACTTTTACATTTCCTGGAAACTCCCCATCGGAATACAGGGGCTATTTGTCATATGGAATAGTAAAGGCTATACATAGTATTCATCACACCAGTCCTATAAAGATCACTTCTGCCCCATATATGGCAACGTAAAATACATAGGATCCATTTAAGAAAAGTGTCTTACCAGTTAATGTAATTGTTCCAAGCATAATGTGCCCTCTGTGATCCTAATCCTTATCCCACAGCAGCTCTGCAGGAATAGTAGTATCCCAGTGTACTAGAGCAGACAGCAGATGTCGTGTGAAGCTTGCTTAAAGCACAATCCAGAGGAAAGTGTATAACATCCCAGTGTTGTTCCTGTGCTGTTCCTGGAGGGATGTGTGAAATGAGAGTAAAGCTTCCTTCACACCCCTTTAACAACTTTGCTGCCTGAGTGCACCACAACACTCCCCCTTCCTCCAACCCCACCCTACCTTATTGTCTTCCAGCCCCCAGACCCCATGGAGAGAACTTTAAATTGTTCAGACCCAAGGTGGCTTAACAATGACTCACCCTGATCCTTGTATCCAGTACATGACTGCAGGAATTAGCATTTGCAGACCAAAAAGACCCCCCTTTATCTTTTGAACTTTCTTTACATACCATATGATGAATCTTCTTTTCATTGCAAAGCAGTAGGATTTACCATTTGTAAACTGAACTTGTCTTTTATACTTTTCTGCTTTTATTCAGCTCAGACTTTCAGAAGCAGAGGAGAAAAGGTTTTCCCTCCCCCACTGTCTATAGAAAGTCCTTTATGCTAAATGGGATAGCAAATGCACAAATGCCTTGTTTAGTTGGTGATAAAGTATTTATGTGAATATCAAGTTATTTCAGCACCACATGGAGGGTTTAAAGGGGCTCTATCAGCAAAATCATGCTGATAGAGCCCCACATATGCGTGAATAGCCTTTAAAAAGGCTATTCAGGCACCGCTAAAGTTATATTAAACTACCTCCCCCCATTTTAAAATAAAACCCTATAACAGAATGTGATAAACTTACCGAAAGTGCACGGTGGGCGGGCATTCAGAGTGCGCCGTCTTCTTCATTCACGCCTCCTCTTCCTCCGATGTCCTCGGGTCTCGTGCTCGTCCGGCGCTCGCGAAATTACATTGCTTAAAAAAATGGCCTGGGCGCATGTGCAGTAGCATGCTGCTTCTACTACGGCTACTGTGCATGCGCCCCCACGCCATTTTTTTTTAAGCAATGTCAGTTCGCAAGTGCCGGAGGAGGACGGGACCCGAGGACATCAGCGGAAGAGGAGGCGCGGATGAAGAAGACGGCGCACCCTGAATGCCCGCCCAGCGTGCACGTTCGGTAAGTTTATCACATTCTGTTTTAGGGTTTTATTTTAAAACGAGGAGGGGTAGTTTAATATAACTTTACCGGTGCCTGAATAGCCTTTTTAAAGGCATATGTGGGGCTCTATCAGCATGATTTTGCCTATAGAGCCCCTTTAAGGCTTCAACTTTCAAGATGGAAACTAATTTATATATAAAAAGTGATAAAGGGGTTTTGTTACAGGATATGCCTGATAAACATTGGAGAGATGCAGGTCCCGCCTCTCTAAAATGACCCCCTACAATATAGCCCAATGTCCTTCAGAAATCTGCTCTCCGTTTGGGGATTCTGCCCCGAATTGGCTTGGAAAATGCAAGCAGGACTTTTCTCTCCATACTTTTCGGGCAGAAACCCGGCGGACCCTGTTATAGTCTGTGGGGTCCACAGTTTGCAGATTAGGTTTCCATTTCTGAAAAGCGGACCCGAGGAACAGAAAGCCAAATGCTAGTGTGAACCTAGCGTCAGTAGCTGGGCACAGAGGCTGAGGGGGGGGGGTCATCACTTTAGAGATTATTACATCTCCCAGAGACCCTCATGATATGTCATAAATGTCTTTCGTGGGAAAACCCCTTTAATTCTATTTTATTCACATTTTCTATATATAGATGTAGGTCATTACAGAATAACAATGTTTAGGCTGCATGCACACGGAGTTACGTTGGGCGTTACGAGCGCTCCCATTGAAGTGAATGGGAAGTGTTTGGGAGCCATCCACAGCGCTCGCGTGTACGGCTGTGAATGAGTATTTTTACAAGCCCGACGTAACTCCGTGTGCATACAGCCTTATATTATCTCACTCTCTCCCTATACACATCACAAAAAATCTCAAACACAACCTTTAAGCTAAGGCCCCATGGGATGATCTGCAGCGCTAAAGCGGGAACGCATCACGGTTCTTCCCACAGCATTTTAAAAGAAAAGTTTTCCTCCATAGATTTTCTGTTAGCATTATATCTATGGGGAAGACGCCGGCGTTTCCTTAGATATAATTGACATGCTGCCATTTTCAAAACCGCGCCGGTTTTGGAAAACTCAGTGTGTCCACGCTGTGGTTTTTCCTGCACAGTGGGCATGAGATTTGCAAGATTTTTCCCATGGCGTTTCCATCGCGGGCAAATGGCTGTGTTTCCGGCCCGGGGGTCCCCAGCCTTACACTAGGGCATGCTATTTGTATACATAGACTTATATTGCTGGTCACAGACATGACTTGAAAGTTTAACTTGTAATGCATTCATTTGAATCTCTGTTCTTTATATGTTGAGTCTCCAAGGAGGTTCTCGTATCTGTGCAGAGAGTAGATAAGCTGTTAAATTGCCTATTGTGACCAGAGGATTCTGTGTCTTATCTCTTATCAAAAAAGAAATCTCCTATAGAAGACAGGAAGATATTTGGTTCAGTGACCAGAGTCAGAACTGCAGGATTTTTAGGAATTTTTAAAAATCTAGATAATAAAATAGAAAAGAAAACAAAAACTAACAATTATTTAAATATGTTTAACGTAGACTTTTATTAAAAAATAGGTCATTTTTTGGTGACACATTCCCTTTAAGCTAGAGTTGAACTAAAGTCCAGACAATTGACCTGACCTCTTCCTAAAACAGGAAGAAACAGAAGCTAAAGAGGTCAAAACAGGATGGCTGAACCTTCTGTACCATGAATATCTGGTTACAATGAATGAATATACTATACAAAGATAGATAGATAGATAGATAGATAGATAGATAGATAGATAGATAGATAGATAGATAGATAGATCGGAGATAGATAGATAGATAGATAGATAGATAGATAGATAGATAGATAGATAGATACAGTCCTATGAAAAAGTTTGGGCACCCCTATTAATCTTAATCATTTTTAGTTCTAAATATTTTGGTGTTTGCAGCAGCCATTTCAGTTTGATATATCTAATAACTGATGGACACAGTAATATTTCAGGATTGAAATGAGGTTTATTGTACTAACAGAAAATGTGCAATATGCATTAAACCAAAATTTGACCGGTGCAAAAGTATGGGCACCTCAACAGAAAAGTGACATTAATATTTAGTAGATCCTCCTTTTGCAAAGATAACAGCCTCTAGTCGCTTCCTGTAGCTTTTAATCAGTTCCTGGATCCTGGATGAAGGTATTTTGGACAAACAATTCAAGTTCAGTTAAGTTAGATGGTCGCCGAGCATGGACAGCCCGCTTCAAATCATCCCACAGATGTTCAATGATATTCAGGTCTGGGGACTGGGATGGCCATTCCAGAACATTGTAATTGTTCCTCTGCATGAATGCCTGAGTTGATTTGGAGCAGTGTTTTGGATCATTGTCTTGCTGAAATATCCATCCCCGGCGTAACTTCAACTTCGTCACTGATTCTTGAACATTATTCTCAAGAATCTGCTGATACTGAGTGGAATCCATGCGACCCTCAACTTTAACAAGATTCCCGGTGCCGGCATTGGCCACACAGCCCCAAAGCATGATGGAACCCCCACCAAATTTTACAGTGGGTAGCAAGTGTTTTTCTTGGAATGCTGTTTCTTTTTGGACGCCATGCATAACGCCTTTTTTTATAACCAAACAACTCAATCTTTGTTTCCAAAATGAAGTTGGCTTCTCCAAATGTGCTTTTGCATACCTCAGGCAACTCTATTTGTGGCGTACGTGCAGAAACGGCTTCTTTCTCATCACTCTCACATACAGCTTCTCCTTGTGCAAAGTGCGCTGTATTGTTGACCAATGCACAGTGACACCATCTGCAGCAAGATGATGCTGCAGCTCTTTGGAAGTGTCTGTGGATTGTCCTTGACTGTTCTCACCATTCTTCTTCTCTGCCTTTCTGATATTTTTCTTGGCCTGCCACTTCTGGGCTTAACAAGAACTGTCCCTGTGGTCTTCCATTTCCTTACTATGTTCCTCACAGTGGAAACTGACAGGTTAAATCTCTGAGACAACTTTTTGTATCCTTCCCCTGAACAACTATGTTGAACAATCTTTGTTTTCAGATCATTTGAGAGTGGGCTGTCCATGTTCGGCGACCATCAAACTTAACTGAACTTGAATTGTTTTGTAGAAAGAAATGGTCCAAAATACCTTCATCCAGGATCCAGGAACTGATTAAAAGCTACAGGAAGCGACTAGAGGCTGTTATCTTTGCAAAAGGAGGATGTACTAAATATTAATGTCACTTTTCTGTTGAGGTGCCCATATTTTTGCACCGGTCAAATTTTGGTTTAATGCATATTGCGCATTTTCTGTTAGTACAATAAACCTCATTTCAATCCTGAAATATTACTGTGTCCATCAGTTATTAGATATATCAAACTGAAATGGCTGTTGCAAACACCAAAATATTTAGAACTAAAAATGATTAAGATTAATAGGGGTGCCCAAACTTTTTCATAGGACTGTAGATAGATAGATAGATAGATAGATAGATAGATAGATAGATAGATAGATTCCTCTACAAAGGTTAAGATACTAATAATTCTTCTGATGGGAACCATTCACATGTTCTTGTATGCAACATTGTAGTAACTTCATAGATTGTAAGCTCTTGTGAGCAGGTCCCTCAGTCCCATTGTGTGACATGACTATTTCTTTGTAATGTATCTTTTTTGTTTGTAACTGAACACTACAAATTCGTACCTCCCAACCGTCCCGGATTCCGTGGGACATTCACGGATTTGGTGTCCTGTCCCGTGGTCCTGGTCGGCGGGAGGTATGTCCCGGTTTCAACTCATCATGCCCTCCGGCTCCTGCATGTATAGGCGCGATGTAATGACTTCACATCGCGCCTACAACTATGTGAGTGAGAGAGACTGCTGAGAGAGCGGAGGGGGAGCGTTGAAAGGGTGAGTATAAGTGTTTTTTTGTGTTAAACATTGAGGGGAACATAATGTAGGGGCAGATGAAGCGGGGGGACAGTATGACCCTGGGGCAGATGAATGGGGAGAGAACGGCATGACATTGGGGGAGAACGGCATGACACTGTAGCAGATGAAGGGCGGGGGGAGAACAGCATGAAACTGGGGGCAGAGATGCGGGGACATGAAACTATGGGCAGATGGAAGGGTGACATGAAACTGGGGACAGATATGGAGGGGGGACATGAAACTGCAGGCTGAGAAGGGGGGACATGAAACTATGGACAGATATGGAGGGGGACTTGTAGGAGGATTATACTGTGTGGGGGCACATGAAAAATGAATGAGAATGGGCGGAGTCAACATAAAAGTGGGTGGGGCTAAATTTGCTACGGCCGCATATTTTGTCCCTCTTTCTGCTTTTCAAAAGTTGGGAGGTATGTACAAATTGTACAGTGCTGCGGAATATGTTGGCGCTATATAACTAAAATGTATTATTATTACTACTATTATTATTATTACATCACCTCCATATTCATGAATAGAGCCGGGCATGAGGATTAGAACGTAATCTATTTCCTTCATTTTAAATACTTTGGATAAAATGTATGGGATTTGAAGGGTTAAGAAAAGTGACGTTCACCAAAAGGTATGAAGTGCAGAAATATCCGGTTCATGTCTCATATTATACACAAAACAATCATCAACTTTAGCTCAACTTTCTCCATCCGGTCCCCTTTCTCTTTCTTTATGAGCATGTTGAGTACTGTGATTCAGACCCAATGTAGCAAAATTTGATCATCCTACAATTATTTCCTGCTATTCTTTCCCAAACAACTTCCTAGAAAAACTGTCAAATGCAAACACACAATCCTGCTGCTCCGCAGGTCAGAGGAAGATGGTTTCCTTTTTCTTTTTAGAGCTATATTGTATGTTTTGTGTTGCGACATCACTGCCTGATATCTAATGTTCTTATGAGTTCACACCTTTTATAATCCTTGTGCTGTGAAGGCAATGCGTGCAATATCCTTCTATTATAATGTTATCTTTTTACGTTTTTATATCACTGTTTTATACAGCACCATCACCGGACACAATATAATATGCTTATGTGTTTATCATGCTTGTATTGTCACACCACCTCGTGCATTTTCCGTGTATTCTGAGTATATTATCCATATAATGTGACATTACTTTGATTCATAGCCATTAGAGATGAGCGAGTAGTACTCGATCGAGTAGGTATTCAATCGAATACTATGGTATTCAAAATACTCGTACTCGATCGAGTACCACTCGCTGTTCAAATGTAAAAGTTCGATGCAGAACCAGCATTGATTGGCCGAATCCTATACAGTCGGCCAATCAACGCTGGTTCTTCTCCTACCTTTAGAAGTCTTCTCCGTGCAGCTTCCCCGCAGCGTCTTCCGGCTCTGAATTCACTCTGCCAGGCATCGGGCCTGGGCAGAGCTGACTGCACATGCCCGCTTGTAGTGTGGGCATGCACAGTTGGCTCTGCCCAGGCCCGATGCCTGGCAGAGTGAATTCAGAGCCGGAAGATGCCGCGGGGACGCTGCACGGAGAAGACTTCTCGGAGGATCCAGCCCGACCCTCACTTGTGGACTTGGTAAGTATAATTTGATCGAGTGTTGCCTACCCCTGAAACGAGCATTTTCCCCCCATAGACTATAATAGGGTTCGATATTCGATTCGAGTAGTCGAATATTGAGGGGCTACTCGAAACGAATATCGAACCTTGAACATTTTACTGTTCACTCATCTCTAATAGCCATTACATGCAAAACCACTTTTTTCTATCCTTGTTTTACCCTATGACTGGGCACATCACTCCTGGGGCATTATTCTATTATGTCTATCCTCATACTTCCCTTTGGGCATTAAGATAAGATAATCCTTTGATAGTTCCACCTTGTGTACAGCAGCATGGATAATACAGATACATATAATAACAGCAATATATTACAGAAGGAGACACACATAAGCTCAGAATAGCAGATAGGAGGAGAAAATACCAGGAGTCATAGCAGCTAAAGAAAAAGAAGACTTCAGGATTAGAGATGAGCGAACACTAAAATGTTCGAGGTTCGAAATTCGATTCGAACAGCCGCTCAATGTTCGTGTGTTCGAACGGGTTTCGAACCCCATTATAGTCTATGGGGAACAGATACTCGTTAAGGGGGAAACCCAAATCCGTGTCTGGAGGGTCACCAAGTCCACTATGACACCCCAGGAAATGATGCCAACACCTCTGGAATGACACTGGGACAGCAGGGGAAGTATGTCTGGGGGCATCTAACACACCAAAGACCCTCTATTACCCCAACATCACAGCCTAACAACTACACACTTTCCACATTCAAAAAAACCTCTATCAAAGTGGGAAAATACCTGGAAACCTTCTTTACTCCCCAAATGGATGGACACAAACCCCAATTTAAGCTCAACAAACAGTAACAACCACCCCTTTAAATCACGTTCCCCATGACAACCACAAATGGAATAGGCAATGGGAATTCCAAAAGCCCTCACCCTTAACTGTCATTTTGAGTGTGTGTGTGTGTGTGTGATGTGGTAAGACCTTCCAAAATTCACTTTTCTAGCCCTTAACATGAGCCCTTCCAAACAAAGTTACAGGACCTTAAGCTGAGCTACCAGCAGAGATTGAGGCCCTTGGCATGAGTAGAGCCTTGCACCAGCAGTGTTTTTGGCACTTAGGGTGAGTTGAGCCTTGTACCAGCGTGTGTCCCTTAACATCAGGTGGGCCCTAAGTTCTGCGCTTTGCACAAAAGTTCCACATTAACTAGGCTGAATGGTACAAAGATTAGTAGGCCCGAGAACCAGGAACAGGTCTTGCAATGGCTGTCGGATAACGCTTAAAGCACATTGTCCACCAGCCAGTCAGCCTCTACCTCCTCTTACCCAACAGTCTTGTCCTCCTTCCACCCAAAATTCCCAATCTTCCCAGAACAATAACCCCAACTGTCCCTGCTCCCCAGAGCTGTTCTCCCTTCCTTTGACTGTACCGCAACCTGCCCCTCCATTTCGCGATTCCACGGACCTAACAGACGAGTATCTGTGTCCAGATGCTCAAACACTAGAGTCTCCTCCATCTCCGGTCGATTTGGTGGCGGATGACCAGCAACCCACCCTCTTCGACGACGATGAGACGCAGTTGCTGTCAGGGCAGCCAGTTGACATGCGCATTGTGCAGGAGGAGGAGGCGAGACAGGAGTTGGAAGAGGAGGTGGTGGACGACGAGGACACCGACCCCACCTGGACAAGGCGGATGTCAAGCTGGGAAAGTAGTGTGGATGTTGAGGCAGGTGCAGCACCAAAAAGGGTAGCTAGAGGCAGAGACATGTCCAGAGGCAGAGGTCAGCTGCTTTGCCGAAGCCAGGCCAGACCCGGAATGTCCGAAGATGTTCCCTTTTGTACCCAGCCCAGAAAAACTCCCCCATCGAGGGCACGTTTCTTGAAGGTGTAGAGTTTTTTCAAGGAATGTGCCGAGGACAGATATAGTGTCGTCTACACAATTTGCCTCTCGAAATTGAGTAGGGGCCCTGAGAAGAGCAACCTGTCCACCACTTCAATGCACCGTCATTTGGAATCCAAGCAATGGAATCACTGGCAGGCAGCAACGGCAGAACAAACGTCGCCCGCCGTTCATGCCACTGCCTCTGCTCACAGTGCTGGCTATGCACTCCAGAGGACGAGCCAGGACATCACTTTATCTGCCTCCGCCACTTTGTTGACTTCTCCCTCATCCTCCCCTGTTTCTGTCTTATCTCCTTCTCCTGCACCATCAAAGGCACCATCAGGCGCTTCTTTACAACAACCCACCATCTCTCAGACATTGGAGCACCGGCAGAAATACACCGCTAACCACCCACCCACGCAAGCCTAGAACGCCAACATCGCTAAACTGCTGGCCCAGGAGAGGTTGGCGTTCCGGCTTGTTGAAACTCCCGCCTTCCCGGACCTGATGGCAACTGTGGCACCTCACTATGCCGTCCCTAGCCGTCTCAACTTCTCCCGGTGTGGCGTCCCCGCCTTGCACCAGCACGTGTCACTCAACATCAGGTGGGCCCTTAGTTCCGCGCTTTGCTGCAAGGTCCACTTGACCACCGACACTTGGACAAGCGCCTGTGGTCAGGGATGCTGCTTATCTTTAAGGACAGGCAGGGTGAATGTGGTGGAGTCTGGTCCCGGGGTGCAAACTGAGGTACCCTATCTCCTCTCCCAGGCCAAAATTCATGGCAGGAGTAGACTGAAACCCTACGACGCTGCAACCTCCACCACAGCTACTAGCGGCAAACGCTAAAACACTGGTGTGGGGAGACGTCAGCAGGCGGTGCTGAAGCTCATCAGCTTGGGGGACAGACAGCACAGTGCCTCCGAGGTCAGGGATGCCATCCTGGCTGAGATGGCATTTTTTTTTCCCTGCTACACCTGGGGCCTGGCATTTTTACGCCTGTGATAATGGCTGGAACCTGGTAGCGGCTCTGGAGCTTGCCAGCCTCCAACACGTTCCATGTTTGGCCCACGTCTAACCTAGTGGTGCAAAGTTTTTTGAAAACATACCCAAATGTACCGAAGCTACTGTTGAAAATGTGGCGCTTATGCGCCCACTTTTGCAAGTGCACAGGAGTCGCTGCTAGCCTAAAAACACTCTAGCAAGGCCTACATCTGTCCAAACACAGGCTGTTGTCCGTCATTCACACACGCTGAAACCCTACAATACCATATCTTGAGCAGGGTGTGTGAGCTGCACAGACCTTTGATGGAGTTCCATCTACAAAACCCAAGGGTTCCTCAAAGTCAGCTCCCAAAGTTTCTGCACCATGAGTTTCCAGGGGTGGCAGAGTTATGGCTAGGGGCAGAGGCATGGATAGGGATGATGTCTAGGGGCAAAAGCAGTGTGGATGTGGAGGCAAGCTAAGCAGGAAAAACTGGGGGTACAAGCTAAGGCATGGACTGGGGTGATGTTTAGGGGCAAAAGCAGTGTGGATGTGGAGGCAAGCTAAGCAGGAAAAACTGGGGGTACAAGCTAAGGCATGGACTAGGGTGATGTCTAGGGGCAAAAGCAGTGTGGATGTGGAGGCAAGCTAAGCAGGAAAAACTGGGGGTACAAGCTAAGGCATGGACTAGGGTGATGTCTAGGGGCAAAAGCAGTGTGGATGTGGAGGCAAGCTAAGCAGGAAAAACTGGGGGTACAAGCTAAGGCATGGACTGGGGTGATGTCTAGGGGCAAAAGCAGTGTGGATGTGGAGGCAAGCAAAGCAGGAAAAACTGGGGGTACAAGCTAAGGCATGGACTGGGGTGATGTCTAGGGGCAAAAGCAGTGTGGATGTGGAGGCAAGCTAAGCAGGAAAAACTGGGGGTACAAGCTAAGGCATGGACTGGGGTGATGTCTAGGGGCAAAAGCAGTGTGGATGTGGAGGCAAGCAAAGCAGGGAAAAATGGTGGCTAGAGGCAAAGGGATGTCCATAGGCAGCAAGGGCAAAGATGCAAAACTCTCCCCTGTTTCAAGAATTTTCCTGACTTGTCTCCCCACAAAACATTCCTGGGAGGAGGGCTGAAACACCACCCTCCTCCTCCTCCGCTGTTAGATTGACCCCAGCTACGAGCTGAAAACGCTGCAACACTGGTGTGGGGAGACGTCAGCAGGCTGGGCTGAAGCTCATCAGCTTGGGAGACGGACAGCACACTGCCTCTGAGGTCAGGGATGCCATCCTGGATGAGATGGCAATTTGTTTATCCCCGCTGCCCCTGGGGCCAGGCTTTTTTGTCTTGTTGGAGGGCTCTGGAGCTTGCCAGCCTCCAACACGTTCCATGCCTGGCCCACGTGTTCAATGTAGTGGTGCAATGATTTTTAAAAACATACCCCAAATTAGCTGAGCTAAGGGTGAAAGTGCGGCACTTGGACACCCACTTTCCCAAGTCTACAGTACCTGGAGCTAGCCGCAATACACTCCAGCAAGGCCTACATCTGCCTGAAGCACCTACTGTTGTGCGAGGTCACCACACGCTCTAACCCTAGATACCGTATGTTCAGCAGGGTGTGTGAGCAGCAGAGACCTTTGATGGAGTACCAGCTACAAAACCCAAGGGTTCCTCAGAGTCAGCTCCCTCACTTTCTGCACCATGAGTTTCCATGGGTGGCAGACTTATGGCTAGAGGCACAGGCATGGATAGGGGTGATGTGTAGGGGCAAAAGCAGTGTGGATGTGGAGGCAAGCTAAGCAGCAAAAACTGGGGGTACAAGCAGCCGGTGGCATCATCACTGACAAGCACAGCTGTCTGTCAGCTGACAGGCTGACTTTCACCAAAATGAACAGACAATGGATAGACTCATCATATACATGTCAGTTACATGACAAATTTAGTGCAATTTGCAAGTCCAAGATGGGTTGGAGATCTGCAGAGAGGAATCTCACCACCTCTTGCGGGTGCCATCATTTGGAAGGCAAGCCCTGGGCTCAGTGGGTGAGAGCAAGCGCAGGATAATCGTCGTTTGGCCTGGCGGCCACTGCCTCTCCCACTGTTGACAGGGCTGGCGCTGCAGTCCAGACCAGCAGCCAGGACACCTCCACATCTGCCTCTGACACTTTGGGGAGTTCACCCTCATCCTCACCTTTTCCTGCCATTTCTCCTTTTGCCCGCGCCATCATGCGCCTCTTCCCAGCAACTCCCCATCTCCCAAGCCTTTCATTTCATGCTAAAGTACAGCGCAACCCACCCACATGCCCAAGGCTTCAACGGCCTCATCTCAAGAAATCTGGCCCAGGAGATGTTGGAATCCCGGCTGGGGGACACTCTGCCCTTTTTGGGCAGAGTGTCTACTGCGCCACCGCACTGTGCCGTCCACACCAGCACTTTCCCCCAAACATGAGGCGGTCCCTAAATTCAGCGCTTAGCCCTAAAGTTCCACGTGACCAGTTACGAATGGACAAGTGCATGCGGATAGGGACGCTACCTTTCAATTTTGGCACAGTGGTTGAATGTAGTTGAGGCGTGGACCGGGTCGCAAAATGTGGTGGCCTGACTTGTCTCCCCACACAACATTCCTGGGAGGAGGGCTGAAACACCACCCTCCTCCGCTGTTAAATTGACCCCAGCTACGAGCTGGAAACGCTGCAACACTGGTGTGGGGAGACGTCAGCGGGCCGTGCTGAAGCTCATCAGCTTGGGGGCCAGACAGCACACTGCCTACAAAGTGAGTCATGCCATCCTCGATGAGACGGCAATGTGGTTTTTGCCACTGCACCTGTGCCCAGGCATGTTGTCATGTGTGATAATGGCCGTAACCTGGGATCGGCTCTGTAGCTTGGCAGCCTGCAACATATTCCATGCCTGGGCCACGTTTTTAACTCATTGCTGCTAATCATTTTAAAAAGGTACCCCAATGCTCCTGAGCTACTGGTGAAAGTGTGGCGCTTGTGCGGATAGTTTTTAAAGTCTATAGTTGTCGCTGCTAGCCTCTATGCACTCCTACAACGCCTGTACCTGCTGGAACAACGGCTGTTGTGCGACGTCTCCACACTGCTGGCACTAAACATATCATGTGTTGAGCAGAGTGTGTGAGCAGCACAGACCTTTGATGTAGTTCCAACTCCAAAACCCTCGGGTTCGTCAAAGTCAAATCCCTCAGTTGCTCAACCATGAGTGGCCATGGGTGGCAAACTTATGTGAAATCCCATCCCATCCATTGCACTGGACACGAAACATTAGCATGCGCTCAGCACAACTTCGGATATGGCAGCTGCGTTAAGCAGGGTGCAGGGTACAACACAGACCAGGCCCGAGCACCAGGAACAGGTGTTAGAAATACTGCAGCATCCGCCATTTCCTTCCAATTTTGGGGTTTTGGACCCGCCACCGACTTGTCTGGACCTAAGTGGGGATCATGAGACACAGTTGCCATCAGGGCAAGCTGTGGTCATGTGCGGTTTGCAGTAAGGGGCCAGTGCGCAATTGGAAGAGGAGTTGGTGGATGACGAGGCCACCGACCCCACATGGACAGGGGTGATGTCTAGGGGCTAAAGCAGTGTAGATGTGGAGGGAAGCTAATTCAACAAAAAAAACAGGGTAGAAGCAAAGGCATAAACTGGGGTGATGTTTAGGGGCTAAAGCAGTGTAGATGTGAAGGGAAGCTAATTCAACAAAAAAAACAGGGTAGAAGCAAAGGCATAAACTGGGGTGATGTTTAGGGGTGAAAGCAGTGTAGATGTGGAGGGAAGCTAAGCAGCAAAAACAGTGGGTAGAAGCAAAGGCATGCAAAACTCTACCCTGTTGGAAGACTTATTCCTAGGTCTGGAACACGTTAATGGCCCCCCCTGGACAAATTACTGCCACTCAGGGGCCTAGTGTCACCAGGAGGGACAAGTATAGGCGCATGTTGTGGGAATACTTGGCCGACACCAGCTCTGTCCTCTCCGATCCCTCTGTGCTCTACAGCCTACACTTATTTTCTCATCTTTTTTTCTGCACTGCACATCTCTTGCCTGCTTCCTTTGGGATCTTACAAGTGGTGGTCCACTTCCACAGATGGTAACTTCACTAGACAGTGTAACGGGAGTAGCTGAGGGATCGCTGTCTTAACCACTTTTTGGCACAAAATTAACTTCCAAAGCCAAATATGTTGCAAGTATATGATGCAAGGACACCTACACACCTATCTCTGACACATTGGGGAGTTCACCCTCATGCGCCCTTTTGGCCTGCACCATCATGCGCCTCTTCCCAGCCACTCCACATTTCCCAAGCTTTTCATTGCAGGCAGAAGTACAACACAACCCACCCCCATGCCCAAGCCTTTAACAGCCTCATCGATAAACTGCTGGCCCTGGAGATGTTGGTGTTTGTTTATGCTTCTGGAGACCCAGGCCTTCCGTCAGCAGTTGGCAGCTGGGGCACCTCCCTATGCTGGGCCTAGCCGTTACTACTTCTCTTGGTGTGCTGTCCCTGCCTTGCGCCTGCATGTGTCCCATAACATCAGTCGGGCCCAGAGCTCTGCGCTTTGCTGCAAGGTCCACTTGACCACCAACACATGGACAAGCGCCTGTGGTCAGGGATGCTGCAGTGCTTATCTTTAATGACAGGCAGGGTGAATGTGGTGGAGTCTGGTCCCCGGGTGCAAACTGGGGTGGCCTATCTCCTTTCCCAGGCCAAAATTCATGGCAGGAGTAGACTGAAACCCTACGATGCTGCAACCTCCACCCCAGCTACTAGCGGCAAACACTGTAACACTGGCGTGGGGAGATGTCAGCAGGCCGTGCTGAAACTGATCAGCTTGGGGGACAGACAGCACAGTGCCTCCGAGGTCAGGGATGCCATCCTGGCTGAGATGGCTTTTTTTTTTCCCTGCTACACCTGGGGCCTGGCATTTTTGCGCCTGTGATAATGGCTGGAACCTGGTAGCAGATCTGGAGCTTGCCAGACTCAAACACGGTCCACGCATGGCCCACGTTTTCCAACTTGTTGGTGCCATGTTTCTTTGAAACCTACACCATTGTGCCTGATATACAGGTCAAAGTGGGGCCATTTTCGTAAGTGAGAACTAGCCTCTGCTAGGCAGAAAACATTCAGAGCACACTCCTCTCATCTTCGCACCGTTGGCTGGCGGAGGAAGACGAGGGGGTTGGAGTGGCATCTGATGTCCCTGTCCCACACGAGGCTAGAGGGTGCACTTCAGTGCATCCCATTGCTTCACCACAAATGATGTGAAGGGGAGTGGAAAATGGAGGAAATGGAGAGTGACCCTTACAGTTGGGGCCAGCAAAGGCATGCCAAGTAACACACTGGCACACATGGCTGACTTCATCTTGGGTTGCTTTTCAACACATATTTCACATCATGAAGAACAAATAATACTGGATTTTTACAAGCCTCGAACCCCGGTCTAGGTCTAATGTCTGTTCCTTTCTTATATTAGGGGAGAGGGAAAAAAAATTACTTCAGTGATACGTTTAGCGTACATAGACTGACTATTAATGTGTATCCCACTTAGTGTTGTTAGGGTTACACACCGTCACAACCTGGCTAAAGCTTCTATAGCTGTTAATAAAGTCAACATAACTTTACGGTATCCAAAAAGACAGCTGGTACCGACAGAGAGCAAGACAAATGTCAACCAAAGCTGTGAGCTCTGAACACCCACAGTGACTTTGGCGTCATCATCATTATAAGGGAGCGGGTGGTAATAAATAACTTGGCAGTGCCTAAAACCCAAAAAGCTTATACAACTATATTTACATTAAGATACACAAATGACACTTTTCAGTAGCATGTCATGAGACAAGCTGATAAGCTCTTCCTTTGTGCAGTGCTATTTGAAAGTTAAACGCTGCCTTTATTTTGATTCTGGAGAAGGTGCAGACATTAGATTTAGAACATGTTGTCTTCATTGTCCAAATCCTCTATATAGGTAACGTGTTTTTCGGGCCGAGCTGTCTGGGAACGAGCTGGTGCAGCACTGACAACCTGGGTGAATATGGCAAGAGCCTGAGATGTAGGGTGAATGAATCCCCAAATTATTTGTGGAATTCCCAGTGAGACAATGGCACTATCTACCAGTAGCAAAAATTTTGGGTGCACGTAACCCCAATATATTCTTTGAATTACCAGTCAGAAACTGGCACTATATGGCAGTAGCAAGAAATGAGGGTATTTGTAACCCCAATATATTCTTTGAATTCCCAGTCAGACAATGGCACTGTATAGCAGTAGCAAAAATTGTGGGTGCACGTAACCCCCATATATTCTTTGAATTCCCAGTCAGACAATGGCACTATATACCAGTAGCAAAAATTGTGGGTGCACATAACCCCAATATATTCTTTGAATTCCCAGTGAGACAATGGCACTATATACCAGTAGCAAAAATTGTGGGTGCACGTAACCCCAATATATTCTTTGAATTCCCAGTCAGACAATGGCACTATATACCAGTAGCAAGAAATGAGGGTATTTGTAACCCCAATATATTCTTTGAATTCCCAGTCAGACAATGGCACTGTATAGCAGTAGCAAAAATTGTGGGTGCACGTAACCCCCATATATTCTTTGAATTCCCAGTCAGACAATGGCACTATATACCAGTAGCAAAAATTGTGGGTGCACATAACCCCAATATATTCTTTGAATTCCCAGTGAGACAATGGCACTGTATAGCAGTAGCAAAAATTGTGGGTGCACGTAACCCCCATATATTCTTTGAATTCCCAGTCAGACAATGGCACTATATACCAGTAGCAAAAATTGTGGGTGCACGTAACCCCAATATATTCTTTGAATTCCCAGTCAGACAATGGCACTGTATACCAGTAGCAAAAATTGTGGGTGCACGTAACCCCAATATATTCTTTGAATTCCCAGTCAGACAATGGCACTATATGGCAGTAGCAAGAAATGAGGGTATTTGTAACCCCAATATATTCTTTGAATTCCCAGTCAGACAATGGCACTATATACCAGTAGCAAAAATTGTGGGTGCACATAACCCCAATATATTCTTTGAATTCCCAGTGAGACAATGGCACTGTATAGCAGTAGCAAAAATTGTGGGTGCACGTAACCCCCATATATTCTTTGAATTCCCAGTCAGACAATGGCACTGTATAGCAGTAGCAAAAATTGTGGGTGCACGTAACCACCATATATTCTTTGAATTCCCAGTCAGACAATGGCACTATATACCAGTAGCAAAAATTGTGGGTGCACGTAACCCCAATATATTCTTTGAATTACCAGTCAGAAACTGGCACTATATAGCAGTAGCAAAAATTGTGGGTGCACATAACCCCAATATATTCTTTGAATTCCCAGTGAGACAATGGCACTATATACCAGTAGCAAAAATTGTGGGTGCACGTAACCCCAATATATTCTTTGAATTCCCAGTCAGACAATGGCACTATATACCAGTGGCAAAAATTGTGGGTGCACATAACCCCAATATATTCTTTGAATTCCCAGTGAGACAATGGCACTGTATAGCAGTAGCAAAAATTGTGGGTGCACGTAACCCCCATATATTCTTTGAATTCCCAGTCAGACAATGGCACTATATACCAGTGGCAAAAATTGTGGGTGCACATAACCCCAATATATTCTTTGAATTCCCAGTGAGACAATGGCACTGTATAGCAGTAGCAAAAATTGTGGGTGCACGTAACCCCCATATATTCTTTGAATTCCCAGTCAGACAATGGCACTATATACCAGTAGCAAAAATTGTGGGTGTATATAGCCCCAATTCTATTGCTAGGGGACTTGCAGGGTATTTCTGAGGTGAAGGTGGGGGGGGCACACCGTTGGAACGGGGATTTGGGGTGTATATATGGGGTATACGGGAATACACTGTCAGTGTGTTCCATTCAGGATCCTGGGAAAGCTGGGTTGCGGCGATTGAGCCCGTCAGTGCCACGTTACACTGACAAGCTTCTCCCTGGAATTGAAGTTATATGTAAGCCCAATATATTCTTTGAATTCCCAGTGAGACAATGGCACTATATGGCAGTAGCAAAAATAGTGGGTGTATATAGCCCCAATTCTATTGCTAGGGGACTTGCAGGGTATTTCTGGGGTGAAGGTGGGGGGCACACCGTTGGAACGGGTATCGGGGGTATATATCGGGTATACGGGAATACACTGTCAGTGTATTCCATTCAGGATCCTGGGAAAGCTGGGTTGCGGCGATTGAGCCCGTCAGTGCCACATTACACTGACAAGCTTCTCCCTGGAATTTAGCTCTTATAAGAGCTGTTGGTTGTCTTCTCCTTCCTATCCTAGCCTGTCCCTGCCTACCCAGAATCTAAGCCCTAGCTAGCTGGACGGAAACCTCCGTCCCCGGTGAATTGCAAGCTCAGAATGACGCGAAGCTGGGCGTCGCTGTTCTTTTAAATTAGAGGTCACATGTTTTCGGCAGCCAATGGGTTTTTCCTACTTTTTTCAACGTCACCGATGTCGTAGTTCCTGTCCCACCTACCCTGCACTGTTATTGGAGCAAAAAAGGCGCCAGGGAAGGTGGGAGGGGAATCGAGTAATGGCGCACTTTACCACGCGGTGTTCGATTCGATTCAAACATGCCGAACAGCCTAATATCCGATCGAACAAAACACTGTTCGCTCATCTCTATTCAGGATCATTTAGTTCTCTGTGCAGACTGCTCTTCACTTGGCCTAATGTAGATTATGTAGCCTGACCATGGTAGGAAGTTATTGTGTGCATTATGTGTTATTCCTGGGCATTACTGTAATGTACAAGATGTCTGGGGTTCAGATTTTTTCGACATGTGAAAATCCAACATGAGAGTTGCAGCACTCCTATACACAATAAATGACTGGCATGTCCCTCCAGGTATGGGCAATGTTCATCTGATGTGGCCTTTACTCTACTGCATCCCAAATTTTATATCTTCACAACCCTATTGTTGAATGCCTGTACAAAAAGCTAAAACATTACATGCCACGCGTGTCAATGTACAAAATAACTTGTAGAAAAGAGTGTACCAACCTTTAACAACTGCTATTATTTCTTCTTCTATCCCAAGTCCATTTACATCTGAGATCTGTAGTCCTTCTTCCACTCCTTCATCAGCCGCACCATTGATTATGGCTATTTTGCCATTCGTGTGAAGCAACTATAAAAAAGAGAAAATACAAATTTAATATCGTTGTAAACTGACTATGCAATGAGTTACAGAGAAGCTTTCACCTCTTCTAGCGACTCCGGTTCTTAGTATCTGGTAATAGGCGCTGCTGTGCTGATTCTGGCACAGTTGGGACTTTTTTCTCAAGCCCCCACTGTTCCTGAGCAATAAGTGCTATTAGTTTTGGTGCCTGATATGCTCTCCAGGCTCTCTATTGTCAAGTAGGCAATGTCAGACCCTGAATCAGGAACCAAAACTAAACGCAGTTATTGGGTAGAACATTATTGGAGAAAATTTTCTGGAATTGGCGGAGGTGGGACCAAAAGTAGTAGGCAGCCACTGTTCCTGCAGTTTTTGGATATAACTCTAAAGCAGGTCTTACACGGCCGTAATATAAGTCTGCAAATGGTCCGCAATTGAGGGTTTTCAATTGCGGACCATTTGCGGACATATTATATTCAATGTGGCCTCTTACACCACCAGATATTTTATCCATGGTGTGGCCGGGCCACAACCGTGGTCCGCAATTTATAGGTCATGTCCGTAATGGCCATGAATTGCGGCACTGCACGGACTCGCCCATAGAACTCTATGGGCGAGTTCGACAGGACACGGACATCTGCGGAGCCTATGTTGCCGATCAGCAACTAGTGTTGCTGATCAGCAACTTGCAGACCGTACATTCAATACGGTCGTGTAAGACCAGTCTTAGGCTGCCTTCACACGGAGTAACGCCCGCTGCCATTCACAGCCGTACACACAAGCGCTGCGGAAGGCTCCCAAACACTTCCCATTCACTTCAATGGGAGCGCTCGTAAAGCCGGCGTTATGAGCGCTCCCATTGAAGTGAATGGGAAGTGTTCGGGAGCCTTCCGCAGCGCTCGCGTGTACGTCTGTGAATGGCAGCCGGTGTTACTCCGTGTGAAGGCAGCCTTAGGCTGAGGCCACAAATTGTGGGGAAACTGTGTTTTTATCGTTTTTGCTGTACTTTTTTGAGCCAAAGCCAGGAATTAACTTATCAGTAATAAGAAGTATAAGTGGATCCTCTATATTTTCGATTCTTTTTAAAGCCACTCTTGGCTTTGGCTCAAAAAAAAATTCAACAAAATCTACAACAATGTGTGCCCCGGCTTACTGATGGTTTCACACATGGCATTATGTTCACATCTGTGCCAGAGTCTTCCTTGGAATATAGTAACATTGTCTGTAAATCATTGATCCTGGAAAGAAAACTCAGATACACCGAGTACAATATGTCATCCTACTACGTTGATCCAGAGAGAATCAAAACAATCCCTATGAAGCAGCAGCCGATGATTCCATATCAGGAGACAATTTGTACTCTTGAACCCAGTCTAGTAATCTGGATAAATCCCTGGATCAAGGGCTCATCTCCAGCGATCTACTACAGATAACTGTGATATTATGTCTTCAAGAAAGGCACCCAGACTCCTTGTAAGCAGAGCGAATTAACCATCGTCATGTCCCATAGTATCACTGCTCTTATAGTAAAAAACTCCTTCCATGCTGGTGGTGAGCCTCCCATTCCTCTAGGCATAATAGAAGACATGTTACTGTTTTATATGTGGAAAGATCATTACATTTCCGACCATTATATCACAGTACTGACCATATATATTTAATGAGCTTCTTTCTTTCTATTATTTTTTTTGCCAATTTTGATAGAATACTATAAAACCTTTGGGCCTGGTCGCTGTTTGCACCCATCAGGAAGGCCATGATATTAATGTAAAAAGTGCCTTATAAAGGCAATGTACGATAACATTAAGAAACAGTAATGTTTTAGGAAGTGCCAAAGCCCACTGCCGTCTTGGCTGTGATGCGGTTCTCCTATTCAGCGTCAGACGGGCTCATAGACGTCTTTAAGGCCTTCTTCAGCTGCCAAGGTGACCTAACAACCATGTACGGCTAGACGCTTTGTTCCAGGCTATCGGTATTAGTTTGCTACAGAAATATACATTTCAGCTGAAGAATGATTATCATGCAAGGCCAGAGTTTATGTTTTCGCTCGATGCATAAACTATGTGAAATGATCCAGGATAGTATTATGTACAATGCCTGGCTGCTTACACGAGCAGAATAGCAATGCAGAATGTCTAAATCTTGTGGTACAAAGTGGTAGAAATAGAAACTAGTTGGTCAAAAATAATGATATTGTTAATTTACAAAGTGACCTTTATGGTCTATAGCAAATTCTTCATTATACTAAGAACATGCAGCTTAAAACTGAGGGTACGGTATTGAGTGGCACAGTAGGACGTATGTTTGAGTTGTTTTACACATGAATCCGTTGTCTGTCTTGCGTCTGTCTTCTATCTAAAGTCTGACTCCTAACGTGTCCTGACTTGTCCACAGATCTCTGCAGGCCATATTTTATGGTATTAAAACTTGAGCTGCTGCAGATACCATCTGGGCGAGTGGTTCATTGCATATTTGTGTGGCTTCATACCATTACTGTCTACCACCCCAAAACACAATAGACTCCCCTTCTTCTACCCCTTTCCAGTCCTTTTAAGAGCCATTTTAAATTTCCACTATTGAGCTGGGTCTGAGCTGGGTGTCCATTTCATAAGCCCCATGGAACGTGCATGGTCTACTTCTATGGCATGTATGCTTTTATTCCTTAACTAGCTATAGCCCGCGACTTCGTCCTCTCACCCTTGTGCGAACCACCTACAGCGCGGCCTGTGGCCCCCCACGGCCCTTTCCTTGCGGCCGGCGTGGGCCCCTTCCACAGCATCGTGGTCTGGGACCCCAAGGCCCTGATGCTGCACCTCCGGCCCTCCCCTTTCCCCCCACCTGCTCCCCTGGCCCCCTTCCCCCTTTAGAGATTACAGTCACCTCCTACATCTACTCCTTCCCCCCACCACCTACCTGTGACCCGGTTACCCTCCCACCCCTTTGCACATGTGCAATCTGGCCCCCCTCCCCCTACTTACCTTCTGCCCTCTGGTGCCAAGCCCCCCTCCCTAACCCCCACCACCTCCCCCAAACCACCAACCCCCCTCCCCATCACCTGTTGTCCCCCCCCCCTCCCTTAAGCAACCCGCCAATCCCTGTTCCCGCAGTACTCACCATGTAGATGCTGGGGAGGTGTGTGTCTCGTGGCTGCAGCTTCAGCGAGCATGTGTGGTCCTTCCCGTGCCGTGTGTGTTCCCAGCCACACAGTTCGCAGGTACGTGCGGCTGGGCTTGTTCGGGCCGGGTGATCTGCTGCATGCTACGCCGGCCTGAGGTAATGTGTGGCCGGCCGGCATGTCAGCGGCGTTCGGAACCATGCGGGCAGCCGCCATGTTGAGCAAAGGGTCCCCGTGCGCTGGCCACGCTCACAATTCGGCGCCAACCTATGAGCTGCTGTGCTGGCGGGGAGCACTGGACCAGCAGTGCTGGAATTATTATAATTCTTAGTGGGGGCCAAATATTTAAATAATTCCGAAAACTCCATTGAGTCGAAATATTGTTGGTAACATTACACTGAAGCCACCCCTGCTTCTGTCAAAATCTACGTATGATTCAGTGGTGCCATAGTATTGGCTTGGTACCACCAATATAATGCCATAGTCGTGTGCCTTGCTCCTCTGCTCAGTGATGAGTAATTAAAGGTGATTCGATCATCTGTTGTACCCGTCATATCCTAAGTGTACCTGACTGCAGATTACCATTGTATCCTGGTATTAAACCAAGTGATAATTCACTTAACAAAGCGCTATTGAATAATCCCTTCACAGCTTTAAATAGAATGGCAAAAACATTCATAGCGTGAACTCTTTCTGCTCTCTAAAAAGATTAGTCTAAGGCCATTTCCCACCAGAAGTCCACATGAAATAAGATTACCGTAATTGGGGAAATGTATTGTATCTCTCCCTTTCCATAGAATACTCTCACCTACATGTAGTTAACATAATCTCGCACTGACCATAAGGTAGACACTTGTATACCCGGCCCGTTACCAAACTTTCACATTTTTTCCAACTCTCTATTGAATACCTGATTGTTTCCCTATAATATAACAGGGTGGGCGGTAATGACTGATTGTTAGGACATTACGGAACTTAATTGCTAATTAAGGTTGTATCCACACATATTGCCTGGGGGAACCCCTTTTTAACCCATGCATAGCCCCTTTGTCTCCTACCACACTGTCAGCGTATTTTGTGTCTCTCCATATGGTCCCTCTAAATTCAATGGAATAGGAATGGATGACATCACTAGACATCAGAAGATAATATGGATGGTCCAAGGAATGTTAAGCTAAACTGAAGTATTATATACTCCGAATAGTAGGGGGGGGTGGGGGTGGTAATGATTAATCTATTTCTGGTCGTAAACCTTAGAATCTCGACTGTGCATCTCTTGAGGAGATCCACAAATGATTGAAAGCAGGTAACAGACAGATAAAACTAGCCCAAAATGGCCAATTTTAGCCACAAATCATTCGAAAAATTTCTGCAAATTTGCCTGCCAAAAACTGAGCAAATTTGGTAAGCCACAAATGCAAGCGTATTGCATGATCAGCTGAATTTGGCCCTCCATTTGCCATTTTGTGTTTTTCTTTCTTGTTTCCTACATTGCCCCCCTAGTCATCCTCAATCATTGCCCCATGTAAAATAAAAGGGCAAAAAATATTCAGTTTTGATTTTTTTATACAGTCAAACAATGCTTGTTGGTCAGCAGTACATCTCCACATGTAAACAGGGGGTCATACTGCCAACATAATGACGATGTATGGTGAAATGGAGTAACAATTGTTACTCCCCCAGTTTGAGAGACTGTAATGGCCAATAAGGACTAAAATATATACGGCTACATCACTGGAAAGATCTTCTACTAGAATATCGTTCTGCGCTTGTTATTACTAATCATCTTCTATCTAATGTGTATGGCCAACTCTTCAAGAAACAGATCTGGCACAAGGGATTTACCTGTTTCAGGCCGGGACATCATGTTGAGAAAACACAGCGGGAACACTGCGGCAAAAAACACTGCATTTTACAGTACCTGCAACGTGGATGGGATTCTGGCAAATCCCAGCCACATATTGCAGAAAAAAAATCTCATGTCAAAAATACCTGCAGAAACCCGGGCGTTTTCCATATAATAGGGGCAGAAAGTCATTTTTTTCTGTGGCATTCTTTTGCTGCGCTTCGCAGTAGAGGTATACAGCAACATTCATATATTTTTCATTTTCCAAAAATACAAAATTCGAGATGAATCATTTCTAGATCCAACTATATAAAATGGTAAAACATAAATCCTCCTACTTATAAGCTAACCACACAAGTTCTCTCAGTGTTTGTATAGCAAACAGCAAATTCCCTCATTGGCTCCCTATAAAATAGCAGGTATTCTTCTCTCAATTACTTTTCAAAGAAGCAGAGTCAGCCATTGCTGCAGGCAATAAGATCTGAAGATCTGTGTAACTCCCCCTATTACAGGGTAAATGAAAACAATTTCCCCTTCTACTTCTCACTTCCTGATACATTTAGAACTGACTCTGGCTGAAAGTGTATTCAGGAAGCAAAGTGTACTGTGTTTTCATTTAGAATATAGACCATTGAAGGAATTTTCCAGGATGCACCATAGGCATCAGTTTGTAGTGATGCTCATCTTTGTATATAAGACATATGTCTAGGATGGGCAATGAAATGCGGTTCAACCTTTGGAGGTCCCATCAAGAAACTCAATCACCTCCACTAGAGATGGGCGAACTACTCAGGATTCATTTCATATGGCTCAGGTCCAAGATTTGTTTTGGGTCGAATAAATTCGGAACAAGCCACCCCCTCAGACCCCTGCATATAATAGGTGGAGGCCCACAAAAGATGTAAAAAAAAAAAAATCATACTCCCCTTCTGTTACCTCTATTGGCCCTTCTCACAGCGTCCAGCGCTATCTCTTTGATTCCTCAGTGACGTCATGTGTCAGGGGTCACTATTGAGGCCTTTCATTGTGCTTCATGGGTGACATAGGCACACCAAGCATCATGACGCTAAGGGGTTGATCCTGGGTGCATGACATCACCTGGAGAACACCAGATGCCGCTAGGAGGCCCATCCTCCTTGTTTTTTTATTTTTGTCACCTCCCTGGGCCTCCACTTATTTACTCTGGGGTCTGATTTAACCCTCCATTTGTTTAGTTTCAGGTCAAACCCAGCTCATTACAAGTTTCAACCATCCCTAACCTCCACTGATCAGATACTGGTACTGATCAGATACTGATGATCTAATTTATAGTCAACAGCTATTTGTTCCAACATCACTATATATGCTTAATTCATCCATAACCGCATGTATTTACCATGGAAAGAAGGGAATAAACCACTTTCAGACACCACTGGTGGTGTATTTTGCTCTGGGACACTAGATTGGACATGTTGAATTCCAAAATGCCTGATTCTTCTTTCCCCCAATATCTGACATCGGGACAAAGTCTAGATACATTTTGGATTTTCAGTCGGTTTTGTCAAAATTGGCAGGATTAACTGGCTTATATCTATGGCCATTCTTAAGTTCACCATACAGATCTGATTAACCTAAACCGATCATTTTAATTGTAATGTGTTTGAGGCCTCCTGAAACTCCTCCAAAGGCAGATATTTGGGAACGGAAAGAACAAGCTTTTGGTTTTCAACAAGCCCAAACCTAGGTGCTACTAGAAGTGCCTGCCATTGGCTCACTCTCCCCATACACACGCTGCTTGTCTGAGGGTGCTTGTATATGGGAGAGGGGGTCTGAAGGACCTACAGCAAATGCTATCTAATGGGTAAAGCTAGCTATCTTGTCAGAGAATCCCTTTAGGTTCTACTTTTTATCCTATATCAGTAGTGCAGCATGAAACATTATCTAGTACATAAATTGAATTTTACAATTACAGTAAAGACTTACAGACAGAGCAGTAGACATACTGATAAGAAATGTATCTGCAGAATATGTTGTATAAACAAGCCAAATAATAATAGTAATATTAATAGAGTAAGAATAAATGATAGACTGGAACATCTGCTTCCCTTATTATTCACCTCTGCTCTTGGCGTAAAACACTGCCACAATACTGCATGTGTGGTATCTGCTGGATCTGGTTCTGACTCTGACTCAAAAACTGCAATGGCATTTCTCCAGAAAGCGCTGTGTGTGAAAACATACTAATAGCTTCCATAGTCTTGTGGCCAAGATAAATACAAATGACTGAAGAAAAATTTAAAAGGCTTCTCCTAGGAGGACAAAACCTAAGATTATATACATATAGATTATAGAGGGAGGTGCACTTTAACATATTAAAAAATAATGAATCTTAAATGGCACAAAATAAAGCTGAAAGGCAAGTTTACTTCAACCAACATGGCCATAGCTTTCAGTCCCATTAGAATACAAGCTCCCGTATACTGTTTAGTCAGGCTATAAAATCCTCTGCCGGAATGTCTAAGTAGTTTGTCTGTATTCATTAGCTAAGTGGCTTTATGTCTGCTACAGCCGGGTAGTCAAGCTCTGCTCTTAAAAGGTTATTAACTCAGAATAGGCCTTACTTTCAATCCTAGGGAGAACCAGATGAAATCTTCTTAGTGCCTATAAAATTATCTCCCTCCATCTTTGGAACCAACCAATGCTTAAAGGGGACTCTAACACACCTCATGCAACAGGTTGAATTTTCATCCACTCCAAGTGGGTTTTCATTATGGGGGTGTTTGTTAATTCTCATATACAGAAGAACCAGTTTTCCCCCTAATACGGCTTGCATAGATCCCACCCCATGTATGAGACCTTGATGGGAATTGGCAGCACTGTCAGTGACCGACTGCTTCACCCCAAGTGTGAGGAGCAGCACTATTGGAGGTCCTTCCTCCCAACCGCGGTCAGGCTGTATAATCAACATCAGGCCAAGCGAAGATCACTCCGCACAGAGAACTAAATGACCCTGAAGTCTTCTTTTTTTTTTTTTTCTTTAGCTGCTATTGATTCCTAGTATTTTAATAATAATAAATTCCTAGTATTTTTCTCCTATCTGCTATTCTCAGTTTATGTGTCTCCTTCTGTAATATATTACTGTTATTATCCTGTATCCGTATCATCATCCTGCTGGAACACTGAAATTTCCCCACGGTGGGACTATTAAAGGATTATCTTACCATCTTTCCCAACCATGCTTTTATTGGACCTTGTTCACTGGGGCACAGTCATGCGGAAACTAAAAATAGCCTTCCCCAAAATGTTCCCACAAAGCTGGAAGCATTTTTGTTCAGACTGTTTTGATATGCTAAAGAAATACCTTCACTGGAATTAAGGGAATTAGGCCAACCCCTGAAAAGCAACCAACCCCCAATTGGGCAGGTAACTTGGCCAACTGTAATTTTGCAGTCTATGGGAAAAACAATCTAACAATTGTCTGTTTAAACTCCCTGGGTGGGGGTGGGGGGCCAAAGAGAGTAAAAAAAAATTTAAAGTAATAAAAGATATTAAAAAAAACTCAAACATCAAACCTCCCCTTCCTTAATTTACCTATAAAAATGAATAAACAAAACAATTAAACATTAGGTATCGCCACATCTGAAAACTCTCGTACTATTAAAACGTAAAAGTATCCTATACTGTGAACACTTTCGTAGGAAAAACCAAAGTGCCCAAATTGCTATTGTTCACTGTTTCACATTCCAAAATAAATTTGAGAAAAAGTGATCAAAAAGCCATGCGCTCTCCAAAATGGTAGCCATAAAAAACGAAATCCTGCCTCTTCTAGTCCCAGCTCTTCTCGATGAAGCAAGAGATTGACCAGGATCTCTACAAAACAGCTCATAGGGACTGTGTAAAAATTTTGCGGACAGACAGTGAGGACGACGGCTTGTTTTTTACCTTTATCATCCATTTCTAGGTTTAGTGTTTGCTATAACAGCAGACATATTTATTACTTCACAATATGTTTGCAATGAAATAGCCATATTGTAATGCTGTCCATAAAGCGTCAGGCTACTGTGCGCTGTTTTAACTCTGTTTAGCAGAGTTTACTTTATAACACAACACGCTGATGTGTGAAACGCTTTGTATACTTCGTAATACGTTTTAATGAGTTTTTCCATAACTACATGGCATAACATTTTTCTTGTATTTACGCACAGAGCTGAGGGATTTACTAGTACAGCTTCTCCTCGTGTGACCCAGAATCAAAATAGATATCCTAGTCTATTATTAGCAAATGGCAAAAACCAGAAGTAGTAAGAGTAAAATTCCTTGAATTTAGCATCACATGGTCCCCAGATTCTGATATAATTCGTCATTTGTGCTTTGCAAAATAATCTGGAATTTAGCAAAACCAGGCTCAGGAGATGGAGATAATAATCTGGTAATTCAGTCCATTCCAGATGACATTAATGTTGGATGCCAATTCTAAGACATCCTTTACATTACATAGGTGATAAATTCCTACTCTTGGGAAGGGATTATCTGACTATATGACCAATAGCCATGTGACTAACGTTTGTCGTTTGTGATGCCATTATCTGAGAAGCGGAAGTGGAGTTCAGTATCATAGGCCTGGATAACCCCTTTAAGACCGGGGCTCCACGTGAAGTCTATGACGCGGTTTGGTTGCAGTGGAGTCCCTGCAAAGTTGATGGGATTCTAGCGAATCCATCTACACATTATGGGAGAATACATGCAGAGGACACGCTGCAATTTCCAAAACCACTGCGATTTTGGAAATCGCAATATGTAAATTATACCTACACCGGCCGTTTCCCTATAGGTATAATTGAAACAAAAAGTCTGCAGAAGAAACCCCCACCCGCACACATACACATTTGATGCAGCAGGGCATTCTGTGGTCACCTTATTGTTGAGGGACCCTCCTAACAAACAAGAGGACATCCCACTTTAAACAACAGGGAGAAGTAAAGTTCCTTTTCCAGATTATATACCAATACATGCCAACTATCAGGGGCATAACTACCATAGAGGCAGCGGAGGCGGCTGCCACAGGGCCCGGGCCATTAGGGGGCCCGGTGACAGCCGCTACCACTGCGTTTTTTTGTTTTTTTTTAAATTGGCCGTTACGGACCCTATTTGGGCTATACCAGGGGTAGGGAACGTACGGCTCTCCAGCTGTTGCAAAACTACAACTCCCAGCATGCATACTTGCTCTGCTGTTCTTGGAACTCCCATGGAAGTGAGTGGAGCATGTTGGGAGTTGTAGTTTCACAGCAGCTGGAGAGCCGAAGGTTCCCTACCCCTGGGCTATACTGTGTGCAGGGGCCACTAATGGACATAATACTGTGTGCAGGGGCCACTAATGGACATAATACTGTGTGCAGGGCTTACTAAGGGACATAATAGAGTGCAGAGGAGGGGGTCGGTCGAGGTCGTCGGTGTCGGTTGGGGGGGGGCCCCATGTCAAAAGTTCGCCATGGGGCCCCGCCATTCCTAGTTACGCCACTGCCAACTATATAGTATTTGGAAAAGACAGCCACTTCACCTCCACAAGCTCCTGCAAGTAGCAGCAATGTTGAAGAGTGTGAAACTTTTCCACAGATGGCTGTCTTAGGCTGCCATCTATCATGCTCTTCTGTGTCACAATAAGGTGTCATCGGCCTACAGCACATGGCCTATATCATCCTTTATGGGTGCCCTAAAATCACTGGTGTATGGGCAGCTTTAGACTCAAGACCACAGATTTTACTAGTGTGGTGATGACATAGACCTTATCTCAGTGTTTACAGAGTAAATGATGTTGTATATTCACACTAAGGTCACAGCACTCCGACCTCAGGAGTCATTTCCATGCATCTGTTAAATGCACACAGTGAAGCAAAGCTCCATAGACTCGCCCTACTTTAGCCAGAAGAAAAAACATCGGAATTGACGACTTATTGGAAAACCCCAGTTGTCTGGTTTAGAAGAGTATCATGTTTAGGAACGTCAGGCAGGTCCATGTTTAGGAACATTGTGGCAAGGGAGTCTTTTTCATGGAGGACCCAGCAAATCTACAGTATATATGACAGTGATGGACAATGTCTGTAAAGCGCTGCAGAATATGTTGGTGTTATCCAAGTAAGAGAAATAAATAACTAATCCCTGCATAAAATACTCTGATTTCGGTTGAAACTATGTAATTCTTCATGGACCCTGTGATGGTGCCGCATGTCAAACATTTGCTACCTTTGCGGAGCAGTAAGTGCAGATTTCATTCTCACTTACCGCTCTTAGTTCCACGGACCCCCAAACCCTTTCCTGCTGCAGTAAAGATGGGCTTAAATGAGCTAGCACTGAAGCCACAAAGAGGGAGGAGGGGTCTGAGGATCTAAGAGTGGCAATGAAGAATTAAATCTGTAGTTACCACTCACTCCCTGCAAAGCAGTGTACATTAGGTAGTGGGGGTCAGGCATAAGGAGCCATCATATGAGACCATAAGGGGTCATTATACTGTATGTGAGCATAAGGTACCATTACATGGGGGCACTGTAGTCTATATAGGCATAAGGGACAATTATATGGGTGTATAAAGGGTCCATTTTACCGTATGGGGGTTAAAGCAGCAATTATATATGAAGGCATAAGGGGACAATGTACTGCATGGGGGCATAAAAGGCCTTGTAGGCTATGGAGACATAAGAGACCATTATATGGAGGATAAGGGGGTCATTGTACTGCACAGGGGCATAAGGAGGAATTATATGGGGATATAAGTGTGTTATGGGCACATACAGAGGACATCAAACTGTAGGGGTACGAGTGGATTATTATACTGTATGGAGTCATAAGGCGGATATTATTTATAGATGCATGTCAATCATAGCTGCAGATCTCACCCATGGTTTTCAACCTTTGCTATACAAAGCTTACAGCCATTCTAGTATGTCTGCCAATGCAAAGAATTTTGGGTGCATTGCAAAGGGGCTTACTAAGGCTATGTCACCCAAGGGCTTACGCAATCCTGGAGCAGATCCTACAACTACGACCTATCTCTACAATGAGAGAGATGAAAGTAAGTCACTATTAGACACCTCTGGCTGTGACTTATCTCTGTTCAGAACAAAACACTCATACAAGTTGAAACATCAATATATCCACTGGCATTTGCCATCAGACGGTTGTCCTGTTTGGCTGACATTGGGGGGAGGGTATCTGACAATAATGTGTATGGCCAGCTTTCAATTTCCAATATAATAAACTCTAAGTCATTTAATTTTACCATTATAGGTTAAAAAATAAGAAGACATATAAAAATTCTTCTTCTCTTTGCTTCCTTTTAACTTTACAATGCTAATGGAGTGCAGAGTAATAGGCTGTGACCTATATGTCCCCAGCAGGAAGCCGGAGCCATTAAAGAAAGAATGCATTACCAGAGGAATGACCGTCATCTTACGTTATGATTATTGACATGGGCTAACATTCCACTGAAATAGTTAAATGGGGATTGCTGTTCAGAATGGCCGAGCACATATGGATGTACACATAGCCCCTATTCAGAGCCCCAGGATGCCAACTTCCCTCAACTTGATGAATTATGTCCCATACAAATATGGGCCTCACTATTTTTTCCTCAAAGCAACACAGTCCTCTGAAGATGTTATCACTCAAAGAACTCTTTCTATCTGCTCTACTTTCATTCCAGTCATTCTTGATAAGAGACACAACTGCACTGAAGCCTAAACTAGTAATAATCCAGATCACCCAGAACAATCCAGAAAAAAATACAGATGGCAATAATAAATCAAAAAGATACTATAAAAATACTATGAGGGTCCTTTATTTTATTATATTCTTTCCTCAGAATTTACTGTGAGTTATTCCTTATACTCCACACAAACCTCAGGGCAGGCCTGATAGAAGACCACCATGGATCAGATAGGTGAGACACAGGGTTTTTTGGTCTGGAACCTGAGGCGGAGGCCGCCTCAGGTTCCGGACCAAAATACAGGTAGCCGGAATCCACCGGAATCCAGTCACTCACTCCGCTCTGGATTAGGCCCAATGAATGGTCCTAGTCGGGAGGGAGTGTCTTCAAGTGAATGTCGCAAGGCGAATCCACCTGAAGGAATGAGCATGTTGCTTCTTTTTTCCAAGAGCCGGAACAAACGGCTCCCGGAAAAAAGAACTGACCGGCTCCCATTGATTTCCTTTAAGAGGTTGGGTCGGCCAATATAACACCCATAGAATTTCTATATACCGTCTAAACAATCATCTAACCAAGGGCCCTAAGATACAGTAAGTCTTAAGGGCATTTTCTATTTATGTTAAGAATTCTTGTCACTATGGAAGGATGTCAACATTAAACCTAATAGCAAAACTAAGAAACTGAACTTTGCATATCAGACTTCAGTTACAAATATTACACCTAATATTCAGCCACATCCAACTAGAGTGCCGAAGACTTGGGGTGTGATGGAATGTGTATGAGACAGCTTTCACATGCAAAGACCACTGCAATCCAAGTATTTTTACGTAGATACAGCGAGTTCTGTTCCAGCGAAGTGTTCATGGGCTGATCACTATTCAAAACATGATGTCATCGGGTAGAGATTATGAAATTCTCAGAAAGCTGCCAGCTGGACTTTGTGCAAGGGAAAGTAGTCAGAGCTTGCTCTTTGGAAAGTGCTTAACCATCCATTATAGCCTTCTGCTACCTTAAGTAAAGCACACAATATTATAAGTTTTAGTAGAGGCACTTGGTGAACTTTCTTTTACATTCACAAAAGTCATTGCTACCTAGCACATGGCAACAAAGATGCACTTTCTATGGTGGGTAGGTGTTCCATCCCTACCAGTAATGAGGAGTTTTCTGCTGAAATCCTCTGCAATAATGTATCAAACCACTGACCATTTGTCAATAGTCTCAACAGCAACTGTGCATAGGTTTCTTACAGTGGTGTAACTAGGAATGGTGGGGCCCCAAGGCAAACATTTGACATGGGCCCCCCAGCCCCCTGATCCCCCTCTACACAAGCAAACCACATTCCTGCACACTATTATGCGCAATAGTGGCCCCTGCACACAGTATTATGCCCCATAGTGGCCCCTGAACACAGTAGTATACCCCATAGTGGCCCCTGCACACATTATTATGCCCCATAGTTGCCCTTGCACACAGTATTATGCCCCATAGTGTCCCCTGCACACAGTATTATGCCCCATAGTGGCCCCTGCACACAGTATTATCCCCCATAGTGACCCCTGCACACAGTATTATCCCCCATAGTGGCCCCTGCACACAGTATTATGCCCCATAGTGGCCCCTGCACACAGTATTATCCCCCATAGTGACCCCTGCACACAGTATTATGCCCCATAGTGGCCCCTGCACACAGTATTATGCCCCATGGTGGCCCCTACACACAGTATTATGCCCCATAGTGGCCCCTGCACACTGTATTATCCCCCATAGTGGCCCCTGCACACAGTATTATGGCCCATAGTGACCCCTGCACACAGTATTATGCCCCATAGTGGCCCTTGCACACAGTATTATGTCCCATTGTGGCCCCTTCACACAGTATTATGCCCCATATCAGCCCCTGCTCACAGAATTATGCCCCATAGTGGCTACGCTTTACTGTAACTAAAAAACACGCACAGCAAAAATGTGCCATGTGAACCCAGCCTAAAGCTGCATGAGCTGCAAGGACAACATCTGCATGTATGTATGTATGTATGTATGTATGTATGTATGTTTGTATGTTCTCCTTGTGTTTGTGTGGATTTCCTCTGGTTTCCTCCATGTTCTAAAGACATAGGGAATCTAGATTGTGAGCCCTACGTAGGACGGTGACTGGTCTTGTTTGAAAGGCGCTGCGGAATATGTTGGCCCTATTTACTGAAAGTAAGTGGAACAAATACATAACATGACTTAAAGGGATTCTACCATTAAAACTTTTTTTTTGTGGATAAGACGTCGGAATAGTCTTTAGAAAGGCTATTAGTCTCTTACCTTTAGACATGGTATCCGCCGCAACGTTCCTCAGAAATACCGGCTTTTACCAGTATGCAAATGAGTTCTCTCGCAGCGATTAGGGGGCGGACCCCAGCGCTCAAAAAGCAATGAGGGCGTCCCCACCGCTGTCAGAGAAGTGTCTCCAAGCGCCGCCTCCATCTTCGTCTGCCGCATCATGGTCAATGTCTTCTTCCGGCGCAGGCTCGTAACCTAGCAGAGCAGAGCAGACTGTGCAGGCGCACAGGCCACAGGAAAATGGCCGCTAACATTACTGTGCAAGTGGCCATTTTCCCGTGGCCTGTGCACCTGCGCAGTCTGCTCTGCTCTGCTAGAATTTACGAGCCTGCGCCGGAAGACATTGAAGATGACGCAGCAGACGAAGAAGGAGCCGGCGCTTGGAGACACTTCTCTGGCAGCGGTGGGGACGCCCTCATCGCTGTTTGAGCGCTTGGGCCCGCCCCCATCGCTGTGGGAGAACTCATTTGCATACCGGTAAAAAACGGTATTTCTAAGGAACGGCGAAGCGGAGACCACGTCTAAAGGTAAGAGACGAATAGCCTTTCTAAAGGCTATTCCGACGTCTTATCCACACAAAAAAAAATGTTTTAATGGTAGAATCCCTTTAAGTGTAAAAAAGTCTTTTAACAGCTGTAGAACAATAATCTTCTCAGAATTACAAAGGCTGACTTCTCTCTTGGCTTAACAAGTACAGATCACAGAATCCAGGGCATAACAAATAGTTAAATGACAGATAATATTAGACGGCTATTTTAATTGACAAGTAGACAACAGGTGCAAACGTTGTACTATACAGATAACAATATAGGAACTTAAGTATGTGCCCTGGCACCTGTTG
Source organism: Leptodactylus fuscus (assembly GCF_031893055.1). Taxonomy (NCBI): domain Eukaryota; kingdom Metazoa; phylum Chordata; class Amphibia; order Anura; family Leptodactylidae; genus Leptodactylus; species Leptodactylus fuscus. Next base: position 46,716,840 of record NC_134267.1, read on the forward strand.
TTTGAGATGCCTGAAATATCTGCCATACCCATCCACAATTCCTGTGATGTCACTGGACTTCACGTTTCTAAGAATGTGACATAATACAGCACAGTGATCCATAAATAAAAGTACTTTAACATTCACTGCATTTTTATAAAATGTACACCCTAGCAGTGCCCACGGATAAGAGACAGCAGGGGTAGCCTAGTTTACAAAATCTGTTTTAGGCCAAGGTCCCATTTAGCAAAATGCAGCTAAAAAATTCTGCGGGGCCAAAAAAAACCCCGTTTAGCTACATTTTTCTCTGGATTTTTCTTCTCCTATAGGGAAAACGCTTGCACAACTTAGAACCTACACAACTTATAACCTTATTTATCTAAGAAACACCATGAACCATAAGATTGAGAACTTAATCCTTATTTACAGGACTGTGCTCAGAAACACAAACCTTGTTCCTTATGTAGTCATGATGCGTACGCACAGCCCATTGTCCTCTAGCCATACAAAGGTTAATCACTTCCTGACATTAAAATGTACATATATAATGTGGAAAGAAGGGTCTGTCGTCCTTAACTGACCATGTTATACTCAACCTCTCAAGTGATCTAGGTTTCCTGGAATGATTCCATGTTTTCCACCTATGAGTTCTCTATATACATTTATTACTATAATTCAGACCTTGTTTGTTCAATATAAATTAGAAAAATATTACATGTAACCTTATCGGGACCCTAAAATGAGATGGATTTATGGCCAGGGTAAAGTAAACGTTAGGATTGTAATATTACATAAATGTATTGCTATCAGATGCGGGAAGAGGCTATTTCCATGGAGGACTGATGTACTGTAGCGACATTGTAGGAGTCAATTCTCTGCTATGTGTATGAGAACGGAGAGGCTGATGATGATGATTCCTCTCCCTGTTCTCATACACAGAGAATAGCAGACGGCGATCACAGACACTTCCGGAGTGCACGGAGAAGCTAATTAGCATAGGAATAAAAACTGACTTATTCAAAGACTACTGAGGCGATTTACATACAAAAGGTAGGTGTGGAATAGCCTTTCTAAAGGCTATACAAGTATGTGCTTAGCTAAAAATGACTTCTCCTAATGATAGAGCCCCTTTAAACTGTGGTGGTCAATTGTAATGTGGGAGCATAGAACATTAGGGTGTCTGTAGGAGCATTATACTGTGTGGGGAGCAGTAAGAAAAATGGCTGAGAAAGGGCGGAGTCCATTTAGAAGTGGGTGGAGCTAAATTTGCCAAGGCGCGCTATGCACACCACGCATTTTGTCCCTTTTTCTGTCCTCTGAAAGTTGGGCGGTATGCTCATAGTCTATTTCTATACTACTTCAATGATGACATGCTATACTGGTATGTGATCTCTACCTACGGTCGTACAGTCAGTATTAATGGCATGTGACCAGTATGGCCGCTGAACATGGTTGCAGTGATCATGTGTCAGTGTGGCATCCAATTCTGAAACAAGGTAAACACAAACCAATGAGGATCAATGGGCATCAGCATAGCAGGGAATGTAAGTAGCTTAACCCAGAAAAACCCCTTCAGGTCAGGGCCCCATATTGCGAAAAGCTGTGTTTTACATTATATGGCTAATCCCATCCGTATAATAGAAGCAGAAAGTCTGCAGAGGAAAATTCTCTCAACTTTTTGTGAAAAATGCTGCATTTCAGCGGGTTTTTTTGGCTGCGGCTCGCTAAGTGAGACCTATGCCTAACTGTTCGCTGTCACTTCAATATAATAAAGAGAAAAGTAAAGATCTATTTAGAGTCTCACATTCACCCTTCTGGTAAGTAGATGTGTTTTTATACATCACGCCCTGTACTCTTTCTTTTTCCTTCCTTCTACAATTTCACATAACAGTAAATGTGCAATTAAATTCCAGATCGGCCATATTGCTCCCTGTATGAGATTTCTCATTGATTTTCCAGGGGTATCGCTGCAGTTGTACTTGGCGGGACAATGCGTAACTGCATTAAATTAGAGCACTTGGCTGCAAAATATTTTTCCTTATCATTTATTATATCGTTTGACATGTAATTCAGATCTAATGAAAGAATCTGACCGGAGATGGCCATACCAAGCTAAATTGAATAACGCATTAGCCTAGTACTTAGAGCTGAGTTAGATGTTGAACATTCCTCCTTCTGTATTATCTTTGGATGTAATATATTGAAACCACATCACTTCTATAGACGTAGAACAATCCAAGTGGATAATTCTAAGTCTCATACACGATATGCTTACATCTTACCAGCACATTTATCAGGGTACTAGGTATTTAGATTTGACTGACAAAGCAATGTCTGTATATTAGAATTCATGGGTAACTGGTTAACATTGTCTCTATATATATATTGTACCTGTCGTTTCGTATATATATAAGCCCAAGCTGTGGTGTGTGAGAAGGTCCATAGGTCTCTTTGTTATATTAGTGGACAGTAGTTCAGCAGTTACAATGGTCTCAGGATATATTTTCAACATACAATGGACCATTGTTTTTCGGACCTCTGTATTTTGGAACCAGATTTAACATACAGTGCTTTGAGGCTCCAACAAATCATTTTATTGGTGTTGTATTATTATTGAAGACTGAGTAGTTGCGTCTCTCTCCACCAGATGAGAGTGGCTCCATTTTATTTTTAGGTGCACTGTGTATACTTTGCAAAACCTTAAAACCATCCTGTCACCATTATAGAAAGCTATAATAATAAAAGTACTCACTTTACTCACCTTACACCTTATTATCCCCACCTCCCCCATCCCATTGCTTTACTTGTCTTATGCTCAGTAGCGTAACAAGTGTCTTGTGGGCCCGGGTGCAAACCAGGTGGTAGCCTCCACACAGTAATATATGCCCAGCAGTGCCCCCCCTCCCCACAGTATTATATGCCCAGCAGTGTCCACACACACACACACACACACACACACACACACACACACACACACACACACACACAGTATTACATGCCCAGCAGTGTCCCCCTCCCCCACAGTATTATATGCTCCCAATAACCCCAGTGCACTCTGGTGCTATTATATTCTGGGGCCTACTCAGACCCCAGAGTATAATGATTGGAGGCCCAGGAAAGGTGAATAAAAATAACAAACACATACTCACCTTGTCCCACCTTGGGCATCCTGGCTCTGGCTGTCTTCAGCATCTTTGGCCATCTTCCTGACATCAGTGCTGAGGCCTGTGATTGATCTCAGTCACGAGACGGAAGAGCGCAGGAGAGGATGCTGAGCCCAGGAGAGGTGAGTATATCTTTTTATTATTTTAAGTCACCTCCCCTGGGCTAGTATGTATAGTGGTTGGGGAAGCAGGCTTTCCAGGCAGTGATAATTGTTCGGGCCCTGGCCATCTCCAGCTTGCAGAGCCGCGGTCGAACTCCCTGTGTCCACAATCGTTACATCCCTGCTCCTGCTAGTCTTCATTCTTCCTGCTCCAGCAATAACATGTCAACACAGAGATATATGACTGTATGCAGCAGTCACATATGTATGTCAACATATCATCACTGGAGCAAGAAGAACAGGGACCAGTGAGGGAACCAGGTAACATTGGAATTTGAGTTGTGGGATATTGCAAGGTATCACTTAGGGTGGGTTCACACTTGCGCCCGTGTCCACTTTAGGCAATCCTGCTGGGTTTCCGTCTTCTTCCCGAGAAACTGGGCAGGGGACGGAAACCTGGCAGTCAGTTTTCAAACCCATTCACTGTAATGGGTTTGCAAAGTGAGCCCCTGTGAGCGTTTTGTACCTGTCTGCAGCAAAACCGTTTTTTTTAAACTGAACACAAAGTCCTACATGTCTGACTTTGTGTCCGGTTAAAAAAAATGGATTTACCGCGGACAAGCACGAAACGCTCACAGGCGGTCACTTTGCAAACCCATTCAAGTGAATGGGTTTGTAAACTGACTGCCGGGTTTACATCCCCTCTCCAGTTTCTCGGGGCAGAAGACAAAAACCCAGCTGGATTGCCTAAAGCGGACACGGGCGTAGGTGTGAACCTGCCCTTATGTTATTTTATAGCCATTGTAAGTGTTTTCCTTAACTATGTGGCTGGACAACCACTTAAATAATAAAAGTATACAGTGAGCTCCACTAGTAGGAACATCAACATTTATTTTTCTACTGAACTGCTCGGAGGTTGGTTCTCTGGCACCAGGAAACCCTTCTACTTTTACTTATGACCCTGGAGTGCCCAACTAGGCCAAGAATTTGAGCAAGATCCTAAGCTCTAGTAAATAAATATTATTTGGAGGATTCGATTTGCCAAAAGTTCCATAAAAAACATTGGATAAGATAACATGCAGCAGTATTTAATCCAGTAAAATGATGCCATTAGAGTCAATGCAGTCCATAGGGCGCTGTTGGAATCCATCATGGAATGGAATGGTACTATTGTCACTTTCATTGCTCTACTCCTGTAATAGAGAAGATCAATGAAAATGTTATCACAGATGTAAACAGTGTTCATTTCTGCAGAAATGAAGCGTCAGTGTATTAGCTGGACTCTTTTTGCCCGGCTATGGTCATCTGGTATACATGTGTACATGACGGATTTGGCAGGCTTCTGGGAAGCAGTTGTATTGTACAAGTGCTTGTTTGTTATTGAAATAATCAGTGAAACTTGCGGTTTCATTCCATAAATAAAGCTTTCCGAGTTTGCCCTGACCTTGAGGAGTCTTGAGCTGCCTTCCGAAGACATTCTTTTCTCTGGAAGGTTTTTGTTTAATAACAAGTGATACTATTCAGCGGTATAACAGCAATCTGATAGATAACTGAAAGATAAGATCTAAACATGCTTCCATAGGATCAAACATGTTGAGATCTGTAATCTATCATATCATAACCTGCATTGACTTCACATAGTTTACTAGAGAAAGATGTGAAGGATTGTAATGAATTATAGATGGGGTTTTACATTACGGTAATGGGGAGAAGAATTTATAAAATTTTTCTATATTCTGTAATTTTTTTCAAATTAATTTGACCATTTACTTATCTCAGTAGCGCAATATTAGGAAATTAGTAGCTGCCGTCTCTTCTTCTATAGATGAGGGCTTGGAAAATTACTAGGATAGTGTTGGCACTTATTCAGATATGATAAACACTGAACTATTGTTTGGCTTCATTCAGGTACGGTATGTCCTAAAATGTTCCATTACCATTCACAAGGGCATGTGTATGTAAAGATTTCTTCCATCATTACCTAGTATTGTTAGTTATCTGCTTTCCCTGCCTGTCCTTCACCAAGCAAAGTGGTGAAGCGGCTTGGTCAGAATGCCAATGATAAGAGAAGTGATATGGCCGATTTTTATGCCACCGTAAACAGGCTTATTGGACTTAGAATAACCAAAAAAATTGAAACTGACCAAAAAATACTAAAAAATACAAAATTAATTAACAATAATAAATAAAAACACAAAATACAGGGAGACACATTAAGAAACTTCACTTCTCTGGCGTAAACACGCATCAGGCGTGTCAGCCTCACTGGTGGTGTTCAGCGGATCTCCCTTGGTGGTTACTATTTCAGTCATTATGTCTGTGGGTATGTACCATTAAGATAAGATAATCCTTTAATAGTCCCACAGTGGGGAAATTTCAGTATGTTACAACAGCATAGTAATAGAGATACAGGATAATACACAGTAATATATTGCGGAAGTAGACACACATAAGCTGAGGAGACTAGATATACTAGGAGTCCATAGCAGCTAAGGAACAGAAGAAAAAATCATTAATTCTCTGTGCGGAGTGATCTTCACTTGGTCTGATGTAGATTATACAGCCTGATCGCATTTGGAAGGAAGGACTTGCGATAGCGCTCCTTCTCACACTTGGGGTGAAGCAGACGGTCACTTACAGTGCTGCCAAATCCCATCAGGGTTCTCCCGCATGGAGCTCACCACAAACAGTGTCCTTTTGTCACCCACCACCTGTACTGGGTCCAGGGGGCTCTCCAGGACAGGGCTGGCCCTTCTGATCAGCATGTCAAGTCTATTTCTGTCCCTGGTTGATCTACTGCTCTCTCAGCAGGCCACACCGAAAAAGATGGCTGAGGCAACCACAGAGTTGAAAAAGGCCCTAAGAAGTGGCCCCTGGACTCCGAAGGCCCTCAGCCTCCTGAGCAGGTAGAGTCTGCTGTGGCCCTTTCTGTGCAGCGCCTTCAGGTGATCAGCCCAGTCTAGTTTATTATTGAGGAGCACACCCACAAACTTATAGGTCCTTACTATCTCAATGCATGTCCCCTGGATCTCCACCGGGGTCGGAGCACTTCTCTATTTACTAAAGTCCACCATCATCTCCTTGGTCTTCCCAGCATTAATCCTGAGATGGTTCTGCTTGCAGCATTCAACATAAATATGTTTTTCTAGTTTGGCTATTAGTCTATATTTACTATTACTCATATTATATTGTTCCTATTATGGATATCATGTAGGGATTCTCTGCTCACTCCTGAGTGGGGAGGTCCTTGGTATCAGTTCACTGTTTTATAGTGAATTTTCTTTATGTGTCTTCCTGTATTTTGTGTTTTTATTTATTATTTTTAATCAATAAATATTTTTTGTATTTTTATAGTATTTTTTGGTCAGTCTCAACATTTTTTGGTTATTATGTGTATTTGATTTTTGAGATTTGTTTGATATATTTGGGGTATATTGTTTGGCTTTATTGGACTTAGAAGGCGCTGTATGTTTATTTCAATGGCTAAAAGGGGGTAACAGTGTGCAGCCAGGCATCTCCCTAGAAACAAAGAATGGGGTGTATTGATATACAACATGTCCAATCTCTCAATATCCTGACATCTTCTTAGGGGCAGTTTAACCTATACATTACCAGTTGACGTTCTATACACCTACCTATGATTAAGGAGACTGTATTTATTCTCTGAAACACGTTAGCCTTTCTTGGCATCATATGGAGGTTCATAGGACCTTGTGCGTTTTTTTTTTAGTTTTTTAATTATGTAAATGTTGACTTGATATATTAAAAGGTACATTTTAATGGAGTAATCAGATGCTGGATTTCCTTTTGCTGTCTTTGTTCTGCCTCCAAGCCGAGAAGGGTCCATTATCTGTACAACGGTTATACTCTGCAAGGACGGTGATGTTTTTCATATTCCGAAGGATAGCGTGAGTGGGCTGTGTCCCCCTCCCCCAACTTTTTTTTCCCCTTTACATCTGTCCCTAAATTATTTCCAGTAACAACAAAATTAAATAAACACAAATCAAACAACAAAGTAACTTTCCTGCGCATTACTGGAATCTACCCAACTCATTTCCGTGGTAGGTGCTTATTACATTCCCCGGGCTGTAATTAGCATTAATTATTAATTGTGACCCCAAAATGTTTTTGTGTCCCGTCAGCTGCTCTGTAAATACATTCTTCATCTACATTTCCAGCCAAGCTCCTTCAGTCAGCCTGAGCATATTTTGCATGTATTTTAGCTTTTAACTTAAGGCAGGTTCCACATGGCAAATTTCAGGGTTCAAGGATGAATTTGTATATTAGTCTGGAGATGAAATCTGCTTAAATGTGTTGTTCAGAATGAAAAAGAAAGATTATTTTTAGAAGTAGTCCCACTCTTGGCAACAGGTTTTGCAGCTCCTTCTCACTTTAGTGAACGGGGCTGTGCTGCAATAACAGACATGGCCTTTGTAAAAGTGGCGCAGTTTTTTTTTTTTTTTCCAGAATCAGCAGATAAAATGTCCTCTTTCCTGAAGTTTTCGTAATAAATAATATCAAAAAGTTCTGAAGTATTAGAATATCAAAAAGACCATTAAAGGGAAATTCCTCTTTTATTTCTCACACATCGCTCTTCTGATTTCTGAAAGATCTTTCTCGTCTCCTAAACTGTATTTGCCAACTATTGCAGATGGGGGCCTAATACAAGGATCTGATCAGATTGAGTAAGTGACAGCCATACAAAGGAGCGTCTGCTTAAAGGGATCTAGTCATGTATCTGGGCTAGTAACAAAACAATGATATTCTGAGATCCAGGCTCCTGAGAAATCTATAGAGGATCAATACTTATCGGTCTGTGACTGATCAGTAATATCATCGGATTGCTCTTTCATCTTACCTGTAAGTCCCAGCTTTACTATCCAAACATGGCATCATTTGCTCTTTAAACCTGACAATCCAACCACTCCATAACCTGTTCAGGTGCTATATCAACTGTAAATATTTGAGATCTGTTGTCCCAGACAGCACTGACTGCCATAAAAGTGTTTGGCAAATAACAGCTGTCACTGACAGGCATCTGCTGTTTAAACAACTGCAAGCCAGTGACACAGGATAAGAGCTTGAAAAGTAAAGCAGCCTCCTATTGATCAGCACACTATGCAAAGATTAAAGGGCACTAGAGATACCTTTTGTTTAGTCATTTTTACAATATTTGTATTTTGCGTAGTGACATAGAGTGACAGCCCATCCATTTCAACCTTTCGCAGACCTGGCTATTGGATCCAACCCAATGCAAACCATCAGGGTGGGTTGCTAATGGGAAGTTCTTCCTGACACTGTAAGGCTAAGGCCCCGCGGTGCGGAAATGCAGCTTCTTTTGTTGCAGATTTTGTGGTTTTTTTGAGCCAAAGCCAAGAATGGTTACAGAGGGAATGGAGAATATATAGGAAGTTTTTATACTTCTACCTTCTGTTCAATCCACTCCTGGCTTTGGCTCAAAAAAACGCATCAAAATTTGCAACAAGAAAAGCTGCTTTTCTGGAACGTGGGGCCTTAGCCTAAAGCCATAAGTAAGCACAATAATAATAATAATAATAATAATAATAATAATAATAAATGGTAATTCTATAGTTCTTCCCTTTGTAAGCCTCAATTCGTTTAGTCATAAGATAAATGTCAGATTGCTTTTGTCATTACTTGCCTCTTAGGATAGGGGACGGCAAACTCTGACTATTTTTAATGCGATTATTTCTTATGTTTATGATATTTTATGTTTATGATATTATGTTTTCTTCCACTTCCAAATGGCATCCACATCCCTATTGTTTCAGTTCTTTATATTGATCTTGTATGCATTTATATGTAGAAATAAGACAATCTCCTGAACTGAACTTCAAGAACTGTAAGCGCTCCATGATGCATGTAAGAGCCTTTCAGTAGAATCCTAGATCCCCCAGGATACAGACAAATAAAGAGGACTTTTTACCACCCCCATCAATTTAGGTTCTTAGCATTAACTAATAGGTGCCTCTCCACTGATTTCAGCACAATTGAAATTTTTTCTCTAGCCCCCGCCATTCCTGAATAACAATAATAGTTAGTTTTGATAGCTGATGTGCAGTTTCAGCTCTGTAATGTCAGAAGGGCGGTGTCAGGCAGTGGGCGTGATACAGAGGTCCAATCAGAGGCAGTCAGCATCAGAACTCAGAATCACACCCCCTGCTAGACACCGCCCTCCTGACAGTACGGAGCCTAAATAGCATATCAGGCACCAAAACTAACAGCACTGATTGCTCAGAAATGATGGGGGCTAGATAAAAAAAAAAAAAAGAAAGGTCCTCTTTAAACATAGGTACAATATAACTGTCTAAATGAGGCCTAGTTGACATTTGAACTCCCACTTACCATTGCTATATATAGTAATGGTGTCTTATTGTGCTGTAATAAAGTTGGGCCTCCTCAACCTCAACTACTACCTCTGCAACACCCATAACTATAGCTGTTTTTAGTGTTGCATCACCTTGTAAAATTTTCTAGAAAAAAAAGGTATGTTTTCATTGATTGCTCTCATTACACCCATAATTTACTATTTTTCTCTCTACATAGTAAAAAGAACTCTAGCATAACATTCCTTGAAGAAACTGGCACGAGTGAAGAAGAAAGCTGCCAACATTGTCTAAACTAAGCTATGAAATACAACAATCCAGATGAAACCAAATAACACCTGCAACATGTTCACCTGGAAAATATTGCCAAATATCTGTATAAGCTTAACGGACAATAGAGCTACAACGGCATCGCTATTACAACACTGTGGAAGGTTTTGTGATGTGTGTGGCCTGTCCACAAAGTGATAATTGATACATTACATTTGTCCAGTTCAGAGTTGGCCATACACTTCAGATATTTTTGGGTTTCAGTTATTCCTCCAAACCTCTCGAGCCTCATACACATGCATGGCTGGCTCAACCGAGAGTGCTCCAGTGAGGAGAGGGGTACGTAGCTGCCAAACAGTTTTGGCAGAGGTTTATCTCCAGTGAGAACAAAATGATTGGGCATGTTGAAATTCAACATTCCCAACATAAGCTTTCGGAGGGAGAGTTAGAAGATAATCATAAACATTAGATGGGAAGCCATTCCCACCAAAATCAAGAAGTCTGGCCAACATTCATCTAACATCAATGGCCACTTTCACTAGTAGACTCTGTTATTGTTTCCATGAGCTTACGCATTACAGTAGAATGCAATATGGCTTTACGTGAAATGCAGGTCATACAATAATAAAATGATTATAAAAAATCTAATGTTAGAACTTTTTATTCAATAACCTGGAAATTCAACAACGTTTATAACCTAATAGACAGTCTTCCTTTTCTTTGCCAAGCTTTGTTGTATTGTATTCAAATTACACTTCGTCTCCAGAAAGAAGAAAACTATCTCATCCAGATCATAGGTTCGTCCAAGAGGTAGAGTCACTAATGTCTGCACAGTCCCTGATCTGTCTGATATGAGTCCGTTTTGTTCCCTTCTTTTCCCATGGAGCATTGCCTGAAAGTAAGTCTCCAGACATGACCTGGATCTCCTTAATGAAAACCAATAACACTGAGCGAAACTTCTCTGATAACTGCTGTGTCCTTGACAAAAATATTGAACAGCTTGTAGCCTGCAAGTGAAAAGCACATACAAAAAATAATGTTCTTTTATGCCCTCCACACAGTATAAAGCTCCCTCAATGGCCCAACACAGTATAATTCCCCCTTATGCCCCCAAACAGTACATTTTCAAGAAACATGATATTAATATAGACTTTAAGTTGGGACATGCCACCTTGGCCTGAAACAGCACCTGAAATCTGGCTGTGCCCCGCTGTATCCAGGACTGTTGGAAGGTCTGCCTAAGGCCACTTTCACATGGCCAGTGTTTGGTCAGTATTTTATATCAGTATTTGTAAGCCAAAAACAGGAGTGGGTCCAAAACACAAAAGAGGTACAAAAGCTTCCATGTTTCATTTTGGCTTACAAATACTTAAGCATAATAATGACAAATATTAACCATGTAAAAGTAACTTTAACATCATAAAACATCTATGATCATTGTGCAATTTACAATTACCTGTGTATAGTTCTTTATTTTACTACATGCTTTACACACTATTCACCAGCAAAAAGACATTATACTGTGGGAGCTCTATGGGAGCTCCTGGTATCTTCTGCATTTGTTTACATGGTTCAGCTTCTTGCTATGTAACGTCCACACTAACCCCTCTCACCTTACTCCCCCACACCTTCCTCTCTGTCACTTCTCTCTCCCTCCCATACACCCCCTAAAGTCACTAGTGCATACTATATAGGAGTTTGTAAAGATCGCACTTACTGCAAGATGGTAAATAAAGGGCAGTATGTTATGTGGTGGGCAAGTAAAGGGGGCAGTGTAGGTACAGTGTAGAGACCAGTAAAGGAGGCAGCAAACTGTATGGAGGCCAATAAGGAGGCAATATACAGTGTGAGGGTTAAGGGGGGGGGGGCTTTATACTTTGTACGGCCAAAAAAGGGGAGGTTATGGACCAGTAAAGGGAGCATTACAGGATGTGGGGTCCAGTAAAAGGAGAATTATACCCTATAGGGAACAGTAAATTGGGTGTAATACTGTGTGGGTGCCAGTAAAGGGGGTGTTATACCATGTGGAAGCCAGGAAAGTGGTGTTATACAATGTGGGGGCCAGGAAAGGGGACACTATACCATGTGTGGGTGTATATCAAATATTTCAATGGTAAGGTATTTTCAGACTCTACATATTGTACATATTAAACAGTGGATACTTGGGACTTGGAAACATTTTTCTTTGCATGCTAAATGTCCATTGACTCTCAGATAGTGTCCAGCAGAGCTTGTAGCAGAGCTACATTTTGAAGATGTCGCCAAGATTTACTGATGCGCCAACATTTCGTGATCCTGTCCTTTAACAACCGGGTATGTTTAACATAATACCGTTATTCACCTCTACAGTTTCTTGAGACGTACACAATAAATACATCTTATTCTGATGATCTAGTATCCCTATAGGGGAGATTCTGAAGCTCATAGAAAGCACTGTATGATAAATGAGGCCGTCTGTGCCAGAAGTAAAATTTAAAGCTCCCAAACCACAATGCAAAATCTGTAAGAGGTGCCAAACTACAGTATCATCCATCATGCTAACTACTGCTGTCCTTATATGGGGCAAAGGGAACTTTTGTCCTCCTTCCTTAGGATCTTGGGCCTAGGTGCACCCATTATAATTTTGCATCCTTGGTCTGAGAGCAGATTCAATTTGGTCATCATAAATCTTACAGTGAGTAAACTCCAATGAACGTTCCTTCCTTCTCAATATTCTTCTAACATGTATACTGATTTTTATAACAAAATCCTATCTACTGATGATAACATTGTGTTACTTCGAAATGCTCATACTATACAGAAAGTACCATGGTCAGCATGAAATTATTAAAGAAGACAACATTACCCCCACTATATTTCTACGACTATAGGCAATATGTAGGCATTGGTTAGTACTTACCAAAGGGATCCAAGAACAACTGGTAAACTGGCAGCAAGGCCATGGGCACCCATGGCTCCTTAATACCCACTGGGAGCAAAGACTAACCATCCCATCTTGTCAGATTCAACAGGAGAGCTAATCTAGCAGAAGACACAGTACAATGGAGCTTACCACACAATGGTCAGCGGGCCCTTATTGACTACCACTGAAATCACCTAAACATTAGGACTGGATCACATTGTAATATCTCATATTGTCTGTTCACGTGTCCTCTAATTTGTACAGTGCTACAGAATAAGTTGGCGTATATAAATAAAGTTATTATTATTACAGGTGGAGCAATGAAAAAGAATGGCCTAGTGAGAGGTTCTAGAAAATGAAGTTCGATTCTTGGGAGTTCCCAACTTGCAACTTACAGAATATAAACGTTAATAAAGTATATTACAAGATTTATTAATAAAACAAATGCTGCCAAAAAAATCAAAAGTTGTTGGAAATATTGGATATGCTTCCATGCTATCTAAAGTTACTGAAACCAAAAAGTTGATGAAACTCACCCTATACTGCCAAATGACAGTTCTGCCTCTCTGCACCTACAACCATTTTCTCTGCAAGGTTCCCGCACCCTACACTGTGCTAAAATCCGGGTGATAGCGTTTATTAAAAGGGTTGTCACTTTCATTCTCCCTGGTCTTCCAGTGACTGCAGGTTTCATCTTACAGACCCCTTGACTGTTTGCCTGCAGCGAAACGAAAACTTCTGCTGTGAACTCTTTACAAATGGTCCATCACAGTCCTCACATGCTGGTTGTGAAGAGGTCACCACTGAGGCCTGTGAATAACTTCAATGGTCACCTCGCACAAATGGAATCTCACTGCTGATGTCAGCCAGGGAGCCTGTATACAGAGAAGACTGGACCTGCAGAACCAGGGAGAGGTGAGTAATGGGTTTTTATGTTTTTGCCCCAAAATATGGAGCAGATCCTATACCTGTTCATACTTGCATCTCGGTCCATTCAATTCAATGTATGGATCAGTGAAAAGCGCAAATGACATATAGACACGAATCTGTGCGTCAACCATGCTGCTTTTACTGACCCCTACACTGCTCACGGTTCTCTGCAGGAGGCCTAAGATTGTGGGTCTGTTCTCTTATGGGACTTGGCAAGGAAAAGGCAAATGCTCTTCATTTCAAGTCTCTCGGGAAAGGTAACTTTATCAATGATCAATTGCTGTGGGATCAGGGCCCTTATACATGTGATCATAAAGGCTCCCTGGCCACATAAGTGGACACAAGCAATAAAAATGACTTTGAATTACATAGCCCTATAGATAGCAATTTAGGCCCTGTTGGCTTGAGACACTTGAGACATTTGACTTTCCTTTATTCCATCAGTTTGCATTATGGGTAGTTGGATTATGAGTATAATGTGCAATCCTAAATTCATTTTGCCGTTACCAATCACATACTGTTTGAGCTAAAAAAAAATTAAAGAAAACCTAAAACTTGAGATAATGATCTCAACGGTTAACGAAAAGGTCGAATCTGCTGCGTTGACAAGTAAAATTTATTTTAGTAAGGAAGTCATGAAAACTGTATTTGCATTGGAAGGAAATCTTGTTTATCCACTTAGCTGGGAAAATAGATGTAATAAGAAAAGTTCTTGAAAAGTATTTTTATGGAGAATTGTGAATTGTGGCTAAAATCTTAGCAGGGAATATACAAAGAGGTGTGAGATGCTTGGGGAATGCTAGCCATGTACCTATTTTACCAAATAAGTTCATTGCAATATGAATAAGGCCTTATTCACAAATCTGTGGCCATTTTGTTGATGCAAATCCCGCGCATGCACTGTCGGTGCAGCTACTTCTTTGACCAGAGCTGACAGCGCATGTGCAGGCTTTCGATCCTGATGAACAGAACGTCGGCTGCTTATGCAGTGAAGAGGGCAAATTGGAAGAACCAGGGGTTGTGAATAACAGTCACTGGAGGCGGCTTTATGGGGATGACTATGCTGTGCTCGGAACACAGAGAGAACGCAGTGCATTATTAGGCTTAGTGGCCAGAGAATTTCAGGGGTTTTCAGAATGTTTGTTAAATATAAATAACAACATGAAAAAAAATTACAAAAAATCACCAATAATTCTCGAAAAATATGATGAAAAAATAGGTAATTTTCTGGCTCCACATTCCCTTTAAGATTTTTTTTTTTTTTTTCAAAATAAATGAGATTTATGACTTTGGTTTACAATTAACGTTTAACCTTGTGTTTTGATGAACTGATCAATGCTTTTCAGGCACTTCTTGGGAAACAGCCAGGAGGCCTCATTTACATGTTATATAATGTTCATGAATAAGTGCACCTAAGGCATAATATACTGATAAGCCTGTGATCTGCACCTGTACTACTTACATACAATAATATCTAGAAACTATTTACTATACTGACTTGTTCCACCTATCAAAAATGTGATCATGACAGTCTTCTACAGATTAAAGTGTCAACTATACCATGTGTATGTATGTGAAACAGGGAAACCAAACAGATTTTATCAGATGTTCTTTTTGACTCTAGGTAACAATTTCCTAGCACACTACAGGTCATCTTGATCAGTGTTCAGTACGCTTGCAATATTCCTGTATGTCCCCTTTAAGGCTATGTCCACCCAAGTAACCGATTGGTAACTGCAGGATCACAATACACACTGTAGAAAAGAAATACAATTTCTTTTAATGGAGACTATCTATAAAGTTTAAGACATTTTTTTAGATACACTAAAATGTCATATGTCATTCAGTTGCAAAGGTGGACATAATGGAACACTTAAAGGGGTTGTTCAAGGCTAAATATGGATCCTTAGGACTGGTCTTCAATATGAGATCGGTGGGGATCCGACACCTGGCACCCCCACTGATCTCATATTGATAACCTAGGCTAAGGGTAAGCCATCATTGTGTATCCATCCCCTAGTAAGATCTCAGGATAACTTTCCAAAGAGTGGCCCATCTTCTGCAAGGGGGCCTCATTTGTTCTGTTGCTATCTATGTAGTCCTGGTAGTCTCGTACGTGGCCCATTGCTGGAGGTTTCTGTCTTGTGTTTGAAAGAACTACAAATAATCCTACTGTGTTATTATAGTGCAAGTAGCTCTGCTAAACCTATACGTAAAATAAATTTACTCAGCTATACTACATATATTTCCATATGAAACCTAGTATCCAGAAGATGCACTAGTTCTCAAATTACAATTGTAATCCATAAGGTCAGAGAAAGTACAATATTCCAAGTCCAGCAATGGGCCAGACCAGGGATATCACAAATGGAACACCCTGTAGCAAAATAAGATTAATGTTTCACTCTATCTCGATTCCATTCCCCCTGAGTGCCTCCCCTTACACCGCATGAGGCACTGAAATATTTCACTAGAATTATTCAGAGTAAACATTCCTCTACTTTACTGGTTCAGACGTCTTTCCCCTATCTTGTGCCTCCTTTTAGGGCAATCCTTCTCAGGAACAACACTTCACAATTAGACCCTCAGTGCTAAAAAATCACCAAAGATGAAGCCACATTCCATACGTGGGTGACAGCAATTTTACTGAGTTATAGGTACAATGTAAAATGGATGAGCTGCAGACTAGACCAGATTACCAGTCTGCGCTCCTCCTGGAATTGTGACCAAATGCTGCAGAGTCAAAAACTGAAATACCAGATGCTACAGGGAGGAATTTGCTGAGATTTTACCCAGCGTGCAGAAAGTTAAACCTGGGGGTAAGAGCCGTTACAGGTTTGCATTGGGGTCTCGTATCCTTCCCTCCTCCATCACAGTATAGTATATATATATATATATATATATACACAACCTTGAAAATGCACTGATGTCACAGCTCAGGAGTCAGGACTAATAGATAATTGACATAATGATATTCCAGGACAGAGCTAATAAAACATAATGAAGTCACAGCAAAGGAATAATAAATGCCGTAATGAGGGAAAATAAAAGAATGATGTCACAGCACATAGGAAATAATTAACATAGTGAATTAACTGTCCAGAAATAGTCACATGATGTCATAGTGCAGAGATGATGCACACAGTGATGTCATAGATAATATATAATAAACACAATGAAGTTACAGGAAAGGATTAATATACAACATGGAGTCATCGATGATATATTGATACACATTATAGTGTCACAAAAGCTAAAGGCTAAGGACTATAATGATGTCACAACACAAAGATAATAAAAACATGATAATGGTAAAGCTAGTCATATACATAGAATTAGAGATGAGCGAGTAGTATTCGATCGAGTAGGTATTCGATAGAATACTACGGTATTCAAAATACTTATAGTCATTCGATTACTACTCCTATTCGCAGTAAAGATTCGATTCAGAACCAGCAGTGATTGGCCGAATGCTGTACACTGTATAACATTCGGCCAATCAACACTGGTCAATGCATTCCTATGAGAAAAAGTCAGCTCCTGCATAACCGAAAGCTGCCAGCTCTCCCGACTAGCAAGGACAAGCCTGCTGCAGAACCAGCGTTGATTGGCCGAATGCTATACACTGTATAGCATTCGGCCAATCAATGCTGGTTCTGCAGGACGAGTAAGTTCACATTAGTGCTTGCCTTCCGTCCAGAAGGAGTCTGCAGGAGAACCCCCCCGAACGGAATATCAGTGCAACTGCAAGCGCTGTGCAGTTAAAGTACACGGACCCATTATAGTCTATGGGGTCTATGCGCTTTAACTGCACAGCGCTCCTCCTAAACACTCTCCTCCTGCTACTCGTGGACTTGGTGACTCTCCTTTAGTCGAATAGTGGTTTCCCCTGAAACTAGCATTTTTTCCCATAGACTGTAATGGGATTTGATATTCGATCGAGTAGTCGAATATTGAGGCTCTACTCGAAGCGAATATCGAATCTCGAATATTTCACTACTCGCTCATCTCTACATATAATAGCTGTCAGCCAAACTGTCAGCTATCTCATGCAAATGCCCCATGCACATGCATGTGTGGCCAAGCATTGCACGTGTCCTAAATGGGAAGAAGGCAGAAAGTCACACCAGACAGGTCTGGGGTCTTATCACCCCCAAATAGTATTGAGATAATCCTTATCCCCTCCAACATCTGTCAGGGAACCCTTATACCCGGGGTGTAACTGAGGGGAGTGGGGAACCAGGGGCATGTGCCTAAGTTCCTTAGTTCCAGAAGGGGCACGAACAAGACACTTTGTCTTGGTCAAAGTATTTAAATACAGGGCTGGGGCAGAACTGACCCTTAGTCCAAGTATAATTGGGCATTTCCATTCAATAAGGGGTTAACTACATTATAATCTCTAGTAGTAAAAGTGTTTCAAGCAACAAATAATTGAGCCAACTTCACGAGAGATGTGGTGAAGGAACGTCCTGCTGGTTTTTATATGAAAAATCAACATTTCACATGCTTTAGTTTCTTTCTGAACATATTTCAAAATCACAATCCAAAATTTCTTGTTCTCCCCAATATTTTTTTTTTCAAAAATTCCAAAAAGTTGAGAATGTTTAGATTATTTTAGACAGCGCTGATGAACACTTATTATTATTCTTTAGAATACTTCATTCTACAATTTTCAAGCCCAGTCATTATACAATCCATACGATCACACATGGCAGATATGTTGCAGATATTTCAGTAACTAATAATTCATTTCCAGAGGCGTAACTGAAAGCTCCTGGGCCCTAGTCCAAAATATGTAATGGGGCCCCCATGCATTTAAAATAGTAGTGGTGTATTTAATATGACTGAGGGTCTTTTGGAAGCCCCTCAGGGTCTAAGGCCCAGTAGCAACTGCTACTGCTGTCTCCCCTATAGCTATGCCCCAGTCCATTTCTTACATCAGAATTAGATTGTTCCTGTAGTCTGGACTTGGATTTCTGCAACGGTAATGTCATATATGAGCTAACAATATAAAAGTAGATTCATTTATGTAATACCCACTCACTCTACACCAGTCCAGAGAAGTTTCTTTTTGTCCATTATCTCACTTGTGCATATTTTTGATTCCCATGAAGTTCGACCAAACAGTATAATGTGGGAAAATATTTGATAGTGTCATTTTCCCTGGATCAGAATTCAACTTGTGTCAAAATGAATCATTACACACATAGACATAGAATGCATAGAATCAGATCAGTCTAGTCTGGTAAAGTAACACGAAGTCACATCACTGTTGGGACGCAAGGAAAATTCTTCAGAGTAAAGCTCACATCTCAGTGTACTGTATACAGACAGCCATTCCTTATCTGCAATACAGATTTTCTCTTCGACTCATCTTCATCTTGGTGCCAAAGAAGCTGGAGATTGAGATAGTGTGTCTGTAGGCATTTACTGTCATGCATCCTATATAACATTAATGTAATAATTGATATCTAAAGGTATGTTCACATGGTTGGGTTTTAAAGGTGACCGCTGCAGCCTCTCCGCCTGGATACCGTTTTTTGGGTTTTTTTTTTTGCATGGACACAAAGTTGGACATATACAAGACTCTGTGTCCGTGCAAAAAAAATGGTTTTCAGGCAGAGATGTTGCATACGGACACCAGCGGTCACCTTTAAAGACCCATTTAAATGAATGGGTTTTAAAGTTGACTGCTGGCAAGCCGTCCCAGTCCAGTTTCCCCCAGGTTTAGCACGGAAACCCTGGGACGGAGAGTGGCAGCAGCATGAACGCCCCCTAATGGACACACAGTATCAGTCTGTACACTGAGGTCCCTATGTGCATCCAGATTTCTGAAAAAGTCTCTATGTGGAACAGAACATGACTCTATGGAGAAGTCCCTTCCCTCATAGATTGTAAGCCCTCGCGGGCAGGGTCCTCTACCCCACTGTGCCAGTCGGTCATTGTTAGTATTATATCTACCTGTATAATTTGTGTATTGTATGTAACCCCCAAATGTAAAGCACCATGGAATTAATGGTGCTATATAAATAAACAATAATAATAATAGTAATAATAATGATAAGTACCGGATGTACTAGAATGTAAATGCACTGTATTCTTATACTAAATGAACACCAAAATGCATAACAAAACTGAGAAAATAAAGAGTAGTAGTCAATGCCTCCCTTTTGATGTTCACCCCCTGACCGTGTGGGTTTAACATGGTTCTCATGAAAATAAGTCAAAGCTCTGCCAATATCTTGCATACAATGTAATCCTCCCATGACTAGTCCATTCCCACAAGTTTATAATGCAAGAAATGGCCTTTGTATCAGGCTTTATTATTGCTCTACAAAGGCCGGGAACTTTTTGAACCCTCTTTACAAAAAGGATTACATAAACTACATTGTAATAATACTCTTGGCAGTCTTCAATTAAAAGGTGTGCTATTAAAGTACAGAACAGTATCGTGTAACCATTCCTGTAACTCAAAGCTATCTTCTTTCTAAAGATCTAAAAACAACTTTCACCGGCTGCGAAAAATACTAATTTTTTTCCAGGCGGCCACGCCCTGAATGCTGTGTTTCTCATGCGGTATGTCATATCTGCTAATGGATGGTTGTCCTTGGAGAGGGGGCAGTGCAGGATCCATGAAGGTTTAGCGACGCTCTGCAGTGCCTTGCTTTCAATAAAAACACTTATTCAGCAGCCTCTACAGCCATGCTGAGAAAAAAAAAGCCTATTTCTGTGCTAAGTCACAAGCCTGACCCAGCAGATGTAACTCGCTGTAGCCTTGCTGCAGGTCATTAAATAATCTGATATCATCCACTGATAAAGCAGGGAGGGAAGACCCAATTCCCCCAAGAAAACAAGGAAAAGAGATGTTTGTACCAAGATGAACAAAGGAAAAGAGTCCTAATAGCAAGAGCTATTTTAGTAGCAAGTCAAGAATAGTCATCATATTCCCTAATAGAATAGAGCCTACCTCTGCAATATTGTCAGTACTACAATACACCTAGCCGTATGCTATATACTATGACATCTGTACATTATTCCAGTGACCAGACCGACCAGACACCAATATGCTACATCCTGTCTACTTCCCATTTGGTCTTCTGTGCAGCAGCCAGTAGCGTAATTAGGAATGGCGGGGCCCGTGGCGAACCTTTGACATGGACCCCCCCTCCAAACACCCCGACAGACCGCCCCTTTCCCCCTGCATTCCTGCAGGCACTATTATGCCCCATAGTGTACACAGTATTATGCCCCGTAGTGACCCCTGTACACAGTATTATACCCTATAGTGGCCCCTGCACACAGTATTATGCCCCATAATGGCCCCTGTAGCACTGTAATAATAATACTGTAATAAGTTCACTGCCTGGGAAAAAAGGGGTTACAATGCCACACTGAGTGTCAATTTAACCCCTTCATCCCCAGGCAGCAGGCAGCTGCCAGCACAGTACTGTGTGTTGACAGCCTGCCATGCACACATAGGTTAAACTCACCAAAATATCATCAAAAATATCCTGTGTGTTTCTCCTTCTGTGCATTGGATCTGACTATATTATTAGCTTGGGACCTCACCTATTTCACAGGCACCTACTTATTTTTCAAAAACATTCAAGTTGCAATACCAATCACAGCCTATGCACAAGGGTGGTGCTGTTTGCGGGGTGAAAAGCAGACCGTTTCTCTAATCTTAGACAACTCCTCTAATTAATAGATCGATTGTATCCTCATATATGACATAGGGCTCGATCACATCTGCGCCCAGGACTCCGTTCTACAGTTTTCGTTTCCTGCACAAAACAGGGCAGGAGACGGAAATCTGCCGGCATTCATTTGAATGGGTTTGAAAAGTGTCCGGTGAGCGTTTTATGCTCTCTGTGGCGAAGCCGTTTTTTTTAAATCGGACACAGAGTCGGACATGCAGTACTCTGTGTCCAGTTTTAAAAAAACGGTTTTGCCGTGGAGAGCATAAAACGCTCACCGCCGCTCACAGCCACACTCGGCATGACAGGATTCCGTCTTCTGCATGCAGAATACGGAAACCTGATAACGGAGTCTAGACGCTGGTGTGAACCCAGCAATAGCAGACAAATCACCCTAAAATGCAGTTCGCTTTACAAATTTACTCAATATTCACATGACAGTGAAAATCGGCTGTGTGACAGATGTTTTTTTAATGGCTGTCACACGGCTGCGTTAAACTCACTGTAGGTGAATGGGGGCAATTCAGATAACCAATTTTTTTTGACGGTCTCTTTTAGTGGACTATTAAATATAGGCCATGTCCTAATTTAGTCTATTTAGTCTGTTTTCACGGATCCTTCAATACACTCAAATGCATGAAGGACCCATAAAAATGTCACTGTCGTGTGCAAGAAACCTTACCCTAATAATCCGCTAGTATCACTATTAGATGCTTTCTAATATAGGTTTACATGATGCTCATTGAAGTCAGTGGAGGACTTTGTGATACATTATCTATTCCATTTGTCGACAGTAAGAGATTCTTTTGGACTAATAGATCTGAGAACAGGACAACCCCCTTCCTTTGTGTTTCATAGAGTGGGGTCCCTCATTAACCTTATTAATTAAAAACTTAGCCCATGACATAGGAATTATTCAT
The DNA here is from genome assembly GCF_031893055.1 of Leptodactylus fuscus. Lineage (NCBI taxonomy): Eukaryota > Metazoa > Chordata > Amphibia > Anura > Leptodactylidae > Leptodactylus > Leptodactylus fuscus. The sequence goes on from NC_134267.1 coordinate 46,739,150, forward strand.
GATGCAGTCAGTGAAGACTCATAGGGTTCCCTGCTATTTGCTGCCGTTACATGTTTTCTACATTGCAGCTCCAAACATCTGCTATTTTCATAATAGAAATTCCTCCAAGTCATGAGATGTGTCACCTGTATGTTAATGACCGGCCCCTATATACAGCAGGTGTCGGCTGGCAGGTGCATGTAGCCAGATGGATCCCAGAGTGGGAAAAGTTAAAAAAACAGAGTAATGATTTTTTTTTTTTTAAGCTAAATCCATCTATCATGCTTGTCTTGTTGGTAAACTGTAGGGTGTGCCAGTATAAGACGTAAGTTCTGTAGGTAGCCGCCTATAGAACCGTTGAGAAATACCAAAGAGCTGAATTCCTTGTGTCAAGCATTGCCCTACAGGATCTGCAGTAGGCCTAATATAGTGAGTGGCAGTCTAGTCAGGAGCTCAAAAACTATATGTTAGGCTTCTTGCACACTACAATGACATTTTTGAAGGATCTACCATCTGTTCTGCATCAGTTTTGCTTCCACTGCGTTTTTTCCATTTTTGATAGCCTGGGGTTAAGATAATTAATGTAAGAGATAGATAGATAGATAGATAGATAGATAGATAGATAGATAGATAGATAGATAGATAGATAGATAGATAGATAGATAGATAGATATTGGAATAAACCCACACTTTTTCTAAATATTGGAGTGCTGCCATTTTTTCCATTTTCTATATAAAGTTGAAGATTAGCCACCTTCCAGTTTGGCTTTGCACCTGGTTTGTATGCTGTGCTGCTTCTGCATTTTTTCTACTAGATAGATAGATAGATAGATAGATAGATAGATAGATAGATAGATAGATGATAGATAGATCATAGATAGATAGATCATAGATAGATAGACACAGATAGATAGATAGATAGATAGATAGATAGATAGATATATAGATAGATAGATAGATAGATCATAGATAGATAGACACAGATAGATAGATAGATAGATAGATAGATAGATAGATAGATAGATGATAGATAGATAGATAGATAGATAGATAGATAGATAGATAGATAGATAATAGAGAGATAGAGATAGATAGATAGATAGATAGATAGATAGATAGATAGATGATAGATACACAGATAGATAGATAGATAGATAGATAGATAGATAGATAGAGATAGATCATAGATAGATAGATAGATAGATAGATAGATGATAGATACATAGATAGATAGATAGATAGATAGATAAATAGATAGAGATAGATAATAGAGAGATAGAGATAGATAGATAGATAGATAGATAGATAGACACAGATAGATAGATAGATAGATAGATAGATAGATAGACACAAATACTGTAGATAGATAGATAGCTAGATAGATAGATAGATAGATGATAGATCGAGAGATAGATGATAGAGAGATAGATAGATAGATAGATAGATAGATAGATAGATAGATGATAGATAGATACATAGATGGATAGACAGATAGATAGATAGAGATAGATAACAGATAGAGAGAGATATATACATAGATAGATGATAGATACACAGATAGATAGATAGATAGACAGACAGATAGATAGATAGATAGATGATGGATAGATAAATAGATAGATAGATAGATAAATACACAGATAGATAGATAGATAGATAGATAGATAGATAATAGATAGATAATAGATAGATAGACAGATGATAGATAGATAGATAGATAGATAGATAGATAGATAGATAGATAGATAGATAATTTTCTCATAGTAACATCACCTCGGTTTCATGTTTTTGATGACATCACTGTTATGATATGACATAATAGTAAAATGCCCCCTAGATGAATGACTATAAGTAGTCTTCTATGCAGATAGCAATTCTCATTTTTCCCTCAGGAAATTTAGGATTGCATTATCTTTGGCAGCTTCCTAACTGTTCCCCATGTCTGGAATTTCCTGATGCGTCCTTTCCTAGGACAATGTCTCTTTTGTTCTTTTTACCAAATGAGTGTAATAAAAAGTAGATTGTTGTAGCCCCTATTGATAAAAACACACCCATGCTAATGTGTCCTACTAATGAGAGCAGAACATGAGGATATGTCAGCGTGGATTAAGTCAGGAGAACAATAGAGAACAATACTTTTGTTCTAAGTGCCCTCGCTCTCAGCCAGTGCCAGCATTCCCACATCCACTTTACTCTTATACTGCATGAAGTCATCTAAAAAGTACAATAAAAAGAACATATAAGCCATATAAAAGTGCTGGGAGCTCAGCAGATGCTGAATTAAAAATAGAGGAGGAAAATGGTGAGGAATTTGGTGTGGAATTTCAGCACTGAAAAAAAAAGCCTTCCATTGACTTCAATGGGTTCCTTCTTAAGGAAAAAAAAACAGGTACAGGGAAAGTGAAATAGTCCATGGCATACTGTAGGCAATAAAGCAGATGTAGATGGTAAATCATATCTATACATGATGAGTACATGCTATAGAAGGGGTCAAAGGTCCACCACCATTTTACCTTATGAGTCATATAACTCTGAAAACAGAAGTGTTATATGAAGGTAATGGGTCCCAATGCAAAAATTGCAAAGGTATGTCTACATGGGGTCTATACACAGACGATACTACCACAGTGAATGACATTTTAACAAATCTCATCCATATATTGTGGAAAATATCTACTTGGAAATTGTCCCGTGGTGAGGATTATAAATCAATAATATGTCAATGCATGTTCTAAAGATTCACTCCAGATTTCACCATTTGCAGCAAACTTCTACAAAAACTGCACATGTTAAACATGCAGACTATGCTGTGTGCAAATTGTGGAAGGATTCCACTGGATGTGATCATACCAACACCAGACACCAGGGCCTGGGTGCAACTGCATCCACTGTACCCCCTATAGTCACATCAGTATATAGGGACGATAGAGGTCACAGCTGCAAAGGACCCAGATGTCAGGGGGTTCCATAGGTCACCCTCAACATTCTAGGGCTGGCTAGACTTTAATGGGGTCCATCGGGTTTCTGCCCATTTTCCGCCCAAAAAATGCTTGAAGGACTTTTCTCTAGGCATTTTTCAAGCGGATATGGGGACGGAATCCCTCAACAGAATTCAAACGCTGGTGTGCACCCGGCCTTACACACATGGTTCAGAACCACTGCAATAAACAAAGAGAGATGCAAAAAGTGAACATGCATCAGTGTTTAGCCTTGAAATAATTCCATTATATTCTCTTTATGAAGCCAGGAAATAAACACAGGAGAAAGCTACATTCCTCCATCTTTTTCCTGTTTTGCTCTCTACAGCAAATCATATAAGTGTCACCACTACAGTCCACAATGTAATTGTATATATAACTTGACACAATTTTGGCACTTACTGAGCCAAACACAGAGAAATCTCACAAAGCTTAAATACATTGTCTTTGTATTTCCGCAGGCCTTTGCATACAGAGCCGTGATAATATATAGCCCATTGCAAAACCGTGGACAGAAACCAAAATGACAGTAAGGAATTTGATATTTATGATGTTCTATTTTCTGGAAACACAAAACCAGTGAAAAGAAATGTAAAACAGTCTGTTTATAATGAAATTTTCACATTTCATTTATTTTCCCTGTAGAAGTGAAATACGGGGCCCACTAGAATACAGTTTTGAGTGGAATTTCAAGAGTTAATAGGAATCTGCCACTGGGGCAGGTATATTAAACTAGTATTAAGTTTGTGCTCCCTTAGACCAGTTGCGCATGACTGTGGCTGGCCCAATGTCACGGAAGCAAGGCCACAAAATAGGACAAGAATAGGACCTGTTCTATATTTTGCGGCCTAGACTGTCGTCTCGCACACGTAACAGTGTAATTCACGGTCATGTGTACGGGCCTATAGGAATCAATGGGTCAGTGTACTATCTGAGAAAAACACGGATAGTACACTGACCTCGGCCACAGTCATCTACAAGAGACCTTATACCGAGGTCACACAGTCAAGTATGTTAAAGCTGAGGTTTTTATTTGGTCAGTGTTTTATATCAGTGCCCTGAAATCACAGAGCAGGTGCAAATTGCTCCATTATACCTTAAAGGGATCCTATCATTCAATCACTTTTTTTTCTAACTAACACGTCGGAATAGCCTTAAGAAAGGCTATTCGTCTCCTACCTTTAGACGTTGTCTACGCCGCGCCGTTCTGTAGAAATACCGGTTTTAACCGGTATGCAAATGAGCTCTCCGCAGCAATGGGGGCGGGCCCCAGCGCTGAAAGGCCGATGAGCGCATCCCCATTGCTGCCCAGGGCTCTTTCCTGCGCCGCCTCCTTCTTCTGCAGCAACTCCGCCTCTTCTGGCTTCTCTTGCTCTTGTAGTTCTATACAGGAGCATAGAGAGGCCACCCCAAAATGGCCGCCGGCCGGCTCCTGTATTGAACTGCAAGAGCGGCTGCGTAAAAATGGCCGCCGGCTCATTGCTGCGGAGAGCTCATTTGCATACCGGTTAAAACCGGTATTTCTACGGAATGGCGCGGCGTAGACCACGTCTAAAGGTAGGAGATGAATAGCCTTTCTTAAGGCTATTCCGACGTGTTCATTAGAAAAAAAGGTAGTTTAATGGTAGAATCCCTTTAATGGTTTCTATTCTCCACTCCTGGTTTTGGCTCACAAATATGGACCAAAATACTGACATGTGAATAAGGCCCTATGCCTTAAGGTGGTCACATGACTATAATACTCCAAAATAGAAACATATTAATAAATCTACATATATTGAGCATGTGGTTCGGCCTATTTTACAATCCTAAAGATAATTTGAGACTCAATGAAATAAAGAAAACTGAGAAACTTAACATTTTGCTCAAAGACTCCCCATGTTAGTTCACACCTCCATTTCCATTACTCATGTACTCTGATGCAATTGTCATGGCAGCCAGCAAATGTCCACGAGCAGCAGATAAGTCTCATTCTTCATAAGTTCATCCTTGCACTTCCGCTTCCCAGCAGACAGGATGTCTGCCAGCAAAATTATACGACTCCAACAAAAAGAGAATTAATTCTTCTCATTTCCACCATTGTCTACGTTCATAATATTTCTGTGACAAATATGTTCTGACATATTCCATATGGTTTTACCTAAAAAAGAAATCCATAACCCCGGTGTTTGCTTTGTATATGCATAGATAATATTACTAAAATTTCTGGGGCGGGGGTGGGGTTAGTTGGATTGACCCCATTGAATTAGAGGGAATGTATGATCAGAAGATTATGTTAAACATATTTTTTACAAATTTTTGGTGATTTTCTTACTCATTTTCCAAATTAAAGCTACATTTTAAACAATCCTAAAAGTTGTGCGATTTTAACTTTTACCACTAAGCTTGTGACTTTCTGTTTCTTATGGAAGGACCATGGGCTATAGACACAATGGTCTGGAGCAGACCCTATTCACTTGTATGGGAAAGTTTTCTAGGCCCGCTCTGTGACCTGGGCAGAGGTCATTTTGTAGAGAAAGGGAGTAGATAAGCTGTAAAATAACCTATTGTGACTGATGTTTCTGTGTCTTATCTCCATAAACATGATAGCTGTGAATGTCAGTGTCTTGAAAACTGAGAAGGCTTTTGCAAAGAAATCGCCTACAGAAAGCAGGAAGTCTCAGCATATTATTTGACCTAGTGGAGAATTTCAAAACTGCAAGATTTTTAGGATTTTTAAACTAGAGATAACTACCAGAAGGACCCGGCTTTGCATGGTATATTTCATTTTTTATTTTTGTAGCAGGCCCATAAGAATAGGTTAGTTGCTATGGAAACCTGGTGCAAAGCTGTGTGTATGTGAAGCCTGAATAACCTGCGAGTTTTCATTGGTCCATAAGCGTCAAGTTATCATGTGTATCTCAGTTTGGATCTCAGTGAAAAACCTGCAATTAGTTGTTATGGAAACCTGGAGTAAAGCTGTGTGTATGTGACCTTGTGTAACAGTGTCATCCACAGCACCTTTCCCCTCTAAAGCTGAAATACAACAGTGAAGAAAAATGACGGCGTTATTATGGAAACCTGGAGTAAAGCTGTGTGCATATGGAGCATATGGAGACTAAGCGCCTGCGAGATTCTATTGGCTGATAAGGGACATGTGACAGTGCATATGGAAGACTTGCAGGCTTCTATTGGATAATGCAGGTCATTTATTTGGAATACTGTGTCTCAGAAACAGTACATCCTAGAGAGCTGAGACCCACTCTAAAACCTTTAGGGACACCTGATGTACCTATGTGCTAAATTTGGTGAGGATCAGTCCAGTCATTTGGTAGTGTGCGTCTTAGGACATACGAATATCATTGAGGGGGTTCCCTTGCTTGACATCCCTTTCTGCAAACTAGAGTGGAGAGCCATTAATAAGACTGGGTATATACATGGATGGCTGAATGTGTAATACGCTAACAGGTATCTGTTGTGATCTCCCCATAAACATGTATGCTTGGGTTGGTGGATCTGAACCGGGAGAGGGGAGAAAGCCATGGACAGACATTTCTGGCAGCAGTTTATCTCTTCTAGAACAAAAATATCATGCATATTAAAATCCAACATTCCCAACACTTTTCTCCCCCCACTTCTGCTGTCAGAGGCCCCATACACATTAGATAGTCAGCTGGTCCTGCCAAAATCAATCTATCACCACCCTCACTGTGGCTCCCACTCTAAAATACTGAGCCCTTCCATGTATTAAATAGACTGAAGCCCCATGCTGCGAAGTGATGTGTTTCACAGTACCGGCATAGTGTGTGGGATTCTGGCTAATCCCATCCACATATTGCAGAAGAAAAAATCAGCAGCGGTAAAGCCACCAATTCAAAACCGCCACAATGTTTTTATTACCAATGCTCTACACGGACAATAGTGAAATATTACATAAATATTATACGTTCTCTTTTGAATTCATGTAAATGTATTTATTTTGGAATATAGACAAAATTCATCACATTACTAAAAAAGGAAGGGAAGAAATGAATTTAGACTATGACTACATTGGGGACAAGACTTGATGCTACCCACACAGTGGATTACCAATACTGCCGAGCTTAGGTTTAGCCACATGATAGCCATGGCAGGCGCCAACCATAAAAACTTTCTTCAAAGCACATGAGCACAAGAGTGCATGGAAAAAGTGAAGGCCTCAAGTAAATTTACATGAGAAAGAAGCCGAGAGTTCCGAAACGTCGTAATCTGTCATCATTATTAGTTAGCCATTAAAAAGGTATCAACTACTGAAGACCATCAAGTTTTTTTCTTTAATATAGATATCTTTTTATTGTACATTTGTTTGTCAATATTGGTCTGAAAGTGACCAACCCCTTTAAGTATGGCCACATGACATCCGTTTTTTAATAGCAGCGTTAAATGCACACACCAAGTGAATGAGGGCTATTCACATGACCATTATTTTGACAGTAAATTGCAACGTGTATGGGGGATCAATGAAAATGGATGCAAGACGGCCATGAAAAATGGAAGCTGTGGACCCGTAGATCTTTGAAATGAAATAAAGAGGCAATGACACTAGGAAAGTAGCATGCACCAGTGCCATCCATGCAATCTTTTGGAGAAACCTAAGTAAAGTCAACATTGGATGAGGCAGCACGTTCCTAGGAGAGCTTGTTCCTGATCATTGCCCACTTCCTTTGCTGTACCAGATCATCACTACTGACTTGTTCAACTCCATACACTTTGCATTTGGCAGCAGAACATCATGTTAATATGGAACAATATGCTACTGACCATCTACCATATTTTATGTTGCATAAAATATGTGATCGCCCAACAAAACAGTGTTGGCTCACAGTCTTTTGGATATTTATACAGGCTAGTTATATCTAATGACCATTCCTACAAACTGGCCGGATAATAGGGACATGTAGAAGGGAAGAAGAATATCCATTGACTCCTTATGGAGTGTGAACAGACTTCTTGCTCTTAAACTGTATGGATATAGGCAGAACATTGCTATTAACCCATGCCTTGGCACATTCTGTAGTAAGTTACACACGTATTTGATATTTGAGAAAAGAGCATATTAACATGTTCGGCTTGTTAAACACATGTTGATAGACTCTTTACAAATGAACGCAGTAAAAGTGCCAGACCATTATACTGTTATTCTATCTAACTAGTCAGTCACACAAGTGCTTGGCAGATTTCACAGACAGCTTGTTAATGTATTTAAGAGCCACCCAAACAGATTTCAGCTCAGTTTTCCAAGTTAGTTTTTAGGAGGTGGGCCCTGCATTCACTGGGGGAGCACTTTATTAACTATGATCTACTTCCAAGAATACATGGGCATTCTTGGCATTCTTTCCCTGCCCTGGAGAAAGGGATATTTATCAGGAGTCAAGCCACAAATGACTGGGAATCTAGAACCTTCACTTCCCAGAGAAAGTGAAACATTGAGCTGACAGACACCCACACAGAAGCCTCTTTAATTCTGGACCAAAAGGAAAAAAAAGGGTAGCCATTAGGCTGAAGAGTAAAATACAAAGCCCTGCGGTGCCAAATGACCGTACAATGCTTTGTGGGTTGGTATTTGTGTATCCTGCCTGGGGAAGACCACAATATGTGTTACTGACAAATAGGAGCACTTAACACAAAGCGTAACAAATTCTGTACAAATATCTACAATGTTACCACTGAACTATGAAATGAAGTCAGCTGTACAAATTTCACCCTTCATCCCCATACACATGCATGCTCAGCCAAAATAAGAGCAGAGCAAAAGGATCAGACTTGTGAAATCCAGCTCTTCTACCCTTAGCTCCACCAACATCAGCCATTAGAGAGAATCTGGAGGGCCCCCATACATATTAGAGGGTCGGCCTAAATCACTGAAATCAGAAGGTTCAGCCATTATAAATTGTTTCAATAGCTAAAATTGAAACAATGAAACTTTGTCCCAAGACCACCCAGGAGCAAAGTTACGCTAGGTTCTCACTAGTATACTGGTCTCCATTGTGTACCTGTGGACACTCGTGCACCCCATAGTTTATAATGGGGTCCGTCGGAAACCCAGTGGACCCAATTATAAACTATAATTCACGGCGGACCGTTTCATATACTATAATTTATGGTGGACCCCATTATAAATTCTGTGTAGGAGTTTTCTCTACAATGAATTTAAGTGGAATCGGTGGCAGAGTCTCCTGTGAAGACTCCAATGCAGATGTGAACCTAGCCTTAACCACCTGGAATGCCAACTTTAGGTGGTGTTTGCCCAATCCTGTCCTCTTTATGGTCTAATTTCTAGGACTGCCCAACTAAAATTGTGACTGTTGACATATATTTATACTAAAAAAGAACGGGGAAAACAACATTTGTATAATTGTATTAATTAATGAAAATTAGCAGTTATTCAGCTTTGTGATGGGAGTTGATGTGAAAGGTTGGAAGAATATGGTGATAAAACTGAACAAACAATAAACTACTTAGCACCTCTCTTATTAGGGGGCGTTCACACTACCGTCGGTGTCCGACAGGTAGTGTCCGCTCCTAGTGTCCGCTCAAAATCTGTCACGGACACTAGGAGCGGACACTAGCTGTATCCGTGACACCTGTCATTTATTTAAATGGGAATCGGGTGCGTTCTTTGGCACTCCGCGCCCTTCCTTCCCTGTCCGCAAGTGAAGATGTCCGACTTCTCAAACGGACAGAAGAACCTTGCATGTCGGGTTTTTCTGTCCGCTTGAGAAGTTGGACATCTTCACTTGTGGACAGGGAAGGAAGGGCGTGGAGTGCAAAAGAACGCACCCGATGCCCATTTAAATAAATGACAGGTGTCACGGACACAGCTAGTGTCCGCTCCTAATGTCCGTGCCAGATTTTGAGCGGACACTAGGAGCGGACACTACCTGTCGGACACCGACGGTAGTGTGAACGGCCCCTTAGGAAGATCTCCCAGCAGGAGTATCCAGGCATTGTATTATTGCAGAAAAGATATCCACTACTCACATTTAGTAGTTAGTTTTGGGAATCTTGTCCAGATTTTTTTCATCATGAAGCATAAACATCACAAGATAGGTTTAGACTAGGTCTCTAAGGCAACATCTGTTGCACAATTAAAGTCACCTTACAAAAAGTCTAATGTAATGTAAAATAATGTCACACAATGCGATTTTTCAGCAATATGCATGCAACTTCCAAATGTCCGTGCGAGTGACGTCACACCCGACTTTGACAGACAGCATAAAGTCGAGCGACTGTCACAGTCATAGCCGCAGTATGTCATGATTCACATGTGACACTATAGAAATAAATTGCAATTTTTTTGTGCAACTTTAATGCAGTTTTAAGTCACGTGGCAAACGTCTCCATGTAGCCTTAGCCTTAGAAATACTTCCACAAAGATGCCAAGAATCAGCTATGACGTTTGAAGTCCCGGCCTCCCTGCAAGTTTACAGATCATGGTTTACTATAGGAAATATAGAGGAATACACCTCACAAAACTGTCCCCTAGTACTATCTATCATGTTACAGTAGACCACCAGGATGAAAAATACCCTGGGTGAAATGTCAGCAGTCAACTACTAAATGTTAGTTGTGGATCTCTTCAAATGCAGTAATGCAATAACACCACAATAGCCAGTTACTTGTGCTATGTGATTTTACACTAATGGGGCTAGTAGACACCTAATATAGGTGCGGTTCCAAGGACTTGGATTTTACTGAAGTCAAATATGCCAAACCACTGTTGCCCATAGTGCCCAGTTACAGCTTAACTTTTATGCTACTCTGAAAAAAATGACCACACCTCATCCTGTTCATTCCCATCTTTTGATCTAGTTGCAGAAGAAGTCACCCGGCTCCTCTCTTCTTCTTACCCTACTACTTGCAGTAGTGATCCTTTCCCCTCACACCTTCTCCAGTCTCTGTCCCTGGCTGTCACTACTTATCTTACAAAAATATTTAACCCCTCTCTTTCTTCTGGAACATATCCCTTCTCTTTAAAACATGCTGTTATCCCACCATTACTGAAGAAATCCTCCATTAAACCAACCTGTGCTGCTTATTACTGACACCCAACTATAGACATCCTCTTATGACATCACCCCTGCACTAATACAGAACACCAGTGACTGTCTCTCTGCTGTCTCTCATATCATGTCTACCTTCTATCTGAAACTGAATCTCTCAAAGACTGAACTGCTGTTTCCACCATCCACTAATAGACCTAACCCTGAAATATCCAATTCAGTCTGTAGTGATACCCTTGGTTCACATCTGCGCTTGGTAATCCGTTCGGGGAGTCTGCATGGGGACCTGCCCAAACGGACTACCGAACACATTTGCAAGCAGTGTGCAGTGAAAGCACACGGATCCCCATAGACTAAAATGGGGGTCCGTGTGCTTGCTGCGAGATCTCCGCACGAGTCATGTGGACGGGAGAGTAGATTGTGAAGTATTTTCCCGTCCGCATGTTTTCTGCAGAGTTCTTGCAGCAAGCACACGGACCCCATTATAGTCTATGGAGATCCGTGTGCTTTCACTGCACACCGCTTGCCAATGCGTTCAGTAATCCGTTTGGGGGGGGGGGGGGTGAATACAGCTTTATTTTTTGTGTTATTATAGAAAACCTTTTACATAGAAATTGGCTGATCCACGGTATAAGACTACGGTCACACCTATATTGAATGACCGTTCCAGGTTTCTGTTCCCCATTCCAATCAGGATTTTACACTTGACATTTTAAGGGGTGGAAACCCAGCTCAGGTAACCGCTTTTTAAGGGGATTGGGTTTCTGTTTTTCGGGTTCCCAAGCAGACCCGAAGAACGGAAACCCGAACACTAGTGTGCACCTAGCATAAGCCATGCTACCTCTTATATTGCCCCCTCTACCTCATAGATGGTAAGTTCTTGCAAACAGGGCCCTCACTTTTATTGTATAAATTGATTTATTACTCTGTAATGTCTCATTTTGTCTGTAGTTGAACCCTACAATTTGTAAAGTGCTGCGGAAGATGTTGGCGCTCTATAAATAAAATGTATTATTATTATTGGCAGTTATGGACAACGCAGACAATGTAATTGTTAGATTTGTTATATCGTACATGAATGCACTTAGGTTCTTATGATCTACATTATGACTAGAGATGAGCGAGTAGTACTCAATCGAGTAGGTATTCGATCCAATACTACGGTATTCGAAATACTCGTACTCGATCGAGTACCACTTGCTATTCTAATGGAAAAGTTCGATGCAGAACCAGCATTGATTGGCCGAATGCTATACACTCGGCCAATCAACTCTGGTTCTTCTCCTACCGTTAGAAGTCTTCTCCGTGCAGCTTCCCAGCGGTGTCTTCCAGCTCTTCATTCACTCTGCCAGGCATCGGGCCTGGGAAGAGCCAACTGCGCATGTCCGCTTGTAGTGCGGGCATGCGCAGTCGGCTCTGCCCAGGCCCGATGCTTGGCAGAGTGAATTCAGAGCCGGAAGACGCCGTGGGGATGCTGCACGGAGAAGACTTCTCAGAGGATCCAGCCCGACCCTCACTCGTGGACTTGGTAAGTATAATTTGATTGAATGTTGCCTACCCCTGAAACGAGCATTTTCCCCCCATAGACTATAATAGGGTTCGATATTCGATTCAAGTAGTCGAATATTGAGGGGCTACTCGAAACGAATATCGAACCTCGAACATTTTACTGTTCGCTCATCTCTAATTATGATATCTAAGTCTGTGTTTGTCCATCAGATGTTATTACATCATGTCTCATATAAAACACCTGTCATGAATACAGACCATTACTAGAATAGGGGCAAACAGGACAGGGAAGTGCTACCCATGAATACATAAAACTAAAGGGTTAGTTATATTGAAAAATATAGTTTTTGGATAGAATTAGGAAAGTCCCTGCATTTCCTTGCCCACTGTCATTCCTATCTCCTTTCATCCATGGAGTGATCTACTATAGGCACAGCACACTATGGACTCCTTTTTATGCAATATACTTTATTATTGCAATGTAATTATTTACATATTGTACAATATAGCAGATTACTATATAACTGTGAGTATCTTAGCTCTTCTATGGACATTTTCTGCATCTCTGCCATCTCCTGGCAGAATGTATAGACCTGTTGAAGTGAAGATCACTCATACAGAGCAATTCTCTATTCTGGTTTATATAGATGTTCCTCAGTGGGGAACCTTTCACTGTAATGTCTATATACTCTAATACAGGGGTAGGGAACGTACAGCTCTCCAGCTGTTGCAAATGCATACTTGCTCTGCTGTTCTTGGAACTCCCATGGAAGTGAATGGAGCATGTTGGGAGTTGTAGTTTCACAGCAGATGGAGAGCCGAAGGTTCCCTACCCCTGCCCTAATAGGACATATGTGCAGGGATGGTCTTCATAGGTGGCCTTTGTGGTCCGTAAAGTCTGAAAAGAGATGTTTTGGTTCCATTATAAGTGGAAGCCATGACTTACAGTAAGCACAAACAGAGCCTAAGGGAGCCTACACACGGAGTTTACGCTCGCTCATTCTGAACGTAAAATTTGTTCAGAGTGAGCGGCGTAAAAAAAACAGATCCCATTGACTTGAATGGGTGCCAGCATACATGCGCTCCGCATTGAAATCAATGGGAGGCTTTTTTACCTATTGCTTTCAATGTGATACGCGCGTATGCCGTCAGCCATAGAAATCAATGGGATCTGTTTTAACGCCACTCACTCTGAACGAGTTTTACGTTCAGAATGAGCGAGCGTAAACTCCGTGTGCAGGCTCCCTTAAAGCAAAAAAATCTGAATATATTGTGCAAATACAATCTTTGTGCTATAAACTCGTGTGTTAGTTTGGATATATGAGTAGAGCAATGCTGATACAATGGATACCTCTCCTGCTATGTGAATGACCACACAGAGATGTCTCGAATCATTCTGACAGCCTGTTACAATATATACATAAGGTCAAACAAGCATATCAGCCAAGGCAGATTAAACCACTTGTGATTCTGAGATAATAAATAGTGTGGTCCTGGAACAATCTGACCACATGCTGTTACGGGAATGCGTCACAAAAGTATTTGATACTTCCCAGAACCTCAAAGGATTCCAGCAAAGGATACTGGAGCAACACTAACAAATTGCAGCCACCTTCCAAATCTGGGCGTTTATTACAGCAGATAGTGAAGGCAGAGCAGCAGCTTTCATACATTGTGTTCTATGTGCAATACGCAATAACACTCTTATATCAACAGCATAAAGAATTGCATTGTAAGAAGAAATGACCAGAGATAATGGAGTCTCCTCCTTGGTGGTCCATTCAAGTATTTCACATTTAAAACAATATATTCAACAGGGCTTAGCCAAATGACTGCCAAAATACATATACATGCTTCAGCATTGCTGGTGGGCTTGAGCTCTGAAACATTCATCTTTCTGTAATACATATTATATGGGTGTTGACATGGGAACCATTGCAGTCTCTTCTGTTGGCCTGATCCCCACTAGTAGTCATGGTGCCTATAAGATCACAATAAAGTACTGCTGTTGTACTTGTGAGAATTTCAGAATGAACATCTAAGACAACTCTATGAAACTCCTATGTAGAGTTCTAAGAGAAGTTTTCTTCTCTGAGGACTAGGTTGTAAGGAATTTACTTTGCCGCGTTCCTGTTCTTCTAGTGTTGCGTTCATGGGGATGCCATTCAGGACTAGCTTGCTACTTGTTACTAAAACATGCCTGGTGCCAGTTATCATGATTAATCCCTATAGCAGATACCGTTGGTGACGGTAGTGGGTTGAAGACCGCCACCAACGGTATCTGCTACAGACTACACCTCACCCCACAATCAGGGGCTTCTAATCCCAACAAGGACTCCTTGTAGGCGAGACTCTATACAACTGTTGTTATACCTTACAGTACCACCCACCAAGAGTACTAGGTCATCTCCGTCTGCTATATTAGCCCTACAACCCCCTTACAGACACCCCTGTAGGAACTCTACAACTACCAACAGGACATTTATGGACTAAGGTCTGACCTTGTTAACTACTCTGTACCCTTAACTACGGTTTTCTTACCGCAATCTGCTGAGCTTGATAAAGGCCCAAGTGGCCGAAATGTTGCTCGACACTCTGTATTGTCACGTGTAGCACAATGCTTTTTACAATTGAATAAACGCAACATATTTACCCGAAAAAAACGATATATTGGGATCCAATTAATCCCTATATGTTCACTTGACCTGCTACTTTTCTCCATGGAGACTCACATCTCACCAAAGTTTTGGGGGCAACATAGTAGCAAAATCAAAACTCATTGATGAACGTCTTTGTTTGCCTTGGCTTTGGTCACATTTAGAGCACTTTTCCCTTAATTTGCATTTGATGTACATGAAAATGGGGTTTCAAAGCTCTAACAGAGGCATATTTGGAAACTGTAGAATCACATATACAAGCTACTGTTTAGTAACCCGTTTTCTGCTGACAGACTCCTTCTAACACTATGATATCCATGACGGCAGAAATAAATAGGAACATTTGTGAAAAGACAACCGGACGTTATTTTTTGTCTTCGTGACTTGTTATTTATAGAAAAATATAATTACATCTAAGAAAACTTGTATAAGGGAAAGATCACATCTTCTATACAATACAGATATGTGTGCTAGAGACATTAAAGGGATTTTCTGGGCAGAAAATCTTTTTTTTTAGAAAGGTCTGTTAGTGCTAGTAATGGGTTAATAAGTACACCCATACACCTTTAGCAGTGTTTGGAGTGATTTCTGGGTGTTTCTGGCAGCTGCTAGTATCCTCTCCCTTTGTTTACATGATGTTAGCTTCCTTCTGTACAGCTTCCACATTAGTTCCCTCTAACTCAGCCCCCCCTCTCTCACTCTGAAACTCACTACAAAACCCTCCCCGTCTCACTAGCATAGCCCCTCCCTCCCTCCCTGTCTCACCAAGCCTAGCGATCCTGCCCCATTACTAGCCCTCCCCCTGTCTCCCTAGATAACGTAATCCGCCCACTACTAGAAGACAGGAAGAGGGGAGGAGCCATTACGCATACACAGGAAGACTTGGTAAGTATTGATGGGGATAGGGGTGGGGGAAGAGTAATGGTGCTGTTTCATTTTGGAAGCGGTGAAATAAAACGTCACCGGGTTATCAGAAAGTGTCCCTGGGGTGGTCACATGATATGGGTAATTATAGATTTCTTTTAAATTGAAGTAAATTAGAGGGTAGGTGGGGAGGGGGTTTAGTTTAGCGGTTATTTCTCGGTTTATCCTGGACAACCCCTTTAAATATATTATCTATCAGCTCTGCAAAAAGCTAAATCCAAGTTCTGTAATCCTGTTTATGCTCTCTGTTACTAATAGTGTCATATTTTGGCCACTATGTAACAGCTTGAATCTGATCTGGGTTTTTGTTTGTTTTTTTAAAATATAATTCCCATTTAGTAATTATCATTTTCCACTGTTCTGGCAGATCGTACTTAGCAGAAAGAGGAATTGGATTCAGCAAAGATTGTCATAGATCATTCTTACAGTAATTGCAAGCATTTTCACATCAATGTAAGCAGGAAGCCCATTACACATAAGCCATGAGTACAGGGGCTTAACTAGAAAAGATTGCCCCCCTCCCCCTACAGCATAGTGCCCCCTTTCCTGCCCCACACACAGTAAAACACCCAATTCACACATACTATAATATCCCAAAATGACCTCCAAAGAGTATAATGTCCTATAGAGGCCCCTCCCCACAGTATAATGTCCTATAGCGGTCCCTCCCCACAGTATAATGTCCTATAGCGGTCCCTCCTCACAGTATAATGTCCTATAGTGGCCCCTCCCCACAGTATAATGTCCTATAGCGGTCCCTCCCCACAGTATAATGTCCTATAGTGGCCCCTCCCCACAGTATAATGTCCTATAGCGGCCCCTCCCCACAGTATAATGTCTTATAGCGGCCCCTTCACACAGTATAATGACCCATAGCGGCCCCTCCACACAGTATTATGTCCCATAATGGCCACTCCACACAGTATTTTGTGCCACAGTGGTCCCTAAACAAAATTATCTTTATTTACCGATCTCCGCCCCTGTTCACAGCCTCCTCCGCTTCCCCTTCTGCCCTCCATGGGGCCCCAGCAATGTGATATTGGATGCAGAAGGGGAATCAGAGTGGGGATCAGTAAGTAAATAAGGCCTGCTACCTGCTGGGGTTACTCCAGCCTATTAAAAAAACTAAATAAAAACATTGTGAGCCTATCAGGTTCCCTAAGGTCCTGGGCCATGTAGCAGCCGCGGGACTTTCACTGCTGCTTTAATATAATAATATAAGTAACAGAGAGGAGAGACCAGAACTCCAATATGTGCTTTGAAGCGGTTTCGTATGTTTTTTGATGTGCTGCACTAGAGTCTGATCAGTAACTTAAGGTGAACCTTTCACCACCTACACCAACTCCAGCTCATTGAAACCTTTAATAAATGCCGCTCCACTGACTCTAGCTCAGTAGAAATTTTTTCTCTAACCCTCAACAACTGTCAGGTGGGTGATCCTGGACTGCTTCAGAAAGACAGGGACCACCCACCTCACAGTACAGAGCATAACTGTGCTGAAACTAACAGCATTGATTGCTCAGGAATGGTTGGGGGCTGGAGAACAAAATTCAACTGTGTCAGAATCTGTGGAGCAGATTCTGGCACAGTTGAATTTTGTTCTCCAGCCCCCAACCGTTCCTGAGCAATCAATGCTGTTAGCTGGTAGTTGTGAAAGATACTCTTTAAAGCACACTACCCTTTCAGATGATTTTTAGTGACATTTCCCTGTATGTGTAGGTGAGGAATAACACTATTTCTGACCATTAGGTTCCATGCATATGGGGTAATCCAGGCCAGAAAATGTAATTGTATCATAATATTACTTGTATCCTAGTGATCTAAGATGCTGGGAGCTCCGACATCCTCATACTTGTACTGTCCGCACAATATATAGTATGAGAAAGTAGAGTCATGAGGAGGCAGGGACTCCTAGCACCATAAATCATGACTAGGTTTGAAACAAAAAAGCTGTCTGATATATGAAATGGATTTTATGGTCCATATTTCCCCATATGCATGGTCACGGCCTAATGGTCAAGAATAGTGTACACACACAGAGACTTATTGTAACATCTCTGCCTGTTCGGGTCTCTGCACCACCCTTTGCTCGCATGCTGTGGCGCAGGAGGCGTGTGCAGTTTGATAACTTGCTTAGAGTTTTTGGTTGCATTGTCTGAACACTGTCCTATTCCTTCACCTTGTTAATTGATTTTCCACCACACCCGTCTCCTTCACTTTCATTTCCCTCTGCTCCTCTAAGAGTTAAGTTTTGTTTTGTCCTGTTATTGACAGCCTGCCTTCCTATCAGGTTCAGGGCGGGTTCTTCCTCCCTATATATTATTTGTTCACATTCACATTGATGCTTGCTATTGCTTTGTGCTTGCTGGCTTTTTCTCTTTCTGTTTATTCATGTATTCTGATTCTTTACCTCGGGCTTTCCCTATTGACTACTCTTTTGGATATCGATTTTGACACTGCATTGCTCATCTGTAACTGACCCCTGGCTAGCTGACCTCCCTTTGTTGTTGTTTGTCTTGTCTGCGTTTTGTGTTTCACGTATATAGGAAGGGATCGTCTCCAAGTTGCCGCCTATTACATAGGATAGGACTAGGCAAGCAGGAAGGGACAGTGGGGGGGCTTCAGCTTAGGACTCACTGTCTCTTGTACCCCTTCCTCCAGGGTTCATCTACAGCACTGGGGAACTGCTGCCTGCACTTCCCTAACACTTATCCTCGTGTACTTACATATGCAAGCTCCTTTGTCTTAATAAGAAGATGCAGATATGTATCACGGCAGGCACCCTGACAATTTTTGTTAGTTTCTATTTTCTGGCCGGTTCCTGAAGGACCCCTTCAATGCCATTTTCACTGTTATATAACCACTAATTGGAGAAATAACTTCATTCCTAAACAGAAACTTCCTGTGAATCTCTGTAATTGTTTTCTGTACTTACATTCTCTTGGTTTTAAATCCACAATAATTTGCAACAGGAAGCAAAGTTTCCATAGTTAATCTTTTTATGTGTGTTTGTAGAGGTTACAGAGTCTTAAGAAGGGCATGGAGAGCAGCAGCTGTAATAGCTGTCAAGAGACAGAGATTTCTGTTGTCTGCAAATAAAATTGAGTCTACAAATACAAGGAGCTTAAATAAGACCTGCATATATTTAAGAACGCTGAAAGTAATGTGATGAAAATGGATCATTGGCAAAAAGAAAACACTTTAAGGCTAAGACCACAGCAAAATGGCAGCTAAGGCCAATGCCTATGATGACCTTTGCTTAGGATAGGTCATATTTTTTTTTTTTGTATCAAATACTTTTTACTTAAATTCTACTGCCACCCAAACCCCATTCCCTCACCCAAGAGAATGTGAATGCCCTTTTGTCAGGCCTGGTTCACATCTGCGTCGGTAATCTGTTCGGGGGAGTCCACATGGGGACCCCTTGAATGGACTACCGAACGCATTGGCAAGCGGTGTGCAGTAAAAGCACACGGACCCCATAGACTATAATGGGGTCCGTGTGCTTTCCGCACGGTTTACCTTGTATTCCTGTCCCTGCTGTTCCTGATCACCTCTTCTGCATGTGTATGAACTTGGCTTTCTCTACAGACATCTCCTTCTTGATCTCCTATTTTGGCATCTTCCTGACGTCCTGTGTATGACCATTGGCTTTCTCCTGACCTCCCCTATTTGGACCCTGCTTTGGCTACTCCGCAACCTCCTATGAATGACCCGGCGCTCCTGACTACGCTTCTGCCTATTCCTTCTGCTACCACGAGACCTCCTGTTACTGACTCGGCTTGATTGACTATGCTTTGACCTCTGGATTATCTGATTGCCCTGTACGTCTGTTTCTCCATGCTGACCTGCTTTCCTGAACCTTCATCGACTGAGGTTAGTGTCTGGGGTTTTTCTGGGTCCTCATAACTTGGGGTTCACTGGCTATATGGCTGGAGACCTGGGCCCCGGATTTTACCAAGTTCAACTCCACCATCAGGAGCTCTGGTGAAGAACTCGAGGGTTTGGTTCGGCTCCGGTAAGGAGAGTGTAGCATACTCAGGACTGTTTTTGCCTCGGTGCCTGAGGATTCTAGTTGCCCAAGACTTACAGTGATTATTATTGCATCAGGTCCCTACCACAACCTTTTTTAAGATGCAGTATGTCTCCCACATGGTGGTGTTTCAGGGTGCCCTTTATGTAAATTGCAGAAGACAGGTGATATCTCCTGGCCATCTCATGTTTAGAGCCACCATTTCTATTTACATAATTGGTTCATCCATTGCAAGACACATTGTGTTTTTGAGTCAGGCTTTATTTTTTCTTTTACATTTCACTTAATGGCAAGATGGTCCTCATCACATGGTTAGGCCCACCATGTCTAGTCACATGAATGGCTCATCCTTTACAAGTCACATTCTGTTTCGAATTAAGTTTTATTTTTTATTTTTACAAGTCTTTTAGTCATGAACTTCAATGCAAATGCAACTGATTGTGCAAACAATCTCCAACATGTTGTATCCTTCTATGCTCCTATTCAGAATGTAAAAGCTGTAAAACAATGCAAAAACACTTGTTTGTTTTACAGACTCCAGGTGGTAGACCAAGTTTGTAAAGCTTGCTAATCCCTCTATGAAAACTATCCGATCCTTCCGTCCTGCACTTTTGGAGATATTATAATGTAAATGAATGGTACAAGAAAAACAGAAAGGATGAAATTTCAGCTAGTTTTGAAGGTAGGACAATAGTCACAAATATATGTCACTGCTCTCTCTATAAATAGACTGATATAGTCACAAATCGTGTGAGGTTGGTTAAAGAAACAAGTATATGAAGAAGATACAAAATGTATCAATATCTCCTGTTCTCTCCATAGCTGTGAATTGCACATGGTCATTCCAGGACTTGCTAGTATTGATACCTCAGATCTGTGGTACTTTGGCCATTACTAGTCTCCCATTAAATCAGTTCATTAAGTATTTCTATAACCACTTTGTTACCTTGTACTATCTAATTTTGTTTAGAGAGTCTTCTAATGATAAACTATTAACAGGTTAAACCACATCTGTAAACTGTAGCGAACCTGCTAGCAAATGTTCTATTCCCAATACAAGGGGAATGAAGAATTACACATAATGACATAGTCTGAAGTACCTGGTGCCATTTGTCTGCACCCTAGTTACCATGTTTTTGTGCATAGATGAGTCTTGTTTCCATGCTGAAGGTATGGCACCACCTACAGAACCTTCAGTCTGCTAGGAAGCCTTTGCCTGGTAAAGACCTTGCTGATGCAGACAATGACTGCAAACATACAGCCAATGTCATTAAAGGGGTTGTCCAGGATAAACTAACACACCTAACTTCTGATTGACTTCAATAAAAAAAGGTATAATTACCCATATTCCTAGAGCAGTCATGTGACCGCTCCAGGGACACTTTCTGATAATCCAGTGACATTCCATTTCACCACTTCTGAAACGGAACATCACCATCACTCATCCCCCTCCCCTATCCCCATCAATACTTACCAAGCCTTCCTGTGTCCTGGGAATGGGTCCTCCCCCTCTTCCTGCCTTCTGGTAGTGGGTGGAATAGCTTAGCCCGGGTGACGGGGAGAGTGGGAGGGGCTAGTAATGGGCAGGATCTCTATTCTACGGAGAGACAGGGGAGGGTGGAAGGGGTTAGTCAGTGAGGGCAGGAGGGGCTATGTTTAGCCAGACGGAGAGCTTAGTAATGGAGTGAGAGAGGAGTAAGGGGGCTGAGTGAGAGCGAGTTAGTGCAGACGCTACACAGGAAGCTGCACAACAGGAAGGGAACATCATGCAAACAAACACAGAGGATGCAGCAGCAACCAGAGACACCAAGAAATCACTCCATACACTGCTAAAGGTATATGGGTGTACTTACTAACACATTACTAGCACTAACACACCTTTATAAAAAAAAAAAAAAGATTTTCTACCAGGAAAACCCCTTTAAGAACTATCTTCAGTGTAAATGAGATCAAAGAGTCCTGGAAAGGATGATCTGGACGTACAGAGACCTGGTCTCAATATCAACAAGTCTGTCTCTGATTTAATAGAGCTAGAAGGATTTGAGCAAGTCTACTTCCAAGGAAGATCTCTACCTAGTTCCATGGTACTGTACATTTGTGAAGGGGTTTACAGACATAGTACCAATACAACAAGTACAATAAACACAAAGGTAACTAGATGACCAACATGATACAAGTAGGAAAGAAAACCCTGCTCACCGGCTTACAATCTATAAAGGAAAGTAGGTGGACACAATATGTGTGGCTAACAGTTACTCACTATATGGTGGTTTACTGAGGGCACGGTTACTGGGAATTGTAGGCTAAAGTGGTGAGCCATAGTTCAGGTTGTTACAGATGTGCCCAGGGCCACTTTATCTATAGGGCAAATGGTGCATTAATACTGGGCTCAATGGTTGTCAGGGCCCCCCTCACCTGACCTGGATTGAGCAGGACAGTTCTGCATTTTGGGTGCTGTCCTGTTGTTCCTGGTAGACGATAGCCATTTCAACTCTCTATGTATCTTTAGGACATAGACAGAGTTGAATACAATAGAATAGAGGAGCAAGGGGGACAACTAGGAAAAGTTTGAATTGGGCCCATCTATATAGTAAAACAGCCCTGAATGTGGGCTTTGTGTGGTGCCAACAATAATACATGCATGGAGAGCTCACCTGGACATATGATGGTTGCTCCATGTAAATGGAATTACACAGACACCAGTTGACTTGCTTACTACAGGCAGATTGTTAATACACTTGATAAATATAAGGGAAACTTTGCATTGTTCAGCATTTACTGCCCAGGACACCAGTACAAAGTAACGTATTCACATAACTGATTCTAGTGCCACTGCTCTCCTTAAGATACTGGAGCTCCATGTTGACAATACTACTGTATATACATTTTTTTCTCGCTTATTTTCCCCATCTATTGTATGGGCCATCCTACTCCATCTCTACAAAATCTGTTCTAGACACCATTTAAACAACTGAAAACTCCAAGTGTGAATTTGTCCTATGCTTTACAAAAGTTCTGACATCTCCAATATTTTGACTTGTCCCCTATCTTTGCAGACTGCTCTTCTTCTGAAATCCACACCTTGACCTCAAATTGAAGCAGAAATAACCATTTGACATTGTGAACATTCAATCAATATGTTATGCTTTTGTATCTTGTCTTCGTGAAACTACAGACATGACCAACTTTATGTATTAGACAAAATCATGTTTTCACCTAGACCAAGAGATACTGTATGGTATTTAAGTCATAAGACTCTCCCATTGGATAAATGGGATGATTCAGAAAATATTCGGTTACATTTCCATTGCGCAGTCTACATGATCATTGCCTGGTAGATTAATGGATCGTGATCAATGCAGTTCTGGAAATATTGCTAAAGCCCATATAGAATCTCCACTATCCCTTTATCGTCCATTAACCTCTGCTCACAGGCACACATTACCATGCTGGCAGCCTCACAATGCTAACTCAGCATCCATCAGTCACTTCACAGATTCCCTACTCATTTTACAAGCAATTCCTTGAGGAGCAGCAGAAGCAACTTTGTAAAAATCCCCTCTGCATTCCAATTAGCCTCTGTCCTCATAATGGAAAAAGGGAAAATCACTTTCTATCCACTCAAATACGTCCACAGTAGGGTCAGCTATGAGAAGGGTGTGGGAAAAGGAGGAGGAGATGATAACGTGACCCAGAAATAGAGGAAAGCTGGGCATCACTGCAGTGTGGAGGAGAGCAAACATGAGCGAGCAGTTTTCCATCTATTGCATGCATCTGCTCTGTGTATACTGCAGCAGAGGAGACTACTGGGTACCAGTTCCCTTACAGAATGACTAAGGCAGGACTGGGAAGTTCCAGCTCCTGCATTGTTCTTTAACTGTTTCACAGTCTGTAGGCTGCAGTAATGTACAGACAGGGGCGTAGGATCCCTTTACCAGAAATCTGCAGCAAATTCACCTTCTGGGGAATCAATAGAGATAAGAATTTTTGTTCATCTATATACAGCATGTTATAAAATAGTTGTCACCTACCATGTAAGGAAATATATTCTTTATATTATACAAATGAACAAAGTTTGTATGTTCACAATGGTATGAATTATATTTATTGTAAGCGTAGACAAATAAATATGGGATGGATGGATCGATGGATAGATAGATAGATAGATAGATAGATAGATAGATAGATAGATGCATCAGGACACTATCAGCCATCATGGTGATGGTGTGTACCAGCATGAGCTGCTCAGACATCCACGTGCTTTAACCTTGAGGGTGTGGAAAGACAGGAGTGGCTGTGTGGAGCTAGACAATGACGAGTCAATGCTGCATACAGGATAGCTGGACTACAGCAGTAAAATCCACTTTCTAAGGGATTCAGCTTTCTCTGCAGGTTCCTTCTCAGGAACTCATGGCTAGAACAGATGTCAATGCCTGGCTCACACATGGCGATGGATTAGGTTAATGTGATTATCAATTTTATGACTGCAGATCTTATCATTGCGCAGTTGGCACACTAAGATCCCATGCACTAGTAACCCATGCAGCACAACCCGCCACCCCCTATTCACTGTACAGAGTTTTGCCTTGATACAATGTTAGGAATGTACACAATGTAAATAACCCTGATTTCAAGTTATTTTGTTTGGTTTACAGGATAGTTCGCAGCTTCCTGCCCCCACATCCCTCACTGTTTTCAATGTGGGACTTTTTATGGGTACACACTAAAGCAAAATGAAAATCACTGCAAACAAATACTATCCATCTATCTGATAAGGAAAGTATTTGTGCTGGGTCCCGTGTGACATTGAATAGGGAAATTCCCATACTGAGCCTCTCATCTACTACCCTGTTATTTGTTCTGGTGATAAATGATTCTCACCCAGCACTTTCACCAGCACATTTATATGTAACATGCTATGTATTTGGCATAACACAATAATGTAACTTGGCATAGATATATTGTATGTATTGTTATATTTGCATGTCCAATATGGGAATAGTAAGTGATTGTGGATAAATTGTTACAACGTCATTTGCAGGTGTGGCAGGTACTTGGATACCACTATCTGAACTCCTATTGCTTTATGTTACTTCACTGCAGAGGACATGATACAATAGCCCATATTACTTTAATGAAAGGTGTATCCTGTATCTTACCTTGGCATCACCTGCTGCATTGACCTCCACTTCTTGACCATCTTGCTCCTCTTGCCCCAGGTCAATGCATTCCTCAACTTGTTCTTCATTGGGCTTTTCTGCGACCTGTTCTGTAGAAGTCCCAGCTCCCATCCTTTCTCCTTTTGCAAGCCCTGTGACCTGTGTTCCTCCTTAGAATAACAGAAAAACTCCTCTGAGAGCAGATCTACTTGACAGACGTGTATAGAGGCTTTTTATCACCTGAGGGGTTGAATTTCCAATGTGCAGTGTCCCACTATAGAAGAGGTTTGTGTCTCCTATGGATCTGTGCGCAGGCAGTTATTGTCAAGTATCTCATCCAGCACCAGATCCAGGAATGCTTCCCTCTCAAGTTGTAAAATGCAAATGCTTTCTGACCAGAGCAGCCTCTAGCCAACTATCTTACACACTCTTCAGTGTGTGGGTTTTTTTCTTTTAGATGACAGCCTCTCCTTCTATTCCTCTCTTAAGTCTTCCCCTCCCTCTTGCTTTCTCCATCACATGAGTATGGGATCAGACACGCCTTGCAGTATCAAAACAGTCACATTAAAAGCAATGGGGACAGGGGCAGAGGGAGGAGAACTGGCAATGTCCCAGGCAGAATGTCTTCTACATCTACAGAAGCAGGATCACAGAGGAAGCATAATAGAGAGAGTCCAGTGAAACTGTCTCCAATCCTATGCAATTCCTTTATAGGAAAATGTACTGTATAATGTAGAATCAATCATGTATTAACCAAAGGGGACCACAGTACCTAAGGATAGACCCCCGATAAAGCCAGTTATGTGCTCTATCATATATGCTTACTTTGTCAACTTTACATAACCTAAACCACCAGAGATATGCTTTAACTCCTTCACTACTCTAGACCAGCAGTACAATTTTAATTAACCTCTACAAGTCTATATACATCCACCAATATGTTCTTTACCTCCGTAAATCACCCTGGAGCTCCAGACATGCTCAGTAACCTCTCTACAAGACCCAATATGTTCATTTAACCCCTAAATCACCCTAGACCTCCAGATATGCTCAGTAACCTCTCTACAAGACCCAATATGTTCATTTAACCCCTAAATCACCCTAGACCTCCAGATATGCTCAGTAACCTCTCTACAAGACCATAGACATCCACCAATATGTTCATTTAACCCCTAAATCACCCTAGACCTCCAGATATGCTCAGTAACCTCTCTACAAGACCCAATATGTTCATTTAACCCCTAAATCACCCTAGACCTCCAGATATGCTCAGTAACCTCTCTACAAGACCATAGACATCCACCAATATGTTCATTTAACCCCTAAATCACCCTAGACCTCCAGATATGCTCAGTAACCTCTAAGACATCAACCACTAGCAGTTTATTTATACAATTCATCCTTAGACACCTACAGAGAAAAGTTCATTAACGGGAAGCCGTCATTTGGAAACTGCTGTACAATTTGCTGGAAGTATATTATATAGCAGGGGAAGATGAGCAGATCAATATACAGGTTTTAAAGAGGACCTTTAATGTCCTCGGGCAAAGGCGATTTTATATACCGCTAGAAAGCACTGAATTCAGCGCACTTTCAGCTTTCCCATTATGTGCCCCAGGGCTGGAGAAATCAGGGCCATTATAACGGCAATGTTCTCTGCCCACTGTCATAAGGGAGATCCTGACAGTCTAGCTAGGCTGCGAGGAATACCTCCCTGACAGTACTTGTCCACAGCCCTGTACTGTCAGAGGGGGTGTTCCTTACTGCCCATCGAAAAAAAATAAAACTTATACTCACCTGCCTGTGTTCCCTGGCTGCACCACCGCTGCCATTTCTCTTCTCTGCGAGCACTGACATGATGTCTGCATCTCCCCACAGGAGGTGCAATGCTATGATGTCCTGAGTGCAGATTTCTTGTCTGCGGTCCCTATGCCCTATAATCCAGGAAGCCTGTAGTGGCTTGTGGCTTAAAGAATGGTGAAGCAGGAAGCCACTTGCATCCTGCTCTACCATGCATTTCAACTCTATTGGTGTCCTTTACATACCAATATAGTTGAAAAAATTGCATGCATTTATGGTGGACCCACCGCCAGGACCCTGCAGATCAGCGGCGGTACCAAGACACGACGACTAAAGGTAATAACATGTCGGGAGCCATGCTGCTCACCCATTATACCATGTGCGCTACCTAAATGTACTGCTACACCTTGTATGGCAAGTGGACAGCATGGCTCCTATAAATGCTACTATTACCTGTAGCTGCTTGGTCCTGGAAAAGGCTGATCAGCAGAGGTCCTGGCTGTTGTATCATCGCAGATGTAATATTGATGGCTTATCCTTAGGACAGACCATCAATATTAGAAAGATGAATAAATCCTTTAGGGCTAGTTCACACGGAGATACATGAACTCTGCGTGTGAACATTCTGTCGCAGATGCCAGGCATCCCGTCATGGCATTCCGCTCCGGATTAGGCCCAAATGAATGGGCCGGAGCCTCCCGCCGCAGATGCTGAGACTGACTCAGCTGCGGAATCCGCGGCAAGATAGGGCAGTTACTAGCGAGCGGAAAAAAGAAACAAGCAGCACCCATTGAAGTCATTGGGAGCAATTTTTGGCAGTGAATTTTGAGGCGGATTCTGCCTCAAAATCTGCTGCCAATTTCCACGTGTGAACGAGCCCTTAAAGTGGTTGTCCAGGAATTGGAGCAACTCATGTCCTGAGCGGGAAGTGTAAAATCAAAAACAAATAAATAAAAAAGCATACTCTTCTGTCCCTGTCGCTCCGTTGTGCGTTGCCAGTGTCCATTCGTTCTCGTGCTGGTGCCTCCTTGCTGGGAGTCCTGCACCTCATGTGATTGCTGAGACTAGTTAGGTAAAGAATTTCCAGAAATGAGACCGTGAGACAGGTGAGTATACTTTTTTTTTATTTTTTTATTTTTACATCTCCCTGGTGGCCACCACAGTGATCACTCCAGTTTATAGACAACCTCTTTTAAGGGGATGTCTGGGCCAAATTTTTTATGGCCACTTCACTGGTCTCCCCCAATACAGTGGTCTCTTCACTGGTCCCCCATAATGTATGGGGTACAGTGATGGGGCCATTATATTGTGTGGGAGCAGTGATGGGGCCATTATATTGTGTGGGAGCAGTGATGGGGCGACATCCTGTGCAGAAGGGGGATGTTAAAATGTGTGGGACATGAATCTGGGGGCAGAGATGGGGGACATGAATCTGGGGGCAGAGATGGAGGGGGGACATGAATCTGGGGGAAGAGATGGAGGGACATGAATCTGGGGGCAGAGATGGGGGACATGAATCTGGGGGCAGAGATGGAGGGGGGACATGAATCTGGGGGCAGAGATGGGGGGGACATGAATCTAGGGGCAGAGATGGGGGACATGAATCTGGGGGCAGAGATGGAGGGGGGACATGAATCTGGGGGCAGAGATGGGGGGGACATGAATCTAGGGGCAGAGATGGGGGACATGAAACTGGGGGCAGAGATGGAGAGGGGACATGAAACTGGGGGAGAGATAGAGGGGGGACATATAATTTACGGGTGACTGTAGGAGGATTATACTGTGTGCGGGCACATGAAAAATTAAGGAGTGGGTGGAGTCAACACAAAAGTGGGCGGGGCTAAATTTGCTGCGACACGCTACGCGCGCCGCACATTTTGTCCCTCTTTTAGTTCTTCAAAAGTTGGGAGGTATGCATAAATACCTGAGACCTCACATTGCACAAACACAACGTCTTTGACTAGTATAGAAAAAAAAAAGTGTCTTACAAAACCAGCAAAGTGAATGAAATGTAATCAGATTTACCTCATCCGCAAACTGCAGGTTAAACAGATGTGGAACAGCCACAAACTCTAAAATTTGTGCGCTTCTAAAAACATGGCCGGTTACTTTCAGCTGTGCAATTGGGAGAAAGTATCGGGAAAATGCATCAAAAGCGTGATAAAAAACGCTGTGGAAAAAATACATTGAGATTCGCCGCTATTTATTTCACAGGGTTTTTGAGCTGCGTCTTGCTGTTGGGCCTCATCCTGATTACCACAATATACTGTGTACTAGGGGCAACACGTTGGCACAGTGGTTAGCACTGCAACCTTGAAGCGCTGGAGTCCTGGTTTCGAATCCTGCCAGGAGGAACAACATCTGCAAGGAGTTTGTATGTTTTCCCTGTGCTTGTGTGGATTTCCTCCCATATTCCAAAAAGACATACTGATAGGGGAAAAAAATGTACATAGTGAGCCCTATATGGGGCTCACAATCTACGTTAATATATATATATATATATATATATATATATATATATATATATTAACATTAATATATATACTGTGTACTACACTATAAGGCTAAGGCCCCATGTAGCATCTCGCAGAAAAAAACTGCTGTGGAAAAACCCTGGCGGCAATGCATCAGTTTTTCCCACAGCACTTATTGCAGAAACTCCGCAGAGGTTTCCTCTGAGGACTTTCTGCTTCCATTATACCTATAGGGAGACCGCCAGTGTTTATGTAGGTATAAGTGACATGCTGCCATTTACAAAACCACAACAGTTTTGGAAATTGCTGTGTGTCCACTGCGTGTATTTTTATGCAATGTGTGGATGGGATTGCACACACTATATTCCTACACACTCGTGACCCCCCGAACAGACCACTGAACCAAGCGGTGTGCAGTAAAAGCACATGGACCCCATAAATTATAATGGAGTCCGTGTGCATTCCGTGCGGTGTCCACACGGAACATATGGACAGAAAAGTACTTCATGATCTACTTTCCTGTCCCCTTGTTCCATACAGAGACCACGCGGAAAGCACACAGACTCCATTATAGTCTATGGAGTCCATGTGCTTTCACTGCACACTGCTTGCTAATGCTTTCGTAGTTCATTCTGGGGGCTCCCCGAATGGATTACTAAACGCAGATATGAACCAGGCCTTATACATATACCATATATACATTATTATAGCATATATACACACAACATATACATTCATATACCATATATGTCATATATATATACAGTACTTATATGAATACTATATATACTCACATATATACATACACTCACCCCTACACATTATTATAGTATACCATATATACATATCTGTATACAAACATATAGTACTCTCACAATATACAAGACACAAACTTTAAACAAATGTAGACATACATACATATTAAATAGACAGATTTTACCAAAATAAGATACTCACATTTTCCAGAAAAGTGAACCATGACAGCAGACTGCTTCCAGTCTTCCCCACACGCTCCGATGTGAGAGATGACTCACTGTGAGGAGGAGGGGGAGGGAGAAAGTCTGGGCAGCACAGCAGGTCCTCACAGGAAAGCAGCTATATAGTAGCTGCAGCAGGTCAGTGAGAGGATTACGAGCAGCCATTATAGCTGATGCTGAAGCTGCACACGTGTCCTCCGATATATACTTTCCCTTTATGTCGGGAGGACACTATGTGCAGCTTCAGCATCAGCTAATGGGGGCTCGTGTGTGTTGAGGCAAATGCAGATGCATTGGTCAGGTGCTCGATTGGGGGCCCCTGACCAAAGTATCTGCATTAGTACAATGAGGACTTAACAGTCGGGGCTCGGGGCCTTCCGAGGGATTCATCGGTTCCCCGGTGGGCCAGTCCGACCCTGTGTATACCGTGCCGACATTAAACCATAGGGGTAGCTGGAGGGTGAATATTAAACTGGGGGCAACTAGGGGTGGACATGTTGTCCCCAGTTTAATGTCCTTTTCCAATTTCTCCCAGCTTACTGTCTCCGTAAAGTGACCCCCATTTTTTAATGTCCCCATCGAGCTGTCCCCAGTTTAATCTCCCTCTTAATCTCCCCTTTTTACTCCCTCCATTTGCCACCAGTTTAATGCTCCCCCACTTTCATCTGCCCCCATTTTAATGTCCCCCTTCATTTGCTACCAGATTAATACCCCCATTCATCTGTCCCCAGTTTAATAACCCCCTCCATCTGCCCCCAATTCATAACTCCCCTTCATCTGCCCCTAGTTTAATATAACCCCCTTCATTACTGCCACCAGTTTCAGGCCCCTCTTTAATCAGCCCCTAGTTTCATGTTCTCCCTAATTTGCACCCAAATTTTAACATAAAAAACACAGATACTCACCTCTTCTCACTCCCCTGCCGCTCTTTCTTCAGTCTCCTCCTGGAGTGTTCTAGGAGCTGTAGGCGCGATGTGAGTGATGTAACTCACATCGCACCTTCAGCCCCCGGGACCGGAGTGCATGGGGAGCACAGCGGGAAAGCAGAAGATGTCCGCAGATAGCTCTGCTTCATTCATTATTTACAGTCCCAAGAAGAAAGTGGCACTATCGTTTAAGATCAAAAAGTTATAGATAAATCTTGTAATTTAAACATTCATATGGTCCAATATAAATCTTCAAAGTGGTACTCAACATCCTAAAGAAAGATGGACAATATCAAAAATTGTAGAAGGAAAAGAGCAGGGGGGCACTCACCCATCTGAAGATAGTTCTTAAAACTTTGTTTCCTTTATTAGAACATAGTGGTTAAAATCAACTGGAAGGAAGAAATGACATACAATGGCGTGGGCAACAGCCGTTTCGCGGCAACTCAAGTGCTTTCTCAAGCCTAGTCTGTGTCCTAGTATGTGTTCTATTAGGAGCTCAGATGCAGGTACAGGGTCTAGAGTAGTTAGAATAGAGAGAAGCAGAAGAACTGAATGACCGCTAGCAGTAAGACCATAACGTAACTGCTACACACCCAGTATAAGCCAAAGCCAGTCTTTTTTAAATCAGATAATTTTTCTTAACAAATTTTTCTTAACATAAAATCAAACAATCGACAAAACAACAGCAACACAATAACAATTCAAAGTAAATATGGAGACACAATCCGACACATAAAGAGGGAGGGGGGGGGAGTCCATTAGGACCCCCCGCTAAATCTCCCGAACCTCCTTTGATTTCCATGTAAAGAATAGCATTCAGGGGATCAAGGAAACAGAGAAAGTTGAAGTGAGAGATCTGTTCCTAATCAGAGACGGGGAGGGAAGGCCAGGTGTGTCCAATCATGCTCCCCAAATTTTTTCAAATTTAGTTTGGGCCTTTCTCTGTATATATACTCCCCTCTCCAGCCTAATAGTATTATTAACTCTACCAAAGCCAGTCTTAGGACATTTTCACCAGAGCTCCTAGTGGTGATGGACTTGGCCGAATCCCAGACCAGAGTTGACAAAACAGAGGAATGTGCCACAAATTGATTAACCACGAGCAATAAAACCAGAGAAATTCAGGTCCAAGATAAGTTCATGAAGCACTTGAAAGCAGGCCATCTATCTTTCATACCAAAGCATAAAATCTTATACAGTGTATAGAGGGATAGTCTAGTTAAGAAAAAAAGATTGTTAGCCTGGCACAGAATGGTGTAAAAGAATTAAAAAAAAAACAAAAAAAAACACTCACCTCACCCTCACTTGCTCCTGAGTATGACTTTTATTTTTGGACACCACCATTCTGAGCAGGGTTTAACAACACTTTTTCTTGGCTGGACAACCCATTAATGCCACATTACCCACATAGGTAACTGAATAGCTTGGCCAGAACTTCATTGTCTGTTGGTCACTTCTTTACAACAGGCTGCAACAATATAAGAGTTTGGCAGTATAAAGGGGTTTTCAGCACACTTTTCAGACTAAGGGGGCATTCACACAGAGTAACGCCAGGCGTGTATCACAGCCGTACACGCCGGCGTTACGGCAGACTGCCGAACACTTCCCATTCACTTCAGTGGGAGTGCTCGTAACAGCGGCGTTTACGAGCGCTCCCATTGAAGTGAATGGGAAGTTACTCCATGTGAATGCCCCCTAACATTCGGTTTTGAATTTTCTTCCTGGTTCTCACTGGTCAAAGTAAGATGGTGCAGTGAAGAGCAAAGAACAACCTTTATATTTATGGGAATCTCGTCACTTTAGAAATACTGTATTAGATTATTTTAGTACATTGTGGTGTCACATCCACACTGCTGGTTTGCAAATCAGATTTTGGATATTTATGGTAACTAAATTTGTCTTCGTTTTCCGCTCACACAGAATCATTCACATTAAGGTGCTTAATGTAATGTCATTTTCATTAAAGATCTTGTATGTGACTCTTTCTGATGAAACATCATCACGACTACTAATAATTTTATATATACAGTCCTATGAAAAAGTTTGGGCACCCCTATTAATCTTAATCATTTTTAGTTCTAAATATTTTGGTGTTTGCAGCAGCCATATCAGTCTGATATATCTAATAACTGATGGACAGTAATATTTCAGGATTGAAATGAGGTTTATTGTACTAACAGAAAATGCGAAATATGCATTAAACCAAAATTTGACCGGTGCAAAAGTATGGGCACCTCAACAGATAAGTGACCTTAATATTTAGTAGATCCTCCTTTTGCAAAGATAACAGCCTCTAGTCGCTTCCTGTAGATTTTAATCAGTTCCTGGATCCTGGATGAAGGTATTTTGGACCATTTCTTTCTACAAAACAATTCAAGTTCAGTTAAGTTTGATGGTCGCCGAACATGGACAGCCCACTCTCAAATGATCTGAAAACAAAGATTGTTCAACATAGTTGTTCAGGGGAAGGATACAAAACGTTGTCTCAGAGATTTAACCTGTCAGTTTCCACTGTGAGGAACATAGTAAGGAAATGGAAGACCACAGGGACAGTTCTTGTTAAGCCCAGAAGTGGCAGGCCAAGAAAAATATCAGAAAGGCAGAGAAGAAGAATGGTGAGAACAGTCAAGGACAATCCACAGACACCTCCAAAGAGCTGCAGCATCATCTTGCTGCAGATGGGGTCACTGTGCATCCGTCAACAATACAGCGCACTTTGCACAAATAGAAGCTGTATGGGAGAGTGATGAGAAAGAAGCCGTTTCTGCACGTACGCCACAAATAGAGTTGCCTGAGGTATGCAAAAGCACATTTGGAGAAGCCAACTTCATTTTGGAAACAAAGATTGAGTTGTTTGGTCATACAAAAAGGCGTTATGCATGGCGTCCAAAAAGAAACAGCATTCCAAGAAAAACACTTGCTACCCACTGTAAAATTTGGTGGAGGTTCCATCATGCTTTGGGGCTGTGTGGCCAATGCCGGCACCGGGAATCTTGTTAAAGTTGAGGGTCACATGGATTCCACTCAGTATCAGCAGATTCTTGAGAATAATGTTTAAGAATCAGTGACGAAGTTGAAGTTACGCCGGGGATGGATATTTCAGCAAGACAATGATCCAAAACACCGCTCCAAATCCTCAGGCATTCATGCAGAGGAACAATTACAATGTTCTGGAATGGCCATCCCAGTCCCCAGACCTGAATATCATTGAACATCTGTGGGATGATTTGAAGCGGGCTGTCCATGCTCGGCGACCATCTAACTTAACTGAACTTGAATTGTTTGTCCAAAATACCTTCATCCAGGATCCAGGAACTGATTACAAGCTACAGGAAGCGACTAGAGGCTGTTATCTTTGCAAAAGGAGGATCTACTAAATATTAATGTCACTTTTCTGTTGAGGTGCCCATACTTTTGCACCGGTCAAATTTTGGTTTAATGCATATTGCACATTTTCTGTTAGTACAATAAACCTCATTTCAATCCTGAAATATTACTGTGTCCATCAGTTATTAGATATATCAAACTGAAATGGCTGTTGCAAATACCAAAATATTTAGAACTAAAAATGATTAAGATTAATAGGGGTGCCCAAACTTTTTCATAGGACTGTATATAATGACATTACACAATAATCCATAATCACATTTTGCGGAGCATAGTAAATTTTTTTCAGTAATTTTCCAACACTCCAGACTGTCAATAACGCTGAAATATATGTGTTACCCATCAAGTGTACCTCCGAGTCATTGAGGGATCTGTGAAAATGGCCTGGGGAATAGTATAATAATAGTTCTATTATTTAACAGATTGATCACATGGACCATTAAAAAAACAGCCATTGTAATAGATCCATTATTTTCTACTGGGGTGGTTTTTTAAAAAAAAAACAAAAAAAAAAAAAACGGCTAGCACATGGGCATGAAACACTGTCGTGTGAACAAGCATTTAGTCTGTTATGGCAAATTTTGATATATATGTCTTGATTTTGTCGGGTTGCTTTGTAGATTAAGGTACAGTGAAAAAAATTTATAAACTAGAGAGTATAAAGCAATAAAAGAGAGACCTGGAAGTTCTAGTTACCCAGTCACAGTTTGAGGAGTTGAATAATTTATAGAAGTAAAATGAGTGAACGCTTTTTCACCAAAGCTATAAACACACAGTCTTATTTCTGCTCCCTCTAGCATCACTTATCTCAGCTGAAGACATTACCTTCTACTTCAAAAACAAAATTGACACCATCAGTGAAAGTCTTAACCTGCACCCTCGACAACCATTTTACCCAACTGTTCAGGGTTCTTCATCCTTAACCTGCTTCTCCACCATCACCAATGAAAACCTCCCCACCCTAATTACAAAATCCCACCTTACCACCTGCGTACTTCACCCAATCCAGTTGCCACTCATCCCCAACCTCACTGAAGTCTTCGGTCTTGTTCACCTTACCTCTAACCAGAGATTCCTTCCTTTTTGCCTTAAACATGCTTCTGTTTCACCCATCCTGAAGAATCCATCCGTTGACCCATTGTATCCAGCTAACTATTGCCCATATGCCTCAAAAGTGCTTGAACAACCTACCTGATTCATCTATCAAAGTTAACGGAACCACGCTTACCCCAGTCCCACAGGTCCATTGACTTGGAATAACCTTTGACTCTGACCTATCCTTCAACACATCCAAGCCTTCAACACCACTTTAAACTCTACCATTCACTTCATCCACCTCTCTCCCTGTTTTCCATCAGTTGCTCCCCTCTGCCAATCCTTTCCCTGGTTACCCATCGCCCAGAGGATAGAGTTCAAAATGTTAATGCTGACATACAATCACATCCACAACCTTGATGAGCCCCGACCTCCATTTTCGACAATCTATCAGGTTCATTTGTAAAAATTAGGTCTAAAAGTACCTCGCCGATTGTAATTGTCTTTTACTACTGGCAGTAACCTAATAGCCAAACAAAAGCAAAATCAGGAGCTGCCTGATAACAGCAGGCAGTAGAATCAGCTATATAAATCAACAGAGCACTACGAGTCAAGATAGACCCTTAGATGCCTTCACCAGACCTAGGTACAAGACCAGATGGACTTTAGCAGAATCCGATAGTCTGATTTGTCACTGAACAGAAAACTGTACAATTAATAAATGCACTGCAAACTGAAACCTAAACCAGAACCCACAATTGACTTACAAGGAAGATCAGAAACAGAAGGTAAGTTGTGCAGTCACAGATCAAAACCAAGAGAGGAAGTCAAAGGCAGAATCAGGAGACAAAAGCAATATCCAGTGGAAAGCCAAGGGTCAGTACAGCAATACAAAACACACACATGGTCAGATCCTTAGCCAAACTAGAAAGGTAAACAATTAGTCAAGACCTCTGTCAGGAGGGAGGGGTCTTATATGCCTCCTAAGTATCTAATGGGACCAACCCAGAAAACTACTAAAACTGCAGAAGATGTGAAGACAACTGGGCAACATTAGATTTTTTGGGAACTGCTTTTTGCGGCAAGTTTGAAACATTGACATTGTTGACATACTGTATATATGCTCAAATAAATTTTGAGTTTTTATTTATATATTCTTATTGTCTGGTCTATCAGTCTTTTGCTACAAAATGCCAGAGGGAATCCTACATCTAAATTCATCTCATTTGGATGTAATTCTATTGAAATTGTGTAGAACCAAAAAAGGAGCAAAAACATCCATTTCTATGGTTTATGTCTCTGGTTCCAGGAGATCTGGGCCCATCATGGTCTTTTTCTTTAACAAAGAAGAAATTAATCCCCACACCTGTTAATAAAGTCATATAATTTATGTATTCTAGACTTCTAGATTCCCCGTGTTTCTTATCGTATTTTTCTTATCGTTGTACTGAGAAGTGATATATCACTGCTTGGAAGCTTATGTGTAGATTCTCAGACAATTGTTCTCCATCAGAGTATAAATATGAAGACGGTGATGTACTGCATACTGTAACCTCATTTATACTGGTATTTCTTTTACTTGTATAGTCACAACAAAGATGTTTGGTCTAAAAATCATAAGAATGCGCCTGTTAACTGAGCTATCAGCTAAGGAATCATGTTGTACATTCCACAATGAAGATTCTAAAACTGTAAAATATTTTATACATTTTTGGTCTAGTTTATTATTAAGACCTTTTCTAAATAACACCTTTGTCATTTATAAGTCCATTTAGAGCATTGGTCATCAATATGATTTTGGAAAATGCTTCTGCAAATGTGTTTAACCCACCTTGGTTTTGTCAAACATGGCACTGTACATGATAATCAGACATATTTACCTTGGTCTCATTGGTCCAAAGGATATTGTTCCAGAACTTTGGTGTTTTGAGCAAACAAAATTCTGCAAATGTAAGTCATGCTGGCAAAGAAGAGATTCTTTCCTATCCACCTATCTATAAAAGCCACACTTGTTCAGTCTATTTACTACTATGCCCCACATCGGCACCCTGCAACCTCTATTAGGCCCCACAGTGGCACCCTGCAACCTATATTATGATCCACAGCCCCTGTGGGGCATAATAGTGGTTGCAGGGGGTGCTGTGGGACATAAAAAAAATATATATGGGGGTCGGGTGTGTGAAGAAATGAGGAGTCAAAGATGTCTGTGCTGCAAACTTTACAGAGTGAAGTCACAGCTGGAAGAAGTGGTCATGGCGGTCCAAAGGGAAGACGTCTGGAAATGAGGGAGCCTGGAAACGTGAGAAGACATCTCCTGTAAGTAACAAAATGTTACTGCACTGTATTAACTTCAATGTTACCGCTAGCACACACACCCAACCTCGCTGCACGGAGGGGGGGGGGGGCGTCTTTTGATCGTTTTCCTCAGGCAGCAGAGGGGCTAGGTTCACCACTGCATACAAGGTTCCCCAACTAATGAAACCCTCCTCCACTTGTGAAACCTTCAAAAGTAACTTAAAAACCCACCAATCAAAAAAAGTCACAATGTACAATAAAGTATGCTGTCACTGCACTACCATATCAGAAGTTTCCACTAGAGATGAGCAAACAACTCAAGATTCATCTCATTTTGGATTCAGGTGGCTCACATTCCTGGTCGAACAAGTTAGGTATAAACCACAACTTAAATTGGTTTAGAACACTCTTAGGGTGCATTCACACTGAGTAAACACTAGCTTATTCTGAACGTAAAACACGTTCAGAATAAGCGGCGTCTAAAGCAGCTCCATTCATTTCTATGGGAGCGGGGATACGAGCGCTCCCCATAGAAATGAATGGGCTGCTTCTTTCACTCCGTGCAGTCCCATTGAAGTGAATGGGGAGTGCCGGCGTGTACGCTCCGGCATGAGCAGAGCTTGCCGTATACGCCGGCACTCCCCATTCACTTCAATGGGACTGCACGGAGTGAAAGAAGCAGCCCATTCATTTCTATGGGGAGCGCTCGTATCCCCGCTCCCATAGAAATGAATGGAGCTGCTTTAGACGCCGCTTATTCTGAACGTGTTTTACGTTCAGAATAAGCTAGCGTTTACTCAGTGTGAATTCACCCTTAGGGCTCCTAGGAGCTTATCTATCAAATTTCTAGCTCTCTATGGCAAACACAGCTGAAGTTATGTCAAGGTGAAAGTGACATGTACAGTGGGGCAAAAAAGTATTTAGTCAGTCACCAATAGTGCAAGTTCCACCACTTAAAAAGATGAGAGGCGTCTGTAATTTACATCATAGGTAGACCTCAACTGTGAGAGACAAAATGAGAAAACAAATCCAGAAAATCACATTGTCTGATTTTGTAAGAATTTATTTTCAAATTATGGTGGAAAATAAGTATTTGGTCAGTAACAAAATTTCATCTCAATACTTTGTTCTATATCCTTTGTTGGCAATGACAGAGGTCAAACGTTTTCTGTAAGTCTTCACAAGGTTGGCACACACTGTTGTTGGTATGTTGGCCCATTCCTCCATGCAGATCTCCTCTAGAGCAGTGATGTTTTGGGGCTGTCGCTTGGCAACACAGACTTTCAACTCCCTCCAAAGGTTTTCTATAGGGTTGAGATCTGGAGACTGGCTAGGCCACTCCAGGACCTTGAAATGCTTCTTACAAAGCCACTTCTTCGTTGCCCTGGCAGTGTGCTTTGGATCATTGTCATGTTGAAAGACCCAGCCACGTTTCATCTTCAATGCCCTTGCTGATGGAAGGAGGTTTGCACTCAAAATCTCACAATACATGGCCCCATTCATTCTTTCATGTACCCGGATCAGTCGTCCTGGCCCCTTTGCAGAGAAACAGCCCCAAAGCATGATGTTTCCACCCCCATGCTTTACAGTAGGTATGGTGTTTGATGGATGCAACTCAGTATTCTTTTTCCTCCAAACACGAAAAGTTGTGTTTCTACCAAACAGTTCCAGTTTGGTTTCATCAGACCATAGGACATTCTCCCAATACTCTTCTGGATCATCCAAATGCTCTCTAGCAAACTTCAGACGGACCCGGACATGTACTGGCTTAAGCAGTGGGACACGTCTGGCACTGCAGGATCTGAGTCCCTGGCGGCGTAGTGTGTTACTGATGGTAGGCTTTGTTACATTGGTCCCAGCTCTCTGCAGTTCATTCACTAGGTCCCCCCGCGTGGTTCTGGGATTTTTGCTCACCGTTCTTGTGATCATTTTGACCCCACGGGGTGAGATTTTGCGTGGAGCCCCAGATCGAGTATGTCTTCCATTTTCTAATTATTGCTCCCACAGTTGATTTCTTCAATCCAAGCTGGTTGCCAGTCATTCAGTCTTCCCAGCCTGGTGCAGGGCTACAATTTTGTTTCTGGTGTCCTTTGACAGCTCTTTGGTCTTCACCATAGTGGAGTTTGGAGTCTGACTGTTTGAGGGTGTGCACAGGTGTCTTTTTATACTGATAAGTTTAAACAGGTGCCATTACTACAGGTAATGAGTGGAGGAAAGAGGAGACTCTTAAAGAAGAAGTTACAGGTCTGTGAGAGCCAGAAATCTTGATTGTTTGTAGGTGACCAAATACTTATTTTCCACCATAATTTGAAAAAAAAATCTTAAAAAATCAGACAATGTGATTTTCTGGATTTGTTTTCTCATTTTGTCTCTCATAGTTGAGGTCTACCCATGATGTAAATTACAGACGCCTCTCATCTTTTTAAGTGGTGGAACTTGCACTATTGGTGACTGACTAAATACTTTTTTGCCCCACTGTATGTCTATGGAAAAACAAATGGTAAGGATTGGATACAAAGTCCTAGTTTAACCACTCACTGGGCTGCCACTTGCTTGTACATATTTTTCGTATTTTAACATTTAAAACTCTTCAAAACTTACCTTTTTGAGAGGAAAGGTGCTTTTTTTTACATGCATGGCGGTTTTACATGACAGTTTTAATTCAAAATGCAATTTAAGAAATTAAACCATTTTGATGACTTGTGAGTCTTACAGGCTTGTTGTTATTTGGAAGACAAATTTGTGACTGTGAACCTAGTTGAAAAGTGTTAAAGGTGATTGGCTTTTCAAAAAAGGAGCTAAATACGATCCCTTTATGGGAACAGATGTGAAATCAAAATGGTTTTGGGTTTTTTACATGCCAACCCCATAGCACCAACAGTGGAATGTGTATATAGCGATATAGTGGAATATGATGGCCCCCAAACCCCTTAAATAACAATTTTTTTTTAGATTAGTACAAGCTGTGAGCAACATAAAAACTGCTTAAGAAAGGATTATTTTTAGAATAGCAATTTACCAAAAAAATTTTCACTAACCAGACTGACTCTCAGTAAAAAAACAAAACTGTTTAAACAGTCTGTAGACAGATGTAAACTGCTCTATTGCACAACAGTCAGGCTCACACAGCACAGATATGCTTCCTCACTCCTATATTTGATTTCTATCACTAATCTGCCTGTAATTGATTAAATCTGAGTAAATTCTCCTACTCCTAAGACTCTGTAGCTCAATTGCAATTTGCAAGGTTATCAGTGCTCTCTGTATCATGGAGTGAGATTAATAACACATCCATCCCTAGATCCACCATCAATTGTCATGATGTGGACACACCAGGTTCTACGTTTTTGAAATGAGTATGGTCCACAAAGCAGCCACTGGTTTTAAAAAATTACCAAAAACAATTTGTGTTGACTTGCATGTTGGTGTGGTGTTCATCTGAGCAGCAGCACATGATTATATTCAACTTATATTTATCTCAGTAGAAAGAAAATAATATCAGTTTAGTTGAGTCTCATGTCTTGGCAAATAGTTTGATAAGTTCATTATTGTTCCATACAAGTTTAGGTAATTTTTGTCCTCAAAAGACATACAGATAACAGAAGACCAATTTATAGGATACATACAAGTTTAGGTAATATTTGTCCTCAGAAGACATACTGATGACAGAAGACCAATTTATAGGACACAAAACAGTAACAGCCGAAAATATCTTCATAATATGGCATCAGATGGAACATTGCACAAAATTTTATTTATGTAATTTTATTATGAGATCAAAGGATTACAGAAGTACAGTATCATCCCTTAGTTCTCTATTGGTGTCACACTACAACACCAATCTACTCAGAATATATACAGAGCTGTACAGAGGTCATGGGAATGAGATGTAAACAGCATTTGAACCACCTCCAATAAGATGACCTCTCACCACCTCCAACAAGTCCCGTTCTTTACATCATGTAATAGCCGTTGCTCCACTGATTCTGGCACAGTTGGAATTTTTTCTCTAGCTCACATTGTTCCTGAGCAATCAATGCTGTGAGTTTTGGTGCCTGATATGCTATTTATTCTCTGTACTGTCAGGAGGGCGGAGTCAGGCAGGAGCAGACAAGAGGTGTGATTCTGAGCTCAGACACTGTCCACATCTGATTGGAGCTCTGAATCACACCCCTGCCTGACACCACCTTTCTGACATTACTGAGCTTAAATAGCACATCAAAACTAACTGCTCTGGGGAAGGGTGGAGGCTAATTCCAACTGCCCTGGAGTCAGTGGAGCGGCAGCTATTCACAAATACTAAGAACCAGAATTAGTGGAGCTGATGAAAGATCTTTAAATTAAAATATGCCCAATGCTAATTATAGTCTGTCATTTGTAGGTCACACACAGAAGATCAGAGCTGGAAGTGTAGACTCTGGGGGAGGTGAGTAAACTTTTTTTTATGTTTATGGTCCCTTCATCAGGACAAGTAGGCAATAAAAAATGTCAGAGCGTCCCTTTAAGGGAATGCTCAGAGTGACTGCATTGTCACTTCTCTATAACATACAGTATTCATGAAGTATATGGTGGATCAGTCATGATAGATTAAAATGTGTTGACAGATTTATTGTGATCCATTTTTTCCCGCGTCACTTACTTACAATGGGTAACGTTTTTTCTCTGGATAAAGTACTGAAGCTCTGCTTATACTGTTAATAGCCTCAAGGGTTCCCTCAGGGTTTCTGTCAATTTTGATGACAAGGATAAAAAAAAAAACATGCGGCATTTTTTTGCATTTACAATGACAGAAACATACTCAAAACTCTATTACTAACACAAAGACAATAGTCACCATTTATATCAGCCATATAACAGATTCTTTTTATTAAACGGGTAGTCCCATCTTAAGGATTCTATCTAAACTAACAATAGTTTATGTAAATTCAAGACTTTTCCTAAATACATTTAGCAATGCTGCTTTGTTTGCCTGCTATGTTAAATTATTCCTCCCATTCTTTACATAACATTGTCAAGGAACTGTCCAGTACCTCTCCTTATCTAGCATTATAGAATGACTGATATGATTCACTACTCTCTGAAGTGTAGGGGGCCTGAGTTATTTGGATTACGCTTGCTCTAAAAGTTATTTTCTGTTCATTGTAGTTTGCTGATTAAAGTTTGGACAGTGTGGTTTATCTCTCTATACAAAGATAACCCAAAGGTAACATTGAGTTTAATTCCATCAGTAGTCCTGGCAGCATGTATAAAAAATTTTTGGGCGTAACTCAATGTTCTATGTTGTTACCATAACTCCCATTTATTTCTATAGGAGTTATGGAAACAGTGTAGTTCGGTATACTTGATTATTTCTGTAAATCTGGCCACTGCTGGCAGCCAGAGTTTGGTTGTCAGTGAGATTGGGTGAGGCAGGGTGGGGATGTCATTTCTAGAGATAGGAGACCCAGAGATGTGGATATGTGATAAATCTGGTTTTCCATGGCTACACACAGTGAACTTAACTTCTCTGCTGCCTGTGTTGAACTATAGAAAGGCAGCCCTCCAAAAAAACATACTAAGCCCAGCTATCTTTGGTTTCCTGCCACTAAGATTAAAATTGTAGGACACCCCCTCCCCATTGACAGATCAAAAAAAAATCCCCATATTTGGCTCCCACATAGCACACCACCATCTTTTTTTTATGGCTCCAGTACAGTATACTGACC
The DNA here is from genome assembly GCF_031893055.1 of Leptodactylus fuscus. NCBI lineage: Eukaryota > Metazoa > Chordata > Amphibia > Anura > Leptodactylidae > Leptodactylus > Leptodactylus fuscus. The sequence goes on from NC_134267.1 coordinate 46,783,012, forward strand.
TACTTTTTTTGACTGCTCTTCAGTATATGACTATTTTCCCCCCCAGATATGATCCCCTTTTTTGTCCCCCTTTCATTGGTCCCCCACACAGTATTTGACCCCTTTTTTCGCCAAACAGTATATGGCACCCCTTTTTTGACCCCTCATTTTATATGACCTCCTTTGTTGGTGCTCCCACAGTATATGACCCCCTTTCTTATCGCCCCCACAGTATATGACCACCCCTTTTTATGGCCCCCATAGTTTATAACCCCCCCCCCCCTTTTTACGGCTCCCAAACAGTATATGAACCATTTTTTAATGCCATTCCATCAAGTATATGACTATGGGGATGGTATTTTATATTTTTTTGAATAAATCTGGTACTTATTGCATTATTGCAATGGGTAGTGGCGGATACTTTGTATTCACCAATCCATTCTCCTGTCCAGGCTGGGTCTGCTACCACCTCCAGGGTGCGCTGTAGCTGACATGCAAGAACGCCAGGATGGTGCTGGATGTAACATCCTGGCGCCCTTCAGTGTTGTGATGTAAGTGCAGCACCACCTAGAGGTCGAAGCAGAGGCTGGCCTGCATAGAAGCGTGGATAGGTGTGTAAAAAGTATTGGCTGCTAACTATACAATATTGCAATTAGAAAAAGAAATGCCACCCCCACTTTATTCCATGAGGCTTCGCCTTACGCCCTATTGATAAATAGGAAAAATAAATAAATGTTTCCCTTCTGTAGTTGGATTTGATATAATTGTCTGCAGTGTAATCTGGCATTTTTGGATAAGATGTCCAATCTGAATAATTTGGAGGGTCCACCATGTGGAATTTCATCTATAAACCAGAGTGCCTAAAAATAGAGCCTTTATCACTGGAGGACCCACTATGTCCATGTATTACATAGAGAACACTTTGAGTTCAGTGGAAATTATGTTGTAATACTTTATTCTGCCACCAATGATGCTGCAGGGAGATAAACCCTTGTTTACTTGCTTTCCCTTCTGGTTACACTGGATCTCAGGCAGCATAAAACCCTGTAATCATTTTATCATCAGGAGACCATTTTAACAAAGACTTTAAGAACCGGGTTTGGAAAATATTTCTCTAAATGATCTTGTGCTTATTTAATTTCATTTTCAGTGTAAGCAAACTAAAATCATCAGATGCGCATCAGCCCTGATCTATTCTTCTACTGTAAGTCGGATTTAATGGAATTACAAATAATAAAAAATTGATTTGTCACAGTGGGCACGCCCTGCGCTATGTGTACATACAGTGCTGAGACTCTAAAACCCAGTATTTATGGATCTAAGCATAAACATATATGGTGGGCCCTGAGCATACATGGCATTTGAAGGTTATAAAAAATTGTGTACGTGCAGGAAACCATTTAAAATATTTATTTATTTATTTTTTAATGTATTTGCTTGTTTTAATGTCTGTTGTTCCAGACTGGAAGTGACATCCCATTTGTCATGATTGTTTTAGCCAATCAATAGCCTCAGTGGTCACATTTGCAAGAGCAGCAGGTGTCTTCTAAGGCAAGTTTGTTACATGTGCATGATAAACATAAAAAAAAAAAGTTCTATTAATGTTCATATGTTGCGTGTAGTGCACTTTTGCCATTTTGTGACAAGTTACACACGTTTGCACATACTGCGTCTTTAAATGGAGATTATTCACAATACCTCTAACCCCTCATTCATATCTGTGTTTGGTAATCCGTTCGGGAAGTCCGCACGGGGACCCCCTGAACGGAATACCAAACTCATTAGCAAGCGGTGTGCAGTGAAAGTACACGGACACCATAGACTATAATGGGGTCCGTGTGCTCTCCGCGTGTTGCCTGCATGAATCATGCGGACAGGAAAGTAGATCACAAAGTACTTTTCTGTCCACATGTTCTGTCCGGACACCGTGCGGAGAGCACACGGACCCCATTATAGTCTAGGGGGTCTGTGTGCTTTCACTGCACACCGCTTTCAAATGCGTTTGGTATTCCGTTCGGGGGAGGGGTCCCCATGCGGACTCCCCGAATGGATTACCAAACGCATATGTGAACGAGAGGTAAGGAGTGAGCTACACCATTTGTGTATCCCACTTTAATTGTACCAAGGTGCCGTAAGTCATATGCCTGATTGATTGTAAGCTGTGCACTGTTATGCTGGGTTCACACTAGTGTTCGGCAGTCCATTCTCAGGTTCAGAAGACGGAAACCTGTCATGCCGAGTCCGGCCATGAGCGCCGGTGAGCGTTTTATGCTCTCCGCGGCAAAACCATTTTTTTTTAAACCGGACACAGAGTACTACATGTCCGACTTTGTGTCCGGTTTGAAAAAAACGGTTTCGCCGCGGAGAGCATAAAACGCTCAGGGGCGCTCATGGCCAGACACTTTTCAAACCCATTCAAATGAATAGGTATAAAAGAGTCCTGCAGGTTTCTGTTTCCTGCCCAGTTATGTGCAGAAAACGGAAACCTGCAGAACGGACTCCCGGGCGCAGATGTGAACGAGCCCTTAGCATGTTCTGTTTATTGCAGGAGACCATATTGATGATGACAGTAGGGTCGTTTTAACACATTGGTGGGCTCAGTGTAAAGGTTTCATATGTGGGTCCCCACCTATCACCACACATTAAACATACTTGACCCACCCAAGTTAAAATGGCCCCCACATGGTACAATATAAGTGACTATGCCCCGCAATTATAAAAAGTAGTCACCTTGTAAATAATATGTTCTGTTTATCAATAATAATCATAAGGCAGGCATTATTTATAAGCAGGGACTATTATTTAAAAGGCGGCTAAGATTCCTTGCTTATAAATAATAATATCTCCTTATAAATAAGGTTCCCTGCTTATAAATAGTGCCCATTATTAGTAATTGTACCTCCTCATAAATAACAGCCCCCCTTATTATTAATAGTTCTCCTTTCTAAATAGTTCCCTCTTCTAAAAAATAGTCCCCCTTATCAGTAATAGTCCGCCCCTTTATAAATAATAGTTCTCCCTTTTAAATATTAGTCCCCATATATAAATAGCCCCCCACCCCATTATAAATAATAGTTCCCCTGTTTTTATACAGTCACAGGGAACTATTGTATATATGAGGAAAACTTGTATTTTTAAGGGAACTAATATTTATAACATTCCTCCCAACTTTCAAAAGATAGAAAGAGGGACAGAATGTGCGGTGCACTATGCAAATTTAGCTCCACCCACTTCTACGTTGACTCCACCCATTCTCATCCATTTTTCTATGTGTCCCCACACAGAATAATCCTCCTACAGTCACCCTAACATTATATGCCCCCACATTATAATATTATAATGTTCTGTTCCAATTGCCCCACAGTATGAAGAAATCACATTAAACTGGGGCAGCTGGAGGGGGACATTAAATCGTGGATGTAGTTGGATGGGGACATTAAAATGGAAGCTGCTGCAGGAGGACATTAAACTGAACCCTATGTGACGCTTCTATTTGGCATCGGTTTTTATCTACTATACAGATGGCTAAAACATGAGCTGAATGTACAGTACTCTAACCCTGGTAAATCTACAGCTAGATCACTACGGTTTGCTGCTTGGAAACTGTTTTATTACCATGACACAAGTTCCAGCTTTGTACCATTTGCACAATTACTTAAGTTACTCTTGTAGTTATTTTCAGCCCAATGTGAGACCATCCATGAGCCGTAAATCTCACCACAACCTTGTATCTATTAGAATTGTCACTCTAGGCCAATTATCACTAGTTCCAGGTTAGTAGAGGTCAACCATTCATCCGCAAGTGACAAAACACACACTGCATACAGTTAATGGAGTTGTCTTATCTACGATCATTCTCACTGTTCACTGTACATACATAGTTAATATAGAAGCTGTTTTCTCCATTTATATATTTATATTATATTTATATTATACTAGAGGGAGGACCCGGTTTCGCACGGGTATATTACATTTTATGTTTGTGTAGTGGCCTCATAAGAATTGTCCAGTTTTGCACTGGTGTATTTTGTATGTGGTTTGTGTGTATGTCCATAAGCGTCATGTGATTATGTGTATCTCATTTTGGATATCAGTGAAAAACCTGTGATCAGTTGTTATGGATACCTGGAGTAAAGCTGTATCTAATCCTTCCCCATGCAGTACTGTGTTTAGACGCAAGTATCTAATCCTTGTTGGTGTGGTACTGTGTACAGATGTGTGTATCTAATCCTCCCCCGTGTGGCATTGTGTGAAGAGGCACGTATCTAATCCTCCGGTAAATGAAACTGTGTGCAGACGTGTATATCTAATCTTACAGCATGTGGTACTATGTGCAGACGTGTGTATCTAATCCTCCAAAGTGTGGTACTGTGTGCACACACACGTATCTAATCCTCCCTTGTGTGGTATTGTGTGAAGAGGCGCGTATCTAATCCTTCGGCGTGTGGAACTATGTGTAGACGCACGTATCTAATCCTACTGCATGTGGTACTGTGTGCAGACACGTGTATCTAATCCTATGGTGTGTACAACTGTGTGCAGACGCGCATATCTAATCCTCTGGAGTGTGGAACTGTATGTAGACGCGTGTATCTAATCCTACGGCATGTGGTACTCTGTGCAGACGTGTGTATCTAATCCTATGGCATGTACAAATGTGTGCAGATGCGCGTATCTAATCCTTTGGAGTGTGGAACTGTGTCTAGATGCGCGTATCTAATCCTACTGCAAGTGGTACTGTGTGCAGACACGCGTATCTAATGCTACGACATGTGGTACTGTGTGTAGACGCGCGTATCTAATCCTACAGCATTTGTTACTGTGTGCAGACGCGTGTATCTAATCCTATGGCGTGTACAACTGTGTGAAGACACGTGTATCTAATCCTTTGGAGTGTGGAACTGTGTCTAGATGCACGTATCTAATCCTACGGCAAGTGGTACTGTGTGCAGACACGCGTATCTAATGCTACGACATGTGGTACTGTGTGTAGACGCGCGTATCTAATCCTACAGCATGTGTTACTGTGTGCAGACGCGTGTATCTAATCCTATGGCGTGTACAACTGTGTGAAGACACGTGTATCTAATCCTCCTCTGTGTGGTATTGTGTGAAGAGGCACGTATCTAATCCTATGGCATGTGGTACTGTGTAGACGCGCGTATCTAATCCTCCCCCGTGTGGTACTGTATGCAGACACGCGTATCTAATCCTCCCCCGTGTGGTACTGTGTATACACGCGCGTATCTAATCCTCCCCCGTGTGATACGGTGTGCGGAGACGCGTATCTAATTCTCTGGCTTGTGGTACTGTGTGCAGAGGCATGTATCTAATCCTCCAAAGTGTGGTACTGTGTGCACACACACGTATCTAATCCTCCCTTGTGTGGTATTGTGTGAAGAGGTGCGTATCTAATCCTTCGGTGTGTGGAACTATGTGTAGACGCGTGTATCTAATCCTACTGCATGTGGTACTGTGTGCAGACACGTGTATCTAATCCTATGGTGTGTACAACTGTGTGCAGATGCGCGTATCTAATCCTCTGGAGTGTGGAACTATGTGTAGATGTGTGTATCTAATCCTATGGCATGTGGTACTCTGTGCAGACGCGTGTATCTAATCCTATGGTGTGTACAAAAGTATGCAGATGCGCGTATCTAATCCTCTGGAGTGTGGAACTGTGTGTAGACACCTGTATCTAATCCTTCAGCATGTGGAACCGTGTGCAGAAGTGCGTATTTAATCCTCTGGTTTGTGGAACTGTGTGCAGACCCGTGTATCTAATCCTCTGGCGTGTGATACTGTGTGCTGATCTGTGTATCTAATCCTCTGATGCGTGTATCTCAGTTTGGATATCAGTGTTGTATTGTGCATGTGGAGTGACCGTGTGTATTGCAGTTGGAATATGAGTGAAAGTCTTGCAGGTTTGTATTGGCTAAGGGGGGGCACTGTGTTTGGAATGCTGTATCTCAGCAACGGTACGTCCGAGCGAGTTGAAGTCTCGTCTTAAACCTTCCCGAATACCTGAAGTATCTCTGTACCAAATTTGGTGAAGATCGGTCCAGTCGTTTGGTTCGCATTAGAGCACAGACAGACAGACAGACAGAAATTCATTTTTATAATACTAGAGGGAGGACCCGGCTTCGCACGGGTATATTACAATTTATGTTTGTGTACTGGCCCCATAAGAATTGTCCAATTTTGCACTGGTGTATTTTGTATGTGGTTTGTGTGTATGTCCATAAGCGTCATGTGATTATGTGTATCTCATTTTGGATGTCAGTGAAAAACCTGTGATCAGTTGTTATGGATACCTGGAGTAAAGCTGTATCTAATCCTTCCCCGTGTAGTACTGTGTTTAGATGCAAGTGTCTAATTCTTGTTGGTGTGGTACTTTGTGCAGATGCACATATCTAATCCTCCCCATGTGATATTGTGTGAAGAGGCGCGTATCTAATCCTCCAGTAAGTGAAACTGTGTGCAGACGCGCGTATCTAATGACTCTGGCGTGTGGTACTGTGTGCAGATGCGCGTATCTAATCCTCCCCCATGTGGAACTGTGTGCTGAGACGCGTATATAATTCTCTGGCATGTGGTACTGTATGCAGAGGCCTGTATCTAATCCTCCCCTGTGTGGTATTGTGTGAAGAGGCGCGTATGTAATCCTCCCCCGTGTGATACTGTGTGCTGAGACGCGTATCTAATTCTCTGGCTTGTGGTACTGTGTGCAGAGGCATGTATCTAATCCTCCAAAGTGTGATACTGTGTGCACACACGTATCTAATCCTCCCCTGTGTGGTACTGTGTGAAGAGTCGCGTATCTAATCCTACTGCATATGGTACTGTGTGCAGACGCGTGTATCTAATTCTATGGCATGTACAACTGTGTGCAGACGCGCGTATCTAATCCTCTGGAGTGTGGAACTGTGTGTAGACGTGTGTATCTAATCCTATGGCGTGTACAACTGTGTGCAGACGCGCATATCTAATCCTCTGGAGTGTGGAACTGTGTGTAGATGCACGTATCTAATCCTACGGCATGTGGTACTGTGTGCAGACGCGTGTATCTAATCCTATGGCGTGTACAACTGTGTGAAGACACGTGTATCTAATCCTCCCCTGTGTGGTATTATGTGAAGAGGTGCGTATCTAATCCTACAGTGTGTGGAACTGTGTGTAGACGCATGTATCCAATCCCCCAGCATGTGGTACTGTGTGCAGACGCGCGTATATAATCCTATGGCATGTGGTACTGTGTGTAGACGCGCGTATCTAATCCTCCCCCGTGTGGTACTGTGTGCTGAGACGCGTATCTAATTCTCTGGCTTATGGTACTGTGTGCAGAGGCCTGTATCTCATCCTCCAAAGTGTGGTACTGTGTGCACACACACGTATCTAATCTTTCCCTGTGTGGTATTGTGTGAAGAGGCGCGTATCTAATCCTTCGGCGTGTGGAACTGTGTGTAGACGCACGTATCTAATCCTACTGCATGTGGTACTGTGTGAAGACACGTGTATCTAATCCTATGGCGTGTACAACTGTGTGCAGACGCGCGTATCTAATCCTCTGGAGTGTGGAACTGTGTGAAGACGCGTGTATCTAATCCTATGGCGTGTACAAATGTGTGCAGATGAGCGTATCTAATCCTCCCTCGTGTGATACTGTGTGCTGAGACGCGTATCTAATTCTCTGGCTTGTGGTACTGTGTGCAGAGGCATGTATCTAATCCTCCAAAGTGTGGTACTGTGTGCACACACACATATCTAATCCTCCCCTGTGTGGTATTGTGTGAAGAGGCGCGTATCTAATCCTTTGGCGTGTGGAACTGTGTGTAGATGCGCGTATCTAATCCTACTGCATGTGGTACTGTGTGAAGACGCGTGTATCTAATCCTATGGCGTGTACAACTGTGTGAAGACACGTGTATCTAATCCTCCCCTGTGTGGTATTGTGTGAAGAGGTGCGTATCTAATCCTACAGTGTGTGGAACTGTGTGTAGACGCATGTATCCAATCCCCCAGCATGTGGTACTGTGTGCAGACGCGCGTATATAATCCTATGGCATGTGGTACTGTGTGTAGACGCGCGTATCTAATCCTCCCCCATGTGGTACTGTGTGCTGAGACGCGTATCTAATTCTCTGGCTTGTGGTACTGTGTGCAGAGGCCTGTATCTCATCCTCCAAAGTGTGGTACTGTGTGCACACACACGTATCTAATCTTTCCCTGTGTGGTATTGTGTGAAGAGGCGCGTATCTAATCCTTCGGCGTGTGGAACTGTGTGTAGACGCACGTATCTAATCCTACTGCATGTGGTACTGTGTGAAGACGCGTGTATCTAATCCTATGGCGTGTACAACTGTGTGCAGACGCGCGTATCTAATCCTCTGGAGTGTGGAACTGTGTGAAGACGCGTGTATCTAATCCTATGGCGTGTACAAATGTGTGCAGACGCGCGTATCTAATCCTCTGGAGTGTGGAACTGTGTGTAGACGCCTGTATCTAATCCTTCGGCATGTGGAACCGTGTGCAGACGTACGTATCAAATCCTTCAGTGTGTGGAACTGTGTGCAGAAGTGCGTATTTAATTCTCTGGTTTGTGGGACTGTGTGCAGACCCGTGTATCTAATCCTCTGGTGTGTGATACTGTGTGTTGATCTGTGTATCTAATCCTCTGATGCGTGTATCTCAGTTTGGATATCAGTGTTGTATTGTGCATGTGGAGTGACCGTGTGTATTGCAGTTGGAATATGAGTGAAAGTCTTGCAGGTTTGTATTGGCTAATGGGGGGGCACTGTGTTTGAAATGCTGTAACTCAGCAACGGTACGTCCGAGCGAGTTGGAGTCTCGTCTTAAACCTTCCCGGATATCTGAAGTATCTCTGTGCCAAATTTGGTGAAGATTGGTGCAGTCATTTGGTTCGCATTAGAGCACAGACAGACAGACAGACAGACAGAAATTCATTTTTATAATATAGGGAGATAGGGAGATTTATGTTTTATTATTGTTATTATTGTTATTTACTGTATATAGCACCATTAATTCCATGGTGCTTTACATTTGGGGGTTACATACAATACACAAAATATACAGGTAGATATAATACTAACCGACTGGCACAGTGGGGTAGAGGGCCCTGCCCACGAGGGCTTACAATCTATGAGGGAAGGGGGTAGAGACAGAAGGAGAGGGGGAGACTGTACAGATGGCAGTGAGGTGATAGTGTTATTGGAGATTGTAGGCCTTCCTGAATAGGTGAGTCTTCAGGGCCTTCTTGAAGCCTGTGATTGTGGGGGTCAGTCTTATGTGTCTTGGTAAGGAGTTCCAGAGTATGGGGGATGCATGGGAGAAATCCTGGAGACGGTTGTGTGAGGAGCGGATGAGACAAGAGCGGAGTATGAGGTCATTGGAGGATCTGAGGTTACGTGTAGTCAGGTAGCGGGAGATGAGGTCAGAGATATATGGAGGGGACAGGTTGTGGATGGCTTTGTATGTTAGTGTTAGTAGCTTGAACTCGCTGGGCCATGGGTAGCCAGTGGAGGGACTGGCAGAGGGGAGTAGCCGATGAAGATCGGGGGGTGAGGTGGATTAAGCGAGCAGCGCAGTTTAAGGTGGACTGGAGGGGGGCGAGGGTGTTTGCTGGGAGTCCATGGAGAACGGTGTTGCAGTAGTCTAAGCGTGAGATTATGAGGGCCTGGGCGAGCATCTTGGTAGTTTCAGGGGTGAGGAAGGAGCAGATTCGACGGATGTTCTTGAGTTGGAGGCGGCAGGAAGTGTTGAGGGTTTGAATGTGTGACTTGAAGGATAGGTCGGGGTCCAGTGTTACTGCAAGGCATTGGACCTGTGGGACAGGGGTAAGTGGGGTTCAGTTTGACACTGACAGCATATGTTACATACATATTTTGCAAATGGTTGTCACAGACTGCCACCTGTAAGATAAAAATACGCCATAGACAGCAATGTGGCTAAAGTTGATAATGGGACCTTGTTGGTGTGCTATTTTTTGTAAGGTTTATTTCAAGGGGAGGATGATTCCGATAATGAAGTGCTCATGATTATCTAAGTAAGCTAAGTATGACAAAATCCTGGCTACAACACTGGTTTCTGATAAAATCAGACATTTGTACCTAGAAATAAATCTTATTGTTAACTATTTAATGGTCATTACAGCTCCTACATGATGTTCAGTAATAAATAAGCAGTCCAATTTATCTCACCAAATATTTTTTTATGCTGATTTCCCTTGTAACTTGGGCTGATACATTAGCCCTTGTTAGAGGAGGAATTTAGCCTCATACATACATACACCGGAGAACTGATCATGGTCCTGTGTGACCCAGCAGCCCCTGCTCCCTATTACTGTAGATGCATGATCCCCTGTAGGTGATTAATTTTGCAGGATGTATGGGTATGTTCTTGAAAAGTTAATTGACAACCATCTAGATGTATATAACCAATGGGTAGTCAGCAGGACTGTTTTAACACATTGGTCGACCCAATGCAAAGGATTTATAAGTGGGCCCCCCATCACCACCCACTATTATACCCATCTGAAAACTGCCAAAAACCTGGATTTTATTTGGTGACATTCAATGGATGAAAATGTGTTTTCTGATTGACGTTACTTTACCGCCTGTCAGAAATGTTTTATACGTTCATCTCTAGTAATAATCGTTATTGCTATTATTTTAGCGTGTAACAGATATCACTAGAGAGGCAGCCAAAGTATTTTAGTCTATAAAGATCAGATATGGACAGGGCCAGGACAGTGAAAAAATGTAAACTTTATTGATGACGTTGTGTATGTGTTGTGTAAGCATTTGGTGTAACTCTTTTGGCACTGCAACCTATATGACGGTAAATGTCTGGGTCACAGTGCTAATAGTTACATAGTATGTAGTAAATGAGGTTGAAGACATCAGTCCATCAAGTTCAACCTATAACCCTACAGTTCCCTACAGTATTGATTCAGAGGAAGGCAAAAGGTTATGTTATATTCAGAGGGGTATTACAGAAGAATACCCCTCTGATTGGACTGAGAGAGGTATTACATTACCTCTCTTTGTGATAATCAGAGCATAGTATGCTCTCAGATTGATAGGAAAGGGGATAACACGGACAGTCCATGCTGCCCCTCCCCCCTGGAGTCACATACATGTTATGCACAATGTGACTCTGTAGTCTGCAGCTCTGCTACTTTCCCCTCATTCATCCTTCAGTAGCTCTAAGAGGCTACCTGAAGTGGGGTGGGACAATTTAGAGACCCTTATCTCAGGATCTGTTAGGGCTATGAAGATGACCTTGGATTCATTTTAAAGATCATCACGAGAGCCTTTACAGATTCGGATCAATTTGCTGTTAACAACACTGTTGGGACTTGAGATCCACAATAGGATCTCAATGCCTAACATCGTTTTCACCAGTGTATCACTCCGGATCAGTAAGGGCTATCATGATGATCATCATTTGAGATGAGATTCTGTAGTTGCGGCTTCACCTTTGTCGGCTCTGACACTAGTAGAGCCGACTACGCACGCATGGCCATAGTTCCGAGGCGGCAATTGCGCGCATGCGCAGTCGGCTCTACTAGTGTCTCAGTGGCAGAGCCAACTACGCAGGTGTCAGAAGAAAGACAAAGAAAGAAAGGGAGGATCCAGCAGAAGATAGAGGCGGCGCAGGATCCTGTTCTCGGGCAGCGGTGGGGACGCCCTCATCGCATTTTCAGCGCTGGGGCCCACCCCCATCGCTGCCAGAGAACTAATTTACATACCGGTAAAACCGGTATTACTAAGGAACAGCGCGGCAGAGATCCCATCTAAAGGTAAGAGATGAATAGCCTTTCTAAAGGCTATTCCGACGTGTCAGCCACAGAAAAAAGATTTTTAATGGTAGAATCCCTTTAATGGAGATTACAAACAAGCCAGGAGTTCTTGACGACATCAGTGTCTGCCCTTCCAAGTGCTCCTCTAGATGAATTTCCCACAGACACTTGAAGAGATCTTGGATAAAAGCTCCTGTAGGATTACTGTGCAGGAATCCCAGTACTTTTGACCGTGTAGAGTGCTTGTCTAGGAAAGAAGTTTCTGACATTTGTCTAGTGTGAACCCACACACTAGACCTAACTGGTTTGGCTTCGTGCTACTCCTGAAGACATTGTTTCAGTGATTCCCTGTTTTTCATCCTTTAACCCCTGTACAGCGATTTGATCATTGCTGCAGTGAACCACCAGGTTGTTACCTCTCGTACTAGATGGTTTTTGAGTCTCAGGGCAGTTGGCATAGAATTACAGATCTCAGGTATGGTAAGGCTAGGTTCACACAGAGTTTTTTGGCAGTGAATTTTGACGCGGAATCTTCCTCAAAATACTCTACCAAAACTGACTCCCATTGACATCAATGGGAGCCGCTTGCTTCTTTTTTACGCTACTAGGTAGCGATATGGCCATTCTTGTCGCAGATTCCGCAGCTGAATCCGCCACGGCGTACGTGGCGCGACACTCCCCTTTCGACTAGACCCTTTCATTTGGGCCTAAACCGGAGTGGAATGCCACAACTGTTGCGGCTAGCCGTTTTTAGATCGGATTCTGAGGCAGACTCTGTGTCAAAATCCAGCCCAAAATCCCCATGTGAACTTACCCTAAGCCTTCGTTCACATCAGCATTTGGATTCTGTCTGGGGGAGTCCGCATGGGGACCCCCCTGAAGGGAATTCCAAACGCAAGTGCAAGTGCTGTGCTGTAAAAGCACAAGGACCCCATAGACTATAATGGGGTCTGTGTGCTTACCGCCAGATATCCGCAGGGATTGTGCGGACAGGAACGTGTGGGCATTGCGTGGCAAGCACACGGACCCCATTATAGTCTATGGGGTCCATGTGCTTTTATAGCACAGCACTTGCAAATGCGTTTGTATTGCATTTGGGGGTTCTCCTTGCGGACTCCCCTCGGACGGAATACAAAAGCAGATGTGAACCAATCCTAACAGCACACTAGCAAGCTAGGAGACTCTTTGGTCGGACAGCTTTTTTTTTTTCTTTTTTTTTTTTAATGTAGATTGTGAGCCCCACATAGAGCTCACAATGTACTTTTTTTCCCCTATCAGTATGTCTTTTTGGAATATGGGATGGAAATCCATGCAAACACGGGGAGAACATACAAGCTCATTGCAGATGTTTTTTTGCCCTTGGCGGGATTTGAACACCAGGACTCCAGCACTGCAAGGCTGCAGTGTTAACCATTGTCGCCCCATTGAGCAGACAGCTTTCTGTGGGACAAGATGCCGAATATCACCCACAGGTGCAAGATATTGACTGGGAGCAGACAGCAAGGTTTAGAGTTTCTTAATCAGCCAGCGCACCCTACAGGCAAGGCCTGAAGCACATGGCCCACGACCAAGCAGAATAGTGCTAAAGGGAAGAGGAGGACACTGGCAAGCCTAGCCAAGTGGCACAAAACATAGCAACCATAATGCTGTTAAAATATAAAAAGCATGTTCTGTGACTCATTGGGCAACAAAGAAAATTTTTTGAACAGTTTTCATAAATCTGGTCTTATTATCACTTATATATTTATTTCCTTTAGAAGTTATGTTACAGTTTTTACGCAATAAAAAAAAAAACAAAACATTTCACCTCCCCCAAAAAACGATAAAATGTGCTAAACTATTTGCATGTATTGTATAACAGCACCAATGAAAACTACAAGTTATCCTACAAAATAAGCCCTCACACAACTCCATTGATGAAAAAATAAAAACGTTCTAGGTTCTGAATGCAGCGACACAACATGCACACAGTGGGGTTGGGAATGGGAGCTAAGGTGCCCAAAATGTACTCTTGATTTTGGCCGCTATATCTGGAATTTTTCAAAGTATTGCTCAAAAGTGGAGTTTCTCATAAAATAGTCAGTAGAAATCATCCAGTTAGTTTACTACTACTACGCCAGGGTAAGGGGGGTATCGTCACTCCTTGGGGAGAGACCACCATATAGGTGTGTGGAGACTTATTAAGCCTTTAGCACTCCATTTTGCAAGGGACTATGGGAAGACAGAATCCTAATTACATCAGGGAAGACAGGCTTGCACATTCCAGTGAGTGCCCTCTATTGGTTTGCAACACTGAGGCACCTGACTTCCTAATTACATCATGGAAGACAGATTTGCATATTCTTCCCATACTACTACGCCAGTCAATAACTTCCTGTGCTCTCTTATAACACTTAGGAGGTTAGCCTGTGTCATTTTAGGTTGTATGTTATTTTATACGTCTTTTATTTTTCTTTTCATTGAAGCTATGTTAGTTCTAGAAATTCACCAAAACCAAAAATGTGGAAATGCATTTATCAATGATAAACATAAAAGCATAAAAATAAAAAAACATATCCACTTATAGAAACATTAGTCTCCAGGGTAATAGAATATTTCTGGACATACCGAAAACAGCATGGGAAAAAGTTGTAGCATTTATTAGACGTGGAGAGAACTAGCCGCTGAGCAAACACATGCAAGTTGTTATCTGCAATATGTTCAGATGGGATTTTTGGCCTAATTTGGATTTACCGTATATACTTGAGTATAAGCCGATTTTTTCAGCCCAGTTTTTGTGCTGTAAAAGCCCCCCTCGGCTTATACTTGAGTCAGCAAAAAAAATATTTTTTTTAAAAAATTATTTATTTATTTCTAATTTTTAGGAGGGGGGGAGGGGGTCTATGACCAGCCACAATATTAATGTATAGAATCTGCCATAAAATAGTGCAAAAAAAAAAAAAAAGAAGAAGATTTAAAAAAAATAAAAGTTCTAAATCACTCCTTTCCCTAGAATACATATAAAAGTAGAAAATTACTGTGAAACACATACACATTAGGTATCCCTGTGTCTGAAAGTACCCAGTCTACTGAATATGGGGGATCTGCAGTGCTCCTGTTCCATCGGGAAGGGGTTAATAGGAGCACTGCAGATACCCTATATTCAGCCAGACTGAATTCCAAGTGGGGGAAGAAAAAACAGTCCTCAAGCTCAAGGAAGGGGCAGACAGACAACCAAAACACCCCCTCCCCTACCCAGCAACTACTGCACCCAAAAACACTGACCATTTTAAATTTTGAAATTTTCCAGTAGCTGCTGCATTTCCACCCTAGGCTTATACTCGATTCAATAAGTTTTCCCAGTTTTTTGTGGTAAAATTAGGGGCCTCGGCTTATATTCGGGTCGGCTTATACTTGAGTATATACGGTAGATCATTTTGGATAGTCTTGAAGTCTAAGTTTTTGCTCATATCTTGATTAAATATTTTTACAGATACGTGTAACATTACTAAACTAATAGGAAAAGAAAAAAAAATCACCCATTTACTTATGTCCAGGAAAGCATTAGGTGAGGTCCTTGCTAGTAAGTGACTATAGACAGCAGCACGTCTCATGAGGCGCTGGTATTTGGAAGCACAGCAGGCGTTTTCAACACTTAAAAAGGAGAACCCACTGAGCAGTGAGGAATGTCTGGTCCCTCTGTTAGGGCTTAACAACCTTCAACAACATTGACAGCAACTTTTCTAAAGCTTAACTATTGCTCCCTGTTGTGTTTTGAACCAGTGTCATTCCGTCAAAATAGGTGGTGGCAATGTAACAATTGTTCAACCCCGGTATCCAAGGGCGAATGTCAGATTCCCACGTTTGCTTTAATGACCAAGCATAACTCATATGGCTCAACATACTGACTCGAATGAATAGAGACGTTAATAAAATCTTGGTTAACAACTTCATGTTGGAAGGTTGAGAAAATTTCTCAAAATGGTAGAAAAATGGATTACAGTCAGGTAAAGTCAACATAGGAGGACAGACACGTACTGTATATTAAAACTATATATTAAGTATTGGCGACAAATTGCAAGTATTATTTTAGTTACCCGCTGGAACTATAAAATGTAACTTAAGATATTTAAAATAATAGAATACATTAGTAAATTTATACATATAATGAAATATGCTTAAAGGGATGCTATAATTCAAACTCATTTTTTTGTCGCTAACACGTTGGAATAGCCTTAAGAAAGGCTATTCTTCTCCTACCTTTTGATGTCCTCTCCGCGCCGCCGTTGGCTTGAAATCCCGTTTTTTGACGGTATGCAAATGAGTTCTCTCGCAGCAATGGGGGCGGGCCCCGGCGCTCAAACAGCACTGGGGGCATCCTCAATGCTGCTAGAGAACTCTCCCCAGCGCCGCCTCCATATTCTTCAGCAACAGCCTCTTCACCATGTCTTCTTCCGGCGCGCAGTGGGTCAAAATTCAACGCATGTGCAAGTTGGCTCTGGCCGAGGCCCGCTGGCAGAGCCGACTTCACATGCGGGCGGCCATTTTTTTGTGCTAATTACGCGAGTATGCGCTGTATGCTCCTGTAGTTCTATGGCTGCTCGCATGTGAAGTCGGCTCTGCCCGAGGCCCGCTGGCAGAGCCGACTTGCGCATGCGTTGAATTTTGAAGACAAGGAGGTGAAGAGACCATTGCTGAAGAAGATGGAGGCGGTGCTGGAGAGAGTTCTCTCACAGCATTGGGGATGCCCCCAGTGCTGTTTGAGCTCTGGGGCCCACCCCCATTGCTGCGAGAGAACTCATTTGCATACCGACAAAAACTGGGATTTCAATCCAACGAAAGCATGGAGAAGACATCGAAAGGTAGGAGAAGAATAGCCTTTCTTAAGGCTATTCCGACGTGTTAGGGACAAAAATGAGTTTGAATGATGGGATACCTTTAATATACAAAACAGCACAAAAGTATCTGTTTAGGTCACCAACTGCGGACTAGGAGAGGAAGGCATCAGGAATCTAAATCTAGAAAATACATTGGGGCATATTTATCAATTCCATTAACATTTATGGAAACAGTTCAGTGCATTACCGACATATAAATGAACATTGTGCACAAGGAAGAGAAAAGTACTATCAGCACTGCTTCAGAATGGATGTGAGACAAATTTATAAAGAGGTCAAAAATGACAAGTTCAGTTTGACAGTATTGATACCCCACAGTTAATAGGAGACTTAGTTCTTTTTTAGGGTGTTGTTCTCTATACATGATAATACATACATGTCTACTTTATGGTGTATTGTAGAACTTAAAAAGCAGGGTGAACATTTACTCATTAGATTGCATTGGAAACCAACTTCTTAGAAGTCACAAAAAGGTCAAGTTTAGCCTCTCCAATAGATTTGCACACTCTAATTCTCCAGGACCTCCAAAGTCGGTAGAATAAAAGTTTATTCATTAAATTAGAGTGAATCAAGAAAACGTAACATCCATGCTTGTGACTATCTAATAAGTGGAGAAAAGGTCTAATTAGGCCTATCCAATGGATTTACACACTTCAGTGTCCCAAGACCTGACTTAGATTTCTAGAAATCCTGAGCCATTAAACCCATCACACAGGATACTTTATGTGAGTGTATAAATGTTGTTCCATAGATACATTACAGCTTTGTGGTCTGTCAGCAGGAATATCAGTATCAAACTAATGGCAGTACCTTATAGGGCGGCTTCTACACTTTCTACAGATGCCTTTTTTATTCTGCAATGCTGATCCATTTTCATAAAAAATCTGGATTTTATTCCTATTCAAATTAGTTGAATAGGGCTTTAGTAGCGCGTCCTCTCCTGCCAGGTTTTCATTCTCTGCTATAGATAGCTGTCCCTAACTGCTACACAGCTCCTCCCTTCATTACTTAAAGGGGCTCTATCAGCAAAATCATGCTGATAGAGCCCCATATATGCGTGAATAGCCTTTAAAAAGGCTATTCAGGTACCGTAAAAGTTATATTAAACTACCCCCCACCCCGTTTTAAAATAAAACCCTAAAAAAGAATATGATCTACTTTATTTTCACACTTTGTCTACAGTTAGAGCTGGTTATGTAGATCAGAGTAAAGTCCCAACAGAAGACTCACCTCTAAAGCCCTTCTCAGCTGATTGGTATGAGAATAAAACACAGATTTTCATGAAAAGATATGGAGCTGCAATGCAGAATAAGAAAGATATCTTTGGAAAGTATAGAAGCAGCCCTAAAGGTACTGCCATTAATTTGATAATGATTATCCTGCTGAAAGACTCCCTTCAAAAGAAATTTTACCTAGTAATTTTGTAGACTTAAAAAGGTTGCTCAAGATATATATAATTTATTAGGCCATGATGATAGTGAATTTTTTTTTTTTTTTTAAAAAAAACATACTCACCTGTCCCTATTGCTCTGGTATGTCCCAGTGCAGTCCGGTCCTGCTGCTCTGCTGTCTTCTTTTGCCTGAAGTCCCCACCATACGGTGTCCCGTGTCCAAGCTGGTAAATGAAATGTGCAGTGATATTGGCTGATACACGTGACACGACTGAAAATTTAAGGACCTGCAAACTGCTATTGACTAATATAGGGCATAAATAGCTTGGTTGCTATGGAAACCTGGTGTAAAGCTATGTGCATGTGGAGACTAAATGCCTGCAAGCTTCTATTGGCTGATAGGTGACATGTGACTGTGTGCATGGCAGTTGGAATATGAGTGAAAGCAGCGCCGCACCTCCCATGAGGCGACCTGAAGCGAGTAGGGAGGGCGGCATTTTTGCTAACCTAAGCCAGTCCAGGACAAGCTGTCCTGGACTGGCTTAGCACGGAGCGGTGGTTTGGGGAGGCCACTGGAGCAGCGCTGCTCCAGCAGCCTCCCCGCACGCTCAGGCAGAGCGCAGGCAGTCTCCGGCCTGCTCTCTGCCGGCGAACGGCGCTAAGCCCCGCCCCCTCCGCTAAGCCACGCCCGACTCCGCCCCCTCCCCGGCAAGGGGAATTCAGCGCACTGTCAGCTTTCCAGCAGTATATAGAACTGCCTGTGCCCCGGACCTTAAAAGGTCCTCTTTAAAGGATATTTTCCCAGGAAACACATTGAGCCCCAGGTAAAGAGCTATCAGTGCCGGTACCGTAGCTCTTTACAGTCAGAAGGGCGTACCTGACAGTCTGTCAGGAACGTCCTTCTCCACAGCAGCGCCTATTGCGCTGTACAGTATGAGTGGGGAGGAACGCTCCCTCCCCTTCTGATAATACTCGTCTATGGACCAGTACTGTGAGCAGAGGGAGGGGGCGTTCCTCCCCGCTCACACTGTACAGCGTGATAGGCGCTGCTGTGGAGAAGGACGTTCCTGACTGACTGTCAGGAACGCCCTTCTCACTGTAAAGAACTACGGTACCGGCACCGATAGCTCTTTACCTGGGGCACAGATTGGGAAAGCCAACAGTACACTGAATTCAGCACACTGTTGGCTTTCCAGCAGTATATAGAACTGCCTGTGCCCCGGACCATGAAAGGTCCTCTTTAAAATGCTAGATGTTAAAAGGGATTGTACCATTAAAAAACTATTTTTTCTAGGTAACACGTCGGAATAGCCTTTAGAAAGGCTATTCGTCTCCTACCTTTGGAAGTGATCTCCGACGCGCCGTTCGTTCAAAATACCGGTTTGTACCGCTATGCTAATTAGTTCTCTCGCAGTGATGGGGGCGGGCCCCAGCGCAGGAAATGCGATGGGGGCGTCCCCATTGCTGCTCGAAAACCGACTCCAGCGCCGCCTCTGTCTTCTTCTGCATCCTCCCCTTCCTTCTTTGGCTTGACGTCGGATGCCTGCGCAGTACGCTCTGTTCAGTCTGTAACTTTTTTTTAATTGTCTATAAATAGGAAAAGTGATCGAAAATAAATAAGTAAATCAATACTCTGCGCTTTGGTGGACTGGCTCTTTGCTGGTCCCTCTTGACCTTTGTATATACTTCCATTCCATGTTCACTACAGCCAATCATGTCCCTGGGTTGTCAATTTATCCCTGGTATGCTATCCAGTGAGTGGCTGCAACCCCTTTAAGATTTTTACTTATCTAGGCAAGAGACAAATGGAAAGAATTGGTAGGAGCCTAGCTAGTTGAACGGTATGGACATGGTTGCTTTATGTGTAGGTTTACCTTATTTGCAGTCTTAAAGGGGCTCTATCATTGGGAAAAGTCATTTTTAACTAATCACATGCTTGCATAGCCTTTACAAAGTCTATTCCACACTTACCTTTAGTATGTAGATTGCCTCAGTGGTTTCTGAATAAGTCCGTTTTTATTAATATGCTAATGAGCTTCCAGCCAGCACAGGAAGTTCCCAGCAGCCTCCTCTCTCCTATTATCTCCTATGTGTGTGAGGCAAACATGAAGTTGAGTCATCATCATCAGCAGCAGCAGTCTCCCATAGGAAACACCAGGAGTGGAGTGCATGATGTATCGTGCAACAGTCTAATTAGCATATGAATAAAAACGGACTTATTCAGAAACCACTGAGGCAATCTACATACTATAGGTAGGTGTGGAATAGACTTTCTAAAGCCTATGCAAAGATGTGATTAGTTAAAAATGACTTTTCCTAGTGATCGAGCCCCTTTAATGTCAATAAGGCCAAGCTTGCACGTCTCGCATTTTCTTGACCAGATAGTTTTCAGAAATATTGGATTTCATCCAGACATTTCAGCTTCTTTGTTTCACATTGCATTTGGAAAGTTAAACTCCATGTGACATCTCCCACAAATGCCATTAAAATATTACCCCAAAAGAGTAAAACAAAAAGTTATAATTAGATAAAGGAAAAAAATCCAATTTATTGCAACCACTTTATTTTCATGACGTAGAAATCTGTTCCTAAGATAAATATTTGGGAATAGTTGCTGTGGTTGATATTAAATAATCAGCAATTTATCAACTCAAGGACTCATCAGAGACCATCATAGTCTATTACAACATATTGGACTTGACCTTACATTGGATACATTTTCTTTCAAGGAATCTTGCCTTGTTTGGACACAGATTAGTTTTAGTAAGCCAATTCTCGATCATATGGATTTATTTATTCTCTGACAACATCCTCATACTTTTATATTAAACTAGCATTACCCGTGACTTCGTCCGCGGCCCCCCACCCCCTGCGTGCCCCACCTGCATTGTCGCCTGCCCCCCCACCCCCACCCCCCCGCGCGCGCGCCATTGCGTTGTGGCCGCAGTGGGCCCTTCCAACCCCAGTGCGCCCATGGACCCCCACCTTGCGCCCCGCTGGCCCCCTTCCCCTCCTTTCCCCCCGTCCCCCACTTTTTTCCCTATCCGCTCCAACATTCCCTCGCTCCGTTCCCCCACCCCAACCCACGACCCTGAGCCCACTTCCTACCTCACCCCATGCCCCCTTTCCTCCCCTACACCCCCCCCCCCACCCTGTGCCCCATTTTTACCATCTCTAACCACCACCACCCGCACCTGCGAACCCGGCTCCACCCCACCCTGGGCTCCCCGTGCGCAGAGGTTACAAGGGTGCATGGGGTTGGCAGACCGTGCAGCGCAGCTGCTGCGGCCTGGTACGGCATGCGGCACAAGTAGACGGCGATCTGTGGGAGTGCGGCACAGTTTCCTGTACCCCTTCCGACCCCCGGGGCCCTGGCGGACTCACCGTTCCACGTTGCGCGCCAGGCTCCAGCGATGCCAGCAGGTGCGGCTCTCAGGTGCCGGCATGCACGCCAACATTTTCTTCCTGTGAGTGGTTGCACGCTGGCTTGTGGGTCTATAGCTCCGCCCACGCAGTTCCTGGGCCCGCGCATGACGTGGTGACGACAGCTCAGGTCCTTCAGCCCTGTTTGTTCTGACTGAAAGTCACTGCTGCTTGTGCGGCTGTCTGCAGAATGTGGGGTGGAGACTTTCTCAGTGGTGCCGCCCACGCAAGCCCAACAACATATCAGGCCACTTGGCTTCCCCTACGGCCCGCCCCCAGACTGCAACCAAGCAATCGGAGCCCCGCTGAAAGACCTGGGATGACGTCATCTCAGGTCCTGCAGCGGAGCCGGAGAGCACTAGCCTATGTTTCCTTCTTAGTGAATATCTAGGTCTGTGGCAAATTTCATTCTAATCCGTTCACCCGTTTTTGCATGATTGAGGAACATCCAAACACACAAACTTTCATATTAATATTAGTAGGATATATTTAATACATGTTAAAGGTATGCAACTAAATTAAAAAGGAAACTTGAATTTAATTGAATATCTATTTGTGTATGGAATTCTATGGGTCTCCATGATAACAGACTACAAAGAAACCTTGTGTAGTCTAATCCCGCAGTTATATTGACATTAATTGTGGTCACTACTCATTGCTATAGTAGGAAAGTAATGGTCAAAGTAACATGGCTACAGACATCACTAGCTTTTCACACCTCATTGTCAGCTACATGTGTATTTCACTGCATGAAACTGAAGTTGAACTGAAGTGTGAGAATTATAAAGTGACGCTATTCTTGGAAGTTCTAGCCAATGAAAAGCTTTCTACTTGCAGCTGCTGAGAAGACAAGCAGACGATTGGCTGTCATGAGCAGACTGTGGTTATGCACCAATTTCAGGGCTTCCCTGTATAAAAAGGGAGTTTTCAATATCTGAAGCTGTCACGATGGGTGGCTTTAAGCCCCAAAGTCAAATCAGTTTTAATAAATGAGTCTCAAGACTTTCCATACCATTATAGAATGTATAAAAAACAAGAAAACTTGATAATCTTCAGTAGTTGATACCTTTTTAATGGCTAACTCATAATGATGAGTTAGCCATTAAAAAGGTATCAACTACTGAAGATTATCAAGTTTTCTTGTTTTTTATATTTCCAACCCACTGGCTAACACGGTACAACAACGAACATTTTCCTTATACATTATAGAATGAGCAGTGATTTGAGGAGTTGCTGGTTGGTAGGTAGCGCTGCCAATGTCTGGGGTTAATCACAATTTATTGCTTATCAGTGATCTTTTCCAGCATTCACATTGGCCATTATTACAATTGCTTGAAAACTCTGTCCACATGAATAAGCCTATATAGTAGGGAAAACCCAATATAATCCGGTGAATTCACTTGACAGTCCCATAGAAATGAATGGAGTGGTGGCCTTGCATACACCCAACTGTTTTATTCTTAGGGAGTACTAAAGGGAAGTTGCAATATCTATTCTCCTGATGACTAGGAGTCCTCTAGACATAGGATAAGCGTCTACAGTGGAAATCTCCTTAAGGGTTATTAGAGAAATAGGAAAAAAAAATTATAAAAATTGTGATGTTTATAGAATATACAATCTTCATACCCTTAAAGGTATATTCACACATAGAAGATTTGTTTTAGCATATCATATCATATCATACCCTCTTTACATATTTGTACAATTACCCTACCTAGGATACTGGATTATTTATACTGATAGATTTGCTTTAAACAAATGAAAATACTGAATCGGATCATAGAACACTATAGTTGTTCTAGCTACTCATCTGCCCCTCTATTCTATGTTGCCTTCAGATTGAGTAACAGGAAAGGATGCTAAAGTTTGGCTTTGTCGAAAATGCCTTCCGTGGTGGTGGTGGACCTATCAAATTGTGGCCATAACCCATCTGACCTAGGATTGTCTTAGTTGGACTTATATGGCCTGTATCTTAATTTAGGTAATTCTTATAGCTTACAATCTAACCAGGTAACCAATATACAGTATGGAGAGTGATAATAATGCAATGCTTCACCCCAAAATGGTCTCTATTTCCTGTAATATCTCCTTAATAAAATGATCATCAGCAATATTAAAGGGGTTATTCCACAATCCTGTATCCTCTTAATTTCCAATATCTTATCATGTCATCAAACTGTTACTATAGGTTTTCTTTTAATATGTTGATCCCAGTGGGATAACTAGGAATGGGGGGGCCCCAGCCCCCACTGACCTCCTGCACAAACCACATTCCTCTGGTACTTCTTTTCTGAGCCCTCATTCCCTGTTGAACTACAGCAGGATGTCTCTGGAGTCAGATATATTTGGTGGAGAGTTGAGAATAATTGAGAATCCCTGTTCCTTGTTTATTTCATGGTAACTGCCATATCCCATGCATGAGACCGTGATAGCACTGGGCAGTACTGTCAGTGACCGACTGCTTCATCCCAAGTGTGAGAAGGAACGCTATCGGAGATCCTTCCTCCCAACCGCGATCAGGCTGTATAATCAACATCAGGCTAAGCAAAGATCACTCCACACAGAGAACTAAATGATCCTGAGTCTTTCTTTTTTAGTCAGAAAGGCCTACAACCTCCAATAACACTATCACCGCACTGCCATCTGTACAGTCTCCCCCTCTCCTTCTGTCTCTACCCCCCTTCCCTCATAGATTGTAAGCCCTCGCGGGCAGGGCCCTCTACCCCACTGTGCCAGCCGATCACTGTTAGTATGATATGTACCTGTATATTTTGTGTATTGTATGTAACCCCCAAATGTAAAGCACCATGGAATTAATGGTGCTATATAAATAAATAATAATAATAATAATAGTTGCTATGACTCCTAGTATCTTTTCTATCTGCTATGAGCTGGTATGTGTTCTTTCTTGTAATATATAACTGTATTATTCATGCTACTGTAACACGCTGAATTTCCCCATGGTGGGACTAATGAAGGATTATCTTATTTTATATATAGGTTCTGTTGGGTGACACATGTATAGATTATATTCTACCCTACTGGTTATGCTTCCAGAGCATATATGTTGAATATGATGAAGCATTTCAGTTTTTTCTCTTTCCGTGGCATATGGAGGTACAATAGAGATCCCATGTACTTAAATGGGAGCCTTATTACATATTTCTGTACAATACAAGGCCATACAAAATTCAAGACACATTTCATTTAGTTTGACCACCCACATATGAAGTGACATGGAACATTACTCATATTCTTCGCCCCTCTCTTACAACAGGATAAAGTCATTAACAACCAGCTTTTTGGGAGAGGCCACCAAAGGGAGAACATATCACAATTCATACCTCTATTTAGGGAGGATCCCTTGTAGTGAAAGTGAACACATGATACAAATACAGTTCTGGTCAATTAGATTACATCACCTATAAATAATGTATGAAAATGAATAAAACATGTTGAAAATATTCAGTATGACCTTAGAAAATAACATAAGGCTCCTCGCTCATGCACTTCAATTACACAACTACCAGTCTATGCCCAGTGATTGACTGGAAGGTGTTAATTGTCTGTCCCCATAGATTCTCATGTACCAATCTAATAGTGATCTAATCTCCGGTGTCCAGGTGCAGCATATGCTATCCACCTCGCTGAAGGGATCATAGGAACAGTCTTCATGCTGATTGAGTTATAGTTCTGGAATTTTAATACAATAAAGCGTAATCATTTCTGTGAACAAGAATTGTCTGGATCTTCCTTTTTCTTAAAAGAAGTAACAATATTTTATTTTTCTCCAAGTCACAAGTCTTTAATTTACTTTAATGAATTCCATATGCATTTTTCTTTATTAAGCGAATCAAAGCAGCATCTTGTTTTCTGCATTGCATGAAAGTTTCTGTGCTGTGGTGTTGGTTGATGTGAACATAGATGCGAATGATTCAAAGAATTGTAACAATGTAAAATATGACTAAAAATATTTTGACTTCTTCATATAGACAAGTAATATAGAAACACATTGCCAGAATTGAACAGATGGCCATCAGCAAAAGGAAGTTGGATACGAGAACAAATCTACAAGCTGGATTTACCCTACGAAAATGACTGAAAGGCGATGTAAAAGTAGAAAATACAGTAAGGAACAAAAATATTTTTTACTCTCATTTTGCAATTTCCACCAAAACTGTAAGAATTCCATAAGTGTCTCAGAAGCTTAGCTATATTCCTGTCTCACCCTTGCAGGGTAACTTACTGACCAGTGGGACCGGATATAAGAGATAAGAAACTCAAAGTGCTCTCCTTTTACTATGACGGGCATCCAGAGAGAAAGATATATATATAATTCCATCATACTGCACTGCAATAATGTTACTTTATCTACATATCTGACTACCTTATAGACCTCCCCCCCCCCCCCTCTTCACATATACACTCACCGGCCACTTTATTAGGTACACCATGCTAGTAACGGGTTGGACCCCCTTTTGCCTTCAGAACTGCCTCAATTCTTCGTGGCATAGATTCAACAAGGTGCTGGAAGCATTCCTCAGAGATTTTGGTCCATATTGACATGATGGCATCACACAGTTGCCGCAGATTTGTCGGCTGCACATCCATGATGCGAATCTCCCGTCCAACCACATCCCAAAGATGCTCTATTGGATTGAGATCTGGTGACTGTGGAGGCCATTGGAGTACAGTGAACTCATTGTCATGTTCAAGAAACCAGTCTGAGATGATTCCAGCTTTATGACATGGCATTGCATTATCCTGCTGAAAGTAGCCATCAGATGTTGGGTACATTGTGGTCATAAAGGGATGGACATGGTCAGCAACAATACTCAGGTAGGCTTTGGCGTTGCAACGATGCTCAATTGGTACCAAGGGGCCCAAAGAGTGCCAAGAAAATATTCCCCACACCATGACACCACCACCACCAGCCTGAACCGTTGATACAAGGCAGGATGGATCCATGCTTTCATGTTGTTGACGCCAAATTCTGACCCTACCATCCGAATGTCGCAGCAGAAATCGAGACTCATCAGACCAGGCAACGTTATTCCAATCTTCAATTGTCCAATTTCGATGAGCTTGTGCAAATTGTAGCCTCAGTTTCCTGTTCTTAGCTGAAAGGAGTGGCACCCGGTGTGGTCTTCTGCTGCTGTAGCCCATCTGCCTCAAAGTTCGATGTACTGTGCGTTCAGAGATGCTCTTCTGGCTACCTTGGTTGTAACGGGTGGCGATTTGAGTCACTGTTGCCTTTCTATCAGCTCGAACCAGTCTGGCCATTCTCTACTGACCTCTGGCATCAACAACGCATTTCCGCCCACAGAACTGCCGCTCACTGGATGTTTTTTCTTTTTCGGACCATTCTCTGTAAACCCTAGAGATGGTTGTGCGTGAAAATCCCAGTAGATCAGCAGTTTCTGAAATACTCAGACCAGCCCTTCTGGCACCAACAACCATGCCACGTTCAAAGGCACTCAAATCACCTTTCTTCCCCATACTGATGCTCGGTTTGAACTGCAGGAGATTGTCTTGACCATGTCTACATGCCTAAATGCACTGAGTTGCCGCCATGTGATTGGCTGATTAGAAATTAAGTGTTAACGAGCAGTTGGACAGGTATACCTAATAAAGTGGCCGGTGAGTGTATATGGTATCCTCATGGGGCTAATAACATTAGTCATGTCTCAACATGCTCCTATGTGAAATAATAAGGCTGAATAAAGATATGATTATTGCACATAGACGATATGTAGTGTGGGGAAGGTAGCTCGGTAGAAGCAGTGGTGCGGACCCAACCAGTCAGAGACCGGGACAAAAATCTTGCAGCAAAGCAGTTTATTTAAGAAAACAGCTAAATAAATAAACCTTTATGTAAGGCACAAATGAGCAAAATAAAATACAGCCTTAACTTCAGGCAAAATAACGTCATACACGATCCTGCTCGTCTGAGCGCTAACTAAACAGAAAATACTAACTGTACATGTGGCTTACTACCAGCCACACAAAATCACCCCCAAAAAACTACTCTCCTCCCAGGATCTCCCCTGAAGTGCAGGCTCATCAGGCTTTTATGGCTCAGTAATGAGCCCAGGACCCACACTTGGGGATGAAACCTATTCCAGACCCACACTGGACCACACAAGTCAATAATCTGCGGCCGATATAACAGGACTCCAGCACTTTCCCCGTCACCTTCTCACAGTAGATAGTGAAGACCTTTCTCTCTGCATTTTTCGGCTGGAAACATGGTGGACCTCATTATAATCTATGGGGTCCTTGGGTTTCCACAGGTAAATGCTTTTTTAAGCAGATTAGGTTTCTGTTCATTTGATCCTGAAGCAGACCCTATGAATGGAAACCCAAACACAGGTGTTAATTTAGCGTCCCTGTACAAAAGGTATCCTGAAAAGACAATCTCCTTAAGGAGACATAGTACCCATTCTGATCCAAGAGTTGCAGGAAATTCACTGTTCCTGAGATTCACAGCAACTGACCTTGTCCTCTCTTTAACAAGGAGGGGTGATGGGAACAAAAGAATCCTTTAAAAAGAATGACATTGGATTAATAGATTTATATTATACATAACATTTTGGTCTGAAAGAGTCTCCTTATCCTTTACTTTTAACTACAATTTCTTTATGAAATTATAATTATATGTCCCATTTAATTGAATTCTGACTGTTATTGCTTTATATGATTCAATTTTATGGTTATTCTTTTGGCAGCTGCTTTACTTGATGTGGTTCTGTTGCTATCATGCTATTTTGATGCGCCCCCAGAAAACAGTAATGTGTTTTTCTTGTATGGGTATGGACTGTTTACATCTGCAAATAAGATCCCATGTATATATACCTACACACATACAGGATATATACTGAATGGATATTGGAGTATTGGACCCTTGTAGGGTTTTCTTGTACAAGAGAATTGAGAGTATATGGAGAAGGATGTATTTAAGGTAAAAACAACCATTGAAAGGGATTTGCACATAAACAATTGTTTAAGAAAACGGATCAGAAGAGGATGTCATTGTGAAGAACTGCAGCCAAACACAACACTGATCCTCCAACTAATGTCCGAACACACAACTTGTCATTTCTGAGCGTGAATGGGCTTTAACAACAGATGTGAGTAAAATCTTCTACAGGAAACAAAGGCAATAAGACTTCCATAAGCAAAAGAGCTCCAAATGGGTTCACCGAGCAGTGGAAAACAGTCTTGCCCAGATCTCCATTGCACCATGCTAACGGGAGGATGAAAAATTGGTAGAAGCGGCATCGAATTATGAACCTGCCTTTCATGTGCCAAAAGTTTACACAGGTAGAAGTGGAGAAGGGATTTTTGGTGAAATGACCACCTAGGTCAGTGATGGTGAACCTTTTAGAGACAGAGTGCCAAAACTTCACCCAAAACCCACTAAATTATCACAAAGTGCCAACACAGCAATTTAACGTTAATATTCTGCAGATCCACAATTGTGGACAGTTACAGACCCACAAAATATAGTCATGTAAATGTGGCTTTAAAGAACTTTCAATAATACCAACAACTTTGTACTGAAATGTAGAAGTTTTGCATTTGATAATTCTGAACAATAATGTTCACTATTTTCATAGGATCACATAGGATTTTTTTTTATGGTGACCGTGCAATGTTATTACAGCCTGTATTAATATCACATCTGCAAGAAAACAGATATTGTGTGATATAAATAGTAAGGGGGCCCCAACAAAGTACAATATGCACCAGTGGTCCCCACGCGGTACAAAGTGCTCCACAGTGGCCCCACACAGTATTATATGCTCCACAGTAGGCCCCCCTACACAGAATTATACGCTCTATAGTGGCCCCCACACAGTATTGTACACTCCACAGTGGCCCCGCATACCATTATATGCTCCACAGTGACCCACACACACTATTATATGCACCACTTTGGGCCACCAAACAATGGTATATGCTCCACAGTAGCTCCCACACAGTATTATATGCTCCACAGTAGGCCCCCACACAGAATTATAGGCTACCTACCTGCAGTCCCACGAAGATCAGGTAAGTAGCATCCTCCTTCTGACTGCAGGCGCGGATGACTTACATAACACTCTGCAGTCAGTGTCACAGTTCCACAGGCCTAAGCTGACTGTTTTCATCTGTATGTGCATTTTCACATACAGGTGAAAGAAGCACTCACTCACTAACAGGGATTCCTGTACTGTATTGCCCATTAGTGAGCAATTGGGGTGAAGGTGCGCATGCCAGAGTTGGCTCTGAGTGCCCCCTCTGACACATGCATGATAGCCATGTATGCGACAATGAATTGCTTGTTTATGAAGATCAATGAAGGTCCAATGCACTACTAGGTGATATACTTCTAATATAGTGGCTGATCAGTGTGTGTGTACAAATATATGAGTAGCATTTGTTAACATGACCTTTCTTTCGTCTGCCTCAGGCGGCAAAAAAAGCTAGGTTCACCCCTGGCTTCAGGTCGCCTCATGAGAGGTGCGGCTCTGGTTGCAGTGGAGGAACATGAAGATATGCGGGGTGCAGGGTGGACTGTGGGAGAAAGATGTAGGGTGCATGGTGAACTTGGGGGTAGTGTGGGGGTGGGGATTTAGAGCTGTGTTACTATTGGGGATGTCAAACAATGGTCTAGGTTTGGTGAATTTGGTAAGCTGTGGCCCTGAGCTGTAGGGGATACTGAGCTTCATACCTTTGGGAGATGTGTTTCTGGGGGGGGGGGGGGGGTGTCTAGCGAGACACTGAGGCTGCATACTTCACGCTAGGCCACGTTGCTATGGTAATGTGTAAACTATGGGGTAGCACGACGTCCTTAGTAGATACTCCACCATACAGGCTCTCTGCAGCCAGGAAATAGATGGGGTTTTTTAACGCAATTTGCCACAAATTAATTTCGATCGAAACGAATGCTTTTGGAAAATCCTGCAAAGTGGCAGAATCACATTTTTTAAAAAATTTGCTCATCTCTAGCGATAGCACCTGCATTGGTGCTAAATTCAAATGATCAAAATGTCTATATAAAGAAGGCACCAATGTTATTATCGTCCTTGTACTGTCACATCATTGTGTCACGGCACACATAGCAAGGCCTCTGTGGCGGCAGCTCCGCCATGATTTTATGTAGCTTTAAGCTGCCTCCAATATTTATATTTGATTGCAGACCACAGGGTGGGTTGGGGTGGAAGAAAGGAGGAAGAAACTTTTCAGAAATAAATTTCAGAGGCGGAGCTACATCTGTATATACACACACATCTATATGTAATAGATATATGCATATAGCATGTTTTCTTTATATATACATAGATATCTAGCAGAGAGAATTGTGTGGTATATGATATACACTCACCGGCCACTTTATTAGGTACACCATGCTAGTAACGGGTTGGACCCCCTTTTGCCTTCAGAACTGCCTCAATTCTTCGTGGCATAGATTCAACAAGGTGCTGGAAGCATTCCTCAGAGATTTTGGTCCATATTGACATGATGGCATGACACAGTTGCCGCAGATTTGTCGGCTGCACATCCATGATGCGAATCTCCCGTTCCACCACATCCCAAAGATGCTCTATTGGATTGAGATCTGGTGACTGTGGAGGCCATTGGAGTACAGTGAACTCATTGTCATGTTCAAGAAACCAGTCTGAGATGATTCCAGCTTTATGACATGGCGCATTATCCTGCTGAAAGTAGCCATCAGATGTTGGGTACATTGTGGTCATAAAGGGATGGACATGGTCAGCAACAATACTCAGGTAGGCTTTGGCGTTGCAACGATGCTCAATTGGTACCAAGGGGCCCAAAGAGTGCCAAGAAAATATTCCCCACACCATGACACCACCACCACCAGCCTTAACCGTTGATACAAGGCAGGATGGATCCATGCTTTCATGTTGTTGACGCCAAATTCTGACCCTACCATCCGAATGTCGCAGCAGAAATCGAGACTCATCAGACCAGGCAACGTTTTTCCAATCTTCAATTGTCCAATTTCGATGAGCTTGTGCAAATTGTAGCCTCAGTTTCCTGTTCTTAGCTGAAAGGAGTGGCACCCGGTGTGGTCTTCTGCTGCTGTAGCCCATCTGCCTCAAAGTTCGACGTACTGTGCGTTCAGAGATGCTCTTCTGGCTACCTTGGTTGTAACGGGTGGCTATTTGAGTCACTGTTGCCTTTCTATCAGCTCGAACCAGTCTCCTCTGACCTCTGGCATCAACAACGCATTTCCGCCCACAGAACTGCCGCTCACTGGATGTTTTTTCTTTTTCGGACCATTCTCTGTAAACCCTAGAGATGGTTGTGCGTGAAAATCCCAGTAGATCAGCAGTTTCTGAAATACTCAGACCAGCCCTTCTGGCACCAACAACCATGCCACGTTCAAAGGCACTCAAATCACCTTTCTTCCCCATACTGATGCTCGGTTTGAACTGCAGGAGATTGTCTTGACCATGTCTACATGCCTAAATGCACTGAGTTGCCGCCATGTGATTGGCTGATTAGAAATTAAGTGTTAACGAGCAGTTGGACAGGTGTACCTAATAAAGTGGCCAGTGAGTGTACATTGTATTGAGGGGTTTGTTGTCCTACTAGTGGTATGTTTTGATACTTATCTACTCAGTGGCCGTATCCTGACATTTTCTTTGCTTAGCATAACTTAGTTTACTTGCCTCTTAGGATTCCCCCGTATATTACGTTATGCAGGAATATTGCTGTGCTAGCTCAAATGCCAATGAATGTCCCTCAGCTGTTTCTATTATAGCTCCTTTGTTTCCACTGTTAACTAACCTACCTAAAATATAACTCCTAAGCAGAACACCCCCTGTGCCATAACTCCCAACCAGTGTCCTGTCCCGCGGTCCCGGTCAGCGGGAGGTATGTCCCAGTTTAAATACTGAGTTGCATACATGCGCACGTGGAGTACATCCACTAGCCGATGCACTCCAGCTAGTGGATGTGTAGGCGCGATGTGATGTCATCACATCGCGCCTACAACTCTGTTAGTGAGACTACGGAGAGAGCTGCGCGAGAGCGTGGGAATGTGAGTATAAGTGTTTTTTGTGTTAAACATTAAGGTGGAACATAATCATGGGGGGGGGGGAGAACGGCATGAAGTTGGGGCAGAGATGGAGGGGGGGTGCATGAAAATGAAGGCAGATATGGAGGAGGGGTGAGCCATGAAATTGTGGGCAGAGATGGGGGGGACATGAAACTGGGGGCAGATGAAAGGGGAACATAATTTACGGGTGACTGTAGCAGGATTATACTGTGTGGGGCACATGAAAAATGAATGAGAATGGGCGGAGTCAACATAGAAGTGGGCGGAGCTAAATTTGCCGCTGCGTGCACCGCACGTTTTGTCCACTTTGTGCGTTTCCATACATAGTACATATTAGTTTGGTTTTTTTGACAGCTGTGAAAAACTGACGTGAATAAACACATTGAATACAATGTATTCTCAAAACGGTCATTATACATCAATTTTTATGTGGTTGTGTGAATAGGCCCTAAGCAATTGTTGTGGGCTTATTTCTCTTGTTGTAATTATTAGTTTTGTTAGGCCCCTTGCAGACAAGCATCTGCTGGCCACTGGCTCTGATAGAACGGCCCCCGCTTCACCCTCACTCATTTATTATTGTTTATCCTATTTCCTATCCTAACTTTGGCGTATCTTGTTGTTTCTAGTTTGGGTGAATTTTTCTCAGTTTGCTAGACATGTGCATGTGGCTATTAATATTTCTATTTTTTTTTTTCTTACTTTGCAGCATCATTCCAAATCTGCCTATAACTTCTGCACACTGCTGTAAATGAACTAAAGCAAAGATTGATCCAGTCACGGACCTTCGGAAGCAGAAGGGGGTACCAATCATTGCTATTTTAAGTTAGATCTATGCTTTTACAGTTCTAGTAACCTAATGTAATGGTCCTTTATAAACCCTAGCATGTGGTCCGCTTAATGGCTTGTAAATACTGAATTATTAATAATGCTTTTCATCCTCCTTTGAAGTGAAATCAAATTTTCAGAGAGTCTTTTTTTTGGTGTTTTCCATATCACTCAAAGCGTTTTAGCACTAACGTGTGACCAACGCTCCATTCACTGCTATAGGCTGATCATAGTAGTTCTTCTGTCCCATAGACATGAATGGAGAAGAACACACACATTTGCTGCTGCTGTATTTATGTAATATTTGGTACCAATCTATTACTTATTGTATTTACATGAGGCATTACTGTTGGATGCCAACTTGTACCATAGGGTCTCATGTGCTTTTAACTGTATTTGCAACTTAATATATTGTGGATTCATTAATAAAGATTGATAGGTTTATAGTTGATCATTGATTATTGTGCTCTAGGAAATATTTATTGGTTTGGAGTAGAATTGTTTTGGGGTTCACAAATTTTTTTTCTGTCTTTGCCAATTCCCTTTTGAGAGAGACTACATAAATGTAATCATATGATGCATGAGAAACACTGATCCATACTCCTAGCAGATGTAGTCACTACCCCGAACTCTGCTCCATACATGGTTTACTCAAAATTGATCTTTTAATGAAGAATGGTAGCATGAGGCTCTAGGCTGAAAGGATTATGGCAGTGACCAGTCTGGTGACTATCTTTTTCCTCATTCATCCTTACATCTTAATTTGACTTTGTGGTTCTGGGGTTTTCAGATATATTTGATCTCTCAAGTTTATATAGATGGTGGACAGCCTGAACCAGAAAGCATATCAGGAGAGGTTTTATAAACTTTAACCTGTATAGCCTTGGCTGACTCCAGCTGCTGTGAAACTACAACTCCCAACATGCTCCATTCACTTCCATTGGAGTTCCAAGAAAGAGCAGAGCTGGGAGATGTAGTTTTACAATAGCAGGAGTCCTGAAGGTGGCCAGGACTTGGTGATAGAAGGGTCAGAAAACTTTTTATCTATTCCTTCCAAAGCCATTTTTCAACTTTTTCGTGATTTTATTCCCTGCCTTCTAAAAGTCATAACCTTCTTGGTTTTCCATTCACAGAGCAATATCAAAGCTGAATTTTTGTTGGGACACATTTTGAGAATGGTACCATTTAATATTCTGTGTAATGTACTGGGAAGCTGGAAAAAAATTAAAAATAGGGATTAGAAAAAACGGCACAACCTATTATGGGTCTGCAGAATTACAAATACCAAATTTGTATAGTTTTTCGTTTCCTTGCCGTTGGGGTTCCTCAGGGCTCGGTGCTAGGCCCCTGCTATTCTCTCTATACAGCCCCCATTGGACAAACCATCACCAGATTTGGCTTCCGGTACCATCTTTATGCTGATGACATCCAATTATACACATCTTCCCATGACATCACCCCTGCACTAATACAGAACACCAGTGACTGTCTCTCTGCTGTCTCAAATATCATGTCTTCGCTCTATCTGAAACTAAATCTCTCTAAGACTGAACTACTACTGTTTCAACCATAATAGATCTGTCCCTGATATATCCATTGCAGTCTCAGGCCTTACTATAACTCCTAGGCAGTATGCCCACTGCCTCGGGGTTGTGTTTGACGCAGACCTTTCCTTCACCCCCCCATATCCAATAACTTGCATACTCATGTCACCTCAAAAACATCTCCAGAATACGCCCTTTCCTTACCAGAGATACACTAAAGACACTTATTGTCTCTCTGATTCATTCTCGCCTTGACTACTGTAACTCCTTACTAATCGGTCTTCCCCTCACTAAACTCTCCCCTCTACAATCTATTCTGAATGCAGCGGCCAGGCTCATCTATCAGTCTAGACGCTACAGCGATGCTTCGGGTCTGTGCCAATCACTACATTGGCTGCCTATTCATTACAGAATACAATATAAAGTTATCACCCACATCCACAAGGCTCTCCATAATGCTGCACCTCTCTACATTTCCTACCTCATCTCCGTTTTCCGCCCAACTCATGCTCTCGTTCACTCAATGACCTAAGACTTACATCCTCTATCATCAGAACCTCCCACGCTCGTATACAAGACTTCTCCCGAGCTGCACCACTTCTCTGGAATGCTCTACCCCGGTCAATCAGATTAACTCCCAATTTCTACAGTTTCAAGCGCAAACTAAAGACACATCTTTTCAGACAAGCCTATCACAATTCCTAATGTAAACCCTGCCATACCGTAAATAGAATCCCTAAAATGAACTCTCCTCTATTCCAGCTCACACATTACCCCACACAATATCATGCACCATCCGCATGCGCATGTTAAAGATCATAACTGGTGACGGCTCATACAGTTTTAGGTTTGTGTAATGACAGTAACCTCTATTACAAAATTGTCTGACCATTGCATAAGCAATGCTATCTCAGATGCCGCCCCTGCTAGGAGCAGGGTCCTCAGTCCCATTGTGTGATTATTTTTTTGTATCTTTTTGTCTGTACTTGAACTCTACAGATTGTACAGCGCTGCGGAATATGTTGGCGCTATAGTAATAAAATTTATAATTATTATATTTAAAAAAATCCATAACTTTGAAAAAAACTAAAAACAATTTTCTTGGAGTCAAAATATTCTGAAACCCATATGCATCACAACTCTGCATTCAGCTCGTCCCCCTGGGCAGTATGAGTTGATCCTCCCACTGCCCAGAGGGAGGAGCTCAATGCAGAATGGGCGTGTTTAGTGATGATGCAGCAGTGCTCAGTAATAGAAGAAAACTTCGCCTGTGCTCCAAGATCCTCATTTGAGTAAAGAATAAAAGTGCTTTTTCTATGCATCCCTGGAGCTTTGAAACATAAGAAAGGTATGGTTTTTATTCTGTTAAAAGCATCTACAGAACTATGGGAGTGGTTTACAGTAACTGGGGGAAGTGGATGGACTCGCTTTAAACACCCAGCATAATAGGGGCACAATCTGAAATTACTTGGTTGGGGCGGGAGGAAATCAGAAGCATGGTCAGGAAATTTTTCAGTGAAAGAGTAGTTAAAGCTTGGATCAAACTTCTAGCAGATGTAGCTGGGAAATGTACAGTAAGTGAATGTAAGCATGGCTGGGATAAATACACGTCTATCCCAAGATAAAATGGAAATAATAGTAGGGCAGCCTGGACCATGTGGTATTTCTCCATCATCAATCTTCTAAGTTTCGATGTAAGGATCCAAATTATTCAGCAATAAAGTTGGAACCATTTTTGCTTATTCTGGACTATTGTAAAATTTAGATCAAAAACCGCTGGATTCAAGGAAGTTTACTGTCTATAACACCAACTCAATAATGAGTCACAGACCTCTATACTTATACACAGAACAAACACAATTACATGAAGAATTGGATTTAGTGGAATCATAAACCACAAGCAAGGCCTGTAAGTCTGGTATTCGTAAAGAAGAAATGTGATCCATCGTGCATATCCTCGTGTTTGTTCACCCAGCTTAGTGATGATTTCATAGCTGCCTGCCAGCTCAGGAAACCCACTAATCTACTTCACCACTTTCACTCAGAATATCTGGCATCTGTCCAAACCTGGATACAGAAGCACCTGCTAATTCGGAAAATAAAGCCCATAAGTATGGCCATATATTGTACTGGTCAAGCAGTAATATGTTGATATCCTCTGAGTAGCCGCAGAGCACCCATCAGGTCCCTTATATTCATCTAGAACAGACGTGCAATGCAGTTAAAATTCCCACCTGATAACTCCACTACATTTTCCACATATAAAGTAATCCCAAGGAATTAGAGGCATTATCTCAGTTATATATACACTCATCTGCTATCAGCCATACTGATAGTTATCCCGTTGTTGGTTAAAACAAGTGGGTGCCCTGCATTCTAGACCTCATGCCAGGTGATAGACTGTATGTATGTACTGTGGGGAAGGTAGCTCAGTAGAAGCAGTGGTGCGGACCCAAACAGTCAAGACAGGGACACAAAATATGCAGCAAACTGGTTTACTTAGGGAAAAAAAACCAACTGGAAAATATATAAACCTTGACTTCAGGTACAAAATTAGCAAAACAAAATACAGCCTTAACTTCAGGCAAAAACAAAATAAAATCCTGCTCGTACAGGCCTGATGGCAGAGCCGACTGCACATGTCAAGAAGATAGAAATCCAGGCCGGTAGAAGACGCAGGGAAAGGCCATTCCAGAAGAAGACAGAGGCGGCGCTGGAGATTTCGCTCACAGCATTGGGGACCGCCCCAGTGCTGTGAGAGAACTCATTTGCATACCGAAGAAAACCCGGATTTCTACCGAACAGTGATGCGGAGAAGACATCTAAAGGTAGGAAGAGAATAGCTTTCTTTATGGCTATTCCTACGTGTTAGTCAGAAAAAAAGGGTATCCACTGATAGGATCCCTTTAAATCAGATTTCATGCCATTCTTGTTCATGGGCTTTGTCATAAGCACTGTAATATATATATATATATATATATATATATATATATATATATATATATAGATATAGATATAGATGTATATATATATATATATAAAACTTTATAACACGTCCACTGGTTTTACTATCAAACCTGTGATACTAGTAGTGCCAATGTTCTGTGTGTTGTAACCAAGCTCGGGTTACATTCACATGGCATAAAATGAAAAAGTAATTGAGGGGCCACCTGCCTCAGATTCCTCTTCACGTTCTGCGGTGGAATGCAAGAATACAGAATCAGAGGATTGAGCAGGACGCTTATTTTTTCAGGGTCCTGCTCCGATCACTGCCTCCCATTGAAAACAATAGGAGACAGAACCAGGGCGGAATCATTCTCAAAACTAGCGGTTTGAGTGGGCCCTTCTTTGATAATGCGCTGTATATTAATATGAAATTAACCATTACATTATAAAAAGGCTTAAAAAAACTGCTGTAATAAAACAAGTCCATGAAACTTTACCACGTCGATTTATTTAGCTTCTGATGCGTATCACAGATTCTCACATACATCTGGGAGGGAGAGGGGAACTAACCCCTATTTGCATAAATTCATCACCCACTTAATAAAAAACGGATATGGTTCTATTTGGCAATAAGCAGCATGTTGTATGGATTGAAAGTCTTTTACGCCCGAGGTAAACCGGATACGTAGCGCTGTACGCAGCCCAGTTGTCCTGTGTCCCAGACGTTTCACATTTAACATCGTATTACTTAGAAAGAGAAGTCTGGATTCTTGGAGGGTCCAGTTGGCTGAGTGAAAAATCAAGTAGTAAGCATTCTTGGGATTCACACAGAGATTCCAGGCACAGGCAGTGAGGAATTCTGGGGAGGAAAAGAAAGTAGATACCTATTTTAATATTTTGCTTCACAGCAGGTCTCAGAAACACACAATCAATTCAGTAGAACAGACAGAAGAGCCATTGTACGAGCGAGACATAGTTTTATGGCGGGTAGATCAAGATCAGATGAAAAAACATTGCAAAGCCCTGAGCTTGTAAACATCATATATGCGTATATAGGACCGAATTAATGTCGCTCTTGTTGTGGTATAATTGTTACATTCTGTATAATCTCTAACAATATTATTACATTATTAATATGAATATAGATATTAATATTAATTATATTATTAAAATACAATAACCATATAAAACCATTCTTGGAAAAAAAAAAAAAATTCAAGCACATTGAATTTTTCATACAAGTGTTACATATGGCATATTACAGAATGCTGTAACCGCAACTGCTACATTTGTAACAAACCTTTCTGTGTTATTTCTCGCTGTATATAAAAGAAAAATTAGAAGTGCAATTTTTTTTTTTTGTTAACCAAGATGCCCAAAACCTATAATAAAAAAAATTCAGTCAATAAGAGATATTTCTCCTGCCTGTAACCTATAGGATACAGTTAATGGCAGGAAACTGATTTATTTTACATTCCGAATACGCAACACACCCTTCATATAGTTCTTTATTTGACCTGAATAGTCCATTTCCCCCAAGTGCAAACAATATTTTTTCCTACACAAATGGCGCTTGCTAAAACGAAGGTACAACGGTTAAAATCCTATTCTAGGTAATTTGCTTTAGCTCCGTTTGCTTATGCACAAGGTTCTTACATTTTATCATTCCTTGGGGTAAATTTATAGTGTCGGATCAGAATGAAGTAGTTCGCCCATGAGGATAGCGAGAGATTTTGTGAGAACTCTACAATACATATGCATTGTATCAAGCAGTTAAAAGGAAATCTGGTTCCACTTGAGCAGTCACAGAAGCAATGCATTATGTTTAGCAGTTTGAGACTGTTTTATCTACAAATGTTAAATATTAGTTGAAGCTTGTTCTTGGCGTTACCATGAAACGTATGCACATTTCATGTCCCTATGAACTCTTAACAATGAGACGGACAGCTTGGGCTCCGGTGAATATAAAAACTATGGGGTCAAAATATGAAATAAAGTGAAATATGTTCTCATAAAATGTATTGTTTCTGTACTCTGGAATACAATAGAAAAACTTTATAAATCCCAAAAAGAAAATATTGCTGTTACAGAAAAAAATAGCATCGCAACATATAAAAGAGCACATAATACAATCATAATTACATTAATTAGAAAACATCGGCACTTACTAAAATCATATCCTCAGAACTAAAACTCGTCACTCCCTTGTAAAGTCGATTATAAAGTGCAATGGCCGATGTTATAACGACTTTTCAAATCTTTCCTTACTATAACATAGCTGGATAAACCATTTACTAAGGCTGAGTTCGCACGGAGTATTTTGGTCAGGATTTTGAGGCCGTATCCACCTCAAAATCCTGAGCAAAAAGATGGCTTTTCCAATTAATTTGTTCGTTATATTTATATTGGCTCGTCTGTATACACCTCAAATACTATGACTAAGTCAAAAGAAGCAGGCTAGGGAAACCACTACCCCCTGCACCCCTGACCTGATTGTATTCAACACTTCAGACTACCATTATTTCAGCAGTCCAGCCTCTGGTCAGACACAAATTTGGGTTCTATATTTCAAGTATATAGTTAGAGAGACTGAGCTGTAAACTCCATTATAAGGGTGCTATTAAACAGTAACATTTTACTCATGTCCACATACCGCATATACTCGAGTATAAGCCAAATTTTGCAGCACAGTTTTTGCAATGTCTATGACCAGCCACAATATCAATGTATAGAATCTCCCATAAAATAGTGGAAAAAATAAAAAAATTAAAAGTTCTAAATCCCTCCTTTCCCTAGAATACATATAAAAGTAGAAAATTACTGTGAAAACACAAACACATTAGGTATCCCTGTGTCTGAAAGTGCCTGGTCTACTGAATATAGGGCATCTGCAGTGCTCCTGTTCCGTCAGAAAGGGGTTAATAGGAGCACTGCAGAGACCCTATATTCAGCCAGGCTGAATTCCAAGATTGGGGGGGGGGGGGGGCAAGCAGTCTTCAAGCTCAGGGAAGGGGCAGACAGACAACCAAAACACCCCCTCCCCTTCCCCAGCACCCAAAAACTCAGACCTTTTTAATTTTTGAAATTTTCCAGTTGCTGCTGCATCCCCCCCCCCCTTCTTATACTCGAATCAATAAGTTTTCCCATTTTTTGTCGTAAAATTAGGGGCCTCAGCTTATATTCGGGTCGGCTTATACTCGAGTATATACGGTATGTGCATTTTTTCCCCCCTGCGCAATGTAAAAGACTAAAACTAAATTCACACATCTGGGTTTCACCTGTGAAACTCTCTCTATGCGTTTGCTGGATTGACTGAGCAGGACTCCTAGCATCATAGTTGTCTACGCTATCAGATATGGGACAGTATGTTGCAGGGACTCCTAGGCTCAGACAGCCATGATTCTATTAGGAGTTCTGCTCCCAAAGGTCAGGCAAGTAAATCGGGCAAACACATGCACCAAGCTTTATGAGTGAAACTTGGTTGTGAGTATTTAGCCTGAGTTCACATGGGGTATTTTGAACCAGAATTTGACACGGAGGCCGCCTCAGGTTCCAGTCCAAAATTCGGGTAGCTGTGACTGATCCGGATTAGGCCCAAATGAATGGGCCTAGTCGGGAGTCTCTTCAGGCCTGAAGAATGAGCATTTCGCTTATTTTTTCTGAGAGCCGGAACAAATGGCTCCCGGAAAAAAGAACTGACTGGCTCCCATCGATTTCAATGAGAGCTGTTTTTTTGATCAGGATTTTGAGGCGAATTTTTCCTCAAAATCCTGATCAAAATACCCTATGGCCGGGTTCACACGGAGTATTTTGGCTCGTAATGTGGTACGTAGACGCTGCGGGAGCTTTTGCGGGCCGTACAGGCTCCCATTGTTTTCAATGGGAGCCGGTACCGTATACGCGGCGCTATTTTGCAGCCGTGATTTTCTGGGACCTGGATAAGTCATCAATATGTGATTGGTGGAGGGACAAACATTTGCAACTTCCAATGATTAGGTGATTGACCAGGCTTCCACACTTGGGGCAAGAGCTATAGCATCTTCATTGGATACCAAGCGCAACAACAAACAGGACCATTTACTTGAATGAGCAACTGTTGTACCATGCAACCTATAAAAAAATCTAAAGGGGAGGTTCACATTACCGTTATTTAATGTCCATTACTTTCACTAGTCACAGGAGGAGAACAATGGACATGAAAAAGACAGATACAGACAGAGCCCCCTCATCTGTCAGTCTAGCCCCCTGTGAGCCCCGCTGGTGTCAGTCTACATTCATCCCAATGTAAAAAAAAAAAAACATGATGGAAAGAACATACTGTAATAATGGTAGTGTGAACATAAACTAACTTCTTTAAATTGAGAATTAATTCATGTGAATCTTATCAGGTGAGAGTGAGATCAGATGACTCGACTGAAGAATGAGCTCTTGAATTTTGATTTAAAAAAGAAAAAAAAAAAAAAATTAAGGAAACACTTCATGAATTCAATATATTGGGAGCACAGGTACATTCTGATAGAAATGAAATGGCTAGAGTGTGTCTTTTCGTAAAGTATTAAATACATTTTTTTTCCACAAGAGAGTTTAACCTTGTCACAGTTCTGGGCCTTTGTTGGTAAAATATAATCCAATTCTTTTGGGCTGCCTTCTGCCATCTCCCTTACACATGTACACTTCGCGATGAAGATGACGTGAACAAGGAAAGAGTGTTTTATCCATTTGGTCTAACAATATATTACTGAACAACTTTCCAGCAAATAGTTTTACATTTTATTCATCTCCTACTAAGATCCATAACTCCTTTTCCTCCTTAAAATTCAACCCCGTGTTTACCTTTAAAGAGGACCTTTCACCACCTGGGGCACATGTGGTGTAATACACCGCTAGAAAGCCGACAGTGCGCTGAATTCAGCGCTCTACTGGCTTTTATGTTCTGTGCCCCTGGTAAAGAGCTATCGGTGCCGATACTGTAGCTCTTCACTGTCAGAAGGGCGTTTGTGACAGTCTGTCGGAAACGCCCTTCTTCACAATGGTGTCTATTGCGCTGTACTGTGAGAGGGTAGCGTTCCTTGAGGATGGAGGGTCCCGGTGTAGGAGACGCTTGATCTACAGGCTTGGAGGTGAGTATAGGACGACCCTTAGTTGTCAGGTTGGCAGGCACAGTGTCCTTGCTCTGTGTCATGCTGGTGAGCTGTACTCCCCCTACAATGCAGCGGAGGCTTGAGATGGCAGGCAGCCTGAGTGTGTGAGTAGGAATTGCAGCTCTCTCTGGTTTGGGGACTCAGCAGCAAAAACACCCCCGATGGGTTCACTGAGGCATGGGGGAATACCTCCGGGTGTTTAAGAGTTTGTAGCCATGGATGGAAGAGATAATTAGTGGATTATATGCTGTAAACTAAGGAACGTTCCTTGCCAAATCTACAAAATAGTGACATACATAAAGATATGAGGTTTATCACTGGAGTGTGCTCTAACATGGTGGTGACAGCTTGGAGGAGGTGATAGACTCCCTTGAAGACCAACACTTTTAGGACCGCCATCTTCATTGCAATCAGTATATGCTATGGGCTGCTACCAGTTCTGTACATCTTGCATGTCTGAAGCATCTATGGAATGCTTAGAAAGGATATGACAAATACAAACAGCACATGATAGAAAGAAATGAAGTTTAAGTGAATTAAGTCAGTATCAGGAGGATAAACACCACTGCTTTCCTTGTGACTGAGTCATGGGAACCCTATCAATGTTACATAAGAAAAAGACGATGAATAGTGGGATTTACAATTGCGGATCATTGTTTCAGCTGTAAAAATAACTCACACTGGCAGCCATGTGAAACCCGGCAAATCAAAGTAGAAGGAAGAGATTAGGTCTCCATGTGACATGAAATAAGAGTTACTTAGTACTTTCTTTCTATATTGCAGGTCCCTACTCAGTTTGCTACTTGGTAAAATACAGCAGTCATCTGAATTATTGATTTGGAGGGGGGGGGGGGAAATAAAAAAATAAAATATATAATTTTAGATAGATAGATAGAAATTTTGAAAAATTTTCAAGTGTTCAAAAAAAAAAA
The DNA here is from genome assembly GCF_031893055.1 of Leptodactylus fuscus. Taxonomy (NCBI): domain Eukaryota; kingdom Metazoa; phylum Chordata; class Amphibia; order Anura; family Leptodactylidae; genus Leptodactylus; species Leptodactylus fuscus. Next base: position 46,826,965 of record NC_134267.1, read on the forward strand.
AAAAAAAAAAATCCATGCGGCTGGGCCCCCGCATGGCGTAAATGTGCTGTTTAGCTGTGGTGGAAACCTCTGCGACTTTCTGTGAAAAGCTCTGCAGGAAAAACTGCAATATGTAGCCCCCGTGCTCTTTTGCTGCAGCACGCTACATGGGGCATTAGCCTTATACAATAAATTAGTTATCCACTAAAAATATAAAAAAACAATGTCATAAAGACAGGATCACTCAAGAAGTAAAGTACAAATATTTATTCAAATAAATAAGAACAATAATACATAATATTCAGTAAAATATTACTCTCTGTTGGGCGTCTTAAAAACCTCTTTTTCACTATTGGATTTATATTGTTTACTGCTTTGCACACTTTGAGGTTTCATGTTATCACCAAGTATTTCTATTGTATTTTGGCAGTCTGTTATATGTTGTTCACACAATGGCTTTAATAGATAACCCAGCTGAGTTCTATCACCACTCTTAGACTCTATTATATTTGCCTCCCATGCTATGGCACATTTATTATATTGGTCTTCCTCATATTTAATATTTTACTGATTATTATGTATTATTGTTCTTATTTATTTGAATAAATATTTGTACTTTACTTCTTGAGTGATCCTGTCTTTATGACATTGTTTTTTTTATATCATTAGAGTGGATTTACCTTTTGGTGCCTTTGTTGCATTTGTGTTTTAGTTATCCACTAAGTTGCATACAACTCAGTGGAGCAGAATATGCCTAGAAATGGCTTAAAATGTGTAAAAGCCTGATGAATTTCTGGTCCAACATGTCCACGGAAACTAGTGGATTTTTTATTTTTTTTTTTAACGTCGTATACTTTTCACCTAATCTGGGTCGTGATTTTTACAGACCCATAAAATTTAATGGAATTGCATTGTCAGCAATATGGACCAAAACAGAGCAGGTCTCCATACTTTCTCCAAAACGAACACTAACACGTCGAAATAGCCTTAAGAAAGGCTATTTTCTTCTCCTACCTCTCGATGTCCTCTCCGCGCCGCCGTTTGCCCGAAATCCCATTTTTTGTCGGTATACAAAAGAGTTCTCTCACAGCACTGGGGGTGGGCCCCAGCGCTCAAACAGCACTGGGGGCGTCCCCAATGCTGCAAGAGAACTCTCTCCAGCGCCGCCTTCATCTTCTTCAGCTATGGCCTCTTCACGCGTCTTCTTCCAGTGCGTGGGGGGAAGGGGGTGTCAAAATCCAACACATGCGCAAGTCAGCCCTGGCAGCAGGCTGCGGGAAGAGCTGACTTCACATGTGGGTGACCATTTTTTGTGGCCACTTATGCGAGCAGGCGCAGTACGCTCCTGTAGTTCTATGGAGTATAGGATGTACTGCACCTGCTAGTGAAAGCGGACGCAAAAAAAAAAGCCACCCACATGTGAAGTCTGCTCTGCCCGTGGCCCGCTGGCAGAGCATGCGTTGATTTTTGACACCCCTCCCCCGTGCACCAGAAGCTGGAGAGATCTTGGTCAATTGTTGGTCAGTAATACTGCAAAATGACTGTGTAGCCCTAGCCATTGAAAAAAAAAACAAAAAACCTACAAGTAAAATCACATGTAGGTTTTGATAATGCACACTGTGTTTGCATTTCTGACATTAGATGCAAATCTTTACTCACGCTATGATCTGATTCTCTACAAGAAAGAAATATATATCCTTGTACTATGTTAGCCAGTGGATATGAAATGAAAGAAATTTTTGAGAGAAGTCCTCAGTAGTTGATACCTTTTTTAATGGCTAACTCAAAAAGTTTTTTGATGACATATCGAGCTTTCGGGACTACTATAAAGGTCCCTTCATCAGGATGGTATAACACAATGTCTGAAGGTAGGCATATATATACAGAGAAATGGAGTGTTAGATGCAAAATAGATGGAAAACAGAACATAAACAGTTTTTTTTAAAAAAAAAAACATATATCAGTTCGCAAGAAAGTTCTCTGGGTTTATGGCTTCTTTGATCAGTGACGTGGTGTCTAGTGGTTATAAAAGGCCATAAAACCCTGGGCCCTGTTTAAACCTTGTTGGAGAGTGCAAAAGGTCGTCATAAGTTTAAATTCCCATATGAGGCGATCTTTTCTGTCTCTGAAATTCCCCCTTAGTACCAGGATCTTCATATCCTGGGTCATATTATGATTTTGATTACAGAAGTGTTCTGGCACCGGGAGGTCCATTCTTTGCTCTCTAATCGTATGTCTGTGTGAGTTCATCCTCATCCTAAGTGACTGTCCTGTCTCACCTACATACAGGCCCCCAGGACACTTAGTACACAATATCAAATACACTACATTAGGTGTGCTGCAGGTGAAGTTACCTGGGATCTTGTAGTGTCGATCAGCGTTCGGGATCTTTATTTTGTCCGTAGTCAGTATGTGGAGGCAGGTTTTGCACCTGTTGTTTCCACATGGAAATGTTCCTTTGTTAGTTGGAGGTGACAGTGAGCTGCTAATAATCATATTCCTGAGGTTTGGTGGCTGTCTGTAACACAGGAGAGGGGGTTCTGGAAATATGGATTTTAGGTGGTTGTCTTTTTGCAGTAGTGGATGTAAGTTGCGTGTAATTCCTCTCAGCGTCTCCAGGTGGGGGTTATATGTGACAACCAGGGGCACCCGAGTGTTCTCCTGTTTGGTATTGTATTTTAATAACTCCGATCTTGGTATCCTGGTGGCCCTGGTGATTTGGTTATCAATTGTTCTTGGATGGTAACCCTGCCTCAAGAATGTGTTTTTGAGGCCCCCAATGTGCTTGTCTCTGTCCACCGGGTCTGAACATATGCGATGGTATCTGATGGCTTGGCTGTAGACAATGGATTTCTTTATGTGTTTCGGATGAAAGCTATCCCATCTTAGGTAGGTAGGGCGGTCAATCGGCTTCCGATACAGTGATGTCTCAATTTTGTTGTCCTGTATCTTGATGACTGTGTCTAGGAAGTTTATTTCTGAGAAGGAGTGATTGAGCATCAGGTTGATGGTGGGATGGAACTGGTTGAATAGTTCATGGAAGGTTTTCAGCTGTTGTTCAGACCCAGTCCAAATGATTAGGATATCATCAATGAAACGGTAGTAGGCCAGAGGCCTGGTGGTGCAGGTGGATAGGAAGTCACTCTCAAGCTTGGCCATGAAGAGATTAGCGTACTGTGGCGCCATTCTGCTCCCCATTGCGGTGCTAGTCTGCTGTAGGTAGATGCAGTCACCAAAAGAGAAGTAATTGTGGGTGAGGATGAATTTTGTGAGTTTCACCACAGCTTCAGCATTCATACCTTGTCTTTCCATGAAAAACTGGCAGGCGTTTACACCATCCTGGTGTGGGATGTTGGAGTACAAGGATTCTACATCCATGGTGGCCAGGATGGTTCCATCTGGAAGGGGACCTATAGTAGATAGTTTATTTAATAGGTCTGTAGTATCCTGTAGGTAGCTGGCTGTATCTTTCACTAAAGGTTTGAGGATGCCCTCCACCCATCCAGAGATCTGTTCAGTAAGAGTCCCAACACATGAGATGATCGGTCTCCCTGGGTTCCCAGGTTTGTGCAGTTTTGGAAGCATATAAAAAGTCCCTGTCCTTGGACTTGCTGGTATGAAGCTGCTTAGGCCTTTGGCTCCATCAGATAGACCGGAGATCACTGTTTTTAGTTTTTTGGAGTATTCCACTGTGGGGTCTGAATCCAACTTGGAGTAGTAGTGTGTGTCATTCAGTTGTCTGTGTGCTTCCTGTATGTAGTCTGATGTGTTCATCATGACTATAGCACCACCCTTGTCCGCTGGTTTGATGATGACGTCAGAGATTGTATAGCCCTTCTTTCCTGGGCACTGATGTTAGATGGCAGTGCTTTATTTGTATCCAGTATAGTTGATTTGACCATGTGTCTAAAACAGTCTATGTAATTATCAAGATGGATATTGCGACCATTGGGAGGAGTCCAATCAGATGTCTCCTTTTTTACAAAGGTTGGACCCTCTGTATGAGTAGATTGGGTTCCCTCTGTGTCATCCGTGTCATGAAAATATTCCCTCAGGCGCAGTCTCCTGAAAAAATCCTCCATGTCACTGCACAGTTCTATTTTGTCCACGGTTTTTGACGGACAAAATGAGAGTCCAGAGTACCCCAAATTCTGCTTCAGTGGGTTCATAAGTAGAGAGATTGATCACACAGTTCGGTGTTTCCAAATCTGAGTGTGAGTGATGGTCCCGTTTGTTAGGTATAGCTTTTGCTCTGTGTGTATTATTATAGACTCCTGCAGCAAGTCTCAGTCTGTGGAGTTTCTTTTATTTACTGTGAATTAGAGATGTCTGCAGTTTCTCGTAGTATTGTTGCAACATTCTCCTTGAGTTTTCTTCAATGTTGTTCCAATCTGTTTCAATCCCCATTTGGATTTTGCTCTTGACGCTGTACAAATGATGTATAAGATGGTTCCTCAGTCGCTCTGAAGTCCTGTGACATAAGTTCCGTGCATAGTGAGTATTATAGGTGTGTAGGATAGGATTTTTGAGCCAGAGTCCTTTGGGAATTAATTCTCTACAGTATACAGACAGATCATGGACTATACTGCAATAAATTGCCTTCTGCCAGTGTTAATTCCATTAACGTATAATTCTGGTTGGGTCATATCCAGCCTCCATTATTTTACATAACTGGCTATTGATTCTGGACTCCCTGTACATAAGTATATGCGCTGTAGTCACACATTTGCCTTCGGGTTATAGGTTATATTCCTTTTTAGTGTAATGGAGTAACGAAAAGATTTTCATAACCATCCTAGACAGGAAAGATTAGTGGAATTTAGTACGTTCTCTGCCAGGCTTTGAGATAGTTTCCAATGGTAAAAACATTTCCTTTCCTCAGACTAGAAAATTATAAATGGCAAGAAGTTGGCCATTAGGATGGAGTGTGGGATGCAGAAGGCATTAGGTTTTATATCTCAAGCACGTCAGGCATGTGATCCCATTATATACTGTATTACAGGAAGGCATTATTAAAATACCTGCAATTCTTGGACGGTTTCTGTATTTCCCAATTCTATTTTTTTCAACAATGACAAGAGAGTAAATTATTTAGTGCAGTAAATAAAGCTATAAAAGTGAAAGTCATTCGCACATTGTTACATTTCCCAAACAGAACTAGACATACACATGGGACCTGGTTAGTGTCCTTTCCATCAGACAATGTGGTCATAGAGAAGAGGAAACCATTCTCAATCTTCTTCTCCCCTACCCCTTATAGCCCAGGCTGCCCCAATATCTCTGAATGGGACCAAATTTTCTTCTAACAATTTATGTTCATGCAATTTTTATTGTGTTTCAAATGCAACATACCTGACGTTCTCCATGGTGGGACTATTAAAGGATTACCTTATTTAGCGATTTTTCAAATAAACCTGTTTTCACCAGATATTGTGGTTGGGTCTACTGCTACCAAGATACATTGCCCATAGTATATAAACATATATTTTACATACACACGCACGCACACTATATAAAACTACAGTGGAGTGGCAGACTGCTTTATAGTGCTTATTTTGTTAGTTTTCCTGTAAAAACCACATAGGTGAATACAGATCACCCTCCTGTGCTGCAATCTAGAGTCTAATCTATACCATGATGTATTATAAGGAATGTTACACCATGCACAAATACACATGTCACTTCTCACAGAAAGAAAACAGGAAATCGGAAAGCCTCAACATTCAATCTTAAAATTTATGGACATAACCGTAAACTTTGTGGAACTCCGTGCATCATTTATAATGTAGAAGCCTTTCTAAAGGAAAGCACATTTTTGCTGACAGTGAATAATGCTCTTAAAGAACCAGGCACCAGAAAAACCCTTCAAGAACGAAGAATTATTACATAAAGAAAAGCACTTTAGCCAACATTTTGTATTATATTATCTATACTGCACACAGAAAGAGGTTAGCGTACAGAATATAACAAAAAAAAAAAAAAAAATTAAAACAAACCTTTGAAATACACATATACAGTATATAATGGTCAAACTTAGCCTTTAGGAATGGCTGCACTTCTTAATGTGAATGTTCAATTTCCAATACATTTTTAATGTACAGTGCGGTAACACTGCGCTCCAACTTACAACAGGCTTGATAACCTCAATGTTATTAAGAGTTGCATTCTAATTTTTTTTCCTTCAATTTTGCTTCAATCCCAGACCTATCCATCTACACTCACCGGCCACTTTATTAGGTACACCATGCTAGTAACGGGTTGGACCCCCTTTTGCCTTCAGAACTGCCTCAATTCTTCGTGGCATAGATTCAACAAGGTGCTGGAAGCATTCCTCAGAGATTTTGGTCCATATTGACATGATGGCATCACACAGTTGCCGCAGATTTGTCGGCTGCACATCCATGATGCGAATCTCCCGTTCCACCACATCCCAAAGATGCTCTATTGGATTGAGATCTGGTGACTGTGGAGGCCATTGGAGTACAGTGAACTCATTGTCATGTTCAAGAAACCAGTCTGAGATGATTCCAGCTTTATGACATGGCGCATTATCCTGCTGAAAGTAGCCATCAGATGTTGGGTACATTGTGGTGATAAAGGGATGGACATGGTCAGCAACAATACTCAGGTAGGCTTTGGCGTTGCAACGATGCTCAATTGGTACCAAGGGGCCCAAAGAGTGCCAAGAAAATATTCCCCACACCATGACACCACCACCACCAGCCTGAACCATTGATACAAGGCAGGATGGATCCATGCTTTCATGTTGTTGACGCCAAATTCTGACCCTACCATCCGAATTTCACAGCAGAAATCGAGACTCATCAGACCAGGCAACGTTTTTCCAATCTTCAATTGTCCAATTTCGATGAGCTTGTGCAAATTGTAGCCTCAGTTTCCTGTTCTTAGCTGAAAGGAGTGGCACCCGGTGTGGTCTTCTGCTGATGTAGCCCATCTGCCTCAAAGTTCGACGTACTGTGCGTTCAGAGATGCTCTTCTGGCTACCTTGGTTGTAACGGGTGGCTATTTGAGTCACTGTTGCCTTTCTATCAGCTCGAACCAGTCTGGCCATTCTCCTCTGACCTCTGGCATCAACAACGCATTTCCGCCCACAGAACTGCCGCTCACTGGATGTTTTTTCTTTTTCGGACCATTCTCTGTAAACCCTAGAGATGGTTGTGCGTGAAAATCCCAGTAGATCAGCAGTTTCTGAAATACTCAGACCAGCCCTTCTGGCACCAACAACCATGCCACGTTCAAAGGCACTCAAATCACCTTTCTTCCCCATACTGATGCTCGGTTTGAACTGCAGGAGATTGTCTTGACCATGTCTACATGCCTAAATGCACTGAGTTGCCGCCATGTGATTGGCTGATTAGAAATTAAGTGTTAACGAGCAGTTGGACAGGTGTACCTAATAAAGTGGCCGGTGAGTGTATGTATCCATCTATCTGAAAGAGGAATTATGACACTAGGACCATCAGATTCGGCACAGGCAGATCTATAAACTGCTGGAAAGCCAACAGTGCTCTTAATTCAGCACACCATCGGCTTTCCCGATCTGTGCCCCGGGTAAAGAGCTTTCGGTCCCGGGAACCGTAGTGCTTTACAGTCAGAAGGGTGTTCCTGACAGTCTATCAGGTACGTCCTTCTCCACAGCAGCGCCTATCGCGCTGTAGAGTGTGAGCCGGGAGGAACGCGCCCCCCCTCCCTCTGCTCACAGTGCTCGTCCAAGGACAAGTATTATCAGGAGGGGGCGTGGGGGTGGAGAGCATTCCTCCCCGCTCACACTGTGCAGCGCGATAGGCGCTGCTGTGGAGGACGACGCACCTGACAGACTGTCAGAAACGCCCTTCTGACTGTAAAAAGCTACGGTACTGGAACTGATAGCTCTTTACCCAGGGCACAGATCGGGAAAGCCCTGAATTCAGCGCACTGTCGGCTTTCCAGCAGTATATGGAACTGCCCAATCTGGTGAAAGGTCCTCTTTAAACACATTGGTGAGCCCTGTGCAAGGGTTTCTAAAGTGCTCCCTCCTCCCATCATCAGCATCTAGAAATACCTGACCTGCACAAATTCTAATGCTCCCTCGATGGCCTCCACATAGTATAACACCTTTGTGGCCCCATAATGCCCCTTCCAGGTTGCCCCCATGTTTGCGTGTCCCCCTCCAGGTTTCCACCACAGATTTGGTTCCCCCACTCCAGTTTGCTCCCACAGTGTTATATATCTACCAGCCCCAAAGTTGCCCTCACACTGCCATGTCTGCCTCGGGTTGCCCACACAGTGTCATGTCCCTCCCCTCCTCCCTCAGACTGTTTCCACAGTTTCATGTTCCCGCTGTATACCATCAAAGAAAACAATCCTTATTACTCACCTTTCCTGTTCCCCTGTTCATTCTTCTCTCTGGTCCCAGAGTCTTCAAGGAACAACAGGCGAGATGTGAGATCACTACATTGCACCTCCTGTGACCAGGACACTGGGAGCAAAAGCAGCGCCGGGTGGTGAAACAGGGAGTGGACAGCTCCCTACTGATTACTTCTGCAACTCACTGGCGTTCTCTGAAAGCCTATTGGTTAGGGCAGCGAGCGCCCATTGTCCTGGACAGTCGGACAGAGAATGCATGACTGACGCTGTCCAAAGGGGGCCCCCCCCCGCTACCATAGAGCCCAGGGCAAATGCACCGTTGGCCCTATGGTTAAAGCGGCCCTGACTAAGCTTTCTCAAACATTAAGTGCGTTAGCATTTCTGTATGTTTTGTCCCGTAGTCTTCATTGAATCTAGGGGGTCACTCCTAATGTCAATCAGAGATTGTTTTAATTAGTTTAGCTACTACTTGCTAAATACCAGTGGGTTTGGGATTCCAATCACATTTTTAGTGGTCCGGCTGACTTTCTTTGAAGCAGTCAAGCCATTACAATCTGCATATTAGCCCTAATGAAACATCTATATAGCAAATTGTGACTGTGGGCTTTCATTTCCTTGAAGAAATGCCCTTGAAGAAACTATTACAAGTAGTTGCTGAAATGTTGGCAGATCAGTCTCTGGTCTCTATGCTGCCACTAACATGTCTGTTGGTATTAGTAACACGTGGTTTTTAAGATTTTGAAGAACCATTACAGACATCTATTAAGATTATGTCAAGACAAGGCCTTCACTGCTCAATGTCCCTTAAAAAAATTTCATGACCTGGTATTTGTAAATGTAACACTACCAAGCTGGAAAATCTATTGTTAAAATACAAAATGGTGCCTTCCTCACACAACTGGATCTACAAATCAATAGGATTTCAGTGTATTGTAGCTATAATGGGTTGGCACGGTCTCAAGTTATTAACTAGAGTGGTTATATGGTCATGTCTACAGATCATCACTGGGACAGATGAGTAGACAGGTGGGTCATCAGAATAGCATTGGGGATAGGGGTAGCAGAGGTTTAGAAAAGTAGAGCTCTCTTTATAGCATTAGAAAAAAAATGTTTCGGGACATAGCCCATTTAAACACCCATTGAATTTAGTGAATAAGTGTGTTCCAGTACATATAGTGCATATGGTTGTTGAAAGTTGGAACCAGACAGAGGGAAGATCAGTTTTTCGTTTATATTGACCTTTATGGAGAAGTGGCGGCTAGAGATCTCATATACATTAGGTAGTAACTTTTGATGTTGATAAATGCAAGCATTCAACATACTTGCAATCTTGGATACAGACAATCCTTAAAGGGGCTCTATCACTGGGAAAAGTCATTTTTAACGAATCACATCCTTGCATAGGAATTAGAAAGTCTATTCCACACCTACCTTTAGTATGTAGATTTCCTCAGTGGTTTCTGAATAAGTCAGTTTTGATTCAAATGCTAATGAGCTTCCAGCCAGCACAGGAAGTTCCGAGCAGCACTCATTTCTCCCATTATCTCCTATGTGTGTGCAAACAGGAAGCTGAGTCGTCATCATCAGCCTCCCATAGGAAACAATAGCAAAGAGGGTGCACGATGCATTGTGCACCAGTCTAATTTGCATATGAATAAAAACGGACTTATTCAGAAACCACTGAGGCAATCTACATACTAAAGGTAGGTGTGGAATAGACTTTCTAAAGGCTATGCAAGGATGTGATTAGTTAAAAATGACTTTTCCCAGTGATCGAGCCCCTTTAAAAAGGGGTTATCAGAGACCCATAGGTAAAGGACAAGGACTGGTATTTCTTACACTCTACTTTCTATCATGCCAATATGGTCACAAAGCATATCTAGGTCCTTGAAGAGACTGTCCTACAATTGATATACATCATTTATCCACAGCCCACTAAGCCCAGGGCCCCAAGCCCTCATTCTTCCTCACCTCACAACAGCAGAGAGTAGGAGAAGTTTGAATAAAGGTGTAGTTGAGCAGCGGAAGTCTATGGGGCTCACAGAAGTAGAAACCTCTGGGTGCTGCGATATCTACCCCATTCACGCAGTGGTTGTATGCTCAAACACTGCTCCATTTATATTCTTGCCCATTGCAGTATTGCAGAGGAATGAGGGACTCTGGATTAAGTTTCAGGTGATAAAAGATCAGTTGTATAAAAAAATAAAAAAAACTATTCTTTAAGATCAAGGGTTAACAAGCCTATCACTTCATAAAAGTCGGTGCCCTTTTTTCTTAAAACTGAAAATACAGTAAGTGGAAAAAATTCTAAAGGTTTTAGCAGCTGGCACTTGTGATGTGTTATAGACAAGGATTTAGTCAATGACTATTGCAGTCACATATGATGCCATTTCAGTCTGTTATCCACATTAAGATTTAGACCACAGTAAATGTGTTGACTTTTTAAGGCACGAAATCTCATTTAGTGTCCTATGAAAGGGTTATTAGTGGCTAAGTTTCATGGCTGCCGTGCCAGTTTCCATTTCTAACACTTGGAATGGGTGAAGCCAGGATGCCATACTGTTCAATGGCTTGCTGAGTAATGTGTGTTTGCATGAGGAGGTTACCCGAATTATAAGAACAATATTCTATTGATAGGATATTAACATTATGAGATTAATCGGGAATCTTTACATTTACTACAAGACGCTGTAAACCATTTATTTTTCAGCACACAGAGAATTGCCGACTGCTGCTTCAAACTAATGGCAGTAATATGAAGCCCATCTGAGCCAAGCAAGTGTCTTTAAAGGGGTATTTGTGTATTATTCCAAAGGATAAGCCATAAATGTCTCCTGGAATTCACATCTATCTACAGAACAGGGTGCCCTAATCCTGCTGACGAAACAGTCATTGACCACCGCATCCAGGGGAAGATATTGAGAGGTGGCCACACATGTGAGCAGGTTAACCAGATTAATTCCAAGGAATGGTCATTCTAGCAAATGGCCATTGAGGTGCATAGACACGTGCGTCTACATCTTCATTCTTTGCTTGAGTGCTGCAGCCAGATGTCTCCTAAGATTTCCTCCAGAACCCATTCTGGAAACAGGTTGGAATCCCAGAATATGGCACTCAAAAGTATGTGGTGGCATACTGCCTGGGGAGAATATCGTCAAATAGAGGAACCAAACAGTGGCATGCTGAGCACCTATGGATCCACGGAATAGAGCATTGCAGAAGACCTTTCACGTCTACTGCAATATGGCATATTATTAGAGATAAGCGAGTAGTATTCGATCGAATACTACGGTATTCGAAATACTCGTACTCGATCGAGTACCACTCGCTGTTCGAATGTAAAAGTTCAATGCAGAACCAGCATTGATTGGCCGAATGCTAAACAGTCGGCCAGTCAACGCTGGTTCTTCTCCTACCTTTAGAAGTCTTCTCCGTGCAGCTTCCCCGCGGTGTCTTCCGGCTCTGAATTCACTCTGCCAGGCATCGGGCCTGGGCAGAGCCGACTGCGCATGTCCGCTTGTAGTGCAGGCATGCGCAGTCGGCTCTGCCCAGGCCCGATGCCTGGCAGAGTGAATTCAGAGTCGGAAGACGCCGCGGGGACGCTGCACGGAGAAGACTTCTCGGAGGATCCAGCCCGACCCTCACTTGTGGACTTGGTAAGTATAATTTGACCGAACGTTGCCTACCCCTGAAACGAGCATTTTCCCCCCATAGACTATAATAGGGTTCGATATTCGATTCGAGTAGTCGAATATTGAGGAATACTCGAAACGAATATCGAACCTCGAACATTTTACTGTTCACTCATCTCTACATATTATATACAACTGCAAAGCTGAAAGCACGCGGGACTCAGCACACTTTGTTTTGTAGGCAAGTGCCTTGGATCCAGAAATACTGTTGCCTTTAGTGTAGTATGTGTAGGTCTCCATTATTTATGGAGACATTCATTCACACAGGGTCAGGCTATGAGTAAGGAGCTGATCTAGAGGCTCCGAAACTCGTCAGCCGGACGCTGCCCGCTTTCCCTCCATGCTGGCCACACTGAGCGTTTTTTATATTTAAAATTGAATGCTTTCTTATTTTTGAACATGGACGAATAAAAGCTAAGTTTTATACAAACGAAGGAGATGCGTGCTGGATGTTTACTTCTACTAGTTAAAGGGGAGTGTTCCTCATCGCCCCTCTGACAATGCACTTGAAACCAATGACAAATACCTGTAAAACTGAACGATGTATTACCCTTTAAACTGCTGAATTGATAATGGATTGGAAAACATATGGAGTGTCAATTCTTAATAGATTATAATATACACTCTTTACAAAAAAAATTACCTCCAGCTTCCTTAAAACAATCCTTTAACTTCCTCTGTCTCAGGATCAAGATCAATGTCGTAGAAACAAGGTCTTGTAGGTAGTCCGGGCATGGTACTCATCTGTAAAAAAATAAGTGAAGAGTTAATCTTTGTATCTATGGAATTTTATCGGGTATATGCACTGTATAATATATAAAATATTTATCCCTGTCGGTAGAACCAAATTTATACAGGAGGTGCTTGAATTTTTTGTTTAGCTATTCCTCCACTGCATGATGTTTTGCAGAAGCACCCACCTTAATAGGGGACACATTGTACAAGGTCTATCTACACGGCAGAGAATGTAGTCACATTTTCCATAGGTTACGGGTGGGGTGGATTGAGAGTCTTCACCATTGAAGATGAGAATTGCTATAAATGCCATGTTTTTTGAAGAGGGGGATGGTTACATTTAAAAGATTAATCTCCATTTTAGCACGACAATGGCTATCACTTTATAATCTGAGAGGCCAATCTGAAACCACCAATGAGGAGAATAAAATGGCAGTGGTGCTCTGACTCCTTCACAGTGGTGCCTAGCTATCTCTTTATAAGTTGGAAATATCCAAATAAAGATCTTTCCCATCAAACTGACATCATATTGCTTTTAAATCAATGGAGATCTCACTACCAGAAGCCCCACCAAAAAAACCTGAAAATGAAGGGGGTTTAGCACCGCAAATGCAGTAATTTGGTGATAAGCCCTAAAGTTCCAAGGGAGTTAGACCACATTACATGTAAGAAAAATGTTGGTGGTGAGTCTGCTCAGCTTAAATTCATTTCTGAAAAAATATTCAACTTCTCTGCCTTGATCTAATATTCTTTTCTAAAAGTTTATTTCCGACCGTTCATTACTTTTGCAAATTTTTGACATGGACCGGTACATAATCTGACATTAGGGAACATGGCCTAATAAGTTATCTGTCTAAACGTTTCTACCTCCAAAATATTAACCTACAAAATACATCTTGAAACCTTCAGCATACAACTTGTATTAAATGTCTGGTAGCCCATAGGAAACAACATAGAAAGGCTGTGAGCGGGTTCAGCAGCCACATGGTTGAGGGTTTGGAAGAGACATGTGTTTCACATGGTGTGCAGAGGACTGCTGTTTATTCATGAATGAGAATCTCATTTTACAAGCTTATTACAGCCTGCCAATGAAAAGAAAAAAGACGGCAAAGGTGACTATACAGAACATGCTGTGTTTCTGAACGGCCTACATGGACGCTATTTAAAAAAAAAAAAAAAAAAAAAAGTTTCAAGATTTCTTGGAACTCAACTGGGATCTAGGGCAATACAATTATTAACTCAGATCATCTAGATTAGACAATTTCATGGTAAAATAATCCTCGTGAGTATCTGGTCAGTTTTTTATTTTTGTGACCAACAATTAAAGCACTGTATTTTATATAACCCTTCAACTTTGCATGTACCGTACAAAACCACAAATTGGTGTAACCATGGCTTATATCTGTGCAGATCGGCATTCTTTAAGCAATGATTGAATTGTCTCAAAAATAACCCCCGGTCCCTGTTCCTATGTCCTATAAAAAGCATATAGGGGTCAAAGAGGATCTTCGCCTGAACATCTCATTCTGCTGGACTTCCATTTATGTCCGAGGGAAAAAAACAAAAACAAAACCCAAACCATAAGGGGTGATCACTGGAGGCAGAATTAAACAGTGGCATATGTGAACAGTCCTTAGCTCCCGTGAGGTGCTCATTTCTGGTGCTCTTGCACCCAGGCACAAATCCATGCCAGCCCCTTTGTGGACGTAGATTTTGCTGTCATTTATACCACTTATATGGCATACCCGAGAATGAATACAGTGTGGCCCACGAATTTTCAGAAAATTAACAAACTTTTGACTTGGACACCTCTCCAGAGCAAAGCATCCCCTCTCCTGGGCCCTTCACAGTATAAAGCTCCATTTACATGTACTATAATGGGTACACCGCCCACAAACTATTATCATTATCGGAGTATATCCCACTGTATAAATGATTGGAGGTCCAGGGTTACCTCTCCTGGGCTATGCAGTGGTCTTCTTCAATGACGTCACAGACATGGGTTACGCCGACATTATTTAAATCCAGCCTGACCCACATAACATCACTATAAAGGTCGAAAACTGCATAGAGTTTTGCAGGAGAGGTTAGTAACAGTTTTTTGTGTTCTCTCACTTTCCCTGGGCGTCCAATCGTTATACTCTGGGGTCTGAAGAGACCCCAATGTATAATGATTGTTGGGTTGGGTTAGCCCAACAAATACTCTTGGCATTGGCCTGCGTTCTTACTTACCAATACCCGGTCCTGCTCCTGGCCGCCTCCACTTAACCTTCTTCTTTCCAGGGGGTAATAGCGAGGTGATAGGAGATGCATGGGGCCCACTGGAGGGCAGAAGTGGAAGCTACGGCTGCTACTGTGGTACTTGAGCTACTGTGTTGAACTTTTATAAGTCTGTATGCTGCAAACTCATAAGCTCCCTCCAGTGGTGCAAGCCATTTTTATTTATTTAAATTTATATCTACAGTGTTTGGAACGCTGTACGAAAGAAAAAAATAAAAAAAATAGCTTTGACCAGTAGTCCAGATGTTATTTAGCACAGATTTGTTGTTGGGTGTGGATCAGCCCCATTGAATCCTTCCACATCAGTTCAAACTACAAATCCCTGGCAGAAAGCAGACTTCTTACCAAATACACAATTTATTTTTCCAAATTTGAAAAAAGGTTTCCTTTACCCTTGTTCATTATCATTGGGGTGAACATTCTGTAGGTTTTGCTCATAGTTGTACAGTTCTACATTCATTCAAGGGGATGTAACTTCATGACACGGCACAATTTTTCTTAAAACATCCATACCAGATGTCAGTAAAGGAAACGGGTAGATGACCATCAGTCTTCTCAACAAGAATTTACAGAGGTAACTTGAGGAACATCAATAGTCTCCATCTAGATATTTGCAATGTCTCCCCACTCCTCTGACACACAATTCCAGATGCTATACACTTGACAGATAAATCCAGGCTCAGTTTGCTTCGTGTGGTAACAATGTGGAAGACTTTCAATTTATTTTACAAAAAAGGTGTGACCTGGATTAAGTTAGATGGTGAGCCAAGCAATACTACTCCAAAGCATTAGGAAAATAACTAGGAAACATATTGCATTCTCCGGAATACTTTATTGATGGCAAGTATCTTCAGGTAAAGTAATCTGAATGGGTTCAGTGCTGACTCAAACATGGGAACAAGCCAGCAGCAATACCTTATAAAGTAGTGGCAGATTTTCAGAATGATCTATTTATTCCTTACAGCTCTGCATTGTCTGAATATGGAGGAAAAACAACTTTTATTCGATATGCAAATTTGATTTCTAACATTGGGAGGCGGAGAGAAGTGATGCCAAGTCAAGCTCTCCATGACCCAGCAGGCCAGTCCTGGGATTGACATATCTGTTTTCCGTTTCATAGCCACAAGGTAGCTCCAATAAACCTGAAACGGGGTGATGTGTTTGTGAGAAGTGTTAGCTTTGTGACGGTTTGTACATGGCATGCAATGCCTACAGGAGCATAACATTGGCATGGTGCAAGTTCAAAAACATGATACCCTTCACTATAAAACACAGAAGTGGAGGTTTACACAGAGAAAGCTTTGGCACGTTTCCTTTAAGGAAAAAACTACATAAGGCCCAGCTCCCACCTGCGTGTGGGTTTCCGTTCAGGGAGTCTGCTTTGGGAACTCCTCCCCCAAACAGAATCCTATATGCATAAAAAAGGCGGATACCTGGGAAACCTGTGGCCCAAATAGACTGAGGATTGCGTACGAAACATGCAGAGAGAAAAAAAAAAGTCCTGCAGGCAGCACTTTCCGCATGTTTCGTGCGGAAACCAAACAGACCCCATTATAGTCTAAGGAGCATCATGGGTTTCCTTAAGTAACCACTTTTTTATGCGTATAGGTTTTGTCGGAGGCAACATGCTGTCGGTTCCAAATTAAAAACAAAATGGTTGCCGAGCTCAGGAGAACACAAAGCCACAATACTCAGATGCATATCAAAATGTTCTGACATTTATTACGTTACTTAGCTCTTATAGAGGAATAATGGCTGTATGCTAATTTAGGCATAATAAACTACATCACATAGAAATATGAATTATCATTGGTCAGAGGACAGAATAGGCGTTTACAAATGATAAATACGTGCATAAGCAATACATGAGTTAAACACATGGTTGTCCGTGTCATCCATTTTAGTTCTAATCATGCTAGCACAAAGTTCTAAGATGGACGGTATGTCCTTGATCCTTAGAACTAGTTTAGACTATTCTCATGTCTAATGGACATTCTGTGACTTGTTAAGGAACATGAGAAACTAAGTAATAGTTATGAGAAACTCAAACATTCCAGCCTTTTCCTAAATATGATAAGAAAGCACAATTGTAAGTCTCTCACAGTAGCTGCATGAGAGGGACAAGACATTAGTGAAAGCAATATGGAATATACGCAGACAAGATGGCGGTATGCTAGTCTCTCTCTTTACACAGATATTTTTTCCCCTCACAGTTTCCATTTGGGAGGAGGGGGGGTCCTCAAGCGGACTTCCCGAATGGAAACCTGAACGCAGATGTGAACCGGGCCTAACATATTTTGTATATAAAATAGGAAACAATTGAAGAAAGTAGAGAAAGATCAATAAAAATTAGCAAAAATAAATGCTCATGTGGTGGACAAGCACTAGACACTGGTTCAGGAGGAAATGGCTTAGATGTAAAATTACAGAGAACAGATACCATTAGTGCTGGGCTTAGCGTGGATACATCAATAATGTATAACCAGTTCATTAATCCTGTTCCATAGCCTTGTACGTAGAAGCTAAGATACTGGCAATGGTGAACAGATTATTTATAGATTACCAATAATCAGCAGGCTACAATCTAGGACTGAATTCTCACAAGGAAACAAAAGTGTTCTTGTCTATGTAAAAGAAGCGGAGATTACCATGTACAGTGTCCAATTTACAAAAAGAGAGCTGCTAAATCCCAGTAGTCATGGGGGTTGAGGGTATCCAATTTGTGTGTGAAGGAAATTCCACCACTAATTTTCCAGACAGATTTGATACATCTCCCTAATTGTATTCCGGAAATCTGCACTTTTTTGGGCTGTTTCCTATGATATTCCAGGAAAAGTTTTTTTTATCATAAGAATCAATCTCAGTCATAGATGGCTTTTCTATTTATGGATCATAGTTTCTACCCAGATGAAGAGTCTTGTTGAGGTTCTGAAAACATACAACAGTATACATGTCATGCTATGATTCAGCAAGACAAAGCCCAAACTTGCAGCCCATTGTTAATTCTTGCAGCAAGATGATACATTCTGTAACATTACTGAAACATTCCCCAATAAATCTCTAAAAATATTATGCATATTAATATCCACTGTGTTTAGGATTTTTCGTACTATGGTGCAAAGAACACTTAATAGGGTTAAAGAAATGTCTGAAATAAAGACATGAGCTTCACTGTGATAGAATAGCTGCAAAAAAACATGTAAAGATTTGCAACAAAGAATGGAGCAACTGGGCTAGGCTCCCTGTCAGCCTTATAGACAGGTTCTTCAGAGAATACTTTATGCTAGGTTCGGGTCTCCGTTCTGAGGTTTAAGACGGAAACCTGTCAGAGTGGGTCTGGCCGTGAGTGTTTTATGCTCTCCGCCGCAAAACAGTTGTTTTTTTTAAACTGGACACAGAATACTGCATATCTTACTCTGTGTCCGATTTAAAAAAAAAACGGTTTCGCAGCGGAGAGCATAAAACGCTCACTGCCACACATCTTTCAAACCCATTCAAATGAATGGGTTTGAAAGAGTCCTGCAGGTTTCCGTCTCCTGCCTCTGTTTTGTGCAGGAAACGGAAACCTGTATGAACGGAGACCGGGCGCAGATGTGAACGAGCCGTTAGTTAAAAGACTTTCATTGCATTGCTTTGGTCTTGGCATTACAGACTCTTTATATTTCTTCTTGCGACTTTCTAAATGCCAAATGGGAAAAAAAACAAAAACGGAAAAAAAAAAAACAACCCCCCCCCCACACACACAACTGGAGTGCTTACACTGCCCTTGCCACTTCTCGACAAGGGAGTGTGCTCAGGAAAAAAAGTCTTACTGGCCCAACAGAGGATCCTCCGATGGGCTTAGGCTCCTTCACAATAATGTCTAGATCCTTGGTATATTGGAGGGCGGGCCCTATAATTATTTTATTTGGTGGGTCCAAGGAACCTCCCAGTGTTAGGGAATGGTGAGGCAGGACTCACAGGTTTATCATCTATGCAAGTTTTCTGATCTGAAAGAGGTCTTCCATTCCAGTTATGAGCTGGTGTTGACTTCAGTTTAGGCCTATGACCTGCTGGAAGAGGCTATGGACACCCTCTCAAACTAGCCGAATCCTCCATTGTAGCAGGAGATATGATATTTAACAAATTTATACATGCAATTAGTTTATTTTCTATTTTATGCAGTCACTTATTCATTAACTTTGCTCTTGGTATTATTATTTAATTAAAAAAAAGGAAATATGGGTGCAAATCAGAGAATGACGATAAGACATAGAAAGGGAAGCCTAGGACAACATAAGCATGGAGTTAGTATGTGCTCCCTCTGTTTGTGTAGGTTTCCTCCGGTACTCTGTGGAATATAATGAATCGATGTACAAAAATGGGAGAACCCCCCCCCCCCCAAAAAAAAAAACAAAACAAAAAAAAAAAACCTCAACTAGCATAGGAATGACATGGAAGGTTCTATTTGTGCATACACCGAGACTGTTACATAATGGACTGCTTTCACTCTCCATAAATCTTTTATTAAGCCTGCGCCTGTTGACCCATATAATATTCTCACATTTCAAAGAGTGTTTTGCTAATTCTACTAGGCCTTAGCACTTCTAACCACGTAAAGATGTCTTTTGATGTAGCACACACAGGACCAATAACTGTGGATCAGGCTACCAGCTTCTATTGCCCCACTTCAGGAAACCAAGCTTATTCCCGTCAGGAAAAAAAATAAACAACCTGCAAGCGTCTTACTCCTGTGCAATGATCATATGACCGAAAGTAATGAATGTAATCTGCAGCACCTGTAGTAAGTTATATACACGTATAATCCACTTCCTCCACTTCATCCTCCCAGTACCGGCACAATAAATGAAAAATGAATGAAAAAGCAAATAGCACATTTTTATGACATTGTGTTTCTAACTAAGATTATGACAAGGGGTTATCTAATCCTGCAAAAAATAGGCGGCAGCTTTCCAGGCAGTAAATTGCTGGAATCTTAAAATATTTGTGGTTGTGAACATAATAATTCCCTAAAATTGAATTTTAAAATCAAAAGGTCACCTGTATAGGAGCGTTCACACTACCGTCTGTGTCAGACAGGTAGTGTCCGCTCAAAATCTGTCACGGACATTAGGAGCGGACACTAGCTGTGTCCATGACACCTGTCATTTATTTCAATGGGCATCGGGTGCGTTGTTTTGCACTCCGTGCCCGTCCTTCCCTGTCCGCAAGTGAGGATGTCCGACTTCTCAAGCGGACAGAGGAACCCTGCATGCACCCCGATCACACAATACAGCGCGATAGGCACTGCTTTGAAGAAGGTCGTTCCTGATAGACTGTCCGGAACGCCCTTCTGACTGTAAAGAGCTACAGTACCGGCACCGATAGCTCTTTATCTGGGGTACAGATCGGGAAAGCCCACAGTACACCGAATTCAGTATATAGAACTGCCTGTGCCCCGGACCATGAAAGGTCCTCTTTAAAGGATATTTTCCCAGGAAACACATTGAGGCTAGGGCCCCATGGAGCGTCCCGCAGCAAAAAAGCCTTGCAGGAAAAACCAAAGCAGCATCGCATTGCAGTTCTTCCTGAAGAGCTTTAGATAGAAAATTTGCAGTTTTCCTCTGTAGACTTTGTTACAATTATACCTTTGAGGAAATCAATGGTGTTTCCGTAGATATAATTGACATGCTGCGATTTCCAAAAAAGCACCAGTTTTGAAAATCGCGGCGTGTCCGCACCACGGTTTTTACTGCAAAGTGGGCATGGGATTCACTAGAAAATCACAGCATGTCAATTATACCTTCAGAAATAACACAATGCGCAACATGTGGCCTTAACCTTATATGGAATTCATCATCAGAAAAGTGTTATAGTACCATGATAGTAATGATAGTACCATGTAGAGCAGTGTCTACAATTTCCAAAGAAGTCTTTTATTCTACCATGCAGATTTTTTATTTATTTATTTTTTAAAAATAGCATTAGCTGAAAAGAGCTTTAGGGTTGTGTCCTCACCTGCCAGGCCTTGTTATCTAGAGCACGCAGTGAAGCCCCACCTAGGAGAAGACACGTCCTTAAAGCCCTTTTTCAGCTGATTTGCACAAGGACAAATTGCTGATTTTCATGAATGCTGATCGGTGGGTGTCCGACTACCAAAGCCCCTACAACCATGCATCCTCGCTACCATTAACTTCAATAGGAGCATCGGAGGAAGTTCAAGTAGAGCACTTGGCCATCTCTGGAGCTCCCATTGAAGGGAATGGGAACGAGTGTACATATGGATTCACCAGCTGATCTTATTGTCTGTAGTCAGAACGGGGGGGTAAAAACACCCCCTGCTCTCAAGATTGGTGTGGACTCATTGGTCAAACCCCACTGATCAGCAATTTATCCCCTATTTTATGGAGAAAAGATAATGGGATTTGCTAGAATTCCATCCACTCTGCAAAGACTATAAAAACGACAATTTTTTCCCGTGATGTTTCCGCCTCGGCCAACCCGTGCCATTTAAGACCTTGTGGGGCCCTGGCCTAAATGTGGGAAATTCTCTCCCTTATACAAATTCTCTGTAAAATGGCTACCACCCAGGAAGAAAGTAAAAGTTATTGCAAATGATAGAGAGAATCTGAGGGCAAAAAGGTAAAAAGAATAAAACTGTAAAAAGGACATAAAAAAAAACCAAGTACAAAGTAGGGATTTCATTAAAAAAAAATTAAAAATAAAAATGAAAAATGTAAATCGACTTCTACAAAGTCAGAAATTACAATTGGTTAAGCAAACATGCTTGTAAGCTGCACCTCTAAAATGAGCAGCAGGGTGAAGTAGTAGTGAATATGAGAATGGTTTCACCCAAACAAAACTTTCATCCCTTTGTAAAGTAACCTCGGTGGTCTCTCGATTTGGATTTCCAAGAAAAACTCAGAGCTTGCCTCGTATCAGACCCTCTGCAAATTGGAATAACTAGCTCCAGCTGTCAAAGAGAACACACTTCCTGGTGAAAAATACCTAGCTGCAGATATCATCCTTGGAAATTAATCTACTGGAGTACATGTAATTAGATCTAATCACTGAAACACCCAGAAAGTTATAGGGGAAGAAATAAGCCACTATGAGTCTAGATATAGGAAAGGAAGTGCATACCTATCGGGATTTCATCAGCTGGGTGGAAGCAGGAAGGAGGAGGAAAGTCAATGAAGAAGCAGCCAAATCCCCTCAAATCTAAAGTTTGTCTCGAAGGAATGTTCTTTGAATGGATTACTGAACGAAGGGGAACTTTTTTTTGTCCTGCTGCTTTTTGGCTATATATCACACTGATGTAGTAGTATAGCTTTTAGTGATGCTTTTTTGCTAGATCTGTGTGTTACCTATACACACACCAGAGCTTCCAGTATGATGAAATTGCATGGTCTGTACCACATATATGTAACATATATGTAACTCCTATTACTGCTACAGCTGATGATTAGACAGACTCCTGTCACACAGTTAAAAATAATATGATAGCATAAGTGAGGAAGGCTGTACTAATAGGCCAGAGATGTATCTGCAAGACCCCGGGACACAATTCAAAACCTGTATTGGAACCCCTACCTACCTTGTGTCATTTAGAATACTAGTATATCTTAAAGGGAATCTACCATTAAAACCTCTTTATTTGTGGATAAGACGTCGGAATAGCCTTTAGAAAGGCTATTCATCTCTTACCTTTAGATGTGATCTCCGCGGTGCGTTCCTTAGAAATACCGTTTTTTACCGGTATGCAAATTCATTCTCTGGCAGCGATGGGGGCGGGCCCCAGCGCTGAAAATGCGATGGGAGCGTCCCCACTGTAGCTCGAGAACACGATCCTGCGACGCCTCTATCTTTGGCTGGATCCTCCCCTTCTCTGTAGTCTTCCTCCTGTGTCACCTCCAGGAGGAAGATGGTAGCCATTTTTGGGAGGCATCTCCTGTATTGAACTACAAGAGCAAGAGTGGCCTCCCAAAAATGACGGCTGGCATGCGCAGTCGGCTCTACTAGTGTCTCACTGGCAGAGCCAACTGCGCAAGTGTCGGAGGTGACACAGGAGGAAGACGACAGAGAAGGGGAGGATCCAGCCGAAGATACAGGAGTCGCAGGATCGTGTTCTCGAGCAGCAGTGGGGACGCCCTCATCACATTTTCAGCGCTGGGGCCTGCCCCCATCACTGCCAGAGAACTAATTTACATACCGGTAAAAAACGGTATTTCTAAGGAATGGCGCGGTGGAGAGCACATCTAAAGGTAAGAGACGAATAGCCTTTCTAAAGGCTATTCCGACGTCTTATCCACAAAAAAAGAGGTTTTAATAGTAGAATACCTTTGAGTGGTAAAGGGACCGCCGGGGCCCGCTCAGGGTCTGGTAGCAAGTGCTACTGTCGCACCTCCTATACCCACATCCCTGTAAGGGACTATTTAGAAGAACAGAGGGGGTGATAGTCACTCAGTCCCTGCCTGCTTGAGGCACAACCTCTCACTGTCCATATGATTCTCTGCTGAAGCATCATGGCCTTCATAGCTAAGCAGAGATGGTGTGAAAACAGGGGACTTCTGAAAATGAAGATGGAGTTGATTAGAAGTAAGGAGGAAGCTGCACTGCAAGATAGAGGTAGAGTATGATAAAAGTGTAGCGCATGATATATAATCAGGTGGGGGTGCAGGGTTGGAAATGTGTGCTTCCACTGGAGGTCTTCACCTTAAACAGCTTTGTATTTTACTCGGATGTGGGTCGCATGCCCAATTGTCCTTCTGTAGCAGTGGCTTCATGCCTATGTTGACAACTTCTTGCTAGATCAGAAAGTAGACACACAGAGGGATCTGGGCACTGGCAGAACGCAAGCTAGATCGCTGTGGAGAGTTTGGCTGTTTTTATATTTTTACGCCATTCTAACCAGTTTAGAAAAGTAATTCTTTATCGGTGGGAATACTTTAAGGCTGGGGCCCCACGCGGTATAAAAAGCGCCTGCAAAGTGGATGGGATTCTAGCAAAGCCCATCCACACAGTGCAACATTTCTGCTGTGTGAAATGCCGGCAGTTTCCCCATAGGTATAATTGAAGCAGAAAACCTCTGTGGACGTTCTGTGAAAAGTGCTGCGGGAAAAGCCATAATACGTTTCCACCGCAGTTTTTCGCTGTGGGGCTTTAGCCTAATAATGCTTTGATATTGAAAAAAGTTCTAATATATGAAGGTTCAAGCAACATTGTTAGTATTAAGTTTATTAAAAGCTGCATGAAAAGATATAGGTTAGCTAACAGTTCCAAAATAAGCAGCGTATCTTTCATGAGATGCCAAGACAAACATGCCCATTGATCGTCATTAGCTATGCATGATGCTGTGTTATGCAAGGTCTGATGTCCTCACAGCCAGTCAGCACAAAGTATCTAGAATGGATTATTGCATAGCGGTCTAATATACGAACCTTAGCACGCAGTTGGAATAATGATTTCTACATACAAGCTTCATTTTGGAATAGGCTGGCCATTGTGGGTATATGGTTGGTTCGACTCCAGACAATATTTGATTTTAATACCATACTCACAGGTAAAGTGATTCTAATAACCTTATATAACAGAATGAATTGCAATTCTGCTGGATATACATTACATGACATTATACCTTTACAGCAGGTTTGTCCTAGAGTATAAGTGTTATGCCATTTCGAGTTTTCACATTTCTGAATGGCTGCAGCTCACAATCACAAAGATTCTTAATTCGATGAAAAGGTTTTACCAGTTTATTCTGGAGGGGACTTCTTGGATGAGGGCCATGGTGTTGCTGGCCATAACCAACAGTTGATGTCACTGCTCCACCTGCACATAATCTGACTCCAGGCCAAGGTCACAGGGAACAGAGATAAAAGCTGCACAAGTGCTAATTAAATTCAACTCCGTGTTATTGCCAATATGTTCAGATAAAGTATAATTTATTTTCCCTCGAAAGCCATCCATGCTGTTTGGGAACAAGGGCCAACCATAACACAAAAGATAACAAGCTTCAAAAGGACTGCAACAACAAAGTATAGGAACAGCTCGAAAATGAGGAAACAAAAAAGCTGGTAAGGAGAAGTAAATCCATATGGGATCATCCATATTATCACACGTGAAGAAGATGCTATAGATTGGATACAGTAAGTAGTCAACATGTACAGCACACCAATAAATACAGAATAAAGAACTATAATGCAAGGTGAAATTACATGGACAGTCCAGTCAGGACCCCAACATGATATATAACTTAGTACTAGGGTTGAGCCGATCTTGAGATTTCAAGATCAATTTTAAAATCTGATTTCCGATCATTTTCCAGCCGATCTCGATCCTGATTGCGATCGTGAAATTTACTCGATCGCCAATCGAAATCCGATCTTTTCCGATCCCGATCGCTCAACCCTACTCAGTACCTACATGGGATGCAAACCAGCTGTTTATTTTCCTCAGACGTTGTCTTCAAGCCCAGCTTTATTAAGGATGATGTTTGTGACGACAACTTAGATACAGTGCCTACAGGAAGTAGATGGTAGTCAGAGACACGCCTGCTGCCTCATCATTGGTTCCGGCTGCTGCTCTCTATTCAGCAATTTATACAGATTCCATATGTGGAACATATCTATTTCTTACTTATTTTATGGGAAGAATATGCAAATCTGACTTCCATGATGTAATTAGGAAGCCAGTGCTTCAAGAATGCACACCAATAGAGGGCGCTCACTGAGAATGTGCAAGTCTATCTTCCATGATGTAATTAGGAAGACAGAGTCTCAGTCAAGCAGGTACAGTCAGGTAGCAGGTACAGTCAGGTAGCAGGTACAGTCAGGTAGCAGGTACAGTCAGGTAGCAGGTACAGTCTCTCAGCCAAGGACAGCTGTTTCGACGTTATTGCATCTCATCAGCTTGGCGCAAAGAGGACTGAACTGGCAGAGGTGAGAGGCTTTGACAGGGTTGGGGGATATCGTCACTCCATAGGGAGAGAACAACCATTTAGGTGTGTGGAGTCTTATTAAGCCATGAGCGCTCCACTGTGCAAAGGAACATAGGAAGAATATGCAAATCTGTCTTCCATGATGTAATTAGTAAGCCAGTGCCTCAAGAATGCACACCAAAAGAGGGCGCTGACTGAGAATGTGCAAATCTGTCTTCCATGATGTAATTAGGAAGACAGAATCTCAGTCAAGCAAACCCTTTAACATCATGCTGACCTTCTCAGAGGCCTTTGTTTGCAATGATGTTGGGATTTTACCAGGTACAGTATAGGTATACATAAAATATGGAAAGGGATCTCGATCTCGACCACCAAAAAAGAAATTCTTCAAATGACACGTTTAAAGGGTAACTGGCCCTTCCCTTAGTCAGTCGGAAAATATTACTGGCATAAGTGACTTTTGGTAAATAAAGTGCCATAAAATGTACCGTACATCACTGTGTCACGTCTGATATGTCAGTACATTCCTGCAGCTTATCTGATATATTTAGATGGGAACATATTCCATGAGAGACCAATAGCTTATAAAATGTTCTATTTCAGCTGACATAGTTCTGAAAGAATTCAACCCATGTAGATGAGAAAATGTCATGAGTGTGACAAGGTAAGTGACTTCACACAATGTGCACGTCACCGTACTTATGAATGAAATTTTCTTCCGGAACAAGCACAGGGAAAGCCATTTCCAAGGCTAAGAAGCACATGTGACAAGTCTTCCTGAATTCCAGGAACTTTTTTTGTTCAGAAACTACTTCCCTTTTCAAATGCATCATTGTTCTTAGAGATGATCTAACAGAAAGCTAGCCAGCCATGCCTCCTTGGCGTACGTGAGGCAGAAAGACTACAGAGCGATCTGGGTGGGTGAGATAACACAGCAGAAGAGCTCATGTGGAAATATAATCTCCCCAGCAGGACATAAGCGAAGCTATGGGACCTTACTATGTATTGAGGACAATAGGAAATTAGGTCAGGGCCCCTTTATAGGTAGTAAAAAGGAGACAATGGGTGGGGAAAAATACAATGCAATAATACAAAGTTACTTCTATATTTTACCCAAACCTCAGATTCTGGTCACTTGTGATTGAGTGCAGACATGTTACTTGTTTAGGACTGATCTATAGTCAAGTCGTGGGAAAATCTATGATTTTTCCAGAAAATGAAGTATTTCTCCCAGAAAATGATTGCAATTACACGTGTTTTGTTATTGGCACACAAAAACCCCCCCAAAAAAACAACAAAAAAAAAAAAAAAAAAAAAAAAGCCAAAAATGATATAAATTTCAAGCAAAGCTCCAAAAAGGGCCAGACAAAATTACTGGCACCCTCAACTTAATATTTGGTTGCGCACCCTTTAGAAAAGAATAACTGAAATCAGCGGCTTCCTATAATCATCAAGAAGTTTATTACACCTCTCAACTGAAATTTTGGACCAATTTTGCAAACTGCTCCAGGTCTCTCATATTTGAAGGGTTGTCTTCTTCCAAATATAAATTTTAAGCTCTAACAACAGTTGTCCAATGGAATTTAGATCAAGATTCATTGCTGGCCACTTTGTTTCCATCCATTTCTGGGTGCTTATTGAAGTATGTTTGGGGTTATTGTCCTGCTGGAAGACCCATGCCCTATGACACAAACCCAGCTTTTTGACACTGGGCCCTACATTATGACCTAAAATACTTTGAAGGCAAGGTATCGTGAAATCTGAAGATTAGCAGTCAAGGCACCCATTGCGAGAAGCACCTCTAAACATCTTTGAATCTCCACAATATTTGACTGTTTTCGGGAAGAATATCAGCAATGTCAACACTTATGGCAAGGGTTTCATCTTTTTGAGGCACCATTGTTTTATATATTAGATATACACACACTGGGGCACATTTTGCAATCCAAGTCCTATTCTTTCCTGTCTACATTTGCACCAAAATTCATAGTACACGGCAATTACAACATATTTATGAACAGTGTGCACCAGAAAGAAAATAAAAATGCGACAGGCGTTGAAAAATGTGCATCAGAATGAGCTTGGTTTAAAAGTATATAAGTTTACGACATTTATGAAACAGAAGAACAAATATGGTGCTGATTTCATGTGCAAATTAGACCAAATTTAAAATGGTGTAAGGAATTTACGACAATTTACTTTGTGCACCAAAAATTCCTGTCGTGGGTCACATGTCTTAAGAGAGAGAAGATTTGTGTCTGCTTACATTAGGCCAAGAATTGTAGGATCAAATTTTTGTTGCTTACAGCCTGCAAGTTAAAGGGGCTCTATCAGCAAAATCATGCTGATAGAGCCCCACATATGCGTGCATAGCCTTTAAAAAGGCTATTCAAGCACTGTAAAAGTTAAATTAAACTACCCCCCCCGTTTTAAAATAATAACTTATATAAGAATGTTCTCTACTTACGGAACGTGCACCCTGGGCGGGCATTCAGGGTGCGCCATCTTCTTCTTCCCCGCCTCTTCTTCCTCTGACGTCTTCGGGTCCCGTCCTCCTCCGGCGCTTGCTCGCGGACACTGATAAAAAAAAAAGCCCGGGCGCATGCGCAGTAGCACGCGGCTTCTACTACGGCTACTGTGCATGCGCCCGGGCTATATTTTTTTCTATCAGTGTCCGCGAGCAAGCGCCGGAGGAGGACGGGACCCGAAGACATCGGAGGAAGAAGAGGCGGGGAAGAAGATGAAGACACACCCTGAATGCCCGCCCAGCGTGCACGTTCCGTAAGTAAATCACATTCTTTTTTAAGTTATTATTTTAAAACGGGGGGGTGGTTTAATTTAACATTTACGGTGCCTGAATAGCCTTTTTAAAGGCTATGCACGCATATGTGGGGCTCTATCAGCATGATTTTGCTGATAGAGCCCCTTTAAGATTTTTGTCTACAGATTTTGTCTAAAATTTTTGCACTAAATATTTGTCTCCAATTTTGCGCCAAATATTTATTATAGTGGGCCAGAATTTTGGAACTTCTAGAAACACTCCATAATTATGAAGGTCTGTACGACAGATTCATAAATGTCTAAAACTAGGAATTATGGGAAGAATATGCAAATCTGTCTTCCATGATGTAATTAGGAAGTCAGTTGCTGCCTCAATGTTGCAAACCAATAGAGGGCGCTCACTGGAATGTGCAAGCCTGTCTTCCCTGATGTAGTTAGGAAGACAGGATTTCAGTGAAACAACCCAATAAAGGTTTGCTCCCTTTCGCATCATGCTCGACCTTCCAAGAGGCCTTTGTTTTGCAATGACGCTGGGATTATTACCAGGTATAGTCTCTCAATCGAGGACGGCCATTTCAATGTACTTGCAACACGTCAGCCCGATGTAGAGAAGACTATAACCTGGTAGAGGTGAGAGGCTTAGACAGCAAAGATCGACAGTAAATGCCCCGAAGCCTGGGAACAAAGTGAAACATCCTTGACGGTCACAAGAAAGGGCTACAAGTCTGATGAATGTTAAAGGCTAGGGCAAAGGTTGGCAGAGAATGCATTGTTATAATAAAACATTAAGTGTATGTTCTGTAATTACTGCTAATTTATATTCATTGACAAAGATACTAAGTATATTGAAATCCATGTGAATGCCCTTGTGTCCCACCATAGTGTAGTAATTGTAGGTGTGTAAGAAAGGAAAGAAAATGAAGTTCCATTTGGATAGAGGTCTAGTAAAATTTATAATACACATGGAAGTGGAATTTTAGAAACAATTTAAATGGGTAGAAATTACTGTTAAATTAATTAAATGAATATTAAGTGCAATTTAAAAATAAAATTAAACTGAACAGAAATTAATAGTATATAATACTCACAGTTCCCACTAGTGGATATATGAATCCGGCACCGATGCTAGCTCGGACATCACTTATGGGTAGAACGAAACCTGTGGGTACTCCTTTCTTGTCAGACTGATGTGATAAAGACAGATGTGTCTTGGCCATACAGATTGGAAGTTTATTAAAACCCTGAGTAAAAACAAAGATTTAAAGAGGTTTTAAACATTTGCAAGCTGTAGATTTGGAGACAACCTGCCATGATCATTAGCTAAACTGCTTAACCTTATTGCGTTCTGTACATTCATATACACTATTAACACAGAACAACCATATGATTCGGATCTCTCCCTTTTTTGGCAATCTGATCTACCATTTACAAACTACAAGCGGTCAATAAAGCCAGGAGCAGTACACTGTTAGAGTTATGTCAGAGGCAGCAGGATAGCCAGCTATGTGAAGAAGTTTGGGTGCAGTAGGTGCTGGGGAAGGGGAGGGGGTGTTTTGGTTGTCTGTCTGCCCCTTCCCTGAGCTTGAGGACTGTTTTTTCTTCCCCCACTTGGAATTCAGCCTGGCTGAATATAGGGTATCTGCAGTGCTCCTATTAACCCCTTCCCGACGGAACAGGAGCACTGCAGATACCCTATATTCAGTAGACCGGGCACTATCAGACACAGGGATACCTAATATGTGTGTGTTTCACAGTTATTTTCTACTTTTATATGTATTCTAGGGAAAGGAGGGATTTAGAACTTTTATTTACTTTATTTTTTTTATTAGATTTCTTTAAGCTTTTTTTTTTTTTTCACTATTTTCTGGGAGATTCTATACATTACTATCGCAGCTGGTCATAGACACCCCCTCCCCCCCCCCCCCCAAAAAAAAAAAAAAAACCCCAAAAAAAACCTTTTTTTTTTTCTTTTCGCTTGACTCGAGTATAAACCGAGGGGGTCTTTTTCAGCTCAAAAACTGTGCTGAAAAATTTGACTTATACTTGAGTATATATGGTACTTATTTTATTCGCAAAGCTGGATGAAACCCAGCCCAAGACACAGGAAAAACTTCTTGCACTGTATAAACATTTGGGGAGAAGTTATCAAGCCCTGTAGTTCAGAATCCGGGAGGGTTTTATTACTTATCACATAAGTCTCAGAGTGCGGCTACACAATGATCTGGCCACACCACAGCTGCAGTCAGTACTAGGGTGTCGGGGGCTTCCACATTTAAACAGCAGTCAGCTTATTAAGCGAGCCCAACAAATGGATTCACGCACCCCATACCTAACTTTTACTCTCATCAATCGGTGCGTCCTGCTGTTCAGAGTACACAGTCTATTATCAATACGCAAATGCTCTGTTTGGAACAATGAGGCAACTGCAACCTCACAGCAACAGAGGCACCGATCCACAAGGAGAAAAACACTTGGGTTATCTGCACAGCTGGGTTGATATGCTGGGTTCGGGTGACACACTCCCTTTAAGTAATAATTGATCAGTGGTTTCCTTTATGGATGATCATGCTGTGACATGCAAAACCGCACAGTTAGTATTGAGGAAAAGCCAAAAAACGCTTTCATTTACAAAAGGGAAAGAACTAGCTATCCCAACATTGACTGCGGCTGTGGTGCAGTCAGTATATTGTGTGGCAGCACCCTCCGTGTGGTCAAACACTGTCACAACTTTCGACCGCCAGATTTCTATTACTAAATGACTGAATGATTGAGCCCACATTGGATAATAGACTTTACCTGTTGTGTGTAGACGTCAATCTTAGCCTGAGCTTTTGGAGACAGTTCTATATCTGCAGCACCATAGACCTTCTGAGCTATGGTTCTGATCTTTTCTGCAATAGGGAGCTGAAAGAAGAAAAAAAAAATATTATAATATATATATATTGGTCAATAGTCATTTTTGCAAACCAAACTCTGAAATTTCAATTCCCTTCTAACATCAAGCAATGTAAAACTAGAGAATGTGAACAAATCACTATTATTTTTTCAGAAATACAACAAATCACTGAAAATTAAATACTATATATGGCCACACGGTGGCTCAGTGGTTAGCACTGTAGCCTTGCAGCACTGGAATCCTGGTGTTCAAATCCTGCCAAGGGCAAAAAAACCATCTGCAAGGAGTTTGTATGTTCTCCCCGTGTTTGCATGGATTTCCATCCCATATTCCAAAGACATACTGATAGGGAAAAATGTACATTGTGAGCTCTATGTGGGGCTCACAATCTACATAAAACATAAATAAACAAAAATTAAATATATATGTCTAAAATAAAAAATTATACGTTAGCTGATACTAGAATGTGTTATAAACCAGTTATACATTCTTCCTTAATTGGAGTCTGCAGGAAAATCGTTATCATACTGATGACAGTACTTTATAGAGCTGCTTTCCAAAGATGCATTTCTTGTTCTGCCTTGCAGCTCCATTTTCAAGAACATCACTGTTTTATTCTTATGCAACTTGGCTAAGAAAGGATTTAGAGGCCTTTCCTCTCCCGTTGGGGTCACATTTTGCCTAAAGCAACCAGTCTGTCTCTTAATGTTTTGTAATCATTGTGGGTGCGCTTTGAATTATAGCAAGTGCAGATAGTGATATACTGTCTACAGCAGGGTGAATGCGCAATAAAATTTTAAAGGGGCTGTCCAAGACAAGATAATTATGATACATCCTTGAATAGGAGCTGGGCTGCAATAGTGCACCGTATTTGCTTCCAGGCAAATATCAGCTGGTTGGAGGGAGTGCTGTATGTCAAACACCCTCCAAGACACCGATGAACTCACCTAAAGGTGGGCGATTAGTATCTGATCTTGGACAACCCATTTAACGATCTGTCCATTTGCACCTCTTATTTAATTATGGGTGAATAACGTTACTGATAAAAAGTAACAAGAATTCATTTCTTTCTACTAGTAAAAAACATTCAAACCGTGGTCCATATAATTAATCCTCAACCAGCCTATGCCAAGTACTGGAGCAATAAAGCTTTCAGGGTATACCGCAGGCTCACCAGCTTGTAGTTCATGGATTAAAGGGGTATTCCCATGACGCTTGTTCACTAACCTGCAGGCTATTGTGCTCTCTTCACTTCCTGCTTTTCTTGGCACATAGGTGGGCGGGGTTTGCATGGGATTGGTTGTAAATGAATTACCACAGTGTGAAGCTGATGTAGCAGAGCTAGATTTGAGTCAGCCTGCATTACATACAGAGGTAACGGACTCCCTATCTCAGCCCTTATCAGCCAAATTCAATTAAACCGACTGATAAGAGCTCAGAAATCCTGGAGCTCTCACCTCCCTTATCTGAGAAGCTGCGCTACTAAAAAGACACAAACAGCTCAGAGCTGCTCCCAGCTCCTCCTTCCCCCCTGAGAGCAGGCAGCTACATCACTTGACAAATGAGCAGATAATCCCAAGGGCCATAGAAACGGAGTGTAAACAATGAAGTAAATAAATTAAAATAGCGGCCAAACAGAGCAGTTTTTATAAAGCAATGCATTTAGGAAAAGTCTTAAATCCATGTAAACTAGCAGTATAGATAGGATCCTTGTGATGGGACAACCCCTTTAAGACTCTGGACTTGAACCACAGGGGTCCCAAGAAGCTTTATAGGTTCTAATATGAAAGACATCAGGTATCCCATACATACAGTATATGATAGGACAGAAAATTGTATAACTATTCGTACCAACACTCTCACCGCAAGCACAAGTTTACTGGTGGTACAAATAAGAAGGTTAATGAGTTTTTCCAATGGTTTGGGGGTACTGCAGGGTGAATACTAACTTCCTTGGTTATCCATGGAAGTAGAGGTGTTAATGCCTGGTTACCGGGGAACTTCTGGTGTACTAAGGTAGTGCATGTGTTGATATTTATTATGGAAAACCCAATTCCAGTTGATTATACTCAACTGCCCTCGTTGTACCCCCCCAAAAACAGACATAACAGTCATTGATGGGGTGTTTGAAAGCTTTCAATTTCAATTTCCTGCCCTGCACTGATCTCACATGTTGGAGCCAAAAGTGGACAGATGACCATGTGGCTGCATAGTCTGTTCTATAACTCAGCAGTGCCCATTATAAATTCTCAACTCAGTAATGAAGGAAATGGTTGAAAGCATGTCTCGTGTCACTGACCCCTCACGTTACCCTATAAAATGCCATTTTTCATCTGTACTGTAATATATATTATATTGTGTATATACACACACACACACACACACCTCTCCTCAGCTCTACTCCTGAGCATTGCAACGCTAATGTTCCAAAGACAATTAGCAAATATCACTTAGTAATGAGTAACCTGAAAAAAACCACAAGGATTTTTATGTAATTCATAGTGTCCTTGTCCCTTAAAAGGGATACATCTGCTGACTGGCTAAGTAACTTTAGATGATATCTAGAGGACAACATACCTTTCTGCTACAAGGTCACCAAAAGCATTAGATGTACCAGATTCAGAGAGAACATCTGCTGTGGGAAAGCTGCAGATTTTAATAAGATCCTCTTGTATCCAAACAGGAAAGTTCATCCTGACATGATCGTCCTGTGATCGCGTTTCTCAATTAAGAGATACTTAATCCTAACCTGCTGAACTCCCCGATACCGCTATGAAGGAGAACATCTGCTCACCTTGGGGGCAGGAATCGAGCTTTATTGACAAGACTTGTGCAAAAAAACAAAAACACTGATCAGGCTGAGTATTCATTAACAGGCACAAATGTGCAGTCAAAGTATAAGAAAAAAAAAATGCTCAACAAGATTACATAGTGTATGTGAAGTGTATGGAGGTGAGGAGGCAGCAACCACTAGTCTATTGTCGGGGTTTGCACCCAATCTGGAGATCCATTTTAAATCTTGAAGTAAAGATGGTGAGGATTATTAATATGGGCAGACGACATGTAAGGTGATCAATACGAGCAGAAACTCTGTGTTACAAGGACAAGCTCCAAGAAGGCACGGCACACATTACACAGCTTAAATCAGTCTTAAAAGTATTCTTGGCTCTTACATTAGCTTTATAGCATCTGTTTATAATGGAGTCATGGCATCTTTGTCGGATCCATTTTCAGATGGCAGCAAGCCCTGATGGACCCAGTGGACTATAAAGTAACCCTCCAGGCGAAGCAGATGCACTTACAGGGAGGGTCACCAGAACCTAGCACATAGATAACTTGGGGTTACCTTAATCAAATGCCATTTTCCTCCGTTGTCCAGATATGTCTGTTTTTGGCAAAGTGACCAAAGCCATCAATTTGCACATTGCAGCGTCATTTTTTGTTTCACTATTTAACATCATTCACCAAATAGAATCCCAAATAACTATTTTTTGATCATCTGGAACTTATGCACATGGCAATACTTAATATGCTTATTTTTTAGTTTACATTATTTTTTATATAATTTTTCTTTATTTATTTTCAAAACCGCTCCAAAGTGAAATAACAAACATATTTGGAAACTGTAGAATCACCTCTACTTGATTCCCTGTAGCAAATAATGGTACATAGACCATCTATGAGTAATAGAGTAATGAGGCTGGAAGCTATTGATTGGCTTCCTGGCTGACAAGGTAATCCCTTCAAAGCCCAGGACCGCAAAGAGGGGAGGGCTGTAGACTCTACTGGATTCGGGTGTGAGTGTAGAGGTTATTATACAGTACTATATAGTATTTATTATTCTAAGCCTTTTTTGAGTGAGTGGGGAAGGGGAACTTGGAACATCCCTTTAACATAAAACAAGAACAGGGCTAGCGTGTTAAGAGTAACCTCTAGAGCCCCCTAGTTTCTGGGCCTGGTAGCAGCTGCAATCCCTATATGGATTATTGCATAGCATGCTATAAACAGATATGTGATTTATAAAGATGCAAACAAACATGAGATAAGACGGATGTCCAAGAGGTCCAACTTCGTTAGAAAGGCAAAATTTAGTTAGTATTGACTGTAGGAATTCCTACACCTGAATGCCATAACTTACAAATAACATGCTGAAAAAAGTCAGAGAAATGTATAACCTGTTCTATTGCACCATTTAATGAAACCATCAGAGTCAAAAACTATACTTCTCAGTTTTGTGCTTTTTCATTTTAATGTTCTCGTTGTTTAAAAACAAACAAAAACACACCGTCTTGGCCTAGAGTTTCAGTTCTCAACCTGTGGGTCACGACTTCTTTGGGGATTGAACGACCCTTCCACAGGGGTAGCCTAAGACCATCGGAAAACACATTTCCAATGTCCTTAGGAATCAAGACACTGCTCCACAAGGGTCCCCGGATCAGGAGCATCAGGTTTTTAGCGTGATGCTCCGGATCCCAGGACCTCCACAGCTGTATCGGCGTGCAATGCTGTTCAAGCAGATACTGTTTAATTCTATGGCAGAGCAGGGAGCTGACAGGTCCCTGCTCTGCCATAGAGGACTGCGGATAGCGCACAGGACATCACGGAGTAAGTGGTGTGATGACGTCACTGCATTACACCACCTGTACCTGTACTACAGGGAGAGTCTTCAGCTGCGCCGCTCATCGTGGGAGTATGCTAAGGAGAGTACAAGATTTTTTTTTTTTTTCTAGTAAGGGAAAGGTATCACCTGCTATGGGGCAAACTATTATTTATAGGGGGAGCTAATATTTATTGTGGGGGGGGAACTATTATATATAAGGGAGCTAGTATTTATAATGGAGGAACTATTATACATAAGGGGAACTATTATAAGAGAGGAATTATTATATATAGGGGGGTTATTAAATATAAGTGGGAACAAATGTATATATCTCCCCCTTATAACAGTCCTCTAATATATAAGAGGGTAATTTATAATGGAGGAACTGTTTTATATAAGGAGTGCTATTATACAGTCCTATGAAAAAGTCCTATGAAAAAGGCACCCCTATTAATCTTAATCATTTTTAGTTCTAAATATTTTGTAGTTTGCAACAGCCATTTCACTTTGATATATCTAATAGCTGATGGACACAGTAATATTTTTGTATCCTTCCCCTGAACATCTATGTTGAACAATCTTTGTTTTCAGATCATTTGAGAGCGGGCTGTCCATGCTCAGCGATCATCAAACTTAACTGAACTTGAATTGTTTTGTAAAGAGGAATGGTCCAAAATCCCTTCATCCAGGATCCAGGAACTGATTAAAAGCTACAGGAAGCGACTAGAGGCTGTTATCTTTGCAAAAGGAGGATCTACTAAATATTAATGTCACTTTTCTGTTGAGGTGCCCATACTTTTGCACCGGTCAAATTTTGGTTTAATGCATATTGCACATTTTCTGTTAGTACAATAAACCTCATTTCAATCCTGAAATATTACTTTGTCCATCAGTTATTAGATATATCAAACTGAAATGGCTGCTGCAAACACCAAAATATTTAGAACTAAAAATGATTAAGATTAATAGGGGTGCCCAAACTTTTTCATAGGACTGTAAGGGAGGAATTGTTATATATAAGGAGCACTATTATAAGGTGAGGCTGTTATATATAACAGGGGACTACTAAAATATATACTATAGGATCCTGCACATCAGATATTTACATTACGATTCATAACAGCAAAATTACAGCTATGAAGTAGCAATAAAAATAATTTGGGGGGGTCACCACAACATAACGAACTGTATTAAACGGTTGCCGCATTAGTAGAGTTGAGAACCAGAGGTCTAGAGAATAAAGAAGTTCTAGAATCTGAAACCATGTATAGAAAAAGAAATTGTAAATCATCAATCCACAAAATCTTTTTGCCGGCAATGGGACTTAACCTTCCATGCAATTTCTGTGCAAAGATAAAAGAGTTTATTGTCCAAAGAAAAACGTATTGGAAAAGATTTTGGGAGAAAAAGTGTAAACAAAAAGAGGTCTGCAAAATGTAGGCCGATTATCTGTTTTCTACCAAGTTCCTGCGATTCCATAGTAATACCATAAAAAGCAGCTTGCCATTCTTGACAAAGTGATCTAAACTGTTTAAACCATTTAAGGTCAGGAACAGACAAAGCTTATTTTCACTACGTTCACCAAGAGGAATCGCCTTCTGACCAGTCGAATGTTAAACAATCGCCAAGCGGCTAATGCCCCAGAGACACCGATTCACAAACTCTGCTTCTCAATGACAAAAATAATATTTACACCACCTGAACATGAGTTTATACAGCTTAAATAGACTGTACGGATCCAGCAGACACAACATGGAACTCATCAACTGCAAATGTAATAAATTCACAATTAAAGAGGCTTCTAAAACCTTCAAAATTTACCACCCGGCCTATTATATACTGCAAAGATCTTCAGAGAAAATAGATATTTCCTCAACACCCAAAAATTTACAAAAGTGAGACAGTATTAAAACAATCAAAAAGCTACTGAATATCAATAATACACAGACATACTAATATATGTAAATGGAATCCAGCAATCCAGTGGAGGAGTATGTAGAGGATGGGAGTGGTATTCAATCACAGTTGAGACCACATGGTTGGTGCAGTAATGAGGGGTCATGCCATCTGTGGCACAGCCTGCGGAAATGTCTCCTGGCTGATGGTGGTTGGAATGCACTTGATGGTTCTAGGTGCGGAGAGGGGATGTCTAGCCCCTGTACAAATTACTAGATCATAGAGAGTGGCAGGGCTTCCAGGGAACAAGGCACTATGTGGAACCATATGGAACGTGGCAACAGACAACAAAGCGTCGGGGACAGGTGGAGTTAATATTTTAATGTTACACCTGCCACAGGCCCCTCAATGGTTTGTCCAACTCCTAGACAACGCCTTTAAAGGACAGCTGAAACCATCCAAACAAATAAGGTTTTTCTACGTCTGGCAGTCTCTCCCTTTCTCAAAAGAGTGTTTTGTTTTTTTTTGGTTTTTTTTAACTCTTATTTTCTCTTGCTTCACAAAAATTGCACAGGCAGTGCTGTGTAGGAGCAAAAAGGCTGCCAAGCCTGGCCAGAAGCTCACAGGTCTGGTTGTGGCTATAAGGCACAGACAGTGTCACACACCCAGAACTGAAAAAAGTGACCAATGTAATATAGCTAATCTCTTGTTTGACTAATTAGAAGCACCAAACGCTGACTTTTAGCGACCAGACTTTGGGTACACACTCCCTCTCCTCTTCTGGGAGAGAAAGGAGACAGCCTGTCTCCTCCGTGACTAGAAAGTCAAAAGAATACATCTAGCTTGCTCCAGCTTTATTTGTATAGATCATCCTAACATGGTCTTAAAATGGCAAGACATCAAACATGTACAGGGACACTGCAGTCAGACCCACAATATCTTAGGTTCTCAGTGTTCTCGCAAGTCTCTAACCTGTCAAATAAATGATGACTACATTAAGGTATACCTCCAGTTATAAAGAACTTTTCTCAAATGAAGAGGTTAAAATATGAAACTTTGTAATATATCTTATGATATATAATGTAGTGGGGGGGGGGGGGGTACTGAGGAGCATATAATACAGTGTGTGTGGGGGGGTGATACTGAGGAGTATATAATACAGTGGGATGATACTGAGGAATATATAATACAGGGGGGTGGGGGGCATACTGAAGAGTATATAATACAGTGGGATGATACTGAGGAGCATATAATACAGTGGGGGGTACTAAGGAGCATATAATACAGTGGGGGGTACTGAGGAGCATATAATACAGTGGGGTGGGGGTGTACTGAGGAACATAATACAGTGGGGTTACTGAGGAGCATATAATACAGTGGGTTGGTATTGAGGAGTATATAATACAGTGTGTGTGTGGGGGGGTGATACTGAGGAGTATATAATACAGTGGGCTGGGGGGGGCGTACTGAGAAGCATATGACACTTTGGGGTGGGGGGGCGTACTGAGGAGCATATAATACTGTGGGGTGAGGGGCATACTGAGGTGCATATAATACAGTGGGGTGGGGCGCATACTGAAGAGTATATAATACAGTGGGGGGGGGGTACTGAGGAGCATATAATACAGTGGGGGGTACTGAGGCACAGATAATACTGGGGGGGGGGCGCTACTGTGGAGCATATAAACTAAAAAAAAAAATTAAACTATATTTCGGCCCTCCAGTGGTTTGAGGGACAATGAACTGGCCCCCTGTTTGAAAAGTTAGAGGACCCCTGTATTAGAAAGTCCAGCCAAAATCATTGGGCTTGGATAATCTAATGTATATGGCCAGTTTAAGAGGTAAACGTGGTCAACATTTATAGCGATACTTTATAACTAACACTTGATAGTTGTGATGGTATGACATCTTCACACTTTCTTACATAGAACATCTCACCAAGAATACAGTAAAAGTAACAGAAATAAATCACTGGCAGATGTTTGATGCAAATCTCAGATACGAAAGGAGAAGCAGAAAAGAGAAACATAGGACAACTCATCTGGTCAAAAACTATACAAATCCCCAGGAGTGTAAGATGTTACCAAGTTAGAAACTTTGGGATGTGCCACAAATCATGCATTTCCATTTCTTAAAGACTAAAATCCATTTCTTAAGAGGCTGAATATGTAAATTCTCTTACCTCTAAGTCATATAGATATCTGAAGTCAATGTCTTGGTCTGCAGCTCCCTTCACAGCGTCAGCTAGTTCCAGAGCTCCTTTGCCGCCAAATGACCAGTGATTACATGGAACGGCATCGAAGGCCCCAGACTCCTTAGCTATTTTGCAGACTAGGTCAATTTCAGCTGGAGTATCAGTTCTGTATATTTAAGAGAAAAATAAAGCTTACAAAAAAAGGCCAAAACAGGAATATTTTTGACTGCAATACAATCTCTATACAAACTGTATTCATGTAAATTACCGTATATACCTGAGTATAAGCTGAATTTTTCAGCACAGTTTTTGTGCTGAAAAAGCCCCCTCGGCTTATACTCGAGTCAGCAAAAAAAAAAAAGAAAAAAGAAATTTTTTTTTTTCTTTTTTTAGGAGGCGGGGGGGGGGGGGGGGGGGTCTATGACCAGCTGCAATATCAATGCATGGAATCTCCCATAAAATAGTGGGGGGAAAAAAAGCTTTAAAAAAAAATCCCTCCTTTCCCTAGAATACATATAAAAGTAGAAAGTCACTGTGAAACACAAACACATTTAGGTATCCCTGTGTCTGAAAGTGCCCGGTCTACTGAATATAGGGGATCTGCAGTGCTCCTGTTCCATCGGGAAGGGGTTAATAGCCAGACTGAATTCCAAGTGGGGGAAAAAGAAAACAGTCCTCAAGCTCAGGGAAGGGGCAGACAGACAACCAAACACCCCCTCCCCTTTCCCAGCAACTACTGCACCCAAAAACTCCGACCATTTAAATTTTTTAAATTTTCCAGTAGCTGCTGCATTTCCCAGTTTTTTGTGGTAAAATTAGGGGCCTCGGCTTATATTCGGGTCGGCTTATACTCGAGTATATACGGTATCTTGTCCTGCTATAGCTCCTCCCACCAGACACTCATCTTGGTCTTTACTTCACAATTCAGTTTCTGACTCTCCTGTCGGCTGGTGAAAGCAGGCAAGGTTCATGTAGTTGGGTCACTACAATATGTCTGCTTGTCCAAAACCAAAAGGCACCAGAGAAGACTGCAGTCATATGGCCTCAGGGAACATTTAATTATTTAGGGTCCACCATTGCGGAATCGCAGCATTTCTTGTTGCATATTTTGCTGAGATTTTTTGAGTGAAAACTCAGAAGTGTATTTTAACGGATGGGAAACTCGCAAGTGCTTTCTTTATATTTTCCGTTCCTTTTCAAACCACTAATGGCTTAAAAAAACGCAGCAAAATATGCAGAATTTCCACAACATGGCGTTTTAGCCCTAAGCATATTGTGGGGGAGGGTATTATACTATGTGGGAAAGAAGGAACATTATGCTGTGTGGGGCCACAAGGAGGGAACATGATATTATATGGGGTCACTAAGGGGGTGATACACTCTATTGAGGCCCACTAAAAGGTTTATTATACTGAGTGTGGGCAACAAAGACTAGTAGAGATTGTGAGGGGTCGGGGGGATGATTGTTTATTGTGCAGAAATTTTCCACTATTTTGTTCAACTTTTGTTCCTCTGAAAGTTTGAAGTATGTGTGAACAGTCCTTAACCACTGTAGACATGCATAGTTGAATCTACACCTGTAGGATGTACACACCCTACACCTGAAAAGTATATTTCTACACTTAACTACTACTGGTTACTGGGTTTCTTACTATAGGTAAAAAAAATATATAAAAAGGCTGAATTATCCCTATAGAAGCAGGGTGGAGAATTTGACAAAGCTAAATGAAACCTTTATGCCGGATCACCGGCAAGGTCATGTAACTGGAAATATGACAATACACCAGGACTAGTAGAATACGTACATTTTAAATAAGGCGAGAATAATCTATTGAAGAGCGGGTCTAGTGCCAGCAGATGCAATAATTCTAGTCACATTACACCACTGTAGGCCTGTTTAGTGCCATAAGTGCGACAATTACATTATATGTCAATGTTCAGTGATGTCAGTATCACAATTCAGCTGCCAGGACATGTTGTCAGAAAGGAAAGTTACACCCATCAATAATGGAGCTCTAATACACAGTAAATAAGACAGACTGGGGTTTAACTGTCCCCATAAGATGTCACACAAAGTAAAAAAAAAAAAAAAAGTTTCCTGTTCCATAGCCATTAGGTAATGGTTATAAAAGAAAAAAAATATGTCTCTATTAAAGACGCTCAGATATGGAAAAGTCTTCTACACTATGGGACTATACATTTGCCCAAGAGGGGAAGTGCAGTTATTGGTGCATTACAGCCAAAGAGTTAAAGGGGGAGGGCACTTTCCAATGAAAACGCTAAACTCTTGTGTATGAAAGACACTAGCCCCCTAAGTTTCTTATGGTAGCCAGTTTCAGGACCCCACCCCTTACACACAAACCACCTACAGCGTCATTGTGTAAAAAGGATATGAAAGGGAATGTAATAAATTTTTGTTATAGTGTTATATTTATAGATCAGTCATTAGTTCTCATCATCAAGTGAATTTTTTTTCTTCTTCTCCTCTCCTCTTCATGTTGGGTTGGTTGGATAGGTTGACTTGAGTTAGATAGTTATCCGATACAAAGTTTAAAATGGGTCACTTGCTTAAGTTTGGACACTTGAGAACAAGGAGGGATGGGGGGGGGATTCCCAAGCTCTGCAGTCGGTCCAGTTCTCTGGTGAGATCAGTGCATGCGGAAAGTCCAGGAATAAAAGGTTACATGAACATCACATGAAATACCCAAGTAGAATTTCTTTTGCACTTCTGTTTAGCTTTAGTACTATATTTAATGGCAATGGAGAACTTACTTGAAGATATTTAAGGCCACCACAACTGGCACACCAAACAGCTGAGCAATCTGGATCTGCTTCTGTAAATTGCAGCAGCCGTCCCGAACCAGTTGCAGATTCTGTAGGAAGACAAGAAAGGGAGTCTTATTAGATTGTCCGATCACATGTCTTTTCCAGCTGAATGCACTGTCCAAGTTTCCATACAGTATGTGAATAATTCATGGCTGGTGATCTACAGTATGTTGTCCAGACTGGAGCATATGGCTAAGCAGATGCTTTCAAGCATGATGTATCAGACCTGCTATCAGTCTTGTCAAATAT
The DNA here is from genome assembly GCF_031893055.1 of Leptodactylus fuscus. NCBI lineage: Eukaryota > Metazoa > Chordata > Amphibia > Anura > Leptodactylidae > Leptodactylus > Leptodactylus fuscus. The sequence goes on from NC_134267.1 coordinate 46,870,378, forward strand.
CACATGTCATCATTATGCCAGTGCAGGCTGCTTGTGACAACCCTGGCCAACAGCCTATAACAAGCAGGCAATGGTGTGCTTACTGGTTCCATCTACAGTGGATTCCCAGTAAAACACGATGAAGGCATATATGGAGTTCACTGTATTGGAACGCCGTTTCTAGTACTTTTCTGTGTATATTGTACATATATACAGAAAAAGTGCTTATAAGCCGTGTACGGTCAGGACTTAAGCATCTATTAGATATGAGAAGAGATATCACAAGCCAACTAAATTATTCATCTAGCACAGTTGTATAGTGCGACACCTCATTGTCCGATTTATAATAAGGACATAATAAGCCTTCAGCCCTGCAACTTTATACGTTCTTAGAAATTCTTGTCTACGTCTGAGGTCTGAAATGATCAATTACACACGAAAGACAAAAAACTTGACATATTCCTGACACAAGTGTTGTACACGGGAGCATGCCTATCTGTACGTCTTCTTAATATACTTAACCAGAGGCGGTCATACACATTAATGTCAGCCAAACCCATTAACCATGTAATGTGCTTGGGGGATCTCCTGACTTTCCTCTGACATAGTTTGAGACTCAGCTTGCCTATCCTTCTCCATGTCTGATCCTTAGGCCAGGGGCCTAACTGCAATGTGGTCTTTCCAACAGCTTTTAAAGGGGGTTTCAGACTAAAAATTGTGATGAACTATCCTAAAGATAGGACACTTATAACAAATTTAGGGAAGGGGCCGACACTCAGCAATTGCATCAATTTGCTGTTTCCAGCAGCTGATATAGAGACTGGAGCAGGAAGCAGACAACCCTGTTCTCCGCGTAATAGATGTACTGCAGGTCAGCTTCATTCATCTGAACAGAAGTTAAGCCTCCGTGACTGTCTTCACCATTAAACAGACAAGAGAACAGTCCGCTTCCTGCTCCATTCTCTCTGTATCGGCTTCTGAAGATACCTGATCAATGAAGACGTCAGATGTTTGCCATTAAGGTGGCTAATGTTTACAATAGTGAGATTTGGTACCCCCACAAATTAGATCATGGGGAGCCGATGTCAGTACATGGTAGTTGGCGCCTAATAAAGGCCCTCAGGTCTACCTTCAAAACTCCAGTATCAGACTGTGCCGGAAGAAAGTCTCAAATTGTGTAAGCGGCCATTTATCTTGTGGCCGCGGGCATGCCCAGTCAGCTCTGCCCGAGGCCTGAAGCCTAGAAGTTTGACCGTCAGCGCCAGAAGAAGACGCGTGAAGAGGCCGTTCCTGAAGAAGATGGAGGCGGTGCTGGAGAGTTCTCTCGCAGCATTGGGGACGCCCCCAGTGCTGTGAGAGAACTCATTTACATACAGACGAAAACCGGGATTTATACCGAACAGTGGTGCGGAGAAGACATCTAAAGGTAGGAGAAGAATAGCCCTTCTTAAGGCTATTCCTATGTGTCAACGAGGAAAAAAAAATTGATTTTAATGGTAGAATCCCTTTAAGGCTGGCCACATAAGACATCAATACAATCAAAAGACCACAAAGTCAACTACCCTTGTGGGGCTAAAATGTTGTGCAAAAAAAAAAAAAGTTTTATTGATGGGGAAAAAAAAAAAAGCTGGAGTATAATAAGACATTACTCCCCCATCCCAAAAAGTTAAAGAAAAAAACTCCCACACCCCCATTGACTATTTCTGTGGTCATATTGACCTAAGCAGTGTCAGAAGTAACAAAATATTTAACGAAAACCGTGCCAGAATTGATATTTTTTGTCAGTTTGCCGGCTTTTTATAACTTTTTCTTCAAGGCCAAGTGTTTCCCAAACTGGCATCAATTAAAATGTCAGATCTTGCTAGAAAAAAAATAGTTCCTAAACAATTTTGTTAAAAAATTAGGTTATTAAAAATAGAAAAAAAAGACGACCTAGCCCGTCTTTAGGAGCAAAAATTAATATAAGACACTGTCTTATTTTTGGGGAAACACGGTAATTTTCTATACACTGTACAGGAATGCTGGCAAATACCAACCCCATAATACAATCTTTGTAAAATAAATATCTTCAACCTGCCTTGGGTAGGTTTTTTGCAAGTGTCAGATGGCACAGGCTTTAATATGACAATAGACATATACTATAAGATAGAAAAATATACATTACCTCTTCTGTGTACTCTTTAGCTAGAGGAGCCCCAGCAGTAACCTGAAATGAAATGACACTGCACTGTAACTGGAGATTTAGAGATCTGGTCAGATACTAACCTTCTATATCAGTGTTTCTCAACCTATTCAAGCAAAGTACCCCCCTAGTGAGAAAACATTTCAGCCAAGAACCCCCAAAGTAAAGTTCACTAGGGCAGGACAATTATGACCTAAATAATAATAAAAAGAAAAAAAGAAAAAGAAAAATAAGAAAAAAAATTGCAATTAATTGGGTATTTTACCTCAATTAAAGGGGTTGTCTCGTCACAAGGATCCTATCTATAATGCTTGTAAATGTGAATGTAAGACTTTTCCTAAATACACTGCTTCAGCAAAACTGCTTTGTTTGGTCACTATCTCACTTTATTCATTTTTTTGTGGCCACAGCCCTGACCTAGCTGCTCCTGAGTCAAGTGATGTATCTGCTGCTCTCAGGGGGAGGGAGGAGGGGCTAAGTACACGGGAGCGAGCCTGGAGGGGGAGGGGTAGTTTACCCTTTGGGAGACAGGTGAAGCCAGCAACATCGCTATGCTCCTGCCCTGCATGAAGCCAACAGTGGCAGAAGTGATGCTGCTATTCCGTGGGGGGGTAGAGGAGCGGAATAACAGCATCGCTTCTGCCGCTGCTGTCTTCATGCAGGGCAGGAGCATAGCGATGTTGCTGGCTTCACCTATGCCGGCATCCGCTGTAATAGGCGGATGCTGGGGACTGTTAGACGCCGGCACAGGCACATCGCTATGCTTCTGCCCTGCATGAAGACAGCAGCGGCAGAAGCGATGCTGTTCCGTTCCGGGGTCACATATGCAAAGCCAAGCGGCGAGATGCCGCCGGCCCTGCGTGCAAGCTCATACACCAGTCTAGCCTTCACAATGCTAATACAGACCCGCAGGGTGTCGGGTCTGTATTTGCATTGTGAAGGGTAGACTGGTGTATGAGCGCGCACGCAGGGCCGGCGGCATCTCGCCGCTTGGCTTTGCATATGTGACCCCGCCCACCAATGACGAGCCAAAGCCGGAAGACAGAAGATTTTAGAGGAACGAAGACGGGCAAGTATGCGACGTGGGAGTACCCCTTTAAGATTATAAAGGTGATGATTTAAGCCATACCCCATTTTACAGTGAGATTAAGAGAAAGAGATAAAGAGATTTGCCGAACGGGTTTTATTAGGGCCGAATCAATTTGGGCCTCAGAGTTACGTGATGATGTGATCCATAGATCTAAGCATTGTGAAGCCACATGACATCAGCCAGAAAGGAGTCACGCTGAGGAGGATAGAAACACTATTTTTTAAAAAAAAATGTTTCCTCACCTCCCCTGGCCCTCCGCTTATTATACTCTGGGGTCTTAAGAGACCCGACAGTGTAATGGTTTCTGTTTGGGCTGAACAAAACTGCAAATATTGTAATTGAATCCAAGTAACTGACATGAACAAAATCACATCAGTTATCCAGATGGACTATCCTTTTCCATTATTTTTTGATCAATGGTCCAGCTCTAGCAATAACTTATAATTGTTAACAAAAGAAGGCATCATTTGACATCTTCACCAAGTTATGTAATGTCCCCTTCAGTGCCAAATGTGTAGTATAATAGCCTCATATGTAATATGATAGACCTAAAAGCCCTTCACAAGTAATAGAACGGCCCCCCAGTGCCCCATATAATATAATGGTTCCCAAAGTGCTCCACATGTTATAATAATGACCCCACAGTGGTCCATATATAATATAATGCCCCCAAAGATCATGACATAAAGTAAATCACTTGACCACTTTCACCAAATCCTGATGTCATTCAGGAGGCTGGAAGAGGCCATGGACCAATACCAATGTGCATGATTACTCACCTTTCCTAGGCCCAGATAATTATACGCTGGAGTCTGAAGAGACCCCAGAGTATAACAGTGGTTTGAGACACAACAAATTACCATTATGTCACGATGGGGAAGGGGGAGGGGGAGATTCGCACTGCAGAGCATACCCCTGAGGATAGAGGGGCATATTTCTAGGAGTACGTATACCACAAGTTGAGAACCACTTGTCCTATACAATGAAAAATGTGTTCCTACGGGCTTTCGGCTTTCAAATAGAAGAAGAAAAAAAAGAAAAACATTTTTCTTACAACTACTGGGGATGGTGCAGTGCATCTATATTAACAAGAGGGAAGCAGCAGGCATTGGAAGTCAGCGTAAAAGTGTTGCATGTGAAATTAGCCAATTATTAACAAATAACCATTTCATTTTCTCTTCATGATAGAAGATACCTATTCTATACATAGCCTTTATCAAAGGTCATTACTACAATTTGGTTGTTAATTTCTGGTTTTGGGAACTCACATTGGGTCCTCCTCCATGCATCTTCAAAGCTCTGATAGTAGCCACAAGCACAACCACATTGGGAACCAAGCTAGAGGCTCTGCACTTAATATTAAAAAACTTCTCCATGCCAATATCTGCCCCAAATCCAGCTTCAGTCACTAGAAGACAAAAAAAAAGAAGAAAAAAAAAGGACAATTAATATAATGCAGCTCTAGATACTGTTATAGTCCATTATTCTACCACATTTGGTCTCATATTTCAGGACAGTAATCAGTGGGTGGTTTCTGTACAGCATATCATAGACCTATCATGCCGAATATAGGAGGCAGGTAGACATGCAATTGGGCCAGGATCCAAATACAGGTTTTAATATATTGGGACAATATGTTTGTTTGATTCAGCCCCAAACATGACACCAGAACCACTGTTCTAGGTGGTAAAATACCCTAGACATAGCCATTTTTAAGTGAACCCCCACAGCCTCCTCCTGTATGCAGCATGATAGAGTAGTGCTGAGCTGCCCACCCATACAAGTCATCAGTGTCACCATCATACATAAAGTCATCACCATGTAATGCCGGCAACTGAGAAACTAGTGAGCAAAAAGGAGGAGAAAGATTTCAGCATGGGTTTATACAGAACAGACACAAAATTTGTTAATAAAAGTAAAGTACAACATAAATGCTATTAGAATATGAAGAGTTTAATGCACATCTATTGGCCACTTTAAAATACAGGCATGAAATGTTTAAATCTATATAAGAAACGAAGTTACACACTAAAGGGTCCATTCACACAGAGTAACGCGAGGCGTTTTTTGTGCTTATTTTTACGGCTGTAAAAAGACGTTTCCATTGAGTTCTATAGTAAAATACGCTTGTATTTATACTTCCATAATTTTACGTCCGTAAAATAATGGCTGTAAAATTACGGAAGTAAAAATACAGGCGTATTTTACTCTAGAACTCAATGGAAACGTCTTTTTACAGCCGTAAAAATAAGCACAAAAAACGCCTCGCGTTACTCCGTGTGAATGGACCTAAGGGCTCATTTTCACAGCACGATGTTCAGGCCGATGAGTGACAGTCAATAAAACATCAATTGCCACAATTTCTCTCATATGAATGGGACATAAAGGGGTATTCCAAAAAGGAGAAGAGGGGGCAACTTGCTGATTAGTCACCACCACCGATTTAGAGAAACGGGGTGCTCTGCACCCCCGTTCCGTCTAGGGTGCCTGGTCATACCGAATACTTACTTGGCCATTTCCAGCAATCCTCATTAAAATGAATGAAGAAGCATGCTTTACAAGCAAGTACCCTGTAAAACACCTTGAGTTCTTGAGATCGGTGGGGGTCCCAGCTGTGTGACACCCACCGATCAGCAAATTATGACCAATCCTTTGGATAGGGGATAACTTGTCCTTACTGGAATAGCCCTCTATGTTGATTGATAGTCTATATTATTTGCAGACTGCACACTTCAGCTCAATATTGGGAACAGCAGGCCTTTGCAGTCTGTAATATACTCCAAAGTCCCAAATTTTTTTCTTGACTCAATATATTCCTAGAGCTTGTTCTAGGTAGCATAGTAAAAGGAGTCTGACTCATTAACTCATGCAATACCATAAATAGCAGATAAAATCATGGACAGTTTGAGTCGGTCCATAAGACCGCTACTGTCTGAGCCAGAAGACAGACACTGACGGGAGCATTGGACCCCCATTGTAATGCCGTTATATGACTATTTATCCTTGCTCTTGGCTCACACCATCCTATGACATAAAAGGGAAAAAACGAAAAGAAAAAAAAAAAAAGTTACTCTGTCAGGAATTGTGAGTAATGATAAAGTTGTTTTTTTTTTCTCTCCCCCAGTTGGTCATCTCACATCACTCATCTTGGGTTATCTGAGTCAAGAGGAAAAATAAAGAAGGACAGATCTGTACACGTTATCGGGACAATCTCTATAGTAGTATTACTGAACACTCATACTCAGAATGGTCCGCATAGTACAAGCCAGAATCTACTTTCAAGTCATATCTATGCAGGAATTCACTACAGAAGTGAGTCATAGACAACCTGACAAGGAATGGTCCAAGAATGTCAAAGTGTGACGTCGGTCGACAGGAAGGAAACAGGATACAGTTCTAAAGCTGCGAGGATGAAGGCAACACACTGCATAGGAAGTGAAGCTGAAGACAAATGGGAAGAAAACAATGCAGGGAGCCAAGCTCTTCTACTTGGAAACTTGCCTATGATCATACACACACCACACTCACTTCTATATTATTTCCTCTTTCCAAATTCAAGTGCCAAGGAAAATATCAACAAATGCAGCCCGGAGGGGCAACTGAGGGGTCAATCAAGTGTTACTTCACTAATTACTAGATTAAGGAAGCCATTAAAAGGGGCAATCGAGAAAACTCATTAGGTTAAACACATTATGGTACACCTTATTCAGTAACGGTCCATGGTTGGGAGAAACTTAAAACAGGAAACCAATTAAACAAATTACGGAAAATTGGATTTGATCAAATCACATGCATTGTGCAGCGAATATACAAAGGTCATGGCAGTCATAAAATAGGTCACTGATTTGATTGCCTTCCTATAACCTCTGCACTGACAGTCAAGTCCATCAGTGGGGAATACCAGTAAAAGTCTCTTTCAGAATTGTTGAGGGACTATACAGGAACTTCTGACGTTCAGAAGCAGCCCGTGTTCTTGCCAAAGAATGTGTCCTAACCAGAACACTGCAATATCTGAATAGGAATTCAGAAATTAAGGAAAGCTTCTAAAAAGTTTATGGCCTACTACAGCTCCTACGGGGGCGCTGCATGGCACAAAGACTTGAAAGGTATTATTGTTCGTTATGTATTTCTTAAATTAAAAAAATTAGAGAAGAACCTGTCACCATCTTACATCAGTAGTGCTAGTGATATACATGTACAACTTCTCCTTCGCAGTGATAAGGTGGGATCATGTCCTCTAAGGAAATGTCAAAGAGAGTTCCTGAGCTATGCACCACCACCTCAGGCCCTACAGTACCTGGTTTATAACAATGTTTTTCAGCTAGGCCTCACAAATATAGACAGTGTAATTTCTCTTCATATAGCTTATTTCTCAAACAGTACCATATTTAAGAGCCCATAAATGCGCTTCACAGGAAGGGGTTAAAAAGTCCCTTTACGGCAATTCATGTCCATATGCTCCATTACGGTGTTTTGTGGATGTGTGGTGTACATATGATTCACAGACTGCATGCACATCTATTAGTAGTGAAAAAAAAAAAAGCATACTCACCTGTAGAGATGAGCGAGTACTATTCGAAACGGCAGCCATAGTAATGAATGGATATATTATATTATATTATAATATAAATATATATTATAGGTGCGTACTACTCGATACTGCCGTTTCGAATAGTACTCGCTCATCTCTACTCACCTGTCCCCGGCGTGCCAATCAGCGAAGGACCTGAATATCACTACCTGTGGCATCACGGATCCTCTTCCTAAGGCTTACTAAGGATTAGTCTTAGCACAACGCCAGAAGAGACCCGGGAGAGCAGACGAACCAGAGCAACGGGAACAGCTGAGTATGTTTTTTTGGTTTTTTTTTTCCTTCTGCCCCCAACAGATTTAAACTTTAAAAGTTTTACAACGACAGCCTCTTTAATTTTATGGACACATTCATCAATGGGCCATCAAAAAAAGAATGAAGACATTCTCTCAGGGTGGGTTCACACCAGCGCCTGATCTCTACTTTGCAAGTTTCCGATTCCTGCCCAAGAAACTGGACAGGAGACTGAAACCGCCAGGCAGTTTTCAAACCCATTCAATTGAATGGGTTTGCAAAGTGTCCGCCTGTAAACGTCTTCTGGTCTCCGTGGTGAAACAGTTTTTTTTGTTTTTTTCAACCGGACACAAAGTCGGACATGCAAGACTTGGCGTCCAGTTAAAAAAAAAAAAATTGTTTCACCGCGAAGACCAGAAGACGCTCATGGGCGCTGAGGGGCAGACACTGACTGCCGGGTTTCAGTCTCCTGTCGGCAGAAGACGGAAACCCACAAAGTGGAGATTGGGCACTGGTGTGAACCCGCCCACAGTCAGTTTTACAGACCACTGAGCTCCATTTAGTTCTATGGATTTGTGTCAATCATGAAAATACATAGATGTCATCAATTTCTTACAGATCCAGACCAAAAGAATTCATTCAAAAGCCAAGAGGTGGACGTTCAAGCAAAAAAAATGGAGTCAACAAGTTGGCTCCTCACAAGGTCTATCAATTCTGGGGCAACAAATACAGCCGTAGAGGTGGCTCATATGCTTCATAATAGTGAGATCAAACGTCCAAGCACTGAAGTCAATAGACGGCACTTTGATGGGTGCAAGAGAGTCTGGAAAAAAACAAGGAAAAGGGAGCTAATGGATCCAGAAATTGAAGGAACTGTCAAGTTTGGTGGAAGAAGTCTGATATGGGGATGTTTCACAAAAGGTGAAAGGTATTGGATACTTGACCAGGTTTGATGGTGGTCTCAATTCTGAGCTATATGACAATATCATACAAGACTAGTTACTTAATACACTTGAGTACTATAGATATGAAAAGGACAACAGTTTTCTATCAGGAAACAACCTGAAGAAAACACCAAGATTAGCAAACAAATGGTTCAATGATAATGAAGCAGAGGTGCTAGATTGGTCCACAAAAAGTTGTATTCGTACCCAAGTGATTCGACCAGTATACACCAACATTGGAAACAAGTAGAAGAGATCTGGCATCAGATTTTGATTGAGACATGCTGGAATCTGATCCATAGCATGCCTGGAAGAATTCAGACAGTGTTGAAAGCCAAAAATATTCTGCCATCTTGTTCTTCACAAATTATTAGTATATATTTGTATTCATGTTAGTTCATACATTTTCAAACAAAGTATTAATCTTAACTCCACTAATTTTGTTAGTAAGGATATAGTAAATATGACATAACAGATTGCATTGTTAGTCTCACCGGTTAGATCATCTTTTTGCAGACACATTGTATTAATTTGAATGAGTAAAAAACACAAAATCACAATTTACACGAATTTTGAAATTTTCATCAGGGTCAACGTAATGGAAACACAATTTTCCCACTATCTGACACAACCCTGCAGTTATATAGTATAAATTGATCCACAAGTCTTTCAGGTTTCCTTCTTTCAGTATCTACATCTTCTAACAGCCTATTGTCCAATTTGTCTTTAACAACATCGAGTGGGGACAAAACACCATGACAACTAAGGGGTTGGCCACTTTCAGACCAATATTAAGAGACAAATGTTATTGTTTATACAATAAAAAGATATACAATTTTCCAATATACTTTCTGTTTTCTAGATCTCTCCTTGTTGTCATTCATTGTTACTTCTAGTGGATAAAAGTCTGACCATGGTCATGTGATTTATGGTCCATGGTCATGTGATGGGCACACAGGTGCACAGCCGATTACCAAGGTAGATGTCTGAAACACATGATCATGGACCATAAATCACATGACCATGGTCATAGATTCATACATTAGAAGTAACAGAATGAATGACAGCTAGCAGAGATCTAGAAAACTGTGAGGAATAGATACAGAAAGTATATTGGGAAATTGTACAACTTTTTATTATACAAGTCATAACATTTGTCTCTCAATAATGGTCTGAAAGTGGACGAGAGAGAGAGTGAGAGACAGAGACCGAGAGAGAGAGAGAGAAACTGAAGAGAGATAAGTTTGTATGGCAAAGTGTCAATGTTAAAATGACAGCTAAATTCTTCAATAATAAAAGTGGAGTCAGAGAGCAGGCTATGCTTGTATTTACTTTAAATAAATATCTCCATGAATTAATATGTCCTAATACGGCATCTGGAACAAGTCCATCAAGATTTTGTATACCGCTGAGATTTCACCAGTGTTATGGCACCTCCTCAGCTAGAGCCAAGGGCAGTTTCATCACCACAAATCATTCTGGAGAACAATTTACTTGTCTTGCTCTGATAATTTAGTGATAGCCCCGGATCAGCTTCAGGACACAGGTTTATAGTGCTTTAATGTGAACAATGCAAGGGGAAATGGAAAGTGCGGACTGCTCGCTGCCACTTATATATGCATGTAAACAAACCGTTCTCAGTGCAGCTGGACATCTGCAAAGTCAGGAAAGAGCCCAGAACCGTGTGGAAGATGGTGAACTCTGAACCAGCTCATTTCCAGTGGAAAGATAAGAGAATTATCATCTGGTTGCCAAGAAGCTTGCTGAAAAAAGTCAATTTAGCATGATGCTTTAAAGGGATTCTACCATTAAAACACTTTTTTTTTCTAGGTAACACGTCGGAATAGCCTTTAGAAAGGCTATTCGTCTCCTACCTTTGGAAGTGATCTCCGCCACGCCGTTCGTTCGAAATACCGGTTTGTACCGGTATGCTAATTAGTTCTCTCGCTCTGTTCGGCGAACTTGCGGTGTCGGCACTATGGCCGCGGGCATGCGCAGTACGTTCGGCAAAGTTCGCCGAACAGAGTGTACTGCGCAGGCGTCCGACATCAAGCCGAAGAAGGAAGGGGAGGATGCAGAGGCGGCGCTGAATTCGGTTTTCGAGCAGCAATGGGGATGTCCCCATTGCATCTCCTGCGCTGGGGGACGCCCCCATCGCTGTGAGAGAACTAATTAGCATACCGGTACAAACCGATATTTCTAAGGCGCGGCGGAGACCATGTCTAAAGGTAAGAGACGAATAGCCTTTCTAAAGGCCATTCCGACGTCTTATCCACAAAAAAAAGAGGTTTTAATTAGAGATGAGCGAACACTAAAATGTCCGAGGTTCGAAATCCGATTCGAACAGCCGTACACTGTTTGGCTGTTCGAACGGATTTCGAACCCCATTATAGTCTATGGGGGGAAATGCTAGTTTCAGGGGTAGGCATAATTTGATACAATTATACTTACCAAGTCCACGAGTGATGGTCGGGCTGGATTCCCCTTGAAGTCTTCTCCCGGCGCAGCGCCCCCGCCGCGTCTTCCGGCTGGAATTCACTCTGCCTAGGCATTGGGGCCTAGGCAGAGCCGACTGCACATGCGAGGGCATGCCTGCGCATGCGCAGTCGGCTCTGCCTAGGCCGGATGCCTAGGCAGAGTGAATTCCAGCCGGAAGACGCCGTGGGAAAGCTGCACGGAGAAGACTTCTAAAGGTAAGAGAAGAACCAGCGTTGATTTGCAGAATGTATAGCATTCTGCCAAACAACGCTGGTTCTGCATCGAATCTTAAACTTCGAACAGCTAGTAGTGTTCGATCGAGTACGAGTATTTAGAATACCGTAGTATTCGATCGAACACTACTCGCTCATCTCTAGTTTTAACGGTAGAATCCCTTTAAAGACGGTCATGAAGTACATAGTACAAGGTGGTGTCAAGGTCTCGAGACCAAACATGACTTGTGCCCGAATTCCACTTCTGATTGCATAAATGATATAAATATGAAAAAGTCATGTCATATTCATGGTCATATGCACAAGTCCTTTCATTTGTAGAATTACTACCTAAAAATATAAGGCGTTGTATTACTAGTAGAGCAGCATACTCTTTCCATAAAAGAGAAGAAGCCTTCAAACAGTCTGTAAAAGAATTCCTTAAGAAGTGCATAGCTAGCATACTTGCAGGAGCTCTGAGGACACTTGGTGGGGTAGCGTTTTACAAAAAAATCAAAGGATGATGGGACTTTGCGTGTTAAGCCAGCTTTTGCACATACTATAGTGCTTAACATGATGTGAACCAGAAACATTGCCACAAAGGTTGATGTCAAAGTGTGATTTTTGTTTTTAGTAGACTTAAGGGGCGGTCATCTGGTGCTTGTCATACTAAAACATGGCAGCGCAGATGGGCAGACGCCCAATGTAAAGTCTAGATATTTGTAAGACGTATGAAATACGGTGGAGGACGCCTGTACATTCCAGACATGCCACTCACTGGATATAAAACTGCACTAGTTGACAAGGGAAAATTTGGAAGGGTTTGTTAAGGAATTTATTCATCTAAAGAAGGAAACAATTTGCACACACTTTATAGTATCACTTACATGCTCTCTCAGGTTTTAAGGTGTCCGAACATTTTAGATGGCGGTCAGGATCACACTTGTTCAACTGGCAGATATTTGACCCACGTACACCAGTAGATTCTATAGCAGTGGGTCATCTCTCGTAATAATGAAGGATGAAACGAATCAAATACAACCCAACTAGCTGAACATGAGAAAACACAAGATTAATAACCATATCCAGACACAAAGGAATGAGAATCCCATGCTACTAGTGTAACGGGTCACCACAGATAACACAATCTAATGTATATGACTTTCATTAGGTCTTGACATTTTACCCCTTTGGCAGGTCTCTCACTGGTCTCTGTTTACTCCATGAACTTAGAGAGAAGAAAGAAAAGAAAAAAAAAAACACCTCATCCATATTTCTTTGGCAATGAGCCTTTTTTCCTGAAGTTCACCAAAATGACATGCCAGATGAGCAGCACCATCGACTAACACGTCTGCCGTACAGATTTATTTTACTAAGGCAATTTAATGCTTGCTTCGACAGGGTGGAAAATGTAAAAATGCTGACTAGGCAATTTTTCTATCTCACGGAGGTGCTGAGGAAAGCCTACAATGAGCACTAAAGCAGGGGGTCATCTTCAAAGTGTCAAAGAGTTGTGTGAGAGAGTTAAGGGTGTAGTCTGGGAAGACAGGTATATTCCAGCCAGGCACCTAAAGGGTGTTTGGTAAAGACTCACACCAGGGAGGTCAGCTGACTAATCAAGGCCTAATAATAGTCTGAGTGTGAAGACTAGCAGTGTGGCAACACACTGACAGAGCTGACCTGTCCAGACCGGACCTGCAAAGCAGGTACTGTGCCACCTGTTGCCAAGGTGGGAGACTGGTAGCCAGTCTCCTGTATAGGCAAGGAAAAGTTCCCTTACGTTTAAGTTAGTTCCTCAGCCGAGAAGGGTTTTGTTTATTCTGTGCCTTTGCAAAGGCAGTGTATGTGCTACAAGTGAATAAAAGCCTGAACTTGTGTGCAACCCAGTATCTATGTCCCTGTTTCCTGCACTGCTACAAGCATCTACCTGAGCGATTCCCCACAGTTGGTAGATATAAACATACATGTGTTAACCCAACTACAGTATATACAAGGAAAAATGTAAATGAAAATACAGAAAAAAAACCCCACTGAAAATGTTAACCTATGTTGCAGACACAAGGGATTTCTTATATTCCACAGCTAGATAATTTCTTTATTTACTATAGACGGGAGAATCTTATAATCTGCCATTCTGAAGGAAAAAAACATCTGAAACGCAAAATACATTTGTCTGCTAAAGCAAATCTAAAATGAAAGAAGTCTGAGGAAGTCCACACGTTCCCAGCGGTTGTATACAACTGGAACTCCAACCACCCATGATGGCCAATGACAACACACTTTAAGGTAACTCCTCAGCTTACATTTTAAAGTTATTCCAACATTGGCCATCACATGCAACATCCAGAACAGGTGAAGGTGCTGTTACTATTTCATAGAAAGCTAAAACAATTGAGACACTGGTAACGCTAACATTTAAAAATGGAAAGGTCACCTACATACATTATTATTATTGCAGAGAAAGGTCTAGTTCACACGGGGCAAGAGGGGGCGGATTTTTATGCGGAAACCACATCAAAATCCTCCCCTCACTATAGAGGTCTATGTAGACTGCTAGCGTTCTTTTTTCCTCCAGCGGTTTGTTCCTGCTCGCGGAAAAAAGAAGCGACCGGCCCTTTCTTCAAGCGGATTCTGTGGCTGATTCAGCCGCAGCGTCCACCTTGTGACACCACCCTACGGACTAGGCCCATTCAATGGGTCTAATCCGGAGTGGAAAGCCGTGACGGAATGTGTTCACGCATAGCCCCGTGTGAACTAGCCGAAAATATGGAGCAAGGTCACACTACATCTGCAAATTCACATGCTAAACGAAACCTACTTTTGACATGTATAATGACTGACATCACAATATATAAGTGTGGAATTACACATATGGCCATACCAAAATATCTGTCTATCAGATGTGGCATCTATATAGCTGAGGTCAGAAAAATGTTATTAAAATACAATGACCCAGATTTATTAACAGGTACACAACATAAACTTAGGCAGCCTGAAAATACACCAGATTTAATCACAGTATATGATGGAGGATGATAAATGTGGTATATGTTTAGACTGTCTAGCCTAGGTTTATACCACCTTTTAGTTTTAGCACATGCCTTATGTTGCAAATGACTAAATCCAGATCAATTACAAAAGTCCACATTAAAATCCACAAGCAAGGGTTTGCAGTGAATTTGTCCATGGTGTAAACAAGTCTCAGAAGCTATTCTTCCATAAAAAGATCATCAACAGGTACAAGGACATTTATAAAGTAACTACAGTGACCCTGGCACCATGAGGATATTAAAAGCAACGGCATTCATAATTCCCACTCTTTCCTTACTGCCCCTCATCTTAGCGGAGATGGACAGCCATGGTTTGCTGGGCCTAGGTCTTGACTTCTGCTCTAATGTATTGAGGCCGACGGTCTACACATGTGACTGCACGTAGCAGTGTAGAATCCTTATAAATGTACAGAACATACAAAACCTGTAACCAAATAAGTGACTGCCACTCTGCACTGTGAACTTTGTGTGACTTTCTTTGTATATGTAATAATATCCAAGCAAGAGCATACTTGCTTTAGATAAAAATCACATTTATACCTTGCAAATAAATTCCACATGTTTGGTACAATAACTATTATTTGAGAACAGTATGAATAACAATACTAATACAATAACAGGAAAATAATAAGGACATTTTAGTAAAGTAAATAAATATAAAAAAGGCCAATTTCCTTTCATAAAATATATATTTATAAAACATGTACGACGAATTAAGATATAGATGTAATTTTCAAGCAAAAAGATCAAGTACATATACTTAAAGGGGCTTTGCCAGTAAAACATTGCCTATCCTGTGGACAAGAGATAAGTATTGATCACTGTGGGTCCAACTACCAGGAGCCCCTGGAATCTTGAGATCGGGGGATCCAAAGCCCACTGCATAAGTGGAGTGTAGCATGAATGTATGACCAATGCTGCATTCCCTTCTATGTGACCAGAGATAACAGAGTACACCAGGTATTAAAGAAGTGAATGAAGTGGCGGTCACATGTGTACTACCGCTTCAATCACGCCCAGAATTCTGGGACCCCGGCCTCGAGATCGCTGCGTTCTCAGTAGTTATACCTTCGGTTATCAGATACTTCTGTCGAAAGAGGATCCCAACTAAAAGGGAGCAAAATATTTCACATGTTTTATGACTTATTGGGTCGTGAAAGAGTTCACAATTTGTAAGTTATAAGCTTGTGCTAAATAAACAGATAACTCAGGGGCTTGTAGAACTGCATGCCATGAACATTGTGTAATCGTACACATCAGGGAGAGTGCGTGCCTACATAGGCAGTCCAAATCAGTATCCCTACGCTATGCTGAGGAGGCCCAATAGGCCGAAACAGCGCTGTCCATAGCTGGGAATCTGTTCCTTTTGGAATAGAAATACTAATTTGGCAATTAAATCCACATCATGATTAAATAGACTTTTTAACTGAGTCATGCATGATGTTAATTATGCTGCCCTCTAGAGGGCGGTGTACAGAGTGCACTGTTCTCCTAATTACATCCTGGAGAATAGATTTGCATATTTTTTACCCATGAACATTGTGCTAATGGAAACCCTACCCAATAAAGTAAAGGCCGTGTTTGCCGAACACCGGCCATAGATTCCCATTAAGGTCCAAGGCCCATGCTCAGCAAGCATGCAGTAATGGGATGTTTGGCTGTTCACGTATTTTTGGACATGTAGGTCATTTAACATGGCAAGTTAGAGTCAGACGAAATTCAGAAATGTGAGATCAATCTTTCATCTCTTAACAGTTTCTAAGATCCATCTTCGGGGATAAACTGAAATCTCATTTCATATAGCTATATTACAGCAATATAACTAGAGGCAGAACAGGAAAATTAATTTTGGGAAGCTTTCAAGATGGCTTAGAGTGAAAAATACACTTTTGGATAGGGAACTACAACATACAGACTGGTATTGTTGCGATAGAGATAGACAAAGCAGAATGAAAACAGGAAAGAAGAAACTTAAAGTGTAGGAAATGGCCATGTGTGGGAGATTTCCTTCACTGGTGTTCAGAGACGTGGGTGCCTACGTAAAGACATAAGTAGCTTGGAGCTAAGCCAGACATAAGTGGTCATGGCATATGTGGACAATGGATAGACTTTATAGTAAGGACTTCAGGGTGTCACAACAGAATGGATGTTGGCCATTATTAGACTGAATTTAAAAGCTGCCCAAGAATACAGAACATGGAGAGCCCATGGATATTAGACAGGAAAAATGCAAATCTTCGTTTTCCTCTATGGTAGTTAATTAAACACTTTCCATACACAATACAGTAATATGGCGGGAGGTCCGGTTGTGGCGCTCAGGTAATCTGTATAACTTGCCTTTCTTAGGGGGCCCCAATAATTAACCAAACAAATGTCTTTATCCTCCGCAATGCAGATCTCAGTGTTTCAGAATAAGGAATTTATACCGCACATTGTAACATGCTATAGAGAAGATCAATGAGACCTATTGAATAAATGGATCGATTAAATCCCTAATATCCCTTCTCATAGATCCTGTAAACACAGTAGCCATGATGAAATGTGTGAACAAAGTCTTGGCAGGAAGAGGAGAGGTATTCATCACCATTCATTAGGTCAATGAGGAAAGGAAAAAGGAAATCGTACCAGGATTATTAATCTACTTTAAGACTGTAAGGTGAGTAAGGCTCCATTCACACATTCCAAATTTTTTTTTACATTTGTTTAGTAGATCCTTTGGAAAAATTGATGCAAATGGATAACCCTCTGTTTACATAGAGATGACTGTAAAGACACAATTTCCGTCAGAAATGGTTGCATTTATTTATTTTCTTTTACATTGATGACCATCCTTTTGCAACAGATCTGCTAAACGGATGCAAACGCGATATGAATAGACCCGAGCTTTAGTATCCTCTGCATCTTCTACTTCTTATTGCAGAGTTTCACAATTGTGTCTATACTTATATGTCTGGTCACATCCTCTTCAAACTGCAGCCATATTATGGAAGGAAGAGCCATGTGACAGGAAGATATTACCGTCATAACAAGGACATGCAGGTTCAATACTACTTGCAACTATCAGCAATGAAGTAAATCTGATTTCTATGCAGCTTTTTAACAAAGTATCTTTCCTTGTATGCAGATTTATTGTAAGGATGAATTCACACATGGTATAATTTTACACCACGGACAAATTCACTGCAAAACCTTACATGTGAATTTGTAGTGTAATTGCTCTGGATTTAGTCATTTGCAACATAAGACACCATGCACACTACTGTATAATTTACAGTCTACAAAATCCGGTTGAGTGTCCAGTTTTTGTGATCGGTGTGTCATCAGTATCAGTGCTGTAGGTCTGCAAAACCGTCAGTATTGCATTAATACCCATTTTGTGCGTATCTGCAAATACAGATGACGTATCTACCATGTTTCCCTGAAAATAAGACAGTGTCTTATATTAAATTCTTGTCCTAAATATGGGACATATATATATATTATTTTTTTTTGTGGGGGGGGGGGGATGTGATGTGGGATGAGCACAGCGGGCATCTCCCTGCTCATCCTACAGCAGGGACAGTGGATACAACCTATGGTATCACAGCAGAGGCAGCAGCCGGCTTTCCTGTGCATACAGAACATCGCGCACAGTGTTCAGCAGGCTGCAATGGTTTTTGGGGGATGCCTTATTTTCGGGGGGGGGGGGGGGGGGTTGCCTTATATTAGGCAATTAAACAGAAACCTCCCCCATGACTTATTTTCGGGGGATGATCTATTTTTGGGGAAACATGGTAGGTAAGCATGTGACGTCCATTGTTTAATGTGCCCAATAGGCTCCTATTTGCTAGTGTGTGCCATGAACTCCAAGCAGAATAAGACATTTGGACCAGTGAAAAACTTGGTGTTGTGCATGGGTCCATTGAAGTGAATGGCTTAGAGTACTGTGGATTTTGCAGCATATTTTACAGTCTGTTGGTGAAACTACTGTTCTAAAGGAAGGAAGTGCCAGATCTGAGCATGGATCCCCAGCCCCACATCAGGAACAGCCTGCCTACATTGTGGTCTGTCCTTTGGCACATTAGATACTACCGAATGCACCCAAAAAACACCAACATATACAGTTGTAGAAAAATGGTTTTTAGGCCAAACCACATATGCAAGAGGCCTCAAACAACTAAGGGCCCCTTCACATGGAGTTTATGCTCCGTGTATTCTGTACATTTCACACGTGAAAAATGTAGTTAGCCATTGAGTTCAATGGCATGTTCGTATAACGCACGTCTTTTTGCGCACGCAAAAACATGTGCGTTATACGAACATGCCATTGAACTCAATGGCTAACTACATTTTACACGTGTAAAATGTACAGAATACACCGAGCGCATACAGAATACACGAGCGTAAACTCCGTGTGAAGGGGCCCTAAGAAAGCAGAAGGGCATGCCAGAACTGCAGTGGTAGTAAGAGTTCATGGCAATGTGAAATGCTTTTTTTCAGCACTGAAAGGCTGTCACTGTATCAGCAAT
The DNA here is from genome assembly GCF_031893055.1 of Leptodactylus fuscus. Taxonomy (NCBI): domain Eukaryota; kingdom Metazoa; phylum Chordata; class Amphibia; order Anura; family Leptodactylidae; genus Leptodactylus; species Leptodactylus fuscus. The sequence continues at coordinate 46,889,646 of NC_134267.1, forward strand.
TTATATTCATAGGTATGAAAGAAGTATACCACCAACAAGGGGCCTATAGTTCAAAGTCACTCGGAGAAGAAAAACAGAAATGTTAGGTATGACTGGAATGTATTCAGTTACTATACTGTACTATAACTTAAATGGAGAACCTCACTCCTTTCAATGTACAGCAGGCATAAGGGGAAGCAGGGCCCAGTGCTGAAGAACATCTCATGTCCAAGGTTTTTTTAACCCCTTAAGGACCAGACCAATTTTTGTTTTTGAATTTTTTATTTTTCCCTCCTCACATTTCAAGAGCCATAACTTTCTCACTTTTCAGCTTACAGAGTCACATGATGGCTTATTGTTTGCGAAACAAATTGTACTTTGTAATGGCATCATTCAATACCCTGCGTAATGTACTGGGATGCTGGGGAAAAAAAATTCAGAATGAGGTTTAATTGGAGGAAAAAAAAATGCATTTGCGCCAATTTCATATGGGTTTAATTTTTACTGCGTTAACATGACATGTTACTTGTATTCTGCGTGTCAGTACGAACACGACGATACCAAATTTATATAATATTTGTAATGTTTTGATACCTTTAAAAAAGTGAAAAACTTTGCAAAATAGAAAAAACAAAACATGTTTGAGTCTCCATATTGTGACACCTGTACCTTTTTCATATTTACATGTATCGAGCTGGGCAAGGCATCTTTATTTTATGAGGGACAAGATGACATTTTTACTGATACCATTTTTTATTTTAAAAAAAAAAACCTTTTTTTTAATAGGAGGCAAAGTGTTGGAAAAAACACTATTTAATTATTTTGAATTTTTTTTCGCCACTACAGGATAAATATTTTAATAGTTTGGGGATTTAGGAGTGTGGAGATGCCCGTTTTGTTTATTTACTTTTATATCTGATCTAAGGAAAGGGGGGGTGATTTTAACTTTTAAGTTTATTTTATACTTTTAAATGAGTAAAACAAAATACAGCCTTAAGTTCAGGTAAAAATAAAACAAAAATCCTGCTCGTTTGAGCGATTAACTAAACAAAAGTAATAACCTAACTATATGTGTGGCTTACTAACAGCCACACGAACAACATAAGCACAACTTTGTCTCACCGGACTCAGGGTCACAGGACAGACCCAGATACTTACTCTCTCTCACTGGATCTGAATTGAAGTGCAGGATCTGGAGACTTTTTCTAGCCCAGTAATGAGCTAAGGACTCTCACCTGGAGCCGAGGCCTACTCAAGACTCGCACTGGACCACACAAGTTAAAAACCTGGGGGAGATATAGCGAGATTCCAGCACCCAGCCTGTCACCTTCTCAAAGGGGTTAAAGCAAAATTCAATTTGACGTAAAAGGATTAATTTGTTCTGTGATAAATACAGTGTATGTCATCGTTCTACAAACCTCAGCAACAGTGGACACCAGTCCAAATATAGCCCAGAGGACACACTCAAGAAGAATGAAATGAAAGAGAAATGAAAGACCCCCTTCTCTTCTCATAGGATGGGAGGGGACATGCCAAAACACATGTTCTGTTGTGCCTCTGATGTTTTCATTATCTCCGACATTTCAACCTTAAAACAAAAAGGCTGTTTCATCCTCCAAAATTGCAATATCATTAGACCACCTTGGTCAAGATCAGAGAAATTTTTCCTTACATTGCTATAACCTCAATTTGGCCTACCGGCATTTCTAAGCGGACCCCCTGATCCATGAGAAGCAACAGATTAGTAAATTTGGTCATTTGTAAAGGTGAAGTTACACAAAGTGATTTGTTTGTAGACACGACTCCTGTACGATGGCAATATCCTATGTTTCTGGTAACCACTTGTCAGTGAGATCAACAATGATTCTTTTCGAAGAAGAATTTAAAAGTACTAATCTCTTTAAACAGAATTGAGATATACAGCTGATCATTAATTTGGCTTCTCCGGCCATATGATCAGTTGGTATAGGCAGTGGCGTAACTACCGTGGTAGCAGCAGTAGCAGCTGCCACAGGGCCCGGGCCATTAGGGGGCCCGGTGACAGCCGCTACCGCTGCGTTTTTTTTTTAAATAGGCTGTTACGGGCCCTATTCACTTGCCGATCCTGGCTGGGCCGTGATCGGCAAGTGACACCGCGGGCCCCACAGGGGCTATCATTATACTCAGGGGTCTTTGCAGACCCCCGAGTATAATGACCGGCGGATCGGGAGAGGTAATAAACATAAAAAACTGTTACTTACCTCTCCGCGATCCTGCCAGGCCTCCGTCCTACTGTTGTCTGACGTCTCTGACGTCACATGAACCCGGCATGCTTCCCGGGTCATGTGACGTCCGACGTCATTAACGAAGGACGCGAGCAGTGGTCAGCACAGGAGGACAGCACAGCACAGGTAAGAAGCAACAGTGGTTTTTTTTGTTTTTTTTTAATGTTTTTATTCCCCGGGTCTCCGATTATTATACTCTGGGGTCTGAAAAGACCCCAGAGTATAATAATTGTTTATGGGTGTCCACAGAGGGACACTATTGGGGTTAATACTGTGTGCAGGGGCCACTATTGGGGTTAATACTGTGTGCAGGGGCCACTATTGGGGTTAAAACTGTGTGCAGGGGCCACTATTGGGGTTAATACTGTGTGCAGGGGCCACTATTGGGGTTAATACTGTGTGCAGGGGCCACTATTGGGGTTAATACTGTGTGCAGGGGACACTATTGGGGTTAATACTGTGTGCAGGGGACACTATTGGGGTTAATACTGTGTGCAGGGGCCAGTAAGGGACATAATAGAGTGCGGAGGAGGGGGTCGGTCGAGGTCTTCGGCGTCATTTGGGATGGGGGGGGGGGCCATGTCAAAAGTTCGCCACGGGGCCCCGCCATTCCTAGTTACGCCACTGGGTATAGGTATAGGAAAATCATATCTAGTTATATAACAGACCTGCACCTATTGCTCAGGAGTAAATGACGCATGACATGCTACCCCTTTAAGTGAACATGCAGCAGATCAAAGTAATGCACTGGTTTAGTTCAGGACTCTTCTCCATGACATCCATTTGTATTGACCTGACATATAGAAATGGTTTGACAACTTAGGGAGCGTTCACACTACCGTCTGTGTCCGACAGGTAGTGTCCGCTCAAAATCTGGCACGGACAGAAAAACCCGACATGTAGGGTTTTTCTGTCCGCTTGAAAAGTCGGACATCTTTACATGTGGACAGTGAAGGAAGGGCACGGAGTGCAAAAGAACGCACCCGGTCGCCATTTAAATAAATGACAGGTGTCACGGACACAGCTAGTGTCCGCTCCTAATGTCCGTGCCAGATTAGACACTAGGAACGCCCCCTTACAATCACTTTTTTTGCTCTATTTGATGATGTATTGATTGCTTACCAGGCAGCTTAGGAGATACTTGACTAATCTAGAGCTGCTTCCGCTTCACAGCCCATAGGATGTGGACTCATTGCCTGTTCGCAACTAAGCTACAATACCAAACAGTCACTATACAACTGTACAGTGCTGTGCCTGGCAAAGAGGCAACAGCATGACCACCGAATGCTACGGCCTTATCAAAAAGCTGTAGGTGGGGGTCCCAGATGTTTGGCACCCAACAATCTTCAACTGTAGACCACTTATAAAAGGGAGAAAAACCCTTTACCATCGTTTTGTAGGTCTATTAAGTATCAAAGTTCTTCAACAAGGTCTATATACGTATAGTCCTAGTCTTGAATCACTGCTACTGATAGTTTTTTAACTAACGCCATGCTTTGCTTGAAACAGTGGCGTAACTATAGTCTTGTGGGCCCCGATGCAATCTTTTGTCTGGGCCCCCTACCTCATCCCTACAGAGAAATCTTGATAGTGATAGTTATGGATGCTAAGGAGTTTAATCCACCTTACTATGATTAGGGTAATCTGTGGGTCTCCTTGGATTAAGGGCCAGATGGAAGCTGCAATCTCAGTACTGATGCCAGTGCTTATGGGCCCCCTAAGGCTCCTGGTGCGACTGCACCCTCTACACCCCCTCAAGTTACACCCGTGGCTTGAAGATACTTTCTTGATTTTTGTTTTGTCAGTAAAGAAGATCTACCAACCCTGTTACTGCATATAGGATTTTTGGTCACAATTTGAGGAGCCAGTTCATTTTGTAAACCTCCCCTCTAAAGTATCTTCTTGAGAATATATTTCTAGATTAGGAATTTGTGGAGTCTCCTGAAATACACTTTCTTGGAAACGTGTCCCTGCGTTAGGTTTCTTATCAGTCACCATTTTGTCATTATCCAAGGATAGATTATTTCCTGCCTGTATCTTAAAATACCCACTTTATCTCAAAAAGTTCAGAGCACAAAAATTCCAGTATTCTATATGGAAAAAAGGCGCTGAATCTAGCAAATATACTTATTCAGTCTTTGGCTCACTTTCTTTGCTACGGAGCACAGATAAATCATCTCTTTTAGGACACACTAGAAGTAGAGCACTGACATTTTTATAAACAGAGCCTGGGAACAAAGGATCATTCCTGTGTACACTGAAGGGTATTCTGTATATTAATTTCAGTGAAAGTTAAGTTTCTGGCCAAACCTTTATCCATTTACACTACTTACAACTTCATCTACAAGATTTTTCTCCACTCTGTCAAATGAATTTTTGAGTCCATTGTGCACATAATGTGTAAAATGATGACTGTGTACATGATGGCTGTGATCATTAGCGTGCTGATATGTGAGAGGGCTATGGCAAAAAAAAAAGAAAAATATATATCCTAAAGAGAAATAGGAAGTCTCAGCATATTATATTGCCTACTAGATCAATTTTGAACTACAGGATTTTTAGGATTGATTTTTTTTTTTTTTTTAAATATTGGCAGCACAAGGGGTTGTCCGATTCCATCAAATAAATGTTTTTTTTTATAATAAAAAGCTATTCAATTTTCCAATATATTTTTTGTATCAATTCCTCACGGTTTTCTATATCTTTGCTTAACATAACTTTACTTCCAGTGCATAAAAATCAGTCCATAGTCATGCGATGAAAACAGATGCACAGCGCGTTAATACTCACAGCATTCATATATCTGCCTGGTAACGGGCTGTGCATCTGTGTGCTCAGCACATGACCGTGGACTGTACATCACATGTATGTGTATATATATATATATATATATATATATATATATATATATATATATAATATTTGCTGGTTCTGGACAACCCCTCGAATGACTAGATTCCAAAAACCTGATTATCAAAGATGGAAAGAAATGATGACCAACTCAACAACACAGCTATGGCAGAAGTTCTAGTTACTTACCCACAAAGCCGTTTTCTCCCACAAGCTTTAAGGCAATCTTGTCTGCTAGCACAGAAGAACTACCATGTGCAATGTTGGCAAAAGGACCAGCATGAACAAAAACTGGAGTTCCCTGTTAAAAGTGAGACACATATGAATGAATAACAATTAACAGGGTCAGGGGATAATCATACACATTAGGGAGAGTGTGTGCCTACATAGGCGTACAAAGACTTACAAGTCATTCCTCCAGGGCCACCATCAGGAATTTTGGGGCCCCATACAGCCTAAGTGTCTGGGCCCCCCCCCCCCCCCCGCCATTTTAAAACGACCTTATTTTGCGACATACCAATTCTGTATCACATTTCCCTTTATTTAGCAGCATTACAAGGCTTAATCAGATTCTATTTGCAGGTAAAATCTACTATGTGTAGAGAGCCAACACCATTTATAAGAGCCCTCCTAATAAATCCTCAGGGCTTTTTCACATTGCGTTTTTGGCCTCCCTTGCTGGGATACGTTGGTAACCAGTCAGAATCAGCTGTCAACTTATCCCTGCACAAAGAACTGGCCATTAAAAAAAGGGGGCCTGCAGTTCTCCGTGCAGGGATAAGTGGGTAGCTGATTGTGACTGGTTACCAACGTATCCCGGCAAGGGAGGCCAAAAACGCAATGTGAACACTCCTTTATAGTGAAAATCCCACCCCCAAACAGGCTGCTATGCTAGTAACATAGCCTACATCATTATTAATACAAAGCACACATACCTTTGGAGGGATTGTGTGCTTTGTAGTTCTCCAGCTAAAAACTTAGATATTATATATTATTGCCCCAGCTTCCTCTCCGCAGTGCCGCACACCCGATGTCCCAACAATCCCCCTCCCCCCCCCCCCCCGTCCACCCTCTAACATCTTTCCATTGCCCCCAGTACCCATATCTCCCAACTTTTGAAGAACCAAAAGAGGGACAAAATGTGCGGCGCTTTGCGCGCCGCGGGAAATTTAGCCCCACCCACTGTTATGTTGACTCCGACAACTCATTAATTTTTCATGTGCCCGCACACAGTATAATCCTCCTACAGTCACCTGTAAACTATATGTCCCCCCTCCGTCTCTCCCCCAGCTTCATATACACCCTTCATCTGCCTCCAGATTCATGTCCCCTCCATCTCTGCCCCCAGATTCATGTCCCCCTTCCATCTCTGCCCCAGATTCATGTCCCCCCAACTCTGCCCCCAGATTCATGTCCCCCCAACTCTGCCCCCAGATTCATGTCCCCCCATCTCTGCCCCCAGATTCATGTCCCCCCCATCTCTGCCCCCAGATTCATGTCCCCCCATCTCTGCCCCCAGATTCATGTCCCCCCATCTCTGCCCCCAGATTCATGTCCCCCCATCTCTGCCCCCAGATTCATGTCCCCCCAACTCTGCCCCCAGATTCATGTCCCCCCCATCTCTGCCCCCAGATTCATGCCCCCTCCATCTCTGACCCCAGATTCATGTCTCCACAGCTCTGCCCTCAGATTCATGTCCCCCATCTCTGCCCCCAGATTCATGTCCCCACATCTCTGCCCCCAGATTCATGTGCCCCCCATCTCTGCCCCCAGATTCATGTCTCCACAGCTCTGCCCCCAGATTCATGTCTCCACAGCTCTGCCCCCAGATTCATGCCCCCCATCTCTGCCCCCAGATTCATGTCCCCCCATCTCTGCCCCCAGATTCATGTCCCCTCCATCTCTTCCCCCAGATTCATGTCTCCACAGCTCTGCCCCCAGATTCATGTCCCCCATCTCTGCCCCCAGATTCATGTCCCCCATCTCTGCCCCCAGATTCATGTCCCCACATCTCTGCCCCCAGATTCATGTGCCCCCCATCTCTGCCCCCAGATTCATGTGCCCCCCATCTCTGCCCCCAGATTCATGTGCCCCCCATCTCTGCCCCCAGATTCATGTCTCCACAGCTCTGCCCCCAGGTTCATGCCCCCCATCTCTGCCCCGAGATTCATGCCCCCCATCTCTGCCCCCAGATTCATGTCCCTCCATCTCTGCCCCCAGTGTCATGCCGTCCTCTCCTTCATCTGCCCCCAGTTTCACGTTCCACATTAGACTTACCTTCTCCTTCGTTCCCCCGCTGCTCTCTCGGCGCCTCTCTCTCTTACTGGCGCACAGTTGTAGACGCGATGTGACGTCATCACATCGCGTCTACACTGCCGGGTAGCCGGCGGCAGCGCTGAAGCGAGGAGCTGACCTGTGTCAGCTCCTCTCTTCGCTGCTGCCGCCGGTCTCGCTGACACATATGCGGCTGAAGCGAGGAGCTGACCTGTGTCAGCTCCTCTCTTCGCTACTGCCGCCGGTCTCGCTGACACATATGCGGCTGAAGCGAGGAGCTGACACAGGTCAGCTCCTCGCTTCAGCCGCATATGTGTCAGCGAGAGAGGCGGCAGCAGCGAAGAGAGGAGCTGACACAGGTCAGCTCCTTGCTTCAGCCGCGTATGTCTGCAACTCAGATCTACGTCCTCTGGACGCAGATCTGAGTTGAAACAGCAGACATAGAATGACTGCTGCGGGCGCCAGGGGGCCGGCACACGGTGGCGGGCCAAAACCGGGCCCCCCCATTTTTAAATTTGGCCGGGCCCCTGACGCCAGTAGCAGTAGTACTGGCCTATCGGCGGCCCTGCATTCCTCCTCCGCTAGGGATTCTGGGTAAAAAAAATATGCAAATCTATTCTCCAGGATGTAATTAGGAGAACAGTGCCTCTGTATGCCGCCCTCTAGGGACAGCATCCTTAACATCATGCATGACTCCGTTAAGAAGCCTACTGACATGATGCGGAGTTTATTGCCAAATTAGTATTTCTATTCCAAAAGGAGCAGATTCCCAGCTATGGACAGCGCTGTTTCGGTCTTTTGGACCTCCTCAGCATAGCGCAGGGATACTGATTTGGCAGAGTGAGAGACTATAGACCAGGGTCAGGGGATAATCGTACACATCAGGGAGAGTGTGTGCCTACATAGGCATACGGAGACTTACAAGTCATTCCTGCTCCGCTAGGGATTCTAGGTAAAAAGAAAGACAATGTGACATCATATGTGGCAACTACACCAGTGGTCTTGTACACAATTCTGGAGAGTCTAAATGTGCACCAGATTTATAAGCCTGCATCAGCCGCTATGATAAATCTGGCTTCTTTTCAGGCTGCTTCTCCAAGGTTACAATGTCTAACTTATTAGTAAAGGCAGGCCACGGTGCATGCGGAGAAGCTGTATACAGCAATATAACTTAACACTTATCCATAATGAATTACATTGGCCAAGTAGAGTGAACTGCGCATATGCCTTAAGACTATCCCCCTAAGCTTTTCTTCTGCCGTGCAGGACAGCACATATTTCAGCTGCTCACATTCACTGTAATGTCATGTCCATCTGTCACCGCCACCTATTCATTCACATAGTTATCTAAAGGAATGTTTAACTGTGGATCATCGTCACTGTGTTCGGCCTGAGTTACGGCAGTCTCCTGCCGCCAACATCTGTGAAAACATGACCCATCCTTTCATTGCTGCAGAGTTAATAGGTACAGATAGCTTTTGGAAAATTCCCATATACTCTACCGCTTTCTGGCTATAGGAACTTGAAAGGAAAGAGAAAGAAAAAAAAAAACAGGCAGAGATAGGAAGAGAGGAAGCGGCCTGTGTATCGCTTCCCGGCATATGGGGTATCTGTCATAGAACAGACACTATCATCAAGCCTATAAAATACAAGTGGGACAGATGTGATAAAATACCAACCCTACAAAGATGAAAAGTCATAGGTAGCACTTAACCCTTTAAGGACGCAGGGTAGTTTTTATATAAACGCCCAGTGCCTTTTTTTTTTTCAGATTTTGCTTTCCCATCTTTCATTTTTCTGTCAGCCTAGCTATGTGAGGGCTTATTCTCTGTCTTATCCGAGTTGCACTTTCATTTTACACCATTTTGGGGTACATATAATGTTTTGATTACCTTTTTGTTAACTTTTTTGGGGGTCTATGTGAAAAAAGGGACTTGAACCTGGAATCTCCAACCCCCTATAAGCTGTGATCAATATTGACCACGGCATCCGAAGGAGTTAATCTGCTTCAGTCAGAGTGTTTTCTGACTCCGCCAGGTATTTTTGGTCCTCGACTGTGTAACACTGCCAAGTACCGGTAGCAATGCTGCACGCACAGCTCTTGTGCCTACAACATTACAGCGCCATACTATTATGATACAAAGCATTAACTATACGCTCAGTGCAACCTAACAGTATAGCACAGAGTGGGAAGGGGTTAAAAGGGCATTTAAACTGTAGACAAGGAGAACATGTTTTCCAAATATAAATCACGAAAAATTTTGTATAGTTTTAAAGAATTTCTCTGACCATCTTCATGATAACAGTCTTATCTTGATCGGTTATCAATGGATATAACCATGAATGCAGAAATCATTTATTTGTTCATAGCCGTGAGCAGTTTTTCTAAGGGCTGCATTAAAATCAACGGGGTTCAACTAATCTATTTACATGACATTTTCTGTATTATTAACAGTCCATTTAAAGAGGACCTTTCATGTCTTCATCAATATGCGATTATAAAAACAGCTAGAAAGACGATTGCACTGAATTTTCGGTATATACCCTGGTGCTGGAGATAGTGGTGCTGTTAATTTTGGCATCAATATCTCCCCACTATCAGAAGGGCATAGCGTCATCGCTGGGCTGTGAAGAACATCCCCTCGACTGAACTTTAACATTACTTACCATCCAGCAAGGACATCCAAAGGCTCTCTAGTGGTATATAAAACCGTACATTGATGAAGACATGAAAGGTCCTCTTTAAACTATCAAAAATTAGGACGTGGTCAATTTGTACCAGTTTTCACAGATCCCTCAATAGAATTAAATCTATTAGTGATTTGTGATCGGTGACTCTTATTCATTGGTCTTACAAATGTAGGCTTATTGTGGCTAAATTATCTTCTCATGCATGTTCGGTTCCCATTGGTTTTCCCAGTTACAACTAAGAAATCATGGCTGGGTTTATGACAAGTGCCAGACTATGCAAAGTTCCAGCCTTCATGGACTTATCTATTGGCAACCGATCAAGACAACAGACTGTCACCACTACTATTGTTCGAGAAAGTCCAGAGAGGCAACATCATCATGTCATGTAATACAGTCTGAGATCTGAAAGGACAAAATTGGTTTACACTAAATGAAGAATCTTGCAAGTATTCTAAATGGACATAAAAACAGGATTATTATCCTGTTCTACAACTGATAACCAAGATGCTGTCACAAAAAGTAAACTCTGCAGTGGAAACATTTTGTTGTTATACAAGGGTTCACTTACCTCTAATGTCTGCATCAGTGTTGGTTTTATGGCATCTTTCATGAGAACAGCTAAAGCACCTGTAATGCCCTGAGAACATGGAACAGAAAATACATAGTAAGGATCTAGATTTAATGTGATATCACCTAAGGCTAGGTTCACGGGTGCACTGGGCTCGGTGTAGTTCGGGTCTGCTAGGGAATACAGAGTCTGACAAGGGGGCATGGCTTAGTAGAAAGGTTATTTCGCCCAAAACTTGTAGAAAAATTTTCACATTTGTTGACGCAAACTCAGGCTTGGTTCACATCTGTGCACGGGTTTACGTGCGGAAAGTGGGGAGGGGAGGTTTGCTAATGTAACCGCATAAAAGAAGCAGCTTGGAATATTAATAAAAATCCAAGTCACCAATAGCACATGTAATGTCTGATAGTGTTAATTCTACAGTGTGCACTTAGAAGATAACACAGCAGAAGCGGCACACTGCCATAAATCTGAAGCCACGCATGTGTACAACTAGCGAGAGCTTAATACCATTTATCTTACGCGACAATAAAACACGTAATTACAAAAATTAAAGTTTACAGTTTTGTGTTGACAATCCTAGCCTAAAGTATAGTAAAGATAACCAACTTACATGGACTACAAATCAAAAGGACATAACTGGGCCATTTGTATTGAAGGAAAAGCAAGAAATTTTTCATGAAAAGTCAGAGGTTTTAACTTACCGTATATACTCGAGTATAAGCAGAGTTTTTCAGCACAGTTTTTGTGCTGAAAAAGCCCCCCTCGGCTTATACGTGAGTCAAGTTACTGTGAAACACATACACATTAGGTATCCCTGTGTCTGAAAGTGCCCGGTCTACTGAATATAGGGTATCTGCAGAACTCCTGTTCTGTTGGGAAGGGGTCAATAGGAGCACTGCAGATCCCCTATATTCAGTCAGACTGAATTCCAAGTGTGTGTGTGTGGGGATACAGTCCTCAAGCTCAGGGTAGGGGCTGACAGACATCCATTATATTCGGGTTGGCTTATACTCTAGTATATACTGTATAAAGAATGTACGCTGTGGAAAACAAGGTGAGGGGGACAATACCCCAGCTACAGTTTGAAGAAGTAACTACATGTCCTTCAGCAGTTCCTCAACTACATTTAGTTTTAACACTCAATGATAAATATCCCTTGAGGAACTATAGGTTTACATCAAATAGCATTTCACATACATAAAATTATATTTTATCTCTGTTTTGTGTATGCAAGTGTTATATGTATGTCCCATAGATAGCTATGAGTGGTGTAGTTTGACATGGTTGATGTTTGACATATACTTTCCTACTGAAAATCTATATTTTTCCCTACTGGAGTTGTACAGGAGTTGTCCCCAAAACAACCAACCTCTAGCCTAAGGTCAGTTCTCCCTCTATCTTTCACCAAGTGGAAAAAACTACCAAATCCACAAGAGGGAGAGATGGGAGTTCCTCCAGTTAGTAGCAAAGAGATTTTATTGAGCAATCGAAACCACACAACTCTGTTATAGTGAAAACACGTCCCAGTAAATTAGGAGATTTACAGTGAATAAAACACTCCAATAAAAACCACAATGCTAAGGAATTATAACAAGTACTGTGCGGTTTTACTGTGGTGTTCGTTCGCCAGGGTTAGCTAATCTACTTCCCCTTTTTCTGCCAATAAAAAAAGACCACATGACTCAGGGGTTAAAAATTAAGAATGTATTAAAATATACAAAAATACCGAAGGGTTATGAGTTGCATATGGTCCAGTCCACACTAAACCAAGAGGAAATCCTCTGCATGCAACCAAAGAGCACGCTTTATTAAACAAACTTGGCCATATTTAGTTAATATATCGAGTGTCCACTGAACCGCTAATCTATGTCAGATCCACTTAATGTAATTGATACAACAAGGAGGCAGCCGTCAATCACATCTGGCCTAACAAACAACTCCCAGCAGATCTATACATTCACTGTTTATTAGAGGAAAAGAATTTGGCAAAGGAGAAGAAATAAACTCTGCTAGAACTAAAGATTTCCTGCAGTTTATTTCATTCTTTTCAGATAGCCAGTGTTCATTCCAATTTTATATGCTATGCTTTCTACCGAATATACATTAAGATATATACATCTTATGTGTCCAAAGAATATACCATTATTCACATGGCTGTCAAGTATAGATCCAAATAAAACAGAATAATACAGAAACACGATAAAGCCTAAACCATGGATAGGTTTGGAAAAAGAAATGTAGCAATGTTCCTACATCATTGTGATAAGGACTCAAATGTTATCTAAAATTTAAGAAAGAAATTTATTATTTCAAAAATCATTCCTACAGGCGGTAACAGGAAACTTTGTAACATTTTAGTAAAGAAAATTGGCTGTTTGTTCACTTAATTCCCTGTGTGTGGGGGGGGGACGGGGTCTGTTCAGCTTTAAAGGATAAATGTCATTTTACGCACACATATTAAATATAAACAATATAATTTATATATTAATTTTTATAAATTAAAATATACTTTAATTTTCATTTCCTTTAAAACTTGGATTTAAGACTTTTCCTAAATACACTGCTTCAGCAAAACTGCTTTGTTTGTCCACCATCTTAATTTATTCACTTCATTGTTGACACTGCGTGTCTATGGCCCTTGGGATTATCTGCTCAAATGTCAAGTAACGTAGCTGCCTGCTCTCAGGGAGGAGTGGTTAAGTGCACGGGAGTGAGCCTGTGTCTGTACCACACATGTGACCTAGCTTCCTGCTCTCAAATAAAGGAGGGGGGAAATGAGTGCTGCTTTCTTATATAAAACAGTCTAAATCCTAGTGGGCTAAAGGACCTGATCCCTCTGCTCACTAGGATTTAGCCGACCCTATATAGAACAAGCTAAATCCAAGTGTTAAAGGACCTTTGATGACATCACAGGCCCTTCAGTCGTCCTATAGGATCACGCTATGTGGTGGGCGGAGCTACACGCTAATTTGGGGACAGAGCTAAACTGGAGGTAGTCTGAAAGTATGGCTTTGCATATGAAACCCCACCCACCAATTGACGTCAAAAACCAGGAAGAAGACTGGTGAGCAAGGGATATGGGAATACCCCTTTCAGGCTAAAGGCATGCAAAAGTGCGCCGCAAAGGAAAAAACCCTAGTAGCCCGTAGATAAAATCTACCTTGGCCTCCACGGACACGGTTTCCAACAATGAGCCTGGGCTGCACATCGGATAGCAATAGGACCAGTCCTGAATTTTTCTTAGGGCTCACATAGGGACATTGTGAGCCCTATATGGGGACAGTGACAATGTCTAAAGCTGTGCAGAATATGATAGCACTATATCGGCATGCAAGATATATAAATAAAATGCAAAGGTGCGTGTATGTGGCCATAGGAAATAATAGGCAGCGTGTTAGTCGGTAAAAACACGGCTAGCACACTGTGTAAGTACATGAGCTATGAGCAAGAGGCTGGAGTGCCTTGAAATGCGTTAGAAATTAACAACTATTTCAATGTCATTTTATTTCCTTATTCTAAAAATAAAGTTTTTAATTTTAATAGCTCCGTTCAATGCTGGATCCGATTGTCGACTGGTATAGCTAGCTTCATAGAAATTGCAGACTATATGGTCTGGTTCACATCTGCGTTCGGGCCATTGCATTCCCCTATCCGCATGAAATATGCGGTAGAGAAAAGCCCTGCAAGCAGCACTTTTTTTCTCTCTGCATTTTTCGAGTGGAAACCATACGGACTCCATTATAATCTATGTGGTCCAGTGGTTTCCTAAGGTAATCGCTTTTATAAGTGGATAGATTTCCATTTGGTGGGTCCCCAAGCGGACTCCCCGAACACAGATGTGAACTGGGCCTAAGAAAGACATGACTGCATTACTTCAAACATCGCCACCCTGCCGCTGTGCCTGGTATTGCAGTTCAGTTTTATTCATTTGAATGGGACAAAGCTGTAGCAAAGGGTAATAACAGACACAACCACAAAGTACTACACTGTTACTTGCAAGCACTGCACCCAATTCATATATTGTATACCCTCTCCAGGACAGGAAATCAATTTTTAAAGAGCCAGAAAATCCCAAATTATTTGCAAACCCCATAAATATTTGCATTGCACATCATTGTTAGAGTCATTGAGCATATATAACTTTTGCATATGAGTAAATGGGTTAAGTTGAACAAGTCTAGGTTTTTTGAACAAGTGATGCAGTAATAGGTGCACCAAATATCCATGTAATACAGTATAACTAAATTATGAAGACGTGTAATGTACGCAATAGTGGATATCCCTTACCAGATCCTCTGCGGTCACTGGCTGTCCTTTTTTGTCACTGGCTACCACCATTTTTCCAAATCGTTCCTTCATATCATGCAGGTTATTTGTTAAGGCAAGGATAGCCATGATCTCACTTGCCACAGCAATATCAAACTGGGCCTGGACATAAAGATACCAGTAGGAAGTGTTAGAGATGCATGTAATTCCTAATGACAACATATTCAATAGTCTTTATCACTATCCCCATGTACTTTATATACTCTGAGAACAAGGATGCTTTGCAGAAATTGAATTATCATGTAAATGGTCATAACCGGTCACCATATTCATGCGGTGAGACAAAGATCTCTAGAAATTGCCACCACCATAAGGTACTCTACATAGAAAACATCATGGGTAAGCCTTATGGGGAAATCTCACTAAGAATGCAAGAGTGCCAGTGTGAGAAGGTAGAACACTATTGTGGCCATCTTGTATTAATCAAAGCATTAAACTATAGGCTAGCAGAGGATAAACTCTCAACATAGCACTGATGCAAAAACATTAAAACTTAACATTTAATTATAACCCCTTAAAAATGTTGTCAGCATACATAAATAGACTATTGACAAAAACTGCTAGTAGGTGATCACCTACGCAAGATCCCTATGGTTCAGTTGGGAGCAATGTTCATAAGCATATAGAATTGTTTAGATTGATTATTGTTGTTTCCTATAAACATCAGGATATCCTTATATGTAGGTATTACTTATATCATCTGAAAAATTATGATTGAATATCCAGAACCCCCCCCCCCCCCTATTCTTAAGTCAGTCAATTAATTAAATATTTTATAGATATCTATGTTGCTTCTGTTTTTTATCAAAAAGGTTCTTTTTGTGATAGCTAGCAACACTGAGGCGATGTAGCTTTATAGTAAGGGGCTGGGACGGCGGAGATTGACTTTTAATCTTCAGATAAGTCCCATTGTTTATATTCTATCCTCACTGACAGTGGGGTAGGCATATTCCCCAATCGCAAGGAGGAGGTGCAGTCATCTATTTCCCTACCCTTGTTTACGGGGAATGTTTAGCTACCTGGCGATACTTCGCTGGGGGGCGGGTCTTTACGCCGGCCCACGCATGCGCAGTGCTGCATTTTTGACTTCGTGAGGGCTGGCTGGAATATGTTGCCAGCGCGCCTGGGCAAAGACTGTGTTTAGTGTCAGTTTAGTTAGGTCCCCTGAAAAGGTGTGTAGACACACCCTGAAACGCCACGTAGGTACTGTAAGGGTAATATCCAGGTTCAGCTTGGGACTGCCCTTGTTAGGGCGGGAGCTAATGGGGTGTGAGAGACAGTTACCCAGGGACATCTAGGGTCTGTCGTGTTGCTGACATCAGCTGTAACAGTACCTCACCTCCTGTTATTGCGGTAAGATCGAACCATTTTTTCTTACTGGCTTAATACAGTGCGTTATGTTGTGCGATCTATTTACTGATCGCGCAGTGACAATTCTATATGCTTATGAACATTAACATAACATTTTAGAAGGAGCTCACATGCTGAAAAAGTGTGAGCACCCCTGATATAAATTATATTTATATTATATTTATAATGGGGGGGGTGTTGTGTGAGAAGCAGGTGTCCTACTCCACGGAGTAACGCGCTGCTCATTCATTTACGTGTCAGAGTGAGGCGCTTCAAAACAGATCCCATTGACTTCAATGGGTGCTGGCTTATGCGCGCTACACATTTAACTCAATGGGAGGCTTTTTTACCTATTGCTTTCAATGTGATACGCACGTATGCCGGCACCCATTGAAGTCAATGGGATCTGTTTTGAAGCACCTCACTCTGACACGTGTTTACGTGTCAGAATGAGCGGCGCGTTACTCTGTGGGAACGGAGCCTTATTCTGTCTGTCTTCTAGGACCACAGTTTTTGCAGGTAGATTTAGCTTTAGATACTGACTCTCATTCACATGACTAGAAGAATTGGAAGGCGTATTTTATGTGCATTTTGAGGCAGATTCAAAATCCACCTGCAAAAAAAATCTGAACATATCCCAAGTTCTCCCTGTATAAGGTCACACTGTAAACCCCTACAGAGTGGGTGACAGAGGAAGGGAAAAACCATGAAGAACATACCACACCATCACCCCTATAGGCTCAGAATAGTCTGGTCCCAGAGGCTAGACACAGTATATATTTTGTGGGTGGCACTATGACCTTATAAACTTTTCCAACAACTAGATCAAATGTAAAAGAGAGTAAAGCAAGTGCTTTAGGATAAAATGAAAAGTTTAACGCACCCCTGAGGACTGAAGAATCCATCCTCAGGAAATTTGGGTTAAAATAAATTTTACCACATTTTATATTCTTTCAAGTTAGGGAAGTAACGTAAACAAGACTTTACTTCTAATTATAATGTGAAGACTACACATCATTCTTGAGGTCATGCATAAAAAACAACAGAAACCACACACACAAAAATGGACAGCTAAAATTAAATTTACTTGCACCACAGAAATGTGTCAACAAACTACATTCACAAGACATTCCTAAAAACACTTGGGATTGCACAGTCTTACCTGGCGTGCACATCCTTTCTCAGTACTTGCTTGTCCAACAGTGATTCTTCTAAGAAATCGATCGTTTGTGTCCAGCACTGTGGATAAGATAAGACATTAGCCAGTCTTTTTTCAGAAAGACAAGTCCAAACACGGTCTAACACTGTCAGAACGGATTTAGGGGCCGACAAATCCTCTTTCGTTTAACACACCTTGATATAACAGCACATCATGACTCGCCATGCATTAAAGGGGAATTTACATGCTTTTAAAGAGGACCTTTCACCGATTTGGGCACAGGCAGTTCTATATACTGTTGGAAAGCCAACAGTGCGCTGAATTCAGCGCACTGTCGGCTTTCCCGATCTGTGCCCCGGGTAAAGAGCTTTCGGTCCCAGTACCGTAGCTCTTTACAGTCAGAAGGGCGTTCCTGACAGTCAGTCAGGTACGTCCTTCTCCACAGCACAGCCAATCGCGCTGTACAGTGTGAGCGGGGAGGAACGCCCCCTCCCTCTGCTCACAGTGCTTGTCCATAGACGAGTATTATCAGGAGGGGAGGGGGCGTTCCTCCCCGCTCAAACAGTACAGCGCTATAGGCGCTGCTGTGGAGAAGGACATACCTGACTGACCGTCAGGAACGCCCTTCTGACTGTAAAGCGCTACGGGACCGAAAGCTCTTTACCCAGGGCACAGATCAGGAAAGCCGACAGTGCGCTGAATTCAGCGCACTGTTGGCTTTTCAGCAGTATATAGAACTGCCTGTGCCCAAATCGGTGAAAGGTCCTCTTTAAAGGGGTGTTCCTGAATTTTTATATTGATGGTCGGTGCTTAGGATAAGGCCCCAGTAATATTAGATTGGGAGTCCAACTACCTGTACCCTCATTGATCAGCTGAATGAAGGTGCTGCGGTTCTCTACAGAGTGCTGTGACCTCTTCACTGTATACCAGGCATAAGTGCTACACATATGGAATAGGTAAAGTGTTGTTCATCTTAGTACATATTTGGTCCAGTTACGGGTTGGGGCCACTCATTGCTTGTGTGGTCGATAAAGTTGCTTTATGGTTTTTAATGGTCTGTCCTTATACACAATAAAGATTGTTATATTTATAGAGAATGTGACTTTGCTCTGGTTCAAGAGTACACCACTCCTGGAGTTGGAATCATTTTAGTGGTGCCCAATCTTAATAGATTTAGCAGTTTTGCTTAGTAAAGCTGCTCAGTCCTATTCATTTGAATGAGACTGAGCTGCAGAAGGATCATGTAATATATGTTATGCCAGAGTATTGATTATCAGCTGATCGGACTGTCCAAATGATACATCCAGGCAATCTTACCTCGCTGCCAGGTAATTGTAGAAGGGTCAATGTCCAAGCGTACAAATCTGCTGCTTTCTTCTGTGGTCAATGACGCAGGGTCGGTCTTCTCAATTCCTAATCTCTAAATGGAAAATAAAATATTAGATGAAATAAGATAAAAGTAAAAAGTTTTAATAAATAAAATTCTAGACACTTGTTTTCTGGCATTTTGGTAACTGGTGGACCTCAACAACAACACCCAGTACACATGCCAAGAACCATGTTGAACAGTCTAACATGGGCCAGCAGGGTAAGAGGGAGTTTAAACAAAATTAAAGTCAACTCAAGGAGGGGGAAGCACATTGAGTGTACAGTACTCCTCTGTGAACGATGCATCAGAGTCCTATAAATATAGCAAAGTGTCATCAGTATAAAAACTAAGTCTCCTGCGTGCTACCCCATACCAAAGCCCGCACATCTAAAGAGCACCATAACCGTTGTGCAAGTGGTTCAATGGCTAGGGCATATAAAAAAAGAGGGCTGGGACACCAAAGAAAACAAATGCGAATGGAGTCTGTTCACTACAGATGAGACTCTCTGATTGTAATACAACAACTGCACCCATCATATGAATTCCGCAGGAACCTGCAGCATCCTAGGACCATGAAGAGAAACCATGTCCCTTGACCCACACCCTTCATACTCTGCCCAAGTGTTCATGTACAGCAAAGGTTGCAGGCAGTGGGTCTGTCAGGCATGAAACAGTTTTGATCTTGGTGAGCAATGGAGTGGAAAACCCGACGGATATTGTTACAGCGGGCCTTTGGCAGGATCTTAACATCCACTTACAATGACAATATAGGTCTATAGGATTCAGATCCTTGGGTCAGTTAGGATATAACTACAATATAGGCCTTAGTCACAGAAGTGGGCAAACGTGTGGCCTCATGCCTCCATGAACAGTTTAAAGAGGAGCGGAGTCAAGTCATCCAAATAGCATTTCTAATGTCCCCCAGGAAGCCCATTGGTTCCCAAATGCTTTGTGGTTTGCAACAGCATTCACAGCAGCAATAAATTTCCTCTACCAAACTTGGGGGTGGCCAACATTGTTCCATTTTCATTGGAGAAGGTTGGCAATATGAGTCTCGGGGGTCCATCTGGAAAGTAGTGGAATATCAGAGAATGTAAAATTCCCTGAAGGTCTCCTGTGGAGATTTCCCCACTGGTCCCTAATTTCCATCTTCACTGGAGGTGCAGAGTCAACTTTAGCCAAGTGGGCCAGGAGAGGGCCACTGTCCTTGCCACGTTCATGGAAACTTTGTCAAACAAAGAACTAGTGCATTTCCATAAGACTGAATGAGGAGGTCCTCTAAATAGGAGACGGTGTGGACTCTCTGTTCATTCAGGGAGAGCCACAAAGTGAACCCTGCACCATCTATTTCCATGGTCCTTCATTCTTTGATGTAGCTTGCGTAGGCGAACTGTATCTTAAGAGCCAGTGTGTTCCATAACACTACAACTTGTCCACCATATCAGCATTCTTGCATCCTGGAACCAAACTGTAGCAGAGGAAGTGATATTACCTAGAGGGACCACTATGGGACATTATACTGTGTGCAGAGGCCAACGTGGGACATTATTATTAAAGAGGTTGTCCAGAAACTGGTTCAAAATAATTTTTTCCTGTTTTTCTCCTCAAAAAACAAGGTGTGCTTTAACATCAGGTGTGTATAATAAAGTAAAAAATATGGTAAATGGTGGAGGCCAGTGCATCTTCACAGTTCAGCCGAAAACAACCTATCCCGCTTACTGTATACACTTAAAGGGGTTTTCCAGGCAGAAATTTATTTTTTAAAGAAAGGTCTGTTAGTGCTAGTAATGGGTTAATAAGTACACCTATATACCTTTAGCAGTGTGTGGAGTGATTTCTTGGTCTCTCTGGTTACTGTTGGTATTTGTTTACTTTGTGTAGCTTTCTTCTGTGCAGGTTCCTGTGTAGCTGCTACACTAGTTCCCTCTCACTCAGTCCCCCCTCCCTGTCTCCCTAGCTATTCTGCCCATTACTAGCAGAGAAGAAGGGAGGAGCCATTCGCAGACACAGGAAGGCTGGTAAATATTGATGGGGAAGGGGGTGAGTAAAGGTGACGTTTTGTTTCAGAAGTGGTGAAATGGAACATCACCGGATTATAGGGAATATATATATATTTATTTTAATAGACAGAAATTAGAAGTTAGGTGGGGGAAGAGGGACTTAACTTTAGGGGTTAATTCTTAGTTTATCCTGGATATACCCTGCTGGACTGAAAAACAGGAAACAAATACACCATAGACTTTAATACGATGGCACGCCAAAGTTTGACACAGAATATTAAGTCTCATATAATTCAACAAAGACTACGATTAAGGTATTGGAAAAGAAAAGCCCTAGTGTATTTCTAGTATTCCCAAGTCTCCCAAGTTCACTAGGTAAGATCAACAAATCACTGCACAGTTCATTGAAGGAGATAGAAGGACTCACTAACATACCGCACACATGGAGACAGTTTTAGACTGCGCCAGCAGTATTTTTGCTATGGATTAAAAAAATGTGGTACTTCAGAAAGAAAGCATCAACATCCAACTTGGTGGTGATTAATATTTCTCTCACTAGAAAAATCTTACTAATGTATTGAGACCCTGCTTATTTAACGCATTCCATATGTAAAATATTAGACCTCCAGAAAATCAAAGTCTTGTATTTCCATTATTTAAAAAGACATATGGTTTGGATAATAGCAAAATAACCAACCAGAAATGGAAGGAACATGCTGTAAGATTCTGAACAGTATGCCAAGATGTCGGTGTATTGTGGAAATATTTTTATGTTCTCATGGTTTTGGCTAAAGACGGACATGTATGCACCAATATTACAAGAGAAAACCATTTATCAAGGAAATGTGCACAATAATAATTTCTCATTACGACTGGAGGTTAATCTTGATACGATGTAAAAAAATAAAAATAAATATAATAATAAATAATAAAAAAATTATGTATTCTAAATATACAGATGTAGGAGAGTTAACCTGAACTTCTGCAAAAGGTTAAAAGGGTATTTCCATCTCAAGGATCATATGCCCACTTCTAGGTTAAAGGGGTTTTCCCATCTCACTGTTTGAGAAGTTTGCCTGCTGTCTCTTCTTCTCACTTCCTGTATTCCCCCCCCCTCCCCTCGCTGAACGGGGCACTGAGGTATCACAATACTTATGCCGGTCAGATAATATGCACATGCTTGTAGAGAATGGACTCTGTGTTATCTATGTGTTTACATAGAGAGACAGCAAACTGCAATTGGCTGAACTGATTGTCAGAGCTGAGTGACGTCACTTGTCCTATCTCACACGTCCGTGGTCATGGAAATGCTGTTTACTCAATGGGAGGAATAAGTTCACATAGCAGGCAAACAAAGCAGCATTTCTAAAGCAATAGATTTAGGAAAAGTCTTGAATTTACATAAGCTACCAGTATACATAGGATCCTTCAGATGCTAACTGAAGTGCTTTACTAAATACATACATTGCTTTATCCATCTTGCTCTTATGTAGGTATGATGACAGTCTCCTTTCCTGGGCTCACAAATTATCTTCTCTCCCTGTTTCTGCATACTGCATTTAGTTTTGAGCCCTGATGATTGCTAGATACGTTTATTGAGCAGCTCTCTGCATGTAAACCCAGAGAACTGCACCATTTACATCAAACAGGAGCTCTGTGCAAAAATAAGATAGAAGGACTCACTAACATACCACACTTGGAGACAGTTTTAGAATGCACCAGCAGCATTTTTACTACCAAAACTAGGAAGTGGAGGATAACGGATACAGAAGGACTGAAATCCCTAGAAGAGAAAACCCCTTGAGGCTGAAGCCCCACATTGCAGAAATGCAGCTTTTTTTGTTGCAGATTTTGTTGTGTTTTTTTGAGCCAAAACCAGGAGTGGATTGAGTAGAAGGGAGAAGGAGAAGAAATTCCCTCTCGTTTTGTAGGCACTCTTGGCTTTGGCTCAAAAAAAAAACAAAAAAAACAAACAAACTGTAAAATAACCTTTGTTTCCACAATGTTGAGCCTCAGCCTTAAACAGCTGAAGACGCTGCTCCCCGCCCTGGGGTGTCCGTGGTAAACCCTGGGGACCAGACAGCTGACTGTTTGTGAGCGGCCAGCTTTAAAACACATTCATTTGAATGGATTTTCAATGGTGACCGCCCGTGAGCCAGTCAGTTTTTTTTTTTTTTCAGACACAAAGTCCTCCATGTAGGATTTTGTGTCCACGGAAAAAAAAAAAACCGGACACCAGGCGGAGAGGCTGAAAACACTCATGGGCGGTCACCTTTGAAAACCCAATCAAGTGAATGTGTTTTAAAGCTGGCCGCTCGCAAACAGTCTGCTGTCCGGTTTCCCCGGGGTTTACCAAGGACACCCTGGGGCGGACAGCTGAGGCAGTG
Organism: Leptodactylus fuscus; assembly: GCF_031893055.1. Taxonomy (NCBI): domain Eukaryota; kingdom Metazoa; phylum Chordata; class Amphibia; order Anura; family Leptodactylidae; genus Leptodactylus; species Leptodactylus fuscus. The sequence goes on from NC_134267.1 coordinate 46,912,866, forward strand.
TGAATGCCGCTTTAGCACAGAAGACAACAAAAAAAAAAAATTTAAAAAAAAATTAAAATGAAAAGTCATTGGCCACTGGCTTTTTTTTTGTTATTTTCTCTAAGATATCACGTGGCAGCAGATTAACCAATTGCAGAAGATCTGGTTAATGTCCACGTCATATATATATATATATATATATATATATATATATATATATATATATATATATAGTCACAATATAATTTATTTATACAAGTGGCAGTATACACATGAACGTTAAATGGAAGGGTAATATAGTCTATATTTATGTACTCCATGAAATTATTATTACATACCCTGTTCGAATGTGTTCTGTGTCACATTATCCCTTTGGTTATCTTACGTGATATATGTGAGCACAAACGCGAGGAATTGTTTTTGTCTGAGTTTTTATGTCCATTATATTTAATATATCTTTTTTTTGGATGGATTTATAGAAAAATAGATCTATTCTTATTATTATTGGAGTCATTGCTTCAGAATTGTAGACTATCCTTATTGTAGGTGTTGTCATTGGATAGTGGTGAGAGATTTCCATGTCATTTTAGAGGTACTTGTGTAGGTGTATAGTGATTACCATACTGTGACTATAACAAGCTGTGCACCTTTGTGATCATCACATGACAATGGACTGATTTTTATCCACTTGAGGGTAACAGAATAAATGACAGCAACTCTATTGATTCTATATTGTCTAATAAAAGTTATACAGTTTTCCAAACAATAACGTTTGCCTCTTAATACTGGTCTGGAACTGGACAATCCATTTAACTATTTATTCATGAAAGTTGCTTTTTAATTGGCGGTACACTTAAAATGAGTGACCTAAATTTATAGAACTGAAAATGTAGCAGCACATCCACAGTTAATGCTGCAGCAGTTTGTGCTCCAGAGCTGGTTTAGACCGGGGCCCCCCACGTGGTGCAAACGCCACGATTTGCCCACGGTGGAAAAAATTGTGCCGTTTTACAGTCAGAGTGAAGTGGATGGTATTCTAGCGATTCCCATGCCCAATTTGAAGTAAAAACTGTAGCATGAACATGCGACAATTTCCAAAACTGGCAAAACGGATTTGGAAATCACAACATGTCAATTATACCTAAAGAAGTGTATACTTTTGTTCAGAATAGGCAAGATTAAATAGTTTGCCACTTTCTAGCCAAAACAGACATGAAAATCTAGGAAAGCCAGCAGTCTTAGAAATCCAAGATCACTGTGACTATTCTTTTACTCTTACTACAGCTTCCAAAGTGAAATGGCTAAAATCCATTGGTTGAATCAACTAACAATTTATTATTATTATCATCATCATCATCATCATCACTACTTATTATCTTACCAGTCCGTCATATAAACACAATATCAGAATTAGAAGTAACGCATTACAAAACGAAGATGCATATTGACTACTAAAATATACATTTCTTACAATCATTTCTCACAAACAAAGTTACTGAGGTCATTGTACTGAAATAATTGAAACCAGACCACAAAATAATTTGCTTTCTGGGTCCCTGGTTGAGTCTGACTGTCATTTAGCGTGCAACACACCCATGTCTTATTTTAAAAGACAGAATCCCACGTGAATTCTTGCTCAGAATCCATATGTTAATAACTGGGACACTGCCATCTAGTGGCCTCATGCACAGCCTTTTGCTGCTTAGGAAGTCAATCCATTCCTTTTACCAAACGGTGCAGTCTTTGGCCAACTAAGTCTCCGTTGCCACGGCGTAACGCGCCGCTCATTTAGACACATAAACACGTGTCAAAGCGAGGTGCTTCAAAACAGATCCCATTGATTTCAATGGGTGCCGGCTTAAGCGCGCTACACATTGAAATCAATGGGAGGCTTTATAACCCATTGATTTCAATGGGTAGCGCGCGTAAGCCGAAGGGATCTGTTTTGAAGCGCCTCACTCAGACACGTGTCTAAATGAGCAATGCTCTACCAATAAACACGTTTGGTTGATTGGCATTGGACTTGAGTGAAGCTTCTTCTTTATCTGTAAATGAGCGGCGCATTACTCCGTGGGAACGGAGCCTAAACGGCAAAGAAAAAAAATTATTCTACTGCAGAAACTTGTGTGCAAAGAATGACAAAGCTGGGGGGGGGCCACACGGTGGCTCAGTGGTTAGCACTGCAGCCTTGCAGCGCTGGAGTCCTGGTGTTCAAATCCCACCAAGGGCATAAAACCATCTGCAAGGAGTTTGTATGTTCTCCCCGTGTTTGCATGGATTTCCATCCCATATTCCAAAAAAAGACATACTGATAGGGAAAAATGTACATTGTGAGCTCTATGTGGGGCTCACAATCTACATTTAAAAAAAAAAAAAAAAAAAAAAAAATGAATGACAAAGCTGAAAGTTCTGCGTGGCGTAAACCACGGCATTGGACAGTCTCTGCAATGCGGATGGGATTCTAGTAAAAGGATGTCCACAATGGAAATGTCACATTTTGGGAAATCGCAGCATGTCAATTATACCTAAGGAAATGCTGGAGGTTTCCGTATAGGTATAATTGAAACAAGAGTTTTCCATTGCAGACTTTCTGTGAAATGCACCGCAGGAAAAACCACAATGCGTTTCAGCTGCGGTTTTTCCTGCAGCACTTTTTGGCTGTGGCTCGCTACATGGAGTCTTAGCCTTAAATAAGTCTACCATCTTCTCCAAGAAAGCTCAACTACAACCACTGGTAGGATGAGAGTTGATCCTCCCAGGATAAACAGACACTTGTACACACCGTGGCAAAACATTTTGCTCCTGACCCAGTGGATGCGAAATCTTCATAATTGGGGCAAACAGTGGGTCAACCCGTAATAGTGACAGTATCATGCTGATGATAATGCATTATGCACATTCAAGAAACTTCATGGTATCCTCTATAACACTGCAATAACTTACCTTCAACCGAGCAATTTGGATTGGAGAAAACTTCCTTACTCCATTGATGGATGGAACAAGACGATTATATAAGGCCTGAAAAACAGTAGAAAGCTCTTTAGTCTAGCCCATACCCCGGAGAAGGTCCCATCACCCACAGTAAGTAATAGTCACCTTGTCTGACTGAGTACTTTCATGCAGCATTCTTGCATCTATGGCAGCCGCCAGCAAATTATTGGCTGCTGTGATGGCATGGATGTCACCGGTTAAGTGCAAGTTAAACTGCAAAACAGAAAGAACATAAAAAGGTCTAAATTTTATGGAACAGGCAAGACCCCCTGACAACTTCGAGTCATTTTACACCAATATTTTAACCTTATTCTTTTTGGTGCTTCCAGTAGAAGTAGGTGGGTAAAAATTTAAGTAGTTCCATATGTAAGACCACAGATAAAAGGAGAATCCAGTAATTTATGAGCTTGAGATGTACATTGTGGAATAATTTAGTAAAATGAGTTGTGGTTACTGCAGCGATGATGTATGTGCATATCTTACATGATTGCTACAATCAATCACTACCCTCAGGTGTCTCGTGGCCTATACTACCGAGACCAGTGATACTGCAGCAGACATGAGTGTACGGCACCTTCTTGCTGCGATCTTGTTAGCATAGCCTGGCAGGATAGACCAGAGCATCATTGCTGTGGGTTACAGAGGTTGTCCAGGATAAAAATAAATTTTTAAATTAGGCCAGGGGAAGAAATAACACCCCCCCCCCCCCCAAGAAAAAACAAAACAAAACAAAAAACAAAACACCACAACCATACTTCCTCCCAGCATGGTCCGAATCTTTTGCCAGAAGTACTCGCCAGCCCTTTCCTTAAGACTGTGATTGGCCTCAGTGCTGACATGTGGTGGGGTCTTCCACCAGGATTGGGCCGTGATGGGAGGCACCACAGAGTAGGTTTTTTACAGCTTTCTCAGCCTTTAAATGCATGAAGATTCTTGTTGAAGAACAGAAGTTCTTTTACTTTAACGTGGCGGTTTTGGAGGCCGCAGCTTGTCCACTGCGCATATTTTTCTACAATGTGTGGATGGGATTTGCTGGAATCCCATTCACTTTGCAGGGACTGTAAAATGCCACGGTTTTTGCTGCGTCGTTTATGCCACGGCTACATCAAAGCATTTATACAAATATGTGGTCCAGCCTTAAAATCCACTATGTACCAAAATCTTGATGGAAAATACTAATGTGATCCAACCAAAGGGAGCATAAGGAAAGGAAAATGTAGAATCTCTAGCAAGATGCATCAAATGTATCACAGATGCAATGACTGACAAAGTTTATGGAGTCTAAATTTTGGACAGCATTAATAGATCTGCCCCAGCATTTCACTATAATGAGGTCCAGAAAAAGAGAGTGAACCTGAGGCATTTTGTTTGACATAAATCTACTGTATGACATAGGCCCATTACACAAGGCTGTGTTAGGGCTGAGAAAAACTGTCCAGCTAAACTGACAAGCTGAGAACCTTGCTCGCCTAAGTAAATCCAGCTGACAGATTTTTTAGTTTGGACATTTCAATGCTAATGTATTTACTTAGCCATTCTCTCCTTAAAGGGGTATTCCCATGTACATAATTATATCTATATTTGTAGATAATTAAAAGTTAAACATTTTTGCAAATATAAGTAATTAAAAATTCTGCAGAGTTTTAAAGATTTTCTCTAACTATCTTAGCGATGACAGTTTGTTGTCTTGATCGGTTGCCAATAGATACGACCACCAATGCAGAAACTTTCTATGTTCTGGGACTTGTCAGGAACCCAGCTATGATTTCCTTATTGTAGCCGGGTTATCAGGCAGGGACACTACATGTACCAGAAGATATCTTGACCACAATAAAGACATCATGGCTGATTTTCTGACCTTCGAGAGGTCCTGCATTCATGGTCGTATCCACTGGCAACCGATCAACACAACAGACTGTGACCACAAGATATTTAGAGAAAATCTTTAAAACTCTGCAAAATATAAAATATAATTATTTATATTTGCAAAAATGTTCAACTTTTAATTACCTACAAATTTAAAAATAATTATGTACATGGGAATACCCCTTTAAATGCACATTTTGATTAAACATTTCATTTCATGGGGTCATCATTTATATGGGCCTCCCACTAGAAAATGAAGAAAATGTATTTAGTCAATAGGAGTCTTACTCTGGAGAAAAGGAACTAAATGTTATCTACCCAAGGTATATGAAAAGAGAAACGTGCAATTGGAAAACAAAAAGAATAAAAAAATATATATGTACTTTGAATAAAAAGTTTTTTACTGTAATGAATTAATTTGTAATTGGTGTAATTAATTACACCAATAGTGTGTGTGTGTGTGTGGGGGGGGGGACACTGGATGGAAAAAAAAAAAAAAAAAGGAATATATATATATATATATATATATATATATATATATATATATATATATATATATATATATATATATATATATATATATATTCATTCTGAGAGTAGCATCAAGTATATGGAACTCCCACTATAAAATGTATTTTTAGCCAACATGAGTGCTTTACTCAAGCACAAAGAAAATAAATAAATGGAGAAGTCGCCGACCCATGGTATATGTAAAGATGAACTTGTGGTTGCAAAAACACTTAATATTGTTTCAGCCCATACCTCTTCCATAGGAATGACCTGAGCATATCCACCTCCTGCCGCTCCACCTAGAAGATGAAGGGTCACTTATGAGAACACTATTGCAGCCAATATCATTAACCCCTACAAGTCAGAATTCTGAAATGTCATTTCTTACAAGGCAAAAAGGCTATTTACAATGTCAAGAGGAATAGAGGAATGACCATCTGTGCTTTGGGATGTAGAAGTCACCCTAAATTTCCAATGTGGCTGTAAATCGACATGTTAACGCTTGTCAGAGTGGCTTAAAGCACTTTATTAGATGAATGACTTTTGGGCAGGATGTGGAAGATACAGTATATGCTATTTATAGAGACAGACATTTGTTTCTCATGGCACTAGAACATTAGGGGACTGCGGGGGTCTGAAGCAGTTGTACAGCAACACTCAGAAGAGCGCCGACCATACACACGAAAACTGGGTCAAGTAACTGGTTTCTACTTATAATACTCACTAAATCTGAACATAAAATGCATTCAAAAGCCCTCCTGAAGCAAACTTCCCCCACCCCCACACACTGTTTTCTCCTTGTAAAGATCTAACTTAGGGCTCGTTCACATCAGCACCCGGTCTCTGTTCTGCAGGTTTCCGTTTCTTGCACAAAACAGAGGCAGGAGACGGAAACCTGCAGGATTCTTTCATGCCCATTCATTTGAATGGGTTTGAAAGATGTCCGGCTGTGAGCGTTTTATGCTCTCCACCGCGAAACCGTTTTTTTAAAATCTGACACAGAGTCGGACATGCAGTACTCTGTGTCCGATTTAAAATTAAAAAAAAAAAACATTTTTGCGGCGGAGAACATAAAACGCTCACCGCCGCTCGTGGCCGGACCCGCTCTGACAGGTTTCCGTCTTCTGCATGCAGAAGACAGAAACCACAGAATGGAGACCCGAATGCTAGTGTGAACCTAGCGTAATATAGGAAGTTTTAGGGCTAGTTCACAACGGGGGCGACATGACCTTTCTTCAGGCGGATTTCGCCTGAGGAAAGCAATAGAAGTGAATGGGAGTCGAAAAACACCTAGCTTTTTTTTTTTTTTTTACACAGTCCATTCACTTTAGGGGAGGGGAAAACCACCTGGCATTTTCTGCAGCAGTTTTTACCAAAAACTGCTCCAGAAAAGGCTCCAAAAAACACCTCGAGGTCAAAAAACCGCTTCCTAATTAGGAAGCGTTTTTTTTCAGGACCAAAATAAGCCAGGCGGTTTTTACGTGTGAACTATTATAGGCAATGCCCCTCTCACTGCTATTAGTCAAACGTTATGGGAGTCTACAAACAGAATTGTCATTATTAAAGAGGGGTGGTCCAGTTTCAGCAAGTAAATATTGTTTGTATAATGAAAATTTATATAATTTCCCAATATGCTTACTGTATCAATTATTCACAGTGGTCATGTGATGGACACACAGGTGCACGGCTCGTTACTAGACAGAGCTCAGACAACTGTACTGCAACTGTAACAAGCTGTGCACCTGTGTGTCCATCACATGACCATGGGTGGAATTTTACAATTTTATCCACTGGAAGAAACAAAGAACATCAAAAGACATTTCAAAGGTGAGGGGACCAAGGCGTAGACATCCCAGCTATCCCCACAGCCCCTACTGGAACCATCATAGCTCCTATCAATTTCTCACTCAACAGTTTGCAAGGTTCTGTAATGGTTCACACATTAGGTGCCAATAGGTGGAACTAGAGAGTTTCCTTCCTTTTGTAAGAACAGTAATTCGCCTTTATTAGGTTGCATTCACACGTAGATTTTTGGTCAGGAATTAGAATTTTTCCTAAGAACACCTCACCATAGAACTATACGGTGAGGTGTTTTTTGGAAGAGGAATTTGAGTCAGTTTCCTGACCAAAAAACTCAGTGTGAACGTAGCATTATTGAGGGAGTTTAGAAGTGTTCCTGAACAGTATAGATTTTTTTTTTTATATTTAAATATGCTTTGCCGCTTCACTAAACGCTGCTTAAATGTAAGAAACTTTGCAGTATATATTGTCAGCGAAACCTGCCTCCAGCTCCTCTTGTTAGGTTATTTCGCTGCACCCCTTCCCTCTGTTAAATAGTTTCACTGTGAAAATCTCTGCTTTGCCTTGAGACAGACTGGAGGTCACAGGAAATGGAGTCTATGGAGGAGGAGCAGGACGCGAGGACCTACCCTGTTTCCCCGAAAATAAGACAGTGTCTTATATTAAATTCTCTTCCGAAATATATAACCTGTTTTACTTTCGGGGATGTCTTATGCAGTGGCTGGAGTGGCGGACAATCGGCAGTTATGCCGATGCTTCCTTAGCGGAGCACCGGCATGACTGTCGGTTGTAGGTGGTCCAGGAGGTGAAGGGGGGGGGGGCATGTCTTATTGTCGGGAAAACAGGGTAAGCCAAAAAACTTTACCCCCATTAGTACGTATAGTCTGTAGTTTTTGGCCTACTTCATGCCATATTGTGTCATAGACCAGAAAGAGTGTTACTCCTCATGTACACACACGGCAGCGTATCATGATGAAGATGAGCGCTAACAAGAATTACAAAATGGTACCCCAAACTATTTAAAAGCAGCAACTACTAAAAACCAATGCAAATAGATCTATTAAAATGGATGCAGTCCAATACTCTAGTATGGACATGGTCCAAACCAAAGCCCTTTAAAATCCTCTGTACTGACCAAGTGGGAACAGATGTCTTGTTTCCTCATTATCCTAAGAAAAAAAATTCCATAAAGTTTACCTTTAACTCCAAAAGTAGGTCCTTGTGAGGGCTGCCTCAGACACGCAAAGGAATTGATATTTTTATGTGCAGTCAGCGCCTGCACCAGCCCAATGGTAACTGTACTTTTTCCTTCCCCCAGGGGTGTTGGCGTTATTCTGATGTATAAAGGAAAAGCAAGACAGGAGGAGATTATTGGGGATGTAAAGAGCAACATTGCTACTGAAGTCAAGAGGCAGCAGCAAAGCAGACCTGTTCAGGCAGCACACATGGCTTGTATTCAAACAGTTCAGCGTGACACGAGAAAGAAAGGAGTTTTCATTCTGGCATAAGATCTATGAACTGCAATGAATTAAGAGGGATTTTCTTGTAACCCTAAAGCCAAACCTGCATGTTGAAATAAACTATCTGTCAAAGAGACTGGAGAGCAGGTCTGTATTTAGATGCCCTGGAATATTTTACCTTACCACAAGGCCTGGATATCTGGAAACAACTTCTCAAAGCACGGCAGTTCTTTGTACTCCATACCACTGCTATACAGAATGGACTATATAAATAACCACTAAGGTATTAGCTGCATTATGTCAGCTCCAACAGAACTATGCATAGAAATGAGACCGTACTTAAAGGTAGGCTGTCAGCTCCCAAATACCTCCCATACCAATTACTGTGCCATGAAGGGGTAGAAAATGTACCTTTGTAGCTCCAAGACAATGAAAAAAAAATGCAAAAATCATCTTTGTATGCATCTGCAAGTGCACTGGGCTGAGCCTCAGTTATCACATCTGCCGACAGACAGTCATGTGCACCAGCTCTTCTGACTGTCCCCTCCCCCCTTTAGCCATGACTGAAATTTTCAGACTGCCTGCATCAAGGCTGTCAGAAAGTCTGGAGAATTGGGGCTACCCCTGGTGTACTTCAAAGTCTGAGTTACAGATTCATAAAGCAGATTGTTCACTTGCTTCATAGGTTTATGGCCACACAGTTAAGTTTCTGCAATTATAAAAGGCCTCAGAACTGCACAGCTATTGGTTTAACCCCTCGTTCACATCTGCGTTTGGTAATCTGTTCGGGGAGTCCACATGGGGACCCCCAAACGCATTTGTAAGTGCAGTAAAAGCACACGGACCCCATAGACTATAATGGGGTCCATGTGCTTGCCCTGAGGTCTCCGCAGGGAACATGCAGACAGGAAAGTACTTTACCATATACTTTCCTGTCCACATGTTCCATGCGGAAACCTCGCGGTAAGCACACAGACCCCATTATAGTCTATGGGGTCCGGGTGCTTTCACTACACACCGCTTACAAATGTGTTCGATAGTCCGTTCAGGGGGTCCCAATACAGACTCCGTGAACGGATTACCAAACGCAGATGTGAATGAAGCATAAAGCACCATTTTGGACTTGACAGACTCCCTTTAAGAAGTGGTTATAATGTAGAAAAAGACAGTTTTTGAATACTTGCTGTGATTCTATGACAACTTCTTTATTACTACCCATTATCTATTTATAGGCTAGGTGAAAAGGGGACTGTCCACTAGGACCCCCACAATCACAGTCTCCCACTTGACCAGATTGACGGTTCCACGTTTTTTGGAGTCCAAAGTTTGTGCCATTAAATTTAGAGGACAGAATACATTATCAATGGGAACTGGACTGGGACCAAAGGATAATGAGAATTGTGATCTAATATTACACGTCTGATTGCAACAATGGGTACCGCTCCATTTAATCTGCGAGACTCCTTGAGGCTCCGCCATCTTTGTCAGACCTATAGACTTTGAATGGAGCAACAAGCATGTATGTTCAGAACCATGAATCTTTGTTCTCATTAAGGGGCTGTTCACATATTTTGATCATCAGTTTAACCAGATGGTTTTGCGGTTACAAAACACAAAAAAATATCTATATCGCTAAAAAGTCAATGTTAAATAAAAAGGGATCCGTTTTGGTAAGACAGAAAAAGTAGGTCATACCACACTTGAAAAACACACCACTCCTGATCCGTTCATCAGTTTTTATCCGCTTCTATTCATTTCTTGCATCAGATTTTGCATCCGCAAATCGGAACAGTTAAGCTGATGACCAGCTTAGGGTGAAATAAGAAGCTTCCCTGCACTGGATAAGCTCAGGTGTGCAGGGTGCCTAAAATCTCATTCCTCAACCCCTCCCTTCTTATTTCCCTGCATAACCTCTTTAGACTGAGGCCCCACGTTGAGAAAACGCAGCTTTTTATATTGTAGATTTTGCTGTGTTGTTTGAGCTAAAGCCAAGAATTGCTATAAAAGGAATGGGAAATATAAAGAAAGCTCTTCTACTTCTCCCTTATTCCCAATCCACTCCCGACTGACTCAAAAAAAAACTGCATCACATAACATTTTATAGCTTTTTGTTCTAATTTGAGGGGGAAAAGACTATTTAACTATGAGTTGCTAAGAAAATACTGCGGGAAATTATTCATTCATCAGCTTCCATAGAACAACTAGCTAAGCCTTTAAGATTATCCAGAAAACTGGAAATAAATTCTTACCCGGCAACTAAGACATATTTTCCATTTGGTTGCTCCTTTAACCTCTCCAGAAGAGACAGACGTACTTTTGCCTTTGTACGGCCATACATTTCAATTTCATCTGTAAGCAATCCTATCTCCTTGGCAAGCACATCGACAGATTTTGGATGCTGTCCTCGGGAAATCTCAATATCACTGGAAATATTAACAGATAAGCAGTCTTCAGATATTACAAGACACACACAAGACTTTACCCATACACTTGGACAAGCATAGACATTATCAAGTAGTACAATATTGGCATCTTCCTTCCTATGGTAAACAGCACTTTAAAGGAACAGTATCTGTAACTATAAAGCAGTGGTGCGCAGCCATATCTTACATCTGTCACCATACAAGTCTGTCCAACATACTGGGAAAGCTAGGAGTCTAGAAGGAATCTCTGACTTGTAGACTACAAAACTTGGATTGGTAAAGATGAAACTAGTTTAGTTGAAATACTATGAATTTCTCGGCCAGGCTGGGCGCTTCCTCAGGTAGTATTAGGCATTCTAGTTTTCAACATACCGTATATACTTGAGTATAAACCAAATTTTTCAGCCCAGTTTTTGTGCTGAAAAAGCCCCCCTCGGCTTATACTAGAGTCAGCAATTTTTTAATTTTTTTTTATTTATTTTTTTTTAGGAGGGGGGTCTATGACCAGCCACAATATTAATGTATAGAATTTCCCATAAAGTAGTGGAAAAAAAAAATAATAATTTATTAATCCCTCCTTTCCCTAGAATACATACAAAAGCAGAAAATGACTGTGAAACACAAACACATTAGGTATCCCTGTGTCTGACAGTGCCCGGTCTACTGAATATAGGGTATGTGCAGTGATCCTGTTCCGTCGGGAAGGGGTTAATAGGAGCACTGCAGATCCCCTATATTCAGCCAGACTGAATTCCAAGTGGGGGAAGAAAAAACAGTCCCTCAAGCTCAGGGAAGGGGCAGACAGACAACCAAAACACCCCCTCCCCTTCCCCAGCAACTACTGCACCCAAAAACTCCAACCATTTTAATTTTTGAAATTTTCCAGTAGCTGCTGCATTTCCCCCCTAGGCTTATACTCGAGTCAATAAGTTTTCCCAGTTTTTTGTGGTAGAATTAGGGGCCTCGGCTTATACTCGGGTCGGCTTATACTCAAGTATATACGGTATGTTGTCACAGGAGTATTTCTTGTAACATTGAAAGAAAAGGTAGCAATAGTTAAATAATTTGTTTGTTTGTTATTAGAGACATATACAATATATCCATCTATGATTCTTTGTATACTTTGTATCCCTCACACTGTGTACTGCATGTTGGCTTGACTCAAATTTCTGAAAAACGAATGTGTTCTATAAGTGAACTTTCACATTGTATCATATAAATAATACTAACATATGCAAGCACGAATAATGTCAACAGTAATAAATCAGCCTAAAACTAAAGAAACCATTAAAAGCTGGCTGAAGCATATCAGGAAATTTGCAAGGCATGAATATTTATAAAATCGTTTTAATGGACAGAGTGTACTAATTTTGAAAAGAGGAACATAGATTAACCATCGAGGTTCAAGAGAGTAGGTCTTATAGGCCATGTCCACTCTCTCAACCAAATTTTGCTTTTCTTTATTGTCTCAGTACATCTAAGCAAAAGAGTGGAAATAAAAACATTATGCCGTTCTGTTTCTACAGCTCCTATACAGCCCGTGCGCCTCCATAGTAACAGACAGCAAACCTTGTAGTACCAGATCTTTTGACGTGGCTTGTTTCATAGATAGCCCCACAATTACCGGTACTAAATGAGTTGTTTTCCATTGGTTTTAACTGGGAGGTGGCCTCAATCGTAGGGATGTAACTGGATACAGCAGGAATGTCTGTATCACGTGTTCATAGAAAAGTCACCTTTTAGAAATCCATATTCTGGCCACTTCCACTAAAATGAGTGAACTTGGTTCCCCATAGAGCCCTACACCTAAGAGGCCATCCACGTCACTTTTACATCAGTTTAACAGAAAAAAAACCATAAAACATAGATGCTAATAAATAAAAAAACTGACCCATTTTATAAAATATTGAATATTTGGCCATCCATTTGAATTCATTTTAGCCTCCATTCAAAGGATTCTATCATTAAAATAAGAGTTTTAAACTACCGTATATACACGAGTATAAGCCAAATTTTTCAGCACAGTTTTTGTGCTGAAAAAGCCCCCCTCTGCTTATACTTGAGTCAAGTCCTTTTTTTGGAAGGGGGGTCTATGACCAGCCGCAATAGTAATGTATAGAATCGCTCATAAAATAGTGAAAAAAAAAATTAAATATAATAAAAAAGTAAATAAAAGTTCTAAATCCCTCCTTTCCCTAGAATACATATAAAAGTAGAAAATGACTGTGAAACACAAACACATTAGGTATCCCTGTGTCTGACAGTGCCTGGTCTACTGAATATAGGGGATCTGCAGGGCTCCTGTTCCGTCGGGAAGGGGTTAATAGGAGCACTGCAGATACCCTATAGTCAGCCAGGCTGAATTCCAAGTGGCGGAAAAAACTCAGTCCTCAAGCTCAGGGAAGGGGCAGACAGACAACCAAAACACCCCCTCCCCTTCCCCAGCAACTACTGCACCCAAAAACTCTGATCATTTTAATTTTTGAAATTTTCCAGTAGCTGCTGCATTTCCACCCCCTAGGCTTATACTCGCGTCAATAAGTTTTCCCAGTTTTTTGTGGTAAAATTAGGGGCCTCTGCTTATATTCGGGTCGGCTTATACTCGAGTATATACGGTAATAGCATGTATAAAGGTTATTCATCTCTTACCTTTATCTTGAAAGTCCTCGATGCGGTTTATTTAAAGTTTCTACTTTATGATAATTGCGTTCAGACAGCACAGGGGGCGTGCCCTCTGTTCTAGGAGCGCAGCATTCCAGCACCGTCTTTCTTCTGCTCTATCCAGTATTCTCCTCCTCTTACACGAGACCAACGCAAAATGGCCGATTGACATGTGCAGTTGGCTGTTTCGGCAGCCATTTTGTGGAAGTCTCCTGTAAAAAGATGGGGAAAATCCTGGACGGAGCAGAAGAAAGGCACGCTGGAATGCTGCGCTTATGGCACAGAGAGCATGCCCGCTGTGCTTTCTAAGCCCAAGGGCCACACCCCCCTGTGCTTTCTGAGTGTAATTAGCATAAAGAAGAAAAGAAAAATTAAAAACCGGCGGTGCGGACCTTCAAGTTAAAGGTAAGAGATGAATAGCAGCACCTACATGATATCAGTTTAAAACTCAGAATCCCTTTAAACTGATTTGCTAAACGGATGCTAAAAACATAAAGTGAATGACCTGTTGCACTTTCCGCTAACCTCTATACAGTCAATGGACTACTTTAATTCTTGTTACAAATAATAATATTGTATAGTTGCATACCTGGGAACAGGGGAGAGAGGCTGCAACTTTAAACAATGAAGATCCCATTTTTTGTACTTCTGAACATCAAACCATCTTTTACTGCTTTTTGCAAGATTCTGAGGAAAGAAGAAACTGTAAAGACATCTGCAATCATGAGAACAGATTGGGTATAAGAATTTATTGTAATACATACGGACCTTCAGCCTCTGGGCTGCTGCCAGCGGACCCAAAACTTGGCCAGGTAACCCATCACTGCCGAGCTCAGAATCACCTGCAGAAAAGATCATGGTGTCACATGAAATGTAAAAACTAAATTTTCGGTGTTCTACAGTGTGCTTAAGGAGGACCTTTCACGTCCTCAGGCACATTCGGTTTTATATACCGCTAGAAATCCGACAGTTCACTGAATTCACAGATACGACGCAGGGCCATGACGCTAGACTGTCAGGAACGCCCTTCTGACAGTGGGGAAAGATCAGTGCCGAAATTAACGGCACTGATAACTCCAGCCCTGAGGCACAGAACAGGAAAGCCGACAGTGCGCTGAATTCAGTGTACTGTCAGCTTTCTAGTTGTATATAAAACCACAAGTGCATGAGGACATGACAGATCCTCTCTAAAGGCAATGTAACACCTACTTTTTTTTTTTTTTTTTTTTTTTTTTTTAAATCAGAGTTTTTTTTATTTTATGTTAGACTTCCAGGTTTTATTTCTGGTACATGATTAAGGGAGCAGCCATCTTGCCTGAGCCGTTAACAGCATTCAGAGATATGCTTTACTGTAGCCACAAAGGCCATAGGAACCTGAAAATTGGAGAGGAGCATTGATGTCTATGGGAGAGTATTCTAGACATGCTTGGTGACCTGTTAGTATTCACTGTCCAGAGAGGGGGAGAAAGGAGGGGAGCTGTGATATCACCTATTGTCTCCTTTCATTAAAATCATGAAAAATAATCTCTACAGAACAGGAAATGTATTACAAGGCTCAGTGGCAAGATTTCAGAAATTTTGATAGGTGGAGGTGATTATGTATACAAGTTATATGAACTTATTAAATTGCTTGACCTTTGCAGTTGGGATTTACATAACTAAATTGGGTTCCAATTCCTATTCCAATTTTGCTATAGGGCCTCATTATGACTTGTTCCAAACAAGTTTGCAGCATTAGCGAATTTACAAGGGGCCATTTTAAAAAGTAGCAAATTTTTTGTGCAAATGGGCTCAAAAAGACTCGCATATCTACATTGTGACTTTTTATATGCTAGAATTCTACAGTGCAGGGATTCATACCCCCCCCCCAACCAAAATGTAAAAAAATCTCAGCACTATCAATTTACTGTGATTAGTAGTCCACATGCGGAAAAGTTTAATTCCTGTGTGTTTAATCCCGAGTGCCCCGACTAATCATAGCGGCGATGGAATGTGAAACGCCATCACTAAGATTTCCTAGAAAATGCAACATAACCAAGAGAGGAAGGGGTACGACTGCAAGGCGAGATTAGAAGGCAGCAATTCCACTTCTCTCTTACTTCACCTACAGGTCTAATACATACATATCAAGTTATATTTGGTTTGGAGAAAGAACCGCTTGTAATGGTAGTAAATGGCCTGTATGAAAACGAACTGATATACAATATAAGTCAAAAGAAATACACATGTCAGTGTCCACTTACTAGCGGAATATTATGCAGATCTATTACATAGCTTCTAATGACTTCAATGAAGAATAGCTGTATATAGAGCTTTTGGGGACTAGTCAAATACGTACAGCGTATACATTGCGGCACAAATTGACTAAGTTGTACAGACTTTTACTCTATTAAACCCATTACACACCCACACGCTAATGTTTGTCATAGTCCGATATCTAAAGTGCAAAGATTCGATTCTCCAAAGCCAATAAATAAGATGCATGAATACACTGCAAAATTCCTTGTCAACGCAATAGTTATAGGCAATATATTCACTGCACACTAGATAAGTCTAAGGGTCCATTCACACGGAGTAACGTGCCGCGTGATGTGGTACGTATACGGCGTGTGAGACTTTGAGCGCCGTATACGCTCCCATTGATTTCAATGGGAGCCTGGATCATATACGCTACGTTATTTTGCGGCCGCAAGATCACGGCCGCATAATAACGCAGTATATACGATCCAGGCTCCCATTGAAATCAATGGGAGCGTATACGGCGCTCAAAGTCTCACACGCTGTATACGTGCCACATTACGCGGCATGTTACTCCGTGTGAATGGACCCTAATTAACATATCCAGGCATCTTGACAGGAAAGTCGTGCCACATAAGACATATGATGGACACCAAAGATGATCCCATTGACTAGGAGTGTCGCTCAATTTTCCATTACGGTGTCCATCAGCACGCTGCACTATTTTCTCTGTGATTGTTGATGGAATCAGCAATAGAGGCTCAAAATGGAAACTTCAATGCAGACATGTGCCTACTCTTATGAAACGTATGCTACTACCAACTTTGCAATACAAACACGTTTATGCCGTTGTTCAAATTTGTTTGAGCACATAAAAGTGCAAATAAAAGTATAGCCTACATGTCTTACTAGAGAAGAACATAAAGAGAGCGCCCTCTATTGGTTTGTGTGACTGAGACTGTCTTCCTAATTACATCATGGAAGATAGACTTGCACATTCTCAGTGAGCGCCCTCTATTGGTGTGCATTCTGGAGGCACTGGCATCCTAATTACATCATGGAAGTCAGATTTGCATATTCTTCCCATGTAGAGAACAACATGTGAGTTTTACAAACATGGAACCATTTAAATCTAGGATCGACACTGTAGTCTGAATGCATATCTACTTTATACATCGTACATAAGATCCAACTAAATTTCACATGATAGAGAATGTGTTGCTTACATCTGCACTACGCCTAAACAGAAGTCGGATCTTGTATAAAACAGGAGGACCAGAGGATAACGGAAGGAGACTGAAGACCGAACAATGCCGCCATCAGACTCACTAGGGGCATTATCATAGGTCGCCTATCAACGCATCTGAACGCAGAAGCTACAACTGAATTCTAACTGTGAATAGAAGAGTTTTACTTGTAGACCGGAGTGATGAATGGGGGATAATGGTGGAGCTATTGGGACACAAAAGATTTCTTTAGGCATTTCTTAGATTTCACTGTAATCTGAGAATATATGAATCACTGAGGAGGAGAATAAAAGGAAAAACTGCTGGGATAGGTTTCTTTCCTGCACATTGTCTATGTTTAATGTTCTTTGGGCCAAAACCAGAGCACCTAAGGAGTCCAATAAACACTGAGAAGAACCAATATAAGAGAGATCAATTCCGCAGAAAACATATATTAAGTTTTGACTGTGATGACTTGTACAGAACAGCTATAAAATCCCCTGAAGACTTTAATATACTGACTGCCAAGTACCTATTACTAAGTGACATATGAGCGGTTCTGTCTCAGCATGTGAATGGTAGATATCCGTAGTGAAAATGTATGGCACACCTATGACAAATACTAAACATAGCAGCTGGATTAGCATAGCAGATGATCAGAATACATTTTGCAGAAGCCAACACATTTTAGGATTGTAGCACCATCTAGTGGTAAAAAAGAAAATCTATTTCAGAGAATAAGGAGAATTTACTAAAGTTTTTTTTTTTTTTTTTTTTTTTTTTTTTTTTTTTTAAATCTTATACTAAAATATCTGCCAAGCAGGGGAAGGGGATTCAGGGGCATATACAAATTACTTGGCAGCATCCATGCCCCAGACAACGTTGTCTAGGACTATGATATTGATTGTTGTGCCCTCTTCAGTGCTTACCAAATTCAGCGCTGTACACTGAATAGTGGCTGTGATCGGTACTGCAGTTCAGCCCCACTCTTTTGAATTGGGACTGAGCTGCAGCATGTCCATGTGACGAATAGAAGTGAAGTTTAGAAAATCATCTCAAGCCCTGTAAGGTATTGTGCCTATCTTTATATATGGTATTTCGCGCTGACAGACTCCCTTCAAATGGCTTATACAATGTTAGGGTCAGTGCACACAGATTTTTGGCGCCAATTTTGACGCTGAATCTGCCTCAAAATCAGCGCCAAAAAGGCTCTGTGTGAACTGACCCTTACTGCCAAACAAAGATTTACTCACTTAACCCATGATCTAAACTGAAGACTGCACAGTTGTGCGCAAAACTGCTTATTTACCTGCAATGCTGTGCACCCATTCAATTTTCAATATGTAAATCATGACGACTACATGTGGGTGTGGATTTCAGCCACAAGTGGCCATTGCTGCATAGGACTATGCCCTAATCCACAGGTGTCAAACACAAAGCTAAGGGCCACATCTGAAGTGACCTGTGGTAATGACCCTTTGAAGACAACGATAAAGCTGATGTGGCCCTTGACGAAAAAGAGTTTGACACCCGTGCCCTAATCTATGCCATTAGCAGGTAGATGTGCTCTATTGTCCCCGGTTTTCCATGTCCGCCCACAGTGCGCTGCCATGTTAACTACTATCTGAGAACTATTAGATACATGTGTAAACAACATTACTAGATGCCAAACTTTAATAGTCGTGGAGATTTTATACTAGCCATCTTAGACTTAATATATTACAAGAAGAACATGACATGGCCACTCACCTGAGAAGATAACAATGGCTCCTGGCTTTATCCAGTTGACTGGAATGGCCTGAGGTTTAGCACTTCCAATAACAACTATTTCAGCAGCAGCAAGCTAAAAGGGGAAGAAACACAAAAAACCCCAAAAACAAACATATTATTCCCTGACAGAGACCATATGTACTTACTATTATCATGCCACATAAGAGTTAGTAACTTTTACAGTACATCGGCTACTACTACACACACAGACAAGTCTGCAAAATGTATCACTCATAAGGCAAGACTGGTGCCAGGTGTTAGACTGACACTGATGGAGGACCCTAAAGAAAGGCCATCAATTGTAAAGTATCACAAAAAGAAGTTTGCATAATGAAAACGCTTTTTTTTAACAAATAGATTATTCATATTAGATACATAAATTAATAGGATTTACGCTAATAAAATTACTTCTTGATTGAAGGAGTCAGTCAGATCATATAATATGAAAGCATGGATATTAGAGATGAGTGAACAGTGAAATATTCGATATTCGATTCGAAAAGCCCCTCAATATTCGACTATCCGAACGAATGTCGAATCCCATTATAGTCTATGGGGAAAAAAAAGCTTTGTTTAAGGGGAAACCACTATTCGACTAAGTCACCAAGTCCACTATGACACCTTAGCAAATGATGACAACACCTCTGGAATGCAACTGGGACAGCAGGAGGAAGCATGCCTGGGGACATCTAACATGCCCAAGTCCCTGTATTATACCACTAATAATGCGGGAGCTGACATTTTCCCATAGGAATGCATTGACCAGCGTTGATTGGTCGAATGCTATACAGTGTGCAACATTCGGCCAATCAACGCTGGTTCTGCCGGAGGCTCGTCTGTGAGGAGGCGGAGTCTAATATCAGTCCACAACAGTCTCCATTGTGGTCCGATCTCAGGTGTAGCAGATATGAGCGCACAGCTCTGCTACATCTCAGGTAAAGCAGAGATGAGCGCACAGCTCTGCTACACCTTAGATGTAGCACCATATGCTAGTCGGGATCGTTGGCAGCTTGCGTTATGTGGGAGCTGACTTTTTCCCATAGGAATGCATTGACCGTACTCTTGTATGTATCTCGGGCTGGCAAGGTCGCAGCACTTGGAAGTCAAGGTATATAGAGCTCCAAAGAGCTGTTTTAGTAAGATTCCTACCTAAATAAAGCTAATTCCTAGCTAACCCTGCCAGTACATCTATCCCTGTCTAGTTCACAGTCTCATATGAATCGAATCTGAAATCCACTATTCGTATAAAGTGGAGGACACCTGGTTTAGCCAGCCAATTACTTTTTCCGATTTTTTTTCGATGCCTACATTGTCCTAGTTCCTTTCCCAACTCCCCTGCACAGTTATTGGTGTAAAAAAAAAAAAAAAAAGTGCCAGGGAAGGTGGGACGGGAAACATTTTTACTGCATTTGCCGCGTAGTATTCGCTTAGAATCGAATATCTTGAACAGCCTGATATTCGATCGAACGTTGTTCGCTCATCTCTAATGGATATATCATTTCTGCAGATCTGCTCCAAGGACATAACTTGCAAGAGCAGCAGCAGCTACTAAATAAATATTGGACTTTGCTTCACTTTAGCCATGATTTGGTGAAAGTTAAAAATTTACAAGTGTACACAAGAGAAATCCAAAGTCAGAGCTAATGTACAAGAAAGGAAGAAAAGGAAAGGGCAACAGGGATTCTATTGTCCCTAAATGGCAATGAGGAAAATACGTGAATAAATGAGATTTATACCAGGGAAGAGCAGTAAAGGATAAAGAAGTACACAACCTAAGGCCTCCACTGGGCTCACTTACTTAGGAACTAGACACCGCTCCTCTGCATAACCTGCATAGCATAATACATATTGTTCTGTGCAACAGCAGAGTGATGCCAAACCCCATTACCTAGAGATGCAAAATGCTGCAAAGGCAAGACACATTTTTTTTTTTTGCAGAAATGCAGTTTTTTGCTGCATATTTTGCTGTATTTTCTTGAGCCAAAGCCAGGAGTGGATTGAGCAGAAAGAAGTACATATTTCCTATATACCTAATTCCTCAAAACCAATCAAATCCATAGTTAAAATTTTTACAGGTGCAAAACTGCAACCAAACTGCTACAAAACCTCATTTAGGTTTTGACATGGTTCAAGGCATGACACATTCACCAAGAGGTTTTTTCATTATCCATAGAAATAACAGACGTGTGGCCACTAAAGATTGTATGTAGGCTACCATACAGAGAGCTGCAGACGAAATTGCAAAATAATTAGAAGTATATATTCTCAATATTTTATAGAGCACAATTCACCACATGCATAAGGGTAGGCCATCAATATTTGTTCTTGGGCAACTCCTCTAAATTCACTGGGTTTGTTTAGTCATAGAAAAAAAAATTACATTTTATAATTTAACATATTTTTTGTGATACACCAAGACACATAGCATATCAGTCTGACCATGTGTACAAAGCGTGTAAATAGAGAGTAAGAGAGAGGGTTATGTAATAAGGCCAACAAGGCCATATGTATTCAGGAAACAGGCTATAAATATATAAGATCTTTACATAGCAGCCACACTGAATAAACAGATGACTGTACAGCTGTTCTCTGGCTCTACCTTGTTCTGCAGCTGCTGGGACTGCCAGGAACTGACCAAGGACACTGCACCTTTCTTCTGGAGCAGACATTGCAGAGGAGCCTCCAGGGAATCTTCTGCTCCAACTATTAACACATTTTTCCCCTCTAATGAATTCTGATCTGCAAAATAAAATGGAGCAGTTACAGCCGGGTGCACTAAATCTGAACAAAGATGACCAGCAGCTAGACAATGGATCCGAAAAAAGGACATCACATGCACGTCATAATGAACATGGAGGGTCTTGTCCGGGATCACGCAAAAATTGAATGTAAACCATTATACAAAATACTTAACTTTCTAATACAAGGAGTTTCAGTTTAAGACTATCAAAGCCTGTTGCCAATGAACTAAATAATTGTGTCTAAGGCCGGGCCCCACATGGCGTAAATGACACAGTGTGATCGCTGCATTTTATAGTCTCTACAAAGTGGATAGTATTCTAGGGAATCTCATCCATGCATTGCAATAAAAATACACACAGCAGTTTTGGAAATAACAGCATGTCAATTATACCTACGGAAACACCAGCAGTTTCCCTATAGGTATAATGGAAGCTGAAAGTCCACAGACGTTTTCTTTCTGTGAAAAGCACTGTGGGAAAACCGGCAATGCATTGCAGCCACCGTTTTTCCTGCATCGCTTTTTTTGCTGCGTCACGCTATGTGGTGCTTTAAATGGTCTTGTCATACACCAAGTCCACCACCTACACCTGAACAGTCAATTACATTTTTTTTCTGGTTTACACTCCTCTTAAAGAGGACCTTTCATGTCCTTGGGCACATGCGGTTTTATATACCGCTAGAAAGCTGAATTCAGCGCACTGTCGGTTTTCCTGTTACATGCCCCGGGGAAAAAGCCATCAGTGCTGTTACCGAGAGCTCTTCACTGTTAGAAAAGCGTTTCTGACAGTCTGAGGAATGTCCCTCTCCTGATAGTTGTGTTCATAGCGCTATACTGTCAGAGAGGGCGTTCTTTACCGCCCAGCGATGACGCTGAGTGGTGAGGAACACGCCCCCAGGACGGGCTCATGTGACGTCACACAACTAGGCCGAAGCCTGCCCAGAGCCTGGAGAAGTAAGTAACACAGTTTTTTATGTTTCTCACGTCTCCCGGGCCTCCAATCATTATACTCAGGGGTCTGCAAAGACACCCCCCCCCCCAGAGTATAATAGACTTTGTGGGGCCCTGCCAGGATCGGTAAGTAAATAAGGCCCGTTACCGGGTGGAACAACTCCAACCGGTAACGGCCTATTAAGAAAAAAGAAAAAAACGCGGCGGTAGCGGCTGTCACCGGGCCCCTAAAGTCCCGGGCCCTGTGGCAGCTGCTTCCGCGGTAGTTACGCCACTGCCTGCAGGTGAAACTGTAACTTTATTATGAATGTGACAGGTTTCCTTTAGAATGATACCGCGTAACAAACTACAGCTGTGTGGAAGAAGGAATAGATACATGAAAGATACATTTTTGCCCTCTGAAACACCATGGCTCACATACACATAAATATAGACATGAATCCCAGCCTTAATGACACTGATCACCCAAACTATGGACATCACTGGTCCTTATGGTTTTAGTGTATGTTCACTTGCCTTTAAAAAAATATAATACACAAAATCCTACCATACTGGGAGTCAGTAACAGATTTTTGCCTTTAGCTGATTATTATTTTTTTGACTAGATGAAGAGGCATCTCGACCCATCTTCGGGAAGATTGCAAATCCCATTGTAATTAAATGAAGACAGAAAAAAACCCACAATATAGTTTCTGAGACAGTTTTTCCAGCTCTCATGCGAATCCCATCCCCACTTTGCGGAAAAAAACGTTGAGGTTTTGAAAATCGCAGCATGTCAATTATATCTACGGAAATGCCGGCGGTTTCCCCGTAGATATAATGGTAACAAAGTCTGCGGAGGAAAACTCCATGAACTTTCTGTTCAAAGCGCTGCGGGAAGAACCGCAATGCATACACACGTGGTTGTTCCCGCAGCGCTTCAGCGCTGCATTTCCAGCCCGTGGGGCCTTAGCCTTACAATTGCTTTTTTTTTTTTACCGCCATCCAGGATCTACAAGTCTTAAATATAATATAGCAATACTCATGGTATACAGTACCAATAGACCTTACCCAATTGTTCTAACAGCTGAATAATGCCAGTGGCAGTGGGGGAGATGAAGCCATCCTGGGCATTGCTACGGATCATCTTTCCCAGGTTAACATCAGTGACCCTAAGAAAAAAAAATAAATTACTCTCCATTGATATTACACACATGACTACCTTTCTTCACCACTACAATGAGAGGTGAAACACTATGAAGGCATAAATGCAAATTTGCAATAGATTATCGCAATTCTTCATCTGCACTTAGGATGGATTTAGGCTACAAGTGAAGAAAAGGGGGGGGGGGGCGAATTTTCACTAAACAGTGTGTCATCAGGACATCCCATGTCCACGGCCCTAATTAGGACATATATCGTTTCTATCCATTTAGATGGAATTATATTACAAGAATGGCCATTCATCTGAAAGGATGCCGTTGTGTAATGCTACAAATTACACAGCAAATACTGCAGGGAAATTGCCTTGGTGGCCATGGCTTACACTTGCAAAATCGGAAGTTTGTTCAGGATGCTGGAAGCGGACATGGGGGATGATGAACTGTCCACCCCAAGGGCCATATTTTAAAGGGAGACACAACCTCTGACCGTAGCTACATCATTCAGGCATACATTCAGAAAAATATGATAATGTGCAATACCCATCTACATCTTTGTCCGGCTGCACTGCATTGAGCACTTTGTTGCTGGGCTTTACCAAGTTAAGGACCACTCCATGCACATTTGGGTCCTCATTAAGTTTCCGGATTTCATCAATAATCTAGATATAAAGATGTTGAATCAACTTATGTTGAAAAAAAACAAACAAAAAAACCCTGTAATAACAACATCATATAGGCGAAGATTCAAGATTGCAGGTCAGACAGCATTCAGAAGATCATGGTCTGTCCAGGAAACACAGTCCATATGCTGGCCTCATATCCCAAACTAACCGTGACCATGTAAGTGAGTTATGATGCAGGGATTTCCTGAATGGCCCGATCACTATTGCATCAAACTCACACTATAGTAAGGGGGCATTCACACTAGTGTCGATGTCCGACAGCTAGTGTCCGCAGAAGATTTTAGCATCGGACACTAGCTGTGTCCGTTACAATTTGCATTATTTTAAATGGGACATCATGTAGTGTCCTTTAGTGTCCATGGGTGACCTTAAAGGGATTCTATCATTAAAAATCTTTTTTTCTGTGGCTAACACATCGGAATAGCCTTTAGAAAGGCTATTCGTTTCTTACCTTTAGATGGGATCTCCACCGCGCCGTTCCTTAATAATAGCGGTTTTTAACGGTATGTAAATTAGTTCTTTGGCAGTGATGGGGGCGGGCCACAGCGCTGAAAATGCAATGAGGGCGTCCCCACCGCTGCCCGAGAACAGGATCCTGCGCCGCTTCTATCTACTGCTGGATCCTCCCCTTCTTTCTTCGTCTTTCTTCGGCGGCTTCATCTCTGTCGGCTCTAGTTCCGAGGCCGCAATTGCGCGCATAAGCAGTCGGCTCTACTAGTGTCTCAGTGGCAGAGCCAACTGCGCAGGTGTCAGAAGAAAGACGAAGAAAGAAGGGGAGGATCCAGCAGAAGATAGAGGCGGCGCAGGATCCTGTTCTCGGGCAGCGGTGGGGACGCCCTCATCGCATTTTCAGCGCTGGTGCCCGCCCCCATCGCTGCCAGAGAACTAATTTACATACCGGTAAACACCAGTATTACTAAGGAACGGCGCGGCGGAGATCCCATCTAAAGGTAAGAGATGAATAGCCTTTCTAAAGGCTATTCCAACGTGTTAGCCACAGAAAAAAAGATTTTTAATGGTAGAATCCCTTTAAGTGTCTGTTTACAAAGATGTCTGATTTTTCAAGCGGACAGCTAAATCCTAGTGTCCGATGCTAAAATCTTCCGCGGACATTAGCATCGGACACTAGCTGTCGCCCTGCTTAACGCTCCAGCCATTTGGGAGCCAACAGAATAAAAACTCACTATGATGCAGGGAGTACCATTTACATGGCAGGGGTCAGTCCAAGAAACATAGCAGGGAGGTAGCCCAGGTTTCCCAGAAGGAACACAACCTCAATACATACTTCTAAAAATTGATAGACAGAATCCAAGCTGCCGTAAGCACTCTGGAGAAAATTTGTGAAGACTGGAAATTTCAGTGTGAAATAAGACTCTGGCTCACAAGCCCTGATGCAAAATACATGCATATGAAAGCAAACTAACAGATAAATTCATATAAATGGATTGCAGGAACAGAAGAATATTTGTGACCGGGATGGTTTTATTTTTCCTCCCATCAAAGAATCAGTTCCTCGGTTATTACCTTACATATTACATAAGGCCACCACTATATGCAGAGACACCTGGACAGTGAACGTTGCTTTTACCAAGCACAGGCGTTATACAGAAGATTGTGTTGCCCTTTTAAGAGACAATTCTTAGCCACACCTTCTGATGTACAGTGAATGAGCATGCTGCGCTGTGAGCTGCAGAGCACACGGAAGCTCAGGCAACGAGACAAGCACATGTTATAACACAGTCATGGCCAGAAGAGGAAACTGCTAAAAGCTAGTATTCGACACAGCAAAAAAAAAACCTTGGCTCCAACGCATTTCAGTCTTGTTTAGTTTTCAGACGAAAGATAAAGTCCTGCATGCATGTTGAAAATAAGGAAAGTGGAAGAAAGCTTCAGTCTTGTTTTTACATTACAGTGAATGATGACGGATGCAGACAGAACCTGCTCCAGTCTGTTATACTAATTATGCTTTCAGTCCACTGACCTAATATGGATCAGAGCAATAGACTGAAATTAAGCTCATATCTATCCAAGACAAAAAAACAAAACAAAACTAAAACATAACCTTAACACACTCACCTCTTCATCACTGCTCTCTTTAGATAAACTTATGTAACGCACGTCCACTCCAAGCTGTACAAACAAAAAAAAAAAATGCCAAAGGATGAATGACATCTAAATCAGATTTATAAATAACTGCAGTCCCAGTGTTCCAAAATATGTGAATAAAGTCCAAGGCCTGAGCTCGAGTCAAGAAATTCTGTCCATTCTATTGGCTAAATTTACTGGCACAAAGCCAGCTCAGCTTAACTAAAAAGGTCAGTTCATCTGAGCTCAGCTGTACTGGAGCCAATAAATTCGGCTGATAATGGACAGTTTCCCTGACCGAGCGGTGTGAAGCCAGCTTACAGGGGTTGGTCAACTTTCAGAGATTTGAGAGACATTTATTTTTTATTTATTTTTTTTAGAATAAAAAGAGAAAGTTATACAATATTGCAATGTACTTTCTGAATCAATTCCTCATTGTTTTCTAGATCTCTGCTTGCTTTCATTCTTTCTGCTTACTCCAAGTGGATAAAAATCAGTCCGTGGTCATGTGACATACAGTCCATAGTCATGTGATGGACACAGATGCACGGCTCGTTATAGTCACAGCACAGTAATCAGACGTCTGATAACGAGCTGTGCTCCTGTGTGTGCATCACATGACCATGCACTGTATGTCACATGACCATGAACTGATTTTTTTATCCACTAGGAGTAAGCAGAATGAATGACAGCAAGCAGAGATCTAGAAAACTGAGGAATTTATTCAGAAAGTATACTGGAAAATTGTACAACTTATTATATGAAGAATAACATTGGTCTCTCAATATTGGTCTGACAGTGGCCAACCCCTTTAACCACTTCTGCACCACCCATTGGGTTTTTATGTCTGGAAGGTGGTTGTCGAAATCGTGTAGCTGCCGAAAGAGGGAGTCGGCTGTAACTTCAACCAGAGCTCCCAGAGAGAAGGCAAGGAAGGTTTATTACCGTCCCTACCTACTCAATCGCTGTGTAACCATCGCTCATTGAGCGCTGTAATCACCACTATGGGCTCCGCAATGATGTGGCTTCCCTCTGACCAGGCAGTCACGTGATCTGCTGTGTTAGAGCTGCTGGGTCCTACAGGACCAATAAAAAATAAATAAAATAGAAAAGTAAAAGAAAAAAAAAATGTATCAGAGGTTCTAGCCCCACGCCTGACAACGGCATTACCGTAACTGACAGGAAAAAGTTATTTAAAAAAAGTTTTGTTTTTTTTTCCTGCTATTAAAGAAAAAAAAAAAAGTGAAAAACAGGCACATTTTTTTTTTTTTTTTTTTTTATATTCCCGGATATTATATTATATATATTCCCGGATATTATATATTATATTTTTGTCATAGACAAAAACCCCACAGAAATTAATTGAATAAAGCAAATGAAAAATGTTATAGCCCTCAAAACTGTACACAAAAAAAAAAAAAAAAGTATCTGGCCCTGAACCGCAAAATGGTGGAAAACACAGAACAGGTGCAACTACGGTATTTACATTAGCATCTTATCTCTGTGTAGTCTCCACTCTTGGTTTTGACTTACTAATGCAAAAACACTGCCTTGGTATTATATACCACTCGAAAGCCGACAGTGTGCTGAATTCAGCACAATTCCTTGTATGTGCCCAATACTGAAGATATCGGTGTCGTTAATTTCAACACAGATATCTCCCCACTGTCAGATGAGGACTTCAAAGGTCCTCTTTAAGTTACTATTTGTAGGCTTTTCTCAGCCTAAACACAGGCCTCTTAGATAGAACAGACACTGTCAGAGTTGACCAACAGCTTTTCAAGATTTAATTGTTGCTGGCCAACAGCTTTTGAAGAGGTTTGGCCACTTTTAATATACAAAAATGCAAGTCTCTGAAAAACACCACAAGGATAAAACTGAATGCAAACAAACTCACCTCCTGAGCAAACTCTCTGATAGACTGCAACGTTGTATCATCAGTGTCTGCCTGCAAATGACAAGAAAAATCCAATTAAGTCTAAGGTTCCACGGGCCGTAATCGCAGCGCTAAAGCACTGTGGAAAGAACTGCGGCGTGAACGCACTGCAAATCTTTTGAATGAATGAATGAAATAGGGGAGGAGATGGAGAAGAGCCTCCTACCTCTAGTATTAGCCTATGATGCCTATTCCCCAAACTGGACCATTCAACCTGCTAACTTTAGCTGAACTGCTGCCAGGTGAAGGACCTGTAGATGCTTAGTGATGATGTCATCACGTATGATGAGTGTAGTATCTGCTTTAGAGTCCCAGCTTTGTGCCAAAGCTGATATTGGCCGGGGCCTGTGCCACACCAGCAGATGAGCTGCACCTCCCCAGTGAAGCCTGTCTCACAGTACTGCCCTATACTGTGGTTAGTGTGAAAACCCCTTTTAGGTAGAGGACCCGTATGGCATAAATGTTACAGTCTGGCGAACCCATCCACACATTGTAAGAAAATATGCGTAGCAGACATGCTGCGATTTCCAGAACTGTCAAGGTTTTGGAAATCGCAGCATGTCAATTATACCTATGGAAGTGCTGGTGGTTTCCCTATAGGTAGAATTGAAGTATGTGAAAGAGCTGCGGGAAATAAACTATGTGGAGCCTTAGACTAAAATAGTAATATTTTGAATTCTACTAAAATGCAATGTCACTCTACAGTTCAGTTCTCCAGCAGATATCGGTATGTGTCAGACACATGGTGCAAGCCTATCTTCATTAGTAAAACTGTCATATTGTTTATTAACAGAAAACATCTGGAAAGCCATGTACTTACCTGAATTATAGCCAGGACAGGCTTAAAGGCAGAGTTTTCTTTCCTCAAAGTCGTCAATGTGTCTTTTGAATGATTCAGTATGTTCCTGCGGAGACAGAAACAGAAAATGACACATCTATAACATTAAAAGAGCTGTGTGATAAAATACAGATTTTAGGTATCCCAAGGATTAGAAAATCTGGATTGTGTCTGAAAACTGTGGAAGCTTCCACTAAGCATAAACCCACACGTTACAATATGGTTTAAACCTTTAGGCTCAGGCCCCACAGCGCTGCGGGAAAAAACCCCAAAAAAACCCCAATACAACGGAAACGTATTGTGGTTTTCCACATAGAGCTTTTCACACAAAGGAAACCACTGCGGACTTTCTCCTTCAATTATATCTATATGGAAACCGCCGGCGTCTCCGTAGGTATAACTGACATGGTGCAATTTCCGAAGCAGCAACAGTTTTGGAAATCGCAGCATTTCTGCTGTGTGTATTTTTTCGCAATGTGTGGATGGGATTCGCTAGAATCCTACTCTCTTTGCAGGGACTGTAAAACACTATGATTTTTTTTCCCCAAGCAAACCATGGTGTTACATAGGGGTATTCCCACGTCGCATACTCACCAGTCTTCATTGCTGTAAAATCTTCTGTCTTCCTGCTTTGTTGCGTCATTGGTGGGCGGGGTTACACATGCAAAGCCAGCGGTGAGATGCCGCTAGCCCTGCGTGCACGCTCATAGACCAGTCTAGCCTTCACAATGCGAATACAGACCCGGCATCCGCCTCTCTCTATTACAGCGGATGCCGGGTCTGTATTCGCATTGTGAAGGCTAGACTGGTCTCACCGTCTATAAGCGTGCAGGCAGGGCCAGCGGCATCTCGCCGCTGGCTTTGAATATGTGAATACAGACCCAGCATCCGCTGTAATAGAGAGGCGGATGCCGGGGATGGTTAGACGCCGGCACAGATGCACAGATGCCTGCAACATCGCTATGCTCCTGCCCTGCATGAAGCCAGCAGTGGCAGGAGCTGTTCTCTTCCAGTTGTGTAAAACTAGCAACAACATCCCAATAATGTGGTGCTGGTAGTAAATTCTGAAGGTTCCAGGATTATTGAGAGATAATTCCACTTATTTCTCACTACATTATGTCTGTGTACATACTTTACTTATACGTCAATGCTTTTCCTTCCAGCAATCTAAAGTGAAAGCCCAGCTACAACACTTGTCATCTGAGCCCAGGACAGTAGCACACAAGCTCTCCCCATATAGAGCACTAGAGCATGCATGGTCTCTTCACTGTGTCTGCCCCCAGGAGCAACAGCTGCCATCATAGTGTAGACTGATCATTCTAATATTACTCAGATATGCAATCCAGCCCTACAGGCAGAGGGTGAAAGAGCTGCAAACATACACAATGCTCTACTGAGGGAAAGGGGATACAAAGCAAAGTAACATTTTTAGTTAAAAAAAAATTTTAATTATATTTTATCAATAGTAATATATAAAATGCCAAATTCACTTCAATTTATCTCATACACTATAGAGAGTGTATTGGATTGGACTAGAGATGAGCGAGTACTGTTTGGATGAGCCGATCCGAACAGCACGCTCCATAGAAATTAATGAATGCACCTGGTACTTCCGCTTTGACGGCGGCCGGCCGCTTAACCCCCCGCGTGCCGGCTACGTCCATTCATTTCTATGTGAGCGTGCTGTTCGGATCGGCTGCTCCGAATATTACTCGCTCATCTCTAATTAGGACACATCTTATTCATGGAAATCAGGCGTTTCTTTCAGTCCCCATGTTATAGGTGCAGTTATCGAAAAGTGGGAGTGTTTAGGAACACCAGCCACACAGCGGCAGCCCACATAAAATTACAGAGTGGGGTCACCAAATGTAGAGCCACAAAGTGCATAAAAATTTCAAATGCTCTGCTGACTAGCAATTTGGTTATTTTATTGCTTCTATTGGAGACTGTAACCCAATATCAAATCTGTGTTTGGTAATCCGTTCGAGAAGTCCGCATGAAGACCCCCCCCCCCCCCTCCAAGTGCAATTGCAAGCGCTGTGCAGTTAAAGCACATGGATCCCCATAGACTATAATGGGGTCCGTGTGCTTGATGCGAGATCTCCGCATGGGACATACAGACATGAAAGTAGATTGAGAAGTACCGTATTTTCCGGCGTATAAGACTACCCCCAACTTTTCTAGTTAAAATATAGCGTTTGGGTTATTCTCGCCATATAAGACTACCCCTCCTCTGCGGGGTACCTCTTCTTAATGCATACATACCCCTTGGCATACTCTTTAATGCTTTTTTTATTTGCTTTCCAGTCCCGAACCATCTTTTCTTTAAAGGAAGGTTTACACTACCGCCGCTGTCCGCCCCGGGTTTCCGTCCTAAACCCCGGAGAAACTGGACAGGCATTTATTTGAATAGGTTGTAAAGCAAACCGCTGGTGTCCGTATGCGGCCTCTCGGCCTGGATAAACATTTTTTTTTGCACTGACAATTTGGCGGGGACAGATTTACCGTAGATATACCATTTTGGGGACTGTCTATTGCTTAGATCACGTTTTATTTAAATCAGAGGCAAAACAGTGAAAAAAAATGGTGGTTTGGCACTTTTGATTTTGACGTTCACCGTACAGGAAAAATATTTTATACATAGACTGGGTATTTTCAGACATAGGGGTAACTAATATGTATATGTATCACAGTAGTTTTCTACTTTTATATGTATTCTAGGGAAAAGAGGTGATTTAGACCTTTTTTTTTAACTTTTATTTATTTTAATCTATTTTATTAGCCCCCACATAGGGGGCTTCAACCTGCATTCATTTGATTGCAAGTCCCCATAGACGACAATACAAGTGAATTGCCATCTATGAGAGATTCTGTACATTACTATCGCGGCTGGTCATAGACAGGCCTGGGAGCCTTCAGTAGGAGCCCTGCAGGAGCTGGCCTGCAACTTTAAAGGTGTGGGGCGGGGGGGGGGGGGGGGGGGGGCCCAGGGGGTGTTTTAACACTTTGTGGATGGGAGGGGGGTGAAGTTTTAATGCCTAGAATCAGAGTACTTTCTGATTGCGGACATTAGAATCGGGCCTCCGCATACCGTCAGGGAGGCAGGCCTTATAGGTCAGTGTCATCATTGCGCGATAGGAAACATCCATCTTTACAGTACAAGACTAATCATATGTTCTGTCAGGGAAAGGGGAGAGGATTTCCCCACCGCTTAGTAATGACACCAAGCTGTGAAGATGCCCGCCCTGACAGTACAGTGATATCAGTAGCCGGAAAAAACGGCACCAATAAAGCTGTAACCATGGAATATATAGACAAAATTAAACTCAGTATACAAGTACACACAAATATACCACAGAGCAAAGTGAGAAATTGTCTAGGGTTTCTACCACAGTAACTGAAGCATGGCACACGGGATTTATTACTACAATCCCTGGTGTGGTGCCAAGGCAAGCTGCAACCTGGCAAGCACATCAACAGAGTATACAAAAGCTTAACTATGCCATAGGCGTCCAGCCAAATACTTACACTGCTACTTAAATGACATAACAGGATCAGTGATATAACATACGGTAACTATTACAGCTGTGCATACAATACTAATGCCAGATCATATTCTGATACAGATGTAGCAGAGTTAACCTGAACTTCTGCAGTGTCAAATCTCATCACAGAAGACAACTAAAACCAATGAGGTTGTTAGAAATGCTTTCCGCATTGACAATCCATTGTATTCTGTTTCTTCCAGTTGCAGAAGTTTGGTTTAACTCTGCTACATCTGTACGTGTCAAAGTCTGCAGAGGCATGGTACAGATTACAGTATTTGCTGTAGACTCTACTTTAGCAGGTTTGCCATGTGTTATTATGCTGGAGAAAGGCTATGTATACATATGATTCGCTGCAGAATCCCTCTAAGGGCTCCTTTCATGCAGGTTTCCATTTCCTGCACAAAACTGAGCAGTAGTCGGAAACCTGCAGGACTCTTTCATATCCATTCATTTGACTGGGTTTGAAAGATGTCTGGCCGTGAGCGCCGGTGAGTGTTTTATGCTCTCCGCCGCAAAACAGTTTTTTTAAAATCGGACACAGAGTCGGACATGCAGTACTCTGTGTCCGATTTTTAAAAAAAACGGTTTCGCGGCGGAGAGCATAAAACGCTCACGGCCGGACCCGGTCTGACAGCTTTCTGTCTTCTGCATGCAGAAGACGGAAAACTGAGAACGGACTCCGGGCACTAGTGTGAACCTAGCGTAAGACAGCAAATTGGAACAGCATGCCACGTTGTTGGCAGATAAAATGCCGGGCTCCCTGATGCACCTCATTACAGTCAAGGGTGTCAGTAATTTAAGGGATTTGGCATTTTTGTTATTTCTTACATGAACACAGCGACACAGGAGATTTTCAGGAATTCAGTTGTGCTACTGCCTCTGTACAGATACAGTATATGTATACTAATGGTACTGACTACATTGGCATGTCAGGGTTATGCTATTGTGTCCAGATTAGTCACCAAGTCAAAAAGGAGCCGACAGCAAACAGCTGAGGCCCGGTTTACATCTGCGCATGGGTTTGTGTTTGGGAAGTCCGCTGAGGAAACAAATATTTGGTGCACGCATCAAAAACCCTACAATTCTTGGCATATTAGCAGACACAAATCATCTCTGACTTATATGAGAATACAAATATGTGACACCCAACAGGAATTTTTGGCACACAAAGTAAAATGTAGTAAATTCTTTACACCATTTTAAAGTTGGTCTACTTTGCACAAGAAAACTGTGCACTCCGTGGCGAAACTGTTTTTTTTTTAACCGGACACAAAGTCGGACATGCAGGACTTTCCGGTTATAGAAAAAAACGGTTTCGGCGCAGAGACCACAAAACGCTCACGGTCCTGTTGGCACAAGACAGAAACCTGAAAGCGGAGACCGGGGCACAGACATGAACCCGCCCTAAGAAGTTAAGCTACATGAACATGTGCCCAGCTGGTAGTAACACAGCATGGACATCACATGGATATCGGAGTGTCACGCTAATCTCCATGGTATCATTCCATTCCTTCAGTAAGTCAGGGGCCACAAAAAAGACAGCTAAAGGACCTGTCCTGAGTTTTCCCCAGGGCTCCTACACACTGTGATAACACATGGTCAAGTGTGTGGGGCCACGGAAAAAAAAAAACAGGTCAGTGTTCTAGCAATGAAACACATGGCTAAAACACTGACAACGCAGAAAATTGTGCACACGGAGCCTGACGCTAGGTTCACACTAGCGTTCGATCTCCGTTCTCAGCTTTCCGTCTTCTGCATGTTCACCGCCACTCACGGCCGGACATCTTTCAAACCCATTCAAATGAATGGGTTTGAAAGAGTCCTGCAGCTTTCTGTCTCCTGCTCTGTTTTGTGCAGGAAACGGAAACCTGCAGAACGGAGACCGGGCGCAGATGTGAACGAGCCCTTAGGATGTGTTTCTGCATTCAGGTTATTTTTACGCAGTTTACAAACCAAAACCTGGTGTGGATTATAACGGAGAGACTTTGCTACTCCTACTCTATTCTTTTTTCATGTTTTCAGTCCATTTTTGCTTATTACTTCAGAAACTGCATCAAAAATCCTTAATGTGTCAAGATGACCCCAGGCTGAGGATTTTTGGAGTAGTTACATCATCCTTGTGACTCTTGAAGTGACTTGCCCAGTAAATTGTGCACAACCAAAATATGGATGTGAGCACAAGTGATCAGCACACTCAGAACAATGACACAAGTACCACCGTAGCAGCTGCCACAGGGCCATTACCTGCTGGAATAACCAAAACAGGCCCTGTTTACTTATCGATCCCCGTTCCTGCCCACTGCTGCCTCCGCTTCCCCTTCTGCCCTCCACGGGGCCCCAGGCAACCCATATCACATCGCTGGGGCCCCCTGGAAGAAAAAAGGGGAAGTGGAGATGGTTGTGAGCAGGAGTGACGATCGGAGAGTAAGGCTGCGGGCCCGTGACAACAACTAAGGCTATTATTCCTTGGGTCAGGCTTGCGTCGTGAAATCTGTGAGGTCATTGAAGAAGGGCCGAAAACTGCAGGGAGACCCGCCGGAGTGCAGGACAGGTGAGTATCACTAGTTTTTAGGTTTGTTACCCCCTCCCCCCAGTCATTATACCCTGGGGCCTGGAAAGAGCCCAGAGTATAATAGTTCTTGGGTGGTGTAACCCAAAAATTTTGGGTTTTGCTGAACTCAAATTTTTTGCAACGAACAGCATTGGGGGCCACTGGCACATTATAGTGCGGGCAGGAGCCACTAGGGGGCATTATACCACTTGCAGGGAGCACCATGGGACATTATACTGTGTGTATATAGGGTGTTATACTGTGTGGGGGCCAGAAAAGGGGGGACTATGCCGTGTGAAGACGGAGCTACCATATGATGGAAGGAGGGGGGAGAACTTTCATGTGAATGGCCGGAGTAGTATCATGCTGCGTGTACAGGAGGGACCCCCAAGTCAACAGTTTGCTATGGGCCCAGTCTTGACTAGTTACGCCCCTGACTCAGAATCTCTAGTTACTGAAGTCTGACAAGTGATGCTGCCACGTGTAGTCCTGCACCACTGCAATCCATGACAAGCCAGGGAACTGCTCAATGTAAACTACAATCCCCACAAGTCTCGGCGAGTGCAGCCAAAAAACTTCCGATGCGAAGTTTCCACTGAAAGTTCTTCCCCCTCCTTCCATCATAAGGTAGCTCCCTCCTGTACACGCAGCAAGACACTACTCCGGCCATTCACAAGACTCCTTCCAATAAAAGCCCACCCACCATGTGACTTCACCCCCCAGCATGCCAACTCACATGTCCGTGCCATCTCTCCTACCTAGTCAGTGCCCCGTGCAGCTCCCCTGCGCTCCTCCAAGCCGAGGCTGAGAACGACAATGAGCGGGTTATAGAGAGTGGTCTCCTCGGGTGTCCATGGCTCAGGCTGCCCCTGCAGCTGGGCAGGCTGTGGTACAGGCGGCGGAGAATCGGCCAACGCATGATGACAGCTAGTGAGTGAGAAGACAGCACGGAGCGCCACTTACTACTACTGAGAGCAGGAGTTGGCGCTGACCGCCGGTAACTCCTCCTACAGTGGGCGTGGCTTTGGTGGCCAGCCTGTTTTAAAAGGGCCCCGTGTAGACTGGAGCTGCCCGTGGCAGATGTGATGTCATAGGAGGGGCGGGGCTCCTGGATGACAGCTCAGTGATCTATAGAGGAAAGAGCAGCACAGCCCGCGGAGCTTGTGAGGAGAGACCGGGGATGTTATTACATGGGACTGCATGATGGACGGGGCAGAAAGACCAGAGATGTGTTGGCGCTATACAAATAAGCAAAATTAATAAATGCCAAAGGTAATAAGGAATTAGCTGGATCGGATTTTAACAAGGCTGATCATTTTTCTCCTCACCTGTCAGTCACTACATTGGCTGCCTATTCGATGCAGAATACAATATAAACTTATCACCCTCATCCACAATGCTCTCCATAATGCTGCACCTCCATACATTTCCTCCCTCATCTCTGTCTACCACCCAACCCGTGCTCTCTGTTCACTCAATGACCTAACACTTACATCCTCTATCATCAGAACCTCCCACGCTCGTATACAAGACTTCTCCTGAGCTGCACCACTTCTCTGGAATGCTCTACCCCGGACAATCAGATTAACTCCCAGTTTCTACAGCTTCAAGCGCAAACTAAAGACGCATCTTTTCAGATAGGTGTATCACAATTGCTAATGTAAACCAGTTAGAATCCCTAAAACGAACTTTCCTCTGATTGCACTCCTGCATTACTGGGAGCTGATGATGTTTCAGACTATCCAGGCACCATCTGCACATTACAGGACACGGCTCATACAGTATTATTTATGTGTAATAAGAATAACCTCTATTACAAAATTGTCTGACCACTGTATAAGTAATGCTACCTCCGATGCCGCCCCTGCTACCTCTTCTGTCACCGCCTCTACCTCATACATTGTAAGCTCTTGCGAGCAGGGCCCTCAGTCCCATTGTGTGAAGTGACTATTTCCTTGTAATGTATCTTTTTTGTCTGTACTTGAACCCTACAATTGTACAGTGATGTGGAATATACCATAAGTTAATTAAAGAAGGCTTTGAGCATGGTATTTTGAATAAGAAAGAACGGGAATTCCTTACAATCCATGATCCAGTTCTGGCCTTCTTCTATTATTTACCTAAAATACACAAGAGCCTCCGGAATCCACCTGGGAGGCCCATAATCTCTGGGATGAGATCATTGACACGTAATCTTTCTCATTATGTAGATGTACACCTCCAGAAATTGGTTATTAATCTTCCATCTCATCTACGGGACATGACCCATCTCCTCAATGATCTGTTGGATAAACTATGGAAACCAACATATTCATGGGCCACCTTGGACGTCACGTCTCTTTACACTAATATCCCTCATGAAAAGGGTATATCAGCAGTGGGAACTAGTCTATCAAGGGACTCCACCTTATCAACCAGCCAAAGGGATTTCATAATCAAAGGAGTTCGCTTTATCCTTGAGAATAATGCTTTCGAAATTGAAAATCAGATTTTTCGGCAGAAACGGGGCACCGCAATGGGGTCCCATTTCGCGCCTAGTTACGCTAATCTATATGTTGGGTTATTTGAAGAATCCTATATATATATGGGTCTCCCTACTGGGAAAAGAACATAATTTATTACAAACGCTTTATAGACGACCTGCTGTTTATATGGGAGGGCCCGGTGGATGAATTCCATAAATTTGTCAAGCATATTAATGATAACGCTTGGGGCTCTCATTCTCAGGGAAAATTAATCAAGAAAGTGTGGAATACCTTGACCTCATTTTGATGGGGAGTGGAGACAAGATCAGCACTGAAACCTTCTTTAAGGAGGTTGATTGTAACACATTATTAGACTTCCAAAGTTGTCACTACCGTAGATGGAAGGAGAATGTGCCTTTTGGGCAGTTTAAGCGCATAAGACGCAACTGCACAGAAGCACGTGCTGTATTAACACATAGATTTGAGGAGAAGAAGTATCCTAAAGCCATCATACAATCAGCTGAACTAAAAGCTGGAGCAATGACCCAACAAGATTGTTTACGATCAAAACCCAAAAAACCAGCAGGAGGGTACAGCTACAATTTCATAACCACTTACAATAAATCTCACAATACCATCCGGAATGTGGTCAAGAAACACTGGCACATTCTGCAGAATGACCCTTATTTGAAAAAATCCCTTCTGGTAGTCCCGAGATTTACATTCCGAAGAGCCAGGACTCTTAAGAGTATAATTGCCCCTAGTAGGCTAAAGAACTTTTCTTCTAAACAATCCGGATCAGATATCCAACCACGTAAAGGGAGCTATAGATGCGGTGTTAAGAGGTGTAAATGCTGCAAATGTATCTCCCACCAGGTGAGCCAAGTTACAAGTCATTCTACAAACGAAATATTCCAGCTTCGTTATCATTTCAATTGCTCCACGTCCTATGTGATATATTTGTTGGAGTGTCCGTGTAAACTACAGTATATTGGTAGGACAAAAATGCACCTCAGAGAAAGAATCAACAAACAAAGATTCAATATTTTGAACGGATATATGAAGCATAGTGTATTAAGATATGCAGCTATGTTTCACAATAAGAGTTTCGAGGGATTCTGTATTACTCCATTGGATCATGTACCTCCAGATACTCATAATCGATTTGCATCTCTAAAATGGAAGAAGATGTTCTGGATCTTTAAGTTCAACACCCTGGCCCCTTTAGGTCTAAATGAGGCTTTGGAGGACATGACTACATATACCCTCCTAGCTTCATATACTTATAAATATATTAGTTGACCCTTTTTTTCCCCAGCTCTTCTCCTTTTTAATAGATTCCTCTGTTCCATCTACTACCATGGTGCGACTCTTATATGAAATAGCTCCCCTTATATTTAGTGATGTTTAATGGTTATGTCGTTTTTAGCAGTTGGCTCTAATGTATTTACTATTCCAATTATTGGATTATGTCCATTTTATAGTTTGGGTTTATTGCGACCACGATCTGATATATCCTATAAGGCTAATGTATTTATCTACGATTATACTTTTTATACATATTTTTTATACATGTATTTTTCTATTATTTAGTTTATTTATTTATGATATTATCACCTCTTGGGCATATACTTGTTTTATTGATAGCTATTGGAGTGTATCCATACATCAATATATGTGCTGAATGAAGCTGATGCAGATATGACCATTTGAATATGCTAATTGACAGCCCTCTTGAGACAGACTGGGTTCTGTCCTTTTATTAAGATCGCGGGCATGCTCCGGCGGCTGAATCAGCTGCCAACACGTGCCTTCGGCATACTGCGCATGCGCGGGTTGTTCAACACGCTCATGCGCTTTGTTAACCTTCCTGACACCAGCGGTGGTTGGCACGTGCGAGCCCTCACGTTATTAAAGTGCGGGAAAGGATCCCCACTCCTCCTACTTCCACCTTGAGGTTGATAAAAAGGCAACTGGCGCTGGAATGGTTAAGCATCGAGCCATTTAGGCCAGGTAAGCTGCTCTGCTGACTTTTCTACTCTCCTGTTTATTTTTTATGTGTGTGATATGATTATACGGGGCTCAGTATGTCTTGTACAGTGATATGTACTTTATCTTGGCCCTGATACAGAGAAACAGGAATGGTTCATTTCCCTATCAACTGGTGAATATTGGCTAATGGTAGAATCTGTAGCTAACTCAAATGTTATTGTTTTGGACATTATTGGTATCCAAGGTAGCTACATTGTGGTACTGTATTTATTTATCTATTTCTATATATCTATACTCAGACCAGTATACCCAGTATTTTAACTTGGGTGTTTCTATGTTTATTTCCCGTGTATCAAGACAATGCCTATCACAGAGGCCTTTTTGTGTGTTCAAAATTCTAAAGTGTAATTTTTATATGTATTGTGTCATGTTATTTTAAAGTGATTGTGCACTTGGAAAAGGACATATGCTTGTCTGAAACGCGTTGTGCCTACCGATTCCAATAAAGGAGACTGCCTTAATTGCTGGGGTGAGCGCTGTGATCCTTACCTGTTCCTCGGGTTGGTCCTTGTTCTGCCGGTTTCACTATACGTCCCTGAGACGCTCTTGCAGCTGCTGCCACAGTAATTCCTATCGGGACCTACGGGTGTTTAAGGCTCTTCAGGTTGTTGTGACTCATCACAACCCACCAAGGTGAGCAGACACCTGTTGGTACCTATTTACTACACCATTTATTTGTGATAATACACGAGGATCGGCTCGGTATTTGTTTTTGTTATTAACAGAAATGAGGAAAGCCCGATAGCCACACACATCTGGTCACATCATAGTGGTGACCCCAATGTGTTATTCTTTCAAGGGGTTGAAAAAGTATGGAAAAATCTAAGGGGGGGGGGGGGTGACTGGGACAGAATGATCCTTCAGAAGGAGACAATGGATTTTTAGATTAAAATGTGTGAGACCGGATGGACTAAATGAATCTTTGTCCTTTGCCCCCTTTGTATAGCGTTGTTTGACAGATAGAGATTTATAGTCTGCTAGTAATTTCGCCACAATTTTTAAGTGAATAGTTTCCCTTTCTACTGGCAGGTACATACTGTACACAGCGCCCTCGGTAATTGTCTACATGGGTTAGTTATCCTTATTTTTCAATATGCCCTAAAATTAAGGCGCGGGGTTTTGAGGCACTGGGTTATATTAACTGTCCTGTAACTGATTGATATAGGGTGATTGGGATTGGTGGGGATATATGGATATAGTACAGTCAATGCATTTGTTAGAGTATTTAGTGTATGTATACCTAGCCTGGTGTTCCCTTTGGGACATGGGGGATATTGGTATTATTAATGTAATTACATCAGGAATATACCTATATCTTAGTTGTGCTCTTTCCAAAACATCTCGCCATCCCATGACCTCTCTTCATGGTTAGTATGGATTGACGTTTAACCCCCTTCTTTAGTATGATAGATGCCGTGTATTTCAGCTTTGTAATCCTTTAGGGCATTGGTGTTAAAAGGGTGTCCTTGTGTTCAAAGGGTGTCGTTCTGACGTATGTACATCTAGACTGCTGGGTATATTTAAGGTTGGGGGATATCGTCACTCCATAGGGAGAGACCACCATTTAGGTGTGTGGAGTCTTATTAAGCCATGAGCGCTCCACTGAGCAAAGGAACATGGGAAGAATATGCAAATCTGACTGTATCTGAGGGTATATTTAAGTACAGTAAGTAAGTAAGTGCAATCATCAGGGTAGTTCACTTTTTAAACATCTAGTTGTCTCTGTTAGATAAGCAATATTGCAGCATCCCAGAAGGGTTTCTGCTCATTGTGTTTGTCTATTGTGCTTCTGGGCTATGTTGGTATGTCCCGTTCTATATGTTCTATGTTAAATGTGAATTTGTTATGGCAGCTTTCCCTGCTAATTCCCCCAAATCTAGAACTCTATTCGGAGGCTTTTTTTGGAGGCTGATTTTGAGGCACATTCCTGACCAAAAAAACTTAGTGTGAACTCAGCCTTAGGGTGCATTCACACTGAGTAAACGCTAGCTTATTCTGAACGTAAAACACGTTCAGAATCAGCAGCGTATAAAGCAGTTCCATTCATTTCTATGGGAGCCGGCATACGAGCGCTCCCCATAGAAATGAATGGGCTGCTTTTTTCACTACGAGCACTCCCATTGAAGTGAATGGGATGTGCTGGCGTATACGGCTCGGCATGAACAGAGCTAGCCGTACACGAGGGCACTGCCGTTTACGTAGTGTGAACTCATATGAACTCAGAGTAGGGGAGTATAACCTACCCAAAATGGGACGTATTAAAATATAGCCTTTATTGGTTCAGTTAAAATACCCAAAGGAACAAACAAACAAAAAATTCCCCATTAAAAAAGAAAGAAAGGAAAGGAGAATGGACAGAGTAGTGTGTCTCTGAAATTGCTATGTCAATTGAACAGCATTCACACCTAGCAGCTACTAGAGAACCACAGTGAGCAATCTGATTTACTTGTATGGAATCTCGCAACACTCCTGCATTTGTGTCCATATCATTAACACTTTGCTGTTCACTGGTATCGGTGTACTGCTAGGCTAGTCTTTGCTTTCTGATAGCCAATTCCTCCTTCTTAACCACTATTGTATTAACCCTTTTCTCATGCTAATAGTGCACTAAGTAACTTGTTTGTATAGCTGAGTAGGGAGAAGTTTACTGACTCACATATATCAGGGAATCATTCAACTAACAATAGGGCAAGCTAGACACTTATCTCGCCCATTCTACCACCTCAATCTGTCACCTGACCGGTTTCAATGTCCCTTTACTATCGGACACATCATCAGAGGTGTCATTTCTATTGTTTCTTTCTGACACTGG
The DNA here is from genome assembly GCF_031893055.1 of Leptodactylus fuscus. Classification (NCBI taxonomy): domain Eukaryota; kingdom Metazoa; phylum Chordata; class Amphibia; order Anura; family Leptodactylidae; genus Leptodactylus; species Leptodactylus fuscus. The sequence continues at coordinate 46,955,593 of NC_134267.1, forward strand.
CGTATGCTTTGTATATTCAGTATAGCCCCCAGCCCCCGTCAGCATTGATAACAGCCGCGCGAGTGAACTAGGAGCCCAGTCTTTTAAAGCCCAGGGACCGCCCCTCATCCAAGCTCTAACCAATCAGGGAGCTTGAAGGTCCAGCTTGATCTCTGCCTCACCTGAGGCTTAATCCCATGAGCATGTGCCGACCGGTGGCCAATATAGAGAGAGGCCATACGGCCAAACCTCTCCAAGTCCCGCCCACACTGGCGAGTAACAACAAACAAACCAGCATGGCTATCGATTACAGGTAAGAATATTCCAGCAATGCCTAAGAACGGCGTTCTATCTCCTCAGGAGCCTTCCATAAGCGAGGGAGAGTGTCTCAGCATATATCACAAATCACTCCGTGATCTCCTATCTCAGTGTACACCTATCCATGTTGTTTCAGAGTAATATTATTACTAGAGATGAGCGAACACTAAAATGTTCGAGGTTCGAAATTCGAATCGAACAGCCGCTCACTGTTCGTGTGTTCGAACGGGTTTCGAACCCCATTATAGTCTATGGGGAACATATACTCGTTAAGGGGGAAACCCAAATCCGTGTCTGGAGGGTCACCAAGTCCACTATGACACCACAGGAAATGATGCCAACACCTCTGGAATGACACTGGGACAGCAGGGGAAGCATGCCTGGGGGCATCTAACACACCAAAGACCCTCTATTACCCCAACATCACAGCCTAACAACTACACACTTTACACACTCAATACCACCTCTCTGACAGTAGGAAAACACCTTGAAACATGTGTATTTGGCACTTGCAGTGAGGAGAGCTTGTCACCAGCAGTGAATTTGGCCCTTGTAGTAAGTTGAGGTTGGCACCAACATTTGTTTTGAAAATCAGGGTGGATTGAGCCTCTAACCAGCAGAGTTTGGGCAAATTCATGGTGGAGGGAGCCTCTAAAAACCCCAGTTTGGACCAATTCATGGTGGAGGGAGCCTCTAAAAACCCCAGTTTGGACCAATTCATGGTGGAGGGAGCCTCTAAAAAACCCAGTTTGGACCAATTCATGGTGGAGGGAGCCTCTAAACAGCCCAGTTTGGACCAACTCATGGTGGAGGGAGCCTCTAACCAGCAGAGTTGTGGGAAAGCAGGGTGGAGGGAGCCTCTAAACAGCCCAGTTTGGACCAATTCATGGTGGAGGGAGCCTCTAAAAACCCCAATTTGGACCAATTCATGGTGGAGGGAGCCTCTAACCAGCCCAGTTTGGGCAAATTCATGGTGGAGGGAGCCTCTAAAAACCCCAATTTGGACCAATTCATGGTGGAGGGAGCCTCTAAAAACCCCAGTTTGGACCAATTCATGGTGGAGGGAGCCTCTAAACAGCCCAGTTTGGATCAATTCATGGTGGAGGGAGCCTCTAAAAACCCCAATTTGGACCAATTCATGGTGGAGGGAGCCTCTAACCAGCCCAGTTTGGACCAATTCATGGTGGAGGGAGCCTCTAAACAGCCCAGTTTGGACCAATTCATGGTGGAGGGAACCTCTAAAAACCCCAATTTGGACCAATTCATGGTGGAGGGAGCCTCTAACCAGCCCAGTTTGGACCAATTCATGGTGGAGGGAGCCTCTAACCAGCCCAGTTTGGGCAAATTCATGGTGGAGGGAGCCTCTAAAAACCCCAATTTGGACCAATTCATGGTGGAGGGAGCCTCTAAAAACCCCAGTTTGGACCAATTCATGGTGGAGGGAGCCTCTAAACAGCCCAGTTTGGACCAATTCATGCTGGAGGGAGCCTCTAAAAACCCCAATTTGGACCAATTCATGGTGGAGGGAGCCTCTAAACAGCCCAGTTTGGGCAAATTCATGGTGGAGGGAGCCTCTAAAAACCCCAGTTTGGACCAATTCATGGTGGAGGGAGCCTCTAAAAACCCCAGTTTGGACCAATTCATGGTGGAGGGAGCCTCTAAAAAACCCAGTTTGGACCAATTCATGGTGGAGGGAGCCTCTAAACAGCCCAGTTTGGGCAAATTCATGGTGGAGGGAGCCTCTAAAAACCCCAGTTTGGACCAATTCATGGTGGAGGGAGCCTCTAAAAACCCCAGTTTGGACCAATTCATGGTGGAGGGAGCCTCTAAAAACCCCAGTTTGGACCAATTCATGGTGGAGGGAGCCTCTAAACAGCCCAGTTTGGACCAATTCATGGTGGAGGGAGCCTCTAAAAACCCCAATTTGGACCAATTCATGGTGGAGGGAGCCTCTAACCAGCCCAGTTTGGACCAATTCATGGTGGAGGGAGCCTCTAACCAGCCCAGTTTGGGCAAATTCATGGTGGAGGGAGCCTCTAAAAACCCCAATTTGGACCAATTCATGGTGGAGGGAGCCTCTAACCAGCCCAGTTTGGACCAATTCATGGTGGAGGGAGCCTCTAAAAACCCCAGTTTGGACCAATTCATGGTGGAGGGAGCCTCTAAAAACCCCAGTTTGGACCAATTCATGCTGGAGGGAGCCTCTAAACAGCCCAGTTTGGGCAAATTCATGGTGGAGGGAGCCTCTAAAAACCCCAGTTTGGACCAATTCATGGTGGAGGGAGCCTCTAAAAACCCCAGTTTGGACCAATTCATGGTGGAGGGAGCCTCTAAAAACACCAGTTTGGACCAATTCATGGTGGAGGGAGCCTCTAAAAACCCCAATTTGGACCAATTCATGGTGGAGGGAGCCTCTAAACAGCCCAGTTTGGGCAAATTCATGGTGGAGGGAGCCTCTAAAAACCCCAGTTTGGACCAATTCATGGTGGAGGGAGCCTCTAAAAAACCCAGTTTGGACCAATTCATGGTGGAGGGAGCCTCTAACCAGCCCAGTTTGGACCAATTCATGGTGGAGGGAGCCTCTAAAAACCCCAGTTTGGACCAATTCATGGTGGAGGGAGCCTCTAAAAAACCCAGTTTGGACCAATTCATGGTGGAGGGAGCCTCTAACCAGCCCAGTTTGGACCAATTCATGGTGGAGGGAGCCTCTAAAAACCCCAGTTTGGACCAATTCATGGTGGAGGGAGCCTCTAAACAGCCCAGTTTGGACCAATTCATGGTGGAGGGAGCCTCTAAAAACCCCAATTTGGACCAATTCATGGTGGAGGGAGCCTCTAACCAGCCCAGTTTGGACCAATTCATGGTGGAGGGAGCCTCTAACCAGCCCAGTTTGGGCAAATTCATGGTGGAGGGAGCCTCTAAAAACCCCAATTTGGACCAATTCATGGTGGAGGGAGCCTCTAAACAGCCCAGTTTGGGCAAATTCATGGTGGAGGGAGCCTCTAAAAACCCCAGTTTGGACCAATTCATGGTGGAGGGAGCCTCTAAAAAACCCAGTTTGGACCAATTCATGGTGGAGGGAGCCTCTAACCAGCCCAGTTTGGACCAATTCATGGTGGAGGGAGCCTCTAAAAACCCCAGTTTGGACCAATTCATGGTGGAGGGAGCCTCTAAACAGCCCAGTTTGGACCAATTCATGGTGGAGGGAGCCTCTAAAAACCCCAATTTGGACCAATTCATGGTGGAGGGAGCCTCTAACCAGCCCAGTTTGGACCAATTCATGGTGGAGGGAGCCTCTAACCAGCCCAGTTTGGGCAAATTCATGGTGGAGGGAGCCTCTAAAAACCCCAATTTGGACCAATTCATGGTGGAGGGAGCCTCTAAACAGCCCAGTTTTGGCAAATTCATGGTGGAGGGAGCCTCTAAAAACCCCAGTTTGGACCAATTCATGGTGGAGGGAGCTCTAACCAGCCCAGTTTGGGCAAATTCATGGTGGAGGGAGCCTCTAACCAGCAGAGTTGTGGGAAAGCAGGGTGGAGGGAGCCTCTAACCAGCAGAGTTGGTGGAAATCAGGGTGGAGGGAGCCTCTAACCAGCAGAGTTGGGGGAAATCATGTTGGAGGGAGCCTAGTATTAGCAGAATTGTGCAACGCTTATGGTGGATGAGTATGAGGATGCGGAGGAATTGGAGAGGTTGAGTACAGACATGGAGTTTCATGTTGGGGTGCTTTACACAGGTGGGCACAAAAATGAAGGCTCTATCCAGTGGTGGTTCATTTTTATCAAAGTGAGCCGGTCAGCACTCTCAGCTGACAGACGGGTGCGCTTGTCAGTGATGATGCCACCGGCTGCACTGAACACCCTCTCAGATAGGACGCTGGCGGCAGGACAGGACAGCACCTCCAAGGCATATAGGGCAAGTTCAAGCCACAGGTCCAACTTCGACACCCAATACGTGTAGGGCGCAGAGGGGTCGGAGAGGACAGGGCTGTGGTCGGAAAGGTATTCCCGCAACATGCGCCTATACTTCTCACGCCTGGTGACACTAGGACCCTCTGTGGCGGCACTTTGGCGAGGGGGTGCCATCAAGGTGTCCCAGTACTGGTTGTCCTCCATGATTTTGACAATACGCTTGTCGGTTGTAAAGCACCCCAACATGAACTCAGCCATGTCTGCCACAGTGTTAGTTGGCATGACTCCTCTGGCCCCACCGGAAAGTTCAATCTCCATTTCCTCCTCATCCTCCATGTCTACCCATCCGCGCTGCAACAATGGGACGATTCGAAGTTGCCCGGAAGCCTCCTGTATCACCATCACATCATTGGACAACTCTTCTTCCTCCTCCTCCTCCTCCTCCTCCTCCATTAAACGCGATGAAGCGGACAGATGTGTGGACCTACTCTCCAGCTGTGACGGATCGGATGCTATCCCTGACTCCTCTGTGTGATCTGAGTTATCCCTGATGTCAATCAGGGATTCTCTCAGAACACACAAGAGCGGGATTGTAAGGCTCACCATCGCATCCTCAGAGCTCACCCTCCTTGTGGACTCCTCAAACACCCATAGGATGTCACAAAGGTCTCTCATCCATGGCCACTCATGGATGAGAAACTGAGGCAGCTGACTTTGTGGCACCCTAGGGTTTTGTAGCTGGTATTCCATCAAAGGTCTCTGCTGCTCAACCACTCTATTCAACATCTGAAACGTTGAGTTCCAGCGTGTGGGGACGTCGCACAAAAGCCGGTGTTGTGGCACATGCAGGCGTTGCTGGAGAGATTTTAAGCTAGCAGCGGCTACTGTCGACTTGCGAAAGTGGGCGCACATGCGCCGCACTTTCACCAGTAGCTCTGGAACATTGGGGTAGCTCTTTAGGAAACGTTGCACCACTAGGTTGAAGACGTGGGCCAGGCATGGAACATGTTGGAGTCCGGCAAGCTCCAGAGCTGCTACCAGGTTCCGGCCGTTATCACAAACGACCATGCCTGGGCCCAGGTGCAGCGGCTCAAACCATATTGCCGTCTCATCGAGGAGGGCATCCCTCACCTCGGAGGCAGTGTGCTGTCTGTCCCCCAAGCTGATCAGCTTCAGCACAGCCTGCTGACGTCTACCAACGCCAGTGCTGCAACGTTTCCAACTCGTAGCTGGGGTCAATCTAACAGCGGAGGAGGAGGCGGTGGCGGAGGAGGAGGCGGTGGCGGAGGAGGAGGCGGTAGAGGAGGAGGAGGAGGGGGGTGTTCTTCTCGTGTCCCTGCCAGGAATGTTAGGCGGGGAGACGAGGTACACCGGGCCAGTTTGGGAAGCAGTCCCAGCCTCAACTACATTCACCCAGTGTGCCGTCAGTGAAATGTAGCGTCCCTGTCCGCATGCACTTGTCCACGCGTCGGTGGTCAAGTGGACCTTTGTGCAAAGCGCGGAACTAAGGGCCCGCCTGATGTTGAGTGACACGTGCTGGTGCAAGGCGGGGACGGCACACCGGGAGAAGTAGTGACGGCTAGGGACGGCATAGCGAGGTGCCGCAGTTGCCATCAGGTCCAGGAAGGCGGGAGTTTCAACAAGCCGGAACGCCAACATCTCCTGGGCCAGCAGTTTAGCGATGTTGGCGTTCAAGGCTTGCGCGTGTGGGTGGTTAGCAGTGTATTTCTGCCGCCGCTCCAATGTCTGAGAGATGGTGGGTTGTTGTAAAGAAGCGCCTGATGGTGCCTTTGATGGTGCAGGAGAAGGAGATAAGACAGGAACAGGGGAGGATGAGGGAGAAGTCAACAAAGTGGCGGAGGCAGATGAAGTGGTGTCCTGGCTCGTCCTCTGGAGTGCATCGCCAGCACAGTCAGCAGTGGCAGTGGCAGAGGCAGAGGCAGTGGCAGTGGCGTGAACGGCAGGCGGCCTTTGTCCTGCCGTTGCTGCCTGCCACTGATTCCAGTGCTTGGATTCCAAATGACGGCGCATTGAAGTGGTGGACAGGTTGCTCTTCTCAGAGCCCCTAATCAATTTCGAGAGGCAAATTGTGCAGACAACACTATATCTGTCCTCGGCGCATTCCTTGAAAAAACTCCACACCTTCGAGAAACGTGCCCTCGAGGTGGGAGTTTTTCGGGGCTGGGTACGAACTGGAACATCTTGGGAGATTCCGGGTGTGGCCTGGCTTCGCCTAAGCTGCTGACCTCTGCCTCTGCCTCTAGCTACCCTTTTTGGTTCTGCACTTGCCTCAACATCCACACTACTTTCCCCGCTTGACATCCCCCCTGTCCAGGTCGGGTCAGTGTCCTCATCATCCACCACTTCCTCTTCCAACTCCTGTCTCATCTCCTCCTCCCGCACAATGCGCCGGTCAACTGGATGCCCTGACGGCAACTGCGTCACATCATCGTCGATGAGGGTGGGTTGCTGGTCATCCACCACCAAATCGAACGGAGATGGAGGAGACTCTAGTGTTTGAGCATCTGGACACAGATGCTCCTCTGTTAGGTTCGTGGAATCGTGACGTGGAGAGGCAGGTTGAGGGACAATGAAAGGAGCGGAGAACAGCTCTGGGGAGCAGGAACAGTTGGGGTTATTGTTCTGTGAAGCTTGGGAATTTTGGGAGGAAGGAGGACAAGACTGTTGGGTAATAGGAGGAGAGGAGGCAGAGTCTGACTGGCTGCTGGACAATGTGCTGTAAGCGTTCTCTGCCATTGCAAGACCTGTTCCTGGTTCTCGGGCCTACTAAGGTTTGTACCCTGCAGTTTAGTTAATGTGGCAAGCAACCCTGGCACTGTGGAGTGGCGCAATGCTTGCTGCCCCACAGGAGTAGGCACGGGACGCCCTGTGGCTTCACTGCTACCTTGCTCCCCAGAACCATTCCCCCGACCTCGCCCACGGCCTCGTCCACGTCCCTTTCCGGGAGCCTTGCGCATTTTGAATTCCCAGTTAGAAATTGGCACTATATACCAGTAGCAAAAATTGTGGGTGCACGTAACCCCAATATATTCTTTGAATTCCCAGTCAGACAATGGCACTATATGGCAGTAGCAAGAAATGAGGGTATTTGTAACCCCAATATATTCTTTGAATTCCCAGTCAGAAACTGGCACTGTATACCAGTAGTAAAAATTGTGGGTGCACGTAACCCCAATATATTCTTTGAATTCCCAGTCAGACAATGGCACTGTATACCAGTAGTAAAAATTGTGGGTGCACGTAACCCCAATATATTCTTTGAATTACCAGTCAGAAACTGGCACTATATGGCAGTAGCAAGAAATGAGGGTATTTGTAACCCCAATATATTCTTTGAATTCCCAGTCAGAAACTGGCACTGTATACCAGTAGTAAAAATTGTGGGTGCACGTAACCCCAATATATTCTTTGAATTACCAGTCAGAAACTGGCACTATATGGCAGTAGCAAGAAATGAGGGTATTTGTAACCCCAATATATTCTTTGAATTCCCAGTCAGAAACTGGCACTGTATACCAGTAGTAAAAATTGTGGGTGCACGTAACCCCAATATATTCTTTGAATTCCCAGTCAGACAATGGCACTATATACCAGTAGCAAGAAATGAGGGTATTTATAACCCCAATATATTCTTTGAATTCCCAGTCAGAAACTGGCACTGTATACCAGTAGTAAAAATTGTGGGTGCACGTAACCCCAATATATTCTTTGAATTCCCAGTCAGACAATGGCACTATATACCAGTAGCAAGAAATGAGGGTATTTATAACCCCAATATATTCTTTGAATTCCCAGTCAGACAATGGCACTGTATACCAGTAGTAAAAATTGTGGGTGCACGTAACCCCAATATATTCTTTGAATTCCCAGCCAGAAACTGGCACTATATGGCAGTAGCAAGAAATGAGGGTATTTATAACCCCAATATATTCTTTGAATTCCCAGTCAGACAATGGCACTGTATACCAGTAGTAAAAATTGTGGGTGCACGTAACCCCAATATATTCTTTGAATTACCAGTCAGAAACTGGCACTATATGGCAGTAGCAAGAAATGAGGGTATTTGTAACCCCAATATATTCTTTGAATTCCCAGTCAGAAACTGGCACTGTATACCAGTAGTAAAAATTGTGGGTGCACGTAACCCCAATATATTCTTTGAATTCCCAGTCAGACAATGGCACTATATACCAGTAGCAAGAAATGAGGGTATTTATAACCCCAATATATTCTTTGAATTCCCAGTCAGACAATGGCACTGTATACCAGTAGTAAAAATTGTGGGTGCACGTAACCCCAATATATTCTTTGAATTCCCAGTCAGAAACTGGCACTATATGGCAGTAGCAAGAAATGAGGGTATTTATAACCCCAATATATTCTTTGAATTCCCAGTCAGACAATGGCACTGTATACCAGTAGTAAAAATTGTGGGTGCACGTAACCCCAATATATTCTTTGAATTACCAGTCAGAAACTGGCACTATATGGCAGTAGCAAGAAATGAGGGTATTTGTAACCCCAATATATTCTTTGAATTCCCAGTCAGAAACTGGCACTGTATACCAGTAGTAAAAATTGTGGGTGCACGTAACCCCAATATATTCTTTGAATTACCAGTCAGAAACTGGCACTATATGGCAGTAGCAAGAAATGAGGGTATTTGTAACCCCAATATATTCTTTGAATTCCCAGTCAGAAACTGGCACTGTATACCAGTAGTAAAAATTGTGGGTGCACGTAACCCCAATATATTCTTTGAATTCCCAGTCAGACAATGGCACTATATACCAGTAGCAAGAAATGAGGGTATTTATAACCCCAATATATTCTTTGAATTACCAGTCAGAAACTGGCACTATATGGCAGTAGCAAGAAATGAGGGTATTTATAACCCCAATATATTCTTTGAATTCCCAGTCAGACAATGGCACTGTATACCAGTAGTAAAAATTGTGGGTGCACGTAACCCCAATATATTCTTTGAATTCCCAGTCAGACAATGGCACTATATGGCAGTAGCAAGAAATGAGGGTATTTGTAACCCCAATATATTCTTTGAATTCCCAGTCAGAAACTGGCACTGTATACCAGTAGTAAAAATTGTGGGTGCACGTAACCCCAATATATTCTTTGAATTCCCAGTCAGACAATGGCACTGTATACCAGTAGTAAAAATTGTGGGTGCACGTAACCCCAATATATTCTTTGAATTACCAGTCAGAAACTGGCACTATATGGCAGTAGCAAGAAATGAGGGTATTTGTAACCCCAATATATTCTTTGAATTCCCAGTCAGAAACTGGCACTGTATACCAGTAGTAAAAATTGTGGGTGCACGTAACCCCAATATATTCTTTGAATTACCAGTCAGAAACTGGCACTATATGGCAGTAGCAAGAAATGAGGGTATTTGTAACCCCAATATATTCTTTGAATTCCCAGTCAGAAACTGGCACTGTATACCAGTAGTAAAAATTGTGGGTGCACGTAACCCCAATATATTCTTTGAATTCCCAGTCAGACAATGGCACTATATACCAGTAGCAAGAAATGAGGGTATTTATAACCCCAATATATTCTTTGAATTCCCAGTCAGAAACTGGCACTGTATACCAGTAGTAAAAATTGTGGGTGCACGTAACCCCAATATATTCTTTGAATTCCCAATCAGACAATGGCACTATATACCAGTAGCAAGAAATGAGGGTATTTATAACCCCAATATATTCTTTGAATTCCCAGTCAGACAATGGCACTGTATACCAGTAGTAAAAATTGTGGGTGCACGTAACCCCAATATATTCTTTGAATTACCAGTCAGAAACTGGCACTATATGGCAGTAGCAAGAAATGAGGGTATTTGTAACCCCAATATATTCTTTGAATTCCCAGTCAGAAACTGGCACTGTATACCAGTAGTAAAAATTGTGGGTGCACGTAACCCCAATATATTCTTTGAATTACCAGTCAGAAACTGGCACTATATGGCAGTAGCAAGAAATGAGGGTATTTGTAACCCCAATATATTCTTTGAATTCCCAGTCAGAAACTGGCACTGTATACCAGTAGTAAAAATTGTGGGTGCACGTAACCCCAATATATTCTTTGAATTCCCAGTCAGACAATGGCACTATATACCAGTAGCAAGAAATGAGGGTATTTATAACCCCAATATATTCTTTGAATTCCCAGTCAGAAACTGGCACTGTATACCAGTAGTAAAAATTGTGGGTGCACGTAACCCCAATATATTCTTTGAATTCCCAGTCAGAAACTGGCACTGTATACCAGTAGTAAAAATTGTGGGTGCACGTAACCCCAATATATTCTTTGAATTACCAGTCAGAAACTGGCACTATATGGCAGTAGCAAGAAATGAGGGTATTTGTAACCCCAATATATTCTTTGAATTCCCAGTCAGAAACTGGCACTGTATACCAGTAGTAAAAATTGTGGGTGCACGTAACCCCAATATATTCTTTGAATTCCCAGTCAGAAACTGGCACTATATGGCAGTAGCAAGAAATGAGGGTATTTGTAACCCCAATATATTCTTTGAATTCCCAGTCAGAAACTGGCACTGTATACCAGTAGTAAAAATTGTGGGTGCACGTAACCCCAATATATTCTTTGAATTCCCAGTCAGACAATGGCACTATATACCAGTAGCAAGAAATGAGGGTATTTATAACCCCAATATATTCTTTGAATTCCCAGTCAGACAATGGTACTGTATACCAGTAGTAAAAATTGTGGGTGCACGTAACCCCAATATATTCTTTGAATTACCAGTCAGAAACTGGCACTATATGGCAGTAGCAAGAAATGAGGGTATTTGTAACCCCAATATATTCTTTGAATTCCCAGTCAGAAACTGGCACTGTATACCAGTAGTAAAAATTGTGGGTGCACGTAACCCCAATATATTCTTTGAATTCCCAGTCAGACAATGGCACTATATACCAGTAGCAAAAATTGTGGGTGTATATAGCCCCAATTCTATTGCTAGGGGACTTGCAGGGTATTTCTGAGGTGAAGGTGGGGGGGCACACCGTTGGAACGGTGATTTGGGGTGTATATATGGGGTATACGGGAATACACTGTCAGTGTGTTCCATTCAGGATCCTGGGAAAGCTGGGTTGCGGCGATTGAACCCGTCAGTGCCACGTTACACTGACACGCTTCTCCCTGGAATTGAAGTTATATGTAAGCCCAATATATTCTTTGAATTCCCAGTGAGACAATGGCACTATATGGCAGTAGCAAAAATAGTGGGTGTATATAGCCCCAATTTTATTGCTAGGGGACTTGCAGGGTATTTCTGGGGTGAAGGTGGGGGGGCACACCGTTGGAACGGGTATCGGGGGTATATATCGGGTATACGGGAATACACTGACAGTGTATTCCATTCAGGATCCTGGGAAAGCTGGGTTGCGGCGATTGAGCCCGTCAGTGCCACGTTACACTGACAAGCTTCTCCCTGGAATTTAGCTCTTACAAGAGCTGTTGTGGTTGTCTTCTCCTTCCTATCCTAGCCTGTCCCTGCCTACCCAGAATCTAAGCCCTAGCTAGCTGGACGGAAACCTCCGTCCCCGGTGAATTGCAAGCTCAGAATGACGCGAACCTGGGCGGCGCTGTTCTTTTAAATTAGAGGTCACATGTTTTCGGCAGCCAATGGGTTTTGCCTACTTTTCTCAACGTCACCGGTGTCGTAGTTCCTGTCCCACCTACCCAGCGCTGTTATTGGAGCAAAAAAGGCGCCAGGGAAGGTGGGAGGGGAATCGAGTAATGGCGCACTTTACCACGCGGTGTTCGATTCGATTCGAACATGCCGAACAGCCTAATATCCGATCGAACATGAGTTCGATAGAACACTGTTCGCTCATCTCTAATTATTACCATTTGTCCGCAACCTCCCTTTCATACTGTATTCCAGGACAACCATAATGATGCATTGCCATCCCTCTCGATACGTTATATCGCTCTTATCCCTCAGTGACAAGAATGCTCAACTTTATGCATCAAGATCACTCCATTTAACTTGACAGAAAGAAATAATAGAAATGACACCTCTGATGATGTGTCCGATAGTAAAGGGACATTGAAACCGGTCAGGTGACAGATTGAGGTGGTAGAATGGGCGAGATAAGTGTCTAGCTTGCCCTATTGTTAGTTGAATGATTCCCTGATATATGTGAGTCAGTAAACTTCTCCCTACTCAGCTATACAAACAAGTTACTTAGTGCACTATTAGCATGAGAAAAGGGTTAATACAATAGTGGTTAAGAAGGAGGAATTGGCTATCAGAAAGCAAAGACTAGCCTAGCAGTACACCGATACCAGTGAACAGCAAAGTGTTAATGATATGGACACAAATGCAGGAGTGTTGCGAGATTCCATACAAGTAAATCAGATTGCTCACTGTGGTTCTCTAGTAGCTGCTAGGTGTGAATGCTGTTCAATTGACATAGCAATTTCAGAGACACACTACTCTGTCCATTCTCCTTTCCTTTCTTTCTTTTTTAATGGGGAATTTTTTGTTTGTTTGTTCCTTTGGGTATTTTAACTGAACCAATAAAGGCTATATTTTAATACGTCCCATTTTGGGTAGGTTATACTCCCCTACTCTGAGTTCATATGATAAAAAATTTTTTGGGTACGCTACAAGAATATTAATAATCTAAAATAAAGTAGTGTGAACTCACCCTTAGTCTTCATTACTGAGAGGTATAGCGCCCCCTATACTTTGTCCAGGGATATGCTGTGACTCCATATGTGGCCCCAGAGTTATTAATACCTTTTATTTATAATATAATTATATAAGGCTTCTCTTCCCTGGGAACATAATAGAATTGGTCATGATGGAATGTAAGAGCCCAGGAGGTCCTGATACACATGAGATGGGCGGTCGCTTGGGGTGACATTAGTCTCATGTACATGGCCACATTATAGACTATTCATGCCCTTTAGATAGGTGTTGGACAAGCAGTTCTGTCTCATAAATATGTATCTGCTGGATGTACTTGGTTATTGCCATAGGGCCAGGGTATATGCAGACACTCCTTGCACCTCCTTCTTGGCCTAGAGACCGCTATCCATGAGCTGATGATGCTGTTTTTTTGGGAATCTTCTCACGGCTGACCCTAGATGTGACCGAGTGACCTTTCTCTTGGGGATCACCTAATAACACCCTGAGCTATAGGGAATGTGAGGACAGGATGTCATTTGTAGCAGACAAGAAGAAAAAGATTTTTCCCCCACCAGGAGCAAAACAGTAACAATGAGAAGAATCTGAATAATTAGTCATATGCTAAATAGTTACAAGTCACATGTATTATGAGAGAGCCAAGATGGTTGTTTATAAGATGATGGGAGTCTCAGGTTCGTGGCTGTAGTGGATGGTGAGATGTGGAGTCTGAAAGTCACAAGTTATTTTTTTCTTATTTATCTGACAACATTGCCATATGAGGGCTTGCTTTTTGTGAAATTCTCTGTATTTATCTCCATCTAATTTATTGATACAATTTTATTAACTCTTTCTTTGAAAGTAGAGAATGTAAAAAAAAAAAAAAAACAAAAAAAAACAATTTTCCCATTGTGTCCAAGGATTATGATCTTCAAATACAAGATGAGATGAAATGCAACATTAGCACAAGCAATACTAAAAGGTGCCTTGATCTCACGATGAAATGTTGTATTTTACTAGAATACTGGCATATAATTTGTAAAATAGACAAAGTGAAAGACAAGGCGTTAACAGAAACGGACGTCCATATTGTCATCTCTTTTTTTCATTTTTCCACAGGAGAACAGAAAGGAAAATGCAGATAGTAAATAGCGCCATATTGTGTCCATACAATGTCCTAAACTGTCCAGAGAGTGTCATATTTTACTTTTGTATGCACCCACATTTCACTAATGCAGATACTGCTGAAAAGTCATCTAAAATGCCCATCAACTGCCCTGCACTATGGTATATCTCTGTCTCTGTGCCTTGCTCGCCACTTTAGGTGGTCTCTCCCTAAGGATGGACGTTATCCCCATAATCTGGTCTCTCAGCCTCTCACTTCTACCAAATCAACTCTCTCTAAGCTGCGCTGATGAAGTCCAACCAGACAGAAATGATGCCGTCCGTAGCTGAGAAATTGATTTGGTTATAACCCCGCATTATGCAGTAAAAACTTCTGTTTACATCTTGGGAGACAGATTTGCATATTCTTCCCACTTTTTTTTAGACAGGGAGCAGGAATTTAGGTTGTCCAGAGAGGGGTCTCCTTGGTCCACCAGGAAATTAGTGTGAGTTATAGCACAAATCTCTGCCAGTACCTGACTGGTGCAGATCTGCGGCCAGGTAGAAGCCTCTTAGTAATTCTAGTGAGTCACACGCCATGTGGGGAATGAATGAAGACTGGCATAAGGATCGCCATGGTCATGACTGACTGACAGTATTTTTTAGTTATTGAGGAAATAAAATGCTTTTCTACAGTGGAGTAGAATATAATAGTGTTCTCCAACCCTGATGGATGACAGTCATTAAAATGGGCCATGACAAATGGAGGAAACCGTATCAGGCAGCCGATTTTCATCCACCAGACACTTGTTTTTATGAGTCGCTCATGAACTTGTGTCTATACAGTGATCCTTGAAAATGGTCAAAAATGTTGTCGCGGATCATTCACAAAGCGCATGTTTACCTTTCACCTTCTCCAACAAGTCCAACTCTTTGCATTATTTAATAGCTGCTGCTCCACTGATTCCAAGACACAGTTGAATTTTTTTCTGTAGTCCCCACCATTCCAGAGCAAACAATGCTGTTAGTTTTGGTGCCTGATATGCTATTTAGTCTCTGCACTGTCAGGAGGGCGGTGTCAGACAGCAGCAGACAAGAGGTGTGACTGAGCTATGACACTGGCTGCCTCTGATTGGAGCTCAGTATCACACCTCCTGCCTGAAACCGCCCACCTAACATTACAGAGCTTAAAGAGGACCTTTCACCTCCTGGGGCACATGTGGTTTTATATACCGCTAGAAATCAAACAGTGTGCTAAATTCGGAGCACTATCGGCTTTCACGTTCTGTGCCCCCGGTGAAGAGATATCGGTGCCAGTACCGTAGCTCTTCACTGTCAGAAGGGCGTTTCTGACAGTCAGTCAGGAACGCCCTTCCTCACAGCAGCGTCTATAGTGCTGTACTGTGAGAGCGGTGAGGAACGTCTCCCACCCCTCCTGATGGTGCTCGTCCATAGACGAGTACAGGAGAGGGGTGTTCCTCACAGCTCAGTGTCATCGCTGGACGGTAAGGAACGCCCCCTCTCACAGTATATAGACGCTATGGACGCTGCTGTGAGGAAGGGCATTCCTGACTGACTGCCAGAAACGCCCTTCTGACAGTGAAGAGCTACGGTATCGGCACCGATTGCTCTTCACTGGGGGCACAGAAAGTGAAAGTCGATAGTGCGGTGAATTCAGCGCTGTCGGCTTTCTAGCGGTGTATTACACCACAAGTGCCCCAGGAGGTGAAAGGTCCTCTTTAAATATCCCATCATGGACAAAATCTAACTGCACTTGTTGCTCAGGAATGGTGGGGGCTAAAGAGAAAATTCCAACTGGACTGGAATCAGTGGAGCAGCACCTATTACCAGATGCCAATAACTTAAATTAGTGGAGGTGGTGAAAATTCCTGTTGAACCAGTTCTAGACTGCTCATAGACTATATACGTCTGGGTGATCCCCAATCAAATCATTGTCCTTGCAATGTTTAGCAGCTGCACAAAATAATGCAGCTGCAGACCTGGGCGAGCTCCTATAGATAAGTCATGATAGATGGTTTTTTACTATCTCGCCTTCCCGATCGTTGTGTATTCAATGAACACTGTGTATACAGCTAGGGGAACAGCTAAGATGTGGCTCTCCTCTGAGCCTACAGTGACGTCATCCACCTGAAACAGAAAGGGGAATAGGCAGACAAAACATTTTTAGTAGTGATGGGCGAACATCTCTAGATTAGTATCGGGTTAGATTGAACAAGTTCAGTACAAACTACACCTTAAATTGACTTAAAGGAGTTGTCTGGGATAAACTACATATAGTCCTCTAAACTAAACCCCCTCCACCCCCATATCTCCTAATTTACCTGTATTTTTTAAAAAAATGTATAATTACATTTTAAGATAATCTGGTGACGTTCCGTTTCACCGCTTCCAAAACGAAATGTTACCAGTACTTCCCCTCCCTTACCCCAACCCCATCAGTACTTCTATGTCAAAACGACTCCTCCTCTCTTGTAGCGCCTGCGCAGTCTGGTGGTGACTGTAAGATATGTGCAGTAAAGAGGGCAATCCATCTATACAGTTCAGCCCTCACAGGTACTTCCAGTCTGTGCGCAACATCTCCAGCCTGAGCACAGTGAAGAGGAAAGGAGGAGCCGTCTCACAGATCATAAGCTAGGTAAGTATGATGTGGTGGAAGTTGGGCTTAGTTACTTGAGAAGGGCTAGTAGTGGTCAGAATACTATCGGCTTTCTAGCAGTGTATAAAACCACATGTGCCCCAGGAGGTGAAAGGTCCGCTTTAAGGGGAATTGAATCCCTTTCCATTATGGCAGACAATCTTAGGGCAAGTACAGACGTGGTTTTTTGGTCAGGATTTTGAGGCCATATCCATCTCAAAATCCTGACCAAAAAGAAGGCTCCCATTGAAATCAATGGGAGCCGCTCAGGAGTTTTTTCCAGTAGGCGTTTCTTCTGGCTCCCGAAAAAAGAAGCGAGATGCTTATTCTTCAGGCCTTTCGCCTCGCAATTCGGCCTGAAGACACACCCTCCTCCGGACAAGGTCCATTCATTGGGCCTAATCTGGAGCGGAGTGCATGGCTGGATGCCTCCGCATCAGGTTCCGGTCCACAAAAACCCATCTGAACTTACCCTTACACAGATTAAACTGAAGATTAGGCTCAATATCAAACATATTAAAAATAAAAAAAAAAACAGGTCAGGTAGCTAAGAGTAATGAAAGGTAGGGGTTCAGAGACACCATAAGATTAATGAGGAGCGTGGTGGTGCTGCATAGGAAAAAGAACGTAAACAGCAATAAATAACAGTAAAAAGCTCAATACTAGTGTGTTGCAAAGCAAACCCTATAACACAAGAGGCACAGGGGGGACATTTGTACCACCACCACAGCTAACCCCCTAAGGACAAAAAGGGAATGCTGAGTTTCATCGGAATATAACATATGAATCCAAGGTCTGCTGTCGGAAAACAAGTTAATAATAGCAGTACCACCTGCATAATGGGTATATACATTTAAGCAGTAGCATTAAAACCTGAATATGCAATGAATCAACTATGATAGGCCAAATCCAGAAATCATAAGATATGGGTATAGTATTAGGGAACGGTTAGCAGCATACATACTGTGTGATCTGGAAAGGGAACAAGACAATTATCCGAATACTTATTGAGAAGTCCTTCATGTGGAGTCCTTCCTTCAGGGAGCAAATGGTATAATTCCTGTTGTTGAGAGAACATGCAATATGGAAGGAGAATCCCCAGCAATACAATCTCTGCAGAGTGAAACAGGTTCAGCTTGTGGAAATAGAGTCATAAACAGAGTTGCAACCTTTTCCCTCAGGATAGTCACTGGTTCCGGCACACACTTGGCGTCTATGTTAGCTCTCTTAGATCTATTTTACAAGTGAGTGAGGTAGTTGAATTGAGTGGGGTTACTGTAATTTGCATTAGGTACTATTGATCAGGACACAGATAATGTGTTGTACTATGACATATGAACTTGTCTCTCTTTGCCACCTCCAAAACTTGGGAGATAAAAAAAAGTTGCTTGATCTCTTTGCACAATACAGAAGACATTTGGTAATTATGCTTTGAAAAATGGATCACACTTCTTCACGCGTCTTCCTGCTGGCGTCTTCCTGCTGGTGTTAAATTAAAGCACCAGCATCTGCATCTTGACTTTAAAAAAGAGAAAAAGAGAAGAAAGAAAGAAAGAAAGAAAGAAGAGAGAAGGGACAAAAAAAGACAGTAGAGAAGGGAGAACGAATAGAGAAAAGAGAAAGAAGAGAGAAGGGAGAAAGAAAGAAACAAAGAAGAGAGAAAGAAGAGAGAAAGGAAAAAGAAGACAGAAGGGAGAAAGAAGAGAGAAAGGAGAAAGAAGAGAGAAAGGAGAAAGAAGAGAGAAAGGAGAAAGAAGAGAGAAAGGAGTAAGAAGAATGAAGATAGAGAAGGGAAAAAGAAGAGAGAGGGGAGAAAGAAGGGAGAAGAAAGAGAACATAGAAAGGAGAAAGAAAGAAGACAGGGAGAAAGAAGAAAGAAAGAAGAGAGAAAGGAGAAAGAAAAGAGAAGGAGAAAGAAAGAAGAGAGAAGGGAGAGAGAAAGGAAAAAGAAGACAAAAGGGAGAAAGAAGACAGAAAGGAAAGAGAAGGGAGAAAAAAGGAAGAAAGAAGGAGGGGAGAAAGAATAAAGAAAGAAAAGAGAAGGGAGAAAGAAAGAAAAGAGAAGGGAGAAAGAAAGAAGGGAGAGAGAAGGGAGAAAAAGGAGAAGAAGAGGGAAGAGAGAAAGGAAAAAGAAGACAAAAGGGAGAAAGAAAGAATGAAGAGAGAAAGAAAGAAGAGAGAAGGGAGAAAGAAAGAGTAGAAGGGAGAGAGAATAGAGAAGGGAGAAAAAGCAGACGAAGAGGGAAGAGAGAAAGGAAAAAGAAGACAGAAGGAAGAAAGAAGACAGAAAGGAAAGAGAAGGGAGAAAAAAGGAAGAAAGAAGGAAGGGAAAAAGAATAAAGAAAGAAATGAGAAGGGAGAAAGAAGAGAGAAAGTAAAAAGAGAGAATAGAGAAGGGAGCAAGTAAAAAGAGAAGAGAGAGCGAAAGAAAGAGAGAAGAGAGAAGTGAGAAAGTAAAAAGAAGAGAGAAGGGAGAAAGAAAGAAGAGAGAAGGGAGCAAGTAAAAAGAGAAGAGAGAGCGAAAGAAAGAGAGAAGAGAGAAGTGAGAAAGTAAAAAGAAGGGAGAAAGAAAGAAGAGAGAAGGGAGAGAGAAGAGAGAAAAGGGAGAAGAAGAGGAAAGAGAGAAAGGAAAAAGAAGACAGAAGGGATAAAGAAGAGAGAAAGGAGAAAGAAGTATGAAGATAGAGAAGGGAAAAAGAAGAGAGAGGGGAGAAAGAAGGGAGAAGAAAGAGAAAATAGAAAGGAGAAAGAAAGAAGACAGGGAGAAAGAAGAGAGAAGGGAGAAAAAGGAGAAGAAGAGGGAAGAGAGAAAGGAAAAAGAAGAGAGAAGGGAGAAAGAATACAGAAAGGAAAAAGAAGGGAGAAAGAAGAGCGAAAGGAAAAAGAGAGAATAGTGAAGGGAGAAAGAAAAAAGAGAGAGAGAAAGAAAGAAAGAAAGAAAGAAAGAAAGAAAGAAAGAAAGAAGAGAAGGGAGAAAGAATAGAGAAGGGAGAAAAAGCAGAAGAAGAGGGAAGAGAGAAAGGTAAAAGAAGACAGAAGGGAGAAAGAAGACAGAAAGGAAAGAGAAGGGAGAAAAAAGGAAGGGAGAAAGAATAAAGAAAGAATAGAGAAGGGAAAAAGAAAAAAGAGAGAAAGAAAGAGAATGAGAAGTGAGAAAGAAAAGAGAAAGGAAAAAGAAGAGAGAAGGGAGAAAGACGAAAATTAGAAGAGAGAAGGGAAAAAGAAAGAAGAGAGAAGGGAGAGGGAAGAGAGAAAGGAAAAAGAAGACAAAAGGGAGAAAGAAGAGTGAAGAGAGAAAGAAGAGAAAAAGAAAGAAGAGAGAAGGGAGAAAAAAAGAAGAGAGAAGGGAGAAGAAAGAGAGAAAGGAGAAAAAGAAAGAAAGAAGAGAGAAGGGAGAGAGAAAGAAGAAGAAGAGGGAAGAGAGAAAGGAAAAAGAAGAGAGAAGGGAGAAAGAAAGAAGAGAGAAGGGAGAAAGAAGACAGAAAGGAAAAAGAAGAGAGAAGGGAGAAAAAAAGAAAGAAGGAAGGGAGAAAGAATAAAGAAAGAAAAGAGAAGGGAGAAAGAAAGAAGATAGAAGGGAGAAAAAGAAGAGAGAAGGGAGAAAGAAAGAAGAGAGAAGGGAGAGAGAAGGTTGAAAAAGGAGAAGAGAGAAAGGAAAAATAAGACAAAAGGGAGAAAGAAGAGTGAAGAGAGAAAGAAGAGAGAAGGGAGAAAGAAAGAATAAAGAAAGAAGAGAATGGAGAGATAATATAGAAGGGAGAAAAAGCAGAAGAAGAGGGAAGAGAGAAAGGAAAAAGAAGACAGAAGAGAGAAAGAAGAGAGAAAAGAAAGAGAAGGGAGAAAAAAGGAAGAAAGAAGGAAGGGGGAAAGAATAAAGAAAGAAAAGAGAAGGGAGAAAGAAGAGAGAAAGGAAAAAGAGAGAATAGAGAAGGGAGAAAGAAAAAAGAGAGAAGAGAGAAAAAAAGAAAGAGAGAAGTGAGAAAGAAAAGAGAAAGGAAAAAGAAGAGAGAAGGGAAAAAGACGAAAATTAGAAGAGAGAAGAGAGAAAAAGGCAGAAAGAAGAGTGAAGAGAGAAAGAAGAGAGAAGGGAGAAAGAAAGAAGAGAGAAAGAAAGAAGGGAGACAGAAGACAGGACAAAGAAGAGAGAAGGAAGAGAGAAGGGAGAAAGAAGGGAGAAGAAAGAGAGAAAGGAGAAAGAAAGAAATAAAGAAAGAAGAGAGAAGGGAGAGAGAAAGGAGAAAAAGGAGACGAAGAGGGAAGATAGAAAGGAAAAAGAAGGGAGAAAGAAGACAGAAAGAAGGAAGGGAGAAAGAATAAAGAAAGAAAAGAGAAGGGAGAAAGAAGAGCGAAAGAAAAAAGAGAAGAAAGAAAGAAAGAAAGGAAAGGAAAAAGAAGAGAGAAGGGAGAAAGACGAAAATAAGAAGAGAGAAGGGAGAAAAAAATAAAGAAAGAAGATAGAGAACGGAGAAAGAAAGAAGAGAGAAGGGAGAGAGAAGGTTGAAAAAGGAGAAGAAGAGGGAAGAGAGAAAGTAAAAAGAAGACAAAAGGAAGAAAGAAGAGAGAAATAAAGAAGGGAGAAAGAAGACAGAAAGTAAAGAGAAGGGAGAAAAAAGGAAGAAAGAAGGAAGGGAGAAAGAATAAAGAAAGAAAAGAGAAGGGAGAAAGTAGAGAGAAAGGAGAAAGAAAGAAAAGAGAAGGGAGAAAGAAAGAAGAGAGAAGGGAGAGAGAAGAGAGAAAAAGGAGAAGAAGAGGGAAGAGAGAAAGGAAAAAGAAGACAAAAGGGAGAAAGAAAGAATGAAGAGAGAAAGAAAGAAGAGAGAAGGGAGAAAAAAATAAAGAAAGAAGATAGAGAAGGGAGAAAGAAAGAAAAGAGAAGGGAGAAAGAAAGAAAGAAAGAAAGAAAGAAAGAAAGAAAGAAAGAAAGAAAGAAAGAAAGAAAGAAAGAAAGAAAGGTAGAGAGAATAGAGAAGGGAG
Organism: Leptodactylus fuscus; assembly: GCF_031893055.1. NCBI lineage: Eukaryota > Metazoa > Chordata > Amphibia > Anura > Leptodactylidae > Leptodactylus > Leptodactylus fuscus. The sequence goes on from NC_134267.1 coordinate 46,977,245, forward strand.
AAAAAGCAGAAGAAGAGGGAAAAGAGAAAGGAAAAAGAAGACAGAAGGGAGAAAGAAGACAGAAAGGAAAGAGAAGGGAGAAAAAAGGAAGAAAGAAGGAAGGGGGAAAGAATAAAGAGAGAATAGAGAAGGGAGAAAGTAAAAAGAGAGAAGAGAGAAAGAAAAGAGAAAGGAAAAAGAAGAGAGAAGGGAAAAAGATGAAAATTAGAAGAGAGAAGGGAGAAAAAATAAAGAAAGAAGATAGAGAAGGGAGAAAGAAAGAAGAGAGAAGGGAGAAAAAGGAGAAGAAGAGGGAAGAGAGAAAGGAAAAAGAAGTATGAAGATAGAGAAGGGAAAAAGAAGAGAGAGGGGAGAAAGAAGGGAGAAGAAAGAAAGAAGACAGGGAGAAAGAAGAAAGAAAGAAAGAGAGAAAGGAGAAAGAAGAGAAGGGAGAAAAAGAAGACAGAAAGTAAAGAGAAGGGAGAAAAAAGGAAGAAAGAAGGAAGGGAGAAAGAATAAAGAAAGAAAAGAGAAGGGAGAAAGTAGAGAGAAAGGAGAAAGAAAGAAAAGAGAAGGGAGAAAGAAAGAAGAGAGAAGGGAGAGAGAAGAGAGAAAAAGGAGAAGAAGAGGGAAGAGAGAAAGGAAAAAGAAGACAAAAGGGAGAAAGAAGAGAGAAAGGAGAAAGAAAGAAGAGAGAAGGGAGAAAAAATAAAGAAAGAAGATAAAGAAGGGAGAAAGAAAGAAGGGAGAAAAAATAAAGAAAGAAGATAAAGAAGGGAGAAAGAAAGAAGAGAGAAGGGAGAGAGAAGGTTGAAAAAGGAGAAGAAGAGGCAAGAGAGAAAGGAAAAAGAAGACAAAAGGGAGAGAGAGGAAAGAGAAGGGAGAAAAAAAAGGAAGAAAGAAGGAAGGGAGAAAGAATAAAGAAAGAAAAGAGAAGGGAGAAAGAAGAGAGAAAGGGAAAAAAGAGAATAGAGAAGGGAAAAAGAAAAAAGAGAGAAGAGAGAAAGAAAGAGAAAGAAAGAAAGAAGAGATAAGTGAGAAAGAAAAGAAAAAAGGAAAAAGAAGAGAGAAGGGAGAAAGAAAGAAGAGAGAAGGGAGAGGGAAGAGAGAAAAAGGAGAAGAAGAGGGAAGAGAGAAAGGAAAAAGAAGACAAAAGGGAGAAAGAAGAGTGAAGAGAGAGAGAAGAGAGAAAGAAAGAATAAAGAAAGAAGAGAATGGAGAGATAATATAGAAGGGAGTAAAAGCAGACGAAGAGGGAAGAGAGAAAGGAAAAAGAAGACAGAAGGGAGAAAGAAGACAGAAAGGAAAGAGAAGGGAGAAAAAAGGAAGAATGAAGGAAGGGGGAAAGAATAAAGAAAGAAAAGAGAAGGGAGAAAGAAGAGAGAAAGGAAAAAGAGAGAATAGAGAAGGGAGAAAGAAAAAAGAGAGAAGAGAGAAAGAAAGAAAGAAAGAAAGAAAGAAAGAAAGAAAGAAAGAAAGAAAGAAAGAAAGAAAGAAAGAAAGAAAGAAAGAAAGAAAGAAAGAAAAGAGAAGTGAGAAAGAAGGGAGACAGAAGACAGGAAAAAGAAGAGAGAAGGGAGAAAGAGGGGAGAAGAAAGAGAGAAAAAGAAAGAAAGAAGAGAGAAAGGAGAAAAAGGAGAAGAAGTGGGAAGATAGAAAGGAAAAAGAAGAGAGAAGGGAGAAAGAAGACAGAAGGAAGGGAGAAAGAATAAAGAAAGAAAAGAGAAGGGAGAAAGAAGAGCGAAAGGAAAAAGAGAGAATAGAGAAGGGAGAAAAAAGAAAGAAAGAGAAAGAAAGAAAGAAAGAAAGAAAGAAAGAAAGAAAGGAAGGAAGGAAGGAAGGAAGGAAGGAAGGAAGGAAAGGAAAAAGAAGAGAGAAGGGAGAAAGACGAAAATAAGAAGAGAGAAGGGAGAAAAAAATAAAGAAAGAAGATAAAAAAGGGAGAAAGAAAGAAGAGAGAAGGGAGAGAGAAGGTTGAAAAAGGAGAAGAAGAGTGAAGAGAGAAAGGAAAAAGAAGACAAAAGGGAGAAAGAAGAGAGAAAGGAAAGAGAAGGGAGAAAAAAGGAAGAAAGAAGGAAGGGAGAAAGAATAAAGAAAGAAAAGAGAAGGGAGAAAGAAGAGAGAAAGGGAAAAAAGAGAATAGAGAAGGGAAAAAAGAGAGAAGAGAGAAAGAAAGAGAAAGAAAGAAAGAAAGAAAGAAAGAAAGAAAGAAAGAAAGAAAGAAAGAAAGAAAGAAGAGAGAAGTGAGAAAGAAAAGTTAAAAGAAGAGAGAAGGGAGAAAGAAAGAAAGAAAGAAAGAAAGAAAGAAAGAAAGAAAGAAAGAAAGAAAGAAAGAAAGAAAGAAGAGAGAAGGGAGAGGGAAGAGAGAAAAAGGAGAAGAAGAGGGAAGAGAGAAAGGAAAAAGAAGACAAAAGGGAGAAAGAAGAGTGAAGAAAGAAAGAAGAGAGAAAGAAAGAATAAAGAAAGAAGAGAATGGAGAGATAATATAGAAGGGAGTAAAAGCAGAAGAAGAGGGAAGAGAGAAAGGAAAAAGAAGACAGAAGGGAGAAAGGAGAGAGAAAGGAGAAGAAGAGGGAAGATAGAAAAGAAAAAGAAGAGAGAAGGGAAAAAGACGAAAATTAGAAGAGAGAAGGGAGAGAGAAGAGAGAAGAAGAGGGAAGATAGAAAGGAAAAAGAAGAGAGAAGGGAAAAAGATGAAAATTAGAAGAGAGAAGGGAGAGAGAAGAGAGAAAAAGGAGAAGAAGAGGGAAGCGAGAAAGGAAAAAGAAGACAAAAGGCAGAAAGAAGAGTGAAGAGAGAAAGAAAGAAGAGAGAAGGGAGAAAGAAAGAAGGGAGACAGAAGACAGGAAAAAGAAGAGAGAAGGGAGAAGAAAGAGAGAAAAAGAAGAAAGAAAGAAAGAAAGAAAGAAAGAAAGAAAGAAAGAAAGAAAGAAGAGAGAAGGGAGAGAGAAAGGAGAAGAAGAGGGAAGATAGAAAGGAAAAAGAGAGAAGGGAAAAAGACGAAAATTAGAAGAGAGAAGGGAGAGAGAAGAGAGAAAAAGGAGAAGAAGAGGGAAGAGAGAAAGGAAAAAGAAGACAAAAGGCAGAAAGAAGAGTGAAGAGAGAAAGAAAGAAGAGAGAAGGGAGAAATAAAGAAGGGAGACAGAAGACAGGAAAAAGAAGAGAGAAGGGAGAAGAAAGAAAAAGAAAGAAAGAAAGAATAGAGAAAGGATAAAAAGGAGAAGAAGAGGGAAGATAGAAAGGAAAAAGAAGAGAGAAGGGAGAAGACAGAAAGGAAAAAGAAGGGAGAAAGAAGACAGAAAGGAAAAAGAAGAGAGAAGGGAGAAAGAAGACAGAAGGAAGGGAGAAAGAATAAAGAAAGAAAAGAGAAGGGAGAAAGAAGAGCAAAAGGAAAAAGAGAGAATAGAGAAGGGAGAAAAAAGAAAGAAAGAAAGAAAGAAAGAAAGAAAGAAAGAAAGAAAGAAAGAAAGAAAAAGCAAGGAAAGGAAAAAGAAGGGAGAAAGACGAAAATAAGAAGAGAGAAGGGAGAAAAAAAAATAAAGAAAGAAGATAGAGAAGGGAGAAAGAAAGAAGAGAGAAGGGAGAAAGAAAGAAGAGAGAAGGGAGAAAGAAAGAAGAGAGAAGGGAGAGAGAAGGTTGAAAAAGGAGAAGAAGAGGTAAGAGAGAAAGGAAAAAGAAGACAAAAGGGAGAAAGAAGAGAGAAATAAAGAAGGGAGAAAGAAGACAGAAAATAAAGAGAAGGGAGAAAGAAAAGGAAAAAGAAGAGAGAAGGGAGAAAGAAAGAAAAGAGAAGGGAGAGGGAAGAGAGAAAAAGGAGAAGAAGACAAAAGGGAGAAAGAGAGAAAGAAAGAAGAGAGATAGAAAGAAGAGAGAAGGGAGAAAGAAAGAAGAGAGAAGGGAGAGAGGAGAAAAAGGAGAAGAAGAGGGAAGAGAGAAAGGAAAAAGAAGAGAGAAAAAAGAAAGAAAGAAGGAAGGGAGAAAGAATAAAGAAAGAAAAGAGAAACGAGAAAGAAGAGCGAAAGGAAAAAGAGAGAATAGAGAAGGGAGAAAGAAAAAAGAGAGGAGAGAGAGAAAGAAAGAAAGAGAGAAGTGAGAAAGAAAAGGAAAAAGGAAAAAGAAGAGAGAAAGAAAGAAGAGAGAAGGGAGAGGGAAGAGAGAAAAAGGAGAAGAAGAGGGAAGAGAGAAAGGAAAAAGAAGACAAAAGGGAGAAAGAAGAGTGAAGAGAGAAAGAAAGAAGGGAGAAAGAAAGAAGGGAGACAGAAGACAGGAAAAAGAAGAGAGAAGGGAGAAAGAGGGGAGAAGAAAGAGAGAAAGGAGAAAGAAGAAAGAAAGAAAGAAAGAAAGAAAGAAAGAAAGAAAGAAAGAAAGAAAGAAAGAAAGAAAGAAAGAAAGAAAGAAAGAAAGAAAGAAAAAGAAAGAAAGAAGAGAAGGGAGAAAAAATAAAGAAAGAAGATAGAGAAGGGAGAAAGAAATAAGAGAGAAGGGAGAAAGAAAGAAGAAAGAAAGAAGAGAACGGAGAGAGAATAGAGAAGGGAGAAAAAGCAGAAGAAGAGAGAAAGGAAAAGAAGACAGAAGGGAGAAAGAAGACAGAAAGGAAAGAGAAGGAAGAAAAAAGGAAGAAAGAAGGAAGGGGAAAAAAATAAAGAAAGAAAAGAGAAGGGAGAAAGAAGAGCGAAAGGAAAAAGAGAGAATAGAGCAGGGAGAAAGAAAAAAGAGAGAAGAAAGAAAGAAAGAAAGAAAGAAAGAAAGAAAGAAAGAAAGAAAGAAAGAAAGAAAGAAAGAAAGAAAGAAAGAAAGGAAAAAGAAGAGAGAAGGGAGAAAGACGAAAATAAGAAGAGAGAAGGGAGAAAGAAAGAAGATAGAGAAGGGAGAAAGAAAGAAGAGAGAAGGGAGAGAGAAGGTTGAAAAAGGAGATCACAAAGCTGTCATATTACACAGCGGCCACTAGATGGAGCAGCTGTCTAAACCTTACTCTCTCCATACCTGAAATAGCAGCTCCGCATCCTCCTGACGGGATTCTCCTATCAGCGGCCGGGCGCTCTCCTCCAGGGTGTAGGTTCTTCTCCTGTGGGCGCTCTCCTCCTGGGTGTAGGTTCTTCTCCTGTGGGCGCTCTCCTCCTGAATGTGGCTCCTCCTTCTGTTGGGCGCTCTCCTCCTGGGTGTAGGTTCTTCTCCTGTGGGCGCTCTCCTCCTGGGTGTAGGTTCTTCTCCTGTGGGCGCTCTCCTCCTGAATGTGGCTCCTCCTTCTGTTGGGCGCTCTCCTCCTGGGTGTAGGTTCTTCTCCTGTGGGCGCTCTCCTCCTGGGTGTAGGTTCTTCTCCTGTGGGCGCTCTCCTCCTGGGTGTAGGTTCTTCTCCTGTGGGCGCTCTCCTCCTGGGTGTAGGTTCTTCTCCTGTGGGTGATCTCCTCCTGAATGTGGCTCCTCCCTCTGTTGGGCGCTCTCTCTCCTTTTGGCAGTTACAACTTCTTCACTGACTAGACTGTGGCCACCTGAACTTTCCGTTGGTAGCAGCTCGAGCTGTGACATCCCATTGTCCGTGTAACTGAAAAGGGGCGGAGCCTACTGCACTGGCCGTATATACTGAGCTGATACTGCCATGTGTTATGTGCTGTATATATGTATATATATGCTCATCAGTCAGTGATGGTTACTGTCAGGCACTATATGGCAGCATTCATTCACATGGCTTCTGTATAACACTGTGTATATGGGCAGTGTATGATGTGGCATCTGGACTCTGTATGACATGGCTGACACCATAAGTACAAGTAGTATTTACATTGTATGGTACGAGCCATAAGACATTATATGGGCCAGTTTATATGTCACTAGTATATGACACTATTCACATGGTGCTGTATAATATTAGTTATTTAGCTGCTGTATGCCATTATTTCTGGTGCTGTGCTGTAGGACACGTGATCCTAACTGTATGACGTTATTTATATGGACATGGCGGGACTATTTATATGATGGAATCTGTCACCTATATAGAAATTGTATTGCTTTCCTATGGCATACATGTATGTAGTGGGTTCTATCACTTATATGGACATTGTATTACCGTTTTATACGGTGTACATGTTCTGTATATAGTTGATTATGTAACTTATATGGACATTGTGTGACTTCTTATATGGTGTACATGTATACAGGGCTGGCGTCAGCACCCGGCAAACCCAGGCAAGTGTCGGGGCCCCAAACTACTGAGGGAGCCCACAGGGCTGCCGGGTGCTGACTGCATTTTTTTTTTTTTTTTTAATAGTCAGGGGTCGGCTGCCCTGGGCCCACCCCGGCACCGCCATTGATACATCTTCTACCTTTAACTAGATCGGTGTCTATAAACACTGATCTAGTTAAAATGCTTCCAGCAACTTGTAAACCGCAAGCCACATGAGGCCTACGGTTTACAAGACAGGGAGAACGCAGTCAGACATCTGCTACTCAGCACGGGTGCCGCAATGACGTCATAGCAATGCGACACAGCCGTCCTGCATGTGGACACAGACAAGACGGCAGCTCCGTTCATCAGGATCGCAGGTAGGTGAGTATAACTTTTTTTTTTTAGCTTAGTTAGTGGTATTTTGATAGTATAAGGGGTTGTTAGGAGGGGAGATTATGAATATAAGAGGGGTCATTTATATAAGTGTTATTAGGGGGTATTATGAATACAAGGGGGAAGTTATTTATAATAGGGGGCATCATTTATATTAGGAGGCATTATGAATATAAGGGGGTGGTCTTTTATATAAGGGGTCATTAGACGCAGTATTTATGTCAGGGGGAATCAGGGGCATAATATGACGGGGCAATTTAATGAAGGTGACACTTGGGCTGTATTAAGACTAAGGCCCCACATAGTGGGCTGCAACAAAACAAAAACCATGTCAATAATGCAGTGGTTTTTTCCTGCAGCGCTTTTCACGGAATGTCCGCAGAGGTTTCCTATGTGGACTTTCTGCTTCCATTATATATTTAGAGGAACCGCCAGTGTTTTCGTAGGTATAATTAACATGCTGTGATTTCCAAAACAGATATAATTAGATATAATTGAAGCAGAAAGTACACAGAGGAAACCTGCAAACTTTGTGTAAAGGGTTGCAGGAAGAAAGGCGATGCGTCACCGCTTGCAACAATAATGTCGCTTAATTAATACAATACAAACAAGGCGGTTTCGTTATCGCGACAATGATGTAGCCATTAATTCAGACAATGCAGTCGCATTATTGGGACATTAATGTTGCGCATAACTCAGCCAAGGTGGTCGCGTAACTCAGCCATTGTGTGCCATTAATGTCACAATGTTCATAAATAAAAAAACACTTCATATACCGGCTAAAGTCCACCCTTTCATTTTGTGCACTTACTTTCCGGACACCCTGTATATACAATGTATATATATATATATATATATATATATATATATATATATATATATACAGTCCTATGAAAAAGTTTGGGCACCCCTGTTAATCTTAATCATTTTTAGTTCTAAATATTTTGGTGTTTGCAACAGCCATTTCAGTTTGATATATCTAATAACCGATGGACACAGTAATATTTCAGGATTGAAATGAGGTTTATTGTACTAACAGAAAATGTGCAATATGCATTAAACCAAAATTTGACCGGTGCAAAAGTATGGGCACCTCAACAGAAAAGTGACATTAATATTTAGTAGATCCTCCTTTTGCAAAGATAACAGCCTCTAGTCGCTTCCTGTAGCTTTTAATCAGTTCCTGGATCCTGGATAAAGGTATTTTGGACAAACAATTCAAGTTCAGTTAAGTTAGATGGTCGCCGAGCATGGACAGCCCGCTTCAAATCATCCCACAGATGTTCAATGATATTCAGGTCTGGGGACTGGGATGGCCATTCCAGAACATTGTAATTGTTCCTCTGCATGAATGCCTGAGGATTTGGAGCAGTGTTTTGGATCATTGTCTTGCTGAAATATCCATCCCCGGCGTAACTTCAACTTCGTCACTGATTCTTGAACATTATTCTCAAGAATCTGCTGATACTGAGTGGAATCCATGCGACTCTCAACTTTAACAAGATTCCCGATGCCGGCATTGGCCACACAGCCCCAAAGCATGATGGAACCTCCACCAAATTTTACAGTGGGTAGCATGTGTTTTTCTTGGAATGCTGTTTCTTTTTGGACGCCATGCATAACGCCTTTTTTTATAACCAAACAACTCAATTTTTGTTTCCAAAATGAAGCTGCCTTGTCCAAATGTGCTTTTTCATACCTCAGGCAACTCTATTTGTGGCGTACGTGCAGAAACGGCTTCTTTCTCATCACTCTCCCATACAGCTTCTATTTGTGCAAAGTGCGCTGTATAGTTGACCGATGCACAGTGACACCATATGCAGCAAGATGATGCTGCGGCTCTTTGGAGGTGGTCTGTGGATTGTCCTTGACTGTTCTCACCATTCTTCTTCTCTGCCTTTCTGATATTTTTCTTGGCCTGCCACTTCTGGGCTTAACAAGAACTGTCCCTGTGGTCTTCCATTTCCTTACTATGTTCCTCACAGTGGAAACTGACAGGTTAAATCTCTGAGACAACTTTTTGTATCCTTCCCCTGAACAACTATGTTGAACAATCTTTGTTTTCAGATCATTTGAAAGTTGTTTTGAGTAGCCCATGATGCCACTCTTCAGAGGAGATTCAAATAGGAGATCAACTTGCAATTGGCCACCTTAAATACCTTTTCTTATGATTGGATACATCTGGCTATGAAGTTCAAAGCTCACTGAGGTTACAAAACCAATTTTGTGCTTCAGTAAGTCAGTAAAAAGTAGTTAGGGGAATTCAAATCAATAAAATGATAAGGGTGCCCATACTTTTGCACCGGTCAAATTTTGGTTTAATGCATATTGCACATTTTCTGTTAGTACAATAAACCTCATTTCAATCCTGAAATATTACTGTGTCCATCAGTTATTAGATATATCAAACTGAAATGGCTGTTGCAAACACCAAAATATTTAGAACAAAAAATGATTAAGATTAATAGGGGTGCCCAAACTTTTTCATAGGACTGTGTATATATATATATATATATATATATATATATATATATATTAGCATGTAAATGAAAATCACCACCAAAATTATTTAAAAAATCATACAAACATGATTAAAACTACAAGTCTTTGGGGACAAATTCCCTTGTTTGAGAGGGAGATATGATCAGCGTACATGCATCTTCTGAGGACGAGTGGGGTCAGTACCAGAGTGCAAATAGGCAGAGTGTGAAGAGAGAGGATCATATGGTACGGTGCTGCCATCCACACACACTACAGCGAGGGGGGAGAAAACTGAAGGGCTGATAAGGATCGATAACAGGGTGCAATATAATGATTTAAAAGGATTTATCACTTACTAGTACTACAGGGCTTTACTTTATGTATGTATATACTTTGCAGTCTTAGATGTCATCTTTATGGGGTAACAGCTTTAACCCTAGATTCAGTTCATTATGAGCCGTTTTGGCTTAAAATTGCATATTTATATGTACAATGGCAGTCGGCTATCTCTCCACACTACACCATAACTTTGCTATATTTAACTTATAAAACAGCGTATTTGTCTGTAATTGCATGTTACAAATAATTATTATTGACCTCTTAAGTGCAAAGACAGTTTTGGCCTTCAGGACACAGTAGGGCAGATTATTAAGGGGGCGTTCACACTACCGTCATTGTCTGACAGGTAGTATCCGCTCCTAGTGTCCGTTCAAAATCTCGCACGGACGTTAGGAGCGGACACTAGTTGTGTCCGTGACACTTGTCATTCATTTAAATGGTGATCGGGTGTGTTCTTTTGCACTCAGTCCTTAGCTGTCCACTTGTAAAGATGTCCGACTTTTCAAGCAGATAGAAAAAACCTACATGTCGGGTTTTTCTGTCCGCTTGAAAAGTCGGACATCTTTACAAGCGGACAGCTAAGGACAGGCACGGAGTGCAAAAGAACACACCCGATCGCCATTTAAATGAATGACAAGTGTCAAGGACACAGCTAGTATCCGCTCCTAATGTCCGTGCGAGATTTTGAACAGACACGGGGGGCGGACACTACCTGTCGGACACTGACGGTAGTGTGAACGCCCCCTTAGGCGGAGTTCACACTGAGTTTTTTTGGACCAGATTTTGACGTGCAGGCTGCCTCAGAATCCAGCTCCAAAGAACGCCTCCTGCAGCCAGTCTTGACTTGATGCCGATGCAGTGCACCGGCCTCCAGTCGCGGCACTCCACTCCAGATTAGTCCTAAACGAATGGGCCTAGTTGGGAAAGAGTCTCACGCCGTAGACACTACGGCGGATTCAGCCGCGGAATATGCATCAAGATAGGGCAGCTCGCTTCTTTTTTCCGCAAAAAAAAAACAAAAAACGCTAGTGGAAAAAAAGAACTGAACAGCTCCCATTGAAGTCAAATAGAGGCGTTTCTTGGAGCCGGATTCTGATGCGGATTCCACGTCAAAATCCGGTTACAAAAAACTCTGTGTGAACTTATGTCTTAATAAAGGCCCCAACAGGCGCAGAGAGAGATTAATAAAAAGGCTCCCAGTGCCAGAATGGAAGTTTAATCTAGTTAGAAACTGGCATGTTCAGACGGGGTATTTTAGACTGTAATTTGACGCGGAGGCTGCCTCAGGTTCCGGTCCAAAATACGGGTAGCCGCGACCAATCCGCCTGAAGAATGAGCATGTCGCTACGTTTTTCCGGGAGCCACTTTTTTGGTCAGGATTTTGAGGCTGATTCTACCTAAAAATCTTGACCAAAAAAACTATGTGTGAGCTCAGCCTAACTCATGTCAGAAAACTGCCAGAAGTTATAATAAAAGCATCTTTACCCCACTCCACCCACATTTGCACAATGTGGAGAGCATGGTGCAGGAAAACTGGCATAAAAGACACTGATAAATCACTAACATTAACTCTTTCTTTTTTTCACCATCACATTTTAAAAGACATATTTTTTATGTTGATGTAGCTGTATGAGTACTTTTTTTTTCTTTTTTTCTTGGGGGGCAACTTACATGCCAAGGTGGTTACTGATCACAGCATCTAACAGGGCAACTGTGTTGATAAAGGACATTTTACAATATATAAAAACATTTCTCAGAAACAGTGAGAGTTCTATTAAATAAATGTATTTAATCCATGAATGTGCAGTCCATTAGTTTTCTTTAGATCCACTGTCAGACGTCTTGTTGCTTGAAGTAAAATATTTGTATATTCTTGTGGTATATGGTACATGGTTTTCCCTGTACTCTACTGAGGCTGAGAATGTGATTTTCTGCTTTCTACCTTGTGATGGCTCCTCTTCTAGATCAGTTTCAGTCTCTTCATCTGTAAAGTATAAAATATTGTATTATTATAACACATAGAATAAAGTAACATAAGTGACCCCGCTCCTTTTAGTGCAATATCTGATGCTTTCATTAAAGTGAATGGGAGCAGGGCAGGTCTGTGCCTATTGGGAGATTTGGCAAAACACCTGTAATTCTTAGGATCGGTTGGAGTCTCAGACCCCAAAAGAGAAATAATTTATCCTGTATTTTTAAGCATTTATCAAGTCACATCAGAAAGCGGAGGATCCTAGAATTAGGATTCCACCTACCAGACACTTTTAGCACATAATAAAGGGGTTGTCCAGGCAAAAACAGACGACCCGTTTAAGTATTAAATAGGTGGAGGCCCTAAAAATAATAAATAAAAAAAACCAAAACCTCATACTCCCCTTTCCTTGGTGCTCTGGTGACTCCCTGCGTCGTCCAGTCAACTGGATTCTGTGCTGACGTGTGGTGGAAGTCCCAGCCACACGTGATGCGGAGGTCAATCAGCAGCCTCAGCAAAGGGCTTGAGATGCCACTACCTGTAACATCACTGGTCTCTACCTTAGATCTGCTGAGGCCATCACATGACCACTGAGGGCAATCACTGGCTTCAGTGGAAGGGATCCGTAACGTCACAGCTGGTGAACAGATTCACTGTGAGAAGACGCCGGAGCAGAAGGACCAGAACATGTAGGGTGGGCCCCAGAGCACCAGGGAAAGGAGAGTATGATTTTTTTTCACCTCACCTGGTTGTCCAAGCATTAAAAAAAATGCCTGGACAACCTCTTTAAGAACATATAAGTCTCTTCCATTTATAATAGAAGTCAATCTGTAGATAAGGCTAGCCTTAAACATCTATAGTTTTATGTCCCTCTGTTATTCCTCCTGGGAGTGAATGAGCAACTAAATATAAGTATTCTTTAGATACCTGCAGTCTGACAACATCCACATAGCACATCATTTTAAGAAGAAGAAACTATAGTCATCTGTTGCTGACTATACCATACATTTCCAGGAAGAATAACAGAGGAATGACAACAAGCCAAGTTCTAAGTAAAGATGCTCCATGGCTTAGACAAGTAATAGGTGACCAATAACCAGGCTGACATGCACGAGCATTCCTCCACACACTAGATGGCGCTAGCATCTAAAGAAGTTACACCTGAAAAGTCACCTTTCTTGGAGACTCCAAATAAACTCTTATCCTGCCACTGCATGTACGCCACGAAGCCGATCATACTCCATACACTCACGGCGTAGGTTAAGGCCAAGCGCTGCCGCCAGTTTTCTTTGTTCCTCGGATACCAGAATGAGAGACGCCTGACATCTGTCTTATGAAAGCGCAACAACCCCGTCAGCCTCATCATTGCTGCACAGGGCTATGGACATAAGGACGCGGAGTGGACGATCAGGGTCATACCTATCGTCCAATGAGACGTGCGCGAATGGCCACGTGATGTCTACGTCATCAAGCCTCGACAAAGTCACTACTGCCGCTCCGCTACTCTGGGCGTGGAGAGGATGGGAAAACGTGAAAGCTAAACCTTGAATCGTAATGATAACGCGCCTCCATTACATGCACAGCACCGTGACTGAAGAAAGCAGAGTCAAAATGACTGTACGCGCTTCACGTTACACTATGTTACCCCCAGCCTTCACAAGGGGGAGCTCTCCGCACACATTTTTAAAATTCCCATTGACGTCAATAGAAGCAATATAAAAGTATAAGAACCTTAACCCCGCCCCCCCATCACCAATTAGTGAAGAGAGTGCAGATGTCTGAGCCTTTCATGCATGTTATGTAGTGTTATGCAAAGGATAAAATTGCCACGTGATCATCTCTATGACAAACATTAATGCTGCATCCAGACATAGCTAAGGCTAGGTTCACACCAGTGCCTGCTCTTCACAGGTGAATTACGTTCCCCATTTCCCTTGAAAAATGCGGAGAGAAAAGCGCTTTTCGGAAGTAAAACCTGGCAGACTGCATTATAGTCTATGGGGTCCACAGGAATAGGGTTTTTTTTAAAGTTTCTGTGGGGGATGGGGGGAGGGTCCCAAGCAGAGTGCCAAAGCTTATAATAATAATAATAAAAAAAAACATTGGAAGCATTCCACACAAAAAAAAAAAAACAAAAAAAACAACATAACTCAGTTTTTCGAGTGTGGTTGGCATTTTTCCCTTCCTCCAATAATAAAAAAAAAAAAAAAAAAAAAAACCTATGGGGAAGACCATACCTCCCATCTTTAGAAGAACCGAAAGAGGGACAAAATGTGCGGCGCAGCAAATTTAGCCCCACTTACGTTTGTGTTGACTCCGCCCATTCTCATTCATTGTTCATGTGCCCACACACAGTATAATCCTCCTACAGTCACCCATAAATTATATGTCCCCCTTCATCTCTGCCCCCATTTTCATGTCCCCCTCCATCTCTGCCCCCAGATTCATGTCCCCTCTATCTCTGCCCCCAGATTCATGCCGTCCTCTCCATCTGCACCGTTTCACGTTCCACCTCAGTGTACACATTACACTTACCTTCTCCTCATTCCCTTGCCGCTCTCTCTCGCGCACAGTTGTAGACGTGATGTGACGTCATCACATCGCGACTACACAGCCAGTAGGCGGCGAAGCAAGGAGCTGAACTGTGACAGCTCCTTGCTTCAGCCGCGTATGTGTTCAACTCTGCCTCTTCCCCATACCTCCCAACCGTCTCGATTTCCGCGGGACATTCACGATTCTGGTGACGTGTCCTGCGGTCCCGGGACACGTCACCAGAATTGTGAATGTCCCGCGGAAATCGGGACGGTTGGGAGGTATGGGGAAGATGCAGCGGGTTTAACAGATAAGATTAACACACACACACACCTTTTTTTTTTTTTTCTTTTAAGCGCTGTATTTCTCAGTTATATAATTGGGACACAATAGGGATGTTAAAAAAAAAAAAAAAAAGTCAGCTATACCCTCTCCTCAGACACTATGCTAGCCGCAGGAGGCAGACATCAGCTGCAGGTCTTCTGCTTGTTGCCTTTTATTTTTTCTCTTCCAGGTGCCAGAGGGGGTTTATCAGCGTGTACACCTCACTAATTATAACACCTTATGGGCGCTGTGCTCTAGTATGTGCCTTGCTAACCCCATGTGTGAGTTCACTGTAGGGGTGATCCTGCGTGTACACGAAGACTTCAGATTTGGGTGAGTATATCAGCAACTTATGCATGGACCAGTGTGTCTCCAGGTGGTCCATACCCCCTGCCATGGATCCCTTCATAACTCAGTTGTCTGAGGCTACTACCCATCTATTGGCAGACTCCGACTCCCTACTTCATGGGAAGGTTAGTCGAAGGCCTTTGCTCAGAGAGCACCCTTTATCCTGATCCCGCTGCTCCTATGCAAGCAGCCCAGATCCTCTTTTGACTGGGGAGGTCATTTAGCCCTCTAATGTCCCCCAGGTCCCCTTCTCCTGGCTCCCCCTCTGCTGCTTCCTATAGTAGACAGGCCCAGGGAAGGAATGAATGGGGGTTACATTTCCTCTCCATGGCCAGGGCGCTCAACTTTAATCCGTCTTCAGTGTGTTACTTCTACCAAGCCTCCTATACCCGAAAGTAGGGAATTTATTTATGTGCTTTTCTCATTTTTTTCCTATTTTATACATTTCGTTTATCACAATGTATATGTTTTGAAACATGATTAGATTTCTGACTGAACCTAGCAGGAAGACCCATATCAAAATGCAAACAGTATAGCTATTGAGCTCTGCTATGTTGTATTTTGTCTACTCAATATTCAAAAAACATTCCAAATATTAAAGAGAAACAATCGATTTGGCAGAAAAATTTACTATGGATTTGTATGTATGTACTGAATAAACAAAAGTTGACGGCTGGGGGAATTAACAAGGCATCCTGAATATATACAATCAATTAATGTTAACATACGGAAGTATAATTCTATTTGTAAAACAAACATAATAAATTAAACCTAAGACAGAACTACATTCAAAAACTTCACATCGTATTCAGCTTCTCGTAAAACTTTGATTCGTTCTTTCAACTACACGGGGAATGTGTTTTTGTCTAAAAATGGCGTTTCTCTTCCATTATTTGAACTATTTTCTCTTCACAGTTTTTTTGAACTATGATGCAGTAGATACCGCCAGCTTCTTCAAATGATCCATAAAAACTTGTAGACTGACATCATCTGTCAAAATTGGAGCTCCACCATCCTGCAAATTGGGAGAAAAGAAAAAGGTACGTTTATGGTGCATAAATCACATGACAACACTAATATATTCACAAGAACTACCGTGTTTCCCCGAAAATAAGACAGTGTCTTATATTAAATTCTCGTGCTAAATACAGGGCATGTTTTATTTTCGGGGGAGATGTCTTATGGAGTGGGGGACAACCCGCTCCATAAGACATGCAGGAGATGAGGGGAGGGGGAGGTAGGCTACTTACCTTCCCCATCTTCATAGCAGCACTGGTGCTGCTGTTGATTGCGGTGGCGGAAGTGGTGGGCGGGGCTTAGCGAGGCTGCCAGCAGTTGCCAGAGAGCCTCACTTTGTGGGCATTGCAGCTGGCTGAATGCTGTGCACTGTGTTCCATGTGTACCACTATTCTGGCTGCTGTGGGATGAGCTGGGAGAGCCGACTCCCCGCAGCATATGCACAGCGGGCATCTCCCAGCATATCCTACAGCAGAAGGGACAGTGGATACAACCTACGGTATCACAGCAGAGGCAGCAGCCGGCTTTCCTGTGCACATAGAACATCGCGTACAGTGTTGTGCTGCAATGGTTTTTGGGTGATGCCTTATATTAGGCAATTGCCTAAACAGAAACCTCCCCCATGCCTTATTTTTGAGGATGACCTATTTTCGGGGAAACATGGTAAAGCCGCACAAAGCCAAATTTCAGAATAGAGTGCAGATAAGCTGAAGAAATGGGAGCTGATCTTTAGTAACCTGTGTACTAACAGCTGGAAACAGCTGGGGATGCTAAGTGTCGCTGATTTGATACTGAGGACCTATCCTTGGGAAAGGTCATGAATATTTTTATCACAACTCTTTAAATGCCATACCTAGGCACAACTCAGACTCCCTTTAAAGTGAATATCCCACTTTTAACACCATGCCATGTTTAGTTTTAGCATTACATGGTATATAAAGGGTTTATCAGCCATCAATCACCATAATTCATTCCCTTTATCGTTTACACATGCACTAAAATATGCAAATGTTAACTAACCCATTCACACTGACAAGCTGCAGGGCCTGTATAAAAACTGAAGGGGTTAGGGGCCATGTACACGATGTAGGGTGCATTCACACTGAGTAAACGCTAGCTTATTTTGTAGAGTAAAATTACACTTGTAAATTTTGCTATCCCATTGACTTCAATGACATTTTACAGGCGTATTTTTTACAGGCGTATTTTTACACTTGTAAAAAAATATCATTGAAGTCAATGGGATAGCAAAATTTACAAGTGTAATTTTACTCTACAAAATAAGCTAGCGTTTACTCAGTGTGAATGCATAACACGGCGCTGATTCTGACAGTAAACTCATGTCAGAGTCAGCGTTTCAAAACAGAATCACTCCTCAGCCTTAATAAACCCCCCTGTCAATGACTGACAGCTATGTTTGTATACACAGTCATACATGGAGTAGTGTCAATTATTTATAGGTCTACCTAAAAAAGAACAAAGATATAAATGAATGCTGAATGGAGACAGAATCTTTTACCATAAAACTATAAATCAAACCTGCCCAGCTCCTGCCTGCAGATTGACTGACTGCATTTTCATACAAGTTCATGTTTTTTTAGGCTGTGTTGAACCCAAAGTAGCGTTTTTTGTTTGTTTTTTTAAATCAGTCTTTTCTATAGCTTACCTGTCCATAGCTGTAGATATTGTTGTGCGTCTGTGAGGGATTGACTTTGGAGAGCAAGAATCTAGCCTAAAAGAAAATAGAAAGAATATAAGTATAACACACTACTTGTATGATTATTTTAAATTCATCTATAGAATAGGGCTGGGCAATGAATCAAATTCAGTTATAAAATCACTATTTCATAGAAGCAAAGTTCTGACTTCACCAGAATCATGAAACAGGTGCTAGTCCTACCCAAGAGTCTGATATATACCATACAGTTGTTGGGTAGGATGAGGAAGCCGGCATCAAATATATCTTGACGCTGTCACTGCATCCCGTGCCCAATATTATTTGCCTGAACAATAAAGTTACTTACTTGGCTGCCTCCATGTTCTGTATTGATGTAACGTGGCATTGGGAATCTGCTTTGTAAGATTTCCTGGGCATCATCTAGTGGAGCCTGAAGAAGATGCTTGAAGTTCTCATATTCTGGCATGTCCTGATAACCAGCCTTTCTCCACTGTGCAATAGTCTGCAAGAATGCAAAATGCATTTACTAAAATCAAATTGGTTAAAGAACTCTATGGTTTGTAAACAACAATTGCCTAATTTTGTAAGGGGAAATACTACCCTCTCCCCTGCCAATTATAGGAGTTAAGCTGGCCATTCACTTTCAATAGGCATTAGCCAAATGCTCATTTAGCCAACAACTAGACCCCCTCCCATAACAAATATATGCTCGATTTTCCAATATCTGTAAGACACTGTGGCATATGTTGGCACTATACAAGATAAATAATTAATGTGTTTTCAATAGGAACAGGGTGGTAGGAGTTCTGCAGAAAAAAAAAAAGGATTCCTATGAACACATCTTGGTGTTGCAGCTCAGCTCATGGACCGATGTCTTGCATATTTAGGGGCCACACGGTGGCTCAGTGGTTGAGTCACCTGGCTGGAGTCCTGGTGTTCAAATCCTGCCAAGGGCAAAAAAACATCTGCAAGGAGTTTGTATGTTCTCCCCTTGTTTGCATAGATTTCCATCCCATATTCCAAAGACATACTGATAGGGAAAAAAATGTACATTGTGAGCTCTATGTGGTGCTCACAATCTACATTTATGAAAAAAAGAAGATGTCTTGCATATTTATTTTTTTTTTTTTTTAAGAAAAGAACATGTCTTTCTTGTGTAATCCTTTAAAAATAAGTAAGGTCCTTAGCTTCACAACTAGCGAAACATCACCTTTAACACTTCTTTGCTCTCCTAAGGTCAAATATACATAAGGGTACTATGGCCCAGCTGTATAAAATTGCTCCCACATCACAAAAATCCGTGCTGATTCTATGATGCTGTTATTCTGACCCAAAGTCAGAGTTGTGCTAAAATATGACCCTATTACATGTGTGCCTAAAATAGGCCAAGTCCAGATAGCGCAAAGGAAACAAGAGGAATTGCCCAGAGAAACCTATCCAAGCTGTTGCTGTCATTTTCCAGATGGCCTATGACAAAGACACTCTCCCTGATCCCGGTGACAATATTAAAGACTTTCTTAATACATTAAAAATGTACCTCTCCAAGGTAGATGACAATCTGGAAGAACGTGTCCATCAGCAGAATCCTATCAGCTAAGATGCTACTGCTGTCCAGTAACACGGGCTTTTAAAAGCAAAAAAAAAAAAAAAAAAAGACAAGTTAAATTTTACCCCATGAATTCTAGCTCCAATCAATCTATTTATAAAGTGGTGATAACATTGCCTTACCTCTGGTGGACCATAGAAAGAGTAAGAGTAGAGAATGGGTTGGATCATAATAAGAGACTGGGTCAGGTCTTGTCTGGCGAAGTGATGCCGATAGTAGGACGACTCATCTGGACTGTTATTGAACACTTGCAGGAAGGGCGATCTTCTTAAGTGGAACATGAACTGTAATACAATATGGTATTATGTAATATAGTCACATACAGAAGTTTAGAGAATATAACAGTTTACAAAACAGTATAAAAAAAATAAAACTATGCTATATACAGGCCAGGCCCAGAGGCTAGAACATTCAGGTGTGAATAGGTAAAGGGAAGATACCTGAGGATAGAGAGAAAATGTATCTGAAAGTCTGAAGGAGGTGGGGTCGTCCTTGTTGTACTGTCCAAACTTCTGGCACTGCAAGAGAGAATTGAGAAAACTAAGACGATGGATTTTCTTATTATACCTAGAAAAATGTAAGACCAAACCACAAATGTGCAAATTCACATTTTCATTTGGAAATGCTGGGCACACCTCATTTCAAGGTCTTGAGTCTATCTATCTATATCTATACATATATACATATATATATATATATATATATATATATATATATATATACACATACACATATATACATACATATACACACACACACACACACACGCATCTGTGTATATATATATATATATATATATATACACACACACACATATATATGTATATAAAATAATTTATTTACATAAATAAATTGCTCAGTGAGTATATATATATATATATATATATATATATATATATATATATTTATTGCAATACACTATATTAAATCTACAAAAGTTCTTCCTAACAACTGTCTATCTGAACCGTTTTCCAGATAAAATACATTTTAAAAAAATCTGTACACTCTTATATTGCTGGTGTATTCAACACCAGTGGGCAGGGCAGAGGAGCGCAGCGATGTCGCAGGCCCCGGCACCTGTGCCAGCATCTATCCCTTGACGGCACCCGCCTCTCTAGTACAGCGGATGCCGGGTCAGTATCGGTGGCCCCTTCTCCCCCCGGGGGCGGTCCCCACCGGCCCCGTACCTCTGAAGTTGCAGGCCGGCTCCTGCGCGGCGATATCGCAGGAGCCGACCTGTTCGGGTGACAGCCGGGAGCCTAATGAGGCTCCCTGGCCTGTCACGGCTATATTAGTATTGCGGCTGGTCTCTATGACCAGCCGTAATACTAATAGACAGAATGTCCCATAGACGGCAATACACTTGTATTGCCGTCTATGGGACTTGCAATCAAGTGACCGCAGGTTCAAGCCCCCGGGGGGGAATAAAATAGTAAAAAAAAAATATATATATATATATATATATATATATATATATATATATATATATATATATATATATATATAAATAAAAGTTCTAAATCACCTCCTGTTTTTTTTTTTCAATACAAGGTGATCTAAGAAATAGACATTCCCCAAAATGGTATAACTAAAAAGTACATCTGGCCCCGCAAAAAAAAAACACTCTATACATCCCCGTACAGCTGCAGGGTCACCTGTCAATGTGGCCTTGCAGCTGTTGCAAAACTACAACTCCCATATATTAAATATTTTACCAGTTTTTGCTTCAAATTTTTTTTATTATAAAAAAATATAATAATTGCAAAAAAAAAAGTGAACCGACGCACTTCTATAAATCTATATTTTTAACTCTACTTTTATGTGCTGTTAGTTTCTGACCTATTTAGCCGATATCTTTCATAGCATCAGTACAAAACACTTACAAGTCTGATCAGCTGCCTGTCTAACCACCGGAGAACATCTGGTCCTTCTTCTGTCTCAGCCCTGTAGACCCCTAGACGTGCCATCAGTACTGCCGCTGCTTCCTGATCAAAGGCCGCCTCAATGTGCTGCAACTGTGTCTGAGCATCTGCCCAGCTACAGGGTACAAAGGAAGATCATGTCAGCTAGGTTTCATTGCAGGTGGCATTGTACACGCTACAAATGCTTCAAAGAAAACACTTACTTCCTGGCAACGGTGGTCACTCGGATCCGTTTCTGTGTGCTGGAATGCTGGTATTGAGTAACAAACTGAATAGCCCCACGGCCTCCTTGAGGAATGGGAGCATTGTGCTGAAAACAGACAAGCAAACCTTTAATCGCATACAGCGTAAACAATAAATGGAAGATATCATGAAAACTTATTGGGGGATATTTATGAAGACTGGCATATTTACTGCCACTCTTCATAGCTCTAGCAGAAAAACAGCCTCATACTGTACATGACAAGATTATGCAGTGGCTCCTCTGCAGGACTATGCACTTGGGCTATTATGTACGCCATCTTCCAGATTTCAGTGATTAATTGCACCAATAAACTGGTGTAAATGATATATAATATAGTTTAACTCCTTTACAATCCTAGTGCAACACTTTCGCTCTCATGAGAGGTACAAAAACGGCAATTATTGTCGCAACTCATGTGTAACTGTGCATGAGATATACTGATTTCTAGAAGGTATAAACCTTTAATAATGGGGCATTTGAGATCCAACACACCTGATCTTCATCTCACCCAACCTCTGCTGTTTGGGAAGTGTTCCCATTTGTATTGAATGGTCCGTCAATGAATGTGGCTGCCTTTGGTTTTAGATACAATAGACCAACCTCATAATTACTGGGAAGCGTACTCTATATTATACTCAATCTCCCAAACACAGAAAACTGCTACTTTAGGCCCAGAAACTGTTACACTGCAATAAAAAAAAAGTCAACATACCTGGTTTACCACTTCAAAATACAAAGATAGAGTTGTAGACGGATCCAGACTGCATATTTTCCACTGGCATGTCCCACCGACTCCAAGTTCCTAAGACAAACATAAAAGTCCTATAAAAACTGTATTCTGCAAAGCAGTAGATTACAAATGGATGTTGCAAAAAAACCTCATGAAATAACCAATGCAAGGACAGACAAGTAAGAGCATCCCATTCGACACTGGGGAGGGGGCAGTGCACAGGGACTGTAACACATACTGGCTTGCTTTCCTTAGGCCAACTAGTATGTCCTATGTTAAAGCTGTCTGTCCTGGTTACAAATTCTATGAAGTAACAGAAAGTAGACTTTATATATTTCAACTTACATTCTCTGAAATGCATGGACTTTTCACATTTAAGGAAACGCAGGGTCCAATAGCACCTGAAATCTTCAGCTCTCTTGAAGTCTGTTGAAGACAAAGAAGTTTTATAATACATTCCTTTACAAAAGAAGCATATCCTCCTCATACACAGTACTGCGGACATTTACGTAAGTAACATAACCATTTAGAGTTTGGAGAACAACTCATATTCTAAAGTAGATTATAAAATGTAAGCCACAACCATTGTGCTGGGGGTTATGCCTCCACCGGCCCATTCACTGCTCTCAGTGAGAACAGGCCACAAACTGGACAGGTTTAGGACCTGTGTTGAATTTTGCCCTGGGCTTATGATCCCATACACAGGCCATGATGATATATAAGCAGTGTGTATGCTTCCATAGAAATGAAAGGGGTCAATGTGCTAGCTGTGAAAGACACAGCTAGTACACTGACAATAGCACAATGCCTATACTCTTAGGGAGAGAGTCAGGAGGAAGTCCTATGCTTTAGATCAGTGGTCTCCAGACAGTAGCTTGGGAGCCACATGTGGCTTATGACCCGCCATCAGTGTGACTTGCCTTGGAAGCCCTCAATTATGGCCACAAGCACTGACATAAATACTGATAATACTAAATATCCATCTCAACCTCTTAGACTGTATAATAAAATACCCCTAGTATAACAACAGTAAGTTATAGCAAATGTTTGCAAATTCTGATGTATTTCTCCAAATTTTAGCTCACAGTGAAATTAAAGTTGGGGACCTATATTTTAGATGGTCGGCTCGGTTGTTATACAAATAACACATATGGTCAACTTAAGAGAGAATCAATGCAGTGCAGACTCTCACCTTAACTTCAAGGTTAGCACCAAAGGCCATTTTGAAAGCTCCAGTTAAGTCTTTACTGAACACTCGCTGGAATGTCTGCTTGAACAAAGATGTATTGAAAGAATCTCCAATAACAATCTGACCCCTAGGAAAAAAAAAAAAAATACAGAAAGATTACCATTGTGAACATAGTCACAGCACATCATCAATGTCACTTTATTGTAAGTATCTGCAACATACCCGGTAAGGTTAGAGCAGCATTTCATCTCCAGGAGGCCTGTCTGGTCCAGTGCACAAGCGTAAATGTCAATGCAGTGACCATTGGCTGCTGTGCGGTTTGCCAGTCCTTCATAGTGCTGTGTACAGAGAATAAAATGACTTATTACGCATTTACAATTTGATACACATTTGTCATACTTATAGAAATAGATAAGGGCACACAATAGTAGCTGGCGTTACAAAGCCACAGACTTTCTTTTCAGCTGCCCTTTCTAAACAAGTAAGAGATTCAGTCTAGAATTCCCACAAAAGTATAAGACATTTCTTAAAATACAAAGGCCCACATTGTGCATTCCTTAGGGGTGAAAGAAAACACTACTGTCTAACACAATGAATACATTTTCCCCACACACACACACATACGAAATCCAACACCCAGGAAATAAAACTATCCATGCCTTAGTAGCCTTCTTCATAAAACGGGCATTATCTTTCTCAATGTCGTGCCAGGAACGAATCGGTGTTTTCAGTTCATCTCCAACAACCATTCCTGGCCCTTGCGTTGGTGGTCCTCCTGTGAACAACATGATTCTGGCACCAGTATTAGGAAGGGTTCCCTAAAGAGAGGTAAAGAGATACAGTTAAACAAACCTAAAAATCTACCATATGACACATCAGATGTAGTCATATTAAAGCGATCATCTCACACTGTAGAAGATATGTCTTGGAGGAATACTATTTCATTGAAGAGAGATGCAACAGCGTACTTTAGATTTATTTTTCAAGCAATGTCCCATGGGAAGAAAAGTATGCAAATTTAGTTAAAGGGGTTTCACATCTCCCTGTTTCAGCAGTTTGCCTGCTGTCTATTCTTCTCACTTCCTGTTTCCCGCCCAGCTTGCTGAATATGACACTGAAGTATCACTATACTTATGCAGATCAGATAACATGCACATGCTTCTAGAGAATGGACTCAGTGCTATCTATGTGTTTACATATCAGCAAACTGCAATTAACCAAACTGATTTTCCTGCCAACAGAGCAGTGAGTGACATCACTTGTCCTATCAGACAGATCTGTGGTTATGGAAATGCTGTTTAAGCAATGGGAGGAATAAGTTCACATAGCAGGCAAACAAAGCAGCATTTCTAGAGCAATATATTTAAGTCTTCAGTTTACATAAGCTACCAGTATAGATTAGATCCTTGAGACGGGGGAACCCCTTTAAGAAGTACCAAACCAGGGGTACCTACTGTAAAACGTAGTTTTGGGGTTCTATGCCCATTTTCAGTGCAAAGCAAGGTACTACCTGGCCTTAGATGCAGCTAAACGGAAGCATCTTATGCAGCTCACCATATAACCAATTAGGGTTTTTTCAAGATCTGCATTATTTTTATGTAATGTCTTACTTCTAATATAATTTCATGTTATATAATAGGTGGGGTGGGGCGAGGTCTATTTATCTGCATTCATCAGGTCAGCAAGTACAGATAGAGCTTCTTCATACTAGTAATTGGATCTCTATTAACCAAGGCCACTTCAATGCCTTACATATTCTGGTGATTTAGATGCAGAACAAAGCCTCGCTGACAAATTCATTTGAATCTCCTAACATATTCCTTGGTATGGGTTGAATCTTACTTGTTAATGTCATCTGATTACCATTCATTTCAATATGAAAGCTCAGCTTTACAATAGAAACAAAGTATCTAGAGAGCACAGCATTTTACTAAGAAACAATTACCTCTAACAAGCCAACAGCAATAGACAGAGCCACCCCTGTGGATCTTAGTGGTCTTTTTCCCTGAGTTACAGGCCATGGGTCACGTTGTAATTCTCCAAGAAGATCTGTTAAATTCATATCTATCTTGTGTACAGGTTGCAAAAACCTAGAAAATGGATGAAAGCGTTACAGTTAAAAAAAAAAAAAAAAAAGCCACAACTAACAGATAGAACAGCAGTGTGTAAAACATGGACAAAAATCTGAAAACCACACAAAAATGACCCAAGATTATCCAAAGAACTTACCTGCTTGACAAGAAGGGCTGCTCCTGAGGCTGTAATGGTCTTCCCTGTTGTGCTGAAGCTGCCGGTCTTGAAAGACCCAACATATCCTAAAAGAAGAAAAAAAATAGAGTCATCAGTAAGAGGCTCTCCGTTCTGGAGCTGAAGGGATTCCTAGCAGAGGGCCCCACTCTATGAGATCCATATGTCCAAACAGGATACGTGGACAGGGTGTGAACTAATGCACCACCTCTATAAGAAGTTTGAATTCATGTTGCACAATAATTCAGTATAGTGTTCAGTTCTAAGCTAGGATTAAGACATTTTTTTTCTATTCTGATCTATAGCTAGGAGCTCTTTTGGAGATGCTGAAAAACATCTGTGCAATGTAATACACTTCTCTTTGCCATTAACGTCTAAGATATGAGTTGCCTATGGATGGGTAGATATGAGCAGCTGACTTCAAAGAGGTTTTCTGGCCCCAAATGCATTTCTATACTGATCACATACTTATGTAGGTTTACACACAAAACACCACTATAAACTAAGGGTCATGCCCTGCTAACAATACAGCTGCATACAGCATTGAAAAGTCAACAGACCCAAAGGAAAACTGATTTCACCAACGTTCCCATAGGAGTATGTAATGACTCCTTAACCACTTCATAACAATACCAGCAGCTCCTACCTGGATTTGCTTAGCTGTGAGATCTTTGGTTCCTCGGAAGACATAGCTTTTTGAAATCCCATCACAGTTGAGTTCATGCACTTGAACCATCCTCCCAAAGGTGATCAGTCCCACCAAGGCATCTGGAGGCAGAAGACTAAGTGACATCTGCAATGATTCCTTGAGTGCTTGTAAATCTTCTTCCTCCAAGCAGGTATCAACCACATACAGGAATATGAGAGGAGTCTGTGGGCCTCGCTGCAATTACATAATGTACAAATGTATTTACTACAATGACAGTAATACAACAGTACACCAAATAAATATATAAATAAATATATATATATATATATATATATATATATATATAAATATGAACCTGGAGATAAGAAGCAACAGAGATATATACTGATAGGAAAGTTAGAGGTGAGAGCTTTGGATTAAGGTATTGTTTGACCCATTATGTAAATGACTATGGCCCTCTTAACTAACTCATTGTAATAGGAGCTCCAACAATACACTGCATTCTGGTAACAAGAAACCAGAAAGATCCTGAACCCAACACACAAACAAACATTCTCTAAAAGGGGCATTCCAGGTCTAAAATATTAATTGCCCATCCTTAGCAAAGTCCACCAATATTAGATCAGCACCACAACCAATATGTTAACTGAAGCGACCAGGTATGCTTGCCATTAGCATGCATACCTGGCAAACAAAAAAGCGGATGCCCCCTTCAATAAACTATTTAGTAGTGACGCCAGGAGTCAGACAGTTATAAAAAAAAATAAAAGTTACTAGAACATTTTCCTTTAACTTTCACCTATTGCCATGACTACTCATCTTTTTCAAAATTTACATCCAACCCCCCTGAGGCGCTAAAAGAATATAGTTACAGAAATATCTGGACTGTGACAAATTACAGGTGGACAACACAGGTCACCCTTCTAAGGAATACAAAAGCAGGTGTCAAACTGTGAGCACAATGTCAATATAAATGGAGCAGGAGTTCATTTAGAATTCACAAAGGAGAGAATTAAATTAACACAAAAAGATAATAGGGTTTGTTATACTGGGGATAGTGTTGAAACTCCAATCTTATCTATCTAATAGGATTGCGCATTAATGTAAGTATTCTTGAACCTTGCATACACAAAGTGAGTACTGTACACAATGTTACACATACTGTTTCAGAGACATCTCATCCCTTTGTAACATGTAAGTTATCCCTCCTAAAGCTTCCTAGGTGGCCATACACGAGATACCTTTTGGCTGAAAACGTAACTTTTTCTCCCGCACATATAACTCGCCCAAAAACGTACATGTTGTGAAGGAGGCCACGGGAATAAGATGCTGCCAGACAACTCTGCATGCAACTCATCTCCCACGGAACAAAATCATCAGGCATGTTGGATTTCTTTCCTTGTATCTGCCTTTTGGGAGAGTCAAGAGCACCCCCACCCCCATATACAGTAAGTGTACAGCAGGCTTTGCTGAAATCAGGAGTTTTGGCCAACACACTATCTTAATTATTACCATTAATATTACCATCCTTAGATGGCTGTGGACCAACATGCACAATTCTTCCTTGCCATCAGACACAACTAGGACACATTAAATGATAAGCGGTTTTGACAGTCAGTCATCTAATACGTAGGGACACCATTAAACAAATGGACAGCAGTTAGTTCAATGTCTGTACCTGGACAATATATTCAATTGTAGAAAACTGTGGCATCAGCTCCGCAGGCTGATTCATTTC
Organism: Leptodactylus fuscus; assembly: GCF_031893055.1. Lineage (NCBI taxonomy): Eukaryota > Metazoa > Chordata > Amphibia > Anura > Leptodactylidae > Leptodactylus > Leptodactylus fuscus. The sequence continues at coordinate 47,004,796 of NC_134267.1, forward strand.
TGATATTCCAGCATATGTAGGCGGGAACTGAAAATATAAACCATATTGCAATGAAGTTACAACAAGAGATAGCAGTAATATAAGACTAATAATAATAATATAAAGGGCTAGTTCACACGTGGGCAAAGGGGAGGTTTTTGACAGCGGAATTCGCTTCAAAAACCTCTCCTTTAACATGGTGGTCTATGTAGACCACTAGCTTTTTTTTTTCCTCCTAGCGTTTTCCGCCTGAAGAAGCAACATGACCTTTCTTCAGGCGGAAAACGCCTGAAGAATTGCATAGAAGTGAATGGGAGGCGAAAACCGCGCGGTAAAAAACCGCGCGGTTTTTTGCACACAAAACCGCGCGGTTTTTTGCAAAAAAACGCGCGGTTTTCGCCTGCAGTTTCTATAGCACATATAGGAAAAAAAAACCCTAGCGAAAACCGCTAGCGAAAACCGCGTCAAAAACCTCGTCAAAAACCGCGTGGAATGCAAAAAACAGCGTCAAAAAAACTCCTCGAGGTTTTTTACCTCGCACAAATAAGCTAGGCGGTTTTCACGTGTGAACTGACCCTAAGAGTTTACATATAAGAGCTTCATTCCATTCCACAAACCCCAAATTTGGGAAGAATGAATAGCCAAAGGGTAAAAAGCGACTATAAAAATCTCCCAACAGGACACTCAGGCTTCTCGGCTACATATAGATAATATCTATCATCCCACAGTACTGTCAGGTAAAAGCCCAATGTTATCATAGCACATAGTGAGGCTGCGGAGGTAGAACTAACACATACCAGTAATTGACTATTCCCTGTAGGATCTCACCCATAGTTTATTACAAAGGTGTCTAGCTTATTTTTTAAAGTGGCAGAAGAGCAGGTCTGTCCACTGAACCTAAAGAAATCTTGTATGGCAGCTATCGCCAAACACCGGTACTTTCATGTGCAGCTTGAAGCCTAGAGCAGAAAGTTACCATTGTAATGAGATAAACGTAACAAAGCAACATGTGACCATTCCCACCTACCTGGTTTCGTTGGAAGCAAAAGTTACAAGCCCACAGTTTCGCTCTGTAGTCAACTTGGCTGAGGAAAGAAAAGAAAAAAAAACATAGTTAAAAAACTAAACCAAACACATAAAATACATATGAAACGAATGCTCCTCCATAATATTTACTGAATAGTGCATTTACAGATTACGCCCCTATGCACATTACCCACCAAATGACTCAGAATAACGAATATATCACAAACAATAAGGTTTATCCCATAACACTAAAATAACACGCCATGAAGAAAGTGAGCCCCAGTTAACGCCATTCCTTACCATAGTGGATTGAGGACTGCTTTGCAAGTTGGCCTTGTGCAGAGGACGGGTTCATACTGCACGGGTGGCAAGTCTGGCCGCTCTTTAAGTGGGGTAAAAAGGCATCCTAGCGGCACGACCATCCGTGTGGCTTCCAGCCGACTTGATGGCCACACGTTCCAGCTGAAACGCACGCCATCTCGTTCTTCGTTCTGCTGAATAAATTCTAAGTAGGTTGCCATAGAAACAGTGGTGCTACAAAAAAAGAAGAAGGGTACAATCAGTATATATGGCGCAAACAATAACTGCAGGATCTGCAAATGTGTAATGCTGGGTATCGGTATAAGAAAACAATCAGCAGAGCTACAGTTATCTCCCCTTCCATTATAAATATGCCCAATTCCGTCACACAAGGGATATCTGGCTGCCAACAACTGCATCAACTTTAAGGGGGGGGGGAGCACAGAGACAAGTCTACCACATATCTCCCCCATATAAATATATACACTCAGCTAAATCTACATAGGGAGAAGAGCAAGGAGACCCTCATATACATAAGGATAAGGTGAAATGGAGATTTTGGCTGTGACCAAGATTCTCATTCTTGCTCTAATAGGTACAAATTCCAGTACTCTGGTAGTTACTACCTTACATGTAAAGTGTGTTCACATCTGCATCGTTTAATTCTCTATAATAAGAGCCATAGGGTATATATTGTTTTCTACTTCACACTGGCAGACAAAAATACTTTTTTGTCTGCAAATTGAGAGACTCTGCACCGGGCAGACTCCTATGTGAACATGTTTAGCACAAAAATACAGAGATATGTCCTTCTCTATATATTCTTAGATGAGTTGCACAAGATGACCAACTTTTTTGCATTTTTCTTTTGGACATTGCAAGTAATTAAATTGTTTTACTTTCAAAGCTGAACATCTTGTGCCATTTATTTCGGAATTTCTCAAGCCAAGGTAAAGAATTGAAATCCTAATAACTAAAGAAAATTATTCACATTGAAGGAGAATGTCACCTATGTTACAGGTTAGTAGAGAATGGAGCAGGGGCAGCGCCAGGGATCTGCTAGGCTGAGGCAGCTGTACTTTGTAACATTACAAATACACATCAGGAGCAAGACACAGAACTGATAATAATATCTCTGAATGTCAGCAGTCACAATGCAACGTGTAGCCGAGAGTACCAAAGGCCAAACAAGCATGGAGCACACCATGGTGGGGGAAAGAGCAACCTGAATACATCAATTGCAGAATAAATACAAACCCATCAGATTAAGTAACTAAAGCAATCTGGAATCAGAGGCCATCTGATACAATCACATCATTCTCTCTTTATCATAGACAACAATGCTCTGCACACAACCATTGCAATGTCTGTACACACTGCCGATATCTGTGGCCCACACATTGATCCTTAAAGTAATATTTCCAACTCTGTAGGATGGCTCGGGGTCAGATCTTTGAGTCCCCCACTGACCCTGAAAATAAAAAGGCCTTTGTGCAGAAGCAAAAAAAGTTACATATTACAGCGGATACGGTATTAAGAGGCATTCCTATATTACAGCGTCTTACAGAAGTAACATACCGCAGCACACTGAGTGCCTCTGGTTCCAAAGACTTTTAGGGTGCATTCACACGGAGTAAAATGGAGTGTAATTTGGAGCGTTTACGGAGCGTTTACGTAAACGCTCTGTAAACGCTCCAAATTACACTCCATTTTACTCCGTGTGAATGCACCCTTAGGGACTCCATATATTGCTGTGCACCCTCTCAGTTCAGATTCACAGATACAACCACAGGTCTAAGGACCCCCAAATAGCACTACCACTACCATAAGAATCCATGACAAGGCTAGTTCTGGATATTAGATCTACAGTCAAGACAGGATTTGCAACTGTAAAATAGTTCATAAAATATAGACATAAGTGAATAAGGTCTAAGGTCTTCAGCCCCCTCCCCCTCTATCCTGAGACTGAAGAGGCACAACAATAGTTTAGTGCTGCACCCACTCCTAAGTTTTCCCTGCGCTTATGGTCTCCAGGCCGTGCATTGTACTACAGCTGGCCACATTCACTTGCACTGGGTAAGGCTGCAGCCCCTGAATATTAGGTGGTCGGACCAGACCGGCATTGCACCTCCTCAGTCTCAGGATCATAGCACGGAGTCCCCCTGTACAACAAATCTGTAGGGACTCCACATGCCGCCGCCATCATATGTTTCTGTAAGATGCAATAGTCTCCCCTTAAAGGAAGCAGAAGTCCCAAAACTGTATCCAACAGAACATGACAGATTTGCTTTTTGTTTCTCCTGGATTTCAAATGTATGTGTGAAAAAATGCACACAAACTGGAAAAAAAAAATCCTAATTCTAATATTGGCTTATAGCAATCTAAATACCCAAACCATGAGGAGGATCTGACACTGAACACATTACTGTTGGTCGTAACAGATCAATGATCATACCATAGACAACCCAACTGTTGATTGTACAATCATTCAGATTGTTAGCAGTGATGAAGGAATTTCTGAGAGATGAATAACCTAATCCATACAGGTTATGTGTATGACATCATTTAGTTACACTACGTCATTGTGCTTTTAGTATCACTGTAACAACCCCATCACTCACAGTACAGAGCCCTAGACACGGTCACAGATCAATAACAATCCCCTCCATAGGGTCATAGTCCATCTTCTCTATACATCAGACACCTCCATACACAAGTACGATGCTGGATCACAATGACAATGTTGCGGCTTCGTCCTGTACCTGATCTATACACTGTATACAGGAGTGACAGGCCCCTAATGATCATATATCGGGGTATCAGATACCAATCATCCAATCACATCGCTGGACTCTGATATACTCTGTACTCTGCTATATATCACATGACTGGCCACTATACTACCGGCAGATGAGAAGACTCCATTCCCCTTACCTGCACAGCACGGTGCGGCCCGCTCTATACACACGTCCTGGGCTCTCCTTACCTCTATCTCATTCACAGCTCGCTCGGTGTCGGCTAGTCGGCTGCTTTCGGTATCCGGGTGTAGGTTCCGGCCGGAGAAGTACAGCTCAGCAATAGGCCGGCAGCGAGAAGTGACGTCAGTCCAAGGGATCGTCCTAAGCCACCAGCCACGTAAGTGTGCGCCAGCCAATCAGGAGCAGGATCCTCCCTACTCGTACACCTACGTCATCATCAGCCAGAGCCGCGCGCAGCTCCTGTGTGGGAAGGAACAGGCCCTGCCAGTTCTCTGACGTCATCACGCTGGGCAGTTCTCCATAGTTAGAGGCTATGCCTTGGGGTGTGTGGGCAAATAGGAGGTTACCATGGAGATGTATGTTTTCATGGCTATAAGTGGCTTTTGTATACGGATTAGACTTTATCAACACAAGACTTGCTTACTGACTGTACTTCAGCTTCACAGAAAGGACATATTACTATGGAATAAAGGCAGGTTGTGTTAATGCACCTCAGTAAGACACTGCTGGGGAAAAACACTGCAAGATTAGTTTTTGGCTACGGCCTGGTTCACATCTGCGTTCAGTATCCCGTTGTGGGAGTCTGCTTGGGGACCCTTCAAACGAAATACCCAACACATTAAAATGAGGTGAGCAATGGAACCACACGGACCCCATAGACTATAATAGGGCCAGTGTCTTTTCCACACAGTGTCCACACGTATCATGCAGAGAGAAAAGTGCTGCTTGAATTACTTTTCTCTCCACATGACTCGTGCAGATACCGCACTCATTTTAGCTACAGAATCACACATGGAGACCCAAAAGACAGAAACCCTGTCCGCTTAAAAAGCAGTTACCTGCAAACCCCATAGATTATAATGCATCGGAGTCTGCAACGCATGTTTGAACCTAACCTTAGGGGGCGTTCACACTACCGTCGGTGTCCGCTAGTGTCCGCTGCTAATGTCCGTTCAAAATCTTGTGCGGACACTAGTTGTGTCCGTGACATTTTGCAGTGATTTAAATGGAGATCGGGTGCGTTCTATTACAGTCCGTGCCTGTCCTTAACTGTCCGTTCCCAAAGATGTCCAACTTTTCAAGCGGACAGCAAAAAACATGAAGGCACTGCAGGAATAAATGCATTGCAGTTTCTCCTGCAGAGCTTTGCACAGAAAATTTGCAGAGGTTTCCTCCACGGACATTCTGCTTCAATTATACCTATAGGGAAACCACCGGTATTTACGTAAGTATAACTGACATGCTGTAATTTCCAAAAACGCAACAGTCTTGGAAATAGCCGTATGTACCCTGTGTGTATTTTACCACAGTATGGGGATGGGAGTCACTACCGTGTTTCCCCGAAATTAGGACACCCCCTGAAAGTAAGGCATTCGGGGGTTTCTGTTAAATTGCCTAATATAAGGCATCCCCCGAAAATAAGGCATGCCTGGCAGTGGTGTGCGGGGTTTCGGGGGGCGGGGCTTATCAGAGCTTTTGTGGGCGGGGTTTAGCAAGCTCCACTTCACTGACACAGCAGCTGTGCTCTGTGTGCACAGCAAAGCCGGCTGCTGCCTCTGCTGTTGTAGGATAAGTTCTCCCAGCTCATCCCAGAGACAGCAGCTGCCATACAGAAGAGGCAGCAGCCGGCTTTCCTGTGCACACAGAGCACGGCTGCTGTGTCAGTGAAGTGGAGCTTGCTAAGCCCCACCCACGAAAGCTCCGCTAAGCCCCGCCCACCACTTCCGGGACGAACAGCAGCACCAGCGCTGCTAGGAAGAAGGGAAAGGTAAGTATAATACCTTCCCCCCTCCCCTACACTACACTACCTACAACCGGCAGTCATGCTGACGCTCCACTAAGGAAGTGCCGGCATGACTGCCGGTTGTAATAAGACATCACCCGAAAATAAGACAGGTCCTATATTTAGGATATTTAATATAAGACACTGTCTTATTTTCGGGGAAACACGGTAGTATCCCATCCACTACACAGTGACTGTAAAACGCTACATATTTTCCCGCCGCAATTAGGCCAGGTGCGGCCTCAGCCTTAAAGGGGCTCTATCATTGGGAAAAGTAATTTTTAACTAAGCACATACTTGCATAGCCTTTAGAAAGGCTATTCCACAAGTACCTTTTGTATGTAAATTGCCTCAGTAGTTTTTGAATAAGTCAGCTTTTACTCATATGCTAATTAGCTTGCACTGAGTCATCAGCACAGCAGCCTCTCTGCTCTCATACACATAGAGAGTGCTCACAGACACTTCCAGAGTGCATGGAGAAGGCTAATTAGCATATGAATATAAATGGAATTATTAAAAAAACTATTGAGGAAATTTACATACAAAAGTTGTGTGTGAAATAGCCTTTCTAAAGACTATGCAAGTATGTGCTTTGCTAAAAATGACTTTTCCCCTTTAATGACATTTTGTACAGTCACACATTGTGGGCAAAAAAACCACCGCAGTGCTGTACTTTCCTGTAGATTTAAACGGCGCGGAAATGTGACTGACCAAAAATACATGTGAAGATGTCGACTTACAGTGCAGAATTCTGCATCAAAAATCTACAGCAGTTCAAGTCAAGTAAATGAGGTTTTAGAAAACCCATTCTTAGGGAGCCTTCACATGGAGTATACGCTCCGATCATTCTGAACGTAAAACTCGTTCAGAATGAGCGCGTATCACATTGAAAGCAATAGGGAAAAAAGCCTCCCATTGATTTCAATGGGTAGCGCTCATATTCCGGCACCCATTCAAGTCAATGGGAGCTGGTTTTTACGCGCTCAGTCTGAACACGTTTTACGTTCAGAATGAACAGAGCGTATACTCCGTGTGAAGGCTCCCTAACTTGCAGAAAAAAATCTGTGCAGATCTGAGGACGTGCCAAGTATTTTTAAAGAGGACCTATCATGTCCCCTGATATTGGCAATAAACTGTAATATACTGCTAGAACACGGAATTTAGCACAGTGTCAGCTTTACCGGTATGTGCCAGAGCTATTGTTACCGTTAATTTCAGCACTGCTATCTCTCCACTGTCTGATGGCTGGGCATTACAGATCATGTCATCACTGGGCTGTGCCCTAAATGTGGCTTATTTATGTAATATATTAGCAAATAATGGATAATTTGCTTCCATATATGTTTTTAGGGCAAATAATATGTAGTAGTTCTACTGAAAAATAACAGCAGGAAAAAATAAAAACATTTTGTTTGTTGCAGATTTCAATGTGGGAATGTTACATAAATGTTCCAATACAAGGATAATATACAGTGATATCACAGTATGAGGATAGTGCACATAGTAATATCACAATACGGGGACAGTGCACATAGTGATGTTAGCGTTCACACTACCGTCGGTGTCCGCTGCTAATGTCCGTTCAAAATTTTGTGCGGACATTAGCAGTGGACACTAGCTGTGTCCGTGACATTTTGCATTCATTTAAATGGAGATTGGGTGCGTTCTTTTACAGTCCGTGTCTGTCCTTAACTGTCCGTTCCCAAAGATGTCCGACTTTTCAAGCAGACAGAAAAACCTACATGTCGGGTTTAGCTGTCCACTTGAAAAGTCGGACATCTTTGGGAACAGACAGTTAAGGACAGACACGGACTGTAAAAGAACGCACCCGATATCCATTTAAATGAATGCAAAAGGTCACGGACACAGCTAGTGTCCGCTGCTAATGTCCGTGCAAGATTTTGAACGTACATTAGCAGCGGACACTAGCTGTCGGACACTGACGGTAGTGTGAACGCTCCCTAAGAAGAAGGAAATTATAATGATGTCATATGCAGGCATCATCATAACCCAGTAGAATAATGGAGGTGCACTCAGTTATCCACATCCCCTTCTATCATCCACACTTATGACTATTATCATTGTAAGTCTCAGGGAAAATGGGCCCCTTAGTTATTGGGCCCTGCAGCACCTGCTATGTCTCTGCTACCCCATGCAGCAGATGTTAGATCTACATCACAAGTCAATTTCAGCTGCAGATTGTTTTCTCTGCAGCATGTGGATGAGATTTTGTAAGATGTAGTATGCTGTGTGTGAATATACCCTACTAGTACTCTGTGTATTTCTTTGTACTAAGGAACTACAACTCCCATGATGCACTTCCCTGAGTCCCAGCACTTCCTGCACACGAGGCTTTAATGTGTAGCAATGTCTGAAGGATCAGCTGCAGCCGTAGTTACCCCAGAGAAAGCTGTCATAGTGCCCGGCAATGGGGGAGGGAATGTGGAGTCTTGTATCTGGTATGGTTGGACTAAAAAGAAACTTGACAAGGTGAGAAAATACACAAAGCATGTTATTAGTCTGCAGACAATACAATAGTGGGGTATGGAGGTCCCTGAATTGGCTTTCTAGGAACCTTTAATATAATGCACAACACTGATGTCACAATCCAGGGATAATGCAATCAGTGATGTCAAAGTACAGGGATAATGCACAAAATTGATGTCACACTACAGGGTTAATGACCAAAGTAAGAACATACAATAGGGTTGTATGGGAATCCACAAACTTGCTTAATGTGATTAGCTTTCTAGGAGACAGTCCTGTTGTGTGTATGGGATGAGGTAATTAGATTGGGAGCCCTACAAAGGACAGGGCCAGACTGATAACTCCTGTACATGGCTGCAGCATATGCTGGCACTATGTAAATACCATAATGAATGCAGAGATGGCACCTGGAGACGTGTTAATTCTATCACTGAGCTTTCTGTCTAGATCCTCCTATAGCTACAGGCTGTGCAAATGACAAAAGGTGCAGCTGTTTACGTCACCAAGCCAGCGGAGGAATTTTTCTATTTGGGGTGTAGGAGTTTAAAATGCTTAAAAAAAAAACCACACTAATATCTGTGCCCATAGGAAATGTACTGAAACTAGTTGTACATTTACACCATCATGCATTGCCCAATTGACGAGGACATTATTTGTATCAACGATCCAACATCAACAACTAAACTGCCTAATCAGGGGAAAAAGTGGGTAATATTTATCAATATATTACACAGTAATGATAGGATATGAGGATAACTTGTGGATCAGTGAGGGTCCGACCACTGAATGAGAGCGCCAGAAAGAATGTTTCTCAGCAGATAATTCTGTCTGCTGAGGGTTATTTCAAAGTTCCGGTTACTGGGCTGGATTTTTTAGGAATGGCAGGTAGGTTGGTAGTGGGACCTGTCATTCCACCCCCCTCCAGTCCACACTTTGGGGATGTTCCAGCAGCGACTCAGCTGTTGAGAGTCTCCTCGTCAAGGAAGCTTAAGAAGCCAGCTCCAGCAGCAGACTTTGGGCAGAGCTTGGATGGAGAGCTGACAGAGAGGTTATATTTTTGGAGCTGTGTCCTGAATGATTCTACTGGTTTTTGGATTTCTGTTATTCTAGGAGAGGTAACCTATTCTATGTTTAGTTAGAGCCTAGCTGGGCAGGGATTTAATTTTGTATTGTTTCCTTTTGTTGCTGCACTACCTTTTTGAGTGAAAATAAAACTCTACCTTTGTTTTGGACTAAAGAAACTGGACTTGTGTGTCTATGCCACCCCACCTAGCAACCCCAGACCCTGTCAGCATACAGCCATTATTCCTCTATAAAAGCTAAGTAATATGTAATAAACTTTAGAACATATTGATATACATCTGAGTATGTGTGGCTTTGTGTTCTCCCGTACGGCCAACCATTTTGTTTTAATTTGGAAGCGACAGCATGTGCTCCTAGGGGTGTTTCCCCCAACAAAGCGAAATGTACAAATCCATAATGATTTATAATCTTTGGGGTTTAAACAAACTAAAAAAACAAAAAAAAAAAACAATGAGAAATGACAAAAATAGCTACAGTATATGTCCCTTAAGGGGAGTCTACAAAAATTGTTACAAAACCTATTAAATTCTGTTGTAGGAACATTGAGTGACCTAGTGACCTTTTTTTTTTTGTCAAAGTGCACCCTTCAAAGAGCTGTCTTTTAACTCCTTAACAACCAATGACATACCTGTACATGGCAAAAACAAATTTCTCTGGCAACTCTCCGATGATAAAATATAACTTTTAATCAGAAAACATCATAAAATGACAAAAAATTTGATGTCAATCACAAAATAAAGAAAAGAAATGTAAACCCCCTAAAAAAACGCAGACGCGTTGCGGAACCATCGTTCCTTCCTCAGTGCACTGAGGAAGGAACGACACTGAGGAAGGAACGATGGTTCCGCAACCGTCTGTGTCCGACAGGTAGTGTCCGCTCCTAGTGTCCGTTCAAAATCTGGCACGGACATTAGGAACAGACACTAGCTGTGTCCGTGACACCTGTCATTTATTTAAATGGCAATCGGGTGCGTTCTTTTGCACTCTGTGCCCTTCCTTCACTGTCCGCATGTAAAGATGTCCAACTTTTCAAGCGGACAGAAAAACCCGACATGTCCAACCAACACGCAGACTGACTTTGAATGGATGAAACATGGTTAAAAAAGCATTCGCCTGAACCTCCCATTGAAGTGAATGGAAATAGGAAATCTTAGTAGTGGCAGCATAGCAAGCCCACCATGTGAGCATACACTAAGAGATTTTGGGTAACTCATGACCATTATTGCTATATTAGAAAGTCAGTAGGCCACTGTATAAGGCCCCACATTGCAGAAGAGCTTTTTTTTTTTTTTCGCTATGTAACCTAATAGTGATATGTAACAATATTCCATGATTTCTTTGCAGATTTCAAATTTTAAGTGTGCCCTCCAGAACATGCCTGATCCATGTAAGTATGTACAGTATATGGTATACATTTGCCTGTAGTACTGCAATGCACTTATTGAACCATTTCTTAAAACTGCTAGCTTCAGAACTTCACCCCATAACCATAGGCCATCCATCTAATGTGTATGGTGGTTTCCTGACTCGCCTGACAGCAGATGTCTCAAAAGAGATAAGGTACCAGAGATCTAGCAACAGCATCCCCTTTCCCTACTGAGTACATGGATCAAGCATTCATGTGTATTCATGTGTGATCTTTCCATGTTATGGACATGGTAATCGGTCCAACAGATGACACCATTTAAGGCTAAGGCCCCACATAGTGGGCCACAGTGAAAAAGTGATGCAGGAAAAACCATGGTGACAATGTATTGTGTTTTTTCCCGCAGCACTTTTTTCCTTGAAAGGCCGCAGTTTTCTTTTGCTGAGTTTTTACTTAGTAATATCTATGGAAACTGCAAGTGTTGCCAGAGGTATAATTTCCAAAATCGTGCATGTTTTGGAAATCGCAGCATTTCCACTGCACATATTTTTCTGCAATGTGTGAATGGGATTCGCTAGAAGGCTAAGGCCCATATTCTGGATCACAGCGCTTATTTGTTGCAGAGTTTGCTGCGGCTTTTTGAGCCAGAGTCAGGAGTGGATTGGGCAGTAGGGAGAAGTTCATTTATTTTGAAGCCACTCCTGACTTTGGCTCAAAAAACTGCAGCAAAATCTGCAACAAAACACTATATATTTCTGAAACGTGGGGCTTTACTGTGACGTATAATTATTACGTTACAGTATGTGGCTGGGAAGCAGGGACTCCTAGCATCATAGGTAATTATACTGCCAGAAGTCCCACTCCCAGCATGAAGTTTAAGCTGGTAAGTATGGCTATCACACAGACCAAGTTTTACAACAAATGGTCATGCGTTGCTACCCTTAGGCCACTTGTGGACTACCATGGTCATGCTCAGTAGTGTGTTATCCATGTATTTCACAGATAGCACACTAACTCATTCATTTCTTTGGGCCCATACACATAACTGTGAATTACGTGTGCAGACCGACAGTCCGAGCCACAAAATATAGAACAGGTCGTATTCCTGACGTATTTTGCTGCCCTTGTTTCGGTGGCTCCTATCCATTTAATGAAAGGAGCTACAGAAGCATGGCCAGTGCACAGGCGGCACATGGGGGAACATCCACATGTCCCCTGTGCGCCGCCCGTGCCTTTAATTCACACCCACTTGGGATGGCCAATAACAGCATGGGGAAGGCAACTATAGAGTCATACAACACTGAATACCAGATGCATTAAATTTAATACCTATGAATAGGGCTATTAACATGACTGTTTTGTGACTGTCCATTCTATTTTTGTCCATTTTTACAGATTCTTCAGTTCACTATAACATATGAGAGATCTGTGAAAGCAACTGTTCTCCAGGTGCACAAAAAAAGCCATGAAAAATGAAAATTTTTCATGGCCATTTTGCACCTTGCTCATGTGAATGTAGCCTAAGGCTTCGGTCTTATCATAAAAATTGTTTTGTCACTGAGCATTACAGGTAGGCAGTATTCTAGCAGCAGGGGTAGCCCATTATATTTAATTACTGATATTATTTATTAGGCATTATTTAAGGGCTTATGTCGTGAAAAACCTTTAATCGGGGCAACACGGTGGCTCAGTGGTTAGCACTACAGCCTTGCAGTGATGGAATCCTGGGTTCAAATCCTGCCAAGGACAACATCTGCAAGGAATTTGTATGTTCTCCCTGTCACAAGCCTGTTAAGCTGAAGCAGTGCTAATCTGAGTGTCATGGGCACTTAGTGCAGCAGATTTTATTCTAAGGATACTGTCAGGGTCTGGGGTTGCTAGGTGGGGTGGCATAGACACACAAGTCCAGTTTCTTTAGTCCAAAACAAAGGTAGAGTTTATTTTCACTCAATAAAGTGCAGCAACAAAAGGAAACCATACAGCCGGCGGCCATTTTTGGGTAGCCGCTCTTGCAGTTCAATACAGGAGCCGGCCGGCGGCCATTTTGGGGTGGCCTCTCTATGCTCCTGTATCGAACTACAAGAGCAAGAGTAGCCAGAAGAGGCGGCGTTGCTGCAGAAGAAGGAGGCGGCGCAGGAAAGAGCTCTCGGGCAGCAATGGGGATGCGCTCATCGGCCTTTCAGCGCTGGGGCCCGCCCTCATTGCTGCGGAGAGCTCATTTGCATACCGGTTAAAACCGGTATTTCTATGGAACGGCGCGACGGAGACCACGTCTAAAGGTAGGAGACGAATAGCCTTTCTTAAGGCTATTCTGACGTGGTAATTAGAGAAAAACAGTAGTTTAATGGTAGAATCCCTTTAATACTGTGCGGATACACAATTGCAGACAGTTACGGAACCATAAAATATGGTCGTGTGAATAGGGCTTTACAGAGCTTTCAATAAAACAAACAACTTGGTACTGCAAGGTAATAGTTTGCATTTGGTACTTTTGAACACTTAATGTTCCCTATTTGCATTGCACAGGATCTGTTTTATAGTGACCGGCAATGTTATTACAGCCTGTACTAATATCACGTCTCCTATAAAACAGATACTGTGTGATATAAATAGTGAAGGGGCCCCCAGACAGTGCGGTGTGCTCCACAGTGGTCCCCAACCTAGTATAATGTGCTCCACACAGTGTAATATGCTCCTGTACTTACCTGCACTCCCTCAAAGAGCAGCTGGACGCCTCCTTCCACCGCAGTGTAGGCACTCATATGAATCATGTCACTCTATTTGTATCCGTCAGTGTTGAAATAAAAACGGAAGGTCTCTTCCATCGGCTTTACGTTTTGTTGTGACAGATCAGAAGAGCAGAACAGAATGTTTTGGCTGATAACTGATGATAGAAATACTGCCCATGTGAATATGGTCTTATAATGGATATGCAGTAAATACATCCATATGAACTGCTATTCCAGAATATTTCTTAGCATGCAATGTTTAGAGAAACAAAGGGAAGACTTCTGTACTTCTTAGTGAATATATTTAATAAAGTTAATAACATTTTCTGTAGTAAATCTTCACTGAGCACATACAAAATCTAATCCTCAAACAAATATAACCTGTGTGTTTGTTTTTTGGCCTACAGCTGCCAGGTTCCTGTTGGCACAATTCGCTGTATCCTGTGGCATTATTATACTACATTATTCAACCAGTGCAGTCCATTTATGCAGCAACCAAGTCCACATTTAGTGCACATATGCTTGGACATTAGGGAATTAGAGACACAACAAAAAGCTAATATGCTTGCTAATATTGTATTTCCTCCAAATTTGCATTTAGGGGTACCTTACAATTTTGGTGTATTTTGCCTGGGTGACCAACACAGTAAAACTGTTACAATGAGGCTGAGGCCCATATTGCGGAAACACAACTTTTTGTTGTTGCAGATTTTGCTGTTTTTTTTTAGCCAAGCCAAAGTTATCAATATGTGCCCTTTGGGGGTCCAACGCCAGGACCCTACACAGATCGACTGTTCCAGTAGCCTTGGAGTGCCATAAGATACTAGTGTATGGGGAACACATGCAGCTATTCAAGTAATAAGAGCGACATAGCAGCCCCATAGCTTTACTGTTGCAGCTTCTGGACTAGCTGACCTGTCAGACCCCTACAGATCACAGTAAGAAAAGTCAATTTGGGGCAGAAAAATCCTTTTTAGGCTAAGGCCCCACAGGACATCCCGCAGCAAAAAAGCGCTGTGGGAAAAACCATGGCAATAATGTATCACAGTTCGTCCCACAGCGCTTTAGGCAGAAAGTTTGCAGAGTTTTCCTCCACAGACTTCCTGTTAAAATTATACCCATGGGGAAACCGCCAACGTTTCCGTAGGTATAATTGACATGCTGTGATTTCCAAAACTGCGCTGGAAATTCCAGCGTGTCCGCATAGTGGTTTTTACTGCAAAGTGGGCATGGGATTCGCTAGAGTCATCATGACTGTAAAACACAATGATTTTTCCTGCGGCGTTTCCACTGTGGGCAATTTGTTGCAGATTTTATTGCTTTTTTGAGCCAAAGCCAATAATGGCTACAAAAGGAATAGGAAATATATAGAACGTTCATATACTTTTCCCTTCTGCTCAATCCACTCCTGGCTTTGGCTAAAAAAAAAAAAAAAAGCAGCAAAATCTGCAACAAAAGCTGCTTTTCCGCAACGTAAGGCCCTAGCCTAATGGGCCACATTGTGGAAGTGCAGGTTTTGCAGTTTTGTTTTGTTTTGTTTTTAAAACAAAAGCCAATAATGGCTACAAAAGAAATGGGAAATTTATAGGAAGTGCTTATACGTCTACTGTGTATTCAATACACTCCTGGCTATGGTTCAAAAAACTGCAACAACAAATCTGTAACAAAAAAAAAAACGGTGTGGGTCCATTCACACACAGGAAAATGGTGAGGAATTTGGTGTGGAATTTCAGCGCTGAAAAAAAGCCTCCCTTTGACTTCAATGGGTTCCTTTTTCTGCTAGATTTTTTTTCAGCGCTGAAATTCCACACCAAATTCCTCAGCATTTTCCTTTGTGTGAATGCATCCTGTTTCAACAACATAGGGCCTAAAGGTATACTCATAAAAGCTTACTTTTTTTTACTGTTTTTTTTTTCTCCTTGAACGTTGAATTCCTATTTTGAAAGCTAAAAATAAGCACATCCTTACGTGCTTCAGTTTCAGTAAAGAGATAAGATAATCCTTTAATAGTCCAACAGTGGGGAAAGTTCAGCATGTTACAGCAGCATGGTAATACAGATACAGGATAATACACAGTAATATATTACAGACGTAGACACACATAAGCTGAGAAGAGAAGATATACTAGGAGTCCATAGCAGCTAAGGAACAGAAGAAGGAAGACTTCATAGTCATAATCATTAGTTCTCTGTGCGGAGTGATCTTCGCTTGGAATGATGTAGATTATATAGCCTGGTCGCGGTTGGAAGGAAGGACTTGCGATAACGCTCCTTCTCACACTTGGGGTGAAGTAGACGGTCACTTACAGTGCTGCCAAGTGCCATCAAGGTCCCATACATAGTGGTCCATAGGCACTGGAGAATGATGTGCAATATGGCACTCACCTAGACACGGCCAACATCGTAGTCTTCAGAGGCAGACGCATTCCTCTTTTTGTCAGCCCTTGTATAGTCACTGCCCAGTCACACTGCAGGTTGCCTACTGGAGCTTTTGAATTGCATAAGGACGACACCTAGGACTTCACTGCAGGGTTCTCTACTACATTGAAGTCTTCACAGCAACAAACAGGAAGATACAAGCAGCAACAGACACCATGTCTACTAACACAAGGGTTTACCACACATTCATGTCACTGCTGTATAGGATACTGGTGTTGTTCAGATTCCAAGAACCAGTTAACGTTTCAGTGCAATGCTTCATTTTTCCCCAATCTATCCAAGTCTCCCTTTCTGAAAGCAGCAAGATGCTGGTCCTCTCACGAAATCTCTCCAACCACTTACACCCCTCCAAAAGTGGGAGGCTGGAGGGGAGTGGGTAATCTGGGCAACCACTGACATCAGTGGGTTACAGGAGAGCAACACAACTTCTCCCATGGTGCAACTCATAGGTACAACAACACAGTTCCATCTACTAAGAGCTATAGCTCAGAAACTGGTGTGATGACTGACACCAGTTACAGCAACATGTACTCAGCAACACGTCATACCATGCAAGTCATACCTTGTGACATATGCAAATACAACTTATAATGCAAGTTCCTGTATTCATGGTCACATCCATTGACCACCAATCATGACAACAGACTGTCACTACCAAGATGCTTAGAGAAACTTGCATTCATTTTTTTGTTTCTAACCTTCAACTCTATCCCTGCATTGAATGGACATGGTGCTTTAGACAAACTATTGCTATAATCATATAAAAATATTTTGTTGCGATATGTAGTTACAGCAAGAGAATCAATATGGCTGCCATTCATGGAATCAGAACTGCAGTGTGACAGCAGGACTATCATCATTGGGCACAGTTCTGGAGCAGCTGCCGCTATGAGGTAGGTTACTGTATGGCCCTTCCCTTTTCCCTTGTGCCACATTCTGATCCTTTTGATCTGAAAAGATGTATGGAAGAATCTCCTGAATAAGACATGCAAATGATCTTATGCTAAGGTTCACACTAGTGTTGTGGTCTCTGTCATTTGGGTCCCCCGACGGATCCAAACGACGGAGAGCCAGACCACTAAAGCAACGGTCACACACGGACACCGGCGAACCGCATTGACTATAATGGGGTCAGCTGAGTGTCTACCACAGGACTTTCTTCTCTGCCAATATTCGGTGGTTTCTGCATCAGAATCTCTAGCACAGATATGAACCCAGCCTTCGCTAAGTAACATTGCAGAATGTTGTCAAATTAACAAAAGACCTTGAAGACTTTCCTTATTCTCTAAATGACCGTTTCGATGTTTATCTCCATGTACTTTAGGTTTGCTGAAACGCATCAAGTTTTTGCAATCATTCTAGTAGGAGCATACACGTCTGACTTGGGAGATGAGAATGAAAAAGAAAGCGGTATGTTACAGATTATATAATATTGGGATCTAAAGAACTTTAAAACAAAAGGCCTCCTTCACGTGACTATTGTTCATGTCATCAGCAATCGCAGATCCCCAAATAGACTTGTATGATCCCCTTAATTTCTGTGCGCAAAATGGGTGCAAAAATAGGACATTTCATAATTTGTGGTTCTTGTGTACGGCACAGATACATGGTCGCAAAAAAATGAGGCTATGTATCTGGCCCCTTTAAAAATGCATGTTAATGTACTTACAGTGTTGGCCAAAAGTATTGGCACCCCTGCACTTCTGTCAGATAATACTCATTTTCTTCCAGAAAATGATTGCAATCACAAATTCTTTGGTATTATTATCTTCATTTAATTTGTCTTCAATGGAAAACCACAAAAAGAATTGTCAAAAAGCCAAATTGGATATAATTCCACACCAAACATAAAAAAGGGGGTGGACAAAAGTATTGGCACTGTTTGAAAAATCATGTGATGCTTCTCTAATTTATGTAATTAACAGCACCTGTTACTTACCTGAGGCACCTAACAGGTGGTGGCAATAACTAAATCACACTTGCAACCAGTTGAAATGGATTAAAGTTGACTCCACCTCTGTCCTGTGTCCTTGTGTGTACCACATTGAGCATGGAGAAAAGAAAGAAGACCAAAGAACTGTCTGAGGACTTGAGAAGCAAAATTGTGAGGAAGCATGAGCAATCTCAAGGCTACAAGTCCATCTCCAAAGACCTGAATGTTCCTGTGTCTATCGTGCGCAGTGTCATTAAGAAGTTTAAAGCCCATGGCACTGTGGCTAACCTCCCTAGATGTGGACCGAAAAGAAAAATTGACGAGAGATTTCAACGCAAGATTGTGCGGATGGTGGATAAAGAACCTCAACTAACATATAAACAAGTTCAAGCTACCCTGCAGTCCAAGGGTACAACAGTGTCACCCCGTACTATCCGTCAGCGTCTGAATGAGAAGGGACTGTATGGTAGGAGACCCAGGAAGACCCCACTTCTTACCCAGAGACATAAAAAAGCCAGGCTGGAGTTTGCCAAAACTTACCCGAGAAAGCCAAAAACGTTTTGGAAGAATGTTCTCTGGTCAGATGAGACAAAAGTAGAGCTTTTTGGGAAAAGGGAAAAGTTTACAGGAAAAAAAAAAGAGGCCTTCAAAGAAAAGAACACGGTCCCTACAGTCAAACATGGCGGAGGTTCCCTGATGTTTTGGGGTTGCTTTGCTGCCTCTGGCACTGGACTGCTTGACCGTGTGCATGGTATTATGAAGTCTGAAGACTACCAACAAATTTTGCAGCATAATGTAGGGCCCAGTGTGAGAAAGATGGGTCTCCCTCAGAGGTCATGGGTCTTCCAGCAGGCAATGACCCAAAACACACTTCAAAAAGCCCTAGAAAATGGTTTGAGAGAAAGCCCTGGAGACTTCTAAAGTGGCCAGCAAAGAGTCCAGACCTGAATCCCATAGAACACCTGTGGAGAGATCTCTTGATGGCAGTTTGGAGAAGGCCCCCTTCACATCTCAGGGACCTGGAGCAGTTTGCCAAAGAAGAATGGTCTAAAATTCCAGCAGAGCATTGTAAGAAACTCATTGATGGTTACCGGAAGCGGTTGTGCGCAGTTATTTTGTCTAAAGGTTGTGCTACCAAGTATTAGGCTGAGGGCGCCAATACTTTTGTCCGGCCCATTTTTGGAGTTTTAGGTAAAATGATCAATGATTTGACTTTTTTTTCATTCTCTTTTGTGTTTTTTCATTGCAAGCAAAATAAATGAAGATATTACCAAAGAGTTTGTGATTGCAATCATTTTCTGGAAGAACATGAGTATTATCTGACAGAATTGCAGGGGGGGGCAATACTTTTGGCCAACACTGTAGATCCGCACGGTTGTGTAGGAGGTCTAAGGCTGGAGATGCAAGTGGCATATACATGTCAGGTTAGCTGGCAGCACCTAGTCCACCGCATTTTACAGTACCAGCATAGTGAATTGTGTTCATTTATTCAATGGCTTTTAACCTTTACAATTCAAAGCTTACAAGCAGCAAGAGGCTTACAGTGACTTCATGTCCTACAGCAAAAGCTACCCCATTCCACTATTTGGGGCAGTGGAGGCTTATCCAAAAAACCTGCTACTGAATTACCGAAAAGGGAAGTTTAGCATGTCTTCCTTCTGTTGCCCCAGTCAAGTGTTCATTATTTTACAGGGTATTTGGATTTCTAGAACACAAACAGATCTCTGAGGAGTAATGAGACGGGCTAAATATTGGTCAGTATTAAATGCTGGAACTGTAGCAAATGGACCTAAAACTGTGAGTTCAGTACAATGGCGTTGCAACCACTCGGGAGCTCATTGCATTGTAACGTGTGTTGTTCACACAAGTCATGTCAGTTCAGGAAACGCGGATGAAACAGTCATGTGAATGATCTTAACGCATTGTCACTCAGAAGCATCAGCAGGATCACATCATATAGGACATTACAGAGAAGCACTGACATGTATTGCTGTGAATAATGCACTTGGGTAGAAAGAAGCCATGTCAAGTCTGCCTGAGCATGCATTTAATCTAAATGGGGAGAGGGAAATAAACCACTAGCAGACATTGCTTGCTGCAGATTATTTCCCCTTACCTAAAGATCAAGTTTTTTTCACTACCAAGAACACACAGCGTATTGAAAGGGTAATATCTCCTGAGTGACTCCCAATAATATGACATAGTCTTGCTTCGTAAGTCTAGACAATTTCCTATGAACGACTTTGATAAATTGATAATGCTATTAGTAAACTAATTTCTTATTTCTTCATAGGTTATTTCAATCGCCCTTGGCAATGGGAAAAGATAAAATCAAACTGCCATCATATTATTCAGTTTGGCTCCACGGATGATCCGTTCCTACCCTGGAGCGAGCAGCAGGCGGTTGCCGATAATTTGGGAGCAGAGCTGTACAAGTACACCGATCGTGGACACTTTCAGAATACAGAGTTTCATGACCTGCTGGCTGCAGTAAAGAAACTTATCCCTACTCCGGTGTAAACACAAACCTGCACTATGTATCCAGATATTACCTGCTGTGTTATCACAACATGTCTGAATTTCAGGAATGAAGACTAGAAGTCCGCTCTCTTTTTCTATCCTTATCTGTTACTAAAGCTATAAATAAATGTAAAAATCTCATTTTGAAAAGCTGCTGCTACTATAAGATCACAATTTATAATAAAACTCAGAACGTGATAGGAGAGAAGCTGAGCTCTGTGATATATAGGAATATATGGAGCAGAATTTCATACAAGACTCCAAGGAAAAACAGTGAGAATTCTGATCTCCTGCCCACACAGGATGACTGACTGCTTTCCCTGTATCAGTGTGTATGGGCAGGACTCTTACTGTCCTTCCTTGGAGTCCTGTTAAGCTTTATTCTACTTAATATTTAGAAATTGTGCTCCAAATCATATAAACCTTTGTTTCACCGAACTCAGTGTCTCCATCGATCATATGCTGCTCTCAGAAATCACCTGACAGGTTCATTTCTCCACATCTATTATTCCATCCTGTTCCATGTATTGGTCCAAAGTAACCGACTAGCATAGAATTTTTGTGGATAATACGCCAAATCTGTCGCAGGAATAGTAATTTCTGTGGTCTGTGTTATTATAGAGAATTCATATCAATCCACATTAATGTCTCCTGCGCCAATAATGGCTGATGCGGCAACAGCAATAAACAAGATGTAGATGGGATAACATCACAGCACTTTGTTATTCATAGGAGAAGAGATTCAGTTTTTTTCGCTTTGGGTAATAATGAAAATAGGCTCCTATATTACCCCTTTTTGCACAAACAATATGGTAAGGAAACCTGATGTGCAGATATGAATGAAATCTACCCAACAAATTCCAGGGGCTAAAGGGAAATCCTTGATGCTCTTCTAGTGAGTCCTGCTTCCTCTTCTAACACAGAATGACAGCATGTCCTGTATAATCCCCTATTCACACACACCAGCATTTTCGTTGGTAATATCAGTGGTCATGAGCCAATGCCAGGAATGGGGACTAGATTTTGAATGTAGCACCACTGCACAAGCTCGACCTCAACTCCTTTTAATTGGGGTTGTGTGTAGCAAATGTAAAAGTGGGTCCATTCTAGTGATCATTGGGGCCTATTGAACATATGTTTATTACCTACACTGTGGATAGACAAAATTTTCAACATGGAATAACTTCTTTAAAGGGATTCTATCATTAAAATCCCGTTTTAAGCTCAACCCATGTCGGAATAGCCTTAAGAAAGGCTATTC
Organism: Leptodactylus fuscus; assembly: GCF_031893055.1. Lineage (NCBI taxonomy): Eukaryota > Metazoa > Chordata > Amphibia > Anura > Leptodactylidae > Leptodactylus > Leptodactylus fuscus. The sequence goes on from NC_134267.1 coordinate 47,026,679, forward strand.
TTCCCCTACCTTTAGATGTCTTCTCCATGCGGCCGTTACATAGATACCCCGCTTTCTGTCTATAACAGCACTGGGGGCGTCCCCTGTGCTACGAGAAAACTATCCAGCTCTGCCTTCTTCTTGCTCGCCTCCTCCGCCTCTTCTTCCTCGTCCAGTCATGTCTTCTACATAAAGTGCCGACTGCGCACATCCTTTGCCATTTTCCTGTGGCCAAACAGGAGAGGCCACAGGTTAATGGCCAACAGACGTGCACTATCGGCCATTTTCCTGTGGCCAAACAGGAAAGAAGAGGCAAAGGCAGCAATCAAGAAGAAGGCAGCGCTGGATAGTTTTCTCGCAGCACAGGGGACGCCCCTAGTGCTGTCTGAGCGTGGGGACCACCCCCAGTGCTGCGAGAAAACTAATTAGCATATGGATATAAAACGGGATATCTATGGAATGGCGGCACGGAGAAGACTTCTAAAGGTAGGGGAAGAATAGCCTTTCATAAGGCTATTCTGACATGGGTTTAGCTTAAAACTGGATACTAATGAAAGAATTCCTTTAAGGCAGGGGCCCCATGTGGTGTAAACGCCACAGCTTGCTCGTGGCGGAAACACCACAGGAAAAAACGTGGCATTTTACAGTCAGAGCAAAGTGGATGTGAATCCCACTTTGCGTGAAAATACACAGTGCAATCATGCACCAAAAATGTCAATTATATCTACAGAAACGCCGGGGTTTTCCTGCAGCACTCTATTGCTTAGGACCTTAGCGTAAATGACACTAAAGTCTCTCTCATCCATCCATTGACAAAGAACATGACAGTATGTGGCGACCTGTAAATTTGGAAAGCCAGAACATTCCATATAATGAAAAATCCTTTCCTAGGTTAGAGGACGTAGGACCCAGTGTAAGTGAACATATGATGTAAATTTATTAACACTTACTAGGAAAGCAGATACTTGTCATTGCTTGTTAAATAAAAAAAAACTTACTTCAGGTTTATCTTCCCATGCTTACATTCTAACACAACGAACGAAGAATGGAAAGACGTAAATAAAAGCACATTTGCTCCTCTTTTGAGACCTTTATCCAAATAATTCTTCATGAATTACCAAATATAATAAAATACTAAAATAAATATATTTAGCACAGTCTGTCCAGTTTAATGTTCCATTCGGTGTTGCCCATGTGGCAGTATAGCGTTTTATCTTCATTAATATTCCAGCCACTCCGTCATGTATATGCAGTTAGATGGAGATATCTCACCACCTTCATGACAGTCATTAAATACCTGCAAGGACAAAACAACGAAAAATGAGTTTCCTCTTGTAAATTTATATTAAACATTTATGTTGATTTTTGGAAAAGCTGTCAAAAAGATGTGCAACGTGTTTTGCCTGAGTCACTATCCATAGGATAGAACTGAATTCAGATAAACTTTACATATCAACCTGCCCAAAGAAACATTTTGGTTTCAAAATTGCAGAAATTGTCGGAGATGTAACTTCAAGTTTTTGGGCCCTGATGGAAAGTTGTAGACTTAGACGTCGGAATAGCCTTTAGAAAGGCTATTTGTCTCTTACCTTTAGACGTGGTCTCCGCCGCGCCGTTCCTTAGAAATACCGGTTCTTACCGGTTTGCTGAGTTCTCCGCAGCAATGAGGGCGGGCCCCAGCGCTCAAACGGCGATGGGGGCGTCCCCACTGCTGCCCGAGAACCCGCTACAGCGACGCCTTCTTCTTCAGCTGCATCCTCCCCTTCTCTGTCATCTTCCTTCTTCGTCAGTTCTGAAGCCTGCGCAGTCTTGCCTTGCGGCCTCGTAAATATATCCGCTGGCCGGTACGCGCAGTTGGCTCTACCAGTGTCTCGCTGGCAGAGCCGACTGCGCAGGTGTCAGGGCTGACGAAGAAGGAAGACGACAGAGAAGGGGAGGATGCAGCTGAAGAATAAGGCGTCACTGGAGCGGGTTCTCAGGCAGCAGTGGGGACGCCCCCATTGCCGTTTGAGCGCTAGGGCCCGCCCTCATTGCTGCGGAGAACTCATTAGCATACCAGTAAAAAACGGCATTTCTAAGGAACGTCGAGGCGGAGACCACGTCTAAAGGTAAGAGACGAATAGCCTTTCTAAAGGCTATTCCGAAGTCTAGAGCACAAAAAACAGCATTTTAGTGGTAGAATCCCTTTAAGTCCATTTTATAGTACTGATATCTTGTTATGTCACGGAGGAACAGTTGGGCCACCTCAGACATCGCTGACAGTGATGTCACCGAGCATATCGTGCCATTCTTTTGGCATACTCCCAGTGGATAAAAATCAGTCCATGGTCATGTGATGAACACACAGGTTCACAGTAATCGAGACATCTGCCTGGTAACAAGCTGTGCACCTTTGTGTCCATCACATGACTATAGACTGTAATCACATGACCATGGACTGATTTCTGTCCATTGGCAGTAAGCAGAATGAATGACAGCAAGCAGAGATCTAGATAACCATGAGGAATTGATACAGAAAGTATATCAGAAAATTATACAACTTTTTATTCTACAAACAATGACATCGGTATGAAAGTGGCCAACCCCTTCAACATTAAAGACTGTGCCGACGTTCACTTACCGGACAGAGACCACAGGGTGTACGCACTAAGCCTGCTGGCTGTATGATTGGATTCACTGCTCTATAAAGCTTCATCTGTCCATCCACACTGCCCACTGTCCCCTCTTTGGCAGCGATTATGGTCATCTCCACTTTTCCGTCATAAATTAACGTGTTCAAGATGGTTTCTATGTCTTCCATTGATAGTTCAACCTAAAATGAAAAAGCAATTACTTGTACACAACATCTTGAGAAATAAAAAGAAAAAAAAAAGTTCAATGTGAAACATTATCATTCATGTATGTAATGAATATACTACCATTTATTAATTACAGTGCTCTAGAGATTAAATGGCAGGACCAATGTAGGAAGTCACAGGCCATAGAAAGATCAGAGCCTTCTACCGTCATCTCTCGTCCTGTACATCCTACAGTAACCCCAGCGGTGTGGTACACTTACAGGAAATATATGGGAATAGGATGAGATTATTTTATAACACAGGCTTTGTGTACATCAAAATATAAGAGTGTTCCTGACTCTTACCTTGCTGATACCAAGTTCACAGATGTATTTCCAAACTTCGTGTGATGAGGCAAAGGAGCTGTTCCTCTGGATCATTGGGTTTTGTTTACTGTCTCTGGCAGCTTCCGCCTGTCATAAGCAATGAACAATACTGGAAACATTCATGTACAGTGCAAGTAGTCAAAGGTTCATTCTCCTATTAGCCAAAACAGTACAAAAAATGCTGTGCCATTTGGCTGATAGCAACACTCGAGAATTTTGGTGCATGCCCTTTTTTTGGCAAAATTTGCAACTTTTTGTGCATTTGTGCCCCATAAGCCTCATTTCTCCAAAACCGGAATTAAATGTATATGCCGATGTAGATGTGAGGTTCAGGCGCAAAGAGGGCAGGGCATCGCAGCTATGTACATAACTATCAAGAAAGGTCTAGACATTAAAACGTGTTCAATATTTCCATATAGTGTACACAGACATAATCCACTGTGTGCAGGCAGAGCAAAAACTTCTGGTGGTACAAGGATCAAATCAATAAAACAATAACATATTAGTTAGGGGGGCCCGGAGGACTCCCAGCAACTTGTCTCCCATCCAGTGAATGGTAAGACGGCTCCATCAGGCAAACGACTATGATAGTTTGAATTGTCAGACATACCCATATGGAAGAGGTGAACAGGGTGATATAACATTGATACATAGTTTGTGGCAGATACGAACAATAAATCTGATCCCTGCACCTCTCTCCAAGCCATCCAGAGAAAGGGAGGGAATTAAATCTTTGCATCTGGCCTCCAATGGAAGAGAGGTATGCGTAAGTTTAGAGGAGAGCAAGTGAGCATATACAGTTAACACCAAACGCCCTGGGCCTCTATATCTCAGGACAGATCCTCTTTAAAGAGGTCATGGCTAAACAATTGCCATATGCCGACAAAAATGATTGTGTTATACAAAAAGTCTTCAAGATCCATTAAATTTGTGATGCGCAAATGTAAATTGTGCCCAAGGATGCATGCTGTGTCAGTGGTTACCCTCCAATATACACTATGTGATCAAAAGTATCCAGACACCTGGCTGAAAATGACTACAAGTTCATAGCGCCCTCCATCGGTAATGGAGGGGGCTTGCACCCCATGTTGTTTTGCGTGGCACTATCACAGCACAGGCCTACATTGATGTTTTAAACACCTTCTTGCTTCCCACTGTTGAATAGCAATTTGGGGATGGCGATTGCATCTTTCAACACGATCGAGCACCTGTTCATACTGCACAGCCTGTGGCGGAGTGGTTACACGACAATAACATCTCTGTAATGGACTGGCCTGCACAGAGTCCTGACTTGAATCCTATAGAACACCTTTGGGATGTTTTGGAACGCCGACTTCGTGCCATGCCTCACTGACCTACATGGATACCTCTCCTCAGTGCAGCACTCCGTGAAGAATGGGCTGCCATTCCCCAAGAAACCTTCCAGCACCTGATTGAACGTATGTCTGCGAGAGTGGAAGCTGTCATCAAGGCTAATGGTGGGCCAACGCTATATTGAATTCCAGCATTACCGATGGAGGGCGCCATGAACTTGTAAGTCATTTTCAGCCAGGCATCCGGATACTTTTGATCACATAGTATATAATGCGCATGTTTTTCTGATAGTGACATATGTCACAGGACCTCGTGAATCAGCAGTGGTAAATGAAGGACTGGTGCAGTTCTGCTAGTGGTCAGGTTCTTACTAATGTGGATCACTACTATCACTATTTATATCATTCATCAGGCCTTTGAATGCAAATTGTATTTTATTCTCACAATTCATATACATTTACCTTGGTCTGCAAAAACTTAAAGCATTGTTGGTTTAATACTTCTACAAATTCGGACTCAAAGTCTTGGTCACTATACCATGCGCCTCCAGTCACTGAGCGGTCAGGCTGTACATTATATAGCATGTACACCTTCTTTTTTGAGGCCTTGAAAAGAAAAAAAAAATAAATGACAATAAATTCTAATGTCCTAAAGAAATACTGCTAAAATCCTATTTGCTAGTATATCCCATTACTTTTTGACCAATTAGAGTTTAACCAATGGGACCCCTCCACCCCATTGATCCTGAGAAAGTGGAGGAAACCTTGATCATTTGCAGCAGTGGAGGAAACCATTCCACATCATGTCATCTGTAGTGGAGAGGCTAGAAAAACTCAGTACATTTCATTTCTAAGCTGTGCATACAATCCTGCTTAATGCAGCTCACTACTGAAATATCAAAAATCCTAGTACTGAATCGTATCCTCCTCCACAGTATAAAGCTAGCATTGAAAATTTGGTGCATTGTGCAACCCTACTTCTTACCGCAACTGACTTGACAGCTTTAATGAGTTTCTTGCTTTCCATGTTCTTCAGGATTTTGTTGATCTCAGTAAGTGGAAGATTACTTTTATATCGTATATCTCTGCTCCATATTCCTAGGAAAGATGAGCACATTACTAAAGATATGTATAAAACAGTGATACCTCTAAGAAACTAGGCAAAAATAGCCTTGAAAACTGGTCTTCTCTAAGAAGATGACTAGTATACACAGCATACAAAAATACATTTATTTCATTAGAACAAAAATAAAATATTACAACAATTTAAAATATTTAGAAACTCTTGCTGGGCCCTTGTCTTAGGATATTTTAACATGGCTGAATTTGAGGTGGACACTGCCTGAAAATCAGCTCTAAATTCTGCCTGAAACCTGAATTTTTCCTGTAAAGGCAGGTTCACATCTGCGCCAGGTCTCCAGTTTGGCCAATGCGGACAGTTTCTGTCTTCTGCCCCGTGAAACTGGACAGAATACGGAAAATCGGCGGTCAACTTTCAAACCCATTCTCCACGGGGACACCGATATTTTTACACAAAGTCGACCATGCAGGACTTTGTGTCCGGTTAAAAAAAAACGGTTTCCCCCGAGGAGAGGCAGAAGACGCACATGGGCGGTCACCTTTGCAAACCCATTCAAGTGAATGGGTTTGAAAGCCGACTGCCTGTCCAGTTTCGCGGGGCAGACGACAGAAACCAGCCAGATTGGCTAAACCGGAGATTGGGCGCAGATGTGAACCCATCCTGAATTTTTTCAGTAGCAGGACAAAAAAAATAAGCGCCAAGGCAATCATCAGGGAAATACCGCCTGGTAAGTTTGATGTGGAATTTGGTCAAGCGGAAAAATTCAGCTTCAAATTCCCGAAGCAGGGTAATATTCCTGAAGCTGAATTTTTCAGTTAGGAAAATTCCCTCCATGTGAACATACCCTAAGTTTGGATGGTCCTAAACCCTAAGGGGTGGTCCGCAGAGTAGTTTCACTGTACTAAAACATAAAATTGCAAAGACTAACAATACTAGAAAATACAGTCCTGTGATTAAGGGAAACTTGTCACCTACATTTAGGACACTAAGCCACTAGTCTGCACCATAAGTCCAATATATTGCTTGTGTGCGCAGCGGATAAAAAACAAACAAACAAAAAAACCTTGTACTTGCCTCCCAGTGAGCACTCCCAGTATAAGGCAAGGTATTTTTATACTCTGCACAAACAGGCTTTATATAGGAATATTTGTGACACTAAACCACTAGCCCCTATTAAACAGCTGATGGTTTACTGTCCCTATAGTTATACGACAGGTTCCCTTTAAAAATTGGAAGGTTCCACCATGCAAACCCCACCAATGATCACTTCTAACAAACCTCTATGAATGTTAGCTGTGACCATAAGTAACATTTTACAGAAATATTTGTTAGTACAAGTTTCCCATGTAAACTATTGAGCTACAACTGCAGTCCATAAGAATATTTTGAGTTGCATGTAGTACAGTGCGTTGTCGGCAGCTGTCACTGGAAAGTCAATGGAAATCCTACCCTAATATGTCTGCCTAATAACCATGCTAATGCTAAAATACACTTACTACTGTAAAAGCTTATACAGGCCGTATATTGCATAGACGCAGACAGTTAAAAGCAGACTTGGATCAATTCTTGCTCGTATATATTGCAATAGGGGAATAACACAAGATTAATAACGGAATAATTGTAGATAAACATACCTTTATTGCCAGCATCTTCAATAATCTGATATACTAACTTTTCCTGGTTATCAGAACCTTTCATTTTACTGCACACCAGAAAGTGAGGAGAAAAAAAAATAACAGGGTCATTTGCTTGGAAACGGTCTAGTCTAATGCGTTAGATATTATTGTGGAAGTGAAAAAAAAATGGAAAGCATAAACTACTGCAACACCTACATTTATATTGTCATGTGTAAAACTGTATTTTCTAACCGCCATATGATAGACTTCAAAATGATAAAGAAAAAAATTTTTTATGGGGATGGAAAAAAAAAAAACAACAAAAAAAAAAACAATTGATATTTACTCTACAGTTTAAAAAATATTTTCATATTTTGCATCATCAGATTAATATATCTCAATAATCCTCACCTAGCAGTTTGTGCGTCCTTCAGCCTGTACAATAGGCCGGTGCCACTTCTAAGCAGATCCAGCTGACCCTAGAGAGATGACATTTATTAATACATAAGTAAGAAGAAGGATGCACGTCACTCCACTGTGCTCAAATAGGGATCCCCCCCGTGATACAACTTCACAGGGACTTGATGCAAATTCAGTTAATTTATTGGTCATCAAATCAAACAATATGTAACGTTTTGGTTTTCACAATGAAACCTTCTTCAGACACCATAATAAAACAAAGACATAGGAAGTAGCCATGTACATTCTGATATACACAATGATAGATTAGATAGATAGATAGATAGATAGATAGATAGATAGATAGATAGATAGATAGATAGATAGATAGATAGATAGATAGATACCCCCAAACCAATCCTGATACATACTGGGCAGTTCATATGATGTAAACACATCTTGGAAAAAGTAATAGCTTAATGGAGGTAACCATACAGTGCTGTAGAGATGCTCACCACTTACATTAGTGTATGTCCACACTGAAATTATTTAATTTCTAAATTAACCTTTTTTTTTTTTTTGGGCATGCGAGAGAAAACCGTAGTGTCACGCAAACATGGAAAGAACATACAAACTCAGATGTTGCACTTGGTCAGGACCCTAGGGCTACAAGGCAACAATGCAAACCATTAAAACCTTTACAATTTTGTCTTTGGATTCCTCATTAGTATCTCTATTTGCAGTCATTCAGAAGATGAAAATATAAAGACCCAACGCTATTCATATCCACATATAGAGGCAGCGGCAGCAATGCTGCTTCTATTGGACATGGCAATCATATGATTGTTAATTCCAGGTAAGCAGCCGCTAGGTCTTATCAGCAAATAACTACTGGGGACTGATTTCCACTGTAACTGGGGTTCTTATAGTTACTGTGGAAAAATCCTAAAATTAAGAAAAAGAAAAAAAAAAAAAAAGATTTATATATATTTTTAACGTTTTAATAAAAAAAAAAAAAATAAAAAAAAAAGAAAAAGCCCCATACTTTGAAAACATTCATTTAAACGTCTAGCCTAAATAAAACTAAAAGCAAAAAATCCCTGTAAGAATGTACTCTTTGCATCCTTGGTTTTGGGGTGACTAATTTCAGCACCCAAGAAGCAAATTATGCTGTCTACTGTCAGGGGGGTGATACAGGGCTGGAACAGACGGTCCAAAGCCGCCCACCTGACAGTAATGAGCCTAATTAACATATTGAGTGTTGAAACTTAACTGCACTGATTGCTTAGAATAGTGCGGGATAAAGGAAAAAAGTGTAACTGGTGAAATCAGTGAAATATTAAAAAACGCAAAGAGAACCTTTCATGTCCTCTGACACAGGCGGTATTATATACTGCTAGAAAGCTGACGGTACGCTTTGCCGGTATGCTCCTGGGCACAAATATGCCTTAATTGTTAGAAGGGCCGGCCTTATAGCTCAGCATCATCTCTAACTAACGGCACCAATATCTCTGGCACCGGGACACATAACGGCAAAGCCAAGCGCACGCCAGATTACTAAAGTTATATAATATCGCCAGAGTCAGAAGACATGACAGGTCCTCTTTAAGACCTTTTCAGGCTTGGCCATTAAAGAGTTAAAACAGATAGGAATTAAAAGAAATTGCATTAGAGGGCTGCAAAACCAATGGACTCTTATTAAACTTACAACGGACAGCAAACGGTTAATAGCCATAGCTCTCTGTTTGGCTTCAATATGAGGCATCTCATTTTGGATAACTTGATCGGTGATTCCATGAGGGAACTGCTGACAGAGCTCGATAATCCTGAAATAGAAAAAGCAGATTCAGGCCTCATGCATATTACTGTGTGCTAGTTCAGTGTGCTATCCGGTTTTCGTCTGGATCGCGCACTGACCCATTCATTATAATGGGCACATACATACTTCTGTGTACTTGGTTAGCCACGGTAATACAGATGACACACTGACGCAATACTGGCCACTTTTGGGGACATATCACACTGATGCTGAAGACAAGATGATCACAGAAACCAAACACATGGTCTTGTGTGCATGATGCCTGAAGGTATATCCTGTGATACTGGCATATAAGATGTCGCTGCTCTCATCTGGAGGTACAGAGCTTATCTCCTGTGTTTCTTATTCTTGAAGTTTGTGTGGTTTTAGGTATTAAATTTGCACATTTCAGTAAAGAATGGCACATAATAGTGGAGGGAGCAGGACTTTGAAAAAAATGGACAGATAACAGGTATTAAAGGGATCCTATCATTGGATATCTTTTTTTTTTTCCTGAAAACACGTAGGAATAGCCTTAAGAAAGACTATTCTCCTACCTTTAGATGTCTTCTCGGCGCCGCCGTTCGGTAGAAATCCGGGTTTTCCTTGGTATGCAAAAGAGTTCTTTTGCAGCACTGGGGGCGGTCCCCAATGCTGCGAGAGAACTCTCCCTGTCTCTTTTTCCATCCTGGGTTTCAATCTTTTAGGCCACGGGCCGAGCTGACTGCACATGCCCAGGCCACAAGAAAATGGCCGCTTACCCCAGCTTACTGTGTAAGCAGCCACAAGAAAAGGGCCACTTACACCAGCTTACTATGTAAGCAACCACAAGAAAAGGGCCACTTACACCAGCTTACTGTGTAAGCGGCCATTTTCTTGTAGCCTGGGCATGCGCAGTCGGCTCTGCCCGAGGCCAGAAGAAGATTGAAACCCAGGACAAAAGACGACACAGGGAGAGGCCGTTCCAGAAGAAGATGGAGGCTTTGCTGGAAAGTTCTCTCGCAGCATTGGGGACGCCCCCAGTGCTGCGAGAGAATTAATTTGCATACCGAAGAAAACCCCACATTTCTACCAAACGGCAGCACGGAGAACACATCTAAAGGAAGGAGAAAAATAGCCTTTCATAAGGCTATTCCTACGTGTTATCGAGAAAGAAAAAAAGGGTATCCAATGATAGGTTTAAAAAAAAAGGGCACATTAATATCAGTTGTTAGTGTACGTGAATATCCTTTTATATACCATGCTTTTTTAGGTTTTTTTTTTTTTTAAACAGACCCTGTTATAACGGACATCCAATAGTAGTGTGAACACATCCGAGTCAGAGTCTCTGCTGAAAATTGTCCATGCAGGACTTTTCTCTACACCGATTTTTTATAAAACTCTCGGAAAGCAGATAAACACCCAACGGACTCCATTATAGCCTATTGAGTCTGCAGGTAACTGCTGTTTTGTCGGGCAGACCCGAACGATTAAGAGTTTGGTACAAATGTGAACCTAGCCTAAGTCTTTAGATTTAGATGGTTCAGCCCAAGACTGGCATGGCAATCTAGATATACACGGCTAAAAAGGGTCTTATTCACATTGTACAGTCAAACTGTGGTTATAACAAATTGTAGCAACGAACTGCAACTTGACTGCGCCATGTGAAAACGTCCTGACTTAAAGGAATGTTGAGGGAGTCTAAGTTTACTTACTACCTCCGGGAAGTTTTTTTTTAAGCTGGACCTAAGGATTCGGAGTAGTTGTGACTGGCTTTACCACAGTTTGCCAGCCCCGGTGAGAGGAAGCGCTCCCATCATGTGAGCCAGGGTGAAAACCAGCCCAGAAGCTCCAGGTGCAGTGTGAATAAATCCCAGGTTAAAAGATTGAGCACTGCTGGATTTTTGTTGGGACTAGAAGTCGTAGTCGCAAGACCCTCACAGGCACAATGTGAGTCCTGTAGGATGACACACTTTGGTTTGGTTATATAACAGGCATTGTGGCCAACGTCACCATGTAGCTATAGCCTATGGCGCTTGGGACCAGGTGCAATTTCACCCCCTCACGTGAAGCCCCTGGAACCGGAAACCAAGTTATGTGAATCAATTCCAACATTGTAGCAACTACTTGTCAAAGTTGATGTTCTCTGATCAAACAAGGGTTAATAACACACACTACAATACATGGACCTGCGAACATCTACTGGTTCTGGCTATTAACAAGTAAATTTACTGACACCCACTAAAAATGATTATCAGTAAATATAAGGACAGCAGTGCGCCTCCATATTAGACACCCCTGAACAGGTCAGTAAATATAAGGGCAGCAGTGCGCCTCCATATTAGATACCCCTGAACAGGTCAGTAAATATAAGGGCAGCAGTGCGCCTCCATATTAGATACCCCTGAACAGGTCAGTAAATATAAGGGCAGCAGTGCGCCTCCATATTAGATACCCCTGAACAGGTCAGTAAATATAAGGGCAGCAGTGCACCTCCATATTAGACACCCCTGAACATGTCAGTAAACATAAGGGCAGCAGTGCGCCTCCATATTAGATACCCCTGAACAGGTCAGTAAATATAAGGGCAGCAGTGCGCCTCCATATTAGATACCCCTGAACAGGTCAGTAAATATAAGGGCAGCAGTGCGCCTCCATATTAGATACCCCTGAACAGGTCAGTAAATATAAGGGCAGCAGTGCACCTCCATATTAGACACCCCTGAACATGTCAGTAAACATAAGGGCAGCAGTGCGCCTCCATATTAGACACCCCTGAACAGGTCAGTGAATATAAGGGCAGCAGTGCACCTTCATATTAGACACCCCGGAACAGGTCAGTAAGTATAAGGGCAGCAGTGTGCCTCCATAACAGACACTCCTGAACATGTCAGTAAATATAAGGGCAGCAGTGCGCCTCCATATTAGACACCCCTGAACATGTCAGTAAGTATAAGGGCAGCAGTGCGCCTCCATATTAGACACCCCTGAACAGGTCAGTAAATATAAGGGCAGCAGTGCGCCTCCATATTAGACACCCCTGAACAGGTCAGTAAGTATAAGGGCAGCAGTGCGCCTCCATATTAGACACCCCTGAACAGGTCAGTAAATATAAGGGCAGCAGTGCGCCTCCATATTAGACACCCCTGAACATGTCAGTAAATATAAGGGCAGCAGTGCGCCTCCATATTAGACACCCCTGAACATGTCAGTAAATATAAGGGCAGCAGTGCGCCTCCATATTACACACCCCTGAACAGGTCAGTAAATATAAGGGCAGCAGTGCACCTCCATATTAGACACCCCTGAACATGTCAGTAAATATAAGGGCAGCAGTGCACCTCCATATTAGACACCCCTGAACATGTCAGTAAATATAAGGGCAGCAGTGCACCTCCATATTAGACACCCCTGAACAGGTCAGTAAATATAAGGGCAGCAGTGCGCCTCCATATTAGACACCCCTGAACAGGTCAGTAAATATAAGGGCAGCAGTGCGCCTCCATATTAGACACCCCTGAACAGGTCAGTAAATATAAGGGCAGCAGTGCGCCTCCATATTAGACACCCCTGAACATGTCAGTAAATATAAGGGCAGCAGTGCGCCTCCATATTAGACACCCCTGAACATGTCAGTAAATATAAGGGCAGCAGTGCGCCTCCATATTAGACACCCCTGAACAGGTCAGTAAATATAAGGGCAGCAGTGCGCCTCCATATTAGACACCCCTGAACAGGTCAGTAAATATAAGGGCAGCAGTGCGCCTCCATATTAGACACCCCTGAACAGGTCAGTAAATATAAGGGCAGCAGTGCGCCTCCATATTAGACACCCCTGAACAGGTCAGTAAATATAAGGGCAGCAGTGCGCCTCCATATTAGACACCCCTGAACAGGTCAGTAAATATAAGGGCAGCAGTGCGCCTCCATATTAGACACCCCTGAACAGGTCAGTAAATATAAGGGCAGCAGTGCGCCTCCATATTAGACACCCCTGAACATGTCAGTAAATATAAGGGCAGCAGTGCGCCTCCATATTAGACACCCCTGAACATGTCAGTAAATATAAGGGCAGCAGTGCGCCTCCATATTAGACACCCCTGAACAGGTCAGTAAATATAAGGGCAGCAGTGCGCCTCCATATTAGACACCCCTGAACATGTCAGTAAATATAAGGGCAGCAGTGCGCCTCCATATTAGACACCCCTGAACAGGTCAGTAAATATAAGGGCAGCAGTGCGCCTCCATATTAGACACCCCTGAACATGTCAGTAAATATAAGGGCAGCAGTGCGCCTCCATATTAGACACCCCTGAACAGGTCAGTAAATATAAGGGCAGCAGTGCGCCTCCATATTAGACACCCCTGAACATGTCAGTAAATATAAGGGCAGCAGTGCGCCTCCATATTAGACACCCCTGAACAGGTCAGTAAATATAAGGGCAGCAGTGCGCCTCCATATTAGACACCCCTGAACATGTCAGTAAATATAAGGGCAGCAGTGCGCCTCCATATTAGACACCCCTGAACAGGTCAGTAAATATAAGGGCAGCAGTGCGCCTCCATATTAGACACCCCTGAACATGTCAGTAAATATAAGGGCAGTAGTGCGCCTCCATATTAGACACCCCTGAACAGGTCAGTAAATATAAGGGCAGCAGTGCGCCTCCATATTAGACACCCCTGAACATGTCAGTAAATATAAGGGCAGCAGTGCGCCTCCATATTAGACACCCCTGAACATGTCAGTAAGTATAAGGGCAGCAGTGCGCCTCCATATTAGACACCCCTGAACATGTCAGTAAATATAAGGGCAGCAGTGCGCCTCCATATTAGACACCCCTGAACAGGTCAGTAAATATAAGGGCAGCAGTGCGCCTCCATATTAGACACCCCTGAACAGGTCAGTAAATATAAGGGCAGCAGTGCGCCTCCATATTAGACACCCCTGAACATGTCAGTAAATATAAGGGCAGCAGTGCGCCTCCATATTAGACACCCCTGAACAGGTCAGTAAGTATAAGGGCAGCAGTGCGCCTCCATATTAGACACCCCTGAACAGGTCAGTAAATATAAGGGCAGCAGTGCGCCTCCATATTAGACACCCCTGAACATGTCAGTAAATATAAGGGCAGCAGTGCGCCTCCATATTAGACACCCCTGAACATGTCAGTAAGTATAAGGGCAGCAGTGCGCCTCCATATTAGACACCCCTGAACAGGTCAGTAAATATAAGGGCAGCAGTGCGCCTCCATACTTGGCCCCCCACAACACGTCAGTAAGAAGCCCAGCAGTCAGTAAGAGCTCACCTATTCTCTATCTCAGCCGCCTCTCCGCCCTCCTGCTTCACTTTCACCTCCGCCATCTCCTGGCTCCTCTTCGGGCTCTCCACGCTGCTCTATGCTGCCATTCACAAGAGTTTGCCGTCTCACTATCGCGCATGCGCCGAAGGAGCCGACTCCTAGCCGGACATAACGTGTAAGGGCAAGCCAATAAAATAATAACATTACATATTCTATGAATATGTATAAGGCAGATCAGATATTTCCAGCAGGTTTTACACAGACGTATTACTATAGAATTATCTCTAAATCATACACGAGGAGCCTTTGCCCTTAATAAAGATGGCGGATGGCTCATTCCTCTTCCCTTACTGCGAAAGCGGGGAGGGAACTTGTTTTTGCATCTTTGGTTACTAAGGTAACGGGAATGTGCCAATCCCTGGGCTCGGTCCTGACAAGCTGAAGGCTCCACCGGGACAAGCGTCTGTAGTAACGGGACCGAGGAGTGACCAGAGAGGCCGCCATTCACCACCAAGTCTCCTTATATCAGGGTTGTGGAGTAAAAGCTGGTGAGAAAGAGGGCATGAGGGTGGGGGAGGGGAGTGGGCATTGGGGATGTGTGTGCCTATGTGTTTATCTGCCCAGAAAAATCCTAATCCCAGTGTTGACAACAGTCGACAACAATCCGACCTTTTCGTTGGTAGTCGGCCGTAACCTGACTATCTTTAGAGCGTATTCACACACGGCACTTTATTGTAGAAATGACTAGGACAGTCCCATTCATCCATGCGTTTTCACTAGAACTTCCCCAATTCTCATGACTGAAACCAGTGGCGTAACTAGGAATGGCAGGACCCCGTGGCGAACTTTTGACATGCCCCCCCCCCCGACCGACACCGACGACCTCAACCGACCCCCTCCTACGCATTCCTGCGCGCTCTATTATGCCCCATAGGGCCCCTGCACACAGTATTATATCCCATAGTGGCCCCTCCACACAGTATTATCCCCCATAGTGGCCCCTGCACACAATATTATCCCCAATAGTGACTCCTGCACACAATATTATCCCCCATAGTGGCCTCACACAGTATTATCCCCCATAGTGGCTCCTACACACAGTATTATCCCCCATAGTGGCTCCTGCACACAATATTATCCCCCATAGTGGCCCCTACACACAGTATTATCCCCCATAGTGGCTCCTGCACACAATATTATCCCCCATAGTGGCCTCACACAGTATTATCCCCCATAATGGCTCCTGCACACAGTATTATCCCCCATAGTGGCTCCTGCACACAGTATTATCCCCCATAGTGGCTCCTGCACACAATATTATCCCCCATAGTGGCCTCACACAGTATTATCCCCCATAATGGCTCCTGCACACAGTATTATCCCCCATAGTGGCTCCTGCACACAATATTATCCCCCATAGTGGCTCCTGCACACAGTATTATCCCCCATAGTGGCTCCTGCACACAGTATTATCCCCCATAGTGGCTCCTGCACACAATATTATCCCCCATAGTGGCCCCTACACACAGTATTATCCCCCATAGTGACCCCTGCACACAGTATTATCCCCCATAGTGGCTCCTGCACACAATATTATCCCCCATAGTGACCCCTGCACACAGTATTATCCCCAATAGTGGCTCCTGCACACAGTATTATCCCCAATAGTGGCCCCTACACACAATATTATCCCCCATAGTGGCCCCTACACATAGTATTATCCCCCATAGTGACCCCTGCACACAGTATTATCCCCCATAGTGGCTCCTGCACACAATATTATCCCCCATAGTGGCCCCTACACACAGTATTATCCCCAATAGTGGCTCCTGCACACAGTATTATGTCCCACTGTGGACACCCATAAACAATTATTATAAGTAACATGTTTTTTTATGTTTCTTACCTCTCCCGGTCCGCCAATCATTATACTCGGGGGTCCGAAAAGACCCCCGAGTATAATGATAGCAGCGGTAGCAGCTGTCACCGAGCCCCTAATGTCCCGGGCCCTGTGGCAGCTGCCTCTGCTGCTATGGTGGTAGTTACACCACTGAATGAAACTGATTTTTAGACACACAAATTTCTGCTGGGTGTGAGTATGTCCGATCAGTTATATTTATCTCCTGTGCACCTGATGATCTCTGAAGACTTCGGCGGGTAACCGATTTTTAAGTGGATTGGGTTTTATTCCAGTGTTTTTCATGAGATACCCACCTAACAGCCCTGTTGTTTTCAATGGGAAACTTTTCCCCTTGGGAAGGGGGATTGTTCATTATTGCTGTGATTTTAGAGCCAAAAACAAGGCCAAGACAGGAAGCCGCCCAGAGATTAGAACCTAACGCATGGGGTCAGTAAGTAATTATACTCACTACAGGTCACAACTGCAAATCTCAGCAGAAACCACAGGAATAGCCGAAATATTTCTCTTGCAGATTCAACAGGGGGAAAAAATCTACCTTGGATTTTACCTGACATAACCTTCAATAGTACAGTGGATTGTTAAACCATTAGTTAAAGGGGTTGTTCCATTACAGACACTTATCCCCTATCTAACCTGTCTGAGGGTCCAACCACTGGGACCCCATCAATCCGTAGATCTGTAGACCTTGGTTAGCACTATAGCCCGGCAGTCCTGGAGTCCTAGGTTCAACTCTCACCAACGACAACATCTTCAAGGAGTTTGTATCTTCAGAATCCCTGTGTTTTTGAGGGTTTCTTCCAGATACTCCAGTTTCCTCCAACAGTGCAAAGACATAATAATGAGGAATTTAGATTGTGAGCTCCATATGGGACAGTGACCAAGTAGTCTGTAAAGCGCTGCAGAATATGTAGGCGCTATATAAGTGAGCAAAATAAAATGACTGGTACTGCATTCATTGCTATGGGGTTGCTGGGACTGCAATCTCTGTCAGCCCTTATAGAAATGAAAAGAGGTAAATGCACTGGTGCTTGATTCACATGGAGGATGAAGAGGGGCTTTCTTTCTCTGTAGGTCTGATCAGTGGGAACCCCAGCGATCTGACATTTATCCTTTATCCTGTAGATAGAGGATAAGTGTATTTAATGGCACAACCGCCTTTAAACTAACGGTCCAGATCTATAGCATGTGTGACTGGCTGGAAGTTTAGTATATTCTATAGTGCTCTTTGCCTATGCCAGTATGAGCAGCTCTTCTGGACACCGGGTGAGGGCGTCTCCTTGTTATCTTCCTGGAAATTGTGTGTACTGAATAGAAGATCCTGTTGCTATATGACATAGTACAGTAGATGGGAATAGAAGACAGAGTGTTTTATCTGTATAAGGCCCGGTTCACATCTGCGTTTGGGCCATTCCATTCCCCTCTTTGCATGAAAAACGCAGAGAGAAAAGTCCGGCAAGCAGCACTGAAATCAAGGCCAAAACAAACCAGCTCCCGGAAAAAGAAGCAAGGTGCTCATTCTTCAAGCCGTTTTGCCTCGCGATTCGGCTTGAAGCCACTCCCTCCTCCAGACTAGGCCCATTCATTGGGCCTAATCCGGAGCGGAGCATGCGGCTGTATGCCAGTGCAGTGCATCAGCTTTCAGTCACGGCTACCCGTATTTTGGTCCGGAACCTGAGGCGGCTTCCGCCTCAGGTTCTGGACCAAAAAAACTCTGTCTGATCTTACCCTTATGTTGATCCTACCACCCCCATATGTTCTCTACATACCTGTCTCTCTATTCATAACACCAACAGGACTGGGTTGTCTTACCGTTAAATCCCATATTCATGTAATAGATCATGAAAGTGAACCCTGCTTTCCATTTATATGGCAAGTATATTACATGGCGGTATAGCTGGGAAGACTCCTTGAGGCTAAAGGAAATGCAGCTGATACACATTGCGGGTTTTTTTCCACGTTTTTTTCTGTATTTTTTTTCTTGTCTTATTACATCTATAGGGAAAATTTTGCAATTCCTCAGCTAAAGCTAAGAAGCTGCACTTTTGGAAAAGCAACTTTTCTTCTCCTGAAGGGGTTTTCAATGTTTTCTTTTACACAATAGTAGTACATACCAATAGAAATGGTCCTATTTGCCTGTCATGTAATGCTGATATCATTCTCCACAGGACCTCTCTGAAAAAGTATGACTGCAGGCTCTATATGTGTACCGCAGATTATACCACTTCGTGTTCCTATTCCTGGCAAAGGGAAGTATGAAGTAGACACAAATACTCCGATTGAAATCAAATCCGGTATGAAAAAGGAGAATTTACAATCTGATATTTTTTAATTTGTTTTTCTATTATTATTGTCATTGTCATGCTTATATAAAAGCGTTCGGTCCCTTGCACACGACGAGTCCCTTCTATGGATAACAGTCAGCATGTAGGACCCAGAACTTGGCCATGTGCATGAGAGTCATCACATTATAGTCAGTTATGGTAACAGCGATCATTACTGTAGTGATCAGGCTATTTGGGACCTCACCGCATCATAAATGTCAGACTTGTCTAAAGACTCCCATGCACATCAGAGTTGGCAGAATTGTCCAAAATCAGCAGGACCAGCCAACTTTATTATATGTATATGGGCCTTCAGGCTGATAGGCAATGCTGACACCACAAAGGATTGGGGATCCTGAAGTTTATCATGCCTGATCCTTTGTTTCCCTGGGAGACAAGCCACTTACTCTTCTTACCCTCTTGATAAACTGAGCTTGCATGTGTATGGAGGAGCCAGGAGGAATAGCTATAGCTGTCTGCCACACCAGCGACAGTTGTTGAAGGTGTAGGGGCAGCTTATGCAATCTGTTAGTAAACTAGATAACCTTACTTGGTATAGGACATTTCAATAATTCCTTTTCTCCTCCCTTTCATACACTTTTAGATACACCAGATGTTTCCATATTCTACACACTTGATGGGAGTAAGCCAGAATTTTTAAAGAAGAATAGTCACTCCGAAAACACTACATTGAAATATCGAGGGCCATTTACATTACCTGATGGTAAAATAACTCTTAAGGCTGTAGCTATAAGCAGGTAAGTTGCTACATGACCACATCTAATGCCAAGGTAGCCTGTCAGCAAGATAATCATTGACAGACTAATGACAGTACTTCATAGGGCGCCTTCTACACTTTCCAAAGATGCCTTTCTTATTTTGCATTGAGGACCCATTTTCACGATCCGTTGCAAATTAGCTGAAAAGGGTTTTAGGGGTGTCTGTTCTCTTGATGGGGCTTCAATCTCTGCTCTAGATAAGGAGCCATAACTGCGACGAAGTGGCAGATGTCACTCAAACAATGAGGGGACTGAGCTGTGCAGCAGTTAACTATGGTTATCGAGAACAGAACTTAAAGCCGCAGTAGAAGAAGAAACACTCTAAAGCCATTTTTTTTATCTAATTTGCATAAGAATAAATCCTGATTGTCATGAAAATGGAGCTGCAATGCAAAATAAGAAAGACATCTTTTGAGAGTGTACAAGCTGACCTATGAGGTATTGTCATTAGTTTGATACTGATTTTTGTACTGACAGACTCCCTTTAACATCTGTATCACACATCACTGGCTGGTTATAAATGTAGCTCTTCTGCGGCACAAAGTCTTCTCCGGCACACTATGACACAGCCAGCTCTATTACATAACATGCTTTGGCTGTAAAAATACATTGAACTGAATGTATAACGGCAGGTATGCGGTTACCTCGGCTTTTCACACTCTGTATATCAGATAAGGGAAAAAGCCCAAAATCCATGGGGGCATCACCGATGAAGTGAAATCGCCATCTTACTTTCAATGGGACCCTTTACTGCTGGAAGATTTGTGGTACAAATGTCAACTTAAGAGTTGGACCAGGAGTGACCGGTGGATCCTGTGGATAGGGAATAAGTGTCAGTAATGGCGTAACCCTTTAAGTGTAGCATACCTTTTTTCCATGACAGAAACCAATATGGCATCACTAGGCTCCATTTTTGTCTGAAACCTACTGTTGCACATGCATTAATAACGGAGGAGAAGGAGGAAACCTTAGATTTTTTTTTACTATTTTTTGGCTTGTAATTTCAGCCATAACAATATGAAGAAAGGGCAGAGTATAATGGTTTCTAAAATATGTGCAAAGTTATTTTGGAGAATATGACTAAGACTTCATGGACGTGGACAAGTGACAGGTCTACGGCACATGGATGATATCTGTGTAGTCTCCTTGCTTCCACAAACATAGATCTTCTTCATTGAGCCCAGGCCGCAAAACAGACAGTTATGGGATTTGTTTTGAGTCTTATTCGGTCCCCCATACATGGACACATGATAGCACACTGACAAAGCAAGTGTTCGTGTGCATGTAGCCTAAGTAAAAGTAATTGAGAAAGTAGCCCACCTAACTATTTATATTCTACTATTTAGGGATAGCCGAGAAAGTGGAACAGTAACTAAGGTCTTCATTGTGGAATACATTCCTCCAGAAGTAGACTCATCAGATGAGGACAATGATGAAAACTTCCTAAAAGAGCTTGCTAAACAGGTAACGTATCCCAACAGATGTGACGATCTGAAGCATTGTTAGGGAGCCTTCACACGGAGTAAACGTGCATGTATTTTTGCAAAATACACGTGTAAAAATACACGTGTAAATATAAGACTCCCATTGACTTCAATGACATTTTGCAGGCGTATGCTTACAGGCGTATTTTTACACGTGTAAAAAATATCATCGAAGTCAACGGGAGTCTTATTTTTACACGTGTATTTTTACACGTGTATTTTGCAAAAATACATGCGCGTTTACTCCGTGTGAAGGCTCCCTAATACTAAGGCCCCATGTTGCGGAAAAGCTGCTTTTTTGTTACAGATTTTGCTGTGTTTTTTTGAGCCAAAGCCTGGGGTGGATTAAGCAGAAGGGAGAAGTATATGAGCTTTCATTTATACTTCCCATTCCTTATGTAGACATTCCTTTGTTTGGCTGAAAAGGCCACAGCAAAATCTGCAACAAAAACACTATTTGGATAGTGGGGTTGAGTGCAGTTGTAACTACATCTATAGCCTCATTGCTACATGCCGTCTGCAGTTGTGGTTTTCAGCCATGTTTGTAAATGTGTTTTATCTGTAAGAACCACAACTGCATATATATATATTTTTTTTATATGGTTTTACGCATACCCAACTGCAACATCTTCATACTCCTGAAGTTGCACCTGTATATAGTGCCAGGATCAGCTTGAGTTAAGAGATTCTCCTACTAACAGCATTTGGATTGGCCAGTGTACAGATTCTACATGTGCATGGGGCCTTACAATGCACCATGCAGAGCTCCAGAAATCTAGCAATCCTGACCGTCTAAGGGTCTGTTCACATGAAGTTTTTTGCAGGTGGATTTTGACACAGAATCCACTTCAAAATCTGCCTGCAACAAAGTCTCCCATTCATTTCAATAAGAGTCACTCGTTATTTTTTTCCCGCTAGCGATTTTTTTCAGCTAGCGGGAAAAAGAAGCAGTATGACCTATCTTCCTGCGGATTCCGCAGCTGAGTCAGCCGCAGAGTCCACGGCTCGAGCACCCTCCTGCTTAGGCCCAGTCATCCAGGCCTAATCAGGAGCGGGATGCCGCGACAGGATGCCGATGCACTGCTGCACCAAAATGCTACACAGTGGAAAAATCCTAAGGAAGCACCCTGATCTGAGTCATTTCTGACAGGTAATATAGACAAATAAACAAAAAATAAACCAGAAAGACACAAGAAATGTTTATATCTGTATTTTAGGAGAAGGTTATTTCTCCTGCAAAGCCAAAGAAGGACGTCACATTACAGAGCACATCAGCCTGGGATGAAACCGTGCAAAGTCTTGGAGGTACGATGTACTATAAAGAATAAATATATAAACAAATACCATGTAAATATTTTAGGCAGGTGGGGAGAAAATGCTGGAAAGTAATGTTAGGGTCACACTATACTGGGGTTCGTACGGGTATCCATCATTTTAAAACTGAAACCAGTAGAGGAAAAAGCATCCAGTCTGTCTGGGATCACATGAAGAGACAAGGATTGGAGCAAGTCTACATCCACAGAAGACCTGTGCTTACTTCTCCAAGATGTTTAAAACAACTTCCCTGCCGAGTTCCTTTGACAACTACTAACACTTCTATTTTTGATCTGTGTATACACATATATAGTGTGTAGGTTGTGGTACATCGTCTGCTCTGTATTGTACAGTCATGAAATCTATGTATCTCCGCTATGATTTGTCAATAGTATACAATCTGTTATTTCTATCAGAATTGGTAGACTAAAATGTAGTTACCAGATAGTGAACATTATTTAGAATGCATTGAAAAGAATCCATTTTTTTCAGACCATGAAACGGATGGTAGACTCAGCAAGAAATCCTTCTCCGGTCCAAGATTCATGACAAGCCGTCTAGGTAAACCTAGTCAAGCAGAAGAGCCACTATCTGCACTGCAGACCCAGAGATCTCAGGTACTCAACATAGTTATAACACCAGAAATCTATCAGCCATTGTATAGTAGTAAACCAGAAAGACACAGAGACAGATGTACACAAATTGTTGAAAATATTTCAGAGTAAATTTGGAATGGAGAATGGTATAAGCACATGCACCATCTTCTATAGCGCTTACAAGCTATATTTTGCATGTTCTTCTCAGTGCTAACTGTTGAGCCAAGTGCTTGTACAAGCAAAAGGTTATGGTACAGGCAAGCCCTGGTGGTGAAGGGCCAAAATACTGGCACATATGTAATATCCTGCACTATCACAATTAAATAGCCTTGCCTGTATCATAGCCCTCTGTTTACATGGCTTTTTCTACTTTAGTTCCCTGATGAACCTCCTGTAGTTTGGAGGGGAAACATGTTGGGACCTTTGTATGAGACTCTATTATACTCACTGGCTTAAAGGGATCCTATCATTGGATACCCTTTTTTCTGACTAACATGTAGGAATAGCTTTAAGAAAGGCTATTCTTCTCCTACCTTTAGATGTCTTCTCCGTGCCGCCATTCGGTGAGAAATCCGGGTTTTCTTCGGTATGCAAATGAGTTCTCTTGCAGCACTGGGGGCAGTTCCCAGCGCTCAAATAGCACTGGAGGCGCCCCCAATGCTGTGAGAGAACTCTCCAGCGATGCCTCTATCTTCGCCTGGAACACCCTCTCCCTGTATCTTCTTCCGTCCTGGGTTACAATCTTCTAGGCCTCGGGGATAGCCGACTGCGCATGCCTGGGCCACAAGAAAATGACCACTTACATAGTAAGCTGTGTAAGCGGCCATTTTCTTGTGGCCCGCCCCCAGTGCTGCGAGAGAACTCATTTGCATACAGAAGAAAACCTGAATTTCTACCGAACGTGGAGAAGACATCTAAAGGTAGGAGAAGAATAGCCTTTCTTAAGGCTATTCCGACGTGTTAGGGAGAAAAAAAGGTATCTAGTGATAGGATCCCTTTAAGGCATGAATAGATTTATCCTGCTGGATGTTGCATTGAACTGCAGATTATTGGTATCTCGGTGTAGTCCAACACTTCTAGGGTGAGTTTTTTTGCAATATTAGATTTATACATGA
This sequence comes from Leptodactylus fuscus, assembly GCF_031893055.1. Taxonomy (NCBI): domain Eukaryota; kingdom Metazoa; phylum Chordata; class Amphibia; order Anura; family Leptodactylidae; genus Leptodactylus; species Leptodactylus fuscus. The sequence goes on from NC_134267.1 coordinate 47,050,840, forward strand.
TCCTTACAACTAAGAAGCTTCACTGATTAGATTCCATCTCTTTTATTCTGTTGGACAATGACCATCTACAGTATTTGTGAGTATTATCTACATTCTCGTGCCCATTGCTAATGTTGTTTTATGGCCCATTGTGGCTTTTTGCTTAACTACCCTCACTCATCTATTTTTTTGCATTGTTTATGGGGCATCATAAATATAGTAGTTTATGTTTTAAGCCCCTTACAGACGATCTGCAAACTGGAATCACACACTAATGACTCAAGTCTGTGAAAAAGGAACACCAATTACTAGTTTGCAGACGGCAAACTACACACAGTCGTCTGCAACTAGGCTTAGACTGAGCCCCAGTTGTTTTTTGTGTGATAACTCCTAGTAGCAGTGCTGGAGTATTTCTGTATATACAGCACCTAATGGAGCCCGTGTGGCCAGTACGACAACCAGTCATGGTATTACTTTATTCAATATGCAGATACTATATAATATTACTACTTTATATACTTTATTATTCAATCTCTATTATAGCTTAATGGAACATCAGAACCTATTGTTCGGAAGAGTTTGACAAGTACACAGAGTATGAGAATCCAACGGGAGACTGATTTTCTCAAGTAAGTCGTCTCTTTGGACTACGAATGATCCATAGAAGTGATCGGGAGAGAGGCTACTAGCAGTTTGGTTACCTATACTTCTAGGAGTCTCCCCTCTGGCATACTGTTCAGGCTGGTAAATCTGACCAACACACGAGTTTCGTGACACACCAAGTTTCATAGCTTTCAGTGAGTAGCGGGGTTTATTCCTTATTCACACATCAGTCTTTTGCATCAGTGTTTGCAAGTGGAAAACAGGAGTGGAGACTACACACAGATAAGGTATAATGAAAACATTTGCACTCCTTCTGTGTTTTTCACCTTCTCCTGGTTTTGGTTTATAAATATAGACACTTTAGGGAACTTCTGCAACTTGTTCGCTGTGTGGACCTGACTTTAGGTTAAGGCCCATGTAACAAGTCATAGCTAAAAAAATTATGTGGAGAAAATCGCGGCAGAAACGCATCACAACAGTTTTTTAAAACTCAGTATGTCTGCTGCGGATATTTTTCTGGATATTAGCCACAATCCCAACCACTTTGCAGGTACTATAAGTCGCCACGGTTTTTATGCTACATGGGACCTCGGCCTTAGTTTGAACATTTTTTTTTAACCTATGTAACTTTGTAAATTTTAAAATGTTACAACCGCTACTAACAATTACTATAGAGATAGATAGATAGATAGGTTACTAGACAGTACTATATTGTGGTGTATTGTGGCCTGCGATTACCATGGCACATTTATTGACATATTGGACTTACCGGCAATTGATTAGTCAAAGTCTTAATTTATTATTTACATTCAATGCAGCAGAGTATGTGTAATATGCTTGCTACAAATTACTATAAGCTTATGCAAGTAATTTTCAGTTCATTCCTATGAACATTTGGTGCATCATGGTGGATCAGTGGTTAGCACTGTGTAGCACTGAGGTCCATGGTTTGAACCAACTAAGGGCAACATCTTCATGGAGTTTGTAAATTCTTCCCTTTTTTACATGGGTTTCTCCCAAGTGTCAAAAATATACTGATAGGTAAATTGGCTTGTGGGCATTGGGGATCAGCCCCTGTATGGCAGCCCCACAATGCTCTATACACTTTGAGTTTCCGTGGGAAAAGCGCATTACAAATGTTTGTCATTGCCATTGAAATTCAGTCTTGTGCTCTTACTTGCTTTTTATAAGTTGACCACAAGGTGTCACTAAAACACCACTTTGTCAATTACATTCAGCAGTCATTCATGTTTATTGGCTCACATTTACTAAACCTGGAACAAGGATGCTTCTGAAAAGTGGCCAAAAAAAAAAAGGAACCTCAACTTGGCGCATTTTTTGCGCATTGTGATGCATCTGTGCCTCAGCGCCCTGCTCGCCACTTTTTTAAAAAACAGGGCAGGAATCTAGGTTGGCTGGAGCCTCATAGTAATTCTAGCAATCCGGCATGGTGAGGGTATAAATGACATAGGAATCCATGTGTGTAGTCCAGTGGAAGGTGCATCCCTCAAAAATCTGCCCCTGTAATTCTAAAATTCACCAATATTTAGCTTCTCATTGTTGAGTGCTATTATTTGGCTACATTTTAAAGATGATCTGTCAGCAGGTCTGAAAAGCCCAATGTCATACCTCCTCTTGTCGGTGCTGTCACTCTGAGCATTTTGGAGTTTTTAGAGTGACAGCTATTCCAAAGATATAAGTCCTGTTAGTGTTGATGCAAATTTGGGTATACTAGCCAAGTGGGCGGTAACACTGGTTTCTTTGTAGGCGACATCTCTTGTGTGCTGTATGTCATGCAGTGTTGCCGCCCATTTGGCTAGTATATACCCTAATTTGCATCAACACTAACAGGACTTATATCTTTGGAATAGCTGTCACTCTAAAAACTCCAAAATGCTTATCAGATATACTTTTCTATATATATATGTATATATATATATATATATATATATATATATATATATATATATATTAGTTATACAAGTTTATTTGAATAAATATTGTAACAAACAATAACAAAATCCACGGAAGACCCACTGGAGCATATTCATGAAATGTTTGTCATTACTCACATCTGCTCTTTTTATTCATTTCTAGGTGTCCCCATTGCTTAGCACCTCGGCCTTCAGACCCTTTTGCACGCTTCTGCCAAGAATGTGGATCTCCTGTTCCGCCTGTGCCTGGACGTCGTCTCCCGCCACCGGAAGGAGGACAGGTAGCCATTCAGTTACTTATCTTAAGTTACTTTTGTACTTGTTTTGCAATGTGAATCTGTGAATGCAAATATCATGGCATTCTCCATTGGATAACATGGAAGTATAGCTGCTATGTTAGAATATCTGTGACATATGGGACCCAATAGAGAACCTTACGATGGAACACAGTATCCCTGAACGTCCGTGCTACTGAGCCATTGCAACTGTACGGCCTGCTATGCATAACTATTCTGTGTATGAGACCTCAGCTTTATAAGATTTCATGACAGTCAGTTATTTGCTAACATGATATTTCTTTGCAGATGGGGTTGTGTGTGGAATGCAGGACAATGGTTCCTATGAACACACCTTCGTGTATAGTGTGTGAAGCACCGCTTTATGCCCAGATTCAGCCTCAAGCCAGTATCCACCTTAAGGTAAGTTCCTATAGGGCAGGAGTAGGCAACCTTTGGCTCTCCAGCTGTTGCAAAACTACAACTCCCAGCATGCATACTTGCTCTGCTGTTCTTGGAACTTTCATGGAAGTGAATGGAGCATGTTGGGAGTTGTAGTTTCACAGCAGCTGGAGTGCCGAGGTTTCCTACCCCTGCTATAGGGTATGATTATTATAATCCTGTAGGGTATGATAATTATCGGCTATTTATTTTCTTCAGATCTTGCCTCTTGGCTGCTTTAAAGAGGACCTTTCATTGATTTGGGCACAGGCAGTTCCATATACTGCTGGAAAGCCGACAGTGAGCTGAATTCAGTGCACTGTCGGCTTTCCCGATCTGTGCCCCGGGTAAAGAGCTATCGGTCCCGGTACCATAGCACTTTACAGTCAGAAGGGCGTTCCTGACAGTCAGTCAGGTACGTCCTTCTCCACAGCAGTGCCTATAGCACTGTACAATGTGAGCGGGGAGGAACGCCCCCTCCCTCTGCTCACAGTGCTTGTCCATAGACGAGTATTATCAGGAGGGGAGGGGGCGTTCCTCCCCGCTCACACAGTACAGCGCTATAGGCGCTGCTGTGGAGAAGGACGTACCTGACAAACTGTCAGGAACGCACTTCTGACTTTAAAGAGCTACGGTATGGGGACCGAAAACTCTTTACCCGGGGCACAGATCGGGAAAGCCGACAGTGCACAGAATTCAGTACACTGTTGGCTTTCCAGCAGTATATAGAACTGCCTGTGCCCAAATCAATGAAAGGTCCTCTTTAAAGTTCAATTCCTTTAGAGCAGAGTTTTGATGTGTGACTACAGCTTAGCTACAATGTCTATAGGGAGTATGTGGTGGTCTGAGACACACTAGCTGTGTTATCATTGGCTCAGGCTGCTGCTCTCACCCTCGCCCTGCAGCTTTTCCTCCTCAGATTGGCTGCTGTGTGTAAACCCAAGAGTATCTCAGGGAAAATAAGAAAAGTAGAGGCAAGGGAAAAAGTCATATGCAGAAAAAACATATGCAATTGGGTTCTTACCATTTGCTGCACATAATGTGCTTTCAGGGCACCCTGCCTATGTATAGCACAGCAAATAGCCTATTACAAGCAGCAATAAGGGAGGCAGAGAAACGGACCCTCCCCAACTGTCCTCCACCCAGGTAATAGCAAGGCTTCAGGGAACCTGCATATATTTTAGTGGTAAAGTTTATCCAGTGCAGGGAATGGACTTGTAAGCTTTATTTTTCCTCAGATAACCCCTTTAATGATACATTCAACATAATTTACAGCATAATGTATGTTCTCCCGGGTATTTCTCCAGATACTCGGGGTTCTTCCCACTTGCCAAAAATATACTGATGGGTAAATTGGCTTCCTTTAAAAACAACTGACTTTTGTGGGTGTTAGGGACAGCCATTAACTCATCTACTCCACATCGCTCCCTGTGCTTTCCGTTCCCCTGAGAAAGCGCATTACAAATGTTTGTCATTGTCATTTTGCCCCTTTGGCAATGTCTGATGACCTAGCGACCCCTAGAGGCAATTCCCTGCTATCACAGCATTTTCCCAGTTGCAGTTTTAGGTGTCTGATATCTTCATATATTTGTCATTTTTGTGATCCGTCCATTATATCTTATGATTATTTTCCATTTATTGTACATCTCTATATCTATATATAATATTGTAGGCCTGAACTATCAAAAATGTATTTTATTGCTGTAAAGATATACACAACAAAATAAAGTGAACGTAATAGTGTCTATATTTCTATCTGTACCAGAATTGTTTTCAGTTCACACTCATGCTAGCTTTAATATATTGAATATTTTAGGTTATTTTCCACCATTATGTATTTCTGACATGTATTGTTTTTTTCAGGACAAAACAATCTGTCGCTTCTGTGGAACTGGAAATCCCATTAACCTAAAGCATTGTGTGACGTGCGAGGCCAAGCTGCCGGAAACTCAGATGGTACAGTCTGGTCGTATATTTTCTATGTGTGCTGTTGTCTTATAAATGTCACCATTGATGACTTCTATATGTGTATTAGCAGACGTTATTCAGTGGGGAATCCGCACCACCCTTGCCAAACCAGCAGGGCAAAATGCAGAGCTGCTCCAAGTGTGGGCGTGTGAACCTGGCAGATGCTCGATTCTGTGACTGGTGTGGGGCAAAGGTAATATAACTCATTTTAGTCATACCTTCAGTCTACCAGTGTATGTATATGTATAATGTAAATACTGTATATATATATGTCGTCTCCGTTTTCTTTTGCAGCCAGGTCCTACTGTGAGTTATCTGACCTGTTCTAAGTGCAGCGCAAGTAACCAACCATATGCCCAATTCTGTTCTTCATGTGGGGTCTATCTGGAGCCTCCAGCAAGATCCTCCACCTACCAGAATGGGATGGCTCGAACTGCGGACCACCTAACATTTTCTGGCGTAAGGCGGCTTATGTGTTTCATCAGTACCTTTGTTATAAATTTAGAATAAAAGATTACTTTTCATGTAGATTAAACATTTGACAATATTTTCGTAACCAAGGTATTCAGGGGACTGTAGTTCTAAAACATGACTCAACCCCTGGTGTGTGACTTATGTAAACCACATATTCTTTTAGCATGTCATGCTTGTCTTACATTGGTAGATTCAGAAAACACCTGACCTGCCATAGAAACATGGCTGAAGGTATACAATCACTAAGACTTGAAGAGCCTGACTATATTGCTCCTAGGTTATGTTCACTTCTGTGTCAGAAGCTTTACAAATAAGACATCATTGGTGAAAAAGAGGAATTTGCTCTTCACAGTCAGAAGGGCATTTCTGACAGTCTGTCAGGACTGTCCTTCTGTACAAACAGCGCCAATAGCGCTGTGCTCTGAGACCGGGGAGGAACGCCACCTCCCCTCCTGATAATACTTGTCTATGGATGAGCACTGTGAGCAGAGGGAGGGGGCGTTCCTTCCCGCTCCTTCTGTACAGCGCTATAGGCGCTGCTTGTACAGAAGGACGTTCCTGAGAGACTGTCAGAAATGCCCTTCTGACTGTGAAGAGCTACGGTACTGGGACCGCTCGCTCTTCACCCGGGGAACAGATTGTGAAAGCCGACAGTGCGCTGAATTGGCTTTCCAGAAATATATAGAACTGCCTCTGCCCAAACCATGAAAAGTCCTCTTTAACATGCCGAATCCTTCTTTTCTTCAACATCATCTGTCAAGGCAGAGGCAGGGGGTCTGACATCACCAAATTAATATTCTCTTTCTTATCCTTTATTTCAGAATTTAGATGGTCGGGCTTCCTGGCAACCTTTATCAGTCACATTGCCAAACTCAAGGCTAGATGTAGATAAAATGGACAAAGGAACCCAGACCGTTGGATTGTTTTACCCATCTAGTAAACTGATGGAGAAAAAGGAGCTAGAATTATTAAGTGAGAAAGAAAAGAAGGAGAAGATGAGCGATCGCAAGCCTGTGGTCACAGCAGTCAGTCCTGGCCGAGGTGAGCATGTCATGATCATATACATGATATGAGGGCAGAATGTGTCATTGCTGTATGTCATTTGTAATATCACCAGCAGGGGACAATAAAGCAAATAATGTATACAGTAAAATTTCCAGCAAGTCCACAGCAATTTTGTAACAAAAACTGCAATATAGAATGCACAATTCTGCCGCTTCAGATTTGCTGTGGATTTTCTGGGACATAATATCTGCTGCATATATATCCAATATATATAGACTGTAGGATATGCTCCAACAGGTGCAAAACACTGAAGGATTTTTGTGGTATTTTTGTGCAGATAATCTTCCACATTTTACAAGAGTGCAGTACATTACTATGGAACAGTACAGAACTATAAGAAATGCTATAAAATGTTATTTCATGGACAATACAAGTAATTACTAAAACAGGCCAGTTGTAATTAGTAGTGGTTCCCCTTTAAGATTCACATCATTCAATAGAACTTAAAACTTGTTTTAGAATACATAGAAGACATATTAACAACATGGACATCTTTCCAGGCTTTTGGAGACAGCAGTTGGATCATATCTGTGCTCACCTCCGCTGCTACACACAGAATGATTCGGAGTTTAAAGCTTTAATCGGAAAGCCTCGGATGGGAAGAGTAAGTAAGAACATACAGGGTTACCCAGCGCAAACTAGTAGGGCACCAGGTAAAACTGCAAATTTCTTCAAGGGAACTTTACATTCTGACAGATCACTTTAAGGCTGAGGCCCAGCGTTGCACTTTTTTTTTTTTTTTTTGCCCGATCAGTATGTCTTTGTGGAATGGGAGGAAACCCACACAAACACAGGGAGAACATACAAACTCCTTGCAGATGTTGTCCTTGGTTGGATTCAAACCCAGGACTCCAGTGCTGCAAGGCTGTAGTGCTAACCACTGAGCTACTGTGCTGCCTTTTTGTTACAGATTTTGCTGCATTTTTTGAGCCAAAACCAGGAGTGAATAGAGCAGAGGGTAGAAATATAAGAACTTCCTATGTATTTTCCATTACTGTTGTAGCCATTCTTGACTTTGGCCAAAAAAACTGCAGCAAAATCTGTGACAAAGAAATTTCCACCTCATCCTAAAGGGGTATTGCCATCTAAACAAGTTATCCGCTATCTTTAGGCTTGCAGATTGGTAGGGCCTGACTCCAGCTGATCAAGTTAATAAGTGAGTTTTGTTCACCTTTCTGAATGGAGTAATGGGCGCACAGTGGTCAGGCAGCGGGCAAATCCATCTATGTATTTCAGTACAACAGCGCTGTGAAAGTGGCGCATGCTCCGGCTCAACCACCACTCCATTTGCAATGGGGACAAAACTCCTTCATTTTCCTGAAGATCAGTGGGGATGTGAATAGTCGGAAATTTGAAAGTTGTCGCACGGATCCTCTGATTTATAGCGGTATTCCAATCTGAACAGGTTATCCCCTTTCTATAGGATAGGGGATAACTTGTTTCCATGGGATAGGGTATAACTTATTAAGATGGGAATACCCCTTATATCTCACTTGATAATTTTCGTAGCTTCTGAAAGGTTAGAATGGGTCATTTTATACATGTTTGACCAGTTTGACTCTTTGGGCTATCTTACAGATGTCATTATTTGAATAGGCCTGTCATAGTGACACTTTCCTTTCTCTCTTTTACTCCTATTATTTCTGAGACTTCCGGAGATAGCCAATGTACAGCGCTGCAAGGAACCACCAGTCTATGGATAGAAAAGAAGTTGTATTTATGGGAAAATTGTATTAAGTTTTTTTTTTTCTAGGGCATACATACATTAATTCTAGAGCTTCACAATGGGAAAAAAAAACAAAAAAAACTTAGATCTCTGAAATACATTAGAGATGTTCAGTATGATCTCACCTACAGAGGATATTTACACATGTAAATTGTAGTTATGTACTCTGCCTTCTATTTCACTATTGCTGTTTATTCAGGTAGTATTTGCATAGGCTATAGTACATTATATAATGGAGCAGTAAGCGTAATATATCAATAGCAAAGCTGCTCTTGGGAACAGAAAAGTGAAAAGCTAGAAATAAACTTGGGAGCATTCTTGAATTAACTTGTAATAGTCAGACAGAAATGTCCAATAAAATATAATTTTGTTATATAATGGCGGCCAAGTCCTCCTATGTGACATCCTTTGGTTCTGAGTAGTTAGGTTCATCACTTAGCAGTTACTTTTGCACATACAGACTTAGGTTCAGGACAGTGGCGTAACTAGGAATTGCGGGGCCCCGTGGCAAACTTTTGATATGCCCCCCCCCCAACTGACACCAACGCCGAAGACCTCGACCAACCCCCTCCTACGCATTCCTGCGCACTCTATTATGCCCCATAGTGGCCCCTGCACACAGCATTATGTCCCTCAGTGGCCCCTCCGCACAGTATTATCCCCCATAGTGGCCCCTGCACACAGCATTATGTCCCTCAGTGGCCCCTCCGCACAGTATTATCCCCCATAGTGGCCCCTGCACACAGTATTATCCCCCATAATGGCCTCTGCACACAGTATTGTACCCCATAGTGCCCCCTGCACACAGTATTATGTCCCATAGTGGCCCCTGCACACAGTATTATCCTCCATAGTGGCCCCTACACACAGTATTATGCCCCATAGTGGCCCCTGCACACAGTATTATTCCCCATAATGCACACCCATAAACAATTATTATACTCTGGGGTCTTTTCAGACCCCAGAGTATAATAATTGGAGACCCAGGGGGGAGAAAAACATAAAAAAACCCTCTGTTACTCACCTATCTCCCGTCTCCTATGTTGTCGGCCTTTGAAGAAGTCAATCTTCAATGACGTCAGACGTCACATGACCCGGGACGCAGGCCCAGCTCATGTGACGTCGGACGACTAGGCCGAAGCCTGCACGGATCGTGGAGAGGTAAGTAACAGTGTTTTTTATGTTTCTTACCTCTCCCGGTCCGCCGATCATTATACTCGGGGGTCTGAAAAGACCCCCGAGTATAATGATAGCAGCGGTAGCGGCTGTCACCGGGCCCCTAATGTCCCGGGCCCTGTGGCAGCTGCCTCTGTTGCTATGGCGGTAGTTACGCCACTGGTTCAGGATGTAGTCAGGATCTTTTACCTCTCAATGTTACTCTTTGCATTATTTTAGTAAAGATTTCATGCAATCTGCGCATACACATTAGGTGAAGATCAGCCATACCCACTGATTTTGGTGGCACCTTTTGAATTATCTCATGTATATGGAGGTGTCTCAATAGTCCCTAGATGGCAGATGTTGGGAAGAAGTCTTACGGGCCTAGGTGTCCTGCCGAGGCCTAGCTTGATCCCTACTCAGATCCACCCACTTTATTAAGAAGTGGCCAGGAAGGCACAGAAACAAGGAAGTGGGGCATCTTTTCTGGTGTACTTGTAATGGTATCTCCATCTTCCTACAGATTTTTGGTAAAGTCTCTCTTCTCTGGTCTTGTCCTGAATTAATTGTTGTTTACTTACAGATAATCTCAGCAACAATGCATGAGGATGGCTATGAAGTCAGTTTCAGGCTGAATTATGTTTTAGTAACAGACAAGGTTGGTACATATCCCCGTTAACGTTTATATAAGGTGATGTTCCTTTGTACATAGACAAGACAAACCTTTGATAAGGATCCAGCAATAATAGGTATTGTATTTCATGTAATAGATTGTGTAAAATGTCTAAAGCTAGCGACTGATCGGCTGATAACATGTATACACAATCCATCTGATATAGAATAGTATTTACTTACAGAGTTATCCTTTATTAGACTGACTAGTAAAATAAGGTAATACAATAAGATTTAAGGATCTGCTGACAATACAGTTTGTTCTGGAGAAGCCTCACAATACCATTGGAGGAAGTATGATCCAGAATGTTGGGCTTTGATGTGACTATTCAAAACCTTCTGTTACAATAGATATGTACAGCATATGTTTATGGGTAGCTGCAGGTCATTCATTTGACATCTGTCTCACATATGCTGAATACCAGGTGCCGGAGATATAGGTGTTGTTAGTTTTAGGACAGATAGCCTCCACTGTCAGAAGGGCAGGTCTTACAGCCTAGCGTTATCACTGGACTGTGAGGAACGCCCCCCCCCCCTTCCCCCGACCGTACAAGGCTAAAGAAGAGTACCGTAAGGGTAAATGTTCCTCACAACCCGGTGATTGATGCTAGGCTGTAAGTGCTGCCCTTCTGACACTGGAGGGATATCTGTGCTAAAACTAATAGTACCAATATCTCCGGTACCCAGGCGCACACTGGTACCAATATCTCCGGTACCCAGGCGCACACTGGTACCAATATCTCCGGTACCCAGGCGCACACTGGTAAAGCTGACAGTGCTCTGAATTCAGCTAATCTGAAGGGTCCTATGTAATGTTGGATGTTATATGTGTATGCTTTGCTACAATGCCTTTTATTTTATTTCTTACAATGATTTTATCTCAGACCATGTTCTTTAAAAAAAAAAAAAAAAAACAGACAAAATAGCTAAGCATGCTGCCAAAGGCGTAACTTGCAGTTCCTGGGCTCCAATGCAAAATATGTGACATGGCTCCACTTGTCATTTTCCTATCTATAATACAGATGTCTGCTTATGTTGTATAAAGGCCTTTTGACCCTCTGAGGCTCCAGGGCCTGGGTGTTATTGCTGCCTCTGCACCCCCTTTATCTGCCCCCTGCATGCATCAGTATTTTGTGCAGTAAAATGACCGACACTGACAGTAACCTGCTGGATCCCATTACTCAGTCAGTCTAGCACTGCTATTGTTTCTTTGTACTGCTCCAGATCACAATAGTGGATTAGTTTCTGTGTATATTTGTATATACAGTTTTGTTACTTATACTTATTAAAAGAAATACTTACCATCCCAAAGAATGTCGTCACTGGGAGGCCAATGAAACTGTCCAGCAATCACTTCCTGAGCAGCGTGACAGAGGGAAGAGACGACCATGATGAAACCCAGTCTAGCGTGGGTAAGTCTTACAACACAGTCCATGTTGGCCTTGGTCATTGTCACATTATCCTTTACTGATCCTAATATGCTTGATCAGGGAACAGGAAGGCGCATTGTCTCACTGAAGAGAAGGCCATCAAGGAAACCTTGTTTGTGCACTTGATCCATGGACAATACTGAGACTATGACTTTTCCTTTTAATGTATTCATACACAATATCAATATTGATCTCCTGAATCCTGTTCTCTTTGTACAATTCTCACTTACCTACATACATCCTACATACTTACATACAGTGCTGGTTATCTTTTTTTTGCTTGCTTTGTCGTTGGTTTTATCCTTTTTTCGTTCATGTAAGCGGTAAACATGAAACAGTATTTCTCATTTTATAAAAGCAATGCCGCCCTATAAGGCTACTCTCATACTGTTTTTTTGCAGTGTCCGCTTCCCATATGCATAAGGACAGTTCCTAGCGCCTATGTGAAATGTATCCATAGGTACCCATACACTTATTGGTGGAGGCTATGAGCATGGCTGACTCTTCTCTGATAACTAATACCACTCTGTGAGGACCTTACACAATTCAGTCCCTTTGTATATTATAAAATAGTATTCAGCAATTTCTGTATAATTAAATACTCAGTAACCTCTGTATAACACAATACTTTAGGAGCGCACATGGCACAGGAGCTGCCCAGCTACATGACTGCTATAAGTCGGTAATTGATGGGGGTAACATGAATTACACAATACAATGGGTACACATGAATCAAAGAAATCTTCGAACAATGTGTTTATTGACTCAAGAGCTTGTGCCTTCCATATGACATTGTATTTCTTGCAGGACAAATATTGACTTGATCATTGTGCAGGATAACACTGGATAAGAGTATCATAGAGAAACCACATAGTGGAATAAGTTGTGTATACTTATACATTATATATATATATATATATATATATATATATATATATATATATATATATATATATATGTGTGTGTGTATGTATATATATATATATATACACACACCAGAATTAAGATGTTCTTTATATTCTTACAGTCATGCACATTTATTCACATGCACCGAGCTTGTTGTCAGTATGAGCTAAGCCTACAATTACGCACCAGTGAAAACTGGCCATGTGAGTACGTTCTTGCTAAATGGGCAGAAAACAGCGGCATTAAATGCACTGTGTGTGAGTGGGGGCAATTCACTTGACCAATTTTTGGACAGTCCATTTTAATGTCCATGTTCTAATTTTTCTCCATTTTCAAGTTTCCCTCAATAGACTCAAATATAAGAGGGATCTATGATAACAGCCGGTCAATAGTTTCAAAACAGCTGTAAAAAAAACCCTCTTTTTTCACACCTGTTTTGTACCACAGTGGTGTGAAGGTAGGCTAACAGACATCATTTAAAGGGGTATTCCCATAACCCTTGTTCACCAACCTGCAGGCTGTGTGCTCTTTTCACTTCCTGGTTTTCTCGGCACATTGGTGGGCGAGGTTTCACTTGCTCTGCTATCTGCTGTTTGCAAGTCTTCAGTAGGTGATACTGGCTAACATGGTACCAAAACAAACATTTATGTTTGCAGTCAGTGATTAGGGATTGGTTGTAAATGAATTACCACAGTATGAAGCTGATGTAACAGAGCTGGATTTGAGTTAGCTTGCCTTACATACAGAGGTACTGGACTCCCTATCTCAGCCCTTATCAGCCAAATTTAGTTAAATTGGCTGATAAGAGGAAGAGCTGAAAATAGACAGCACAGTAATCCCGGAGCACTCACCTCCCCCCTCCCCTATCTGAGGAGCTCCATTACTTGTCAGATATACACAGCTCAGAGCTGCTCGCAGCACTCAGCCCCTCCCTCCCCTCTGAGAGCAGGCAGCTACATCACAGCAGATAAGCCCGTGGTCATAGAAACACAGTGTAAACAATGAAGTGAATAAATTAAGATAGCAGCCAAACAAAGCAGTTTTGATAAAGCAATGTATTTAGGAAAAGTCTTAAATCCACATAAACTAGCAGTATAGATAGGATGCTTTTCATGGGACAACCCCTTTAAGCTATCAAAGCAGGTTGAGTATTTATCTTCAACCCCAAACATTTCCACAGGATTCACTAACAGTCTAATGTATGTACAGACAGTCCCACTTTCTCCAACATACATTCAGCAAGAAGTATAACTGTAGGATAAGACTACATTAGGGTCTGTTAGTGGTTTTTGACTGTCTCCATAAGAGTTGTAGACACAAAACAATAGGACATTTTTAATCAAATTAGTAGTTGCATTGAATAATAAGATAAACGTATACTTCTGCCACTCACAATACAGCTTTTCAACAAGGCTCTACAAACACCATATAAGAGTACCTATAACCTATTATCCGCAAGTCAGTTTTGCTAGTCATGGTCATCCACTCCTGTGACTGCCAATATGAGTAACTATGTACCATTGTATAATACCGCTATATTCCCTGCAGCAAGTGAGGATGGACTCAGTGCCCGAAGCAACAATGGAAAGGCAAAACGGACCAAGAGAAAAAACAAAAAACCTCTGCAGAAGGAAGACCGGCTCCCGGTATGTATGTGACACAAAACAGGAATGAAACAGAACCTACAATAGGAAATTCTGTTGCCATGTTTCCAAACTCCAAACTAATTTTTTGATCTGGTGAGTCACAGACAAACTGCTCCCCCCTTCCCCGTGCCATATATTAATGGAGTTGTAGGTCACACATGCATGCTGCTCCTCCATTCATCTTTGTGGGATTGTTAAGCTGAGCACTGGCAGTCTCATAGAGCTGAATGGAGCAGCAGCATACATGCACAACCTGCCGCTACATTCATATAGGGCACATGGACCCCTGCTCTTCTGTTAAGTGGGAGTCCCAATAGTACCGTATTTTTCGGACTATAAGACGCACCCAGGTTTTAGAGGAGAAAAATAGGGAAAAAAAATTTTCAGGCAAAAAATGGTAAAATATTTAATATATGGGAGTTGTAGTTTTGGAACAGCTGCAAGGCCACATTGACAGGTGACCCTGCAGCTGTACGGGGATGTATAGGGCGTTTTTTTTGTGGGGCCAGGTGTAGACCGGGCATTTTCAGACACAGGGATACCTAATGTATATGTTTCACAGTAATGTTATACTTTTATATGTATTCTAGGGAAAGGAGGTGAACTTTTATTTATTTTATTTTTTATTATATTTTTTTTAAGTGGTTTTTTTTTTTTTTTTTTTTTTACTATTTTAATATCCCCCGCCTAGAGGGCTTGAACCTGCAATCATTTGATTGCAAGTCCCATAGACGGCAATACAAGTGTATTGCCGTCTATGGGAGATTCTATACATTACTATCGCGGAGTGTCATAGACCAGCCGCGATAGTAATATATATCTATGACTGGCCTGGGAGCCTTCATTAGGCTCCCGGCTGTCATCGGAACAGGCCGGCTCCTGCGGCCTCGCCGTGCAGGAGCCGGCCTGCATCACTAAAGGTATGAGGCCGGGGGGGGGGGGGGGGGGGGCTAACTAACTGTCGGGACCTGCGGAGGAGCAGTGGGTTTGCAGCATGGCCGTGCTACTGCCACCGCTGGTTTTCTTCAGCGGCAGTAGCGCGGCAATCCGCAGGCCCCGGCAGCTAAGACAGTCCCCGGCATCTGCTGTAATAGGCCGGCGGATGCCGGGGAGTGTCTTAGCTGCCGGGGCCTGCAGTATTGTCACACTCCTGCCGCTGAAGAAAACCAGCGGTGGCAGTAGCGCGGCAATCCGCAGGCCCCGGCAGCTAAGACACTCCCCGGCATCCGCCAGTCTATTACAGCAGATGCCGGGGAGTGTCTTAGCTGCCGGGGCCTGCGGATTGCCGCGCTACTGCCGCTGAAGAAAACCAGCGGTGGCAGTAGCGCGGCCATGCTGCAAACCCACATTCAGACTATAAGACGCACCCTCATTTTCCTCCGAAATTTGGGGGAAAAAAAGTGCGTCTTATAGTCCGAAAAATACGGTAATTACAGGATAACATGTAATTAACAGAATGCCAAAATTACAAAACTGTAACTTCCTCTCGTCACCACTAGAAGGAGCTGGCCACTGGCAGATTCTCTGGAAGGGGAGCTGTATAGGGTATAGGTCTAGCTGTAGTAAGCTCTTCTGAGCACTGACATCAATGCAGCCAGAATGTCACTGTATTAAGGTGGATGTGTGAAATGAAGCAAAGGACCTGGGGCTTTATATAAGAAAAACACAGTATAAAGATGTTGGATATGAGTTCTAGGACCACAAGAGGACCCACCAACCTTCAAAAATGTTTTTAAAAGCTATTTAATATGTAAAAACTTTATATACGAGTTTATAGTATGTATAAGGCTGGGGCTACATGGCGATTACAGTCACAACTCCCTTTATGTGAGCAAATATTGCTAGGTTGCCCTGGGAATTAGTGAATAGAGTTGCACTGCGACCCCTAGTGTGCCACAACCGTGAATTCTAACTGCAAAAAAAGTCAAATATTGGTGAACTTTTTTGTAACTAGAAGTTGAGGTCACAGAACACTAGTGGTCGGATTGTGGCTCCATTCACTAACATTAAAGGGGTATTCCCATGACGCTTGTTCACTAACCTCCAGGCTGTTGTGCTTTCTTCACTTCCTGCTTTTCTCAGCACATAGGTGGGCGGGGTTTCACTTGCATGGGATTGGTTGTAAATGAATTACCACAGTGTGAAGCTGATGTAGCAGAGCTGGATTTGAGTCAGTTTGCATTACATACAGAGGTAACCGACTCCCTATCTCAGCCCTTATCAGCCAAATTCAATTAAACCGACTGATAAGAGCTCAGAAATCTCGGAGCTCTCACCTCCCCTATCTGAGAAGCTCCGCTACTTAAAAGACACAAACAGCTCAGAGCTTCTTCCAGCCCCTCCCTCCCCCCTGAGAGCAGGCAGCTACATCACTTGACAAATGAGCAGATAATCCCAAGGGCCATAGAAACGCAGTGTAAACAATGAAGTGAATAAATTAAGATAGCGGCCAAACAAAGCAGTTTTGATAAAGCAATGCATTTAGGAAAAGTCTTATATCCACATAAACTAGCAGTATAGATAGGATCCTTGTGACAGGACAACCCCTTTAAGTGGTGTCCCAGTGAGCTTCTCTGTGTAGCCGTAGCCTAACCCCTCGTTCACATCTGTGTTGGTATTCCATTCGGGGGAGTCCGCATGGGGACTCCCCCCCCCCCCCCCAAACGGAATACCACACGCATTTGCAAGCGGTGTGCAGTGAAAGCACACGGATTCCCATAGACTACAATGGAGTCCGTGTGCTTGCCGCCAGATCTCCGTAGCGCACATGTGGAGAGGAAAGTACTTCACAATCTACTTTCCTGTCCGCATGACTCGTGCAGAGATCTGGCGGCAAGCACACGGACCCATTATAGTCCATGGGGTCCGTGTGCTTTCACTGTACACCGCTTGCAAATGCGTTCAGTAATCTGTTTGGGGGGGGTCCCCATGCTGACTCCCCGTACGGAATACCAACACAGATGTGAACAAGGGGTAAGACTTAGTTACAACTTCTACAGTTAACTAGTAGTTTTCCCTTCTCAATAAAATACTATTAACACATGACTATGTCACAGGCTGAAGATCGCAAGCTTCTCAAGGAAATTGGACCAAACGGAGAAGGAAAGATTTCTGTGGTGGAGGAGCTCTTGGATGAGGTATATAGAAGGAATGGATAGCCTAAAGTGGTATTCCAGTAATAGTGAGATATTATATATCCATTGGATAAATGATAATTCCTCAATTGTCATTGGTCCGACTGCTGCGACCCACACCAAAATGTCCCCTGTTTAAATAGTGCAGTGGTTGAGTATGTGCTCTGTCACTCCATTCAAGTGTATGGGACTGATGAAGATGGCCAAGCACTCTGCATACCTGACCGCATCTCCATTCAATTTAAAAACATGGGACCGCTGTTCAGGCAGTTGTTGGAGATCTCAGTGCTTAGACCCACTGGCGTAATTATAAGGGCCGCAATGGTCGCAGCTGCAACTGGGGCCAGAAGCCAAGGGACCCATAGGTCATCCTCAACACTCTAATAAACTTAGATCTTCTTGTTGATTTACTTTGATGGCTGTCAAGTCTGTGCTTCATAAATTTATGACCTTCCCTTTAGTGCACTTGTATTGAAAGCTGGGAGGGACCTACCGTAATTCAAGCAAGAGTGGCGCAGCAAACAACACCTGATTTTGCCTGTACTTTGTGCAATGGCTTTCAGGCTTCACATGTTTCTCCGCTCATTCTGAACGTAAACTCGTTCAGAGTGAACGGCGTAAAAAACAGATCCCAATGACTTGAATGGGTGCTGGCATACGCACGTATCACATTGAAAGCAATAGGAGGCTTTTTTACCTATTGCTTTCAATGTGATATGCGCGTATGCCGGCACCCATTCAAGTCAATGGGATCTGTTTTTTACACCGCTCACTCTGAACAAGTTTTAAGTTCAGAATGAGCGAGCGTAAACTCCGTGTGAAGGCTCCCTTAGTGACTCTTCATAGTAGCAGCAACATCTCTAGGGCTTCTGAAATACTACATAATGATGACCCTTATACTGTATGTGACCAAGGTAAGCCAGTCAGTTTCCCATATAGTTCCCATTCCTTTTGTTCCATGCTTGGCATTGGCGCAAAACACTGCAGCAAAATTTGCAACAAACAAAGATGAACAGAAGAATTTGGCCTTAATATATATTTATTAAAACTGCTATTGTTTGCAGGGAGCAGACCCAAACTGCAGTAATAATGAAGACCGTCCAGCGCTGACAGTGGCCGTCCTAAACAAACATGATAAAGTTATTCCAGTCCTGGTACAGAAAGGAGCGGATATAGACCAGCAGTCTGGGCCGTAAGTGCTTATTCCTCTACTTACACGTCAATAATATCACAGAAAGACGCCAAAATTTCACTTCTTTTCAAAAATATTATAATGTATCGGCTGTTATAGCAGTAAATGTATAAGTATTTACATTTAAAGGGAATGTTCTCAAAATCAGGAGCAGGCTCTGACTCCCATTCTTTTCAATGGTAGGCTGAGAATAAATCAGGATGCTAAAAAAATCAGCATCCTGCTCCATCTAGCACAGGGGTAGGGAACGTACGGCTCTCCAGCTGTTGCAAAACTACAACTCCCAGCATGCATACTTGCTCTGCTGTTCTTCGAACTCCCATAGGTGTGAATGGAGCATGTTGGGAGTTGTAGTTTCACAGCAGCTGGAGAGCCGAAGGTTCCCTACCCCTGATCTAGCAGCAAATTCAAGGGCACAAGACTCTCCAATGATCAAGCCCATTTATCTGGACTGAATCAGTGACAGAAATCCACGGCTTCCTTTTTTTTTTTTTTTTTTTTAATTATAAATGCAAGTTTGGTATGCCACTTTTTTTGGTGTCCTTCAAAGAAATCTTCACAAATTTTTTTTTTTTTTTTTTTTAGTGATCTCAATATAGAAGCATGTTGTACCCATAAAAAACGTAATAGGAGTGCACCCAGTTACCGGTTTAAAAATAAAAATAAAAAATTTAAAAAAAAACGTTTTGGCCCAAGGTAACGATCTAATGATTAATTTCTCTTGCAGGCACAATAATACCGCTCTACATGAGGCAGTCCTGCTTGGCATAGAAGGGAAGAAATGTATTGAAGTACTACTTGGGTAAGGGCTGACATCAAACTTTTTACAGAGAAATCTTTTACACTGCAATAGAAATCTTAGACCAAGTTCACATGCTGTGAAGACAGAGGACAGTCAAATTTGCTTGGGCGTACATGTAGTTTTCCTGATGATCTTACAAGGCACTACAACTGGTGAAATCTGTAACCTATTATAAGCACATGGTACAGGTAGTAGTTTCAGTAGGCTCTAAAATCTATAAAGTTTTTGCAACATTAAAGAGGAACTTCCACCACCTCCACCTTTATTTCTTAGCATCTGTATTGCTCCACTGATTCTGGCACAGCTCTCACCATTCCTGAGCAATAAGTGCTGTTAGTTTTGGTGCAGATATGCTGTTTAGGCTCCGAACGGTCATATGGCAAGAGCAGGAAGGGGGTTGTGATTCAGAGCCCCAGTCAGAGTGTCATAGATCAGAATCACAACCCCCTGTCTGACACCGCCCTCCTGACAGTATAGAACCTTGTACTGTCAAGGGGGAGTTCCTCACAGCCCAGCAATGATGCTGAGCTGTAAGGACGCCCCTTCTGACAGTTCAGGTATATCAGTGCCAAAACTAACATCACCAATAGCTCTGGCACTGGGGCACATACTGGCAAAGCTGGTCAGCTTTCTATATAACACTACTATTGTCAGAGGACATGAAAAGTCCACTTTATTTCTAAAATCTGAATTATGTCAGTTTCAGATTGGGGTTTTCGGTCTGTCAAATACGAACCTTACATCATCTGTATTTCCTAGACTGAACACTGTCTAAGGACATTATCTCACAGCACCATGGTCACATATGATTTGGAGTCACTGTTTCACTGTGGACCAGGTTCACCTGAAAATTCAGCTGACATATGAGCCGTAATTTACAGATTTAATATGTATGTGCAAAAGAAGTGTAAATGAGAGATTTGGCAACAGCTTATGAATGACCTATAATTATCTTAGTGGGAAAACCCGGATAACCCCTTTAATTGCCATTTCATCTAGATGGGGATGCCATTAGTATTGCCATTGGATTTGCATGGGTAGTTCTCTGTTTAACGTTAGTCTCCTATCAGCTATTGATGAATTTTTACCTACGGCTTTTATTTTTGTTCAGGTGCAACGCAAGTATTAAAAAGAAAAACGATAAAGGGATGACTGCCTATGACCTGGCCCTGAAGAGCGGGAGTGACCAGATCTCCTCACTCTTTGCCTCCAAACTGGGGCAAGGCATGTTAGACAAGCTCACCAAGCCAAAGAATATCAGTCTGGATGTCTTCTGAGCTTAGATTTAAAGTCTACCACCACTAAATTCTATTCTAAATCACTTATATGCTGTTAGGCCGTATTCATACAACCGAGCCCTGTCCGAGAATTGCTGTCTGTGTGAATGGCCAGTTATAATGCAGTGAGCTCCTAAAGGGCCAGTTATAAAGTGACAGCTGTATGCCAGGTCAGTACTGTAGTCATCCAAACATTCAGGAGTTCACCGGGTCATAACTCACTATCATGCAGTCAGTTCCCATCACACAGTCGAGTTCAGTACAGAAAATGAAGCCTGCACATGAATCACGTTCCCTGGACAGGACTTGTTCAATGTTTTTGTGACATAATGACCATACTATTTGTGTGCGTCAAAATGTTATTTTGCTGCTAAGAAAATTAACTTTGTATACATGTTAAAGACTTGTGTCATGCACCAGAGCTCAGCCCTCTCTGCTGGGGCACTAGTTATTGCCTGTAGTTTCTGCACTGACCTGTCAATTATTATGTTTGGGGCAGCAGTGGGTGCTGATCACAGCCAAAAACTATTGTTCCTGCAGACACAGCCATGCCCTGACTGCACCAAACAACTTATCTGCATAGACTTAAGGGAGTCTCTCATTGGGAAAACTCATTTTTAACTAAGAATACATTTGCTCAGCCTTTAGAAAGGCTATTCCAGACATACCTTCTATTTATTGATCCTCCTAGCTGTTTTTGATTTAGCCCGCTTTGATTGATCTGCTAATTAGCCAGGAAGTTCACTGAGCACTGCGTGTAAACAGGGAAAGGTGAGAGCAGGGAAGACTGCTGCTAGTTCTGTTGATGACTCCGCCTTCCCTGCTCTCACCTCGTGTACACATATCACACAGTGCTCAGTGAACTTCCCAAGTGCTCCGTGCTGGCTAATTAGCCTATCAATAAAAGCAGGCTAATTCAAAAACTGCTAGGAGGATCAATAAATAGAAGGTATGTCTGGAATAGCCTTTCTAAAGGCTATACAAATATATGCTTAGTTAAAAATGAGTTTTCCCAATGAGACTTTCTAAAGCTGATTTTCTTAGCAGCCAGATTGAACGGTGTGTTTATTATGCCACCTCCCCTACAACACTGGTTTAACAGAGATAATGATGGTACATGGATGTGGTGGTAGACTCCCTTATAAATGATAAACCCTTACACCTTGATCCTTTTTCTAATCATTGTCACTTGCAACTCAGAAATGATCTGCCTTGATTCTTTACAGAATGCATTGGTGCCTTTATCATTGAATAAATGTGTGACGTGTTCTTATCTTACTATCAGATGGGCTTTTCACTTCTTGTACCTGTAGAGATCACTGTATGTGTAAGATGAGCTGCCAGGCAAACCAGTAACTTCCTCCTCCATCTTAATAGAGACATGGCAGGGTTTATCCCGAACTTCTGTATTTAGGTTAAACTACTGCAGCATCATATCACAGAAGATATCAAGAACCAACAAAAAGTCATTGGAAAAAGATATATACCGTATATACTCGATTATAAGCCGACCCGAATATAAGCCGAGGCCCCTAATTTTACCACATAAAACTGGGAAAACCTATTGACTCGAGTATAAGCCGAGAAGGGGTAATGCAGCAGCTACTGGAAAATTTCAAAAATTAAAATAGTCGGAGCTTTGGGGTGCAGTAGTTGCTGGGGAGGGGGTGGGGGTATTTTAGTTGTCCATCTGCCCCTTCACTGAGCCTGGCTGAATATAGGGTATCTGCAGTGCTCCTATTAACCCCTTCCTGACGGAACAGGAGCTACTGTGATAACATATCACGCTGCAGCAGTTTAACCAGTTTCAAAGTTTGGTATAGCTTCACTATGTCTGTACATGGCCAGGACTAGTACATGTTTTGCAATTTTATTTACTGCCTTTTTGACAATTTTAAGCTGAAATATATAGAGATGTAAACTACAATGCAACTTTATGGACCACCAACCATGTCATCATTAAAGAGGTTGTCCAGGTTAAATACAACAAAATTAGCTGAGGCCCCAGGGAGGGGAGACAAATAAGTAAAAAAATATTATATATTTATAGCATTACTCACCTCTCTTAGGCTCTGTCACAACTCCATATTGTCTTCAGCAGTACTTACTGACATCATGGTACACTGAGGCCTGTGATTGGGCCTTAGATGCAAGTGTCACGACACTGTTTGAGCACTAAGTGCCTCAATTTCACGTGAGCAACCGAGACACAATCAGAGCCCTCAACGGTACCTGACATCAGTCAGAAGCACCCAAGACAGCGAAGACGGGCACAGGAGCCCAGGAAAGGCGAGTAACATTTTTTATGTTTGATCATCTCCCCTGGCCCTCCATTTATTATACGCTTGGGTTTGAAGAGACCTCAGAATATAAGTATAGCAGTTTTGATTGGGGCTGAACAAAATTGCAAGTAGAACCTCACAAATATTATAATGTCCAAACCAATTTGGTTATTTTTCCTTTAATCGCCCAGCCCTTCCCAACACTTAGATCTATGCTATAGCTGCTTGTCCTACTGAACAAGCCATAGACACATATCAGGAATCAGGCACACGTTCACTAAGTAACTGAATTAGAGAATAATGGACGTCCGTGCCTACAGTCTCGACAAGATGTGTGGAGGAAATTGAAGAGCAAAAGTAGTATTTACTGCCGTTTTATTACACAGGCCTCTTCCTCAAGGCACTATTACTATAAAAACATAATTCCCAAAACTATTTTACAATAAAATACAGAAAAAGCCATCTCCGGTATTCTGGTCCTGCGTCATCACCTTCGTAAACGCAGGAAAAAGGCGTGTTTACATTCCTTGCTGTCTATGGGGTAGTACTTGTCATAAAAGTCTAGGATGTACTCCTCAGTCTTAAATCCAAACTTCTGGTACAGCAGCATCGCCGAATTGTTGGCAGAAACATGTAGAGTGACATCTTTCCCCATGCAGGTCTGCCAAGAAGAGAAATAAATGGGAAGAGTTTAGCATTTCATAATATTAAAGGTATAAAGGCGGCTAAAACATGAACCCATCAGTTTAAGTAGGACTGGCCACCTTCTAATGTGGATTGCGGCCTCCTGACCCTGCAAGTAATAGAAGTGTGGGACATACTGAATTGCAACATCCTGATCCTTTTGCTCAGGGAAAGATAAGCTACTGCCTGGGGTGTGGCAGTGAATTTATCCCCTCTCCCGATTCCTAACAAATGCACACTAGGCTTAGCCAAGTATACAAGTGTGTCGTCACATTAGGAGAGGTAACGGTCGCCCGAACCAGTGTCTAATGTGTATGGCCAGCTTAAGGGGCCATGGCTACAGACACACTTTGCACGTTTTATAAAAGCAATACATGTGCAAATGTGAAAAAGTGGCAACAAAGACTAAAAGCATCAAATGCAGGTGTAAAGTACCAGGAAAGGCAGGTAACGGCGACCGGCTACAGTGCAGCATTTGTGTCAGACAGTGTATGCGCAGCAACTTACTATGAGAAAAGGCAGGCATGAATAACAGACATTACCCTTAGGCTGAGTTTACACTGAGTCTTTTGGTCAGGAATCCTCTTCAAAATTATCCTCCCAAAAAAAAAAAAAACCCTCCCAATAGAGTTCTATTGGGAGGCTTTTTTTGGAGGCCGATTTTGAGGTGGATTCCTGACCATAAAACTGTGAACTTACTGACCATGAGAGCAGGATATGAGATATGAGAGAAGCTGAGCTCTGTGATAATTCTGGTTGGTTGTATAAACCAATTTAAGTGGAGTAAATCCTGACAGAATTTCTTGGAGAGACAGAGCGTCCCTTTTACCCCTCACACACAGTGATTGTACACAGACGGCCGTCATACATTTATAAAGGGAAATCTGTCAATTCTCCTTTGTGGGCAGAGTAAGCAGGACTCTCACTGTCTCCTAGGAGTCCTGTCAGGATTTATTCTGCTTTTTATTAAGAGAGTCTGCTCCAAGTCATACAAGCTAATATAGGATATCCATCATGTACTACTCTCAAAAAGACAACAGAAGACACTTGATGGCCTTGCGTTAACTGTGGTGGATTCTAACATTGTATAAGACAGAAGGCAATGGCACTTAGTATTTGGCAACATTCATTTCGATACAACTAAATGGTATTGGACACTCAAAGGGTCACATATACTAAAAGTGCTTTGGAGAAAAAGGGACTTAAAATTTTGCTACTCTGGTTCTTTTAGCAGATAATCTATGAAGATATGGTATGGAGATAACATGGAGATACAGAAATTTGAAGTCTTTTTTTAAAACATCATAGGAGTTCCAGGTTACCTGAATAAGATGGTAGATCATGAATGTTCCTATGCCAGCTCGCCTCCAATCCGGATGGACAAATAGAAATGAAATATAGGCTTCATTGTATTTAACATCGGGCACCATGAAGCCAAAAGCAATAATAACCTTCTTGTACAGGACCACCACACTGAAGTCTGGGTACTGCAAACACTCTGAAACATCTACACCTAGAGACACAAGGAACACCACCGGTTATATTATAGTACCATTTCAAGTGTGCTTTCATCACCAAATATCATTTCACACTGCATTATAAACATCCATTTCATAGGAGGAGAGCAACAGGCATTAATGTTAGTAGGGTGACGAACATAGATGGAGCCCCCCCGTGTCCATTCCTATTGATGCTATTATGTAAAAACAGGAGTGAAGGAAGCTTTTTTTCGTTTTTTTTTTTTTTTATACAACGCTGAACAAAGATGGACACCAGATGGAGTGGGCTCCATCTGCAATCAATCACTTAATGTTCATTGCTCTCATCCCTCATCAGAGGAGTGCAACAGACATTAATAATGGTAGTGTGAAGGCTCCATAGCATTACGAATATTTTACATTAATCTTATATTGATGCTGTGTTATGGCCTGTGCAGTATACAAATTCTATGGGTTGTTACTGGAAACAGTCACCGCACTGCAGACAGGAGCCCCCTTAAAGAGGACCTTTCATGGTCCGGGGCACAGGCAGTTCTATATACTGCTGGAAAGCAGACAGTGCGCTGAATTCAGCGCACTCGGCTTTCCCAATCTTTGCCTTGGGTAAAGAGCCATCGGTCCCGGTACCGTAGCTCTTCACAGTCAGAAGGGCGTTCCTGACAGTCTGTCAGGTACGTCCTTCTTCACAGCAGCGCCTATCGCGCTGTACAGTGTGAGCGGGGAGGAATGCCCCCTCCCTCTGCTCACAGTGCTCATCCATAGACAAGTATTATCAGGAGGGGAGGGGGCGTTCCTCCCCGCTCACACTGTACAGCGCTATTGGCGCTGCTGTGAAGAAGGACGTACCTGACAGACTGTCAGGAGCGCCCTTCTGACTGTGAAGAGCTACGGTATCGGCGCCGATAACTCTTTACCCGGGGCACAGATCGGGAAAGCCGACAGTGCGCTAAATTCAGAGCACTGTCGGCTTTCCAGCAGTATATAGAACTGCCAGTGCCCTGGACCATGAAAGGTCCTCTTTAAAAGTGTACTTTAGGCTAGGGCTGCACAGCGATTTTGGCCACGATTCCCATTGTGTGATCAGAGATCACCAGGTCACCTTGTGTCTCCTTTACTAATTTTTTTTTGAAGAGTTATATTGGAGTCTTCTAGTGTGCTACAACCGCACTTAACACTCTACACTTAACACTAATCAACTTTTTTTCTGACTCCAAGTCACAGTCTTTGCACACTAGGGGTCACAATATTATATTCAATAATATTTGTCAAGGAGTCACAGGGTTAACCTGGCCACCTTTGGTCTTGCAATAGAAGTCGCAGCTAATGTCACCGTGTAGTCCTAGCTCAAACCTTTACACAAATTACACTTTCCTGGCCGCATTTTTGTTACTAATAAATGTTGTAATGAACTTTATCAATTCCTTTCGGTGTAACCCTGCAAGTCTTTCCTGTATTTCCCTATTGCCAGCTGAATTCTATACACCACTTTTCTCTGTAGTATGGGGAGGCAGGTTGAGGAGGTCACTTTAAACCGTTATATCTTGAATACTGTAAAATGTAGAACAATGCTTTCTAGTCTTTTATTTGGCACCATCTCTAGAGATATTGCAGATTGAAAACATTGTCGGGATTAGGAACAGCCGCATACAAATACGCCATTCCCACCTGGCGATACCACTGGAAATATTGCCGGTGGAACTGTCATGCTGTGAGATCAGACTCACATCTTATCTCATATGACACTAAAATCATTGTTCTAGGAGTCATAATACTTGAGATTTAACAGTGTGAAGTGCATATTGCTTGGCAAAGACTTTAGAAAATGCAGAATAAGACATCGGGTTCTTTGCAGACTTTGAGGCAGCTGGGCATACTGAGATAGTGGAGCTCAGGCTTCTAGTAAAATACTCAAGTCTGGCTCCAAGAACAGCTAGCCATAAGTATTATGCAGTACATCCCACCATTTTCTTACCTGGCCAGAAGAATTCCTGGCATATGGAGTTGATTGAGGGGATGTGGCCTGGACGGACATAGCAATAGTCAATGGGAGACTCTGGTTCTGGTACCCAGCTGGGATCCGTTCTGTGGGCATAGGCCTTGATCTGAGCCAAAAGGAGTAGCCTACATGGCTTGGTCTCATAGTCACGTCTGATCAAGAAAGAGAAAGATAAATCAAGTTTTTTTTCGTCAGACTAGCTGATGTCTGTACAGGTGTGTAACAATAATATACAGAAGGAACCTTGTGAAAGTGAATCATATCTATCCCATCTGCTATGTCCTATCCTGTGAAAAAAAGCTAACAAAGTTATAAAACTATGAAACTGGAAGGGGGCAAATATGACAGATTGCAGGCTTTGGACCCCTGAACTCCAGCATAAGGACATGCTGGTGGTTTAGCCGCCTCAACCCTGGTGACAGGCTCGCTTTACAACCTTGGCTGCCCCAAGAGCCAACGCTCTTGTGGTCCCCCAATAGTCTTTGGTTACATATCATAAACCAAACCAGCACATGATGCTGCAACCAATCACTGGCCACATTGGTGACATGACTACAAAGGCTAGTGATGGGCTACAGCAGTCATAAGAATGGTAAGTCATTGCTGACAGCATGTAAATAAAGGCCCATGGGGAAACCACCAGAGCATCAGTGCTAGAGGAATATGGGATTTGAGAAGTGAGCACGGTCTGGTTTTATTATATTTGCTGCTACATTATTTTGTTTAGCTTTGGGTAATCTCTTTTAAAGGATTTTCCAGGGTTGGGGGAAGGGAATCATACTCACCTGTCCCTGGTGCTCTGAAGTCCTTCTAGCGCGGTCCGGTCCTGCTGCTCCAGCGTCTTCTCAAAGTGAAACTGCTCACCGACAGCGATGTCCCGGATAACTTCTGCTGAAACCAGTAATTGGTCTCGGTGGTCACATGACTGTTGAGCCCAATCAGCAGCCTTAGGAAGAGACCCAGGATGTCACATGTAGTGACATCACATAGCCTTCATTGAGGCCGGCAATTGGCCTCAGCGGTCACATGTTGCAGGGATTTCTGCCGGTAGATAATGAACAGAGGAACGGACCACAGTGAAAGGCAACAGAGCACTATGGAAAGGGGAGTAGAATTTTTTTTTTCTTCCTTTCACTGCCCCCGACCGATTTAGAAAATAAACTGTCCATTTTTGCCTCAACAACCCCTTTAATAGGGACAGTACAACACGCAGACTGGTACAACCAGCCAGGACAAACACACCTTTATTGTTCTTATCTAGAAAGATACCAAACATTCTGTACATTACTGAGATAAAGCCATAGAACGAGAGCAACGAGGAAATGAAAAGCCTTCAGTCTGAAAGGACACAACCATAACGTCACCCAGAGAAATCCTTTCTATATTAAAGGGAGCAGAATTTTATTAAATATCAGGTAAATCTGGCACAAACATGACATGCCAGCGTTATTTTAGTTTTAATTTTCATAGCGAATAGGATTTGCCAAGGGGGGTATGGTCACTTTAAATGGCTTTATCTCCCGGATTTACCACCTAGAAAAATGGTTCTAGTGTCGTAAGAAAAACTGGAAAGCTGAAACTCTGTTTTCATATGATGTCAAAACATGAGATAAAACACCAGATAAAACCACAGCTGGGAATGTGATTTCTATATCCAGCTTCTCCATACTGCATATCCAGTGTTTTACTCTGGCAGAAATCCCTGCCGCACGTAACCGCTTAGGCCAATTAGGCGCCTAAGGAAAGGACACAGGATGTCACTACAGGTCTGCTCACGTGCAGCAGGTACGTCTGCCAGAAGAAGACACTGGCGTGGCAGGACTAGACCACGCTGGTAGACACCGGAGCACCAGGGACATGTGAGTGGTAAATGGGTCTAAGGCCTGGCTTATATCTGCATTCGGTATTCTGTTCGGGGAGTCCGCTTGGGGACTCCCCCTAACAGAATACTGAACGCATTCACAAGCGGTGAGTTTATAAAAGCTTTCATAAGCTCACTGCTTGTCAATGTGTTCTGTATTCTGTTCGGGGGTTCCCATACAGACTCCCCGAACGGAATACCCAACGCAGATGTGAACCAGGCCTTAGTAGGATATCAAGCGTAGCAACATGCTTTGTTTTCTGTAAAGAGCCAGCTGCCCTCACCCAAACGTTGCGGTCTCTTCAAACAGCTGGGGGGCTGTGTGTTGCTCCCCACCTTCTCATCTAAAATTGATACCTAGTAAAAAGGATTGTCCAAAATTAGACAAACATGGCTGTATTCTTCCATAAACAGCGCCACACGTGACCACAGTCTGTGTTTGATATTGCAGCTTACCCATCCACCAGCCCCATCAATTAAATTACAGTAAGCTCAATGGCATACACAACCCAAGAACAGGTGTGGCACGGTTACTGAAAGAAAGCAGCCATGTTTATTAATCCTAGACAACCCCTTTAACTAGACAGTTCTGCCCCATCATTCCAGTGAACTGTAGGGTCTCAAGATCCAAATAACATAAACCTTGACATTAAGGGGTTAAACTACAATTTCCTGGTCAAAGCTTTCCCTGTTTTTGATTCTTTAGGTACATTTACTACACTAACCTATATAATACATTTGTCAGGCATTTTGTATGAACCATAAAACCACTGCTAGAAGTTAGCAAAACTAAAATTCCGTCATTCAGAAAGTTTATAATGTTAACCCTTACCTTATGTATGGCTTCAGAATGCGAGCAGTGTACGGGCTAACTATGCTGAGGTCAGCATCTTTATCGTCGGCTGCTCCAAGCCGATATAAGAAACGCACAGCGGAGTGGCGGACACTTTTGGCTGCAGGTACTGCAGTCTATAAAAAAAAAAAAAACCATACCATAAGTTAATAAGGTATAGTACGGTCTAATGCAAAGTGGGTGATATTATTAATCTTCATAAAACATGGATATCCATGAAGCTTACACTTGTTGGTTTTATACTGAAATTGGCGGAGAGAAAGGTCCTCCTTGTACGACTTCTCTGCCAATTATAAGCAAATTTTGCATCGGAGTCTTCTACAGAGACTCCAGCACAAGTGTGAATCCAGCCTTGGTTATATTCTGTATATTTTGAAGTATTTTTGGTAGGCACTAGTCCAAAGCTGTTTAGTCAATGCATAGCATCCATAACACGTGCCAATGCTATTCAGTAGGCAGTCTGAAGGTTCAAGTAAATCATAATGGATAGAAGAGTTACCCTTTAAAATGAATGAAACTATTGAAGGAGTTGTCCAAAAGTAGATAATGGCCTATGCTTAGGAGAAGTCATCAATTATCAATTACGTGGGAGGTCCAATACCTGAAACCCCCACCAATCAGCTACTGCAAATGAGCAGCGTGGGCTCCAAATGGGATCTGAGCTGCAGCACCCTGGGCATGGCCACTACACCGTGTACAGAGCCATCTGTTTCCATACACTATGCAGATCCACTAGCCACAGCAGCCAATTGGTGAGAGTGCCGGATGTCTAAAAAAGCTGTCTACTATTGAACAACCCCTTTAGTTTATTGCACAAAAAGCATGGACTATAAAACAGAACCTGCCAAGTTGATTTGGGCCCCTAAAATACCCACAGACCCTTATGGTTTAGCGGCGCACAGTCTATTCCTAACGCAGTCACTGACCTCTAGGAGAGAAAAGAAACCTTTAGAATTATCTAAAGAGGAGTCTGATAAGTCATTGGACTCATCTCCGCTGCTCTCAGCACCTGTTCAGTCATTCATTGAGGTCCAGGTTTCACTGTGCGTGAACTCAAAGGTCCAGGCCAACTACACAGACACCAGGAGTACAGCAGCCGGCTAAGCATAAAGATTTTGTGTGTGTGTGTGGGGGGGGGGGTTATTGCATGGACTCCATAAGGACCTGTGGCTAGGTTACAGTTTTAAGGATCTTCTCACCTGAAATCTGTCCAAGATACGCATGTCTTTGCTCATCGTCCTAAACTCAGGCCCAGTGGGTAGTGGCCGCAAAACTGACCCTTCCCTGGTTCCATAGACTCCTCCAACAAGCATCAGAGCAGCATTCACTGCCTGATCCAGGTCAAAAAGTGGCAAGTTTCTTTCACGCTTGGCCTTCCGTATAAGCAGCTTCCGCTTTAGTCTTCTGGCGTCTGGAGTCACGGCTATAGCATTAGGACAGGCCTCTAGTCTCTTTAAGAGCAGCTTTTCTTCATATAGGCTGATAGCATGGTACTGAGAGCTTTTGTTTTTATCCTTCTCTATGGGCTGAGGCCGCCTCTTATCTCGGGCTCTGTCCACAGACGGGCCCTTGTGCAATTCACTCTCCAACCGGTCCAGTTTCTCCTCTTCGCTCTCTATTTCTTGTTTCACATGCACAGATGACTTGAAATTCTTTTGACATATAGGGGTTGAGTGAGAGGTTTTGGGAGAAGGTATGTACTCCATCCCAGGATCGATGACACCATCAACATCCATCTCTTCATCATCTGAAATGATACAGGAAAGCAATTCATTCCCTTGAATAACACCAGACTGACAGACACTATATGAACACTATAATAGTATGGATATGACACAAATCCTGCACGTGATCTGAAAGCGAAAGTCGGAATTCCCCAAAATCTCCTTCAAAGTTATCTTGTTGGAAGCAGGTTAAGATATTCTCTGCCCTTCTTGGGCTTCACAGAACTTGGAGAAAAATTCCTGAATATGAAAGCTTCATGTAAGAAGATCACTGCCAGGAGAGTCACAAAGATTACTGGTGCTTTGAAGAGTGCGAGGGAGAACGCCATTAGGAAACCAGTATGGCCCTGGTAATGGTGCTATTAGAGTATCGGGGAGCCCAGCCATGAACGTTTTATACATCACCCTGCTAATGATATCCAAAGGGGAACTCCATGGGTGGATATGACAGGACTGGCTGACAGATACATCATGTTGTTCCCAATCAGAACTGCAGCTTCTTTAGTTTCAAGGCTGTTGGGAGGCAAAGTAATGGACCCTCACCCATCATAAAGTGAGGACATATTCTGACAAGTTGATCATATCCTATCTTTGATTCCTATCCCTTCTCTATAGTATTTATTTCATTTAGTGGCTGACCTGTCATAGAACTATGTAATGTAATGTAATATAATTTTATCTGTTCTCCTATTGTGGCTCCGATAAGGAGAGGTCACAGCGATTCTTGGGCCCGGTAAAGCATCAACCTTAATCCGGTAGCAGAGAACAAATGGTGGGGGTGGCAGCCCCTATTCACACTAAGGGGATTGACAGCCATATAATTATTCATTCTACCCTTTAATACTGTGGCCACCAGGTGGTGGGATGGGATTGGGGGGGGGGGGGGGTTTGGTGTCTCTGCTTTCCATATGAAGGACACACTTATTTCCACCGTAAAAAACTGTCACCAAAACAGTCACTATTGAACTATAACCATAGGCAGGAAGCTGGAATTCACATGATTAAAAAGTTTCGTCATCGGAGTCTCCCTTCAATGACTAAAACGCACATTGCCTGGCAGAGAGGTAGCTCAATGGTGATGTCCTCATTGCACCGAACAGATTAGTATACCAGAAAAGCGCTAATATCTTAGCAATGGTGGCACCGATGTGAAACAGAAAATAAAAAGTTTTATTTAGGTTAACCCCCGCTATCTGGCTATGCTTATAGGATTAATAGTGACAGACTCTCGTATTGAAGCCATTACCCAATACCCTGTCTTAGCACCAATATGATATAAAAAGGACTTAGGCAGTACTAGGCCGTAAGCCTAGCCTAAGTTTTGCCCAAAGAGAACAAGTCCAGTTACATGACAAACACTACTGGTTACCAAGCTCAAGCCAAAGAATCACCATAATCCAAACCACAATAGGGGTCAGACAGATCATATGGACTTTTACATTCACCCTATCGATTCCTACTGACAATCAGCCAGAAGACAAATATAGGACATGAGCCACTTGCCAGGGTTTAATAACATAATATGAAATCATCTTTATATACCAGTGATGGCGAACCTATGGCTCGCGTGCCAGAGAGGGCACGCAGAGCCCCCTCTGCTGGCACGCGTGCTGTCGCCCTGATCGCTCACTAACGGCGAATCCGATGCAGGATTCCCCGTTAGTGAGCGATCGCTGCCTTCAGCTGGTTGTGCAAATGCGCATCCAGCTGAAAGCTGTCAGTGTAGCTCAGTGTAGGCCACGCGTACTACGCGGCCTACACTGACTACAGAGTGTGACCTCTGAACAAGCGCGGGCGTGATGACGTAAGTCATCAGCGCGCGC
The DNA here is from genome assembly GCF_031893055.1 of Leptodactylus fuscus. Classification (NCBI taxonomy): domain Eukaryota; kingdom Metazoa; phylum Chordata; class Amphibia; order Anura; family Leptodactylidae; genus Leptodactylus; species Leptodactylus fuscus. The sequence goes on from NC_134267.1 coordinate 47,084,244, forward strand.
AGTGAACAGAAGAGAGAACACCCGGCAGCTCTTCAGGTAACTATATTGTGTTTGTTTGCACTGTCAGGGGAGGGGGGCAACGGTGGACATTTCATGTTGTGTAGGAGGGGGCTACTGTAGACTTTCATGCTGTGTGGGTAGGGGGCTACTGTGGACCATTTTATGCTGTATGGGAGGGGGCTACTGTGGACCTTTCATGTTGTGTGGGAGGGGGCTACTGTAGACTTTCATGCTGTGCGGGTAGGGGGCTACTGTGGACCATTTTATGCTGCTACTGTGGATCTTTCATGCTCTGTGGGAGGGGGCTACTGTGGACCAGTTCATGTTGTGTGGGAGGGGGCTACTCTGGACCATTTCATGCTGTGTGGGAGGGGGCTACTGTGGACCATTTCATGTTGTGTGGGAGGGGGCTACTGTGGACCATTTCATGTTGTGTGGGAGGGGGCTACTGTGGACCATTTCATGTTGTGTAGGAGGGGGCTACTGTGGATCTTTCATGCTCTGTGGGAGGGGGCTACTGTGGACCATTTCATGCTCTGTGGGAGGGGGCTACTGTGGACCATTTCATGTTGTGTGGGAGGGGGCTACTGTGGACCATTTCATGTTGTGTGGGAGGGGGCTACTGTGGACCATTTCATGTTGTGTAGGAGGGGGCTACTGTGGATCTTTCATGCTCTGTGGGAGGGGGCTACTGTGGACCATTTCATGTTGTGTGGGAGGGGGCTATTGTGGACCATTTCATGTTGTGTGGGAGGGGGCTACTGTGGACCAGTTCATGTTGTGTGGGAGGGGGCTACTGTGGACCAGTTCATGTTGTGTGGGAGGGGGCTACTCTGGACCATTTCATGCTGTGTGGGAGGGGGCTACTGTGGACCATTTCATGTTGTGTAGGAGGGGGCTACTGTGGATCTTTCATGTTCTGTGGGAGGGGGCTACTGTGGACCAGTTCATGTTGTGTGGGAGGGGGCTACTGTGGACCAGTTCATGCTGTGTGGGAGGGGGCTACTGTGGACCAGTTCATGCTGTGTGGGAGGGGGCTACTGTGGACCAGTTCATGCTGTGTGGGAGGGGGCTACTGTGGAGTATACAGGTATAATCCTGTGTGGGGGCCACTGTGGGCCAGATTGTACTGTGGGGGGGGCCACTGAGGGGCAGATTGTACTGTGTGGGGGGCCACTGAGGGGCAGATTGTACTGTGTGGGGGGGCCACTGAGGGGCAGATTGTACTGTGTGGGGTCCCCTCACTATGTATATCACACAGTATTTGTTTTATAGCAGACGTGAAATTAGTACAGGATGTAATAACATTGCACGGTAACTATAAAACAGATCCTGTGCGATGTAAATAGTGAAAATTAATTGTTTAAAAGTACAGAATGCAGAGACCTTCACCTTTCAGTACAAGATCTGTAAAGCCCCAGTCACATGACTGTAATTTGTGGGTCCGCAATTGTGGACCCACAGAGTTTTAAGGTTAAATTGCCGTGTTGGCACTCCGTGATAATTTATTTGGTTTTGGGTTGCAGTTTAGGCACTCGGTCTCAAAAAGGTTCGCCATCACTGTTATATACCATTACAATTTTTGCAGAGGTTTTCCAACTTTAATTACAGAGTATCGAGTATAAGCCGACTCAAGTATAAGCCAAGGCCCCTAATTTTACCACAAAAAACTGGGAAAACTTATTGACTCGAGTATAAGCCGAGGGGGGGGGGGGGGGGAGATGCAGCAGCTACTGGAAAATTTCAAAAATTAAAATGGCCGGAGTTTTTGGGTGCAGTAGTTGCTGGGGAAGGGGAGGGGGCGTTTTGGTTGTCTGTCTGCCCCTTCCCTGAGCTTGAGGACTGTTTTTTTTTTTCCCCCCACTTGGATCTCAGCCTGGCTGACTATAGGGTATCTGCAGTGCTCCTATTAACCCCTTCCCGACGGAACAGGAGCACTGCAGATCCCCTATATTCAGTAGACCGGGCACTTTCCAACACAAGGATACCTAATGTGTATGTGTTTCACAGTAATTTTCTACTTTTATATGTATTCTAGGGAAAGGAGGGATTTAGAACTTCTATTTACTTTATTTTTTTATTATATTTTGTTTAAAGCTTCTTTTTTTTCCACTATTTTATGGGAGATTCTATACATTACTATTGCGGCTGGTCATAGACCCCCTCCACCACCAAAAGAGAAAAAAAATATTATTTTTTTTTTTATTTGCTTGACTCAAGTATAAGCCGTGGGGGGGCTTTTTCAGCACAAAAACTGTGCTGAAAAATTCGGCTTACACTCGAGTATATACGGTACATATGTCAAAGACTTGGCCTTTAATCTAGGTATAATGATCCCAAAGCCCATACTTCTTTTCTCCGGTCAGTTTTACGAATGGGGGTCATTCCCTTTACATAATGTTTGGTCAAGTCAATCATATATGTCAGAGTACACAGAAGACATTGACTGATATTCTGTACAGATATAAACCACCACAAGAACAGACTGACATTTGCCAAACACTGACAATGCTGTTAAGAAGTACAACACATATTATTACATTTTGCCATAAAGAATGGTTTCTGATCTATTACAAAAAAAAATGTAATAAAGGAAACCTGAGGAAAAAAAAAATATATAAAAATACATAACTCTTTTCCAGCATTTACTTTAAGACGAATGCTTAAACTACGTACGGTAGTTTATTTCTAAATATAATATACATAAAAAGTCTGGGAACTTGGTTTATTACGAATCCTAAGTTACAGCCTGTACTATAGTCCAGAGCTGTATTCATAATTCTTCTCCCATATTACACTTTCTGTAAAGATTAGAAACCATTCATGCTTACCATAAGGAAGTAGTATTACCTTGGGTATAATAAAGGATATATAAAATAGGTTCATTCTTATGACTGCTGTCAGGTATACTAACCATGAAATAAAGCTTGGGGTGGCATGACATCTGGAATAAGATCAGCCTCAGAGAGGAGACTCGGAGTTGCCGAGTGAGAAGCTGGCGTACCCGGACCGGAGAAATCCAAAGAAGGAGATGGAGATGGACTGGTCATGGGTGTCCGGTCTGAAGAGCTCATAGAGGAGAAGTCTATCACTTCCCCCTTCTCAAGGACCATATCTGAGCGGCGGCTTCGTTGGCTGGAGAATGTGACAGGAGTAGAGCATGAGCTGCGGTCCACAAATCCAGAGGCTTCTTTCTGGGCCCTCCTGATGTCTTTAGCTTCTTGGGTACGGGATCTCTTTTCTTTTAGCTCTATAGCAGACTCTACCAGGTTTCCTCTAGATCTCTTTCTGAGTCCTTCTACTGTGATCACTGGGTCCAAGCTAGACTTACCAGGAGCTAGAGAAATCATAATACACAGTCCACAAAACCACTAAGTTGTGCCATCATAATATTCTATCATCCCTAAAATTAAAGGGGTGTTGTGCTACTTATAAGTGTAGCTCAATAGACTGCAAACTGAAAATAATGACACGATGGATTAGAGACTCTGTTTGGTGCTTCTTGCTTTTCCAGAACTTTCTAACTACTGTAATGTAATATTATGCTTGCTGTGGGGTTTCCAATGTAAGGACCACCATCTTGTGAAAAGTCATGTGTCAGATGACCTCCACTCTTGAGTAAATCAGTTGATGCTGAAGACCCCACAGTAACCATGGTGCCATGGTGGGCAAATGACTGCAATGGGTTCAAGAGATGGAGAGAAAAACAAAACAAAAAAAAAACACCCTATTTTTAAGCAACCGTCTCTAGCCAGGGCATACATATGGGTAGGCGGGAATTGGTAAGGACAAGCAGATCATGTGCCAACCCTCTTTTTGTATTTAGATACAGAGTGAGGGCAGTGAATTGAATCTGTGCCCCTGGTAACAAGGCCTAGTTACAGCTCTGCCCAACCTAGTGTATTTCTGTAAGCACAACATAGTCATAGTCTGGAGACATATTAACCCACTTGGCACTGCAGAAAATTACTACATTTTCTTACGTTCCTCCATACCATCCAAAATCTATAACTTTTAAAATGATCAGTTGACGTAGGCATATGAGGGCTTGTTTTCTGCAGAAAAACTATGCATCATCCTATTCTGACACTTATAACGTTTATATGTTTTTTTTCTACAGAGCTGGGTAAGGGCCATTTTTGCAGGATGAGCTGTTTTTCTTGTTGCCATTATGGGTACATATAGGTTTCTTTCACCTTTTAATAATTTTTGGGGGGCAATAGGAGGAGGAAACCTGGAAAATTGAACATTTTTATTTTAGCGCACAGGGTAAATGCTAGGAAGTTTGAAGTCTCATACAATATACTGCAATGCTTCTGTCCGGTAACAAACACCTTCAATACAGCCTGCGGAACGCTCGGTATTGAGTTAGGACAAGAGACTTGAAGGGCATTGATATACTTCTGGATGTCATGACAAGCGATTGCTGCCCCCCACCCCTAAGGGCATAGTAGAGGGCAGTGATTGGCTTCAAGATGGCAGCTCCCACACACCACAACAACCTAAATGCAGCAGTCACAGTTGGCACCCAGAGTTTATTTATTTGGAGAACTCAGCCCAAGAGCCCTTTGCCATGTATCTTTAAATGAAATGCAGGGAAGAGTCTTCAGTTTTTCTTCTAACTTTCCTCTATACTTGTGTGCGATTACTAGATTGTAGGCCCTCGCGGGCAGGGCCCTCTACCCCACTGTGCCAGTCGGTCACTGTTAGTATTTTATCTACCTGTATATTTTGTGTATTGTATGTAACCCCCAAATGTAAAGTTGTACTTGTTCAGAGGACCTGTAAGCTTCAATCTTGTTACAATCTCTTCAATTTCAGATTGACTGAAGTGAAGAAATACAAGCAATACGTACTGAAGAAAATAGCACCAAATATACTATGGCATGTTATTACATGTTTGCAATATTGTTAATGTGAGAGTCTTATTGTGGGCAGTGCATGTGCCCATATTTCAGAACTCCTACTGAAAGCATCACAGGCAGGGCTGTTAAAGGGGCTCTATCAGCAAAATTATGCTGTATGAGCCCCACATATGCGTGAACAGCCTTTAGAAAGGCCATTCAGGAACCGCTAATCTAATTTTTAACCCCCTGCCCGTTTTAAAATAAAACTATAAAAACATATATGTAAATCATACCTGAACGTGCATGCTGGGCGGTTGTGCACGATCCGACGTCATCTTTGGTCCCTCCTTCTTCTACCAGCGACGTCCTCCTGTCCTGGCTCTTCTCCGCCTTCATCTTCTGTTTTTCCGGCAGGTTGTGTTCAAATCCCACGTGTGCGCAGTAGCTCACGCGCTGCCGCCATTTTTGTTGTAGTTCTAAGTATCCTTAGAACTACGCGAGCATGCGCAGTACGTTCGCAAATATCTTCATATCCGGAAGAAAAGAAGATGAAGGCGGAGAGGAGCCAGGACCGGAGGATGTCGCTGAAAGAAGGAGGGACCGAAGATGACGTCGGATCGTGCACGACCGCCCAGCATGCACGTTCAGGTATGATTTACATATATGTTTTTATAGTTTTATTTTAAAACCAGCAGGGGGTTTAAAATAAGATTAGCGGTGCCTGAATAGCCTTTTTAAAGGCTATCCATGCCTATGTGGGGCTCATACAGCAAAATTTTGCTGATAGAGCCCCTCTAAGTCACTGATTGGGACCACTGTTCTATCTATCTATCTATCTATCTATCTATCTATCTATCTATCTATCTATCTATCTATCTAGTCCATAAGTGTCATTATTTTCACGCTTAAAATCTATTAAGTTTGATTTTTAATATACATCACATATTTGATATGTATCAATTAACATTATACATATAAACATTGGGAAGAAGGAAAGAAGGTAAAAGCAAGTACCCCAATGAAACACTCGCTTTAGTAAGAGACCTCCATCACTGCTGAAACCAGGAGGTTGGAGTGTCTATCACTTAGAATTATTGCCTATTGATAGCCAATGGACTGTTAGCAAAACCATAATCAAGAAGGAGTAGTTAGGAGAAAGAGGTTAGACTGCATAATACCACCTGGACATGAAAACACAGCTTCTGTGGAATATCCAGCAACGTACTTTTTCCTGAATGAACAATACTTTTGGTCACTAATTTGGGATGAGGATATTAATCTGACATTGGTAAATCTAAGCAAGTTTCAGCTGCTTAAGAGCAAAGCATAGCATTGAGGACCCCCAAATGACCATCAGAATTTGGGACCATAGATTTATGTACCTGTCTGGATATTCAATTTGAAACTGGATTTTCAGGCGATAGAGTAAAACGATTGACATTTGTGACCAGACATTAAGAAGTTAGTAGAGTGGTTATGGACAACACATGGACACTTGCTTGGGGTGACATTTATATACATACTTTTTAATTTTTGTGAAGATATATACTTGTCTCCTTCTGGTTTCAGAGCAGGCGGTTTGTTGTGAACAAGCTTCCACCACCCCGGTTCTCCAAACTCCTGGGCTCCAGATTTGAAAAACATGGGACTGCCCACAGAGAGACATCCTGCAACTGTGCTCCACCAGGTCGAGGTCTTCTTCCTGCAACAAAGACATGTAAGAGGACTTACCAGACACACCTTCACATTCAACGAGTTTTCTATATTTTCATGACTATGAAAATTGTAGATTCACACTGAAGGCATCAAAACTATGAATTAACACATGTGGAATTATATACTTAAAAAAAAGTCTGAAACAACTGAAAATATTTCGTATATTCTAGGTTCTTCAAAGTAGCGATAGATAGATAGATAGATAGATAGATAGATAGATAGATAGATAGATAGATAGATAGATACGGTACTTAAAGGTTTACACTTTTAAGAACTCTTACCAAGGCTTCACTGCCCATGTGGTAACTATAGGCATTTTTGTTAATAATCCTGAATACAAAGGATATCTGGGACATGAGGTTACTGGTCCATAAGGACCTGCTTTGCTTTAATGTCCCAAACAGACCTAACCAGTTCTCTTTATTGGGTTATATAAAAGAGAAGTAGATGTTCCAGAAATGTCAACAGTACTGGACAACCCCTTTAGGCTGAGGCCCCACGTTGCAGAAACAGTTTTTTTTTGTTGTAGATTTTGTTGCGATTTTTCGAGCCAAAGCCAAGAATGTGTACAAGGGGAAATATATAAAAAGCTTCTACCTTTTGTTCAATCCACTCCTGCCTTTGGCTCAAAAAAAAAAAAAGCCACGTATCAAAATCTGCAACAAAAAAAGCTACGTTTCCGTAAAGTGGGGCCTCAGCCTGAAACAGCAAAATATATTGCAGGAAGCAATAACCCGATTTTATTTTGACACTTTGCTTTTCATTTCAACTTTAACAAATAAAAAGAAATATTCAAGACCAATGGAGACTTAGGAAGTGTTCTACGGACATTTTAATACCAGGCAAAAGTACACCAAATTTTTGTCTACATATGGTATGAATTATGGTATGAACCAAAAACCTGTTTTATTCTCAATGCGATGAAGGAGAAAAAATAAAATAAAATTGTTTCTGTATTTAGATGGGGACCGGGGTTACAATATGACCTATCAACATCTCCATGAAGTCTGGACATAGTCTCTGGGGTTTATCCTCCTTGCAGATGACTGTATGAATGGTCAGGGCGCTATGCAGGTTTTTCTCGGATAGCACACTGACCCATTCGTTTCTATGGGCCTATACACGACCCTGAATGACAATCCAGGCCGACAATCCAGGCTGCAAAATATGGAACAGGTTCCTATTCACTGAATGAAAGGGGTTGCAGAAGCGTGGCCAGTGCACGGGTGGCACACAAGTGACATTCCCGTGTCCCCCATGCCCTTCATTCACAGCTGCCAGTTAGCACATGGTCATGTCCAACCGGCCTAACTCATAGGTTAATAGGTTTTCTGTGAGACTGGACTTGGTGCATTTAGGAAAGGGAATTAAATAAACCCCACTAGGAACAGGGAGTGATGTCCACTTCTGTACGGCACAGCTGAATAGGTTAGTGACAATAAAATGGGTACAGCTGATGGTGTAATAAATATGTAGATAATATCCAATTCTCTGTCAAAACCCATGCAGCAGATTTATGGCCATAAACATTAATAATGTTGTTTAACATGTATGTTGCTCTCCCAACTTTCCACCAAATACACAATATTGGTGAAACGAAGGATTGGACATGTTACATTGCAATGCCCAATACTCGGATTCTCAGAGAAATGCCACCACCTCTAGCATCCAGAGGCGTAACTTGAAGTCCCTGAGTCCCAATGCAAAAAATGTAACGGGGACCCTATCTACTATTTGCTGTCTATAATACAGGTGTCTTATGTTGTGGAAAAGAGTTTGTACCCCTGAGGCTTCAGGGCCTGTTAGCGATACCTAGCTCGGCACCCCTACTAGCAGCATCTTATTCCTCTCTGTCAAGAATAGCTGCCACCCTACAGCTATTGAAAAAATATGGCCGAACACACACATTCATTTCACAACCTCCATTAAAGTGTATTCTGTGACTCCGAACATTCACCTATTTCCCAGTAAGAAGGTCCAGTGCTTCTCTATAAATGAACAGATGTCCTCCTTCCATCTGAAGTACCCCTGGCGGCCGGATCCTTCCAGTGATAAGTTGTACATGGCTAACATTACAACCTACAAGGTGGAAGAAGAAAAAAAAAAATATAATATAGTTTAGGTATCTGAACCAGTGCTGGATATCATAAGAGCATACTATTAGTAAAAGTCACTAAATGTCATGGGGTACACAAACTTACCTGCTGCCAAGTTAGCCTTAAACGCTCAAACTGCTCTTTCCCATCCTCGGAGCAGTCACTACATGTTAATTTAAAGAAATTGTCTCCTTTCAGGTGACTTGGGGGATCACTTCTCAGCTGACCTGCAAAAGGACAACAAAGTGACTGGAGGAACTATATACAGTAAATATACAGGGAGCGCTTGGATTCAAAAAGTTTTTTTGAACGGCAAATTTGGAGCTAGTTGTTACAGTGTCTGGTACTGGATCAACTTCATCAAGGGTCGGAATGGATGTGGCCAGCCGAGTCCTACTATTGGGATCCCCACAAATTACCAGTATGGGACTCCAACACCACATGCCTCTTCCTTATCACGATGGGGTGCGTAGGAATGATATCAATTAGAGTGTAAGTGCTGGAACTTTCAGCATATTTTTCAATATTTAGCACCTCTGCTGTGGATATGTAATACAAGTTGTAATTAGAGATGAGCGAGTACTGTTCGGATCAGCCGATCCGAACAGCACGCACCATAGAAATGAATGGATGCACCTGGTACTTCTGCTTTGACGCCGGCCGTCCGCTTAAACTCCTGCGTGCCGGCTACGTCCATTCATTTCTGAATCCGGCTGATCCGAACAGTACTCGCTCATCTCTAGTTGTAATGAATAAACCCTTAGCAGAATGGAGATGACAAAAGGAGTCCAAAGATTCAATTGTACCTGCTTTCTGTAGCATTTTGTCTGCTATGCGATTCTGTCCGGTACAAGAGACAAAATAAACGGATCTGTTCAAGTAGAAGTATAATTTCTAGGCATTCAGATGAATACCACAAAAGAAAAGCCCAGAGGAAGACTAAACATAATATGAACCGAACATAACCATCTACTGAAACTGTCCTAAGGGCATATCATAGATGACTGCTGCAACCCCACATTCTCCTCTAGGATCCATGCATATGACAGTGAAAAAATGATATGTAAAGGACTTTTGTTTTAATGCATTTTTAAGCCATATTCAGATGACTTATACATAAGATTAATGTGTAAAAAGGTACACTAAGGGCTATGGGATACACAGAAACAGTACAAATTTGGAATTGGAGTGGTGCCAGCAGCTGGATCTGCAATACACAGAACCCTCTTACTGGGATGAGATGTGCCATTATCTGCTTTTACTGGAAAAATCCATTTAAATAGAAAAATAAAGGCTTACTTGCTGGAATCCATTTTTGACATTTGTCACAATGAAACGGCATCTCCTCCATCCATGGTGGGTCTATGTCATCACCAACATCACTATTCAGTGAATCACCGCTTTGATCATGGGACAAGTCAATAGATGCCTGATCTTCAGACTCTACCAGCAAGAGGGTCTCCCCTTCCACTTCCCCCTCCTCCAAGCCCTCAGAGGCAGATGTTCTAGTAGCATCATCGTCCACAGGCGTGATATGAGCAGAAGTATCCATTGTCTTTGCACAGCAAAATATGAAATTCAACAGGAGCAAATCTATCTAGTATATGTCCAATGATCTGCCAACATCAAGCAAAACCCAGCAGAGACCACACTAGACAAGTTCAGAGGATATGGCACTTTTATTATAAGTCCATGAGGTATTTAAGAGGGATCACCAGCCACCAAAATGGTGATTTATATAAAACAAAAACGACCCATAATAATCCAGTCACAGCATGGGAGGTGTCCAGCCTTAAGATTTATTTGCCACTTCATGTAAAAGGTTCTTCTCTCGTTCTGACTCCAACTGTTTGGTTAACTCAATTTGTTCTTGCAAAAGACGTAAATTTTCTTCTTTCCGTTTCTGCCTCTCTAGATCATTGACAACACCCAAACGCAGCCGCTAAATGAGTAAAAAAACCATAAAATCCATTAAGAAATACTATTTAATATTGTCTAACAGCCATAGAGTAGTGATACATTGCTGTCAGGTTCTGGCTCTTGCTGTCAGAGTTGGAGATAGCTAGGATTCCAGCATCTTAAAGAGGATATCTCATTATCTCCAAAAAGTCCAGCTCTTTACATCAATAAATAAGCACTAGTCCACTGATTCTAGTTGGAATTTTTCTCCAGTCACCACCCTCCCTGAGCAATCAATGCTGTTACTTTTGGAACCTGATATGCTATATAGTCTCTGTATTGTCAGGTAGGCGGGGTCAGGCAAGGGGTGTGATTCTGACACTGTCTGTCACTGATTGAAGCTCTGAATCACCTCCCCCTGCCCGACACTGCTCTTCTGACATTACAGAGCTTAAATACCATATCAGGCACCATGACTAACTGCACTTGTTGCTCAGGAATAGAGGGGGTGAGAGCAGCGTCTATTAACAGATGGTAAGAACTTAAAATTGGTACAAGTGGTAGAAGGTCTTCTTTAACCCCTTAGATATCATTATCAGGGCAACTAAGTGGTTGGATAGAAGGGGAGTTCCTTTTCTCACCCCTCTATCCCCAGTGAAGAGATTGCAGGGTGCCACTAAGGTCCCAATTATGGCAAGACCTACTTTTTTTTTTTTTTTTACCCCAGCTCCTGGGGTAGGCTATTCCACAGGTTCAGTTCTTACAGTGAAGAACCCGTGTTGTCTCTGGAGATTAAACCTTTCTTTTCCAGACAAAGAGACCGAGTGCCCCCTTGTCTTTTGAGGAGATTTTACATGAAACAGCTTTTCTGCAATACTTATTGCATGGGACATTTATACATGCCGCAGGGTTTTCCCTTGCTGGGCCTGGAGGCTCCAGGTTCATTCAGACTTAAAGTCAAGCGATCTGAACCAGCATCCGTCCCCCTGGTTGCTCTGTCTCCTCCCTTGATACCTGAGCTGTGGGAAATGGAAGACTACACAGATAGCCACCATGTGGATACCTACATGTGAAAACTGGAGAGTAGGGATCAGGAATCAGTACAGAGCCCCCAAGGACCAATATGAAAAACCCTAAAGCAGGCAAGTGGAAGAAAAAAAAACAAAAAAAAACCTGGACACCCACTTTAGGCTAAGGCCCCAGGGAACATCCCACAGCAAAAAAGTCCTGCAGGACAAACTGTGGCAGCAATACATCACGGTTTCTTCCCCCAATGCTTTAAACAGAAAGTTTGCAGAGTTTTCATTTCAATTATACCTAGGTGGAAACCGCGGGCATGGCGGTTTTTATTGCAAAGTGGGCATAGGATTTGCTGGAATCCTACCCACTTTCTACATACTCCGATTTTTCCCACGGCGTTTCTATTCCACGGAGCCCCAGCCTTTTACAAAGATTTTCAAGCCCCAAATTGTTTTTTCACACTGATGACCTATCTATGGATTGGGTCATTACTATGTCCGACACTCTGACCAGCACAAATCATCTGTTGCAGCAGCTTCCGGAAGCCGCTAATGTTCAAGTAATAAGAGCAGCACAGCAGCCCCGTCCACTGCATAGTGGTGGTTCTGGGGAACTACAGCGCCATTCCTAGTACTTGGATAGAATCAGAGCAGAATACATTCACCATCCACAAGGGCTGGTAGAACTGCAGATCTATGCAAGGTCTGGGTGTCTTACCCTCAACTGATCACATATAGATGACCTTACTATGTGGATAGGTCACAGATATGAAAAAACTATTTGGGTGCAGAATACCCCTTTAATTATAGCCCCACTGTCCCTGTAGCGCTCAGCGTGGTCTGTACTTTAGAATTATGGCGGCCAGACTTATTAAAATGGTCTAAAAGCAAGTAACAACCAATCACAGCACAGCTTTCAGTTTGTATTTTGCTCCCAGAAAAATAAAAGCTGCGCAGTGATTGGTTGCTATGGGTAACTAAGAGTCTTACTTTGCGGAAAACACTAAATAAACGTCCTGTCTCAGTCATACTTTGAGCTATCAGGTTAGGTTATCACTGTTACTACCACGAGGGAGAGCGCAGACTGGTTACTATGTGCAAACGACGCTGATTGGTTCCGCATAACAACCAATTAGATCGGAGCTTTCATTTCCATCAGACTTGCTAATATAAGCAGGGATGCCATTGGCTGATGTCCTCCAGTTCTCTCTCACCAGCTTACGTTACCCTCCGCTATATGAGATTTGTACCCACAGCTGCCCATTGCGCCGCTCCGTTAATTGACCTGACGTCTCGGTACATTGTGCTTACACAGGTCCGCCCTTCTGCTTCACCTTCACTATACCATAAGCCTCCCAGACACAGTGACCGTTCACCCCAACACCAACCTCTCTATCCAGGTTCTGCTTCACGTGCACGCCAATCACAGTGCCGAGTGACAAGACCACCGAGATACCCAGGACCACCTTGGACCGGGTAGACATGCCTGCTGCTAGACCGGATGGGGCGGAGCTTAACTAGTGGAACGCACTAACCCAAAGGTGAAACGCAACGCTACGGGAAGTAAAGAGGGTAAAACTTCCTGAGCATTCCAAGTCAATTACTGGCAAGTCCAAAGCGAGTAGTGTATGTGGTTACTAATACATAGGGTTAAGTAATAGGTTAAAACCATTGCACAAAAGCAGATTATGTCATTGCAAAGATAACAGTAACCCAATGTAACGATGTGGTAACACTAACAACCCTTTAACATAAGTGAAAAAAAACCTATTCAGATAATTTTTGTTCTGTACATAGGGCTTTAGTATAAATTAAAGGGGATGTCCAGGAATTTCAGGGTTCTTTAAGGAAGTGCCTAGCAAATCACATCCATATATTACAGAAAAATGCTCACAGTGGAAATGCGTCATGAATTTTGGAAATCACAGCATGTCAATTATACCTGTGGAAATGCCGGCAGTGTCCCTGTAGGTATAGTAGAAGCAGAAAGTCTGCAGAGGTTTAAAACTGCAAGAAAAACTGCAATGTGTTTCCGCTACAGTTTTCCCACAATGCTTTTTCGCTGAAACCTGCTACATGGGGCCTTAGCCTAAGGGTGCATTCACACTACTGATACGCTGCCTGATTCTGAATGTTAAAACACATTCAGAATCAGCGCGTATAAAGCAGTTCCCATTAATTTCTATGGGAGCCGGCATACGAGCGCTCCCCATTGAAATGAATGGGCTGCTTTTTTCACTACGAGCACTCCCATTGAAGTGAATGGGAATGTAATGTCCCGGTACTGCTCGTCCCATTCCCTTTAATAGTCCTTGCAGACCGAGATGGTATGGACATTTGCATATAAGGTAAAGAGTTTCCCTCCCCCTTCCTTCTATATATTTACCAGTGTTCCTATTTCACCAGAGCCAGCACTCAGGGAGTCTATTAATGCGCCATCTTGTGGATGTTTTTGTGAACTTCAACTGCCTATACTTGCCATTGTAATTTGAGTTTCGAGTGTACAGGAATGTCCAGTATGATCAGGTGACCTTCAGGACCAATCCAGCTCCCATGACTGGCCTGGAGGAGGAGGAGTTACAGCCCCCTCGAGGGGGGTTGGGGACCTTTTGTCTGGGTCCTTTGTGTGAAGACATGTAGACACAGACAGGTGGAGCTGAAAATGGCAGCCAAGTCTCAGAGCACTCCAAACAGAGATGTCTTTTCCTCTGTCCTCAAGATCCTTCTCATAGAGCATTTTCCTCTGAAGCTCCAAGCCTACAAGCACTAAAGTTTACGGACCTGTTTTATCCATACATCTGGGACTTCTACATGTATCTCTCTATTCAAGTAAATCTTTGGGACAAATCTATACTTAAGAAGCCCATAGCTAGTCTGGCAGAATTTGAGGGTCTCCCGCTGTCAAAAATTGTATTTGCTCTTCTACATACGTGTACCCAGTTTGTTGAGGACTAACCCCCTGGATACAGGCCATCTTTACAAGTATATACAAGTTTAACTACCCAAGCAACTACTAATTAAACTATCCAAAGCATTCCTGCTCCAAACTCCATCATCTGCTTAATTGGACACTACCTACGAAGATCGCTGTATTGTATGTGAAGAATTACTCCATATGTACATTTGTATTACCTTGTCCTGCTAGTAAAAGAGCAACGGCTACCCCCGAGACCTGCTTGTCTGTTGTCATTGTCAGATATCACGTGGGGTGGGTAGTAGGGGACATCAAAAAGGAGATTTTGTGCACATTTGGGACCCAGGGACCCCCTGAACGCCGGCCACATCTGATATATTACCCGTGATACCAGCCCTGGCCCTCTGCTCATTCCGAGCCGTACACGCAAGCACTTCCCATTCGACCTGCCACGACCATCGCGGTCGCCTCTTTCCCCTCCTATGTCAGCTCAAATGAATGAGCCGACATAGGAGGGTGCTGCCGCTAGGCGGAAGCCGCGGTCCAGCACTCCGCGGCTTCCGCCTGAAGAAAGGACATGTCGCTTCTTTTCTCCACTAGCAGCAGCCCGCCGCTAGTGGAAAAAAAGAAGCCAGGCGGTCTGCATAGACCACCATTGTAAAGGGGCGGATTTTGAGGCGAAATCCGCTGTCAAAATCCGCCCCTTTGTTCACGTGTGAACGAGCTCTTATATGTGTGATGTATAGTTTTGAGTCATTGTGGGTGGGACTAGAAGCTGCTCTGTGTGTTTTGGGTGGCATTCTGTAAATTGTACTGGGAAGCTGGAAAAAAATACAGAATTGGTTGGAATTGGAGAAAAAAGTGCATTTGTGCGACTTTCTTATGGACTTCATTTTTACGGAGTTCACTCGGAAGCCAGAATGACAAGTCACCTGTATATATATATATATTATACATACAAACAAAAAGCGCAACATAGCAAACAATAAGACAGTAATTCAAACCCAGACAGCAATACATATTCCATGGATTCCAGATGGATTGGAAGTGTTACTAGTGTAAATAAGCGTGGCTGTGAGGAATTCTAGTCTGCGTATGTCTTTGAAGCAAGTCCCAAGGGCCGGGCCTGTAGGAAGATGCACACTTTTCCAATAAAGAGTTATAAATGTTTTAGCGGCAGTGCAGAGGTACAAGCACAGCATAGAGGTCTTTTTGCCAAGGTGTCGGAGAGGTAAATTAAGCAAATAAACAGAAGGGATCAAGCGGGACACCCTGGAGAAAGAGCTCATCAGTCAGTGTTTTAACTTCCCACTGCCCAAAAACGCCGAATCAAAGAGCAGATCCAGAAAATGTGAAATAACGTGCCTTCCTCGATGAGGCATCTCCAGCAGGTCCTGGGGATAGTAGGATTGAGAGTGTGTATAAGACTGGGGTATGGTACCAAAACATAAGTAACTTGTACTGAGCCTCTTGGAACATTATGTATGTTGAGAACTTGGCCACTCGGGACCGTAAGATCTGCCATTGCGCTGGCAGATCTACCCAGCATAACCTTTTTATATTTCTTTGTATGGAGATACATAGGGCGTCTTTTTTTTGTGGGGCCAGGAGTAATTTTTAGATATGCCATTTTTGGGGAATGTCCATTGCTTTGATCACTTTTTATTCAAATTTTTATCAGGTGCAAATTAGTGGGGGAAAAAACGGCGGTTCAGCACTTTTCACCGTACGGGAAACATATCTTTATAGATTTGTATACCGGGCATTTTTAGACACAGGAGTACCTAAGTGTATGTGTTTCCCAGTATTTAAGTACTTTTATATGTGGGAAAGGGGAGGTTGATTTTAATTTTTTATATATATATATATTTATTTTTTTTTTGCATTTATTAGACCCCCCTAGAGGTATTGAACCACAGGGGGTTTGTTCACTAATGCATTGCAAAATATTGACACTTCTATTGCAGGAACTGTAAGCAGCCTGCAATAGAGGGTAATGTCAGACAAGCCTGGGAACCTTCAATAGGCTCAAGGCTGTCATGCCAATGGGATGCTGGCACCAGATCTCACTCTGGGTTCAGCTTTGATATAATACAACAGAGATGCTGCACTCAGTTCCCGAGAATCTGACATATTTAAAGGTACTCTATGATTGGGAAAAGTCATTTTTAGATAAGCACATCCCTGCATAGTCTTTAGAAAGGCTATTCCACACCTACCTTTTGTATGTAAATTGCCTCAGTAGATTTTGAATAAGTCAGTTTTTATTCATATGCTAATGAGCTTCAAACATGCACCAGAAGTGTCTCTGTGCACTGTCTGTTCTAAGTGTATGTATAGCAGTGGCTGCTGTGCTGATGACTCATCTATGTTATACATACACATAGAGCAGACTGTGATCACAGACACATCCGATGCACGGTGGAAGCTCATTAACATATGAATAAAAATGGACTTATGCAAAATTTACTGAGGCAATTTACATACAAAAGGTAGGTGTGGAATAGCCTTTCTGAAGCCTATGCAAGGATGTGCTTATCTAAAAGTGACTTTTCCCAATAATAGAGCCCCTTTAAATACCTGACGTCTGCCATACTATTACAGCGGATGTCAGGAAGGTACTGACCCTCAAATTTATGAGGCATCCATGAAACGGGTTACCCACATGGCACATTGATGTGAATATTCACTAACAGGGACCTGTTACATAGAGAGGTAATGTCCAACCTAGACAAACCGTTTAGAATCAATAATATAATAAATATCCCAAGTTTAAAAAGATGATAAACATTATTTAGCTAAAAATAACCTTCAGAATTTCCTCCTCTTTTAGGTATAAATCTAGAATATTGATTTAGATTTCTCTGTCTTTTCGGATGTAATTTTATGTGTACAAGCTATTGCCCCCTGCTAAATATTGGGAAGCGGAGAAAGTAATATTGAATCTGACCATAAAGGTTTCATGAATATTCATATGTTTAGCAAACTTTACCATATTTGTCTGTAAAAACATGTTCTTTTTTTTTTTTTTTTACCACCTACAATGTAAGGTATTAAGATGGACACCAATTTTATGACAAGGTTTTGTAACATAAAGATATAAATACCCTGTACTACAGCTTACTATATAATAATGTTATACTGATACAGAAACCAAAAGACAAATGTCAAAATCATTGGATATCATTATTATATATTATGTAAGAGCAGAAATTCATCATGAGACTGTACATAATGGAAACGGCAGGAGTTCCATCCATAGATATAGCGCTGAATGGTGTAATACTTCAGATGATGGGATGTCAGTCCGGGGATGGTCTTATGGGGGGCTGTAGGTGATGGTACGAAAGTTGTAGATGTCAATCAATCATCCTCATCATCTCCATTCCAGGTCTTCAGAATTTCTATAACACAAAATGTCACTGTCACCTCCACCAGTCTTCTCAGCAGGTGGTTTGACCTATGAACTCCCCAGTCCTTGGCTGCAGGGGATCATTCATGGTGTCAACCTAGTTAGCAAGAATAAAAAGACCAGCTCAAGTTCAGGTGTCCGGAGCAGCAGGAAGCCATGATGGGCGTACAGACTGTTCAGGGCGTATATTTATACAGCAGTAGCAACATGTGGCCACCAATAATCGCAAAAAGCATGACTATAGTATAATTCTGTGATCACTGGCTGCAGAATGCGGCTGCCATTATGTGAGCATGCACTGTTAGGGTATGTTCACACTGAGTTTTTTGCAGGTGGATTTTGAGGCAGAATATGACTCAAAAATCCACCTCAAAATGCCTCACAACTTTTCCATTCATTTCATTAGTTTGTAGAGATTAGTAGATTTTTTTCCTCTGAATCTTCAGCTAGAGGAAAAAAGAAGCATCATGATCTACAGGCGGATACTGTGTGTGGGCCACTGTGGATCATATAAGACTGTGTGGGGGCCACTGTGGAGCATATAAGACTGTGTGGGGGCCACTGTGGATCATATAAGACTGTGTGGGGGCCACTGTGGAGCATATAAGACTGTGTGGGGCCCACAGTGGCACATATAATACTGTGTGTGGGCCACTGTGGATCATATAAGACTGTGTGGGGGCCACTGTGGATCATATAAGACTGTGTGAGGGCCACTGTGGATCATATAAGACTGTGTGAGGGCCACTGTGGATCATATAAGACTGTGTGGGGGCCACTGTGGATCATATAAGACTGTGTGGGATATGTGTCCAAATGGTCTTAAGCGATAGGAAGGCAGATCTTGCCCGGCCAGTGGCAGGTTATTTGGTCTAGTGCAGCAAAATCGTCCACTTGTATTACGTTTCGCGAGACCCAGTACAAATTACTTATGCACTGGTACCATACCCCTGCGTTGCTCCATTCTCTGAATCCTAACATACCCTTCCAGTGCTGGCGTTGTCAACTTGAAGTGGGCTCGCTTTACCACATCTTGTGGTACTGCTCCCTCATTCGCCCCTTTTGGTTGGAGGTTAAGTCTGTGTCCGATGTTCTCTTTATTCAGGGAGTTCCGCTTGACCCGCTACTTTACTTACTTAACCTCCCACCAAAGCATCTAGGTAAGAATACCTTGAAGCTGTTCCTATATACTTGTACAGCTGCTAAGACGCTTATCGCTCTTAATTGGAGACGTCGCTCCCCTCCCAAAGGTCAAGATCTTATTGCTCGATTGAAAGATGTACGCATATGGAGCATCTTACTGCCTCTTGAATAATGGGTTAGATGCCTTCCAGGCTCTATGGTCATCCTGGGATGCCTATTGCGCTCTCCGTGGCCTGTGACTACCCCTCCCCCTAATTTCTAGATTATTGTATTTGCTGTATGTCATTTCTTTTTGCATTACTATGGTTTGACTTTTTCTTCTATTCCTGTTTGTAAAAATTTTCAAAAATGTTCAATAAAAACTACAGTTTATAAAAAAAAAAGACTGTGTGGGGGCCACAGTGGCACATATAATACTATGTGGGGGCCACTGTGTATCATATAATATTGTGTGTGAGCCAATGTCGGCATATAATACTGTGTGGGAACCGCTGTGGATCATATATTACAGTGTGGGGGCCACTGTAGAGCATATAATATTGTGTGGGGGCCACTATTAACAGTATCAGGCACTGTTCACACGGTGGAATCTGGCACTGATTTTGTAGCGGATTTCGCCCCTAAATCAGAGGCAGATGATTTCCCTCATTCTGCCTCCTATTAAAACTAATTGGAGTAGCAAGCTGAAAAAAAAAGTGTCCTGCTGGATCTTGCCACAGATTCTGCAGCTGATTCAGAGGCCGCGGCTTGAGACTCCGCACTGGATAGACTAATTCATTTGGGCTTGTCAGTGGTGAAAATCCGCAACAGAATGCTGATGAGTCTGTACCATGAGCCGGGGAAAGCAAATAAAGAAGAATCCAAAGCAGATGCCCACCTCAAATTACTCTTTACTTTCCGATACTTTTTTTTTTTTTTTTACCTTTAAGCTGTTGATCATATGGCTAAAATATTTTTTATAGGTTGGGAATTTTTATGGGTTTTTTTTTTTTTTTTATCTTTATTTGTAACCTAAAGAAAGGGGATTTGCATTTTATACAGATATTTATATTTTTAAGTCTATATATTTAAAACCTTTTTATTTATTTGCTATTTTTTGTTTACTTTTTTGTTTAGACCTCCCTTTTGCCTTTACCGGATCTTCAAAAAAAAAAGACTTTTTTTCTCAGAACGCAGTGAAGACTCTTTTTTTGTTGTTTGTTCCTCTCTTGCGTTATCACAAGCAGTTTTTGTTTTTTTTTTTACTGAATTTGAGGATTTTTACCTTCTCATGTCTGACCAAGGCTATCAGCCATTTATGAGGGAGTCAAAGCCAGAATTTGAGAGAGGCCATGGAAAAATAGAAGAGTAAGAGTCGGTGGTTTGGCTTACTGATTCTACAACCTTGCAGTTTAGCAGCCACAATGGTCCACCCAAGCACTACAGACCTGTGAGACAAGACAGGTAGGATAAATAGACATTTTTTAGGCAACTTGGAATTGTTTAGCATGTCTAGAATCTCCATGCTTAAAGAGGACCTTTCACCGATTTGGGCACAGGCAGTTCTATATACTGCTAAAAAGCTGATAGTGCGCTGAATTCAGCGCACTATCGGCTTTCCCGATCTGTGCCCTGGGTAAAGCGCTATCGGTCCCGGTACCGTAGCGCTTTACAGTCAGAAGGGCGTTTCTGACACTTAGCCAGGGACGCCCTTCTGCCCAGCAGTGCCTATCGCGCTGTACTGTGGAGCGGGGAGCAACACCCCCTCCCCTCCTGATAATACTCGTCTATGGATGAGCTGTGTGAGCAAAGGGAGGGGGCGTTCCTCCCCGCTGCACAGTACAGTGCGATAGGCGCTGCTGGGCAGAAGGGCGTCCCTGGCTAAGTGTCAGAAACGCCCTTCTGACTGTAAAGCGCTACGGTACCGGGACCGATAGCGCTTTACCCAGGGCACAGATCGGGAAAGCCTTCTGAATTCAGCGCACTGTCAGCTTTCCAGCAGTATATAGAACTGCCTGTGCCCAATCTGATGAAAGGTCCTCTTTAAGGTAACCTCCACATGTGTTTGACCTATGGTGGTTTAATCTAAGATGGAAAGATAGTGTCGTTCAGCCTATGTATTGTAGTCATTGTAGTCCACACCCACATTCTAATAGATAAATAAAGTCTGACTCACAGTTCAGACTTTGGCCAATTTAAAACCTTTCTTTAGTGTTATTACTTAAAAAAATGTGTTGTATTGTTGTTTTTGGAGAGGTAACATTTGCATCTCTTTCTATTACATTTAAAAATCCCTTTGTTTTTGAGAATTAGAAGTAAACAGTGGTTTTGCTGCTGGTTGTACTTTGCGGAATCTACTGGGAGCTATTATATTTTTGATAGTTCTACCTCTCCTAAAAGTAAGGGCTGGATTGATGGGTATATATTTTTCCTATGATTGGCTTGTTTTTCAAGATGTGCCAGTGTTTATTGAGAATATTGTGAATCTTTGTCGATGATTGTATGTAGTCGAGTAATTAAAAGACCATTTATCATCTGTTTCAACTGTTCTTTTTAGTTCTAAACATTCACCCTGGCTTAGATTTTCTACTCTAGCTTGTGCTGCTAAAACAACAGGTTTTGGATATTCCTTTTTAAGGAATCTTTTAACCATAATTTTGCTTTGTTCATGGTAACCAACTGTTTGGGAGAAATTTCTTCTTAAAGGGATTCAATCATTAAAACTGATTTTTTTTTCTCCCTAACATGTAGGAATAGCCTTAAGAAAGGCTATTCTTCTCCTACCTTTAGATGTCTAATCTGTGCTGCCGATCCATAGATATCCTGGTTATCATCGGTATGCAAATGAGTTTTCTCAGGGGTGGTCCCCAACACTCAAACAGCACTGGGGGCGTCCCCAGTGCTGCGAGAAAACTCTCCAGCGACAGCCTCTTCTTGCTCTGGAACGCCTCTCTCCGCTATATGTACTTCTGATGGCTTCTTCTGGCTTTAAATGGTATGCATGTGCATGCCTGTGACCATTTTCTTGTGGCCGCTTACATGAGCGTACTGTTAACTGCAGCCCGATGGCAGAGCCGACTGCACATTCGAGCTATCTAAAGCCAGAAGAAGCCATCGGAAGAAGACCTCGCAGAGAGGGTTTGCCAGAGGAAGAAGAGGCCATCGCTAGAGAGTTTTCTCGCAGCATTGGGGATATTTCTGAGCAGTGCTGTTTGAGTGTTGGGGACCGCCCCAGTGCTGCAAGAAAACTCATTTGCATACCGATGAAAACTGGGATATCTACAGAATGGTGGCGTGGAGAAGACAATTAAAGGTAGGAGAAGAATAGCCTTTCTTAAGGCTATTCCTACGTGTTAGGGAGAAAAAAAAAATCAGTTTTAATGATTGAATCCCTTTAAACGCTTGAATTGGCTAAAGGGATTGTTTGTTTTCCGTTTTTTATAATGGCTGCTGTTAGCGTTTACTAGGCTATCGCCATCCACTTTTGTTGTTTGTTTTTTTTAAACAAAAAAATAATAATTTTTGTGTGGATTTCTGTGTTCTCCCAACTGAATATAAGATCAAGATATTCAATTTGAGTGGTAGAGCAAGTGCTAGTAAAACTTAGGCCTTGATAATTGGTATTAAGATAGTTGATGAACTTTTCCAACTCAACAGGAGATCTTCTACAGATAAGGAGCAAATCGGCAATGTATCTAGTGTAGAACACAATGTTCCCGCACCAAGTATGTGTATTGTAAATATTCTAGGTTACCCATGTACAAATTCTCAAAACTTGGCACGAATTTTGTCCCCATCACAGTATCCCTCCGTTGTTTGTACAGGACCCCTTCAAATGTAAAGATACTATGTTGTAAGATGAAGTTTATGCTATTCAAAAGAAATAGTTTCTAGACAGATGGTAATGATATATCAGTATTTGGATACTGTTTTTATACCTTTATCATGTGGTATCTTGGAATACAAGGAACTGATGTCTAAGGTAACCCAAATGTAGTCAGTAGACCATGGAATGCTTTTTAAATTGGATATTAACATGGATGAATCTTTGAGAAAGTTTAATGACAAATCGTTGAAGCTGATATCTATGTATTCGGAATGATTGCTGGTGAGTGAATTAATGCCGGATATGATATGACTGACAGGACACATAGGAGGAATAGTGATGCTCTTATGTACTATTGGAAGATGGTAATAAATTGCTGTTCTGGGAGATATTACAATTAAAAATTCTATTTCTTTTTTTATACTAAGAATACCATTGTTTACCGTTGTATTACTTAGGGTATTATATTCTAAACTAAAGTCTAAGGAAGGATCTGATTCCAATATTTTATAGTACTTGGTGTCGGAAACAATTCGATTAGCTTCTACTAGATAATCTACTCTGTCCTGTAAAACTACATCCCCCCACCCCCACCTTGTCTCCATTTCAAATGGCAATATCTGTATTGTGGGATAGATTTGAAAGAGCTTTATTGAATTTCTTTTTTTATTATTTGGTGTGTGGCTACATGGTTTGTTGTTATTTCTAAAGGACTCTGCTATTCATGAATTGAACGAGTTAACCTGATTTTCCATATGATGAATGGGATAGAAAGAAGACTTTAATTTAAAGGGGTTGTCCCATCACAAGGATCCTATCTATACTGCTTGTTAATGTGGATGTAAGACTTTTCCTAAATACATTGCTTCAGCAAAACTGCTTTGTTTGTCCACTATCTTACTTTATTCAATTCTTTGTGGCCACAGCCCTGACTTAGCTGCTCCTGAGTCAAGTGATGTATCTGCTGCTCTCAGGGGGAGGGAGGAGGGGCTAAGTGCACGGGAGCGAGCCTGTGTATCTAGCTATTCCTGTGTCTACACCACGTGACCTAGCTTCCTGCTCTCAGGGGAGAGGAGCTGCTTTCATTTCTTCTGTTCTCCCAGTTATCAGGCTAGCTAATTCAATTGTGTTCATTATGGCAGAGACAGGCAGTCTCTGTATGTAACGCAGAATGGAGCTGCTGCTGCTGCCTGTACTTCATAGTCCAATATGGGCGGGCGGAGCTACACGTGAATTTGGGGGTGGAGCTAAACGACAGGTTGCATGTGAAACCCCGCCCACAAAATGATGCAAGAAACCAGGAAGAAAGAAGATTTTACAGCAGTGAAGACTGGTGAGTATGTGACGTGGGAATACCCCTTTAAGATCTGGCTTTCCAGGTGGTAGTGATTTAGGATAACAATTTTGAAATTTCACAACTTGTGTTTCTGGAAAAATCGTTCCCTTGGTATTTCCAAGTTGATTCTTGTTACGGGTAAAATTATTTAGATGTAAAAATAGACAAAATGTATCTATTTTATCTCACGAACAAAATGATAACCCTTTCGCTAAAGGGGGGGGGGGATAGTAGTGTCCGGTGTATTGGACAATGTATGAAGATCAGGCAAAGTGAAAGCAGAAGTATTATATACCGTGAGTAATGAGTCATCTAATGTAGTGGAAGAACTATGTATACTAAGTTCAAGTAAAGAGGTGTGGTTGCCCTTTGTACCAAAGGATGTAGGTGGTAGAGAGAGGGGTGAGACAATATGAATATTGAGATTTTCTAGAGAGTTGATAATATTAGCAACCACAGGGTTGGAACAGGTATTATCGAGGTATATATTTTGTACAGAGTTGGAAGGTTTTAATGATTATATATGTATATTGATTAGGCCTCAGCAATGACATGGGCACACCGAGCGTCATGTCGTTCTGTGTGCCCATACATGACCGCATTTTTCTGTTCCCTCCACATGGTATATGACCCCTTTTTTTTTGTTTACCACAAAGTATATTACCCCCTTTTTCTGGTCAATCACATGAGATATGACCCCCTTTTTCTGCCCCCCCTCCCCCCCCCCCCCACACACACACAAATGGTATATGACCATAATGGTTTCATGACTATTCACATATTTAATAGACTGTATCATATTTGTCTGTACAAGCCTGTTCTTTTTTTACCACCTGTCAGGGTCTGGGGTTGCTAGGTGGGGTGGCATAGACACACAAGTCCAGTTTCTTTAGTCCAAAACAATAGTAGAGTTTTATTTTCACTCAAAAAGGTAGTGCAGCAACAAAAGGAATAATACAAAAATAAATACCTGCCCGGCTAGGCTCTAACTGAACATAGAATAGGTTACGTCACCTAGAATAATAGAAATCAAAAACCAGTTGAATCACTCAGAACACAGCTCCAAAAATATGACCTCTCTGTTTGGCACTCCAGCCAAACTCTGCCAAATTTTTGCTGCTGGATCTGACTTCTTAAGCCTCCTTGATGAGGAGACTCTCTGCAGCTGAGTTGCTGCCGGAACATCCCCAAATTGTGGACTGGAGGGGGGTGGAATGACAGGTCCCACTACCAACCTACCTGCCATTCCTAAAAATCCAGCCCAGTACTGAGCATTTACCAAAATGCTCAGCAGACGAAAGTTGTCTGCTGAGAACAAACATTCCTGGAGTTTTCTCATCTCACCCACCTTAGTAGTCTGGGTGAGATGTACACCCCCTCCATTACCTGACTAGCCATCAGCTTATACACCTAAAAGGTAAAGTAAGATGGCTACCAGTTTTGTGTCAAGGTTTTGTAACATATCCTGATATCTGTGTATTAGGAGGTGAGGGAGGTCAGTGTACTGATATCTGTGTATTAGGAGGAGGGGGAGGTCAGTGTCAGTAGATGGATCAATACTCTACACATTGTTTGTATTCAGACTTGCCTGCAATTGCTCTTACTAATGACTGTCTAATAGTAGTCAGGGGGCGCTCTGTGTGTTGTATTGTATTGTACTGAAGGGGAGGTGGGGATGTGAGATACAGAATGGAGAGTGTGTGTCTGTGTGTGAGTATGTATGTATGTGTATGTTTTATAAGATAAAGTACAGGTGATGTACTTGAAGGATGTCACAAGGTAAATGGAACCAACAATTGTGTCCCTATAATAAACCTCCCCGGTCACTTCCCTGCCATAAAATGCAACAACAGATAAAGGAGTAAATGTCACAATTTGTCTGTACTGTGATCTGTATTAGTTTATCTCCTTGCCAAGGTTTATTGTTGAGTCACCATTTTCATTATGTAAGTTGCTCTACTTTGATTTGGCTCCTTATTATTTTCATCTTTGTCTTAGGAGCTATCAGGTGTGAGCTATGTAGTCTATATGAATGATATCGCCGGTCTTTTGTTGTTTTTTCTTCTTTTGTACCATTTTTATTATTTTTTCTATGTACATCTGGTGAGTTCTCTTTTATATCTATGTGGTTTTAGTCTCGTCGTCTGTATGTATCTTTTAATGTATGTTGCAATAAATTTGTACCACTTTTTACGGTATATACTTTTCTGGGCTCTGTTTTTGTGATACATTGTTTTAGCACACAAGTAAATTTGTGTATTTGTAGCCCACTTTTGTGTATATAGTGTATGATATATACAATGTTAAAAATAAAGAGTGAACCAGAATGGAAGCGAGAAAATAAATGTATTAAGTAACAGCTAAAATCCCTCCATGTGCATAAAACATAAAAACACAAACCCCTTTCATCTGATGTTTTGTCGTCTGTGGAACACGGGTCCGTGTGTGGGATGTATTTCCCAGACTGAACTAGGCTATGGGCATAGGAGTCAGGGCTGGCGTCAGCTGACTGTTATACTTTACTTCCCTTTTTGACCATGCAGGCAGTTTTAACTGAAAGATGCACATATGCCATTACAACTGTCTGCATGGGCTGCTGTGACTTCCCGGGCCGGGCCGGACCTCTTCAGTGTTTGCTGCTGCTCTTCCCCTTCCCTCAGTATCTGGCCCTCCTATGAAGAAACTGTGATCAGAAGCCTATGGCAGTGATATGACTGAGTACCTGCTACAGGCTGCAAAATGGTGTAAAGTGGTATTGTAGTGGTATGGAGACCTGAATAAGTGACTGTAGTCCTACTGTAGTTCTACATTAGCTATTGGTCGTAAGAATCTTATGTCATAGATCTATGGACCATATTTTTGTTATTGGGTTGCCTGGGTTTACATTGTGATCTCAGGGTCCCCAACGTACCACACCTATTTTTTATAATTCATACACTACATTTCAGCGGATGTCCGCATATTCATGTTAGGGTGCATTCACACTGAGTAAACGCTAGCTTATTCTGTAGAGTAAAATTCCACTTGTAAATTTTGCTATCCCATTGACTTCAATGACATTTTACAGGCGTATTTTTACAGGCGTATTTTTTACAGGCGTATTTTTTACAGGCGTATTTTTACACTTGTAAAAAAATATCATTGAAGTCAATGGGATAGCAAAATTTACAAGTGTAATTTTACTCTACAAAATAAGCTAGCGTTTACTCAGTGTGAATGCACCCTTATATATATTACTAGCTGGTACCCGCGACTTCGTCTGCGGTGATTGTAGAAGTGGGTATATACAGGCACGGGTAAGGTTTTCGTACTGTGTATAAGGTATGGGATATGAAATGTAACTTTGTATCTTGTTTTTGCTGTAATTCTGAGAGCACATAAGACTTTTGTGTTGAATGTAATTTGTATTTCAGCCGCTATACGGTGTTGGTATAAACTGTACATAGTGACTTTGGGACAGAGGTATTTCAGGTTAATATACTTCGATATACGACATTGTAGGATTTGTTATTTTGCGCCAGTACATGTAAGTTTTGGGCACAGGATACTCTTGAGCAAGCAACATAAAGTCTGGCCCTGTGCATGACAGTTTAGTAACTCCATGTGCCTCTTATTAATAGCAATTAACCCCATAATGTCCCTCACATTAACCCCTGTGTAAGAGTTACTGATAGAGATGAGCGAGTACTGTTCGGATCAGCCGATCCGAACAGCACGCTCGCATAGAAATGAATGGACGTAGCCGGCACGCGGGGGGTTAAGCACGCCGGCTACGTCCAAGCGGAAGTACCAGGTGCATCCATTCATTTCTATGGAGCGTGCTGTTCAGATCGGCTGATCCCAACAGTACTCGCTCATCTCTAGTTACTGATATGTGAGAGACTTGGAGGTAATAATTAATTACTTAAGGTAATAATTACCGAGGTCTTTTATTAGTACCTCCATATGTCTCACATATTAGTAACCTTTATATGGGGCACACAGGGGTTAATATGAGGGACATGATGGGGTTTATTCCTATTAATGTGAGGCACATGGAGTTACTAACACTAAACTAATAACCCCAAATGCCTGACATTAATGAGAATAGGAACTAAAGAAAGGGAGCTGTGTGTTTCTTACTTTCAGTTTGCTAGCAGCTTCGGCAGAAGCTATCACTATAGCAGGCAGAGACTTGTGCGATTAAGCTCCACCCCCTGGGTTTCCTGCACACCTCGCAAAGGGGAGTGTCCTTATGCTTGAGCTCTAGCAGAGCACTGAAGAGACTCGGACTTCATTTAACTCTTGCAGGTCCTGTGCTGCTGGCGTGCCAGTGAAATATGGCAGGAGTGCCATTCTTGGCATGTGTGCCAGGGGTTGCAGACCTCTGCTGTAGTGGGTAATATGAATTTTGTGGCTTGCTATGGTCCAAAGTGTGTGAAATTGCAGAGATAGTGATGTGAGTTTGGGTTTTGTGGGGGTCCTGGGAAAAACGTATGTGTGCTATTGTGACGAAAAGTAGCCTATTGCGCAATCGACTATGACTATGTGACTATGTTTGTGGAAAATTTCAGCCAAATCGGTGGAGCGGTTTTTGCGTGATTGACCGCCAAACATCCGAACATCCAAAGTCACAAACCCACAAACTCACAAACATTTCACATTTATAATATTAATAGGATTTGCATTACCGAATAAAAGTTATATTTTACTTGTATGGAACTTCTTTTCAGTGATTCAGTATCTACTTACAGTTCCTCCCACCCTCAGTGATAATAACCCCACGTGTAGTATACTTGTCCGCAGTATCTGCAAGTGTAACATAATGGTCCCCCACCCTGCTCCCACCCCCAGTAATGTCTATATTACATACTGCACTGTATGCAGTTCCACCTGCCTAGGACAGACGCCAATTGACGCCACAATGAGCGCTTCCATCAGTACTATTGAAGGTGCCCATTGCAGGTACTGGTGCCCTGGGAGCAAGTGGTGAGCAGCACACATCAGTCACCGCTATTCTCCATGCTTCATCTCTGCTATGGGGCCTGAGAAAGAGGGGAAGAGAGCGGTGAGTACTATATGCAGCTCATCACTTACTCCCGGGCCGCCTGTAACTTCAATGAGCGACTGCATCAGTACTGAGGTAAGCGCTCATCGTGCTTCTAAAGTAAGGATGACATTCATGGCCATGCACAGCCATCCATCCTAGGCATGGGGAATCTGTATGCCGTGCAGCTTGTAATATAGACCAACGTTTTTCAGATGGGAGCCTTAGAGCATACCCCCTGTAGTAAACATACTGTCTGTTGAGAATCACTGGTTTACATTTCAGAAATGCCATATACTACTGTGTAATGGTATAAAAAATTGCTGCATCAGTTTAGGGTTTACCTAAGGGGAGTATGTCATCAAATACAACATTTCAACCCAGCCCCCAGATATATAGGTTAGAGTCACCTGAATGATATGGTGTTTTCCTCTTGTTAACCAGTACACTTACCTCTTGCTCCAAAGAGCTCATTTACATATGGCCATGAACAGAGAGAGCAAGATAGTGGCACCGATTTACCCTAACGTATGCATTTACAGAGATGAATTGATATGGGGGTTCTGGTGACAGACTCAGACTGTGAACATGAAGACGTTACCCCCAGTGGTTATGTGTGTTCATGTACAAAAGCCACAGTGTCTATAGATTCTATAGATAGAGTAGTGTGTCCTCTATTGCGCAAGCACTGAAAACTTTCGGTGCAGATGCAGAGACATATGCATAGTCAAATGTCTGACAAATGTCCATAGTTTCCCTGCATCTGTGCCTTCTTTTGAATGTTTTCTTCTTGGTAATCTGTGCAAGCTTTGGTACCCATGGTTTCCAGAAACTGCAATACAGGTGTGAACAGAACCTAATTAACTGCAGTCCTCTCTATCTTCAACTAAAGGCTGTATTAGGCTCCGTTCCCACGGAGTAACTCGCCGCTCAATGGGTGCCGTCATACGCGCGTATCACATTGAAAGTAATAGGTAAAAAAGCCTCCCATTCATTTCAATGGGTAGCGCATGTAAGCCGGCACCCATTGAAGTCAATGGGATCTGTTTTGAAGCGCCTCACTCTGACAAGTGTTACGTGTCAGAATGAGCGGTGTGTTACTCCATGGGAACGGAGCCTTAGGCAGTCTGATCTGTCAATGAGAAATGCGTTGATTTCTTTCATTTGCATTGCTATTAATACACAGGCCGATGCAAACTGAATGGAAAAGGAATGTTCTCTGATTCAATCGCATCTCCCCCGTTTGGCTGCATGTATTATCAGCAAATTTTAACCTGCTTAAAAGATGCGCTCGGCTGACCATTGAGCGCTCACTTGTTGATCAGCAGATCGGATGCACTTTTCAACAAGGCTTTAAGCAACAAGTGATCCTAGAAGTGCTTATTCCTGATAATTGCTCTGAATATTGGACCAATGAGAAAGTGAGTAGACAAAAAAATGAATTTTTAGGAAAAACACATTTTTCTGTGTTCTTCCTGGGATCTTTGCAATATTTTCCCTGGGGGCAGAAAATGCATTGGTCAGATGTTACCTATAAATGAAATGAAAATTATTCAATGCACTATAAAAAAGTGTATTTTTGTTCTGTTTTTAGCATTTTATTGTTTATGACATTTTTTTTTTTTTCAAAACACAGCATGGTTGTGATATGTCTTGTTCAAATATGTTATTCCATAAACTTATCTATGAAAAAAAAAAACACCTAAATATTCCAGAGCAAAAAATGTGTGAAAAAAGCCACAAATGAACACATTATGTTAAATGTATGGCTTTTTAGCCAGGTGTGAATGAAGCCCAACACTTCCATTTGTTAGGGTTAATATTTTGTAGACAGATTAATTAAAAATTTAACTCTCTGAGCAACACGGTTCCCATTACCTCTTTGCCACAAGAACCACAAGGATGGAGTTACATAGTGTTTTTTGCAGCTTTACGAGTCAAAAAGTGGATTCAAAGGGAATGGTAGATGTAAAGGAGGCGTTATACTTCTATCTACCGCTGGATCCTCATCTGAGCATGGGTTTAAAAAAAACTGCGTAAAAAACTAGTTATATTTTTCCAAGAATAGGGCCCCTTCACACGGCGTAAGCGCTTGGCTCATTCCGAGCCGTACATGCGAGCGCTTCTAAACACTTCCCATTCACTTCAATGGGAGCGCTCGTAAAGCCACGCTCAGCCCCATTGAAGTGAATGGGAAGTGTTTAGAAGCGCTCGCGTGTACAGCTCGGAATGAGACGAGCGCTTACGCCATGTGAAGGGGCCCAAAGGGTAGTTTCACATACAACATTTGAGGGGTTGTCCAAGACCCAAAACTAATAACCTTGGGTTTGGTGATTAAAGGGGTTTTCAACAAAATAAAGTGAGAAGGACCTTTTTCACACTCCACATTCAACCTGACCGCAGCCAGGCTAAAGGTGGGTGGGAATGGTGGTGGTTGGAGATCCCATTCACTTAAATGGAAGCACCAGAGATAGTTGAGTGCTCTACCTCAGCTATCTCTGGTGTTCCAATTGCAGTAAATGTGAACCCAACCACCAGTAGTCCTGCCCACATTTCGCTGGTCAAATTGAAGATAGGGCGTGAGAAAGGTCCTTCTTTACTTCGTGGGACAACCCCTTCAATTTGAGATCACAGCTCAGAATAAGGGCCAGTTCACACAGGGATTCCGCGTGTCCACATTCCGTGCATGCAGTGCACGGCATCCCGTTGCGGCTTTCCACTCTGGATTAGGCCCAATGAATGCGCCTATTCCGGAGGGTGCTGTCGCGAGGTGGACGCCGCGGCTGAATCAGCCGCGAAATCCGCCTGAAGAAAGGGCAACTCGCTTCTTTTTTCCTTTAGAGAGAACAAACCGCTAGCGGAAAAAAGATCGCTAGTGGTCTACATAGACCTCTATTGTGAGGGGGCAGCTTTTGAGGTGGATTCCGTGCCAAAATCTGCCCCGTGTGAACTAGCCCTAAGGGTTGTCCAGTCAATAACAAGATTCAGAATGCTGTTAAAAATGACATACTACTCACATCACTGATCCCCTGACGTTCCCATTAGCATGCTTCCTGGATCCCTGGCTGGTCTATACTTCCTGGCCCCTCTTGGTACATAGGAAATGCCACTCACTAGCCACAGTGTTGAAACTTCAATAAAAATCTGCCACGTGTGATTTCACCTTTATGGTGGCTGACCATACTGGATATTGATAGCCTATCCATAGGATAGGTAATCAATTTCAGATCAGTGAGGATCCAAAATCCTGCACCACCACAATGAGCAGCTCAGAAACGGCAGCAGATACCCCATACACTGCATAGTGGCTGGGCCGCGCTACTGCAGCCAGTTCACATTGTGATTCAATAGCATCACAGCCACTATGCAGTGAAAGGAGCCATTGGCTTCTGGATCTGTACATTGTGCTCCAAATTTGAGCTAATTTTGATCCACATTCCTGCGTCTAGTCCGTCAATATCAAGTCTTAGACAACACCTTCAGTTCTGCACCATAACCAAATGTGTCTATAAGCTTCAAGGAAATAGTCCAAATACATAAGTAACATTTCTGCATATGAATGGGCAAAGAAAGAGATCAGATTAAAGTTTTTATTTAGTGACTATTGAGATTCAGATCCATTAGAGATAGTAGGAACATTTTTTGTTGAATCTATTTCCTGAAATATCTGTTAACTGAACTATGACACATATTCACGACCTATAGTTAAGGATACAGCAGGTATAAACACCTTCTTAGGGTGTGGCCCCCATAATTCATGTTTGGTATGCCAGAATTGTCAATTTATCATATCAAACACTCCTATTGATCAAAGATAAATGCACGTTACATTGCTTTGATTGAGAATTCTATTGTAAGTCCTAATGTTTGGGTCATTCCTTATACATCATATCAAATGCTGTCTGTTCATATAACCTTTCTATAGAAAACTTCCTTTTGTCAGAGTTACATATTAATGGCTGCAAGAAGGTAAAGGGGTTATCCAGCACTGAGTGCAGCTTTGACTGCATTGTGAAAAGTGTGACAGTATCCTAAATGCACTAGAATTACCTTGGCCATAAAACTGTCCTACATACTTTGCATCACGTTTCCTATATTTTGTAAGCTAAGCCCCCACGTTAGGAAACACAGCAGAAACTCCTTGCTTTTTGTCTGCAAAGTTTTTGCTTTGTTTTTATCTGTGCTTTTTCTTCCCCTATGAAATGTTTGGCTGCGGAAATTGGAGTGTTTGCAATTTTCAAAAATAGTGCACTGTGACTCCTTCACTGTTTATATGGCATGTTGTCGGATTTATAGCAACCATGCAATTGAATGACGGTCTCATCCCATAAGAGTGAATGGAGGGAGGCTGCAATTACATTACATGGCCACTATAAAACAAAGAGCGTGTGATATATCCAGTGAAGAGGTAACATTTCTTGCATGCTTCATGGTGGGACCCTTCTAGTGTTTAAGCCTAATACTCTAGTAGTTCAGTAGCGGTTTCTAATATGGCCTTTTGGGTGGGTTCAAGGGGCCAGACACTCTTGAGAAGCCCATGACCACCCAATTCTCTCACCAACGTATAATAAAAATATTCCACTTAGAAGTGGCACACCTTTCCCATAAACAAGGGGGCAGCATCATAGTGTGTGCAGTACCTACCTATTCCTGGCGTGCTTGTCTTTCACAATAAAGCATCCCTTCTGTACCCCAAGGTTCACGGGTCCTGATGCAAAAGCGCACCTTTGCCTCCTGTACAACTTCTCCTCACAACAGTCAGTCACTCCCCATCCGTACAGTATTTACATTCTCATTCCTTTTCTATGTTGTGACCAACTGCTATTTTTGAGCCATAAAATTGTTACCGTATTTTTCGGACTATAAGACGCACTTTTTTTCCCCAAAATTTGGGGGGAAAAGAAGGGTGCGTCTTATAGGCCGAATGTGGCGCCTGGCATCCGCTGTAATAGAGAGGCGGAAGCCGGCAAGTGATAGACGCCATTACAGGTGCCGAGGCCTGCGACATCGCTGCCCTGCCCTGCATGAAGCCAGCAGCGGGAGGAGTGATGCTATTTCGCTCCTCCGTCCCCCCGCCGCTGGCTTCATGCAGGGCAGAGGAGCGCAGCGATGTCTCAGGCCCCGGCACCTGTGATAGCGTCTATCCCTCCCCGGCATCCGCCTCTCTAGTACAGCGGATGCCGGGTCAGTATCGGTGGCCTCTTCTCCCCCGGGGCCGGTCCCCACCGGCCCCGTACCTGTGAAGTTGCAGGCCGGCTCCTGCGCGACGATATCGCAGGAGCCGACCTGTTCGGGTGACAGCCGGGAGCCTAATGAGGCTCCCAGGCCTGTCACGGCTATATTAGTATTGCGGCTGGGTCTATGACCAGCCGTAATACTAATACACAGAATGTCCCATAGACGGCAATGGGACATTTGTATTGCCGTCTATGGGACTTGC
Organism: Leptodactylus fuscus; assembly: GCF_031893055.1. NCBI lineage: Eukaryota > Metazoa > Chordata > Amphibia > Anura > Leptodactylidae > Leptodactylus > Leptodactylus fuscus. Next base: position 47,118,897 of record NC_134267.1, read on the forward strand.
AATCAAGTGACCGCAGGTTCAAGCCCCCGGGGGGGGAATAAAATAGTAAAAAAAAAAAGCTTTAAAAATATATAATAAAAATATGAAATAAATAAAAGTTCTAAATCACCTCCTGTCCCTAGAATATATATATAAAAGTAGAAAATCATAAACCACCGGTTTTTTTTTCAATAAAAGGTGATCTAAGCAATAGATATTCCCCAAAATGGTATAACTAAAAAGTACTTCTGGACCCGCAAAAAAAAAACCACTCTATGCGTCCCCGTACAGCTGCAGGGTCACCTGTCAATGTGGCCTTGCAGCTGTTGCAAAACTACAACTCCCATACATTAAATATTTTACCAGTTTTTGCTTCAAAATTTTTTTCCCCTATTTTCCTCCTCTAAAACCTAGGTGCGTCTTATAGTCCGAAAAATACGGTAATTTTCTCCTTTCTGACAGTGGAAGGTTGTGTATCATAAATATTCTCACTTCAGCTCACCAGAGGGCAGAATTTTAAATAAATGTATCCAGCCATTGTATGTTGAAGGTAACCTCTGGGCCCCCTTGGCTTCTGGGCCCAGTTCCAGCTGAGACTCCTATAGTCCCACCAGTGTGCCTTCAGCTACACACAACTGATCCTTGGGTGTGGCAGCATACCGGATGCATGTTGGTGCGACATATACTACGGAGATTAGTAAATCAGCATTTGGCTATGTGTGAGCAGATGGTGGCCAAAGTAGATGATATTTATCCGATATGTATGCTGTCCTGGTGGTTATACCCTTGGCTGGTATCATATCATGGTTACCAGTTATCTTTAGTATTCTTTCTTGACAACCATGTGTTAAACGTTACTGTTCATTATACAGAGCAATGTTCTGTTTTACAAGAAGTATATAGCAGACAGATGGCTATGTACAATCCAAGCAGATAGCAGGGGTCAATGTCCTTCAACAGATAAATAAAGGATTGATATTGATTAGGTGAATTGTCTCACAACTCGCAGAAACGACTAGGTCATTGAACTAATGTCCGCGCTAACACACCAAATATTGCTTCCATATTACTATATCATTAGAACTGAAAATCCTATATGCTGTCACTTGCACATTCAGCCTTTGACTAGTAAAGGTCCAAGGACACACATTCAGTTTTCCTGCTACAGTTTTTGAAGCCAAGATCAATATAATAAAGAGTGAGAACCTTGTAAATGACAGATGGCTTTCTTTTTTTTTCAATCAACTCTAGTTTTTGCGTCTTCATTCAGCCATTGGCCACCAAAAGTGGGAAGGGCTTTGGGCGCAGCAGTAGATGTCTCCAATGCCACATTGTGTGTCCTCAACCGGAGACCAACCAAAAGATATTTGCTGGCTTTTGCTGAAAAGCACACACAGTTTTGTTTGGCAAGTAGATCAGCAGAGCTGGCATCTATGTGAGATACTGATATACTGACGTGGATGATATGAGATTGGAGTTGTAGGGGCCTTGTTCAGAGAAATGTTTACAGCAGCCACAAGAACTATAGAAACCTAGAGGCAAGAATTGGAGCCTAAAACTGTGTTTCTGCATTAAAGCGAATCTATCATTAGAATCCCTTTTTTAACTAATATCACGCAGGAATAGCCTTAACGGGGCTCTATCAGCAAAATTATGCTGTATGAGCCCCACATATGCATGAATAGCCTTTAAAAAGGCCATTCAGGCATTGCTAATGTTATATTACTACAGAATGGCGGTGGGGAAATTCTAAAGGTAGGGGAAGAATAGCCTTTCTTAAAGGTGTTGTCCCATCACAAGGATCCTATCTATACTGCTAGTTTATGTGGATTTAAGACTTTTCCTAAATGCATTGCTTTATCAAAACTGCTTTGTTTGGCCGCTATCTTAATTTATTCACTTCATTGTTTACACTCCGTTTCTATGGCCCTTGGGATTATCTACTCATTTGTCAAGTGATGTAGCTGCCTGCTCTCAGAGGGAGAGGGAAGGGCTGGGAGCAGCTCTGAGCTGTTTGTGTCTTTTAAGTAGCGGAGCTTCTCAGAGAGCTCTGGGATTTCTGAGCTCTTATCAGTCGGTTTAATTGAATTTGGCTGATAAGAGCTGAGATAGGGAGTCCTTTACCTCTGTATGTAATGCAAACTAACTCAAATCCAGCTCTGCTACATCAGCTTCACACTGTGGTAATTCATTTACAACCAATCCCGTGCAAGTGAAACCCCGCCCACCTATGTGCCGAGAGAAGCAAGAAGTGAAGAGAGCACAACAGCCTGCAGGTTAGTGAACAAGCGTCATGGGAATACCCCTTTAAGGCTATTCCTATGTAGTATTAGTTAAAAAAAGGATTCTAATGTTAGAATCCCTTTAAAGTTTTCTGTTTCAGTTTATGAAGTCTAAACCAGTTTTGGATCACAAAGGAAGAAAGCATGTGAAGGATAGATGGCATTTATCCTTTTTTTAATCCACTTCTGGTTTTGGCTTCAAGAACTGCATGTTCAGAAAACCTGCCAATGTAAACTTAACCTCTATGTACTCCCCATCAACTAACAATTGAATTAACACCCATTTGTCAGCTGTTTACACCTTTTAGGGTAAGGACACATATTCAGGTTTTGTTGATATGGTTTTTGAAGCCCAAACCAGGAGGGAACTAATAAAATAAAGAGGAATAACATATTTCTTATGTAGGTTCACAACTTTATGATCCACACCTGGTTTTACCTTCAAAATTGCAGCAACAAACGTGTGTCCTTACCCTTTTGTAGAATAAAAGAAGCTGTATAGACATTGCCTTGCTGCCAACAATTACTGATACTGCATATTGTAGTAGCAATCATTTTTCCCAGTGGCGTAACTAGGAATGGCGGGGCCCCGTGGTGAACTTTTGACATGCCCCCCCCCAACCGACGCCCTCGACCAACCCCCTCCTCCGCATTCCTGCATGCTCTATTATGTCCCTTAGTGGCCCCTGCACACAGTATTATGTCCCTTAGTGGCCCCTGCACACAGTATTATGTCCCTTAGTGGCCCCTGCACACAGTATTATGTCCCTTAGTGGCCCCTACACACACTATTATGTCCCACTGTGCACACCCATAAACAATTATTATACTCTGTTGTCTTTTCACACCCCAGAGTATAATAATCAGAGACCCGGGGGAATAAAAACATAAAAAACTACTGTTTCTTACCTGTCCCCCGGCTCCTACGCGTTCGGCCTCCGCTGCCGTCCTTCTTCAAAGACGTCAGACGTCACATGACCCAGGACGCAGGCTGGGTTCATGTGACGTCAGAGACGTCAGACAATTAGGAAGGAGGCCTGGCAGGATCGTGGAGAGGTAAATAACAGTGTTTTTTATGTTTCTTACCTCGCCCAGGCCTCCGATCACAATACTTGGGGGTCTGCAAAGACCCCCGAGTATAATGATAGTGTTTGTGGGGCCCGCGGTGTCACTTACCAATCCCGGCACAGCCAGGATCGATAAGTAAATAGGGCCCGTAACGGCCTATTAAAAAAAAAACAAAAAAAAAACGCAGCGGCTGTCACCGGGCCCTCTAATTTCCCGCGTCCTGTGGCAGCTGCCTCTGCTGCTATGGCGGTAGTTACCCCACTGGTTTTTTCCCTATGTAGTTTACATCCACCTTTGTGAGAGCCAGTGTAGCCGATGATGCAACTTGACTACTTGGACATCTGCAAGTATAAATGCATCCTTACATGCAGCAATTGTATTCATATGGGAATCTCCTTATGCACCCTACTGGTGTACTGTAATGTAATGTAATGTGATCCATAATGAATGTAAAGTAGACTCCTGAGAGTACCTGGAAGTTATTTAGTGCAGATGTATCACAGCTAAAAGGGTAAGGATATCCCCTCAGTTCTAAGCATTAGAAGCGGGAGTTTTTAAATACACTGCAGGAATCGGCAGATCAGCTGGCAAGCAAAACAAGCTACCTAAAACCCCACACTGCTCCATCTGTATAGAGTTTAAGGCACCCCTGACGTTTTCACCAGCGCCTGCTGCAAGGCAGCTTGTACTTTAGCAGAATCAGAACGCAGGTAACCCCGATGGAGCTTAGTGTAAGAAAACAGATGCACTTGGAAACAAAGACCAGACCAGAGTGAACATACAAGCAAGGTCAAAACCAGAAGAGCACAGGAATAATCAAATCAGTAACAGAAGAATAAATGTGTCCAAGCCGAGGGTCGAATCCAGGAGTTCACAGTCAAAGGCAAATCAGTAAGAAAATGGTTAACCAGGAAAACAAGCCAAACTCAGTAACCAGGGAATCTGTAGATAAACAGGTAAACACAGAGTCTAAGTACACTCAATAGCAGGCACCTGAGAGCTTCACAGCAGAGCTTAAATATCCCACCTCAGCTCAGGATTGGAGAATGAGGCAGCACTCTGTATGATTTAGCATTTCAGAGTTCTGACTGGCTGCAGACCCAAGCAAAGCTTTACTTGTAAGCATAGCAACCTTAAAGTGATGGCTGTGAGCAGTACTGCGCTGAAAAATATGATGGCTGCAAGTAGGATAACACATACTAAACATGTTTTTTAGGGAAAAAAACAAACAATGACATCCATGTGATCCATTTTTCACAGACCCAGAGACATTCAAAATATAATTGACAGGCTTTCAATGTGGTTGTGTTTGAAAATGCGGCATTTCTGCTGAGGATTTTTTCTGCAATGTGTGAATGGGGTAGCCAGAATCCCATCCACTTTGCAAGTACTGTTAAAAGCAGTTTTCACAACATGGGGCCTCAGTCTCAAAGGGGTTGTTCTGGCAAAAATGGACAATGGATCTATATACGTTTCCTAACTGTAAGCCAAATGAAGTACTAAAGTTACACAAACTACCAAACTCCAAACCAAACCATAGTCATGTTATAAAATTTACAGGTAAAGGATATAAGGTGAGAATAAAACATATTTCATACGTCGACAACAATTTCCTGTCCATTCTATAGAACAGCCATATTTCAGACGTATATATTACATGTTATATTCTTAAGTAAACAAATACTTCTCATATTGGTTTAAGCAAATCAGATAACAGGACCTAGTCATAAAGTTTGGGACAGTTAGAGATCAAAGATCACAAGAATAACCCTATTGGATTGCCTCTTCTTTAAACAGTTAACTGGTCACCTGATGCACTTTAAGCTTCCTTTCCGTGTAGCCTTGGTATAGTTGTATGGCAGGAATTCAGTTGTTGCTTTTATTACACCTGTTATGTCTGGTGTTCGTCATGTCAGAGATTTGTGAGTCATTCCTGTATTATCTATTGAACTCAATGATCACAGGCCTATTATTTACCTTCTTGTTACATAATTTATGCAATATGTGAAATAATCACAATTATTATGTTTTATTCAAATGACTGCTTTTGTCCCATTCATAAATGGTACTATAACTGCCATATACACTGCATGTGTGATTTCATCCTTGAAAACCTGAATACAGTTCCTTTGCAGACCCCGGCACACCCTGATTGCACACGAGAGTCATTTGCGTAATTATAAAAAACAACCTCTCCTTTTAAGGAAATAGTGCACCTATTGGACAAGTACACCTATTTCCACAAGTATCACGGTGCTCAGCAGAATGTCCCCTACAATGCACTGTGGCTAGTTTGAGTTCAAGTTTCCTCAAAACAGATTCCCTTTAAGTAAATGTCATGTTATAGAGCAGGGGTACTCATTTACTTTTAGTAAAGGTCCATTGACCAGGTCCGCCATCAAGTAAAGGTCTGAGCTGAACAGCAGTTGAACACATCCTGTATTTACGGTATTTTTCCGACAAAAAGATGCATCTGACTAGAAGACGCACAAGAAAAATTAGGAAAAAATATTTCCTAATGGGGCATTATACTGTGCATAGAGCACTAAGGAGCATTATAGTACGGGTGGGGGCATTATGGGGCAGTGTACTGTATATGGGAGCACTATAGAGCTTTATACTGTGCCTGGGTGCACAAAAGAGCATTATACTGTGAGTGGAAGAACTATAAAGCTTTATAATATGGTTAGAGGCACTAAGGAGCATTACACTGTATGTGGGAGCACTAAGGAGCTTTATACTGTGCATGGAGCCACTAAGAAGCATTATACTGCGCGCTGCGGTACTTAGGAGCATTATATGGTGGGTTTGGAGCAGTAAGGAGCTTTATATGGTGGGTGAGAGCAATAAGAAGCATTATACGGTGTAGTGGGAGCATTAACCCCTTCAGGACCAAGGCAGTTTTCGTTTTTGCATATATGTTTCTCCCGTCCTACATTCCAAGATCCATAATTTTTTTTCATTTTTTAGTTCACAGATTCACATGATGGATTATTGTTTGCAAAACAAGATGTACTTTGTAATGCCGCCCTTCAATATCCTGTTCAATGTACTGGGAAAAAAACTATCTATGCCAATTTCTTATTGCTTTATTTTTTACAGAGACTGAGACAAACTTGAACCTCTGACTGGTGCTGTGACCACATGGAGAAGTGGGACCCAGTGGACATGCCGTACATGTGATGAGAACACCCTTTAAATGTTTAACATTATTTTTTTTTTTTTTTTAATGTAGATTATGAGCCCCACATAGAGCTCACAATGTACATTTTTTCCTATCAGTATGTCTTTTTTTGGAATATGGGATGGAAATCCATGCAAACACGGGGAGAACATACAAACTCCTTGCAGATGGTTTTATGCCCTTGGCGGGATTTGAACACCAGGACTCCAGCACTGCAAGGCTGCAGTGCTAACCACTGAGCCACCGTGTGGCCCCTATGTTTAACATTATTTTATACACAAATATAAATATTTTTATTGATCTCTATCTATGAAATTGTAAAGTTTGTACAGATAATTTAAGTTTTGTTTTGTTTTTGTTTGTTTTTTCTTTAAATGCACTAATTTAATTTTGAGCTCCAATGACATTTAGAGTTAGTACGTAGTTAACCTTAAAAATTCAGTCATCATTTTTAAGGTTGTAAAGTGTTCACCTTTTGAAGTTTCTGTAATTTCTGGAGAATAATTTCTTATTTATGACTCATGTTACACGTTAGGGTGGGTCTTAAATGGCACTATTTAGGTCTTTCTGTTTAAAGTAGTGCCCAATATGGCTAGAACAGCTCGCTGAGCAAAGAAGAAAGAACATCGATCATTAATATAAGAAATGCAGGACAATTAGTAAAGAAAATTGCAAGAACTTTAACAGTTTCATCAAGTGCAGTGGCAGAAAAAACAAGGGTTGTCCAGAGAGTTTTATTTTACTTACAGGAGAAAGGGTTTTTTTTTTTATAGCAGACCTAGGGGTTCTGGGCTGGTTCTGACTCAAATCTGGGTGGCCATTTTCGGGTGGTCTGCTAGACAAGTGTAGTGCGCAGTGCGCTGGAAAATGGCCGTCCAGACATGCGCAGTCGGCTCTGCACGAACCCAAAGTGGCAGAGCCGATTGTGCATTCGCAAGGCAGAAGTTCCGGCGAAGATGAGAAGGGGAGTGATCAGAAGCATAAAAGGGGTGGTGGAGTGTTATGACGCGGGGGGATGCTCAGAGCACTGGGGAAACGCCCGGGGTGCTCTGTGATCCTAATTTGCATAAAAGAAGAAATGGAATTTTGCAGAATTGGTGGGGAGAAGCAAAGAATGAAAGGCATGAGTAGAATAGCCTTTGTAATGGCTGTTCCAACATGCCATTAGTTAAAAATGTGTTTTCGAATGATAGACTCCCTTGAAGCTCTATGATGAAACAGATTCAGGATCGCCATAGGAAAAGTAGACAAAGTTTCTTCTAGTGCACAGGAAAAGTATATTCAAGCCCCAGCCTTCGAAATGGTAAGTCAGACCCTCAGAGTAGAGTTCATTTGATTGCTTCAGTGAGTTCAGGCTGCCAAGAAATCTGAACATCAACTATTCAGGGGATTGTGTGAATAAGATGTCTATGGAAGATCCGCTGCCAGAAAGTCACTACTTATACTATAGTATAATAAAGTAGTGTATCACTGTGTAAGCGGCCATTTTCTTGTGGCCTGTGGGCATGCGCAGTTGGCTCTGCCCGAGGCCTACAAGTTTGAACCCAGCTACCCACAGCTGTGTAAGTGGCCATTTTCTTGTGGCCGGCAGGCATGCGTAGTCAGCTCTGCCCGAGGCCTATAAGTATGAACCCAGCTCCAGAAGAAGACACACAGAGAGGCCGTTCCTGAAGAAGATGAAGGCGGTGCTGGAGCTTTCTCTTGCAGCATTGGGGACGCCCTCAGTGCTGCAAGATAACTCATTTGGATACAGAAGAAAACTGGGATTTCTACTGAACAGCGGCGCGGAGAAGACATCTAAAGGTAGGAGAAGAATAGCCTTTCTTAAAGCTATTCCTACGTGCGATCGACAGAAAATGTGATGTTAATGATAGAATCCCTTTAATAAAAAATCACAATGCCATAATTGTTGTTTTTCTGGCCACCCTTTTGGTCACATGTAATAAAAAGTAATTAAGAACATACTATGTACCTCAAATTTGTGCCAATAAAAAGTATAGCTTGTCCAACAAAAAGTAAGCCCTTGCACAATTTCGTCCACTGGAAGATATTAACATTATGGGTCGGCATATTATGAAAGTTTTTTTTATTTTTGTAAAAGTATTAAAACATGAGAAAGGCCATATAAAATGATCATAATCATAGTGATGTGTGATTGAGATTGTGTGAAGGTGATTGTTGGTTTTATTTTTACATTCCCTTCTTTTTTTTACAGTTAATTAATTATATGCATCAGTAAATGGTACTGTTAAAAAGTATTAAGCAGTTGTTGAGGATGTGCACTGCCACTTCATTTATATGGGCACTGTGGGGGTCTTGTGATTGTTGTGGGTCTCAGCAGTCAGGTTTTCAGTGCTCAGACCTTATTTATTATGTAGATTGGGAATAAATGTCATTGAGAAAATCCCTTTAGACTAAGGCCCCACATAATGAGCTGCAGCCAACAAGTGTTGCTGAAACAACGTGGCGGAAACATGTTGCAGTTTTTCTCACAGTGCTTTTCAGAGAAAGTATGCAGAGTTTTACTCTGTAGACTTTCTGTCCCTATTATATCTATACAGAAAATGCCAGAATTTCCATAGGTAAAATGGTGATATGCTTAGAGTTACAAAACTGCAACGGAATCCTATACACTCTTAGGGTACTGTAAGGCTCCATTCTCACGGAGTAACGCGCCTTGCATTCATACACGTATACATGTGTAAGAGTGTGAGCGCTCAAAACAGATCCCATTCACTTCAATGTGTGCCGGCTTGCGCGTGCTACACATTGAAATCAATGGGTTAAAAAGTCTCCCATTGATTTCAATGTGTAGCGCCCGTAAGTCGGCACACATTGAAGTGAATGGGATGTGTTTTGAGCACTCACACTCTGACACATGTATACGTGTATGAATGCAAGGCGCGTTACTCCGTGAGAATGGAGCCTAAAACGCCATTTTTTGTGTGGCCCCGGCCTTAAGGGGACCTTCATATGCCGCAGACTTGTGGAAAACATTTCTGGGACTCTCCCAAACCAGAATGGGGATCACCAAAATCCATGTGCATGGCATACAGATTACCCCATTCATATATACAAAATTTATCATCAGTTGCAGAAATTTGTGCCACAAATCTACCAAGTGTGAATATAACCTATATGGTATAAATTTGCATGATTTGGGTGGCTCAGTGGTTAGCACTGCAGCCTTGCAGCACTGGAGTCCTGGGTTCGAATCTCACCAGGCACAACATCTGCAAGGAGTTTGTATGTTCTCCCATTCTACAAAGACATACTTAAATGAAGAAAAAAAATGTACATTGTGCTCTCTATATGGGGCTCACAATCTACATTAAAAAAAAAAAAAATTGCTTCATTTGGAATTTGACATCAATTACCATCAATACTGGAATATGACACAAAATACTTTGCATGATGTATAGTAAAGGTCCCCACACATAATCTCTGAACTTCTGAATTCAGGTTCTTGGCATCTGTTAATATTCCAGCACAGTTGGAATTTTCTCCCATCTTTTCCATTCCCAAGCAAAAACCTCAGTTAGTTTTGGTGCCTGATGTGCTATTTGAGCTCTGTAGTGTCAGAAGGGCGGTATCAGGCGGGGGGTGCACTACAATCAGAGGCAGCAAGTGTCAGTGCTCCGAAGCACACCCCTAGTCTGGACTCAGGCAAAAATTTCACCGGTGCTGGAATTAGTGGAGCAGAAGGTATTGAATGATGTAAAGAGCTGGACTTGTTGGAGGTTGGACTTGTTAAGACTCACCTCTTCAGGAAAATTTTTCACCTGTAATACCCCTGCTGCCACCACACCACCATTTGAATGGCAGCTACCCTCACTGACTCACTCTTTAGCCCTTCCCCCATAAACTGCAAGCCCTCTTTCTCGTTGTACCAATCGATCACTAAGCTAGTCTATTGTACCTGTTTTTGTATTTGTGTATTTTTGTGTTTGCTATGGAAACCTCTTCAAATGTACAACACCATGGGATCAAGGGTGCTCTAAAATAAGTAATAATAATGGTCCAATGCACTTCTGTAGGTGCCCTATCACCTCTCCATACAAATAGAAGAAGCTGTAATTTGTTCCTTATCTTTCTATTATTTTAGTTTACATACATGTAATAATACTGCATTTTAAAGGATCAAGTCTTGTGTGGTATGACAACATTCCTCCATTCCCCACTGCAACAAATGCACCATCTGACCATGGCTTTACAAACAAACAACACAAATTGGTTCATACTAGCGTTCAGGTGTCCGTCCTTGATGGGAACCCTATCCGCTTAAAAATGGACTATAATGGGGTCCGCCGGGATTCCACCAAAATCGTCTATGCCGATTTTATGCAGAATCTGGGACGGAGAACGCTAGTGTGAACCTAGTATAAGAAATTCAGCAATGTTATATTATTATTTTTTTCCTTTATAGCATACTCATGCTTAGTTCACATTGATCAGTCCAGTTTTATATTTTTCTAAGTAATACGGTACAAAATCCACCTCCTCCAGCTACATACATCATGTTATAAAATAGGTCATAGGAGCTTTTTACAGCTTTATCTTGTAAAATAAAATTAGAGATCCCTTTTAAGGGAGCCTTCACACGGAGTAAACGCTCGCTCATTCTGAATGTTAAACTCGTTCAGAGTGAGTGGCGTTAAAACAGATCCCGTTGATTTCTATGGGAGTCGACATACGCGCGCTCTCCATTGACATCAATGGGAGGCTTTTTTACCTATTGCTTTCGATGTGATACGCGGGTATGCCGGCACTCATAGAAATCAATGAGATCTGTTTTAACGTCGCTCACTCTGAACGAGTTTAACATGTTTACTCCGTGGGAAGGCTCCCTAACACAGATAAACGAAATAGTAAAGTGTGTATAAGATTGTGTAAACTAGGACCTTCCCATCCATGGCAGATACCTGTATGAAACAGCATAGAATAATAACACATCTACTGACACCAGGCCTATATGTAATACATATATATGTTGTGAAACTGCTTGTAAGCATACCAGAGTTTCAGTGCCAGAGGGCTTTGGAGTGAGCATGATGTAACTGATAGGCTGCGGCGGGCGAGAAAGGAGACCGAATAAAAAGTCAGATTCTCCAGGATAGAATGGAAGTAAGAATACGGTATAAAGGTTATATTGCAGAGGGTTACACGCGGCTATTGAAAGGTTCCTTTCAACATAGCATTAGAGGTGCTACTGCTTTTGTGAGAGAAGAAGGGCCGTGTCCTAATTCTCCCTAAGACGGTATACGAGTGATTCAAAGAATGACTGACTGGGTGTGCCTGAAATTCTCTGTCTCTGGGTGGGAGTCTAAAAACCCTTTTTACAGACTTAGTAAAGGTATTGTCTTGAGCCTTTCCACACATTTAACACGTTTAGTGCTGAGATGTGCGGCACCGAAGGATTGCTGACTATAGTCACTTTTCTGCATGTTAATATTGAATTAAAGGAGTACGGCACAAAATATTTTAGGAAAAAGGGGGATTATGGTTTTAAATAAAGAAAAATACGTATTAGGGCTAGTTCACACGTGGGCAAAGGGGCGGATTTTGACAGTGGATTTCGTTTCAAAATCTGCCCCTTTACAATGGTGGTCTATGCAGACCGCCAGGCTTCTTTTTTCCGCTAGTGGCAGGCTGCTGCTAGCGGAGAAAAGAAGCGACATGTCCTATCTTCATGCGGAAGCCGCGGCTTCCACCTAGCGGCAGCACCCTCCTATGTCGGCTCATTCATTTGAGCCGACATAGGAGGGGAAAGCCGCGGCCGCGACCGCGGCTCGCCACGTCTCTCTCTGTGTCAAAACCCGTGCGGACGGTTCACATGTGAACTGACCCTTACTCCACAAACAATCCCATTATGATACTTATCGGGTCCCAACTCGTCTCTACATCCTAGCAAATTGCCATCTTTTTGAGGTATATAACTGGTAACCACAGCGTACATAGCATGCCACAAAAATGTCTTGTATGTGCTACACTCCCTTTTTTAAATCCCTGTCTCTTTTAGGGGCGTGCCATGCCACTTTTTGGATATGACACATTCTCTTTTGCAATAATGGACACAAAATGTCCTTTTTGTCATGTCAACAGCCCATAAAGTGCCCATGTCACATATAATAAAATAGTTTTTCCAATAACTTTAGGTTGTTTTTTTTAAAATATGTCACGCTGCAGCAGTTTAACCATATGCAGAAGTTCGGATTAACTCTGCTATATCTGTATATGGTAAAATGTGCTAGTTGGATAAAGTTATATCGGATATGACCTAAACAGCCAAATAACGTATGGGAGCATCTGAATACAAATGTACAATAGGTCTGGCGTTTACTGAGAGATGTAGGTCACAAGTGAACAGTGCAGGTTGTGGAAGAATAGCAGCATTGTGCAGAGTCTTCACTATCACCAGAAAATCAGTAGTGTTGTCTAAGTGGAGAAGGAGCGTTCCGTTAAGCACTCAGCTTCCAAAGGTCAGCCTGGAGGTGGATAGCTCTTGCCTTGCGTGATTACTGGGCCTCTGGATGTCTGTGACTGCTCACATTTCATTACTAGGCAGGTGAGGTGTCAGGTTAGTAAGCGGTTCCCTCCCAATGCTGGAGGCATGTTCAGAAGATAGAGGTATGCCTGAAAGAGACTACAAGGATGTATGTGGCAAGCACCAGGCTTAGAAAACATGTGGTTCTGCAGCCTCTATGGAGAGGCAAGTACCAACCTGCTGAGACTTGTAGTACCCCAACACCTGGAACACCACTTCTTATGTTCATTGTTCCCAGTAAGATTCAAAGACATAACAGAGAGAATGTTTTCTACTATTGATGAAAGTTGTAAGCATTGTTCATATATGAAAACCATAGCATAATACCACATCCAGTATATGACGGATGGACACCGCCAGAGTCCATAGACTACATTGACTTTAAGGTTGACGACACGGACTAGGACTTTTTTTTTTTTAAGATCCTGCTGCATTTTTTTGAAACACAAATGGTCTTTGTTTTAAAAAAATTGCAGCAAAAAAGTAGCTTTTCTGCAACATGTGGCCTCAGCCTAAATTAATTTTTGTTAATTTGACCAGAAGGATAGCGCGCTATGTCAAATCTAGAGCAGAGGCTGTTTTCAAAACAAAGGTCTGAGCTTTACAAGTCCTGAACATTACAGAGGACCTTTCACCACCCCCTCCATCTTCAATTCTTGCAACTTTTAAGGCTGGGTCCCACATGGCGTAAACACCGCGGTTTGGTTGCGGCAGAATCTATGTGGAATAAAATGCGGTATTTTACAGTCACCAAAACTTAAAGGGATTCTACCACTAAAACACTTTTTTTTCTAGTTACCAAGTCGGAATAGCCTTTAAAAAGGCTATTCGTCTCTTACCTGTGGAAGTGCTCTCCGCCGCGCCGTTCGTTCAAAATACCGGTTTGTACCGGTATGCTAATGAGTTCTCTCGCAGCGATGGGGGCGTCCCCATTGCAGCTCGAAAACCGACCGCAGCGCCGCCTCTCTGGTCTTCTGTATCCTCCCCTTGCCTCTTCAGCGTCTGTCGGACGCCTGCGCAGTATGCTCTCTGTTCGGCGAAGATTGCCGAACGTACTGCGCATGCGCGAAAGTGCGGTGCCCGCACTATGGCTGGGACCGCAATTTCGCGCATGCGCAGTACGTTCGGCAATGTTCGCCGAACAGAGCGTACTGCTCAGGCGTCCGACAGACCTTGAAGAAGGATATAAGATCCGAAACGCGTCGTCTGACGTTAGCCTTTTTGTCTTTTCCTGTGACTGCGTGTTTATATTTTATCCTGTGGACATGAAATAAAGCAAAGTTTTTTATTGGAGGAACTTTCGTTTCGTTGCTGGATGATTTCTCGTACTATTTCTGGCTGTGAAATAAGTCAATTTCTCACGGCTGTCTTGCACCCAAAGGGTTCAGCCAAAGCCATGAATGGCTACAAAGGAATGGAAACTATATTGGAAGCTCTGATACTTTTATCTTCTGCTAAATCCACTCCTGGCTTTGGCTTAAAAAAAAAAATTGTAGCAAATTTACATCAAAATAAGCTGCATTTCTGCAACGTCAGGCCCCAGCCTAGAGCCCCTTGCAGATGGCTGTGGGTGAGATTAGTGTGTTTTTCCTGGAGAGCACACTGACCCATTCATTTCTATGGGCTTATGCATATGACCGTGATTTCCATGGATCAGTGGGCGGGCCATGAGTCTGCGCCACCAAATATAGAGCAGGTCCTATTCTGTTCAGTGTTTGTGGCACAGACCTGTCCATAGAAGCCTATGGGAGACTAAAAAAAACACAGACTGCACACAGATGTACTCCATGTGTCATCACAGAGATCCCCATCTCTGCCCCCAGATTCATGGCCCCTCTCCAGTTGAAATCGGGACATACCTCCCTCCAACCGGGACCGTGGGACACGTCACCGAAATCGTGAATGTCCTGCGGAAATCAGGACGGTTGGGAGGTATGCAAGTGGCACCTGGCTTCTTATGTATGGAGGGATTTGTGAAAACGGCCAAAAATAGGACGTGACCTATGTTTTAGTGGTTTGTGACAACAGATCGTCAAAATGTAACATGAAACTGGGGGCAGAGATGGGGGGGCATTAATCTGGGGGCAGAGATGGGGGGACATGAATCTGGGGGCAGAGATGGGGGGACATGAATCTGGGGGCAGAGATGGAGGGGACATGAAACTGGGGGCAGATGAAGGGTGTATATGAAACTGGGGGAGTGATAGAGCGGGGACATATAATTTACAGGTGACTGTAGGAGGATTATACCGTGTGGGGGCACATGAAAAATGAATGAGAATGGGTGGAGTCAGCATAAAAGTGGGTGGAGCTAAATTTACTGCGGCACGCTACGCGTGTCGCACATTTTGTCCCTCTTTCAGTTCTCCAAAAGTTGGGAGGTATGCACTTGGGTGCATGACAGTTGTGAAAAATTGATGTTTTTGACAGCCATTTTATACCTCAGCCGTGTGCATCTAGCCTAGGGGTGCATTCACACGGAGGAAAATGGTGCTGTATTTGGTGTGGAAAAAGGAACCCATTGAAGTCAATGGAAGGCTTTTTTTTCAGCGCTGAATCTGACGCGGATTCCACACCAAATTAAGCACCATTTTCCTCCACCCTAAGACTTCATACAAACGGCCAAATATGCAACATATGTATAACAGACAAGTCTATATAGAATGGATGCAAATGGATTGCCCTTTCTATGACATCTGTTTGTATGTTTTTTTTGTCATGTTTTTTTTTTTTTATTTTAAAACAGAGGCAGAAGCTGTATTGTAAAAATGTCAAGGTGACCTGAGTCTTATACCGCTTCTTCCTGCTGGATCCACTCTTGGCTTTGGCTCAAACAAAACTGCTGCAAAATTTGCACTAGGCTAAGGGCCCACATGGTGGCCCGCAGCAAAAAAGCACTTCCGGAAAAACCTTTGCGAACTTTCTGCTTCAATTATACCTATAGATAAACCATTGGTGTTTCTGACGGTATAATTGACATGCCGTGATTTCCAAAAACACAACAGAAATACATCTCTGCATGGTATATGGATTAAGTTGAGCGTTTCATTTTCATATTGTATTCCTGAATTTTAGTGTTTACGGCGACATTTACTGCTCATACTCCAAACAATGAGGACAAACCAATCGCATACAAGTCGTGTACACAGGGACTGCTATTGTGTAGATAGATCACTGACTCCTCATGTTAATACAATAGGCTAAAAACAAGAGTACTCAGCAGTAAGTACCCCTTTGTCCCTGCTATGGTAGAAGGGTGGAATAACACTAACATTATCTTCCCCTTATAGAGAGATGCTATAACAATAGCCTAAAAGACCCTAACCCATCTAACTGTACAGTGTGTGGAAACCCCCAGTGTGAGATAATACAGCTTATGCAAGAGACTGAATTAGATCAGGGGCCCAGCCAGGCATATTACTGTCAGAAATACTAAACTTATACACAGAAGCTCAGGTGTGAATCCCCATTATATATCTTCCCATCAGAACTTAGAAACCATTTATATTATTATTTATATAGTCTGTATATCGCTCCGTTATATTCATCTTTCTATTTATTTGTGGTATATATATATATATATATACTAGCTGGTACCCATGACTTCGTCTGCGGTGATTGTAGAAGTGGGTATATACAGGCGTGGGTAAGGTTTTCGTACTGTGTATAAGGGATGGGATATGAAATGTAAGTTTGTATCTTGTTTTTGCTGTAACTCATAGAATACGTGAGACTTTTGTGTTGAAGTTAATTTGTATTTGAGCTGCTATATATATATATATATATATATACGGTGTTGTGAGAAACTGTTGTGAGTGACTTTGGGACAGAGGTATTTGAAGTTAACCCTTTCCCGCCGATGGCATTTTTGTGATTTTGGTTTTTAGTTTTTGACTCCCCTCCTTCTAAACCCCATAACGTTTTTATTTCTCCGCTCCCAGAGCCATATGAGGTCTTAATTTTTCTGGGACAAATTTTTCTTCATGATGCCACCATTATTTATTCTATATAATGTACTGGGAAGCAGGGAAAAAAATTCAGAATGGGGTGGATTTGAAGAAAAAATGCATTTCTGCGACTTTCTTACGGGCTTTGGTTTTACGGCGTTCACTGTGCAGCCACAATGACATGTCCCCTGTATTCTGTGTTTCGTTACGATTCCGGGGATACCAAATTGATATGGTTTTATTTACATTTTGACCCCTTAAAAAAATCCAAAACTATGTTAAAAAATTTTTTTTGAAAAGTCGTCATATTCCGACAGCCGTAACTTTTTTATACGTCCGTGTACGGGGATGCATAGGGCGTCTTTTTTTGCGGGACCAGGTGTACTTTGTAGTTCTACCATTTTTGGGAAATGTTATTGCTTTGTTCACTTTTTATTCAAATTTTTATCAGAATCAAAACAGTGAAAAAACGGCGGTTTGGCACTTTTGACCATTTTTCCCGCTACGGCGTTTACCGAACAGGAAAAATATTTGTATAGCTTGTAGAGTGGGCAATTTCGGATGCGGGGATACCTAACATGTATGTGTTTCACAGTTTTTAACTACTTTTATATATGTTCTAGGGAAAGGGGGGTGATTTGAATTTTTAATCCTTTTTATTTGTTTTTATATTTTTTTTACTTTTTTTAAACTTTTTTTTTTGCATTTATTAGACTGCCTAGGGGTATTGACATGGGTGGGCGGTGTCGCGGATTGTCAGAGCGGTGGGGGTCGGCAAACATGGCTGCTCCGGAGCGTTATAGAGCGCCTCCTGGAGTATCGTTAAGGTGAGGGGCAGAGTGGTAAAGTATATGTATATGTGATTGTGTGGGGTTAGGGGCGAGGCTGTAGAGGGCAATATGAATTTTGTGGCTTGCTATGGTCCAAAGTGTGTGAGATTGCAGAGATGGTGATGTGAGTTTGGGTTTTGTGGGGGTCCTGGCACAAACGTATGTGCGCTATTGTGACGAAAAGTAGCCTATTGCGCAATCGGGTGTATTAACTATGTTTGTGGAAACTTTCAGCCAAATCGGTCGAGCGGGTTTTGCGTGATTGAGGAACAAACATCCGAACATCCAAACTCACAAACCCACAAACTTTCACATTTATAATATTAATAGGATATATATATATATATATATATATATATATATATATATATATATATAGGTGCTATAGAAATATAAAAAAAATTATTATATATATATTTTTTTTATATCTATCCACCCTTGTCTGTCTGTCTTTCTCTCTCTTCCTGTTTCTTTCTCTTTTCCTTTCCCTTTTTTTCTATCTTTTTCTTTTTTCCCTCTCTCTTTCTTTCCATCTGTGTATCTTGCCATTTTTTATTGATTTCCTATCTATCATCTGTCTTCTTCTTTTGTATCTATGTTCTCGTCTATCTATCTATCTATCTATCTATCTATCTATCTATCTATCTATCCATCCATCCATCCATCCACCCATCATCTAATTTTCACATCTTCCTTCTTTATCTTACTTTATCTGTAACCTTATATGTACAGTATTTTGGTCTCTATTTTTATATCTATCGCTCTGTCATAATAAGGTATCTACTTAGATTCATGTAATTATTATTTATACACTTGCTATGTAACCTTCCATTTATTCCTCTCATCCATATCCTGTGTCTAGATTGATGTTTTTTGTTTTATCTATCTATATCTCTCACATCTATCTCTTTTTTTGACACTTGATTATTGGTATGATTGAAATTTACAGTAATAGTCCATTCTAAAAATTATTATTAGATGAAGCAAACACTTTGTAGACTCTCTCTCTATATAGTGTCATATACTGTACGTGATAAAAAAAAAATCACTCTGCCCACAGCAAACTATGTAAAGTCCTAGAGCATGAAGCCTCTATCTATCAAACCGCCGCTGTAGATTACATATCTATTAATCCACCTATACTTTTAGTCTCTGTAACTCTACATGTCATATCTATTTTTTTTTATTTTTAAAAAAGGTGTTTTTATTGAACTTTTTTTTACACTAAACAAAAACAAGTGAAACCACCATTCGTGTTTCAGCAGACTCCAGATTAGTCAGAAACAAGTCATCGTACTTAAAGAGGACCTTTCACCATATCTGGGCACAGGCAGTGTTATATACTGCCAGAAAGCTGACAGTGCGCTGAATTCAGCGCACTGTCGGCTTTCCCGATCTGTGCCCGGTGTAAAGCGCTATCGGTCCCGGTACCGTAGCGCTTTACAGTCAGAAGGGCGTTTCTGACCATTAGCCAGAGACGTCCTTCTGCCTCGCGGCGCCAATCACGCTGTGCTGTGGAGCCGGGAGGAACGCCCCCTCCCTCTCCTGATAATGCTAGTCTACGGACAAGCTGTGTGAGCAGAGAGAGAGGGGGCGTTCCTCCCCGCTCCACAGTACAGCGCGATAGGCGCCGCGAGGCAGAAGGACGTCTCTGGCTAATGGTCAGAAACGCCCTTCTGACCATAGAAGAGCTACGGTACCGGGCCGTAAGCTCTTCACACCGGGCACGGATCGGGAAAGCCGACAGTGCGCTGAATTCAGTGCACTGTCAGCTTTCTGGCAGTATATAACACTGCATGTGCCCAGATATGGTGAAAGGTCCTCTTTAACAAAACATCTACATAAGAGAATACCATGTGGCTGGTTAGGTATTCTCAGTCACTAATAATAGCACAATCTCAGTGAAGCTAACCAAAAGCTTATGGACAATGCCCAGGCTGACACTGAGAGGAAAGTGAACTAGACAGCGACCACGAATGGTTAAAGGACTTGATATGATCTTCTATGATAATATACTTTCCAGAATATTCTAGCTATCACACTGAGGTCAAGACTTGAAGGATCCATTCTGAGTGGTTACAAATGGAAGGATAACATACAGTATCTCATTGACTGTAATGGGATTTGTAAGGTTTCTAAAATTTTTAGTGGGAGGGTAAAATAACATGGCAGACTAAGGCTATATTCACATTTGCTCCAGAGTGGGATCCATCCATATATAATGGATATTTTAGCAACCCGTTTATCTGTTGTTCTGATTCTCCGATGCCAATGCTATTGTGAAGTTTCACTCTATCTGAGGGGGCGTTCACACTACTGACGCTATCCACTCAGGGGTTTCCAACCTAAACCCTGGGGAAACTGGACAGGGGACGGCTCTCTGGTTTTCAGCTTTAAAACCCATTCATTTGAAATCGGTTTTTAAAGAGGACCTTTCATCAGATTGGGCACAGGCAGTTTTCCCGATCTGTGCCCTGGGTAAAGCGATGTCGGTCCTGGTACCGTAGCGCTTTACAGTCAGAAGGGCGTTTCTGACAGTTAACCAGGGACGCCCTTCTGCCCAGCAGCGCCTATCGCGCTGTGCTGTGTGAGCGGGGAGGAACACCCCCTCCCTCTGCTCACAGTGCTGGTCCATAGATGAGTATTATCAGGAGAGGAAGGGGGGAGTTCCTCCCCGCTCCGCAGTACAGCGCGATAGGCGCCGCGAGGCAGAAGGGCGTCCCTGGCTAACTGTCAGAAACGCCCTTCTGACTGTAAAGCCCTACGGTACCGGGACCGATAGCGCTTTACACCGGGCACAGATCGGGAAAGTCGACAGTACAATGAATTCAGCGCATTGTCAGCTTTCCAGCAGTATATAGAACTGCCTGTGCCCAATCTGATGAAAGGTCCTCTTTAAAGGTGACTGCTGGTGTCCATATGCAGCCTCTCTTTAAAAAGCCGTTAAAAAGGAATAGGTTTTAAAGCTGACCGTCGGCAAGCCGTCTTCTATCTAGTTTCCCCGGGGTTTAGGACAGTAACCCAGGGTGGACAGCGGCGGTAGTGTGAACGTCCCTTAAGGCATACATGAAGATAATGCTCCCAGTATGTATCTCAAATGCAACCCTAGAGCCCCATTTACCCAATGTATGCCGAAGTACGTCCTGATGGCAAGCATTTGGTGTGTGTTGGTATACATTCATTTATATGTACACCATATATATATACTACAGGATCCTAAGGGTCATTTATTACTGTATAATACACAGCTACATGTGATTTTGACTTTATGCCCATATATATGGCACAAACACACAAGTGGCATCCATGGGAAAAAATTTTTTAGAATAATTGTTAAGAGTGTAGATAGATAGACAGATGATAGATAGATAGATAGATAGATAGATAGATAGATAGATAGATCCACATTGTGGTATTGCTAGAATAGACTTTGTCTTTGCAGGGAGTTTGGGCTCCAGGACTAGTCAGTGGTCACCTGTGACCTGGCACTTCCTTACCTGCCCCCTCCCCTTATTCCTAGCCCCAGTGAAGCCCCCAGCAGCAGCAGCAGGTGGTCCCACTAGTCAGGGTGGGCTCAGTGTCTGCCCCTGGGCTGCTGTGACTGGCTGTGGGGCTTTGTTACATTCCTGTGCAGACACTCCATGAGGAGGACAAGGGAGGGACTGAGCTGCTCCAACCGGTCGGACAGGTAAGGAGCTTGTTGACACCGTTATATTTGTAAGACGCATGCGCACTGCCGCAGTTCCTGGTGCGGTTTTCTTTTGCTCCTTTTCTCGGAAGTTTTTGGAGTGCGGGTCCAGGTAGCGGAGGACACCGGGGGGCTGAGATCTGGCCCGGA
The DNA here is from genome assembly GCF_031893055.1 of Leptodactylus fuscus. NCBI lineage: Eukaryota > Metazoa > Chordata > Amphibia > Anura > Leptodactylidae > Leptodactylus > Leptodactylus fuscus. The sequence goes on from NC_134267.1 coordinate 47,140,569, forward strand.
GCCGGCCGCGGAGCACACGGGACGGACCCTCACTAGCAGGGCAGGAGTGCGCACTTGTGGCGGGACCTTCCAGGTGGAGGTGAGACGTGTCCTGCTCCTCTGATCTCCGGAATCCATCAGATCACCATGCCCAGAGCCTTCCTGGTGAAGAGAAGAACCCCCCCGCCTGTGGTCCGCAGCTGGGACGAGCTGCCCGACGAGGAGAGAGCCGACACCTACATCCCAGGTATACACCCCGTATATACATACTGTATATATACCGCCATATATACTCCACTAACCCCCTCATACATACATCCTCTTCTTATACTAAGCTTTATTACTTGACCTATATAAAATATGACTACAATGAAGTTTGTATGTGTGTGTGTGTGTATATATATATATATATATATATATATATATATATATATATATATATATATACACACACACACACATTCTCTGTAATCCATATCTCTCTCTATATCTACATAATACTCACATACACCTCTGTAAGACCATGTTCACATCTGCCATTAAGTTCCATCAAAAGCCTCAGGTGCAGATTCCAGCCCAAATCCTAGACAATAAAGAATTATTCATCTGGCAAAGTGATGGCCCCAATAGAGGATACCCATCGGACACCATTATAGTCAGTGGGCTCCGTTGGTACGCCGCATTGGACAGATCCCTCTTTAGCGTTTAGTCTGTTTGAAGGAACAAAAAACGGACTGAATATTTCAGATGTGCCTAAGCCTGGATTCACACCTCAGCCCGGTCTCTATTTGGGGGTTCTGTCCCCTATTCCGCAAGCAGGACTTTTCTCTCCATTATAGTGTATGGTTTCTGCAGGTAACCACTTTTTAAGTGGATTGGGTTTCTGTTTTTTGGATCCCCAAATGGACCCGAAGAACAGAAACCCAAGCGCAGGTGTGAACCTCCAGTCATTTGTCCAGTCTTTAGAGGTCACTTCTCATATATACATACACTCTTATACATAAATCCCTCTAATCCATATAGACATTAGAAATAAAACTCTCTCTCTCTCCCTATATATATATATACACACATAATCTCTGATCTATGAAATCATATATATATTTGTGTGTATCTCGACCTTTATGTGTCCTACATCTATATTATCATTCCAATCCATACAATACAGCATTTATAAATATACACACATTTATTTTTGTACACAACTCTTAACCCATGCTTTTATATACCACTCTAATGTATATATCCTATAAACACACAAACGCATACCTCCTATAATTCATTAAGTATTTTTAGATAAACTCCTCATTGACTATATATATATATATATATATATATATATATATATATATATATATATATATATATATATTCTGTATAACAGTCTTTGGAGTCTTTATATTCTGCACTGATCTCATTACGGTCTCCCTGAGGTTTATGAGACTGTGACTGTCAGTGCAGAACCTGTGGGAGCTCCATTGTTAAATTTCCAGGACCTGTGGTGTTTGCACAAGTGGTGCAGGTGCCATGCTGGGTGATCTAGTATTTGTCTTTGGAACAATGAGATCAGTTTAGATCAGGGCTGCAGGGATTGCCTTGTAAGGAGCTGAGGGGAGCCCTGGTTCATATTGGGGGGTGTCCTGGTGTGAGGCAGGCTCTTATCTACTTTGTTTGCCTTTCTTTTCTCACAATCTAACGGAAAGTCCACGCCATCACTGCTGCTATATGTGTTTGCTTTCTGCCATTGACTTGTTAATGAGAGCCTTACATGGTGACTACACCCTTAGTTCAAACAGCGCAGCCCTCACCTGCCTCCTCCTCCCCCTCCACCTCCCATTCTAATGACTGTTGCTCTGGGGAAAAGGGATCAGCTTTACATATTTGCCTTTCATTTAACTCTAGAAAAAAAGCCACACTTTACCTAACAGTACCCTGCAGGTGATGCTTACCTCCTCCCTTGTATTTTGTCTCCAGACAGTATAGACTGCATCTTTAAGTATGTGACTGAAGACAGCCTAAGTAACAGCAGCAGCAATGGCGACCCTGTAGGGGACAGTCCTGAGAGGGGCAGTAGCGACTCCAGCCTCTGCAATGGGAGTCTGACCACCCCCAACAACGCTGACCAGTGTGAAGATGACTTGTCCCCTGAAGCAAAAGTAAGCAGTGAAGAGAACGCTGAGGAACAAGCTCTGGATCTTAAGAAGTCATCTGTCAGATCCAAAATTAAGGTATTGTGCTATGTAAGACTTACCTTCCTTCTGTAGACAGGAGCAAGAAATAAATGGATGCCATCTATTAAGAATTATCAGATAACTTTGCTAGAAAATAGTTCTGGAGTTTTTATGTATGTGACAAAGTATCATACTAATCCTATGGGGCAATGGTCTCTGAATCCTATAGAAAAACACTACAATTAGCACTTCTTTAGCCTGTAGTGACTGATGGCAGATGACAATAGATTGCATAAACTTTAATAGGATATACTTTATATGTAAATAGTACAGAGAATATGGGGGAGGGGGAGCCTAAAAAGCATTGGGCTTTTCTGCATTGTTCTTAATAAAGTCCCTGTCTGGTGAGAGAAGCGCCTGAATTATTGAGAGGCTCCGGTCTTTTATAAAGCCAACACAGTCCTGAGGACCAGAATTGAAATTTACATCCATCAGGAACTGTCATAGATATCCAGTATAACTTGCACCAGTTTTTTGGTTTGTGTCAGGCCGAGGCTGCCCCACTCTGCCCACTTTTGCAATAACTGGGGTGCAAAGCACAAGAATGAGGGGCCACACGGTGGCTCAGTGGTTAGCACTGCAGCCTTGCAGCGCTGGAGTCCTGGTGTTCATGCCGCCAAGGGCTAAAAACCATCTGCAAGGAGTTTGTATGTTCTCCCCGTGTTTGCGTGGATTTCCATCCCATATTCCAAAGACATACTGATAGGGAAAAAAAATGTACATTGTGATCTCTATGTGGGGCTCACAATCTACATTTAAAAGAAAAAAAAAGCACAAGAATGAATGAATGAATGAATGTTATGTCACAAGTAAGAGCCATGTGCAACATAACGCCCATCTATGCCAGAAAAAGTGATAGATGGGTTAATAAATTTCCCCTACTGTCTTTGTTGCAGTGCTGGTAAAAAAAAAAATTGGGGCCAACTTGGCAGATTGCAGAGCACTGTATGGTTGGCGGTCACATGTGGCACACACAGCGTATTTAGAAAAAAATCTCATTCATGTTCTGCGACTGTACCAACCAGCCAGCAGTATGTCAGTTTATGCTTCTGGTTTACCCACCTACTTGCAATGCAAAGGTACAGCGGTGGGAGACCTGTACAGATCTGCCACCCCAAAAACCACCCAATTGTGGGTATTTTTTGTAGTGGCAACATCTTTCAGAAAAAGTAATTGTAAGCCAATAACAGGTGTGGGTCTAAAACCCAGTGAGGGGCAAATCTTCCCATTATACTTTCTCTCTATAGGTTCTGAACCTGGTTTTGCTATAGAAAAAAACTGGGTAGAACACTGCGGGGTAAACCTATCCTATAAGACTTCCCATTTAAATTCCTGTCTACTTTTCACCCCTCCGGCTTTCCACCGCAGCTCTTACTTTGCAATTAAGTTTAGATAATGGGTCTAAGCAGCGTTGGTCCTGTGCTGTGGGTGCTTATTTTTTCAGCGTCTTCATTCTCGGTCTCTTATATTTAATAGGAGACAGAATCTGCTTCAAAATCAGCACCAAATTCCTTTGTGTGAACATACAGTTAGAGTGAATTCACACGAGGCGGATTTGGTGCTTATATTTCTGCTACAGATCGGGTACCCTAGATTCCCAATGATTTCCTTTGCAAACCCTAGCAGTGAAGTCTCATTCATCTGATGCACCAACTCTGTCACATGGCAGACTCTGCTGTACTGTATGGATATGCTGCTATGACTTCTGGCTCTGTTGTGCTCCGCTGGGGTAATAATTGGGGCTACAGCTTATCCATTATAGGGAATGCATTGGTATCATGCAGGGAGTGGAGTATGATGTGTGCGTCTCCCTCTCATTTCACTTCTATGACACTTCCAAGATTAGCCGAACCTCACTGCAGTTGTGAGATGGGAATCTGGCTGTCTATCAGGGAGATAACTTTACAGATGTATTCACACGTGACGATCACCATCAGAAAATAACACTTTGGCTCGTGGTTTTCAATGTAAAACGGGTGAAATGTATATTTATCACGTTTTGCCTGTAAACGCCGCAATTGCTTTGGAAACCGCTCCAAAATCATAGGCAGTTTTTCCTTTTTTTTTTAATTTGATTTTATCTTTTAACCACTACATGTGAACATACCCATAGGGTAACAAAGCCGAGCACAAGGAAACTGCTGTATAATACAGAGCATTGTGGCTGGTCACATCTGAGTTAGCACATCTCTTCAGGGGAAATGCTCGGGACTGTAGAGCTACATTTCCCCGGCATAAGACCCTTTGATCAGTGACAGACAAGGTTTTATTATAAATAGGGGTTAATTAATAGTAAGTGTCCATGGTGTGCGGTGACTCTCCAGTGACGTTTTGTGCTATTTCCTCAGCAGTCGGTGAACTGAAGCAGTGTAAAGCTGGCTGTAGATACGGGATAGATATTGCTTTGGCGTGTGACAGTAAAGGTTTATTTAGCTCAGCTGTATATGCAGTATTTTTCAGTATGGAGATGATCGCCTGTCATGACATCTGTGGATCTGCTGATCACAGGGGGATAGGTTGGACAGGCTGAAATTTAACCTGTCCCATTATGGCCGTCAGTTTTCAGTGGAGTTCAGCCAGCTTTGAGGACAGTTAACATTAAAGGGAGTCTGTCAGCAGGGTAAGGCTAACAGGGATAGGATAACATAACAATCTGCGTCTCTGTTGCATTTATTTCACAATATGCACATGAGCAGTCTGGAGCACTGAGGGCGGCTCCATTTCTCCAAGCCACTACCCCACGCTGCTCTAATGCGTCCTCCTTGTCCCCTTCCTTTGCTGAGTGACAGGGCCAGGGAGTTTTGATTTGTTTTTGCATTCTTACTGGCCTATATGAACAGTATGGCACATTGTTGTTTGCAGCAAAGGGGCCGCCCGTGGTGCTCCAGACTGTAAAATCAATCAATATTTCAGTAATGAAGCAATAAATTTTCATGGGGGTGCAGCTGGTTTAAAATGCTTCGCCCTGGTGACAGACTCCCTTTAATCTTAGATCTTGTGTTGTATTATGTCTCAGAATACTTAAGCTTGCTTTTATGTCGTTTCTTTTATCTAGTGTGAGTCTCTGAATTGTCTGGAATTTCACAATCTTTAAACAGAATAAATGATAATGAAAGATATAAACATAAACCAAGCTGTGTATTTTATAGTAGATTTTATTGGGGCTTCCTAGAGGGTCACTTTTAGTATATTTTGCAGGGCTATGGAGTTGGTAGGCCAAATAACAGACTCCTACTGTGATTCTGACTCCTTCATAAATGGCTGACGGCAATGGTCAGACAGAAGCAGTAAAAGTTCTCTAAATTATTAAAAATCTAGTGAATAAATTATATTATTATTATTATTTATTATTATTATTATTAATTCTGTAATACGGTATATAAAATTCTGTAAAAACATACAAACTGAAGTCGGCAACTTTTTTTTTTTTCTGTCCGACTCTTGAGTCCGCCAGAAAGTGTTCCCAACTCCACAGTCCTGATATACCGTATATTTCTATATGGCCGCCTAATCCAGAGAATCTGATAATTTAGTTCTTTTTCTCCTGAATAAATTATTTGTATCAAATTGCAATAAAAAAATTAAGATATCACAGTAGGAGGATGAGGTCTGGGTTCTCTGTTGGGAAGCTATACACCACTTTCTATTCTGGGGACAGGCTGAGAAGGAAGCTCTGGGGAATTTAAAGGGGAAATCCAGACAGTAATGATCTTCTGACATGTCATAAACAATCGGCAGACGTTTACATCCAGCGTGTTATGGAATTCCTAGTTACACATTTTCCCAGTGATTCCTGTCAGCCATCAACAAATCTGCTGACGACTGGGCCACTCCATAGATAGGTATTTATATATGTTATATTAATATATTATAATTTAGCTATTTTAGGTGTATGGCTATCTTAAGACTCTTGAAAAAAATTTTTATAAGGGGTGTTACAGGTACGTGGGTGTTTGTTGCTGCGAGCACTTTATGTTTGTTAAAATCGAAGGACAACATTTTGTCTTATAACATGTACGACAGGTCAGACCAGGCCTAAAGCTTCTCTGCAGTCTTAGAAATATTTTGTGTGACAAATATGCGTCAAACAGAACTTGACAACTGATGTCTGTGGCCCGTACTGTGTTTGCAGGTATATGTGTTCTAACGTTGGGATTCATGTGTCTTGTCTTAGGTCACCACTGGAACACTCAGCGAGGAGATTTATAGCTGTGACATCTGTGGTAAAGGCTTCCGTTTGCAGCGCATGCTCAATCGTCACCTTAAGTGTCATAACCAGGTTAAAAGGCACCTGTGCACCTTCTGTGGTAAAGGATTCAACGATACGTTTGATCTGAAGAGACACGTGAGGACTCATACAGGTATACACGCTTTACTCCTGCTTATATGTAACTTTGCTGCCCTCTGCAGGTTGTCTTGTTTTTGCTTGGTTATGATGATAAAACGGTTGTCCTACAAGCTATCCCTACAGCTAGCAGGTATTCCTCCCTGTTCTCCTGTATTCCTCAGTCAGGCATCGGTGTGTTCTTCATAGGGAGAGGGCAGAAAGCTGCAGACACTTATGGTGTCAAAATTACCTTAGGTGTACGGAGGCCTCACTTTCCTGATGATGGTAAAGAAGGATCAGGCATGTTGAACTTTACAGCCTGATCTTTCTTTACCATCATCAGGAGAGTGAGGCCTCCGTACACCTAAGATAATTGTCTACTCTCCCCTAAGTCTGTGTGCTTGGTCAGTTTGGCTTTACTATATAAGGTGTGAAGGGTAACACCACCTACAAAATAAATTGATGCATTGTTCATGAAATAACTTCTGGAGCTAGAGTTGACGTTGAGCTCCGCACTATGCCGCTCCTCTGTTATTACTCTTATAACTGGGTCTTCCCATTTCCTTTGTCATAGGGGTGTATCCCTACGCAGTCTGACACTATCAGCACTGATTGGACAGTGTCAATCTGTACATAGGTACAACCCTAACTGGTAACACCCACTTGTCAAATTATGCATAGTTTTTTAGGAGGGATAACAAGAGCAGCGAAACACAGAATTATGAGAAAATATTAATTAGAATTGTAATTTCATGGAGGATACAATTATTAACAAGAAACATTTTGGGAGAACTGATAAGTCCGATTGCAAGGCTTTATGGGTAAAACCTAAGGTTGGGCGGTTACGAGCTAAATAAAAAAAATTGCGATTAATTAGGCTTTTTATCTCAAATCTGATTAATTGCGATTGTTTAGGCCATGCCCCTTTTACAGTATACTCTCGGGCTGAACTGAAACTGATATTATTATACTTTGGAGTCTCTTTGAACCCCAGAGTATAATACGTCTTGGGTCAGGGCAGGTGAACAAACACAAAAAAACAGTGTTACTCACCTCTCCTGTGCAGCCCTTAGGGATCGCTGATTGGGTCTCATTGTCACGTTGAGCAGTGACACATAGACACAAGCACTGCGACACCACGTGATGTTAGCCAGAAGCACCAGCGATAGCAGGGAGTCTCGCCAGAGAGGTAGGTAAGATTTTTTTTTTTTTTTTTCTTTTTTCTTCTCTTCACCTCCCCTTGCCCTCTGGTTGACGATAAATTTCGGTAATTTTTTTGTGTAATTTCTATGCTGTAGTAAAACCTACAATGCTGTGTGGCTACTAAAGGTTTATGTTGCAGGTATACGGCAGTCTCACCTGCAAAACTAAGCAGCAATTTCAAACCGTTGCCTCCATGCTGACTGGTTTTTGTTGCAGATTTTGCTGCGGTTATATTTGAGCCAAAGCCAAGAGCAGCTTCTAAAAGGCAAAGGTTAAAGGAAGCTTTTATTCTTCTTCCTTCTGCTAAATCCTCTCCTGGCTTTGACTCAAAATATCACAGCAAACTCTGTAACAAAGAATGCCGCCGCTTTTCTACAACATGCGGCCAAAAACTGTCAGGCTGAGGTCACATCTTGGCCACCTCCCTGTGACCTAACCCTAAATGAAATGTGAAAAATAGGGGATTATGCAATTATGAATATGCATAAAACTACAACATGCATATCCCTGTTTTATTTCCTATGTGGCCTCTCATATCACTAACCACCTTACCCTTATATTTTTTTATTTTTGGATTATATATATTTCTCTATTAGGAGTTAACGTATATCTAACATCTCATGGAGTGCACTAAAGCTCAAAGTCTGTGCCTAAGTAAACTACAGCTGGTACAAATACTATAATATATTCCTAGACATTGGGTACAAACTCTTTGTGTGGACTAGGTGCAGTTTGTTCTCCACCCGGGAGATAACAGTATGATTCATGTGCGTAGTCTGATTGGAAATAACCAGGGCTAATAGATAACTGTAATTTAAGACATATATTCCCTTAAAATAGTAAAAAAAAAAAAAAAATGGACGCGCCTCTGATGAGTTCAGTATCATACATGTATGACTGAGTGCAGGAAACATGTTTGCTGCCTACCTACATATACAGAATTTTACACCAAGGTGATTATGATAGAGATTGGATGAAAACCACTAATATAACCTACCACATTGCCCACAGGAATTCTTAAAGGGAAAGTGTTGCTGGCAAATTACCTATTATTTACATCACCTTTTTATTTTAAACATATATTTTTCAAAAGAATTTTTTTTTTAACTTTTTCATGTTAATATCTATATTTATAAAAAAAAAATTAAAAAATTGCAATTCCAACTAAGCCTAAAATAGTTTAATTTCCTGCCTTATGGTACTAGATCATGAGCCTTAGACACAGTTGTCTGGAGCAGACCGTATTGACTTTTGTGGGAGAGTTTTCTAGGCATGCTCTGTGACTTGTGCCGAGGTCACTGTACAGAGAGGGAGAATAGATAAGCTGTGAAATTCTGTATTGTGACTGGTGGATTCTGTGGCTTATGTACATATACATGATATCTGTGAGGTGAGGTGGCTGCTGCAAAGAAATTTCCTACAGAAAACAGTAAGTCTGCCATATTATTTGGCTTAGTTGCCAGAGTCTGAACTGAATTATTATTATTTTTTTTAAATATAGATGACATGGAAATTTATAAAGAAAAAAAAAAACATTTTTGAAAAATATATAGAAATTCTAAAACTAGATAAAAAATTAGGTAATTTTCTGGCGACACATTCCCTTATCCATGTTGAATGGTAACTATGTTCAATATAGTTGTTGGACTCTTGATTGGTGTGTTTTTTTTTGTTTTTTTTTTCTAAAAAATGCTTTGAGATTTCTTCAGTGAATGTAATTATTAACCATTAATTTCCAATTTACTTACAGGCATCCGGCCGTATAAATGCGACATCTGCAACAAAGCGTTTACTCAGCGCTGCTCCTTGGAATCTCATCTGAAGAAAATCCATGGGGTGCAGCAAGGCTATGCATATAAGCAGAGGAGAGACAAGCTGTTTGTGTGTGAGGAATGCGGTTATACCGGCCCCTCCCAGGAGGATTTATATTTGCACGTTTACAACACCCACCCCGGCAGTGCCTTCCTGAAGAAGACCACAAAAAAACTGACAGCACTGCTACAAAACAAAATTGCCTCCGTGCTCCAAGGAAGCCCCAAAGCAGAGGACGAGGTGGAGTGAGAGGCACATGAACTTTTTGTACAGATGTTTACAAGTTATATGAACTTTATATATTTTCTTGCTAATTTTATTATTTTTAATAAGGCCGTGGGATTCTTACATTTTAATAGAATGAATTTATCATAGATAAATTTATTTGTCCAGAGGAAACTACTGACGTGTACTTTAAAAAAAAAGCTACAGAAATAAGGCGACATTTTTTCATCTCAATTATTTAATGCCCTGCTTTTGGTTCTGGGACAAGAACAGTGTGTACATATTATGAGATGTTCTAGATGTAAAGCTATAGCAAGTCTTTCTACCAACCACTGTAAAGAGAAAAATGACATTATTTACTTTGTATACTAAGATTTGTTTTTTAACATTGTACTTTTATATATAATGGGTGCTGGTGCCTTTCAATAAATGTAAGGTTTACATTTTGTGTGTCTTGTGTTCTCAGGATTTCCACAATACACTTCTGTTAAACAGACATATAAAGCAGATGCTACTGAGACGCATCTGTTCTCTATAGATGTCTGTGGGAAATAAATAATAAATGTATATACACTCACCGGCCACTTTATTAGGTACACCTGTCCAACTGCTCGTTAACACTTAATTTCTAATCAGCCAATCACATGGCGGCAACTCAGTGCATTTAGGCATGTAGACATGGTCAAGACAATCTCCTGCAGTTCAAACCGAGCATCAGTATGGGGAAGAAAGGTGATTTGAGTGCCTTTGAACGTGGCATGGTTGTTGGTGCCAGAAGGGCTGGTCTGAATATTTCAGAAACTGCTGATCTACTGGGATTTTCACGCACAACCATCTCTAGGGTTTACAGAGAATGGTCCGAAAAAGAAAAAACATCCAGTGAGCGGCAGTTCTGTGGGCGGAAATGCATTGTTGATGCCAGAGGTCAGAGGAGAATGACCAGACTGGTTCGAGCTGATAGAAAGGCAACAGTGACTCAAATAGCCACCCGTTACAACCAAGGTAGCCAGAAGAGCATCTCTGAACGCACAGTACGTCGAACTTTGAGGCAGATGGGCTACAGCAGCAGAAGACCACACCGGGTGCCACTCCTTTCAGCTAAAAACAGGAAACTGAGGCTACAATTTGCACAAGCTCATCGAAATTGGACAATTGAAGATTGGAAAAACGTTGCCTGGTCTGATGAGTCTCGATTTCTTCTGCGACATTCGGATGGTAGGGTCAGAATTTGGCGTCAACAACATGAAAGCATGGATCCATCCTGCCTTGTATCAACGGTTCAGGCTGGTGGTGGTGGTGTCATGGTGTGGGGAATATTTTCTTGGCACTCTTTGGGCCCCTTGGTACCAATTGAGCATCGTTGCAACGCCAAAGCCTACCTGAGTATTGTTGCTGACCATGCCCATCCCTTTATGACCACAATGTACCCAACATCTGATGGCTACTTTCAGCAGGATAATGCAATGCCATGTCATAAAGCTGGAATCATCTCAGACTGGTTTCTTGAACATGACAGATCTCAATCCAATAGAGCATCTTTGGGATGTGGTGGAACGGGAGATTCGCATCATGGATGTGCAGCCGACAAATCTGCGGCAACTGTGTGATGCCATCATGTCAATATGGACCAAAATCTCTGAGGAATGCTTCCAGCACCTTGTTGAATCTATGCCACGAAGAATTGAGGCAGTTCTGAAGGCAAAAGGGGGTCCAACCCGTTACTAGCATGGTGTACCTAATAAAGTGGCCGGTGAGTGTATATAATTATATTTTACACTGGCTGCCACTGCATGGAATAGCGCTGTCTGCCGTAAAAAAAAAAAAAAAAAACAAAGAAAAAACTTAACTTTTTTTTTTTTTTTTTTTTAGCATCCATTCAATCAATCTGGGTTTCTTTATCCTTTTCATAAATATGTGGTACACCAGATTCAGTGGCGCATATCTAGTGTCCCGCTGTAAGCACTACAAAGGGTTTGCACGCATATATGTACCTACAAACCAATGGAGAATGGATTCATGAGCTGGTGATTCAACCCTGAGAGTTCTGGGTAAAGAAGTGGAGGAGGCAGATGGTCTCTTCTTTCCTCCGCAGGAGAAGGAGGTTGTAAGAGGGAGGAGAAGCTAGGAGACTGAGCCCTGGTTGCTCTTCAGGTTGGGCAACCTGGAGAATCTTTGTCCCCCAGGCTGGGAATTGTAGAAAAATTATGGTTTAGACTGCCAATGGGAAGTCCATTCCAGCTCTACCCTTGCCCTCAATGAGAATTGTACCTCCAGAATCTGGATGCCATTTATTTTACCTCATTCGATTTCTTCTACAAAACCCTGTCTCCTGAGTCTTATTCCTATAAGATCATTATAGGCACTCCAACTATAAGCATGCTCTGGGTAGACTTACAACCATTAGGACTAGAGGTGAGCGAACAGTGAAATATTCGTTTCGAATAGCCCCTCAATATTCAATTATTCAAACGAATATCGAACCCCATTATAGTCTATGGAGAAAAACCATTCGTTTCAGGGGAAACCCAAATTCGACTCAGGAGGGTCACCAAGTCCACTATGACACCTCGGCAAATGATGACAACACCTCTGCAATACAACTGGGACAGCAGGGCAAGCATGCCTGGGGGCATCTAACAAGCCCAAGTCACTGTTTTACCCCACCATCACAGCCTAAGAACTACACACTTTCCACACTCAAAAAACCCACTATGAAAGTGGAAAAATACTGTACCTGGAAACCTTCTTTCCTCCCCAATTGGATGGACAGAAACCCAAATTTTAAGCTAAAGAAACATTACCAAGCACCCCTTTAAATCACATTGCCCATCACAACCACACATGGAATAGGGAATGGGAAATCCAACAGTACCCACCCTGAACTGTCATTGTGGATGTGTGTGTGATGTGGTAAGACCTTCCAAAATTCACTTTTCTGGCCCTTAACGTGAGCTGTTCCAAATTAAGTTAGAGGCCCTTAAGCTGAGCTACCAGCAGAGATTGAGGCCCCTTAGGTGACTTCAGCCTCTTACCAGCAGAGTTTTTTGCCCTTTGGGTGAGTTGAGCCTTGCACCGGCAGAGTGTTAACCCCTTTAAAATTGTTAGCCCCTAAAACGGTGGTTCCAGAACCATCACTCTCATTGTGTTGAATTGATGCAGTGGATTGGACTGATAACCCAGACATTGACCTTGATTTGGATTGTGAAATTGATAACATTTTGGCATCAAGTCCTGGGAGTAACTTTTATTTAGAGGTGCATAATTGGCTGCAACCACTACTAGCGGTAATGGTTCTCTAATATCGGACTCTACATTACCTATACAGGGTTCTGATCAGGTGTTAATAGTCCAAACAACATGTTCCAGTACTTTAGATGTAAATCAGAAACCACTTTCCCTTCCAGCACCAGATTTAACCATCATCCTGCTGAGATGGAGCCACTAAAGGAAACCTTGCCTTCCAAGCCAATTTCTGGAGCTGCGACTGAGCCAAATCTAAACACAGAGTCCTTTGGAACTGAACAAAATTCACCAGTAGTGTTTTTGGCCCCTGAAGTTAGTTGAGCCTTGCACCAGCAGTGTTTTTGGCCCTTGAGGTGAATTGAGCCTTTAAAGAGCAGTGTTTTTTGACCTTCAGGTGGGTTGAGCTATGCACCAGCAGTGTTTTTTGTTTTTTTTTTGACCCTTGGGGTGACCAGAGCCATGCAGCAGCAGTGCTTTACTTTTTTAGGCCCTTGGGGTGACTAGAGCCTTGTAGCAGCAGTGTTTTATTTTTTGGCCCTTGGGGTGACCCTTAAAAAATTAGATTTCAAATGGGGGCGGAATAGGCCCACTTTAGGAGGCTGCAGCTTCTCCAAATAAGGTCAGAGAAGCACAATTCTGGTACATTTTTGTAGGGCGGATAGTACCGGAGCAGACAGTATCAGCACGCACCTTCCTGCAACACCGGGGGCCTTTGGGGATACAGGGTTGAGTGGCCCCTTGTTGGAAAGCTCTAGATCTCTACTTTCCAATGAAAACAGAAGCGAGTCGATGGGATGTAAGTAGGCAGAGCTACGACTCCCGGAAGAGAGGTATCTTCAAAGCGCTATGGAATTTTAAATGGGGATGGAATAGGCCCATTTTGGGATGCTGCAGCTCCTCCAAATAAGGTCCAAAAAGAACAATTCTGGTACATTTTTGTAGGGCAGATCTCTGGCTTTAAAACGCTTCTCTTGGATTTTTGATAGGGCGGATAGTACCAGAGCAGACAGTACCGGCGTGCACCTACCTGCCACGCCGGGGCCTTTGGGGATACAGGGTTGAGTGGCCCCTCGTTGGAAAGCTCTAGATCTCTACTTTCCAATGAAACCAGAAACGAGTCAATAGGACTGGAGGAGGCAGGTGCCCTGTGCTGGCTCTTCTGTAGAGTGAAGCAGGACAAGGTTGGTGGAGATAGGCACCCCCCTTGGGCCTAAAGGGTAGAGCGACAACGGAGGGACTGAAGGAGGCAGTCATTTGGCCCCAGCTCCCTTCCTTGGCCTAAAGAGTATAGCGACGACGGATGGGACTAAAGGAGACAGGCGGCCAGCCCCGGCTTCCCCCAGGGCCAAAAGGTAGAGCGAAGCCGGACAGTGCTGGAGGAGGCAGGTGCCCAGCCCCGACTCCCCCTTGGGCCCGGGGGTGACCTGGGGCTAGGCGCCTGCCTCCTCCAGTCCTGTACGGTATTTCTCTACCCCTTGGGCCCAGGGGAGAGCATGGGCTGGGCATCTGCCTCCTCAAGCCTTGTCCGGCATTGCACTTTCCCCTTGGTCCCAGGGGTCAGCCGAAGCCAGGCAGGGAGCTTATTTATTATTATTATTATTTATTTATATAGCACCATTACATACCTCCCAACTTTTGAAGAACCGAAAGAGGGACAAAATGTGCGGCAAATTCAGCCCCGCCCACTTTTGTGTTGACTCTGCCCACTCGTTAATTTTTCATGTGCCCGCACACAATATAATCCTCCTACAGTCACCCGTAAATTATATGTACCCCCTCTATCTCTCCCCCAGTTTCATATACACCCTTCATCTGCCCCCAGTTTCATGTCCCCTCCATCTCTGCCCCCAGATTCATGTCCCTCCATCTCTGCCCCCGGATTCATGTCCCCCCAGATTCATGTCCCCCCTCCATCTCTGCCCCCAGATTCATGTCCCCCATCTCTGCCCCCAGATTCATGTCTCCACATCTCTGCCCCCAGATTCATGTCCTCTCCATCTCTGCCCCCCAGATTCATGTCCCCCATCTCTGCCCCCAGATTCATGTCCCCCATCTCTGCCCCCAGATTCATGTCTCCACATCTCTGCCCCCAGATTCATGTCCCCACATCTCTGCCCCTCTGTCCCCACATCGATGTGTCACATTGCGTCTACAAGCCAGTAGCAGCGGCAGCGGCGAAGCGAGGAGCTGACACAGGTCAGCTCCTCGCTTCAGCCGCATGTGTCAGCGAGAGAGGCGGGCAGCGGCGAAGCAAGGAGCTGACCTGTGTCAGCTCCTTGCTTCAGCCGCATATGTGTTCAACTCAGATCTGCGTCCTCTGGACACAGATCTGAGTTGAAGTTGGGACATACCTCCCTCCAACCGGGACTGCGGGACATGTCACCCAAATCGTGAATGTCCCGCGGAAATCGGGACGGTTGGGAGGTATGCCATTAATTCCATGGTGCTTGGATTTCAATTTATGGTATATACTGTAGCCTCAGATAATTATTAATTATTAAACCAGTGCAAGGAGCTTCAGCACGTTGTAATTAGTGGTGTCTTCCATTTTGTGGTATAGTCTGTACATAGATTGTAAACCCTCGCGGGCAGGGCCCTCTACCCCACTGTGCCAGCCGATCACTGTTAGTATGATATGTACCTGTATATTTTGTGAATTGTATGTAACCCCCAAATGTAAAGCACCATGGAATTAATGGTGCTATATAAATAAACAATAATAATAATAATAATAGCCTCCTGTGTAAGCTGGTAGGTTCATATATACTGCCTCTGTCAATAGAGGGGTGAGGAGAATATTTTTCTTATCCATGTAGTCCGCTTGTAGCTTCCAACATCTGATACCCCGGTATTTGGGACACTTCAATCAGTGTGTCAAGGGTGAGGGTGGAGATGTTTGGGTGTTGCACTAGTTCTGCCTGAACATAACGCATTGTTTTCTATTAGTTGGCTGCATGCCATCTTTTATTCAGTCTAATAAAGGTTAAGTTTTAGATTTGGGAGGTTTTTTGTGATGACAGTATTAGTATGCCACTGTATGGCAGTATTAGTATGGCACTGAATGACAGTTTTCTTATGGTACTGTATGGCAGTATTAGTATGGCTCTTTATGGCAGTATTAGTATGGCACTGTATGGTAGCATCACATGGGCTCTGTGTAACACTATGTATATGGGCACTGTATGATACTATTATTATGAGCACTGTATGACACCATTTATGGCGCTGTGCTGTATGACTCATAATCCTGACTGCATGATGTTATTTATATGGATATTGTATGACTTTTATATAGTGTACATGTATATACTGGATTCTATCACCTATATGGACACTCTGTAACATCTCGTTGTTACGATAGTTGGTTTCCTCACATAGCTGGAATTCTTCCACAGCCGGCAGCCATGGTGCTGTGTCTCATGAGATCTCATGGTAACCTCTATTCTGTGTCTACTCCTTGGGTCTTCTTCTAGTTGTTTCCAATATAGTGACAGATCCAATGGATTGACTTCTAAATGTTTTTATGTCATCATGTGACATCACAACTCTGTATTCTCAGAAATGACCAATGTGCCTTGTGACATCAACATACAATTATTTTTACCCTTTAATGGCCTCCAAAGTCTTTAGGAACAGTTTTTGGTTTTGCTGTCACTTCCCAACCCAAAAATTTTAGCATACGTACAGGATATTGGGTAAATGTCTGATAGGTGCAGATCTCACCTCATGGACTCACATAAAAGAAGAATCATGTCTGACCTCCATTCTGAGATTCCTGGCTGCCACAGTCTCCATATTGTAGGTTATGTAATTTACAAAAATACAGCGGACTGCAGCGCCCCCGCCAGTCACCTGTGCCAATAGGTCATCACATGGACACACATATCACCTACTGGCATTTGTGAGGCTCACCGCTGCCCCCTCTGCTACTGTAAGCTGCCCTTTAGTCTTCATTACTGAGAGGTATAGCGCCCCCTATACCGTATCCAGGGATATGCTGTAACTCAATATGTGGCCCCAGAGTTATTAATACCTTTTATTTATTATATTATTATATAAGGCTTCTCTTCCCTGGGAACATAATAGAATTGGTCATGATGGAATGTAAGAGCCCAGGAGGTCCTGATACACATGAGATGGGCGGTCGCTTGGGGTGACATTAGTCTCATGTACATGGCCACATTATAGACTATTCATGCCCTTTAGATAGGTGTTGGCCAAGCAGTTCTGTCTCATAAATTTATATATCTGCTGGAGTGTATTTGGTTATTGCCATAGGGCCAGGGTATATGCAGACACTCCTTGCACCCCTTCTTGGCCTAGAGACCGCTATCTATGAGCTGATGATGCTGTTTCTTGAGAAATCTTCTCATGACTGGTGTGAGTCATGCGCCATGTGGGGAATGAATGAAGGCTGGCGTAAGGATCGCCTTAGTCATGACTGACAGTATTTTTTAGTTATTGAGGAAATAAAATGCTTTGCTACAGTGGAGTAGAATATAATACAGTGTTCTCCAACCCTGATGGATGATAGTCATTAAAATGGGCCATGATAAATGGGTGAAACAGTATCAAGCAGCCGATTCTCATCCACCAGCCACTTGTTTTTATGAATTCCTTATGAACTTGTCTCTATTCAGTGATCCTTGAAAATGGTAAAAAATGTCCTGACGGATCATTCACAAAGCGCATGAGGACCTTTCACCATCTCCAACAAGTCCAACTCTTTGCATTATTTAATAGCTGCTGCTCCACTGATTCCAAGACACAGTTGAAATTTTTTCTGTAGTCCCTAGCATTCCAGAGCAAACAATGCTGTTAGTTTTGGTGCCTGATATGCTATTTAGTCTCTGCACTGTCAGAAGGGCGGTATCAGAAAGGAGCAGACAAGAGGTGTGACTCTGAGCTATGACACTGCCTGCCTCTGATTGGAGCTCAGTATCACACCTCCTGCCTGAAACCGCTCACCTGACATTACAGAGCTTAAAGAGGACCTTTCACCTCCTGGGGCACATGTGCTTTTATACACCGCTAGAAAGCAAACAGTGCGCTGAATTCGGTGCACTATCGGCTTTCATATTCTGTGCCGCCGGTGAAGAGATATCGGTGCCAGTACCGTAGCTCTTCACTGTCAGAAGGGCGTTTCTCACGGTCAGTCAGGAACACCTTTGAGAGCAGAGAGGAACGCCTCCCTCCACTTCTGATAGGGCTTGTCTATAGACGAGTACTGGGGGGGGGCGTTCCTCACTGCTCAGCGTTATCACTGGATGGTAAGCAATGCCCCCTCTCACAAGTTTGAAGAAGAAGACGCGTGAAGAGGACATTCCTGAAGAAGATGGAGGAGTCGCTGGAGAGTTCTCTAGCAGCATTGGGGACGCTCCTAATGCTGTTTAAGCACTGGGGCCCACCCTCAGTGCTGTGAAAGAACCCATTTGCATACTGACGCAAACTGTGATTTCTACGGAACGGCGGCGCAGAAAACACATCTAAAGGTAGGAGAAGAATAGCCTTTCTTAAGGCTATTCCTACGTGGTAGGGAGAAAAAAATGTGTTTTAATGATAGGTTCCTTTTAAAGTGTAGCTCTTTTACACTCACAAAAGGAGAATTATGACTAATTAATTGCATGAAAAATAGTAACTATAATGCTACACAAAAATTACATTCTATATGCTAACAAAGCCCTGTTGAAACATTTTGATGGGAGTCTTCCGATGAACGTAGCAATAATCCTATCGTCAGTGAAGAACACTCTGATGAATCGAGTCTCCGCCAGCTCTGAATCTGGACCTGAAAAATAACTGCAGATCTCTATATATGGTTATCTAAAACATATCGGGGGAACTATCCGCCTATCTGACACAGTCAGATTTTCTGTAGCCACGCCTACAAAAGCGGACCTGAAAGAGAACTCAATCTCAATGCAGAAACTACGTCCAGCCAATGGGAAGCAACAAGGGAGATAAACCTCGTCTCCCCCAAGACATCCTAGAAGGTTGACTACAAAAAAATATGACGTTATGACAATCTTAATTCTTAGATGTAGTGCCGAATGGGATTAAAAGGGTAGTACATATGCATCTGAAATGACTTTATATACCCTTCAACTAAGAACACATCTCCGAGCATAAGATGTATAAGGAAAAATGTCTACCAATTAGAGACAAGTAAACCCTTAATAGACACGCCCATAGAAGCGGACCTGAAAGAAAACTCCATCTAACAATAGAAAATAAGTTCAGCCAATAGAAAACGACTTAAGAATAGACCACGCCTCCCCCAACAATAAGCCCGGAAAGTGGACTGCAAAGAGACATGGCATCTTAAAGGAGTTGTCCCATCACAAGGATCCTATCTATACTGCTGGTTTATGTGGATTTAAGACTTTTCCTAAATACATTGCTTTATCAAAACTGCTTTGTTTGGCCGCTATCTTAATTTATTCACTTAATTGTTTACATTCCGTTTCATTTGTCAAGTGATGTATCTGCCTGCTCTCAGGGGGGAGGGAGGGGCTGGGAGCAGCTCTGAGCTGTTTGTGTCTGATAAGTGGCAGAGCATCTCAGATAGGGGAGGTGAGAGCTCTGGGATTTCTGAGCTCTTATCAGTCGGTTTAATTGAATTTGGCTGATAAGGGCTGAGATAGGGAGTCCGTTACCTCTGTATGTAATGCAAACTGACTCAAATCCAGCTCTGCTACATCAGCTTCACACTGTGGTAATTCATTTACAACCAATCCCGTGCAAGTGAAACCCCGCCCACCTATGTGCTGAGAAAAGCAGGAAGTGAAGAGAGCACAACAGCTTGCAGGTTAGTGAACAAGCGTCATGGGAATACCCCTTTAATGTTGTAGCAGGAAAGAAAATCAATTTTCTCTCAAATAGGGTCCTGCAACCCCAACCCATCCTGCCTGGTGCTATGTCCAATGTAAATGGAGAGGTAGCGGCTTTGGTAAAAAATAAATCTATCCTCATCACGAACAAAATAAGAAAGTTAATATGTTATATGCACATTTTCAGAAAATAGAGAAATTGCTAAACTCCCCCTCTCTTCACCCCCCTAAATAAAAGCTAATTAATGATATATTTTACATCTACCTCTAAATAGTTATCTTAAATAATATAACTTGTCTGACCATAACAAGCCTTGATATGGCTACATCAATGGCAAAGAAAAAAAAACATATGGCTCTTAGAATTTACTGATCTAAAAAACAATTTTTTATGAGATGTGCTATTATGTTACCAAAGCAGTGAGACCAATAACAATAAGTCCATACACAGCAATGCTATAGAAAAACAGGCCTTAATGCTAAAACAGTATTGGTACTTAAGGGGTTAAATTAGCTGTATTTGTCGCCATGGCAACTGCATCCTCTTACAACCAATAGGATTGCTGGATAGGAATTTGAAAAATCAGTTGGCTGCAGTCAGTTGGCGGATGAGAGAAGACGCCGGTCTATGATTCCTCTCTGCAGCCGCCATGGACTTTGTGGCGATGTGTTTGGTAAGTGACCGGGATCTAATCCTAATACTGAAGATCTTAAGACCGATCATTACACGGACTGTATTACAGGTAACAGCTAGGGGGCGACTGTTATGTAAAGGACCAGTATTAGTCTCTGTTCACATGAGCTTCTCTCTATTCTGCCCCATCATTTATATAACAAATAGGAAACATTTCCATTAATGTCTCTAATCATTTATAATAAGATTTCTTCCTGTGTCCGATGGCTTCAGTTGTCCTCAGTTCTCTCCGCTCAGTCAGGGTTGGGGTGTTATGGGGCAGACAGAAGAGCGCAGTCAGCTCTGCTATACTACATAGTTATAACAGTGAGAAACCAACGACGTCCGTCCTGTTGTCTATTCTCATCCATTTCTCTCCATTGAATACACAGAGTAAAAATCATTCCCAGCACATAAGCAAAATAGATCTGCAGGCTGACAGATACCAAGAGCATGGCTGCCGTATACTTGTAGTCAGTTTACAGACACTAGGATTATTTTCACTGTGTGGGAAGTGCAGGTAATATGTACACTGTGTAATGTTTATTTCTACCACGGTGGCCTATGGGTGATATATGCACGTGTCAGGCATGAAGTTACATGCACTAGCTGCTAGATGTATATATTACCATGTTTCTCCGAAAATAACACAGGGTCTTATATTATTAATTTTTTTCTCTGAGAGGTGGGTTAAAGCTTAATTTCAGGGGATGTGTTATTTTTTCCATGAACAACAATCACCAGACCCCTTAGACCCAAAACAATTTAGAGTTGGCAAGTGCTAATGGTGGATGGGCTCTCACACACAGATCTGTGTCACTCCTGTCTCAGCTCCTTTGCCATTGCAGCAGTGTTCTACTGCAACCAAGTGTAGCAGCTGGCTCCCCCTAGTGACAGGAGGCAGCCACAATGTAGTCATGCCCAATCTGTGTGTCAGAAACGAGCACTACCTAGATCAACCCTTAGGGTCAGTTCACACGTGAACTGCCCGCGCGGGTTTTGACACCGAGAGAGACGCGGCGAGCCGCGTCTCTCTCTTGTCAAAACCCGCCTGCCGCGACCATCGCGGTCGCGGCTTTCCCCTCCGCTGTCGGCTCAAATGAATGAGCCGACATAGGAGGGAGCTGCCGGGGGCGGAAGCCGCGCGGCTTCTGCCTGAAGAAAGGGCATGTCGTTTCTTTTCTCCGCTAGCGGCAGCCCGCCGCTAGCGGAAAAAAAAACGCCCGGTGGTCTACATAGACCACCATTGTAAAGGGGCGGATTTTGAAGCGAAATCCGCTGTCAAAATCCGCCGCTTTGCCTATGTGTGAACTAGCCCTTATTGTGGTGGAGAACTGTCTCACTAGTGCCAGCTTGTGCAGATAGCTCCCTTAAGTTAATGTTTGATTCTATTGGGGGTGCAATTATTTTTGGTGTGTCTGCTTCCATTGATGAAGGGTCTACTGTATGTTTTTTTTTAATGAACTGAAGCTAGGGCTTATTTTCGGAGTAGGGCTTATATTTCAGGATTGCTCCAACACTCCTGAACAATCATACTAGGGCTTATTTTTGGGGTAGATCTTATTTTTGGAGAAACATGGCAGCAGTATTTACAGACATGTAAGTGATACAGATGCCACATGAGTAATGTGAACAGGCGCTTACCACTATTAGCACTGTGTACACTTGGTTAATACCCTTCTGATCTAATACAAAAGCAGCAATGTATATAGCTATTGGGCTAGTGACTTATATTGTGCAGAAAATCTTCTGTTTGGTACAAATAATTGATCATACCTGGTACCTGATACACCTGTCCCTAATATAAATGGTCATTTTATAAATAACTTATTATATTACTTTTTATTTTGCCAATAATGAAGTATAGTGAAGGGGTGAGGTCCCTGAGTCTAGCAGAGGAAATTATTGTGAATGTTCAACCTCTGTCGATACACAATGTATGTATGTTATATATTACTCCTATCATACCTTGTTTGTAGCTGACATGGTTTTATCCTTGTTTCTCTGCACGACAAAGGAAAACGAATTTGTTGGAGGAATTTAAGGTACCATGTATGTCTGTGTGGATGATGTCCGTGATCATAGCAGGTATGTCTATCTATATCATGTGTAAGGTGTATATGTTATATTTGAATACATATATATATATATATATATATATATATATATACACACATTAGGGATTACCAAGCTATTTGAAATGGCATGAGTTCATTGTTGAGCTTCCAAAAATTTTAATTTTGGGAGATCTTCACCCACATACTATTATTATACTCTGTGGTCTATTCTGTCCTCAGAGAATAATAGGCAAAGGTCCAGGTGAGGTGTGTAAATATAACTAACAGTCTCATTCAATCTCTTGTGGGCTCCATGACGGTGTCCGGAGCACAGTGAGAGACCAAGAGAGGTGAGTAATAAGTTTATACATCTCCTCTAAGCCCAGGAAAGGTGAGTCACACTGTTTGCTATGTTTATGCACCTCCTCTGGACCTTACCTTTTTATATTCTGGGGTCTCTTCAGACCCCAGAGTATAATAACTGCAGCTGTGCTATCGACTGAAACTGCTTGGTGAACCTGGCAAATAATCGCAAGATAAATTTAGTACTAATGTAAGCTATATATATATTTATAAATATTTTCATGTTGTATCACTTAAGTATCTCTGTTGTCAGTATGTGTAAGTGTAAATGTAGTTATAGATTCAGTTTTTAAAATTAAGTCTGGCACAATATTTCGCCAGCAATATGCCAGAAACCTTAGCATAAGCTGCCTCTCAATGCAAATGAATTGCCAGGCTGTGTCTGCCTCTCTCCTGCACTACGACTCATTTTCTTCTGCCTATAGGCAAAAAGACAAAAAAATCTTGGTGCCACAGAGGAGGAATAATATATCACTATATAATTGGCCCTGTTCAAGCCGTGAATAATTCTGTGATTTTGCCCATTTGAATTTGGCACCAGAGGGAGCAGTAGTAGGGCAGGAGGGAACAGAGTAGTGAGGTACAGCACTGCAGGTGGATTGTGCTAGTGCAAGCCACCTGTGATTGCATATATTTATACTTATATTGCAGAATTGACAAAGTGCCAACTATGATTCTCTCTATAAACAGCAGCATGCATATGTGTATATAATTTGTATTTTAATTCAGTTATTGGAGAATTGACATATTTGCCCTGTATGGTACTGCAGACTATCCTCAAGTTCAGACTTAGGGACGTAGCAAACCAATTTAGGTAGCTATCAGATTTTGCAATATTGTCACTATATGTCAGACACTGATAGTTTTGTTTGGTTTAGTTGTTTGGATCTTAGAAAAGTTAACTTTGTATCTATACAGATAGTATTTATGAGTATAATGTTTGCTTAGATAGATGGTTAGTAATTCTGGAGGAGAGGTGTGAGGAGAGAAGGAGCAGGAGGAGAGGAGAGCTAGTTTAAGAGGTGTGGTATCAGGAAAGGAAGTGGTAGGACAAGAAGAGTGGAGAAAGGCATAGAGACGTCAATGGAAAGAGAAGAGGAGGGGTAGGAGGTCAGGAATGGAAAGAAAAGGATGGATGGGAGAACAGAAGTGAGGTGGGGAAGGATGAATAGAGAGAAAAGGAGAGGGGAAGAAGCTGTAAGGAGCAGTGTGGTGAGGATCGGAGAGAAGCTATTCTAGAAAATGGGTGAAGAAAAGAAGTTGGAGGAGTGGGTTTTGATGAGAGGTAACGAGAGAGGGGGGGAGAGAAGTGTCATGGAGGGGTAAGAGGAGAGGAGGCGTAGGAAGAAAGGAGTTGATGTTTTAGAGAAAAGGAGAGGAGAAAAAAGGGGTAGTAAAAGAGAGGAGGGATGAGAAAAAAGAGAGGATAGTTGGGGTAGCAGAAAAGGAAAGTAGCTATAGTAGGAGAGAAAGGGTAAAAGGATAGAAAATGAGAAGTTGGAGGAAAGTAGAGGTAGGAGAAGAGGAGGTATATGAGAAATGGAGAAGTAGGAAGAGATGAGAGGAGAAGAGCAGGATAAGTAGCAATGGAAAAAAACGAGAGGAGTGGAATGAGGAAAAGAGAAGTTTAAGGAGAGTAAGCATAGGTAAGGAGAGGAGGTGTGAGGATTGGATGTGTGAGAGGAGATAAGTATTCAGAGAAGATAGGTAGGAGGAGTGGAGAACAGTGGTAGGAAAAGAGGAAAATGTGGTGTGGAGGAGAGCTAGTTGACAAGGTGTAGTATGAGGAGAAGAAGCAGTAGGAGAGGTAGATCAGAGAAAGGTCTGGAGAGGTGAGGGGAAGCAGGATAAAAGATGGGTAGGCGGAGAGGAGCTAAGGAAGGCGAGCAGAGAGGAAAAGATGACAGGAGCAGAGGAGGGGTAAGAGGTGTAGGAGGAGAGGAGGGGAAGAGAAGAGGAAATGTAGGAATAGGGGAGGAGTGAAGAGGAGAGATAGGAGGAGATGAGAGTAAAAGTAATGGTGCAAGAGAGGAGTGGTGATTGGAGAGAAGAGTAATGGTAAAAAGACAGGAAAGGAGGTGCAAAAGGAGAGATGGGGTAATATGACTTTAATACTATAATACCTAGTAATATCCATGTAAACAGTATATACAGGTTTTTGAGTTAACTTTACATAACATGTCTATAGTTAAACTTTGTATCTATACAGATAGTATTTATGAGTATAGTGTTTGCTTAGATAGATGGTTGGTAATTCTGGAGGAGAGGTATGAGGAGAGGAGAGAAGGAGTAGGAGGAGAGGAGAGCTAGTTTAATAGGTGTGGTATCAGGAGAGGAAGTGGAAGGACAAGAGTGGAGAAAGGCATGGAGAAGTCAATGGAAAGAGAAGAGGAGGGGTAGGAGGTTAGGAATGGAAAGAAAAGGATGGATGGGAGAACAGAAGTGAGATGGGGAAGGATGAATAGAGAGAAAAGGAGAGGGGAAGAAGCTGTGAGGAGCAGTGTGGTGAGGATCGGAGAAAAGCTATTCTAGAAAATGGGTGAAGAAAAGAAGTTGGAGGAGTGGGTTTAGATGAGAGGTAAGGAGAGAGGGGGGAAAGAGAAGTGTCATGGAGGGGTAAGAGGAGAGGAGGCGTAGGAAGAAAGGAGTTGATGTTTTAGAGAAAAGGAGAGGAGAAAAAGGGGTAGTAAAAGAGAGGAGGGATGAGAAAAAAGAGAGGATAGTTGGGGTATCAGAAAAGGAAAGTAGCTATAGTAGGAGAGAAAGGGTAAAAGGATAGAAAATAAGAAGTTGGAGGAAAGTAGGGGTAGGAGAAGAGGAGGTATAGGAGAAATGGAGAAGTAGGAAGAGATGAGAGGAGAAGAGCAGAAGGAGAAGAGCAGGATAAGGAGCAATGGAAAAAAAACGAGAGGAGTGGAATGAGGAAAAGAGAGGTTTAAGGACAGTAAGCATAGGTAAGGAGAGGAGGTGTGAGGATAGGATGTGCGAGAGGAGATAAGTATTCAGAGACGATAGGTAGGAGGAGTAGAGAGCAGTGGTAGGAAAAGAGGAAAATGTGGTGCAGAGGAGGGCTAGTTGACAAGGTGTAGTATGAGGAGAAGAAGCAGTAGGAGAGGTAGATCAGAGAAAGGTCTGGAGAGGTGAGGGGAAGGAGGATAAAAGATGAGTAGGCGGAGAGGAGCTAAGGAAGGCAGCAGAGATAGGAAAAGATAACAGGAGCAGAGGAGGGGTAAGAGGTGTAGGAGGAGAGGAGGGGAAGAGGAGAGGAGATGTAGGAATAGGGGAGGAGTGGAGAAGAGAGATAGGAGGAGATGAGAGAAGAGTAAAGGAGCAAGAGAGGAGTGGTAATTGGAGAGAAGAGTAATGGTAAAAAGACAGGAAAGGAGGTGCAAAAGGAGAGATGGGGTAATATGACTTTAATACTATAATACCTAGTAATATCCATGTAAATGGTATATATAGTTTTTTGAGCTAACTATATATAACATGTCCATAGTTAAACTTATTTCATTTATATTAATATACAATATGTGTCAGGTATTTGTTCTCTATATATATATTGTCCACTTCTGTAATAGGCATATATATTTACAGAAAAGTAGTATATATAGACAAAATAAAATCTTTACAATGATGTGTATATATATATATATATATATATATATATATATATATGAATATCTATAGATGAAAAAAAGTGGCAACAGATAATGGGAAAATGAACCTACTATAGACTTATTAATTAGAGATGAGCGAGTACTGTTTGGATCAGCCGATCCGAACAGCACGCACCATAGAAATGAATGGAATTACCTGGTACTTCCGCTTTGACGCCGGCCACTTAACCTCCCGCGTGCCGGCTACGTCCACTCATTTCAATGCGTGCGTGCTGTTTGGATCGGCTGATCTTAACAGTACTCGCTCATCTCTATTATTAATAATTCCTTGGAGTGCTGCTTCCCGTTCCATATTGTTTGTCCATATTCAGATTCAGTAAGGTGTGTACCTTATTTATACATTTAATATCATGAAATACTGTATATTTAGAGCTTTTATCTTTAAGTTGTGCCAATTATGTATCAATTTAGCCATTTAAACACTTTTATTTCAATATATTAAAATATATATCCATCATAGCATGTTATATTACTAGTATACTATAGTATATTATTA
The DNA here is from genome assembly GCF_031893055.1 of Leptodactylus fuscus. NCBI lineage: Eukaryota > Metazoa > Chordata > Amphibia > Anura > Leptodactylidae > Leptodactylus > Leptodactylus fuscus. The sequence goes on from NC_134267.1 coordinate 47,167,685, forward strand.
TGTATTAGCCATTGTCATGTAATAGTAAATTTTTTGCATGACATGTTTCAGCCCATCAACCACCTTAGTGGTCTTATTAGGATGGGTCCCTACACTAACACTTTACATATAGGGCAAGAGATAAACGTCTTAAAGATTCACTGTTACAGTGTAGTTTTTAAGAATTTGATCTCTGGGGTCTAGTCTATAGATTGGGTGGTAGCATTTATTTTACAAATAAAGTCTTAGTGTAGGGACCCATCTGAATGAGGTCGCCGTGACGTGGCAGATGGGCTCGCACAATACCCAAATTGTGCGCTAAGAACCTCACGTTTATAACTGAAGTCAGTAATACATGAACATGTAGTCCAAGAATTTTGTCATTTAAAGATCCGCACCAGAAGTATCAACTCACTTGTCAGAACTGTGCTCAATGAGTGGATTTTGTGGTGGAATCCACCTCACAATCAGCTCCAATACAGCCAGGACCTGCAGCTAATAGCTCCTAGGCTTGTCATTATATCCCTTATATTACATGTGTTACAGAGGCAGTGAGTAATAGAAGGCAATGTATTTTACTATTCACTGCAATATATTAGTATTGCAGTGAACAGTGTGAGCGATCAGACCGCCTAGGGGGTGTAAAGTAAAAAATAAAACAAAATTTTTAAAAGAATAAAATAAATCTATCTATCTATCTATCTATCTATCTATCTATCTATCTATCTATCTATCTATCTATCTATCTATCTTTACTAGCAGGAGGGCCCGGCTTTGCACAGGTATATTACATTTTGGTATTGCCGTGATCGCACTGACCTACAGAAAACAAGTAACATCATTTTTACCACATAGTGAATGCCATGCAAATTAAACCCCTAAGAGATTGGCGCAGATGCATTGTACAGGATATTGAATGGTGTCATTACAAAGTATTTCTCCTGCAAACAATAAGCCGTCATGTGAACCGAAAAAAGAAAAATTATGTCTCTTCGAATGGGGAGAGAGAAAAATGGAAATGCAAAAATTGACAGAGACATGAAAGGGTTAAATTCACCACAAGCATCTGCAATATTGAGGAACCAAAGGGATCTCCATATAGGCCTTGGCCATAGAGAAGAGTTTATCAACAAAGGGGCAAGAGCGGTCCAGTACTGCATTAAAAGTGAAATTAAAATCTCCACCCTAAATTATCGTAGAAGAAGCTAACCATTCTAGCAAATCACTCAACTCATGCAAAAAGGCAAGCAGGGGCTCATTGGGGGCATAGGAATTGACAAGATACAGTTCCTGATCGAAGCATTTAGGCAGTGCCGACATCAGCCCCATCTGGCGTCGCTCTACCCCTTGGCCCAAGGGGAAGCCAGGTGCCTGCCTTCTCCAGCCCCATCCAGAGTCTCTCTACCCCTTGGGCCAGGTGGGGAGTCGTGGCCGGGTGCCTGCCATCTCTAGCCCCATCCAGAATCACTCTACCCCTCGGGTCTATGGGTGAACTGGGGCCGAGCGGTTTCCTCCTCCAGCCCCGTCCAGAGTCGCTCTACCCCTTGGACCCAGGGGTGAGCCAGGGCCGGGCGCATGCCTCCTACAGCACCGTCCGGCGTCGCTCTACCACTTGGGCAAAGGGAGTGCTGGGGAAGGGCGCTTGATTTCTCCAGCCCTGTCTGGCGACGCTCTACCCCTTGGGCCCAGGGGGAAGCATGGGCTGAGCGTCTACCTCTTCCAGCCCCGTCCAGCGTCGCTCTACACGTTACTTAGGTTGTATTACAGATAGTATTAACAGTTTAGGGTGAGCCACATGAGACCGCGTTGAGGTCAGAATACACGCACAGTGTGAACACTGTTTGGACACTTCCCCTGCTGTCCGTCTGTTGCTTTCAATCTTTGCATTGCATTGAAATCCATAGGTGAAACCTGTAGTAATAATTGACATGCTAAGGATTTAAAGCCTGCAGTGCAAAGAGAGCTGCAATTTCTTACGTAGCATGTGGATGGGATGAAACTGTGAGGTTACGTTCACATGTAGGAATTTGCAGCGGGTTCCATGGCTTGGGAGTCCCTGCCGATTAGGAGCATTCCTGCCCATCACCAATGCATTCACAATTGAAGCACCCATTGAAATAAAAATTTACATTTAAAAATACTTTATTAACTGGATATCAGAGCAATGTCCCCCAGCTTGTGTTTTGCTATTTACATAAATGTGAGATGTGTACATGAGTCTGACGTATGGTTCATTGCTCTTATTGGCCACATGGAGCACTACTGTAGGAGTACAGACGTGTAGCTGAAATATGTTGCCATTACATATGGTAACATACTAAGCTGATATACAATACAGTTCCGATGAATGCTTTGATGTAACAGTATGCTTAGTGGGTTTGAGAATCAAGTGTTTCAATCTTCTGAAAAGATTTGGATAAGTCTTCAGCGGTTGGCCGTTTCTTAGGATCTCGTGACAACATTTTGCAGATCTCATATTTCTGTGAAAAAAAACAAAATTGACCAAAAAAAAGGTGAGAAATGACAAAAAATAAAGATACAAAGGTATAGAGGTGAAACGCACTGCAGAGTGAAATCTGCATTAGATAGAAAGTGCTGTTGATTTCAATATTCACATACAGTGTCTTGTAGATTTCCATGTGTGACTATAGTCTAATAACTATTTACCTCCAATGGATGCAGCTCTTCAAACCCACTGGGAAATTCACATTTCCGAACAGATTTCCAATGCTTAAGAACAGAAAAGGAAGAAAAACATTGTCAGAACTAACTGAATAAACTTCTCATAGAACCAATAAAACATAATTTAATAGTGGTAATTCAAGGTCTCTTTTGGAATAAAGCTGCCTTATGCTTCGTTCACACTCGCGTCTGGTATCTTTCCATTTGCAAACCGTTTCAAAATAAAAAATGGTTTGGTACAAAAAGGATTCCAAGCGGTTACACAGCGGATACCGAATCTGTCTTTTTAGGGTAAGTTCACACAGGAGTTTTTTGGACTGGAATTTGATGCAGAGATTGCCTCAGATTCCGGTCCAAAAAACGGCTAGCAGTGCACCGGCATCCAGTCGCGGGATTCCGCTCCGGATTAGGCCCAAATGAATGGGCCTAGTTGGGAGGGAGGTGTCGCGAGGCGGACGTCCGTGGCTGAATCAGCTGCAGAATCCACCTGAAGGAAGGGCAGGTGCTTTCAACCAAGCACTAAGACTTATATTAGGACAAAGATCCCAACACTTGGAATAACAAATCAACACCTACTTTATCTTTCTCATGTTCCGAGTAAAATATCCATAAAAGTTCAAATAGTATTAATCCTAATGCGTAAATGTCAACTTCATTCTCATACTTGTTATATTCCTGTGGAAAAACAAAACATCAAATAGTAATTAACAATGTGACCAGATATACAAACGTATTCTGTGCCTGAATGGTAAACGTATGAAGATCTACAGGTCATGTTTTATAGTTTCTCACCACATCCTAATTTTCTTAGGCCTCTTGCACACAGCAGTGCCGTTTTTCATGGACATAATGTCTGTCACAAATGGCTGTGTGTGTCGGTGCAAGAGAATGGACAGCCATTATTCCTATGGCACTAAATAATGTCCATCGAACACATGAATTTCAATGGGTCTATTCACATGCGACTATGTCCGTTTACATAGACAAAGATAGTACATATCAGTTTTTTTGACTGCCATGAACAATGTGAATAAAGATAATAAATACAATGTGTTCTCAAAATGGATGTGTGACGGACATTGATAAGACGACCATTACATGGCCATTTTTTGTGGTCGTGTGAATAAGCTTTCAATCTTGTCGTTTTACAACCATTTCTACTGGAAATTACCAATGTTCTCAGCTTCCTACATATTAACAAGGTGTGCAGCTAAAGCCAAAGACAATACACCTATACTTCACCTCACATGCATAGTAAACGTAAAATACTCCTGAACAGAGCCACGGACAGGACTGGGATCTTAAACTCCAGTAGCATGAGGTTTAGGGTTCCCTTCAATTACTGTAAGGCTGGGTTCACACTTCCGTTGCTGTCCGCCCAGTCCTTGTGTCCATGCAAAAAAAACAGAGAGGTCACATATGGACCCCAGCGGTCACCTTTAAAAACCTATTCAAATGATTAGGTTTTAGAGATGACCATCGGCAAGCCGTCCCCTGTCCAGTTTCCCCGGGGTTTATGCTGAAAACTCTGGGGCGGACATCAACGGTAGTGTGAACCCAGCCTAATTCTACTACACAGGACTGTGAGTATGTGGGCCCTATAACAAAGGACAGATTATGACAATGGATAATAAAACCATAAATTAATAATATGGCTAAACTCACCCTCTCTAGTATATTAAAAAAATTAGAATAACACTGACGTACAAGTGAATCCCAAATAAGCAGAACGATCATTTGATGGTACATAGAGAATAATCACCTGTTCTGGAGCCATGTAGGACGGTGTACCAGTTCCACGGGTTCGCTCAACTGCTTGACTCTCTTCTTCACTAGTTATATGAGTCACCAGGCCAAAATCTCCTATTTTCACTACCATGTCTTTAGTAAATAATATATTTGCAGGCTGTAACATAAGGATATTTATTACTTTGGAAGGGACCTTATCATGTCTTACATGTGTTAAACAATGCTAAGATCATAACACAACAGATGTACCTGCTCCGTGCTCAATGACACCAGTTATACATGGAACAATAACTCGGTAATAGCACTGGATTGAAGTGAGATCCTCATGCAATCCATGCAGGTTGTCTTGTGAGTGAGTGTAACTGGCATGTACTAGCACAATGGACACATTTCTAAGGCTATGGATCAAGATTAGAGATGAGCGAGTACTGTTCGGATCAGCCGATCCGAACAGCACGATCCATAGAAATGAGTGGATGCACCTGGTACTTCCGCTTTGACGGCAGCCGGCCGCTTAACCCCCCGCGTGCCGGCTACGTCCATTCATTTCTATGCGAGCGTGCTGTTCGGATCGGCTGATCCGAACAGTACCCGCTTATCTCTAATCAAGATCAAAAAGAAGCCAAACTGAAAATCATTCATATTTTTATTATTTGTACTTATTAGTATTTTTGGAAATATAATCCTCTCTAGTATATTATATATGATATGTTGTGAAAGATATATTCAAGTCTCTGAGCGGGAGCTAATGGGTTTAGGTACTAGGGAAATGGATCTGACCCATATATCATATATATATATACCCATATATCATGCCCATGTTCATCACACCTCACCAATGTATTTAGTGACTTAGAATGTTAAACATATTTAAAGGATATGCCCACATATTCAACAATTTTTCTATTGTCTCAAAACATCTAAAATGAAAGGGGCTATCCACTTTCTACAGTCGATGGCCTATCCTTAGGATATTAGATCTGTGGTGATATTATACTGTAGGGGCTCCAATGAGGAGCCCCTACACATTAAACTGTGAGAGGCCCTATGAGGGGCACATTATACTGTAGAGGTTGCAATAAGGGGAACATTATACTGTAGGGGCAACATGGAGGGAAACATTACAGTATACAAGCCACAATAAGGGGGCAGTATGCTGTGGGGGTGACAATAAGGGGGGCATTATGGTGTAAGGACCATAAGGAGGGGGGGGGGGAATTTTACTCTGGGGCCCAAAATGAGGGAACATTATGGAGTAGAGGTCATACTAAGGAGGATATTATAATGTAGAGGCTACAATAAGGGGGCATAATACTGTGTCCATATAAAAGAAGTCCTACTGTGCAATGTTTGTACATAAACATTGTCATATAGTGTCATATAGAGAGTCAGAGAAGCACTTACACAGCATCTTTTTGCACATACTCAAAATTGTAGAGTATAAAATCAAAGACATAAAACGGATCAAGGTCTTGACAAATAACCTCTGGTTACGTTCTGGACCCATAGACTATACACATCTAGGACGGTCCACTCTCTGCAAGGACATGCTGCAGAATGGGGGAGCCAACTGTAACTACAGCCGGAGCTCCTACAGAGAAGGCAAGGACAGTGCAAAACTGCAATTACAAAAAAAAAGACGAAATGCTGTCCGCCCTGAATCAGGGAAATTGGCCCGGTACAGAAAGGATCTTAACTAACAGGAAAGTGAACACTCAGTGCAGAAGACTCCTGTATACATTGGAGGAAATCAGTTAATTCCAGGTGCTGATGTAAGTCCTGCAGTCCTGGATAGCATGCCCCATATGATTGTTGGCGGGATGATTCAGCTATGGCCATGCCCTCCTTCTGCATAGGACCCATAGTTACCACGTGGTCTACCCACATTAGAAGTATGCCACTGTTTTTACAGGTTCTTTGCAGAGCTATGGATCTACATGGTAACAAAACAGCAGACATGTTAACAAAAAAAAAAAAACCCTTTCTGACAACCTTGACGTGATGTTCACTGTAGAACGTCCTTATTTTAATATCATGCTTGTATTTTCATATAATTATAACAATATGTATGAAAAATACATTGTAATATGGCTAAATTAATCTGATTTACCTTCAAATCTCTGTGGATAAATCTTTGGGAATGGAGGTATCTTACTCCTTCAATAATCTGCCGAAAGATCTCCAAACTCTCTGGTTTGTTAACTTTAGGGTTTTTTCCAAAGTTCCTCTCTGTGATCCATTTTTTCAAGCTCCCTTTTTCGCACAGTTCCATTAGAATATAAAGGTAAATCCCAGTTCTTCTACTAAAGCCACTGCAACACACCATAAAGAATTCTGTTTGTGTAGATGAAGGTGGAACGCGAGCTTTTGTTTTCCATATGAGAGTATATTGTAAGTATATGTTACTAGTCTTTAGACTATGGGACATGCAGCTGGTGTGGACCCACTGTCTCACAAACCTGTTTGTCTTTGGGCTATTGAGGGCATAGCCTAAGTGATCCACTAGTTTTAACCCTTTAACCCCTGTACAAGGATCTTGTCTTTGCTACTTAGAACCACCAGGCTGCTACCTCTAGGGATAGTCGTGGTACAGGTGAAGCTGCCCCAGGCCGGTGTATAGCCCTGAAGGATCAGGCAAGAGAGTTTTCAATGGGATAAACCAAGGTCAGGAAGGACATAGCTCTTTTGTAACAGTAATCTAAGCAGAAGTCAGAAACTGTGATAAACATGCAGAGTTCAGGGCAGGCGGCACAGGATCAGGTATGAGAAACAGATCCAAGATCAGGAAGCAGGTAAACAGTCATAGTACATAGTACAGTGCTCGTGGTTTCCCTATAGCTCAACACATTACTGTTTGCAACAGTCATTTGTGGTTCAAACCACCCGTTAGCATAGGCATCCCGTCTCGTTCTGGTCGTTCTGGTCCCTCTGTATAGCTTCTTTGTTAGGGCCAGACTTAAAGGGGTTGTCCCATCTCAAGGATCCTATCTATACTGCTGGTTAATGTGAATGTAAGACTTTTCCTAAATACACTGCTTCAGCAAAACTGCTTTGTTTGTCCACTATCTTACTTTATTCAATTCTTTGTGGCCACAGCCCTGACCTAGCTGCTCCTGAGTCAAATGATGTATCTGCTGCTCTCAGGGGGAGGGAGGAGGGGCTAAGTGCAGGGAGCGAGCCTGTGTATCTAGCTATTCCTGTGTCTACACCACGTGACCTAGGTTCCTGCTATCAGATAGGGGAGAGGAGCTGCTTTCATTTCTTCTGTTCTCCCAGTTATCAGGCTAGCTAATACAATTGTGCTCATTATGGCAGAGACAGGCAGTCTCTGTATGTAACACAGAATGGAGTTGCTGCTGCCTGTACTTCATAGTCCAATGTGGGTGGGCGGAGCTAAACAGCAGGTTGCCTGTGAAACCCCCTCCACCAAATGATGCAAGAAACCAGGAAGAAAGAAGATTTTACAAGAGTGAAGACTGCTGAGTATGTGAGGTGGGAATACCCCTTTAAGGGTGCACTTAAAGAGGACCTTTCATCACCTACAACAAGTCCAGTGAAAGGGTCCAGAGAAAAGATTCCAACTGCACTGGGATCAATGGTGTAGAACCTATTAACAGAGGCTAAGAACTGGAGGTGGTGAAAGGTGCTCTCGAAAGAATCCCAGGTTGATCTGTGCCTGTCTTTTTCTAAATAAGTCTGCTCAGCCCCTGACATAGTGCCTGAGTAATATATATATACCAAGCATGCTCGTTCCTGGTAATCTATTCTGTTACTGCATCCTGACTGATTCACCACATGACTAGACCTTGCCAATCCTGACCTTGTTCTGCTGACCTTCTTTGTATGATCCTGGCCTGTCTCTGACCTTGAAAGATGCACTGCCTATCCTGACCTTTGCCTGTTGATGACCTTGCACACTTGCTGCCAGTCCCAGACCTTATACCTGTACCTGACCGCTCTTTTGCCTGACCCTCTGGTGCTCCGTACTGGCATCTCTCCGGCTCTGTGTATAATTTATATTTTATGTTTTTGCTGAAACTTTGGTTCCAGATACTAAAGGTGAAGGAATAATGACAACAAGTTGTGGTAAAATCATGCACAACTTTGCATTTGTATGCAAGTTATAGTAATAATGTGAGTTTATCACAAATCACAGGGAAACATCATGATAAATATGATCCACAGGACCCTCACCAATTATGATAACAGGTCCATTACCCAATCCGAATGAAGCGGCAGGTCAAGCATGCATTCTTCTCTTTGGGATTATGGGAAATGCATTGGAAATGAATGGACCTATACATTAATACACGAGTTTAAGAGACCCTCATTCTTGTTAGTGATAGAGGCCGCAGCTCTCAGACCCTGTAACTTCTCCCCTGTGTACTGGAATACTATTGTATGGCATATAAATATTGGAGTAAATAAAGTAAAAAATTACTTTTCTGGCAGAAAAAACAAACAAACCAAACATCTTTTACCAAATAATTACCTTGAACTACTACTGCTGTCACTGCTGTCAGGAAACTCATCCTGTCCCAACCAGGAATAGAAGTAACGTACAATATGTTGATTTTCAAGGCGCGCTAAGGCTTTTACTTCTTCTTGGTCCTTACTTTATTAAAATAAATACAGATTTATCGTGTTATTGTACAACAAAATGCATATGGAACAATGTTAAATGAGTATGTATATATAATTTAAAGGGGCTCTATCAGCAAAATCATGCTGATAGAGTCCCACATATGCATGAATAGCCTTTAAAAAGGCTATTCAGGCACCGTAAATGTTATATTAAACTACCCCCCCCCCCCCCCCCCCCGTTTTAAAATAAAACCCTAAAAAAGAATGTTATCTACTTACCGAACGTGCAATCTGGGCGGGCATTCAGGGTTCGCCGTCTTCTTCATCCACGCCTCTTCTTCCTGCGATGTCCTCGGGTCCCGTCCTCCTCTGGCGCTCGCGAACTGACATTGCTTAAAAAAAATGGCCTGGGCGCATGCACAGTAGCACGCGGCTTCTACTACGGCTACTGCGCATGCGCCCAGGCCATTTTTTTAAGCAATGTCAGTTCGCAAGCGCCGGAGGAGGACGGGACCCGAGGACATCGGAGGAAGAGGAGGCGTGGATGAAGAAGACGGCGCACCCTGAATGCCCGCCCAGCGTGCACGTTCGGTAAGTTTATCACATTCTGTTTTAGGGTTTTATTTTAAAATGGGGGGGGGGGGGTAGTTTAATATAACATTTACGGTGCCTGAATAGCCTTTTTAAAGGCTATTCACACATATGTGCGGCTCTGTCAGCATGATTTTGCTGATAGAGCCCCTTTAAGGGAACTGAAAATCTGTCTGGACTAGATAAAGGGGAGGCTTTCTTGTAGAGGTGGATTCACGTTATTCCCATCTATACATATTTTCACTTAAGATTTCAAGTTGATATTTATTATATCGTAAGATATTTACCTGTTCCGCAAATTCACTTTTTTCACAGCATAGAACTTGTCCTCGAGTATTTTCCTTGCTTGTACCACATGACCATAGGATCCTTTACCAAGTTTGGAAATGTTGTCAAAACCTGCCATCGGACCAGAGCTACTAAAAATATAAGCATCAAATACTTCTTGGTTACAAATGGTCACAATGGATTCCATTTTGAAAATGTTCTTAAAGGGGTATTCCTATCTTAAAAAGTTATCCCCCTATCCAGTGCAGCGGTAGTTGGGACAGCCCACACACTGCTCCATACAATTCAACAGAACCATTGACTATAGCCGAGTGCTGTACTTATTATAGCCCATTGTCTTATTGTGTTTTGATACCTATTAAACTTAAAAAAACAACAACAAGCTGATTGACAGACTCAATAATAGAATGACATTGAACAGCAAAGTTGCCAAAGTCATGGGACAAGATCACTTTTAGGGTCCATTCACAAGGAGGAAAGTGGCGCTGATTCTGGCACGATAACTCACGTAAGAATCAGCGCTAAAAAAAAGACTCCCATTGACTTCAATGGGTTCCGTTTTCCATGCAGAACCCATTGAAATCAATGGGACAAAAGCCTCCCATTGATTTCAATGGGTTCTGCATGGAAACCGGAACCCATTGAAGTAATTGGGAGTCTTATTTTCAACGCTGATTCTTACGTGAGATATCGTGCCAGAATCCGCGCCACTTTCCTCTGTGTGAATGGACCCTTAGACTGAGGCCCCTCGTTGTGGAAATGCAGCTTTTTTTGTTGCAGATTTTGTTGCAACACGAATGGTTACAAAAGGAATGGGGGAGTTCTTATACTTCTCCCTTCTGCTCAATTCACTCCTGGGTTTGGCTAAAACAAACCGCAGCAAAATCTGCATCAAAAAGAGCTGCGTTTCTGCAATGTGGGTCCTTAGCCTTAGCCTAAATGTGAATGGTACTAATATGGGCCTATCTCTCTCCTTCCAATAAGAGAATTCATATTAAAAGACAAAGCAGGACTTACACACTGTGCATTGTAATTGTTATCATAACTCATAAAATATCTTTGACTATATTAGATAGAAAACAATTGCAACAATACCTTTTTATTTTGCTTGAATCACCACTTGATGTAGTTGAAGATGAAAAAAAATCTCTCTAAGAACAAGTAGATAAATTGATTTAGGATTGCTGTTACTTTCTTACTAACCATGTGTAAGTATGTATAGATACCTGTTTTTACAAAATTTTCAGCTTTTTTAAAAAAAAATTTTTTAGAACAAGTTGTTCTGTTTAGTTTTTTCCACAGCTTGTCAGTGGCATTACAGGAGTTAAGGCCTCGTTCACATCAGCAGTCGTATTCTGTCCAGGGGAGTCCGCATGAGGACCCTCCTGGACGGAATACCAAACGCAACTGTAAGCGCTGCGCAGTGAAAGCACACAGACCCCATAGACTATAATGGGGACTGTGTGCTTGCCGCCAGATCTCCGCAGGGATCATGCGGACAGAAAAGTAGCTCGCAATCTACTTTCCTGCCTGCATGATTCGTGCGGACAGTGCACAGCCAGCACATGGACCCCATTATAATCTATGGGGTCTGTGTGCTTTCACTGCACAGCGCTTACAGTTGCATTCGGTATTCCGTTCTTGTCATTTCCAGTGAGTTCTAAAATCGCCTACGTAAAGCCATCTCTTCATTGAGAACTAGGATGGATTCTCCAGTAATATTTGTACATGTACATTTAAAAAAAACCAAAAACCTAGAGATACATATATTCCAAAAAGGCTAGCCAAAGGCAATCTGCTAAATATAAAGCAATAAAGATCTGTATCAGAAAAGCTTGTTACCTCAGAATTAGAGGTTCCTGTGCTTGGAAATCCGCTTTCTGACGATGGTTTAATGTGGCCATTGGTGACAGCAGGACTGTGAAAAAAAAAAAAAAAATCACAGTTGATATCCTTGAAAAAATGCAAATAATTTTATAAAATTGATACAATGTGATTTTCTGGATTTTATTTTTAATATTCTATCTCTCACTGTTAAACTTAACCTACCCTTAAAATTATAGTCTTTGTCAGTGGGCAAACTTACAAAATCATCAAGGGATCAAAAATTATTTCCTTCACTGTATATAATATGAACTTAATAAAATGTTTTTTTGCCCAACCACAACTTCTATTTGATGCTTTTTACCTTGAGACAGAAGACTGTCCTGTTACTGAATCGTCCGGCAAATCTTTTGGCAAGTTCTAAAATGAATTCAATACCGTTAAAGAACTCAATTCCATTGTATGTTTTAGTACAAGTAACTAATGACAAAACAGAAGACAATGCAGCTCTGTTCTGCTGTTAGGATATGTTCAGATGTGATGAATTTATAGCAGATTTGATGTAAATGTCAGTGTGGATTCTGCACAGAAATGATTATTAATCTTTAGAGATGAGCGAACAGTGTTCTATCGAACTCATGTTCGATCGGATATTAGGCTGTTCGGCATGTTCGAATCGAATCGAACACCGCGTGGTAAAGTGCGCCATTACTCGATTCCCCTCCCACCTTCCCTGGCGCCTTTTTTGCTCCAATAACAGCGCAGGGTAGGTGGGACAGGAACTACGACACCGGTGACGTTGAAAAAAGTAGGCAAAACCCATTGGCTGCCGAAAACATGTGACCTCTAATTTAAAAGAACAGCGCCGCCCAGGTTCGCGTCATTCTGAGCTTGCAATTCACCGAGGACGGAGGTTTCCGTCCAGTTAGCTAGGTCTTAGATTCTGGGTAGGCAGGGACAGGCTAGGATAGGAAGGAGAAGACAACCAACAGCTCTTGTAAGAGCTAAATTCCAGGGAGAAGCTTGTCAGTGTAACGTGGCACTGACGGGCTCAATCGCCGCAACCCAGCTTTCCCAGGATCCTGAATGGAATACACTGTCAGTGTATTCCCGTATACCCGATATATACCCCGATACCCGTTCCAACGGTGTGCCCCCCCACCTTCACCCCAGAAATACCCTGCAAGTCCCCTAGCAATAGAATTGGGGCTATATACACCCACAATTTTTACTACTGGTATACAGTGCCATTGTCTGACTGGGAATTCAAAGAATATATTGGGAATACAAATACCCTCATTTCTTGCTACTGCCATATAGTGCCAGTTTCTGACTGGTAATTCAAAGAATATATTGGGGTTACGTGCACCCACAATTTTTACTACTGGTATACAGTGCCATTGTCTGACTGGGAATTCAAAGAATATATTGGGAATACAAATACCCTCATTTCTTGCTACTGCCATATAGTGCCAGTGTCTGACTGGGAATTCAAAGAATATATTGGGGTTACGTGCACCCACAATTTTTACTACTGGTATACAGTGCCATTGTCTGACTGGGAATTCAAAGAATATATTGGGAATACAAATACCCTCATTTTTTGCTACTGCCATATAGTGCCAGTGTCTGACTGGGAATTCAAAGAATATATTGGGGTTACGTGCACCCACAATTTTTACTACTGGTATACAGTGCCATTGTCTGACTGGGAATTCAAAGAATATATTGGGAATACAAATACCCTCATTTCTTGCTACTGCCATATAGTGCCAGTGTCTGACTGGTAATTCAAAGAATATATTGGGGTTACGTGCACCCACAATTTTTACTACTGGTATACAGTGCCATTGTCTGACTGGGAATTCAAAGAATATATTGGGAATACAAATACCCTCATTTCTTGCTACTGCCATATAGTGCCAGTGTCTGACTGGGAATTCAAAGAATATATTGGGGTTACGTGCACCCACAATTTTTACTACTGGTATACAGTGCCATTGTCTGACTGGGAATTCAAAGAGTATATTGGGAATACAAATACCCTCATTTCTTGCTACTGCCATATAGTGCCAGTTTCTGACTGGTAATTCAAAGAATATATTGGGGTTACGTGCACCCACAATTTTTACTACTGGTATACAGTGCCATTGTCTGACTGGGAATTCAAAGAGTATATTGGGAATACAAATACCCTCATTTCTTGCTACTGCCATATAGTGCCAGTTTCTGACTGGGAATTCAAAGAATATATTGGGGTTACGTGCACCCACAATTTTTACTATTGGTATACAGTGCCATTGTCTGACTGGGAATTCAAAGAATATATTGGGGTTATAAATACCCTCATTTCTTGCTACTGCCATATAGTGCCAGTTTCTGACTGGTAATTCAAAGAATATATTGGGGTTACGTGCACCCACAATTTTTACTACTGGTATACAGTGCCATTGTCTGACTGGGAATTCAAAGAATATATTGGGAATACAAATACCCTCATTTCTTGCTACTGCCATATAGTGCCAGTGTCTGACTGGGAATTCAAAGAATATATTGGGGTTACGTGCACCCACAATTTTTACTACTGGTATACAGTGCCATTGTCTGACTGGGAATTCAAAGAGTATATTGGGAATACAAATACCCTCATTTCTTGCTACTGCCATATAGTGCCAGTTTCTGACTGGTAATTCAAAGAATATATTGGGGTTACGTGCACCCACAATTTTTACTACTGGTATACAGTGCCATTGTCTGACTGGGAATTCAAAGAGTATATTGGGAATACAAATACCCTCATTTCTTGCTACTGCCATATAGTGCCAGTTTCTGACTGGGAATTCAAAGAATATATTGGGGTTACGTGCACCCACAATTTTTACTACTGGTATACAGTGCCATTGTCTGACTGGGAATTCAAAGAATATATTGGGGTTATAAATACCCTCATTTCTTGCTACTGCCATATAGTGCCAGTTTCTGACTGGTAATTCAAAGAATATATTGGGGTTACGTGCACCCACAATTTTTACTACTGGTATACAGTGCCATTGTCTGACTGGGAATTCAAAGAGTATATTGGGAATACAAATACCCTCATTTCTTGCTACTGCCATATAGTGCCAGTTTCTGACTGGTAATTCAAAGAATATATTGGGGTTACGTGCACCCACAATTTTTACTACTGGTATACAGTGCCATTGTCTGACTGGGAATTCAAAGAGTATATTGGGAATACAAATACCCTCATTTCTTGCTACTGCCATATAGTGCCAGTTTCTGACTGGGAATTCAAAGAATATATTGGGGTTACGTGCACCCACAATTTTTACTACTGGTATACAGTGCCATTGTCTGACTGGGAATTCAAAGAATATATTGGGGTTATAAATACCCTCATTTCTTGCTACTGCCATATAGTGCCAGTTTCTGACTGGTAATTCAAAGAATATATTGGGGTTACGTGCACCCACAATTTTTACTACTGGTATACAGTGCCATTGTCTGACTGGGAATTCAAAGAGTATATTGGGAATACAAATACCCTCATTTCTTGCTACTGCCATATAGTGCCAGTTTCTGACTGGTAATTCAAAGAATATATTGGGGTTACGTGCACCCACAATTTTTACTACTGGTATACAGTGCCATTGTCTGACTGGGAATTCAAAGAATATATTGGGGTTATAAATACCCTCATTTCTTGCTACTGCCATATAGTGCCAGTTTCTGACTGGTAATTCAAAGAATATATTGGGGTTACGTGCACCCACAATTTTTACTACTGGTATACAGTGCCATTGTCTGACTGGGAATTCAAAGAGTATATTGGGAATACAAATACCCTCATTTCTTGCTACTGCCATATAGTGCCAGTGTCTGACTGGGAATTCAAAGAATATATTGGGGTTACGTGCACCCACAATTTTTACTACTGGTATACAGTGCCAATTTCTAACTAGGAATTCAAAATGCGCAAGGCTCCCGGAAAGGGACGTGGACGAGGCCGTGGGCGAGGTCGGGGGAATGGTTCTGGGGAGCAAGGTAGCAGTGAAGCCACAGGGCGTCCCGTGCCTACTCCTGTGGGGCAGCAAGCATTGCGCCACTCCACAGTGCCAGGGTTGCTTGCCACATTAACTAAACTGCAGGGTACAAACCTTAGTAGGCCCGAGAACCAGGAACAGGTCTTGCAATGGCTGTCAGAGAACGCTTACAGCACATTGTCCAGCAGCCAGTCAGACTCTGCCTCCTCTCCTCCTATTACCCAACAGTCTTGTCTTCCTTCCTCCCAAAATTCCGAAGCTTTACAGAACAATAACCCAAACTGTCCCTGCTCCCCAGAGCTGTTCTCCGCTCCTTTCATTGTCCCTCAACCTGCCTCTCCACGTCACGATTCCACGAACCTAACAGAGGAGCATCTGTGTCCAGATGCTCAAACACTAGAGTCTCCTCCATCTCCGTTCGATTTGGTGGTGGATGACCAGCAACCCACCCTCATCGACGATGATGTGACGCAGTTGCCGTCAGGGCATCCAGTTGACCGGCGCATTGTGCGGGAGGAGGAGATGAGACAGGAGTTGGAAGAGGAAGTGGTGGATGATGAGGACACTGACCCGACCTGGACAGGGGGGATGTCAAGCGGGGAAAGTAGTGTGGATGTTGAGGCAGGTGCAGCACCAAAAAGGGTAGCTAGAGGCAGAGGCAGAGGTCAGCAGCTTAGGCGAAGCCAGGCCACACCCGGAATCTCCCAAGATGTTCCAGTTCGTACCCAGCCCCGAAAAACTCCCACCTCGAGGGCACGTTTCTCGAAGGTGTGGAGTTTTTTCAAGGAATGCGCCGAGGACAGATATAGTGTTGTCTGCACAATTTGCCTCTCGAAATTGATTAGGGGCTCTGAGAAGAGCAACCTGTCCACCACTTCAATGCGCCGTCATTTGGAATCCAAGCACTGGAATCAGTGGCAGGCAGCAACGGCAGGACAAAGGCCGCCTGCCGTTCACGCCACTGCCACTGCCTCTGCCACTGCCTCTGCCACTGCCACTGCTGACTGTGCTGGCGATGCACTCCAGAGGACGAGCCAGGACACCACTTCATCTGCCTCCGCCACTTTGTTGACTTCTACCTCATCCTCCCCTGGTCCTGTCTTATCTCCTTCTCCTGCACCATCAAAGGCACCATCAGGCGTTTCTTTACAACAACCCACCATCTCTCAGACATTGGAGCGGCGGCAGAAATACACTGCTAACCACCCACACGCGCAAGCCTTGAACGCCAACATCGCTAAACTGCTGGCCCAGGAGATGTTGGCGTTCCGGCTTGTTGAAACTCCCGCCTTCCTGGACCTGATGGCAACTGCGGCACCTCGCTATGCCGTCCCTAGCCGTCACTACTTCTCCCGGTGTGCCGTCCCCGCCTTGCACCAGCACGTGTCACTCAACATCAGGCGGGCCCTTAGTTCCGCGCTTTGCACAAAGGTCCACTTGACCACCGATGCGTGGACAAGTGCATGCGGACAGGGATGCTACATTTCACTGACGGCACACTGGGTGAATGTAGTTGAGGCTGGGACTGCTTCCCAAACTGGCCCGGTGTACCTCGTCTCCCCGCCTAACATTCCTGGCAGGGACACGAGAAGAACACCCCCCTCCTCCTCCTCCTCTACCGCCTCCTCCTCCGCCACCGCCTCCTCCTCCGCCACCGCCTCCTCCTCCGCTGTTAGATTGACCCCAGCTACGAGTTGGAAACGTTGCAGCACTGGCGTTGGTAGACGTCAGCAGGCTGTGCTGAAGCTGATCAGCTTGGGGGACAGACAGCACACTGCCTCCGAGGTGAGGGATGCCCTCCTCGATGAGACGGCAATATGGTTTGAGCCGCTGCACCTGGGCCCAGGCATGGTCGTTTGTGATAACGGCCGGAACCTGGTAGCAGCTCTGGAGCTTGCCGGACTCCAACATGTTCCATGCCTGGCCCACGTCTTCAACCTAGTGGTGCAACGTTTCCTAAAGAGCTACCCCAATGTTCCAGAGCTACTGGTGAAAGTGCGGCGCATGTGCGCCCACTTTCGCAAGTCGACAGTAGCCGCTGCTAGCTTAAAATCTCTCCAGCAACGCCTGCATGTGCCACAACACCGGCTTTTGTGCGACGTCCCCACACGCTGGAACTCAACGTTTCAGATGTTGAATAGAGTGGTTGAGCAGCAGAGACCTTTGATGGAATACCAGCTACAAAACCCTAGGGTGCCACAAAGTCAGCTGCCTCAGTTTCACATCCATGAGTGGCCATGGATGAGAGACCTTTGTGACATCCTACGGGTCTTTGAGGAGTCCACAAGGAGGGTGAGCTCTGAGGATGCGATGGTGAGCCTTACAATCCCGCTCTTGTGTGTTCTGAGAGAATCCCTGATTGACATCAGGGATAACTCAGATCACACAGAGGAGTTAGGGATAGCATCCGATCCGTCACAGCTGGAGAGTAGGTCCACACATCTGTCCGCTTCACTGCGTTTAATGGAGGAGGAGGAGGAGGAGGAGGAGGAAGAAGAGTTGTCCGATGATGTGATGGTGATACAGGAGGCTTCCGGGCAACTTCGAATCGTCCCATTGTTGCAGCGCGGATGGGTAGACATGGAGGATGAGGAGGAAATGGAGATTGAACTTTCCGGTGGGGCCAGAGGAGTCATGCCAACTAACACTGTGGCAGACATGGCTGAGTTCATGTTGGGGTGCTTTACAACCGACAAGCGTATTGTCAAAATCATGGAGGACAACCAGTACTGGATCTTTGCTATCCTTGACCCCCGGTATAAAAACAACATCTCGTCTTTTATTCCGGTAGAGGGGAGGGCCAATCGCATCAATGCTTGCCACAGGCAATTGGTGCAGAATATGATGGAGATGTTTCCAGCATGTGACGTTGGCGGCAGGGAGGGCAGTTCCTCCAGTAGGCAACCAAGTTCTCACCGGTCCACACAAACGAGGGGCACACTGTCTAAGGTCTGGGACACCTTGATGGCACCCCCTCGCCAAAGTGCCGCCACGGAGGGTCCTAGTGTCACCAGGCGTGAGAAGTATAGGCGCATGTTGCGGGAATACCTTTCCGACCACAGCCCTGTCCTCTCCGACCCCTCTGCGCCCTACACGTATTGGGTGTCGAAGTTGGACCTGTGGCTTGAACTTGCCCTATATGCCTTGGAGGTGCTGTCCTGTCCTGCCGCCAGCGTCCTATCTGAGAGGGTGTTCAGTGCAGCCGGTGGCATCATCACTGACAAGCGCACCCGTCTGTCAGCTGAGAGTGCCGACCGGCTCACTTTGATAAAAATGAACCACCACTGGGTAGAGCCGTCATTTTTGTGCCCACCTGTGTAAAGCACCCCAACATGAAACTCCATGTCTGTACTCAACCTCTCCAATTCCTCCGCATCCTCATACTCATCCACCATAAGCGTTGCACAATTCTGCTAATACTAGGCTCCCTCCAACATGATTTCCCCCAACTCTGCTGGTTAGAGGCTCCCTCCACCCTGATTTCCACCAACTCTGCTGGTTAGAGGCTCCCTCCACCCTGCTTTCCCACAACTCTGCTGGTTAGAGGCTCCTTCCACCATGAATTTGCCCAAACTGGGCTGTTTAGAGGCTCCCTCCACCATGAATTTGCCCAAACTGGGCTGGTTAGAGGCTCCCTCCACCATGAATTGGTCCAAACGGGT
Organism: Leptodactylus fuscus; assembly: GCF_031893055.1. NCBI lineage: Eukaryota > Metazoa > Chordata > Amphibia > Anura > Leptodactylidae > Leptodactylus > Leptodactylus fuscus. Next base: position 47,187,087 of record NC_134267.1, read on the forward strand.
TTTTAGAGGCTCCCTTCACCATGAATTGGTCCAAACTTGGCTGGTTAGAGGCTCCCTCCACCATTAATTGGTCCAAACTGGGCTGGTTAGAGGCTCCCTCCACCATGAATTGGTCCAAACTGGGGTTTTTAGAGGCTCCCTCCACCATGAATTGGTCCAAACTTGGCTGTTTAGAGGCTCCCTCCACCATTAATTGGTCCAAACTGGGCTGGTTAGAGGCTCCCTCCACCATTAATTGGTCCAAACTGGGCTGGTTAGAGGCTCCCTCCACCATTAATTGGTCCAAACTGGGCTGGTTAGAGGCTCCCTCCACCATGAATTTGCCCAAACTGGGCTGTTTAGAGGCTCCCTCCACCATGAATTTGCCCAAACTGGGCTGTTTAGAGGCTCCCTCCACCATGAATTGGTCCAAACTGGGTTTTTTAGAGGCTCCCTCCACCATGAATTGGTCCAAACTGGGCTGGTTAGAGGCTCCCTCCACCATGAATTGGTCCAAACTGGGGTGGTTAGAGGCTCCCTCCACCATTAATTGGTCCAAACTGGGCTGGTTAGAGGCTCCCTCCACCATGAATTGGTCCAAACGGGTTTTTAGAGGCTCCCTTCACCATGAATTGGTCCAAACTTGGCTGTTTAGAGGCTCCCTCCACCATGAATTGGTCCAAACTGGGGTGGTTAGAGGCTCCCTCCACCATTAATTGGTCCAAACTGGGCTGGTTAGAGGCTCCCTCCACCATTAATTGGTCCAAACTGGGCTGGTTAGAGGCTCCCTCCACCATGAATTTGCCCAAACTGGGCTGTTTAGAGGCTCCCTCCACCATGAATTTGCCCAAACTGGGCTGTTTAGAGGCTCCCTCCACCATGAATTGGTCCAAACTGGGTTTTTTAGAGGCTCCCTCCACCATGAATTGGTCCAAACTGGGCTGGTTAGAGGCTCCCTCCACCATGAATTGGTCCAAACTGGGGTGGTTAGAGGCTCCCTCCACCATTAATTGGTCCAAACTGGGCTGGTTAGAGGCTCCCTCCACCATTAATTGGTCCAAACTGGGCTGGTTAGAGGCTCCCTCCACCATGAATTTGCCCAAACTGGGCTGTTTAGAGGCTCCCTCCACCATGAATTTGCCCAAACTGGGCTGGTTAGAGGCTCCCTCCACCATGAATTGGTCCAAACTGGGGTTTTTAGAGGCTCCCTCCACCATGAATTGGTCCAAACTTGGCTGTTTAGAGGCTCCCTCCACCATGAATTGGTCCAAACTGGGGTGGTTAGAGGCTCCCTCCACCATTAATTGGTCCAAACTGGGCTGGTTAGAGGCTCCCTCCACCATTAATTGGTCCAAACTGGGCTGGTTAGAGGCTCCCTCCACCATTAATTGGTCCAAACTGGGCTGGTTAGAGGCTCCCTCCACCATGAATTTGCCCAAACTGGGCTGTTTAGAGGCTCCCTCCACCATGAATTTGCCCAAACTGGGCTGGTTAGAGGCTCCCTCCACCATGAATTGGTCCAAACGGGTTTTTAGAGGCTCCCTTCACCATGAATTGGTCCAAACTTGGCTGTTTAGAGGCTCCCTCCACCATGAATTGGTCCAAACTTGGCTGTTTAGAGGCTCCCTCCACCATGAATTGGTCCAAACTGGGTTTTTTAGAGGCTCCCTCCACCATGAATTTGCCCAAACTGGGCTGTTTAGAGGCTCCCTCCACCATGAATTTGCCCAAACTGGGCTGGTTAGAGGCTCCCTCCACCATGAATTGGTCCAAACTGGGGTTTTTAGAGGCTCCCTCCACCATGAATTGGTCCAAACTTGGCTGTTTAGAGGCTCCCTCCACCATGAATTGGTCCAAACTGGGGTGGTTAGAGGCTCCCTCCACCATTAATTGGTCCAAACTGGGCTGGTTAGAGGCTCCCTCCACCATGAATTTGCCCAAACTGGGCTGTTTAGAGGCTCCCTCCACCATGAATTTGCCCAAACTGGGCTGGTTAGAGGCTCCCTCCACCATGAATTGGTCCAAACGGGTTTTTAGAGGCTCCCTTCACCATGAATTGGTCCAAACTTGGCTGTTTAGAGGCTCCCTCCACCATGAATTGGTCCAAACTTGGCTGTTTAGAGGCTCCCTCCACCATGAATTGGTCCAAACTGGGTTTTTTAGAGGCTCCCTCCACCATGAATTTGCCCAAACTGGGCTGTTTAGAGGCTCCCTCCACCATGAATTTGCCCAAACTGGGCTGGTTAGAGGCTCCCTCCACCATGAATTGGTCCAAACTGGGGTTTTTAGAGGCTCCCTCCACCATGAATTGGTCCAAACTTGGCTGTTTAGAGGCTCCCTCCACCATGAATTGGTCCAAACTGGGGTGGTTAGAGGCTCCCTCCACCATTAATTGGTCCAAACTGGGCTGGTTAGAGGCTCCCTCCACCATTAATTGGTCCAAACTGGGCTGGTTAGAGGCTCCCTCCACCATGAATTTGCCCAAACTGGGCTGTTTAGAGGCTCCCTCCACCATGAATTTGCCCAAACTGGGCTGTTTAGAGGCTCCCTCCACCATGAATTGGTCCAAACTGGGTTTTTTAGAGGCTCCCTCCACCATGAATTGGTCCAAACTGGGCTGGTTAGAGGCTCCCTCCACCATGAATTGGTCCAAACTGGGGTGGTTAGAGGCTCCCTCCACCATTAATTGGTCCAAACTGGGCTGGTTAGAGGCTCCCTCCACCATTAATTGGTCCAAACTGGGCTGGTTAGAGGCTCCCTCCACCATTAATTGGTCCAAACTGGGCTGGTTAGAGGCTCCCTCCACCATGAATTTGCCCAAACTGGGCTGTTTAGAGGCTCCCTCCACCATGAATTTGCCCAAACTGGGCTGGTTAGAGGCTCCCTCCACCATGAATTGGTCCAAACGGGTTTTTAGAGGCTCCCTTCACCATGAATTGGTCCAAACTTGGCTGTTTAGAGGCTCCCTCCACCATGAATTGGTCCAAACTTGGCTGTTTAGAGGCTCCCTCCACCATGAATTGGTCCAAACTGGGTTTTTTAGAGGCTCCCTCCACCATGAATTTGCCCAAACTGGGCTGTTTAGAGGCTCCCTCCACCATGAATTTGCCCACACTGGGCTGGTTAGAGGCTCCCTCCACCATGAATTGGTCCAAACTGGGGTTTTTAGAGGCTCCCTCCACCATGAATTGGTCCAAACTTGGCTGTTTAGAGGCTCCCTCCACCATGAATTGGTCCAAACTGGGGTGGTTAGAGGCTCCCTCCACCATTAATTGGTCCAAACTGGGCTGGTTAGAGGCTCCCTCCACCATTAATTGGTCCAAACTGGGCTGGTTAGAGGCTCCCTCCACCATGAATTTGCCCAAACTGGGCTGTTTAGAGGCTCCCTCCACCATGAATTTGCCCAAACTGGGCTGTTTAGAGGCTCCCTCCACCATGAATTGGTCCAAACTGGGTTTTTTAGAGGCTCCCTCCACCATGAATTGGTCCAAACTGGGCTGGTTAGAGGCTCCCTCCACCATGAATTGGTCCAAACTGGGGTGGTTAGAGGCTCCCTCCACCATTAATTGGTCCAAACTGGGCTGGTTAGAGGCTCCCTCCACCATTAATTGGTCCAAACTGGGCTGGTTAGAGGCTCCCTCCACCATTAATTGGTCCAAACTGGGCTGGTTAGAGGCTCCCTCCACCATGAATTTGCCCAAACTGGGCTGTTTAGAGGCTCCCTCCACCATGAATTTGCCCAAACTGGGCTGGTTAGAGGCTCCCTCCACCATGAATTGGTCCAAACTGGGGTTTTTAGAGGCTCCCTCCACCATGAATTGGTCCAAACTTGGCTGTTTAGAGGCTCCCTCCACCATTAATTGGTCCAAACTGGGCTGGTTAGAGGCTCCCTCCACCATGAATTGGTCCAAACTGGGTTTTTTAGAGGCTCCCTCCACCATGAATTTGCCCAAACTGGGCTGTTTAGAGGCTCCCTCCACCATGAATTGGTCCAAACTGGGGTGGTTAGAGGCTCCCTCCACCATTAATTGGTCCAAACTGGGCTGGTTAGAGGCTCCCTCCACCATTAATTGGTCCAAACTGGGCTGGTTAGAGGCTCCCTCCACCATGAATTTGCCCAAACTGGGCTGGTTAGAGGCTCCCTCCACCATGAATTGGTCCAAACTGGGTTTTTTAGAGGCTCCCTCCACCATGAATTTGCCCAAACTGGGCTGGTTAGAGGCTCCCTCCACCATGAATTGGTCCAAACTGGGGTTTTTAGAGGCTCCCTCCACCATGAATTTGCCCAAACTCTGCTGGTTAGAGGCTCAATCCACCCTGATTTTCAAAACAAATGTTGGTGCCAACCTCAACTTACTACAAGGGCCAAATTCACTGCTGGTGACAAGCTCTCCTCACTGCAAGTGCCAAATACACATGTTTCAAGGTGTTTTCCTACTGTCAGAGAGGTGGTATTGAGTGTGTAAAGTGTGTAGTTGTTAGGCTGTGATGTTGGGGTAATAGAGGGTCTTTGGTGTGTTAGATGCCCCCAGACATGCTTCCCCTGCTGTCCCAGTGTCATTCCAGAGGTGTTGGCATCATTTCCTGGGGTGTCATAGTGGACTTGGTGACCCTCCAGACACGGATTTGGGTTTCCCCCTTAACGAGTATCTGTTCCCCATAGACTATAATGGGGTTCGAAACCCGTTCGAACACACGAACATTGAGCGGCTGTTCGAATCGAATTTCGAACCTCGAACATTTTAGTGTTCGCTCATCTCTATTAATCTTGAAGGTATGAACCGTTCCAATTGCAATTTCAAATGAATGTCCTAAAATGTATTTGGACATACTGTAAACCCCATAGTCTACATCTCAAGTCTTATTTATAGATTTTACACTATGACTGGACTACATTCCAAAAAATGCTTCATTTTCTAGTAGCTGAAAAGATTCTAGCTAATCCCATCCTCAGTTTGCAGGAAAAAAATCTGCAAGCGTTTTTGAAAATCAAAGTGTGTGCGTGCTGGCGTTTTCCGTATAGATACAATAGGGGCAGAATGTCTGCAGGTAGAGGAAAACTTTTGTTTTTTTTATGTAGCTTTTTTTTTTTTTTTTTACTGCGTCACGCTACTTGGGGCCTTAACCTAATGGAGTTATACAGGGAAAGAAAATCTTATCAGTGCATTTCCTGCACTGGGTAATAATGTATACATATAGCAGGGTCGCCGATTCTTCTCTTCCTTTTTGATATAGCAGGGTTAATCTGAACTTCTGCAATTGGTTAAACTGCCGCATAATAAAACCATATCACATAACACAACAAAAACCAATGCAAAGTTATTGAAACATATTTCTCCATTGAATTTTTTTCAGTTTGTTCTCTTCTGTGATAAGATTTCACGTCTAGGGGGGCGTCAGGGGACAGAGCCGTGAACTCTTATATGAGCATAGATGGGTATGTTCCCTTCTCTTATCTATATGTTTCTCTTGTGGTATGGTATGTGAGTTAACTGTTGTGCTATATTGTATGTTAGAAGTCCTTGTTGGCTTTTATGGTTGATGCTGTGCTTGATGGCAATGTCTCTTATGTTTGTTATTGAACACAATGGGGTATAAGATTTGCTTTTGCACACATCTTGTCATCCGTATACTAACAGGCATCTGATCCACTGTAATTTGTACGTGTATACATGTTCATATATAGATTGACTCATACCTATGGGGAGCATATTTGTATTTTGTCCATGTCTTTGTCCTTGACGTTTTATCTACTTTGTGTCTTTTTTTATATTACTAATACATTTCGTTACTTTTTTTTTACCTTATTTGCTTATATTGACTGCTTCTCCCAATTTCTTTGTCTGTTTTTGTCTTATTTTGGTTTTTGAAGCATGGCTTGATAATGGAGCCTTTACCCTTGTGGAATACACTTGTCTTTGAGGTTTTTTCCTAGTTCCCATTTGTACCACGTTCTTGTTGATTTAAGATTTCATGTTGCAGCCGATAAACCAATTGCAGATTGCAAACCAAAGAGGGGACCTGGAAGTCTAATTCCACTACAGCCTCTACCCATGCTCCCACGCTTAGTCATGTGACCGACCCAGCTCTACCTTTTGTACAAGCAGCTGGACTAGATGGAAACTAAGAATGAGGGTGACAAGTGACCTGCATATATATTAGTATGTAAGCATATCCAGTTCAGTGAATGTCCTAGTAATTTCCCTGCATAACCCCTTTAACAAACCTTCATGGCCTACTAATGCAGTGGAACTTATATGGTATAGTATAGCAAAAGCACTACAAAATGGTAGGTTTACATATACAGTTAACCCCGTAAAGCACCATGTAGCAGAAACACAGCAAAAAATAAAAACTTTTATCTCATGTATACACAGAGTAAAAAAAAAAAAGCTGCAGAAATGCCATGTTTTCAAAAACGCTTGTGTTAATTTTAGCTGCAGAATTGTGAACAATTTCCCAATATATTGAAATAGGGGAAGAAGAAAACAAAGCAAAAACTCAATTCTTGGATTTCCTCCCACATTCCAAAGACATACTGATAGGGAATGTAGATTGTGAGCCCTATATGGGACAGAGACTGACAATGTCTGCAAAGCGCTGCGGAATAGGATGGAGCTAACTCTTGCACTTTTCCTCTATGCCTCTGTTTCATGGGGTCTGCAGTGCCCTTGCAAGTGTGTTGCTTTTTTCCGCTTTGGTCCAGTAGGTATTGCTCTAAAATACTCAAAATACTGTATATAAAGAAGCATCATACCGGGATATCATGTGGGTACTCGTTTTTAAGGTCCTTCAGAGCAAGAAAAGCAGCCTCCTTTTTTGCTAGTTTCTTTGTGTTTTTCATATTACTTTCTGGAAAGCTTCTGGATCCAATCTTGGCTATGCAAGAAAACCTAAATATTCATATTGTTTAAGGAATTAAAGAAAAGGGTTGTTATATCTCCAGGATTATCACTATGTGCAGATTTTATATTATACAGTAGCCTCCATGACATTAGAAAAACATTAGCATGTAATCTCGGGATCTTCTGCTGAAAACACCAGTCCCGTTTATTATGCCATTTTGTTAAGGGGGTCAGGATTTCTGCAAATTTTACTACATTGTACTGTTCTCTGGGGTTGAAGATACTGGTTCCATATCAAAAACTCGAAGACTTCCATATCATGTGAAATCTGTCTGTGGTTCATCTAAATCCACAAAAAGAAAACCTTTGCTCCTAGCTGGAAAGTCATGTGCTTTTATTTTGCTAGTTTGTCTGTACAGAACGTCTGCTTTTAACGTAACGTTGTGGCTAAATTTGTCTTTTTATATTATTATTAACTTATTTACCTTAAATGGGTTATCCAGGTTCTAATACTGATAGGATAGGATTAGATCTGCAGTGGTCCCGTAGACCAACTGTAGCAAGGCAATGTGGCTCCCACTAATGTCTACATGCAGGGAGCTGCCCCGCTCACTTGTCATACAAAGTGTAGTAGTGAGTTTAGGAACTGCAGCTTTGCCCTATAGATTTTAATGGGACAACGCTGCAGTACCTGCCGCTAAGGATGAGCCGTCAATGTTACACATTAGACTAAAGTAAGAGGGGACTGGCTGACCAACTAACATGTATTAGATGTTTATTCAATATCTGTGAAAAAGATTGAGCATGTTGAGTTTTTACATGCCTGATCCTTTGTGGAGATTAGCTACCACCATCTTATCCCACTGAGAACACTCAGCCAAACCACGCATGCATGGGTATGAGTAGAGTTGCGAGTAATGGTTACTGGCTGAATGAGCATCTATGAACAGGTGTATGACTATCTGTAGTATATATGTTGTGTTTAGAATGATCCTATACCTGCTGTAGTGAAAACCATCATTACATACACTAACTTCCTGGTAAGCTTCTGCCGGGCTTCAAATCAAATCAAATCAAATCAAATAAGCTTAAATGGCACGTCTGAATAGATATTTGGCATTGCAAAAGCTAGTAAAGGGGGGGGGAATTGGAGTTGGGGGGTGAGTGGTGGGTATGGGGGGGGGGTTGATTTGGGGTATAACAGTCCATGGAGTCTCATCTTCCTCTTAGTTGGTGACCACTATATGAGGGGGTGGGGCGGGTGGTTTGGGGTATAACAGTCCGTGGAGTCTCATCTTCCTCTTAGTTGGTGACCACTATATGAGGGGGTGGGGTGGGTGGTTTGGGGTATAACATTCACACTTCTATTCACACACAACAGTCTATCCGTAGAAACAGAGCTGCAGCTTGAGACACCAAAGAGGTCTCAGTTTTTATTCTAAATGATTAGTATTATTGAGTGATTAACTTACTGACAATTATGTGCTGGTCCATCTTGTTTACAATCCATATATATAACCGTCCATTTTTGCTTCTGGCAGAAGCCATTAAGTAATGCGACAGGATCCTGAAAACACTAGTAACAATATCAAAGTCTCAATTATAATCTTTTATATAGCAGACCAGAACAATGCCCCCTAACTAAAAAGACGTTCCCTTATTTTACATGCAATTGCAAAAATACCCTAATATTTTAGGCAGTGCCATTTTAATGTATTGGGACACCCTGTGCAAACTTTTTGAAAGTGGGTCTCCCCAATTACCCCCCCCCCCCCCCAGGCTGTGACAGTAATGTCTGCGGCTCGGAGCTCATTGCGCTTTCCTGCTGCAGACATTATCAACCGAAGGCTGAATAATGGAGCATGGAGCTAATAGTTGCATGATCCACTATAGTATATAACCTCTATCTGTACCCTACAGACACGGAGAGGTGAAATCACTGCCTGCCACCTGGAAAAGCGGGACATCACCTGAAATGTGGGAGTCCGAGGTGGCTCAGGGGCCCCTGCCACCATAGGGCCTGGTGCAGCCACCTATGGTTAAAGCAGCCCTGATTTTAGGACAAATAATGGTTATAAAACCTTTCATGTCGTGGGGTACATGCGGTTTTATAAACCGCTAGAAAGCTGACAGTGCGCTGAATTCAGCGCACTGTCGTCTTTCCTTTTATGTGCCCCAGAGCAAGAGATATCTGTGCATTTACCGATACCTCTTTACTGTCAGAAGTGCGTCTAGCTGAGCTGTGAGGAACCTCACTGACAGTAGTGTCTGTAGCACTGTTCTGTCAGAGGGGTCATTCCTTACTGCCTAGCCATGACGCTAAGCTGTAAGGAACACCCCCCCTCCTGACAGTACTCATCCATAGACGGGAGTACTGGGAGGCGTTCCTTACCACTCAGCGTCATGGCTGGGCAGTAAGGAACGACCCCTCTGACAGTATAGCGCTACACCCAGTACTGTCAGGAAGGGCGTTCCGAGCTAGACTGTCAGAAACACCCTTCTGACAATGAAGAGGTATTGGTAAATTCAAGGGAGGCTTTGCAAGGGAGATCACATTACTACAGATATGACTAAGTTTTTTTGTTCATTAGCTCAGACATACCTCAGGAGTTGTGGATGCTGAATCAGAGAACTCATTTTCGGGAAGACTTCTGTTACATATTATGTCACCTCCAGTACTAAAAAAGAAATATTAATGTATATTACTAAGAGTTTGTTTACACGTTCATGGTATCAAATGCAGTTTTTGAAGCCAAAGCCAAGAGTAGACATCAGAAAGGTTCTAGCTACAGCGCAATGCATTAACACAAGACGTCAGAAATGTAGATAGAAGCCATTCACGCCACTGAGTCACACACACTACCAGTCATCCGCAATTCATACACACTGCTTTCCCCCCATCCTGGATCCCAAGAGCAAGACCAATCAGGTAGCAGTCTCAGTTAGCTCCAGCCAGCGTGCCCATAAGTTGGTGCGTCGGTTTTTACACCAGTCTTGATAACCCCTGCACTGGCAGAGAAAATAGTCCATTCACATGTATATGCTGTCTACTGGCTCTACTGTTAAAAAAAAAATCATATGACCCCATATTAATTTCTTTGATAGGATACCTTTAATGGGTTGGGACCGTCCCCAATGGAAATGCCAAATGTATACTGCAAACACAGTATAAATATTTACTTCCTATATGTACAGTCCTATGAAAAAGTTTGGGCACCCCTATTAATCTTAATCATTTTTAGTTCTAAATATTTTGGTATTTGCAACAGCCATTTCAGTTTGATATATCTAATAACTGATGGACACAGTAATATTTCAGGATTGAAATGAGGTTTATTGTACTAACAGAAAATGTGCAATATGCATTAAACCAAAATTTGACCGGTGCAAAAGTATGGGCACCTCAACAGAAAAGTGACATTAATATTTAGTACATCCTCCTTTTGCAAAGATAACAGCCTCTAGTCGCTTCCTGTAGCTTTTAATCAGTTCCTGGATCCTGGATAAAGGTATTTTGGACAAACAATTCAAGTTCAGTTAAGTTAGATGGTCGCCGAGCATGGACAGCCCGCTTCAAATCATCCCACAGATGTTCAATGATATTCAGGTCTGGGGACTGGGATGGCCATTCCAGAACATTGTAATTGTTCCTCTGCATGAATGCCTGAGGATTTGGAGCGGTGTTTTGGATCATTGTCTTGCTGAAATATCCATCCCCGGCGTAACTTCAACTTCGTCACTGATTCTTGAACATTATTCTCAAGAATCTGCTGATACTGAGTGGAATCCATGCGACCCTCAACTTTAACAAGATTCCCGATGCCGGCATTGGCCACACAACCCCAAAGCATGATGGAACCTCCACCAAATTTTACAGTGGGTAGCATGTGTTTTTCTTGGAATGCTGTTTCTTTTTGGACGCCATGCATAACGCCTTTTTTTATAACCAAACAACTCAATTTTTGTTTCCAAAATGAAGCTGCCTTGTCCAAATGTGCTTTTTCATACCTCAGGCAACTCTATTTGTGGCGTACGTGCAGAAACGGCTTCTTTCTCATCACTCTCCCATACAGCTTCTATTTGTGCAAAGTGCGCTGTATAGTTGACCGATGCACAGTGACACCATCTGCAGCAAGATGATGCTGCAGCTCTTTGGAGGTGGTCTGTGGATTGTCCTTGACTGTTCTCACCATTCTTCTTCTCTGCCTTTCTGATATTTTTCTTGGCCTGCCACTTCTGGGCTTAACAAGAACTGTCCCTGTGCTCTTCCATTTCCTTACTATGTTCCTCACAGTGGAAACTGACAGGTTAAATCTCTGAGACAACTTTTTGTATCCTTCCCCTGAACAACTATGTTGAACAATCTTTGTTTTCAGATCATTTGAGAGTTGTTTTGAGTAGCCCATGATGCCACTCTTCAGAGGAGATTCAAATAGGAGATCAACTTGCAATTGGCCACCTTAAATACCTTTTCTTATGATTGGATACATCTGGCTATGAAGTTCAAAGCTCACTGAGGTTACAAAACCAATTTTGTGCTTCAGTAAGTCAGTAAAAAGTAGTTAGGGGAATTCAAATCAATAAAATGATAAGGGTGCCCATACTTTTGCACCGGTCAAATTTTGGTTTAATTCATATTGCACATTTTCTGTTAGTACAATAAACCTCATTTCAATCCTGAAATATTACTGTGTCCATCAGTTATTAGATATATCAAACTGAAATGGCTGTTGCAAACACCAAAATATTTAGAACAAAAAATGATTAAGATTAATAGGGGTGCCCAAACTTTTTCATAGGACTGTAAGTCCCCTTAGGGTAAGTTCACACGGGGTTTTTTGGAACGGAACCTGAGGCGGAGGCCGCCTCAGATTCCGATCCAAAAACCGGGTAGCTGCAACTGAAAGCCGGTATCCAGTCGCACACTCTGTGTTACTTCAAGCCGAATTGCGAGGCAACTTGGCCTGAAGGATGAACACCTCGATTCTTTTTTCCGGGAGCCAGAAGAAACGGCTCCCGGAAAAAAGACCTGAGTGGCTGCAATTGATTTCAATGGGAGCCGTCTTTTTGGTCATGGTTTTTAGGTGGATACGGCCTCAAAACCCTGACCAAAAAACTCTGTGTGAACTTACCCTTAAGCCTTTCATTTAGTCCCTTTAGCTTCTCCATGTGGTAATTAGGTTCTTTTCAGTGCAATGTATAAGGATTAGGGTTGAGCGATCGTGATCTTTTTAGGTGGGATCGAGATCGGTGATCTTTTCCCACAATTCTTTGCTTAGCCTTCACACTGAGTATACGCTGTATACTCAGTGTGAAGGCTCCGCTGCAGGTCCATAGGAATGAATGGAAGCAGCCGACACACAGCCTTAACCCCCTGCATGCCGGCTGCCTCCATTCATTCTAATGGGAGACTAAACTAAACATCTGTAGTAGCTACTTACCTCTAGAGATGGCTGCTCCGGTGCCCGGTGTGTTCTCCTTCTGCCTCTTGCTGCCGCTCCACGCTGGTCTTCTCGCTGCCCCGCCTCCTTAGTGTTTAAAGAGCTAGGAAGGGAGGGCTTGTGGCTTAGGAGAGTGTGGGAGGGTACAGGGCGGGGAGACGTGGGAAGAAGGGAGCGAAGGGAGAAGAAGACTGCAGCTGGAGCGGCAGCAAGGCGAACAGCAGCGGAGCAGCAGACCAGCCATCTCTGGAGGTAAGTGGACACCAGGGGGGACTAAGTAGCCAGAGGATTAAAAAAAATCCTCTGGCTACTTAGTGATTCACTACACAGTGTGGATTCTTACAATTGTTAGATTCCATGCTGTATAGTGAATAGGATTGCTTTTAAAATCCGATCTCCGATTAATAAAAAATCCCATTGACTTGCATTGGGATCGGAATTGGGATCGAGATTGGGTTCGAATGAAAAATGATCGGAAATTGGATTTTAAAATCGATCCTGAAAAGTCAAGATCGGCTCAACCCTAATAAGGATATGTTTACACAGTGAAAATATATATCTAAGAAATCCAATTTGTTGGCTCCATGGTGTATTTTAACCGTGGAGCCAACAACAAATAGGAAAAGCTGAGCCTTGGGTTTTGCCTTGTTTTGCAGGTTTGACCTGGCAAGAGTCTGCATACTGATGAGCCTCATTCAATGGGACAAATCTACGTGTGGCCCCATGCCATGGTTTGGGCACTGAAATTGCAACACAGAAGGTGAAGCTTAAAACAGAGATGTAGCAGGAGACATTATTTTTCATCGAAATAGAAGTGAAGGAAATGCCTTGTGAACATAGCATAGCTGAACAATTACACAATATCATACCTTCCAGATAGAGAAGAATTATGTGAACCAGATTCATCAATGAAAATTTCTGGCAACTCCTATAAAAAATAATGACTTCATGTGGTAAACCCATATAGTACACAGCATTATAATTTACAGTCTTTGCTGACATACTCAGCATATTCAGGGACGTCCATTGGATTTTGCAGAGGGGAATATTCACTTGGGGAAGGAATTCAGTTGCGGAGCTCCCCACACACAGTATAATGCCCTATTAGTGACCAAACACAGTATAATGCCCTATTAGTGACCAAGCACAGTATAATGCCCCTCAAAGTATATACTGTCCCTTAAGTGTTCCTACATATTATAATGTATCAGTGGCTGCCATACAGTATAATGGCCCAACCCCCACATAATATCATTCCCCTACTCCTCCTGAGTTGCACCACTTCTCTGGAATACTCTACCCCAGACAATCAGATTAACACCCAATTTCTACAGCTTCAAGCGCAAACTAGACACATCTTTTCAGACAGGCCTATCACAATTCCTAATGTAAACCCTTCCATACTGTAATTAGAATCCCTAAAATGAACTCTCCTCTGTTCAGGCTCCCACCATACTCCACAGGATATGATGTCGTTTCAGGCTAACATTATATGTCCAGTTACCATCTGCACATTGAAGGACATGACTGGTGACGGCTCATACAGTTTTATGTTTGTGTAATGACAGTAACCTCTATTACAAAATTCTCTGACTCCTGTATAAGCAATGCTACCTCCGATGCTGCTCCTGCTACCTCTTGTGTCACCCCCTCTACCTCGTAGATTGGACCCTCAGTTCCATTGTGTGAAGTGACTATTTCTTTGTAATGTATCTTGTTTGGTCTGTTCTTCAACTCTACAAATTGTACAGTGCTGTGGAATATGTTGGCGCTATATAAATAAAATGTATTATTATTATTATTCCCCCAGCACCTACATACCGTGTTTCCCCGAAAGTAAGACGCCCCCTGAAAGTAAGGCATGCGGGGGTTTCTGTTGAATTGCCTAATATAAGGCATCCCCCGAAAAAAAGGCATGCCCGGCAGTGGTGTGCGGGGTTTCGGGGGGCGGGGCTTAGCGGAGCTTTAGTGGCGGGGCTTAGCGAGCTCCACTTCACTGACACAGCAGCCGTGCTCTGTGCTCCGTGTGCACAGCAAAGCCGGCTGCTGCCTCTGCTGTTGTAGGATGAGCTCTCCCAGCTCATCCCAGAGGCAGAGACAGCAGCTGCCATACAGAAGAGGCAGCAGCCGGCTTTCCTGTGCACACGGAGCACAGAGCACGGCTGCTGTGTCAGTGAAGTGGAGCTTGCAAAGCTCCGCTAAGCCCTGCCCCTGAAACCTTGCTAAGCCCCGCCCCCTGAAGCCTAGCTAAGCCCCGCTCACCACTTCCAGGACGAACAGCAGCACCAGCGCTGCTAGGAAGAAGGGAAAGGTAAGTATGATAACTTCCCCCCTCCCCTACACTACCTACAACTGGCAGTCATGCTGACGCTCCACTAAGGAAGTGCCGGCATGACTGCCAGTTGTAATAAGGCACCCCCCGAAAATAAGACAGGTCCTATATTTAGAGTGACAATTTAATATAAGACTGTCTTATTTTCGGGGAAACACGGTAGTATAATATAAGTTCCCATGCAGTATAACACCTGATACCCACAAAGTAAAATTTAGCACAGTAAGGGTCAATGGAGACGGCTATGTTCAATTTGGGAACAGAGTCCAAGAGACAACCATATTTCCTGGGCCAACAATGACTGAACTCGCGGCATCATAGTGATTTGTGCCCAGTCGTGGGTCTACTGTCCTGTACTAAAATGATGCTGTGAGTATGGGACACTAGTCGGTGGTTTTTGCTTACACCTCACCTGAAGATTTCTTTACAATACCCCATAGCTTTTAACCTTTGCTTTTAAAATGTATATTTATATCTATATAGAAAGTAGACATTTTCTAAAGATTAGTATAAAAATATATTTTAATCCTTGAAGGGGTTTTCTAGGATTAATTGTTGGTGACCTATCCAGTCAGTCCGAATCGAGAGAATGGGGTTGAGCTGGAATACCAAGTACAGTTTCTATGCAATGTTGGTTGCTGTGCTTGGTATTCAATGAAGAGACCACAGTGATCATCTGAACCCGTCGGCCTCTTCAAACAGCGGATCTGTATTATACAAAAGCCCCTGTACTCACCCCTTTAATCATTCCTTGCCCAGGTCTCTAGCAATAAAAAACCCCAATATTTTAGAAGTAAATATTAAAATATGTTACCGGAATCTCATTTGGAAACTGTTGTCGGAGACCTTGTAGAGCAAGATAAGCTGCCTCCTTTTGGGCTAGTTTTTTACTTCTTTTAGCACTTGATGGACGAAAGACTGTATCACCAAACCGGGCACTGTAAATAAACCTACAGACAACAGTCACTGTTAGAACGTGTGTACACAACTCATTTACAGATTTTAATTAAAAGCCTGAGAATGTGCTCTCTTTCACCAAACTACATACAATGTACAACATGTTAGAATTCCTTGCCTTGACTTCAAACTTTTTCCTGTTTCAATAAGAGAAGTATAGGGCATAAACATCTACAAGATGATCTTCTGGTGCCATTTACCCATTTACATTGGAGAAGACAAAGATCTAATGTCCAGCATCAGAGGGTGATAAAAGTGTTATCTTCTCAGACAAAGGCTTTATGCCACCTAACGCTTTCATCTTTCACGTTTCTTGCTCTTCTATGTATAATTTTCTATCTTTCAGCTAAAAGTGAATTACTATAGCCCAGACTCATGACAATGTAATATTGAGCAAGGGTCAGACTTGCTTATTGTGAGTATTAGTTCTTTACATTAATTTGCTATGTTATAGATAAAACAGATGATACTACAGCCATTGTACTGAGAATATAATGCATCCATATGGGACACTATATTTTATAAAACGCCTAGTGGTCTGAATAGTTACATACATACTTACTCCAGATTATGAGCAGGTCCGCTAGAAGACACTAGGTCAAAGCGAAAATCTTGCTTCTTCTTCTGGGACAATTGATTCAGTAGTGCAATATAATCCAGTTGACCCTGCACAAAAAAAAAATAAAGTAGTAAAAAGATTGCTCGTAAACACATAGAATAAACCATACAATAATTCAGATGTAGCTATGGTGCAATTCTACATTCATAGAAATCATTGGACCCAAAGCAAAAACAATCCCCCCATCATCCCTCCAAATAGTAAAGTACAGAAGTGCAGTGGTGGTAGAAATAATGGGGCTGATGTATGGTTTGTTCACCTTCTGACAGACAGGATACTGTAACCACTCATTTCGACACATAAACACGTAAACAATGTGATACGCGCATATCACATTGAAAGCAATAGGTAAAAAAGCCTCCCATTGAGTTCAATGGGTAGCTCGCGTAAGCCGGCACCCATTGAAGTGCCACACTCTGACACGTGTTTACGTGTCAGAATGAGCAGCGCGTTACTCCGTGGGAATGGAGCCTTAGGGGGCATTCACACGATGTAACGCGGCGCTGATTCTTGCCCGATAACTCGTATAACAATCAGCGCTGCAAAACAGAATCCCATTGACTTCAATGGGTTTTGTTTAACGTGCATAACACATTGAAATCAAGGGGTTTAAAAGCCTCCCTTTGATTTCAATGTGTTATGCGCGTTAAACGGAACCCATTGAAGTCAATGATTCTGTTTTGCAGCGCTGATTCTTACTCGAGTTATTGTGCAAGAATCAGTGCCGCATTACATCGTGTGAATGCCCCCTTAGGGTAAGTTCACATGGCAGAAAATGAAGACTAATCCCGGGCATCGACATTCCATCACAGCTTTTCATTGCTGATTAATTAGGCTCAGATGAATCTCGTTGAAAACAATGGGAGGCAGAATCTGCCACGAATTTAGGTGTGGAATCCGACCCCAAAACCACAGCAAATTCCTCTGTGTCAACTTTACCTTACAGGCCATTGTTCTGATCCTTTGAAGGATTAATACAATGGACTGTAAAACAGTATTGTGAAAGTCATTTTACAGTTGTATAGTTTCCATAAATGACAAACTTACGTATATCTAATACTTGAAGCTATCATAGAACTTGGTAACATTTATACCATATACTACTTGCACAGCTTATTATCTAGATGAGGGTTACTTTTCCCCTTCCATTGAGTCCATTGTCTTTTGTCATAATTTTATGCAAATAATAGAAGAAAAACTGAATACTCACTGTAATTTCTCGATTTTCAAGGGCTTGCAACGCTATTTTGGCCGCATTGTTTTCTGCAGCTTTCTTCTTTTTATCTTTGGCTTCTCCAACCATCACATCATCAATAAAAACTTGGCAATGAAAGCTTGAGGAGAAAAATGTACAAAATATGTGTTCATTTAATCTGACATAAAACCTTAAAGGGGTTATCTATTTTCTACAATTGATGGCCTATCCTATTGACTTCAATGGGACAACGCTCTCAGCATTGGAGATACCCAGGACCCCCACAGGTCTAATATTGATTGATTTCTTTGTTATCATACACAAAACCTAACAATACACCAATTGATGCAATTTTAAAAATTTGCTTTTACATATTTGATGTCTTTTGATTTCCTTTCAGAATGAAATACCAAAACTCACACAGAACACAATATAATCATAAAAGTTCATACTTGATTTAAAACCACAAATGCTTATAAATAATTAATAAATCGTACTAAAAGAGGGAAGACAACATCCAAAGTTACATAAGGAGATGCTCGAACTATAATCATCCTATATAATCCCAATAATAAAGGGGACACAAAAACTCTCTGTCTGATCTCACCTTCTAAAAAATCTCCACCCCTTCAGTTACATGTTAAATATTATGTACACCCTCGCCCACCATTGATCATGTGGATATTCCCTTAAGTAATAGCATTTAGAAGAGAATTTGGACTAAACCTTACACACGGTCATGCGGTGGTCCTGTTGCTTCAGGTATGTCAAACCTAGGTAGTGATCTGTTATTTTTTAGACAGAACTCTATTAGGAGGCCTTTGCAGTTCTTCTCCTCCATTGCTATGGTAAGTTTATGAAAAGTCTGAAAAAAAACATTTCACAATCAGCAATTTAGAAAAAAGAAGAAATGTTTTGTATAAGCACAAAATATAAAATATGACTAATAGGGGGATAAGGAAAATGTTTGTTTTTGTACCGTGTTAGCCAGTGCGTAGGAAATATAAAAATAAAAAACTTGAGACTAGGGTTGAGCCGATCTTGACTTTTCAGGATCGATTTTAAAATCCGATTTCCGATCATTTTTCATTCGAACCTGATCTCGATCCCAATTCCGATCCCAATACAAGTCAATGGGATTTTTTAATTAATCGGAGATCGGATTTTAAAAGCAATCCTATTCACTATACAGCATGGAATCTAAGAATTGTTAGAATCCACGCTGTGTAGTGAATTACTAAGTAGCCAAAGGATTTTTTTTTTAATCCTCTAGCTACTTTGTCCCCCCCTGGTGTCCACTTACCTCCAGAGATGGCTGGTCCGGTGCCCGGTCCTTCCTTCTTCTTTGCTTCACTGCTGCTCCCTGCCAGGTTAGGAGAGTGTGGGCGGGTTAGGAGAGTGTGGGCGGGTACTGGGAGGGGAGACGTCACGTCTCCCCGCCCTGTACCCGCCCACACTCTCCTAAGCCACAAGCCCTGCCTACCTAGCGCTTTAACCACTAACCTGGGAGGCGGCGGCAGTGAGGCAAGAAGAAGGAGGGCACCGGAGCAGCCATCTCTAGAGGTAAGTAGCTGCTAGAGATGTTAGTTTAGCCTCCCATTCCAATGAATGGAGGCAGCCGGCGTGCAGGGGGTTAAGGCTGTGTGACGGCTGCTTCCATTCATTCCTATGGAACTGCAGCGGAGCCTTCACACTGAGTATACACTATATACTCAGTGTGAAGGCATTGTGAAAAATACTACCGATCTCGATCCCACCTAAAAAGATCGTGTTCGGAATTCCGATCGCGATCGTGAAATTTTCTCGATCGCCGATCGGAATCCAATTTTTTCCGAACACGATCGCTCAAC
Source organism: Leptodactylus fuscus (assembly GCF_031893055.1). Lineage (NCBI taxonomy): Eukaryota > Metazoa > Chordata > Amphibia > Anura > Leptodactylidae > Leptodactylus > Leptodactylus fuscus. Next base: position 47,206,305 of record NC_134267.1, read on the forward strand.
CCTACTTGAGAGTCTTCAGTAGTTGATACCTTTTTTAATGGCTAACTCATAATGATGACAGATTACAACGTTTCGAAGTTCTCGGCTTCTTCTTCAGGTATATCTAATAACAATTTCTGAAGGATGCATATTTATGTACAGAGGGACACACAGGGTTAGGATTCTGGGAGGGAGGGGGGAAGAGGGGAAGAAGGTTATTGGTTATACAACTAAACAATTCATCAGCTCCCAAGTCCTTTATTTATATAGCATCATTAATTCCATGGTGCTTTACATTTGGGGTTTACATGCGATACACAAAATATACAGGTGGATACAATACTAACAATGACCGTCTGGCACAGTGAGGTAGAGGGCCCTGCCCGCGAGGGCTTACAATCTATGAGGGAAGGGTGCTCGTGTGAACCTAATTAATGTTAATAGTTTATCAATTAACTAAATTAAGTGAATGAACAAAAGAAAAATCTACATCATATCTATATGTAATGTGACCACCCTTTGGAGTCCTGGAAGTGATGATAAGGCCTCCACAGAGCCCTGATCTCATCATCATCCAGTCTGCCTGGGCTTATATGAAGAGATAGAAGGATTTGAGTAAGTCTCCATCCACAGAAGATCTGTGCACAGTCCTCCAAGATATCTGGAAGGAGTTTGTCTTTACAGAGTTCCCTCAAGAACTGTCTGCAGATGTTCCTACCTAGAAGAATTGATACTGTTATGAAGGCAATTGGTGGTCACAACAAGTATTAGATTTCTTTTTTTCTTCATTCGCTTAATTTTTTTAATTGACAAAAATAATTGAGCCCCTCTATTTTAGGCAACATTTTTTTTAAACCTGCCTAAAACTTTTGTGCAGTACTGAATGTCACCACTGCACTGTCGCTCTGTTCTGACAACACTATGTTTCTTTGGAATAATGAATGCAGGATGTAAGAGGACAGACAGCAGCGGTGTCCGTCTCTGTCCATGTAGTCAGACGACGTTGCTGTCCGTTCCAGTACTCAGGTCATAGAAAATTTTTCCTTTCTATTGAATATCTATAATATGTTACAAGAAGGACAGCTGTGGACTTTTACCTTCTATATTATTTTCTATTGATACTGATCTTTATGTTGTATCATAGCATACGTCTGCACGATACATAGTTATTGTTATAGTTATAATATATATTATACCCATAAGCAGCCCCAGTACAGTCTTACCTGCTTCCTGTGCTCTCCGCAGACTGTTTAAGTTTCAGGACAAGAGCTTTCTAATGAGGGAAAGAAGGACACATCCCCTCGCACTCTTTCCTTGCCTGTCTGTAAGAGTGAATCAGCAGTCTAAGTATAGTTTTCAGTCCTGTATGGGTTAATTCGGAGTGTGACGCCCACTTATAGGGCGTGAGTTGGGTGAGACTAGCCTCATATGTCATCTGTTCACTGACTTGCCCCTTGAAATGAGGATTCAGTTTCGTTTCTCCTATTCAGACTGTGGAAAGAGCCAGAAGCAGATCATGTTTTACTGAATAACATAGTAACAGAAGACAACAGCTTTGATATTGAAGATACGAAATGCCTGACATATAGGAGCAGCACTGCGTAATACATACAGTAAATGTCCGGACAGATTTAATGCTTATTAATGGTCTATGGGAGGAATATGCAAATCTGTCTCCCAAGATGTAAATAAACACACATTTTCCTTATACTAAGATGTAAATAGGGAGACAGTGTCTCTGTTATGCTGCCCTATATGGGAAGCACTCTGAATATTATGCCCGACTTTCCCAGAAGTCTTTACTGCATGATGTGGGGTTATAACCAAATCAATTTCTCAGCTACGGACGGCACCGTTTCTGTCTCTTTGGACTTCATCAGCGCAGCCTAGAGAGAATTGATTTGGTAGAAGTGAGAGGCTGAGAGACCAGATTATGGGGATAACGTCCATCCTTAAGGAGAGACCACCTTTTCATGGGTGTGGAGACTTATACAGCCATAGTTGCTCCACTGCAAGGGAACATGGGAAGAATATGCAAATCTGTCTCCCAAGATGTATTAATGGTCTATGGAAACAGGAACCTCCATCACAGACAAGTTTGGACTTGTCCACAAGTGAACAGGGAATCCCCCGCTTGGCCCCTGAACCAGATGGGCCCCCAACTCACCCTGACATGGCGCAATAAACTCAGTGTACTTCATCCAGATACTCATCATACAACACCTCAACCAGAATATGTCTTAGTTTGATACTGGGTAGGTTACATAAGAAATTGTCCAGTTGTCCTTGGCTGTCTGGAGCCCTCGATGTGAGCGTCTTAGGGTGGTGTTATGTCCACACTGGGGCACCCATATATCTGGTTGTGTTATATTATTTACTTTTGCTCACTCATGTAATGGAATGTACATTTGTCACATTTTCTCCTGTTTTTAATCTTTAGTTTCAAAGGTATTTATTGAATGACAAGAAAGGAGAACATGACAACCGGTAAATACAACAAAGTACAGCAATGGACAAGTTACCAACAGATGTTATGCAGTGAGACTTTTAAGATGACTAAGAACCTTATCTTTCAATCCTTGCCAACAATGGCAAGCAAGAAATAGTATACAAGTGTTATATGTTACTTCTATAAACATAGAATATGAACCATAAGCTTAATACATAAATACAATAAAAAATTAACTATATCTTTTAGTTAAAGTAACAGGTACAATTCCCCCTTGTTGAAACCCCACCCCTTAGCTGCCAAAACACTTTTTGTCAACACACCTCAACACGCCCTTTCCCTTTGTATTGTGACAGTTCCCCGCCCTCCTCCAAACCTCTCACGTGCCCCTCCAACACCCCCATCCACCCCTAGCAGATGTCCCAGGCATGTCTGGACAAGTCCCCTCTCACACCCCCCACATACCCGTCCACGCACATATACTGAAGACTCAAGAATCTGATGTCCCCTCACACTAACCCCCCTCCACACAGACATACCAAAGGCTCAAGAATGTGATTGTCTTTAGAATGTGGTGCTGCATAAGCCATTCCTCCCCCCTCAGTAGCCAAGGCTCAGTTTGATCATATCATATAATTAGGTTTAATTCCCCACCCCAAATCAAAACTAGCATTCCATTCTATTATACGGTGCTTATTGCAAAAACACTAACTTTCCACTTTTGAGCTAGGTGGCGCGGACTATACAGTATGACATCGTAGCGTAGGACTGTATAGTTAGGTGTGGCGCGGCGCTTAGAACGAACATGTACATGATACATCTCTCATATCACGTATTAGGAGCATGTGCCTATCCAGCTATAAAGTCACACAGACGTGTCTGGGGCATGTCTAAAAAAGCAGTGCGCTATATTACTATGGATACGTGGTGGGAACAATTCCCCAAAAACACCAGGATTTGCGCTTCTCACACAAAAACACAATTGTAGATACGCTCACGGTACTTTATACAACGTAGAATTTATTGATATAGGATAACGTGTTTCGGGCAATTACACACTCCTTAGAACGTACCCCTTCATCAGATCCAATGAATTATAAAAATACAAAATAAGAGTTCTGCAGCCACGTGGTCAGTAAGTAGCTTTATGTACCCCCTAAGTCGCCCCGATGCACATGCCTTAATACGTATCCATGATCTGCAATTCATCTAAGGGGCGACTTTGCGGCTTGAGTAATTATATTTCTCATATAGATATTTATGACCGAGTAGTGGTTTTAAAAAAAACTGTGCTTTTCTTTAAAAAATAAGGACATTTCTAAGTGACCCTGAACTTTTGAACGGTAGTGTATGTACCATATAGACCTGAAGCTGGGAGTGGTAATACAACTGTGGAAAACATATTGTGTGGTACCAATTCCAAAGACACCTCTTCTGATGGACCTTAACAGTTACAGACCTGTAGCACTGACATCCCACATGATGAAGGTTCTGGGGAGACTGGTTCTGACACATTTCCAACCTCTAGTGACCTCTGCTATGGGCCCTCTCCAGTTTGCCTATCGGCTGGGCATTGGGGTTGATGATGCCATCATCCACCTTCTTCACAGAGCTCTTTCTCACCTGTAGAAACCAGAGAACACTGTGTAAATAATGTTCTTTGATTTCTTAAGTTCCTTTAACACCATACAGCCAGGGCTACTGAGGGAGAAGCTGGACCTTGTTGGAGTGGACCATCACCTCTCCAACTGGATTCTAGACTACCTAACAAACCGACCTCAGTATGTGAGAGCCCGGGGCTGTGTGTCTGACACTGTGATCTTTATACGGGGGCACCACAAGGTACAGTTCTTGCCCCATTTCTCTGCACACTGTACACTGCTGACTTTAGGTGCAACTCATCCAACTGTTACTTACAGAAGTACTCCGATGACTCTGCAATAGTAGGTCTCATCACAGACAAAGACGACAAGGAGTACAGGGATTTAAACCGGGATTTTGTTGAATGGTGCCAGCAGAACCACCTCAGGATTAATGCTGTGAAGACCAAGGAGATGGTGGTGGACTTTAGTAAGCGGAGAAGTGCTCCGAATCTGGTGGAGATCCAGGGGACAGTCATTAAGATAGTCAAGACCTATAAGTATCTGGGTGTGCTCCTCAATAATAAGCTGGACTGGGCTGATCACCTGAATACGCTGCACAGAAAGGGTCACAGCAGGTTCTACCTGCTCAGGAGGCTGAGGGCCTTTGGAGTCCAAGGGCCACTTCTTAGGGCCTTTTCAACTCTGTGGTTGCTTCAGCTATCTTTTTCGGTGTGGCCCACTGGGGGAGCAGTATATCAACCAGGGACAGAAATAGACTTGACAGGTTGATCAGAAGGACCAGCTCTGTCCTGGGGATCCCCCTGGACCCAGTACCGGTGGTAGGTGACAGAAGGATACTGTCCATGGTGAGTTCCATGCTGGAGAACAACTTGCATTCCATGCATGAGACTGTGATAGCACTGGGCAGTACTGTCAGCGACCGACTGCTTCATCCCAAGTGTGAGAAGGAGCGCTATCGGAGATCCTTCTTCCCAACCGCAGTCAGGCTGTATAATCAACATCAGACTAAGCGAAGATCACTCCGTACAGAGAACTGAAGTTTTTTTCTTTTTTTTTTAATGACTCCTAGTATTTTTTTTTATCTTCTATTCTGAGCTTTGTATGTGTTTTTGTTTCTTGTACTATTATTGTATTATCTATTCTGCTGTAACACAATGAATTTCCCCATGGTGGGATTATTTATGGTTCATTTTATCTTATCTTAATTTACAGGATGCATAGCAGAGCCTTGCTGGTTTAAGACCAAGCAGACGGAGGGCACCGATGGGCCATCATTGGATCATCCTATGAATAGATAACCAAAGCAGCATACAAAGGGCAGATCCTATTTTTTATTTTATATCGACGATGACATATGTACCACTGTTCCCCCTTTTTAAAAATATAGCTAAATTCTAAAAGACACATTGTGGACACATTGGGAGGCTCAGATGACATCTAGGTACATATTAGAACCAACCAGTATCCTTCCTTCATGGGCACCATCTTCTCAGTCACATCACAGGGGCCACAATCATCTTGCTGCTTTCTGAGGTCTGCTGCTATGTGAGCACATATCTCTGAATTACAGGGCTAAGAGGCTTCTAGTTCAAGGCAAGAGCCAGGACCCAAAGAGAGAAACAATTATAGGCATGGTCTAGGAAAAAATCAGCTAGCGGAAAAAAAAGGTTGGTGATATTTTAGGAATTTGTGAACGTGTCAAATAATATTTCTGTGTAAACAAAAAATGACACACAAAATCCATTATAAAAATGTAGATCTTTATTTAACATTCGTCGTAAAATATATAGATAAGAAGAAGTGAAATGGTTAAAGGGCACATAGTAAGAAAGGTGCAGAGGTTGTAGTCTATCAAACCAATTGCATTGTGTATCCCCTCATAACATACAATGTTAACTACATAAAAGCTGTGCTTAGCAAATGCATACAATATGTACAAGGATGGGATAAATCTTTATCATATACTAACACATACAGAGAACACCATCCTATACTTCCCACCTAGAACATCCCAAAGTGGCCCCCACATAGTACCATGCTCCATTGAGTCCCAACACAGTGTTCCTCAAACAATTACAATGCCCCCCAGTGGCCCCCAGATAAGTAGTAATGCTCCCCAGTGTCCCTGGACAAGCAGTAATGTTCTTCAATGGCCCCCAATCAAGTATTAAAGCTCCCCAGTAGTTAAGAAAGGACATGTGGCCATTCTCCTTCTGGGTTGTCACAGTTGTCCTAGGGGGTCTTGGCAGAACCCTGCTTGGGAATCTCTGTCCCAGAGTATATATAAGTGGAGTCCCAGAGGAGGTGAGTAAAAATAACAAACTACACTACAGTTGTATCCCTTTAAAGTTTCTGCTGTTGCATCTATAAACACCATCAAGAATATGCTGTAGGGATGGGGTAGGTGTCCCTAGACAACATTTGCACGCTACTGCACAATACTGGTGACAGCACTGCCCCCAACCTTCCTCTCACCAAATCACAGAAGCAGTCTCCCTCCAAAAAAACCTTCCATATTTGCAGGAAATCTTTCCTGAATTCCCACAACAGAGAGCAGAGATAAGGAAAGAGCCTTCCGCCCTCAGTAGCAGTGTACGATGCCTCTTCCTCCAGATTAGTGTCTGAAGGTTTCGGCTGAACTGCCCCTGGGCAAATAACGTGATGACTTTTGGTGATGATGTCATCATAGGTCCTTTCCAGCTAGTGGGGCTGCACTGATAGCGCCAAGCTGGTCATTATACATGCATATTCTGCTTTAGAGCCCCTGCTTTGTGAGAAATATAAAACACTCACAGGGATCTGCGAAGCACTGCCTTATCGCAATACACATCCCCAGTCCATGCTCCAAGATTGGAGGCCCAGGGGAGGTGATCAAACATATAAACCAGTGCTACTTACAATTTCGCAACTCCCTGCTCACCCTTCAACCCTCTTCAATGACATCACTGATGTCGATTAATCACCGTTATTATGCGTCTTGATGCCAGCCTTACCAACGAGACATCTGTGACTGTCACTAAAGAGGACCAAAGGCAGCAGGGAGCCCCATTGGAACCCAGGAAAGGTAAGTAACACTGATTTTTATGTTTTCTCACCTCCCTGGAACCACCGATCATTATAGTCTAGGATCTAAAGAGACCCTCCCCTACCCACGAGTATAAATAATTATAGCAGTTTCGGTACTGATGTATGTGGTCCGAATGGAACTACCATGTGAATCTCGCAGAGTTCACCCAACGAATAACCTTGCCACGGGCCCTACTTACCAATCCCCGCTCCTGGCCACAGCCACCTTCGCTTCCATTTCAGCCCTTCAGGGGGACTCATGCGTGCCATATCATGTCACTGTTAGCGATGTAATATTGGAAGGCTGGGGCCCCGTGGAAGTGAAGGCGGCCATGGCAGAAGTGGGGATGGTAAGTAAATAGGGCCAGTTACCTGCTTGGGTTATTCCAGCAGGTAATGGCCTATTAAAAAAGCAAAACCCAAAACCCCCAAAAAACAGAGCAGCCATAGTTAGCCCCGCCCAAAACAATCCCTTTAATGTCTTATAATGGATTAGAGTAACTGACATGAATTAACAGTAGTCTGCACCTACCTTAGGCTGAGGCACCACATTGCAGACATGCAGCCTTTTTGTTGCAGATTTTGTTGCAGTTTTTTGAGCCAAAGCCAAGCATGGCTATAAATGGAATGGGAAGTATACAGGAAGTTCTTATACTTCTCCCTTCTTCTCAATCCACTCCTGTCTTTGGCTCAAAAAAACAACAAATTCTGCAACAAAAAAAAAAGCAACATGGGACTTTAGCCTTATAGAATATCTGCTGCTGGACTTGGGTATACTGCATCCACTAGGTTATATTAACCTAAAATGAAGTTATGTTCACTACTGCATTATCAACTGTGCAATTTTTGGTATACATAGAGTCTTTCTAGAAGATTTACAGGCCAAACACAAGTAAATACATGAAAAAGACAAAACGTTAATATAATGTAAACGTGTTAAAGAAATATTAGAAACATTATGTACAATAAAAGTGATCTGAAGTGCTCAATCTTTCAGGATATAATATCAATCAGTATATAGTTTTTACAGACATTCATCATTTAATATCAACAGACTAGGGAAGATCTCCAATGCTAAATGCAGCAGAATTCTGACTCTATGATTAGACTGACTAAGTATTAGGAGTAGTAAATTTGTCACACTGACTATATAAGTTATAACATGACTATGTTATAGTACTATATAGCATTATTGTGTGCTATTTGGCACAACTTTTACATAAAAACAAAAATTTTAGGAAAACAGCAATGGTAACATCACATTTCTTCAAATTTTGTCCCCACTGAATGCGTTTAAAGCAGTTAGCCAGTATGGACAACCACTTATCTCTCAGATCATCTATCGGAAATTTATAGGATATCCTGTGACTAAGGGCTCGTTCACATCTGCGCCCGCACTCCGTTCTGCAGGTTTCCGTTTCCTGTACAAAACAGGGGCAGGAGACAGAAACCTGCCGGCATGTTTCAATCCCATTAATTTGAATTTACTTGAAAAGTCTCCGGCCGTGAGCGCTGGTGAGCGTTTTATGCTCTTCGCGGCGAAACTGGTTTTTTTTAACCGGACACAGAGTCGGACTTGCAGGACTCTGTGTCTGGTTTAAGAAAAAAGGTTTCACCGCAGAGCGCATAAAACGCTCACCGGTGCTCGCGGCCGGACTCGGCATGACAGGTTTCCGTCTTCTGCATGCAGAAGACGGAAACCTGAAAACAGAGTTCAGGCGCTGGTGTGAACCCAGTGTAAGCGAAAATGGCTCTACAATTTTAAGGCTTCATTCAGACAGGTATATTACACCCTTTTGTTTAACTGTCCACATTTTGGATGTAACAACCAGATTTGATCCCTATTGTGCTATAAGATGAGACCAATAGAAATTTGCTGCTGAATTTGAAGCAGAATCTGGTAGGCAGTAGCTGATTTTTTTCACCTAGAGGAAAAAAAAATAAGTGTCCTGTTCATTCTTCAGGCAGATAACGCCTGAGAACCCCAACAGAATGAATAGGAGGCGGAAAATCAACTTTTACATCAACACAGAATTTGACACAGAATTGGAAGCGGAATTTGCAAAATTTCCAGAGAAAATCAGTTCGTCGGAATTTGGCCCTGTCTAATAAAGGCAAAATATAGCAGCAATCTTCTCCAAATTCTGCATCAAATTTAGCGTCAATTTTGTCAAGCGGAAAAAAATCAGCTTCAGATTGCTGAAAAAGAAATTTTCTGCCTAAAGTATTTCAGTACAGTGGTCCCTCAATGGCCTGAGGATACAATGATATAATGTTTTCTACATATAATGGTCTTGTCCGGACTAGTGTAACATGAAACCAGACTCAACATACAATGGCTGCTGGCTGGAGGGTCCAACCAATCGACATGGTCATTTCACGGGTAAAATCCCAGTATTAGTGCAGGACAAGCAGACTAGTAGCGCCTCTCTTCATGACAATGCTGTACTACATGTCCTGTACTTCTCTGTACCTGGATGAGCTGCTCCTTTGGCCATCAGGTGAGAGCAGCTCTGTGCTATTTGTTTAGTACACCCTGCACTGTACAGGACCTGTAACCGTCAGAGAGTGATTTCCAGCTTGCAGCAGCTCTGTATGACTAGTGTGTGTGTAAGGATTTGCCATAGCTATATAAGTTATGTGATGATTTTTGTGACATTGTAGGGTTCAGAACCAATTACTAGCTTTCTTTTCCATAGAGTTGTGTTGTCCAGTTACAATACTTTCAATAATGGTCGTCTTGGAACCAGTTCATATAGTTCTTTAGGGACTGCTGTATCAAGTAATGTAGCGATCACAGTTGTTGTAAATTAGGATTAGGTTATGTCCATTGAAAAGTAAAGGAAACCATTTTAATCAATATAATTCCTCCATATTATACAGTGTATCCAAGGAAAATATCCAATCTATGGCGATATTATTGGTCATTGGTTGCCAATTCCCATATTGTTGTCTACCAGGACCTGACATCATGTAGCTGAACGTCTCCGTGAACAGAAATCTCGTTGATTTTGGCCAGGTCTTTGAATCGGTGCTTGTACTCCAGAAGATGCTGTCCATTAACAGCAACCTTATACTGGTGAGCTTCACAATAGATGAGGATCTACAAAGTAAAAATATAGTGTGAACAAAAATGACTATTAACATACTTGTTCAGACCTGTATTAAAACCATTCTGCAGACTGGAAGTATACAAACAATCCCATGCTGGGCCTAGTATATAGAAAGTGAAAAGCTTAACCCTTACCCACTCTGTGCCATACTATTAGGTCACACTGAACGTAGGAGCTGTGACTGCTCCATGGCTTACGGGCCCCAGCTGTATTATACAGCTGAGACCCAGGACCAGCATAACTCCTCAGATGCCCCGATCAATACTGATCATACCGCATGGGTGGTTATAGGGCAACAGTGCCCCTTTCACACCCTTGGGTCCCTTGTGGGGCTGCCATGACAGCCAATCCAGAGCCTCCTGACATGCCTTTTCCATATTACATCGAGGGAGGCTATGTACCATGTACTGCAAATATAGAAGTAATGCAGTATATAGTACAGGGGATCAAGAGACCCCAGATTCAAACCCCTTGTGGGACAGAAAAGAAAAGAAAGTTAAAAATGATTTATAAATAATACATAAATAATAAAAATGTAAAAAGAAAAGTCATCCATTTACAAAAGAAAAAAATAAACAAACTTATTGACATGGCCAGTTTACAGCTCATTCATGTTTCAACAAATGGAGGGAGCTGCAACATAAAAGCACAACTGATATACAGTGTACTTTGCCGAGCTTGGGAAGCAGTAAAGAAGCGCAACTAAGGGTGTCATCAAAATCAATATCAGACCACTGCAGCATTGCAGCACTGGAGTCCTGGGTTCGAATCCTGCCAGGAACAACATCTGCAAGGAGTATATATGTTCTCCCCGTGTTTGCATGGATTTCCTCCCATACTACACAGACATACTGATATGGGGGGGGGGGCGGGTTGTACATTGTGATCCCTATATGGGGCTCACAATCTACATTTAAAATATATATATATATCTGTAAAGACCCCAGAGTATAATAATTGTTTATGGTGTCCACAGTGGGACATAATACTGTGTGCAAGGGCCACTACGGGGTACAATACTGTGTGGATGGGCCACTATGGGGCATAATATTGTGTACAGGGGCCACTATGGGGGATAATACTGTGTGCAGGGGCCACTATGGGGGATAATACTGTGTACAGGGGCCACTATGGGGAATAATACTGTGTGGAGGGGCCACTATGGGGAATAATACTGTGTGCAGGGGCCACTAAGGGACATAATACTGTGTGCAAGGACCACTATTGGGCATAATAGAGCGCGCAGGAATGCGTAGGAGGGGGTCGGTCAAGGTCTTCAGCGTCTGTGTCAGTCGGGGGGGGGGGGGGGGTGTATGTCAAAAGTTCACCACGGGGCCCCGCCACTGTGTTCCTCTTAACTTTAAGTAGGACTAAGTCCACAGCAGTTTCCATCTCTGTATATCAACCAATCAGAATAGTTCCATTCACCAACATATCTTGTACTTACATAGTTTCCTGACTATTGAAAATCAAAATGTTTAAAATATAACTTCTGGGACTAGAAGATACTTAACATTTACATGTACCATCTCCATATCCTTAACATGGAATTATATACTCAGCTTATAAATTTTAGGCTTCTTTCAGAACAGCTATCCATTTTGCGAACAACAAAACCATGGACATTGCACATCTTAGTGTATTACAGTTTGCCATCCATGTGCTATCTGTGTAGTCACAACCCCCCCCCAAAAGAAAACGTATTCTTTCTTCTTTTTTGTCTGTAGAAAAAAAAACAGCACATGACTTTAGTGTGCAGTCTGTTTTTCTCATGGGCTCATAAGCATGGCCAACAAGAGTAGATAAAAGAGAGAAAAAAAAAAAAAAAAAGAATAGTGCAGGTCACTGTTTTCTCTCAGTGCCTCTCAGTCCGTGCACATATGTGTGAGCAGCTCCATTGAAAAGTAGTTAGTGTAAAATGGCCCTTAGTTTATGTTTTAATTTCATGGCGATACTTGGTGCAATATTAATAGATATATCCATATTGCAAAAGAAATCTCAACAAACCTCAAAATACATATCAGAAAAGAAGGGGAATTCACGCAGTTGCCGTTCTTCCTCTCCCCAACTATCGTATAAGTATGTGTTCCTTACAAACACCTTCGACTTCATACGTGGGTTCAAGTGCAATGCAATGTCCCTAGAGCCGCTGGGTTTAAGATTAATGGCAAAGCTGTCAACAAAAGAAACAAAGTAACATGAAAATTAGGTAACAAAGAATTAATACATAATAACAAAGAAAAATGTTAATAAATAATATGCAGTAACAAGCACACCACTAATGTCGTGTAGTACTGCAGAACCAGGCCAGTCTGTAGGCATCTGTGTCAGAGCTCCAGACTCCAGGAAATAGCTAGAATAAAGCTTCAGGTAATGCACTGGGATCTACTGACACACCTTGGGATCTGTTAGAATCCTTTGTTTTTATGGGAAGAATAGTGCTGCACGTAGCTTTATTCTGCCTGTCAAATCTGCTGGGACTAGTGACGGCGGTTCTGAACATTTATATATTTGTCTGCATTGAGTAACACCAAGTATCAGCATTTCTGGCCATTATATGGCTTGTCCTTGGCAATTTTTAGCGTTTTGTTCTTGTGTCCCTAATTTTACGTTCTTCCTGAAATGTTGGGTGGAAAAAGCTGCTTTCTGCTTACTATAAACTGTAAAGAGAAAGAAAAGGAGGACCGTCTCATCTGACTTACTCTTCCTAACTTAGCTGGATCATATAGTGCACTATAGTACTACAGGTTAAAGTACTTACCTCTACTGATGCGAATATGAAAATTGGAGTGAGACAGACTTCCTATTTATCTGTATTAGGGGGCATTCACACGGAGTAACGCCATTCACTTCAATGGGAGCACTCGTAACAGCGGCGTTTACGAGCACCCTTAGGGTGCATGCACACTGAGTAACGCCGGGCGTGTATGAGAGCCGTACACGCCGGCATTACAGCAGACTGCCGAACACTTCCCATTCACTTCAATGGGAGCGCTCGTAAACGCCGCTGTTACGAGCGCTCCCATTGAAGTGAATGGGAAGTGTTCGGCAGTCTGCTGTAATGCCGGCGTGTACGGCTCTCATTCACGCCCGGCGTTACTCAGTGTGCATGCACCCTTAGGGTGCACTTTGCTACATTTTACACGTGTAAAAATACACGTGTAAAATGTAGTAAGCCATTGAGTTCAATGTTTTTTAGTATAACGCGCGTCTTTTTGCGCGCGCAAAAAGACGTGCGTTAAAAAAAAGCCCCTGAACTCAATGGCTAACTACATTTTACACGTGTATTTTTACTTTACACGTGTAAAATGGACGAAAAGCATGGAGCGTAACTCCGTGTGAAGGCTCCCTTAGCCTCTAACTATTCCTGTCTTTCCTCTCTCTCAATCAGCATCTGCTCACTCCTCCTCTCTTCATATATTTTTATGGTGAGCTGTAATCTGATAACTCTGTCAGCTGCAGATCTGTCTTATTCTAGCAATATTGATTTAGCAGAGATATCAGAGTGCAAGTCAATTTAGTAGAAGGGGAGGAAAAAGTCAGATATGTGGGGAAATCACCAATTTTTCTCTCATAAAATATATTACAAAGTGTCTCATCTTCACTTTTATGTGTCTTGAAAGGTAATAAATAGCACAGTCAGAGCAGTGCTTAGTCTGGTTACACACAGGAGCTTGGTTACATGGCAGCTACATTGTGCTATTGATGAAACAAACTGCCCGTATCTGTAGCATATACTTATGACTCACTCAGCACTGTGTACATAGAGATCAAGACAGAAATATTAGAAAGAAAAAACAAAATACACACATCTCTTCTAGAAGTTTAGACTGTGAAAATTGTGCACCCATTGTATTGACGAACAGTGTGTTTATAGCGCCAAATAATAAAGTCCCTTAATGCCCAGTGTGAAAACGGAGCGCAGTAGTTGTTAACAAATTACAATACTGGAATCACCCCCTGCGAGAAACAAGAGAGATTTGCATATAAATACTTCAGATTTCCACCAGACACATAAGCAGAATACAGCAGCCTGTAATTGGTCAATGGTGTATTACATAATGATGCTGTTGGCATTATTGGTATATGTAGTCTGGTTTTCTTGGAACTGTGACAGCCCTACCATAGTGTGTTTTCACATGTTACAGTCATTTTGCAGCTCTGCTTCAATTACTGAGACACCAGCCGCAAAAAAACGCATTATCAATGCATCATGTGAATGCAACCTTAGCATTTATGCAAACGCTGAGAATGCAGTTCCCTAATTTAATTTAACTACAAGGCCAGATAATAAGTTGATAATTCACCTTTTAGCATTCTTGCATATTTCACCCTTCACGACGACTGTTGTTCCTGGGCTCAGAGCTTTGGGAAGGATACTGGTGTAAGGAATTTCCTAAAAAAGACAGAGAAACTTGCTTATACCGACAAAACACTGTTACACATCATAACCCCCAACAACAGTCTCAGCCTGACCACCATTCATAGAATTAGGGTGTTGCTGGGAAGGGGTAGGGTTTGAGCAGAACAGGAGTCCCAGAAGAAAATGGCAGAGGGGTGCAGATCCACACACAAAAGCAGCATCAGTAACAGTTGATTGTTGTTGGAGCCCTGGCACACAGAGAGCCGCTGTCACACCAGCAGAGGCGCTCTCTGGGTCAGGCATTAGGATAAGATAATAGGCGCCGCTCTACTGATTCCAGTACAGTTGCAATTCATTCTCTAGTTCCCACCATTCCCGACCAATCAATGCAGTTAGTTTTGGAGCTTGAAATGCTACGCACCGAGGTGGGTGGTGTCGAGCATGTGCAGACAAAGAGGTGGGGTTCTGACAGTACAGAGCCTAAGGGCTAGTTCACACATGCTGATGTGTTCCATCTGGAAGGAGTCCACATGAGAACCCCCCCGGACCGAACACAAGAATAATTTATGTGAGCAGTGTGCAGCAAGCACACGGACGCCATTATAGTCTAAGGGGTCCGTGCGCTTGAACTGCACAGTGCTTGCAGTTGCGCTTGTGTTCCGTCTGGGGGTGCCTCATGCGGACTCCTTCCGGACGGAATACATTAGCATGTGTGAACCGGACATAAAGAGCATATGTCACCATGACTAGCAGAAGTGACTGCTCAGGAAGGGTGGAGGCTAGAGGAAAAATTCCAAATGTGCCAGAATTGGTAGAACAGCACCTATTTTATTTTGCAAAAGAGCTAACCTTGGCGGAGATAGTGACAACTTGTCCTTTACATTAATGGTAACAAAATTAAAAAGCAGTTTGCTGTTCACATATTACATTAATAACTATTATCTATACTATGTGGCACTGGGCAGCTCCCAGGCGTATTGTAGGAGAATACAACATGTTCAGTGAATGTCACATTTGACAAGACCAATTTCCTCCCAAAAACAACTCATTGAGGTACCCGATAACTAAAACATATTGGGGAGCTCAGGTGCACATGAAACTACATCCCATGTCCATCTATTTACAATCCAGTGTATATTTGTTTTCAAAACGGAAACTACAATAAAGAATACTCACAAAGTTCAAGCTCTCATTTGAAGCCTGGTAATAAAGTATTGTAAAAGGAGAAAAAAAAAAAAACTACTTTAGTTTATCTGCTAAATAATTTGTAGCATTGTTTAATGAGCAGAATAATAATAATAATAATAATAATAATAATAATAATAATAATAAACATACCTGAGAGGAATTCATCGAACTAAGTGAGGAATTCATCGCACTAAGTGCAAGAGATGTCGATTGAGAGGCCAACTGTGCCAGGAGAAAAAAAAAAAAAAAGTATGATGAATTAAGAAGATATATTTTATTTTTTACACTATTTATCAACATTTACGCAAAGATAAGTTCAAATATACAATAAAAGCATGTTTTATTACAAAAAAACCCAAAACAGACCCATGAGATGTGATAACTGCCTATATACATCATAAGAATATCTGAAGTTTCCAGGGAGTTCAATGACCATATAAAAGCTGAAGACACATGGTTACTGAACTCCACGTCTAACATGCTTTAGAATTTGGTTCTGAAGGTTGGACATATATCCTTATAATTCACAGCGAAATGCTACAGAATCTTTTATTATGGAAGTCCTCATCCCATTAATAAAAAGGTTTGTAGCAGATTTGTAACACAATTGTGGAGGATGACAGACTGCTTTTGCAAGGAGAAATAAGTATTGTTAGCCGCAACGGCTTTGCAAATCGCAGGATGTCAATTATTTCTATGAAAACGCCAGCGGCTTTCCCATAGATATAATGTTAAGAGAAAGTCCGCAGAGGAAAACTCTGTGAACTTTCTCTGAAAAGCGCTGCGGAAAAAAACGCAACGCGTTCATGCAGCGGTTCTTCCCGCAGCGCTTTAGTGCTATGGATAAAGCCCATGGGGCCTTAGCCTTAATGTGGCATGTTGATACGGATAATGGTAATGACAACAGGCAGTTGTCCATTTATTCATACATTTCCATAACAGTGGAACATCACTACACAGAGAGATACAGAATATACTAAAGTGAATATGAAAATATTACCGCGTGATAGGCAAATCCTATTGTACTTATTTGCACCATTCCCGATATACCGAGAGTATCAATTCTTTCCAAGTTGATCCTATGTTTGTAAGTTAATAAGTGTTTCCCACCTGAAGACACCTAGAAGAAATCAGAACAAATAACTAAACACAAAGAACAAATGACACAATCAGACAGGACACAGTTCAGATTAGTGGGGTTCTTACTAGTGTTCAGTTCACCTACAGTAAATACTTATTCTCATTTGAGCAATTATGTGAAGTTCTACAAACCAACACCTAATATAACTTCAGAACACACCATGGTTAGCTATACTGAAATAAGCACAAAAAGAAACTTACCTGGAATTTATTTGGCAAAACAAGAAATATGACTTCAAATGGCTTGCCTTTCTTGAAAGGCATCTCATAGGTTTTCTCTTCCCAACCCCATTTTTCATTTTGTAAAGTGTTGCAGACCAAGACTCCTGAGCCTTTAAACCGAGGGTTAAAATGAAAAGCCACATCAGAACGGGGTTTCGTACTGCTGCCGCACTGGAAGTCAATCTGAAACCTACAAAGAAAACACTTATCATTTGAGTGAAAAGTTAATACAACTGGAGGATGTGGAAAAAATGAGAAATGAGAGTTTAATAATGTGTGAAAATTTAATGCAAACCCCCCCCCCCCAAAAAAAAAAAAAAAAAACTGTCCCGCAAAGGCTATAACGGGAGAGAGCAAAGGACATATGTGGCCATCTATCTACTCCATCTCACCACACAGGTCTTAGCCCACAGGGCACAAGAAAATGGCCGCTTACTTACTATGCCCGAGGCCTACAAGTTTCAACGCCTCTGCCAGAAGAAGACACAGGAAGACCTCGTTCCAGAAGAAGATGGAGGCGTCGCTGGAGAGTTTTCTCGCAGCATTGGGGACGCTCATAGTGCTGTTTGAGCGCTGGGGCCCACCCCCAGTGCTGCTAGAGAACTCATTTGCATACTGGCGAAAACCGGTATTTCTACGGTATGGCGACGCAGAGAAAACATCTAAAGGTAGGAGACGAATAGCTTTTCTTAAGGCTATTCCGATGTGTTAGGCACAAAAAATGCTATCCGAATGAAAGGATACCTTTAATAGGGGCAAATTAAATAAGAGGCATGAACTAGAATTCTGGCCAAAAAATTGCCTCCATGCAGCTCAACCATCAGTGACTTGAGTGCTTAAGATCTATGTGGTGAGACGGAGTAGATAGATGGCCACATATGTCCTTTGCTCTCTCCCTTTATAGTCTTTGCAGGACAGTTGAGAGTTGAGAAAGTTCTCATAATAAGTTGCAGTCACAGAAGTGCAACCCCTACCTATCAGACAATTATTACATACTATAGGAATATGCCATAAAGGTATTTAGAGGATAAACCTCTATGTATAATTATGGCACAAATACATTGCGTGAAACCTTCTGTCAGGAACTATATATTTACAAATCCAAATACGATAAAGAAAGATGTCTGCACATACCTGTCTGCATTATGTGCTACAGAACCATGAATCACTATCATGGCTCCTGGCTCCAAACTTCCAAGGATTGAGCCAACATATGGGATGATCTACAATTACACATTATTTGAGAAAAAAAATAGTCAATGAGATGCACTAACATTAAGAGAATGCAATTACAAGGAATATGCCATAAATATCTATTGCAGGCAAAAAAAACCCTATAAGGCCGGGGCCTCACAGGCCGGAAACGCCGTGGAAAAAAATGCGGTGTTATACAGTAACTGCAAAGTGGATGGGATTCATGAGAATCCCATGCCCACATTGCATTTAAAACCGCAGCGAGGACAGGCTGCAATTTCCAAAACCGTTGCGGTTTTTAATCTTATTGCTTACAGATGGGTAACTTCATTTCAGATTGTGGTGAAGTGTATGGTAAAGTTGTGGATGGGGTGTATATCTCACCCGGTTTCCTCTGGCAGGCAGGGTAGCGGAATTCCAGAAGGATACATGTTGCTTTAGAGCCCTTTGTTTAAGTTACATGGGCTGGATTTCCTGGACTGGAGGACAGGTTGGTAGCGGGAGTCTCCCAGTCCGCACCCCTAGTCCACTACGGGTATTTCCCTAGTCCCAGGTGTTCTCAGGTGGGGCTTGTAGCTTGAGAGAGAAAGCACCCCTGGGGCAGTTGTGGACAGTTTTGCTACTGAGTTTGGTGTCAGGTATTAGGCCTGCACTGGGATAGTGAGGCATCCTGCTGTATGGTTAGAGCCGGACAGGCTTAGGTTTACTTTGTTTGCATGCTGCTTAGTGCTGAAGCATAAAAATAAAGAACCCTTGTAGTCTGAAACCTGCTATGTGAACTCTGTCATTGCCGGCCCTACTATGTGAGCTGAACCTCTACAAGATATACATTGTAAACACAGAGTCTCCTATGAAGACAATCCCAGTCCACTTCTGCCATGTAATATTACATTTCCCATTCAGCTATCCATTTCTATAGCTGATCCCCGAAGGTTTCAGATGGAGAGGTTCTAGCACAACAACCCCTTTAGCTCTGCAGGGATGGTCATGTTACACAGGAAAGTATTATTGTATGGATTCCAAAGCAGTCATTACCGGATCCAATATGGTCCGATGAAGTCCATCGTCAGACATGTCGTTCTGTTAATTAGAACTATAAAATAGAAAACAATAAAAGCAGATTATTATAACAGCTTTGCACATTCTAATTGTCCAATGAATCATTTTCGATCTCTCTTCTGGCAGTTTCAAAAAAAATAATTGATGCATTTGTACATACTGTATATGGGCCTATTATATAATACCGGAACTTGAGTTTTCTGTCAGTGAACATCTTCTCCGCTGTCAGGTTGCAAAATAATTGACGTGAGTAATTCAATGGGCACTTATCAACAATACCAGGGCAGATTTATTTAATGCCGTATTGACATGCCTTGTACCAGTGGAGGATGCGCTTGATGTATGATGGGACACAGGCCTTGTCGTAATAATACATATATATGATTTATAAATCAGTAGCACTTAACAAATCATAGGTTTTATATACAGGCAAAACAAGACATTACAGCATAATAAATCATCAAGTCACCCAACAGGAGTGAGAGCCCTGCTTCCAAGAGCTTACAATCTAAAGCAAGTATTTTTGTATGTACAGATTGCATGCAGGGTTACTCTCTAGATAAGAGCATCTTGTCCTGTAGTATAATGTAGAGGAGAGGAATGAACAGAGAAGAGTTAGTTTGAGGCGAGTAAGCGTAAAAGTGTTAGGTTAATGTGAAATGTGATGGGTCTGTATAAAGAGTTGTTTTTAGGGCGCACTTGGGAACAGGAGTAGGAGGTTCTCAGTATAGAGGATGGTGATGAAAGAAGCCCTCTTGTGTATGTATCATCAGTGACTATATTATTAATGTGACATCTGTATATTACATTGGCATGTGTATTATAAGGGTCAGAGGTGAGACTTTTCTATCCCTGTGATCACAAGACCAATAAAGTATAATCATGCCAAGCCAGGTTTATTGCTTTACAACTAGTTGCCACTATTGAAAGTCAGCTAGGCATAAGAGAGTGAAGGCTGTGACTAAATAGTGACCTCAGTCACTGGGCACAGATGGCAGGCACAGCTTTCCAAGATGGGACAACTCATTTCCCAGCTTCCCAAGATGAGGAAAGGGGTAGGAGGGGCGCACTATGGCCGGTGGTGTGTCTGCACCAGTCAACAGCTCTCAATTACAAAAAACTGTGAATGCCTCGGAACTTTGTAACACCTTGGAAGCCAGCAAACAAGCTGGGGGTGCCCAACCCATGTGAGTGATCCTCTAAGATACGGCAACAAAAAGAGTCTAAGTTATCAGGATTTTCTGTCACTTTTAATTTAAAAGCTACTTGGTTATTAAATCATCCAATTTAACGGCACTTTGTGTTCTCTCCATGAACCTATTACTTTTTTCAAGTGCATTTTCCATCTGACTGCTGGTATTCCTATTGGTTATGAATGCAATAGCTGGCCGCTGCGTGTACTTGGGGTGACTGGGTGTGAATTACACTCAATTTGCATTCTGAGTGCAAGATTGAGTGAATGGAGTGCATTTACCCCTGACAGCCACACCTATGTCACATGCTAGAACGGTCTATACATGACAAGGATGTTAGTCTCAGCCCATTGGCAGGATGCAGAGCACAGATGTTGTGGTAGACAGACATAAGGGAGGATATGTAAGGAGGTGCAGCACTGTGGACTGGATGAGGGTAATACGTTTATATTGTATTCTATACTGGACAGGAAACCATTGCAGTGACTGGCATAGACTGGAGGCATCGGTGCAGCGCTCAGGCGGCATTCATAGATATAGATTGTTGAGGAAAGAATCTAGCGAGGAGAAGACAGAATAGTAGGAAATGCAGAAGTTTTTTTTAATGTTTCCATGGTAAGACCAGCGTAGATTCTGGATATGTTTTTGGGGTGCTGGTGGCATGATCATGCAAGTAATTGACTCAGACCTTTCCCTATCTTCAAACACAACCCCATAACAGAGGGCATACCGCCTTGTTGTTGTGGTAAAACCACAGCCTGAAATGGAAACGCCAGGGTTAGATCTGGTTGTAGATGATGGAAACAGCTGGAGTTCAGTTTTTGAAAAATTAAGTTGCAAACAGATGAAAGACCTGATGTCAGATACAGTCACTAGTGTTCTGTAGTGATCCATGGTGATGTCACATTGGGAGGTATATAGCTGGGTGTCATCAGCATGAAGATAATCTGCGTATGGTTTGTAAAATAGGGGGAAACTTAGGTAACATGGTCAGAAGTTAGCGTTTCCCCCATATGAATGTAACTTTAGCTTGAGCGTGTGCACAGCAGCTCTATTCATCTCTAGAGGACCAAGAAAGCCAGTTGCGTGCCGGATCTACAGTAGTCCCATAGAGAATGCTAGGAGCGGCAGCGGACATGCCCCATCTGCTGCGACAGTCATATATATATATATATATATATATATATATATATATATGGGGGAATCTCTAACTCTCTCCCTTCTTCAGTCTCCTACCTCAGCCCTGAAGCAGAGGAGTAGCTGTCTGGTGTATTCATAGACCTGTCAATGACTTCCTGCTCTCACATCGGTCACTGCTCAAAATACAGCAGGGCTAGAATGTTTTGGTTTAGTTTTTGACCACCTTGGCCAGGTGCAAACCCAATGTTATAATGTAGTCATAGTACTAGTGCTGTATACTGCCATATACACATCAATAACCAGTATGCAGCTATTCATGAACCAGCTTTATTTACACTTACCTAGCCATGACACTCAGTCTAGTCACTATACAGATGAAGCCCATTACCCATAATACAATAGCAGACACAGAGATCACATGGCACAATACTGACCCCTCAGCCGTCACTTCTGCCAGGTAAGTGCTCGCAGCTTCCGAGTACAGCAGCAGCCAGTCACGAGTAGAAGGTCCACGAACCGCCCATTGCAGAGTCTCTGCCCAGCCTTTCCAGATCTATTTTCTCTGCGTCATTTCATTGTTTCTTTTTTTGTCTATGTAATATTTGACCATAGGTTACCGTCCGCTGTGCTGAAGGAAATTGTCTCCACTTCTGCGGGTAGACGATCAGCAAGCGGCCATGTTTATGAAGAGCATTGACTAGTCTTAGTAAAAGATGATCGTCAAGAAAATGGCTCCTAATAGGCGGACATTCTGTCAGTATCGCAATAATGTTATGCCGGAATTTCCAAGGCTGCGTGCAAGTCACGTGATCCATGGGAACTCGAAACTTGGAATGAGTGCTGTAAAGCTGCCCTTGTGCATGTATCTATATCTATATATACTGTATATACATATGATACAAAGAACACCTTGCCCTCTGTGTATATATATATGTATATCAAACTAACACTAGTTTGTTATGTATACATGAAAATGTCATATATACACGTGTGTATATATATATATATATATATATATATATATATATATATATATATATCTCCTTATATTATAAAAATGAATTTCTGTCTGTCTGTCTGTCTGTGCTCTAATGCGAACCAAACGACTGGACCGATCTTCACCAAATTTGGTACAGAGATACTTCAGGTATCCGGGAAGGTTTAAGACGAGACTCCAACTCGCTCGGACGCACCGTTGCTGAGATACAGCATTCCAAACACAGTGCCCCCCCCCCCCTTAGCCAATACAAACCTGCAAGACTTTCACTCATATTCCAACTGCAATACACACGGTCACTCCACATGCACAATACAACACTGATATCCAAACTGAGATACACGCATCAGAGGATTAGATACACAGATCAGCACACGGTGTCACACTCCAGAGGATTAGATACACACGTCTGCACACAGTCCCACACACCAGAGGATTAAATACGCACTTCTGCACACAGTTCCACACACTGAAGGATTTGATACGTGCATCTGCACACGGTTCCACATGCCGAAGGATTAGATACAGGCGTCTACACACAGTTCCACACTCCAGAGGATTAGATACGCGCATCTGCACACATTTGTACACACCATAGGATTAGATACACGCGTCTGCACAGAGTACCACATGCCGTAGGATTAGATACACACATCTACACATAGTTCCACACTCCAGAGGATTAGATACGCACATCTGCACACAGTTGTACACACCATATGATTAGATACACGTGTCTGCACACAGTACCACATGCAGTAGGATTAAATACACGCGTCTACACATAGTTCCACACGCCGAAGGATTAGATACGCGCCTCTTCACACAATACCACACAAGGGAGGATTAGATACGTGTGTGTGCACACAGTACCACACTTTGGAGGATTAGATACATGCCTCTGCACACAGTACCACAAACCAGAGAATTAGATACGCGTCTCTGCACACAGTATCACACGGGGGAAGATTAGATACACGCGTCTGCACACAGTACCACACGGGGGAGGATTAGATACACGCGTCTGCACACAATACCACACAGAGGAGGATTAGATACACGTGTCTTCACACAGTTGTACACACCATAGGATTAGATACAAGCATCTGCACACAGTACCACTTGCCGTAGGATTAGATACGCACATCTACACACAGTTCCACACTCCAGAGGATTAGATACGCGCATCTGCACACATTTGTACACGCCATAGGATTAGATACACACGTCTGCACACAATACCACATGCCGGGGGAGGATTAGATACGCGCGTCTGCACACAGTACCACATGCCGGGGGATTGGATATGCGCGTCTACACACAGTTCCACACGCCATAGGATTAGATACGCGCCTCTTCACACAATACCACACAGGGGAGGATTAGACGTGTCTTCATACAGTTGTACACGCCATAGGATTAGATACACGCGTCTGCACACAGTAACACATGCCGTAGGATTAGATACACGTGTCTGCACACAGTACCACTTGCCGTAGGATTAGATACGCACATCTACAAACAGTTCCACACTCCAGAGGATTAGATACGCGCATCTGCACACATTTGTACACGCCATAGGATTAGATACACACGTCTGCACAGAGTACCACATGCCGTAAGATTAGATACACGCGTTTACATACAGTTCCACACTCCAGAGGATTAGATACGCGCGTCTGCACACAGTTGTACACGCCATAGGATTAGATACACGCGTCTGCACACAGTACCACATGCAGTAGGATTAGATACGCGCGTCTACACATAGTTCCACAAGCGGAAGGATTAGATACGCGCCTCTTCACACAATACCACACAGGGGAGGATTAGATACGTGTATGTGAACACAGTACCACACTTTGGAGGATTAGATGCATGCCTCTGCACACAGTACCACAAGCCAGAGAATTACATACGCGTCTCAGCACACAGTATCACACGGGGGAGGATTAGATACGCGCGTCTACACACAGTACCACATGCCATAGGATTAGATACACGCGTCTACACATAGTTCCACACACCGAAGGATTAGATATGCGCCTCTTCACACAATACCACACAAGGGAGGATTAGATACGCGTTTCCGCACACAGTATCATACGGGGGAGGATTAGATACGCGTGTCTGCACACAGTACCACACGGGGGAGAATTAGATACGCACGTCTACACACAGTACCACATGCCGGGGGATTGGATACGCGCGTCTACACACAGTACCACATGCATAGGATTAGATACGCGCGTCTGCACACAGTACCACATGCCGGGGGATTGGATACGCGCGTCTACACACTGTTCCACACGCCATAGAATTAGATACGCACCTCTTCACACAATACCACACAGGGGAGGATTAGATACACGTGTCTTCACACAGTTGTACACGCCATAGGATTAGATACACACGTCTTCACAGAGTCCCACATGCCGTAGGATTAGATACACGCATCTACATACAGTTCCACACCCCAGAGGATTACATACGCACGTCTGCACACAGTTATACACGCCATAAGATTAGATACACACATCTGCACACAGTACCACATGCTGTAGGATTAGATACGCGCGTCTACACACAGTTCCACATGCCAAAGGATTAGATATGCGCCTCTTCACACAATACCACACAGGGGAGGATTAGATACATGCGTCTGAATACAGTACCACACTTTGGAGGATTAGATACATGCATCTGCACACAGTACCACATGCCAGATAATTAGATACGCATCTCAGCACACAGTGCCACACGGGGAGGATTAGATATGCGCATCTTCACACAGTACCTCACGCCAGGGATTAGATACACCTGTCTGCACACAGTACCACACGCCAGAGGATTAGATACATGCATCTGCACATAGTACCACATGCTGTAAGATTAGATATGCACGTCTGCACACAGTTTCATTTACCGGAGGATTAGATACGTGCCTCTTCACACAATGCCACACGGGGGAGGATTAGATACACACATCTGTACACAGTACCACACCAACAAGGATTAGATACTTGCGTCTAAACACAGTACTGCATGGGGAAGGATTAGATACAGCTTTACTCAAGGTATCCATAACAACTGATCACAGGTTTTTCACTGATATCCAAAATGAGATACACATAATCACATGACGCTTATGGACATACACACAAACCACATACAAAATAAATCAGTACAAAATTGGACAATTCTTATGAGGCCACTACACAAACATAAAATGTAATATACCCGTGCAAAGCTGGGTCATCCCTCTAGTCTCCCTATATTATAAAAATGAATTTCTGTCTGTCTGTCTGTCTGTCTGTCTGTGCTCTAATGCGAACCAAACGACTGGACCGATCTTCACCAAATTTGGTACAGAGATACTTCAGATATCCGGGAAGGTTTAAGACGAGACTCCAACTCGCTCGGACGTACCGTTGCTGAGATACAGCATTTCAAACACAGTGCCCCCCCCCTTATCCAATACAAACCTGCAAGACTTTCACTCATATTCCAACTGCAATACACACGGTCACTCCACATGCACAATACAACACTGATATCCAAACTGAGATACACGCATCAGAGGATTAGATACACAGATCAGCACACAGTATCACACACCAGAGGATTAGATACACGGGTCTGCACACAGTCCCACAAACCAGAGAATTAAATACGCACTTCTGCACACAGTTCCACATACTGAAGGATTTGATACGTACATCTGCACACGGTTCCACATACCGAAGGATTAGATACAGGCGTCTACACACAGTTCCACACTCCAGAGGATTAGATACGCGCGTCTGCACACATTTGTACACGCCATAGGATTAGATACACGCATCTGCACAGAGTACCACATGCCTTAGGATTAGATACACGTGTCTACACACAGTTCCATACTCCAGAGGATTAGATACGCGCGTCTGCAAACAGTTGTACACGCCATAGGATTAGATACACGCGTCTTCACACAGTACCACATGCAGTAGGATTAGATACGTGCGTCTACACACAGTTCCACACGCCGAAGGATTAGATACGCGCCTCTTCACACAATACCACACAGGGAAAGATTAGATACGTGTGTGTGGTACACAGTACCACACTTTGGAGGATTAGATACATGCCTCTGCACACAGTACCACAAGCCAGAGAATTAGATACGCGTCTCAACACACAGTACCACATGGGGGAGGATTAGATACGCGCGTCTACACACAGTAACACATGCCATAGGATTATATACGCACGTCTGCACACAGTACCACATGCCGGGGGATTGGATACATGCTTCTACACACAGTTCCACACACTGTAGGATTAGATACGCACCTCTTCACACAATACCACACAGGGGAGGATTAGATACACGTGTCTTCACACAGTTGTACACGCCATAGGATTAGATACACGCGTCTGCACACAGTACCACATGCCGGGGGATTGGATACATGCTTCTACACACAGTTCCACACACTGTAGGATTAGATACGCACCTCTTCACACAATACCACACAGGGGAGGATTAGATACACGTGTCTTCACACAGTTGTACACGCCATAGGATTAGATACACGCGTCTGCACACAGTAGCACATGCAGTAGGATTAGATACGCGACTCTTCACACAGTACCACACAGGGGAGGATTAGATACGTGTGTGCACACAGTATCACACTTTGGAGGATTAGATACATGCCTCTGCACACAGTACCACAAGCCAGAGAATTAGATACGCGTCTCAGCACACAGTATCACAAGGGGGAGGATTAGATACGCGCCTCTTCACACAATACCACACAGGGGAGGATTAGATACGTGCATCTGAACACAGTACCACATGGGAGGATTAGATACAGGCCTCTGCATACAGTACCACATGCCAGAGAATTAGATACGCGTCTCAGCACACAGTTCCACAAGGGGGAGGATTAGATATGCGCATCTGCACACAGTACCACACGCCAGAGTCATTAGATACGCGCGTCTGCACACAGTTTCACTTACTGGAGGATTAGATACGCGCCTCTTCACACAATATCACATGGGGAGGATTAGATATGTGCATCTGCACAAAGTACCACACCAACAAGAATTAGACACTTGCATCTAAACACAGTACTACACGGGGAAGGATTAGATACAGCTTTACTCCAGGTATCCATAACAACTGATCACAGGTTTTGACATTTTTGACATCCAAAATGAGATACACATAATCACATGACGCTTATGGACATACACACAAACCACATACAAAATACACCAGTGCAAAATTGGACAATTCTTATGGGGCCAGTACACAAACATAAATTGTAATATACCCGTGCGAAGCCGGGTCCTCCCTCTAGTATATATATATATCTCCCTATACTGTATTATAAAAATGAATTTCTGTCTGTCTGTGCTCTAATGCGAACCAATCGACTGGACCGATCTTCACCAAATTTGGTACAGAGATACTTCAGGTATCCGGGAAGGTTTAAGATGAGACTCCAACTCACTCGGACGTACCGTTGCTGAGATACAGCATTCCAAACACAGTGCCCCCCCCCCCTTAGCCAATACAAACCTGCAAGTCTTTCACTCATATTCCAACTGCAATACACACGGTCACTCCACATGCACAATACAACACTGATATCCAAACTGAGATACACGCATCAGAGGATTAGATACACAGATCAGCACACAGTATCACACTCCAGAAGATTAGATACACGCGTCTGCACACAGTCCCACAAACCAGAGGATTAAATACGCACTTCTGCACACAGTTCCACACACTGAAGGATTTGATACGTGCGTCTGCACACAGTTCCACATGCCGAAGGATTAGATACACGCGCCTGCACAAAGTACCACACCCCGGGGGATTGGATACATGCGTCTGCACACAGTCCCACAAACCAGAGGATTACATACACGCTTCTGCACACAGTTCCACACACTGAAGGATTTGATACGTGCGTCTGCACACAGTTCCACATGCCGAAGGATTAGATACACGCGTCTGCACAAAGTACCACACCCCGGGGGATTGGATACATGCGTCTGCACACAGTACCACATGCTAAAGGATTGGATACACGCATCTGCACACAGTTCCACGCACCAGAGCATAAGATTTGCACGTCTGCACACAGTACCACATGTCGTCGGATTAGATACGCAAGTCTACACACAGTTCCACACTCCAGAGGATTAGATACGCGCGTCTGCAGACAGTTGTACACGCCATAGGATTAGATACACGTGTCTACACACAGTTCCACACACCAGAGCATAAGATATGCACATCTGCACACAGTACCACATGCCGCAGGATTAGATATGTGTGTCTACACAAAGTTCCTCACGCCGTAGGATTAAATACGCGCCTCTTCACACAATACCACACAGGGGAGGATTAGATACGTGTGTGTGCACACAGTACCACACTTTGGAGGATTAGATACAGTCCTATGAAAAAGTTTGGGCACCCCTATTAATCTTAATCATTTTTTGTTCTAAATATTTTGGTGTTTGCAACAGCCATTTCAGTTTGATATATTTAATAACTGATGGACACAGTAATATTTCAGGATTGAAATGAGGTTTATTGTACTAACAGAAAATGTGCAATATGCATTAAACCAAAATTTGACCGGTGCAAAAGTATGGGCACCCTTATCATTTTATTGATTTGAATTCCCCTAACTACTTTTTACTGACTTACTGAAGCACAAAATTGGTTTTGTAACCTCAGTGAGCTTTGAACTTCATAGCCAGATGTATCCAATCATAAGAAAAGGTATTTAAGGTGGCCAATTGCAAGTTGATCTCCTATTTGAATCTCCTCTGAAGAGTGGCATCATGGGCTACTCAAAACAACTCTCAAATGATCTGAAAACAAAGATTGTTCAACATAGTTGTTCAGGGGAAGGATACAAAACGTTGTCTCAGAGATTTAACCTGTCAGTTTCCACTGTGAGGAACATAGTAAGGAAATGGAAGACCACAGGGACAGTTCTTGTTAAGCCCAGAAGTGGCAGGCCAAGAAAAATATCAGAAAGACAGAGAAGAAGAATGGTGAGAACAGTCAAGGACAATCCACAGACCACCTCCAAAGAGCTGCAGCATCATCTTGCTGCAGATGGTGTCACTGTGCATCGGTCAACTATACAGCGCACTTTGCACAAATAGAAGCTGTATGGGAGAGTGATGAGAAAGAAGCCGTTTCTGCACGTACGCCACAAATAGAGTTGCCTGAGGTATGAAAAAGCACATTTGGACAAGGCAGCTTCATTTTGGAAACAAAAATTGAGTTGTTTGGTTATAAAAAAAAGGCGTTATGCATGGCGTCCAAAAAGAAACAGCATTCCAAGAAAAACACATGCTACCCACTGTAAAATTTGGTGGAGGTTCCATCATGCTTTGGGGCTGTGTGGCCAATGCCGGCATCGGGAATCTTGTTAAAGTTGAGAGTCGCATGGATTCCACTCAGTATCAGCAGATTCTTGAGAATAATGTTCAAGAATCAGTGACGAAGTTGAAGTTACGCCGGGGATGGATATTTCAGCAAGACAATGATCCAAAACACCGCTCCAAATCCTCAGGCATTCATGCAGAGGAACAATTACAATGTTCTGGAATGGCCATCCCAGTCCCAAGACCTGGATATCATTGAACATCTGTGGGATGATTTGAAGCGGGCTGTCCATGCTCGGCGACCATCTAACTTAACTGAACTTGAATTGTTTGTCCAAAATACCTTTATCCAGGATCCAGGAACTGATTAAAAGCTACAGGAAGCGACTAGAGGCTGTTATCTTTGCAAAAGGAGGATCTACTAAATATTAATGTCACTTTTCTGTTGAGGTGCCCATACTTTTGCACCGGTCAAATTTTGGTTTAATGCATATTGCACATTTTCTGTTAGTACAATAAACCTCATTTCAATCCTGAAATATTACTGTGTCCATCAGTTATTAGATATATCAAACTGAAATGGCTGTTGCAAACACCAAAATATTTAGAACTAAAAATGATTAAGATTAATAGGGGTGCCCAAACTTTTTCATAGGACTGTACATGCCTCTGCACACAGTACCACAAGCCAGAGATTTAGATACGCGTCTCAGCACACAGTACCACACAGGGAGGATTAGATACGTGCGTCTGCACACAGTACCCCACGCGAGAGGATTAGATATACGCGTCTGCACACAGTAACACATGCCGTAGGATTAGATACGCGCGTCTACACACAGTTCCACATGCCGCAGGATTAGATACGTGCCTCTTAACACAATACCACACAGGTGAGGATTAGATACGTGTGTCTGCACACAGTACCACAAGCCAGAGAATTAGATACGTGTCTAAGCACACAGTACAACACGGGGAGGATTAGATACGCGCGTCTGCACACAGTACCACATGCCTCAGGATTAGATATGTGCCTCTTCACACAATACCACACAGGGGAGGATTAGATACGTGTGTCTGCACACAGTACCACACTTTGGAGGATTAGATATATGCCTCTGCACACAGTACCACAAGCCAGAGAATTAGATACGCGTCTCAGCACTCAGTACCACACGCCAGAGGATTAGATACGCGCATCTGCACACAGTACTACATGCCGTAGGATTAGATACACGCGTCTACACACAGTTACACACGCCGTAGGGTTAGATACGCGCCTTTTCACACAATACCACACAAGGGAGGATTAGATACGCACATCTGCACACAGTTCCACACACCAGAGGATTAGATAAGCACGTCTGCACACAGTACTACATGCCGTAGGATTAGATACACGCGTCTGCTTACAGTTTCACATGCCAGACGATGAGATACGCACATCTTCACACAGTTGTACACGCTATAGGATTAGATACATGCGTCTGCATACAGTACCACATGCTGTAGGATTAGATACGCGTGTCTACACACAGTTCCACACGCCATAGGATTAGATACGCGCCTCTTCACACAGTACCACACTTTGGAGGATTAGATACATGCCTCTGCACACAGTACCACATGCCAGATAATTAGATACGCGTCTTGTAATCTATTGTCTTTGGAGACAGTAGTCCTCCCCCAGCTGACTTGAGCAGTCTCCAGTTTGCTGTTGTTTACTTCCTGCATGTGGATATAAAAACCTGCCCATTCTGTAATAAAGGTCTCTGTGTGCACTGCTCAGGCTAAGAAAGAAATGCTTTTTTTTTTTTTTAATAAATTCTTTATTTATGAATACAAAATAAACAAAAAGAGAAACAGCGTAACAACCCTCCATTTGGAATCAGAACAAAAGGGCCCAAAATCACAACAATGGGTCAAATACATAACAAGGTGAAACAAATAGAACTGAAACGGAGCCTCCCGTGGAAAAACAAGCTGGGGGAGGCTCCAGTACTACCCTGAACAAGTAAGGGAGAGGGGGAGAAAGGTATGGAAGAAAGCGGGGGGAGAGAGAAGGAAGGGAGGGAACGAGAAGAGAGGCAAGGAGGAGGAACCCCAGGTCCATACCACAGACGGACTCCGAGCCAGGGTATAACCTCAGCCCATGATGTCCCTGTACTGCTGAGATCCCTGGAACAGGATCCAGAGAGTCCAGGCCTTCATGAAGGCCTCATTAGTGTCCCGGAGAGACGCCGTGATGTCCTCCATGGATTGGATATCCTCCACCTTGTGGAGCCAGTGGCGAGGAGAGAGGGAGGATTAGTAGATTTCCAAAGAGCTGGTATGCAAGCCCTCGCTGCATTAACCATGTACCTTGTTGCCGATTTACGGTAGGCACAGAGGGGGATGCCCCAGAGGTGAAGCAAGAAGAAGGCCGGTGTGTTGGGAAGGGTAGTGTGGAAGATTTGGGATATTAGGCAGTGGACACCGTCCCAAAAGTCTCTCAGCGCCGAACAGCTCCAGAACGCATGAAGAAGCGTCCCCGTCTCTGAGCCACAGCGTCAACAGAGTGGAGAGGAGGATGGGAAGAACCTGTGCAACTGGGATGGGACATGGTACCATCTAGTGAGGATCTTGTAGCCCGCCTCCTGGTACTTACAAGTTAATGAGCTTTTGTGAGCGAGCTCCAAGATCCCAGCACAGTCCTCGTCAGACAAGGACAAATTGAGATCCATTTCCCATTTACTCAGAAAGGAGGGCCTGTGGCTCGGGTAGGGGGGGGGGGGGGAGACCGGTAGCGTGTAAAATTCCGAAAGGGAGGGACGGAGGAGGCCCCGTGAGGGGCCTTAAGAAAGAAATTCTTATACCAACTTTTCTCGTGTGGTGTGGGATTTCATCACTAGCAACTTAGTCTTTGAATTTGGCCAGCTATAGTCACTCACAAGTTAGCTGCTGAACAGGTGACCAAAAAGGCTCCTGTTTCTTACACTTAAAAAGTGGTTATACGCCGAAATCCATGAACCCCATAGATCAAAACGAGGTCCGCCAGGTTTCTGCCTGGTTTCCGCCGATTTTATACTGAAACGAATGAAGAGAAAAGTCGTCCTTGCAGGACTTTTCTCTCCACCGATTTTAAGTGGGATCTACAGCGAAGTTTCGTATAGAGACTCCAATGTAGATGTGAAGTAAATCAGAATCTAGGGTAGGTGCTCAGTCATTGGACAGTTCAATAGAAAAGTAAAAGTAATGCAGCACCAATAAATAAAAAATAATAATACAAAAAAATTAATATTAAAAATAGAAAGCGACAAATGCAAGAATATCTGTAAATTTATCCTAAGCCTGATATTTCACCAGATGTCTACTGCATTAGCATTGGAGCAAGGGGAGACAAGTGACACAAAATTGGCACATTCATAGTCCAGTTCACATTTTGCATTTTGGTTTATCGGCAGGTTTTTGGTTTTGTTTTTTTTCAATCTGAAAATAAAAATGAATGTCTGTTCTTTTCCTGCTTTTGACTCATAACCACACTGTAACTAGGTCATAGACCTTGTTTTCCTTCCACAGCTGTTGGATTGCATTGTGAGAGGTCAAGTACTAACTTTATTGTTCTTTTCAAGTGAAGGTTCAATCTGTAAATCATCTAAGGGTGCATGCACACTGAGTAACGCCGGGCGTGTATGAGAGCCGTACACGCCGGCGTTACAGCAGGGCTGCCGAACACTTCCCATTCACTTCAATGGGAGCGCTCGTAACAGCGGCGTTTACGAGCGCTCCCATTGAAGTGAATGGGAAGTGTTCGGCAGCCCTGCTGTAACGCCGGCGTGTACGGCTCTCATACACGCCCGGCGTTACTCAGTGTGCATGCACCCTAAAGGTGTTTTTTGGGACTTTATTTAGCTACAGCTTATTCATTGTGTAATGGAATTCTGCAGCTTTATAATATACTTTTATATTTAATCAGTTTTTATTGAAAGTGTTTTCATAGAACGGGGAAAAATAAGGACACTATAACAAAGCAAATAGAGGCGTGCAAGTCTCCAAAACATGAATAAAGGAACATATTAAGCAAATAAAGCTTATACCTTCTGTTCAACATAGATTAGAGGCAACTGGGGAAACAGAGTTGGAGAAGAAAATAGGGTGCGGGGACCTAAAAGAGGTCCAGTTTCCTAATGGGATGAGGGATGAATAAGTGGTAAGATCAAAACAGCGCCAAAAGTCCAGTTTCTTTAGTCCAAATCAAAGGTAGAGTTTTATTTTCACTCAAAAAGGTAGTGCAGCAACAAAAGGAAACAATACAAAATTAAATCCCTGCCCGGCTAGGCTCTAACTAAACATAGAATAGGTTACCTCACCTAGAATAATAGAAATCCAGAAGCCAGTTGAATCACTCAGGACACAGCTCCAAAAATATGACCTCTCTGTTGGCTCTCCAGCCAAGCTCTGCCCCCAGCCTGCTGCTGAAGCTGACTTCCTAAGCTCCTTTAATGAGCAGACTCTCTGTAGCTGAGTCATTGCCGGAACATCCCCAAAGTGTGGACTGGAGGAGGTGTAATGACAGGTCCCACTACCAACCTACCTGCCATTCCTAAAAAACCAGCCCAGTAACCGAAACTTTGAAATAACCCTCAGCAGACAATAGTTATCTGCTGAGAAACGTTCTTTCTGGAGTTTTCTCATCTCACCCACCTTAGTAGTCTGGGTGAGACGTACACCCCCTCCATTACCTGACCAGCCATCGGCTTACACTGTGGTCAGTGATAAGGAAGGTTTATTGACATCCAAAGTCCGAAAACGCTTTCAAGTTGAATCGTGAGTATCAAATCCATGCATCAGCAAATACTCCAGCTTGCTCTCCATTCCAGTAATAATCATTCTGCTCAGCAGATGATTTGAGGTTTTCCTTGCATAAATAATGCTGTATTTATATGTATTGTTTTAATTTATTTCTTCAATAAAAGATAAAGATATATTTAATGAGGTTGTAGGTGGTACGTTTAGTTTCAAAGGTATTTAAGCTAAAAATGCAGCGATCATCAAGGTAACACTAGATACCATTAGATAAAATACAAAGTAAACACGGGAGAAACAAAGAGAAAACATGGGATTCAACCTATGGTGATGGGGAAAAATATAGAAATAAATGGCGCTACTACGGTGTTGAGCAGCCAGAAAATTCTGCCCATTAGGTTGTACTCTGTAAAGGTATTCTAACAAATAAGTCACTCCCTTTCTCAGCCAGTTTGATCATATATTCTAGTGCACAGTGTGATCATATACTCTAGCGCAAAGTATGTGTATCTATTTATATAACATATAGACACTGATATGTCTTTGTTTTCTCCAGGTTTCTAATGCAAATGGAAATTACTTGATGTAGCACTTTTGTATAAATAATATAGTTTTACTTTGTAAATCTAATAGATTAAATGGTCACTAACTGTTCAGACAACTTAGTCTCATTTGATAGAGCATGTCATTCTAGACCAAAATATAATGCACTTTAATTAAAAATGTGTCGGCCTTCTGCCTGAAAAAATCTCACCTTCAACTAGGTATCTCCCTTTTAGCGCATTTGATGCCCACTCCTTGTTGCTAGGGAAGATCTGTCCATAGATACCATCCAAAGTCAAGATATCTTCACATAGTGAATGGAGAGGGGTGGGGTCGATGCATTTATCTTCTATTTGCAGTTCAATGTTCCTAGATCCCCTGTAGTATGGTTACTTGAGGTTTCTCAGCTATTTGTTTGCTATTATGCAGTTACTCCTGGGGCGTATTGGTTTGACATATTTATTTTAATTCGCAAGTCGCTAGACATATGAAAACTTAAACTAGGTTCACATCTGTGTCAGAGTCTCCATAGGAAACACCACTGCAGGTTCTGTTGAAAATCACAGAAAATCGTACGCCCAGACCCTGGCATCCTGAATCGCTGGACACATAACATACCAGATCACCTGGCACCATAATACTTGACCATCTGGTTCTATTCCTGACTACCGCATAACAGCAAACTAACTGTAAAGCCGGAACTCAACATGTATTGCACCTAACAAAGGGTTCACTACCCGAAACAATGTATCTCCATCTTAAATTAACTAGAAGCATAAACTTTTGGCATGCAATACAAGTTTGTTTACTCGATTGTAACACATTGGGTGGTGGTCAGCCCCTCAGGGAACGTGCACCGTCTTCTGTTTCTTGATCCATAACCTGAGTGCTGTCTGAACCTCTTCTTCTTGATTAAAGTGACAACAAAGAACTTGATCCAGAATAAACTCAATAAAACAAATAGATTTGCAGAACTCCAAAAATTCAGAGAAAAGGCTGATTCAGTTTCTTGGATTATCAGTAACAAATCCAATATAAACAATAGGAACATCACACCTGATAAGTCACTTAGTCTAGGTTCACATCTGCGTCGAAGTCTCTGTAAAAGACTCAGAATCCACTGAGAATCAGTGGCGAGAAAAGTCTTGCATGGAGGACTTTTCTCTCCACTGGTTAAGGCGCGGTCCACGTGGCGAAAACCGTGGCATAGTGAATGGAATTCTAGAAAATCTCTTTCACACATTGCAGAAAAATATGTGCAGCGGTTAAGCTGCGATTTCCAAAACCTATGGAAACATTGGTGTTTTCCCTATAGGTGTAATGGAAGCAGAAACTGAAAAGAACTGTGTGAAATGCATTGCTGTCGCAGTTTTTCCGGCAGCGCATTTTTGCTAAAGAGATCAAGTAGAAAATACAAAATGCCAATCAACATTTGATTTTCACTATATGTTATGGTCTGGGGATCCCTGACCACGGACTGGCCCCGGACTGATAACTTCTCAGTACGGTACAGGAAAAACATATATAAAAACCAACAATAATAAGTATGAGCAGTTTGGACTTCTAGTGTGGATCCTCCTACACCCTGCCTCGCACAACTAGAAGTAGCCGTGGGCCCGACTAACTTGCCTGAAGGGGCACGAGCACAGCCGGAGAAGTAGCTAACCTGCAAAGGGAAATAGAGCCCCTGTCTAGCTTCACGTTTACGAAGGAGAGGCAGATACAGAACAAGCCCCCCACGGATGTCCAGACTTGGACTAACGGTGAACGTGAGTAACGCTAAGCATAGGGAGAAAATAAACGTGAAACACAGAATAACTGAACTAAGCAAGGGATAGGAAAAAACAGTACTAAGTATCACACACTATAAAAACCCCTACCAAAAAAATTCCAAACCTCCAAACAGAAAAAATAGGGCTCGCTGCGCCCGGAACACTATGTCTGGATAGGAGCTCAATACTTAGCTAACCAGTCTTGTGTGAACAGGAGCAAGAAACTGGATGGGCCGGGATGCAGATGGTAACAGCTTCAGACAACAGACCATACTAGAGCACAGGTACAGACGTTTAAGACCGGCATCAGAGAACAAGTGCAACAGCCTTATATAGTAAGAGAAGGCCTCGCCCATGGCCTGTCAAGTATTAGCACTGCAGAGAACTTAACCCCTTCAGAGGCCAAGACACACCAGGCACTGATCCATCAGGCCACTCACCACGTGATCCACGCCCGAGTGCCAGAGCAGAAACTGCATGTCTGGTGTGAACATTCCCCTGCCGTGCATCAGGTGGTTCACGCGCTGAATGCCGTCCGGACACTCTGCGCCTGAACCTAACAGGCCGAGACTGCTGAGACCGGGTCATAACACTATAACACAGAACAGTTTGGTTGTAAGGGAATTGCAATAGGAGCAATTCCCCAGAAGCTGCTGGTGAAGCCTGGGGGTAGGGGCACAATAGACAGTGAGCCCTAAGCTGAATTGCCCCCACTGTCCCTTCCTGCTTGCCAGTCCTATACTAAGCAGTAAGCGGCAACTGGTCGACGGGCCCTTCCTATGTAAGTGACAATACAGAATGAAGACAAAACAAACAACAACAAGGGATGTCATCTAGCCAAGGGTCCAGTAACGGTTGAGAAATGCAGTACAGAAACAAAATCCAAGAGAATAGTCACAAGGGAAGCCAAGGGTCAGAGGTCAGTAATACACTAGTAGCAGAAAGAGGAGCTTAGCAGGGACAAAGTCTAAGGACAGAGTCACAATAGCCAGCAAGCCTGTGTGGGCGGATGGCTTACATAAAGGAAGCCCAGGACCAGCCCTAGGCTTGATTGGTAGACAGGCTATCAATCACACAGGCAAGACTAGAATTAACTATTTGATGAACCAAGGGAAACAAGGTTTAGGAGATGGTTGTGATGGAAATTCAATTACAGAGATAGAGCAGTGTTCAAACAGTGCAACGAAAAACACTAAGCAAATTATCAAACTGAACACGCCTCCTGTGCCGCAGCGTGCGAATGGAAGGTGGTGCAGAGACTCGAACAGGAACTAGCGGTAAATTCCGTGCGATAAAAAAAAAGCTAGCAGCACTCATTGAAGTCAACGGGAGGCTTTTTTTTCAGCGTGGAAAATTTGGCACCATAAACAGTGCCACATTCCTACTTGAGAATGGACCCTAAGGGTCCCTTTTGATGCAGTTGTTGAATCGAAACTCAAAATGAGGTGTGTGTCATAAAAGGAGAGAACATATTATTGACAGATATCACTTCTCTTTTTTCCATTTATATCTGGTTTTGTCTCAAAAACTGCATCAATAAAACTGCAAAAAACTGTCAAAACCTTAGCATAGCGTCTATAGTGTCTCATTATGACTTGCAATTGTGACAAGATAATTGCAATAAGTTAAACATTGTTGAACTTTAATCACAAGTTGACAGGCAAATCTAACAGCTGCATTAAAGGGGTATTCCCATCTACATAATCCTATTAATATTATAAATGTGAAAGTTTGTGGGTTTGTGAGTTTGGATGTTCGGATGTTTGTTCCTCAATCACGCAAAACCCACTCGACCGATTTGGCTGAAAGTTTCCACAAACATAGTTAATACACCCGATTGCGCAATAGGCTACTTTTCATCACAATAGCGCACATACGTTTGTGCCAGGACCCCCACAAAACCCAAACTCACACCACCATCTCTGCAATCTAACACACTTTGGACCATAGCAAGCCACAAAATTCATATTGCCCTCTCCAGCCTCGCCCCTAACCCCACACAATCACATATACATATACTTTACCACTCTGCCCGTCACCTTAACGATACTCCAGGAGGCGCTCTATAACGCTCCAGAGCAGCCATGTTTGCCGATCCCCACCGCTCTGACAATCTGCGACACCGCCCACCCATGTCAATACCCCTAGGCGGTCTAATAAATGCAAAAAAAAAAGTTTAAAAAAAAGTAAAAAAAAATATAAAAACAAATAAAAAGGATTAAAAATTCAAATCACCCCCCTTTCCCTAGAACACATATAAAAGTAGTTAAAAACTGTGAAACACATACATGTTAGGTATCCCCGCATCCGAAATCGCCCGCTCTACAAAGCTATAAAATATTTTTCCTGTTCGGTAAACGCCGTAGCGGGAAAAATGGTCAAAAGTGCCAAACTGCCGTTTTTTCACTGTTTTGATTCTGATAAAAATTTGAATAAAAAGTGATCAAAGCAATAACATTTCCCAAAAATGGTAGAACTACAAAGTACACCCGACCCCGCAAAAAAAGACGCCCTATGCATCCCCGTACACAGACGTATAAAAAAGTTACGGGTGTCGGAATATGGCGACTTTTCCCCAAAAAATTTTTTAACATAGTTTTGGATTTTTTTAAGGGGTCAAAATGTAAATAAAACCATATAAATTTGGTATCCCCGGAATCATAACGAAACACAGAATACAGGGGACATGTCATTTTGGCTGCACAGTGAACGCCGTAAAACCAAAGCCCGTAAGAAAGTCGCAGAAATGCATTTTTTCTTCAAATCCACCCCATTCTGAATTTTTTCCCTGCTTCCCAGTACATTATATAGAATAAATAATAGTGGCATCAGGAAGAAAAATTTGTCCCAGAAAAATTAAGACCTCATATGGCTCTGAGAGCGGAGAAATAAAAAAGTTATGGGGTTTAGAAGGAGGGGAGTCAAAAACTAAAAACCAAAATCACAAAAATGCCATCGGCGGGAAAGGGTTAACTTCAAATACTTCTGTCCCAAAGTCACTATGTAAAGTTTCTCAGAACACCATATATATATATATATATATATATATATATATATATATATATATATATATATAGCAGCTCAAATACAAATTAACTTCAACACAAAAGTCTCACGGATTCTCTGAATTACAGAAACAACAAGATACAAAGTTACATTTCATATCCCATCCCTTATACACAGTACGAAAACCTTACCCACGCCTGTATATACTCACTGCTACAATCACCGCTGACGAAGTCGCGGGTACCAGCTAGTTATTTTATAATTTGTAGATGATTAAAAGTTAAACATTTTTGCAAATGTAAGTAATTAAAAATTCTGCAGAGTTTTAAAGATTTTCTCTAACTTTCTTAGTGGTGACAGTCTGTTATCTTGATCGGTTGCCAGTGGATACGACCACTAATGCAGAAACTTTCTAAGGTCAGAAAATCAGCCATGATTTCTTTATTGTGGCCGTGATATCTTCTGATACATGTAGTGTCCCTGCCTGATATCCCGGCTACAATAAGAAAATCATGGCTGGGTTCCTGACAAGTCCCAGACCATAGAAAGTTTCTGCATTAGTGGTCGTATCCATGGCAATCGATCAAAATAACAGACGTCACCACTAAGAAAGTTAGAAAAAATCTTAAAAACGCTGAAGAATTATTAATAACTTATGTTTGCAAAAATGTTTAACTTTTAATTATCTACAAATATAGATATGATTATGTACAAGGGAATACCCCTTTAAGTTCACTGTATGTCGATGGGACTACTCACATGACCAATATTTTTCACAGATCCTTCATAGGATTATAGTTATCTACATTGCTAGCAGTCCTTGCCTCACAACAGAATATTGTTCTGTAGTGATCTCTTGGTATATTGTTCAGGCTGGTAAAACCTCCTCACACACAAATGTGTGAATGTAGCCATAGGCTGAAGACCCACATTGCGGAAACGCAGCTTTTTTTGTTGCGGCTTTTGGTGCATTTTTTTGAGCCAAAGCCAGGAGTAGATTAAGCAAGAAGTTAGAAGTATAAGAACTTCCTATGTTTTTCCAATTGCTTTTGTAGCCATTTTTGACTTTGGGTCAAAAAACCGCAGCAAAATCTGCAACAAAAAAAAGCTGCGTTTCTGCAATGTGGGGTTCATTCACATGGAGGAAAATGGTGCTGAATTTGGTGCTGAATTTAAGCGCTGAAAAAAAAGCCTCCCATTGACTTCAATGAGTTTCAATGGGTTTTTTGATCCGGAAATACGGGTAGCTCTCCACTCCGGATTAGGCCCAAATGAATGGACCTAGTTGGGAGGAGGGAGTGTCATCAGGTGGACTCGCGAGGCGACTCCACCTGAAGAATGAGCATGTCCGTGCCGGAACAAACCACTCCCAGAAAAAAGAACTGACCGGCTCCCATTGATTTCAATGGGAGCCATGTTTTTGGTCAGGATTCTGAGGCTGAAACGGCCTAAAAATCCTGACCAAAATGCTCCGTGTGAAGCAGCCGAACTGAAATTCTGCTAGCAGAAAAAGGAAACCATTGAAGTCAATGGGAGGCTTTTTCTTTCAGCGCTCAAATTCCTCACCATTTTCCTCTGTGTGAATGGACCCTCAGGCTCAGTTCACATGGGGTATTTTGGTCAGGATTTTGAGGCTGAATCCACCTGGCTGAATCAGGCTTATACGCTGGCTGAATCAGCGGCGTTTAAAACAGATCCCATTGCTTTCTATGGGAGCCGCCATACGTGAGCTCCCCATGGAAATGAATGGGCTGCTTTTTTCCAAAGCCAGGAGTGGCTTCAAAAGGAATGAGAAATATACAGGAAATTCTTCTACTAATCAGATGCCTTTTTTTCCAAAAGCAGCCCATTCATTTCTATGGGGAGCGCACGTATGCCGGCTCCCATAGAAAGCAATGGGATCTGTTTTAAACGCTGTTGATTCGGAAATTTCCTCCGTGTGAACATACCCTTAGGTTAATTTGAAGGCACAAATAAGAGCCATTCTTGACTGGCTGATTCCTAAGTGGGAGGATGTCAGGGTCTGATAAATAAGGGTGGGGTCCCTAGGGCAGTGATTGTGCAGTGTTCATGGGGTGGCCGCTTGGTGGAATCATCATGGCATCTAGGAAAAAAGCAGCAAAAAGAGATATGAACAGGTCAGGATTAGTAATGGGTAGTCACCTTCTATCTTCAGAAAGGAAATGCTGGGACCTGTAGTGCCATGCTACTATTGATGGTCTGTTTTAAAATAATTAGTGGAAAGACATATAAGAATATACATTTTTAAACTTAAAAATTTTGCTGCAATATCCATATATTATACAAGTGTATGAAATGCCATCACATCACAAAAAAAAGTCTCCAATACATGCTAAGTCTGACTTGTCCTTAGTCCTAAATTGGCGGTCTCTGAGCTTGAATTCTGGCTACCTGGCTCCCAACTAGAAGCATAAATAATAGAAACCCCACCATTGTGCATTAACTAATATTACTTGTATGACTCAGGGGGACCTTGGAAAGTTCATGTCCATGATGGAGGTCTCTAACTCCAGAGGGCATAAGTTTGTCTTTACTCATTGCAATGATTTATTGGGTTTGTGGTTTCCTTTAACTGGTTTTCTGCCAAGTCTGGAAACTCTGTAATAAACTTATACTTAATGTATGTGGATTGAAACCTTTAGTATTTGTTGACAGGGAGCAAGTACCTGAATTATTTGTCCAGATGCGTAACACAAGTGTCAGATGCCTAGAAATCTGCCTGTCTTGTACCAGGAGAGGACATAAAGACCCACAGAAAGCTGAAAAAGTGTCTGAATCCTATATGCAGATTGTTCGGTGAGTTGGGACAGCTTTGTATAAGCTTATACATGTGTTGCTTGTAAGTTTGCCTTGACCATAGTGAGGGGAATGAAGCTAGTCTCATCTTGATCCATTCCTTATGAAGCTTTGTGGCTTGCCTCTATGATATGTCTGTTCTTCTCATGTGTATTTTCCTGAAAAAGGGGACAAAAAAAGAAACCTAATATTCATATAATGCCCCAGTTCCCGTACTAGCCAGCAGGTGGCGTCCATTGCACCTCTAAGGCTGGGTTCATTTAATATGTTTGGCCAGCTTTCACCAGATTTTTCCCATATTGGTATTGTAGGGGGGGAACTGAAGACACAAAATTGTTCTATCTTGGTACACTTGTAGATCCGGTTCACAGGTTTTATTTGTAACTTAAAGTAGGAATGAATGTAAAAAGAAAAATAATACAGCCCATAAGCATTCCTCCATGTATGTATTCCTCATGCTTTTGGTTTTAAAACTACAGTGTGAACTACTCTAGATCCAGAGTCCAGATCTTCCTATTGTGACAGA
This sequence comes from Leptodactylus fuscus, assembly GCF_031893055.1. Classification (NCBI taxonomy): domain Eukaryota; kingdom Metazoa; phylum Chordata; class Amphibia; order Anura; family Leptodactylidae; genus Leptodactylus; species Leptodactylus fuscus. The sequence continues at coordinate 47,249,874 of NC_134267.1, forward strand.
ATAGCACACCAAGCAAATCCTTTTGCTTTTGGGGGGCACCTGTAGTAGATGCATACTAAGGGATTGTTCACACAGCAGAAATTTTACTAGCTAAGGTTAAGGCCCCATGTTGAGCAGTTTTTTTTTTATGGCAGGTTTTGCCGCAGTTTTTTGAGCCAAAGCCAGGAGTGGCTACAAAAGGAATGAGAAATATACAGGAAATTCTTCTACTTATCCCTTCTATTCAATTCACACCTGACTTTGGCTCACAAAACCGCAACAAAATCAGCAACAAAAACAGCTGCGTTTCCGCAATGTGGGGCTTCAGCCTCAGGGTCTATTCACATGAAGTTTTTTGATGCTGAATCCACGTCAGAATCCACATGGAAAAACCGCCTCCACATAGAGTTCTATGGGTTCCACTCGCTTTATTTTTCCGCTAGCAGAAAAAAAAAAAGCTTCCTTCAGGTGGATTCCGCCTGCAGAAACCAATGCAGTCAATGGGAGATGGAAAATCCTCGTTGCGGATTTGGGCGCGGAATTGGCAAAATCTGCACGGAAAAACCGCAAGCAGTTTTTTCAAGGTCCATACACTGTGTTGGAGGAAAAAATAAAAACAAAAACAGACTCAAAAAACGCTTAAAATTTTTTTTTCCTAATTCCTGAAGCGGATTTTTCCTCAACAAAAAAACTCAGTGTGAATGGACCCTAAAAATTCATATTCTGTAGCACATGTAAGCATGAATACGTATTTATTGAACATGTAGATATACATCCGTCTTTGTTTCCTGCAGGTTTGGAAGGCAAATGAAGCAACAGTTGATGGATATGAAATCTGAATGTCATACAAGTTTGTATTAGCCAGCTTTTGTATAAAATATGTGGCTTTGTCTTTGTAAATCCATTAAAGAGAACCTGCTAGAGAACCATCCTAACTCTATACTATAGCTGCATTGTACATGCCACTGGGCAGTGGCGGAACTAGACTGAGCCCCCCAGCAAACTTTTGACTTGGGAAGAGGGGGGGGGGAGGGGCCTCCACGGCATAGTGCCCCTTTTCCTGGCACCCACACAGTATAACACCACATTTACACATACTATAATGTCCCAGAGTGGCCTCCAGACAGTATAATGCCCCACCATAACCCCTGCACATACAGTATTATGCTCCATAGTGGTCCCTGCACACACTATTATGCTCCATAGTGGCCCCTGCACACACTATTATGCTCCATAGTGGCCCCTGCACACACTATTATGCTCCATAGTGGCCCCTGCACACACTATTATGCTCCATAGTGGCCCCTGCACACACAGTATTATGCCCCATAGTGGACCACCTATGAACAATTATTATACTCTGGGGTCTTTTCAGATCGGAGACCTAGGGGAGGATACAAACATAAACACAATTACTAACCTCTTCCTGGCTCCTGCGCACTCCCCTCTGCTTTTGGCCCTCTTCAGTGTTGGTACAGACGTTACATGAGCCAGGTCAGCTTTGCTACCCATAATGACCCTGGCTTGGCCCATGAGACGTCTGGGACGTCACCAAATAGGCCCAAAGATTTCCAGAGCCCAGGAGAGGTAAGTAACAGTGTTATTTTATGTTCTCTCACCTCCCCTAGGTCTCCGATCATTATATTCTGGGGTCTCAAAAGACCCCAGAATATAATGATAGCAGTGGTTGTTGGGGTTCGCGGGCCCACGGCTTCACTTACCAATCACTGCTCCTGCTCACAGCCATCTTAACTTCCCAGGCAGTCGTGAACAGGAGTGAGGATCGATAAGTAAAAAAAAAAATAAAAAATTATGCTGTGTGACGGGTTATTACGCGACATTATACTGTATAGTGCCTTTATGGAATATCATATTATTTGGAGGGCTGCTATGGGACATAATTTTCTCACAGGTCTTTGGCATGAAAGGGGGATAGACTTTCTAAACAGCCCAGGGTTCATAGTACCTTAAATACACCCCTGAGTGCGGTTGATGTTAACAGGGTTTTTATTTTGTTTTGTTGCGTAGCCCCTGAGTCTGTAGGTCCTACCACCTGGGGGTATATGTGCCTCAAGCTGAGAACCACTGGGATTGTGTGCTACCTTTTTTTCTGTTGTATTATATGTGAATCTGTAAGATAAACTTCTGTTTTAAACATGAAGTATGCATGTTCCAATATGGGGACTCCTATGGGTGGTATATTACGGATGGGCATAAGGGCCTCCATTCTCCTGCACCAGTTTCCACTATAGCATCTGGTGTAAAGACTGAACCTTAGAACAGACATTGAGTCCGAAAAATTATTGGAAGCCATCGGAAATGTGAAAACTTTTGTATATTTGTGACCTCTTAATATACAGTACAAATGCATTCTCTTTCTAGGAGGACTCCCCAAAGGAGATGTAGATACATCCTTAAATGTGAGGTAGGCTAGTTTTCATAGTCGAGATTCACGTGGTATATATGTTGTGGTATATAGTTTCATTAGGCCTGTCTCTGTTGAGTCTGACATGACACACACAAATGCCGTCCATGTAATATAAGGCCAGGTTTACATGGGTTTTTTGGGCCGGATTTTGACGTAGAATCAATGGGAGTCGGTCATTTCCTTCTTCTGCGAGCGGTTTGTTCCCGCTCACGGAAAAAAAGAAGCGACATGCCCGTTCTTCAGGCGGACTCTGCCTCACAACACTCCCTCCCGACTAGGCCCATTCATTTGGGCCTAATCTGGAGCGGAATGCCACAACTGGATGGCGGTGCAGTAACCTGTGCTGTTTTCAGTTCATGAGTTGTACAACTTATTAATGAAAATGTCATATCTGATTACTACAGTGACCAGTCCATACTAAGAGGCTGAATGTGAGCAAGGCCATATGTTTACCACCCTATTTCCCAGTCACATGTAAAGAACCGTGCCTCATAACATTAGAGTCGTATACATATACAGGAATATTTTTTGCCATTCCCCATTTGTGACACAATAAAGGAGTTGTCCCAATGTAGAAAATGATGAACTAATTGCAAGATAGGAGATAAGTCTTTGACCACTGGTCCCATGTTCCCTGTTTGACTGGTGCGAAGATCACTTGAGTTCGCTGCTACTCATTCATCCTGTATAGGGGTGATGGAGAGGGATAAATAAAGTCATTGTAACTTTAATTCTTTTTATAGATTATGGTGCTGAGGGTCCCCTTAATATTTTTATGGGTCTGCTTAGACTCCTACTGCATGGTTATCGGCCCACTCCTCAGAGTACAGGGAAATCGAAGGCTGCTGTAATAATGCTTTAGACCAGGGGTGCCCAATAAGTCGATCACGATCTACTGGTCGATCGCAAAGGACGTATGGGTCGATCGCAGGATGCAGCCAGGGATCCCCGGTGTCTGCTTGTTCACAGTGCAGGATCAGAGTCGACTCTCAGCCTGCGCTGTGAACAAGCACTCCGGACACTTGCAGGCCAGGCAGCAGCAGCTCCGGGGGATGACGCGCTCCCCGCTCTTAGGGATGGAGGGAGCCGGGGTGCTGCTTGTTCACAGCGCAGGCTGAGAGTCATCTCTGGAAACTGGCAGGCGGGGCTGCCGCAGCCCCAACCTGCCAGTGTCCAGAGATAACTCTCAACCTGCGCAGTGAACAAGCAGACACCAGGGATCCCTGGGCGGCCACAGAACGCCGCCATCTCCTGCTCTCACACTCTGCCTGACCCTGCCCACATGCCCCACCCACAAGAAGTGGGTAGTAGATCTTTTGCCTTGGTCAGTTTATAAAGTAGCTCACATGCTGAAAAAGTGTGCGCACCCCTGCTGTAGACCATTCCCATAGTCAGAGCACAAGATCTGATAACCAGCCACATTTTGCACTATTTGTGATCTAGCAATATAGAGGTCCTCTTTACTTCTATACTCTGGTTTGGGCCTTTGTCGATTGGTGTGCACCTACTTTGCATTACTGCTGTGACCAAAAAGTACCATCCTGACTCTTTGCTTTTTTATTTTTCCCGGGGGGCAGTCTGAACCATTCTCATGTGCCTTTAAGAAATGAAATTTGTTCTGTGAGAAACAAAGCACTTGCGCTTATGCGGTGAGTAATTTCTTCACATCTACATGGCAGTGAGAGTTATATTAAACTATTGCACATTTGCTTTTTTTTTCCCATAGCCAAGGTCGTAACTTGAGGGGGTGCAGAGAGTGCAGTTGCACCAGGGGCCCAGGAGCCTTAGGGTCAGTGCACATGGAGTTTTTTGGCGCTGAATCTGTCTCAAAATCAGCCTCCAAAAAAGCCTCCCAATAGAACTATTGGGAGGCTGATTTTCAAGCAGATTTAGTGTCAAAATCAGCACCAAAAAACTCCATGTGCACTGAGGGGGGCCATAAGCACTGGCATCAGTATTAAGATTGCAGCTTCCATCTGGCCCATAAACCAAGGAGGCCCACAGATTACCCTAACCACACTAAGGTGGATTAAACTCCTTAGCACCCGTAACCATCACTATCAAGAATTTGCTGTAGGGTAGAGGGCCCCAGACAAAAGATTGCAACGGCGCCCATAAGACTTGAGTTATGCCACTGCCCATAGCTTTAATGTGGGAAAAACATATTGAATAGATTGTACAAATGTCCATTAAGTATACTTGTAGTAGGGGCGTGAACTACTTATCTGACTCTTGAGACCCCTTACGTACATTTCTATATTCATCATTGGGTACAAGTTGCTTAGTTTTTATTGCAGCATGCCTGGTATCGTTTACGGTTGTTGTACCCCATAGTCAGACACAACCATTTATTCATGTCATCAAATCATTTTATTATACAGATATCATGAATTTTATCAATTCTCTTAGGATGCAGACTTTCAACACCTTGCTGAGCACCATGAAAAAAGATGCCATCCAACGCCAGTAAGTGAAGCCATTTTTATGTAGTTTATTAGACGTTTAAAACTAGAAGTCTGACAAACGGATAGGAGGATTATCTATCTGAACCTATAGCGAGGGTTTTTTTTTTCTAGACATTTTTAATTTCAGTTTAATTTATGTGCTAGGAAAGCTCACAAAACATATAGTAAATGCATCCATAGACCCCCATTTACCTAACAGAGGCTACAAAAACTTCTGTTGGAATCCATTGGAGTTTGCATTTTTTGGGGGACATGGAAAAGTCTTTTCTGTTTAATGCAGTTGCATTTAGTTTTTTTTTTTTTTTTTTTTAAATGGGTGCCGGAAAAAAATATTGTTTTAGTGTGAAACACTCCTAAGAAAACAGATAACAAATTCTGACTTTTGCAAAAAGCACAATTTGCATTGTGTCAGATTGATACATTTTTCGCAATAAGAACTCTACTCCAACAAAACGGACTTTAAATATACCGTACATACAAATTCCCTCCTAAATATCTGTTAATGTGAATTTATTTTGTTAGAAATGGTTGTCCTCATTTTTAACTTTATTGTAGACCCATATTGGGAGTGATGAATCATTCCATGAATATTTGTACGCTGATTATGCTAATGAAACAGGTAAGCAGTTATTTGATAAAGGTTTTAATATCTCTTTCTACCTGGTTCTGCTCTACATAGAGATCTGTACTTTGAAATCACTGGGCGAAAAGTCCAGCAAGTGCGACTTTTTTATCCAGCAGTTTTAGCTTTAAATAACGGGCACCCGACAGATCCCATTATAATCAGTGTTCAGGAAAATACTTTGGGAAAGTATTTTAAATACAAATACTAAATACTTTCATCCCAAAGTATTTTAAATAGAATTACTACTTCAAAAGTATTTTAAAAATACTAAAATACGTGAAAAATTTAAACAAAAAATGTAATAAAAACAAAAAATGGAACAATTGAACATAGGCTAAAAGAAGCTAATTTACTGTATTTCATGACATAATCATACAGTAATATATTCCCGATCAGATACTTTAAAAAAAAAAAGTAACATGTTAAAAACGTAGAAATTGTTCGTTATCATTAATAAATTAACAGGTTAATGCAGCGTGAGTGAGATTCTCGTCAATTTTCCTGAATCTTGGGACACGTGAGAATTCTTTTGAACGTATTTTATTTGTTTTAAAAAAAGATATTAATTTTGTTTTTTATATTTCATATAATATTTAATTTGAAATAGTTTTTTTATTTAAATTTTTAATAGTGTGGTAAAAAATAAATAGTCCAAAAGGAAAAGGCTTTTATCACTTTCAGCTCACGCACCCCTAAACTGTATGTCCGGTTTTAAAAATTTGCTTCGGGGTTGGGGATTGCAAAATAAAAACCAAACCATGATGTAATTAAATATCTTACCCTTAAGTGCTTAAGGACGTTGGATGTTTAGTTTATTTGACCCGTGAGTAATTTGACAGGCCTTGTAGTAAGCAGACACTTTTTGTCCTGCCCCTGCCGCTTCGGATTTAGTCTTGTTAATTTTGAAAAAGTTCCGTCCAAAATTGCAGGGAGATGTGGGTCTTCGAGATCTCAATCATTGTCAGTTGCGTCCCCTTCGCTGGTATTACGATTTTCCTCCATTTTTGAAGTAATTTTACGGAATGGATTACGCGATTGGGATGATTAAAAAATAAAAATCACGCTTCACTACAAGGCGGACTAATTAAAATATGTGAAATAATTCCTAAAGTATTTTAATTACAAATACAAATACCTGACAAGTATTTTAAATACTCCCGAACACTGATTATAATTAATAGGGTCCATCAGGTTCTGTATGTGACCATTGTTGTATCGGTCTACTTATCCGTTGTTCTGATCCTCTGACGGGCTAGAACAAAGTCAAAACTAATGTGAACCTATCAGTAACAGTAATTGTATATTCAGGTTTATTGGTAAGTTTTGGTTATGAGAGTTACTACTATTATGTGAGATGGCTTTTACTCTCTTACTTAGAGCAATACACAGTTGGAGGAGCAATTGGCTGTAATACGTAGGCGCAGAATAGGTAAGTTCTGATTTACTGAAGGTAATGTGGTAGCCTGATGTATCGATTTAAAGGGGCTCTATCAGCTAAATTATGCTGATGGAGCCCCATATATGTGTGAATAGCCTTTAAAAAGGCCATTCAGGCATTGCTAATGCTATATTAAACTATCCAACTACCTACCCCACGTTTTAAAATAATACCCTAAAAAAGAATATGCTAATCAAACCGTATTGTGCACGCTGGGCGGGCATGCACGGTCCGACGTCATCTTTAGCCACACCTACATGTCCTTGCAGCGATGTCCTTGGGTCCCGTCTTCCTCGTCATCTTCTTCTGGCGTCATTGCTTGTAATCCCACGCCGGCACAGTAGCAGGGGGACTGAGTATGCTTAGTTTCCCTGCTACTATGCCAGCACGGGATTGAAGACGAGGAAGACTGGACCCGAGGAGTAGCAGGGGAACTGAGTATGTTCTAGCTACCTGCAAGTTTTTCACTCATATTCCAATGGCAATACACACAATCACTCCACTTGCACAATCCAACACGGATATCCAAACTGAGCTACACGCATCAGAGGATTAGATACACAGGTCAGCCAAAGGACTAGATACACGTGTCTGCACACAGTTTCAGATGACGAAGGATTAGATATGCGCGTCTGCACACAGTACCACACGACCGAGGATTAGATACGGGCATCTGCACACAGTTCAACATGCTGGAGGATTAATATATGCACCACTGCACACAATACCACCAGGGGGAGGATTAGATATGTGCCTCTGCACACAGTATCACATGCTGGAGGATTAGATACGCACGTCTGCACACAGTACGACACGCCGGAGAATTAGATATGCACCTCAGCACACAGTACCACACGCTGGAGGATTAAATATGCACCTCTGCACACAGTACCACACGCCGGATGATTAGCTACACGCCTCTACACAATACCACACGCTGGAGGATTAGATACGCGCCTGTGCACACAGTTCCACATGCCGGAGCATTAGATACGCACATCAGCACACAATACCATAAACCGTAGGATTAGATAAGCACCACTGGACACAGTACCATATGCTGGAGGATTATATACACTGCTCTGCACAGAGTACCACACAGTTTTACTCCAGGTTTCCCTAGCAACTCAGACATTTTTCTTCACTGCTGTATGTCAGCTTTAAAGAAGCAGGGCACTGTGGATTACGCAAGGTCACATTTACACAGCTTTACTCCAGGTATCCATAACAACTGATCGCAGGTTTTTCACTAATATCCAAAATATATGTATATGATCACATCACGCTTATGGACACACACAAACGACATACAAAATACACCATTGCAAAACTGAACAATTCTTATGGGGCCACTACACAAACAAAAACTGAAATATACCCGTGCAAAGCCGGGTCCTACTGCTAGTAAAGTATAAAAGTGAAGACTGGTTATATACTTCGTTTTTGTTTTTTTTTCATACATACAGATTAGTTAATACCAATTTATGCAAAAATACATACAATTTGCTTCCTTGCCATTTTTTTTTTTTTTTTTTAAACACAGCATGCTCTGGGATAGACTTTTTTCTTTCTAGGCATTTCCCTATAAACTACTTTTATAAGGGAGAAAAAGCACTGGAAAAAAAACCCCTCAAAAAAGTGCTTGCAAAAAATGCCCAAAAATTCTAGTAATAGTAGCATTTAAAAAAAAAAATCTTAAAGTTTTTATAAATATTATTTTCCACCAGAAACTCGTTTGAAACAGCAGGAACTCTATAAAAAATTAAAATTTTTTGAAAAGACAAACCAGAAAATCCGAGACCTGGAAACAAAGACACAGGAAAAAGGAAAGGAAACAATACAAAACGTGACACATAAAATCCTCATAATTCAGGAGATTTTTCAGGTACGCAAATTGTTTCTATGAATAATATAACACATGTGAAAGAGTAAAAGCCTCTGTTCACATTGGGTGTTAACTGAATTTTTGGACATTTTTTTTCATTGTTTGGCAGCATTTGTGACATTAATAAATCTTGTGATATACAAATTTTTTGATAGATCAAATGTTGGCATGTTTAGATATGTTCACACAGAGTTTTTTGAATCCGCCTTAAAATCCACCTGCAAAAAATGAGTCACTCGCATTTCTTTTTCTGCTAGCGATTTTTATCAGCTAGCAGGAAAAAAGTGGCATGCCCTATCTTCACGCAGATTCCGCAGCTGAGTTAGCTGCAGCGTCTGCGGCTTGAGACTCCCTCCTGCTTAGGCCCATTCATCCGGGCCTAGTCAGGAGTGGGATGCTGATACATTGCATTGGCATCCCGTTGTGGCTTGTCGCACGGAAAAGTCACATAGCAGAAAAGGTTTCCACCATGTGAACTTACCCTTTCTGTGAAATCCAGGACTGTTGTGCTCATATGCAACTGCATAGATCAAGAGAAATGGTCTGGTTCTTGGCATCTCTCGCTCTATCCTGCTGTGGGTACACATGACTTTTCACAGCAATGTGCACAGACGTGGTTTCTGAACTAATACTCATCATTGTATGGGGGCACTCTTGTATGGGACCGCTATTGATTTCCATGGATTCTGCAAGCTTTTTTTTTTCCACTAGCAGAAAATTCTGCTGGTGGAAAAAAAAATAGCTAGCGGCACCCATTGAAGTCAAATGGAGGCTTTTTTTTTTTTCAGCGTGGAAAATTCAGCGCAAAATAAAGTGCCATTTTCCCTCAGTATGAATGGCCCCTTAAAGGATTTGTCTGGGTTTTTTTGTTTCTTTTTATGGCCTATCCTCAGGATAAGGCTATAAATAACTGATCCATAGGCAGCCAACACCTGGAGTCAGACAAATGAGTGACCTCTTACAAAAACTGTTCATGACCCCATCGTTTTTATATGCCAAAGTTGCATATGAGTCTTTGTTAGAAATAATAGTTGAGAGCTTCTTCTTAAGCTGACAATGAAGCAAAAGAGATAATTTTGTGTTTTATTTTCCTGTTTTTGATCAACTTTTTCTGCGTGATACCTACTGGTTGTTTTTTTGTTTTTTGTTTTTTTTTACTTCTACCAGACTAGAGATGAGTGAGTGGTATTCAATAGAATACCTTGCCGCCATAGGATTGCGTGTAAGTGGCCGAACAAGGGGTTAAGTGCATTGAATATTCGATGCGTTTAGCCCCTTGGTGTTCAGCCGCTTACACGCATTCCTATGGCGGCGAGGTATTCGATAGAATACTACTCGCTCATCTCTATACCAGACTAGTAATATGTTGGTTTCAGACTTACAGTGCAGTGTTTCATTGTTCTAGCCTGAATCTAATGAAATGGTTCTGCTTTTGATTTTGCCGGACAGAGACTTATCTTGAGTACCCAGATGAACTGGGCTGAAGACCCCCATTTAAAGAATCTGTTACTGAAGATGAGGGACCCTCTATTTTAACCAGCTTTTACACTACACGATGCAGTCTGCTGATCCAGTCTAAGGAGGAAGAATGATTTCAGCAGGTGTTATTTATTCTATTTTCTTTACGACTTATTTATTTAATTACTATAATAAATGTAATTGTTCATCTTTCATTATTTACTCTTGTGCTGTTTCTTTTAAATGTTATTTAGACCACATAAAATTTATATTGGCTGGAATTTTTTATCCAGTTGTATGTAAAAGCACCAGACTTAGTAATCTGCCTTACTATGTATTTTTGCATTTATTTATTTTATTTAATTTATTTTTTATCCCTGAGGCCCAGTTCACATCTTCGTTTGGTATTCTGTTCGGGAAGTCTGCTTGGGGACACCCGAACAGAATAAGATAATCCTTTAATAGTCCCACCATGGGGGAATTCAGTGAGTTACAGCAGCATGGATAATACAGTGATATATTACAAGAAAGAACACATACAAGCTCAGAATAGCAGAAACAAAAGATACTAGGAGTCATAGGAAATTAGAAGAAAAAGAGAGACTCAGGATCATTTAGTTCTCTGTGCGGAGTGATCTTCGCTTAGCCTGAAGTTGATTGTACAGCCTGATCGTGGGATATTACGCATTGCACAGTACCTGTTCAAATGAGACTTGTCTGGAGGACCTGTCCTGAAATACATAGTAGATAGCTGGCTCATGAGCTTGCTTACATCACTCATGTGACTACTGTAGCCAATCACTGGAATCAGCAGTGGTGCTGGCCAAGTGAAATTCTTACTACTGCAACTACCACTGCCTTCGTCTCTGTCACCATTGGCGTAACTAAGGTTTTGAGGGCCACAGTGCTAACTTTTCTCTGGGGCCCCCTACCTCCTCCCTAGAGCGAATTCTTGATAGTGATGGTTACAGATGCTGCAGTGATATCTCAGATAATTGAAGGGGGTACAGCTGTAGTACCCACAACTGTGCTTTTCAAGAATACGGTGAGTGAGCAGCACCCAGCATATAAACAATACTGGGACAGTCTAATATGTTCCAGAGTGGCCCCCACACAGTATTACCATATGTACTCCGCTGTGGGCGCCACACAGTGTTATATGATCCCAAGAGCACCCCATCCCCCAGCCAGTGCCATTATTATACGCTCGGGTCTCCTCATTGCATTTTTCTTCCCTTCTTTTTCAAAAACTTAGTTTTGACAGGTTTTTTTTTTTTTATCCTCAATGTGTGCATGGGATTAGCCAGAATCTCATTCACTTTGCTGGTACCGTAAAATGCAGAGTTTCTGCAACATGGGACATTAGTCAAAATTAGATTATTGGATATGAAAAGGGTTAATGATCTTGTATTTCTGCAGCAATCTCGTTCACACAATGAGAAAGATTCTCCCCCACTCAAGATTTTTATTACTAATTTGCCTGTAATTGATTAGATCTGACTAAAGTTTGCTCGACTTCTCCTACTCCTAAGATTCTCTAGATGTATTGCAAGCTTTGCCGTGCTCCATTTCATGCAGTGATAAATAACACATCCATCCCCTACTTCCACCATCACTGATATGTCTTGTGTTCCACCCCACAACACCTCCATATACTGTAAATTACATCATCACTGTAAGGGGTCCACCTGCCACTGACTATTGGATGAGAAGCTGTCAGCTGATGTAAGGTGACACCAGAATGTCACAGTGACTCAGACATATGCAGACTTCTTTTTACTGTGTGATAAATGTAGTGCTGGCCATTTTAGTTTGTCTGAGATAGTTATTTGGTTTAGTTAAAAATCGAACAAATTTGGAATATTTGTGTTGAACTCGGCTCATGACAAATCTGATTGCTCAAGTCTAATCCCAAGAAACTGATCTATAAATGAAGATACAGATGTATGTAACCCAAGACAGTCACTTCTGACCAGAATTAAAATTTTAATGAGTCAAAACTAAGATCTTGGTCCTTACATGGATGAGAGGAATAAAACAGATAAAATGGTCCAGAATGCATCGGAAAGATTCCAAACAGTAAGACATTCGGAAACATACAATGAATGTTGATTTTCATTTAAAAGAACATAAAAACATATACACAGAACATGTGTGTTCACATCAGACACTTCTTGCTAGGGAACGGCGCACAACATGCTTAAAGAGGACCTTTCACCACTTTTGGGCACATGCAGTGTTATATACTGCCAGAAAGCCGACAGTCGGCTTTCCCGATCTGTGCCCGGTGTAAAGAGCTTACGGTGCCGGTACCGTAGTGCTCTATGGTCAGAAGGGCGTTTCTGACCATTAGCCAGAAACGTCCTTCTGCCTCCCCACTGTGGAGTGGGGAGGAACTCCCCCCTCCCGCTCCTGATAATGCTTGTCTACGGACGAGCTGTGTGAGCAGAGGGAGGGGGCGTTCCTCCCGGCTCTCTGTACAGCGCGATTGGCGCCGCGAGGCAGAAGGACGTCTCTGGCTAATGGTCAGAAACGCCCTTCTGACCATAGAGCACTACGGTACCGGCACCGTAAGCTCTTTACACCGGGCACAGATCGGGAAAGCCGACAGTGCGCTGAAATCAGCGCACTGTCGGCTTTCTGGCAGTATATAACACTGCATGTGCCCAAAAGTGGTGAAAGGTCCTCTTTAAGGTTTTCTAGGAGATTAAATGGAGTCTGTCAGCATTGAATTGCTTATGAACCTACTCCCAGCAAATTGTGCAGGTGATTCTACAGTTTCCAAATATGCCTTTGTTGTTCAGCTTTGGAGCCCTATTTTCAAGTAGATCACCATTATATACATATGTAAATCAGGGGCAAAGTATTTGGTCCTGGACATTGGAGCAGAGCCCAAACGCCCAAGGAAGCCAAGGAATGTGCAAGCTAAATAACGCAGCAATACTTGGAAACTTACATCACCTCTACAAGGTACTCGGATTAATTTTACAATGAATTTACGGCTCATAGACTTTCTTTAATAGGTTACCATTATCAGATCGGTGGGGGGTGGGGAGGGAGTCATACAGTCATCACCTCTGTAACCAACTGTCTGCAATAGCCAGGTATTGAATCCCCACAAATCTGATAGTGATGAACTATATTACAGATAAGTCATCAAATGTATTATCCCGGTATACCTACCCTGCATACAGCATATCCACATGATATGCCATAAATGTGAGATATAGATTACTGGCCACGCATGCTTGCCTAGATTTTGTACCTTTAAAAAGTACCATAAATGTAGATATCCATGCAAATATGGCCACTTCTCCATTCTCAGAGTCATGAGGCAGGTATTGGGCGTCCCTTTTTCTTGAGAAGTGGGTCTCACTTCTGGGACGTGCACCTATCAGACTTATATGGCATATCCTGTGGATGCCCCATACAGGATTAAGGTGGTCATACCCTATTAAGTCCAGGTCTCCTGCATTTCACCTACTCTAAGTTTTTAAATGACAAGCTTTGCCCTTTGATGTAATGAGTTCCTGCAGGCATGAGTTTGTCCTGATGTGAAGGCAGAATGGGTTAAGATGGTAAACCCAATGAGTTCTCCAAGGTAACAGAATTTAAATATGGCTCAGATCATGTCAGTTTTTGTTAACGTTTCCTTATTTCGCAGCATCAGAAATATAGCTATCCAGTTTGGTAAGATTTGTCAGTCATTGTGTACCCCATAAAGCAAATTTAGATTTGCAACACAAGTCCTGCAGCAGAAATGTTATCTCCGCCACCTGCGGTTTGGAATACTTCAGTACAGACCAAAACAGGTGCTAGACATATTTCATAAGTCTCCTCTTCCCAACAAGACACCGGGCGGCTTTCTTTGAAAGGTATCCTCTGGCTGCCCATTTCACGGCTGACAGAGAAAGAATCATCCATGATAAGTTTGGCCTTGCGTGTGTCAATCCGGGCAGATCCACACACATGTCTGTTGGCCGTCAGAGAAGCCTTAGCCGTAGCAGACATTGTGTTCTTCCACATAGATCCTTTGGTCACCATCATGGCTTGAAAAGCTAAAGTGTGTACATGTAGTCGGGTCAGTTGTCTCTGACCCTTTTTAGGTTCTTGGGATCGGAGTAGCTGATACAGTTCCCGCATTTGGTCCAGAATGGAGGCCACACGAGGATATGGGTCTGATAACACTGTAATGTTTCCTCCTTTAATAAGACTCAGCAGATTGGGAAGCTCCTGTTCATTCATACCCAAAGAATCAGAGTAAGGAATTACATATTCCAGCAAATCCCTCATTAGACTTTGTTCCACAAAAGAGGCCATCTCGAAGTGGCTACCAATATTCTGGTCCATGGACAATAACATTTCTTGAAGTGCTCTAAGTCTGGCTTCACGCTGACCTGTCAGATAAAGACAGAACTGTATCAGAAAATAGCACGATCCCTTCAAATACTCTAAAACCGTGATGGCGAACCTATGGCACGCGGGCCAGAGGTGGCACTCAGTGCCCTCTCTGTGGACACCCATCTGTGGAACACTTTGTACTGTGTGGGGCCCACTGCGGAGCAAATTGTACTGTGTGGGGGCCCACTGCGCAGCAAATTGTACTGTGTGGGACCTATTGTGGAGCAAATTGTACTATTTGGGGGCCACTGTGGGACAAATGGTACTGTGTGGGGGCCACAAAGTATCTGTTTTATAGCAGACAAGTGATATTATCACAAACCGTCAGTACACTACCGATCCGAACAGTATTAAGGTTAAATTGCCGTGTTGGCACTTTGTAATAAATTAGGAATTTTTGGGTTGCAGTTTGAGCACTCAGAGCAGTGATGGCGAACCTTTTAGAGACTAATACATTTCTTTAGTTATTAAAAATGATAGGGAAAAGAAAAAAAAAAAGTAGTTTGGGGCAAGTGTGTTATATGTGGATCTGTACCATGTACAATCTCTAGAGCTAACAGCTCCCAGAAATAAACTAAAGCAGATCAAAACCACGATCTGTAAAAGACACAACAGAAAATTCTCAATTATTACATAATCCACTAGTTTTACAGTCTGGATGAACTTACCTGCTTTAAAGGGAAAGCTGTCCATCATCTGTAACCCCCCAATCACAAGGAGATCGGGCTTGAAACCTGCCAGTTGCGATTGAAAATCTTCCAGGGAATCAATCAATGGATTGTGAGAGTCACTGTGCACTATGTACCTGTGTAAAACCAAACACATGCATTAATAAGCCCCTATCCATTTCTTAATACAGAATATCCCTTTAGTAATGGCACCGATTAGGATTAATAGCTATTTAGGCAACACCCTTTAAAACCCACACCCCTTTTGAGTATGTGTTGGGCAAACCTTGCAAGGTTCATTAGGCAGTTTTCATTCAGATCATTAACGATATTATATTCCGGGGTCTCTTAAGACCCCAGAGCATAGTTAGTGGAGGCCCAGGGAAGGTGAGCAAACAAAGAAAATAGTGTTGCTCACCTCCCCTGAGCTCCGATGCTACTTCTGATTGTCTTCAGGTCCCCTGAATTACATCAGGAACCGCTGAGGAGAGCAACTGGGCCTTAGCAGTCACAGGGCGTCATGATTGGTCATGCAATGTTGTGTGATCATAGTTATCACGTGTTTATCTGTGTTTCATGGTGCCACATGACCCCTGAGGCCCAAAAACAGGTCTCAGCAGTCCCTGATGTAATTCAGAAGCCTGCGGCAGAGCCAAGGAGAGGGGAGTAACACGGTTTTTATGGTTTGCTCACCTTCCCCAGGCTTCTACTTATACTCTGCTGTCGGAGGAGACTCCACAGTATAATAATAGGTCGGATTTTCAGTCCGAATAAAACTGCAGGAAAAAGCTTGGGAATAACGCAAGAACCGAACCGAAATAAGAAACGCCCAAAATTGTGTCAGTTATCTGGAGAATGGTCAGTTGCAGGTATTTGTCGATTACCTAAGCCCTATGATATAGTAGTTGTTTCATGAAGACAACCACTGTCCATATACTGTATTAGGGGGGGGGGGGGGGGGGGGTTCTGGAACTTACATATTAATGACCTATTATCAGGATGTGTCCTCAATATGTGATTGGGGGTGTCGTGTATTTGACTCCCACCGTCAATCAGGTTTTGAAAAGGCCACAACACTAATAAGCATTGCAGGCCATTCCCTGTACCAATAACGTCACATGTTACGGCAGCAGATCAGTCCAATTCAGGTGAATGAGGCTGAGATTTAATACCACGCATAGCCCCTACTCAATGTACAACGCTGTGCCTGATATCCAAGGAAGAGATCACAGCACTCCCAGAAAACCTCTAAGTATCGTCTTCTATGGGGGACTACATTTGTCCACAGCAGAGGATATATGTGATCAGAGGAAACTTTCCTTGGCAATAGAACCCGATTCCAGGAATTGGACCCCTTATATTTAAGAACACGTGTGTGAAAGAAGCAATTGTCTTTCTCCTTTAATTGGGCTTATGATTGGTGGAGGAAGGGTGGGGGTTCAACATTGAGAACCCCACAGACCCAGAGAACAGGGTCCCATTTTAACTGTATGCATGAAGCCGCAGGTTGAGCAAGCAGTTTCATTCATCTCTATTAAGTCTGCCAGAGATAGCTTCCCTTGCTAACCCGGTTTAACCCCCAAATAGCCGCAATAATAAAAAGTTGTGGCTTTTTGTTGTTTGATTTTTTTTCAAATTAAGTTGGGTATATTAATGTGGTATATGGTCACCTGTTGGCACGACGCGATATGTGATTTCCCCATTTAGCTCCAGTTGGATATTCCATTATGAGGTGAATGTCGGCATCTGTTAGTGGTTCGCCAGCAACTGCGAATAAGGAAATTAATTAATGCCCAAACAAAGTCCTCACATGGCGTGGTTATTACAGATTATTGTTATGGATTCCGCACTGAATATTATGCTATAAACTACAATTCTAGGTAATCTAGTCCTATGCCCCTTGATTTAGAGAGCCCATTCTGGCCAACCACTGATGGATATCAATCCCCAAAGACAGGTGATAGGTTGTTTATTGGAAAATCCCATATATGAATTATATGATATATATCGTCACACAAACTAGGGCAGCCATTCTGGCAAATCCTGTCCACACTTTGCAGAAAAATATCTGCAGCGGAAGTGTGTTTTTGTAAATGACAGCATGTGAATCATATCTACAGAAATGTGTTTTCTGTGGACGTTCTATGAAAAGAGCAGTGGTCTTTTCTGCAGCATTTTTCAGCTGTGGTGTGCTAAGCAAAGCCTTAAAATCCAATAGACACTAGTTTAATTCTGCCGTAATACTTCACATGGTGCAACTGCATTGCTGGGGGTGTTAATTGAATAATGTGGATGAGACTTGTAGAAATCTCATTCACAATGTTTCTATGTTATATAGCTGTGATCAATCCCTGTGTGTCCCCGACATTACAAATGACAGCGCCAGAGTTGGGGGATAAATTATGAATGCAGAACATTATTATTAAAAAAGCAAAACACCCACAGGTCTTGACATACTGTATCTAACGTTGACCATACTGTACACATAAGCATACAGTTGGGCCAACATCTATCTTATCTTCTCCATAAACATGTATGCTTAAACCAGCTGAGCATGCACAGGGAGATAAACCACTGCCAAACTGTTCTGGCACCTGTTTATTTCCGGCAGGAACATAGGACTAGGTGCAAGGCCATTTAACACATAGATAAATGTCCTCACTCATGGCCCCCAACATAATGTCCCCTATGTGACCAGTGAATCAATATATTACATACAAGATAATAAAAAATAAAAAAGTTAAAAAGTCAGCATTGCCTTTAAGGCTCTGTTCACATAACGGTCAAGATTTCCACTTCTGACTGTTCTTTAATAGATAGAAGCGGAGCAATAACAGATCTCAGCGCACTTTTTTCCAATCTTCTGCTTTTGACAATTATTATTGTTGGGTTATGCTGATAATACACTGAATTATTATTTATCATGGCATCTTACCTGTGATTCGTTCAGACAAGACACTAATTTCTTCTGTACTCAGACGTCCCCCAAGGAGAATGTCACATCCTTCAGCAGCTAAGCGATTGGCCATAACTGGAGCATTCCCGCCAAGAGCCCAGCGCATTTCTGAAAGTCTTTTTGATGCATCTACAAGTTTCCTAAACAAGGTCTCATTGGACACATATCGCCTGTTTAGATGGAAGATGACAAAATATAGTCAAATATGTTGTTTCATGAGCACAACCCCTAGATGGACTACCCTCTTCTAGCCAAAGTGGAGAGCCGCTGACTGTTTTATGATGGAGGACAGAGTATCTGATCAGTTGGGGTTGACAGCAACCCCTGCCCAGATCAGCTATTCAGGGGTGCATTCAGTGCATGGATGCAGAAGCAGATCGCTTCATGCCCTGTATAGTGGCAGGACGCCATTACTGCAACTTGGTTCCCAGTGTCCCTTAAGGCTCCATGCAAATGGAGTGCTGCGGTACATGCATGGCTACTGCACATGACTGACAGAACATTATATTCGGCAATGTCAATAAGTCAGTAAACAGAGCGTTGGCCATGCATGCCCACTACTGCGCCATTCACATGGGGCACTTGGGATCTTCCTTTCTCTTGTTCGCTGCGTAAGGGGCTTGAGGGAAGAAGTTACTTACTCTGAAGCAGCGCCTGGAGGAAAGAAGTATGCAAAGCTCTCAGCCAGTTGTGCTTCCGTCTCTATAAAGTTATGGTGGATAGGGTTGTAGCTCGGTTCTATGGCGGCCTCCTGCATTAACGCCACTCCATCTACTATGATGTCGAGGCAACCTCCAAAACCTACACGGAGAAAAGGAAAGTTTTACAGAGACATTTGCAAAGAATAGAATGTGATTTATTGGGAACAAGCAAACATTATAGTAAATGGCAAGATGAGAAATCAAGAAGATTAAGCCGACCTGTAAGTCATTTGGATAAGGTCACTTGACATTGAAATACATTTCCATGAAACTATCAACGGTATTGTGTAACTGGTGTAGAACTAGATATTGGAGAGCTGCAAGTCCTCATCTGCCCCTACAGGGAAAATACTATTGCTTGGTTGTAGCAAAATCTCCAGTATCTAATATCTCTGATGTCTTTGCCAGCCTGTCCGCACGGACCCCCATAAATTGTTGTTCATAAACCATTTGGTTTATATGTTTTAGTCTTGACCTGTCTGTCATACATATATACAATATGTCCTCTCCTTAATGCAATACAGTCATAACCTGTCTTATTATTTTGTAGGCGCTTTACTATAGATTACTGTGAATCTAAAATACGTTTTGCCTGCTATATAGGATACACGTATGAAACAAATGGCGAATTACGGAGAATTTGATGAATCCATTGTCTGCCTGAGTAAACATTCACACCTTCTCCAATCTCTGTCCCCTGCTGTCACAACTTACCTTACTAAAATATTTAACCTCTCTCTCTCTTCTGGAATCTTCCCATCCTCCTTCAAGCATGCTGTTATAATCCCGCTACTGAAAAAACCCTCCCTGGACCCATCCTGTGCTGCTAACTATCGACCCATCTCTAACCTCCCCTTCATCTCTAAACTTTTGGAACGCCTGGTTTATTCTCGGTTAATCCGTTATCTCTCTGCTAACTCTCTGCTTGACCCCTTACAATCTGGTTTCCGCGCTCTGCACTCTACTGAAACAGCTCTCACAAAAGTCTCTAATGATCTACTAAAGGCTAAATCCAATGGTGACTTCTCTCTTCTTATTCTTCTGGACCTCTCTGCAGCTTTTGACACTGTTGACCATCAACTTCTCCTCACTATGCTCCGCTCAGTTGGCCTCAATGACACTGCACTCTCTTGGTTCTCCTCTTATCTCTCAGGCCGCACTTTCAGTGTATCATTTGCGGGCTCTGTTTCCTCTCCTCTTTCCCTTGCTGTTGGGGTTCCTCAGGGCTCGGTCCTCGGCCCCCTGCTCTTTTCTCTCTACACAGCCCCCATTGGACAAACCATCGCCAGATTTGGCTTCAGGTACCATCTTTATGCTGATGACACCCAATTATACACATCTTCCCGTGACATCACCCCTGCACTCATACAGAACACCAGTGACTGTCTCTCTGCTGTCTCTAATATCATGTCCTCGCTCTATCTGAAACTAAATCTCTCTAAGACTGAACTACTACTGTTTCCACCATCTAACAGATCTGTCCCTGATATATCCATTGCAGTCTCAGGCCTTACTATAACTCCTAGGCAGCATGCCCGCTGCCTTGGGGTCATATTTGACGCAGACCTTTCCTTCACCCCTCATATTGAATCACTCGCACGTTCATGTCACCTCCACCTCAAAAACATCTCCAGAATACGCCCTTTCCTTACCAGAGATACACTAAAGACACTTATTGTCTCTCTGATTCATTCTCGCCTTGACTACTGTAATTCCTTACTAATCGGTCTTCCCCTCACTAAACTCTCTCCTCTACAATCTATTCTGAATGCAGCGGCCAGGCTCATCTATCAGGCTAGACGCTACAGCGATGCCTCCGGTCTGTGCCAGTCGCTACATTGGCTGCCTATTCATTATAGAATAAAATATAAAGTTATTACTCTCATCCACAAGGCTCTCCATAATGCCGCACCTCCCTACATTTCTTCCCTCATCTCTGTCTACCGCCCAACCCGTGCTCTCCGCTCACTCAATGACCTAACACTTACATCCTCTATTATCAGAACCTCCCACGCTCGTATACAAGACTTCTCCCGAGCTGCACCACTTCTCTGGAATGCTCTACCCCGGACAATCAGATTAACTCCCAACTTCTACAGTTTCAAACGCAAACTAAAGACGCATCTTTTCAGACAGGCCTATCACAATTCCTAATGCACAAAATTGTCTGAACACTGTATAAGCAATGCCGCCCCTGCTACCTCTTGTGTCACCCCCTCTACCTCATAGATTGTAAGCTCTTTTGAGCAGGGCCCTCAGTCCCATTGTGTGAAATGACGTTCTTTGTTATGTATGTCTGTATCTGAACCCTATAAATTGTACAGCGCTGCGGAATATGTTGGCGCTATATAAATAAAATGTATTATTATTATTATTATTCTAGGTTGGACGGCTAAGGAAACAAATCCCTAAAGCAACAGAAAGCTGCCTGACTGGATCTTCAAGCAGAGAAAGCTGAGTAATGTACTCACTGTTTACAGAGATCTCACTGACATGGAGGAATCTCTGCATTTATAGTAAATCTTTACCGCTAGAGTTCTTTCATTGTCCAGGCCTACCAGCAGTAATATAGTCTGAGCCTCATGCGGCACCCAAACCTCTACATTCTCACCCCTAAAGCTGGCCATGTACATCCCAAAAAGGCCAAGTCCAGCTGACGGTGGAATATGTAGACTTTACGTTGCCAAAAGCAGATTGGTTATGGTGTTGTTAGTGGTGGGACTGCTCCTACAAATGATCCCATCATCACTCCACATCCATGTGCATGTTATATTTTGACATTTCCTTAGACAACCACTTTTTTATGTGGATAGGTTTCCGTTCGGGGGTCCCCAAACAGACTCCCCGAATGGAAACCCAGATGTGAACCAAGTCCATGAATGAACTTATTATTAATGTGCACAGTCATACAACAGATCTATATTTTTTGATGAGATTTGATGAAAGGGTCCCCCAGAGTTAGGGCCCGTGCACACGGAGTTTACGCGGCGCATTTTAGTATAATACACGTGTATAGAATACACGTGTTAAAATAACACTCCCATTGACTTCAATGAAATTTTTTTTACACGTGTTAAAGATTACATTGAAGTCAATGGGAGTGTTATTTTAACACGTGTATTCTATACACTAGAGATGAGCGAGTATTGTTCGGATCAGCCGATCCGAACAGCACGCTCACATAGAAATGAATGGACGTAGCCGGCACGCGGGGGGTTAAGCGGCCGGCCGCCGTCAAAGCAGAAGTACCAGGTGCATCCATTCATTTCTATGGAGCGTGCTGTTTGGATCAGCTGATCCCAACAGTACTCGCTCATCTCTACTATACACGTGTATTATGCTAAAATACGCTCGCGTAAACTCCATGCGCACGGGCCCTTAAAGTCCTGCTATGAAGTGGAATTCCTCTGGAAGGTACTGAACGCCCGGCATGCAGCCAATCTGGCGGGATTGCTTGGACGAACAATCCCACCATCGACATCAATTGGCCGATATGTGGGCTAGTTTAACCCATTTATGCCAGAGGCTATATATTTGTGAGTTCCAATAATGGAACTCTAGGCATAAACGGGTTATGAAAAAAACATTTATGGGAATTGATCGTCCCAGTTCAGCAGATCAAGTCATACAACCAGTGGCCTAAAGTGTCCAACAGGCTGAAAGTTTTTGGACAGGCTAAATTTGGCTGTTGTGAACCCCGAAAGGGTCTGCAACCTTGGCCATGTTACATAAAAATACTCTGATGACCAAAAGTCTCCTACAGATGATCTGCAACAGGATCAAAGTGTGACGCCAAACTGTGGGAAAAGGCTGAACGCTTGATCTACATGTTTTGGGGTTGGCACAATTTTGATCAGTGTCTATGTGAAGGAACTGAGGGGTTTAGATGACAAAGTCATTTCTTAGATTACATAAGAGCTGGGATTATAGATGTTCTGGAACTGCATATGGAAATGAAGCGATACCGAGAAACGCACCAAACCAGATGAGCGAGAACTGGGGATATGGTTTATATAGACTAGCCCAGTGACAACTGACAAATACGTCCCTTTTACATTTTAACACTACATTACTGAAAAATGTATGAAGCCCAGTGCACATCTATAGTGGATTATACTCCTGGACTGTACACTATATACATTGACATAAATGGCTACTCATTTACAAAACTACACATCCTTTCCTGCCTCGAGATACACTGCATGTGTCACTATATAAACAGATCACTGTGAAAAACAGATTTTTTTATTATTTTTTTTAAATATTTATCTGTACTTTTCAATGTCCCTGGATTCATGAAAAATAGATGACATACGGAGTCCATCTGTTTTTTTTCACGGACTTCTATTGATGTAGTGCCTCCCCCTCAAAAAAAAGTCAGAATGAAGACACAGATTAATGGATATACGGTATACGTGGTCTGCGAAAAATGTCAAGGCTGCAATCTTATGGATGAGGGGACCCCTCCCCAGTGGTTGGACTCCCACGGATCAGACAGTTTTCATCCATTTATTATGTAGGTGATAACTTTGTGACCACAATACAACTTTAATGCTGACCACAGAGAAATAATTCCCTTAGTGATAACGCGTTCCTCTCCATGACTCAGCCGTTCTTCCCCCCACCACCGGGTTTCAGTGATTTGGACCTCTGAACCCTCCCTTGTTACGTTGCTCATTGATCACTGTATATGTTTACAGGATAGCAAATGACCAATACCTTCCATAAAGGACACATATGTATATACCATAGGTGAGGTGTGAATTTACACAACCATCAGCTATAGTAAAACCTATAGCGGGAGCTCTTAAATCACGGCTAGCAATACTTTATTACATAAGCAGCCTCTCTGTGTAATACTACACTGATGTACTAGGGGGATGGAGATTTACCTGGATGTGTGGTTAGACTGTAAGCTCTTGTGACCAAGCTCTGGAAAATGCAGATGTGTATATAAGCCTCTGTAACGTCTGATTTTATCTGTACATGTATATTCTGCAGAATATGTTTGTGTGATACCAATAAAGATAACATATTTGGGCACCACCACATCATCTTACATCCAATAACCCCACAAGCGCACTCACATTACCATACAGTCAGATACCATCTCTAACCCAACCTTATGGTCTTGCAATGTCATAGATCTGTGATTTAGGCCTCATGCACATGACCTTGTTCTATCCTGGCTCTTCCTAGCTAGCTAGCATACTGACCCATTCATTGCAATAGGCCCGTGTTATCCATTGGTTTGTGAGTACCTGTCACCAAGCTTATAGCATGTCGTATTCTGCTCAGTGTTTGCAGCACGGACTAGCCCATAGGAGCCTATGGGACACAGAAAACATACATCATAAATATGGAATCCATGTGACATCGGACTGCAGATCTGCAAATACAAAATGACACACTGATGCAATACTGAACGTCTGGACATATGGCCTAAAGCTGAAGACACACGGACCGCAAACACTGAGCTGTATATTGTGCAAATTACATACGGTTGTGTGCATGAAGCATTAATAATTGCAAAAATAATCAAACAAGTGTCTCCCCTCCCCCCCTGATACTACTACAGCAACTCACATATGTGAAGCAATGTCAGACTGATATTCTTTAGGCCCAACAGATAAAAGGTTTCCAACAAGCCCTAGGAAATAGACCACAGTTCCCTTCAAATCTGGGTGTCTTTTACTTTTACATTATAGTGTTAGCACCTGGACCTGTCAGAGGATCCTTCGGTTGGACAGTCCAACAATACCGGGAATCCATAGCCATTTTCGGAGTTACTTCTCGCCGCAATGCTCTTTGAACAGTACGCAGGTTACAGGCGAGTACTATACAAGCAGTTCTCCAAGACATCGGACTAGGTCATCTGTAGTATATCAGTCCAGTGAGCATATATGTAATCATTAGTAGAACAGTACTCAGGAAAAATGCATGAATAGCAATCGCCTGTATGCCGTTGTATACTGTGAGAGCACAAGCAACTGTAAATGGGAAAAGTATCACCATGTCCATCATAGTTGTGTTTTATGCCACCACAAAATAGTAGGTACCCTGTCCATAGTGATGGAACCACTTCAGCACACACACAATTATTATATATACACACACACACAAATAATATATATATATATATATATATATATATATATATATATATATATATATATACATACACACACACACACACACGATTGTGAGAGACGACTACATACACATACTGGACTCACCAATTGCTATACGAGGTGGTCGATCCAGATCCAAACCAACTTTTTGCTCAGCCCGGAGCAGAGATGACAGCACTGTATCCAGGCGGTCCTGCAGGTTATCCTTTTCCACATGGCGAAACCAGTAAGCAAGCAGCAGAGCAAGCAATGAGAGGAGGGGGAGACACAGGAGCTTGGGGGCAGCCATGAGGGAATCCTGCACAGTCAGCACTACTACTGCTCTTCCTGTCAGTGCAGCACTCACACTCACACTCACACTATGCTTGTGCAGGTGCAGAGCCCAAACTTCCAGATGCTGCTCAGTGCGATGACATGTGCAGACTCCTCACTGAATGACACCGCCTGACTATACACAGCGCCTCCTACTGGCCAGCGCACATCATTAGCACAGAAGCCCCCGCAGCAGTGTCAGCCACTGCCTGTACCGACCATCCCCGCAGAGCCGAGTCCTGACTATGGCTGTGGCAGCAGGTGAGGGCAGCCTCCGTCCATCCAGTCACACAGCTCTCCCCGGCCGGGCCTCTTCCTCTGAGGTAGGAGGGGTTGTCAGGACACACACACGGAAGCGACACCCGGATTTGTGCTCCATCCTATGGAGTAGTCAGCGTGTCCGCCCTCCTCCAGCTGCGGGTGGCAGGGAGGGGCTCTGCAGGGCTGAGGCGGGGGTGTCGTCCATGGCTCTGCTCATCTGCTTTACATTGTGTCCTCCTGGTTTATTATTACCCCTCCGACATGTTGTGGAGGAGGAGACGCCTGTGATGCTCCGATGTGAAGACTCAGCTGCTGCAGCACCTCTTATAGAAGTACTAAACTTAAAGTAGGCACGAATATCTACGTACATGGTTTCTCAGAAATGGAGGTATATGTGTGAGACCCCCTAAGGGCTGGTATTACTGTGACATTTCTGTCCGCCATCCCATTGAAGAACATTTCAGTCTCTGCTAATATGGCTGATACCAGAGAACAATAGATTGTATTCAAGTGGATCAGGACTCATTCACATTCACCCTCGGTTCACCTCTGCCTTCGAGGATTCTGTTCCCCTTGAATGGAGCAGCATTTTTCTCTCCACATTTTTCTTGCGGAAACCACACAGACCCCATTATAGTCAATGGGGTCTGCGGGTTTCCAAAGTAACCCGCTTTTTTCGGGACTCCCCGAACGGAAACCAGAACGTAGATGTTATTCAAGCCATAGTTGGATTTTTTCTTTAGCCCCACCATTCCTGAACAATCATTTTAAATAATGCTGAAGAGCCCAATATATTAATTATACTCTCTACTGTCAAGTGGGCGGTACTAGACTGGCATAGACAGACAAGAACCGCCCACCTGACAATAAAGAGTCTAATAAGCATATTGGGTGCTGAGACTAACTGCACTGATTGCTCAGGAATGGTGGGGGGGGGGAGTCCAACTATGCCAGAATCAAAGGAACGACAAAAACGAGTCTGTTCCGACACATTATGGCTATGCCCCATCCCACTACTTAGATGTACCAGTGGGACCCCCCTATCCCCCCAACCTACCCCTAATCTCTCCCTCTTTCTGCTCTCAGTTTTTCCCCAGCTTTCTCTTGCTCTTTTTCTCCCCCCCTCTCTTGCTCCCTTCTCTCTTTTTGCCCTTAGACACGATTTAGCTTGTTGTGCCGCGTTGATCTTGCCATATCTTTGTGTTATTTATTAACTTTTCCTTTTTTATTTGTTGTGATATTGAATAAGTTTACGTTCCGTTGCACGTACCCCTGTGTATACCTGTCCAAATAGGTGTAACTGCCTTGCCTCACTTCCTAATAAAATCTGAACCATATAAGATATGAAGAGGAGGAGGAAGAAGAAGGTCCTTTATCATATGTCCATATCAGATTTTCATCCATTATAATGTCCACTTTCTATCTGTTCGCTCTCTGTGGTTTTCCTGATCTTTTATCATTATCGTTTTCACAGCTGTTTTAAAAATAGGAAGGAAGTTCATTTTGGCTCCGTCCATCGCAGAGGTCATTCGGCGAATGTCAGTTTCGGAGCTTTCTGTAGGAACGGTATGTGAAAAAGGAAGTGGACACGGGTGGCCTCCACGTACTGTCATTCAGATTCATAAGCCATTGACTTGAATGAGTGTGTTTTATAAAAAAAAAATACAATGTACTTCATTTTGTTTTGTTTTTTATGAGTAACGGGGATGTGTAAAAAAATAATGGAGGTCTGAACTCGCACATAAGGTACTGTCCGGGGAAAACACAACACCCTTGGCTATCTGCCATGGGTTCTACAGGCAAAATACTCATAGGATTTTTCAGACAAGCATTTTGCGCAGTATGAACATGCTATTACACAGAGGAAAATAGTGAGGAATTTGGTGTGGAATTTTCCGCGCTGAAAAAAAAAGCCTCCAAATGATTTCAAAGGGTTCTGCTAGCTGGGGGGGGGGGGGGGGAGCTAGCAGAACCCATTGAAATCATCGGGAGGCTTTGTTTTCAGCGCGGAAAATTCCACACCAAATTCCTCACTATTTTCCACAAGAAATGCACCTCACTTGCCAATCTTCACAAATGTGGAAGAAGCTGGGTGGGCGGGGGCCAGTTTTCTGGCGTGAGTTAGGTCGGGACCCTACGAAAAACTGCGGCGTTTTACAGTCACAGCAAAGTGGATGGGATTCTAGCAAATCCCACCACCGCTTTGTGGGAAAATACACGCAGTGGACATGATGCAATTTCCAAAACCTTTTTAGTAATCACAGCATGCCAATTATACCTACAGAAACGCCGGCGGTTTCCTTATAGGTTTAACTGAAGCAGAATGTGAGCAGAGGAAAACTGCAAACTTTCTGTGAAAAGCACTGCAGGATAAACCACAATGCACCGCAGTTTTTCCCGCAGCACTTTTTTGCTGTGGGATGAGACATGGAGCCTTAGGGTCAGTTCACACGTGAACTGCCCGCGTGGGTTTTGACACCGAGAGAGACGCAGTGAGCCGCGTCTCTCTCTTGTCAAAACCCGCCTGCCGCGACCATCGCGGTCGCAGCTTTCCCCTCCGCTGTCGGCTCAAATGAATGAGCCGACATAGGAGGGAGCTGCCGGGGGCGGAAGCCGCACGGCTGAGCCCGCGCGGCTTCCGCCTGAAGAAAGGGCATGTCCTTTCTTTTCGCCGATAGCGGAAAAAAAAAGCCCGGTGGTCTACATAGACCACCATTGTAAAGGGGCAGATTTTGAAGTGAAATCCGCTGTCAAAATCCGCCCCTTTGTTCACGTGTGAACTAGCCCTTAGTTTCTTTTGTTGCAGATTTTATTGTGGTTTTTTGAGCCAAAGCCACTAGTGGATTGATCAGTAGGGAGAAGTATAAGAACTTCCTTTATATTTCTCATTCCTTTTATAGCCATCTTGGCTTTGGCTCGAAAAAACGCAACAAAATTTGCAACAAAAAAAGCTGCGTTTCCGCAACCTGGGGCCTACGCCAATTCCTTAAGGCCGTTCACATGGAGTAAACGCAAGCTGATTATGGCAAAATACACGTGTAAAAATCAGACTCCCATTGACTTCAATGACTTTTTTTTACATGTGTAAAAAAAACACATCAAAATACATGTCAAAATACACTGCGATTTCCAAAACCAGCACGGGGGTATTGTGATCTGTAGACCATCTGAGAATTGTCTGCTGTCTTAGGACTACAAGTCTCAGGAAAGTAATTTCCTTGCTCAGCATGTGACCTGACGACTTGGACTAGTATTAGGGGCGGTGTGGTTGGCTCTGTTGTCCGCCCCATGTTGTAATAGTCACAGTTCTAGTATTGATTTTCCTTCTGAGTAGGGCAGGGAGCAGATATACACGTGTATGATACACACATTGTAGGAGGAGGTGAGCTCAGCACTTCTCATCTGGCAGTAACACAATAAGCACACGTGGCATTTACTTAGAGATTATGTGTAATGTGAAGGGAATGAGTAACAGAGGAGCTGCACTATCCCAGCTACACACAGACCTGCTATCTGGCCTTTATCACACGTCTTTATCTAATGCTCTGTGATTTTCATACCTTCTGTGGTCTTTATGGTCCGTGTATATGTATGCGTGTGATCCATGTGTGCATGTATGTGTATGGTCCTAGTACATGTATGTATGTGTGTCTAGGTATGTATGTGTGTATGTATGTGTGTGTGTGTGTGTGATCCATGTGTACATGCACATGTGTGGTCTGTGTATGTGTGTGTGCGCGTGTGCCCGTGTGTGATCCATTTGTATGTATGTGTGTGTGAATGCATGTGTGTGGTCCATGTATATGTATGCGTTTATGTGTGCATGTGATCCATGTATTATACCCCATAGTGGCCCCTGCACACAGTATTATGCCCCATAGTGGCCCCTGCACACAGTATTATACCTCATAGTGGCCCCTGCACACAGTATTATCCCCCATAGTGGCCCCTGCACACAGTATTATGCCCCATAGTGGCCCCTGTACACCATATTATACCCCATAGTGGTCCCGGCACACAGTAATATACCCCATAGTAGTCCCTGCACAAAGTATTATACCCCATAGTGGCTCTTGCACACAGTATTATTCCCCATAGTTGCCCCTGTACACAGTATTATTCCCCACAGTGGCCCCTACACACAGTATTATACCCCATAGTGGTCCCTGCACATAGAATTATACCTCATAGTGGTCCCTTCACCCAGCAGTATGCCCCATTGTGGACTCCCATGAACAATTATTGTACTCTGGGGGCTTTTCAGACCACAGAGTATAATAATCAGAGACCTAGGAGGGATATAAACATAAAAAAACCACTGTTACTTGGCTCCGCTGTACTTCCGGCTGATGGTGGCCATCTTCAATGACGTCCAGGACGTCACATGACCCGGGGGGCCTGCGTCCTTTGCATTGTGACGTCAGGGACCACACACAAGTAGGCCCAAAGCCAAACAGAGAGGTAAGTTACACAAATTTTTATGTTCTCTTACCTCTCCTGGGCCTCCGATCATTATACTCAGGGGTCTTTTCAGACCCTCGTGTATAATAATACTGTCTGAAGGTCACGCAGCGTCACTGATCGGTCCTGGCCGCTGCCAGGATCGGTAAGTAAATAGGGCCCGTTACCATCTGGAGTAACTCCATCCAGCCGGTAACGGACTATTAAAAAAAATAACCACAGCGGTAGTGGTTGTCGCCGGGCCCTGTGGTAGCTACCCCGGTAGTTACGCCCCTGGTGTAAATGTTTTATATGTTTGTGTATGGTGCATAAATTTTAATTTTGATCATAGTTCAAAAAATAGTTGTAATAGTTTATACTACATAATATGTATTGAATATGTAAAATCAATAAAAATGTTGAAATTTAAAAAAAAAAAAAAAAAAGTTGCTCACATCAAGGTTAGGACAAATTAGTAAAATGCCAAAATACTGTAATAAAAATTTAAAGTGGAAAAAAATATTTACTGTAGCTCTGAAAATGCCAATTTCAGTGTGACACTGAAATTTTTACTTTAGCATAACCAACAATTAACATACCGTATATACTCGAGTGTAAGCCGAATTCTTCAGCCCAGTTTTTGGGCTGAAAAAGCCCCCCTTGGCTTATACTCGAGTCAGCAAAAAAATAAATAAATTATTTATTTATTTATTTTTTAGGGGGGGGGGGGGGGTCTATGACCAGCCTCAATATTAATGTATAGAATCTCCCATAAAATAGTGCAAAAAAAAAGAAAAAAAAAAAAGTTCTAAATCCCTCCTTTCCCTAGAATACATACAAAAGTAGAAAATTACCGTGAAACACAAACACATTAGGTATCCCTGTGTCTGAAAGTGCCCGGTCTACTGAATATAGGAGATCTGCAGTGCTCCTGTTCCGTCGGGAAGGGGTTAATAGGAGCACTGCAGATACCCTATATTCAGCCAGGCTGAATTCCAAGTGGGGGAAGAAAAAACAGTCGTCAAGCTCAGGGAAGGGGCAGACAGACAACCAAAACACCCCCTCCCCTTCCCCAGCACTACTGCACCAAAAAACTCCGGCCATTTTAATTTTTGAAATTTTCCAGTAGCTGCTGCATTTCCCCCCCTCGGCTTATACTCGATTCAATAAGTTTTCCCAGTTTTCTGTGGTAAAATTAGGGGCCTTGGCTTATATTCGGGTTGGCTTATACTCGAGTATATACGGTATTTTCCGTGAGCAAAGCCGCCAGGTATTCTAGTAGTGACAAAATAAAATACAAGAACATTATAAGCAATACAATACAGCGGTGGTCAAATAGGCGTATAATGGAACAAAAAAAGTTCAAGGTAGCCGTAGCCAAATGTCTGAGTGTCCAGATGGTGCTGTCAGGAATAAAGGCAACAATCCAGTAATAACCAGTCAGTATATGTATATGAGATTATATGGGCAATAAAAGTGATACACAAGGAAGTTATGGGGGAGGGGAAGGAAAGAAAGGAAGAGATAACTTTGTAGTAAAATTGTTTGCAATGAACAGACTGAACCAGCATTAGGGTAACAGCAGTGTTGCCTATGATATATTCTAGGATAGTAGAGGCTGTCAGAGATTTCTCATTCGCAAATATCTATTATATTTGAAGGCAGTATAGCGGATCGGGGACATTCGTTCTACCAATCCAGGAAGACCACACCTTGTCGTGATGTGGCCAGGTATTGTTTATAACAGCATTGATCTTGATGATAGAGTCTACATGCTCTACAACTTCTGAGAGATTCGGGCATATCCTGCTTAAAGGGGTTGTCCCATGAAAAGCATCCTATCTATACTGCTAGTTTATGTGGATTTAAGACTTTTCCTGAATGCATTGCTTTATCAAAACTGCTTTGTTTGGCCGCTATTTTAATTTATTGTTGACACTGCGTTTCTATGGCCACTGGGCTTATCTGCTCATTTCCCAAGTGAGGTAGCTGCCTGATCTCAGGGGGTAAGGGAGAGGCTGACAAGCTCTCACCTCCCCCCTCCTTAGATAGGGGAGGGGGGAGGTGAGAGCTCCGGGATTACTGTGCTGTCTATCTTCAGCTTTTCCACTTATCAGCCGGTTTAATTGAATTTGTCTGATAAGGGCTGAGATAAGGAGTCTGGTACCTCTGTATGTAATGCAAACCGACTCAAATCCAGCTGTTACATCATTTTGCACATCAGCTTTATACTGTGGTATTTACAACCAATCCCTCATTACTGACTGCAAACATAGCAGATAGCAGAGCAAGTGAAACCCCGCCCACCAATGTGCCAAGAAATCCAGGAAGTGAAGAGCGCACAGAGCCCTGCAGGCTGCTGAACAAGAGTTATGGGAATACCTCTTTAAGGTGACCATACACTTTAGTGTCTTTGCTGATGATACAAAACTCTTCAGAGTACTGAAAACTGAGCTCAGTTGTAAAATATTACAGAAGAACATGCCAGGGACAGCTTCAGTGTAGATACTTCCCTCTCCCCTCACTGGCACCTGCCTGGGTTCTGCTACACTCCACTTGTCGTAACACAGCGGAAAATGGCTGACAATATCTGCTCAGCTCATGAACGGCTGGTACAGGTCACCGCTGTGGTCAGTGACTATTGGACAGACATCTCAGCCACTAAAGGCCATGTTGGGAGGGTGCGGGAAGGGATGCGGAGATAAACAGGACTTGGGCAAGCCTTGGCCCACATGACCACTGCACAAGACTCTTTCATACAGCTCCATATGTGCATGGACCAAAAGTCACCTACCCTACCCTATCCATTCCTATGAAATGCACTATACAGTCCCAGTTATCACAGCCAAGCTCCTGTTCCTGTACCATTACCATGACCAATGTACTTGAAAAATTCTTACCTCCCAGAATTTTTTTTCTCTTGAAAATGATATATGGTTGTCTTCAGTTATCGCAACTACGCTTTTAGAAGTTACTACTTCAGACCACCATGTTAGGACCTTGTCATGCTTACATATTAAATGTGTACACAATCAAGGAAATATAGGTATATATCGCATGGAAATGATGAAACTAGGGATTTGATCAAATCGCAGAAGATGTTAAAATAATAACAACTAAAATGTTCGAAATTCGAATCGAACAGCCGCTCACTGTTCGTGTGTTCGAACGGGTTTCGAACCCCATTATAGTCTATGGGGAACATATACTCGTTAAGGGGGAAACCCAAATCCGTGTCTGGAGGGTCACCAAGTCCACTATGACACCCCAGGAAATGATGCCAACACCTCTGGAATGACACTGGGACAGCAGGGGAAGCATGTCTGGGGGCATCTAACACACCAAAGACCCTCTATTACCCCAACATCACAGCCTAACAACTACACACTTTACACACTCAATACCACCTCTCTGACAGTAAGAAAACACCTTGAAACATGTGTATTTGGCACTTGCAGTGAGGAGAGCTTGTCACCAGCAGTGAATTTGGCCCTTGTAGTAAGTTGAGGTTGGCACCAACATTTGTTTTGAAAATCAGGGTGGATTGAGCCTCTAACCAGCAGAGTTTGGGCAAATTCATGGTGGAGGGAGCCTCTAAACACCCCAGTTTGGGCAAATTCATGGTGGAGGGAGCCTCTAAAAACCCCAGTTTGGACCAATTCATGGTGGAGGGAGCCTCTAAAAACCCCAGTTTGGACCAATTCATGGTGGAGGGAGCCTCTAAAAAACCCAGTTTGGACCAATTCATGGTGGAGGGAGCCTCTAAACAGCCCAGTTTGGACCAATTCATGGTGGAGGGAGCCTCTAAAAACCCCAATTTGGACCAATTCATGGTGGAGGGAGCCTCTAACCAGCCCAGTTTGGACCAATTCATGGTGGAGGGAGCCTCTAACCAGCCCAGTTTGGGCAAATTCATGGTGGAGGGAGCCTCTAAAAACCCCAATTTGGACCAATTCATGGTGGAGGGAGCCTCTAAACAGCCCAGTTTGGACCAATTCATGGTGGAGGGAGCCTCTAACCAGCAGAGTTGTGGGAAAGCAGGGTGGAGGGAGCCTCTAAACAGCCCAGTTTGGACCAATTCATGGTGGAGGGAGCCTCTAAAAACCCCAATTTGGACCAATTCATGGTGGAGGGAGCCTCTAACCAGCCCAATTTGGACCAATTCATGGTGGAGGGAGCCTCTAACCAGCCCAGTTTGGACCAATTCATGGTGGAGGGAGCCTCTAACCAGCCCAGTTTGGGCCAATTCATGGTGGAGGGAGCCTCTAAAAACCCCAATTTGGACCAATTCATGGTGGAGGGAGCCTCTAAACAGCCCAGTTTGGGCAAATTCATGGTGGAGGGAGCCTCTAAAAACCCCAGTTTGGACCAATTCATGGTGGAGGGAGCCTCTAAAAAACCCAGTTTGGACCAATTCATGGTGGAGGGAGCCTCTAACCAGCCCAGTTTGGACCAATTCATGGTGGAGGGAGCCTCTAAAAACCCCAGTTTGGACCAATTCATGGTGGAGGGAGCCTCTAAACAGCCCAGTTTGGACCAATTCATGGTGGAGGGAGCCTCTAAAAACCCCAATTTGGACCAATTCATGGTGGAGGGAGCCTCTAACCAGCCCAGTTTGGACCAATTCATGGTGGAGGGAGCCTCTAACCAGCCCAGTTTGGGCAAATTCATGGTGGAGGGAGCCTCTAAAAACCCCAATTTGGACCAATTCATGGTGGAGGGAGCCTCTAAACAGCCCAGTTTGGGCAAATTCATGGTGGAGGGAGCCTCTAAAAACCCCAGTTTGGACCAATTCATGGTGGAGGGAGCCTCTAAAAACCCCAGTTTGGACCAATTCATGGTGGAGGGAGCCTCTAACCAGCAGAGTTTGGGCAAATTCATGGTGGAGGGAGCCTCTAAAAACCCCAGTTTGGACCAATTCATGGTGGAGGGAGCCTCTAAAAACCCCAGTTTGGACCAATTCATGGTGGAGGGAGCCTCTAAAAACCCCAGTTTGGACCAATTCATGGTGGAGGGAGCCTCTAACCAGCCCAGTTTGGGCAAATTCATGGTGGAGGGAGCCTCTAAAAACCCCAATTTGGACCAATTCATGGTGGAGGGAGCCTCTAAACAGCCCAGTTTGGACCAATTCATGGTGGAGGGAGCCTCTAAAAACCCCAATTTGGACCAATTCATGGTGGAGGGAGCCTCTAACCAGCCCAATTTGGACCAATTCATGGTGGAGGGAGCCTCTAACCAGCCCAGTTTGGACCAATTCATGGTGGAGGGAGCCTCTAACCAGCCCAGTTTGGGCCAATTCATGGTGGAGGGAGCCTCTAAAAACCCCAATTTGGACCAATTCATGGTGGAGGGAGCCTCTAAACAGCCCAGTTTGGGCAAATTCATGGTGGAGGGAGCCTCTAAAAACCCCAGTGTGGACCAATTCATGGTGGAGGGAGCCTCTAAAAAACCCAGTTTGGACCAATTCATGGTGGAGGGAGCCTCTAACCAGCCCAGTTTGGACCAATTCATGGTGGAGGGAGCCTCTAAAAACCCCAGTTTGGACCAATTCATGGTGGAGGGAGCCTCTAAACAGCCCAGTTTGGACCAATTCATGGTGGAGGGAGCCTCTAAAAACCCCAATTTGGACCAATTCATGGTGGAGGGAGCCTCTAACCAGCCCAGTTTGGACCAATTCATGGTGGAGGGAGCCTCTAACCAGCCCAGTTTGGGCAAATTCATGGTGGAGGGAGCCTCTAAAAACCCCAATTTGGACCAATTCATGGTGGAGGGAGCCTCTAAACAGCCCAGTTTGGGCAAATTCATGGTGGAGGGAGCCTCTAAAAACCCCAGTTTGGACCAATTCATGGTGGAGGGAGCCTCTAAAAACCCCAGTTTGGACCAATTCATGGTGGAGGGAGCCTCTAACCAGCAGAGTTTGGGCAAATTCATGGTGGAGGGAGCCTCTAAAAACCCCAGTTTGGACCAATTCATGGTGGAGGGAGCCTCTAAAAACCCCAGTTTGGACCAATTCATGGTGGAGGGAGCCTCTAAAAAACCCAGTTTGGACCAATTCATGGTGGAGGGAGCCTCTAAACAGCCCAGTTTGGACCAATTCATGGTGGAGGGAGCCTCTAACCAGCAGAGTTGTGGGAAAGCAGGGTGGAGGGAGCCTCTACACAGCCCAGTTTGGACCAATTCATGGTGGAGGGAGCCTCTAAAAACCCCAATTTGGACCAATTCATGGTGGAGGGAGCCTCTAACCAGCCCAATTTGGACCAATTCATGGTGGAGGGAGCCTCTAACCAGCCCAGTTTGGACCAATTCATGGTGGAGGGAGCCTCTAACCAGCCCAGTTTGGGCCAATTCATGGTGGAGGGAGCCTCTAAAAACCCCAATTTGGACCAATTCATGGTGGAGGGAGCCTCTAAACAGCCCAGTTTGGGCAAATTCATGGTGGAGGGAGCCTCTAAAAACCCCAGTTTGGACCAATTCATGGTGGAGGGAGCCTCTAAAAAACCCAGTTTGGACCAATTCATGGTGGAGGGAGCCTCTAACCAGCCCAGTTTGGACCAATTCATGGAGGAGGGAGCCTCTAAAAACCCCAGTTTGGACCAATTCATGGTGGAGGGAGCCTCTAAACAGCCCAGTTTGGACCAATTCATGGTGGAGGGAGCCTCTAAAAACCCCAGTTTGGACCAATTCATGGTGGAGGGAGCCTCTAACCAGCCCAGTTTGGACCAATTCATGGTGGAGGGAGCCTCTAACCAGCCCAGTTTGGGCAAATTCATGGTGGAGGGAGCCTCTAAAAACCCCAATTTGGACCAATTCATGGTGGAGGGAGCCTCTAAACAGCCCAGTTTGGGCAAATTCATGGTGGAGGGAGCCTCTAAAAACCCCAGTTTGGACCAATTCATGGTGGAGGGAGCCTCTAAACAGCCCAGTTTGGACCAATTCATGGTGGAGGGAGCCTCTAAAAAACCCAGTTTGGACCAATTCATGGTGGAGGGAGCCTCTAAACAGCCCAGTTTGGGCAAATTCATGGTGGAGGGAGCCTCTAAAAACCCCAGTTTGGACCAATTCATGGTGGAGGGAGCCTCTAAAAACCCCAGTTTGGACCAATTCATGGTGGAGGGAGCCTCTAAAAACCCCAGTTTGGACCAATTCATGGTGGAGGGAGCCTCTAAAAAACCCAGTTTGGACCAATTCATGGTGGAGGGAGCCTCTAACCAGCCCAGTTTGGACCAATTCATGGTGGAGGGAGCCTCTAAACAGCCCAGTTTGGGCAAATTCATGGTGGAGGGAGCCTCTAACCAGCCCAGTTTGGACCAATTCATGGTGGAGGGAGCCTCTAAAAACCCCAGTTTGGACCAATTCATGGTGGAGGGAGCCTCTAAAAACCCCAGTTTGGACCAATTCATGGTGGAGGGAGCCTCTAAAAACCCCAGTTTGGACCAATTCATGCTGGAGGGAGCCTCTAAACAGCCCAGTTTGGGCAAATTCATGGTGGAGGGAGCCTCTAAAAACCCCAGTTTGGACCAATTCATGGTGGAGGGAGCCTCTAAACAGCCCAGTTTGGACCAATTCATGGTTGAGGGAGCCTCTAAAAACCCCAATTTGGACCAATTCATGGTGGAGGGAGCCTCTAACCAGCCCAGTTTGGACCAATTCATGGTGGAGGGAGCCTCTAACCAGCCCAGTTTGGGCAAATTCATGGTGGAGGGAGCCTCTAAAAACCCCAATTTGGACCAATTCATGGTGGAGGGAGCCTCTAAACAGCCCAGTTTGGGCAAATTCATGGTGGAGGGAGCCTCTAAAAACCCCAGTTTGGACCAATTCATGGTGGAGGGAGCCTCTAAAAACCCCAGTTTGGACCAATTCATGGTGGAGGGAGCCTCTAAAAAACCCAGTTTGGACCAATTCATGGTGGAGGGAGCCTCTAAACAGCCCAGTTTGGGCAAATTCATGGTGGAGGGAGCCTCTAAAAACCCCAGTTTGGACCAATTCATGGTGGAGGGAGCCTCTAAAAACCCCAGTTTGGACCAATTCATGGTGGAGGGAGCCTCTAAAAACCCCAGTTTGGACCAATTCATGGTGGAGGGAGCCTCTAAACAGCCCAGTTTGGACCAATTCATGGTGGAGGGAGCCTCTAAAAACCCCAATTTGGACCAATTCATGGTGGAGGGAGCCTCTAACCAGCCTAGTTTGGACCAATTCATGGTGGAGGGAGCCTCTAACCAGCCCAGTTTGGGCAAATTCATGGTGGAGGGAGCCTCTAAAAACCCCAATTTGGACCAATTCATGGTGGAGGGAGCCTCTAAACAGCCCAGTTTTGGCAAATTCATGGTGGAGGGAGCCTCTAAAAACCCCAGTTTGGACCAATTCATGGTGGAGGGAGCCTCTAAACAGCCCAGTTTGGACCAATTCATGGTGGAGGGAGCCTCTAAAAACCCCAATTTGGACCAATTCATGGTGGAGGGAGCCTCTAACCAGCCCAGTTTGGACCAATTCATGGTGGAGGGAGCCTCTAACCAGCCCAGTTTGGGCAAATTCATGGTGGAGGGAGCCTCTAAAAACCCCAATTTGGACCAATTCATGGTGGAGGGAGCCTCTAAACAGCCCAGTTTGGGCAAATTCATGGTGGAGGGAGCCTCTAAAAACCCCAGTTTGGACCAATTCATGGTGGAGGGAGCCTCTAAAAACCCCAGTTTGGACCAATTCATGGTGGAGGGAGCCTCTAAAAAACCCAGTTTGGACCAATTCATGGTGGAGGGAGCCTCTAAACAGCCCAGTTTGGGCAAATTCATGGTGGAGGGAGCCTCTAAAAACCCCAGTTTGGACCAATTCATGGTGGAGGGAGCCTCTAAAAACCCCAGTTTGGACCAATTCATGGTGGAGGGAGCCTCTAAAAACCCCAGTTTGGACCAATTCATGGTGGAGGGAGCCTCTAAACAGCCCAGTTTGGACCAATTCATGGTGGAGGGAGCCTCTAAAAACCCCAATTTGGACCAATTCATGGTGGAGGGAGCCTCTAACCAGCCCAGTTTGGACCAATTCATGGTGGAGGGAGCCTCTAACCAGCCCAGTTTGGGCAAATTCATGGTGGAGGGAGCCTCTAAAAACCCCAATTTGGACCAATTCATGGTGGAGGGAGCCTCTAAACAGCCCAGTTTGGGCAAATTCATGGTGGAGGGAGCCTCTAAATACCCCAGTTTGGACCAATTCATGGTGGAGGGAGCCTCTAAACAGCCCAGTTTGGACCAATTCATGGTGGAGGGAGCCTCTAAAAACCCCAATTTGGACCAATTCATGGTGGAGGGAGCCTCTAACCAGCCCAGTTTGGACCAATTCATGGTGGAGGGAGCCTCTAACCAGCCCAGTTTGGGCAAATTCATGGTGGAGGGAGCCTCTAAAAACCCCAATTTGGACCAATTCATGGTGGAGGGAGCCTCTAAACAGCCCAGTTTGGGCAAATTCATGGTGGAGGGAGCCTCTAAAAACCCCAGTTTGGACCAATTCATGGTGGAGGGAGCCTCTAAAAACCCCAGTTTGGACCAATTCATGGTGGAGGGAGCCTCTAAAAACCCCAATTTGGACCAATTCATGGTGGAGGGAGCCTCTAACCAGCCCAGTTTGGACCAATTCATGGTGGAGGGAGCCTCTAACCAGCCCAGTTTGGGCAAATTCATGGTGGAGGGAGCCTCTAAAAACCCCAATTTGGACCAATTCATGGTGGAGGGAGCCTCTAAACAGCCCAGTTTTGGCAAATTCATGGTGGAGGGAGCCTCTAAAAACCCCAGTTTGGACCAATTCATGGTGGAGGGAGCCTCTAACCAGCCCAGTTTGGGCAAATTCATGGTGGAGGGAGCCTCTAACCAGCAGAGTTGTGGGAAAGCAGGATGGAGGGAGCCTCTAACCAGCAGAGTTGGTGGAAATCAGGGTGGAGGGAGCCTCTAACCAGCAGAGTTGGGGGAAATCATGTTGGAGGGAGCCTAGTATTAGCAGAATTGTGCAACGCTTATGGTGGATGAGTATGAGGATGCGGAGGAATTGGAGAGGTTGAGTACAGACATGGAGTTTCATGTTGGGGTGCTTTACACAGGTGGGCACAAAAATGAAGGCTCTATCCAGTGGTGGTTCATTTTTATCAAAGTGAGTCGGTCGGCACTCTCAGCTGACAGACGGGTGCGCTTGTCAGTGATGATGCCACCGGCTGCACTGAACACCCTCTCAGATAGGACGCTGGCGGCAGGACAGGACAGCACCTCCAAGGCATATAGGGCAAGTTCAAGCCACAGATCCAACTTCGACACCCAATACGTGTAGGGCGCAGAGGGGTCGGAGAGGACAGGGCTGTGGTCGGAAAGGTATTCCCGCAACATGCGCCTATACTTCTCACGCCTGGTGACACTAGGACCCTCCGTGGCGGCACTTTGGCGAGGGGGTGCCATCAAGGTGTCCCAGACCTTAGACAGTGTGCCCCTCGTTTGTGTGGACCGGTGAGAACTTGGTCGCCTACTGGAGGAACTGTCCTCCCTGCCGCCAACGTCACATGCTGGAAACATCTCCATCATATTCTGCACCAATTGCCTGTGGCAAGCATTGATGCGATTGGCCCTCCCCTCTACCGTAATAAAAGACGAGATGTTGTTTTTATACCGGGGGTCAAGGATAGCAAAGATCCAGTACTGGTTGTCCTCCATGATTTTGACAATACGCTTGTCGGTTGTAAAGCACCCCAACATGAACTCAGCCATGTCTGCCACAGTGTTAGTTGGCATGACTCCTCTGGCCCCACCGGAAAGTTCAATCTCCATTTCCTCCTCATCCTCCATGTCTACCCATCCGCGCTGCAACAATGGGACGATTCGAAGTTGCCCGGAAGCCTCCTGTATCACCATCACATCATCGGACAACTCTTCTTCCTCCTCCTCCTCCTCCTCCATTAAACGCGATGAAGCGGACAGATGTGTGGACCTACTCTCCAGCTGTGACGGATCGGATGCTATCCCTGACTCCTCTGTGTGATCTGAGTTATCCCTGATGTCAATCAGGGATTCTCTCAGAACACACAAGAGCGGGATTGTAAGGCTCACCATCGCATCCTCAGAGCTCACCCTCCTTGTGGACTCCTCAAAGACCCGTAGGATGTCACAAAGGTCTCTCATCCATGGCCACTCATGGATGTGAAACTGAGGCAGCTGACTTTGTGGCACCCTAGGGTTTTGTAGCTGGTATTCCATCAAAGGTCTCTGCTGCTCAACCACTCTATTCAACATCTGAAACGTTGAGTTCCAGCGTGTGGGGACGTCGCACAAAAGCCGGTGTTGTGGCACATGCAGGCGTTGCTGGAGAGATTTTAAGCTAGCAGCGGCTACTGTCGACTTGCGAAAGTGGGCGGACATGCGCCGCACTTTCACCAGTAGCTCTGGAACATTGGGGTAGCTCTTTAGGAAACGTTGCACCACTAGGTTGAAGACGTGGGCCAGGCATGGAACATGTTGGAGTCCGGCAAGCTCCAGAGCTGCTACCAGGTTCCGGCCGTTATCACAAACGACCATGCCTGGGCCCAGGTGCAGCGGCTCAAACCATATTGCCGTCTCATCGAGGAGGGCATCCCTCACCTCGGAGGCAGTGTGCTGTCTGTCCCCCAAGCTGATCAGCTTCAGCACAGCCTGCTGACGTCTACCAACGCCAGTGCTGCAACGTTTCCAACTCGTAGCTGGGGTCAATCTAACAGCGGAGGAGGA
The DNA here is from genome assembly GCF_031893055.1 of Leptodactylus fuscus. Classification (NCBI taxonomy): domain Eukaryota; kingdom Metazoa; phylum Chordata; class Amphibia; order Anura; family Leptodactylidae; genus Leptodactylus; species Leptodactylus fuscus. The sequence goes on from NC_134267.1 coordinate 47,291,751, forward strand.
GGCGGTGGCGGAGGAGGAGGCGGTGGCGGAGGAGGAGGCGGTAGAGGAGGAGGAGGAGGGGGGTGTTCTTCTCGTGTCCCTGCCAGGAATGTTAGGCGGGGAGACGAGGTACACCGGGCCAGTTTGGGAAGCAGTCCCAGCCTCAACTACATTCACCCAGTGTGCCGTCAGTGAAATGTAGCGTCCCTGTCCGCATGCACTTGTCCACGCGTCGGTGGTCAAGTGGACCTTTGTGCAAAGCGCGGAACTAAGGGCCCGCCTGATGTTTAGTGACACGTGCTGGTGCAAGGCGGGGACGGCACACCGGGAGAAGTAGTGACGGCTAGGGACGGCATAGCGAGGTGCCGCAGTTGCCATCAGGTCCAGGAAGGCGGGAGTTTCAACAAGCCGGAACGCCAACATCTCCTGGGCCAGCAGTTTAGCGATGTTGGCGTTCAAGGCTTGCGCGTGTGGGTGGTTAGCAGTGTATTTCTGCCGCCGCTCCAATGTCTGAGAGATGGTGGGTTGTTGTAAAGAAGCGCCTGATGGTGCCTTTGATGGTGCAGGAGAAGGAGATAAGACAGGAACAGGGGAGGATGAGGGAGAAGTCAACAAAGTGGCGGAGGCAGATGAAGTGGTGTCCTGGCTCGTCCTCTGGAGTGCATCGCCAGCACAGTCAGCAGTGGCAGTGGCAGAGGCAGAGGCAGTGGCAGAGGCAGTGGCAGTGGCGTGAACGGCAGGCGGCCTTTGTCCTGCCGTTGCTGCTTGCCACTGATTCCAGTGCTTGGATTCCAAATGACGGCGCATTGAAGTGGTGGACAGGTTGCTCTTCTCAGAGCCCCTAATCAATTTCGAGAGGCAAATTGTGCAGACAACACTATATCTGTCCTCGGCGCATTCCTTGAAAAAACTCCACACCTTCGAGAAACGTGCCCTCGAGGTGGGAGTTTTTCGGGGCTGGGTACGAACTGGAACATCTTGGGAGATTCCGGGTGTGGCCTGGCTTCGCCTAAGCTGCTGACCTCTGCCTCTGCCTCTAGCTACCCTTTTTGGTGCTGCACTTGCCTCAACATCCACACTACTTTCCCCGCTTGACATCCCTCCTGTCCAGGTCGGGTCAGTGTCCTCATCATGCACCACTTCCTCTTCCAACTCCTGTCTCATCTCCTCCTCCCGCACAATGCGCCGGTCAACTGGATGCCCTGACGGCAACTGCGTCACATCATCGTCGATGAGGGTGGGTTGCTGGTCATCCACCACCAAATCGAACGGAGATGGAGGAGACTCTAGTGTTTGAGCATCTGGACACAGATGCTCCTCTGTTAGGTTCGTGGAATCGTGACGTGGAGAGGCAGGTTGAGGGACAATGAAAGGAGCGGAGAACAGCTCTGGGGAGCAGGAACAGTTGGGGTTATTGTTCTGTGAAGCTTGGGAATTTTGGGAGGAAGGAGGACAAGACTGTTGGGTAATAGGAGGAGAGGAGGCAGAGTCTGACAGGCTGCTGGACAATGTGCTGTAAGCGTTCTCTGACAGCCATTGCAAGACCTGTTCCTGGTTCTCGGGCCTACTAAGGTTTGTACCGTGCAGTTTAGTTAATGTGGCAAGCAACCCTGGCACTGTGGAGTGGCGCAATGCTTGCTGCCCCACAGGAGTAGGCACGGGACGCCCTGTGGCTTCACTGCTACCTTGCTCCCCAGAACCATTCCCCCGACCTCGCCCACGGCCTCGTCCACGTCCCTTTCCGGGAGCCTTGCGCATTTTGAATTCCCAGTTAGAAATTGGCACTATATACCAGTAGCAAAAATTGTGGGTGCACGTAACCCCAATATATTCTTTGAATTCCCAGTCAGACAATGGCACTATATACCAGTAGCAAGAAATGAGGGTATTTATAACCCCAATATATTCTTTGAATTACCAGTCAGAAACTGGCACTATATGGTAGTAGCAAGAAATGAGGGTATTTATAACCCCAATATATTCTTTGAATTCCCAGTCAGACAATGGCACTGTATACCAGTAGTAAAAATTGTGGGTGCACGTAACCCCAATATATTCTTTGAATTACCAGTCAGAAACTGGCACTATATGGCAGTAGCAAGAAATGAGGGTATTTGTAACCCCAATATATTCTTTGAATTCCCAGTCAGAAACTGGCACTGTATACCAGTAGTAAAAATTGTGGGTGCACGTAACCCCAATATATTCTTTGAATTCCCAGTCAGACAATGGCACTATATACCAGTAGCAAGAAATGAGGGTATTTATAACCCCAATATATTCTTTGAATTCCCAGTCAGAAACTGGCACTATATGGCAGTAGCAAGAAATGAGGGTATTTATAACCCCAATATATTCTTTGAATTCCCAGTCAGACAATGGCACTGTATACCAGTAGTAAAAATTGTGGGTGCAGGTAACCCCAATATATTCTTTGAATTACCAGTCAGAAACTGGCACTATATGGCAGTAGCAAGAAATGAGGGTATTTGTAACCCCAATATATTCTTTGAATTCCCAGTCAGAAACTGGCACTGTATACCAGTAGTAAAAATTGTGGGTGCACGTAACCCCAATATATTCTTTGAATTACCAGTCAGAAACTGGCACTATATGGCAGTAGCAAGAAATGAGGGTATTTGTAACCCCAATATATTCTTTGAATTCCCAGTCAGAAACTGGCACTGTATACCAGTAGTAAAAATTGTGGGTGCACGTAACCCCAATATATTCTTTGAATTACCAGTCAGAAACTGGCACTATATGGCAGTAGCAAGAAATGAGGGTATTTGTAACCCCAATATATTCTTTGAATTCCCAGTCAGAAACTGGCACTGTATACCAGTAGTAAAAATTGTGGGTGCACGTAACCCCAATATATTCTTTGAATTCCCAGTCAGACAATGGCACTATATACCAGTAGCAAGAAATGAGGGTATTTATAACCCCAATATATTCTTTGAATTCCCAGTCAGAAACTGGCACTATATGGCAGTAGCAAGAAATGAGGGTATTTATAACCCCAATATATTCTTTGAATTCCCAGTCAGACAATGGCACTGTATACCAGTAGTAAAAATTGTGGGTGCAGGTAACCCCAATATATTCTTTGAATTCCCAGTCAGAAACTGGCACTATATGGCAGTAGCAAGAAATGAGGGTATTTATAACCCCAATATATTCTTTGAATTCCCAGTCAGACAATGGCACTGTATACCAGTAGTAAAAATTGTGGGTGCACGTAACCCCAATATATTCTTTGAATTACCAGTCAGAAACTGGCACTATATGGCAGTAGCAAGAAATGAGGGTATTTGTAACCCCAATATATTCTTTGAATTCCCAGTCAGAAACTGGCACTGTATACCAGTAGTAAAAATTGTGGGTGCACGTAACCCCAATATATTCTTTGAATTCCCAGTCAGACAATGGCACTATATGGCAGTAGCAAAAATAGTGGGTGTATATAGCCCCAATTCTATTGCTAGGGGACTTGCAGGGTATTTCTGGGGTGAAGGTGGGGGGCACACCGTTGGAACGGGTATCGGGGGTATATATCGGGTATACGGGAATACACTGACAGTGTATTCCATTCAGGATCCTGGGAAAGCTGGGTTGCGGCGATTGAGCCCGTCAGTGCCACGTTACACTGACAAGCTTCTCCCTGGAATTTAGCTCTTACAAGAGCTGTTGGTTGTCTTCTCCTTCCTATCCTAGCCTGTCCCTGCCTACCCAGAATCTAAGCCCTAGCTAGCTGGACGGAAACCTCCGTCCTCGGTGAATTGCAAGCTCAGAATGACGCGAAGCTGGGCGGCGCTGTTCTTTTAAATTAGAGGTCACATGTTTTCGGCAGCCAATGGGTTTTGCCTACTTTTCTCAACGTCACCGGTGTCGTAGTTCCTGTCCCACCTACCCTGCGCTGTTATTGGAGCAAAAAAGGCGCCAGGGAAGGTGGGAGGGGAATCGAGTAATGGCGCACTTTACCACGCGGTGTTCGATTCGATTCGAACATGCCGAACAGCCTAATATCCGATCGAACATGAGTTCGATAGAACACTGTTCGCTCATCTCTAGTCATTTCCCTAAAGAAAGTCAGTGATATTGTTCTGTGAAGCTTGGGAATTTTGGGAGGAAGGAGGACAAGACTGTTGGGTAATAGGAGGAGAGGAGGCAGAGTCTGACTGGCTGCTGGACAATGTGCTGTAAGCGTTCTCTGACAGCCATTGCAAGACCTGTTCCTGGTTCTCGGGCCTACTAAGGTTTGTACCCTGCAGTTTAGTTAATGTGGCAAGCAACCCTGGCACTGTGGAGTGGCGCAATGCTTGCTGCCCCACAGGAGTAGGCACGGGACGCCCTGTGGCTTCACTGCTACCTTGCTCCCCAGAACCATTCCCCCGACCTCGCCCACGGCCTCGTCCACGTCCCTTTCCGGGAGCCTTGCGCATTTTGAATTCCCAGTTAGAAATTGGCACTATATACCAGTAGCAAAAATTGTGGGTGCACGTAACCCCAATATATTCTTTGAATTCCCAGTCAGACAATGGCACTATATGGCAGTAGCAAGAAATGAGGGTATTTATAACCCCAATATATTCTTTGAATTACCAGTCAGAAACTGGCACTATATGGTAGTAGCAAGAAATGAGGGTATTTATAACCCCAATATATTCTTTGAATTCCCAGTCAGACAATGGCACTGTATACCAGTAGTAAAAATTGTGGGTGCACGTAACCCCAATATATTCTTTGAATTACCAGTCAGAAACTGGCACTATATGGCAGTAGCAAGAAATGAGGGTATTTGTAACCCCAATATATTCTTTGAATTCCCAGTCAGAAACTGGCACTGTATACCAGTAGTAAAAATTGTGGGTGCACGTAACCCCAATATATTCTTTGAATTCCCAGTCAGACAATGGCACTATATACCAGTAGCAAGAAATGAGGGTATTTATAACCCCAATATATTCTTTGAATTCCCAGTCAGAAACTGGCACTATATGGCAGTAGCAAGAAATGAGGGTATTTATAACCCCAATATATTCTTTGAATTACCAGTCAGACAATGGCACTGTATACCAGTAGTAAAAATTGTGGGTGCAGGTAACCCCAATATATTCTTTGAATTACCAGTCAGAAACTGGCACTATATGGCAGTAGCAAGAAATGAGGGTATTTATAACCCCAATATATTCTTTGAATTCCCAGTCAGACAATGGCACTGTATACCAGTAGTAAAAATTGTGGGTGCACGTAACCCCAATATATTCTTTGAATTACCAGTCAGAAACTGGCACTATATGGCAGTAGCAAGAAATGAGGGTATTTGTAACCCCAATATATTCTTTGAATTCCCAGTCAGAAACTGGCACTGTATACCAGTAGTAAAAATTGTGGGTGCACGTAACCCCAATATATTCTTTGAATTACCAGTCAGAAACTGGCACTATATGGCAGTAGCAAGAAATGAGGGTATTTGTAACCCCAATATATTCTTTGAATTCCCAGTCAGAAACTGGCACTGTATACCAGTAGTAAAAATTGTGGGTGCACGTAACCCCAATATATTCTTTGAATTCCCAGTCAGACAATGGCACTATATGGCAGTAGCAAAAATAGTGGGTGTATATAGCCCCAATTCTATTGCTAGGGGACTTGCAGGGTATTTCTGGGGTGAAGGTGGGGGGGCACACCGTTGGAACGGGTATCGGGGGTATATATCGGGTATACGGGAATACACTGACAGTGTATTCCATTCAGGATCCTGGGAAAGCTGGGTTGCGGCGATTGAGCCCGTCAGTGCCACGTTACACTGACAAGCTTCTCCCTGGAATTTAGCTCTTACAAGAGCTGTTGTGGTTGTCTTCTCCTTCCTATCCTAGCCTGTCCCTGCCTACCCAGAATCTAAGCCCTAGCTAGCTGGACGGAAACCTCCGTCCTCGGTGAATTGCAAGCTCAGAATGACGCGAAGCTGGGCGGCGCTGTTCTTTTAAATTAGAGGTCACATGTTTTCGGCAGCCAATGGGTTTTGCCTACTTTTCTCAACGTCACCGGTGTCGTAGTTCCTGTCCCACCTACCCTGCGCTGTTATTGGAGCAAAAAAGGCGCCAGGGAAGGTGGGAGGGGAATCGAGTAATGGCGCACTTTACCACGCGGTGTTCGATTCGATTCGAACATGCCGAACAGCCTAATATCCGATCGAACATGAGTTCGATAGAACACTGTTCGCTCATCTCTAGTCATTTCCCTAAAGAAAGTCAGTGATTTGATCAAATCTCTGAACTGTTTTAGTGAAATGATGAAATAATATTATTTAGATATGAAAAGTATTGATTTGGTAAATCAGCATTATTAAATGTAGAGCAGGTAATACAACAATAGTCATTGAAACTAACAAAACAAATAGGTACTTAAAGGGGCTCTATCAGCAAAATCATGCTGATAGAGCCCCACATATGCGTGCATAGCCTTTAAAAAGGCTATTCAGGCACCGTAAATGTTAAATTAAACTACCCCCCCCCCCCCCGTTTTAAAATAATAACTTAAAAAAGAATGTGATTTACTTACGGAACGTGCACCCTGGGCGGGCATTCAGGGTGCGCCGTCTTTTTCTTCCCCGCCTCTTCTTCCTCTGACGTCTTCGGGTCCCGTCCTCCTCCGGCGCTTGCTCGCGGACACTGATAAAAAAAAAATAGCCCGGGCTATATTTTTTTATCAGTGTCCGCAAGCAAGCGCCGGAGGAGGACGGGACCCGAAGACGTCAGAGGAAGAAGAGGCGGGGAAGAAAAAGACGGCGCACCCTGAATGCCCGCCCAGGGTGCACGTTCCGTAAGTAAATCACATTCTTTTTTAAGTTATTATTTTAAAACGGGGGGGGGGGGGGGTAGTTTAATTTAACATTTACGGTGCCTGAATAGCCTTTTTAAAGGCTATGCACGCATATGTGGGGCTCTATCAGCATGATTTTGCTGATAGAGCCCCTTTAAAGGGATCCTATCACTCAGACCCAACTTTTTGTAGGTACCACGTCGGAATAGCCTTAAGAAAGGCTTTTCGTCTCCTACCTTTCATCGTCTTCTCCGCGCCGCCGTTCGCAGTCTGCTCTGCCCGAGGCCTAGAAGTTACAAGCCACCTCCGGAAGAAGAAGATGAAAAGGACGCTGGTGACGAAGATGGAGGCGGGGCTGGAGAGTTCTCTCGCAGCATTGGGGACACCCCCAGTACTGTATGAGCACTGAGGCCCAGCCCCAGTGCTGCGAGACAGCTAATTTACATGCCGACAAGAACCAGGATAGTAGGCGAACGGCCGCTTTCTTAAGACACAAAGGTGTTTTCTTTATCTTGCCGCTTGTTCAAAACACGTCCCGATAATTTCATTAAACTGTTCTTCAGATATAAATTTGGTCAGAGTTTGATTTTTCTATATCTGAACCCATTTTTCAAGTAGACGTCAAGTAGAACCGAAGTCTGCCGGAGCATAGGAGAGGTAAGTAACAGTTTTTCTATGCTCCCTCACCTCTGCTCCGATCTTTATACCAGGGGTATTTGAAAAGACCGCCCTGAGTATAATGATAATGTTTGTGGGGTTCGCGGGACCGTGGCCTCACTTATTGATCATGGCTCCTGCTCATAGCTACCTCTGCAGAAGAAGCAGTGCCGGTGGCTGTGAGCAGGAGCGAGGATCGGTAAGTAAATAGGGCCAGTTACCTGCTGGAGTTACACCAACAAATAACGGGCTATTTAAAAAACAAACAAACCTACAGCGGTAGCAGCTGCCGCCAGGCCCCCTAATGTCCCGGGCCCTGTGTCAGCCGCTACCACTGCTACCCAGGTAGTTATGCCCCTGTAAACTGTTACTAATACACAGTGACTGGGTACGGCTCTAAATCTACTGACATGCTGAATTTCTGTAGTGTGACTTGCTACATGTGACTAGATGGTCCTTAGGATTGGAAAGTTCCGGTAAGTGAACTACTGCCTTAATGTTATAAAATATCTGACGTGATAATCTCGTAAAAATATATTCACACACTTAAAAAGACAACACTTGCTCACATTTATTCAATGTATTATCAGCTCAACTGATGCTATACATGAACACATTTACATAGTATCAGGGAAATATACACAAATAAGGGAAATTATGAAGAATTATGGCACATACAGAAATAAAAATAAAACCTGCAGTAACAATATAGAAGGAAGTTTCCCATCACAGAAGATTTGTGAAAATGGCCCACTGAGTGGAATTGCTAGAGGTAGCACAGAGTCAGTGCATGCAAGTATACGGTGTGCTGCCTGGCCCTGGATCTCATCATGTCCGGGTTACTTACTGTGTGGGCTTGTGGTGCAGCATGTCGCAGGTTTTCGGTTTTGTTTGAGTTGTTACAGCGTTTCTTCTTCATTGATTCTTATGTGTTTGTAATGAGGAGGCAAAATTGGACCACAATGTCCTTATGTGAATATAGAGGAACATCATACTTAAAGGGATCCTATCAGTCAGACACATTTTTTGTAAGTACCACGTTGGAATAGCCTTAAGAAAGGCTATTTGTCTCCTACCATTCGTCATCTTCTCCGTGCCGTTTGCCTACAATCCCAGTTTTTCTCAGTATGTAAATTAGCTTTTGCAGCACTGGGGGCAGGCTCCAGCGCTCAGACAGCACTGGGGGTGTCCCCAATGCTGCGCAAAAACTCTCTCCAGTGCCGCCTCCTCTTCGGCAGAGTCATCTTCAGCCTCTTCTTCCAGCGGTGGCTTGTCACCTCTAAGGCCTCGGACCTTGGGTAGAGCAGACTGCGCATGCCCACAGGCCACAAGAAAATGTCCACTTACAATACTGTGCAAGCGGCCATTTTCTCGTGGCCTGTGGGCATGCGCAGTCTGCTCTGCCCAAGGCCTGAGGCCTTAGAAGTGACAAGCCACCACCGGAAGAAGAGGCTGAAAGTGACGCTGCTGAAGAAGAGGAGGCGGCGCTGGAGAGTTCTCTCACAGCATTGGGGATGCCCCCAGTGCTGTCTGAGCGGTGGGGCCCGCCCCCAGTGCAGTGAAAGAGTCAATTTACATACCGAGAGAAACCAGGATTGTAGGCGAACAGCGGCGCGGAGAAGACGACGAAAGGTAGGAGAATAGGCTTTCTTAAGGCTATTCCAACGTGGTACTTACAAAAAATTGTGTCTGACTGATAGGATCCCTTTAATAAAAATGTCTAAGATGACCATATTGAGAAGTTGGTGGTTTGTATGAGCTCTAAGAGACCTTGAAAGTCTTAAGGGGGAACAGTTTGCAACGTGCTGGGAAAGGAGCATGAACAGTGTAACAAAGCCTGGAATATGCCAACAGACTCCCAGAATTATCGGAACTATCATAATCTTGTGCTCTTATTCTGAGAAACCTCTAAACACAAAGTCTTTCTTCTAAATGTTATGACAGATTAAGAGCCGTATAAGAGCAGAGCATCATGAATAGGGCGCCATGTAAATAATTGGCGAGAAACGCACTTGGCATTGACTACGCTCACTGTCTTATAGAGGGGGATGCCAAGCAGCGGACCCACTGCTATGACTCTCATATGGCCATAGGACATAAGGATAGGCATTAATCAAATTATTCATCCCTTTTATTAAAAAATTAAACAAATAATTCATAACTCATATCCTGTATTTTAATTCTTATGTCTGGATTCCAAGTATGGTATTATTAACTATATGTATATTGTATGAGGCTCAGAATCGATTCAATGAACTGTAGTGAAATCCAATTCCTATCCTCAAAAGCAGGATTCCCTTAAAATGACTATTTGTAGGTGTATAAGGTTTCATTGTATTCCTACTGGCTTTTCACAATAACAAGAACTGAATATTTCTAGAATTCTGACAGTGAAACTGTCTCTGTAAACCCAAATAGTGTGTATATAGAATATGAATAAGATCACGCTAGCAGATATATGAAAACAGAACTGCTGTATAGTATGCACTAAAGCTAGAATTTCAATTACTCATACAGTCCTATGAAAAAGTTTGGGCACCCCTATTAATCTTAATCATTTTTAGTTCTAAATATTTTGGTATTTGCAACAGCCATTTCAGTTTGATATATCTAATAACTGATGGACACAGTAATATTTCAGGATTGAAATGAGGTTTATTGTACTAACAGAAAATGTGCAATATGGATTAAACCAAAATTTGACCGGTGCAAAAGTATGGGCACCTCAACAGAAAAGTGACATTAATATTTAGTAGATCCTCCTTTTGCAAAGATAACAGCCTCTAGTCGCTTCCTGTAGCTTTTAATCAGTTCCTGGATCCTGGATGAAGGTATTTTGGACAAACAATTCAAGTTCAGTTAAGTTAGATGGTCGCCGAGCATGGACAGCCCGCTTCAAATCATCCCACAGATGTTCAATGATATTCAGGTCTGGGGACTGGGATGGCCATTCCAGAACATTGTAATTGTTCCTCTGCATGAATGCCTGAGGATTTGGAGCGGTGTTTTGGATCATTGTCTTGCTGAAATATCCATCCCCGGTGTAACTTCAACTTCGTCACTGATTCTTGAACATTATTCTCAAGAATCTGCTGATACTGAGTGGAATCCATGCGACTCTCAACTTTAACAAGATTCCCGGTGCCGGCATTGGCCACACAGCCCCAAAGCATGATGGAACCTCCACCCAGTTCTGGGCGCCTCAATTCAAGAAAGACATCGATATATTGGAGCAAGTCCAGAGAAGAGCAACCAAAATGGTGGAAGGTCTGCAAACCATGTCCTATGAGGAGCGGCTAAAAGAACTGGGATTGTTTAGTTTGCAGAAGAGAAGGCTAAGGGGAGATTTAATAGCAGTCTACAAATATCTGAAAGGTAGTCACAGTGCAGAGGGATCTACCCTATTCTCATTAGCACAAGGAAGTACAAGAAGCAATGGGATGAAACTAAAGGGAAAGAGATACAGATTAGACATTAGGAAAAACTTTCTGACAGTGAGGGCAGTGAGAGAGTGGAATAGGCTGCCACGGGAGGTGGTGGGCGCTCCATCAATGGAAATCTTCAAGCGGAATCTGGATAAACATATAGCTGGGATGATTTAGGAAAACCTGCACTCGCAGGGGGTTGGACCCGATGGCCCTTGAGGTCCCTTCCAACTCTACCATAAGAAAAAAAAAAAAAAAAATTTACAGTGGGTAGCAAGTGTTTTTCTTGGAATGCTGTTTCTTTTTGGACGCCATGCATAACGCCTTTTTTTATAACCAAACAACTCAATTTTTGTTTCCAAAATGAAGCTGCCTTGTCCAAATGTGCTTTTTCATACCTCAGGCAACTCTATTTGTGGTGTACGTGCAGAAACGGCTTCTTTCTCATCACTCTCCCATACAGCTTCTATTTGTGCAAAGTGCGCTGTATAGTTGACCGATGCACAGTGACACCATCTGCAGCAAGATGATGCTGCAGCTCTTTGGAGGTGGTCTGTGGATTGTCCTTGACTGTTCTCACCATTCTTCTTCTCTGCCTTTCTGATATTTTTCTTGGCCTGCCACTTCTGGGCTTAACAAGAACTGTCCCTGTGGTCTTCCATTTCCTTACTATGTTCCTCACAGTGGAAACTGACAGGTTAAATCTCTGAGACAACGTTTTGTATCCTTCCCCTGAACAACTATGTTGAACAATCTTTGTTTTCAGATCATTTGAGAGTGGGCTGTCCATGTTCGGCGACCATCAAACTTAACTGAACTTGAATTGTGTTGTAGAAAGAAATGGTCCAAAATCCCTTCATCCAGGATCCAGGAACTGATTAAAAGCTACAGGAAGCGACTAGAGGCTGTTATCTTTGCAAAAGGAGGATGTACTAAATATTAATGTCACTTTTCTGTTGAGGTGCCCATATTTTTGCACCGGTCAAATTTTGGTTTAATGCATATTGCACATTTTCTGTTAGTACAATAAACCTCATTTCAATCCTGAAATATTACTGTGTCCATCAGTTATTAGATATATCAAACTGAAATGGCTGCTGCAAACACCAAAATATTTAGAACTAAAAATGATTAAGATTAATAGGGGTGCCCAAACTTTTTCATAGGACTGTATAGAGCAGTGCCCCCTAGTGCCCATTCATAATTACCAGAATATTGTCTTACGCACATGGCCATACTACAGCTCAGATTTTGTACAGTGTTGTAATGGATCTATTGTACATCTATATGCCTCAGACTTCATACAGCGAGTTTTCTGCTTGGGGGAGAAAAAACCAAATGTGTGGCCTGTTTCATTGCACTTGTATGTATGGAGATATTCTCCCCAGTCAGCGACCTAAGTTGAAGCTCCCAGACCCAATGTAAAATCTGTGATGGGCCCTTACCTACCTCTTGCCATTTAGAGTGCTAATATATTTGTGTGGCAGAGGGATCAGGGCCTGGTGGTGACTACTACCTCTGCACCCCCTTATAGCTACGTTCCTGTCCCCTACAAGCATTGGGCAGATCATCTCTGTACACGCAGGTCACAATTTAAAATAGTCTTTCAGTGCAAGCATTCAGTATACATAAGCTAGATCTGGAGACACTAGCATTTATCAGAATAGGCATATGTGCTGTATTGCATGCAATATGGAGAATAAATAATAATATTCACTGTTAGAATCCATATTCTAGAGCAGTGGTCCCCAACCTTTTTTGCACCAGGGACCGACTTCAAGCAAGACCATTTTTCCGGGGACCAGTGGTTGGGAATCCCTTTTTCTAAGGGATCTAATGCAATATGGCGGACACAAGACTTCCAGGGATTGTGGTGCTGGGAAGTTTTTATGTACACAAGCCGACACAGCAGCCTATATGATGCAACATATACCATACATAAGGGTATTAAAAGTAGTGTGTCATAGGATGCACAACTGTACAATAAAATGGGAGACATGATATTTACACAATTTGTTACACATGATAGACAATCTCTCTTCCCTACACCACTGATAGATGCCGCCCCATATTATGGCTCCTTGTAGAAACGCCATCTCGACTAGATAAAATCTAACTAAACAAAGTTTACCAGATTTCGTGCACACCTTGTGACATTTTTTGCGCAGTTTATAATGGATGTCTTCTGTATTTTGTGTAGTAAATCTCACAACCTTTTCTCTATATTCATCTTTTTCTCTGCATCACATCCAATATTGGCCTGTATACAGAAATGCTGATGTAATCCATCAGCGTTCCTCCCCCTACAGCAGCATGTGCCACCCTTGGGAACAGAATTCGGTGTATTATTCATTTATAACACATTTGTAGCTGTTATAGCAACAGTAACGTAGTAACCTTCTCCTTCCTATTCGCCAGCAGCGACATGCCCAACACCCAAAATGCCATCTGGGAAATACTGTAGTATGTGTTATCTATTACAGGATAAATCTGTGCAGCCGAAACGTAAAATGTGCTTTGAAAAGAACACAGAATAAAATAGGTTAGCATTAGAGATGAGTGAGTAGTACTCGATTGAGTAGGTATTCGAATGAACACTACGGTATTTGAAATACTCGTACTCTATTGAATACTACTCCTATTCGCAGTAAAGATTTGATTCAGAACCAACATTGATTGGCCGAATGCTATAGCATTCGACCATTCAACGCTGGCTCTGCAGCAGGTTCGTCTTTGCTAGTCGGGAGAGCTGGCAGCTTGCGGTTATGCGGGAACTCACTTTTTCTCATAGGAATGCATTGATTAGTGTTGATTGGCCGAATGCTATACAGTTTACAGCATTCGGCCAATCAACGTTGGCTCTGCCAGAGGCTCGTCTGTGACAAGGCGGAGTCTAAAATCGGACTACAATGGAGACTGTTGTGGTTGTGCTTGTAGTTGCACTAATATTCCGTTCGGGGGGGTCCTCCTGCGGACTCCTTCCGGCCCATAGTCTATGGGGTCCGTGCGCTTTAACTGCACTTCGCTCCTCCTAAACACTCTCCTCCTGCTACTCGTGGACTTGGTGACTCTCCTTTAGTCGAACAGTGGTTTCCCCTGAAACGAGCATTTTTTCCCATGGACTATAATGTGATTCAATATTCGATCAAGTAGTCGAATATTGAGGCTCTACTCGAAACGAATATCGAATGTCGAATATTTCACCTCTCGCTCATCTCTAGTTAGTGTGTAAAATATAGACCTGTGAGGTCAGGCCTATGACATGAAGCATGGGGAACTCCTTATAACAGGACTGGGAAGATATTACACTGTTGGCATTCACTAAACACTACGCTAAGAACTAGAAAAACAAATTGCTGCAAAATGATATTAGACACATGTAGTGCTGCTTATACACCCAATAACATTTAACCATCGCAAGGCATTGACCATCATGCAGAGTACAAAACGGAAACGGGTGTGCAGTGTCCGCTGGGATAGTCTTCACAGGTGGGAGGAGGTGGAGAAACACAATTTCAGCGTGTAAGGGTTTGAGCCATCTGTGGAAAGAAAAAAATAGGAGGAATTTAAGCAATGAGTTAAGTGGATTAACAGAAAAAAAAACTGCTGCAAGATTAATTTTTACCACATATTGACCTACATATCTGCTGGGAATACTGAACACTGAATTCCATACATGTATATGATGCTGATTGAGTCGATGCAGGAACTGGGCTGTAAGGGCATGTTCACTCTGCTGAATCTTTGAAAAAATTTTTTTTGGCAGTGGATTTTGACGCGGAATCCACCTCAAAATCCATCTGCCAAAATAGCTCCCATTGACTTCAATAGGAGCCGCTTGCTTCTATTTTCTGCTAGTTAGTAGCGGAAAAAAGAAGCGAGATGACTTATCTTGCTGCGGATTCTGCGGCTGACTCAGCCGCGATGCAAGACTCCCTCCCGATTAGGTCAATTCATTCGGGCCTAATCCAGAACGGAATGCCGCGATGGGATGCCGGTGCACTTCAGCGCATGGCATGTTGACACGCAGAATCCTTTTTCCGCCATGTGAACCTACTCTTCTTTGCTGAAAAATTCCACAACTGCCATATGATATTTTTCCCTTCACATTCATTTCAATGGGAGTTATCAGGTGAAATAAGCCTGAAGATACAGCATGAAGCTTTTTTTTTTTTTTTTTTCTGCTAGCTGACAAAATCAGCGCCTGCCTTCTACTGAAATAAGTACAGGTTGGTTTCAGGCAGAATTTGGAGCAGATTCAGGCGGTAACCAACTCAAATTTATAGTTAAACTCTGGTGTGTGAACATACCCTAAGGCCGGGTTCAGACGGGGTATTTTGGACTGGAATTAGATGCGAAGGCTGCCTCAGGTTCCGGTCCAAAATACAGGTAGCCGTGACTGGATGACGATGCAGTGCATCCAGTCGCGGCACTCTGATCCGGATTAGTCCCAATCCAGATTAGGCCCAAAAGAAGCAACATGCTCAGTCTTCAGGTGGCAAATCTGCCTGAAGAAGAAGCATGTTGCTTCTTTTTTCCGGAAAAAAAAGAACTGACTGTCTCCCATTCATTTCAATGGCAGCCGTTTTTTTGGTCAAGATTTTGAGGTGAATTCAAGCTCAAAATCCTGACCGAAAAACTACTTGTGAACTCAGCCTAAATAGTAGCCAGGCTACCGCTGTCCATGGGCTATGTTGGTTACTGCAACTCTTAACTGAATATGGTGTCACTTTATATGTGCTGCTATCCTCAACTATCCCTTTAAGTCACCATGACCAGCACAAATAATGTTTCCATCTGTGGGACAATGCAAGAGCAGAAATTCAAGCACATTAAGTAATGCTGGCGTACTGCTGAGTGAAGTTATGAAATTAGTAAAGCAAGGGTCAATTCACATGGTGCAGTTATGCTTCAGGTTTTGTGTTTTTTTTCTTCTCAATTCCACAAAATACAGTAAAAAAAAGAATTTTGGGGGCATTTGCTGTGTAACAAAAACTATGGCACAACCAGTTTGTGAATACATGATATCTTAACTAGTTTCAGAGGGATTTTCATTATACAGAGGTGAAGATCAGCTACAGCTTATTGGAATTGTATTAATACTTGCAATTGGGTAGATCACCAACTGTGTGTATAGTTCATACGCTGCCAATTCCACCCCAACATGCGACGTCAGTTCCCAAGACTTTACAGTGTTTTAATAATAATAGGATCCTCTTCCTTAGCTACCCATCAGAAGGAATTCTCTAATTTCATATGCGCCTATAAACAGCCTGATATTCATATACACACTATATCTCCATAGGAGATCAGGAGAACTGCCGTTCCCTCATTATAAATACTATGTTGCCGCTAAGCTCTGCAAACTTTGTACCATCTATAACAAAACAGACTGTCCACAATGGGTCACATTGGAGTCAATGCTAGTAGCCCCAACCTCTCTACAAGCCCTGCTTTGGACCTCATGGTCACCATTCTCCATACAATTCCACTGTGGTGGAGGATTCATTTTAGCCATCGACTACATCAGAGTTTTTTGGTCAGGAATCTGCCTCAAAATCAGCCGGCCAATGAAAACAATTGCTAGCAGGAAAAAAAAAAGCGAGCGACTCTAATTGAAACGAATGGGAGATGTTTTTGCAGGTGAATTTTGAGGCAGATTCCGTGTCAAAATCCACCTGCAAAAACCTCTGTGTGAACATGCCCTTAGAGTAGCATACAGACTCACAAAGGAAATCAGTCAGGGGATGACCAGAGAAAAGAAACAGAGCTCTGTAGTATACAAGTTGTAAGAACTGGAGCATGATTTTGAAGTAAAAAGAGTAAATCCTGACAGGACTCCTAGGAGCAAGTTCACACCGGGTATTTTGCATCAGAACCTGAGGCAGAGGCCACCTCAGGTTCCAGTCCAAAAACTGGGTAGCCGCGACTGAAAGCCAGTGCACTGCACCAGCATCCAGCCGCGCACTCCGCTCCAGATTAGGCCCAATGAATGGGCCTAGTCAGGAGGAGGGCGTGTCTTCAGGTCGAATTGCGAGGCGACTCAGCCTGAAAAATGAGCATCTCGCTTCTTTTTTCCAGGAGCCGGAAGAAATGGCTCCTGGAAAAAACTCCTGAGCGGCTTCCATTGATTTCAATGGGAGCCGTCTTTTTGGTGAGGATTTTGAGGCGGATACGGTCTCAAAATCCTGACCAAAAATCTCCGTTAACTTCGTTCACATGGAGTTTTTTGGTCAGGAATTTGGTCAGGAAACTGACTCAAATACCTTCTCCTAAAAACGCCTCACTATAGGACTTTATGGTGAGGTGTTTTTTTTGGAGGAGGAATTGGATTCGGACGTGCCAGTAAAGCCTATTTGATTTGATTTGTTCTCACAACCCTACAGTCATCACCTTGACTGAAATAATAATATAGAGAGCCGTTTTATAGCCGTCTCCATACAGAGGATGTGGTTCAATTTCTATAGAAGTCTAGTCATGTGTGCTTATAAGCTCTGCTGTGATTCTGACATATTGTATATGCATAGAAAGTCTAGTATATAGCCTAAGAGAATTCATCCCAGTGCTCGCTGTCATGCAAGTACTTCAGGCAACTACCCTGGAATACTGCGCCTTATTATCTGCACAGATGCAGGAATAAACTAGAACCAGAACTAAACACACTGTAAATATGAACCGTTATTTTCATTTCTCACCAGCAGGGGGACAATGAGCACATTGGATTGTATACAGGGAGGAGGTCATGTGCAACAGCCATACTGCGAAACAACGGCACTTTCTCTCATGGTACAAACAAGCATGTACTAGTGCTGGGGATTAGCAGCGATCAGGAGCGTATTAACCCAGCTTAAAAGATAGCTGCCATTCTTGTGCCAGGCTCCTTCAGACCGGCACTGTTTCAATCCAGGAGTAAGCAATGTTAGAAAAAAATGTGTTATATGTGTTTTCTGAACAAAAATAAAGAATAACTTCTGTTGAGAGCTGTGTAATTCTCTATTAGACGCGTCAATTAAAGCCAACATCTTCCGCAGCACTATATACATTGTGATCTCTATTATCGATGGATAGATAAACAGACAGAGAGATATATTAAAGTCAGTAATGAAACAGCAAGTACTCGGTGCCTGTGATCTAGATCTACACAACAGAAATGTAAAAGTGGTTAAAGAGATCAATGCAACCTATTAAAATAAACTCCTATATGCAGTACTATGCATAGGGCTTATGCAGTGGCGTAACTAGGAATGGCAGGGCCCCATGGCGATCTTTTGACATGCCCCCCCCCCCCCCCCAGACCGACACCAAAGACCTCGACCGATCCCCTCCTACGCATTCCTGCGCGCTCTATTATGCCCCATAGTGGCCCCTGCACACAGTATTATGTCCCACTGTGGACACCCATAAACAATTATTATACTCTGGGGTCTTTTCAGACCCCAGAGTATAATAATCAGAGACCTAGGGGGAGAAAAACATAAAAAAACACCATTACTCACCTATCTCCCAGCTCTGCTGCAGTCCTCCACTGTCAGCCTCCGCTGTAGTCCATCTTCAATGACGTCAGACGTCACATAACCCGGGACGCAGGCCGGGGTCATGAAACGTCAGACGACTAGGCCTGAAGCCTGTCCGGACCGTGCAGAGATAAGTAACAGTGTTTTTTATGTTTCTTACCTTTCCCGGGCCTCCGATCATTATACTCGGGGGTCTGAAAAGACCCCCGAGTATAATGATAGTGTTTGTGGGGCCCGCGGTATCACTTACCGATCCTAGCCCTGCCAGGATTGTTAAGTAAATAGGGCCCGTTACCGGCTGGAGTTACTAACGGCCTATTAAGAAGAAGAAAAAAAAACGCAGCGGTAGCGGCTGTCGCCGGGCCCTGTGGCAGTTGCTACTGCTGCTACCCCATATACCCCGCTGCTTTTAGATTATAACCAGACTTCTTTACCAGATAACAGGCCTTAATGATATTCTCGTCTGCATCATACAAATGACGACATTTCCATTCTCAGTGACCACAGAGTCTAGTCATCTTCAATTGTACACAAGAAATACTAAGAAATGAGAAAAAACAGGCGCAGTATACTCATTGCAACATAAAATGTCACACAGGAAGAACTGTGTAACACAATAATATGGTTAACCATTGAGACAAATTTCAGAATGTACAATGAAGGAAAACAGCAACTAATGACAAGTGTCATGGCTCCTGAATGGACCATATAGAAAAATACTAGATCAACGGTTTCATAAATCTCCCCCAAAAGTGTACTAACACAGTATATTCTATATTAGCAGGTTACATTTCATATAAGACATACAACGTGGTGTGCAAGGACGCTTACCAAGAGTCAGAATTAGGCTTAATTAACATCTTTGTCAGATTAGAAAGATTAGAAAAGAAAGTTGACGTATGGCAGAAAAAATGTGACTACTTAGAGAATAGGTGGAGCAGAAATAATGTTCGGATTACTGGATCCGAGAACATGGCACTCGAGATTTTCCAGGAGTAGCCATTTTCTGTAGCCTTTGTAGTGGAGAGAGCCCACCAAGTGCTGGCAAAGCCCCCAGAGCCGGGCCTACCACCACGCCCTATACTAAATTGGGAGGACAGTGATCTCATCCTACAGTCGGCTCACAAACACACAGATATCAGACATGAGAACGCACAGAATTCATTGTTCCCGGACTTTTCGGCAGACCAGCAGCACAGAAAGGCCACATTTGTTGCGGTAAAGCGAGACATTGGGATCTCAATCTCCTCTTGGCTTATCCTGCCAAGCTTAGTGTGGTAGATGGCAACCACACTGTTTTCTTCACCGATCCACTCAAATTGATATCCAGAATCCTGCTTCCATAACTTCATGTTGAGTTAAGTGTTGGTTGGTTATAGAGGACAACCCTCACTTTCCCCTCCTCCCCTTATTCTTTCCCTCTTCTCCCCTATATTTATTTCCTTGCATAGCTGTGTACTAGATAGGTAGAAGTGTTAGACCCACATATACCCCCCTTAGAGGATTTGCTTGTCCACAAGTTTAAAGACTGAGGAACTCTCCCACCTTCAGTATTGGGTAGGATGAACTTAATAAAAATAATTATTTTGCCCAAGGTACTCTATATTCTGGAACATTCTATTGGACCAATTCCATGAGACTTTTTCTAGAGCTTGTCCCACATGGTTGGTTTTGTCTGTGGGGGCTTCCCGGAAACAAATAGCCCTTTGTACCCTGCAACAGCCCAAAGCCCAGGGAGGCCTTGCTTTGCCAGAGCGATTTCTTTATTTTATCGTGGTTCAGGTGAGTTACCGGTCATCATGGATATGTATAAAGTCCCATATACAAACAGAATATCTCTTAGCCGAGGTGCTGAGACTCTTGGCCCTGTGGCAGGGCAGGCTGCTATTACTGCATAGATTGGCTAACTAGGTATGGAAGTCAAAGATGTACAAGGGTTTTGGGGACCTGGCTGAGGACAATGATATATGGAAAAACCTAATGTGTCCACACTTCTGGGATCTAGATGGCCATAATCTTTGGAGAAAGGGGGGGGGGGGGTGTCATTGCAAAATATTCTACTATTATTTCAGCAATTGAAATATAAGCTAGATCTCCCAGTCCATCTTCTATATATACTTGCAGCTGAGATAAATGCACAATTCTCTGCAAATCATCCACCCACATTTAAATTCCCTCTAACTGGGATCCTAAATACACAGGATCCTCCGGGTATGATCTCTGCACTTTATACACTGCTGCTATGTGCCAGGATAGACACCCACGGGCTGGCAGTAGAGGATTGATGGAGAGGACTCATTCCACCCGCTTACACAGACCACACTGCTATGGATGCAACACATGTCAAATGCTCAAAGATTGCAGAGTTACTCTGCCTGCATTGTATCTAATGAAGGTAAACGGGATTGTGTTACTGTGACAACAACACAATGATCTCAAAAAATCTAAATCTTATGTACTGCATGGCGTCACCTTGTTAAGGCAAGTCACAACAGACAAGCATTTGCACATACAGCATTACATATGCACAGTGAGATAATCCTTGCTGTCCACCCTCAGGTGATATACTTGCATTTTCAATACCACTCCATGACACAAAGACATTGGTTTCCTGAAATATCTGATTTGGCATTTACAACACAGAACATTATAAATGTAGTCACACTTACTAGGTACTCTGATTTGGTAGTGATTTAATACTGTAAGTGCTTCAACTGCTTCAGTCTTTGTTTCCCACTCAAGAAGACCAGACAAAGTTTTTGATGATGCTGCAAAAGACATAAAGAATATTATAAGCTTAAATAAGAACAAAAAAAACATAACTATAAGATTAAGACAAATAATAAAAGTGTCATCTTACTGAAAGTACATCACTGAGTATTGACTGTCCCTCTGACATGTCTTAGCTTTATCTGAAAGGGAATCTCTCAAAGACTGAACTATTGCTGTGTCCACCCTCTACTAACAGACCTAACCCTGATACACTTCAGTCTGTGGTCTTACCATAATGCCTGTTGCTTTGGGGTTATGTTTTACTCAGACCTTTCCATCACCCCCAGATACTCAATTACTCGCACGCTCATGTCATCTCCGCCTCAAAAACATCCCTTTCCTTATCATGGAAACCTTGAAAGTCAATTTGACTACCGTAACTCCCTACTAATCATTTTTTACTAAACTCTCCCCTGTACAATCTATTCTGAATGTAGCGGTCAGGCCCAACAGTCTAAACACTATACCAGTGCCACTGGTCTGTCACTACATTGGAATACAATATAAACTTATCACCCTCATCCACAAAAGCTCTCTATAATTCTACAGAGGACTTCTTCTGAGTTGCACCACTGCCCTGGAATGCTCTACCCTTGACAATTAGATTAACTCACAACTTACAAGCACATTCTAAAGACACAGCTCTTCAGACAGGCCTATCAAAATTCCTAATCTCAGCCCTTCTGCAGTTTAAGTTCCTAAAACGAACCCTGCACTGTTCCTGCATTACCCCACAGGACATAATGCCTTATCAGAGTGTAACCCTGTATGTTCAGGCACCATCTGCACACAAAAGGACACTGACTGGTGACGGCTCATACGGCTTTATTGATATGTGTAATTGCTGGACCACTGTATAAGCAATGCTACCTCCTATACCACTTCTACCTTGTGTGTCATCCCCTCTACCTCATAGATTGTAAGCTCTTGCACGCAGAGCATTGTGAGCATTCACCATTGTGTGAATTGATTTATTACTCTGCTAGATCACATTTTGTCTGTACTTTAACCCTATTATATGTAAAGTGCTGCAGAATATCTTGGCACTATGTAAATAAAATATATTAACCCCTTCCCGCCGGTACCGGGGATACTAACTTTATATGGTTTAAGTTACATTTTAACCCCTTAACAAAAATCTAAAACTGTGCCAAATTTTTATTTTTCTAAAAGTCGCCATATTCTGACACCCATAACTTTTTTTTATACTTTCGTGTACGGGGATGCATAGGGCGTCTTTTTATGTGGGGCAGGGTGTACTTTTTAGTTATACCATTTTGGGGAATTGTTATTACTTTGATCACTTTTTATTCAAATTTTTATCAGATGCAAAACAGTGAAAAGAGTTTTTAATATTTTAATTTTTTTTATATATTTTTTTACTTTTTTTTTTTTTTTTTGCAATTATTGAACCCCAGGGGGTCTTATCAGTAATGCAATACATTACAATGATAATGCATTGCGAAAATCTGGCATTTCTATTGCAGGCTACATAAAGTAGTCTGCAATAGAAAGTATAGAATGACAAGCCTGAGAGCCTTCACAAAGCTCCCAGCTGCCATGGACGCAGGCCCCAGAGCTTTGACCGAGGCGCCAGAGGGGTTAATTTGTGTTCTAGTACATGGGGTTAATATGGTGTACTAGTAGTAGAGGGGTTGATCGGTGTACTAGTACGGTGGATGTTAGGAAGGGGTTAAGAATAATATTATTATTATCAGTTTGGAACACACATTAGACTTGGAATGAACATCTGATCTCAGATATGACACCCATCATAGCAATCAGCTGATCACTCAAGGTCTGACTCCTTAGCACCCAGCTGACTTCTCCATGGAGAGAAGGACAAGGTGTGCATTTTCCTCTTCTTCAGCGACTGCTGCACGAGAAACATAGTAAAACAAGGGAGCCATTCAGACAGACGACGGGAGCAAGAGCCACTGTTTAATACAGAAGCAGCTTTTAACTCCGGCCTAGAGAGGTGTAGGGGGGTCCTGAGCAAAGAACACTGGTCACATATACAGGGATTGTCATGATGAGATACTTCCATGGGTGGAGCTACAGGGCTAGCAGATACAGCTTCTGATATGGGCTCAACAACTAAGAGGGCCCATTATCACTGTGAAGGCAATTAGTTATAACTATGGATGACAGAGGAGCAATATGCACTGTGCATTATCCCTGTACTGTGACATCACTGTGTGCATTATCCCTGTACTGTGGCATCACTGTGTGCATTATCCCTGTACTGTGACATCACTGTGTGTATTATCCCTGTACTGTGACATCACTGTGTGTATTATCCCTGTACTGTGACATCACTGAGTGTATTATCTCTGTACTGTGACATCACTGTGTGCATTATCTCTGTACTGTGACATCACTGTGTGCATTATCTCTGTACTGTGACATCACTGTATGCATTATCCCTGTACTGTGACATCACTGTATGCATTATCCCTGTACTGTGGCATCACTGTGTGCATTATCCCTGTACTGTGGCATCACTGTGTGCATTATCCCTGTACTGTGACATCACTGTGTGTATTATCCCTGTACTGTGGCATCACTGTGTGCATTATCCCTGTACTGTGACATCACTGAGTGTATTATCTCTGTACTGTGACATCACTGTGTGCATTATCTCTGTACTGTGACATCACTGTGTGTATTATCTCTGTACTGTGACATCACTGTGTGTATTATCCCTGTACTGTGATATCAATGTGTGCATTATCTCTGTACTGTGACATCACTGTGTGTATTATCCTGTACTGTGATATCAATGTGTGCATTATCCCTGTACTGTGACATCACTGTGTGCATTATCCCTGTACTGTGACATCACTGTGTGCATTATCCCTGTACTGTGACATCACTGTGTGCATTATCCCTGTACTGTGGCATCACTGTGTGCATTATCCCTGTACTGTGACATCACTGTGTGCATTATCCCTGTACTGTGACATCACTGTGTGCATTATCCCTGTACTGTGACATCACTGTGTGCATTCTCCCTGTACTATGACATCACTGTGTGTATTATCCCTGTACTGTGACATCACTGTGTGCATTATCCCTGTACTATGACATCACTGTGTGTATTATCCCTGTACTGTGACATCACTGTGTGCATTATCCCTGTACTGTGACATCACTGTGTGCATTACCCCTGTACTGTGACATCACTGTGTGCATTACCCCTGTACTGTGACATCACTGTGTGCATTATCCCTGTACTGTGGCATCACTGTGTGCATTATCCCTGTACTGTGACATCACTGTGTGTATTATCCCTGTACTGTGGCATC
Organism: Leptodactylus fuscus; assembly: GCF_031893055.1. NCBI lineage: Eukaryota > Metazoa > Chordata > Amphibia > Anura > Leptodactylidae > Leptodactylus > Leptodactylus fuscus. The sequence goes on from NC_134267.1 coordinate 47,316,234, forward strand.
ACTGTGTGTATTATCCCTGTACTGTGACATCACTGAGTGTATTATCTCTGTACTGTGACATCACTGTGTGCATTATCTCTGTACTGTGACATCACTGTGTGTATTATCTCTGTACTGTGACATCACTGTGTGTATTATCCCTGTACTGTGATATCAATGTGTGCATTATCTCTGTACTGTGACATCAGTGTGTGTATTATCCCTGTACTGTGATATCAATGTGTGCATTATCCCTGTACTGTGACATCACTGTGTGCATTATCCCTGTACTGTGACATCACTGTGTGCATTATCCCTGTACTGTGACATCACTGTGTGCATTATCCCTGTACTGTGGCATCACTGTGTGCATTATCCCTGTACTGTGACATCACTGTGTGCATTATCCCTGTACTGTGACATCACTGTGTGCATTATCCCTGTACTGTGACATCACTGTGTGCATTCTCCCTGTACTATGACATCACTGTGTGTATTATCCCTGTACTGTGACATCACTGTGTGCATTATCCCTGTACTATGACATCACTGTGTGTATTATCCCTGTACTGTGACATCACTGTGTGCATTATCCCTGTACTGTGACATCACTGTGTGCATTACCCCTGTACTGTGACATCACTGTGTGCATTATCCCTGTACTGTGACATCACTGTGTACATTATCATTGTACTGTGACATCACTGTGTGTATTATCCCTGTACTATTACATCACTGTGTGTATTATCCCTGTACTGGGTCCCTCTGTGTGTATTACCCTTGTACTGTGACATCACTATGTACATTCTCCCTGTACTGTAAAATCCTTGCGTACGTTATTTTGACCAAATAATTAATTATACACATTTCAAGTTCTGAACTTTCTGCTTAAGGTGGTCATGGTAGAGTGGAGCTCCCAACCCTTTGTTATGGGACCCCATGGTTACTTATTACACCCCTAGACAATTCCTTTTGGTCTGACCTTGAACCAACACGGATTTCCAGAATGAAAGGATTCTATGGAGAATGTAATCCTGTTTTGCCTAGAAATCTCTCCAAAGTACCGATGAAAGTGCCTATCACCAGGGCTCCAGGAACTGCAGTTTTTAACCCCAAATACCCTATGCATAGATATATTTGAAACCCTAGTGGCGAATCATTTTAGGACATCTGTGAGGCAGTAAATTTAAAGGGCAGAAACTTAAATGTATATCTGGGTGTAGGTGAAAATTCCCCAGTGTCTATTTATGTATTTGATCCTGATGGGGAGCAACATGTACTGTCTGTGACATAGAAACTATAAACAGACACCTAGATATAAAGGGAAATCTCCTAAAACCCAATACATTCCGTTAACCTTAGGGGGGGAATGAGTAGTGGCATTATTGAATAGGGGATAGGCTGATTTGCTATGGGACCCCATGGTTACTTATTACACCCCTAGACAATTCCTTTTGGTCTGACCTTGAACCACCACTGATTTCTAGAATGAAAGGGTTCTATGGAGAATGTAATCCTGTTTTGCAGGGCTCAGAGATTTCACATATTAGAAATATTACAGAAGATTACAAGCAAAATGTAAGTGATTTGTTTTCTTAGAATGCTGATAAAGCACTGAATTGTGCAGGGGTTGGACCTTTTTATTCTGAAAATTGGATTTCACCTCAAATCAAAAATTTCACCAATATAATCTTACCACATTGATATAGCACATATCAGAAGATCATGCCCGTCATATTTCCCCTTAAAGTTTTTTTTCCCATGAACACTATGTAAGTACAGCTACATTTGTAGACAAGTAAAAAAAAATGAAACATAATTAAAAAAATGAGTTTAAGATTTTCTATAACCATCATAGTGGCAACACTCTTTTATCTTGATAGGTTGTCAAAGTGGATACAACCATAAGAGCAGAACTGTTTATGGTCTGGCACTTCACAGAAAGCCAGCCATTAATTATTTCCTTATTGTGGTTGGTTTACTTTCTTATGCATGCGCTCTCCCTGACTGTTTTTATGTGAGAAATAAGAGTTTCTCACAGGTCTCAGACCATAGGAGGTTTCTGCATTCATGGTTGTGTCTATAGGGAATCGGTCATGACAAAATCTTAAATACTCTGAAAAATGTTTTTTATTTATATTTGCAAAAATGTTTAGAAGAGGACGTTTCACGTCCTCTAACATGTGACATGTTACCACTGCAAAGCTGACAGTGCGCTGAATTCAGGGTTCCCAGAGATATTGGTACTGTTAGTTTCAGTACACTGGAGGAGAGGTCAGAGTCATCGCTTGTCTTGTGAAGGAGGAAATCCTCACCACCAAGCTGTGAGCTCAGCCCCTCTGACATTGCAGTGATATTGGGACTGAAACTAATGGCATTGATATCTCTGCCACCAAGGAACATGCTGCAAGACTTCTCTTTGCAACAGTATGTTACATGGCACATACTAAAGGACATGAAAGGTTCCTTAGCATTTACTTGTCTACAAATTTAAATATGATTATGTTCAAGGTAAAACCCCGTTAGGCCGAGTCCTCACGTTGTGTAAGAGCAGCCCTTTTTGTTGCATATTTTGTGAACCAAACTCAGGAGTGGATTGAGAAGAAGGTAGAAGTGTAAGAACTTCTCATATATTCCCCATTCCTTTTGTAACTTATTCTGAGGGATATACCCTCAATATGGAGGAATCGGCTGCGCGCTCCTTTCGGTGGAATGAAATGCTGGTACGCTGATGTAACAACAACGTGATTTATTTAAGATGTATTTAAGATACATTTAATATCATTTTGTAGCCATTTTTGGCTATGGCTTGAAAAACCTCAAAAAATCTGCAACAAAAAAAGCTGCGTTTCCGCAACGTGGGACCGTTATACAATGTGATACTAGTCTTAACTAGCCAGTGATTTCAAGACTACAAACATTTTAATAGATTTACTATTTTATGTTCTTGTGACAGGTGTAATGATAGCAATGTTGCATTATACTAACGTTTGGCATCAAACACTTTGTACTTGATGAATTTCGGAACATCGTGATCTTCACAGAGCTGCAATAATAATAAAAAAAAAATTAAAAAGAAAAGAAAACACAATAGTACAACATGTATGGCAAATTATTAGAGAACAGTAGTCATAAGGAGACAGGCGGCATCTTTTTCTAAAGATACATTGGAAAGTTTCTTATATTCACTTGTACTATTGAGTCACGAAAAGGTACACTTCAAAAACTGAAAAAAAAGGAAAGGAAACCATCCCAATAAACAGACATGCAAAGCTACAATATATCCACCTGGCACATAATACAGTATTTCTGCTTTTTTAGTTTCCACAAATATTCATCACACACACACACACACACACACACACACACACACCCACCCTCTTTCCCAACACTGACGGTGGAACCACTTACATAGACCAGTTCCTCGTGTGTAGTAGTGGAAATTCTCATCTACTCAGACTAGAGTTTGACAAATTTCAATGGATATTTATGGTTCAGGTATAGAATTGTATGTATGGCGCCTATGGGCTTACCATTTGGCCAGGGTAGGGGTTAGAAAACATCCAGGACATAATTATAGTTTTCCATGCATATATCTGCCATCCACTTATGGAGGACTGCAAATAGTTCAGTGCGATAAGACTGGATAAGGGGATATAAACAAATGATTGGCTTAGCCAAATTAGGGGTATAAGGTAAGTTTTATAAACTAGACCCGTGAGGATCCAACTTCAGACTGGAGTGTGACATAGCTGTAAGTATCTGACAAATCCTGTTATCAATATGTTTTTTGTAATCCATGGAAAAATGTGTCAATCAATCAATATATATGTCTATCAGATCAGTATATTTAAGATATTTGTAGAAGATGACCAGAAACCCACACCACAGTGCTCAGAAAAGTGTGGATTAAGCCATTTCAGGGTTCTGGGTGATATTGTGCCAGGGTTACCTTCTAGGTGGTGTGGGCTATTTTTCAGGCATTTGATGCCCTGACACGTTGATTCCCGTGGAGGTACCTATAAGGGAACAGTATATTTGCAAGGCCTTCATGAGACTCAATGCTCAATATAGGGTGTAGGCTAAACGTCTGAGATCAAGGTCTAAAGGTACCTTGACATGGAGCAATTATCGCAACAATTATTGGAATTATTGGATTCCTATCGCTAGGAACGATAGTATCCTATGATCATCCAACAAACCAGCATAATGCTCATTTGTCAGGGGATCACATAGTTCATGGCAGGAGCACAACACCTTGTGTAAACCAAAAAATGCCAACTGTATGGGGTGAACAATTCTCTTATTCACGTACATCAACGAGATGCAGCAAACCAGCGAGCAATGAAAGTTCCCAAATAACTTGCTTTCTAGATCACTGCTCCCGAGTTGGCCCGTCAAAGGGGACATTAACCACTAATGTGTTTATTCACTATAATGTAAATCTCACTCACCTGTTGGAAGATATTTTCTTCCATACACAATGGAACATTATAGTAGTGCAGAACACAAGACGGCGGCTGGATTATGTTTTTAGAAGCCTGGCCCGCACTAGTAAACCTATTATTCTTGCTCATTGCAAAATCTTTGTAACTACTTGTGCCATCTTCTAGCTCAAATATCTGACTTGGAACAACATAGTGCTGCTTTGACACACTGAAAAGAAGAAATGCAGACAATTATTAGGCAAGATTTTTAAAAATAATATACCATAAATATGCAGCAAAATGAAAAAAGTGAAAGTGCTAAAACATTTCTAATTTTCTGCCATTTCAAGCACCAGCACTAAGGTATGATGTCATGATGTGCTTTATCCTGGCCTAGTAACATCATAGTGTCCATTATCCCTACATGGTGACTCCACAGCGTCCATTATCACGGCACAGTGACACCACAGTGTCCATTATCCCGGGACGGTGATGCCACAGTGTCCATTATTCCATTATCCCAGCACGGTGATGCCACAGTGTCCATTATTCCATTATCCCAGCACGGTGATGCCACAGTGTCCATTATTCCATTATCCCAGCACGGTGAAGCCACAGTGTCCATTATCCCGGCACAGTTCTGATCTTGCTGCTCAAGGTGGGCATGGCATAGCGGGCCCCCTGATTACTTGTTACACCCCTAGTGAAAGTATTCGTGGTAGTCAAATAAGCCAATAGTACAAATCATGTTATTTTTTCCCACAAATTTGCCACAGGCTGTGCAACGCACAGCTTGCTTTGCATTGCTTGCTTTGTTAGGGTGGTCGAATTTGGTCAGGAAAAAATCCGCTTTAGGAATTAGGAAGCTTTTTTGGAGCATTTTTTGACGAGGCATTTTTTTTGGAGCGTTTTTTGTTTTAGGTTTTTTTCCTCCAGCACCTCCAGTGAATGGACCTTGCAAAAACCGCCTGGCGTTTTTTGAGGCATTTTTGCCAAAAAGCACTAACGGTTTTTCCGCCTCCCATTGATTTGTATTGATTTCCTGAGGTGGAATCCGCCTGAAGAAAAGTCATATCGCTTCTTTTCACCACTAGCGGAAAAAAGAATGCTAGCGGTCTACATAGACTTCTATTGTGAGGGGGCTAATTTTGAGGTGGATTACACGTCAAAACCCGCCCTCTCTTTCCCCGTGTGAACCAGCCCTTATGGCATCCTATATTGGAGCTCAGGATGCTGTTCAGTACATTGAGTATCACTTGCATTTGTATCATTTTAGCAGATGCCTCACTATCAATACAACATATCCTCTTATACATTTAAACAGGAGTGTTGAAGAAAATGTCAAATATCTCAGTCTCTACTTTTTAATGAAATCTTGGAGATTTTAAACTGTAACCACGAATATACTGTAAGAGAATCTCAAGGTTCTCCATTAAGATTTCATGTCGATGAATACATCAGCAGGAATAAATAAATGTCCAGCAGCACGGTGGTTCAGTGGTTAGCACTGCAGCCTTGCAACAACGTCTGCAAGGCGTTATTATGTATAATAAATAAATGTTACATAACCCCATCTGTCTTACCAAACATTAAGTCTCTGTCCAAAAACCTTCACGTTATTGAGATGAGTAACTGCTCTTTCCACGGCATACTCATCACCCATCTCCACCAGCGCTGTGCCTGGAATCGTCTTCATGAACTTCACCTGTAATCAAAGAAAAATTGGAACAATGTAATAAAGTCTGGATCAGCAACATATGAAGGGGGATACATGTAAACCACACTGGATAAACTTGGATTTCGTGATCATGTGAAATAAGGCCAGCTATGAAAGGCATGTCTTCTCATAAAAATGAAGAGAAAGAAAATCTCAGCAGGCCTGCACAAACTCGAATGCAGGCAGATTGTCTTAATGTAGATTCACACATGACAATGAGGTTCTCAGGACACATTGTATGAGCATTGTAGGGAGATGGGCTCACACAATGTGTGCTAAGAACCTAGTTCTCAGGAATTTATATATACAGTAGTTACAGCACTTTTGATCTTAGAGACTGTACTGCATCATGGCAGCGCCTACCTGCACATATACTTCATATTATTTAGCAGGGCTGACTAATTTTGTTTATCTGTTGCATCAGACAGCTAGCCTTGTTAACCCCTTAAGGAAATAGGGTAAGATGGACGTTAATGCTTCCAAAATTCTTAAGTTCTTTATTTTTCTATTGACATAACTACACAGTCCAGTCACAATAATGTGACCACCGCCTACTTTGGTGCACTCATCATTGTATTATGCCCCATAGTGGCCCCTACACACACTATTATGCCCCATAGTGGCAACAGCACACACTATTATACCCCATAGTGGTCCCAGCACACAGTATTATGCCCTACTGTGGACACCCATGTACAATTATTATACCCTGGGGTCTTTTCAGACCACAGAGTATAATAATCGGAGCCCGAAGGGGGTACCAACATAAAAAAACACTGTTACTCACCTATCTCCAGCTCCGCTGCAGTCCTCTGTGGTGTCTGCCATCTTCATGTCCCGGGTCATGTGACATCAGGGAGAGTCACAGAAGTAGGACCGAACCTTCCCGGAGAGGTAACAGTGTTTGTTATGTTAACTGACCTCTCCTGCACTTCCAATCATTATACTCGGGGTTCTGGAAAGACCCCTGAGTATAATAATGACATTTGTGGGGCCTGTGGCGTCACTTACCAATCCCAGCCACTGCTAGAATCGGTAAGTAAATAGGGCCTGTAACGGCCTATTAAGAAAAGAAAAAACATGTAGCGGTAGCGGCTGTCGCTGGGCCCCTAATGTCCTGGGCCCTGTGGCAGCCGCTACCCCTGCAACCCCGGTAGGTACGCCACTGATCTCAACCTATGGGTTCAGGGGGTATGCATAACAATAAAAAATAGTTACCATAACCACCATTGTGCATCCATGGAGTAGGTTAAGGATAAAACTGCCTTGTAATGTTGCATGCATCTTAAGTGCTTCCACTTTTTACTAGCTAAAGGTGCCTCATAACAGTGTTTTCCAACAACAAGTGCCTCCACAAGGACCTTTATTTATATATTTATTTTTTTAAATATACATTTATAAGATTTCTTGAGGGTACCCGATTAGAAAATTTTGTTGCTAGGGGTTGCAAAAGGTTTAAAAACACTGCACTAGAAAACATGTACTAGCATTTTCATGCAGGTTACACAGAATCATGGCCTCTAGATAGAAGAGAAGGCCATATGTATCATCTAAAAATACTTATTTTATGTAAAGTTGTATACAGAGTTGTACACAGCTCCTCAGTCCTTCCTTACCTTTTCAATGTTTCCATATAAGCAGAACAAGTTAAACACTTGATAACAGTTCATCTTTTCCTGGTGGAGGCCACTAACCATGGCTACTGAACCAACCGGAGGCCCACCATGGATGTATGAAGACGACGTCTGCGGCAAAGGATATGAAACCAGCTCTGGGGTGTCTCTAGATCCCATTCTGTAGCGGTTTGGTAATGGTAGTAATGGGCCATGATTTCCTGCACAAAAAGATTTAGGGTTTCTGTTATTGAAAAGTCTTTAGTGCGTGATAAAAATAATTTAGAAAAATGCCACATCTGCACAACATATTTTACAACAATACACAATTGAAATATAAGTTGCAAACATTGCTATTCATTATATTGGGGTTTCAGTTGGCTATACATATGCAATAATTGTTCTCTGAATGCTCTTTCAGGTGACAGCTATTTTAACCAAAGCCAAATGTGCATTGTGGTACATTGTGAAGCCCTGTGGGGTTATGTAAACACATTTGGGGGGTGAAGAAAGTGCAACCCTTCAGTTATATCTGTGCAGTGCAGCATTAATATGGTTGCCGATAGATGGGTCAGGTCACATGACCCTCTAACAGTGGCTATTTCATGAATGGCGAGCTAATCTGCAGTGTCTCAGTCCCACCACTACACAGAGAACAGAGCTGTCTGCTTCCTGTCCCATTCCCTGTGTATTGCCTGCAGAGAACAACTGATTGGAGGGGGTGCTGGGTGCAGATTATGTGACTTGTCAAAGTATTGTCAAAAGACAGGGGCAGTGTCATATGTTTATTTCATAGCGGTAAATGGAGCTACTGGTTCTCTTCGACCTCTGATCCTCCCAAAGTAAGGTGATCCTATAGTAGTGGGTCTCATTACACCACTGACTGGAAAGATTAAAGAAAGATATAGAAGTAGCATACCATAGCCATCATAACTATAGGATGATGGGTGGTCTCCCAGAATGGCTTGTCTCTGGCGCCCCTTACCGTGGTCTGGAAAAGAACAAAATATTAATTATTAGTAAGTTGAACATAGATCATGCATTAACAAATAAATCCTGGTTATTTATTGCCTATTTTTTAATGATAATATCAACCATTAGAAGGGTTTTATGATGTTATAACAGACTAAATCAACAGAACAGTAGACAGGAGATATATAGAGATCATATTGGAAATATCCCAACCCTTTTGAGGAGCCAGTGTAAGTAAAGAATCCCTATCTTTGCAGTCATGGTCCATAAGCATGGCAAATAATCATAACAGTGTAGACTAGATTAGATTGTAGAACTATCTCATAGGAATTAATGAAGAAACTATTTCCACCTCTTAACCCCCCCCCCCCCCAGAAAAAAAAAAATAAAATCTGCAAAATGCAGGGATCTAGTCGATAATGGTAAGTTCACACGATGTAACATTGAGTGTGATCTGGCACGTATACACGTGCCGGCAGATGACGCGCTCAAAATGCTCCCATTCATTTCAATGGGAGTTAGGAGCGTATACGCCGCGTTATTTTGCACCCGTAAAATAACGCGGCATATACGATCCTAACTCCCATTGAAATGAATGGGATCTTTTTGCGAGCGCAATCTGCTCACACGTGTATACGTGCCAGATTGCGCTCCACTTTCCTCCGTGTGAACTCACCCTTAGAGGTTACATAATCTGTAAACCCTTTTACTATAGTCTTCCATACAAGAGTTTTCAGGCTCAAAAATCCCACATGTACAAAGCAAATATTCCCATACTGACATCCATTGTAGAAAAATAACAAATCAGATACAAGCGAGACTGAAGAAATTTCACCAAATATGAAATAGGAAGTAATAATCTGAGTTACAGAGAAATACAAGATGATGCAAGATACAGAAGAAGAAGAATACAGAGCGTCTAACAGTTTTTTATAGTAAACTATATGAACACAATTGTTTTTCATGATAGGCATAGAACAGGTTGGTGAAAAAAAAAATGAAATACATCTGAAAGTTGAGAAATAAATAGTGGGTGAAATAGTGGCGGTATACGGCTGTGCGCCATAGACACCATGTCTGCAGCAGGAATCACTCTAAAGATGTCCTGTCAGCTTTCCCGACAGGCCTGTGTTAGGAAATACTTGTCTGGATCATCTCTTCTCAGAACTGACAACTGAGTGTCGCCATACAGTGCACAGTGTCAGACTGTGTAGCCACAAATGCTAGTTATACACTTTGGCCTGTACTGGGATTTTTTTTTAAACAGTTTCAGAAACTCTACAGTCAGGTGTTGCTTTAACCCTTTAGCCTTTATATCTGTATGCTGTTCCAAGATTCAGGCTCAGACTTGGGGGCTGAGCTTATACCATTCACAGAAGGTGTTAGCTGTGTTATACATTTGACACCTGTCAGAAGCTTATGGGATAGGTAAAAATTCAGATCTCAGAACTTTAACCCCTCAGATAATGTGCTCAATAGCAACCAAGGCATCTGTGGGAATAAATGTAATATGAGGGTTTTCTCCACTACACAACGTAATCTCTGAGTGGCAATTATACACAGTCCAGTCATATTAATGTGACCACCGCCTACTTTTGGCGTCAACGTTAAATAACCAATGGCAGAAGGCACGTGTCATCAGCCATCTGTGGAAGGCACGATGGATCAACACAAGTATGCATCTATCCTTGCAGACCATGTTCACCCCTACATGCGAATTGTTTTTCCTCAGGATGATGGTATCTACCAGCAGGACAATGCGACGTGTCATAAAGCTCGCAGTGTACGTGCGTGATTTGAGGAGCACCAGGATGAGTTTACCGTATTCCCTTGGCCAGCAAATTCCCCGGACTTGAACCCAATCGAGAATCTGTGGGACCACCTTGATCGGGTAGTTCATGCCATGGATGCTCAACCGCGTAACGTAGCGCAGCTGGCCACAGCACTGGAGTCGGCATGGCTCAACATCCCAGTGACATCATCACATCATCCCCTCTCTTCCTGCACGTCTCGCAGCGGCCCGCTCTGCCAAAGGTGGTTATTCTGGATTTTGACAGGTGGTCACATTAATGTGACTGGACTGCATAGGTTTGGAAATGTAACATAGTGAACTGAAAAGTGCTGAGAGTCTCCATATTCTGCCAATATGATATCTTCAGCTTGTAGGGAAGGTTATTGATATGATACGCTGCAGCTTTCAGATGACACTAGAAGAAATTTTCTAGGTGATATAAAACCAAACATACAGCAATTTGGAAAGAGACTCTCTGTGGCATTTGATATGTGTGTGTATACTAACAATATATGATAAATATGGGGGCAGAGCTTCCTGCACTGCTAAAGAGAACTTTAGAACTTTTTTTTTCTTTTAGACATTAAAGTTTAAGTTTTATAAACCTCAAATTATTTTTGTTATAAAACTTCTTTTCTGCTAATAGATCAAAAATATTCAGTTAAAAAAAAAGGAGTTACCCAATCGAATGATACTAAAAAAAAATACAAAAAAAAAAAAAAAGCGCTACGGGGAGTGAGGAACAAAGAAAACAATATCTAAAATATACTGGAAAAAAGTGTGTGAAGAAGAGGAACCCGAGGAGTTCTAAGAAAAAGATGCTGCAGAATTGTTACTACACAAGGAATACAATCGCATTTCATATCAGCAACGCAACATTTCAGGAATAGGAATGTAACAAGTCACATGCTTTACACAGTACCTTATTCATACTACAAGCTTCACCATTTTCAAAGAGGATTCCTTTCAAGAGGTCTCAGCATAATCCAACAATAACCTGTATTACATGGTTTCACAATTAACAATCCGCATTGAACAATACACAACAGTATGACATTTTAATGCTGAACAGAATTAAACAGGAAAATAGACATGTTTTTTCTTAATTTAATCCAGTAAACATTAACATTCAATTTATGCTCCATGAATACAATTAAGAATAATAAATTAAGCAGGGCTCAATAGACACTTATAAGCCTGTGCACAATAAGGATAGTTTAAAGGGGATGTCCACAATCTCTATTGAGCACCTACCCATAGGTGCTGGTGATAGGTCCCTGCGGCCAGACATTTATCAGCTGTGCTTTGAATAGAGAATAAATGTTGATTGTAAGAAACCACTTTACAAGAGTATTACCCTGGGACGTTTATAGCATATTCACAGGATATGCCAGAAAAATCTAAGAGATGAATATGCCATGAATGTTCCAGATGGGAATACGCCTGTAAGTACAAATGGCTTCATTCATAGGAAACGTCACAAAGGCTGGTGCTCTGGGTTACCACAAGGGCAGCTGACTTGTGTTATATTTAGGGTAGAGCCAATGTTGAGATTTCAGGATCGATTTCAAAATCCGATTTCCGATCATTTTCCAGCCGATCCCGTTCGTGAAATTTGCTCGATCGCCGATTGGGATCCGATCTTTTCCGATCCTCAACCCTAGTCAATGCCTCTCTATGGGAAAAGTCACTTGATAGCTGAGCCGATCTTGAAAAAATCTCCGATCGCAATCCTGCTGGAAAAGATCGGTCAGAATTCCGATCGCGAAATTTACTCGATCGCCGATTGGAATCCGATCTTTTTCGATCCCAATCGCTCAACCCTAGTTATATTACAGTACTGCACCTTGTCCTTAACTGTTCACCGAAATTACAGACAAATGAGATATTCAGACACAATAGAGCTGGCCATACAAGGATGAGGCCTGCTTGGAGAACAGAATTTCAACTCTTCTGGCTACAGCAAGAATCAATACAATGCTAACACACTGTGAATACTGACTGCTCCATGGAGTACCTAGTCCAGCGTCAAATTGAAAGGGCCAGGTGCCATATGCCTGTATGTTTGCTCTGTGTTACAGCATGATGATTACACAGGTGAAGGGCTTGGTACAATGTATCATTTGGGCATAAATGTAATCATAAGCCGAGAATCAATGGAATTTTGTTTCATGTCTAGAAACTGGACAGAATTTATACACATCTTTTACCTCTTATATATATAAAAATGATTTTTTTGTCTGTTCTTTATGCACGACCAAATGACTGGTCCGATCCTCACCAAATTTGGCACACAGGTTTATCAGGTGTCCAGGAAGGTTTTAGACCAGGTCTCAGCTCTCTAGGATGTATCATTCCTCCCCCCCCAAAAAAAAACCTGCATTAGCGAATACAAGCCTGCAAGTCTTTCACTCATATTCCAATTGCCATACACATGTCCCTTATCAGCCAATAGAAGCTCGCAGGCGCATAGTTTCCACATGCACACAGTTTTACTCCAGGTTTCCATTACAGCCCAGCCATTTTTCTTCACCGCTGTACGTCAGGTTTATAGGGACAGGGCGCGGTAGATGATACTGCTATACAAGCTCATATGCACACAGCTTTATTCCAGGTTTCCATAACAAATGATCACAGATTTTTCACTGATATCCAAATAAGAGATACAAATGACGCTTAGGGACCAATGGAAGCTCGCAGGTTCTTCAGTCTTTACATACACACAGATTTACACCAGGTTTCCATAGCAACCAACCTATTCTTACACAAACAAAAAAGAAAATATACCTGTGCAAAGCCGGGTTCCTTCTGCTAATAGACTATAAAACTTGAAAACTTCATGCAATTATTATATTTGCTAGATCCAGAATATTCCTTTACAACATAAGTGTTTTATATGCTGAAGTAATACTGGGAACCTGGGTAATGAGATATTGAAGACCATTCAATAGGACACACAAACACAATAATATGGGGCACATCGAAGGTGACAAACACTCTTTCACACTATGTTGCTTTGACTTGTTTGCCTATGGGCAAGATAAAATTCAGAAACTCTTCATAACTGGATATATTTGAGATAAGTTTGAGTTTACAGAGGATATATTTTCTACATATATCCCTCTTCCTGTGCAATAACTCCAGTGATATTGTTTCACCACTAACTGTGAAAACACTATCATTTGTACATAACTATAAAGTATATGTAATAAAATACAAACAGACAATTAAAGTGACCCTCCAATCAGAAGGCCACTCCAAGCCCCCCCCCCAAAAAAAAAATAAATAAAAATAAATAAATAAATTTTTTATAACATTCTTACATAAGCTGGCAACTTTAGCAGTAGTCTTGGTGACAGAGGTCTTGGTGACAGAGGTCACTGAAGGAAGCGAGAGTCTGAAACCTTCATACAGCAGAGATTGTCACAGTGCAGTATTCACAGTGCTTTCTTGTATAGGCACATGCTTGCATTGTTTTAAAGGATATGTAATAAATATAGCCAGAAGAGAGAACATAATAAATGAAGTGTCCGATTGTTGATTTCCACACATCTATAAATAGACATGTGCAATATAATTTTCTTTGTACATTTTGGATGTTCTGAGTTTCACTCATTTTTATAATCTTTCAAACTAAACCCAAAAGGAGATCTGCAAGTTCTGGAAACCACAAAGGAATAGGGATCTTGAGAAATACATTTCACAACAAGGCCGCTACACTTATGTACAAGATGTTAATTACATCCATAAATGTCTTACGTGTTCCATCGTTTAAAGGCTATGGAAACCTTCATAAAAAGTTTTTTTGATCATTTTATGTATTTTATGAAATTTTCTGTATTTGCAATTTATTTCTGTTAAAAATGTCATATGTTTTATTGTGGGGGGGTTTTGTATCTTGGATGCTTTTCTATACCCTGAAAGTAGCTCTATTCCTTTTTGTGCAAAATCTTAGAGATCTTTGATAGTTTACACTGCAGCACCTCTACACATCTCTTGTGAATGCTCATGTGATCACTACTTAGCCAACTCCTATCACAGTTTAGGTGGAAGACTGTCTACAGCAGATCACAGCATAGTGTAGGGGGAACAGGGTATACAGCAGCTCACAGCATAGTGTAGGGGGAACAGGGTATACAGCAGCACAATGCACTGTGTATGGTGAAGGCTGTCTACAGCAGCTCACTTCACAGTGTAGAGGGAACAAGGTATACAGCAGCTCACAGCATAGTCTAGGATGAAGATAGTCTACAACAGCTCAAAGCACGTTGTAGACAAAATGGTATACGGTACCTCACAGCACAGTGTAAGGTAGCGAAGTAACTCATAGCACCTAACAGCACATTATGGGAAAGAATGGTCTCCAGCAGCCCACAGCACAGTGTAAAGAAGATGGTCTATCATCTAACAGCACACTGTAGGGGTGGAGAGGTCACACATAGCACCTCACAACACATAGGAAAAATAATCTACAGCTGCTCACGGCACAGTGTGCAGGGGAGGTAACCCATAGCACATTATGATCTACAACAGCTCATAGAGAAGTGTAGGGGAAAGATGGTCTTCAGAATCTAACAGGACATTGTAGGGGAGGGGAGGTCACACAAAGTACCTCATAACACAGTATAGGAAAGAGAACCTACAGCAGCTCATAGATAAGTGTCGTGGAATGATTGTCTACAGTGTAGAGGGATCAACATCTCACAGCGGAAGAATGGAGGGCAAAGGCAAGATACACAAAATAGCCGCTGAAAGAGGAGCCAGAGTCAGTTTTGGGTGGAATTGGATCTGGAAAATAAGTTACCAAACTTAACTTCTAAATGATACAGTGATTTTTATACAAATATCAATATCGTATCATGAATTAGATGTATAAGTTTGTTACGTATTGTCAGATACTTTCATAGCAGTTAGATCACTAGTTTTTTTTTTCCTGAAATAAAGGAGCTTTACGGCTTCTATTTGTACATGGGTGTTAGTCATTTAGTGAAGGAGTCCAAGTCAGACCAGGAGTCAGAGTTGGAGTCAGGATGTGGGAAAATAGAGGAGTCATATTTGGAGGTTTGGTGTACAGACTCCACAGCCCTGGAAGGGAGAGTGAAGAGCTTAGATGAAGCTTAGAATGTAAGCTCTTGTGAGCAAGGCCCTTATTCATACTGTTTGATATGTTTATTTCTTTGTCACATTGTAATGTTTCATATTGTCTGTCCATGTGTCCTCTGATTTGTATAGTGTTACGGAATATGTGGCTGCTATATAAATGAAGATAATAATAATAATAATAATAATAATAATAAATAATAATAATAAACTGTGCTCCTTCACAAGAAATAAAAACAGCCAGATAAGATAACATGACCAGTGCTATGGAAAATCCCCATTTAAATGCAGAATAGGTTGTAAACCAGCTATGAGGGTTGCGGAATGAATAAAATGAATGCACAAAGTGTCAGATCTGTGCAACTCTTACTTCACTACAGAAACCTAGTGAGATGTGCAGTTATTAATTTTTCACGTACAAAGGTGTCCATAGCCTTTAATGGAATAACTTGGGGATGCAAAGTCTCTGAAACCTGTATGTTTTTGTAAAGACTACTAGGAAATGTTGGTAGCGATATAGAGCAGAAAAGGAAATTGCAAATCATTCCCGTGATTAACATCTACCTGGACTGCATTGTGAAGGTGACTAAATTCACAAACCGCAGAAATCTAGAAAACAAAGGCCTGTGTATCTGAAAAGTCATATACAGTGAGAAGATATGCCATTCCTCTAAAGTCCTGAAAATGCTGATTTGCACTCACATTATTAAGTCAATGTACATCCAGGTGACACTTTTCAAGGAGCAATGACACCATATTCAATCCATGCAAGTATGCAGAGGGCTCTCAATTGTCCATCTCTAGGAGCCTGTGGTGGTGGTGATGATGCATGCAGAATGCAGTCAAAGTGAGTTGCAAGTCTGTGGTTTTAAGAAGGATATTTTCAGAGAGCTGATGCCGATATGGTGCATGGTAGAGTCAGCCTGATGGATGATCCTCCACTAGACTTCGGAATGCCTTGTCCAGCTTGGGAATAAAGTCTTGTCCGTTGAGTTGCAGCGTGCAAGTTTATGGATTGATAAAATACATTCCTTCTCTTAGCATACAGATAGAAAGTGAGAGGGAAAAACAGGGAGTGAATCTGTTCAGAGAAACAGCACTGCAAGCATGTCAGCATGTGGGGGCTTCTTCTGGTATCTGAATGGTTCACCACAGAGACAGGTACTAAAACAAAACCTACAGGAAAGCTACTCTGGACCTAAACCAGAATGGAACCACACACAACATTATCCATACATGACAAAACTGTGAAACTCCTACCTCGTCTGTTCAAGTAGGGTTTGCTGTAATCCCAACTATCATTGTCATTGCGAATAACGTTGAGGCGCGTGGGCTGTGTGCAATGAAACAAGTGGTTAATGTCACTGCAGCTAAAGAAACAGTAAAGAGATAGACAGAGCGAAGAGTGAACAAGACTTACCCTGGCATATTCTATTTTTAGTGTGCAGCATCCAACATAAATGTCTGCTCCATTCAGTGCAGCTTTGGCCTTCTGGGCACTATGTACAGTCTCAAATGTCCAAATGAGTTAAGGAACATGGATGCTAATAAATGCATGAACTCACAATAATAAGAAATGTGATACAATAGCCGGCAATATTTAATATCTTTTATAGCATTCAACGTAGCATTTTATAATACTGATAAAAGACATTAAAAATAAGTATGTGATGAAATGCTGTGCCTTCACTATTCACTAATACTTAGAGATAAAACTAGACAAACACACAACTTTCTCCTGGATTGTTGCGCTGCCCATCTGTCTCATACTGGTCAAATATGATAAAGGCTTCTGAAGAATATGTGAACAGCAAGAAGTTTCAATAATCCTTTGCTGGTGTATCCTAGCTCTAACTCACAGCAGGAAAGCAGATCTGGATCTCCAGGACTGACTACATACATAATGTATACTGGACTTGTTTCTGGTCCAGCATACATTATGTATATGCCTGATAGTGGAATCTATTTCCATTGCGTAGAAATATAGGGCTCCATAGCTAATGCACTATATACAAATCAAACTAAACATACAAATATGGTGCCGACAAGCGACAGCAAGCAACAAAACAATGCAATAGGAAAAAAATAAATAATTCCATCTACTGACCATGCAGATGGAATCAACTGAACACAGAAAACACTCTGTGAACACATTGCTGGAATTCCCCTATATAATAACTAAAGTGCTGTCTAAGCTGAGCCTCAGTAAAAGAAATAAATGTATATTTTCATATGTACATACTAAAATAAAATTCTGTAATGAAAAAACATTTCTCTAACCAACTCTCTTTTTAAAGCGGACCACCTCCACCAATTCCAGTTCTTGGCATTGTTAATAGGCAACTCTGATTCCAGCATAGTTGTAATTTTTTCAGTAGCCCCCACCATTCCCAAGCTATCAATGCCGTTCATTTTGGTGTCCAATGTGATATATAAACTTTGTAATGTCAGGAGGGCGGTGTCAGGCAGGGGGGTGATTCAGAGCTCCAATTAGAGGCAGCCAGTGTCAGAGCTCAGAGTCACACCCCCTGCCTGACACTGCCCTCTTCACTGTACAGAGACTAAATAACATATCAGGCACCAAAGCTAACTGCACTTACTGCTTGAGAACAGTGGGGGATAGAGAGAAAACCCTTCTAAATTTTCCTGGAGCAGAGTGCTAAGCCATCTAGTTTCCTATGCATATCCGTTACGCTAGCTACTATAATATCCAAGCTATATGCCATGACAATTTGACAAAAGCATTTTAACTGTTTTCACATATGAAGGAATCTTTAGACGGGACGACCCAGAGAACAGCTACAAGAAAAGTGTAATTGTGTACATTAACTATACTCCCAATATTTCCTTTAGCAGGAGATGGAAATATACTTTGAAATAAGATGCACTTGGAGCACATTTGTAAGTGCTTGTCTACATTTAGTGCTGGAAGTAATACAGTAAGAGGTAAATCATATCAACTATATTTAGTAGTCAAGGTGGCTTCACTGACCTTTAGGATGGTTTTACACGGTGCTTTTCGCCATAAACAAACATGTGTTTTTATATTAAACACACATGCAAAAAAAAAAAAAGTTTTTCAGAAATGCATGTATTTTTAGTATAAGAACACACGTATTTCTGTATGTATTTTCTCTGCAAAATATATATTCTACAAATTTTATCACGACTACATTAAAAGGCTGCAGAATGAAATAACTAATTTTATCTACAGTCAACAATTCTGAAACAACTGGTTACATAGCAGCAATGCCCAACTCTAGCCCCGAGAGCTGCCCACATCCCCTGTGTGCTAGCACTGCGAGCCAGGGGAATGCAACTCATACTGTACAGCTACCTCCCCCAGGTTACTGAGCAGACCTGTAAACTCAGCTATACGCCTATCCATAAGTAAAAAAAGAAGAAAAGACTGGCTGTCATTTAGCTGTTCTAATCTCTAATATGGGGGCACTGTAGCCTCTATCTTGTCTCCAAAGAAGGGGGTTGGATGTGTATGCATATATACATATGGGCTTTTTGTATATTTGTGGTCAGTATCCTTCTCTTTTGTTGTGTACTAGTTGTATTCCCCTATGCTGGGATTTATAGATTACAAGTTTCACTGTGTATGCAGATCAGATTGTATATGTGTGTTGTAAGCCGATGGCTGGTCAGGTAATGGAGGGGGTGTACATCTCACCCAGACTACTCAGGTGGGAGAGATGAAAAACTCCAGAAAGACTGGTTCTCAGCAGATAACTTTTGTCTGCTAGGTGTTATTTCAAGTTCTCTCTATTGGGCTGGATTTTTAGGAATGGCAGGTAGGTTGGTAGTGGGACCTGTCATTCCAACCCCCTCCAGTCCACACATTGTGGATGTTTCTGCAGCGTGTCAGCTGCTGAGAATTGTCCTCACCAGTGAGATTTAAAAGGTCAGCTCCAGCAGCAAGACTGTGGACAGAGCTTGGCTGGAGAGCCAGCAGGAAGGTCAGACTGTTGGAGCTGCCTTGGTTGATGCAACCTACTGTTGAGTCTGCTATCCTAGGTGAGGTAACCTATTCTATGTTTAGTTAGAGCCTATTCAGGCAGGTATTTATTTTTGTGTTGTTTCCTTTTGTTGCTGCACTACCTTTTTGATTAAAAATAAAACTCTTCCTTTGTTTTGGACTAAAGAAACTGGACTTGTGTGTCTATGCCACCCCACCTAGCAACCTCAGACCCTGACAGTGTAGACTTAACCCTTATCCCACTGACTACATTTGAGGCCCACCTACTAATGTCAGATTAATCCTTACTGCAGTAAAGGATATTCTACCATGGCCTGGATTCCATTCCTCTTAAAAATGACTATTCGTTCCACTTTTCCTACCGGATTGCAGACAGAATGAAGGACGTCCTATGGAAAAAGAAAACAGTTTATTTATGGAAATTTATTAAGGATGCAATCTATATACACATTATAAATATATAATCGAATGTTAGTCTTAGTTCACATGTTCACGATGGATGAAGGTTTAGACGTGGATTCAGATAAGCTGACATTTTGCATCCAATGAGCTGAATGGGGTATTTTGTCCTCAATTCAAATGTAGTTAAAAAAAAAAAAAAAAACATTCCACGTAAAATAATGACTGTGCTGTGGATTTTAAAGACTCCTTGTTTACATGGATTTCACACAGAAAGGATAAAAGGGCTGATCATTATGCAGATCAAATAGCATATCTATGGCAGAAATCAGTGTCAGTGTCAATCTCAGATCTCTATCACAGAAAGTGCATATGGCAAATCCTAGAAATAGGAATATACCCTTAGTGGTGAGACACACATGCAACCATAACACAAATAACTGTACTAGAATCGGTTATATGTAAGCACACAGGCTTTGGCTGGATTTTTTGCAGTGGCTCCTGGCTTCCCAACTTCATAGCAGGCAGTTCTAGTATCTTTGCCTAGTCTTGTATTACTACATATCTGCCACGACAGAAAATATTACTGATATTTCACTTCTTGGTTGGTGAATTTCTACAATGAAGGTCTCTGACCATACAGAATGGCACATTTGCTACTTAAATATAAATCCCTGCTAGTGAAGTAGACAGGAGTGCAGAAATAAGCACAGTACATTGCATGGGTGCGGGGTCTGTCGCATGTGTAATGGCGCTGCTGGCAAGGAATCTTTGTGATTATTTTATAGTTATTGCTTTGTGACTGGCACAATTCTGTGGGCAACTCATAACCGTACTGGCATTAACATTTCGCAAATATTAATGCTATTCAGTATTGAAAACCTGCAAGGTAGCGCAATACTGCAATAGTGCAAGGCTGCCTTTTGCTGGAAGTCCTCGCCAGATGTGACAGCTCGGGTCGCTTCTACTGATTGGCCTTAGTGGTCATGTGAAAGCGGAGTTCAAGCAGTGGCCTAAGAAAAGGACCAAAGGATGTCACAGGTAGTGACACCCCATGTTTTTTTGCTGAGGTCGCTGGTGGGCTTCAGTGGTCACATGCGGCAGGGACTAACGTTGGTTGAAAACAACAGAGCAGCAGGATCAGACCGAGCTGGAAGACACCAGAGCACCAGGGACAGGTGAGTATTTTTTATTTTGTTTTTTCAGCTCCCTTGGCTTAATTGAAAAAAAAAAAAGTTATCCTGGACGACCCCATTAAAGCTGAGTTCACAAGGGGTTTTTTTGTAAAGAATTTTGATGTGCAAAATCCGCTCAAAAAAACCTGCCCATGGCTAGCTGCAACTGTATGCCAGTGTAATGCACACAGAGTTTTCTGGCATCCAGTCGTGGCATACCGCTCCAGATTAGGCCCAAATGAATGGGCCTAATTGGGAGGGAGTGTTGTGCTGCGGACGTCTGCGGCTGAATCAGCCTCGGAATCGGTGTCAAGAAAGGGCAGGTCTCTTCTTTTTTCCACGAGCGGGAACAAACCGCTCGCGGAAAAAGAAACCTATTGAAGTCAATGGGAGGTGGTTTTTTTAAGCTGGATTTTGACACGGATTCCAAGTCAAAATCAGGACCAAGAAACCCCGTGTGAACCCGGCTTAAGACTCCACAAATGCAGCAAGTCAATAATGCGATTCCCAAAAGGCAGGTAGTGGGTCCTTCCTGCTGAACGGTATAACATTTGTACTTAGAGACTTACCACTGTTATTGGATAAAGCGGATTTTGGATGGAAAGAAGAAGAACTTTATTTCCACCAGATGGGTCTTCAGTGTTTGCTGGTCTAGTAATCCGTTTGCTTGTGGAGTAGTTAAAAAATGCCTGTTGTCCTGCTATGTAGACTGGTTCATTGCTAGCAAAAGTCACACACTTCTTTGAAAATTCTGTATCCTCAAATTCAACCAGAGCTTGCCGCTTGAAAGGCATCATCATGACATAGCTAAACAAGGGGGAAAACCAGTAAGAATCTGCATTTGGTTTATCAATAGATAAGGAAATCTAGAGGAAAAAAACAAAATATAGCTCTCTCATTCTAACAAATAAAGGTGAACACTAACATCACCTTTACTTGTAAATTCTACAGTGGACATTACTGACATATAGCGCATCTCTACTGTAAGCTATATCATCATTTAAAACTGGGTTCAGATCTGCGCCTATTGGAGACTATGTCGCAGTCACCATTGAAAATCCCCAGATGAAAAAGTGCTTTCTGGCAGCTTCAGCTTGAAAAACAGACACCCGACGGATCCCATTATAGTTAATGGCGTCCCTTCAGGTAGGGATGTTAACTGCTATTTTAATAGTTTTTGTGTCCATTGTTCTGCTTCCCCAATGGACCAGAACAGTGAACACACGGGTGCAGATGTGAACAGTGTAAGCTCCCTATGAAGAAAAAAAAAAATCTAGAAATGTACTCCATATCTCTAAACAAAATTCATGCTCATGTTCAGATTTAGAGAGAAATTTGAAGCCTACCATATTGTGCCAAATTTAGAGAGTGCCTCCACAAGGTCCGCTTCCACCACGGACTCACAAAGCCCCCGAACATGAACTACTGGAGAGACTGATACTTTGTGATGGTTTCCACCTCCATCCTGTAGATAACATGAGAAAAGAATTTAGGAGTTACGACTCTTCTTTCAGTGCAAGGTAACAAGTGACAATACTCAACCTTCATTCACATGACTATTTTCACACGTTCCATGTTGCCTTGGATCGCTCACATGGGTCATTAAAACAATGGCACCAATTAAGTATCAATGTATAAATAACACAAAAAATGCTTTTGATTTTAAATCTAAATTTATTGTTACAAAAAATTTTTTAATTGAAATCAGAAGAATTTTTTGTGTTATTTATACATTGATACTTAGTTGGTGCTTTGAGTTTTTGCGGGTATCTTTGTTTATCTAGTATTGAGATTGCTTTGGGTTTGACATTAAAACAATGGTCATGCGACTACATCCATTAAAATCTATGGGTCTGTGTGCTGGTCATGGAATCCTGTCATGTGAACGAGCCCTTACTGTGAAAGTGTAGTCTGGATAGGTTTGCCAAACAAAAGCACGAAGCCATTAGACATCAAGTAACTTAATATTACCCTGATATTAGAGTAAAGTAGGCACCATCCCTCATACACACAAACCAAGCGGATAATGAGAAATTGATGCCTCTTAAAGCGATGCAATTTTTTTTTTAAAGAAGCCATGTACCTAAAAACTCGCCAAACATGAGTAACATGTGTTTTCATAACCAGGGACTCTGTGGCTGCATCATCCAAGGCATTTGCAGTAAGTTCAAGCAGGACACTTATTTTTTCAGCAGCCTGCTTCGATCTCTGCCTCCCATTGTTTTCAGGGTGGAATCTGAAATCTAACGTAGGTACATATAAGAGTTTCAATTCATTTAATGGAAGGTGATATAAAACCACTAAAATGGCTGGAAAAGTAATTTTGGTTACAAGAGTGGAAATAAAATTAAAACACATTAAAATAAGAAAGTGATTTGGCCGTCTGGATGTTAGTGTTTTTGCTCTAAAAACTTTATCTGCAGGCTCTGAATAATTTTCCAGGGGCACATTCAAGGAACTCCCACAATGACAACTTTGTCCCTAGAGCATAACAGGGTTCCTGTACATGAGTAGCTGCACGTAAAGGGAGAGACTGCCATAGAGCAAACATAGCATGTCGTCCTCTTAATATGCCATTCGCTGCTTGCTAGTATTAGCATGGAGATCTGGTCTGAGTGTCTTTCTTAGTTCGCCAAGTGCAGCCACAGATGCAGCATTGTTTTCATTTTCGGCATCCCAATTCAATTATGTAAGTTTTTGTACCCATCCTCCCACAATTACGTGTACCGCAGAATAGTTTAGACATGTTATAGATAGATAGTCGCAGACAGATAAGGCGGCGCTATACACTGATGTTCTGTCACAGTTCCATCACTTTGTTGACTTCAATAACTTTAAGATTAATCTGTCCAAGAGCGAAACTTAAAGGGGCTCAATCACTAGATTCCCATGTTTTTAGCTAAAGATATTCCTGAATAGCCTTTAAAAAAGCTATTCAGGTGCTGCTAATCGTTTGTAGAAAGACCCCCATTTTTGTTAATTTTGTTAATCATGCACGTGCGCAGTAGCACTCCCTCCGGCGTGCTACTGTGCACACTCTAGCACCATTTTCCTGTAGAGAACATTGCGAGCTGGCGCTGGAGCATGCGCAGTAGCGCCACAATGGTGGCGGTGAATAAGCAGGAAGAGGAAGGCTTGGAGGCAGCGGTGAGTGTCCAAAAAGTATGACGCAAGGGGGTGCCCACCTTGCACCCTGAAGCTGATCTGCATATCGATTTCCACGGTAATTAACAAAAACCAGGAGGAAGGGTGTCTGTCTATAAACGATTAGCAGTACCCAAATAGCCTTTTTAAAGGCTATCCAGGCATATCTTTAGCTAAAAACATGAAAATCTAGTGATAGAGCCCCTTTAACATTACTCTACCCCAGATGAGGTTGCCCATCTGACAGATCAATTCCCCTTCATATGGCAGTCTACCTTGAGAAAATACTTAAGGATTCAGATTCCCTTTGACCTTTCTTGCATCTTTCATCTTAACTATCTTTCTATACCAAAAACCATTTTGACAGATTAACAAAAATATGACTTAGGCTATACTGGTTTGGTTGCATTATTGCTCTGAAAATAGATATAGTTCCCCGACTTCTTTATGTGTTCCAGGCCTTCCCTATCCGCTTCCCATGACATCTCTTCACCTGGCTACAATCAGCCTTCGGGAAGTTTGTATGGGGTTTTGGCCCGGTGACATGCCTCTGGTTCTTCTTAGGGTTGTCCCCCTCCCCTCTCTTTTTCAGTCTTAGCCTAATCACCCTTCCTCCTTTGTATCTTTTTGCTTCTTCCTTCTGTATCCTTTTGATAATTGTCTCCCCCTCCCATATGTGTCTTTGGATTCCCTTTTGTGTGACCTGCGTGGTCAGTTCCCATACTTTGTCATCTCCTTCCCTTCCCCATGGTTCTAACATAAGATAGACTTAGGTAGAGATAATTCTGAGCCTAGGTTCTTCTACACCCTTTTTTAGTGTGAATACATCATATTTGTTTTCCCAAATGCTCAGGTCTTCTTTTAATTATATGTTTGCCATCTTCTTTCTTTTTGTACACCATAACTTGCCTCGAAGTATTAAATAATATTGTTTGATTCTTTTACTAGAAAAATATATTGAATAAACTTTGATTCTATCTATCTATCTATCTATCTATCTATCTATCTATCTAGGAATACAGAGACACTCACAAACAGATTAATGTCTCGTTCACATCTGCGCCCGGGACTCTGTTACGCAGGTTTCCGTTTCCTGCACAAAACAAAGCAGGAGACGGAAACCTGCCGGCATTTTTCAGACCCATTCATTTGAATGGTTTTGAAAAGTGTCCGTGAGCGCCGATGAGTGTTTTATTCCCTTCCCGATGAAACAGTTTTTAGTTTTTTTTTTTAACCGGACACAGAGTCGGACATGCAGTACTCTGTGTCTGGTTTAAAAAAAATGGTTTCGCCTAAGAGAGTTCAAAACGTTCCCCAGCGCTCACGGCCGGACTCAGCATGACGGAAACCTAATACGGAATGCCGAACACTGGTGTGAACCCAGCGTAAGAGGAAAAGCTAAAGCTTTCTATGCCAATATCTGTAATAGCAAGTGCTCACTAACTCCTTTCTGCACTGCAGCACAATAGTATAGGGCGGGGATAATATAGTTCCTAAACCATGCTGCACTAATATGGCACAGAAATGGAGCAAGCTCAGGAAATGTGCCTTCACCATCAGTTGCAAGTACCAGCTATAACATGCAGTTAGATACCCTACTGCAACAGCCAGAATCGAGGATACCTGCAAATCCAGCTGTACCTTAAGGGTAAGTTCACACAGGGTTTTTTTTGGCCAGGAACCTAAGGCAGGGGCCGCCTCAGGTTCCGGACCAAAAAAAACGGGTAGCCGCAATTGAATGCCAGTGGTCGCGCACTCCGCTCTGGATTAGGCCAAATGAATGGACCTAGTCCAGGGGAGGGAGTGTCTTCAGGCGGACGTTGTGAGGTGAATCGGCCTGAAGAACGAGCATCTCGCTTCTTTTTCCGGGAGCCAGAACAAACCATTGATTTCAATGGGAGCCATCTTTTTGGTCGGGATTTTAAGGCGGATTCGGCCTCAAAATCCTGACCAAAAAACCCCGTGTGAGCTGGCAAAGTTGTGTATTGACTGGCAAAGTTGTGGTAGTCTGACCTCTACTAATGACAAGCTATCCCAAGTACAGATCTTCAATAGTAAAGTTGTGGAAAAGTATAAAAATAGAAAAGTTATGGCAGGCAGAAACAAAAAATAATGTCTCTTTTTTTATTGTGCAGTGGTAATAGAAAGAGAAAAACAGTAGAAGTCTGAGACAGCCGGTGAACTGCAGTAAAATTCATCTAAATTGTGCAGCTTCAGCCTAAATTTGGCCTTGCTATTACTGTAAAGATGCACAGAAATAAAGTTATGTTATTTATGCCACAAAAAGAAATTCCAAGAAACAATCGTACATCTACGTGGATGGAAAAGAAATACTAGTTTTGAAAAAGCACAGCACCCTCCGACAAGGCCACCATAAGACAGACAACCCATTTAAAGTAACACTATGAACGTAAAGCAAGCTTCCCATGAACATACAGTAACAAAAAATAAAATCTTTAAAACTCTGCAAAATTTTAAATTATTTATATTTTAAAAAAAAAGTTTGATTTTCAATTGTCTACAAATATATACCTGGTTATGTTCATGAGAAAACCCTTTACATCCACACATTGAATATACAACGGCTTTTAGGAAGTTTTACTGCAAACAGTTCACGTGGCATTAAGATAGATATTAATATATGTGTGAGACTGTGCAGGATACAGCACTACTACGTGTCAGGGGTGAATATATGTGTGTGACTGTGCAGGATACAGTACTACTACATGTCTGGGGTGAATATATGTGTATGACTGTGCAGGATACAGCACTACTATGTGTCAGGGGTGAATATACAGTGTTGGCCAAAAGTATTGGCACCCCTGCAATTCTGTCAGATAATACATATTTTCTTCCAGAAAATGATTGCAAACAAATTCTTTGGTATTATTATTTTCATTTAATTTGTCTTCAATGGAAAACCACAAATTTGTCAAAAAGCCAAACATAAAAAGGGGGTGGACAAAAGTATTGGCACTGTTTGAAAAATCATGTGATGCTTCTCTAATTTGTGTAATTAACAGCACCTGTTACTTACCTGAGGCACCTAACAGGTGGTGGCAATCACTAAATCACACTTGCAGCCAGTTGAAATGGATTAAAGTTGACTCAACCTCTGTCCTGTGTCCTTGTGTACCACATTGAGCATGGAGAAAAGAAAGAAGACCAAAGAACTGTCTGAGGACTTGAGAAGCAAAAATTGTGAGGAAGCATGAGCAATCTCAAGGCTACAAGTCCATCTCCAAAGACCTGAATGTTCCTGTGTCTACCGTGCGCAGTGTCATCAAGAAGTTTAAAGCCCATAGCACTGTGGCTAACCTCCCTAGATGTGGACGGAAAAGAAAAATTGACGAGAGATTTCAACGCAAGATTGTGCGGATGGTGGATAAAGAACGACTAACATCCAAACAAGTTCAAGCTGCCCTGCAGTCCGAGGGTACAACAGTGTCAACCCATACTATCCGTCAGCGTCTGAATGAAAAGGGACTGTATGGTAGGAGACCCAGGAAGACCCCACTTCTTACCCAGAGACATAAAAAAGGGAGGCTGGAGTTTGCCAAAACTTACCTGAGAAAGCCAAAAACCTTTTGGAATAATGTTCTCTGGTCAGATGAGACAAAAGTTGAGCTTTTTGGGAAAAGACATCAACATAGAGTTTAGAGGGAAAAAAAAAAAGAGGCCTTCAAAGAAAAGAAGACGGTCCCTACAGTCAAACATGGCGGAGGTTCCCTGATGTTTTGGGGTTGCTTTGCTGCCTCTGGCACTGAACTGCTTGACCGTGTGCATGGCATTATGAAGTCTACCAACAAATGTTGCAGCATAATGTAGGGCCCAGTGTGAGAAAGCTGGGTCTCCCTCAGAGGTCATGGGTCTTCCAGCAGGACAATGACCCAAAACACACTTCAAAAAGCACTAGAAAATGGTTTGAGAGAAAGCACTGGAGACTTCTAAAGTGGCAGCAATGAGTCCAGACCTGAATCCCATAGAACACCTGTGGGGGAGGAGAGATCTCTTGATGGCAGTTTGGAGAAGGCCCCCTTCACATCTCAGGGACCTGGAGCAGTTTGCCAAAGAAGAATGGTCTAAAATTCCAGCAGAGCCTTGTAAGAAACTCATTGATGGTTACCGGAAGCGGTTGTGCACAGTTATTTTGTCTAAAGGTTGTGCTAGCAAGTATTAGGCTGAGGGGGACAATACTTTTGTCCGGCCCATTTTTGGAGTTTTGTGTAAAATGATCAATGATTTGACTTTTTTTTTTTCCATTCTCTTTTGTGTTTTTTCATTGGAAGCAAAATAAATGAAGATATTAATACCAAAGAGTTTGTGCTTGCAATCATTTTCTGGAAGAAAACGAGTAATTATCTGAAAGAATTGCAGGGGTGCCAATACTTTTGGCCAACACTGTATCTGTGTGACTGCGCAGGATACAGCACTACTACGTGTCAGAGGTGAATATATGTTGACTTGAAGCAGATTGTTCTGTTACTGAAGTTTTTTGTTCTTTATATTTGCAGAGCACTTAATACTATTGGCATCTCAATGTTATCAAAGCTGTTCTAGATTCCGGATTATAACCACTTAGACGATGAGTGCTTGAAAAGATGCAGCCTTGTGGAATACCAGGAATATGCATTTATAGAAAGAAATGATTGTCACCGGTGAAAAGAAAAAACACAACATATTTATTCACATAAGGGCCCGTGCACACGGAGTTAACGCGAGCATATTTTAGCAGAATACACGTGTATAGAATACACGTGTTAAAATAACACTCCCATTGACTTCAATGAAATCTTTTACATGTGTATTATGCTAAAATGTGTTTGCGTAAACTCAGTGTGCACGGGCCCTTAGAGTGAAGGTGCGTTCACAGCTAAGTCTGTCTGAAACGACAGACAAAGAAGTCCTAACCCAACTTTTATGTCTAGCCATGTCAGGGAAAAAAAACACAAAATATCAAACAGACACAATTATAATCAAAGGGGTCTCTCAGGATTCAATGTTGATTCTTTTAATTTTTTTCTTCTGGTCCTATGCAGGACCAAAATAAACGGATTAAAAAAAAAAAAAAAGCTGATGTGAACGCACCCCTCTCTGGCTGGGCAGCTCTCCACCTGCTTCTCTGGCAAGATTGATCAGTCTGCTTGGGGAAAGCTGATCTGCTTAAAAGTGGTTATCTGTTGGAAATCCACAGACCCCATGAATTATATAAAGGGGTTTCTGCCAGAAAAATCTGGATAGAAAAGTCAGGACTTTTCTCCGCATTTTTCCAGGGGATTTGGGGATAGAAAACTTGAACAGAGTTTGAACGCTGGTGTGAATCTGGCCGTAAGAGGGTCTGCACAACACAGCAGCATAGTCTTTGAGACTTATCCGGGGGTTCTGCTCTCAAACCCGACCAACAAATCCTGCTTTTCGGAATTGTGATTATATTTCTCAATGTCATTAATAGTCCTCGGTTGGGTGACCACTGGATGTCCTGGACTTGGACTCAGCTGTGCTAGCGGGATCTCCCTGATCTGGACTGCTTGCCTGCAGACTCTGGGGCTTCCCAGAACTGTTTTTCTGTTGCTGAAATTACATTTTTAGGCTTGTTCACATGGGACAAGAGGGGGCGGATTTTGGCGCCGAATCCACCGCCTCACAATGGTGGTCTTCAGGCAGATTCTGCAGCTGAATCAGCTCTGGTAGCACGCTCAGACCTAGGCCCATTCATTTGGGCCTAATCTGGAGCGGAAAGCTGCGACGGGATGCCATGCTCTGCACAGATATCCCGTCGCGGCAGCCGCGACAGAATATACACACGCATATTCACTGGCTTTTTAGCATTATATTCCTGCTTGCTGAACCATAATATGGTTGTTATGATGACCTAGGACTGACTGGTTTACAGGTCTGTTTGTAAATTCGTATTCACACTGAGCCTGGAAAACTTCTCTCATCAGTTGCATAAAAAGCCTGTCTGTGACAAAACTGCTGCTTTCATAGTCTGGTGCCTCCCACTAAGCGGGTGCTACTATGTGGAATGTGGAGAGCCCTCAGACTTACAAAGCAAATAATGAACTGGTTCATGACCTTGAAGAATGTGCATCACTTGTCCACATACTTTCCTTGGAACAGTAGACAGGAGTCCAAACTATATGAATGGGAAAGAAGCAGTGAAGTAATACAGCAATGAAACTTGAGGCTATATTCACATGACCATGATATAAAGTGGGGAAAAAAGTATTTAGTCAGCCACCAATGGTGCAAGTTCTCCCACTTAAAAAGATGAGGTCGGCCTGTAATTGACATCATAGGTGACCTCAACTATGAGACTACATGAGATAAATCCAGAAAATCCGATTTGGAAAGTATTTATTTGCAAATTATGGTGGAAAATAAGTATTTGGTCATTAACAAAATTTAATCTCAATACTTTGTTCTATATCCTTTGTTGGCAATGGCAGAGGTCAAACGTTTTCTGTAAGTCTTCACAAGGTTGGCACACACTGTTGTTGGTATGTTGGCCCATTCCTCCATGCAGATCTCCTCTAGAGCAGTGTCGTTTTGGGGCTGTCGCTGGGCAACATGGACTTTCAACTCCCTCCAAAGAAGATCTGGAGACTGGCTAGGCTTGGGATCATTGTCATGTTGAAAGACCCAGCCACGTTTCATCTTCAATGCCCTTGCTGATGGAAGGAGGTTTGCACTCAAAATCTCACGATACATGGCCCCATTCATTCTTTCGTGTACCCGGATCAGTCATCCTGGTCGCTTTGCAGAGAAACAGCCCCAAAGCATGATGTTTCCACCCCCATGCTTCACAGTAGGTACGGTGTTCTTTGGATGCAACTCAGCTTTCTTTCTCCTTCAAACATGACGAGTTGTGATTCTACCAAACAGTTCTACTTTGGTTTCATCAGACCATATGACATTCTCCCAATACTCCTCTGGATCATCCGGATGCTCTCTAGCAAACTTCAGATGGGCCCAGACAGGTCTGTGAGAGCCAGACATCTTGCTTGTTTGTAGGTGAACAAATACTTATTTTCCACCATAATTCACAAATAATTACTTTCCAGATCAGACAATGTGATTTTCTGGATTTGTTTTCTCACTTTGTCTCTCATAGTTGAGGTCTACCTATGATGTCAATTACAGGCCTCTGTCATCTTTTTAAGTGGGAGAACTTGCACAATTGGTGGCTGACTAAATACTTTTTTCCCCACTGTAAGTTGGCCATGAAAAACCAATGAACTGATCCATTTTTTAAAGACCAATTTGCATCTAAATAACATCTGCTTTCTCAAATCTCAGAGTTGAGTCTATTCAGTGATCTGTGAAAATAGCCAAGAACATGCCTTATTATTTGACAAGCCACCATTCCCAGATGTTTTTTATACCACAAGCTACAGTATGGCAGTGGGTGACACTATCTGTTCCACTGAGCGCCTCAGCTCCTCTAATTTGCAATGATGTGTTTTCTGACCCACTTAGTCACCACGCTTAGTGCAACTTCATGGCGTCCACCTTCCTGGACATCTGTTCCATTATTTTATTGCCATGTTTGTAGCCATGAGGATTTACGCCATATGTTCTATGCTGGATGAACAGATCTATTTGGACCCATAAAATTAGCTGGATTTCCCTTTTTCTGGATTTTAATTTAAATGTGTATGGGCAACTTAAATCTTAAAGTCACCAAAGTGCTGCTCTGCTTCAAACAGATGAAATATGGGGGAAGGGAGATGCCTAATATCTTCCTTTCTATTTTCAATTATTTTTCAAGCCACTTCTGAAAAAAAAACAAAAAAAAAAAACCACAGCAAAATCTGCCACTGTTTCCACAACATGGGGCCTTAGCCTTAATATTAGCGTAACCAATAGACTTCTGCACTGCTGTCAAACTATCTGACACATATGGGGGTGCCCTGACAATTTATTTTAGTGCAAGCTTACTGATATTAAAAGTGTATAGTCCCCTTTAGATTTTCGTATTGCATAAACACCACTGTCAGGAGGAAGAAATGGGCATGTTGAATTTTACATGCCTGACCTATTTGTTTTCAGGGGGAGATAAGCAGATGCCAGAGGTTTCTGGCAGCCATTTATTCCTCTCTCTCTCCATTCAAAACACATGAAAGTAAGGGGGCGTTCACACTACCGTCGGTGTTTAACAGCTAGCTTCGGACACTAGCTGTGTCTGTTCCATTTTGCATTGATTTAATGGGACATTGTGTGCGTTCTTTTACAGTCCGTGTCTGTCCTTAAGTGTCCGTTCACAAAGATGTCCGATTTTTCAAGCGGACAGCAAAACCCTACAAGATTTACTCGGGAATATCAACCAATGCATAGAGGCCATTTAGGGCACGGAGAGCTTGACTCCAGCCCTTGACTCTCCGCCTCAATGACACTCATTTGTATATTGAATAACAGATATTCTCCACATTGAGATGATTCTGGGCTATAAAAAAGCCATCATTTTGAAACTCTGCCACTGCTTTGTAAGGTACCGATGCTGGTTTGGGGTGTGAATTGTCCCTGACAGGCTTCCTTTAGGGATTTCCTCCTAAATAACATTTATAACCTGTAACTGCAGTTATGGGTAACACATTCTACTATGCCAGTAAAGCTCCATGCACCCCGATGTGTGCTTTGTCACTGTGCTAGCCAAGTACTTCACGGCTAGCACACTGCACACCATTTTATTCTATTGGCCTCATACACACACCTGTATTTTAGCCCATGAGCCCAAAATACAACTCAGGACGGGTTCTATACCTGTCCATTTCGTGGCCCAAGCTCACTGAAGGAAATTAATGGCTCCGTGGAGATACTGGCAGCACACGAATCATTCATACTGTCTTACCATGGAACCTGGCATATGCACACATTTGCATGGAGCCTAAACCAGAGACTTTCAATTTAATACCAATTTGCATACAGGAGAAATGCATAGCAAAATGTGCAACTCATCACAGCAATGAGAAACTGCATGCAGTTCTTCAGTACAAGATGGCACCATGTGAACCCATATTCACAAATCTGTGAGGTATGAAGATAGCACTTACATAAAGAGAGTAGTAGCTATACATATGGAGGAGCCGGCTCTGGGCATGTCTTTGTAAATACTGATGACTCTGATGTTTTTTCATCTGGTGTGATCGAGATCCTGGCAAACGAACAGTGACTAAAGCATCCTGCTCCGAATGTGCCTGGAACTGGCAAGTGTCCATGGACCAGGGGCTGATAAACACACAGAATAGAAGCCCTCACCCTGGTGTTATTCTGTCCAGAATGCCTTATAAGGTCATATTAACAAGGAGCAAGTAGTGATGCCCCCCCCCCCATTATTCCTTCAAAATACAGAAAATCCCCTGTGTATTAGTACATGTAGTTCTGCTTTGGATTTTTAGTATATTCATCAGCACAAGTTTACCTTTGTTACATGGTTAATACGGCTGAAAAAAAGATGCCAGTCCATCAAGTTCAAACAAGGGATGGAAAAGTACATGGCTGAATCCTAGGCCTTAAAGAAGCAGCTCTCGGAAATGTTCCTAAAGCTGAGGCCCCACGTTGCAGAAACGCAGCCTCTTTTTGTTGCAGATTTTGCTGCTTTTGGAGCCAAAGCCAGAAATGGCTACAAACATCATGGAAAATATACAGGAAGCTCTTATACTTCTACCTGCTGCACAATCCACTCCTGGCTTTGGCTCAAAAAACACAGCAAAATCTGCAACAACAAAAAAAAAAAAGCTGAGTTTCCACAATGTGGGGCCTCAGCCTAAAACTTACAGTGGGGCAAAAAAGTATTTAGTCAGTCACCAATAGTGCAAGTTCCACCACTTAAAAAGATGAGAGGCGTCTGTAATTTACATCATAGGTAGACCTCAACTATGAGAGACAAAATGAGAAAACAAATCCAGAAAATCACATTGTCTGATTTTGTAAGAATTTTTTTGCAAATTATGGTGGAAAATAAGTATTTGGTCACCTACAAACAATCAAGATTTCTGGCTCTCACAGACCTGTAGCTTCTTCTTTAAGAGTCTCCTCTTTCCTCCACTCATTACCTGTAGTAATGGCACCTGTTTAAACTTATCAGTATAAAAAGACACCTGTGCACACCCTCAAACAGTCAGACTCCAAACTCCACTATGGTGAAGACCAAAGAGCTGTCAAAGGACACCAGAAACAAAATTGTAGCCCTGCACCAGGCTGGGAAGACTGAATCTGCAATAGGCAACCAGCTTGGATTGAAGAAATCAACTGTGGGAGCAATAATTAGAAAATGGAAGACATACAAGACCACTGATAATCTCCCTCGCTCTGGGGCTCCACGGAAAATCTCACCCCGTGGGGTCAAAATGATCACAAGAACGGTGAGCAAAAATCCCAGAACCAGGCGGGGGGACCTAGTGAATGAACTGCAGAGAGCTGGGACCAATGTAACAAAGCCTACCATCAGTAACACACTACGCCGCCAGGGACTCAGATCCTGCAGTGCCAGACGTGTCCCACTGCTTAAGCCAGTACATGTCCGGGCCCGTCTGAAGTTTGCTAGAGAGCATTTGGATGATCCAGAAGAGTATTGGGAGAATGTCCTATGGTCTGATGAAACCAAACTGGAACTGTTTGGTAGAGACACCACTTTTCGTGTTTGGAGGAAAAAGAATACTGAGTTGCATCCATCAAACACCATACCTACTGTAAAGCATGGGGGTGGAAACATCATGCTTTGGGGCTGTTTCTCTGCAAAGGGGCCAGGACGACTGATCCGGGTACATGAAAGAATGAATGGGGCCATGTATCGTGAGATTTTGAGTGCAAACCTCCTTCCATCAGCAAGGGCATTGAAGATGAAACGTGGCTGGGTCTTTCAACATGACAATGATCCAAAGCACACTGCCAGGGCAACGAAGGAGTGGCTTTGTAAGAAGCATTTCAAGGTCCTGGAGTGGCCTAGCCAGTCTCCAGATCTCAACCCCATAGAAAACCTTTGGAGGGAGTTGAAAGTCCGTGTTGCCAAGTGACAGCCCCAAAACATCACTGCTCTAGAGGAGATCTGCATGGAGGAATGGGCCAACATACCAACAACAGTGTGTGCCAACCTTGTGAAGACTTACAGAAAACGTTTGACCTCTGTCATTGCCAACAAAGGATATAGAACAAAGTATTGAGATGAAATTTTGTTACTGACCAAATACTTATTTTCCACCATAATTTGCAAATAAATTCTTACAAAATCAGACAATGTGATTTTCTGGATTTTTTTTCTCATTTTGTCTCTCATAGTTGAGGTCTACCTATGATGTAAATTACAGACGCCTCTCATCTTTCTAAGTGGTGGAACTTGCACTATTGGTGACTGACTAAATACTTTTTTGCCCCACTGTATATATGCCAAACTCACTACAGTATTTGGCTCCAGGCATACAATCAAACAGGCGCTTTATCAGTGTGGCATATTTTTAGCAGCTAACTCATTGACCCATTATTTTCTATGGCCATAATGGCCCTACACGCCTGTATATTATCACAGGTCCACGTAGGTTCCCATGAGACCAGGGCAGTAACAACAGAATGGACCAATGCACGAGGATCTGCTCGGTGTTGCCTCCTCTTCCGTTTTATGAGACCAGGGCAGGTCCATTTTGTGGCCTGGGCTCACTACATAAAATTGATGGGTCTATGGGTACTCAGGTGGCATACATATATCATCCATACTGCTTTCCCACGGACCTGTGGCTGAATACTTTCACATATGCATTTTACCTTACGCCAAGTACAGTACTACAGTATTATTTTAATAACTCACTTGGGGGGGAAGTCACAAAAAAATGCCACATTAACGCACACCCTAGACATCCTGTGACAATGTGCCACAATGTGTGAGAATGGGATTTTAGGACACAATAATGCTATGATGCATATACCTCACCCCAGATACAGAGAGCTGAAGAGAATATACACTCACCGGCCACTTTATTAGGTACACCTGTCCAACTGCTCGTTAACACTTAATTTCTAATCAGCCAATCACATGGCGGCAACTCAGTGCATTTAGGCATGTAGACATGGTCAAGACAATCTCCTGCAGTTCAAACCGAGCATCAGTATGGGGAAGAAAGGTGATTTGAGTGCCTTTGAACGTGGCACGGTTGTTGGTGCCAGAAGGGCTGGTCTGAGTATTTCAGAAACTGCTGATCTACTGGGATTTTCACGCACAACCATCTCTAGGGTTTACAGAGAATGGTCCGAAAAAGAAAAAACATCCAGTGAGCGGCAGTTCTGTGGGCGGAAATGCGTTGTTGATGCCAGAGGTCAGAGGAGAATGGCCAGACTGGTTCGAGCTGATAGAAAGGCAACATTGACTCAAATAGCCACCCGTTACAACCAAGGTAGCCAGAAGAGCATCTCTGAATGCACAGTACGTCGAACTTTGAGGCAGATGGGCTACAGCAGCAGAAGACCACACTGGGTGCCACTCCTTTCAGCTAAGAACAGGAAACTGAGGCTACAATTTGCACAAGCTCATCGAAATTGGACAATTGAAGATTGGAAAAACGTTGCCTGGTCTGATGAGTCTCGATTTCTGCTGCGACATTCGGATGGTAGGGTCAGAATTTGGCGTCAACAACATGAAAGCATGGATCCATCCTGCCTTGTATCAACGGTTCAGGCTGGTGGTGGTGGTGTCATGGTGTGGGGAATATTTTCTTGGCACTCTTTGGGCCCCTTGGTACCAATTGAGCATCGTTGCAACGCCAAAGCCTACCTGAGTATTGTTGCTGACCATGTCCATCCCTTTATGACCACAATGTACCCAACATCTGATGGCTACTTTCAGCAGGATAATGCGCCATGTCATAAAGCTGGAATCATCTCAGACTGGTTTCTTGAACATGACAATGAGTTCACTGTACTCCAATGGCCTCCACAGTCACCAGATCTCAATCCAATAGAGCATCTTTGGGATGTGGTGGAACGGGAGATTCGCATCATGGATGTGCAGCCGACAAATCTGCGGCAACTGTGTGATGCCATCATGTCAATATAGACCAAAATCTCTGAGGAATGCTTCCAGCACCTTGTTGAATCTATGCCACGAAGAATTGAGGCAGTTCTGAAGGCAAAAGGGGGTCCAACCCGTTACTAGCATGGTGTACCTAATAAAGTGGCCGGTGAGTGTACAAGTACCTAATATGGAACAGAGATGAACATCCTGAAAAATGATTCTCATGCCGATAGTGCTGCATAACACTACAAATACAGCACACTGACCTACAATACTGACACATTAAAGATTAGCAGATTAGCTAATATTCGTGGGTTGAACAATCTGAGTCTTATGCTTGGTTCACACATCAGTATGACATCCGTCCGTTTGAATTCAGTTTGAGACTAAAAACGGACTGATGCATATATTAAAAGTAGCAATTGTAATAAATGTCCTTATCTCTACTCTGTTTACAATTTTCTACTTTTATTCTAAAGGTAAGAGATGAATAGCCTTTCTAAAGGCTATTCCGACGTCTAAGGCTGGTCTTAAAGCACAAAAAACAGCGTTTTAGTGGTAGAATCCCTTTAAATGGGAGACAGAGATTGCAGCAGAATGCTAAAATATAAGCGTCCTCCTGCTCAATCTTGCCACCGCCGATTCAGCAGTTTAGGACTCCCTGACAGTTAGGCCCATTTCTCTTCATTTTCTGCTGTGTGAACTTATGCTAACAAGCACCTATAAAACCTTATGATGATGTGTTGGTTTCAGGAATTTCTGATATAGTGGTGAAAATGCGCTGCAGTAAAGAAGTGTTATGTGATATGCATACCGCCCAAATTTTAAAGGACAGAAAGAGGGACAAAATGTGGGTGGGCTGCGACAAATTTAGCTCCACACACTTCTAAATTGAACCTGCCCATTAGCACCCATTTCTTGTTGGGTACACCCTGCACGCCACATTTCTCCCCTCACAGTACACCCATGCATCCCACATCTCCAACACATACAGTACACACTGCATCCCACAGTACACCGTGCACCCCACATTTCACCCCCCACATCTCCCCCTCACACATAGTACACCCTGAACCCCACAACTCTCCCCCCCACACACAGTCCACCCTGCATCTCACATCCCCCTCCCCCAGTACCTTAGACCACACATTTCTCCATCTCTTCCTCCCTGCACGGGATTCAAAGACATGCCTACCTAGTGACATGGCAGTGTGATGTCACACAGGTCCTTCTGAGCACAGTACTCAAGCTTTCCCCTGATCACCTCCCACTCTTATCCCGGTTACAACCTTTTCTCTATTATAAAAGAGCAGGTGGTGATCAGGGGATAGTTTGTTAAAAAGTAAAACACTTCAGGGACAGAGCGGGACATGCAGTAATCCGTGCGGGACCGGGGGACAGGAGTATAAAATCAGGAATGTCCCACAGAATGCAGGACGGTCGAGAGCTAAGAATATGCTATGAAAATCAAAGCAAATAAAGGACTGAAATTGTACTTTCATGTGCATTACATGCTTCCCAGCCCTTCTATTCTGTATGACGGTTATAACAGTCCTCTGATCGGACACGATACGCAATGCACCGTACATGTAGTGGCCACGACACCGGGGGTCAATTCAAACAAGGAATTCATACAGTCATGCATCTTACATAGCCATCACCTTAGGTACATATATAATACTCTCCCCATTCTCTAAATAGCGATGGCAGCAATTTTAACTCTCAAAACCCTAAATTGTATAATATTAAAATGTAAAAACCCTCACATAATTTTGTTTTGCAATCTAATATGAGATCAATTGCTGTAAAGCACTGCGGAATATGCTGGTGCTATACATACAAGATAAAAAATAAACAGATCACAATGTATATGTCCCAGGAGCCCACCCTAAGGCCCGGTTCACATCTGCGCTCAGAAACCAAATAGAAACCTATATGTGTATAAAAGAAAAAAAAAAAAAAAAAAAAACGTAGGCTCCATAGACTATAATGGGATCCATGTGATTTCTGCACAAAACATACGGAGAGAAAAGTGTGGAAACCACACGGACCCCATTACAGTCCTTTGGGGTTCGCGGGTTTCCTTAGGTAACTGCTTTTTTTTATGCGTATAGGTTTCTGTTCGGGGTCCCCAGCAGACTCAAGGGGCAAGTAGGCCCCGAATGCAGATGTGAACCAATAGACATGATGTCCAGGGGATAACTATGAAAATAAACAAAGAAAGAGAGAGAGAGATGGGAAATGTAACTGAAGCTATTGCAGGTGGATGGATATTTATTTTCTGTTATACAATCACAACTTCCAGAAAAATGATATTAATGAACGAACGGCTGTAGTGGGGTCAACGCAGCAGAATAATGGAAATATGTCAGACACACAGTAGTTGAATGTATTGTGTCTGTACTAGCTGAATCAATGACCATAACCTATTCAATCGTTGCACAGCAAATGTCTTGTTTATGTTGCACATGTGTCTGTACAAGCCATCATGCCCGCAGCCATATAGGAGAGATCATGTTCAGCTTCCTATTTAGTATTATAACTTACACAGCGTGTGAATTATTCATATTTCATAGAAAGCAGAGTGTTACTGTTACAAGTGTGATGACGCTACATTGTAACTATTGTTTGCAATGCTCTGACGGGTGTACCCATCATGTGCAAGCCGTGGATACAGACTGGGATGCTCAGGCCATGTAAACCCTGGCTACATACGCCACATGTGACATTTTTATGTAGTTTGCAAAACTGCAGGTAAATAAGTCAGAACATATGTAGTGAGAACATAGTAAGTGCTATAAGTGTGCTGCATATTGTGGACAAATCATGTGATATATAGAAGGATATGCCACAAGGAGCAATACCAGTGATGGGACTGAAACCAATGCAACACACAACACTGTATATATCTATATATACACACACATACGTCTGTGTATGTGTACATATACATGTATATAGAATGTAAGCTCTTGTGAGCAACACTCGCTCCTATTGTTTGACATGTTCATTTTTTTGTTACATTGTAAAGTCAAATATTGTCTGTTCAGGTCTGACTTGTAAAGTGCTGAATAATATTGGAACTATATATATGCATACATATATACTGTATATACACACGTATATGACATATGGCACACACAAGTATAATAATACTGCCCACAGTACATCAGCAGTCACACGTATACAGCACAGGACACAGACGAGACCATATATATATATATATATATATATATATATATATATATATAAAATAATATATCATGTTTTACCCCATGGCCGCCCGCGCCCCGAGCACTGCTCTCTGTGGTAACATTAGACTCTTCGTGCTCCTCTGATGTATAGTCTAGCTCCCCGTCCTCCTGGCTGCTCTTCAGTCTCTTGGGCTGACTCTCATATTCGCCCTCTTCGTATTGCTCGGAAGATGAAGACGACGACATGACTGCGGCTCCTTTGTCCCGCACTGACTGACACTTATACACTCAAGGTCCATCCAACCGGGAGAGGGGCGGGCACAGGATGACGCCGCTGCTATCAAGTGGGCGTGGCCTGTCAGCCGCTGGCGCTCTGGAATTGTAAAGAACAGGGCGCAGGTCTCTCCGACAAGCCCCGAGCCAGCAGCTAGAGGGCGGGGCTGGACGATTAGAGCCACGCCCTCTGGCCGGCTGCTTTCTTCCATTGGAAAGCTTGTTGTCATGGTGATGATGTTTTCTGCTTGCCGCTAGTTGTAATGGCCGTAGGGACCTGACGGACGGATGCTGGCGAGGGTCAGACGGAGGCTAGTGAGGGTCAGACGGAGGCTAGTAAGAGTCAGACGGAGGCTAGTGAGGGTCAGACGGAGGCTAGTAAGTGTCAGACGGAGGCTAGTGAGGGTCAGACGGAGGCTAGTGAGGGTCAGACGGAGGCTAGTGAGGGTCAGACGGAGGCTAGTGAGGGTCAGACGGATGCTAGTGAGGGTCACACAGGCGGGGAGGGATAACTGTATTACAGAAATAACACACTCCAATGGGAATTCACTTTTACATTTTTATTAATTTAGGTTTTTTTTATTATCATATTTGAGCTCGTCAGAGAAGATATAAAATGGTGGATAAAATAAATAATATGTGTTTTTAACAGCAAAACATAATATGGTTAAAACAGCTGGTGTCAGGTCATATACCAACAACAGGGGGGCCTGATAGAAGTACAGTATATGGGAACCTGCCATACAGTATAGTATTTCCACCCTGAGCTGTGATGTCACAGCGGCACGCCTGACCGCATCCTGTGCGTGATGTCACAGCGGCCTAACTGACTGAATCCTGTGCGTGATGTCACAGCGGCACACCAGACT
Organism: Leptodactylus fuscus; assembly: GCF_031893055.1. NCBI lineage: Eukaryota > Metazoa > Chordata > Amphibia > Anura > Leptodactylidae > Leptodactylus > Leptodactylus fuscus. Next base: position 47,357,873 of record NC_134267.1, read on the forward strand.
GCATCCTGTGCGTGATGTCACAGCGGCCTAACTGACTGAATCCTGTGCGTGATGTCACAGCGGCACGCCAGACTGCATCCTGTGCGTGATGTCACAGCGGCCTAACTGACTGAATCCTGTGCGTGATGTCACAGCGGCCTAACTGACTGAATCCTGTGCGTGATGTCACAGCGGCACACCAGACTGCATCCTGTGCGTGATGTCACAGCGGCCTAACTGACTGAATCCTGTGCGTGATGTCACAGCGGCACGCCTGACCGCATCCTGTGCGTGATGTCACAGCGGCCTAACTGACTGAATCCTGTGCGTGATGTCACAGCGGCACACCAGACTGCATCCTGTGCGTGATGTCACAGCGGCCTAACTGACTGAATCCTGTGCGTGATGTCACAGCGGCACGCCAGACTGCATCCTGTGCGTGATGTCACAGCGGCCTAACTGACTGAATCCTGTGCGTGATGTCACAGCGGCCTAACTGACTGAATTCTGTGCGTGATGTCACAGCGGCACACCAGACTGCATCCTGTGCGTGATGTCACAGCGGCCTAACTGACTGAATCCTGTGCGTGATGTCACAGCGTTACGCCTGACCGCATCCTGTGCGTGATGTCACAGCGGCCTAACTGACTGCATCCTGTGCGTGATGTCACAGCGGCCTAACTGACTGAATCCTGTGCGTGATGTCACAGCGGCACACCAGACTGCATCCTGTGCGTGATGTCACAGCGGCCTAACTGACTGAATCCTGTGCGTGATGTCACAGCGGCACACCAGACTGCATCCTGTGCGTGATGTCACAGCGGCCTAACTGACTGAATCCTGTGCGTGGTCACAGCGGCACACCAGACTGCATCCTGTGCGTGATGTCACAGCGGCACGCCTGACTGAATCCTTTGCGTGATGTCACAGCAAATGACATGACTGAAAGCCATATACAATGACAAAGCAAATTACCTGATGGAAACCCATTTGTGACCAAAAGTCACATGTATTATCACAGCAGCATACCGTGCCGAAACCCACAGAAAAAAAAACCCATACTCATACCTCCCAACCGTCTCAGATTCTGCAGGACAGTGCCAGATTGTGTGATGTGTCCCGGTCATCCAGAGAGGACACACAGGAGTACAGTATGAATACCGTGGTGAAGCAGGAGCGGGCAGCCCCTGCCTCATCACTGTACCACTGTGCACCTGCATGCTCCAGGACCTGTGTGCACAAGTTGATGATGTCACTCACATCCCGCCTGCAGCTCCCTGAACAGACTGGGACAAGAGACTGCAGAGTGCGCAGCAGGGGTGTGAGGAGAGTATCAGTGTTTTTTACATTAAACTTTGGCACTGGAAGAGGGACATTAAAGAGAGGGCAGCTGGGGGGGGGGGGTAAATAAATATCCATTAATTAATTAAAGAGATCATATCTTTCAAACCCTTTTTTTTTCTAACTAACACGTCAGAATAGCCTTAAAGGGGCTCTATCATCAACCGCTAATGGTATTTTAAAAGCCCCCCCCCGTTTTAAAGTAGGACCGTAAAAACATATATGCACATTATACTTATGAAAGGTAGGAGAAGAATAGCCTTTCTTAAGGCTATTCCGACGTGTTAGAACAAAAAGGGTTTGAAAGATAGGATCCCTTTAAAGGGGCTCTATCAGCAAAATCATGCTGATAGAGCCCCACATATGCGTGAATAGCCTATTCAAGGCTATTCAGGCATCGGTAAAGTTATATTAAACTACTCCCCCCCCTTCCCGTTTTAAAATAAAACTCTAAAACAGAATATGTTCAACTTACCGAACGTGCATAGGGGGGCGGGCATTCAGGGACCGACATCATCTTCAGCCACGCCTCCTCTTCCAGCGATGTCCTCGGGTCCCGTCTAACTAGCGAACTGACATTGATAAAAAATGGTGCAGTAGCAAAAGCAGCATGCTACTGTGCATGCACCCGCGCCATTTTTTATCAATGTCAGTTAGACGGGACCCGAGGACATCGCTGGAAGAGGAGGCGTGGCTGAAGATGATGTCGGTCCCTGAATGCCCGCCCCTGTGCACGTTCGGTAAGTTGAACATATTCTGTTTTAGGGTTTTATTTTAAAACAGGGGGGTAGTTTAATATAACTTTAGCGGTGCCTGAATAGCTTTTTTAAAGACTATTCACGTATATGTGGGGCTCTATCAGCATAATTTTACTGATAGAGCCCCTTTAATGGGTTTTCTGGGCTGGGCCCCCTCCGGTCTGTTCCTAACTCAAGTACCCACAGGAAGCCTAGTAACTGCTTCATGAGATATAATTTGTTGTACTGGAACCATTCCAATAACTTTGTTATGTGTGCCTTGCAAAAGTATTCATACCCCAAAAATCTTAGTATCTAGATGCGCAAAGCCGGAAGAGACATAGCCCAAAAGACTTGAAGCTGTAATTGCAGCAAAAGGTGTCTCTACAAAGTATTGACTACTTTTGCACATTACGTCACACTGGTGTATTACCGTATATACTCGAGTATAAGCCAACCCGAATATAAGCCGAGACCCCTAATTTTACCACAAAAAACTGGGAAAACTTATTGACTCGAGTATAAGCTGAGGGGGGGGAAATCCACCATTGGAGATAAAGTCTGGTCATGTGCATTGCAGCTTAGGAACTCGATGGGGATCATAGTAATAGCAGTTAACCCCATCATGTCCCTCACATTAACCCCCTGTGTGCCTCACATAAGAGTTACTGATATGTGGGACATATGGAGGTAATAATTAGGTATCTTCATTAGAGAAGAGCGAACACTGTTCGGATCAGCCAATCCAAACAGCATGCTCCCATAGAAATGAATGGAAGCACCTGTGACGCTGACTTTGCCGGCGCCCGGTCGGCGTCACAGGTGCTTCCATTCATTTCTATGGGAGCGTGCTGTTCGGATCGGCTGATCCGAACAGTGTTCGCTCATCTCTAATCTTCATAATTAAGGTCCTTCATTAGTACCCTCATGTGTCTCGCATATTAGTAACCCTTATATGGGGCATACAGGGGTTAATATGAGGGACATGATGGGGTTAACTGTTATTAATGTGAGGCACATGGAGTTACTGAAACTAAATGAATAACCCCAAATGCCTGACATTAATAGGCCGAGTAACTAAAGGAAGGTCCCTGTGTGTCACGTTACTGTAGCTTCCTCTCCTCCATACAACAGACATCTTCCATAAGACACAATGAATCCTGGCCACTCATCTGCAGGGTAGATGCTAAATCCTAGTGTGCTAAAGACCTCTGATGACGTCATGACCATGTGATCGGACTCTGGTGTGGGCGGAAGCTACTAGGATTTAGACTCAACCTTATCTGCTGATGTTACATACCAGTGGCTACAGGACCTTTGATGACATCACAGTCACGTGACCTCATGACAAGCCAATCACAGAGCAGTAGCACTAAAGGACCTCGCCCTTCCAGGTCCTTCCAGTTTTCTGTGCTCCGTGGACCCTGACTTGTGTATAAGCCAAGGAGAGCTTTTTCTGCATGAAAAATGTGCTGAAAAAGTCGGCTTATACTCGAGTATATACGGTACTTAAAATCTCAAAAATACATTTAAGTTTGTGCTTGAAATTGACAAAATGTGAAAAAGTTCAAGGAGTATGAATACTTTGCAAGGCGCTGTATATTATTAGTATTATGTAAAACAGCAGCGTTCCTTCCCTGGAGCCTCATGTGCTCTTAGGGACAGAATCTGGCAATAGTAACGTGACAATCTATTCCTGATTACCGTATTTTTCAGACTATAAGACGCACTGTACTATAAGACGCACCTAGGTGTTACAGGAGAAAAATAGGGAAAAAAAAATTTCAAGCAAAAAATGGTAAAATATTTAATATATGGGAGTTGTAGTTTTGCAACGGCTGCAAGTCCACATTGACAGGTGACCCTGCAGCGGTATGCGGATGTATAGAGCGTTTTTAGTTATACCATTTTGGGAAATGTCTATTGCTTAGATCACCTTTTATTTAAATCAGAGGCAAAACGGTGAGAAAAACCCAGCGGTTTAGCACTTTTGATTTTGACGTTCACTGTACAGGAAAAATATTAGTAGACTGGGCATTTTCGGACACAGGGATACTTAATGTATATATGTTTCACAGTAATGTTATACTTTTATATGTATTCTAGGGAAAGGAGGTAAACTTTTATTTTTTATTATATTTTTTTTTTTTTACTATTTTATTAGCGACCCCCTAGGGGGCTTGAACCTGCAATCATTTGATTGCAAGTCCCATAGACAGCAATACAAGTGTATTGCCATCTATGGGAGATTCTATACATTACTATTGCGGAGGGTCATAGACCAGCTGCAATAGTAATATAGCGATGACAGGCCTGGGAGCCTTCAGTAGGCTCCCGGCTGTCACCGGAACAGGTCGACTCCTGCAAGCTCGCCGCGCAGGAGCTGGCCTGCAACTTTAAAGGTACGGGGCCAGTGGGGACTGCCCCCAAGGCTAACTTTAAACTTTTTTTTTTTTTTTTTGGGGGGGGGGGGGAGAGGATATCTCCGGTGGGCATCTCTGCTGTAATTTTTACAGCGGAGTTGTTGGAGATCGTGCCTGCAATCTCTGATTGCAGGCATAAGCTTCGGTATTTGATGGGGGGGGGGGGACTTTGATGCCTGCGATCAGAGATATATATAGAATGGCGGATGCCGGGGAGTGTGTTAGCCACCGGCACAGGGCCTGCAGTATTGCCATGCTCCTGCCGCTGCAGAACACCAACGGTGGCAGGAGCGCGGCGATGCTGCAATTCGGCTCCTCCCCCCTCCTTCGGACTATAAAACGCACCCTCATTTGCCTCCGAAATTTGGGGGGGGGGGGGGGGAGTGCGTCTTATAGTCCAAAAAATACGGTACTTACCAAAGTGGTACCCAACATCTAAGATACCATTTGGGATATATTTCTTATTCGATTCAATACAGATTAAATCTGTGCCTTGCATCCAAACATTAAAATATACTTTACATGTAATATGGGAATATAATAGGGTAGTATTTAAAATACAGACATGGAAATGTTAGGTCAAGTGGAAAATATAAAGCGTTATAACCGGACTGGAAAGATATTGTTGGCATTAAAGGGGTTTTCCAATAGTTTTTATGGCCTATTCCTAGGTGAAGCCATATATATATATATATATATATATATATATATATATATATATATATATATATATGTATACACTCACCGGCCACTTTATTAGGTACACCATGCTAGTAACGGGTTGGACCCCCTTTTGCCTTCAGAACTGCCTCAATTCTTCGTGGCATAGATTCAACAAGGTGCTGGAAGCATTCCTCAGAGATTTTGGTCTATATTGACATGATGGCATCACACAGTTGCCGCAGATTTGTCGGCTGCACATCCATGATGCGAATCTCCCGTTCCACCACATCCCAAATATGCTCTATTGGATTGAGATCTGGTGACTGTGGAGGCCATTGGAGTACAGTGAACTCATTGTCATGTTCAAGAAACCAGTCTGAGATGATTCCAGCTTTATGACATGGCGCATTATCCTGCTGAAAGTAGCCATCAGATGTTGGGTACATTGTGGTCATAAAGGGATGGACATGGTCAGCAACAATACTCAGGTAGGCTTTGGCGTTGCAACGATGCTCAATTGGTACCAAGGGGCCCCAAGAGTGCCAAGAAAATATTCCCCACACCATGACACCACCACCACCAGCCTGAACCGTTGATACAAGGCAGGATGGATCCATGCTTTCATGTTGTTGACGCCAAATTCTGACCCTACCATCCGAATGTCGCAGCAGAAATCGAGACTCATCAGACCAGGCAACGTTTTTCCAATCTTCAATTGTCCAATTTCGATGAGCTTGTGCAAATTGTAGCCTCAGTTTCCTGTCCTTAGCTAAAAGGAGTGGCACCCGGTGTGGTCTTCTGCTGCTGTAGCCCATCTGCCTCAAAGTTCGACGTACTGTGCGTTCAGAGATGCTCTTCTGGCTACCTTGGTTGTAACGGGTGGCTATTTGAGTCACTGTTGCCTTTCTATCAACTCGAACCAGTCTGGCCATTCTCCTCTGACCTCTGGCATCAACAACGCATTTCCGCCCACAGAACTGCCGCTCACTGGATGTTTTTTCTTTTTCGGACCATTCTCTGTAAACCCTAGAGATGGTTGTGCGTGAAAATCCCAGTAGATCAGCAGTTTCTGAAATACTCAGACCAGCCCTTCTGGCACCAACAACCATGCCACGTTCAAAGGCACTCAAATCACCTTTCTTCCCCATACTGATGCTCGGTTTGAACTGCAGGAGATTGTCTTGACCATGTCTACATGCCTAAATGCACTGAGTTGCCGCCATGTGATTGGCTGATTAGAAATTAAGTGTTAATGAGCAGTTGGACAGGTGTACCTAATAAAGTGGCCGGTGAGTGTATATATATATATATATATATATATATATATATATATATATATATATATATATATATATATATATTGTAAGCCGATGGCTGGTCAGGTAATGGAAGGGGTGTACATCTCACCCAGACTACTCAGGTGGGTGAGATGAGAAAACTCCAAAAGGAATGTTTGTTCTCAGCAGACAACTTTCGTTTTGGTAAATGCTCAGTATTGGGCTGGATTTTTAGGAATGGCAGGTAGTTTGGTAGTGCGACCTGTCATTCCACCCCCCTCCAGTCCACACTTTGGGGATGTTCCGGCAGTGACTCAGCTGCAGAGAGTCTGCTCATCAAGGGAGGCTTAAGAAGCCAGCTCCAGCAGCAGACTGTGGGCAGAGCTTGGCTGGAGAGCCAATACAGAGAGATCATATTTTTGGAGCTGTGTCCTGAGTGATTCTACTGTCTTTTTGATTTCTGTTATTCTAGGTGAGGTAACCTATTCTATGTTTAGTTAGAGCCTAGCCGGGCAGGTATTTATTTTTGTATTGTTTCCCTTTTGTTGCTGCACTATATTTTTGAGTGAAAATAAAACTCTACTTTTGTTTTGGACTAAAGAAACTGGACTTGTGTGTCTATGCCACCCCACCTAGCAACCCCAGACCCTGACAAAAATCCTGAAACCCCACCCCTTTAACTAAAAATTTACAATTACAAAAACAAGTGGATGAAAATATTAGACACATGTAGTGCTGCTTAAAACACCTAATAAAATGTAACCATTGCATGATACTGATCATAAACAGGACGGCTGTACAGTGTTCTTTCGGACACAGGATTCATAGGTGTGAAGAAGTGGAGAAACACAATTTCAGTGTGTATAAATTTGAGCTATCTGTGGAAAGAAAAAAAAAAAACAACATGAGGCATGTTAGCAATAACTAAGTGAATTCACCTACTGCGGGTGTCACTGTCCTCAATCCATCCATTTAGATTTAAAGGGAATATTATCATCCGAGAAGCAGGATTGATATTTGATAGTGGAATAATGGCTAGAGTACATTTTTATACATGGAAATCTAGACTAAAATATATACGAATCTCCACACTTATGTAAAAAGGAATGTTTTCCTTCTATATTGGAATTGCTGGTAGAGAATATTACTGATAAGTTACCAGCAATCACTGTAGGGCCCAAATAAAGATCCTTCTATAGGATAAGGCGCAAGTAGGGTGGAAACTTGAAGTGCATTGAATAAAACTGGCCTATTGTTCAGTGGTACACCAATATAAAGTTATAAATCTTCTGTGAACTTTTCCAGTTACATTTTCACTAACTTTTCAACTTGGTCTCACCTAATAGAGAATGTGACTCCTCAGAAAAATGTAATGCACTTTAACCAAAAATGTTGCTGCTTTCTGCCTGAAAAACCTCTCAAGTTCCTGCCACTAAGTGTCTCCCTTCTAGCCAATTTGTCGTTCACACTCTGTTGCTATGTAAGTCCCATCCATAAATACCATAAGATAAGTAAGACATCTTCACAGTGAATAAAAAGGAGAGGGCCTGGTCTGTTCATACTGTAAATGCAAATGGGAGGGGCTGATTCTCCTCACAGCCTTCAAACACATCTGCAAACTGCTGAAACTGAACATTCTGCACCACTCACAGCTTACAATGTAAGGAAAGTCTACTTATGTACTTCTATCTACTTTTGGCTGGTTGCGTGATTATAGACGGGATATTATTTACAGACAGTAAGCAGCTTTCCTGACTGTGCTCATAGATGGCTCTTCCTGTGTCACAAATCTTACAAGCTACATCATGCCTGGACATATTTGCAGTCCAGTTTCCTTAATCTCCTATTTAGGCTCACTTAGGCTTTTCTCAGATATTTCTTTTCATTGTTACTCTTAGTAGAATTGCATGTAAATGAACCAGTATGAGTAATAATGGATAGGGGAGCGGGGCAGACTGCTTATCGCAAACTATATCAATCACCGGGAACAGTCACTAACAAAATAGGGAGGAGTAGTTGTTCCTTTTACTCATGAGAGAGCCATTGGAGACTGCTTTTTGAGATAGAGGGTGGTGGTAACCAACTGTGATTTATTACATGTGGCTGAGTCTGCAGCACTCCTCTTATGCTTTGGCTACTACTTAGCAAGGTTAGCTAGATAGCACAGATTAAGTCTAAATTTAAGGGAGGATGGGAATGGTTGTTCCTTTTCTTCCTAGTCCTGAATATTAAATCCTGCCAACTGATTGACCACAGAGGTCTGGCATGTAAATATCTATAGGTGGTTACACTTCTGCAAGCCTTAACGGGGTTTTCCAAGCAAAAATTATTTGTTTAAAACAGTCTGTTACTGCTATTAATGTGTCAATAGGTACACCCATATACCTTTAGCAGTGTTTTGAGTGATTTCTGTGTTTCTCTGAGAGCTCCCAGCATCCTCTCCGTTTGTGTATATGGTGTAGCTTCCTGTGCTTCTAGCCTACAACTACCATAATGCTTTGCTCCGTCCCCCTCCATCCCTCACTCCCTTACAACCCCTCCCTGTCTCTCAAGCTAGTCCACCCACTACTAGCTCTTCCCAACTAACTCACTCAACCCACCCTTCCACCGGCCCTTCACATCAAACTTACCTGTCTTCCTGTCTCCTCCTCTTCTCCACATGTCCTGGAGCGCTGCAGGCCTCCAAAGCTGCCTGGAGCCGGGCCAGACGTCACTTCGGGAAGTGACGCCACGGCATGGCTCAGAATAGAAGCAAAAGAAGATAGGCAAGTATTGTGTGCCAGCTTCCCAGGCACTATTACGTGTGCATGGGGAACTGGCACACAGAAGAGGAGGAGGTGGCTTTTCCTGGATGACACGTTGGTGGGTATAGCGGAAATGTTAAGTATAATGGGGCTGGGGGGCAAGGTGTTTACACTGACATAACAGGTCAGGATAGGAATTATACCAATGACCCATTATATCAGCGGAAAGGTAAAAAATGTAAAATATGTAAGTCACATGACCATATATTACTGAAAAACTATATAATATGGATACAAAAGGTAGATTAGAAAGATGAAGGGGGTGCATGAGTGACTTAGCTAGGAATTGTCAATTAATCCTGGACAACCCCTTCAATAAAATTATGTGGGTTATATCTATGTTCAGTCTCTAAATGGAAAAAAGAGGCGTTTAGGATTTATAGGCAATAGATGAATGTATCTAGCACAATTATATACTATGAGAAGGTGAAAGGCAAAGTGCTGGAATCACACTATATCATCCCCAGATTCCAGTGCGGGTCCGGAGTAGGCCTCAGCCCAGGTGTGGATCATAGGCTTGATATTGGGTCATAAAAGCCTGCTGAGCCTGCACTTCCGAACAGATCGTGGGAGGAGAAGAAGTGACTGGGTCTGTCCTGTAACCCTGATTTCCAATTTGTGCTTCGTATAGTTAGGTTAGAACTTTCTGTTTAGCTCAAAGAAAACAGAAACACAGTGCTGAGCGGCCAATAGTGTAACTCCATATACAGTCCTATGAAAAAGTTTGGGCACCCCTATTAATCTTAATCATTTTTAGTTCTAAATATTTTGGTGTTTGCAGCAGCCATTTCAGTTTGATATATCTAATAACTGATGGACACAGTAATATTTCAGGATTGAAATGAGGTTTATTGTACTAACAGAAAATGCGCAATATGCATCAAACCAAAATTTGACTGGTGCAAAAGTATGGGCACCTCAACAGAAAAGTGACATTAATATTTAGTAGATCCTCCTTTTGCAAAGATAACAGCCTCTAGTCGCTTCCTGTAGCTTTTAATCAGTTCCTGGATCCTGGATGAAGGGATTTTGGACCATTCCTCTTTACAAAACAATTCGCGTTCAGTTAAGTTTGATGGTCGCTGAGCATGGACAGCCCGCTTCAAATCATCCCACAGATGTTCAATGATATTCAGGTCTGGGGACTGGGATGGCCATTCCAGAACATTGTAATTGTTCCTCTGCATGAATGCAGAGTCGATTTGGAGCGGTGTTTTGGATCATTGTCTTGCTGAAATATCCATCCCCGGCGTAACTTCAACTTCGTCACTGATTCTTGAACATTATTCTCAAGAATCTGCTGATACTGAGTGGAATCCATGCGACACTCAACTTTAACAAGATTCCTGGTGCCGGCATTGGCCACACAGCCCCAAAGCATGATGGAACCTCCACCAAATTTTACAGTGGGTAGCAAGTGTTTTTCGTGTAATGCTGTTTTTTTTTGGATGCCATGCATAACGCCTTTTTGTATGACCAAAAAACTCAATCTTTGTATCATCAGTCCACAGGACCTTCTTCCAAAATGAAGCTGGCTTGTCAAAATGTGCATTTGCATACCTCAGGTGACTCTGTTTGTGGCGTGCTTGCAGAAACGGCTTCTTTCTCATCACTCTCTAATACAGCTTCTGATTGTGCAAAGTGCGCTCTATTGTTGACCGATGCACAGTGACACCATCTGCAGCAAGATGATGCTGCAGCTCTTTGGAGGTGGTCTGTGGATTGTCCTTGACTGTTCTCACCATTCTTCTTCCCTGCCTTTCTGATATTTTTCTTGGCCTGCCACTTCTGGGCTTAACAAGAACTGTCCCTGTGGTCTTCCATTTCCTTACTATGTTCCTCACAGTGGAAACTGACAGATTAAATCTCTGAGACAACTCTTTGTATCCTTCCCCTGAACAACTATGTTGAACAATCTTTGTTTTCAGATCATTTGAGAGTTGTTTTGAGTAGCCCATGATGCCACTCTTCAGAGGAGATTCAAATAGGAGAACAACTTGCAATTGGCCACCTTAAATATCTTTTCTCATGATTGGATACTCCTGGTTATGAAGTTCAAAGCTCAGTGAGCTTACAAAACCAATTTTGTGCTTCAATAAGTCAGTAAAAAGTAGTTAGGAGTATTCAAATCAATAAAATGATAAGGGTGCCCATACTTTTGCATCGGTCAAATTTTGGTTTAATGCATATTGCACATTTTCTGTTAGTACAATAAACCTCATTTCAATCCTGAAATATTACTGTGTCCATCAGTTATTAGATATATCAAACTGAAATGGCTGCTGCAAACACCAAAATATTTAGAACTAAAAATGATTAAGATTAATAGGGGTGCCCAAACTTTTTCATAGGACTGTATATGGTGGTAAGTATTAGGCAAAAAAGGAGAGGTTCACCTTGTCGGGTTATGGACTGGCCACAGCTCCATATAGAGCAGTAGGGCTAATTTTGTCACAGAGCCCCTCTCTGTAAATGAATATGGATAAAGGACCAAATCTAGACTTCGTTGTGACGTCTAGATTGTAGGAAATGAGCTTCTACCATAGATGTGTGAACAAAATGGCTTTATTAAATGCACTTCACATATAAAGAGAATACTATTCAATGGTCGGATTCACCTCCACTATATCAGGCACAATGAGGTGGGGCAGGTAGAAAGTCAACACAGGCTGTGACACTACAAATATGAAACCTATCTTCTTATCACAGGAAAATGCTATCTGCTGTTATAAGCTCCTAACCCATCTTCTATACCGCTCAGTTCACAAAGAGATCAGTCTTCAGTACAGGGCCGGCGTCAGCGCACGGCATAGTCGGGCAAGTGCCGGGGCCCACAGAGCCTCTGGGGGCCCCCCGGCACTTGCCTGTCACAATTTCAGCTCATCGGCGTCCGTCCGCCGATGAGCTGGAATACATACGCGATGCAGGAGCTGTGAGATCAGCTCCTGCTTTAAAGCTCCGGCCCGGCTTGCGTGTGTAGGCGCGATGACGTCATCGCATCACGCCTACACACGCAAGCCGGGCCGGAGCTAAGCAGGAGCTGATCTCACAGCTCCTGCATCGCGTATGTGACTGGAGAGAGGAGCATCGGGGGAACGATGGAAGGTGAGTGATGGAAGGTGAGTGTAAGTGTTTGTTTTGTATTAAATATAAAGGTGGAACATAATGAAGGGGGCCCATGAAACTGGGGGGCAAATGAAGGGGAGGGGGGAACGGCATGACACTGGGGAAGATGAAGGGGGTGGGGAGAGAACGGCATGAAACTGGGGACAGAGATGGAGGGGGCCCAAAGAAACTGGGGGGCAAATGAAGGGGAGGGGGGAACAGCATGACACTGGGGCAGATGGAGGGGGGGGAGAACAGCATGACACTGGGGCAGATGGAGGGGGTGGGGAGAGAACGGCATGGAACTGGGGACAGAGATGGAGGGGGCCCAATGAAACTGAAGGGGCAAATGAAGGGGAGGGGGGAACAGCATGACACTGGGGCAGATGGAGGGGGGGGAGAACAGCATGACACTGGGGCAGATGGAGGGGGTGGGGAGAGAATGGCATGGAACTGGGGACAGAGATGGAGGGGGCCCAATGAAACTGAAGGGGCAAATGAAGGGGAGGGGGGGGGAACGGCATGACACTGGGGCAGAGACGGGGGACATGAAACTGTGGGCAGATGAAGGGGGAGAACGTGATGAAACTGGGGACAGAGATGGAGGGGGGACATGAAACTGGGGGCAGAGGAAGGGTGTATATGAAACTGGGGGAGAGATGGAGGGGGGGCATATAATTTACAGGTGACTGTAGGAGGATTATACTGTGTGGGAGCACATAATGAATGTGAATGGGTGGAATCAACATAAAAGTGGGTGGAGCTAAATTTGCAACGGCGCGCAGAGCGCGCCGCACATTTTGCCCCTCTTTCTACTCTTTAAAAGATTGGGAGGTATGGCGTTGGTGACGCCACACTCCTGCATGACGTCACTCGCTTCATTTGCAACGCACAGTGTCTCGACTCCCCCACCTCCTTTACAAGGGGGCCCACTGAGGCTCTGTCGCCCAAGGGCCCATAAAAACCTGGAGCCGACCCTGCTTCAGTATGAAGGCAGTTACAGTTCAGCTAACCTTAGGTTACACAGAAGGTTATGGAGGAGAAGGAAGGAAGCAGAGCCCAGTAAATGAGAAATAATCACAGGCACAAGTTGATAAAGAGAACAGCAAGCTTTATAGCACTTTTGTGCAGGTCTTAAGTAGAACCGAGTGGTAGAGATGTCAATAAAGTTCTGATAAGAGAGATACCTTACTCTAAGGCCTAGCTTACATGGGGTTCTGCAGTGCACCAGCACCCCATCGCGTCTTTCCACTCCTGATTAGGCTCAAATGAATGGGCCTAGTCCGGAGGGAGGTGTCGCGAGGCGGACGTCTGCAGCTGAATCAGCCGCGGAATCCACCTGAAGAAAGGGCCGGTCGCTTCTTTCTTCCGCAAGCAGGAACAAACCGCTAGCAGAAAAGAAGAACGCTAGCGGTCTACATAGGGCTCTTTTATGAGGGGGAAAATTTTGAGGTGGATTCCACATCAAAATCCTCCCCTTCTTGCCCGTGTGAACTGGCCCTAACCTGTTCAAGGATAAGGCTCCAGGGGATGTCCCGCAGCAATAAAACACTGCAGGAAAAACTGCGGCAGGATCACATCGCGGTTCTTCCCGCAGCACTTAAAACAGAAAGTATGTGGAGTTTTCCTCTGCGGACTTTCTGTTACAATTATACCTATGGTTATACAGCGTTTCTGTAGGTATAACTGACATACTGTGATTTCCAAAACTGCGCCAGTTTTTACCACAAAGTGGGCATGGGATTTGCTAGAATCCCATCCACTTTGCCTGTACTACAAAACGCAGCGATTTTTCCTGAGACGCTTCGCGCTGACAAATCGCAGCATTTCCCTCCCGTGGGGCCTTAGCCTAAGAGAGCCTCAAGAACGATACCATTTTTCATTCTTGTTCCATGCTCCCTGAGGCAAAGTTTTATTGCAGGGACTAAGAAATGAAAGACACAAAAAAAAAAAATCAAACCCAACAGTCTCATATCGTGTTTAGTGAAATCCCTCCAAAATGTAATACTTGGTAATAATAAAATATAGTTACCCCATTTACATCACAATTACCTATGCTCTCCATATCCATGTCAGAACAAAAAGGGTTAACAAAAATCAATACAATCTATTAAGATAAATAGATTGAAAAATAAAAGTAAAACTATTGGTATTTCATATATATTGTAGGTTGTTAAAAAAAAATTCTAATCATGTAGAAATGTGCTTAGGTTGGTTATTTCAATTCACTTCTCTAATATAGATTGGATTCAATAGAAAGTGGTGTAACTAGCACAAAAACAAAATTTATGGGGTCTGTGATTTAATATGAAAAGGGAGCGTTTTTAGCTGCATTTTGCTACACGGGGCTTAGCTTTTCCTGCCCCAAACAGATTTCCATAGAATAGGTTATTGGTATGTAGGCAGCCAGTTATATTTTTTAAATGAGGGTCAGCAACCATTCAATTGTCAAAGGGTCCTGAGTAGATTGTTAGTTGCCCAGCTTTATGAGCATCCTTCACTAAAAACTGTGGTACAGCTCAGGAGCCACTAACTCTACGCCCCTTTGCATCTGCCATGAGGCAAGCTGAGGATCTTGCCTCAGGCAGTGGCCTGCACCTTCCAGGAACTTACTTGAACACACTACAACACAGAACATTATACATGTAGTCACACTTACTAGGTACTTTTATTTGGTAGTGATTTAATACTGTAAGTGCCTCGACTGCTTCAGTCTTTGTTTCCCATTCAAGAAGACCAGAAAAAGTCTTTGATGATGCTGTAAAAGACATACAGAATATTATAATCTTAAAAAGGGAATAACAACCATAGCCATGAGTGGGATTAGAATTAATTCTGAAAATGGAACAGACTTGGCCTAGACCAGAGAGTCAACATTACATGTGTCATTTTCACAACAGGAAATTCACATTGAGTGAGATTAAGGTCATAGCCTAAAAATGAAAATCCAGAATATATTAATTTCTGATTTATAGATCACATTGGTTCAATGGGTTGTTCAGTATGCATGAACCGTGAACCATGTAGTATGATATCTACCACAAGGATTAGATGATCATTGCAAGTATGATCATGCGGCAACCGGCTGACTTTGCAATTGGAAGAAGAAGCCAACTATACATGTCTTCAACCTGCTGCAGGTGAAATTGTAATAGTAAAAGACAGACATTCAGATGAAAGAGCCAGTAAACCATAAGAGGAGCCATTGCTTGTTAGCAGCTCTTCTCTCCCCATAGGAGGTGGTTCGAGTGCAGGGGCATATGGACAGGGTTTGTCCTGAAGGGACAACCCCTTTCATGCTGCCTTTATTTTTAGAATGTCGTATCAGGAGTTCTGTAATACTAATCTATGAGAAGTGCCAACGTGGTTTAAGATCATGATCAAGCTCACTTTCACAGTATTCTGCCTAAATTCAATATACAGCTTAAAGGGGTTTTCCGGACAGACAATCTTTTTTTTTTTTTTTCTTTAGAAAAATCTGTTAGAGCTAGTGATGGGTTAATAAGTGCACCCATACACCTTTAGCAGTGTTTGGAGAGATTTCTGGGTGTCTCTGGTTGCTGATGCATCCTCTGTTTGTTTATATGGTGCGCAGCTTCCTGTGTAGCTTCTGCACTAACTCCCTCTCACTCAGCCTCCTCCTTTCTCACTCTGTTACAAAACCCTCCATCTCGCTAAGCCTAGCCCCTCCCACCCACACTGTCTCACTAGCCCCTCCCATCTCACTGACTAGCAATCCCGCCCATTACTAGTCCTCCCACCCTCACTAAGTCTATCGATCCCACCTATTACTAGCCCCTCCCATGCTCCCCCACCTCCCTGGCTAACCTATCCCACCCACTACTAGAAGACAGAGAGGCGTAGACCCCAGACACAGGAAGGCTTGGTAAGTATTGATGGGAATAGGGGAGGGGGAAGAGTGATGGTGATGTTCCATTTCGGAAGCAGTGAAACAGTACGTCACCAGATTATCAGAAAGTGTCCCTGGAGCAGTCACATGACAGCTCCAGGGATATGGGTAATTATACAATTTTTTTTTAAATTGAAGTAAATTAGAAGTTGTGTGGGGAGGAGGGAATTTAGCTTAGGGGTTAATTATCAGTTTATCCTGGACAACTCCTATAAGCTTTAGACTAATGTCGTGGAAAATACAGCAGCAATGGTTTTAAGACTACAAACATTTACTATTTTATGTTCCTGTGAAAGATGTGACATTAGCAGGATTGGATTATACTCACGTCTGACATCAAATACTTTGGACTTGATGAATTTTGGAACTCGGTGATCTTCACAGAGCTGCAATAAGAAAGATAGAAATAAAAGATATTAATGTGTTATAAATTAAAAGTCATTATTAAAGCAGTATTACACCTTCTTGTGTGTTTATTTTCAGTGACTACCACATAGGAGGAGGGCTTGTGATGAAGGACATTTGGGGCATTTTTTGTGGTTAAAAGGACAATAGTGCTGATGCAAGATACCGAACTATCAGCTGTGAGCAGGAGATCTCACCACCTACCAAAGGAACTACCACATGTTATCATGATAGCTGCATATGTCCCCCACCTCTGCAAAAATTTCTGCTTGTTATATCCACATGCTGTGACCCCCCCTCCTTGTGTCCTACAACCAAGTCGGCTGTATTATTATTATTATAATTATTATTATTAACATCAATCCGCACAGAGAACTAAATGATCCTGCAGTGTGTCTGTGTTTCTTTCTTTTTTAGTTGCTATGATTCCTAGGATTTCTCTATCTGCCTTGAGCTTGTATGTGTTTCTCTCTTGTTATATACTACTGTACCATCTATGAAACTGTATCACTGAAATTTCCCCATTGTGGGACTATTAAAGGAATATCTTATCTTATCTTATCTTATAGTTTGTTGCACCACGTCACAATACAGACTATCATTTTGTGGTGTGACAAATATAGCAGAAAACAGTACTAAATACGTGGGTACTAAAATTTAGTACCCATGCCCACCATCAGGGCGTGGGTAACGGTGGTTGTTACTGCCATTTTCTAAATCATCGTCCATCTTTACCGCTTAGCTAGTTATCAGTCTCCTGATGATCTCTTAGGCAGAGAGAAACGCGTAGAGAAACTTTAGTAGTTTAAGAGGGGGCGAGTGAAGTAATATGAGCGATGAGGTGCTACATTGTTACTACCTACACTACTTGCAACAAATAGTTACTGCTCCCATGCTATCCATGTGGAAGGAATCTATCATGGTAGCAATATAGCCTGTATGTTGTGAACCTGGAATTGCTAATTCCCCCCACCATATTGGTTTCTCATCTCTGCTAGCGGTCTAGTTTAGACACAGAAACATAATATACTTTCTCACGTGTCCGTTCCGGTTGTCCGGCATTTGAGCAATTTTTTAATACATTATCCTCCAATTTAAAACAACTTTATCCAGTAATTGGGCAGATGCATGCAGCTGTAGAACATATTTAGGTGCTGCATTGCGCTGTTCTTTAG
Organism: Leptodactylus fuscus; assembly: GCF_031893055.1. Classification (NCBI taxonomy): domain Eukaryota; kingdom Metazoa; phylum Chordata; class Amphibia; order Anura; family Leptodactylidae; genus Leptodactylus; species Leptodactylus fuscus. The sequence goes on from NC_134267.1 coordinate 47,375,692, forward strand.
TATCATTTTTTTGCCCTTCAATTTAACACTTTGTAACTAAGACACACCTTGGCATACGCTGATACATACTAGGGACTTGTTAATTATATCTTAGGTGCGTATGCTATAGGGAATAGTGTCAGTTGCATGGTTTGGAATTTACAAATCGTTACTCCATTCACAAAAGATAAGGGCTTTATTACTGCATTTAAACTCTTATACCCTGGATTTACAGTATTTATCTTAATGCAGATCAATAAATGAATGTTTTTAGTATTTTTCCATATACTGGTATTGGATTTAGTGTTAGAATAAGTGAGGTTCCCTTGGATTGACAAATACTACTATGCCAATAATGTAGTAAAGGTGTGTGGCTGAGAGAGCATTAAGCCCCAGGGATTGCTTGCTTAAACCCAATTCTGATGCACCATTCTGTAACTCTAACTTACCTTTTGGAAGATACTTTCGTCCATGCACAAGGGAACATTATAGTAGTGCAGAATGCAAGATGGCGGCTGGATTATGTTTTTAGAAGCTTGACCGACACTATTAAACCTATTATCCTTGCTCATTGCAAAATCTTTGTAACTTCTTGTACCATCTTCAAGTTCAAATATCTGACTTGGGACAACAGAGTGCTGCCTTGACACACTAAAGAAATAAATATAATAATAATTATTAGGAAGCATTTTTATATACGCCTCATCACAAAAGCCCAGAAAATGGACTTTTCATAAATCCAGTTTATTTCAATAGTAAGTGTCCACTGAGATTAAAATTTCTTCTTTTTACCAGCTAAACGGTCGACTGTATGTCTTCTACACCTATCAAATAACAACTCTTTGCTGTTGCTTATCTACAATCATATACACTTAACCAACTATGCAAGCCTATTTTCATAAAGCGAGAATTCTGTAAAACCTCAGGGTGCTGCTTATGTGCCACGTGAAAAATGATCAGGAATGTTGAACTCCAACACACAGAATCCTCATTTACCCCATTTTCAAAATTTTATAAAGGGATTTTCCCACAAACATAATTTTTAATTTTGTAGACAATTAGAAGTTAAACATATTGCAAATATAAATGATTTATAAATTTGCAGAGTAAGATTTTCTCCAACTATCTTAATGGTGGCAGTTCTTTATTTTGGTAGGTTTCCAGTGGATACAACCATGAATGTAGGAACTTTCTATGGTCTGGTATGGCTTCTGCTGCAGTGTGTGATTGGCTATAGTAGTCATCTGACACAAAAGGGACATCAAGGACAGGCCACCAATATTTAGGATTGGCAAGACTAAGGAGTCGTGCTAATAAATATACAGTATACAAAGTTCTGTAAATGCAGTAACACTCTTGTTGTTAGAGCTCCGGCCTGGAGCCTCTACTGCACCACACGGAGGCTGCCGGCCCGCTCTGTCTTTTGCGCCGGCTCGGTGCTTCCATTCCCTAATGAAGGAGGGTCGGAACCTCCACAATATTCTGCGGGGATTCCAGTCTCCTCCTGGTACCAGAACTTGGTTTCTGGGGTTTTGTGGGCCGGAGGCTATTTAGGCCTCGTTTTGGCTCCGGTCCGCCACTGGTTATTTAGTTCTTCTGGTTACAGCTATCCCTACACTCCGTATTCCTCCTGACTCTGTTCCTCCTGCTCCCCCTTCTGTATTCCCGTTGTTTGGCCTTCTGTGTTTGACCTCGGCTTGACTTCCAGACTACCTCTCCTTGATCTTCTGATTTGGATACCTTCTGACCTCAGTTTGTTTCCAGATTACTCCTACTTGATCTTTGCTTGGCTACTTTTTGACCTCTTGTGTATGACCCGGCTCTCCTGACTACTCATTTGCTTCACCCTTCTGCTACCTCTTGACCTCCTGTGTACTGCTCCGGCTTATTGACTTCGTCTTGGCTTTCCCTGGAACCTGCAAAACTTCCTGTATACCGACTAGGTCTGTACGACCTTCCTATGGTGTTTCTGCTATTTTCTGGCAGTCCTCTGAATATCACCAGCTCCTCCCATTTCTTCATTTGCTGAGGTTAGCGTTAGCAGGTTTTCTAGGTCCTCTGCTACTTGGGGTGCGCTGAGTGTGCAGCGCTCTCTGGACAGTTGTGGTTCTGGGTCTCAGAATTTAACAAGTCCAACTCCACCATCAGGTCTGGCGAAGACCTTTGGGGCCTGGTTCCGCTCTGGTTAGGAGAGCGTCGTACATTCGGTGCTGTTTGGCCTCAGTGTGTGGGGATTCTGGTTGCCCAGGACTAACTGTCCATTGAACAGAAAAGCAAGAAAAATCCAGCGTCCACCAGGCGAAAAATAAAAATTAACTTTTATTGATCCATGTTAAAAACCATCATAGGATGTCCAAAACTTTTTGCAGATGATACAGCATAGAAACAGCTACGCGTTTCGGGACTAGCAACCCGAGGAAGTTCCTTGCCAAGAGGAAGGGACAGGTTGCTAGTCCCGAAATGCGTAGCTGTTTCTATGCTGTATCATCTGCAAAAAGTCTTGGACATCCTATGATGGTTTTTAACATGGATCAATAAAAGTTAATTTTTATTTTTCGCCTGGTGGACGCTGGATTCTTCTTGCTTTTCTGTTCCGTGATCATTGGGGATTTAAGTCCATCTTCAATCCGTGCAGCCCAGGACGAAATTTTATGAATGGCAGGGTAAGCCGGAATATTTTATATTTAGTGTGCAATACTAACTGTCCACTGTTGTTGCATCCGGTTCCTAACACTTATTAAGCGTCTAGTTTGTATAGTTTGTTAAATGTCCATATGTCTTCCACATAACATAGCCGCTTTAACCTTCATACATGCAAGTCTAAATTAGTACAGGAAAAGCATTTATAAACGTATTTTATGAAGATTCGAATTGTGAAATTTTTCTTACCATACAATAAGCTAGAACAATTCATTAATTACAATTTTGCAGTGTTTAATAAAAACTAACTAAAACTCCTATCATGAATATAATCTAAGGGGGGGGGGGAGTCAAAACTTGGTGGCGGATCATTAAGAGAACACTTTCCAGCTAGTTAAACCAGGGATACAAAGATGTATATCCAAGTTACATAACCCAATCTGTCTTACCAAACTTTAAGAGTCTTTCCAAAAACCTTCACATTATCAAGATGAGTAACCGCTCTTTTCACAGCATACTGATCTCCCATCTCCACCAACGCTGTGCCTGAAATGGTCTTCATGAACGTTACCTACATTTGAAAGAAGATTATAACATGGTATGGATGTTCATCATGACCATCATCATCGCCATCAAGTGTATAGCATTAGATAGAGTACATAAAATGAAGAACTATAATGAGTAGGGGTTTGGAGGATCTTAGTGATGAGGAACGAATAAATGAACAAGGGGCACCCCACTGTCTTGAGAAACGAACGGTTCAGTCTCCAGAGGTGACAAGGCTTCTTTACCAAAAGGTCTACCGCTGTATGCAGCACTATTCTTACTGTCAACTCGACAGAGGCGCTTCTAAAGGAGATTCATAAGCAGATGTGAATACACAGTAGTCTTATAATACCCAACAGCAATGGCTGGCATCCCAGGTTGTACATTATGTTCCCGCTCATACTAAAACAACCGTGGATTTATACATTACAATGTATTTTACTGCTGCTTACTGCTCAATTATTCATTTACAACGATTGTGTGATAAAAGCTAAATTTAGAGTTCCTGCATCCTACAGGAGACAAAAAGCAGAATGCGTCATCTGCAGAAAATACTCATTGCTGTGGTTAAGGGACACAATTTATAGACCAGTAGTGTGGTTAGTGTGTGTGTAGTCTAGCAGGCCTTTAGAACCATACAAAATGACTTTAGCTTTGATGCAGGTAGAAACGTCAGGCTTTTAGTGTCATGACTTTACAGCTAAATGTCTTTATAGAGGACCTTTCATGTCCTCGAGCACACGTGGTTCTATGTACCGCTAGAAACAACAGTGTCCTGACTTCCGTGCACTGTCATCTTTTCCGTTATGTGCCCCAGGGGAAGAGATATCGGTGCAATTACCAATAGCTTTTCATTCCTGACAGTCTAGCTGGGCTGTGAGAAATGTCCCTCCTGGCAATACTCGTCCATAGTCCTGTACTGTCAGAGGGGGCGTTCCTTAATGCCCAACCATGACGCTAAGCTGTGAGGAACGTCCCCCTCCTCCTGACAGTACTCACCCATAGACTAGTACTGAGGGGGGGGGGCGTTCCTCACCACTCAGCGTGACGGCTGGGCGGTAAGGAACACCCCCTCACAGTATAGCGCTACACACAGTACTGTCAGGAGGGGTGTTCCCAGCTAGACTGAATTTAGCGCACTGTCTGCTTTCTAGCAGTATATAAAACCGAATGTGCCGGAGGACATGAAAGGTTCTCTTTATACTTTTTTTCTGCATAGAGTATGCTTTAAGAACTCCAGCAAAAACATAACTACAGACTAACACACTACAGTCTTCTTTCATGTATACTAAATTTTTTTTTTTTTTTTTTTTAGGGTAACTACTCTTCAGCTCCTGATCAGGGACCATCTTGGCTTACATATTTCTCTTACTCTACGGCTCATGCTAGAATGGAGTGGATAAAAGTAGGTTCTTCTTGGTGTGGCATGGATCTAATAAATGACACACCATCCGGGTCGGTATGTTGTTGCTGAAGCATGGTCCAAGTGACAGTAACTCAATATGGCCTGTGTGGAACAGTCCAGCATACAGGAAGGAGAGAAGCTGACACTTTGTGCAATAACTCCTGGAGATCTTATCTAGTCACAGTGAGATCACATGACCCAAAGGAATTGAAGGATTATGAAACAAAGGAATAACTATATGAAGTAGTCACTGTTAATGACCAATGGGGGAGAGATGCAGGGGCTTCTGCAGAGCACCTTCTGTGAATGAAGGAACTGCCCTGTAATTTAAATAAATACTCAGTGCCCCTTCCCCACAGATAGACAAGCAACCAATGACCTCTGTAGTCAACAAATCTGTTTTCCAGGATTTAATTAGGAAAATGATGCCTCTGCTTGCTGCCCTTAAGGACAGTCCCCTTAAATATCATGCATGACTTTTTCAACAAGCCTTAAGCTATGATGCGGGGTTTAGCCAAACCAGTAAATCTATTACAAAAGCAACAGAATCCCAGCTGTGGACAGCGCTGTTTCAATCTGATTGGATCTCATCAGCACAGTGTAGGGAAAACTGGTTTGGATGAGATTAGAGACTGTTAGACCAGGGTCTGGGGATAATAACACTCCTTGCAGAGAGAGCGCCTTTGCAGGCATGTGGAGACTTACAAAGCCCTGGTCTAATAGTCTCTCATCTCAGCCAAACCAGTTTTCTCTACTCTGTGCTGATGAGATCCAATCAGATCGAAACAGCACTGTAGTTTTAAATTACTTTACAAGATTGGGGTTACTACTAGTCTGTGAAAGTAGGTGGGCGATCAACAGTAAACCTGATCACCCAGCTAGATTGATTCTAGCTAAAGAGGTACTTGCACTAGCAAGGAACCAAACGTCCATCTTCTGGCAGATAGGTCACCCAAGATGCACCACAATTATTAATACTTCAGTGTCTTCCTTCTCAGATTCCTCTCCAGAAACTGACTCTGTGGAACCCGTGGCAGAAAGCTGAAGCCAAGGCTAATAAAGCTTGAGCCTCAAGCTGTAAAATCAAGCCATGGATATCGCTCCGATCAAGCAGGGCGGGGTGGTTTTTTTAAGCACAATGTTGCACTTATAGTACTATAGAGTGTTATAGTAAACAGTGCCACACAGTGACCAAAAAAAGCAGGCCATGCTCCAAGTGTGCTAAGAAAGGATGGCTAACAAAAACACAACTGCTACAGAGATTTTGCAATTATTCTTGGGCAACAGACACTGGATAGCTGCTTTTTAGGCATGCACTGGACTAAAAAAAAATGCAGATTAGCAGTTTTTTTTGTTAGTCAACAGAATCTTTATGCATTTGGGCCCACTTACAGATGCAAGATAGAATTAATTTCCAACATCATTACATATTCAGACCATCAGGTGCTTTTTTAGCAATACCAGAATATGTGTAAGGGAGACTAACGATGAACTTTTTATATAAAGGAAAGACAAGATAAATAAAAAAAAAAATGGGCAGCTGTGTTTACCAGGTGATGCTTCCAAACCCAAACAATGAGCATAGTAGAAACTACAAAAGGGATACTGCAGAAAACATGTACTAGTATACATACAAAGGGAGTTTACCACCACCAAGATCATTTCTAAACCGCTTGTTTGTAGTATAGTTAAGTGTAGTATAGTGAACATACTTTTTCTTGTGCAACCATGGCATGGCAGGGTCTGCCAGGGTACTGGTTTTTCCTGCAGATACCTTCAAGAGAATCTCAGCTAAAAAGATTGACAGGTCCCGATGTGCTGGGACCACAGGCAAACATGGATGTTCCATAAGTTGCATCCAGTGCACTCAACAAGTCATGTGTCTGCAGATTAAAAAGGTATTTTCACTATATCTCCTACCACATATAAGTGGTTTAGAAGATCTAAAAGTGGTTAGAAGATAAAAGGAAGAACAAAAAGAAAAGGCAGTCCCTAATAATATAATCTATAAATACTTATTGTAAGAAAACAGAGTTGTACACAGCTCCTCAGTCCTTCCTTACCTTTTCAATGTTCCCATATAAGCAGAACAAGTTAAATACCCGAGAACAGTTCATCTTTTCCTGGTGGAGGCCACTAACCATGGCTACTGAACCAACCGGAGGCCCACCATGGATGTATGAAGACGACGTCTGAGGCAAAGGATATGAAACCAACTCTGGAGTGTCTCTAGATCCCATTCTGTAGCGGTTTGGTAATGGTAATAATGGGCCATGATTTCCTATAAAGATAAAGTTATGGGGTTACTGAAAAAATAACTTACTGGGTAATCTATAAAATAATTTTAATCATTGACAACTATTTAGCCAATTCTTAAAATAAATCTACTCCTACATCAGAAAATCTACCACCAACATACCATAGCATTCTGTGATGTAGAGAATGAAATGGCCTAACAAATATCTGGAATATTAAGAGCTGCAGTTTAAGTGACCACACACATTTCTCTTTTTTGGCTTGAACAACTGACCTTTACCACCATATACTTGCAGATTCTCCTCCTAAGAATCTGGTACAGCATTAAAACTGTTTAGCTGGTACCCGCAACTTCGTCTGCGGTGACTGTAGAAGTGGGTATATACAGGCGCGGGTAAGGTTTTCGTACTGTGTATAAGGTATGGGATATGAAATGTAACTGTGTATCTTGTTTTTGCTGTAATTCTGAGAACACATGAGACTTTTGTGTTGAATGTAATTTGTATTTCAGCTGCTATACGGTGTTCTGAGAAACTGTACATAGTGTCTTTGGGACAGAGGTATTTCAAGTGAATATACTTCGATATACGACATGGTATGATTTGTTATTTTCCGCCAGTACATGTAAGTTTTGGGCACAGGATACTCTTGAGCAAGCAACATAAAGTCTGTCCCTGTGCATGACAGTTTAGTAACTCCATGTGCCTCTTATTAATAGCAATTAACCCCATTATGTCCCTCACATTAACCCTTGTGTAAGAGTTACTGATATGTGAGTACTTGGAGGTAATAATTAAGTATCTTCATTATTGAGGTCTTTTATTAGTAGCTCCATATGTCTCACATATTAGTAACCTTTATATGAGGCACACAGGGGTTAATATGAGGGACATGATGGGGTTTATTCCTATTAATGTGAGGCACACAGGGGTTAATATGAGGGACATGATGGGGTTTATTCCTATTAATGTGAGGCACATGGAGTTACTAACACTAAACTAATAACCCCAAATGCCTGACATTAATGAGAATAGTAATCCTATGTACCTGTGTGTTTTTCAGTTTCACTTTGCTAGCAGCTTCCTTTCCTCCTCGGGAAATCTTTGCAGGATGCAGACCACTATAGCAGGCACAGACCTGAGCGATTAAGCTCCACCCCTGGGTTTCCTGCACCCCTCTCAAAGGAGAGTGTCCTTATGCCTCAGCTCTAGCAGAGCACTGAAGAGACTCAGACTTCATTTAACTCTTGCAGGTCCTGTGCTGCTGGCATGCCAGTGAAATATGGCAGAAGTGCCACTCTTGGCACGTGTGCCCCTGCTTACCTCTGCTGTAGAGGGTAATATGAAATTTGTGGCTTGCTATGGTCCAAAGTGTGTGAGATTGCAGAGATAGTGATGTGAGTTTGGGTTTTGTGGGGGTCCTGGGAAAAACGTATGTGCGCTATTGTGACAAAAAGTAGCCTATTGCGCAATACAGTGTAGTAACTATGTTTGTGGAAAATTTCAGCCAAATCGGTGGAGCGGGTTTTGCGTGATTGAGGAACAAACATCCAAACTCACAAACTTTCACCTTTATAAAAAAAGTGCACATTATTAATATTTCATCTAAGTGCTGATGGTAGGACTGAGGCAATATATCCTAAAGGATGTGCTGTATATGTATGCATCCCTTTTTTGTCGGTCACCATCCACTCAGTACACTTTTGCAGTTCCATCAAAATTTAGATACTGCAACTTAGAGAGTATTACACACGTAATGTCTAACTATTTGCAGAGTACTAAAAATACTCTATTATTTATGAGGCTCTCTCTCAATCTGATTGAAAGGGTTTTCCAGGATCTCAGTATGGATGGGCCATCAACAGGTCATTTAGGATCCAGCTCTACTCTTTCCTTGTTTACATCTGTCTATCCACCTACACGACAACTGAATAGGTCGAGGTAAACAGCACGATTATACATGGACGTGTTTAAACTATGAAGAGGTCACTTCAGTTGGCTGAGCGCTGCATCCACTTCAAACAGACACTCACTAATCTGATACAGATAACCTATCCTATACCTAGGACATCCCATCAATGTCTTAAATGAGAAAATCTATTTAGGATAAGGCCACAAGTTGTGGAAAAACTGTGTTTTTGTTGCAGATTTTCCTGATTTTTTTGAACCAAAGTCAGTAATGGATTTCGCAAAGGTGAAAGGTATAAGAACTTCTATATATTACCCCATTTCTTAGGAAATCAGTCTCAGATTTTGCTTAAAGTAAAAGCAGGAAAATCTTCAGCAAAAAAAAAAAAAAAATGCTGCATTTCTGTAAGGTATGGCCTTGGACTTAGGGTCTCGTCACACCACTCACTGGATAATTTACAAATATAAATATTGCATACCACAGCCGTCATGTATATAGGATGATGGACGGTCTCCTAGAATGGATTTTCTTTGGTGCCCCTTGTCCTGGTCTAAGAGAAAAATAAAAGTAAAAAAAAAAAAAAAAAAAGTAAAATTCTATTTCAACAAATTAACAAAACAAATAACTGTTATCCTTATTGATAATCTAAGGCTAGGTTCACACCAGCGCTTAAACTCAGTTTGGGGTTTCTATCCCTGAACCGGTTTTAAAAAAAAATACGGGAAGAAAAACGCTGCATGCAGAGCTTTTCTCTCCACATTTTCTGCACTTTTCAGGCGGAAACTGGGCAAACTTCATTACAGTCTATGGGGTTCGCGGGTAACTGGTTTTTTTAAGCGAATTAGGTTTCCGTTCAGGGGGTTCCCAGGTGGATTCCCCTCATCCCCCGAACGCAGGTGTGAACCTAGCATTAGGAATTATACACACAAATAGAAAACAGGACAATGGACTAGACAGATCTCATGTCTGATGTTGAGCATGGTACATGGGATTATTCTAGAGGGAGTGCATTTCAACAGAGTAAATACTTAGTTAGGCCACTGGGTAATTAATCAAGAAATAATTGAAAATAACCGTCAATCTGGTTAACCAATTTGATTTTGTGCACGTTGGTTATTACAGTATTCACAAGCGTGCTATTATACTCTTCAGACCCCACATTATAATTGGCCCATGGAAGGCGAGGAAACAAAAAAAAATACATATAGTGTTATTTACATCCCCTGGGCTTCGGCGCTAATCGTCACAAATAGATGCAAGCATCACAACGTCAGGGCAATGCTGAGGCCTGCGATTAGCGTAACATCATCGAGTAGGCCAGAAGAGGCTAGAGCCCGGGTAAGGGGTATAACACTTTCACCCTTATAATCCGTGCCTGGAGGCAAGGCTTTTTAAAAGGGGGTGTGGCCTAAAATAATTTACACTAATCATAATCGAGGTAAAATGCTCAATTAAATTGGGTTTTGAATTAGGTCATAATTGCCCAGCCCTACATAGTTAGCACTGCTATCTTATTAAAACCCTTTAAGTTAGTCACCCACACAGTTTTGAGCATCGTAAAGCAAGTATACAAAGCAAACATTGTCATTCTGAGAACTATGGTGGAAAACTAAACATAGCTCGTATGGGAGGGGAAAAAAAAACAAAACATGACTTCAATCCATCAAGTTAAACCAAGGGAAGGGAAGGAACATGCCTGGCATGACTGAAGGGATGAGAGAAGGAGGAAAGCGTCCTATATATTTCTATAAAGCATCAATGCTATTTTGCTAATCCTATTCAAGTGATACTAAAGTAATGTTAAATCTATAAACTTCAATACAAGTGAATAGTGATTATTTAGGGAACTACATAAAATACATTTTCAGTAAGCAAGATACAGAAGAATACATGGGATCTTACAGATTTTGTCTAATTAAAAAGTATATGAACACCAAAAATACATACAAATACAATGGTGACCCAAAATAAATACAAAAAAGATTAAAAGACATAAAAGGTGGAATAGTGAAGATGTCAAATTTACTCTATGCAAGTCGGGAGCTCCAAAAAATTAACCAAATCGATCAGGAACTCGGAAGTACCAAATCTACTCTAAAGAGGTCCTGTCAGCAATCCTGGCACGTGTACGTTACCAAATACATGCCTTTCAATAAAATAACTCTGCTGGGCCATCTCTTCTTAGAGATCTGACATGTTGTTCTGGAAGCATATGGCGGACAACTAGACATTACCAACAATTTCTGACATTGTTCAGTCAGCCAAGTGGTTGCTCAACAAAACTGAATGATCAGAAATCTCTGAAAAAGAAATAGTAACCGTCCCCCATGACTCAGAGTTCTGTGTCAAAGGCATCTCACTTATTCTGTACCTTGCTTTGTAATAAGAGACAAAAACTTGCAAATAGTACAGCACTGTCACCCCCAGTGTGGTATCGGTATTAGTCTATATTGGCTTTTTGACTCGTGGCCTTTGGCCATCATAGATTAGAAGTTCAGTTTCAGTCCACTGTTGCTTCGTGGTACAGGGTTACTCCCTCCGAAATAAAAGCAACATGACCACTGATCACCTCTCAGCCAGGTACGTGACACGCTTGGGTAATATTGGTCTACATCTACATCTTATCCCTGGAAGTAGATTGAAGACATTATCAAAAATTCTCCACCACCATTAAAGACATCAATGAGGATCTGTGCCAACATAGACAAAGCCACTGGCATTACGCTTCTTAATGTGTTTCCAGATGGGGGTCTCGGATTTGGCCTGTATTGTTAGATACGTTTTAAGGTTCTTTAAATGGGTTGGACATTGACTTACAGAGTAGAGCCATCTATAGGTAGCTGCAAACAATTTTCTTCATCCTGGAGGAGAACTAAGTTGCATACATCCCACTCCCCCATAAGGAATTCCCTGTGAAACCCCCTACACCAGCTAAATATCGCAAGGAGTACCAGTTCTCCAAGTCCTACACCTCCAAGAGCTTCATTAGGAATGAAAGACTTTACTAAATCGTGTCTAGAGCCGACAGGTCCTCTTTAAGGAAATCGGTGTGGTACAATGGCCCAGTAATATCTTAGTAATACCACATTTTAGGAACAGGAATATAAGAAGTCACATGCTTTACACAGTACCTTATTCATACTACAAGCTTCACCATTTTCAAAGTGGATTCTTTTGGAGAGGTCTCAGCATAATCCAACAATAACCTGTATTACATGGTGTTACAAGTAACAAACAATGTGAAAGATTAAAATAATGGCAAAAATATACATAGGTTTCCGTGAAATTAATCCAGGAAATATGAACATTGGGACAGATTTATGTAAACTGACTTAAAAGAAATGCTGCCTTAGTTGCCCATGGCCACCAATAACACTGCAGCTGTCCGTAGCACTTTAATATCAAAGCTGGGCTGATTGCTATTGGCAAATAAGGGCCCCTTCACACTACGGATACGCTGACTGATTCTGAACGTTAAGGGGGAGTTCACATGGAGTAACGTGCCGCGTGATGTGGCACATATACGGCGTGTGAGACTTTGCGGGCCGTATACGCTCCCATTGATTTCAATGGGAGCCGGCATACGAGCGCTCCCCATTGAAATGAATGGGCTGCTTTTTTCTCTACGAGCGCTCCCATTGAAGTGAATGGGAAGCGCTTGCGTGTACGGCTCGCTCGGCTCATTCCGAGCCGTACATGCGAGCGCTTCCCATTCACTTCAATGGGAGCGCTCGTAGAGAAAAAAGCAGCCCATTAATTTCAATGGGGAGCGCTCGTATGCCGGCTCCCATTGAAATGAATGGGATCTGCTTTATACGCGCTGATTCTGAACGTGCTTTAACGTTCAGAATCAGTCAGCGTATCCGTAGTGTGAAGGGGCCCTAATAGTCACAATAGAATTGAAAAAAAACGTCCTGAAAAGGTCACATTTTTATCGCAGATTTTCAATTTTTAGCTCAAATAACCATTTCTAGCACACAATTTTGGTGCCTTATACAATTTAACCCTTTATCAACGTAACACATTTTAGCCTTAAACCAGTAGTATTAGACCTGCCTCTACATTCCAGCTATTATAACTTTTTTTGTTTTATTTAGCTTTTACACAACCCTTTGTGGCTACATAAATCTGTTTGATCAGTTTTTATTACTTTTTGTTTTTAGAGATGTGAATTGAACAGTGAACATCAATTCTAGCATCTCAATTTTTAGGTTTATGGCATTTATCATGTAGAATAAGTAACAATTTTATTTTAGGGGTTGTTACAAAAGTGGTGATACCAATTGTGTTAATTTTTTTTCATTAACCACTTTAGTACTGGGACAAATTGTGGTTCAGGACCCGAACCACAATTTGGAACCACTATAGAGCTAATACAGTATGTACCCTGTAGGACCCAGTATCTCTAACAGAGTCTGATCCCAGTGGATCTTGTGACCGCCGGGTCAAAGGGGAGCCATACCATGGCGGCTCCCATAGCTGTGTATATAGCGCTCACTGAGTGCTGTGTGCACAGCGATTGGGAAAGCAGGGACAGTAATAAACCTTCCCTGCCTTCTCTATGGGAGCTTTGGCTGTAGTAAGTCAGCTCCCAGTTTCAACAGCTGGACAATTTCGTGCAGCTGCTGTAAACTGCATGGATGTACCGATACATCTTTGCAGAACAAGAAAGCCACTATCCAGATGTAAAAATCCAATGGGTGGTCCAGAAGTGGTTAACAAGGCAGAAAAAAAGTCTATTTTTCCTTTTTTTTCTGTAAAACCACCTAAGTGCTGCTGTCAAGCATTTAATGAATTAAAGGTTTTGAAGTTTTAAATTTCTGACAATTAAATGTTAAACATTTTTGCAAGCATAAATTAAACATTTTGTAGAGTTTAAAGATTTCCTCTAACCATTTATGCAGTCTTGTCTCAGTAGTTGTAAGTGGATAAGACCATGAATGCAGGAACTTTCTATGCTCACAATTTCCTTATTGTGGTCAGGATATTTTCTCCTACATGTCCCTGTACAAGTAGTAAGGAAATCATGACTGGGTTTTTGACAAGTGCCAGAGCATAAAAAGTTCCTGCATTCATGACCATATCCATTGGCAACCAAGCACAACAAGAGACTGTTACCACTTAGGTGATTGCAGAAAAAAAAAAAAGAGAACTTTAAAGCACTGCAAGTTATTTTAAAGAGGACCTTTCATGTCTTCGGGCACATGCGGCTTTATATACCGCTAGAAAGCCAACAGTGCGCTGAGTACCCCCAGTACTAGTCTATGGACAAGTACAGTCTGGGGGGAGGGCGATTCTCAAGCTCAGTGTCATGGCTGGGCGATAAGGAACTCCCTCTGTCAGTATAGCGCTACAAACAGCAATGTCAGGAGGGGGGGTTCCTAGCTAGACTGTCAGGAATGCCCTTATATCAGTGAAGAGCTATCGGTAATGGCACTGATAGCTCATCCTCCTGGGGCACATAATGGGAAAGCCAACCGTGCGCCGATTTCGGCGCACTGACGGCTTTCTAGCGGTATATAAAACCGCATGTGCCCAAGAATATGAAAGGTCCTCTTTAAAGGGGCTCTATCATTGGTAAAAGTCATTGTTAACTAATCACATCTTTGCATAGCCTTTAGAAAGTCTATTCCATGCCTACCTTTAGTATGTACATCGACTCAGTGGTTTCTGAATAAGTCAGTTTTTATTCATATGCTAATGAGCTTCCAGCCAGCACAGGAAGTTCCCAGCAGCACTCGTCCCTGCTATTATCTCCTATGTGTGTGTGGAAACAGGAAGCTGAATCATCATCAGCAGCAGCAGCCTGTGCTGTATACACTCATAGGAAACAATAGCACAGAGGGTGCATGATGCATCGTGTACCCAGTCTAATTAGCATATGAATAAAAACTGACTTATTCAAAAACCACTGAGGCAATTTACATACTAAAGGTAGGTGTGGAATAGACTTTCTAAAGGCTATGCAAGGATGTGATTAGTTAAAAAAAAGTCTGAAATCTGACAAAAGCTTTTTCACAGGGTAGTAGTGTTAGTAGTCATGCTCACAAGATGTAATAAATGTAGACAGAATGGAGAACCTTAAGTATATAAAGCAGTAAGCTCACTCCTCCCCGATGTAAAATTTAACGGATAAGAAGCCTAACCAAAGTTGGTTGAAGTGTAAGCAACTCTAAGTAATGTATTAAAATGAGATCTGCAAGTCATGTAAACCACAAAGGAATAAGGATCTTGAGAAATGCATTTCTCAAGAAATTATAACAAACTTTTCAACAAACTTTGCATACCTTAAGAGTACAGTTTGTGTACAAGAAATTCCCCAGAAAGTGGTAATAAAAATTTAGCCAATAGGATATAGACAACTCAAAATGATGGTAATGAACAAAACAACCTAAAACACAAACTCTCAAATTGCTACATTAAAAAACAAAACAATGAAAAACAGGAAAGCTATGGCTTAAAGAATATGGCAATGAGAAAACAAAACAAATCTGTGTTCTAAAGGTCAAAGGTGGTTGTATCCTTAAAGGTATTATCCAGAATTGGCCAAACCAGATAGAAATAGATCTACGTTTCCCAGTCTCCAGCTGCCGCTGCTCTCCACTCAGGTGTGCGTTGTGCCTTTGCCATAAGTGACAGCTACGGCCAATCAGTGGCGCCTGGAAAAGACCTGGTGACGTCACTCACATACGTCACAGGGACCACTCCTGCAGCCGCTGAGGTCACTGAGCAGCAACAGATATTGAAGTGCCGGGGACAGGAGTGTATGATCTTCCCCAGCCTTCTCTCCAGTTGTCCAATTCCAGGAAAACCGCTTTAAAGGAGCTAAAAGGGCAACGAGATGGACATACAAGATATCCCATACACACGTGTCAGATTAATACCCATATTATCATATTTCACCATTTAAACTGTGTTTTAAAAACGACCTATAATTAGAACTGAAAAGCCGAATGACATAGCGTAGAGGCATCTGATAGACACTGTCACCCTGTACATTGGGGTGTTTATATCCAAATCCATTCAACACTAATCCCTGTCAACCTGTCAATGCTTAAGCAAATTAGGGTTTGTTAGTCAAATGGGTGGTAATACTGACAGAGTCACTGCCCCCAGAGAAACCACAGTGTTACTGTCCAGCTACTGAGACCAGATTAGATATCCTCTTTAATGTGAAGTCCCTGAAACCTCTATGAAGTTGTGAAGACTACTGATAAATAGTGGTATCTAGACTAACATTATAGACAATATATACAAAATATTCTCAAACTTACATAACATCTACCTGTACTGCCTTTGTCTGACTATACATATCATAAGAGTCTAAGGATTTCACAATGAAAGTCATATACAGTTAGAAGATATTCTAATCCTCTAGTGTCCAGAATATGCTGATTTGCATTCATATCCAATGTATATCATGTAACAGATTTGAATGTGCAAGAACTCAATCCATGCAAGTATGCAGAGGGCTCTCAATTGTCCATTTCTAGGAGCCTGTGGTGGTGATGATGGTGATGATGATGATGCATGCAGAATGCAGTCAAAGTGAGTTGCAAGTCTGGTTTTATACACATTTTCAGACAGCTGATGCCGTAGTGGTGCATGAAGAAGTGTACAGTCAGCCTGATTGATGATCCTCCACTAGACTTCTGAATGCTTTGTCCAGCTTGGGAATAAAGTCTTGTCCGTTGAGTTGCAGTGTGCAAACTTATGGATTGATAAAATACATTCCTTCTCTTAGCATACAGATAGAAAGTGAGAGGGGAAAACAGGGAGTGAATCTGTTCAGAGAAACAGCACTGCAGGACTGGGGGCTTTTCGTGGTTTCTGGATGAGACAGCTACTAAAACAAAAAACTACAGGACAGCTATCGTTGACCTTACCCAGAACAGAACTATACATCAAATGTCACCATGCCTGAAACAAGCCAAATCTTACCTTGTATGTTCAAGTAGGGTTTGCTGTAATCCCAACTATCACTGTTGTTCCGAATAACAGTAAGGCGCGTGGGCTGTGTGCAATGAAACAAGTAGTTAAGGTCACTGCAACAGAAAACCGTAAGGATATAGACAGAATAAAGAGTGAACAAGACTTACCTTGGCATATTCGATTTTTAGATTGCAGCATCCAACATAAATGTCTGCTCCATTCAGGGCAGCTTTGGCCTTCTGGGCACTATGTACAGTCTCAAATGTCCAAATGAGTTAAGGAACATGGATGCTAATAACTGCATGCTGCATGAACTCACAGTAAGAAATACTAGTATGTTAATATCCAGCAATAATCTATAAACATATCAATAAATAACAATATAACCAATAGAAGTGAATGAAAAGTTAATAGTGCTTACATAAAAAAAAGTTTCATCCATTATATGGATTTTCTGGATCAGGGGCCAATTTCGATTATGTGGGGGTCCATCACTCATACTCAGCGCTGATTTTAGCTCTTCTCGTCATCCTCTTCACTGCCTAGCAGCCACCTCTGTCTTCAGCGGTATCCAAATCCCGCACTTGCGCTCTACACACGGCCACATCGGGTTTGGGATGAGTGTACAGTGCATTCTCCACCAGTCATCTTTATTATATTCCTACTGGAGTGAATAGTGCATGAGCAGGATTTCGATCCCGCTGAAGATAGAGGTGGCTGCTAGGCAGCGAAGAAGAAGACAAGAAGAGCTAATCTGCATGAAGGAACGGCCTAGGAGGCGGCATCAAGAGTACGACGCTGTGGTGCTCGGAGCACAGGAGAACGCCCCCTGCGCTCCTTGAGCTTCATTTACATATTTTCCAAAAACGATATATATTTAAAAAACGGCTGTGAGCAGGAAAGAAAGAAAGGTAAGACTAGAATACCCTTCTAAAGGTTAATCCAACGTGTGTTTACTTAAAAAAAAACAAAATCTCCAATGATAGACTCCTTTTGGTGACTACAAGGCCTTCAGCATTAAAGAATACTAAGTCATCAGCATTAAAATTGAGCCCTGGCCTGGAAAACCCCTTTAAAAGCTAGTAAGTACATACAAAAATTGGAACAGCTCACCCACTGTGGATATATTTCTCCAGTCCAGCAGATGCTAATGGTGCATGGGCCCCTTCTAATACTACAAGTAACAGTATACATATAAAGAGTTTAATTGATCTAGCAACAGCAAGGTTAAAACGTACCTCCAGGTATAAACAACTTTTAAGAAATTAATAGTATAGGTGAATATAAGAAACTTTGGGAAAAAAAAGGATCTAATTCCTTCACCACTTATTATGTTATTCTCCTGCTCCTTATCTTTAATCTCAGAGCTTTGTTTACGTTATATTTGTCTCGATATTCATCCTCACACATATAACTCTATGGAGACTCTGTGCTCTCACAGTCTCTTATCTACAACCTAGCAGTGTTATTATAAAGCAAGGAATAGCATAGTGCAACAGCATCAATTATTATTGTCTTTTCTATCCCCTCTCCCCCTCTTTATAGACCAATATGAAGAAAGTAACTATATTAACTATAACTATAGTAAATATATTAACTATAACTATAACTATAGTAAATATATTTTCACGGTTGAAACTTGGTTGTGTGAATAAACTGTAAAGTGTGTGTGTGTGTGTGTGTGTGTGTGTGTATTATATTTATTACACACCATTTGTCCCACAGCTACATCTGAATTGCCCACAAATAAGTTGATTCCCAACACTTTAAAAGGATATTCCACCATGGCTTTAATTAAATTTCTCTTAAAAATTACTATGCGTTCCACTTTTCCTACAGGGTTGAAAACAGCATAAAGGACATCCTATGGATGAAAGATAGGAAATTTAATACAATCATAATATTAAAGACACATGTAGCACTACATAAAAAGTTGTGTGCACGAAGACCAAGAGAGTGCAAAGTTGGGATAGACGGTCTCAAACTAAACCATATGTGCAGCGTCTAATGCTGGATGTTAAATCTGTCACATTATTAGATTTGTCTTGTCCTAAATTTACACCTCCGATTATTTAAATTAATCTAGTCAAATATTGGCACCACACACACTTCATAGGCTCACAAACTTCATGCCAAGACCCACCCCTTTCCTATTAAGTTACTTCAAGAAGTTGTAAATCTGTCTAAAACACTTAAAGGGGTATTCCCACGTCGCATACTCACCAGTCTTCGCTGCTGTAAAATCTTCTTTCTTCCTGCTTTGTTGCGTCATTGGTGGGCGGGGTTACATATGCAAAGCCAGGCCCTGCGTGTGCGCTCCCAATGCAGCTAGGCATCAGACGTACAGCCTTCACAATGCAATACAGATCCGGCATCCGCTGTAATAGAGAGGCGGATCCCGGGGAGTGTAGAAGCCGGCACAGGTGCCTGCAACATCACTACGCTCCTGCCCTGCATGAAGCCAGGAGCGGCAGGAGCGATACTGCTATTCCGCTCCTCCGCCCCCCCCCCCTCCTCCGGAATAGCAGCTTCGCTCCTGCCGCTGCTGGCTTCATGCAGGGCAGGAGCGTAGCGATGTTGCAGGCACCTGTGACGGCGTCTAACCCTCGCCGGCATCCGACTCTCTATTACAGTGGATGCTGGGTCTGTATTGGCGGCCCCTTCCCCCTCCAAAGTGTAAACCACCACCCCCCCCAGGCTCGCTCCCGTGCACTTAGCCCCTCCTTCCTCCCCCCTCAGAGCAGCAGATACATCACTTGACTTTTGACCAGATAAGTCAAGGGATGTGTCCACAATGAATTGAATAAAGTAAGATAGTGTACAAACAAAGCAGTTTTGCTGAAGCAGTGTATTTAGGAAAAGGCTTACATTCACATTAACAAGCAGTATAGATAGGATCCTTGTGATGGACAAGGCATGTTAGGCAGTTTTTTGGAACAGATTACATCAGAATTCTAGCAATTTTGTAATATTTTTTCTTCTATCCCATGTTAAACATTTATACAAAGCCCCCTAGAATCATTGTAGTATTAAATGGATCATGTCTGACATCCCTGCTACGATCTGTGGCCTAGTTGAGACTACCACGAACGGACTGCAGCACCCACCCTGATGGCCGATAAGAGTGGCCTTCAAGAGGCGGTCAGTGGGTTCTCCTGTTGAATTTTATAATTTCTATATTCAGACTTACCACTGTAATCGGATAGAGTGGATTGTGGATGGAAACAAGGAGAACTTTATTTCCACCAGATGGGTCTTCAGTGTTTTCCGGTCTGGTAATCCGTTTGCTTGTGGAGTAGTTAAAAAATGCCTGTTGTCCTGCTATGTAGACTGGTTCATTGCTAGCAAAAGTCACACACTTCTCGGAAAATTCTGTGTCCTCAAATTCAACCAGAGCTTGCCGCTTGAAAGGCATCATCATCACGTAGCTAAAGAGGTGGAGAAAGAATTACAGATGAGATGATGATTTCTGAATACACCATTAAGGTTATCTCCTTCATCTGACAAGTCTGCTTAGTACTTGTATTCGCCATAAGAAATATTATTTTCTTAGAAAATATTTAGTACCTTTTCCTTGTTATTCCTCTTAGAAATGAATGACTAAATAGACAACTGGGTTTTACTGTTGTGTGTCAAAGGCGTGTGTCCATATACAGTATCTATAGGTTGCCATACAATACTAAACATATGGCTTTGCTAGGAGCAGGGTCTCCAAATATTAGTTCTTACAAAAAAATAAATAAAAATTTATGAAGCAGATTCATCAACACCAGGCTTGATATGCCTTGGGCCTGCAGAAGATGCACTTAAAAGGGGTTGTTTACGAATTTCAGGACCCAGGGAGAAAGCCATGGAAGGGCAAAGATTAAAAAAAAAAAAATCCAAACCTGTTCCCGGCACTCGCCACTGCTATCTAGTCCATTGTGTGCTGTGGAGTCACCACTGGAGTCCCGTGCCGTTTTGACTGCTGTCAGTCTAATGAAAGGCCTCAGAGGTCACAGAAAAGGATAGGATAGCATGCTTTATTTTTTTAGGTTTCTCCTTCCTTGGCCGCCTGGGTCCTGAACTTCGTGAAAGATCCCTTTAGTAGGTACAAGCCTTATTATAAATTAGGCATGTCCTTCAGCAGTCCATGCGCCTAAGCTGCAATCTACACTAGCTGGTAGATTTGTACGCCAGAAAACTGGTGTAAATGTGCCAAAGGAAGAATAAAGACGCCAGTTGCCGTCATTTGTGTCGCAAGTGACTTTTAAAATGTCACAGACCCAAACTGGCAACATTTCTTATTCCACTTTTCTGGCATAGGTGCATTATAAATATGCTCCATTATGTCATTATTCAGGGAAAAAATATTCACGAGTGGCCATCTTGTTCCCTATGCGTCAGTTTTTCAATCAGGGACAGGACATAAAGTAGATCACAGCTTAACATGCCAGCCCCATTTAATTATGAGGATAGCGTTTATTATGGCTTCATATCTGTGGTAAATACTTGCATAGATTCTGTAGTATTTTCTTATATTATAGAACACTACATTGCATGGATTCTGTGTTATCCCTAATAGAAATGTAGGAATTAATTGACATGTTGGTGTAACAAGCTGGAGTCACTGCACACTCTCACACTGTTCAATCGGTGCTGACATCTCCAGACTGAGCAGATACAGATCACACTGGCCTAAAGGAATGGTAACGTTACATAAACAATTTATTAGTATTTATTTATTAGTAATTTCTAGGATTAACCCAGTAACAGAATTATAAGTAAATGAAAAAAAAGGACTTAGAAGTAAATACCTCCAATTCCCAATGTAATAATCTTGGGCCAGATAAAATGTAGGCCATGGTTAGCCACTTTTGTATATTTTGCAATCAATAAAGAAATATCCTTGAAGAACCCCGTGAGTGCTGCTACATTCTTCTTTTTAAATGTGAATATAACAGATAAGCAGACAAGCCTACCTTATGGTGCCAAATCTAGAGAGTGCCGTCGCCAAGTCAGCTTCCACCACGGACTCACAGAGCCCTCTAACATGAACTACTGGAGAGACTGATACTTTGTGATGGTTTCCACGTTCATCCTATAAATAACATGAGATGAGAATTTGGGAATTGTTACAGTGAAGTTCTTCCATTAGTGCAAGGTTACAAGAGGTTGAGGTCCAAGGTAGATTACCTCTTCCCACTAGGTATCTGTAAAACTAGCCTAGTGTTACCCTAATCTTAGGCCTGGTTCACATCTGTGTTCGGAATTCCGTTTGGGGAGTCCCCTCGGGAATCCCCCCCAAACAGAACACCAAATGCATTAAAAAGCAGTTAGCTAAGAAAGCACACGGACCCCATAAACTATAATGGGTTCTGTGTGTTTTCCACACAAATAATGCGGAGAGAAAAGTGCTGCTTGCAGTACGGCTATGGACTAAAGCCGCTGTATCTTTAGCAGCAAATTCAGGTTACCTTTTGGGTTGCATATCATCATCATTTCATTCATACAAAGTTTCATTTAGGTTCAGCAACTTCATCTTGGTGTGTTATGTTTTTGTCAATGAATGAATACTTGAAAGCCCTCGTGGATCACCCCATTATAAAAACCTCAAATCATTCAAATCAAAAAATTTTAATTTTTTTTCCAGCAATACATTCATTCAGTCCAATAAAGTGTTGTTGCTGGACTTCTTATACCTTAAAAGGGAACACGTAGCCAAGATTTTGACCACTAACCTCACAGCAATGTCATGTAGGGAATCCTTTTTAGCTTTCCTTCTGTTATTTGTAAGTAACCAGGTAATTTTTATATATGTCACCTAAGAGGTCAGTATGCAGGAGTCATGATGAAAAGCTAGAGGAAGGAGAATGAGTCCAGATGCCAATATGTTGTGCTGTGCAGCACCTAGAACCACGGTTCTGGTATTGTTTTAGAGCTGAGAATCTTGTATGTAAAACCTCACCAGGCTTGTGGTTCTATGTGCAACAGAAGTGGAGGTATTAGAAGTTAAATACACAGCTAACTGGGTCTTTAACTGCTTGTATCTCCACATTTGTAGGATATAGAAGCACAATCCTAGAGTGACCTTAGAAGACAGATTATCTGCTTTAAAAGACCAAAGCCATTTTTCTAGGTGCCTCAGAGCCCAACATATCAGCATATAAAGGACTGGGCCCTCCAAGCCTTTCAGCAGGACTCAGAAAATCAGGATACAAAAAATTATATTTAATACCCTACCTGAAAGTACTGTGGGTTTTCACCCAACACATAGTTTTATTCATCTTGCTCAGTTTTCCAGTTACTGCTGATTTTACTTCTTCAGTGTTTACAATGTGTTGCCTAGGTATTCAACTAACTGGGCTATGTCTGAGCTGGTGACGTCAGTCCCTCTTCCTGGCCACCTCTATTCTCTCTGCACCGTAACGTATGACAAACACAGCAAACTGTCAGCTCTGCAAAACTGATGAGCCTTGATAAGGGCTAGAACGGTGCTTGATCAGTGGCTTGGCTTTCTCCATATGTAAATACAAAGAAAATATTGTGCAGTTTCAAAAAATGAAGAATGGACCCGGTGCATACTCCTTGCATGTATATCACATCATGCAAGGTAGGCCTACCCACCAGATTATCACAAAGTGAGGGCAAGAGTAGCTGAAAACATTAGATGGGAAATTGTTAACCCCCTGACAGTTCTGAATGATTCCTGCAGAGGGAGCAGTCACTTTAAACGGCTCTAACTCCAGATCCGCAATCTTTGTTTTGATTTAAAGCCACGAATCTTTGCTTTAAAATAAGGCTAAAATGATGCCTGTAGCCGAACTAGATTATGAGATATCACCGGTTAAAACAAAGCTGCATATACTTGGAGATTTGACTTCAACCAGTGTGCAGAACACGTGAAGCTGATAGTGTGCGGGAGAATGATGTTTTTTTTTATATTCTTGGCCATGTCACTTAAGATGACCCCAGGGTAGAAGGTACAATGCAGTTTTTTTCATGATATCACATCCCCCATTATCAATCAGAAAACATACATGTCATTTAACCCCATATATGCTGCGGTCAATGCTGACTGCAGAATCTAAGTAGTTTACAAATTTAAAATAAACTTTTTTGTCCCTGTTAATGAAAGTATATTATTTATTAAACACCATGAACCTTAAAATTCAGATGCCAGAATTGCTATTTACTGTTCTTCTCAGCTCTCCAAAACAAAAAGTAATAAAATTGATCAAAAAGTTATAAAAACAGGAATGCAGAGAGGGAATGCTAAATGCCTTACATCACTAAAGGGTTAAAATGTACATAAGGCACCAGAGTTGTATGTGCCAGATATTTCATACAGTCTGTAATAAAAAAAAAGTTATATTTTGTAGGAGGCTTTTAGCCATTTTAATGTGACTGTTGGGAGGGTTGAAGTCTACCTCCTCCCCAAAGAATAGTCAACGGGCACAAGATTAGAAGGATCTATTCAAGTAACGTATAGAAAATCAAAGACGACATAAAATAACATCTTTATACCCACAAATAAAATCACTCTTATAGAGGAAGTACTACTGCAGGTTAGTTAGTGTTAGTAATGTGTGTGTGTGTGTGTGTGTGTGTGTGTATATGTGTATGTATATATGTGTGTGTGTGTGTGTACGTGTGTATGTATATATGAGTGTGTGTATGTGTATGTATATATGTGTGTATGTATATATATATATATATATATGTGTGTGTGTATGTGTGTGTGTATGCATATATGTGTGTATGTACATATGTGTGTGTATGTATATATGTGTGTGTATGTGTGTGTGTGTATGTATATATGTGTGTGTGTATGTGTGTATGTATGTATATGTGTCTGTGTGTGTATGTGCGTATGTGTGTGTGTATGTATATATGTGTGTGTGTGTATGTATAAATGTGTGTGTGTATGTGTATATGTGTGTGTATGCATATATGTGTGTATGTACATATGTGTGTGTGTATGTGTGTGTGTGTATGTATGTATATATGTGTGTGTGTGTGTGTGTGTGTGTGTATGTGTGAACATCCAGGATACAGCAGTTCCACGTGTCAAGGGTAAGTTTGTGCACTGCTTTTAGTGCAGTTTGTTCTTCGTATTTGCAGAGCAATTAATACTCTCGGTAACTCAAAGTTATCAAAACGTCTTCAGATTTCTCCTTTATTCCACTCAGATGATTTGAAAGGACTACTCACAAGGGCTGTACAATCTCCAACACCAACACTGAGCTTTTCTGATCTCTACCACAACAATATCTACACTCCAGACAGCACATGGACGATAGCAGTGTGCCATCCGTACCCTCCACATTCCAATAAGGAGCTCAGGCCACAAAGCAGACTGGAAGAGAAGCTGCCCTGAGTTTTGCTCCTGGGCTCACAACCCCCTACATGAGCCCTTGATAATACAAGGTTGTGTGTATGGGGCCATAAGACTATAATGGGTCAGTGTGATACCTGTTAACACTGATAGCACACCATTAAAAAAAGGCTATGGCCATACAACGACTTTGGTCTCATAAACTGTTATTCAACCAAAGATAGTCTGGTCGCTCTTTGACTCCTTCACTAATGTTTCAATCTGAACACTGCTAGACCTTTTTTTTTTCTTCTATTACACTAGGGGTCACAATCTGACACCAGTTACTAACGTGAAAAAGTCATAGGATGACTGGCACTCTCTCGTCAAGGGAGTTGCAGCCAAATTCTCCATGTAGCCTTAGGGCTCGTTCACATCTGCGTTCTGCTCTCCGTACTGCAGGTTTCCGTTTCCTGCATAAAACAGAGCAGGAGACGGAAACCTGCAGGACTCTTTCATACCCATTCATTTGAATGGGTGAGAAAGCTGTCCGGCCGTGAGCGGCAGTGAGCGTTTTGCGCTCTCCGCAGCGAAACCGGGTTTTTTAATCCGGACACAGAGTCGGACATGCGGTACTCTGTGTCCGGATTTAAAAAAACGGTTTCGCGGTGGAGAGCATAAAACGCTCACTGCCGGACCCGGTCTGTGCTTTCCGTCTTCTGGCATGCAGAAGACGGAAAGCACAGAACGGAGAGTAGAACGCAGGTGTGAACCTAGTGTCAGGCTAAAGCTCTAACTGTAAAAAATATATATTTGGAAAGGTCACCGAAACCTTACATCTTCCAACCTAAACATTCACCATGGCCTGAAAACGCCGCAACAAGTAAAAAACGCTGCCCTGACCTGGTACGTCTACGGCAGCTGACTTTTCTATTAACAATTCGGATTAAAGAACAATAAGCAGAAAACTAAGGCTACGTTCACACTACCGTTATTAATGTGTGTCGAAGTTATCTGTCATAGGAGGCCAGAAAGAGACTTTAACGATAGCGAAAAGACACCAACAGAATCCCCTCCCATTGACTCTAATGTAAACATCATGGTGGACCCTGTCTTCTGTCAAGTTACTTTTTCTAAAGGAAAAAAATTCCGAAGTGGAGGCCTTTTCTTCTGTCAGAAAAGTAAAAAACATCATGGAAGAAAACTTCCGCCATGTTTTTATATTTTGGGGTGAATGCACATTGACACCAGACTGAAGGGATATTGAATAACTGTAGTGTGAACCTACCCCACCAGATAAGGCAGGCTCTTACAAACATACAAGATATATAGTATGGTACATGTAGTATTGTATGTCAGCGAGGCCCTGATGGGCAGCCATTCAGCACATCAGTATTGCAGCACAAGCCAATTCAGGTAACCTCACCCACAATATAAAGCACTGAGGGGCGTTTTACCAGGGTAAATGCAGCCATCCGAGTGCAAAAAGCAGGGCCTTGTCTGTCATGTAAAAAAGGTCTAGAAAAAGACAACCGAAAATATTGTATTTTGATGTATACACTAAACTAATAAGAATATGACTGACTTTGTATGCATTGCCATGCCTATTTCTCACATGCACCACACCACCTACCTTCCTGTCTTCTGGTAAACTCATGTGCAGGTTTTAGTCTTAGAAAAATAAGGTTTCCTTTCCTTAATTGTAACATTGAAGAGACAAAGTCATTTTATTTACCAGTGCATGGTACATTATATAATCCTCTCTTCGTCATCACACATGGTAATTCAACATTATATATTTCATATGAATACACCTTCATGGTTTACATCTGTTTAAGGATTCTAACACATAATTGTGGATAGAAACAAAACATGCAGAAATCGCGGCAAATGCTGCTACAAATCTGCAACGGAAAATTTCTGCTGCAAGTGTCCCATGTGGTTGTCCCATAACTACATATTCTATAAGGTAAATATACATAAACAGAGGTAACATAACTCTCCATCGTGTATCACATTGAAAGCAATAGTTAAAAAAGCCTCCCATTGAGTTCAATGGGTAGCGCGCGTAAGACCGAACCCATCGAGGTCAATGGGATTCTGTTTTACATCGCGCACTCTGATAAGTGTTTTTGTGTCAGAATGAGCAGAGTGTTACTCCGTGTGAAAGCAGCCTAATAGGTAAAAACGTCTCCCATTGAGTTCAAGCCGGCACCCATTGAAGTCAACGGGATCTGTTTTGAAGTGTCTCAGTTGGACACGTGTTTACGTGTCAGAATGAGCGGCGCATTACTCCGTGGGAACGGAACCTTACAGTGCAGTGTTATGCTATACTGTTCCCTTAACCCCATAAGGGTGGTAACACACTATGAACCTGGATGCAGCTACAGTCCTATGAAAAAGTTTGGGCACCCCTATTAATCTTAATCATTTTTAGTTCTAAATATTTTGGTATTTGCAACAGCCATTTCAGTTTGATATAGCTAATAACTGATGGACACAGTAATATTTCAGGATTGAAATGAGGTTTATTGTACTAACAGAAAATGTGCAATATGCATTAAACCAAAATTTGACCGGTGCAAAAGTATGGGCACCTCAACAGAAAAGTGACATTAATATTTAGTAGATCCTCCTTTTGCAAAGATAACAGCCTCTAGTCGCTTCCTGTAGCTTTTAATCAGTTCCTGGATCCTGGATAAAGGTATTTTGGACAAACAATTCAAGTTCAGTTAAGTTTGATGGTCGCCGAGCATGGACAGCCCGCTTCAAATCATCCCACAGATGTTCAATGATATTCAGGTCTGGGGACTGGGATGGCCATTCCAGAACATTGTAATTGTTCCTCTGCATGAATGCCTGAGTCGATTGGAGCGGTGTTTTGGATCATTGTCTTGCTGAAATATCCATCCCCGGCGTAACTTCAACTTCGTCACTGATTCTTGAACATTATTCTCAAGAATCTGCTGATACTGAGTGGAATCCATGCGACCCTCAACTTTAACAAGATTCCCGATGCCGGCATTGGCCACACAGCCCCAAAGCATGATGGAACCTCCACCAAATTTTACAGTGGGTAGCAAGTGTTTTTCTTGGAATGCTGTTTCTTTTTGGACGCCATGCATAACGCCTTTTTTTTATAACCAAACAACTCAATCTTTGTTTCCAAAATGAAGTTGGCTTCTCCAAATGTGCTTTTGCATACCTCAGGCAACTCTATTTGTGGCGTACGTGCAGAAACGGCTTCTTTCTCATCACTCTCCCATACAGCTTCTCCTTGTGCAAAGTGCGCTGTATTGTTGACCGATGCACAGTGACACCATCTGCAGCAAGATGATGCTGCAGCTCTTTGGAGGTGGTCTGTGGATTGTCCTTGACTGTTCTCACCATTCTTCTTCTCTGCCTTTGTGATATTTTTCTTGGCCTGCCACTTCTGGGCTTAACAAGAACTGTCCCTGTGGTCTTCCATTTCCTTACTATGTTCCTCACAGTGGAAACTGACAGGTTAAATCTCTGAGACAACGTTTTGTATCCTTCCCCTGAACAACTATGTTGAACAATCTTTGTTTTCAGATCATTTGAGAGAGAGCTGTCCATGTTCGGCGACCATCAAACTTAACTGAACTTGAATTGTTTTGTAGAAAGAAATGGTCCAAAATACCTTCATCCAGGATCCAGGAACTGATTAAAAGCTACAGGAAGCGACTAGAGGCTGTTATCTTTGCAAAAGGAGGATGTACTAAATATTAATGTCACTTTTCTGTTGAGGTGCCCATATTTTTGCACCGGTCAAATTTTGGTTTAATGCATATTGCGCATTTTCTGTTAGTACAATAAATCTCATTTCAATCCTGAAATATTACTGTGTCCATCAGTTATTAGATATATCAAACTGAAATGGCTGCTGCAAACACCAAAAGATTTAGAACTAAAAATGATTAAGATTAATAGGGGTGCCCAAACTTTTTCATAGGACTGTATAGTCACCGATGCTTTTACTCCTGTGTAAGAGAAAGATTGATGAATTTAAAACTTTGCAGGTTTTGTTTTACGGCACCTATGTCACCTCTTTTTCCCTCTGCCACTCCAGCACACAGCTCCAATGTTCTCTGCCTGCTCTTATTTCCAGGGCTCCAGCTATGAAACCACTGAACTCAGCAGGTAAGTTGGGGTAATCATGTAAGTCTTGCTGACATCTATCTTCTATGCAGGGGCGGATCCAGGGCCGGGCAAGTCGGGCAACCGCCCAGGGCCCCACGCCCAGCGGCCCGGACCTAACAAAACGGTCCCGGTCGGAGGGAGGTATGTCCCGATATAAAATCAGCGTGCATAGGATGAGCTGAATACCTAGGCGTTTAAAGCAGGAGCTGTCACAGCTCAGCTCCTGCTTTAACACTGCTCTCCTGCATTTGTAGCCGTGATGTGATGACGTCACATCGTGCCTACAACTATGTGTATGAGTGAGAGAGTGGAGAGAGCGGCGGGAGAGAGATGGAAGGTGAGTGTGTTTTTTTTGTGTTAAACATTTAGGTGGAACATAATGTAGGGGGCCCATGAAACTGGGGGCAGATGAGGGAGGTGGGAGAATGGCATGACACTGGGGCAGATGAAGGGGGGGAGAACGGCATGACACTGGGGGAGATGAAGGGGGGGAGAACGGCATGAAACTGGGGACAGAGATGGAGGGGGGAAATGAAACTAGGGGAAGATGAAGGGTGTATATGAAACTGGGGAAGAGATGGAGGGGGGGACATATAATTTACGAGTGACTGTAGGAGGATTATACTGTGTGGGAGCACATAAAAAATGAATGAGAATGGGCGGAGTCAACATAAAAGTGGGCGGAGCCAAATTTGCTGCAGCGCTACGCGCGCCGCACATTTTATTCCCTCTTTCTAGTCTTCAAAAGTTGGGAGGTACGGGTTAGAAGCACGAGACTCCCCCAGACCCCCGGTAAGTAGGGACCCGCCAAAGTCAATTGCCAAGGGCCCCGCAAACCCTGGATCCGCCACTGCTTCTATGCTTATAATATGCAATGTGTAGTCTCACAGTTAAAGGATAATATAAAAATACACTACAAGTACCTAATGTACACTGATGAGCAAATTCATAACCCTATTCATGCAGACACCAATGAATGTTCCATTCTAATTGTCATATTTTGCAGCAACCCATAAAATGTTATTGGTGTCCATATTTGTAGGTTCTTCTTCTCAGCCAAAATGTTACATTATTTTTATGAACAGTTATGAAACACGTGTCCAACACTTCTTTAAAGTCGGCACCAGTGTAAACGCAAATAGGTACGCCCTTATAGAACTGTATGGTAATCTATGTTCTGTTCCATAAAACCACAGAAAGTGGTCCCAAAAACTAAGACGTGGCTTTACTACAGATATTATGTGAAATATGGATCAAATAGCACAGTGTACAGAGGAATGAACATTTACACTAAGGCTAGGCCTGCAAGTAAACAACCATGTGATAAGCGTGTGCTATTTATCACATTAGACTGCAGTGAGATATGCAATGCATTGCTATGGGGAGACAGGAAATAATAAAGGTGAATAGAAGTTCACGCTACTGAGAAATCAAAAATTCCATTTATTTTTTTTAATGAATATTGAATATCATGTGATGCTTTCAATTATATTGAGGTTTAACCGATAACCTGTATAACAGTGAACTGTGAAAACACCTTCAATTTTGTTGTGCAATCTGATGTGGGAACAATTTGCATTCACTGTGTAGCCCAACTTAATATGATCCGGGATCCCCCCTTTTTTTTGTGAATAATTAACTACTAGGAAAAGAGGGCACAATTTTGTCAAGTTATAAAGTGTACCAGATTTATTACTGCAAGTTTTTTTGGCACAAAACAGTGTGAGGCAGAGGCCCCACGTTGCGGAAACGCAGCTTTTTTCGTTACAGATTTTGTTGCGGTTTTTTGAGCCAAAGCCTGAAATGAATTTAGCAAAAGGAAGCAAAATAAGTTCCCTGTCGTCCGTACCAGCGGCACAATGTGGGGTATTTCTGCCCCTGTGTGCTGGTAGGACAGGCGGATGTTTAATTAGCCAGTAAACGCATGGCTTGTCCTATAAGAGGGCACAAGCACCTTCCCCTGCGTGTTTTTTTCTGTCCTGTGTGACAAGGGACAGGTGGGAGGACTTGTGTCCTCTTAGAGGCTCAGTACTGTTCTTACCTGGGCTTCCTTTCTTTCTTCCTGATGTCTGATCATCGAATTGGCAACATTTTCAATGCCTGGTGTCTCCAGCACGATGTGGACTCCACCAATTCCCCTACTGGGGCGATCCTGGACTTCCTTCAAGACGGATTAGACAGAGGTCTGGCTGCTGCTACATTGAAAGTACAAGTAGCTGCCCTGTCCGCCTATCTGGGGAGGCGTTTGTGTCCACCCCTGTCCACCAATGGGACCTTACTTCGGTCCTCACCGCCGTATGTGAAGAGCCATTTGAGCCCCTGGAGGAAGCTTCCCTAAAGTCTTTAGCTGGCAAGGTGGCTTTGTTATTGGCGATAACTACTGCCAAGAGGGTCAGCGAGCTACAAGCCCTGTCCTTTGAGGAGCCGTATATTTCATTTTTTCCTGACCACGTACAACTCCGGTTCCTCCTGGGGTTTCAACCCAAGGTTCCGTCAACAGCAAATATCAACCAGCTGATTTCACTTCCAGTTTTTTTTCCTTTTCTGTCCTCGCCTGAGGAGGAAAGGTTTCATATGCTGGACGTGGTCCGGTGTTTGCAAGTCTACTTGCTCCGCACACGCCCCTTCAGAAAATCAGAAAATTTACTGATTAATTATATGGGGAAAAACAAAGGCTCCAAAGCCTCTAAGGCTACAATATCACGGTGGGTCACTGAGACCATTAAGGTCGCATGCACCTCCCAGGGGCTGTCTCCACCGGCTTTCCTGCGCGTCCACTCAACCCGGACGGTATCCACCTCATGCGCAGAAAGTAGAGCACTCTCCCTGGATCAGATCTGCGCTGCCGCCTCATGGGCATCTGAATCCACCTTCATCCTTTATTACCGGCTAAAGGATCGAGTTGCTGGCTCTACGGCCTTTGATCATACCGTCCTGAGCTCTGTTGTAGAGTGATCCCACCCAAATCGGAGAATTACTTGCTATCTCCCCACATTGTGCCGCTGGTACGGACGACAGGGAACAAGTGATTATGAAGATAATCTTGTTTCCCTTAGTCCTAACAGCGGCACAAGATTTCCCGCCCTGGGAGTCATGTCTGATGTATATAACGATATGTCTGTAATGTTTACGCTATTACTTTTGTATAAACACGCAGGGGGGGGAGATGCTTGTGCCCTCTTATAGGACAAGCTATGCGTTTATTGGCTAATTAAACATCCGCCTGTCCTACCAGCACACAGGGGCAGAAATACCCCACAATGTGTCGCTGTTAGGACTAAGGGAAACAAGATTATCTTCATAATCACTTGAAGTTTCCTACATATTTCCCATTACTTTTGTAAACATTCTTGGCTTTGGCTAAAAAAACTGCAACAAAAAAATCTGCATTTCTGCAACGTGGGGTCATTCCCATTATATCTACGGGAAAGCCACCGGTGTTTTCGTAGATATAATTGACATGCTGCGATTTGCAAAGCCGCAACGGCTTTGCAAATCACAGCGTGTCCGCACTGTGATCTTTTCCGCAAAGTGGGGATGTGATTCGCATGAATCCCATCCACTTTGCCTGCCCTGTACAACGCCGCGATTTTTCCCACAGTGTCTCCACTGCGGGCAAATTGCAGCGTTTACGTCCCGTGGGGCCCCGGCCTTAAAAAGGAAAATGTCCACTATGCACCAACGATGTATTAACTCTATCAAATGGCATGACATCACTGCGATAGATCTGGCGCATCATCTACGTGCCTCACCGATGTTTATGTTACCACTATTATGTCTACCAAAGTATTGGAAATCATTTCTGATAAAGACAGAATAGACTGTGGTCCTTGACTTACCTATAAAACAGACACTTAATGCTTTTGTCTATTATTGCTACATAGTAAGTACTGAAAGTTCCAAGTTTGAGTACAGGTCCTAACACCTGGATCATACTTGAGTTTATTCACATTTTGTCTAGTATCGGAATTTACACAGTTTGTGTATTATTTCTATTTTATAGAAAGCAGATAGTTAACTGCTAAAAATTGCAATGCTGCTACATTGTAACAATTGAAGGTAGCAACCACCATGTGCCAGCTATGTTAGCACACAGACATAATCCCAGGGATCAAACTCTGCAGTGCATCTTTACAACACATATCTAAGTACCATAAAAGTGAAGTACTTTTCTCTCTGCATGACTCGTGCGGACACCGCACAGAAAATACACGGACCCCATTATAGTCTATGGGGTCCATGTGCTTTCATAGCTCACCGCTTTTTATTGCGTTCAGTATTCTGTTCAGGGGGGTTACCAAAAAGACTCCTGGTTTTGTAATGAGTTAGGGAGCGTTCACAATACCGTCGGTGTCCAACAGCTAGTGTCCACTGCTAACGTCCGTTCAAAATCTTGTGTGGACATTAGCAGTGGACACCAGCTGTGTCCGTGACATTTTGCATTGATTTACATGGACATCGGGTGCGTTCTTTTACTGTCAAAAACCTACATGTCGGGTTTAGCCGTCCGCTTGAAAAGTCGGACATCTTTTGGAACGGACAGTTAAGGACAGACACGGAGTGTAAAAGAACACACCCGATCTCCATTTAAATCAATACAAAATGTCACGGACACAGCTAGTGTCCGATGCTAATGTCCGCACAAGAACGCCCCCTTAGAGGATCTTTACCGCTTCTGACTGACCATGACCGTCAACCATTTATGAAGGAGTCAGAGATTTGGACTACCAACTCCACCGCCTTGGTCAGATGTATAGTATAGAAGATACCCTAGGAAACAACTGGGATAGAAAAAAGATCCTAAAACCATTTTTTATAGCACACTAAGGTTACATTCAGATGACCGAAGTGCAAAATGGCCATGACAAATCTTCCAGTTTTTACAGCTGTCTTGCACCTGAGGACCACCAGTTTTCATGGATTCCCTATATATTTTAGGGTATGGAAGGATTCGTGAAAATGGAAAAAATAGGATACAAACCTATATTTTGACGGTCTGTGACAACAGACCGTCAAAATAACGGTTATGTGAATAGCCCCCATTCATGGACACTGAATGTAATGCTGCAGTGTGACATCCATTTAAAAAAAAAAAAAAAAGTTACACGTCCATTAGCTTTATGCTTCATTCAACCAAACAATGGAAAAAAAAAAAAAAGATACAAAGAACAGAGAAACATTTTTCCATTTTCACAGATCCCTGCTAGACTCGAGTGTAGTGAAGGATCCATGAAAACTGACAAAACTATGCGAATAGACTGAAACCAATGGGGCAGACTTGGGCAACTGGCACAGAGCACGATTGATGTACGAAAAGGCTCCAACCTATAAATCTGAATGGAGATCTGGCGAAGATTTCTACTATAACTCAGACCTGAAAACTGGCATGATGTATAAAGAATACGTCGGGCCAAGGTCCCACCTTCCCGCTCATATTTGAACAATGTGACGTGTGAGATGAAGAACAGGGGTTGTGGCACCCAGTTGACACAATAAAGGGTCACAATATCATCCTTCTAATCCAGAAATCTGGCATTGAAAGATTGATAAATCCCCCTCCCCAAAGTATGCTCTAACAACCGCAAGATGACACCCGTTATAAAAGCAGAGGTCACACAAAGTAATGTTAGGCCTGGTTCACATCTGCGATCGGTATTACATTCGGGGAGTTCTCCTGGGGATGTCCCCGAACTGAATACCAAATGCATTAAAAAGCGGTGAGCAATGAAAGCACACGGACCCCATAGACTATAATGGGGTCCGTGTGTTGTCTGTGCGGATTCTGCACGAATCATGCCGAGAGAAAATTAGTGCTTGAAGTACTTTTCTCTCTGCATGACTCGTGCGGACACCGCGTGGAAAACACACGGACTCCATTATAGTCTATGGGTTCGTGTGCTTTCATTGCTCACCGCTTATTAATGTGTTCAGTATTCCATTTGGGGGGTCCCCAGACGGACTTCCCGAACGGAATACCGAATGCAGATGTGAACCAGGCCTTATTTTGTCCACACAGTGAACATTAAAACAAAATAAATAAAAAAATCTGCGTCAGGAATTGCTGTTTTTGATTCATCTGGTCTCCAAAAAACAGTATAAATAGCAATCAAGTAGACACAAAATGATAACATCCTGCAAAAAAATAAACCCCTCAAATAGTCCCACCAACTAGAAAGCAAAAATAAAAGGGGGAGAAAAAATACATATATTATATATATGCTCATACACTATTTTTTTTCCGCCATAGTTGTAACCAGCCGAAGACATCATTTATACCGCAAGGTAAATCACATGAAAAAAGATCGCAGGATCACATTTGATACACAAACCTTTGAGGTTTTGAACATTATATGCAATCCCAAAATAATACTTCTGATAAACTGTGCCCTCCTACAGCTACAGCCATGGAAATGTATCACAAGTTATTACCCTGGGGAAGCAAGGATGAAAAACTGACTGCAATAGAGCAGGCAATGAAAAGTGACTGTATTGGCAGATATATGCACAGAGTAAGATACCCTGGACTAGTCCATGAGCGCCCAGCACTGGGGGGTGATCACACTGCATGCAAGTGATATAATACACATATACACAGTACATGACACAGACATATTACACGTATACATTACCCCGCGCCTGCCTGTGCCCCGAGCACTGCTCTCTATAGTAACTTGTAACTCCCCGTCCTCCCGGCTGCTCTTCAGTCTCTTGGGCTGACTCTCGTACTCGTCCTCTGAGGATGAAGTACCGGACATGGCTCCTGCACTACATACACTGCTGCACTTATCACACTGCTCGCTGCACTTCAAGCTAACTGGCAGCGGGGCGGGGACTGGGCAGAGGGTTCACCAAGTGGGCGTGTCCTGTCAGGCTCTGGCTCCGGACTTGTGCCGGGCACATGTCACTGACAAACTCTGCCCCAGTAAGCAGAGGGCTAGGGCTAGGAACGCTATTGGTGTAATACCGTAGTAATACTGGCACAGCTGTGCACAGTGCTACACATGGTACCTGAGCACACACTGGAGTGCCAAGTGGCTTCTAGAGTTGTATTTTATTTTAAATTGATCTGGTCAAGTAGTATAAATGTAGACAGGGCGCTATGTACATGTGGGAGCGATATACCGACTGACACCGATGTCACTGTGGCTCAACTGGTGTAAACCCCATTGGTGATGTCACAGCTGCATAGCTGACTGACACTGAGTGTGATGTCACAGCTGCATAGCTGACTGACACTGAGTGTGATGTCACAGCAGTATATCTGACTGACACTGAGTGTGATGTCACAGCTGCATATCTGACTGACACTGAGTGTGATGTCACAGCAGCATATCTGACTGACCCTGAGTATGATGTCACAGCTGCATATCTGACTGACACTGAGTGTGAATGCACAGCAGCATATCTGACTGACCCTGAGTATGATGTCACAGCAGTATATCTGACTGACCCTGAGTATGATGTCACAGCAGTATATCTGACTGACACTGAGTATGATGTCATAGCAGCATAACTGACTGACACTGAGTGTGATGTCACAGCAGTATATCTGACTGACACTGAGTATGATGTCATAGCAGCATAACTGACTGGCACTGAGTGTGATGTCACAGCAGCATAACTGACTGACACTGAGTGTGATGTCACAGCAGCATATGTGACTGACACTGAGTATGATGTCACAGCAGTATATCTGACTGACACTGAGTATGATGTCACAGCAGTATATCTGACTGACACTGAGTATGATGTCACAGCAGCATATCTGACTGACACTGAGTGTGATGTCACAGCAGCATACCTGACTGACCCTGAGTGTGATGTCACAGCAGCATATCTGACTGACACTGAGTGTGATGTCATATCAGCTTACCTTAGTGTCAGCAGCATAACTGACTGACACTGAGTATGATGTCACAGCAGTATATCTGACTGACACTGAGTGTGATGTCATAGCAGCATATCTGACTGACACTGAGTATGATGTCACAGCAGCATAGCTGACTGACACTGACACTGAGTATGATGTCACAGCAGCATATCTGACTGACACTGAGTGTGATGTCATAGCAGCATATCTGACTGACACTGAGTATGATGTCACAGCAGTATATCTGACTGACACTGAGTGTGATGTCACAGCAGTATATCTGACTTACACTGAGTATGATGTCACAGCAGTATATCTGACTGGCACTGAGTATGATGTCACAGCAGTATATCTGACTTACACTGAGTATGATGTCACAGCAGTATATCTGACTGGCACTGAGTATGATGTCACAGCAGCATATCTGACTGACACTGAGTATGATGTCACAGCAGTATATCTGACTGACACTGAGTGTGATGTCACAGCAGCATATCTGACTGACACTGAGTATGATGTCACAGCAGTATATCTGACTTACACTGAGTATGATGTCACAGCAGTATATCTGACTGACACTGAGTATGATGTCACAGCAGTATATCTGACTGGCACTGAGTATGATGTCATATCAGCTTACCTGACGTTCACTAATTGTGATGTCACAACAACTTGCCTGATTGACGCTAATAGTGATGTCACAACAACTTGCCTGATTGACGCTAATAGTGATGTCATGGCTGCTTACCTGACTGTACTAAACTGAACCCACACCTACATCTCGAGCAGAGTCATCAGGGACCCCATTTTGTAGTTGTGTATGGCTCTCTCTGTTCTGTTCTATGGGAGTTGCAATAATAACTGAGTTTGGCATCGTTCACATCTCCTTTGGAGACTTCGTTGCAGATTTCTGAGCATACTGAGTATCCCAGGATGGCTTCACTTCACTTCTGGGTGTAGGGAGCAGTATGCTCAGTTGTCCAGTACACTCGTATAGCAGACTACCGGAAAATGGCCACTCGGGCATGTGCAGTTGGCTCTGCCTGAAGCCGAAGTGGCAGAGCCGATTGTGCATGCGCAATATTTTACGTACGTACAGTTCTGCATCAAAGGCCTGTGAAAGGCAGAAGTTCCAGACAATAGGAGGAGAGGAGTGATCAGAAGCATAAAAGGGGTGGTGGAGAGTTATGATGCGGGGAGTGCTCGCAGCACTGGTGGAACGCACACTTTTTAAAGGCTATTCCAACGTGCCATTAGTTAAAAACGTGTTTTTCTAATGATAGACTCCCTTTAAGTGACTAGAGCCTCACATCAGTCAGGGAACTCATTAAGACTGGCATATGTAATGTCAGTCTTTATAAATCTCCCTATAGTGTACAGATAGAATTGTTTCCTGTTACGTATGCTTTATAGCACTGGGCCTGGAAGTAATCAAGCAGATCATTGGTGTGGGGGTGTTGGCAATAAGATGTTGATAGCCTCTTCCAATGATAGGCCATCCTCATGACAGGCTATCAGAAAAAACATCCCAGAAAACCCCTTTAGCTGCTTTTACCACATATAACCACACAGGGTGGCTCAGAAATTAGCACTGTGGACTTGCATCACAAAAATTTTGGCAGATTTTTGGCCCATCATGTTGCATTAAAGCCACACACCCTTTTTCTGAGATGTGCCACCAGTGTCTAGTTTTAACTACAATCGTACATCTTGGCTGTATTCTTAGTTTCAACTCATTTAGTCAAGTCTCAGCTTTGCTATAGGCCTTAATATCTACTGGGATGGGTTCTAATCTAGTGGCGTATTAGTGACAGTGAGGGCTCTTGCTGAGGCTGTAGTACACTAGTTTCATATGAGGTGCATGAGATAGATAGGAAATGGAGTTAATAGGTCAACAAGGTGGCTCAGTGGTTAGCACTGGAGTCCTGTGTTCAAATTCTGCCAAGGACAGCTTCTGCAATGAGTTTGTATGTTCTCCCCGTGTTTGCGTTGGCTTCCTTCCTCCCACACGCCAAAGACATACTGATAGGGACTGTAGATTGTGAGCCCTATATAGGGGACAGTGACTGTCAATGTCTGTAAAGCGCTGTGGAATATGATGACGTTATACATGTAAGCATAATAAATAAATAATAATATCCCCCTTAGTTCAGAAGTCAGGGCAGGGGATATATGCAATTGTCCTTTAAGACTTCAAATTAGGGAAATAATTCATTATTCACAACATGGTGATTGCATTGGTCTGAAGGTAGACCTACACTCATATGAGTCATTTACTCAGGCTCACATCTGCACACTCATGTTACTTTATCAGTGTTACTTTGGCTTCATCATCATCATCATCTGACGGTGCTTATGGTCCAAAAAGGGCTGTTCTCCCTTTAAAAATCTATCCATGGGTTTCTCAAATATATAGCGAGAAACCCTACAATTGGCCTTACGATTGATACAGCTTGGACTGAAGGAGAGTGCAGACACAGTATATAAAGTCAAGAATGGTTTTACCCTGCCACCAGCATCCTGGAAAGATTTGGTAGAATATCCTACTATAAAGTCAACCCGAATAAGTCCCAAATTCTGCCCATCATTGCCCCCCCCCCCCCTCCCTGTGGGATGTTCTCCGGCTTAACTTTCCTTATCAGTGGAAAGGTGATTGTATCACTTACCTAGGGATTACCCTGACGGGCCCCTAGCTCTAATTTTTTCTCTGTGAATTATACCCCGCTTATACCTAAAATTTCCTCCCTGTTGGCCAACTTTTCTAAGCCGATGTTGTCCTGGGCGAGCAGGATTTCCATTGTTAAGATGATGGCACTGCCCTTGATTTTATATTTGTTCTGTACTGTAACTATTCATATACCTGATTCCTATTTCTCTAAGCTCCAATCTATATTGTCACAATTTATCTGGGAAGGTAAAAGACCCAGGATCCGTTCTCAGGTGATGTCTCGGCCATGGTCCCATGAGGGTGCTGGGGTTCCCGATGTTAAAAAGTACTATGTGGCGGCGACCCTTGAGCAGCTCCGGGTTAGTTGGTGTGAGGTGGCTAGCTGCAAGTGGGCAGAGATTGGGAGAATGTGTTGGAGGCTCCCCTTATGAGTCTCTTGAGTCCTAAGGATATTGGCCCACACTATAGTCAGAGCTCACTGCTGAGCATAAAGACGTCCGTATGGGCATGGCCATATCTCTTGTCGCATACCTCCCGAGAAGATTTAGTACCCTAGTGAAGCTGCCACTGCTCTATGCGACCGCATTCCTTCCCCAATTATGGATACGTAGCTGGATAGCGAAGGGACTTAGTAAAATCTCTTATTTATATGAGAATGACTGCTTTAAATCCTTTTCTGTGTTGCGAGAGGAATAAGATCTTCCTCACAAGGATTTTTTTAAGTACTTGCAACTTAGGCATCTCCTTCAAACCCACGGTGCTTCAAGACTCATTTTTCCCAGGCTGGCACAGAAGCTGTGGAGACAGGCTGCTCCTTCTAAGGGTGGCATTTCAATTTTTTATACCTTTCTCTCTACCCCCTCTGAGCGAGTCAAACCTCTATACCTTACTAGATGGGAAGCAGACCTTGCTAAATCCATCTCTCTGCCTGAATGATACGAATGAAACCTGTGGGTTTGTCAAACGGGTGTTGAAGGATGCGGCGCACTGGGAGACGGCTCAGAAGATCCTATTACGTTGGTATAGATCTCCTAGACAGTTGGCGCATATTGATGCCTCATTCTCGAAACTCTTCTGGAGGGGATGCGGTCGCGAAGGAACCCTTTTACATATGTGGTGGGAATGTCTCCCGGTCGGTACCTTTTGGACCGCTGTCTTCCAATTTATGTCCTCTGTAGCTGGGCTCCCTATTTCTCCCTCCCCGGAGTTGGTGCTCTGTTTTTTGGACACTGGGTCTTTTCCGACAGGCATGCATGTGGTGTTGGGCCAAATCCTGCTAGCAGCTAGATCTATGATAGTGAGGCAGTGGAAGTTTACTCCTTGCTTGACAATCAGTGAGCTTACTCGTCATGTGGACCTCGCTTTCAGCCTGGAGCGGATGCTGGCCACCAAAAACCACACTTTTTCTAGCTTTCGCTCCAGGTGGGCCCTCTGGTTCTCCTTTATGGAGGACAGGGGAGATCCCCCTGCCCGAACCTCACTCTCTTCCCCTAGTGCATCCCACTAGTGCGCTCCACAAGCTGGCTCTCGCTACTGCTAATATTGTTCCTGTTCTTTTCCTTCCATGGACCACGTGTGTTTGTGTATGTATTTGTATGCTGCCCTCCTTACCTCACTTATTAGCAATGCACCATCTTGCTCTGAGCATGTGGTATTCTCTGTCATCAGATAGTCACTGATTTCAACTAGCCAAATTTGTTCTTTATATTTCTGTTTTTCCATTGTTTTGTGCTCCCTAGCCCACATTCTCTCCTTGCCCTTCTTGCCCCCCCTCCCCTTCTTCCCCATCCCCCTTATGTTGCCCTGGGGTCTACTCGAATCATCATTTGTTTCAATGGGAGTCAGCCTGCTTTTTTTTCAGCGCTACTTTTTCAGTTAGCTGAAGAAAGAAATATCATGCCCTGAGACATGCGGCACAACAAAAAAAATGCTCCAAACCCATTGAAAACAATGGAACACTTCAAAAACACTTAAAAAATACTCTGAATTGTTAAAAATAAAAAAAAATCTGCTTTTGGAAACTGCGTCGCAAAGTAGCAGTATGAAGTCACCCTTAGCCTAAAGCCCCATGCAGAAGGCTGCAGCGTAAAAGTGCTGTGGGAAAAACTGCAGGAAAAAAATTCTGCAACATCCTGTGATTTCCAAAACTGTAATGGTTTTGGGAATTCCAGTGTTTCCGCTGTACATATTTGTCTGCAATATATGGATGGGATTTGAGAGAATCCTGTCCACACTGCAGTGACATTTACGCCATGTAGGGCCACAGACTTAAAGTAATGGTTACAAAGATTTTGTGTGGGGCCACTATCATAGCAGTTATTGAAATTCTCTCAATGAGTCTAAGTTTACACCACCTATTTATACTCCAAAATTGTGCAGCAATGTTATGGTATATTGGGATGTATCTTAGGCAAACCCCTTTTCTATCAAGCCAAGCCCTCTTTTTCCTAAGCCATGCCGAACCTTTTCCAATTTTAATATGTCCTGGTGGGTTCAAATCCCACTCTTGCTAATTTTACTTCTTTCAATAGGCAATGATAAAAGTGTTTCAGAATCCACGTAAGTGCATTAATACGGAATCTTCTACATCTCTGTGGCGGCATAATCACACTTCTTAGGGAAAACTTCCGCTAGGATTTCTTTTGTTTTTTTGGGGTGAAGCTGCCGAAACTGCTTGGAATAATTGGGCGTTCTGACACTACATCTTGTCATGGAACATTGGTGATGAGGACACAGAAAGACTGTGTTACCTTAGAAGAAGATCTTACTCAGATCTTGCTCCATTTAGAGAGTATTTCAAGAAATCTGAAGTTAAAACTCATAACAGGAGTGGGGTTCGAACCCACGCGGATACATATCCATTGGATTTTAAGCCCAACGCCTTAACCACTCTGCCATCCTGGTGCGACATTTTGCTGAATGGGTGTGCCGACAAGCGGGTTACAGAAAGTGCGATTTTGTTCCAAAGATTTTGCTAAATACTTGCTAATACAACAAAGTCGATTTTGAGACACTCTCATCAGTGCCATTTGAAACAAAAAGTGTTACCAGGAGTGGGGTTTGAACCCACGCAGATATATATCCATTGGATCTTAAGCCCAACGCCTTAACCACTCGGCCATCCTGGTGAGATGTCAAATAAGTTTTGCTCACGATTGATGTTTAATGCAAACGCAGTTCTATTTTTTTTTTGT
The DNA here is from genome assembly GCF_031893055.1 of Leptodactylus fuscus. Classification (NCBI taxonomy): domain Eukaryota; kingdom Metazoa; phylum Chordata; class Amphibia; order Anura; family Leptodactylidae; genus Leptodactylus; species Leptodactylus fuscus. Next base: position 47,418,547 of record NC_134267.1, read on the forward strand.
AAGTTTAGACTAGTGAACTTCATTTTTTGATAGTCATTGTACAAAAGAAGTAGATCAGGCACCACATCAATTATAGCATTCACTTAAATATCATGCAATAGTCTTGCATATTTTGCATATACAGTTTCAGAATTATTGCTAGTCAGACAGTGTACACTTAGGCAGGTAGACTGAGAATGCATTAGATGCTGAATGATAAATCTAGTGAATCTTTATACTGTCCAGTCTAAGTTGATACCACCTTTTAATTGGCCTAATTTGGGCCAACATTTTGCAACAGAACATTGAACCATTTAAACTACATCTCATTTTCAGAAAATCCACGTGTCTACAAACTTGAAAACATTTTGAACTCAAACTAGATGCGACAATTTCCGTCAGTTATCGAACACAATGGAACCTCTCCAAGAGACTCTGGGGCAGATTTGCTAATACTGCCTAAGGGAGCGTTCACACTTCCGTCGGTGTCCGACAGGTAGTGTCCGCTGCTAATGTCCGTTCAAAATCTTGCGTGGACATTAGCAGCGGACACTAGCTGTGTCCGTGACATTTTTCATTGATTTAAATGGAGATCGGGTGCGTTCTTTTATAGTCCATGTCTGTCCTTAACTGTCCATTCCTAAAGATGTCCGACTTTTCAAGCGGACAGCAAAACCCGACATGTAGGTTTTTGAAGAAGTCTGAAGAGTATTTCAAGAAGTCTGAAGTTAAAACTCATACCAGGAGTGGGGTTCGTACCCACGCGGATACATATCCATTGGATCTTAAGCCCAACACCTTAACCACTCGGCCATCCTGGTGTGGCGTTTTGCTGGATGGATGTGCCGACAAGCAGGTTACAGAAAGTGCGATTTTGTTCCAAAGATTTTGCTGAATACATGCTAATACAACAAAGTTGATTGTGAGACATTCTCATCAGTGCCATTTGAAACAAAAAGCATTACCAGGAGTGGGGTTTGAACCCATGCGGATATATATCCATTGGATCTTAAGTCCAACACCTTAACCACTCCGCCATCCTGGTGGGATGACAAATGGATTTTGCTCACAATTGATGTTTGATGCAAACGCAGCTCTATTTTTATTTTTTGCATAACACCATCACTTGGTGACAAGATGGTACCTGGCAGAACTTATCCCAAGCAGCCACTGCCCATAGCAACAGTTCTTATCTAACGGGTGGATTACCACACACTTGTGACCCATAGAAGGCCAATGTCCACTCTCTCACAATCCACAGGAGGATTGTCCACATGGTAATAATCCACAGGGGGGATGTCCACAGCACATTGCACTCACTTCAATTTAGCCCACCTGTACCGCAGCGAGAGCTGCTATGTACAGTGTAGCGTGCTCCTTGCTGTCACTGAGTAACACGGTTGCAGGTGACGTTGTAGTATGGCCAATTGCCACTCTGGCCTAGGTCATAGCTTATACATACTCCAGTCTGTGCATTACTTACTATGCCTCCACTAAGCATTATCATCAGGCAAAAGAAAGTTTATTTTTATGAAGTGGGTGGTTTTTATTCGAAGTTGGTGGCATATTACTATAGAAAGTTCTGGGGGCGTTTTGTGGTTTGGAGGTCGTGGGAGGAAGTAATTTATCTGTAAAAATCAAAATACTTTTTTGCAGTGTCATTCAAGACATAGTCTACTGAGTTTGTTGAATATATTAACTTTCTTAAAAGGGTTTTCTGGGGTAAAAATATTGATGACCTATCCTAAGGGGTCATTTTGACTCAAACAAACCTGTCCCTACATCATCCAATCAGTACTGCCATATACTTATGCGACCACCCCGGGAGAACCGTGCAGGAGGCTGGACTGTCACGGTGACCTTATAGGCACCAGAACTCCCAGGAGTGGTGCACAGGGAAATAGGCAGAGTCAGTTAGATGTGACGCCAGTTGGAGTATTGAGACACCCGCTGGTCCCTGGGCTGAGATGGTGATGTGGGTGCCAGTGCTCTACTCCAACAAAGAGCTTTAGCCCAGGGCTTAGCTACAAGGAAGGCAATGTCCAGGCCAGGATCAGTAGAAGTGCTCACTGCTTTATTGTAACAGGCATCTACTGGTCACTTGTCCTGTAGCAGTGAGCTGTGGCACAGTGGCTTGTAGCTAGCTGACACCTTCCCATGTATTAGCAGAGAGTCTAAGATGTCTGCAGATCCAGCTTCTGGTCTACTGCAGGGGCTCAGTTACCTTGTAGAGGTCGGTGCAGGCTGCCAGGGTTATAGCTCTGCTTAGCCTGATATAATCCTGTCCTCTTACTGATGGTGATGGAGGCACTGTCACACAGCTTCTCTGTCCTGCTACTGCTGTGGAAATCCTCACAACACAGTGTCTGACACACAAGATGGCCACTGCCACCCTTCTCCTTCCCTGGCTCTTACAGAATACTACTTCCTCTCCCTGCTATGACTATTTCCTGTTCCAGCTACAGATCCACTCACTATAGTATGTGTTGCTATGGAGACCACAGCTCACTAGGACAAGTGAAACCAGAGAACAATAGCTTAACAACATTACACAAATGAATACAGAATAAACATGGCAACATATACAATCCATCATAACATGTAAGGCACTTATATGGCCAAATAACCATTAGTAACTCCTGTGAGGGGGTTACATCCCTCCCTTCTTGAATGTAGCACGTCCTTGGGCTACCAATAACACAGAAAACAGTCAATGGCTTAAATATCCCATAGTACAAAGCAAATGGAATAAACGTTAAATGGGTTAGGAACAAATAATAAACATAGAGGTAGAACTTTGGGCAGTCCAAGCATGGTGTCGCCACTATGGCACCAGGTATATGGCTTATTTGTTGAAGTGAAGACAAACAAAAGTTTCCAAGGCAGATGATCAGCTGAAATGCACAGTCTACTATGGCTGATCTTGGCATGTTCCTTTAAGGGCTGTAGCGAACTGAGGGTTTACCCTTTGGGATCTCCTTTGAGAAATTGTTTCAGGCTCTGAGGCCTCCTCTCTGTCAACAGGGAGTACCTGAGTATCCGGAGTCTCTGATACAAAGTCCTCTAAGGAAATGGAGTCACTTGTTTCCCTTGACACAGAAGGAATCTCTCTCTGCAACGGTGTAACCGTAGGTTTCACAAAGAAGTATAAGTTAGGGGAAGCCAGAGCAAGTCCTAATTCTGTACCATGTTGGCCAGGAATGGGTATACAGGGTAATGTCCGTCTTGGTTGTGACAGAGCGTGTGGAGTAGCCGGTAACCGACGGGTCACTCTAGTACTTGTATAAGAGGAGGGACAGACTTTGAGATCATCTCGAGACACTAGCTGGGATGGACCTTCTCCATCCTCTGGAACAATTTTACACACTTTAGGGTTATCATGTGGTGCCTCTTGGACAACATAGGCTTTGTCTTCCCAACGATCCTCTAACTTATGATGCCTAACATGTCGTTTTTTTAGGACCTTATCTCCAGGTTGCAAGGGTTGAGCATTTGCTCCTTTGTCATACTGGAGAGCCTGTTTGTGTCTAGCCTGGTCCAGAGATTTACACACAAGTTCCTGAAGTTCTCTATTAACCCTTAGTCTTTCTGCTACCCAAGTGTCATTTGGTAAAGGTGGGGACCTAACCTCTGTAATCACTCCCATTTGGTGATCAGCGGGGAGCTGCCCTAACTGTCCTCTAAGGAGGTATGCAGGAGTGTACCCTGTGGAATCCTGTCTGGTGTTATTATAGATCTCAGTGATCTCTGGCAATAGCTCTGGCCACTCAGATCGTTTTTCACGGGCAACTGTTCTCAGCATGTTGATAATGATTTGATTGGCTTTTTCACAAAGCCCATTACCCTGGGGATGGTAGGCTGTAGTGCGGATCTTTTGACACCCATAGAGGTTGCAGAACTCTTGAAAAAGTTCTGACTCAAATGCAGGTCCTTGATCAGTAAGGATCTTTTCAGGATAACCGTAGGGTCGCCCAAAATGTCTTTGGAATTCCCAAGCTGCTGTTTTACCAGTGAGATCTTTTACTGGGACTACAACCATGAATTTTGAAAAATGATCAATCATTGTTAGTGCATAAGTGTAACCTGACCGACTTGGAGTCAACTTGACGTGGTCAAGCGCTACCAACTCTAGTGGTCTGACTGTGACAATGCCCTGTAGAGGGGCCCGTTGGTTAGATCCTCTCCGCAAAGCACATTGTGCACAATCCCGGCACCACTGTTCAATTTGAGGGCGCATTCCCACCCAGTAGAAACGATCTTTAATGGTTCGTTCTGTCTTTTGGGCATTGAAATGTCCTGACTGATTATGATACGCATCCAAGATCAAAGGAGCGTCATGTCTTGGTATCACAATCTGAAACACTCGCTCATGGGTACGAGGATTTACATAACGGCGGACCAGTTTTCCCTGCAGATAAGTTAAACGACCGCGCTCTCGCCAGAGATTTTGAAGTTCAGGGCTTGCATTGTTATCTGGACCTATTGAATTTGAATCTTTTAAAAGGTCTTTTAATCTTTGCAATGTTGGATCTTGTTTTTGGACTTGTTCCCAATCCATATGATGGAGGGACTCAACCCGCATGGTCTGAAGGTTACAATATTTGGTCCGGACATTTTGATTAACACGTTGAGTGACTTTGTCATAGAAGTCAGGGAGTTCAACTTCTTCCCATTTGTCAGGGTCATCTAGGTCATTAGTTGACTCTTGGTGTAACCGAGATAAAATGTCAGCATTAACATTCTCCCTCCCTGCACGGAATTTTAAGGTAAACTGATAATTGGCAAGACGTGAAGCCCAACGCTGCTCAATTGCTCCCAATTTGGCAGTGCTAAGATAGGTCAGAGGATTATTATCTGTGTATGCAACAAAAGGAGTGGCGGTGAGATAATGATGGAATTTTTCGGTAACCGCCCAAACCAAGGCCAGAAACTCCAACTTAAAGGAGCTATAGTTAGAGTCATTACGTTCAGTCGCCCGAAGCGAACGACTGGCAAATGCAATGGGTCTAATCAAACCTTCTTGTTTCTGGGAAAGGACAGCACCAAGTCCAGTTTTACTTGCGTCTGTTTGCAGAATGAACGGTTTACTGTAATCAGGGTAAGCAAGGACATTTGGACCGACTAAGGCCGCTTTTAACTCCTCAAATGCTTTTTGCATTTCAGGGGTCCATTGGATAGTTGGACTCTTACCAGATCGGGTGGTAGACTGACCTATCAGTACAGCCTGTAAGGGTGCAGCAATCCGGGCAAAGTTTTTTACAAATCGGCGGTAATAACCGGCGAACCCAAGGAATCTACGGATGTCTTTTACCGTTTCAGGAGTTGGCCAGTCGCGTATCCGTTCAGTGTACTGAGGATCTGGCGACACCCCATCAGCGCTCACAATGTGTCCCAGGTATTGGATTTCAGATTTTAGGAGATGGCATTTGGAAGGTTTGAGTTTCAGACCATAGCGATCCAAAGACTCAAACACTCTCGCAAGGTGATCCAAATGCTCTGCATATGTTCTGGAGTAAACAATTATATCATCCAGATATAACAGGACAGACTCAAAGTTTAGATGACCTAAACAGAACTCCATGAGCCGTTGGAATGTGGCAGGCGCATTGCACAACCCAAATGGCATCCGGTCAAATTCAAACAGACCCATTGGTGTTGTGAAGGCAGTTTTTTCAGCATCAGCTGGGGACATAGGGACCTGCCAGTATCCACTGGTAAGGTCCAGGACAGAGAAGTAGGCTGCAGACTGAAGAGCTGCAAGGGACTCCTCTATCCGGGGCAGCGGATATGCATCCTTGTGAGTGATATCATTCAATTTGCGGTAATCCACGCAAAGGCGAATAGTACCGTCCTTCTTTTTGACGAGTACTAAGGGAGCAGCCCAAGGGCTTCGGCTGTCCCTTATAACACCGGAATCCTTCATGTTTTGGAGTAAGCCTTTTACTTGTTGGTATTGTGCTGGGGGAATGGGCCTATGTCTTTGCTTGATGGGAGGATGATCACCAGTTTGAATTGTGTGTTCTACTGCAGTGACATGCCCAAAGTCCATAGGGGACTTGCTGAAAATGTGTTCGTATTCGTGAACTACCCGCAATACCCCTTTCAGCTGAGATGAAGGCGTCTCAGGGGTTCCAAGGTGAATCTCTTGCCACCATTCTTTTTGCTCCCCAGTGGGGTTACATGTGGGTTGTGAATTGGTGGTCTGAGCTTCACAATGGACTCTCTGGAGGCAATCAGCATCCTGAACTCTGGATAATTTGGCAACCACTGTATACCGAGGTAGTGTAACTTCAGAATCCCCAAAATTCAACAATTGTATAGGGACTCGTCCATGGGTCACCTTAGCCAAACTACGGGCAGCAATAACTGTACGATCCGTAGGCATTGACTCGATGAGCACGGAGTAATCCCTGCCTTTGACACCAAACCTGGCCCGGCACCAGACCATCATCACATGACCAGGTGGTAAGATGATGGGTCTAGCGTCAGTCACCCTAGCTTTTCCGATCTCACCTTGGGAAAGTTGTACCTGTTGTTGTTGTACCAAAACCTTAATGGCCTTATGGTAGATGTGTCTCTCTTTTGGAGCGGCTATTTGAAGAGTGTCAGACAAGGCAGCAATGGCTTCATCAAAACAATTAACTAAGACATTGGTCCCAATGATGATGGAGGGAGTGTCTCTGTCTTTGGCAACGTCCACAATGACAATCCCTTGATCCTTCAGTTCGGTTTTGCCAATCTTAAGGGTGGCTAGGAAGTATCCTACCTGTTTAAGTTCTTGTCCATTGCTGGCAATTAGAGTCACATGCTCATGAGGATTGCATGGTTGTAGCTGATCTCGAGACCAATATTTTTCAAACTGGGCAAGGGGCATGGTAGTCATCTGTGATCCCGTATCCAAGAGAGCAGTCAGTGGGATGTTGTTCATATTGATGGAAAGGATAGGGCGGTCTCCAATGAAATGTCGGCCCCATTCAGGTGATAGTGGACCATGGTGGTGGTTGTCTCCTGGGGGTAGGTCCTCTGCCCCAGGACGGCCTAGTTTAAAGGCTGGCATTCTCGTTCAACATGTCCTGGTAAATGACAACTTCGACAGATGGGCCTTCCGGATGAATCAAACTGGTCCGTGACCCTGCGACCGGGTCGGAATAACGGTCTGCGTGAATACTGACGTGGCGAAGGTCGCTGCCAGTGCCGGGATGAGGGAGACCTCGGTGGTGTCAGCTGAAGGTCATCCACTTTTTTGCAAAGCTTAATTAGATTCTTTGAAAGTTCAGCGATTTGTCCTTGGAGTTCAAGGTTGGAGTCAGAAGGTTGGATCTGTGTGCACTGAGAAATGGGTTGTTGGATTACACAGGGCGGAGGTGCTGTAGAAGCTGAGGGCACATTATGCTGTTCCTCTGGCATTGTGTCCACTTTAAGGATTTGGATGGCTGTCTCTTTAAATAGGTTGAAGGGTCGGTCGGGGTCTTGAGAGTTAAGCATACGTAGTTGCATTTTAACTGCATCAGGTGTAGCACCCTCGATGAATTGCTCCTTCAGCGTGCAATCATAATTGTGAAGCTCATGAGGATCTAGTTGCGCAACCTGGCGGAGAGCTTCATCCAAGCTCAGAGCATAGTCTCTAAGACTTTCACCTGCGTTCTGCTTGCGGCTAAAGAACCGAGCTTTTAGTTCTGACAGAGTCTTAGTTTCAAATATGGCGCGCAGTTTATCAAAAATTTGCTTAACAGTTTGTTTCTCCTTAACATCCCAGGACTTAACTTCACGGAAGGCTGCTCCTCCCATCTGACCCATTAACATAGCAACCTTCTGCTCAGCAGTGAGGGGATAAACTTTGAAAGTCGCTTGCATCTTTTCTTTAAAGTCCTTTAGGGTATTTGGCTCGCCTACATAGAGTGGCAGCCATGGCACGCCTGGGTAATAAGGCATTGTGATTGGCATTACTGCAGCTGTGGGGGCTGAAACACTACACCCCTCTTCCTCATCTTCACTACTGAACCCTTGGTGTTTAAAACTGACAAAATCCTTTTTTTCTTTGTTCCTAAACATACTGGAGGTACGTGGCTCACCTGATGTTGCCTGTGCTGTAGATTCAGGTATAGCGTGCGATGCAGGGCCAAGATGGCGATATTGCACAGTGTCGCAGTCACAGATCCTTTTTCCTGCCAGCAGCTCAAGTGCCTCCCTTCTTTTTTTCAATGGCACAGCAATCCTGTTCGTGACGCCAACTGCGACCACCCCGGGAGAACCGTGCAGGAGGCTGGACTGTCACGGTGACCTTATAGGCACCAGAACTCCCAGGAGTGGTGCACAGGGAAATAGGCAGAGTCAGTTAGATGTGACGCCAGTTGGAGTATTGAGACACCCGCTGGTCCCTGGGCTGAGATGGTGATGTGGGTGCCAGTGCTCTACTCCAACAAAGAGCTTTAGCCCAGGGCTTAGCTACAAGGAAGGCAATGTCCAGGCCAGGATCAGTAGAAGTGCTCACTGCTTTATTGTAACTGGCATCTGCTGGTCACTTGTCCTGTAGCAGTGAGCTGTGGCACAGTGGCTTGTAGCTAGCTGACACCTTCCCATGTATTAGCAGAGAGTCTAAGATGTCTGCAGATCCAGCTTCTGGTCTACTGCAGGGGCTCAGTTACCTTGTAGAGGTCGGTGCAGGCTGCCAGGGTTATAGCTCTGCTTAGCCTGATATAATCCTGTCCTCTTACTGATGGTGATGGAGGCGCTGTCACAGCTTCTCTGTCCTGCTACTGCTGTGGAAATCCTCACAACACAGTGTCTGACACACAAGATGGCCACTGCCACCCTTCTCCTTGCTTCTCCTTCCCTGGCTCTTACAGAATACTACTTCCTCTCCCTGCTATGACTATTTCCTGTTCCAGCTACAGATCCACTCACTATAGTATGTGTTGCTATGGAGACCACAGCTCACTAGGACAAGTGAAACCAGAGAACAATAGCTTAACAACATTACACAAATGAATACAGAATAAACATGGCAACATATACAATCCATCATAACATGTAAGGCACTTCTATGGCCAAATAACCATTAGTAACTCCTGTGAGGGGGTTACACTTATATAACATGAGCATAGAGTCCCAAACATGCACCAACGCTGGTGAAATCTCACGTTCACATTACTATAACAAAGCATCCAAATAACATTGCTACACATTGCTTACATAATAGCGCCACATTGTGTTTAAATAGTACTAACAAATAAGATAAAATGCCATAGAGTGCTACATAAAAGTACAACTCAGTACCTACATAATATTACATACTATACAATGCAGTCCATATAATGCTGTCATACAATACATAATAGTACAATATAGTGTGCACATAACACTTTCATACAGTGTTCAAACAGTAGCATGCAGAATCCATGCTCACTCTCTCTGGGGAGAAGGGGGCACAAGAGACAGTGAGCCCTGGTCTCAAATCCCCTACTTTCCCTTCCTGCTTGCCAGTCCTATCCTAGGTAATAGGCGAAAACTGGACGACAAAGCCCTTCCTACATACATGATACACAAAACGCAGACAAGACAAACAACAACAAGGGAGGTCAGCTGGCCAGGGGTCAGTAACAGTCGAATAATGAAGTGTCAAAATCGGAATCCAAAAGAATAGTCAATAGGGAAAGCCAGAGGTCAAGAAACAGAATATAAGAAATAACAGTGAGAGAAAAAGCCAGCACGCACAAGGCAATAGCAAGCACCAGTGTGAATGTGAGCATAAATAGGGAGGAAGAACCCACCCTGGACCTGATAGGAAGGCAGGTTGTCAATCACAGAGCAAGACTAAGTTTAAGTATTAGAGGAGCAGAAGAGAAAATGAAGGTGAAGGAGATGGGTCTGGTGGGAAATCAATTAACAAGGTGAAGGAATAGGACAGTGTTCAGACAATGCCAAACAAACCCAAAAGAAGAAATCACAGCCGAACACGTCTCCTGCGCCGCAGCATGCGACCGGATGATGACGCCAAAGCCCGGACGGGCAAAGATGTTACAGTCAACTTGTTATAAAAACAATGTGGAGGTTTATTAATGTGTTCAAGGAGAATGCAGGAACACAGGGAAAACTTCCAGAATAACAGAAATATCAGTCAATGTCTCATTAGCTTACATCATCAGAAAAGCTCATAGGTAGGTTTCTTCATCTGGATATCTTGTAGAGTTACAGCTTGGTTCGTGCTTAATCATCTGGTTGATGGACTCTGGGCTGGTCATGAAGTCTTGTTCAGTATAACAGAGATAGCAGGCAGACCTGCCATAGATCCCCCATGGGTGACCACCACCACCCACGACAACCACCCACAATGGCCCAGACATGTATATCTGCCACTCATTTATGTTCATGAGAGGGGGTGTTGCTTTACTTGTTGCTTTGGAAGGACAACTCTAAAATGGTGTACGCTAGCCGCACCCATGTACCAAAATATAGAGGAGTGAAGTCAGCAGAGTATTAATCCCAAGTATGCCAACAAAACTGCAACCCAAAACCCACTAATTTATCACAAAGTGCCAAAACGGGAATTTAACCTTAATAATGTGCGGATCCACAATTGCACACAATTATAGACCTGCAAAATATGGTCATACGAATGGGGCTTTATAGAGCTTTCTGCTCCACTGTGACCCTTACGCAGTCCAATCTGCTCCACAGTGGCCCCACACAGTCCAATTTGCTCCACAGTGGCCCGCACACAGTATTATCTGCTGCACAGTGGTCCTCACACAGTACAATGTGTTCCACAGTGGCCCCCACACACAGTATAATCTGTTCCATGGATGGGTGCCCAAAGAGAGGGCTCTGAGTGCCACCTCTGGCACCCGTGCCATAGGTTCGCCATCATGGTACTAGAACTTCCATATTTTATGTCTCGGAATAATATTGTAATACTAGTATCCACATTCTGTACAAATAACAGGAACTGGAAACAGCAGGTGACTAATGTAAGAATAGACATGAGGAATAGAATTGTTTCTTATTCCATGTTATTCACCACTAGAATCATTTTGAGATATTTGTGGCATGATGTTCCTACTTTTTAGCTGCAGACCAAAATACTTTCCACTAGATAAACCAGTGGTATAATGCTGAGCATGGGAAGAGAAAGCTCATACAAATATATCAGTAGTTTTAATATGTCGAAATATACTTTCATGCTGTGGCCATTTGGCTTCATTTAGCAAAACCATGTTAGCCTCTGTTCACACTAGCATAATGAATTTAACTAATTTAAATTTTCATTTACAACATCATATATTCAATAGAAACCATAAAGCCCAATAGCAAAATACTGAATGGATCCCCCTCACCACTGAAAGCTACACCACCCTCACTGTGTATGTATTGTGATCTTCAACAATCCAATTTTATGTCCAAAATTCTGTGTTTATGAATTTAAAAATGTATCTGTATATTGTAGCTCTATATCAGGGGTGCAGAACCTCCTGCATTTGGCCAGCATTACCATTCAACCATCAGGACCCAAATATACATGTCTTGCTCCAATGGTTCAGAAACACAGTAGCCAAATTCTACATAAGTCAGTCAAATCCTACTGATGCAGAAAATGTGCCACCATGTCACTTTAATGAGAAGAAGAACATTGCACTCCTTGATGTGTTGAACTTAGAAAATAATTTTATTAGCAGCATCAGTTACAGTTAGTGATGTTTCAGTCTCATGACCATCAGACACAATGGGGGGCTGCAGTGTGCCTAGGCACTACAGTAAGGTGTCTTGGCCACTGTCAAAGGAGTGCAAGGTTCTTCTTTTGAATAATATTTAGTTTTAGACCCTACCTCTGCACCCACAATACAAGCCAAAGCCAAAATCCCCAACATGCCCTGAACAAGGCTCAAATAAAAGGAATAATTGAGATAGACAGAGAGCAGTACATCGAGGAATGGAGAAGCGCAATAAATAACTCCAAGAAACTCACCGTGTACCAGTCATTGCAAAGGGACTACACCATGGTCACCTACCTGGAGAGAATACGCCACCCCAAACACAGACAGACCCTGAGCCGGTATAGACTGAGTGCCCACAACCTGGAGATGGAGACGGGGCGATACAGGCAGACGTACAAGCCATGGGAGAACAGACTGTGCCAGCACTGTGACCAGGGGGCCCTAGAAGAAGAGACCCACTTCCTGCTAGACTGCACCAAATACTCAGCTGTGAGGGCCGTCTACTTCCAAAGACTCTCTGCCCACATCCCAGACTTCACATCTGCAGACGAGAAGAGGAAACTCTACATCCTACTGGGAGAAGAAGAGGCTGCTGTGGAGATCGCTGCCCAAAACGTGTCCACTAGAGATGAGCGAGTACTGTTCTGATCAGCCGATCCGAACAGCACGCTCGCATAGAAATGAATGGACATAGCCGGCACGCGGGGGGTTAAGCTGTCAAAGCGGAAGTACCAGGTGCATCCATTTATTTCTATGGAGCGTGCTGTTCGGATCGGCTGATCCGAACAGTACACGCTCATCTCTAGTGTCCACCTGTCACCAAACAAGAGGAAGATGAGACCCCACGGATTGTTATACCCCAAACCACCCCACCTCCCCATATAACTGGTAACTCCACATACATTACTTATATATTTTTCTAGCTTATGTGGTGCTAACATATGTCACAGGCCTTACAAACATTGTCATCAATCGCTGTCCCCAGTCAAACAAACAATTTTGTCTTTGGAATGTGGAAAAAACTGTAGTTCTCAGAGGCCACCTATGCAAACACAAGGTGTCTTGAAAGTTGTAGTTTTGTAAGAGTTGGAGAGTAACAGGTTGAAGACTAGTGCACTATACAACACACCTAGAAATAGGTTTCCTGTTGTCGTCACTTTATCTTTTTTTTTGTCTACCTTGCCAGATTATTTTTGATTATGATCTGCTACCTGTTTGCTATAGAATTCTTTCCATACGTGCATATGCCATGTTCTATGATGTAATCATCAAAGTCTATACAGAAAGAAGTGTTATCTGAAGCCTCACCGGAGCGTTATAAAGTGTAGCCTGTTTACCGGAAGCAAAGTATTGAAATGAATGATGAAACAATATCACACCAATTGTACTTATAACAATGCTAAGAGAAAGAGAAAATGGAAAAAATTACTAATCCTCAAGTTTTGAACTCCCACGTGTGCACCACAATTCTGGAGTTTCCCATTAGTGTGCGGGAAGAGGTGAGCCAATAATGGCTGCTTTATTTAGGACCTTTATTACTGCCTTGAACAATAGAGCTGCAGTGCAGGACCCTTACACTTGATATGTACATGAGTGAGTTTATGCCTGACCCTGGATTTTTTAAAGAATGAGCAAGCCTGACCCATGGAGGTCCTATGGAGGACGCTGAGGCCTCTTCATTATTCATCCATCTGCATATTGTCTACTTAGTAGGGCAGTGCTGGATATTACAGCTTTGTACCTGTGGGAAAACCAGGTAGATTAACAGCAGAAGGATGGCTGGATGGAGAGTCATGGTAGTACAACATTACACACTGCTGCCACTGGTGTAACTAAAGTCTTGTGGGCCCCATTGCAATCTTTTGTCTGGGCCCCCCTACTTCATCCCTACAGTGAAATCTTGATAGAGATGGTTAGAGGTGCTAAGGAGTTTAATCAACCTTAGTGTGGTCAGGGTAATCTGTGGGTCTCCTTGGTTTATGGGCCAGATGGAAGCTGCAAGCTCAATACTGATACCAGTGCTTATGGGCCCCCTAAGGCTCCTTGTGCAACTGCACCATCTGTACCCCCTCAAGTTACACCCCTGACTGCTGCTAAATATGTATATGGCACACAGGTAGACAGGCTGATGTAAACAATAAAGAGGCTTCAATACCCACGCATTAAAGAGGACCTTTGACCACTTGGGGCACATGCGGTTTTATATACCGATAGAAAGCCGACGGTGTGCTGAATTCAGTGTACTGTCGGCTTTCATGTTCTGTGTCCCAAGTGAAGAGCTATCGGTGGCAGTACCATAGCTCTTCACTGTCAGAAGGGAGTTTCTGACAGTCAGTCAGGAACGTCCTTCTTCACAGTAGTGCCTATTGTGCTGTACTGTGAGAGCAGGGAGGAACGCCTCCCCCACTACTCGTCTATGGAGTACACAAGAATATCTAATGTGTATTTTTAATCGTACTTGTATATGCTTTTATATAGTTCTAGGTGTTGTGAATGTTTATTTCTTTTTCAAAAATTAGACTTTGGAGGGTCCATAAGGTGTCCCTGAGAAATATGAGTAGACCTATAGTAATACTATAAATGATAGCTCATACTAGGGTTTAGTAGTGAACGGGTGGGGAAGCTATGCTGAACTTCTGCTTCTTCCCGACATAGGTTCACTGTACTTTCTTGCAATTGCCACTAGACAAGCTAAGTCCAAAGAGATTGTGTTAGGTGGGCCGAAGCCTCCACTGTACTGCGCGGAGGTTGCCGGCCAACTATGTCTGCAGCGCTGGAGTGGCGCTTCCGATCCCCTGTGAAGGAGGGCCCGACCCTCCACATTAGTCTGCAGGGATTTCGGTCTCCTGGCACTTCCGGGGTTGAGGGGTCAGTGGTGGGCCAGAGGCTATTTAGGACTCATTCTGGCTCCAGCCGACCACTGGTTATTCAGTTTCACCTGGTGACAGCTCCCCCTGCGCTTTGTCCTGCTCCTGACCCTCTTGTGCCTCACTGTGTTCCCATTTTTTTGACCTTGGCTCGTCTTCCAGACTACCTTTCTTTTAGCTCTGGATTTGGATGCCATTATGATCTCCTGTGGATTACCTCAGCTTGTTTCCTGACTACTCCTGCTTGACCTCTGGCTACTCCTTGACCTCTTGTGTATGATCCAGCTCTCCTGACTACGCATTAGCTTCTCCCTCCTGCTACTTCGTGACCTCCTGTGTACCAAATCGGCTTGATTGACTTTGCCTTGGCTATCCCTGAAACCTGCAAGACCTCCTGTGTACCAACTTGGCTTGTACGACCTTCCTGCGGAGCTTCCGCTACTTCCTATTGACCAGCTCCTCCGTCTCCTCATCTGCTGAGGTTAGTGTTACTGGGTTTTCCGGGTCCTCTGCTACGTGGGGATTGCTGAGTGTGCAGCGCTCTCTGGGCAGTTGCAGTTCTGGGTCTCAGAATTTACCATGTCCAACTCCACCATCGGGAGCTCTGGCAAAGACCTATGGGCCTGGTTCCACTCTGGTTAGAAGAGCATTGTACATTCAGGATTGTTTTGTTTTTTTTGTTTTTTTTAAATGTAGATTGTAAGCCCACACAGAGCTCACAATGTACATTTTTCCCTATCAGTATGTCTTTGGAATATGGGATGGAAATCCATGCAAACACGGGGAGAACATACAAACTCCTTGCAGATGGTTTTTTGTCCTTGGCGGGATTTGAACACCAGGACTCCAGCGCTGCAAGGCTGCAGTGCTAACCACTGAGCCACCGTGTGGCCCCTTTCAGGATTGTTTTTGGCCTCAATGTTTGGGGATTCTGGTTGTCCAGGACTAACTGTCCATTATTGTCGCATCAGGTTTAGAGATTAGCGAACACTATTTGAAACAGCCGTTTCGAATAGCACGCTCCCATAGAAATGAATGGACGTAGCCGGCATGCGGGGGGTTAAGCGACTGGCTGCCGGCAAAGTCTGCGTGCTAGCTGCTTCCACTCATTTCTATGGTAGCATGCTATTCAAAACGTCTGTTTCGAATAGTATTCGCTCATCTCTAATCAGGTTCCTAACAGATTGTTTTAGCTTCCTTCATTCCTATGTACTGTTCTCCCCATAAGGTTATGTTCACAATGAGTTTTTTCGCAGCGGACTTTGACGCAATATCTGCCTCAAAATCTGCTGCCTAAACCGGCTCCCATGGACTTCAATGGAAGTCACTCACTTCTTTTTTCCACTAGCTAGTAGCGGAAAAAATAAGCGAGATGCCCTATCTTGACGCAGATTCCGCAGCTGACTCAGCAGCGAAGTCCGCGACGCGAGACTCCCTCTCGATTAGGCTCATTCATTCGGGCCTAATCTAGAGCGGAATGCCGTGATGGGATGCTGGTGCACTGCATTGGCATCCGTCGCGGCTAGCCATGATGGAATATTCACACGCGGAATCCATTTTCCGCCGTGTGAACGTACCCTAATGGTGGCTACAGGCAGCCAGAATTATCAATTGCTATGCGAGGGAAACCAGAAAATTCAGAGCTGTAGTAAGATAAATGATCAATGTGTTTATCCCAGTTGTCTGGGATAAATGCACTGAAAAATACTCTGTAGCAACAGCCCTACTTTTTCTGACATTGAAGTGGAGGTTGAGTATTTTAACTAAAAAAATTCCTCAATTTACAATAATAACGATAACAATAATTATAATAAATCCCTTGGAAGGTGGAGCTGCCTGTACTATATTTTCTCTATATTGTCTTTGTATACCCCTGGCTTGGTACAGATTTGGATTTAGGCATGCTGATGGCCGTGACTGACTGTGTGCCACCCTTGCTTCTGCGGCCGCATTCATTCAATGAATAGGAGCCATGGAAGTCCTGAGTTTTGCAGCCCGGACTGGCTACCCACATGCTAATCCATGTAATAAATACACAGTCATGTGCGTGGCCCGATAGAAATGAAAAACCCGGATAGCACACTCATCTACCCCACGGTCATCTACAAGGGGCTAAGGCCCAGGAGTGTCATTTTACAGGTCTGTGCATCAGTGTCCTTTCTCTTTAGGCTAGGGCTATTAAATGTCTGCAATTTTTTCACTACTGTAAGTAAATGGAGTCACATTGCGTCCCCAAGGATGCTGCGACTGCAGACGTTGCAGGACCCTGAAGGCGAGGTGCAAAGTCAGCTATACAGTAAAATATGTTATAACCTTCCATCCAGATATACGTCCAGAGGCTTAGCTATAGGGGATGCAGAGGTAGCAATCACTACCCGGCCCTGGGGCATCAGTGGGCCATAAGAAGATGCCAGCATTGTAATAGCACATGGTAAGAAGAGGCCACATTACATATTTGGTATTGGGGTTCTGGAACTTCAAGTGACCTCTGAAAGAAGGAAAAAAACATAGATGGGAACCAAATTTTTTAACATCAAAGAATGATGTAGAACAAATCTACTTATTAGTATAGGTGCATTTTTTTCTGCAACTTTTTGGCATTTACGCCAGCAGTGGATGATAAAGAAAGGAAACCTGTAAATATAAAACAATGTATAAAATGTTTCTCTTATTTGTTATTTCCTTCCTATGTGAGCGTGGCTTGAGGCAAGTGGACATCATGCAGAGAGCACGGTCTGCCATCCATGTCCACCACACACTGCTCCTGCCAGGACTCCTATGTTCCTGCTGAATAAAGTTTTAGCTTCAGTAGAAACAGGAACTGTGTCTCCTCCTCCTCCATCTGCACAGTGCACAGGAAGAAGTGACTGACAGTGAATACAGGTCACATGAGACGTATGCAGTCATTGTGATTCAGGTATTTCCTGATTTCTGCACTTTATAATGGGACAGATGTTTGCATTTTAGGTTCTGTATAGAGTAATGTCCGATCAGTTACTTGTTCAATGGCTGCATTATGTAATACATAAAAGACTCCTTGTGTCTTATCACTAAGACTATGTTTCTATCTGTATATCACAGTATTCTGGCTAAGTGTACACGTCTGTTGCAAATAAATCCTTGTGCTTGATAAGCATTGATACTATTTCTGTGTATAAATGATTGTATAAGTGCTCATATATACTTTGTGCTAAAATTGCTGCTTTTTTTCTAGGAAATATTTGTAGATTTATTTCCTTAGAAACCATAAGCAATGCATGTAATGTGTGTAAACGTATTTCTGCGTGCAAGGCAACAAGGAATGTATACATACAGCAATCTCTTCTTAGAGTGTAAGCTCTTGTGAGCAGGGCCCTCAATCCCATTGTGTGACGTGACTATTTCTTTGTAATGTATCTTTTTGTCTGTACTTGAACCCTACAAATTGTACAGCGCTGCGGAATATGTTGGCGCTTTATAAATAAAATGTATTGTTATTATTATTTCCAGACGTGGCTGGTTTTCGGTTAGATAGTGTGAAATCTGCCCCCCACCCATCATTTATTTAAAAAAAAAAAAAAAAACCTTGCACCACCACCTAGCCTATAACAAACAATATGCTATCCAGAATCAACCTCAGTATAAAATAGGGTACTATTCCGTTATCGGGCCAGCAGCAGCGCAGTTCAGCAGCAGCTTTCGGGACAGCAGTTCAGCAGCGGGAATTACAATGACATCCGAGGACTGCTGGCCCGATGCTTGTGCCCAGTAACCAGTACATCGATGACCCCCCTCCCCCATCCTTCTCCTCCTGCCAGTGCTGCCCCCCAGCTCTCCTTACATCTTCCCCGTACCCTCTCCCCGCCACACGACTAGGCCTCACCTCAGCGCTAGTACCGAGACCGAAAGGAAAGACACCGGGGCTCAATCCAGGCCCTGACAAGAAACACGCCGACTATAGGAACGGTGAGCTACAGCGAGCCGGAGGGACAAACTTTCTGCAGCGTCCGGCGGCTATCTAGTAGCATTCATTGCTCAAGATTTACGGTGAGGCCTATTACAGGGAGAGGGTACGGGGCAGATGTAAGAAGAGCTGGGGGGCAGCACTGGAAGGAAGAGGAGGATGAGGGCATCGATCGATGTACTGCCTACTACACACAAGCACGGCCTCTATCATCGGGCCAGCATCGGCTTAGTCATGTGGCGGGGAGAGGGTACGGGGTAGATGTAAGGAGAGCTGGGGGGCAGCACTGGAAGGAGGAGGAGATGGAGGGGGGGTCATTGATGTACTGGCTACTGGGCACAAGCATCGGGCCAGCAGTCCTCGGATGTCATTGTAATTCCCGCTGCTGAACTGAACTGCTGTCCCGAAAGCTGGTGCTGAAATGCGCTGCTGCTGGCCCGATAACGGAATAGTACCTAAAATAGTCACATTGCACCCTATGATTAATATTTGCACCCTTTGTGCGCCATAGGAAAACACTTAAAAAAAATAAAAATACTCCCATACTGACCCTGATTATATAAAATACCCTCACCGCACCCCCTGAGTATGTCCCACTCTATCTAAATAAGAAAGACAGACAGGGCGGTGACTTCATTATACCACCACAGCAGTGGTGCAAGGGTATAGTCACACAATGAATATTGAGGCTGATTTTGAGGTCAATGGGAATCAAAGATCAAAGCAGGATGCTGAAAAAATAAGTCGTGCTAGAACTTGACATTGATTCCTCTGAGCTTGATCGACAAGGGAAAATCCGTGGTAGAAAGTCAAAGCTCTGCCTCAGCTTTCTGCCATTGGCAGTTGGAGGGGCAGAAGTGGAAGAGGAATCTGAGGCGGAAGTCTACCTCAAATTGCACTTCCATTTCTGCAGAATATACCCCATCTTGTTCCATTGTGTTTGGATACAAATTAATTCAATCAAGTGGGAATGTTAGGGGACTGTGTGTGCCCCTCCCATGCACATGGTCACATAGGTCCAGAGATCACTACGGTATATACTCTCACAGATCCAACCGTTTACTATAGCTTTGTCCCGCTGTCTCCTTCTTCTTCTATTCTGTGTGTATCAACTGCCACTAATCTGATATTTCTGACCTATCCTTTGGATAGGTCATGAATATTTTTAGCCCAGAAAATCCCCTCATTTCTGAACCATGTAATAAATCTTCAAATAACTTCTGGGCCACCAGGTATTCAAGTGTGTATCAGCAACATCTCCTCTATAGTGATTTATCATATTTTTCGCTTATGCTTTACCAGATCAATGACGTCAGTGACAAGAGATGTGTTTGGTAACCTGCCAGATGGCAAAACGGTGGAGAAGTTTCTTCTTGAGTCAAACCTTGTCAAGGCAGAGATCATAACCTTTGGCTGCATCATAACTCGTTTAGAAACCAAAGACAGACATGGAAATTTCACAGATATTGTTCTCGGGTTTGATAGTATAGAAGGTGAGTTTTATTTTTTTTCCATCATTTATCGGCTGAAGGCCCTCAGCCTCCTGAGCAGGTAGAGTCTGCTGTGGCCCTTTCTGTGCAGCGCCTCCAGGTGATCAGCCCAGTCTAGTTTATTATTGAGGAGCACACCCAGGTACTTATAGGTCCTGACTATCTCAATGCATGTCCCTTGGATCTCCACCGGGGTGGGAGCACTTCTCTATTTACTAAAGTCCACCACCATCTCCTTGGTCTTCCCAGCATTAATCCTGAGGTGATTCTGCTGGCACCATTCAACAAAGTCCCAGTTTAAATCGCCATCAGTGATAAGACCTAAATAGTCCCTTAATAGTGGCAGACGCCTATATAGATCACATCATTGGGTGTCACAACAGTCATAGTAAATTTAATAGGTATATGCACCTTTTTATAGTCCTTTACAAAAATAATCTAAGTTTCACAATGATGTGAGTGATTGAAGAGTTGTATATAGTGATAACATCAGTTACATAGGAAGTGTAGCATAGATAAAACCAACACTCACTGAGCTTCTTATATAGCAAATTCTGTATAGAAGACAGACAGAATGTGAACAAGTGCCAAAAATAAAGATGCGATGTGTTAAAACCTCACAAGACAGTGAAAATCTCCAAAGAATAGATTTACCAAATATTAAAAAGGGTTATGTAATACTGAAATATTGGCTGGCACGAGCACGCACATTACGTCTGTAGTCTGAGTCTAGTCTAGTCGCACTTTACTTATTAATAATAACATTTTTATGTTACATGAACATGTCGAGATACTGAGCGATATCCACAAATACATGCTAAAAAACTGAATGAACCACGAAAAACATATAAAATGTAAGTCAAAAGCCTCCTAGTATGATGTGATCCATAGGAGCTGTATTTGATTTTACAGAGGAGAATATCATAAGTCATAGCATACAATATCTCCAAGGGTTAAAGTGCAGGAAAGTACTTGTTATCTACGCAATTCAAAGCTAATATGACCCTGCGATCACAATAAAATATAATAATGAATAATACATAATTAATACAGTACATCTGGTGCCCCCCTCATTGTCTCAGTAAAATGGCAACCAGTTATTCCAGTTATAACTCTAGGCACACTGTGGTTTGGTAGTCTGAGACGCGCCCCATGCTCTTACTTGGTCCAATAAGGAGCAGAGGAGACATTACTCTACGCACTGTATACTCTGGTAATGAGAAGATGGTAGCTGTGATATAGAAATAAGAGGGGCCTAGGAAAATAGCCCTCTGTAAATGCCATCTATACCCACTATAAATATAAAAAAAAAACAAAAAAAAAACATTTAGGCTACATGCACATAACAGAAGACTGATGTCCTAGCAGAAAGCACTCAGACATCCAAGTCCCATCCACCCCTCATTGACTTCAATAGGGAGTTCCATTCTGCTCTATTCTGATGTCACGAAATAGGATAGGACCTGCTATATAATCATCTGACCCCACATTGGGAGAGAGTTGGTCTGTGTACTCAGTTGTGTGCAGGAGACCTCATACTTACCTGGCTCCTGTAGTCCTGGCGCCGGCACTGTTCTTCAGCGAAGCTAGTGGACTACACCTCAGCTTTGATGTGCATGTGCCAGACCTAAGGACACCTCCGGCTTTACTGAAGGGAAGTATTGAGGTTTTCTGTTGTTTTAATGCAGGCATGAATAGCCTGTTACTACAGGTCTATATGGGACACTAAACCCCAGGTCCATAAGGAGCTGTGAGTGATTTACTGTCCAACATCAACATGACAGGTTCCCTTTTATAGGAGATCTTCCAGTAGTTTAGCCATACATTATACATTTATTGTAAAAGCTATTAACTGGACATCACTTTAAATCGGGATAGGCCATGGGAATGAAGTACTAAGGATCATACAGGCAGTCATGAGACAGGCCAAGGTAACATCTGCTGAAGGACCAAGGGCATTAGGGACGCTTGAGAAGACTCACGTGTAAAGAAAAAGGAAGACAATAATTGAGCAAGGTACAATATGAGGAAGAATTGGTCGTTTTAGTAGAGCGCTATATCTTCAGTATAAAAGGGAAATGCACCTGTGCCTTTAATAGGACACGTGACCACAAAGATGCCACAGTGGAAAAGAAGACAACTGAAGGTAGCAGTCAGCAGATGTGCGACGCCTCTACAGAGAGGAGGAAACGCTACATGCTTGTAACGCAGGAAATATTATCAGCAAAGTATAGTGATATTATTACAGTTTTGTCCGGTAACCACTTGAGGACACAGCACATTTCTATTTTTGCATTTTTTGGTTTTCTGCCTCCTCTTCCAAAAGACTTAACTTTTTTATTTTTCTGTTATTGACAGATGTACGTGACAATGAAAAAAATTAGAATGTGGTGAAATTGAAAAAAAAAAAGGCAATTGTCCTATATTCTTCCAGGTTATGTTTTGTGGGGAAAGCTGCATTTTTTAATGATATCATTTTATGGAATGAATGATGTTTTGATCACTTTTATATTTAAGGGAAGTGGTGAATAAGCAGTAATTTGTGATTTTATTTTTTCCTTGTCACTGTGTTGACCATATGGGCTGAATATTTATATATTGTATTAGTACAGGCATTTTTGGACACAGTGATACCTAATGCGGTTCCTTTAGTTTTTGAGTAAACTAGGGAGAGGGGGGAGATTTAAATAATTTATTTATTTTTTAATATTTGCGCATTTCCTTGATAAGATCTATTGATGACATCCCATATGTGATCTGACGTGTACTATAGTAGGTCACAGGCCTCAGCTGTAACCTGAACATAAACAGAACATGACTGCTTAGGCCAGTTGGTCACATGCAAAATGCTGTGTACATTGTACAGATAATCTCTGATACCAGGGGCGTAACTTGAGGCGGTGCAGGGGGTGCAGTCGCACCGGGGCCCAGGAGCCTTAGAGGGCCCATAAGCTTTGGCATCAATATAGAGATTGCAGCTTCCATCTGGCCCATAAACCAAGGAGACCCACAGATTACCCTAACCACACTAAGTAACCCGTAACCGTCACTATGAAGAATTCGCTGTAGGGATGAGGTAGGGGGCCCCGGACAAAGGATTGCAACAGGGCCCACAAAATTGTAGTTACACCACTGACTGCCATTGATTGGCTGCAGTGGTCACCTAACAACAAATGGAAGGTCATTGAGGACTAGTAGTAGCAGAGAAATGCATTATCTACAAAATCTTTGAGAATAGAGTTGACCAGTCTGAAATGTATTTCATTCTATATAATTTAACAATGGTTGTGTAAAGTTGCTGACAGTTGTAGGTTGGAGGAGCTTTTTCACTCCACTCCATCTGAAATGTTGTTGTATTTGGCATTTTTGGTTGACTTTCGTTGGTTGTAATGATCTTGTTGAAGTGAATTAAGCTGTTAAAGGGGCTCTATCACTCGGAAAAGTCATTTTTAACTAATCACATCTTTGCATAGCCTTTAGAAAGTCTATTCCACACTTACCTTTAGTATGTAGATTGCCTCAGTGGTTTCTGAATAAGTCCGTTTTAATTCATATGCTAATTAGACTGGTGCACGATACATCGTGCACCCCTTTGCTATTGTTTCCTATGGGAGGCTCCTGCTGCTGCTGATGACTCTGCTTCCTGTTTCCACACACACATAGGAGATAATAGCAGGGACGAGTGCTGCTGGGAACTTCCTGTGCTGGCTGGAAGCTCATTAGCATATGAATAAAAATGGACTTATACAGAAACCACTGAGGCAATCTACATACTAAAGGTAGGTGTGAAATAGCATTTCTAAAGCCTATGCAAGGATGTGATTAGTTAAAAATGACTTTTCCAAGTGATAGAGCCCCTTTAAATGTTTAATAATCCGAGTCGATGTAAATTAGTTGTAGAGATTTATTCCATATCACATTTATTGTAGTTACAGGCTTGTATGTATCACATCGGTGCACCAGGTATCTACTCGGATTTGTTTACTATGTGATATTTTTCAGGTTACTTAAACAAGCATCCCTACTTTGGAGCAGTGGTTGGACGAGTTGCAAACAGGATCGCCAATGGTAAATTTACTGTTGATGGACAGGATTATCAGTTACCTATAAACAATGGGCCAAATAGCATCCATGGAGGACTCAAGGGCTTTGATAAGGTAAGGCACCTTGTTAATATCTCTGTATCTCTACACTGTATTTATAAACATTAGTGTAACAATGGGCAGTTAATGTCATATTGGTACTTAGGTACATAAGGAAGCACATTAATAAGGATAGGCTTGTTTCCCACTTATGAATGGATTATGTGGCTATGCTTTATCCTCAATGTAAAAGGCTAGATCACTTAGGGACACTTGCAGTTTTAAGTTTCAAGGGCTATTCCCATCTCAGACATTTATGGCATATTCACAATGTACGGCCAACTTTGCCTGTATGTGCCCCAATTGTATAGATATCCCAACATTGTCCGAGGGGTCGGCCTTGCAGCTCAGCATTATCGCTGGGCTTTGAGGAACATCACTCTGACAATACAAGGCTATAGAAGTGTACCATAATGTGGGCGTTCCTTAAAGTTCAAGCCATGACGTTGTGCTGTAAGGCCGTCCTCTCTGACAGTGCAGTGACATTGTTGCCAAAACTTTCTAGATGTATATAAGACTGCCAATGTCAGAGAACATGAGATGTCCACTTTAAATAGATGACTGATTCCTCCTTGGACCACACAAATAGTTGCCAGTTTCATGGATAGGAAGGGGAGGTATTCAGCCACTGTTCACACTGTTTGTATACACTGTGTAACATACTGGTTATCCTGGGTCACTTTGGCTACTATTGGTCATCGCACAGACGTAATTTTAGGAAGGTTCTGGATTCTGTATTGTGCAGCGACTCTTAATAGCAAGAAAAGAGTTGTACCTATAAGTTACATGCAGATCTTTTACTCTCTTGCGGTGCAGCTCATTGACATCAGAACAACCAAAGAAGTCAATGGAAAGATCCATGCATACACAGCAACCTCTCTTTTCACAATGGCTGCCAAACAAGGGCTGGGAACCTTCAATCTTGAGATACTGTAGAAGCATAGCATATCCTGTGGGTGTGTTATAAATGCCTGAGCGGGCAGAATTCCTCCCCAATATTTTGCAGTGGAAGATAACCGCAACAGGCCTAGTTCTGACCTCAGATTATTAGACAAAAGTCACATTTTTTTCACATATGCAAATGTTAACAGATACAATAAAAAAGGATGTTGATGGAAGGAAATCTATTTTATATATTAAAAAGGAAAAACAAATCTGTTGCTCTCCGTTGCTTTTGTGTCCAACAGATATAAGAGACAGTTGTTTGTTTTACATTGAACTATAGACAAAATAAATGCCCCTCTATTTGTACTGTATATATTTTTAGCATGTCCATTAAAGAGATCTGCTAAATGTGGTAAAAATGTAATATGAACTTACCCTTAGCTATTTTATTTAAAACTAGCCTCTGCCCACGACTTCGTCTGCAGGTTGTTGGAGTCGATGATCCGCCTATTTTCAGCAAATTGGTGCCATCGATGGTTTGCCTGCTTCGGCGTTTTGGCAGCTCTTAAGCTGTCCTGCTGCTGAACTTGTTCCTCGTGCTGTGCCTGTGATTTTTCGGGGATCTCAGCAGGTCAATAGGATGCCATATAATGAGCGTGTTGTTGGTGTTGATGATGCGCCTGCTCAGGTGTTTCAACAGCTGTGAAGCTGTCCTGTCGCTGAATGTGTTCTTCGTGTTGTGCCCGTGATTGTTCTGGCAACTCAGCAACTCGCTGGGAAGCCATATAATGAGCGTGATGTTGGCGTTGATGATCCGCATGCTCCGGCATTTCGGCAACTCTCAAGCTGGCTTGCCACTGAACTCGTTCCTCGTGCTGTGCTTGTGATTATTGCGGCATCTCAGCAGCTCGCTGTGATGCCATATAGTGAGCGTGTTGTTGGTGTCGATGATCGGCATGCTTCGGCGTTTCTGCAGTTCTCAAGCTGGCCTGGCACTTAAATTGTTCTTCACATCATGCCTGTAATTGTTGGCATCTCAGCAGCTTGCTGCAATGCCATATAATGAGTGTGGTTGGTGTCCATGATCCCCGTCAGTTCCACTTGAGGAGAACTCTGTGACTTCTGGTTCCTTCATAGAGCTCATTGTTTGCGACAAATTAGATTTTCTTTTTTTCGACATGTTTAAAATTGACAAACTGCCAATTTGGATTAAAGGTGTTTGTTCATGTCAGTTTGTCTGCAGTGCCTGGAGCAGATCACAGAGATAACAGCCCTGGCTTTCTCAGAAGGTGAGATAAGAGCAGTGTAATATAGTATGTGAACAAAAATTCATAACTTTCGTGAAGCCATGTCATTTACCGGGATAAAAAGTAGCCTATATTTTAATCGCGGTTACAATCTATCTGTGTGCCGAATTTCATCCAAATCCGTTCAGCCATTTTTGCATGATTGAGGAACAAACACACAAACATCCAAACTTTCACATTCATAATATTAGTAGGATGATTTATGTTTAGCAATAAACTCTTAGAAAACCCAATTCTCTTATGATCTAATATGAACATACATTTCTAGAAGTGCATCTGCCACCAGGAAACAGAAGAAGCGCAGAACCCTTATTATAGGTTCCAAGAACACACTTAATATCCAAAGAACACCATATGTATCACAATCTGGAAACCTCCGATCCCATAAGACAATAAGATTCCTTTGCTTATCTCTTCACATACGGATCATGCTTGACATATTCGTTTCAAGAGGAATTTTGGTCCTTTCACCCATTCTGCGTTGTCAACATTACATCATGAGTGCTTGACCCCAATATGACAAGCATATAGTCTTCTAGAGAGGTGCAACCCTATTATTTATACATCACTGAGAGTCTATGATCACACACTCACTCTGATGCCATTGTCTGACATTTACAAAGAAGATATTCTGTACTGCTGCAGAATTGCAAGTAACAGGCCAGTCTCAGATGATTCACCGTCTATTCTCTGGAAACATAAAAATTGCATTCCCGATCATTGAAGAGGTTTTCTGGGATCATATTATTTGGTTGTCTCTCATTAGGATAGGCCATTCATCTCAGGTCAATGGGAGTCTGTCTCTCATCTAGCAGATGCCAATACGATTGAAATTGTTACTTTGCAACAGACCCTAGGAGGGCTCCTCAAAGTCAGTAGGCCCGGGGTCATCAGCCCTTCTGTATCTCCCCTCTCTACTAGCTATGTCTCTGTATAATACCATTTACCATCTGGCCAATTCTCTCAGACGATAACCATAAAATAATATCAGTTTCCCCACAAATCAAGTTCATCGGGACAAATAGCCAATTAATTACCAACATCTAAACCAATAACATGTAATATCAATTGACAGTATGATAATGCCAGTATATCGATCAATAATGACAACAATATACAGCACGCCCGCTTCATCTATGCCTCAGGCGCCTCTTTCCAGACTTAGGTGGTTTTCATCTGTACCCCTCTCCCTACAGCTAAGGTTACTTCATATTCAATAGGATTTGTGTCCGTGCAGGTGAGCCACAGCAACAACCACCTGATTTCGAGTGCTTTTAGCAGCAATTTTACAGATATTTAGACATTCAGCAACATTTGCAACTCCTCTGTTTTTCTTCAACTCCTTCATAAATGGCCGACATTCATGGTCAGACAAATGTTAGCACCAGTGTGGCATCCTTTTTATTCACGGTCCGTGAAAATGGCGCTGTGTTTCTGATCTGTGAATAAAGTGTAATGTGTTCTATTTTTTCACGAATCACGGGGACGTCACTAGTGTTAATAAATAGGGTTGAGCGATCGTGTTCGGAAAAGATCGGATTCCGATCGGCGATCGAGAAAATTTCACGATCGCCATCGGAATTTCGAACACGATCTTTTTATGTGGGATCGAGATCGGTGATCTTTTCCCACAATGCATTGTTTAGCCTTCACACTGAGTTTACGCTGTATACTCAGTGTGAAGGCTCCGCTGCAGTTCCATAGGAATGAATGGAAGCAGCCAGCACACAGCCTTAACCCCCTGCGCGCCGGCTGCCTCCATTCATTGGAATGGGAGGCTAAACTAACATCTGTAGCAGCTACTTACCACTAGAGATGGCTGCTCCGGTGCCCTCCTTCTTCTTGCCTCGCTGCCCCGCCTCCCAGGTTAGTGTTTAAAGCGCTAGGTAGGTGGGGCTTGTGGCTTAGGAGAGTGTGGGCGGGTACAGGGTGGGGAGACGTGACTCTCCTAACCCGCCCACACACTCCTAACCTGGCAGGGAGGGGGCAGGGAGCAGCGTGGAGCGGCAGCGATGCAAAGAAGAAGGCACCGGGCACCGCACCAGCCATCTCTGGAGGTAAGTGGACACCAGGGGGGACTAAGTAGCCAGAGGATTAAAAAAAAATCCTCTGGCTACTTTAGTGATTCACTACACAGCGTGGATTCTAACAGATTCCATGCTGTATAGTGAATAGGATTGCTTTTAAAACCCGATCTCCGATTAATAAAAAAAATCCCATTGACTTGCATTGGGATCGGAATTGGGATCGAGATCGCGTTCGAATGAAAAAGGATCGGAAATCGGATTTTAAAATCGATCCTGAAAAGTCAAGATCGGCTCAACACTATTAATAAACTATTAGTGGAAACATTCTTTATAGTTGCATTTACTGTCTTATTTTTTATTACAAGGGATAAACAGTGAGCACTTTCTCTATCCTATAAATATAGTAGACATTTAGTATTACCCTCAAGCCCAAGGCGATCATACGCTAAATTAAATGACGGCACATACATAATGGTTGAGCTTTTCTGCTAATTTTCCAAACTATTACAGACATCACAATAAAAATAAAGTGACCTAAATGAGCAAAGAGCCATGAAATGTCCTGAGCAATGTTCTGCATTGTCTCCTATGGGGAATGACATTTAGAAAAGAGGAGATAACTGCTTTCAGCACTGCAGCTGAGATAGGCCGTGCTCCGAATACATCAGTCACTTCAATAAGCACACACAAACTACATTACATAACGCTTAGTATGGAGTGTATGGGATTTTATTAAAGGGGTTTCCCCAGCTCAGAAAGTAATAGAATTATATATGTTGTTAGGGTCTGGGGTTGCTAGGTCGGGTGGCATAGACACACAAGTCAAGTTTCTTTAGTCCAAAACAAAAGTAGAGTTTTATTTTCACTCACAAAGGGTAGTGCAGCAACAAAAGGAAACAATACAAAAATAAATCCCTGCCCGGCTAGGCTCTAACTAAACATAGAATAGGTTACCTCACCTAGAATAACAGAAATCAAAAACCAGTTCAATAATTCAGGACACAGCTCCAAAAAACGACCTCTCTGTTTGGCACTCCAGCCAAGCTCTGCCAAAGGTCTGCTGCTGGAGCTGACTTCTTAAGCCTCCTTGACGAGGAGACTCTCAACAGCTGAGTCGCTGCCGGAACATCCCCAAATATATACAGTGTTGGCCAAAAGTATTGGCACCCCTGCAATTCTGTCAGATAATACTCTTTTTTTTTTTTTCCATAAAATGATTGCAATCACAAATTCTTTGGTATTATTATCTTCATTTAATTTGTCTTCAATGG
This sequence comes from Leptodactylus fuscus, assembly GCF_031893055.1. Lineage (NCBI taxonomy): Eukaryota > Metazoa > Chordata > Amphibia > Anura > Leptodactylidae > Leptodactylus > Leptodactylus fuscus. The sequence continues at coordinate 47,448,169 of NC_134267.1, forward strand.
AAAACCACAAAAAGAATTGTCAAAAAGCCAAATTAGATATAATTCCACACCAAATATAAAAAAGGGTGTGGACAAAAGTATTGGCACTGTTTTAAAAATCATGTGATGCTTCTTTAATTGGTGTAATTAACAGCACCTGTTACTTACCTGAGGCACCTAACAGGTGGTGGCAATAACTAAATCACACTTGCAGCTAGTTGAAATGGATTAAAGTTGACTTAACCTCTGTCCTGTGTCCTTGTGTGTACCACATTGAGCATGGAGAAAAGAAAGAAGACCAAAGAACTGTCTGAGGACTTGAGAAGCAAAATTGTGAGGAAGCATGAGAAATCTCAAGGCTACAAGTCCATCTCCAAAGACCTGAATGTTCCCGTGTCTACTGTGCACAGTGTCATCAAGAAGTTTAAAGCCCATGGCACTGTGGCTAACCTCCCTAGATGTGGACGGAAAAGAAAAATTGACAAGAGATTTTAACGCAAGATTGTGCGGATGGTGGATAAAGAACCTCGACTAACATCCAAACAAGTTCAAGCTGCCCTGCAGTCCGAGGATACAACAGTGTCAACCCGTACTATCCGACGGCGTCTGACTGAAAAGGGACTGTATGGTAGGATACCCAGGAAGACCTCACTTCTTACCCAGAGACATAAAAAAGCCAGGCTGGAGTTTGTCAAATCTTACCTGAGAAAGCCAAAAACGTTTTGGAACAATGTTCTCTGGTCAGATGAGACAAAAGTAGAGCTTTTTGGGAAAAGGCATCAACATAGAGTTTACAGGGAAAAAAAAGAGGTCTTCAAAGAAAAGAACACGGTCCCTACAGTCAAACATGGCGGAGATTCCCTGATGTTTTGGGGTTGCTTTGCTGCCTCTGGCACTGGACTGCTTGACCGTGTACATGGCATTATGAAGTCTGAAGACTACCAACAAATGTTGCAGCATAATGTAGGGCCCAGTGTGAGAAAGCTGGGTCTCCCTCAGAGGTCATGGGTCTTCCAGCAGGCAATGACCCAAAACACACTTCAAAAAGCACTAGAAAATGGTTTGAGAGAAAGCACTGGAGACTTCTAAAGTGGCCAGCAAAGAGTCCAGACCTGAATCCCATAGAACACCTGTGGAGAGATCTCAAAATGGCAGTTTGGAGAAGGCCCCCTTCACATCTCAGGGACCTGGAGCAGTTTGCCAAAGAAGAATGGTCTAAAATTCCAGCAGAGCATTGTAAGAAACTCATTGATGGTTTCCGGAAGCGGTTGTGGCCAACACTGTAGTGAGAAAATGACAGGCAGAGTGCTGGAGTCCAGCTATGTCAGCCCCAGGTTTCTGATATATGTGTGGTCCAGAGCAGATCTGGGGTAGGCCTCAGCCTTAGTGTAGATCCAGGGCTCATTACTGGGCCAGAAAAAGGCTGCAGATCCTGCATTGCAGTGCAGATCCATGGAGTAAAAGGAAATGTATGGTTGTGTGATGTAACCCTGAGTCCAGTGAGACAAAGTTGTGCTTGTTTTGTTCGTGTGGCTAGAAGTAAGCCACACATATAGTTAGGTTATTTGTTCTGTTTAGTTAGTTGCTCAGACAAGCAGGATTTTATTTTGTTTTTGCCTGAAGTTAAGGCTGTATTTTGTTTTTTCTCGTTTTGTGCCTGAAGTCAAGGTTTATTTATGTTCCTGGTTTTTTTTTTCTAAATAAACTGGTTTGCTGCATATTTCTTGTCCCTGTCTTGACTGTTTGGGTCTGCACCACTGCTTCTACCGAGCTAACTTCCCCATAGTGTACAGTATATATGTGAAATGTACAAGTTCAGTATCTTGAAAATTCCTATTATTTTATTACATTTCTTTAATTTATAACTCGGATCTAAATGCTGATTTTGGCCAATGCCAAACAGTATTCATGATGTCTTCATATTATTTCTGTCTCAGGTGCTCTGGAAACCTAAAGAGGTTGAAAATGGAGTTCAGTTCTCATATACAAGTTCTGATGGAGAAGAAGGATACCCTGGTGAATTAGAAGTCTGGGTTACTTACACACTTGTTGGCAGTGAACTCACCATAAACTATAAGGCTCGGACAACTAAGACCACTCCTGTCAATCTAACAAATCACTCTTACTTCAATCTGGCAGGACAGGTAAAATGATATTATTGATGAAAAAATAAAAAGTTATGATTCTTGAAATGAATCAAAACCACAAAAAAACTAAGGCCTATTTCACATCTGCGTCGGTAATCCATTCGGGGGAGTCCGCATGGGGACCCCCCTGAATGGACTACCGAACGCATTGGCAAGCGGTGTGCAGTTAAAGCACACGGACCCCATAGGCTATAACGGTCTCCGCACGGAACATGCGGACAGAAAAGTAGTTCATGATCTATTTTCCTGTCCACATGACTTGTATGAAGCGGAACGCACACCGCTTGCCAATGCGTTCGGTAGTCCATTCAGGGGACTTCCTGAACGGATTACTGACGCAGATGTGAACGAGGCCTAAGCTGTATCTGTATCTGTTTATCTAATAGCATACCTCCCTATTTTAGAGACTGTAGAATCTAGTCTAATAGACCTGTCTGTCCTAGTAGCATACAATGCAAAGACAGGGAATTTATAATGTGAGCCCTGGGATATGGCATGGTGACTGACAAAGTCTTTAAGGCGCTGCAGAATATGTTGGCGCTATACAAGTAAGAGAAGTAAAAAAAAGATAAGTGCTTGTGGAAGACATACAAAGACATGTTCAGCTGTTTGTGGAAAATGCATTACTTACATTCATTCATTCATTCATTCATTTATTTAAAGTGTACCTCCAGCTATAAACAACTTTTTTTTTTTTTTTTTTATCAATGAATAGTACATGTGAAAACAAGAAACTTTGTAATATTTTTTTTTAAAGAAATCTTCTCCACTTTTTAGGCAGAGTTACTTCTTCTTAATCTATGAAGCGAGGAGAGGGATAGAAAAGACACTCAAATAATTGCTGCTGTTACACTCTACTGTTCCTTGCTAAATTATACGTAATCTGACACAGAATGAGGCAATAAATCAACTGACTAGACGGCAGGAGAATCCCTACTCCACCCCTCCCTCCTCCATAGAGCTTTATGTGTCAGGCCGAAGATGGAAACAAATACAGTCCTATGAAAAAGTTTGGGCACCCCTATTAATCTTAATCATTTTTAGTTCTAAATATTTTGGTGTTTGCAACAGCCATTTCAGTTTGATATATCTAATAACTGATGGACACAGTAATATTTCAGGATTGAAATGAGGTTTATTGTACTAACAGAAAATGCGCAATATGCATTAAACCAAAATTTGACCGGTGCAAAAATATGGGCACCTCAACAGAAAAGTGACATTAATATTTAGTACATCCTCCTTTTGCAAAGATAACAGCCTCTAGTCGCTTCCTGTAGCTTTTAATCAGTTCCTGGATCCTGGATGAAGGTATTTTGGACCATTTCTTTCTACAAAACAATTCAAGTTCAGTTAAGTTTGATGGTCGCCGAACATGGACAGCCCGCTCTCAAATGATCTGAAAACAAAGATTGTTCAACATAGTTGTTCAGGGGAAGGATACAAAACGTTGTCTCAGAGATTTAACCTGTCAGTTTCCACTGTGAGGAACATAGTAAGGAAATGGAAGACCACAGGGACAGTTCTTGTTAAGCCCAGAAGTGGCAGGCCAAGAAAAATATCAGAAAGGCAGAGAAGAAGAATGGTGAGAACAGTCAAGGACAATCCACAGACCACCTCCAAAGAGCTGCAGCATCATCTTGCTGCAGATGGTGTCACTGTGCATCGGTCAACTATACAGCGCACTTTGCACAAATAGAAGCTGTATGGGAGAGTGCTGAGAAAGAAGCCGTTTCTGCACGTACGCCACAAATAGAGTTGCCTGAGGTATGAAAAAGCACATTTGGGCAAGGCAGCTTCATTTTGGAAACAAAAATTGAGTTGTTTGGTTATAAAAAAAAAGGCGTTATGCATGGCGTCCAAAAAGAAACAGCATTCCAAGAAAAACACTTGCTACCCACTGTAAAATTTGGTGGAGGTTCCATCATGCTTTGGGGCTGTGTGGCCAATGCCGGCATCGGGAATCTTGTTAAAGTTGAGAGTCGCATGGATTCCACTCAGTATCAGCAGATTCTTGAGAATAATGTTCAAGAATCAGTGACGAAGTTGAAGTTACGCCGGGGATGGATATTTCAGCAAGACAATGATCCAAAACACCGCTCCAAATCCTCAGGCATTCATGCAGAGGAACAATTACAATGTTCTGGAATGGCCATCCCAGTCCCCAGACCTGGATATCATTGAACATCTGTGGGATGATTTGAAGTGGGCTGTCCATGCTCGGCGACCATCTAACTTAACTGAACTTGAATTGTTTGTCCAAAATACCTTTATCCAGGATCCAGGAACTGATTAAAAGCTACAGGAAGCGACTAGAGGCTGTTATCTTTGCAAAAGGAGGATGTACTAAATATTAATGTCACTTTTCTGTTGAGGTGCCCATACTTTTGCACCGGTCAAATTTTGGTTTAATGCATATTGCACATTTTCTGTTAGTACAATAAACCTCATTTCAATCCTGAAATATTACTGTGTCCATCAGTTATTAGATATATCAAACTGAAATGGCTGTTGCAAGTACCAAAATATTTAGAACTAAAAATGATTAAGATTAATAGGGGTGCCCAAACTTTTTCATAGGACTGTATAATGTAACCAAAGCAGTCAGACTGCAGAGAAGGAGCAGGAGAACAGCTTAAAAATTGGTAAAAGAAAGAGTTCTCCGTAATAAAATAAATTACAGTTTCTTATTTTCACCTGTACTATTCATTTATGAAAAGTTGTTTATAACTGGAGGTTTGTTTTTGGGTGCAGTTAAATGAGTTTTATAAAATATTGCCCCATCTTATCCATTTATACATTTAGATGTTAATACTACTGAGGCACGCTACTATCTTTAACAAGTTAACATGTCTTTTCTGAGAAAATACCCATCACCTCGGAAAAATTCACAAAATTCAGTCTTTTCCTTTCTTACTTTTTTAAGGGATCAGAGAACATATATGATCATGAGATTTCCATCACTGCTGAGCACTACCTTCCTGTAGATGACACCATGATACCAACAGGTAAAAAAAAAGTGATGTAACAGGATGGTAGCGATACTGCCTTTACTGCCATCCAGGGCTCACACATATGGATGGTGAAAAGAATAAAAAAATATAACTACCTGTCCCCTGTGCTTCCCAGCACAGTCTGGTCCTGCAGTTCTGTTGTTGTCTAGTTAACACACAGGGTATAGGGTAACCAACTTCAAACACTAAACACCAAGGGTTCCCACTTATATTAATCTCAATGTATTAAAATATAACTTTTAATAGTAAATCTTTAAAATGTCAGACTCCTTCCCATTAATAAAAGAAACTATAATTCCCCCGAACATTGGTTCCTGGCTATTAAAAAGGCCGTGAGAGAACAGGAGTTACGGTCAATCCTTCAGTCTAGATGTGTATGAAGGATGTCAATACTCCTTTCTGACTCCTAGAATGTGAGGGGAAGAATATGCAAATCTGACTTCCCTGATGTAATTAGGAAGCCAGTGCCTCAAGAATGCACACCAATAGAGGGCGCTCACTGAGAATGTGCAAGTCTATCTTCCATGATGTAATTAGGAAGACAGAGTCTCAGTCAAGCAAACCTTCTGCTAAATCCACACCTGACTGTGGCTTTAAATGTACCTCCAGTTATAAAAACTTTTCACAAATGAATAGTACAGGTGAATATAAGAAACTTTGTAAAATATCTTAAATGTTTTTTTTTAAATTTTCCTCCATATTTCACAATTCTTCTCTGCGTTGTCTCTGAAGAGGGGAGGGGTAGTAAGAGGCTGGTAGAAAAGACACTCAAGTAATTGTGGCTGCTATTAATACAGCTAGGTTGTAGATAAGAGGCTACCAGTGCACAGAATAAGGCAATAAATCAATGAATTAGTAGGAACTTCCTACTTAACCCCTCCCTCCTCCAAAGAACTCTGTACGTGAGGATGAATATGGAAATAAATCTAATGTAAAAAAGTAGTCAGATTGAAGATAAGACGTAGGAGAACAGCTTAACAAGTGGAGAGGGAAACAAAACGTCTTTAAAAGATATATTGTAAAGTTTCTTATATTTGCATGCAATATCTAGTTATGAAAACTTGTTATAAATGGAGGCACGCTTTAAAGAAAAAATATATGCAGCTTTTCCGCAGTGTTTTCTGCAGGGAATGTTTTATACCTCATCCATTACGTTAACCAAAATGAAATGGGGCTGCAACTCTACCTAGTGCAGTTACATCCAGCAAAGCCAGTGTTTATCATGCACTTCACAGGAAGCAGGTACTAGAAATGTGGTTTCCTTCTGCTCAGCAAAACGATTCATTCAGCTGTATGAAAATAAAGCCATCAATATGTGACTTGTGTGTACGGCTTTCATATACCGTCTTATCTGTTATGCCAAAATGTATTCCTATGGAGCAAGGTATTTGAAACTAATGATCTGAGTGGCTGTCATAGCTGCCAGGTCTCCGCTGTAATACATCGTTACATAGTAGATGAGGCTGGATGAAGACATCAGTCCATCAAGTCCAACCTATAACCCTACAATCCCCTACAGTTTTGTTCCAGGGGAAGGAAAAAACCCCATGAAGCTTATGCCAGTTGCCTCATTTCAGGGAAAAAATTCCTTCCCTGGATCAATGTGTCCTTAAAGTCTATAACCTATAATATACGTATTGTATAAATAAAGAGAAACATATTACGTATCCTTGTCTCTTAAATCGCCTGATCTACAAAATCCTAAAAATATTTCACCCATACGAACACTGTAGCAGGAAAAAAATAAAATCAAAATCGATAAACCAACGTTCGCTGTTTTGTCTCTAATAAAATTTTTAACAAAAACGCACCAAAACATCAGACATTCCCCAAAATGGTAAATATAAAAAGTATATCTGCCCCCCAAAATAGAAGCTTTATGCAGCTCATACATGGATATATTAGGTTATTGGTGTCAGAATATTATGACTCTAAGAAATTTAATTAGCAAAGTTCTGGATTTTTTAAAACATAAAAAAACATATAAATTTGGTATCCCCAGAATTGTACCTACCCATAGAATACACAAGACATGTCATTTTAGCTGCATCGTCAATGCCATGGAATCGAAACCTGTAAGAAAGTCACACAAATAAAGTTTTTCTCCAATTTCACCCCATTTTTTCCAGCTTTCCAGTAGATCATATGGGTTATTAAATGATGCCATTACGAAGTTTCTAAATTTTTCCCACAAAAGTTAAGCATTCATACAGCTGTGTGAATGGAAATCGCTTTTTGGAATGTGGGGAGTCAAAAAGGAAAATCGAAAAATGTCTGCAACATCAAGGGGTTAAAGTGTCGAACTTTCCAACACATTTATGAAGTAGAAAAGAAAAAATGTGGCACAGATTATATTGAACAAAGTAGACTAAGTTTAAAATGGTGTAAACTTGTGCAAATTTACTTTGTGTGTCATAAATTCCCATTGTGCAGCAGATATTTGTCTCTTCAGTAAGTGAGAGATGATTGGTGTCTGCTTATTTTACACCAAAATTGCAGGTTTTTTATCCATGTGCCAAATATTTTTACGTTTATGTTACGTTTATGAATAAGAGCCACGTTAGAATGGGCCGCAAAATAGGATAGGAATAGAACCTGTCTTATCTGATGTGGCCCAGACTGTCGGCCCGCACAAGGGACCATGAAAACCACGGTTCTGTGTACAGGCCCATAGAACACAATGGGTCAGTGTGCTATCTGTGAAATTTGGTGATAGCACATTGACCCACACCACGGTCGTCTGCAAGGGGCCTACAACAAAGTTTGACAGTTCCCTTACTTCTCTGTAACCCTGTTAGTTTTTTAGGTTGTTATTCTAGATACTGCTTGAAATGAAAAAATTCCAGCTGTCTTTTTTTTTTGCCGTGATTTGCGCCAACTATCATGGATTTGCCACAATTTTACACACCAGTTGAAATTGGCTGAAAACGGAACTATTTATTGATGTTTTAATCAATACCAGTAAATCAAATTCAGCTGATTCTCGGAAATCTGTCCTGGCTTGAAATCTTGGTCCTTTTTGTGAATCTTATTGTAGCTTCTGTTTAGTTCTACATTGTTATAATTGGTGGTGCAAACATCAGCTTCAGTCTGTCTTGTGTAACCAGATGGGATGCATTTGCTTTCTGGCATGTACTTCAGGGTTCTTATTCTTGTATCTATTGATTGTAGGAGAGGTGGCGCCAGTTCAAGGAACCAGCTTTGACTTACGAAAGCCTGTTGACCTTGGCAGTCAGATACCCAAACTGAAAGGAAATGGCTTTGACCACAATTTTTGCTTGAATATGAATGACCTGCAACACGATTGCACAAGGTAAGAAAAACCATTCTAGTCTTGTACCGTTTTATGATCTTCCCAGTTCTGAGCGTCACATTTTTTCCCTGGACGGCCCGTTTAAGGATAAACATAAGAGGAACCATAGATTTCCCTAGGACATATTTCAATAGATGAGGAACCCCTAACACTACCCAAGAGTGAATGACTATGGCTTTAGTTGATTTCGCCATATTCATTCCTGCAGTGTAGAGACTTTTCTTGCTCTGTCCAGAAATGTCTCCCCAGCTCGTTCTTTTAATTTATTTTCTGTTCTACTTTAAGGTAAAAGAGAATAAGGAAATCTATTATGTGGTGCTAATTCCAGTATCTAGGTAGATGCTTTATGTCATGAGTTAAATAAAGTGTTATTCAACCTTGTTCTACATCATTTATATATGCCTTGTCTATCACAGAGTATATCACAAGCCGAGTGGCAGAGTGCTCACTGTCCGTACAACTCAGCCTGGAATCCAATTCTACACTGCTAATTTCCTGGACGGGTCTCTTAAGGGAAAAGATGGTGCCGTGTATCCTAAGCATTCTGCATTTTGCCTTGAGACTCAGGCATGGCCGGATGCCGTAAACAAGGTTAGTTTATTTCATGCTAAGTATAGAATATGGAAGACTAGATAGATTTAATGTAACAACTGTAGAGTCTATGGTAGTAGTTGTCTACAACCCTGGTGATCTAGGGCAGTAGAGGGGTTAAAGGGGTATTCCCACGTCACATACTCACCAGTCTTCGCTGCTGTAAAATCTTCTTTCTTCCGGCTTTGTTGCGTCATTGGTGGGCGGGGTTACATATGCAAAGCCAGTGGCGAGATGACATCCCTTCTATGCCGCTGACCCTGCGTGCGCGCTAATAGATAATGAGACCAGTCAGTTCTCCAGCCTTTACAATGCCAATACAGACCTGGCATCCGCTGTAATAGAAAGGCGGATGTCGGCACAGGTGCCTGCGACATCGCTACGCTCCTGCCCTGCATGAAGCCAGCAGTGGCAGGAGCGATGCTGCTATTCCGCTCCTCCGTCCCCCCCCCCCTCCAGAATAGCAGCATCGCTCCTGCCGCTGCTGGCTTCATGCAGGGCAGGAGCGTAGCGATGTCGCAGGCACCTGTGCTGGCGTCTAACCCTCCCCAGCATCTGCCTCTCTATTACAGCAGATGCCGGGTCCGTATTGGCGGCCCCTTCCCCCAAAGTGTAAACTACCCCCCCCCCCCTCCAGGCTGGCTCCCGTGCACTTAGCCCCTCCTCCCTCCCCCCTGAGAGCAGGCAGATACATCACTTGACTTTTGAGCAGATAAGTCAGGGCTGTGGCCACAAAGAAATGAATAAAGTAAGATAGTGGACAAACAAAGCAGTTTTGCTGAAGCAATGTATTTAGGAAAAGTCTTACATCTACATTAACAAGCAGTATAGATAGGATCCTTGTGATGGGGCAACCCCTTTAATGTCTGGATACTTGGCGGCCTACAGCAGAGAAAGGTTCATCATGCTATTCCTGGTGGTCTATGGCCTCTGACGTGTCTGCTGTGGCTATCAGCTACTGAATAGGCTCAGATGAATGGGCCGAAACATTGAAGTGGTCTGTGCCACATGTTCTGCAGCTAAACCAGCCAAGAAATCCATGGCAAGATCGTCCAGGATCCTTATCGTTCTGCTTCCTTTTGAAAACAAAGGGAGGCAGAATTTGATGCTGATTTTAAGGTGGAATCTACCTCAAAATCAGCGCCACATTTTAATATCTGAACATATCTTAACAGGACAAGGTTGCAGTTTGTTGCTCTGCACTGTTTGTCATTTTGGGTGTAATATGTGATAGATATGTGCCTAATGGCACCATTATAATGCACTTTGTAAATGTTTTATGTGTTTTTATCCACAGCCACAATTCCCAAGCGTCCTTCTACATCCAGGACAGGAGTATGACCAGACCACGTGGTTCAATTTCTCTGTACAATAAAATCACTTTTGCCCTTCAGCAGAAGTTTCCAGTAGTCTGTCCCTCAGGAGCTGCTGGGAAATGGTGTCCTCTTGTCCTTCTAGGTCTACAATGAAAATCTTACACTATAAATGTACATAAAGATCTGAATACTGAAATGATTCCAGATAGAGATATTACCTAATGCTGACTTTTTTAAAAAATTAATCTTCTTTTACTTTTGCATATCTTGGACAGTCAGGGGTCTGGCGTGTGAGTACAATGATAAAGAAACCTCTAGTTCTTTAGTATATTTCTCTGTATAATAAATGGCAAGAGTTTGTAAGACGGCGTAATAAAGAATACTCTTGTTTCTTTGTATAGGTTTTATGGCTGTTTTTTCAAACACATGACACATAGTGAGCTCATCTTAAAGGGGATGTGCAGGACTTCTAACTTGTCTGCCTTCTTCTTCTTGGAAAGTGTCCTCACATCCATTGGTCACATGGCAAAACCATATTTTACGTCCCATTAAAACATAATAAGACTGAGCTGCAGCATGGCCATGTGACCAATATTATGACGTATGGGCCCCATCTCAGTGATAGTCCCTACAAATTATCGCTACAGTGGAAACGGTATAAATTGCTAGGCAGGTCACGCCTTCAGTGGCAACTGCAGAAAGTACAATGATTCTTTCTTGGCAAGTAATAGTTGTTAAGTAGCCGGTCTGCCTCTATTGTAGGAATGTCCATGTTACTGTCTCATGCATGTAATTGTATGGGGGATTGTATCACACAGAATATGGTGATAATGCATTTCAATGAAGACAAACATGGTGTTGCATTTTCATTCAGTACTAAAAATGACTTGCACCATTTTCAATTGAATACCTTGCCACATTCCTGCAAGATGTGCTGCTGCCACTCCAGTCCTCTCAGTGGCGTTGGCTGAGAAGTTGGGTAGTGTGTGCACCGTAGGCATGGTCTTAGACCGGGGGCACGACCACTCTGTGCAGGTACTTCTGTTTACGCTCTGGTACTTTATACCTGTAATATTATTCCTGATGTCTTGGAATTCTGATGATTTTCTTAGATTTTCCCTTTGTTGCCACTATTGTTTTCCCTTATATCACAATTGTCTTTCAAAAAATCTTCTACCTTAGTTAATGCATTTGTTGTTGCAGCTGCAAATTAAATTATATTGATGCGACCATCGCTAGAAATGTATACGTACAGTTGTTGAAATTCAGCAATCCTTTTAAGTTGTTGACACCCAATAATTCAACCCTGTTAACTTCGTTACTCCTCAGAGCTCAAATCGTGTTAGTGCCATCCATTGTGAGTTCATGTGTTTCATGTCTTGGAGTCTTTTTCCTCGATTGCCATTCTGGGCTTGCTCTGGCTGTGTAAACCTAATGCCATTACAGATTAGCAGTTTGATGCAAAAATGTAGCGTATAACTAATGCAAAATCTGTAATGTAACAGCAAAAACCAGATCCCTGTATAGGGGTTAAAAGGTGAAACTCTACAATCCCTTACACTCTGCTAACCAGAGTGGCTCAAGCCAAACCGAATAGCAAAAGCCCTGTTTCCATGTTTTCCTTGCAATAATACATATAGAAAGATTATGAATAATAATCTGTTTTCCCTTAGCCCAAACAGCAGCACAACTGGGGTATTCCTGCCCCTAATGAGCTGTTAGGACATGTGGAATTTTTAATTACCTAACAGCTTTTGACCCCTATAAGAGGCCGGAAGACATGCTCCTCCCTTGTGTTAGTAACAAGTATGATATACAGAGAGCAATTTATGCCAAGAGCTACACACACATACACAAAATCTGTACAATAGCACCTCTTAGGGAGGGAGCCTTGTGCTGCTGTTTGGGCTAAGGGAAAACAGATTATCATTCATAATCTTTCTTTCCCCCTACGCCCAACAGCAGCACAACTGGGGATTTAGCAAGTATTATCTCCCCTAGGGCGGGACCTCCTGGCAGGCTGATGCCAAGACGGAGTGCCCAAATGCTGTAGCATCGGCCGTACGCCAGTCCAATCTGTAGTGTTTGGCAAAAGTCAGCTGTGAGCTCCAAGAGGCTGCAGCACATATCTGCTCTAGAGAGAGGAACCGTGTTTCTGCCCATGATGTCGCCCCTGATCGGGTGGCATGGGCTCGTAGGAAATCTGGAACAGGAAGATTCTGAGCCCGTAGGGAACAGCTGATAGCTTCTCTGATCCATGTAGACAGGGTTACCTTTGATGCTTTAGCGCCTCTATTGTGGCCAAACACATTAACCAGAAGATTCTCTGATCTTCGGAACGGTGCTGTTCGGTCTAGGTAAATACGTAGTGCTCTTACCAGATCCAGTGTGTGCAGCTTCTCCTCCTACTCAGTAGCAGGGGAGGGAAAGAAACCCGGTAGGGTGATCACTTGATTGGTGTTCTGAAGTGTGGGTACCTTCGGCAAGAATCCTGGGACGAACCTTAGCTGTATTCTGTCAGGAAAGAAAGTTATAAAAGGTTCGGAGGCTGCTAGAGCCTGCAATTCGCCAACCCTCTTGGCGGAGGTTATTGCCAACAGAAAGGTCACTTTAAATGACAGGTACTTCCAGTCCACTTCAGATAATGGTTCGAAGGGGGGCGCACATAGCCCTTGTAGAACCGCGGCCAGGTCCCACCTGGGGACAGGGGGCCGTACCTGGGGGCGGAGCCTGGCAGCCCCCCTAAGGAACTGTTTGACAAGATTATCTTGTGATAACCGTGTCTCCAGGAGAGCAGATAGAGCTGACACTTGAACCTTGAGGGTGGCAGGTGCTAGTCCTCTCTCCAGGCCGTTCTGTAAGAACTCTAGGACTGCATCTCTGTCTGGATCGTGGTGGCTGCCTGTACACCAATCTCGGAATATCCGGGCGATCCTTTGGTAGCTCTGATTGGTTGCCTCTGCTCTTGAATGGGCTAAGGTACTTAGCACTCCCTGGGACAATCCTCTGTCTGCGCGTATGGCGCGGTTAGCCTCCAGGCAGTGAGGTTGAATTTGTCTAGGCCCAGGCACAGCTGACTGTTCAGTGACACCAGGTTCCTGACTGGTGGAAGCCTCCAGTAGTTCCCCCGACTCATAAGGATAAGGTCGGTGAACCATGCCCTTTTTGGCCAGAACGGCATGATCACTATTGCCGAAGTCTGGTTCTGCCTGAGTTTCGCCAATACCTTTGGTATCATCGGGATGGGAGGGAACACGTATGCCAGTTCGAACCTCCATGGTATTGACAGGGCATCCACAGCCAAAGGGTTGTCTTCCCGGTACAGGGAGCAAAACCTTTCTACTTTGGCATTGTGTTGGGTGGCCATCAGATCCACCTCGGGGAGACCCCACCTCCTGGTCAGGTAGTGGAAGATGTCCTGATTCAGGGACCATTCGCCTGCGGTCGGCCGGCCTCTGCTGAGTTGATCCACTAGGATGTTCAGGCGGCCCTGGATATGTACCGCGGCCAGCTGGGAGAGGTTTCGTTCTGCCCAGGAGAAGATCAGGTTGGTGACTTGCATGAGCGAGGGGGACCTGGTTCCTCCCTGCTTGTTGATATAGTGGACTGTCGTCAGACTGTCTGATCTTACTTTGACTGCTTTCCCTCGTAGAAGTGGTGCAAATGACAGAAGGGCTCGATGAACTGCGGTAAGCTCTCGCCAGTTGGATGAGTGCGTCCTCTCCCGCTGATTCCATGTACCTTGAACCGGGGTCTCCCCCAGATGAGCTCCCCAGCCTGTGAGGGAGGCATCTGTAGTCAACAGGGTCCAGGTGGGCTGGACCGAGGACTTCCCATCTCGCAGATGGGTCCACCAGGGCAAGGTTTGCCGGGTGCTGATGGTTAACTGGATTGGCTTCTGTAAACCTGAAGGACTGTGATTCCAGACTCTCAAGATCTCGTTCTGTAGCGTAGGGCCCAAGGAACTGCATCTAGGGCAGCGGACATCAATCCAAGGACATTCATAGCCGTCCTGATGGTGACCTTTCGTGTGGAAGACAAATGATGTGCCGCCCGAGCAATTTTCCTTTTGCGAGAAGAGGGTAGAGAGACCGTCATGTTGAGAGAGTCTAGAATAAGTCCCAGGAACTGAACTCGTGTTGATGGCACCATCACTGACTTCTGCCAGTTTACCAGCCACCCCAGCTTGTCTAGTAGAGCTACGACGGTCTGCACCTGCGTGGTAAGAACCTCCTTTGAATGAGCCTTCAGAAGCCAGTCGTCCAGGTACGGGACTATGAATATGCCTTGAAGGCGCAGGGCGGCAGCGACCGGAGCTATAACCTTTGTGAAGGTGTGGGGGGCGGAGGATATGCCGAACGGGAGGGTTGCGAACTGGAAGTGCGCCTCTTTCCCTTGTATGTGTACGGCAATCCTTAGGAACTTTCGGTGTGCCAGAAAGATGGGTACGTGGAGGTAGGCGTCCTTCAGGTCCAGAGTGACGAAGTGATCTCCAGGGTGCATGAAAGGTAGTACTGACCTTATGGTTTCCATGCGAAACCGTATCCTGCGGATGAAGTGATTCAGATACCTGAGATCGATGATCATACGCCACTCGCCTGATGGCTTGGGGACCAGGAAGACTGAAGAGTAGACGCCTGTGCCTTGCTCTGCGCGAGGAACCACCTCTAGCGCGGCCTTGTCCACATACTCCTGAATCAATCTCTCCAGATGAAGTTGTTTGGGGCCCTGAAGAGGGCGGGTTCTTACCATCTTCTCTGGCGGCTGGGAAACAAAATTAATTTTATAGCCTTCCTGGATCGTCTGGATGACCCAGGGGTCCCGAATATTCTGCCGCCAGGCCTCCACATAGTGGAAAAGACGACCGCCCACCCCAGGGGAGGGTAGGGAGGGGGGGTGTACTGAGAGGGAATTAGAAGGGGGCATTCTTACGGCCACGAGATCGCCGCTGGCCTCTGGTGCCTCTCCGGGTGCCTCTTCCTTGAAAGGAGGTACTCCGACCTTCAAGGGGCTGTGGCAGGTTCTTGCCCCTGGAGTCGGCCCAGCCTTCCATGATGTGGTCGAGCTCCCTTCCGAACAGCCGTCCGGGCTCAAAGGGGAGACCACAGAGGCTATTTTTGGAAGTAAGGTCAGCCTTCCAGGGCTTCAGCCATAGGGGTCGGCGAGCCACAGTAGCCAGTGCCATGGATCTAGCCGCCAGACGGGTCTGAAAATGGGTAGCCTCTGTCAGGTGATCCACCAACAGCGTGATGTCGGACACTGCTGCGAGGAGATCATCACGATCCACGCCGGAATCGATGTCCTTGGCCAGGGATGACAGTTCTGCGCGTAAGCCAGTTGCTACCTCATTTGCGACCATGCCCAAAGAGGCCTGGGCAGAGGCGGACGAATATACACGCCTCAAAGATCCTTCGACTCGGCGATCCATGGGGACCCTGAGGCCCGAGCCGTCCTCTGATGGAAGGATGGAGCGCCTTGATAACTTGGCCACAGCGACGTCCACCTTTGGTGGGGGACCCCACACCTTTAGTTGACTTTCAGAGACGGGAAAAAGTGCCTTGAAGCGTGTGGATGGCGCAAAGGATCTCTCCGGGTGCCTCCATTCGCCCTCCATCAGGCGGAGCATCTCCGAAGAGGGCCTGAAGGTACGAGACCTACGGCTAGAGCCTTCCCCACCTTCCCGGTCTCTGATTCTTAGGGTCTTGAATACTCTGGACATTTTGTCCAGGGGAAAAATCTCCTTCTCCTCCTCCGTACTAGAAGACGACTCCAAATCCCTGAGGCGCAGCTTTTCCAGAGGCGGCAGGGATAATTCACAATCCAGCCGTGGCCTCTTGGCCAGGGAGACGGCTTCCATCCTTTTCATGGAGTCCTGGACGTACCCCTTCACCCAGGAAACCATCTCTCGCATGGGAGTTGTTTCAACAGAGGGGGCTCTGCACCCCTGACAGAACCGATATTGGGAGTCATCAGGCAGTGGCACTCTACAGGAAGCGCACGCCAGATGCTTCCTTTTGGAAGCAGACTTCCTTCTAGGAGGAACAGTGGAGGAAGAAGAAGACATTTTGAGGAGGAAGAAAAGGATACACTAACTACTTACTGCCCCCAGGGATGCAACTCCCCAACCTCCCCCCCGGCCATGTCCACCAAACCTTAGTCAATGAAGACAGCTCTCCAGCAATGAAATGACCAGGGAGCTTCACCAACTGATGTGCTTGCAACCGGAGCGACAAGCACTAACTGAAGCTCTAGGGGGGACTTAAATAGGCCAGGGGGCGGGGTTTTGCCCGGAGGGCAGGGGCTACAACGGAGCCAGAATCTCCATGAGAAAAGGGGAGGGGGGGGAAGACAGGGGGGAGGGGGGGGATCCGACTCAGGTATGGTCCCAAGGACCGGGGGACCCCCCCCCCCTTCCCCCGAACTACCACGGCAAGGCTCGTGTCTAGGGGTTATTCTCTTTCCGTCCGCTGCGAGACCTGCGCGGCGGACCCGAGGAACCTGAGAAAGGTTCCTAGGTCTAGCGTTCCTATACCCGGGGAAAACCACGACCCGGCGCGCCAGCCAGACAGGAGCGCGCACGGGCCGGCAGGGTCCCCGCCGGGAGAAGAGGACCCCTGCTGAAAAAAGAAGAGGATGTCCAAGAAAAAGATCTTCCGCTGTCAGGTACGGATGGGGGAGAGTAGTGGACCCCTATAGGAGGTCAGAACACCTGCTCCCCCCCTGACCACCTGTCCTGTCTCACAGGACAGAAAAAAACACAAGGGAGGAGCATGTCTTCCGGCCTCTTATAGGGGTCAAAAGCTGTTAGGACAGGTGGAATTTTTAATTACCTAACAGCTCATTAGGGGCAGGAATACCCCAGTTGTGCTGCTGTTGGGCGTAGGGGGAAACCCACATACAAGAGGCTCAGTGCTAAGCATATTGCTTAAATGGGGTATCAACCAACTTTTAAACATTGGTTGCGTATTCTTTTTTTAAAAGGGTTATGCCATGAGGTGACAACAGGAGGTTCTTTACCCCACTGCTTACTTAGTAGATGGTGCTGCCATTCACTTCAATGGAAGTGCCAGAGATAGCCAAGTGCTGTAATTCAGCGAATGAGAGCACCATCCACCACCAGTCATACCTACATTCAGCCTGGCTTGGGATCAGTCGGGCCTTATCTGTGACCCACCTATCAGGTTTTTATTTTCTGTTGTATAGATAGAGGATAAATACTTTTAGCGGCATCACCCCTTTACAAGATGGGCACTGCACTGCTCATCGAAATTTTAGTAGCAGTGATTATGGTTATTACAACAATATCACATTGAAATCTATGGGACACTGCAGGTTCACTCATAACCTTGTTACTAAAGGTAATTCATTTATCTTCCTTACATTGTATGCTTTGTCACTTTCTAAAAAAGTAAAAAAAAACAAAAAAAAAAACAAAACAATAGAAATCCATTATTCAGAAGGAAAAAAGAACTTAGACCAAATCTGTGCATGCTGGTTACAGTATTTGTATGACTAATGCTCTGGTGCCACCTAGTGTCAGCCCACAAAATAAGATACCGATACCTGAGATGTATTGACATATCTGTCTGTTAAAAGAAGTTATACTGCAGCATATTTATTATGTTGGCCCAAGATTTGGCATAAAAAAGAGCAAACCTTGAGTTTGCACCTTTTTGAATTACCAGTTGTGAGATTCCCCATTAAAAGACATTAAGCCAGTAATAACAGGATAGGGAATAAGAGTCTGATAGGGGTCTGATTCTTGGGATCCCCGACAATCAAAGAGAAAGAAAGATTATGAATGATAATCTGTTTTCCCTTAGCCCAAACAGCAGCACAACTGGGGGTATTTTTGCCCCTATGAGCTGTTAGGACATGTGGAATTTTTAATTACCTAACAGCTTTTGACCCCTATAAGAGGCCGGAAGACATGCTCCTCCCTTGTGTTAGTAACAAGTATGATACACAGAGAGCAATTTATGCCAGGAGATACACACACATATACAAAAAATCTGTACAATAGTACCTCCTAGGGAGGGAGCCTTGTGCTGCTGTTTGGGCTAAGGGAAAACAGATTATCATTCATAATCTTTCTTTCCCCCTACGCCCAACAGCAGCACAACTGGGGATTTAGCAAGTATTGTTTCCCCTAGGGCGGGTCCTCCTGGCAGGCTGATGCCAAGACGGAGTGCCCAAATGCTGTAGCATCGGCCGTACGCCAGTCCAGTCTGTAGTGTTTGGCAAAAGTCAGCTGTGAGCTCCAAGAGGCTGCAGCACATATCTGCTCTAGAGAGAGGAACCGTGTCTCTGCCCATGACGTCGTCACTGCCCAGGTGGCATGGGCTCGTAGGAAATCTGGAACAGGAAGATCTTGGGCCTGTAGGGAATAGGTGATGGCTTCTCTGATCCATCTAGACAGGGTTACCTTTGATGCTTTAGCGCCTCTATTGTGGCCAAACACATTAACCAGAAGATTCTCTGATCTTCGGAACGGAGCTGTACGGTCTAGGTAGATACGTAGTGCTCTTACCAGGTCTAGTGTGTGTAGCTTCTCCTCCTGCTCCGTAGCAGGAGAGGGAAAGAAAACCGGCAGGGTGATCAACTGATTGGTGTTCTGAATTGTGGGTACCTTTGGCAAGAATCCCGGAACGAACCTTAGCTGTACCCTGACAGGGAAGAAGGTTATGAAAGGTTCGGAGGCTGCTAGGGCCTGCAATTCGCCAACCCTCTTGGCGGAGGTTATTGCCAGCAGGAAAGTCACCTTAAATGACAGGTACTTCCAGTCCACCAGATAATGGTTCGAAGGGGGGCGCACATAGCCCTTGTAGAACCGCGGCCACCCCCCTAAGGAACTGTTTGACAAGAGGATCTTGTGATAACCGTGTCTCCAGGAGAGCAGATACAGCTGACACTTGGACCTTGAGGGTGGCATGTGCTAGTCCTCTCTCCAGGCCGTTCTGTAAGAACTCTAGGACTGCATCTGTCTGGATCGTGGTGGCTGCCTGTACACCAATCTCGGAAAATCCGGGGCGATCCTGTGGTAGCTCTGATTGGTTTCCTCTGCTCTTGAATGGGCTAAGGTACTTAGCACTCCCTGGGACAATCCTCTGTCTGCGCGTATGGCGCGGTTAACCTCCAGGCAGTGAGGTTGAATTTGTCTAGGCCCAGGCAAGGCTGACTGTTCAGTGACACCAGGTTCCTGACTGGTGGAAGCCTCCAGTAGTTCCCCCGACTCATAAAGATAAGGTCGGTGAACCATGCCCTTTTTGGCCAGAACTATAGCCGAAGTCTGGTCCTGCCTGAGTTTCGCCAATACCTTCGGTATCATCGGGATGGGAGGGAACACGTATGCCAGTTTGAACCTCCATGGTATTGACAGGGCATCCACAGCCAAAGGGTTGTCTTCCTGGTACAGGGAGCAAAACCTTTCTACTTTGGCATTGTGTTGGGTGGCCATCAGATCCACCTCGGGAGACCCCACCTCCTGGTCAGGTAGTGGAAGATGTCCTGATTCAAGGACCATTCGTCTGCGGTCGGGCGGCCTCTGCTGAGTTGATCCGCTAGGACGTTCAGGCGGCCCTGGATATGTACCGTGGTCAGCTGGGAGAGGTTCCGTTCTGCCCAGGAGAAGATCAGGTTGGCGACTTGCAGGAGCGAGGGGGACCTGGTACCTCCCTGCTTCTTGATATAATGGACTGTCGTCAGATTGTCCGACCTTACTTTGACCGCCTTCTCCCGTAGAAGTGGTGCAAATGACAGAAGGGCTCGATGAACCACGGTAAGCTCGCGCCAATTGGATGAGCGCATTCTCTCCAGCTGATTCCACATACCTTGTCTCCCCCAGATGAGCTCCCCAGCCTGTGAGGGAGGCATCTGTAATCAACAGGGTCCAGGCAAGCTGGACCGATGACTTCCCATCGCGCAGATGGGTCCACCAGGGCAGAGTTTGCCGGGTGCTGATGGTTAACTGGATTGGCTTCTGTAAACCTGAAGGACTGTGATTCCAGACTCTCAAGATCTCGTTCTGTAGTGGGCGCATATGCCATAGGGCCCAAGGAACTGCATCTAGGGTAGCGGACATCAATCCGAGGACCTTCATAGCCGTCCTGATAGTGACCTTCCGTGTAGAAGATAAATGATGTACTGCCCGAGCAATTTTCCTTTTACGAGGAGAGGGTAGAGAGACCGTCATGTTGAGAGAGTCTAGAATAAGTCCCAGGAACTGAACTTGTGTTGATGGCACCACCACTGACTTCTGCCAGTTTACCAGCCACCCCAGCTTGTCTAGTAGAGCTACGACGGTCTGCACCTGCGTGGTAAGAACCTCCTTTAAATGAGCTTTGAGAAGCCAGTCGTCCAGATAGGGGACTATAAATATGCCTTGAAGGCGCAGGGCGGCAGCGAGCGGAGCTATAACCTTTGTGAAGGTGTGGGGGGCGGAGGATATGCCGAACGGGAGGGCTGCAAACTGGAAATGCGCATCTTTCCCTTTTATGCATACGGCAATCCTTAGGAACTTTCGGTGTGCCGGAAAGAGGTACGTGGAGGTAGGCGTCCTTCAGATCCAGAGTGACAGTGTGATCTCCAGGCTGTAGGAAGGGCAGCACAGACCTGATGGTTTCCATGCGAAACCACACCTTGCGGATGAAGTGGTTCAGGTACCTGAGATCGATGATCATACGCCACTCGCCCGATGACTTGGGGACCAAGAAGACTGGAGAATAGATGCCTGAGCCTTGATCTGCGCGAGGAACCACCTCCAGCGCGGCCTTGTCCACATACTCCTGAATCAATTTCTCCAGATGAAGTTGTTTGGGGCCCTGAAGAGGGCGGGTTCTTACCATCTTCTCTGGCGGCTGGGAAATAAATTTTATAACCCTCCTGGATCGTCTGAATGACCCAGGGGTCCCGAATATTTTGGCGCCAGGCATCCACATAGTGGGAAAGACAACCGCCCACCACAGGGCATTTTCAGACACAGGGATACCTAATGTGTGTCTTACAGTAATGTTCTACTTTTATTTGTGATTGGATGTGATTAAACAGTTTGGGGGTTTTTCAATTTTTTATTAGCCCTACCCCTTCCAGGTGGCTTGAGCTTGCAATTATTTAATTGCAAGTGCCATAGACTGCAATACAAGTATATTGCCGTCTATGGGAGACTGTATACATTACTATTGTGGCTGGTCATAGACCTACCCTTAAAATTATAGACTGTTCATGTCTTTGTCAGTGGGTAATTTACAAAATCAGCAAGGGATGAAATAATTATTTCCTTCACTGTAAATATGAACATGAAAAGCTAAAAATCCTCACCAAAAATTTAATAAGTTTAATAACTTCAATGTAAAGACAGACATAGGAACCTTTAACAGACTCCCAACTGTCATGGAGAACTGATCACCACCTGTCTGACGTTTTGCGGGCTGGCAGGACCAATATGGCAGAGCCCACGCAATTACCTTGGTCACAATTGACGATTATAAAAGTTAGACAATTTGTGCAGTAACCGATGACTGCCATTAGCAGAAACTGGTCATAGCTGGGAATGGAGGGCACAGCTCCTGAGCCCTCTCTATACCAAAACAATATGTCATGGTGTTGATATGCAAGTTTAAGGAGTTAAATGCAGGGCTATGGAGTCCAGGAAATTCTTGTGTGGAGTTAAAGTAACTGACTTGAGCTGCAAAATGAAATCTGACCCGCAAAAAATGAGCCCACAACCAACTTTGTCAATCAAAAAATAAAAACATTACAAATCTCAGAAGACTGCCATGCAAAAATCATTAACCTCCAGGGCTCTGCAAAAATGTGGCATCCAGACAGCCCCTCTAAATCTGTAACCCCAAAAACTCAAAACTCCTTCCCTTCTGAGCCCTGCTGTGTGCCCAAACTGCAGTGTACACCCACATATATAATTTTTTTTGCCCCTCAAAAAGGCCCACTTAATAGTTTTAGGAGTGCAGGTCGCTGATGCCACAAAGTTGCAACGTATTAGTCACTGTAATTGCATATTTCTTTTTGGGAAGCATTTTTAGGCTCAAAATGATAATACCCCTCAAAACATTCTTTGATGTAGTTTCTAAAATGGGGTCACTTTTGTGGGGTTTCCATTGTAGTGATACTTCAGGGACTCTGCAAATGAGACATGGCACCAGAAAACTATTCCAGCCACACTTGCCCTTCAAAAGCCAGACAGCGCTCTTTCCATTCTGAGCCCCGCCATGTACCAATACAGCAGATTATGGCCACATATGGGGTATTGCCGTGTTCAGGAGAAATTGTGTAACGAACATTAGGGAGCTTTCCTTTATCCTCGTTAAAATAAAAAACTTGGGGCTAAATTACTGTATTTTTCGGACTATAAGACGCCCTTTTTTCCCCCCAAATTTGGAGGGAAAAGAAGGGTGCGTCTTATAGTCCGAATGTGGCGCCTGGCATCCGCTGTAATAGATAGGTGGATGCCGGCAAGGGATAGAAGCCGGGGCCTGAGACATCGCTGCGCTCCTCTGCCCTGCATGAAGCCAGCAGCGGCAGGGGCGATGCTATTCCACTCCTCCGTCCCCCGCCGCTGGCTTCATGCAGGGCAGAGGAGCGCAGCGATGTCTCAGGCCCCGGCACCGGTGCCAGCGTCTATCCCTCGCCGGCATCCGCCTCTCTAGTACAGCAGATGCCGGGTCAGTATCGGCGGCCCCTTCTCCCCCGGGGCCGGTCCCCACTGGCCCCATACCTGTGAAGTTGCAGGCCGGCTCCTGCGCGGTGATATTGCAGGAGCCGACCTGTTCTGGTGACAGCCGGGAGCCTAATGAGGCTCCCAGGCCTGTCACTGCTATATATTAGTATTGCGGCTGGGTCTATGACCAGCCGTAATACTAATATACAGAATGTCCCATAGACGGCAATACTGCCATCTATGGGACTTGCAATCAAGTGACCGCAGGTTCAAGCCCCCGGGGGGAATAAAATAGTAAAAAAAAAAAAAAAAAAAAAAAAAAAAGCTTTAAAAATACATAAAAATATGAAATAAATAAAAGTTCTAAATCACCTCCTGTCCCTAGAATGAATATATATATATATATATATATATATATATATATATATATATTTATATATATATATTAAAGTAGAAAATCATATATCATAAACCAGGGGGTTTTTTTTTTTTCAATACAAGGTGATCTAAGCAATAGATATTCCCCAAAATGGTATAACTAAAAAGTACTTCTGGCCCCACAAAAAAAAAAAAACAAACAAAAAAAAAAAAAACACACACTATGCGTCCCCGTACAGCTGCAGGGTCACCTGTCAATGTGGCCTTGCAGCTGTTGCAAAACTACAACTCCCATATATTAAATATTTTACCATTTTTTGCTTCAAAATTTTTTTCCCCTATTTTCCTCCTCTAAAACCTGGGTGCGTCTTATAGTCCGAAAAATACGGTAACAGTTTATTGGATAAAAAGTAATTTTTCATTTTCATGTCCCAAAGTTAAAATCTGTGAAACAGCTGTGGGGTCAAAATACCCCTTGATGTGTTCTGTGAGGTGTGTAGTTTCTAAAATGGGGTCACTTTTACGGGGTTTCCACTGTATTGGTAGTCTAGGGGCTCTGCAAATGCAACATGGCACCTGAAAACTATTCCAGCAAAATCTGTCCTCCAAAAGCAAAATAGCGCTCTGTCCATTCTGAGCTCCACCATGTACCCATATAACAGCAGTTTATGACCACATATGGGGTATCGCAGTGTTCAGGAATAGTTGTTTAACAAACTGGGGGGGAAAGAAGGGGGGGCGCTCTCTCCCATTTAATCCCTTGTAAAAAATAAAAAAAAAAGAAAATTTTCACGATAAAGTGACATTTCAGTAATTTTTCCACTTACACATGCCAATGTTCGTAAAATCTGTGAAAAGGCTGTGGGGTCAAAATACTCACTATACCCCTCGATCTCTGTCAAGGGTTTAGTTTCTAAAATGGGGTCACTTTTAGGAATTTTTCCATTATTTTGGTACTTTAGGGACTCTACAAATGAGACATGGCGCCTGAAAACTACTCCAGCAAAATCTGGTTTTCAAACATCCAGTGTTGTTCCTTCCCTTCCATGCGCTCCTGAGTGGCCAAAAATCTGTACTCAGAAGAAATTGCATATATATATATATATATATATATATATATATATATATATATATATATAAATGTATTAGTGAAAAAAATCCAAAATTTCACCTCCATATTTTTATTCTTATGAAATGCTTATAGGGTTAAACATCCAAAATACTGTTTTGAATTCTGAGAGGTGCAGTTTTGAAAATGGGATTAAAAAAAAAATGTAAGGATTAAAAAATAAAGTAATCGAAAGATGCCAATATAAAGCAGAGTTATGGTAGATCTTTCTTAATGTATTTGGGTGGTATGACTATCTGCCAGAAAAGCAGAGAATTTAGCATTTTGAAAATTGCGTTTTTTTCAAGTTTCCTTTAAAAAAAATATTGGATTAGTGTTTACCACTAACATGAAGTATGGTGTTACGAAAAAAACCACAACCCTCAAAAACACTTATGCAAGTTAAAGCGTCTCAAAGTTCTTGTCATTTAAAGAGATATCAATTTTGAAAAATGAGGCCTCGTCCTTAGTGCACATTTGGGCTGTGTCCTTAAGGGGTTAATTATACAGTTATTGGTATTTAATAATTAGGGTTATACATTTTTTTTTTCAAAATTCAGTCAATAGCTTTATTCTAATTAGAGGAATTTTACTGCTTGTAGCCGACCACAGCCGTCAGCTATTTATGAAGGAGCCGGAGCCCGGCTGTGTAAAGTTAGTTTGGCCCTTTGTGATACAACTGCAGCAGCTATAGTTTGCAGTAAGCCATCAGGACTACACAAAGAAAACAGCAACCAACGATATTGGAAAGAAAAACAAACCTTTATTTAGAACATCACATATGCTGAAGTTCTAAAGTGTGCAGTTTTAAAGCTCTAGACAGCTTCAAATGCGGTGGTCCTGTATACAAGCTGCTCATGTCAGAGCTGCCGCGCGATGTAAGTCTTCATAATACAGCGCCACAATATGGAAATGCAGAGGACAGACATTGGGGCAGAACCACAAGTTATCCCAGATATCCAACCATATTGTCGTAACTCAGCCGCAACATAAGCTAGCCCAGCTGCCAGTCTGCCAAGACCTTCACATCCAAATTTACTCAAGAGTGCTTAAGTAGCCATGTGCATCAGGCGCATATTTACACAGGTTTTATACTAAGTCAATTAACTCATGCACCCCTTTAAATATCCCTGCAGTTTTTGGATATGAAATTCTAGTCATGACAGTTCACATTCATTGAACAAGTACTTTTAATATCAAGATACAAAATTTTCACTTTTAGATGACAGGATATAACATACATTGTACGCTAGCCTACCAAAGTGACCGTTTAAAACAAATTAAAGATGAAAACAAAAAAAAAAAAAAAAAAAGAAATAGAAAAAAAAAGAAATCTGTAGCAAGTATCTAGCCATTCCTCTCTGGGGTTATGCTCCTTCGTGGACTTCGGGATGGTGAGCGGCTGTAAATGAGAGAAATTAGCACATTAGTATTTTAATTCAACAGAGACTTCCAAAAGTCAACAAATCAGGTCAATGTGTATCACACTGCATGCCAAGCTAGCCATCTTCTTAATGAAAACCTCAGAGAAAGATTTTATCCTGTAGCTTTAAAACAGAAAATACATACCTTCTTTTGGGAGAAGCTGATCTTGACTTTGATCTACAAGAGAGAAATAATTTAGGACATTTATCTGTAACTCAGCCATGAGCTTCCTAGTGGAGTGGCAAAGATTTCTTTTCATGTGTAGTGTCAATGCCTTATATCCACAATAAGGAAGTTATGTCAGGCGCCCAGCCAAGTCCCAGGCCATAGAAAGTTTCTTAATTCAAGATTGTACCCACTAGCAACCCATCAATACAAAAACTGTTATTAAAATGGTTAGAGAGAATTTGTAAGATTTAAAAAATAAAATCTCTACAAACTTCACTATGTTCATGGAACTACCTATCATGAAGCTACACTGCATATACAGACACTTGCACTCAGCTTAGTAAATAACTATATAAAAGCTACACCAAACAGAGTAGAGAAGCAGTGTCCGGAGTCTTACCTGCTTCTGGGGTGTGAGACAGACCTGGATCTTGAGCGAGACCTAGACCTTAAAGAGGGAGGGGGAAAAAAAATGTGTTTTTAATCATTCAACTTGTAACAAGTAATGTAACACCAGATTATAAAATCCAACTAATATTTTATATGTAATGTTCACTTACCTTGATCTTTTAACTGAAGGAGATCGAGACCTGCGTGGAGAACCAGATCTTGACCTACGAGGTGACCCAGATCTTGATCTACGTGGAGATCCAGACCTAGACCTAAAAAAAAAATAAAAATAGAAATTTGGATTTAAAAAAAAAAAAAAAAAGGTTCAAATGGCTGATATAAACTGCACTCAAAGTAACAAGGTATTTTAGCAGTTTCACAAAAAAAAAAATGACAAAATTATATGTATATAGAACATTATTAAGCGTGCGACTAAACTTTCACAACTTCTGATTTTCTGACAGCATTTGTCTCAATACGTTTCGCAGTGTTTAGTAGGGTATAATGTAATGTGATCTACAGTGCTGTCTGATATACTAGTTCCAGTTATGAGACTTGTTACTGTAAAAGACCTCAAGCACTTTCATCTCCAGTTTAAAACAGATGACACGTTCAAAGTTACAGTTCAGATAACGCATCTCCACATTGAGATTACACATTTCTACCGTTTCACTGTAACAGGGGGAAAAAAACAAAACAAAACCCAAAACCCTAAAACTCACCTCCTTCCTCGGCTTCTGCTTCTAGAACGTGAGTATCTCCTTCCGCGGGATCTTGAATGAGAACGTGACCTGGATCTAAATAGGTAAAATAAAGTTAGTTGACAGCTGAGGACGGTCAGTTATGTAGCCTACAGTCAGACAATAATGAGTGTCTGATAACAGGAAACCTATTTCCTTCAACAGAACTACCTAGGAGAAACTTGTTATAAAAAGTTCCAACTTTACAATAAAAGTTACAACTAAATAAAAAGAAAAAAAAACAAAGAAAAATAAAAGGAAAATAAAAACAAGACTAGAATTTGTAGTAAATAAACCTTGCAAGTCTGCAGGTCGACCCTCTTTGGCCCAAGGTCTAGAAGATCTAGACGGTCTAGAAGGATCTACCAGCCGATCACTTCATCTACTGTAGGTCTTCAATCTAACGACGATCATACTGACAGCCATATGAGCCCGGTGAGGCTTGATTGACGCATGAAGGTTTTTTCTAGGTGGGAATGTGGTCAATCTGTAGTTCTTTTCTAAACCGGAGGGGAGCCCCAATTGTATGCCAGTATTACTTTGATACGGCGATCACAGTAGATCTTAGATTTCAAGGCCTCTACAGAATCTTAAAGGATCATCTAGTTGTAGAAGGCTTGAGGGGATCGGGTCTCTTATGCTGATCACCTCAAGGTCTAGCAGAATCTTAAGGTCGGATTTGCAAGGCGCCTCAGTATCAAATCTTAAGGCTCGTGACATTCTGAATCAAGTCGACTGACTCAAACGAAGAAACCTGAAAGGTTTTGACCAGGTTGATTATTAATATATTTGAACAGTTCAAAGTCATTACAAAAGCCATAATGCACAGAAAGCAGCAGCACTTTTAGGATAGTAAGAAAAAAAATAAAATGCCTGATTTTCAGAGATTCTCACCTATATTTCAAACATCATATTCTGCAAGCACATGCATAGAATACTAAAGATCCCTCAAAACTTAGTCTAAACGTGTCAAACATTTAGTCTTAGGGCAAGAAAAAGTAACATCGCTGAAGTGTTTGTGCACTAAACAGATTTGACCCCAACCTGGGAGGAAGTGTAATTTTCCCTTAAAGTTGACCCCTTTGAGCAATACACGTTTCAGTAGACAAGCAGAAGATTACAGCCATTTTTTTTTTTGCCGATTGGCTACAGATAGATCACCCTGCATAATCCAATCTTTTTCTGCCACTACTGCCCACAGACTTGTTTGACACATTTTGCGCATAACTAATACTATTCAATATGACAATGCCCCCTACATCTGGCCTTACACTGGGTCCCACATAATAGTCTACAGAAGAAGGAGAAAAAAAAAGAAAAAAAAAGAACTGCTGATTTAGAATCATTGCGCAAGCCTTATGCATCATTGAAAATCTGATTTTTAACAGAACAAACAAAAACTAACGTACCTGCTCCTCCGCCGTCTGCTGTATCTTAGACAGTCATAAGCATAGTGACCCTTTTCACCACACTCATAACATCTATCACTTGGGTCGAAAGGACGACGTGCTGGGGGTCTGTCATAGCGAGATCTTCTTGGCATACCTGTGGATAGTTCTACTCTAACTCTTGACCCACAGATTACCCTGCAAAGACAAAAACCTGCAGTTAAGTCATTGTATGTAACAGATAAGCTTTAGAAGCTGGGGGAGGGGATGTATTAGACTGGTGTTTACTACAACAAGGCTGCAGCATGAGAGAGGTTCCAAGCACCAGAAATGAAATTATGTAAATGGTGAATGTGTTGAGCTGGGGCGTCCCCTCCCAATCTCATGTGCCAAAAATTCACTACATCTATTCTACAGAACTATTGTGGGTGGGTTAGCAAGTCTCCATATTCCAATACAACACAGTAGTTAGTAACTGCAATTACAGTTTCTTCTATATTCGAGCGCATTATGACAGATTGCAGTTGTATCTTAGGAAATCTAAGAAAAATAGAGCAACATTGTCAGGCATGTGGGAGTTTAGCATTTCAGATGCTGCTGATCTCAGGGATAGGCAAGATGCCATCAGGTGTGTCTACATGAGAGAGAAAAAGCAAGCCCAACAAGTTGGAAAGGACAAGACTAC
Organism: Leptodactylus fuscus; assembly: GCF_031893055.1. Taxonomy (NCBI): domain Eukaryota; kingdom Metazoa; phylum Chordata; class Amphibia; order Anura; family Leptodactylidae; genus Leptodactylus; species Leptodactylus fuscus. Next base: position 47,477,484 of record NC_134267.1, read on the forward strand.
AAGTTATGAGACACCAGTAATTTTTTCATCAGTTTGACTGAAATAAGGGGAAGAGAGAAACTGCAAAAAGCTTCAAATAGATTTTCTGCAACTTCCATTAAAGAGGACCTTTCACCTCCTGGGGCCCATGTGGTGTAATACACCGCTAGAAAGCAGACAGTGCACTGAATTCAGCACATTATTAGCTTTCCCATTCTGTGCACCCAGTGAAGACCCATCAGTGCTGGTACCATAGCTCTTCAGTGTCAGAAAGGCGTTTCTCACAGTAGCATCTATAGTGCTGTACTGTGAGAGCAGTTAATGCTTACTGCCCAGCCATAATTTGTGTGTGTGTTGGGGGGGGGGGGGGGGGGTCTCTCACAGTAGCGCTATAAGCGCTACTGTGAGAAAGGGCGTTCTTGACTGACTTTCAGAAACTCCCTTCTGATGGTGAAGAGCTACAGATCAGGAAAGCTGAGAGTGCACTGAATTCAGCTTTCTAGCGGTGTATTAAACCACATGTGCCCCCGGAGGTGAAAGGTCCTCTTTAAAGGGGTTCTATCATTGGGAAAAGTAATTTTTAAATAAACACATACTTGCATATCCTTTAGAAAGGCTATTCCACACCTACCATTTGTATGTAAATTGCCTCAGTAGTTTTTGAATAAGTCCGTTTTTATCCATATGCTAATTAGGCTCCAGCATGCACAGGAAGTTCTCAGCGAGCACTACTACTGAGGCAATTTACATACAAAAGGTAGGTGTGGAATATACTTGCATAGCCTTTAGAAAGTTAAAAATGACTTTCCCAATGATAGAGCCCCTTTAAATTTAAAAGATGCATCTAAGAACAACGACAGCGCATTTCCAGAACTGATGCATCCTACCAGTGCAGCTTTAGACTAGGTTCAAGACAGCTCCTAACGAACTGCTATATAACTATTACTACAAAGAGATTGCTAGGAGGCGAGTCAGAACCACAGATAACTTTGTGTCAACCGAATCATGAATATTGGCAAAAACTGCCACCTCAGCAATGGAGGCAAAGAATCAAATTGAAAACAAAGTTTGATTCTGATGACCCAAAGACAATCTGCAGTACTGGGGTGATCTGCAGCATTCACCTGAAAGACTCCCTTTAAACTTCATTTGTTACACTAGAATAAAGAGGCCAAAAGCACATACTTTCCATCCAAGCCTCGCACAGCGTCTTCAGCGTCCCGCGTGTCTTCAAACTCTACAAAAGCAAATCCAGGGGGGTTGCGGGCAATCCAGACTGTCCGCAGAGGGCCGTAGTAGCTAAATGCTCGTTCCAGCTCTCCTTTGCCGGCACCAGTTCCTAGATTACCAACATAGACTTTTGCTTCTGACAAAGGAAAAAAACCAAAATGTCAATATAAAGAACATTTACCATCACAAATTGTTTTGCAAAGCAAGTAGACCAGTGTTCCAACTAAGGGGTGTTCAGCTTATGCTAAAATAGTTTGTTCTAGATGACCCTAGGTGATGCTTGTGTCACCATGGACCCATTGATTACCAGCAACAAATTTAGGTCATAAACCTGTCTTGAGATCTGTTCAAGGCTCACAGCCCCATACACGGGACATATGAAAATACAGACATCTATGGAGGCCATAGTGAATAATGAGTCAGGGTGCTAACTGGTAAACACAAAGCTAACACATAGACCAAGCAGACTTTAGTTTCAACACCCATTATGACACTTAGTAGAAAACATACGTTTCACTGACTGCAAACCCACAAAATTGTGAGAAAGTGTAGTAGTATAGCAGACGACAGTGGAACATGCTGCAGGGGAATGGAGGGGGAAAAAAAAAAAAAAAATAAAAATAAAATCAGGGCTCGTTCACATCTGCACCCGGTCTCCGTTCATGCAGGTTTCTGTTTCCTGCACAAACCAGAGCAGGAGACGGAAACCTGCAGGACTCTTTCAAACCTATTCATTTGAATGGATTTGAAATATGTCCGGCCGTGAGTGCCGGTGAGCGTTTTATGCTCTCTGCTGTGAAACCTCTCTTAAATTGGACACAGTCGGACATGCAGTACTCTGTGTCTGGATTAAAAACAAATTGTTTCACGGCAGAGAGCATAAAACGCTCATAGCCAGACCTGCTCTGACAAGCTCAGAACGGACTCCGGGTGCTAGTGTGAACCTAGTGTTAGAGGACTGATCCACTGAAGACAGAGTGGACAGGAGCAGGAAACATGGCACCCAAGTCATCCAGGGCACCACCCGGACACACACCTGCTACCCCCAAACAGGAGATTGTTAGCCCCCAGCTTTAAATTATTAGCCTTTTTTTTAACCCTTCACAAGACAGCACCAAAATCTTTAACAGCCAAGATGAAGACATCTACAGGTTTTAGATAAGGGAACATTTGGAGACTCCACATTGTCCTCAGTGCACCAAGTAATATCAGATCTCATATTATACATCCCCCGGCCAATATTACTAATCCCAATGGACTATACATTGTATACGCAGGTAGATGAAATATATCCAACCCAGAATAAGCCCTGACATTGTACATAGCCGGATCTCCTATAGGCCCCCACACAGGGCTCACACCCCCCACCACTGGGGACATGACACAGCCAGAAGCCAGGCAGATCCTCCATGCAGCAAGCCGCAATCTACATGCCCAGAGATCACGTCCTGCTCCGTACACTGCTCCACTAGCACAGATGCCGCCGCCGCCGCCACGTGCCGGTACCGATCTCCGTTGGACATGACCAGGCTACAGACGGGTCCGCCCACCGCAAACCTGCTCAACTGTCATTACACAACAGGAAACCGAGGGCTGATAGTGCGGTAGGTGCGCACAGCAGGGAGAGCCGGCCTAGCTAGAACACAGCCAATACCACATAACAGAGAGAGCACAAACCGAACGTATAGAGAGAAGACCCGCCATTACCAGAGCTATAGGCGCCACACAAAGCGCCAGGCACGTGACCAGCGCACACTGCAAAATGGCGACCACAGGCCAAACACGCCTCCACCAGCAGGAAGGGAAAGCGCCCACTTCCCCGAGCCCCCGCACCGCACACTCCGCCACCTACATACCGAGGGCGCACTTACCTCCACTGTAGCGGCCGTACCGAGACATGTCCGCAGCAGCTCACAGGTTACCTCAGCTCCACAGCCGAAACTGCACCACTGCCGCGCGCCTTCTGCTCCTTATTACACACCAACGCTCAACACAATCGTTGAAGCCTGCGATTGGTTAAGCGTAGAGTGACGTCACTTCAACTCCTCCTCTTTAGGTTGAAGTCCTGCTTTTTCCGTAGTTGCTGGGTAACGGTAGGGACGGGGCGGGGCTCCTGGTGACCATGGAGCTTGTCTACACAGTCTTTGTTGTAAGCTCCGTAGTAATGGCTGCCTCCCTATCAGTGCATGGCCTCATGTGGAATATAGCATGGAAGATATGGGGGAGATTTATTAAAACGGTCCAAAAGCAAGGCTATTTTAGTTGCCCACTGTAACCAATCACAATGCAGCTTTCATTTTTCAGATGCAGAATACAAAAGGAAAGCTGCGCTGTGATTGGTTGGTACGGTATGGACAACTAAGGGCTAGTTCACACGTGAACTGCCCGCGCGGGTTTTGACACAGAGAGAGACGCGGCGAGCCGCGTCTCTCTCTTGTCAAAACTCGCCCGCCGCGACCATCACGGTCGCGGCTTTCACCTCCGCTGTCGGCTCAAATGAATGAGCCAACATGGAGGGTGCTGCAGCCGGGCGGAAGCCGTGCGGCTGAGCCCGCGCGGCTTCTGCCTGAAGAAAGAGCATGTCGCTTCTTTTCTCCGCTAGCAGCAGCCCGCCGCTAGCGGAGAAAAGAAGCCCGGCGGTCTCCATAGACCACCATTATAAGGGGAGGTTTTGGACGCGAAATCCGCTGTCAAAAACCTCCCCTTATACTCACGTGTGAACTAGCCCTAAGGCAGTTTTGGTTTTAGACCATTTTAATAAATCTTTTCTATTGTGTCTTTATCAGATTGGTAAACTCCATTCACTTGTATTCTTAGTCTGTGTTCACACATCTACATTGTTATTTGAACAGATCAAGACACAAACAGGACCCGGCAGAGCCCACTGAATGTGAATGCTATAATATTACCATCATAGTGCCAGAAGTCAAGGAATCTGCAAGACAAGCTCCTAAGGCTGTGTTCACATGACCAGCAGCACACAACTGTGTGTATGTAGCCTTACACAACATACACACAGTTGTGTACAGGTCTGTGAAAAAATGGTGTTGTACAATATTATATTAATCTCATGGTGCTTTACATTTGGAGGTTTACATATGCTACACAAACTATATAGGCCAGGGCCCCACGGGACGTAAACACCGCGATTTGCCTGCAGTGGAGACGCTGCGGGAAAAATCACAGCGTTTTACAGTGCAAGCATAGGAGATGGGATTCACGCGAATCCCATGCCCACTTTGCAGAAAAAAGCGCAGTGCGGACACGCTGCATTTTGCAAAGCCGTTGCAGCTTTGCAAATCGCAGCATGTCAATTATATCTACGGAAACGCCGGCGGATTTCATACCTCCCAACTGTCCCGATTTCCACGGGACATTCACGATTCTGGTGACGTGTCCTGCGGTCCCGGTTGGAGGGAGGTATGTCCTGATTTCAACTCAGATCTCATTTGCTGCACCTATAGATCTATTAAAAAACATCGGACGGCCCTTTCCAACCAGTGACCTGCACACGCGCCGCCATATTGTGTGCGCAGATTTGGCCATCTCAGTAATGTAGTTCTCTAGGGAATAGTCTGACAATAGTCCCTTATACTGCAGTGTATTGTTAGGTAGGAGCCAGCAATGTGAAGGAACAACTTCATGTTATCTTGTTTTAAACGCTTAGGCATGTACTGAAGCAATAGTAGCCGTATACATGTATAATATATACATATGGAGATGTATAAACCTATAGCTAATCGTTTTCCTTGGTCACTTCTCGCCTCTCCCGCCATTACTGAGGCATTACTGACTACTCCAGGAGCTGCCGCGCGGGGCATGCTGGGTAACATGCGCCGGGATGTGACGTCAGAGCAGGGGGCGTGTCACTGAGAGGGAGATGCTGCCGGGCTGAGGCTGAGCTGGTGCTGTGTATGGGACACCGCTGGAGGACGCTGTGAGTAGCAACATGAGGGCTGCAATGAACACTTGTGGCAGACATGTGCAGGCCTTCCTACTCATGAGCTTCTCTATACATAACATCTGCCTCAGCTTATACTTGTAATCTAGTGTTGTCAGGCTGGTGGAGATCTAGTGATCACTATGTCAGGCTGGTGGAGATCTAGTGATCACTATGTCAGGCTGGTGGAGATCTAGTAGTGATCGATATGTCAGGCTGGTGGAGATCTAGTGATCACTATGTCAGGCTGGTGGAGATCTAGTGATCACTATGTCAGGCTGGTGGAGATCTAGTGATCACTATGTCAGGCTGGTGGAGATCTAGTGATCACTATGTCAGGCTGGTGGAGATCTAGTAGTGATCGATATGTCAGGCTGGTGGAGATCTAGTGATCACTATGTCAGGCTGGTGGAGATCTAGTGATCACTATGTCAGGCTGGTGGAGATCTAGTAGTGATCACTATGTCAGGCTGGTGGAGATCTAGTGATCACTATGTCAGGCTGGTGGAGATCTAGTGATCACTATGAGGATCTCATAAGCTATTCTGATGCATCAAGGCTTTTGTTTTGAATGGTGCTGAATATAAGTCTAGGGCCGTATTCACATGTTCAGGATTATTTAGGATATTACGAGTTATCCCCAGTTGAAGGTACAGGGGCTGCTGTGTTATTACTGCCAGTCTGACTGCTGTTACCCCTATTGATTTATAAGAATGAGAGCCCTTTGTGCCCCATATAAATGTGCAGGCTGTAGGTATCATTCACATCTATGGGACTGTGCAGAGAAAAAGATTATCTCCTCATAGACTGTAAGCCCTCGTGGGCAGGGCCCTCTACCCCACTGTGCCAGTCGGTCATTGTTAGTATTATATCTACCTGTATATTCTGTGTATTGTATGTAACCCCCAAATGTAAAGCACCATGGAATTAATGGTGCTATATAAATAATAATAATTATTATACAGATTGTACAGTGCTGCGGAATATGCTGGCGCTATGTAAATAACATGTATTATTATTTTTATTATAGCGTCCACCTATCGCCAGCAGCCCTATGGAATTGAATGCAATGGCAGTGCGCGCCTGACCTGCCTCTCTGTTCAAACCTGACACACACAACCCCGTGTTCTCAAGACCATTGGGGTCCCAGCAGCTGTGGACCCCACCTATTAGATGGTGTTCTCTTATCCTGTGAATACTCTATACACAATATCGTGCACCCAGTAATGAACACCCAGTAGATCATGTTCATCATTGCTGCAGATTCCATTCTGAAAATATAAGGATCAGCTCTGCTGAATTATCATGGGGCTAATCCACATGTGGCTCTTTATCCCCAGTATTTTCCTTTGTGAATCGGTGCCCACAGACCACTGGTACCAAGGGGGGGGGGGGGCACGTCACTCACTTGCTGTGCAATCTGCAGCAGCGAGTGAAGGTGCTGCAGCACTGCCCCATACACTTCAATAGGGCTACGCTACAGTACCTACACTTGCCCCTACAGATTGTATGGTGAGTGATCTAATATTGATGGCCTATCCCGAGCCTAACCCCTTTAATGCTGGTCATAGATATAATATATTCAACCACTACAAAAAGTGTCCAGGTTTTTTTTTTGTTTTTTTTTCTTGTAATTAGGAAATTCATATAGCAAGTAAAATCTACAAACCAAAAAAGATATAAGATGGTGGGGGTGACACAAAAAGTAGAATAAGAATATATATATAAAAAAATTAAATTTTATTGATAAGAATAAAAATGGACATAATAAATAAGATACACTGAACAACAAAAAATAGTGTCAGAAAGAAAAAAAGTGATTCATAAAAGGCACGAACATAAAACATTCTCACTGAATGCCTTTAGCACTTTTTTTTTTTTTTTTACAATTTTCAGAACATTATTGATAAGTAGAGATGAGCGAATAGTATTCGATTGAATACCTCGCTCCCATAGGAACGCGTGTAAGCGGCCGAACACCAGGGGGTTAAGTGCAGTGAATATTCGATGTGCTTAACCCCTTGGTGTTCGGCCGCTTACTCGCATTCCGATGGGAGCGAGGTATTCGATTGAATACTACTCGCTCATCTCTTTTGATATGTATTCTGTCGGTCACTAGATTTAGTAATAGAAACAGCTCAAGGTATGTTTTTTTCCCCCCTCTGGTTATTGCTATACAGATAAAAAGTGTTGTGTTGGGGTTTTTGCTATTTTATTTTAGTGTACTACGGTATTTTTATGTATACTTATATCATTTTAATTGATATTTTCTCTTTCAGATTGCAAACAATTATCACACAGTGCAATGGACACTGACTCAATGATACAAGGTAAGATGTGCACTCTTCACATAGCAGCTGAGTGTGTATATATTCTGAAAAAGGGGCCTGCTAGCAGAAAAGTACCGTAATGACTCTAGTATAAGCCAAGGAGTACTTTTTCAGCGCAAAAACTGTGCTGAAAAACTCGGCTTATACTCGAGTATATACGGTAGTACAGTATTTATTCTGCATGATAAATGCCATAAACCTTAATATTTACCGTATTTTTCGGACTATAAGATGCACTTTTTTTCCCAAAAATTTTTGGGGAAAAGAAGGGTGCGTCTTATAGTCCGAATGTGGCGCCTGGCACCCGCTGTAATAGAGAGGCGGAAGCTGGCAAGGGATAGACGCCGGGGCCTGAGACATTGCTGCGCTCCTCTGCCCTGCATGAAGCCAGCAGCGGCGATGCTATTCCGCTCCTCCGTCCCCCCGCCGCTGGCTTCATGCAGGGCAGAGGAGCGCAGCGATGTCTCAGGCCCCGGCACCTGTGCCAGCGTCTATCCGGCCGGCATCCGCCTCTCTAGTACAGCGGATGCCGGGTCAGTATCGGTGGCCCCTTCTCCCCCGGGGCCGGTCCCCATCGGCCCCGTACCTGTGAAGTTGCAGGCCAGCTCCTGCGCGGCGATATCGCAGGAGCCAACCTGTTCGGGTGACAGCCGGGAGCCTACTGAGGCTCCCGGGCCTGTCACTGCTGTATTAGTATTGCGGCTGGGTCTATGACCAGCCGTAATACTAATATACAGAATGTCCCATAGACGGCAATACAGTTGTATTGCCGTCTATGGGACTTGCAATCAAGTGACCGCAGGTTCAAGCCCCCGGGGGGGGAATAAAATAGTAAAAAAAAAAAAAAAAGCTATAAAAATATGACATAAATAAAAGTTCTAAATCACCTCCTGTCCCTAGAATATATATATATAAAAGTAGAAAATCATATGTCATAAACCACCGGGTTTTTTTTTCAATACAAGATGATCTAAGCAATAGATATTCCCCAAAATGGTATAACTAAAAAGTACTTCTGGCCCCGCAAAAAAAAACACTCTATGCATCCCCGTACAGCTGCAGGGTCACCTGTCAATGTGGCCTTGAAGCTGTTGCAAAACTACAACTCCCATATATTAAATATTTTACCATTTTTTGCTTCAAAATTTTTTTCCCCTATTTTCCTCCTCTAAAACCTAGGTGCGTCTTATAGTCCGAAAAATACGGTATATGCCAGAATTGATGTTTTCTGATCCCCCAGTAAAAGAAAAAACTGATCAAAAAGTCTTTCTGTACCCATAAAATACAAGGTCTTGTAAAGCTACATTGAAATAAAATGTAAAAAAAAAAAAGTTATGAACAGGGAATGCAGAGAGGGATAAAATGTTACTGGTTTAAGGTTAAAATGTAATAGATTGCTAAATGGTAAAATGTACATAAGGCACCGAAGTTATGTGTCAGTATTATTTATTTGGCCCTAAATTCAAAATCTATGCAGTACAAAAGTCACAATTTTCGGGAGGATTAAGACAAGAGGTGTTTGGCTTTATATAGGGAAATGTAGATTGTGAGCCCTCTATGGGACAGTGACTGACGATGTCTGTAAAAGCTCTGTGGAATATAAAGGCGCTATATAAGTAAGCAAAATAAATACCGGTAATAATATAATATAGGTTTATATTTTATTGGATCCCTTTAGTTCGATTATCCAGATGTGTGGAGTTGGTAGACCAAACCATCCACCGTGACGTATTTATTGCTCCCTATTAAAATTTGTATGTCATTAAAAATATTTATTTATTTTGAAGTTGGACTCAGTAACTTTTTTTCTGCCCAAAATTGGTCCCGACTCCACAGCCCTGTGAATAACCATATTTGTGTTTAACCATTTCATTGATAGAACAAGAGAAAACCATAACCAGTTGGACGGACAAAACCCCACTGGAGTGGCAAGCCTATGTGAACAAAGAGGTCACCGTTCTAGCTGATGAGAAGAATGAATACCAGGGATGGGTTGTCACCATCGATCCAGTGTCCGCAAGGTAAATGTAATTACCATGTGAACAGTTGTTGAAGGCTGACACAATATATACACAAATATACGAATATATGAATATACACAAGTATGTAAAGCAGATATTTTAGCATGCGGGGGTATACTGTGTGTCCAGAGGAATTACATTTTCATGCAAGTTTCTCCACCCTATAGGAAGGCATGGGACTTTTTCTGTTACACTCTCCGTTTAATTTGACCCCTGTAGTTCGGTGCAGGTCTAAGTTTCATATGTAAATTTCCTATTCTTTTGTATAAGAAGAACATATTACCATGTCTGCTGAGACTATGAATGTCTGCCATAGCAAAGACTGCAGCCGATATCCAGGCTTTTCAACGTCCTGCTTTGCATTCACTTGTAAATATGTTTATATTGTTTTGTGAGAGAGGTTTTAAATGAAGATCTAGAGTGAGAGAGACAACATTCTGCGCTTTCCTCCAAGTATTTTGCACTTGCAAATAAATGATGTTTATATGTAGATGTCCATGTAAATCTATTGCATTGCTTTGTAGGCTTAGGGTGTATTCAAGTTTTTTACATTCATTTAGCAGATCTGTTTCTAAAGTGATCAGTGTGGGGATGGAGATGATAGATAGATAGATAGATAGATAGATAGATAGATAGATAGATAGATAGATCTTTTCTCTCTGCATGATTCGTGCAGAAACCACACAGACCCCATTATAGCCTATGGGGTTCGTGTGGTTTCTTAGCTAACCACGTTTTAATGCCTTCGGTATTCCGTTTGAGAGATCCCCAGGCAGATTTTCCAAACACAGATGTAAACCAGGCCTTACAGAAACAGTGCAGAAGAATTAGTATTGCAGTGAACAAGGTCGAGTTGCAATACCACACACAGTTCATAGACAGATGTGGCACAATTTGTGGTAGTAAGCAGCCATGTTGCCCCCAGCTTCAGAGAGGTAGGCACACCTTGATGAATATTCACTGAGCAGCAAACACCACAAGACACAAACATTGGGTTTTCCTCTTGCTCCTGGTGCCAGTGTTGTCAGTGACTTTTCGGCGCGGTCCTGATGATTTAGTTTTGTTTCACGGTAATTCTGTCTTTCAGCATTGTCCTCATTAACTTTGAAGATGATCAGAAGACGTCGGTCCGCATAGTGATGGGGCATGCGGTGCAGAAAGTGGAAATACTTAAAGAATCAGATGAGGTGACCCAACAGAAACTTCTAAATATCTTCAACCTTCAGGAAAGCAGCACCGCTTACAGCAAGGAGGATCTGGAAACCAAAAAGGCCAATCTGAAAAGCTGGCTGCAGCAGAATAACATTCCAGTTACCGAACAAGGTGAATCTATGAGGACATTGTGTGTTGCTGGTGTATTAACCATTGATCCTCCATATGGCCCTGAAAACTGCAACAGCACAAATGAGATCATATTGTCTCGAGTACAAGGACTCATACAGGGGTATATGACAAACCAATAAAACAGACTGAATTGACTGCGTTGTATGCTGCAACAGTGTATGTTATTTCTAAAAGGTGGGGAATTGTCATGCCTGGTACGTGTAGGGAAGCTTAAGGCTAAAGCACCACGTTGCGGAAATACAGGTTTTTTTATTGCAGATTTTGTTGTGTTTTTTTGAGCTTATACTTCAAACTTTTACTCAATCCACTACTTGCTTTGGCTCAAAAAAACGCAATAAAATCTGCAACAAAAAAAAAAAAAAGCTGTGTTTCCGCAACATGGGGCCTTAGCCTAAGAGGCAGTCTGTCAGCAGAAGAATCCAATATAAACTAATCACTGTAGGGCACTTTATACAGATTACTTTGGTACCTTGTATATCATGATCCGATAATTTTTGGTATCTCGTGTTCATATTTAACCACTTCCGGACCGCCTATAGACTATATACATCCGGGAAGTGGTTGCCTTGCTCTGACAGGACGTGCCAGTACGTCCTGTCAGAACACAGCTATTGCACAAGATCGTGCAATTGCTGAAGCTGGGTGTCTTGCAAGAGCTGCTGGGTCCTACAGGAACCAGATCAGCTATGTATACTGCTGTATTCCACCTACAACTGTGGCTAAATGTACCAGCCCCAGTTGCAAGGGAAATTAGCCTCCCTAACAAAGAAAAAAGTGATCAGGTCTCTTATGACCTTATGGGTACACCATGTGAAAAAAAAAATATAGATATAAAAAAAAAAAAAAGTTAAAAAAAATATGTTAAATAATACGCCAATAAAATGCCATTATTAAAGGTTATAGCCCCACCCCCGACGACACCATATAAAATAAAAATTACCGTAAAGGAGAGGAAAAATTATTTTATAAGGTTTTTCAGTAGCACTTTGTGTTATTAAATAAAGAAAAGTGAAAACCAGACACAATTTCCCTCCTATTTTGTTTATATGTTCCTGGATATAAAAAAAAATAAATTAAAACATATTCGAAAATAAAAACAATATAAAAATAAAGCCCTATGTGTCCCCGAAAAAGACGCAGAAATTAGTTGAGACGTATGAGAAAAACGTTACAGCCCTCTAAACCTCACATACAAAATAAACCTAAAATGTGTCTGGTCCTGGACCACAAATTGGCCCAGTACTGAAGTGGTTAAATAAAGATGGATTTCTACACAATACTTCATTGGATCACAATAAACAAAGTTACCAAAAGGATCATTGTGACCTGCCCTACAGTATTTTTGGTGAATGTATAAAGACCTACATATTGTACACTGGTTTCGCTGGCGAATTAGACTGGTTAGTGCTGCTGATCTTGACTTAAATCTGGTGCATTCTCTGCTGGAACGTGCCCCTAATGCCGTGTTCACACTTACACTTGTGCCTGTCCGTCGTGATTCCGTCTAAATCCCCAGAAAAAAAACTGATTGGGGACGGCTTGCCAGCGGTTAGTTTTAAAACCCATTCATTTCAATGGGTTTTTAAAGCAAGCTGCCAGTGTCCGTATGCAGCCTCTCTGCCATGAAACCGGTTTGGTTTTTTTTGCACAGACACAAAATCCTGCATGTCTGACTTTGTGTCCATGCAAGAAAAACAAACAAAAAGTTTCATGGTTAGAGGCTACATACGGACACTGGCGGCTTGCTTTAAAAACCCATTAAAATGAAGGAGTTTTTAAACTAACCACAGCAAGCCATCCTCAAGTAGTTTTTCCAGAGATTTAGGTGGAATCATGGTGTACAGGTCAAGGCGCAAGTGTGAACACTGCATACCTGAAATCTACACCAGCTCATGGCATGATCATGGCAGTTTATAGCACATAAACCATGGAAAGATATAGGTCTGCATAGGAACTGTGTATGCAAAAGGAGTATAAATTTTTAGTTGAAAGGGATTGTCAGGTTTTTAGTATTGATGGCCTATCTGTGACTTCCAAAGGTCATATGCACCAAGACAGTGTGGCTCCTAGTAATATTTACATACACCTAGCCACGCTGCTCACTCACCATAAACACTGTACGAGCAAGTTTCGGTACTGCAGCACTGCCCCATAGATTTTAGGAAGGAAAGTCAGCTGTGCGGATTGTGATACAGTATGTAAATATTAACAATCTGAGGTTTGTGTCAGCCCATAGGTGCCCTCAAAACTCAGTTTCCTAAACACGTTAGTCTGTGACCCTGTTTTCATATGTTCAGTCAACTCCTCAATGACTTCCAATACATGATATATTATTCATACATACTGGATATGAGACTGTCATTGCATAAGCCACAGCCCCTGCATGAAAATAGGGTTTACATGCAATAAAAAGTTTTCATGCAGATTTGTATCCCCAAGAAAGAAATCTGCAGCAATAATGGATTTATAACACTTTTAACTGTACATCACATAAGATATGAGGCCGCCCCAGATTTTTGCGGGATCAGATTTCGGCCGACCATGGACATGCTCTTTTTTCTTTGTATTTGTTCAGATTCAGGATACCCTAAAATGTGTCAGGTTTAATAAGCACAATTCTAAAAGCCGGTAAAGAGAAATATTATTCTTTATTTATACAGTTACATTTTTTTACACTTTGCATAGAATTTGCAATTGTAATCATTTCCTGAAATAAATATTACAGCTGAAGGTGAATATCCTTTACCAGGTGTAGAAATCTCATCAATCGCCTGATTATCACATGAAAGGCCGAGGTCGCCAGTATCTGCAATACAGTATACATGATCTGCACCACCTATGTACCCTTTTGTAGGGCATACAATAAGAAGACAAAAGACAAAACAACTCATTGAGAATAGTGCTACAGTCTCTTCAAGGATCTCTTACAAGGTCATTTAAAGAAGGCTTTTGGGTTTTTTGTCAGTTATACAACCGCAATGTATGAACACAGCCGAACACTGTGTAATCTTTATGGTGCCACATTTTACCTCTACATTCCTCCAATTTTATACATTAAAAAAAAAGGGGGGGTAGGATGTTCTCTACTGAATGTCGTCATATGATGCCGCCATACAGTGGAATAGAGCACAGAAAAGAAGACGTTACGGAGGCTAAACCTGCATTGTGGTAACCTTCACTCTCAACTGGTGCAGGTCTGGGCTGTGGATGCCAATGGATTAGAAAGTGGCATATACTAGCAAGATGGCATCAGTTTACGTGAAGGGAAAACTCATTTCACAGGTTTCTGGACTATAAATAGGGACACCAAGTCAAGTAACAGCAATCTCAGTAATATACATTTTCACTGAGTTTGAATGCAGATATCATTGTAAACATTTATTTCCCTCATTCTATTTGCTATGCCCACGGACATTTGTCAATGCTGTTCACAGACAGGCACTTCTAGAAGCTGCTTCTACGTGGAAAAATCTCAATACTGTTATGATCTCTCTATGTCATATAGGACAATATCAGAACTCACAAGTCATCCTAACAAATGCACAATTGTCCTGGGGGTGCAGACAATGTTAATCCTGCAAGATCCAGGAATACAAATTAACATAAGGCAAGGTTAAAGTTATGTCCACCCAGGATATATAGGCTGCACAACTATGGGTGGAAATGCCACAGCACTTACAGCAGCAGAAAAGTGGATGAGGTTTATAGTATTTTGGGCAGATATGCAGCATATAGTGCATGCTTTGGGTGGACATAACCTGACGCTACCTTCACATATAGTTTTTGCATGACTTTTTTTGCACTCTTTGCAATACTTGCCCCTGCTTTTTTTTATGCACACAGCGTTTTTCCTGCAAGTGACTGAAAAAAAAGCCATACCGAAACAAGCAAAAAAAGAAGTCATGAAATGTTATCAAATATTCTGCAATGGGTTAAACTGCTGCAGTGTGATATCCTATAACAAACAGCAATGAAAAGTTATTGCAAAAAAACATTTTGCAGCAACTTTTCATTGTTTTTTTGTTGTCTTCTATGATAACAATCATGCTGCAGCAGTTTAACCCATTGCAGAAGTTCAGGTCAACTCTGCCACCGCTATACGTCCATTAGAAATAAGGTATTTACTGCTTTCCACACCCATGTGAATAATGTCACTACCTTCCAGAAGTGAATGTTTTTTTCTATCTGCATGCAATACATACATAAAGTAAGCTCTTTGCATATGGGAGTTTTTATTGTGTCAGGGTTACTGTGTGGTCACCAGTTTTACAATCATTGCAATAATACGAGAGCCCCGGGGGCAGGTGCACAGGTCCATTGTTGGATTCTTGATTTTATCCTGCAGCAACTGATCCAGTTCACTGCGCAGCTCTTTTACCAGTTCTGCTACCTGTGAAAATACAATGACAGGGATTATGTATGTGCAGTATTTATTTGTGGCACTGTCAGCCTATGCCACAAGCTGCCATAGAACTGTGTGCTGTAACACGTGCTTGGGTGTTGTAGTCTGCACTCGACCGTCCTATGTTCAGTGTCCTATCCATGTACCGTATTTTTCGGACTATAAGACGCCCTTTTTTTCCCCAAAATTTGGGGGGAAAAGAAGGGTGCGTCTTATAGTCTGAATGTGGCCGCCCGGCATCCGCTGTAATAGAGAGGCGGAAGCCGGCAAGGGATAGACGCCGGGGCCTGAGACATCGCTACGTTCCTCTGCCCTGCATGAAGCCAGCAGCGGCAGCGGCGATGCTATTCCGCTCCTCCCCCCGCTGGCTTCAGGCAGGGCAGAGGAGCGATGTCTCAGGCCCTGGCACCTGTGCCAGCGTCTATCCCTCGCCCGGCATCCGCCTCTCTAGTACAGCGGATGCCGGGTCAGTATCGGTGGCCCCTTCTCCCCCGGGGCCGGTCCCCACCGGCCCCGTACCTCTGAAGTTGCAGGCCGGCTCCTGCGCAGCGATATCGCAGGAGCCGACCTGTTCGGGTGACAGCCGGGAGCCTAATGAGGCTCCCTGGCCTGTCACGGCTATATTAGTATTGCGGCTGGTCTCTATGACCAGCCGTAATACTAATAGACAGAATGTCCCATAGACGGCAATACACTTGTATTGCCGTCTATGGGACTTGCAATCAAGTGACCGCAGGTTCAAGCCCCCGGGGGGGAATAAAATAGTAAAAAAAAAAAAAAAGCTTTAAAAATATATAATAAAAATATGAAATAAATAAAAGTTCTAAATCACCTCCTGTTTTTTTTCTTTTCAATACAAGGTGATCTAAGAAATAGACATTCCCCAAAATGGTATAACTAAAAAGTACATCTGGCCCCGCAAAAAAAAACACTCTATGCATCCCCGTACAGCTGCAGGGTCACCTGTCAATGTGGCCTTGCAGCTGTTGCAAAACTACAACTCCCATATATTAAATATTTTACCAGTTTTTGCTTCAAATTTTTTTCTCCCTATTTTCTTCCTCTAAAACCTAGGTGCGTCTTATAGTCCAGTGCGTCTTATAGTCCGAAAAATATTTCCAGGATAGCACACTGACCCATTAATTTCTATGGGCCCGTATACATGACTGTGAATTACAAGGTCACATGTGCGGGCCAACAGTCTGTGCCGTGAAATATAGTACAGGTACTATTCCCTTGCTTCCGTGGCTCCTATTCATTTAATGAAAGGAACCACGGAAGAAAGTGCGGCACACAGGGAACATCTACGATGTCTCCCGTGTACTGCCCATGCCTCTAATTCACGGCCAGTCGGCAGCACATTCTTGTGTAACTGGCCTTAGGCTGAGTTCACACAGGGTATTTTGGTCAGGATTTTGAGGCCGTATCCACTTCAAAATCCTGACAAAAAAGATGGCTCCCATTGAAACGAGCTGGTCAGGTCTTTTTTCCGGGAGTCGTTTGTTCCTGCTCCCGGAAAAAAGAACGGACATGCTCATTCTTCAGGCTGATTCATCTCGCGAATCGGCCTGAAGACACTCCCGACTAGGCCCTTAGAGTAAGTGCACATAGGGTTTTTTGGTCTGGAAGCTGAGGCGGAGGCCGCTTCAGGTTCTGGACCAAAATACAGGTAGCCGTGACTGAATGCTGTGGCACTGCACCGGCATCCAGTCGCGCACTCCGCTCTGGATTAGGCCCAATGAATGGGCCTCGTCGGGAGGAGGGAGTGTCTTTCAGGCCGATTCGCGATGTCCATTCTTTTTTCCGGGAGCCGGAACAAACAAATTCGGCCTCAAAATCCTGGCCAAAAACTCCGTGTGAACTCAGCCTTGTAGTCAGGCTCATCATCGTCATCGTCATCATCATCATCATGTCATTTTTATACCCAAAATTCTTAACTGGTGATTTTTCTAAATATATATTTATATGGGGAAAAAAAGCTAGGACTGGGCAATGAATCACAAAATAACCAAAACCAAAAGTCAGTTCAATAAATCAATGTGAATGTGAATATTAATTTTTACAATTATTTGCTTTTCTGTCATCCTGCCTCACACTGCCATTGGCTAAAGGAAATGTCTTTTACTGTACGCTATCTAGTCAGGTAAATAAACTAAACTAAAATTCAGTGGCGTGGCCTGGTGTATAAATAGCGGGCATGGCATGTCCTTATATAATCTTTTATTAATTGTAATCAAGATAAAATGTTGAATTAAATATGACGCTCATTCAGATCATAGTCGCCCAGCCCCAGTAAGAGCCTTATTCTATTAGACTAAGGGTGCATGCACACTGAGTAACGCCGGGCGTGTATGAGAGTCGTACATGCCGGCATTACAGCAGACTGCCGAACACTTCCCATTCACTTCAATGGGAGCGCTCGTAACAGCGGCGTTTACGAGCGCTCCCATTGAAGTGAATGGGAAGTGTTCGGCAGCCCTGCTGTAACGCCGGCGTGTACGGCTCTCATACACGCTCGGCGTTACGTAGTGTGCATGCACCCTTAGGAATAGACATAAATGTAAAGAAAACCACCACTAGGGGGAGCCTAAGAGCCTATTGCTTATTGTTTAGTTCATGCATAAATAATGCAGTAGGCTCCCTCTAGTGGTGGCCTCAAGAAGCAGCATGTTGTCTTACAAAAGGAATAGAACTATTGGTATTAACAGAAAAATAAATCTATGCTAAAGAGTTTCTGAACATAAACAATCAAAGCAAAATTGTGTCAGCATACTGTCAATTTTTATAAGTAATTTTCAGAATTAAATACTGTAAAAATTCTATTTTGACTCATTTTAAATTACAGGCGTTTAACCTCTATATATTTTAAACTACCCTCATTCCCTTTACATGTAGATTTGAATGTGAGGTTACATGACCTAAGAAGCAGAATCTCAGGGAGAACCGATGCAATTAGCTGATCCATGGGGGAGGGGTTTGGATCCCTGCCCTTTAATAGACATTAGCTCTCAGGTGAAGTGCACAGTGAAATGGTAGACATTACTGCAATCAAAAAAGTTCTTAATTACAAAAGCACAATGTAAATCCTGCCACATTATAGAAAAGCTGCTTTTCTGTTGCAGATATTGCTGCAGTTTTTTTGAGCCAAAGTCAAGAGTGGCTAGAAAAAGAATGGAAAATATAAAAGAAGCTCTTAGAGGTTTCCCTTCTATTAAATCCACTCCTGACTTTGGCTCACAAAACCACAGCAATATCTGCAATAAAATAAAGCTGCTTTCCTGACCTTCTTTAAGACTAAGGCCCCAGCTGGCGTGCTGCAGCAAGTTGGCGCTGCAGGAAAAACCGCGGCACCAATGCATCGTGTTTCTTCCTGCAGCGCTTTGGACAGAAAGTTCACAGAGATTTCCTCTGCGGACTGTCTGGTTCAATTATATCTATAGAGAAACCACCGATGTTTCCGTAGGTATAATTGACATGCCGTAATTTCCAAAAGTGCAACGTAGTTTATTCGCAAATTGAATCCCATCCACTTTGCAATGACTGTAAAAGGCTGTGTTTTTTCTGTTGCGTTCCTGCTGCAGGCAAACCGCAGCACATTAGTGTTTCAGTCAGTGATCTGCACCAGTGATTGTGACGCTAGGTTCACACCTGCGTTCTTCTTTCCGTTCTGTGCTTTCCGTCTTCTGCATGCCAGAAGACGGAAAGCACAGACCGGGTCCGGCCGTGCGCGGCGGTGAGCGTTTTATGCTCTCCGCCGTGAAACCGGATTTTTTAATCCGGACACAGAGTACTGCATGTCCGACTCTGTGTCCGGATTATAAAACCCGGTTTCGCGGCAGAGAGAGCATATAACGCTCACCGCCGCTCACGGCCGGACATCTCTCTCACCCATTCAAATGAATGGGTGAGAAAGTCTCCTGCAGGTTTCCGTCTCCTGCCTCTGTTTTAGGCAGGAAACGGAAACCTGCATAACGGAGTTCACAACGCTGATGTGAACGAGCCCTGAGTGGAGACTACACAGAGATCAGCTATAATGAAGGATTTACACTTGTTATGTGTTTTTGACCCTTTCCTGATTTTAGCTCACAATCAAATATAAAAATCCCTGACCAAAACCCCAACTTGTGAATAAGACCAAACGTTGCGGAAATCCTGCTTTTTTTTGTTTGTTTCAGATTTAGCTGCGATCTTTAGAGCCAAAGTTAAGAGTGTATATACAAATTTAAGAGTGGATTGAGCAGAAAAGAGAAGTGTATAAAGTGCATAAAAAAGAAGCATTTCCACAACATGGGGCCTCAGCCTTCGGATCACTGTTCCTACTAATGGTAGAGTTACCTGATGTGAGGCAGCTGCAAACCGGATCCATCCATCATCCAGCGATATGAGAAATTCTCCTTTTTTAAGCTCAACATTGACTTGTCCACCGCCAAATAGGACCAGTGGGTACACGGACACCATGCTGCAGTCTCGTACAAAAACACGGCTGGTCTTAATCTTTTCATGATAAACCAGGTAAGGGCTGTCAAAGTGTCCCACCTGAAACACACACACCCATATAAAAAAGATTGTGAGGAACATGGACTTATAAATGGGCTGAATGAAAGAACAGCAATGTCTGGGACCAACCTGGTAGTTAATGGAGGAGGGATGGATGTGAACGTAACCATCATTCTTGGTAACAAACTTCAGCTCCTCGGCTTTTGGTTGCATTTTTACTGCTCCTGCTCTTGTCACTTGATATTTTCCTTCTGGTGATTTTACCTGAGAAAACATTTAAGAAGCTGCTTATAATAGTTTATAATAATCAGATTAAAAATTTTAAAGAGATTCCTTGCAGATATTATAGAGATATTGTAGAGATCCTCGAGCAGGTCATCAATATCAGATCAGTGGGGGCCCGATTCTCAGCACCCCAACCAGCCAGTGGTTTTTGTTTGCAAAGAGGTGGTCACTTTGGATATCACAAGGCCC
Source organism: Leptodactylus fuscus (assembly GCF_031893055.1). NCBI lineage: Eukaryota > Metazoa > Chordata > Amphibia > Anura > Leptodactylidae > Leptodactylus > Leptodactylus fuscus. The sequence continues at coordinate 47,497,701 of NC_134267.1, forward strand.
GTATACACATTAGATGGTTGTACAGCATTATACCCTATCCACAGTATATGGGATAGGTTTCTGATCCCTAGGACCAGGTTTCCTCTAAACACTCTAGAGAGGAGTTAAAAATTCCAAATTTTGCAGCCACATAGAGTTGTGGTCGATAATTTTTTAGACACTCCATAGAACATAAACATTCTCTTCTAACTAATTTGGAGTTTCACTCCTTTGCTACCAAGGAAATACCTTCCTAGATAGGAGGATAGAAGTAAGATGGACCACAGTGTGTGGCAATGTTTTTCTTGCTTCACACAGTGAATGGAGGGGTTGTTTCTCCTCACAGCATGTCTGCAAATTTATGGATCTGTGGAAACAACTGAAAATTCTGCAAATCTTTAGAGCTTACAATGTAAGAGAAGCCGCCTATGTACTTGTATCTAGTTTTGGCTGATTGTGTGATTAAGGATGGAATATTATTCACAGACAGCAAGCAGCTTTACTGGCTGTTATAGCAATAAGGTCATTATAAGGCAGCAGAAAAACTGATAGGACATCACATATGAAGGCTAATACAGTCATAAAACAGACTGCCCAGCAAGACCCTGCACATATTTCAACTTTTCCAGAAAACGAAGGTGGGATTGTCAATAGGTATTGGTGTATGTTGTTTTAACTTTTTCCTTTCCAGAACCGACAGTTTAGAGGGAAACATTGGTTGGGGCTCCTTAAAGTCAGAAGAGCAAGAGGTCCCAAGCTCTCTTTGTGAAAATGAATGTCATATGCTCCATTCATTTCTTTGGGACTGATGTTGTGCTGCATTTAGCAATCTTCTATGATCTTATAGATATGAATGGAGTAGGGGTCACAAATGTGCATTACTGCTTCATTCACACAGGGGATTCAGGGCCCCCCATTCTCATGGTCTCTCAAAGTTAAATGAGCTGGAAAAGGGAAAATTATCTTCAACGGATTAAATCTATCGGATCTATGTGCAGAATGGCTGTCACTTTCCTGTCCCCATACAAAAAAAATGTAAAATATGTGTTTTGTTCCTGTAAGAGCTGCAATGTTACAATGGATAAATCACTGAAATATGTGAAAAAGTGCCCGAATGCTTTTCTCGAGTGTAATATTTCCAGGTATGGATACGAAATGACTGGAAATGGGTTGTTAATCTAACAATTTTTTCCATATGTCATTTTTGGCATTGGACCGGGTGGACAATGACAGAGCTCAGAATCAGATCCCCTGCTCTGGCCCAAGACCACCCAGTTGTAGCCTAATAAGCAAATCAGGGCTAGAGAAGAACATGCAACTGTGGCAGAATCGACAATGTAAAAGATGTAAAGAACTGGAGATGGTGCGGGTGGTGAAAGGTCCTCGTTAAAAATAAAATGCCATAATTATTAAAGGGGGTTTCCCCATTTCCATATTTTATATAACATATAGATATATGTTATGTTATAGTTGGGTGAGCTCATTCATATATGACTATGACTAAGAGGCAAACCGAACAAGCCTCGAAACGCGTCAGCGGTTACTACAGCGGTAACAGCATGTAATTCGATCTTTCCCCTTTTTTTCTATTCTCCTGTTTTGGTATGTCATGCCTATATATATTTTTTTCACTTTATGTCTCTGTGAATGGTTTATTGATTTTTTTCATTAAATGTTACGTTTTATAAAATAATATTTTTGGATCCGTTTTTTGCTGGACAACATTTTCATTTTGTTTCGAGCTCACTCATATACACCGTTAATACTCTGAGGGAGTATCTGCTGCATAGAATCAGTACTGCTATGTATTGCATTGTTTCCCCTAAATCTGATATGTGCTACCTACAACTTCTGGTCCAGGTACTGAAACTGCCAACAATCAGCTGGTAGCTTTGGGACTGTTTGCTTTACAGACACGGAAAAATAAAATGGGAATATGAAGGCGGGATATAGAGAGAATATTTTACAATTGTGCTTGAAAACAAAAGTGACCAGAATTGATATTCAATTATCGGACCAGCTATTGCGACACAAACATGACACACACACACATTTATATATATATATATATATATATATATATATATATATATATATATATATATATATATATATATATATTATATATACACACATATACACACACATTTATTTATATTATTTTGCCATCTTCCGTAAAGCAGTGTATTTTAAAGATAAGAAGCCATAAACTTACTTGAACCACATTGGGATATAAAGCTGCACATAGCATCGCTGACATAAGCTTAATGTTCTCTGCATTGGTATTTGCCTGTGAGGGAATACAAGGAAGGTGATTACAAGCATTACAAGATAGCAGAGCAATGTCGAGGACAAAGAATAAAGTTTTTCTTTTTTTTTTACATACTTGTACATGGCTGTGCGATAATCTAGAATATGTAATAATATTAATATCTGTACCTGTAGATATATTTCTATCTATATTTCTTTCGCATCCGAAAATGTCCAGTAATAGCGTGAATGGTGGGGCACAATGTATATGCTCTACCATTGTATTTCACAATATCTGAATCCTGAGGAGGGCAATATGTCCCTGGCCAAATGTAGCACAACCTATGCATCTCTCTGCTGGTTGACAGAACATATCTGCAGAATTGGCTGACCTGAGATGTATGGGGTTGGATTTCAGCATGTCCCCAATCCTCAAACAAGATAAGCCAATGTCAAAAGTGTATAGCAGAGGTTTTTGTCCTCACTCCCCAAGCGAATGGTGTAATGTATATACTATACAAGCAGTCGATACATGCTTAATGACAATCAGGTCATGAAATACAAGAGAAACTGCTTATTTCTGCTTTTTACCTACAGACATTGTGTTGCTAGATGTAATTTTTCTTAAAGGGGTTGTCCCATCTCAAGGATCCTATGTACACTGGTAGCTTATGTAAATTGAAGACTTTTCCTAAATATATTGCTTTAGAAATGCTGCTTTGTTTGCCTGCTATGTGAACTTATTCATCCCATTATTTACACATTGTTTCCATAATCCCGGACCTATGTGATAGGCAAATTACGTCGCTCACTGCTCTGCTGGCAGGACGATCAATTCAGCTAACTGCAGTTTGCTGATAAAACCTGGTCTGTTATGTAAACACACAGATAACACTGAGTCTGTTCTCTACAAGCATGTGCATATTATCTGATCTGCATAGGTATTGTGATACTTCATAGTGTGCCATTCAGCAAGCTGTTAGAGGGAGAAATACAGGAAGTGAGAAGAAGAGACAGCAGGCAAACTGCTGAAACAGGGAGATGGGAAAACCCCTTTAACCATTTTGTTCTTTATTATTAGGTATATTAAGGACTTACCTCCTCGCCCGTAGATTCCACTACTCCATCTCCCCTCTGAGCCCATCTCTTCTCAATATCTCTAGCTCGAAGCCCTTCTTTCACAAAACCAATGTCAGACAAAAGTTCTGTAAATTGTCTTTTCAAACTGGCTATTTCCTGTAATGTAAAAGTTGCTGTAATTTAATATTGCTTTACAATGTGGTAATGCTTACATTTAGTGAAATAGTTCTAAGATTTCTTCCGAAAAAGATGAACCTATGTCTTAACCTTTTCACTGCCAAGGGTTTCTGAAAATTTTGCACCTCCAGTAGCCAGAGCAATTTTCACAGTTTTGAGATGGACAAATCAAACCTAAATTGCAACATTAAAAAAGCATCCAACCCCCCCATACCTATATATTTTCTTAAAGTAGACACCTGCAGCATTGTCTCAATGCCACTTGGTACTGTATACGAACAGGCACCTTCATGCAAATTAAATAGGACTTTACATAAAAATGTTATTTTCCATCTCCCCTATAAAAATTTTAGCAATCTATACGTTCATCTCTAGTGATAATTGTTATTACTATTATTTTAGCATGTAACGGATATCACTAGAGACGTATTTTACTGTAGAAAGCTCAGGGATTGGGTGAAATGTAAACTTTATTCATGACTTTGTGTATATGTTGTGTGAGTATTTGTGCAACTTTTTTTTTTTGGTGCTGCGACCTAGACAATGGTAAACGTCTGGGTCACAGCGCCAATAACCTTCCTGGTTATGTTTAGAGGGTATAACATAAGAATACCCGAATACCCCACTAGTAAAGCTCAGGGGGGAATTACATTATACCTGTATGTGACAATCAGACAGCAAAAGTATAGTATGCGCTCTGATTGGCAGGATAAAGGTTAATAGGGACAGAAGAGTCCCTGGCACCCCCCTCCTGGTGTCACCTACAAGTTATGCACTGAGTCAGATTGTTTCTCTGTCTCTATGCAGCTGCTGGGCACTTTAGAACCCTATATCTTTGGACTGCTTCAACATATCTTTATGCTTTAAAATGCATAAGAATAAAAATAAGTTGATCACAGGTGTCTTAGTTACTGTGATCCTGTCACAGCTACAATCTTCAAGGAAACCTGCAAATGTTCAATTCATCGCATGGTGCCCACTGAAATAAAGGCAATGTTCACGTAACATCAGTATTTGAAAATGGATTATCTACACCAGTCAATCACTGTAATCCCGAGGTTCTATTCACACTGGTGTTACGAGTTCAGATTTTACAGGATCCATGATGGGTACAGTGGATTAATTTTGTAAGTTAACATATCAATTTGACTTTTTGTCAAAATGGTAGTTTTTAGCACATAGAAATTTCCAAAACCATCTTATTCAGCCCCTCAAAAAGCAACATAAACTCAATTTAATAAAATATCAGTGTAAACATAATCTTGTCCTTGTGATAAAAATATTACAGTAGGAGTTAAAATGTTACCAATGCTTCTGTTAACCACCAATTAATGCTTATTAAGTTCTCCCATTATTAAACAAATCCTTTATGGAGCCGTCTTGAATGTCCCAACCAAGCCAATTGGATAGATAAGAATACGAAGTCATACACATGGGTAATACTCAGTTGTTAGTTCTCTTTCACATATTATTCAAGATGAACTTAAACCACAAGATACATCTAAGAGCAGGATAGGAGAAAACGTGGGCACTCGGACACATAAATTTATGCCATTTGGAGGTTTTTTTCCACATAAAAAGCAGAGTAAACCCTGGCAGGACTCATAGGAGAGCCAACAAGAGTCCTGCATACCCCACCTACACACAGAGAAGCAAAAAGTGGCTGGAGGCTCCCTTTATATATCAGAAATCATTCATAACATTTGCAAAAATAGAAGAATTGCTAAGAAATATTTACCTGAAGCACTCTAGAAGACAAAAAGTTGTCCCTGCAATACTGGTATCCTGCTCGTGGGTTCTCTCTTATGACTGTACTCCATGCCTATACAAGTGAAGAAATTTAAAGTTTTCATGAACAGCAGATTTTCACTTTACAGTTTTAACAATACATATTTTAAAATTAGAAGAACCCAACTAAGCACAGACTAAAAGCTTCCTTTTCTAATGTTTGCATTTAAACACAGAGATGTTCTAGTAGAAAAGGCACCAAGTTCACACTACGCGGGGTTACAAAATATCAGATAGAAACAAACACTTGTATCTGTAGCATAAACATTTGGGACCCTGTGGCAAAACTGTACTGAGCCCTCCACCTATCTACCCATATAAGTATATGTATGTTCTAGAAATTAAGCATTTATTTGTATAGCAAATATTAAAAAAAAAAGTTTCGGAACTCTAGGCTCCTTTCTCAAGTAAATTTAAAGCCATTTCTGAAGGATGCATATTTATATACAAAAAAGGGATAGAATTCCAGGAGAAAGGGGGGTAGAGGGTTGTTAGTAATTGGTAGAAACTATGTAAACACTTACAGGTCCTTATCAGTTCACAGGTCAGTGATTTCTGTAAAGTGACATAAAACCATGTGACAAATTTAACCTCCTCTCCAGTGTTTGAAGCAGGGTCATGTTTCCATGCGGACAGAAAAGGTGTAAAACCTGCCCTCACATATTGACCACTGACAGGATAGAGATACCAAACTCTAACAGGGAATATAAAATCACAGGTACGTTCACCTGCAGCACACCCAATGTAGTGTATTTAATAATGTGCACCAAATGTTCCACTGAAAATCTGTATGTTGGAGAGACCAGACAGCAGCTTAGAATGCGGATGAACTCACATCGCCATACAATTAGAGAACGAAGACTTGACCTTCCTGTATCAAAACATTTCTGCAATGAGGATCATAATATCACCGATCACATGAAAGTTTTGGTTTTGGGAGGGAATTTCAACTCAAAGAGAGAACGACGCATTTATGAGTGTAAATTTATGACCCTGCTTCAAACACTGGAGAAGGGGTTAAATTTGTCACATGGTTTTATGTCACTTTACAGAAATCACTGACCTGTGAACTGATATATAAACCTGTAAGTGTTTACATTGTTTCTACCAATTACTAACAACCCTCTAAACACCCCCCCCCCCCCCCCGTCCTCCTGGAATTCTATCCCTTTTTTGTATATAAATCTGCTCCTTCAGAAATGACTTTAAATTTACTTGAGAAAGGAACCTAGACGTTCTGAAACGTTGTAATCTGTCATCATCATTATTAGTTAGCCATTAAAAAGGTATCAACTACTGAAGACTATCAAGTTTTTTTGTTTTTTTATATTTCCTACCCACTGGCTAACACGGTACAAGAACAAACATTTTCCTTATTTGTATAGCAAAGTCAAGCATGACATCACTCTACCTCTGTCCTTCCAGGCAATGCCAATGATAGCTATTTCTACAGCCCCTTTAGCCACGACACTGTTTAGAACACCTAAGTGTAACTATCATTTGAACAAACTTCTGACAGGTGTTTGTGACATGTGAAATGTTTTGATCGGTGGGACTGAATGCTCAGACACTCACCAATCACTAAAATGAAAGGGACAGTACCACTCCCCTCAGTGAGGTGTACCTTCAACTGCGTAAAGCCCCCCTTGGAAGGCTGGATTAAGGAAGTACACATTTATAGACTTAATAGGAACTCCTATATACTCCAATAGACTCTCCTGAGATCCAAAATGGCACAGCACTCTGACAATTATTGGATTACCAGGCTACTAACAGATTATTTAGGAATCGGTGGTGGCTGGGGGGTTACAGTTACACTAGTATTTAACACAATAAGGTATTTTATAGTCTGCAGGACCTTTGTTCCAAAGTACAGCACTCAGCTATCAGTCATTTCAATGGGGGCACTGACCACCACCAGTCCCATCCACATTCAGCCTGGCTGCGCTCAGCTTGAATGTGGATTGGGATAAAAGTCATGCAGACTTTACTTTGTGGGACAATCCCTTTAAGCAAACCATACAAATTAGATCAAAGTCTGCCAAAAATCAACGGTCTCTTCTACATAGACAGGAGACCGCTCTATCTCTGGGGCTAGGGGTGGTGCCCAGATATAACCTCATGGTGTTTATAGAGTATTATACACAGTGGGTTTGAATCTGACGCATACATTGCTATACACTGATATATGAGGTTATAGGACTATCCCTCAACACCACGTTCACTTGGTTGCATTTAGGTTTATATTTGTATCTTGTCTTGTTGTTTTATTTTTATCTCGATAAAGGTGAAGTTTTATACACATTTTCCCTTTGAGGGCATCCCAAAATTTTGTCATATATCCCTATGTATATATGGAGTCCATATTGTCAGAACTGCTCCTCTACCTTATAAGCCTGGAGAAGAGCCAAGTGATCACTGCTGGCTACAGCAAATTCTTGTTTTTTCTTGTTTGCTTCTTCTTTTTTATCCCATGGACATACCTAAAAAAAAAGATAGATGTAATACTAACAGTGAAGCAATAAATTGCTGATAGGTTTAGGCAACTTTGCAATGATGCAGTACATAACATTTTAAGTGAAAATCACCAGGATGGGATAATGGCTAAGGATCTGTCCACATCACATTGCAACTGCAGGTGTATATGTTCATAACTTCTAGCATATATACCAAACTTGCCCAACACAGGCCAAAAGAATATCCTTTTGGGTCTGTATACTTTTTGTGGCATGTTATTGTATGCAAAGATATGCATGAAAACGGAGACCTAAAAAGTCTGTTTTTTATTTATTTATTTATTTTTTGTGGGGAGGGGGGAGGGGGGGGTAGTTTCAGCCATCGTTAGGAGGTAAGGGATGGACTGTAAAACCCATATCCATACATGAAACTAATGGCACTGAAATCTCTGTAACCGGGGCAGGTCAGCTTTGCAACAGTATATAACCCTCCCGGATCTTAGTGGATATGAAAGATCCTCTTTGCTGAAATACACATGTCAATATAGGTGACAGGTCCCCATTGACAGTAAATACTTGTATTCCTCATGGCAAAATTCTGGAGCATCTTTTAAGAACTTTGCATTATGCTGTTCCTCTTCCTACTCCTCTTAGAACGTCTTCATCAAAAGTTACTTAACACTCTGTGCTGTGTGGGCAGTTGTATTGTCACGATGGAAAAACCAGACACCAATTTGACAAAAACTGGGACATTTTCTCTCTAAAGCTTGACACAACCTGTTCACAATTTGCAAGAGAAATCCTTGGCTGACTGTTTGACCAAGGGTCACAACCTGAGTGTGCACAATCCCTATTACATCACAGAAATAGATGAGCAAACTTTTTCACCAAAATTTAACAGCTGTTCTCAATAAAGCCAAACACAAACTAATATAAATTATGTTTTCTTCACCAAATTTACAATTTCTAAAGAGAGGTTTAGTTTCACATAATGATACTCACAAAAGGAGACTTAAAGGCCAGGCTGGCAGCAATAGTGAGAGCAGGGTCCAGACAGCGAAAGATGGCACCAAACAGCATGAGTTTGCCAATCCTCACATCCACTGGCAGAGAAGCCAAATGGTACCCAAGTGGTGTCAGCTGTTCTTGCTGGGTCAGGGCCCCGAGATCCTGAAGACGTAATTTGGAGGTTTGCAGAGATTCCACTCTGGGGGGTTCAATTAATCTGGACAAGACTGTTTCCAGGCGACATGCTGAAAACATCTCTAAAATTTTTATTCTGTCAATAAAAAAATATATATATATATATATATATATATATATATATATATATATAAAAAAAAATTTAAAGTTCACAGGTGACGGAAAGAGACAACTTTTAAAATAGTAAATGAATATGGCAACTGGAAACTGAAAAAGCACAAGAAGAGATTTAGGGCTAGTTCACACGGGGCAAGTTGGCAGCGGATTTTGAGGCGGAAACCGCCTCAAAATCCGCTGCTCCCATTGACTTCAATGGGAGCCACTCGCTTCTTTTTTCCGCTAGCTAGTAGCAGAAAAAAGAGGCGAGCTGCCCTATCTTGCTGCGGATTCCGTGGCTGAATCCGCGGCTTTGGCCCAGTTATTTGGGCCTAATCCATCGCGGAATGCCGCAACGGGATGCCGGTGCACTGCACTGCATGTGTACATGCGGAACCCCATGTGAACTAGCCCTTGCAGTCTAAATATCATCATTTTGTAAGATTTAAACAGAAAACACAAGATGCAGAAAGTCAAATAACACAATTTCCCCAAGGGGAATCTGGCTGGGGAAAGAAATGAACTAAACCTTTGAGAAGTACAATTAAATTATATTTGTTGTATAAGCATGTGAGCATGAGACTGCACTTATGTAAGGAATCAAATCAGGCTAAGAAATGTGTCTTTGTTTAGGACACGGAATAACTTGCTAATTTGTTAAAGAGGTTCTCCATTTTGGAAATACCTACTTCTTAAAATGACCCCCAGCTAATAAACTGATCATAGTGTCCCCTTACCGGGACCCCCAGCAATCGGCTGTAAGCAAGTTAAGAAATGCAGAGACATATGTTAAGATAAAAAAGCATAAGTTACAGGCCACTTTACATAGGTATAAATTAAAGGGGTTGTCTGGCCTAAATCAAATTTTCAAACTGATGACCTAGCAATAGGATACATCATCACTATGTGATCTGATGGGGTTCTGACACCTACATCATATGCTCTAGCAGTCTCTTGGTTTTAGATGCGGTTAGTGGACGGATGCAGTACCTCTACATTTCAAGTGATGGCAGCGCTTCAGTTGACCGGAACCACTGCAGAGTCTTCCTGTCCTCTAGCAGCTACCACCACCCGGAGACTGCTAGAACAGATGATCTGTGCGGGGTCTGGTTGCTGAACTTGAGAGATCACACACTGATGACCTATCCTATGGCTATCAGTATGACCTATATTATGGTAATTAATATGAACATTTAATTTGTAGCCAGAAACCCCTTTCAGCTGCAACAAACGCCAATCAACTAAAATTAACAAGTCAGTTGGTGCTTTGTAGAATTCCTATAAGCAGGGCTTGAATCTGAAATGAACAGTCATAATAACAATTATTCACAATGAAGGATTTCTGGAGCACTCATGTTTACACTACTGTTGGCAGCATATCACCTATTACCTAGGGAAATGTGTTGGCGATGATTGTACATCTTTTGTGTTACATAACAGATGAGATCAGCTAACAAAGTATGTGCTTTATTGTTAGCTGATCTTTGATCTGTATAATTGGCCCAATAATAGGGTCAAGTAAAGGGATTTTAAGACAACTTGGCCATTAGCAATACCTTAAACAGAGTTGTTCCAGTGGTATCCGATGGATCTCTGGTGGCTGCTGCTCTAAAAGCTGATACTCATAGTGATGGCTGGTGAAGAGGTGAAAACAAACTCCAGAGGCCACACGTCCAGCTCTTCCTCTCCTTTGTATAGCATTGGCTTGAGATACCCAAGTGTCTTCCAGACTCTCCATGCTTTTACCTGGGTCATACCTAAAAAGCAGTAACATAACATCTCCCCGTTAGTTACATTGCAAAGCTTGTATAGGATATCAGGTAAACGGTTAGTGCCCATGTCTGTGCGCAGCTAAACCATGTGCACAGACAAAGTATGGCGGCATACAAAGTCCCTACAGCTGCATATTACACATGCCACACTATGGTACCTCTGAAAAGCAATGTATTCTTGTTTACAATAAGCACTCATTGTAACAAGTCAAATATTTGAAGTATTCCATAGGAATCCATATAAAATCAGAGGAACAATCAGTACTAACCCATTAAAGCCTATATGTTATATTACATATAGGCTGTAATGTGCACGGACCCTAAGAGATGTGTCTATCAATAACGTGCTAACCAAGTCTGCCAGAAGTATGCCTTCTGCTGTGGATAGAAAGTAGACATGACCTAATTCAATACTGTACAAGATAAAGATAAGCAAATTTTGCTTATTAGCAAGGATCATAAGGTCCAGATCATAATGTCCTGGAGCTACTGGTCATTTGGCTCATGACATTGATGTCAAAGACTTTGTATTATTATCTCCCATTTACAGTATATATATCTTTCAATACCTTTTCTCCCTCATCTTGCCCGAGTCAATCACGTACACAACATCATCAATAGTGATGGAAGTTTCAGCAATGTTGGTGGAGATTATTATCTTTGTAACCCCTTGTGGGGGTTTTAGGAATACAGCTTGCTGCTCCTCACTGGATAAAGATGAGTGGAGGGGGTAAATGACACACCTATTGGAGAAACCAAACAAAAAAGACTTATCATTCATGATGTTATTATGTTTGACCATTAAAGGGGTATTCCCATCTCAAGGATCCTATCTATACTGGTAGCATATGTAAATTGAAGACTTTTCCTAAATATATTGCTTTAGAAATGCAGCTTTGTTATCCTGCTATGTGAACTTATTCCTCCCATTGTTTACACAGCATTTCCATAACCACAGAACTGTGAGATAGGACAAGTGACATCACTCACTGCTCTGCCAGCAGGACAATCAGCTAATTGCAGTTCACTGATAAAGCAGAGTCTGTTATCTCTCTGTGTAAACACACAGATAACACTGAGTCAATTATGTACAAGCATGTGCATATTATCTGATCTGCATAAGTATGGAGATACCTCGTAGTGTCCCATTCAGCAAGCTGGGGGGGGGGGGAATACAGATAGTGAGAAGAAGAGACAGCAGGCAAAGCTAAACAGTGAGATTGGAAAACCCCTTTAAGAATATATATGGCACATCTGCAATGAAAAGTTACCTCTTATTACGTCTATTGCTGAACAAGGCATTTGACTGCAACTGTTCATATAGCATTTTGATTTCTGCAAGACCTGGAAGGAAAACTAAAACTGCACCTGGTAATAGAAATAAAAGATGAGGATTATGCAGGAATCTAGTACAAAACTGGGCTAATATAATGGAAAATTAAGTAATATTTAAAATCAGGATGTATTAAAAGCAAATGACTTGTATTGGTGCAGAAGTTACATTTGATACTTTTTTTTTTTTATTTATGTAGATTGTGAGCCTATAGGGATCACAATGTACATTTTTTTCCTATCAGTATGTCTTTGTAGATTGGGAGGAAATACATGCAAACATGGGGAGCAGTGGCATAACTAGTAATGGCGGGGCCCTGTGGCGAACTTTTGACATCCCCCCCCCCCCGACCGACACCGAAGACCTCGACCAACCCCCTCCTACGCATTCCTGCGCGCTCTATTATCCCCCATAGTGGCCCCTGCACACAGTATTATCTCCCATAGTGGCTCCTGCACACAGTATTATGTCCCACTGTGGACACCCATAAACAATTATTATACTATGGGGTCCTTTCAGAACCCAGAGTATAATAATCGGAGACCCGGGGGAATAAAAACATAAAAAACTACTGTTTCTTACTTGTCCCCCGGCTCCTATGCTGTCGGCCTCCGCTGCCGTGCTTCTTCAATGACGTCGGACGTCACATGACTCGGGACGCAGGCCGGGTTCAAGTGACGTCAGACAACTAGGAAGGAGGCCTGGCCAGGAACGTGAAGAGGTAAGTAACAGTGTTTCTAACCTCTCCCAGTCCGCCAATCATTATACTCGGGGGTTCGAAAAGACCTCCCCCCCACCTGAGTATAATGATAGCAGCGGTAGCGGCTGTCACCGGGCCCCTAATGTCCTGGGCCCTGTGGCAGCTGCCTCTGCTGCTATGGCGGTAGTTACGCCACTGATGGGGAGAACATACAAACTCTTTACAGATGTTGTTCCTGGCGGGATTCAAACCACTGAGCCACCATGTTGCCCCTACATTTGATACATTTTGATAAAGAATGTCAATGTAAAGGCCCATTCACACAACAGGCTTCCACGGCCGGCCGTGTGCTAGCTTTTGAAGTAACCACCAGCACACGGCCCTACAGACTTTAATGGATCTATTCACATGATCGTTGTTTTAATGATTAGTGTCAACAATCTGAGGGAAAAAAAAAAATAGATCTTGCTAGTTCACGGCCCAATTTCATGGATCCTTCTTAAAAAAAAAAAAAAAAAACAATAAAAACCTGACAACCCAGTGTTTTAGGGAAAAAGAACCAAACCACTTTTATATTTCACATATACTGCATCCTGGAATTTAAGCCATGTTAAAATAATAAATAATAATTAAAATTAATTAAATTTAGGGGAGAAATAAAACAATGTAAAATTAACTCTTTGTCGATTTACTAACCTGGTGGATAAGAGTGATCTCCACTGACAATCCATTCCAACAGAGCTTCTATTAAATCCAAATTAATTTTATCCAGGTCCATAGCCGATAGGGTTTTAATAACAGATTTACTAACACCTATGATCATTAGAAAAAAGAAATAAGACATTTTACCCCACTTTGGCTGCAACATCACTTCTGTGGTAACATAACCCATTTAATCTTTGCTTCATGCATGTCAATCAATAAAGGAATATAAAATAATGGAACATACTATATGGGATAGGGTACTCACTACGGTAAATTAGAAGTCATCAAGGAATTCTTAACCATAGCAGCAGGCTGAAAGCATTAACTCTAGGTGACTTCTAATACTGTTCTGAGAAATTCCTACCCATTAGGGGAGTATCAGGAGACCCTCTTATACATGGGCTGCTTTACACATATGCTGAAAGGCAACAAATCCCCTACTTCAATGAATAGAGCACCTATGGACATTATTGCATTTAAGGGCATTACCACTATAACGGACTGAGAGCTCCTTGAAACTCAGCTGCTGATCTGACATGCTGTTCTTCACGGTTCTGGTGTCTTGCAACCTCAGGCTTGAATTAATATCTTCCTCTAATTCTTCAAGAACGTCTCCATAACTCTTCCCCTTCTTTCCTCTAGAAGAATCCTGTGCGTAGGAATGCTTAGAAGACCGATGGTAGGGGCTTCCATCTTCTAGAACATACCTGCCAGGAAGTACAAGGAACACTGGTTAAGTTGATGCAATGATGGGTCAGTGGTGTTATCTATAGCGGTGTTATTACATTCTATTGTAACGCTATCTATTCTGTGATGACAAGATGTGATGTCTAGTAAATGAGGTGACTGTTACAAAGAAAACCCCCTACAGAATAGGCAACTGTAAGTCTATTATTAGGCTTAATGGCCAGAGTGCATTGCAACATTTAGTACAGTACTTTTTTTATATAGTGACAAGGAACATTAAACAAATATATATAAAAAATATAGGTTTAACACAAAAATATTATTTTAAAATAGGTAATTTTCTGCTAGCACATTCCCTTTAAAGAGGACCTTTCACCATATCTGGGCACATGCAGTGTTATATACTGCCGGAAAGCTGACAGTGCGCTGAATTCAGCGCACTGTCGGCTTTCCCGATCTGTGCCCGGTGTGAAGAGCTTACGGTCCGGTACCGTAGCTCTTCTATGGTCAGAAGGGAGTTTCTGACCATTAGCCAGAGACGTCCTTCTGCCTCGCGGCGCCAATCACACTGTGCTGTGGAGCGGGGAGGAACGCCCCCTCCCTCTGCTCACAGCGCTCGTCCATAGACGAGCATTATCAGGAGGGGAGGGGGGCTGTGAGCAGAGGGAGGGGGCGTTCCTCCCCGCTCCACAGCACAGTGTGATTGGCGCCGCGAGGCAGAAGGACGTCTCTGGCTAATGGTCAGAAACTCCCTTCTGACCATAGAAGAGCTACGGTACCGGACCGTAAGCTCTTCACACCGGGCACAGATCGGGAAAGCCGACAGTGCGCTGAATTCAGCGCACTGTCAGCTTTCCGGCAGTATATAACACTGCATGTGCCCAGATATGGTGAAAGGTCCTCTTTAAGTAACTCTGAAGAATTCTATATAGTTGAGTCAGTTTGTGAGGGGACATCATAGTTCTATACTTAAAACATTTTAGACTTCACCTTGTCTTGGCAATGGCATCCTCCAGGAAGTATTGGTCTACTGGGAAAGTACGACCTGAAATATAAAAGATTCAATCACTCAGTCTAGCAAATCTAGAATGAATAAAATATTATTAATAAAACAATATTTTGCATTTTTGGAAATAAAATTTTGTTTCCTAAAAGCATCCCCAAAGATATTGAAGACTTGGCCATTGTAATTCACTTAAGGGGGATGAGTTAAATGTTCAGATCTTTATTGTGTTTCCATTTTACATTGTATGGGGTGGTCTGATTGCCCATATAATACACTGCAGTATTAGTGTATTGCATTGTATTATAAAAGACACTGACTTCCATTACAGACTGTTAGCGAAGGGTGCTGGCTGCATTATACAGTCCACATGTGCCTTCTATGGAGAGGGCTCAGCTCCTGGGCGCTCTCCATATAATCCCTTGCGGCCAATGACTTACAGGTACCAGCAGCCTCTGTTATTTACTGTACATCCTTATATTAAGGGATCCTTTATATAGGGAGATGTAAAAAGACTGATCGATGATAATAGCCGGTCATTGCCATTTGGTATGTTTAAAGTAGGGGACAGAATATTGATAATTCTGTTGATCTGTTGTGTCCGTACATGTTGTGGGTAGCTGATCCCATTTGCAGTGAGAGATGTGCTACAAAAGACTATTCTTTTCCCTCCATAACATATACAGTCACCTGCTGTGTGTATTCTGGCAATGATCGGAAAAAAACCTTCTACTATGAAGATTTGTTCTCTCAAGTCCCTTTACATTTTATGCCTTTTCTGTTTTGTGGATTTGGTCTGCTTTATTTTTTGATCATGTGGTTTTAGGACCTATTGGTCCATATTAGAATAACTTCAGCTCTTACCAGGTATATGTATAACTGGACACCCAGAGAAGTACTGTGAGAAGAGCTCAGCATTCACTGTGGCACTCATAAGCAAAATTTTTAGGTCTGGTCTCTTAAACATGACATCTTTGAGAACCAATAGGAGGAAGTCACTGGATGGAAAAATAGAAAGAAAGATATGGTCGCTCATTCATAAAATAATGAAAGGAGATGTAGCATTTGCTGTTAATGGCACAGGGTACCATATTTGTTAGTACTATTGCAGGGGACCAGTTTCAGGTACTACCTTTCCTCTGTCCTCTCATGGACTTCATCCACAATAACATGAGTGACACCATGCAAAGTGCTGTCACCTTCAAGACGCCTTAAAAGGACACCAGTTGTGCAATACAGAAGTCTGGTGGCAGAAGACTGTGAACAGAAGGACATAGAATGATTGGAAAAAGTTTTTCGACTACTTTCACCAAGTACCTAAAACCCCCGCAGTAACCTTCGGCCAATGCAGTAGGCACGGGTATTTAAAGGGTTATTGCTTTTCCACTATTAAGCTAGCCAAACACATTAGGGTAAGATAGAAACAGTCCGGACACTGGTACAGAATAACAATTTCACTTCATCTCATCCCAGTCTAGCTGGACATATAGAAAGAATACTCCAAAGCAGTGACCTAAGGTTTTTCCCATAATCGTCTTAAGCAACTCTATACTGTGAAAGGTGCCTTATACTCGGAGCCAAGATTATTTCTGCCTCAACACTGGACAAGCAAGTGAATGGTCTGTCTGAGTTTTCCTATACCACAAGTTTATTATCTAAGCAATAGGAACTGACCTTAACACTCTCCAGTCTAATCTGATAGCCCACAGACAGGCCAACTCTCTCCGCTCTCTCCTGAGCCACACGTTCAGCCACAGAAATGGCGGATATCCTTCGTGGCTGTGTACATACGATATTGGAAACAAGGTTGGCAGATCCTTGCAAGGATGCATCTAGAATAAATTGTGGAATCTGTGTAGTCTTACCACATCTAGAGAGAAAAAAAAGGAATAAAGATTTTAAGGCAGTGTGATAAGGGCAAAGGGCTGTTAACGCTGATAAAACCATGTGAGCCTTTTCTGCTGAGGACAGCAGTTGACATTACTAGTGTACAGATATGATCCAACCTTAGAGCCCCTTCACACAGCGCAAGCGCGCCACTCACTTAGACCGTACACGCGAGCGCTTCAAAACACATCCCATTCACTTCAATGGGAGCGCGCGTAAAGCCAGCTTCACGCGCTCCCATTGACGTGAATGGGATGTGTTTTGAAGTGCTCGCGTGTACGGGTCTAAGTGAGCGGCGCGCTTACGCCGTGTAAAGGGGCCCTTAGAGTTAAGTATATGCTTCATAGTATTGTACACTTTATATTACTACACTACTATACTTTGTTATGGTAATATGCAGACAAAATTCTATTCTTTGTGTATAACATTACATATAGGATTATTCAGGTCCATTATCCATAAAAAAAAAAGATAAGAATGTAAAGGGTTTATCCCATAAAGCACAATTATTACCTAGCTTCTTTATACCCATAGTTGGAACTGCCAAGTATAGTTATCGATGGAGCCCCCTCCCCAGGAAGCAATAATGATGGTCGCAAGCCCCTGTTCCTCCTCACAGCATGACCATAGCGAGAAGCTTTAATGTATTTTACTTGTTACTCCAATATCAGTCTATGGGACGGAGACAACAGAGTTAACTGTAAAACTGTTTTCCAGTCCCATAGATTCTGAATTGCACATTCATCCAACATCCCATTAAAGGGATCCTATCATTAACACTCTTTTTTTTCTGCCTACCACATAGGAATAGCCTTAAGAAAGGCTATTCTTCTCCTACCTTTAGATGTCTTCTCCGCACCGCCATTCGGTGTATATAATCCAGTTTTCGTCGGTGTGCAAATGAGTTCTCTCGCAGCACTGGGGGTGGGCCCAATGCTGCAGAGAACTCTTCAGCGCCTCCTCCATCTTCTTCAGGAACGGGTCTTCTTCGTGTCTTCTTTCGGCGGTGGCTTCAAACTTCTAGGCCTCGGGCAGCCGACTGCGCATACTTGTCAGCCACAAAAAAATGGCCACTTACAATACTGTGTATATGGCCATTTTCTTGTGGCTGGCGGGCATGCGCAGTTGGATTTGCCCTAGGCCTACACGTTTGAAGCCACCGCCGGAAGAAGACACAGAGAAGACTCGTTCCTGAAGATGATGAAGGTGGTGCTGGAGAGTTCTCTCGCAGCATTGGCCCCCAGTGCTGCGAGAGAACCCATTTGCACACCGACGAAAACCAGATTATATACTGAACGGCGGTGCAGAGAAGATATCTAAAGATAGGAGAAGAATAGCCTTTCATCAGATCGGGCACATGCAGTTTTATATACTGCTGGAAAGCTGACAGTGCACTGAATTCAGCGCACTATCGGCTTTCCCGATCTGTGCCCCGGGTAAAGCGCTATCGGTCCCGGTACCGTAGGGCTTTACAGTCAGAAGGGCGTTTCTGACACTTAGCCAGGGACGCCCTTCTGCCCAGCAGCGACTATCGCGCTGTGCTCTAAGACTGGGGAGGAACGTCCCCCTCCCCTCCTGATAATACTCATCTATGGATGAGCTGTGTGAGCAGAGGGTGGGGGCGTTCCTCCCCGCACACACAGTACAGCGCGATAGGCGCTGCTGGGCAGAAGGGCGTCCCTGGCTAAGTGTCAGAAACGCCCTTCTGACTGTAAAGCCCTACGGTAGCGGGACCAATAGCGCTTTACTCCGGGCACAGATCGGGAAAGCCGACAGTACGCTGAATTCAGCGCACTGTCAGCTTTCCAGCAGTATATAAAACTGCATGTGCCCGATCTGATGAAAGGTCCTCTTTAAGGTTATTCCTACGTGGTAGACAGAAAAAAAAAAAAAAGAGTTTTAATGATAGGATCCCTGTAAAGCTCTGGTTGTACAATGAGGAGAACTGAGGGGCTCAGGACTCCTGTTATATTTAGTGCGTGTCATTTTTAGAATTTCAATAAACCAAAGGTTTTCAATTTAACAGAGATTAGCTTTCAGGTGAAATACACAGAAATATTTTCATTACTGAATTAAAAAGTAACATGTGAATCCATTTTTGTTTTTTTAAACATATGAAGGCTTCAACCACAATAGCTAAGCACACCCTTAGAGCTTGTACAACATCTCAGTATCTCAGGAGCCC
Source organism: Leptodactylus fuscus (assembly GCF_031893055.1). Lineage (NCBI taxonomy): Eukaryota > Metazoa > Chordata > Amphibia > Anura > Leptodactylidae > Leptodactylus > Leptodactylus fuscus. The sequence goes on from NC_134267.1 coordinate 47,517,002, forward strand.
ACACAGAAGGTTCCCAATTATTAGTAACAAGTCTGAATTTGTCTTTACACTGAATGAAGCAGGCTGCACAAGATAGAAGGGTTTTCCCATCTCAGTTGGGTTGTACGTGACCGTATGCCATATTTTACAGCCTGGACTGTGCGATGGGTAAATCAGATATTTGTAGACAAAACTTTTGCTTACCCTGTCATTCCACATACAACCAAAACCTGATGCTTTTCCAGGTTTTTCAGTATTGTATCTTGTTGCTCCCATGCTGGAAGCTTCATCCTCTCTTGACGCATAGACTGGTAACTTTTAGAAGCCTAGTAACAAAATACGTGTTAATGGCATTTTATAATCAGAAATGCCCAATCCCAAAAGCCAAAACTAAAACAAATAAAACATGAAAACATGCCCAAAGATTTGTTTTGAGCAGCTGTATGGTTATATCTGATCCATTACAGTTTATATGGTGCTCATCATCTTTTGCAGACTCCTGAATAGGAGTCATACAGTAGTATGCCCCACGCTGCCATACTTGCTCTTCCAAAGGCAAAACACATATGGGACTTGTAAAGACAGGTATAACTATAGAAAGCGCTGACTATAGTTTATAGAGGGGGAGGATTCAAGGAATTTTTATTTTGGTAGCAAGATCATGCCGACTTAAAGGGGCTTTCCAGGACTTTTTAACTGATGAACTATCCTCAGGATAGTTACTGTAAGGGTGAGTTCACATGGAATAAAGTGCCGCGTGATGTGGCACGTAGACGCCGCGTGAGCTTTTGCGGGCCGTTCACACTCCCATTGATTTCATTGGGAGACGGGATCGTATATGCGGCGCTATTTTGCGCGGCACTTTACTCCGTGTGAACTCACCCTTACTGTACTGCACTGTGCTTTTTAAGTACTAAACAGGCTGCAGTCTCTTCAAAGAGCTGATCAGCCAGGGGCCTGTGTGTGGGATTGCTGTCGATCTTTAATTTATTACATATCGTAAGTATAGGCCCTTTTACATTTTTTTTTCAAAGTTTTTCCTTTATAATTTTTTGTTTCTAATATACAGAAAAGAGATACCGTATTTTTCGGACTATAAGACACACTTTTTTCCCCCCAAATTTGGGGGGAAAGAAGGGTGTGTCTTATAGTCAGAATGTGGCCGCCCGGCATCCGCTGTAATAGAGAGGCGGATGCCGTCGAGGGATAGACGCCGGCACAGGTGCCGGGGCCTGTGACATCGCTATGCTCCTGCTCTGCATGAAGCCAGCAGCGGCAGGAGCGATGCTGCTATTCCGCTCCTCCGTCCCCCCACCGGGAATAACAGCATCGCTCCTGCCGCTGCTGGCTTCATGCAGGGCAGGAGCGTAGCGATGTCTCAGGCCCCGGCACCTGTGCCGGCGTCTATCCCTCGCCGGCATCCACCTCTCTATTACAGCAGATGCCGGGTCTGTATTGGCGGCCTCTTCTCCCCCGGGGCCGGTCCCCACCGGCCCCATACCTGTAATGTTGCAGTCCAGCTTCTGCGCGGCGATATCGCAGGAGCCGAGCTGTTCGGGTGACAGCCGGGAGCCTACTGAAGGCTCCCAGGCCTGTCACTGCTATATTACCATTGCGGCTAGTCTATGACCAGCCGTAATAGTAATATACAGAATGTCCCATAGACAGCAATACAGTTGTATTGCCGTCTATGGGACTTGCAATCAAATGACTGCAGGTTCAAGCCCCTCGGGGGCGAATAGTAAAAAAAAAAAAAAAAAAAAAAAAGCTTTAAAAATATATAATAAAAAAATGAAATAAATAAAAGTTCTAAATCACCTCCTTTCTCTGGAATACATATAAAAGTAGAAAATCATATATCAAACACATACACATTAGGTATCCCTGTGTCCGAAAATGCCCGGTCTACTAATAGTTTTCCTGTAGGTGAACGTCAAAATCACAAGTGCTAAACTGCCGGGGGTTTTTTTCAATAAAAGGTGATCTAAGCAATAGATATTCCCCAAAATGGTATAACTAAAAAGTACATCTGGCCCCGCAAAAAAAAAAAACATTCTATGCGTCCCCGTACAGCTGCAGGGTCACCTGTCAATGTGGCCTTGCAGCTGTTGCAAAACTACAACTCCCATATATTAAATATTTTACCATTTCTTGCTTCAAAATTTTTTTCCCCTATTTTCCTCCTCTAAAACCTAGGTGCGTCTTATAGTCCGAAAAATACGGTATAGACGTATGCTTTTTTGGCATGATTTTTTTTCTATGCCATTGCAGTAAGACTTCTAGAATGTGGAGGCGCTGTATGACAGCACATTGGATGAGAAATTCACCTGTTTGGTCTTGAAGTGTTTACAGATCTTGGCATTCTCTGTAATTAAAGCTTTAGGGTTCCAGTATTTTTTGGCTTGTTTTTTCTTGAGATTGGCATAGCTTTCATTTTCTACCAACACAGCCTCCGATTCCAGCTCATCTGGTTGATCCTCTTCAGTCTGAGTACATTTACTATACTCTTCCCTCGCATTATTCAACTCCTTTTTACCTAGAGATAGAAACATAAGCAAAGTGGTACAAATGTCAAGAATGCCGCAGAATAATACATGTCCTGTATATTCAGACATGGCACAGAACTGCTTTTCTTTATATGTATTGGCACATTGGCACTGCACAATACCACTGCTCTTATCCTGTATGTTTAAAGCATCATGCACATGATGGAGTGTGCCGGTTGAGGGGGTGGGTGATTATAAAGTAGAATGTCAGCGTGCCTTCTGCCTCCCTGCTTGCAGAACTTTTCTCTTTGCACTTTTCATGCAGAGAGGGGACCGGAATTCCCGAATGCAGATGTGACCCGGGCCTCGCAGTATCACTACCTTTGCCCTATATGCAGGGAGTTATTGTCGGGATCTGTTCTTACTCTGTATACATGGACAGTGCACAGTACTACCTCTCTCATCCTGTACGCTGGGGAAATCTCAGTATCTGACCTTATTCTCTATATATGGATGGTGCACAGTACTACTACATTTGTCCTGTATGCCTGGTTTCATTCTCAGAATCTGTTTCTATCGGGTAAAGAGGGCATTTCACTTTTCACCTCAGGCAGCAGAAAGAATAGGTGTAGTTCTTCCAGTAGTACAACCTCAAGTGTTGGTCAGTAAGTAATAATCTCAAATAATCTCAGCATCGAGGATATGATGGTTAAAAATATGTAACGGTTTATTTGCATGTTTTTGTAACGGTCGTCACATGGCAGTTTTGAGAACATATTGATTTCAATGAGTCTATTCAAATGCCCATTTTTTTGGAGACCGTCCAAAAAACTGAAATGCCCTATCCTTGTCAGTTTCCACAGAAATATGGACCTAATAGAAATCAATTACCCATGTTTAACTGATGTAAAACAGATTGACATCCAAGTTACATCCATTAAAAACGGACCAGTGGGTTATGTCAAAAATGAAAGACCAATGAAATTTATCCATTTAGCCATGAAACATTCATCTGTAATGGCTGTTAGATCCGTCACTGCCGTGTGAATAAGGCCTATAGGTAATTATTATTATTGTTAATCAAAGGATCATAATGGGTAAATAGAGACAATACTCACCTTACTAATTGCCCCATTCCTGTTCTGATTCTGCATGGGTCCCCTGCTAGTCTCTACTTCATGATCTCTCTAAACACACAGGAACTGTCGCTCAGCTGGCCAATCACTGGCCAGATCAGTCCCTGAGCACATTTACTGTATGTCAAAAGCCACCAGAAGGTGGAGACTGCCGGCAGACCTGATCAGTAACAGATCATGTATTTTTTAACCCATTAAAACCCTTTGGAAAAAAGTCTGTACCTACCATTAAGTCATTATCTAACCGCTTATGATGCCTAATATCTTTTTTAGCTCTACTTGTTATTAGCGTTCTCTTACCTTCTGGAACACGAGCTGGTTTTTCAGAGATCACTGGTTTATTAACAATTATGGGAGGTTTCTTGGTTTCAAACATTGGTTGTATGATAGGCGGTGGGATACTGTATCGGTGATGTGTATTGGCAAGTAACTGTATAATATCATCTTCATCCTCCAAGCAGCTGACAAGGGAATAGACAGCTGGTTCACCAGTTAGAGCAATTGTCAATGCTTTTTCATACAGGTACTCTGCCATGTGTAGGCGACAACCCATTGGCAGATTCTCGTTGAGGGAATGAAATGCTATCAGGGGTGCTTGATAAGGGTACTTATTATCCTCTGTAAAGCGAATTTCCAGTTCATATAGGTAACTGCTGTCACTAGCAGTTAGGTGCGATTCATCCTTCATGTCCTGCTTTGGGGATTCATGCCTAAATCGACATTTTGACCCAAACCGGCAATTTTCTCCTTTCAGAAAAAACCTGCATATATTATTGGGGGTTCGATTCACAAACTCTTTGGCACGGTCTTTATTACGGGGTTTCTGAAGTCTATCCGTTAAGTAACCCAGCTCAAGGCCCACAGTCCAAACTTTGTTTGGGATTCTCTCAATAAACTTTTCCCCACATATCGAACTGAGGACAAAAGCTTCTTCCTGCCGCAAGGCCAAGATGTCTTCCATACTAATGTCATCAGCAGTCCGGGGTGTCTTTGTCTGGATCCCAAAAGCTTCTTGAAAACACTCTAGCAACAAATATTCAAGAGATGATCCAACATCTCCATCATGAGTTCTCAAGGCAGTCAGACATCTTTCTCTGTCAAATCCATAACTGCAGAACAGCAGAAATAAAATTACACATTGTTATCAACCATTTTTTTCTTCAAATCTCATTATCAACCATTTTTAACATAGCCAAGGTGATGTGTAGAATATCTTAGTTATGGATATGAGCAAGCTGTCAATTTTTCATTTGCACTAGTTTATATCAATTTTCCGTACTAGCCATTCAGGATTCAAAGATATCGATATAATTTTTTAACTATGATATGGCTGCCTGAGGCCTTGATTTTTGTACCCACAAAAATCAACTTAGAGTTCTACATTTATTGACTAGGTCATTACAGTTGGGACATCAGTCTATGTTATTTGGTAGCTTCCATTAATAGGTTTAAAAAGTTTTGTTTTTTTTTATTACATTTTATCACACATACAGTAATTTTTTTATAGTGTGTTTTATTTGCTAGCAATTTATCCTATTAACAGATGATGGCTATGGCATCTAAAAGATAAGATACCTCTGGAGTCCTTCAATGGACTGCAAACTTTCTGCCTATCTTTGAGACTCTTACAAAGGGGCACCTTCCCCTTGTACCTCCACCATTATAACAGAAGAGCACCTAAGAGTGGTAATCAAACTCCCAAATAATGTCAATGCTGTAACAGTATAATGGTTTGACAACAGGATAACCAAGAATGGCTGTCTACACTAAGGCCCCATTCACACAGGGAGCGGAAGGGCAGATTTTGGCACAGAGAGTGACCCGGCTCCCCGCGTCACTCTCGGGCCAAAATCCGCCTACCATGACTGTCGCAGATTCCGACAGTCACGGCTTTCCCCTCCGTAGTAAGCTCAAATGAATGGGTCGACTCCGGAGGTTGCTGCTGCAAGGAATCCGCCTGAAGAAAGGACAGTTCGCTTCTTTTTGCCGCTAGCAGCATGTTGCCATTAGCGGAAAAAAGAACGCTAGCGGTCTCCATAGACCACCATTGTGAGGGGGCGGATTATGATGTGGATTTCGCGCCATAATCTGCCCCCTCTGTGCCCATGTGAACTAGCTCTAAGAGATTTGTTTATGAATGTGCTCATCACGGAACGTTATATGGCATAATGATGAACTTACCGAGATAATTTCCCAATAGCAAAAGGCGATATCACTGCCTCAGGTAACATCTGGGCAGGTGACCCCGAGGAAAACTTCCCAGCTACTTCCAATGCTTCCTGTGGAGAGGACCAGACATCAAATCCTGAATCAGCTTCATCGTATTCATTATTGTTGTCCTCATCTTCTTCATCTTGAGAGCTACTGTACTCATAGTCTTCATCCAAGTCTGACCCCACATCCCTGTGTATGGTAATAAATTTGTTGTTTTATAAAGAGATAAGATAAGAGATAAGATATTCCTTTAATAGTCCCACAATGGGGAAATTTCAGTGATACAGTTTCATAGATGGTACAGTAGTATATAACAAGAGAGAAACACATAGAAGCTCATGGCAGATAGAGAAATCCTAGGAATCATAGCAACTAAAAAGAAAGAAACACAGACACACTGCAGGGTCATTTAGTTCTCTGTGCGGATTGATGTTAATAATAATACAGCCGAATGTGGTTGTAGGGCACGAGGAGGGGTCACAGCATGTGGATATAACAAGCAGAATTTTTTTTTTTTTTTTTTTTTTTTTATAAATGATACAAATAGTAATACATACAGAATAATACAATATTTAATTCCATATCTACTTACTCATCAACTGCGTCTAGCTCTGGCTCTTGAAGATCACGCAAAAGAGCCTTCACTCGTTCTTGGTTTTCAGTAGTCATGTGCAAAGTCTGAAGAGGAGTGCTGTGGGTACTCCCACCACGACCCCGCTGACTATATCTGCTACTATGACTGTAACTAAAAAAAAGGAAGCAGTTATACAAAATAAAACTTTGCGCAAAAAGTCAGCCTAAAAGTTAAAAATCAGCTTTTATTTAGAACTGAGTCTCCAAAAGTTTCAATTTCCTAAATGGGATCATTCTGGAGAGCCCCCATATCATGTTCTAGCTGATAAATGAAGCCTGTATGGGCCATGAGACACTAACCATGAACAGCCTTTTAAAATGGCTATATATTAGAAGACTGCAACAATGGCCAACATTTGGCAGTTGCATTTTTGCAACAGTCATATAATTTGGTATGATAACCTTAGTTGTAAATTTAATGATATATTTGGCATTGATATATTAAATGATTGGATCCCAACGGGAGGACACATATAAGGAAAAGGCCACATGGACCAAAAACACAATAGTCTGGACTGATTTATAGGTCTATGGGGGAGTACTATAAACATAAACTTTGTCCCAACGTTGCGAAAAAGCAACTTTTTTGTTGTTGCAGATCTTGCTGCAGTTTTTCAGCCAATGTATATTGTCTCTGTAAACTAATAGTGATTGCACTGGCAAAAAGGTAAAGTCAACAGCAATGTGTACTGAAGCCTACAGTAAGGTACAAATACAGTCCCAGGCATGTGGTACTAGTCTGTCTGTTCCATCCAGGACCACCCACCTGACAATAGAGAGCCTAATTAGCATATTGAGTCTTGAAACTAATAGCAATGATTGGGCGGAAACAGTGTCAATGAAGCAGAGTCTACTAAAGCAGGCGTCAGCAATCTTTGGCACACCAGCTGCTATAACACTACTGTACAACTTCCAGCACAATCCATTTAAACATGTGTGAGTGACATTGCATACCCTGCTGGTCTTTCTGGTTTCCTGGAGAAGCAAATGTCATCTCCATCATCCCAAGCTTTACTAGAGCTTTTCTTGCCTCCATAGCCTGCTCCAGGTTCAGATCTGCCTCTTCCTCCTCTATTAGCTCCTCGCCCACTACCAGCTCCTCGCCCACTACCACCTCCTCTTCTTCCTCCTCCTCTTCCAGAACCACGACCTTTGCCACCTCCTTTGTTTGGTTTTCCTTTCCTCCTAGTTGGAAAATCCATCTGTGGATACACAATATCACATGGCATTATACATGATCCTCCAGTTCATAACCAGGGCCCAGGAGTCGGTAGGCCCCAGCACTGAATCTTAGCACTGCTTAATAAATGGGTGACAGCCATGGTCAGACAAATGACAGATGGCAGGATATGGAAGATCAATTCCATGAAACACTGGCAGGAACAACCATTGTTTGCATAATTTAATTTTATTGTGTTTATTAGTTTTCATATCTTAAAGGGAGTCTATCAGCAGGAAAATTGGTATCAACCTAATGATCGTAGAGCTTTCAAAGCACTTGGTGACTTATCTGCATATTTATAAAAATCTGACTTTTTCAGCATTGGACCATTGAATCACAATAAAACTATTACCATAGGAATCTGTGTGAACTGATAAAGTGGCACATCTGTGCTGCTACTGGGTGCTGTGCCCCAGTAAATTCCCACAAGTTTTCGGCTTGTGTTGTTTTTCTTTTGCATTTTTAGATCAGTTGTATTTTACATAGGCTTCATGTATGTGTGTATGTATGTAATAAAAAAAAAAATCACAATGAAAAAGACTCAAACGTCATGATGTTTTTACAAGACAAAAACCAGAAGAGAAAGCCTTATAATCTAAAAATAGCTATTGTTGTAAATAGCTCAAGCAAAAAAAAAAAAAGCCTTAAAGAGGGCGTTTACTTTCAGACCAATTTTAAGAGGCAAATGTTATTGCTTGTATAATAAAAAGTTATACAAATTCCCAATATACTTTCTGTATTAATTCCTTGCTCTTTTCCTCTGCTTGATGTCATTCATTCTGCTTACTCCCAGTGGGTAAAAATCAGTCCATGGTCATGTGATGTACAGTCCAGGGTCATGTGGTGGACACACAGGTGCTGCTCTAATAGTCACAGAAGAGTAATCAGACCTCTGCCTGGTAACAAGCTGTGCATTTGTGTGTGCATCACATGACCATGGACTGAAGCTCACATGACCATGGACTGAAGCTCACATGACCATGGACTGAAGCTCACATGACCATGGACTGAAGCTCACATGACCATGGACTGTAGCTCACATGACCATGGACTGTAGCTCACATGACCATGGACTGTAGCTCACATGACCATGGACTGTAGCTCACATGACCATGGACTGATTTGTATCCACTGGAAGTTAGCAGAATGAATGACAGTAAGCAGAGATATAAAAAATCATAAGGAACTGATACATAATATTTGTTTCTCAATATTGGTCTGAAAGTGGACAACCCCTTTAAATGAAGTCTGTCCCCAGAACCCAGCATACCAAACCAGCCCTGTATATTGATTTAGGTGACCCTAACCTAACAGTGTCTTCCCCTCGTGAATCAGTGACTCTTTTGCTGAAATATCACTTTCTTATATGCAAATGAGCTGTTTGGAGCAATGAAGGCATTGCTGTTGCTCCAGAGAAGTAACTGGCAATGTCCACATTGCTCCATAGAGTGATATATCGGTAGTGGAGGCCCTCATTCACAACGGTTTGATTATCATACCGATCCATAGATAGGTAACATAATTTTGGCTGCGCAGTAAACCTATAAGAAAATGGTGTAAATGTAATTTTTCTCTAATTCCTCCCCACTCTGAAGCTTCATATAACATGTTTTTATTGGTACCATTAGGAAGTACAACATCAAACCGTACTATGGCTCTATAGATGGTATAATAGAAAAGTTATGGATTTTGGAAGGAAGGGGTTAAAAGTCCCCCAACAAAATATGCAATGTATTAAAGGCGTTAAAACCTGAAAAAAAAAGATTTTTTCATATAAAATTATACATAGACATCACTCTATAATACTGGAGGGCATCACTGGATAGAGCTACATGTGATAGCTGAAAGCACACAGCAGCCACAGACCAATGACATAGTAACACATGGTGCACTAGCTGCTGAAGTACTACAACCCCCAGCATGCTGTGTCCAGCTGTAGCCAACACAGCACTTTCCTAGCCCTGAATTCCATCATATTGATATCATTTCTATTGTTATTGTTACAATTTGTCCGGTACAATAAAGATTTGTCAATATTTACAATTGGAAACCACACAGAGAAGACATTGATAACAACAGACACGTTCACCTACTGCTATCACTGGAGCGAGGGGCAACTTCCTGCGGGATCACGTGACGCGCACACGGCCGGCATCCTAGACCAGCCCCCCGCACTCTATTGGTCTGTTATATTATACGTCACTTTTTCCCCGCCTCCTCTGTGAGCGCGTTCTACCCTCGTTTCTATGGTAACACAGCAGCTTGGTGGCTGGAAAAAGCAAAAATGGAAAAAGCATGTATTGCGGAGGATGGCGGTAAGGATGCGGTATTTTGTAGGATAAACTCTACCTGGCTGCGTCATATTTATGACGTGTATTACAGTGTACTCCGTCATTTGTGAGACTTAGTAGGTCCCAGAGTAAAGGAGCTGCACAGTATAATCATGTTTATATTAGAAGGTCTTTCTTCCAGAAACAGCGCCGCACAAGTAGTTACAGGTTGTGTCAGGTACTGCAGCTTAATCCTATTTCACTTCAGGCTGCACTGCAATACCGGGCACAACCTGTGGATATGTGTGGCACTGTTTTCAAAGAAAAGCTAAAAATTGAGTCTTCAGTAGTTGATACATTTTTAATGGCTAACAATAATGGCCAACTATAATGGGGTCCGTGTGCTTGCCGCCAGATCTCTGCACAGAGCATGTGGAGAAGAAAGTAGTTCACAATCTACTTTTCTGTCCACATGATTTGAGCAGGCAGCGCGTGGCAAGCACATGGACCCCATTATAGTCTATGGGGTCCGTGTGCTTTTACATGCACAGCGCTTGCAATTGCATTTGGTACTCCTTTCGGGGGGGACCCCATGCGGACTCCCCAGACGTAATACCAACGCAGATGCGAACGAAGGGTAAGGGAATGCGAATTGGATTGCGGTGTAATGATAACACAGTCCTTGGTTGAAGGTGGCACTGTTTCACAGAATACCAAAGCTCCTCTGTTCCAGGCACCATATGGTAGTCGCCATGGTTGAATCACTACCGATCAGACATTGGTGGCCTGTCATATTAGTATGCTGAAAAAAGTTTATAGGCCACAGCCATATGGGATGAACTCACGGGAAATTCTGTAGCTTGTTCCTCTGCAAGTCATTGTTGTAAAAATCCAAGATTCATAGACCTGTTCTATGGCTTACCTGCAGGTTTCCTTGAAGGCGCTTTATAACTTTCAACTTTTCCATAAAAAAGGTAAAACCTGGGCTATGGGTTTAAAACCTGCACTTTATACTTGTGACGTTTGTCACAACACACATCACACTACCACTGAGGATCGCAGCAAGTTAGCCTCCAGTCTCACAGCAGCAAACGTATTCTGCTCAGCATGTGCATGGCTCTGGCCATAGAGTGGATTTCTGCTTAGGTCCTCCTGGGCACTGTGTATCATTCTTGTATACTTTACCTTTACAACCATCTCTTTGTTTTCTTTTAGGAGCCGCTGAAGTTTTTCAGATTTCATTTGTATTTCCAAATAGAGACACTTATGGTAAGAAACAGAGGTGTCCCTTGAAGCTCCTGGGCCCCAATGCAAAATAACAGGACCTCTAATTACTATTTGCTATGTGTAATATTGATGTTTTAATATACTGGGAAGAAGTCTTTAGGCCAGTCTTTGGTTAGAATAAGTATAAGCCTAAGGTCCCATGTAGCGGGCCACAGCAAAAAACGTGCTGCAGCGGCAACACATTGTGGTTATTCACGCAGCGCTTTTCACAGAAAATCCACAGAGGTTTCCTTTCTGCTTCCATTAAATTTACAGCGTTTCTGAAGATGGAATAGACATGCTGTGAGTTCCAAAAATGCAAGATTTGCTAGAAACCCATCCACACATTGTGGATGCACGGTGTAAATGTTGCGATTTCCAAAACTGTCAAGGTTTTGGAATTCGCAGCATATCAATTATTCCTACGGAAACGCTGGCAGTTTCCCTATATTTATAATGGGAGAAAAAAGTCTGTGAAAAGCGATGCAGGAAAAACCAGAATGCATTATAAATGAATGTGGTCTTAATACCATGGATAAATACTGTATAATTTTGCAAAAAAACTGGCTTATGGTTTGAACATCCAAGACCCAATAAGGGACCATGGAACATTCTATATGTGGCGAAAAGATGTTTTCAGATTCCTATATTAGATAGGTGTCCGTGAAAAACTGCTGTGTGTGTCTGTGCTAGTACACGGACAGCCCTTAGGCCTCGTTCTCATCTTCATCGGTAATCTGTTTAGGGGAGTCCGCATGGGGACCCCCCTAAACGGACTACCGAACGCATTGGCAAGTGGAGTACAGTTAAAGCACATGGACCCTATAGACTATAATGGGGTCTGTGTGCTTTCCGCACGGAACATGCGACAGAAAAGTATTTCACAATCTACTTCCCTGTCCGCATGACTCGTGCGGAGACCGTGCGGGAAACACATGGACTCCATTATAATCTATGGGGTCTGTGTGATTTCACTGCACACCGCTTGCCAAAGTGTTCGGTAGTCAGTTCGGGGGGGTCACCATGCGGACTCCCCTGAACGGATTACCGACGCAGATGTGAACAGGTCTTATGCACAGGCTGTCACATGGCCATTATAGAACACATGGGTCTGGGTTTGATGGGTCTATTCACCTGCCACTATCTATGTCCTGTTTTCCCAGACAAAGATACTGCATGTTAGTTTTTTGACGGCCGTGAAAAATGCACCGTTAAGAAACCAGACATGTGAATAGACACAATGAACTGTCAGAACAGACGCGTGATGGCTCTGGCATGTCTTTCACTGTTATGTGAATAAGCCAGAATAAAGGGATATTGTCACTCCTTGGGGAGAGACCACCATATAGGTGTGTGGAGACTTATTAAGCCTTTAGCACTCCACTTCGCAAGGGATCATGGGAAGAATATGCAAATCTGTCTTCCATGATGTAATTAGAAAGTAAGCTGCTACCTCAGTGTTGCAAACCAATAGAGGGCGCTCACTGGAATGTGCAAGCCTGTCTTCCCTGATGTAGTTAGGATGACAGAATTCCAGTGAAATAACCCAATAATGGCTGCTCCCTTTAGCATCATGCTCGACCTTCCAAGAGGCCTTTGTTTTGCAATGACGCTGGGATTATTACCGGGTATAGTCTCTCAATCGAGGACGGCCGTTTCGATGTACTTGCATCTTATCAGCTCAATGTAGAGAGGACTATAACCTGGTAGAGGTGAGAGGCTTAGACAGGGTTAAGGGGATATTGTTGGACGCTGTGTACTTTATGAATGTTGTTTCAACCTAAGTAAGTATTTAGTTACCACATTGAAAAAAGTGTTCACATCTATCTGCTAAACAGGTTAGACTCTTTCAGTTTGTCTGATGTAAAAGACAAGATGAAATGGTCGTGGGTATATCTGTGGAAAATAAGTGGCAATAGTTCTAACAAAGGTATTACACCTGCCTACAGTAGTTGTGTAACAGAGACACAAGTAATACTTTTTCGGGTTTTATTTATGTGCCAGTGGCACCTGGTTGTAGCAGATCTCACCTCCATCTTGGTCTGATGTAGGTAATGGTAGAAAGCAGGTTTAGGAGATTCTACAGTAGAAATGTTCTGCACCTCAGAATGTTATGTTATGTGCTATACTGGATGAAGAACCTGCCACCAATGTATTCAGTACTACAATGGTCTTTATTCAATACGACAAAGGAGACACTTCATCGTGCTCAATTCACGTAAAATACAGAGTCCGTATTAAATTTCATATCGTCCATTTTTTGTGAATTTTTATAAAAAATTACCCCCCCCCAAGTGAAACATTAATATCTTGTCCTAAACCCGCTAATTTTATTTAATTCATTGCATTGTGAATAGAGATGAGCGAACACTGTTCGGATCAGCTGATCCGAACAGCACGCACCCATAGAAATGAATGGAAGCGCCTGTGACGCCGGCCGGCCGCCGGCAAAGTCAGCGTCACAGGTGCTTCCATTCATTTCTATGGGTGCGTGCTGTTCGGATCGGCTGATCCGAACAGTGTTCGCTCATCTCTAATTGTAAACTTTCTGACCTGTAGTTATGTTATCCTGGAAATTCCTTTAAACTGTGCTACACTGTGGTTTTATAACCTTACACAACAAGACACACAACCGCCCATCATTACAATGGAGAGCTGCTGTGAGGTCGCACATGGGCAGCAAAAATTGCCAGAGCAGCTTTATAAACGCAAGCCGCAGCATCTGGAGAGACTGGAAAAGTGCTCATTTGGAAAAGCCTCTGCATAGGATGCCGTGTTACTTCAGCACCTCCCGTCATGCTGTGAGTGCTGAAATCGCTATTACCAGATGTTGTTCAGCTGAAATGAGGTGATCTGTTAGGGCATAGAACAATGTTCGGAGCACTTTAAATGCTGCATAGTGTCTTGAGATCCAAGAAGATACCCACAAGATGCTGCTGGTGATGAAGGAAGCCCTGGAGGGGGCAGTTACATTTTTCTTTATTACAATCTAATGGGTTGTACCACATGGCAGTTTTTAGTACAATGCAGCTCTTGGGACTAAGCTTAATCATTATAATGAATTGCACTATTAACCAGTTAAGTACTGTGCACCAAATATTTTCAGCACACGATCCTGGTTCATTATACCAATGACAAATGACATTGACAGACATTTGTAATGTGCTCATGAGGACTCAAACCGCAGGAGACTCAAAGTGCAGGGACGTTGTGGAGTGAGGGAGTTAGTGGTTGCAATACTGACTTGCATCCATAACACCTACAAGGGTCAGTTGTTTTACAGGACGCCAATTTACCGGATTTAACCAGAGAAAACCCGCACAAACACAGTGAGAATATACGAGCTCCGTGCAGATTATACCAGAATATACAGCAAATTCCCAAGCTGCACCTTAAAGGGAGTGTATCACCCCACAAGTACAGTGGTGTATAGGCATTTTAAAGGGGTTGTCCATCCCTATAATCTCCACTATAGTAGGGGACTAGGCTGCTGCCCCGATCCTCTTTGAATAGAAGAGTCTGTGCCCGCTCTCTGTCCACTGCTTTAGCTTCCAGCACCTAGAGACTGCAGAAATAGCTGATCTGTATGGGATTTGGGTGTCAGACCCCCCCAAATTACATATGGATGACCTATACTGGGGATAGATGAGAAATCAGTTTGGGGTTGGACAACCCTTGTACAGTCATGGCCAAAAGTTTTGAGAATGATACAAATATTAATTTTTACAAAGTCTACTGCTTCAGTTTTTCTAATGGCAATTTGCATATACTCCAGAATGTTATAAAGAGTGATCAGCTTAACAGCAATTACTTGAAAAGTCAATATTTGCCTAGAAAATGAACTTTATCCCCCAAAACACATTTCAACATCATTGCAGCCCTGCCTTAAAAGGACCAGCTAACATCGTTTCAGTGATTGCTCCATTAACACAGGTGTAGGTGTTGATGAGGACAGGGCTGGAGATCAATCTGTCATGATTAAGTAAGAATGACACCACTGGACACTTTAAAAGGAGGCTGGTGCTTGGCATCATTGTTTCTCTTCTGTTAACCATGGTTATCTCTAAAGAAACACGTGCAGTCATCATTGCACTGCACAAAAATGGCCTAACAGGGAAGAGTATAGCAGCTAGAAAGATTGCACCTCAGTCAACAATCTATCGCATCATCAAGAACTTCAAGGAGAGAGGTTCCATTGTTGGCAAAAAGGCTCCAGGGCGCCCAAGAAAGACCAGCAAGCGCCAGGACCATCTCTTAAAAGTGTTTCAGCTGCGGGATCGGGCTACCAGCAGTGCAGAGCTTGCTCAGGAATGGCAGCAGGCAGGTGTGAGTGCATCTGCACGCACTGTGAGGCGGAGACTCTTGGAGCAAGGCCTGGTCTCAAGGAGGGCAGCAAAGAAGCCACTTCTCTCCAGAAAAAACATCAGGGACAGACTGATATTCTGCAAAAGGTACAGGGAGTGGACTGCTGAGGACTGGTGTAAAGTCATTTTCTCTGATGAATCTCCTTTTCAATTGTTTGGGACATCTGGAAAACAGCTTATTCAGAGAAGACGAGGTGAGCGCTACCACCAGTCTTGTCTCATGCCAACTGTAAAGCATCCTGAAACCATTCATGTGTGGGGTTGCTTCTCAGCCAAGGGAATCGGCTCTCTCACAGTCTTGCCTAAAAACACAGCCATGAATAAGAATGGTACCAGAATGTCCTCCAAGATCAACTTCTCCCAACCGTCCAAGAGCAGTTTGGCGATCAACAATGCCTTTTCCAGCATGATGGAGCACCTTGCCATAAAGCAAAGGTGATAACTAAATGGCTCAGGGAACAAAACATAGAGATTTTGGGTCCATGGCCTGGAAACTCCCCAGATCTTAATCCCATTGAGAACTTGTGGTCAATCATCAAGAGACAAACAAAACAAAAACCTACAAATTCTGACAAAATGCAAGCATTGATTGTGCAAGAATGGACTGCTATCAGTCAGGATTTGGTCCAGAAGTTGATTGAGAGCATGCCAGGGAGAATTGCAAAGGTCCTGAAGAAGAAGGGTCAACACTGCAAATATTGACTTGCTGCATTAACTCATTCTAACATTCTAAGCTTTTGTTACTCATAATATGATTGCAATTATATTTCTGTATGTGATAAAAACATCTGACAAACACACATAAAAAGCAGAGGCCAGCATATCATGTGAAAATATAAGATTTGTGTCATTCTCAAAACTTTTGGCCATGACTGTAAAGTATACTTTCACTTTTTCAGAAATACATAGTGCAGGAGAAGATAACAAATCTAGTAATATACTGTATTAAATATAATGGCCTGATTCTTCACTTATTTCATTCCTTTTACCACTGATCAAATCTGCATAATATACATTTCTGAACCAAAATACAAACTCCTCACAATAAGTGTCCCATAAATAAAGCTACTATAACTACAGCTGAAAAATGTTCCTGGAAACAATTCATAGAAAAAAATATATTGATTTTTTTTATACAAAATATACAGCATATCAATAAATATTACATATTAATATACCGTAATCACAAAAGTAAGTATACATACAAAAACACTGCAAAAAACAGCGTCTATGATGCCAAAAGCATAATATACAATTATTTAGAGGGAAGGTGGGAGATAGAGGAGAGCCCCTCGAATCAGAGAGACATCTACAATATGCAGAGAGGTTTTTCTTTTAGTTGGTGCGCTGGGGGCGGGCCTTCAGCTCCCTGGTGCACTGCTTTTGTCTCATTGACACTTACAGAAACGGTTGGATCGCAGTGATTGCCTCAAAAGGTTGTGCTGCAAAATATTAAGTTAAAGGGATCCTATCACTCAGACATGATTTTTTCTAAGTACCA
This sequence comes from Leptodactylus fuscus, assembly GCF_031893055.1. Classification (NCBI taxonomy): domain Eukaryota; kingdom Metazoa; phylum Chordata; class Amphibia; order Anura; family Leptodactylidae; genus Leptodactylus; species Leptodactylus fuscus. The sequence goes on from NC_134267.1 coordinate 47,534,073, forward strand.
TGTCGGAATAGACTTAAGAAAGGCTATTCTTCTCCTACCTTTCGCCGTCTTCTCCGCGCCGCCGTTCGCCTACAATCCCAGTTCTTGTCGGTATGCTAATGAGCTCTCTCGCAGCACTGGGAGCGGGCCCCAATGCTGTGAGAGAACTCTCTCCAGCGCCGCCTCCTCTTCTTCAGCAGCGTCATCTTCAGCCTCTTCTTCTGGCGGTGTTTGTCCACTATCTTACTTTATTCACTTCATTATGGACACTAGCACCTGGCCCCCTGCTCATTGCTGAGGGAGCCACATGACGTAGCTCCCTGCTGTGTGGGGGGAGAGAGGGGGGGGGCTGAGTGTACGGAGCCAGCCTGTGTCTGCACCACACATACACATCACATACACATCACCTAGCTCCCTGCTGTGAGATAGAGGGGGGTATGTGGAATAAGTGCTGCTTTCTTATATAAAGCAGTCTAAATCCTACTGGGCTAAAGGACCTGGTCTCTCTGTTCACTAGGATAAAGCTTTATTATATAGAGCAGGCTGCTAGTGGGCAGAGGAGCCAGGTCCCTTTAGGAAACTCCGTACAAGGTAAATCCAAGTCTACAGGCCCTTCAGTCATCCCATAGGATCACGCTATGTGGTGGGCGGAGCTTCACATTAGATTAGTTTTAAAATTAAAATTGAAATGTTTGTTTTAATAACATGAATAAAAGTTTTCCTAATATTACAAAATGGTGTTTTACATTACCCTCATCAGAAAGTCTTATTTTCACATGACACACATAATTTAATTATTAACATAATGATTGCGATTGTGATTCTTAAGATGTAGTAAGTAAAAAAATTTGGGGGGCTGCTAGAAAATAATTAATTCTCGAAGTGGGCGGTAGACAAAATAAGTTTGAGAACCTCTGCTTTAAGGGAACCATCATTTCTGTCCAGGCCTATTTCATGAGTTTTATTGTATTTTTAAACTCTGTTGAAGCGAAAAGCAACATCTGACTTTCATTTGATCATTTTCATAGAATTTTTATTTATTATTACTTTTGTCAGATTCAAGTTACGGTATTTCTGTGACCATTGTGGGTTTTTCTTTCATTAAATGAGGGGGACCAACTATTTTGTCCACGTGTGTAGATACTGGTCCCTTGTTGCACCAATACTAAGCTTATACTGCACTGCTTGGGGACCAGAACTCTTCTGTTTCAACCTGCTTTGCTGATGCTCCAACTGTTCGTTACGTGACTGTTTCCTCCCCCACACACACATATACTCCTGCAGCTTGGAGACTAAAGGGGCTGTTCATGTGAGGAGGAGTCAGAGCATTATCAGAAAAGGCTGAAGATTTATGTTCACCCAACAGCGAAATGAAAAACTCAGTATCCATGTGCATATGAATACACTGCAGAACATTTTTACTACCCACATATCCCCCTTATATTCCCCAACTAATATTGTAACAGTTTGGACACACCTTCTCATTCAAAGAGTTTTCTGTATTTTCATGACTATGAAAATTGATGATTCACACTGAAGGAATCAAAACTATGAATTACCACATGTGGAATTATATACTTAACATAAAAGTGTGAAACAACTGAAAATATGTCTTATATTCTCGGTTCTTCAAAGTAGCCACCTTTAGCTTTGATTCCTGCTTTGCATACTCTTGGCATTCTCTTGATGAGCTTCAAGAAGTAGTCACCGGAAATGGTCTTCCAACAATCTTGAAGGAGTTCCCAGAGATGCTTAGCACTTGTTGGCCCTTTTGCCTTCACTCTGCAGTCCAGCTCACCCCAAACCATCTAGATCGGGTTAAGGTCTGGTGACTGTGGAGGCCAGCTCATCTGGTGTAGCACCCCATCACTCTCCTTCTTGGTCAAATAGCCCTTACACAGCCTGGAGGTGTTTGGGGTCATTGTACTGTTGAAAAATAAATGATGGTCCAACTAAACGTAAACCGGAAGGAATAGCATGCCGCTGCAAGACGCTGTGGTAGCCATGTTGGTTCAGTATGCCTTTAATTTTGAATAAATCCCCAACAGTGTCACCAGCAAAGCACCCTCACACCAGCACACCTCCCCCTCTATGCTTCATGTTGGGAACCAGATATGTAGAGTCCATCCGTTCACCTTTTCTGTGTCGGACAAAGACACGGTGGTTGGAACCAAACATCTCGAATTTGGACTCATCTGAACAAAGCACAGATTTCCCCTGGTCTAATGTCCATTCCTTGGGTTCTTTAGCCCAAACAAGTCTCTTCTGCTTGTTGCCTGTCCTTAGCAGTGGTTTTCTAGCAGCTATTTTACCATGAAGGCCTGCTGCACAAAGTCTCCTCTTAACAGTTGTTGTAGAGATGTGTCTGCTGCTAGAACTCTGTGTGGCATTGACCTGGTCTCTAATCTGAGCTGCTGTTAACCTGCGATTTCTGAGGCTGGTGACTCAGATGAACTTATCCTCCGCAGCAGAGGTGACTCTTGGTCTTCCTTTCCTGGGGCGCTCCTCATGTGAGCCAGTTTCTTTGTAGAGCTTGATGGTTTTTGCAACTACACTTGGGGACACTTTCAAATTTTTCCCAATTTTTCAGACTGACTGACCTTCATTTCTTAAAGTAATGATGGCCACTCATTTTTCTTTACTTAGCTGCTTTTTTCTTGCCATAATACAAATTCTAACAGTCTATTCAGTAGGGCTATCAGCTGTGTATCCACCTGACTTCTGCACAACACAACTGATTTATAAGGCAAGAAATCCCACTTATTAAACCTGACAGGACATATCTGTGAAGTGAAAACCATTTCCGGTGACTACCTCTTGAAGCTCATCAAGAGAATGCCAAGAGTGTGCAAAGCAGTAATCAAAGCAAAAGAACCGAGAATATAAGATATATTTTCAGTTATTTCACACTTTTTTGTTAAGTATATAATTCCACTTGTGGTAATTCATAGTTTTGATGCCTTCAGTTTGAATGAGAAGGTGTGTCCAAACTTTTGGTCTGTACTTTATATGTTCCTTATAGATTGTAAACTGTTATAGGTAGGACTGTTCCATTTCTGTAAACCACATTCACTTTTGTATCTGGGTCTCACTTTATACATTTGCCTTATTTTCATTTTAGAGGGGGAATGCAGAAGATCATCAACAGGAGCACTGGAGAGGAGTGGAATGGGAGTATCCAGGAGTCCAAATGGTGTGACGTATACTGGTACATGGAAAAATGACAGGGTAATTTGACTTGGGTATGCCATAAAAACATAATTTTGTTCTGTAAACTAGTACTAGAAACTGAAGGACACAATCCTGACAATAGTCAAAGAGAATGATATTGTCATAGGTTTTAGACTACCACTTCTCCCCAGTGGCAGTTTGGGGAAGCAGTAGTCTGAGACGGTGCTGACCTGTATTATTAGACATCTTCTTCCTCTTAAATAGTTTGCAATGCTATAAGTTGATTTGTATCTCTGTCACACAGATGCATGGGATTGGGAAGCTGGAGCATCCTTCAGGAGCAGTGTATGAAGGAGAGTTCATTGACAACAATTTTCACGGTAGAGGTACTTACACATTTTCCGATGGAGCTCAGTATATGGGAAACTTTACAGAGAACAAGTAAGTGGAATGCAACTGCATTTTTAAAACCACACGGAAAATGCATGTATTTTTTAAATGCACAAACTGTACGTTTTTTTTTTCCACCAAGACCTTTGTTTTGCATTTTTGGTCCATAAAATTATATTATTAGTATATTAATTAAAATGCAAATAAGTGCTGTTGCAAAAAATGCAAATGTCTTTTATGAAAGTGTGTTTTCCCTGCATTACTAACTGCTACAAAAATGTTTTGTTTCACAGTTGAAACATGTTAACTAAATATTTCAGCAGAAAAAACATTACTGCATTAACAACTTGTCAAAAATATATTTATCCACTAGCTTTTACCCGCGACTTCGTCTGCGGTGATTTGAGAATTGGGCGGACACAGACGTGTGAAACTGTAAAAGTGCTTTAAAAAGTTTGGTGGGATAGCAAATGTGATGTGTTATATTGTGTATGTAGTGATACAGACAATGTGATGTGTTATTGTAAGGATTGGAGTCAGGGTCAGGCAGTGCAAGGTGACACAGCTGGGAAAGCAACACTGTGCAACTAAGGACAAAAGGGGTCGCAGGCCCTGCAGCTATAACTATGCTGTAATATCTGAGATGAGGCAGACCAATGCACTTCCTAATTGAAGTCAGACGAGCAAGAGGTCAAGCCAGGAGATATAATAAAAGGTACCAAATCAAAAGACAAGGGATAGTCAAAAATACAAGCCGGGTCTAAAAACCAAGAAACATATGGAATACAAACAGACAGGGAATCAGACTGAGCAGGGGGACCAGGAAACACAAAGTGAATGGCTGGCAAGGATCCATGCCTGGGTGGAGTTTAAATAGCAGCAAGGAAACACACCTGATAGCTAATGACATGGAGACTGAAAGTAAGGAAAATATTAACCCTTAATGACCTAAGCACACCCAATAGAACTCCTAACACGTCTCCCAGGGAGACGCCGCGCAGCAAGGAGACCGTGGCGACTCCGTATCCTGACAGTTATATTGTGTATGTAGTGATACAGACAATGTGATGTGTTATATTGTGTACGTAGTGATACAGACAATGCGATGTGTTATATTGTGTATGTAGTGATACAGACAATGCGATGTGTTATATTGTGTATGTAGTGATACAGACAATGTGATGTGTTATATTGTGTATGTAGTGATACACACAATGTGATGTGTTATATTGTGTATATAGTGATACAGACAATGTGATGTGTTATATTGTGTATGTAGCGATACAGACAATGTGATGTGTTATATTGTGTATGTAGCGATACAGACAATGTGATGTGTTATATTGTGTATGTAGCGATACAGACAATGTGATGTGTTATATTGTGTATGTAGCGATACAGACAATGTGATGTGTTATATTGTGTATGTAGCGATACAGACAATGTGATGTGTTATATTGTGTATGTAGCGATACAGACAATGTGATGTGTTATATTGTGTATGTAGCGATACAGACAATGTGATGTGTTATATTGTGATGTGAGTGAGTAGAGTGAGGGCTACTCCTGAGGTGACAGTAAGAAGTGTCCAGGCAGGTTGAGGTAGGAAATGCCAGGCAGTGTGTGTGAGTCTATAGCTGATGTGTTGTATTGAGTATGTAGTGATACAGACAATGTGAATGTGATGTGTTATATTGTGTATGTAGTGATACAGACAATGTGAATGTGATGTGTTGTATTGTGTATGTAGTAATACAGACAATGTGATGTGTTATATTGTGTATGTAGTAATACAGACAATGTGATGTGTTATATTGTGTATGTAGTGATACAGACAATGTGATGTGTTATATTGTGTATGTAGTGATACAGACAATGTGATCTGTTTATGTAAATGTGAGTGAGTAGAGTGAGGGCTACTCCTGAGGTGACAGTAAGGAGTGTGCAGGCAGGTTGAGGCAGGCAATGCCAGGCAGTGTGTGTGAGTCTATAGCTGGGGCTAGGAGTCCTGCTTTTGTGAGTCTCCTGCTAGGAAGCCATGTTGTTTAGTGGCACCAAAAGTAGCCTGTGACTCAATCCTAAGGGAAAACTATGTTTGTGGAAAATTGCACGCAAATCCGTCCAGGTGTTTTAGCGTGATTGAGGAACAAACATCCAAACTCACAAACATCCAAACACAGAAACTTTCACACTTATAATATTAGTAGGATATCTCCTTCAGTGAGAGAGCGATGTAGAGCTCTCCCTTAATGATGATCAGAGGAGAAAAATTTAAAGGGGCTCTATCACTGGGAAAAGTCGTTTTTAACTAATCACATCCTTGCATAGACTTTAGAAATGCTATTCCACACCTACCTATAGTATGTAAATTGCCTCAGCGGTTTGTGAATAAGTCTGTTTTTATTCATATGCTAATGAGCTTCCAGCCAGCACAGGAAGTTCCCAGCAGCACTCCCTCTCCTATTATCTCCTATGTGTGCGTTCAAACAGGAAGCTGAGTCATCAGCAGCAGCCTCCCATAGGAAACAATAGGAGAGGAGTGCACAATGTATCATACACCAGTCTAATTAGCATATGAATAAAAACTGGTATTATAACATAAATGAGTTTAAAGCTTCATGCTTATACCAAGCCTTCAATTCACCCCCATTGGACTCTGTGACTCCATTTCTGCTCAAATAGGTTCCTAGAAGAACATTGCATGGCCTATAAGATCCCTTACACTTTCATCCCTTACACTTTTTTTTTTCAATTCAGAATTAATTGATTTTCGACAAAAATAAAAAGACATAATACAAGGCGTATAAGATTATTATTTATTTATTTATTATGCTTACTTATATAGCGCCATCATATTCCGCAGCGCTTTACAGATATTGTCAGTCACTGTCCCATACAGGGCTCACAATGTACATTCCCTATCAGTATGTCTTTGGTGTGTGGGAGGAAACCGAAGTACCCGGAGGAAACCCACACAAACACGGGGAGAACATACAAACTCCTTGCAGATGTTGCCCTTGGCAGGATTTGAACCTAGGACTCCAGCGCTGCAAGGCTGTATAAGATCATACCAAGTAAATAACAATATCTAAGTAACAACAGGATCAAGTATCCTGAGCAATAGCTGTGAGGTAGAGGGAAGGAGAGGAAAGGGACAAAGAAAAGCCTAGAGGAAGGAGGAGAAAAGTAAGGAGGAAAGAGGTAGAATAAGTAGTTGGGAAATAGGTGATAAACAATAAGGGGGATAAAAAAAGGGGGGGGGTGAATTATACGAAGGGGAAGCTAGAGCTGGAATCAAGAAGTGAAGCCTGAGTTAGGGCCCAGGAGTTCATACTGTCTGAACCTCATAACAGAAGTGACCATACAACTCCAGTCACCACAAGGTTCTAATTCTCATGATAAGATAAGATAATCCTTTAATAGTACCAGTGGGGAAATTTCAGTATGTTACAGCAGCATAGTAATACAGATACAGGATAATACACAGTAATATATTACGGAAGTAGACACACATATGTTGAGAAGGGAAGATATACTAGGAGTCCATAGCAGGTAAGGAAGAGAAGAAAGAAAGAAGGAAGACTTCAGAATCATTTAGTTCTCTGTGCGGAGTGATCTTCGCTCAGTCTGATGTAGATTATGTAGCCTGATCACGGTTGGAAGGAAGGACTTGCGATAGCGCTCCTTCTCGGAGAAGAGAAGGTGTTCTGACTGCACAAGGCACGAAACACAGATCTTGTAGCATTAGTGAAGCCTCTTGAATGACTTTACAGCAATCCATTTATTTTATAGTAACAGGCCTTACAATATAAAATGTTTCATCCAATGGGAATAGCGCCTTTGGGGAGGCACTCCCAATCAGAATTGCCATAACATGTGATGCATGAGTATATTAAATGTATAGAGCACTCTGACCAGACAAAGAAACTTGGTTCAGATTATTTCCCACTATATGCAGAAGAAGGGGGTAGCTAGATCTATTAGACAGTGATCAGCAGCCCAAGAAGTTAGATCTGTTTAACTCTATATTCTCTTCAGCCTACCTTATCACTGTATTACCAATGCCGCCTTTTCTCTGCTGATGTCACTAGGATGACTTAATCATTTTCAGACTAATAAAAGCCTAAGATCAGAGAAAAGTTTTAGAATGATATGCTTCTTGTTTCACCCTCATGTTGTGCAATTGTTTCTAGTAGTCTCCTGAATTAGTGGCACCGAACATTTTTTACTTTCCCTTTAAATAGTATGCTCTTTTAGTTTTACTACAAATTAAGAGCAGTTTATCTTCCTGCTTTGATTATTACAGTATGTGCTATTTTTAGACCCAACGTCTGTACACAAGAGCGCTGCATTAGCCACTTAATGAACACTATTAGTCTTGTTCACTTCACCGTAGTTGGATCTGGATTGTCTATTTTTTTTTTTTTTTTTTTTTTATAAAAGCTTCATCTCAAAAATAGATTCCAACATATCACCCCAGGAGTACAGAGAGGAAACAAGAACACACTTAAAGATGTCATTTATAGCTATGTACAATATACAGTTATATAGATTTGTTTGTTTGTATTATCCCCCTATGCTAAGCTTTCAATTCCTCCCTTCTGGTTCTCCGTCACCTAGTGGCAGCCCAAGCTGATTTAAAGGGGTATTCCCATGACACTTGTTCACTAACCTGCAGGCTGTTGTGCTCTCTTCACTTCCTGCTTTTCTCGGCACATAGGTGGGCGGGGTTTCACTTGCACAGGATTGGTTGTAAATGAATTACCACAGTGTGAAGCTGATGTAGCAGAGCTGGATTTGAGTCAGTTTGCATTACATACAGAGGTAAACTACCATAATCTTCCCCCGAAATCCTGACTACTCTTAATGCCCTGTTCACTTACAAGATGATAGTGAGGGTCCTGAAGGACCTACCAAATGGGAAGTCTCTGGGAACTGATGAGTTTACCTACCTATATTATAAAAAATCTTCTAGGATGAATTTCTTTCCCACCTGAAGAGACTGAATAACTACTTCTTAGATGGCTTTCCCATACCACGGTCATTGCTGCACTCTTATTTGACCCTTGTCTCAAAACTTAGGACCCACAGGAGTGCTCTAGCTATCGATCCATTGCCCTACTAAATAAAGATTTGAAGTTGTTTACCAAGCTCCTGGCCAATCTATTGAATGTTTAGCATCTTTCTCTTATCCGGAGAGACCAAGTGGGTATCATCTCCTGTCATCAAAGGGAGATAACTAGAAGGACTATGGACCTGATTGACGTAGCCAATCATTGTTCGACTCCTGCCCTTCTTCTTAGCCTTGATGCAGAGAAGGTCTTTGATCGTATTGATTGGTCCATTATGATGGCATCCTTGAAGGTTTTGGGGGGCGTTCCTGCAGTTTATTCGGGCACTATACAGTACTTTACCCCTGCGTCTACAGTAAAACTCCCTCATTTTTGTGCTCTGTATTGATCTGTTGGGAGCATGTATATGCTTGAACCCTGATATAAGTGGAATTGGGGTTCCAGACAGGGACTTTAAAATTTGCTTGTTTACTCATGATAACCTCCTTACCCTTATTAGCCCCCACACCTCTTTGCCTAATCCTATGGCTGCCCTCTGTGATTATCGCCGCCCCTCTGGCTAAACCTACCAGATGGAGACCCTTCCCTTGAATATTCCCCACCCAGATGTATAATTGTTACGCAGTAACTATAACTTCCAATGACAAGAACAGTCCCTCAAATTCCTGGGAATTCATCTCAGGTTTTCACAAAATGGATGGAGATTGAGAGGCTGTGGCTTGCTCCCATGCTCCTTAATGCTCTCTTGTGATTTCGGTCCCCGTCTTTCCCCCTTTCCTATTCACTTCGCCCGAGCAAGATGTTCCCTCTTGCCTTGCAGAACTCCTCCATGTTCTTCTTTTTGTATAATACACGTCTCACAGAGGAATTGTCTTGGTCCAGGGCTGGCAACTTTAGACTGGCTTAAGTAGTTGACCCCTTGACATTGGAGGCTCTTTGAGTATTTTACTACAACATTGCACCTCCCTGAATTCGAGTGGTTCCATTATCAACGTATAGTTCACTTTACATTATCTCTATTTTGCTCACTGAAGTTTACGGCTCCTACTGCCTTTGAGAAGCTTTGTCAGGCAGGTTCCTCCACAAAAAGCTTGATCACTATGATCTACCATCTCTTGTCCTCCCCCGAAGGCTGAATGCCCCTGGTCATAAGTATATGACCCACTGTGAAGAGGTCTTGGGACATAGGATCCCCCCCAATCAATGGCAGATTATCTAGTTGTGTGCAGCTAAGTCCTCCACGTGTGTAACATTTAAAGAGCGGCAGTACAAACTCCTGATGCATTGGTATCACACGCCTGCACTCCTAAACTCCCGGAATCCCATAGTAGCCTCAGTTTTCTGATAGTGTAATTCTGCCATGGACGCACTTTGTCATATATTTTAGGACTGTCTGTAGATAAGAGGGTGAAGGGGGTCAAGGAGACAAGGACATTACTAATGATTTCTTCCTTCAGGAAGTTCCCCTTGTTTCACATCCAATTGCTTAATTTCCTACCGAGACAGATAGGCAAGAAATCCTCCAAACTTTTTCTTTACCTCTGTACAGCAGCCAAATCTCTGATATTGATCTTTTTGCTTAAGTCAAAGACATTCTCAATCTGGAATAATAGATGACTAACATGAATAATACGGTTGCTGCCTTCGATTCGATTTGGTCCCGTGGGATATATATATCCCACTATATATTGCCTGGGATATACATATATTATATGTCCCTATATATTGCCTGTGGGATATATATCCCACTATATATTGTACCTTTGCAGGGTCTCTGATCTGATCTCCTTTCCCCATACCCTTACCAACTTGTCTTCTTTTATGTGTCTTCCCTTATCTGTTTGTAGACAATGTCCTTGTGGCAGTTGTCTCCAGCAAATCTGGCCCACCCCCAGGTCACTTGTAAGCTGATTTGCAATTCCATAAAGTTATGATTATCTCTGCATTGCTTTGACAGTAGGTGGCCAGTATGTTTCTGCTCATATTAAGGGTGAGTTCACACTGAGTATACGCCAGCTTATTCTGAACGTAAAACACGTTCAGAATCAGCGGCGTATAAAGCAGTTCCCATTCATTTCTATGGGAGCCGGCATATGAGCACTCCCCATAGAAATGAATGGGAACTGCTTTATACGCCGCTGATTCTGAACGTGTTTTACGTTCAGAATAAGCTGGCGTATACTCAGTGTGAACTCACCCTAAGGGTCCCTACATGGCATTATCATTGGCTATAAAAGAATTTTGGACCTGATAGACTCCCTGAAACCAAGAAAACTTTTTCTACTTTCCAAAAAACACAGCAAAATCTGCAAAAAAAAAAAACACTGCAGAAAAATCGCGGCATTTTACAGTATCTGAAAAGTGAATGGGATTCATGCAAATCCCATGCCCACTTTGCGTTTCAAACCGCAGCGCAGACACGCTGCGATTTCCAAAATGGGCGCGGTTTTGGAAATCTCCGCATGTCAATTATATCTACGGAACAGCCAGCGGCTTTCCCATAGATATAATGGTAACAGAAAGTCCATGGAGGAAAACTCTGTGAACTTTCTGTTCAAAGCGCTGCGGGAAGAACCATGATGCGTTCCCACTGCGGTTTTTCCTGCAGCGCTTTAGCGCTGCGTATTGTCCCGTGGCGCCTTAGGGTTGGTTCACACTAGCGCTTGTATTCCATCCATCCGGAGTCCGCATGGACACCCCCCGGACGGAATACAATCGCAATTGGAAGCGATGTGCTATCAAAGCACACGGACCCCATAGACTATGATGGGCTCCGTGTGCTTACCGCGCACTTCCCGCATGAATGATTGAGTAGACAGCATCAGACTGTTATGGGACCACGCTCTATTGTCAAAGGAAATGGTACTGCTCAGTTATCAATTATTCATTTATTTCCAGGAGGAATAACAGAGTCCCTATCAAGAAAAAAAATGAAAACACAATTTTGGCTTAACATTTGACTTGCAAACCTTTCTATTGAGTCTTCACTGCCAGAGATAGAGGTTGGTCCTGACTGTGGAGAGCTGCCCATGTCTGACCAAAGTTACCCATGATACCATTATTATTCACCAAGCAGGACTTGGGGCAGAAATAGGGCAGGTTGATGGTCAAATCTCCAGCTAAAACATAATTTTGCTTTTTGCATTTCTACATAAAATCCCACATTGCAAATGTGTGTTCTAAAAACCGGAAGATAAAAAGCAAGTTTCTTCATATATCTCAAAGGTTGTATTTGTAGAGCGAATGTTACTAAGAAAATGGATAACTTTAAAATAAAACTCAATTATCTTTCTAATTAAATAGCATTGTAAGTAAGAATGTGAGTGCGCAGCGTCTGTCACATGTGATCCTGCTCAGCAGAACAATCATCTGTAGTAGAAATAGACATCTAGGGCAGTAAATTAGAGCATTTCATGCATGAAGTACGTGTCAGAGAGAATCAGGCCTCACCCAGATTCTTGTACCTTCACAGGATGATCGGAGAAGGTGAATATGTGGATGCCAATGGGCTGCAGTGGAAAGGATCGTTCCATGATAAAGCAGCACCCGGACTGAAGTTAAGGCTGAAAATGTAAATGATACCAGGCTGACAGTGAATGGAACGTCTTATCATCACCTGCTATGTAATACACATCGTCTTGGATCATTTAACCGTTAAAGGATTTCAAGAGCCTGATCTGTAGACATACGGCCACGTTCCATCTTTGACTTTGTCGGTCATGTGAATACTTCAAGTCAAGTGTGGCCATGTGATGGCGTGAAAAAAATCATTTGTCTGAATCGAGCTTAAGTCATGAAGCAAGATATCCACTGAGTAAATTCTTAAGATACCTCCTGAAATCATTCCTTATATTACAGACTACGAGGTGATAACGTTCTATGTATGGCTATGTATGTTTTGTATGAAGAAAAACAGCAAATTAAAATTTAATGTAAAACACACAACTAGCTCCATAGATGATTTACCAATGAGAACCGGACAATTCTTTATAACTACAAGATACTGATTAAGGCAGGGTTCACACCAGCGCTGGAACTCCACTTAAAAAATGCAGCACTTTTCTCTCTGCATTTTTTGCCCTTTACGGGTAGAAACTCAGCAGACCCCATTATAGTCTATGGGGGTCTGTAGGCAACCGCTTTTTTAAACAGATTAGAACGCAAATGTGAACCTAGCCTAACTTGATGAGTTTGAATTGCTACTGATAACTTGCTGCAAAGGCAACAAAAGCCATGGGAAAGCCAATAAATAAATCAAGTTGGACAGGGGCCCCACGGGCCGAAAACGAAGCGACTTGCCCGCAGTGGAAAAATTGTGGCATTTTACAGTATCTGCCAAGTGGATGGGATTCATACAAATCCCATGCCCACTTTGCATTTAAAAACGCAGCGAGGACACGCTGCATTTTCCGGTTTGGCATGTATCAGCCAAATACTAGCCAAATAGTCTAGGCATACTGTACCAGATTGTACTCATAAAAAGGAAATACAGCACTGCTGGCTTTGTCTGTATATGAATCTGTTGATGCTCAGATGTATAGTATGTTACTGACCCATATAATTCAATATACTTTTATTCCAATGACTGTTTTGCTCTACACGTGCCTTATGAAGACCTTTCCTGAGACCAGGAGGATGGATCTAGCTGAATGAGAATGTAATCTGTGTGTGTTTATTTACAGGTAAAACCTCTGCTTCTTTATAAGGGTATGTTCACACGGCGGAAAATGAAAATGAATTCCTCTTCATTTTCCACCGCCAGCATTTTTACCGCGATTTAGCCATGACGGTGCAGTGCATCAGCTTTCTGTCTCAGTATCCCGCTCTTGTTAAGCCCCATATGCATTGACCTAATCAGGAGGAATTCTCAAGCCATGGACCTTTCCTGTCCACATTATCCCTGCGGAGATCTGGTGGCAAGAACACGGACCCCATTAAAGTCTATGGGGTCCGTGTGCTTTCACTGGCACACCGCTTGCAGTTACATTCGGTATTCCGTTCGGAGGGTCCTCATACGGAATCCACACGCAGATGTGAACGAGGCCTAAGCCATACTGTGCCATACATGATCAGCTCTGGGAATCACAATGACTGTACATATGGCACGCCATTATTGACAATGTGCACATTGCTGCACATCACTTTTAAACAAAGACCAGGGGTCGCCAGGGTTTTATTGCTATATTTAATAGAATTTGGGGCCTTTTTATGATAATAAAACACAACTAGCCCTTTAATTATGCCGGTGAAATACATTTTACCGTGGGTAGCGCACTTGCACATTGCAGCAACATAAATAGTTTTTGTTAGTGCCGTGTATAATTTATGAGAACTATGTTTTGCTACAACAAGCCGAATTATCAGGTTCCCAGGAGTCCATGTCAGTTGCAGGAGTCTAAAGAAGACAAGAACACGGGATGACACAATTATGACTTTAACTTGCTGAAAATAACACTGGCAACAATTTTGTCTGACAACAGACAGGGAGACATATCTTCTCTATAGTAAAGGGAAATTGTCATATGATGACATTTAAAAGCAGTACCTTGTCTATGGCGTTTAATAGGAAGCAACCAAAGAGATAAAAACTCACTGATGTACATTGTTTGTTATTTCTTTACTGTCAGCAGACAATTGGAGTATCGGGACCCACTATCAGGGCTCCTGGAAATGCAGTTTTCATTGCAATTGGGTATATGCACCTATTACACATCATAAATCCTCTTGGTAAGTCCCTCAGTACTTACTGGGGATGAAACGCATTTCAGGGCACTGTCTATAAGGGTTAAAATATTTACCCTGACATCTGCCCTAAGAGCCTTCTGACATGTCAGCTTCATATACGGTACCTCTTAATTATATGTGATACTTTTTATGTCTTTAGACCATTACATACCCAGTCTAACAATACATTAGTTATATATAATCTTAATCATCATTGTCTTTTGGTAGTAGGAGTATATATGGTCATAGAAAACGTTCGGAGGGCTCTAACATAATTATACCCTTCCCAAATGTCCTTGGAGGATAATCACTCGGGGACATGTCACAATTTGCTAAGTTGTCACACTCAGTTTTATAGATTAGATTCATTCTTTTTTCTTCCGTTCACTCTCTGTGAATCCGTGTTAAGCTGAGTTCACACAGGGTTTTTTGGTCCAGATTTTGATGCAGAATCCAGCTCCAAAAAACGCCTCCCATTGATTTCAATGGGAGCCATTCACTTCTTTTTTCCACTAACGTTTTTTTGCCGCTCGTGTTATAAAGAAGTGAGCTGCCCTAGCTTGACGTGGATTCCATGGCTGAATCCGCCGCGGCGTCCGCAGCGCGACACTCTCTCCCTCCCAACTAGGCCTATTCATTTGAGCCTAATCCAGAGCAGAATGCCACGACTGAATGCCGATGCACTGCACCAGCATCCAGTCGTGGCTAGCTGTTTCTCAGACCAGATTCTGAGGCGGCCTCCGCATCAAAATCCGGTCCAAAAAACCCTGTGCGAACTCAGCTTTAGGCTGTTGTCTTCAGATCCTTTTTGTTAGTTAGATAATACAACTTTTTGTGAAATCTTAATATCTAGTTTTAGTTATCAAGAAATTCTGATGGGGCAGATTTACTAATACTGTCTAAAGGTCAGGCAGTTAGATTTAATATGGCATTGTGACCAACGGACATGATGTAATTTCAAGGCATGTCAAATCCTGTACAACCTCTTTAAACAGTGCACTGGCATCCAGTCGCGTACTCTGCTCCGGATTAGGCCCAAACGAATGGGCCTAGTCGGGATGGAGTGTCTTCAGGCGGATGTTGCAAGGTGAATCTGCCTGAAAGAATGAGCATCTCGCTTCTTTTTCCAGGAGCCAGAACAAAACGGCTCCAGGAAACAACCCTTTAGATGCAGTGGTGAATAGCAACTGCAGCATCAAAATTGTTTTAAAAGGAGAGGGCTTCCTTGGAAAGTCGCGAGGCAAAGGAACAACATTAAGTTGAAATGTTGTTCACAACAGATCTTCTCTATGACCAGAGCACTATGCTTCCTAGTTTCTCTATTTTGGAAACATTAGTGGTAGGCTTTCTTGACAGTAGATTGATTGCAAAGGGTTCCATTGATGGTTCCTTCATCAGTATCTGGTATCTGTGGGAAACCTGTCAGTATTACATTTTCTTGCAGCAATACCCCTGAGCCTTACACAGTGACCACTCAAATCTAAGGGATGTCTATGTAACACAGGACAGGATAGATTGGTCCTCCAATGTGTAAACTGACCCCTATTTCCTCAATTGTTTTGTTTGTTGAAAAATGTAAACACAATGTAAACTTTTTATAGATATAACTTTTTATGCACGTCTGACTGGTAAGTAAAGTACGACAGCATCATTTCAGAAATCGTATCCGACTGTACTGATCAGAACCTATACACCCACACAGATATAACCTATGTCAGCAAGGATCATTCGTGCTGGAATTTCTATTGATAAAGATATATATCAAGCTGAGCTTAGTGAAACTGTGACCAGATGTCAATAATGTATAGTCCATTTCTTTCCTCATTAATAAAGTAGACATCCTCCTCATTAAGAACAGTATCCATTAATATGGCCACTACAGAAAGCAGATTATTTCATCTATTCGGTAAAATGTATGGATCTCTTATTGATTTTTTTTCCCTTTTAATGAAGGGTTTGAGAAACCTCTTGTCACTTGAAACGGTTTCAGTGTCTAAAAACGCACATTAGACGTCACTGGGTTCTTCTTCCATCAGATGGACTTTAATAAGCAACCTGAGATATGTCACTATTCATTCATCTCTTGTTATAGAGGCAGCCCAGGAAACAGTAAAAGAGCACAAGAAACGTGAAAACAGAAAAACCAATGGAATTAGATTTCCTCCCAGCACCTGAAAACCACTGAAGTAATCATTGGTAATAAGCGCCAGGGAAGACGGAGAAATCATATCTATTTCTGTAGAATACACAATTGGATCTAAAGATAATACGGCCTATAGTATATGAGCGGCTTCACTCCAACATCATCTTAATGTCTTTAAAAAAAGAAATCTGTAATATATTTTTAACCACGTTCTGGATTCATCTTATGGGCTGTTCATGTAGAATGAGAATAACCATGGACAGCAAGTTATTCGGGATGCAAAATATAGCATTTTTTCAGTAAAAGTTACAGACCTGTATAAACTCCAGGTTGTAAGGAAGCTATAATATGAGACAAGTACATGCCTATGGGGTTATAATACTTCTCCATATAATTCCTTTATTTATATACAGAATTCACCCAAAAAATTGTTCCATGCTTTATTGGTTGCTGTTTAAGGGAGCCTTCACACGGAGTAAACGCTCCGCTCATTCTGAACGTAAACTCGTTCAGAGTGAGCGGTGTTAAAACAGATTCCATTGATTTCTATGGGTGCCGATATACGCGCGTATCACATTGAAAGCAATAGGTAAAAAAGTCTCACATTGATTTCAATGGGTAGCGCGTGTATGCGGCACCCATTCAAGTCAATGGGATCTGTTTTTTACGTCGCTCACTCTGAACGAGTTTTACGTTCAGAATGAGCAAGCGTAAACTCCGTGTGAAGGCTCCTTAAGGCTGAGGCCCCATGTTGCGGAAACGCAGCTTTTTTTGTTGCAGATTTTGCTGTGACTTTATGAGCCAAAGCTAAGAATGGCCACAAAAGAAATGGGAAACATATAGGAAGTTCTTAGACTTCTCCCTTCTGCTCAATCCACTCCTGGCTTTGGCTCAAAAAAACGCAGCAAAATCTACAACAAAAAAAGCTGCGTTTCAGGGGCCACACGGTGGCTCAGTGGTTAGCACTGCAGCCTTGCAGCGCTGGAGTCCTGGTGTTCAAATCCCGCCAAGGGCAAAAAAAAAAAAACCATCTGCAAGGAGTTTGGATGTTTTCCCCGTGTTTGCATGGATTTCCATCCCATATTCCAAAAAAGACATACTGATAGGGAAAAATGTACATTGTGAGCTCCATGTGGGGCTCACAATCTACAAAAAAAAAAAAAAAAAAAAAAAAAAGCTGCGTTTCTGCATTGTGGGACCTCAGCCTTATAGTGGTGTTCTCCCTTAGAAGCAATGATCATAATTAGAGTTGTTGTTCCAAGATATTAGATGAGATTAGATGAATAGATGAGATGGGATCCATGTCTTGGACACCCACTAATCTCTCATTGAGCTATCCTGGATACAGGTCATTAATAAAAAAAAAAGAACTGGATAACTCCTTTAACAATATCCAACCATACTCAGAATGTCTTTGTTTCCATAGTACTTGGACTGTGTGCGACATTGTTCTGTCTCTGTGCACACAGCAGAGCTGTACATGATGCCTTCTTGACATTTTGGGACTCCACTTTGGGCGCCACGTGTAAAAGTGATGACACTAGTCATGTCAAACAATGTCGCAAGTGTTTAGTGTCAGAAAATGTGCAAAAACATCTCATGCCAAACCCAGTCCTATTATAAATCAAAAAGTCCAGATTCTGTATCAAGACATATGTCAGAAATAATTAGGCTGTCCTTGACTTGTACTTATGTGATAAGAAATGTGTGACAGTACAAAAGTAGTTCTCAGCCCCCAGTGTGAACATATGTTTAGATACATACAGGATATGTGTGGTGACGCTCTGCAGGTCAGTGCATTGAAGTGCTTGCGGAGGGCAAAGGTGTGGTGCAGTGCAGCAATAAACAAGGAGGAGGTATGGAGCTTCAATTATCAGGGTAAGTCTGTTTAGCATGCCTCAATACTCTTCTAGTCAATATCTAGAGTACTTCATATTAAGCAGGTACATGTGTGATTGTAGTCTGTATGAGAGGCTGCACTGGGACATATTTGTATGACTATATGACTGTATTGTCTCTTTGATAGAGGGCATCGCAGCATAGACGGCAATATTTGCCATAAAGTGTTAATGTGTTGCCATTAACTTTCCCAGGACCGCTCACTTTAGGGACTGAAAGACAGAGCAGCCTTGTTCAGAGCCTGTGTTCTGCTTGAAGTGAGCACACTGCTTTGATTGCTGAGTCTGAAGGTTATGTAACAAGAAGAAGAAGAGTACATTAGTTCCTCTCGCCTCTAAAACCAATGACTAGCTAGTGACAGTTCTAGCCCAGGAGCATTGAGCTGAAGGAGGGCTGCAGTCCCTCCACTCTTCTCACATGCACCTCCAGCTGAGACAGAGCTGTCCTCACAGGCGCACCTTAAACCGCACCGAAGTGACCTGTGGTGGTGAGTTGACCCTTCATCACTTTGCTTTTAAGACTTCATTCATCTTATGTTATATTGTAATATTTTTATCCTATTAACTGGATTATTATGACGTGGAGTTTTGGAAACTAAATGCTTTATATTACAATTTGTCTGTGTGTATATATATATATATATATATATATATATATATATATATATATATCTGTAATACATACACACACACACACACACATATATATATATATATATATATATATATATATATATACACAGTCTTCATTTTTGTATACAGTTAGCTAGTCAGTTTTCTATCTATCCGGTCACGGATAATGGTTGTTACAGAATGTTCTTTGGATAAATACCACTGCACAGCTGGGTTAGTTTTTGCACTCATGCCAAACTACCGAGGATCTTTTCTAAACTGCATGCATTGTCTCCTCGCCTGTCTGCTTTCTTCCTTTGGGAGAGGTTAATAGCTGCATTTGGAAAAAGGAGATGATACAATTAACCCTAATGCTGCATGCATACTGCTATCTATTACATGGATGTGCATGGCTGCCTGGCTGTAAATAACAATTTTTCAGGATTATTATCAGTATTATCATCTCCTTGTCTCCTTCTCTCCACTTAAACACTTTGACTTTGATTCATGTAGTCTTACATACTATAGGAGGTAAGTGACCTAAATGTTCAGTTATCTGCTATGGCAGAAGCGAAACCTCACAATTGATAACTCACCCAAATTGCCATTGGGACATTACATACGTAACATTACAATATATAGGGTCACAGTAGTTAAACAGTGAACTTTTATTTCGCAACCTCTTTAGGATTTTTTTTTTATAATGTCATTATTTGCTATAGTAAATAGAGAAAGAAAAAAAATAAATATATATATATATATATATATATATATATATATATATAATTATTGAAATAACATATTAAATGTTATTATTCAAATAACAATTGACAGTGACTTTTATATCTAGATGATATCACGGCGGATACAGATTAGTAGTTCTGACACCATAAAGCTAATGGATTCATAGGGTATTGTAAAGCTAAATTTGGGAACTGCCTTTTACGTTCCAGCTTTATTCTGGTTGATTCACCTAGGGTGACCCTGTCTCTTCAATGCTTCAAAATATATGCGTATATGACAAACAGTAGCCTGCAGGAATCTTAAGCAGCAGTATGAGACTTTAACTTGGCTAGATGAAAAGGACACAGTGAGAAGATAATGAAGAAGTGCAATGAGTAGGGAGCATATTAAATATGTATGTGCTATAATAAAAGACTAGCAAAAGAAATGTGTAAACAAAATCACAGAATGCCTTGTACTGCTTATTGCAACTGATGATAACAAATGCATCAGAGGTTCCAATCCAATATAACGTTATTCAATTTCATTTTATGCTAATGATTTGATTAAACATGTAGGACATATACCTTCTGATCCATCTAGATATCAGCTTTGTTGGTTCCATCCCAAATATAGATTACTAGGATCCAGTTAAAACAACAACGACAAACCTTTTCTCCCAAATAATTGAAAGCGCAGTCCAGGAGTAAAGTGATCGATCATAGAGGTGTCTACGGAGAGAGTACAGCTCTATCCCACTGCCTAAATGTGGGTCAGGACAAGTGGCGACTCACGATAAAAAGGTAGCTTGTTTGCCTCGAGTTATTACATAGGTCATTACAAAGTAAACAGAAGAGGAACTTATTACACTTATTGGGAGCAACACATCTCTGCTTATACAGGACAATGTGCTGTAGATAATCTTTTGTCCTGCTTAAAGAGGACCTATCACCGATTTGGGCACAGGCAGTTCTATATACTGCTGGAAAGCTGACAGTGCGCTGAATTCAGTGTACTGTCGGCTTTCCCGATCTGTGACCCGGGGAAAGATCTATCTGTCCTGGTACTGTAGCTCTTTACAGTCAGAAGGGTGTTCCTGACAGTCAGTCAGGTACGTCATTCTCCGCAGAAGCGCCTATAGCGCTGTACAGTGTGAGCGGAGAGGAACGCCCCCCCCTCCTGATAATACTCATCTATGGACGAGCACTGTGAGTAGAGGGAGGGGGCGTTCCTCCCCGCTCACACTGTACAGCGCTATAGGCGCTTCTGCGGAGAATGACGTACCTGACTGACTGTCAGGAACGCCCTTCTGACTGTAAAGAGCTACGGTACCGGGACCGATAGCTCTTTACCTGGGGCACAGATCGAGAAAGCGGCCAGTGTGCTGAATTCAGCGCACTGTCAGCTTTCCAGCAGTATATAGAACTGCCTGTGCCAAAATCACGAAAGGTCCTCTGTAAGACTGTGGTCCCCCGTTACAGAAATGCAACTTTTTATGTTGCAGATTTTGCTGATTTTTTTTAAAGTGAAAGCCAGGAGTGGATTGAGCAGAAGGTAGAAGTATAAGAATTTCCTAGATATTTCCCATTCCCTTTGTAGCCATTCTTGGCTTTGGCTCGAAAAAACACAGCAAAATCTGCGTCAAATAAAGTTGCGTTTCCATAACATGGGGTCTCTGCCTAAAAGGACTTTTAGGCAAATGATGATAACCTATCTTTAGGATAAATCATCAATAACAGATCCTGGGACCCACACTGATCAGCTGTTCTCAGCAGCCACTATATGGAAAGGAAATTCAGACATGGCTGGTTCTGTTCTCTGCATAGTGGCTGCTCCGAGTTACTGCAGCTCAGTTCCCATTCACTTGTGAAGAAGAAGCTCTACTATAATTCAGCACAGCCACTGTCTGTTTTTTGTTTCTGTTCTCTCTATAATGGCTACTGAGAGCAGCTGATCAACAGGGGTCCCTGGTGTCAGTCCCTCACCAATCTGAAATTGGTGACCTATCTTAAGAATATCATTTGCTTGGAAACCCCTTCAACCACTTAAGGACCTAGGGTAGTTTGTATGATAATGTTCGGCAACTTTTTTAAATTTTCATTTCCCACGTTCCAAAATTCATAACTTTTTTCTTTTTCTTTTGACATAGCTACGTGTGGGCTTATTCTTTTTTTTTTTAATTCAAACTTTATTAATTTTTTCAAAGTACAGAGAACAACAACAGTACCATAGGCAAAATAAGAGAACAGCAGAGAAAATGAGCATAAGACCAAAGACCATGGGCTTATTCTTTGCAAGATGGGTTGTATTTTCATTTTGCACCATTTTGGGGTATATACAATGTATTGATAAGGGGTCCATGTTAACACCCCCCCCACACACACACACACACACACACACACACAATTCTATCATCATTTTTTGCATTTTGTTTTTACAGCGTTCACTCTGCATTAATAATAACATGGCAGCTTTGTCCGGTGGGTCATTACGATAACGGCGTATTAGTACGGCGCAGAGCAGGAAGGAGTTTGCTTTTATGCTGTTACTGCTGATTTCCTGAAGCGGCCATATACATTTACCACTAATTGGACCATTGCTTGAAATAGGAAATTACAATTGCACTCAGGCAATGAGCGGTAAATGCATGTGTCAGCAGTACTAGCTGCATATGTCCCCCCCTCTGCTAAAGCTGACGCTGCCTGTGAAGTCCTCCATGCTGTTGTGAGTGAGCTGCAATCATCTCACCCCCATGCCCTGCTCCTAGTGTCTGGAGACTTCAACCATGTCTCAGCATCCACTCTACCAGGCTTCACACAGTATGTAACCTGCCATACAAGAGACAACAAGACGCTGGACTTGCTCTTTGCCAATGTAAGGGATGCATATAACTCATCTGCCCTACCACCCCTAGGCAGATCAGATCACAACCTGGTACATCTGCGACCCACATACATTCCACTGGTGCGCAGAGAACCGGCGGTTACCCGTACCGTGAAGATTTGGTCAGAGGGAAGTGTCGAGTCTCTAAGGGACTGCTTTGATATAACTTTATGGGAAGTGTTTCAAGACTCATTTCCAGAGGACATTGAGGGACTCACACATTGCATAACGGACTACATTAATTTCTGTGTGGACAGCACGGTACCAACTAGGAAGGTGAGGTGTTTCTCCAATAACAAACCATGGATTAACTCTGAGATTAAAACTCTCCTCAAGCAAAAAAAGAGAATTTTTAGGTCTGGGGACAAAGATGGCCTGGGGGCGGTTCAGAAACAGCTGAGACAATTGATCAGGGAAGGGAAAGCCAACTACAGACGGAAGATGGAGCTACAGATGGGGGAGGGTAGAATCTCTGAGGTGTGGGACAGCCTTAAGGCAATTTCAGGACACAAGGAAAAGACAAGGCACCGAACAGTAGGGGACAGGAAGTGGCTTAACGAGCTTAATCTATTCTTCAATAGATTCGACTCCAAGCAAATGCTCCCTCCACCAGCATGTCAGCTAACCGCCCTCCCCTCACACACCAAGACCCAACCCCCACCGACCTGCGGTCAACTGCAATCTGACTATCTGATCCTGCAGGAGTCTCAGGTGTGTAAGGAAATGAAGAATATTAGAGCGAACAAAGCGGGGGGACCTGATGGTATAAGCGCAAGAGTTCTTAAAATGTGCAGTGACCAGCTGTGTGGTATTATAACGCACATGTACAATATGAGCCTGAAGCTGGGGGTGGTACCTCAACTGTGGAAAACATCTTGCGTGGTACCAGTCCCAAAGAAACCCAACCCGATGGGCTACAATGACTACCGACCTGTAGCACTGACATCACACCTAATGAAGGTCCTAGAGAGACTGGTCCTGACACACCTACGCCCCCTAGTGAGCTCCGCTCTGGACCCCCTCCAGTTTGCCTACCGGCCAGGCATTTGGGCCACCTTCTTCACAGAGCTCTCTCTCACCTGGAGAAACCCGGGAACACTGTGAGAATAATGTTCTTTGATTTCTCCAGTGCGTTCAACACCATTCAGCCAGGGCTACTGAGGGAGAAGCTGAACCTTGGTGGTGCGGACCATCACCTGTCCAACTGGATCCTAGACTACCTGACAAACCGCCCTCAGTATGTGAGAGCCCAGGACTGTGTGTCTGACACTGTGATCTGTAGTACGGGGGCACCACAAGGTACAGTTCTTGCCCCATTCCTCTTCACACTGTACACTGCTGACTTCAGGCACAACTCATCCAGCTGTTACTTACAGAAGTACTCCGATGACTCTGCTATAGTCGGCCTTATCACTGATGGCGATGATAGGGAATACAGAGACTTAAACCGGGATTTTGTTGAATGGTGCCAGCAGAACCAGCTCAGGATTAATGCTGGGAAGACCAAGGAGATGGTGGTGGACTTTAGTAAACGGAGAGGTGCTCCGACCCCGGTGGAGATCCAAGGAACATGTATTGAGATAGTCAGGACCTATAAGTACCTGGGCGTGCTCCTCAATAATAAACTAGACTGGGCTGATCACCTGGAGGCGCTGCACAGAAAGGGCCACAGCAGACTCTACCTGCTCAGGAGGCTGAGGGCCTTCGGAGTCCAGGGGACACTTCTTAGGGCCTTCTTCAACTCTGTGGTTGCCTCAGCCATCTTTTTCGGTGTGGCCTGCTGGGGAAGCAGTATATCAACCAGGGACAGAAATAGACTTGACAGGCTGATCAGGAGGGCCAGCTCTGTCCTGGGGAGCCCCTTGGACCCAGTACAGGTGGTGGGTGACAGAAGGATACTGTCTGTGGTGACCTCCATGCGGGGGAACAAATCCCACCCCATGTATGGGACTTGGCAGCACTGTAAGCGACCGTCTGCTTCACCCCAAGTGTGAGAAGGAGCGCTATCGCAGGTCCTTCCTTCCAACCGCGACCAGGCTGTATAATCTACATCAGACCAAACGAAGAGCTCTCCGCACAGAGAACTAATGATTATGAGGATGACCATGAGGTCTTCCTCTTTCTCTTCTGTTTTTTCCTTAGCTGCCATGGACTCCTAGTATATCTTCTCTTCTCAGCTTATCTGTGTCTACGTCTGTAACATATTACTCTGTATTATCCTGTATCTGTATTACTATGCTGCTGTAACACGCTGAAATTTCCCCAAGGTGGGACTATTAAAGGATTATCTTATCTTATCTTATCTAAAAGAAGCAGTTAACCATGAAATTAGAGAACCCACTCTGCCGCCAAACTGGGTTGACTTTAGGTCACCTCTAAGGACATTGTCTTAGCAGACTCCCAGCTAGTCACTCTCTAACCCCCATATGGGGATCTGGACTTCCCTGCAGAGAGTCTAACCAGGAAGGTGAGGAACTACGGTGCAGCAAAGCAAAATCTGAGTAGATAGAAAACATGCACTGAGGAAAAATAGAAAGAAGTTGAGTACTGGTAACAGAGGAACTAAATCAGAAACAGTCCAGAATCTCCATA
This sequence comes from Leptodactylus fuscus, assembly GCF_031893055.1. Taxonomy (NCBI): domain Eukaryota; kingdom Metazoa; phylum Chordata; class Amphibia; order Anura; family Leptodactylidae; genus Leptodactylus; species Leptodactylus fuscus. The sequence continues at coordinate 47,559,260 of NC_134267.1, forward strand.
TAACAAAGGCTGGGTCTAAAACATAATCGAAGGCCTGTAGGTCACAGGTAGCAGAAGTATAACAGGCCAAACTTTCATGACAGAAGCCCATAGACCATAGATGGGACTATTAAAGGATTATCTAATCTTAACATGTATGCCCCAAAAGCCTATATGACAAACATTAATAACAGAAGTCCAAAGGTCATAGGTAGCAGAGGTACTAACATATGTCCATAGGTCCAACATTCACAGTGGAATAGGTCACAGGTAGCAGAGGCATAGCAGGCCAGACTTTTATGATAGAAGCCCATAGGCCACAGGTAGCAGAGATACACACATAGTGGTAGCCTTTAGGCCCCTGGCCAAACATTCATAACAGAAGTCCAAAGGCCACAGGTAGCAGAGGTGTAGCAGGCTGTAGGTCAAACCTTCATTGCAGAAACCTGTAGGCTACAGGTAGAAGAGATACAAACATGAAAGAGAGAAGGACATGTCCAAGCATCAGCAGCAGGAGCTGCGTCTGCTACATCACTACCTTCAAAACCTTAAATAGTCAAAATTTGTTGCAATGAGCAAAAGTATAGCCAGGAATGGTTTCCACTAGTGATCATCTATTACAGATACACCACAATCATCTATTGCCGCACCAGCTTCTCGCTCTTTTGTAATAGTCACTAACTTTTCAGACATATTACTCTAATTTAATAGAGCATGTGATTCTGGACCAAAATGTAACACACTATAATTAAAAAGGTTGCTGCTTTTTGTCTGAAAAACTTCTCTAAAGTTCCTACAACTAGGTGTCTCCCTTTTAGCTAATGTAGAGATCACTGCCTGTTTCTTGGCTAGTTTCATCATGGGTTTACCTTGCGTGGAAGGGGAAGGGCTGATCACTTCACATTCAGATGGGATGGGCTAATTTACGTCATAGCCTCACACAGGTCTGCAGACATTGCTCTATGCAAAGGAATAAAGATTCTGCACATCTCACAGCTTACAATGTGCATCTGTCTTCTTCTGACTGCTTGTGTGATTACAGATGGGATATTATTCACAACAAGCAAGCAGCTTTCATAGATTCTTCTTTTCTATGTGAAACCTACATAGCCTGGGGGCTATGTGTCAGAGGACCTAGGTGTGGAGTGATATGTGTATTATGGGTATGTTTCATCTATTTCCTCGCTGTATAGTGGTTATTATACGACTAACCTCTCCTTGAGTTTCTGTCATTAGCCTGCTGTGACTAGGGATTCGGCTTTTGCTATTCCCTATCATTTAGGGGATTTCCCCTCTTTATATAGTTGAATATGTCCATTGGATTGTTATTGTATTTATGACTGTGTTTTGTATTATTGTAGCATGTAATGTTGTGATCTCAACCACTGCTGATACTAAGATTCACTACTTACATCATATACTAGTGAGGTGCATATTTATTGCTGCTACCTATCTACAGATATTTATTTCTTACATTTTCCTTCACTTTCATTCCCATATGTATGTTTTTATGTCCACTCCTGTGTCCTTGACACATTCTCATTGTATGTGTTCCCTATTTTGATAGTAATAAACTTTCATTGTAAACGTAACTTGGTGATGTTGAGCGCCCCCACTCTATTCTATGTCAAGCCTACATGGTAGATGCAAGAGTGAAGTGGGTACCTGCATGTATCTGCCCAATATTTGCAGTTCAGTATTCTTGGATCTCCTATCATATGTTCACTTGGGCATTTCACTGCTTGCTATTGTACATATTCCTAGCCTGAGATAGAAATGCAAATTATGCATCAGACATATTTTGCTTATTAGCAGCAGAAAAACTTAATGACGGCAAAACTGCAGGGAAATGGTATGTCATAAAACACCGGACTCTCAGCTTGCAAGTCCATCTCCCGTGCCAAACCGATCTCTCCAACTTCTCCGCTGCCAGCTGTGACTTGAGTGAAAGGACTAAAGCCAATTGTATCCCACATAAAACAACACATCACTAAGCAGGCCATCACCATTAACATGGGGGGGGGGGGGGGAACGCACAGTCACAACTACCTGAAAGGCAGCTACAAAGCCAGGGGATGGGGAAGGGCTAAAGGGGAACATCCACAGTCAGGAGGCATTCATATAATAACTGGGTGCCCTACGCTACAAAAAGTATCTCTGTCTCTAAAGTAAATGACACATCCTTTTATTACTTGGACTGCCGATTCATTTTATTAGGCACCAGATTTACATGGAGTAACTATTAGATAAAACCCAGACAACCTATTTGCAGATTGTTTTCAGATATTTTTACTTGTTATGTCTACATTTTTGTGTGATACAGCAAATACAGGAACAAAGTATATGAGGTATTAACGTTGTGTAAAAATTAGAAGGCTAAAGGGTCACTCTGGGCAGAATGTGTGCAGTGAAGAAGTTGGATTTACAGTATTTTAGTTCCAAGGTATATAAGAAATTGTTAGAATGGCGTTTCAGATTTTATTTAGGGTGCATTCAGACGGAGTAACGTGCCACGTGATGTGGCACGTATACGGCGTGTGCGACTTTGCACGCCGTAAAAGCTCCCATTGATTTCAATGGGAGCCTGGATCGTATACGCTGCTTTATTTTGCGGCCGTGATAAAATGGATCTTCAGGCTGCAATAGATAGTTCAGTCTCCACACTACATGTTTCAGAATGCTATGGTCAATATAGATGGGAGTCAGGTTACAGAGGTAGCACAGAGAACAATGGGAGGCCACAGAGTACAAGAGCATACTGTGCTCCTCCGGTACAGCACATGCGCGGGATTTTGATCCCATTGAAGACGGTGACCTCTGCTTACGCAGTGAAGAGAAGGACCAGGACATCTCAGGGGGCGTGATGTAACAGCCCAGGAGACGGCATTCAAGGCATGACTAAGCTGTGCTCGGTGCACAGGGGGAACTCCCCCTGTGCTCCCTAAGCATCATTTGCATATATGAACCAGAGGTGGGCGTAGAAGAGCCTTTCTAAAAGCTATTCCAACATGTGCTTATTTTATAATGCATATCCCCAATGATATGCAAAATGCGCGTCAGGCATTGTGCTGGTCTCCTCCTTCCTCGTATGGTAATTTAACATATTTGGTCATGTTGTCTTATGCTCCTATGGGTTTTTGCACTATGATTACTATGTATCTATTTATTATTCACACATAGCAGCATTAGTACACATGCATATCATTTGCTTCTACTTACTTGTATACACCCTGGCACTATATCCATGCAACTGTATCTCTCACCAGTATTGAACTATCAGGCTGGAAAAACCGCAGCGTTTTACAGTACCTGCAAAGTGGATGGGATTCATGCAAATCCCATGCCCACTTTGCATTTCAAACTGCAGCGTGGACACATTGCGATTTCCAAAACCAGCGCAGTTTTGGAAATCGCAGCATGTCCCATGTCCCATAGATATACAGTCCTATGAAAAAGTTTGGGCACCCCTATTAATCTTAATAATTTTTAGTTCTAAATATTTTGGTATTTGCAACAGCCATTTCAGTTTGATATATCTAATAACTGATGGACACAGTAATATTTCAGGATTGAAATGAGGTTTATTGTACTAACAGAAAATGTGCAATATGCATTAAACCAAAATTTGACCGGTGCAAAAGTATGGGCACCTCAACAGAAAAGTGACATTAATATTTAGTAGATCCTCCTTTTGCAAAGATAACGGCCTCTAGTCGCTTCCTGTAGCTTTTAATCAGTTCCTGGATCCTGGATAAAGGTATTTTGGACAAACAATTCAAGTTCAGTTAAGTTTGATGGTCGCCGAGCATGGACAGCCCGCTTCAAACCATCCCACAGATGTTCAATGATATCCAGGTCTGCGGACTGGGATGGCCATTCCAGAACATTGTAATTGTTCCTCTGCATGAATGCCTGAGTTGATTTGGAGCAGTGTTTTGGATCATTGTCTTGCTGAAATATCCATCCCCGGCGTAACTTCAACTTCGTCACTGATTCTTGAACATTATTCTCAAGAATCTGCTGATACTGAGTGGAATCCATGTGACCCTCAACTTTAACAAGATTCCCGGTGCCGGCATTGGCCACACAGCCCCAAAGCATGATGGAACCCCCACCAAATTTTACAGTGGGTAGCAAGTGTTTTTCTTGGAATGCTGTTTCTTTTTGGACGCCATGCATAACGCCTTTTTTTATAGCTAAACAACTCAATCTTTGTTTCCAAAATGAAGTTGGCTTCTCCAAATGTGCTTTTGCATACCTCAGGCGACTCTGTTTGTGGCGTACGTGCAGAAACGGCTTCTTTCTCATCACTCTCCCATACAGCTTTTCCTTGTGCAAAGTGCGCTGTATAGTTGACCGATGCACAGTGACACCATCTGCAGCAAGATGATGCTGCAGCTCTTTGGAGGTGGTCTGTGGATTGTCCTTGACTGTTCTCACCATTCTTCTTCTCTGCCTTTCTGATATTTTTCTTGGCCTGCCACTTCTGGGCTTAACAAGAACTGTCCCTGTGGTCTTCCATTTCCTTACTATGTTCCTCACAGTGGAAACTGACAGGTTAAATCTCTGAGACAACGTTTTGTATCCTTCCCCTGAACAACTATGTTGAACAATCTTTGTTTTCAGATCATTTGAGAGCGGGCTGTCCATGTTCAGCGACCATCAAACTTAACTGAACTTGAATTGTTTTGTAGAAAGAAATGGTCCAAAATACCTTTATCCAGGATCCAGGAACTGATTAAAAGCTACAGGAAGCGACTAGAGGCTGTTATCTTTGCAAAAGGAGGATCTACTAAATATTAATGTCACTTTTCTGTTGAGGTGCCCATATTTTTGCACCGGTCAAATTTTGGTTTAATGCATATTGCGCATTTTCTGTTAGTACAATAAACCTCATTTCAATCCTGAAATATTACTGTGTCCATCAGTTATTAGATATATCAAACTGAAATGGCTGTTGCAAACACCAAAATATTTAGAACTAAAAATGATTAAGATTAATAGGGGTGCCCAAACTTTTTCATAGGACTGTAATAGTAACAGAAAGTCCATGGAGGAAAACTCTGTGATCTTTCTGTTCAAAGCGCTGCGGGAAGAACTGCGATGCGTTGCCGTTGCGGTTTTTCCTGCAGCGCTTTAGCGCTGCGTATCGTCCCGTGGGGATTTAGCCTTATAGTTCCCACCTCCCCATTCCCCCCTTTTTTTGTTACTTCATTATGATGTTTTATGTGATTTTATGAATCATTTAATAAAGCCGTGAATTTTCAGACTTTGAGATTTGATAGTTTTTATATAGTATTATTGAATTGTCTCATGATACATCTAGTTCTATTGTTTTTTTGTGAGTTTTGGAATTTCCTGTGCATTGAATTATTGATACTAAACATTTCTGAAGTCTTGAGCCCTGATCTGGGTGATATAAAAGGTTCATCATTATGAGATATGTATGACTGTATTCAGTGAACTATTAACCTTCATTCTCCATCAGGACAGCCTGCGGGAATACACTAGTCAGATTGTAATGAAAGCAACCTTTTGTTGTTTAACTCTTTATCCTGATTTGGGTTTATTCTCTGCAATAGTAGGCCTTATCACTGATGGTGACAATAGGGAATATAGAGACTTAAACCAGGACTTTGTTGAATGGCGCCAGCAGAACCAGCTCAGGATTAATGCTGGGAAGACCAAGGAGATGGTGGCGGACTTTAGTAAACGGAGAATTGCTCCGACCCCGGTGGAGATCCAAGGGACAGGCACTGAGATAGTCAGGACCTATAAGTTTGTGGGTGTGCTCCTCAATAATAAACTAGACTGGGCTGATCACCTGGAGGCGCTGCACAGAAAGGGCCACAGCAGACTCTACCTGCTCAGGAGGCTGAGGGCCTTCGGAGTCCAGGGGACACTTGTTAGGGCTTTTTTCAACTCTGTGGTTGCTTCAGCCATCTTTTTCGGTGTGGCCTGCTGAGGGAGCAGTATATCAACCAGGGACAGAAATAGACTTGACAGGCTGATCAGAAGGGCCAACTCTGTCCTGGGGAGCCCCCTGGACCCAGTACAGGTGGTGGGTGACAGAAGGATACTGTCCGTGGTGACCTCCATGCGGGAGAACAAATCCCACCCCATGTATGAGACCTTGATGGGACTTGGCAAGGGTGAGAAGGAGCGCTATCGCAGGTCCTTCCTTCCAACCGCGATCAGGCTGTATAATCTACATCAGACCAAGCGATGATCACTCCGTACAGAAAACTAATGATTATGATAATGAAGTCTTCCTTCTTTCTTCTTCTTTTGTTCCTTAGCTGCTATGGACTCCTAGTATATCTTCTCTTTTCAGCTTATGTGTGTCTACGTCTGTAATATATTACTGTGTATTATCCTGTATCTGTATTACTATGCTGCTGTAACACACTGAAATTTCCCAACTGTGGGACTATTAAAGGATTGTCTTATTCCAATATAATGCAATGAACTTGTCTCATAAATATATATAAGGTTGCACGGGAATGATTATAATAATTTCTGGTCAGAAAAAGCAATATGCTACCATGTTCACAAAGGTGCAGCTGCCATATATATAGATATAGGGACACATTTACTAAGATTGTCTAATAAACCACAGAGACTGATGCTAAAGGAGATAAATGTGATCATCTGCGCAGTTTTTTTTTGGTTCATGATATTGCATTTTAAACAAAAAATAGTTCTGCAATATCCCCAGCATAAAAGTGTCTAAAACAATTAATAAATGTGGTGTATGGCACATATACCTGTGTATTGGCTCACGTTATGGCACAATTGGGGTGTGTTTTTATTAGAAAATTGCGCATAAAGTTTTGTCTTTGTGCCAGTGAATATCAATAACTCAAAGTGCCTACAGTACATATACAATGTCCAGGTGCTGCACCTTCCATGAGGTGACCTGAGGCAAGAGGGCCAGGCAGCGCCTCCCACCATAGATGACGGCGGCATTTTTTTTTTTAATCGGCTTTGACCTCTTGGTTTATTCCGAGAAGCAGCAGCCGATATTTTACTCACTGACCCCCACTCCTGTCCTATTCACTTCTGCTTCATCCTTCGGAGAGTACAGCAGCATTCTTCAGCATTTGCGCCCTGGAGGCAGAAGCAGAGTCCAGACATGACAGGAGTAGAGACCAGTAAGTAAAATATCAGTCACTACCTGTTGAAATAATCAAATAGGTAGCAGTCAAACTTATACAGCAATAGGGGAGGTGAGTAAAAACAACAAACAGTTATACTCACCTCTCCTGGGAGTCCAGCTGTTCTCCTGCGTCCTCTTCAGGCCTCTTCTGGCCTGTGTCTGATGTCACATGTCCTGAGATCACTGATGAACATTATGGAATCAGCCCACTCAGCACGCCTCATGTGACCGCAGAGACCCAATCACAGGCCTGAAAAGGATGGAAGCCACAAAGAGGTGGGGTCTCCCATTAGGAGACCCCAGAGTATAATAGTGCTTTGTGGATGATGAACTGCCAAAACTATTGGAAAATTTGGGTCGAATCTAAAGCTAAAATATCACTCATTTATAAGCTAGTACATCAATATTGTAATTCCAGAAAACTCTTTTATAATATTTCTACAGGGATGAGATAAAACATCAACCATATTTATGTTATGTTATGTTATGTTATGGAGTCCAGTTGAAGGGAAGTTACAGTGCATAGATAATAAGGCTGAAAAAAAGATGCAGGTTGATCAATCTTACCAATAATCCTACAGCATTGATCCGGAAAGGAAGACAAAATTGAGATGGACTCAAGTTACACCATATTAGGGGAAAGTATTGCTTCCCAACTCCTAAATCAGATAAAATCCATGGGTCTTGTCAACTCTACAAATCTACTTATCTATAACTGTCAAAGTCATTTATTATTGGATATACATCTTGCTCTTTTATTAAGTGATGATATAACATCTGCATGTTAGGCATGATCTGACCACGTTAACTGTGAAGAACCCTTTGCTATATAGACACCTTAACTACCTCAGTTAGTGGCGAAACTAGGACTGACAGGGCCCCAAGGCGAACATTTAACATGGGGCCCCCCCAGCCACTTGAAACACCCCACCCCCCGCACAAACTGCATTCCTGCACGCACAATTATGCCCCATAGTGGCCCCTGTACACAGTATTATGTCCCATAGTGTCCCCTGCACACAGTATTATGTTCCATAGTGGTCCCTGCACACAGTATTATGCCCCATAGTGGCCCCTGCACACAGTATTATGCCCCATAGTGGCCCCTGCACACAGTATTATGCCCCATAGTGGCTCCTGCACACAGTATTATGCCCTGTAATGGCCCCTTCAAACACTATTATGCCCCTAAGTGGCCCCTGCACACAGTATTATGACTCATTGTGGGCCACCCATGAACAATTACAGTCCTATGAAAAAGTTTGGGCACCCCTATTAATCTTAATCATTTTTAGTTCTAAATATTTTGGTATTTGCAACAGCCATTTCAGTTTGATATATCTAATAACTGATGGACACAGTAATATTTCAGGATTGAAATGACGTTTATTGTACTAATAGAAAATGTGCAATATGCATTAAACCAAAATTTGACCGGTGCAAAAGTATGGGCACCTCAACAGAAAAGTGACATTAATATTTAGTAGATCCTCCTTTTGCAAAGATAACGGCCTCTAGTCGCTTCCTGTAGCTTTTAATCAGTTCCTGGATCCTGGATAAAGGTATTTTGGACAAACAATTCAAGTTCAGTTAAGTTTGATGGTCGCCGAGCATGGACAGCCCGCTTCAAACCATCCCACAGATGTTCAATGATATTCAGGTCTGGGGACTGGGATGGCCATTCCAGAACATTGTAATTGTTCCTCTGCATGAATGCCTGAGTTGATTTGGAGCAGTGTTTTGGATCATTGTCTTGCTGAAATATCCATCCCCGGCGTAACTTCAACTTCGTCACTGATTCTTGAACATTATTCTCAAGAATCTGCTGATACTGAGTGGAATCCATGTGACCCTCAACTTTAACAAGATTCCCGGTGCCGGCATTGGCCACACAGCCCCAAAGCATGATGGAACCCCCACCAAATTTTACAGTGGGTAGCAAGTGTTTTTCTTGGAATGCTGTTTCTTTTTGGACGCCATGCATAACGCCTTTTTTTATAACCAAACAACTCAATCTTTGTTTCCAAAATGAAGTTGGCTTCTCCAAATGTGCTTTTGCATACCTCAGGCGACTCTGTTTGTGGCATGCTTGCAGAAACGGCTTCTTTCTCATCACTCTCCCATACAGCTTTTCCTTATGCAAAGTGCGCTGTATTGTTGACCGATGCACAGTGACACCATCTGCAGCAAGATGATGCTGCAGCTCTTTGGAGGTGGTCTGTGGATTGTCCTTGACTGTTCTCACCATTCTTCTTCTCTGCCTTTCTGATATTTTTCTTGGCCTGCCACTTCTGGGCTTAACAAGAACTGTCCCTGTGGTCTTCCATTTCCTTACTATGTTCCTCACAGTGGAAACTGACAGGTTAAATCTCTGAGACAACGTTTTGTATCCTTCCCCTGAACAACTATGTTGAACAATCTTTGTTTTCAGATCATTTGAGAGCGGGCTGTCCATGTTCGGCGACCATCAAACTTAACTGAACTTGAATTGTTTTGTAGAAAGAAATGGTCCAAAATACCTTCATCCAGGATCCAGGAACTGATTAAAAGCTACAGGAAGCGACTAGAGGCTGTAATCTTTGCAAAAGGAGGATCTACTAAATATTAATGTCAATAACAACCGCAAGAAAGGTAAGTATGACATAAATATACAAAATACTAATAAAAATATCAAAAATCTTTATTATAATAATTTAACACATATATAAAAATAGGACAATGTCAAGAAAACAGATGTACACATACAAAAAATGGGTGTAGTGGGATGCCACAGCTGATAGTGGTCCCTTTAGATACTGCTAATTTTCCTCACAAAAAACATCAGAAAATACAACATATACCCTCATATCATGTAATAAGATCCACCTAGGTGAGTGTTACCGTCAATTATGGTTATATAGAACCTAAATATAGACTTTTTTAAATCCCAATGCTATTTGTTCGCCCCATGAAGGGGAACAGTATATATATAGTATCAAGGTCTATAGGTTCTATTGCAATATATCTTGCTTCCTATATGCAAAAAGAGGTACATACATTGCCCTCAAAGATCAGTAACCAACATACATTAGGAAGACAACATGTTTGTAGGTATCACTAAAGCATATCTCACTTCCTATATATAGTGAATAGCACATGCATTGCCCTCAAGGGTCCAATAGTCAGCATAGATTAGGAAGTAGACATGTTATAAATACAACAAGGCAAACCAGTATAGCCACTCACCCATGGAGAGGATTGTAAGCAGATCACCAGGGACGGGCACCCACCACCCAAGCCCCCTGGTTCTATATAACCATAATTGACGGTAACACTCACCTAGGTGGATCTTATTACATGATATGAGGGTATATGTTGTATTTTCTGATGTTTTTTGTGAGGAAAATTAGCAGTATCTAAAGGGACCACTATCAGCTGTGGCATCCCACTACACCCATTTTTTGTATGTGTACATCTGTTTTCTTGACATTGTCCTATTTTTATATATGTGTTAAATTATTATAATAAAGATTTTTGATATTTTTATTAGTATTTTGTATATTTATGTCATACTTACCTTTCTTGCGGTTGTTATTCGTATCTTGGCGGTAAGGACATGTTTCTATAAGGCGTAGAGTACATAATGGAACTTATATATCAACTACTGTTATACTTACAGTGTGTTCCGATTTTGCTGTGTGTTTTACAAATTTATAAATATTAATGTCACTTTTCTGTTGAGGTGCCCATATTTTTGCACCGGTCAAATTTTGGTTTAATGCATATTGCGCATTTTCTGTTAGTACAATAAACCTCATTTCAATCCTGAAATATTACTGTGTCCATCAGTTATTAGATATATCAAACTGAAATGGCTGTTGCAAACACCAAAATATTTAGAACTAAAAATGATTAAGATTAATAGGGGTGCCCAAACTTTTTCATAGGACTGTATTATACTCTGGGGTGTTTTCAGACCCCAGAGTATAATGATTGGAGACCCAGGGGAGGATACAAACATAAAAAAACAAGGTTACTTAACTCTCCCTGGCTCCGACGCACTCCCCGCAGATCTCTTCAATGTTGGACCAGACGTCACATGACCCAGGCCAGCGCCACAACACATAATGACACCGGCTGGGCCACATGACATCTGTGACATCACCAAACAGGTCAGGGCCCTGTGGCAGCCGCTACCACTCCTACCCCGGTAGTTATGCCCCTGTGCTCAGTCTCAGTCCATAAAGAATATCCCTTGGTCCTTTGTACACTTCTTGAATAGAATAAATCACACGTCAATTCATTGTACTGACTACGTATATATTTATAGATGTAAATCAGGTCACCACTAAGGTGTTAATTTTTTCAAACTGCAGAACCCCAATTTTCCTAACCTGTCAACATAAGTGATACCTTCCATCCCTTATAATAATCTAGTAGTGCACATTAATCCCACTTTAGCTCTACTTTTTTTCTAGAATGTGAAGTCTAAAAGTAAATTGGAAGGTGAAAGTTGAAGTCATAATGTAAAAAATGGTAGCACTCCAATGTTTTATTCCTTAAATTGCGCAATGCTGGACCAGCCTCCAGTGTTGGAACACCTTGTACTGTTTTTCGGTATAATACTTTTGCATACCATCATCTTGCCACCTGATGTTCTTCTTTCTTCTCAGGAATCTTCATGCAGTCCCACCAAGAGTTGTCTCAACCTTACCACTGGACTTCATACATTTATGCATAAACTACTAACACCGATAGCACTGGCTTACAAATTCAAGCTCCCTTATTGGGTGACTGACTGAGAAGTACAGTCTAGAATGGTACCTATGGGTGCACAACTCAGTCAGGTGGGAGAACATCCACAAAATTCACTAAATTTGGTTTGGAATTCACTAAGCTCAGGTAGCATCCACATCTTTTATTTTCTTTCAGTCTCCTAGAAGATTATCCCTTATATTATTGAACTAATTCTAGTTTAAACGGGCTCTATCAGCAAAATTATGCTGACAGAGCCCCACGTATGCGTGAATAGCCTTTAAAAAGGCTATTCAGGCACCGTAAATGTTATATTAAACTGCCCCCCGTTTTAAAATAGAACCCTAAAACAGAATATGTTCATCTTACCGAACGTGCACGGGGGGCGGGCATTCAGGGTCCGACGTCATCTTCAGCCACGCCTCCACTTCCAGCGACGTCCTTAGGTCCCGTCTAACTTTTTTTTAAATTTTGATTATTTCAATAGATAATGGCCAATATTAATTCTCATCTCTCCTTGTTCCTCCCAATGTCAGCCTCTGGACATAAAGTGGAGAACCTGCTGAAGCCACTCCTTGATGGCAGCACCATTGCCTAATGGCATAAGCCGCTGTTCCTCTGACTAGACCATGAGTGACCAGGAATTGCAGTGGCAGAGGGGTGGAGAAAGACTGAGAAGATAAGAGATAAGATAATCCTTTAATAGTCCCACCATGGGGAAATTCAGTGTGTTACAGCAGCATAGATAATACAGTAATACAGTCCTATGAAAAAGTTTGGGCACCCCTATTAATCTTAATCATTTTTAGTTCTAAATATTTTGGTGTTTGCAGCAGCCATTTCAGTTTGATATATCTAATAACTGATGGACACAGTAATATTTCAGGATTGAAATGAGATTTATTGTACTAACAGAAAATGCGCAATATGCATTAAACCAAAATTTGACCGGTGCAAAAGTATGGGCACCTCAACAGAAAAGTGACATTAATATTTAGTAGATCCTCCTTTTGCAAAGATAACAGCCTCTAGTCGCTTCCTGTAGCTTTTAATCAGTTCCTGGATCCTGGATGAAGGTATTTTGGACAAACAATTCAAGTTCAGTTAAGTTACAGTCCTATGAAAAAGTTTGGGCACCCCTATTAATCTTAATCATTTTTTGTTCTAAATATTTTGGTGTTTGCAACAGCCATTTCAGTTTGATATATCTAATAACTGATGGACACAGTAATATTTCAGGATTGAAATGAGGTTTATTGTACTAACAGAAAATGTGCAATATGCATTAAACCAAAATTTGACTGGTGCAAAAGTATGGGCACCCTTATCATTTTATTGATTTGAATTCCCCTAACTACTTTTTACTGACTTACTGAAGCACAAAATTGGTTTTGTAACCTCAGTGAGCTTTGAACTTCATAGCCAGATGTATCCAATCATGAGAAAAGGTATTTAAGGTGGCCAATTGCAAGTTGATCTCCTATTTGAATCTCCTCTGAAGCGTGGCATCATGGGCTACTCAAAACAACTCTCAAATGATCTGAAAACAAAGATTGTTCAACATAGTTGTTCAGGGGAAGGATACAAAAAGTTGTCTCAGAGATTTAACCTGTCAGATTCCACTGTGAGGAACATAGTAAGGAAATGGAAGACCACAGGGACAGTTCTTGTTAAGCCCAGAAGTGGCAGGCCAAGAAAAATATCAGAAAGGCAGAGAAGAAGAATGGTGAGAACAGTCAAGGACAATCCACAGACCACCTCCAAAGAGCTGCAGCATCATCTTGCTGCAGATGGTGTCACTGTGCATCGGTCAACTATACAGCGCACTTTGCACAAATAGAAGCTGTATGGGAGAGTGATGAGAAAGAAGCCGTTTCTGCACGTACGCCACAAATAGAGTTGCCTGAGGTATGAAAAAGCACATTTGGACAAGGCAGCTTCATTTTGGAAACAAAAATTGAGTTGTTTGGTTATAAAAAAAGGCGTTATGCATGGCGTCCAAAAAGAAACAGCATTCCAAGAAAAACACATGCTACCCACTGTAAAATTTGGTGGAGGTTCCATCATGCTTTGGGGCTGTGTGGCCAATGCCGGCACCGGGAATCTTGTTAAAGTTGAGGGTCACATGGATTCCACTCAGTATCAGCAGATTCTTGAGAATAATGTTCAAGAATCAGTGACGAAGTTGAAGTTACGCCGGGGATGGATATTTCAGCAAGACAATGATGCAAAACACCGCTCCAAATCCTCAGGCATTCATGCAGAGGAACAATTACAATGTTCTGGAATGGCCATCCCAGTCCCCAGACCTGAAAATCATTGAACATCTGTGGGATGATTTGAAGCGGGCTGTCCATGCTCGGCGACCATCTACAGTCCTATGAAAAAGTTTGGGCACCCCTATTAATCTTAATCATTTTTAGTTCTAAATATTTTGGTGTTTATAACAGCCATTTCAGTTTGATATATCTAATAACTGATGGACACAGTAATATTTCAGGATTGAAATGAGGTTTATTGTACTAACAGAAAATGTGCAATATGCATTAAACCAAAATTTGACCGGTGCAAAAGTATGGGCACCTCAACAGAAAAGTGACATTAATATTTAGTAGATCCTCCTTTTGCAAAGATAACAGCCTCTAGTCGCTTCCTGTAGCTTTTAATCAGTTCCTGGATCCTGGATAAAGGTATTTTGGACAAACAATTCAAGTTCAGTTAAGTTAGATGGTCGCCGAGCATGGACAGCCCGCTTCAAATCATCCCACAGATGTTCAATGATATTCAGGTCTGGGGACTGGGATGGCCATTCCAGAACATTGTAATTGTTCCTTTGTGTGGATGTTCATCTGTGGGATGATTTGAAGCGGGCTGTCCATGCTCGGCGACCATCTAACTTAACTGAACTTGAATTGTTTGTCCAAAATACCTTTATCCAGGATCCAGGAACTGATTAAAAGCTACAGGAAGCGACTAGAGGCTGTTATCTTTGCAAAAGGAGGATCTACTAAATATTAATGTCACTTTTCTGTTGAGGTGCCCATACTTTTGCACCGGTCAAATTTTGGTTTAATGCATATTGCACATTTTCTGTTAGTACAATAAACCTCATTTCAATCCTGAAATATTACTGTGTCCATCAGTTATTAGATATATCAAACTGAAATGGCTGTTATAAACACCAAAATATTTAGAACTAAAAATGATTAAGATTAATAGGGGTGCCCAAACTTTTTCATAGGACTGTAGATGGTCGCCGAGCATGGACAGCCCGCTTCAAATCATCCCACAGATGTTCAATGATTTTCAGGTCTGGGGACTGGGATGGCCATTCCAGAACATTGTAATTGTTCCTCTGCATGAATGCCTGAGGATTTGGAGCGGTGTTTTGCATCATTGTCTTGCTGAAATATCCATCCCCGGCGTAACTTCAACTTCGTCACTGATTCTTGAACATTATTCTCAAGAATCTGCTGATACTGAGTGGAATCCATGTGACCCTCAACTTTAACAAGATTCCCGGTGCCGGCATTGGCCACACAGCCCCAAAGCATGATGGAACCTCCACCAAATTTTACAGTGGGTAGCATGTGTTTTTCTTGGAATGCTGTTTCTTTTTGGACGCCATGCATAACGCCTTTTTTTATAACCAAACAACTCAATTTTTGTTTCCAAAATGAAGCTGCCTTGTCCAAATGTGCTTTTTCATACCTCAGGCAACTCTATTTGTGGCGTACGTGCAGAAACGGCTTCTTTCTCATCACTCTCCCATACAGCTTCTATTTGTGCAAAGTGCGCTGTATAGTTGACCGATGCACAGTGACACTATCTGCAGCAAGATGATGCTGCAGCTCTTTGGAGGTGGTCTGTGGATTGTCCTTGACTGTTCTCACCATTCTTCTTCTCTGCCTTTCTGATATTTTTCTTGGCCTGCCACTTCTGGGCTTAACAAGAACTGTCCCTGTGGTCTTCCATTTCCTTACTATGTTCCTCACAGTGGAATCTGACAGGTTAAATCTCTGAGACAACTTTTTGTATCCTTCCCCTGAACAACTATGTTGAACAATCTTTGTTTTCAGATCATTTGAGAGTTGTTTTGAGTAGCCCATGATGCCACGCTTCAGAGGAGATTCAAATAGGAGATCAACTTGCAATTGGCCACCTTAAATACCTTTTCTTATGATTGGATACATCTGGCTATGAAGTTCAAAGCTCACTGAGGTTACAAAACCAATTTTGTGCTTCAGTAAGTCAGTAAAAAGTAGTTAGGGGAATTCAAATCAATAAAATGATAAGGGTGCCCATACTTTTGCACCGGTCAAATTTTGGTTTAATGCATACTGCACATTTTCTGTTAGTACAATAAACCTCATTTCAATCCTGAAATATTACTGTGTCCATCAGTTATTAGATATATCAAACTGAAATGGCTGTTGCAAACACCAAAATATTTAGAACAAAAAATGATTAAGATTAATAGGGGTGCCCAAACTTTTTCATAGGACTGTATATTACAAGAAAGAACACATACAAGCTCATAGCAGATAGAAAAGACACTAGGAGTCATAGCAACTAAGAAGAAAGACTTCAGGATCATTTAGTTCTCTGTGCGGAGTGATCTTTGCTTAGCCTGTTGTAGATTATGTAGCCTGACCGCGGTTGGGAGAAAGGATCTCCGATAGCGTCCCTTCTCACGCTTGGGGTTAAGCAGTCGGTCACTGACAGTACTGCCAAGTGCTGTCACAGTTTCTGCTTGGGATGTGATCCCGAGCAGCTTTGGGAACCATCGCGAGGGCAGTATAATGTGTCTGGAGTCACTGAGAGGGTATCAAAGTGTGTGAAGAAATATACTGAATGTGGAGACACTAAAGGAACAGTATCAAGTGCATAACTTGAGAGGGTGCGGAGGGTACAGTTGTATCAGATCCCAGAAGCCTTAAGAGGCCACCAGATGTCTCTTACCACTATAGGGAGACCAATACAGTAAACAATATGATATTGTTGGTACAGATTTTGCACTGGGGCCCAGGAGCTTCATGTTACACCTGTAGGCAGTATACTGTGCACTAATGGGCACTATGAGGGTAGTATTATTGGGGCCTTAAGACATAACTCTGCTTGGGCCCCAGAGATGCCAAATCCACTCCTGTATACACTGAATTTGTGCCCAAAGTGATATGAAAACAAGATTGTTGCTGATACAAATATACTGTACATATAACACAACATTTGCTTTAGTGTTTGATAAATTGCACCTGAAATCCATCAGTCTTTGACAATATAGTTAAAAGGACAGAAGCGTATTTGTAATCTCTTTTAAGGAGAAATATATGTACTGGATAATAGCCAAGTCAAAGCAATTATCCACTAAAGTCCTGGGGACACATCACAAATTAGAGAAGACCGTTTACAGCCGGCTATGGAGGTGGCGAGGGAGAATTTGTTTTTAAAGGTCAAAAAAGCTTCGGCACAAAAGAACAGTCAATAGTTTACGATGGTAATTAGAATTGCTGAATTGCTTGTATATTTCTCATTGGCTATGTAGGGCTAATAAAGAAGGACTTGCAGTGATTGGGATCTGTGTGTGTTTCCCATAAATACAATTTACACTCATCGCTAGACCTTAATAGAAAACTTCACTAGGAGCAGCAATACATAACATCGCATAGTTAAACTCTACATAAAACATCTTTAAAAAAAATTGTGTTTTTTTTTTTTATTAAGTTCCGATTTTGAATGACATAATGGTTTGTTCTTTTCCATTCAGAATTATGTTTTCTCCATCTTATTAGAGAATGATGCATTGTGGAAGTTCAGATTCTACAGCTAGGACACAAATGTATCATTAAGGCAAACTTCAGACTCCAACTCTGACCCTGACTCCTCCATTCTAATACAGAATATAATTTTATTTTTTTTTACTAGAATTTTTATAAAAAATTTCCAAATTGTTAACAAACTGAAATACAAATAGAAACCATAAACCGAAAACAATGGAAACAGGCAATAATTTGTTCCAAAGAAGCAATGAACACAGAGTAGGGGATACAAATAACAAGGGAGATACACGAAAGGAAAGAAGTGGGGAGGGGTGAGGGCATTAGAGACCTTGCAAGATGGAGTAGGTATCCCATGGAGACCAAATGGTTTGGAAGATCTCCACCATATCATTAAGGGTCGCAAGAATTCCAGGCTGCAAACATTCTTAATATGGGTCCCTTAGGGGATGGGTGCTCTTCCGATGGAAGACACCTTGCAAAAAGAGGACATCTGTCAACTCCTTCACCTTGGTCCAGAAGGGACAGATTATAGGGTAATCCCAGAAAATATGGTGTAGTGTATGTAGGGCAAAGAGACATCTCCAACAGGTGGGAGGATTGCAAGTTTGAGGATGTGTAAGAGTGGGGTTGTATTAAAATTTTGTACTGTGTCTCCTGGAAGGTTACACACGTGGAGGACTTGGCTACACGGGACCATATAATCTGCCACTGACCAGATCTATTTGCCAAGCACCTCTTTCAGTTTCAACATATGCTTATGGAGGAGGGGAGTGTGGCTGTAAAATCCTTCTTATAGTATTGTTTTGGTATCGATACAACAATAAGGAAAAGTATTGAAGTCCAAAGTGACAATCCTGCCTTATGTATCTTCATATTTGGATGACTTCATCCTTGTAATATGCTAGTATCACATTAAATATATATTCATTTGAATGGGTTTATAAAGCAATGGGTTCTTATACCGGTTTCTTATTATTATTATTATTATTGTTTATTTATATAGCACCATTAATTCTATGGTGCTTCACATTTGGGGGTTACATACGGTACACAAAATATACAGGTAGATATAATACTAACAGTGACCGACTGGCACAGTGGGGTAGAGGACCCTGCCCACGAGGGCTTACAATCTATGGGGGAAGAGGGGTAGAGACAGAAGGAGAGGGGGAGACTGTACAGATGGCAGTGCGGTGATAGTGTTATTGGAGATTGTATGCCTTCCTGAATAGGTGAGTCTTCAGGGCCTTCTTGAAGCCTGTGATTGTGGGGGTCAGTCTTATGTGTCTTGGTAAGGAGTTCCAGAGTATGGGGGATGCATGGGAGAAATCCTGGAGACGGTTGTGTGAGGAGCGGATGAGAGAAGAGCGGAGTATGAGGTCATTGGAGGATCTGAGGTTACGTGTGGGCAGGTAGCGGGAGATTAGGTCAGAGATATATGGAGGGGACAGGTTGTGGATGGCTTTGTATGTTAGCGTTAGTAGCTTGAACTCAATTCGCTGGACTATAGGTAGCCAGTGGAGGGACTGGCAGAGGGGAGCAGCCGATGAAGATCGGGGGGAGAGGTGAATTAAGCGAGCAGCGCAGTTTAAGGTGGGCTGGAGGGGGGCGAGGGTGTTTGCTGGGAGTCCATGGAGAAGGGTGTTGCAGTAGTCTAAGCGGGAGATTATGAGAGCATGGATGAGCATCTTGGTAGTTTCAGGGGTGAGGAAGGAGCAGATTCGATGGATGTTCTTGAGCTGGAGGCGGCAGGAAGTGTTGAGGGTTTGAATGTGTGACTTGAAGGATAGGTCGGGGTCCAGGGTAACCCCAAGGCATCGGGCCTGTGGGACAGGGGTAAGTGGGGTTCTGTTAACTTTGATAGATGGGTCAGGTGGAGGGGCCATACGGGGTGGGGTTTCTTTGTGTAGACACAAAGTCGGACATGCAGGATTTTGTGTCCGCGCAAAAACAACGGTTTCCCTGTGGAGAGGCTGCATACACACCGACAGTTTGCTTTAAAAACCGTCGGGAATCCGTCCCCTGTCCAGATTTCCCAGGGAATAAGACGGAGATGGATGCAAGTGTGAACACCCCCTTGTATAAAAATGAACATAACCTGAGTCTGTGGATGGAACCAATGCGTTTTAATAACTGATATAGCACAAATATATGTGTGTACATTGATTTTCATATAGTATAATAGCATGGACAAGGAGAACCAAAGACAGAATTAGTAAGGATTGGAGCTTATAATATCAAGGAAGGTTGGACTTACGCAGATGTATTTTGGAGGAGGATCCAGTTTTCTTTTCATAGATTACTGTCCCATTCAGATAAACCTCAGTTGCATAAGATAGCATGTCACTGCATGTGAGTTCAACATTTTCATTCTTTACATCCAGAATTTCAATAAACCCTTTATCCTTTTTATGAAAACAGGCATTGGCCGTCTTGAAACATCATTGAACTCACATGATAGTTACTGCTGCCCCATGAGCTGCTCTCAGAGGACAGGAGACTGTAGCTCTGTGAAAGGATGATCTGTGATTCTTCAGAACAGGGAAAGCCAGCCATGGACTCAAACAAACAAGAAGGTAAAATCTTTCTAATACACATTGGGTGGGTCCGGAATATAGGGAATATCTTGGTGCATGATTTGTATCTTATACTGATATCACTATGTAATACTGAGGCCATCACATCTTAAAAACACACAAAGAAGCAATAAATGGACAAGATGCAAGAAAATATATCATTTTCCAAAACAGATAGAACTTATTAGAAATTTCATTAATGACATCCCTGGCGACTAAGGAGTAATATAATATAAAAAACACCTACGGATGGTGAAAGGTGCTGGTCAGTATGTGGCCACCAGGCTGCTACTATGTGATTCCATCTCCAGTTTGGGATTAGGAGTCTGGTGTATTGTTCTATACTAACTCTTTGGATGTTATTCATTTGTATTATTGTGCTATACGTTGCCTCATTAGTTAAACCGTTAATATAATCTCCCTGTCTTGGAAACTGATATATTTTCTTACAGTATATATTTGTTTAATCCTCACTAACACTTTGGTTTTTGCAGTTTATTTTGTGCGTTTTTAGCTCATAATTTTTGGTTATTACTAAATATGTTCTAATAAAGTTGTTATCTTTTGAATTCTACATTTTTGTGCAAATTTTTTGTGTACTTTTTTTAAGAAATTGACTTATAGGAAACACTAGAGCAAGTTCCGACTTTGTACCAAGTAGGACTTATTTGTATACGTTGATAGATGTATACTTTGCACTGTGTGGAATGATTATGTTTTTTGGAATACTTAAAGGGGCTCTATCATTGGGAAAAGTCATTTTTAGCTAATCACATCCTTGCATAGGCTTTAGAAAGGCTATTCCACACCTACCTTTAGTATGTAGATTGCCTCAGTGGTCTCTGAATAAGTCTGTTTTTATTCATATGCTAATGAGCTTCCAGCCAGCACAGGAAGTTCCCAGCATCCTACTCTCTCCTATTATCTCCTATTTGTGTGTGCAAACAGGAAGCTGAGTCATCATCATCATCAGCAGCAGCAGCAGCAGCCTGTGCCGTATACACTCATAGGAAACAATAGCAAAGAGGGTGCATGATGCATCGTGCACCCAGTCTAATTAGCATATGAATAAAAACGGACTTTACATACTAAAGGTAGGTGTGGAATAGACTTTCTAAAGCCTATGCAAGGATGTGATTAGTTTAAAATGACTTTTCCCAATGATAGAGCCCCTTTAAAGGGGTTGTCCAGGCAGAAAATCTTTTTTTTTTTTTTTTAATAGAAAGGTTTGTTAGTGCTAGTGATGGGTTAAAGGGGTTTTCCCACCTCAGTGTATCAGCCAGGCTTCCTGCAGTGTCTGCTTCCCACTTCCTATATTTTTTCTCACTCCCCCTCACTCCTGCTGAACGGGACAAACAATCCTTCTGCAGATCAGATAATATACAGATGCTTGTAAACAATGGACTCAGTTTTATCTGTGTGTTTACATAGAGAAATAACAGACCAGGCTTTATCAGCAAACTGCAGTTATCTGAATGATTGTCCTACCAGCAAGAGCAGTGAATGAGTGACATCACTTGACCTACAGGTCCGAGGTTATAGCAACTCTGTGTAAACAATGGGAGGAATAAGGTCACATAGCAGGCAAACAAAGCAGCATTTCTAAAGCAATATATTTAGGAAAAGTCTTCCGTTTACATAAGCTGCCAATATAGATAGGATACATGAGATGGGACAACCCCTTTATTACTATAGGTGTTAATAGATGTAGCAGTGAGGCTAAGCAGCGGTTGCCATAGACATAGGTGGATCCTATAGACTATATTGGGGTATGCCATGTGTCCATTGGGTGCTTACCATTTTTATAATGATACTGGCCTGAGTGAAATGTCCTCTGAGCTGGACTTTTCTCTCCGCTGATTTTCAATGGTTTCTGTAATGGAATACCCAACAGAAACTTCGACGCAGATGTGAAATTAGCCTGCGCTTGTACTTAAACTAATATACTCTACCTGCTCAATTTATGAGTGCATGTTACATTGATAATAGTGCATCTTCCCCATTATTCCCATCTGTTTGAGAGTCTGCTCCTCCATTGGTAGAACACAGGCTCCCATTAAAGACATTCTGGGTGATTTCTTGGATCCATCCCTATAGTAGAGACTTTGGTTCTTGTAATAAAGGTGTATTTGAGAATTTCTGTATATACACTTGATGAATATACATGTGTATTCTATTCTCATACTTCTCTTCATATATTGTTACTTCTATGAGCAGTCCTTCACATGGGCTTAACTATAGAATGTACAGAAGTTTTAGTTGTACCTGGATCATAAGGTCTGGAGAAGGGGGAATATTCAGCACATACTATATAGGAGGTTTTTTTTATTTTCTGTATTTTCTTATGACTTAATTGTGCCTTAATTGTCTTATTGTTTGGTTGTATTACTGTTTATTTCTCCAATCCTGAGACACTATGGACCAGAAAATTTATCTAAAATGTTACTAACTGTGGTTCTACTGTGGGTACTTTTTAAACACCGTTTGTCCACAGTTTTGTGAAATTGTTACATTTTGGTGTTGATGTGAATAAATTTTTAGTTTTCAGTTTTATTAAATCTAAGCCAGCTATGAACTGACATAGAGTTCATTCAAGGTGCAGGGACTTAATCACTTCAGAAGTTATGTGCTTCCTCCAAGTACAGGGGATATCAAAATCTAAGCAAAAAATGCCATTTTTCATAAATATGAATATTAATAGAGAAACAATGGCTGGAGGAGTCCAGACTCAGAGAAGGAAAGTCCACAAGTCCTTTGTATCATATACAAAGTCTCTGCAGCTTCACATTTGGCAATGTTGTTCATATTAAACAAATCAGTCACTTGCCTCCTCTTAAAGGGGTTACCCAGAGCCATTTTTTTTTTAAACTCATTTTCCCCTCTTCCTATTTCATCCAAATCTTGGGTTCCCATTCTTGTTCCAGAACTTAACAACCAAGTTGATCCGATTCCTCCCTACTCTCCAATGTCCATATGTATTACCTGTATTATGGCTTGTACCACCAGGTTATTGTTCATTATAAGTGTAATGAGTTTATTGTTGCTTATTTGAGGTTTTATTGTCTATTACTATTATGTATCCATACTTTACATATTTTACATGGAGTTTTCAGAGGCACCATCTAGTAAACCATCAAAAACTTCTGTAAAACAAGGCCTCATGCTGCTGTGATGTTTCATTTGTTTCCCTGGTGGGGAAGTTAGTTGTGAGTTTGCAATTAAAACATCACAGCATCATGTGACCTCGGCTGTGGGAGGGATTTTCTACCTGTAATAACAGTGGAAAGGGGAGGAGTACATGTAGTACATGGGAAATGTAGTTTGTCCACAAAGTCCCTGCATGTTAATAACAGTGATAGAAGGAGCAGCAAATAAAATAAAGCCAAGCAAAGGGTGCACATGGGAACAGTGAGTATTTGCAGATCATTTTTGGAAACTGGATAACCCCTTTAAGTGCTCTCAACTATGGTAAAGTGGCTTGCTGACGGCCCCTCTGGCACTGAGTACCCGGGATACATGTCTCTGATTCTCTTAGCTATAACATAAGGATCCAAAGCATGACTTTTACCAGCTACCACATATTTGATCATGACTGATTCCTCTAAGCCCTGGTCTGACTTTTATATCTATACTCACTATACACCTTTAAAGCAAGGAGGTCATACCTATAAGTAGGTGGCAAATGCAAGTGAAGATACTCAACAAATTTTGCATAAAATATTGAATTATAATGCTTTACTTTACCCAGGGTAACAGGTTGAGAATTAATAAAGGATGCAATAAAGTGTCGATCAATGTCAAGGTTTATGGGCCCAGTGCACTTAGTGGTTGTTTTTAAAGGGAATCTACCAACTCCCCCAAGCATATTCAACTGTTACTACTGCATTGCAGAGCACATGATAAACAACATACTTTTATCATATATGTCACTTTTCTAAATTTGGTGAAAAACAACTTTGAACTATTATGCAAATGAGGCAGTTGGTGCACTGGGGGCGGGTCTTCATCCCTGGGAGCACTGCTCTTTATGTTCAAGTAGGATGGCTGATGTCATAGCAGTGGGAGGAGCAAATCTCATTACACGGGATGCGCAGGCAGGAAGTGGTGGCAACGCTCCAACTTCTTACTGCATTTTTTTAAATGCATTTACTAAGTCAGTATGGTCCCAGCAATACCAATTGTAGGCTGAGGCCACATGTTAATCTTATCCCCACAATGTGGAAAAAAATGCTGT
Organism: Leptodactylus fuscus; assembly: GCF_031893055.1. Taxonomy (NCBI): domain Eukaryota; kingdom Metazoa; phylum Chordata; class Amphibia; order Anura; family Leptodactylidae; genus Leptodactylus; species Leptodactylus fuscus. Next base: position 47,583,722 of record NC_134267.1, read on the forward strand.
ATCCAAGTCACAGTGTCCACCGAAAATCAGCGGAGGAAAAAGTCCTACACGGAAGACATGATCCTCACTGGTTTCAGTTTAAAAACAATGGACACCTGACAGAGCCTCTTATAGTGAATGGGGTCTGCTGACTCCTTGTGTAACCGATGGACCCGAACAACATAAATACAATGCTAGTGATAACCTACAAAACAAGAGATATAGGATATGTACAATCACAAAGAACCAATAAAAAATCTAATATAAATGTATAATATTATTAGGTATTACACAACACAATAAAAGCAATTATGTTATGTACAGTACACCAGCAGACTATCACCCTAATATATCACCCTAGTTTTTTAGGGTGATAGTCCGGTGGTATGCATAGCATAGGTGTTTCTTAATTGTATTTATTGTATTGTTTGATGCCCAATAAACATTATACATTTCTGTTAGATTTGCCTATTCATAGGCTCTTTATCTTGTGTACTATGAGCAGTTGAGGTGAAATGTTCAGAAGATATTTGTCATCTGCGTTGCTCTGAATGGCAGCAGTGGTTTACGTTAATGTGATCTTCAGTGCAGGAAAGCCCAGAGGTAATCTAATGATGTCTTTATCGTGTACCATATGCTTACAGTAAAACACTCCTACTCCATGTTGTGCTCAATGTGTGTTTTATAGGTCAATGTCTTTCTTTCTTTTACAGGAGAAACTGACAATGTTCCAGTAACCACCTTACCAGCCCAGATATATCAGGTAACAATACCATAAAATAATCGCCACAATATAGTATGTCGGGCTAGTTACTCTGCTGATAGCCTGCGCACATACATACCTTGGGTCCCGGATTGAACGATAGGCTACATGGAATTCCCGTACACCCTCGCAATTAACTACCGTGCCCGCTGCTTCTCACGGTTCAATTCGCTGCAGGACCTGGCACGCTGTAGGACCTGGGATGACGTCATTCCAGCCCTTTCAGCAGCTCACCTCATTGGGTGCCGCTTCTGTATGTGGGTGGAGTTACTCTGGGGCAGGGACATGTCCATATGCTGCCCCACCTGTGTGGCCTCACCACGGGACCGCAGTACTCTGCCGCGGCTGGACAGAGGGTCGCCTGCGCCGCGCTCTGGAATGCCGGTTCGGCCAGCTGTCCCGCAGCGTCTGCCGTCTCTAGACACTACAAGTCGGAACATCGGTGCACGGGAAGCCCAGGGTGTGGTGAGAACGGGGCCACAGGTTGGTAGGGGGAAAGGGGACACACGGTCGGCAGGGTCTGGTGGGGGGAAAAGGGGGCACGGGGTAGGTAAGATGGGGGAAGGGGGCATGGGGTAGAAGGAAGGACTGACCACATGGGGAAGCGGGTAGGGAGAAAGGAGGGTGGTGGGCACCAGGAGGGAGAGGAGGTAAACAGTTCCAGCGGGCCGCAAGGTGAGGGGGGCACGGGGTAGGTAAGACGGGGGAAGGGGGCATGGGGTAGAAGGAAGGAGTGACCACATGGGGAAGCGGGTAGGGAGAAAGGGGGGTGGTGGGCGCCAGGAGGGAGAGGAGGTAAACAGTTCCAGCGGGCTGCAGGGTGGGCCCTGAGAGTCCATGGAACCACAGGTGTAGGAAGGGCCCGCTGCGGACACAAGGCAAAGGAACAAGCCTGCGCACCGCTCCAGGTGGGTCCCGCAGGGGGTCGGGGTTCCGCGGACGAAGTCGCGGGTAAAAACTAGTAGTACATAAGAGAATCTCTGTATCCTGTAAATGGAGCAGTTATGAAAAAAGAACCATCAAAAAAACAGACATGTGAATAGACACATTCAATAGACACAGGACGAATGTTGTAAAAATTGCTTTCACTCATTCGATTTTCTCTTAGGCCTTATGCACACGTCAGTTTGATGTTTTTGATCCATCAGTTATTGATGTACGTTTCGCATCCGTCTAACATCAGTTTGTAACTGTCAGTAATAAAACAGATGAATTTCATTACTCTTCCTTTTGTGACCTAGCCCACTGATCCATAGTTAATGGACGTCAATCCACTGTACATCCATTAAAAACAGATCAATTGATTTCTATCGGGTCCATGTGTTTGAAAATGGATGGCCATGAAAGATAACTAAATAGATTATATCGGCCATCACTGATCCTTTGTGATTTCAAAATGCCATCATGTATTACAGAAGGGATTATGTCAGCTTTGGAGCTTTCAGTAGTCTATTTTGGTTGTATAAAATTATTATTATTTTTGTAGAGAAGTGCTCCTCAAGATGTGAAGCAGGTCTCACTGACTGGTTAGGTGCAGGTTCCTATACTCGAAAGCCTTCAACTATCCATAGTCTCCTGGTAGATGTAATGTAGATGCAATGAATGTGCTGGTAAAATCAGGTCCTGCCTGGTATGCCATGGTGGCGCTGCCTCCTGTGACTATTAGTATGAGGCATCACCAGTTGTATCCACATTAAACCAGGCAGGTTAGGCTTTGTTCATATTTGTGTAGGTAATCTGTTCAGGGGAGTCCACATGGGGATCTCCCCGAACGGACTACCGAACACATTGGCAAGCGGTGTGCAGTGAAAGCACACGGACCCTATAGACTATAATGGGGTCCATGTGCATTCCGTACTGTCTCTGCACGGAACACGCGGACATAAGAGTAGTTCACAATCTACTTTCCTGTCCGCAGGACTCATGCATAGACCGTGCGGAAAGGACACAGACCCCATTATAGACTATGGGGTCCATGTGCTTTCACTGCACACCGCTTGCCAATGCGGACTCCCCTGAATGGATTACCAACACAGAGGTGAACAAGGCATTAGGGTTGCATATAGGAGAGGCATGATTAACCTCTGCTTCAATAATACAAACTTGAAAATGCTGAGGCTGGCAAGGGGGAGCCAGACTACACAGCTAACACTCCTGGAGCCGAGGCAGCTCCACTGAATGGATTCATGAAGGACCTGTGATGACATCATCTCTAAAAGTCTACAAGTCCTTTATATGGAAGCTTTGCTGCCGGAGTCTGCAGGCTGCATTCTCTAATCTGAAGGGAGGGTTGAGTCTAGACGTGGTTTAAATAAGGTGTATCGTGGATCCAGTAGGTGGCGCTGTTTGAAAGTATTAGTTGTGTGGGCAGAGATAGTGGCATTTTTTAGGCACCCCATAGTTGTATTTCTTTGCCGCTACGACCCCACATCACAACAGATTAATTTCTGAATCCACAAATTTGGAGAAAGCCCAGGCATAGAGGACTCAGTATTGAAACATTGTGTAAGACATTAAATGAAAATGATGCAAAACTTTTCAATTCTGTTTTCTAAATATTTTCTTAGTTGCAGATTTTGGCCTCTGAACTGAAGACAGGCTTTACAGAGGCTATGCAGGAATTGTCCCGAATTCAACATGGCGAATATGCCTTGGAAGAAAAGGTTAAGAGTTGTCGCTGTACCATGGAAGAGAAGGTTACAGAGTTGAAAAATTCGCTTAACAACTTGAAGGTAACAGTACTAGGAGGGCGTCCTGTTATAGTGTGTAAGGGATATTGTATATGCTGTATCTCCAACATGGAGAACTTAAAGGGAGTCTGTCAGCACAAACATAACCTGAAACAGATTCCAAAGGTACCTTTATATTGTGATCTGATAGTCTAAACCCCCTTGCACACAACTGTATGAATGGTCAGTGGTTTTTCCCAGATAACACACTGACCCATTCATTTCTATGGGCCGTACGCATGACCGTGAAACACACAAGTGTTTTTGCAAATCATAGCATGTCAATTATACCTATGGAAACGCTGGCATTTTCCAAAACGGTTAAGGTATAATGGAGACAGAAAGTCAACAGAGGAAAACTTTGCAAACTTTCTGCAATGCGTTTATGCCACGGTCTTTTCTGCAGCATTTTTTGGCTGTGGCTTGCTATGTGGGGCCTTAGCCTGAATAGGTTTTTTTTTGGCATCTAAGTTAGCTTTCGTAAATAATGAAGTCCCACCCTCTCAAAATTATATTGAAAGACAACCAAATTGTTGATTATTGATCCCAATACACAGATTCTCATGGACATGAAAACCTAATTACGTGTAATATTACTCTCAAATTAACTCAGAAATACCATTTCAACTTTGTCCATCGAGACAAATCACAGCTAACAAACGTAATATGTCTAATAGAACCTATAAGCAGATTTGGGACCAGCAAACCCCCGGGATGTTGTTACGCAGTCACTAAACAGCCTTTTTGCGTTCTACGCCAATTCAGCATTAGGGCATAAACAAGTGTTATAAATGGCTCTCTAAAATTTCAGTGTAGTGGGCTTCTGCTCACTCCCCCTCTCACTATGTGCCACAAGTAGAGCGTTCTTTGGAAATAAGATTTGGTCACTGTGTATAAAGTATAACTTTTATTCGTATGCTTTAAAATGAGTCCTCCAGAAAGGAGCGTCCTGTCCTGGTTTACTGATGGACACATTGAATGAGGCCCCGTCTCTCTGTGACCTCAGAATTTCCCAATTGGGTATATGAAAATGGGTTACTTTTAATTACATTTACAAACCTATCAAAAGAAATTCTCTGTCCCCAAATTGTTTTTTTTATGTACTGATGACCCATCTACAGGATCAGTCATCAGTTTGTGAACCATTGGGGTGGTTCTGGGTAAGTATAACACCCATACTTATACTGCTATAGCTTCCGGCACCCAGACCCTGCTGTCACAGCTGATCAATATGAAAAATCAATTTGGGGCCTTTAAAATGTTCTTACATTTTTTCAGCACTATTTAGTTATTATGGCCTTATTATCAATCATCATTAATAACATATCACCAATGACATGAAAATTTTGGTTTTAAGAGGAGATTTCAAATCTAAGAACGACAGGAGGATTTATGAGTACAAGCTCATGACCCTGTTCAGTACACTCCAGGAAGGGTTGAATCTGTCACATGGGTATATGACACCTTACAGGAATCACTGATCTGAGGCAGCCGTAAAAGACCACTCTTTGAACTGATAAGGACCTTGGACCTTGTATGTACCAATAACTTTCCACCCTCCCACCTAAAATTCTATTCCTATGTGTCCCTTTGTACATAAATATGCATCCTTCAGAAATTGTTTTTAAATTTACCTGAGGAAGAAGCCGAGAGCTTCGAAACATTATATTCTGTCATCATTATTAGTTAGTAGAGATGAGCGAGTAGTACTCGATTGAGTAGGTATTCGATCGAATACTACGGTATTCGAAATACTCGTACTCGATAGAGTACCACTCGCTGTTCGATTGTAAAAGTTCGATGCAGAACCAGCATTGATTGGCCGAATGCTATACCGTCGGCCAATCAACGCTGGTTCTTCTCCTACCTTTAGAAGTCTTCTCCGTGCAGCTTCCCTGCGGCGTCTTCTGGCTCTTCATTCACTCTGCCAGGCATCGGGCATGGGCAGAGCCGACTGCGCATGTCCGCTTGTAGTGCGGGCATGCGCAGTCGGCTCTCCAGGCCCAATGCCTGGCAGAGTGAATTCAGAGCCGAAAGATGCCGCGGGGACGCTGCACGGAGAAGACTGCACGGAGGATCCAGCCCGACCCTCACTCGTGGACTTGGTAAGTATAATTTGATCGAACGTTGCCTACCCCTGAAACGAGCATTTTCTCCCCATAGACTATAATAGGGTTCGATATTCGATTCGAGTGGTCGAATACGAATATCGAACCTCGAGCATTTTACTGTTCTCTATTAGTTAGCCATTAAAAAAGGTATCAACGACTGAAGACTCTCAAGTTTTTGTTTTTTTATATTTCATTAACAACATAACAATATACCTTCCCCTATCGATAATGATATATTTCCCATAGGAAGAGGTGAACACGGCCATGGCAATGATTCACGCTATCATTGCTAAGCAGGAAGAGATGCAGCAGAAGATTGAGCAACTGCAACAAGAGAAAAGGAGAGAATCCCGAAAAGTGAAGAATAAGTGAGTGGGGTTGGCTACATTTTTCTAACGTATCACATTTATTCTCTTCGATATGTTATATGTACATGATCTGAAAATGAAAGAAAATGAAAATTAAAAAATGTAGGATGATGAGAGGAGTAGTTTGGATGTCAGAAGTCCTATGAGTATTCTTAGACTAATTATGTAGTCGGCATTGTTCCTCTTATTAGGATCCAGGTCACCCTGCCTCTAATTAGAAGTAATTCGCAGAGCATTGGCTTTCTTGTCTTCCCGGGAAGGTGGGGATTGTTACTGATCTAATTATCTATCATATTATTTTCCATAAAACTATTAGAGAAAAAAGAAGGTTTAACTAGAATTATAGAACTTAACACCAAGTCCTATAATGGGTCAGATAGAAAGCTGCAAGTTTTACCTAAAAAGAGTTAGATTTCCGAAGTCCTTGGCTCTCGCTCTAGGGATACATCTGTAATAGTGGAGGTCTATATAAATATACTGTATATTTTTACGCTAGGGCGTGCGGCTCTTTATCTAGAAGGTTCTGCTTCTGTCCTGATATTGTGACTTTAATCGGTGCAGATTGTTGTATATTCAGAGCTTTGGGATACTTTGCAGTAATTTACTCAAGTAGGTGTTCAGAACCATGGCAGACAATTGTGGCAAAATTCTGGAAATGTTTTTGTTAAGTTGTTTTTTTAAAATCATTTATCTATTATTAATTTCACTTATGTAAGGCTAGGTTCACATCTGTGCTTGGTAAGTGCTTAGGGCTTCTGTTCCCCATTCTGCCTTAAAAATTCAAGCAGGACTCTTCTCTCTCTGTATTTTTTGGGCAGAAGCCATTTTAGCATATCAGGTTCACGGGTAACCGCTTTTTAAAGGGATACTATCATTAAAATTGAAATTTTTTGTCTCTAACACGTAGGAATAGCCTTAAGAAAGGCTATTCATCTCCTACCTTTAGATGTCTTCTCCGTGCCGCCGTACCATAGAAATCCCGGTTTTTGCCGGTATGTAAATGAGTTCTTGCGCAGCACTGGGGGCAGGCCCCAGCGCTCTAACAGCACTGGGGGCATCCCCAATTTTGCGAGAGAACTCTCCAGCACCACCACCATCTTCTTCAGAAACTGGTCTTCCTCGCGTCTTCTTCTGGGGGTTGGCTTCCAATTTCTAGGCCTCGGGTCTAGGACAAAGCCGACTGTGCATGCCCACCAGCCACAAGAAAATGGCCGCTTACAATACTGTAGGATTATAAATAATGAAGTAGTCCTTTTACTGAATTCCAAAAATTGTAGTCCAATGTTGGGAACAGAAGCCCCTCAAATTGCGTTAATAACTGATTTAGCCAGGTATAACATAGTCGTATACATGAGGCCTTAGCAGTGCATAAAAATCTTATACACTGTCTACCAATAAGTATTTGGACACCCAGTAAAGTTTGGCAGAGGTAGTGTTATGGTTCAGGGTGTTTCTCCTGGTATGGACTGGGACCCTTCACCCCAGTGCATGGTAAACTCAACGCCGATGCCTATTGCACTATTTTAGATAACAGTGTGCTTCCTACACTATGGCGGTTCTATGGGTCGGACCAATGTTACTTCCAGGATGACAACGCCAGCTGTCATGTAGCAAGGTCTACCATGGCTTGGTACAGTGAAAATCAGGTTAACTGACTGGTCTGGCCTGCCCAGAGCCCAGACTTGAACCCTATCGAGCACCTTTGGGACAAATTGTATCGCCATACTAAGGGGTACAGTAGCCGTCCAAAATCAGGGAAAGAACTTACCTGTCTTCTCCAAGCCAAATGGAATAAAATACCACTAGCCATCATACAAGGACTTGTGGAAAGCATGCCCCGGAGGGTTGAGTCTGTAATTGCTGCTCGTGCCGCTCGGACCGCAGGTGTCCAAATACTTATTGGTTGGTAGACAGTGTATCACCTATGCAGATAAAGTTTCAAAAGCTGAGAAGGTGATCCCAAGTCTGGCAAGTGCTCCGAATTTCATGACTAAATCCTATCCTGCTCCTCCCATTTGGTCTTAATTGATGATTCCACCATTATGTGATGTTACTGTTATTGGCTGGAGAACTTGCTGGGCTTGAGACCGCACTTAGGGCACTTGTCACTTTAAATTCTAAAATAATATAAAGACAATGGGGCAGATTTTCTAATAGACACTAATTTAGACAGTGTGACCCAGATTTACTATACCTTGTATTCCAGTTTTTTTGGGTGTATAAGGCATAAAAAGTCGCATTAGCTACTTTCCCAAAAAGGGGACACAGCAGAAGTGTGCCGGAGACAGGGGCTCTTTACCCCCACCAAATTTACCATCATGTACGCCACATTTTGCTTAATAAATCTCCCCCAAAGTATATTCCAATTTACCATACAGATTTTCTGACACATAGTTTTTGTCTATACTTTTCTGTTGTCCCCAGAAGGATCCAGAAGGAAGAACATACAGTTCAAACCCAATCAGCCCAGAACAGCAACTTCCAAAACTCCAATCATTCGGAATCAATGATGGTCAATTACCATAGCAACCTTGTACAGCCCTCCCCATATGAAAAAGGTAACGTGACTTTCAATATAGTAAAATATTCAAAGGTTAGATTATATATTTACCCCTTATCGAACAGGTTATTTTAGGACTTATTGTGAAAGCAGTTTTTCGTCTTTTCATTGTTGCAATACGAGAGACATAATTTTTACATTTTTTTGTTATTGACAAAAAGCTAAAAGGTAAGTATGTGTGAACACAGCCCAACTCATGTACAGTATAAAGCAATCCCAAACTTCCAGGGTCTTTACCTCCTGTGTACAGATTTCTTACTCCTCGGCTGGAGACAGTAACCACTTGAAACAAGAAAAAAACGAAATCCAGCAATCCAGAGGAATCCCAATAATTTTCTTAAAACTTAGCTTTTAATATTTCCATGAAAAAGGTGGTATAAAAACAACCATCAATCAGAACAATCCATGTTATCTTACGTGTTTCAGAGCTGTAGGTTCCTTACTCATAGAGTTCCTTACTCATACCATGCTATGAAAAAGGAACTTAGAGTTCCAAAATGCGTAAGCTAACATGGAGTTCCCGCTTCTACTTATAGTATGCCATGAGTAAGGAACCTAGAGTTCGGAAATACGTAAGCAAACATTGATTGTTCTGATTGATGGTCGTTTTTATACAACCTAATGGAAACATTAAAATCTAAGTTTTAAGAAAATTATTGGGATTCCTCTGGATTTCTGGATTTAGTTTTTTCTTGTTTCAAATAATAGTAAAAGTGCTTGTGTTTCTATGTGGGGTGAGTTATATTTTTCATTAGAATCTTTTATAATTCTTTCTAGTATTAAATAGTAGTAAAATAAGAGCAATTCCGTTTTTTTGCATTATAAATTTTATGCGATTCACTGGGTAGCGTAATAACATGTTACCTTTGTTCTATGGGATAGTGTGATTCTATCAATATGTAGAGGTTTTTAATTTTTTATTACTTTTGTATAGTAAAACCACTTTGTTTTTGTGTCGCCATATTATACTCAGTCACTGATACAGGTTCATTTTCTATCCATACAGCTCCTGCGGCTAGGACAGTAAGTGCTGGCAGTGAAAGTAATATGACAGTCACCAACACAGGTAAGTAAAAAAAAATCATTGTCATTTACATTTTATTAGTCCTTGTCATCATGAAAGACTTCTTTTCCTGTATGTGGACCATGACATCTCACATCCTCAAGGTTTTTTTAGGCTTCCGCTGTGTATGGGACACCAGCAACTAACGTTAAGACTAAAATCAAAGCTGGCCCTGCACAGCTTTCATTTTACAAAAGTACTATAGGAAATGTAAATCGTGCTATGATTGGTTACTATTAGAGATGAGCGAACACTAAAATGTTCGAGGTTCGAAATTCGATTCGAACAGCCGCTCACTGTTCGAGTGTTCGAATGGGTTTCGAACCCCATTATAGTCTATGGGGAACATAAACTCGTTAAGGGGGAAACCCAAATCCGTGTCTGGAGGGTCACCAAGTCCACTATGACACCCCAGGAAATGATACCAACACCCTGGAATGACACTGGGACAGCAGGGGAAGCATGTCTGGGGGCATAAAAGTCACTTTATTTCATGGAAATCCCTGTCAGTTTGCGATTTTCGCAAGCTAACTTTTCCCCATAGAAATGCATTGGCCAGTGCTGATTGGCCAGAGTACGGAACTCGACCAATCAGCGCTGGCTCTGCTGGAGGAGGCGGAGTCTAAGATCGCTCCACACCAGTCTCCATTCAGGTCCGACCTTAGACTCCGCCTCCTCCGGCAGAGACAGCGCTGATTGGCCGAAGGCTGGCCAATGCATTCCTATGCGAATGCAGAGACTTAGCAGTGCTGAGCCAGTTCTGCTCAACTACACATCTGATGCACACTCGGCACTGCTACATCAGATGTAGCAATCTGATGTAGCAGAGCCGAGGGTGCACTAGAACCCCTGTGCAAACTCAGTTCACGCTAATAGAATGCATTGGCCAGCGCTGATTGGCCAATGCATTCTATTAGCCCGATGAAGTAGAGCTGAATGTGTGTGCTAAGCACACACATTCAGCTCTACTTCATCGGGCTAATAGAATGCATTGGCCAGCGCTGATTGGCCAGAGTACGGAACTCGACCAATCAGCGCTGGCTCTGCTGGAGGAGGCGGAGTCTAAGATCGCTCCACACCAGTCTCCATTTAGGTCCGACCTTAGACTCCGCCTCCTCCAGCAGAGCCAGCGCTGATTGGCCGAATTCCGTACTCTGGCCAATCAGTGCTGGCCAATGCATTCTGTTGGCATGATGAAGCAGTGCTGAATGTGTGTGTTTAGCTCAACTACACCGGTGGAGTAGTTGAGCTAAGCACACAGATTCAGCTCTGCTTCAATCAGCGCTGGCCAATGCATTCTATTAGCTTGATGAAGCAGAGTGTGCACAAGGGTTCAAGCGCACCCTCGGCTCTGATGTAGCAGAGCCGAGGGTGCACAAGGGTTCAAGCGCACCCTCGGCTCTGATGTAGCAGAGCCGAGGGTGCACAAGGGTTCAAGCGCACCCTCGGCTCTGATGTAGCAGAGCCGAGGCTGCACAAGGGTTCAAGCGCACCCTCGGCTCTGATGTAGCAGAGCCGAGGGTGCACAAGGGTTCAAGCGCACCCTCGGCTCTGATGTAGCAGAGCCGAGGCTGCACAAGGGTTCAAGCACACCCTCGGCTCTTATGTAGCAGAGCCGAGGGTGCACAAGGGTTCAAGTGCACCCTCGGCTCTGCTACATCAGAGCCGAGGGTGCGCTTGAACCCTTGTGCAGCCTCGGCTCTGCTACATCAGAGCCGAGGGTGCGCTTGAACCCTTGTGCACACTTTGCTTCATCAAGCTAATAGAATGCATTGGCCAGCGCTGATTGAAGCAGAGCTGAATCTGTGTGCTTAGCTCAACTACTCCACCGGTGTAGTTGAGCTAAACACACACATTCAGCACTGCTTCATCACGCCAACAGAATGCATTGCCAGCACTGATTGCCCAGAGTACGGAATTCGGCCAATCAGCGCTGGCTCTGCTGGAGGAGGCGGAGTCTAAGGTCGGACCTGAATGGAGACTGGTGTGGAGCGACCTTAGACTCCGCCTCCTCCAGCAGAGCCAGCGCTGATTGGTCGAGTTCCGTACTCTGGCCAATCAGCGCTGGCCAATGCATTCTATTAGCCCGATGAAGTAGAGCTGAATGTGTGTGCTTAGCACACACATTCAGCTCTACTTCATCGGGCTAATAGAATGCATTGGCCAATCAGCGCTGGCCAATGCATTCTATTAGCGTGAACTGAGTTTGCACAGGGGTTCTAGTGCACCCTCGGCTCTGCTACATCAGATTGCTACATCTGATGTAGCAGTGCCGAGTGTGCATCAGATGTGTAGTTGAGCAGAACTGGCTCAGCACTGCTAAGTCTCTGCATTCGCATAGGAATGCATTGGCCAGCCTTCGGCCAATCAGCGCTGTCTCTGCCGGAGGAGGCGGAGTCTAAGGTCGGACCTGAATGGAGACTGGTGTGGAGCGATCTTAGACTCCGCCTCCTCCAGCAGAGCCAGCGCTGATTGGCCGAATTCCGTACTCTGGCCAATCAGCACCGGCTAATGCATTGTATTGGCGTGATGAAGCAGTGCTGAATGTGTGTGCTTAGCACACACATTCAGCTCTACTTCATCGGGCTAATAGAATGCATTGGCCAATCAGCGCTGGCCAATGTATTCTATTAGCTTGATGAAGCAGAGTGTACACAAGGGTTCAAGCGCACCCTCGGCTCTGATGTAGCAGAGCCGAGGGTGCACAAGGGTTCAAGTGTAGTTGAGCTAAACACACACATTCAGCACTGCTTCATCACGCCAATAGAATGCATTGGCCAGCACTGATTGGCCAGAGTACGGAATTCGGCCAATCAGCGCTGGCCAATGCATCCCTATGGGAAAAAGTTTATCTCACAAAAATCACAATTACACACCCGATAGAGCCCCAAAAAGTTATTTTTAATAACATTCCCCCTTAAATAAAGGTTATCCCTAGCTATCCCTGCCTGTACAGCTATCCCTGTCTCATAGTCACAAAGTTCACATTCTCATATGACCCGGATTTGAAATCCACTATTCGTCTAAAATGGAGGTCACCTGATTTCGGCAGCCAATGACTTTTTCCAATTTTTTTCAATGCCCCCGGTGTCGTAGTTCCTGTCCCACCTTCATTGCGCTGTTATTGGTGCAAAAAAGGCGCCAGGGAAGGTGGGAGGGGAATCGAATTTTGGCGCACTTTACCACGCGGTGTTCGATTCGATTCGAACATGGCGAACACCCTGATATCCGATCGAACATGTGTTCGATAGAACACTGTTCGCTCATCTCTAGTTACTATGAGACCATTTTCCTTTAAGACATTTCTCGTGAATCTGCCCCTCTAAATGTTTTTTCTTTAAAGCTACTCGAACAACTCATGAAGAAACTGATGAAAGTTTCAAGTCCTCAATGACAATTGAAGGTCAGTCCAGAATGTATATGCCTTCACTGATCTGGAGACAACCAAAAGATGGAAGGGAATGGGAAGAAGAAAGCCCTAAAGAACAAACAGATAGACCAAGGGAACTAGTACAAAGCCGAGTCGCCCCAGTGGAGAATTCCCTCAGCGAGGCCAGTGTTTTTGGTAAAACATAGTATTAAAATTATTTGATCTTATAAACTGTGTAACCTAATTCATCTGACATTGGCTTAGGTTTACTATTGCGGATATGACTAGACACTGGTGTAAACATGGTGCATTGTAGCACATCTCTGGACCAATGTGGCACAGCTAATTTGGGTTAGAATTTTTTTGACATACTAGACAAGTGGGTGCGCATTGTCAGAAAAAAAGGAGAGTGGCATAAATGCACCACAATGAAGCCGTCAAAAATGGCGGAAACCTGACGGACATCTGGCGGACCCTATTATATTCTGCAGGGTCTGCTGGTGTCTGTGTCTAACCAATAAAACAACAGTCTGTCTTTCCATCGTTCATCGTCTCCCAGCAGACCCAAACAAAGGATGGAACAGTGCAGATGTGAACCTATCCTCAAAAAGTTTTTCGCAGCCCTATTCATACACAATTGAACATTTTTCTAGCAATATACGAGGGGGGACCCAAAAGTTTCCAGAAAAGTTGTTTTTGAAGCGTGTAATTTTTTGTACAAAATTCTTTCAATCTCCTTCAAAGTACTCTCCTTTAGCAGCAATACACTTGTCAAATCTCGTCTGACATTGTTCAAAACATTTTTTAAACTCATCTACTTTGATGTCTGCAAGCACCTCTGTCGTTTTCCTCTTCACCTCCTCCACGTCGGTGAAACGCTTCCCTTTGAGGTTCCTCTTCATTTGTGGGAATAAAAAAACATCACTGGGAGCCATATCGGGTGAATATGGTAGGTGGGGCAAGACAGCCATGCCGTTTCTTGCCATGAAAGTGGTCACCAAGATGGCGGTGTGGGCTGGGGCATTGTCGTGGTGGAAAAACCAATCACGAGACTGACACATTTCAGGCCTTTTTCGCCGCACACTGTTGCGCAAAGTCTTGAGAACCCCCAAGTAGAAAACCTGGTTAACGGTCTGACCTGTTGGAACAATCCCTTTTGCATCGAAAAAACAAATGACCATTGTCTTCACATTGGACTTCACTTGACGAGCCTTTTTGGTGCGGGGCGAGGATGGCGTCTTCCAGTGGCTTGATTGTTGTTTGGTTTCCGGTCGTAAGCATAGCACCAAGACTCATCTCCCGTAATAATTTTAGAAAAATATTCTGGGTCGGTTTCAGTATGTTCTTTCAAGGCATGGCATATTTTGATGCGACGCTCTTTCTGTTGATCAGTCAAGAGCTGCGGCACAAACTTTGCAGCGACCCTTGACATGCCCAAATCCTCCGATAAATTGCGCTGAATCGAGCTCAAACTCATTCCAGACAACTCTTCGAGTTCCTCAGTGGTTCATCGTCGATCTTCACGCACAAGCTCGTTGATTTTTTGGACACTTTTGTCCGTTCGGGAAGTTGACGGACGTCCAGAACGCGGTTGATCATCAATTGACATTTCACCATTTTTAAAGTGGGTGAACCACGAGTAAACTTGAGCTTGACACATAGCGTCATCCTTGTAAGCGGTCTTCAACATTTTAACGGTTTCCGATGCATTTTAACCGAGCAAAAAGCAAAACTTCACAGCCGCACGCTGCTCATAAAACTTCTCCATCAAGAAAAACGGCGGCTGGACAAAACAGCTCTTGCAAGAAAACTCACTGCGGGTAGACGAAACCTTCCGCATCAACGCTGCTTGGCACACTGACTGAGAAGGCATGGTTGAACAAATAACTAGCTGCAGAATCGCGTACTACGAAAACTGTGCGCGCAGCAGCCTCATTCTGGATACTTTTGGGTTCCCCCTCGTATGTGGTGTTGCTTCAGAAAAAAATCAGTCACAAAAATAAATAGCATTTGTGTGGAAAATCTAAGCTTCAAAATGCCAACATTTTTTTTTTTGACAATTCTGACCAATTTTGACCACTCCTGACTCATCTGTTTTAGTAAAAGTTTGTAAAATTTTAGTGAAATAATTTTGCAACACCATGTGCATTGTGTAATTCATCTGTTCCTTCTGGAAATGTATGAACAAAGTGACAGCTGAGAATTACCATTCCAGTAGTCAATAAAAAGTATGTTTATATAGTCAGACATTGACAAAGAAAATGTTTGTTTTTTTTGTCTTACATTTTTTTTGTCATACATTGTCAGAGTAGCAACAATGTAGAGAGTCCTAAGGAAAGATGCAACCAAAATTGATATTTTAAGTTAAAAGCAAGTATCTTTAAAATAAACATCAGAAAAGTTGACTACTTTAATCTGGAGATACAGCTGGGAATCTGTTCCTTTTGGAATAGGGTATGGGGGCACTCATCCACATTAGGGAGAGTGTTCGCCTACATAGGCAGTACGGAGACTTACAAGTCATTCCTGCTCCGCTAGGAATTATGGGTAAAAAATATGCAAATCTAGTCTCCTGGATGGAACTAGGAGAACAGAGTGCACTCTGTACACCACCCTATAGAGGGCAGCATCCTTAAACATCATGAACGACTCAGTTATAAAGTCTTTTAATCATAATGTGGATTTAATTGCTAAATCAGTATTTCTGTCCCAAAAGGAACAGATTCCCAACTATGGACAGCGCTGTTTCGGCCTATTGGGCCATCCTCAGCATAGTGTAGGGATACTGATTAAAAGACTTTATATCTGAGTCGTTCATGATGTTTAAGGATGCTGCCCTCTATAGGGTGGTGTACAGAGTGCACTCTGTTCTCCTAATTCCATCCAGGAGACTAGATTTGCATATTTTTTACCCATAATCCCTAGCGGAGCAGGAATGACTTGTAAGTCTCCGTACTGCCTATGTAGGCGAACACTCTCCCTAATGTGGATGAGTGCCCCCATACCCTGGTCTATAGTCTTTCACCATGCTAAATCAGTATCCCTACACTATGCTGAGGATGGCCCAATAGGCCGAAACAGCGCTGTCCATAGTTGGGAATCTGTTCCTTTTGGGACAGAAATACTGATTTAGCAATTAAATCCACATTATGATTAAAAGACTTTATAACTGAGTCGTTCATGATGTTTAAGGATGCTGCCCTCTATAGGGTGGTGTACAGAGTGCACTCTGTTCTCCTAATTCCATCCAGGAGACTAGATTTGCATATTTTTTACCCTTTTGGAATAGAAATACTAATTTGGCAATTAAATCCGCATCATGATTAAATAGACTTGTTAACTGAGTCATGCATGATGTTAAGGATGCTGCCCTCTAGAGGATAGCGTACAGAGTGCACTGTTCTCCTAATTACATCCTGGAGAATAGATTTGCATATTTTTTACTTTAGTCTGGAGACAGACATTGCGGAAAAGCTGCAATTTTTTTTGCAGTTTTTGCTGAGCTTTTGTTTTTTTTGAGCCAAAGCCAATGGCTTCACAAGGAATAGACAATATATCGGGATTTTTTTTTATACGTCTCCCTTCTGCTAAATCCACTCCTAGCTTTGGCTAAAAAAAACACAGCAAAATCTGCATTAAAAATGTAGCATTTCTGCAATGTGGGGCTTCAGCCTAGTGTATGTACATTGTTACTTCACTGCTCGCAGGGGTTATGCACTGTTATTGTCATTTAATATTATGGTTTTATGGAGTAGATAGCAAAACTCTGCGTGGAACTTACAAAATTAGGCACGCAGTCTTTAGTCATAAAATCTGTCAAATAGAAATGCAGGAAAGTTTTGGTACCAAATACATTCATTTTGCAGTATACAGGACCCTAGCTATGGCAATGAAGGTATAAATTGCTCAATGATTATTGGATTGGGTATGGAGATACTGCTCATATAGGGGCGCATAGCTATAGGGGTGCAGAGGTAGCAATTGCTATTGGACCCTGGAACCTCTGGGTGTCCAAAGGCCTCTCTATATTGTAAGAAGACACCAGTATTTGAAATGGCACCTGGTAAGTGGTGACCACGTTACAGATTTGGCCCTGTGGCCCAGGAGCATTAGGTCACTCCTCTGGGGTGAGACACCACAGTGCAGTTGCTGCACAAGACCAAACCCTAAAGTACAACTACTAAAGTCAAAATAAGCACTATGCTCGCCACACTACATGTAATCCAAATAGGAGCAATTGGAATAATAGAACTAGTAAAACATAACCTTTAATAAATCGGTTAAAATACTAAGATAACATAAATACATAGAAATACCCACATAAGACAATAAGTCCAACTCAATCACCACATATCTGGACACGGCGGTCCCAAAAGGAAATTAAGCCAATTGGTGACTCACCTCTTTGTGGTGGATGACCTGGAACTACTTTAAAAACAATCCAGGGAAGAAGTCTCCGTCCTGATGAAAGTGTTTGAGACAATAAAGAAAAATGTCCCTAGACTGTAAGACAGGGAGGGAGCTGTATACCCCTAAGCCTAACACGGGGTCACCTCCCTAAATGGCCAGTGCCCCGACCGGAACCTTGCCCTGGTATTGGGATGTCCCTATACACGCCCTCCTGGACAAAGATTTGAAAAAATGTGCTATAAAGAGTTAATTACAACTAAAGATGACATACCCGACATGCATGTTTCGTGGTGCATAAGTGGCAGTAACACACACACTCATCAGGGGTAAATAACAAGGTTGCTAATAAACCGCACACATAAACATATGGGCATATGTATATATTAGCCCATCAGGGGAACAGACAGTCACTAAGGCTAGTGACTCAGTCACATTCATACCACACTAATGACAAGTGGTTAGATAGGCAGGACAGAGAAATGAACAAGTGAAAATAAAGTTCAGTCCTCAGAACACTACGGAGTGCCGAACAGTGTACGTCCAAACCCTTCCCCTCGGGAGAGACGCGCCAAATGCGGGCATTTAAAGGAAACAGAAATGCGCATGCGCGATAAGTAAAACAGTCGCGCATGCCCAGATTTCACTGCCTTCGTACTCTAAATCGGGCGCATGCGCATTACATTGTCTGAGCGCCGCATATCCCGATCATAGAAGCGGAGCCAAACTCAGGTAAATTTTGGCATCTAGGACAGCCTCAATATTCTACCAGCTGGCCAAACATGAAAACAGGCTCATACAACTGACCCATATCAATAAGGGGCAGAGAATATGCCTGAGCGCAAAAAGGGGCAATCCCCTATGCATAAAAAGTACAAAAACGCACCATCTGTATTGTTACTAACCAGACAGTACCAATTTCATAGGAATATTTAAACTGGTTAAAAGATTCAGGAACAGCTACAAGATAGCATACCAAGTGGTCGAATTTATACACATATAGTGCCAAATATTATATGAATGAAGCAAAACTGAGTTGTTCATTAAGACCCCTAGGGTGTGTGGTCTGTAGCCTAAAGATCCACTTTGTCTCTGTCTGTGTGACCAATCTATCCCAGTCGCCTTTGCGTGCTGGAAATTTAACGACATCAATGCCCGTGAATCTTAAACCGGTGAAATTTCCTGCATGCACGTCACGGATGTGTCGCGCAATAGGGGTATCTCGTGAATGTCGTATATCACCTAAGTGTTCACCTACACGTCTACGAAATTCCCTGATAGTTTTGCCAATGTACTCAAGGCCACATTGACAGATGGCCCTATAGATCACACCTTTAGTACGGCAATTGATGAAATGTTGGATAGTATACTTTGCTCCTGTAACCTGACTCGTAAACTGTTTGCCACAGGCGATATATGGGCAAGCCACACACCCACTACACCTGTAGCAACCTTTTGTCTTGACTGGTAGCCAAGACCAAACCCCAAGCACACACACAGTGCTAATGGATGGCAGATTTTCATGGTAATTACCATCAAAATTGTACGGTAACTGCGAGCAAGTGAGGAATCTGCTCCTTGTGGCACTGGACTTTAAAAATGGTGAAAATTGTTCATTGTGTACATTTACCGCACCAGTGAAATTGAGTTACTCTAGTGATCTTTGCACATAATCCAGCAAGTGTCTTCAAGGGAGATTCATCACAGCTAGGCAGGGTGTATCCTAATAGTATCATTCCATCATGTCCCCTTTTTCTTTGCACCACTTTCTCATTTTAAGTCCATTTGTTTTTGTAGACACATTTTCAAGGACAGAAAGTCACTATCACCTATTATTAATAACCACAAGTCAGCTGCGCTTTACGATCCTCAGTGGTATCACGCCACCACCGTACAGTCATTATCGAGTGTCAGTTTGATGGCTTAGTCCTCACTGTATTCAGGGGATATGAATATAACCTCTCTCACACAGAAACAACCCTGCTAAGTTTGACGTTAAAAATTTATTTTGTGACCGTGGCTCAAGTCTATTCCTTTGTGTGCTGCAGAACGAACATCAAGACATCAATAATGTAAATAACTTTATCATCAGTCTGGGATATAAAGTACACTAACAGATGACGTTCACCTTAAGGGACAATTCACAAAATTCATAAATCACACTCCCAGTCTTCAGTTTACAATTTAAAGGGGTATTCCCATCTGAGACATGTATGTCTGATAGGTAGTGGTCCCACCTGTCTTCTGAAATGGGGTGTGAAAGTGGAGAGGAGGACTACTGTCAGAATACTCCCATATTCTGAAATCCCTCAGACTCTGAAAATCCAAAATTTTAATGGATTCTGCCCTTGAATTTGGGGTTTTGGCTGTATAGGTGATCTTAATAGGCAAATTTGTCACTTTAGTATAGACAATCAGAGAAACAGATGACAACGTAACTCCTATTATGTTATCTTCACTTAATAAATGCCAAGGTTTTCAATTATCCTCACCACGTGTTGATATTCAGAACTGAATGGTAACATTAATTTATATTTTCTATGGCCACTCCAATCTCCCCAGTGGATCTACAATTATCTTTTTAAAACAAAAGAGAGATCTATCAAGCTGTCTAGCTTTTTCTCAGGCTTCCAATAAGGTTTTAGCAGGACATTCCTTTTCTTGGAATTGAGAAATCAGATGACCGTCTTCTTTTCCAAATTCTGCCATCTTTGATCAATTCCGTCTAAGACCAAGGCAGGTGGCAACTTGAATGTAAATTGAACCAGTTTCTGGCTATTGGTTTCATACAATGGCGGCCAAAAAACCCACACCATTTCACAAAATGTAGTGATTGTCTTTTTCCATTTCTATCCACTTCTCTCCTGGATGATGAGTATTTGGCAATTTTGTACATGTCACAAGACATTTTTCAGTCGATTTAGTAGTAGGAGGTATACATATCATCTGCAGGAACTCCACTGGTGGTGCATTTTTTTTTTGGCTGCCACTGTATATGTGCTGCAAGTCAACCGCTGATCCTTAACTATAATCCAAATATAATATAAGGTCTAAATATTCAACAGAAGCAGCTAGAATATTAGGTGAAATTTTAAATTTAAAAACATTAGAATTTAGATCAAAATTATGTCATCGATGTACTGCTTCCAGAGTACCAGGCTCACTACAAGTCTGGGAGGTTTATTATTTGCCTTTGTAAGTCTGGACAAGGTGATCAATTGTTCCTAATATGGCATAAAGAGATTGGCATAACTTGAAGCGAATCTGGTGTCCATAGTGGTGCCCAAAGTTTGTCGATAAAATGAATTTACTTGATGCCTTTCAATTTTAACTCCGATTGCTCAGACTCCCCTTTGTGATCTGTCTAACCTCATCCGTACCCTGGGAATGGTTAATACAGGTGCATTGTGAACTAATGTCCAAAGTGGCCAAAAGACCCTTCGATATCCCAATCAATGGTTCTAACATCCTTATAATATTAGTTGGATCCTCAAGATAGCTGGAAATAATTTTAACATATGGTTCAAGAAATCTATTTTTACACTGAGATAAATTAGAAATCAGAGTCCTGAGCCAATATAATGGATCTCCTGAAGGTGGTGTTGGGGGGATTGTCCAAGTTCTTATGTTATAACTCCCCCATACACATAAAATATTCTTATATGTATGACTATTCAAATTTTTGCATTTTAGTATCTGTATACAGGGTATTAGAAGGTCGAGGTCTGCGCTCACTGGTAAACCTTGTGTGACAGCCAAGAGTCGATACAATGGTGAGATAATAAATGGTGGATTTATTGAAAAAATAGCACGACGCGTTTCGGACCACCACGGGTCCTTTCTCAAGTGCAGATTTTGATAAAAGAAATATACAAAGAATAAAATGTAAAATAAAAAAATATAAAATAAAATATACAAATAGTACAAGAAGCATCAAGCCCATAAATACACAAAGAACATGTTGCAGATATCAATTGCAGCAATAAATAAATATAGTAATAATAAACATGTCTCCAAAGTTATTATACTTTACAAAAGAGTGATGTACACCTCAAGAAATGGCAATGCAGATCTTTTTGCAAGGTGAGTATGTGCACAAATGGATACATAAATAAATGGGTAAATAGATAAATACAGAAACCAGGTTCAGCAGGAAAAAAAGCAACAAGGCAATGAATATTAATTAAAATATTAGTTAAAATGCAGACACTACTGAAAGATACCTGTGTAATGTTTTTTCTTTTCAAGTTACAATCAGTATCTATCATCTTAAACACCTGTTCTCTCAGGGATTACTCAAAGGCAAATGAGTACAAACATAGGTCAAGGCTATATTGATATTGTTCAATATAGCCTTGACCTAATGGTTCAATATAGCCTTGACCTATGTTTGTACTCATTTGCCTTTGAGTAATCCCTGAGAGAACAGGTGTTTAAGATGATAGATACTGATTGTAACTTGAAAAGAAAAAACATTACACAGGTATCTTTCAGTAGTGTCTGCATTTTAACTAATATTTTAATTAATATTCATTGCCTTGTTGCTTTTTTTCCTGCTGAACCTGGTTTCTGTATTTATCTATTTACCCATTTATTTATGTATCCATTTGTGCACATACTCACCTTGCATAAAGATCTGCATTGCCATTTCTTGAGGTGTACATCACTCTTTTGTAAAGTATAATAACTTTGGAGACATGTTTATTATTACTATATTTATTTATTGCTGCAATTGATATCTGCAACATGTTCTTTGTGTATTTATGGGCTTGATGCTTCTTGTACTATTTGTATATTTTATTTTATATTTTTTTATTTTACATTTTATTCTTTGTATATTTCTTTTAGCAAAATCTGCACTTGAGAAAGGACCCGTGGTGGTCCGAAACGCGTCGTGCTATTTTTTCAATAAATCCACCATTTATTATCTCACCATTGTATCGACTCTTGGCTGTCACACAAGGTTTACCAGTGAGCGCAGACCTCGACCTTCTAATACCCTAACTTTTCCCTCCGGTTTTCCGGTGTTTTCGTTGGTTCTGCAGCCACTCCCACCTGGAGTTTTCCTTACGTATGTGACAATAAAGGACACATACTCTTCAGGTGAGAGGTCTACTGGTATTACTCACTGTTATATACATTTTTCTGAAATTGGCATTAATACTACGCTTAGAGCGCTCGGTGTCTCTCTCTTTCTTTTTAGTATCTGTATACAGCTTGCAATTATTATACAGGTCCAACAAGAATTGGCCATGGTGTATTTCTGGTATTTCTCTATCCATTAAGTACAAACTGATATCTGCCAGCCAGAACAACTGATCAACACTGATTCTTACATCCATTGGTGTGTGCGTAATAACACTCATGTTTTTTGTATGAAGCAAGAAGACAGACGGCTGCCAAGGACCTTCTGGAATCAGAGCGAAAATATGTCCTGAATCTGTCTCATATCCTTAAGATAAGAGCAACTCTTCAAGGGTCTGACATCAAGAGGACCACGAAGGAGAGAAGGTACTGAAGTTTGCTCTGTTTCTAATGTAAAATGTAGCAATGATAGTATAGACAGCACAGGAAAGCAACATAGGAGATGATAGCAAGGAAAGCAACATAGCAGATGATAGCACTAAATACAATAAATGTAAGCAGCAGGAAAATGGCAACCATGACATGTACTGTGTGCAAATGACTGTAAGGTGAAAACTGCGCTATTGGTCATAACAACTACATACAGGACATTAGTAATGGTCAAGCCAACACATTCCAAGAAAATCACCTATATGGCTTTGCCTTCTACTGGCACCTTTGGGCTGTATGTCAGACATATGACGCTTACATGGGCCCCCTGGGCTACCACTTTTTATATCATACAGGCAAAACTGATTTTTAAAAAAAAAAAAAAAAAAATAGATTACATGTAAAAACACAAGTGGTATTGCTTATTAGGGCCAGCAGATTTATTTTTTGCTACTTGAGTTCTTGGAAATGTTACTTCAGTTCAGTCTTCCATTGTCCTGTTGAGGACTTTTGTTCCCTTCTATGTGCGAACAGCTTTTATTTCAGCATTGACTGCTTGTAGAAGGTCCAAGGAGAGTGACGTTTTGACATGTAGCTCTGTAAAGGATTGTAGGACATTTTAAGGATCTGGGACACCATCCATCCACAGTAAATGGCAAGCCATTATTGTCAAGTGGAGAAGGCTTAAAATAGCAATGAATCGCCCTAGAATTGTCCAGGCTGCCAAATCACAAGGGCTCAGCCACAACTCCAGGGAATTACAAAACATCACAAAAGAGCATCCAAAAACTAGAGAACTGTCTATTCATGGCTAAGCCGGTATCAATGACTCCACATTGACAAAAAGACTGGTCTAGAGTAGCAATATACCAAGTATAATATAAAATATATATATATAAAATATATAAAATATAATCAGTATCTATCATCTTAAACACCTGTTCTCTCAGGGATTACTCAAAGGCAAATGAGTACAAACATAGGTCAACGCTATATTGAACCATTAGGTCAAGGCTATATTGGTCACTGGTTCTTGGTCACGTGATATGTGACAGCAAGCCAAGGCAGCATATTACAGCAAGAACATGATGCTAGTAGTGTAATGGTATGGCCATGCTTTTCTGTCTCAGGTCTGGACAACATGCCATTATTGATGGAAGCAAGCAGTCTGGGCTGTTCCAAAAACAATTATGACAGTGGTCAGTAATCTCACTTCATGTATATTTGTTTGGCACAGGGCTCTCTCTGATGCTTAACTGTAGCTGAATGGGTTCAAGCAACAAAACAGACCAGGCTATGTGAGGGATATCCTCTGCCTCTCCCCCAAAGCTGACTTACGGCAAATCACCCTGAATCCTGTGTTCAGCCAAAAGTCATAACCACCAGAGAAGAATCATCTGTGCACAAAAAGTCTTGGCCAAGAATCATATTGAAATGGAAGTTTTTCGATTTTCATTTTTCATTTTTGACTCCCCTCCTTCCAAACCCCATGACTTTGTTATTTTTCCGCTTTCAGGGCTAAATGAGGTCTTAATGTTTGCAGGACAAATTTTTGTTCATGATACTACCATTTATTACTCTGTGCAATGTACTAGGAAGTTGGAAACAAATTCAGGATGGGGTGGATTTGAAGAAAAAATGCATTTGTTTGACTTTCTTACAGGCTTTGTTTTTACGGTCTACAGGATCTGAGGTTACGTGTGGGCAGGTAGCGGGAGATTAGTTCGGAGATATATGGAGGGGACAGATTGTGGATGGCTTTGTATGTTAGCATTAGTAGCTTGAACTCAATTCGCTGGGCTATGGGTAGCCAGTGGAGGGACTGGCAGAGGGGAGCAGCTGATGAAGATCGGGGGGTGAGGTGAATTAAGCGGGCAGCGCAGTTTAAGGTGGACTGGAGGGGGGGGCGAGGGGTTATTTGGTTACTATTATGTATGCATTGAATAACTTTCATATAGGGGTCAACATCCTTACAATTATTGCATGGCACTCTGGCTATTTCATCTATGTCCTTTTTTGTTTTTAAAAAAAATCAGTGCACCATACAACAAAGGTTCCTGACCCCTGAGAAAAATCAGATTCTATGAGGTGTATGGTTTTATATTATATGTGTTAAGTTGTGTGAAGTCCATTATTAAAGGGGTTGGCCAGGAGTATACTGTTATTAGCCTATCCTTATGACTGTTCATCAGTAGCAGATCATTGTGGGTCTGACCTCCAGTTGTTTGGAATGTCCATAGTGCACAGGATCTAGCCCAGCTCTGTACACTGTATGGTGGCTTAGAAATGGACTGCAAACTCTGTCTTATCGGAGACTTGAGGACTCCAATTCCTCATGAAACCAATTCAAAACAATATTGAAACATGATAGGTCATCAATAGTTTTCTTCTGGACAATCCCTGTAAATAAAAAATGGAACTTCTTCACGGTTCTGAAACAAAGAGCCCTTTGATGGTTAGACAACTTCTGTCTGGGCTTAGCATATTTATTCTACTTTGCAGTTTTCTCGCAGCTTTGATAGACAGAATCAAAGGAAAGAAGATCAAACGTTGTATTTCCCCATTGTAACCAATCAGCCATAATGCTGGAAGTTTCGGCAGCATCTGAGCAGGCTGTGCTTGTTGTTTCCATAATTTCTAGAGAGGTTAAAGTGATATACAGAAACAGGGTGATACACAAGCTATGCTGTTTCTGTAACTTGTGCTACACATTTCTGTAGCCGACCCTCATTTACTTCTATGGGAGTTATGGAAACAGCATGGCATATTGTGTGACTTGTGGATGAAAGAGGTCGCGGCGTGCTGTTATTGCAATAGACGCATGTGACAGAGATGGGACCCATATTTATGACTTTTATGACGTATCCTGTGGATATGCTATAATTGGTAGAGCTGGAAATATCCCTTTAGGATGGAATTCTTTTTTGTTGTATATTCTAAAATTAAATTTCCTTTAAAGGAAATGCAATTCACAAGCCAGAACGAGAGAAAGATTTTATCCAAGACTTACTTCACATGATAGCATTTTATTCATTTTATTGAGCATACAATGTAATATGGTGTACATTTTCATATTTGGCACAAAATAGTAGTACAATTCATGGCATAAAACAACAACAACAAAATCACAGATTAATCAAATAAGGATCAGTTGAAAGCTGTAAATCAATGCAAACATTTTACAGTAATAGGTTAACATAGGGATCAAACCCTATATGCATATTGTATCTTTTACATTGTAAATAACATGTAAAACCAATAAACGAGAACAAACCACATATAGTGCACATATAGTATATGAAATAAGAAAAAATTGAAGTTTTGCACACGGAAGGACCCTCAAGTCTAGAGTGGAGAGGAACTGGGGTATATCCAAATTATTCAGGGGTACCGTATATGCTTATGCACCAATTTCTTGTATTGGATGGAATTATTAACACATAATAGCATTTTGAATAGTATTTTGTATTGGTTTTTGTAAGACAAAACCAGAAGAACCAAATATTCTATTCCACTTTTTCTATGTAGGTTCCTCTCTTGGTGGTGTTTTACAAATATAGTCCTTCCTTACCTTTCCTCTTAGCGGAACATGTCCAAATTGAATATGCCCTGATATATGTATTATGAGATAACTAGCTTTTCAAGACATCATGATTTTGTGATGATTGCTGAGAAGTTATCTCTACAGAGACCATATTGCCTTGTTTTGATGAACAATGTGCCTCTAAACATATTTGCTTATGTGTTTTTATACTTTGCCTTTAAATTGCAGGGCTTGGCTCTAGGGGCTGCTAGTTACAAGGAGGACTCTGGGAAGAATGGGGAAGCAGAACATTAGCATTAGAATCAGGAAGCAGCGGTGGGCCAGTCACACTCAACTGGGGATGCAGGGGTGCTAGATGGTGCATGGTCCATGGAAGTGTAGATAGCAGAGGCAGTGCTCATGAGGATCCCCTCATACAGGACATTGAGCGCATCACCCACAAAGATGGGCGAATAAAGAGATCTATAAGGGTGGGTTTTTCGCCCCTACTGAGAGTCGCATGTGGTCCCGGATACTGCAGTGAGAAATAGAGACCTGGGGCCTGTCACAGAGTGGTGGGGCAAGTAGGGGGATGGGGTGTCAACATGAAATACCGGAGTAATGTCAGGTCGATGTGAAGTCTAGGGAGCAGATCACCCCAGAGTAAGGCAAGTTCACCCCAAACAATATTTCAGGATTGCTTTATAATACAGATTGTGGCATGGAAATTTAGAAAAAAAATTATCACAAAATGTGATTTAAACAATTAGTTATTTTCAGTGCTAAAACCTTCTAGATTGTACATGTGGATTCTTCTTTTGTTGTCAGATAATCCTTTGATTCATCTTATCCCATTAATAAGGATGAAATCATCTTCAAGGGTCACTTTTTGTTCATTTCTCAGTTTCTTCCCCAGTTCTTTGCGGTACTTGATCCAGCACCACCTGGACCTGCTCCACGTATTGCAGGAGAGAGTAGTAAAGTGGTCCAGACAAGGAATCCTGGGAGACATATTCCTGAAGTTAACCAATGATGAGGTAACTATGCTGTTGTGTAAATGCAGTGAAAGCTTTTTGAGACGACCACCCAAAAGTGCATAAAAAATGGTCTCAAAGAAGATGACTACTACGGAAAGTGAAAATCCATTACAGAAAATTTGGTCTGGATGAAGAGGTGGTCTTCTCAAAAAGATTTTACTGTATCTTGCTTGTCTTAAAGCGCTACTTCCGTGTTCAGGTCTTGTTGATGCAAATTTTGCAAATTTTTTCCCAGATGTGGGTTATAAAGAGAGAGAACTTATAAAGCATCTTCTTCTAATGCTCCTTCTCTTTTCCATCCAATCCTAGTTTTGATTTAAAAAATAGCACCAACAAAATCTGATCATTGAAACCCAACCTATGGAGGCGGTGAAAGGTCCTCCTCAAATATGTAACTCGTGATGTCGATCTGCCTAACTTACCCCTTTCCACCCTTTCTATTGATTCTCTTACCAGTAGGGTTGAGCCGATCTTGAGATTTCAAGATCGATTTTAAAATCCGATTTCCGATCATTTTCCAGCCGATCTCGATCCCGATCTCGATCGTGAAATTTGCTCGATCGCCGATCAGAATCTGATCTTTTCCAATCCCGATCTTCAACCCTAGTCAATGCTTTTCTATGGGAAAAGTCACTTTTAGGGTTGAGCCGATCTTGAGATAACCTCCGATCTCGATCCCACTGGAAAAGATCGGGTCGGAATTCCAATCGCGATCGTGAAATTTACTCGATCGCCGATCGGAATCCGATCTTTTCCGATACCGATCGCTCAACCCTACTTACCAGCGATAACTTTATTGGCTAGCCTGGTATTAATTTAGTAATAATTCCTATGGTTATATATTAATACAAATATTACTCCATCTTTTTTTTTTTTTTTTTTTTAGAACAATTTCTTGGACTACTACGTTGCTTACTTGAAAGACTTACCAGAAAGTATATCAGTGATCCACATTGTGGTCCTTAAAGAGGTAAGTGTACTATATGTATGGGTAGAAAGTAAGCTTGTATTTCTTAGAGAAAGGGGCTGAAGCTTAAGCTCTCGGAACATCATTTTTTTCCGCTATTACATGTGTCATCGAGGAATTGTATGTATCCTAGAAACAATTGAGATTGTAGAGGGACCTTTTTGGGTGATAGGGGAATATTGCTGCAGAGTCTTTCTATCCTATTAATATTATAAATGTGAAAGTTTGTGGGTTTGTGAGTTTGGATGTTCGGATGTTTGTTCCTCAATCACGCAAAACCCGCTCGACCGATTTGGCTGAAAGTTTCCACAAACATAGTTAATACACCCGATTGCGCAATAGGCTACTTTTCATCACAATAGCGCACATACGTTTGTGCCAGGACCCCCACAAAACCCAAACTCACATCACCATCTCTGCAATCTCACACACTTTGGACCATAGCAAGCCACAAAATTCATATTGCCCTCTACAGCCTCGCCCCTAACCCCACACAATCACATATACATATACTTTACCACTCTGCCCCTCACCTTAACGATACTCCAGGAGGCGCTCTATAACGCTCCGGAGCAGCCATGTTTGCCGACCCCCACCGCTCTGACAATCCGCGACACCGCCCACCCATGTCAATACCCCTAGGCAGTCTAATAAATGCAAAAAAAAAAAAGTTTAAAAAAAGTAAAAAAAATATATGAAAACAAATAAAAAGGATTAAAAATTCAAATCACCCCCCTTTCCCTAGAACATATATAAAAGTAGTTAAAAACTGTGAAACACATACATGTTAGGTATCCCCGCATCCGAAATTGCCCACTCTACAAAGCTATACAAATATTTTTCCTGTTCGGTAAACGCCGTAGCGGGAAAAATGGTCAAAAGTGCCAAACCGCCGTTTTTTCACTGTTTTGATTCTGATAAAAATTTGAATAAAAAGTGATCAAAGCAATAACATTTCCCAAAAATGGTAGAACTACAAAGTACACCTGGTCCCGCAAAAAAAGATGCCCTATGCATCCCCGTACACGGACGTATAAAAAAGTTACGGCTGTCGGAATATGGCGACTTTTCAAAAAAAAATTTTTTAACATAGTTTTGGATTTTTTTAAGGGGTCAAAATGTAAATAAAACCATATCAATTTGGTATCCCCGGAATCATAACAAAACACAGAATACAGGGGACATGTCATTGTGGCTGCACAGTGAACGCCGTAAAACCAAAGCCCGTAAGAAAGTCGCAGAAATGCATTTTTTCTTCAAATCCACCCCATTCTGAATTTTTTTCCCTGCTTCCCAGTACATTACATAGAATAAATAATGGTGATGAAGAAAAATTTGTCCCAGAAAAATTAAGACCTCATATGGCTCTGGGAGCGGAGAAATAAAAACGTTATGGGGTTTAGAAGGAGGGGAGTCAAAAACTAAAAACCAAAATCACAAAAATGCCATCGGCGGGAAAGGGTTAACTTCAAATACTTCTGTCCCAAAGTCACTCACAACAGTTTCTCACAACACCGTATATATATATATATATATATATATATATATATAGCAGCTCAAATACAAATTAACTTCAACACAAAAGTCTCACGTATTCTATGAATTACAGCAAAAACAAGATACAAACTTACATTTCATATCCCATCCCTTATACACAGTACGAAAACCTTACCCACGCCTGTATATACCCACTTCTACAATCACCGCAGACGAAGTCGCAGGTACCAGCTAGTAATACATAAGGGTAACATTATCTGTTATAACAAGCCCATACTGTAAAAATCTGATTAATAGTGAAATATGGAATGGGAAAAGGCAATAAAATCTAAGTGTATGGTAAGCATAGGTTATCAATATCAGATCAGAGAGAGTCTGATACCTGGCAAACTTATTGACCAGCAGCTAATACACAGAGAATGGAGCAGGAAGCAATTCAAGTGATCTTTTAAATCTGCAGTAATCTGATCTGACCACTAGACAGAGAACGGTGCTGTCTGCTTCCTTCTCCATTTACTATGTATCAGCTTCTAAGAACAGTTAATCAATGGGGGTGCCAGGTGTCAGAGCCCAGAAAACCCCTTTAAAGGGAGTCTATTTGCGGCCATAGCTGAGGCACTGAGCATTATTGTATTATCTAGAAATATGTAAAATCTTAAACCTTCTGTTATCTGACTAGGCTGAAGAAGACCTGAAGTCAGATTTGTACATACTGCTTTTCCATGTAGTTCAGCGCATCCCAGAATATCTTATACTATTGCAGGTAAGAATAATACATTATTTCTATCTGACTTCACAAGGCCTCCAGCAGTATGTGATGTAAGTTAGTGGATATCTGAGTATAACCAGTGAAATAAATACAATGTGACTGCTCACGGGGTCCTATAAAACCTTGTGCAGGAACGTCACTTACATTATTCAATGAGAAAGTTTTCCGTACTGCAATTTATAATTGTGAATGACTATTGTACTTGTATATGAGGGTTATCTCAGGCAACCAGGTACCTTGTACTAACATATGAAGGAATCCTCAAAAAACATATGTATTTCATCTTTACAGAATATGATAAAAAAGCACAATACCTTTATGTAACACATAAAGTGGTTGTATAAGACAAGACATTGATGATCTATTCTTTAAGTGTATGGGAGCTGATCTGTAATAGAACAGCATGGACGCTATACAGCATATGGAGCCATCTATTACCCCTGTGCACTGTAAGATATGGTTGTTGGGCGTCAGACCTCCCACCGCTCTGATATTGAGAACCTATCCATCAATATCTGATCTTTGATTTTCAATTACCCCTTTGGTGGTCCTTCAGGAATATGTGATGTCTGGAGACTGGGACACCATGTGGTCAGGTTACCATTGAGGGAGCTTAAAAAAAAGAAATGGACTTGTCTAAATCCAATATCGAAGTTTATCGCTTTTAATAATAATACCCAGAAAACCATTTTGATACAAAAGTTATTTGTGGCATATCCACAGAATCCAGGCTGGAGTGTGTCTGTAACTCCCATAGTCTAAAATATAGAGATGTGGATGTGAGCAGATTCCTATTCTCCCAGCTTAGGGGTTAAGTTTTAATTTAGCACGGATAACCCCTTTAAAGGGGTTTTCTCATCTCAGTATTTCAGCAGTCTCTTCTTCTCACTCCCTGTATTTCTGACACTTTCCATTCCTCTTGCCTGAAAAGTTTGACAATACTTCTGCAGTTCATATACTATGCACATGCTTCTAGAGAATGGACTCAGTGTTATCTGTGTGTTTACATAGAGATATATCAGACTTGGCTTTATCAGCAAAACTGCAATTAGCTGAACGATTGCCCTGTCGGCAAGAGTAGTGAGTAAGTTACATCACTTATCCTATAGTTCCGTGGTTAGAGCAACATAGTGTAAACCATGGCATGAATAAGTTCACATAGCAGGCAAACAAAGCAGCATTTCTAAAGGCATATATTTAAGAAAAGGCTTCAATTTACATAAGCTACCCATATAGATAGGCTCCTTGAGATGGGACAATCCCTTTAAGGATGCTACGCCAGTTTTGTGATTTGAAATAGTCACTTTTTTGGTGCATGCAGAATTTCCACCCTTTTCTAGCTCTCATAACACTTTTTCAAAAAGTAGTCAGAATAGTGTCAGGGCCTCCACGGTATATCACATGTAATATAATTTGTGGTAGGAAACTGGCACATAGTATAACTGAAATCTTGGGGCTGGCAGAGGTTTCAGCTTTCTACACAAGACAGGTGCCACAGTTCTTATAGGATCTGTACCTCTTAATAATTGTGAATTGTCTGACTCAAGCGGGGAATAGAGTATGACCAGTGTATGAAACATCGGACAATAATTTCTCCCCAATATCTGTTTTGTCTATATGTACAATTTTATTATTGTTTTAAGTTATTAGTTTATATGAATTATTTTTCTGTTGGTCATGTACTTAGAGGTGTGAAATTGACAAGAATAAAAGGATTTGTATTTCAGCTTCTTATTTGCTCTTTTCCATTTAGAATATCCTGAAATTTACAGAACAGGATCACCCGGACTATTACCTGCTGTTGGTTTGTGTCCAAAGGCTGCGTGTTTTTATATCACACTATAGTGTTCTCTTCCAATACAATGAGGATTTGTTAATCCAGAAAAGGAAAAAACTTAAAAAGTACGTTTTCACAAATGAAGATGTGAAATACAATTAAAATAATAAGTATATGTTGTGTATATATAGAAAAATAAATTAGTGTAAAATGTTTTATTGTCCAAAAACAACACCACTCTTGTCCATGGGTTGTGTCTGGTGTTACAGCTTAGGTTAGTTTACCTGAATGAAGATGATCTACAATACCTGACACAGGAAGATGGTGTTGTTCCTGGAAACAAAATGTAAAATGTCTGATACTATACTGAACGCCCCCACAAACGGAATACTGAACGCATTAAAAAGCGGTGAGCAATGAAAACACATGGACCCCATAGACTATAATGGGGTCCGTGTGTTTTCCATGTGGTGTCTGCACAAATCATGCGGAGAGGAAAGTACTTCAAGAACTACTTTCCTCTCCACGTGATTCGTGCAGACACCGTGCGGAAAACACACGGACCCTATTATAGTCTACGGGGTCCATGTGTTTTCATTGCTCACCGCTTTTTAATGCGTTCAGTATTCCGTTCGGGTGGGCCCCAAGCAGACTCCCCAAACGGAATACTGAACGCAGATGTGAACCGGGCCTGAGAGAGATCATGAAGATGTAATCTGTGGGGATTTGATACCCAAGAACCTAAAGATAAGTTGCCCAATGAGGGACTCAGGTGAATTCTGCTTCTACTTCACAGGCCGGTGTGTTCACATAGCTGGCGACAAATTTCTGGACAATTTTGCCTCATCCCATCCAGCCCAGGATGTCCACACACTACCTACTTTAAGAGCTAATGTTACCCAAATTTTTCCTAATTTGCTGTTAGTCACACCAACCCCTCTGATCTGATATTGGTGTCCTATACCAAGGACAGGTCATCCATATTACAATCTTAGAAAACTCCTTTCATTTTATTGGTATAACTGCTTGTGTCTTACCAATAAGACTGATGAAGAAGAAATAATAATGTCAAGGTGAAAAACAAATTTTGTGAAAGATTTACCGTCACATAAAGGAGCTACAAACATTAGAAAATCAATATGGCTACTTACATTCATTATAGTTTAACAACCAGTGTTCAGATTTTTTATTGTGTTTAGATTTTCCTGACAGGTAATAGATGATTTTTTTTTATTTAGCCACAACAAATGACAAGAAGAAAGTGATGAAATGTGTTAAGGAAGAAGTTATCACTGGGATCCAGGGTTAGAATCCAGCCAAGGACAACATCTCCATGAAGTTTATATGTTAGGCCTTGTTCACATCTGCATCGGTAATCCATTTGGGGGAGTTCGCATGGTGACTCCCCCCTAATGAATTACTGAACACATTGGCAAGTGGTGTACAGTGAAAGCACACAGACCCCATAGACTATAATAGGGTCTTTGTGCTCTCCACACGAATCATGCGGACAGGAAAGTAGATCATGAACTGGTATCCTGTCCGCATGTTCCTTGCAGAGACCATGTGGAAAGCATATGGACCCCATTATAGTCTATGGGGTCCGTGTGCTTTTACTTCACACCGCTTGCCAATGCGTTCGGTAGTCCGTTCGTGGGGGCCCCATGTGGATTCCCCTGAACGGAGTATCAACGCAGATGTGAACCAGGCCTTACATTGGTTTCCTCCCAGGCTTCAAAGAATGATGGCGAATTTAGGTTTTGAGGCCTACTTGGGACAGTTAGCGTTGACAGTATGTAAAATGCTGCAGCATATTTTGGTGGTATATAAGCAAACAAAAAACTAAAGTCTGTCTGTGGGATGTGTCTAATATATCTTTAAAATACACACAACCCATAGACGTTTTTTCTGAAAAAAATATTGAAAATCTTCGTTTTCCAATCCTGTTAAAGTGCTAAATATTCAAGCTATTGAAATTATTTTTATTTGCATCTTCTTATAACATTTGCATAAAGGATCTTGTTTTTTTTCTTAGATCTTCTCTGATTAAGCTGTACAAAGGCCTCGCGTCTCAGTCCACGGTGACTGGTCAGGAACCTCCGCCTAATCTGACCAATTCTGCAAACATTAAAGAAAATGTCGCTCAATCTGACGAGACCCTCCAGCCCTACAACACTACATCAGGCTCCTCATCCTCCGTCATGTAAGGGGGTTCATGATGAAGATCACTAGAAATTGTATGGGGGTCTATAATGGCGTATTTGGGGCATATTTGTCATAGATAGATAGATAGATAAGAGGTAGGTAGGTAGATAGATAGATAGATAGATAGATAGATAGATAGATAGATAGATAGATAGATAGATAGATAGATAGATATATGTACCTGCATGTTTGTGTTTTAGTAACATCTGGCTAGTATGGCATGCTTTAGAAGCCATATCTGACACCCATCACACAGCACTTGATATATTAGTAGTCATACATGCCAAAGTCTCTTACTTTAAGTGTTTTATAAGACTGGACTTTTGTTGATATAGTGAAGTGACAAATTACCCTCTTTACTAAAAATGAATGAATTTTTTTCATCTTATACCCATTTATGATCTCTTAAAGGGCATCCATATGAACAGGAGATCAGTGTAGAATAAACTGTTAATATTTGTTGGTACTTTAATACTCATCAGTGGAAATTTTCCATTAAAACATCTATAAATAAAATGTATATAATGTAAAATCTTGCGCTGATGTCAGAACCTGACAATTATAGACTGTGTCCTGTAAAAGCAGTGTAATGTAGTTCACTGTTAGGAGAAGCTTCTGCTGTATCAGGAATTGACTGACGGACTGAAATAGCGCCCCCTCTGCCTTTAAATGGATTCTCCAGCGTGCCTGTGAACGTGAACATTTGCTACCTCCAGGGTTTTGGTCAGTGAGCCCAAGGGTTCCAAGCTACTTCAGAGTCACGTGATCGGAGTGAGTATCTGGTCTCCTAGTTTACCTGTGATATGGTGTCTGGCTTAACTACTATAATCATGTATTCAGCCAGGCCCATAGCACAGGTAGCTAGCAATGAACAGGAGAGTAGAGAGGAGACAGAGCAACTCAGGAGCTGGGTGCTGGTTCCAAACCAACATGGAACCCCTGGGTTTGTTGCCTGTATATACTGATTTCAGACAGACATTGCGACCAAGTCTTCCACGGAGACTCCGATGCAAATGTGAACGTAGCCTGAGTATTGCAAGGAACAATGTAATTCTTATTTCAATTTATAAAGTAGATTAGAAATCACCTTGAAGTTCCATAACCCTTAGTAATGTACTACGGCCTTAAGCTTTTATATAACCATTACATTCTCAGCCTTTTACCATCCATTGCACAAGTAGAAAAAGTTCCAGCACAAAGGGCAATATTCAATAAAATTTAACGTTTATTCTGGAAACATATTCCATATGATAAAAATAAAAAAGGAGAAAAGCCAAAAAAGCAGAAAAAACATGCATCAGACAAGGGGAATCAAAAAAAGTGAACAAACTCACATTACGTGTGTGTATGGTGTTGGGATGCCATACACACACGTAATGTGAGTTTGTTCACTTTTTTTGTTTCCCCTTGTCTGATGCATGTTTTTTCTGCTTTTTTGGCTTTTCTCCTTTTTTATTTTTATCATATGGAATATGTTTCCAGAATAAACGTTAAATTTTATTGAATATTGCCCTTTGTGCTGGAACTTTTTCTACTTGTGCAATATCACTTAGCTTGACCGGAGGACTTTAGTTTCTGTGCACTCAGGGATTATAACCAGTGCAGTTTGTTCACTTTTGGAAGCTGTGGATATCCTTTGCGTGCTTTTTCTTTTACCATCCATACTATAATCTAAACTCATCTCTATATGTTTAAGGCATCTAGTTCCTCATGCTAAAAAGAGCAGACAGACTCCAGTGGAAACCATCCAGCCCTTAAAGGCATCTGATTGGGAAACTGAAGGAAAGAAGCATGAAAGGTCGGAGAATATCACCGGGCCATTGTCATTCATTGGGAGCGACCAAGAAGCAAATTCTCTCCCTTTACAGTCTATCCCAGAAATGGAATATGAAAGCAACTCTGTGGATACAATGCTTGATGTTGAAAGGTCTATGAGAACCTCATCCAATATTCTACCGGATGGTAACTTTGCCCGAAACTATGAAGAATTTGAGTATGGAGGAGAAATAATAGGAATTTCTACTCCATACGAAGAGGAAAGCTTTCCAAATAGGACCCTTTATGAGTCATGTTCAGCGGGGTCCTCAGAGTCCAGCCTTGATATTTGCTTTTTAAGACCGATCAATTTCACACTTGAGTCCAACAGAACAGATCGTTCCCATCAACCTCTGGCCAGAAGCTGCATGTCACCAGTGAGCAATAGTAGCTACAGGCATGAAGGTATCCATGCAAAAAACAAACCATTAAGTCGATCTCTCAAGGAGTTCCCTCGTAGTCATGAGACAGTGACTACCAGGTTGTACAGCACCAGAAGCACCCATGCCAATAGGATGCAATTCAAGCAGGATCGAAGCACCCAAGCCCACGGTCTATCAGCTTCAGCCCGTAGCTCCCATAGGCCCTTCTACATTCCACCGAGACCCCACGTGGAGAGTAGGTCTTTACTAGAGGTAAGTAGTGTGATAATTGAGTAGTTTCGACAAATTGTTTTGGAAGTTTTTGAGAATATCTTTTTTTTTTTTTTTTTAAAGGATATCCATATGGATGGAAACGCAAGATTCTATCATAAGGACGAAACTGAGCAAACATCTTTTAGTGATCATCATCCCAGGTCAGATCAGAAGGGCGGCTTCCGAAGCTCATTCCGTAAACTGTTTAAAAAGAAGTGAGTGCAGCCAAGGCTTTGTATCTCTAGTATGAGGGATGTCCAGAATTGATGCAGGTAGTGGAGTAGCACAGGGACACCCGCAATAACTGTTTTAGGTAGAATAGATGTAAGCTATACAGGAGACTAGCTACATGTGGCAATACTAAATGATCAGGAGTATAGCATGCAGCATCTTCATTCACAGTCACCGAGTCAAAATAAAGAAAACATTCTAAAGACAATTAGGCAGAATGATTAAAAGTGCCATTTTGTGCGCCAGTCTTAATAAAAGCCCTGACTGGCGCAAAGGCGCTCCTGAATTATCAAGAGGCTCCGGTAACTGGTATAGATTTCCTGTATAAATCACATCAGAAAACTGGCGTGAGTTATAATAAAGCCAAGACATCCCGACTCACTGTCCACCCGCTCTGTCTACATTTGAAGAAAATGCTGAGCAAGGTACAGAACAGGGTACGTAGTGCAACTATGGCCCAAGAAAGAGCCTTGTGTAAAATATGTGCCAAATTATAAAACATCTACACCAAATTGCCCCAATCTTCTATAGTCTTTATCCGTCACTGCAACCATACTGTTCTTCTACAAGTCAGGTAATTCAATGGAAACATCACTGAGATTGTGAATTATTGTCCATGTATACAATCCAGTGTTCCAATCTCACAACAGCGTCTTCTCTAGTGCACTACCAGTCAGTGCATGCGAGGTCATAATGTAACATACATGAAACAGTTTCCTCATATTTAAAGCTGCATGGAAGATACAACTGATCAGGTCTCATGAAAAAAAACAAAACAACAAATGTTCTTCATTGGATTTTATTTAAAGGGGTTTTCCCATCTCAGTGTTTCAGCAGTCTGCCCGCAGTCTCTTCGTTCTTCTTCTCACTTCCTGTATTCCTTCCCCCCAGGGGAATGGGTCTGAGAAGTATCACAATACATATGCAGATCAGATAATATGGAGATGCTTATAGAGAACGGACTCAGTGTTATCTGTAAGCTTACATAGAGATATAACAGACTTGGCTTTATCAGCGAACTGCAATTAACTAAACTGATTGTCCTGCCGGCACTGAGTAAGTGACGTCACTTGTCCTACAGGTACGTGGTTATAGCAACGCTGTGTAAACAATGGGAGGAATAAGTTCACATAGCAGGCATACAAAGCAGCATTGCTAAAGCAATATATTTACAAACAGTCTTCAATTTACATAAGCTACCAATATAGATAGGATCCTTGAGATGGGACAATCCCTTTAAATTAAAAAGTGGGGTTTTTCTTGGTTGTTTTTTTTTTTTTTTTTTTTTTAAATAAAGTTTAGTTTAATACAACAAAAATATTTGAAAGCCCTTGATACTGCGATCTTGGCTGAGAAAGGGGCACCATATAGATAAATATCTGTGACCAGCAAACTTAGCTACAAGACTACCATCCCTTGTGTTGAAAGAGGCTCCTACTCTGCCTCCATTCACTAATCTTGAAGTCCTCGATACAGTCACATTAACAGCTAAAACAGTTTTCATTGACATTATATGACATCTAGATATGTTTTTGCATTTGTTTTGAATCTGATGAATTATATCAAATTGTGTCTTTGCTATGTTCTGAGATTTTAGGTCCTCTGGACTAGAAAACAAAGAGAAGATGAGTGAGAAGTCATCCATAGACCAGTCTCCAACTAGGCAGGAGATCTTCAGGGCTCACTCTGCTCTGCTTAATGAGCTTGACCGAGGTACAGCCGTGTAGTAGGAAGCTGTAACTCTGTGTAGTCGAGGGGGCTGACTACAAGCCTTATGGGAGCCACAACAATGGCTAGCTGGCATTCAGGATCCTCAGTCATGGAAACAGAAAAACACATCTTACAACAGATATTTCACATGTGCATCCCTTAGCGTTACCCACAAAACCTTGTCAAGTCTCCAAATCCTTATTATTATGTTGACTATTGTGTTCTGTGGATGCCCAAAGCTATAGACCAAAATAATGCCCAATGCCTATGAGTTGTCCACATAATGTGTCACAATGGAATCTCAGATATTTCACTACAGTCCTCATACAGTAGTGTAGGCAAAATCAGCACAAGTACCCAGCATTAACCAGAAATGTACACCCTATAATATGAAGCGGAACTGCTATCTACTCTTCTACAGGCAATGTTCAGCATTGGAGACTATCACCAAGCATTTTATCAAGGTTCCTTGATATTGTGGACATTTGTTTGTCATAGGGTTGGGCATGTAAAAGTTATATTATTGCCATACTGGGTGTAGAGAGTTACTGGACCTGTGACCTGCCACCAGGAACAATGCTATCACTACTGACATAACTGGTGCCATTCCTGTTGATACAGCGGATACCTACGGGGAAGAACAGTCGTATTATCGAAATTTATCAATTAGTGCTATAATATTTCTGCCTAATAGAGAATAATAAGAAAATGAGAGGTAAAAGCTTTTACTATACATGCTTATTACTGATACCGCTATACGTCCTTGGTCTCAACACATAGTTGCTTGTTTAACCCTTTATTTAATATACCGAATGTATTATTATTATTATTTATTACCATTATTTACTGTGGGAGGAATGGAGTGATCTCTTGTTAACAGGACTTAGTCCCTTTAAGTAAATGATAAGATATCTAGATATTGTATTCTGCACATGCTGAAGGGGGCGCTGATTTATAAAAAGTTAGAATATTTTTGCATAAATGTTCCTTGGGGTCAGAGCTTGTTTTTAATGCAAACTGGTTTACGAGATGTGAAATGTGCCATTAGATACAATGAGTTACAGCGATTAGTGGCCCCCAACCAGTAGCTGGGGAGCCACATGTGACTCATGGCCCCAATCTTTGTGGCTCGCCATGGAAGCCCCAAGTGTCCCCCCCCCCCGCACTGGTTACATATGACTTACATACTGGCAATATTGAATATGTATCTAAAACCTAGCAATGGCCGAGGAACTAGAAGACACGATCCTTCCAATATGTACAGTAATCTTAGGATTCTCTAATATGAGACAGAAGTAAATCACATCAACTTACTCTAAAAATAAAGATAGTACATAGTGAAATTCATGGTTAAAAACACTAGAGATCTACAATTAAAGGGGTTGTCCAGTTTCTGACCAATATTAAAAGACAAATACTACAAATATACCGTTCGTATAATAAAAAATTCTACAATTTTCCAATATAATTTCTGTATCAATTCTGCACAGGTTTCTATATCTCTGCTTGCTGTCTTGGCCATTTTTTCAGGTGTGGATTAGCCCCTACTTTCAGTGGATAAAAATCAGTCCATGGTCATGTGATGTACACACAGGTGCACAGTTCATTACCAGGCAGATGTCTGATTACTGATATCTGATTACGAGCCGTGCACCTGTGTGTTCATCACATGACCATGGACTGTACATCACATGACCATGGACTGTACATCACATGATCATGGACTGTATATCACATGACCATGGACTGTATACCACATGACCATGGACTGTACATCACATGACCATGGACTGTACATCACATGATCATGGACTGTACATCACATGATCATGGACTGTACATCACATGACCATGGACTGTATATCACATGACCATGGACTGTATATCACATGACTATGGACTGTACATGACATGATCATGGAATGTACATCACATAACCATGGACTGTACATCACATGACCATGGACTGTACATCACATGACCATGGACTGTACATGACATGACCATGGACTGTATATCACATGACCATGGACTGTATACCATATGACCATGGACTGTAGATCACATGACCATGGACTGTACATCACATGATCATGGACTGATATTTATCTACTGGAAGTAAGCAGAATGAATGACAGCATGCAGAGATATAGAAAATTAGGAGCAATTGATATAAAAAGTATATTGGAAAATTGTCTATCTTTTTATGATACAAACCATAACATTTGATTTTCAATATTGGTCTGAAAGTGGTCAACCCGTTTAAGGCTGCAGTTTTAATGAAGGCCCGACTAGCTCAAGGGTGCATCTGAATTTTCAAGAAGCTCTAGGAACGGCATAGAGTTCCTGTATATTGAAAATATATTGGAGAATTTTATACATTTTATGCATTTTTATTATGCAGACCTTAGCCCTTGTCTCTCAATATTGGTCTGGACAACCCCTTTAAATTCTATTAATCCATTAGTCAAAATGTTATTACACTGGGGCATAGAAACCTCAAGTTTGCATTATTTTAATGCCATATTTAAAAAGAACTTTGCACGACCTCCACTGCTTTGCATCCTTCAATAGGAGCTATTCCACTGATTTGGAATTTTTCTTTAGCCCACTGTCCCTGAGCAATCAATGCAGTTAAGGTTAGAGGTTAAAACTGGAATCAGTGGAGCGGCATCTATTGAGGAAAGGTCTTTTTTAATTATACACTTACTGTACAGAGATCTGTTCATACAATATAGAAACATATGGACAAACTCATCTTAAAGACGTTTGATTTTGAAGTTTAGTAGTAATGAGAGATCTAGATGTCTCAGGCCAATATAACAGAGACATTACATGACATAACCAACATACTCCCTATTGGATCGGTCAGAGCCACCATCATAGGCAAAGTGTATAAGGTATTGTTAGCAGAGAGGTAGAGGTAGGTGACCCATAGCGACTGCTTGTACAAGTATGTGCTTTTAGAAAGCAGCCCGTAAGTTGGCAAAGAATAAAAGCAATATATTGTGGGACTGTAATATACCGAGTTTGGAAGGGGGATAACAAAGTGACGCAAATACTGATAGACTGGCTTCTTATGGTAGATTGTGCGAATAGTAAAGGGGCGAATAGTAAAGCAGAAGGTGCAGAACAGCATGTGACATTTCTCATACATCAAGGACTATGGAGAGTGTTATTTAGGATGGTGGTTGGGGTGACAACTGTGCAGATTTGGTCTACAATAAAGTACAACAAAACACTAAAAAAGTATCCAAAATATAATGTCTTTCTTATAAATGCAATTCTCTTTCCTAACATAGTAAGAAGCTACAACCCACTGCATAAAGGAGTTGTCCTATATTAGAAAAAAAACCACCTGCTTTATTTTTTCCCAGAAACATCACCTCTATTGTCCATGACCGGTCTGGGTCTGATTTTATAGCTCATGCCCATGGACAAAAGCGGCAGTGGATCCTGGAAAAACATAAAGCAGACACTTTGCAAAGACACTTTGAATATTTGTGCATTGTTCATTATTACCATTATTGTTAATCTTACCATTTATAGCATTTTTTTCTATTGGTGACCTTTAATATCTCTTGTAATAAATCTTTTCGGCTACCTTACTTTTGACTGCTTACTAAACATCTGGGAATGTGTTATTTACTTTTTTGGAGCACAGTAAGTGTTGTTTTACAGCATGTTGGCAGGTTTGCTGTATATACATAAAGAGGACCTTTTACCACCTCCAAACCTCCAACAAGTCAATGTCTTTGCATTTAATAGACACTGCTCCACTGAATCTAGAACAGTTGGATTTTTTTCTCTAGCCCCACCATTCCTGAGCAATCACTGCTGTTCATTTTGGTGCCTGATATGTATTTAGGTTTAGGTGGGCGGTGTCAGGCAGGAGCAGACAAGGGTTGTGATTCTGAGCTCTGACACTGGCTGCATCTGATTGGAGCTCTGAATCACACCCCCTGCCTGACACTGCCCTTCTGACATTACAGAGCTTAAATAAGATATCAGGTACCAAAACTAACTGCACTTGTTGCTCAGTAATGGTGGGGCTAGAGAGAAAATTACAACTGCATTGGATTCAGTAGAGCAACACCTATTAACACATGGATGGGTTGAACAATCTGACACCAGGGTGAAGCATATTAAACCATCAACACAATGCAATGTGTTTTTTACTCATGACAATTCATGCCCCTATTGCCGAGATATTTATTAATTTCACCATATGCTAATGAGTATTCTGGAGCACCGAGGGCGGCTATGTTGTCTAGGAATGTCCTCCTTCCTTCCTTTTTTTGAGTAACAGGGCTTGGCTTCCAACTTATTAGAGCCGTGTGGGATGCAGCAGTTTGGAGAAATGGAGTTGTCCTGAGTGCTCCATATATTGTGAAATAACTGAACATTTTAGCAATAAAGACACAAAATTCATGAAGTGAGCCTGACCTATCTAACGATGCTGCCATCAGGATAGCTGATACATGTATGATACATGTATGATTGCTGGGGGTCCTACCACTTTGATCTCTACCAATCACTAGACCATGGATCACCGAGTCCCTGAGTGCATGGAGTTGTACTGAGCCCTGCTCTATTCACTTCTATGAGGCGGCCAGAGAGCTGATTTGGACTATCTTTGTCAGTCCCCCGAAAGGCGCAGAACTCAGGGATGGTTTTCAACCAAACGACACGATTTTGCAATCAATGTTAATGGGTACGAGAGTTTGCAGTCGTTAAAAGGGATTTCTGTCCTAGTCAAAAAAAGTAATTGAGGGCCTGAGGAGCGGGTAACATATAAAAAAGAAATGATTCTCACCTACCCCTGGACCTTGGTTTGGTTGGCCCAACTCGGATTCCCTCCAATCACTGGCTTCAACAGTCGCATGTTGGATTCCGGTGATATTGTTGCTGCCATTTGGCTCATTGGGGTCACCTTTGCCCCTGCACTTCTGACCTGAGCAGTCTAGGGACTGGAGGTAATGGGGACAATTGCCCCAGCCGAGGACCTGGAATAGGATGGTATCTTTTCCTTTCTTCATTTTCAGCCATTCTCAGCCCCCAGTTAGTTTTTCGGTTAACCATTCTGTATCGACAAATTTATTTTTTTTTAATGCATTTCATTACTATGTATCTTATTTCGTTGTCACTTTGCCTCACGATACATATATTGTTTTTTACCTTTAGAAGGGTCTTTGTGTTTCGGTCAATGGTTTTGCCAACTATGACTATGCCCACTTAAGGCGACACTGTCCCTTTCTAGTCATTTGCCAGTGTAGCTTACCCAAGTGGCTTCATGGAGACAACATGCTGAATCTTCCTCTGATACATGGAGAATAGAATGGAGGAGATATTACAGTGAGCACGATACTGACTCAGGAGGGAATGTTGGCAATGTTCAATGTTGGTTAGTAGACTTGTTACTACACCGGCAGTAATGAACACTATTTTATTAGACTATAGACCTGAATTGGTAGGAGCAGGTTTATACCGCTCTATAAATGCACTAATAAAACTTTATGAAGCTGCCATCTAGTATGTAAAATAACTCTCCTGGTAGAACATATGGGCATTGAGACATGTTGTATTCTATCCATTGTATAATACATACAAAAACTAT
The DNA here is from genome assembly GCF_031893055.1 of Leptodactylus fuscus. Classification (NCBI taxonomy): domain Eukaryota; kingdom Metazoa; phylum Chordata; class Amphibia; order Anura; family Leptodactylidae; genus Leptodactylus; species Leptodactylus fuscus. The sequence goes on from NC_134267.1 coordinate 47,628,369, forward strand.
AAATAGGATGTCCACTATCAGGTACGTTGTAGGTTGCTTATTTGAAGGTTGGGATGGTACGGCCTCTAGGCACCATGTATACTGGCATTTTTGTTCTCCATCCCAGAGGTTCACTAACAAACCTGAAACTGAAGGGTCAGAAAAGTGAGTAGCTGGCAACAGATTTCCAGGAAAAAATAGAAGAATTAAGTGGCTCCAGAGCTGTAGTTCTCTACAGTATAAAGTAAGGGCTAGTTCACACGGGGGCAAGGAGGTGGATTTTGACAGCAGATTTCGCCTCAAAATCCGCCTCCATACAATGGTGGTCTATGGAGACCACTAGCGTTCTTTTTTCCCCGCTATTGGCAACATGCCGATAGCGGAAAAAAGAAGCGAGCTGCCCTTTCTTCAGGCGGATTCCGCAACTCGCTGAGCCCCAGCTTCCGCCTAGCGGCAACAACCTCTGGAGTCGGCCCATTCATTTGAGCCAACCCCGGATGGGGAAGCCACGACTGTGACGGTCGTGGCAGGCTGGTTTTGACCCGAGAGTGACGCAGCGTCACCCTCGGTGCCAAAATCCACCCCACCGCCCCGTGTGAACGAGCCCTAAAGGAATAAAATATAAAGAGACTTATTTCATCATAGAGTCACATTGTACAGTTGTCTATTTGCATCACTTGTCCATCTCTTCCATTTCACAATATCTGCCCTTACCTCACACAGTAGCCCGAGGTAAAATTGCTACTCAGACTTTGTGACAATCCTGTTCACACCTGTGTTATTTCCATTTTTCTGTCATAGAAGCAGGACAATTCTGGATCTTCCACCACATGATGGGCACACTTGGCACTGACGGCCCTCATTGACTATGACATGGTCCATCATGGTTCTTGCCATTGTAACAAACAAGATAGCAACACATTCTGAGTTATTATGTCTGCCATTTTGGACGGGGCCTCCAACACAGATGTGAACATAGTCTTATATAAATAACAGACCACAAGTACTATGGAAAAGTACTGAAAGAACATTCTGCACATACAAATAAACATGGGTTTAGAGACTTTGCTTGGCTTTTCTCTATACACTTCTATACTTCTATGTGTTTGGATAGATAACTTGTATTATGGAAAAATCAAGATGGTGCTGACATCCTGTAATGTAAGCCAATAAACTATTCACGTGTCAGAGACGTCTCTGTGATCTTGTGTTCAATGAAAAGGTTAACCGTAATTTTCATTCCTTTTTTTGATGTCTCTTTTGGTGCCATATATAAGGAGATATTACATGTCATATATCATTCTTCTCAATCCAAAAACTGAAAACGTGTTTTTTGCAGAATTTGTAAATCTGTGCATTTTTACTTAATTTTAGCATTGTTCTACTTTGCTTCAGCTGAAGCCTGGATTGGCCATGTCAACCAAGCAGTAGTCACCCGAAAAGCCACCTCCTAAGAACTTACTGGGTGCCATCTTACATTATACAGCTACAGCCTAGCAGAGGAAAGAGCCAAAAGAACTAAAACTTTTTGGTAAATGTTGCCATACACAAGTGTAGCTTAAAGCTGAATTAATTTTTTTTTTGCGCTCCAAGTTACACCTTAAAGGTAACCTTTAATGTACAATGTGACACTTATAGAGAAGCCAGTCCAGGAGGTAGAAGGCGCCCCATTCACACACTGCAGATGTACGCATGTGGCTCAGCATCTGGGGCTTTCACTTCTCTTTCTCCTGTGGTTAGATCCAGTTTCCCTCTTCTGAGACCGAAGAGAACACCCAGATTTACTATTGTGGTTATGGCTAGTTTGGGCTAAAATTTTCCAACCTGCTAAATATGTGGTTGTAAATTCTCAGAAAAAAGGAGATGTGGCTTAAATGCACCAAAATTGTGTCATGTAATACTGACTGAAAGTAAGCCAACGTTAAAGGTGATGTAAATGTAGACTAGACCTTCTAAAGATACAACAGATTAGTCACTGTGATAAATCTGATGTATTTTTAAACTGCCTAAGGCCTCATGCACATGACCATGTACAGTGTGCTAGTCGTGTTGTTCGCGGTTAGTACACTGATCCATTCATTTCTATGGCCCCATAGACACGACCGTGTATTTTCATGGTTCGGTATATCGGGCTGTGAGCAAAATTCAGGACATGTCCTATTCCTGTCCATTTTGTGGACCATGCTCACTGTCCTCAGTGAATGAAGCCATGGAAGCACAGGTGGCACATGAATGCTATCCATGTGCCGTTCAATAATGCCTAACTCAGCAATTACTAACTAGGAAAGGTGATTGTGACACTCTGGTTGGGAAGATGACCGGTTCAAAATTGAGATTCTCAGAATCCACATATACAACAATAGTCAGTGAGACTGAACGCCGATTTACTGTGACCAGGTACTCTGGGGACTCTAGGTCTTGATCAAACCAGCACATGGAATGTTAAAAGAGAAGGTTCTGATACGTGTGAAGATTGCATTGTTACTGCATGTCGCATGCAGCCATATAAGACTTTCATTGAGGTGCATGGGTCGTCTTCTCAATAAATTCAAAAGAATACACTATGGCATACTCTATTAATCTCTATGTATGGAGATATTCTCTACTAAAACACTGTACATGGGGTCAGATGGAGTCACTAACGTTCCGTACTAGCGTCCTAAACAAACATGTTCACATTTACTGGCTGCAGTGCACCCCAGGAGAATCACAGTACTGGAATAGACAGGCTATTTAGAAGTCTTATGAGATTTTATAAAGAATAACAAATTCACATAAAGTCTAATGTGACTATTTATGTGACCTCCGACCTCAAACCGATGCAGATATGTATGCATTGAAATGTAGAAACATACTCAAAGGTTTTTTTTCAAGACAATGATATTAAGATGGATGTCATTTCTTTATCATTAGAACTCATGAAACTGGCCACAAAGTTACCCTACTGACTGCCTTAAAGAGGACCTGTCACGGCCTGGGGCACATGTGTTGTAATACACCGCTACAAAGCCGACAGTGCACTGAATTCAGCGCACTATTGGCTTTCCTTCTCTGTGCCCCCCGGCGTAGAGCTATCAATGCCGGTACCGTAGCTCTTCACTGTCAGAAGGGTGTTTCTGACAGTCAGGAACGTCCTTCCTCACAGTAGCACCTATAGTGCTGTACTGTGAGAGCGGTGAGGAACGCCCCCCAGTATTTGTCTATGGATGAGTACTATCAGAGGGGCAGGGGGGCGTTCCTCAGTTGACACGCATATTTGGTTTCCGCCATTTGTACAAACCCTAAGTGTTTCTGATGAATGCTATAAGGTATACCATAGGGTGCCATTGTATTTTAATGCAATGTATGTTTTTTTTCTTACTACATACTGTAGTGTATGACATGACTCCATACTGTTTTTTTTTTTTATAAATACTTATGCATTCTGACTAGACAGAGGCCATAAGGGACACTTTTGGCCTTCATCTTGCTAATGCACAGTAACCCTATGGATATATTTAGTGGCTTCAGGAGTTTTTCCAGTGTACATGCCAGATGAACATTGCAAACATGATGTGAACCTAGCCCTAGAAGATACAGTACATAGAACAGTTTCATAGAACAATGTATTAAAAAAGACGGAAGCTTTGTCCATGAATGTTACCAAATATATGTATGTAAGTTGATGAACCTGCTTTAGTAGGTAGATCTGTACTAGACGCCCGATATCCAGGAGCCTGAACCCATTCTGGTGGGCACAAGTAACTGGTCCGGGATCAACACAGTAACAACCACCTCCACATCACCCAAGAAACAACCCAAAAAACGAAGGTTGAAAACAATCCATTGGAGCAACACTAAGGAGGACGGAGACCACAAGCAGATGTCACACATAGCTTTGCTACTGCTTTAATGATAAGACTGTTTCCCCTTGGTTGAAGGCAATAATTACACATTCTTTCCAGCTAAAAAGTCCTTTTCTTAACTGGCTCCGTAATTGACTTTTTATAAAAACCAAAAAAAAAAAAAAAAAAATTAAAGGAAATTAAACTAAAAACAAAAAAATACCTCTTTGGTGAGGCAGGTACCAAGAGAACGCATGGAACATTTTGTAAACTGAATGGGCATTACAGCGCTATACTTTACTTTTATAAAGTCGGGTACCACAGATAGTCATCACAAAGCTCCTTGTGATTTAGAAAATAAGTTTAAAGCAGAGGCACGAAGCAAAAGAGAATTTATGTAGGATATAAACATCCCTGTTTATATAGATTTATATATATATATATATATATATATATATATATATATATATATATATATATATATAAAAAAAAGTGCATAATATTCTAGTTTGTATCTCATTGACATGATGTGGCCACATCGCTCACGGTTCCCACCTACGTATCTATCAACCGTTAGCGGTTCGCAAAAGACTTCCTCCTGCCTGACCAACAGTCTATTCTTGTAATGGTGCAATATGCATCCGAGAGGAATAGCGGTGAGACAGGACGTCCCTTTTGTTAAGTCAGCTGACAGTCATGGCATTCTCAGCCGGTACGCTTTAGTCCTTTTATCAATGATTCATTTGTTGAGTTTTTAGTGTTCAGAATACACTATCTGTATTACAAAGAATTGGCATTTTCCAACAATGGGGGCCCATCTCTGTGAATAGATGGATGCGGAGGCTCCCTTTTATAAGTTTTTGGTGGGAGCTTTGGGATAGGCTGAGAAGTGCTTTGTCTAGGTGGCACAGGAGGCCCAGTCATTGGAGGCAGTTCTAGATCTTGCACTATTAAAGGGGGCGAAGGCAGATGTCTTCTTGGTCCGAGGGGAGAAGGAGTCTGTGGTGGAGGTGGGGTAAATGGTGACGGGCTATAAGAAAAGAAAGTGGTGGTGTGTTCACTTTTCCGTCCTAGTGGAGGAGGTTGAAGATGTAGGGGAGAGCTGGAGAAGACATCTGGGGTGCGCACTGGTTCTCGAGGTGGTAAAAGTGGGGGGCTTTCAGGTCCTTCAGAAACTGAAGAGCGTTCAGACATCGGATACCGTGGAGAATATACTACTTTTGATGTAGGTTGCCGAGGTGGGATAGCTGGAGGGCTGTCAGCGTGTTTAGACATGATCTGTAAAGGAAATAAGTGAATTATGACAAGTATGTTCATTAGACCATAACCAAAAATAGAGGCAATAACCTAATAACTTGAGTAATGATAGCAGAATTGATGAATTAATGTGTAACTATCATGCTGACTCATATAAAGGGGTATTCCAGGACTGTAATACTAATGACCTAGGCTTAGTGGGGGGTCCGACACCCGGGACTTACACCGATCAGCTATGCAAAAGGCTGTGGCCTCTTCACTAAATTACATGCGTAGTGCAAACTAATGGTAATACCTTGCAGAGCTGCTTCTACATTCTCCAAAAGTATCTCTTACTCTGCATTGCAGCTCCATTTTCATGAATATCAGGATTTTATTTTTATGCAAATTATCTGAAAAGACCTTTATGGGCGTTTTTTCTCCAGCTGGGGCTTCACTTTCTGCTCCAGATAATCCCCCCGACCTGCTGTCCAGCTCTGTCCCCCATTGTTTGAGTGACATCTTCCACTTTTCACACTTTGCAGTTAGAAGTGGATATATAGAGAAGAGAGCGAAGCCCCCAGTAGGAGGAAAAACGCTTTCAGCTGATTTGCATAATAAAATCCTGATTTCCATGAAAATGTAGCTGCAATGCAGAATAAGAAAGACATCTTTGGGAAGTGTAGAAGCAGCGCTACAAGTTACTATCATTAGTTTGATGCACATTTTCCTGCTGACAGACTCTCTTTAAATGGAACTGGGCTACAAACAGGCGACTTGGCGAAGAACATGACGCCACAGGCCAGTGAACAAGAAGTCCTTACCAGAGACATGTTCTCACCTCGCTCAGCTGATCTGTGGGGGTCGGGGGTATCTGATCCCCACTGATCAGATACTGATATTCTGTCCTACGGATAAACCACCAACATTTAACCAAAAACCCCTTTAATAATATTAATAAATAGTCGTGCTCTATTTTGCGTTACATGCAGAGCAGCCGTTATTCTTTCCCTTATTATATAGCACCAACATATTCTGTAGCGCTTTACAGACAGTGGGGGTATGTTTAGCAACACACTGAAGAGAAATTGAAATATCGAGTTCAAAGGGGGCGCTATTCTGCAAACACCTGGTTCCGACCGCAGGCAATATGTAAGTGTTCTCTATAGTGTTTGTGTTTCCCATCCTTCTCATGGATTCCTAATGGGGAATTTTTACCTATATACCTAATACCTTATCCAGGAGGGTGAAGGCTAAAGGAAGCAACTCTGTCCAATAAGTTCAAAGATTCTACAGAAAACCTGGACCACCGTTTCAGTGACATGCTAACGGAACAGAATTTACCACAAGCAGTTACTTTAGCCTGGAGCAGACCATACTATGGCTAAGGAAAGTAAGATAATCGGGATTAAGCCAGCAAAAAGCACCCCGGTGCTTGGAAGGTATTGGGACCTGGATGCTACCTTATCTACCTGGATTGCTAGGGATCTGACATCTGGGACCCCCTGAGCCTAGGAATGAATGGCCTGCTCTGCAAGGGTACCACTATGTTCCCTTATGCAGCAGACCCTGCCACTTGGCTGTGCAGGAAAATATTATAAGGTGACACAAAGGAGACCAAGGTGTTTCCCTTTCATTCTCAGGACTGATGGTGATCCCACAGGTTGGATGCCTCCATTGACTATAAAGTCATGGCTACTATAAAGTCATGGCAAATCCTAGCAATATGTCATAACTTTAGGGGATAGGAAAACCCCTTTAAGAATGAGAACAGACAGTGGATTAGTTTACCTTTGAGGGGGACGATTCCGTAGGGGCGGATTCCGGTCGTCTACGAGGTGGTACTGGTGGTGGAACCTGCATTTCATCACAGTTCTTAGGGAAATTAATTGAAGATACTGATGCAGAACCTGAGGATGATTCCAACATAAGGGTTAATGTCGGGTCATAACTGTGCCTCATGTAAAATACAGCTATGCCTGCACAAGGACTGATAATATCTGACCACCAGGTGGCAGTACAACAATATGATGTCCAAAAAAAGCCATTCAGTTCTGGAATTTTCATTGTATCCTGGATATTGCCATCATGTACCGTAAAAGTGCAGCCAATTTTGGTTTTAAGAAGGAGATATGTGCGGCCATATAACTATGGAAAACAACAGGAAAGCTAGTATTGCTGATGTAACTATATAAGGCCTTATATTTTTTACTAGTACATGTGTAAGTTTAAGGCTAATTCTAATATCTGCAAAATACAGCCATGTTTTTTCAAAGATCACCTAAAAGCAGGTTTCTGAATTGAGAATAAGAGGTTATAAACACTTTGTAAACATCTGTACCAAATTCTATTTAGCAGAACTAGAATATGAACTCACCTCCATATTCACAGATACATTACTATTAAAAAAAACAAAATGTTGTAGATACAAAATATGGAACGTACGTGAATGAAAAGGGCTTGAGGGGTCTGACTCAAAGACGCTGCAGACGTCAGTCGTACTGGTTGCCGCAGATGGTAGAGGAGGAGTCAGTGGCGTCCTTGGAGAATTTGGGGCAGATGCTGTTTCTGTTTCACTCTCAGGGATGCGACTGTAACTGATTTTCCTGGGTTCCTGCTGTAAAGGAGTGGGATGCCTCATGGTACCCGGCCTTGGGTTTGATGGCCGCACACCCGGTGACTTGAGGGGATAAGTGTATTTCTTTTGCTGAAAAAAAGGAGAAAAAAACAAACATGTTTACTACTATAAAATAAATAAATAAATAGTTACCAACCTCTCAACAAACTTTACATAAATCAATAGTACAGGCAGTTCTAATAAGCTTAATATCATATTAGAGCAAATGCCTCTTCTGCTGTTGTCAGGCTGCCCATCTCCTCTGCTGAACTGTGAATATCCCTGCTATATTTATCTCCTTTCAATAGAAGTCTATGGAGAGGAGAAGGGAGAGGACTGAGCAGAGGGGAAGATGCTGGAGCTAAATAAAAGCTTACAATCATGACCAAAGTAACCCATTCATACCAGCACAGGTCAGTAGTTTTCTAGTACTGGGGTTGTTACTGAGTGAGAGAGACAGCCAATAAGCAGATTCTCCTCTACCTGTGTGCAGTATATTGTAGCTAGTATCCACCCTCATAGAAGAGTGTAAGCTACAGACAGAGCCTTTAGATCAGGGGTAGGGAACGTACGGCTCTCCAGCTGTTGCAAAACTACAACTCCCAGCATGCATACTGGCTCTGCTGTTCTGGGAACTCCCATGGAAGTGAATGGAGCATGCTGGGAGTTGTAGTTTCACAGCAGCTGGAGAGCCAAAGGTTCCCTATCCCTGCTTTAGATGGACAAACTGCTAAAAATGACAGAATATAAGTTACATAATAGCCTGAAAAAGTGTTATTCCCCCATGTACACACCGTACTGCTGATTTATATAAGGTTTACTTAAAGATTAGGTACGCTTTAAGTGCAATGAAGAAAACATGAGGGCTGAAACGAACGGCATAATAGAGATTTGCATCTTTTGCAAGCACTTCCATCTTGTAACATTCCTTGAAGGGTTAGTTTAGGTTCAGGTCCCAGGGTTCAAACTGATATACGTCAAAGAATTAAGTAAACTTCTGGGAAGCAGGAGAATAAACACTTGAGTACATGCAATAGTTGTGTAGAGCGCAACATCGTTCAGGTCAGCCTCAAGCAAGGCGTAAAGAAAGAGGGGCTAAAGGGATTCCCAAAATTCTACAAAACTATTGCATGTACTTAATAGAGTGCTGACCTCAGTCTCAGATTTAGGATTTATCTTCTAACATACCATAGAGAAAGAGAAAAGCACAGGCCATCAATATCTATAACCCAGGAAACCCTACAAGGGCTACTTACAAATCGTGGCAGGGTCTTTGCATTTCTTGGCTCAATTTCCAATGACTTTTTAAAGAGATAATCTTCAAACTCCTTTTCTGCGATGTTGCCCATAGGATTCAGATTTTCAAAAAATCTCTGAAATGAATTATTTGTGAAAAGTGTTATGGGAATTTGGCCTTAAGTGCATAATAAAAGATTTGCGTTATACCTCCACGATTACAGGTCGGCCCAGGAGCCAGGTCTACTTACCCGGATGTCGGCCTCTACTTGTAAACAGTACGGCTGATTCTGGTACTGCTGGATTTCCCCGGTGATCTCAGCCACTTTCCTCCGTTTGCTAAAATTCACCAGTTCTTTCCCATGTCTCTTCAGAAAATCAGGATTGCCTTCTTCTGTTTTTAAAATATTGGTCAAATAAATTCCTGAAATAGAAATAATATATATTTCAATTTGAGTCATTATTGGTTGGTAGGGGAAGTTCCTGTGTTTACCCATGGGATAAGCGGTAAATGTGGTGTCTGGAAGCCCCTTTTCTCAACAACAAGCCCATTCAGTAGAGGATTTGTTGTGTTTATAGGCTCGTCTATGGCCTATTAGAAATTATACAGTACCATGCTTATTATAGTCAGTATTAAGGCTTAAAGGGGAGGTCAGTGCTTCATGAGCTGGCAGTGGTACCTTGGAAACAAAAAGTGTTCACAACCCATCGACTTTGTATACACTGTGGAAATAACCAAGAAGTTCACAAAGCTACATGCACATAAAAGTGTTGCGTATACACGTCCATGAGAAAATGACTAATATGGCATATGGATTATATGTGTGTCCATCCGTATCCTTCACAGGCCCATACATTTCAATAAAGGGATTCTATCATTAAAATGGCATTTTTTGTCCCTAACACTTAGGAATAGCCTGAAGAAAGGCTATTCTTCTCCTACCTTTAGATGTCTCTGTGCCGCCGTTCGGTAGAAATACCAGTTTTCTTTGGTATGCAAATGAGTTCTCTCGCAGCATTGGGGGCGGTCCCCAGAGCTCAAACACCACTGGGGGCATCCCCAATGCTGCAAGAGAAATCTCCAGCGACGCCTCTATCTTTTTCTGGAACACCCTCTACCTGTGTCTACTTACTGTGTAAGCGGCCACAAAAAAATGGCCGCTTACACAGCTTACTGTGTAAGCGGCCATTTTTCTTGTGGCCACGGGCATGCGCAGTCTGCTCTGCCCCCAGTGCTGCGAGAGAGCTAATTTGCATACCTAAGACCACCAGCATTTCTTCCGAACGGCGGTGCGGAGAAGACATCTAAAGGTAGGAGAAGAATAGCTTTTCTTAAGGCTATTCCTATGTGTTAGGGACAAAAACGTCATTTTAATGATAGAATCCCTTTAATAAGCCTGACATAACAGGAAGGAATAGGAACTGTCCTGAGTTTTGCCTCCGGGGTCCATGACCCTGTGATATTACACAGCCATGTGCAGAGGGGCTTATTCATCATTCTCATCAAAGTGCAGCAGAGAACTCTATATGGATATCCACAGTTATAGTTACATTGCTAGGAGGATGTGCTGCAGTTGGTAGGTTCATGTGTTATGTGAGCTGTTCATTTTACTTTTATCATCTTGGTCTACTTCCAGACCCTGACAGACAGAAGTTTGGTGCTGTATATTTATTCTCTCTATTCAGTGTCAAAGTTAGTGACATATTGTACACAAGGGGTGAACATGTCACTAAAAATCCTTTTTATTGACTTTCACTTGGACTATTTCCAGGTAAATCTCAATACTGAGTGAAGAAAACCCGAAAAAATGGCTCCACTGACTTTTTTGAAAAAACAAAGGAAAACATATTGATGTCTATTTTGCGTCATTCCCCCACGGATACAAAACTTTAATATATCACTGTGTTGTGTCAGAGAAAAAATATATAAAAATGGAAAAGCTGCTTTGTGCACCATGCTTCTAATGAAGTCAATGGAACCAATGTGAGATACATCTGAATATTTTGTGGGTTGTCAAACATATCTCATAATCAGATATTACAAGGGGACAAAAACGTGATATGATTTATCACGTATATAGGTATGTATACATGGATATATGTTTTCTTGGCATTTAAAAACACAAGTTTCTTAAAAACTATGAGTGATAGAAACAAGTGAAGAACAGATTTAAATTCAATGGAAAAATACTAGTAGGATCAGATCACATGTATGTGACAAAAAAAAAAATTCTCATTTTGTAGAACATGGCTATCTCTAAATTAGAGTTATTTTATTTATTTAAGCCATGGCAAATATGATGATCCCTATATCAGGCACAATAGAAATACTTACCGCAGAAAGGCACGCATGGTGGATTAATAGACCTGAGTTTAGCCAAATACTTCTTTTGGTGGTCTTCACTCAATTCATGAGCTTCTTCTAGAATCTTCCTCTGCCGACTAGGAACTTGCTATACAGAAATGTAAAGTCAAGTAAATATGTGCATCAAGCAAATTAAGAATACCATATTGTTAAAGGGTTTGTTCAGGGATTACAATTTTATGCCTATTCTTAGGATGGCCATAAATATATGATCGGTGAAGGGCTGACTGAAGTTAATGGAGGTGAGCTAAGGTACTGGCACCTGGCCACTTCACAGGGCACGGGCCCAGTTGCTTGTGACCCAGTGATGTTTATAGTATGGACGTTGGTAGTTACTGCTATCTTTGACATCAAAATGACACGTTAGAACCTGATGGTCTCCACTGAAAGTTCATGCAGGTAAAGTAGCTCTCCTTCAGGATGAACGTTCTCTCTAGTGCTACCTATTGGGCAGTAGCAACCCTATAGGTAGAGGTTTAATCCTCGCACCATGACTAAGGATAAAAGCCAAAAAAAAAAAAAAGAATCTTCTACAAAACGAACAAATACCATTTTATGGAAAACTTTATGGGTTTTTGCTTTTCATTAGTTAAAAAAAACCAACAACCCAGGGCACTGGTTGTAATACATTGGAACATACAGGAATACATATATTACAAGTTTAATAGTATAAATCATAAAAACAAGTTATTGATCATCACCGCACACACTTACCTCAAAGGTGTTATCAAGTCTGTATATTGGAGAGGAGTTCATGGCACTTACAACTTCAAGTACTCCATTAAAATTGTTTAGCTCTTGAAAAACCTGTAGGATTTCAATGATACGACTGACAACAACCACCCGCTCTTCAAGGTTTTCAGTTTCTACAATACATCTGCAGGGGAATGGAGAAAGAAATAACTGACTGAAAACAATAAAGCAAAAGACACACTAAACAATAAAAAAAAAATCAAGTGAATTATATAGGAACCTGCCATATGTGCACACGGGACAAGAAGTAACAAGTATAGACAGAGGACTGTGTGTATATTGGGTAGTCCTCAGACTCTTGACACCACTTTATGCTAAGAGTCGGGGCTCTGGAGTCGAGTTAGCGGAGTCAGAGCTGGAACCAATATTGGATGGAGTCCAAGTCAGAAAAAAGTTATCCATTTTGGCTTCAAAATAAAAAATTTACTAATAATTATTTTTAATTATATTATACAATTATAGGGATTGTATAACCAATTTGATATATATGAAAGGAAACAGACAACACCAAACTCCGGCATGAGTTTAAAGAATTTTTAAAATAATAATAATAATTTATACACATATACATATAGACACTTCTGCCAGTAAAAGGATGGAATACTTTTTTTTTTTTTTTATTGGAGACAGAAATACGTATCAGCTTGCACAAGGGGCTTCATTGCAGGTGACCAGGACCATTTATGAAGGAGTCATAGTCAGATTATGGAAAATGGAGTTAGAGTAGATGGTTTGGTCTACTGACTTCACTATGGCTTAAGACATCACTGGTCCCCCAAGCAAAAGCTACCAACCCTAAATGTGACGCACCTAGTAAATTATGGCCACTATTACCCTATAAAGTAGTTTAAGTGTCCATTACCAAGTTATTTCCTATATGTAAAAGAAGACATTGAATTTAGCGAATCAATTGCTATATATTCTATTAGAAAATCTTAATAAAATGAGGGGGTCCTCTATTCAGGTTGCTCAAGTCTAGGCCAGTGGGAGAACAGTTACAAAGAGAGTCTCCTGCCTTGGAGGACCAATCCTGTCCTGCATTACATAGACAAGCCATTCATTTGAATGGGAAATGTTTCATGCTTCATTTTCCCCAGTGGTGGCGCTGCAGGGAAGCGGAGGACTTGCAGCAGATTCCCCACAGATCACGGCGCTATCTCTGCAAACCCTTTAAACAAAGATGATCAGGAATAAAAAAAAATATATATATATATATTGCTTGAGAAAGTGGCTGGTCATATTATTTCTCTGGAGCAGCCACTTACACAAGGTCACCCTTTAACTAAAGCATTACTAATGGTGACATGGTGAGTTGCCTGATCAGGGCATTGAAGTTGTGGAGTTGGAGTCAGGAACAGTTTTGGGTGCAAAAAAAGAAAGCTACTGACTGGTTAAAAAAATAAAATGATTAATTATTTTATATTACAAAGTTATGGATACTGTATACTGAATTAGATACATAGTTCGCTGCATATTTACTAGTCAATCACTAGCTTTTTTTTGTGAAATACAGGAGCTTTATTGTATCTGCCTCCACCACGGCTGTCAGCTATTTATGAAGAAGTCAGACGGTGGAAAAATAGTTGCAGTTGATGACTCCACAGTCCTGCACCTTAGTTAAAATGTTTATTTTGCTAGAAAGTGTTTCATAAACTCTGGAAACTTCATGGCACGAGACTCAAAAGAACATTTAAGGAGGCAAAACAGTCTTAATATTAAGAAACAATTAGAATCTAAATTTATACAAATACTACAACAATAACAGACGAGGATGTGAGGGCGCAGGAAACGCCTCCAATTAAAAGGTGCCAGATTTACTGAATTTCCAGGTATTAACTACATGTAAACAGTTTCCCCAAGTAGGTCATTTCGAAGTTCCTCTTAACCTCAGAGCGCGGGCGATGAAAACAGGAGCATTATATGCCAGCTAAATATTGGCAACACTCCATGAAGGTACATTACACAACAATGGTTGGGCCACTTTGGCTAAGAGGAAGCACACAGCTTTACACACAATGGAAAGTAAAGTAGGGAGCTGGTACCTTCAAAATAACTTCATTTTCCAAAACAGTAAAAGTCTGTAAACATTCGGCCATGGCGTCATATTGGAAAACATATTTATTATTATGGTCACCTACCATTAGGTTTATTGTTCACTAGAAGGTCTAATAATAAAGTGCAAACACATTTACCTTATAGAACCTCTCGGTGCCAATTCTTTGGCTAAAAACATGTTTAATGAAAGGACAGTAGAAATGAATGTTTTTTAAAGGCCTATTCACACTGCATTTGCTGAATACGTCAGAGCTATAAATCATGCAACATATAACTTATAACCGATGCTTCTGATGTATGTCAATGTAAAGTCATGGCAGTGACATAAGTCACCGATAGGTCCTATGATTAATTGTCATATCATATCATTATATAATATATTAAATTAGCATAGAGTGGTTGCCGTGCTCAGAACCCCTATGTATGAGCCCTGAGGGGGTCACTATGAATAAATGCATTTAGCTCTGGTGGACCTGGTCTGTCCATGTATAAGTTGGATGGTATTTTATTTGATTGGTCAACATGTAATACTACATTTCTCCTGTAGTGGCCACCACAGGATGCATAGCTGGCTGCAGCATCTTATGGTGAATAGTCAGCCAGAGATTGCCGAAACTAAATGTATGCCAGCTGGCCCAGGGTCTGCCTTCCATTATAAACAACGGAGGCTTCATGAGACAACTCTGTCAACTTGGTTGGCTTCATAAATACAATACAAATTATCTGTTACAAATAAAGATTCCAGTAGTAATTGGGTACAATGACACATGTAGTGACAAAAAGGCCAAGATCTGAAACTGTTCTTGCTAAAACAAACACCCCTCAAAGAGCTTGCAGTAGGACTGGGTGGTTTTGTCTAAAACTAAAATCCAAACTTCTTTTAAGTTTAAGTGTGATTCTTTACTTGTCTCCAGTCACATGTTTTTCCTTAAAGAAACCAAAAAAGTTCAGTGATATTTGTTGCAGGCTTCCCTGTCCTGGTACCCAACTAGAGAGAGGATACGGTTTGCTGGAGGAGATCAGACTCCGGGACAGGACTAAGCAATTTCACCATTCTGATGAAAATCAGAATCACTATTTTTCGGAAACGGTGATTTAATCAAATTGGATTAACTGCAGAACCACAACTTATAGAGAATGTGTAAGGGTTTGACTCGTACCAATCTTATGTATATGGTACGGCCAGTTTTAGATACCGTATATACTCGAGTATAAGCCGAACCGAATATAAGCTGAGGCCCCTAATTTTACCACAAAAAACTGGGAAAACTTATTGATTCGAGTATAAGCCGAGGGGGGGAAATGCAGCAGCTACTGGAAAATTTCAAAGATTAAAATGGTCGGAGTTTTTGGGTGCAGTAATTGCTGGTGCTGGGGAAGGGAAGGGGGTGTTTTGGTTGTCTGTCTGCCCCTTCCCTGAGCTTGAGGACTGTTTTTTTTTTTTCCCCACTTGGAATTCAGCCTGGCTGACTATAGGGTATATGCAGTGCTCCTATTAACCCCTTCCCGATGGAACAGGAGCACTACAGATCCCCTATATTCAGTAGACCAGGCACTTTCAGACACAGGGATACCTAATGTGTTTGTGTTTCTCAGTAATTTTCTACTTTTTTATGTATTCTAGGGAAAGGAGGGATTTAGAACTTTTTATTTTTTTTATTATATTTTTCTAAAGCTTCTTTTTTTTCACTATTTTATGGGAGATTCTATACATTTACTATTGCTGAAACACTAGGCTTATACTTGAGAATATACGTATATAATCTGTGTGCTGCCCTCATGAAACTGCGACAAAAATGAACATGCCTTTTTTTTCTATTTCCATGATGTGGTTTTCTAGCTCACACATGAAAAAAAAAAATTATATTAGAACAGCATGGTTTCCTATTGAATGTTATGGGATAGGTGTCCAGGGTGGAAAACACGCTGAAACCTTCAGCACAAAAATACTGTGTGAACATACCCTGGAGTAAGATCAGAGGAAAGTCAGAGAATACTTACTTCTCAAACCATAAGGTAAGATTGGTTGTGTGCCTTATCATTTTTAAGAGGTTGGGGGAGTTAATTTCTTTATCTTCTTTAGTCCACACACTTCCGACAAGCTCAGAAGACTGAACAGCCCTACAATGAGATAAACACATTTTAATACCCATTGTTAAAGCCCAGTAGGTGAAGTCTCTAGAAAGCAAAACATTTTTAGATTTCCTACAAATAAAATACAGGCGTCTTACCGTACCGTTCATTTATGGCAAATGATCTATATCTGAAGACACGTGGTCTGTTTTTGTTGCTGCAAGTTTTTTTTTTTTTTTTTTTTTTTTACCAAAGCCAAGAGTGCATTCAAAGTAAATATAAATGAAAGACTTAGAAGGTTTTCACACATAGAAATTTTATGCTGAATTTGTCAAGCAGAAGATTTCTATGTGCCAAACACCAACGCAGGTTCTGATGCTGAATTTATAGCAGATTTTGATGTTGGATTTCATGCAGAATTTGTAGAAGAGTGCCACTTTATTTTGTCTTTATTGGACAGGGCCAATTTCCAAACTCTGCGAGCAGATTTTGACAATCCGTAATCCACCTAAACATCGAGCAGAATTCCACTCAGGCTTTGGCTCAAAAGACTCTAGCGAAATCTGCATTAAAAAAAAGCAACAAAAACTGAACATGTATCTTCATCCTAAAAGTTTTAATCTTTTGCATAAACAAGGTTTTAATGAACAGGTCTTGTGCTGTACGTTTCTAGCAAAGTGCTTGTTACAAGCGTCTCTTCAAGTATTTGTCCACCAGGACACTACAGGAAACCTCCGCCCTCTTTGGCTTTATTACCGGCTTCTGATTAAAGAGAACTGTAGACTAAATAAAGATCTCCGCTGACTCCTTTCACTTATACAAAAGCTACTCTAAAGAAAGCTATGGAACTGAGCTACATGGAGTAAAAGCAAGAGTTAAGGAAGCCCTGCATGGGATATGTTCACATAATCCAGTAAATCATACAATTTCTCCCAAGTGGATTAGGACACGAATAGGTCTTTGGGAATGAAGAGCAAATATACCAATGCTTGCCATCTCCAATATAGCATACTGAAGTGTCCACTGGGCAGTACTTCCCCTGTACAGGGTCCTGTGTTAACAGTGACAGCTCTTCCCAAACCCTTCCCATCAACTCAACACTGGAATCTTCTGTAGAGGACACTGAATAAGGCAGAAGGTCGCCAAACAGATGGGTGGGAACGCTGTCATTAGCACAGGACTCTTTGTAGATGCAGGAAAGCCCAGCAGACACTTCAGGAAGAATCTGCATACGATGTACAATTTTAGGCCATATTCACATGGTAGTATTCTGCTCAGTAAATTGCATCAAGATTTGTAAGCTAAAACTACGACTGGGCCCCAAGAGTTGCAAATCTTTCCATTATACTTTCTGCAGATTCCACCTCCAGTTCTGGAGCAGAGGTGCGAATGCAAGCAAAATAGTGACTATGTGAAAACATACAGAAAGTGAAATCTGTCACACAAACTCTCTCAGAGCTACGTTAGGTTAAGGCCTCACGCAGCGAGCCACAGCCAAAAAGCGTTGCGCCAAACCACGGCAGAAACACATTACGGTTTTTCCCACATCACCTTTCACAGAACGCACGCAGGGTTTTCTGTCGACTTTTTGGCTCAATTATACCTAAATGGAAAACTCCAATGTTTCTGTATAGGTATAATTGACATGCTTCAATTTACAAAAACGCGATGGTTGTTGAAGCTGCAGCATGCCCGCTCCAGATATTTTTCTGCAATGTTTGGATGTTACTAGCCAGAATCCAATTCGCTTTCGCTAGGTTCACACCTGCGTTCATGTCTCCGTTCTATGGTTTCCGTCTTCTGCATGGCAGAAGACGGAAACCATAGACCGGGTCCGGCCGTGAGCGTTTTAGGCTCTCCGCCGCGAAACCAGATTTTTTTATCCGGACACAGAGTACTGCATGTCCGACTGTGTCTGGATTATAAAACCCGGTTTCGCGGCGGAGAGCGCAAAACGCTCACTGCCGCTCACGGCCGGACAGCTTTCTCACCCATTCAAATGAATGGGTGAGAAAGTCTCCTGAAGGCTTCCGTCTCCTGCATCTGTTTTATGCAGGAAACGGAAACCTGCAATAAGGACAGATGAACGCTGATGTGAACGAGCCCTTTGCAGGTACTGTAATAATGCAGCGTTTACACTATGTGGGGCCCCGGCCTGAAGGGCGTTTTACAAGGGCTGATGAACATCGGTAAGAACATTCATTCCCTACCAATGCCCAGCGTATACATGACCAGTGATTTGCGCATAATGAAAGTGAAATCCTGTGCTATTTCTGCTGTATATCATTAATGGCCATGTGGCAACAGCAAAACTGCTCAGCCAGTAACTAAATGCAGCTGAAATTAATCCACAGTGTATATAAGGAGAAGTGAAAGTGAGGCCAAGGCAGAGCACATACAGCAGGAATAATCCCTTAAAGACATCAAACCCCCCCCCCCCCCAGCATATACTTTCATCGTTTGCTGGAAGCACAACACTTATTACACAAGGTGATATCCTGACGAAAGCAACCTGATGAGGAAAGGCCAGGTTCACATCTGCGCCCGGTGTCCAGTTTGCACAATCTGGCGGGTTTCCGTCTTCTGCCCCAAGAAACTGGACAGGAGACAGATACCTGGCGGTCAGTTTTCAAATCCATTCACATGCAGGGCTTTGTATCCGGTAAAAAAAAAAAAAAAAATCCCTCAGTTTCGCCGCGGACAGGGAGAAGACGCACACGGGCGGTCACTTTGCAAACCCATTCAAGTGAATGGGTTTGAAAACTGACTGCTGGCTTTCCAGTTTCTCGGGACAGAGGATGGAAACCCACTGGATTGGCTAAAGCGGAGCCCGGATGCAGATGTGAACCCGCCCTAAACAGGTCTTGCACAAGTATTCGTTCCCGAAAACTGACTACCAAATTGCCCTGTCTAATACAGGCTTTAGGCTCAGTGAATATACTTGGACCATGGAAAGCATACCTATATAAATCGGACTCCAGCAAGGTCAGTTGTCGAGCTATCTCTATGGGATGTAATGTAAGGAGGTCAAAGGTTTCTATCTGTCCCGGCCGGCTAATGTGCCATTCTATAGAAGGTGGTAAGCTTTCAAATGTTATATTGTGGCTAGGTCCATTGGCTTGCGCTTGCTTTTTACGTTGTATGATCTTTGTGATAGATTCAACCCATTTTTTCATGGCTTTTCCTGGAGAAAGAAATCAATAATAATTAATAAAACTATATTATAAAGCTCATTTATAATTTGTGATATCAGAATATATGAGCTCATAACAAATCTAAACGCCATACCTCTGACTGTCCCAATAAACTCTTCGAGTCGCACTAACAGATCGGCATCTCGTTCAAAGTCATAGAAATGATGCTCAACCCAATGCCGGCAAACATTCAGAACACTAGAAGTGAAGGAAAATCTCAATTAAAACTGACCGCAGACGTAAAGATTTGGCCGTGATACCATGAACATAACGGAACAAAAAATAAAGTCAGGGAGATGGAAAAAAACAAAATAAGCAGAAATGACCGTGAAGAAGTATATTTTCAATTTTTATAGTGTGTAGGGGTCAAAAAGTGGTTGGCCACTCATGACAGACAACCGAATACACACAAGAGCAGACTTTACCAAAGACGACATACCTGGACCATGTCCATATATTGGTGACTTAAGTCTATCGGTGGGAAGTACTCTTCTACTGTTTAGAGTCTTGGAGGGGGATCCCAAGCAGTGAATTCCCTTCTATGACACCCATAAAGCATACGGACAGGGGATGTCTTTATGAGACAATGTTTTTACAGTCATGCCAAGGAACTCTCTTTTAAGTTCTTATCAAGTGCAACTTTACATTGGACAGTAATGGAGGAAATGAATCCCTAAAACTTACCGTAACTGCACAGGTTGTACATATTCTTTTCTAAACCTTTTCAGCTCTGCACTAAGTGGTTGGTCTCCATTTTCCATGGCAATTCTGTCTGCTTCACTTGGTTCGGGCTCCGGAATCTCAAACCTGGTTGCCGTGAACGTAAAAATAGTGTAAAATTACAATTATGGCTTCTAGAATATTTACTACAATTAATAAAATGTCAGGAGATTGGGTACATTATTATAATTTTTTTATGTAGATTGTGAGCCCCATATAGAGCTCACAAAGTACATCTTCCCCTATCAGTATGTCTTTGGGGCATGGGAGGAAATTCATGCAAACACTGGGAGAACATACAAACTCCTTGCAGATGTTGTCCTTGGCAGGATTCCAACCCAGGACTCCAGCGTTGCAAGGCTGCAGTGCTAAACACTGAGCCAACGTGTTGCCTCGAGATTGGGTACATTATTATGAATCCATCTGTCTATAGAATAACCTTCACGCAAAATACCCACAAAAATATATATTGAAAAAATGCTGACATAGTACATGGAGTCACGCTCCACTGTTATCAGGGACTTACCTTTCTATAAGAAGGCTCAGAAGTTCCTGTGGTTTGCAGAAAGACCTATATGTTGTGAGAAATGTTCGCACAAAGTTGGGATCTGAAAACAGAATTTCAACAACATATGAGGAAGCGAAACTGACTTTGGTATAACCTTGAAGAATTCTCAGAATCTAAGGTGTATGTATACTTTTGGTCACTGTGGATCCCAGAGGTCTAGACTCATGTAATACTAAATGTATACATGGTGACAAAAATATTATAATCCCTATTTATTTCTTGAAAAAAAAAAAAAAAAAAACCCCACTCCATTAACCCAACAGACACCAGACATTGCCTTTAAGGGATCCATGATAATAGTCATGGTTGCACTAATGGCTAGAAGGCATGACACCAGTCTAAACAAGGCCTTAATCTGGGACTTTTTGGCTTGTAATGACTGTATTCCTGTGCTGATGATAGGGAGGATCTCCACTGACCAAACATTAGAAAGGGAGGACCCCCAATGAGGGATTGGTCATCAACGTATTCCCTTTCTATTCCTAAATCAAGTTTACATAGAAACCTCAACAACTAAATAGACATACATTACAAAAAAAACACCCCACTAAAAAAGGGCATACCCAAATATATATATATATATATATATATATATATATATATATATATATATATATATATATATATATATATATATATATGGTTTGTCTTCTGATACCCTTATATGTTCCACAACGGGTTGGACAATTTTTGCCCCTGTTCATGTTTTTTTTTTTAAACTATTTATTGTGCTAATAAAGTATTGGAGAGCAGGATGCGGAAAGAGGAAAGTGGCGCATCTCTGGTGCACTGAAGCCCTGTGTGCTGAGGATGAACCACAACTATTCCCATCTATGCCAGTTTTCTAGCGTAGGAATAGCAAATCTCCCTCTCCCCAGTATTTTCCATCATTATGTTAGGGAATCCCATACATTGCAGTTCCATAATATATTCTCTAATGTGGAACTTCATTGAAAAAACAAACAAAAAAAAGACTCCAAATAATGCTCACTCTTCATACCGCGTGTACTTGTACTGCAAAATGAGGCAATTTATAGATAGCAGAAAACAATACTGTGACCTACAATTAGCTCTAAACAATCTCCCTTGAATTCCTTAAGAAAGGAAACAGACTTCTTGCTGACGCACAAAAGTTATTTTTGAATACAAAAAAAAAAGAACCAGAAATAGATCTGTACAGACTTGGAGAACAATACTTGGTCGGAGAGAGAGTCAGAACCCTAACAGCGACTCCTTGGAACGCAATTAATTACGGAGGACAAGATAACAGACAAGTCATTTCCTTCTACTGGGGCCGCAGACGTTACTCATTAAGACCAGAGCAAACGCTTCTATTCCAAAAATATCAGAACCACGGCAGATCTTTGTCTTGGAGACAAGAACCCCCTTCTTCCGTTATCGTCACTTCTTGTCCAGTGGAAAAAAAAGTCAACTTTTATGGCAAAGCTGGAGAGTCAGATGTTTGTCCTGGGCTTCAGCCATCAAGTTATTTTAAAACCAATAGAAAAGTCCAGAAGGCAAAACAAATTCACGGACAAAGTGCGTTAGTATAAGAAGTGCGGCCCTGGACTACAGGCAACGTATAGGCTATAGGTACGACGTCTTGTATCACATTCTGTCAGGAACATTTAATCTAATCTATCTATCTATCTATACATATAATCACATCTTCATACGGTTATCCCCAATAAAGCTCACAAAGAATGTCTACATGTTACAAGCTCTACAAGAACAGTACAAAAGGCCTACATAGGATAGAATACAGTAATGAACCTCATTTGGAAGGTAGACAATGGGAGCGATATATCTCAAAGTGCACATTATATTTCTTATAGTGTATTGGAAAAATGAAAGCTGCGTTCTGATTGGCTGCTATCAGCAACAGAGAGTTTCCATTAGGCATAATGGGGCAGACTTATTGAACTGCCACTGTCGCCTAATCACAACACAACTTTCATTTTTCAAAAGCAATATAAGAAATAAAAGCTGCACTGTGATTGGTTGTTCTGGTCAACTAAGACAATTTCTCCTTGAGACAGTTTTCCTAAACCTGCCCCCAATGTCTCTTCTACCGAGGTTCTCTCTCTAGTAACACGACCACTACAGCCAGTACTACAGTACAATATATCCAAGTCACGCGCCGCCATCTTCAGCAAAGGGAACAAATGGCCATTTTGCCCCATATATTGTAAGGTGTCCAAGTGATGTGCCATCCATGGAGGTGACACTACTGTGAATACATAGGCGACACCTCTACTGAGCAGAGCCTGTAAAGGGTATTTCATCTGAAGGCGGTTTTCTTATACTATATATAAGATACTCAGACTATATTGGCAAGACTCCCATTCATCAGACATTAGGGGACTACCACAGACATGCTTAAAATACCTTTTTATACTAGCGCCGTGTGACCCTTCAAAGATTCTGTCCCCAATTCTGATTGAAAAATGCAGAGACAAAAGTCCCGTTCTGCATTTTCCCGGAGGACACTATGGGGTCCACAGGTAACCACTTTTTAAGCAGATTGGGTTTCCGTATTTTTGGGTCCCCAGGTGCACCCAAAGAACAGAAACCTCAACGCTAGTGTGAATCTAGCATGAGGCCATAAGGGTTGGGTCTGCTGCAGCAACCCGCTATAGACCCACTGTTACACATACAAGATGAAATCAGCCATTTTTGCCACAGCTTTCAGCTATAAATTGTGGGTGACTGGCCGGGTTTCGACCTTTATATTGCAACCATGGCTGAAAACCTGTAGCACAAGACATTTTGTTCAGTGGTTTTTTCAGCAGTGTGTGAATACAATTTATCTAAATCCCATCCACTACTCGTTTATTATATTAATCTTCGGCGACTCCACTGAAGCTAATCCACCGCTGATCCCATGTGTCATTGGCCTTAAAGGGGTTGAAGGCCCATCTTACCCCACTGGTCATAGTGTTCCAGCGAGCGCCATCATCCCCTTCATGGTTTTCAAGACACAGTGCCGTACATTTAGTAGTGGCTGTGCCAGGTACATTATATTCCACTATGAATTCTAGTAGTTCAGATTTCAGAAACAGATCCACAATGCTAATACTATATAGACAATATTTTGGCCTGTACTAACTGAACATTATTGGACATGTAATGCCACCATCACAGAGTCAAACATACATACTGCTATGGTACAGTACAGTAAACTATGGTAGATGTGCCAATTACCTTTATTACCAAGTGAATGCGGCACGGTTGGCTTTACGCCTTACGTTAGATAAAGTGACTTACAAATCAGTAAAATATCTCATCTGTCATTTTATAGCAGATTGGCTGAGAAGGTGGAGTGATACCGTACCTGCATACATGTGGTAAGTTAGTCTTTCGATGAGTTTCACTACAGTCCCAGCCTTGATGATGGGAATACCAGATTTGGGTTGTACATTTTCCTCAAATATAATATTCTCTTCCGAGTCCGGCTCTGCAAATCTATAGAGCTTGGGGCTGGGGAGCCGTAGCTGCTCCTCCTTCTCCTCCTGCATTATAGTCCCATCCAACATACGTTCTAACGTACTTCTATACTGCAGCGATATTAAGGCAGCCATCCAGTTATTCTTTTCTTCTGCTGATTTAGCAGCAAAAATAACACTGTTCTCGTCCTTTAAAATAATCTCAAAAGCGTGTCTATACTCATTAGTGTCATCCTTGTCATTGATCTGTACCTTCCGCATAAAGAACTTCTCCTTTAGCCGATACTCTGCGTTGCTTGCGCCCGGTAGCCTTGGTTGTCCGTGATTCGACTTACAACAGATCATCAAGCCATCGAAGAGGAATATGTGTCTCTCGTGCTTAGCCCCTACTCGTGTTAGGGCGCCCTCCATGATGAATTCATTACAGCACTGTCCAATGTCCTTTCCTTCCCATCCGTCGATGTTTTTCTGAATTTCGTTCATTTTCTTAATGGCTAACTGTTTTCCCTTCATTTGATGATTATAAAATCGACATGCAGACTCGCTGTGGAATGAAAGAGTAATGCATTACTAGGGAAATATCACATATATTTAGAAGAAAAAATACATACATATACACAATATATAATATATATATATAATATATAACATATATATAACATATATAATACATATATATAAAATATATAATATATATATATATATATAAAATATATAATATATATAATACATATATATATACATACATATACACAAATAAATGCACATATAACAGTGGTAAGCATCTGGTCACTGATAAAATATTACAATTACAGCGCTTATCCAGGACGCAGGCCACCGTTCTCATGAACGGTTGGGATCCCAACAGTGATCAAACAGTTGCCACCTATCCTGTGGATAGATAAGCTGCTATAAAACGACAATCCCTTTAAGAGTAAAGATTCTAGCTTTGCAGATATTTATAGCAAAAAGCGATATTCATTTCTGCACTGAATGTAGACAAATATTAATATACCTCAATATAAAAATATAGAATGCATAACTAATAAGTGATCAATATAAGTGACACAAATTAGAATATTCAACTAAAGCAGCAATACAATTATAAATTACAAAGCATTTGGAAAAAAAGAAAATTATTCACAAAAAAAAGCTGTAAAATTAGAGCCTTTCCCATATGCGAACCTGAAAGATATCCACTTCTTGAACATCCAAGGCTCCCTGGTAAGAATGTCTTGAGCCGCAGTGACAATTTATTGTAATAGTTTTGTGGACAATAAGAATGCCTGACTTTAATGTCACTTCCTTTAAAAACAATAGACAGGACTTGGTCTCTCCCACTTCTCTGCGTGCTCTACATAATGTTTATGCTAAACCCGCGCAGGAAAAAGTATAGCAAGGGTAAATAAACCACTTCAATTACTTTCAAGACTTTTTTTTAAGAACATCAAACCTCAATGTTTTTACAGTAAAGAAAATTGAAAGTGCAGAACACAGCGAATGTGCACTTTATTTGTACCACAACATAAACGACTACACAAATGTTACATAAAAAGGCAGTAAATGTAAGAGCCTATTCACACAACCAATTGTCTTAGCTGTGTGGTGTCTGTGAACTGTGATAATATAGTGCACGCATATCATGCCAAAAAGTGTGTTTAATGAGCAAAACTAGACAACTTTACATATTTGGTACTATTGTAATAATACTAACACACAGAATATTTATACCGCACTGTGAATGGTGCAAGATTTTAAATGCAAAAACAATAGCGGGAATTGCTGTGTTTTTTTCTACTTGTATCCAGAAAGAGTTAATAAAGGTTAATTAATATGTTATATGTAACCATAAATGCCGCCCTCTATAGCAAGCACCCTGAACAACATGCCCGACTTCCCAGAAGCCTTTGCTGCATGATGCGAGGTTATAACCAAATCAATTTCTCAGCTACGGACGGCACCGTTTCTGTCTCTTCGGACTTCATCAGCGCAGCGTAGAGAGAATTGATTTGATTTAAGTGAGAGGCTGTGAGACCAGAGTATAATAATCAGAGACCCGGGGGAGGATACAAACATAAAAAAAATTGTTACTAATCTTTCCCTGGCTCCGGTGCACTCCCGGCAGATGTTGGTCATCTTCAATGATGTACATAGCATCATGTGAGCAGGGGCTTGCGTCGTGACGCATAAGGACGCAAGTCTCAGTCCATGTAATGTCTAGGACGTCACTGAAGCCTTCCGGAGCCAGGAGAAGTAAATAACAATGTTCCGCATTCGGCTTCAGACATTTCTTTATAATGCAATGCTTTTAGACAGTTTGCAGTTATGCAGTTATGCCAGACATATATATATATATATATATATATATATATATATATATATATATACATACATACATACACACACACACACACACACACGGTGTCCCAAAAAAATGTATACACATTTTAGCAGCTGATAACTCAATTATTTATTCTTTCTTTACAGACTGTACCCATTAAGCCGAGTGATGGCATACAGACTTGACTTTGAAGAAAGGAAATTTATTCTATATGTGTAAAGAATATAAATATATGTAATGAAAGAATAAATAATTGAGTTATCAGCTGCTAAAATGTGTATACATTTCTTTTGGGACACCCTGTGTGTGTGTATATATATATATATATATATATATATATATATATATATATATATATATATAGTCTCAGGATTTGATGAAGCAAAAACAAAAAAGAAAAACAAAAAAAGCATTTTTATTGTGTAACACATAAAAAGACTATACATATTTAGCATTAATGTAACCATACTGACCCACAGAATACAGGCTAAACATTATTTATGTCGTGTGGATTACTTACAGTGTCACTCAAACTTTAATAGAATTTAATTAATGACTTATAGATACCCAAAAATGCTACTGTAAAAAAAACAAACAATTTAACAAAAATAATTTGTCCTGAAGAGGTTAAGGTATTAAAATGCCACATAGTGGCAATGCTTTGTTAACAAATGGTAATTAAAAAATTATCAGGATGGGAATATAAACAAAGAATTATTACAGTATATTATTTATTAGGGAAATTGCTTGAAAAAATAAAATAAATGACATTTTTGTGTGCAGATGAAATAGGTGACTCCTATTGAGGTTACATACCTGAGACGTCTTTTGGCCAGGCTCTTAGAACATATCCTTTCCATACTGCTCTGAAGGTTGAGTAAGGCAGTTATGGATTGCTTCAGACATTCTTTATCCTCCTCATCCTCACTTTTTTCTTCTAATTGCTACAAAGAAGAGATCAAACAGAAACATGTCTGCTATGCTTAAAGTGCGACAGTCCACAGATAACAATGACAAAACAGCCGTACAGACTGACAGAACAATGGTGCCCACTATCTGGTGTGTCCATGTTCATACACCAAATCCAACAACCTATACAGATACCAGGCTACGTATATATGTTATTTTGAAAGACATCAGTGCTGCCAACAGCAACCACACCTAAAAGTGATAGAGGAAAACACTGTTGCTATAGCACTATTTTTTTTTGTTTATCTGCATTATACTCAATAGGGAAATTTATTAATAGCTTATGGTTTTCTGTATTGCTACTCTTACTGCACCTGAATTACCACGAGGTTCTGGCCTGTTAATATTTCCGGTGCCATTCAGTGCACCAGAATAGAAATCGATGCCGTTCAGGAACTAGATAGATAGACATAAACATAGATTTCCAATGTAGTTAACATCAGTTTTCTGGGACAAGTTATCGGAAAATTGTTAGTTAGGCCAAGGCATCTCCCTTCTGATCCAGCTTGCTCTCTATCTTACTCCACCCAGTCTCATTAAAAGTGGCAAGTGAGGCACAGAAAGAGGCAAGTTGTGTATCTTTGCTGTAAAACAGACTGGTGTACCAAAGAGGTACTCCAACAATTCCCACCTCAAATGTCTTTACACATATATTATTGGTCCTATTTAGGGTATAGCCACAAGCTCTGACTGATACACACAGCCAAAAGCCCATCAACCCATTTGCCTTGCAATTGTAAAGGAAACACCTCAGATCAGTGGAGTAACTAGGAATGGCGGGGCCCCGTGGCGAACCAAAGACCTTGACCGACCACCCCCCTCTCCAATTCCTGCACGCTCTATTATGCCCCATAGTGGCCCCTGCAAACAGTATTATGCCCATAGTGGCCCCTACACACACTATTATGCCCCATAATGAACACCCATGAACAATTATTATACTCTGGGGTCTTTTCAGACCCCAGAGTGTAATGATCGGAGACTGAGGGGGGATACAAACATAAAAAAACACTATCCTCAGCTCCGCTGCAGTCCTCAATGGAGTCTTCCATCTACAATGACATCAGGACATCACATGACCTGGGACGCAGGTCCCAGTCAAGCGACGATAAGTACGTCACACAACTAGGCCTGAAGCCTGTATGGAGCGCAGAGAGGTAAGTAACACTGTTTTTTATGTTCCCTTACCTCTCCCGGGCCTCCGATCATTATACTCGGGGGTCAGAAAAGACACCCCCCCACCCCCGAATATAATAATAGTGTTTGTGGGGCCCGTGGTGTCAGGGGCCAGGATCGGTAAGAAAATAGGGCCCGTTACCAGCCGGTAACGACCTGTTAAGAAAAAATAAACACAGCGGTAGCGGCTGTCGCCAGGCCCCTAATGTACCGGGCCCTGTGGCAGCCGCTACCCCGATAGTTATGCCAATGCATCATATTTAGGATTCCCAAAATATATGCCTTAAAATAATGAGTTGTCTGGTTGATATTACTATATTGGATATTACATGCACCGCAGTAGCTCGTTCAGCCAATAAATAGCATTACAGTAACCAGCACTACAAACCATATTCTATTACTATTGGGGAAATAGACAGTACATCACAGTGACTACATTCATATTTCATCTGTATTTGTAAGTCTAAGACAGTGAAACTATGATCCACCAGATCGCTGTTCACATACAGGAAAATAGATCTCTCACCCTGAGCTTCTTAATGGTTGACACACAAGAGCAGGAAATCCCAGTGAGGTCACCACCGCAATTTCCAGTATAAGTGAGTACAAACATAACACAAAGAGGGGCCCCTAATAAGAATATGTTATTTCATAAGAATAGGTGACATATTTCTGTGGGGACTGCCTTCTATGACCTACATAAGTCTGCACATGACACATTAACAGTAGTTGTTTAGTCAGGACAGTTGGCTGTGCAACCGACATGTCTTTTTTTTTTTCTTTTTAAATACTTGAATTCCCCATTAAACAACAATTCAGGAGCATAAAAAACAAAAAACAAAACAAAAAAAACAAACTGTGCTGCTCCTCTGTTATTCCTCCTGAGTTTTTATGAATATATTGATAGCTGGGTATTTCCATTTCCTTTAACTAAGGGGAGCGTTCTTACACTGGCAGTTCCAACTGGACAATGTACAAGCACGCCCCCAACTGGTAACACTCACGTTAATATCTATAATATACTAGAAGGAATAACAGAGGAACAGAAAGCTAAGAAATGTCAGAAAACATGATAGTCCGCTTAAAAGAGGACAAACATCTTTTACATTGCAATAGGTTGTTCATCTATCCATAAGAGATATATATATATATATATATATATATATATATATATATATATTATGAATAAATATATATAATATATATATATATATATTAGTTAGGAATTCCAAACTGGCTCCATTACAAGCCTGAGCAGAATTCACATTACAGGCTGCTCTATGACAGCTTGTGCCTGCTGCTCCATATGTAGAACCAGCGCTTATAGTTATTTTAACACATTTGGAAGGAAACATATATGAATATGCATTACCTTCACTATTTATACCATTCCCTGATATTTAGCTATAACATCACCAAAAGTCAAACCACATTTCAAGCAAAACCAAAAATACGACAGAATTGAACACATGAACGCTATTGTACCTTAATAAATTCAAAGTAGTGCAGGCAGTAGTAAACAGGAGCTAGAAGTAGCCGAGGCAAAACGTATTGCACAGCTTCTTTAAAACCTTCACCTATAGACTGGAAGCAAAATACATACCATAAATAAATATACTGGTGACTATAAAACTCATTACATGTCATTTAATGGTCACGTAAGTACATACAAAGCACATATAGCATACAGGCAGACAATTTACCATTAAACTATATTACATGTATCTTAAAATGGTATTCTGGAGGGACAGGGAGTAACATGCTGGTTGTAAATGCCTTCTCCTATACCGTTCCTGCGCGGTTCCTTACTGCTGGCATCTCCCACACCAGATGTGTCTTTGGTCCTGTTTGTTGACATCTCTCCTGACGCTCCCTATGCTGTGGAGTGGGTCCTGCTGCTCATATACCCAATGATATGGATTGATCTTGCTTAAGAGGTGATTGTGTTCCAGAGACCATCCATATACTGAGCATTTTATACTTCTATTGTATCAGTGGGAATATACTATGGCACTGCTCAGGGCTTTAGATTGCCTGAGTGCTCTACTTTGGTCAACAGACCCACTGAAATGAATTAAGTGGGGCCACACATTTCTGACCACTACAACCATTGAAACTGGAGTGAAAAACTGGAGCCCAACCATTGGAATCGCGCAACCAGTTACCCCCTATCCTTTGGATAGCAGATAACTTTTTGTTGCTGGAATACCCCATTTATAGTGTAGATTAACATTTAAAGTGGGTTTCCCATAAATGACATTTATCCCCTATCCACAGAATAAACTGCTAATTGTGGACCCCACAGATCACAAGAACAAGGGTCCCAGGCCCCCTTCCCCTCTCAATGTTCTCAGCATGATGCTCATGATCACATGGCCAGTGACAGGTCGCAGCAACCACATGAGCAGCCAGTGACATCATCACATTTCATTTCCATAGAAGAATTTTAAGTCCTCAGATGACCGTCTTCACGAGGGAACCGGAGAAATTACAGATAAATTGAGTCCTTCCTAGAACACGTGAAGTCAGGTCAAAGTTCTGAAAGTGTTAGGAGTTTAGTCATTTTTGCGTAACTTCTTAATTCCTAACAGAGGTAACACATTGTGTTTGTGCAATCCTGTAAATGTTTTCCTGTGTCTTTAGAAGAGGAGGAACATGACAGTAAAAGAGCTCATGAATAGCGAACCTCTGCTCAGACGGACATACCTGTAAATAAAGAGCAGCACCGGGCTTTGAAAGCTGGCCAAGAAAGTGATCATGAAAACCTGGTCGTAGAATATCCTGAGCGTAGGATTCGTATGGATCAAAGGCTAATTCCTATAAGAGAAGAAGTGCACCATAAATTATTGGACTGTCAGAGGTGAACAGCTTATCCTGCGGGGTACAAATAGTGATCATCGATATCAGACTGGTGAGGGTCAGATACCTGGACCCCTACCGATCAGCTTTCAGAACAGACCACAGCATGCAGATAAATGTTGCAACCTCTTCATTGCTCACCAAACATAGCAACATACATTGTATAGTGCCTGTGCTTTGTACAATGGCCACTCACTTGAATGGGACTGAGCCGAATATAGGTCATGTGATTACTAAATGTGACGTTATCGATATATGAATCTGCATTCCCCTAAGCAAGCTGATGCATCCATCATCTAATCCCAAGTGGTAGATCCCAATGATCAGATATCGATTTATCATAAGGACAGTTCAATGGTTTATAAATCCTGGGAAACCCCTTTAAAGGGATATCCTGAACTTTGACATTTATAGCATGTGGTCAGAATGTGCCATAAAGGTCTAATAATTTCAGGTTCTACTTCTGGGATCTGTATGTATGTGGATTGATCCCAGAGCCAGCTGCAGGCCACTATCAGACAGGCTGACCATGCATAAGCAGCTGTGTGTGGACATCTTGGTCTGGAGATAGGTGTAGTTCAGTAATCACTTTTGGAATCCATTAATAGATTTTCATTCTAGTAGCAGCCACTGACCAATATACACGACCTATGGTCTGAACTGCCTCTCTGGTACCTAAGGACATATATCCATGTGTACTGCATTCTGCAGCCACCAATACATTCTGAACGGCATTATAACATCCCTGTTCTCTAGATCAGTGGGGTCTCAGCAACCAGACCCCACCAATCAGCAATTTACCCTCTATCCTATGGATAGGAGTTACGTGGTTTATTTTGATAGAATACCTTTAAGCTTGTGGTTCTGTACATTCTGATAATATACATTAGATATAGAATAACAGCAATTCAAGATAATAAAAAAGGAAAGCAGGAAGAATCTGCTGCCCCCTAATGGCATAAAAAGGAAATATAGCATGTTCTTTTGCTAAATGTATACTTGAAAAATCTACGTGACAATCAAACTTGACGCCATGTATTGTCTCCAAGGGTTTTTAGCGATACCATTTGTCGCACAGCGCTCACAGCAGCAGGTATATAATGTGTGGCTGAACAAAGGATTTTGTAGGGGAAAAGTTGGCAAAAAAGAAGAAAAAAAAAACAAAACTGCTGCAACCCACATCTCTCAGACATCTTGTGGAGATGTTATAAATGTATGACATAGAATATCCCTTTAAATAATGTAAAACCTCACCTCCGCTAAATCCTCGAAGCAGCTTCCGACTAATGGGTGAGGACTGCTCTCATCGGTCATTTCCACCGTGTCTTCAATAAGGCCCAAAAGCTTCACACTAAGTTCATGGATATCAATGATTCGACTAAATATATTTTCTACATCCTGAAAGGAAACATAAACTTAAGATTTGCTGAAGACAAGATCACGTTATCATTATAATATGCCGATTTTCAGATCAAGCACAGCAAAAACTTTTTTGATGTATACCATAAAAATGCATCTCCTCTGTCCACTGACTGCCTGCGGTATTCAGGTTCAACCCCATCAATTACAATGGGATGGCTGTTTCTAAATTAAAGTAGCCATATTTTATAGTGCCGTATAACCTCTTTGCTGACATCAAAGTTATAAAAACAAGTCAAAACAGCGGCACTGCTACCATAACAGCCATACAACAGCTATAAAGCCAGTGGGAAAAGGGGCATATTGCTAACCTTCTTCATATCACACAATCATAGTATTTCCTAAAGTCTCCACTAGGGGGTGCTAACTACACACAGATTTTTACAGTATAATATTTGCATAACAACATAAAAACATCTGCATTTAGCTCCACCTAGTGGTGGTTGCAGGAAGCTAGAATATTATCTTTAAATATACACTTAATGGTAACTTTATTGCCCCTTAGAGCTGCAGCAATTGATCGTGGTATACACAGTTATCATCCACAGATATGAGGGGACCCAAAGTATGACATTCCACCAAACCCCATTACTTCACCTCCACTATCAGCTTGGTGCCACTGAACTCTTGATTTATCAAACCTGACAATGTTTTACAAAAGTCCAATTTTTGCACTCTTTGCCCCCTTAGGTCTTGCCTTTTCCAGTCTCTTTTTGACAGTAATGAACAAGTGTGCTGTTATATCCTATACATGTTACGGACCGATGAGCTATATGCTCTGATACATTTGTTTGAGTAGTGTAAAGATGGTAAGTTTTTTTTACATACTAGCCCTACCTACTCTAGCATGTATGACTATGCCTTATTCAAAATGATTCAGATCAACAAATTTCCAAATGTAATGAGGAACGACATTAAAACTGATCCACAGAAAACTTGTGTATTTGATCTTATGCTGTTTTCTGAAGGTCACGTGTCTAATAGGTAGAAGTTCCTATCAGGAAATGGCAGGGGTCTCTAATAAAGAGATG
The DNA here is from genome assembly GCF_031893055.1 of Leptodactylus fuscus. Taxonomy (NCBI): domain Eukaryota; kingdom Metazoa; phylum Chordata; class Amphibia; order Anura; family Leptodactylidae; genus Leptodactylus; species Leptodactylus fuscus. The sequence goes on from NC_134267.1 coordinate 47,662,230, forward strand.
TATTATAGTTTCCTGATGTAAAAAAGCCACAAACCTCAGGTTTAGAGATGAGTGAACACTATTCAAAACCGCCGTTTCGAATAGCACGCTCCCATAGAAATGAATGGAAGCGGCCATTCATTTCTATGGGAGCGTGCTATTCGAAACGGCTGTTCCGAATAGTGTTCGCTCATCTCTACTCAGGTTCCAATTCCAGTTCCTACAAAGGCACATGGTCCAGCGGACGGTGCACATGATGAGTTGTGCATCCCCTTATAAATCTGGCTCACCCTCCTCCAGGGCAGGAGAAAAGAATAATGGCGTCGAAAAAACACTTCATAAACCTCCTCCAAAGAGAGAATTTTCAAGAACCCAGAAGCCATTATACCATGAACCAATCCCTTTTTATCCAATACTCCTGATATTCTATAGATTGGCTACTCAGCTAGTTCTACAATAAATCTCACTTTCAGCACAAACTAAAACCACATCAACCATGATAGGACATGTGGGCAGATCTGCTACAGTAAGGAAAACAGAAAAATACACAAAAAAAGGCAAACGTGGTTAAAAACTTACATGAGCTGAAAACAGTTTTGTGCTGGAGGCAAAAGGTTCTCTGAATACTTTGATAATGAGGTTTAATTCCCTTATATATTGCCTAACTTCTGCCATAAAGGACTTAACAAGGTCATAGTATGTTTGTTCCCCCAAAGTGGATGGCTCTTCGTCAGCTAAGGATAATACACTAATGTCTTCTTCATCCTGATGGAACATGTCCATCAATACCTGGGGAAAAAGAACAACAGACACATGTCACGGAAGGTTAATGGATAAAAGAGGCTTTATTACCTAGTCCCTCCACCCAAAAGGAACATAAACGTGAAACGGTATGCATCTACCCCTAGGACACCAAGGTATTTAATATTGATGCGGTTTGGAAAGGCTTTTGGGGTCTTCCAGAGTGACAAATAATGAGTAATTCCACGTTGTAGATACTAGCTGCTTTTTTGGTAATGAACAGGATAGACAAAAACGATACAATAACACATATTTTACATTTTTGTATGAAGCTTGGTAGACTAATGGTGATCTATGTATCTTTGGATATTATTGTAAAGGGTTAAAATTACTTCTTGGAGATTCTCTCACTTCAATCTAGCTTTGTGTTACCTTTCTAGAATGTCTTGGCACTGTCTGATACAAAAGATGTAATGTCAAAATCCAAACCAGTGACCAGCAGACATGCATACATGTAGCTTTCTATAAGGTGCTATACATTAAGAAGGTGGGCTGGCTGGAACGCAATAAATGTTAAGAATAAGTTAGGCCAGCCAAGCCAATGACTACAGAGGTCTGCTTGGTTCCCATTATCTGTGATCTGCTTGTATACCTTGGGGTGTCCAGCTAGCTGACATTGGGGTCACCCCAGCTTGAGTAGATTTGCTTACATTCTTGTTTATGGTCTTCTACTTGAAATCACTTACATCATTGACTTACGACATTACTGATCCCCACTGTCCTTAGAACCCACATAAATACAAGCTATAATACGCCGCATGTTCTTACCTTATCTACACACATCGCCACCTTTATGTCCTGCTTGGTAATCTCATAATGCCTTATATTCCGTACGTAATTCCCAGCAAGTTTCAATATATCAGCAGAAATGTATTCTAATACTGCAACTATGTAAACAGATACTTGATGATCAATTTTATAACCTAAAACCTCCTGTAAGAAAGAGAGAAAATACTAAGACTGGGGGAAATACAACAGAGTCACATCAAAGCACTTGGTAGAAAGGTGTATGACATATGATCTAATGGTGGACAAACCTTTGGATATATGAGAAGCACACAGTGAAGGTTTGTCTCTAAAAAGCATTTCAGTTTACGTCTAGACTGATTTTACCCCTCAATGTATGCCTATGGGAGTCAATTAAAGGCAGTCATAGACCAGAATAGAGGAAATGACTCTCAGTCCACAATGAAGAGGTTGTAGGATCTGAGTAGTCACAATGTGTCCATGTGGTAACACATTGCTACAGAACGGTGACTGCTCGATACAGCAGATCGCCAATGGTAAGAGGATGACATTTACTACCGTACTATGTAAACCATGTCCATTACTAAACAGGACAATATAAACCATTTCTTCTGGCGTGCCGCTTAGAAGGCCTGTTGACATCGATGACAGCTGAGCTGTAGTAATGTCACTTGCCCACTTTATAGGACACAGAGCAATCTAATTCTGGCTCCGTGCAGTCTATGGTACAGGGATCAGACACACTCCCGAAAGACAGCTGAACCATGCCAGGGATGGCAGTCAGCACCCCACCGATCAGATATTCATGACCTATCCTGGGGATGCTGAGCGGTAAGGAACGCTCCCCAGTGCAAGTCTAGCTAGACTGTCAGGAACGCCCTTCTGACGGTGTGCAAAGATCAGTGCCGAAACTAACGGCACCGATATCTACAGCCCAAAGTCGTGTAAAGGGAAAGCAGACAGTGCTGAATTCAAAACACACACAAAACAGTGTATATAACATAGAAATTGGCGACACTCTGAAAGAAATCAAGGTTTCTATTGCCCCATACAAGTGTTCTGAGCTGAAACATTGCTTGTATGGGGCACTAAAAACCCTCACTTCTCCCCCCATTGATCTCATTTGGAGTGCCACCTATGTTCTATTATTGGGCCAGCCTGAATCCTTAGGCGGGCCCCCTCTCTGATGCTGGTGCAGTATTTATGTGGACTCTATATTTCTCGTGATTTGAAACTGCCCAAATTATACCCCAATTATAAATCAATGTATAATGTACAAAAAAGTGCACTTTATTGCGGTTGTACATGTAATCTCTTTTGCTGTTTTTTGTACCTTCAATACGAGAATATGCAGATGGCACAGCAAAGACTGACAATCCTTACAATATATTATCTGGAAATCCATATCTAGCTTCTGTATTACCTTTAACAAAGGATGGATTTTATCTACAGGGAGAGAGAGTGGATTCCGCCGTTTCTTCTTCTCAATCGCAGACTGAGCATCAGCAATTGCCCATTTATCTATTGGGTGAGGAAAGCTTTTCTGAACACGTTCCTGCAAGAAGAGAGAAATCTCAGTGTTTAGTACATTGTGCACATATCTGTAAACTACTACAGATGTCTGTAAGTAACACAACAGGTATATTAATAGACATCTATATAGTGTTAGCGTGTTTGTGTACATTATATGGAAAACTAGGACAAACTATGGGTAACAAATCTGGGACTTAAACTGATTGCTATGGGCAACATGCGTCGTGTTACCAATGTAAATATAGGGTCTGGCATGCTGCAGAGTCTTCTAAGCCATTAATATCAACTTAAGCATTCCCAGCCGCATGTCTGGAAAGGTCAAAATATCATTCGTTCTTGAGCTTCCATTACGTCACACTGGAGATCTCATTCAAGAAGTAACATTACAGCAGATCCCGTTATATATAGAGCGAGTACTATTCGAAACTCCCGTGTCGAATGGAATGCGCCCATAGGAATGAATGGACGCAGCCGACACGCAGGGGGTTAAACGGACGGCCGCCGGCAAAGTCTGCATGCCGGCCACTTCCATTCATTCCTATAGTTGCGTGCTATTCGAAACGGCCGTTTCAAATAGTACTCGCTCATCTCTAGTTACAGTGGGGCAAAAAAGTATTTAGTCAATCACCAATAGTGCAAGTTCCACCACTTAAAAAGATGAGAGGCGTCTGTAATTTACATCATAGGTAGACCTCAACTATGAGAGACCAAATGAGAAAACAAATCCAGATAATCACATTGTCTGATTTTGTAAGAATGTTTTTTCAAATTATGGTGGAAAATAGGTATTTGGTCACCTACAAACAATCAAGATTTCTGGCTCTCACAGACCTGTAACTTCTTCTTTAAGAGTCTCCTTTTTCCTCCACTCATTACCTGTAGTAATGGCACCTGTTTAAACTTATCAGTATAAAAAGACACCTGTGCACACCCTCAAACAGTCAGACGCCAAACTCCACAATGGTGAAGAACAAAGAGCTGTCAAAGGACACCAGAAACAAAATTGTAGCCCTGCACCAGGCTAGGAAGATGAAACCAAACTGGAACTGTTTGGTAGAAACGCAACTTTTCATGTTTGGAGGAAAAAGAATACTGAGTTGCATCCATCAAACACCATACCTACTGTAAAGCATGGGGGTGGAAACATCATGCTTTGGGGCTGTTTCTCTGCAAAGGGGCCAGGACGACTGATCCGGGTACATGAAAGAATGAATGGGGCCATGTATCGTGAGATTTTGAGTGCAAGCCTCCTTCCATCAGCAAGGGCATTGAAGATGAAACGTGGCTGGGTCTTTCAACATGACAATGATCCAAAGCACACCACCAGGGCAACGAAGGAGTGGCTTTGTAAGAAGCATTTCAAGGTCCTGGAGTGGCCCAGCCAGTCTCCAGATCTCAACCCCATAGAAAACCTTTGGAGGGAGTTGAAAGTCCGTGTTGCCAAGCGACAGCCCCAAAACATCACTGCTCTAGAGGAGATCTGCATGGAGGAATGGGCCAACATACCAACAACAGTGTGTGCCAACCTTGTGAAGACTTACAGAAAACGCTTGACCTCTGTCATTGCCAACAAAGGATATAGAACAAAGTATTGAGATGAAATTTTGTTACTGACCAAATACTTATTTTTCACCATAATTTGCAAATAAATTCTTACAAAATCAGACAATGTGATTTTCTGGATTTGTTTTCTCATTTTGTCTCTCATAGTTGAGGTCTACCTATGATGTAAATTACAGACGCCTCTCATCTTTTTAAGTGGTGGAACTTGCACTATTGGTGACTGACTAAATACTTTTTTGCCCCACTGTATATACACTTTCTTAAGAGCCAAAAGACCCGAAGGCGTAAAAATAAAGAAGTGTAAGTATATAGGGTATGCCTAATAGGTGAAGGTCCCAAATCTAGGACAGGGCTCAGTTTGTGTCCGTTCCTCTGCTATCGCTAATGTCCGTTGCTGTCATCCCATGACAGAGTACAGCAATGGACATTAACGGTAGATTGAACGTAGTTAGTAGCAGTCTGCACTCTGCAAACATTTACTTCCAGACTCAGGGCTCGTTCACATCTGCGCCCGGTCTCCGTTATGCAGGTTTCTGTTTCCTGCACAAAACAGAGCAGGAGACGGAAACCTGCAGATCTCTTTCATACCCATTCATTTGAATGGGTTTGAAAGATGTCCGGCCGTGAGTGCCGGTGAGCGTTTTATGTTCTCTGCCACGAAACCGTTTTTTTTTTTTTTTTAAACCGGACACAGAGTCGGACATGCAGTACTCTGTGTCTGGTTTAAAAATAAAAAAAAAAAAAAACGGTTTCGCGGCCGGACCCGGTCTGACAGGTTTCCGTCTTCTGCATGTAGAAGACAGAAACCTGAAAACGGAGACCGGGCGCTAGTATGAACCCAGCGTTCACTATTTAGCATCCTAGATTACAGGAAGACGGTAAAAACGGTCCTTTACGTATGTCAGAGAGCTGAAAGGTTTCCGTTCCCAGATGAATGGTACATATAAATGGATGCCTAAACTAATTATTACTAGAACTGTGTGAATCTTCCATTATTTCCTAGAAGTCAAGATAGCCAGAAAGGTCACTGGCCTCTGTGTGCCATAAATGCTAACATTAGCGTGACACTTGCCAGTGGTCCTCTGCATATATGGCATGTCATTCTTGGTGGGAGACCACTAAAGTATCAGCACTGGGGCAGCAAGGATGTACACTTCACACTTCCATTGAAATTTGGGGTGTGCCAAAAAATGAGCTAAATTTAAAAAAACAAACAAAATTTTTTTTTTAAAAGATACCTTTTTCAGGCTTTTTTTTTTTTAAAAAAAAGCTGGACCAAAGCTGTGTGAACCCACCCCAAGAACTTCACCTTTATCCTGGGAAATTATAGCAAGCATATACGGTCCTCTAAACTTTGCTTGAGGCTTGTGCCAACCAAAAGATGGCAGTATCACACCATTCAAAAGGCGAAAGGCTACAATTTTAGGAAAACCTATGGGTCTCACGAATCCAAGCTCCTTTTTGCCCAACACTTATTTTTGTCTTAATGATAATGAAAGTGCAAAACGTTTTCACTATTCTTTCGCTATCAATTCCTCAGGGTTTTTATGACTGCTGGATGGCGTCATTAACCCCTGCATGACATGCAATACTCGCTCTACACGCAGTGGGTGCCACCTGCGTTATACAGCCGATAATCCTGGCTGTTTTATCCCTAAAATGTCGCATGTACCCATGCAAATAAATGGGTTTTAAAGCCAACTGCTCACAAGCCGTCTGCCATCCGGTTTCCCCGGAGTTTACCACGGACACCCCGGGGCGGACAGCAGCAGCAGTGTGAACGCCACTTAAGAATATCCTGAAAACATGATCTAATGGCAAACTTAGATCGCAACTGCATCTCCAACAGTTTTGATATACGAGGCCAATTATGATCGATTAAGTAGAGCTTAACTATAAATGGAGTATAGAAGTATACAGTGAACATGGCGTAAAACAACAATGCGCACTAACAGTTTAGGGGAAAAAAAATACATCCAAGTATTATTTGCATTATACACTGATCTACAAAAATTTTGTTCAAGGTTTATAAGCCCACTAGCCACTTCATGGCAGTGGGGCATTGGGGGCGCTATTGGGCTGCTGGGTAGCTTCCCTTGTGGCCGTGTGATCAAAATGTATACTAAGAACCTCGCATCTATTTTTGTAGATTTTAGATCAGTGTATAGATATTTGGATTTACAGTCCATATCCTTTTTCTAAAATGCTGGTAAATAATAATGCGGCTGAAAGGAAAAAAAAAATGTGCATGTATGGCAAGAGGGCTTACAATGATAAATGAGACGTCCTATATCAGGGGTCTCAATCTCAATTTACACGGGGGCCGCTGGAGGTAGAGTCTGGGTGAGGCTGGGCCGCATCAGGTTTTCCACAAGCTATGCTCGACGCAGCAAATTTAGCTCCGCCCAATTTTATGATGACTCCACCCATTCTCATTCATTTTTCATGTGCCCCCACACAGTATAATCCTCCTACAGTCACCCGTCCATTATATGTCCCCACATTATAATGTTCCCTTCCAACTGCCCCACAGTATTAAGTCCCTCTCCTGTGCCCCAGTTTAAACTGGGGGAAACTAGAGGGGACATGAAACTGGGGCAGATGGAGGGGACATAAAACAGTGGGGGTAGTAAGAGGGGGGCAATAAATTAATGGCAGCTGAAGTGGGACATTAAACTGGGGGCAACTAGAGGGGGACATTAAACTCGGGAGGCTAGAAGCAGACATTAAACTGTAGGGGTAGGTGGACGGTGACAATAAACTGGGGATAACTAGAGGCAGACAGGTCCCCCTCCAGCTACTCCTACGGTTTAATGCCCCCTCCAGTTGTCCCCAGTTTAAGTGCCCCCCTTCATCTACCCTCAGTTTCATCTCCCCCCACCATTTCTCCCACAGTTTGATATCCCCCTTCATTAGCCCCATTTTATGTCCCCCCCTCCATCTGTCCCCAGTTTTATGTCGTCCCTCCATCTGCCCCAGTTTCATATTCCCCTCCATCTGCCCCAATTTCAAATACCCCCTTCATCTGCCCCCATTTTCATGCTCCCCCTTCCATCTGTGACCCAAGGTTCATGTCCCCCCTCCATCTCTGCCCCTAGGTTACCGACACACACTGACACACACACACACACACACACACACTCCATCTCACATTCCTTTCAGTACTACATCTCTTCATCTTTCGGCCGTCACACTAAGACACGCCTCCAATAGTCACATGACGTCTGACGTCACACACAGGTCCTTGAGTCTTAAACTTCAGCAGTACTAGCTTTCCACTGATCACCCATCTGTTATAACAGAAATAAAAGCGATGGGTGATCAGTGGATAGCTAATACTGCTGAAGTAAGACTCAAGGACCTGTGTGTGACGTCAGACGTCATGTGACTATTGGAGGCGTGTCTTAGTGTGCCGGCCGAAAAATAACTATAGCGGGACATGCAGGGAGCTGCGCGGGGGCCGCTAACTTTCGTCCTGAGGGCTGCAGATGGCCCGCGGGCCGCAAGTTTGAGACCCCTGTCCTATATGAAGGTCTCTCCCATAGGACTCATGGTGTAAAGAGAACAACGTATTATTGCGCCATTGCATGATGAGGTGAACAACCAATACTATTCTGTAATGCATGTCATATTCCTTGAAATATCCTTATGCAGATTGAGTGGGGGGCGAATCCTCATTTGTTTCTATACGTATGTAACTTACAGGAAGGGAGAATATATTTTGAGGAGGAGTTCTTCTCTATTACTTTTACAAGAAATACTGGTTTGTCTATTTAGTAATTTGTGGAAGTTTGCAGAAACATAACGGTATATTGTGACACATAATGCAAATTGTTCATGCAATTTGGGAAGCAGCTATTGTAATTCTAAATAGTGCAAGAGCCTCTATGCCGGGCTGGGCCCCATTGCAAGATTTTCTAGGCACATTATTAGCCCGTTCTTGTTGTCACGTGATCATTCCCAGGCAGATAAAGATGTTGTAGATTTCTATATAGATTTAGCTATGTGACAATCTGGTGTGCATGTATAGTAATGGCGCCATTTGATCATTCTTACAGCAAAACCCGAAATCCATGTGACCACCTACACCCTGCACACAATGCTACTTTTACAGAACACCACATTTACGAGTATTGAGAAACAAGCCAGAAAATTTGCTATGTAAGGATAAATGGTGATGTTCCAAATATTTTTGCTGTGAAGACACAAGGACCTTGATGGATTTTTGGCTGCTGAACAATGTAGTCACTGCAAGAAGAGTAAAATGCAGTCCCTTTAAGTGGCATCTTTATGAGCAGATCAATATATAAAGTATTTGTGAGTACCTCTACATCCAGGACACTGCGGGGCTGTGCTTGGCAGAGCATGCTAAGCAGCTGCAGAATTAACTCTTCCACATACTGGAGAGCGTCTTCAGCTGACGCCAGGTTGGGATGGACCTGTACTTGAACCTGCAAAAAATAGAACACAAGCAGATTTTTAGCACTTTATTTTGGGCTACCTTCCAAATGACTGCTTACCCTTACAAATGACAATGCAATAATCCAGCAGATGTTAAATGGGTTCTCCAGTCACCTAAATTGTAGAAAACATTTAGAAATGCTAAAATAAAAAAAACTACTAATACTTCCCACACGCCGCACCCAGGCCGAGACGTCTGGGGTAACCTGCATGTCATTGCTCCATTGATGAAGTGTTGACAAGTCACTCATACTTGAATACTGTGAATGGGGTCCACCCTAGTCCAGCTAATGGGGTTTGCATTCTTAAAATAGCGTTCACATGAACTTGCCCAGTCTGAAAATATTAATCCCAATCCCATGGATTGCAGTAAATAATCAGTGACCACAGGAGTAACCTTGGTGGTGTTGTCATATCAATGCTAAAGCAGTGGCCATGTTCCTGTGTTATGGCTAAATAACACGGAGTAAAATGAACTCCGCGTGTACACATTCCGTCGTGGCTAGCCGCAACGCCAATGCAGTGCACTGGTATCCCGTTGCGACATTCCGTGATGGATTAGGCCCAAATGAATGGGCCGGAGCCTCGTGCCATGGTATCCGCGGCAAGATAGGGCAAGATACTAGCTAGCGGAAAAAAGAAGCGAGCGGCTCCCATTGAAGTCAATGGGAGCCATTTTTGGCAGCGGATTCTGAGGCGGATTCAGAGTCAAAATCCGCTGCCAACGTCCCCTTTGTGAACTAGTGCTTAACATATCACTGAAGTAGTGAGAACATAGATTAGCTGGGGAACCAGAGAACGCAAAGCTGGAGTGGCTAGTGATCGGAAAGAAGAAAATTGCGTTTCTTTTTATAGCATTCTCAGAGTTTTTGATTTTATTTTAAATTTTTGGTGGCTGAACAACAAGTTCACACATAGAACCTATATAGGCCTAAGCTCCAATTATATTAGACTTCCCTTTTATACATTTTATTAATATCGTGTAGCATCACTTTTGTTCTGAATAAGGCTCACATCTGCTTCTTTTAAGCTATGAATAAGTAACTGTATGCAGCTATGTAGAGTAATAAAAGACGACAGAAGAAGCTTCCATCTTGTTTTTTTTTACATTACAGTGAATGGTGATGAATACAGACAAAAGTGTCCTGTGATAATATTAGTTTATGACAAACAACATAGAACAACAGACCTAACTTTTGTCAAGATTGTAGCAAAGTGACAACTAGAGCCTTTGCAGCAGGAATTTCTTTCCACCCCCCACCATTCTTGAGTAATCACTATTGTGAGTTTCAACACAATTATGCTCTCTGTAGTCAGGTGGGCGGTCCCTGTTTCTATGCTCCAACCCAGCACCACCCACCTGACAGTAGAGGGCCTAATTAGCATATTGGGTGGTGAAACTAACAGCAGTAATTGCTCAGGAACAGTTGTTGGTGGTGGAGGTGTTGAAAAGACCAAGAGTCCTCCCAATAGTAACCACTGGATTACGAGTAAATCCACTGTAAGGCCCCGTTCACATGAGGTACGGGATAGAGTATTTTGCTCCTGATATTGACACGGGAAGCCGCGTCAAAATAGAGCCGAAATGCGCCTGCCACGACTGTCGCAGCTTCCCGCTCCGGAGTAGGCCCAAATGAATGGGCCTAGCCTGGAGGGTGCTGCCATGAGGCAGACACCGCAAGCTGAATCAGCCGCGGAATCCGCCTGAAGAAAGGGCAGCTCGCTTCTTTTTTCCCGTGAGTGGCAACATACCGCTCACGGAAAAAAGGAAGCTAGCGGTCTACATAGACTTCTATTGTGAGAGGGTGGATTCTGACGTGGATTCAGCGCTAAAATCCGTCCCCTCTTGCCCCGTGTGAACTAGCCCTAATATTCAAGAAGAAGAGTGGGGACATTTTAAATAAAACTCTAATATTTTAAGAAAGCACAGCATATGAGCACGCTACATACAAATCTATATGCATATCTATATGTAGCTATCTCACCAGCAGCTCTCTCCAAAATCTTCCTAATAAAGCTGTAAACTAGGCATATACATGTACACTTGACTAATGGTGGCCAACAATCTAATATATATTAGACATCTGTCTCTCCTAGCCAAAGGAACGGCACTGTACACTGTGTAGCGGCCATGCCTGATCACAACAGACCTTTCCAATTAACCAGAGGCCTACAGTCAGCTAATCGGTAGGGGTGCCGTGAGTCAGACCTCCATCGGTCTACTATTAGAAACTTATATTGTAAAGGATAGGTCAGGAATGGTAAATTATCAGAAAGCCCCCTAGAAGTGAACCAGTCACCAACTTCAATCTGAGGACAATTTATAGTGTTTTTCCAGCACTATGATCAACCTTTACATACACATCACCCATCTACGGAATTGGGGGTAAACACCTGAGCCATGACGGACTGACTACTGTGACCCTCACGGACCATGAGAATAGGGGTCCTTTGACCCCCTATATGACTGGAGCTGTAGTCAAGCAGGGGAGCCGCCATTGCACTCTGCTATCTTCTGCAATCCCACAGAGACGAATGGGACGACAGCATGCGTCCTCCATCTTCATCCCGTTCTAGTGATCACTTATCTCCTTATCCTACTCATAGGTGATGTTTAAAACTCGGTAAATCCCCTTTTAAAAGACAAAGTACAACGCAAGCAATACACGTCAATGTCTGAATAGGATTTAAGGCGAATGACAATCTGCAGCAAGATCTTTTTTTTCATTCTTTTAAAACCCTATTCACTAACACTGTACTTTTTGCTGTGGATTTTTCATACAGAATGCAAGTCGAAAAACTTAAGGTAAAATAAGGTTAATATGCAGATTGAGCCATGCAGGCTGCTGATCGTGTAGGATATGTAACCTAAAGTGTTATTCACACATTGCTATGTGGTTTTCTGGTCGCAACCATCTTCTTACAGAAGGTCACATGACCCGCTTCAGTTCCAGGAATGCTATTTTGCCCTCTCATAGATTTGCCCAGTAAATTCGGAGGAACCTGCATTGAAAGCAAATTTCTACTACAATAGTCTTATCTAGAGCAGCGGTCTGTAATCTGCTGACAGCTCGTTTTTGTCTGAAATGTGGAAAAGTAAAAATATTAGTTGCCGTTGGTTTTGCTACAGTACGGTTGTATATTTTAGCTTGCACTTTGCTGGTAACCTCTGTGCCATAATCCCCATTATTGCAAATGATACAGATAATCTGATCGGCTGCGGGATTCCCAGAAACATAGAACATAAGCCATCTTTCTCCAGTTAGGTGCACTGTCACTACACTTTCCAGGAATATCCATTGAAGGTCTATCTATTGGACTGACTGTCCGTAGATAAGTATTACTGCCATATGGCAGCGGCATCTATTAAATACCCAAAACAGGTGAAAGAGAACCTATCACTCCTTATACAGCTGCAGGTCACGTTATGGGTGCATGCTTAGTGGATCTGTTTAACAATATTTTTTAATAGTAAAAATGGATACATATGTGCAGACTTTTTTACGTTATAGACTATGGGGTCCGTGGGTAACCACTTTTTTAAGTGGATTAGAAACCAGGACGCAGTTGTGAACCTAACGTAAAAAAAAAAAAAAAAAAAAAAAAATTGTTTATGATTGTGACAAGTATAGGAAGAGGTGGCGCCTGCATATTGCTCGACTAAAGTAAGGAGAAGATGTGAGGGAGAAACTTGGCAGGAGATGAGGTATAAAATGGAGAAGCATGAAGGGGAATGTGGTACTTGGTAAATGGTGGAGAAATCTGACAGGGATGAGGTGTGCCATGCATGTGGGAGTAGCCTGGCGTGGAATGTGGTGCTCAGTGCATGTGAGAGAAGCCCAGAAGGGGATACAGGGCTCGGTGTATGAGGGAGAAGCCAGGCAGAATGTGGAGATCAGTGCATAAGGGAGAAGCTCAGCAGAGGATACGGTGCTCAGTACAGGAAGGAAAAGCCTGGAAGGGATACGGTGCTCAGTGCATGATAGAGAAGCCAGGCAGGAAATGTGGTGCTCAATGCTTAAGGGAGAAGCCAGGCAGAATGCGGAGAGGAGTATAAGGGCGAAGCCCGGCAGAGGATACGTGCTCGGTGCAAGAGGGAAAATCCTGGAAGGGATACGGTGCTCAGTGCATGATAGGGAAGCCAGGCAGGAAATGTGATGCTCATTGCTTAAGGGAGAAGCCAGGCAGAATGTGGAGATCAGTGCATAAGGGAGAAGCTCAGCAGAGGATACGGTGCTCAGTACAGGAAGGAAAAGCCTGGAAGGGATACGGTGCTCAGTGCATGACAGAGAAGCCAGGCAGAATGCGGAGATGAGTATATAAGGGCGAAGCCTGGCAGAGGATACGGTGCTCGGTGCACGAGGGAGAAGCTCGGCAGAGGATACGGTGCTCAGTGCATGAGAAAGAAGCTCGGCACAGGATACGGTGCATGGAAGAGAAGCTCGGCAGAGGATACGATGCTCAGTGCATGAAAGTGAAGCCAGGCGGGAATTGTGGTGATCAGTGCATGAAGGAGAAGCCAAGTGGGGAAGGTGGCGATTGCTGAATGAAGGAGAGGCCTGACAGGGAATTCGGTACTCTGTGCATGACGAGGCCTGCTGGGGAATGTGGTGCTCAGTGCATAAGGAATAATCCTGGTGAAGATTTCCTTGCATGACGATGAAGGCTGCTGGGGAATGTGGTGCTCAGTGCATTAAAGAGAAGCCTGCCAGCAGATGTGGTGATCAGTGCATGAGGAAGAAACAAGGTGGGAAGAGAAGACTGGCGAGAGGTCTCTACTCTCTGGTTTTTTTTGGTACTAGATGCTTTTCTGTCTTCACAACCAAGCACAGAGTCTATAACAGACACTAAACTCAATAATTTTATTTCATTACAGCCTATGGGTCTGCTTTAGAAACAAAATAGCTTTAAAAGCGTATCAATTGGACAGCCCCCAATAACGTGATGTAACTGGACCCTTAGATGTAATGGAGCCAGAAATCTGGCCCATACTTTTTTTCCATTATACTGCTTGGCGACCATGTGCCATGAGATTCAGATGTCTCTCTTCTGCTACGTACCCTCTTATCTATGTCATAAATATTTAAAATGGGATTCCCCTTTAACAAAAAAAAAAAAAAAAAAATTCCTCCATAGCGGCTTCTAATGTAAAACATAATAGTAAAAGGCATGCATTCACTGAATGATAGACAATGTTATAAGGGGCTGTGCAAAATCCCCCAGACCTAAACTGTAAGTATGGGACCCCCCAACGACGTCCGTATACAACCACAAGACAAATGAATAGATGTTATCTTGCTGAAATCTCGACAACAGCATGGAGAGTTCCGGTGGTCACCTCTGGTATAAGGACCATCCTACCACATCTGAGCATGTTCCCACCATACATTATTCCTTATGTAGCCAGAAGGACAAATATATTTGAGACACTGAAGAATATCTCACTTGAAGCTTACTCTGAACAAATCTCATAAATCCAGTGCATTAGAAGATGCATTGCATGCCCCTAAACGTCCTACACCAAAATTCCACGTCAGTGACAAGATCCATTAAACCGACATTTTATTAATAATGCATGCTACAGCAGACTTTCCTGCAATTTTTCCTCATTTACTTTTTGCTGAAAATGACAATTGAGCTGAGCGTTCCCATTAAGGTGTCATTTCCTTAGTGAATAGCCATCATCATCAGTCAGCAAGCGCTGAGAACACAGAATGATGTAAATGGAGAATAGCACGCAGCAGATTTTCTTGCCTAATGTTTAACAATAGATAACTTTAGATGTTTTACTGGAAGACACACAGAAAAGAAAAATATCCCCCCAAACTGATATTTAAAGGGGTTCCCTAGGGGAATAATCTTTCCTACAAAATAATAGTTGATTCCCACTAATCTGCATAAGTTCAGGTCCAAGCTAGTCTTTACTTCCAAGTGACTCAACAGACACAGGCAATGCTGGGACATACCCACGCTGCACACGCATGCAATACCCAGATATGCCCACTCGACACACATAGGCAACGCCTGGATATACCCACTCGACACACACAGGCAATGCCGGGATATACCCATTTGACACACACAGGCGACACCTGGATGTACCCACGCGGCACACACATGCAATGCCTGGATATACCCACTCAACACACACATGCAATGCCCGGATATACCCACTCAACACACACATGCAATGCCCGGATATAACATAGATTAACCTTTAATAGTACCACCATGGGGAAATTCAGTGTGTTACAGCAGCATGGATAATACAGTAATAGTACAAGAAAAGACATACAAAGCTCAGAATAGAAGACAAAAAAGATACTTGGAATCATAGCAAATAAAGAGAAAGACTCAGGATCATTTAGTTCTCTGTGCAGAGTGATCTCTGCATAGCCTGATGTTGATTATACAGCCTGACTGCGGTTGGGAGGAAGGATCTCCGATAGTGCTTTCTTCTCACACTTGGGGTGAAGCAGTCGGTCACTGACAGTACTGCCAAGTGCCATCAAGGTCTCATACATGGAATGTGATTTGTTCTCCAGCACGAAACTCACCATGGACAATATCTTTCTGTCACCCACCACCTGTACTGGGTCCAGGGGCTCCCCAGGACAGGGCTGGCCCCTCTAACCAGCCTGTCAAATCTATTTCTGTCCCTGACTGGTGTGCTACACCCCCAGCAGGCCACTCCGAAGAAGAATATACCCACTTGACACAGAGTGTCAGAGTGTGAAACCCACTCTAATCGGTTACTGATAACCTATCTTTAGTATAGGTCATCAATGTTTTCAGCCCCCAAAAAAACCTTTAATATTGACAGTTACGGTTACTGGCAGTGACTGCCTTGTGCAACAAAATATTAAGTTATGAGAACCATCATTTCTGTCCAGGCCTGTTTCATGAGTTTTATTTTTTATTTTTTAAATTCTGTTGAAACGAAAAGCAATGTCTGACTTTCATTTTCATAGAATTTTTATTATTACTTTTGTCAGATTCAAGTTATTTCTGTGACCATTGTGGGTTTTTCTTTCATTATTTAATGAACCAACAATTTTGGCCACGTGTGTAGCTGAACACATTTCAATTACTTCCCCAAATCTAGCACAGTTACAGCATGTATACTAGTGTTTTGTTTCCCAACACATACAAGTGCAACACAATTCTCAGTAATACCGATCCACAAGATAGATTTCAAAGAAACAGGAAACAAAGTGAAATTCTGGTAGACAAACGGTACAGAAGTAAAACAATAGAGGATGCGTCGGGGACACTGAACATTCTCCATAATCTTGGTATGGTTGGTTATACAAAAAAAGTGTTTTTAGGAATAACGTAGAGTCGTTTTCCCAGCATTTTTCTGCAACAAGAGGTTTGCAGAATAGTGACATGCAAAACACGTTGAAAACAAAGATTTACTGCTTTGTGGGGTTTTTTTCTTCATTTTTCTCAAAACACAGGATCCTTTAGGAATTGCATTTGTAAGAGAAAAGTCCTGCAAGCCGCATGTTTCTCTCTGTATTTTTTGTGCAGAAACCAAGTGGAAACCACACAGACCCCAATATTGTCTATGGGTTGCGCGGGTTTCCTTAGGCAACTGCTTTTTTATGCAGATTAGGTTTCCATTCAGGGGGTCCCCAAGCCGACTCCCCGAACAGAAACCCAAATGCAGATGTGAACGGGGCCTTAAAGGGGTTGTCCCATCACAAGGATCCTATCTATACTGCTTGTTAATGTGGATGTAAGACTTTTCCTAAATACACTGCTTCAGCAAAACTGCTTTGTTTGTCCACTATCTTACTTTATTCAATTCATTGTTGACACAGCCCTGACTTATCTGCTCAAAAGTCAAGTGATGTATCTGCTGCTCTCAGGGGGGAGGGAGGAGGGGCTAAGTGCACGGGAGTGAGCCTGTGTCTACACCGCATGACCTAGCTTCCTGCTCTCAGATAGGGGAGAGGATCTGCTTTCATTTCTGAACTCGTCTTCTGTTTCCCAGTTATCAGGCTAGCTAATTCAATTGTGTTCATTATGGCAGAGACAGGCAGTCTCTGTATGTAACACAGAATGGAGTTGCTCCTGCCTGTACTTCATAGTCCAATATTGTGCATATAGTGTTTAAGGACCTTTGATGACATAACAGGCCCTTCAGCCACCCCATAGGACCACACTATGTGGTGGGCGGAGCTACATGTTAATTTGGGGGCAGGTTGCACGTGAAACCTCGCCCACCAAATGATGCAAGAAACCAGGAAGAAAGAAGATTTTACAGCAGTGAAGACTGGCGAGTATGCAACGTGGGAATACCCCTTTAAGCAAAATACCTACAAATATAATTAACAAGTTTGTGGTGAAACATTGCAAATATATTGTGCAAAACTGGAGTTTCAATAACCCCTTTCAAAATTTGGCTGCTGGTGCGCTTAGCTCTACATATTCGAGTCACTGGAGGCCAGGCAGGCATTTATCCTGTAAGCAAAATGTACTATTACATACATGGTGGTTATTAAAACGAACAGCGATCTATACAATATACAGATGCTCAAGTCCATCTAAATAGGAGCAGATCTCCGCTCTGGCATCAAAATGGTCTAAGGTGACATACGAGAGGGTGGTCTTCATAAAAAAATGGTTTAAAGGGAACTTGTCACATGGTAAAATGTTCAATCTGCAGGAAACATATTGTAGCTGAGGAGTCGAGCAGTCTGATGTATAGATTTATAGGAAAATAATTCAGTATAACTTGTCATTTATCCATTGAAATCTTTGTTCTACGTTGAGACATCGAGGAGGCGGTCCTATCAGTGATTGACAGACTCTCCTCTATGACTATACATACAGATATAGTGGTCAATCACTAATAGGATCACCTCCTAAGACTTCTCACCAATGAATCCATACAGGTGCGACAGGGGCAGAGCTCCTCCGGCTTCTGTTAGAATATTTTTAGAGAAGGTCCTATTTGGATCGGAACCAGAAGGCCTGAACACTGTTGGGTTCTACTCGGATAGCACACTTGGTCTTGTGCGTGAACCCTTAGGGGTATATCTGTCACTGCACAGAAAGTAGCATTTACCGGTACCTACGACGGATATATACATCACAGGTTGTTAAGGGGTTAAACAAGAAAACTACTGCTATGGTTTTCACACATAAAACATAAAGAACTCCAACAAGTAAAACAGAACCCAATTATATTCCAGCAGGTACAGAAAGAAAAACAAAGCAAAGCATAATGAGGCCTGGTTTACCAACTGAAGCCCCACAAGAAAGGGCCCGCTGACTAGATGCAAATGTGTCATGGGAACAGCAATAGTGAGAGCGCGTTCCCACAGAAAAGCCCTGCACACATCAAATTCCAATCATGTTTCCATTGCCAAGTTCAGATCATCTTTCATTTGTTTTACTGCAAACCAAAACTGCAATATTCCCCCTTTCAAAGTAAAGCTTTGCTCTCCTTGTGTCCTGCAGGCATGGATTGTGGGAACAGGGATCGTACTCTGCCAGTAAATAAGTCTTTGGGAACTTTGATATTTAAATGAGCCTAAAGAAATTCTTAGCCCGAATTCACATTTTCACCGAGTCACGAGAAACCTACCTATTTCTTAAAAGGTTTCTTACATGGCTAGTAAATAGTGATGAAACGCGACAGTTCAGTTTGTCCTCTGCAAATACTATTTTGCTAAAGTATTGGAATCTCCTCCCCCCTGTCAATCACAGCTCAGCGTCTTAGCGGGGAAGTAATTGCCGTTCTGGCTTCTTTAGTGTGTGGGAGGTGATAATAAGCCTGAGGTCAGATCTCCAGCTGCACACACACAGGCACAAGGCTGTACACTAGTGGCAGCGTGTAATTCTGCTGCTGACTGGCAGATGGTGCTGGGATTTCCCGCTCTGAACGAGAAAGAGCAACTGTCTGACCCTAATAGGGTTTTTTTTAATTTTCTAATCCAGGCAAACTCTCTAAGGCTAAGATTACTACTACCGGGAAAAGAAAAATGGAGCAAAAATGCATCAATCTAAATAAAAATCAGATCTGTTTTCGTATAGTTTGGGTGGAATGTATCATTTTCTCTTCACCACAATACTGACATAGAGGAATGACATTGAGTATGCCTCAAACCCAGATCGACACCTCACCCACAACAATCTCCAAATGTAGGAGGTGTGAGGTGGGGGATCAGGTTGGCCCATGGTGGGACCGATTTATTAAAACTCATGCCAGTCACAGACTCTTCATAAATCTCTTAGCCATTTATTAAGACTAGCATATCTATGCGAACGGATGGCCATCTGTTAAACAGATGTAAAACACATGATGTGAATGGAGGTTTATTTTGCTGGGACACGACACTTTTTTCTGCTGTGTTTACGACACGTGTGGCCTCAGCCTAATGGAGGATCTGTCTCCTCTCCCATCAAGTTTAAGTAAGCTAATACAGATATAAGACTCCTGATGAAGAGCTTTTGCCAGCGGGGCTGGAAATCTTCTAGTATGCTCATGTCAGACTATGGATCACATGGCCGACCACACTCTATTCAGAGGACAAGAAGGAGCAGAACATAGTTAGGCACTTTATCCAGAGTTGGGGGGGGGGGAGGTCATCTGGGGAGCCAAGCGACATGACTTGGGGCCTCCAGACAGTGCTATTAAAAGCTTATTCTGCTACAGATGGTTTGGCTCAACGATAACCCCTATAAATTTCTGTGTTCTGTTGTTATTCCTCCTAGAAATGCATTAATAAATTGGAAGCTGGGTGTTACCAGTCGTAGTTAGGTTCTCTCATATTCTTACACTGTGTAACCAGTCCTGCTACAGCCAGTAGGTCTTGGGACATGTCCCTGTGACTATAGGAATGGTAAGGCCCTATTGTCAATTTATTCAGAAACGTTCATGCAGAATAAAGTCACAGGGAGACATGTCTCATTGCCGCTTGTGTCAGATATGACACTCAAACAGCATGACATGATGAAGCCTATGGCACTAGTGTCACCACGGCAGCACGTCACTTTGACTTTGAACGTGGGATGATAATCGGGGCAAGACGCATGGGGCATAGCATTTTGGACATTACCAGGGC
Organism: Leptodactylus fuscus; assembly: GCF_031893055.1. Lineage (NCBI taxonomy): Eukaryota > Metazoa > Chordata > Amphibia > Anura > Leptodactylidae > Leptodactylus > Leptodactylus fuscus. The sequence continues at coordinate 47,682,392 of NC_134267.1, forward strand.
ATTTGGGTTTACTTGGTCAACAGTGTCTCGGGTGGACCTGCAATATCACAGAGACAATGTTGGCAGCCGCATAAACTGGCGCATTGGTCGACTACAAGTGTTCAATGAGTCGTATGGGCCTCTCCTCAGTCAAATCGCCACCGATTTGAAGGTGGGACGCCAGGACTCCATTTCCATCAGGACTGTACGCCAAGAACTGCACTGCATAGGCTTCAACAGTCGATGCCCGACCCATGTCCCGTTGCTGATGCTGCAACATAGAGCTTGAAGACTGGCATGGGCCCACAACCATCGTCATTGGACCATGGACCAGTGGCAGCATGTGGCATGGTCTAATCAATCACGGTTCCGGTTGTACAGAGCCGATGGGCGTGTGAGAGTGTGGCGTGTGCCCCATGAAGCCATGGATCCTGTCTACCAACAGGGACGTGTCCAGGTGGGAGGTGGCTCCATCATGGTCTGGACCGTATTCACATAGTCGAAATTGTGCCCCATTGTCCGGGTGCAGTGATCAATAACCGGTGCTCGATACGTGCAACTTATGGCAGATCATCTGCACCCCTTTCTGGTGTTGGAGTTCCCTGATGGGGATGCTGTGTACCAACAGGACAATGCAACATATCATTGTTCGTTGGTGGCACAGGACTGGCTTAATGAACACACCAGTGACCTCACGACCCTCGATTGGCCTACCCGGTCGCCTGACCTCATCATAGAGCATTTATGGAATGATGTGGATACCAGTGTCCGCTCCATGGACCCAGCGCCAACTACAGAGAACCAATTGTGGGTTGCAGTGCAGAATGCGTGGATCAATATCCCTCCAGAACTCTTCCAACACCTCGTAGGGTCTATGCCTCGTCATCTTGCTGCAGTTATCAAGGCTCACGGATGGGTGCCCCGCTATTAATGGCCCATCCAATACCTTACCATGACTTTTGGCCACTCAGTTTATAACAAAATGCAGAGGTATCAACACTTTCACTATTGTTAGGGCTTATTCCCATTTTCAGATCTATTTTCCATCCATTAAAAAAAAAAAAAGTCCATGAAAAAGAAAGGTAAACAGCCCATTTTTGGGGCCAACCCATTGGAAAGGCCACAAGACTGCAAAGATGCCATTTCCCGAGCTGCTCATATCAAGTTTCAACTAACCCCTGTTCATTTGTCCACTGAGCACAAAGTGATGACAATTATTAGAAAATATATATTTTACATTCTTAAAAAAAGAAAGGATTTTAAACCATATTGCAAACTTTACTCAACTACACTTAGTAATTCTGCAACAACCAAATCTGGCAGTAGAAGGTTCAAGATATTCCCAGTCAGAGCCCACTTTTATTTTCAATAATCTTAAGATTATATACAGTCCTATGAAAAAGTTTGGGCACCCCTATTAATCTTAATCATTTTTAGTTCTAAATATTTTGGTGTTTGCAACAGCCATTTCAGTTTGATATATCTAATAACTGATGGACACAGTAATATTTCAGGATTGAAATTAGGTTTATTGTACTAACAGAAAATGCGCAATATGCATTAAACCAAAATTTGACCGGTGCAAAAATATGGGCACCTCAACAGAAAAGTGACATTAATATTTAGTACATCCTCCTTTTGCAAAGATAACAGCCTCTAGTCGCTTCATGTAGCTTTTAATCAGTTCCTGGATCCTGGATGAAGGTATTTTGGACAAACAATTCAAGTTCAGTTAAGTTTGACTGTAAGAGAAATCATGTTTTTGCACTGCCTGTCTGTTCCGGGCGCATGAAGACATGAAGTACCCTTTTCATTTCATGGAAAGAACTTGACTATACATAGAAAGCTAAAATAAAACCCTGTGCAGTCACGTAAGGACAACGTCAAGAAGTGAGCAGAACGCATAATTACAGATAGCAAGCCAAGCATCCCAGTCACCTCGGCACTCCGTCTTAAAAGACAGACAGTTCAAGCATCTTCATGATATGGCCACACAATGAATTACCTGCTGGGCACTTGTCAATTCTTAGAAGCAATATCTGTCCCCTGCACTTACAATCCTTCAAAGAACGGCTTAGCTATATGACGAAAAACAGTAAAAATAACACAAAAATTAAAGTCTCGGAGCTGCGCGATAGGCTATGTTCACACCTAAAGGGATTTGATGTGGATTTTCCACACTAAAATTTCACCCCCCAAAATGTGAAAACTTCTGCACTGAAAAAAAGTCTGCGTCATGTATGTAAGATTAGGAAAATCTTACTGATTTATATGTTACAGTAAATCCATACATAATCGCAACGTGTACATGTAGTCTAAAGAAATATCTTCTTTCATTTCCTGGAAGCTACGGATAAAAAGCAATATGGCTGCTAGGTCATCACACAGCTTTTCCATGACTCCTGAACGGGTTGAGTCTAGAATGGAGTTGTTTTAAATGAGGTCTGTTGGGGATCCAGTAGGTGACAGCGCTTCACCTCTGGGATTGTTAATTCAGCCCGTCACAGTTAAAGGGGTTGTCCCATCACAAGGATCCTATCTATACTGCTTGTTAATGTGAATGTAAGACTTTTCCTAAATACACTGCTTCAGCAAAACTGCTTTGTTTGTCCACTATCTTACTTTATTCATTTTTTTTTTTACACATCCCTTGACTTATCTGGTCATAAGTCAAGTGATGTGTCAGCCTGCTCTCAGGGGGGAGGGAGGAGGGGTAAGTGCACGGGAGCGAGCCTGGAGGGAGGAAGGGGCCGCCAATACAGACCCGGCATCCGCTGTAATACAGAGGCAGATGCTGGGGACGGTTAGACGCCGGCTCAGATGTCTGCAACGTTGCTATGCTCCTGCCCTGCATGAAGCCAGCAGCGGAGGAGCGGAATAACAGCATCGCTCCTGCCACTGCTGGCTTCATGCAGGGCAGGAGCATAGCGATGTTGCAGGCATCTGTGCCAGCGTCTAACTGTCCCCGCCTCTCTATTACAGCGGATGCCAGGTCTATATTCACATATGCAAAGCCAGCGGCGAGATGCCATTGGCTCTGCGCGCACGCTCATAGATGGTGAGACCAGTCTAGCCTTCACAATGTGAATACAGACCCGGCATCCGTTGTAATAGAGAGAGGCGGATGCCGGGTCTGCATTCGCATTGTGAAGGCTAGACTGGTCTCACCATCTATGAGCGTGCACACAGGGCCAGCGGCATCTCACCGCTGGCTTTGCATATGTAACTCCGCCCACTGACAACGCAACAAAGCAGGAAGACAGAAGATTTTACAGCAATGAAGACTGGTGAGTATGTGACGTAGGAATACCCCTTTAACACACTCAGAACTGTTGCATTTTCGGCTGTTGGATTGTTAAAGTAGAAGCCATCCATGCCTTCTCCTATATGCAACACAATCCCGCCTGATTCGACATGGATACAACATGTAGTGCTATATACTAACTTATGTATAAAACACATGCCTCCAAATAACTGGCCTCACATATGTGAATGTTTGCACCACGCGACAGCTCTGTTCATAGCTTTCCCTGCTTGCGCTTACATAAAGATAGATATACACACATGTACAAGCAAGTGAAGCTATGGCCGCAGTGGTCACATCACACGAACATTTACATGTATAAAGCAGCTTACGCTATATTCACATTGGAGTCTCCGTTTGGAAAATTCGTTGTAGTGTGCGTCCAAAACCACCGGAAGAAAAAATTTTGCAAGTCCAACTTTTTCGTCTAGCAGTTTAAGTTGAACAACAGAGACACAATAGATTCCACTAGAATTACTGCAGCCTGTCCAGCTCTATACGTGAAAGCTATTGTAGTGGTCCGCCTATCCATTGTTCTAACCTCTGACGGACCAGAACAATAGATAGCGTTATACTTGGTCTTTTAATCCCCCTAAAATTTAAGGGATTTTCCAGGTCTATGTTAACAATTAATTCCTCAGGGATCAATAAAGTGTTATTCTGTTCTATTCTAATGACCATTAGTATCAGGTCAGTAAAGTCCTACACCTCCTTCCCATCACAGTCCAGAGGCCTGCTGCTCCAGCATCTTCTCAAAGTGAAACTGCTTGCCAGTTGAGACTTCGTGGATCGCTCCCGCTGATGGGCCTGAGCAGCCTCAGGAAGAGACTCTCATTCTACCACTAAAAATCTTTTATGTTCCAGCTCACGGAAAAAAGAAGCGAGCTGCCCTTTCTTCAGGCGGATTCCGCAGATGAATCAGCTGCGGCGTCCGCCTCGCGACAGCACCCTCCGGACTTGGTCCATTCATTTGGGCCTATTCCGGACCGGGAAACCGCGACTGTCGCATTTTGGTCCTATTCTGACGCAGCTTCCCGCATCAAAATCAGGACCAAAATATACAGTCCCGTGCCCCTTGTGAACCAGCCTAAAGATATATATATATTTCGTGGAATTGCTTTATCAATTTAGCAACTATTATCAATGCAGACAGCCAGCGCCTTAGCAGCTACAGAGAGAAGAAAAAAAAACAGGAATCTAGTTATTCTTTATTTATAGGAGAGCAACATATTACACCGCACTTAACAGAGAATATTTAATCATTCACATCAGCTGCTGCCCCAGTGGAGCAATATAATAATCTACATTTTCCAACCTTCTGAGGCACGGGAAGTGCAAACTCAGACAATTCTAGTTTTCAGAAGTGTAGCCCTTGGAAATAAAACATAAATCACACCAGACAAACCTCAACGGACTCCAGAGCTTAGACACCTAAAGACGGCGTGAGGTTTCTAGGTCCTGAAGATTACCGTCCAGATGTAGCAATATCAACACTATCCAAAATGTGGCTAAAGGCTGTAACACGGGAAGATGTCCTAGCCTGACCTTGAAATCAAATAAGTCAATTTACAGGACCGGCGAGATCTGATAGATTTCGGCCAGCATCTCGGACATGTTTGGGAGCCTGCACATTGGGACACTGATGGCATCTGTAACGGATATACCATCAATACTGTCCACAGTCACACATGCCTGGTTTTCCCCTGCACAGCACACAGACCTATTGATTTGTAGATGGTCATTCAGACTTCAGGTTTTCCTTTTATTTTATTATGAAAAAATTTCAATGAAAATTTTTGAAAAATATTGTTAAAAAAATGGTTGCAGTTATTTGCACAGACAAGGACCTTTGTGGGTCCCAAACGCAGATGCAAATGGTCAGAGATTTTATATCCACAAGATGTCCGTATCCTTACACCACTCAAATGGGAGTCAAACTTTTTTTTAAAAAAAATGTCAGCTTGTTTTTACAGGTTTTAATTTTTTTTTTTTTGGTCCATCGGTCTGAGGAATACATCTAAAATATTCTAGAATTGCTCGGAGGTGTGGGAAGAAGCCTGCTATATTACTCATCTCTTAAGGATCTGCCCGTGCAAAGTGCTTGAGGTTGTAGTGTAAACTGCAGCAGCTCTGCTATGTAATGAGTTCACGCAAAGTGGATGAAACACTAACATTTACAACTTATTTCATGCTAATGGATTTTATGAGGGTTGTATTGAATGCTCGAGTCTTTCTTACTAATGCTCTAAGATAACAGATTAATGTGACATGCTAAATGTACAGTAGATTTGCTCACGTCTTCTCATTGCCAGGATTCTGCAAAGCACAAGGCACAAGACTTCTCACTGCACATTATAAGAAATCAAAAATTCATCAGTGTACGATAGGAATTATGTGAACCCAGTTACTGCAGGGTTAAATTTCGCCCCCCCCCAAAAAAGAGAAACATCAATGATTTAGGCAATACCTAAAAGATAATAAACCTATAATCATCTCTGTAAGAAAAAATATTAGGGAAGTTAATGGACATTAAAGGCCCTTTAACAAATATTGGAAGAGCCATCAGGAGCAAATGTCGCTATGAGCAGTCATTCTACTAATATTTTGTGTGTTTGGATGTTTGTTCCTCAATCACACAAAAACAGCTGAATGGATTTGGATGAAATTAGGAATATAGATAGTTTGTAACCTCGATTAAAGCATAGGCTACTTTTATCCCGGTAAAGGACATGGCTTCACAACTGCTATGAATTTATGTTCACATACTATATTAAACTGCTCTTGCAGTTTCTCAGTATCTCAGCTTCTGAAAAAGGCAGGTCTGTTATCTCTCTATGTAAACACTCAGCTAACCCTCAGTCCATTCTGTACATGCATTTGCATATTATCTGATCTGCTTTAGGCAACATGCTGACACGCTGGATGGGTAAACACCTTTAATCCAAATTGGCAGTTTGCTACTTTTAAACATGCTGGGAAAAAGAAAATCTAATTTGTCGCAAAATTTTAAAATGACAGCTATGAAGGTAGTCAGCAGTTACAGAGTTCTCCTCAAGCGGAGCTGAGGGGGATCATCGACACCAACAACACACTCATTATATGACGTCCCAGCGAGCTGCTGAGATGCCAGAAAGTCACGAGCACAGCACAAGGAACGAGTTCAGCAGCAGGCCAGATTGACAGCTGCCAAAACTCTGGAGATGGCGGATCATCGACACCAACAACACGCTAATTATATGGCATCCTAGCGAGCTGCTGAGATGCCGGAACAATGACGGGCACAGTCCAAGGAACGAGTTTAGCAGCAGGCCAGCTTCACAGCAGCCGAATTATGAACGCCAACAACACGATCATTATATGGTATCCCAGCGAGCTACTGAGATGCTGGAATAATCATAGGCACGGCGTGATGAACAAGTTCAGCAGCAGGACAGCTTAAGAGCTGCTGAAACGCCGGAGCAGGCAAACCATCGACAGCAGAAATTTGCTGAATATAGGCGGATCATCGATGCCGACAACACGCAGATGAAGTCACGGGCAGAGGCTAGTTCCTGATAAATGGTTCATGTAAATAAATACAAAAAAATAATAATAATAACCAAACGTGTTATGGACAGTTGGACACTAGAACACCTCCAAAGATGATGTCTACATAACTTCCCGATGATCACACTTTACCAACCATACAGGGATCTACCTTTCAGAATAGTCCTGGTATAGGTGGCAGCTCGCCAAGGGCCAGAGAGGGCCAATGCGAAGCAAACGATCAGGTAAAGAAGGAGTGAGGAACTGGCTGAAAGTCTGCGACAGGCAGCAAGCACACAAGGTCATAACAGGCAAAAGGTGAAGGCAGGCAGCTCAGGTGCAAAGGTCAGAGACAAGGAGACTCAAATCTATGAGAGATCTGTAAGAAAGGTTGCTGCACATGATTTTTTTTTTATTCTAATTCGTATCACCATCCATTTATCTAGCTCTACCTTAGGGCCAAACATTCATAGGAACATTTCAAAGTCCTTTTTACGTCCCTTTACAAAATTTTCATGTTGCCTAAAAGATGTAAGATTATTGATAAGGTATTGGCAGCTCGTCTTAGAGGGCGATTCCATTCTTATAAATTCATAACATAGCCACAAAATCCAAAGGCCACAAGTGTCTGTTAGGGATGGGTCCCAGAAGTCAAAACTGCATCTATTTCCAAAGTGGGTTTTTTTTGAGCCTAGCCACGCCTGGTAATACAGAAGCTGGTTGCGGCATCAATGCAAAAGATAGTGAGGACGGAAAGTTGACCTCACGTGTGCGATGCTCTCTGTCCACTTTCACAGGGGTTACCCAAGCCAACACGATTGGATGTTTCAATGACTCCAGTAAATGCAAAGGAGTAAAGCACAGCCCCCTCTCCATTCATTCCCAGAGGGCAGACCCCCATTGATCATAAAATGATAGCATATCCTAGTGACATCTAACATGAAAACATCTCATTTAATTTTATTAAAGGGATATTACTATAACAGATGGTAAATGTTAGGCTGCTACTGGGTGATGTGAGAAAATTCAGTATCCCTCATAGAGTTCTGAAGAGATTCCAAGGTTAACACCTATCACCTACCCCATAGACAGTGTGGAATAACCCATTAAGTTAAAACAAGTCTCCATAGGTCAAGGCTGGGTTCCAACCATATTCATTTTTGTAAAAACAATGGGAGAATGTACTTGCCACTATACAAAGTCCTTATTAGCCTATTAATTCTGGTGCGATTTTCCACCAGTTCACACAATATTAGGATGGGCTCAATATGTGTTGGTCTTAATCTATTTCCCCCAAAGACCCAGATTTACTATTGTGGATACGAGACACTAGTGTAACATGGCACATCTTTGGCACAATGTGATGAATCTACACCACCACTGAAAATCTGGGCCAATGTGTTTTTCTTGCCATTTGGGCAGCCAAAAATGCCCAAATGTTACATGGTAGTCAAAAAGGAATTAGGAAACGCCATACAAACAGGGTCCCTTTTTCTAGTAGCATTTTGTTCTCTTCCTGGCACTGCTGGTTCAAAGGCATCCTCTTGGTATAGCTTTTTTTTTTTTTTTTTTTTTATGGCTAGTCTCATCTGGACGCAGAACTTTTCTCTTCGCATCTTTCAAGCAGAACAGGGAATAGAATCCCTGAACGGTGAGCAAGAGCAGATGTGCACCCAGTCTTACAGGAGAATTAGGTCTCCTGCAACCTTCAAGTTTTGTATTAATGCAAATAATACTGTAACAATGTATTACAATAGGTTATACTGTAACAATGTATTATTGTAGTTCGGTTGCCGCTGTAAATATAAAGTTGGGTGGTGGTCTGCCATCACAAGTAATGATTCCCGGATTTATACACTATAGTATTGCGTACATGTATATAACAAGGTGTGCCAGAGTACATGTATTCCGATCACATTGCCCGCAGTTCTCTGCAATTTTCACAAAACCTGGAAGCCCCCATGGGAGCACCGGTTAGTGCAATAGTATAATGTTTTCCTTCTGTTGCTGTGGTTGTAATAACTGAATCATTGTTCTGCTCTCATTTCTTGGCTTTCCTTTATCAATGGGCAGGGAGCCGAGCACACAGCACAGGCCCAAGCCCAGCCTTCCCTGCCAGTCGCTTTGTAGACTACATAACCATTTCACATAGACTGAGGTCCTTCTGCTGCCCGAGTGCTGTACCTAGAATGTAAATTTTGGAAATACAGTACCTGCACAATGTTAGCCTAAAGCTGGTCATACACCTTACAAAGTTGTCACCCAACAGCTATTCCTCCGGATTCCCTCATATGTTGTTGTGTGCGTTGCTGATGGACAAGGTTGCTGATGCTTTCACTTTAAAGTAAAAGTGCCGATTGTCTAGCAGCTTCTCTTCAATGGTGTCTGCACAATTTTTCTTGTTATAGTGCAGTAATAAAAAGCAATGGTTCTGGGGAACTGCAGCGCCGCTATTAATTGAATAGGAGCAGGCGCCACATACTACCCATCCACTGCACCAGCTTTTAGAACCTGGAAACTACTGGGACAGCTGATCTGCGCGGGGGCCAGCTATTTGACTGCCACAGATCACACAAAAAAAAAAGTTTAAGCGACTTTTTAAAGAGGACCTTTCATGGTTTGGGGCACAGGCAGTTCTATATACTGCAGGAAAGCCAAGAGTGCGCTGAATTCAGCACACTGTCATCTTTCCCAATCTGTGCCCCGGGTAAAGAGCTTCAGGTGCCAGTATCGTAGCTATTTACAGTCAGAAGGGCGTTCCTGACAGTCTGTCAGGAACGTCCTTCTGCCCAGCAGCGCCTATCGCACTGTACTGTGTGAACGGGGAGGAACGCCCCCTCCCTCTGCTCACAGTGCTCGTCCATAGACTAGTATTATCAGGAGGGGAGGGGGGCGTTCCTCCCCGCTCACACTGTACAGCGCGATAGGCGCTGCTGGGAAGAAGGACGTTCCTGACAGACTGTCAGGAACGCCCTTCTGACTGTAAATAGCTACGATACTGGCACCTGAAGCTCTTTACCTGGGGCACAGATTGGGAAAGACAACAGTGCGCTGAATTCAGCGCACTGTCAGCTTTCAGCAGTATATAGAACTGCCTGTGCCCCAAACTATGAAAGGTCCTCTTTAAGCTCCTCTTGCTACAGACTGGAGTAGATTTCAGTATCGTGGACTACCGTGAAAAATAATTGTCCCCAAAATAATAAATCCCCCCAATGTATGTTAGCAAGCTCTTTTCTAGATCTTTATGACTGTTGCCCACCATAATAACTACATCTATAATGAGTACAACCCACCAGGTCTACACACAGTTGTATACTACACAACAGTAACATGTCTAACATGCCGTCCTATAAGTTTGTGACAGAAGCATTTCCGGTACAGAACCTGAATGAAGAATCATGTGTTATAGCATTATTTACTTAGAAAATGTCAACATACTCCCCCATGCGAGGAAAATAGACAACTCTGAATAAAATGACAACCTTCTGTGGAACAGTAGATAAGGATGACCTTCTCAAGGAGCTTGCAATCTAGTAGAAACAGGCGGCAACTTAAGATTTTAAACATGACTCATGGAGGAGTAATTCTGTAGGAGTAAAGCGAGGGAAGCAAGGAGGCATACAGAAGTGTAGCTATCTAACACAATAGTATAGCAAAAGGACAATGCACGGATGCTTCAACTTAACATTATGTCCTAGTGACGCAATATTCCATTTCTCATATGGGGCCTATTCTGCACGCCAGGGAGACAAGTTCAATACTAACAATACTGTGCAGCCAGAGGTGAGATGGGGGCAATTTTAGTGTATTTACACAGAGTTTTTTGGTAGCGGATTTTGATGCGGAATCTGCCTGCCAAAAAGGCTCCGCTTGACTGCAATCGGAGCTGCACACTTCTCATTTCCACTAGCTAGTAGCGGAAAAAAGAAGTGATATGATCTATCTTGCCGTGGATTCTGTGGCCCGAGACTTCCATTCATTCGAGCCTAATCCGGAGCGGAATGCGGGTGCACTGCATCGGCATCCCGTCGCGGCTAACGGTGCGGTATGTTCACACGCGGAATCCATTTTCCGCTGTGTGAACATACCCTTAGAGGGAAATGCACCCAGATGACATCAGAGTGTGAACCAGGCCTGAGTAAACCGGACTGCCCCTTTAGTCTAAAGCCCCACATAGCGACCTGTAGCAAAAAAAAAAAAAAAAGTACCATATTTTTTTCCGCAACGTTTTTCACAAAAAGACTTTCTGCCCCTATTATACCTATACAGAAACAGCCAGGGTTTCTGTAGGAATAATTGACAAGCTTTTCCGCTGCAGATTTTTTTGCAATACGTGGATGGGAAATAGCTAGAAATGCATAATGTATAACGCAGAACTTATGCAACATGAGGCCCAAGTCTTAAAGGGGTTGTCCCATCACAAGGATCCTATCTATACTGCTTGATAATGTGAATGTAAGACTATTCCTAAATACACTGCTTCAGCAAAACTGCTTTGTTTGTCCACTATCTTACTTTATTCATTTCTCTGTTGACACATCCCTTGACTTATCTGGTCATAAGTCAAGTGATGTATCTGCTGCTCTCAGGGGGGAGGGAGGAGGGGCCAAGTGCACGGGAGCGGGGGGGGGGGGGGGAGTAGTTTAACCTTTGGGGGGAAGGGACCGACAATACAGACTGTGCCGGCGTCTACACTCCCTGGCTTCCGCCTCCCTATTACAGCGGATGCCGGGGAGTGTAGACGCCGGCACAGATGCCTGCAACATCACTATGCTCCTGCCCTGCATGAAGCCAGCAGCGGCAGGAGCGATGCTGCTATTCCGGGGGGGGGCTGCTGCTGGCTTCATACAGGGCAGAAGCATAGCGATGTTGCAGGCATCTGTGCCGGCGTCTACACTCCCCGGCATCCGCCTCTCTATTACAGCGGATACAGGGTCTGTATTCACATATGCATAGCCAGCAGCGACATGCTGCTGGCCCTGCGTGCACGCTCATAGTGAGACCAGTCTAGCCCTCACAATGCGAATACAGACCCGGCATCCTCTGTAATAGAGAGAGGCAGATGCTGGGTCTGTATTCGCATTGTGAAGGCTAGACTGGTCTCACCATCTATGAGCGTGCACGCAGGCTTTGCATATGTAACCCCGCCCACCAATGACGCAACAAAGCAGGAAGACAGAAGATTTTACAGCAACGAAGACTGGTGAGTATGCAACGTGGGAATACCCTTTTAATGACAGATGGAGACAGAGCCCCCCATTTGGTGTCGGTCTGCATTTACCCCTAGTAAAACACATAACAGAACATTCCGTGAGGTTTTTATTAAAGAGGACCTTTCATGGGTTTGGGCACATGCAGTGTTATATACCGCTGAATTCAGCGCACTGTCAGCTTTCCCGATCTGTGCCCTGGGTGAAGAGCTATCGGTCCTGGTACCGTAGTTCTTCACAGTCAGAAGGGCATTCCTGACAGTCAGTCAGGAACATCCTTCTCCACAGCAGCGCCTATAGCGCTGTACAGTGTGAGCAGGGAGGAACGCCCCCCTCCCCTCCTGATAATACTGAGCTGTGTGAGCAGAAGGAGGGGGCGTTCCTCCCCGCTCACACTGTACAGCACGATAGGCGCTGCTGTGCAGAAGGACGTACCTCACTGACTGTCAGGAATGCCCTTCTGACTGTAAAGAGCTACGGTACTGGGACCGATAGCGCTTCACCCGGGGCACAGATCGGGAAAGCCGACAGTGCGCTGAATTCAGCGCACTGTCGGCTTTCCAGCGGTATATAACACCGCATGTGCCCAAATCCTCTTTAAATTGTCTGATGGAAGAAAAAGTTGTACATGTGAGACATTCTGTTACAAAAGTAAAACAGATGTGACGAAAGAATAATAATAATAATAATAATAATAATAAAGCAAATATTAATAAAGAAAGTGTACGTCATGTTTTTTTTTTTACATTAGAGTCAATGGGAACGGACACAGACGGAGACAGAAGTGTCAAGCGCACTAAAGAAATAAAAATATTGAAGCAGCAAAGTTTGTGAAAACAAAAAACTGTGTCAGTCTCAAAACTTTTGGCCACAACTGTATATAAACATGTTATAGAACAAAACCCTCTGATATGCAGTACTTGCTTCAGTCACGCAGGCCACAGACTGACCAATGTGGTTTTCACTCCAGGGCGCAATAATAGCTTTTACATGTAGTATATACAGCTCATATACATACTCCAATAAAACTGAGAAAGCAGTATTTTTACTTTGTTAAAAAATACTCCGTGCCAACTCCGCTCAAGCTATCCTTGGGAAGTCTTCCAGCAGGAGTAGAAAAACATGGTTACTCCACACTTGTTTTGCAGAAAAAACTGCTGTGTGATACGTAGACCAAAAGCCAAAAGTTCTGCTGACGAGCTTCTGGACAAAGACATCATTTCTATGAATACTTCAAAAACTGAGTAATCCATGTGCAAAACCTTAGTGGAATAGAAGTCACCGCTCCAGATTCACTTGATCTTCCTGGACTTTCTAACAACAAAGCTTTCTGGAAAATGCCAGGTCATGTGCTGCTCAAGGAACAAAAAAATGTCCTTTATGTTATGAGTCAACAGATTGGCACCTTGCAGTAAAGAAATTAGATACGGGCCGGCAGCGCACTTGTTCTCACTGTGAATATCGCCTACCAGGTAATAAACGCAGAGATATCACAAGGAAAGATAACATAAGCCTGGGACTGTAGGCCAACGGCACATCTGGATTTCATAACATATAGGTTACTTCTCATCTAGCATATAGTCTGCCTTACACAATAAGGAATGGGTAACTAAGGAGCAAAATGAAGAAAAAAGCAAAGAAAAAAATCCTATAAGAAACAGCAACTGAATATCTAGGACAGTAAATATGTAACAAACTAGACATCTAACTCATTATATGATAATTGTATAATTAAAAATAATCAATACTTTTATTTAGACGCTGCAATAGCCAACCTTTTTACTGCTTTTCTCTCTGCATTTTTCCGGTGGAAATCTGGCGGAACCCTTTAAATCCTATGGGGTCCGCGGGTAACTGCTTTTAAAGCAGATTGGGTTTCCGTTTTCCGTATCCCTAAGCACACCCTAATAGAGATGAGCGAACAGTATTTGGAACAGCCGTTCCAAATAGCACGCTCCCATAGAATTGAGTGGAAGCGGCCGGCACGCACACTTTGCTGGCGGCCGGTCGCTTAACCCCCCCGTGTGCTACGTCCATTCATTTCTATGGGAGCATGCTATTCGGAACGGCTGTTCCGAATAGTGTTCACTCATCTCTACAACCTAAGGCTGCCTTCACACGGAGTAATGCCGGGCTTGTAAAAATTCTCTTTCACAGCCGTACACGCGAGCTCTGTGGAAGGCTCCCGAACACTTCCCATTCACTTCAATGGGAACGCTCGTAAAGCCGGCGTTTTGTATGTAAAGCACCATGGAATTAATGGTGCTATATAAATAAATAATATTTTTTTTTTTTGGTTGCGTGGGTGTGCCACTTTAAATTATAACAGAAAGCATGGCTCGCTAGTTATCGGATTTTCACCATTTATAAAAAAAATAAATATAAATATAAAAATGTAAGAAAACCAAAAACCAAAACACAGAATCTGTCCGTGTTTCTATGATTTGATACTTATGGGATCTGGGCATCTACTCAGCAAAGCAAAGGCAAAAATATCTGAAGTGGTATTGCAGTTTTACGCTAGGTCAAGAGGACCAGAACAACGGACAGGTGGACCGCTAACATAGTGGTTACATATGGAGATGGATGGACCCTATTGATTAAAATGGGGTCCATTGCTTTGAAACTGAAAGTTACACAAGTAGGACTTTTTTTTTTTCGGACACTGATGCAAATGTGAACATAGCCTCAAAGGAATTGTCTAGTGAATACTACCGGTAAGTACTTTTAAACCTGTTCTGTACGCCATTGTATCCTGGTTTAAAAGAAATTTTGCAGGACAATTCCTTTAATTAAATCTATACCACTGAACACCATTTAGATTACTGTACCTAAATACATCCCAAATTTACCAGTTTATCTGAGACAGAGCTTGACATTCGCTGCATATCCAGCATCAGGTATCACAACCAAGAGCTATTTAATGCATACACACAGCTTTAGGCTATAAGAAACATTTTTGACACTTAAAAGTGACACCTCAGCTCTCCTGACATGTTTATAGACGTGTCTGTGTGAAGAAATATTTGCATTTGCCATAAGATAAATATTCTGGAGCACCTGCATTATGCCGTTCCTCTGTTAGTCCTCATGGAAATGTATGCAGAAATTGCCAGCTGAGTATTACCATCCCCTTTGACAATGGTACATATGTCAGTGTCATAGACAGGACTCTTCATTACACAATGGAGCTCTGAGATCTTCCCTATAAAGCTAAGGCCCCATGCACACCACCGCATTGTGTCTACTTGGGGGCTGCAAATCTCATGAATGTCCTATTCCTGTCTGTTTTGTGGTCATTCACTTGAGTGTATGGGTTCTTGAAAAGAAAGGGTTCTTTCTTTTTTTTTTTTGAAGGACCCATACCTGCATGAGGCCTTGTGGTTTTTCTACCATGGAATAGGGGATATAAAATCTGCAGTGCTTTAGAGTAGTAACAAAGTGGACGAGCCAAATATCATCTACACACTGCAATCTGGAGTATATGGCCATATTCACACCTAGGAATCTAGATAAAAAAATCCAGTACATTAACCAGTCAGTCCAGGGACCCGGACTCCCACCTAATCATTGCTCAACTGTCTTGGCCTGGATATAGTATAGACAGTAGAGCAGCGGTAAGGCCGGGACTCCTGGCATCACAGATCACTATAATGTGTGGTCACTGTGTGGAACTGATTTTCAATTTCGAATATCTCCGTGTGAAACTGACTGCGACTACAGATTTCATCATACATAATATAATTTTATTTATATAATACCAATATATTCCGCACCACTTAATAAATTATTAACTATTCTTATGCAATAACATAGAAAACTGACAAATCAAAGTACTGTATATCCTCGAGTATAAGGAGAGTTTTTCAGCACAGTATTTGTGCTGAAAAAGCCCCCTCAGCTTATACTCGAGTCAAGCAAAAAAAAAAAAAATTCTTTTTTTTTTTTTTTAAATTAATTTTATATATATATATATAAATATATATATATATATATTTTTTTTTTTTTTGGGTGGGGTCTATGACCAGTCGTAATAGTAATGTATAGAATCTCCAATAAAATAGTGACAAAAATAAATAAATAAATTAGTTCTAAATCCCTCCTTTCCCTAGAATACATATAAAAGTAGAAAATGAATGTGAAACACATACACATTAGGTATCCATGTGTCTGACAGTGCCCAGTCTACTGAATATGGGGGATCTGCAGTGCTCCTGTTCCGTCGGGAAGGGGTTAATAGGAGCACTGCAGAGACCCTATATTCAGCCAGGCTGAATTCCAAGTAGGGGAAGAAAACAGTCCTCAAGCTCAGGGAAGGGGCAGACAGACAACCAAAATACCCCCTCCCTTCCCCAGCACCCAGCATCTACTGCACCCAAAAACTCCGACCATTTTAATTTTTGAAATTTTCCAGTAGCCGCTGCATCCCCCCCCTCCTCGGCTTATACTCGAGTATATATGGTAATAGCACTAAGAATGAAACATATAAAATGCCAATATTTGGTGCGGTTTTTGCCACACCAAAAATTCTTCAGTGTATCAGTACTGCATGGATACAACCAAATTGAGCACTGCATTGTAAACCCAATGGTTCAATGCAGTAATAAAGCAAACTATGTTTATTCTACAGGGCAATATGGTCCCATATACACTTTGGACCATGTTGAAGTGTGCTGTGTGCAAAAAAAAAATAATAAAAAGGCAATGAAAAACTCAGAATACTGATCAATTTGATGAGTCTCATAATCCTCAAAAAAAAAAAAATATAATTATTACTAAAATCTCACATCAGGAATCGACATTTATGTGACAAGGCATTTTACTGGGGATATAAATACACTTTAAAATACTACTACTCAGCAAAATAGCTGCCAAGATGAAAACCTCGGCCACCTGTAAGCACTTTTCTAAATTTGCTTCAATTCATAGCCAAAAATATTACTAATCATAACCTATGCTGCAGCTCCTCTCCATTTCAGTTTGGCGCTGTCTCCAGAACACATCCCAGGCACCCCGGTGTAGGTAATTCTGTATAAATCACATTATATCTTACAGTCTGCACCCGAGAACTGCAAATCCCTTATTGCATGAACTCACCACTGCATCACTTGTCTACTATAGTGGCAAGTAAAGACACAAGTCACAAAAAAAGAGCTATAGTCGCTCATGACCAGGATGAAGGAGCCGCAGAACCTGCAGTACAAAGCTTACAAGTGTATAGCCTATATACAAACCAGCTGATATCAGTCACACAGTATATGGAAACGTTTCTGAGACTGGGGTCACACCAGAACTTGTATTATGTTCAGGGATTCCGTTCCCCTCACCACAAGAAAAATGCAGAGAGAAAAGCGCCCCTTCACACAGCGTAAGCGCTCGGCTCATTCCAAGCCATACACGCGAGCGCTTCTAAACATTTCCCATTCACTTCAATGGGAGCGCGCTTAAAGCTGGCTTTACGATCGCTCCCATTGAAGTGAATGGGAAGTGTTTAGAAGCGCTCGCGTGTACGGCTCGGAATGAGCCGAGCGCTTACGCCGACTGAAAGGGGCTCTAAATATGGGCTAAGTGCCCTATTACTGGGGGCCACACATGGCCATTGTAAATAGAGCTCTGGTGTGTGCGCTCGGGAAGATGTAGCTCAAGAACAACATTCTTCCACAGAATAGGTGATAAAGGAATGATGGCGTGGGGTTTGACCACTGGGACCATCACCAACTCAAGAATGGAGGTCCCGGGTACCCTTATGAGAATGGAGCAGTAGTGGGCACTTCTATGAGCGCTGTACTTGGCTATCTCCATCAGTGAATGGAATAGTGGCCACACATGCGTCTCCATTCACATAACAAAACCCCAGCTCTTCAGATGGGTGAGGATCTCTGCATTCTGACCCCATCGATCCTGTAGATTGATTATAAATGTTAAAGGGGTATTCCCACGTCGCATACTCACCAGTCTTCGTTGTTGCAAAATCTTCTGTATTCTGCGAATACAAACCCGACATCCGCCTCTCTCTATTACAGCGGGTGCCGGGTCTGTATTCACATTGTGAAGGCTAGACTGGTCTATGAGCGTGCACGCAGGGCCAGCGGCATCTCGACGCTTGGCTTTGCATATGTGAATACAGACCCGGCATCCGCTGTAATAGAGAGGCGGATGCCGGGGAGTGTAGACGCCGGCACAGATGCACAGACGCCAGCAACATTGCTATGCTTCTGCCCTGCATGAAGCCAGCAGCGGCAGAAGTGTTGCTGTTATTCCGCTCCTGCCGCTGCTGGCTTCATGCAGGGCAGAAGCATAGCGATGTTGCTGGCATCTGTGCTGGCGTCTAACCGTCCCCGACATCCGCCTCTCTATTACAGCCGATGCCAGGTCTGTATTGGCGGCCCCTTCCCCCCAAAGGGTAAACTACCCCCCCCCCCAGGCTCGCTCCCTGCACTTAGCCCCTCCTCCCTCCCCCCCTCAGAGCAGCAGATACATCACTTGACTTATGACCAGATAAGTCAAGGGATGTGTCCCAAAAAAATGAATAAAGTAAGTTAGTGGACAAACAAAGCAGTTTTGCTGAAGCAATGTATGTAGGAAAAGTCTTACATTCACATTAACAAACAGTATAGATAGGATCCTTGTGATGGGACAACCCCTTTAAATGATTAAGAGATTAATGTGAAAGGATTACATGGGATTACATCAGTCCACAAAGCAACCAGCAGTCTGCATTGTGCCTAAAAGGCTTCACAAAAAGAAGTAAACAGAGAGGGAAGGAACAATGATTGATGTGATTTTCCTTAAGAGTCCTATGTGCATTACAGGGATTTTCCCAGTCTTTTATCACGTCTCATAGACATATCGCTGAAAAATGATCTGTGACTATTTGCACATGCTAAAAACAAAAATTAATATCTTCATAGAGTGGACATGAATAGATGTAACAGAGGAAAATTACGTTTTATAACATTCTGGTCACATCTGTGTTGCTTCTATTGACAACTAAATCCACAAGACTGTGATGGATCAGTCACACCCGATGGACCCTACTGACATGTAATAGGGCGCCATCAGGTTCTATCATGGGGTCTCATGGTGTTCTCCTGCTGCCGCTCCGGCTTCTGGCTCTGACATCACAAACTCCACTCTACTCTGTCTGCAGCTCCAGAGAGTAGAGCGGCGTCAGTCACATGAATGCACTAGGAAAATATTATACACCCAATAACACAGCGGATAACGTTATTGGGGTTAGTGCTGCAAAACAATAGTCACATTTGGCCAAAATAAGAACGGATTCAACACATTTCATTTTTAATGAACATAAAAGACCATTAGGGCTTTCATATTTTGGAGCGGTCTGCGACAGATGGAGATGGGTGCTGTCAATGGTGTGCAATTGATCTGGCCCTGGAGAAAGATCATGGAACTGGGATGACTTCCTAGTGAGCAGGATCTTTCCAAGACGGCATAGCGACAACAGCAATTACGGCAGAGGCACAAACTATATCAGTAGGATGGCACGTCATATAATAATACCTGGATAATAAGCAGCTACGCTCACCTTATAGTCAGAAGCAGCCAAACCCACCAGTCTTGGTCAAGCCTAGCTGGAAACATGTGACAGATGTCGACCAACAAATTTGCCCCTCTGCCCCCAAAAAATAAGTTATGTCAAAGCCTTAATGGACATTACATAGGGCATATATTTTCAACCCAATTACCATGGAGGAACCCTATACAATGTAACCACTCCATTCCCACCTATAGAAGCATTCTAGAATTCTTGCCCAGCTCTATATTTTGAGATGTGATGACCGATATACCTTGTGACGACAACAATGTGCCATCTTTAATGTGACAGGTCATGATACGAAGAACTACAGATCAGGATCCAAGGAAGCCCTGAACCACACAGTCAGATACAGTCACTGTCTTGATGCAATTCCTGTTTTTTACATGATCTGAAAAGTTGCATTTAGAAGGGTATCCTATCCATAAGACAAGGATTAAGTATCTGAACACTGGGGTTCCCTAAATTCACTATGGGTATGCAGTGGTGAGGCGCATGGGAGACCACCATTCACTTCTATGGGACTGATAGAAAAAGCTGAGTACACCGCTCTATCGTTCCATAGATGCAAACAGAGTGGCGGTCACACATGAGCACCACCAACCCTGTTTGCATGATCATTGGGGCCCTAGTGGTCAGATATCCAAACAACTATAACCTCTACTGTGGGTTTTTTTTTAATGTAGATTGTGAGCCCCATATAGGGATCACAATGTACTTTTTTTTTTCTTTCATTTAAGTATGTCTTTGTAGAATGGGAGGAAATCTACGCAAACATGGGGAGAACCTACAAACTCCTTGCGGATGTTGCTCCTGGCGGGATTCGAACCCAGGATCCCAGCACTGCAGTGCTAACCACTGAGCCACAGTGTTGCCCACTCTACTGTGGGTTATTGTAGGAAAATACCTTGAAAGTTTAGACTACATTCATACAGTGTTCAGCAGTGTCTGTTGCAAAGTTGAGAGGATTTTCTGCCAGATCATACTTTACAGACATACAGGGGCATCTTTCGCCCACAGCTTCCCAATAAAAAAAAAAGTATAGAATAGCGCAGTAGACTGGGCCCTTGTTGGCTAATGGGGGCTTCTGGATATATTTAAGATAAGCCCCTACACATTTTCCAGCACATACAGTAAATATATACTGCAGATGTAATGTAGTGTTACATTATAATCATAATGCCACAGCCAGAATAACAGATATGAACAGAATAGCGTCATTACACAAACTGGATTTGCTACTAGAAATTTCACACTAAAAGGGGTACTGCTCCCAGAGGACAAGCTACCCCCATACACGCCACTACCACGCGGTCCATGTGTTTTCCACATGAGTCATGCAGAGAGGAAAGTAGTTTATGAAGTACTTACCGCTCCACAAGACTCGTGCGGACACTACGCGGAAAACACACGGACCTCATGGGGTCCGTGTGCTTTCATATGCTCACTGCATGTCAATGCGTTCGCTATTCCGTTTGGTGGGGTCCCCATGCAGACTCACCGAACACAGATGTGAACCAGGCCTGAGACTCTGCACCTATCACTTAAAGTGAAACAAAGCCTGTGCACAGCAGCAGCTTCCAGCAACTGCAACAGTGTAACGGTGCGGGGTCCGGATTATGGAACCCCACTGATCAGATACTGATAGCCTATCCTGTGAATTGGTCATCTGTATTAAAAACGCTGTTGGGGCCCAGGAAACCCCTTTACGGGACAACCCTAATAGATCAGACAGGTTTAGATTATAAAACTGTTCATTTTAACCATCAAAAAAACGGAAGCACATAATAAGGACTGCTTGCCCACTGCGACAAATCAGATGACTTCTGTCACTTTCTAGCCTGCTTTAAAAAAATGAAAGCTGTGACCTGATTGGCCGGTATAAGCAGCAGCTCTTATGGGATGTGGATATGATGAGGGCTAGGTTCACAGCTGTGTACAATGACAGATGCGTCACATGACAGACTGCGGCAGCGTCACTATAAGGCGGTCACTAGGTTTCCATCAAGGGCGGCCAGAACACAGATGTGAACACAGTCCTATATGTGTAAAGCTCATACTGACAGAATATAGAGGATCCGGGTTGTCTCACCTTCTTGAGGGAGGAGACCAGCAGATTCCTCCACTTGGGGGCATTCTCTTCACTAAAGAAGTCGTACTGCAGCTGGGGCGCCTGCATGACTGTGCTGTGCGGGGCCACAACCCTGGAGCACACAGGCACCTGCAGTTAGGGAGGAGGCTTGGTCCACAGGAGCTGTCACACGTCCCCAAATAGAAGATCCCTTTAAGAGGAGGCAGCAGCGGCCAGTATTAAGGCAGAAGATCGTCCATACGGGGGGCGCCCCTTAATAGGGGCAGCATATGGAGGGAGCAGGGAGACGCAGCACCCCCGTGCGGGGAGAAGGGCACCGCTGGGAGCTGGCCTGCACATATATGACAGCTGTGTGTATACATGCAGCCAGTGCTGGGGCCGAGGAGATCAGTCACCCCACAATCGCGCTGGCTGTCCGGGGAGACAGGAGGCCTCGGCTGCGGATCCTGCCCTCCTGGGGCGCCGTGACAGCGCGAATGACAACCCAATCAGCCGCAGCTCATCTCCGCTAAGGTGCATGGACAGCGTGAGGGCAGAGATCGGGCGTCACAGGGGAGACCCCAGTCCCCCTGCTGTGTGATCGGAGACACCCCGGCTCCCCTCCCTTCTGTCTGCCCCGTCCGCCGCCCAGGCCGCCTTCCCTTGTCCGCCAGACAGCAGCCCCGGGTGCCGGTGGTGTCGCCGGAAGTCAGCCGCTGTGTCACTCACGGCTTGTTATTATTATTGTTGTTGTTTATTTTCCCCCTGCGTTCTCTCCCGACAGTTGCACTCAGCGGCCGTTGGAAGAGGCTCGCACCGCGCCTGCGCGCTGCTGGGAGGACAGAAGGGCTGCCTGCCACCATCACGTGATTAGCGTGTCTAGCCACGCCTCCGTTCCCTGCCCGAGCAAAGCGTAGGCTTTTTTTTTCACCCAACTTTATTAATATTGTAACATCACAGACAAACTTGCAAGTATCATGTATCTAATCCATTTTTATTGTGGCCCATACAGAGGAAATCCTTGAAAAATCAAATACACCAAAATATCACCACAGTATAAAATATTCACTGAACTAAGGCCCGGTTCACATACCTCCCAACTTTTGAACAACAGAAAGAGGAACAAAATGTGCGGCTTTCATAGCGCGCAGCGGCAAATGTAGCTGTGCCCACTTTTATGCTGAATCCGCCCATTCTCATTCATTTTTCATGTCCCCTGACACAGTATAATCTTCCTACAGTCACCCGCACATTATATGTCCATACCTCCCAACCGTCCCGATTTCCGCAGAACATTGACGATTTGGGTGACATGTCCCGTGGTCCCGGTTGGAGGGAGGTATGTCCCGAATTCAACTTAGATCTGTGTCCAGAGGATGCAGATCTGAGTTGAACACGTACGCGGCTAAAGCAAGGAGCTGACACAGTTCAGCTCCTTGCTTCGTCGCTGCCGCCGCCTACTGGCTGTGTAGACGCCATGTGATGACATCACATCGCGTCTACAACAGTGTCAGCGAGAGAGAGAGAGAGGCACGCAGAGAGCGGCGAGGGAGCGACGGAGAAGGTAAGTGTAATGTGTACACTAAGGTGGAACGTGAAACTGGGGGCAGATGAAGGAGAGGACGGCATTACACTGGGGGCAGAGATGTGGGGACATGAATCTGGGGGCAGAGATGTGGGGACATGAATCTGGGGGCAGAGATGTGGGGACATGAATCTGGGGGCAGAGATGTGGAGACATGAATTTGGGGGCAGAGATGTGGAGACATGAATTTGGGGGCAGAGATGGAGGGGACATGAATCTGGGGGCAGAGATGTGGGGACATGAATCTGGGGCAGAGATGTGGAGACATGAATTTGGGGGCAGAGATGGAGGGGACATGAATCTGGTGGCAGAGATGGGGGGACATGAATCTGGGGGCAGAGATGGAGAGGACATGAATCTGGGGGCAGAGATGGAGGAACATGAATATGGGGGCAGAGATGGAGGGGACATGAATCTGGGGGCAGAGATGGAGGGGACATGAATCAAGGGGCAGAGATGGAGGGGACATGAATCTGGGGGCAGAGATGGAGGGGACATGAATCTGGTGGCAGAGATGGGGGGACATGAATCTGGGGGCAGAGATGGAGAGGACATGAATCTGGGGGCAGAGATGGAGGAACATGAATCTGGGGGCAGAGATGGAGGGGACATGAATCTGGGGGCAGAGATGGAGGGGACATGAATCAAGGGGCAGAGATGGAGGGGACATGAATCTGGGGGCAGAGATGGAGGGGACATGAATCTGGGGCAGAGATGTGGGGACATGAATCTGGGGGCAGAGATGGAGGGACATGAAACTGGGGGCAGAGATGGAGGGGACATGAATTTGGGGGCAGAGATGGAGGGGACATGAATCTGGGGGAAGAGGTGGGGGGACATGAATCTGGGGGCAGAGATGGAGGGGACATGATTCTGGGGGCAGAGATAGAGGGGACATGATTCTGGGGGCAGAGATAGAGGGGACATGAATCTGGGGGCAGAGATGGAGGGGACATGAATCAAGGGGCAGAGGTGGGGGGACATGAATCTGGGGGCAGAGATGGAGGGGACATGATTCTGGGGGCAGAGATAGAGGGGACATGATTCTGGGGGCAGAGATAGAGGGGACATGAATCTGGGGGCAGAGATGGAGGGGACATGAATCAAGGGGCAGAGGTGGGGGGACATGAATCTGGGGGCAGAGATGGAGGGGACATGATTCTGGGGGCAGAGATAGAGGGGACATGATTCTGGGGGCAGAGATAGAGGGGACAAGAAACTGGAGGCAGAGATGGGACAGGAAACTGAGGGCAGAGATGGGGGACATGAATCTGGGGACAGAGATGGAGGGACATGAAACTGGGGGCAGAGATGGGGGACAAGAATCTGGGGGCAGAGATGGGGGACATGAATCTGGGGACAGAGATGGAGGGACATGAAACTGGGGGCAGAGATGGGGGACATGAATCTGGGGACAGAGATGGAGGGACATGAAACTGGGGGAAGAGATGGGGGACATGAATCTGGGGGCAGAGATGGAGGGGACATCAAACTGGGGGCAGAGATGGAGGGGGGACATATAATTTACGGGTGACTGTAGGAGGATTATACTGTGTGCGGGCACATGAAAAATTAATGAGTGGGAGGAGTCAACACAAAAGTGGGCGGGGCTAAATTTGCACATTTTCTCTCTCGGTTCTTCAAAAGTTGGGAGGTATGATATCCCCTTTCATATTCCCCCAGTTTCATGTACCCCCTCCATCTCTGCCCCCAGTATAATGACAAACACACACAGAGACACTCACTCTCTCTCTCTCTCTCTCTCTCTCTCTCTCTCTCTCTCTCTCCATCCTGCATCTCACATCCCTCCCCTCCCTTCTCAGTACCTTACACGCCTCTCTTCTTCACTGCACGGGACACTGACACTCCCACTTAGTCACGTGACCATGTGATGTCACACAAAAGTCCTTGAACCATAGTGAAGCGTTGCTCAAATCACCAGAGCCATTTATCTGTTATAAGAGCAGGCGGTGATCGGAGGAATGATTGTTTAGTAAAACATTAAAGGGACATGTAGGGAGCTGTGCGGGACAGGGGTTTAAAACCGGAACTGTCCCACCAAATGCGGGATGGTTGGGAGGTATGGGTTCACATTTGCGTTCGGGTTTTCATTTAGGGAGTCTGCTTGGGGACCCCCTGAAAGGAAACCTGTCCACATAAAAAAGCGGTTACCTAAGGAAACGCATGGCCACCATAGACTATAATGGGGTCTATGTGATTTCCGCTCAGTTTCCACATGAAAAATGCGGATAGAAAAGTGCTTTTTGCAGAACTTTTCTTTGCACATATTTCATACGGATAGGGGAACGGATGGCCCGAACGCAGATGTGATGCTTTTTCCTGGGGCTCACTACCAGTATCCACATCAGCCTTAGCAATTCAATAACACCTTTAGCATCATAGGTCCACCATCAGCCATGAATGTCCCTCAACTTGCCCCTCATCCCAGATACCTTTTCTTGTGGTCCCGCACACTTTTTGGACCTCCATAGGTATTAACGTGACACACTGCACCCTGGCCCCTGTTTGAAAGTCGTTCTGCACTCTGACGTCTCTCACCGGAGCGGTCTTCTTCTGGGCAGCCCTGATCCTCTCCTGACTGCAGGGTGCACCTAAATTATTAAAAGGCTCCTGCCTCTTAAAGGGAGTCTGTCATTAGAACCCAGCATATCAACCCAGTCCTACAGATAGATAGGTTAAGGTCACGTGATTCACATAGTGATTTTCCTCTTGTGCTCCATTGCTGAGAGATCATTGTTTTTGTCAATATGAAAATGAGCTCATTGGAGCAACGAGGGCAATGCCATTGCTCCAAAGATGCAAGTGGTCGATAACCCAAGTTCTGGTGAGAGACTCCCTTTAATAAATCAGAAAATTAAAATCTATGCCATTGTATCTATGCCTGTTCGGGCCTCTGCACCACCCTCCGCTCACACGCTGCAGCCCAGGAGGCACGTTCAGTTATGATTCCTCTCTTTAGGTTCTTGCTATACTGTCTTGCTATACTATACTCTCACCTCTATAATCAATTTTCCACCACACCCATCTCTTACAACTTTGTTTCCCTCTGCTCCTTAAATAGTTAATTTCAGCCTTTCTTGTGTTCTTTCTTCCTATATATTGTTTTCTCGCCCTCATCTTAGTGCTTGCTATTTGCCTTTCTGTGTGTGGGCTCTATACTGTTACTGTTTGTATTTACAATTATGACCTTTTCTCATGAATACCCTCTTGGATTTTGATTCTGTACTGCGCTGCTCAACTGTTTCCGACCCCCTGGCTAGCTGACCTCCCATTTGTTGTTGTTTGTCTTTGCACTCTGTGTTATGACCTATATTATATATAAAAAAAAAAAAAAAAAACTTGTGAGTCTTCAGTAGTTGATACCTTTTTTTAATGGCTAACTAATAATGATGACAGATTACAGCGCATATCTAAAAGCATGCTCAGTATGCTCAGTTCCATGCTACTGCGCCGGCGCGGGATTACAAGCAATGACGCCATAAGAAGATGACGAGGAAGACGGGGACACGAGTACATCGCTGCAAGAAGAAAGAAGATGTAGGCGTGGCTAAAGATGACATCGGACTGTGCATGCCTGCCCAGTGTGCACGATAAGGTATGATTATCATACTCTTTTTCAGGGTATTATTTTAAAATGGGGGGTAGTTTAATATAACATTAGCAATGCCTGAATGGCCTTTTTAAAGGCTATTCACGCATATGTGGGGCTCTATCAGCATAATTTTGCTGATAGAGCCCCTTTAAATACACTACATTAGGTGTGTTACAGGTGAACGTACCTGGGATTTTATATTCCCTGTTAGAATTTGGTATATTTTTCTTGTCTGTGGTCAGTATGTGAGGGCAGGTTTTGCACCTTTTCTGTCCGCATGGAAATGTTCCTGTGTTAGTTGGAGGTAACACAGGAACATTTCCATGCGGACAGAAAAGGTGCAAAACCTGCCCTCACATACTGACCACAGACAAGATAATGATACAAAATTCTAACAGGGAATATAAAATCCCAGGTATGTTCACCTGTAACACACCTAATGTAGTGTATTTAATAATATGCACCAGATGTTCCACTGAAAATTTGTATGTTGGAGACATGGAGACTGGTCAGAAGCTTAGAATGCGGATTAATTCACATCGCCATACAATTCGAGAACAAAGAATCGACTTTCCCGTGTCAAAACATTTCAGCAATGAAGATCATAATATCACCAATGACATGAAAAATTTGGTTTTAAGGGGGAATTTTAAATCAAGGAAAAAGAGGTGGATTTATGAGTACAAGCTGATGACCTTGTTTAACACTCTCCAGAAAGGGATGAATCTGTCACGTGGGTTCATGGCATCCTACAGAAATCACTGAACTGAGACAGCCATAAAAGACACTCTCTGAACTGATAAGAACATTGCGAACTGATGCATTGTTTATTTGTATGTACCAATAACCTTCTTCCACCCTCCCTCCTAGAATTCTATTGCTGAGTGTCCTTTTGTACATAAATATGCATCCTTCAGAAATAGTTTTTTAGATATACCTGAAGAAGAAGCCCAGAGCTTCGAAACGTTGTAATCTGTCATCATTATTAGTTAGCCATTAAAAAAGGTATCAACTACTGAAGACTCTCAAGTTTTTTGTTTTTTTATATTTCCTACCCACTGACTAACACGGTACAAAAACAAACATTTTCCTCCACCTATATTATAAGAAGGGACTACCATCCAGTTGTCCTCTGCCACCTCAGGTAGTGAGGCAAGTAGGCAGGGACAGGGGGGGGGGTTCAGTTTTTTCGTTCCCTTCCCCCCAGGGTTCACCAGCAGCTACTGGGGAATTGCATGACTGAGTTAGATACCTAAATGGTCTGGATAATCCAGACTGCCTAAACAGATAGCAGGAAGGAACCCACCCTTACTTAGAGCCTGATATCGGAGGACAATTGTCAGATGGGCTTCAGAGCAACAACCCTGACTGTGTTGCTTGACAGACTTGGCACCCTGTAAACATTCGCCATACAGAGGGTTTTGGTGACTTTCTGTAAGAGAGTGAAGGTGGCATACAGAGTAGATGAACCATCCTTTGTAAGGAACGTGCAGACTGCCATCTGGGTGTACCAACTTTCAACTCAATGCCAACTCACAGTGGTAAAGTTGCAAGAAGTGGAGCTCCAGTTGTTTTATACCTTATGTAAAGTTGCGAGTTGCCCTATTTTCTTGTGTCTCCTGAGTCTTATTCTTTCATAACTATCATGAGCATTCCAACCCCCATCAGGTTTAGGAAAGATGACTACAACTAGGCTATGCTTCACCATCACATACCCTGCAGCCCCCCTCAGCATTGCACCAGCCTAGAAGGAGATCTGGAGGGAATTGGTAGAGATTTATAATCTCTCCCTGCCCCAAGGATTCCTCCAACAGGTTACTGCAAACATATTAGATAGTTAAAAGTAGCTAAGATGCCCATGATATCCTTTTTATATTTAGCCAGAAGAATTGGAGGGAACCAGCAGGGGGGTTTGTTCTCTCTGATGGCTTGTCATTATGGTTGTAAATATAGATGGACTGTGTGATAACTTAAAGAAAACATAGTCTGACATCTAGTGGATATTAGTAACATATGAAGCTATAATCTTTCAAAGGGAAGCTACACATATAAATCTTTTTACTACACTGCTCAAAAAATAAAGGGAACACTTAAACAACACAATGTAACTTCAAGTCAATGACCCATCTGTGAAATCCTCCTGTCCAGTTATGAAGCAACACTGAATGTCAATCAATTTCTTCTGCTATTGTACAAATGGAACAGAGAACAGGTAGAAATGATAGGCAATAAGCAAGACCACCACCACATTCTCTGTTCTCATCCTTTTTGGCTCTTTTTTTGGTTACTTTTGTATTTTGTCCTTGCTCTCACCCCTAAGAGGTAGCATTAGGCAGTGTCTACAACCCACAGAAATTGCTCAGGTAGGTCAGCTAATCTAAGATAGCACATCAATGTGAGCTGTGGCAAGAATTCTAGCTGCATTTGTCAGCAATGTGTCCATAGCATAGAGCAGATACCAGGAGACAGGCCAGTACACCAGGAGACGTGGAGGGGGTCGTAGGAGGGCAACAATCCAACATCAGGACCTCTACCTCCTTCTTTGTGCAAGGAGGAACAGGAGGAGCACTGTGAGAGCCCTCCAAAATGACCTTCAGCAGGCCACTAACATCCATATATCTGCTCAAACTGTCAGAAACAGACTCCATGAGGGTGGTATGCGGGACTGACGTCCACAAGTAGGTGTTTTGCTTACAGTTCTAAACCATGTAGGGTGGTGGCAGTTGCCAGAGACCATCAAGATTGGCAGGTTTGACATTGGCACCCTATGCGCTTCACCGATGAGGGCAGGTTCACAATGAGCACATGTGACAGACGTCACAGAGCCTGGAGCCATGGAGAGCGATCTGCTGCCTACATCATCCTTCAGCATGACCAGTTTGGCAGTGGGTCAATAATGATGTGGGGTGGCATTTCTTTGGAGGGCCGCACAGCCCTCCATGGGCTGGCCAGAGGTACCCTAACTGCCATCAGGTACCGGGATGAGATCCTCAGACACGTTGTGAGACCATATGCAGGTGCAGTGGGCCCTGGGTTCCTTCTGATTCATGATAATGCTAGACCTCATGTGGCTGGAGTGTGTCAGCATTTCCTGCATGATGAAGGCATTGAGGCTATAGACTGGCCTGCTTGCTCCCCAGACCTGAATCCAGCGCCGCACCTCCCATGAGGCGACCTGAAGCGAGCACTTCAGGCGGCGCTGTGTCAGGGCCTCAGGGAGGGCAGCATTTTTGCTAACCTAAGCCAGTCCAGGACAAGCTGTCCTGGACTGGCTTAGCACGGAGTGGTGGTTTGGGGAGGCCACTGGAGCAGCGCTGCTCCAGCAGCCTCCCCTCACGCTCAGGCAGAGCGCAGGCAGTCTCCGGGCCTGCTCTCTGCCGGCGAACGGCGCTAAGCCCCGCCCCCTCTGCTAAGCCCCGCTCCGCTCCGCCCCCTCCCCCGGCGGGGGGGGGGGGGGACTTTCTGTACTTCGCCTCGGGCGGCGAAAGGGGCAGGTTCACCCCTGCCTGAATCCAATAGAGCACATCTGGGACATCATGTCTCCTTCCATCCACCAAAGCCTTGTTGCACCACAGATTGTCCAGGAGTCGACTGATGATTTAATTCAGTTCTGGTAGAAGATTCCTGAGGAGAACATCCATCGCCTCATCAGAAGCATGCCCTGGCATTGCGGGAGGTTATAGAGGCATGTGGAGGCCACACACGCTGCTGAGCCACATTTCCTTGAACTTGAGGCATTTCCACTAAAGTTGGATCTGCCTATAATTTGATTTTCCACTTTGATTTTGCGCATATTTCCATATCTAGACCTCCATGGGATATTAATTTACATTTACATTGATCGTTTTTATGTTTTATTGTTCTCTACACATTATAAGTTCACTCAGAGTTTTTTGGTCAGGAATTTGGTCAGGAAACTGACTCAAATACCTCCTCTTAAAAACGCCTCACCATACAGTCCTATGGTGAGGCTTTTTAGGAGGAGGAATTTGAGTCAGTTGCTTAACCAAATTCCTGACCAAAAAACAAATCTATCGAATGGGGCCAAAACAAGCCAGTTTGGTGACCCAGGCAAATAAATTTAAATTAGGCTCCTGCCTTTTCCACACTAGAATGGTTTCAGAATAGTAGTGACTGGATCATTGGTAGCAAAGTGTCTGAGTGAAATACGCCCTTAAGGACCAATATAAATACCCCTTTAAAGGGATTCTACCATTATAATCAAATTTTTTGTCATTGAAATAGCCTTTCTTAAGGCTATTCTTCTCCTACCTCTAGATGTCTTCTCTGCACTGCCGTTCGTTATAAATATTCACAAAAAAAGTATGTCCAGCAACCATTGAATAAAATATAACTTTTACTTTATCAAAAAAATAAAAAGGAAACATCTTACATGCTCCAGGAACAAGACAGAATAAAAAATATCAGCTTACGCGTTTCGGGACATGTTGACCGAAACGCGTAAGCTGATATTTTTTATTCTGTCTTGTTCCTGGAGCATGTAAGATGTTTCCTTTTTATTTTTTGATAAAGTAAAAGTTATATTTTATTCAATGGTTGCTGGACATATTTTTTTTGTTAATGTTTGAACATTGTTGACCCCTTGCAGTCGGGGTTTTGTCCGATGCAACCATATTGGATCTACAATTGAGTCGGATGTAGCATTTATCTTTTGTATGTTCGTTATAAATACCAGTTTTCGTCGATATGAAAAGGAGTTCTTTTGCAGCATTGGGCGTGGGCCCCAGCGCTCAAACACCACTGGGAGAAGTGGCGTAACTACCGCCGTAGCAGCAGAGACAGCTGCCATAGGGCCTGGGACATTAGGGGGCCCGGCGACAGCTGCTACCGCAGCGTTTTTGTTTTTTTTAATAGGTCGTTACCGGCTGGAGTTCCTCCAGCCAGTAACGGGCCCTATTTACTTACCGTTCCTGGCAGGGCCGGGATCGGTAAGTGATGCTGCGGGCCCCACAAACACTATCATTATACTCAGGGGTCTTTTCAGACCCCCGAGAATAATGATCGGAGGCCAGGGATGGGTAAGAAACATAAAAAACACTGTTACTTACCTCTCCACGATCCGGGCAGGCTTTAGGCCTAATCGTCTGACGTCTCTGACGTCACATGACCCCCGCCTGCGTCCCGGGTCATGTGATGTCTGACGTCATAGAAGATGGACTACAGCGGAGGCCGACAGCGGAGGACTGCAGCGGAGCCGGGAGATAGGTGAGTAACAGTGTTTTTTTATTTTTTTATCCCCCCCTGGGTCTCCGATTATTATACTCTGGAATCTGAAAAGACCCCATAGTATAATAATTGTTTATGGGTGTCCACAGTGGGGCATAATACTGTGTGTAGGGCCACTAAGGGACATAAAACTGTGTGAAGGGCCACTAAGAGACATAATATTGTGTGCAGGGGCCACTAAGGGACATAATACTGTGTATAGGGGCCACTAAGGGACATAATACTGTGCGCAGGGGCCACTATGGGGGATAATACTGTGTGTAGGGGCCACTGAGAGACATAATACTGTGTGTAGGGGCCACTAAGGGATATAATACTGTATGCAGGGGCCACTATGGGGTATAATACTGTGTGCAGGAGCCACTAAGTGACATAATACTGTGTGCAGGGGCCACTATGGAGCATAATACTGTGTGTAGGGACCACTAAGGGACATAATACTGTGTGTAGGGGCCACAGAGGGACATAATACTGTGTGCAGGGGCCACTAAAGGACATAATACTGTGTGTAGGGGCCACTAAGGTACATAATACTATGTGCAGGGGCCACTATGGGGGATAATACTGTGTGCAGGGGCCACTAAGGGACATAATACTGTGTGCAGGGGCCACTATGGGGCATAATAGAACTCGCAGGAATGCGGAGGAGGGGGGCGGTCGAGGTCTTCGGTGTCCGGGGGTGGGGGTGGGGGGGGGGGGCATGTCAAAAGTTTGCCACGGGGCCATTCCTAGTTACGCCACTGACTGGGAGAAAGGGAAATTGTGGATCAGGAGCAGAATAATGCAACGTTTTGGTTATTGAACCTTCATCTGGCTAGATCCTTAGCAGTGTGGAGATAGAGATTCATTGCATTAGAAGCTACGGGTGTCAGAACATGGCGGCACCTTTTTTCTTTTTTTTTTTTTTTTTTTGAAAGGTTACTCATTTTTTAAAAGGTATTAAACATTACAAATACTATATCAATTTGGTATCACCATGATCGTTCTCACGCACAAAATACAAATAACATGTAGTTTTACCTTAAAGTGAAAATCATAAGAATTAAATCCATAAGAAATTGGCATAAATGCATTTTTCTTCTATTTTCATGTGATTCAAATTTTTTTTCCAGCTTTCCAGTACATTGTACAGCATATTGAATGGTGCCATTACAAAGTACAATTTCTCCCACAAACAATAAGCCATCATTTGATACTTTCAACTTAAAAATAAAAAATAAATAAATCACTTTTTGGAAAGTGGGGAAAAAACATATGCAAAAATGAAAATAGGCTTGGTCTTTATGGGCCTTAACATTATAATATTATTCTCATTAGCATAACCATATTGAAATTTATAGACAATTACAAGTTAAACATTTTGCAAATATAAGTCATTAGAATTTGAGAGAGTTTTACAGATTTTCTCTAACCATCTGTCACGTGTCTGTTGTCAACAGATATGACCATGAATGCAGGAACTTGTCAAAGATTTGGTTTATTTGTTGTGGACGGGTTTAGGATCAGGCAGGGACACTACACACATAACCTGGCCACAATAAGGAAATCATGTCTATTTTCCTGACTATACAAAGTACTTACATTTATGGTCGTTTCCTTTGCCTTGGCCCAAGTTGTGAAAATATAGCAGAAAAAAAAGCTGCATTTTACAATACCAGCAAAGTGAATGAGATTCTGGCTAATCACATCCATACATTAGGAGGGAAAAAAAGCTGTGGAAAAACTACGTTTTCAAAAAACGCACACGATTTTGAAAATTGCTTTCCAGAAACCTAAGCCTGGTTCACATCTGCGTTTGATTTTCCGTGTGGGGATTCCGCATGGGGACCCCTTGAACGGAATACCGAACGCATTAAAAAGCAGTTAGTTGTCTGATATTGATTTATTGGCACAGTGTTCTGTTGTTCTTCTTTTTGCTTATTTTTTCTATTCTGGAACGATATTGACTTGTCGTTGTTGTTGTTTTCTCCTTATTGATAAAATAATTTAAATAAACAGTTTTTTTTTAAAAAAAGCAGTTAGTTAAGAAACCACACGGACCCCATAGACTTAATGGGGTCCATGTGTTTTCCGCATGGTGTCCGCACGAATCATGTGGAGAGAAAACTGCTGGACACTGCACGCAAAACACATGAACCCCATTATAGTATATGGGGTCCGTGTGGTTTCTTAGCTAACCGCTTTATAATGCATTCACATTGGAAGCTGAGTATAAGTGTTTTTTTGTGTTAAACATTGAGGTGGAACATAATGGGGGGGGGGGGGGAATGGCATGAAACTGGGCAGAGATGGAGGGACATGAATCTGGGGGAAGAGATGGGGGGACATAAATCTGGGGGCAGAGATGGGGGACATGAAACTGGGGGCAGAGATGGGGGGACATGAAACGGGGGACAGAGATGGAGGGGACATGAATTTGGGGGCAGAGATAGGGGGGCATGAATCTGGGGGCAGAGATGGGGTGGCATGAAACTGGGGGAAGAGATGGAGGGGACATGAATCTGGGGGCAGAGATGGAGGGGACATGAATCTGGGGGTAGAGATGGAGGGGACATGAAACTGGGGGCAGATGAAGGGGTTATATGAAACTGGGGGAGAGATGGAGAGGGGACGTATAATGTACGGGTGACTAGGATTATATTGTGTGGGGGAACATGGAAAATGAATGAGAATGGGCGGAGTCAACATAAAAGTGGGCGGGGCTAAATTTGCCGCACGTTTTGTCCCTCTTTCGGTTCTTCAGAAGTTAGGAGGTATGCATGTATAACAGCTACCAGCATTCACTACAGGGGGAAGTTTGTTCATTGTACAGCTCCTATACAGTACTTAGCTCCCTCTGGTGGTGGGCAGAATAATGCATTACTATGTCCCTAACTGATGCTGTGTTGAATACACACTGTCGTGTTCTACATGTACAGCCCATAGTACTGACACTTTCACCAAGACTACTGTATGTATCTGGCGACACTTGAACATCTTTTACAGGTTTGACCCAAGCGAGCACCCGTAGGTGAAGCAGGAAGTGCCGGCAGTCACGTTGTACTGTGCTGCTGTAGTCTCCAGTGACCTCTGCTGTACGCAGTAGAGATGGTGGCTATTAACAAGTATGTGCTCGGAGCCTCCATGGTGGGAACGGTTTTTGGAGCCTCAGTCCTCCTGAAGTCAGTAATGTATATGGTCACTGTGTGACATGTGTGTCCCATGTGATCAGTGCTGGCACTGCCATTATTCCTCCAGTCACTGACTAGATCGTGTCCTGTGTCTTCTGTAGCTGAGCCTGTACCTGTCTGCTGCTATTAACCCTTTGCTTCTGCTGCTTTATCTGTCAGTACAGATCTCTAAACATCAAGTCTATATGGGGGCTGCACAGATCATATTAGTGACTACAAAGAATGTATCATATATATATTGTATTATTTTTTTATAAAACTAATAATACATTTTATTTATATGGCGCAGACATATTCTGCCACACTTTACAATTTGTAGGGTTGAAGTAGAAACAAAAAGATACGTTACAGAGAATTAGTCAATTCACACAATGGGACTAAGGACCCTGCTCGCGAGAGCTTACAAGCTGTAAAATACCTATGGGACACATTCACACTTTATTGCTCACAGTTACAAGGGTAAACAGTCCAATATCATGACACTGGCAACTGGCAGATGTGATCCGGGTCTATCGGAGGATAGGTTATCAATAAAAAGGCGTTGGACACCCCCTTTAAACCCACATTTGACATATGTCTGATAGTGGAATCTTCATCTATGGGGAGAATCGGGGTCCCTACTTCCATCACACCTGGTGAGACAGTCATTGGCTGTCACATCCCAAGCAAAGAAGAAATAGAGATATGGCTACTCTCTTGTGCAGCTCTCTCCATTCATTTCAATGTGAGTTATGGAAACTGTCAGGTACTCAGAATATAGGCCACTAGGTAGTGAAAACTGTTTTTATTGTTGGTTGGGGAAAGGGACCAAATACTCTTTGTCGTATTACACACATCAATTATTGTAATTATTATTGTTTAATACTTGTTCTTTTCTTTAGGGACTATGTAGGTGGTGGTCCATGTCCAAGTAAAGCAAAAATTGAAGGGAAGACAGTCATAGTAACTGGTGCTAATACAGGAATTGGTAAAGAAACTGCTTTGGAGCTTGCAAAAAGAGGTAAGAATGTGGCACAACCATAACAGCACACACATATAGGTTGTCCAGTCTGTTAAAATGATTCTGATAAATGTCTTATCACTAGTCTTGTTCACTTCTAAGAGTCTCAGGGTGCATTCACACAATGTAACCCGGCGCTGATTCTTGCATAATAACTCGCGTAAGAGTCAGCACTGCAAAACAGAATCCCATTGAGTTTAATGGGTTCCCTTTAATGCGCGTAACACATTGAAATCAATGGGAGGCTTTTTAACACATTAAACTCAATGGGATTCTGTTTTGCAGCGCTGATTCTTACACGAGTTATTGTGCAAGAATCAGCGCGACGTTACATCGTGTGAATGCACCCTTACATAGATAGTCAAGTATAGTTCTCTTTCAGTCCCATATAAATGAAAGGAGTAGTAGTCATGCATGCACACTTCCACTCTATTCACTCTGGAGACTTGGAGGCCATCATTATCTTTATCAGGGTGACACAAGCAGTAGGACCTCCAGTGATCATACATTTATCACCTATATTATGTATAGGTAAAATCTCAGAGGAAAAAACCTTAAAAGACATAGGGTTTTACTGCTTTAGGGTCTCTAGCTTGATATCTAAGGTTATGTCCACATTAGGTTTTTTTAGGGGCAGCAAATAATCAGTCACTAAATCTGCTTGCTTGTTTTCTAATATGATTTTTGGAGGCATATTTATATTTATATTTTTTGGAGCAGGTTTCGGGGGGGAAAAAACACATAAAAATTTGCTCAAAAACTCAACTCAAAAGAGGGTATATTCACAAGATGGCTTTCGGAGAGGATTTTTTTTTTAAAGTGGTTTTCTACCTCAATATTTTCCCCAAAAGCTGAGACAATTCTGCATCTACTATAGTTTTCACTGGTAGGTAGTGATGGACGTTTCTTGTTTTATCATGCTAAAAGAAAGAAGTGCCCTGCTCGATTTTGCCTTGATCACTGCTGAAACATGTCATTGTCCTTCAACCTCTGAATCCCATTGAAACCAGTGAGAGGCAAAATCAGGGCAGAATCTGCTGCTGATTTTAGGGTGGAATCTTCTTCAAAATCAAAGCTAGATTTTACCATATGAATGGGCCCGGTTCACAGTGGCAAAACACTTGTTGGAAAAAATTAGGAAAATATGGAATTCACAGCAAATAGCCTAGACTGAGCTGGAAGAAGAAGCCCAAGACAGAAGTTTACCAGCACGTTTCTGTTGCTGGTAGTGAAGGAGAAAAATGTATATTGCAGTTTATTTACAAGAGATTGTAAATGAGTTCCCTAAAATCTGTTTGCACATTTCTTCATTTTTTATCATTTTGCAGGTGGTAGAATAATCATGGCATGCCGCGACATGGGAAAATGTGAAAATGCAGCAAAGGAAATCCGTGGGACAACACTAAATCACAATGTGTATGCTAGACACCTGGACTTGGCATCTACAAAATCAATCAAAGAATTTGCAAAACACGTTCTACAGGGTAATACAGAAATGTAATGAGTGTAGGAAATTATCTGAATATTTGTTTGCAGGTGCTTGACTACACCTCAACTATAAAAGGATTCTTCAAGATTTGATATTGATGGCCCAGCGTTAGGAGAGGTGTTTAGCAGTACAGCTGTGGTCACCAGAACTCTGGCATAATTTGTGCCAAAAATGGTTACATATTTTAGACACTTTCTGGCGGATGAGGCTTACAGATAAAGGGCTGGGTTACAGAGTGCACCAAAAAAATTTAGGGCATATTCAGGATGTAAAATGGCTAATAAGTGGCATAAATGTAGACTAGACAGTGTAAAGATACACCAGGGTTATCAAATAACATTAGACACTAATAAATCTACTGCAGTTTAACACTTACTAGTTTAAAGGGATTCTACCATTAAAACCTCTTTTTTTGGCGATCACACGTCGGAATAGCCTTTAGAAAGGCTATTTGTCTCTTACCTTTAGATGTGATCTTCGCCGCGCCATTCCTTAGAAATACCGTTTTTTACCGGTATGCAAATTAGTTCTCTGGCAGCGATGGGGGCGGGCCTCAGCGCTGAAAATGCGATGGAGGCATCCCCACTGCTTCTCGAGAACACGATCCTGCGACACCTCTATCTTCGGCTGGATCCTCCCCTTCTCTGTCATCTTCCTCCTGCGTCACCTCCGACGCCTGCGCAGTTGGCTCTGCCAGTGAGACACCAGCAGAGCCGAGTGCGAATGCCAGCCAGCAGCCATTTTTGGGAGGCTGCTCCTGCATTGAACTTCAAGAGCGGCCTCCCAAAAATGGCCGCCGTCATTCGCACTCGGCTCTGCTGGTGTCTCACTGGCAGGCATCGGAGGTGACGCAGGAGGAAGATGACAGAGAAGGGGAGGATCCAGCCGAAGATAGAGACGTCGCAAGATCGTGTTCTCGAGCAGCAGTGGGGACGCCCCCATCACATTTTCAGCGCTGGGGCCCGCCCCCATCGCTGCCAGAGAACTAATTTGCATACCGGTAAAAACTGGTATTTCTAAGGAACGGCGCGGCGGAGATCACATCTAAAGGTAAGAGACGAATAGCCTTTCTAAAGGCTATAACGATGTCTTATGCACAAAAAAAGAGGTTTTAATGGTAGAATCCCTTTAAGTCCTCAGTATTACTGTAGTAAATCTTCCTCACGGTGTTAAAAGTAGGATCAACTATCAATATTGAATCTTGGAGAACTTCTTTAACCTTTCTAGCTATTTATTTACAGGGTTATTTCCATCTGATAAATTGATGACATATCACTTTATTAATGGTAGGGTCTGGCCTCTGAGACTCCCAAAAATCCTGAGAATGAAAGTGCTGTACCGCTTATTCTGGGCTGGAGCCCCTTCCCAAATTTCCCTAACAAGCAGTGCTCCTGGTCACATGCTATGTAGTGGAAATGAACCACAGCCCCATTTGTGTGAAAGCGACCTGTTGCAGTTTCCTTCTACAGCCCCTTTGTTCTGTGGATGAGTGGACGTCCCAGAGATCGGACTCTCACCACTCGTAAACAAAGGCATATCCCGAAGAATACCCAGTCTTTTCATTGATATTTTTTTTTAAGGTTTGTCTTTCCTTTTTTTAGAGGAAGAACACATAGATGTTTTAATAAACAATGCAGCAGTGATGAGGTGTCCGCAGTGGAAGACAGAAGATGGATTTGAAATGCAGTTTGGAGTCAACCATTTAGGTAAGAATGTCATGAAAATAGATCTGAAACATACATCAGAGCAGAGGCCAACAGATCAGTTTGGAATCCCAAGATGTTTTGGGTTTTTAGTACAACTGAACACTATGGATTATAAATTTGGAAGCCTGCTGGACCCTCAGATGTGTGGTGGGCTAAAGGAACTTCATTCATTATTAAGAATGTGATATTAAAGGGAACCTGTCAGGTGCTTTGGGGATATAAAACCACCCATAGGCTCTTATGGACCGGTGCTTTTGTGTCCCCAATAGCTCTATTGTAACCCTGTCTGCAGCTGTAGTTAAACAAAAAAAACTTACACAACTGGCTCCTATAGCCCCAACTTTTACTAAAGGAGGACCTCAGGTGCACTTGCTGTGAAGCAGAGATATACTTCCCCTGCTTCACTGAATAACTGCACAGACATCAGGAGCACCAGAGATCAATCCCATAGGACTTATCTGACTCAACAAAGGTTTTTTTTTTTTTTTTTTTTTTTTTTACAGGGTTACATTAGGGCTATTTGGAACCCTAAAGCACAGGTACATAAGGACTGGTGGGTGGTTCAAAGGGGTGATCCAGGATAAACTGATAATTAACACCTAAACTAAACTCCCTTCCCCCACCTAACTTCTAACGTACATCAATTAAAAAAAAATCTATAATTACCCATATCCTTGGAGCAGTCATGTGACTACCCCAGGGACACTTTCTGTTAATCCAGTGACGTTCAGTTTCCGAAACAGAACATCATCATCACTCTTCCCCTTCCCCTATCCCCTGCACTACTTACCAAGCCTTCCTGTGTCGGGGGAACGGCTCCTCCCCTCTTTCTGTCTTCTGGCAGTGGATGAAATAACTTAGCTAGGGACACAGGGGGAGTGGGAGGGGCTAGTAATGGGCGGGATTGCCGTTCTGTGCCCACAGTGAAGAGCTATCGGTTCCGGTACCGAAGCTCTTCACTGTCAGAAGGGCGTTTCTGACAGTCAGTCAGGAATGCCCTTCCTCACAGCAGCGCCTATAGCGCTGTATTCTGAGAGCAGTGAGGAATGCCTCCCTCCCCTCCTGATAGTACTCGTCGATAGACGAGTATTGGGGAGGGGCGTTCCTCACCGCTCAGCATCATCGCTGGGCGGTAAGCAACGACCGCTCTCACAGTACAGCGCTATAGGCGCTGCTGTGAAGAAGGGCATTCCTGACTGACTGTCAGAAACGCCCTTCTGACAGTGAAGAGCTACGGTACCGGCACCAATAGCTCTTCACCGGGGGCACCGAACGGGAAAGCCAACAGTGCACTGAATTCAGCACACTGTCGGCTTTCTGGCGGCGTATTAAACCGCATGTGTCCCAGGAGGTGAAAGTTCCTCTTTAATAACAGGAGCACTGGAGTGAGATACTCCAAATTATTTATTGCAGTATCTGATGGTGTCCATGTGCCAAAACAACAAATCTATGCCAGCTATTAGATGGAGTTGATGTGTACTTTAAGTTATACCAGTTGCTCTGCGGAGGGGTTTTCAACAAATGTATAGTGCTTTGATTAAAGAGCATGGGTGTAACTATAGAGGTTACAGGTTCATGTTACACTTTTGTTGCTGTTATGTCCTCTAAACATTATACATTAAATCTTTTGCGTTCAACTGAGAAATAATTTTCCTTTTCTTCATTTCTATTCTTTACAGGCCACTTCCTACTGACTAACCTGTTACTAGATAGACTCAAGGAGTCTGGCCAATCCCGGATTATTAATGTGTCTTCCTTAGCTCATATAGTAGGTGAGATTGACTTTGAGGATCTAAACTGGGAGAAGAAGAAATATGACACAAAGGGAGCTTACTGTCAAAGCAAACTAGCCAATGTTCTCTTTACAAATGAACTGGCAAAAAGGCTACAAGGTAAGGATATGACAGAAAGACAATTCTATATGTTATAAAGTCAATTTAGTAAATCTCAGTTTTGTGACTGATTAAAGATTTGAGCAAGGAGAAGATGAGAACAGCCCATCAGTGTATCGATACAACATGATTCCCATACCATTCTGCTGGGTTGGTAAATGTATAGGAAGAGTAAACTAGATTCATATTAAGGACAGGTTACCAAGACTGATAGACATTGGATTGTCAATATTTCCTGCTAAATTGTCTTAAAGCATACCTCCAATTATAAAACAACTTTTAATAAGTGAGTAGTAGAGGTGAATATAAGAACTTAGTAAAACATATATAAGGGATATGTTATTTCCTTCTCCACTCATTAGGCTGCCCTCCTCATCTTCACTTATATTTATCTTTGTAGCATTCCTACTGTCTTTAGCCTCACACACACAAGTCTATGGAAAGGGTAAGGGGACCGGATGTTGCTGCCAGATACAACAATGTCAGGAGAGATCTCCCTCACAGTGAAGCAGAATTTAGCAGCTGCAGTTATTTATATGTATTTTTCAGCAACCTCCTCCTCCCCCATCACCTCTTCATAGACTTCTATGTAAAAAGTAACTCAGCCCGATATGTGGAAATGGAAACATTAAATAAGATATTACAAAGTTTCTTAGATTCATTTCTACAGGTCATTTACATTTATTAGAAGTTATTTCATAACTGGAGGGGCACTGTAAGATTTTCACTTATTCCCTGATCACAGGATAGGGTATAAGTGTTTTATCTGAAGGTCTGACAACTGGGGCTCACAAGAAAAGAGACTTTAGAGTCCCCTGTCTGCATAAAGCAGTAGTGCACATGCTTGATCGGTAATCCTTTTACTTCTAGTGAAGATATATACTCTAAGTGCTCTTGCTCCCTTAGGCTAAGGCCCCACTGGGCGTAAACTCAGAGCTAAAGCGCTGCGTAAAGAACCGCTTCGTGAACGCATTGTTGTTCTTTCCGCAGTGCTTTTTAAGAGAAAGTTCACAGAGTTTTCCTCTGCGAACTTTCTCTTAACATTATATCTACGGGAAAGTCGCCGGTGTTTCCGTAGATCTAATTGACATGCTGCGATTTACAAATCCGCAACAACTTTGCAAATCTCAGCGTGTCCGCACTGTGTTTTTTTCTGCAAAGTGGGGATGGGATTCGCATGAATCCCATCCCCTTTGCTTGCACTGTAAAACGCTGCGATTTTTCCTGCAGGCTCACCACTGCGGGCAAATCGCGGCGTTTACGCCCAGTGGGGCCCCGGCCTTAGAAGTGAGTTGATGTCATGGTCAGGTATGTGCACTACTGCTCAAGTAGAAGGAACTTGGGGACGCCCATTTTGATGACCACAGGAGGTCCTAAATGTCAGCTCCCCCCAATAATCGGGCACTTATCCCCTATCTTCTGGATAGTGAAATAATTATGTTTGTACTGAAAAACCAGAGTGGATGGATACATACATAAATAAGAGCTATATACATTAAAGGGGTTGTCCAGTTTCAGACAACTATTGAGATACAAACGCTATGAAAAGTTATACAATTTTCCAATATACTTTCTGTATCTGTTCCTCAGTTTTGTAGATCTTTGCTTGCAGTCATTTAGTTTCCTTACTTCCAGTGAATAAAAATAAGTCCATGGTCATGTAATATATGGACCACGGTCATGTGATGCACACACAGGTGCATAGCTTGTTACTAAACAGATGTCTGTTTACTGTGCTGTGA
The DNA here is from genome assembly GCF_031893055.1 of Leptodactylus fuscus. Classification (NCBI taxonomy): domain Eukaryota; kingdom Metazoa; phylum Chordata; class Amphibia; order Anura; family Leptodactylidae; genus Leptodactylus; species Leptodactylus fuscus. The sequence goes on from NC_134267.1 coordinate 47,725,483, forward strand.
CTATAACAAGCTGTGCACCTGTGTATCATCACATGACCATTGACTGTATATAACATGACCATGGACCGTATATAACATGACCGTGGACTGATTTTTTATCCACTGTGAGTAAGCAGAATGAATGACAGCAAGCAGAGGTCTAGAAAACAGCAAGGAATTGGTACAGACAATATATTAAAAAAATGTACAATTTTTTATTTTACATGCAATAACATTGGTCTCTCAATATTTGTCAAAAACTGGCCAAAACCTATAAAGAGAGTTCTGCCATTAAAGAGGACCTTTCATGTCCTAAGACACATGCGGTTTTATATACTGATAGAAAGCCAACAATGCGCTGAATTCAACGTACTGTCAACTTTCCTGTTATGTGCCCTGAGGCTGGAGCTATCGTGCTGCTACCAATCACTGCCCGCTGTCAGAAGGGCTTTCCTGACAGTGTAGCTGGGCTGTGAGGAACTCCCCCCCCCCCCCTCATCCATAGTCCTGTACTGTCAGAAGGGACGATCCTTACCACCCAGTGATGATGCTAAGCTGTGAAGAATGCCCCCCAATACTAGTCTGTGGACGAGTACTGTCAGAGCTCAGGTGTCATCGGTGGGCGGTAAGGAACTCCCCCTCTGACTATACAGGTCTATGGACGAGTACTGTCAGAGCTCAGGTGTCATCGGTGGGCGGTAAGGAACTCCCCCTCTGACTATACAGGTCTATGGACGAGTACTGTCAGAGCTCAGGTGTCATCGGTGGGCGGTAAGGAACTCCCCCTCTGACTATACAGGTCTATGGACAAGTACTGTCAGGAGGGGGCGTTCCTCACAGCCCAGCTAGACTGCAGCTGTCAGAATACATTTCTGTGTGCATTCCAGATACATCCAAGCACACTTTATTTGCAGAATGACAGTCTGTATTTTTGACATGGTTTATTTCACCATACTAATATATGATTTTATATTGAACATTATTTGTTGTACTCTATTTGTTTAGAGATCCAGTAGTTTCTGTTTCACTGATGAACGTAACTCTCGTATTTAGGAACAGGAGTCACAGCCAACTCCCTGCACCCTGGCGTTGCAGATACCGAACTGGGAAGACACACGGGAATGCACAAATCTGCTTTTTCCAGTGCTGTTCTAGGTAAGAGCTATTATCTTACAATAATTTAGTGCAGAGGGTGAAACCTACAGCCACATTTTTTTTTATAAAGGCCTGCTCATATCTGTGATGCTATCTTCTGTTTTATGTGCCTGTATGAGGAAAAATAATGGCACTGCTGGATTGGATTCATTGCATGATGGATATTAGTGGGGTCTAGTGGACCCTATTCATGTCTGTTCAGTTTCTGTCTAAAGCCCCTGCTGTCGCATTGGATCACCTCAGCTCACCTTGGACCACTCTTGTTGTTTTATCACTGTAAAAAAAAGAAAAGTACCGCAAAGTATGGTACTTTATGGTTTATGGAACCAAGCAAGCCAAAATGGTACAACATGGTCATGCATCCAAACACTGCTCAGCTGATTGGTCAAAACTTACATGACAACCAGCTATAAGAAGCAGATATGTCATGGAATGGAAACCAAGATACATGGTATATGGTATAGTTGATTTGGTACAATTAAGTTGAAAAGTAGCTATATTGTCCATCATTTTATTGGATACAATAGAGCAGCACTCGTGATTTTTTTTTTTTTTTTTTTGCATTTCTGACACAAATTTCTCCTAGCACTGCCAGATACAGTATATATGTATAATATTGCTACCTTTTAACAAGTGGAAGATAATCTATTCATTCAGAATTAGTTTTAAATTAGCCTTACACAATTTTTTTAGGTACATTCATTTAATTTTTCCTATGATCTTATTCATTATATATCTTATTGCAGCTCCAATATTTTGGTTCGTGGTAAAAAGCGCAAGACAAGCAGCTCAGTCCAGTGTCTATTTGGCTGTTGCTGAAGAGCTCCAAGGAACATCTGGGAAATATTTTAATGCATTGAAAGAAAAAGAGCCAGGCAAACAGGCTTTGGATGAGAAGACTGCACAGAAACTCTGGGAAGAAAGTGCCCGACTTGTTCGTCTTGATGAAGCTTTACAAGAATGTAAAGTCTGATGCCATTAGAATTAGTCTTGGGCCTGATGCACATGACCGAGATGGCAGGCTGCGAGTTGTCCGATCCTCTGTTCCGAAAAATATAAAGCAGGTCCTATCCAGTTCCTTGTTATCGGAACAGAATGGATCTGAAGCCCCCGTAGAAGTGAGTGCATCATGGAAGGCACTCGATCTCACTTTTGAGTGTCATCCATGTGCATCCTCGGACGGCACACTCGGTTATGTGCATGGGGCCTTATAGTAATCAACCACCTTCAGTGAAGGTCCTGAGTGCTCTTATGTTTGTTATTACCTGTGTCATATAGTAATAAAACTGTGTGCCAGTCACTCCTTGTACTCTGCACCACTCATTCTAATCCAGTAACAGGATGTATAGGGGCAAAGCATCCTACAAGCTTAATCTATCCATTTACATTTCTTTTTGGAGTAAAATAAGATAAGATAATCCTTTAATAGTCCCACATTGGGGAAATTTCAGCATGTTACAGCAGCATAGTAATACAGATACAGGATAATACACAGTAATATAATACAGACGTAGGCATACATATGCTGAGAAGAGAAGACGTACTAGGAGTCCATGGCAGCTAAGGAAAAACGGAAGAGGAAGACTTCATGGTCATCGTCATAATCATTAGTTCTCTGTGCGGAGTGATCTACGCTTGGTTTGATGTAGATTATACAGCCTGGTCACGGTTGGAAGGAAGGACCTGCGATAGCGCTCCTTCTCACACTTGGGGTGAAGCAGACGGTCACTTACAGTACTGCCGAGTCCCATCAGGGTCCCATACATGGGGTGGGATTTGTTCTCCCGCATGGAGGTCACCACAGACAGTATCCTTCTGTCACCCACCACCTGTACTGGGTCCAAGGGGCTCCCCAGGACAGAGCTGGCCCTCCTGATCAGCCTGTCAAGTCTATTTCTGTCCCTGGTTGATATACTGCTCCCCCAGCAGACCACACCGAAAAAGATGGCTCAGGCAACCACAGAGTTGAAGAAGGCCCTAAGAAGTGTCCCCTGGACTCCGAAGGCCCTCAGCCTCCTGAGCAGGTAGAGTCTGCTGTGGCCCTTTCTGTGCAGCGCCTTCAGGTGATCAGCCCAGTCTAGTTTATTATTGAGGATCACGCCCAGATACTTATAAGTCCTGACTATCTCAATACATGTTCCTTGGATCTCCACCGGGGTTGGAGCACCTCTCCGTTTACTAAAGTCCGCCACCATCTCCTTGGTCTTCCCAACATTAATCCTGAGCTGGTTCTGCTGGCAACATTCAACAAAATCCCGGTTTAAGTCTCTGTATTCCCTATCGTCGCCATCAGTGATAAGGCCTACTATAGCAGAGTCATCGGAGTACTTCTGTAAGTAACAGCTGGATGAGTTGTGCCTAAAGTCAGCAGTGTACAGTGTGAAGAGAAATGGGGCAAGAACTGTACCTTGTGGTGCCCCCGTACTACAGATCACAGTGTCAGACACACCGTCCTGGGCTCTCACATACTGAGGGCGGTTTGTCAGGTAGTCTAGGATCCAGTTGGACAGGTGATGGTCCACACCACCAAGGTTCAGCTTCTCCCTAAGTAGTCCTGGCTGAATGGTGTTGAAAGCACTGGAGAAGTCAAAGAACATTATTCTCACAGGTTTCTCTAGGTGAGAAAGAGCTCTATGAAGAAGGTGGATGATGGCGTCATCTACCCCAATGCCTGGCCGATAGGCAAACTGGAGGGGGTCCAGAGTGGAGCTCACTAGGGGGCGTAGGTGTGTCAGGACCAGTCTCTCTAGGACCTTCATCAGGTGGGATGAGTGTGCTACAGGTCGGTAGTCATTGTAGCCCATCAGGTTGGGTTTCTTTGGGACTGGTACCACACAAGATGTTTTCCACAGTCGAGGTACCACTCCCAGCTTTAGACTCATATTGTACATGTGCGTAATAATGCCACCTAGCTGGTCACTGCACATTTTAAGAACTCTTGTGCTTATACCATCAGGTCCTCAAGCTTTGTCTACCGTATATACTCGATTATAAGCCAACCCGAATATAAGCCGAGGCCCCTAATTTTACCACAAAAAACTGGGAAAACGTATTAACTCGAGTATAAGCTGGGGGGGGGGGGGGGGAGATGCAGCAGCTACTGGAAAATTTCAAAAATTAAAATGGTTGTAGTTTTTGGGTAGTTTTCGGGTGCAGTAGTTGCTGGGTGCTGGTTGGCTAATCCTGCCAAAACTGGCTAGTTCAACTTACTTTCATCTGATATGTATGGCTATATTAGGCTTCCCCTGCAAATTTTTAAGAAGTAGTCAGCAGCTCAGTTCCTTGTCGTTGCTGTGTTAGTTCGCATGATGGTGTCTGCTGGGAACAACTAATAGGTCAGCAATATCTGTAACCTGGAACTTATAAACTGAAGGTGTTTCTTCTAGTGATGGTGACCCAATAAAAGCCATTTTTAAAGTTGATATACTAGTGTTTGGTAGTGTTGCCTCATAGTAGTAAACAGGGAGGGCTGGGGTGTGGGGTCTCACATACTTGTGGCTGCCGCCTAGTTCAGCTGATATAATTCATTGTGAGCTAATATGGAATAATGGAAATCATTGAGCAACTTACATCGGCAACTCAGCACTAGGCAGAAAAAAAATCTGTATTTTATGACTTCAAACATTCGGAGCAGACACTTTGTATCTCTGTTTAGATATATTGTAAGCCAATGGCTGGAAGGGGTGTACATGTCACCCAGATTGCCCAGATGGGTGAGATGGTAAAAGTCCAGAAAAGTTGTTTCTCAGCAAACATCTAGGCTTTGCTGAGCCTTGTTTAAGAGCTCTGCACAAGGACTGGATTTTTAGGGAATGGTAGGTAGGCTGATAGTGGGACTTACCATTCCCATCCCCTCTAGTCCACATTTTGTGTATACTAGTGCAGCAACTCAGCTGTACAGGGTTTGCCTTTGTTAGCGAGACATAAGAAGTCTGCTGGGAGAACAAACTTTGTCAGAGCTTGGCTGGAAAGCCACCTAGGAGGTTGTTACTGCCTGAGACTGATTTATCACAGTAAAGCCATAAACAATTCCTACAACCCACTGAAGAATATTCTATACAGCGATATGGGAAATAAACATTTATTAACTATGCAGACTTATCTTGAACATATACATTTCAATGAACCAGTTCTGACAGTCTTTACAGAAAATGAAGCCTAATACTATATCGCCTCTGCTCATTAACACTGGGGGGTGAGGATGGCCTTTTAGTGAAGCTTTGCTGTAATGTCTCAGATTCTCCAATCTCAGCATCAGCTTCTGTGTTACTATAGGTTGGGGATAGCACCTCTGGTACTCTGAACCTTATCTGTTCACTTACACTTGGTGATGATGATGATGGCTTTGGGGTAGAAGCTCTTGGATGCCCCATTGCTGCTGCACTCTCAAAATCAGATTCTACACTGCTACTGGTTGTAAGTAACCCCTCAGTTACACTAAGCCATCGCTGTTCATTTAAGCTTGATAACAATGGCAGCCTTGGAGTATAATCCTCTGGATGGTTCTCAACTTCTCCATTCTCAAAATCAGATTCAGTGTTACTATTGGTTAGGGATACCACACCTGTCACTCTAAGCCATCTCTGGTCATTTACATCGGAATATGATGATAGCCCTGGCGTGGAAGCCTTTGGATAGTCCACAGATTCTCCATACTCAGCGTCAGATTCGGTGCATCTATTGTATGATGTGACTTCCTCAGACACATTAAGTGAAGTGTCATAGTTTAAGGACAGCTCACGTAAAATGTTACCTATAAGATGCATTGCTTGGATGACTTCGTGCTGAGTCTTATTCCGTAGGTCCAGTAGCTTACACGAAAACCCAGGTTCTATATTCTCAAGTACTTTCATGACTATATCTTTTGCGTATGATTCTAGTCTTGAACTGGTAATGTTTACGTGTGCCAGGAAAGTGCCAATATCTTCATTTTGCACATGAACTGGAAGGTGAGGCTTGTACTTAAGAGCTATCGTAGCAGCAAAAGCAGCGGTTTTATCACTTACAGCGGCTACTAACTGATGGCCGAGTGAATAGTCTACAAAAGACCCATCCATTGAATTTGTTCTGTCACATCGAATATGAACATGAGAATTATTTCTTGTTTCTGAAAAACAAGGCATATCCTTGGGTTGTAATAACATGCAACAATGTTCTTCAGAAGAAAGGTTGGGGTAGGACAAAACATCTTGTAGATATCTGGAAAGCTTTGCGATTATTAGTTCAACTATGTTCTTGGCCACAAATTTAACATCAGAGCTAGTAAATCCTAAGCAGGTTTCACAAAAATATTCAGAGGAAGATTCATTCGGCTGATTGTTATAGAGGGATAGCTGAAATCTGTCCGACTTCAATTCCAGTACAATGTTTGTCTGAACCTCGTACAGGACGCATTCCACTTCATGTATCAATGCTGATACTTCCGATTCTGAGCATGAAGCCCTATGGGACAGCCGACTCATTTTACATTTAGTTTCATGTGTATGGATGCCATTGGTATTGTATGATACATTTGTTAAACTGGTTTCACGTGAAGCACCTTTGACATCAAAGGTCTCTAAAATAATATTCACAATTTCACTTGCTAGAGTATTGTTATCGAGGATGTATTTTTTATCTCCATGCACAAACCTTTTTTCTTCTTCTAGCTCTCTTTGGATAAGTGCTAGTACAGAATCGGACAAAATCTTTGCACAAATGTCAAGAGTTATATTAGAAAGATTAACGTTTCTCAAATTATCAATGGTATCCCCGATGACTGTTTCCACCATTTTTGCAATCTCCATTGCATTACATTTGATAGCTTTTTCTTGGTTTTCTTCTTTGACGGATGATGATAACATGTTTAGTCCTTCCTGTTCTTGATATGCGTGCTTTAAAGACTGTGTAAGGACACTGACTATTCGATCACCTACATCAGTATTAGATAGTGGCAAGAAATTGTCACTAGGAAAGGTGTCCTTGATCTGTTCACGTAGATGTTCTTCAGCTTGGCAAAGTATCTTGTCGGCTAACTCTTGAGCATAGCTCTCAAGTCTTGTATTTCCTTTTTTTGTCTCGGATTGTGACGGTTCCTTGATCAACTGGCAGAAGAGACTAAGGATTTTAGAAACCACAAACTTCTTTACCCTTGTAAAAATAGTATTTGTAGCTTTGCCACCATAAATATGATCCAGTATGTTTCTATTTGGGTCAACAGTTGGGTCATGAAATTCACTCTCATTAGACGTATGTATAATGTCAGACAGGATCTTTAGGATATCCCTAGAAAGATTATCTACTTCAGAATCAGAAAAAGGAGAACTGTCTACATTCTGGTTGGAGGTCAGTAAGGTTTCTGAAAGTAGCTTTTGATGGATCTTATTCATCTGGCTAGAATGGGGTCCTTTAAGAGGTACACTTAAATCAATCAAGAGCTGTTTAAAGACCATCAAAATAACCTTCTTCACTTCATGTCCAATTTCTGGCCTAACCAAGTCTTCGACTTTAAGATGTGCACCAAGTTTTTGTAAAATATTTCTTCTTATGTTGGTCTCTATATACTGCATGATATGAGCATCCTCATCCTGTGAAAAACTAGAGTGCAAGCTTAACTGTTGTACCTCAAAGACAAGCGGGTTGTTGGATTCAGCTACGGCTTCACTTTCACGTAAAGAATGTCTGATGTTATTAGAGATTTTGTCTAGTTGGTTCTGTATAACATGTACAATTTCATGAGAAAGGTGTTTTGAATGTTCATACACATTGGATTTTGGCTGAGAACTTCTTAGTTTTCTTTTTGGATCTTCGATAGAACAGTAAAATAAATCCTGTTGGACAAACATTCTTGGGAAATAGATTTCTTCTGATATATTTCTGCTTAAGGGATGAATAAGTTTCACTGCAAGACTCATGAATCCTCTAAATTTTACAAAAAGTTCTCCAAGAACTGATTGACTTATTGTTTCGAGAAAAAATTCTGTAACTACAGATCCTTGGTGCTGAAACAAAGACTTATCCCGCTTCATTCTTTGCTTTGCACTACACAATGTGTTTATAAGATCTTCCACAATGGATTTCGATAGCGCATTGATTTCCATTTGCAAGAATTTGAAGCTGTCTTGGCAACATTTGGAAAGATCGGTGTCAAAACCTAGTGCTGTTGACTGGGCAGAGACAGACTGGAGAGATTTCGCCTCTATTGTTTCCATTATTTGCTTGAATGTCTCTCCTAATATAGAAGATGCAATGTCTTGTAGCCTGGACTTTGGTGAGCATGTTTGTAAAGGTCTGGCACTAATATTGTGCAGGACACAACCAGAGTCTAAGCAATCATGTGACGTTGACAATTTTGGCTGCCATTCTTCGGCGCCTATATGGCATTGTTTGTTGGATATATGGTCAAGCAAAGAATGTATCAATGCACAAGTTAAACTTGTGTCATCTTCTTCCTCGGAAACGGATTCTGCAATTTTACCTAAAAGCCTAGTCACAATACCCTTGGTGTGAACCTCTAATTCTTTGTGCATTCCTGGAATGGATTGTATTAGATTAGTGTCAGGTATTTCTTCTGTACTTAGATATGTCTTAAACTTCAGCAGTAAGAAACTTTGCATTTTTGCTGAGACAGTTTGAGCTATTTCCTCCCAAATGTTGTGTACTTGAGAGTGGCACAATTTGGAAGGTGATGCCACCTTATTGCAGTCAGTCAATACATAAGTATTTTGTATGGATTCCACTTGGGAAAAAATGGAGAGCAAAGATTCCTTCCACTTATCATATGAGGATGTTGCATACAACTTTTTGAGAATGTACTCTACAAGGTGATGGGAGAAAGAGCTGATGTCAGAGGGTAACAACAATGCGTTGCTATCTTTTTGGTATTTGATTGTAGTGTCTACATCATATTTGCTGTTAGGGAAGTCTAACAAGCCATATAGGTGTTCAGGAATGGGGTATTGTAGGTCATTTAGTATTTTAATTAAGGTTTTAGAGACAAGATCGACGATGACGTTGAGGGGACGATTAAATTCATTCTGACTATACGCCAGATGGTCAAAGTTGAACATATTAAGAAGAAAGCAATTGTGGTCTAAGTTGTCCTGATTTACCAATGGATGTGAAGTAAAGTTGACACTCTGATAATGCCCTCTATATTGCCAATAATGGTCCAATTTTATCCCATCTGCTTTTATGTTATCGAGTCTATCTTCATCTTCCAAGTGACTAACCATCCCCGGTACATTGACTTCTTCAATCACAGCTCTTAAGAACTGTTCCCCTGAGTCTGGAACCGTAAATGATTCTTCGTCCACATCTCCCTCATGAGATTTAGGCAACCTCAGAATCGTGGAGTAATTTCTCAGTCGCTCCTTTTTAAATGGGTTGTAGTTTTTTTCAAGATATTTGTACATCATGAACTTTTCCTCGGCTGATATTGTAATTTTCTTCCCGGTTTCTAGCCTTCTGTCATTATCAATTTTTACACCGATAATCTTAAGAATTGTTGTGATAAGTAATTTAATGCTCATTTGCTCAGGTTGGTCAATACTTTTTGCCAGATTCTCTAGTTCCTTTTTCAGAAAGTTCTGAGATGGTTCATATGGTCTTAAGACATCAGTCAATGATCTTGTTACTAAAGAATTATCGTCAGATTTTAAAGATTTATCTGTTAAGGAAAAAACAACCGCAGAGTCTGACTGATGTTTAGAAGGCGCCCTGGATCTTGAGTTTGCAAATTTTTCTAAATGAGCGAGCACAATCTTTACAATTTCTTCATTACTTTCCTGTATGGATTCGGTGGCTATAGGTAGGGCTGCCTTGTACATTTCTTCTTGGTTACGTGCACAGATAAAAAACTTGAAAAGCTTCCTGAATGAAGTTCTTTCCTCAAATATGGCGTCATACTGAATGCTACATTTTTGGACAGCAATTTCATGCCATTTGCTCAAAACATTGTCGACAATCTCACTGGCAACTGACATCACTTCAAGTCTAGAAATTAAGTATCTGCATGCCGATTTCCCTCTGACGTCATGCCATGTTTCTTTCGCTGTTGTTTTTATGGGTGTAAATTCAATATGGTGCCCGGGTGCTGCAGAACATATCTTGTCAAAAACGACTTCTACAAGGTCTTCGGAAATAGATGATAAGTAGTCACTTTGACCGCTAAATATTTTTTGAAACATGGTGGAATATGTGTCTTTAAAATGTTCAAGATCACATGCTGGGAGGTCCCATTTTACTATTGTCTCAATAGAAGTAGACGTGGTTAAAGAAAAAGTATTGCCTTTTGATGGGTCTAATTCAGAAACTTTTTCCTCTGTATGAACATCTGTATTAAAACCAGTCTCTGGAGTGGGACTGGTCAGTGCTTGGGCGCCAAATTTTTGCGTTGCTGGTTGTAGGTGAGATAGAGAAGGATCATATTTTGTTAATAAATCACTGGGAGAAGTCACAGGTGAGGACGTAGCTTTGGTTTCTAATGATTCTAATATAGAAGATGTTTTTTCTTTATGGATATTTGAAGTAAAAACTGTGTATGAACTCAAGCTGCTTGCATCTCCTGAATCACCACATATTCCCAAAACTGGCTTTCTCTTTTCCTTTAACAAAAATAAAAAATGTATATTAGAGAGGTTGTCTGGGATAATTATAAATCCCTACACTAATCTAAACACTAATCTTGCCCTGCCTACTTTCTAAATTGCATAATTAATCAAAAAAGTATAGTTACTAGCGTTGATCGAGAAGAATTTGATCGAATACCTCGCCGGCATAGGAATGCATGTAATCGGCCGAACACCAAGGGTATAAACGCATCGAATATTCAAAGTGTTTAACCCCTTGGTGCTCAGCCGATTACACGCATTCCTATGCCGGCGAGGTATTCGATCGAATACTACTCGCTCAACACAAATAGTTACCCATATCCCTGGGACGGTTATGTGACTGCTCCAGGAACATTTTATGATTGTCCAGTGACGATCCATTTCCCCATTTCTGGAAACAGATCAACACTTCTAACTCCTTCCCCCCAAATCTACTCCATCATACTTACCCATCTTCTTCCTGTCTCGGTTGCCTTCTCTTGGGAATGGCTCCTCCTCCTTCCTTGACGTTAGCATGTGCAATCGCAACAGAGCCAGAGTCCTGGCTTAGCGCTGAAGCTGAAAATATATCTCTATTGCGCAAGCTGGGAGCCTGTGCAATAGAGATGTATTGAAGGCTACGGCACAGTGATGCGCGCTTGGAATCAAAAAAGAGGGGGAGCTGTTCTCCACAGAAGGAAGATAAGTAAAGTATAACAGGGTATGAGAGTGGGCTGAGTAAGTTGGGAAGGACTAGAAGTGGGAGGAATAGCTAGAGAGACATGGAGAGGGTGTTAGAGAGGGAAGGGGGGAAGATTGAGAGCGAGATAGTGTGAGAGCCTACAGCTACTAGAATGCATTGCATTAGCTCAGACAGCAGGAAGCTAACCTTGTAAACAAATGCAGAAGATGCTAAGAACTGCTAAAGAAACCCAGAAATCACTTAATACACTGCGATATTATTAATATATTTGTTGTTATTATTATTATTATTATTATTAATAATAATAATAATAATAATAATAATAATTAAAAGCACTAACAGACCTTTTTTTAAAATAAATAAATAAATAATTTTTTGCCTGGAAAACTCCTTTAACATTGCATAAAGCGGTAAAAAAAATGTTGTTATGGTTGGGTTTTTACATTAATTCAATGCATTTAAAATAAAAACTGCTTGTGACTATTTGTATTGCCCGACTGCATTTAAAATAAAATAAAAAATGTAGGTACTTTGCAAATAGTCTGCAAAGGTCATACCATTTTGTGTCTAAAGCATGTATGCAGATCATAAACCTGGGCAATTAATCATAAAATAACCAAACTCAAAATTAATCTTTAATTAAAATTAATCAATAATCAATTAATCTTTGTGAACTTGTTAACATTGGTTATTTCAATTATTTTGCATAGATGCCATGCTGTTTCAGGCTAGGGTCACTTCTGCACATCGGCCTACGTCATTTCAGGACTGCTGAATCGTGAATTACCAAAATTCTATTGCATGGCATATAAATATAGAGAGTGTCCTAAAATAATCATTCAATAATCGTAATTGAGGTAAAATTTTCAATTAATGGTGATTTGGATCACAATCACCCAGCCCTAGCAGACCTATGTGTCTGCTAGATAAGAAAGTACAATCAAACCCTGTGTAGTGATGTTCTGTGATCATACTCCATTTCCTCTGTCGCCTACTTCTTCCTAATGTATATTTTGGAGGTTGGCAATCAGAAGGGGACAAATGTCAAGGAATAGTTTGCGTTTGATTTACCTGTACTGGTTTGTGTGACCTCTCCTTTCTCATTTGTGAAAGAAGACGCAAGTCATTCTTTTGCCAGTTCTGGAAAACAATATTGTGAATAGAAAACTAATTACTTTATATCTGTGTTAAATAAAAAATAAAAAGATTAACACTGCATTTTTTTTTTTTATCACACACCTCTTATATTATGTTCACATCTTCATTCGGATTTTTATTTTTCATTCAGTTATAGGAAAAAAAATATAAACCCCCCAGCTAGGATCTAGGAAACCTCCTAGGATACACCATCATTATCACCCTTGGCACACCACCAATTAGCTATTTGAAGGGGGGCTCATGGCACTAGTGCTCCATTCACAAGGAGACCTTAGGCCGGGTTCAGACGGGGTCTTTTGGGCCGGATTTTGACGCAGAATCCACGTCAGAATCCGACTCAGAAAACTGCCTCCCATTGAAATCAATGTGAGCCGGTCATTTCCTTTTTCAGTGGCGTTTTGTTCCCACTCGCGGAAAAAAGAAGCAACATGTCCATTCTTCAGGCGGTCGTCTGCCTCGCAACACTACCTCTCAACTAGGCCCATTCATTTGGGCCTAATTCGGAGCGGAATGCAGTAATTCGATGCTGGTGCACTGTATGCACCGCAGCGGCATCCAGTCACGGCTAGTCGTTTTTTGGACCGGAGTCTGAGGCGGCCTCTGCGTTAAAATCCAGTCCAAAAAAACTCCCGTGTGAACCTGGCCTTAGAGGTATTCCAATCAAAAAAACAATGATTTGCAGCATAAAGCAGTTTCCATATAAAAATTCTCCTTGTGGGATTAATCCATTACAGGAAAACCCGTTTGAACAATGTACTGTAACTACAGTATATGGCCAGTATTAGTAAGTTAATAAATCATCAATTTCTGATTTGACAATTTATATTAACCATCTTACAGGTACTTTTTCTTAACTTACATTTTTTCATTGATTTCATGTTTTGTTTAACTTATGTTAGGCTCACCTTCTCCATTTTTTTCAGCAGCTGAGTTTTATATTGTTCCCTTTTGTGTATCTTTTCCAGAAGTTTAGCACTGTTCAATAAATACAAATTCATTTTAAAGAGAGAATCACATTAATGATGACAATTAAAGTAGTTGTCCGAAACTAAAACTAGATATAAATGGCCTAACTTTAGATTGATGGGAGTCTGGCACCAGCCCCCCCCCCCCCCCCCCCTTATCACATTCTATTCAACCTGATGGAGCCCATTAAAGTCTAAGCGGACTCAAAATACAGAAAGCCGAACTCTAGTGTGAACCTAGCATAAGAGTTCTCAGTAGTCGATACCTTTTATTAATAATAAAGGTCCTGTTAGATCTGCCGATGCAGGCCTAAAATTAGCACTTATTGATGATAAACTTCTGGATTGGCAATTGTTTGCAATGGCCTATTACCATGGCCAATACAGAGTTAAGGGGGGAGCTTTCACATTTATTCCTCCATCATTCAGCTGCATTGATTATTGGTAGCACATCTGCGGTTGCATCATGTATGCAGCTTTAAAGGTGCAAGACAGTCAGCTGACCAACAATGGTTTGTCCATCTCATGTGATAACTGACTTGTGACCACTTCTGGTTTGTACATCAACACTGGCATATGAAATGCTAGTCTTGATATATTTCCCCATTATTTTTTCTGCTTTATTCTGCATGTCTCTAACTGTAAAAGTGGCAATTTCCATCGGATTCCATATATACTCTAAGGCAGGGGTCCTCAAACTTTTTAAACAGTGGGCCGGAGGCAGAGCAGGTCGCACAGACATCGGGAGCGGTGCCCTCCAATAGATAAAATGAAGTGCCCTCCATGGCCTGGCCCGAGCTCCCCAGGAGCTTCATTATAAATGCACGCCTGCCGGTGTTGTCGGCGGGGCCAGACAGAAGTGCTTGGCGGGCCGCATGTGGCCCTTGGGCCTCAGTTTGAGGACCCCTGCTCTAAGGTATTGTCCCATACAAGCATTATACAGCGTATGGAGAATGTATGGTTACGTGTGCAAGATTCCTTACACTAAGTTCACACTACTGTATATCCAGACTAAAAGGGCATATTTATCAATGCAACTGTGCAAGTTTTCTAGCATTGATGATGAATGTCATATTTATCAAGTTTCTTGACACATTTCTCAATTTTATTTTCACCGACAGGCTGAACACACCACATGCCAGGGGCATAACTTGAGGGGGCGCAGAGGGTGCAGTCGCACCGTAGCCCAGGAGCCTTAAGGAGTACATAATCACTGGCACTAGTATTGAGATTGGAGCTTCCATCCCGACATAAGTCAAGGAGACCTACAGCTTATCCTAACCACACTAAGGTGGATTAAACTCCTTGGTTCCCGCAACCATCACTATCACGAATTCGCTATTGGGATGAGGTAGGGGGCCCTGGACAAAAGATTGCACTGAGGTCCACAAGACTTAGTTTCGCCACTGCCACATGCTACTGCTTGGTTAATGTACTGCAAGGAGCAAAGACCATATTGTGATTGGTCCAATTGTTGGAAGCGAACATTTCTGATATTTGGCCCATGTAAAGGGTAAGGACACATGTTTCGGTTTTATACATATTGTGAAACATGACAGGACTACAGTTCCAATAAGCAATATTTTACTCACTTGCTTCTATTAATGTTATCTATTTGCTTCCTAATATGCTCCTAAAACAAGAAGAAAACACAAATAATGATTACTCTCAATATTGTAGAAAAAAAAGGATGTCAGTAAAAATAAGCAAATCAGAACTTTGGATAAATTTAAAGATATATCCCTTTCCGTAGTAGATCCTGGAATTTGGGGCTTTATCACACCTTATCCAGATAAGATCACAGTAGAGCAGGGTAAAAAAATATTTTCTAACATAGTCCAGTGTAAGAATTCTGCCTGCTGTGAAATAAAATAACAAAAACACAAAGTACAGTATGGGGCAGGCTTATGGTACAGCCAAGCAAATACGCAGCCTCTGTTAATACCAAGTCAACAACGTATTTTTTATAGTAACAAAAATATATTCTTTTGATTAGAAATTATATGTAGTAACATTTGGAGCGGTTATTTCTGTAGTGTAAACCTATCAGTATATTTAGGTGGGTTTCCCATTATAACAAGTGTTAGCACATAACCAAGATATAGATTCACTTTGTGGTCAGAGAGGCCTAACTACTAGAACCCCACCATCCACCACAACAAAGACCTTACAGTGCTAGGTAGAAGGTGAGAATTTGAGTCTTAGGGTCCATTCACATGGAATGCGAATGCATAATACATATTATAAAGAATACACGATTAAAAATAAGACTCCCATTGGCTTCAATGACATTTTTTACACGTGTGAAAAAAACCCATCAAAAAACATGAAGAGCTGACAGAGAGGTTATATTTTTGGAGCTGTGTCCTGAATGATTCTACTGGCTTTTTGATTTCTGTTATTCTGTGTGAGGTAACCTATTCTATGTTTAGTTAGAGCCTAGCCGGGCAGGTATTTATTTTTGTATTGTTTCCTTTTGTTGCTGCACTACGTCTATGAGTGAAAATAAACTCTACCTTTGTTTTGGACTATAGAAACTGGACTTTTGTGTCTATGCCACCCCATCTAGCAACCCCAGACCCTGACAAATTACATAGATAGTCTATCTATTTGGCGCAGAACCAAAAAAAATCAAGTAGGTGAAGGGACAAACTAAAGGCCTTTTGGCCATACCTAGATCAAGTGATGTACTTTACCTGAGTTCTTCATACTGTACGTCTTTGTATTTGTGGACTTCTCGTCTTGTACATATTTTTTTTTAATTACATAATGAAATTATACTTACTTGTTCCTTCATATATTGTTTGTTCAATGCAGTCATCCTATGATGAATATAGTTACTGTACTGGTTAAATTCTTGTAAAGAACACTTGACCTAAACAAAAACAGTTAAAATAGATAACACATCAAGGCCAAGTGTGCATGTGTGTGGGATAGGTGGGTGAGGATCAGTAACAACTATTTAGCTCCTTTCTACCATTTTTAAATTTTCAATTTTCATTTCACTACCTGCTTTCCAAAAGCTATAACTTTTTTATTTTACCTGTCACAAAGCCGTATGCGTGCTTAATATTTGCAGGGCAAATTGTACTTGGTAATGGTACCATTTAATATTCTATACAGTGTATGGGGAAGCTGGAGAAAAATTCTGGTAGAATTGGAGAAAAATTGCATTTGTGCCACTTTCCTATGGGCTTTACTTTTTGTCACTTGTATTCTATGGGTTGAAACAATTCAGGGGATGCCAAATGTATACAGTTCTTTTCATGTTTTTGCTCTCTTAAAAATCCAAAACTTTACCAAAAAAAAAAAAAATGTTTTGAAGCCCCGCCCCTTTGAAGAAAATGGCAAGTATGAAACAGAACTTCAAAAATCACAAAATAGTTTTTTAAAGGGATCCAATCATTGTAATCCCATTTTTTCTCCCTAACCCTCCCTAACCACATTTTCTTGTGGTTGTAAGTGGCCACAAGGAAATGGCCGTGGGCATGCACAGTCGGCTCTGCCCAATGGAAGAGCCGACTGCACATGCCTAGAAGTTTGAAACCCAGGACAGATGAAGACTCGGAGAGAGGCGTCTCAGGCAAAGATAGAGGCAGGGCCGGAGATTTCTTTCGCAGCATAGGGGACACCCCCAGTGCTGTCTGAGCGCTGGGGCCCGCCCCCTGTGCTGCGAGAGAACTCATTTGCATACAGAAAAAAACTGGAATTTCTACCAAATGGTGGAGCGGAGAAGACATCTAAAGGTAGGAGAAGAATAGCCATTCTTAAGCCTATTCCTAAGTGTTAGGGAGATAAAATGGGATTCCAATGATTGGATCCCTTTAATTTCTGACATAAAAAATTGTGATTTCATGCCTTGTATGTGAGTTTTCTGGTGCACAAACCATGATAAATTGTAACCACAGTGGGAGTACAGCATGCATAAAACAGGATTTCAGGACTGGTTAACAATGATACTGAATTATTACCAGGCCCTGCACAGGAGTCTAGAGCAGGACATCAGGGCAGGTAGCAGAAGTACAAACTAAACACAGAAATACGTAACAGAAACTATTGATCCAAGACTACAGCAGTTTAGTGGAACCGGTGAAATAGACTCCAATGCTAAGATAAGGGATCACGGAACAAGATACATAGCTCAATGCAAGGAATGGAATGCAGGTTTAATTTGAGGACTCAGACAACCATTCCTATACAAGGCTCAGGGTTACAGACATTCAGGCAGAAGGACAAACACATAGCAGAAGTACATATATAATGGAAGCCCAGAGATGAGTATAGATAATAGAAATATATACATGATTAAAGCCTAAAGTCCAATCATTCATAGCAGAAGGACATACTTGTCCACACAGGAATACATAGCAGAAGGACATAACCATCCAAACATGGCAGGCACAAACTAGAGCATAGTTCAGCCAAACAGACAATAGAATGACATAGCTTCAGCCAAACTGATGAAGGACGTTAGTCCAAACAAAGTTATGGCATACAAGAGCACAAACTAGAGAATTAGACATACAGATGGAAGGACAGCATGTATCCAAACAACAGGTCATAAAACAGAAAATAGAGATTTACTCTAACATACAAAGAGCTAGACATGTGGGGCACACAGGAATATCTAGCAAAGATTGAAGCACTGTTCACACAGGATGAAACAGACTTGTATACAAGGGGCAGTGGCGTAACTAGGAATGGCGGGGCCCCGTGGTGAACTTTTGACATGGGGCCCATAACAAAAATACAAAAAGAAAAAACCATAAAGAGAGAAAAGTCAAGCAAACAATGCTGCAGATCACTATGTCCATATGAATTAAAGAACAGGGTAGTATTAATGAGAGTGGTATACAGTAAGAAGGTGGTGACGTCATATCATAAAAAACATTAAGTGAGATTAAAAAACGGTTTTCATCACGGAGACCAGAAGACACTCACGGGCGGACACTGACTGCCGGGTTTCCGTCTACTGTCCAATTTCTCGGGCAGAAGACGGAAACCCACAAAGCAGAGACCGGGCGCAGGGGTGAACCCGCCCTTAGAAGTCATGGATACTCCCATCGGCTTCCCTCGCTTAGGTGACCAGCAAGTGTAGAGCAGTTATGTTAATGCTTTAAATAATTTTTGGTTACATTTTAAAAATTTTCCATCTTATCTATATTTAAAAGAAATGAATACAAATCATGCAGCTCTGACTCTGGCCACTGAGCCTAATAATATGTTGACAATTTATTTTCTCTGTAGGAGAATTCTTTGCAGCATCCACCTCACTTATCAGTACGCTGGTAATCACACCACATCATGTATCGGTATATGTAGACACAGAATCCGCCAGTCACTATAGGTGATTTCACAGGTTTTCTATGCTCCCCTCTGTCCAATGATCTCTGTGGAGGTCACACAGCATGCCTAGAAAACTCTCCCATAGAAATAAATAGGGCCTGCTCGATACTATTGTGTCTATAGCCATGGCCCATCTCCAGGAGACAGGAAGACATAAAACTATTTTAGGTTTAGTGGTAAGAACTAGAATTGCAAATTTTTAGGATTTTTAAACAAAATATAAACAGAAAATTAAAAACAACTTTGTCAAAAATTCTTTATAAATAATGTAATTTAAAGTGTACCTCCAATTATAAGCAACTTTTTATATATGTATATTGCAAGTGAAAAGAATAAACTTTGTAATATATCTTATTAAGGAGATCTGTTTCCGTCACTTATTAAGCTGTTCTCCTGGTCATTATCATTAATCTAACTGCTTGTTTACATTATATTCATCTCTGTATTCAGCTTCACACCCACAGCCCTATAGAGAAAGGAGGGGTGGAATAGGATTCTCCTGCCAGATAGTGAATTGATTTATTGTCCCAGTCTGTGTTTTAGCAGCCTCTTATCTACAAGCTTAGCACTACTAAACGTGTACAGAATAGCCCTAGTGTAATTATCCTCCTCCCCTCTTCATAGACTAATAAGTATAAAGTAATCCTGAAAAGAGGAGAAGAAAACATATTTCTTTAATAAGATATGTTATAAAGTTTCTTATAATCACCTGTACTATTAATTTATACAAAGTTGTTTATAACTGGGGGTACACTATGTAATTTCCTGCTGACACTTTCCCTTTAAATCAACAAGAGTGTACTCAAATGTAACCAGGTGACTAGGTATGATGTAAAAGGTAGTATGCTGGCAAGTGCAGAGCGCCGATGTTATAGAGATGCCAACTCAGCCAATCATAGAGTGTCAGATAGATATGTAGATACAGTCCTATGAAAAAGTTTGGGCACCCCTATTAATCTTAATCATTTTTAGTTCTAAATATTTTGGTGTTTGCAGCAGCCATGTCAGTTTGATATATCTAATAACTGATGGACACAGTAATATTTCAGGATTGAAATGAAGTTTATTGTAGTAACAGAAAATGTGCAATATGCATTAAACCAAAATTTGACCAGTGCAAAAGTATGGGCACCTCAACAGAAAAGTGACATTAATATTTAGTAGATCCTCCTTTTGCAAAGATAACAGCCTCTAGTCGCTTCCTGTAGCTTTTAATCAGTTCCTGGATCCTGGATGAAGGTATTTTGGACCATTCCTCTTTGCAAAACAATTCAAGTTCAGTTAAGTTTGATGGTGGCCGAGCATGGACAGCCCGCTTCAAATCATCCCACAAATGTTCAATGATATTCAGGTCTGGGATGGCCATTCCAGAAAATTGTAATTGTTCCTCTGCATGAATGCCTGAGTCGATTTGGAGCGGTGTTTCGGATCATTGTCTTGCTGAAATATCCATCCCCGGCGTAACTTCAACTTCGTCACTGATTCTTGAACATTATTCTCAAGAATCTGCTGATACTGAGTGGAATCCATGTGACCCTCAACTTTAACAAGATTCCCGGTGCCGGCATTGGCCACATAGCCCCAAAGCATGGTGAAACCTCCACCAAATTTTACAGTGGGTAGCAAGTGTT
Organism: Leptodactylus fuscus; assembly: GCF_031893055.1. Lineage (NCBI taxonomy): Eukaryota > Metazoa > Chordata > Amphibia > Anura > Leptodactylidae > Leptodactylus > Leptodactylus fuscus. The sequence goes on from NC_134267.1 coordinate 47,745,989, forward strand.
ATTCTTGGAATGCTGTTTTTTTTGGACGTCATGCATAACGCCTTTTTGTATGACCAAACAACTTAATCTATGTTTCATCAGTCCACAGGACCTTCTTCCAAAATGAAGCTAGCTTGTCCAAATGTGCTTTTGCATACCTCAGGCGACTCTGTTTGTGGCGTGCTCGCAGAAACGGCTTCTTTCTCATCACTCTCCCATACAGCTTCTATTTGTGCAAAGTGCGCTGTATTGTTACCGATGCACAGTGACACCATCTGCAGCAAGATGATGCTGCAGCTCTTTGGAGGTGGTCTGTGGATTGTCCTTGACTGTTCTCACCATTCTTCTTCTCTGCCTTTCTGATATTTTTCTTGGCCTGCCACTTCTGGGCTTAACAAGAACTGTCCCTGTGATCTTCCAATTCCTTACTATGTTCCTCACAGTGGAAACTGACAGGTTAAATCTCTGAGACAACTTTTTGTATCCTTCCCCTGAACAACTATGTTGAACAATCTTTGTTTTCAGATCATTTGAGAGCGGGATGTCCATGCTCAGCGACCATCAAACTTATCTGAACTTGAATTGTTTTGCGAAGAGGAATGGTCCAAAATCCCTTCATCCAGGATCCAGGAACTGATTAAAAGCTACAGGAAGCGACTAGAGGCTGTTATCTTTGCAAAAGGAGGATCTACTAAATATTAATGTCACTTTTCTGTTGAGGTGCCCATACTTTTGCACCGGTCAAATTTTGGTTTAATGCATATTGCACATTTTCTGTTACTACAATAAACCTCATTTCAATCCTGAAATATTACTGTGTCCATCAGTTATTAGATATATCAAACTGAAATGGCTGTTGCAAACACCAAAATATTTAGAACTAAAAATGATTAAGATTAATAGGGGTGCCCAAACTTTTTCATAGGACTGTATATTAGTGCATCTCAATAAATTAGAATATCATCAAAAAGTAATTGAATTCAATTGAAAAAGTGAAACCCATATATTATGTTGAGTCATATCAAACAGAGTGAACTTTTTCAAGTGTTTATTGCTGTTAATGTTGATGATTATGGCTTACAGCCAAGGAAACCCGAAAGTCATTAGAAAATTATATAAGACCAATTATTTAACACAGAAATGTTGGCCAAATGAAAAGTCTGTCCAGTAAATGCCCTCAATACTTGGTGGGGGCTTCTTTTGCATGAATGACGGCATCAATGTGGCAATGTGGCACGGAGAGATCAGCCTGTGGCACTGCAAAGGTGTTATGGAAGCCCAGGTTGTATGATAGCAGCCCTCAGCTCGTCTGCATTGTTGGGTCTGGGGTCTCTCATCTTCCTCTTGACAATACCCCTTAGATTCTCTATGGGGTTAAGGTCAGGGGAGTTTGCTGGCCAATCATGCACAGTGATACTGTGGTTACTAAACCAGGTCTTGGTACTTTTGGCAGTGTGGACAGGTGCCAAGTCCTGTTGTAAAATGAAAATTCCATCTCCATAAAGCTTGTGGGCAGAGGGAAGCATGAAGTGCTCTCGAATTTCCTGGTAGACGGCTGCACTGACTTTGGTCTTGATAAAACACAGTGGACCTACACCAGCAGATGACATGGCTGCCAAACCATCAGTGATTGTGGAAACTTCACACTACACCTCATGCAGCTTGGAATGTGTACAGCGGCCTCTCCACTCTTCCTCCAGACTCTGGGGCCTTGATTTCCAAATGAAATGCAAAATTTACTTTCATCTGAAAACACCTTTGACCACTGAGCAACAGTCAGGGCCGCACCTCTAATGAGGCGAGGTGAAGCGACGGCTTCAGGTGGCACTTTGGAGGGGACGGCAGCCAGGGCAATTTGATCATTTACAGTGGGGCAAAAAAGTATTTAGTCAGTCACCAATAGTGCAAGTTCCACCACTTAAAAAGATGAGAGGCGTCTGTAATTTACATCATAGGTAGACCTCAACTATGAGAGACAAAATGAGAAAACAAATCCAGAAAATCACATTGTCTGATTTTGTAAGAATTTATTTGCAAATTATGGTGGAAAATAAGTATTCGGTCAGTAACAAAATTTCATCTCAATACTTTGTTATATATCCTTTGTTGGCAATGACAGAGGTCAAACGTTTTCTGTAAGTCTTCACAAGGTTGGCACACACTGTTGTTGGTATGTTGGCCCATTCCTCCATGCAGATCTCCTCTAGAGCAGTGATGTTTTGGGGCTGTTGCTTGGCAACACGGACTTTCAACTCCCTCCAAAGGTTTTCTATAGGGTTGAGATCTGGAGACTGGCTAGGCCACTCCAGGACCTTGAAATGCTTCTTACAAAGCCACTCTTTCGTTGCCCTGGCGGTGTGCTTTGGATCATTGTCATGTTGAAAGACCCAGCCACGTTTCATCTTCAATGCCCTTGCTGATGGAAGGAGGTTTGCACTCAAAATCTCACGATACATGGCCCCATTCATTCTTTCATGTACCCGGATCAGTCGTCCTGGCCCCTTTGCAGAGAAACAGCCCCAAAGCATGATGTTTCCACCCCCATGCTTTACAGTAGGTATGGTGTTTGATGGATGCAACTCAGTATTCTTTTTCCTCCAAACACAAAAAGTTGTGTTTCTACCAAACAGTTCCAGTTTGGTTTCATCAGACCATAGGACATGTCCTGGGCACCCAGCAAGTCACCCAAATGTGAGTATATATTCTTGTGTAAAATATGTATAGATGTTTATATTTGTGTACATTATGTGTTTTATATACTGTGTGTGTGTGTGAATGGATGTGTATATGTGTAAGTATATACAACATATCTATCTATCTCCTATCTATCTATCTATCTATCTATCTCCTATCTATCTATCTATCTATCTATCTATCTATCTATCTATATCTATCTGTGTTTGCTTCCATACATGTCTACCATTATACGTACTATTATATAATGTGATGCTTAGGCCTGATTCCCATCTGCGTTTAGGTTTCTGTTCGTGGAGTCTGCTTTGGGACCCCCCAAACAGAAACCTATACACATTAAAAAGCAGCAACCTTCAGGAAACCCACAGGCTCCAAAGTTAATACTGGGGTCCATGTGGTTTCCACACAAAAAATGTGGAGAGAAAAGTGCTGCTTACAGGAGCCACAAAGGGAAGTGACGGGAAATGTGGGAAGACGTCCTCCTGTAAGTATTACTGCTCCAACATATTACTTCATTGTATTCACGGTAATGTTACCAACAACCCCCACTGTCTGAGGCAGATGATCAAGAGATGACCCCCCCCCCCCCCCCGGTATTCAGTCGGGGGGGTGTCTTTTGATCGTCCGCCTCAGGCAGCAGGAGGGCTAGGTTCACCACTGCTCCTCACCCTACTATTTGTCCTTACCCTGTCCTAAGTGCCTGTGTGACCCCACCCTACTGCTTGTTACTCACCCATCCTACGGGTTCTACTACCCCCTCCCCCACTAAGGTGCTGTGCAACCCCATCTTACTGTTTTCCCCCCTTACCCATCCTAAGGGCTTCTGTGGCCCCCATTCTACTGTTTGTTCCTCATCCATTCTAAGGGGCCATACAGCCCTACTCTATTTCGTACCTTTCACCCATCCTAAGGGGCTGTGTGCTCCCACCCTTTTATGTATATTTCAACTGTCCTACCCTATTGTTTGTCCCTCACTCGCCCTAAGGGGTTGTGTGGCCCCACCTTACTTTTTGTCCCCTTTTGTAATGTGTTACATTTCAAATTAAGTTGAGTCATTTAGGCTTATATAGGATTTTTACTTTTCTTATGTCTGATAATCATAATATAATATTTTTTCTTGTATTTTTTTTTTCAGTATTTTTCTTGTCTGAAGAATACTGTAAATACTGGACTGTTCAGCTCAGACTTTTAGTTGTTGGCTGCCCTTGGTCAAGTTGAGTACCCCTGCTGTAGAGGATGGAACCAGCTGCTTGTATGCAAGCCCTTTACTTGTTTATTAATTCCATCATCCACAGTACGGTCATGGCCAAAAGTTTTGAGAATGACACAAATATTATATTTTCACATGATCTGCTGGCCTCTGGTTTTTATGTGTGTTTGTCAGATGTTTTTATCACATACAGAAATATAATTGCAATCATATTATGAGTAACAAAAGCTTATATTGACAGCTAGAATGAGTTAATGCAGCAAGTCAATATTTGCAGTGTTGACCCTTCTTCTTCAGGACCTCTGCAATTCTCCCTGGCATGCTCTCAATCAACTTCTGGACCAAATCCTGACTGATAGCAGTCCATTCTTGCACAATCAATGCTTGCATTTTGTCAGAATTTGTAGGTTTTTGTTTGTCCACCCGTCTCTTGATGATTGACCACAAGTTCTCAATGGGATTAAGATCTGGGGAGTTTCCAGGCCAGAAATCCAAAATCTCTATGTTTTGTTCCCTGAGCCATTTAGTTATCACCTTTGCTTTATGGCAAGGTGCTCCATCATGCTGGAAAAGGCATTGTTGATCGCCAAACTGCTCTTGGACGGTTGGGAGAAGTTGATCTTGGAGGACATTCTGGTACCATTCTTTATTCATGCCTGTGTTTTTAGGCAAGACTGTGAGAGAGCCGATTCCCTTGGCTGAGAAGCAACCCCACACATGAATGGTTTCAGGATGCTTTACAGTTGACACGAGACAAGACTGGTGGTAGCGCTCACCTCGTCTTCTCCAAATAAGCTGTTTTCCAGATGTCCCAAACAATCGAAAAGGGGATTCATCAGAGAAAATGACTTTACCCCAGTCCTCAGCAGTCCACTCCCTGTACCTTTTGCAAAATATCAGTCTGTCACTGCTGTTTTTTCTGGAGAGAAGTGGCTTCTTTGCTGCCCTCCTTGAGACCAGGTCTTGCTCCAAGAGTCTCCGCCTCACAGTGCGTGCAGATGCACTCACACCTGCCTGCTGCCATTCCTGAGCAAGCTCTGCACTGCTGGTAGCCCGATCCTGCAGCTGAAACACTTTTAAGAGATGGTCCTGGCGCTTGTGGTCTTTCTTGGGCGCCCTGGAGCCTTTTTGCCAACAATGGAACCTCTCTCCTTGAAGTTCTTGATGATGCGATAGATTGTTGACTGAGGTGCAATCTTTCTAGCTGCGATACTCTTCCCTGTTAGGCCATTTTTGTGCAGTGCAATGATGACTGCACGTGTTTCTTTAGAGATAACCATGGTTAACAGAAGAGAAACAATGATGCCAAGCACCAGCTTCCTTTTAAAGTGTCCAGTGGTGTCATTCTTACTTAATCATGGCAGATTGATTTCCAGCCCTGTCCTCATCAACACCCACACCTGTGTTAATGGAGCAATTACTGAAACGATGTTAGCTGGTCCTTTTAAGGCAGGGATGCAATGATGTTGAAATGTGTTTTGGGGGATAAAGTTCATTTCCTAGGCAAATATTGACTTTGCAAGTAATTGCTGTTAAGCTGATCACTCTTTATAACATTCTGGAGTATATGCAAATTGCCATTAGGAAAACTGAAGCAGTAGACTTTGTAAAAATTTATATTTGTATCATTCTCAAAACTTTTGGCCATGACTGTATATACAATATGTGCTGCTGACCTCTAGTGGTCATGTACTGAATGCATAGTCAATTGGAACTTTGCAAAGAAGCAAACAGTACAAGAATTCATAGTTGGACGGCTCCCTCTATGTGCAAAATTACGGGCACAAAATAACGCGGTGTATATGCTCGTAACTCCCATTGAAATCAATGGGATCTTTTTGAGCGCTCAAACTCTGACATGCCGTATACGTGCCAGATCACGCTCCATTTTACATCGTGTGAACGCACCCTAAGGGTACAACTAATAATATATCATAAAATAGTAAAGAGGAAAAAAAAAAGAATCATCAATTGCAATAAAAATATCCACAGACTACAGTCCTAGCCTACTGCCATATTCAACTTGGCTGGAATGTTGTTAGGACATCACATGATCCATGACATCACAATCTACATGACATCACAATACACATGACCACAGGTAAGTGTATAGAACATTCTAAATCAGAAGCAGGCTGTGTCACTGGAGGAACACATCTAGAAGAGGACAAGTCCAGGAAAGAACACGTATTTCTACTGTGGTTTGTCCCCAACTTACTGTTTGTCCATCACACGCATCCTAATGGACTGTGTGGTCCCACCCTATTGTTTGTCCCTCACTCACACTATTGTTTGCGTGGCCTCACCTTACTTTTTGTCCCTCTTCCCTCATAAGACATTGTGCATCCCCACTCTACTCTGTATCCCTTCCCTGTCCTAAGGGGTTTCATGGCCCCATCCTACTGTATGCCCCTCACCCTACTATTTGCCCTTCACCTGTCCTAAATGGCTGTGTGACACTGTCCTGTTTGTTACCCATCCTAAGGGGTTCTACTTCCCCTCCCTCCACAAAGGGGCTATGCGCCACCACCCTATTGTGTGTCCCTCACCTGTTCTAAGGCGCTGTGCAGCCCCACCCTACTGTTTGTCTACCACCCACCTTACTGGTTTTCCCTCTTCCGTAATAAGACATTGTGTATCCCCACTCTACTGTTTATCTCTTGCCTGTCCTGAGGGGTTTTATTGCCTCATCCTACTGTATGCCCCTCACCCTACTATTTGTCCTTACCCTGTCCTAAGTGGCTGTGTGACCCCACCCTACTGCTTGTTACTCACCCATCCTACGGGTTCTACTACCCCCTCCCCCACTAAGGTGCTGTGCAACCCCATCTTACTGTTTTCGCCCCTTACCCATCCTAAGGGCTTCTGTGGCCCCCACTCTACTGTTTGTTCCTCCTCCATTCTAAGGGGCCATGCAGCCTCACCCTATTGTGTAACTTTCACCCATTCTAAGGGGCTGTGTGCTCCCACCCTTTTATGTGTATTTCAACTGTCCTACCCTATTGTTTGTCCCTCACTCGCCCTAAGGGGTTGTGTGGCCTCACTTTACTTTTTGTCCCCTTTTGTAATGTGTTAAATTTCAAATTGAGTTGAGTCAAGTATTTAGGCTTATATAGTATGTGCATATGTGTGTATGTATATTATAGTCATAGCAATCTCTATATACAGTATGTGTATATAGAGCCCATCAACCACTTAGTGGCTTTATTATGATGGGTCCCTACACTAACACTTTATATATGGGGCAGGAGATAACCTTCTTCTAAACTCACTGTTACAGTGCTGTCTCTAAGAATGTTACGTCTCCTAGGGTTTGTCTATAGGGGAAGTAAAACAGTTATTATATAAATAAAGTCTTAGGGTAGGGACCCATCTGAATGAGGTTGCCTTGACGTGGCAGATGGGCTCGCACATTGCACCAAGCTGTGCGCTAAGAACCTCACATTTATATCTGTAGGCAGTGATACATGAAAGTGTAGGTGAAAAATTTTATTGTTTAAAACTCCACACCAGATATATAAACTCTTATCGTAATTAGATCTAATCTCAACAGTCCATAACGTTTTGAAAATATTCTAATTTATTGAGATGCTCTAGTATATAGAAAAAGGCAGTTTATATACACGAGTGATGAAAACTTACCATGCTGTCTTTGGATATTAGTCCTCGTGACAGTAGTTGACCACGTCTGATTTTGTTATAGAAAAAGGATTTCAGGTGAGGATCATGTAAATTGTTGTACTCAGTTTTCAGCAAATAACAGTTTGGATCTGTCAGATCAAACTCATATGCTGGCTGGTGAAGCTGAAATGAAAAAAAAACAAAACACAAAAAAACAAACAAAAAAACAACAAAAAACAACCTTTACTTTAATTGTAATTTGAGAAAGGGGGTCCAGCCCCTGAATATTATATTATATGGAGCTGTTACAGGGCTATGGGGCCCAAAGTGTCAGTGGGCCTAGCCATCCTGCCTGTCACATAATCAGACCAAAAAATTAAAGATACACAGTATTATTTACAGTGTGTACTTAAAATATTTAGACACCTTTAAATTTTTCACTTGTTGTTTCATCACAGCCATTTGCTAAAATCTAAAAAGTTCATTTTATTTCATATTATTGTACACTCAGCACCCCATCTTGACAGGAAAAAACAAAAATGTAGATATTTTTGCAAATTTATTAAAAAAGAAAAACTGAAATATCACATGGTCATAAGTATTCAGACCCTTTGCTGTGACACTCATATTTAGCTCATATGCTGTCCATTTCCTACTGATCCTCCTTGAGATGGTTCTACTTCTTCATTAGAGTCCAGCTGTGTTTAATTAATAATAATAATAATAATATAAATTTTATTTATGTAGCGCCAACATATTCCGCAGCGCTGTACAATTTGTAGGGTTCAAATACAGACAGAAAGATACATTACAAAGAAAATCATTTCACACAATGGGACTGAGGGCCTGCTCGCAAGAGCTTACAATCTATGAGGTAGAGGGGGTGACACAAGAGGTAGCAGGGGCGGCATTGCTTATGCAGAGGTCAGACGCTTTTGTAATAGAGGTGACTGTCATTACACAAACATAAGACTGTATGAGCTGTCACTAGTCGTGTCCTTTAACATGTGGATGGAGCTTGGACCTATGAAGTTAGCATGAGATTACATCATATCATGTGGGGAAATGTGGGAGCGGGGACAGAGGAGGGTTAAGGGTTTACGTTAGACATTGTGATAGGCTTGTCTGAAAAGATGTGTCTTTAGTTTGCGTTTGAAACTGTAGAAATTGGGAGTTAATCTGATTGTCCGGGGTAGAGCATTCCAGAGAAGTGGTGCAGCTCGGGAGAAGTCTTGTATACGAGCGTGGGAGGTTCTGATAATAGAGGATGTAAGTGTTAGGTCATTGAGTGAACGGAGAACACGGGTTGGGCGGTAGACAGAGATGAGGGAGGAAATGTAGGGAGGTGCGGCATTATGGAGAGCCTTGTGGATGAGGGTGATAACTTTATATTTTATTCTATAATGAATAGGCAGCCAATGTAACGACTGGCACAGACCAGAGGCATCGCTGCAGCGTCTAGCCTAATAGATGAGCCTGGCCGCTGCATTCAGAATAGATTGTAGAGGGGAGAGTTTAGTGAGGGGAAGACCGATTAGTAAGGAGTTACAGTAGTCAAGGCGAGAATGAATCAGAGAGACAATAAGTGTCTTTAGTGTATCTCTGGTAAGGAAAGGGCGTATTCTGGAGATGTTTTTGAGGTGGAGGTGACATGAACATGTGAGTGATTCAATATGAGGGTTGAAGGAAAGGTCTGCATCAAACGTGACCCTGAGGCAGCGGGCCTGCTGCCTAGGAGTTATAGTAAGGCCTGAGACTACAATGGATATATCAGGGACAGATCTATTAGATGGTGGAAACAGTAGTAGTTCAGTCTTAGAGAGATTTAGTTTCAGATAGATTAATTAAACTGATTGGACTTGATTAGGAAAGGCACACACTTGTCTATATAAGACCTCACAGCTCAAAGTGCATGTCAGAGCAAATGAGAATCATGAAGTCAAAGGAACTGCCCAAGGAGCTCAGAGACAGAATTGTGGCAAGAAACAGATCTGGCCAAGGTTACAAAATAATTTCTGCAGCACTCAAGGTTCCTAAGAGCACAGTGGCCACCATAATCCTTAAATGGAAGAAGTTTGGGATGACCAGAACTTTTCCTCGACCTGGCCATCCAGCCAAACTGAGCAATCATGGGAGAAGAGCCCTGGTGAGAGATGTAAAGAAGAACCCGAAGATCACTGTGGATGAGCTTCAGAGATGCAGTAGGGAGATGGGAGAAAGTTCAACAAAGTCAACTATCACTGCAGCCCTCCACCAGTTGGGGCTTTATGGCAGAGTGGCCCGAAGGAAGCCTCTCCTCAGCGCAAGACATATGAAAGACCGCCTAGAATTTGAAAAAAACAAACAAATGAAGGACTCCTAGAATATGAGAGATAAGATTCTCTGGTCTGATGAAGACAACGATATAACTTTTTGGCATTAATTCTAAGAAGTATGTGTGGAGAAAACTGGCACTGCTCATCACCTGCCCAATACAATCCCAACAGTGAAACATGGTGGTGGCAGCATCATGCTATGGGGAGTTTTTCAGCTGCAGGGACAGGACCACTGGTTGCAATTGAAGGAAAGATGAATGCGGCCATGTACAGAGATATCCTGGAAGAAAGTCTCTTCCAGAGTGCACTGGGCCTTAGACTGGGCCGAAGGTTCACCTTCCAGCAAGACAATGACCCTAAGCACAAGGCTAAAATAACAAAGGAGTGGCTTCGGAACAGCTCTGTGACCATTCTTGACTGGCCCAGCCAGAGCCCTGACCTAAACCCAATTGAGCATCTCTGGAGAGACCTGAATATGGCTGTCCACCAATGTTCACCATCCAACCTGACTGAACTGGAGAGGATCTGCAAGGAAGAATGACAGAGGATCCCCAAATCCAGATGTGAAAAAGTTCCCAAAAAGACTTATGGCTGTACTAGCTCAAAAGGGTGCAAATACTCAATACTGAGCAAAGGGTCGGAATACTTATGACTAGAGATGAGCGAGTAGTATTTGGCAGTTTCGAATAGCACGCACCCATAGGAATGAATGGAGCTGGCTGGCACGCAGACGGGGCCGGCGTCCTGCCGCTTAACCCCCTGCATGCCAGCTGCGTCCATTCATTCCTATAGGTGCGTGCTATTCGAAACTTCCGTTTCGAATACTACTCGCTCATCTCTACTTATGACTATGTAATATATCAGTTTATATATATATATATATATATATATATATATATATAATATAAATTTGCAAAAATATCTACATTTCTGTTTTTTTCTGTCAAGATGAGGTGCTAAGTGTACAATTAAACACAGAGTGAAAAATTTAAGGGGGTCTGAATAATTTCCATACCCATACTGTATAAAAGTATTGTAGAAGAAACTTTCTAGTCCTGCCATGCTGTGAATCCTCTCCCTCCGCTATCCTCCATAGTGCACACGGGTCAGAGAGGAGAGGCCAGTGGAGGGAGAGGATTCACAGCATGGCAGGACTAGAAAGTTTCTTCTACAATACTTTGTGTGCTATATTGACAGATAGATGATAGATAGATAGATAGATAGATAGATAGATAGATAGATAGATAGATAGATAGATAGATAGATAGTGGAAGATTTACCGGTTCACCAAGTCTTGTCCTGTAGAAGGAATACTTGTAGCCAGACTTTACAGGATATTTCGATGCCATGTCTAGTTGTCTACCTGCAGTAATTGAAGAAATAAAATATCAATGTGTGACAATGAGTTGTCCAGGTTTTAATTTAATTCACAATGACTTCATGTGTTCCTTTAACCCCTTCCCGACAACCTCCATACTAGTACGGCGAATGCCGGGTCTTTAACTATGGCGGCTGCCCGGTGTCTGCTGTTTTATACAGCAGACACCATGCGCTAATACCCGTGGTTGGTGGCTGGGCGCTGCCATTTTTCCAGCAATCGCAGGCACCCAGAGCAAGCTCCGGGGCCTGTGTCCAGTTTCTATGACAGCCAGGAGCCTTGTGAAGGCTCTCCGGCCTGTCATTCAGTATTTTCTATTGCAGGCTACTCTATGTAGCCTGCAATAGAAATGTCTTTTTTTTTGCAACCCATTGTAATTAGAGATGAGCGAGTACTGTTCGGATCAGCCGATCCGAACAGCACGCTCACATAGAAATGAATGGACGTAGCCAGCACACGGGGGGTTAAGCGGCCGGCCGCCATCAAAGTGGAAGTACCAGGGGCATCCATTCATTTCTATGGAGCGTGCTGTTCGGATCGGCTGATCCGAACAGTACTCGCTCATCTCTAATTGTAATGCATTGCATTATTGATCAGACCACCTGGGGTTCAAGACCCCTAGGGGGTCTAATAAATACTAAACATAAAGTAAAAAAAAGTAAAAAAAAAATAAAAAAAAAAATAGAAAGTATTGAAAATTTAAATTACCCCCTTTCCCTAGAACACATATAATATATAATATATATACTTAAATACTGTGAAATACATACATATCAGACATCTAAACCAGATCTAATCCCCTCTAAACCACATTCAGAAGCCAAATCTGGTGACATGTTGAATTACTTAGAGCAATAAACATCCATAGGAACAATGTAAATGGTTTCCAGACATTGCCAGTGATGATCTGACAGTCTGATCCTTTCTGACCAACTTATTTTTGGGAGTCTGCAGGCCAAAGATGCCACAACACCTGTTACATTAGAAGGGGGTCCCCAGGGTTGTAACTAGGAAGGGATGGGCTTCGTAGCAAACATTTAAATGGCTGTCCTGTTCTCTTGAGCATGTAGGTTACAAGCCAAAATGAACACTGTTGTGTGCACAAGGACTAAATCGGTTAAAGGTACCTCCTATATTACTGGTTTTGTCATCTTCAAACACAAGTTTATATGTGATGATGAGAGATGCAGCTGTACGGTCACATACAGGAGGGGACACAGCACATAGAAGACTGCACAAACAGAGCATGGTGCTTTACTGAACAGGGTGTGATCTGTGCACATGCCTTCACACAGAGTAAACGCGTGTGTATTTTTGCAAAATACACGTGTAAAAATAAGACTCCCATTGACTTCAATGACATTTTACAGGCGTATTTTTACAGGCGTATTTTTACACGTGTAAAAAATATCATTGAAGTCAATGGGAGTCTTATTTTTACATGTGTATTTTGCAAAAATACACACGCGTTTACTCTGTGTGAAGGCTCCCTTAGGGCTCCCCACATAACTATACAAGAAATAACAAGTATATACATCTGTGCCTGTCCCCATACTAGTTACCCTGCAGACACATACTTCGAGTAATTTGATGATATTAACCAATTTGTTTGCTTTTCAAGTGTGGCAGGAACCGAGGAACCCGGATGATACCCGCACAAAAGATAACTGGGTATAATTTCTTGCCATCCACTACACGGCTTATATCAGTATGAAATGTTCAGGTCTCACAATAGGATACGGCCTGACATCTGAAACTAAGGCAAACCATAGCAACCAATCAGACCTCTGCTTTCATTTTCTAATCCGCATCAGTACAATAGCTGAAAGCTGATTGGTTGCCCCATATTGCTGTGTTATGTATGTACGTACGCCCTTAAATACCCCTAACAGTCCCCTATACATCATGGCCCATAAGGACAACCACATTGCTCCTATAATATTGATCTCTACAACGACCTTTTATTTATGACAAAGTGCCCTATGATAATGACAGCCGCAGGGCTTCCATAAATATAGTTACTTATACCAGCGATAACCACAGTAACCAACATAACAGATGGCCATAGTAACCCCATAAGGGGGCGTTCACACTACCGTCAGTGTCCGACAGGTAGTGTCCGCTGCTAGTGTCTGTTCAAAATCTCGCATGGACATTAGGAGCGGACACTAGCTGTGTCCGTGACACTTTTCATTCATTTAAATGGCGATCAGGTGCGTTCTTTTTCACTCTGTGCCTGTCCTTAACTGTCCACTTGTAAAGATGTCTGACTTTTCAAGCGGACAGAAAAAACCTACATGTCGGGTTTTTCTGTCCGCTTGAAAAGTCGGACATCTTTACAAGCGGACAATGAAGGACAGGCACAGAGTGCAAAAGAACGCACCCGATCTCCATTTAAATGAAGGACAAGTGTCACGGACACAGCTAGTGTCCGCTCCTAATGTCCGTGCGAGATTTTGAACAGAAACTAGGAGCGGACACTACCTGTCGGACACTGACGGTAGTGTGAACGCCCCCGAGTTACATTATTCCCATATCAGTAGAAGCCACCATGTCCTTGTGTCCCAAGCAGAAGTCACCCTATTGGCATAACAAAGCATATATGTCTTCGCAGCAAGGCTAACTACATTGTACCCGGCTTAGTCACCAGCTATTACATATCCACCACCGCCTCTGCTCTGAAAGTCATCGTCAGGAACTATCTTACATCACATTTGACCAGTGTATGTTAGTAGATCCAGGGAGAATTGTTATCAAAAATGGGAGACTGAAAACTGTTACTCCACATTCACATCTGCTTAAAGTCTCCAGTGCAGAAATCTCAGACAAAAAAGTCCCATAAGCACAACTTTTCTTGGTGGTCTATAAAAAAAAACAACAGACACCTGACGGACCCCATTGCAGTCAGCTGGGTCTCTGGGATCCATTGTTATCTCTAAAAAGATGGACCATTTTTTTCTGTTGTTCTGGTCCTGTTATGAACCTGAAAATGGATACCCCAACCCCAGGTAAACTCAGCTTTATAGATGTTCAATGATTTATATCGCAGAGAAACTGGACTGGTTGACTGGTTTCACAAGGATGTGTCCATGGCTCTTAGGGAACCATTATTCATAGTGTTTTTACTAATATTAATGCATGTGCTGCCTTTTGTACACCAATGAAAATGACTAACATTGATTGAAAATGCAAAATGTGGTGTTTCAAGAAACATCCATCAATGCAAGTAAAAACAGGAGTGTAATAACACCCTCACTGTAAAAAATGTAAGTTGTTGTTTGAATGACCTATCTTTGAAATTGGTCATTGATATCAGATTGTCCGGGTTTTCAGTAGTTGCTATACAGAGAATAGAGCCAGAAGCAGACAGCTCTATTCTTTATGTAGTGGCTGTGCTCCTTTACCACAGATCAGTTTCTATACAAATTGGGGTCCCAGGTGTCCTAAAGATAAGTAATCAATATCATTTGCCCAGAAAATTGCTTTATTAGCAATTCCATGTCTAACCCATTACCCAAATGAAGGAAAAGCATGGACGATTCCCAGGTTTTCAAAAAACTGTGCTGCACAACTGCAGGCACGAGGAGCCTCCTCCTCCAACTCCTCTCCTGAGATTAATGTGGAGAGAAAAGCACTTCATGCAGCACTTTTCTCTCCACATGATTCATGCAGACACCGTGCGGAAACCACATGGACCCCATTATAGTTTATGGGGTCCATGTGCTTTCTTTGCTAATCTTTTTAATGTCTTCGGTATTCCGTTTGGGAGGTCCCCAAGCGGATTTCCCGAACGGAATACCGAATGCAGATGTGAACCAGGCCTAAGCCATTTATGTTGGAGTCAGAGTCAGGCTATGTTCACATGGTGGATTTGGGGCAGATTCCACCTCGAATCAAGTGATTGTACCAGGACACTGAAAAAATACGTATTCTGCTCAATTTTGCTGTGGATTTCCAAGAAAAAATCCCTGAAACAACTCTGGCTGATTCTTGTTGAGATCAATAGGACGCAGAATTGAAGCTTTTCCCCCAACTTCTTCCAGTTTCTTAGAATCAGAGACAGATTTGCAAAAACCTGCAGTAAGTTCATTGATGTGACTGGGGTTGCAGAAAGCCATGCGTTTCTTAGACACGACCACATTCACATAAATAAAACTGATTGATTTTCAGTTGCAAACATTTCAGGGTGTGAATTCACCTTAACTGACTTTGATTTATGGTGGATTTCACTTTCTTATTTTATCTAGCAGATGGGCCAATAATTGTAATGAAAATAGAAATTATAATTGAAGGAGCCAAATTATAGAAGAAATGGCCAAGGTCAATTATCTAGAGAATGACAAGAATCACAAATCTCTCCCTCTTGTAACTCGGTCGATTACTGCCCCCTACAGGCTACTCTCATTTATGCATACTCCATAGACATCGGAACATTCCCAAAGTAAAGATGGCTTCCGGCCACGTAGATATAATAGACACGTGACGTGACGCTCTACATTCAACCAACCAATGAATGAGAAGCCGGTCTCTATGCCAACGTGGTCCGCCCCCATTCAGAGGCTCTTCCGGCCCCGGGTTCCTAAACATGGTGAGTGCCGTGTATCCTGCTGCGGAGACTTATCGGGAGATGGGATGTGTCACGATAGGGACGGCTATGTGGCGACATAAAGTAGAAGGAATGACAGCGCAGTGACCTGGCTGCTCGCGCACTGCCTTCATACATAGACCTGAGCTATAGGTGTCACATGGAGGATGTCTGCCCTGTAACTTCACTATGGTAGTCTCTGGCCTGTATGTGGACGTCCCTGAGTGCGCCATATGTAATAGAAGGAGTTGTCCAGGAATGGATGAGCAGTCCTGGCGCTGGTCTGTGGGGGCAGGGATGGAAGTGGGGTCGGGTACAAGTGTCTGGGTGCTAGGGGGCGACTGTCAGTGCTCACAAGAATGGAGGACACTGTGTAAGGACTGGTAGTGCTATGTGTGAGGACTGGTAGTTCTATGTGTGAGGACTGGTAGTGTTATGTGTGAGGACTGGTAGTGCTATGTCTGAGGGCTGGTAGTGCTATGTGTGAGGACTGGTAGTGCTATGTGTGAGGACTGGTAGTGCTATGTGGTAGTGCTATGTGTGAGGACTGGTAGTGCTATGTGTGAGGACTGGTAGTGCTATGTGTGAGGACTGGTAGTGCTATGTGTGAGGACTGGTAGTGCTATGTGTGAGGACTGGTAGTGCTATGTGTGAGGACTGGTAGTGCTATGTGTGAGGACTGGTAGTGCTATGTGTGAGGACTGGTAGTGCTATGTGTGAGGACTGGTAGTGCTATGTGTGAGGACTGGTAGTGCTATGTGTGAGGACTGGTAGTGGTATGTGTGAGGACTGGTAGTGGTATGTGTGAGGACTGGTAGTGGTATGTGTGAGGACTGGTAGTGGTATGTGTGAGGACTGGTAGTGGTATGTGTGAGGACTGGTAGTGGTATGTGTGAGGACTGGTAGTGGTATGTGTGAGGACTGGTAGTGGTATGTGTGAGGACTGGTAGTGGTATGTGTGAGGACTGGTAGTGGTATGTGTGAGGACTGGTAGTGGTATGTGTGAGGACTGGTAGTGGTATGTGTGAGGACTGGTAGTGGTATGTGTGAGGACTGGTAGTGGTATGTGTGAGGACTGGTAGTGGTATGTGTGAGGACTGGTAGTGGTATGTGTGAGGACTGGTAGTGGTATGTGTGAGGACTGGTAGTGGTATGTGTGAGGACTGGTAGTGGTATGTGTGAGGACTGGTAGTGCTATGTGTGAGGACTGGTAGTGCTATGTGTGAGGACTGGTAGTGCTATGTGTGAGGACTGGTAGTGCTATGTGTGAGGACTGGTAGTGCTATGTGTGAGGACTGGTAGTGCTATGTGTGAGGACTGGTAGTGCTATGTGTGAGGACCACTCCATTCTCTTGTAATGGGACTGATGCACAGATCTGAGGACACCATCATATCCGTCCCATAGGAGTGAAAGGAGCTCTGGTCATACATGTGCACTACCGAACCATTCACATGGGGCTCTGCTGTTGTGATCACTGGGGCTCCCATCTGTTGGACCCCTGCAGATCAGACCGTCTTCCCTTCCCCTCTCTGGTTGATATAGTTAGTCATAAACCAGTGACATTCTCTCCCCCCTCCATGATGCCCATTCTTTTTAATAGGATATAACACAGTGGTCCCTTGACTTTTGCGGGGGATACGTTCCAAGGCCGCCCGCGAACGTCAAATTTCCGCAAAGTGGAGATGCGGTGTTTAATCTCATGTTAGGGGATGTCCTGCAATACTGTTCATATCCAAAATAGTCTACGTACAGTACAGTACAGTATATGAAGTGATATGGATACTCACCATTGAAGAAGATACACAAAACTTTTCTGATGATATTGATGAGCGGCTGCGGGAAAACCCGTGGTGTTCAAAAAAAAACAACGGAGTATCCTTCCATTAATATTAAAACCCATGGTATAGCCCTTCTGCGAAAGTCAGACCCGCGAACGTCCAGGGACCACTGTAATGGTTGAAAACGCCCCCTTTTAAAGGACAATCCGGTGCAGCCATCTACTGCGTTCAGTCATTCCTAAACTTCAATAATGGATTTTTTTTTCGCTGGGGGTGGGGTAAAAAGAAGAAAAAAAATGATACCCCTCTTCACCGTATCTGCTGTTCTTGCATTGCAGGCGCTGGTTTGGATGGAAGTGAAGCAACTCTAACAGGCTTTAGTAGTCACATGTTTGGTAGCAGGCATGTCACTTCTACAGCTAGGTTCACACTAGTGTTTGACTCTCTCTGTGTTAAAATCGGCAGAGAGAAAAATCCTGCAAGGAGAACTTTACTCTCCGCTGGTCTCAGCATAAAAAGGCAGAAACCATTTTAGGTTAATGGGGTTTGTGGGTTTCCTCGTGTAATTTTTGTTTAAGCAGGCAGGGTTTCCGTCTTTTGGGTCCACGTGCAGACCCAAAGGACGTAAAAACCCGAATGTTAGTGTGAACCTAGCATAAGATATCACATTTCACGGTATTGGCCGTAGCATTCACCTAAAGAGGATGGAATGGAAACAGAGGACCAGGGGTAGATGAGCATCACTTCTTTTTATTTTTCCAGTGTACCTGGAAAATCCCTTGAGGCCCCTTGCAGATGACCGTGGGCTAGATCATTGTGCAATCGGGGTTTTTCCAGGACAGCACACTAACCAATTAATTTCTGTCAGTCCACACACACGACTGTGCCATAGATGGTCCCATGTGCGGGCTGACAGTCCAGTATGAATAACTCCCGACAGGACCTATTCTTGTCTGGTTTTGCTTCTGTGGCTCCTCCTGATTGATTGAATGAATGGAGCCACGGAAGTGCAGCCTGTGCATGGGTGGCATATGGCTGCCAGTTCAATCACTCTGGCGATTAGTGCATGGGCAACTGGCCTTAGGCTGAGGCCACATAGGGTAAGGCTAAAGTTATAGCAGCTTAAAGGGTTTATCAGTGGTATAATAAAGTAACCAATGCATTCCCTGTAGTGGATAAGAGTTATTTCTAATATATAAGCAGGTCTCTCCAGAGCTCAGATGATTACAGTTGAAAACTTCAGCAAGGCGCTAAGAAATGTCTACAGTAAATTTGCCATGTGTGAACCTGTAAACGTGAATTAACCAGTTGGTTGGTCTTGTTTCCTCAGTTTCATGAAATTCTTAATGTGGTTGTTCAATACCCTATGTGTATGGGAGGCTGATGACCTATCTGCAGGTTAGATCATCAGGATCTGATCAGTGGGTATAAAACTATATCCTGCACTTAAGAAATGCAGTAGGTTGATACCAGCAAGCAGCAATAGTCTGTAAAGCAGGCATGTCCAAAATGTGACCAGTGTTCAAATTCCCACCGGCTCGCAGCTTCTGTCATAAAATCAATAATATGCGGTCCGCTAGCACTGTTGACTATAGCAGGCCTGGACTAGCCCACCGAGGTGCCGGTGATTCCCCAGGTGGGTTAAAGGGGGCCTTGCTGGACCCCTACTACTTTTTTTTTTTTTTTTTTTTTATAATGTAGATTAGGAGCCTCATAACCACTGAGCCACCCCACCGTGTTGCCCCCCCCCCCCCTCCTGCTTTTTCAGTAGGCAGTGGAAGTCCAGTTATTATGGCCCCTATTAACTTGCCTAAACTCGCTCTTGTTCGTGGTCTTCTCTTCCCTCTTTAGCTTCTAGGGGGCCTCTGTGCACCACACGTTACATCATTTGGATTTGATGTGCAGTACACGGGGCCCATTAAAGGCTGAAGAGGGTGCCGTGAGCAGGAGCAGTAAGTGAATGCTGACAGGTTCTGCCTGGTTTTGCCGATCTGGTTTTTAAAACCGGATTGACAGAACCGAGGAGAAGCATGGCCTACCTGCTTCTTCTACTCGGCCACTTGCCGACTTGTGGGCCACAGGCCACTTCAAGCTAAGTACCAATACTTACCCGTCTGCTCTCTGGCACTTAACTCTTCTTCTGACTCTGGGTGCATGTAACGTCACAATAGTGCACCCCGAGCAGGTAGACAGAGTGGGACTAGGGAGCTGAGGGGTAAGTAATGACCTAATATTGCTATAGGGGGGACTAGTGAAGGGGCGACTGTATGGTCCATATAGTGGCCTCTTCACTGGTCCCCCCCATACTGTATAGGGACCAGGGATGAGGCCATTATATTTTTTTCATGGTCTACCCGGAAGATAGGCTGTAAGTACCTAATTGGTAGGTGGCCTACACCAGCTGTACAGAGCCACTTCTGGCGCCTGTCTTGTACATAAATAAGGGGCTGGAAGCAGAAAGCTCCATGCACTGTATAGGGCCCAGGCAACTTCACTGTATCTCAGCATTTACTGAAATCAGTGGGAGCTGACCAGCAGTGATGGCGCCCAGCTACCATACAGCAAATGGAGCTTTCTGCTTCCGGCTCTGTACTGTGTACAAAACGGATGCCGGATGTGACTCTGTACAGCTGATAGGGCGGTATATCAGCCCCCTACTGATCAAGTATTTATTATGAGGATAGACCATAAAAAAATGAACAAAAATCCCTTTAATGTACCCCCAGAGGATGTTTGCCCCCCATTACTCCACACAGTATAATGGCCCCATCACTGTTGCCCATTCAGTATGGGGGCTACTGAAGTGGCCATAAAGACATTAGGCACAGACAACCCTTTTAAAGAGGTTGTCCATAAATTGCAGTGATATTGATGGCCTGTGCAGAGGATAGGCCATCAAAATTACACCTGTAGGGGTCTGACAGCCAGGACCTCTGCAGATCAGTTTTTCCAGGACAGTGCGGCTACAGGTTATTCTAACAATTCCAGTAGCCATGCTGCTCACTTACCATACAGAGTATAGCGCAGAGTTTAGGAGGTGCACATCGCAGGGCAGGTGAGCAGTATGGCTAACATCATGTTATTACCTGTAGCCGTGCTGTCTCAGTAGAAGCTGATCTATAAGTTCCTGGTAGTGGGCCCCTAGAAACAATTCCACTGTTGGGCCCTAGACACACAGTCTGACACTAGACCACAGTATGAAATACACAAGTACAAACATTTACTATTTCACCAGAAGATGGCAGTAGACCTCCGTGGCCGTACTCTTGCTGCTTGACCCTTGTGTGATCTTTTCCATCCCATTTTTAAAATGAGGACTGTAAATAAAAAAATGAAAGTTGACAGTGAGAGCCGCCGCTTCCTGGACTAGTGGAAAGTGAAATACAAAATAAACTGTTGCCTAA
Source organism: Leptodactylus fuscus (assembly GCF_031893055.1). NCBI lineage: Eukaryota > Metazoa > Chordata > Amphibia > Anura > Leptodactylidae > Leptodactylus > Leptodactylus fuscus. The sequence goes on from NC_134267.1 coordinate 47,766,954, forward strand.
TTTGCTAAGAGACTGTGGCTGTTTTCAAGGAATTCAATATCGAGGCATTACCGGATGAACCACGCTAACTATCTAGAGCAAGCTAACTGGGAACAAACATGGCAACATTTGAAGCACTTGGAAGCTGTTTTAACGGCACAGCGGCACTTTTTCACTAGAGCCCGTGTGCCACAAAAGTGGGCTACGAGGTGCAAATGCTGAATGCCAAGCACTGCAAACCTTTTACTGAGGGTGAATTTATTAAAGACTCCATGATGAAAATGGTGGAGAACACTTGTCTGGAGAAGAATCAAGAGTTTGCCAATGTTTGCCTAGCTCGTAACACTGCGGCATGGAGAATTGAAGACGTTTCATCATCTAAGAGACAGAGGCAAAAGGAGTGGAGTCTGATTTATATTTGTTAGCCTGCAACAAAAGCCCAGATACCTCTGACACTGCTCAGTTACTGATGGTTTTTTTTGTGAGAAGTGGACAATGAAATGGACGTGAGTGAGTGAAGAGCTACTTGACCTCCAGTGACATAAGGACCTTCTGTTTGTTCTGCCGCAGAATAAAGTCACTGCGTTTGGGCCATTCCGTTGCCATCTCCGCATGAAACATACGGAAACCGAAGTCCTGCAAGCAGCACTTTTCTCTGCATTTTTTGTGAAGAAACCAAATGAAACCCATTATAGTCTGGGGTTCGTAGGTTTCCTTAGGTAATCGCTTTTTTTATGCGGATTAGGTTTCTTTTTGGGTTTCCCCAAGCAGTCTCCCTGAACGGAAACCCATGCGTAGATGTGAACTGGACCTAACAAAGTCGGCGAAGAAGGAGGCAAAACTATAAAGGTAAGTTCACATGGGGTTTTGTGGTCAGGATTTTGAGGCCGTATTCGTCTCAAAATCCTGACCAAAAAGATGGCTCCCATTGAAATTAATGAGGGCCGGTCCGTCCTTTTTTTTGGGCTCCCGGAAAAAAGAAGCGAGCTGCTCATTCTTTTAGACAGATTCGCCTCACAACATCCGTCTGAAGACACTCCCTCCTGACTAGGTCCATTCATTTGGGCCTAATCCGGAGCAGAGTGCGCGACTGAATGCCGGAGCACTGCATTGGTATCCAGTCGCAGCTACACGTATTTTGGTCTGGAACCTGAGGCGGCCTTTGCCTCAGGTTCTGGACCAAAAAACCCTGAGTGACCTTACCCTAAACCTCCCCTGTATTATTCACCAACTAGTAATCCGGTGACCAAGGCTATTCGTTATATTCACTCCAAAGCCTTGCACCTCTGCCAGTTTCTTCAAAGTTTCTTCTTATATACCCAGTATATACCTTCCAGCAGCCACATCAGATGATCGGTGTCACGTCCTGGTGTTGGACTCCCATTGATCAGATACAGATGAGCTGTGGGATCAGTATCCAAAACACATGGGGTCTTGGACAACCCTTTTATATCAGATATAAATGTATGTTCTTGTTTTCCTTTCAGAAACCCTGACAAGTTGGTACTTGGTGATCAATGCTTGCGGCTTGTGTTGAAGGAATAGCTTTGATTTGTTATAGCCTACAGATATGTTTTATGTTATATGACAAAAGGTTCTATGATGTTTCCAAATGCATTTGCATTGAATACTGGCTTTGGGATATGATGGATATCTTTAAGATTTATCTACAACTGTCTGCTACAGAATGTCTTTAAAGTGACTTTTCAACTGTGTTGATTTTTTTTTTTTTTCTTAAAGTGGTAGTCTAAGGTCAGATATTGAGGCCCTACACATTCCAAGTAAATGGGAACTGAGCTTTGGTATCCCAGCATGGCCAATACACGGTGTACAAAGCCTTCTGAGGATAGGCCATCTGTATATGATCTTTGACAAACCCTTTAATGCCACTCATTTATATCTTCGCGATCTTTCAGCTTTTATTTTTTTTCTTTTCTATTATTTTGACATTTAAACTCTTTTTTTGTTTCATAAAGGGGACTATACATCTTTTCCGGAAGACACAGCGTTCGCTTTTGGGTAAACTCACACAAGAGTTTCGATTGGTGACATCTGATCGGAGGGTAAGTAGTTGCTACTTCAGTATGAATGCACATTATAACAGGAAAATGGAGTCTTTGGAGTGACATTAAGGGAGGCATCATGGTCATTGGTGCTGGACTAGCCAGTGTATGAAAAGCTGTGAGGTTCTCTTGTGTAAAGCTGTGAGAGTATGTCGAGAATGAGCAACTAATGAAAGGGTATCCTGTGGGTGTAAGGAAGCCAAGCAAACTGCAGCTGAATACAACGCTGGGCTCCAACTAATATGTCTGAGGGCACAACTCATGGGTCACAAGCATGGATGGGTTACCACAGCAGACAACCATATTGAGTGTTGTTGAAGGAAACAGAAAGGCAAGACACCCGTGGGCAAAAGAGAACAATTGGGTCACTGAGCAGTTGAAAAACATTGCCAGGTCCTATGAATCCAGATTTGGACGGTCAGAATGTGGGTCAGAATTTGAGGCAAGCAGCAGGAATCTATGCACCCATTGTGTCAGATGTCAACACTTCAGACTGGTGGAGGTGCAGTAATGGTGTATGATGAAATGCTTGGTTGGCACACCCTGTGTCTTCTGATATTGTGGATGATACCTATATGTATGCTACAGTGAATTGCTGAATGCTGAAAGGAGTTCCAAAATACTACCCCATTATTTATGCATAAAACCTATAAATGGAATTACACTTTTTTTTGTATTATTGTGACTGATCAATCCATGGAGATGCGTTGAGTTGCAAAATGTATTCAACTGAATGTGAGGTCCGGTTCACATCTGTATTCAGGCCATTCAGTTCCCCTATCCGCATGAAATATGCATAGAGAAAAGTCCTGCAAGCAGCACTTTTCTTTCCGCTTTTTTTGTGCGGAAACCACGCGGACCCTATTATAGTCTATGGGGTCTGCAGGGTTCCTTAGGTAACCGCTGTTTTATGCGGATAGGTTTCCATTCGGGGAGTCCATAAGCAGACTTCCCAAACGCAGATGTGAACCGGGCCATTATGGCCACCCTTTTGTACATTTATTCATGATTTGGTTTGCTATGTCTGTCCATTTAAAAACATTGTGAATTTTGCAGTTGTCAGATTGACCATTAGATGGCGCAGCAGACAAAAAAAAAAACCTAGCAAAGTAAAACTACAGTCTGACTGGTAGTAGGAGGATAATGATAGACTGACTGGTGTATTGTAAGTCCATAACAGGTAATTTTTGGCTAGACTGAATATTCCCTCTAGTAATTACATCTCTGGTTTTTCACACTTAATTATGGTCCGTGAATGGAAACTAATGTTTGTATTTTGTATAACTGATTTGGACTTTCTTTTGCAGTCATGGAAGATCTTGCTGTTTGGTGCTATAAATGTAGTTTGCACAGGATTCTTGCTGACATGGTGCAGCTCTACAAACAGTATGGGTATGTTCTTACAAGACAACGGATGTGTATGTTCACCTACTACACTGTCATGAGCAGCACTGCGGAAACCTGCACTCTCCATAAACTCCCATTGTGAGCTGCAGTCTGACACCTCCATGAGCCCGTACTGCTCTAGCAAGAAGGATTAAAGGTTTTTTCAACACTAAAATTATTGATGATCTTTCTTAAGATCATCTGACACCACCCAATCACTGTTTTCAGCAGTTAATACACAAACAATAGCGCAGGAAGCAGGCAGCTCTGTTTTTAGTGTGCTGGACAAACAGGTTACTGCAAACACACTATTAGTAGTGTCTGTTGCTAGCATTTATTACACAGTGTTAACAACGGACACTAACAGAACCATCATAAATCCGTCAAAATTAGTGTCTGTTTACACCAAATCCATCACTTTTTTTTTTTTTTTTTCATGGACATAACCCGGCATGCATGACTTTTGTGTCCATTCAAAATAATGCACTTATGTCCCTTATTTTTTAACATTAAAGTCAGAAAGCAGAATTAAAATAAGGACAGAATAAAAATGGACACTATTGTAACTTACTGATGCTAATGTGTCGGACGCCCCCTTTGTGAACGTGTGAATGCCCCGTGTGCTGCAGCCACTACCCAGAGGACAGAGCTGTCTGCTTCCTGCTCCGTTCATGCTGAGAACAGCTTATCGGTGGGAGCGGTGGATGGCTTTGTCATTAGGATAGGTCATCAATATTCTTCACCTGGAACAAACCTTTAGCAAAGATATCAGAATAAAGGTCAATTTTGGAGGGAGGGTGAGAAATAAATCACATAAGATAAATTATAACATTTCTTAGATTTGTTTGTACTATTGACTTGTGCAAAATTTGTTAAAAAGTGTCTGCCAATTGGTGAATATCCATAGGCGAGCCTTTTTATCAGGATCATTTCAATATTTGTTAAATAAAGACAGTATTCTTATCAAAGTGATTACTACCGTATATCATTATGACATGATTTGTGTGGCGGTTTTACAGTCATTGAGTAGTGGATGGGATTTTAGCATATCCCATCCCCACAGTGTGGTAAAATACACGCTGCGGACATATGGTGATTTCCAAAACGGTTTTGAAAATCACAGCATGTCAATTATACCTACAGAAATGCCAGCGATTTCCCAAAGGTATATTTGAAGCAAAAAAGTCCTCAGAGGTTTCCTTCCTGTGAAAAGCGTTGCAGTAAAAACCGCATTGCGTTGCTGCTGCAATTTTTCACACAGCACTTTTTTCTGCTGAGGGACACCATGTGGGGACTTAGCCTTAAAGGGATCCTATAATTCAGACGACATTTTTTTAAGTGCCACGTCGGAATAGCCTTAAGAAAGGCTTTTCTTCTACCTTTCGTTGTCTTCTCCATGCCGCCGTTCGCCTACAATCCTGATTCTTGTCGGTATGTAAATTAGCTCTCTTGCAGCACTGGGGGCGTCCCCAATGCTGCAAGAGAACTCTCTCCAGCGCCGCCTCCTCTTCTTCAGCAGCGTCATCTTCAGCCTCTTCTTCCGGCGGTGGCTTGTAACTTCTAAGGCCTCCGACCTTGGGCAGCGCAGACTGTGCATGCACATAAGCCACGAGAAAATGGCCAAATGCATAGTATTTTAAGCGGCCATTTTCTCGGGGCCTGTGGGCATGCGCAGTCTGCTCTGCCTGAGGCCTAGAAGTAAGAAGACACCGCCGGACGAAGAGAATGAAGAGGCCGTTCCTTATGTAGATGGGGGCGGCGCTGGAGAGAGTTCTTTCGCAGCATTGGGGACGCCCCTAGTGCTGTCTGAGCGCTGGGAACAGCCCTCAGTGCTGCGAGAGAGCTAATTTAAATACCGACAAGAATCGGGATTGTAGGCAAACGGCGGCGTGGAGAATACAATGTAAGGTAGGAGACGAATAGCCTTTCTAAAGGCTATTCCGACGTGGTACTTAAAAATAAATGTCGTCTGAATGATAGGATCCCTTTAAGTATTTAATGCAGTCTTTTAGCTGTAAACTAAACCAGCACCTTGTGATTCTTTTTCAGCTTTAACTGCTTATACCTACCTTACAATTTTTGACCTCTTTAGGTAAGTCTTCTAAATACCATAATTCTATCTTTATTCGGTTATTTATAAGATTAATAGCAGAAGTATTAAAATTTGATTATTTTCCTTCTTTACTTCATGTTCTCATCTGTATATAGATTCAGCATCTACTCTATTGCCGTATACAGCTTTTATCACTGCTGTCACTCCCATTGACTAGTAGGACTACCTGTTCAGTTTCCTATTATTACATATACAAATCTAATACAGCCAATTTCCTAGAAAGATTATGAGTAATATTTGGAATTCGAAACCTTGTAAAACCGAGGCAAACAAAAACCAGCTACATGCAGACAACCTGCTCAGGTTCACAAGTTTCCTCCATTGCACAACAATACGTGGATTTGGCGATAGCGGTCTCTGACAACCCTTTAGTCCTCTATGGACATATGGATTGCACACTCGCATAAAAAATTGTCAATTATGAGGATTATAACTGAGGATTTTAATTTTAGATACATGTTGTTTATGGCATTGACATCACTTGCAGCATGCTGGCCTACTGTGATTTCCATATATGAATTTTCCTGTGCTCTATACTTAATATTGGACGCTGGATATCTTGTATTCCTTGTCCTATTTCTGTCCTGCGATACCATTAGATGCCTGAGGTTTCCTGTGTATTACTTTCCATTACTCTAAAACTATGTTATTTCTTCATTTTGCAGTTTGATAACCAGTTTAATAAGCTATTGGGTGATGATCAAAAAACCAAGTCCAACATATTCTTTTGGGTATGTATCTTTGCTTAGTTTTGTGTGTTTATGTTGTATGGGCACCAGCACAAAGACTGTACCATAGAAGCTCTTCTCATAAGTAGAGTGCATCTTTATCTGGTCGTATTAAAGGGATATTTCCATGTTGTAATGGTATTTGTTACTAGAAGTTGTAATATTTCTTATTCGGAGGATCCGCAGGTGTCCAAAAATTTGGTTTCCTACCATTTGGAAATGATATGCCATCACTGTTTGTAGTGTGCAAACCTTTTTATTATCCCAATATTGATAATGAACTATAATAGACTATATAGACTATACATTAGTTCCCCCTGATCTTGCCGGTTGGTGCTAAGAAGGAACAGGTGTCTTGGGACCTCTGCATACTATTGGTAGTTGCAGGTCCCAATAAGTGGGTTGTAGTATTCTGCCTGAATGGCCACCTTTAGGGTTTACTGATCTGTTACAAGAATCTCATGTGGTACATGACCTTGCTGATAGGCTCCAATTTACTATTGATCTCCTAAAATTCAGCAAGCAGTCTAAAAGCTGGAGGATATCATTTGCTTTAATACAATTTTTTTTTTAAATATAATCTAATTTTTAAAAAAATCTTTTTAGATTTGAAAGATTTGAAGTGTTGGCAGTTTTCGCATCAACAGTTCTGGCCCAGTTGGGAGCGCTCTTCATACTGAAAGAAAGGTATATATCCAATTGTCCTATATACATAAACCCCAAAACCGACTTGGATGTTATATACCAGAAAAGACGTGACCTAACTTTATTATCACTTGGCAGAGGTTGGTGTAATACTGACCAGTATCACAATATAGAAATAATTCCAAATATAATAAGTTACATAACACATTCTAAATAGTCTACTGGAAAGCGGCATATAAGGTCTATCAACTAATGATACACTTGGCACAAACATATATGTGATATATATACATACATATATAAAATAACTGCACCAGCTGTGGCTGCTACATTGACCTGCAATATATAAATGGGTGACATGAATCCGGTATTCAGTCTGGTATTGTGTTAGACCAGCAAATATGGTCTGGTTAATTAAAGGGATGTGGATATATTTCACAACAGCCTTCTATATACACTCCAATTCTCAAAAAAGTTCTCCATTTTGAGTAGTCTACTGCTCAAGTGTCACTGTGTGAAGGACTCTTCTGGGTCTTTAAGATATTGGTGGTGAGTGGTAGCAGTTGCTACTGGGCCCTGGACTTTGAGGGGCCCCAAAGAGAACGTCTTACCCCATGAAAAATATCAGTAAGTTAAATGGCACAAGTTTGGTGGGGGCCCTAGGAGCTTCGCTTTACGTCTCTGATTCCCGGTATATGTAACTTATTTCTGAGATTTCCTGTCCTATGAAAGGGGTGTTCCAGGAGTAAATAAATTGGTGACAACAGGCAGAGAGAGAGACTTGTTTCACAATCCCCTTCTCCTCCATTTGTGATGCTGCCTAGGTTCCTGCTGGTCTCTACTTGCAGCTCCAGGTCAGACAGTCATGGAGAGGTGATTTCTAAGCTTTTCTTATGTTTCAAGATGGGACCAGGAAAAAAGGACCAGTGGGGGTATCATCAGTATGGGAGTTATAGAGAGGAGTGTTTTTTTTTTTTGTTTTGTTTTTTTTATAGTATTTTCATAAGCCTGTCACCAATTATTATTTTTTTTCCCTCTGGAAAATTCTTCCAGTAGTCTGATAGAAGAGAATAACACGACAGTGCCCCTGCATGACCGGTGTTACATTCAGAATGCGGTGTTCTCTTGGTCTTTTGAGTCTCTGTAGTTGGACCTGCACAGATCTGCAAGGTATCTGTTGCTAGCAGATAAGACACTCTTATAGGTAAACTCCTTTTAAAGCGTGATTTAACATTTACTTATTTTTTCCATAGGAAAAAATATGCAAATCTGTAATTAGGATGTAATTCGGAGAACAGTGCCTCTGTTTGCTGCCCTCTAGGGGCAGCCCACTTAACATCATGCGTGACTCGTTTAGTGAGCCTAATAACATAATGCGGGGATTATTGCCAAACTAGTATTTCTATTCCAAAAGGAACAGATTCCCAGCTATGGACAGCGCTGTTTCGATCTGTTGGATCTCCTCAGCATAGCGTAGGGATACTAGTTTGGCAGAGTGTACGCCTGTGTAGGTGCACACTCTCCCTAATGAGTATGATTATCCCCTGTTCCTTATTTTTTTCCATTAATCCATAGTATAGGTGAAGATAAACTTTGTTGTATCATCTGTTAAAGAAAGGGTATGATTATTCACTTATTTTCTTCTTTCTACCATTGACCAAATCTGTACCGTAGACGCCTACGGAGAGGAGGGGGGAGGGAGGGAAACTGTTAGAGAAACTGTTGTTTTCTTTCACAACACAGCTGGGTTATCAGGAATTACTATCCACCCTTCTGACTGTAGACTACCTCATATCTGTCTCTCTCCTTCTCCTCCTCCATAGACTTCATTGTAAACTTATCTACTTGTATGGAAGGATAGACAAAAATCACTTTTCTTTAGTGAAGTACAGTTAGGGCCAGAAATATTTGGACAGTGACACAAGTTTTGTTATTTTAGCTGTTTACTAAAACATGTTCAGAAATACAATTATATATATAATATGGGCTGAAAGTGCACACTCCCAGCTGCAATATGAGAGTTTCCACATCCAAATCGGAGAAAGGGTTTAGGAATCATAGCTCTGTAATGCATAGCCTCCTCTTTTTCAAGGGACCAAAAGTAATTGGACAATGGACTCTAAGGGCTGCAATTAACTCTGAAGGCGTCTCCCCCGTAAACCTGTAATCAATGAAGTAGTTAAAAGGTCTGGGGTTGATTCCAGGTGTGTGGTTTTGCATTTGGAAGCTGTTGCTGTGACCAGACAACATGCGGTCAAAGGAACTCTCAATTGAGGTGAAGCAGAACATCCTGAGGCTGAAAAAAAAGAAAAAAATCCATCAGAGAGATAGCAGACATGCTTGGAGTAGCAAAATCAACAGTCGGGTACATTCTAAGAAAAAAGGAATTGACTGGTGAGCTTGGGAACTCAAAAAGGCCTGGGCGTCCACGGATGACAACAGTGGTGGATGATCGCCGCATACTTTCTTTGGTCAAGAAGAACCCATTCACAACATCAACTGAAGTCCAGAACACTCTCAGTGAAGTAGGTGTATCTGTCTCTTAAGTCAACAGTAAAGAGAAGACTCCATGAAAGTAAATACAAAGGGTTCACATCTAGATGCAAACCATTCATCAATTCCAAAAATAGACAGGCCAGAGTTAAATTTGCTGAAAAACACCTCAAGAAGCCAGCTCAGTTCTGGAAAAGTATTCTATGGACAGATGAGACAAAGATCAACCTGTACCAGAATGATGGGAAGAAAAAAGTTTGGAGAAGAAAGGGAACGGCACATGATCCAAGGCACACCACATCCTCTGTAAAACATGGTGGAGGCAACGTGATGGCATGGGCATGCATGGCTTTCAATGACACTGGGTCACTTGTGTTTATTGATGACATAACAGCAGACAAGAGTAGCCGGATGAATTCTGAAGTGTACCGGGATATACTTTCAGCCCAGATTCAGCCAAATGCTGCCAAGTTGATCGGACGGCGCTTCATAGTACAGATGGGCAATGACCCCAAGCATACAGCCAAAGCTACCCAGGAGTTCATGAGTGCAAAAAAGTGGAACATTCTGCAATGGCCAAGTCAATCACCAGATAATAACCCAATTGAGCATGCATTTCACTTGCTCAAATCCAGACTTAAGGCGGAAAGACCCACAAACAAGCAAGACCTGAAGGCTGCGGCTGTAAAGGCCTGGCAAAGCATTAAGAAGGAGGAAACCCAGCGTTTGGTGATGTCCATGGGTTCCAGACTTAAGGCAGTGATTGCCTCCAAAGGATTCGCAACAAAATATTGAAAAAAAAATATTTTGTTTGGGTTATGTTTATTTGTCCAATTACTTTTGAGCTCCTAAAATGTGGAGTGTTTGTAAAGAAATGTGTACAATTCCTACATTTTCTATCAGATATTTTTGTTCAACCCTTCAAATTAAACGTTACAATCTGCACTTGAATTCTGTTGTAGAGGTTTCATTTCAAAACCAATGTGGTGGCATGCAGAGCCCAACTCGCGAAAATTGTGTCACTGTCCAAATATTTCTGGCCCTAACTGTATATTGCAAAGTTTCTTCTCTACACTTGCACTGCTGATTTATGAAAATAAATAAATAAGCTTACACTGTAAGGCACCACATTAACTGTATATTGATCCCAGTGACTCAGACCCCATTCATGTTTTATATCAACAATATCTCCAGTGTTATATATAGCTTTAGTACAGGAAACAGAAATCATCTGCAATTAATGTGTCATATTTTTCTTTTCAGTGCTGAAAGATTTTTGGAGCAACCAGAGATTCACACGTAAGTATATATTCTCTCCCGTCGCCTTTTAGGCCCCCCCCAAAATAAATAAATACATTTCTGTAATTCTTCATATTTGGGATCCCTATACACCGTTTCTTATACATTGTCTCTCCTTTCTTCTCCTAGGGGTCGTCTGCTTGTGGGAACCTTTGTTGCCCTGTTTTTCAATTTATTCACTATGCTTTCAGTTAGGAATAAGCCGTTTGCTTATGTTTCAGAAGGTAAGCTCCATTTCTACTAGTACATACACTGCTTTCTCTGAACATCTGGGGTCACAGGACGATATAATTATACAGTCCTCAAATGTATGTTGTATACTCGCCAGTAAGGATGAAGCCCATACGTTGACAGTATATTTACAATGTCCTCTGCACTGTGCAGAATTTTTATTTTTTTCTTCTAAAAGAAGAAAGTGAACAGCATTGTTCTTAAAACAGTTGAGTACTTCTTTGTTTCTTTGTTATATCTTGCAGCTGCTAGTACAAGCTGGCTTCAAGAACATGTAGCAGACCTGAGCCGCAGGTAGAGTGCTTCTATTTCTGCAATCCTACCATAGTAAGCTGTGGTGCATGCTGTCAGTTACGATGTATGCCCAAATGCCCTTGAGGTCCTTAAGTTTGTGTGCAGGTGTGGAATGGTAATTCCGGCAACTAACTTCATTTCAACGTGACAAAATACCATAGGGCAGAGTCACTACTATTGCCTAACCCTCAGTGTAAATTTCCACCAGGTCGTCTACAGATGCATCAAATGGCTTATGCTGTGTAATAAATTTGGTGCATCTTTAGAAACCTTTGGTTGATATTTTGGTACATGCCTGTAAAGCCATGTCCCTTTTCTGCAAATCAGTTAAATAACATAGAAAAGATCAGTTCACATCATAATATCAAATAACATAATAAGGCTTCGTTCACATCTGCAGTGTTTGCCTGAAATTGACGGGCAAGAAAATCCTGCTCACACAATGTTTTCGTCCACTTATTTCAGTTTAAAAATGACAGACATCCGACAAGTCCCATTATAGTCAGTGGAGTCCATCGGGCACTATATGGACCTGTTGTTTTAGTGGTCTGCCTGTCCGTTGTTCTGGTCCTCTGATGGTCAAGAGCAACGAACAGGCCTGCACAGATGTGAGCTTAGCCCAAGTGTAGTGTATGGCATGTACACCATTTATTTGTGCCTAGTAAGACAGAATTCTGGGGCGTTTTGTTAGGTAAAACTCCCTCATGTGGTTTTATTTTTAGTTAAATAGAATTTTAATGAATAGGCTGTCTAAAGCTTTTTTATTCTCTTTGGTGCAGTCTTAAAGGAGAACTACATCTAGAAATGAATTTTTAGGGCTAGTTCACACAGGGGCAAAGAGGCTGATTTTGACAGCGGCTTTAGCTTCAAAATCCGCCCCTTTACAGTAGTGGTCTATGTAGACTGCTAGCTTTTTTTTTTTCTGCTAGCAGAAAAAAAAGAAGCGACATGACCTTTCTTCAGTCTTTTTCCGCCGGAAGAAAGCAATAGAAGTGAATGGGAGGCGAAAAACACACATTTTTCTATGCGCGTTTTTTTTTTGGCCAGTTCACTTTACAGGAGGGGAAAACAACATGGCTTGTTTTCAAGCGGTTTTTACTACAACAACAACAACAACAAAAACGCTCCAAAAAGCGCAGAAAGGTCCAAAAAAAGCTTCCTAATTAGGAAGCGTTTTTTTCCAGTGCCAAAATAAGCCACACGTAATTTACGTGTGAAATAAGCCTTGAGGTTAACATAGGGTAAAATTTCTGACGCTGTCTTAATGTGCACAATTTTCTTATGATCCTGAGCCAGTCAGTTTTGCAGAAAACACAGATCCCAACTTCCTCATTGCTTCTGTATCTGCAGGCCGTTGGCTGAGCGGGCTAGGCTTAGGCTCTTTGTAACGTGGCACAGACAAAGCAATACTGTAGGAGTATAGGTGTCATGATAACCAGTTAGTTACATAGTCAATAAGGTTGATAAAACAGGCAGGTCTATGAAGTCCAATCTTACAGTACTGATCCAAAGGAAGGCAAAGCCCCTACGTAGTGGCTTTCATATTAGGAGAAACCTTTCTTCCTGGTTCTAAATCTGGCTATAGGACTATATCCCTAGATGCTGTTCCATCTCCAGAAATCTCATTCCTTTGACTTGTGATTAGATGAATTATATCTTTTATTAGATCTCTACTATTATTACTCCTGGGGTAGGACATACCATAGTCAGACTACTCTAACAGTAAAGTTCCCTTTTCTGTCTCAGTGCCTAAACTACCTTTCTTGTCTATCTAATGAATGTTCCTGGCTCTTAGGGCACTTCTTAAAGAGGTCCTTTTACCAACTCTAGTTCTAGGCGCCCCCACCATTTCCAAGGAATCATTGCAGTCAGTTTTGGTGCCTGATATGTTACTGTCTTATGGGCAGAAGCAGACAAGTTTTGCGATTCTGAGCTCTGACACTGTCTGACTACCCTTCTGACCGTATAGAGCTTATATAACATGTGGAGGTTAGAGAAAAAATCCAACTGCGCCAAAATTGGTGGAGTGATACCTATTAAATGATTCAATGTAGTGGTGAAAGATCCTCTGTAAACTGAATCACTCGCGTCAGTTCTTTTTCCAAATAGCTATATTCCCAATTCTATTACATTTCACCAACACCAAGTTGTTTGGCGTCCCTGTGAAACCTTGTAAATCCGTGATCCATTAACAAATGTCACAAAAATAATGAGATCTTTCTGTACTGTTCTGGTCTACCCATGTCTATATGAAATGATTGAGATCAAGTAGTTACTTTTCTAATTTCTTGTCGTCTTTCAGTGTATGTGGCATTATCCCAGGGCTGAGCAGCGTCTTCTTACCCCGGATGAACCCTTTTGTGCTAATTGACATTGCTGGAGCATTAGCACTTTGCATTACTTACATGCTGATTGAAATTAAGTAAGTATATGCTTGTCACATACATTCTTTCTTGTGTGCCAAGTGGAGTGGCAGGCTATGCTTTTAAGTACCGTCAAAATGGTATCCAACCATGACATATATGAAAGTACAGCTTAGATTTCTATCCTAAATATTCGTAAGCAGAGCCAAAATGGCCAATTTATTATTCAATCTATTATTTGAAAGGAGCAACTATATTTGATGAGGGAAAATTCAGGAAATCTAAAATGAGTTTAGTACATATGGATAGAATAGTTTCTGCTTTATGTGCATGAATTTCTGTATACCTTTGTCATATTGTAAATACATGACAGAAGTCATATCTGCCATAGATTTGCAGTTTTCTATACACTGATTTAAAGCCATTCAGTAGGGGAATCCACCTGTGAGTAACTCCTGCCATGGTTAGAATTGATACAAATTTGTGGTAAAAAAAAATAAATTCTGTGACTGCATAACTGCATTTTTTTTCCCAATGGGAAATCAATGGGATGTGTTTTTAAGAGTGGATTTCATATGCAATGTGCTCCATAATCCAAGTGAGAAAACCAGCATGTGAGCATGCCTTTAATGAATTGCTCATTATGCAGTACGTTAAAATAATCTAGGATTATTCAAATAAAATAGGCAGGACATAATGTAGTTTGCCAATGCATTTACTGCACTGAGTGAGCTTTACTGCTATTATACAGTTTATAAAGGTCCCCTAGGGCCCTGATAATATTCTTTGCAGAGTTTTACTTGGGAAGATGAGAAGTCTTATTCCTCTTCCTCCCCTGCTGATTCCCTGACTCTTGGTCATGTGAGGGCTCGTTCACATCTGCACCCGGTCTCCGTTCATGCAGGTTTCCGTTTCCTGCACAAAACTGAGGCAGGAGACGGAAACCTGCAGGACTCTTTCAAAACCATTCATTTGAATGCACCGCAAAACCGTTTTTTTTTTTAAGTCGGACATGCAGTACTCTGTGTCCAGTTTTAAAAAAACAGTTTAGCGGCGGAGAGCATAAACCGCTCGCCGGCGCTCACGGCCGGACCCGGTCTGACAGCCTTCCATCTTCGGCAAGCTCAGAACAGACTCCGGGCGCTAATGTGAACCCAGCGTAACTGTACTCTATGAACCTGCAGTAAGAGTATAGTGGAGATGGCAATGTCACTGAGAGCTGGAGCAGTCGCAGTGGTATGCAATGTACAGAGACTTCGGCCACCACACTTCTCTGTGCAAATGTAATCTCATGAGGGCTCTGTGGGACCTGCTTAAATGTTAAAAATAAATCTTAATTCCTTTTAGAAAGGCCATTGGTATCAGATTGGGAATGTGATTTGATGCTTCTGTCAATCAGCAACTGTGGCTCTTGTGTGAATGCTGCAGCCTCCTTAATGTTTACATCTGTCAGTCTACCTACAGTCTGTACCTATAGCATGGTAGAGCCAGGGTACTTAGTCCCTGTCATATGTCTGCTACTAGGTCGGCAAAGTGCAGGTAGCTGGCCATATGTGAATATTAAAGACAACTGAACCTCTCTAGGAATAGGATAAACAGGGTGCCGACAGTTTCATCTTCATTGCTATTAATGTGCTGGTTCCAGAATACCCCTTTAAATCTTCACTTAAAGAGGATCTTTCATCCAAGTTCCTGACATCTGTTAATGGGCACCACATGACCGATTCCAGCACAGTTGGCATTTTCTCTCTAGCCTCCACCGTTTCTGAGCAACAAGTGTACTTCTTTATGGTGCCGGATGTATTATTTCAGCTCTGTAATGTCAAAAGGGTGGTGTCAGGGGTGTGATTCAGAGCTCCAATCAGAGGAAGCCAGTGTCAGATATCAGAATCACACACCTTGCCTGCTCCTGCCTGACACCGCCCCCCTGACGGTACAGAGAATAAATAGCATAAAAATTGCTCAGGAATGGTGTGGGCTAGATAAAAAATTCCATTTGTGCCAGAATCAATGGAGCAGTGTCTATTAAATGGTGTAAAGAACTGGACTTGTTGGAGATGGTGAAAGGTTCTCGTTGACTGTAAAAGATAAGGTTCTGAGGCACAAGCTCAACTTAAAGAAGCATTATTTCTCAGCAAACTGCATAGACGAGAATCCATTGTACCCGTCAACACCTTTTAAAGCAGTATTCTTATTAAAGGCAACATGCTTTAAAACCGTGCAGTGAAAAAAAATGATTACTATGTACAATAGGTATACATTATCAAAAATGAAGCAAAATCCAGATCTGTTTCTCTGTTTTCTGCTATTAAGTGTTAGAGCTCACAAAACCTGGAGCTGGGCTAGCAAATGCCAGACCGCAGTATATTCCTAGGAGATGCAATTGCTTGATAGTCACATATTACAAGCAAGGTTTTTTTTTTGTTGTTTTTTTGTTTCTGAGATAACCTCTTTACTCTCCCTCCATTACCAATGATGCATGTAAGAATCTGGATATCATTACATATTATTAATACTCCCCTTGTCCTTGCAGCAACTATTTTTCAGTGGACACTGCATCAGCTGTCGCCATTGCTCTTATGACGTTTGGCACCATGTATCCAATGAGTGTGTACAGTGGCAAAGTTCTGCTCCAAGTAAGGCTATTTCCATTATCATGTACAGGTTCTGTTGTAACATTGTATGATCTGATCATTTATTCTTAAAAGGTTTGTCTACTGTAGTTTCTGTGCCCGCAGCCACTGCTAAGCGCAGGGTTTTTGTTTGGAACCCACTTATACTGAAAGGCAGGACAAAGAGCCCTTCTCGCTGCAGCCCTCCCATGTATTATATGGTCAACTTTTCATTTTAGTGTTTCATTGGTAATACTATATTCTGTGTAGAGGAAATAATGCCAGCTAATGACGTGGGGTCTTCATGAAACTAGGCTTATGATGCATAGCTGATTTCCAGTTTGGCTTTAATTAGAGGAATCTTGTCTTTTGAGAGATCCCCTCTTAGCCTCTTCTCACTCCTTGACTGATATTAAAGGGATCCTATCATATAAACCCTTTTTTTTTTCTGAGTAACACGTCGGAATAGCCTTAAGAAAGGCTATTCGTCTCCTACCTTTCGTTGTCTTCTCCGCGGCGCCGTTCTGTAGGAATCCCGGTTCTTGTCAGTATGCAAATTAGTTCTTTCGCAGCACTGGGGGCTGGTCCCAGTGCTCAAACAGCACTGAGGGCGTCGCCAATGCTGCAAGAGAACTCTCTCCAGCGCCGGCTCCATCTTCGTCAGCAGCGTCGTCTTCATCCTCTTCTTCCGGCGGTGGCTTGTAACTTGTAGGCCTCGGGTCTTGAGCAGAGCAGACTGCGCATGCCCCAAGGCCACGAGAAAATGGCCGCTTGCACAGTATTGTAAGCGGCCATTTTCTTGTGGCCTGTGCCATCTGCTCTGCCTGAGGCCTAGAAGTTAGAAGCCACCGCCGGAAGAAGAGGACGCTGCTGACGAAGATGGAGGTGGCGCTGGAGAGAGTTCTCGCGCAGCCTTGGGGACACCCCCAGTACTGTTTGAGCGCTGGGGCCCACCCCCAGTGCCGCAAGAGAACTCATTTGCATACCGTCAAGAACCGGGGTTCCTACGGAACGGCGGCTTGGAGAAGACAACGAAAGGTAGGAGACGAGTAGCCTTTCTTAAGGCTATTCCTACGTGTTACTCAGAAAAAAAGTGTTTATATGATAGGATCCCTTTAATAGCTCTAGTGCATATTGCTTGGTACCGGAGCTGAGCCTATGCCATCAGCAATGGTTGGCAGCTGTTGTGACTTGGATTAATTATTCAGTTCCATTGATTCTCCCTCTTCTTTACACTTTCTTAGTTTTAGGCATATGGAGTGGGGTTTCAAAGAGGGGTTCTCTTATAATGTGTTCCAAATAGGTAATATGGGTATGAGATTTCTGTTGTAAACAATCCATCAAGAGAAGCTCAGGTATCTGTAGTGATTTACCTTAAAGGGGTATTCCCACCTCACATACTCAGCAGTCTTCACTCTTGTAAAATCTTCTTTCTTCCTGGTTTCTTGCATCATTTTGGTGGGCGGGGTTTCACAGGCAACCTGCTGTTTAGCTCCGCCCCCAAATTCGTGTATAGCTCCGCCCAACCATATTGGACTATGAAGTACAGGCAGCAGCAACTCCATTCTGTGTTACATACAGAGACTGCCTGTCTCTGCCATAATGAGCACAATTGTATTAGCTAGCCTGATAACTGGGAGAACAGAAGTAATGAAAGCAGCTCCTCTCCCCTATCTGAGAGCAGGACCTAGGTCACATGGTGTAGACACAGGAATAGCTAGAAACACAGGCTCGCTCCCTGCACTTAGCCCCTCCTCCCTCCCCCCTGAGAGCAGCAGATACATCATTTGACTCAGGAGCAACTAAGTCAGGGCTGTGGCCACAAAAAATTGAATAAAGTAAGATAGTGGACAGACAAAGCAGTTTTGCTGAAGCAATGTATTTAGGAAAAGTCTTACATCCACATTAACAAGCAGTATAGATAGGATCCTTGTGATGGGACAACCCCTTTAAGGAATGTGAACATTCCTTGGTTGCATTGATACAAGTATGTATGTGGGTATACTGGTTGGATAGGAAGCACATTCCTGCATTCCATTTTCCTTGGTTTAGGGACATTTTGCAATAGGGCAATGGGGTCACTTACAGGGCCAGATGTATTCTACCTGCAGAACACAGCAAATCTAATGTAGCTCAATGATTCTTTAAGATTTCCAAGTAATGTATAGCATTGGTTTAAAAATAAAAGTGAAATTGTGTAAACTACCGCATGTTATTTGAGTGTTATAAGAGAGGTTTAATAGTTGCAGGTCCGACTTCTGGGACATGCACCTATCTGTACAGCAGGGAGTCACCAGGGTGTATACACTTCGAGGCTGCCCCAGGACCAGCTAATTCTCATTTTTGAATTTTTTTTAACATCTTTTCAATGTTTTGATATATTTCTCGAAGTAGTATAAAAGTTTTTAGTTCTGTTTCTAGTTATTTGGGAAATATGGATAAATCATAAATGTTTGATAGATGCGCGTCCCACCTCTGGAACACACATATGGACAATGGGGCCTCTGACCCCAGCCTTGTAGCCATCATGAGTGGAGAGGTAACACGTATGTGTGGCTCTCTATTCAGTTCTATGGGAATCTGATAAATAATAGACAAGTGTGCTGTCCAGCCCTACCCCTCCTCACCGTAACCACAAGACTGGGGTTAGGGGGACCCCTGCTCTGAAGATAGTTGTGGAGCCCAGAGGTGGATTTGCCATTTTAATATGTTGCACAGTTGGGACTAAGAGGTCTTATACATTAACACCCTAAAAGACAAAATTCTGTGTTCTTGGTGACTCTGGCAATCTCAACCATTGGCACATAGGAACCATATTTATCAGTTTTCAGACTCTGTGCCCACCATGGGAGGGTCTGTTTTAAAGTCATCTTGTGCCCCTGCTGTATAGGGGTTCAGTCATACTCCTTTCTGTGAAGAGGATTGCTTTTTGGTAAATACATTTCCTGCTAGTTTAAAGACCTTGTACAATGTCAAGTATACATTGTCAAAATCTGTGCTTAGCAATAGTAGCTTGCAGTATGGAGGTCCTTGGTTTGGATCTGACAGTTTAGACCTCCAAATGCTTGGATTTTATACATGCATCATGCATTTCATTTTCAATCCTACTTGCAAGAAAATCCTGCGAGGGCTGTACCTGGCTATGGTATGCTGTGCCGTGTGTGTATGACCCCCTATCTGAGATAAGGTGAGTAGATAGTGAGGCCCATTGGGGACAGGGACTGATGTAACTGCTATCTATGTACGCCAGTCTGGAATGTGGCCCTGCTTCATCTTCAACAACTTACATGCCTGATTGACATGTTTACTAGCTCATGTTTCCATGTCCTAACTGTATGAAGAGAAAGGAATATTTAGTATCGGTCCAAAACTTGGACACACATGACTGAATGTTGGTTTCTCTTGATAAAGGGACATTTTGATCTAAAGACTTATAGCTTAAAGGGGTTTCCAGGGTCTGAAGATATTTGATACTGATGACGTAAGCACAAGATAAGTCATCAGTATCAAATTGGTCACCCAAACCTCAAACAAGTCCGCTGAGACAGCTGCTGGAAGCCATATGCTGAGTTTACAGCTTGAAGTGGACCTGCTCCAATTCAAGTGAAGGGGAGTGGGACTGCGGATCCCTGGCACCACCACTACAGTAATGTATCTATGGCAAAAAATGTTTGCAGGGCTGATAGCCTCGCCAACAGCACCCCCACGCCATGCCCCCTTTTTCAGAGAGTGTCAAGGGCAGCGCTAAAAAAAAAAAAAAAAAAGCTCATGCAACAATTTTTTTTTCTAATGTAGATTGTGAGCCCCATATAGGGATCACAATGTACTTTTTTATTTCCCCCCTATCGATATGTCTTTGTAGAATGGGAGGAAATCCACGCAAACACGGGGAGAACATACAAACTTCTTGCAGATGTTGTTCCTGGCAGGATTTGAACCCAGGACTCCAGCACTGCAAGGCTGCAGTGCTAACCACTGAGCCACCATGTTGGCCCTACTCATGCAATGATTTTTGTCACCGGTATATATTATGTTCCATCCTCTTATGTTCGACAATAAGACTCATTCCTCAGCCTCCCCTGCTGACGCTAATGGTCATATAACCGACTCCTCTGTTCTCCATGGACCTACAGATCTCACCCTCTGCTAAGTTAATTGTCCCCCCCCCTACAGTGAAAATATTATACAGCGTTCTGAATGCAAAGTTGTGCATACCAGATGCGCCATTTTTTTCTGATAGTTTTTGGAATGTTTTGGAATGCCATTTGGTAGTGTTGACAAGGTAGGGTGAGGGGTCATTTGTAGAGATGAGCGAACACTGTTTGGATCAGCCGATCCGAACAGCACGCACCCATAGAAATTAATGGAAAAACCTGTGACGCTGACTTTGCCAGTGGCCGGCCGGCGTCACAGGTGTTTCCATTCATTTCTATGGGTGCGTGCTGTTCGGATCGGCTGATCCAAACAGTGTTCGCTCATCTCTAGTCTTTTGTGACTCCCATTGGGTCTTTCAGTGTTAGCCCACAGTATGGCTAGTACATGCATGGCTCAAATAAGAAAAGGAAGAAGAAAACTGTTTGATCATTACTGTAAGAAGGCAGATTAGACAATATGGAAAATTGTAAGTACTTTGAAGTTTCCTCCAGGTTTGGGATATATTACCACAAGAAAGGCAGATCAATCATTACAAGTATATTTGAGAAACTAGCGTTTAGATATTGACTAGTGACCGGGTCAGTATTTCCCCTGCACCTCCCCCGTGTCTTATGCCCTAGTTACTCTCGGACAGTACCTTTGCCTGGCCCTGCCTCCATTTACACCCCTTGCTCCATATACTACTTAATTCCGATTAGTGTACTATTATTCTAAAATATGTAAAGAAAGCCCCATAGGGGTAGGTGTGTCTCACCCTTTGACTGGTACGGTATACTCCACCTCTGTTCTGTATGGCTGCTAAACTACCTCATGAGTACGGCTACTTTGTGAAATATAATCTCTTACCATCAAGGTGTAAACACTTGCAAATCGAGTTTTTCCCATCACATGTACAAGCATCTGCCATTACCACGAATGTATCTATCACTTCTGGGTGTTGTAGCAGTAACAGTGAGTGATAGATCTCACAAATACTTATCACATGAAACCCATCCAAACGCAACACATGCACAAACACATCCTTGTGTTTTCTATAAACATCCGAGCTTCCGGTATATATCACATTACTTACTGTATGCTGTGGCTTCTGATAGTGGGGATTATCTAATATTGTCTTCAAGTCAATTGGAAATGGTGAAGAGATTGGTCATACATTGTAACAAATGTTTTTGTTTCCTTCAAGACAACTCCACCACATGTCATTGGTCAACTGGATAAACTGCTTCGAGAGGTAAGAAAAGGAAACCGTAGACTAAATAGATTTTACAATAAACCTTTTCTAATTAAAATCAGACGTAGGAGGTGACGATCCGTGAATTAGAAAACCATGAAACAAGGATTTAGCATTTATCAGGTCGTTTACCTTAAATGTGTTAATACTGTGGAATTTTTGTAGGTGTCTACATTGGACGGAGTGCTTGAAGTTCGCAATGAGCATTTTTGGACTCTGGGATTTGGCACCATGGTATGTGTGTGAACGGGGATATGTGGTCGCTTTGCAGCAGTCACCTGCATAACATTGTTGAAATAAGAGACTTCCTATTTATTTATCTTTGAAAATGTATTTTATATGCACTATAAGGATAGGTTCACACGGAGGAAAAGGTGGCAGAAACCTTTTCTGCCATGTGAACATTCCGTCGCGGCTAGGGTTGAGCGATCAAAATCGGAAAAGATCGGATTTCGATCATCGACCGAGTAAATTTCACAATTGCGATCAGAATTCTGATCCCGATCTTATTAGATGGGATCAAGGTCGGAGATTATTTCCCACAATGCTTGATTATTATCATTTTTAAAATCTGATCTTCAAGTATTAAAACAATCCCATTGACTTGCATTGGGATCGGGTTCAAATGGAAAATGATCGGAAATTGGATTTTAAAAACGATCTTGAAATCTCAATATCGGGTCAACCCTAGTCACAGCATACCGCTCTTGATTAGGCCGGAATGAATGGGCCTAAACAGGAGCGTGTCTCGAGCTGTGGACGTTGTGGCTGAATTAACCGTGGAATCCGCGGCAAGATAGGGCATCTCTCTTCTTTTTTTCTGCTTTTAGCTAGCAGGGAAAAAAAGCGAGCCATTTTTGCAGTATATGGTTGACCATAGGCATAGAAGTAAATACTCCATTCAAGCAGAGCGTATGATTTTTTTGATGACATATTGTACATACAGTAACCATTAAGTATTTAGTAAAAAAAATCCATCTACAGATCTGTAGCTCTTTATCACATGCTGTATTCCCTGTAGAGGCACAGCAAGGAAAACAAACATAACCATTGTGGGTCTGCAGCCATGACCAACTGCACCTATTGAAGTTTTCAGGATTGGACCCCCAAAATGTTTCATTGAAAAAATATTTGTTCCTCTGTTTTTCCCATCACTGCTATTAGATCATATTATTTTTTATCTTACTACTATCTATCTATCTATCTATCTATCTATCTATCTATCTATCTATCTATCTATCTTATATATAATTATTTTTTTTGGTACCTTTTCAGGCTGGATCGGTTCATGTCCGGATTAGAAGAGACGCAAATGAACAGTTGGTTCTGGCGCATGTTACAAACCGACTCAATACTTTGGTCTCTACTCTGACTGTTCAGATCTTCAAGGATGAATGGGCCAGGCCTGTCCTGTCTTCTGGTCCCATGCCACCCAACATGCTGAACATCTCAGACCATCACATCATTCAGATGCCATCTTTGAAATCTCCAGGCGATGAATTAAGTCCTTTGACTTCAACACCTTCAAAACCGAGCAGCCCACCTCCAGAATTTGCCTTTAATACACCAGGCAAAAATATCAATCCTGTCATTCTTCCAAATGCACAAGCAAGGCCATACGGCCTAGGACTTCATTATGGCTCTGCACCGTATGGTGCTACATTTAGCCAAGGACTTGGCGTGCCAGGCATTGGCAACAATCAGGGGTTGAGGACTGGTTTTACAAATGTTGCCAACAGATATGGGACATACACTCCAGGACAGTTCACACAGTTCAAACAGTGACTTTATTGCGTTGTGTGGTAGTTTTTCTACCATTTTGGAAAGGTTTTTTTTGTTTTTTGAAGGTGAAAACTTTGAGATATCAGGACATTCGGACCTATCACGGTTTTAGACCTTATGCTTTTGAATGTCACTGATACATTCCACTTTTTTAATGTTTTACTTTTTTTTTTTTTTTCTTCCCTAAAAACTCCAAGTATTTGCGGTATAAAGCAACAAACCTATTTTAATAAATTAAATGACCTACATCTTGTTTCACCCGTGTTTTCCCATATTGACATTACTTTGGGTATTGGAGAACATTGTTACCTAGAACTATGGTAAGTGACACGTGTGACTACACTCCCTGTACATCAATGAAGAAATTATATAAGGGTGGAGCGAACTTTTTGATCCTATCTATAGTGAATGATATAAAACACACTGCAACTACACTTGTATACACCTTAACAGTAGCAACTTCTAAATCTACAGAGAACAATTTGTGAAAGCAAAACTTCTAGAAACAAAGGTGAATGTTTTATCTTGTTTATATAGCGCCAAAATATTCAGTAGTGCTGTACAGAAATTGTAGTCCTTCTGTTCCCATCTTTATATGAAATAATGAAACCATGTAATGAGCATGTTGTTGGCACCTATGATCCCCGTCAGCTCTGCTTGAGGAGAACTCTGTTCACTTCTGGCTACCTTCATAGCTCTTGTTGTTTTAGAATTTTGCAACAAATTACATTTTCTTTTTCCCAGCATGTTTAAAAGTAGCAAACTGCCAATTTGAGCTTAAAGGTGTTTTCCCATCCAGTGTGTCAGCACTGCCTGGAGCAGATCAGATTATATGCAAATGCCTGTACACAATCCACTGAGGGTTAGCTGTGTGTTTACATAGAGAGATAACAGCCCTGGCTTTATCAGAAGCTGAGATAAGCTGCTGCAAGAGCATTGTGATATAGTATGTGAACATAAATTCATAACCGTCGTGAAACCATGTCATTTACCGGGATAAAAAGTAGCCTATGTTTTAATCAAGGTTACAAACTATCTATGTGCCAAATTTCATCCAAATTCGTTCAGCTGTTTTTGCGTGATTGAAGAACAAACATGTAAACACACAAAATTTCACAAGATATATATAATGACTTTACGCTG
Source organism: Leptodactylus fuscus (assembly GCF_031893055.1). Classification (NCBI taxonomy): domain Eukaryota; kingdom Metazoa; phylum Chordata; class Amphibia; order Anura; family Leptodactylidae; genus Leptodactylus; species Leptodactylus fuscus. The sequence continues at coordinate 47,791,471 of NC_134267.1, forward strand.
GCAGTTTTCCTATAGGTATAATTACAGTAAGAAAGCAGCAGAAAGTCCGCACAGGAAGTTTTGTGTGAAAAGGGCCATGGTAAAAAGCACAGTTTTTCTCCGCAGTGCTTTTTTTGTCGCAGGATGTTTTTCGGACTGGCTAGACAAGGATATGGCTTAGATTAATCAGTCATTAGTTATAAATGTGATAACTTAGTGATCGGTCATTATGATAAATCTGGTGTATTTTAAGACTGATTAATCTAAGTTATCTAACTATTAGTAAATGGTGGCCACCATACATTTAATTGGCCAGAATACATTACCTTGCCTGGATATTGCCATACAATGCACACATGAAGCAATCTATTAGACACCTACATTGTCCATCTAGTGTAATATTTTGCCAATTTAAAACCAAGCAAAAAATAAATAAAAATTACCAGCTTGACAGTAAAAATCCTGGGTAGGCCAGTAGAAGAGCTGGACCAATGAAGTCACTATTGTGCTTGTCTGTGCCAAACTAGTGAATGGTGGAGCAGGGAGCTGACATCTACATTCAGCCTGTAACGGTGGGACAGCACCTGAAATCTGGACGCAGTCCCCCTGAATCTGGGATGGCTGATAGGGTTCCTCATGCTGCCATAGGGCCTAGTTTAGGTGCACCATTTGCCCTTTGGTTAAAGTTGCCCTGTCTATAATATTTGTACGTGACACATAAAAAGTGTTGATATTCTCAGGTTTTTGTGGGCAGAGGCCAAGCCACTTATTTTATTTCATATTTGTAAAATTGAACATTTATCTTACTAGAGCGTGAAATCCATTGCACTGCTTCCCTTTCTTATTTCACCTTCTGATTGCATATTCTTATAACATTATATATATATATATATATATATATATATATATATATATATATAACAATCTTAATTATCTGTTATTGACAATTAAAAATTCATTATGCATAAGGGATCTGAACATATTAATCCAGCCGGCCGGCCGGCCGGCGGCTCCTCTTATAACATATTCCACTAATATCAATATTATGATGGGGAGTTGTGCAATGTCATCTATATGGATCGTAGAAACCTATATATCATTTCCTAAAATTTGAAAGGAATGTTTTATGTATTTCTATATGCAAGCTACAAATATCTTTGTGTATGTCATATACCGTTGCCCTGGAGGAATATGATCTGCAACTCTAAGCGATACACTTAATTGTTTGGTGCAATGCGCGCGATCAGTCGCACTTGGAGCATGAGACAAAACTGTCAATAAGGGAACCAGTTTTAGAAAAAAAACTAAAACAGAGTGGACTTGTGTACAGTGGGAAATGGCTGAACAACTGTTACAAACACATTTCAGACAGTCATGGTCAAAATTTTTCACTCTAGAAGATCACATTTTGGCCAACCAGGAGTTGGCCATTGCACGCAGTGGTTGGCTGAAAGATGAATAGTCAGTAAAATCCAACGTCAAACCAGGAATGGTTCAAATATAATCCACAGTAAGTATATAAATAATAACTTTTATTGAAATAAAAAAAACTAAAATAGTTACATCGTAACTAGCAGAGCTAATTGGCTCATGAGAGAGCTACGCGTTTTGGGACCTGCGTGTCTCTTTTTCAATAGCCAGATTGGCCATTTAACCATCTTTTATTTTATATGTATGGGCAACTTTAGATTTCAGACTTGTGTAGAATGTGAGATTGACCACTTCATGACGTATGCCCCTACTAGCTGGACTGATATTCAGGACTGTTATTAGCAGCAAGCACCTCTAGGAACGATAATATCTCTGTCTGCAAACGCTCACTATTCAGCTGATCTTATCTTCAGAGTGCTAACAATAATCCATGAGGCCAAATGGGCCATGTCGTGTCCTCCCAGGGCGGTCCAGTCCTGCATCTTGGCTGCCTTTTTGCTGTTGAATTTCTCATTTGCTGATGTATCGCCAATCAACAACCTCAGAAATGCAGCGGGGACAACACAGGTAGTGATGTCCTCAGTTCCCTTCTTCAAGCCACTGGTTGGTCTCAGTGTTCATGTGACTGGAGGCAGCGGAGCACTGGGGGCAGGTTAGGATGGTTATATTTTATTTCCCCCCTAATTAATAAATAAAATTTTAGCCTGGTCAACCCCTTTAAGAGAGTCCTTCCCCAATAGTGAGTGATGCCGTATCACAACAAATGGCGCAGCAGTTCTAGCAATGTTGTCCGCTCATAGTTATCTTACTAGTGAAACACTTATGCAGCAGAATAAACACCATAGCAAATAAAATCCACAAATCTCTTCCTATTTATTATATAATACTATACATTGCTTAGTGCTTGATAATGTTGTCAATGTATATTTCAGTATAGATGTGTATCATTTTGACATAATAGTTTCTATGAAACTAGGAAGTATGTAGGAACACCCACAGTGAGTGTCAGCAATCTGGTTAGACTTGTCTATAAATATGTTTGGAGAGAACATTTCAACTCCCTTTATCATTCAGATGCAGAATCTTTTACATTGCACATGGAATAATCCACAAAATATCATGTATAGTGCGCTCCTCTCCACCGGGTACATGGTCCTATGTGGAATCTGCTAGTCTATGATATCCGTTTGGTCAGGTGTCTAAAAAAATTTATAGTGAGGAGCATGCCATATCCTACAAACTACAGTAATGTTATAGAGCAAAAGCAGCTGAGCAGATTGATCCATAGTTATGTGGGAATAATTCAGTATAATTTGTCCATTGAAATCTCTGTTCTTTCTATGCTGAGAAGTGGGGGAGGCAGAGCTATCAGTGATTGACAGCTATCTCTGTATACAGGTCATACATGGAGGGCCTATCAATCACTTGCTTGTACCATTATATAACACTTGGGCCTATCTACAGTGTTGACCAAAAGTATTGGCACCCCTGCAATTCTGTCAGATAATACACATTTTCTTCCAGAAAATGATTGCAAGCACAAACTCTTTGGTAATATCTTCATTTAATTTGTCTTCAATGGAAAACCACAAAAAGAATTGTCAAAAAGCCAAATTGGATATAATTCCACACCAAACATAAAAAAGGGGGTGGACAAAAGTATTGGCATTGTTTGAAAAATTATGTGATGCTTCTCTAATTTGTGTAATTAACAGCACCTGTTACTTACCTGAGGCACCTAACAGGTGGTGGCAATAACTAAATCACACTTGCAGCCAGTTGAAATGGATTAATCTTGACTCAACCTCTGTCCTGTGTCCTTGTGTGTACTACATTGAGCATGTAGAAAAGAAAGAAGACCAAAGAACTGTCTGAGGACTTGAGAAGCAAAATTGTGAGGAAGCATGAGCAATCTCAAGGCTACAAGTCCATCTCCAAAGACCTGAATGTTCCTGTGTCTACCGTGCGCAGTGTCATCAAGAAGTTTAAAGCCCATGTCACTGTGGCTAACCTCCCTAGATGTGGACGGAAAAGAAAAATTGACGAGAGATTTCAACGCAAGATTGTGCGGATGGTGGATAAAGAACCTCGACTAACATCCAAACAAGTTCAAGCTGCCCTGCAGTCCAAGGGTACAACAGTGTCACCCCGTACTATCCGTCAGCGTCTGAATGAGAAGGGACTGTATGGTAGGAGACCCAGGAAGACCCCACTTCTTACCCAGAGACATAAAAAAGCCAGGCTGGAGTTTGCCAAAACTTACCTGAGAAAGCCAAAAACGTTTTGGAAGAATGTTCTCTGGTCAGATGAGACAAAAGTAGAGCTGTTTGGGAAAAGGCATCAACATAGAGCTTACAGGGAAAAAAAGAAGCCTTCAAAGAAAAGAAGACGGTCCCTACAGTCAAACATGGCGGAGGTTCCCTGATGTTTTGGGGTTGCTTTGCTGCCTCTGGCACTGGACTGCTTGACCGTGTGCATGGCATTATGAAGTCTGAAGACTACCAACAAATTTTGCAGCATAATGTAGGGCCCAGTGTGAGAAAGCTGGGTCTCCCTCAGAGGTCATGGGTCTTCCAGCAGGACAATGACCCAAAACACACTTCAGGTCAGCACTAGAAAATGGTTTGAGAGAAAGCACTGGAGACTTCTAAAGTGGCCAGCAATGAGTCCAGCCCTGAATCCCATAGAACACCTGTGGAGAGATCTCTTGATGGCAGTTTGGAGAAGGCCCCCTTCACATCTCAGGGACCTGGAGCAGTTTGCCAAAGAAGAATGGTCTAAAATTCCAGCAGAGCCTTGTAAGAAACTCATTGATGGTTACCGGAAGCGGTTGTGCGCAGTTATTGTGTCTAAAGGTTGTGCTACCAAGTATTAGGCTGAGGGCGCCAATACTTTTGTCCGGCCCATTTTTGGAGTTTTGTGTAAAATGATCAATGATTTGATTTTTTTTTCACTCTCTTTTGTGTTTTTTCATTGCAAGCAAAATAAATGAAGATATTAATACCAAAGAGTTTGTGCTTGCAATCATTTTCTGGAAGAACAGGAGTATTATCTGACAGAATTGCAGGGGGGCCAATACTTTTGGCCAACACTGTACATCCTGCAGTGAACCATTGCCTGACCTAACATCAGAGAGATACAATCTCTTTTTAGTGTTATCATTTCTAGTAATGTCATTGTTTTGCCTTGTAAAGTACATCAGATATATGGCATTACATGTTGTTCTTGAGGGCTTTCATTTAGGTTTATGAGCTTCATTTCCATCCCTTGTGGTCCCTAGTATCCTGCACAGGGTGTGGGTCACATGATACAGTGGAGGACCAGAATACAGCTTAACAGGCAGCAATTATACTACTGGTAACAAAACCAGCACAGCTACATATCGGATGGCTGGACATTACAAATAATGGTGAATGATAAAAAATTACCTGTAAAGCTTCCTTAGGCTACAGCCCCACAGATCACATCACAGTTATTCCCGTAATGCTTTTCTGCTTCACTTATACCTATAGGGAACACGCCAGCATTTCCATCATTTTTGAAAACTGCAGTGTTTCCAGTGCACATATTTTTCTGCAATGTGTGGATGGGATTCACTAGGCCAAACCACGGCATTTACGCCACATGTGGTATCGGCCTTAAAGGGCTCTCCAATTGGAAAAATAGTTAAAGCTTTAGTTTGATACCGGACCATGTTTTGTTAGGGATATAATTGTATTAAATTAAAATTGCCGCTGCCCTAGAAGGTAAAAATAGCACCCAAAACTTGTGCGGGGAGGAGTCAGAGGTGGGACTTAATATTGCTTCTGTTTAGGCTGACTAGTGTCATGGCAGATGGTTTGTGGCACTGTCCACGGGGGCAGAATCGGCACAACATTGTAAGATTACACAAACCATTCCGTTCTACAGCCACTTGTTGATCCTGGTGTAGCCGTAGTCAGCGCTTAAACCTTAACCTTGTCAGGCTGCTGCACGGCCTTAATAGAAACAAGCAGTTTTTAGCGCTACCTCTGACCCTGCCACCGGAGGTCATACGTGGCATGTAACTCGTCCTGTTTCTCACACAGGACAGGGGCCATTTCATTTACTGCAGCGATACCCACCCTAGGCAAAACATTCTCTTGTGTATTCAGGAATGTATCCGTGCAACTATCCTGACATGTCTTTATTTTTTAAATGTTTTTCTTTTTTGGTAATTTTTCTTTTTTTTTCTTACAAGAAAAGAAAAAAAAAACAAAGATAAACAAAGATGGTATTTCGTGTGACACTTGAACGAGTGTCAGATCCAACATTTAAAGGGGAATGGGGGAGGTAGAAATAATCAAACAAAATATCAATATATAATACTGCAAAAATATAAACAGTGGAAGTTAGCTCTCCTCGTCTCTAAAGATAAAAAAGGGGAAGAAAGGAAGTGTCATCTTGGTGCCTCCGATGTGGCTCCTGCGGCACCAACCAGTAGCTTTCTATTTACAGTATTTATTTATTTTAAAGTCTCAGAGAATCCCTTTAAGTGGGCACTGGACAAAACTCAGGGCAATTTCTGGGGCAGTAACTGAGGGGGTGCTGCATGACAGTGAATCAGAGAACATGAATAGAGAATCCTGGTATCATGTGCCCCCCACCCCCACCCACCCATCCAGGGCCAGCATTAGGTATAACACATAGTTACACTTGTTCCCGGTGTGTTCTTTTAAGCTAAAATGTAATTTTATTGATTGATTGATTTCTTTTAGTCTACAAGCTCACATCACACCTAATCTGGTCATGCATCAGGCATATAAGAGTGTACAGTGGGGCAAAAAAGTATTTAGTCAGTCACCAATAGTGCAAGTTCCACCACTTAAAAAGATGAGAGGCGTCTGTAATTTACATCATAGGTAGACCTCAACTATGAGAGACAAAATGAGAAAACAAATCCAGAAAATCACATTGTCTGATTTTGTAAGAATTTATTTGCAAATTATGGTGGAAAATAAGTATTTGGTCAGTAACAAAATTTCATCTCAATACTTTGTTATATATCCTTTGTTGGCAATGACAGAGGTCAAACGTTTTCTGTAAGTCTTCACAAGGTTGGCACGTGGGACACGTCTGGCACTGCAGGATCTGAGTCCCTGGCGGCGTAGTGTGTTACTGATGGTAGGCTTTGTTACATTGGTCCCAGCTCTCTGCAGTTCATTCACTAGGTCCCCCCGCGTGGTTCTGGGATTTTTGCTCACCGTTCTTGTGATCATTTTGACCCCACGGGGTGAGATTTTGCGTGGAGCCCCAGATCGAGGGAGATTATCAGTGGTCTTGTATGTCTTCCATTTTCTAATTATTGCTCCCACAGTTGATTTCTTCAATCCAAGCTGGTTGCCTATTGCAGATTCAGTCTTCCCAGCCTGGTGCAGGGCTACAATTTTGTTTCTGGTGTCCTTTGACAGCTCTTTGGTCTTCACCATAGTGGAGTTTGGAGTCTGACTATTTGAGGGTGTGCACAGGTGTCTTTTTATACTGATAACAAGTTTAAACAGGTGCCATTACTACAGGTAATGAGTGGAAGAAAGAGGAGACTCTTAAAGAAGAAGTCACAGATCTGTGAGAGCCAGAAATCTTGATTGTTTGTAGGTGACCAAATACTTATTTTCCACCATAATTTGCAAATAAATTCTTACAAAATCAGACAATGTGATTTTCTGGATTTGTTTTCTCATTTTGTCTCTCATAGTTGAGGTCTACCTATGATGTAAATTACAGACGCCTCTCATCTTTTTAAGTGGTGGAACTTGCACTATTGGTGACTGACTAAATACTTTTTTGCCCCACTGTATGTTTCATGCAAGCGGCATGTCTTCTTAACATTTCCATTTGTATATGTCAGCATACAGCATTGTTGTCCTGCTCTATAGTTCATGCCCTTAATCTCAACATTATATTTTAGTTGTCTGGTCACAGCAGTAATGTTTTATTATGTATGTAACAGCCTCATTCATATAGAACTTCTCACTCTCCTGTTTTGACAACATTTTTTCTTTAAAAAAAAAAAAAAAAAAGTTTCCTTTAATTAAAAAAAACTGCAAGGACCGAAAATGGTCTATGAGGTCCATGGGTTTCCTTAGGTAACCGCCTTTTTATGCAGATTAGGTTTCCACTTGGGGGGGGGGGGCCCAAGCAGACTGAACGGAACAGAAACCCATGCGCATATGTGAACTGGCAGCAAGTGAATTTTATGCTGCCTTTTCCTTTGCAGCTTTTCTCCACAATATGTTGTTGAAGATTAAATTAAATCTCGTTCACTTTGCCAGTATTGTAAAATGCAGCGTTTTTACCGTTGCGTTTCTGCAATGTAAGGGAGCCTTCACACGGAGTAAATGCTCCGCTCATTCTGAACGTAAACTCATTCACAGTGAGCGGTGTTAAAACAGATCCCATTGATTTCTATGGGTGCCGAAATATGCGCGTATCACATTGAAAGCAATAGGTAAAAAAGCCTCCCATTGATTTCAATGGGGAGTGCGCATATGCCGGCACCCTTAGAAATCAATGGGATCTGTTTTAACACCGCTCACTGTGAACGAGTTTACGTTCAGAATGAGCGGAGCGTTTACTCCGTGTGAAGGCTCCCTAAGATCCTAACGGAAACCCGAACACAGATGTGAATAGTGCCTGAGTATCTATTTGCTCTTCCAAGGTATCAAAACAGCATCCAAATTGTGATGCATCATACAACCATAGTATACATATAACTGCTGAACACCCGTATGTATAGGCATACCCTCCAGATATATCCCGGGAGGAATATCCTACACGGTACTTTATTATGTTGGTTTAATGTAGTAAGGCTACATGTATTACATTGATACATTAACATATGAATACAATAGGCACTGCTCACCTACCCCCATGTTTACAGAGTTTATCACATACTGCATTCAGTACCTACAATGGTTTACAAGCTGTAGACCTTCAGCAGACTGGATGAGTGATTAGTAAATGTATATTTATACGGTATAATCAGTGTTTATTTTACTACATGCAATTTGTTATTTTCAGTGCATTTGATTTTATTAGGTTAGATGACGGCATTCTTTACATTCTCTCATGTACACCTCACAGTTCCCCGATACTTAGTCTAGAATTTTTATTGCTTGGTGAGTAACTATGTACGTCAGCCTATGTTATGTAATTTTATATGTAACACAATGTCATGTTCCACAAACCTCACAAGCTGTACTTTTCTCTCCACATTTTGTGTGCGGAAACTGAGCAGAAAACACACTGACCTAATTATAGTCTATGGGGTCCGCGGGTTTCCTTAAGTAACCACTTTTTATGCGTATAGGTTTCCGTTCGGGGAGTCTCCAAGTGAACTCCCCGAACGGCATACCAAACACAGATGTGAATCGGGCCTAAAACATGACCAAGACCTGTCCTGTGTAAAGCCACTTGGGACAATTAAATATTTATAAAGAAGTGGAGGCGTACTAACCTGTATAGGAATGTCTTTATAAACCAGCCGTGACAAAGATACTGTAGGTTAACGAAGCTTTACTATATCATAGTCTAGTCTTCAAATGTCCTCCCTTTTAAAGGGATTCTATCATTAGAATCACATTTTTTAAGACTAACACATAGGAATAGTCTTAAGAAAGGCTATTCTTCGCCTACCTTTTGAACGCTTCTCTGCGGTGCTGTTCCATAGATAACCTGGTTTTCTTTGGTATGAAAATGAGTTCTCTCGCAGCACTGGGGGCAGTCCCCAGCGCTCAAACAGCACTGGCGGCATCCCCAATGCTGCGAGAGAAATCTCTAGTGACAGCCTCTGTCTTCTTCTGGCACGCCTCTCTGCAATGTCTTCTTCCGATTGTTTCTTCTGGATTTAGATGTGACGTATGCGCAGTCGACTCTGCCATTGGCAAGAAGATATCACAGGGTGTTCCAGAAGAAGACAGAGGCCATCGCTGGAGAGTTTTCTCGCAACATAAGTGACGCCCCCAGTGCTGTTTGAGCGCAGTGCTGCAAGAAAACTCATTTGCATACCAAAGAAAACTGGCACTGTACGGCGGTGCAAAGAAGACTTCTGAAGGTAGGAGAAGAATAGCCTTTCTTAAGGCTATACTTACGTGTCAGTTTAAAAAAAAATGGGATTCTAATGATAGAATCCCTTTAACTCCAGCCAGCCATAGAATCATCAATATTAAAATCTTAACACTGAATTTTGGAGTAGCATGAGATGTGTAGATCATTGGATGTATAGTGATAAAGCGTGTAATGATAAAATGATACATATAATTAAAAGTGATTCTCAATAGATGTTGCAGTGCACCTGTCCAGAGATGCTTGGCCATATGTACCATACTGATGTGGTGATGGTTTATCTCCCTTGAGAATAAAGAATCTGACATTTTAAAATCTAAAATGTCAGCACTTTTCCCCAGATATCGTTGCAATATCGAACACTCCCATACACATTAAATGGTCACCGAGCCTGCTGAAGCTTTTTGTACATTCCCCTTTTTAGAAGGCTTCTGCCTTAAACAGGGTATCCAGTTCCTTGTATTGATTATATATCTTTAGGAGTCCCAGGTGTCGGATCACCTGTATCGAAACATACCGCGAGACTCTCTGCCCACTTGCAGGACAAACTGTGGCAGTGAGTGTAGGTACAGCACCATAGACTTCCTGTTATAGCTTATACAGCGAGTGAGCAGCGTTATGTAAACATTGATGAGGGCCACACTGTTTCGATACAGGTGACTCGACACCTGAGACTCCTGTATGGATTAGTTCTGGAGAGATCCAACCTAATATTGAAGGCCTATCCTAAGAACAGGCCATCAATACTGGAAACCACATAACTCCTTTAAGCTGGTATGCACATAAAGTAGTAACATGGTTGTGTAATTTATAAGGCTGAGAAATTACATAACTCCATTAAATCCAACCTATAATCCTACAGCACTAATCCAGAACAAGACATGAATCCATTCCTGGCACCAAATATGGACATCGCGATAACCGTCTGGATGAACTTCTTATCTAGAACAATCAAATTCCAATAACTCGTAGTTAGATTAATTGTAAATGTCATGCTTTATTAGATAAGTATCTAGATTTTTTTACATGCTGACATGAACATTACTACCTCTTCGGGTAGGGCGTTCCATAGTTTGGTTACTCTAACTGTAAAGGATCCTTTCCTATATAGATGCCTAAAACTTTCCACCACCAGAATATCCCCGGGTCCTTTGTTCATTTCTTGTGCCAATCGTGTACTGACCAGACACGTATGTAAATCATATTCCAAGCATTTTTCTTTGCAAGCTAAACAAGCTTACACTATGGTCACACTAGCATTCGGGTTTCCCTACTTCGGGTCTGCATGGGGACCTGAAAGGCAGAAACCCTGTCTACTTAAAAAGCGGTAACGCGTGGAAATCCGTGGATCCCATAGACTATAATGGTGTGTGCCAGGTTTCCTCATAGTGTGTGCCATTTTTATACTGAAACGAGCTGAGAGAAGAGTCTTCCTTGCAGGGCTTTTCCCTCTGATGATTTTAAGCAGAATCTGAGATGGAGAAACTCGAATGCTAGTGTGAACCTAACTTTAAGTCTTTTTGGTCTCTTATTATAAGAGACCCTTTATCCGATTTGATAAAATAGTTGCCCCTCTGTAGCTCCTATTTCCTTTTTAGAATGTGGAGCCCAAAACTGACTACCATACTTGAGATGTGACTTTACAAGGGATGTATGGAGGGGCAATATTACATCAGGATCTTATTAGCTTTTGCAGCTTCTGCTTGACACTGAGTACTGTTGTTTAGCTTACTCAAATCTTCTCTTGTTCTGTTGTCTCAAGTGTTATTCCATTATTATTGTCAGACATCATTATATATAGATGTATACTTGTCTAAGTGTACGGGAGAGTTGAAAAAGCTTCTGTTTCAGACTTCTCTAGTGCATGCTGGATTTCCTTCTTTCCAAGGAGGAATTCACATTAGGCTGTCCCCTCATGTCACATCTTTGTGAAAGTCTCCATTTGGTGCCTCTTAGAGATGAGCGAACACTGTTCGGATCAGCCGATCCGAACAGCACGCACCCATAGAAATGAATGGAAGCACCTGTGACGCTGACATTGGCGGCGGCCGGCCGGCATCACAGGTGCTTCCATTCATTTCTATGTGTGCGTGCTGTTCGGATCGGCTGATCCGAACAGTGTTCGCTCATCTCTAGACTGCCTCTGTCACAGAATCTGTCATATTTAATGGGAAAAATATTGCTGCAACCAACTATATGGCTGACTTTATTCATATGTGCCAAACAAAATAAATGTTAAAAAAATGTACATATCTGACCATAAAGAATCAAAAAAAGCTGCACTCATGCCCCTATATATATGACTACTGTAGAGCAATTTATATGGATCTTTGAAAGCTGAGTACAATGAATAAAAACTTTTCAATTGTTCTGCACATTTTTTAAAGAAACCTTTTTTTTTTTTTTTTTTTTTTTTCCAATTCCTTGACTGTTTGCTGAGAGTTAGGCTGGTCTTACACGACCGTAATGCTTTTACGGTCCGCAAGTTGCTGATCAGCAACTAGTGTTAACTTACACTCCACAGATGTCCGTGACCTGCCGCACTCGCCCATAGAGTTCTAATTGCGGACATTACGGACATGTTCTAAAAAGTGCGGACCTCGGTTGCGGCCTGGCACACCACAGATAAAATATCCGGTGGTGTAAGAGGCCGCATTGAGTATAATGTGTCCGCAATTGAAAACGCTCAATTGCGGACCATTTGCAGACTTAAACTACGGTCATGTAAGACCAGCCTTAAAGGGGTTTTCTCATCAAAGTAAGTTATACCCTATCCATTCAATGGAAGTGCTGGAGATAGCTGAACACTATACTTCCGCTATCTCCGGCATTCCCATTGAAATTAATGGAGCAATGCCCAAAGCCCTCATTCTCTTGATCAATAGGAGTCACCGATCTGCAAGTTATCCCCTAAACTTCCTTTGATGGGAAACATTTATTAGTACACATCACTGTAAGATAAAGCACGTCAGATCATACCATAGAAGAGATACAGGAACATCCATAAGCCATACTGATTCACTTCAAGCTCCATATATGGAAGCAGAATACATGTAAATGAATGCACCCCGAATTAGAATAATTCAGGAAGGGCAATTATTGGCTTTATAACTATCATTCATGAGTCAACAACAAGAGATCTTGTAACAATGCAGAATCTATTAATAGGCGATCACATCCAGCCACTAACATTACACCCATGTCAGAAATGAATTAGGCGTGAATATCTGCAGTATTGTAATAAGAATGAATATACTTGTCACTGCGGGAACTTTAGTGTCATTTATTTCTCCTCCCTCCTTGGTCATTTATTGACGTAAATTGTCATAAAATATCATTGGTCTATATACTGGTCTGAAATCTGATGTATGAAATAGTAGTACAGTTCATTGTAAAATACATCATAGTGGATATAGAATTATGTTCTTCATGAGACTTATAGCCTGGTGAGACAATATCATTGCTTTTTACAGTATCTAGGTGACAGATAATCGGCCCTGCAGCATTTTGTGTATTGTTAACAAAGCCATAGCAAGCAACAAAATCAGTTCAGTTCTCCTTTAGTTGTAATATTTCAAGAGTTTCCTCAAAATTGGCAGGTTTGGCTTCAGTTGACTTCTTATATTAAGCTTTTAACCAGCTAAAATCATACTTACCAACATTTAGGTTAGCAAAGTAGGGTATATTTAAGGACTTCACCAGAGCACCACCGGAAATGCCCTCAAACCAGATGGGACTTCCGGATGGGTTTTTTTTAAGCCACACTCAATATACGGGTCAGGACATACCTGAATTTGCTGAGATGATTTGGGAATATTCTTGCAAATTTGGGGCAGTTGCCATCTATGCTATAGGTCAGTGATGGCAAACCTTTTAGAGACTGAGTGCCCAAACTGCGACCCAAAACCCACTAATTTATCACAAAGTGCCAACATGGCAATTTAACCTTAATACTGTGCGGATCCACAATTGTGGACAGCTATGGACGGTCTGTAATATAATCACTTGTCTGCTATAAAACAGATACAATCTGATAAAAATAGTGAAGGGCCTCCACAGAGTACAATCTGCTCCACAGTGGCCAAAACACAGTACAATTTGCTCCACAGTCACCTCCACACAGTGTAATTTGCTGCAAACTGGCCCCACACAGTATAATCTGTTCCACAGATGGGTGTCCAAAGAGAGGGCTCTGAGTACCACTTCTGGCACCCGTGCCATAGGTTCGCCATTATAGCTATAGGTTGTCAGATAAGGATCACGTTTTAATAAAAATGTTTAATTTACTGTAAGTCTAGGATTATTTGACTAATGGGATGTTGTAAGGGGGTCAGACCTTACCAGAATCTAAGCCCAGTGAGCAGTATATCTGCGGATGCTCTGCAAAGCTATGCCTATAAGACAACTTTTCTAACTTGGCAGGCTTAGATACAGCAGATCAGCTTTAAGTATGGCAGTATACCATTACAATGACAAGTTTAGATACAGCGGCGCAGCTCTATATATGGTGGTATGCTGATATAATAGAATCTTGTAGTAGTGGGTATGGAGTAAAATCTTTTCTATAGCTCAGCAGTCTCTTCAGTGCACTATATATATATATATATATATATAGATTGCCAAAGTGTTGTGACAGTGGCAGGTGGGCTCCCCAGCTTATGGGCACAGTGACCCCTATGTGCATATGTAATTGCAAAGGAGATGGACCAATTAGGGTTGGTTCCTCTGGTCCCCTCTCCTCAAGGACTCACAGCAGCAGCCATTGAAATAAGTATACCATTAAATACTGCTATAGTGTTAGGACAGATCTGACCAAGGACCGAACCTGCACATACATAGAATAGGTAATAAATATGTGGACATCAAGGCCCAAACGTGCTTCAGCCATGATGTGGTTATGTTTTTTGTTTGTGTTGTATCTAAGCCTGTGTGTAAGCGACATGATGATATAGATATAGGAAGCCTGGAGGATAGGCGGGTAGAGTACAAAAACTAGAAAGACTCATAATATTTCTAAGAGAAGTGTAATAAATACGTAAGTCCATACACAATAGTCACTTCACTCTGCCTCAGGCTTTAGCATGTCAAATTTGACATTGTAGCCGTATTTTATGCTACATTATTATTGTTGTAACTATTTCAGCAAAAAGCTGTACTCTATATAAAATATACAGGGCTGGGTACTCGCTAGTATTAACATTCCAGTAATGTAGTGCAAGTGACTAGAATGACTGCTGTATGTTCCACTAAATCACTAGACCCCAGTTATTATAGTATTTTTTATATTGTACTTTTAGGTCTAACTGATGTATAAAATGACGTGAACCTTGCCTTAAACAAATCACCTGAGAGATTGCCTTCTTTGTTAATATGCATAGAAGCTCTTTGGAACAGCAAGGAGTTGCCGCTTGCCCAGGGGTGAATTTGAGGGGGTGCAGAGGGTGCAATCGCATCAGGGCCCAGGAGCCTTAGGGGGCCCATAAGCACTGGCATCAGTATTGAAATTGCAACTTCCATCTGGCCCATAAGCCAAGGAGACCCACAGATTACCCTAACCACACTAAGGCGGATTAAACTCCTTAGCTCCCATAGCTATCACTATCAAGAATTTTCTGTAGGGAGGAAGTAGGGTTCCCAGACAAAAGATTGCATCGGGGCCCACAAGACTTTAGGTATTCCACTGTGCCTGCTTCTTTGGAGTCCAAGAGCTCTTCAAAAATGACAGTGTCCTTTTCAAAGGAGGGGGATTCTTACATAAAAAGGTCCTGGCTAGCCTACAGCCAGAAGATATAGACAGTATAAGTCCGTCTAATTCTGAAACAATTTACTTTCTATAGCAATTGTCTCAGAATAGTGCGGGGTCTCCCGCACTGAAATAAGGGTCTCCTTCCTTTAGGCACCTCTGAGAAGACGATCACAAGGGTCCGATGTCTTTACATGACAGGGCCACTTTCTGTATAATCCTGTTAGGCTGTGTCAAAGGCATGGAACTTGACAGTCAGACTAATACATTGGACTACATAGGTAGTGCAAGATATTATATAAGCAGGGATGTAACCAAAGCCTGTAAAGGGGGCCCCTATAGTATAGGACCCTGTAACAGGAGTCATAGTGTATGGGGACCTGAAACATGGGCCCTTCCTATAACAGGCCCCCATACGGTAAGGGGTCCCTGTTACAGGACCCCACACTATATAGTGACCCCATAGGCTGTTTCTCACAGGATTACTCCAGTGGGTAACGGATGATTTTCACTTACCTTTCCCTGCTAGTGTCCATAGCTGCCTCCACTGAGTCCTACAGGGGGTGACACATGTTATATCCGGATGCTCAGCGTTATGATGCGATGTCTGGGATGTTTTATACAGCAGCACCTCGAGGTCTTTGCACTGTCAGAAACATATTGGATAACTGATATATGTGTAGTTATACTTATTATGTAACGTTGATAGTGATTAAATCCTACTAATATTATAAGTGTGAAAGTTTGTGAATTTGGATGTTTGTGAGTTTGGATGTTTATTCCTCAATCACGCTAAAACGCCTGGACGGATTTGCGTGCAATTTTCCACAAACATAGTTTTCCCTTAGGATTGAGTCACAGGCTACTTTTGGTGCCCCTAAACAACATGGCTTCCTAGCAGGAGACTCACAAAAGCAGGACTCCTAGCCCCAGCTATAGACTCACACACACTGCCTGGCATTGCCTGCCTCAACCTGCCTGCACACTCCTTACTGTCACCTCAGGAGTAGCCCTCATTCTACTCACTCACATTTACATATAGCTTTCCACTATATAACACATCACATTGTCTGTATCACTACATACACAATATAACACATCACATTGTCTGTATCACTACATACACAATACAACACATCACATTGTCTGTATCACTACATACACAATACAACACATCACATTGTCTGTACCACGACATACACAATACAACACATCACACTGTCTGTACCACGACATACACAATACAACACATCACATTGTCTGTACCATGACATACACAATACAACACATCACATTGTCTGTATCACTACATACACAATATAACACATCACATCACATTTGCTAGCCCACCAAACTTTTTAAAGCACTTTTACAGTTTCACACGTCTGTGTCCGCCCAATTCTCAAATCACCGCAGACGAAGTCACGGGTAAAAGCTAGTTGATATATAAGGGTTTGGGATATATCATGATGTATGGTCAGTGTTAGTTGACCTGTGTTGGTTGCAACATACAATCTATATATATTTTTATATTTATTTGAGTGTTAGCTAATACAAATATGTAATTAAATTTTACTCTGTAATGTGCTGTGCTGTCTATATATATATATATATATATATATATATATATATATATATATATATATAAGTGTTTTGAGTGTTAAGGTGCTATACACGCCTTTGCCTGGATTGGTACCCGGGACTATAGGTGTTATGAATCACCTATAGCAACTCTCACTAGTAACCAAAATACAATGCAAAATAAAATATAGTATGCAGAGTTCATCTATATACATATAAAGCATAGAGTCCAGTAGGTGTTGTAGAAGGAATGCAGCTCATTCATGTAGGTAATCCATGATTTAGACAATGTCCCCAGGTCTCTAAAGCTCCATCCTGCTCATCCATAGGGGGCTGTGCCCACAATAATACCACTGTATAACATAAAGCTTAAAGCAAGTTATGGAATCTGGTGTAAAAGGGGATTGTTCTTGAGAAGTGGCATACCTATGTAAATAATGTATCCACCATCTGCAGATATCAGTATGTAATATACAGTGGTGTTAGTACATTTGTTCTCCTGGATGGTGGTCATGTTGACATCAATGCAAGAAAGCTGACAAGTTACTCAGGGTATCAGAATCCTTAGAACAAGGTTACATACTAAATTTGATATTTCATTGGACTATTTTTAAAGCAGATTGTAAAACGTTATGATGAAGGAGCACTGAATATATGACAGATGCATAAGTCTTATATGAATGCATGTAATGTACACATTTTACAAGGTGAATATGCGAGAATTAATTGTCAGTATTGTCAGTATTGTTTGAGTCACGGCTTAGGTCACACAAAAAAGTCAAACAGTTATACAACAAATAAAATATATTAAAATATGATGCAAATATTATTAAAGGGGTTTGGATATGGGAAAAAAAGCTTGAGGTGCTGACAGCTCTGTAGTGTATGTCATGGCAGCCCTGACTCCATTGCTCTAGCGCACATAGTAGAAAATAAAGCACTTGAAATAAAAATTTCTTCCTTTAGTAACATAAAGTGAGCAATACAGCCATAATAATCCATGCCAAAGGATAGCAATATCATATTGTGGGAGTATGACACCTACACATCATCATACTGCTGTGTTGTCTGTGCGATGGTCAGGCAAGGTTCTTACAGGTCAGCTCCTATTCACTTGAATGGAAACCAAGCTGCGGTGACTCAATCTAGCCACTAGTTTTGTAAAATGTAGTAAATCTCAATGAATTCAGTCTGTCTAGTCTAAGTTTAACCGCCTATTACTTGGCTTATTTTGGAGCGATTTTGATGCACATTTTCATTTCTTACCCCACTCTCCCTTCTACAAAGCCACATCCTATCCTATTAAACCATGCCCCTTTGTTGGATAAAACAATAAAAGTGTCTAAAGCAATAGATTTGGTGCAAAACATGTATATCAGTTTTTGCAGCCAAAATCCAGGAGTAGACTTATTAGACAGTAGAAGTATAAAGTGTCGAGACTCCCTCCCGATTAGGCGGCATTCCGCCATGCCTAGCTGCGCAGTATGTTCACATGTGGAATCCTTTTTCCACGTGTGAACATACCCTTAACTTTGGCAAAAACAAAATAAATACCTGCTCGTCTGAGCTACTAGCTAAACAGAATTATTAACCTAACTATACATGTGGCTTACTTCCAGCCACACAAACAAAACAGGAGCAATATTGTCTCACTGGACTCAGGGTTACAGGACAGAACCATACACCTCCTCTCACTCCATGGATCTGCACTGCAAAGCAGGATCTGCAGCCTTTTCTGGCCCAGTAATGAGCCCAGAATCTACACCTGGGCTGAGGCCTACTCCAGATCCACACATATGTCAGAAACCTGGGGCTGGTATATCTGAACTCCAGCACTCTGCCTGTCATCTTCTCACAGTATCTTAGAGTAAGTTCACATGGCAGAAAAGGAAAAAGGAATTCCTCTTCAGTTGCTAGCCACTTTCCGTCGCGGCCTAATCAGCCGGGAGTCTCGAGTCGCAGAAATCAGCTGCGGTATCCGTGGCAAGAATGAACAGGATGCTTATTTTTTCTAGCATCCTGCTGTGATCTCTGCCTCCCATTGAAAACAACGGGAGACAGAATCTGCACAGAATCTGCTACCAATTCCTCTGTGAGAATTAAGCCTTATTTTTTCATTGTCCTGCTGCAATTTCTGCCTCTTATTGAAAACAAAGGGAGGCAGAATCTGGGCGGATTCTGTCCCCAAATCCACAGCAGATTCTCCTTAAGATACTTCCTCAGTATCTGAAAAACAAGGCAACACATATACAGTTTTGCTGTATACCAAGATGATGGGGCACCTTTAGAGTCAGACCCCGTAGCTGCTATGAAACTTTAGAATAAGAGGTTGGCAACAACTCAGTTGGCTCCCTTTTCTATATCGGTTGTGTAAACCTATGTAGGACTTGGCATGAAATCAGCAAACAAGCAGAGGAAAGTGACATGCAAACCACCGACTTCTCCACTTTGCAAAATTTGCTCAGTCCTCCTGTTTCAATAATGGGTATTGAGGTGGGCTAAGCCAGCACCAAGGAAAAGCCCTGTTCCAATGTCTGAATTTGATGACATTCATCCACTAGCTAATTCACAGTAGCTGTTGCCAAACCCAGTCCTAAATGAAGAAACATTCACAAGGTAATTTCATAGGCTGATCGGTACAGAAAAAGGGAGAGGTGCATCTCATTGGTGACTCCTTGGTAACATTTGTAGTTTCACTGTGTACATCTCTACCTTGACATGTGTTACGGATGTAATTTACTGGGGACCTGCTTCATATTTTCTCAGCCCAACCCTTTGTGTCACAAAAGTTGTAACCGCCCAACATATTTCAGCTTGCAATACTTGTTTGACTTCTTCAAAGTGTAGTCCCAATTGTGACAAGTGACATAGCTCATTTCCCTTGTGTCCGGATCACCAGACTCTTCAACCAGGGCATCCTCTAAAGGTAAATACGCATAGACATATATTCACGCTATGTCATATGTTTCATTTCATGGAGTTAAACTTAAGTAAATGGGAGCAAAGGAAATGATTGTGTCTGTATTAGGATGTAGAGTGTTATGTACTAAAGTTCTACAATTGTGTTTAGGGATATTACCATAACCTTACAAACTGGCAATTTATGTGAAGAGGGATATATATATATATATATATATATATATATATATATAATTTATTTATTTTTAGTACTGTATATAGAGATGCATGTATTTGTTAGACTTCTCAGTCTGTTAATATTAACATACAAGATTAAAAGATATATATATATGTATATATATATATATATATATATATATATATATATATATATATACACATTATATCCACTCATTTGGGTTCTCTGTTATTTCAAGTCCTATGGATTGTCACCTTCAAATTACCCAATACAGAAGTCTTCATCATAACGACACAACTTTGTAAATTTGAGAATAGGAATCTCTATACCTGTAAGACATACTTGACTTTGTGCAAGTATTTAAGCTATCCTGCTTCTTCCAAAAACCTTGTTGGAAATGCTGTTTTCAGAGATAAGGCTGGAATGGCAATTTTCCACTTACATATTCCTGGAAACATTGTGCACGTCATTTATAAATTATATATGTCATGGAAGTGTTATTGGAGGGGATGCAGTTACTGGGACCCTCAATGATCTCAACAGCAATCCCCATAAGGACACTAGTTGTATGGATTAGTAATGAGGTGGACATACAAGTATATGGGCTCATAGATTGTAAGCTCTTGCGAGCAGGGCCCTCAGTCCCATTGTGTCAAGTGACTATTTCTTTGTAATGTATCTTTTAGTCTGTACTTGAACCCTACAAATTGCACAGTGCTGCGGAATATGTTGGCGCTGTATAAATAAAATGCATTATTATATGGGCACCACACCTCTATATGCCTCTACAGGACTCCAGGTGTATGCAGACAATATGTCCATAGACATCACATCAGACAGGGGCGATCCTGCGATCCTTAAGGAGCTTTACAGCTTCTGTGCCAATATACATAAGCCATTATAATGAATGAAATATACAGCTACAGGCAAGCATACTCACTTGGCTGCTTGTGTATATGCTATACCAGTTTTATGATGGGACACTTCTTTAAATGGCTCATTTAGGATTCATGTCTTATACTATATAACCTGAACTATAGTTGTGAGCACCTTTCCATGTTTCCTTATATATGGTGACATAATATTAACACACATGTGGAGCAATTTTTGTGTACGTACATCCTGCCCATAAGGTTGTGTTAGGAAAAATTGACATCAAACTAGCGGACAAATACAGTGTATTATGTATAGTAGATTTTTTGGTATGCAGGAACCTGATAGTCATACACCAGATACCCCTCATAGTCCCCTATTATATTTGAGTGGATATATCTAAAGAGGTTCTGCAGGTGAACTTAAGTTGAGAAAAATCTGATTATAAAATAAACTGAGCTAGCAAATAATATTGTATGACTTCACACTGACTAATATCCATTGTCCGCTAATACGGTTGTTAGATGTTTCTTCCGGCTAGTCTAACAATACTTAGATATTCAGCTCGGCACAGAATTACCAGCATGGCGCACGTCTCAGGTAGTTTTATTAATTGGATTGAAAAAAATGAACCAGAAGTAGTTAAAGGGAATTTCCAGGAATTAAATATGGATGACCAACTTAAGGGTAGGTCATCAAAATCTGGTTGGTGGGATGTGATACCTGTGACCCCCACTATCAGCTGTTTGAAGCTGCAGCAGTGATCAGGTGAGCGCTACATCCAATTTCCAAGTCCTATGAATCATTGGTCAGAGCTTAGTCCTATTCAAGCAAATGGGGTTGAGCTGTGATACCAAGCACAGTTGTTATATGGGTGATCTGACATTGATGACCTACCCAAAGGGCAAGTCATTAATATTCAAGTCCCAGAAAACCCCTTAAGGCTAAAGCCCCACGTACCACTTATCACAGAGGTTTCCTCTGCTGACTTTCTGCTTCCATTATTCCTATAGGGAAACCGCTGGCGTTTCCGCAGGTCTAATTGACATGCTGCAATTTCCAAAAACTGCAACTATTTCGGAAATTGCTGCACATACTTTTTCGCAAGGTGTGGATGGAATTCAATAGAATCTCATCCATCTTGCAGTGACTGTAAAATGCCTCGTGGGGCCTCGAGCTAAATGTACATTACATACGTTCCTTTAAGATTATGTCAATAGAGACACAGCAGATATCTGATATAAACCTCCTTTATGACATAACTGAGTATTGACTTTCCATGGTCTAATAAGAAGGATGTTACAACCTCCATCCTATTTAGCCTAGTGTATATGTAAAGGCTAGGTTTGGTAATGTGAGGTATTCCGTCCTAGGTGTGACAGATACAAGTATGCCTGATATGTCCAGGATGACTATGCCCTAAATGAAATATGGGCCACAATGTGGACTATGATGAGTAACTAGTATTGCTTAGACCTCAAATATGTGATCAATGCAAAGGTATAGGGAGTGGAAAGTGAGAATACACGTGTGTCACTTGGAAGCCATTGCCAGGATTTATTAGTGAACTGACAAATGAAGTGGTCAGGAATGTTGTCAGGTAAGTCCATAGCAAAGTATCCATGCCGAAATAGTGCCTTTGTACAATAAAGGGTAAATAACTGCAGTGTGAGCTAATACTACTGCAATACATCATACTGTGCCTACATGATACGATGCTTCCATTGGGTACAATTTAGTGCAGCGGAAAACACAATACATTGGGTTTATTCACACAGACGTGGTGCAAATCAGCAGTGAAAAATCGAATGTTGGCCAAATTGTCTACCTGCAGCGCCCGTTTTCACAGATCCCTCATAGACTTGAGTGTTTGAGTCATCCGTGAAAAATGGACAGAAATAGGACACGTCCTATTCTTTGAACATGTGAATGACATGCGACTTGGATGTTACATGATACATAGTTGGCCTTTAGCGGATAGCATTGATGCCTGGCTTACAGAGGGGTCTGCCTGGGTCAACTAAGGTGTCCTTGCTTTGTCTAAAAGATAGAGCTTGTTTTTCCTACCCAATAATAAGGAATGTCCAGTTGAGGCTGCGATGTGAGATAGGTGTGAATATGGCCTGACCATTTCATGATAACTCCTTTATTAGATTATAACACCCCCCCCCCCCCCCCAAGAAGAATCTGTTCCATCATAGTGGGCATCAATATAATTCTGCTGTTACTTCTACTTGTATGCGTAATATCACATATAGAAAGGGGTTCGTCCTGTTAAAACAACCCTTTAAAAACAATGAGTGTCGAATTTTAAAATTTGGTGACTACTAAATTATCATGAATTTTGATAACAACAATGTTGCCATTCACCATATTGGAGAAGGAGCCTGACACGACCCATTATTTTACATAATTGATGGTTATCTAAGACTCAGTGGAAATTGGACTGAGAGTTATCAGGTATGTACTGTATATATGACTGCAAGGCGATGACGTGTGACCTACATTCACCCGGCTAGTTTATGACCAAGCTGAATGATATATGGCCGCTTGGCAAATACTGGGATTTTGTCCAGGTATATATTCAGTTGTTGGGTCACTAGGTGCAGATTTTCTTTTGTCTTACAATAGTCACATCTGTTTTGAACACCCCCATAACCCATGTAGGCTTCATAATCCACATGTAGCAGCTCCGGCTTTAAGGAATGTAGCAACCTTTACATTATTTACCCGTTACCCTGTAGTCTCTCCTCACAAGGTATCTTGGCATCCGGAGTATTTGACTTTTAGTGAAAGAAGTCAGTCCGGTTTGACTACATTTCAGGTGGGGTGTGCCTATGATTTCATGAACAGATGTCTTACCCTAGACCTAGTATTTTGTGAAAAAAAAAATCAGCAAATTCAAGTGCACGACCCCAGACCATCTTTTCTGACAACTGCAAAGTAACTGAGAAACCTGCGGAGACGTACAGTAGAAGTGTAGTGGATGGGATTTAATCCTCTCCACATGCTGCAGAAACAAACCCACAGCAGAAACTGTCTTCTGCTGCAAGTTTCCAACACGTAGCATGTCAATTATTGCCGCATGTTCACTTTTTCAACCTTTACAGCCTCCAACCATGGCGAAAATCGGTTGTTTCCAGGTTTGTTTTTTTTCGCTGCTGGTCAGTCTGCTGCAGGATGTCTGTGGCAACCTAGAGGGTTTTTTCAGAATCAGCAAAAAGAGGCCTGGGTAGGGGGTATAATGTAATGACGGAACCATTACTCGCCTATTGGATCCTTATTATCCCAGTGTCGACCCTTTGGTGCTTTCTGGCAGGTTTTGTTATTTGTGCTGCAGCAATGATAGACAAATGCAGATGAATGTCAGAAAATGCAATAATTATCAGTTATGTTTAGTTTACTACCTTATGCCCCCGTCCCCCTAACCAGACCCTTTATACACTGTCTACCAATAAGTATTTGGACACCTGCGATCCAAGCGGCACAAATGGCAATTACAGCCTCAGCCTCCGGGGCATGCTTTCCACAAGTCCTTGTATGATGGCTAGTGGTATTTTATTCCATTTGGCTTGGAGAAGACAGGTAAGTTCTTTCACCGATTTTGGTCGGCTGCTGCACCCATTAGTTTGGCGATCCAACTCGTCCCAGAGGTGCTCAATAGGGTTCAAGTCTGAGCTCTGGGCAGGCCAGTGCAGTCGGGTAACCTGATTGTCACTGTACCAAGCCATGGTAGACCTTGCTACATGACAGCTGGTGTTGTCATCCTTAAAGTAACATTGGTCCGACCCATAGATCCGCCATAATGTAGGAAGCACACTGTTATCTAAAATAGTGCAATAGGCGTCGGCGTCGAGTTTACCATGCACTGGGACCAAGGGTCCTAGTCCATACCAAGAGCAACACCCCCAGACCATAACTCCACCTCCGAAGAACTTTACTGGGTGTCAAAATACTTATTGTAGACAGTGTATTTGCGAAGCACTTTATATAAGAAAATGGACTGTCAGCAATATATACCTAATATATATGTTTTTACCATTATCATCTTCCATAACAGTAGTTCAGGTAACAAAGCAGAGCAACATTGGAGGAAATCAAATGCAATACAGTATACAGTATATACTGTATGTGTATAGCAGACTACAATCTGTGAATGAAGTGAGCTGATGGGCATTAGGCTAGGTTCACACCTATGCCTCATCTCCGTTCGGGGTTTCCATTTCGGAATCTGGTTACAAAATGCGGAGAGAAAAGCAGAACTTTTTCTCTACATTTTTCTGCCTTCTTTGGGTGGAACCCCGACACATCCCATTATAGTCTATGGGGTCTGCGAGTAACCGCTTTTTTCCATTCGTTGGATCCCAATGAACAGAAACCCAAACGTAGGTGTGAACCTAGTGTTAGTTCACTGGTGTACTCATTTCATTGGATAATAGATAAATAGCAGTCCTACAACTACAACTCCCAGCATTCTGAGAGTCGATGTTTTGCTCAAGAGCTAGAATAGTTTTCGAGTCTTTTAACTATAACTTTGCCAAAGTTTATGTTAATATGCCTTAAGCTCAACTACTCTGACCCTATGACTACCATGCTCGGAGGTACAATTATGTAAGTATATTAATGAATGGTACATGTGGCATAATACTTACATAGTAGTAAAGCACATTTTTCTATAATTACATAGTGTCCCAGTTTTCTAGTGCCAGCAGATTTGGGTAGACTTAGTCACTGACTAATTAAAAGAATTAAGGTCACAATTTTAAGCAAAAGTTCATTGAATCTGACATAAGACTTAAAGTGTAACTCCATTGTTACAATAGGACATAGTCTGACAAGGCAAATTTACAAAGGTAAAATTGACATTTGGCTGTGAAATCCAGGGGATTATTAGCAGGATAACGTAAGTGTGTATTAAAGTGCACAATCAAAATCATTTTATGGGGCAGTGCACAGAAAAAAGTTTGCCCTATAAGCCCCACCATGACTATGTTGTCCACAGGCTTCCATTAGCATCTGATGTACATTTTGAAGCTTTGCTGAGTCAGCATAGGTTGACTGGGGCAGCTCAGAGAATTCAGTAAATCCACGTCTCACCAGGGTAGCAGTGGCAGCCTGTCTAAGATCACCTATCCCCAACACTGCGTCGTCCGCCACTGGTGTTTGTCTTGTCTTCTGCTGGTGCATGGAGACCAACCAGTGACCTCAGCAGTAGTTGGAGAGGGACTGGTGATGTCATTTACGTACATCAGCACTGGTTAGTCTCAACTGTCACTTGAAGTGGAAATATTCCGATATTAATGCGCCAATATAAGACCAAACAGACAACCGCAATGGACAATGTAGAGACAGGGACAGGTGAGGATGTTTTTTTTTTTTTTTTTTTATACATCCCCAGCCTGAGTACCGTACTATTACCTTGGGCCTGTGGCAATACTGCCGGGTCACGGCTGTATATTACACACACATACACACACACAAAAAAATAATATATATATATTTCCTATAGAATCCTCGTACATATTCCAATGTGTAGTCATACAGTGACCAGTGACATACATTGCCCTCAGGCTCTCACGTTATCACATTAAGCTTTAGTTCACATCTGTGTTGGAATCTCATTTGGAGTCTCGGTCGCAATG
Source organism: Leptodactylus fuscus (assembly GCF_031893055.1). Taxonomy (NCBI): domain Eukaryota; kingdom Metazoa; phylum Chordata; class Amphibia; order Anura; family Leptodactylidae; genus Leptodactylus; species Leptodactylus fuscus. Next base: position 47,817,899 of record NC_134267.1, read on the forward strand.
TCCGCCAGAAATCGGCAGACGAAAAAGTCCTGCACAGAGGAATTTTTCCTCTGTCAGTTTCAGTTTTAAAACGACAGACCCCATACACCCCATTCTAGTCAATGACGTCCTCTAAGCTCCGTATCTAACTGCTATTACAGTTGGTGAACCAGAACAATAGACAGACAACACTAGTGTGATCCTAATATAGTAAAAAATGTATCATACCATATATCATGAACTAGATGCGTCTATAGGGAATTATGTAGTTAACTGTCATATTCTATACAGTTGTAGACAAGGTATACCAATGTATAGTAGCTCGACACATGCCAACAGGGCACTTTTTTGGCATTTATCAAGTGGATGAACCAGTTTCGCAATCCAAATGAACTTCCAACAGCAACCTGTATTGTAGTTGGCATGCAGCTGAAGGGTTTATATGGTGTATAGCAATAGTTTAATGCAGTTAGGAGTATCTGTCAGTCTACAATTTTCTATGATTGTAACACCGAGGACCTATATACTAAAGGTGGCCATTCATCTGGAGCCTTCTGACTCTTCCGGATGGAAACTGTTGGGGGAGATTACTGACAAATCTTTTGATCTCAAGGAGCTAAACCACAGCAAGAGGAGTCTGTCAGCAATGCCCTCTCCCTGTCTATTCCATACTAATACACTGCTTATCCAAGTGAGACATACATGTGTAACAGGAGTCAGGCGAGATAACTGTCCACCAAACCAGAGTTCCATCTATAGTGTATGGTTGGCTTGGGTTGCCCATTTTTATGGATGACCTATCTTCAGAATAGGTTATCAATAAAAGACCAGTGTGGGAGTCTGACACCCACAACCCCCACTGACCAGCTGTTGAAGTGGTTGCAGCCCTTGTACGACCACCCTGACCCCTGCTCTTGTTACATTACACAATATTTTTCATAGTGACCATGTGATGTAATGACAACTTCATCCATGTCACGTCCATGGGAGAAGGCTGTAGTTACATTGCAAGGCCGCTATGAAACAAGCAGTGTGCCAAATCAGCAGAGTAGAGATCACGGCGTTCACACGAGCACTATGGAGCCTTTAAACAGCTGATCAGTAGGGGTCCTGTGTGTAGGAATCAAAATGTGAGGGTCCTGAGGATAGAGAAACAAAAGTGAGCTGGGCAGTACCTTTAAGATAGTCCATCATTGACTGGTGGTCCGATCTCCTGAACCCCTACCTATGTGCCCACTGAAGGAGAAACAGGACTGCAAATGTCATATCCCCTTCAGTGTTTACATAGACACAGAGGTTTATCTGTATGTGCAACTACATAAGCCGTGATGTAGCTGAAGAATGGTACAACTTACTCATCTCATGCCAAGTAAGAAAGGTAGACTATAAAGCCAATACAAACACAATTTATTAAACCTCAACTTGAAGGAAGTCAATAAAAGTAACTAAGGATGACATTTATGTTGAGTGGTGTCTGATCAGTTGCTGCCTATAGGCATTGAACTGCTGTCTTAACCATACAAATATATATATATATATACATTTACAGGCCTGAATATGTCACGTATTATTATACAGCTCACAACAAAGAACTAGTACAAAAGTACAAATCCCTTTGCATTTGTAATGTAAATTATATAGTAATAAATCCTTAGGCCTAAAATACTAGTAAATTAGGTCCTCGATGACATCTAGCAATAAAACTAAGTAATTGTGTCACAGTCTTTAGCTAGATTTCTGTTGAATCATGGGATCTTTAATAATACCCTGTTCCTGAATATTTACCCTGTTTGGTCATCATAGTAAGGTTTTCACCCTGTACGGCTGCAATGTTTAGCACAACCTTACACATTCATCCTCTAATATAGCCCATTTAAAGTTGAATATTTTGGTAATACGTTACTTATGGATTATCATACCCTTTTATGTTTCCATGAATTCCTCAATCCTATCTTCCCCATATCTTTCCTTATAAATCTACATTGTTATACCTCCTGGAAACATCTGAATAAATTGACTCCTATTTCCAACAGTGTGTTCGCTCTCTGTACAGTCGACCCTGGTTGGACTATGTTAAAGTTGGGCACATATTTGGACAAAAGAGATGGGAACACCTATCTGTTAAGTTATTTAAACATTTCCAAGAGGAATAACTGAGGAATTGCACAACACCGAGTTCTAAGAAAAGATATCATAAAATCATTTTATAGGCAGCCTAAGTATTTACTAAAGCATGTCTTGAGAGCTGACAGGTCTTCTTTAAGTATATTCCAAGCTCTTCTTCTGTCCTAGAAACTAGAAAGGTTTAAGTTATTCTAAAAAGTGAACAGTTGGTTTAGAGATGAGCGAACACTGTTCGGAACAGCCGTTCCGAACAGCACGCTCCCATAGAAATGAATGGACGTAGCCGGCACGGGGGGGGGGGGGGGGTAAGCGACCAGCCGCCGGCAAAGTGTACGTGCCAGCTGCTTCCATTCATTTCTATGGGAGCGTGCCGTTCGGAATGGCTGATCCGAACAGTGTTCGCTCATCTCTATTCTGCTCCTTAGAATGTCTACTTGAAATCGCAAACTAGAGGTACCAAGCTTGTGGCAGAGGGTGCCCCGTGTCTGCTGTGTAGCTCAATGCCGAATATCCCAGCAGGAGTGATCTGAGATTACTTCTGTGTCATTGGTGTCCTCATATGGCTCCAGAAAATTCCTGGGTTCACATCTGTTTGGAGACTCTGTCCCAGTGACCACTGAAAATTGCTGGATGAAAAAGTGCTATAAGTCTAATATTTTCATCTGGCGATTTCAGTTCAAAACAATAGACACAAGATGGAGCTCATTATAATCAATGGGGTCCATCAAGCACCATTGGTGGCAGTGGTTTCAGCAGTCCATGTTACTTTCGGAGGACCAAAACAGTAGACACTACAGGGCTGATGTGAACATAGTGTCAGCAGAAAACAGAAGATAAGACAAATATGTCAATGGAATAAGTAAAGAAGCCAACAAAGCAGGGGCACAGATTGGCAGGTGGGGCTAGCCATATAGGTGATGTAGGTTCTCAATGTCAGGGATGATCAGTAAGTTACTCTGCCTCGGTTAGGGTATTTACATCAAGCAAACTCAATCTTGGCTCTAGGGTAAGGAAAGCCGAGCTATGCCTTTGTGTGAAGTTACTCAAGTTCACTGTAGAGTATTGTAAAAACGTTCAAGAATGAAGTTTCCCTTAACTTGTTCACACCTAATTACAATCGCCTAAAAAAAATAGTTTACTGACCTTTTATAAGAGCTCGTGGTTCATAATGTAATATTTGTTAAAGGGGCCCTAAATCGATATGTAATTAATAGTATTGATCTACTCATACGTGGTGAAGGGTTCACTGGGCCACCATGTCCAGGACACTGGTGAGACTCCTACCTCTGCACCATTATTGATCACTACATCTTTGGGCTCGAACAGTTCTAATTATTTTGTCATTTTAAGATCAGTTTAGAAAATCTAATATTTCATGTTTTCATACAAGCCTCCTACAAGTTATTGAATTTCTTGCACATCCACTAAACCATTTTTAAAAACATGTACTTCACAGCCAACTATAGTCCTGGAGGGGAGGAGGGGGGGCACACGGTGGCTCAGTGGCTAGCACTGCAGCCTTGCAGCACTGGAGTCCTGGTGTTCAAATCCCGCCTAGGGCATAATACCATCCGCAAGGAGCCTGTGGGGGCCACACGTTGGCTCAGTGGCCAGCACTGCAGCGCTGGAGTCCTGCTTTTCAAATCCCGCCAAGGGCATAATACCATCTGCAAGGAGTTTGTATGTTCTCCCCGTGTTTGCATGGATTTCCATCCCATATTCCAAAAGACATACTGATAGGGAAAAAATGTGCATTGTGGGCTCACAATCTACATTTAAAAAACCCAAAAAAAACTATAGTCCTGGGAACTGTAGCAATGATATTTTAGGCGCTGTTTACATCATATCGTGAGACTTTCGAAACATAAGGAATTCTTCTGACCGATTTGTACGTTTTTTGGCCTCCATTGAGCCTACAGGTGTCTATAGATGGTCTTTAAAAGGAGTCTGTCAGCAGCGAAATTGGTATCAAACTAATGAAAGTACTTTGTAGGGCGGCTTCTACACTTTCCAAAGATGCCTTTCTTATTCTGCATTGCAGCTCCATTTTCATGAAAATCAGTGTATTATTCTTATGCAGATTGGCTGAAAAGGGCTTTAGGGCCGTTTCTTCTCCTGCCAGGACTTCATTCTCTGCTCCAGATAACTGCCCGTAGCTGCAAACACTCAAGCAATGAGGGGTGAATCTGTCCGTCAGGGGCAGGTATCTAGTGCAGGAGAAGGAATGTCCCTAAAACCCTTTTCAGACAATCTGCATATCAATAAAACATTGATTTTCATGAAAATGGAGCTGCAATGCACAATAAGAACGGCATCTTTGGAAAGTGTAGGAGCAGCTCTAAAAGGAATTGTCCATTGTCTGATAGCAATTTCCCTAATGACAGACTCCTTTTAAAGTGTACACTGGTGTGAACACAGACTTAACTGTTTTTTAAATGATTCCTTTGGTATGATGGTTATATGATTTGTGGGCTTTATATGATTTATAGATGTCCTTTGTCCTTGCTATATTTTTAGGAAGTTTGAAATACCTTGCAGTATTAGTATGAGTAGCTTAGATAATAATGTCCTTATATCTGCTACGGTAAGGTGTGTGCATATATTTCTAATCACAGGGTACCATTTTGTGAAGCTTTAGGAATGTGGTAGAGTTACATATTTGGCCAGGATTTACTTTAAGTGTATGAGCAAGGGGAGAAATGTCCTGAAGCTGAGGTGTAGCTTAGAAAGCTATTCACACTATAGATACTAAAGAATGCACCGTGTCAAAGTCATACCGTCACATAGAGCTATGTAATAAAACCACAATACATCCAGTCTACAAAACAGTAGACTACAGAGGCATGGCTTAAAGCATACCTGTAATACAGAATCTGTATTATCTGCGCCGTTTATAAGGGGACATTCAGGTTACTGTTGTGAACGTCCATTGCTCTCATCCATTATATGATAAGAGGACTCTAACAGCAATAGGGTGACTGACACAGACTGAGCCATCTTCGTTTGTGTCCATTCCCATTGACTCTAATGTAAAAAAAATGACGAAAGTTTTCTGCCTGCATGCATGACTTTTTTCATGACAGATATGGGAGAACAGCAATCATGTTGTATTCTGAAAGTGTATCCTCCTTTTATCTAACTGAGGCATTCTTGGCATTTTATTAGCAGTATGTTTGCAGACACATTTATGAATTAAATATGCACTAAATGAATAAAACAGGCGAGTACTTTCAAGTATCTGAGATATCGCTACAGCACCCATAACCATCATTATCAAGAATATGCTATAGGGAAGGGGTAGGGGGCCCTGGATAAAATTTGCCTTGGGGCCCACAAGACTTAAGTTATGCCACTGACATCCATACAGGTCAGTACTTCTCTATCTATGTCCTGTTGTATGGTCCTGGAGTTGATTCTAAGAGACAGAGAGATAGTTATAGAGAAGACTCCTCCTCTTCTTATTTTGAGTAGTGTATGGCCGCTACTCCCCACCTACCAGCTCAAGGAGACCTGCAAGCTACAGATATAACATGTAAAAAATCTGCCAAATATAAATCCTACAATAAGAAATAGCGTAACTTCTTATGCACGCATACATGGCACCTCTGCTGTGACCTCCATGGATCAATAAAAGTGTATGGGACGGATGACAATAGTCAAGTGCTATACTAGGCTAGTTCTGGCATGTGCGACCATAATCGGTGGAGTTATAATTTACTCCAGTGTTTTAGCGTAAAATATAATATATTAGATAGGCCATGAAGTTCACCCACTCCCTACCCTGTATTTATTACAGTTCTTTCAAGATGGTGCAAAGGAAAAATGATAAAAGTAGCAAATTGACGTGTGTCAAAAATTTCACAACTTTTTAACAGAATATTGGAGCATGGGCATGAAAAAACGTGCTCTAGTCTATTTTGATCACTGCTGGTCTGCCTGGGAGAACAGGAGAGATTTGGAAAAATCCGTCAATATCCAACTTTATCTCATCTACGTCCTCGCCAGGCTTTGCTATGTCATTTTATTATTTTGCTGAAAAGAAATAGAGTTGTGTGTAATTGTTTGCATAGCTTTTAGCTCTGTCCACACATGGCTCATACACCAGTGGATGTGATCAGAGTGACAGAGATCCAGGCAGCGCTCCAAAGTAAAGATCCTTCCTCATCCTGTTATATCCAGTTTGCAGGCAGCTCATACAAGTGTGTAGTAGGACCGAGCAGATGAGCAGATCTTACAAAATGTTTGCAGAGGAAACCAGGGCACACACAAGAGATTAAGTGCAAGCAGGAATGTAGTTTATTTGCTCAGCAGAGCTAGGTATGTAGATAGAACATTGTCCACTGCTAACTCTTTAGATATAAAAAATATTGTTTTCAGATCAAATTGGCGATATTTCAGCCGGAGTGGACCTTTATCAAGCCAGATCTGTGTATGGCGGGAGGAATTGGGCAGGGTGGAGCACTGCTGATCAAATAAACTACATTTGTGCTTGTAATAAATCTCTTATGTGTTCAGTGGTTTCCTCTACATGTACATTGGGTTGGAGAACCCTACCATGCAGCAGCACCATCAAACAAAATTGTTCAGGACTACAATTGTAAAATATAGTGAAGAAAATGTATTATGATGTATTATATTTTTCCAGACTATTCTTGCCCAACATATGTTTGTATGAATAAAATAAAATCTTTCTTAAATATAGGCTACATAGACAGGTGTTACAGTTATCAATTCATTTCTGTACACACCCATACTAATAGATATTGCTTTGACATATCCCACGTTACACCTAATGTGTAATCTTCCTACTAAACAGGTTGTTAGGTTGGGTTCACATGTGGCAATCCTTCGCTGTCTTATAGAAATGCTGGAGGGAAATTAATACCATAACTCATCCCATGTTTTTCTGTGGGATTATTTCTGCCATCCAATGCATAAGTTGATATGGAGGATGTTTTTTTCCTGCATCAAACCTGCATACTGCATTTTTATTTCTAATGCTGCACCAATGCACACCTTGCACAAAAATGTCATCAGTTGTGCGGGCTCAGGCATAAAAAAGAACTGGCTGGACACAGCTGATAAATACGAAACCAGTCATTCAAGGGCATAAGAAGGATTGCATACTTATGCAAGAAATATGTTTCCTTCTCAATATATCAGCTTTAGCTACTTTTTACATATTTTCCATTAGAGAGGGGAGGAGGGAGGAGGAGGCTGCTGGAAAAGGCTGCCGCTGCTACTCTATGAGTGAGGGAACCCTTCTGTCACTGCTATGTTTTGAGATAACACTCTATCACTGCACAGCATCATTAATGTAGTTGTTACAATGATGGATATATACTACAGCCCTGCAAACAGTGAACAGCATTTTCGCTGTTTGCAGCCTTAGCCTAACAGGTAGAAGCCCTCCTATGAGAAAGACCAGATATTTACATCATAGACATGCTGCCCAACCTTGTCATACCAGGGAGCATATTATGGAGACTGGTACACTCTCCTAAAAGACTGTGCCATTGTGCCTCCTCACAGTGACTAATAAGCCACATACACAGCAGCCAGTTGTCCATCACAATGAGGGGGGAGGGAGGAAGCGGAGGAATGTCTTCCTGAGACACCAGACTCATAAACCATGTGGCCAATGGGTTTTCTGATTGATCAAAGTAGTCAAAGATCTCAATATTTTTCTACTGGTTTGGCTAGTAGGAGAGTGGATGTTTCTACACTATGTTGCCCTTACATAAGACAATAAATTCTGCTGACAAATTCGATTTAACATACAATTCAGATGTAATATCTTCCTTTAAATCACCGTAACTTTTTAGAAATCAGGTTGGAGCTGGCAGTAAGTGCGCTATTTCATCTCGGAGGGGTAATTTACAAGGATTCCCAACAGCCACTATTCAGACATTAAAAGACCTCTTTTGTCATAACAATACCAATTACATTTCTTATGAAACAATTATATCACAAAGATCACAGTGTCTGAAGGTGACAGTATACTGGCCATTTCAGATTACTGCTTTCATGTAGTCACCCATAAAGATCATAGTCTGAAAGGTGTGCATCCATAAATCATCTTTATTTTATGAGGATCATACAGCATGAATGCAGAAGGAGTGACACTTTAGCAGGATGAGAAGACATGAGGACCTTTCGGACTACCCCTGGAATAAACCAGGCCCTGTTATGTGACCCTCATACAATTATTGACTCACCAGAAAAAAACTACACAGGGCAGAACAGACAAGATGGCGTTGAGTGGGTAGGTCAGTGGGGTGAGAGGAAGAAGTACAAGGGGGAAGGAACAAGGGCTGGATGTGGATCAAGAGTTGGAGGTATAGCAAGGCACTAACAGTAGGAGTTCCAAAAACAGCATCAAAGTTGTCCTGATGGTTCTGAATAGGAGCTGTCAGAAGTTCCATTTGACGGATTTCACATCTAGATTGCAGTTCCCTTTCTGAAGGTGCTGACCTCTGCTTCCAATGACTTGCAATAAAACACTTGGTGGCCGCAAAAAAAGATGAAAAATCACCCTGGAGGATTACCATTTATCCAGCCCCCAGGGAGTAACGTTAAGGTGTAGGATAACTGTGTCCATCAGGAAGTCTAAAGACAATACCGATCTCAAAAGACTCCTGTACATGTGCCAATATGGATGGATGAACGGGAAGTCTCACAAAATGTGACAGAGCGTGTTCCTAGACTTATAGCACCTCCAACACAAGGCCAGGACTGGGATTTATTGAATCTAAGGGAGCCTGCACACGGAGCTTACACTCTGCTCATTCTGTACATAAAACTCATTCAGAGTGAGCGGCGTAAAAAACAGATCCCATTGACTTGAATGGGTGCCAGCATATGCGCAATACCCATTGAAATCAACGAGAGGCTTTTTTACCTATTGCTTTCAATGTGATATGCGCGTATCACATTGTAAGCAATAGATAAAAACGCCTCCCATTGATTTCAATGGAGAGCACACGTATGCCGGCACCCATTCAAGTCAATGGGATCTGTTTTTTACGCCATTCACTCTGAACAAGTTTTACATTCAGAATGAGCGAGCGTAAACTCTGTGTGCAGGCTCCCTAATACAACTGGTACCAACAGTAAAAAAGTTTGTACTGGTTCTCTTTGATTTTGTTGAAGATAGAAGTCTTTAATGCCCTACTCTATATCTGGGACCATGTAAAACATTTTTTTAATTTTATAAAGTAGTCATACCAATTCCCTACTGGTTTGGGTCCAATGATTCATGATCAATAATGTGGCCTACAGCAATGACGTTCTGACATGGACATGTTGGGATGTCATTGCCAGAGGTCAGGAGATAGAAACAATTGGGATCCAGAAAGCATTGGAACTTCTTTTTAAAGTATAACTAAACTCTTTTTTTCATCACTACATAGTGCAGGTGAAGATAACAAGCTTTGTAATATACATTATATTAGAAAAGTGCTTGTTTCTTATTTGCCTCTTTCTGCCACTGATCAAATCTGAACAGTAGAACTCTATGGAGAGATGAGGGGGAATAAAACGAAACCTCCTCAAACTCAGAGACATCTGCAATATAAAAAGACACCTCTTTTCCCCATATAGCTGGGTTATCAGGAATTGTTATCCAATTTTTATCTGATAGGAAAAAGCTGTATAAAGCTCCATATCTGTGTCTTTCTCCTTCTTCTACTCCCCCTGCCCTCTCCATAGATTCCACTGTCAAATGATCTGTTTCAAGTCAATCAGATAAGGAGATATAGGAAAAAAAAGGACACAGGCATTTTTATTTAGTGAAGTGTATTGCAAACTTTGTTCCCTTCACCTGCAAAATGGCGTACTAGTCTGTAAGAGAGTCTGTAGCCATCAAAATCACTTCTAAATCACTTATGTGCCATTGTAGGGAAGGTTTATGGCGTTTGTGAACAAATCTTTGTCTCAAAGTGAGAAAGTCAACGATTCCATATGCAAATAAGCTGTTCAGTGAACCCAGGATGGAGCAATATGATTTAGGTAGACAAAGGACCAGTCAATATTAGGAGGTGCCATGAGGCGGAGACCAGGTACAATAATGGGAGCTCCGGCAAGTGTGGCCACAGCCCTGGTGCAACGAATAGCTAATTTGCACATCAAATAAAAGCTCATGATCTCCAGATAAGACTGCAATAAAAGAAGGCAGAGAAGGTACTGTATGTTCACTAGTCCACTAACCTACTTCCCCTACAACAGTATACGGGGGTGTTCACACTTGTGCCCGTGTCCGCCCGCCAGGTCTGCATCCTAATCCCCGGAAAAAACTGCATAGGGGAAGGCTTCCCAGTGGTCAGTTTTAAAACCCATTTATTTGAATGGGTTTTTAAAGCAAACCAACGGTGTTCATATGCAGCCACTCGAGAGGAAACCGTTTTTTTTGGACAGACACAAAGTCCTGCATGTCCGATGGGCGGGCGGGAGGACACGGGCGCAAGTGTGAATGTCCCCTAAGTAGCTTAAGAGCACTTTTGGTTGTGGTAGACTTCCTTTCACAAGTGGTTTACTTAGTATATTAGTGGTTATGAAAGTGCTAAATATTTACATGACTTTAATTGCATTCTCATTTTTGATATTCGCATAGTTTTTGTTCTATTCTATTCTATTGTATTTTATATTAAGAGTGTTGTCCGGGGGTTAAGATTAGCTTACTTGACCCAGCAATAGGCTCTTCATGATAGACCCAAAGATTCTGTCCTGGGTCCAACGCCCAGGTCTCATCATACGCACTAGTATTCCAACCACTGGGTCACTCTTCCCCTTCCTTCATTCCCAGATTTCACAGGTACCTGAGCTATAGGGACTGACTTTAATATAGTGCAGGCCAGAACCCCTGGGTCTATTACCAAGATTCTGCCGCTGTAGTCACATAAGCTAATCTCACCTCCCTGGACAACCCCTTTAAACCAACTCAAAGGGATTGACTCTAATGGTAAGTCAGTTTGTCTTCGGCACAACATCTACAGCCTGTTATGGTATCAGAACGTGATTCTCATGGACAATCTTCTGGTATACTAGTACGCCAGGCTGACTCTGCTCTTATGTCCATTACCACTATAGAAACATTAGCCAAATGAATCCTGGCGTATATAAGTCCTCAAATAGCTTGAACCTACTTTCTACATTTGCAGATCTAAATCTCTAGGGGTTAAATATAACATAGATACATACTGTAAGTGTTATTGCATTATATCATGGTGACAATATCTGATCTAAGTTGTTCTAAGGTGTTCATATTTGTTTTTGTAGATATGTAAGAAGATCCAGCATAGTATGAAAGTGTGACATTGTATCCAAAATGGTGAGTATGTAAACTTTGCTTTGTAAATATGAGCCATGATAACCAGTATGTTATGCGGGAAACTTTATTTTTGACACATAACACCCATATCTTTATGATCATATGGGAGAATTTGTTGGTGTAAAACCTGAATGTCAAGTCATGGGAAAAAAAAGTGCATGCTTAATGTTATGTTATATGGTCTGTGTGAAGATTACTGAAGTCAAGGGAGTAGCTATAGAAGGTGCAGAGGTAGTAGTTGCTACCGGGCCCCAGAGTTTAGGGGGCCCAAAACCTCTCTACTCATAAGAAAACACCAATGTTATAGACAGCATAAGTGGGGTCCATGCAGTGGCGTAACTAGGAATGGCAGGGCCCCGTGGCGAACTTTTGACATGACCGACCCCCTCCTCCGCACTCTATTATGTCCCTTAGTAAGCCCTGCACACAGTATTATCCCCCATAGTGGCCCCTTCACACAGTATTATGTCCATTAGTGACCCCTGCACACAGTATTATGTCCATTAGTGACCCCTGCACACAGTATTATCCCCCATAGTGTCCCCTGCACACAGTATTACCCTTGTATTCTTGCAGGGCTGCAAACACTTTACAGTGGTAAACAATCTGACTGTATTATCCTTCAATGCAATGTCTGCTTCACACTCACAGCTTTATGTCAAATCATTTTCATACAGATGTAGCATTTTTTCAAGGAGCTTAACCAATTGTAGTTCAGGATAATTCTGCTACATCTGTATATATTTGCGAATGTTATTAGGGATTCTTTCCATTTACACACTGTATACTTTGGATGTATGACAGCGAGTGATAACAATTTACTATGCTCCTGCTCATTTTTTTGGGGGGGTTGCATTTAGGTTGTTTTCATGCTTTTTGCTCTGCAGCTGATCGATACTGATAACAACATTAGTTCCCATTAGTTTGCATCAGTTTCAGGGTGTGTTTCCATGTTCATGTTTTGCATGTAGTTTTTGAAGTCTAAACCAGGTGTGGATCATAAAAGGAGAACATGGGAAGCTGAAGACACATAATGGCTCCTATTTATTGTGCACCATTTTTAACCACTTATGCACATTGGCACCAAATGAATTTGGCAAAAATACATCTTGTGAACCCAACTAGAGATGAGCGAACAGTGTTCTATCGAACTCATGTTCGATCGGATATTAGGCTGTTCGGCATGTTCGAATCGAATCGAACACCGCGTGGTAAAGTGCGCCATTACTCGATTCCCCTCCCACCTTCCCTGGCGCCTTTTTTGCTCCAATAACAGCGCTGGGTAGGTGGGACAGGAACTACGACACCGGTGACGTTGAAAAAAGTAGGCAAAACCCATTGGCTGCCGAAAACATGTGACCTCTAATTTAAAAGAACAGCGACGCCCAGCTTCGCGTCATTCTGAGCTTGCAATTCACCGAGGACGGAGGTTTCCGTCCAGCTAGCTAGGGCTTAGATTCTGGGTAGGCAGGGACAGGCTAGGATAGGAAGGAGAAGACAACCAACAGCTCTTGTAAGAGCTAAATTCCAGGGAGAAGCTTGTCAGTGTAACGTGGCACTGACGGGCTCAATCGCCGCAACCCAGCTTTCCCAGGATCCTGAATGGAATACACTGTCAGTGTATTCCCGTATACCCGATATATACCCCGATACCTGTTCCAACGGTGTGCCCCCCCACCTTCACCCCAGAAATACCCTGCAAGTCCCCTAGCAATAGAATTGGGGCTATATACACCCACAATTTTTACTACTGGTATACAGTGCCATTGTCTGACTGGGAATTCAAAGAATATATTGGGAATACAAATACCCTCATTTCTTGCTACTGCCATATAGTGCCAGTTTCTGACTGGTAATTCAAAGAATATATTGGGGTTACGTGCACCCACAATTTTTACTACTGGTATACAGTGCCATTGTCTGACTGGGAATTCAAAGAATATATTGGGAATACAAATACCCTCATTTCTTGCTACTGCCATATAGTGCCAGTGTCTGACTGGGAATTCAAAGAATATATTGGGGTTACGTGCACCCACAATTTTTACTACTGGTATACAGTGCCATTGTCTGACTGGGAATTCAAAGAGTATATTGGGAATACAAATACCCTCATTTCTTGCTACTGCCATATAGTGCCAGTTTCTGACTGGGAATTCAAAGAATATATTGGGGTTACGTGCACCCACAATTTTTACTACTGGTATACAGTGCCATTGTCTGACTGGGAATTCAAAGAATATATTGGGGTTATAAATACCCTCATTTCTTGCTACTGCCATATAGTGCCAGTTTCTGACTGGGAATTCAAAGAATATATTGGGGTTACGTGCACCCACAATTTTTACTACTGGTATACAGTGCCATTGTCTGACTGGGAATTCAAAGAGTATATTGGGAATACAAATACCCTCATTTCTTGCTACTGCCATATAGTGCCAGTTTCTGACTGGGAATTCAAAGAATATATTGGGGTTACGTGCACCCACAATTTTTACTACTGGTATACAGTGCCATTGTCTGACTGGGAATTCAAAGAGTATATTGGGAATACAAATACCCTCATTTCTTGCTACTGCCATATAGTGCCAGTTTCTGACTGGGAATTCAAAGAATATATTGGGGTTACGTGCACCCACAATTTTTACTACTGGTATACAGTGCCATTGTCTGACTGGGAATTCAAAGAATATATTGGGGTTATAAATACCCTCATTTCTTGCTACTGCCATATAGTGCCAGTTTCTGACTGGGAATTCAAAGAATATATTGGGGTTACGTGCACCCACAATTTTTACTACTGGTATACAGTGCCATTGTCTGACTGGGAATTCAAAGAATATATTGGGGTTATAAATACCCTCATTTCTTGCTACTGCCATATAGTGCCAGTTTCTGACTGGGAATTCAAAGAATATATTGGGGTTACGTGCACCCACAATTTTTACTACTGGTATACAGTGCCATTGTCTGACTGGGAATTCAAAGAATATATTGGGGTTATAAATACCCTCATTTCTTGCTACTGCCATATAGTGCCAGTTTCTGACTGGTAATTCAAAGAATATATTGGGGTTACGTGCACCCACAATTTTTACTACTGGTATACAGTGCCATTGTCTGACTGGGAATTCAAAGAGTATATTGGGAATACAAATACCCTCATTTCTTGCTACTGCCATATAGTGCCAGTGTCTGACTGGGAATTCAAAGAATATATTGGGGTTACGTGCACCCACAATTTTTACTACTGGTATACAGTGCCATTGTCTGACTGGGAATTCAAAGAGTATATTGGGAATACAAATACCCTCATTTCTTGCTACTGCCATATAGTGCCAGTTTCTGACTGGGAATTCAAAGAATATATTGGGGTTACGTGCACCCACAATTTTTACTACTGGTATACAGTGCCATTGTCTGACTGGGAATTCAAAGAGTATATTGGGAATACAAATACCCTCATTTCTTGCTACTGCCATATAGTGCCAGTGTCTGACTGGGAATTCAAAGAATATATTGGGGTTACGTGCACCCACAATTTTTACTACTGGTATACAGTGCCAATTTCTAACTAGGAATTCAAAATGCGCAAGGCTCCCGGAAAGGGACGTGGACGAGGCCGTGGGCGAGGTCGGGGGAATGGTTCTGGGGAGCAAGGTAGCAGTGAAGCCACAGGGCGTCCCGTGCCTACTCCTGTGGGGCAGCAAGCATTGCGCCACTCCACAGTGCCAGGGTTGCTTGCCACATTAACTAAACTGCAGGGTACAAACCTTAGTAGGCCCGAGAACCAGGAACAGGTCTTGCAATGGCTGTCAGAGAACGCTTACAGCACATTGTCCAGCAGCCAGTCAGACTCTGCCTCCTCTCCTCCTATTACCCAACAGTCTTGTCTTCCTTCCTCCCAAAATTCCGAAGCTTTACAGAACAATAACCCAAACTGTCCCTGCTCCCCAGAGCTGTTCTCCGCTCCTTTCATTGTCCCTCAACCTGCCTCTCCACGTCACGATTCCACGAACCTAACAGAGGAGCATCTGTATCCAGATGCTCAAACACTAGAGTCTCCTCCATCTCCGTTCGATTTGGTGGTGGATGACCAGCAACCCACCCTCATCGACGATGATGTGACGCAGTTGCCGTCAGGGCATCCAGTTGACCGGCGCATTGTGCGGGAGGAGGAGATGAGACAGGAGTTGGAAGAGGAAGTGGTGGATGATGAGGACACTGACCCGACCTGGACAGGGGGGATGTCAAGCGGGGAAAGTAGTGTGGATGTTGAGGCAGGTGCAGCACCAAAAAGGGTAGCTAGAGGCAGAGGCAGAGGTCAGCAGCTTAGGCGAAGCCAGGCCACACCCGGAATCTCCCAAGATGTTCCAGTTCGTACCCAGCCCCGAAAAACTCCCACCTCGAGGGCACGTTTCTCGAAGGTGTGGAGTTTTTTCAAGGAATGCGCCGAGGACAGATATAGTGTTGTCTGCACAATTTGCCTCTCGAAATTGATTAGGGGCTCTGAGAAGAGCAACCTGTCCACCACTTCAATGCGCCGTCATTTGGAATCCAAGCACTGGAATCAGTGGCAGGCAGCAACGGCAGGACAAAGGCCGACTGCCGTTCACGCCACTGCCACTGCCTCTGCCTCTGCCTCTGCCACTGCCACTGCTGACTGCTGGCGATGCACTCCAGAGGACGAGCCAGGACACCACTTCATCTGCCTCCGCCACTTTGTTGACTTCTACCTCATCCTCCCCTGGTCCTGTCTTATCTCCTTCTCCTGCACCATCAAAGGCACCATCAGGCGTTTCTTTACAACAACCCACCATCTCTCAGACATTGGAGCGGCGGCAGAAATACACTGCTAACCACCCACACGCGCAAGCCTTGAACGCCAACATCGCTAAACTGCTGGCCCAGGAGATGTTGGCGTTCCGGCTTGTTGAAACTCCCGCCTTCCTGGACCTGATGGCAACTGCGGCACCTCGCTATGCCGTCCCTAGCCGTCACTACTTCTCCCGGTGTGCCGTCCCCGCCTTGCACCAGCACGTGTCACTCAACATCAGGCGGGCCCTTAGTTCCGCGCTTTGCACAAAGGTCCACTTGACCACCGACGCGTGGACAAGTGCATGCGGACAGGGACGCTACATTTCACTGACGGCACACTGGGTGAATGTAGTTGAGGCTGGGACTGCTTCCCAAACTGGCCCGGTGTACCTCGTCTCCCCGCCTAACATTCCTGGCAGGGACACGAGAAGAACACCCCCCTCCTCCTCCTCCTCCTCTACCGCCTCCTCCTCCGCCACCGCCTCCTCCTCCGCCACCGCCTCCTCCTCCGCTGTTAGATTGACCCCAGCTACGAGTTGGAAACGTTGCAGCACTGGCGTTGGTAGACGTCAGCAGGCTGTGCTGAAGCTGATCAGCTTGGGGGACAGACAGCACACTGCCTCCGAGGTGAGGGATGCCCTCCTCGATGAGACGGCAATATGGTTTGAGCCGCTGCACCTGGGCCCAGGCATGGTCGTTTGTGATAACGGCCGGAACCTGGTAGCAGCTCTGGAGCTTGCCGGACTCCAACATGTTCCATGCCTGGCCCACGTCTTCAACCTAGTGGTGCAACGTTTCCTAAAGAGCTACCCCAATGTTCCAGAGCTACTGGTGAAAGTGCGGCGCATGTGCGCCCACTTTCGCAAGTCGACAGTAGCCGCTGCTAGCTTAAAATCTCTCCAGCAACGCCTGCATGTGCCACAACACCGGCTTTTGTGCGACGTCCCCACACGCTGGAACTCAACGTTTCAGATGTTGAATAGAGTGGTTGAGCAGCAGAGACCTTTGATGGAATACCAGCTACAAAACCCTAGGGTGCCACAAAGTCAGCTGCCTCAGTTTCACATCCATGAGTGGCCATGGATGAGAGACCTTTGTGACATCCTACGGGTCTTTGAGGAGTCCACAAGGAGGGTGAGCTCTGAGGATGCGATGGTGAGCCTTACAATCCCGCTCTTGTGTGTTCTGAGAGAATCCCTGATTGACATCAGGGATAACTCAGATCACACAGAGGAGTTAGGGATAGCATCCGATCCGTCACAGCTGGAGAGTAGGTCCACACATCTGTCCGCTTCACTGCGTTTAATGGAGGAGGAGGAGGAGGAGGAGGAGGAAGAAGAGTTGTCCGATGATGTGATGGTGATACAGGAGGCTTCCGGGCAACTTCGAATCGTCCCATTGTTGCAGCGCGGATGGGTAGACATGGAGGATGAGGAGGAAATGGAGATTGAACTTTCCGGTGGGGCCAGAGGAGTCATGCCAACTAACACTGTGGCAGACATGGCTGAGTTCATGTTGGGGTGCTTTACAACCGACAAGCGTATTGTCAAAATCATGGAGGACAACCAGTACTGGATCTTTGCTATCCTTGACCCCCGGTATAAAAACAACATCTCGTCTTTTATTCCGGTAGAGGGGAGGGCCAATCGCATCAATGCTTGCCACAGGCAATTGGTGCAGAATATGATGGAGATGTTTCCAGCATGTGACGTTGGCGGCAGGGAGGGCAGTTCCTCCAGTAGGCAACCAAGTTCTCACCGGTCCACACAAACGAGGGGCACACTGTCTAAGGTCTGGGACACCTTGATGGCACCCCCTCGCCAAAGTGCCGCCACGGAGGGTCCTAGTGTCACCAGGCGTGAGAAGTATAGGCGCATGTTGCGGGAATACCTTTCCGACCACAGCCCTGTCCTCTCCGACCCCTCTGCGCCCTACACGTATTGGGTGTCGAAGTTGGACCTGTGGCTTGAACTTGCCCTATATGCCTTGGAGGTGCTGTCCTGTCCTGCCGCCAGCGTCCTATCTGAGAGGGTGTTCAGTGCAGCCGGTGGCATCATCACTGACAAGCGCACCCGTCTGTCAGCTGAGAGTGCCGACCGGCTCACTTTGATAAAAATGAACCACCACTGGGTAGAGCCGTCATTTTTGTGCCCACCTGTGTAAAGCACCCCAACATGAAACTCCATGTCTGTACTCAACCTCTCCAATTCCTCCGCATCCTCATACTCATCCACCATAAGCGTTGCACAATTCTGCTAATACTAGGCTCCCTCCACCCTGATTTCCCCCAACTCTGCTGGTTAGAGGCTCCCTCCACCATGAATTTGCCCAAACTGGGCTGTTTAGAGGCTCCCTCCACCATGAATTGGTCCAAACTGGGTTTTTTAGAGGCTCCCTCCACCATGAATTTGCCCAAACTGGGCTGTTTAGAGGCTCCCTCCACCATGAATTGGTCCAAACTGGGCTGGTTAGAGGCTCCCTCCACCATGAATTTCCCAAAACTTGGCTGTTTAGAGGCTCCCTCCACCATGAATTTGCCCAAACTGGGCTGTTTAGAGGCTCCCTCCACCATTAATTGGTCCAAACTGGGCTGGTTAGAGGCTCCCTCCACCATGAATTTGCCCAAACTGGGGTGGTTAGAGGCTCCCTCCACCATTAATTGGTCCAAACTGGGCTGGTTAGAGGCTCCCTCCACCATGAATTTCCCAAAACTTGGCTGTTTAGAGGCTCCCTCCACCATTAATTGGTCCAAACTGGGCTGGTTAGAGGCTCCCTCCACCATGAATTTGCCCAAACTGGGCTGTTTAGAGGCTCCCTCCACCATTAATTGGTCCAAACTGGGCTGGTTAGAGGCTCCCTCCACCATGAATTTGCCCAAACTGGGCTGTTTAGAGGCTCCCTCCACCATGAATTGGTCCAAACTGGGGTGGTTAGAGGCTCCCTCCACCATGAATTGGTCCAAACTGGGGTGGTTAGAGGCTCCCTCCACCATTAATTGGTCCAAACTGGGCTGGTTAGAGGCTCCCTCCACAATTAATTGGTCCAAACTGGGCTAATTAGAGGCTCCCTCCACCATGAATTGGTCCAAACTGGGTTTTTTAGAGGCTCCCTCCACCATGAATTTGCCCAAACTGGGCTGTTTAGAGGCTCCCTCCACCATGAATTGGTCCAAACTGGGCTGGTTAGAGGCTCCCTCCACCATGAATTGGTCCAAACTGGGGTGGTTAGAGGCTCCCTCCACCATTAATTGGTCCAAACTGGGCTGGTTAGAGGCTCCCTCCACCATTAATTGGTCCAAACTGGGCTGGTTAGAGGCTCCCTCCACCATGAATTTGCCCAAACTGGGGTGGTTAGAGGCTCCCTCCACCATTAATTGGTCCAAACTGGGCTGGTTAGAGGCTCCCTCCACAATTAATTGGTCCAAACTGGGCTAATTAGAGGCTCCCTCCACCATGAATTGGTCCAAACTGGGTTTTTTAGAGGCTCCCTCCACCATGAATTTGCCCAAACTGGGCTGTTTAGAGGCTCCCTCCACCATGAATTGGTCCAAACTGGGCTGGTTAGAGGCTCCCTCCACCATGAATTTCCCAAAACTTGGCTGTTTAGAGGCTCCCTCCACCATTAATTGGTCCAAACTGGGCTGGTTAGAGGCTCCCTCCACCATTAATTGGTCCAAACTGGGCTGGTTAGAGGCTCCCTCCACCATTAATTGGTCCAAACTGGGCTGGTTAGAGGCTCCCTCCACCATGAATTTCCCAAAACTTGGCTGTTTAGAGGCTCCCTCCACCATTAATTGGTCCAAACTGGGCTGGTTAGAGGCTCCCTCCACCATGAATTTGCCCAAACTGGGCTGTTTAGAGGCTCCCTCCACCATGAATTGGTCCAAACTGGGTTTTTTAGAGGCTCCCTCCACCATTAATTGGTCCAAACTGGGCTGGTTAGAGGCTCCCTCCACAATTAATTGGTCCAAACTGGGCTAATTAGAGGCTCCCTCCACCATGAATTGGTCCAAACTGGGTTTTTTAGAGGCTCCCTCCACCATGAATTTGCCCAAACTGGGCTGTTTAGAGGCTCCCTCCACCATGAATTGGTCCAAACTGGGCTGGTTAGAGGCTCCCTCCACCATGAATTGGTCCAAACTGGGGTGGTTAGAGGCTCCCTCCACCATTAATTGGTCCAAACTGGGCTGGTTAGAGGCTCCCTCCACCATTAATTGGTCCAAACTGGGCTGGTTAGAGGCTCCCTCCACCATGAATTTGCCCAAACTGGGGTGGTTAGAGGCTCCCTCCACCATTAATTGGTCCAAACTGGGCTGGTTAGAGGCTCCCTCCACAATTAATTGGTCCAAACTGGGCTAATTAGAGGCTCCCTCCACCATGAATTGGTCCAAACTGGGTTTTTTAGAGGCTCCCTCCACCATGAATTTGCCCAAACTGGGCTGTTTAGAGGCTCCCTCCACCATGAATTGGTCCAAACTGGGCTGGTTAGAGGCTCCCTCCACCATGAATTTCCCAAAACTTGGCTGTTTAGAGGCTCCCTCCACCATGAATTTGCCCAAACTGGGCTGTTTAGAGGCTCCCTCCACCATTAATTGGTCCAAACTGGGCTGGTTAGAGGCTCCCTCCACCATGAATTTGCCCAAACTGGGGTGGTTAGAGGCTCCCTCCACCATTAATTGGTCCAAACTGGGCTGGTTAGAGGCTCCCTCCACCATGAATTTCCCAAAACTTGGCTGTTTAGAGGCTCCCTCCACCATTAATTGGTCCAAACTGGGCTGGTTAGAGGCTCCCTCCACCATGAATTTGCCCAAACTGGGCTGTTTAGAGGCTCCCTCCACCATTAATTGGTCCAAACTGGGCTGGTTAGAGGCTCCCTCCACCATGAATTTGCCCAAACTGGGCTGTTTAGAGGCTCCCTCCACCATGAATTGGTCCAAACTGGGGTGGTTAGAGGCTCCCTCCACCATGAATTGGTCCAAACTGGGGTGGTTAGAGGCTCCCTCCACCATTAATTGGTCCAAACTGGGCTGGTTAGAGGCTCCCTCCACAATTAATTGGTCCAAACTGGGCTAATTAGAGGCTCCCTCCACCATGAATTGGTCCAAACTGGGTTTTTTAGAGGCTCCCTCCACCATTAATTGGTCCAAACTGGGCTGGTTAGAGGCTCCCTCCACAATTAATTGGTCCAAACTGGGCTAATTAGAGGCTCCCTCCACCATGAATTGGTCCAAACTGGGTTTTTTAGAGGCTCCCTCCACCATGAATTTGCCCAAACTGGGCTGTTTAGAGGCTCCCTCCACCATTAATTGGTCCAAACTTGGCTGTTTAGAGGCTCCCTCCACCATGAATTTGCCCAAACTGGGCTGTTTAGAGGCTCCCTCCACCATTAATTGGTCCAAACTGGGCTGGTTAGAGGCTCCCTCCACCATGAATTTGCCCAAACTGGGGTGGTTAGAGGCTCCCTCCACCATTAATTGGTCCAAACTGGGCTGGTTAGAGGCTCCCTCCACCATTAATTGGTCCAAACTGGGCTGGTTAGAGGCTCCCTCCACCATGAATTTGCCCAAACTGGGCTGTTTAGAGGCTCCCTCCACCATGAATTGGTCCAAACTGGGCTGGTTAGAGGCTCCCTCCACCATGAATTTCCCAAAACTTGGCTGTTTAGAGGCTCCCTCCACCATTAATTGGTCCAAACTGGGCTGGTTAGAGGCTCCCTCCACCATGAATTGGTCCAAACTGGGGTTTTTAGAGGCTCCCTCCACCATGAATTGGTCCAAACTGGGGTTTTTAGAGTCTCCCTCCACCATGAATTGGTCCAAACTGGGGTTTTTAGAGTCTCCCTACACCATGAATTGGTCCAAACTGGGGTTTTTAGAGGCTCCCTCCACCATGAATTTGCCCAAACTCTGCTGGTTAGAGGCTCAATCCACCCTGATTTTCAAAACAAATGTTGGTGCCAACCTCAACTTACTACAAGGGCCAAATTCACTGCTGGTGACAAGCTCTCCTCACTGCAAGTGCCAAATACACATGTTTCAAGGTGTTTTCCTACTGTCAGAGAGGTGGTATTGAGTGTGTAAAGTGTGTAGTTGTTAGGCTGTGATGTTGGGGTAATAGAGGGTCTTTGGTGTGTTAGATGCCCCCAGACATGCTTCCCCTGCTGTCCCAGTGTCATTCCAGAGGTGTTGGCATCATTTCCTGGGGTGTCATAGTGGACTTGGTGACCCTCCAGACACGGATTTGGGTTTCCCCCTTAACGAGTATCTGTTCCCCATAGACTATAATGGGGTTCGAAACCCGTTCGAACACACGAACATTGAGCGGCTGTTCGAATCGAATTTCGAACCTCGAACATTTTAGTGTTCGCTCATCTCTAAACCCAACCTTAAAAAACCTGAGCTTCAATCTGTATAAAACCATGGATATTAGAGATGAGTGAACACTGTTCTGATCAGCCGATCCGAACAGCACGCACCCATAGAAATGAATGGAAGCACCTGGCACGTACACTTTGCTGGCGGCCGGTCGCCGTGCCAGGTGCTTCCATTCATTTCTATAGGTGCGTGCTGTTCGGATTGGCTGATTAGAACAGTGTTCGCTCATCTCTAATGGATATGTATAGTACGCTTCAGTGTGTGCACATCTAATATATCACAAGATTTTAATTGTCATATCTTATGCCTCGTTCACATCTGCATTTGGTAATCTGTTCGGGGAGTCTGCATGGGGACCCCCCAAACGGGCAACTGAACACACTGACAATCGGTGTGCAGTGAAAGCACACGGACCCTATAGACTATAATGGGGTCCGTGTGCTTTCCGCGTGCTGCCTGCACCAATCTTGTGGACATGAAAGTAGATCACAAAGTACTTTTCTGTCCGCATGTTGCGTGCGGAGAGCACACGGACCCTATTATAGTCTATGGGGTCGTGTGCTTGCCAGTGCGTTTGGTATATCGTTCAGGGGGTCCCCGTGCGGACTCCCCCAAACGTATTACCAAACACAGATATGACCAAGGCAGAAGAGATGACAGTTAAAATCTTGTGATATATTAGACGTGCAGACACTGGTGGATGGACTTTTACTAACACTTAGCAGTTATGACACGTATTAGCGCTACCATATTAGTAGGTTATCCTAAACCATAAAAAGTTTGTGCTAAATACCATAAACTTTCTATAAGGTATAATAAACCTTCCTGTGTCCATATAAATGCTATACAGTGTTATACACACATAGGCTATATTCTTTTTTTCTTCTTTCAGAGTTACTTGTTAGAAAACAATAGTAAGGTGCTCCGCACCGGACGCCCAGGAAGCATTTCTGATCTCTTGACCTTGGATGAGGAAAATGGAAGTGTCGTTGTTGCTGGAATTAGACGTAATGACCCTGCAGCTAGTGGTCTGGGACTGAAAGAAGGTAGGGAAATTTCTATATTTCTTCTTTGCAAGTATTTTTGGCAGACCAAGAAACCGTATATGATCATCAATTCTATACAAACTATAGGGGTTAAATTAAAGAAAATAAAAAACAACTACTGCAATGAAACATTTGACAATTACAAGGTCCTGACACCAAGTTCTATCTGTAAACTTATCTTAAACATGAAGGAGATTATCATAAGCAGTTAGTCCTTCTGTGTCGTTCTCCCAGCTACTTACAAGACCTTTACTACTTACAATTTCCAATTTCTAGAACATTTTTCTTACAGTGAAGCTGTAAAATACTTTATGTATTCAATTTTTTCGTTTAGTTTTTTTAAGCAATTCCAGGTAGTCATTGATGTAAATGCAAAATATGCTATTGCTGATACTGTCAGTAATATCTAGTACCTGTACCCATGTCTATTTCATGTTTCCACAAAACACTGCAGAGCTTGTAACACTGTATACCTGCCAGGACTGCTGCTGGTAACACTTGGGAAAGTGATGATTAATCGGAGGTCACATGGTAGTTCTCAATTGTATCTGCAGGCAGCAGGGAGACACCTCTTGTTTGCACAGCAATACATGCTAGTAAAGAGAAGTGATATTGTGAAGGAACACACTGTAGGGAGACAACCATTACTGTTAGTTTTCTGTCCCGAAACTGATTTTTCATACTGATGAATTTAGGATAGAACATCAGTGTGTGATCTGTCAGGGTCCGACACCTAAACCCTGTAAAGATTCTCTGTTCTAGCAGCCTCTGATACAGGAAACTGCTAGTAGATGGGGAATGTGTGGACGAGGCTCCTGCATCGCTTTTATTACTTGAATAGGAACTGAATGCTTCCCATCTACTGGTAGCTTACGACACCCAGAGGCTGCTAGAACAGCCGATCTGTTTGGGGTCCAAGTGTTGGACCCTGACAGATCACATACTCAGGGTGCAGTGAGTCTGCACAAGTTGGCCGATGCCAAACACTCAGCCAAATTTGTAATATTCTGTTCCACAAAGGATTGCAAGTTGATGTGGAAGGACAATATACATTATATATGTTGAACCAACATGAACCAGTATCAGTTGAGGGGGTTCTTGCTTCATTGCAAGTCTTATCTAGAAGAAGCTTAATTTATATTATTAGCAATATAAACAGATTTATCCCACTCATGTGTTAATCCATCTTTTCTACTTCCTTTCAGGAGATGAGCTTCTTGGAGCCACCATATATTTTGACAACCTACACAAAGCAGAAGTGCTTAATATCTTGAAAGCTGCAGAACCCTACAGAACTAGTGTCCAGCTACATACGAAAAATGAACCCATGATCCCTCAAGTCAGTCCCTACTCTCTAAGGACAGATAATGTGGTGAGTAGGTCTTCACTGGTTAGTTATACTAAACTAATTCTACAAGAATGAAACTGACAACAAATTTTATTTTTAGGCTATGAGTACTTCAGCATACGATGAAATCTTCAACAGCAAGATTCGTAGATATCTTAAGGGTTCGGTCTCTATGCAGGATTTGTCCAAACCAGGCCCTAGAGAAGGGCAATATAAATCATCAATGCCAGACAACAAAATGAATGCGTTTGGGTCATCCGCTCAGATATCTGATATTCCATATCCTGAATTCAATACTCCAAACGTACATGGGCAAATGAA
Source organism: Leptodactylus fuscus (assembly GCF_031893055.1). Classification (NCBI taxonomy): domain Eukaryota; kingdom Metazoa; phylum Chordata; class Amphibia; order Anura; family Leptodactylidae; genus Leptodactylus; species Leptodactylus fuscus. The sequence continues at coordinate 47,843,236 of NC_134267.1, forward strand.
TGACGTACAGATCAAAGCACCAAAAATCAATATTAAAGGTTCACCAGTTAAAGGCAGTCTTCCAGATTATCAAATGCCCTCTGTTCATGTCTCAGGGCCAAAAATAAATGCCCCTGATGTAGACATGGATTTAAAAGCACCTTCATTTAATATGTCACAAAGACAGAACGGTTTTCAAGATGTTGATGTGAATCTAAAAGCGCCAAACGTGAAGGTTCCTAATATAGAGGTCGATGGTAACGCAAATTTACCAGAAATGGATCTCAAATCACCAAGTATTTCGGGTAAAGTGAATACTCCTGATGTAAACATTACTCCTGCAAACATAAAAGGACCAAAGTTTAAAGCTCCATCAATGAATCTTTTCAATTCTAAAAAGTCTGATCAAGATGGAGATTTTAATTTGCCCAAAGTATCAGGATCTCTTAAAGGACCTGAACTTGATGCTAATCTCCCAAGTGTCCAAGGCCCTGACATGAATGTGAGTCTCCCTACAGCAGATATAAGAGGCCCAAAACTCAGAAGTCCACAGGTAGATGTTAACCTTCCACAGTTCAAAGGTCCACAAATGAATGTGAACCTTCCCCAAAGTAGCATAGAAACTCCAAAAATCAAGGGACCAGATCTTAATGTAGATCTCCCTAAAATGGATATGAAAATGGGAAAGTTGCCAGATGTCAGCATTGATGTCCCTAAACCAGACATTAACGTTCCAAAGCTGAAAGGTGGAGAAGTCAGAGCTCCAGACATGAACATTGATTTTCCTAAAGCAAATGTCAAAATTCCCAAATTCGGTGGCCTAGATGTTAATGCAGATATCCCTGATGTCAATATAAATGGCCCTAATCTCAAAGGACCGGAAATGAATGTGGACCTACCAAAGGGTAATATTAAGGGCCCCAAATTTCCTAATATGAAGGTCGATATACCAAAACCTAACATAAACTTACCAAAGATGAAAGGCCCAGAATTTAATGTTGATCTTCCAAATGCAGATTTGCAATTGCCAAAGGTCAAAAGCCCAGATGTTAACATCGACCTTCCTAAAGCTGATATCAAAGCACCAAAACTTAAAGGTCCAGATGTTGACATCAATCTTCCTAATGCTTCTATGAAAATTCCCGATGCAGATCTTCAAATGCCAAAAATCAGGGGATCAGAGAATATCAATCTTCCTAAAGCTGATATCAAAGTTCCAAAAATGAAAGGTCCAGAAATAAACATAGACGCCCCGAATGCAGATTTAAACTTTGGTAAGCTTCATGGTCCAGATGTGAATGTGAATCTACCCAGTGCTGATATAAAACCTCCAAAAATGAAAATTCCAGATGTAAATCTCGATTACCCCAAATTAGACATGCAGGTGTCCAAACCTAAATCCCCCGGTATAAATATCAACGCTCCCAAAGTAGATTTAAATCTTCCACAATTAAAGGGTCCAGAAATGAATGTGGACCTTCCCAAAGCAGACATGAAACTGAAGACTCCAGATATTAATGCTAACCTTCCTAAATTAGATGTAACAACTCCTGACCTAAATGTTGACATGCCTAAAGGCGGAATAAAATTGCCAACGATAAAGACCCCAGATGTTAACCTTGATGTTCCCAAAGCAGAAACAAAATCAAAATTTAAGATGCCAACTTTCAACTTATTTAGCAGCAAAAAAGTACCTGATGCTGAGTTAAGTTTGAAAACCCCACAGATCAAAACGGGAACTATGAATGCAGATCTAAAGGGCCCCAGTCTTGATGTAAATGCCCCTAATGTAAATGTGTCAGTTCCAAAAATAAAGGGAGATTTGTCAGGTCCAGATGCCAATATTGACCTTCCAGAAGCAGACATAAAGGGACCCAAATTTAAGATGCCCACTTTCAATCTTAAGGGCCCTGAGGCCAAATCACCCTCACTTGAAATGTCTGGGCCAAACATTCAGACTCCTAATGTTGGTCTTGATGCATCATTGTCTGGTCCTAAAGTAGATTTAAACGCTCCACAAGTAAACCTAAAAGGACCCGACGCAGAGCTAAATGCTCCAAAGTTTAAAAAACCCACATTTAATTTCCCTTCCTTTCAAATGAAGAGTCCAAATATAAAAACACCTGATTTAAAATTGGACGGATCATTAGAGGGTCCAAAGGTAGATATTAATGCACCTGATATTGATGTTAAAGCCCCAGATGCAAAAATAAATGGTCCTAAGTTGAAATTGCCTTCAATGCAAATGTCTGGTCCTAAAATAGACACCCCTGATTTGGACGTTGATGGGTCCATTAAACCTCCACAAGTTGATCTAAATGCTCCCAACATCAGTGTAAAAGGTCCAGATGCACAGGTGAAAACCCCCACATTCAAAATGCCAAATATTAAAATGTCAGGTCCAAATGTACAAACACCTGACGTAAATCTTGGCGGTTCCTTAAGTACACCAAAAGTAGGTTTGGATGTTGATGGGTCACTAAAGACTCCAAATGTGGACATAAAAGCACCAAAAATTGATGCAAAAGTCCCAGAGATGCAAGTAAAAGCTCCAAAATTTAAAATGCCTTCATACCAAGGTCCAAGTGTTCAGACACCAAATTTAGAGGCCAGTGGCTCTGTAAATTTACCAAAAATGGATGTAAATGTTCCCCAACTTGATGTGAAAGGACCAGATGTGCAAATGAAAGACCCAAAATTTAAAATGCCTTCTTTACAAATGAAAGGTCCAAGTTGGAATACTCCAGATGCCCAAGTAGATGGGTCCTTCCAGTCTCCTCAAGTAGACATAAATGCTCCTCAAGTAAATTTGAGAGGAAAAGAGGCAAAAATGAACCAACCCAAATTTAAAATGCCCACATTTAATACGTCAGGCGGTAATATTGATTCACACATTGAAACCAAAGAATCTAAATTTAGGTTTCCAACTTTGCGTATATTTCACCCTAAAAATATTCCAGATGTTAATTTAGGCCATGAGTCTAATGGTCCATCCGTTCCAAACTTACACGGGAGTGCAACTTTGCCAAACATGAACGTTACTGCCCCAAATGTCAATCTTAAATCATCTGATAAGAAGATGACTATGCCGAAATTTAAGATGCCAACATTTGGAAAATCTAAAGCAGAAGACCTTGACTTCAAAATGAAAAAACCTGAAGCCTCTTTGCCAGATGCTAGTGTTCAACTGAAAACTCCAGAGGTTAATGCAAGCTTACCAAGTGCCAACATCAAACCTCCAAAATTTAAGGGGCAAGATGCTGATTTCAAAGTTAGAGTACCAGAACTGGAAAGAGATGTTTCTATACCAAATGTTCAAGCAAAAGCACCAAAAATTAGTCTGGAAGGCCCAGAAGGAAATATTGCATTGCCTTCTGCTAGAATATCAGGCCCTAAATTTGACATACCTGATAGTCAAATAAAAGTACCTGGTGTAGAGATACCTTCAGCACAAATCAAGGGACCCCGATTCAACACAGGTTCACCATCGGCCAACATCAAAGGACCAAGAATTAAAACCCCAGAGGTGCCAGATATGAGTATGTCTGCTCCGAGGTTGGAAAGTGATGGACTAGATCATCTGGATATAGATGTCGATCTTCCGTCTGCACGAATGAGTGATCCAAAGTGGAAAAAACCATTCTCAGGTCAAACAGAAGGACCAGGGATCGATATTGACATTCCACAAGTAAGAGGTAACGTTAATGCCTCACCACCTAAGCTGCAAATGTACCAAAATGATGACGCCTCTTTTGATATAAATTTGCCTTCTGTACAAATGAATGCTCCGAAGTGGAAAAAGCCTTTTCAGGGTTATACAGAGGAACCAGGAGATGACATAAATGTTAGAGTGCCTCCGGCTGACATTGACGTAGACCTTAACTCGCCAAGGACAAGGGACATTTCTCAATCAAAGTTCTCTTCTTTTTTCTCCGAAACTACCTTCTCATTACCCGATGTTGGCTTTGATTAATAGTTTTATGGCCAGATGAAGAAAACCATTAAAAAAAAACAAAAAAAACCCCATAAAATGGCAGAAAAGACCAAATACAAATATGTTTGTAATATCTTAGGTGAGCAAATCTAGGGACAAAACCAAACGTGTATATAGTTCAACGATATAGCCCAAAAAATCTAGTTTTAATTTCCAAAAATATTACAATTTGAGGTTTCGCTACCTTTCTAAAAGTCATATAGTGGGACATTTGGGAACTGTATTTATAGAGATATAAATGGAGCGAACGTTATAATCGATTTTATCACGTGGGGATCATTTTGTATGAATAATTGTACAGATATTTTATTTTACCAAATCCATGTCTTAAGTATACGAATAGTAATATAGATATTTCTGATATTTAATGGGCTGGAGTGCAGTTAGGGAAAATGGTGTATTATTTTTATGGAAACGGCGCCATCCTTATCCATGGGTTGTGTCTAGTATTGTGACATTGAGTTCTAATACCGGGCCAAGCCTATGGACTCAAGACCATGCTGTTTCTACCCAGTAAGGAGTATATAGCGTACATTTACTTTGACATTATACCCACCCTCAACCAACCAGATCCCGTTCCCCAGGCCCCACACCCCTCGAATACATGTTAATTACGTTATTAACACGCGGCTAAATGACATATGTATTGGGTCTCACAAGCTCTATGTGTAATATAAAGTATCCCTATGATGTATGTATGATAGATCAGTTCTATTACCTGGGGATAAAGTTTAGTAACATGAGAGATCTTACTTTATATTTCTATACTTTATATCTTTATTTATTAATAGTGTTTATAGGGGAACATCAGAAACCCCCCTAAAAGGGGTCCTTCATTGATATTATGTCATTTCTCTGCTTGTCTAAACCTTCCGAACATATAGTAGTACCACGAAATGTCTCATAAATAGAACATATCTGATTTACCTACCTAGTCCATTGTCTCTGGAATAAATAGGAATAAAATGATCCTAAACCAATAAAGATATGTTAATATATCATGGACATGAGATGCATTACTGTATCTACTATACACTGTCACTAACTAATGTGCAATATGATCACATATGAATGTAATATCTAATGTGTTATATATGTTAATGTTGTATTGTGTTATGTCACGCACATATTTCCTTGGATAAATTTTGCATGTTGCCAACATATATGTGTAAGCATATCAATAATAAGCTATGATATTTTCTTTACACTCTGTCTCAGAATTGTATTGGGGTTGAGCAAACAAATAAAGAATAATAATTGTGATGCAGAGTCTTATTTCGGTTATAAAGTGCTGCATTGAGGATGATGTCCAGTCACAAGCATAAAGGGGGTGGCCAGGAATTTTTTTATGACTTACTTTATGGCTGAGAGCTGTCACTGCAGATCAATCCCCATTGACTTCAATAAGAATCAGCACACGGCATATAGGGAACAGAGCCAACTGCTGCCTGCTCTATGCTGTGTATAGTACGGGTGTTGGACGTGGCCCTGAACATCTGATTCATCTGGGGGCCGTCTAATGTTCAGATATATATATATTTTTTAAATATAGATTGTGAGCCCCACAATGTACTCTTTTCTCTATCAGTATGTCTTTTTTTTGGAACATGGGATGGAAATCCATGCAAACACGGGGAGAACATACAAACTTCTTGCAGATGGTTTTTTGCCCTTGGAGGGATTTGAGCACCAGGACTCAGTGCTGCAAGGATGCAGTGCTAACCACTGAGCCACCATGTGGTCCCACTGAGCAGATATTTTTAGACATGCCATAGAAAAAAAACCCTCCTACAATACAACTGCCCATTGTAGGCTTCGGACAGAGGCCAGGAAGCTCAGTCAGACTGGTGTGTGGCTACACAGCAAGCTGCAATGACCATTGGCTACTGACACCTATCATAGCCAGCATTTTTCAGCAATGTGTGTGCTCCAGTATCTCCTCTGTGGGATCTGACTAACGTTTGCTTTCTGCACACATCAGTGAGCTTCAGGCATCTCTGACCTTGTTGTCTGTTCACTAGTTCTTGTTCCTTGGACCACTTTTGGAACACGTCATGCTGTTTTTTCCCAGATATACTAGATATACCACAATCATTGTATTAAGATAATTCTTTAATAGTCCCACCATAGAGAAATTCAGTGTGTTACAGCAGCATGGATAATACAGTAATATATTACAAGAACGGACACATACAAGCTCAGTATAGCAGATAGAAAAGATACTAGGAGTCATAGCAACTTATAGAAAAATAAGACTTCAGGATCATTTAGTTCTCTGTGCGGAGTGATCTTCACTTAGCCTGATGTTGATTGTGCAGCCTGACCACAATTGGGAGGAAGGACCTCCTAGCGCTTCCTTATCACACTTCGGGTGAGGCAGTCGGTCATTGACAGTACTGCCCGGTGCTGCTGTAGCGCCCCACAGAGTGGGTGACTACAAATGTCATCTTATGTGATCTATACTGTGTACTGTGAAGGTATAGTGAGATCCAGACAACCTGTTAGCACACACAAAGTTCCACAGACATTGCCTATTTAGGAAGAGGGGTGGAGCTACAGACTGGAGCCTCTCTTTGAGTTCCAGGTCAGAGTGCAGGAGTGTGAAGGAGAGAGCAGAGGGGTGTGGAGGTGCAGTGTGTGCTGCAGCTGCATGGAGTGTGAGAAGCAGCAGTGAGTAGCCCGGGGTTCTGCAGAGGTGAGATGAGACCTCACAGGCACGGGGCTGCAGTCAAAGGATCATCAATTCCTAACTAATGTGTGAAACACTTAGAATATTTAGAATAATCCTTCTTTTGCTTAAAACTCCCCTCTTTCAAGGCGCTGCCGCCCCTGGTGTCGGGCCTGCTCGCACTGTGAATCCACAGAGGCCGAGCTGGGGCGACTCACTGTCAAGGTCTCATACATGGGATGGGAGTTATTCTCCAGCATGGAGCTCACCACGGACAGTGTCCTTCTGTCACCCACCACCTGTACTGTGTCCAGGGGGCTCCCCAGGACAGAGCTGGCCCTTCTAACCAGCCTGTCAAGTCTATTTCTATCCCTGGCTGGGATGCTACTCCCCCAGCAGGCCACTCCAAATAAGATGGCTGATGTTACCACAGAGTTGGAAAAAGCCCTAAGAAGTGCCTCCTGGACTCCAAAGGCCCTCAGCCTCCTGAGCAGGTAGAGCCTTCTGTGACCCTTTCTGTGCAGTGCCTCCAGGTTATCAGCCCAGTCCAGCCTGTTATTGAGGAGCAAACTCAGGTACTTATAGGTCTTGACTATCTCAATGCCCCTGCCCTGGATGTCCACTGGATTCGGTGCACTCTTCCACTTACCAAAATCCACCACCATCTCCTTGGTCTTCCCAGCATTAATCCTGAGGTAGTATTATTGAAGAGTAGAAGCTTTTAGGAACCACAACAACTTATGCTAGGTTCACACTAGTGTTCGAGTGAATTCACTCAAGATTACGCTTAAATCAGTCCGCCGATTTCAGTATAAAATTGGTGTGAACTGGGTGGAAAACCTGGTGGACCCCATTATAGTTTATGGAGTCTGTAGGTTTTTGCAGATAACCACTTTAAGTGGACAGAGTTTCAGTCCTTCAGGTCCACTCGGGAGCCCGAAACACGGAAACCCTGTCTGCTTAAAAAGGGCGGTAAGTGTGAACCTGGTTTTAGTCAGGCAGTGGAAGACCAAGTACAATTACAGAGCAGGGTTGCTGGATGTTGCGGTGGCATAGTTTATGAAAGTGGCCAACACTCTGTTGGCTCAATAACTACAGGGTTCCAAAAATTCTCTAGCATTAACATTAGCATAAAAACATAGTATGATTTCCATGGCTGAGCAGCTTCATGCAAGCCAGATATCACAATGCTCAATGCCAAGATTCGGATGTAGCAGTTCAAAACACACCACCACTACTGTGTTCTTTGGAGTGACGAATTATGTATTATCCGGCAGTCTGATGAACTAGTCTGGGTTTGGAGAATGCCAGAACATTAACTGCAGAGACGCGTTAAAGTTTGGATATGCTGGCCAACTCTTCTGGTACATCCGGAAGACATCCCGCAGTCCTGAAAGAGCAGGTAAACTTCCTGGGCCTGGCGGAATGATCTCAGTTTTGCTGGGCTAGCAGTCATTTTATATGTGACATGGGAACTTTATGTGCTGGTCAAGTCCTAGAAAAGGGGGCAATTTGTGTCCAATTAAAGGGAGCATTTTTAGGTCCAAATGGGCATAGGGTGCCACCCAAAGGGGGAGTCACTGTCTAGAAATTGTCATGGTTTACATGTTCTCCTGGGTACACTGCCACAAATGTTGACAAGTATGGAGTCGTTTTTTAGGGGTTGCCCTTGTCACCAAGTACAAAATACTAAACCCCATTTGTCATTTAATGCTCGCTGTGCCCCTGATCCTTTTGGCACTCTTGTTTCTAAACTCCATCGACCCATTCAAAAGATATAATCCCATGGGGCAACACGGTGGCTCAGTGGTTAGCACTGCAGCCTTGCAGTGCTGGAGTCCTGGGTTTGAATCCAGCTGGGCACAACATATGCAAGGAGCTTATATGTTCTCCCTGTGTTTGCGTGGATTTCCTCCCATTCTACAAAGACATGCTGATAGGAAACAAAAATGTACATTCTGATCCCTGTATGGGGCTCACAATCTAGATTAAAAAAAAAAAGATATGACCCCAAGTGGGTTGGAACCTTTCTCAAAGAAAATAAAGAGTTACCACATAAGACCAATAACGGCTAATTTACATACACTCAATCGAGAGGGTCGATAAATTTTTAAAAATAAAAATTGCAAATTATTTAGGACAACTGTTTACTTCCAGTTGTGTGGGAACAGTTTGGGGAAGGTCATTTTCTGTTTCAGCATGATTGTGCAAGGTACATGAAAAGCATGGTTGGGTGAGTTTAATGTAAAAGATATTGACTGACCCTCAATCCCATCAATTACTAAGTATGCAGATTGTAGGCCTCACAAATGCACTTCTGGATGGGTGGGCAGAAATTCCCACTGACCGGGTCCAAAATATTGTAGAAGTCCTTCCCATAAGAGTGGAATCTGTGTTAGAGGAAAAGGGGAGGGCAGGAGCAACTTCATATTAAAACTAAAGATGAGCAAATACTATTCGAAACGGTTGTTTCGAATAGCACGCACTCATAGGAATGAATGGAAGCGGTCCTATGGGTGTGTGCTATTCGAAACGGGATTTTCGAATAGTACTCGCTCATCTCTAATTAAAACCTATGGACACCTAGAATGAGATGTCATGAAAGCTCCAATAACTGTAAAGTGTAATATGTATAGTGTAAAAATATATATTTAAAAAAATTCACCTTGGAGTTAGTTGGGATCACATTATAGCCATATGATAATATAGAAATACTGACATTCAGTGGCTGGTTGTGGTATTGTCCATAATCCAATTTATGGGTAAGTTTGCGGCTGCAAAATCACGGGGCGTATACGCTCCTAACTCCCATTGAAATGAATGGGAGCATTTTGAGCGCGTCATCTGCCGGCATGTATATACGTGCCAGATCACGCTCAACGTTACATCATGTGAACTTACCGTAACCGTTTTTCAGTGTTTCATTGAAAGGTATTTTCCTTGATAAAAATGTAATGTACCTCTAGTTACACATAAAAATGTTTTTTTTTTTCTTTATGTAGATTGTGAGCCGCACATAGGGATCACAATGTACTTTTTTTTTTCCCTATCAGTATGTCTTCGTAGAATGGGAGGAAATCCACGCAAAGACAAGGAGAGCATACAAACTCCTTGTAGATGGTTTTTTGCCCTTGGCAGGATTTGAACCGAGGACTCCAGCGCTGCAGTGCTAACCAGTGAGCCACTGTGTAGCCCCTTCTCAGTTTTTTCTTGACATGAAAGTCACACAGTTCTAGTTCAGTGGAGAATTCACCAGTTATAGACAGCTACATAGGCACATAAAAATGCCGATCCCAGATGTGTGCTGTAATGTGAAAGCAGAGAACGCCATAGTTCACATGACACCAGAACCACTGTTCTATTGCCAGACCTGTCATCCCTATTTCATCACTGGCTTTTACACATTGGCGTCCAGAGGAACCACTGTCCCTTAGCAGCATGCCACACACTGGATGGAGTTCTCAATCACCACTTTCCATTTATTCAGGTGTCTCCATACCTTTGGCCCACCCTGTAGAACAAAGATTATTGCAGATACCTAAATGTCTGCTTGGTTAGGGTCTGACCACCAGGGCTCTCCAATCCTGAGAAAAGGCTGATGGAAAGACTCTACTGGACTGTACAGTACATATGCACCTGGCTGCTTCCTTTAAAGAGGTTGTCCTGGATAAATAAAAAAATATTCTAATCCCTAATCTAAACCCCCTCCCTCTGCCTAACTTTTAATTGACTTTAGTTTAAAAAAAAAAATCTATATTTATCTATATACCTGTGGTGGTCACGTGACCATGCCAGGCACATTTTCTGATGATCCGGTGATGTTCCATTTCCAGAATCGAAGCATCAGCAATACTCCCGCTCCCTCGCCCCTATCATACTTGCCTATCTTCAGTCTTCTGGCATGAAGTGTCAGGATGTCAGGAGGTCCCAGAGAAAGCCAGAAATCACTCAAAACAATGCTAAAGGTATTTTGGTGTAATTATTAACCCATTAATAGCCCTAAAATACCTTTTTTTCAACAAAAAAATAAAAGAAAACGATTTTTGCCCAGAAAACCCCTTTAAATTGTATGAGAAAACGTAATGCAGCCACCAAGGCTGTGAAGTTGGACTCAGTAAGCCAAACCACCAATATATTTCCAATATACGGGGCCAACTCTATCAAGTTTATTTCCCAAAGTAAAGAATGGACATAAGGGAATACATAAAGTAAAAATTTAATAAAAAGCATGACACAAGCAATACTCAGGTACATGAAGAGAAATGCCCTTTACTCTTACATAAAGTTATTGAATACTTATAGAAAAGTCAGCATGTGCTATACACACGTGTACCCGAAATCCACCCAAAGCAGTCCAAGACTCATCTAAGCACGCCCATTTAATAGTAAACTTTCTGATAAACTATCTACACTTAGGGTTTGCAAATCGCAATAGGATGTATGTATGATGTATGTATGTATGATGTATGTATGTATGATGTATGTATGTATGATGTAGATGTGATCGGTTCTATTTATTACATGAAGGCTGGGGCTTTACAACTATTTTGGCAGCAACACATGTGAGTGTTGTGTTATTGGCTTCGGGATTCTCAACGCAAATGGGAATGGCTTCTACCGAAAAACATGCAGTTTCCTTATATATTTAATAGGAGAAGAAATAAAGTTCTGCGGAAAAAAAAGTCTATGTTTTCACTGCATTTCTTCATTTTTTCGTTGCATTTCACTATGTGGGGCCTTAGCCTAAGTCACTTTTTTCACCTGTATGTTTTAGTAAAATATGAACTCAGTTTGGAGTTGTCTAAGAAATTTCCCCCCTTTAAGAAAAATAGTGGACATAGAATTGTCCTTTCTGTGTCTTATTCTCATCTACAATTGATCTAAGTGGCCCCGGCCATCAGAAACTACAATCACATCAGGAATGAGTTGGACCTTATACAATGCTCAAAAATATCCCTGGTCCACAACACTCTTCGCCATCACACGCTGCTCCTGTACGTTTTATGGACTCTCACGGGCCAATCCACATTGACCCATTTTAACAAGACTTTCTGGACATCAACCCTTTTGTAGAGTTTACACAGGTCGATGAGCTGCTCCACAGTCCTCTCACTGTTCCGTAACAAGAACCCAATGGTCGGACTTTGCTGCCTCTGCTCCAGGAAACATAATTCATCATAACTCATTCCCCACTTGCTGGCAAAATTTCTCCAGTTTTTCACTGTAGGATGGCATGGATCCAGTTTTATCTTCAGAGTATACAGCAGATCCTCATCGTCCAGCAAGTCACTTATTGTGGGCGGCAAGTTGGTTTCACTTATTTCTTTGTACGAATTAGTTAAATCTGTGAACAATAAGAATAAGAATGTATGAGTGTACCTGGACAAGCAATTCCAATGACCAAAAAAGGATGTCTTGGCTTATCTGCCTTAGTATGATCTAAGTTCTCATCTAAAAGAAAATCTTTCTAAGGCCAGGGGATATAGGTGTGGCCCCATCTGAAATATGCAGGTAAGTTCTGGGCACCAGTTCACAGAATGGATATCTTAGAACAAGACCTCCTTTTCTCACTGCCCATTTCAGAATAAAATTGTTGGAAATGAGGTGGACCCCAGTATAGTCTATGGGGTCAATGGGGAACCAAGTTTTAAGCGGATAGGGCTTCCCAAACGCTTGTTTTAGTTAATAGGAGAGATTAAGGCCAGGGCCCCACGTGGCATAAACTCCGCAATTTGCCTGCGCGGAAACACCATGGGAAAAATCACCACATTTTACAGTCAGGGCAAAGTGAATGGGGTTCTAGTGAATCCCATGCCCACTAGCACGGTTTTGGAAATCACAGCATGTCGATTATACCTATGGAAACGCCGGTGGGTTCCCCATAGGTATAACAGAAACAGAAAGTCCGTGGAGGAAACCTGACATGGCTGGATCTCCAGAGCATGAAGACAAGACAGTGACATCATCTCCTTGCAATGTCTTTTGCTAAATATAGGGCCATGTTTCGCAAAACCATGCCAATAAAATGTATCTACAAATTTAGACACAAAATCCCACATTTCTTTTTTTTAACCTTTGTCTACAAACCAACCTTTTTCCAGAAGACTAAAGATTTTATTTAGCTTACCTAATGTAGAAATCTGAAATACTCAGCTGGCATGAAATAACTTTTAGTTTGTATGGACATAATGAATTCTGATGGGCAGCCTGGTGGCTCAGTGGTTATGTGCTCAGTGGTTATGTTGCTGTCCTGGATTCCAAGCAGTTTATATGCTCTTCCCATATTTGTGTGGGTTTCTCCAGACACTCCAGTTTATTCTTACACCCCACAGACACACTGAGAGGGAATTTATATTCTTCTTCTTCTAGTGGCAATTGCAGGGCAATGTTTACTGGTGGCTAGGATAAGTATAAGTATTCTCCAGAGAAACTGCATAGGGGACGGTTTCCCTATAGTCAGTTTTAGACTAAGGCCCCACGGGCCGTATCCGCAGCACTAAAGCGCTGCAGGAAGAACCGCTGCATGAACGCATTGTGGCTCTTTCCACAGCGCTTTTAAGAGAAAGTTCACAGAGTTTTCCTCTGCGGACTTTCTCTTAACATTATATCTACGGGACGGGAAAGACGCTGGCGTTTCCGTAGATATAATTGACATGCTGCGATTTGCAAAGCTGCACTGGCTTTGCAAATCGTAGCGTGTCTGCGCTGTGATCTTTTCCGCAAAGTGGGGATGGGATTTGCATGAATCCCATCCACTTTGCCTGCACTATACAATGCTGCGATTTTTCCAGCAGTGTATCTGCTGCGGGCAAATCGCGGCATTTCCGGCCATGGGGCCCCGGCCTTAAAACCCATTCGGACATGCAAGGCTTTGTGTCTGTACAAAAAAAGAAAGGCTGCATATGGACTGCAGGGAAGCCATCCCCTATGCAGTTTCTCTGGGGAATAGGACGGAGACCTGGCAGGAGGACACGGGTTTAAGTGTGAACACCCCCTAACAAAGTCACAGGCAAAAAACAGCTGCTCCTCCATTACAGTTTTGGAAATCACAACATGTCAACTATGCCTATGCAAATGTCAGCAATTTCGTATAGGTGTAATGGAAGCAGAAAGCGCACAGAGGAAACCTCTGCAGACGTTCTGTGAAAAACGCTGCAGTATAACCGTGATGCATTGGCGCTGCGCTTTTTCCCACAATGCTTTTTTGCGGCGGCTCGCTTCGTGGGGCCTTAGCCTGACAGTTGATTTTCTCTGCAGCAGAATTTGGTGTTAACCTCCTTTTTTGTTAATAACGGTTGTAATGCCAGCGCCCTTGGCAGGGATGTGGTTAATGTTGGCTTTGCCAGTAGTGAAAAAAGGTAGTTAAAAGGTTTCTAAACATGGCTTCCCTTTCCTATACATGTCCCCCTGAAGTCCTTTCTATAAAAAAAGAATTTCGAGCTATTCCCTGGGGCCCATAGTGCGTCGGGTTGCATTTATCTCACCTGATAGAGCGTTTATAGTTGTCATAGGACAGTCGTTTTCTTCTGGCTGGAAATAAAAGGAAATAGTGTAAGCTTAGTATGATATAGCGAGGACTGGTCATGGACATGGTGTAGAACATCGTGAGAATAAAGAGGAACCCTACCTGCTTTATCCTGTCAGAGTCCGGTATTGTGGCAGGCATAGGATGGGCTGGATTCTCCATCACATTGTCATCAGTGAAACAGCTTTCCTCTACAGGAGAATTGCTTGTATCAGTCACTACGATACAGAGAGCAGAGTGTTAATATTTGTGGACTGATTTAATATATTACCATATTTTATTTCCATTGAAATTGATAGGAACCACGAGAAGACTTAGGGCTAGGTCACACGGGGGGCGTAGGGGTGGATTTTGGCACCGAGAGTGACGTGGGGAGCCGTGTCACTCTCGGGTCAAAACCCGCCTGTCGGAGTAGGCTCAAATGAATGGGCCGACTTCGGAGGTTGCTGCCGCAAGGTGGAGGCCGCAGCTCCACAAGCCGCGAAATCCGCCTGAAGAAAGGGCAGCCCGCCTCTTTTTTCCGTAAGTAGCCTGGCGGTCTCCATAGACCACCATTGTGAGGGGGATTATGACGTAGATTACGCACCATAATCCGCCCCCTCTGTGCCCATGTGAATTAACCCTTAAGGTCACAGTACTATGGGTATAATGCCGCCATACTCCATACATGGCATAGTTGTCTGCCTCAGATCTCCCAAATTTCCAGGACTCCACAGTCTATATATTTGTATTAGGAAACTGTTACCAAAAGTGACTTCTACAGTAATATCCACTAAAGTACAGTACTAGTTAAAGGAAATTAGATTTGGCCCTGGATGCATTCTTTACAGTGACACAAGGGGGCAGTATTGAAACATAAAGCTGCATAGTAGTTGCAACCTTCTTCACAGAATTGCCTAGAATCCCGAGAACTGTACAAGATATCGGAAGCAAAAAACTTCAAGGTGGTTTCCAATCGTTTTTCCTTTCTTAAGTCTCATAATGTTATCTACTTAAGCCAAGAAAAAGGTGTGAACAGAGCCCAAACCGTTTAACCCCTTCTTGCCGCAGCCATTTTTCAATTTTCGTTTCATAACTTTTATTTCTCCGCATGAGCACTTAATTTTTGTGGGACAAATTGTACTTCATAATGGTACCATTTACTATTCTATACAATGTACTGGGAAACTGGAAAAAAACGGAATAACTGTCAACTTTCTTATGGGTTTTGTATTTACAATGGTCACTGTGCATCCAAAATTTATGTTTTAATCCTTTCAAAAAATTCAAATTTGCAAAAAAATTTAATTCTTGCTGTCGCCTTATTCTCACACCCATAACTTTTTCATGTATATATGTATTTCTGTGTATGGGGATGCATGAGGTGTATTTTTTTGTGGACTAGATATACTTTTTAATTATATCAGTTTGGGGAACGTCTTATGGTTTGATCAAATTTTGTTCAAACTTTTATGAGAGGAAAAAAAATAACGCATTGATGCTTTTTCTGCTACAATGTTCACGGTATGGGAAAATCATTTTGATAAGTAATGTGTATTTGTTTTACTTTCTATACTTTTATATGTGTTCTAGGGAAAGAGGGGGAGATTTGATTTTTGTAATACTTTTTTATGTTTAGACCCCCTAGTGGTCTTGAACCGCAAGGGGTCTGATCACTAATTTAATTCAGAAATTGAAGTGATACCAATGCCAAATGAATGACAAGACTGGGAGAGTTCAATAGTAACAGATGTCATGGTAACGGATTGCCAGCTCTTGGATCTCACTCCTGGTGCAGGTGATGCACCCCAAAATACCAGGACCTCTGCACTGTCCAGAAAATGGAGCCTCAGTCCACCACCACCAACAGCTCTTCTCAACTACTTCTATGTTGTTGTAGAGGTGGTTAAAGGCATAGCTGCTGAGATCAACTTTTAATTAATATGCAAATGAACTTTCTGCATCAGGGGCCAGTTTTCGCCTGAGGTCACCACCCAACATAAGACTGACAGACCCTGATGTGCGGTAACCACAGGCAAAAACAGGTGTCATGGTAAACACGGCCACGTCATGATCCATCCGAACCGTTGATTTGCATAAGGATAAAAGGATTAGTTCATCTCCTTGGCAGCAAAACTTCACTGTGACAGAAAAAAAGGTATGTTCACCCTACCAGTAACAGACGTTACAACAGTATATAACTGGTTTACAGAGGTTTTAGTGACGGGAGACTTCCTTTAAAAAAAACAAAACATCCAGAAAGTCAAATGTTGACATAGAATCCCACTATTCCTATTTTTAACCCTTAGTTACTAGAGATGAGCGAGTACTGTACAGTACGCTCGCATAGAAATGAATGGACGTAGCCGGCACGCGGGGGGTTAAGCGGCCGGCCGCCGTCAAAGCGGAAGTACCAGGTGCATCCATTCATTTCTATGGAGCGTGCTGTTCGGATCGGCTGATCCGAACAGTACTCGCTCATCTCTATTAGTTACCCATATACTGTATTTCAGCCAAGCATGCCCCTCCTCACCAGTCAGAGGCAGCGGTGTCAGAGCTCAGAATCACCCCCCCCTGTCGGCTCCTGCCAGACACCGCCCTATGCTGTGGGGCCCTATGAAATTTCTGCACACTTCGGTCTGTTTCTCCATGCGCCATAGATTTTTATGAAGAGTAATGATATCTGTTGGGCCATAATGGAGACCAGGGATTGTTCTTGAGATTGTAGCAGCGAGTACTAGCGAGCGGTCTTTATCTAGAAGACGTTTGAGGCATATCCAGTGGATATAAACACCATAGAAAAGGACCAATAAAAATTATACTTTAATAAATATAGAATCCCTTTTTTTGTACTACACAAAAAAGGGATTCTAATGATAGAATCCCTTTAAGGCATATGAATGCCATAGAGTTTCCTGTTCTTGATACTGCCCTGAGAGCGAGAACAGACAGCTGCTCCTGTGCTGACAGACATGTTCCATCTATGCAGAACATTACATTATTGTGTCCTTAAGTGGCCTGAAAATACATCCTATTTATCACAGTGGCTAATTCTGGATAATAGATCTGGTGTAACACCTGTAGGTCCATACTCTAGGTCTGCAAATAAACAATGGAAGCACGGCCTCTTTTTCACTAATTCTGTATAACAGATGCATCATATCAATGAAAGTCTATGGATCTGTGAAAACCATCATTTCAGCAAATGACATTCATTTTTCACCAATCCAGAGACATATAAAATATATAGAATGTAACAAAGAAAACAAAAGTACAGCCATTCACATGTGAAAAGCGGATCAAACACGGACAGCACAGCATCAGCAAATGAACAGGGTAAGGTGCTATCTGTGAAAAGCGTGGACCAGGGATGCGGATGTATGAATAAGGCCTCAAGTGGGTCGAGACTGAGGCTCCGAATTGAAGAAATGCAGCAATTCTGGTTAATCTAAAAAAAAAATGCTGCAAGTCCATTTTATCTGCAGAAATTCTCGCATTTGCCCCATAGATTTAACAAGGGAAGAAAAACTGCAGTGAAAATGCAATGAAAAATGCTGCGGAAAAAAATTAAACGTGTTAGATGAAGCCATATCCCAATTTCCTGAGAAGCCGCACCCATGTGTCTTCATGTCTAGCAAGTCGGAAATTTTAGATTAAACTACATGCATATAAGATACGCCACATTTACTCCAGAGTCTAGTCGTAGCCACAATAATAAATGCCACTTTATGCTTTACCCACTCCTCTGTTACTCCACAAGGAAATCTATGAATAACTTGACAACTATTACCTGTCTATTAGGGTTGAGCGATCGTGTTTAGAAAAGATCGGATTCCGATCGGCGATGAAGAAAATTTCACGATCACGATCAGAATTCCGAACACAATCTTTTTAGGTGGAATCGAGATCGGTACTATTTCCCACAATGCTTTGCTTAGCCTTCACACTGAGTATATAGTGTATATTCAGTGTGAAGGCTCTGCTGCGGATCCTTAGGAATGAATGGAAGCAGCCAACACACAGCCTTAACCCTCTGCGCGCCGGCTGCCTCCAATCATTCTAATGGGAGACTAAACTAACATCTCTAGTAGCTACTTACCTCCAGAGATGGCTGCTCCGGTGTTCTTCGCCTCACTGGCCCTCCATGCTGCTCTTCTCGCCTCACTGCCCCGCCTTCCAGGTTAGTGTTTAAAGAGCTAAGAAGGCGGGGCTTGTGGCTTAGGAGAATGTGGGCGGGTACAGGGCGGGGAGACATGACGTCTCCCCTCCCAGTACCTGCCCACACTCTCCTAACCCGCCCACACTCTCCTAACCTGGGAGGCAGGGGGCAGTGAGGCGAGAAGAGCAGCGTGGAGCGGCAGCGAGGTGAAGAACACCGGAGCAGCCATCTCTGCAGGTAAGTGGACACCAGGGGGGACTAAGTAGTAAGAGGATTAAAAAAAAAAATCTTCTGGCTACTTAGTAATTCACTACACAGCGTGGATTCTAACAATTAAAGTGTTCAATTGCTAGATTCCATGCTGTATAGTGAATAGGATTGCTTTTAAAAAAATCCCATTGACTTGCATTGGGATCGAGATTGGGTTCGAATGAAAAATGATCAGAAATCGGATTTTAAAATTGATCCTGAAAAGTCAAGATCGGCTCAACCCTACTGTCTATACATGTACATGTCTATACAAAACTGGACACTAGACAATGTGAGATGTGACATTTGACTGGTCAAGGGAATGGTAACACACCACTGCATTCTATGTATTCATGGCCTTCCAGGAGGAGTAACAGAAGAACAGCACGATGAAGAGTACCTATGAAACAACAATAGTGGTGAACGCTTCCTTAGTATTCACTAAAACAAATATTTAGAGTAATGTATATGCAAATGGAAACCCCCTTTAAGTACATTAACAGACCACTATGGTAACTGATACTTTATACAGAAATGTCAATGGAAATTCCACTGTTTTAAAATATAAAATATATCTAGTTTGTTGTATCAGAGAATATATTCCTGGAACAGAGCGATGTGAATCTAGGTCGACAGCTTCATGTAACTACATTTTACCGTTCGTATGTATAAGTTCACGTAAGTCTAAGTAACAGATGAAAGAACCCGGCTGCGTCTATACATGTCGCTGGCAGCTCCTCCTATCCATCCCCTGGGCATGAAGCAGAATAACATGGCTCCCATCCAGACAGATGAAGGGGTTACAAGTGATTATCAAGCACTATTACTAATGAAATTAGTTTATTCCAACTTGCTAAGAGAATTTCCCATTACAATCTATGTGCAGCTAAAAATCCTTTAATCTTCCATGATATTAAACTATTTGTACAGCGCTTCAGTAGATTTTTACCGAGGCGAACTATTATAAATAAAACTTCATGCCAACACTAATAATTTAGAACTAATTTATTCATTTTCAGAATGATTTAGGAAATTTTCATGGTCGCGTTTCCTAATTCTGACTATACGATAAAACGTCTGCTGGGGCTCCCGACAACACCGCCATAGTACATGTCGTCTGTATATGCCATTTATTGGGAAAGAGTCATTGCGACAAACTCTTGCATCATGTAACGTGAAGTTAGTGAAGAACTAGAAGAGGAGTCGGGTAGTTGGGTTTAGGTAACCACGGTTTCACGAGGGAAGCAACAACGTATCACTGGATAAGATGTATGGCGAATCCCAATGGTGTCAGAGAGACCCCCCCTCCTTTGTTGACATGTGCCCTATCAAGGGTCCTGCCACTTTATGAGCAAGAATAGAACTGTGTGCGGAACTCAATATCTAACAACAGTGTGAACACTACCTAATGTGGGAGATTTTTAAAAATGTTGAGATACTTAAATTGTTATGCTTGTCTACATATAAGGAAGGGTAAAACTACCATTGACTTGCACTTGACTGTAGTGAGCTTGTAGGTAGCGAGTATACATGTGTGTATACATGTACATAGTTAAACTCTATAGTAACACGGTATATGTAGAGAGTGTGCACATGTATGTTTATTTTAATATCATGGTAAATGTCGGAGGCAGACTATAGCATATGGCTGCATACATCTAGCCATACATTTACTCGTCTGTATCAAAATGGTGCGATTCTGATCAAACTCCTCTTTGTACTTGTGGGTTTATTCATGCAAAAGTGAAAAACAGTGTTGAAGCCAGATTGACTTCAAAGTGTCTATTACGTGTGTCCTTTTTTTTTTTTTTTTTGGGGGGGGGGGAATTGTAGCAAGTCAACTATACCTATGGAAACACTGGCCATTTCCCTATAGAATGGAGACAACGAGCCAGTGTCTCTATTCAAAGGATTTTAGTGAATATGTTATAAAATTGGAGACTCCTAATCTTTAAGAATCTGTGAATATCCATTTCACTAGCCAAAAGTCAACAGAGGAATCCTCTATGAGCTTTCTATGAAAACCATTGTAGGAAAAAAATGCGACGTGTTGCTGCCTCAGTTTTCCCCGCAGCGCTTTTTTGCTGCGGGACACTACGTGGGTCTTTAGCCTCAGAGTAACCCTGCATGACATGCAGTACACAGAGACAACACCCCAAGAGAATCCACAATGTTTCCACCCACATCTTTGCAATGGTTATTGGCCATTTCAGAGAAAAAAAAAATGTCAGGCCAAAGCGTCCTTGTTCTGTTCCACCCCACTCATATTCACATAATATGGCAAGTGCAGCGCCGCACCTCTCAAGAGGCCACCTGAAGCAAGCGGTGGATAGGGGAGGCCCTGTGGACGCAGCGCTGCTTTAACTTACCTATTAGCAGCGCTGCTCCACCGGCCGCCCCTCACGCTTAGCAGAGAGCAGGTCCTCTCCCTGCCTGCTCTCTACCTGCTAACGCCGCCCCCTCCGCCCCTCCTCCCCCTCCTCCCAACACGCCGGGTGATGTGGCCACGTAATCAGGCCTGCACCCGACGTGTGCCTGCGTCCTACACGCGGAGGGGGGGAGGGGGGGGCGCTCTGAAGACCAGACAGAGGAACGGACCCAGAAGAACAGGGAGCTGCAGGTAAGTGGACACCGGTGGGGGGAGGGGGTTAATCACTACACAGCATGGGGTCCAAAAATTGAAACAATTTTTGGACTACATGCTGTGCAGTCAGGGATGAACCTAGCCTTTTTGCCGTGTGTGTGTGGGGGGGTGTGGTGGTGGTAGGGTTGGGATTTGGGAAACGTCTTTCTGTCGTCCGCCTCAGGTGGCAAAAAGGCTAGGTTCACCCCTGGGCAAGTGGGGTGTAGAATGGGGGTTCTGGAGCACATATGGTTCAAGAAAGGGTGTTGCACCAAACATGCACCACAAATATGACCCCTTTACTCCAGAAAATGAATTAATATTTTCAGGGACATAGAACTTTATTAAATAATGTATTATTATTGGAACACAATTTAGTTATTTTTGGGGCTCCTGAGGTGGGTAATGACTAAAGCTGTATTTATACACAACAATATAATCTGCATACAGATTGCCGCTTACACCTCATTGTTACAAAACCCAGTATCATTTTTGATCAATAAAGTTTTCTTTCAGCCAAGAACATGTATCTCCTATTCACCGGTTATATTGCCAGTATGGCAGACCCTGGTGCCATCTCCAGCAATGAGCCAAAACTTAATCTGCACCAATCTATTGAGTATTGCCCAAGTGAGTTTGACCATGTAAGCCCATAATACGATATCCCAATATGGTGCTCATGACAGAGAGTTCACTAGTAACAGATAGCCTGGCCAGAACATGGTGTCAATGCTGCAGCCTCGGGCTATATATAAGATTTCAGGGAAAGTCCTTTCTATGATGTTCACTTATGATGTAATGAAGGAATGTCACCTTGGGGTCAGATCTTTTTGATGAGTTCACATTCTGAAAAATTCATTTTACATCATGAAAGTTGGTTTGATGATTTTGTAGAACTTCATTTGTGACATATATAGTATCATGTCAGGTATAGTATATTTGCTATATACTCTGGTATTAGAATAAAAATGCTCATTGTTTTCCCTTAAAACACATTTCTTGGATCATTATTTTACAATTTACATAATTAAAATGTTTACTAATTGTGTAAATATGTTACATTAGCGATCCTGCATTACAGCGTATAGGTGTGAATAACACAAGGTGCACCCTTGATATTGGTTTATGTATCAGGACCAAAAAACTTCTGGTCTTTAGAAGGTCTTAAAAGAAGAATTAATTCCCACTAGCCAAATGGAAATATTAACTACCTCCCATTGTTTTTCAGTATTAGCTTCCCAGCTAGCCCTTGCCTTGGACTAGCGCTGTGAGCAAGGTGACTGGTGATGGGGGCCTCGCAGTGAAAGTGAGGAGATGGAGCTCAGGAGGGAGGACATTGGTTGACCAGCTACCGAATGCATCTATATGTAAAAATCTGGGTAGTTTGTTGAATATTCTTCCCAGTTTATTATATGGGCGTATAGACTGCATGAGATGCTGTATACCGCCTGTATGTAAAGCAGTGAGCGTACTGTGCCATGCACCAGGGCCGCTTTAACCATAGGGCCAACGGTGCACTTGCATCGGGCCTTATGGTAGCGGGAGCCCCCTTTGGACAGCAGGACAGGGCAGTGGGTCCGAGCTACCCCAACTCATCGGCATCCTCTGGACGCCGATGAGTTGAGGCCAGTGATGAAGTAGAGAGCCATCCACTCCTTGCTTCACCACCTAGCCACTGTTTTTGCTCTCAGTGTCCTGGGTGTAGGAGGCGCGATGTAGTGGCATCACTTACATCGTGCCTGTTATTCCTTAAAGACTCCGGGACCAGAGAGGAGTGAATGGGAGCAACCTGGGAGATGGGGGGGGGGGGGCGCGTGACACTGTAGGGGCAACCTGGGGGAGTGGGGGGGACATGATACTGTGGAGGCAACGCCAGGGTGAGGACATGATATTGTGGGGGCAATCTGAATGGGACATGTTTGTGTAGGGGGACATGATACTGTGGAGCAACCTGAGGGGGGCATGACACAGTGGGAGCAACTTGGGAGGGGGCATGGTGGGGGCAACCTGGAGGGGGACAAGAATCTGTGGGGGCAACCTGGAGGGGGACATTATAAGATGACTATTGTATGTGGCCACTAGGAAACCATTATACTATGTGAGAGCCACTAAGGGGCATTGTACTACATGGGGGCCATTGAGGGAGCATTATAATTTGTTCTGGTCAGGTGATGGTGATGGGGGTGCCACTTATAAAATCTTTGCACAGGGTCAACCAATGTTTTAAAACGGCCCTGCCATGCACCACTCTGAACCAAGCAGTGTTTTCCCTTTGTGACCCGGAGCCTCCATTGCTGAGATATCGCTTTTTTTTTCTGTCAATATTCAAATGGTCTTTTTGGAGCAATAAGGGTCTGCTTAGCTTTCCATACACTGCCTCTGCACTTTGGTCTCGTTTCTGTTAAATAAATGATAAAACACTAATCTGTCACATCTTGTTCATCTGAGGTTGTACTTACCTAATTTTAAGAATTATGGAGCAGATGTTTTATATATATGTCCTGTTACGTGAAACTATAGAATTCAAAGAGAGTGCACTTTGTTTTTCTCATGACTGTATATTATAGTCTAGATCTCTACTCACAATTCTGAAGGATTCTGAGTTAAAATATCCCAGCACTCCTTTCTGCGTAGTGTCTGGTTATATGTGTTGTGCAAGGTTTCTTCTTTATATCACATAATGTACTATAATTTTATGCAGACAAACAATAATTCTTCCTTAAAAACAGTTTTTTATACCCACAGCGCACCCTTTTACAGTACCCTTGAAATTGAAATCTGTTCTGTGATTGTTTGGCTAGGGTGACATCTACAGTCATGGCCAAAAGTTTTGAGAATGATACAAATATAATTTTTTACAAAGTCTACTGCTTCAGTTTTCCTAATGGCAATTTGCATATACTCCAGAATGTTATAAAGCGTGATCAGTTTAACAGCAATTACTTGGAAAGTCAATATTTGCCTAGAAAATTAACTTTATCCCCCAAAACACATTTCAACATCATTGCAGCCCTGCCTTAAAAGGACCAGCTAACATCGTTTCAGTGATTGCTCCATTAACACAGGTGTGGGTGTTGATGAGGACAGGGCTGGAGATCAATCTGTCATGATTAAGTAAGAATGACACCACTGGACACTTTAAAAGGAGGCTGGTGCTTGGCATCATTGTTTCTCTTCTGTTAACCATGGTTATCTCTAAAGAAACACGTGCAGTCATCATTGCACTGCACAAAAATGGCCTAACAGGGAAGAGTATTGCAGCTAGAAAGATTGCACCTCTGTCAACAGTCTATCGCATCATCAAGAACTTCAAGGAGAGAGGTTCCATTGTTGGCAAAAAGGCTCCAGGGTACCCAAGAAAGACCAGCAAGCACCAGGACGTCTCTTAAAAGTGTTTCAGCTGCAGGATCGGGCTACCAACAGTGCAGAGCTTGCTCAGGAATGGCAGCAGGCAGGTGTGAGTGCATCTGCACGCACTGTGAGGTGGAAACTCTTGCAGCAAGGCCTGGTCTCAAGGAGGGCAGCAGAATAGCCACTTCTCTCCAGAAAAAACATCAGGGACAGACTGATATTCTGCAAAAGGTACAGGGAGTGGACTGCTGAGGACTGGGGTAAAGTCATTTTCTCTGATGAATCCCCTTTTCGATTGTTTGGGACATCTGGAAAACAGCTTATTCGGAGAAGACGAGGTGAGTGCTACCACCAGTCTTGTCTCATGCCAACTGTAAAGCATCCTGAAACCATTCAGGTGTGGGGTTGATTCTTATCCAAGGGAATCGGCTCTCTCACAGTCTTATCTAAAAACACAGGCATGAATAAAGAATGGTACCAGAATGTCCTCCAAGATCAACTTCTCCCAACTGTCCAAGAGCAGTTTGGCGATCAACAATGCCTTTTCCAGCATGATGGAGCACCTTGCCATAAAGCAAAGGTGATAACTAAATGGCTCAGGGAACAAAACATAGAGATTTTGGGTCCATGGCCTGGAAACTCCCCAGAGCTTAATCCCATTGAGAACTTGTGGTCAATCATCAAGAGATGGGTGGACAAACAAAAACCTACAAATTCTGACAAAATGCAAGCATTGATTGTGCAAGAATGGACTGCTATCAGTCAGGATTCGGTCCAGAAGTTGATTGAGAGCATGCCAGGGAGAATTGCAGAGGTCCTGAAGAAGAAGGGTCAACACTGCAAATATTGACTTGCTGCATTAACTCATTCTAACTATCAATATAAGCTTTTGTTACTCATAATATGATTGCAATTATATTTCTGTATGTGATAAAAACATCCGACAAACACACATAAAAACCAGAGGGCAGCGGATCATGTGAAAATATAAGATTTGTGTCATTCTCAAAACTTTTGGCCATGACTGTACATTAGAACCTAACAGAGAGAAGTCCTTTAGTAGAAAATCGGCAGAAACCCGATGGACACCCAACAGACCTCATTATAGTCTATGGGCTCTGCAGGTTACTGGTTAGGCGTTGCGTCATTTGCATCCCACAGCAGACACCATACAGACAGAGAGCCCACTATAGTGTGAACCTAGACTTACTATGTTTTTCTGTTTTGATCTCCACCCAGCTAGATGAATTTCTTACCTTTTGGGAGCGCCGTATCTTGCACCGGATACTTGTCTGTCTGTTGGGAGACAAACATTCAGTTCTTAGTCTATGACCATTCCACTTTGTACCTAATTAAAGATGGTTGATGTGAGTTCCCATATCGGTTGAAAAAACTGTCTACCATGTGTATCTGCGCGTCCTCCAGACACTGTTGCAGTAAGTATTAGAATAGCCAAATGATGATGACCGATGGAACAGCAAATAAAAAAATCATCAATAAATTTTATTATCACAAAATATCAAAGAAGAGCAAACCACATTAAAAACAACAAAAACACAATATCGCATCGATACTGTATATGAGTGGAGGTCGCAGGGTCTCTCAGCCTATAGAAACCATATAAACAAAGAGTATAAATGAGAGTGTGCTATGTTTTAATAAGGTGTGATGGGATACTTGAGCACATAAGGAGTTAAATATCACAAATGGTTAATAAATATAACTAGGCAACACCCCTAAGATTGGGGAATAATGTAATCTGTTATATCATTATAGCTATAGTATAGTTATAGTACATACGGGAATATATGGGGTATATACAGCTATAATAATGATACAACAGATTACATTACTCCCCAATCTTAGGGGTGTTGCCTAGTTATATTTATTAACCATTTGTGATATTTAACTCCTTATGTGCTCAAGTATCCCATCACACCTTATTAAAACATAGCACACTCTCATTTATACTCTTTGTTTATATGGTTTCTATAGGCTGAGAGACCCTGCGACCTCCACTCATATATCGATGCAATATTGTGTTTTTGTTGTTTTTAATGTGGTTTGCTCTTCTTCGATATTTTGCGATAATAACATTTATTCATGACTAAATTAATCTCTTGTTGGATGATGATGTTATAATCTTTAATACGGATATCGAATAGGTTTTTCATGATGTTTTGTTAGGTATCATGTATGCATGACACCCTAGTATTGAGGTTAAGTAGGTTTTACATCTGTATCTGCTCACCAGAATAACAACAGCACGCAGGGTGACAGCCCGAGCAATTCTGCAAGTTATTATCTCTTTATTTCTCTTTATCAAGGGACTTAGCAATATAAATGTGAAGCAGTACATAGGCAGAATAGAAAAGTACAATGTCTGATTATTAATGAATGTTCTACATACAGTTTCAAAGAGTAGTGTGCTTGGTTCCGTATCCTCGACTGGTTGTTTAGCCTCATGATCTGGTGAAAAAAATATATGATAAAATCAGATGAAAAGTCATCAATTCCTAAGCGATATTCAGTATTTACTGTATATACAGTAACTAAACCAACATACATAGTATACTTAGCATCAGTCAACTGCTTAAAGGAGTTGTCCAAGTGTAAATATTAATGGTGTATCCTTAGGATAAGATATTACAATCTGATGACTGTGACACACAGAGCCCTGAACAATCTGTACAGTACGGGAGCCAAGAGGTCTGTACAGTATGTAGATGCCATCTCATGCTACTGAAGCTCCCATGGAAGATGAGATGCATTATGCTGGCATTGGCATTAGACTCAAGCCTCACAGTCCAAAAACAGTGTTTTCATAAAACTAAATAGATCTTTTTAGAGCTAGGTTCACACCTGGTTTCTGTCAGATGACCAGAGGAATGGATCACAAAAATAGCATACATGAATTGAGACCGAGGGACTCCATTGACTAGAATGGGTTCTATTGGATGTCCATTATTTTTATTTTTAATTGAAACTACCAAATGAAAAGGTCAGACTTGCAGGACTTTTGCGGCTAGTGATTTGTGACCCGGGTAGACACCTGGCACAGATGTGAACACAGCAAGAATTGGACCACGGTTGTCCTTCAACACAGAGGAGACTGCCTTTGTGGCCACCTTTCAGATGTGCAGAGTCTTACAGGCTGTATGTGTTCTGCTGGGAATTCTAGGAAAGAATTTCCTTGATGAAAAAAAGAAAACAGTTGCTCTAGCACCACCACACCTCATCTACTCTTCCAATGAAATATTATTAACTGACATTGCATCTGTTCTCTCCCCCCACCAAATAATTTCAGACCATGCCACCTTGTTCTTGTGTTTAGATTTTTATTAAAAACAATTCCACAAGTAGGGGTGCGGTGACATGGGGCTACCTGTTGTAACCGTAGATGCCTCTAACAGGTCTGAAGAGCTGTTGGTTGGTTCTTCCACAAGCTTGTTCCCTCTTCTATAGCTATGGTTACAGGCTAACTACAACAGGTACCACTAAAGTCCTTCCACCTTCTAGAAACAGAGCAGAAGCCACTGCTTTTTGCACACAACATAGAAAAGGTCACTTAACTCCTGAGTGTCCAGCATAAAGCTGGAAAATGCAAGATGCAGTAATAAGGCAATTTATTCCTTAGTAGTAGCCATTTTGGGGGACATTTGGATTTAGTATTCTGGCACCAGACAGGTTAGGTCAATAAGACTTTGTGTTAGTGTTGTAAGAAGCTCAACCATTGGCAGCCCTTACAGATTCTAAAGAAAGAATATGGCACTTTTCACACTGTGTCTGGGAAAGATCCCAAGGCATAGGTTAAACAGGTCCATAAAATCCCATTATGGTGACAATGGCCATAATGGCTTCTCATTGAAAGTCCCACAGAATGAAGAGCATAAAAACACATGCACATGTTTCTTTTCCATTCAAATGGGGTACATAAGATTGGTGGATGTCCTAGTGGTCAGACCAGATTTGGCAGTATCCTCTATCCTGGGAATAAAGGGTAACTTGTAAATACTGAAATACCCCTTTAAGTACTTTCTGGGGACATTTATATGAATTGAGGATGTACTAAACACATATTGTACATTCCAAGATGGGAACCTTAGGAAGAATCAAGAAAGCCCAGACTATAGGGGGATACAAGATTGAAGTAATACATATGTAATGTATTTTTGCAGCTTATTACCAAAAGTTTGTTCAATCCAATACTATAAGGCAATAATTTAAGGGGTTGTCCCATCTCAAGGATCCTATCTATACTGGTAGCTTATGTGAATTGAAGACTTATCCTAAATATATTGCTTAAGAAATGCTGTTTTGTTTGCCTGCTATGTGAACTTTATCTTATTGTTTAGACATAATTGCTAAAACCACAGACCTGTAGGACAAGTGATGTAATTCACTGCCCTTTCTAAGGCACCTGTTTATTTGCCATTTGTTTTTAATTTTAAAATGGAGGCATGAACTATATGTAAAAACATGATGTGAACCTCGCCTTATTACTAACAGTTTTATCCGCACTAAAGACCACATATGCGTTCACTGAATATGACAACACATATTTCCACCACACCTTACTCTTTGATGAAAGTCCCATTTGTTTTTTCAGTTTATACACCATCACACAAAGTTTTATAGGTTTGATTCTGACTTTTATTGTTACCGTAAGTGAATCACAGAATCCTACAAATGTCATAACAAAAGATAGTAATTTGCTCTTACATTAAACATATACTTAGCAATAACATTCATCATCTCGTGGCCCAAAAAGTCTGACAACATCATATGTCTATGTGCTTGTGGAACGTTTTGTTTCATAACCATTGTATATGGTTCTCAACCTTACATTTGTAAGCGTTTCAGTCATATTTTATAGCATAGTTGTGTGGATCTGCCATCATTCAACCACAACCAGGCAACCACTTTACCACTTACAACAGAAAAGTTGAGTTATAGGTGGTAGAACCATCAGTACCAACTTCACTGTGACGGCCTCAGTTGGATGGAACAAGTGTGTTGGGACACAACTATCGAGCCCAAATGAAATATACGTAAGTCCAGCACAGCGTCATAAAGAATAAAAGTGGAGACAGACAGATAGACTTTCTATGTCGGTTAGTGATGGGCCTTAGTTGACCACAACTGACTTTATACATCAATTGCGGAAGAATAGAATAGGGTGTCGGGCACCGACAGCAGCAGGTGTATTGCTGTGTATTCAGATACAGGCACCTGCTGTGCCGCTCTCTGGTGTTTAACCCTTTAGATACTGTGGTCAACAGCAACCAGGGCATCTAACAGATATTGGAGGGAGGGGGATCTTTTCTGTAGGCATCAGCACCCTTGCAAACAACATTGCATGGGTTTGATTCCTTTACCCAGGGCTGCCTTTTGTAAAGTTCTGCCTAAAAGAATAGCTGTCTGAGTATGACAGATGGTATAATCACTGTACTAGATGGCAAGTTAAGGTCTGCCTTGTATTAAAAAAAAAATTACAATGAAAAAAAAACAAAAAACAGAAAAATCATTATAACACATAAATGTCCATCCTAAAATTTTAACAAAAAATAAAAACATAACATATATTGAATATTGCCAATGACATGAGTAATACAACAGTAATGTTATTCTCCTGGCACAGTGGACAGATAAAAATCTAGAAGAACAATACCAGAGTTGCAATTTAAAAAAATAAAAAACGTTAGGTCATCCCACAAAATATAAGCCCTGAACCCTCTGTTGACAAAAAACCCAAAAAACATTGATTCGGGTCTTGGAAAGTAATGATGGAAAAAAAAATGTTATTACTAAAAAGGCTTCTAGTTTGCAAATGTAGTAAAACATAAAAAAAACTTTACAAAGTTTGGTATCAATTCAATCATTTCACCTACTGAATATATTTATCAGGTTCACAAGGTGAATAGTGCAACATTTATAGCATAAAAAGGCACCTGCAAATTTTTTTTTTCTCTATTCCTTCACAGGAACAGGTAATAAAAGTTAATCAATGAGATATATGTACCCCAAAATGGTACCATTAAACACTACCTGTTGTCCCCACACAAAAAAAAAACCAAGCTCTTATACAGTGACATTGACAGAAAAAGAAAAAAGCTACAGGTCTTGGTATGTGATGACATAAAACCTTTCAAAAAATGGTTTGCCCAGTAAGCCCTAAAACAGGTTGGTCATTACAGGGTTAATCCATTTACAAGGCTGCCACGTGCAGAAAGTCACTGATTTGTTTTGGGTGCAGTGATCTTAATCCTAGGCTACCCCGATATGTCACAGCTCCAACTCATCTGCATCCTCCAGAAGTACAATGGTGATGCAGGGAGTCGTCTGCTCCTATGCGGCCATTCTGCTGTCTCTGCCCCCCGTGTACTGCTAGTGAGCTGGAGGTGCGATGGAGTGAAGTCACTTATATTGTGCCTGTTGCTCCCTGAAGCTGCAACAAAAGACAACAGGGGAACAGTGAAAAGTGAGTATTAAGTGTTTTTTTTTTCTGTTATTTGATACTGGGAAGGGTAACCTGAAAAGGGGATATCATACTGGTATGAGGGGGAGGCAACCTCAAAAAGTGGACATTGTATTATCCTGTATCTGTATTACCATGCTGCTGTGACATACTGAAATTTCCCCACTGTGGGACTATTATAGGATTATCTTATCTTATATTGGGAGGACAACCCGGAAAGGGGACATTATACTGTGGGGGCATCCTGGAAAGGGCACATAAATTTGTGGGGGCAAAGTGTACAGTATAAGGGACATTGTACTGTGGGGGCAAGGTGGAAGGAGAAATTATAATATAATGTCTGATGAGCCACCAGGGCGGGACAGGTTAATGTATGAGGGGTCACTGGGGGGAAACTTGTTAATGTCTGCTTCCTCTGCAGGGAATTTGATAGCTACTACGCGGCATTTTACCATGTAGGAGCCCCTGACAGGGCATTATAATTAGTGAGGGTCAGGTATTTCTAAGGGGTGGTGATAGGGGCCCATTTATGAAACTTTTGCACTGGCCCTCCACTGTGTTAAAATGCCCTAATTATGAAGAGTTGATCATTATACCAACACACATGTTTATAACCAGGGAAGGTGCGCCATAATAATTCTAGGGCAACATCATAAGTGACCTCAAGGAGACCACTGGGTCAGAATATTTTCAACATTTTTGTGGAATATTTCTGGCATCCAGTGGTTAGTGGTCACTAAACATTGTCAAAGTAAGAAAAATCTGTGACCCAGAATAAAGGACATGGGTGTCCAAGACTCATTGATGCACATAGGAAGCAAAGACTAGAGCATCTAGTCTGATCTCATGGGAGAGCTACTGGGTTGACTTGGCCTCCAAATTTACCTAGATATCTATCAGATCAAGCATCTGTGGGACGGGCTAGAAAAATAAGTCTGATTCATGAAGGGCCCACCTGGCCGGTTAAGGACTTAGAGGATCTGCTGCTAATGTCTTAGTGTGAGGTACCAAAAATGCCTGTTAGGATGTAATGCAAAATATCATATTTTAATGTTAGCATGAAAAGCTTAAACTTTATTCATTTTCAGAATGTAGATGTTAGATTCAGAGTTTTATCCGACAACCTCAAATGCTGACTGTAGATAGAATGGGAAGGAAAAAAGAATAAAAGGTTTAAGCAGGTATGAACAGGGTCAAGTGCGTGCAGTATGGGTGACCTATTTTAACTACTAGGAAATAACTTTCAAGAGCGGATCATTGAAGACAATGCCTGTCAATCAAGTATTTCCTTAAGGAGAAACGTAATGAAACTTGAACACTGCCAACACAGTGATTCCTCCACCTCCAGCACTGAACTGGTACAGTTTTTGGCTGAGCTGAGAACAGATTACTAGGTTTTTATTAATATCACACAATAGCATGGGTGTAACTGGAAGATGCAATTTTTTGAAAGAACAGCAAAATGGAATCAATTGCTTCTTATGGATCCAAAGCACAAATCTAATGCATGTGCCCAGGGCTTGCCCACCACATAACCCATGGGATTTATATATTTATTAACATATTCTGCAGCACTTTACAGATATTGTCAGTTGCTGTCCCATATAGAGCTCACAATCTACATTCCCTATCAGTGTGTGGTTGGAGTGTGGGGGAAAACCAACAGAAACACCAGGAGAACATACAAGTCCAAAACTCCAATGCTGCAAGGTGCTAACCAAAGTCTACTTGGTGGCTCAGTGGTTAGCAATGTCAGGGCCCGTGCACACGGAGTAAACGCGCACTCATTTTTGCATAATACACGTGTAAAGAATACACGTGTAAAAATCAGACTCCCATTGACTTCAATGACATTTTTTACACATGTAAAAAAACACGCCAAAAAAGCGCACTTTTTTGTGCATTTTTTGCGCGTTTGTGGCGCATTTTTTACACGTGTAAAACATGTCATTGAAGTCCATGGGAGTCTGATTTTTACACGTGTATTCTTTATACATGAGTAACTCCTGTGAGTTACGTGTATTATGTGTAAGCCGATGGCTGGTCAGATAATGGAGGGGGTGTACATCTCACCCAGACTACCCAGGTGGGTGAGATGAGAAACTCCAGAAAGACTGGTTCTCAGCAGATACTTTAGTATGCTGAGTGTTATTTCAAAGTTCTGTTTATTGGGCTGGATTTTTTAGGAATGGCAGGTAGGTTGGTAGTGGGACCTGTCATTCCACCCCCCTCCAGTCCACACTTTGCACTTGTTCCTGCAGCTGCAGAGAGTCTCCTCGTCAAGGAGGCTTAAGAAACCAGCTCCAGCAGCAGACTGTGGGCAGAGCTTGGTTGGAGAGCCAACAGAGAGGTCATATTTTTGGAGCTGTGTCCTGAATGATTCTACTGGCTTTTGGATTTCTGTTATTCTAGGTGAGGTAACCAGCCGGGCAGGTATTTATTTTTGTATTGTTTCCTTTTGTTGCTGCACTACCTTTTTGAGTGAAAATAAATAGAGATGAGCGAACACTAAAATGTTCGAGGTTCGAAATTCGATTCGAACAGCCGCTCACTGTTCGAGTGTTCGAATGGGTTTCGAACCCCATTATAGTCTATGGGGAACATAAACTCGTTAAGGGGGAAACCCAAATTCGTGTCTGGAGGGTCACCAAGTCCACTATGACACCCCAGGAAATGATACCAACACCCTGGAATGACACTGGGACAGCAGGGGAAGCATGTCTGGGGGCATAAAAGTCACTTTATTTCATGGAAATCCCTGTCAGTTTGCGATTTTCGCAAGCTAACTTTTCCCCATAGAAATGCATTGGCCAGTGCTGATTGGCCAGAGTACGGAACTCGACCAATCAGCGCTGGCTCTGCTGGAGGAGGCGGAGTCTAAGATCGCTCCACACCAGTCTCCATTCAGGTCCGACCTTAGACTCCGCCTCCTCCGGCAGAGCCAGCGCTGATTGGCCGAAGGCTGGCCAATGCATTCCTATGCGAATGCAGACTTAGCAGTGCTGAGTCAGTTTTGCTCAACTACACATCTGATGCACACTCGGCACTGCTACATCAGATGTAGCAATCTGATGTAGCAGAGCCGAGGGTGCACTAGAACCCCTGTGCAAACTCAGTTCACGCTAATAGAATGCATTGGCCAGCGCTGATTGGCCAATGCATTCTATTAGCCCGATGAAGTAGAGCTGAATGTGTGTGCTAAGCACACACATTCAGCACTGCTTCATCACGCCAATACAATGCATTAGCCAGTGCTGATTGGCCAGAGTACGGAATTCGGCCAATCAGCGCTGGCCAATGCATTCTATTAGCCCAATGAAGTAGAGCTGAATGTGTGTGCTAAGCACACACATTCAGCACTGCTTCATCACGCCAATACAATGCATTAGCCAGTGCTGATTGGCCAGAGTACGGAATTCGGCCAATCAGCGCTGGCTCTGCTGGAGGAGGCGGAGTCTAAGGTCGGACCTGAATGGAGACTGGTGTGGAGCGATCTTAGACTCCGCCTCCTCCAGCAGAGCCAGCGCTGATTGGCCGAATTCCGTACTCTGGCCAATCAGCGCTGGCCAATGCATTGTATTGGCGTGATGAAGCAGTGCTGAATGTGTGTGCTTAGCACACACATTCAGCTCTACTTCATCGGGCTAATAGAATGCATTGGCCAGCGCTGATTGGCCGAATTCCGTACTCTGGCCAATCAGTGCTGGCCAATGCATTCTATTAGCTTGATGAAGCAGAGTGTGCACAAGGGTTCAAGCGCACCCTCGGCTCTGATGTAGCAGAGCTGAGGCTGCACAAGGGTTCAAGCGCACCCTCGGCTCTGATGTAGGAGAGCCGAGGGTGCACTTGAACCCTTGTGCACCCTCAGCTCTGCTACATCAGAGCCGAGGGTGCGCTTGAACCCTTGTGCACACTCTGCTTCATCAAGCTAATAGAATGCATTGGCCAGCGCTGATTGGCCAATGTATTCTATTAGCCTGATGAAGTAGAGCTGAATGTGTGTGCTAAGCACACACATTCAGCTCTACTTCATCGGGCTAATAGAATGCATTGGCCAGTGCTGATTGGCCAGAGTACGGAACTCGACCAATCAGCGCTGGCTCTGCTGGAGGAGGCGGAGTCTAAGATCGCTCCACACCAGTCTCCATTCAGGTCCGATCTTAGACTCCGCCTCCTCCAGCAGAGCCAGCGCTGATTGGCCGAATTCCGTACTCTGGCCAATCAGCACTGGCTAATGCATTGTATTGGCGTGATGAAGCAGTGCTGAATGTGTGTGCTTAGCACACACATTCAGCTCTACTTCATCGGGCTAATAGAATGCATTGGCCAATCAGCGCTGGCCAATGCATTCTATTAGCGTGAACTGAGTTTGCACAGGGGTTCTAGTGCACCCTCGGCTCTGCTACATCAGATTGCTACATCTGATGTAGCAGTGCCGAGTGTGCATCAGATGTGTAGTTGAGCAAAACTGACTCAGCACTGCTAAGTCTGCATTCGCATAGGAATGCATTGGCCAGCCTTCGGCCAATCAGCGCTGGCTCTGCCGGAGGAGGCGGAGTCTAAGGTCGGACCTGAATGGAGACTGGTGTGGAGCGATCTTAGACTCCGCCTCCTCCAGCAGAGCCAGCGCTGATTGGTCGAGTTCCGTACTCTGGCCAATCAGCGCTGGCCAATGCATTCTATTAGCTTGATGAAGCAGAGTGTGCACAAGGGTTCAAGCGCACCCTCGGCTCTGATGTAGCAGAGCCGAGGCTGCACAAGGGTTCAAGCGCACCCTCGGCTCTGATGTAGCAGAGCTGAGGGTGCACAAGGGTTCAAGTGCACCCTCGGCTCTCCTACATCAGAGCCGAGGGTGCGCTTGAACCCTTGTGCAGCCTCGGCTCTGCTACATCAGAGCCGAGGGTGCGCTTGAACCCTTGTGCACACTCTGCTTCATCAAGCTAATAGAATGCATTGGCCAGCACTGATTGGCCAGAATACGGAATTCGGCCAATCAGCGCTGGCCAATGCATCCCTATGGGAAAAAGTTTATCTCACAAAAATCACAATTACACACCCGATAGAGCCCCAAAAAGTTATTTTTAATAACATTCCCCCCTAAATAAAGGTTATCCCTAGCTATCCCTGCCTGTACAGCTATCCCTGTCTCATAGTCACAAAGTTCACATTCTCATATGACCCGGATTTGAAATCCACTATTCGTCTAAAATGGAGGTCACCTGATTTCGGCAGCCAATGACTTTTTCCAATTTTTTTCAATGCCCCCGGTGTCGTAGTTCCTGTCCCACCTCCCCTGCGCTGTTATTGGTGCAAAAAAGGCGCCAGGGAAGGTGGGAGGGGAATCGAATTTTGGCGCACTTTACCACGTGGTGTTCGATTCGATTCGAACATGGCGAACACCCTGATATCCGATCGAACATGTGTTCGATAGAACACTGTTCGCTCATCTCTAAAAATAAACTCTACCTTTGTTTTGGACTAAAGAAACTGGACTTGTGTGTCTATGCCACCCCACCTAGCAACCCCAGACCCTGACATATGCAAAACTGAGCGCGTGTTTACTCCGTGTGCACGGGCCCTCACCTTGTAGATAATGGATGGGGGCTACAGAAAAAATCTTAAGTCCATGGAGTGATGCCTATTGAAGGATGCAATGAAATATAGGTGGTGAATGGTTCTCATTAAATCCTAACATGCTCAAGTCATTGACTATGTAAAAAACATTATTCATCAAAGCAGCCCAACTACTATTACTGTGGGGAATGGTAATGGGATGTGTAGTGGGGTCAGCATAAGCATTCATATGCAGAAAGCTTATTCAGTGGTGAAATATTATGGCTGATCAGTGTATACATATGTATGTTATTTCTCTACTTATAGCTGCTATGTACGTTCTATTGTATATGACATTTTTATGTGCTTGGATGAATCTTTTGGGAAATTTCTGCCAAAGTAACAGTAATTTAATTCGTGTGTGAATCCTGCCAGCTCATTAACATTATATCATGCCAAACCTACAGGGCCAGATTCATCATTTGCCTGAATGAGCCTGTTCTATGTATGGCATGGAGATTAGTGTTCATCTCCAAAATTTAGAATTTTCTGAACCAAGGTCATGTTCATATGTAGTAGAAAATTCTACTGTTTACTGACATGGTAGCTACTCATTGTTGCAAATAAAAATAGCATGCAGTTCTTAAGGTAAAAAGCACCATGTAAACCTAGTCTAACCTCTAGCAGTTCTGGATTGCCAGTGGCCCATTTACTTGGCTTCACATGTCTTTCCTGCAAATTAAATGGAGCTTTCTGCACAAAAAGAGTGGCTGGGAAGGGTCTAAAAAACCAAAACTAAGTCTACTCGCCTCTTCTCCACACTGTTGTCCTAGTGGCAGGATCCACATCCCCTCTGTCAATGATCACATACTGTAGTCAGTTTTGGTCATGGCCCTATATGTGTACCCTTGTTCAGAATGTGGAATATGATTATTGGAGTTACATTGTGCTGAGTGGTTTTCCCTCTCTCTCTCTCTCCCTGTGACATGCCTATATACTGTACCTACAATAAAATTATTTTAACTTGATTTTTTCTATATTTACATTGCATTAAAATTTATACTCATCTTATTTATATATCTTATTTACACTCACCATGCCTCCTGATAGACTCTGAACTCCACCTTGGTGTTGGTTTTCCTCCTGTCTCTTAGATTTCATTTCTTACTATGTGCTCATCTCATCCTCTAGTCTGGTGCATCTTTGTTCATTGCCTTTATCAGTGGCGTAACTAGGAATGGCGGGGCCCTGTGGCGAACTTTTGATATGCCCCCCCCCCCCCAAAGACCCCGAGTGACCGACCCCCACCCCACCCCACATTCCTGCTCACAGTATGGTACCCCATAGAGGCCCCTACACACAGTTTTATTCCCCATAGTCACTATGGGGTATAGAAGTATAATGCTGTGTGCAGGAGCCACTATGGGGTATAATACTGTGTGCAGGGGCCACTATGGGGTATTATACTGTGTGCAGGGGCCACTATGAGGAATAATACAGCGTGCAGGGGTCACTATGGCAAAGTGGCCCCTGCACATAGTATTATTTCCCATAGTGGCCCCTGCACACAGTATTGTGTCCTATTATGGACCACCCATGAACAATCGGAGATCCAGGGGAGGATACAAACATAAAAAAACACTGTTACTTACCTCTCCCTGGCTCGAGTGCACTCATGGATGATGTCGTCCATTTTCAATGAGGGACCAGACATCATGTGAGCTGAGCTTGCGTCGCAACACACAAGGACGCAGGCCCCATCCATGTGTCGTTACTAAGTAGGCCCGAAGTTTAGGACTGGATTATAATGATAGTGTTTGTGGGGTTTGCAGGACTGATCCCAGCTCCTGCTCACAGCCTCTGAGGAAGAAGAAGCGCCGGTGGCCATGA
This sequence comes from Leptodactylus fuscus, assembly GCF_031893055.1. Classification (NCBI taxonomy): domain Eukaryota; kingdom Metazoa; phylum Chordata; class Amphibia; order Anura; family Leptodactylidae; genus Leptodactylus; species Leptodactylus fuscus. The sequence goes on from NC_134267.1 coordinate 47,881,684, forward strand.
GCAGGAGCCAGGATCGGTAAGTAAATAGGGTCTGTTATCTGCTGGACTATTAAAAAATATTAAAAAACCCTGCAGCAGTAGCGTCTACCGCCGGGCCCTCTATTGTCCCTTGCCCTGTGGCAGCCACTACGGCTGCTACCCCAGCAGTTACGCCCCTGACCTTTATTATCTATTATGCCACTACTTCAGAAGTGCTCCATTCCCCAATTAGTAACTATTTTAGAGAATGTGATCTGGCAATTCTGAGAAACATCATACCTAATCGTGAGGGCTTAAACATGAAGAATCAGCAGATTCTATAGACTCTCAACTCCAGTCTAGTCAGTACCAAACTACTAGCAGCTTAAAGAATCTACATCTCCATTATGAAACACTACATATACAGTATAATACTGCTGATCATGGGCGGCGATATGGTCAATTTTTTTTTCGACAAACCCATGTAAGGGTGAGTTCACACTGAGTATATGGCAGCTTATTCTGAACGTAAAACACGTTCAGAATCAGCGGCATATAAAGCAGTTCCCATTCATTTCTATGGGAGCTGGCATACGAGCGTTCCCCATAGAAATTAATGGGCTGCTTTTTTCACTACGAGCGCTCCCATTGAAGTGAATGGAAAGTGCTCGCGTGTACGGCTAGCTCTGCTCATGCCGAACCGTACACGCGGGCACTTTCCATTCACTTCAATGGGAGTGCTCATAGTGAAAAAAGCAGCCTATTCATTTCTATGGGGAGCACTTGTATGCCGGCTCCCATAGAAATTAATGGGATCTGCTTTATACGCCACTGATTCTGAACGTGTTTTACGTTCAGAATAAGCTGGCGTATACTCAGTGTGAACTCACCCTAATGTTCCAGTTTTTCCCTTTAAATCCTAAAAATGACTGAATAGTAAGATTCTACACACATGGGTAATACATCATTTAGTATAACACAGAACATACTCCATTGACTTTCAAGACCATATAAACCACATCAAGACTTTCCAGTAAAACCAATAACCAGTCGATTACACTATGTAACAGAGTTTTTGTCCTTGTTCATCAAATGTTATTTCCTAACAGTGCATAGGTTGGCATTACAGAAAATACTAATTAATATTAATCAACTTTGTTTTTATGACCAGGACATCGAAAACAATAAAAATGTCTGATATTAGTAAAAATAGCGACTATATTCAGCTGTCTAGCTTCATATACAATAACAAAATAATGTCATTATACAGTGCTGTAAGAGTCGAGATATTAAACCTAAAAGTGTGTTTACTTTCTATATTTACGATTATACTGTAAGTCACATTCTCTAATTAGTCCCCAATGTAATCTCCCGCCATGTTTTTGCTGTACTGTCCTTGGTAGCAACGTTCAAATTCCAGTATATCTTGATGAAAGCGTTCTCCTTGCTCCTTAGAGAATGCGCCCATATTCTCCCAAACTTGTCGAGGTTGGCATCAAGAATTTGAAATTTAAGAGACATCCTGCAGCCCATTTCGTGGTACTTGCACACAATCTGATGTGCCACTTTCCTCTGATGATGGTGGATTTCTTTCAGGAGGTGCAGGTATGGGGAGCTCAGTGCAGTGTGGTACTGGAGCAATTGATGATGGGATATCAGGATACGCCACTGGAGGAGCATTCTTGCCACTTCGACATTTGGAAGGATTGACCATGCAAAAGTAGCAGTTGGTTGAGTGGTCGGTAGGCTCTCACCAAATTCTTGGAGTAGCAAACTTCATGGCTCTTCTTTCCGCTCAAGTGTTCTTTTGCAGTTTTCACAACTGTAGTGAGGTGCCCAGAGTTTGTCCTGGTCTCCAACCTGTACTCCGAAGTATATCTTATAGGCTTCACATATCCTGACCGATGTTCTCATTGAATATTTCTTGGCTCGCGTCTTGATGAATTCACCACATATGTAGCAAAACGAATCAGCAGAATGCCTACAGCCTCTTGATGCCATCTCTGCATCCAACTACACACTGTATTTCTCAGTCCTATTAAGTTGCCGCACTTGCTCTCACGCTATATTGCTATCCACTATCACACTATAACTGCAACTACAATAAGTACTACTGTCCAGCAGATGTGCTTATATAGTAAACAGGCAGACGTCTAGAATATTATCAACGTCTAGAGTGCTGTAGACGTTAGAAGTTTTCAGAACAGTCTAGAATATTTCACCATATATGATATGCTTGTTAGTTAAAATATATGATTTCAAAATATCGATGTTCTGGTACCAAAAGCAAAGTTTATGAGTTGAAATTAGTGTTTAATATTCTTTTCAGATCGAAATAATCAGAAAATAGCATTATTAAAACAAAAGACAAAACAAAAATACAAATGTGTTACATAGTGTTATTTAATGTCAGTCCTACAAATGCTGTAGAAGAAATCTAATAAAAAAAAAGTAAACCTGGAAGTGTCTGCTGACATGAGACTTCCACATCAAATAAATATTACGTGTACAGACTTGAGCTGCATGGCAGACACGCATGTTAATCCTGTATTTGTTGAAACATGAATTGAATTATGGTTTGTACTTGCTCTTTACATTTGGCAAGAAAAGCAGAGTATAATGGGCCTGGGTGTTGCAGACTATAACCGGTAGTAAAAGCTTTCCTCTGTGTAGTTATCTAAACAGGACTGAAGCAGCAGACGGCGGCGTATATACCACTGATAACCAGTATATCACTGCTGGCAATGTGGAGCATAATACCAGAACTTCACTGGCCTCTGCTTCAAGGTTACTACTTTGTACCAATACTTGTAACAATAATTTATTATATTAAATCATATTATAATATCTAATTATAGTATGAGAATATATATGTTATTATTATGAATTCTAATCCTATTTTTATTATTAAAGACGAGCGAACAGTGAAATATTCGAGATTCGATATTCGTTTCGAGTAGAGCCTCAATATTTGACTACTCGATTGAATATCGAATCCCATTACAGTCTATGGGAAAAAATGCTCGTTTCAGGGGAAACCACTTTTCGACTAAAGGAGAGTCACTAAGTCCACGAATAGCAGGAGGAGAGTGTTTAGGAGGAGCGCTGTGCAGTTAAAGTGCACGGACCCCAGAGCGCTGCAGAGCGCTTGCAGTTGCACTGATAAAAAGTAAGCTCCCTCGTAACCAGCTCTCCTGACTAGCAAAGACGAGCCTGCGGCAAATCAACGCTGGTTCTGCAGCAGCCTTGTCCTGCTAGTCAGGAGAGCTGGCAGCTTGCTGTTACGAGGGAGCTGACTTTTTGTCATAGGAATGCATTAACCAGCTTTGATTGGCCAGTGTACAGCATTCGGCCAATCAACGCTGGTTCTGCCGGAGGCTCGTATGTGAGGAGGCGGAGTCTAAAATTGGACCACAATGGAGACTGCTGTGGTCCGATCTTAGACTCCGCCTCCTCACAGACGAGCCTCCGGCAGAACCAGCATTGATTGGCCAAATGCTGTACACTGGCCAATCAACGCTGGTCAATGCATTCCTATGAGAAAAAGTCAGCTCCCTCGTAACAGCAAGCTGCCAGCTCTCCTGACTAGCAAGGACGAGGCTGCTGGAGAACCAGCGTTGATTTGCCGAATGCTATACACTGTATAGCATTCGGCCAATCAACGCTGGTTCTGAATCGAATCTCTACTGCGAATAGCTAAGAGTATTCGATAGAGTACGAATATTTCGAATACCGTAGTATTCGATCGAATACCTACTCGATCGAATACTACTCGCTCATCTCTAGTTATTATCCCTAAGTCTATTCCTATTAATATACTGCATACACAAAAATTGTAGGACATGACTAATTCTGGTTCTGATGATTTGAGACACCAAATTCTGTCACATGTGATCATATTGCACTATATGTTCTACACACAGGATAATATGACAATAAATATGTTCATATGTATACATGGTAAGAATAATGCATGTTATCAGTTCTAGTCTACCAAGAAAACTCATGGGTAGAAAACTAGCTGCTAGCCTGTTATCAAGACTGACACATGTTCCATGTTACAAGGGGAAGCCTCTGATAATGAAACAGCAACAACTTAACCCATTCATTACACACACATATAATACACACACTCTAAATTATTTACACACATTTGCACGCACATACCAGTTGGTTATAATAATAAAACCACTAATAGATTGAGTGAATGACATTGATTATAATGTGACAATTAGTAGATGTAAATAGGATATATTACGCTAGGTTACCATAAGGTTCATATTAGCATTTTAGCCTCAGTATAAGACTCCGTCTACCATTCTGCTTAAAATAGGTGGAAAGAAAAATCCGGTGGACCCCATTATAGGGGTCCGCAGGTCTCTGTTTGTAACCGCTTTTTAAGGGAATAGTGTTTCCATTTTTTGAGTTCCCAAGTGGACCCAAAGGACAAAATCCTGAACACTAGTTTGAACCTAGTGTCACATTAGCATTCAAGTCTCTGTGGTTCAGATCCACATGGAGACCCGAAGAATGGAGACCCTGACTGCATAATAAGCAGTTACACATGAAAACCCCTTAGACTATAATGGGGTCCACCAGTTTTACATTGAAACTGATTTTTCACTCCGCCAATTTAAACGCATTCTCCTATGGAGACTCCAACATGGGTGTGAATTCTGCCTTAGGCAGCAAGTGCGCAGCCAATACATGAAGCAGATGAGTTGGAAACAGGAGAAATGGACAAGAGTAGAATCTAAAAGACTTTGACAAGGGTGATAATGTCTAGACATTTGTCAGGGTGTCTTTAAAGTGGCAGGTATCGCCATGTAGTGGTTAGTTATCAGCTAAAAGTGGTCCAGGGAAGAACAACTGGTAAAGTGGTCATGGGATCCCATGGTTTACTGATGTGCTTGGGCAAAAGTTAGCCCTTCCACACTGATCCCATACAAGTACTGCTGAAATACAATACTGCAGGCTAAACTAAAAAGGTGTCAGAAAACACAGTGTGCTGCCAGTGAATTGAGTTGCAGAGTACCCATGTTGACCCCTGTCTGTATATGAACATCAGAATTGGACCCTCTGTGTATCATGTAAGACCAGGAAGAAAAGAGGAGAGCTATGGGTGACACAGGGAGTATTGGAAAGGCAGAGGCAGGGTCCATGAGGTAGTAAGGGCAGGTTCACACCTGCGCCCGGTCTCCACTTTCAGGTTTCCGTCTTCTGCCCAAGAAACTGAACAGGAGACGGAAGCCGGCAGTCTTCAAGGAGAGACTTCAATGAGAGCAGTTCTGTTTCCGCCATGCCCGATCTGGTTATTAAAATGACAGAGGAGCCATAGGTGGTCTGCCCTACTACTTTCTAACGTGTACAGGTCACATTAGGTAAGCCTCGGGCCTAATGAGAGACTCCTCACTACTCTTGACTACTTTGCAAATGGGTTGATGCTAGGAGGTCAGCTACATTAAAAGCCTGAGGTACAAAGTGTCCTTGGAGGGATGTCTCATAGGTGCCTGAAAGTGACACGATTGTGAATCGTCTTAATAAGCAATTCGCCTTTCACATGCTCTTCTCATTTACAGACAAATATTAGTTGGAATATTCTTCTATTAGGCTTTATTATGAGGATTTATTTTTATAATTTTGCCAGTAATCTGATTCATACTACAATGATATTTTCTATGTACTTATATTCACTTTCTGCCGCGTGGATTATCATTGTGCACTGCCCGAAAAAATAAGCGTCCTGTTCGATCTTGACATGGATTCAGCTATGGATTCCACAGTCGCGAGAGAATGCTGATGTCTTGCATTGTCATCCCATTATGGCTACACCGCTACACCGCAGTCGAATATGGCGGCAGAAAATGAAGAGGAATTCGTCTTCATTTTCCGTTGTGTGAACGCCCCCTAAAGTGTGTCTTGAGCATTGCAGATCCTCACACAGTTTATTTTTTACTTAGATGAAAGTTATTTTAACCAACTAGTCCAGTCGATATCTTAACCAAATGGAAGTTACTGTAACTTTAAGGCAAACGTTATATGACTATACTGTATTTGGATTTACTATAGTTGTAGACCAGTATAGACTAACCCAACACCAGACATATTAGAGAACTTCCAAGTAAGATAAGGTGTCATATTAATAAAAGTCTTTGCACTCCGCAGGGTGTAACTATAATACTAGCTATAATACTAGCGCCCATGGTTAAAACGAACAGACGAGATTCAGTCTATGACAATAATATGAAAGATACACAAAATTACAATGTAATTGTAGGTGTCATAGATGAAAAATGACAAGTTTGAAAGCCCTATATTTTAATGTGCACAATAAATTTGCAGCTTCGGGGTTTTATAAAATAAAGAGATGTATAGAAAAAAAACACAATTCTGAGAAATGTAGTAAAATAAAATTAGTTCCACTTGTCATCCGGCAGGAAATGTATGAATTGCTACAAGGCAATGGGCTGCGTTCTCTATAATAAAGGATACTGATACATTACTCACGGCCTGATTGGTTCATTTTCTAGTTTTCTTACAGACTTGGAGTCTCATAAAAAAATTGTCAATGGTCATAACGTCAAATTTAGTTGTCAACATACATCTATACTCAGGACTTTTGTAGTCAGTGACATCTTTTATATATAAACTGTATGCAGGATTTTTACACATTTTTAGTATTAAAAACTACCACGTGCCATTGTAACGAGTTAATCTTCACCAGTCGTTGCTATTTTGTTATGGCCGATCAGTTTGCAGTATGAAGTACTATTAGGATTTGTGCAGTAGAGCATAACAGGGAGGACAAGCTGCTTTGCCATTGCACTTTCATGACAAACCATCTACATACAGTATATATGAATTATTTATACATTTCTCAGTTTTGATTGCAATGTGAGACAAAACAGGATCAATAGAAAGGAAAATTACATAAGAGGGAATTGTGCGCCTTTCTGGCTGCCATTTAGGCATAAAAATCCACTTTCATATCTGCCCAAATGAAATACAATATTTGGTTTTGCAAGAGCCATAGTTAAAATGACATATATAATGCCCCATCTATCTCAGTGGCATAGGATACAAAATGTGAAGAATAATTTCATGGCAGAAGTTTTCACTCGAAATGCCAAAGGTTACCATTAACACTATTTTTTAACCAGAAGATCAGCTAGTAGTAGTTATTAAAGATTAGTGTATATACCATATGATGCTAAACTAAACAGTTCATCCATTTAGTAGTACTAAATATATTTTACATTATCTCATGTGTACATGTGGTCTCTATGGGAAATTCCAGTTTTCTTTTAGTCTTGTCCAAAACAGAGCTCTTATCAGAAAATAACAAGTCCCTGATGATTGGCAGACGTTACATAGATACTGCCCAGGAAGCCATCAGCTGGAAGATAGTGGAATTATCATAAACTAGGAAGAATGTGTACATAGAATGTGTACATATATATATATATATATATATATATATATATATATATATATATATACACACACACACACACACACACAGTGGACAAAAGTCACAAGAAGGCGTTTCCCAGTGCCGGTTGTGTCAGATATGACGCTCAAATGGTGTGATGCGATGTGACCTATGGTGCTAGTGTCAGGATATCTTAGCAGTCTGATGCAGACAGGTGTCTCATGAATATGGCAGCACATCGTGAGTTAAATTACTTTGAACATGGGATGATAATCAGTGTAAGACGCATTGGGCCTAGCATTTTGGAGATTACCTGGGATTTTGGGTTTCCGAGGTCCACAGTGTCTCGGGTGGACTTGCAATATCACAGAGACAACGTTGGCAGCCGCATAAACCGGTGCAGCGGTCGACACGAGTGTTCAATGAATGAATGTCACGTCACCTCCGCAGAGTTGTACGGGGCTCTTGACGGTCTACTGTGGGTCAAATCGCCACTGATTTGAATGTAGGGCACCAGGATCCCATTTCCACCAGGACTTATGTCGAGAACTGCACCACATATGCTTCAATAGTCGAAGCCGACCCATATCCCTTTGCAACACTGCTGCAACACAGAGCTGGAAGACTGGCATGGGCCCGTGACCATCGTCATTGGACCATGGAACAGTGAAGGCACGTGTCATGGTCTGATGAATCACGGTTCCAGTTGTACAGAGCTGAAGGGCATGTGAGAGTGTGACGTATGCCCCATGAAGCCATGGAACCTGCATGCCAAAAGGCACGTGTCCAGGTGGGAGGTGGCTCCGTCATGGTCTGGGCCATGTTCACATGGTCACAACTGGGCCCTATTGTCTGGGTGCAGGGATCAATGACCAGTGCTCGATACGTGCAACTTATGGCAGACCATCTGCACCCCTTTCTGGTGTTGGAGTTCCCTGATGGGGATGCTGTGTACACAGCAGGACAATGCAAAATGTCATCGCATGTTGGTGGCACAGGAGTGGCTTAATGAACACACCAGTGACCTCATGACCCTCGATTGGCCTGCCCGCTCGTCGACCTCAACTCCATAGAGCATTTATGGGATGCTGTGTATACCAGTGTCCGCTCCATGGACCCAGTGCCAACTACAGAGAACCAATTGTGGGTTGCAGTGCAGAATGCGTGGGTAAATATCCCTCAAGAACTCTTCCAACACGGGGCAACACGGTGGCTCAGCGGTGGCTCAGCCTTGCAGCGCTGGAGTTCTGGGTTTGAATCCCGCCAGGAACAACATCTGCAAGGAGTTTGTATGTTCTCCCACATGTTTGTGTGGATTTCCTCCCATTTTACAAAGACATACTGATAGGAAAAAAAAACAAAACATTGTGATCCCTATGTGGGGCTCACAATCTACATAAAAAATAAATAAATTAAGAGCTCTTCAAACACCTCGTGGAGTCCATGCCTTATCGCCTTGCTGCAGTTATCCGGGCTCGTGGAGGGGTGACCCGCTATTAACGGCGCATCCAGTACCTTCCCATGACTTTTGGCCACTGAGTGTATATAGAACCCTCTACATCTGATGTCTGTCTATATTTACCCTTACAGCTTCTGTCATGTTTTTTACTTTTCAGAAAAAGTGAATGAATTCTTCCTTTACAGAAATAATCATACATGACAGAGGAACAATTCATTCATGGTCTTTTTTTACATTACAGTTAATGGGAACAGTCGTAGCTTTCACTCTATGATGGATGAGAGGTATAGATGTTCCCCTATATAGAAATTCTAATCAATAAATTTATAACGTGAGCAAATTTTCTGTAGATCAGTCTCAGTGCAAATTGTCCTTAGGTTACAGTACTAGTAATGTCAATAAGATTTTCGGTAATCTCATCCATCCATACACAGAAAAGCTACATTTTCAGAAACGTGTGCACTCTGAAAAATGTAGCATGTTAATTCTAGGTGCAGAATGGTGAGCGATTTACCTATAGATTTATTAGGGGAAGGGAATGCAACATAGAAAATGCAGCAAAACAAATTAAACAAATTCTGGCCATCTATGCAGGACTAGCTGGGGCCAGTATTTCAATCTGTCACACTTGTGGTCTTGTCTCATGAAGATGACTCCCAATACAGAGGGTAGCTTGTGGTACAGCTTCAGCTGTTATCCCTGGGGCAAGAAGTGGCCAGACAGGTAGAATTACAATACATGTAACACATGGACAGGCCATGTCTGCTGCAGCAGTTTCTACTGTGACTCATAGATGGGGACCCCAAGCAATGACTGAACAGAATTGCTTCTTGACCTCTTTTGTCAGTAAGTTGTTTACAACTTCAGGATCCCCTTCTACTGGGTGTTTTTTCTCGATCACATCATTGTCTGCACACTCTTGTCTTGTCACTGCTGCACAAGAAAACCTCATGATTTCAGCTCTTTGTCATGTTTATCAAGAGCTGAGACTGAGTTATACTTCCTTTACAATTGACGCACCGCTGCTTGCTGGCTGCCCTGCTGGTCTGTGTATCCTGGCCTCCAATAATGATGACCACCATTGATCCATATATTGGTGACCTATACTTGGGACAGGTCATCAATATATAAGTCCCCTTAAATTGTTTGTCTAAAGAGTCTTTCTATATCAAAGCCATAGTTAAAATAAAGAAATCAAAAAAATAAAGAATATATATTGCCAGAGACGTAACCTAATGATCCTGAGCTCAATGCAAAAAGTTGTCATCAAATTTAACTAACAGGTCTCAGATTTTCAAGTCCTATTGTAAGGGCTCGTTCACATCTGCGCTCGGTCTCCATTCTGCGGGTTTCCGTTTCCTGCAAAAAACAGGGGCAGGAGACGGAAACCTGCAGGACTCGTTCATACCCATTCATTTGAATGGGTTTGAAAGATGTCTGGCCGTGAGTGGTGGTGAGCGTTTTATGCTCTCCGCCGCGAAACCGTTTTTTTAAACCGGACACAGAATCAGAAAAGGAAGGAAGGGAAGGAGGGAGGGAGGAAGGGAGGAAGGAAGGACCCAAATGAATAGAATAGACAAAACTCGACTCCAAATAATAAAAGTTCAATTTGGTGTCTTTATTCCAAGATATGTGACGTGTCCCGAAACGTCACATATCTTAGAATAAGGACACCAACTTGAACTTTTATTATTCGGAGCGCTGCCAGTTTTGTCCATTCTAGATAGATAGATATGGACCAAAAATCAATAAAAAGTAAAATGCCACCCTCGCTGATCCTCCCCTCTTCAGAGACTGCCCAGGGCCCTGTTGGTCTTTATATCTTAGTGTCCTACAGACTAGAGATACCCAGTTAGCCAGTTAATGCTGGTGGTGGTGGTGGTGGGGGGACGGCAGTTCAAGGCATTTTCTGTATTTTGAGAGGCACCAGGGAGTGGAAACCTGAGCAGTGTGTAAACTGGAGCAGCAGGTGAGGGGTGACTATCACTTTTTGCCTATTTAAAGAGGACCTTTCATCAGATTGGGCACAGGCAGTTCCATATACTGCTGGAAAGCTGACAGTGCGCTGAATTCATTGCACTATTGGCTTTCCCGATCTGTGCCCCGGGTAAAGCGCTATCGGTCCCGGTACTGTGGCGCTTTACAGTCAGAAGGGCGTTCCTGACAGTCTGTCAGGAACGTCCTTCTGCACAGCAGCGCCTATTGCGCTGTACAGTGTGAGCGGGGAGGAACGCCTCCTCCCTCTGCTCACAGTGCTCGTCCATAGACGAGTATTATCAGGAGGGGAGGGGGCATTCCTCCTCGCTCACACTGTACAGTGCAATAGGTGCTGCTGTGCAGAAGGACGTTCCTGACAGACTGTCAGGAACGCTCTCCTGACTGTGAAGAGCTATGGTACCAGCACCGAAAGCTCTTCACTCGAGGCACAGATCGGGAAAGCCGACAGTGCGCTGAATTCAGTCGGCTTTCCAGCAGTATATGGAACTGCTTGTGCCCAATCTGATGAAAGGTCCTCTTTAAGGTCTTTATATTTAACTGTTTTACATATATTTTAATTTCCCTGAAAACATACACAATATCTGAAGTCTAAGAAAAGCCCTGGAACATGGATGGTAAGCGTCTGTGTGGTTATATGTGAACGTAGGGCACAGTCTTTGACGTGTCTACTAGTCTTTTATCTGAAAAAAAACCACACACAATCCATACAGTTCCCAAGTAAATCCAAACAAAGAAGGTTTGTGAACCTGAGGTGAGCAGACGGAATGTAGAACAAATGTTCAAGGAAAACAACTGCATTCCTGCTCCACACATTTCTCCTCAAGTCAGAATCGGCTCATCATTTCCATAATAAATAAGAGCGAACCAAAGACAATGTGAACACGGCTTCCAACATTCCTCCAGCGGTGTTATTACGTATTTGTGTATGCTTACTATAGATGGAAATCACCAGTGACTGCATCTTACTTTGCTTTTCACTGGCACACGATGTTGAAAACGGGAGGAGTCAATGCTAAAGAGACGGTAAACATTGGGAAAGGTCACTGGAAATCGAAATGACAGCTTGACCTTTTGTGCAAAGTCACAGTCATGTACAGAGGCACAGCTTAAAGTTCCTAACCATGGTAGAATCATTTGTACCTGATGTCATACATCTACTACAGGTTTACGTATTAATATTTATTTACAGATATGTCATAAATGCCTGAAGACGGGGGTCCCAACTCTGGGACCTGCATCTGTCTTGGAAAAGAAAGGGTTTAGATTAGGAATTGTGATAGGCCTGTCTGAAAAGATGTATCTTTAGTTTGTGCTTGAATCTGTAGAATTTGGGAGTTAATCTGATTGTCTGGGGTAGAGCATTCCAGAGAAGTGGTGCAACTCGGGAGAAGTTTCATTTGCCTCAGTATATCAGTTGAGGTTTCCCATGTCTAGCATCTGTGCCTATGTCTAACATCTGTGCCTATGTCTAACACCTGTGCCCATGTCTAGCACATGTGCCTATGTCTAACATCTGTGCCTATGTCTAACACCTGTGCCCATGTCTAGCACCTGTGCCTATGTCTAACATCTGTGCCTATGTCTAACACCTGTGCCCATGTCTAGCACCTGTGCCTATGTCTAACACCTGTGCCCATGTCTAGCACCTATGGCAATGTCTAGCGCCTGTGCTAATGTCTAGTACCTGTGCCCATGTCTAGCATCAGTACCCAAGTCTAGTGCTTGTACCAATGTCTATTTCCCATTTACTGCAGAACTAATACTAAAATAAACCTTCTGGGACCTTACACTATGACTAGGATCTCACCATAGCCAAGCTACCCAAACTCAAGATGATAACAATAGGGAAGGTAATGGGACATGGTAACGTGACTATTAGAGAGGGGTCTATAGGGAGCAGATTGTGGGAGAGAGATGGGAACTATAGGCATAATGTGAGGGGAGGGAGCTATAGGCAGTACATTATGTGATTATTATTATAAATTGGTTCTGGGATGACCAGTGTAATTTGGATCTATTTGGTTTGCTTTGGAAATTGGGTTCAGAAGCTCTGAAATTCCACCAAAAATAGAAAATGAAGATTAAAGAAGAATAATCCAATAACTGATATAGATATAGCAAATCCTTACATATAAGGCTAGGTTCCCATCTGCACCCGGTTTCCGTTCGGGGATATTGTTCCCCAAGATTTTGTGGGTAACCTCCTTTTTAAGCGGATTGGGTTTCCATTTTGCGGGTCCCCAAGCAGACCCGAAGAACGGAAACTAGACACAGATGTGAACCTAGCGTAAGTCAGAAAAAGTCAGAAAAAGCAGCAGGAAGCTGTAAATCACTTTCTATGATATGACTATGACAGGAGCTTTCTCAGGGTCTTGAAAACATTACAGCTGAAGTATAGGGCATGTAGCACTGCTCTATACTGTAGAGAGGTGTTACTAGTCAGCCAGTCAGTACATATACTTCACTAATACAGGGGTTTACCAGTGAAATGACCATTCTGATTTTTTGAACCCTACAGACAAACACTGTATATTGAGTCTAGTTTCAAGTTACAGAAGTTCAGAAAGGACAGAAACCCTGTTGGACCTGATTATAGTCATTGAAATCCATTGGGCTTCATTGGTGTCCACTATTTTAACAGTCCGTTTGTTTAGTCTTTGGTTCCTCCGACAGACTAGAAGATGGACACCCATTGCAGCTGTGAACTAAGCGTGATATCTGTGGAAATACAGCTCCCACAACAGACAATAGACCATGTGAATAGAGATATCAGTATACAGAGACAACACAAGACAAGAAGATCAGCATAACATAATCTGCAAGAAATGTACATGGCACAATACATCCAATAACTAAAAAGGAGCAAGGTCTGAATATGAAGACAATAGTGGTGGCTGTGAAGATGAAGCAGTAGGACCTCTTCTGCTCCTAATGGCAATATCTCCATGAAGCTCTACGGAATATGATGTCGCCATATAAGATAAGATAATCCTTTAATAGTCCCACAGTGGGGAAATTTCAGCATGTTACAGCAGCATAGTAATACAGATACAGGATAATACACAGTAATATATTACGGAAGTAGACACACATATGCTGAGAAGAGAAGATATACTAGGAGTCCATAGCAGCTAAGGAACAGAAGAAGAAAGAAGGAAGACTTCATATAAGTAAGCAAAATAATTAAATAGCTGTGAGTAAGGGCTTTAATGGAGATTTTATAAATATAGTAGATTATTAAGTGCACGTCATTTCATTTGGACTAGATCTATACAACCTTATATGTGACTGGATAATGACTAATATTATACGACCCCCTATAAAGACCTGTCACCACTCATGTCATACTAAATGCCTGTATTTCTCACAAAATATCCAATCTGAAGAATCCTTTCTGCATAGTCTAGTAACTTCTAGGAATTTCTACTTAAATTGACAATTGAGTTTTCACGATTTTCTTTGTCAAAGGGGTGTGTCCATATCTAGTCTGCCATGGTCAGCACTGATTTTACAATGTGAGTGTGAAAGGACGCCCCCAACTGAGTGTGACACACTCAGTTGTCAATTTACTCCTACATTTCTAGGAGGAATTATGGAGGAATGCAAACCCAGAGTTCTAAGAAAAGATGCTCCAGAATTATAAGGAATATGGAATTATAAGAAATACAATTGTTTACTACAATAGACAAGTCACAAGAGTGGACAAGCTCTCTGTAAAAGGTAGGATGAATGAATTCACTATAAGTTCATAGCTGAAGGCGGCTCCAGACTGAGATGGCTCCATTGAATTATTTTTTAAATTGTGGATTTTTCCCCTGTCAGGTAAGTATGCCATTGAATTATTCTACTTATTGCCAACATATTCCACAGTACATTGCAGATATTTTCACCACTTACAGTCCCAGGTAGGGCATACCTGGAGGAAACCTATGCAAACATAGGAAGAACAGACTCCAGGCAGATGTTGTCCTTGGCTGGATTTGAACCCAGGATTCCAGTCTTGCAAGGCCATCATGTGTACTCTAGTTACCATACTTGAAAATAAGAACTGCCTAATAGGGGTGTTTTCGTCATCTCCAGGACATGCCAATGCCATAAATGTCTGACGGTGGGGGGTTTGGGAGTTACATCTCAGGGACATCATTCATTGGAAGAGTAGAGGGTCTTCTCAGAGCACTGACCCCCTGTTCAGCAGTCCAGAGAGTGGTGCGATGTTTTGTTTACAGGTCCCATAAACTACACTGGAGAGCGCCACATGCAATCTCAGTTTCTATTTCTAAGATGTTCTGAATAGGAGATCCCCACTTTCCGAATATAGATATGCCATTTAAAAAAAAAAAAAATCTCTCTCTCTCTATAAAAATTTAAATATTTAAAAGTATCTAAACTTTAAGTTTCTATGTGGCCATTGAGAGTGGTGCCATACTACACCCCAGTCTTAATAAAAGTTGGCCAGTCCTGATGGTTTTGATAGAATTGACCAACGATCTAACGTGTATACGGGCCTGATGTCATGGTGGGAATAATAAGTTTTTAGCACGTTAGACCATATCCTGCCCAATACTTTCTTGTGCCACTACCAGAAGCAGCCTATTCTATTCTCCTTATTAAAAGGAATAGGCAGCCTCAGCCAGGCCGATGTGCGTATCGATGAAGCAGTCAGGAGAGACGGTTGTCAGTTTGGCTGACCGCTAATATCTATGGTTAATAAAATCTACGTCTCTTTAGTAAAAGAAACCCTGTCAGTCCACCTGTCAGCTAGTAAAGACTTGTATTCTTGGAAATGTATAAATGGTGATATTTGCAGCACGTATTCAGCAGCCAAAGCTCACCGTGGAGCAATGCCTGCTTTACAATCATCATATAGTGACAAGTAACATTCACTTTTATTACTAGCAGCGAAGGCAGAGCTACACTGTAATGTGTTACCACATGATGGGAGCTTCACCCAAAATCACATTGTAGCCCATATCATAACATATTAGAAGGCCTGGTTCACATCTGCGCTCGGTATTCCATTCTGGTAGGCCGCATGTGGACCCTCCATACGGAATACCGAATGCATTGACAAGCAGTGAGCAATGAAAGCACACGGACCCCATATATTATAATGGGTCCACACACATCATCCGGAGAGAAAAGTACTTCATGAACTACTTTCCTCATCACATGACTCGTGCGGATACTGTGCGGAAAACAGATGACCCCATTATAATCTATGGGGTCCGTGTGCTTTCACTGCTCACCGCTTGTCAATGTGTTCAGTAATCTGTTCGGGGGGTCCCCAAGCGAACTCCCCAAACGGAATACCGAACACAGATGTGAACCAGGCCTAACCTAAATTGGCACCTAGGTAACATAATGCCAGGTCCTCGGTTACCAGCACTGCAGGAGGCCATCTTGATTATGCCAATTGGATTAAAACCTAACGCCATGTTCACATGTAGCAGTTTGTTAAACCACAGATGAATCATAAGTAGTTTAAATAGACATTTCCATCACTGCAGCTATTATCAATGTATATGCCAAACAAGAAGCATTTACAGTTACCTGTTAGATATTTGTATATGGCGATTTCCCTATCACTGCCCCATTTGTAAGTGATTCAGTTCCAATAACTGAAGAAATATAAGGAACTTTATCTCCAGTATCATTTCTTCATGTACAAAGTTTGCAGACAGAATTATTGTCAAGCTTGTCAATTGTTGTCAAGCTTATTTAGCTTGCAAGCACTGCAGAGACCTGCTCTATTGTCACATATTCACATGCAGAATACAATATATACAAATACCAACCAAAAACTAAAAGATATGCAGACACAAATGCAATAAGGTATAAAGGAAAGAGGAATTAATTCATACTCGTTCATCAAAATGCACCAAAACTCTATCTTATCCATGAAATATATATTAATGTCAAACAATAGCGCTGACAACTTTCAAGTATCATCAAACTATACAATAAGACACAAACTCAAGACAATGATGATAATGAAGCAGGTCACTTTTCCTAATACCTCGATTGACCTTCTATTTGTTGTCTATTCTGCTCACCACTAACAGATCATATTTATGGACAGGGGCAATAAGACGGCGCACATAACCATAAAACATCTGTACCTTCAGAGTTCGGCTCCTCAGAAGCCATGTGTCTGTATTGTCCCAGGATTCCTTGTCTGGATCTCACAACAAGCAGGTTTTGCTCTCAACTAAGCTCTTTACTTCCTGGTTTTACAATAAGCATCTTCTCTCAATTTTTTTTTTAAGAAAAAGTGACGTTCCAGAAGCCTATTCACACCACCTACTGGATATGGTGATTATCTGAATGTAACACCTCTCCCCCCTCCTCGCTGCCTCCCCACCCTGTTCATAAAGAGGCCCATTCAGACATACCTTTATTGTATGACTGCAGCAGATCTGCGAGTGAGAACACAAGCCTCAGGCCATTATCCACCATCATCGCCCTCTATATGATTTGCTACATTTTTCGGGATTCTTCCATGGCGTTCTGCGCTTTGTGTAAGCACCTGTGCCATTGTTTTCCCTGGGGCAGTAACTACATAGATGTTACTTTATCAGTTTACATTACTCTTAGATTAACTAATTTGACTAAACAATTAAGTGTAATTATTATTGAAGTTTTGCGTAAAATCCATGACCGGCGCACTAAATGTGCCACACACTGACTTGTCACTCACAATCTGTATGACACGTCACATCTATAACTAAAGCCTCAGGAAGTTCCTGTACCTATTAGACCATTGGGAATGTAATATAGTATAATATAAATAGTGCACCAACATGCTGTACAAATTGTTGCCATTCATATTATTTTTAGTATTATGAATTTATTTTTAGAGCATTATTAATTCCCCGCTGCTTTATATTTTTATGAGGGTTTATATACAAAACACAGAAATACAAACACACATACAATAGACTAACTAGTGACCAACTGATACAGTGGGAGAGAGGACCCTGCCCACAAGAGCTTACAATCTATGGGACTTACATCAGCCCCTGTCCCCACGAAGTAATTTTCCTATCTCATACGCACATTCACGAACATATCAGTATATTTGGAGTGTGAGCAGATACTCACAAACCCAGGGCACATGCAGATGTTATTCTTAGTTGTATTATTATTGTACCTACAGTAGGATCCTAGTGAAATACGACAACAATGCTCTGTACCAAACCACCATAATGCCCTTAGGTGTGGATACAAGTTAAGCTCAGGGCTACTTTCTTATACATTTTCATTAATAATATAATAATAATACATTTTATTTATATAGCGCGAAAAGATGTGTCTTTAGTTTGCGTTTGAAGCTGTAGAATTTGAAGTTAATCTGATTGTCTGGGGTAGAGCATTCCAGAGAAGTGGTGCAACTCGGGAGAAGTTTCATTTGCTTCAGTACATCAGTTAAGGTTTCCTGAGGTGAGTTGTCATACACCATCAATAGCTGTTGGCTTGTTAAGGTGACAGCTATCCCTGATGACTACCCATTCCATGCACATGCAAGCTTGGATTTTCCAAGTGTTCATGTTTTCGGAAAAGGAGGAGGGGAGAAATCCAGTACCAAACACCTCATGCTAGGTTCACATCTGTGTTAGAATTTTCATAGGAGACACCATCTAAAGGTGTCGGAGTGAAAAGTCCTGCAAGGAGGAACTTTCCTCCAGTGAATTCAGTAAAAAACTGGCAGAAACATGGTGCACCACATTATAATCTATGGGGTCTTATTAAATAGACAGGCTCTCCATTTTTTGGGTCCCCATGCCGACCCGGTAGACAGAAACCCGAACACTAATGTGCACCTAGGGTCACACTGACTTATTACTCCTGAGAACTAAAGGATGGACTTTTAAAAAAATGATACCCACTCTGACTTCAAAATAAAATGATTAAATATTTAAAATTATATTATACTATATATGCGGGCTGTTGTCAGCGATGATCCGCCTATATTTAGCGAAATGTGCCCGCCAATGAACCGCCAACGTTCCGCCTGCACCCGCGTCTCGGCTCGGCTACATCTGTGCATATGCGCAGCAGAACCAGCAGTACATACATCCCTATGGAGAGCATAGCAAGATGTGCTACAGCGCTGCCTCAGCTCTGCTACGTCAGGCAATTTTGATTACAGGGCTTGTCTTCTGTCAGTGTGTCAGCTGCTTCTGTGCTAGAAATGGCTGTTGCCGAAATTTGCTACAGTTCACCCCCTTCATCAGAGGCTGAACACCACATTCCCCTGTGCGACGCACACAAACTGAACCCCACATACACTCCTTGTGCCCACACACAGACTGCATGTGCTGCACTCTCCTGACCTTCACTGGGACTCCATTGTGAGCGGCTTCCACAGTGCCTGTGTAAGACTATATAGCCCCACCCACACCATAGCATGTAGCTCCACCCATACCATAGCGTAATCCTATCAGAGAACAGCTCAAGGGCCTATGCTGACATCATCAAGGTCCTTTACCGTAGTGTGAACATTAAATTGTTCATAGAGGTCACGAAGCCATGTGTTTTACTGGGATAAAAAGTAGCCTATATTTTAATCGAGATTACAATCTATCTATGTGCCAAAATTCATTCAAATCCGTTCAGCCATTTTTGCGTGATTGAGGAACAAACATCCAAACACACAAATATTAGTAGGATAGGATAGTAGGATACTTACTAATACTGTGTAATTTATTAGATGGATAGTTTCTTACATATTTACTTTCATAGGAATTCAATTACTAGTTTTTTCATTAATTAGAGGATCTTTAGTGCTTTTCTGTGGCTATGACTGTTAGCCTATTATGAAGGAGTCAGTTGGACTAGGAGTTGGAGTCTGGTTTAGTGGTTTGGCCTATTGACTCCACAGTCCTAATAGCCGGTTCCATTGAAATTGTCATTTTTGGCTGACTCCTCGGTTTTCTACAGATCAGCTGTTTGAAGCGGCACTCTAGTGAAGTCATGTGATGTCACATCCATTGATCACATTCAGGGGAAAGGAGCTGAGCTGTAATACCAAGAACAGCCACTGTAGAATGTATGTGCTGTTCTGAATAAGCAATCCAAATACTGGGGTCCTTTTAATCCGCTGATCAGAGAAGATGCCTCCACAGATTTGACATTGATAACCTGTTCTAAAGGCAGATCATCAATATTTTAGTCCCTTTAAGGACCCCTTTAATGATACTGCTACTGTTGCACATAATATATAGTTAAAATATTGGAAGTGGTAACACAATACATACATGTGTGTACATTGTACATGTGTGTAGCATCTGACAGTACAGTTATTCATACATACATGTCAGTATGTGTATTCTGATGCCTATATGTTATTATATATAGAATGGATACATGTACAAGTATCTGAATGTATGGAGTGTACAGATGTATGTGTGCACTTGTATATACGTGTGTGTGTCCATGTATGTAATAGTGAACGTTCGTAACACCTATTCACAGACGCCTCCATGTAGCCAGAGTAAGTATATGTGCTACATGTTCTAGATCACAGTTTGGCGGTATTTATTTTGGCTCTGACCCCGTTTTATTATATATTAAATTCACATGTCATTAATAACGCATTTTGTACGTGCACACTTGCTATGGCGCCTCATCATCACTAGATGGAGCACTTTCCAGACTCGCGTTCTTTAAGACGTTCGGTGACGTCAAGACGTAGCACTGGCAACTGAAGCCTTTTCGTACGTGACTTTTCCCTTACTGGCTGCTTCCTGTGTATGGTGGCTATGGCTCCCCCACGTGTGTCAGCCTTCGCTGCGTACCAGACTGTGAAGGAGGAGACGAAGCCTCAGGTCAGTTCTATCCTGCTATGGCCGTCCTGGGGTTCTGCCATATTGTAGCTGTTTGCTGTGGCTTTAACGTTTAAAGTATGGTTACGGGTACTGGGGAACTACAAGTACCAGGATTCCCTGCCGCATCGATTGCCATAGAGCAGAAGTGTCTAAGCTGTGGGGAAATGCAAAGTATGTAAAGAATTGACCCAAATGTGCCGGAAATAGACTTGTCCTGCCCAGAGCCCTATCAGTTCTATAGCTGATGTGACAGTTTGTGAAAGTGGGGTCAGTAATGGGGGGTGACCTAGGAGGGTAAGGGTTAAAGAAAAATTAGGGGGCAGAATGTTAACAGAGGACCTGGGATGTATGGTTATCAGTGGTATATACTATTTGTATCTGTATACTGGCCTGTCAGCTGGCGTCGTGTATATGGCATACGTGCCAAGGTACAATATGGGGACGTTGTGTGGCAGTTTTACTTATTGGAATGAAAGAAAAGCCTGAAAAAATGCCCCCCCCCCCCCAGCATCCTCAGCTACCAGTCTCCGAATAATGTCTGTAATGGGTTCTCAACACCCCAAACACCCGCTGTGCTCCTCAGCCTGACTGAGCTTGTCTTAGGGAGCTTATTGCAGAATTCTGAAGTTACTTTAGTCGGGGGCCCCATGGGACGTAAATGCCACGATTTGCCCACGGTGGAAATGCCGCAGAAAAAATCACAGTTTTATAGGAAAGGCAAAGTGGATTGGATTCTAGCGAATCCCATGCCCACTTTGCAGTAAAAACGGTGGTGCAGACACGCTACGATTTCCAAAAACGTTGTGGCTTTGGAAATCGCAGCATGTCAATTACACCTATGGAAACGCCGGCGGTTTCCCCATAGGTATAATTATAACAGAAAGTCCACAGAGGAAACTCCGTAAACTTTCTGTTTAAGACCAGGGCCCCATGGAAAAAGCCGTGATTTGCCTGTGGTGAAAACAATCATGGCACTTTACAGTACCTGCAAAGTGGATGGGATTGTTGCAAATCCCATGGCCACTTTGTGGTAAAAACCACAGCACGGACACTCTGCGATTTCCAAAACCGGTGCAGTTTTGGGAATTGCAGCATGTCAATTATATCTACAGAAACACCGGTGGCTTCCCCGTAGATATAATTGTAACAGAAAGTCTGCGGAGGAAAACTCTGCGAGGTTTCTATTTAAATCTCTGTGGGAAGAACCGCAATGCGTTAACGCCATGGTTTTCCCGCAGCGCTTTATAGCTGCATGTCGTCCTGTGTGGCCTTAACCTGAAGCTTTGCAGGACATCCCGTGGGACCTTAGCCTCAGGAACTGTTTACACAGTGGGATCAAATCACGTTTTTTCTTTTTTTTATTTTGTTGGGATGTTTTCTGAATTTTTGCAACAATCTCAGCAAAAATGCAACTATATTACAAAAGATGGCAAAGTAGCCTCATTGAATAGTTATGGCTTTTTATAATGAAAAATAAAATATAATATTATTTTTAGGAGAATAATGATACAAGGATTATTACACTGTCCACCAGCAGGCAGAGATAGTACTTTCCCTAGCGGCTAATGTGATGCTGAGGCATCAAGTGATTGATAACGGAGTACAGAAAGAGAGAGAAACCTAAAAATTGACCTCAAGATGGTTTCTGATCAGAAGCTGGAAAGAGCGCAATATATAGATAATCAAGTGAGGGGTGCGGGGATGGAGTGTTTCTCTATAGGAGTTGTCTATGATGTTTCTGATCGCTGGGAGTCTAACAGCTGGCCCTTGCATGGATCAGATATTTAGGGGTTGTATCTGGACCCCGTACAAGACAGTACAAAGATCTGGAAGCCGGTAGCTCTGTTACCCATATACCTGGAACTGCATTTCAGCTCTTTTTGATGTCCGGTCAGTGGCAGCTGATCTGCAGTAATGGCACCCAGCCACTATACAATATACTGTACAGCGCTAGGCATTGGCTCCATGCATTGTCCAAATGGCCCTTGGATGCAACCCCAAAAGCTGATCTGTGCAGGGGCTGGTAAATCCCAGCATTTTATTTTAGGAACATACAGCAGATATCGGCAGGCTTCTTAGACGATGGACCATTTCACATGTGTCAGGTTTTTTCTGGTGGTTTTGGTAATTGTTATGGCAAAGCATATTTCCAGTTATGAAATACTAAAATACAGTACAATGAGAATAAGTGGGAGTTTAACCAAAACTGTACAGTCATAGCCCAAATAAGAGTGACATTGTGGTAGTGTAGTAAGGGTGTCACTACAAGGTTTATAACAGTTGTATTCCTTTTTAGGTTTGTAGTCTGGTTAATAATTATGTTGTGTGTGAACTCTGGCCTGATAGAAAAAAAATGTCTCCTTTTTCTTTTAGTTGGGTCTGGAAAAGAAGCACAAGGGTGCGATCGCAAAGTCTTCGCAAAAGAAAAAGAAAAAGTCAAAAAGCAAGGCATTAGTAAGACATTGTGAAAGTCAAGAAGAAGATGGCGCCCGAGTGTTACACACACCAAATATTTCATCCAACAAGAAAAAGAACTCGAATAAGGGAGGCAAAATGCCAAGCAAGATCACCAACGGGAAAGATCAGCCCCCACAACAACTGAAGGTAATGGCCTCCCCCTTCATCCATATAGAGAACCTTATATAGCACACACATGGGGGGATTTATTTAGACCGGTGCATTGTGCGGCAGCAGTGGCAACCCCACTGATCAGCTGATGGAGGGGCGAGCACTGCAGCCTCATTCACATGAAGTTACTTGGTCCTTCTGCAGCTCAGCGCCATTGCCACTGAGCCGTAGTATTGACTGTATCTTTCATAGCCCTAAAGTCTTAAAATTTGAGCACAAATATGGCGAGAACAAAAACTTGGGTCTTTATATGTGTGATGGGGAGATGGGGTGGGGGTGGGGGGTTTCATAGACGAAATATAGATCTCGGTGTCAATTGAATAGGGGATTTTTGAAGAAATGTATTTTCATGAGTACTTGCTCCTTATTCCAGGGCTCGGAGATCAGCAATAAACAGCACATGGGACCCCCTCTAGAGTCTGTACTGCAGAGTTTGGGAAAAATCCAGAACAGTAAAGAAAGGGCTAAAGCCTTGTTTGAATGGCTTATTTCTCCTGTGAAACCAGACGAATTCTTCAGGTGGGTCATCTGCATTTATATAGACATGGTTCTCCCACATTTATATAGACATGGTTCTCCCTTCGGATAGAAAGATATGTTACGTTAAACGTTGGTTATAATCCTGTGTGATGGGAATAGAAGGAATACTATATACTATACATTTTCTATCATGTTACTTGCTGCACAGTGGCTTGTTATATATTACCGATACATAACGTCTAGTTCTATTTCATTTTTTTTTTCATAGATGTATTTGGGAGAAGAAGCCCGCTTTGATCAAGCGGCACAATAACAAATACTACAATGGATTCTTTTCCACTTCAGAGTTTGATCGGATTCTCCGAGAAGTAAGTTCTTGCCTTAAAGATGATCTTTCACCATCTCCAATTTAACCATTGTTTAGTAGCCACCCCTCCACTGATTCCTGCAAACTTGGAATTTTTATGTAGCCACCGTTCCTGAGCAATAAGTGCTGATAGTTTTGGTGCCTGATATGCTATTAGATTCTCTACTATCAGATAGGAGGCGGCAGACAGGGGAGCATTATTCTGAGCTCCAATCAGAGGCAACCAATGTCTGAGCTTAGAACACACCCTTTTGACTGCTCCTGCTTGACACCGCCCTCCTGACGGTGGAAAGTGTAATAGCATATGAGGCAATAAACTAACAATATTTGTTGCTCTGGAATGGTGGGGGTGGGAGAAAATCTCCAGCTGTGCCGGAATCCAATTTCCATGTGGTGTTCCAAGCATTTGAAAGTAATCAGATGGAGAAACCTACCCACAAAAAAATGGTTAGGACATTTTGGTGGGTAGACATAGTGTGGGTGTTTTCTATACATTTTAGGCATCTATTCCATTTGCTGTACATTCTTCTGTTGGCAATCTGTATTTTTCTATTTTGTGGTTGTGCTCCGACATTTTTCATATTTATGTATTTTAACATGTATCAATAAAAATAAATCTGTATGTTTTCTACATCAGCGTGGGATTTTTTCTATTATTGATATATATTAATAAGGTCCCAGTAATTTTTTTATATTTGCCTTTTTGGTTGTTTGTGTTATAAAAGTCTAACATACTGAATTATTGTTTAGCTTGCAAATTTGAGAAGACTGGCAAATGCTATACAGAAAGTTGTCAGAACCGCAGAGGGTATTGTGGCATATGCCCTACCATGTATTACTTATGCACATGTGGCACAGAGCCTCGGGCTGGGGGGCACAGCAGATTGTGGCAGGGCTGGCAAGCTGTTCTGTCACCTTCTGTCAGGGTCACTATGGTTAGGACATCATGTTACAGATTTCTTCTTTCTACCAGTTATTCGCTCTTCAAATGAATGCAGTATGTGTTTAGTTACTGTTTCATATACATATTACATATATAAGATTTTTAGGCGTGATCAAGGTTGGAGATTATTTCCCACAATGCTTTGCTACTGTCCAAGCATTGTGGGAAAAGCTAACCATGTTAGCTAGGTCCCTTAGGAATGAATGGATACAGCCGGCACACAGCCTGTGCTGGCGTCCGGCCGCTTAACCCCCTGCGCGCCGGCTGCATCCTTTCATGCTAATGGGAGACTAGCTAACATCTCTAGTAGCTTAAGGCTTGGTTCACATATGCTGATGTCTTCTGTCCGTAAGAGTCCGCATGAGGACCCCTACAGACAGAACACAAGCGCAACTGCAAGCGCTGTGCAGTTCAAGCGCACGGGCCCCATAGACTATGATGGGGTCCGTGTGCTTGAACTGCACAGCACTTGCAGTTGCGCTTGTGTTCCTTTCCGTAGAGGTCCTCATGCGGACTCTTACGGATGGAACACATCAGTATATTTGAACCGGGCATAACACTTACCTGCACAGAAGCGCTGCTGCTGGTCCGGTCCCCCTGTTCTCGCTCCTCTTCTCACATCTCCCCACCCTGTACCCACCCACACTCTCCTAAGCCACAAGCCCCGCCTTCTTCCTAGGTCTGTAACACTAACCTGGGAGGCGGGGACAGTGAGGCGAGAACAGCGGGGACCGGACCAGAGGCAGCTCTTCTGTGCAGGTAAGTGGACACGAGAGGGGACTAAGTAGCCAGAGGATTTTTTTTAATCACTACACAGCGTGAAGTTTAACAATTAAAGTGTTCAATTTTTAGACTCCATGCTGTGTAGTGAATAGGATCATTTTTAAAATCCGATCTTGGATTATTAAAAAAAATCCCATTAACTTGCAATGGGATCGGAATTGGGATCGGGTTCAGGTTCGAATGGAAAATGATCGGTAATCGGATTTTAAAAACAATCCTGAAATCTCAAGATCGGCTCAACCCTAATGTGCAGGTTTTTTTTTTTTTTTTTTTTTTGTTTTTATGGTTCTGTCATCTGAAAAGTCTGTATATAATAGTATAATACTTGTCTGATGTCTGTACCTGTTACATTGTAGGATAATGTGCAGTTTGGGGTTAACTTGGACGTTACCAGCTATACTGATGGAGTCCGAGAGACACACAATCCCCCTGGCAGAGCCTTACCCTTGGTCGTATGGGACTATTACAAGGTGAATAAACAACATGCTGAAAATAAAATCTATGGAAATCACGGACTGACAGGTTGCCCAGGATTACAATATTGATAGTCATTCCTTAGGATATTCCAGCAATATAAGGTCAGAGGGGGTCTGCCTTACAGTGCCCCCCATCCCTAATGCTGTGCACCTCGCAGTGGCCTTGTTGGGTACCGCAGCTTTGTGTCATTGAAAGTAAATGATTGTGTAAAGCAATAACAAATGCAAACATGTTCTTGGGTTCTTTGAAGTATCTACACAGAGAAAAGTTAAGGTTACTGATCCTACCTTATGTATTGCTGGAGAGAGCTCATCATAACTGGATGAAGATAATGGCGAATAGCTCAGTAGTGGAATTTATCAAGGATACATCACTCATTTCCATCATATAAAAGTTTTTGTTGCAAACTTGTAACTTTTTTACAATTTTACCCCAAAAAGTGGTTGGGGACTGGGTGACTGTGCCGCTATAATCTACATGTTGCCTTGTATTTGCAGAATGGATGTTCACTGCGGTTACTGAATCCTCAAAGCTTCACCTCCACGGTGTGGAATGTTTTGTCTGTGCTGCAGGAACTTTTTGGAAGCATGGTTGGGGCAAACACGTACGTATGCTGCTTTTCTTTCCTGCACTGGTCATGTTGCCTTTTAAAATTAATTGAGGAAGATTTGTGAAGACTGACGTTAATGGCAGCCTTCAACACCCTTGGGTCAGCATAGGGTACGCCTCTTTAAAACCGCTATATCGGGTCGTGTGTCTGGAGGGGAAATGAATTCCAGTTTGTAGTTGGAACTAATTTCCTGCATCATTGATATGGTAATAAATTTGGTGGGCCAATGGCAGCACAGAAAACAAAGTTGCAAATTTTTTGAACTTTTTATGCCTTGTATGACAGAAAACTGGCATACAAGGCATTGATAAATCTGCCTCAATGTGTGTTTATTTTTTTTTTCAAAATCCTTCAGTTCGATTTTGCAATAAATGGTGCTGAGCAGAGATGAGCAAATACTATTTGAAACGGACGTTTCGAATAGCACGCTCCCATAGGAATGTATGGAAGCAGCCATTCAATGCTATGGGAGCGTGGTATTCGAAACGGCCGTTTCGAATAGTATTCGCTGCTCTCTAGTGCTGAGTTCACTGAATATTTCTGGAGCCTTCACAGTAATCCATTGATTTTGTTAGAGGAAGCTGTGGTCAACCATGTATCACCACAACATGAAGCCGCCATGACAGTGGAAATATTCTAAATACATGGAGTGCCTGCGTTTGCTAGAACAAGATGCATTACTACAGCGTAACTCTGTCCTGGCTGATGGTGGGGTCCTGGTTGGGGATCCCTCTCTATGGTGCCCATATACTCTAATAGTGCATGTGGGCATAGGAGCAATAGGAGCGATGCTGCTATTCCGCTCCTCCGCCCCCCCTCCCCTCCGGAATAGCAGCATCGCTCCTGCCGCTGCTGGCTTCATGCAGGGCAAAATTCACTGAAGGGAGAGTAATCCCAAAAACAAGTACCAAAAATAAAAATAAAACTTCACCTTTATTTTTTTGCAGATAAAAAACAACAAAAAAGGTAAAAACACATCTCCGGCAAACCAGGCAATGGAAACGCCAGATATTTACTGGGTGTGCACTAGCCTTTGTGCCACATCCCCTCGGAGGGTAGGAAAAATATGGGCGAGTAAATGTAGTTAAAATTCACCTATTCAGCCCTTTTACTAGGAGATCCTACCTCCCTACAATATACAAAGTATGTCCGGAGTATATTGGAACTGAATTCAAAATAGTATCAACCTCCAAAACCCAATATTATAGTGCAAATAGTGGGAGTATCCACTTCCTCCCTGAGGATACTGGCCTAACGCCACACCAACAGGGAGGGATAGCGGAAAAACTACACCACTGGGTATGGAGGATTCAGTCCATAGCTCCCAGACATACATATAACTACTGCAACTTCACCCTACGCGTTTCGTCTCATGCGAGACTCCTCAGGGGTATATAGTATATCAATTTGTTGCAAACAAGTGGCATAAGCCACACGATAGTGCAAGTGTCTGGCGGTACGATGCACTGACCGCCGGCAGGACCGCTCCACAGACAGCGGCAGGAGCGTAGCGATGTTGCAGGCACCTGTGTCGGCGTCTACACTCCCCGGCATCCGCCTCTCTATTACAGCGGATGCTGGGTCGGTATCGGCGCCCCCCCCCCCCCAAGTGTAAACCCCCCCTCCAGGCTCGCTCCCATGCACTTAGCCCCTCCTCCCTCCTCCCTGAGAGCAGCAGATACATCACTTGACTCTTGAGCAGATAAGTCAAGGGATGTGTCAACAGAGAAATGAATAAAGTAAGATAGTGGACATACAAAGCAGTTTTGCTGAAGCGGTGTATTTAGGAAAAGTCTTACATCCACATTAACAAGCAGTATAGATAGGATCCTTGTGATGGGACAATCCCTTTAAAGTTCACCCTAGCAGCTCTGTCTGGGACATTGCTGGTGAAAATAATCAATGAAAACTGAGATTTGCAGATCTATGTATAAAAAAAATAATTAAAAATACAGTGGGGTATTAGAACTTTATATGCAGCACATCTGCAAGTACTAGCCATACACCGTGTACAGAATTTTTAGTTGGAGGTTTGCTAGGGAAAACTTTAGAGTTTGTTTTCTAAGAAAAAGAAGTAAAATAGATCAATGATGTACCGTATATTAGATGCCCAAAAAAAGGTAAACTGGCTCTTACTCCATTAATACAAGTTTCCCTTCAACAATCTGAAAAGTCCTGTTTAATTTCCAGCAAATCTGATATTGTGTCCAGCAAGTGTATCCGCTAACTAGACGGGCTGGTAATAGTTCATTTCTACAGATCACTGGGGAATGGAGTAATGTGTATATATGTCATAGTTATTGTCCAAATTAGAGTTTTGCCTTTGAGTACATTTTTATGCTGCTAAATTCCTTGATCCCTTATTTTTTTGTTTTTTTTCCTCACAGGTACCTCACCCCTCCTGGTACACAGGGGTTTGCGCCACATTATGACGACATTGAGGCCTTTGTGGTTCAGCTGGAAGGCAAAAAACACTGGAGGGTCTACAGTCCAAGGTTAGTGCTGAACAGTGTAAGGTGAAAGAAGGATTTAGCTGCATTCAGTGACGTAACTAAAGTATTGTGGGCCCTGGTGCAAACTTTTGTTTGGGGCTACCTACCCCCTTCCTGGAGAAAATTCTTCATATTGGCAGGTACAGGTGCTTCAGTGATATCTCAGATACTTGAAAGGGCTACAGCTTTAGTACCCACAACTACAGTTATCAAGAATACAGAGAGTGAGGAGTGCAGCACTTGACATGTAAACAATACTGGGACAGTATTACGTGCTCCGCAGTGGCCCCCACACAGTATTACGCGCTCCGCAGTGGCCCTCACACAGTATTACATGCTCCGCAGTGGCCCCCACACAGTATTGCGTGCTCCACAGTGGCCTCCACACAGTATTATGTGCTTCACAGTGCCCCTTGGACAGTGTTATGTGCTCTGCAGTGGCCCTTTCACAGTGTTACGTGCTCCGCAGTGGCCCCCACACAGTATTACGTGCTCCGCAGTGGCCCCCACACAGTATTACGTGCTCCGCAGTGGCCCCCACACAGTATTACGTGCTCCACAGTGGCACCCCCCACATAATATTACGTGCTCCGCAGTGGCCCCCACACAGTGTTATGTGCTCTGCAGTGGCCCCCACACAGTATTACGTGCTCCGCAGTGGCCCCCACACAGTATTACGTGCTCCACAGTGGCCCCCACACAGTATTACGTGCTCCACAGTGGCCCCCACACAGTATTATGTGCTCTGCAGTGGCACCCCCCACATACTATTACGTGCTCCGCAGTGGCCCCCACACAGTGTTATGTGCTCTGCAGTGGCACCCCCCACATACTATTACATGCTCCCAAGAGCCTCCCCCATCCTAGAGCTGGTGCTATTATTATACTCTGGTGTCAGAGTATAATAAGTAGAGGTCCAGGAGAAATTATTAAAATAGCGCACACTTTATACTCACCTTGTCTCACCTCTCCAGGGAATCCTCACTCTGTACTGCTGTCTGCTGCATCCTCTTCTGTCTTATGACTGAGTTCTTGGGCTCCAGCAGTCACGTGGGGCGCGATTACGCTATTACAGCGGAAGGCCCCATGTGACCGCTGGCGTGACCTCAGTTATGGGCAGGAAGAGCCCAGGATGGATGTTCAGCCCAGGACTGGTGATTATAAGTATTTTTTTTATTTTTATACAAGTACCCTGGGCTGGCATTCAATGGGGAAAGGAGCCTGATGGGCCCCTTTCCATTCACAGTATGTATTGCAGTTGGGGAACCAGGCTTTCCTCGACCACTATCATGGTAGTCCGGAGCTCCAGCCATTTCCAGCTGGCCGTGGGCCCCGTACCCATCAGGGCCGGTCCCGGTCACACCTCCTGCGACCATGATTGTTACACCACTGGCTGCATTGTTTTCTCTGTAAGTATTTTGGCCAAATAGTCTGCATAAGATCTGTAACATATTCTTGTCATTGTAGCGATTCAGCATATTAAGTTTCTGTACACCTTTATACAAGAAGCAATGCAAAGATAGAACATATGTAATAGAATTTGCTCACCCTTATGTCTGCAATATTTTTAGCTTATTTTTAGCAGTGCCCTGCTTCAATCAGGACAGGCTGATTCTGCCTCAAAATCCATACCAAATATCGATATGTGAACATACCCTAACATTAGTATTTTTAACTTTGTAGCATTTTCCTATATATGCCTATAATGTTTGCGCGGTACTACATCTTATAATACACAAAATGCTACTTTTCTCCTCCATATTCCTGCCTCTTTATTTGTCCACCCAGCGTTATTTCACGAACAGCATTGATAGGGAGAGCCTTCCTCACAGATCGATGAAGTTAGAGCTAATCGTAGGAGTCTATGGAAGTGGCTACTTGGATCCACAAGTACATATTGCTGCCTCCATTGTGTTTAGTAGACAGGACTGTTAAACAATGTCCTGCTGCTTCTAAGGATATGCTAGAGGGTTGTAGTATTAGACATATAGCGAGTAACAGCAACCTTGTCCTCCATTACTCCCTTCTCCATAGACTTCTATGGTTAGTTATAACCATTTATATGTCAGTGAGACTGACCGTTCCACTCCCCCAAATGTGAGTCTCATTAGTGGCATCAGATTGAGGAATTGGGTAAAACAGATGAGGATGTAGAAGATGAAAGAGGCCTCATAACATGGGGAAAGAAGCATTTTTCTTTAGTGGTATGACAAAGTTTCTTATATTCACTTGTATCATATTATAGCTGCAGGTATGCTTTGGATTTGATGCTTTTTATGTAACTTAATTGCTGTTTCGTTACAGGAACTCATCGGAGATGCTTCCTCAATTCTCAAGTGGTAAGGACCAGACTGTTGTACTGCATGAATGACATTTTTCATATGATGTACTAGTTAAAGGGATCCTATCATTAAAACTCAATTTTTTCTCACTAACACGTCGGAATAGCCTTTAACGTCGAAAGGCTATTCTCCTACCTTTAGATGTCTTTTCCGTGCCGCCGTTCGGTATAAATCCTGTTTTTTGTTGGTATGCAAATGAACTTTCTCACAGCACTGGGGACGAGCCCCAGCACTCAAACAGCAGTGGGGGAGTCCCCAATGTTGTGAGAGAACTCTCCAGCGCCGCCTCCATCCTCTTCAGGAACGTCCTCTTCACGTGTCTTCTTCCGGCGCAGGCTTCAAACTTCTAGGCCTCGGGCAAAGTCGACTGCGCATGCCTGCCGGTCACAAGAAAATGGCCGCTTACAATACTGTGTAAGCGGCCATTTTCTTGTGGCCGGCAGGCATGTGCAGTCGACTTTGCCCGAGGCCTAGAAGTTAGAAGCCTGCGCTGGAAGAAGATGGAGGCGGTGCTGGAGAGTTCTCTTGCAGCATTGGGGACTCCCCCAGTGCTGTTTGAGCGCTGGGGCCCACCCCCAGTGCTGTGAGAGAGCTCATTTGTAAACTGACGAAAACCGGGATTTATACTGCGCAGAGAAGACAACTAAAGGAAAGAGAAAAATAGCCTTTCTTAAAGCTATTCCGACGTCTTAGTGATAAGAAATTGAGTGTTAATGATAGGATCCCTTTAATACATTGCATTTCACCATTACAAGTGGTGCTGGCCAGGGCTTTCTTACTGCTTGTAATCATCTACATTTGTATTAAATGGTTTTGTACAGATTTCCCGCAGACAAGCTAATGGATATACAGTTCATTGACTACATCCATTTTACTTTTGATACTCCCCTGGTTCAAAAAATGTTTCTATCTTGAGAGTTTATTTCATTTTAAATATTTTTTTTTTTACATTTTATAAATATGTTAAGACCTCTAAAATTGTGTGAACATTTGTAATAACTATAAAGTAACTTTATTTTATTTTGATACGTTGAGATATTATACTTTATAGCCTGGTGCATAGCTACCAGAAATAGTGATATTATGCAAAGTCGCTCTTGCAGGTAGGACTTTTTTATGCCATAGTTTGATTAGAATAGCTTGAAGCAAGACTCTTTAAATCAAATAGTTTTTTGTAAATGAACAGTTCAGGTGAATATAAGAAACTTTGCAATATATCTTATCCGAGGAAATTGCTCCTATCTGCTCATACCAGCTTCTCTCCTGCCTGGCAAACTGCTCAGTTCAATCAGAAAAACCCATTCTTAACTGAAAACAAGCTGCTGTACATTCAATCCTATGGCGGGAAGGAAGGGGGAGAGGAGGAGGAGGGAGCATGAAGAGAAGAGAGTGTGAATGAGAAGCAAGATGAAACAGACATCTTGGAGCAGATTGTAGTAAGATCTCTCACCAGAGCTTTATTCGATCAATACAACTCAATCATGGTAATGCCTACTGAAAAACTGTTAATTAAAAAAACAAACAGTCTTCCAGCAGCTTGTTCCTCTCTGCTTGCTTCTTTCTTACTTGACTCCTTCTGCTCCCCTCCCCTTCCCATAGACCTCAATAAAATCGAATCTGTGAGTGAGCTAAACCAGTCTTCACGGTGCAGACAGCAGTTTGCCAGGCAGGAGAGGAGCTTACTGCCCTGTTTATGCTATCATATTACCCATTTAAGTATTTTTGTTTAATTTTTTTTTTTTTTGTTGGCCACAGATAATCCAGGTCATGTGCCACATTAAGGGACCTTTATTGTACATAGAATATTCTATAGATGAAAAAAATGCATTTTCAGTGGAGTACAGAAGTATTTACAGTCTATTGTGACCGTTCTGCACAAATAGATCCTTATAATGCTGATGGATCAGGTCAATAGTACCACAGTCAGGCCGGGATGTGAGGCCATAATATGGGAATACCTGCATGTGAAGCTGGCAGTTCCTCGAGAAGAGGTTGCAATAGGATATGTGTAAAGTAAATTTTTATAGCACAAGCTGGCAAAATGTTTTATCTTGTACAACCCTTAAGATATGAGCAGACCATTTTTAATTTTCCTTATCTCAGTT
This sequence comes from Leptodactylus fuscus, assembly GCF_031893055.1. NCBI lineage: Eukaryota > Metazoa > Chordata > Amphibia > Anura > Leptodactylidae > Leptodactylus > Leptodactylus fuscus. The sequence goes on from NC_134267.1 coordinate 47,915,585, forward strand.
TCATGATTTATTATTAATGGCCTATTGAACTATATTTATCACCACCAGTTAATTTCAATGACGGAGATGTTGAGAAGCCCATTCTAGAAACCGTTTTAGAAGCTGGAGACCTTTTGTACTTTCCAAGAGGCTTTATCCATCAAGGAGACTGCCTTCCTGATGCCCACTCCTTACACATAACCGTCTCTTCATTTCAGAGGAACTGTTGGGCCGACCTGCTGGATAAGGTGAGATGGAGCTGCTTCTTGGATTCACCATTTCATTATAATGAAGCCAGTGCTATAGGTCCACAGATGCCACTTACATGCCCAATACAAGTGAAAGGGTTTTCTAGGATTTAAAAAATAAATAAATAAATGTATTGCCCTTTTGTATATTAGTCACGAGACCACTGCAGTAAGTCACTGGCCAATCAACGCTGGTTCTGCTGGAAGCTCGTCTGTGAGGGGGCAGAGTCTAAGATCGGACCATAGCAGTCTCCATTGTGGTCCGATTTTAGACTCCGCCTCCTCACAGATGAGCCTCCGGCAGAACCAGCGTTAGTTGGCCGAATGCTGTACACTGGCCAATCAACGCTGGTCAATTCATTCCTGAGAAAAAGTCAGCTCCCTCGTAACAGCAAGCTGCCACCTCTCCTGACTAGCAAGGACAAGCCTGCTGCAGAACCAGCGTTGATTGGCCGAATGCTATACAGTGTATTCGGCATTCGGCCAATCAATGCTGGTTCTGCAGGACGAGTAAGGGCCGGTTCACATTAGCGCTTGCCTCCCGTCCGGAAGGAGTCTGCAGGAGGACCCCCCCCCCCCCCCCCCAAAAGGAATATCAGCGCAACTGCAAGAGCTGTGTAGTTAAAGCACACGGACCCCATAGACTATAATGGGGTCCGTGTGCTTGCCGCGCACTGCCCGCATGAATCATTCATGTGGGCAGTGCTCTGTAAGCACATGGATTCTGTTATAGTCCATGGGGCCCGTGCGCTTTAACTGCACAGTGCTCCTCCTCAGCACTCCTCAATTGCACTTTGTTCCTCCTAAACGCTCTCCTCCTGCTATTCATGAACTTGGTGACTCTCTTTTAGTCGAATAGTGGTTTCCCCTGAAACGAGTATTTTTTTCCCCACAGACTATAATGGGATTCGATATTCGATCGAGTAGTCGAATATTGAGGCTCTACTCGAAACGAGTATTGAATCTCGAATATTTCACTACTCGCTCATTTCTAATCTGTGGTGTTTCCTTGCACAGCCAAGTGGCCGGTCTGCCGCTAAGTCAGTGCTGCAGCATTGTCACTGATACAAGGAGCTCTTAGAGGTCCGACCACCACAATCATAAAGTAATCCTAGCGACTTGCCATCACTTTAACATAGCATTAACCCTTTAATTGAGAAGTCGGCTGTAGCCTCGTTCTCTTCTATATTGCCATTCTTTATATGACTTTGTCTCCTCTGTAATGACCTTTTCTGCAGCTCCTTCCAGGAGCCCTGCAGATCGCTGCTGAAGATGATGTTGAGTTTCGGAAAGGGCTTCCTTTGGATTACCTCGATTACATGGGCGTACAAAATGCGGAGTCAGTAAGTAGCTTTTGTTTCTGTTTTCACCTTGAAGACATTCCAGGCTGTGCCATTAGTAGCTCTTTCTATAGGAAGAAACTGTAATAATTGATGTATCCATCTCCTGGACCTTGTCTGCTATTTTATTTTTTTGTGGATAGAAATAAAAACATAAGGCAATGTCAAGCTGAGCCTGTAAGTGCCTGCCGATAAGTGGAAATTGAAAGCCACAGGTAGCCGGCGCACATAATACCATGTGTTGTACTGTGAAGCATTAGGTGACTCCAATGTTTCTCAAGTGACTTATGAAGGCATTCGTGTCTAGGAAATTACATTTTAGTCTGAGGGCAGGATGCTTACATGGACATAAGGTGAAATAAATCTCTGTTCTACAGACTAAAATATCAGGTTAACCTGTTGTTTCTTAGGCAGTGGCCCCAAACACAGGGCCCAGTTTTGTGCAAGAATTTTGTTTGGGACTAGAGATGAGCGAACACTGTTCGGATCAGCCGATACGAACAGCACGCACCCATAGAAATGAATTGAAGTACCTGTGACGCCGGCCTCCTGGCAAAGTCAGTGTCACAGGTGCTTCCATTCATTTCTATGGGTGCGTGCTATTCGGATCGGCTGATCCGAACAGTGTTCGCTCATCTCTATTTGGGACCCCTCTACCGTACTTGGCCTTATTTGAAAAATGAAGTCTGATGCTTTTCTTCTATGTTTTGACTCTGTCTTTACCTCCTCAAAATGTTAGGTTAGTTAAAAGGGGTTGTCTGGGGTAACTTGAAATCCCTACACTAATCTAAACCCCCTCCCCCTCCTACTTTCTAAATAACATTATTAAAAAAAAAAAAAAAAAAATGTAGTTACCCATATCCCTGGGGCAGTCATGTGACCACCCCAGGCACATTTTCTGATTATCCTGTGACGATCCATTTTCCCATTTCTGGAAACGTTTAGTCTCTTCTACTCCCCCCACCCATCTACTCCACTCATACTACCATCCAAGGCTTCTTCCGGTGAGAAGACTCCTCCCTCTGCACTGGCAGGGTGCGCGCTCATCTCCTCTTCTCCAAGCAGGGTGCGCACACTGCTGCCGCTATATCGCCTCTACCTCTACTGCACAGTTTTGACACTTTTTCAGAACGTGGTGCCGCCTATTAAGCCTGGCCCCTCTCCAACAAACCATGCCCCTTTCCCAATAAGCCCTCCTTGTTGAATAAGGTGCAGAAAGTGGCTAAAACTGTTAATAAATATGTGACCAATTTTGTAGGTACAAACTGCACCAAGATTTTGACACATTCTCAGCAGTAAATCTGCTCCCAATATTTTTAACAAATGTATTTCCAGATCTTATTTGTAACCTCTAGTTCTAATATGGATTGTTTTACAAGTGTTTCAGTTATGTAATTTTTTTTTACTGTAGTCTCTCTTTTTTTCTGTAGTTGAACCCACAGAGGCAGAATTTCATAGAAAAGGCTCGAGGGTTGATAAGGAAGTTGGCGGAGTATGCACCGATCGACGCTGCTGTGGATCAGAAGGCTAAGGGGTTCCTGCATGACTGCTTGCCTCCTGTACTGACACCGGGTATGACCTAGTCGTGGTTATGTTTCTCACACTTGCTTATCATTTAATGTTATGAAGGTGTGACATTGCTCATGTTGAAAAAAAAGTCTATACAATGGGGGAAATTTATCAAGATTGGCGCATTGTGTATGCCGGTGTCGGCATCATTAAAAAGCCCTGGCGTGCTGTGGGAAGTTCTGTGCACTGGGATTGAGATATATGTGATCGATCAGACACCGACATAGATTTCAGGTATAATTCTTACAAGTTTACCAGTTTCCTTGGTCCCTGCTCTGCCCATAAAAGTGGCAAGTAGCACATTTTTTTGGTGCTAATAGTTGTGCCCCATAAATGCACCACTTTTACACAGAAAGCTTTCATGAATGGTTTAGTAACCCCGCTCCAATATGTTGAGAATAACCTCATAGAATGAATATTAGAATTCAGTTCCATCACATTTTATCCTGTAAAATTGACAGCTGTTGTCTGTTGTTGTTTTTGGCAACTGATCGATTTAAAATTGGCGCCCCTTATGTGTTTTTCCTTTTTGCAGCTGAGAGAGAGCACAGTGTGTACGGAGTCCCAGCTCGGTGGGAGAATGGAGACGTGAAAGACGGCATCATCCAGCTTGAGACAGACACACAAATACGGTTTCTGAGAGGTGGGATAGCAAGGTCAGTCTGCTTTACAGTTTACTTGTATGCACTGTAACACCTGTAATGAGAAAACATGGATAATGTATTACTGTGTTCACCCTATTCAAGAAAAGTATCAAACCCTAAGGGAGCGTTCACACTACCGTCTGTGTCTGACAGGTAGTGTCCGCTCCTAGTGTCCGCTCAAAATCTGGCACGGACATTAGGAGCGGACACTAGCTGTGTCCGTGACACCTGTCATTTATTTAAATGGGCATCGGGTGCGTTCTTTTGCACTCCGTGCCCTTCCTTCCCTGTCTGCATGTAAAGATGTCCGACTTCTCAAGCGGACAGAAAAACCCTACAGGCCTGGGACGCATCCTACATGCCTTGTATTCACACTATAGATCAGTTCAGATGAAGGTCTACACGACCGAAACGTCAACTATTGTGATCTATCGGTCTTTTTCATATTACTGCAATCCCTATGGCCCCCTCAGTGGCTCCACATTTAGTGGAATGGCCCCACATGTATTAGGATGGCCCCCTCAGTGGCTCCATTTAGTGGAATGGCCCCACATGTATTAGAATGGCCCCCTCAGTGGCTCCACATGTATTAGAATGGCCCCCTCAGTGGCTCCACATGTATTAGAATGGCCCCCTCAGTGGCTCCACATGTATTAGAATGGCCCCCTCAGTGGCTCCACATGTATTAGAATGGCCCCCTCAGTGGCTCCACATTTAGTAGAATGGCCCCCTCAGTGGCTCCAGACAGGCTCAGACTGGGCCATAGATGAACAGGTGTATTCCCTGGTGGGCCCCCGTCTAACCCTGGCATGGCACTCACTTTTATTCATACAGAATACTATATGTAAATGGTTAAAGCTATATACCAGTCAAGATTCACCCTCCACGTTACAACTATGTGCAGGCTGCAAGAATTCCTCCATACAAAGCAAAATTACACTAGTTCTGTTCCTCAGTTTTACACAGCTTTGTTCCAGCTACATCTTGCATATAACATGTTGTCCAATTTATTCCACTGAGTGGGACAAGTGAATGGTGGGATCATCTCTTGTGGCTTAGCGGTACTATCTTGTGGACATACCCTCAAAGAAAGCCGTTTACCATCTTGGTAATAGAAGTACATTATCACTGGACTCTGGATACAACAGGACAGAATTCACCTTCTCTTCTGCACAAGCTGGCAGACATGAGAATAAAAACTGGAGACTACAGGAAGGAGAAGCAGATATCACATCCCTCTAATAAAAACATTTGACCAAGTTTCATATATTCACATATAATATTGAACAAGTCGGCCATAGATCAGATGGAACCTATGCCAGTATAATGACAATAATGCCCATGGATAATGTTGGCTCAGGAAGTTCTGTGCAGTCTTTCCTTTGTGTGCATTGATTTCAGTTTAGTGATTTAATAATGTATGGCAGGAAATATTGCTATTAGGAATCTAATATAGATGACTGTTCTGATTTCATACTGGCCTCTATGCGTACAAATGGACTCTGTCCCTGTTCTTTCTTTTAGTTCAGTGTTGTTCTAGAAGTATCTTTAGAAGTATAACCGTTCATATTAGCTCTGGATTTTCACCCAGTCCTGGATACAGGTCCTGTATTATAGCAAAGACTTATAATATGGCATCTTATCATGGAACGCTTCAGTTTTATTCCATATGCACGTGGGGACACAAGTTAGTTGATCTAAAGCGTGGAACAAGCCTTTTGATATAATTTATAATTATATAAATATTAATAGTACAGTCTAAACCTTATAATCTATCTTGATAAAGAAATTTGTTCCCTTCTCCATTTATCTAGTTGAGTTACTTGTTACATAGAAGTCTATGGAGGAAAAAAAAATTACGCTCTCCTTAAAGGTCATTATATGGTTGAAAGTATATACAAAATGGAAAGCTATATGTAAATTTGACAGAATTTGGGGCCTGGAGTCAGGAGCCTCCTGACTCTTCAAATAGATCGCTGCTATTGGACAGCCTTGGCACACACTGGTCACTCATAGGTTTCAGTGCCAGGTGTCTTTGATTTGCAGGACTCTTATTCCTATGATACTATGCTTTAACTACAAGGCTATTCATAGATCAATATAGAATATGACAGCGTCCTCAGAGGGACTAATTCAGAGGGAGAGGAGATCTTATGTTTTATGTAAAATATCCAGAGGTTCTTTTAAAAAAAATTTAAAAAAATGATCTGATTAAAAAAAGTCTATGAAGAACGGAGGGGTGGAAGGGGGCTTCTAAAAAAGACCAATAACTGAGGCTGCTATACTGAGTGAGGGAGAGCTCCTCTGCCAATGCTGTCTTCAAGACAAGGATCTACTGCAAAGAATGAAGCAATAAATCACTTATCTAGCCTCCCCCTTCCCTCTCCATAGACTTCTTTGATAGATTCAATACAGATAAGCAGTCTGAGTGAAGATGAGGAGGAGAGCAGCCTAATAAGTGTAAAAGAACCCGATTTCTGTAATGAGATATATTACTGCCATGTACTATTCATGTATGACACATTGTTCTATACTTTGAAGTACCCTGAGTAGCAGTGACACAGTCTTGTTATAGATGCGTGAAGATTATATAAGTCATGTAGGTCCCTAATAAACACGGTACATTCATGACATTTCTAACTCTGATCTTTGCTTCTCTGCAGGTTATGTAGTGAAGGAGAAGCCTGTTTATTGTATTACTCCACAGACAACTCCAGAGTCTACCACCGGGAGGAGCTAAAGTCTATTGAAGTCGATGTGGAGGTGAGCGAGTCTGCGGCTCAGACTGTAGGGACTGTGTGTTACTAGCTTATGTCACTGACACACACTTATTACTGTGCCGATATGATCATGTAATCACTGCATTGATTTCTATAGTCTTGTAGATTGTAGACTGTGAATATTTGGCAATGACTGTCCATTTGTGTTATCAATAACCTCACTTCTCATTGCAGCATGTAGACGCTATAGAATATCTCCTCCATTGTTATCCTCGATATGTGACTGTAGAAAGCCTTCCCTGTGGAGAGCTGGATGACAAGGTAGATATGGCTGCTGCTATATGTATGACTGATTAATCTGTGAATATAGGAATGATGTACTGCAGTATCCAACCAGGAGACAGCTGGAGCCATCATACCGTGCAGGGAGGTCTAGCAAGGCACATGAAGGGGCCGCCTTCTGTGCACTTTGCAAGTGCTGTGCTCTGAGCATTGAAATGTGCATCCGTCTATCATGCAGCCAACACAGCCGTCACCCCAGGTTTGCTTCTATGTTTCCCCCTGCCCTTTATAGTGCGGGCAGACTCCCTTCAAACACATTTACCCAGAAATAATAATAAACCCCCCCCCCCCCCAAAAAAAAAACCCCTATAAAAATAAAAGACATGTCTCTGAAAAAAAGACGCAAAAATTAGTTGAAACATCCAAGTGATAAAAATTTTAAATCCCTCAAAACCGCATTAAAAATCCCCCAAAAATCCATTTATGGGAATTTTATTCATATGACAGATTATTTTTTTTGGGGACTATCCACTTTAATAAACCATCAAATAGGGCATGTCCTATTGTTACCAGTTATTCACAGATCCCTCTATAGGTCCAAATCTACGAGAGATCCATGAGAACAGCTGCCCCTTACATGCAAAATGGGCATTAATAATGGACAGTTAAGTTTGACTACTGAGAATGGGGCAACATTCATGTGAATCTAACAAATGGCTGAATGCACACCACAAACTATTGCAATGCTATAGCTATTAAAGAGAATGGATCACTAATTATTATTATTTTTTTTCTAAGTAAAACACATCTGTCTTTCCTTTGGGTATAGATGTTTTCATCCCATTTTCCAGACATGTTCATGGGAGAGACTCCATCTTACCAGAGCATTTAAAAATCTGCTTTACAGCAACCACATGACAGCGTAGTCTAGACATGTTTATTGAGCTCTATGGACATGTGTGCACTGAAAGGGTGGACGTAAGCTAGGACCATCACTAGCCATTATCATTGTAGTCCTGTGACTGCTGCAAAGAATCCGCCTATAGAACATAGTCAACTTATTAGCTTTAGTGCACAGAGTATATAGGATTTTCTTTTCAAATATTTATATTGACATTTCAAATATTTATATTGACATGGAATATAAAAAAATTTCACCAAAAATTCTTTAAAATTGCAATTGTTTTAAATTTTGCGCCACTTTTCCCAAAAAGGTGGGGTTGGTTATGTTTCAAAATGAGCACAATGTAAAATAATAGAATATTGGTTGGATTAATTGTATTCTATATTTGTTCCAGCTTGCTGTGGCCAACATGTTATTTGAGAAGGGTCTCCTGATCACCAAAGAGCGACTGACTCCATTACCAAGTTCTGGGGATTATGAGTAATTGGTGTTTTATAGCGATGCCATTCAGAGACTGTGAAGAAAGTGTGTCCTGCCTTCTATGAAGTTCTGTGCATAGGACACTTGTAACCTCAGGACTGTATCGGCACAAGGATCGCCCACAAGTCAGCATTGCATTTCATATATATTCTTACTTTGCACCAGTAAATGGTCTTGCACTACTTGCTGTCCTAGTTTCCACGATGTTCTTACAGCCATAAGGAATAATCATAATAAACGTTTCTGATTCGGGATCTTCACCTCTACATTAATTTCATATTTCTTTGAAATGTAAATTTCTGGAAATAATGTAAATACCTTTAAGAGTTAATGCCTTTTATTTCCAGAGCTTACATCTTAAAGGAGTCCAATTCTAGAGGGTTGCTGTGGATGACAAACAAGTCATCAATCCAATCTATAATCATTCATATAGAGTTGGGTCTCTGCTGCAGGCTCTTACATCTTCCACTCTTGAGGATACAAGTGCTTGATAGTTCATGTTCCAATTCATCCTAAGAGCTCGTTGACATGAGGCAAGAGGGGACAGATTTTGGCGCTGAATCCACGTCAGAATCCGCCCTCTCACAATAGAGGTCTATGTAGACCGCTAGCTTACTTTTTTCCGTGAGCGATGTGTTCCTGCTCACGGAAAAAAGAAGCGAGCTGTCCTTTCTTCAGGCGGATTCTGCAGCTGATTCAGCCCCGGTGTCCGCCTCGCTGCAGCACCCTCTGGACTAAGCCCATTCATTTGGGCCTACGCCGGAGTGGGAAGCCACGACAGTCGGATTTTGATCCTAGTCTGACGCAGCCCCGTGTGAACTAGCCTTAAAGGTGTTGATGTCATTGTAATAAACCAGACACATTGTTATGCAGCAGCCCACCCCTCATGGATACATCAGACTCATAACTATGTATATAAGATACAACTTTAAATTCAGTTGCCTATAATAAAATCTGAAAACCTGCATATTACATTCTCTGTGTATTTTGTAATAGACACCATCACATGATAAACTGCATTTTATTTATATTTTTAGCTGCTTGCTTTATCTTTTGCGGTTTTATCCAGGATTGTGGTTGGACTTGCGGTGCGTTTCTGGGAGTGCATGTACTCAACAAAGGATAAGAACCCATCCTTATCCAGATCGTCTTCCTCTAGAACCTCATCTGTCATTTCTGTGTAGAAATTGAAATTTGAGTCATACAATACATAAATATAATTTTAGATTAAAGTAATATTTTTAAATATGTGCAAGTAATCCATAGTCTTACTATATTATATTTTTTTGAAAGTTGAGACACTGAATAGACAATAGTTATAACTGGTCAGAAGATCCTCACAACAGGATTTCTCTCTGGCACACACTGCTCTCAAGGAACAAACACACTTTTTGCATCCCCTCCTCCCCATTTGACTCTTCCTAGTTACAGCAGAGCTCATCATCTTGCACCTTCATCCTCCCAGTGTATGAACTAGGAATGGCAGGGCCACAAGGCGAACATTTGACATGGGCCCTTCGCCAAGACCCCTGCCAACCGACACCTCGCATTCCTGCACAAACTATTATGCCCATAGTGCCCCCTGCACACAGTATGAAGCCACATTGTGGACCACCCATGAACAATTACATTCAGGGGTCTGAAAAGACCCCAGAGAATAATAATCGGAGACCCAGGGGAGGATACAAACATAAAAAACACTTACCTCTCCTGGGCTTTGGCGCACTCCCTGCTGATGTCGGCCATCTTCAATGATGGAAGAGACATCACTTGAGCTGGCTCTGCATCGCAACACATAAGGACACAAGCCTGGCCCTCGTGATGTCTGGGACATCACCAGGTAGGCCCGAAGCCTGCCAGAGTCCAGGAGAGGTAAGTGTGTTTATGCTCCCTGACCTCTCCTAGCCCTCTGAAGTCTTTTAAACCCCCCCAAATATAACAGAGTATTAGGATAGTGTTTGTGGAGTTCGTGGGCCTGAGGCCTTACTTACCAATCCCCCGTCCTGATCACAGCCACCTCTGCAAAAGGGTAAGTGCCGGCGGCAATGAGCAGGAGCCAGGATCACTATGTAAATACTTTTATGTCCCTGTTTCTGAGGTAGTTCTGGTAAAATTGGGACACTTGGCATGTATCCCCTTTTTTCAAGATGTCTGTGACATTCATCTAAATGAATCTTGCAAAAATCCATGTCCATGCTGCCCAAACATCCGCCTGCACATGGCATGGAACAGAAATTTTTGCACAAAATCAAAAATCTGCCACTTGTGAATTTACTCCAAGAATCAAAAGCATTGCCATAGCCTATGGGGCAGTGCTGCTGTTAGAATGATGAATACTAATGTGGCTTGAAATAAATGAAAGGTCTGAATACAGGTAAAGGAGGGGTTTTTTTTCCCTTGAAATGACATGAAGTGTGAACACCAGAGCTGACATTCTTGTACAGAGCTGTAATGTGGAGAGATGTGCAGTGACATGTGAGCCTCGCTAGGTACAGACAACTCTTCTTTGATCTCCTTTATCACAGCTTCAGCCTAGTTTTTAGATCACTTTGAACTTGCACAACTTTGTGTTTTGCAATTTAAAAAGGAAAATTATTTAACTCTTTAGACAACCTGTGCGGAAAAAAGCAGCAAACCTATGGCAAGAACATTAAGAGCTGGCAAGTCCTACCACTAAACCTTAGGATTAAAGACCCCTTTACATGTGAACAAATACCTGCATGTGCGCTATTAATTTTGATCACTTACGCCGGAGCCCCATGTAACGTAAATGTCATTGTAAAAAGCTAAGCATTTTACAGTCACTACAAGGTGGATGGGATTCAACATTACGAATAATATGTGCAGCGGACTCGCTACGATTTTGGAAATTGCAGCATATCAATTATACCTACGCAAATGCTGGCGGTTTCCCTATTCGTATAATGGAAGCAGAAAATACACAGAGGAAAGAAACCTCTGCGGACTTTCTGTGAACGTGTCTCATGGATATGTTCCAAACATTCAGAATAAGTACAGGCAAACAAGTCATCAATCCAAACTCACCACCTACCTATATAATATTTCAGCTTTTCCGCCCGAGTGAAGACGTCTCCTATATGTTCATCAAGAGATTCTTCTAATGCCGCCATGATTTCCAGCCCATCTAGGAGCTTATTGTGATCAAAGTCATGCATTCTGCAATGTGCACAAGTGTATAGCGTTAGTAACTACATCGCTACTTATTATCCTAGACAAGACTTCCTCTATTATCAGAACCTCCCACGCTCGTACACAAGACTTCTCCCGAGCTGCACTACTTCTCTGGAATGCTCTACCCCGGACAATCAGATTAACTCCCAGTTTCTACAGTTTCAAACCCAAACTAAAGACACATCTTTTCAGACAGGCCTATCACAATTTCTAACGTAAACCCTTCCATAATAGAATTAGAATCCCCAAAATTTAACCCTCCTCTGTCGCCGCTCCCACATGATATGATGCCGTATCAGGCTAACTTTATATGTCCAAGCTCCATCCACATGTTAAAGGACACCATTAGTGATGGCTCAAAGTTTTATGTTTGTGTAATGACAGTCACCTCTATTACAACATTGTCTGGCCTCTGTATAAGCAATGCCACCCCTGCTACTTCTTGTGCCACCCCCTCTACCTCATAGATTGTAAGCTCTTGCGAGCAGGGCCCTCAGTCCCATTGTGTGAAATGACTTTCTTTGTAATGTATCTGTCTGTATTTGAACCCCACAAATTGTACAGTGCTGCGGAATATGTTGGCGTTTTATAAATAAAATTTATTAAAATAGTTACATGACAAAGTGTACCACTAGTAATAAGTAACTTTTCATAAAGGAATAGTACATGTGAATAGAATATATCCTAAGGAGATTTCTTTCCTTCACCACTTATTAAGCTTTTCTCCGGCTCCTTATCTTCAGTCTCCCTACTTTCTTTATATTATATTTGTCTCCATGTTCAGCCTCACACATAGAGCTCTATGGATGGGAGATGAGAGAGCAAGATTCTCTTGCCTTCTGGTTAATTGATTTATTGCCTCATTTTGTGTTTCCACAGCCTCTTATGTGCAACCTAGCAGTGTTTTTTTTTTTTTTTTACAAGAAAAAAAAAAGCCCCAAAAATACGAAATAGCTAAGTGTAACGGCATCAATTATTTGAGTGTCTTTTCTATCCCCCCTCCTCTCTTCATATATTTATATGGAGAAAGTAACTCCCTGAAAAGACGAGAAGAAAGCAGATTTCATTATAAGGGCTCGTTCACATCTGCGGCCCGGCACTCCGTACTTAGGTTTCCGTTTCCTGCCTAAAACACAGGCAGGATACGGAAACCTGCAGGAGTCTCTCTCACCCATTCATTTGAATGGGTGAGAGAGATGTCCGGCCGTGCGCGGCGGTGAGTGTTTTAGGCTCTCCGCCGCGAAACCGGGTTTTATAATCCGGACACAGAGTCGGACATGCAGTACTCTGTGTCCGGATAAAAAAATCCAGTTTCACGGCGGAGAGCCTAAAACGCTCACCGCCGCGCACGGCCGGACCCGGTCTATGGTTTCCGTCTTCTGGCATGCAGAAGACGGAAACCATAGAACGGAGACCCCAAACGCAGGTGTGAACCTAGCGTCAATCATATTACAAAGTTTATTATATTAACCCACTACTCATTTATGAAAAGTTGTTTAGAACTGGGGGTATCCTGTAAAAAACAACGTCAACAACAAAAAACATAACGTGGCGGGAGTATGCAACTGTTTCACTGTACGTATATACAAGGCTGTCTAGGGGATTTTGTAACATGGCTAACTGTTAAGGTATCTGTAGTAACACTGTATATGTTCTGCTCTTCCATAATCTACTATTGACCTGTTAGGTACATGAATGGTCGCCTACATCTCAGTGGTCACATGACTGACGCCACGTTTAGCACTATTCAGGACTACAAGAGCATACAATTACTTCAGAGAGGCTGCTACATCGATAGATGTGTAATAAAATATTGTATAACTTCCTATTCTCTAACCCAAAAAATGGAATGCCCCTTTAACTAAAATCATATACTTTGTTTCCCACTAAGACTTTAGACTGCAGTGAATACTGTCCAGCACACAAATGTATTTTCTTGCAGGGCATGGCCGCTTACTTACGTGAAGTAATAGAACTCGAGCTCGTCGTCTGAAGCTTTCTCAAGGTCAATATCTCCCAGTTCATGCTTCAGATCCTCTTCAAGATGACTAAACAATTATATAGAAACAAATTATAGAAGGAGCAATTGGCCATTAAGACTTCTCCAATATCATATACCCAGAATATAAGAGTGTACACAAAGGTAGATATCTATCATGGATAGGATTGTCTCAGGCTCATATCTATGAACAGCGAGCACCAGAAAGAACAGAACAATACGACTGGCTTGAATGGGCGACGTTTCTAAGTGTCACTTATGTTAAGCTTGTGCTCCATTGATAATATAGGACAACGTATAGCTATACATCAGAGCCTTCTCTTGGAGGTATACATTGGGAAATCTCATTTCATTCCTCCAACAGAAGGCTTTATCACATAACCCTGCAGAAACATAAAGCAAGAGAGACTTACGGACACGAATGAACTTACTGATGGTCGGTGATGATTGACTTGTTGTGAAAAGCATCTTTAGGAAAGTCTACTTTTACGGAGGTTTCTGGTTTGCCATTTACAAGACTCCAAGGTACAAGGATGAAGAGTCCAAAATACAGCATGTTTCTTGTTGCTCCTTCCATCATGAATGTATGCTTGTACCCGAGTGCTGAGGTGTCCTTATCAACACCTGACCGCTTTCCCAGAGAACTTCCCATTACAGAGCAGGGAGTACTGACATGTCATTAGAAGCGACAAGCCAAGGATCAGGTATTTGGAATTTTTATTTTTTTTTAAACTTTAATTCTATAAAAAGGTACGTAAAAGTTTACTCTAAATTTTAGCCATCTTACTTATAGGGAATTGGTATTAAATCATTTAAAGTATACCCAAACTCTTGAATGGATTTATTAACACTAGAGAAGAGCGAACACTGTTCGGAACAGCCGTTCCGAACAGCACGCTCCCATAGAAATGAATGGAAGTGGCCGGCACGCGGGGGGTTAAGCAACCGGCCGCTGGCAAAGTGTACGTGCCAGGTGCTTCCATTCATTTCTATGGGAGCGTGCTGTTCGGTTCGGCTGATCTGAACAGTGTTCGCTCATCTCTAACACATTTCGGCTCCTTTATGTGAAATCCTGCAATAAAATCCACTTTGTTTCTCTATTACCAGCAGAAATTTGGAGACCCCTTCACACTGGGATACACACAGGTGCGGTCTTGTATAATTCAGGGAAGCTGAAGGGTTGGGGGAATCATTTCCAACAGGTATATCTCAGGCAATATAAAACCAAGAACAGCGGTGCCGTATGGAAGATGAGATTCTCAGTTTTTTCTTGACTCGAAAGTCACACAGTTCTAGTTCACTGGAGAAGTCACCAGTTCTAGACAGCTACATAGGCACATGCCGATCCCAGATGTGTGCTGTAATGTGAAAGCAGAGAACGCCATAGTTCATATGACACCAGAAACACTGTTCTATTGCCAGACCTGTCACTAGGGTCTGCTCTACATCATTGTGCCTATGGCCCATGAGCAAAGTACAAACCATTTAAGTTTCATGGCAAGAGTTGGAAATGCAACGTTTTTAGGATTTCTTTAAATATAACATGGAAAATTAAATCACCAAAACCCTTATATATAAAAAGTTGGTTTTCGTAGTCTTACCTTTTTTTGGTTCGATGTAACTATAGTAGGAAATAACTGGTCATATTATATGGGCCACACTATATAATAAACATATACAATATTTGTAAGGGTAGAAAACCTATGAGAAGAAAAAATTCTCAGACACAGAAACACATTTATCTGAATTTATTTTGGTTTTGCTTTATGCTCCATGAAGGAAAAAATAAAACTCACAAAAAATACAACAGAATTAAGAAAGTATTATCAATGTACGCAGGTTACAAAATGGAAACAAATGATAACTTAGAAGTCAGGCAGCAGCATCATAGAAAACCCTTGTTATATACACACTGTATGGGCAGAACACTCTGAAGGTTAATTCTGTTCAATAGGTTGTGGTCACAGTAGGACTGGTGAGGGTGGGCAGACATGCCATAGCAGCTGGGGTACGTAGGAGCACCTCATTGCCTCCAGCATGCTGCCTTAATAGGGCCATACACAGGTCAATAGGTCAGACAATGATCAGACAGATACATACGACCTTCTGAGCACCGCAAAGATAACACAGATTTATCTATAGGGTGGAAAGTCCCACTGTGACCATATCCTTACATCCATAGGGTAGGTGTCTGGAAAGTAGACCCTAAGAAGATGTCCTCTTACCATGTATATAGCCACAGACTGAAATCTGGAATGAGCAAAGCTGCTAGAATTACAGCCAAAAAGGCTTAGATAGATTTAGACACTTCAGCTTTTTCGTAGTATGTGGTAGTAATGGGATTTTCCAACATGAAAAATTATAACCAGCTGCAAATGCCCTAAAAATGGTCTTCCCAGGTTCTGGTTACAAGTGGACAGTATGTGACCGCTGCAGTCACTCAGTAACTACTTGCCCCATTACTGCCATCATGGCTCCCATTGTTTGGGTGCAGTGGTCACATGCGGCTCAACCGTCAGAGAGCTAGATCTGTGCACATCGGGAAAGGGATAGAGTACAGATTCTTATATTTCAGGGCATGTGCAGCTGGAGATAGATAGATGTATATATATATCTATCAGCCCATTTACGTTAAGGAACTCTATGATGTGCAAGTCTCAGATACTGGAGGTATTGTCCTCAAAGAAACAAATGATAGAGAATTACAACCATAATAGTTCATGTATGCCCGAGGTATGTCTGCCACCATAAATGTAGCATAGGTGAGAAAACAGTCCTAACTAATACAACCACTTCTACTCCCGCTTACACGAGCACCTCATATAAGCCATGCACAGCATCAACGGTGTAAGATCAGGTTTAGTATTGCACAGCAAAAGCCTACTTTAGGGGGTACCTGGCTGAGTTGCCAACACTGCCCCCTACTGAAATGTGTTTTATTAAGCCGCTATCACATCCAAATTATTCCATATGTAAACATGCATTTACTGTATATACAGGACTAAGTGCTAATATTCCCTTTACAAAATATATTGCTGTATCTGATATATGCCAGTCCCCTTCTGGTTTTCATTAAGTGCTATTGGTAGTCAGTTCTATGTGTAATGGAGACGTATAATGGCTATAATTGCGGAAATATTCTGGCACATAACCCCTTTAAGGCCTGTGAAGAGGTCATCTGGGGAATAAGAAAGCGTACCAGTACATTCTCGGCATTGGTTAAACTTCAGGACCTTTGTGGAGGGCAGAGGGGGGAGACCAGAACTCCCATTCCTTTTGCATCCCACTTTGACTTTTGGTCACATGACCAACTACACTTTACTCAATAGACCATTGGCCAGAGTAGAAGGGAGTCTACTCCCCATGGTGGGACTATTAAAGGGTTATTTTATCTTATCATTGATGACATCACTGAGAAGGGAGACAGAGGAATAAAAGTTCTGGTCTCCCCAGCTGCCCTCCACAAAGGAGGGGGAAATGGGGTGAATATTAGCAATAAAGCTTATCCAATGCAGGGACTGTACTGATAACCAACCAGATGGGAGCACAACAGGTCTCTAGTAAAATGACAGACTCCTTTATAGTCAGTGCATGTTTGCACCTGGGAAATGACAGATATATATCCCCAATGAGGTTTCGGTTTTTCTGTTTCTATAGCTCCTACACTATGTCTGTTTTAGTAAATCTTTGTCATCCTGGAGCTTGTTTTCATAGAACTCTACACTGGGCTGTCCCTCCATTATCCCTCCTGGAAATTAGAACGCTAGGTATTATTCACTTAGTCAAAGGAATATACCTATACACAACCTGTATACAGGCACCCCCCTCCTACAACAAGTAACACCCAGATGACAATCTATTCATACATTGCTAGTAGGAATAACAGAGGAATGGCACAATACAAAGAAAACCTGTACCAGAATGGTTAGATTATGGCTGACTACAAGTAATGACTAAAACATGACAATTCGCTCTGGTCTGGATGCAAACAACTTACTAGAACAGAACCCTATTCCTAAAATTCCCAGGTTTGCAGGAGGAGCGCTCTGGACAAGGGCATTCATAGTAAGACAAATCCCCTTGGCCCCCAGACTGTAATGTGACGGCTGCAGCTTGTGTACCGCAGCGGATTGATTTCCAGAGAGCATATATGGGATTTGCAGATAATGTAATTCCGCAGTACACGAGCCTGTGTTCCCTCATGCTAGAGGCACATTTGGTTCACCAGTATATATATGCTATATTAGCTAGCATATCAGACAAGTGGATATTTAAGGATGCAGGACAGGAAGGATGTTCCTAATGCAAAGCAGACGACTGGCCACAGCCTTAAACCGATGAGACGCCAGCTTACCATTACAATACAATGAGATTGACGTTCGTGGCGCGTTTCCAAACTGAATATCCAATTAAGCTAATAGGTTTTCCCATTTTTAGGTTTATCACCTATAAGGAAATTGCTTAGATCTTGATGCACTTACAGATCGTATTAGTCGGGTTCAGAGGGGACAAAACCAATACTATATATAGAGAACATGACGTTCTATGGGAACGCAAATTGGCTGGTGAGCTCAGCAATGGCAATGACCCTTCTAGTTTACAGAATGCAGAGCTCTCTTACTGAAATCTACCCTGGGTTTAGACAAAATCTCATAAGAACCCCGCTCGGATATACAGAACAGACTCTACAGTGCAAAAAGATTTCAAGAATTTTTTTTTCCGGCCATTTTGCTCTTGAACAGCATTACATGAACAGGTTCCCCCCAAAGACGAGCAGTTTTTATGACAAGCTGCATTTTATAGCCGCTCCCCTGGGGTTTGTAGAACAACTTTAATGCAGAAAAACTACTACATGAAAAAAAACTTTATTTCCATGATTTGCCTTACGCAAGACGGATCAGATTTGTACTGAATTTCCCTTTAAAAATGACCCGGACACTGTATTAGGGCACATTCACATCTCCATTACTTATTCGGTTTTCATTGTATGGGCAGAAGAACGGATGAAACAAAGACTTATCCATTCTATTATGGACAACAATGGATCCGGAGGGATCCCCTGACTACAATGGGGTCCTTCAGGTACCCATTCTTTCCTCCCTGACATCTGTGGACAAATAAAGTCAGGCTTGTAGGACATTTTTTTTTTTTTTATCAGCAATATTAGACACACTGATGCAGATGTGAATATAGCCTTAATGTCATGAATGCAGAAATTTCTCATCTTCTTTAGAGTTATTATACAAAACTGAGACAGAATCAACATTCATTTTAGATATCTGAAAACAAGTATTTACACAACCTACATAAAATGAAGGTTTAATGAAGATCTTTATCACAAAAATTAGTATTTTTGGAAAAGGTTATTAATACTGTAACCAATTATGGGGAATATCCCACCCTTACCTTACTTCTTATGTAATTTTCTAGTTTCTAGGGAAATACAACAATAGCTAATGCGGTTCAAGAAGCCAAACCCCAGATACAGGTCTAGGATCATAAGGAGTGTCCACATGTAGGAATTTGAGGCTGAATTTGAGGTGTAACGGCCTTAAAATCCATCTCCATTCATTTCCATGAAGCAGTGGCTGATTTTTTCTACTAGAGCAGGGGTAGGGAACGTACGGATCTCCAGCTGTTGCAAAACTACAACTCCCAGCATGCATACTTGCTCTGCTGTTCTTGGAACACCCATGGGAGTAAATGGAGCATGCTGGGAGTTGTAGTATCACAGCAGCTGGAGAGCCGAAGGTTCCCTATCCCTGTACTAGAGGATAAAATGAGTGTCCTCCTTATTTTATAGGTAGATTCTGCCTGAGAACTCCCATGGAAATGAATGGGAGGTGGGAAATACACGGATTCAGTTGGCACAGAATCGGACACTTATCTGTCAAAACCCGCTCACGGAATTTTGCCCTGCCCAATAAAATCAAAATACTGTAGCGTTCTTCTCCAAATTCAGTGTCAAAATCTGCTTCAAATTTAGCATCAAAACCTGCATCATTTGGTCAAGCAGAAAAAAAATCTGCTTCAAATTCCTATGTGTGAACACCCCCTAATATTGAAGATGTATTCTCAGGACAGGCTCTCAATATCAGAATGGTGAGGGTTCGGTACCCAGCATCCTGCCAGCCAGCTGCTTGACTATAAGGTGGCACTGCAGTCTCGTCACTACATGCAAAACACAGCAGCGTCATATATACTACAGTGACTGTGTTTGCTATTGAAGCTCAGTCCCATTTATATGAATGGGCCTGGGCTATAGAATGGTCATGTGACGTCACTAGCCCAAAAAGTGGAAATGGTGCTTACCTGAAACAACAGGTTTGTGGGGGTGCTGGGTGTTGGACTACCACAGATGTGACCCTAAGGGAGTGTCAATCACCGGAAACTTGGCCAAGATTAGAAAAACTACTTGTTCCAAGAGCAGCATCACTCCTATCCACTCTGAAACTGCGGCTGCAGTACCAGACACAACCCATGGACAGGTGTGGAGCCATTTCCAGACTATTCGGTACAAAACCATCTCAAATCAATGAGAGCCATGGCAGTGCAAGACATAGATAAGCAACATTTTCCTATAATTTGTATTCTTTAGACTATAGATAGATCAATATAATACTGGAAATTGGAGGCATTTTTGGTACTTAAAGGCGGTTGTCCAGGATTTTTTTTATTTTTAAATAAGGCTGGGGGAGGTGACAAAAACAAAACACCCCCCCCCCCCCAAAAAAAAAAAACAAACAAAAAAAAACCCTGCCACACACACATCATACTCACCTGTGCCCGGTGCCTCCAAAGTGCGGTCCGGTTCTGCCACTCTGATATTTTCTCCCCGCCACACGTCACTGCTGAGGCCTAAGGAAAGGCATCCGGGGAGTCAAGGACGGCGAGGACTTCTGCCACAAGAAAACATTGGAGCATCAGGACAGGACTGCGCTGGGAGGTCCCGTAGCACCGGGGACAGGTGAGTATATTTTGGTTTTTTTTTTTCCCACCTCTCCCTCTAATTTTTTTTTTTATCCTGGACAACCCCTTTAACTAGTCAGCAATAAAAGGTAAACATTCCTCGGCTAGTCCGAGACAAAGAAGTGCTGCCATGTGATTTCACAACTGTAATCTGCCAGCTGCTGAAATATAATCCAACAGGTTAATTGTGTATTAACTTTTATTCAACAAAAATAATGAACTAAAAAAAAAAAATAAAATCATATTTATTCAAATCTTGTCATTTCTTTTTTCTTTTTTAATGTAAACTTTTTCTTAATCCTTTCAGGAAAATTAGGTTTTAAATATATTTTAAAGTACAGTATAAAGTAATACAGGCTGGTAATGACGTCTATTGGCTCAAATATTACTGAGTAAGTGCCAGAGAGGAGGGAGCACTGGAACCAGGACGAGGGATGGGAAGACTGTTACTCATGCCCTTGTGCAAAGTAGCACGCGGGGTTACACTGCGCCCGCTACATGGGGCCTTAGCCAAAGATTGATTTATTTGCATATATCGTTTCGATCTGTTTGAAAACGCCTAAAATTGGACTGTGCATTGTCACATTAAGGCCTCTATGCGCGTCACTGCTGGTTATATAGTTAGCAAATGTAAAATCTAGGATAGCTTTAAAAATTCGACAAAACAAACAAGTAGTTGGTTTGCTTGTTAAGACATGAACAGCCAATGCACATGCTAGGTATCTTTATATTTGGTCAAACTTTTGTAAGTATTCACGCAAACCACTATAACCATCCACAGCAGCTGCCATACTTGCTGATGGTTTCTACATATAGCAAACAAAGGTAGACGCTAGAGGTTATATTTGCTGACTATATAGCTCATGTTAATCAATGGCAAAGCTTCAATTCAAGACCAAGGCCATAATAATAAAAAAATAAAAAAACTGAAAAAAGGGAAACCTATCGACATAGTATGACTGAGACTTTCCGATGTCTGTAGTGTTTATAAACCGTAATGTATTACGTGAAAAAAATATTGCTAAAAATATACGTGCGCGTGTATCAGTGCAAATCGCATATGATCCCTTTTGTACAGTAAGATTAAATATCATATTGCTGTATTGAGCTAGTAGACTAACACAACCTATCCAATAAAACAATGACAATAAGAAACGTCTGTCTTTCCATCTTAAAACCATTAAAAGTGACTTTTTTGTTTTTGCATGTATTTACTGTAAAAATAGAATTCAAACACATAAAAACAGGCTAAAACTGTACATTTGTTCTAAATCTCAAGTCGCACATCGGACTATTTTAGGAAGAGCATGCCCTGATGGGGAGGGACAGGTTCCCTGTATTCTGCACCATGACAATTGGGATCTCATAATACTTGCTATCACAGACAACATGAACAGCTGTTACTTATATCAACATGCTCAAAATACCAATTGACGTATAGAAATGGGATGCTGATGAGCGCAGAGTCAGCTACTAGGTCTGCTGGCGGAGTGGAACGTCTATGGCGTCCAGGGGAAATGCTTCTCATACACAAGTGATGACCTCCGTGGGAGCCAGGAACCATTAGGTAGGACACAGAACTGTAACGGGAGCAAAGGAGAGTGAAATATTGGGAATATACAAGCCAATGACAAGTCCTAACACACAAGACACAAAACACTTACCTACCGCACCACTACTACTGCACATGACCACCTTCATCAAGGACATGTCTTTTACATTTACTCTATGGTCATTATACCGTTACCAATAATATTCATTTTTCCCCACCCACTTATTTTGGTTTATTGCCTGCAATTAATGGAGACAGTGACAGATAAGAGCTATGGACACTTTGCAGCATTATTTTTTGCTGAATTACATGTCATTTGTGGTTTAAAATTTTTTTTTTTTTAAATTCTGGGATCAAAATATTGAGGTCGTATTCTGGCAAAGAAACTCCAGTTTTTTGACAAGTACCACATCCTTTTCATTGCACACCAGGCACAGTCCCGTATGTTGTACAGCGGCTGTGCTTTATACTTGAAATGGCTGCAAATAAAACTTGACGTAACGTGGCCTGTAACGTGGAAGAGGCGCCAACTAATTTTTTTTTTTTTTTTCATCCAGTATGTAAATTATGGATTTTTTTATCAATATTTTAGTCCTAGAAAACCCTTTTAATTCAGAATGTTGCTTTAACTTCAGTAGCTTACGTGTACAGCATCACAATACATAGCAAGCTGCAGAATGCACCTACCTTCAGAAAATGAATGTATTTGATGAACAGACGAAGCCTATTTGTATCACGAGATAGATAAATCTATTTTTTTTATGCTTTGCGATTATATTAGGTTTAGAAGAGCCTGTCCTACAAATTTAGCACAGTATGGCATCCAGCAGATTGCTATGTAATGTAATGCATACAAACTGCAGAAGTGAGACAAAGCTCATTTTTTAAATAAAAACCAATTTGTATTTTATTTTTAAAGCACAAAATATACATGCAATTCAATAAAAACTGGGTGCAAAAGGTGTCCAGAATCTTTAATGACAAAATAAACTGAATTTCCTAATAAATTGCTTTATTTACAGAGCGAGATGTAAAACCCTTACACTGTGACCACAAAGGGCAGATGTCTTATGGTCTCAGTAGTTGTGGTTGGAAGAATCAGGTAATAAAGCAATTCAGACTCTCCTGATACTTTAGATATTCCAATAAAAAAAAATCCAATTGGTCTATGTATGGCCAGATTTTGGATTCCATGGGCAAAATCAGAAATCCAACATAAACCAAGAGTTAAAGACATGCTCTTCATAGTCTGAGAAACACACCTTAACAAACCTCATAGCCATCCAGTATTACACCAGGGCTAGCACAACACAAAAACAAGAGAAGTCAGGTGAAACAAAAACAGAAGAACATACAGAAAGGAGATAAACATACATAGAAGTGCAATATCCTTGTGTGTGCTCCGAGGGGGCGCTCGCTTTCATGACAAATGTTTTAGACCTAGGATTCTGTACCTAACTGCAATAAAAGGACACAACTAAAAATGTATAAAATCTCCCCACAAAGAGGTTTTGACATCTCAGGGATCCATATATACCAGCAGAACAGGGAACAGAATATGTTAGAAAAGGTAGATAGTGGGGGTCCAAAGCAGAACAAGAAAACTACAGGAATAGAACTGTTTGGACATCTGCGCTCTCTGGGGTGTCGACAAGGTGAATAAAATACAGTATATGACCTTTATTGGACAAAAACGCACGGCATGTACGGTCCAATAAAGGTCATCTATTTTATTCACTTTGTCGACACTCCAATCTGTGGACCAGAGAGCGCAGACGTCCATCTCCAGCCGCTGGCCTTCTTCCCTCCATTACCGTTGGTCCTCAGTGACCAGTCTGGGGATGCTGCAGCCACCTCACCTCTATGCTTCCATTGGTGTTGTGACTTATTCATAAGACCTGAAGGTGACGGGCCAACTGGTCCATTTCTCTGCACATTTTTATTTCCAACATCCATTGCAAACTCATCTACACTATAATCAGTAAAATAAAGCCATCTAGCGCCTCCTACTGGGCTATGGTGCACTGACAGCAGTGAACACCACGGATGTCGCCAGAGCAGCAGGCACTTGCGGTGTTCATGTAACACTACTGCAACAAGTGGCAGGAGAATGTCAACATGACATGCGGCTGATCCATGGGGTTTGCTGCACGCAGTACTTATCTGCATCACCATTGGAATCCATTACAGAGACAAGCTGTGGACCCAGGAGTTGCTGGACGAATGCATAAGGGGAGTATTATTTTCTCTATTTAATAGCATTGTAAGCTTTTGCCTCTATATACCATATCTCCAATGCTTTGGGTAAAGAGCGAAGCCGGCAGTAGCCATGTGGTGCCCAGACCCGGATATTACAGTTGTAGGAAAACGAGATGAAGACATTGTATATAGTGCATGAAAGCACCACCGGACATGTCAACACTCCTGATTTGGACGCACAGGGTTCCTATCAGCGCTTGCAAACACTGGTTTCCTAAATCAGAGATCTATGGACAACATTAGGGGAGTACAAGCGTATAAGAATATTATTTCTGGCAATATGGCAGATATGTGATACATGTTAGATGGCTTGCAGGAACGGACTCAACTGGCCTTTAATTTGCTCCCATTATAGTAGTAATATCTGTGTGTGGTACAACATAAAATAGCCCACGGAAAACTGAATCTGGCCCTGATATTTATCTACTAACCATACGGGTGACTGCACTAACTACACCAATGATGGTGTCTGTATATAGCAAGTCTATAGAGTGGGTTGAAACTCCACTAGATTTATATAGGTAAATGCACCACAGAGGGTTAACATCTTTACGTATACATTTGCTTTTATTCAATTATGCATTATCTTTCCTTAATGAGAGCGGAGGGATCAGAAAGCTTGACAATTTATCAAGTGAAGGGATGACAGGATGAGAAGAGCCGTAGTGATAGGTACATTTCATTTAGGTACATTTACATGACGGTATCACTGGGATTTGTACTAAGAATTGCTGTGAAAATGTGATAAATATGAAAGTTATTGTGAAGGCAAAAAACAAGCCATGCACAAGGTTCTTCTAGTAATTATCAACCTAACGCCCCTTGCAGACAACCGTGGGCGAGATCCGTGTGCTATCAGTATTTTTGCAGATAGCACACTGACCCATTCATTTGTATGGCCATGTTTTTTACGGATCAGTGTGTGAGCCATGATGCCGCGCATCAGATAGAACACGTCCTACTCTGTTCAGTTTTTGAGGAAGCCTATGGGAGACTAAAAACCTAGGATTGTACACTGATGTACTCCATGTGTCCGGACAACCTATGGATATCATTAGATGTTTCCTGTGAGGTTTTTTTTTTATTTTTTTTTATGGTGGATCTGCAAATTAGGATCACACACTGAAGACACTGTCCGTTTTTGCGGACCTACTCCACTGATGTTGAAGAAACACTAAAGACACACTGAACACACACACTGAAGACACTCTGTCCGCAAAAACGGAACACTAATTATTAGTTTGCTGACGGCAAAATACACAAGGTTGTCTGCAACTAAGACTAGGTTCACATCTGCGCTCGGGTTTCCCCACAGACTGTAATGGGGTCCTTGTGGTTTCCGTTCAGTTTCTGCTTGCAGTGCTTTTCTCTCCGCATTTTTCATACATTGAGGAGAAGGGAACCCTGTACGGAGACCGGGTGCAGATGTGAACAACATTAGGGGAGTACAAGCGTATAAGAATATTATTTCTGGCAATATGGCAGATATGTGATACATGTTAGATGG
Source organism: Leptodactylus fuscus (assembly GCF_031893055.1). Lineage (NCBI taxonomy): Eukaryota > Metazoa > Chordata > Amphibia > Anura > Leptodactylidae > Leptodactylus > Leptodactylus fuscus. Next base: position 47,941,229 of record NC_134267.1, read on the forward strand.
CTTTCCCCACAGACTGTAATGGGGTCCTTGGGGTTTGCTGCACGCAGTATGCCAGTAGGCTCTTCTCATCCTGTCATCCCTTCACTTGATAAATTGTCAAGCTTTCTGATCTCTCCGCTCTCATTAAGGAAAGATAATGCAGTCGTATAAATGACTTTATCCCCACAGCACTAAAAGTGTTGGCCAAAGGGCAAATGACAGACATTGCCACTATAGAGGAGGGAATACAAAACAATTGTCCAGAATACAGGTGACCGGGTCTGCTAACAAGCATCCATGTATCACACCCAATAAAAAGAAGCAAATCAAAAACATACCCAGTTTCCCTATTTGGGGTAATTTACACTACAATTTGCTCTAAATAAAGGTAATATGCTTTATATTGTATGTAAGGGGCAATACCTTTTAAAATGTAGTCTGTTAGCAACGTTGGGACTTTCTCACTGTCGTCTTTCATTGCATGGAGAACTGGAAAGAAATACAGAAGTAAATTTAGCATTACATCACCAACTATTCCTATAACGCTATACTATAAAGCCATAAACATTTATATCGGTCAATGCTCGAGCAGAAGATACAGTCATCAATCGCAGCTCAACAAGTCAAAGTCTACTTAAAGTAATACTATCCAGTCACTACTGAGCTTAAAGCTAAATACTCGATGACTAGAGATGAGCGAGTAGTATTCGATCGAATATTACGGTATTCAAAATACTCGTACGCGATCGAGTACCACTCGCTATTCGAATGGAAAAGTTCGATGCAGAACCAGCATTGATTGGCCAAATGCTATACAGTCAGCCAATCAACGCTGGTTCTCCTCCTACCTTTAGAAGTCTTCTCCGTGTAGCGTCCCCGCGGCGTCTTCCGGCTCTGAATTCACTCTGCCAGGCATCGGGCCTGGGCAGAGCCGACTGCGCATGTCCGCTTGTAGTGCGGGCAGGCGCCGCGGGGACGCTGCAAGGAGAAGACTTCTTGGAGGATCCAGCCCGACCCTCACTCGTAGACTTGGTAAGTAATTTGACCGAATGTTGCCTACCCCTGAAACAAGCATTTTCCCCCCATAGTCTATAATAGGATTCGATATTCGATTCGAGTAGTCGAATATTGAGCGGCTACTCGAAACGAATATCGAATATTTTACTGTTCGCTCATCTCTATCGATGACCTATTCTTTATGAGCTCAAAGATAAAAAATGACAAAAACACTGAGCAAACCGTAGTGTAGTAATTCTTGGATTATGGTATATTTCTAATTAAGTAAAGGGGCTCACCTTGGAGGGTTGTGGATCTGAGCCACAACACTGTTTGCAAATGTTAACCCACAAAATGCTTCTCCTAGGTCGAGGCAACAATGTTCCTAACACCTTGTAGGTGTAAATGATAGGGGTGGAGGACCAACAACTCAGATTCGGTGAGAATCCAGGAGTAAGGAACTGCGCTCTCTTGTTTGATAAAATAGCAGATTTGATTTTATTTACTTCAACAAACTCACACAACGCGTTTCGGGTGCTATACTGCGCCCTTCTTCAGGTGTATTGGTTTCTTCTGCTGCTGGGCTGATACCCAGCAGCAGGTATCAGCCCAGCAGCAGAAGAAACCAATACACCTGAAGAAGGGCGCAGTATAGCACCCGAAACGCGTTGTGTGAGAGTTTGTTGAAGTAAATAAAATCAAATCTGCTATTTTATCAAACAAGAGAGCGCAGTTCCTTACTCCTGGATTCTCACCGAATCTGAGTTGTTGGTCCTCCACCCCTATTCTTTATGAGGGCCTGAGAAGGACTGTGGAGTCAGAGTTGTACCGAGTAGTTTGGCTTACTGACTCCACAGCCCTTGCGAAAGCCACTTCAGCACTTACCAAAGACAGCGCCATCCATTGGTATAGTGGCTGTTATTGGCATTGCAGCAGAGACCATTCATTTGGTGGCGTTTGATCCCCATGAGTCCTCAATTGATGACTTATCTTATGGATAGAGTCATCAAATGAAGAGTCCTGGAAAGCAACTTTAACAGCACGATAAGTATAATTCTATCACATGAACTTACAAGGATTTTCTCCAAAGGATATTTATCATCTATCCATAGGAGGCTTCAGCAGTCACTAGAGCACAAGTCCTGACCTCCTGATCCTGTTCACTTTATAACCACACTGAGAAGGTGTTGGGATGGAGCGTCATTAGATAATGAGCAGTAATGCTCCATCTGAGGTCTACAGTGCTGATGGAAATAGTACTTTCATCTTTATGCCAAGGTCACAGACAATGAAGGTTTGTCCTCAACCACAGCACCATCCAAACTCCTCCGCCCTTCTATGTATAAGAGACAGTGTTCCTTGATGGACAACTCCTTTACAATTATATCAGGGGTGCCCAATACGTCGATCGCGTTCTACTGGTAGATCGCAAAGGACGTATGGGTCGATTGCGAGATGCAGGGATCCCCGGTGTCTGTCTGTTCACAGTGCAGGCTGAGAATCATCTCCGGACACTGGCAGGTGGGGCTGCCGCGATCCGCCTGACCCCGCCCACATGTCCGGCCCGGCCCACAGACATGCCCATCCCGCCCACAAGCCCGCCCGGCCCCGGCCACAGGCCCGCCCCGGCCCCGCCCTAGTAGATCTTTTGCCTTGGCCAGCTAAAAGGTAGCTCACACGCTGAAAAAGTGTGAGCACCCCTGCATTATATGATATTACAACAATATTTTCCAAAGTAAGGGCGAGCAGGTTCCCCCATCAGTTGGACGTCCCGCCAGTATAATCCCATTCGTTTGCACTTACTTTTAGTTAGTATTTGGAGATCTTCTACAGAAGGGGGGACATTTTTCTTTTCGTAAGGAATAACAGTTGTTAAATACTGTGAATAAAAAAAAATAAAAATTTTACAAAACCGTTGCAAATGTTCACTTATATGTGGAGTAATAAAGAAAATTAACAAAATCATTAGGATAATAATTATGGAATGATAGGAGATCGTCTCATATAACTATTAACATTGAGAGAAATATAAAGACTTCTCTGTGTTACCCTAGAAGAGGATGCTCCTAATGTATTAAAAGGCTCAAAATGGCGCATCTCCTGCCCTCCGTATATCAGAATCTCAAACCTTTGCTAGTGAGCTGGTGAAGATCAGAGCTATAAAGGAACCCCATTTTGTTACTTCAATATGGAAGCCACGACCCCTGATGGTAAGTCCCACCTACATCACACACTATTTACAGACAAGTGGGGTGTGGGGCACAAATGTTGTAGATTCAGGTGCATAAATGTCAATGCACCAAAATTTGCAACTTGTATCATACATTTTGCACTGGAAACATATATAAGGTGTGAAATTCCAAATGTGTGTTTTATAAATGCACAGAAAAAGTGGAAGAGTGACGAATGCGGGGGCAATTGTCATTCATTTATAAGTTTAGTGTTCCGTTTGTCTCCTACGTGACATTAGCCATAGTCTAGGCACCCCACAACAATGTCCATGCCAAGGATACATACATATATTCTCAGATGTATAATGTAACAGAAGAATACATGCTGGTTACACGGTCCTATTGTACATGTCCTACAACTGTATCAAGGACCCTGAAGAAAGCCAGATGGCCGAGCCAACCTTGTAACCAGCACTTGATCTGACTGATCAGCTTCAATTATACTGGACTGGAAATGCTTATCCCACAAATCTAACTAATCGACCGATCACGTGTCCTCTTCAACTGGTCCGGAAATAACATCCGGTAAGAACTTGAGGTGGACGGAGGGGATAAAAGAAAGAAGGAAATGCGTGACAATTACTGGAGTTGCATCATATACAAAAATAATGTAGATGCACATCAAACTGATGGAAATCATCAAAAAAAACCAAAACCCCATACTACTAACACCAGTACAGCATTTGTAAGGAGAAGAAAAAAAAGACAAAAAACTTTACGTAGAGCCAACTCACTAGGACTAGTCTGCAATTTGGCCATTCCATGGCAATATTAACCAAACATATCCAAACTAGAATAGAATCTATTTTTATGGTGTAAAGGAGGCACTTATTAGAGCCACATCTCATTGTGCATACAGAAACTAGATTCTAAAAGGTATGGCCTTATGGGTTATTGCTATGCTAGCCAGTCACTGCCGAGAGGAGAGTAAGTGGCCACAAGTCCCAAAATCCAGGACAGGACTTACAGAAACAGGCAAGCAGCACTGCGGTCCGGGGATTCTGCAACTCCTATTGAGGTGAGTGGGAGCGACGGAAATAGCAGTTAGTGTTTATGTATCACACATTCACCTCTATGGGAGTTAAAGGGGTTATGCCACAAAAAACATTTATCCTTTATCTAAAGGCTAGTGGGATTGCTGAAAGCTTTCAGAACCTTATCAATCCCAAGAATGGGCGAGTCTTTCTCCTGCTGCGCATTCAGCCTGACCAGAATCAGGCTGAATGTAATGTAGTTGTGACTGATGGTGGACAGTGCTCCTATTAAAGTTAATCGGAGTACCCCCACCATCACTAGTCATGACTACATGCAGTATGGCTAAATGTGCTGTGGGGGAAAGGACCCCCGTTATTGCCTCCTGGTATAACACCGTTAAAGGGGTTAAAGGGATCCTATCTATACTGCTTGTTAATGTGGACTTAAGGCTTTTCCTAAATACACTGCTTTAGCAAAACTGCTTTGTTTGTCCACCATCTTAATTTATTCACTTCATTGTTGACACTACGTTTCTATGGCCCTTGGATTATCTGCTCATTTGTCAAGTGATGTAGCTGCCTGCTCTCAGGGGGGAGGGGCTAAGTGAACAGGAGCGAGCCTGTGTCTGTAGCTGTTCCTGTGTCTGCACCACACATGTGACCTAGCTTCCTGCTCTCAGATAAAGGAGGGGGGAAATGAGTGCTGCTGTCTTATATAAAACAGGCTAAATCCTAGTGGGTCCCTTAGCCCAGTAGGATTTAGCCGACTCTATATAGAACAACCTAAATCCAAGTGTTATAAGACCTTTGATGACATCACAGGCCCTTCAGTCGTCCCATTGGATCACGCTATGTAGTGGGCGGAGCTACATGCTATTTTGGGGGCAGAGCTAAACTGGAGGTAGTCGGACAGTATGGCTTTGCATATGAAACCCCGCCCACCAATTGACATTGAAAACCAGGAAGGAAGAAGTCTTTGTTTCCATCCCATATTCCCAAAAAAAAAAACAAAAAACAAAAAAAAAACAAAAAAACATACTGATAGGGAAAAATGTACATTGTGAGCTCTATGTGGGGCTCACAATCTACATAAAAACAAAAAAGAAAAGAAAAAGAAAGAAGTCTTTGCGGCAGAAAAGACTGGTGAGCAAGGGAAATGGGAATACCCCTTTAAAACAACACCCCCCCCCCCAAAAAAAAAAAAAAAAAAAAAAAAACTACTTTACACTACTTGCTTATTTCCCAAGTCCCACCAAGGTTGCTAAGATGTGAATAACTTGTGGTCACAGAACTCATTTTTGCACACTCCAGGGTTGTATTTGGGAGCCTAAATCTCTTCTGGATAATAACAAGCTATCAGTTCCAAAGCACCTCACAGACTTTCGAAGAACTTTCTTGCAGAACCTTATTCATACCATGGATACAGTACTTGGTCCTGAGTTCAAATCCCGCCAGGAACAAAATCTGCAAGGAGCTTGTATGTCCTTCCTGTGTTTGCGTGGATTTCCTCTCATACTACAAAGACATACTGAGAGGGGGAAAAAAAAATAGTACATTGTGATCCCTATTAAAAAAATAAATTAAAATTTGTATGGTGGATCCCAAAAATTTGGGCAGATAGGCCCATACTCCTATTGGCCAAAACAGTGCAAAAAATAAAAAAAATTAAGTGTGTGGTTTGCTCCAGAATATGGGGGCTGGTGTATACATGAGCATGCGATTGACGGCACAATATAAAGTAGTGGTGTCCAGCACTGGCCATTCCCAAGATGGTAGACAACTCCCAATGTGATTTTTTGTTTTTAGCCTCATTCACTAGTCCAGTGATCCAAGTCAGTGCTAGATGGAAAAAACACCCTTCAAATTCATGGACAAGTTACTTATTGCCTTCCACAGAAAACGTATTACCGTCTAACAGGTGTCGCTCATTCACAGGGCTTTATCTACAGGTTCTCCAACAAGGGGCCTGGATCTGAAAGTACTTTCTGCATCACCGATTGTGCTCTTAAAACCAGAAACTCAGAAAATACCCTGTGGCCATCTCTACTAAGTACAGTATACCTAACTAGTCGCTGTGAGCTGAGTACAGAACATAGATGAAGGAACAAGGAAATACAAGTCATTAAGAAAGAAGGGAAGACAGGAGGAGAGGAGAAAGAAAAACCCAGCACCTGTTTCTCTCCACCCGAACTCCCAAAAGTCTGGCGAAAGCTATTCTGTATGACGTTTGACAAGCCTTCCATGCTGAAACGCTAAAGAAGCGCAGAAGCACAGCAAGCAGTAAAGGAAGGAAGAGAAAGAAGGAGGTTAGTAAGCTGTTAGATGTTGTGTGAGATTAGCCAAGAACACAACTACACACCAATACAAGGTACATACAAGCAGATCATGTACTACAACCAGAAAAGAAAGGACTATTCTAAAATGAACTCTGTTATATCTGCCGATTTCGGGAAATGAAAGTTACATGTGTGAATGGCTTTGACTTTGGAAGAGTTCTGAAAATATTCCTGTACTGAATGTGGTATTGCGGCACGTTCCTACACATGTCCTCTTTCATCCCTGCCTCGGGTCATCTCGGTTCATGGCAGGACAGCGTTCAGCCAGAAGTGATGTGTCCATTTCTCAAAGACAAATTCACATGCGAGGTGAACTCAATCTTTCAGGCTATAAGAATAACTATCTAGTTAAAAATCAGACCATCTACGAGTATTGGGGAAAGGAAATTGTTCAGTGTAGCGGTATAATAGTAGAACTTGCATATTATTTTAGAATAAAAAATGCGAGGGTTTGAAGTTCTATGATGCAAGACTACCAAATTATATTTTCAGATTTTTGTTGTAACTGAACACACCCTTTAAGGCTACACAAAGGCACAGAATTAAACATCCCCATCGTGGCATACAGATGTCCTAAAAAAGAATAACCCCTCCATAAAACAGAGAGGAACAGTATTAGGGAGGTAACAACAGCGGGTCTAGCTTTAGTATTAAAGGAATGGCCATACACAATATTATATTTGAGGGTATGTGGGTAATTGTAATGGTAGCTCTCATAGTTAAAGGGAGTGTCTGTAATAAATCCTATTTGAAGAGCTTCACTTATCCTATAATTTGGCCCCTGGATTTTCTAAAGCATCTAATGTTTACAGCCAAATTTAGAAATACCCAAGATAAATAATTTTCAGTAGCAGATTAATACAGAGATAGGGTTACAATATATAAAGTAGAGCGGGCCTCATTCAGCACAATATTAAATAAAGACAGTACAAATACAGATCTAGCAAAATAGAATACCGTAGCTGCTCCCTTGGAATAAGAAAATAATTCCTACAGTTCATCTCCATCACCAAGCCGATTGCAAGTAGAATACAAGTGTAATTTAATAATAAAGTCCAGATATTTGTGCATCTTTTTTTAAGTTTGCATAAAGTTTAGGAACATGAAGAGTAACATGATTATACAACTTGTATTCCACATTATTCAATGGTTTTCCCCTCTGCAGTTTACAGGTCTCCCTAAGCGGGTGGGTGGACACTAGATGCCAACTCTGCACACAGCAAGAAGATGAGAGTCTGCTCCACAACTTTCCTTCAGTCAGAAACAGCCCCAGGATCATGGAGTATCATCATAAGGGATCCACTACTATGCCACAACCAGCTAGTCATGTCTGCAAAACCAATTAACACATCAAAAAAGTATCTCGCCATCATGGACCACCTAGGAATATTTACAATACTGCTACTGTGTTTCCCCAAAAATAAGACAGTGTCTTATATTAAATTTTGGTCCTAAAGATTTATGTCTTATTTTCAGGGGATGTCTTATTTTAGTTTTTTTGTGCTGCTGCCACCACTGCGCTACGCTGAAATGTGCTCACTGTGCAAAGACTGTATGACGAAAAACATTGCAGTCGGCTGAACGCTGTGTGTGGTGCTCTGTGTGTACAGGAAAGCCGGCTTCTGCTGCTGTGACACCGTACATTGTATCCACTGCTCCTGCTGCTGTGGGATGAGCTGGGCGAGTGGACCCCCCGATGCATACGATGCTTTGTGTATACACAGCTCATCCTACAGCAGCAGGAACAGTGGATATAACGTATCGCAGCGGCGTCAGCAGCCGGCATAAATGTGCTCACAGAACATCACGCACAGTGTTCAGCCAGCTGCAATGTTTTTCCTCATACAATGTTTGCACAGAAAGATTATTATTATTGGGGGATGTCTTACTTTTGGGGGTTGCCTTATATTAGTCAAATCAACAAATGTCTGCTATGTCTTACTTTCGGGGAATAAATTATTTTCAGGGAAGCAGGGTATGATCAATGCCTATTTAGTTTCTTAAGAAACTGGATACGTGTTAGATGGGTGAAGGCCCAACCTCACCAGTCAAGAGATGACTAGTCCATCAGTGTGAGAGCAAGGACAGCTAAGTAAGTAAGACCCAATAATCCCATTGCTGTATTAGCTGGTTCTATATCATATTAAGACCTGGATTTGATGGACTGGTGTCTTTCGGTATTATTAAAGAGGTTTTCCTGGAAAACACATACCAGTGTCCTAACCTTAGCACAGGTCATCACAACCAGGATGGGGGGTAGGGGAAGTCGATATCCTCATCTCCCGTTTATTAGCTGTTCCGCTAAAACAACACAGATATTGGAGCTGAAAGCTAGCTGTTCTCCAAAAGACCCGCTACAAATTAGGACTGTGTCTCTTGTGGCAGACTTTTCATTCTCCATGGACTCTACTGTACATATGCCAAAAAAGAGAATTCTCTTGGCATACACCTTGAAAGTCTACGAACACATTAGCCGTAATAATTGGGAGATTTTTCTGACCCTATTTATTGAGAATGGAGTCAGAACACCACCCCAAACCTTTGCTTTGCTGCCATACACACTTACCGTTCCTGGCAGATGGCTCCTCTCCTGTTTACCATTCTGTGTGCTGTTGCTTTTCAGCTTTCTCTTCTTTTTCACATTCTCCTTGTGTTCTTTCTGTTTGTTCTGTACTTCAATGAGTACAGAGATGAAGCTGTTCTTCACTTCTTTCTCAAACTCCAGCTCATCCCGTAAGGCCAGCTGTTGCACCAGCTCCTCCGAGTAATCCTTAATGGCCATCTCAATTTCCTCCAAAAGATCATTCAACTCTGCCACAGACATCTGCTTCACCCCTTCAGAAGACAAAAAGAGAACAGATATGTCCAAGAGTAGCTACTTCATCAGAATAGATTTGTGTGTGACCGTGGAGAAAAATTGGGATTTGTATAGTAGTAGGTCTACGTATCCTATAATCGCACCTTCTAATTTATAGTACTTGTAACAATGTATATGCAGCAAAATTCTAGTATTTACAGAAAATGTGCTATTCGACCCATGCTCATGCACACGGTAAGTTTATGGAGATTACACAATTCTCTAGAACTGAGCTGTAGGGCCTTAATTTGCTTCCCTATATATAGATAGAGATCTTCTTTCTTTTCTGTACTTAAGTTTCAGCTCAAGTATTCATTGTCTTGCCTCGAGCTGAGGTGTAACTTGATTCTCCTGAGCCCCAATGCAAAATCTGTAAGGAAATGTTTGCAAATAAAACACACACACACAAAAAAAAAATTGGATTATTTGCAGATTTGTCTGGCATGGCTGGCATACTATTTAGCTTCTTTGAATAGGGTGAATCTTTTTGCAGCCACATTCGGTGTTTCTGGCAACCCAGGAATATAATTCCCATGTGTGAAGATTCCTGCCATATAAAGGCAGCAATAATGGAAGGCAAGTGGGTCAGAAGTGGAAAAAAAACCCTGCAACAAACAATGTAAACACAACCTAACAGTTTTGCAATGCAATAATGGCACCTTCTTACATGGCAGCAGCTGCAAAGTTTCCACAAAACAACAATCCTGTACATAAACTCAACTTTGTCATAAAACATATGGTGCAACCGGGGTAATACTTACTCCTTTCAGTGCATTTAGGGCAGGGGTGGGCAATTAATTCTCCCATGGGGCCGCATAAGAAATTGAAACTATCCTATAGGGCCATGCGCGCTGCGGCAAATTTAGCTCCACCCACTTCTATGTTGACTCCACCCTCTCAATCATCTTTTCATGTGCCCCCACACAGTATAATCCTCCTGCAGTCACCCGTACATTATATGTCCCCACATTATAATGTTCTCTTCTAACTGTCCCACAGTATTAAAGAGGACCTTTCACCACTTTTGGGCACATGCAGTGTTATATACTGCTGGAAAGCTGACAGTGCGCTGAATTCAGCGCACTGTCGGCTTTCCCGATCTGTGCCCGCTGTAAAGAGCTTACGGTGCCGGTACCGTAGTGCTCTATGGTCAGAAGGGCGTTTCTGACCATTAGCCAGAGACGTCCTTCTGCCTCGCGGCGCCTATCGTGCTGTGCTGTATGAGCCGGGAGGAACGCCCCCTCCCTCTGCTCACACAGCTCGTCCATAGACGAGTATTATCAGGAGGGGGAGGGGGCGTTCCTCCCCGCTCCACAGCACAGCGCGATAGGCGCCGCGAGGCAGAAGGACGTCTCTGGCTAATGGTCAGAAACGCCCTTCTGATCATAGAGCACTACGGTACCGGCACCGTAAGCTCTTTACAGCGGGCACAGATCGGGAAAGCCGACAGTGCGCTGAATTCAGCGCACTGTCAGCTTTCCAGCAGTATATAACACTGCATGTGCCCAAAAGTGGTGAAAGGTCCTCTTTAAGTCCCTCTCCTGGTGCTCCAGTTTACACCGACGGAAACTAGAGGGGGACATTAAACTCGGGCAGCTGGAAGCAACAATTAATCCGTAGGGGTAACTGGAGGGTGACATTAAACTGGGAGCAACTAGAGGCAGACAGGTCCCCCTCCAGCTACCTGCACGGTTTAACGCCCCCTCCAGTTGTCCCCAGTTTAATGCCCCCCCAGTTTAAGTGCCCCCTTCATCTACTCCCAGTTTCATGTCCCCCTTCTCCATTTCTCTACCAGTTTCACATCCCCCTTCGTGATGCCCATTTCATGTCCCCCCTTCCATATCTGCCCCCAGTATAACATTCCCCCTCCATATCTGCCCCCAGTATAACATTCCCCCTCCATCTCTGCCCCCAGTATAACATTCCCCCTCCATCTCTGCCTCTAGGTTACTGAGACACAGACACACACACACACACACTCTCCACCCTGCATCTCACATTCCCCCTCCCCTCTAAGTACCTTAGGACACACACCACACTCTCCATCTTCTTGCACTATCTTGCCGGCACTAAGACACACCTCCCTAGTCAGGCTACACGGGCCGGACTGAATCAGTCAGGGGGCCGGATATGGCCCACGGGCCGTACATTGCCCAGGTCTGATTTAGGTCGTTCTATATTTGCCAAATACCCTGGGAAGGCTCCTGGCACATACATCAAATATGTTAATAGTGTCCTTTTGGTCTGTCAGGCTGGTGTATGCCACAGTTTTAAACATATGTCAAGCAATACTATGGACGAAAAAGTCGGAAGGAATCTACACTGCCCATACCCAGGCAGAAGGGTCACAGCAGATATTCTGGACGTTTCCTGTACCTGCCATACTACACAGGATTTGGCTTGAACACGTGTACAATTGGATTTATCCTCTGGTGTGTGACACAGTATTACAAACTACAGATAAACTGGGCTTCTACTTAAGCAACCCATCCAACCACCAATTTCCGACAGCTACTACCAAACCGCCAACTTATTTTTGCCTGACCTACATTTCTTGATGGACTCCTCCGACATGATGCGAACAGAATCTCACCTACTGCCATAATTGCAGGTTTTTTTTCTTACGCTTTAGTTAAAGTCACATTTCTTTGTTTTACCTAGTAAGTCATTGAGGCAGATGTATTATGCCTTATACAGAAGGCAAATTTTTTTTAAAATTTGTTGTGCAAAAAAATTGCTACTTTTTAGGGCGGGAGAGGGGGATGTAAGGGTTGTGTTGCCCTTGCCATGTTTCTCAAAAGGTTCCGTGGTGAGGGTATGCCCCCTGCAGTGGGGTGGGGCCATTGTGGCCCATTCGATTTATTATAATTTACAATAGAATTATGGTATGCTGGAGGAAAATGTTTGTTTTGGTACCGTGTTAGCCAGTGGTTATAAAATATAAAAAACAAAAAAAACTTTGCAAGTCTTCAGTAGGTGATACCTTTTTTAATGGCTAACTCATAATGATGACAGAATATGACGTTTCGAAGCTTTCCTCTGAGCTTCTTCTTCAGATATAACATATATCTGAAGAAGAAGCTCAGAGGAAAGCTTCGAAACGTCATATTCTGTCATCATTATGAGTTAGCCATTAAAAAAGGTATCACCTACTGAAGACTTGCAAAGTTTTTTTTGTTTTTTATATGGTATGCTGGAGGTGATTTTTCACTGGTGTAGACGTCCATCCAGGCGCACAGGCTGGCGGAGAGTACTCCTCATTTTTTTTTTTTTTTGTGAACCACATATAGGGCTTAAAATGCACATTTTTCCCAATCAGTAGGTCTTTGGAGTATGGGAGGAAATCCACGCAATTATGGGGAGAACATACAAACTCCTTGCAGATGTCCTTGGCAGGATTCAAACTCAGGACTCAGTGCTAACCACTAAGCCACCGTGTTGCCCCTAGTGCTCCTCATTTTTGTGCGTGGTCTTATATGAAGCGCACCCCTACAGGCCATAGGGTCGATATCGCCAGAATTCATTGATCTCCACCATTATTGATGGAATTAACATTTCACTCCAATTTCCATACATGTTGTCAATACTGGGAATTCTCTTTCTCCCGGTTTTTGGCAAATACTGACAGCAGGTGACATTTCCGCCATTTCTGGAGTGCTCCATCGCCTCGATAAGTGGAGCACTTTGAAGTCACATTTGTTCCTATCCCCACTGGCTAGGTTTCTCTTTCACAGTCAGAAGTGCAGGAGGATTGTGCACACTCCATATCTCCAGGCACTTTCTAGTCAAGGACGAGAAGCTGCCTGGCGAATAATCTCAAAGCAATTAGAAGACGCCTTTCATGTTGGATATTCAGTTATGCTAAAATACATATTAATGAGCTGAATTCAGATTTGATACTGCAAAGGAGAATTGACTGTCACTGCATAGGCTGAATCTGTGAGATATCCCTCTTCTTATAGTTAACCAAATCCCTGCTCAAAGATCACTTCTGGATCCATTCCGAGGATGATAACGTACAATCCGAGTAACCGTGTACTAATAAGTGGTAAAAGGACTCAAATCGTGGACAACAAAAATAAAGGACCATCCACAGCTCATATACGGTATATCCATCTCATATACGGTGTATCCATGAGGGCTCAAGCTCTTCTCTTAGGACCTCAGCAGCACAGGAGGGAGCGCTCAGGAACACAATGTAATAATCTACTGAGCTGAACATCAATCGGAGCCATTCTCATGCAGCGCACGTTGAGGTTTTTCAGTCATTCACAGACAGGATTTAAAAAAAAAAACCAAAAAACCTCATAGGAGGAGTTGAAGCAGTTGCACATATATGAGCAGTCTCCTAAGTGATTTGTACTAAGAAAGCTAGGAACAGGTGAAGAAGTTCAATCCTAACGTTTCCCTGAAAAAGTCATCTCAATTAATGGATGTGCACTTGCTTATTATTTTGTCCCCATGCCGTTGACTAAAGGATATGTCACTAAGCTCTAGACAGATCTTTTTTTTTTTTCATCTGTTTAACAGACGTGAAAAAACCTGATGTAAAAAATGTGATCTGAATAGAGCCTAACTGTATGGTATACGATCATGGATGCTCATGGTGGGACATATATACAGCGTGTACATTTGGTGCTTCCTGGCTGGAATCCTTGCAGGCCCTCTCATGCCCCAATTACACTTGAGCCTCATTGGGATATTTCTAAATCCTGCTTTTTTCTCATGGAAACGGCCAATCTTTTGGACACGTGAAAGGGATATTACATCTGATACCATGCACTGTGGCCGATTTTATACAAGGTCTCCTGCTGACAGACTCCTTAAAGAAATTCTTCATGTAGCATAGCCTACAGCTTTGATTTCTTCCATGAAGAATCTTAGCTGTCCCCTAGCATTTAAAAAAAAAAACTGAAAAAAAAAAAACCCATGGCCCATTCAGATACTGAATAAATATTAACTTCTCAGTCTAAGCCATAGGGAGCATATACCCATTAGCATACACTAAGGCCTCATGCCTACGACTGTGTGCATTGCACAGTTAGCACACTGATCCACTCATTTCTAGGCCCCATATACACAACTGTGTATATTCAATCCCGAGCATGGGGCTGTGAGCACGAGGACATGTCCTAAGCCTGACCATGCTCATTCACATCATTGAATGGGGCTGTGGATGTTATCCATGTGCCGTCTGTGCAGTTTAATCACAGCCCAGCTACATGTACACGACCTTAAGCTTATAGAATAAGACATTTGTAAATTACAAGCTTCATTTACTATTAGAACCACTTACTATCTTCATAGCTACTATTGGTGGAAGATTTTTTGAGTGTCTGGATCTCTTGTGAGAGCATAGAGAGACGATCTGACTGAGACGGTGTGTCATCCTCTTCTGGATCAGGCGACTCCTGCATCATTTCCTCAATCTCCTCAATAACCTGCCAGAAAAAAAAAAAATATTATAGCTAATAAATCATTTCTGAGCTCATAAAATCTTCAAACCTACCCCACGAGATAAGGAAGAGGCGTCACACACAGTGTAAACACTAGATGGTACAGCCATTGTGTAGAGGGGATTTCTCAGCATAGCCACTAGTCACTCACATACAGGATAGGTGATAAGTGTCCAATTGGTGCAAGACTGACTGCTAGGACCGGTGTCTCGCCTTTGAATAGCGAGGCAGTCAAGTATGCCCACTACCGCTCCACTCAGTCTAAGAGACTGGTACGGTGCTAAGTTATATACAGCAGCCGCATACAGCTTGAATGGGATGGCAGAGCACTTGCTCAGTCTCTCTCTAGCTATAACGTACAACATAAAGGAACATGCATGCTAAATGGAGTCTGTCAGCAATAAATTGGTTATATAACGATTACCAGCACCTTGTAGAAGTGATTCTACAGTTTCCAAATATACCTGTTATTCAGATTTGGATCCCATTTCTTCTAAATCACTGATTTATATGCAATTTAGGGGAACATGCTTTGGGGCTGTACCTTCGCTTTGGTCTCACTTCGTAAGGTGGATTGCCCAGGAATTTACTTATTTACATATGAAAATAGGCCTCTAAAGCTGGATAACAGGGATATCTGGAAACTGTAGTATCACCTCTACAAGGAACAGGGGTTAGGTTTCTAAGCAATTCACCGCTCTCAGACTCCCATTAAAGTGATAGGGGGGGGGGGGGGGAGATCACCCCAAAGTCCATCAGCTAAAGCAAAACGTCAAGTTTATCTGGTTTTGGAAGACCAAAGCAGTCTGAAACCATAGGCCACCCTTTGACGGGCACCATTATAAAGCATGCTTCTTCTGCAGAAGAACTAAGGGAGTTGTTTGCTTGTTTTGGGTGGGGGTAGCAGGTCAGTACATCAAACATGCTATAGTGTCACGAGCCCCTGGACAGTGGGGTGGGAACTTAAAGGCGCTGGCCCAGGTTTTAATCTCATGCCCTATTCCCAAGCACATGTGTCGTCTCGATTATGAAGCTAAGGAGGACACTTTCTTTCGCAGATAAAGCTATGTGGGTATACTAGAGAAACAGAAATGCACCAAGAGAAGCTAGAACAGCCATCTTGGCAGTGAGATCTTCACCTGCTCAGCCGTGAAGAGAGGTTCATCATTTATACAGGACACGATTATGGAGTGCATGTCTAGCTGTTCCCTCAGCTCTTCATCATCTGACAGGTCCAGGTTTAAGTTATTGTCCACCTGAAATGAGAGAAGACATCTTTACATCAGAGGATTTCTGTATGATCAAGGTCAGGACACAGGTTTAGGGTTCATTGCTGTAAAATTTTAAAGCCAAAACCAGAAGTAGATTGAAAAAAAAAAAAAAAAAAAAACACGGAGAATTATCTGTACTATCTCACTATTTATGATCCGCACCTTCAAAACCAGAATATGTGTCCTTAGCCTGTAACCATTAATACATAGGTAACAAAACCTATAAAGGATATCTATAATGAAATCCTATAGATATGCCATAAATAAATACTTCTCTAAACTTCAGTGGATAGACGGACTCTAAAGGGTAAATTCACATGGAGGCATTTTGGAGTCTTGTCGGAGGCAAAGACTTTGTTCTTCCTGCCACGGAATCAACAGGGTTGCAAAGTGATAAGTAAGGCCTCCTAACTTTCCTCTCTTCTGACGTGAGAACTGGCCCTTAGGGTTCCGCTGCTAAAACATAGTTTTATTAGAACAAATCATGTAGGGGACTGCTCTTGTATGTACTTACTGCTTCAACATCTGCAATGATTTTAATTTTTTTTTTTTTTAATCCTGGCTGTGAATGACTGAGGAAAAGGAAGGAAGAAAAAAAAAAAAAAAAAAAAAAAAGCCATCTTCTGGAGGGACAAAGCCGCCTGACAGTGGAGAAATATCAGTGTCGAAACTACCAACACAGATATCTCCAGCACCGGGGTGCACACCAGGAAAGCTAACCATGTGCTGAATTCAGCATCTATGAGGACCTAAGGTCAACTGTAAACAAAACACAATAGGTATCCCTATATCCAAAAAATAACATATTACTTTTAGTCCCCCCCTAAGGCAGGGGTGTCAAACTGAAATGCACAGTGGGCCAAAAGTTAAAATGCTTAAACATAGAATATGAAACAAACAAAGCTTAAAACAGTTTGCTACACTGTGATCTACTCTACTAGACATTTGGTGTGTTCTCGGGGGGCCAAATATAATTACAGTATGGGACAGATTTTGCCCACGAGCCTGAGCTTAACACCTAGGGGGTCTGATCACCCATACAATATACTGCAATACTAAACATTGTGCTACGTCTGATATGTTTGGTATACAGACCCCAGTAAAAATGACTTGGCACAAATTAACCTCATGATAAATCTCATTTACAACTACATGTGATTTTGGCCAGTACAAGTGACCAGTACCCAGACAACTATCCTGCAAGAGAAATGCAATATTGCATGGAAATAATTTAGATTAATGGCCGCCCATATAATGGACGGATTGCTCAAGTCTGCCAGAATTTGAGCCGGTCTGTACCTAACCTTCTCTACACCTCTTCCCCAATAACATTCATATGTTACAACTAGGGACCACAATGGACAGGGGTTGTTGTCATAAGAGAAATGCTTTAACATAAAGCTTGATTTTAACCAGGACTATGTAAAAAACAAAAAAACCTACCAATCTCATGCAAAACTAAATCTTATTCAATTCTTCATATTGCATAATGAATCACATGTATAACTTACTGGAAAGAATTCAGGAAAGTTTAGACATGTTATCATATAAATATGTTCTATCACTCTACCACCCTAGAGAAGGGAGCGTTCACACTACAGTCAGTGTCTGACAGATAGTGTCCGCTGCTAATGTCCGTTCAAAATGTGGTGCCGACATTAGCAGCGGACACTAGCTGTGTCCGTGACATTTTGCATTGATTTAAATGGAGATTGGGTGCGTTTTTTTTTTTTTTTTTTTTTTTTTACAGTCCGTGCCTGTCCTTAACTGTCCGTTCCCAAAAATGTCCGACTTTTCAAGCGGACAGCAAAAACCTACATGTCGGGTTTAGCCGTCTGCTTGAAAAGCATTGTCTGTCTCGGTCATTCTAATCATCCAATGACGGACCAGAACAACGGTCAAAACAGTGCTAGCGTGAAACTAGTTAAAGCCTGACTTGTAAAAGACTGTTCTCCAGGACACACTATACCTATGCAAACCTCTTTGATATCTAGGCACTCATAAGACATCTGAAGATGGAATCTGTTCAGGATTTCTTTTCACCTATTGATACACTGAAGCGACTCTCACAGCCCATGTACCCAATAGGCCTAATAATAATAAATAGGACACAACGCACCACTCGCCACCCTGCAGCCTATATAACTATTTTTACAGCCCACTACCCACATGTCCATTTCACGTCCCTGATTCAAGTAGACATTTGTCTTCTCGGAGATTCTTAATGAGAAGCCTCCAGGAGGGATAGAAGGTAACCCCGGCCCCACAGTGGACTACACGCCAAACACCTCCGCACGCGGAACTGCTCCTCTAGATGAGTGTTTTATTAGGAATATTTGTGAGTGTTTCTGGTGACATCTGTATTCACAGGGGACAGGTGACCTATTTACGGTTAGATAAGAAGTTTCACACTAATCCAGTTTAGCGTCAATAAGAAATGCCCCAAGTGTCTTCTAATAGGGCATGTTCGGAAATTCACAAGACCAAATACTAGGCCTATCTACAGTTCTGCAAATTTGTACATGTGTTTACCAGTTTCGAAACACAGAATAGAAACATTGGCTCAGGGATACACCGCGCTTTCCAGGATAGAATCAGCGCTTGCATTTCTAGCGACTGCCTTAGGCTCCGCATTTAATATGTAGAATGGGTGAAAATTCAGCATGGAAAACTAGCAATGCCCAACATATAACTCGTAAATATACACATATATTCATGGGAAGCTTATGCTGCCATTTTGCCTTCTGCAGTAATTTAAAGGAGGCCGGAGGAAAAAAAAATGGAGATCTGATCAAGACAGACATAAAGCATACCTACAATTCTAAAACAGCCCCCCAAGAAATGAATAGTACAGATGAATAGAAGAAACTTAGTCGAATATATTCTTAAAGAAGTAGGTTTCCCTCTCCACTTGTCAGTCCATGCGACTTTTTACAAAGAAACTTATGGAGGAAGAGGCTGCTGATAAAGTCACGTTAGCACTGCCTGTCTGTTGTTCTGGTCCTCTGCTGGGAAAAGGTCTTCTAACTGTGCTATGGGTCAAGATAAGACAATGACACTGAACAGAATGAGGTAATAAACCAATTAACAGCCCCCCTCCCATCTCCATACACTTCTATGTGTGAAGAGAATACAGAGAGGGAATCTATATAAACAAAGAGTCTGAGTGAAGATTGGAAGCAGAAGGTGGAGAGCAGCCATTCTTTAATAAAATATATGACAAATTTTCTTATATTAACCTGCACTATTCATTTATAAAAAGGAGTTTTATAATTGGAGAAAAGATGTAACCGTGTAGGGGCAGAGAGGGGCCACAGAATAGGGAAGTCTATGACATAGATTAGAATTGGAGCGGCTACAGAGGAATGAGAGTTCCGGCCTCACCAGCCACCCTCCACAAAGGTAATAAGCCAGCCTCCAAGGTGTATGCTACTAATAAAGGGAATACATTGCTAAACTTGATAATTCTCTGGATAACTCACTAGTTAAAGAGATAGAAATGTGTTATATATATTATAATATATATATATATATATATATATATATATATATATATATATATATATATATATATATATAGAGGACCTCAGCGCGCCAAGAAAAGAGTGGTAACCGCTGAGCCGCCCGGCTGCCCACGTGAGATAGAATACCTATAGCTGACCCGAAGAACTAGTCTGAATATTGTTAGTAAGTGCAAAATTCAGGCTGTGCTATAATATACTGCAATCTATAAAGATAAAGCAATCTATAAGATACTGCGCCATTCATGCACAGCTTTCGGAAATCCATGTATATGCTGCAGAAATAATCCCATTCATAAGGGGGTGAATCTCTGATGCAAGTGATGTGATCCTGAAGCTCTCCTATGAATGTCAGTATCACCACCCATAGCTCATGTTCCCAATAACCCCTACCAGGGAGAAAAACATTGCTTTGGAAACCTGGATGGAACGGGCCTATGTTTATACTGTACAATATTTCTCAGACTGAGTTTAGGATTATCTGTGAAGGGTCATCTCACAACCGAAGGCTCGGCAAGGAAAAGTGTTACTTCATTTCCACGGATGGCTTCTATGGAAGAGGGCAGACTGCTCTAGACACCGACATCATTAACTCAAAGCTCTTGGTCATATAATATGTATACATCATAGTCTGCATTCATATGTGAGATCCATATGCTATACGGCACCTAGGACTGAACCTTGTCAGAGGAAAGCAGGAAAAGCAATGAAACTGGGCAGATTTACTAAGCTAAAGGGCCATAGAAGTCTGGCTTAACTTGCATGAAAAAAGTGGCATGTGTCATTTATTATAGGCAATTTTGAGGTTCTTCAATGCAGAAATAAAATCTCATAGTGGGACTAAAAGAGAAGAGAAAACAACCTTCCCAGTACAAATCCCCAAACACACAGCTTATACCTACTGGACACTTTTATAACATGATAGAAGTTATAGTGCATGTGCATGCTAACAAGAAAAGAAAAAAAAATCCCACCCCATTAAAATTGCTGAATTCAGCGCACTGTCAGCTTTGACAGAATACACCTGGTTGCCGGAGATATCGGTGCTGTTAGTGTTAGCCCAGATATCCCTTCACTTTCAGAAGGTCAAGCCTTACAGTCTAGTGTCATTGCTGGGTGGTAAGGAATGGCCTCTCTGACGGTACAATGCTATATGACAGTACTGTCTGGGGGAAGGGGGGGCGTTCAATACCAGCAATGTCACTAAGCAGTAAGGCCCGCTAATCTGACAGTGAAGGAGTATCAGTGCCAAAACTAATGGCACCGATATCTACAGCACCCGGGCGCATACTGGAATTCAGTGCATTGTCAGCAGTAAATAAAACTGTGAGCGCCAGAGGATGTTAAAGGTCCTCTTTAAAGGGATGGTCCACCTTAGGCACAAATTACTGACGTTTTATAAGTCTTCAGAGCTGTCAACGCTGGAAGGAAGAAGACATGTGACTGTGGAGACCGACTATCATTTATGTGCTATGTGTACATGTCACCTGAGGCCAGGGACCTAAAAAACTAAGTGTGGCCACTATTAGTGGTGCGCTGCAAGGAAAGGGCTGTAAAATGATTTTTTTTCTGGATAATTTCCAGACTTCATTTAATCTGCATTAGTAGTCAGACAACTCCTTTAAGTAAGAGGTCATGGCCCTATTCCAGCTGTGTCACAATTATACCATGAAGTTTATTTTTTGCTCTTTATCTTTTCACACTAGGCTTTTCCACCTTCCCCATTTTATGATCACAATTCCTTCCTGTTTCTCAATGTCAGACTTAGGCGGTATTTCTGTTATTTTTTTTTATTGTACTTTGCGACTCCATAATATAAAGTGGAAAAAAAAAAAAAAAAAAAAATCTATAAAACATACAGAGGCAGCACAATGTTATCAGTAAGGGTTCCTATATATTGTATCAGAAGTTCTTCCATGGAACAGATTAAATCGACCACGCCAGACTAGTCAGAGGACACAGATCTGCGACACTATGGATTGAATATTAACAACCATTTTATTAGCCATTAGTTCTAAGTTCATAGCTGAAATACGTATTAAAAAAATCAGCAGTGCTATCAAGTGCTATATAGAGGACCTTTCATGTCCTCTACAATGTGACATATTACCATACCGTACTCCATGCACCGTCAATTTGCAGGTATGTGCCCCGGGGACAGAGATATCGGTGCCGTTGTTTTCGGTACCAATATCGCTGCACTGTTAAAGGGGCCAACTTCACAGTGTAGCCTCATCGATGGGTCGTGAGAAAAGCCCCCACCCCTTTACTGTACAAATTTGTCTGCCCACTGTTTTTGATCAAAGTCCATAGACTTCTGTATAACAAAAAAAAAGGATCCAAATATAGCGGCTGAATTGTGCAGATCCCTTCCCTGAAAATGTGTCCTCTGGCAAATCCTCTCTTTCTCTGAAAGCACAGTACAGGCAAACCACGCTTAAAAAAACACATATATAAAACATGTTCGCTGCCATATTATTTCCATGATGCACAAATATATCCATCAACGATGAGAATCAGAGGGTCTACCTCAGATAACATCAGGGCTGTGGAAGTTAGTGCTTTGGCCTACCGACTATGACTACTTTATTTTCCCACAGCCCGACTCCTGCTCTGACTCCTTCAATGACTGACAGAAGCTGCAAAGATCTAATAATTCTTGAATAATAATAATAATAATAATTCATGAAAAAGCCACTTTCATATGAAGTCACACTATACAATATTGATATTTTTATAATATAAAGATAATTAATGGTTTTTATTTTTAAGCCATAACGTACTCACCGCTTTTTCCAGAAGGTTAAGGGTTGGTAAGTGCAAGGCTCTGGTGTGAGACGTCTTCCAGTCCACAGGCATTACATTGCCGTAGTTGTCAGTTAAAGCGTTCCATATTCTGAAAAGAAGAAGCAACGTGACTACAATAATACAATACAGCTGACAATGGAAAC
Source organism: Leptodactylus fuscus (assembly GCF_031893055.1). Lineage (NCBI taxonomy): Eukaryota > Metazoa > Chordata > Amphibia > Anura > Leptodactylidae > Leptodactylus > Leptodactylus fuscus. The sequence goes on from NC_134267.1 coordinate 47,963,801, forward strand.
TGCAGCGTTGTGCCATTTCTATGCATTTCTTCACATTTTCTCAGTTAAGCCCACTGTAATTCCAGTCATGACACTACACAGCTTTTGTTCCCGGCTCAATGACTGAAGCATTTTTGTGTCAATAGTTTAAATTCCGCCTTGTAGTGGCCCCAAGCCTGGGCACAGAGTGTTCTGTATGAGCAATGCTCCCCTACAAGAAGTTACTGTGCACCATTTGCACCATCAGCGACCATTACTGTTTGGGGGCCCATCTGGTAGGCGCCATCCCTCTGACATCTGAAACCTGCACAATGTCACAAGGTAACGCTGAGCGCACATGAAACCATTTCTATATCGGTCCAATGAAAAGAAAAATGTACTGACCAAACTCAGCCTTTTACTGTGGTGTGCAGGGCTGTGGAGTCAGAGTTGGGACCGATTCGGCCTACAGTCAGAAAAAAGTTGCGACTCCCGCTTCAGTCACTGACTTTTTAATCTATTACAGGATCTTTGCTGCGTCTGACTGATCTTAGCTGTCAGCCATTTGTGAAGACGTCTGAGTCGGTGTTCTGGCCTACTGACTCCACAGGCACCAGCGCCAATATTACAGGTGTTTTACCACCACTTAAAGTTGGCGTAAAACACACCAAGGCTATACTATTTGTAGCACTACTAACTGATTTCAGCATTAAAGAGATTTCCCATAATTTTAATACCAATGAGGCATAGGCAACCATTGTTGTACAACATGCCAAATTAAAATGGGAAAAGAACCGCCACACGAGGTACTTGACAATTCCTATAGTGAAGTCATAAACCACAAACCTAAACAGGAACGTGTCTCGAGCCGCAGATGCTGTCGCTGAATCAGGCGTGGAACCCGCAGCAAGCTAGCATGTCGCTTCTTTTTTCCGCTACTAGCCATCGGAAAAAAAAAAGCGAGTGGCTCCCATTAAAGTCAATGGGAGCCACTTTTGCAGGTGGATTGTGCGTCAAAATCCACTAAGGGCATGTTCACTACTCTGTGTGAACATGCCCTTAGGGTGGTGACACACTATGTAACTGCATCCAGTCCTAGGCCATTGGTACTTTCACTTTGATGTAAGGCTGCGTTCACACAGTGCGTTTTTTTTTAAATAAAAAATGAATGCGTTTTAATTGGAAAACGGCATGCGTGCAAAAACACACCATTATACAATAATGTCCCATATTGTCCCCTCCACACGGCATAATATCCCACCTGAATTAAACCCTGGGATCTCTTCAGATCAAGACACCAACGTAATCCCTATCAATAGTCGCTGACAACAGGCAGAATCACCAAAGAGAACAGAGAGCTGCCCTGGAGTACAAACTCTCCTTGGCCTCCACATATTATACTCTGGGGTCTGAAGAGACCCCAGAGTATAATAATACCAGTTTTGTTTTCGACTTGTTTGCTCTGAACAAAACTACTGGGCTGACGTGCTAGGGAGATAAGACAAAAGTAGAACGTGTGCCAAGGTTTGGCGACCCCCGATATAGGGCATTAGTATCATACTGGTGAGGATGCAAAACCCGCCACACCATGGAACAACATGGCGTATAGAGCTGGAAGTACACAGCCATATATACTGCAGTTCAGTGCACAGCACAGGTCATAATTAGGGTTGTGCGTTCGGGATTGGAAAAGATTGGCGATCAAGAAAATTTCACGATAGCGATCGGAATTCCGATCCCAATCTTTTTGGGTGAGATCGAGATGGGGAGGTTTAATCACTACACAGCGTGGGGTCCAAAAATTGAATCAATTTTTGGACTACATGCTGTGTAGTGAAATTCGATCTCCGATCGGGTTCGAATGGAAAATGATCGGAAATCGGATTTTAAAAACGATCCTGAAATTTCAAGATCGGCTCAACCCTAGTCATAATGTCTCGTGTACTAGTGAAAATTATTAAAGTATTTCTACGTTAGGTCACGGACACTGGCAGTATCAGGAGAGGTTTAGCCTCTGGCAAGCACTAACGCCCATATGCATGCCACTGCAGAAATGTGTTTTTCAAAAATCTGATTTTGGCCATTTTCTCCTGCAGTGGCTTAAAGGGAACATGCTGCTAAATATCCTTGACATAAATACAACAGGGTATTCACACTGTGCGTCTCCAGTCTTACATGTACATGGTCCATACACAGGGGTAGGATACGGATGGAATAGCCAGGTTCACCAGGCATAACGTAATAAAATTGTGTGTGTGTGTGTGAACAGGACTATGCTATTGTGGAGAATTATATGCATCTCTTGGCAGAAGCGGAGCTGGGGGCAGCGCTGTGGCATATGGGTATCATCATGGCAAACTATGTGCTGAAGTCTGCACTGCAGGGAAACAATCACATTCCCAGGACACTGAGCAATCCTGACAAGTGATCCGCCGCAGCCAGGATGCAGCAAACAGCACCTGGAACTGATGGCAAGCAAGGAGTTAACCTGCTCTCTAGGTGATAAATACATAGCTGGTTTAAGAATCAGACTGCGTTTCCTGAAATCTCTGCACTGTCCCTTACAACAAGGGTCTGCCGGGGCTTACAGGCTTTCGGAGTCTGCAGAATTTCAATGAGGCTTCTTTCTCAGCGGATGCTTTCCATCTCATTGCAGGGTGGCGCGGCCCTTTGAGCTGTCTACATGTCATCATTTCTCCACTTCACAAGCACAAAGCTCCTTTATCTCACAAATGGCCATGTTGTCTCATCTAAAATCAATTAAAGGGATTCTAAACCCCAAGCCATTAGTGGGGTGTTTGTCACATATACAATAACTTACAACAAAATCTTTCCAGCAGTTGTGAGATTAAAGGCTTGATATTTCTGCAAGAAGCTCTCCCAAAATTGATGGGAAACAGTCACAGACAGGAAATCACCTACAGGCCCTTATGGACCAGTAGTTTAACGTCCCCCACAGCCCTATGGTAACCCTGTCCATGCCCATACAGACCTAGCGACTTCTTCATAGTTCTTTATTGAAGTCAGTAGTCCCCCCCCCCCCCCGCCCCACTGAGCACGCACCAGACATCAGTGCATAGGTAGTGAAGCAGAGGTATATCTGACCCGCTTCAAGCCATGGGTTTCATTGGGATAAGGCTATGTTCACACTACCGCTATTAGAACATTAACTATAGCAGAGCCAGCTCAGTCTGTGTCCCTTCCCATTGACTATAATGTGGACAACATGGCGGACACTCTCCTGTCATTTATTTACTTTAAGGGAATAAAGAGACCTGCATGCATAACTTTCTCTTCACCAGAAAAGCAAAAAACATGATGCAATAAAGCTTCTGTAATTTTTTTTTACATTGGCGTGAATGCAGACGGACACCTGACGAATGGGACTATGTCTGCACTGGCCATTTAAAAGGGAAAAAAACTGGAGGCCAAGGAATGAGAGAAAAATAAATAAATAAAGAATTAAAACTCTCAGCAAGTTCCCCGCTGTCACAGGGCTTGTTTTGGAGGAAATTCCTGTCGAATTTGACAGCTGAAGTCTCAGAAAAGGAAAAAGGTTCCAGTTCTTTTTCATAAGCCCCCGATTAGCCTCAGCGGTCCTGGTAGAAGTCCCTGCCGCAGTGTAACAAGTTTTCTGGACAACTCCTTTGAAGAGGACCCTTCATCAGATTGGGCACAGGCAGTGTTATATACTGCTGGAAAGCCGACAGTGAGCTGAATTCAGCGCACTATCGGCTTTCCCGATCTGTGCCCCGGGTAAAGCACTATCGGTCCCGGTACCGTAGCGCTTTACAGTCAGTCAGGTACGTCCTTCTCCACAGCAGCGCAAATAGCGCTGTATAGTGTGAGCGGGGAGGAACGCCCCCTCCCTCTGCTCTCAGTGCTCGTCCATAGACGAGTATTATCAGGAGGGGAGGGAGGGGGCGTTCCTCCCCGCTCACACAGCACAGCGATAGGCGCTGCTGTGGAGAAGGACGTTCCTGACAGACTGTCAGAAACGCCCTTCTGACTGTAAAGCGCTACGGTAACGGGACCGATAGCGCTTTACCCGGGGCACAGATCGGGAAAGCCGACAGTACAATGAACTCAGCGCACTGTCGGCTTTCCAGCAGTATATAGAACTGCCTGTGCCCAATCTGATGAAAGGTCCTCTTTAATGTCTGTTGATCTCATTGATAGATGAGAACAATGGACATTATTTAACGGCAGTGTGAAACTAGCTTAAGTCACTAGTCCATGAGGGTGGCTTAGGGACCCAAAATATTTATTATGCATAACAGCAACGTTTGATATTTATACGGCATTGGAAACAATAAAGTGTCAGGGCTAGTTCACATGTAAAAACTGCCTGGCTTATTTTGGTCCTGAAAAAAAAACGCTTCCTAATTAGGAAACTTAGTGGTTTTTTGACTTTGAGACGTTTTTTGGAGCAGTTTTTGGTAAACGCCAGGTGGTTTTCTCCTCCCCGTAAAGTGAATGGACTGTAAGAAAAAAAAAAAAAACGCTAGGTGTTTTCGGTCGTGTTTTTTGCAAAAGAAGCTAGGCATTTTTCGCCTCCCATTCACTTCTATTGCTTTCCTCAGGCGGAATCTGCCTGAAGAAAGGTCACGTCGCTTCTTTTATCTGCAAAAAAAAACTGCTAGCAGAAAAAATAAGAAAGCTAGTAGTCTCCATAGACCATCATTGTATGGAGGCAGATTTTGAGGCGAAATACACTGTCAAAATCTGCCTCATTGCACCGTGTGAACTAGACCTTAGAGTATTTACTAAGGTGATATAGCACCATAAGGGGTCTACAGAGTTTATAAGGTGGATGTGCACATTGTTATACGCTGTAAGCCCCTTATGGTGCCGGTGGACACACATGCTCAGTCATACTCTGCCTGGTTTACAGGGAAGGAGAAGAGCATGGCGGTATAGTGGAGAAGCCTTCTGCAGGGTAAATAAGAAGATACTATATTACCAAGTGCCAGAAATGGGGGGGGGGGGGGGGGGTAACAATTGGAGCCCCCTTCACTGAAATGATCTATTAGGACTACCTTGCTTACAAGTGCTCACTACACAATGTCTGAATCAGCTTGTGCTACTGGCACATCAACAGGTTAAAGTAGTGATCGCAACGCTACTGTGTTCAATCATTATTATCATGTGGTGGCGCCCCCTTAAGTGTCAGCGCTCACTAGAGACTTACTGATGCGCACAAAGAAACTGATCTCTGTATGAAGCAAAGAGGAAAAACTGAGGCCTGCTGTCTGACAGCCGCCATAGATGACGTAAACCTGTGACCTCATCCACCATGGTGCCAATGTTACATCTGCCTTCAATCAGCTGTGACAGGACACTCAGTTTTTCTTAGAACTCATTTATTTTGCTGACTTGTATAGCACACACATATACCGCAGCACTGTACAACGTCACATTTCTCAGTTTCACTTTCTGTTAGTATCAGTGCATGTTGGGAGATGGGGGACAGCGCTCAGTGTCATACAGGGGGGCTCTCGGCCGCAAAATCTGCATCAAACTAATGGCAGTACCTTGTATGGGTGATTATTTAGAGCAGTGAATAAACCTCGTGTTGTAGAAGAAATGCCCCTAAAGCCCATTTAATCTAATCTGCATAATACAGAATAAAACCCTGATTTTCAGGTAAATGGAGCTGCAATGCAGAATAAGAAAGACAACTTTGGAAAGCTTAGTTTGATGCTGATTGTGCCGCTAATAACAGAAAGCGGCCGGAGTGACCGGGGGGAAGCAATAAGAGCGGGCACCAGAGCTAGGAAGGCAATTATGACATATCATATATAGATAGCCCTTTAATAAAAAATTACTGGAACTCTACTCCATACATTTTATGTAAGATCATTCATATGTAAATATATTCTTTTCTTAGCAATATTTTCTGAACAAAGCAGAGTAGTAAAATGATTTACATAAAGCCCATACGATGCCTTCTGCAGGACAGCTGATATTACTAGAAGGTGCCCCACAATGTATGCAATGAAGAGGTCATGCGTCTCCCAAAGGCAAAATCAATATGACCGCAATTCCCAGCATTGCCATTCAGTAGTGATATAACAGAAGAGGAGTAATCGATGGCAGCTACAAACCCCTCTGTCAGCAGCAGCTCCTGCAGTACGGATGGGAACAGCAGCACTGCACCAACTAGGGAGAGAAGCCTGCACGGTGTGCGGGACAAGTGCACTAGATGACGACATCTACTATACCCAGTCTACTAGCAATGTCTTCTCAGGAACACAGATTACAGACGTGGGCGGGGGGCTGCATTTTAGGATCTACTATAACAGTGAGATACTATTGGGCACCTAAAGGGCTGTTATTGGGCAGTGATCTTAGAGGAGAGAGGAAGCACGTGCAGGCTCATCTGCATATACACAATTATCTCTGGATTATTTCATCTACTTGTGGAGTCACCAGCTGTATTTCCGCCCATATTAAAAGGGGCTGTCCATTAATTTTACCTATACTTCGGGAAAATCATCAACAGTAGGGATCCGACTCCCTGCACCTGTGCAGATCAGCAGTATATTTTCAAGGCAGATCGGCTCTAGCGAGGACATGACTAGTTTATTATATACTTTTATTACCCATGAAATAATTGGGAGGATTTATGTCTAGAACTTTGCTTAAAGAGGATGACCTACTGGCCCAATGACAGGCTCTGCTGGCCACATATACCAGGTCTACAGCGTCCATGTTTATGGCTTTCAGATCAGCTAATCAGTACAGGGTCTGGATGTTGGACCCCCACCGATCAGATACCGATGACTCAGCATCCATTACCCCCGGGACTCTGACAACCCCTTTAATCCGAGACAACCCCCACTGAATTTAAGTGTGACGCTAGGTTCCCACCAGCGTTTGAAATTCCGAGAAAAGTCCCATTAGCAAGAATTTTCTCTGCGCTGTTTTTGGTGGAAATCAACCCCAACAGATCCCATTATAGTCTATGGGGTCCGTGGGTTTCCGCAGGTAACTGCTTATAAAGCAGACAGGGTTTACATTTTTTGGGTCTCCAGTTGGACCGAATGACAAAAACCTGAACGCTAGTGTGAACCTAGTTTAAGCAAAATGGAAAGAGTTAGACTGCGTAGAGAGAGAAACCATTGATCGCACCTCTACATCAAATTAAGTTAAATAAATATATATATATATATATATATATATATATATATATATATATATATATAAAAAATCACATATGGTCTCAATGCAATTACAACAACCTGCTTAATAAAGTTTGCAAAAGTTTTTTTTTTTTTTATCTTTATCTGCACACTGAACATTAAAAAACACCAAAACATAACGGCATTTCTTGTCATTTAGCCCCCCAAATAATAGAAGTTAACCGTATAAATCAGTAATTTATATGTACCCAAAAACAGCACTGAAAAATACAACTCCTCACACAAAATACAAGCCCTCATACAGTACACTAATGATACATATTAAAAATGTAACAAGACAAATACAAAATATATCGTGTCACATGGAAAATACTGTCCAATCTGCAGGCAGTATATTGTAGAGAAGGAGATGGATACAGTGGATATTCTACATCATTATATACCTGGGCATATCTATCATTACACTATGCTTAGAGAGGGGCGCGCTTATCAGAGATTACCTGTCCCTCATATTCCACTGTATACAGCAGTGATTCCCAAAGTGAATAACACTACGAGTTCTCACTAGTCACCATCTGACAGTATAACACTACGAGTTCTCACTAGTCACCATCTGACGGTATAACACTACGATTTCTCACTAGTCACCATATGACGGTATAACACTACGATTTCTCACTAGTCGCCATACGACAGTATAACACTACGATTTCTCACTAGTCGTCATATGACGGTATAACACTACGATTTCTCACTAGTCACCATCTGACGGTATAACACTACGAGTTCTCACTAGTCACCATATGACGGTATAACACTACGATTTCTCACTAGTCGTCATATGACGGTATAACACTACGATTTCTCACTAGTCACCATCTGACGGTATAACACTACGATTTCTCACTAGTCACCATCTGACGGTATAACACTACGATTTCTCACTAGTCACCATCTGACGGTATAACACTACGATTTCTCACTAGTCACCATCTGACAGTATAACACTACGATTTCTCACTAGTCACCATACGACAGTATAACACTACGATTTCTCACTAGTCGTCATATGACGGTATAACACTACGATTTCTCACTAGTCACCATCTGACGGTATAACACTACGAGTTCTCACTAGTCACCATCTGACGGTATAATACTACGAGTTCTCACTAGTCGTCATATGACGGTATAACACTACGATTTCTCACTAGTCGTCATATGACGGTATAACACTACGATTTCTCACTAGTCGTCATATGACGGTATAACACTACGATTTCTCACTAGTCGCCATCTGACGGTATAACACTACGAGTTCTCACTAGTCGCCATCTGACGGTATAACACTACGATTTCTCACTAGTCGCCATCTGACGGTATAACACTACGATTTCTCACTAGTCGCCATCTGACGGTATAACACTACGAGTTCTCACTAGTCACCATCTGACGATATAACACTACGATTTCTCACTAGTCGCCATATGACGGTATAACACTACGATTTCTCACTAGTCACCATCTGACGGTATAACACTACGATTTCTCACTAGTCACCATCTGACGGTATAACATTACGATTTCTCACTAGTCACCATCTGACGGTATAACACTACGATTTCTCACTAGTCACCATCTGACAGTATAACACTACGATTTCTCACTAGTCACCATACGACAGTATAACACTACGATTTCTCACTAGTCGCCATACGACAGTATAACACTACGATTTCTCACTAGTCGTCATATGACGGTATAACACTACGATTTCTCACTAGTCACCATCTGACGGTATAACACTACGAGTTCTCACTAGTCGTCATATGACGGTATAACACTACGATTTCTCACTAGTCGTCATATGACGGTATAACACTACGATTTCTCACTAGTCACCATCTGACGGTATAACACTACGAGTTCTCACTAGTCACCATCTGACGGTATAACACTACGATTTCTCACTAGTCACCATCTGACGGTATAACACTACGATTTCTCACTAGTCACCATCTGACGGTATAACACTACGATTTCTCACTAGTCACCATCTGACGGTATAACACTACGATTTCTCACTAGTCACCATCTGACGGTATAACACTACGATTTCTCACTAGTCACCATCTGACGGTATAACACTACGATTTCTCACTAGTCACCATATGACGGTATAACACTACGATTTCTCACTAGAGCTGCTCTACTATTAAGACAAAAAGACACAAGGAGATAAGTCTGTCAGTCTGGTATACCCTTGTGTAACCTGCCCTTTGAACACGTGGTGATAGACTTGGCTACCAGTTTGAGTGCAGCGCCGTGTCTTCTTACACAGTCAGGCTGCTACTGTAGGTATACCCTGTTCCCCTGCACAGTCAGGTTGCCAGGCTAGGTATGCCCCTGTAGGCCCCTTGCACACAGTCAAGGTACCAGTATATGGGTATGTTCTCCTGTGCCCCCTTGCACAGGCTGCCAGTCAGGGTACCTGTAAGGGTATATCCCCCTGTGACCCCCATGTCCATTGTGCACAGTCAGGCTGCCAGTCTTGGTATACTCTCGGTATCAGTAAGGGTATATTCCTCTGTGCCCCCTTGAACACAGTCAGGGTGCCAGTGAGAGTATATCCCTCTGTGCCCCCTGCAAACAGTCAGGGTACTAGTAAAAGTATATCCCTCTGTGCCCCACTGTCCCTTGCACACAGTCAGGCTGCCAGTCTAGGTATACCTTATGCTCCCCTACCCCTTACACACAGAGTACCAGCAAAGGCATATCCCCCTGTGCCCCTTGCACACAACCAGGCTACCAATTTAGCTATACCTTGTTTCCCCCTCCCCCTTGTACACATTCAGACTGATAGTCTAGGTATCCCCAGTGTCCCCTTGCAAACAGTCAGGGTACCAGTAAATGTATAATTGCCTGTGCCGCTTGTACACAGTCAGGCTGCCAATCTACGTATACCCTGTGCCCCCTTGCACCCAGTCAGGGTATATACCTCTGTGCCCCATGTACATAGTCAGGGTATATTCCCCTGTGTCCCCCCCCTGCACACAGTCAGGGAATATTCCCCTGTGCCCTCTGCATACACTCATGGTATATTCCCCTGTGCCCTCGCTGCTCCTTGCATACACTCATGGTATATCCCCTGTGGCCCCATCTGACAGTATAACACTACCATCTCTCACTAGTCACCATCTGATGATATAACACTATATTATTCACTAGAGCTGCTCTACTATTAAGACAAAAAGACACAAGGAGATATGTCTGACTGTTAGTCTGGTATACCCTTGTGTACCCTGCCCTTTGAACACGTGGCAATAGATTTGGCTACCAGTCTGGGTATATTCCCCTGTGTCCCCCCTGCCCCTTGCACACAGTCAGGGTACGTCCCCCTGCGCACAGTCAGGATACGTCCCCCTGCGCCCCCTTGCACACAGTCAGGATACGTCCCCCTGCGCCCCCTTGCACACAGTCAGGGTACGTTCCCTTGTGCCCCCTTTCAGCCAGGGTATATCACCTGTGGCCCCCTGCATACAGTCAGGGTATATCCCCCTGTGGCCCCCTGCCCCCTGTACACAGTCAGGGTATATCCCCCTGTGGCCCCCTGCCCCCTGTACACAGTCAGGGTATATCCCCTGTGGCCCCCTGTACACAGTCAGGGTATATCCCCTGTGCCCCCCCTGCCCCATGTACACAGTCAGGGTATATCCCCTGTGGCCCCCTGCCCCATGTACACAGCCAGGGTATATCCCCTGTGGCCCCCTGCATACAGTCAGGGTATATCCCCCTGTGGCCCCCTGCCCCCTGTACACAGTCAGGGTATATCCCCTGTGGCCCCCTGTACACAGTCAGGGTATATCCCCTGTGCCCCCCCTGCCCCATGTACACAGTCAGGGTATATCCCCTGTGGCCCCCTGCCCCATGTACACAGTCAGGGTATATCCCCCTGTGGCCCCCTGCCCCCTGTACACAGTCAGGGTATATCCCCCTGTGGCCCCCTGCCCCCTGTACACAGTCAGGGTATATCCCCCTGTGGCCCCCTGCCCCCTGTACACAGTCAGGGTATATCCCCCTGTGGCCCCCTGCCCCCTGTACACAGTCAGGGTATATCCCCCTGTGGCCCCCTGCCCCCTGTACACAGTCAGGGTATATCCCCCTGTGGCCCCCTGCCCCCTGTACACAGTCAGGGTATATCCCCCTGTGGCCCCCTGCCCCCTGTACACAGTCAGGGTATATCCCCCTGTGGCCCCCTGCCCCCTGTACACAGTCAGGGTATATCCCCCTGTGGCCCCCTGCCCCCTGTACACAGTCAGGGTATATCCCCCTGTGGCCCCCTGCCCCCTGTACACAGTCAGGGTATATCCCCTGTGGCCCCCTGTACACAGTCAGGGTATATCCCCTGTGGCCCCCTGTACACAGTCAGGGTATATCCCCTGTGGCCCCCTGTACACAGTCAGGGTATATCCCCTGTGGCCCCCTGTACACAGTCAGGGTATATCCCCTGTGGCCCCCTGTACACAGTCAGGGTATATCCCCTGTGGCCCCCTGTACACAGTCAGGGTATATCCCCTGTGGCCCCCTGTACACAGTCAGGGTATATCCCCTGTGGCCCCCTGTACACAGTCAGGGTATATCCCCTGTGGCCCCCTGTACACAGTCAGGGTATATCCCCTGTGGCCCCCTGTACACAGTCAGGGTATATCCCCTGTGGCCCCCTGTACACAGTCAGGGTATATCCCCTGTGGCCCCCTGTACACAGTCAGGGTATATCCCCTGTGGCCCCCTGTACACAGTCAGGGTATATCCCCTGTGGCCCCCTGTACACAGTCAGGGTATATCCCCTGTGGCCCCCTGTACACAGTCAGGGTATATCCCCTGTGGCCCCCTGTACACAGTCAGGGTATATCCCCTGTGGCCCCCTGTACACAGTCAGGGTATATCCCCTGTGGCCCCCTGTACACAGTCAGGGTATATCCCCTGTGGCCCCCTGTACACAGTCAGGGTATATCCCCTGTGGCCCCCTGTACACAGTCAGGGTATATCCCCTGTGGCCCCCTGTACACAGTCAGGGTATATCCCCTGTGGCCCCCTGTACACAGTCAGGGTATATCCCCTGTGGCCCCCTGTACACAGTCAGGGTATATCCCCTGTGGCCCCCTGTACACAGTCAGGGTATATCCCCTGTGGCCCCCTGTACACAGTCAGGGTATATCCCCTGTGGCCCCCTGTACACAGTCAGGGTATATCCCCTGTGGCCCCCTGTACACAGTCAGGGTATATCCCCTGTGGCCCCCTGTACACAGTCAGGGTATATCCCCTGTGGCCCCCTGTACACAGTCAGGGTATATCCCCTGTGGCCCCCTGTACACAGTCAGGGTATATCCCCTGTGGCCCCCTGTACACAGTCAGGGTATATCCCCTGTGGCCCCCTGTACACAGTCAGGGTATATCCCCTGTGGCCCCCTGTACACAGTCAGGGTATATCCCCTGTGGCCCCCTGTACACAGTCAGGGTATATCCCCTGTGGCCCCCTGTATACAGTCAGGGTACATCCCCTGTGGCCCCGGCACACTTACTCGTCATCCTTCATGACGCCCTCCTCAGTGATGGGCCGGACCGGGGCTATGTGGCCGGTGTCGGTGCTGTAGTTGCGGAAACACACTGTCAGCTTCTCGTCAAAGTCGTTCACCAGATCCTCCATGGACTTGAAGCCGCCCATGATGTCCACCGAGAAGTTGTTGTCCAGCTCGGTGAGGTCCTCCAGGGAGTTCAGGCCGCCTTCATGGGGATCAGCTCCGGGGGCCGGGCCGGGGGAGTTGGAGTTCACCTTATCCAGGCGGTTCTTCGTCCCGGGAGTAGAGGACGGTGGTCGGAACTCATAAAAGTCCTGCCAGTCCTCGTCAAACTGGGCAAGCGGCGCCGCCATGTCCGTGCTGGGGGTCCCGGGCTATGAGTGCTGCAGGGGGCGCTCCCGATCCCCCCAAATGGTTCCCGACTGTGGACCTTCGCCGGAGACCCCACTTCCCGTGTCCCCGGTGTGTTCTCCGCTCCTCTCGGTGTCTCCTGCGCACGCACGTCCCTGCCGGTGTTTATAGTAGGGACCTCATACTTGACGTCCTTGTGGGATCTAAGCCTTGAATGAAGGGGAATGTGGGAGGGGCTTCTGTCACGTGATGCGGGAGGCGAATACTCAGGTCGCCATCTTGGTTTCTGGCGTCTACGTCAAAGCCCCGTCTTGTTTACAAGTCTACAACTGATGGAGGTGGGAACACGTGACCTGCAGCTTCAGGCAACAGCAAGGGAAATGTGGCATGTGGTGGAATGGGGCAAGCGGTGCTTACTGGTCTGCTTATAGGAATGCTCTCCTGAGACAAGAGGCACCACAGAGTTGTATATACTGTATATATATATATATATATATATATATATATATATATATATATATATATATATATATATATATATATATATATAGCCTTAGGCTGTGTTCACATGGGCATTGCTTTGGAGGACCAGAACAACGGACCCATAGACCGCAAAACCGCCTTACCTGATGTATCTCATTGACTATAATGGAGCCATTGGGTGTCCGGTCTTTTATACTGAAGCCACTGGACAAAAAAGTTGGACTTGCAGCACTATTTTTGTCTGGCGATTTCGGCGCACAATGCAATGGAGTTTCCATCAGAGACTCTTACACAGATGTGAACTTGAATTTTGAAAACAGGGGTCTCTCACTTATCTCCCAACTTTCACAGGACAGAAACCAGAACAAAATGGAAGGTGCACGTAACGTGCTGCCACAAATTTACATCAGATAAGCCGCAGCTCTAGTCCCGTCCATGCCCATTTGACTCTGCCCAATTTTACTAAGTCTCATTTATAGTAGAATATCCCTCTTGTGGCCCCCACACCATATTATAACGCCCCCTCCTTATGGCTCCCATGCAGTATTATAACGCCCACTCCTTATGGCCCCCATGCGGTATAACGCCCACTCCTTATGGTCCCCATGCAGTATTATAACGCCCCCTCCTTATGGTCCCCATGCAGTATTATAACGCCCCCTCCTTATGGTCCCCATGCAGTATTATAACGCCCCCTCCTTATGGTCCCCATGCAGTATTATAACGCCCACTCCTTATGGCCCCCATGCGGTATAACGCCCACTCCTTATGGTCCCCATGCAGTATTATAACGCCCCCTCCTTGTGACCCCCATGCAGTATTATAATGACCCCTCCTTGTGGTCTTCACACAGTATTATAATGCAGCCTCCTTCTGGTGGTCCCTGAGCAGTAATACAATGCCCCCTCTTTGTGGCCCCCATGCAGTATTTTAATGCCCCCTCCTTATGGCCCCATGCAGTATTATAATGCCCCCTCCTTGTTGCCACTACACAGTATTATAATGCTCCTTCTTTGTGGCCCCACACAGAATTATAATGACCCCTTCTTGTGGCCACCGCACAGTTTTATAATGGTCCCTCCTTGTAACCCCCACACAATATTATAATGTCCTCGCATTGTGATCTTCAAACAGTATTATAACGCCCCCTCCTTGTGACCTCCACACAGTAGAATCAATGCTTCTTTGTGATGTCCATGCAAGAAAAACAAAAGTGTAATGCTCCCTCACCCCGTTGCCCTGCAGTCTGTGCTGGCATTGGCTTGGGAGCTGCAGGCACAATGTAGGAACAGCGACACATCATCTCTGTCTGAGACTAAGCCTCAGGGAGAAGAGAGAGGCTGAATGGTGAAGTAGGGAGTTGTATGACAAGGAAAGTGGGGCATGGTTTCACTTGGGTCTCAGCTCTAGATTCCTAGGCAAAGCACTTTTCCCCTCATTTGTATAGGAATAAAAGAGCAATTTACATGAAAATGGGGCTGCAAAGCTGAAAAATAGAGGAATATTTGGAAACTATACAATCACCTCTACAAATTACTATGATAAGGTTTATAACCAAATTATTGCTGACAGATTTCATTTAGCATGAGTACAAAAACTGAGGAGCTACCAAGCATAAGGTCAAGAATCAGTGGGGGAGGTGTACAGTAGGACACTGGACTCTGGAGGAGTGGTAATGTGTGCTGTGGAGTGGCGGATCTCACGTCTCTATCTGGCAGTCACATGGGTGGTGAATGCCAGGAGAACGTCACCGGCCTGACTGCACTGGGCAGCTGTAAGGTTGGGTGGAGGACCGATAATGTTGTGGGCTTTTTTTTCCAGGGGTTGGCTTAGGCCCCTTAGATCCAATGACTCAGTTTAGTTACAAATTTTGAAGCTTCTTAAGGGGCCCCCTATAACTTGTTACTGATTTCTCATTAATATAGAAATATCCCATGTGTGGTCTTAAACTGCTGTATGGGCACACGTGGGGTGGAGCATTATTAGGCTGTTTGGGGGCAATATCAGGTGCCATGAAGCACTTGCAGAGCCGTTAAAGGGACGAAGCAGTGGAAACTACCAAGAAGTGACCTCATATTGGAAACTACACTCCGAACGGATGTTTTTCCTTATATTTTCTATTTCAGTGTGTAATAGGTGGTGCCCAGCTTGTGGCACTCTGAATGGTCGGCTCTCTGCGTATTAGGTTCTATTTCCTGATTTTAGAAACACCCTGCAAGCAGCACTTTTCTCTCTGCATTGTTCGTGTGGAAACCACACAGACCCCATTATAGTCTATGGGGTCCACAGGTTTCCTTATGTAACTGCTTTTTTATCTGGATTAGCTTTAAATTCTGGGGGTCCCCAAGTGGACTCCCCGAACAAAAACCCATGCACAAGATGTGAAGTGGGCCTAAATGGGGTACAACAATGTCATATATGTGGGCACTTCAGGTCACCGAAGGTAAGGAGCACTATTTGGTTTGCAGAGTGTAGATATAGATGATTTGGTTTTGGGCGCCATGTCTTGTATTGGATTCCTGCTTGCTGCTAAAAGCTCTAGCTTAGGCTACATCGTGATTCAAAAGGAATTCTCCAGCGATAAAAAAAAATATTCACAATGGCCTTACACCCCAGTCCCGACAGCTTACGTTCTGACATGGCCCCCAGTGATCCAGTGCAGATTCATAAAACATGGCCACTCAGCCAGGGGTGAACCTTGGGTTTCTGCCACCTGAGGCGGACGTCAGAAAGCCGCCCCCCCCCCCCCCCCGGAGGAGGGGGTGGAGCGGAGGGGGTGGGGCAGTGCCGAGCGTCGTTAGCAGGTAGAGAGCAGGCAGGGAGAGGACCTGCTCTCTGCCTGAGCGTGAGGGAAGGCCGCTGGAGCAGCGCTGCTCCAGCGGCCTCCCCAATCCACCGCTCGGTGACGCTAAGCCAGTCCAGGACAGCTTGTCCTGGACTGGCTTAGGTCAGCAAAAATGCTGCCCTCCCCTTGTGCCCCGGCATAGCGCCGCCTGAAGCGGTCGCTTCAGGTCGCCTCATGGGAGGTGCGGCGCTGCTGACTCAGCCAATCACTAGCTGCAATGATGATGTGCCAACACCAGAGGTCACTGTTGTGGCCAGTGATTGGTTGCTGTAATCCCGCTGTGTCGACACTTCATCATTGGAGTTGGGTAAAGGGAAACTAGGTAAGTTCTTACAGCAGATTGGCAGGGGATTGCTGCTTTTGTCATTTTATAGTACTTTAATCTGTTGGAGTATGGAGACAAAGTCGGTTATCTTATTTCTATAGTTTTGACATTTAACAGACACAACACTAAATAGTTGATATATATAAATACTGTAATCTGCTCACATCTTCGTTTATTTACATAAAGTAAAAGTGAGTAAAAGTTTGGGCCTCATGCGCAGACATCCGAGTGCCTTCTATCCCTTGCTTATTTCAATGTGGGGTGGTGGTTTGGGGTCTGTTCCTAGATAGGACCTGCTCTATATTTATCATAATGGAATGGAGCATTAGAATGTCCCTTGGAAGTGTCTCGGCCTGTACACTCGGTTGTGTGTACGAGACCTGAGTCTTTTTTTGTGCAATTTTTCCTTACAGTCACTATATGTGCAGGTCAGCACTGCCATGACTGTAATACAATTGCAAACATAAAAAACTGCAGCGGCCCTCTGTTAGCTCTAAGGGCATTTCTGCTAAGCCGACTGGATATACAAATGTAGGAAAAAAGGTTCTTAGTGAATAGTTTGATACAAATAGTCTCTTTAGATCGGACTCGAGATACATTTAGGTGACGCGCAGTTCATCCATAGTATGCTGTATGTGAAAACAGCCTTGGGTAGAGTCAGCCACATCCCCATATGTACAACGCAACAGACAAGATCAGTCAGCACTGCCAAATATGAAATATTAAAAGGAAATTTCCATCTTGTGAGATGAAGGCATATTGCTAAGGTATATGATGGGGTTAGACTTCTGGAACCCCTACAATATAGGGGGTCACACCACTGATTCAGAGCTGAAGTCCCAATTATTGTTTTTCGTGCACTGCAGAATCCTGGCTACCAATGTGATCCACGTCAGAGACAAACCCAAACCAATAATACACCTAGGTAAGTGTTCAGACACATTGTGAATATTGTTCCATATGCAGACATCATTTCTTATCATATGTCTCCTATTTGTAGGATTGTGCCTGGTGCAATGTGGATTTTAGATTACAATATGTAGCGGCACGCACCATACTGCAGTGTTTTTGCATTGTAAGATACAGCATATGTAATGTAATGCAGAATAAAATGGTTCAGGCAGTCGGATGATGGATTATCAGGTAAGGAGACATTGCATCCCATTATCAGATTGTTTGGTACCACACTGCCACCCAGTGGCTCCTTCCTCACACTGCGTGTTTCTTTTGCTTTGCAGTTGTTTCTTACTGTTACATCCTTTTGTCAATTCTGTATAAGATTCTTAACCCCGTGCGGACACAAGACAATTTATGGCTTTAGTTCCAAAACTCCTAGCTTTTTTTTATCTTTCCTTTCACAGTTGTGGGGAATGTCCTCCTGACAATACAAGTCTATGGAAGAATACTGTCGGTGGGGCGTTCCTCACATCCTAGAGATGATGCTGGGCTGTAAAGCCCGACCTTCTGACAGTGGAGAGATATCAGTGCCAAAATTACAGCACATAGATCTCCAGTATTGAGGCTCATAATGGGAAAGCTGACAGTGTGTTGAATTTATAATACGGCTCATCTATGAGGACATGAAAGGTTCTCTTCAGATCTCAATAGTAATATTAATTAATAGTAACAGTAATATCTAGCGTTGGCAGGTCTGGTAGTCTTCAGAAGGCTCCCGGCTGCTGTGGTCATTACTAAAGCTGAAATTGGAAAGGAACCATGGAATCTGAGTGGTTAGATGGCTGTGATAAGAGACATCTCTGACTATGGGCACTGCTCCAGGTCCTAGCCATGTAAAACAGCAGAGACCATGCGAATTTGTCGCCTGCTCAGCTGGAGGCGGGCACCATATAGTATGGCAGATGTCCTTGTGAGAATAATTATTAATTAAATGTATTGTCTGGGAGCTGCCACAGGAGACGTTGGCATTAACCCCTTAAATGGAATATATGTGATTTGGGGGTTCTGGGTGTCAGACCCTGATAGATCACATGCTAAACCTATCCTGTAAATAGGAGATCAGTATATATATATATATCAGTTTTAACAGGTAAGAAATACTTATTTTATTGTGTTATACCATTTAATTGAATTTCTGAAAATCCCAACCAACCTCTTTCGTTTCTGATTGGCCTGGATCCTACCGCTGGTACCCCAGTGGCGTAATTAGGAACGGCGGGGTACAAAGGCAAACGTTCGATATGCCCCTTCCCCACATTCCTGTACACATTATTATGACCCATAATGGCCCCTACACACTCTGTTATGCACAATATTGGCCCCTGCACACAGTATTATGCCCCATAGTGGTCCCTTCACACAGTACTATGCCCCACTATGAACAATTTTAATACTCTGGGGTCTTTTCAGACCCCAGAGTATAATAATCAGAGACTCAGGGGAGGATACAAACATAAAAAAACAATGTTACTTACCTTTTCCTGGCTCTGGTGCACTCCCCACTGATTTCGACCATCTTCAATGTTGGACCAGATGTCACCTGACCCAGGCCGACGCAAAGCTTAATGACGCTGGCCTAGGTCACGTGACGTCACCTTACAGGCCCGAAGCCTGCCGGAGCCCTGGAGGTGAAGCAACACTGGTTTTTATGTTGTCTTACCTCCCCTGGCCTAACTATACTCTGGGGTCTGAAAACACCCCAGAGTATAATGATAGCAGTGGTTGTGGGATTCGCAGGCCTGCGGCCTCACTTACCGATCCTTGCTCCTGATCACAGCTGCATCAGCAGAAGGGGAAGTACTAGCAGCCATGAGCAGGAGTGAGGGTCAGTAAGTAAACAAGGCCTATTTATATATAATATATATATAATCTATCTAAAAGCACAACACATCAGGGACCCACCGGGCCCCTAATGTCCCAGGCCCTGGGGCAGCCGCTAAGGTTCTAGATTAGTTCTCACAATGGAGGATTGATGTTTTCTGTATTGTTTGAATACCTGCTGGAACTTGGATGAGGTTTTCAGGAGTGGCCCTGACCATTCTATAGGCTTTCTAGTGTTGGATCTTCTGCCACTGTCTACCACAGAGGTTCAATCCTTCCATCCAGGGAAAACATCAGATATTTATTCCCTATGACCACTGAAGGGGCCTCTGGCTGTCACCCTATTAAGGGGGTATTCTCACTGTCATGGTTATGGGGGTTGAAATTTTTACAAGTATCTATTTATAGCAAATCATCCAAATTTAGTTAGATTTTTTTTGATACTGTGAGAAGGTGACAGAGCGCTGGAGTCCAGATATATCAGCCCCAGGTTTCTGACATATGTGTGGTCCAGGACGGATCTGGAGTAGGCCTCAGGTGTAGATTCTGGGCTCATCACTGGGCCAGAAAAAGGTGCAGATCCTGCATTGCAGTGCATATCCATGGACTAAAAGGAGGTGTATGGTTCTGTCCTGTAACCCTGAGTCAGATGAGACTATATTGTGCCTGTTTTGTTTGTGTGGCTGGAAGTAAGCCACATGTATAGTTAGGTTATCCATTCTGTTTAGTTAGTGGCTCAGACGAGCAGGTGTTATTTTGTTTTTGCCTGAAGTTAAGGCTGTATTCTGTTTTGTTCATTTTGTGCCTAAAGTCAAGGTTTATTTATTTTCCTGTTTTTTCTAAATAAACCAGTTTGCTGCATATTTTGTGTCCCTGTCTTGACTGTTTGGGTCAGCACCACTGCTTCTACCGAGCTACCTTCCGCACAGTACCTTGCCACAGAGATTGTCGGGAAAATTATTGCAGATTAGGCACACACTGACAAACAGATTATGACATCCTTTATAGACAGTTGACTTTTTGCTTATTATCTGATATGGTACTTGATCACGTATCAATAGAATGGGAACAAAATCCTGCTGGATCTCCACATACAGATGCAGCTTATAACCAATGCTTTGTGTCCTCACGTCCATCTTCTTCTGCTCTGTGCAGATTATTAGGTATAGTGGGCTTAGGTTATCCATGTGTAGAACTACTTCCACTACTAATCTATGAAGTACAGGCCATACATATCATATAAGTATACTCCCTCGTGCTACTAAGCTGCATTAATGAAAATTTGCAATACCAATCCAAAATAATTCCAACATAAATCTCTATATAACTTACGACATAAAGAAAATACCAACCGCAAATTGTTAAAAAAATTCTTGTTTATTTTACAATATATACAGTCATCAATTTATCCAAAAGCATTGCCTTATCAAGAATGTACACCTCAGGCCTCCGACAGTTCTCTTGCTGAATTAGTGTTTTGCGCATGAAAATTAACAGGGAAGGAGTAAAATGCAAACTGTGCGTTGTGGTAAAATGTTACCGTGGCACATGATCCGTCAGCGCTCGCAGGTCGTGTAATGTGCAGAGCATCATACTGCTATATTACAGGCCTGTATCATTAAGGTGCATTAATAGAATGGTGGATGAAAGGGCTGGGCTTGTCCATTAAATGATATTTTCTTAAACAATCATTTATTTTAGAGATGGCAAAAATGCAAAAAATTTAAAAAATAAATTGCACAGCTGCTTGATGCTCCGTCTCCTTTAGTCTATTTGCATGAGGTAGTAACTAAATTATTTTGGCCACAAGTTCACAAGCATCCTAAAGGATGAAAATAAGGCAAAACAAAAAGTAAAATCTTAGAAAGTGGAATGTTAGAGGTGTTGAAATGTCGAGTGTTTATCCAACTCCATGGTGGACACGTCTGGTTCTGACTTCGTGTGGGACTTCTGTACAAAGGAAGCATTTCTATACATCTTAAAAAATATTCTACAGATTCTACAGATGCAGACAGCCGACTCACCCGAATACATATATATGCATAAAGGGTAGTGATCACAACATTGTTAGCCATATCTAGGGTCACAAATAGGAAACAATATTAACATTAAAACCCACGGGATGTGTGGGTAGAAATACCGTAAGGCAGTTCCTGTAGGCAGTGTAAAAACCATACACCGCCAACCCCTACTACTAGTCGGAAGTTCTGCTGCACAGCCAAATGTGTCATTTATTTGTAATAAATATATTATTACCGCTTCAATTTTCTGATCCATCCCCTTTAGTCAGAAAAAGTTGCATTTGTTAATTTGCCGTTGCACATGCTAAAGCGTCTTCAAGAAAAAAAAAATCCTTTATGACCAGGTGAACAGAATTTGCCGATTTACAATATAAAAATAAAATAGAAAAAAAAAAAGGCAAGCAAACAAGGTATTAATGGCAGAAGCCAAAGCATTTCCCAGCAGTCACAGGGTAACTCTGTGGTGCAATGTGTCACGTGACAATACTTTGTGCAAATTTAAACACCAGTGTACTTGCAGTAAAGTTAAGGATATCATAAAACGCTTACATCCTCTCTATAGATTACAGTATCTTATTATTATTATTATTATTATTTTTTAACTTACAAAAATTTATATTGGCAATTACTAAATTACACGGAATAAAAAATACAATAGTGTTAATAAACTCTCGTGTTTTGTTGTCCATTCTAACTAGCTAGACTAGTGGCTGGGCGAACAAGAAGGAATAGATCTGAGGATGTGGGGGGGGGGGGCTCGGACCGACTTTACATCTGTACAATTAAGACACTTGTACGTCATAAAAGTTCCACTATCTACAGTAGGATTCCAGGTAGGACATCAGCAACAGGAAGGTACAGCCACTGCGGTATGATGGAGACTTAATACTACCTGTATGTGCAAAGATTACACAACTGTGAATGCAGCACTTGTGTGGGAAGAAATGTGTCCATACCACATAGAAGCGACAGATTCCTCATCACTGACTCATGCCACAATAAATTATTTGTATATATAATATGTATATAAATGATCATGTGTTGCTGCTGCTTTGTTCTCAGGTTTCTCCACATACAACCCTGCTGTGTTACTCTTTCCCCACAATACCAGTATCTGCAACCACATCATTTCCGCTTCTCTGTATTGGGAGAAACATGGTACAGACAGAATCCTTTGCCATGACTGCTGCATGGACGTTGCGGCTTTGTGGTTAATAAAACCTTGGCAATACTCTCCGCCATTGTCTGCCAGTCTTCTTCCTGCCATGCCAGTAGGACCCCAAGTAATAGTGTTCTCTTGGCGACATCAGTTCTGTTTTTGCCATTCCTTTTCAGTAGCTGTTCTCATGTCCTGCAAGAATGTACAGGTTGCTGTTGGCTGTGGGGTTGTCTGTTGGTCTGCTTTCCAAAACGACGACCCTGCGGAAGATGTGCACAGAAGTAGTGACGATAGGTATGTGAGCTCATACGTATACAGATAGGAGCAATACAGTAATGTGGGGATTATCCGATATATGTCAGAGAAGTATGTGTCCTATGTGACAACCACAAGCCGCTTTTGTTACAACTTTGCAAAACACACCTGACATACCGTGTTTCCCCGAAAATAGGTCATCCCCCGAAAATAAAGCATGGGGAAGGTTTCTGTTTAATTGCCTATTAAAAGGCACCCCCCGAAAATAAGGCATCCCCCAAAAACCATTGCAGCACAACACTGTACGCGATGTTCTTTTTTTTTTTTTAAATGTAGATTGTGAGCCCCACATAGAGCTCACAATGTACATTTTTCCCTATCAGTATGTCTTTGGAATATGGGATGGAAGTCCATGCAGACACGGGGAGAACATACAAACTCCTTGCAGATGGTTTTTTGCCCTTGGCGGGATTTGAACACCAGGACTCCAGTGCTGCAAGGCTGCAGTGCTAACCACTGAGCCACCGTGTGGCCCCTTGTACGCGATGTTCTATGTGCACAGGAAAGCCGGCTGCTGCCTCTGCTGTGATAGCGTAGGTTGTAGCCACTGTCCCTTCTGCTGTAGGATATGCTGGGAGATGCCCGCTGTGCATATGTTGCGGGGAGTTGGCTCTCCCAGCTCATCCCACAGCAGCGAGAACAGTGGTATCGCAGCAGCCGGCTTCTCTGTGCACAGCATTCAGCTGGCTGCAATGCCACAAAGTGAGGCTCCCTGGCAACTGCTGGCAGCCTTGCTAAGCCCCACCCACCGCCGCGATCAACAGCAGCACCAGCGCTGCTATGAAGATGGGGAAGGTAAGTAGCCTACCTCCCCCTCCCCTCCTGCATGTCTTATGGAGCGGGTTGTCCCCCACTCCATAAGCCACGCCCCCTGAAAATAAGACATGTCCTATATTTAGGACGAGAATTTAATATAAAACACTGTCTTATTTTCGGGGAAACATGGTAGGAACACATTTGGCACTTTGTAGGGACCATTTTACTAAAAATTTTATCTTTTTTATCTTTTTAGCGTATTAGCCAGTGGATATGAAATGTAAAGATTGAGAATCCTCAGTAGTTGATAGCTTTTTTAATGGCTAACAAAAAATGATGAGAGATTGCAAGCTTTCGAGACTGTGCAGGTCTCTTTATATCAGCCTGATGAAGACAATAAATGTTTATCACTGTAAACGTACGGCTCTCCAGCTGTTGCAAAACTACAACTCCCAGCATGCATACTTGCTCTGCTGTTCTTGGAACTCCCATGGAAGTGAATGGAGCATGCTGGGAGTTGTAGTTTCACAGCAGCTGGAGAGCCGAAGGTTCCCTATCCCTGCTGTAATGGAACAACCGGCGACATGGACTGGCAAACAGTAGGTGCACCATGTTACAGGCCTATAGCAATAGAGCAGTGAGTCTATAGGTCTATGGCCTGAAATATATTACAGTTATGGGGTTTAGGTCTTTGGTAAAGACAAGTTGATCCAAGCTTATATTTCTACTGATTGACAAATTTGGAGTCCGAGATGAGGAAATTGGTATCAGCCTTGTGGGATTTATTTTTTGCTTAGTCTGGATCAACACTGTAGGGTTATAGGTTGGATATGACGGACCTGTGTCTTCATGCAACATCATCTACTATATTTCTATGTAATCGTTTTCAGTGAAACGGCTACTGTAGTCATTTAAAGGGGTCATTCATTTTCACAGATGCCACACACGCAATGAAATGGGATCAAGTGACTGATCGCTCGTATCCTATAGGAAAGCTGCTGCATGTAAACATTTTCTTCAAGTAGAATGTAAGCTCTGAATCCCAGTCTGACTATGGACGTGATGTGGGGTGTGTAATGATCCCAGCACAGCTTACAATTCACCCATAAGAGGTAATGTGATTGTGCTGTATAACCAGTGTATGAGCCCAATGAATCATTTCCTCGGGTGGGCACAAGCTACTCCAACATGGCAGCTACGAATTACCTGTCAGATCCCAGCAGCCGGAATATCCGAGTATTATCAGAGATTTCCTGCGTTATCTGTCAGGAAGACACATCAGATACTTTACTACAGAAAAATTTGATTCATTTTACGATTCATTTTATTATACACCTTACAATATGAACAAACCAGAGAGTAGTAACTGCTGAGTATTTTTAGGCCATATCCGCAGACACCTTATCCCTCCTGTTACTGCTACTAGTTACCAAGTTATGAGATAGACAAACCCTAGATATGTGAACATACTGTAAGATGTGTCCGAAGTGTATTGTAGTCAGGTACGTGCGATATGAATGTTGTAACCCGTGTCTACAATATCTGATTCTTTATAGGCAACCTCTCATCAGGACCCCCGCAGATAGATAGCTTAGGGTCAGCTAAATCAGTGTTTTTGCCTTGTGAAGTGATGTCTCCTTTGCTGACATCCTGCCAGTTTGTCAATATGCAAAAGAGCACTTTGGTATAAAGCTTAGCAGCGGAAACTCCAGACTAAAACACTGTTTGATTCCGGTGACCCTAACCATGTACAATGGGGCTGGGGAGATATGCTGGGCACTAGTGACAGACTCCCTTTAAAGGGATTGTTTCAAGAAGAAACTCCTGTCCATAAGCCTTATTAGGGACGTATGTTTCTCTTAAAAATCAGGGCAGAGAGCATATGACAGCCGCACGCACCCTGTTTACATGAGCTGAAGGGTTGCTGACAAATAATGATTTTGTGGCCCCTAGAAATGATAGGACTGCTACAAGGATTAACACATTCTCCAGGCAGGTCAGTAAAACCGCCATTAGGGATAGTTCACACAGAGTTTTTGCAGGTGGATTTTGACACGGAATCCACCTGCAAAAAAGGCTCATTTGAATGGGAGCTGCTCGGGAAAAAGAAGTGACATGCTCTATCTTGTCATTGCGTCCGCGTCGTGAAACTCACTCCCGAGTAGGCCCATTCATTCAGGCCTAATCAGGAGGTTTCCACCATGCGAACGGACCCTTAGTCAGTGAACCCTACAAATATGTACGGCTTAGCCCTCCGCTGCCACTTATGGCCTTATTTATCAAAAACTCAACCTCTTGGATCGCTACTCCCGCAGCAAGAGACATCAGGCAGCCCCTAAAGACCTTAAGCCACTGGCAATGAGGAGAATACTTGGATGTTAGCGGAGGACACAAGGTCTGTACACTAGAGTACAATGCACTTCTTCCCATTTTGGCAACCAATCCCTGCACCCTGTGTCTCATTACTATTGAAGACTTGCAGCACAGTGACCTGTACTTCTAATCTGTCACAAGGGCCAATATGCTGCAAGTAGCTGAACAAATCTGTTTTTAGACATCACGCACTGGTACTTTGTGACCATCGGGCTTATTTACCTCATTTGATCGGAAACTTCTTCCTTGCATACCATGTTTCCAAAAAGCAAGGACACTATCTTGTAGACAAACTAGAATAAAAGATAAAGTTAACAAAACCAGTTTACAAAAATAACGTCTTCCTGTTGATATGTAACAATAGTACAATTGCATATATTGTATATACTTCTTGTTATTCATCAATGGCAGCCTCTGGCAGCGGATACAGGAGAACGTGGGTGGGAAGGGAACATAGACTGCATGGACAAGGCTGCCGGCAAAGCGTTCCTATTGTTACAGAATGTATTGAAGTCCTCTTCAACTAATAAATATCACTGCCTTTAGATGTACATAGCGGGAAACATGTAACAGGACTGTCAGTAACACTGTCACTCTCGTCTCTTCCGTGCTTTGTATTCCATCATATAGAATATAAAGAATGCTATAAAATGGAATCTGGTACGTGAATGGGCGACACCAGGTATAGCTATCAGGGCATATGCCTTCATGTCATTTTCTTATTTAAAGGGATTCTAACCAGCGTCGCCTCCATCTTCACCTGGCCCTGGCCTCTCCCAACGTCGGGTTCAAACTTCTATGCATGCGCAGTCGGCTCTGCCTCGAGCAGAGCCTACTGCGCATAACCACAGGCCACAAGAAACTTACTGTGTAAGCGGCCGTCTTTCTTGTGGCCGTGGGCATGTGCAGTCTGCTCTGCCTGAGGCCTAGAAAATTGAAATCTAGGACCGAAGAAGAAACAGGGAGAGGTTTTCCAGAAGAAGATAGAGGTGTCACTGGAGAGTTCTCTCGCAGCATTGGGGACGCCCCCAGTGCTGTTTGAGCGCTGGGGCCCGCCCCTAGTGCTGCGAGAGAACTCATTTGTATACAGACGAAAACTGGGATTTATACCGAACGGTGGCGCGGAGAAGACATCTAAAGGTAGGAGAAGAACAGCCTTTCTTAAGGCTACTCCTACGTGTGATCGAAGAAAAAATGTTAGGATCCCTTTAAGGGGTTATCAAGGATTTATAAAAAAAAAAAAACCATTACTTATGGATTTAATCCTGACAGTCTCAGTTTACTTCCATGCCTTACATATGGCCACTGGCCTTAGCATCGAACACATGAATCATGCACAACATTTGATCCCTGAAGGAAGGAAGCAGAGACCAGTGAGGACCATTTTATTCCATTTCCAGTGTTCTGGGTTTTTTTTTTTTTTAACATAATTCTTAGAAATCCCTTTAACAGAAAATGGGATAAATAAAGACCATGAAACGGCCAAGACAGAAGATAAAATGTAGACAAGGTATCTAACATCTACTGAGAAGAATACGGAGCTCCTACCTATAGACTCGATCTGAAAGTCAAATGTTAGTTCGGACGACAACTTGCGGCTGGATTTTAACCTTCCTTGAAGATTCACAATTTTTATACATCCTTAGAAGGGGAGAAAAAAAAAAGTAGTAATTTTCATACAATGGCTTAAACTAGCCAGAATCAAAAGTGGCAAGTTATGACATCGACTTACGATCCAGGCACACGAGAATGGTGTCTCTCTCCAACTGTGTCACGTGCACGACATCGGACTGCGGGGTGTCTGTAGAGGACAGGAAGGGACAGCGACTCATTTCGAGTAACACAGAGATCGTAAATGTAAAGAGGTTGTCCAGCAGGAGATATAGATTTCTTTTTAGAAAAGGGCAAAATAGGTTAAAAAATAAAATCAGAATTAATTGCATGTAGTATGAAATACCCGCTAAGCCAATTACTGCGGCAGGTCATTGCCGCTGTCAGAATTGGCTGAGAGGTCATTCCCTACCGGGACGAGAAAGTAGAGAGGATTAGTGAACAATGTTCCTTCATTTTTTATTTTTTTTCTGAATCAATTTAGCTCCTTCTCTTTAAAAAATAAATAAAAATCTCCTGCTGGACGGACCTCCCCTTTATAAAGTAACCCCTGAATACAATACTGAACTACGCACCTGTTTCTGTAAACCAGGAAGATGTAGAGTTAGGATTTACTGTCTCAAACCGTACAACCTGGTTAAAATCTGTGCCCTTACTGACGCTCACACAGACTAAGGGGTATTCCTGCTCAGGCACGACCAACATCTCTAACATCATGAGTGGGCACGGGAGTGGGAAATCTATGTGCTGGGAAACAGAAAACAACAAAATAAGTCATTTTACAGAAGGAACAGGTCGTCAGTATCAGATTGTTGGGGGTCCAACATCGAACATAGAAACAGTGTTTCTGTAGGTTCTACCCTTGTGGTCTGGACTTAGCTAGCTGATGGAAATAACACTTTCAGGACTGCAAATTTTTTGTCTTTCTATATAAAATATACTCACCCCATGTTTTTCAGAATAAAAATACAAGAATAGGTAGTTAATATCAGATTGATGGGAAGTTAACACCGATCCCATTGATGCCCCCATCGATCAGCAGTTCTCAGCAGCTGATATATGTTTGCTGTTTGAGCGCTGGGGCCCGCCCCTAGTGCTGTGAGAGAACTCATTTGCATACAGACGAAAACCGGGATTTATACCGAACAGCGGCACGGAGAAGACATCTAAAGGTAGGAGAAGAATAGCCTTTCTTAAGGCTATTCCTACGTGTGATCGAGGAAAAAAATGTGATTTTAATGATAGGGGAGGAAGCAGAAAGCTGTGTTCTCTGTGTAATGGTCAGACCAGGATACTGTAGACCACCGCTCATTTGTGAAGGCTGAGCTGCAGTGACTCGTTTCCGCCACTACACTTGCAGCCAGCTACTCTGGTCTTGGCTAGAATAGGCCAGGATAGACTCATTTCCACCATTACACAGAGAATGGAGCTGTTCTTACCACTGAAAAGAGCTGATCCATGTAAATTTGACACCTGACGCCTCATCAATAAGCTGTTTTCATAGGCTGAGAGAGAGAATGAAATGTTAAGTACTGCTCCATTCTCTGTGTAATGTCAGAAATGAGTCCCTCCTGTCCAATCATAGCAAGATAACAATAGCTGGCTGATAGTCCATGCAGGACTTTTTATTCCATTACAAAAGTAAAAAAAACGTGACAGTAGACTGTGTCCGCCATGTTGTTTAATGTCAATGGAAAGGGACACGGACTCCAACTGTGTCCATTACTCTGCCATCGTTAATGTCCGCTGCTGTCATCCAGTGACCTCTAATGCTATGCTAGGGAAGTGTGTTTTATACATTCATTTTCTCAGGTACCCTCTTACAGGAATCATTTAGACATCTACCTTACTTCCTGAAGCTTTGTGAATCCCCCCCCCCTGAAATCAGAAAATTAAGTAATTTTATCTTGTATTTTATTACCACTATTTAACCATTTCTCGGTGTTTTCTCCTAATGTTTTCAGACAGCACAGGTTGTCAGCATCTATCACCCACAGACACATACAATTCCTCAGTCCACTGACTTGTCACATACATCTAGTTATTTATAAACCGGCAGTGACAGGACCAGGAATTGCTGCAACAGAAACTGTAGAGGTCTTATAATGTAATAACATGGGGGGAAAATATCCCCCCAGTCATAAAACATAAAGAATGTGAAATTATTGAGGAATGTAATAGCAAAACCCCATACATGTACTATATAGTATAGAAACCATCATGTACAATCAGAAATCCTATTCTATTACTATTCTATTACCATGTGTACTCGGTGTACATAACAATAAGCAGCACACTAGTATAATACATGGCCACGTACCTTTATTAGCATGAATTTCTGCATCTGTTCCACCCACTCTAGGAGTATAATGCTGGACTGGAGGGCTCCACAAAGATATTTATGGCTTGTATATGGATTCCTCACTAGAAATATCAAATCACATAGAAAGTTAAGACACTTGAAACTATGACTGATAAATTTTGTGTGTAATAAATTTACATGCCTACAATATTGTATGTGGCACCTGCTCGCACCGTTACAACCTCTGGTCATTAGATAGGGCTTAGAACTAGATTCTGACTCATGGCTGGGCAAATTTACTGCCATCCAGCCTCAAGGGAACTGAAGTAGCCATAAACATGGGAGAGCTGTCAGGTCAGTGGCTCGCACCTCCCTCATATAAATGCATACTCTACAAAAGGATCAGGCATATCGAAATCCATCAGCCCAATCCTCATCTTCCCCAAACATTGGTGGCACTAGAGAGTTGGGACGCCCCCATATATATTAGATGGACAGCCAACCCCGCTAAAATCAGCAGGTTTGCTTGACCAGCCTAATTCTGTAAGGCTAGGTTCATATGCATTGCAGTCCCCGTAGTCTCCATCTGCAAGGACGACTTTTCTCTCCACTGGTTTCTATATAAAACCGGCGTAAACCGTGAGGACCCTATTATAGTCTATGGTGTCCGCAGGTAACCACTTTTAAAGCGGACAGGGTTTCCATCTTTCAGGTCCCCATGCTAATGTGAACCTAGTTTAGGTCAGCTTTATTTTTCTTCTCATAGCGACCAGTATGGAAAGGGTTAGGCCTAATGCACATGACAATGAATAATGGCAGTCACATGGCGGATTCAACACCCATAAATCTCTATGGATCTATATACGTGTCCATTTTTTTTGATGGCTGTGAAAAAAACCTGACATGCTCTATCTTTATGCATTTTGGTGGCCATGTGAATAGACCCAAAGACATCCAGGGGTTTTAAAAACAGAAAAATGGGCATCATACATCTTGTTATCCACTGTCATGTAAATAAGCTCCTTCAATGGACGAACACATTTTTCATAGATGTTATGTCATTGAAAAACAACATGTCCGTGAGAATCTGGCCTTACAGTCCTCAGGTCATTTCGCCTCAAAGGGGGATATAACCTGTTATCAGCGAAAAGTGTTCATGTCTGGTTTCCCTCTCCCCATTGATAACAATCTCAGCTGAACGGAGCATGCACCAATTTATTAGAAATAGTTTCCAGCCGACTGAGCGTTCAGCTAACAGATATTGTATAAAACTTTCCATGTCAATATCAACATAAAGGTGATGGAATCAATAGTCTCGGTATGAGGCATAACCTGTGTGACTCACTACAATCCGGCAGATGCTTCTGTCACCCACACCTTTCTGACACCGCCATTTACCCCTGCCTCAAAGTCAACCCCGACTTTAGACGGTGACGCCTGGATTAAATGGTTTCATTTAGGCAAACAGATGGGTTATTGGTTTATTTTGTTAGGAAGCCGGTGTGTTCAGCAGACTCAACCTTGTGCCGCGGATTATTTTCCTCGCTGGTAACAAGAGAGCTAATGAAAATCCTAATCAAAGGGATTGTGTCATCTGTAACCTCTGGAGACCGGGGGTCACTGTGTGGCACTAATAAGCCTCTTCAGATTGGGAGAAACGACTCCCCTTTCCCACAGCATAGGGCACGTTGACAACTAATGAGTATGGCTTCAGAGCAGAGCCACCCTTCTCTAGACAGCATGTAATTGAAGGTCACGGCATTCTCCTGACACATGGCTACCGACGCACAGCCAGAAAAGTCTACGAGACGCATTCCTCTACATTACATGGCAACTCATAAGGCAAAAGTTAAAAGAAACCAGTCTCCAAGATAGCTTCATCTTATAGTCAGGGCCCGGTATGATGCCAAATCAAAGGTTAACTAGCTGAATTGTACCGATAATGGCCCTTAAAGCACAAAGTAGTGGACCAGAAATCATGCCCACTTGGCTTAATGAAACAGGACAGACTTTGGTTTAGCAAGGACAACTAAGGGCTAGTTCACCTGCAATTCCGCATGTACATATTCCGGTGCAGCTGCCGCGATGGGTTGTTGGTGCAGTGCACGGCATCCCGTCGCGGCTCTCCGCTCCGGATTAGGCCCAAATGAATGGGCCTAGTCCTGAAGGTGCTGTCACGAGGCGGACACCGCGGCTGATTCGCCTGAAGAAAGAACGAAAGCTCAATTCTTTTTTTCCGTGAGCCTCCATTGTCCGTCCCCTCACGCCCCGTGTGAACTAGCCCTAACAGTCTCTAAATGTTAGGCTGAATTCACACGGAGTAAACTGCCGTGCAATCTGGCACGTATACACGTGTCAGGGTTTGCGCACTCAAAAAAGATCCCATTGAATTCAATAGGGGTTACGATCGTATACGGCGCGTAATTTTGCGGCCGGAAAATTACGGGCGTAAAACAACACAGCCAGACTCAGACTCCTTCGTAAATGGATCAGGAACAGCCAGACAGAAGTAGTAAAGTCCATCTATCTAAATGTCCATCTGCCCGTCCATCTACCTGAATGTCTATCCGCCCATCCATCTAAATATCCATGTACCTGCTTGTTGGTCCAACTACACTACCTGCTGTTCAGCAAAATGGTGCTGAGAGGTGTAGACACAGATACAAATTTACATATAAATATACAGAAATTCATACATAGAAATTTTATCCAAAACCTCGAGAAATCACTGAAAGTAACACATTCTACAAGGGTCATAAGATCCTTCTCCCTTCACCAGCAGATGATATTCATGAGGCTATTATCAGATCAATAAGCACCATACATGTCCTCAGGCCTATAGTAACGTGTCTGCTGGATCTGGAGATACTAGGACAGTCACTTAACGCCATAAAACCATCTGGTGAAACAAGCGGCTGTAATGTAGAAGATCTGTGTCTTCTGGATGTAACTGAAGACGTCTGAAGCTAGGGATTCGCTTGAATACGGGTCGTTTTCCTTTCTGGCTGAGACGCCTGTTTACACACAGGAGCTGATATCTGGAATTGGGTGACTTGTTTGAACACACCAAGAGCCTCCAAGAGTAAGATGAACATTACCCTGAACATTCGCAGCGTTTACAGCGCTCAAGCAATATTATTTCTGTAATACTGAGCAAAAACATGTTGCTGAAAAGAGATAACTGTAATGCGGGCTGGAGGCTGAGATTAGGCTGTTCCCTGGTTACACGTAATGCTGGGAGCGTTAACTCCTTATTTGCAGTGCATATGCTGCCTATGTTAATGTAAAAGTCTCACTTTATAGAGAACTAGCTTTTACCCGCGACTTCGTCTGCGGTGATTTGAGAATTGGGCGGACACAGACGTGTGAAACTGTAAAAGTGCTTTAAAAAGTTTGGTGGGTTAGCAAATGTGATGTGTTATATTGTGTATGTAGTAATACAGACAATGTGATGTGTTGTATTGTGTTAGACAATGTGATGTGTTGTTGTGTTGTATTGTGTCAGACATTGTGATGTGTTGTATTGTGTATGTCGTGATACAGACAATGTGATGTGTTATATAGTGGAAAGCTATATGTAAAATGTGAGTGAGTAGAGTGAGGGCTACTCCTGAGGTGACAGTAAGGAGTGTGCAGGCAGGTTGAGGCAGGAAATGCCAGGCAGTGTGTGTGAGTCTATAGCTGGGGCTAGGAGTCCTGCTTTTGTGAGTCTCCTGCTAGGAAGCCATGTTGTTTAGTGGCACCAAAAGTAGCCTGTGACTCAATCCTAAGGGAAAACTATGTTTGTGGAAAATTGCACGCAAATCCGTCCAGGCGTTTTAGCGTGATTGAGGAACAAACATCCAAACTCACAAACATCCAAACACACAAACTTTCACACTTATAATATTAGTAGGATAACCTTGTGTTAGAGCTCATACACACAACTAGGTTCAATTTGGAGTGTAACGCGGTGCACAATAGGGAATTATTGTATCATACTGTGGGCAAAACTGTCACGTAGCGGCTCAATACTACCTAATAGATAGTTGCTAAGAACGATCTTATCATGGCCACCTTGGTCACACGGGTGGGGACACGGTGGGACAACCATAAAATTATTAGGTATTCAGCCAGCAGAGATATAGTCCAATTCCATCCGATACTGCACCCTACTTGTCCACAAACAACTCCTGCCCTAACAAGGGCAATCCCAAACTGAACCCTAGATAAGTCTCCCAAACACCTCCATTGCTTCAGAAGAATATGTCAAGCAAAGGCTCCGACAGTGGTGAAGCAGAGTTACAACTTTTAGGCCAAGATGCCCTTACTCTGGCCCTTGTGGGGCACAGAAGAAATGATTCATCGACAGGCAACATTTACAGATATTGTGACGTGATCTCGACAAGATCATTCACTTTCATGCGAGATCCAAAAGCCTTCACATTGAAGCTACTTGGAGCTGTTCCCGGAGCTCTTTAAATTTTAACAAAATTGTGAAACCCCAACAAATAAATATCTTTTTGACTATATGGTATTATTTTATTTACTGATGGCGAAACAGGAAAACGCACTTCCTCTCGGATGCGCGGGAAATAAATGTTCCATGAAGATGACACTTACCAACGCAGCACTTTTGACACCACTTTGTATCAGGTATTTTTGCAGAAACAGCAAACTTTCTGTAAAAGGCAATAAAACGCGGAATCAATAGAGCATATCCATGTGGCAGATAGCAAGTGGCGCTGCTCGCTATATAAATTCTAATAACTACATTGTACTTTAACTGGAAATCAATGCGGCCAGAGACACCACAATAATTCCCTCGGCGCTGCAGAACATGGTCATTTGTCGCCCCTTTCAGAACAGTAAAACACATTCAGTGTGAATAGGCTTTAGTGTGTGGATGTGTAGCAGGTGAACAGTCTCCATTTATTAGTTATATTACAACAAATTATGCCCTGTAAGGATACGTTCACATCTGCTCTGCGCGTCTGTCTGTCGCACATCCATCAGAAATCGACAGATGAAAAAAAAAAACGCAACAAATCCAACTTTACTTGGCAAAATCAGAAAAAAAAAAATCAATTTTTGTCAGTTTTTATATTCTTCTGTTCCTCAAATGGACCAAAAGACACAGACTTTTTCTTGTTGCTGATTTTTTTTGTCTAGTGGAAAAAATATGCTTGATCTTCAGGTGGATTCTGCCTGAGAACTCCCGTTGAATGGATTGGGAGGTGGAAGAGTGCCACTAGCGGGGACAGAATTTGAACATTTTGCAGCGGATTCCGCAGCACCACGCGGACTGAGTTGTGATATGTCTGTGGGCGTGAAATTATCAAGACAACTGAAACTTAGTATTATTGATGGAAATCCCACCTGGGTAGTATTCTGTCTGGAAGCTTGTGAGCCGGAATAGCAACAGGCAATTTTTGCATTTGTCTTGCATAATCAAACAGGCCGGGGAGATTGTGAGAATAAAGCTGGGAGGCTTTACCTGCGTATGACAGAGAAGTAGGATCCTAGTATTAGCTCACATTAGGCATAAAAAACAATACCATTTACAGTATGCAGATTATAGACACATAGAGGTATAAATCTTATACCGTATATACTCGAGTATAAGCCAAATTTTTCAGCACAGTTTTTGTGCTGAAAAAGCCCCCCTCGGCTTATACTCGAGTCAAGGAAAAAAAAAAAAAAAAAAAAAAAAAAATTATTTATTTATTTAATATTTTAGGAGGGGAGGGGGGAGGTGTCTATGACCAGCCGCAATATCAATGTATAGAATCTCCCATAAAATAGTGGGGGGAAAAAAGAAGCTTTAAAAAAAATAAAAGTTCTAAATCCCTCCTTTCCCTAGAATATATATAAAAGTAGAAAATTACTGTGAAACACGTATACATTAGGTATCCCTGTGTCTGACAGTGCCCAGTCTACTGAATATAGGGTACCTGCAGTGCTCCTGTTCTGTCGGAAATGGGTTAATAGGAGCACTGCAGATACCCTATATTCAGCCAGGATGAATTCCAAGTGGGGGGGGGGGAAACCCAGTCCTCAGGCTCAGGGAAGGGGCAGACAGACAACCAAAACACCCCCTCCCCTTTCCCAGCACCTACTGCACCCAAAAACTCCAACCATTTTAATTTTTGAAATTTATAAGCAGCTGCTGCATTCCCCCCCCCCCTCGGCTTATACTCGAGTCAATAAGTTTTCCCAGTTTTTTGTGGTAAAATTAGGGGCCTCGGCTTATACTCGAGTATATACGGTACATTAATAATCCCTTCGATTCATTTCTGGCATCCGAATTACATAGATTAGCATAATACAATCATTATTATAGCATCACATACCCGATATAGAGAGGAGGCAGTTGTTCATTACATACATCCATGTACATCTTCTTGGAAAAAGCTGAAGGAGACAAGATCAGGACTTGTATATACAGAAGATGTGACTAGATATCATCATATAGACTGTTAGGGAGTATTAGAGATGGAGTGTTACCTGTTCCATTGAGGTTTCGTGCAATTCATTCAAATTCAAGGTGTAAATACCTTCTTCAGCACCGAATATCAGATACTGATCTGTACGATAAAGACATGGACAGGCATAACATTATATACATCTAGTAGGAGACATGTTATAAGTATTTAATAGTATTTGTCAGGCCCGAACACTAAGGGATGAACACTCCAGCAATGGGGACAGCCGGCCATTTTCCTCTGCAAGGATAAGTTCAGAAAGGATACAACTTCTGCAGATGTATACAGTTTATACCTGCAATGGATGAAATTTTACAAACCTCATCCATATGCTCCAAACATTTTTACATGCAGATTGTAAAATCCACAGCACGTATGTTATGTTGCAGATTTGTCATGGATTTTAAGACTTGGTGTAAAAATCTATGGTGAATTCTGAGTGTATCAGATGCAGATTTTGTTGTGGGTTTGCAAAGGAAAATTTCATCTTCTTGAGGAGTGTAAAAGGGCAGAAAAGATGGCGATATATATCAGTATATTCTACCATCCATTCTGTTCCACAATGAACACCTCCTATGAGTTCCCCAGATCATGGCAACTTAGTAGTCACAATCTGTCAGCCTGGAAGCCACCCTAACCCATTTGGTGGCCACCTTGCCATCATAGTCAGACTCATTTTTAATCCACTGGCTATGAACACATCTATACGGTAACTTACTGTAACTGGTTAATACAGGTGGCATTGCCTTTGTTAGTTATGTGGGATATGGGTTGTAACTTTCATGCTTTGTTATCGAAGTGTTACAGTCATACCTCTTGTTTCTGGATTTATCCATGACGTTGCACAATGGATCCTCAAGGGACAGCCATTAAATACCTTTGAAAAGCATGCGCCCATCTGTGATAAAGAAAAAGGAAAATCAATAAAAAGGACATCATAGGCCTACAGCAAAAACATAAAGAAAGTGAACGTGGGCGATCCAACTAACTAATGCCGCTCCACAGATTCCCACACAGTTCTCTAGCCCTCACCATTCCAGGGAAGTCATTTCTGTAAAACTACATGCACATGGCAGAGTGACCACACAAGAAATTCCCACTGTGCTGGAGTCCTTGGAGTGGCACCTAGTGAAGGATGCGGAGATGGATCTGGTGGCAGTGCTGAGAGGCGGAGGGGATTCTCTTAACAGCAGGAACCTTTAATCCAAAGGAACAAATTCCTTTATCTGTGATATGATCCTACCACTGCCGACAGTAAAAAGGCTACAAATGCCCGCTGACCTGTCGTCCCTGCAGACAACACTGCCTGTACAGATTTCCCCTTGTTTGGACATTTGTGCAATCTTTGCTCATTTACAGTTGTAGTGATACTGGAGAATCCTAAAAATCTGTAATCCAACAGCACATCTATCAATCTTCTTTACCAAGCCCTTACCTTTAAGAATTGTATGTTCAGATGCTGCTATTCTCCTACTCTTAGAAGCTCACTACTCTGTCAGGCTCCATATATGACTACTGTTATAGTGGTCTGCCTATCCATTGTTCTGGTCCTCCGATGGCCCAGAACCATGGATAGGGAGACACTAGTGTGAATGTTGTATCAGACGGTATTATAAGCCAGTTATATAGGGACACTTTATATAATGTTAAAGGAAGGCTAAGGGTAAATTCACACTGAGTTTTTTGGTCAGGGTTTTGGCATTGTCAAAACCGGACTGGAACACGCGTGAGGAGTTTCCTGAGGCGTTTTTTGAGGAGTTTCCTGATCCGTTTCCTCTTGGGATGTGGTCATGAATTTTATTTTTAAAAAAACGCCTGGCGTTTCCTGATCAGGTTTTTGCCAAAAAACGCTTCAGGTTCCGCTTCAGGTTTCTGACCAAAAAAACGTGACCAGGAAAAACCGTCTCACATTGACTTGCATTGAAGCCGTCAGCCGGAAAACGCTCAGGCTTCAAAAAAGAATGGACATCTCGCTTCTTTTTTGCCACTAGCGGAAAAAAACGCTGGCGGAAAAGACTCAGAAGCGTTTTGTATACTTTGAATGGTGAGGCGTTTTTTGGTTCAGGGTTTGGAGGCGGATTTCTGCCAAAACCGTGACCAAAAAACTCTGTGTGAACTTAGCCTAAAGGATCAGTCTTGGGTCAGTGCATACGTCTGGGTGATGACATTTAGTCACCAGCTGACACATATTTCCCCTGAAGAGGATAAAGGCAATACGGCATTTTTCACTATTTTTCTTATTAGCGTCTCTTTATGAGAACAGGCATGTTTGGTGTAATACTACATTGCAGGCAGGACTCCGCACAGGACCTGTGTGATACTAATACTGAATGCTGACCACATGGACACTGCCGCATGATCAGACGCACAACGACAGCTGTAATACCCCTCTGATCTCTGCCGTTGACCTCCTTGTGTGCCATGATTGAACAGATGACGGCATACTAAGGAAAGATAAAGGAGAGATCCCCCCCTCTGACCACATCACAGGGAATCCCTATGCTGCAATATCCACCAGTTAAAGAGGACCTTTCATCAAATTGGGCACAGACAGTTTCATATACTGCTGGAAAGCCGACAATGCGCTTTCCCAATCTGTGCCCCGGGTAAAGCACTATCGGTCCCTGTACTGTAGCGCTTTACAGTCAGAAGGGCGTTTCTGACAGTCAGTCAGGAACGTCCTTCTCCACAGTAGCGCCTATAGCACTATACAGTGTGAGCGGGAAGGAACGCCCCCTCCCCTCCTGATAATACTCGTCTATGGACAAGCACTGTGAGCAGAGGGAGGGGGCGTCCAGCGCGATAGGTGCTGCTGTGGAGAAGAACGTCCCTCGCTAACTGTCAGGAACGCCCCTCTGACTGTAAAGAGCTACAGTACCGGGACCGATAGCGCTTTACCCGGGGCACGGATCGAGAAAGCCGATAGTGCGCTGAATTCAGCGCACTGTCAGCTTTCCAGCAGTATATAGAACTGCATGTGCCCGATCTGATGAAAGGTCCTCTTTAATGGACACTAAGGCTGTTATGGCATATTTGGGTGGCCCCATTATAGCAGCCCATGTAATTGACAAAAAAAAATAAAAATTTTTTTCCTCCAGTCAAGGCATTTATGAATAAGATCTATTCCCGGACAACTTCTTTAAGGCTCCTTTATATGAAATCCTTCAAACCACTAATGGACAATGTACAATAAGGCATCTTGATCTTCACAGTGATATACTCGGGGTCGTCGTTTTGCTATAGAACATTTTTTCCCAACTAGAGGAGATTCATTTTGAGATTTTTTTCTGAGTGTTCCAGAGATTCATTTTGAACATTTTTTCACAATCTGAAGAATAGAGCCAAATCATCTTTTATCCCCAAACATAAAAGCTCTCCAGTGAATGTCCATTCATTTTGTATCTTTAACTAAATATGTTATAGGGGTTGGAGCCTCTCATTTCTAGTACAATATATCCATATTCCCTGCATAGAAGCAGATGTAAATGATAATAAGCTGTGTCCCTGCTGCCTCCACTACAAGGAGTTACTGCCAATATAAGACAGTATGCAGTCAGCTCACAAGCACCCTCTAGTGGTGGCTGCAGGTAGCCAGTACCTTATATTGAAAGAGCTAGCCAGTCTGCAGCATGATATATAGCAGGAGGAGCAGAGCAGACTGATATATGGTTTCTCAGGATAGTTCCAGTATAGAATGTGAGAACGTCTTTTTTCTGTCCGTTTATCCAAGTTTTTGTATCCGTTTTCCTGGATCCTAAACAATTTTTTCTACACCTTTTAATATTTTTTTCTGAAAAATGAATAACTTAAAAGAGTAGTCTGGTATTCAGAAATAAGAACAATTTGCTTTCTCCCCAGCAACAGTGCCTCCATTGTCCATGGACTGTGCCTGACACTACAGCACATACGCCTGGGCTTCAAAACAAGACGCAGCCTATGAATAGGAGTAACACTGTTTCTACAGCCAGTTTCCACTGACAGCCTTGCCTCTGACTTTCGCCTGCTACCGATATAGTGGTTACATAAGATGACATGGCTGTATCATGTGTGATATTCGGCATGTTATAATTGAGCCCGACAGTTTGGGGTCAGGGGCGGAACAGGAAATGACGCGTTTCTGCACCAGCTCCCCTCTAGGCACAGGCTGGAAAGTTCAGCAGCCGCAGCTCCAGGCTCCCCGATGCTGCTTGTTTTGCTGTAAGTAACTGGCAGCAGTGACTGTCGCCGACAGCCTGCAATTAACGAGTCATTCAGTCTGCAGCCCTGTAGAATAGGCCGCCGCTTATTTCTGCTCTTGTCTTGCTTAGCTGACTTGCTGAAACTCAAGCACAGATGCTGCTTTTATGCAAAATATTCTTAATGGTGTATTTCAGTGAAATGAGCTTTGCAATGAATGTTTCAAAACACACATCACATAAATTTGCCACATCTAATTCCGGATCTTTCTGTCTATATTTGTCGTCTGCATTTCCTCATGTTCCTGTAATTGAGCAGAGGCAGCAGTAATTCTTCCACCGTTCCAATTCTGCCTTCAGCATGTAATCATCAGAAAAACAACTTCCATCTTGGCGTGTCGCTTACAAGAGGCGCCAAACTATTCTTTTATATTGCTAATATTTCTAATAGGACTCCTCTCTTCATGCAACTGACTAATTCCAGCAGGTACATCATGCACCTGTCCATTAACAGAACATGGCGTGCGTGGAAATCTTTCAAATAATTCAAGAAAAAAAATCACTGATATAACTGAGTTATAGTTAATCAAAAGTAAAGTGGAAACTGTCAACAAGTAGACTGGCAACTTTTGAAAAATCAGTTATTACTGTGTTTATAATTCACATATTCATGTGCTAATTCTAGAACGCTGAAATAAACCCGATCATTTCATAGAGATTTTTTTTAGCAAATCTATCTATTTGGGATAATCATTGTAAAGTTGTGTTCACACCTCAAGGGTTCCTTTAAAGAGGACCTTTCATCAGATTGGGCACATGCAGTTCTATATACTGCTGGAAAGCCGACAGTGCGCTGAATTCAGCGCACTATCGGCTTTCCCGATCTGTGCCCCGGGTAAAGCGCTATCGGTCCCGGTACCGTAGCTCTTTACAGTCAGATGGGAGTTTCTGACAGTTAGCCAGGGACGCCCTTGTGCCCAGCGGCTCCTATCGCGCTGTACTGTGGAGCGGGGAGGAACGCCCCCTCCCCTCCTGATAATACTCGTCTATGGATGAGCTGTGTGAGCAGAGGGAGGGGGCCTTCCTCCCGGCTCGCACAGCACAAATCGATAGGCGCTGCTGGGCAGAAGGGTGTCCCTGGCTAACTGTCAGAAACGCCCTTCTGACTGTAAAGCTCTATGGTACCGGGACCGATAGCGCTTTACCCGGGGCACAGATCGGGAAAGCCGACAGTGCGCTGAATTCAGCACACTGTCAGCTTTCCAGCAGTATATAGAACTGCCTGTGCCCCGGACCATGAAAGGTCCTCTTTTAAAGAGGTTTTCCGGTCAAAAAATAATTTTTCAAAAAAGGTCTGTTAGTGCTATTCATAGGTTTATAAACGC
Source organism: Leptodactylus fuscus (assembly GCF_031893055.1). Lineage (NCBI taxonomy): Eukaryota > Metazoa > Chordata > Amphibia > Anura > Leptodactylidae > Leptodactylus > Leptodactylus fuscus. The sequence continues at coordinate 48,005,826 of NC_134267.1, forward strand.
ACCAAATACCTTCAGCAGTGTTTTGAGAGATTTCTGGGCTTCTCTGTGAGCTCCTGGCATCTTCTGCATTTGTTTACATGGGTATCTTCCTGTTCTGTTCTCCTACAACTACATGATGCCTTGAGCTACTCAGAGCTGGCTCACACCACCTCCCTCTCTCACTCCCTCCCCCTCCCTTTCTCACTTACATCCTGTCCCTGTTTCCCTACCTAGCCCAACCACTACTAGCCCTTCCTAACCAACTCATGCTCCCGCACTCCACCATATTTACCTGTCTTCTGGACATGACCTTCTGGGTATGGAATGTCACTTTATCTGGGAGGCCCGGCACCTCTTCTTCTTGATGTCTGCTGGCTGTCCATGCCTACGCAACAGAGCTGGAGTGTGCAGATGAAGTAACGTTTCCTGCCCAGAAGATCCGGACCGGAAGACAGATAACTATGATGGGGTGGTGGGGGTTAGTATTGCTGACATTCCGTTTCATCATTTACAGAAACAGAACATCACCAAAAAATCGGAAAATGTGCCTGGGGGCGGATGTCTAGGTAATTATTAGAGATGAGCGAGTACTGTTCGGATCAGCCGATCCGAACAGCACGCACGCATTGAAATGAATGGAAGCACCTGGTACTTCCGCTTTGACGCCGGCCGGCCGCTTAACCCCTCGCGTGCCGGCTACGTCCATTCATTTCAATGCGTGCGTGCTGTTCGGATCGGCTGATCCGAACAGTACTCGCTCATCTCTAGTAATTATAGATGTTTTGGTACAGTAAGTAATTTAGAAGGTAGGTGGGGCAAGGTGGGGGTGTTTAGCTTAGGTTATAAAGATCAATTTATTCTGGACAACCCCTTTAAGAAAGAAAAACCCGTAGATTAAATGCACAATTAATAATTAAATACAAAGTAAAGGACTACTATAAGAGACAGAGTCCTTATTACCCCACCCCCGCATAGTGATGGACAACGCTCCCTGTATCTATGAGTGTACTGGAAGGCTGTTTATATGTGGGCAGGGCAACAGGACTCTTATTGTCTTTTCTAGGAGTCCAGGCAGCTTCTTACTCAGAAATCCTGCTCCAAAGCATATAAACCTCTATATTATATATCTCACTGATCTCATAATCAGTGCTCTGATAGGGAAGAAATCAGGACAGATTCACTAAAGATAATCATATAAATAAATATATATATATATATATCTCAACTATTCATTCCAAACCCCTATAATACACACTACTATCTTTTGCATGCTGTGAAAGGGAGATTGCATCATAAACATGAGAGTGGTTTCTTTAAGCAAGAGCAGTGAAACTTTGTAACCTTTGACAACTTTTGGTAATGATGTTCAGGAACCCCCCACTGCATGGAGCAATATGAAGTGGTCGCACTCCTTTAAGCAAAGCCCCTCCCTTACCGGGGTGCAGCATGGTCTCATTTTGTTGTATGATACAACCCTTATTCAGATGTGTACACGCAGTTTTATTATGTGACACGCCCAGCATATAATGTCCCCATGTCACATACAATATGCAGGAACGTTCCGCAGGGACCTGAAGATTTTCCCACTCTTCTGGGACTCCAGGTGGTTGCCCATTTGTGCTGCAGACTCCTGGACATTTCATGAGACGTGGCTAATGTGCTTTAGCATATGCTAGTGACATTAATATTGGCAATGGTGCTAATAAATAGAATGGACAGGATATTTAACATTATGACTATTGGTACTGAGGGTTGTAAATCATAAGAGGATTTATCTTGTTGCCCTTCTGGAGTGAAGCAGGACCCAGAAGATAAACTTATGTTAGGTAAATTGCTACATAAGATTTATCTTCAAGGACAGGACAGAAAGTGCTGGAAATCCTTGTCTATAAGTAGACACTACTGTTGAGGAGTTCATCTCAGTTCATGCATGGAAAACACTTCTTGCTAACACATCAGGAGAAGTGACAAGCAGGCCGAGCAGAGCGGCATGCTGACTGATCACATTGTAACATTGGAAAGTGCATGAAAATGGGTTGGAGGAATTGTGACAAGTGCGACGTCTAGAGATGCTGCAACACACTCAAAATAAAATCCTGCTTAAAGGGGTTGTCCAGATACAGACCAATAGTAAGAGACACATGTTACTGTTTGTATCATGGAAAGCTGTACAATTCTCCAATATATTTCCTCTATCAATTCTTCACGGTTTTCTAGATCATTCATTTGATTACTTCCAGTGGATAAAAATCAGTCCATGGTCATGTGATATACAGTCCATGGTCATGTGATATATAGTCCATGGTCATGTGATATACAGTCCATAGTCATGTGATATACAGTCCATAGTCATGTGATATACAGTCCATGGTCATGTGATATACAGTCCATGGTCATGTGATATACAGTCCATGGTCATGTGATATACAGTCCATGGTCATGTGATATACAGTCCATAGTCATGTGATATACAGTCCATAGTCATGTGATATACAGTCCATGGTCATGTGATATACAGTCCATGGTCATGTGATATACAGTCCATGGTCATGTGATATACAGTCCATGGTCATGTGATATACAGTCCATGGTCATGTGATATACAGTCCATGGTCATGTGATATACAGTCCATGGTCATGTGATATACAGTCCATGGTCATGTGATATACAGTCCATGGTCATGTGATATACTGTCCATGGTCATGTGATATACAGTCCATGGTCATGTGATATACAGTCCATGGTCATGTGATATAAAGTCCATGGTCATGTGATGGGCACAAAGGTGAGCAAGCGGAAATCTAGAAAACCGCAAGGAATTGATACAGAAAGTATATTGGAAAATTGTACAACTTTTCATTATACGAACAATAAGCTTTGCCTCTTTGTATCATGTGCACAATGTGTTGAGACTCACTAAAAGAACAGTTTAAGCGTAATAAAATAATGCAGCAGCGTCCACAAGATGGCAGTATAACCAATGTTACTGAAGCTTCAATGCAATGCAGATTTATTATGGCATCTGGCCTCAGTTTACTATATAACATCTTAGGTCATACTGATGGAGCTGCAGATTACAAATAAACATGTCATCTAAATGTACATATCCTAAAGGAAGAGGATTTATAGGAACACATAAACATGCAGGAGTTTTGGTGCTTTAATGAAATAATCTCTTTTTGATACAAAAAAAAGTTGTTTGCGTTCTCTGCATCGTCAATAAAGCCCCAAGTGGAAGCATCAGGTATTACATGTAATTGTCCTCCCAATCAGCTTATTATTTTATATAGCATAAAAGTGTCAGCAGCTTATCTGCCCAAGGAAATAGGGGTGTGTATCGGCCGAATAAGAGGTGGCTAGATTTCAGGTATAACCTACTGGTGGAAATTATAATCCCTTTTTTGGGCTATGGTGACCATGGATCCTTCTCTAACTACATTTTTGCAACAGTGGTGCGAAATGTATAAACGGGGGAAAAGATTTGTAAAAAGTTTGCAAAAAAAAAGTACACAGAAAACTAGTGTAAAAATATTAAATTAAATGGGTCACATGACATCGCTGGAAAACCCAGGTAAATCATAAGCGTCCTCCGGACCAGGTCCGTGATTTGATACTCCACAGACAGCCCCTTTACCATGTTGCCCTGGTGAATATAGCAGTTACTCCTGCCTCGCTCAGAGCAGGAAATCCCAGCACAATCTGCACTCATCAGCCAAGCAGCTCGCTCAGCACACTGCCTCCTCTCTATGTGTGTACAGATATAGAACTCCAGGCACATTATACACAATCAAGACGCTCCAAAACAGATTTCAAAGTGTCTTCATTAGTATTGTACTTACATGCACTTTAGGTGTAGGTGGAAGTCCGTTACTTATTGGCTTCTAAAATAGAGCAGAAATAGTAAAATTACACAGGTTTTTATCACTAGGCAAAATGTGATCAACTGATCAATGGTTTATATTCAGTAAAATGTGAAAGGGGCATCTGGCATACTGTACATTACAGTGCTCAAAGGCGTTGACAACTTGGGATCCCCTTACTTGTGATAGGTAGAGGTCCCAGTGCTACGTCCCTACGTCCCCTGAAGAGAGTGAATAAATCTAATTTGTGGGACTGCACTCTTAAAGGGAAAGTGTCACCAGAAAAAGACCTATTGCTTAATTCACATTGTTACATTACTCATACTGTTAAAGAATTTTTGGTGATGTTACATAGTACAGTTGAAAAAAAAGACATATTCCCTGGTTGAACTTGATGGACGTGTGAAAGGACATGACGTTCTATACATTTCCATACACTTCAAGGTTATTTTTCTGTAAGACGATAAGGTGACCAGCTCCTGAGGTAGGCTATTCCACAGATACAGTGAAGAAGTTACATCAGCTCTGCAGCTGAAACTTTTTTTTCTCCGGACAGAAAAAAAAAGGGGGTTTTATATGGAACAGCTTTTCGCCATGTTTATTTTAATCAGACATTTAAATAGGTTTATTCCATACTCTTAATCTCTTCTCCAGACAAAAACAAATTTATCTCCTTTATTCTTTCCTCATAACTGAGGGTCCCCATTCCCCTTCTCCGCTTTTGCGACCCTATGTTGTGTTTTTTAATTTTCCATACTATTATTAATGTTTTTTTATTATTTTTTTTTTTTAAAAAAAAAATCCTAAAAATATCGTCACTTGTGGAGATGAACTGTGGGTCATAGACGCAACAGTCTGAAGCAAACTCTATTGACTTCTATGGGAGAGTTTTCTAGGGATGCTCTATGAGCTTTGCAGAGAGAGGAGTAGATACGCTGTGAAATCAGCCATTGTGACCAGTGGATTTTGTGTCTTATCTACACAGACATGATAGATGTGATTATCAGCGTACTGAGAAGTGAGGTGCCTGCTGCAAAGAAATCTCCTTTAGAGAAAAGGAAGTCTCAGCATATTATTTGGCTTAGTGGCCAATGTTTACACACCTCACTAAAATTCTTTTAAAAATATATTTACCATAAACTCTGGCAACACATTTAAGCAAAGTTCACACCATGAAAACAAAACTGACCCCCTAAATATACTTGTGTATCAAATCTATATAATAATGAGGTCAAATTTATAAGGCCGTATTCATATATTGAGGGATAGTGAAATAACATAAAAAGTCCCAAAATGTCAGATTTGGACGAGAATGAGTTAACAAATAGCTACAAAAATGATTTATGGGGGGGAAGGGGTATATTAGACTTCCTAGTAAACATGCACTGCAAGTAACATCCAAGTGGATTTTAATGGTCTATAGCACAAGGAACAAGTGACCAAGCGTTACTGCTTCGAGCCCCATTAGCCTTACCGGCACGTCTTTCTTTTCTTTTCGTGTAGGCACACTTAGTGACTTGGAAATCCTATTATCTGTCTGTTGAGGAAGTGAAGAAGTGTCCCGGTCTCCATTTATTTGGAATGAACCCACCCCATTACCTGCGAGAAGACAACAATGGTTTTCAATTTAACACAAACTATAAAGTATTTATTTCATATACAATGTCAATGACACGAGAACGTGGTCTCTAAGGGCCCGTTCACACGGGCACAGAGGGGGCAGATTATGGCGCTTAATTTACGTCACTCTCGGTGCCAAAATCTGCCATTACGCTCCCTGTGTGAACTTAGCCTAAGAAGTCCAGGGAATTTGGATGGGAATCCGTATTTGAACTTACCTAAAGCATTGGGTTTATTGGGTGGTAATCGTGGAGGGGGTGGTCTTGGAGGTACATAGGAAGCAGGTCGCGCGGGGCTTTCTGAGATGGGACATCTCTTGATTGTTCCTTGGTTATCATCTTCAGAAGCACTTGACTCCTGGGGTATGAATATTGACTTGGGCTGTAAATATACGAAAGAAATACAACCAATAAATGAAATATTCATATTCAGTACTATTTGTATATAGGTGTGTATATATATATATATATATATATATATATTTGCACTGCAGGTACAGCTGCTAAACTGCATGGTGGATGACCTAAGGCTAAGGCCCCATGTTACAGAAACACAGCTTTTTGTGTTGCAGATTTTGCTGCGGTTTTTTAAGCCAAAGGCAAGAATGGCTGCAGAAGGTATGGGAAGGAAACTCTTATACTTCTACCTTCTTTTCAATCACCTCCTGGCTTTGGCTCAAAAAACCACAGAAAAATCTGCAACATAAAAGCTGTGTTTCTGTAACATAGGGCCTCAGCCTTAGGACCCCCGTAGCAGGCCGAAGCCAAAAATCGTTGCAGGAGGAAAATCTGTGTCGGAATTGCGTTTTCCTCTGTAGACTCTCTGCTTCAATTACACCTATATGGAAATCACCAGATTTTTGTAGGTATAATTGACATGCTGCGATACCCCAAACCGCATCTTTTTTTGAAATCAGATCATGACTGCTGCGGATATTTTTCTGCAATGAGTGGATGAGGATAACCAGAATCCCATCCACTTTGCAGGGACTTTAAAACGCAGCGGTGTTTCCACCGTGATTATGCTACGTGGGCTGTAAAGGGGTTTTCAGGGACTAATATATTAACGATATATGCTTAGGATAGGTCAGCAGTATTAGATTGCTGGGGGTCTGACACATGAGACCCTACAGATCAGCTGTTAGCATACTGGTTTTCAATGTACGATACTGTGTCTGTTATTCAGAGAAGAGGCCGCAGTGTTTACCCAAATGGTGCAGCCTCTTCAGCCATCTGACCTATGAGAGTTCCAGGTGTCGGCCCCTCACCAATCAGATATTGATGACCTATGCTAAGGATAAGTCATTGACATGTAAATCCCATAAAACCTTTTGGATTCATAAAAAGCAATCCAGCAGGCGCACAGTATAGTTCTATGGATGGTACCTGACATAAAGGAAAAGTGCTTGAGACCACCTGTTTAAGTTGTCTTTTTCAGTAAGCCAACATTTATCATGGCATAGGCTAACACCAGGCAGCAATGAGCTTAATACATGGCCCAAATACATATAGGATTAGAATGATCATTATAACAAATTATGGGGAGAATGTTCCTCCTTAAGCAACATGGGAGGAATATGCAAATCTGTCTCCCAAGATGTAAATAGGGAGACAGTGCCTCTATTATGCTGCCCTCTATAGGAAGCACCCTGAACTGTACTCTGTACAAGACAATATAGTGCTCTCTATCAGGATTAACAATGGTACGAGGGAAGTTTTTTAACATAAAAAACCCCTATAAGTGACCTCCGATTATAAACAGCTTTGCATAAATCAGTAGCAGGAGGGAAGATAAGAAACTCCATAATATAACTTACCAAGTTCCCTCTCACTGTCCTACCCCTTTTCATAGACTGCCATGGGCGGTTATATTCTGATATTTCCATTACGCTATATTTTCTCTGTATATGGATTCTAAGGCCTTATTCTCGTGTCTGTTTTTTTTCAATGTTTTGAAGCTGTTTTGTTTTAGTTTAGGGCCATGTGCCTGCACTGAATTCTTAGATTTTAGGCACCACTTATGCCAGGGAACTCATAAATCTGTTGGAATAGATGGTCCTGCCCACACCTCACCTTCTTTCACGAGGGCATTGAAAAAGAGAAAAAAAAAAAAGTAGCAAATTTTTGTGCAAAACTTGCACAAAAATTCACAACATTTTCATGCCTTTAACACTAGCAAACTGGCACACAAGTTAATCTCCCCCATTGTTTCCAACTGGAGGTATACTACCCAACGTCCTGGAGGACAATGACAATGGCCAGTGAGGTCCTCTACTGCCTGTGCCATGAAGGTCAATGTTACTAGAGTAGAATAACTCCAGGATAATGCATCTGACATAGCAGGATCTGACCGACAATACTCTATAGAAAAATCATAGACATACAAAGAAAAACTAGGGCACTGTAGAAGTCTATGGGTGTCCTATGAGGCCCAGCACAGTATGCCGAAGCCATCTTCATCTCTTAACAAGACATTTAGGTCACTGTAATTGAACTTACTTACTTACTGGAGACATCACTACTGAGGTTATGAATCCACATTGCATTGCTTTGGAGCATTAAACAATTGGGGGCTTTCAGCAAATGCCTTGGAGCCGACTCTACGTGCAATTCATTTCAGTGTCTGTGTCTTCTAGGCACTGGGACTATTCCTGTGATGGAAGCCCATGCACAGAGCTCCAGGCGCTCTCTTCTATTTTCTCGGACATTTTTGTGCTTGATTTGTTCTTAATTCATTAATCTCATCTTTAAATGTTTAGAGGTAAATAAAAGACGCAGGAGGGGAGGTCGAACTCGCACGAAACAGCTAGAGATGTCAATTTAGCAATGGGAAAAGCAAGAAAAATGTTCAGTCTTCAGGCGATTTCCATTGCAAAGGAGCAGAACACATCTGAGAAGAATTGATGTAATGATTAGTAGACACTGCTGGGCACGGCGGCGACCGTCAACTCCAGGTCTGCTCCATTTTTATCAGGTTCATAAAGCTAGACACTAGTGCACATATTCCACAGCAATGCAGATGTATTATGGATTTGGGTCAAGGTAGAAATGCATCGGAAAAATCTGTATGCAGGTTGTGTGTTTTGGCGCAGTTTTTAAAGGTGAAACATGTTTTGCCTGTAAGGTCTTATTCACAAGAGAGTAAAAAATGACCATGCAAAGGCTGCTTTGGGAACAAATTATACTATCCTCACACTGCTGGTTTCCAATTCCAGTCCCTTCTCGAGATACAGTATATACTGCTCAGTCATTCATTGGCCAGGTCAGGTCACTAGAGCAGCCAGCGATTGGTAGCTGGACAACCCCTTTAAAGAGGATCTTTCACCACCTACAACAAGTCCAGCTCTTTACATCATTGAATATGCAGCAAAACTAACTGTGCTTGTCACTCAGGAATGGCGGGGCAATACAGAAAATTCAAACTGCACTGGTATCAGTGGAGCGGCACCTATTAACAGATGCTAAGAACCTGAATAGGAGAAGGCGGTGAAAAGTCCTCTTTAAAACGGAACATGCTGCATCATATATTTGGCACAGCTTGACAGCTTTCTTACATATATCTGTATATACACAGAGCAATAAAAAAAAAAAAAATTATGTTCTTAAGGAATGACAATGATTAAAGCAGGACCGGCACTAACCTTTGGCGGTAGAGGAGGTGGCACCTTGGGTTTTATAGTAGAGCTGAAAATTTAAGGACAAAGCACAACAAATGATTAGGTCTTGGAATAAGCACTTGGCAAACCCCCAAAGGACACAGATTTAATAGCCCAGCTGCTCTATCAGGTATAATATACTGTATATACTGCAATACAACATATAGTGATGTATTAACATACCCGCTCCCACCTGCCAAATACAGTTTCTATTATACGGAATATATGTCATGCAATTATATTCATATAATCTATATCTTTGTAAAATAGGCACAAAAAATAACAAAACATTTGGAATAAGGAGTTTTCCATGCCATGGTATTTATTAGAATCTGTCATATTTGACATATAGTCTGATCTGAAGAGTTTGGGGGAGCTGAGCAGATATTGAAGATCAAATAAAACAACTTTCTTCATTGTAATTTGTACGAGTACAACAGGGGGTCCTACTCACTGACTGGTACGTACACAATGATGGCTGCTAATGCCTAATAAGACCACCGCTTATCAGGTGACATCCAAATATACATTGCTAAAATAGTTGGAAACTGTAGATTCCCCTCTACAAGGCACTGGGATTAGGTGCACAACCAATTTACAGCTGAGAGACTCCCAAATTCTGAATACGGCACCATTGCTCTGATGTCAGACCTCCACCCCTGGTCCGAGAATCTTTGCTTCCACTTCTGCACAAGCAGATTATTTTCAGGAGATGTGATGAAGATTTCTTTGTCTCTACATCAGCCAAGATGGAGAGGGGGTTGAGTCGTCATTGACCCACAGACGGGAAAGGAAGCTCTCTGCCTGTGTCAGTGTCGGAGACTGTCATTATGTCCGCCTGAAATCGCATGTACTGCTTTTTCATCCACAATTTCAGTTTAATAACAACAGACCCCATTTTAATCAATGGGGTCCATTGGGCTCTGCTATTTAGTCAATGGTTCCATCAGACTGCTATTTCAGCAGTCCATTTTTTATGAAGGACCATGACATCCACCATTGCTACTGTAGTATGAAAGAAGTGGTACCAGGAGAGGAGGCCTGAAACGGAGCCAGTGGTGCAATATTCAGAATTTAGTACATTAGCATTTCCTATTAATTTACATTTGGACAACAACCAAAAAGCTCTGAATGTTACTGGACAACCCCTATAGCAGTCCATAAAAAGGATTTAGGGGACAGGAGCCCTTTCATATACCAAAATTGTTACAAATAAATGAAGAAAATAAATATTTTATGTTGCCATTTCTAAGAAGATTCTGTGCAAGATGGATGCGTCTTCCGAGGATAACCTATATATTACAGCCTTGGCAGAGAAAGGACACTGTGTAACACTTTAGCTGGCAATGTGACATTTAAGATCTATGTGCCCTTAAGAAATTACTCTGGGGCAAAGCGTGCTCCCAATTTGTTCCTCCTTTTTCTCTCACGGAAGACAAGGTCTATTAATCTTCACCTGGATATTTTTTTCTATTCCTGCATATGCAACCAGAAACCAGTTTTTTTTTTCTATACAGGTTAGTATAGTCAGTGAATATACAATGCTATATGGGCTTAAGGGAACAGATTTTAGGGGCCAAGGGAGAATGCTAGGAGATCTTGCAACTCTTGCAACTTGAGAGAACACAGGACATCAGTCCCTCAGTGTATAGGACACATTTTATTAGCCGACATTTTTGTCCCAGGCAACTCCTTTTTCAGTTAAAGGAAGCCCATCTATATTCTGGCCGGGATCGTTGTTCCATAATAGACCTATATATAGACTTCCATATGTGTCACCTGCTATGTAAGGGATGGAACAACATGGTGAGATAATGTAACATCACTATTGAGATCTAACAAACAGATCTGATGGTTATGGACAGTGCCCAACCAAAGCAGCCTTAAGATGGCCATACACCTTCAATAAGAGTTGGTCGACATCTTTCTCCTGGTTCCCTATATATACTTGCTCAATTGTATTCGTTCTGAATGGGGAGAGGGGAATAAGCCATCTGCAAGACACCTGACACAGCCGCTGAACACTATAGTCCAAACTCCCTTTATATAACATTTCTATAACTAGGGTAATAATTGTTATGTCATACACTGGCTGCTAAGGCCAAGATCACATGGCTATCATTGCTCTTATCTGTCATAGGGCGCCCTGTTTGCATCAGTCATCCTGTGGCTGTTTTAATCTGTAGCTCTCAACCTATGACAGATGAGAGCAACGGACTGTGATGACGGCCATTAACTCTCTTTTGAAGGTAAAAGGTTTTTGGCTTGTGGGACATATTGCATCTTCTACAGAAAGAAAAACGTGTGAAAAAATGGAAATAATAATAATAATAATAAAATAATTGATAGCAATAAAATGGGGCCTACAGAACTAGTATAAAAGGGGTGCACACTGCGCCTTAGTATAAGAGGCCTGCCGTCATACTGTATTTCTATCTGCTAACATCATATTTTCTACAATTTCATGTCTCCACTGCAGTAATAGCAGAAATAGCAGAAAAGCCATCTCATTACTTTAAAAGGTAAAGAAAAAAAATTGATGTTATATTAGTAAAACGCCAGCAGTAACTCTTGTTGGAAAACATTTGGAGCGGAGCACATAAAAAGCCAGATAGCACAGACCAAGCTGGAACAAGATGGCCAGGAGACAGAGTAGAACGTATAGCATGTGAGGGAACGCGACACGGCTACAGAAGTCACAGTACACACCACCTACGTTCAAGACAGAACTGAGAAGAACCGAGGACACAATATCCACAGCTGAGTGTTCCCATAATGGTATTTTCCCTGGCACTGAGAATGTAATGATAGGTCTGTAAGCCTAGCTGGATTCCCTGTTAGTAGCAAGGACTAAAAGCAAAAAAAGGAGATATAGGAAGTAAAAAAATAAAAGCTAACGCACAGATTTGTCATGTGCTGAATGCCGTGTTGTTAAAGCCAGACCGAGTCCCAGTACCTGAAGCAGAGTCCCAATAAGCTGAGATATGAAAAGGACTTACTGTTTAGATTCATCATCATCCCCATCATCATCATCTTCTAAATGTGCCACATGTCCCCTAAGGAGATGAACAAGGTACCATGGCTGAGTGGTCTTCACTGGTAAAGCTATACTACAGCTACTACAATAGGACTACGGCATGCAGTACCCTAGGAGCTTCGTGTTTGGTTTTGCTACAGAGTATAGAGTTTGCTGGTGCTTTTGTTTGTACTGTGGAGCACAGATGGAGGTCACACCAAGTAAAGCTCTGATACATCTGCACAACATACACCGAGGCAGGGATACAGTAACACCGGACAGAAATCCACACAGAGAGGGAAGGTGGGGGGTTCGGTGCCCGAGAAGGGATATTAGTTACCGTTGGTGCAGCTCCTCTTCAACAGACTTGAGAAGACTCCTTAAAGGAAAAGTGACAACATTAAGTACACTAGGACAATGGCAAAGGTACCGAATAATAGAAATCCAAATCAATCAATACATAAACCTATCTGCAATGTTCCTTCATCTACACGAACCAGAATGTACCTTTCACGGAAGGTGCTGTTAAACTAAAGTTGATAATCAGGTAGATCGGACATTATTAGGCCGGGGTCCCACATGCTGCGGAATCGCCAGCACTCGCCTCCCGGGTGTCGTTTGCATCAGCAGCTTGCAAAGGAACAGACTGCAGAAAACACAGCATGTTTGCTACTTGTGGCTCTGGCCTTTGATACCAACATTTATAGGGTTGGATAGAGGATAAATATTATCCGTGGTACAGCCATTAGTAAGCTTAAAGTGCTAAATATGCAAAAAAGCTGCTCCAATCCACCGCTTCATCTACTAAGTAAGGACCTGGATGCGCCAAATATAGTGCTGAATTTGTTTTAATATACACTCAGTGGCCAAAAGTCACGGAAGGTATGTCCCAGTGCTGGTTTTGTCAGATATGACGCTCAAACAGTGTGACGCCATGCGGCCTATGACGCTAGTGTCGCCACGTTATCTGAGCAGTCGCAAGTTAAGTGGCTCTGAACGTGGGATGATAATTGGTGCAAGACGCAAAGGGCACAGTATTTTGGAGATTACCTGGGAATTTGGGTTTCTGAGGTCAATGGTGCCTCGGGTGGACCTGCAATATCGCAGAGGCAGCCGCGTAAACCGGTGCACTGGTCAACCACGAGTGTTTGATGAACGGATGTCACGTCACCTCCACAGAGTCATATGGGACTTTTGATGGTCTACTGTGGGTCAAATCACCACCGATTTGAATGTGGGGTGCCAGGACCCCATTTCCACCTGGACTGTACGCAGAGAACTGCACTGCATAGGCTTCAACAGTCGAGGCCTGACCAGTGTCCCTTTACTGACGCCACAACACAGAGCTCGAAGACTGGCATGGGCCCGCAACCACCGTCACTGGACAATGGACCAGCGACGGCATGTGGCATGATGTGATGAATCACGGTTCCAGTTGTACAGAGCCGATGGGCGTGTGAGTGTGTGACGTATGCCCCATGAAGCCATGGGTCTTGCATGGACACTTGAGCACATAGCTCATTTCCCCAGTTTATACTCCCAGCAACATAATTTAAAGAGGACCTTTCACCACCTCCAACAAGTCCAGCTCTTTACATCATTTAATAGCTTCTGCTCTACCAATTCAGCCAGAGTTGGAATTTTTTTTCTCTCTAGCATCTGCCATTCCTGAACCATCAAAGCTATTAGTGCTGGAGCCTGATATACCATTTAGTCTCTGTACAGTTAAGAGGGCGGTGTCAGGCAGGAGCAGACAAGGGGTGTGACTCTGAGCAATGACACTGGCTGCCTCTGATTGGTGCTCTGAATTACACCCCTGCCTGACCCCGCCCTTCTGACATTACAGAGCTTACATAGCACATCAGACACCAAAACCAATGCTGATTGTTTCTCAGGAACGGTGGGGGCCAGAGAAATAATTCCAACTGTGCTGGAATCAGTGGAGCTGCACCTACTAGAACGCCTATTAGATGCTAGGAACTGGAATTGGTGGAGGTGATAAATGGTCCTCTTTAATTTGCTCATCACATCACATACATGGTGGTGTAAGCGGTGTGTCTGGGGGCGGTGAGGAAATTTTTTAAATAAATGTTTATTAAAAAATAAAATAAAAAAATTACAAAAACAGCACATGGTAAAAAAAAAAAAAAAAGGTCTTTTTGCTGTAATCCTGGATGTTCCCTTGAAGAAACATACAGTAGATAATTTCTTCTAGAATATAAGGGCTCATTTTTCCACGCCAATACCAAACATTTTAATGAAATACCGCACACAAAATGCGGAGCAAAGCATGAAATGTAAACAAAAAACTGAAGTCACCTACAGATATAACATTAGAAGGAAACCAAGTCATGTCATAAAGCTGTCTATGGAGCTTGAGAATAATTGGCCTGTGTAAAAAAAAAAAAAAATTTCCCCTGCCATTCAATGTCCCAATTTGGTCAGCACGGAGCGCATAGGCCGCCTTCATCTCCAGCATTTCCACCTTATTTTCAGCTGTGACTCAGCGTGATCGCGAAATGAGCCAAAATAAACTAAAACAAGGTAGGCATGGGCGAGATAGAAAAGCCGGCATCCTTTACTTACTCAGGGATAATTTGTCTTGTGTGCCTGCAATACAAAAGCTCGACGTGACTCCCTCCTGCCTCCCGAGGAATAAGAGCCCTGGATTTCTCAGACTGATGTACGATGTTTCTTATGATGAAAGGAAATTATTGCCATTCCGTATATTCTATGAATTCTATTCGCCACATTATCATTACTTCTGAAATAAATTCACGTGTTGCCGGATTTTCCATTCATTCATTGTCTTAAGAGGGAAGCATTGTGGTAACATTCACCTACTTGTTATTATTGCTTGTCAGGACACATAATAAAAGGCATTCTTTGGACACGGGGAAGGCGATGATGTGCTTTGTATCTGAACGCGAGCAGACAAACATGCGGCACGGTGCAATGTACTCATTTTACGGCTGAATAGATTTGCTGGATATATTGGCAGGAAGAATCTCATACAGAATATATCAAACCATAATCTTAATTCCCACTGTTTTAGTGTTACAGATTACGGCAGTATAACTCATTGTAAGAGATCTTGGACAGAACATGCATTTTTTAGCAAATTGAAGCCATAAAAGACAGCAGAAGGAAATGGACTACTCAGATGGCTCTGCAGTCCTGTATGCAGATGACATTTATTAATGGGCTTTATAATATATGGCTCGGAAGGGAAAACTAGTACTAAATGTCTTCTGGTTTTGTAACTCATCTGGCTGCGAGCATGGATATGGTGAAGGGTTTGTTCAAGATCAGATATTAATGGCCTACCTTTTGGGTAAGTAATAAAGTGTCGGACTGGTGGGGATCTGACACCCACTACTGCCATGAATCAGCTGTATGAGTGTATGGAGCTGGAAATATATAGCCTCATACACTGTGTAGTGGCCGTACTGGGTTACTGCTGCTCAGTTACCATTCAAGTAAATGGGGGCAGAAGTGCCATTGTATAGCTGGACCACCACACAGTTTACAAAGCAGCCTGTTTCTTGCTCCTTACACGGTGCAGGTATCACCTGAATGGTGTAAGACCCTGACCAAGCCATTATTGATGATCTACCTTAATGACAGGCCATGATGATCTGATCTCTGACCACCCTTAAACTGACAGAAAGGAGATATTGACATTCTCTGTCTCACATTAGCTGCTTGTATTCTGCAATATTTATTACAGCGATAGAGAACCCATTAATACTATTCATATTATTCCAGTTACCTAAAAGGATCCTGCCATATTGACCATGGTGTTTGATCTGCTGACACTTTGCTATAGGGCAGGGAGGAGCTCAACAGACTGATATACTGTTTAGGGAGAAAAGATTCAGTATAACTTGCTTCTTAAAGGGATCCTATCACTCAGACATGATATTTTCTAAGTACCACGTCGGAATAGACTTAAGAAAGGCTATTCTTCTCCTACCTTCCGTCGTCTTCTCCGCGCCACCGTTCGCCTACAATCCCGGTTCTTGTCGGTATGCTAATGAGCTCCCTCGCAGCAGTGGGGGCGGGCCCCAGTGCTCAGACAGCACTGAGCGCGTCCCCAATGTTGCGAGAGAACTCTCTCCAGCGCCGTCTCCTCTTCTTCAGCAGTGTCATCTTCAGCCTCTTTTTTTGCCGGTTGCTTGTAACTTCTAAGGCCTCAGGCAGAGTAGACTGCGCATGCCCACAGGCCACGAGAAAATGGCCACTTGCACAGTATTGGAAGCGGCCATTTTCTCGTGGCCTGTGGGCATGTGCAGTCTGCTCTGTCCAAGGCCTGAGGCCTTAGAAGTTACAAGCCACCGCTGGAAGAAGGGGCAGAAGATGACACTGCTGAAGAAGAGGAGGCGTCGCTGGAGAGAGTTCTCTCGCAACATTGGGGACGCCCCCAGTGCTGTCTGAGTGCTGGCGCCTGCCCCCAGTGCTGCGAGAGAGCTCATTAGCATACCAACAAGAACTGGGATTGTAGGTGAATGGTGGCGTGGAGAAGAAGACGAAAGGTAGGAGACGAATAGCCTTTCTTAAGGCTATTCCGTGGTACTTAGAAATAATTATGTCTGAGTGATAGGATCCCTTTAAGTATTTAAATCCCTGCTAGTTGTACACTTAAGAGTCCAGTAGGCGGTCCTACTCACTGACTGCCAGCTATGTCTGTATGCATACTGTGTTGGACACACCCATTGGACTCCTTAGCTCAGAATTTTCAAGCTGTGGCCATCAGTGACATTCAGGGAATCCAGACTGAAATGGTAGTAGGCCAATTTCCTAATAATATGGTTAACACAAAAGAATTTTGACTATACTCAATCGGCAGGTGATAAACTCAAATAAGATCAGAGTCTACAAGTTTTATTAACCATATAACAGGGGATGAGGAAATTCCCACCATGGGAAGAACCTCCAGATATAGAAAGAGCTGTAAATTCATGGTCTGCCATAATGCATAGTACAAACTGTGACTGAGTTCACAATAAGAGTACTAAGCAACCGTAGGAAAAGAAACATGATCATGTAAGCTACATTACATTTCATAGAGGGGTATTCCAATAAGAACAAGTTTCATCTGAGCCACAGGATAAGGGGTGACGTGCTGATCAGTAAGGGGTCCAGCCTCTGGGACCCTCACCTATCATGAGACTAGGAGTACTGTTCTGAATGGTGTGGTAGGTTGAACATCAGCACTGCCCCTCCGAGTAACTCTCCATTCATTTGGGGTACAAAGGACCTCCCCTATTTTGGGGGTTGCTGGGGGTCCAATGGTCAGACCCCAAGCAATCAATAAGACAGATTATAACTTGTTGTAATCGGCACATTTTCTGATTTTGTCCATTTTAAGCCACGTAAAATTTAGGTTACAAAGCAGGGTAAAAGGTAATACACAAAAGAAAAACATTAAGGGTTTCAACATCTTTATTAACTCACTTGTTTCCCCCGAGGAAATACCCGCTCTGCGGTCCTTGGCCATAATCTAACTGCAGATCCTAATAAAAGGAAGAAAAACCATTGCTTAATATATGATAAGCTCTATAGTAACATGGACGCATAACCACCCTATATAAGGCAGCCTACATTACAGAAACCAGCAGCGTGTCCTGTCCTACACAGAGGGAACTAGGAAACTCCTGCACTTACATAGGGAGAAAAACAATTGGCAAATGTAAAATCTTTGTACTATATCTAGACTATAGTTAACTTATTGTACATGTATCCTGTGTATGATGAATGCTGCTGGATCCTGCCGTGTACACCACACAATGTGATCTTATCCAGGCTTTGACCCTTAATATATATGGTTTGGTAAAACTGGCATCAGGGTGTATATGGTGGAATGTACTCAATGTACAATAAGGCTTTGCAGTCTGTCTCAAGAATTATGAATCTATCTTTCTTCTGTTGAGTTGGGATGACCTGGCGAAAATATCCCACAAAGATGATAGGTTTTAGGAATGACTGCTATAGAAGCAAAATGAATCGAGCTGTGGTGACAGGATAGGGAGGAAGGCGATACACAACCGTGCACTCCACATAATATGTAATCTATATCGGATCTATTATCTATCTATCTATCTATCTATCTATCTATCTATCTATCTATCTATCTATCTATCTATCTATCTCAGAATGGTGGACATTTTTAGGCTGACTAATATCTCTGATGTCTTATATACAATAAATTGTCTTAAAAGAGCAATCTTTATAGCACAGTGACTTTTTATCATTGACAAAACAAGAATATACATAAATCACAGAGAATGTCACGTATGTCTATTAACTTCACAGTAACGTTACGTTTATTATGTACAAAAAACACCGACTGAAATCAGTAGAAGTGATATTAATGTGTACAAAGACAACAGCAGTGACATTATATTGGGTTAAGGAGGAGAAAAGGTGATAAATCCAGGAGATGACATCACTGGAAAAGGGGGGAATATGAGAGCAGGCGCCCGCACAATTATAAAACCCAAAATCTAAGTCACCAGTGTAAACCTAAATTCTTACCACAAGTTACGTCTCATATTTTGCTATGCATGATATACCTACCATAGTCAAACAAGGGCAGCGTGCACGTGTATGTATATATGTGAGTGTGTGTGTGTGTGTGTGTATTTATTATTTCTAGGCTTGACAGTATTTGTACATAATACAGTATACATCATATTCACTTGCCACACACTAGACATTCATACGTTTGCCCTTCGATTTATATATAAAAAACCTTTAACCCTGCATAATTTCTAAAGTGGTTTTATCACGTTATGCATCCTAAAATGTAATGTATCAGCAACCACTGGTCGCAGGTTGTGACATTTAAAAGCAAGTTTTCCTATAAGAGTCTAGTTTGGTTCCACAAAAGTATACATGCAAGACAGCCATGGTTAAATACACAAGCTAGAAGATGCAGATAACCAGCAAATGCAGTGAAGACAGATGCCACCAGTAGTTGTCACATGCTTGCCAAAGCACACGTCAAATCCCTATTCACATGCTTAGTCTTCTGGTGTTGTATATGAATCATATACCCGGCGAGGCTAACACTGCTACCCCCATTTAAGGGGAAACTTTATGCGCTGCCTGCTCTAAAAAGCCAATAAATCCAAGTCAATGAAATCCAAGTCAATAAAACAAGTTTACCAAGCCCGCTCCTGCTCCGAGTTCATTTTAAATACTATATTCCTGTTCACTTCCATGTTTTTTTTTTTTGGGAGGGTTTTATTTATTTATTTTTATAACTCAAACACAGGTATACCTTTGTCACACCCCTATAATTATGGCTGCAAACCTCATCCAGACCACGGGTCTACTAACCTGAACTAGCGGCGTAATAGGGAACTACAGTGCTGTAAAGCTTAAAGGGGCTCCATCATTAGGTTTTAGGGGTTTTAGTTAAAGATGTGCCTGAATAGCCTTTAAAAAGGTGCTGCTAGTTGTTTTTAAAAAGACCCCCCTGTTTTTGTGAATTACCTTTGAAATGGATATTCAAATCAGTCTCTCCATGCACAGTGGGCGTTCTGTGCACCCTCTTGCTTGTGCTGCAAAACTCCTCCTCCTTCTTCACCTTCCTGGCGGTTTCTATTGAAATTTTGCGCGTGCGCAGTATCGCTTCGGAGGGAGCACTACTGTGCCCGCTCCAGCGCCAGCTCGCAATGTTCTCTACAGGAAAATGGCGCTGGAGTGTGTGCAGTGGTGCTTGTCCACGCGCAACATTTCAGGAGGAGGAGGAGTTTTGCAACACAACGTGCATGGAGAGACTGATTTGAATATCCATTTCAAAGGTAATTAACAAAAACGGGGGTCTTTTTTAAAAACGACTAGCAGCACGTTTTTAAAGGCTATTCAGGCAAATCTTTATCTAAAAACCCTAAAATCTAATGAAAGAGTCCCTTTAAGTCACTAGACTTGAGGTCAAGACAAAATTTGCTGCAGTATGGCCTGTATAAAATGGCAGCCTTATAACCATCTAAATGCAAACTATCAGTGCTTAATAGCATGTAGTGATGACACCCGTACTTCTCCATGTATCCACATAGGTATTGTGAGCATCAGGTGACGTCACGCCATGCTAACGTTCCACCTTTATCCACCAAAGAAGTCCAATATGTAAGAAGGCGCCAAGGCATTGGCAAATTGTTTTCTTTTTTCACACTATGTTATTGTGGAGCACGAGCGCATACAGTGAGGTTTTGGAACGCAGCCCATGTACAGCTTAAAGAAGAAAAACATTGCTGCTATATGATCCTCAATAAAGCACTGTAAAATATATTTGGCAGTGACATATACTTTCTTATTTGTAGGTAAGTGAAGACCCAGATGGAGCTAAAGACATAGCACAGTGAAGGTGAGGACTTTTAAGAAATATCCATATATTGATGGACCCCAAATCATGGGGCATAAGGACACATAAATACTGTAACTAAAGGTTTTATCGTGTTTTCTGAACCTAAACTCTAATATCTATATATGCTGTAAAATAAAGGAAGCCTGTGACTATGAACATAGGATCCAATCTACCGACAGGCTTTTTTGTTCTCTTCTATGATAAGATATCAGACTACAGCAGAAATTCGGGTTAACTCTGCTACATCTTGACATGACTAGATCTGTCCTTAAAGATTATGTATACCTTGGAACCTTTATATGCTTCTATGACCGGCAGCCTTTGCTGTATGAGCAGTCACATAGAGGTGGCTGTCAATCACTGTCAGGACCGCCCACAGGACTCCTAAGTTAACTCAATAAAGGACAAGGTGCGCAGCCTTTCCCCATCAGACTCCTCCTGCTGGCAGACCGCACAGCAAGCTCACTGGGGCAGGTTCCCTTTAAGTATTTAGCAACATAACAATTGGGTGAACTAGCGATGTCAGGGCTGGCAGCTCACAGAGGAAGCCTAAAACAATGACCCTGCTGGAGACCCCATGGTGTCACGATCAGCCTATGTCTAGGATTCTTATCAGTTGTTAGGCAGATTTTTCCTGACAAGCTCTACATAGGAATCCTAAATATCAGTGACCTCCTCTGCTATAAACTTCTAACCACTGGCCAAAAATAACGTCTTAAGCCAGCCTAGAATCAAGATGACTGGCGCTCGCTGCTCGGAGGTCTAATCTGCTCATATTAATTCTTGGTCAGCGGGCAGGAATCACTTCATCAGCGTATGATCCCATGCCTGCTTGCTATTCTGCTAGCCCACTGGCATTATTACCTGTGCATGGCCATAAAAAAACAAAAAACTGATGTATAAACCATTTTATCCCAGCTAGGAATATGATCTGTTTTTTTTTTTCTTTTTTGGGAACAAATCCAAATCTGTCTCTTTGAGGCTTCGGCTGTTTGTCACAATTTAATTCCCGAACAGAAGCGGTCAAAATAACAAGGGAAAGTGAAAATCTTGCAAATGTGATAGGTTGTTCGGCTGCCACCCGAAGAATCCCATCTTATGTGACATTGTCATGAACATGACATGTGTCAGTGCTGCTTAAAGCGGTAGCCAGGACTTCCAAGGCACGCGGCATCAACTAGGTAGGAAGACTGGCATTAATGTCAATATACTATATACTCCAGGAATATGGAGATACATATATCCCCCACAGACATAAGCAGCGGGGAGAAAGCTGTGAATATGACAATGGAAGATAAAATCCGTTATCTGGGTTATGAATGCGCTCTCCTATCCAGAAATGCAGAAAAACAAAGATTTGTCTGTGAAAACTACAGCACAGCCCCCACGCTAATGTCTAATGTTATCTGCACCCCAGGCCGTAAGCAGCACCCGCGATGTTGGGAAGCAAAACATCTATCGGATTCTAAAGAGAAGCAGAAATAGAGAATGTTTATATGTCTGCCCAAAATGGTCTGAAATAAACCAAGCAGAACCCAGTTTATCATCACTGGAGGCCAGGATTAGGCTACGTTCACATCTGCTTCTGTAAGTCTGTTGTTCTGATCCATCACTGGATCAGAACAATGGACTGAAAACTAATATAATGATGAATGCTAGTGGGGCACATTCTCTCTGCCTCTATCATCATCTGTCAGTGTGCAAAACAATACAGAAGCTTTATTCTGTCTAGTTTCTTTACTCTGTAAATGTAAGATAAGATGTCGGTCTAAAATAAGATGGAAGAAAACTTCTGCTTTGTTTGTTTACCTGGTAAAGAATAAAGAAGGATACAGACACAATGTGCTCCATCTGCATCATCATTATGCTACTTCTTTCTTTTCAGCCCATTGTTCTGATTCTATCAGAAAGGTTTATGTAAAAAGCAGATGTGAACATAGCCTTACCAAGACCAGCAAGGAACCTGGGAAATAGCAGCAATGGATCAGTAAGGGTATGTTCACACGGCAGAATCTGCATTCTGCATGCGAACGTTATGCACAGCTAGCCGTGACGGGATGCCGGTGCAGTACAATGGCATCCTGTCATAGCATTCGCTCTGGATTAGACCCAAAGAATTGGCCTAATTGGGACGGAGGCTGGTGCTGCCATGGCTGAATCTGTGGCAAGAAGGGTCATCTGCGGCAAAAAGAAGCGAGCGGCTCCCATTGAAGTCAATGGGAGCCAGTTTTGGCAGATTTTGATGCAGATTCCATGTCAAAATCCACTGCCAAAAAAATCTGCGTGAACGAGCCCTAAGGTCGGTATAGCTCCGTTAGTTATTTTTCTGTTACAAGCTTTTGGGTTATAAAAAACAATGGGCTGGACTCCCTTCTAAGGCTAAATTTACATCTGCATTGGAGTCAGGAGCATCAAATATCCGCGTGTGAACATGGCTTTAGGCTGACATTAATTCATTTCTACAGTAAACAGAGCGACAGCGCTCACTGGTAGGAGGCATAACACACCAGAACAGGGGTAGGGAACCTTGGGCTCTCTAACTGCTGTGAAACTACAACTCCCATCATGCTCCATTCACTTCCATTGGAGTTTCAAGAACAGCAGAGCAAGTATGCATGCTGGGAGTTGGAGTTTTGTAACAGCCGGACAGACAAGGTTCCTTACCCCTGCATTAGAACAATCTATAAAAACCTAAAGCTTGTGATTCAGATACAAAGGAGGTTCCCAAATGAAACAAATAAAATAAAACATAAGCTTTATTAGATAAAAGTTGAAAATCCTACCTAAAAGGAACACTTCAACTAACCTATAAGACAAGGAGTGGAGACATAGACAAGTGAAGTGAGGGATCCCTCGGGTTAATCTTTTACCCGGCCTCTTACATTACACATGGAATAATATATCAGCCATATGATGTTGAGACAAACCTAAATTGCCCCTTCTGACATGAATTACCCTCTATACAGAGGAGCCAGGGAATGTCAATATCCCAACCAAACTGTGCTGGCTAGGAGCATATGTAAGCTAAATTACCCAAAGTATGCAGATACACCGGGCAAATAAGGACGCCGCTAGAGTAACGATCAGAATCCGCTGTATTCCCGATACCCTCCCTACATGCTATGGGATGAGAAGTGACACACTGTGTACAATGGTCATATAGCAATAAATCAGACCAGCCAGTTCCCAGAGCCCTGATGGTGGGCTTCTGTACTTAGAATAGCCGACCACTTCAATTGTATATTGGCCACAGGGAGGGGGAGGGGTCTCCACTCCTTGTTTTATAGATTAGTTGACGTGTTCCTATGACTTAGGATATTTAATGTTTATTTAATAAAGGTTATGTTTTATTTGTTACATTCGGGAACCTCCTCTGTGATCCTCTGAATATCTTTATGGTCTCGCTTTTCACGGTCTGTGAATGAATCAGATACAACCACAATGAATTTTCTGACTCGCTGTTCAGTACCGGTGGTTTTATGGTAAGCCACATGAAAAAGCTGAGAGATCTTCATGCATACTATAACAAACACTGATCACAAAAAAGGTGTGCTATCATGCGTCCCAAGGTATTCCTCTGAACTACAGATGGAGCTTTACAGTAAAATATCCGTTTATGAAACCTCACAACTTGTATTTGTGGGTCAAAAAAGAACAAACTAGCTGAACTGGCAAAATTTTACTAAATTCGAGAACAGACAGGAAGAGAAATTGTTACCGAGCAAAGGCTGAATATTATAGAAGGGATTCCGAGCGGAGGAAAGACATTTCTGTACGACATGCATGCGCTGACACTAGAAGTAGATCTGCACTCTTGTGCCTATATTTTAGGGTAACTTTTAAAAAAGTAAGTATTTTTGGAATACAAATTCCGCATGTAGCGATATAGGAAGTTGAGGAATTATATTTAGGACCCTGGAAGATTATAGTATCACTATTTCTAGTTAATGCAAGGAGAGAAGGAAGAAAATGTCTTTGTAGGACAAGAAACCTTAAAGGTAAAAGACAGCACATGCTACAAGGAGTATCTCTGTAACTACTTCCATTAACCTAGAAATGACCAGGCGTTATACTATTGTATTTTTTAGTGCATGAGGGTTTACATTTTCCCATTCCGCTATTCTAATCTATTCCTTTTTCAATATATTTGCGGCTTTATTTTTATATTTGTGCTGATCTGGGTCCTATTAGCTTCTGTGGCTCTGTTGCCACCTCCTGTATACACAGATTTCATTGCTGCGTATACAGTGACCAGGAAGGACAGTAATAACCATATATGACTTCTCTAATAGGAGTTTGATTGTCTGTGACAGCCAGCAAGCCTCTCCTGCTGCGGCACCATCTTCATGTACTTGTGCAGAGACATATAACAGCATTCCTACATGGGTAGACGTATATATTTGGTGATCCGAAAGAGTTTAGAAAACCTTATTTTACCAATTGCGCTGTTAACCCTTCAATCACTGACTGGTTGAAGTAAAGCAAGTAGTACAAGCAATACAGCCTGGACCACGTAAGTAAATACGTATAATATTTCTCAATCTGCCCTATTTAGAGACCAGAACATGACTACGATATTGTAAATGTGGAAATCTTGTAGCCAGCGCATATGGTTAAAACTTATCACACCGGTGGGGAGCCCTGGCTTACACAGCAGTACATGAACAAGAAGAAATACAATTCTATTTGTTTGGATATGATAAAAAATCATCTTCAATTCTTCTACTCTGCTTCTGTTGTACGGCTTCATATGACAAGTAAGATGTGTTTGTACGCGGTCTACCTGTAAAGTCCTTTTTGTGAAGTATACGGTATATTAATGGCATTGCATCGAGAATAATACTGGATATTCACGAATTATAAGTTCCCTCCTAGCACTGATTGACAGCCTTCTAACCCACACAAAGTAGAAAAGCAGCGTAAAGGTGGTGACAACTTCAAAGACTTACTTTAATGTAAAGACTCATTTTAAGGCAAGTTTTGACCCAAAATTGAATGCGGAAACCTAATAAGATTAGTGAAACTGTCTTTCTTATGGGAACACTCTCTGTTGTAACTTAGTTGGAATGTTTCTTGTCTCTGACTGTCCACGGGACAGGTCTATCAGTATTTGATCTAATAGGTCACAGATCAGCAGCGGAGCGGACAAGGAGCGGGGGTAGTCTGTTACTATTCAAGTAATAGGAGCAGAGCTGCAGCCCCGTCCACTGTATAGCGGCGAACCTGGTCAACTGCATCTCTCTGCCCATTACTTAGATAGGAACAGACTGCTCATGCTCTACATCCACTGCAGAAGAGTCCGGTACACAGAGGCTGATCTGTGAGGGGTCCGGGTGTCAGAACCACAAATATCAGATACTGATGACCTACCCTGTGGATATGCATTGGGGGAGGGAAAACCCTTTTAATTTTATTATTTTTTAGAGGACCATTTACCCATCTGGACTTGGCGGGATACAAAAGAACTTACTACAGAACTACAGTCTTAACTCAAGATAAACAACGCAGAACTGAGACACATCCTGTACTGCGCGGACTTACATCTTGAAAGGAACAACAGGAAAACAACATATAAACTAGTTAGAAAGCCAATAAAAGTAGACACAAAGGTAAAGGTGACAAAGAAAAAGAATATACCAGATTAGATCTTGCAGTGTAGTATATTTCTTCTGCACTGTCCAAAAAATCGTCCCTGTCGAGCTGTTTAGCAGACAGATACCCAAGTTATTGACAGTGATGGAAAGCGGCACATATACAAGAGGGAATTTCACTTGCAGGCTCTAAAAAAATACATCTCAAAAGCAAAAGCGTCTGGTGGCCAGGTAACAGCACAACACTCCCACTCATACCGGGCATGCTACTCTCCTGATCATCGGGTCACGTGACGGGGATTCGGTTAGTGGCAAACGCAAACAAAAGTGGTAGTAGCTGCAACGGCCGAGATCCGTCAAGGAATTTGGGAGAGGAAGAAATCAAACCACTGAAGCATTCTCCAAAGCAGACTAAAAAAGTTAGTGAAACCCCAAAAAAAGCATTAGTAAGATAGATGCATTCTGTCTGACCTTCCTCTTAAATCATTTGCCACATGCAGGATCTTTTAAGAGAACAAAAAGGGAAAAAGCAGGTCTTAAGAGGCTAAACAAGAGCAGAAGGAAGAGTTTATCCACAGTGTGCTGAGAATCGTAATACGCATGAAGATTGCAGCACTTCCATACAACATATCACAACTACTATACACAGCGTCCAGTCTACCCATTACAGCAGCATACACCCGGTAGGTGGCCATCCGGTATCCCTGACATAGTTAATAGTGATCATTGTGGCGTTACAGGATAAGTCAGTAACAGCGGATCTTAGGAGAGGTCAACATTGGACCCAAAACTACTCACCAAATCGTGATGTGGCTCCGTCTCCTTCCTCATTGGTGGATCAAACTTTACTTGGCCAACTACATAAGGAAAACATCATATATTTCCATTCCATTTTTCATAGCAATAAATATACAACATTGAATTTATTACTGGTAATACTTGTATAATAAAATAGGCATTTCTTCAAATACGAACATGAAGCGATATCCTGGACTGCTGGGCATACATTTTCATACACTTTTTTGAAGTTTTTGAGGTTAAAATATCTTTATTGGGTTGCAACTATTCATGAATCTACCATAGATATGCATGCACTTCTGGGTTACATGTCACAACTCCACCATGGTCTAATGGCCAGAACTGACAGTGGTCCCTGTCCAACCTGGGGTCTAACCTCTGAAATGCTGTTTAATTCACAGTCAATTTTTTTTCGCAGGGTGAAGGGTTGATTGAACTTTGGTGGCGGACTCTCTAAGGGTTTTTTTTGTACTCTTTTTTTTATTTTAACTTTCATCTAATAACTTGCAGTGGCACAATGTTTTGTCACAAATGCCATTGAAAGTCATTCAAAAAACAGAGCAAGGCCTTGTTTGCACAGCAAACTTTGCTGCAGATTTTGGAGCAGGTTCCACCTTTTTTAATATGAGGCAGAGATTACAGCAGGTTAACCTGAAAAAACACAAGTCTCCTGCTCAGTCTTGCTGCGGATTTAGCAACTCATCAGAGTCTAATCAGCGCCATAAAGCGCCAGGATGGAAAATGAAGAGGAATCTGAGGAGTGAACAGGGCCTTAGTGCTTTCATTTTATTGCTGTATGTTTGATGGATCTGTTAAAACATAGTTTAGTTCTTTATTTGTCATAAAAATGGATACAAACACAAGATAGTTTTCTTTTTTTTTTCAGACAGCTATGTTTTATAATAATGTGTCAGACAGTGTCAGCCATCATGTTAAAGGAGTTTCATCATTCGAATCCCATTTTTTCTCCCTAACACGTAGGAATACACAAGTGGCCACAAGAAAAAAGCTGCAGAAATGCGTAGTTGGCTCTACAGCGCGGACACGCTGTGATTTCCAAAACCGGAACATCAGCATGTCAATTGTATTTAGGGAAACGCCGGCAGCTTTCCCATAGATATAATGGTAACAGAAAGTCCGCGGAGGAAAACTCTGTGAACTTTCTGTTAAAAGTAGTGCGGAAAGAACCGTGATGTGTTCCTGCTGCAGTTTTTCCTGCAGCGTTTTAGCGCTGCGTATTGTCCCGTGGAGCCTTAACCTTAAGGCTATTCCTACATGTTAAGGACTGCTACATCTGTATACAATCACCTAACAAAAACCCTGTATTCACATACACAGGATGAACTACATATTTGTCTATTCACCACTGATATACAATACTTCCTTTTCTATAGAATGGGCAGGGGTGCGGAGCGATCGCTTCCTACATTATTGTTAGGTGACCTTTGTCACTTACAAATGGTCTATGGTAAAATCAGTATAAATACTCAGGATCTCATCCTTCATTTCGCTATTCATGTGATATACCAGGATCTGTACGACAATGAATTTTTACAGCCTTCACATAAAAGGGATAGTTTAGAGGATATGAGCACCTGAGGAAGTCATATATTCATCCAGGCAAAGCTAATATATAAAGACAAGCTGTGCAAGACCGAGACTTATTGTGGCCCCTGGGCCACAGAGTAAACAGATACGTAGAAGCTTGTAAATTCTCTTAAAAAAAAAACAAAACCAAAGCATCTTCTGTGAATACTAAATTCTGGATTTGTTATTTTTGTTCCAATTTAATTTCCAGCTGTAGAGAATTAATAGGCATCCGTAAAGCTTACAAAACATGAGAAGCCGAAAAAAAAATATGGAGGGGGGACCTTGCAAAAGATTCCTTCAGAAAACAAGAGAATAGAGATGTCTGGAGGACCCTTACAGTTAATTTCTGATCGAGTCTTCTCCTCTCTGACACTCCGACTGGTCGAGTGGATCCTGTGAGGAACGACAACAGCAGGCTGAAAGGGACAAGAAAAAACAGACATTGACATGATGAGTAACACGACTATAATAATGTAAAGGACTTTCATATTAACGCTCTATATATCACAATAATAAAACAGCAGGCATGTAGTCACTAGTATGACTTTAACTTCCTAATTGGAGGCAACTTACATATCCACCATCCCACCCATCTACCTTAAATTATAATACTGTAGCATGCACAGCATGTCATTTTTGACAAAACACCAGTAACCCCAAAACTGAACATTTTTATAAAATAGTTAGATGCTTAAATATTTTGCCAGAATTTTGACCATAACATAAAAACAACATGCTAGCAACGCTCTTAGAGGATCACAACCTTACACATATGTATGTATTGAAAGGGTTTGCCAAGCTAGGAATAGTGATGACCTATCATAAGGAAAAGTCATCAAGAACAGATTGGTGGAGGTCCGACACACCTATGACCCCACCAATCAACTGTTCTGAGAGCTGATGCACAGAGAATGGAGCGGGACGCAGACAGCTCTGTTCTTTGTATAGTGGCCAGGCAAGGTACTGCAAATCTGCTCCATCCTGTGTGTATCAGCAACTGAGACCAGCTGATTGGTGGGGGTGTCTAGTTTCAGACCCGCACGGTTCTGGTATTGCTGACCTATCCTAGGATAGGTCTTCGACATTTTTATCCTGGAAACCCCCTTTAATTGTGGGCAAAAGTTAGATAAAAATGAATAATTTAAAAGAAAAAAAAGAAAAAAGGATCCAACAACAGCTTTTACAGAACCTGCCACAATGACGTATAGGCAGCATAGTATAGAGTAGGCATACCTCCCAACTTTCAAAGACAGAAAGAGGGATAAAATGTGTCCGGGCTGTGGCAAATTTAGCTCCACCCACTTCCAAATTGACTCCACCCATTCCCAACCATTTCTCATTGGGTACATCCTGCACCCCACATATCTCCCCTCACAATACACCCAAGCACCCCGCAGTACACCCATGCATCCCACATCTCCCCCACACACAGTCAATCCTGCACCCCACAGTACACACATGCACCCCACATCTATTCTCCCACCCAGTCAACCTTGCACCCCACATCCCTCCTCAGTACACCCTGAACCCCACATGTTCCCCTCACACAGTCCACCCATGCATCTCACATCACTCCCTCACAGTCAACCTTGAACCCCACATACCCCCACAGTACACCCTGAACCCCACATCTCCTCCTCACACACAGTACACCTTGCATCCCACATCTCTCCCCCCACACACAGTCAACCTTGCACCCCACATCCCTCCACAGTACACCCATGCACCTCACATCCCTCTACAGTACACTCTGCACCCCACAGTACACCCTGAACCCAACATCTCCCCCTCACACACAGTACACACTGCATCCCACAACTCTCCCCCACACAGTCAACCTTGCACCCCACATCCCCCCCACAGTACACCTGCACCACACAGTACACCTCTGCACCCCACATCTCCCCCACAGTACACCAATGCACCCCACATCTCTCCCCCCCACCCAGTCAACCTTGCACCCCACATCCCTCCACAGTACACCCTGCACCCCACAGGACCTTCTGAGTAAAGTAGTACAAGCTTTCCCCCGATCACCACCTGCTCTTATTCCAGTTACAGTCTTTTATCTGTTATAAGAGCGGGTGGTGATCAGGGGAAAGTTTGTTAATAAACAAAACACTTCAGGGGCAGAGCGGGACACGCAGTAATCCATGTGGGACAGGAGTCTAAAATCGGGACTGTCCGAAACATTATGCCAGCAAATTACACTGCGTTTTCTAGCGACAGGTTCTCTTTAAAGCTACAGGCCTAGAAAGGATGGCTGCATTCTTTTGTGATACTCCAGACATTCGTGCAGTTTAGATGGGAATCTTATGAATATGCTAACCTAACAGAAAGACAAAGTGAAGGACAAGGGTACAAAAGTGCTTACTGTAATTGAACTGTGCAAAAATGTGTGTTATGACCCACAGAAAACCCAGTAAATGTGCAGAGGACACGGCAGGAGATTGATAACTATTGGGAAACGTTCAGCGCTCACCAGGATGTGATTATATCAGGCTGCTATAATCCAGAGTTGTCACTTCCTACTGTGCAGCAATAATAGCGTAAAAGGAAACTACCGTCTCGTAATCCTCTTACTGATAGACTAACCAATGCACCATTAGGTAATAGAGTCTGGAAAGCCCCAGGAACCGGCCAAGGAGATTAGAAGGCTCAAATAAACCATCGCTTTTCATCACACCTCAATAATCCATTCAATGAGAAGTTAACCTTAACCAATAAGTCATGGAAATCGCATTGTTACCAAAAATTTACAAAAAAATAAATTTATAAAAAAAAAAATTGAAAAACTAAATTGTGCTGTGATATTCTTGGTGCTCCCCATTACAAAAGGTGACTGAACCTCTCTAGAGGTCAGGATTTGTAAAGGTTTTTTTTCAAAGGGAATCTATTTCTAGCAGGGTACTGTTGTAGAGACTGCCAACTGGCTTAGGGAAAAAGATATGCAAACCCGCTGTCTACAGCATCGCAAGAAATTTGAGGAGGGAAAATTTTGTGTTACATTCAGATCAAGCAAATGAATGGTGAAAAGTCTGCCAAGTCTGGATCCATTCTTTCCTTCAGTGTGGCACATGGAAAGAGGTTGTCTTCACGAGACAGTAGATCAGTAATATCCATCTCATGTTCATCCTCTTGTGTTCATGACTATAGGCCAGAAACATGGAAGTGTTGGGTGTACTGTGTCTAAGTACATTTTTTGGGAATCTGGTATATTTATATTTCCCTGGATGCTGGACTTTCCCCTACTAATCTGTCTTCAAGAGAAAACACCCTTAGGACTAGTTCACACGGGGAAAAATGGTCAGGATTTTGACGTGGAATCTGTGTCAAAATCCTGCCACCTCCCATTGAAATCAATGGGAGCCGGTCATTTCCTTTTTCCATGAGCGGCTTCCAGAAGCGAGCTGCCCTTTCTTCAGACGGATTCCGCGGCTGATTCAGCCAAGGTGTCCACCTTGCGACACCTCCCTCCGGACTAGGCCCATTCATTTGGGCCTAATCCGGAGCGGAAAGCCACGACGGGATGCCAGTGCACTGCACGGCATCCCGTCACGGCAGCTGCGACGGAATGTGTTCACGCGGAACCCCATGTAAACTAGCCCTTAAAGAAACATAATGCGTAGAAATTAACAAAAAAGTAAACATAAAATACACTATCTGTCACTGTTGAGCTACTGCATAGTCTGCATGACCATGACAGTCTTGTAGAAATCTTGTAGAGAACTTAGGGATTGATCTCCTTGTGATCTTCCCCATATTCCCATCGTTTTCAGGAATTATTAATTGATGACATATCTTTAGGATAAGTCTTCGATTAAAGACTGGCATGAATGGAACCCCCTGATCGATCAGCTTCTTGAAAAGGTGCAGTACTATACATTTGTGCAGTGGCTGTGTTTGACATTACAGCTCAGCGCATTCACTTGAATGGGACTGAGGTGCAATCAGGTCATGTGACATTATGTTCATTTGTCACAAGTCCTGACGCAGAATCGGTGTTCAGTGAATGTTGCTGACCCTTTAAACAGCTGATCTAGGGGATCCTAGGTGGCAAACCTCAACAGACCATCAAAATACCCAGCTATGTATTTTACAATTATGTATTTGGCCTTGGTGAGCTATTACCTGGCCAGCTTTCCCTTACACAGGATGTGATGGGGCCTGATAACAAAACCTGTTTAATTACAAGAAGGTGGCTTGTTAACGCCATAAACACAGCCAATGGTTGTTTTCTGCCCAGTACAATTAGCATACCTGTGCTAACCTCATTATCCCAGCATAGGGGTATCCTAGAGTTGTATCCTGAAGGGGCTCACAATACGCATCAGACAGAGAGGATGCCTCTGGGTATGGTTTTCTGATAATATTTGCCCAGGAGGTCATGCCACAGTTGCACTGGTAAATTTCTTGGGTGTGCCAGCCCGACTCGAACGCTCAAAGTCCAAACTCGCTAGTGTTGAGAGCAGGGGAAGTGTCCAGGCACTGAACTCATTACCCAAAGAAGATGGGGGTGTCATCCTTGGTGGCTACACAATGGAGACCTCATTACGAACACCATTATACAACTGGCTTGACCCTATGATCATCTGGAGAGTAATTATGACTGTTCTTAATTTTTTTGGTTTCAAGGATGGAGGGTTGGACTTCCTCCCTAATGACATCATTCTGGGAGGAGACTGGGGAGAGATATATTGTTTCCCATGAGGGATTAAGCATGTTCCCTGGAGACTAGGAGATAGGCTTCAGAGATTCATATGGTATTGTTTCCATTTCTACCTTTTAATCCCATTTATTTTTATGCATTGTATTGTACTTTATCTGTATCTGCTTGTCAATCACTGATACATATTTCTGTATAATGTTAAGTGGTTAGTATTATCCTTTGTTTTATCCTATAAGGCTCGTACACACTCACGGGGTGTGAGTAGAAAGTAAGGAAGAAGGGTGATCTCCAGGTGTACCAAGGTGTCTTTGGTGAGGCGGTATCCTTCACAGCAGGTCATCAATTAAAAAGTCCCAAAAAACCCCATTAAGGGGCAGAGCTTAGTGATCCTTTTCCTACTGCAGATTAGACAGAGAATGCTGCTTCTCCAGCCAGTCACCTTGCAGCCTGCGGGGAGCAGGATAGACATGGCTGGGCTCTAGTTGCACAGAAAAGAATTCTTTGCATAAGATCAAAGGGGAGATTAAAGAATCTTTTTGACAATATATGTGCATTTTCTGTATGTAGTGTTCCTTAAAGTAAACTAGAATGTCTTCTTACGCCTTATAGCTTCTTTTCTTGCCAAAATTTTAAATGGCCTTAAAGGGGTTGTCCAGGAATTACAGATTTTTGCTTCCCTCAGAAGTTCATTGAAATGTTTCCTCCTGAATGTCCCTTTACCATATGTATGGTAGTAGTCATGGGCTGTGTATTGCTGAATTTAGAAGCGAGCACACGAGTCTGCCTTGTTCCATCAGCGCCTGCGTTCTCTAAGCCAACTATGTGCCTAATCCTTCAGTACAAGGGTTTTCTCTAAGAATACACGATAAATTGTTAATAGTGAACTACAGACGGCATCATTTCATTCTTGTAAACAAATAGCCGGATTCCTAAACCTTATCTCCCGTCCCACACACTGATGAGCCCAAAGCGACCATGAAACTTTTCAGATTTTTTAGGAGTTTTTTTTTGCCTTATTTGTTGACTGAATAACATTTTAGGTTTTTTTTTTTGTTTGTTTTTTCTCGGTGCTTCAAAGCTCCAAGCTAAAATAAACCTGGTTTCATGTATCCTCAAACAACCTACAGTAGCTCTTCCCAATTCCGTTTCATGATACTTGAAAAACCTAGATTAGCTTTGGTTCTGTGTGTGAGAGAATGGAAGAAAAAAAAAAGAAAGAAAGAAGACTTTGGAAAAGTAACCTTATTTCATGCACATAAAATAACAAAAATAATAGACTCTCAAAGATTCGATAACAAAAATGATTGAGTTTTCCGCAACAGGATTTTCAAGGTCTGCATCTTGTAATAATATACGGGGACACAATGCAGCCTGACAGCCGGGCGCGCGTGTGTTATTTGTTACAGCACTTCAAGAAAATGGGCTTTGAAATCAAATAATAATACATGTCCTAGCAAAGAAGCAAGAAATGACAAGGGAGAAAGACTACAAAATGACAGATTAATATCGAAGTACCTGAATGGAGAGAGGTTTAAGGGAGAAATGATACCTTTACCGAGCAATTTCCAAACAAAATAATGGCACGGGTTTCAGACAACATCTTCACTAGATAGGAAGGAGACGGCTTGTCTTGCACCTGTCTGCCAATCTCCGCAGAGCGCTTTATTCGGCAGATACAGCCGCACCTCATTTGGTCAAGTTAAACAAATCAGAAAGTTTAAGTCTGCACTACTTAAAAAAAAAAAAAAAAGCTGCACTACTGCAGATACAGAATTTTATATAGGTTTATAAACCTGTGTCCATCCATTATAACAAGATATGCTGCAAATATTGTATCATTGGCCATAGGCAGCAAAAAACTGGAGCTGCCGCATTGAGGAGAGAGTTATTTAGACATTGTCTGTGCAGGGAAAGGGAGTGGATAAGTGGCAATGTCATTGGTGTTCTCTATAGAGGTGTCATCTGTCAGATATAAAGGATACTATACTATAAAGAAAACTGCTAGAGAATTGGCACATCTCGGTCTATTAAAAGGCTTAGTGGCTAGACTGAAAATTGCAGGATTTAGTGCTTTGTAAACAATATACATAGGAATATGAAAAATGGAAAAATAAATATACATTAAAAATATATTTAACATAAACACAGTCATTTCCAAGTAATGTCTTCCCTTTAAGTAAGCTTTCTAAGAATCCAGTTCATCTTCTAAGAATGGGAACCACATCGTATGACATCCCTGGTGAACATAACTGCTTCCTGTCCCTATACTGCTTATACATGATGATAGGATGTCCCAACAGAATAATGGTGCCAGGCCAAAGCCTTCCATCCTCCTGCCTGGTGCCAGGACAAAGCCTTCTATCCCCCTGTCTGGTGCCAGGACAAAGCCTTCTATCCTCCTGTCTGGTGCCAGGACAAAGCCTTCTATCCCCCTGTCTGGTGCCAGGACAAAGCCTTCTATCCTCCTGTCTGGTGCCAGGACAAAGCCTTCTATCCTCCTGTCTGGTGCCAGGACAAAGCCTTCTATCCTCCTGTCTGGTGCCAGGACAAAGCCTTCTATCCTCCTGTCTGGTGCCAGGATAAAGCCTTCTATCCCCCTGTCTGGTGCCAGGACAAAGCCTTCTATCCTCCTGTCTGGTGCCAGGACAAAGCCTTCTATCCTCCTGTCTGGTGCCAGGACAAAGCCTTCTATCCTCCTGTCTGGTGCCAGGACAAAGCCTTCTATCCTCCTGTCTGGTGCCAGGACAAAGCCTTCTATCCTCCTGCCTGGTGCCAGGACAAAGCCTTCTATCCTCCTGCCTGGTGCCAGGACAAAGCCTTCTATCCTCCTGTCTGGTGCCAGGACAAAGCCTTCTATCCTCCTGTCTGGTGCCAGGACAAAGCCTTCTATCCTCCTGTCTGGTGCCAGGACAAAGCCTTCTATCCTCCTGCCTGGTGCCAGGACAAAGCCTTCTATCCTCCTGCCTGGTGCCAGGACAAAGCCTTCTATCCCCCTGTCTGGTGCCAGGACAAAGCCTTCTATCCTCCTGCCTGGTGCCAGGACAAAGCCTTCTATCCTCCTGCCTGGTGCCAGGACAAAGCCTTCTATCCTCCTGTCTGGTGCCAGGACAAAGCCT
Source organism: Leptodactylus fuscus (assembly GCF_031893055.1). Classification (NCBI taxonomy): domain Eukaryota; kingdom Metazoa; phylum Chordata; class Amphibia; order Anura; family Leptodactylidae; genus Leptodactylus; species Leptodactylus fuscus. The sequence goes on from NC_134267.1 coordinate 48,042,095, forward strand.
TCTATCCCCCTGTCTGGTGCCAGGACAAAGCCTTCTATCCCCCTGTCTGGTGCCAGGACAAAGCCTTCTATCCTCCTGTCTGGTGCCAGGACAAAGCCTTCTATCCTCCTGCCTGGTGCCAGGACAAAGCCTTCTATCCCCCTGTCTGGTGCCAGGACAAAGCCTTCTATCCTCCTGTCTGGTGCCAGGACAAAGCCTTCTATCCCCCTGTCTGGTGCCAGGACAAAGCCTTCTATCCTCCTGTCTGGTGCCAGGACAAAGCCTTCTATCCTCCTGCCTGGTGCCAGGACAAAGCCTTCTATCCCCCTGTCTGGTGCCAGGACAAAGCCTTCTATTCCCCTGTCATTAACCTCTTAGATGACACAATCAATAGTGACCACAGCATAGTTTCACAATTGTACTGCTGCCCATATCACCCCAAGCCCACCAAATTGGGGTGCAAATAGGTTGTGATGGCAGAAAGAACATGATGTTTTTATTAAATGGAGAATTTGTTTTTATTTTTTTTAATCGCATTCTCCACTTTACTTTCATTTCAGAAGGTTTGGAACAAGATGACAATAGTTTCAAAGTACTTACACCAGACAACTAGGATAAGAACATTGATAAATCACCCCTCTGTTTCCCTTCCAATGTTAATACTGGTTGCACTGCGCCACCACTAGGGGAGCTCTGTATAGAAATTTACATAGCTTCACCTCTTTGCATTCTTTAATAGGTTGGCATATTCTCTGTAACCCCCACCGTTCCTGAGCAATCAGTTCTGGTATTTTCCAGGTACAATATGCTAATTTGGCTCACTACTCAGGTGGGTGGTTCAGGGTTGGAAAGGGACCGCCCACCTGACAGTAGAGAACATAATTGTGCTAACATTACTGAAGACAAAATTACAACTGTGTCAGTTCAATAGAGAGGTGCCTATTGAAGGATGTAAAGAGTTAAGAGTTGTTCATGTAGGTTAAAGGGCCCATTTAAAGGGGTTATCTGAGACTATAATACTAAGCCCCACCTCCTCTTCTCAGGTAGCAACATCAAATCTATTGTATCACATGGAGTTCAATTGATAATCACAATCTATGACTGGTGTAATTATAGGAAAAGGGAGGATGGGTACAAAAAAACAAAACAAAACAAAAAAAATAGACAATGTTTGCTTGTATAGAAAATCTCAGGTATGTATCCCCAGTGAATTTCTGGCTGGTACATACGACCATTATGAACAACCAGTCCATCATTACAAAGCTCATTACACAAGCACATACATGAGCGTCCTACATGCCAAAACAATGAAGGTTTTCATTCCCTACAGTCTCTTGCATAAGTATGTCATTCCAGACTTTGCTTCCTCAGGGCATCACACGTCAATACAGGACAATGGAGCCAGGATGGTAATGCCAAGATCATCTCCACCTACCAAATCCACTATTGCAACATGTCAGTGGGCAGTATAAATAATGAACGGGAAAGAACTTTGCTGTATTACTTTAGACTATTTTCTCTCCTAGCAAACCTGATAGTTAAGAAGTCATTTTTTTCCCTTTATCCCTTCATCCTTGGCGCATATTCATAGCGTACTTGGAGTCGGCTTCAAATACTGGCATTCCTTTCAAACTATTAACAATTTATGAAAGGAAAAAGAAAAGAGAGCCGGGTTGTCACATGGACAAGTAAAGGCAGGTACTGTGTGTTCTTCAAGGAATTCTGCTTCCTTGCATAACTCCAAAGCTCATAACAACAAGTCTTGCTAATGACTTACTCCGGTGCGGCGGGAGACAAAGGTTTCATTTGGTTTCAGTGTATAAAAGGCAGCCTAGACAGTAATGGTCTATGAACAAGTATGCACAGTCATAAACACTCTGTACTTTACTTCAATGCCCAGAAATGAGCCATCTAACTAGAAAGGCGCTCATTAGGGTTGAGCGATCGGTATCGGAAATGTTCGGATTCCGATCGGCGATCGAGTAAATTTCACGATCGCGATCGGAATTTCCGATCCCGATTTTTTCCGGCAGGATCGAGGTCGGAGGTTATTTCCCACAATGCTAGGCTCACGTCTCCCCGCCCACACTCTCCTAAGCCACAATAAGCCCCGTCTACTCCCATCATCTCTAACACTAGTCTAGGGAGGCGGGGGCGCTCTGAAGGCATGTCAATGAGAGAGGACCGGACCGAGAAGAACGGGGAGTGGCAGCAGATCTGTGCAGGTAACACCAGGGGGGACAAGTAGCCGGGGGATTTTTTTTTATTTATTTATTTATTTATTGAAACAATTTTTGAACTCCATGCTGTGTAGTGAATAGGATCGTTTTTAAAATCCAATCTTCGATTATTAAAAAAAAAAAAATCCAATTGACTTGCATTGGGATCGGGTTCGAATGGAAAATGATCGGAAATCGGATTTTAAAAACGCCCACTTGACGCCAACAGCGAATAAAGTGTTGTTCCTCTGTTCCACCAAGGAAGTCTTATTTGTATATTCCTTACCTAGAGTTCTAAGGCTGTGTTCACACGGAGGAATTTGCCGCGGATTTTGCCCCCGAATCCGCAGCAGATTCCTCCCAGAATTTGTTCTCAATGGGAGGCAGAGATCACAGCAGGACGCAGAAAAAAGAAATGTGGCCTGCTCGATCTTGACATGGATTCCGCAGCTGAGCCACAGGGGTCGGTGACTCCCTCCTGATTAGGCCCATTCATTCAGGTCTAATCAAGAGTAGGATGCTGCGACAGAATGCTGATGCACTACATTGGGATCCCGTGGTGGCTAGACTTCCTCTTTGTTTTACTCCATGTGAACATATCCTAATACTTCATGGTGGCATCTCCCTAATGAAACGTAGTACTCCTAACCCACGTCTAGACCTTTCATCCAGCTAGGCAGTACCCGCTCTGCACTGATCAGTGGCAATAACCTTGAAACAGCTGTCTGCAGGGCCTTCTTCCTTTTGGCGGAGATATTCTGCGTTACCCAGTAGTCCCAGAGTATGCAATTACACTGGTCTGTAAGAAGCTACCTACCAGAAGATGGAATTTGGGCATGCTCCTGTTTTCTACCACACATCCCTTATCCAGAATTCTTAGCAGGGCATGCTTCTATTACCCCTTCTATTACAACACAGACAGTCGCCTGAGACTTCTCTGCAAATAAAGGCGTTTTCTTACTCTAGACAATATGACAAAGGATAGTTGACCCCTCAGCGGCAGTCGTAGGCAGCAGGTGGTAGTAATGCTGCTTAGATCTAATGAAGTGAGGAACACGGAGCTGGAATACTCTTTGATGGGGTCCCTGTGGTCACATTCGCACCTATCACATAATGATGGCATATCATAGGTCACCACAGTGTAAAACGGTTCCTGACATGGAACAGCGACAAGTTAACAGCTTTGATCAGTAGAGGTCACAGTATTGAATCCCTACTGATAGCTTAGAAGAGAGCGCCTCTGGTATATGATAAACTTATAAACAACACCTCATGTGACAGGAGGGATTCACTGTATACAGATTATAACCTTTTACTACGCCGCACATTCCTTTACATGGCGCTCACTGATCTGAGCAGAAAGGGAATACTGCTTGGACTTGGTGCACACTGTTGTTACAAAACTATTGCCAAGCAGGCAGTCTGCACCCTCTGCTCAGCATGTTACAGGGAGTCTCTCACCAGACCCCAACTCCACAGACCGGTTAGGGGCACCTGAATCTAACAGTGTTTTCTTTCCCCTTGTGAATCACTCCTTTTGTAGCCAAGATATCATCATATCAACACGCAAATGAGCTTTTTAGAGCAATGAGGGTGTTGTTATTGCTCCAAAGAGGTAAGGCCTGTTTCACATCTGCGTTCGGTGAGTCCACTTGGGGGCCCCCTCCCCGAATGGAATATCGAACGCAATAAAGAGCGGTTAGCTAAGAAACCACACGGACCCCATAGACTATAATGGGGTCTGTGTGTTTTCTGCGCGGTGTCTGTACGAATCATGTGGAGAGAAAAGTGCTGCTTGCAGTATTTTTTTCTCCACATGATTCGTGCAGACACCGTGTGGAAAACACACGGACCCCATTATAGTCTATGGGTTCTGTGTGGTCTGTTAGCTAAACGCTTTTTATTGCCTACGGTGTTCAATTCGGGGCGGTGGCTTATCACATACACTATCAGACAAAAAGGTCCTACCTTTTAACACTGCACATATAACTCCTATGGCATCTTATAACGGACCACTTGTTTTGAGTGGCATAAGGGCATGATCTCAAAATACGTATTCTAGTATCCCAGAGGAAAAAAACCTTATAATGGTATGTACGCGGCTATAAGACTTATCAGATTTGAGAATCCTATACATGTGTTCAGACATCAGATACAGGTAACTGTTCAATAAAATGCATAAATTCATTATATGACAGAATCAAATCTGACACAAAAGCTAAGTTATAATTATATGAAGGGAAAAATTACATGAACGGAAGCAAAATAATCTGGGAGGATGGAAATCTATATGACATGAGAAACGTCTAATATGATAAAGCCTATCGATGGATTTTTTTTCCTAGGCGTTAGATTGCAAAAAAACTGGTTAGTACTGTTTGGCGTCAGACTACAGTATAAGCTCGGAGCTCATCTACAGACCTGGATGAAATGCGCACAGAAGGCAGGTATGGACTTCACTTTGAAGCTGCAAACTTAGTAAGAGCAATGTTATATGCCGCCTTAGCGAAGCCAGCGTAATGTGTAATACAGTAGTTAGGTGATACACTCAGCTTGCCTGGACAAGCAATTGTACCTTGGGACGGGCAGCAAAACGAGGGGCCCGACGCACAGGAGGAGATGCAGGAGAAAAGATACCCCAAAACTTAAACTACATGGAGAAACAAAAAAGGGACCAACGCACACAAAAACATACAGAAAAAAAAAAGATGAATATAATGACACAAAATTATTATAGCATACCATATTTCCTTATCAGATCTACGGCTGGTGACAAAAAGAGGCCTGAATTGTTTTATAATAGGTCAAATACTCAAAACTGTTTTCCTGTCATATCATTTTGATATTCCAGTACCCAGATATATCTGAAAGACACCAGTCACTATGTTGTCAGAAGCGAGCAAGGATTTAAGAAACGCTTCAGACTAAGGGTATGTTATGTTACGCCACGTACGGGAGCTTAAAAGGGGTTAAGAGGGTTCAAAGGATACCAAGGAAAGAATCCCTGTGTCCAGCACCGACCCCCTCAGGCCCTGAAAACTACCATAGCGTGTAGTGAGACTATACCCCAATGTGCCCAATATAATACATGGCGGTAATACTAGGAAGCATAAGGAGAGCTCAATCCTGAAGGAATCACAATTCATGTTTAAAGGGGCAGTAGAGAGAATGTATATGGCCTGAGCTCCGCAATTCAGGTATAAAAAGAAAACCTCCCCCCCACACACACAAATGTGAATTGATACATCCTTAGATGCAAAAGTTACTATTGTGCAATACTGTGTTCTATGTTACCTCCGTGACACCTATTAAAAAACAGCTGCTTCTACCCCAAATTTCCACCTTGTCATCCCTGTCATCTCTTCCTTGCTCTCTGTCCATCCATCCTATTCCATTCTCCTATCTGTTATTTATCATGTCCATTTTTTACAAGAGTTTTTACCTCCATGTTCTTTGCCTTTGTTTGAATCCCTTAAAAGGGATTCTGTCATCAGAACAAAGACAATAAGCAGTCAGATAGCTTCAGTTCACGGGAATAAAACCGTTTTACTGCTTCCAGATTAATCCCTCCATTGCTGAGAAGTTAGATTTTTTTAATGATATATTAATGGGACATTTGGCGCAATAATGGTGTCACCACTGCTCTCATCACACCAAAGAACTACACCGTCTCGTCCCTCCATGGATAATCCTTTTAATATGGATGACCTATCTTTAGGATTAGCCCAGCAACCCTAGTGATCAACTGATTGAAGGTGCTCAAGTAGCAGACGTAGCGCCATACAATGTGTAACGAAAGGTGCTACAGCTCGGTCGCATCCACTTGAATGGGACTGAGCTGCAGTAACCAAGCACAGCCACTACACGTAATAAGGAGCTGTCTCCACTTCCAGAGCTCTGAGGATCCTCATGGGAATGGCGAAAGTGGAGCCACCACCTATCGGATATTGATGACCTGTCCTAAGGGTTGGTCGTCAATATTAAAGCCCAGGGAAACCCCTTTATTAATGAGACAAATACCAAGGCGTTTTCTTCCTTCTCTGTTCAATACATTAAGCTTGTGAAAAACTAAATGGCTGAAAGGAAAATGTAATGGTAAACTGAGTGTGCGCACGGTGGTCAGTTTTACCGCTAAACGTATTTCTTCAATCAATCATAGAAACAAAGGTTCAATGAAAAGGAGCCATGTACTAAAAAATAGCGCCCTTACCTCTGGATCATCGTCATCAAAATCGTGGTAACTCGAGTGGTCGGGATTATTCACCTTATCCAACAGTTCTATAGCAAGTGTTCGATTTAATGGTTGTGTAACAAAAGGATGCTACAAAAGCAAGGAAAGCTATGGTAAGAACCTTGGCGACAATTTTCTTTACAATCTTGCGAAACAATTTGCTTGCACTTTCATCTTCCGTTCACAGCAGGTAGACTTAATAAGACATGTGGAGATTTCATCTGCACATCACTGCCCCAAATAGCCAGTTGTTACAAGTACATGGTGGCAGGGTCTCTGCCCGTGGGCATTCAGACATGACAATAAGTAGTCTGTAATAAGTGAATGTTAGAACGTTGTTATCCTATTACAGCTATTATTGTAATAGATGGTGCAGGAATTTCAGTGCTTTGCCTGTGACATCATATTTTGGGTAAAGAGTTCGACAATTTGCAACCCGTAAGCTTCCAGAATATACGGACAATGACAGATCATTACATTACCTGTAACAACTTTTCGGCTGTAGGTCTTTTCTTAGGGTTTTTCGTAAGAGACATTTTGACAAAATGATGAAAACTATTGGACCTTCAATGGAAAACAGAAGCAAAAACATTATAAGCAGCTGCTGCATGAGAGAAGATATGTGTTTTGGGGATAATGGGAGGACGTTACTTACCATTTCATCTTATCTTTTAATTTTGGAGGCTGAAAATTGCTCTTCGTCATTAAGAATAAGGCCCTAAAAACAAAAAGCCATTAAAGTCTGTATGGCCAGTGCCCCTCCGTCATCTGACTGAATGATTGGGGGAGGGGGGACATCACAAATCATGGGACAGAACTTGAATAAAGGAGATACCACTAAGCTAAATATATGCAATGTATCTCCAATGTATCTGGCTTAGGGGATATTCATCCGCCCGCCGGGTCTCCGTCCTATTTCCCGGGGACACTACATAGGCGACGGCTTCCCGGCGGTCAGTTTTAAAACTTATTCATTTGAATGGGTCTATGAAGCAAACCACCAGTATCCGTATGCAGCCTCTCCGCAGAGAAAACGTTATTTGGCACATACACAAAGTCAGACATGCAGGACTTTGTGTCCGTCCCAAAAAAAAGGTTTCCCCACGGAGAGGCTGCATACGGACACTGGCGGTTTGCTTTATAGACCCATTCAAATGAATATGCTTTAAAACTGACCACCGGGAAGCCGTCCCCTATGCAGTGTCCCTGGGAAATAGGACGGAGACCCAACGGGCAGACACGGGTGCAAGTGTGAACGCCCCCTCATTTGGTATCAGCCCTGCTGTATGAGGTCTTGTTTTTTCCCCATCAGAGTTGTATGTTCCAATGGTTTACCAGGCGCCAACACTACAGATGACTTTATCCTATGAGTCAGTACAAAAAAGCCAATACCAAAATAAGTACAGATTTATTTTTGGCATACTAAAAAAATATTTTATGGGAAAAGAAAAACCAAACTTTTTTTAGTTTTTAGAATTTTTTTTTTTCTTTTAGAGGCAGGTTTAGAAGAAGGCAAAAAGCCTGCCATTGTCATTTGTATTTTCCATTGTTTGCCATGGGGTTGAGATAAAAAAAAAAGTGAACTTTATTCTACAGGTCGATACAAGTACAAATGGCACCACATGGGATTTTTTTTCTATAGTGATTGGTTTTAAGCAAAATAAATGGGGGGGGGGGGGAGCCTGGGCATCAGGATTTTACAGGACATAGAGCTACACTTCAGAAGAAAGACCTAGAATTTAGGGCCTAAATAAAAAATATACCGCAGTCCTGAAGGGGTTAACACAACAGAGGACTTTTCTGTCTCGTCTCACTCTATCCATAAATATGGCACGTGTGATTGTAGTTAAAGGATTCCGAAATTACCAAAAGGGACATAATATTTAACGCATTGTTGTTTTGCAGACTCCATTTCACGTGTGGATAAAGATTTAACTAATATGGCGAACTGTGTGCAAAATGGGAGAGTAAGTTAAATAAGTTATTACGGAGTTTATGTTCTACTCTGTTTTTACCAAACAAGTGAACTATTGGTAAAAATCCCCTTAGACCCAAATGGTAGTAGGTGTAAGTAGAGATGAGCGAACACTGTTCGGATCAGCCAATCCGAACAGCACGCTCCCATAGAAATGAATGGAAGCACCTGTGACACTGACTTTGCCGGCCGGCGTCACAGGTGCTTCCATTCATTTCTATGGGAGCGTGCTGTTCGGATCGGCTGATCCAAACAGTGTTCGCTCATCTCTAGGTGTAAGGTCTAATACATAGAATAAATAACATCTAAAAGGTAGTAATAAAAAGCTACAAAATACAAGAAGATACGAGATTATATGTGCTTTACCTCATTGGATGCAAGTCAAACATAGGAGGCTGAAGCTCTGCAAGCTCTATGGAAGTGATGCCGACTGCCCAGATGTCACACAACTGGTTATATCCACCTTTCCGCTCCACGGCCGCCACTTCAGGAGCCATCCTGAGAACACAAATTAAGAAGTTATGGTCAGAGATTTGTGTAATACGGCTATTAAGTTTTGAAAACCAATTCCTCAGCATCTAACATTGTGCAATGACACATAAATGTGAATAGTAAAATTAATGTATTGTATACGTGTTGCATCTTAATCCCGGGAATAAACAGACGTGACTTTGATAAGTACAAGCCAAGCCTCTGCAATTGTGTCAGTGCATAACAATGGGAATTATCTTGTGACAGATATTCAATAATAGTATGAGATAATAATCTAGTGATGCTATCGCCATGAGATCATCAATAGCCAATGTAAGGCACACAAACAGCCTCAGCCTCCTCATTCCAGCACAGAACTTATTACAAGAGGCTTGTAATGAAGAAGAAGAAAGGGGGGCACTCACCAAGGCATAGCTTTTTTTCTAAAATATCCATAGGGAAGGTATGGGAGAGAGACTGCACATATGATGGCTAGGCCACGTCCGTTTCGCGCTCTCCCATACCTTCCCTATGGATATGCTTTTATCTAGAACTGAATAAAAGGATATTTTAGAAAAAAAAGCTACGCCTTTGCGAGTGCCCCCCTTTCTTCGTCTTCATTACAAGGGTTTTTTCTAGGGGCGTGAGCACCACTTTTTGAGAACCTTATAAAATTGCTGTAAATCCTATGGTGATTTTTGGAGCACACGTTTATACACAGAAATAGGTTATAGCAGAGCCACCTTACTTTTTCTTGCTATCCATACTTATTACAAAAGGGCCGTACTCCACGTGGGGGTCACATAGACATTTAGAGTGTCTACAGTACATGAGTGATAGGGATGTCTAGGTTTAGAAAAACATGGCTGCATTCTACTAAACACGGCATCACATCTGTCCACATCTTAGATCTGAATTTTGTCCATATATGCAGAGTCCATGCTCCGTATAGACATCCCTCGTCTATGCACTTAAATATTTGCTTAAAAAAATAAAAAAAAACACACACACACACACACACACACACACACAAAACCCCCACTCCATTTCTAACATTGGAGATGCCAAAAATCAGGACACATTACTTTCCAGCTCTGGTTTCAGATGATCCAAGTAAGGTGATGTAACTCTTTGGGCAAATTGCTATGTAAGGCTCAGGCCCCACGTTGCGGAAACACAGCGTTTTTTATTGCAGATTTTGCTGTGGTTTTTTGAGCCAAAGTCAGGAGTGGAGTAAAGAGAAGGGAAACATCTAAGAGCTGCCTTTATATCTTCCATTCCTTTTCAATGTACTCCAGACCTTGGCTCAAAAACCCGCAGCAAAATCTGCAACAAAAAAAGCTGCGTTTCCGCAACGTGAGGCCTCAGCCTAATAGACGGAACCCCCCCCCCCCAAAAAAAAAAAAAAAAAACCCACCAAATTCTTACCAATATGGAGTTCCAATGAAAGACTTTCGTTTCGCTATAGTCGCTGTTATCTGAGCAGACACTCCAAAATCAGCTTAAAAGGCAAAACAAAACATAGGAACATTAAATGTCAAATCTTGTTATTTCACTCAACGTATAAGAACTAAAATAGAAAGGAGAATGTCAATGGTCAGAAGTTGTTTTCTCGAGTCCAATTTTTAGATCAGAGTGCTAGGTCTCTATTACCTATCCACATCAATTGTCACGGTACTCAACATCAATCCAGCTGGGGTCAAGCCTAGAAATCATGGGGGTGCTACTTTGTACCTTAGTAAAAGTTTTCTTGCCCCAAAGATTACAAATACGGATCCGCTCAAACATTTCAATGGTGAACTATGGTCAGATGTTCTATGCTATTACATTCACCAAAACATGTTTGCTACAGGTAGGTACGGTTTTCCTCTGCCATTGCGTTTACAATGCAGCCATCATGTCCTTTCCCCCCACTCTCCTCGGAGGACGTCTCATATAAGGGAAGATATATGTGGTTTGTTTCCTTGGGGATTCTGTGAGGATTCTTCATTGACCACACAGGTAATATCAGGGACATTATTACTAGGAGTATACCCATCGTTCAGTTTAACCAGCCTGATACTTAGACACGTTTATTGGTAGAGTATACAATTTTGATGTATTTTAGATATACATTAGATTTTAGCATCGACTTACCCCTATTCTTTCTGTGAGCTACTTAATTTTAAGGGGGTTTCACCCCCAGTGATATGAGGTTTCCTCCCCTCTTGGTTGCAGATGTATGATCCAATATACGTAAATATCAGCAGAACAGTTCAGTAAGTGTTAGTAATGCCTCGGCCTTTTGGCCCATTTTATTTAGAGACATTGCCATTAGTTGGGCCGAGGCTATCGAATCTCTTTTGTAAGAGAAATCTTCCATTTTTCTTTGTTGCTTGAAATAACAGGTCTGACATCCTACGTGGAGCATGGTGGGAGTTGTAAGCGATTTTTTTTTATATGTCTGCCTTAGAATAATGCTTAGCTAATAATCGGCTACAAACATCTGCGCTTCCAAGAACGTGATCATTAAAAGCTCAAGACGCTCCGCACTGTGTAAACTCCAATAGGATGTGCTATAAATAACCAAATAAAGCAATGGGATGCTATTTGTGTGACTCAGCGAGAGACACAAGCACATAAACACACTGTACGAGATATAACTACTTCCAAAAAGGCCTTCTTTTTGTCTGAATCCCCCCCCCCATTCATAGTTTGCTGCAGAATTTTTAACCTTTTCACCAGTCTTTTCTGAACTTGTGCAGGACTTAGAATAATATTCAGCTAATTCACATGGATCTTCTGTTACGTGACCTTCTGTTAGACCTCCTTGGTCACATCTATTTAATACAACACAATTGGAGGGAGATTTATTAATTCTGTTGTGTTGTACTCCAGTTGTGGTTACTTCCCTGGATGGCGTGAGGTGAATCCGGATTATTAAGAGGCTCCAAAGAAAAGAAGATGTGGCACGTCTTTGGGGCAGGAATTGGGTGTGCGCCAATCCTTACACCCATCTACACCAGAAAACTGAGTTAGAGTTAGTAAATTCCCACCCCCCAATGTGAGAAGCTGCTGCAGAAGTGCCATAAACATCTTCAGATATGCCCCCCCCCCCCCCACCTAAAAAAAAAGCAGAATAGTTCTATACAAGAGTGTACGGTCACCTATGCACCACATAAGATAGAAGTGGGGGTGCAGCTATAGGGGTGCAGAGGTGGCAGTTACTACTGAGCCCTGGACCAAAAGGGTACCCAAAAGGTCCTCTGCCATATAAAATGTACCATTATCCTAAATGAGACAAGGCAAGTAGGGGCCTCATGACAGATTTTGCATTGGGCCCAGAAGTTTCATGTGATGCCTCTGGATAGACAAGGAACCTAGGAACTAATAATTTTCTATGACTTCGTTCAGCATTTATATGTGCAAAGGTTTTTGCTGCCCGGACTACTAGATAAATTCCGGTTTCCGCCGTCCTCTCAAACAAAACCTAGAAGTTTTTCCGCACCCACACATGGTCATTGACCGCATCTCCTTCATGAGTAGGTATAAAGGGTGAGTAGTCAATCATTTTCTATAGGTGGGGGTACATCCAATACATTGGCAAGTTGCAGAACGTCCACTATACAGACAGTAAGCTTTATTTCCACCCCACTGGAATCCACGATACATATCACGCCTATTGTTACTCATCTCCATTGAACACGCAGCTGTCTAGCTTGTTGAGCCACTCCATGAGTCATCCTATGAAGACGTCCAAGTTTCCTGGAGAGACCCCTGTGTAATTCAGTGAGGGCACAGAATGGTCCCTTTATTAAACCCCCGGATTATTTTCCCATTACCCAGGTTTGGCCTAAACTGTATACCGCAGTTAAATCTGGTAGGTGGAAGATAAAGAGGATAATCCTTTTAAGAGTCATGGAAGATTTGCATCTATTGAACTTTGTAGCCGCTTCTGGCATAGGCGGCTCTAGCTATCATTTTGCAGGAGCATTGGCGAGTCAGATTAAGGGATTTATCAAACCATGCCAGAATCCTTCCAGCAACAGCAAGATCGTTTAAGGCCTTAATAGTCTGACAACACCGCTCTGTAGTTATTCACATAGCATCCGATTTGCTCTTTTACAATGAGAATAATTTCTTTATGGCTTACATATGGTGGTTATGTATTAGGGCTTCCTCTGCGCATTGCGGCTTTCTGGGCCTCCCTTTTCTGGGCACCTAAAAAGGACCCGTCACAATCCAAAGATGGGGAACTCTCTTTATTTCTTTGTATAAATATAAAGTATTTAGTGCAACTAATGATTCTTCTTCTCTTCATTGTCCAGAGATGCTCTTTCTTCTCACTCTATTCTTGGACTAATAGATGTGAGCTTTCCTTTTCTTATGATTTCTTGCTATATTGTACAGCTCAGTGAACAGTAAGTCTTTACGCTTGCTTGAGCATCTCCTATAACTACACTCGAGGTTGATCCTTCATGTACAAATATGATTTTGCAGCGTAGCTCACTGACAGGTACTTCATTGCAATAAGTAGTAAGCGTAATAGTAATGTTTATCATGTATAGCCTCTGCGGGTTGTTGGAGTGGATGATCCGCCTATATTCAGCAAACTGCTGCCGTCGATGGTTTGCCTGCTCCAGCGTTTTGTCAGCTCTTAAACTGTCCTGCTGCTGAACCCGTTCCTCGCGCTGTGCCCGTGATTGTTGCGGCATCTCAAAAAAGTAGCCTATGTTTTAGTTGAGGTTACAAACTATCTATGTGCAAAATTTCATCCAAATCTGTTCAGCCGTTTTTGCGTGATTGAGGAACAAACATCCAAACACACAATCTTTCACATTTATATTTATAATATAATAATATAATATAATATAAATATAATATATAAATATAATATATAACATAATATAATATTAGTAGGATATTAGTAGGATTATATACACTGAAAAGGCCATATTTCACTATTCAGTGAAGATATAAAGGACTATGTGGCAGTATTGCTCGTCATACCACATTTGAGGCCCACAATAAGACACTTTTTTTTTTATTTAAAATGTACCCATCATTTCACTTTTTGTTGTTTGTGAATGGAGGAGTTTGCTGGATATTGCTGCAATATCTTTTATTGGCCTATTGTAAGTTCTTTTAGCATAAAATAAGTTCTAAAGTTCTCCCTAGCAATGTTCGATCGATCTACTTCATGCACACACACAGTGAATTGAGCTCTACCTTCCACAGCTACATCTGTAAAGGAAATGCTCCCCAAGTCAAAGAGATGAGTCCTGAATTTATCTCCAATAAGTTATAGAACACATTTCATACAGAATGAAAAAAAGCTTAGTTTTGATATTGACATTTTTTGGGACCTTAAGGCCTCGTTCACATCTGCATTGGTATTCTGTCTGGGGGAGTCCGCATGAGGATCCCCTCCCCCCGAACGGACTACCGAACGCAACTGCAAGCAGTGTGCCAGTGAAAGCAGACGGACCCCATAGACTATAATGGGGTCCATGTGCTTACCGCCAGATCTCCGCAGGGATCATGCGGACAGGAAAGTAGTTCATAATGTACTTGACTGTCCACATGACTCGTGCAGGCAGTGTGCGGAAAGCACACAGCCCACATTATAGTCTATGGGGTCTGTGTGCTTTCACTGCACAGCGCTTGCAATTGCGTTTGGTAGTCCGTTCAGGGTGTTCTTCACCGCAGATGTGAACCAGGCATAAGTTGCATAATAACATACTGACAATTATTGGACCCACCTGGTGACCTTTATATATCTAGCACACTGTAACATTCAGCAGATTTTGCAACCCAAGCTGAACACAAGAAATGGCAACACACACTGCCACTTACCTAGCTTTACATGACCGTTATCTGTCAGAAGAATATTTGCTCCCTAAAATGAAAGAAAGCGGTGTGAATAGTCAAGTCAGAAAAGATCTTAATCTTAAAAAAAAAGGTTTCCTAACACACAGAAGAGCACAGATCCATCTTACTTCAGGGAAAATGAGTCCAGTTACACTGACATTATAACGTGTCTGTTCACACCTATTAATCATATAGCTACATGCAAAAGCTACAAGATTCGTGGCCTTATTCTTTCACTTCTAATCCAATCCAAAAACCAATATCCTTCTTTTTCGTTCCTTCTGCTTGGCTGCACTGTCATCATCCCCTGTACAAGCAAAAATGTGGTGGAGAGAACATTACGTATGAAAATGTCAGGATGACTGGCAGCGCAGCCCCCCCTGGATCTTTCTCCACGAACACAATATTTACTTTGCCTCATGAAAAGGAAATAATTATTTGGAAAAATAACAAAGATTAAAAACCTGTCAAATGGAAAAAGGATCAGAAATGCCGCAGTGGCTTAGCAGACCAGTCACAGCATATTAAATATATTAATGCTTCTATTTATGTATTTGTAACTATTAAAGAAGACCTGTCAGCGGGTCTAAGAAGCCCGGTCATATAAATCACCTGTCACCCTGTGCATTCGGGAGATCTGCTTCTCCAAATTCATCCAACCATCCCTAAGATATAAGCCCCTAGTGTTCAGCATTGTGAGACAAAGCAATAAGCCACATCCGACAATACAACCAATAGGTTCACTTAGCAGAAAACGGTTCTTTCCATAAAAGTCGGGAAAGGGGCGGGAGGGCACAGCTGCATACAAAACGTTTCTCTGAATTAAAAGGAGTTTTTCAGGCTTTATAGTTGATGATGTGCATGTCATCAATGAAAGATCGTGAGGTTTGACACTAGAGACCCCAGCCGATCAGCTGTTTGAAGAGGTTGCAGCACTCATGTACTCATTTGTGTAACGGATGTGCTTGGGATCGCAGCTCAGACCATTTGAATGGGACTGAACTGTGATTGGGCCATATGACCCAACTGACGTAATGTCACACAGAATATAAAATGAAAGAGGCGCTTAGGGAAAGCTGCTGTAACCGGCTGATCCACAGATCAGACCCTGTGGAGGTATCGGACACTCATAGATCAATTTAAAAGACCCAAGAAACCCCTTTAAAAGAGTACGTCACCATTCCCCCAAAACATGTCCCCTTATCTGTTTGCCTAAATACTTGTATTCCCCCAAAACATTTCACCATATCTGATTGCCTAAACACTTGTATTCCCCCCAATACATGTCCCCATCTCTGTCTGCCTAAACACTTGTATCCCCCAATACATCTGATCATGTCTGCTTGCCTGAACACGTGTATTCCCCCAATACATGTCACCATCTCTGTCTGCCTAAACGCTTCCCCCAATACTTAATAACTCTAAAGCACTTTTTCTACATTCGCCATTTCTCTATAACTTTGTCAGAGGAATAAAAGAACGCAGCACACAACATGACACTGTTAAAGGGATTCTACCATTAAACTACCTTTTTTTCTATTTTTTCTAATTACCACGTCGGAATAGCCTTAAGAAAGGCTATTCGTCTCCTACCTTTAGACGTGGTCCCCGCTGCGCCGTTCCGCAGAAATACCGGTTTTAACCGGCATGCAAATGAGCTCCCCGCAACAATGAGGGCGGGCCCCAGCGCTGAAAGGCCGATGAGCGCGTCCCCATTGCTGCCCGAGAGCTCTTTCCTGCGCCGCCTCCTTCTTCTGCAGCAACTCCGCCTCTTCTGGCTTCTTTTGCTCTTGTAGTTCGATACAGGAGCATAGAGAGGCCACCCCAAAATGGCCGCCGGCCGGCTCCTGTATTGAACTGCAAGAGCGGCTACCCAAAAATGGCCGCCAGCCGGCGACCATTTTTGGGTAGCCTCCCTATGCTCCTGTATTGAACTACAAGAGAAGCCAGAAGAGGCGGAGTTGCTGCAGAAGAAGGAGGCGGCGCAGGAAAGAGCTCTGGGCAGCAATGGGGACGCGCTCATCGGTGTTTCAGCGCTAGGGCCCGCCCTCATTGCTGCGGAGAGCTCATTTGCATACCGGTTAAAACCGGTATTTCTACGGAACGGCGCGGCGGAGACCACGTCTAAAGGTAGGAGACGAATAGCCTTTCTTAAGGCTATTCCAACGTGGTAATTAGAAAAAAAGGTAGTTTAATGGTAGAATCCCTTTAAGTTCTGAATGAGAATGCTCTACAATTGCTATTTCATGAAGAATACAAGTACGAGTCTGGAGTGGTGAAATTTGTTGAAGACCCCCATAATTCTTACCTTTATGTCCCTGTGCATTTTTCCTTTATTATGTAGATAATACAACCCCTAAAAAAAAAAAAAAAAAAAAAAAAAGAAAAATGAATGCATAATCGTAACGTGATGAATAGACAAAATTTATCGTGGATAAAGGACAAAAATCATCCTCTGCTGCATAAAACCTTATATCAATATTTCAAGTGAGGGTATACGGGGTAATGCTGAAAACAGCAGAGATTTCATTAGTCACGCTCGGCTGCGAGCACCGGCTCAGGATGGCGGCTTGTCAAGAGTCACAAGCAGATGTGTACGAAATTATAACATTGTGTAATAGGTGCTTCCAGAGACAGAAAATACTGGATACGACATTTTCTAAGCAGCATTTTTGTATTTTTTTTTTTTTTTTTTTTTTTTTTAAAAAAAGGAAAATCCCACTTTGCAATTTAAAAAAAAAAAAAATAATAATTATATATATATATATATATATATATATATATATATATATATATATATATATATATATATATATATATATATATATATATTTCCAATGCATCTAACTTGATCAATCGTCTTTTTCAGATTACAAATATTGTTTTGGGTCTAAAACAAAAAAAAAACTCAACTGATCTGTCTCCATAGTAACCCGTGTAGCCTAATCCCGCAGCTATACATCCCTATCCATCCCTCCCCTACGTCTTTCTATCACACATTTGCCAGGTTAGTAATAAACAAAGGGCAGATTGACGGTAAAATGGCTCCAGATCAGACTACCGAAGATTTGCCTGAAGTCTGTTACCATGGAGATACAGGAGCTGTAGACGCAAAACGATACATTTTTAATTACGACTATATGCAAAGTTGCTTCGAGTTTTAATTATAGAAATGAAAACAATGAGGATCTGAAAGGCTCGTCGCTAAAATGTGACTTTTATCAGCTAGTCGATATAAAATTGCGGTGTGATATTGACAGTGTAACAAGGTGATTAAAAACATGTTTTGTCAGATTGAGCTTCAAAGAAAAAAATAAATAAATAAAGTGAACTCAGCTTGCCAAAAGTGCTCTTACATCCCGGCCTAGAATACATCTGATTTGGACAGATCGAGCTTCATCAGGACGACAAAATAAGACCCCTGTGGAGGCTTCATATAATACAAGTTACATTGTAGCTACTAGTCCTTAGGATTGGCCCTTTGTAAGTGAAACATTTCCATATTTAGGAGATTGATTGAGTAAAAATTTTAAAAGCGTTTTCCAAGACTTATACTTTGGATATGTCATCAGTGGGGTCCAATACCAAGAACAGGACTCCAGCGAACCAAGTGGTTGAAGAAGCCACAGTGCTTAGGTAAGATAAGCTTCTTCACTGAATACCAAGCACGAAGCTCTGCATATGGTAGGGGCTGTGTCAGATATTAAAGCTCAGACCATTCAACTAAATAGGATTAAAGGGGGTGTCCCATGAAAAGCATCCTATCTATACTGCTAGTTTATGTGGATTTAAGACATTTCCTAAATGCATTGCTTTATCAAAACTGCTTTGTTTGGCCGCTATCTTAATTTATTCACTTCATTGTTGACACTGCGTTTCTATGGCCACTGGGCTTATCTGCTCACTTCCCAAGTAACATAGCTGCCTGCTCTCAGGGGGGAGGGAGGGGCTGAGTGCTGGGAGCAGCTCTGAGCTGTGTATGTCTGACAAGCAACGGAGCTCCTCAGATGGGGGAGGTGAGAGCTCTGGGATTACTGTGCTGTCTATCTTCAGATTTTCCACTTATCAGCTGGTTTAATTGAATTTGGCTGATAAGGGCTGAGATAGGGAGTCCGTTACCTCTGTATGTAATGCAAGCTGACTCAAATCCAGCTCTGCTACTTCAGTTTCCACATCAGCTTTATACTGTGGTAATGCATTTACAACCAATCCCTCATTACTGACTGCAAACATAGCAGAGCAAGTCAAACCCCACCCACCAATGTGCTGAGAAATCCAGGAAGTGAAGAGAGCACAGAGCCTGCAGGCTGCAGAACAAGAGTTATGGGAATACCCCTTTAAGCTGCTGTTGTACCATGTGACTGATGAACGTGATGTTATCAGCACAGGTAAGAGGCCATGGCACTTGTGAAGCCACTTCAAATAGCTGACCAGTGGGAATCCCCTTGGACCCCACTGATCACATATCAATGACACCTCCTAAAAATACGTCATCAATATACCAGTCCAGGCACCGTTAGGTTCCTTATTATTTCAGTTACATCAAATCAATAAAAACAATATTGTAAATGAATAAAACGCTCCATACAACAGATGTGTGCCCCTTTAACTTTTACCCGGACAAACCAAAGCAGGTCATGCACATTAGGTGTAGATCGACTGAACGCACCATTCAGTCGACCATCTAATATATACAGGGGTCATCCAAATCTCCCCCAGATGGCACATGTAAGGGAAATAAGGATAGGGCAAGTGGATTTTAACTGTCCAAAACTTTTCCTCTTGGGGAATTAAGCCGCCAACTATTTTGGGAGATTCTCCCATACACTTGCATGATTGGGTTGGCTGAACAGTACATGTACTAGAAAAAGAGAAGCCACAACCAGACCCATCTGACAACTGCTTTCTCCCCTCTCCCTATTTAGGACACCTGCAGCACTCACTGAGCTGAGCATGCATGGATATTTAGAGAACAGACTGTGTTTGGCCCACAGCCATCTTAAGTGTATATCCAGCTTTAGGCTATGTCTGTAAGTGTAATACACTCAGAGTGCGAGCTAAGATAAGATCCTGTCATGTGTCATCAATAAAACCTTCCTGAAATGCTTTCTCTACACATTATACATGATGGGATCAGATCCCGTTCCTGGCACTAAATACATGTTTCCCACATGGTGTTGAACTGCTGCCAGTACTTGAGCCCTATAGTTAATAACATACTGTACATCTAGTAGGTGGAAGGGTGTATGACGGCAGGGTCAGACAACACACAGACATACCTTCCAATATGCAAAGGTCAGAAAGAGGAACAAGCATACATACGATACGCCATGTCTGTAAACCAGCCCCATCCATGCTTCTTTGACTCCGCACAATCCCTGCTAGGTTTTTGTGCCCCTATACAGCAATAATGTCCTTCATTGTGTAAAACACAGTAATGAAGCTTCGCAAATGTCCCACACAGAACTTAAAGGGGTTGTCCTATCACAAGGATCCTATCTATACTGCTAGTTTATGTGGATTTAAGACTTTTCCTAAATGCATTGCTTTATCAAAACTGCTTTGTTTGGCCGCTATCTTAATTATTCACTTCATTGTTTACACTCCGTTTCTATGGCCCTTGGGATTATCTGCTCATTTATCAAGTGATGTAGCTGCCTGCTCTCAGGGGGAGAGGGAGGGGCTGGGAGCAGCTCTGAGCTGTTTGTGTCTTTTAAGTATCGGAGCTTCTCAGATAGGGGAGGTGAGAGCTCCGGGATTTCTGAGCTCTTATCAGTCGGTTTAATTGAATTTGGCTGATAAGGGCTGAGATAGGGAGTCCTTTACCTCTGTATGTAATGCAAACTGACTCAAATCCAGCTCTGCTACATCAGCTTCACACTGTGGTAATTCATTTACAACCAATCCCATGCAAGTGAAACCCCGCCCACCTATGTGCCGAGAAAGGCAGGAAGTGAAGAGAGCACAACAGCCTGCAGGTTAGTGAACAAGCGTCATGGGAATACCCCTTTAACTCCCCCTTAGTGACTTAAAGAGAATATAAGGTCCCCATAGTGCCCATACACAGTATGAAGCCCCTTTAGTGCTCCATCACAGTATAATGTACCCCCAGAGTCCCAATACAATAAAATGCTTTCTTGTGGCCCTTACACACTGTAATGCAAATAATAATAATAATACTCCCCCTACCCCATTCCCCTGGAGCTGTCTAAGGCTTCATTCCAGACTCTGCCCTCAGCAGCAGGAGTAATGTAGTAATGTCACTCCTGTACCTGCTTGCATTCATAATGTCGGCAGCAGTGAGAGAGGTGAATGGCGGCGCAGGGAGCGGTTTCAACTCCTGCGGATGCAGATAGGGTTGAATTTGGGGATTGCTACTCACTGCCTCAGACAAGCCCAGAACATCACACAAAATCCAGTATGTTTGGGAGATATACACATGAAGCTTTATAGTTTGGTACCCTAGAGACACAATGATCTGCATAGGAGCTGTATGCACAAACAATAGGAGAATAAGTCATTTTTAAATATATAGGAGCAACAGTGAAGGTGGACATCCCCAAAAAACCTGGACTGGAAAATGGGCAACAACAGGTTCTGTCCTGAGTTTGGAACCTAGGCTCACGGCGCCTCATATGGACCCATGATAAAACGGAGCAGTGTGTAGGAGACCACAGAAAAGAATGGGTCAGCAAACTGACAAAACATACGGTCATGTGTATGTAGCCATAAGCTATATTAACATGACGGTGAACAATGGCAGTGTGATAACCATTATTTTAATGGACATCAAATAGCAGTATTAAATTCAATTTAAGTGAATCGGGTAAAGTCACATGACCATTATTTTGATGCAAGGAAAATTGTAGAAGGAAATCCAGCAGCCATCCACTTCTTAAAATTCCATGTTTATTTGTTTGTCAAATTTAAAAAGTACAAAAAAAATCAAAATGGCAACAGTGACTCCCATAAAAAAGGAAGAAAGGCGTCCCAGCTGACGCATTTTGGAACTTAGTTCCTTAGTCGTATTTTGATTTTTTTATTTTCTGATTTTTTCAATTATTTTCATGGCCTGTCAAATGTAAGAGGGATACATTAAAATGGCTGCTCATCGGGTACAAGATGTCCGTGAAAAATGGACGTTTTGCACCTCATTCATCTGAATGTAGCTTTACTGTCAAAAGGCTTTGGAGCAAACTGAAAATCAAAGCACAAAGCAACTGTCCAGCCATGAAAATGCTTGGGCAAATAGTTTACACTGTAGAGGGAATATGGCACGTCAGCCTTTCCAGGAGCTGTAAAACAATCTGTTTCCCTTCTATTAACACAAGCATGAGGAAGCAGAAACGCAAAGTGGGATTTTTATGATTGTAATGACAGCTCTGCTGCACAATACACATAGGTGGAAGTATAAAATCTACCCTAGGAGTGTCAAGGAACCTGCTGAGACGTATTGATTAAGTCATGAGGTGCAAACCAAACATAAAGGAGTCTCAGAGAAACGCGACATGCTTACCTAGCACTAACAGGCTTTACTGCATATGCATCTTAGGGCTCGTTCACATCTGCGCCCGGTCTCCATTCTGCAGGTTTCCGTTTCCTGCACAAAACAGGGCAGGAGACGGAAACCTGCCGTCATCTTTCAAACCCATTCATTTGAATGGGTTTGAAAAGTCTCTGGCCGTGAGCGCCGGTGAGCGTTTTGTGCTCTCCGGGTGAAACCGTTTTTTTTAACCGGACACAGAGTCGGACATGCAGTACTTTGTGTCCGGTTTAAAAAAAAACGGTTTTGCCGCGGAGAGAATAAAACGCTCACCAGTGCTCACGGCCGGACTCTGCATGACAGGTTTCCATCTTCTGCCGGCAGAAAACGGAAACCTAATATGGAGTGCCGAACGCTGGTGTGAACCCAGCGTAACAAGCAGAGAAAAGCAAGTGCAGGTTGGTAGAAGAAAATGGAAACTTGGCAATTAGAGATGAGCGAGTACTGTTCGGATCAGCCGATCCGAACAGCACACACGCATTGAAATGAATGGACGTAGCCGGCATGCGGGGGGTTAGGCGGCCGGCCGGCGTCAAAGCGGAAGTACCAGGTGCTTCCATTCATTTCAATGCGTGCGTGCTGTTCGGATTGGCTGATCCGAACAGTACTCGCTCATCTCTATTGGCAATGTATGTGAGTGTATATTATATAGTGTAGTTGAGGGTTTTCTGTTTGTTTATTTATAGTAGTTTCCACTCAAACAGCAAAGACATTTTATAAAAAGGAACACAACATATATTTGCACCAATTGTTTGACAGTTTGCAGCATTTTCTGTACCGGTCCTGTAGAACTCAGGGGTTAATCTCTTGCTGATGTGCTCCATCAGGGAATGGAGACCAAGGGGCAGAGCATATGTAAAATGGGTCAGTTTATCTATTATTCCTATTGCAGACAGAGCAATGGCCGCAGCTCCAGCCAGTTGTCTTACGTCCAGGCACAGAACTGTGGTCTGCTAAGACACATATAGAATATTTATTTCTATATTTCTCACTTCAATAGTAATACAAGGCAAAGTAGAACTGCTGAGATCTTATTGTGCATTTTGCGTTTGTAAGTAATCCAGTTTCCTATAAGAAACTGTTTTCAGTATGTGCAGAACAGAAACGCGAATTCTGAACGCCTGAAGTTTACTTATTTACTGTAGTTCCCTTTGGATCCCTTCAGCCAAACCCTCTCCTTCACTAAACCTGATGGACATGGGTATGGGAAACCATATTGGGAACAGGGACTAATGTGAATATAATCTGTGCACTATAGAACAAAATGTATGGAACATAGGGGCAACATGGTGGCTTAGTGGCTAGCACTGCAGCCTTGCAGCGCTGGAGTCCTGGGTTTGAATCCTGCCAAGGACAAAACATCTGCAAGGAGTTTGTATGTTCTCCCCGTGTTTGCGTGGATTTCCTCCCATATTCCAAAGACTTACTGATAGGGAAAAATGTACATTGTGAGCCCTATATGGGGGCTATATGGGGCTCACAATCTACATATATAAAAAAAAATAATGTATGGCACATATGCATATATTTCACATGTATTTTTACATACTTTTACATTAGGCTTTATCCCTTTCCTGTACATGTAAACAAGTGCTAAGTGGGCACCATAGCAGACCGGTCTCTGCTCTGATCTGATTTAACTCTTCAAATGCTTGGGTCAAATATGACCAAGACATCTCTACAGTTGTAACAAGCAGACGCCTAGATATCACTGTGTCCAAAAATGCCCAAGCTATAAATATATAAAACACTCTCTATTCAGATTTTTTCTCCACCTTCCCAGTACATTGAATTAAATGGTAAATTTTGCCCTGCAAAAACCAAGCCCTTATATGGAAAAACAAAAAAGTCATACCTTTTAGAAGGTAGAAAAAGAAATGCAAAAACTAAAATTGACTGTGGCGTGAGGGGCCTACTGATGCAAAAAAATAAATTATATATACACACACACACACATACATATAGATATATATCTACGAAAAACATAAAAAGAGCATAGGTAGACAAAATAAGTAAGAATGTCAGACCTACATTCGTGTTTTGCAAGTGTTATTAGTTGTTGAATGGAAACTTTTTTCTTAAAGCTCGACTTTAACTGCGAATTCAGGTTATGCATAAAAAAATCCAATAAAAAGAATTTTAAAAGAAAATAAATACCGATGGCTTTCTCCGATGTGAAGGAAGAAAAGCCTTCTTCACAGGAGAAATCTTTGGTGAAATTTGCTGATAGCACCGCACAGGTTAGATTGCTCTTTTTGTGTAATACTTATTATTATAGATTATTTCTTTAACCCTATGGCATTTGAATTTTGCATGTAACTTTCTCTCTGAATGTGGTTTACAACCCATGATGCTTATTGTATTGTTTGCATAAGCCGCTCTTCTTTCATGGCGAAACATAATAACATAATAACAGGCAAACAATTCTAAAGCTGAAAGTGGTTTGACTTCGCTACAAGCTTACTATTGTTAAGCTAACATAGCCGTGAAGTGTTAATGTTGACATAGGGCTATGCGTGGGTGTGGTGCGAGCCACGGCGCCCGGGCATTCAGGATGCTGCATTGTCATTGTTGTGAATGCTAGGACCGCCTGCCAGTGCGCACATGGAGACAAAGATATGAATATCAGGATGCAGCTGCATGGACAAAGCATGTGAGTGACACAAATGTAACATAGGCTGAAGACGTTTATTCCAAGAAGTCATACAGTATACTGACATGGAATACATGGAGTGGCTGAAAACTGTCATACGATTATAACATAACACCTCAAACAGAGAATTCCCTGACTATGGCTGGTGCCACACGAGGTACTAAATAAAGCTATACCGCGTCCAGTTCCTCGTCATATTAAGCGATACGCCAATTCATGTCGGCTGTAGGTCATTACTGGCCACACGGTTTTGCCGTTACGGCGCGGCCAGTATAGACATACAGCAAAAATTAATCGTAGTCTCACTTACTAAGAAACTGAAGCACTGATGGACCAGGAATGGCAAGCGGCTACGCCTGTATTCGGTACATCATGTGGCGCCATTCTTAGGCTAGTAAAGCACTGATGCATAAATCATAAAATGTAACATTTAGTTAAATACCCCTAAAATATCATAAGCAACTGTCTCAGGATGCAGAGAAAAAATGTTTCACACCACATCAGACTTGTGATGTAATTCGATGTGTGCTGAAGTGGATATTACTTGGGGCCCATCATTGTAGCTCTGCTGTTTCACATCTGCACTGGAGCTTCCATAGGAGACATTGCCGCAGCTTCTGTCTAAAATCGTTGGAGAGAAAACTCCTGCACGGAAGGCTATTCTCTCTGCTGATTTCAGTACACAACCAACAGAAACTCCACAGACACCCAGGGGACCCCATTATAGTCTATGGAGTCTGCAGGCAACCGATCTTTTTAGTGGACGGGCTCAAGTGAGATGAAGGTTATTGTGAAAACCAGCATTAGTCAGTACTGGCAAGGGGTGCTGGCCAAATTATAACAAACATCAGCATCACATGGATTAAAGCCTTAAGGGCTGGTTCACAGGGGCGAGAGGGGGCAGATTTTGACATCGAATCCACCTCAGAATCTGCCCCCTCACAATAGAGATCTATGTAGACAGCTAGCTTCCTTTTTTCCTTGAGCGATATCTGCCTCACGGAAAAAAGAAGCGAGCTGCCCTTTCTTCAGGCAGATTCTGCGGCTGATTCAGCCCCGGCGTCCACCTCGCGACAGCACCCTTCAGACTAGGCCCATTCATTTGGGCCTACTACGAGGCGGACAGCCGCGACAAGTCGCGGCAGGTGCATTTTGTCCCTATTCTGAAGCGGCCTCCTGTATCAAAATCAGGACCAAAATATGCAGTCCGATGCCCCGTGTGAACTAGCCCTTAGGGTGACTTTTTCCTGTCATGTTTCAGGATAAAGGATGTTAACAGGGTTATTCAGGATTTTAAAATGAATGGCTTTTATTTAAGAAGATGAGCTTTAGATTGGGGGCGGCCTAACTGCTGAGATCTCCACTCACAGGCACGGCACATGTAACATGTCTCAGGGCTCATTCACATCTGCGCCCGGGAGTCCGTTTTGCAGGTTTCCGTTTCCTGCACAAAACAGAGCAGGAGACACAAAGCTGCAGGACTCTTTCATACCCATTCATTTGAATGTGTTTGCAAGGTGTCCGGCCGTGTGTGCCGGTGAGCGTTTTATGCTCTCCGCCGCGAAACCGTTTATTATTTTTAACCGAACACAGAGTCGGACATGCAGTACTCTGTGTCCGATTTTTTAAAAAAAACGGTTTCACCGCGGAGAGCATAAAATGCTCACTGCAGCACACGGCTGGACTCGGCATGACAGGTTTCTGTCTTCTGCATGCAGAAGATGGAAACCTGAGAACAGACTGTCGAACGCTGGTGTGAACCTAGCGTCAGTTATAACCGTTATTGGTACTCATATAGGATGTGAAGGAGGAGGGGGGTGCTGTTCTGTATTGTACATGTCCCCTGCCTCAGAGAGAAATGTAATAAATTCTGCAGTCATAATGGAGCTACTAGAAGTAGAAAAACTGATAAGACAGCACGTGTGAGGATTTATAAAGCCAGAGAACAGACTGCCCAGCAGACCCTGCACATATTCCTACTTTCAATGAAAATTCAGGTACCCATTAAAGGGAATTTACTGGAATTGGGCAAAAAAAATTAAAAAAAAAATGTCAGGGTACCTACCCCGACACATACTTACCTGTTAGTAAGATACAGGAGTTCATTTTGCCTCTATGTATATGATTGTGATGAATAACATGGCTGCTGCTGTGTAAAACCAATATTAAATGGGCTCCCTGTTGCTGGAGGGGGCAAAGTCGAGGGCAGAGTTGGTGTGGCTTAACATTGCTTTTGTTCTGTACCAGCTGGACAGGACTTGTTAGGCAGTGACCATGACTGCACTAATATAAGAAAATGGCGGCGCAGCTGAGAAGAAAGGCTGTGCTGCCTCCACCATCTTCTAGTATTCGTGCAGCCACGACCAGTACCTCGAAACCCCCAGAATGATACGTAGCTCAAACAGAAACTAACCATACAACTCCCTGTCCTCCGCCTAGGATAGGTCTTACATATAGATGAGCAGTGGCAGCCATATCTTTTTTTCCCCCAATCATACACCTGGAGGCCAAGCAGCACCTGCATCTTACTAGGAGGATACGGCCAGGCATCAGAGCAAGTAATCATCATTTTTCTAACGTTTTTAATTATTGGCCAATTCTGAGAGAACCTCTTTATACTATAACGTTGTTTAATCCCTGGCACCCCCCCACCACCATCCTTCCTTTCCACGAAAAGCGTGCCACATTTCAGGCAACTTACTGTTACTTACAAGAAGAAACTAAGTATTTAAAGCTTATGCAGCGATAGTCCGTCACACAAATTCTAAGTGCTAAGATCTAAAATAAAGATCCTGCAGCTTTCACCGCGTGTCCTTGGTAACCATTATAAAGTAAATCGACAAAGTGCACAGTACAAGAGGTTAGCAGTGGGATGTTATGGAAGGTTACGCTGCCTCCCCGCACAATGACAGGATGCAATTTGCCTTTAGAACATTGCTGTTAAACACTGTGTACTTGCAGGATTGAATTCTTAGGACAGCAAAACCGCCAAGGTTACTTCTGACTCACATAACCCATCACACAAGTGACAGCTCAAGTACCTGCAGCGTTTCCCGGGAAACATATGCGATCTGTTGTTCTGAGAGCGGCCCGGTTACTGTGGAGGAAGAAAAAAAACAACATTTACCTTCTATTAATCCAGTAATGTACGGTGAGTATGGCGCAAGAGCCGCAAAGTAGCCCAATAGTGGTAGTCATACCATGCAGAAAATGCAGAAAATGGGCTTGTATTGTGTTCCCAAAAACACCACAGAATATATTCCGTCATACAAGTCAAAGAGAGAGATACTATGGAAATATATTCAGAATCAGAAATGGTACGGGGTGAATACACAGCTGATCAGCCATAACAGACACCAAGACGTATGCAAGAGAAAAATGTCATTCTGTTATAGCATGTCCTGCTCATACATGTACTTATAGGGAATATAAGGCTTGACATGCAAACTACAGATTCTTGGACTTCTATAATAAAGGAAAGAGATGGAATATTATTTTCATGTAATATGATTCAAAATCTGCTACTGCTGATGCGGTCATCCATATCTAGTACCTGCACCCATGTCTAGTACCCGTACTCATGTCTAGCACACGCACCCATGTCTAGTACTCGTACCCATGTCTAGCACACGCAGCCATGTCTAGCACCCGCGCCCATGTCTAGTACCCGCACCCATGTCTAGCACACGCACCCATGTCTAGCACCCGCGCCCATGTCTAGCACCCGCGCCCATGTCTAGCACCCGCGCCCATGTCTAGCACCCGCGCCCATGTCTAGCACACGCGCCCATGTCTAGCACACGCGCCCATGTCTAGCACTCGTACCCATGTCTAGCACACGCGCCCATGTCTAGCACACGCGCCCATGTCTAGCACACGCGCCCATGTCTAGCACACGCGCCCATGTCTAGCACACGCGCCCATGTCTAGCACACGCGCCCATGTCTAGCACACGCGCCCATGTCTAGCACACGCGCCCATGTCTAGTACCTGCGCCCATGTCTAGCACACGCGCCCATGTCTAGCACACGCGCCCATGTCTAGCACCCGCGCCCATGTCTAGCACCCGCGCCCATGTCTAGCACCCGCGCCCATGTCTAGCACACGCGCCCATGTCTAGCACACGCGCCCATGTCTAGCACACGCGCCCATGTCTAGCACACGCGCCCATGTCTAGCACACGCGCCCATGTCTACGTCCTGTTTCTGCAAAACACCTCAGAGGTTATAATATTATTACTATTATTATGTACTTTCCAGGACCTTACAATGAAGTCTCCATGGCTATTGAAACGTGCAAAAACTGCTGCAGCTAACATTGGGGAAGGTAATGGCGGCATGGCATCCTAACTATGAGCAATGTGTGAGAGCAGGGGACTAAGTGAAGCAGATTGTGAGAGAGGCCGAGGTATAGTAGGGTGGTATGTTCACAGAAGTAGAAAAAGTGCAGAAAAACAGAAGACGGGACTTTGATAAATCTGAGGTGACAAGGCAGCTCTCAAAACTTTCTAGTGCAAGCAGAGAGAGACCTTCTGTTTGAACAGCAATCCATGCTAGAAAATAGCAGGTCATGATATGATCATGTGACTTACTGAGGAAGATGACGGAAGGATAAGGAAAGACATTGTAAGTGAGAAACAATTAACATTGAGGGAAGAGATGTTGGGAGGTGTTGCGCATGGAGGGATTTGTTGGCGAGTGTGATCATTTTATATTATATTCTGTTAAGGATACGTCAAGAATTGCAAGAGTCAAGGCGAGAGTGAATCAGAGCGACAATGAGGGGTTTGATGTTACGAAATTGAGAAAAAAAGGCGGCAGATTCTGGAGATGTTTTTGAGGGAAGTGCAGGTGACAAGAGCGTGCAAGTGATATGTGGGGTGAAGGAGAAGTCTGAGTCAAATACAACCCTGGGACAGCGAGTGTACTGCCTCAGTGTTATGGAAAGATCACAGAAGAAAATTATCCTATCAGGGTTAGGTTAGCTAGTACTGCATTCATGGAAATTTTAACTTAGCCTTAACTGCATGTGAATGCTGTGTCACTTCTATCTGGTGAACATGTTAATTATTCACATAGTCAAAGATTTCTTACCATGATAGATATCTTGTAAGGAACCTCCGCCACAAAATTCCATGCATATCCAAAGCTTATCGCGCCTAAAAAATAAAAAAACATGACGTGCTGAATATAAATAAATAAAATATAAAATCGTAACAAACTACATTTGTGGGAACAGAAGTCACTGGCAGATTTACATTTCAGTTCCAATGCTGCCAGATAGAAGAGAAATACCAGAAATACATTTCAACAAGAACATTTTTGGACATATTGTTCCTTAAAGGGGTATTCCCACGTCGCATACTCACCAGTCTTCGCTGCTGTAAAATCTTCTTTCTTCCTGGTTTCTTGCGTCATTGGTGGGCGGGGTTTCATAAGCAAAGCCATACTGTCCGACTACCTCCAGTTTAGCCCCACCCCCAAATTACTGTGTAGCTCCGCCCACCACATAGCGTGATCCTATGGGACGACTGAAGGACCTGTGATGTCATCAAAGGTCCTACAACACTTGGATTTAGCTTGTTCTATAATATAGAATCTATATAGAGTCGGCTAAATCCTAGTGAGCAAAGGGACCAGGTCCTTTAGCCCACTAGGATTTAGACTGTTCTATATAAGAAAGCAGCACTCATTCCCCCTTTCATTATCTGATAGCAGGAAGCTAGGTCACAGGACAAAGACACAGGAATAGCTAGAAACACAGGCTGGCTCCCGTGCACTTAGCCCCTCCTCCCTCCCCCCTGAGAGCAGCAGATACATCACTTGACTTTTGAGCAGATAAGTCAAGGGCTGTGTCAACAATGAATTGAATAAAGTAATATAGTGGACAAACAAAGCAGTTTTGCTGAAGCAGCGTATTTAGGAAAAGTCTTACATCCACATTAACAAGCAGTATAGATAGGATCCTTGTGATGGGACAACCCCTTTAAAGGGATTCTCCAGGCAATACTTCACCATTAGGTCTCTGGGTTGGTCATGTTATCAGCCAGTACCTGACTATGAGTTGCCCAGTCCCCTCTCCCATGTTCGTTACTGGAACAGAGCCCTGTGACTATGCTTAGCATGTAAACCAGGAGTTTATTCCAGCGTGCACACTACATATACATCACTAACATTATGTGAACACGGGCTAGTACTTTTAGGAGCTTGAAGGTGGCAACCGAGCACCTGACAAGCCTCTGCCAGTAGAGGGAGCTTTTGTGCTCCTAAGCGCCTCCTAGTGGTCACTTTTGAAAAGTGTATACTGTATTTCAAAAAAGTCAATCCTGTGTGGACTACCATTGTCTCCGAGAAAGCACGACATTGCTAGACTACTATGAGCCACCTGTTCTCTCCCCTTTAGGACAGTTCATTTCACTTCAGAAAGTGCTGCTTTTTCAGAATCCGAGGTGAAAGCGCTACAATACCTCAAAAAGCAGTTTGCATCAACCATTTTGCTGACCTTTCCACTCTGATTTTTCATGTATTGGAAGCAAACTGAACATCAATAAATGTTTTTGTAAAAGCTGATAAAGCTGAAAACGCTCATAAATGTCATATTCAAAAGACGTCAACCCTTTCAGGCTTAAAAAGAGCAAAACTAGACTGAAATGGATGAGATCACTGATGCAGATGTGTCAGTGCACGGAGCTTTTGATGCCGTCTTTACAATGGCTGCTATTTCCAGACTGTTTACCCAGCATGCTACAGGAAGAGAAATCATTTCTACTGCTGATATTATAGCCAGGCTAGTTTGCCTCCAGCGTTCACTTTGCAGGTCGCTACAAATGGCGAAAAAAGCGACAGCGTTTTGCATATCTGTTTGGATTCTGTTACACCATCTGGAAACAAATTTGTTGTGATATATGAAATGTGAAATATTTTATGTCGGATCCAGCTAGGAAGAGACGCACAAAGGCAGATCTTAATTCGAGTATGTAACTCATGGCACACGGAAAGCACCATATTTCTACAATACGTGACAGCAATAGCTAAAGCTAACCAAACACCACGAAATTCAGGGAAACTTATTTTACTTACCTACTCTGGAGTTTTTGATACTGTACCTAGGGGTACTCAGCTGGTTCCAACCGCAGGTCACATGACTGGAATCAGAATTGGTCCCCGTCATTCTGCTCTCTCCCTTCACTCCCAATTTCACGGGTAGCTAATTCCACCAGCCTGATACTCTTTGGCCTCCTTTAAAGGGATTCTATCATTAAAATCACATTTTTCTCAATCACATGTAGGAAAGGCTATTCTTCTCCTACCTTTAGATGTCGTCTCCACACCGCCATTCGCTATCAATCCCGGTTTTCGTTCTCTCGCAGCACTGGAGGCTGTCCCCAGCGCTCAAACAGCACTGGGGGCGTCCCCAATGCTGCAAGAGAAATCTCCAGCGCCGCCTCCATCTTCTTCAGGAACGGCCTCTCTCTGCGTCTTCTTCCGTCCAGGGTTTCAATCTTCTAGGCATTCGCAGTCAGCTCTGCCATCGGGCCTCGAGCACAGCCGACTGCGCATGCCCGTCAGCCACAAGAAAATGGCCGATTACACAGTGAGCTGTGTAAGCGGCCATTTTCTTGTGGCTGCTTACACAGTAAGCTGGTGTAAGCGGCCACTTTCTTGTGACTGCGCAAGCCTAGAAGATTGAAACCCAGGACAGAAGATGATGCAGGGTGAGGCTGTTCCTGAAGAAGATAGAGGCAGTGCTGGAGATTTCTCTTGTGGCATTGGGGACGCCCCCAGTGCTGTTTGATCGCTGGGGACCGCCCCTAGTGCTGCGAGAGAACTAATTTGCATACTGAAGAAAACCAGGAATTTTACTGAACAGCAGCGCGGAGAAGACATCTAAAGGTAGGAGAAGAATAGCCTTTCTTAAGACTATTCCTACGAGAAAAAATTTGATTTTAATGATAGAATCCCTTTAAATGAATGGGGTCCCATGGATATGTTTGGTATACAGTCCAGGAACTTTACCAACACCTAGTGCATGTGTACAATGCTTGCTGTTACGCTAGGTTTACATCAGCTTTCAGGTTCACGTTCTTCGGGTCTGCTTGGGGACCTGAAAAAACTGAAACCCTATTCGCTTCAAAAACGGTTACCCTGCTTGTAGGACTTTTTTCTGTACATATTTTAAGCGGCATGAGGGACGGAGTGCCTGAATGGTCACCAGACACTAGTGTGACCGTAGTCTTAGTTCAACCTATGAATTATACGTGGAAAAGATTTAACAAATCTATTCATGACACATCAATTTCAAGAACTGCTGTAGGAAATACTCAACCTCAGATAGCTGCCGAAGTACGCCACGATGTTGGTATGTTTGCAGTCCTTCATCATGATGATCTCCTGCTGCACCACCGCAAAGTCTTCTCCTAGAAAGGTTGAACACATCAGTGAACGTAGTAATATACTCCATATACACTAAACACAAATCCTATACAATGACAAGTATACATGAACAAGAGAAGTCTAAGGAATAAATTACTTTTTTGGTTCCAAACCCTAAGGGGAGAGATAATATATACTCTATATTAATAAAAAGGTTATTTGTTCTGTATGTGCAGAATATTATTCTCATTGTGTGATCCATTACAAAAAGTGTTTTCATCACATAAAGACAGAAAGATGATTTGGTACTCTGTACGAAGCAAAGGAAAAATGTACAAATAATCGCACCTCTGCCAAAGTGTAAAACAACAAGCTGCCCGCAGTCTGCAGAGTGAACAGACATGGACTGTGATGCCATTCACAATATATAGCTGCAGCCAAACCTGACTCCCTGATAACACCCAGGTACTTCTCAATGGTAGCAGCAATGGTGGCCTACTGTAGCAGAGGATCATTCTCATATCAACTAGGAAACCAAGGCTGAGCATTCATGGACAGGGTGGCGCATACCTACCGTATATACTCGAGTATAAGCCAATCCGAATATAAGCTGAGACCCCTAATTTTACCACAAAAAACTGGGAAAACTTATTGACTCGAGTATAAGCCGAGGGGGGGGGGAAATCCACCATTGCAGATAAAAAGTCTGGTCATGTGCATTGCAGCTTAGTAACTCCATGAGCCTCATAGCAATAGCAGTTAACCCCATCATGTCCCTCACATTAACCCCCTGTGTGCCTCACATAAGAGTTACTGATATGTGGGACATATGGAGGTAATAATTAGGTATCTTTATAATTAGGTCCTTCATTAGTACCCTCATGTGTCTCACATATTAGTAACCCTTATATGGGGCACACAGGGGTTAATATGAGAGACATGATGGGGTTAACTGTTATTAATGTGAGGTACATGGAGTTACTGAAAATTAATAACCCCAAATGCCTGACATTAATAGGCAGAGTAACTAAAGGAAGGTCCCTGTGTGTGTCACATTACTGTAGCTTCCTCTCCTCCATACAACAGACATCTTCCATAAGACACAATGAATCCTGGCCACTCATCTGCAGGGTAGATGCTAAATCCTAGTGTGCTAAAGGAGCTCTGATGACGTCATGACCATGTAATCGGACTCTGGTGTGGGCGGAGCTACTAGGATTAAGACTCAACCTTATCTGCAGATGTTACATACCAGTGGCTACAGGACCTTTGATGACATCACAGTCACGTGACCTCATGACAAGCCAATCACAGAGCAGTAGCACTAAAGGACCTCCTCCTTCCAGTTTTCTGTGCTCTGTGGACCCTGACTCGTGTATAAGCCGAGGAGAGCTTTCCCAGCATGAAAAATGTGCTGAAAAAGTCTGCTTATACTCGAGTATATATGGTATGCTTGTTATAATAGTTTGGGCTCTTACTTTATAGGGCTATTTGTTTGTCTGTCCATTTATTTGCCTTTTTATCGATGCCTCTGATGAGCTGAGACTATTCTCTTTGGAGAAACGCGTCAGGATGCAATATGTATGAGGCCATGACACTGTGTGTGTTATCTAGCTAGATTATTTGGCAGAACATAACATAAGCTCTCCAGTTAGCGCTCTTTGGGTACAGTCTTTTACTGACCCATTAGCCAGTTTTTGGTGTGTTATATGTGTGTGGAGTGGTGGTTACAAGCTGAACTGTATGGTGAGACTTTACACATTTAATGGACTGGACATAGGGTGGTCACTGTCTGCTACTAAGCAGTGGATCCATCTTCATCACATACCTGGGCACTGTATTTGCTCTGGGGAACAATTCGACATGGACATAGTGGCACACCTTTTTTGTCCTCACCATGTCTGGTTAGGTTTTTTTAGACCTTTTTGGAGCCTTTTTTTTTTAATAATTAAATTTGTGATTGACTTTTAAAGACTATTATTAAAAGTTAATTTTTAGTGTGTTTCACAATTATTCTTTTTCTATAATGAATTATTTACTCAAAGGATAGATCATGCATATCTAACTGAATGGGGGCTGGCTGACAGTGCTGGAAGTAGCTCCATATAGGCTTCAGCTCGTCAGGGGTGTACAGGTGAATTCCCTAGAGGGCGCCCAGCTCAACATGTCATGGCGAAGTCCCATAGTTCAACCAGCCTATTGGTCACTATATCATGCTGTGGATTGTTAACAAACTATCCAGTTTATTTTTATATACAGTAGACACACACACATATGAGAAGACATCTAGGTGCAGAGTAAGGACAACCAGTACCCTTCATCCCTGGGCCGATCTTCTCAATCACACTGCTGGGGTCCCAATACCTTTATGTTCTGCTGTCTGAATACATATCCCTGGCTTACACAGCTAAGAGCAGGCATGTCAAACATGCGGCCCTTTACAGGCATATCTGCGGCCCGCACAAAAGTCTCAAACTTTGTCTCTAAACTTTAGAGACAAAGTTTGAGACTTTTGTGCGGGCCGCAGATGTACAAGGAAAGTGAGCGGTAGATTGGGGCGGCCTTGCTCCAGCGGCCGCCCCTCACCCTTCGCAGAGAGCAGGTCTCCCTGCCTGCTCTCTGCCTGCTCCACCCCCTCCTCCCTCCACTCCGCCCCCTCCTCCCCACACGCCAGGTGACGTGGCCACGTAATCAGGCCTGCACCCGACTTGTGCCTGCGTCCTACGCGGTCTCACAAGACTGCTGCGCAGGCTGAAAAGCAGAAGCAGGTAAGCCTCTGCAGAAGAAATTGTGATTTTTCAAGTATTTAACCCCTATCCTACAGATAGGGGATAAATACTAGATTTATGATGATGGGGGGGTTGGAGTGCTGGGGAAGGGTTGGGGTGCTGGAGGGGGGGGGGCTTTTTGATGTCTGTCTGGCCGTTCCTTGGGCTTGAGGACTGTTTTTTTTTCCCACCCACCTTGTAATTCTTTCACTTGGGGGTTAATTGGAGTATTACAGTCTGTAGAGCTCCTATTAACCCCCAAGTGCAAGAATTGCAAGTGGGTGGGAAAAAACAGTCCTCAGGCCCAAGGAAGGGCCAGACATCCAGAAGCCCCCCTTCCCCAGCACTCCAACACAATAATGGTGTCTGCCAGCTTTAACTGAGGTGCCATTTTACCGGCAATCGCAGGCACCCGGAGCAAGATTCAGGGCCTGCGTGCATTTTTATGGCAGCCGGGAGCCTTGTGAGGCTCCAGTCTGTCATTCTATACTTTCTATTGTAGGCTACTCTATGTAGCCTGCAATAGAAATGCTGGATTTTTGCGATGCATGGTATTAGTGATCAGTCCCCTCATAGGCCCTAGCCATTAGCTGCTGTGTGCAGCCCTCGCAACAACCTCGTTACTCATGTGGCCCTCGGGGTACCCTGAGTTTGACATGCCTGGCTAAGAGGGCTCTAGCTCAATGCAAGAGCCCTAGGGCAAAAACATTTGGAGGTAAGGGCTAGGTAACAAGATACTATTGCAAAATAAATTTATGTTGGTCACATTTTAGGATGATAATATTTGCATACAGATGTATGGCGCTCCCCTAGAATATTTATTGCTGGGCCCCAAGCACCCCAGTCACACTCTGGCTCCATACACTGTATAGTGTTTGGGAACCATCTCTGTTGCTCAGCTTCCACTGCTGGGACCACCACCTATTACGAGAACGGGAGAGTTTTGCTCCCGAGTCTGATGGGAGCGATAGTCAAAGAGGCACAAAGCAGCACAATAAACTTCAAAGGGGCTGCCAGAAATAACAGATGTCCATTATCCCCAAAAAACAACCATATGCTCTTAAAC
The DNA here is from genome assembly GCF_031893055.1 of Leptodactylus fuscus. Taxonomy (NCBI): domain Eukaryota; kingdom Metazoa; phylum Chordata; class Amphibia; order Anura; family Leptodactylidae; genus Leptodactylus; species Leptodactylus fuscus. The sequence continues at coordinate 48,079,222 of NC_134267.1, forward strand.
CAACCTAGTAACTTTGTAAAGTATGCAGAAAAAGTTTCTAGCATCAGACAAGACGTAAGACAAAGGCCTACAGCACAATGAACTCAGTCACTGAATATTGGGATGGCTCACTTCAAGAAGCCAGACTCATTCCTGAAAAGAACCCCAGCATATGCCGAAGAATATGTTATCTATTCCCGACTCCTGCTCAGAGATGACTTCACGGCTCCTCTCTGGATGGAACTGACAAGCACATGCTTTTATTTTACCTTATTGTCAAAACACATTGTGAACATGTCTGATGGGAGGGCAGGCTTTCTTGTCTGGTGAGCCCCGGCATTTGTAGTTTAGTAATACATCTGTAGGAGGTATGGTGCGTCAGACAGAAATTATGTAAGAATTGGAATCAACATCCCTTTCATTTTTTACACGACTGTTTTTGTTCATTTTTTACTCTTTTTATGGCATCACTGAATTAAAGGTGTCCAGGATTAGCCCCATATTATCTACAGGTTGTCTGTGACATTGTAGCTCGGTTCCATTCATATCAATGAAGCTCAGCTGCAATACCAGACACAATCCATAGACTGGGGAGGCGCTATTTTTGAAAGAATGTGGCCAAGTACCGTATATACTCGAGTATAAGCCGAATTTTTCAGCCCAGTTTTTGTGCTGAAAAAGCCCCCCTCGGCTTATACTCGAGTCAGCAATAAAAAAAAAAAAAAAAAAAATTATTTTTTTTTTTAAGGAGGGGGGGTCTATGACCAGCCACAATATTAATGTATAGAATCTCCCATAAAATAGTGCAAAAGAAAAAAAAAAAAAAAGAGAAGATTTTAAAAACATAAAAGTTCTAAAACACTCCTTTTCCTAGAATACATACAAAAGTAGAAAATGACTGTGAAACACATACACATTAGGTATCCCTGTGTCTGAAAATGTCCGGTCTACTGAATATAGGGTGTCTGCAGTGCTCCTGTTCCGTCAGGAAGGGGTTAATAGAAGCACTGCAGATACCCTATATTCAGCCAGACTGAATTCCAAGTGGGGGGAAATAAAAACCCAGTCCTCAAGCTCAGGGAAGGGGCAGACAGACAACCAAAACACCCCCTCCCCTTCCCCAGCAACTACTGCACCCCAAAACTCCGACCATTTTAATTTTTGAAATTTTCCAGTAGCTGCTGCATTTCCCCCCTAGGCTTATACTCGAGTCAATAAGTTTTCCCAGTTTTTTGTGGTAAAATTAGGGGGGTCGGCTTATATTCGGGTCGGCTTATACTCGAGTATATACGGTACTTCTAGTCCTGCTGCACCATGGGAGGTCTTATGGAACAGAAATCTACTCCACGCACTTGCACAGATTTCAGGAATAACTCACTCCGGTTATAAGACATTTTCTCCCCAAGGCATCTCCAGATTACCTTGACTCCACCCACTTTCTTAAAAAGAGGTGAGTGGGATGCAGAAAAACAAAGTGGTGCAGATATCAAATGCACCACATCTACAACAGTTATCTTCCTCCATTGAGTTTTTGTTGTGTTGGCTTGAGAAGGAAGGAGAAGTCAACCCGAAAATTGACAAAAGTATCAATAACTAAAATCACCTAATAACAATAGCTCAACAGAACCATTGGGAAAACAGACTAATGAAACGAGACATTTTTTAATACTTTTATCACTTTCAGGTTATTTTGGTGGTCATTATGGGGTTTTTCTTTCTTTAACAAAAGCGCACCAACAATTTCTTTATTTTTCACATTGCTTTAAAGCTACTCTTGCCTTTGGCTGACAAAAACGCAACTAAATCTGCATCAAGAAGCAGCAAAAACTCCAATGGGATGAATGAACTGGAGTTACTAAGCCTAAAAAAATGTTCCACTTGTTGTGGCTCGCCGCTTTTGAGAAATGTAGGCAGAGCGAGATCTGGATTTTTAGATATACCAGAAATCTACGCCAGTCCCTGACTCGTGTATATGTCAATTATGACACATGGGACCTCGGTGTGTACGGTTCTGCCGCCTCTCAATATGGTTGAGCATTGGTGGCTAATTTTCCAGAATTATTAAGACCGGCGCAGGATAACCAGTCTTAGGCCTGGTTCACATCTGCGTTTGATATTCCGTTTGGGGACCCCACCAAACAGAATACCAAACGCAGGCTGTACGTTTAGTAAAGGATGTGTCCCAATACCCAGCACAGAAGCTACTAAGAGTACAATGCGTTGCAGGGATAAATGAAAACACAGCAGTGCTCGTCCGAGCTCCATGGCCCCTTCAAACACCTGACCAGCAGTGGTGCCAGGAATCTGACTCCCATAATCTGATTTGTTGACCTATCCTACACACAGACAATCAAGAGGAAAACCCTGGAAAACTAGTTTAGACCAGGGCCCTATGTTGCGAAAATGCAGAGATTTGGCCGCTGCAGCAATTCGTTGCGTGGGGCCTTAACCTTAAAGAGGACCTTTCATCAGATTGGGGCACAGGCAGTTCTATATACTGCTGGAAAGCCGACAGTGCGCTGAATTCAGTGCACTGTCGGCTTTCCCGATCTGTGCCCGGTGTGAAGAGCTAGCGGTCCCAGTACTGTAGCTCTTCACAGTCAGAAGGGCGTTTCTGACACTCTATCAGGACCGTCCTTCTGTACAAGCAGCACCAATAGCTTTGCTCGGAGACCAGGGAGGAACGCCCCCTCCCCTCCTGATAATACTCGTCTATGGACGAGCACTGTGAGCAGAGGGAGGGGGCGTTCCTCCCTACACACACAGTACAGTGCCATTGGTGCTGCTTGTACAGAGGGACGTTCCTGACAGAGTGTCAGAAACGCCCTTCTGACTGTGAAGAGCTACGGTACTGGGATCGCTAGTTCTTCACCCGGGGCACAGATCGGGAAAGTTGACAGCACACTGTTAGCTTTCCAGCAGTATATAGAACTGCCTGTGCCCCAAATCATGAAAGGTCCTCTTTAAGCTAGATCAGTGCTTTCCTTGCAGTTCGCAATACAAACATATACAGGCTTTACTTCTCTGACATTGAAAACAGGGAGGCCCCATTTTCCGATAGGTAGGAGTCCTCGAAGTGATCCGCCCACCTCAAAAAGTCGGGAGTGATACAGGCTAAAAAACTGTCAGATGAGATTGTATACCCTTGCCTTAACCCCTCTGGGGCCCTTACAGCTCCCTTATAGATGTCACCTATATGGATAAAATAGTAGGTGATAATCTGTATAAAATCTGAAGATGACATTTCTTGATGCCGTGTTTGGCAATTTTAGAGAACAACTATATTACGAAAACTAAGAATTGGTAAAAATGTGAAGTAAGAGCTCACAGATATAGTTATATTTAGAAACAATTTTTATTTTAATTTAAGGTGTAAATGCCCTTTAAGGATTTATAAATATCAAGACTAATATTAGACGCCATTACTTCTTAATGTGCCATTTTTACCGTACACGTAGCTAAAAATAATAACATATTTGCTCCTGTGAAAAATATGGTTTTAGTGAATATCATTACAAATTCTGATCCTCTACCTGCGTCCAATGCATTGTGAGACAGATGAAGGAATACGTGTAAACATGTCCATGAGCCATCCGGCCACTAAGGTTACTTATGGCATCTGGCCATTCTGGGCTGTGTGTGACCTGACATTATGCGCAGTACATCTCCCTCCAGGCCCTCTGCCATCTCCTCCTGTAAATGCCACTCATCTCACAGCACGCAACACCGGAGCCAAAATGACGAGGACACAGAAAAGTCACAAATGTAACATTTTCATCTACTGTTGTGTTTGTGTGGGAGGGGGGGTACAACTGCTTATTGTTGATGGACCAAGCAAGCTGCTTTTCTTCTCTTTGTGACCTAAATCTCCTATCATAGGCTCTATTTAATGACTTAGGCCATTAGCTCATTTCTGCACATGTGAACACTGTCCCTTATATAGGATTTAATAGGTATCCTACTAATCCTACTAATATTATAAATCTACCCTACTTAATATTATAAATGTGAAAGTTTTGATGTTTGCGTGTTTGTTCCTCAATCACGCAAAAACAGCTGAACTAATTTGAATGAAATTTGGCACACAGATAAATTGTAACCTCGATTAAAACATAGGCTACTTTTTATCCCGGTAAATGACATGGCTTCATGACCGTTATGAATTTACGTTCACATACTATATTAAACAGCTCTTAGCAGCACCTTATCTCAGCCAGGGCTGTTATCTCTTGTGTAAACACACGTTAACCCTCAGTGTAAGCACCTTTGCATATTATCTGATCTGCTCCAGTGCTGACAAACACCTTTAATCCAAATTGGCAGTTTGCCAATTTTTAACATGCCTGGAAAAAGAGAATCTAATTTGTCGCAAACAACGACAGCTATGAAGGTAGCCAGAAGTCACAGAGTTCTTCTCAAGTGCAGCTGAGGGGGATCATTGACGTCAACAACATGCTCATTATATGGCTTCCCAGTGAGGTGCTGAGATGCCGGAACAATCCCAGCCACACTGCAAGAACCAAGTTCAGCAGCAGGCCAGCTTGAGAGCTGCCGCAACGCCAGAGCATGCAGATCATCAACGCCAACAACCCGCTCATTATATGGCGTCCCAGTGAGCTGCTGAGATGCCAGAACAATCACGGGCACAGGAACGAGTTCAGCGGCAGGCCAGCTCATTAATATGGTGACAAAGCTAGCTGCTCACATGCCGGAACAATCACAGGCACGGTGTGAGGAACAAGTTCAGCAGCAGGACAGCTTAACAGCTGCCGAAATGCCGGAGCAGGCAAACCATCGATGGCAGCAATTTGCTAAATATAGGCGGGTCATCGACGCCAACAACCCACAGACGAAGTCGCGGCAGAGGCTAGTATATTAGTAGTAAGTATACACTAAGTTGAGTTTTACATTGCCTGACCTAAAGACATTCACCCTCATGTATATCCAAGACTTCCTGTTTACAAACGTGTTCACACCCAGGCTGCGGATGGGGTCAGGCATACACCAACCAGGCACTGCCACAGAAAGAACTGGCATTTTTATACTACAGATGGCAACTCCATAATGGGCCAGCAAAACAGGCAATAAATATCAGCCGGAAAGTCACACTCAAGAGGTAAACCTAAGAGAAAAGCTATGGAACCAGATCTTCATGACACTAAGGCTGTGTTCACACTTAGTAGTTGCTCCGTGTGATCAACTTTGCTTTCAAAACACTGCAGCTGAAATCACTTCCATTTTTATTTTTCACGCAATTATGCAATGGGTCAGAAGGGGTGCTAGATCTCTGCCTGCCATTGAAAACAATGGGAAGCAGATTACGGGAAGAATTTGCTCCAGATTCGGGGGCGAAATTCGTGTCCCAAATCTGCAGCAAATTCCGTTGTGTGAAAACAGCCTTATAAGACCATACATGCCCTGCTAAAGATTCTGGAAAAAGGAATATGCAAGTCGTCCTATATGGAAAAAGAAGAACTTGCTCTAGTGCCACATTTTGGAAGGTCCTATTAGGCCCTGCACAGCGCAAGGTGGCCTAAGAAGGCAGTCTCTTTAAGGAGATGAATGACCCCTTCTGAACCATGAACCAGTGAGGGGTAGGGTTGAGCGATCGGGATCGGAAAAGATCGGATTCGGCGATTGAGTAAATTTCACGATTGAGATCGCAATTCCGACCCGATCTTTTCCAGTGGGATCGAGATCGGAGGTTATCTCAAGATCGGCTCAACCCTAAAAGTGACTTTTCCCATAGAAAAGCATTGACTAGGGTTGAAGATCGGAAAAGATCGGATTCCGATCGGCGATCGAGCAAATTTCACGATCAAAATTGGGATCGAGATCGGCTGGAAAATGATCGGAAATCGGATTTTAAAATCGATCTTGAAATCTCAAGATCGGCTCAACCCTAGTGAGGGGTAATAACACCAAAACAGCTGTGTGTGGATGGGTCTCTCTTTTTTTTTAAGTAGATATTCTGGCTTGGCTGTCATCCTCAGCCATGCCTATGGGTTTTGGGAAATATAGGCATTGATCTATAGGGAGCTACATTCCAATGGTGACACTAGAGCAAGTTCTCTTTCTTCCTCCCAGAAGGACTTCATTGCATATTCCTTCCCAGAGTTATGTAGCGAAACTTCAAGTCATTACATGGCCATTAAAAATTAAAGTCCTTTCAGCTATAACGGTGGGGAGCCCAGGTGTTGGACCCCCGCCGATCTTCAATTGATGACCTATCCTAAGGATAGGTCATCAATTATTAAGCCTGGAAAATCCCCTTTAAATTAAATGTTGGCTGGCAGGCTTGTAGGAATGGTGACAGGAGACCGGCCTGCAGCTTCTCTGCATCTGTAACATGACAAACATTGATAACGTCCTCATGTTAGTCAATGGAGAATTACTCGGGGTCTGTATTTACACTTGAAGAAATACTGCAGCATGCTACATTGTTCTAAAAGTCACAAGCAATGAAAACCTAATGGAAAAGAACCCAGGTGTGCACAGAGCCTAAAACCTATTTCCTAACCAAACACATTAGAGTGGGCTCCATGCCCAGGAACCTTCATATCAGAGCGGTCAGAGTGTAATAATGAGAACTCGGGCATGTCCCGTTGCACTTAAGCCTCTTCTACATATTTATAAAAATCCCACCATTTTCTTGAACTAAAGGTAGGATGGTCCTCAGCATCACGTCCCCTACAACACACTGTGGCGGGTTTAAATAATATCACAGATTTTTTTTTTAAATTTTTTTTTTTAATTTCAACGTTGACAACCTAAGGTTTCCGCACAAGTACAGTGGTTGACCTGCAGTAACCCGTCATGGCCAGTACACAATGTATGGAGCTGTTCAGTTTTCATAGCAGTGGCTGCTGATATTAGGTGGTAGGTGGGGGTGTTAAGTGTTGACCTGATACTGATGATGTATCCTACAGGATAGGCCACTGATATCTATAGGCTATATTACACAGTCAGACGCCTATAGATAGACCAATCACCGAGAAACACATTGATCGGCACTCCAATGTATCAGCCTAATTAGACAGGTTCATGCAAACTGAATGTGGGAGGGGGGATCTCTACTGCATGTGTTCCTCCCCCCTTTGGCCTGATGGATTATTCCCTGATTGTATCAGTGACGTGCAGCCAATAATCAGACAACCAGTCAGCAGAACAGGGCTATTTATCAGCAACAAGTATTCGTAGGGTCGCTTGTTGCCGGTTACTTGCCCTGAATATCAGCTCATATATTAGGGCTTTTAGGGTTGGACAATCCCTTTAAACCTACACTCACTTTTTTTTTTTCCTTTTTTTATTATGGCTCTATTACATTTACAGTGAACAGCAAATTAGCTAAAAGTGGCAGAAATTTTAGGCTCAGGCCCCAACATTGCAGAAAGCTTTTTTTGTTGCAGATTTTACTGCATTTTGAGTCAAAGCCAGGAGTGGATACAAAAGGTATGGGAAATGGGGCTATGAGGATATGGGGCCTCAGCATTAGACAGGTTTGTTTTTTAAGTAGAAAACAGCAACATTTATATAATTAAAGAAAAGTGCATGATATTATGATTCAGCATCACATGCACAATTAAATGAGACTATATTGTCTAAAAAGTTAATGCCGATTTAGATTCACTTTATGTGAACGCGGGCTATTCACTTGACTTGACTAAGGATCCTATCTTTTTAATGATCGGGCTAGAAATCTTTGGGGTTTTTTGTTTTTATTTTTTCATTTTTGGTTCTCCACATTTCAGCCTCCATAGCACTTTTATTTTTTCATTGACATGGATAAATGAAAACTTGTTTTTTCAGGAGAATTTTCATTGTCTGTAACACTTTTAGGGATTACAAACAAAGCACACAAAGAAAAATATAGAATGTTGTTATTTTTTTGTTATTTTTTTCCAGATGGGTTTATTTATAAACAAATTATAAATGAACTATCACAGTCATGGGGATACCTTAGAATTATTATATTGTGTAATGATATATTGTGTAAGATGTTCATGTTTTTCTTATTTCAATCTTTTTTGTGGCCATGTTTTTTCACAAGACATTCATGGCAGGTCTGAAAATCCAGTTTATCCTAGAACCTTCATAACAGGTTTTCACAAACCGTTAATGAGATTTTTAATATGTAGTGAGAACAGCAACAAGTGTTTTCCAAGACTAAAATATGCGTTTTTGCGTGTAACCCTTTATTAAGTGGTCAGGGTTTCCGTCTTTCGGGTCCCCATGGACAGAAACCCTGAACACTAGTGTGGACCTATTGCCAGTGAGAAGGGAAGGAATGCATAAGAGTTGTATCATATATATATATATATATATATATATATATATATATATACACACACTGTATACACTCGAGTATAAGCCGACCCCCCTATTTTTACCATGAAAACTGGGAAAACTTATTGACTCGAGTATAAGCCGAGGGGGGAAATGCAGCAGCTACTGGAAAATTTCAAAAATTAAAATGGTCGTAGTTTTTGGGTGCAGTAGTTGCTGGGGAAGGGCAGGGGGTGTTTTGGTTGTCTGTCTGCCCCTTCCCTGAACTTGAGGACTGGGTTTTTCTCCCACTTGGAATTCAGCCTGGCTGACTATAGGGTATCTGCAGTGCTCCTATTAACCCCTTCCCGACGGAACAGGAGCACTGCAGATCCCCTATATTCAGTAGACACAGGGATACCTAATGTGTTTGTGTTTCATAGTCATTTTCTACTTTTATATGTATTCTAGGGAAAGTGAGAGTGATCTAGAATTTTTATTTATTTTATTTTTTCATTTTTTTAAAGCTTCTTTTTTTCACTATTTTGTGGGAGATTCTATACATTACTATTGCAGCTGGTCAAAGCGGTGCTAAAAAACTCGGCTTATACTCGAGTATATATGGTGTCTGTATATATATATATATATATATATATATATATATATATATATATATAGGAGGCCTGGAACACAATAAAACCTTTACCCTCTCTGCATCCACATGGATCCATTACAGTGCACTGCTGCAGTAGATGACAATATTAATAAATAGCTTTCTCATAGCCTTGATGTTCAGAAACATCTTAATTTTTATTTGAAGGTTCTTTTACTTATATGTGCCTTTAAAACAAAGGCTCTGTAACAGTAGATGTTCCTTTAAAGCACTTTCATTTAGTTTATCTAAAATTGAAGATTTGCAGCAAAGCAAGTGGCGAAAACATAATGAACAACAGCGCGGCGGGGAGTGAGCGACAATCTGTGCTACAAGAAGCTCTGGCTAGCATCAGCCCCCTGCTAGGAGGGTAGAAGGCAATGCGAGCCTTTCATTATTTTACATCTGCCTGTAACTAGGAGCCGCTGATCTCACATGAAATGGGCTGTTATGTAGAAAGTTATCAGAAGATGGCACAAAAGAGGAGATGCTACAAGATGCGGCCCGGCCTCCGTGTTTTACAGGATTTCACATTTCATTTATCAGTGACTTTTTCCGAATACAAGTTTTGCTACCGTTTCAGGGTTTCATTCAATTATTTGGTCTCAGATATAGAAAGCCTGTATTAAACAAGCAGCAAGTAAAAACAAATGTCTCCCCTGTACACCGGCCTTCAAACAGCCCCACGACAAGCCGAGGATGAAAATGAATGCATATCTGGCAGCTAATAAAAGAAAAAGAAGAAGTTGCCATGAGAACACCAGAGCGGTAGATAAAGCATATTAAAAAGTAATACACAGAGCTAATAGAGAGATGGGCTGCTAGTGTCCCCAGATGTAATGCCGCCAGATCCTTCATGTGCAGGGCTTAAAGGGAGACTGGCACCAAGATGAAGCATATTACACCAGGTTAGGCTTACCGCAATGTAACACCATGTCACACATGACAATTCATGACTACAATATGCATATGATCAGTCTGGAGCAACGAAGGGCGTTGCATTCAGGTGAGCCTGACCGACCTAGCTGTGTTGCTGGTTTAATATAATTCACCCTGGTGACACACTCCCTTTAAACTGCATTTACCTTTAAGGCTGCATGTATATATAGTAAAAGCAAAAGCATCAGGAAGCTGCAATGGTAACAAGGTATGTTACTGATGTTTAGTCCACCAACATGGAACAGATGATAGCTATATCAGTACGTGGCCCCCCACCACGATGACGAGGTCCCCTGAATGATTGGGGAGGTGACGCACACATCAGACTAATGGACTGATGGAGATGGATAACTGCATCCCCATGACAGCCCCAAAGAAGAGATCAGATCACCTATTATATTATTTGGCGATACATTTTGTTTGTAGGACAACTCTTTGTATGGCAGAACTAGACGTGAATGTACAGCACCGCCGCCTGCTGAAAAACTGGTTTATACAGAAGTTTAGACATGGAGCTATGACTGAAGGGGTTTTTTGGCCTCAAAAGGATTTTTCATACTGATGAGCTATCCACTGGATAAGTTATTAGTATGTTATCTGTGGGGGTCCGACACATATGTACCATATACAGTGGGGCAAAAAAGTATTTAGTCAGTCACCAAAAGTGCAAGTTCCACCACTTAAAAAGATGAGAGGCGTCTGTAATTTACATCATAGGTAGACCTCAACTATGAGAGACAAAATGAGAAAACAAATCCAGAAAATCACATTGTCTGATTTTGTAAGAATTTATTTGCAAATTATGGTGGAAAATAAGTATTTGGTCACCTACAAACAATCAAGATTTCTGGCTCTCACAGATCTGTGACTTCTTCTTTAAGAGTCTCCTTTTTCCTCCACTCATTACCTGTAGTAATGGCACCTGTTTAAACTTGTTATCAGTATAAAAAGACACCTGTGCACACCCTCAAACAGTCAGACTCCAAACTCCACTATGGTGAAGACCAAAGAGCTGTCAAAGGACACCAGAAAAAAAAATTGTAGCCCTGCACCAGGCTGGGAAGACTGAATCTGCAATAGGCAACCAACTTGGATTGAAGAAATCAACTGTGGGAACAATAATTAGAAAATGGAAGACATACAAGACCACTGATAATCTCCCTCGATCTGGGGCTCCACGCAAAATCTCACCCCGTGGGGTCAAAATGATCACAAGAACGGTGAGCAAAAATCCCAGAACCAGGCGGGGGGACCTAGTGAATGAACTGCAGAGAGCTGGGACCAATGTAACAAAGCCTACCATCAGTAACACACTACGCCGCCAGGGACTCAGATCCTGCAGTGCCAGACGTGTCCCACTGCTTAAGCCAGTACATGTCCGGGTCCGTCTGAAGTTTGCTAGAGAGAATTTGGATGATCCAGAAGAGTATTGGGAGAATATCCTATGGTCTGATGAAACCAAACTGGAACTGTTTGGTAGAAACACAACTTTTCGTGTTTGGAGGAAAAAGAATACTGAGTTGCATCCATCAAACACCATACCTACTGTAAAGCATGGGGGTGGAAACATCATGCTTTGGGGCTGTTTCTCTGCAAAGGGGCCAGGACGACTGATCCGGGTACATGAAAGAATGAATGGGGCCATGTATCGTGAGATTTTGAGTGCAAACCTCCTTCCATCAGCAAGGGCATTGAAGATGAAACGTGGCTGGGTCTTTCAACATGACAATGATCCAAAGCACACCACCAGGGCAACGAAGGAGTGGCTTTGTAAGAAGCATTTCAAGGTCCTGGAGTGGCCTAGCCAGTCTCCAGATCTCAACCCTATAGAAAACCTTTGGAGGGAGTTGAAAGTCCGTGTTGCCAAGCGACAGCCCCAAAACATCACTGCTCTAGAGGAGATCTGCATGGAGGAATGGGCCAACATACCAACAACAGTGTGTGCCAACCTTGTGAAGACTTACAGAAAACGCTTGACCTCTGTCATTGCCAACAAAGGATATAGAACAAAGTATTGAGATGAAATTTTGTTACTGACCAAATACTTATTTTCTACCATAATTTGCAAATAAATTCTTACAAAATCAGACAATGTGATTTTCTGGATTTGTTTTCTCATTTTGTCTCTCATAGTTGAGGTCTACCTATGATGTAAATTACAGACGCCTCTCATCTTTTTAAGTGGTGGAACTTGCACTATTGGTCACTGACTAAATACTTTTTTGCCCCACTGTACATCAGCTTTACCAGGAGCCTCCATCTACAGCTGATGGGGAGAACGTATAGGCTGCTTCTATTAAAGAGGGATTCCGCTATACAGATCCCATATGGATGACTTATCCTGTAGATAGCTCATTAATATGAAAAATCCATTTTGGGCCTGAATAATGAAGTCTTCAGGTCTTCTTTAAAGCAACCACATGGGTGGTCACTCGTTCCTTTCGCTGACTGAATGCCACTGGTATCCTCTAGCTCCATCTACAGAGGTGGTCCCAGACTGATCCTGCCAGGCAGAGAATGGAAACACAGAGACCCTGTAGAGCTCAGCTAAGGTGTTGGGGGCCCCCTAAGATTTAGACGGACACCATATACCAGTGGTCTATTATTTGTGAATAATAGGAATGGGATGTTGTGTATGTTTTGTTACCAGGTCTGATGTTTGTGAAAATAATTGGTGAATTATCTGCATTTGTTGCTTTAAAACCATTCCCCTATGGGAACTCAGTGACATAATATGGTTCACCCACATTACTAACCTTGGCATAGACGTCTTCCATTAGATTCTGCTTTAATTAACATATATTACTTTGGCGTGCTCTACTGACACACAAACACAGACATACCTTTAGGGAAAGCCTCTCGGATTATGTAATATTCATTATCTTGAGCTTCTGTGTTATTATTATTATTAAGAATTACTTTGCGCAAGTACAGAATTAACTTCATAGTTAGAAATATTTGACAGCTGCTTCCCGGTGACACATTGTTTAGTTGCATTTACAGATGCCTAAATCTGGCCACCCACATTACATGAAGATTCACGTGGGCTGAACACACCAATGCTAGCTGAGGGGTCAACCATCTAATGTCTAGGAGGCCCCCTCGTTGTCAGGGGAAAGAAGGGTCGGGCATGTTGGATTTGAGTTTTTTGTTCTTGAAGAGATTGTGCAACCCTCAGAGACAAGGGGAGTTATCGGACCACTACCCACTTCTACACAGGAGGCACCAGAGATAACAAGATGGCAGGGAATGCTACAAAGACAGCAGGACCCTGATCTATTGAAAGAACACCCTGTGGGCACTTCTATAGTCATCTGCATACATCTTCTTTATTAGGCGCTTTCGTGCCATGGTTTACTGAATGTGCCTGGAAAGCCGTCAGCACATACCTAAAAATGGACACCAGTGAATGCCATCCATCCCTCACAGGTGTCCATGTTAAAGGGATCCCTCAGGTATAAAACACCTCTTATACCAATAATAGTGCCACGTAGGAGCCTTTAATAGAGCAGATACACAGGACACAGACCAATGAAGTAATCTGTGGTAATGGAAATCAGCCAGTAATTGCCACAGACTTGACAGATTTGCCTACATACCAGCGCCAGAGCTTTCCAGTCCCTGTCTGGATTAATGCGGTCTACTAACAAATCTCCCATATTAAGCTCCGCCCCTCAAGCACTTACAGGTTCATTTGCATATTTATAAAAAGGGGATTATTTTGCCATTCCTTCATCAGCTTGTGGTATGGTAACTTTATAATCATATTAATGTAAGGCATTTTGGACCCAACAGACTCCCATTTCGGGGGAAGAGCGACCACTGCAGGTTTGTTGTTTTAAAACCGTACGGTACTGCAATATAAAAGTGCCGCCTAATGTGCTATTTCATGCATTAAAAAAATCTTTGGCTGTAGGTTAAATGGAGGTCTATAGATCCATTTACTAGATCACTGCTGGCACGTACAGATCTGGGCAGAAATGTCTCTCTGACCTCTATATATAATACAATCTATAGTCTCCTGCACTGGGGATTAGATCTATCTGGAAAACTAAACCACACACAGGTCTGGGGGGATGAACAATCAAAATAGCTCACTTGGGGGGGAGGGGGATTTACTTTATACAAAAGAGTGCAATAAGTCTCATTATTAGACACATCTCTAACACTACTGGTGCTTGCACAATTGTCCACTGAAGACGGGGAAGGTCAGACCAATGAGTAGAGAAGCCAAGATGTACTATGACTGTGCAGGTGGCAGCAGCACTAGAAAGGAGTCTAGTAAAGGCTATTGGGGACACTAGACCCACAAATAATAAGGACCTATGGGTGGTTTAGTGTCCCAAATCAAACTGGCAGGCTCCTTTGGATGGAAATCAGACAAAATCAGGCCAAGAGCAAAAAATGACAAAAAAAAAAAAAAAAAAAAAGACAAAAAATAAATAAACCTTATTACTTACCTTGTGAATCCCCGCTTTCTAGAAGTCAGCGCTAGGGCCCGTTCATACGGAGTAAACGCGCGTGTATTTTGGCAAAATACACATGTAAAGAATACACGTGTAAAAATAAGACTCCCATTGACTTCAATGACATTTTACAAGTCTATTTTGACGTGTTTTTTTACACGTGTAAAAAAATATCATTGAAGTGGGAGTCTTATTTTTACACGTGTATTCTTTACATGTGTATTCTGCCAAAATCCACACGCGTTTACTCCGCGTGAACGGGCCCCTACAGCCAAAAAATACAAGGACTGAAGCAGTGGTGCTGAAATACAGGGGATTTATTCTGCCTTTTTTGTGGCATATTTTAATGCTTTTTTTTTCCTGAGCCAAAGCTAGAAAAGTTTTAAAAAAAAGTATAACAGCTGTATATTTCTCATTCATTTTGTATACACAGTAAAATCTGCAAAATAAAAACGCAGCTTTTCCGTTCCGCAGTGTTGTAGCCTCTACCATAAAAGCCTATTTTTCTGGATGGACAGTCGGCATTTATAAACCATCTTTTCCAACAATCAATATCTTATATCTGATACTTGTTTATGTCCTGAATGACTTCCTTGAGATGCGTTCACACATTGCAGGACTGATCTGTGCATGTCTCATGCATCACAATGCCATTGACATGTAGAGGTCTGTATAAAAGCAGCTTTATGCCGCCTGCCTCTGAATACACGGCCTTTCTTATCCTATTGAGCAACCCTGGGATTGGGAGCCAAGCATCTCATCTTGAAATAACCTTCCTTTCTCCCTGACAGCCATTAAGTCGCAGGCCCTATTGAATGCTTTCTACAACACAACCTTCTGCTTTTTAAGATGCAAGAATTCTCTGGCACAACAGCACTTTCAAGGGCACCATCAATAAAAGATAAAGATCAACACATCCCTATCACTGGCTCCATTTCCCTCCTGTATTCATTAGGAAGAAGGGTTTCTAAACGCTGTATCACAGGACTGCAGGAGGATATCAGATGGAGTATCTCGCCAGAGTCGGGCCCGCCGCCGTTTATTAGTATTAATGTATATTATGGCACCAGATCAGGTGTGCAAGGAACAGAGTGGCTCGCCCGGTTATGTAGGAATCGTACACTGTATTAATCCAGATTAGATTTCACTAAAGAAAGATATTCCTGTCATTTCCAGTTTGACAGCTGAGCCTGTTACTACTAGGCCTATGGAAGGCGGCGAGGTCAGGGTTAAAAGCATTATACAATGAAGCCTACCTAATACATGCTGCTATAGTTATTAGGCTGGATTACAAACCTGTAAAGCGGCATTTCTGGATGAATATTTGGCCACTAGGGGCAGAAAGGAGCCAAATGCAGGTCTCCGCTCACTATCTATGGGCTTATTCTGACCCTTAGTCAAGTGACTGGTACCAGTGTCCTGCCCCTGTGCTATGGGGGCTGTAAGAGAAGAATACTGGAATAGTAAAGCCAAATCCACACAGGAAAGGTAACAACAGAGAAGAAGGGAGGAGGAAGATCAACGCATACAGTGTCCATATTAGGACATCCTCAGATATCAGAGTCAAACATCAGATTAATGCTAGTTTACAGCTCTGATACCTGACTTCTGACATCTGATTTGTCTGACACCTGACTCTGACTAGTGACATCTAATACCTGACCCTGATACCTGACTCTGACACCTGACCCTGATACCTGACTCTGACAACTGACACCTGACTCTGATACCTGACTCTGACAACTGACACCTGACTCTGATACCTGACTCTGACAACTGACACCTGACTCTGATACCTGACTCTGACACCTGACAACTGACTCTGATACCTGACTCTGACACCTGACTCTGACAACTGACACCTGACTTTGATACCTGACTCTGACACCTGACAACTGACTCTGATACCTGACTCTGACACCTGACTTCTGACTCCGTCAGAGATCAGACTCAGGCATCACATACAAGCCAGCACATACACTATGCCTCCCAATGATTGGCCAGGATTACAGAGCCCCCTGCTGACACTCAGGAGTAGAAGATACAGTGTATATAGGAGCTGCAGGCTGAGAATCTCAGATGAGACCTGATACCTGACTTGTGACTCCTTCATAGATCAGACTCAGACATCACATACAAGCCAGCACATACACTATACCTGCTAATGATTGGCCAGGATTACAGAGCCCCCTGCAGGAGTAGAAGATACAGTGTATATAGCAGCTGCAGGCTGAGAAACTCAGATGAGATCTGATACCTGACTTGTGACTCTTTCAGAGATCAGACTCAGACATCACATACAAGCCAGCACATACAATGGTGGAAACTTATCAAGTGAAATGCTCCAGAATTCTAGTATCATTTTCACCAAATACACCCTGTAACATGTTGGGCACCACATTTATCAAGTGTTTTAAATACTTTTAAAACTTGTGAAAAAAGGGGCGTAGACTCACAGTAAAGGGGCGGGACCTACAACATTGTGCTACAAAAATTCACCAATAAGCTCCAAAGAACCTCAACTAATCTTCCATAGGAGACCCTGCTGCAGATTTTACCAAAAAATCATCAGAGAGAAAAGTCCTGCACAAAGTAGAAGAGGAGTAGAGCTGATTGGATGAGACTCTTACAGTAATTGTCATTGACAGCATCTCCACCAATCAGAGCTTCTGAGGGAGGAACGTTCCAGACTTCAGCAGCTTTATGAAGTTACCTCCCTCAGAAGCTCTGATTGGTGGAGATGCTGTCAATGACAATTACTGCAAGAGTCTCATCCAATCAGCTCTACTCATCCTCTACTTTGTGCAGGACTTTTCTCTCTGATGATTTTTTGGTAAAATCTGCAGCAGGGTCTCCTATGGAAGATTAGTTGAGGTTCTTTGGAGCTTATTGGTGAATTTTTGTAGCACAATGTTGTAGGTCCCGCCCCTTTACTGTGAGTCTACGCCCCTTTTTTCACAAGTTTTAAAAGTATTTAAAACACTTGATAAATGTGGTGCCCAACATGTTACAGGGTGTATTTGGTGAAAATGATACTAGAATTCTGGAGCATTTCACTTGATAAGTTTCCACCATTGTATGTGCTGGCTTGTATGTGATGTCTGAGTCTGATCTCTGAGAGAGTCACAAGTCAGGTATCAGGTCTCATCTGAGTTTCTCAGCCTGCAGCTGCTATATACACTGTATCTTCTACTCCTGCAGGGGGCTCTGTAATCCTGGCCAATCATTAGGAGGCATAGTGTATGTGCTGGCTTGTATGTGATGTCTGAGTCTGATCTATGAAGGAGTCACAAGTCAGGTATCAGGTCTCATCTGAGATTCTCAGCCTGCAGCTCCTATATACACTGTATCTTCTACTCCTGAGTGTCAGCAGGGGGCTCTGTAATCCTGGCCAATCATTGGGAGGCATAGTGTATGTGCTGGCTTGTATGTGATGCCTGAGTCTGATCTCTGACGGAGTCAGAAGTCAGGTGTCAGAGTCAGGTATCAGAGTCAGTTGTCAGGTGTCAGAGTCAGGTATCAAAGTCAGGTGTCAGTTGTCAGAGTCAGGTGTCAGAGTCAGGTATCAGAGTCAGTTGTCAGGTGTCAGAGTCAGGTATCAAAGTCAGGTGTCAGGTGTCAGAGTCAGGTGTCTGAGTCAGGTATCAGAGTCAGGTATCAGAGTCAGGTATCAGAGTCAGGTATCAGAGTCAGGTATCAGAGTCAGGTATCAGAGTCAGGTATCAGAGTCAGGTATCAGAGTCAGGTGTCAGTTGTCAGGTATCAGAGTCAGGTGTCAGTTGTCAGAGTCAGGTGTCAAAGTCAGGTATCAGGGTCAGGTATCAGGGTCAGGTGTCAGAGTCAGGTATCAGGGTCAGGTGTCAGTCAGGTATCAGGGTCAGGTGTCAGAGTCAGGTATCAGGGTCAGGTATTAGATGTCACTAGTCAGAGTCAGGTGTCAGACAAATCAGATGTCAGGTATCAGAGCTGTAAACTAGCATTAATCTGATGTTTGACTCTGATATCTGAGGATGTCCTAATATGGACACTGTAAACGCAAGTGCCATCTCCGATCACGTGAACCAGGCCGGAAACCTGAGGGTTGGCCCAAATACAACCCAGGGGTAGTATGTTTTTAAACAGACCCTGGAAAACCCTTTTAACCTCTTAGTAGCCAAGCCTGTATTGGGAGGAGTGAAGTCATTTCCTCTTGTGCTGCAAATATAGACTAAAACCTATTGTTAACATTGGTGATTTATTTATTTTTTTGGCAACTATTCGCAGTTCACATTATAATAAACTTCATTTATATTTCTTTCCTACTATCTACCGGTAACTTCTTTATTTTACAGAAAAACAAAACATGCAGAAATATCCCAGCCCATCTTCCCTCCATCTCCTCCTTTCCATTGGTCCTATTTTGTCTCATATTTGGCCTGGTTCACATCTGCGTTCAGTATTCCATTTGGGAAGTCCACATGGGGAACCCCGAACGGAGTACCATACGCATTGACAAGAGGTGAGCAATGAAAGCACACAAATCCCATAGACTATAATGGGGTCCGTGTGTTTTCTGCACGGTCTCATTGCTTGTCAATGCGTCTGGTATTCCATTCACGGGATCCCCATGTGGACTTCCCAAATGGAATACTGAACGCAGATGTGATCCAGGCCTTACTATGTGTTCCTCTGTATATGACTTCTGAGATTATATATACATAATTGACTCGAGTATAAGCCTAGGGGGGAAATGCAGCAGCTACTGGAAAATTTCAAAAATTAAAATGGTCGGAGTTTTTGGGTGCAGTAGATGTCGGGTGTTGGGGAAGGGGAGGGGGTGTTTTGGTTGTCTGTCTGCCCCTTCCCTGAGCTTGAGGACTGGGTTTTTTTTCCCTTTCATTCAGTCTGGCTGAATATAGGATATCTGCAGTGCTCCTATTAACCCCTTCCCGACAGAAGAGGAGCACTGTAGATCCTATATTCAGTAGGTCGGGCACTTTCAGACACAGGGATACCTAATGTGTTTGTGTTTCACAGTCATTTTCTACTTTTATATGTATTCTAGGGAAAGGAGGGATTTACAACTTTTATTTACTCTATTTTTTTATTATATTTTTTTAAAAGCTTTTTTTCACTATTTTATGGGAGATTCTATACATTACTATTGCGGCTGGCCATAGACCAATTTTTTTTTATTTTTTTTTTCTTGACTCAAGTATAAGCCGAGGGGGGCTTTTTCAGCACAAAAACTGTGCTGAAAAATCCGGCTTATACTCGAGTATATACGGTAAATGAAATATTGTAACTTATAACAACCAGGGTTCCTCACTTCACCATTTCCAAACACCCTCCATAATGTCCATCTTTGTTAGGCTGTGTTCACGTGCGAGTCCTTCCTCTGGTCTGTCACATGACTGCAAGAATGAAAAAATGGTCCATCCAATTGTGAAAACTATGGATCCCGAGGAACCCCACTGGCTATAATGGGGTCCCTCAGGCGTTCGCTATTTTTTTCCTGACTTCGCTATATGAAAATGTTGGGCCTGCAGGATTTTTTTGTCTTGGATTTCTTGGGGGGTCGGGGCGGAGCACATCTGGGTATACTGCGCATATACACAGATGTAGCCGAGCTGAGACACGAGTGCAGGCGGATCATCGCCAGCATCAATTAAAGGCGTATATGCGGATCGTTGCCGACAACAACATGCGGACAAAGTCGCGGGCAGATGCTAGTTTTTTATAAAACAGACAGGCAAGGATTAAACAAATGATATCAATATATTCAAAGTGACTAGACAGTCCTATCCATTATAAATGTAAGTCCTATGTACATATTGGTCTGAGCCCTTCAGTCTCGCTGTAGTAAATGTCCCCCTCCCCATACTTCATCCTATCCCTTTAATCATTAAAGGTGTCTTTGAGGAGCCCCAGAAATAATGAGGTTAAATCTTCAAAACCTGCCTTTAAACCTTCTGGTTGCCTTTGAATAACTTCGCTCATTAGACTTGTAAACCTCTAAAATGAAGCCAAAGATTTCACATCTAATTGTAAAACATAATGGCAGATATACCAAAGTGACATGGGCAGGGGATAAAAAATGAGGGTGTAAGAGCGAGCCGCCCAGCGCCATGTTAACCCCGGAGTGATTAATGCTACTAGATGTGGCCGGGCAGATAACATAATGGAGCGCAGGGGAACGTTGTGTTCCAGACTCGGTAATAAGGCATCACTGTACAAGCCGCTCATCTTACACAACACATAGAAGTGCACACAGATTTTCCATTGGCATGTTCAGCGTGTTGTATTATGTTATGGAGACAAAGCTGAATTGTACAAGAAAGAAAAATAAAGCTTAACAAGTCAAAATGTCCAGCAAGTAAACAAGAACCACAGTGGATATAAAGCCACAGTACAGTCTATGTACAGCCATTAATAATCTGGGCTTCTCCTCTGCTAGTTCTACTGACATTAGACTAAGGCTGATTCCAAACATAACAAATGCTCGACGGGCAATCGCTTTATCCATCACTGTCTGGAAATAGTCAACCACATTGGAACGTTTCTTCTCATAGTCACACAAACAAATCAGTCAGTCATTCTTACATCAATGAATAATATTTCCTCAAAGGAGCAATCGCAGAAAAATCTGCACCACTGAAGATGTAATACAACGACATACCCCACTGCACACAACTGTGGTCTGGTTGATGTGGGGACTGTAGGACCGAGCCACAAAATATTAAAGGGAGTTTATCATTTGAAAAACTCATTATCAACTAAAGGCACGTTAGAATAGCCTATTCTACTCCTACTTTTACTTCTTTGATGCTCCCCGCTGTTTCTTCAAAATTCAGTTTCTTTT
Organism: Leptodactylus fuscus; assembly: GCF_031893055.1. NCBI lineage: Eukaryota > Metazoa > Chordata > Amphibia > Anura > Leptodactylidae > Leptodactylus > Leptodactylus fuscus. The sequence continues at coordinate 48,100,364 of NC_134267.1, forward strand.
GGTATGCTAATGAGGATCACAGAGCACCCCCCCCATACCTGTCCACCACCCCTTTCATGCTTGTGCTCCGTCCCCTCCTCCTCTTCTCCAGAACTTGGGCCTTGCACAGGCATCTGACGCCACACTGTATCTATCTAAAATCTCAGGCATGTGCAATTGGCTCTGCCACTGCAGGTTTGGGCAGAGCTGACTGTGCATGTCCATGCAGCCATTTTGTGGTGGTCTGCTACACATTGTGTATAGCGCCTGCGCAGTACACTTGGGTAGTTCTCTGGAGAACTGAGTATACGAGTGCAGTACACTTGTGTAGCAGACCATCACAAAATGGCCGCTCAAGCATGCGCAGTTATTTCAGTTGGCTAAAAACTGAAACAACACCAGAATGGTGGCCCGGATCAGAATAATAAAGGTAAGAGAAGAATAACCTTTCTTAAGGCTATTCCGACATGGTCTTCGTTCAAAAAGGGATTCTAATGATAGAATCCCTTTAAGCAGGTCCTATTCTGTCCATTTTAATGGCTCGTCCATTAATTCTAATGACAGGCAGTGAAATGCATGGACGGCACACAGATACTATCCATGATATTTTCCACAGATGTCTACAGTAGTGTGAATAAGACCTACAGCACAGTGTCCTGCAGATACTGTTTGGGTAATAGTCAAATCAAAGAATAAGGTAATAAAAGAGGCGCGCACTTGGCAGGATGTGCCAATTACATGAACTAAGCAATTTTTCCACAGCCCGATCCCTGTTCCGACTCCTTCACAAATGGCTGGCAGCCATGGTCAGTCAGAAGCAGTAAGGCTGGGGCTAAGCTGTGACTATCTGGAGCGCTAGTCATCCATTTTAACTATTTAAGTGACATCTGCCGTGCACAGTCCAGTGCATTTATTTGGGCTGCAGTTATAGATTAATTGTTCAAATCAATTAATAACGCCCAAAAAAAAGTTCCTGTCTATCCCTGGACTAAAGTTACTCGATTTCATTAAAAAGTAGTGAAATTCCTATGAGAGGAAATATGTAACAGACTGTACATCTAGTTAATTATACCCTATCGATAATAATTTTAAATAATTAAAAGCAATTAACCATTTTATTTTTTATCGGAGTTGATAACTTTTATTCCAGCTCCGCAGCCCTGGATGTAAGGCCGGCCATACTTTTTATGTTTCAGACGGACGTCCAACTGAAGATGAGATTATGTATCTGCATTAACTAAACTGCCCCCTGACTGGGGCAATGAGTCTATCCGAGCGGGCCGATAATGTCAAACACTAGTATTCTTTGGCTGAGAGCCGGGTGAAAACATCCAGTATGGCTGACATGGTTTTCTGCTGTCAGAAAAGGGCACCCAAAGGTCCTATTGTATGTGCGTTTTTACTCATATCATACACCAATATAAAGAACACCCAGATCAATAATATAAATCATCCGTCTGTGTTTCCACAGATGTGTAACAGCACCCCAAAGCTTGGACATAAATGACTTATTGTAATGTGGAGCTACACCCATATACTTATCTTTCTGCAACTGCCTTCATCATACAAGTATACATATAATCCTACATAACAATATATCAACCTTTACACACTACATCTGTCTTTTAATGTCCATTGCTCTCATTCTGTGATGGATCAGAACAATGGACACTGAACAACGTAAGTATGAACCTACTCTTAAGGTCACGTACAGTAGGAGGTATTTGTATGCCAGTCTTGGTTTATTCCCCAGCCGGAGTTAACTATGCCTGAATTATTAAGAGGCCCCGACTGCCACACACCAGAAGTGATATCTACGCCATTATTATTATTGTTGTTTATTTATATATCACCATTAATCCCATGGTGCTTTACATTTGTGGGTTCAGATACAGTACACAAAATGTACAAACAGATATAATACTAACAATGACCGACTGGCACAGTGGGGTAGAGGGCCCTGCCCGCGAGCGCTTACAATCTATGAGGGAAGAGGACTGGACCGGGGACACATTTACTATGGCTCGTGCAAAAAACAAAGGCTGGTGTGAGTTATACCTGAAACCTATGTCAGTTCGACCGCACATTCAGCGTCTCCCACTCGTATACGACCTCCTCACCACGCCCTCTCTCTGTATTACTGGAACGTCATCCAAATTTTCCATGGCTTTTTCAGTAACTCCCTATATATATGATCCTGTGCCATGGATAGCTCATACTACATATGTGAATTAGAGCACAAGTCATTTATACTAAGAAATTGATCCAACTTCCATCTAGAGCAGGGGTGGGCAATTAATTTTCCCATGGGGCCGCATAAGAAATTGAAACTATGCTAGAGGGCCGCGCCACGGCAAATTTAGCCCTACCCACTTCTACGTTGACTCCGCCCATTCCCAATCATCTTTCCATGTGCCCCCACAAAGTATAATCCTCCTACAGTCACCCGTACATTATATGCCCCCACATTATAATGTTCCCTTCCAACTGCCCCACAGTATTAGCTCCCTCTCCTGGTGCCCCAGTACAAACTGGGGGAAACTAGAGGGGACATTAAACAGTGGGGGTAATTGGAGGAGGGCAATAAATTGACAGCTGGAGCGGGACATGAAACTGGGGGCAACTAGAGGGGGACATTAAAATCGGGAAGCAGACATTAAACCCATTAAACCGTAGGGGTAGCTGGAGGGTGACATTAAACTGGGGGCAACTAGAGGCAGACAGGCCCCCCTACAGCTTCCTCCATGGTTTAATGTCCTCCCAGTCTAAGTGCCCTCTTCATCAACCCCCAGTTTCATGTCCCTCCATTTCTCCCTTAGTTTCATATCTCCCTTTATTTTCCCCATTTCATGTCCCCCCTCCCCCCCATCTCTCCCCCAGTTTCAAGTCCCCCCCTCCATCTGCCATCTCTGCCCTAGTATAACATTCCCCTTCCATTTTTTCCCCCTAGGTTACTGAGACACACACATACAGATAGACAGACACATATAGACAGACACACACACATATATATATATATAGACAGACGTAGACAGACAGACAGGCATAGACAGACACACACACATAGACAGACACACATATAGACACACACACATATAGATAAACACACACCCTCTCTCTCTCTCCAGCTTGCATCTCACCTTACATCTCTCATTACTTTATGACACGCTCCACATCTCCATCTTCGGCCGGCACTAAGACACGCCCCCTAGACACGCCTCCCTAGTCAAAGCTGTATGGGCCGGACTGAATCAGTCAGAGGGCCGGATGTGGCCCGGGGGCCGGACTTTGCCCAGGTCTGATCTAGAGGAAACACATTGCCTAGCTGATGTTAGACTATGTGCTATTACTTAACTCATAGAGCTGGGGACCCTCACTAAGCCGATATTCAATAACGCCAATGCAGGGCTAGTGGAAAGAGACAGAATTTTCTTATAACAACCTTCAACACCTAGCCAAGAATCAGAATAAAGCTCTGTGAAAAATTGTCGTTTTTCTTCACCGGTTTTAGGGCTTATTCACATGACTGAACCGTGTACTTGGCCGTGAAACTGTATATTTTTCATAGCCATTTACATCCGAAGGAAATCTAATTTTCACAGATCCCGTATTGACTTAAATCTACTGGAGGGATTTGTGAAAAAGGACCGAGAAATATCATTTTAAAGGGGCCCTATCATTGGGAAAAGTCATCTTTAGCTAAGCACATACTTGCGTAGCCTTTAGAAAGGCTATTCCACACTTACCTTTTGTATGTAAATCGCCTCAGTAGTTTTTGAATGAAACAGTTTTTATTCATATGCTAATTAGGCTCCAGTGAGCAGAGGAAGTTGTCAGCGAGCACTGTCTGCTGTGTATGAGAGCAGGGAGAGGAGTCATCAGCAGCAGCCTGTGCGGTACACACAGCAGAGAGAGGAGGCTGCTGGGAACTTCCTGTGCTCACTGGAAGCTAATTAGCATATGAATAAAAATGGTCTCATTCAAAAACTACTGAGGCGATTTACATCTAAAATGTATGTGTGGAATAGCCTTTCTAAAGGATATGCAAGTATGTGCTTAGCTAAAGATGACTTTTCCCAATGATAGAGCCCTTTTAACAAATTGAAGACGTGGACCATTTTTTTTTAAAAGAGAAAGAAAAAAAAAAAGGTCATGCCAAGCAATCCATTTTAATGTGGGCTGCGTCATCTGAGGAAAAAGCAGATCGCACAAGTCCATAAAACCCTGTTATGTGAATACGCTCACATACAGGTACCTTAGATTGCTGGAACAAAACAGATATTTATATAATAACATGCCTAAAATTTTATGAATCCTTGGTAAGGCCTGTTCACATCTGCGCACGGGTTTCCATTCCTTTCCCCCTAATGGAAACCTAATCTGCATAAAAAGCAGTTAACTTAGGAAACCAGCGGACCCCATAGACTATAATGGGGTCCGTGCGGTTTCCGCGGAGAAGGGAACGTAATCCCCATAAGCAGCACAATCGCTAAAGTAAATATACAACAAGCAATGCATCAAATTAATTCTACAATATTTATAATTCTAGAATTTAATAATCTTTTTATGTTGAAGTCAGGCTAGGTTCACATCTGCGTTCATGAGGTTTCTGCTCGACTTCCACACGAAAAGTGAAAAGAAGAAAAGTGCTGCTTGAACTGAGTCCCCAAACGCAGATGTGAACCAAGCCTCGGTGTCGGTACCTTTTTGCAGTCTCCGACTCCATCCAAAATTGACACAACTCAGACTCCACAACCCTGCTGACAGCAGTGAAGCTACAGGCACACGTTCACAGATGCTGCTTCACTGATGACATTGGTGGTTTGTACACGTGGCACGTCACCACTGCCATTGATATTGAAGTGATTGGGACCACCCACTTGGCTATTTAAGGCTATCAGTGTTGGTGCTGATGGCAACATCTGAAAAGGGAAACCAGTGATGGCAGTGAAGCTACAGGCACTGGTTTACTACTGACTGAGCAAGAGCTCCAGGTTCAGCAGGCTCAAGGACAGCCAACTGCTATTCTGCAATCCGGAAATGGGAATTATCCCTGCTCATTTAGATACTGTGTGCAAGTTTTGTCTTGGAGGCTATGGGTCCATTCACATGGAGGAAAATGGCGCTTTAGTTGGCGCTGAATTTTCAGCGCTGAAAAAAAAAGCCTCCGATCGATTTCAATGGGTTCCTTTTTCTGCTAGCATGCCAAATTTCTCATCATTTTCCTCCATGTGAATGCACCCTAATATTACATGGACCTCAAAGCTACCACCTTATCTATAGGCTCAGGTCAGAAAGAGCACCTTTTTTGAATCCGCACCCAGCAGTCTTATTCCTGCTTCAACCATCATGGACACTCAGTCTCCGGGACATTTTCTACTATTAAGAACTCGGCTGTGGTCCACTATTACCACCTTCAGACACCCTGTAGGCCCCTCAGATCCTTGACACCTACTACTCCCAACCTCTGGTTTTCCTCCCAATGGGCTGCTGCATTATCATTGCTCTGGGCACAAGACACGAAGTGGCTTCCTCTGGGACACTTGTGATCGCCGCACAGGAGGCATAAAATTGTGAAAGTAACTTTTATCCATGCAATCTGCACGACCATCACCAGTGGTTATCCATTTACCTTATTAAAAAAATAAAAAATTCATATTCTGATGGTCTATCTGAACTACCCTGTGCCAACAAGGCATCAATGGATCTTGCATAATGCAAAATGCATCAAATATTCAACAAGACCATAAAGTAGAATGTACAATGACTAAATGACTACTATATTACCTGTTACTGAGGACCCTTTTAGCAATACTGTCGCATGTCTCTTATGTGAAATCAATTTTTAATTTGTGGGATTTTGTACAAAATAATGGGCTTAAGTGCCTTAAAAACACACACACACTGTTCACTGGCTGGTACAGGATCCCTAAAGCAGTTCTCATGACCTCTGCCCCTGGACCTGGAGTCCTGAATGTAGAGCAATAGACGCCTATAAATCAAGTCAGCAAAGACAGATGAGATCATGTTGTCACCATCAGCACCTAAACCCCAGAAGTCACCACCACAATTTGTCATGAAAGGAGTAAGAAGACGCAGAAATCATCTTAGAATCCATCCGACAACTGGAAGAAAAATAGAGGATATCCAGCTCCAGGAAGTGGTTATTCATGGAGTGAGGTCATTGTCGTATAGAAATAGCACAAAAGCAACTAACATCCCAGAAGACATACGGCTACATGTGTGCACTATAATAGAAATGTATGTACGAGGCGCTGCCCACCTGGCGTTACTCCACAAAAGCAGACCGCACAAGATAGATGGGAGCTGCCGAAACCAAAGCGTCTCGGGTAGAGATGAGCGAGTAGTATTAGAAACGGCAGTTTATGGCACGCACCCATAGGAATGAATGGACGCAGCCGACACACAGGGGGTTAAGCGGCAGGACGCCGGCCCTGTCTGCGTGCCGACCGGCTCCATTCATTGCTATGGGTGCGTGCTATTCGAAACTACCGTTTCGAATACTACTCGCTCATCTCTAGTCTCAGGCCTTACCACAAAATTGCTGAAGCTGTGACCCGCCAAATGGAGCTAATCTGTGACCCGACCGGGGCTTTGGAGTTGGAGTCGGGCCAGTTTTCGATAGGAATGAGTTAGAGGAACTTTACTGCTTCTGTCTGACCAAGGTTGTCAGTCATTTATGAAGGAGTTGGAGAAGAAGTCAGAATCGGAAAAATAGAAGGGTTGGAGGTTTGTACTACTGACTGCACATCACTGCGGCAAACCGAAGGTAGGGTTCACACTACTGTTGGTGTCCGCTCAGAAGGTGTCCCTTTAAAAAAAAAACGGACACCTATTATAATGGACACAGACAGTAACTGATGGCTCTCAGTTACTGTCCGTTATATACCCGTTGCCCATAGACCGCAATGTGAAAAAAAAATGGACACTTACTGTCTGTTTTTTCAAATGAACAGAAAAGTCCTGCATGTAGGATTTTTTTTGTCCACTTGAAAAAACGGACACTAAAGGACACAAGATAAAATCCTATTAACGCTAGGTTCACACCTGCGTTCATGTCTCCGTTCTATGGTTTCCGTCTTCTGCATGGCAGAAGACGGAAACCATAGACCGGGTCCGGCGGTGAGCGTTTTAGGCTCTCCGCCGCGAAACCGGATTTTTTAATCCAGACACAGAGTATTGCATGTCCGACTCTGTGTCCGGATTATAAAACCCGGTTTCATGGCGGAGAGCGCAAAACGCTCACTGCCGCTCACGGCCGGACACCTTTCTCACCCATTCAAATGAATGGGTGAGAAAGTCTCCTGCAGGCTTCCGTCTCCTGCATCTGTTTTATGCAGGAAACGGAAACCTGCAATAAGGACAGATGAACGCTGATATGAACGAGCCCTGAAATGAATGGAAATTACAAACAGACCAGCTACTGCCCATTGCCAAATTGTGTACGGACAATAGCCACGGACACTGCTGAGCGGACACCAGCGGTAGTGTGAATGCCCCCTAAGAGGAAACCCTAAGAGGAAACCCCAGTTTACACAGTCAATACATAGCAAATATCTGACGTGTATTACAGTCATTTTAACAATTTCCAGAAACACGTGTATTATAAGTCTACAGAATTTTACGATTCCAATGGTTTAACCCTGCTGTTCTGATCGCTGTTACTATACACTTCTACTGTTTCGGGTCAGTATGACCCAACCTATTAAAACGTTGATTTTAGCTACTGTAAGTGTTTTGGGTTTGTTTGTTTTTTTAAATACCTACTTCATTATTAAACTGTATGTGAACATGGCTGATCATAAACAAATGAAAAATGAAAACTTAATTTTTATTTATTTTTTTCAGAAAAAGGTAACGCGGGCTGTTTGCAATTCTGTTGGTTTTATAGCATTCTGCGTACAAATAACAAACATGCTTTAGATTTCTATTACTAGAACATGAAATCTGACTACCGTAAATATAACTTTGTGGTAACATATTGCATAAAACAACAAATGGAAAAAAATGAAAACTTCAGTTTTTCTTTTATCTCTAAAAAGGTTGAACAGGTTTGAGCATTTTTACATTGAACACAATAATAAAACATGTGTCCTTTACATAGATATTTTGCACAGCCAGCACATGTCAGATTTGTTTTATTGTCACAAGAAGATGGACAGAAGCTAGCTGGTAGCTGTGATGGCGGAGGCCGTGGAGTCTTGTGCAAAATCGGGTTTTTTATAACTGGGCACAAAGTCCTGCAGGTCCGAAAAAAAACAAACGGTTTCGCCATAGAGAAGCACAAGACGCTCACGTGTGGTGAATGGGTTTGAAAACTGACTGCCAGGTTTCCGTCTCTTGTCCAGTTTCTCGGGCAGAAGACGGAAACCTGCAAAGCGGAGACCAGACACAGGTGTGAACCCGCCCTCACTGAGACTTCCGGTGCTCGTGGCTGCTAATTGGCATGTGAATAAAAGCGGGCTCATTCAAAAACAACAGAGGCGATTTACATACTAAAGGCACGTGTGAAATAGCCTTTCTAAAGCCTATGCAAGTATGTGCTTAGTTAAAAATGAGTTTCCCAATGATAGAGCCCCCTTAAGCTTAGTAGAGTGAAAAGTGTAGGATATAGTACTTTTTTTTAATTTTGAGAGTGACATTTTAGAAACTTTCTAAAAAATTATTAATAAATATGTTTAACATAAAAACTTGGTTTAAAAAAAAAATGGTGTTTTCTGTGGCATTCTCTAAAACTCTAAATATACTACAATGGAATTGTACAACTGGAAAATAAACATACCGTAATATAATTAAAGGTCCATAAAACTAAAGCTAAAGACTTTGACTGTAATGTGATCAGCATTTAACTAGTGGCTCAGATGAATGACATGGCCGGCTTAATGGGGCTCTATCACTGGGAAAAGTCATTTTAGGCTAAGCACATCCTTGCATAGGCTTTAGAAATGCTATTTCACACCTACCTTTATTATGTAAATTGCCTCAGTGGTCTCTGAATAAGTCCGCTTTTATTCATATGCTAATGAGCTTCCAGCCAGCACAGGAAGTTCCCAGCAGCACTCGTCCCTGCTATTCTCTCCTATGTGTGTGTGCAAACAGGAAGCTGAGTCATAAGCAGCAGCAGTCTCCCATAGGAAACAATAGGAGAGGTGTGCACGATCTATCGTGCACCAGTCTAATTAGCATATGAATAAAAACGGACTTATTCAGAAACCACTGAGGCAATCTACATACTAAAGGAAGGTGTGGAATAGACTTTCTAAAGCCTATGCAAGGATGTGATTAGTTAAAAATGACTTTTCTCAGTGATAGAGCCCCTTTAAAGACTCCTCTCTTGTAATAGTGCTATGGACTAGGAATGCCTTATTATAACCGCCACAACACATCCTCATTAAATCCTTTCAACTGCATCTAGTAATGGTTATACACGCAGGAGGGTTTCATACAGCATGGAGGTGTATTTTGGGGGTGCACTGCCAGTCCTGCCCAGTCAAGACTATCAAACATGATCCAAGTCTTACACTCCCCTAAAGAAGCAGCCTGTCCACATGTCTGAATATGGCTCAGAAGGTTGGTAGGAATGGAAACAAGTGACACATTACATTGTCACAAAGCCAGAGTTGTGCTATAGGAATTGTAGACATGCCCAGGAGTCTGACAGGAAGCACCTGACATATTCTACAGCCGAGCGGCCAATGTAAAGACACAGCACAAAATAGAGAATTCCTTAAGGAAAAGACTAGAGGAAAAGGAAATCCAGAGCTGTGAACACTAGATACAGGATATTAACACATACGTGTTGAAAAGCAGGACACGTCTACAAATCTGTATTTACAGCACAATAACATATTAATTGTGATAACACATGTCCCCAAATAACAAGGAGTTCTCTGGCACTTCAATATTGATGCCATATCCTTAGAATAGGTTACCAATATCAGATCAATGAGGGCGAATTCCCAGCATGCTACCGGTCAGACAGCGCCACACATTTTATAGTGACGGTGTTTGTTACTGCAGTTCAATTGATTTTACTTGAATTGGAATGACGTTCCGAAAGGCCATCTAACCACTGGTCGTAACCTCACAGGCTTGAGAAGAGACCACCTGGTATGCCGTAAGCTGACCTACACCGATCTAATACTGCTATATCTCAAGGAGAGGTCATCAATCTTAAATTCCTGGAAAATGCATTTAAGCAAATATAAGACCATAAGTATAAATATAAGCCACCCATAAGCTATAATGACATCTGTTCATGTCTGAAAATGTCAAATGGACGACTCAACAGCTTAAAATCTTTATCTTCAGTATATCTCTAGAGGTTTACTCAATCGCCTTTATCTCATTGATAGGGCTGAGCCGATCTGGAGATTTCAGAATCGATTTCAAAATCCAATTTCCGATCATTTTCCAGCCGATCCCGATCGTGAAATTTGCTCGATCGCCAATCGGGTTCTGATCTTTTTATAATAGGTCTGTTTTCCTGGTCTATTTTGGGGGTTGTGGTTCATGTACACCGCCTATCTGTCCAAGGCTGATTTTAATTAGAGCACAATACGGGTGAACTACACTCCCCTATTCATTCAGAGGCCACAGGTCCAAAGGAGGATTTTTGTGATGTATGGAGGATGTGACATGGCAAAAAAAAAAAAATTGCCCTTAATTCATGGCTTAGACCAAGGCTCTAAGAGAAGTGAGCCATTATAGTGCAGGGATCTATCTAATAGAGGTCGCCTTGTCATGGTAGATGGGCTTCCAATTACAGTTTGATCAAAGTGTAATAACCAAGAACCTCATTTTCATGTATCCACATACACAGTACGTATTTTTAGTAATGCTCTTGGTGTTAGCAGAGTGCTGTTGGAACTTTTTGTGTTCGCATTTGCTTTCCTGGTCCACATGAACTGGTATACATGAGACAATTCATTCAAGTAAAATTGTAAAATGTAATATTAGATGGTGGAAAAAGCCCCCAATGAGACTGGAAGTGGATTTAATGCTAAGGCCCCTTGTAGGGAACTGTAGCCAAAAAGCACTGCAAAAAAATACCATGGCGGAAACGCATCACAATTTTCTCTGTAGCGCTTTTCACAGAGAGTCCGCAGAGTTTTCCTCTGTGGACTTTCTGTCCCGATTATACCTATAGGAATAATGGTCATGGTGTGGTTTACAAACATGTAACAGTTTCCGCTCTGGATTTTTTTCTGGAATGAGAGGACGGGATTAGCCAGAATCCCAACCACTTTGCAGGTAGTGTAAAATGCTGCAGATTTTGCCATTTTGTGTGTGCGGTTGTCTGGTATTTTGTAAAGGACGCCAACAATGGCCACTACTAATGGTAGTGTGAACACTCCCTTAGCTTTCAGAAATTCTATAGTTCTGGTAAAAGACTTGGGGCATCTGGGTAACTTTGTGTATGTCTAGTATAGATACAATCCTGATGCAGTGCAATGTGAGGAGCGGTGATGGTCTACGCATACTCATAGTAATAAGCAGCAGTGTAATAGTAGCCATATGCACACCAAGACGTCTTCAGCCGAGGCAAGTATAGTAATTAGACAACGGCTTGTCTCCATGGAAACCAAGAATTCCATGCTGCTTGAATCTGACTGCAGGAAACCTGGGATCCGCCGTTTCTTCTTTTCGATGTGATAAGCCGGGGGCTCTGCACACATCACTTTATATCTATTCTTAAGATTTTCTGTATACATGATAAAATGGGATAAATACAACATAAGAGAAGTTTTACAACTGCTGTACTATTAGCTCATTGAACAGGCGCTGGATCAGAGGCAACAAATGCAGAATGGATTGCACACATTGGAATTACATACTAAGACTAATGCAGGGACATCACTTTCTAATAGTCATCAGGAATGTGGAGGAGAAAAACCACTCCAAGAGCTTTACTGCATTACTATAGGCATCAACCCAAAACTAAAGTCAAAGAAGGGAAAAAACCCACAGCTTTCACCACCAGTATCAAATACCTAGGCAAGATGGATGCCTGGCCTCGTGGAAATGTCCTGCACTGCTGGCACTAATCCCCTATGCACAGGTGGAAGGCTCTACCCACGGGGACTCCCAGCAAGGACAAAGGTCCACGTGCCCGATGTGAATAGTTCGGTGACATGCATGCTCGGCCACCAGCCCATTCACTTCTATGGGACTTCCAGGAAGATAATCTACGACAGCCCCACAAACATGTGAATGGAGCAGTGGCCAAACATGCGCCCCACTGCTTCAATAACATGGGGCATTTACATGACTAGCAGGCCTCAATGGGTGTCAATAGTGCGAAACCCCATTTACTGGTATATACCCATCATATGCAAGTGTTGGCATTATGCCATCATTTTATGACTGGGAAGGGGGATCTTTTCATCAATCCTAAAACATCTTAAGCAATCTGCACAGCCAAAGGAATGGCATCACATGCAGTTCCCTGCACAGCTGGGTGGCCAGGAAACAGGTGAGGTAAACAGCTCTACCAGAGTGGCTTCCACTTCATTCTCAGGATTACGGGGGGTCCTGACGGTCAGACCCCCTCCAATCATATAGGCAGTGCCTATCCTAGTGATATGCCATTACTATATACAATGGGAATTCCTCTTTAACATAATATTAAAGACTTAGCAACAACGCCAAAAACTTCCCACATGAAAATACAAAGAGCACAAATATTTCTAAGGGCTCGTTCACATCTGCGCCCGGTCTCCGTTCATACAGGTTTCCGTTTCCTGCACAAAACAGAGGCAGGAGACGGAAAGCTGCAGGAGTCTTTCTCACCGATTCATTTGAATGGGTTTGAAAGCTGTCCGGCCGTCAGCAGCGGTGAGCGTTTTATGCTCTCTGCTGCAAAACCATTTTTTTAAATCCGGACACAGAGTCGGACATGCAGTACTCTGTGTCCGGTTTAAAAAAAAACGGTTTCGCGGCGGAGAGCATAAAACGCTCACCGCCGCTCACGGCCGGACCCGGTCTGTGGTTTCCGTCTTCTTGCATGCAGAAGACGGAAACCACAGAACGGAGACCCGAACGCAGGTGTGAACCTAGCGTAAGCAAGCAGTGAGTAACAAAGAGTCTTGTCTAGTGAACTCCATCTTAGCAAGGTATGTGAATAGGTTTACATTAGACTGGCTTTCCAGAATGGTGCATGGTCCTAATGGTATGTTAGGTGTCTACCGTACTCCGCACTTCTGACTCTACCAAACATAGATACCAACAGGTGTGGACAGCAGTCGACATAAATACTGAAACGGAGATTGGGTCTCACTAAGCTTCAGAAAATGGAGGCCACTGTTCTTACTGCAGGACCTTCTGGTTTTGAGTGTTTGAGAACAGGTCGGTGCCCTACTTCTTCTAGAGAGGTTATGATTTGTTCTTTCTTACTTTCCTCTCTTATCCTATAACAACTGTTATGTCTGCATTCTGCGCATCTACTAACTAAACACTTAAATAAAACCTTCAACACACACACACAAAAAACTCACCCACACACTGTGGAGCATATTTATCAATAGACGTACAACACTTTTCTGTTTGGAATTGCGCCAAGATTTATGGTGCACGGCTTTTAGAACTATTTATGAATAGAGTGCACCAGAAACAAACACGGTTACTCACCTCTCCTGGGCTCCAGCACAACTCCTTGCTGTCATCAGGGACCCCTGAGGCATGTGATAACTGTGAAGCCAAATCAAAAACCTCAGCAGTACATGACTCCCTGCTGTCTTAAAGAGGACCTTTCATCAGATTGGGCACAGGCAGTTCTATATACTGCTGGAAAGCCGACAGTGCACTGAATTCAGCGCACTATCGGCTTTCCCGATCTGTGCCCCGGGTAAAGCGCTATCGGTCCTGGTACCCTAGCGCTTTACAGTCAGAAGGGAGTTTCTGACACTTAACCAGGGACGCCCTTCTGCCCAGCAGCGCCTATCGCGCTGTACTGTGGAGCGGGGAGGAACGTCCCCCTCCCGCTCCTGATAATACTCGTCTATGGACGAGCTGTGTGAGCAGAGGGAGGGGGCGTTCCTCCCCGCTCCACAGTACAGCCCGATAGGCGCTGCTGGGCAGAAGGGCGTCCCTGGCTAACTGTCAGAAATGCCCTTCTGACTGTAAAGCGCTACGGTACCGGGACCGATAGCGCTTTACCCAGGGCACAGATCGGGAAAGCCGACAGTGCGATGAATTCAGTGCACTGTCAGCTTTCCAGCAGTATATAGAACTGCCTGTGCCCAATCTGATGAAAGGTCCTCTTTAAGACAGCAGGGAGTCTTGTCAGAGCCTGGAGAGGTGAGTAATAGTGATTTTTTTTTAATGTCTGAGTCTCTCTGAAGGCCGGAGAGGTGAGTAACAGTGACTTTTTTTTTTTTTTATGTTTTCTCACCTCCTGGAGGCCGCTGGGTTCCAAAGAGAATAACAGCAGCAGATTCGGTTTGGTTGTGTTCAGTCCAAACAAAACTGCAAACATTGTAAGAACTGAACCAAAATAACCAACGTGAACAAAATCACGTCAGTTATGTATATTTTTCAATGAATTGCCGAGCCCTAGTTAAATATTTTGTCTCCATATTTTGCACCATATATTTATTTCACAGTGAAGCGCAACATTTTTAGTTAGATGGTATTCGAGTCAGGATTTCGGAGCTTCTAGAAAGACTCCATATTTATGAAGCTCTGTACGATAAATTCATAAATATGTGTAAATCTATGAACGGGATTCATAGCTTAAGGCTGTGCAAAGCCTGACAGTATTGATAAATGTGCTCCACTATCTTCAAAACTACCTTAAGATGTATAGCCATTTAGGGAATTAAATCCAAGAAATTTGCATCACAGAAGTTTGGATGTAATGTAAAGGTCATGGAAATATCACAGTCCAGCAGGATCAGAAAGGAAATGTTAACATTTTTCTACAATGGAGAGTTACTGACCTACCGCTATGAAGTCAGCGACTACAATTGTGTAAAAGATGTGTAAGATGTGACTTACATATGATATATGTGTTGCACTAGATACATCTGAACGTCATATACTGAATTAATAGGGCTGTCCAAGATCTTTATAAACATTCACTAAAAGCGGGAAACAGTGACGTCTTGTTCATGTGACTGCTGCAGCCAATCATAGACCTCAAAGGTCACATATGACTGCTCAGGCTAGTGAGTGACTGCAGCACTCCTGGCCGAAAGTGATGGTGCTCGAATGGTAGAACATTCAAAGGGCGGGTAATGGTTTTTTTTCATGATTTTATACAGTGTCCTCCCTTTAGAAAATTGAAAATTTCTATTAAAAAAAACAAAAAACAAACCCACATTGTGGAAATCCCTTTAATATACATTATAACCTTGCCATATGGCGCGCTGACTCATGGTATTTTTATATCAAGCAATAAGAGAATTCAATGGTCTGTGTACAGCCAACCAGATAGTCAGGCAGACAGATAACACACACCATTCTCAGAAAGCTGAATTTCCGGGCAGAGATTTGGAAGAGGAAATTTACAATTCCGGGGTCATATCCTGTAACAACATTCCATTTAAAGGATGGAGCAGCAAGACATTGCAAGAATCTAGTTTACAATCCATAAATATCTGACTCCCCCACCTTCCATCTGCAGATGCCTCTCCTTTCCCTCTCCCTCTCCCTCATTTTCTCATTTACATACCAGGCCATACTGTGGTTCTTTTTATTATAGTGAGCCGTACACTAGTGTTTTCTTTGCATGTCTTAGTCCATTGGGAAAAATGGCAGCTAGGAAAACAGTACCAACCTATAATACCGCGCCATGATATTCTATCTATCCATGTTAGTCCATCTATAATACCTCACCATGTAATTCCATCTATAATACTGCACAGTGTTATTCAATCTGTAATACCGCACTATTATTCCTTCTGTAATACTGCACTGTGCTACCACACTGTGATATTCCAGCTATAATACAGCACTTTAATATTCCGTGCAAGCTGTTCTACTAAATTATGTACAGGTAAATGCAAAAATTAAAAAAAACTACCGTTCCTCACCAGACTTGCAAATTCCTAAAATTGCACTGACACACATTCCTATCCTTATTAACTTTGGGTCTAGCCCTTGCCTTGGACTGTTTCTGTCCTATAAGCCACTCAGTCTACTGACTAGACTAGGTCCCTCTTATCTCTATGTGTCAAGCCTATGTGCTCACACACTGGTATGCTGCAGACAGTAAAAGAAGCTTCAAGATGGCTGTGATGGGGGCACCCGCAGTGTCCCTGACAAGGTGGGGGCATACTGACCAGCCTGCTTCTGTGTCCTTGTCATACATGGAGTCTATATAATAATAAAGCAGGAAGTTGGTTACATAATCTATCCAGTTTGGTGGAGATGCTGTATGCAGTGCAATGGGTCTTTGATAAATCTGAGTTAAAATGGCCGCTCTCAATAGTATACGCAGGCAGCAGAGAGAGCCCTCCTGTTCACCCAGAAATGCATGCAGCGTCAAAAACTGAAGCAGATTTTTTCGGCCTACCCTAATTGGTAGGATATTTGTAAGTTGTTCCATTTTTACTTCCAGTGAATATAAAGTTTTACCAGCAAACTATTCTGAGCATACAAGGTAAGCGGCAGGCATGGTTTCAGGATTTATAATATACTTCCCATGCCTATTCAGGTAAACACCTATGCCCAGACAAGAGCGCCATAAGCCATAAGCCTCTTACCTGGTTCCAGTTTGATAACTTTAATTGCTGCCAGTTCTCCGGTGTTGACATTGCGAGCCTGCAAATAAAGCAAACAAAACCTTTAAGACAAGTTCTAAACCCTGCAAACAAAATGACTAAACTATTCTGCAATGAGGAAGTCGCCGTGAAGCCGTGCAAAGGATGAAACTGAATATGAAACAATTTACGAAGGTCTCGAAGTCCAAAAACTAACACATTTTCCAGTGAATACCAGACACATCTCTACAACAAGGTGTCTGACAACACGGAAAGGTATGAACTGGGATGTGTCTGCAATATTTCTGGCTTTATTTCTGTAGAAAAGGAATGACATGTGACGTTTTTGATGCAGCTTTGTGAGTTGTTGCAAAAGACAGGAGGGGAACAGTATCAGTCTTCCCTATATACATTTCTTCTCCATTGTATTCACTTCTAACTTTGGCTCAAGACCCATAAGACAAGTTGTCTGACTCTGCAGATGTTGGCGGGATCAGCTTACTATTCTACCCTGTTTCCCTGAAAATAAGACAGTGACTTATATTAAATTCTCTTCCGAAATATATGACCTATCTTATTTTCGGGGGATGTCTTATGCAGCGGGGGACAATCAGCAGTCATGCCGGCACTTCCTTAGCGGAGCGCCGGCATGACTGACGGTTGTAGGTGGTCCAGGAGGTGAAGGGGGTGTGGGGGGGGCAGTCTTATTTTCGGGGAAGCAGGGCAGAATAATTCGGCATGACGAACCTTGTACCACCTGAGATAAGCCACCACCAGAGGTAGAGAATTACTCTTTTGTCCCAGCCAACTATTTGACTGATTGTTTTGGGGTGTCGACAGATGCGGGAGTAAAGAAGAGCCAGGTATACTAGGTATGGCATTGGCTACTCTCCTCTATTGCCACATCCAAGCCCAGTAACAGCTATTGAGAGGATGCAACCTCAAAACTACGGAAACTGCTATACAGAAGACAGCGGTGCCAGCATAAAAATAGTGAAGGTGATGGTAATGCGGACTGCCCCAACACTGTCTCTGAAGACGTAGACTGTTCATGCATAGTGCCTAGAGATCTCTTCATATAATGGTCCCCAGCCCCTCCCCTCGAAATGACAGTTCTAGTGGTCTCTGAATTGCGTCATTGGTCAGAACAGAGAGGAGGAGCCAGGGAGCATTCAGTGCAGAGAGCTTAGGGTACTGCACATGAAGGGGCTCCATCCCAGGCACTTGTAACAGGGGCACTGGGGCAAAAAATGTGAAAGCAGGGGCCACACGGTGGCTCAGTGGTTAGCACTGCAGCCTTGCAGCGCTGGAGTCCTGGTGTTCAAATCCCGCCAAGGGCAAAAAAAACATCTGCAAGGAGTTTGTATGTTCTCCCCGTGTTTGCATGGATTTCCATCCCATATTCCAAAAAAAAAAAAAGACATACTGATAGGGAAAAATGTACATTGTGAGCTCTATGTGGGGCTCACAATCTACATTTTTAAAAAAAAAATAAAAAAAAAAATGTGAAAGCAACCTGCATGACTATTGAGTATGCTTACACTACTCTCCCTGTCCTCTATTTAGCTTTATCAGTTTTTCAGAGGGGGTCAAAATTGCTGACATGCTCCCCTCTAAAGGGGTATCCTCAGCTCAAGGATCCTATCTATACTGATAGCTCATGTAAATTGCAGACTTTTCCTAAATATATCGCTTTAGAAATGCTGCTTTATTTGCCTGCTATGTGAACTTTTTCCTCCCATTTTTTACACAGTGTTTCCATAATGCCGAACCTGTGTGATAGGACGACTGACGTCACTCACTGCTCTGCCGCAGGACAATCAATTCAGCTAATTGCAGTTTGCTGATAAAGCCTAGTCTGTTATGTAAACAGACAGATAACACCGAGTCCATTGTTACAAGCATGTGCATATTATCTTATCTGCATAAGTATTGCGATACTTCATAGTGTCCCGTTCAGCGAGCTGGGGGGAGGGGGGTAGAAATATAGGAAGTGAGAAGAAGAGACAGCAGGCAAAGCTGAAGCAGCGAGATGGGAAAACCCCTTTAAGCTATTATTATACCCCTGTGTTTAACAGCTTTGGGGTTACTCCTCTTCTTGGACTGACCACTCTGACCCCTAAGCTACTACACGATCACATGGCGGACTCTAAGCTTCTCTGATGACCCGCGGCTTGATCTTGTGAAGTCTCCACAGCACTACTTACATTCACACCATTACTTAAATCTAAGAACAATCTGCTATAAGGAAAATCCTAACGAATTGCTTCCCACTTTAATGCCCCCCACGTACAAATCCCATGCCCCCTTTTGCCTGCGAGTAAACACTGTGCAGTGAAACAAATGTAATACGTTAAGCATCTTAGCTGACCTTACTTGATATGCTATGACAAAACTGTCTGCTCTGTTAATGTCATACTAAGGCGTTCAGACTCCAACAAGCCACTTACTATTAATACACAACCTCCAGCTCATTTCATTAAATGCAGGAACGGGTGAAAAGAACATGTACAAAGTGCACAAAAAGCAGTGTGTACTGCGACTTACAGTACATTCTATTATAATACACTGCACCATCTGCGTTTCAGAGTTTAGAACAAAATCTGTCCATCAAACTCAACATGTCACAAAAAAAAAAAAAAAAACATCTGGCCCAGAGAAAAGCACCTTAAAAAAACCATGCTGGATGAACCCTAAGTGAAACCAATGACTAGAGTATAACTAGAGTATTGACGGAGTGCAACAGATTCACGTCTGAGTTTCCTTGAGCCGCGCCACTATAGACGAAATGTTACTCGCTGGCACTTTAATTCCACATTTCTATTCACCCCTTGGGGAAAAAACATTGTCCTATTTCCTAATGGGAAAAAAAAAACTTCATTCTGACCACAAATTGGCAAACAGACAACTCCCAGAGACCAGCAGCCCTACAAGCTATCCTAGGAAAAAGTCTTCCAATAGCAATTCTGATGCCTCAAGAAGGGGCGGTTCAGATCAAGGAAGGTTATAAAATAACAAAAATTCACCTCTTCAATGCCCTGGAAGTGCCCGCCAGTCTCTGTATACCAGCTGACAGCAATCCAGCATGTGACCACTGCAGTAAATCCGTGGTCATGTGTTGTACCTACCGGCATCCACTCTCTACATCTTTCAGTAGGTGTCGCTCCACTGACTCTGGCACACCTGAAATGTTTTCTCGATCCCCCACCATTCCTGAGCAATCTGTATGGTTAGTTTTAGTAGCCAATATGTAAATTAGACTCCCTACGGTCAGGTGGGTGGTCATGGACTACAAGAGACAGATAGGGACCACCCACCTGACAATAAGTTTCAGCACAGTCATGCTGAAATGAACAGAAAGACTGCTCAGGAATGGTGTGGGTTACAGAAGAAATTCTAACTGTACAGGAATCAGTAAAGGGGCCCCTATTGAAAGATACAAAGAGTAGGTGAAAGGGTCCTCTTTATAGTAGTATAGTGCCGAATTCCTACTGGTCACAAATTTCAATGAAAACGGTCAAGCAACCAAAACTTGTTGAATGTTTAAGCGTAGCTTAAAGGGATTTTTCAAGATAGCAATAATGATAGCCATTAGAGATGAGTGAGAAGTATTCGATCGAATAGTCAAATATTGAGGTCTACTCGAATCAAATTTTCGAATATTTCACTACTCGCTCATCTCTACTGTATACGTTGTTTGTTTGTTTTAATGCCTACGTTGTCCTAGTCCCTGTCCCACCTCCAGTGCATAGTTATTGGTGTAAAAATGAGCACCAGGGAAGGTGGTGGGGAAATTGAATTTTTACTGCGTTTACTGCGTGGTATTTGACCGAGTACGAGTATTTCAAATACCGTAGTGTTCGACTGAATACCTACTTGATCAAATATAGTCGCTCATCTCTAATAGCCATGAATCCCAGATCAGTTGGGGTTTGATTTCCAGCACACCTACCAATCAGCTATTTTGAGGGGCTTCAGAGCACTACCGAGCATTGCAGCCTCCTCATTGTTTAACATGGAAAGGGAAAAGCTGCAATACCCAAAACAGCCACTACTAAATGTACTGAAGAATGAGGGTCCCAGGGGTTGCACCCCACAAACCAGATACTGATGGCGCTTTAAAGATCATATTATAAAGTACCAAAGACCGCCTAGAGCTTCCTACTAGATAATGTGCTATTCAGTGCTAGGTAGAAATACAGTGTTTGTGTACAAGACCGTGGTACTATTATACACGGTTATACTTGTTATGCATTTCAACAATGAACATATGCTTATCATTCCTATGTGATAAAATAAGAGAAGAACAGAAGAATTGCAACATAGTCTGGAATGACTACAAGAGACAAATCACAGGAAGAAGCGGTTATTAGAAGTATGTATGAAATCCGTACAGTGACTAAGGCTTTGGGGTTTAGTCTACACGCAAGCTTGATTTTTTGGAAAAAAAGAGAAGTAAAGCTCTTTACCGAAAAAAAAAGAATAAACATTCAGTGAATGTTAATACTATCTGTAGCATATCCATAGTGTAAGCTGATTAAATTCTAACCTCCACCACTAGAGGGCGCTTAGAGAGGATAGCCTTGATCCTCTTCTCTACACCGTGTCCACCAGAGCTGTATCCAAAGACTAATGGGTAACCAGTAAAATGTCTTCCATGACGTAATTAGGAAGTCAGCTGCTGCCTCAGTATTGCAAACCAATAGAGGGCGCTCACTGGAATGTGCAAGCCTGTCTTCCCTGATGTAGTTAGGAAGACAGAATTCCAGTGAAATAACCCAATAAAGGCTGCTCCCTTTCGCATCATGCTCGACCTTCCAAGAGGCCTTTGTTTTGCAATGACGCTGGGATTATTACCAGGTATAGTCTCTCAATACACACCTATATGGTGGTCTCTCCCTAAGGAGTGACAATATCCCCTTAACCCTGTCTAAGCCTCTCACCTCTACCAGGTTATAGTCCTCTCTACATCGAGCTGATGAGATGCAAGTACATCGAAACGGCCGTCCTCGATTGAGAGACTATACCTGGTAATAATCCCAGCGTCATTGCTAAACAAAGGCCTCTTGGAAGGTCGAGCATGATGTGAAAGGGAGCAGCCATTATTGGGTTATTTCACTGGAATTCTGTCTTCCTAACTACATCAGGGAAGACAGGCTTGCACATTCCAGTGAGCGCCCTCTATTGGTTTGCAACACTGAGGCAGCAGCTGTCTTCCTAATTACATCATGGAAGACAGATTTGCATATTCTTCCCATGGTCCTTTGCGAAGTGGAGTGCTAAAGGTTTAATAAGTCACCACACACCTATATTGTGGTCTCTCCCCAAGGAGTGACAATATCCCCTTAACCATGAAAATGTCAACACAGAAACGGCAGGAGATGAATATTGGATTACTCTTTTTGTTATATGACATCACTGCCAGCTGGTTGTAGAAATATCATTGGGCTGGACAACTACTTTAGGGTATGTCCATACAGTGTAATATGTACATTGGAAAAAGAGCATTCTGACTGTGGAATCTGTGGCAATGGAGCTAAATAGTGTGTGGCTACACACCGCAGCGTCAGCGCTGGTTCTGGCACTGAAACCACGGAAAATTGGAGTTTTTCCATATAGGAACCAGCATGAAGAAATTAGTGTGAACGTACATTGAGGAGTAAAAGACAGAAAAATCTAAGAGTTTTGCATGTAAATATTATCATAGTCACAGCAGGGGAAGAGTTAAAAAAAATAATTCTTCAACTGCTGAAAGACATTTTATAGTATTATAATTAAAGTATCAGAGAATTTTTATTCCTTGGCAAATGAGAAAGGTACGAGGATGAAAGAAATTGCAGAGAAGAGAATCTCGCCGGTGGCTGATTTGTGAGGTCCTCACCTAGGTCATGTGACCAACACTCCTACTGAGCCGCCATCTTACGTGTGGACAGGAAGTCAATTTTTCTAGTCCCTCCTATGAAATGGACATCAGGCTTTCATAGGAATGAACAGAGTAACTAATTTCCAGTCCACACAAGACGCTGGGTCAGTTGAAGAGTCTTATTGCTGGTCACATGACACAGCTGAGGACCAGCAGGGAGCGGATAACTCACAAATACCACCAGCAGGAACCAGATGGACGCTTGGTTCATACTAGTGTTGGGGCAGCATTGGCAAACCCCATCCCCCATTCCGCTTAAAATTGGTGGGCAGGAAAGTCCTGCAAGGAGGACTTTTCTCTGTGCCTGTGTCCTTATAAAATCAGTGGAAAGCGGTCTATGGGGTCGGCGGGCTTCCACACGTAACCTCTTTTTAAGCTTATAGGGTTTTACGTTTTTCGAGTCCCCAAAGGACAGAAACCTGAACGTTAATGTTACTTTCAGCTCAGTTTACATTGTGAACCTTTCTAAGGGGATAGAGAATTTTTCTTTTTTTTTTTTTGTCATATACCGAAAAGTCCTGTGCGCTACGTGATTCATGAGAGAGAGATGTATCACGCTTATCCATACGCCATTATCTAATAACGCTGACTGCCGCTTTCTACTTTTTACAGCATTTATGTTTATGTGAACCAATGTACCCAAAGGAATAGCAGTCACTGCACAAGCGAACCAACACATATATTTCACACCTCTAAATAGGCGCCTGAGGAGCGCGGATATAAGAGAGGATAGACTTCAAAGATCTTATGTTTCCCTTCACCCCCAGACGCTGGCTCAGAGCAATCCCTCATTTCACATCTCCTCACCATCTACCTGAAATACCGTACCAAGGCTTATGTGAAGTTATGCTGATAGGTTTGATCTGCGGGTCAGTGTGAATGGCTCTCTGCCTCGTGCTTACATAATGTCACACAATGTGGCTTCCACCTCCACACACTGCAGTCGTGGATGACATTCTCGAGAAGAGGAAACGTATACATTATTTACCGCAGACATCATGAGGTGTCAAAGAGGTTAATGGTCCGAGGCATTATAGAATGGAAGGAAAAGCCTGAGTCACAGGGAATATGTCTATACTTTGCTGGTGACGTACCCCATGCTCTAATTCATTACTTATTTAAACTTTTCGGACGATTTTAGATTTTCTGGCAGTATTTGTGTCATTAATAAATTTTGTAATATACTTTAACACCACATTTCGGATCCTTTCTGTGAAATCATGCATCCTTTCTACTCGTTCCCTTGTTTCTGTATTGAGAGCTGATCCTGCCTATTCTACTGATCGGGAAGGATCTGATTGCTGGGACCCTTAGTGATCACAAGAGCTTACACTCTATACAGCAGATTTTCTTGCATCCCTGACAAAGACGGTGATTATAATAATACATGTATATTCCATTATATTTGTGTAAATTCAGCAAACATGTATTGGCAATTTCAATTAGACAATGCTTCACTGAAGCCAACATTATATGGGATATGTGTTTGATCCTAAAGAAGTTACACGAACAGGACTCTGCATGTGCCACATGTTAATATAGTCATTCACTTCAATGGAACTTCTGTAATGGCGGTTCCATAAAAAGAGTGTATAGTGTGGAAGCTCTTGTGATCACTAAGGGTCCCAGCAATCAGATCCCCACTGATCAGCAAGGGTTCAACCATCTTGTGGATAGGTGATCACTTCTAAACTTGGCCCAACCCCTTTAAGGAGGTCATATACATTCAACTAAGGCAGGGGTCGGGAACCTATGGCTCGTGAGCCAGATGTGACTCTTTTGATGGCTGCATCTGGCTCGCACGCTATGGGCCCCACAAGCACTATTATACTCGGGGGTCTTTTCAGACCCCAAAGTATAATGATCGGAGGCCCAGGAGTGGCAAGGGGACATAAAAAACAGCATTACTTACCTCTCTGGGCAGGCTTCGGGCCTACTTGCTTGACGTTCCAGATGACACATGACCAGGGCCTGCGTCCATATGTGTGGCGAGGCAAGCCCCCTGGTCACATGATGTCCCCATAGTATAATAATTGTTCGTGGGTGTCCACAATGGAGCATAATACTGTGTGCAGGGGCCAGTATGGGGCATAATAGTGCGTGCAGGAATACGCCCATGGGGGCGGGGGAGTTGATATTATGGCTCTCATGGAATCACATTTTAAAATATGTGACGTTCATGGCTCTCTCAGCCAAAAAGGTTCCCGACCCCTGAACTAAGGTCATAAACACCCTGGAGCAGAAAGACAGGAACTGCCCACCTGACAGCAGAGCATAAGAGTGCTGAAACGTACAGCAATCATTACTTGGAAAAGGCGGGGGCTGCAGAAAAACTTCCAACAGCACCAGAATCAGTGAAGCAGTACCTATTGAAGGATGCAAAAAGCTAGCGTTGGCGGAGGTGCTGAAAGGTCCTCTCTAACATGTACTGGACGTACAGCAAACATTCATTCCACTCATGTCTGGAAGAAAAGGGATGAAGTATGCTGATTTTCAAGATGCCGTATGCGTTATACTCTCCTCTCTACACGGAGACACCTCCAGGCAAGCGTAAGCAAAATTATGTCTTAAAGGAGTTTTCCCACAAAAGAAGTCATCCCCTATCCATAGGATCACGAAGCAAGTCATCCCCTATCCAAATGATAGGGAATAACTTACACAACAGTGGGGGCTTCGACTGCTCAGACCCCCACTGATCAGGACGAAAGTCCCCCATTCTGAATGGAGTGGTGGTCGGGCAGCGTGTGCTCCGCTTTATTTATTTTAATGGGAATACCGGAATTGCTGAAGTACAACGCTGAGCCATCTCCAGTGCTCTTATGGGGTTATACCAGCCTGATGAAGAGACCGGAGTAGTCTCTAAAGCTTGCAATCTGTCAGCATTTTTTTGTTAGCCATTAAAGATATCAACTACTGAGGACTCTCAATCTTTGCATAAAGTAAAATAGTAATTTAATTTTCTAGCCAAAAAGAAACAACAAAGTTTGCAATATATTAGGTTAGAATGAGGGAAACATAACAGAAACCGCTGGATATACCGCAGATACTGATCCACTGTAATAAGCCCGGGTAGTATACTATACTACTTCTATTATGTCTGATCAGAATGCAGTACAGCTGTACGCTTATGTCCAGGAGGATTATGGGGTGTAAACCACAGATGAGCGGCAGGACGGGAGCCCTGCTGACAATGACCAGTGGTGGCGCTATATTCTTCACCATTCTCTACACATCTCTCAGTGCCATCTCTGTAGAAATTACAGGATTTACATGGACTGAAGATTTGTTTTTAACTGAGGAATCAAACTACAATTCGGCTGAAGTAATTTATGAGAAATGTGGTGTGGATGTAATGACATAGAGAGTATTGTACACTCATAGGGTAGGAACTGGATGATCTTATGGAGCTGTATGACAGTCCAGGAGCTACACATCCGGCACGGTCATAAATCTTTTCCAATGCACTAGCTGCCTTCTTATTATAAGGGAACGGCTCCCTGTAGCTCCAGGGGTGTTACTATCTGCTTTTCTTTTCCCAGCAGCACCTTTCTTATCCATGGGCTCCCTCTGGTTCGCAGCTCAACCCCAATTACGTGAAAGTAGGCAAATGCGCAATGAGACCTGACATACCAGTGCTCCGAGGGAAAACAAATCTCCACTTCATACACACTGTAGCTCAATATCTCCAGCAGTGTATACACATCAACATGTTTACACGGGGGGAAAAAAAAAACTTTCCGACAACTTACAGAAACAGCAGAGAACGTTTACCTCATTGACTCTCATTCCCACTCCTCCAGGATGCCGGGGCTGGTGGTCTCCTCCTAGGACAAGATGGGGCTAATGTAGATGTGTCATAGACATCTAAAGTATGAAAACCCCTTTTAGAGAGTTATCTAGGATCATAGAATTAAATGCATGCAGTAGTGGAGGGCTATACAATAAAATGCATTGGTACGCAGCTGTATCCTCTCCTCTATTCCCCAGCTAGGCCATCCTACTTGTATACAGTGATGTCACATTGACCAGCCCAACAACAGTAGGTCACAGGTGAAAGCGGCAACTAACTGCAGGGGTCACATCAATGTTACCCTAACACTGCAGGCACTCAGAGCAACAGCAATAATGGCTGGCCAAGCGAAGGAATGAAGTAGGGGGATACATGCATTTTTGGTTTTCAAGTCCTCCCTTGCAGCATGTATACCATTCTATGACACCAGACAAACCTTTAAAAGGGGTTCTTCAAACTTCTAGGCCTCGGGCAAAGCCGGCTGCGCATGCCCGCCGGCCACAAGAAAGTGGCCGCTTACACAATATTGTAAGAGGCCATTTTCTTGTGGCCGGCGGGCATGCACAGACGGCTTTGCCCTAGGCCCGAGGACTAGAAGTTTGAAGCCAACCCCTGGAAGAAGACGCGAAGAGAGTCCATTCCTGAAGAGGATGGAGGCAGCGCTGTAGAGTTTTCTCGCAGCATTGGGGACGCCCCCAGTGCTGTTTGAGCACTGGGGCCCGACCCCAGTTCTGTAAGAGAACTAATTTGCATACCGGCGAAAAACAGGATTTTAACCGAATGCTGGGGCGGAGAAGACATCTAAAGGTAAGAGAAGAGTTGACTTTCTTAAGGCTATTCCGTCGTGCCAAAAAAAAAAAAAGAAGTTTTTAATGGTAGAACCCCTTTAAGTCTCTACTAATATCTAGATCATATCACAAGGACCCTCTGACATTCTGGTCACACAGTACTATTCCTCCCATCTTTCCTGTCAAAGCTGGCAATAGAGCACGTGACTGTGCAAATCAAAGCAGACTGCTATTACTTCTATGTATAAAAAGCTAAATAATAATTTTATTGATTAAAACCATTTCCAGAAGATGCTTCAGCTTTAGGGAATGGTAACCAAGGCTGTGGAGTCAAGGTGGGAGCTCCTCTTACCAACTCCTGCTTTAAAATAAATTGAGTAATTACATTATACAATTATTAATATACAATTAATTAGGGGTATAGTTTACTACACATTTCCTTTCATAGGAGATCAATCATTAGCTTTTATCATGAATTAGAGGAGCTTTACTGCTTCTGTCTGGACTGTCAGCCATTTATGACGGAGTAGGAGTATGGGTTTGTTCACACAGATTTTTTTGGAGCGGATTTTGACACGGAATATGCCTCCAAAAATGGCTTCCATTGACTTCAATAGTAGCCGCTCGCTTCTTTTTTCTGCTAGCTAGTAGTGGAAAAAACAAGCAGGCTGCCCTGTCTTGCTGTGGATTCCGCGGCTGACTCAGCCACAGCGTCCGCGGCTCCCTCCAGATTAGGTCCATTCTTCGGGCCTAATTCAGAGCGGAATGCCGCGAATGGATGCCGGTGCACTGCTAGCCGTACGGAAGTGTTCACACTTGTAATGCAAATTCCGCCATGTGAACATACCCTAAGAGGAAAGGGACTGGATCCAGTAAGAAGTAAACACAAGTGTTCACACAGGTTTCCCTGCCTGGTCCTCACAACTTTTGGTTGAAAAGTTAAACAGGTTGGTTTTTTTTGTTTTTTTTTAACAAAGTATAAATGAATATTAAAAAGTAATACTCCCCTTACTGATCCCTGGCCAATCCTGTTCCAATGCTTGCAGGGTCCCTGCTGGTCTCAACTCCCAGGATTCCCTGGACACACAAATTGCCACTCACTGGCCAAGGTGAGTCACCATTGTGGCCAGCGAGCCACTTACTGTTTGCCCAGAGGATAGAAAGTAAAATCCCAGCAAGGGACCTGTGCAGTACCAGAACTGGGGCAGTAAAGGGTAGGTAAATTTAGCATTACCTCTTTAATTTCGCCTTACTCTTTCTTAGACATTCATGAAAATAAAACACATCCGCCATATTACAGAATACCACTTGCAACCTTAATTATATTTTTCTTTTTCAAAAAAAGCACTTACTTGGAGAAGCACTTTGGGGTGTTTGGTTACACGTATATAAAATCACCAAAAATGAGCCTCCCTCTTTATAAAGAAGGTGTCCTAGCTAATATTAGCCTAGCACAATACACAAAGTGCCAGTCTTCATTACCATGTACAAATAACATCAGTAATGAATGTACTTACAGATGAGCACCTTGCAAAGCGGCTTGTTTGTCTGTGGGCCTGTCTCGAATTCCCAGGGATTATTTCGGCTTTAACCACATTACATCTCCCTGCATTTTAAATGGCTTTGCGATCAGTGGATTAGGAGGCCTGCATACAGTCTTGTTAAGCTAACCGGCATTATAATAGAGGAGAACATAAAAAAAAAAAAGCCTCATAAATGCAATAAATCTGGATGATAAAGACCAGTGGAATGAAGGCCTTGTTAGACTAAACCCGTCACTGACACATCCTGTTTAATATCTGCTACATTGCTCAATCACATGTATGGGTAAAAGATGGGAGGGAGAAAGTAAATTCCTCAATTTTACCCAAAATGTAAACTACCGCCATCATTACGAGCTGCGGGGGTGACAACTATGGAAACACATAGCTATTGCTCTATAGTATTATAAGGGATGTGCTTTTTTTATAGCATTTATGGCATATCCACACCATCTGAACCCTCAGCTATTGGGAAAAGGGAGTAGAAGGGTCTGTACAGACTTGCAATGGAGTCAAATGCAGACAAGTGTGCTAGTATCTCTGCTCAGGTCCATGCAGGTGAACTGATCTCCTTTGTAAAGTTTTAGTTTAGGGCTACTGTGAGGCTGAGGGCACACAGGGTTTTTTGGTCTGGAACCTGAGGAGGAGGCCGCCTCAGGTTCTGGTCCAAAATACAGGTAGCTGCGACTGGATGCCGGTGCTCATCCAGTCACACACTCCACTCCGGATTAGGCCCAATGAATGGGAGGATCTTCAGGGGGATTCTGTTCTTTTTTCCGGGAGCCGAAACAAACCGCTCCCGGAAAAAAGAACTGACCGGATCCCACTGAAATCAAGGGGAACCATCTTTTTATACCCCGTGTGAACTCAGCCTGAATGTGGACAGCTTACTACTAGTCGATACACATTGTATATATTACTAGACAGAATACGGTATCTACTTCCTTTTATAGGTGAGAAGCATTTCCTAAAAGAGAAAAGCTAAAGTCTGTCAGAAGCGGTTGCTTCATTTCACGGCTGCTATGTTAACCACAAGAATTAATGCGTAATGTCAAGCGTGTGCCAGTGCGATAAACCAATGCTGGCGTCGCACTATTGCGGCTTGGTCAGTGTTAGTCTATTGTGCATGGGCAGAAAACAAGATATGTAGGAAGCGCCGCTCTGGGGATAGCGTATAGACAGGTACCATTTAAAACTAAAAATGCAATAAAAACTTTCCTAAATAGGTTTAAAACGAAAATCTGAAATCTATTTTATGATCATACATTCCCTTTCATATGGGATGATGGCGGCACATATCTTCAGGAAGAGCATAAAATATTAAATCCCAGGTTTCTATAAGCAGCCAGCACAGAATCTGCATAGCAAAGCCCTGTATATACCTGACATAAAGGGAATATAATGACCGCAGTTACCATAGCAATTCGGGGCACATCAAGGCTCATTCTCACAATGGAACTTTTTCTAAGGATGGATTTTTATTGAATTCCACATCTCTTTCCTTTTATCCTAGTCCGTCGCATATTGAAATTGGAACTAAGAGAAAGGCGCTAATAATAATTATTCTTCTTTCTATGACCCAGGAGGTCATCAATTTCCTTCCCACCTCATAAAGCCAAGATCAGTCTTCTATCTGTACTGTAAGGCCGTATTCACACGCATCCATTTTGGGACGTGTGATAATCACAGACAGCCCACCCCACCTCATTTGCAGACAGCTGGGTAATATCAGTGGTTGATCTGAGGGAAAAAATAAAATTGTGAACAAGTGCAATGAGATGAATGGATACGTATGTGAATAAGGTCTAAGGGCTTATTCACGTGTCCTCATTTCACGTGTGTATGACATATGTATCCACGCATTTCAACGCCTTCATTCAGACATCCGTTTTCTTTTCATG
Organism: Leptodactylus fuscus; assembly: GCF_031893055.1. NCBI lineage: Eukaryota > Metazoa > Chordata > Amphibia > Anura > Leptodactylidae > Leptodactylus > Leptodactylus fuscus. The sequence continues at coordinate 48,131,010 of NC_134267.1, forward strand.
GACCCTGGGTCTGCAAAAGAAAAGAATAATAAAAAAAAAAACTCTTCTGCTTTTGACATACATGAAAAACTGATCAAATATGGACCACAAAACATCTACATATTAGCAGGTTAGGGGGCCATTGGTGAATATTACAGACATTACAATACAGTATAAGATAAGTGGCCAAAGCAGGAGTAGTATTAGGAGACCAGGCCTCGCCTTTCTTGCACCCCTCCACTTAGACTACATTGAGACATCTGGATATATACCTGAAGGGGGAAGTTCAGGTTCTGGACCAAAATGCGGGTAGCTGCGACTCAATGCCGGTGCAGTGCGTACTCTGCTCCGGATTAGGCCCAAATGAATGGGCCTAGACGGGAGGGAGTGTCTTCAGGCGGATGTCGCGAGGCGAATCCTCCTGAAAGAATGAGCATCTCTCTTCTTTTCGTTAGTTCCGGCTCCCGGAAAAAAAAAAGAACTGACCAGCTCCCATTGATTTCAATGGGAGTCGTCTTTTTGGTCAGGATTTTGAGGCAGATAAAGCCTCAAAATCCTGACCAAAAAACCCCGTGTGAACTTACCCTAAGGCTGGGCTCATATATGCCCTATCAATTCCCACTTTCTGTTCTATCAGGAATTCAAGCTGTGACATACCTGCCAAATAACAGACACCGACATTTCGTAGCAGACCCCATTGACCAATATCAGTTAGGTTTCCATCATTTCACCTGAAAAAACTGAGCTGCTTGCTACGCAGTTTTTTTGCAGTGTGTATGACAGTGACAGAGCAGCACATCTGTACTTAGCCGAAGACTGATTCAGGTATATGGAAATAACCCTGTAGAGCGAAACACTGTGGCAAGCTTGTATGGCCACCTGTTAGGTCACTCGACTTCTATGTCCCGGTATACCCAGCCATTGGGGAGAACCTGCAGGTCCCCATACACATTAAGTAGGCTACCATTAATGTAATGTGTATGGCTGGCTATAGAGTGAAACGAACAGGACTTAAGGAGACATTATTAATTCACTAAAAAAAGGTGTCTGAAGTGAAATAAAATGAGAAAGCAATTCAATTACGGAAGGGAATAGCTGCCATTATATTAACAATGGTGTCTGCTGCACACGCTTATTAAAGGCTGGCATAAATCAACACATTAACAGAACCATTATCACACGCGTGCAAATACTGGAGGGAAATTGCCACATGCGGCAATACTTCTCATGGAACGGAGAAGCAATCTAGCTGAATATAAGGGATATAATATATAACGGAAGGTAATACAGAACAAAAGAGGTTGTGGGCAGGGAACAATACATATAACATAGATTAGTGAGGGTTCAACTCAGGTGAGTGAAGAGGCCATGACACTCAGACTAAGACTGAGTTCACTAGGAGTTTTTTGGTCAGGATTTTGAGGCGGAATCCGCCTCAAAATCCTGACCAAAAAAATGGTTCCCATTGAAAATCAATGGGAGCCGGTCATTTCTTTTTTCCGCGAGTGGTCTGTTCTGGCTCCTGGAAAAAATAAACAACATGCTCACTCTTCAGGCGGATGCCGCAGCCGATGCAGCCTCGGATGTCCGCCTGAAGACACTTCCTCCCGACTAGGCCCATTCATTTGGGCCTAATCCAGAGCGGCCTCCAGTCGCAGCTACGGTTTTTTTTTTGGTCTGGAATCTGAGGCGGCCTGAACTCAGCCTAATGCCGCAACGTCTTCATGGTTTATATTAGTGCGTGCACCAGAATCCTGTCTCCTTAGTAGGCTCGCAGGCCCCTCAAACAGCGGATCATTGTGGGTGCTGTTTAGGAATGGCCATTAATATTATGATCTTGGAAAACCCGATTTAAATTAAATAAAATAGGGAGAGGAAGTAACTTCCTTAAATTCTGTAGCCATACACGTCAACCAACGCTGTTCAATATCTGCATCACCAGCATTTACCATCATGGCATGCCAATGACATGTTAGTGGATGTCAGAATACAAGTTACATCTGCCATATCTTCCATATACTTTTTTGGTCCTAAAGGTGACCAAATCTGGAGCAGAGACATATACTACCACATCCGGATGCTTGTCTGTAACCCCCATCAATGCAAACCCATTTTGCTCTAAACAGAATAATTTAGGGGGTAAATCTTTATGATCAAACAGGGAAAAAAAACCCCATCAAATCTGCAATGCTGAAGTCTTGGTGAATAGGGGACTAGGTCAGGATGTGTCTTCTACCTGTAAACCGTGAAGGAGTCAACCCACTGACACCAAATAGGGTCCCAGGATACAACAAGGAGTTAAATATAGTAAAGTATTAAGTCCTACAGCTTTCTAATATACTATGATCAAAGCAAGTTTCTGTATTTATGACAAAGTTTCAAGGGGCTATATGGGGGGGAATAAAAAGCTTCTCAGTGCATTCCCCACACTGGATAATCCTACGTGCTAATATATATGTAGATATGCTGCGCCCTGTCGCCCTCATTCTTAGGTTTGCAGCAGGGGGCCATAAATCACATTCCTCTGCCTTTACATGAAACCAGAAAATCCCTAAAAGCTATATTTACATAAAACATGACAACCCCTTTAATGGCTCCAGGATCTCGCTGCTTCACCTATGAATTACACAATATCTTCTCCACCTTTATCATAAACAAGCTAAAAAAAATATGCTGTTCTTGAAATCTTGTGAAATTGTATGAAAAATGATCAAATCTCACAAATAAGCAGCAAACACAATCTGTTTGGTAAGGAAACACCTGGAGGAGCGAGTACACGGACAGAAGGAAGAAAAAGCCGCCATTTCAACCACATCACATCCCATTCTTCTTCATCATGTGTCACTTTGACCACATTCAGGGTTTTTTTCACATAGTATGAAGTAAGAACACTGGGACATAAATTTATCTGCCATGATCAGAATTATACTGGACAGTGCAATATCAATAAAAATATCAAGTAATAGCAGAATTTCTGTTCATTTTCATCCAAAGAATAAAGGCTGTCAATAAAAACAATAACTTGTCCTGCAAAACACAAGTCACTATATACTATTGATGATCAGAAAAAATAAATAAAAAAGAGACCTTTAGAATGTTCTAAATGCTAAAAATTACTCAATTCTGAAGGCCCAAAACAACCAGATATTAAGGGGATTTACCAACAACCTACAATGATCTTTCAGGATAGGATATGTTTGACTGTAGACGGTACAGCACTCGCTTTATCAGTCCTACACACCTTGGATGAAGCAGTAGTGGATATGTGTGAAAGCTACTGTGAGAAGATGACTGGTAGAGTGCTGGAATCCTACTATATTTCCGCCAGGTTTTTATCTTATGTGTGGTCCAGGGCGGGTCTTGAGTAGACCTCCGCTCCCGGTGTGTGTCCTGGGCTCATTATTAGTCCATAAGAGGCTGCAGATCCTGCACTTCAGGGCAGATCCAGGGAGTGAGAGGAGGCGTCTGGATCTGTCTTGACACTCCGAGTGCAGTGAGACTGTGTTTATTTGTTTGTTCGTGTGGCTGTTAGTAAGCCACACATATAGTTAGATTATTACTATTGTTTAGTTAGTAGCTCAGACGAGCAGGATTTAGTTTCTTACTGTTTTGCCAAAGTTAAGGCTGTATTTTATTTTGCTAATTTTTTGTGCCTGACGTGAAGGTTTATTTATTTTGCTGTGTTTTTGTAAGTAAACCTGTTTGCTACAAGATCTGTGTCCTTGTCTGGCTGGGTCCAAACAACTGCTTTTACCGAGCTACCATCCCCACAGTACTTTATTCCAATGGGGAAACAGAATGCCCACTGAACAGATTCTTTCCTCCCATCCCATGTTAAAAACTATTGAAAAACTAATAATATAATAATAAAACAAACAATACCATTAACAGTTCATTACATGTGTCTTTCCATTAATGGATTTAAAAGTTGACTATAGTATACAGGCAACAGGGCTTTATTTGCATCCCCATGGCACCTGTCTCTTCAGATTCCTCATACACTTGAGTCTTATGAGGGATCCATTTAAAACATCCATCAAAAGGACACGTCATATTTTGGCAGCCCGTCTTCACGGCCCATAAAACAGCTATTTTCACTGTTGTGTGAATAGGCCCTTAGCATTCTGAGACCAGGGGTATGTAATATGGTGGTGAATAGGAGATTAATCGATCTGTTAGCAGAAGCAGCCGTGTCAGCAGTAATAACTTTCTGAGAAGTGCTTGGCCCATCCTTATGGCTTCCTTACAAATTACTTATTGCCATATAGCAGACTGTTTACTTTCTCAGACAACTGAACTGTAAGTGATCTTGTACTTTCCCTACAGTTAGATCCGTGCTCTTGCTTTTGCCTTTCCCTTGTTCATAAGGATGGTCCTTGCATGAGACGGCTCTCGATGTGGATAAATCAGGAGAGAAACCCCTTGGGCTGCTTAAGCCATCTGCAGCTTTGGGAAAAATGTGTCTTTCTTTTCCAGCTCAGTTAACACAGCCAGATGACGATCAGAATATATTACATATCCTAAACATGAGGAAAAGGTAAGAGCCACACAATGAAAAATTCAGTCACAACATGAAATCCGGAATATTGCAATTTTTTTTTTTTTTTTTTTTAAGACAATATTAATGGTTTCTGTTCAAATAATGTGAAAGCATTTACAGGCGTTATATGCAAAAACACTAAATCAGGGTATAATGAAAAGTACTGCGACTTTCCATTACACGCTAGGCCTCATGTATTAAAATTAGCTTAAAAAAATTGCTATAGAAGTGCTTTTTGCAATATTATATTTACTACAAACAGTATACTCACCACTTACAAGATCTGCGAGTTGTTACTGAATGTGGGAACAGTCTTGTTTCTATCAAGAGACACTTGTTTCCGACAACTGCGTCCCTTCACCGACAACCGTCACGTATTATTGAAGGTAAAATTGTGTAGACACTTGCCAACACAGACAGGTGAGCTTCGGCCACATGGCGGCTGGAACGTGTGTCAATACCCAGGTGTCATGTGAAAAGTCATAGGTAACCTATTGTATTCGTACCACAGGTCACATGCATTTTTTTTATTTTTTTTTTACTACAGACTTTAATGGAAAACCAGTCACACACACTACATCTACTACTTGACAGTGTTTGTACAGCCACATCTCAAAGTCGCACAACAGTAAGTCACAGACAGGGGTTGTGGGGCGGGTAGTTAAATATTCTTGGGGGAGCTGTAGACTCCATTTATAGACGGTTAAAGGGATATTCCCATCACGCTTGTTCACCAACCTGCAGGCTGTGTGCTCTCTTCACTTCCTGGTTTTCTCGGCACATTGGTGGGCGGGGTTTCACTTGCTCTGCTATGTTTGCACAGTCAGTAATGAGGGATTGGTAAATGAATTACCACAGTATAAAGCTGATGTAGAGGCTGATGTAGCAGAGCTGGATTTGAGTCAGTTTGTAATACATACAAAGGTTACTGGACTTTCTATCTCAGCCCTTATCAGCCAAATTCAATTAAACCGACTGATAAGTGGAAGAGCAGGAGATAAGAGACCAGAAATCCCGGAGCTCTCACCTCCCCCCTCCCCTATCTGAGGAGCTCCACTGCTTGTCTGTGGCAGAGACATACATATCTCAGAGCTGCTCCCAGCACTCAGCACCTACCTACCTCCCCCTCTGAGAGCAGGCAGCTATGTCACTTGGGGACTGAGCAGATAAGCCTTTGATCAGGGGCCTGTGGTCATAGAAACGCAGTGTAAACAATGGAGTGAATAAATTAAGATAGCGGCCAAACAATGTATTTAGAACAAGTCTTATAGCCACATAAACTAGCAGTATAGATAGGATCCTTGTTATGGGACAACCCCTTTAAAATAACAGATAAAGAAATTACACAACAAATACAAAATGTATGGACTGGTCTCCTCATCTGTATTCTTTCTGTAGCATTTTCCCAGATTCCCAGTCAACACTTCACTTCTAGAAAATGGCTACCGGCTTCTTAATAACTCTGTGTACACTGTGCTTTGGTAGTCTGCGACTCTCCTCCATCTTATCTGG